>NC_079154.1:59320890-69320890 GCF_947563725.1 Argiope bruennichi
AAAATATGGAACTATTAATATATCTTATGCATTCTATACAATGCAAAATGACAAGCCGCCAAAATATAAAATATATCGCCGATTCGTTCTGGTATCAGGCAAGCCACAAATTTTATTTTGCGTAACTTTCATTTTTCTTTCCTGCTTTGAATAAAAGATAACCGATTGGACTCTCTTATTATGTCCTTCTAAGTAAGTATGCACGTCCTTTTAATTAAAAGCCTTATCTATGGCCTCCTTTTCATACTTTACCTAAACATCATTAATCGTTACATAGTATGCCTAAGTATTACATCTAATGCTTAGATAAAATATATAACGTATTCATATTATTCACATATTTCATATTTCTCCGAGACATTTTATAGCATTTATATATTTCCGATAGCAGAAGTCTAATTACTATAATTTATCTCCTAGATACTCAATGCAAGTTTTGATATTAAAAAAATCAGATGCCTTCGTATTCCCACTAAGTTTTATTCTTTTAAATAAATAATGAATGAAAAATGTATGAATAACAATTTTCAAATCAGACCTCAAGGAGTTTCAGTTTCCATTCCTTTTGCTTTTTGCTCTATATTCAGAACATGAATCACAAAACAATTTTTAAGTGTGCGTAGGCTCTTAAATTAGATGGCTCTCGCAATCGTAAAGGATAATTGGATGTTTTGTCCGTCTCTTTTAGTTTATTTCTACTAAACTAAACTGGAACACTGTCACATTTGTGGCCCTGACTATGTAACGCATCACTTATTCAGTACCAACTTTTAAAATCCTGCTCTTTTTAGAAAAGAGTAATCACAATTTTCCACTTGAATTTTCAACCGACACTAGCTTTATGTTTTTAAATCTCGAATTCCTGCCACATCCTATAAAAGTTTTTAAGAGTGATTTTATCTAAACTTCGCAAAGATATTTTCAAGTGAACGTGATAAAGAATGCGTCCTTTTCAAAAGAACATTTTTATAGTTTCCTGAAGATGAGTCTTTCGTGCCGGCTTGACAGAATGAGAGCCCTTCTGTTATTAGTTCATCGTAAACAAGTTTTGCATCACTCAAACTTGATTTTTCCATCGATTAATAAAAGTTATTTTTGAGTGTTATCTTAACAAACGCTGTTATGATTTAATTTTAATTCTATAGCATTTTCTTAGTTTACTTTATTCGTTAGAAACTAAATTAAATATATCTTTTCTAATTTTGATTTTTTTAAATAATTTTAAATGAAATACATTCGTCTACATATATGCTTATTTGGAGATGATTCTTATCTAGTTTATCCACACATGTCTAGTTATGTCCTTGAAACAAGAATAAAAACAAGGAATTTGTAAATGGGAAATATCTTCAGTAGGTCTTATGCCCTTGGTGCACCTGAGGTAAAAGTCTGACACATGGTTCCCATGATTCTTGATGCGATAGATCTAGTCTTAAATGAGCCATATTTCTGATCGTGATAATGCAGAGATCCGATCCATTGATGCGCCAAGGATCTAAAGAGTTGCGGCTTTGTCAGATTTGCACTTGGTTTCCATGATTCTTGGTGCAGAATATCTAGTCTTAAATGAGCCATATTTCTCATCGTGGTAATTCAAAGATTAGATCCATTGTTGCGCCAAGGACCTAGAGTATTGCGGGTTTTCCAAAGATTTATCAATTAATGTTCGGACATTAGAGGTCAGCGAGTGGAGGGTGCTCCTGATCGAATTTCGACTACTACAGTTGTTCTAGTACGAATTTGGGTAAATCGAATGAGGGACCACGGGAATCGGCATTATTTCTGATAAATAGTGAATATAGGATCCATAATCTCCATATATCCAGGGTTTCAGTTCACGGATTCACTAAGCCAATACAAAGAACCCAGGGAATGGGTGAAGAGTTATCACATATGCATATTGAATTGAGCACGGATACCGATGGCCTACTACCAATGCATTGTAACATCATAAAAAGTTACCGTAACGTACAGCAAATGAAGATTAATCAGATAAATGTTTCTGGAATAAAGAACTGATAAATTTATTGATATCTGATGCGATCAGATACAAAAGTAGAAAAAAGATTGTTAGTAACTCTAAATAATTTGCATATTTTAACTTCTGCTGGTGCCGAAAACCACATTCGGGTAATACGTGTAGGCGTTAAGTATTAACAGTTACACGTATAGTTACCAAGATGCGAATTCATCATTTTTGTTAGTATATGATGTTTAGCCAAGAAATTTGATGTATAGAGATCTATTTTATGATTGTATCTGTAAATTAATTATTATTTTCTAGTCTTGCCCGAGAATTCATCATTCTTGTTTCTAGTCTTGTTCATAAAGTCCAGGTTTGAGATTTTTTTAATGTAAAATCTGAGTTATAATTGAATACACTCCTGTGTTTTGTTTTTAATTCATGAGATGTTCTTTGAATATATTTGTTTCACGACCTCTGCCTTTCTATAATAGTCATACCGAAACATCAAAATCCGATAAAATGTTTTCATCAAATTATATGTTTTTTTAGTGATTTTTTTTTCTCCTCTTTTTTTTACTATGTATAATGTTAAGATATTATTTTATTTTTAATTGAATTCTAACGCTATATAAGCATGCATTTTCATAGATTATATTAAAAGACATAATATTTGTTAGATGAATCATTTGAGGCATTAATTCTCATATAATAGCCTATCATTTTGGCCAATCATTATTTTCCTGGCCATCTTTCTGTCTTCCTTTATTTGTTTTCGTTGTTTTTTTGGAATAATGTTCAGAAATTACTTTTCGAAATATGTTATGGGATAAACAAAACGAAAAGAGGAGGGGGAAAAAATATAACATCCTGGCATTTTATCTCCCACAGGCCCATAAGAGCTCTGGAAGAAAATCTCAATTTATCATCGAAGCAAGAGACGCGATAAAGACAAATAAATAAGTGAAATTTTTCTTTTATCTTCAGATCTTACGGAATTAGTCTCCGGAGAAATATTATTGTACGGGGAGTTTTTGTCTGGTCGTTTGGACATAGAATGTTATCGTATACACAGAGATAAAACTATTTAGAGCTATAGTCAAACTATCTCGGTTTAAACATATGCACCAGTTAACCTTATTAGTTAAAATTTGTTGTTATAATTCACTTAATTATTTATTGTTCAGATTTTTTTTTCGGTGCATTCTTAAGTTTAGTATGTCTTATCTATTTTCTTCATTTTCTTTTTATTTACGCTGTTCAGATATATTGTATTGAGGTATCTAAGTTTGCTGCCTAATGTAATTTCCTTTAATTTTTTTATCTTATTATTTATATCGTGTTTCTATCTTTATTACGTAATATGATTTTGCTTCTGTATAATAAAATTCAGATATCCTTTGAAAAGAATCCTATCAGACTAATTTAATATATCAGTTACTTCCATGGACCCACTTTATTGAGGTTTAATTTCTGCATAAAATGTTAGAAAGATGGCTGGTTTATTACTTATATTATACTTTGCTGCTATTCTAAATAATAATAATAATAATAAACTTTTATATAGATACGCATTTTTTTTTTTTTTAATAATTTTTGCTTACTCATGTTCAAAATGTACAAAATATTGTACTGATTAAAAAATTTGATCTGGGCGTTTTAATAAAACTAATTGTTTCATGTCTTCGAAATCTGAAAATGCTAGGTTTTGGAATTTTATCTGTCTGTTGATCTGTGCCATTATACAAGACAATTATAGACAAAAATAGATTGTAATGTGTCTCTTATCAGAAGCTGCTTATAAAATGACTCGGGCCGCTTTGGCCTGGTGGTAAGTTCTCGGCTTCGGAACCGGAGGTTTTCAGGTTCGAGACCCGATTCCTCGAAAAAACCATCGTGTAAGTCGGTCTGGTGCATGTTAAATCCTTCAGGGGTCAACATCCTCCTGCTGGTGTGCTGTAGAAGTTTTGAGGGGACAGGGGTGGGGGCTGCTGAGTTGTCGTCTGCGTCATCTGAGCGCAGTTCAGAATTACGAGATCCATCCTAAAATAGCCTTAGTGTTGCTGTAAAACGGGACGTTAATATACTAAACTAAACTAAACTTATAAAGTGACACGAAAGTGTAAATGCAGCGAGATAGGTGTATGAAATTGGGTTAGTTTTTGTGTCATTAAAATTGTAACGTTCCACAATTCTTGGATAGATTATATGTGATAATATTGGATAGATAATTGTGATAGATTATCTGCCGTATGTCTGTTCATGTGTGTGCATATACAATAAACTTTTAAAAGCGGAACAAATTCGATGCATTAATTTTAATATGCGATATTATATAGCAAAGTTGTTGATTACCATCAGTTCTTCGGATATAGTTTTAATCTTCGAGAAAAAATTATTTTTACAATACAACCAAGCTAAACAGGGGGGAGGGGGGGGTAATATGAAAATATGCTAGAAAATCCAGGAGGAAAACCCCTATCTATTTTCTAGATATTTTAGTATAATTTTTAATAAACAGTCAATTCTGACACTCCATTTTTCACTTGAATTTCAAAAAATTATAGATTAAAATTATCTGGAAATTGTACAAAATTGGGAAAACGTATTTATTGCAAAGGCGCGGTATACTTTAATATTCTGCATATTTGATATATATTATTTTTTTGCTAAGAATAAAAATCTTTCTTGTATAAGTAAATAAAAAAAATATATATTTTCTCTGTATTTCTTGCACGGATATCACCGTATGGGAGCCGTGAAACGAAGTTTATGAATATTTGAAATATATTGCAACGGTACATGGCAATGCACTTTTGAAACCATTTTATTTTAGTAGACTGAAAAATACTTTCAAAATTTCCATATATATATATATATATATATATATATATATATATATATATATATATATATATATATATATATATATATATATATATATATATATATATATATATATATATATATATATATATATATATATATATATATATATATATATATATATTCGATAAGAAAAATCAATGCATTTCGATTTTGATCCATAGTTTAAATACATGAAATTTATATAGTGTTGTTAAGTTTTCTATTATCCTTTTTATTTATTCATTTCTTCATTATTGCATTCTTCATTTCTTCATCCCGTACTGTGATATTCTGCAAAAAACTGTACCATAAAGAATATAAGTATTTTCGATCTGATTATAAAATAATTTATGTTATTACCGAAATTATAGATATGCCGTCAGTAATGTTTGCTGGAATTTTGGTAGGCACTTATGTATACGTATTGTTACCATTTAAGATATAAATATATATCTCTAGAAATAGGGAGTAATTGATTGCTTACATATAGGCTAGTGAAAGAAATAATTGAAAAGACATCGAAAATTCCCAAATTTTATGAATTCATTTAATGAAATATCTTCGGAAAGTTAATCGCACAAATTAATATTTCTTGTAAAAAAGAAATAAATAAAAATAATAAAAATCGCATCCACACCATATGAAAATGATTTTGTGCCAGCTATATGAAAGTCGTGTACGAAGGACAATAATGCAACATTTTTAATTAATGTTTATTTAAAGATTTAAGCGAAATGAGTACTTAGTTTCGGAATGTAAGGAGCTACAAGACCTGATTAATCCTGGAAGAAAAGAAATGAACTCAAAATTTAAATGACGCAAAAATTCCTGATGTAACAGACTTGAATTAAATTTTTATCCATAAAAGAATTTTTAAAAAATTGAATTATTTTTTTCAGTCTTGAATTCGTTTAATATAAATTAATTTATAAAAGACTTGCAACATTTAGATGAATGTACTTTCAAAACAATTCTTTCATAACTATGGTGTCAATTCACGTGACAAACATAATTGCAATTGTCATTTAATTGTTACGAATTTGTAATATTGTATCCATACCAAATTAGAGTTATCACTGAAAAGAGAGATTTTCAAGAATCTTTAATGAATGTCAGCTCAATTATCCAAACATCTTGACCTTGGCGACAAGAATGGAAGTTTTGACAAATCAAGAAATGGTTATATCTCTATTAGGAACCGAGATCCGGAGATTCTTCTAGAAAATTCCATACGCTGTCGTCAATCTATAAAAGAACACAAGAATTAATTTTGTCCTTGAAATGTTATCACATTGCACTCTGGTATACTGATCGCTTTTTATGCTTTTTTTTTTTTAATTATGATTTGCTGTCGGAATGTGTGTTGATTTTTGCTAGCGTTATTATTTTTTAGATACCTCTGTAGTATTTCTATTACTTGTGCTTAGTAAATTTCTGGGAATAAACTTTGGTATGCCATTACCCAGCTTGTATTAAATTCACTTTACACCCACCAGACGATTGCGGTCTCTTAATCCATCTGCTTGGATTATGTGGCGTTGCTTAGTATTAAAAGCAACAAATTAAAAATGTTACATTGTATAAAATAGGTGTATTTGTTTTACATCGAGTAAGCGTGAATTGGCTTCATTTCTGCATAAATTCGCTCTAAATTTCGCCGCAGTTTGCTTTACTAATTAAAAGAATTTGATTATAAGCCCTTTTTTTTCCCTTCTATTAACTATTTTCTTATATGTGAAATTAATTTGATTAGATTGTTCATTTTTCTTCACTTGTCTTTTAATTCTTCTTCATTTAAAGTAATTAATGAAATCTACAATTATGAATTAAATTTAATAAATCAATTATACCTAGTCATTATTTAATCTAGAAACGATTTAATTAAAGGGGGGGAGTAGATAGAAATCTCTTGATTTAAGTTATTATTTGAATAACCAAATATATTTAACATTTACTTTTTTATTTTTTATTTTTATAAATTGTAATAATCTCAAAAAATCTAATTCCTCTCTGTGTTTTTTTTAAAATTATATTTTAAAGTTTTTTTTTCTTAAAAGCAATCTTACAATTTATAAAAATGTTCAGGCATTTTTATAAATTGTAATAATCTCAAAAAATCTAATTCCTCTCTGTGTTTTTTTTAAAATTATATTTTAAAGTTTTTTTTTTCTTGTTTTGTGTAATGAATTCAACCAAAAAAGAAATTTTTGGTTGAAAGAATTTTCATTATTAATTCCATTAATTCACGTATTATCTATGTTTTATTTAATGTGTTCTATGTTTATGTAAAATCAATAGATATTTCTTTGTTAAATCTATCTTTTTGTGTAAATAGCAATCGAAATGCCTGAACATTCGAAATGAACTGCATGAATAAATATATTTATATTAATCTCTTTGTATTTAAAATAAATTTTAAACGGAGGATATTTTTTAAATTTCAAGCATTCCTTTTATTCGAATTTGTTTTCATTATAATGTATTTTATATTGTATAGTGATGAAAGTGAAAATAAACACCGTTGTTTCCTCTGTCCCAAACACGATTCATAGTCTATAAACGAGGCTGAAAAATGAATTGAATTATTTCGTTGTACATAATTTTACTATAAGGAAGCGATGTTTCAGTATAAAGAACTCCAAGTAAAACTTTAAAAAACACCGCAGCATTGTATTTCATTGTCGAGCGAGACTAATTAATTACGTGAGAGTTTTTTCTGCCGCTTTGCTACATTTGAATGAGAGAGATTATTCTTCTTCACGTAGTCTTTATATTGATAAAATAGAATTTTCTTTTTATAGTAATTTTCTTGTAAAAAAATGAAACAATTGGCGTTGAATTTTTTTACTTGTTTACGAGTTTTAGTTGTATTATTTTTAGGCTTTATTTTTCATATTTATGCATTATTAAAAATGCGTTTTCTCACGGTAATCGTTTTAATTATGAGACTGTAGACAATTTAATAATGTACACTGTTAGACAATTATGATTCAACATTATTCTATATCTCAGTGTAGAGTAAAATTATTTTTAATAAAATTTAAACAAGACTCCTATAACTCTTTTAAATATTTGTTTATATATAAAACTAGCCGCCTTTGGCGACCAGCCGGTTCGCCAATCTTAATGTTCGTTAAAATTTTAATAATTAAATATTTTATGCAATTCCTACTTTAATAGCTTCTTCATCAAAATATTTTAAAACTTCAAATTTTGATAGTCATATAATTCACTCATAATATTATAAAGGCCTTCAGTTATAACGTGATATGTATCTCTCTCATTTTCTGTTAGTTCCCGTAGAATTTATACTATAAATTAAAGTGGAAAGGATTAATCTACAATTAATATAATAATATTTTTTACTGAAACAAAGTTTTTTTTTCTGTAATATGATTACTGAAAACAGTCACTGAGCGTTTAAACTTTATGGGCACTAAAGAATATCTTTCCTAATTTATGTAATATTTCAAGAATTTGTCAACAAAATATTCTCAGATTCATCATGACCAGAACGATTAATTAACAATGTTTAATTTTAAATGCATCAAACACTAAGAAAATAAATAAAACGAATCGTTTAAAATAATCGGTTGAAAACAGGTTAAAAAAAACTACTTAAAAAACGATGTACTTAAAACTATAACGTATACAAAAAATATATAACTAACATTGATACTATATATAACTAACCTAAAAATAATTTAAATCATCCGTTGATAATGGTTGCCATGTCAACAATCAGAACACAATGCGCATGCGTGAATTTTCAACGCCAGTTACGGTAACGCAAATGCGTGAGTTTTTCTACGCCAGTTGGGGTAACGCTATGCAGATTAGAAATTTTTAATTTCCTTTATTCTGTTTTATTTTAATTCAAAAGTACTTAAGAATGAATCTGAAAGATTAATTAATTAACAATGTTTAATTTTAAATGCATCAAACATTAAGAAAATAAATAGAATCGTTTCAAATAATTAGCCGAAAAATCTTAAGCCTAGCCTCATGACTGTTGGGAAAAATAACTAAAGCCGTACTCATTTGGCGGTGGGGAAAATGAAAAGATTTTTTTGGCGGGAAAGTTAGTTTTTAATTAATAATTAAAATTCTAATTAAAAATTCAAAAAAAGGGCTATCCCATCTTTTAAGTTAGATCAAACTGCACACGGTGTGCAAATTTGATGAAAATCGGTTAAGTAGTTTAGGAGTCCATCGCGGACAAACAACGTGACACGTAATTTTTATATATTAAGATTTGGTATTCGCGTAACATTAACCTAAAACATTTTGAAAAGATAAACATTTGAATTATCACTTAATAATTAGCACAAATTTATTCTCAGTATTTAAGTAAATGTTTGCTAACAGATTCGTCACAGTTTTCACACCAAAATAACTGGTATTTTTGAAAATATACTCCTGTCCAGATTGTGGTGCAAGCATCACAATCTGGTCACAAGTGGGGCCGCGGTGGCCTGGTGGTAAGGTCTCGGCTTCGGAGCCGGAGGGTTTCAGGTTCGAGACCCGATTCCACCGAAGAACCGTTGTGTAAGGGGGTCTGTTGCACGTTAAATCCGTCCTGACCAAACGTCCTCCCGCTGACGTAGTGTGGAGAAGGGGGTGCCAGCTCAGGTGTCGTCCTCGTCATCTGACCGCGGTTCAAAATGACGGTAACTGCGTGTCATCAAATATTTGATTATATGTTGCCTTACACTATTCTGAAGCCCAGCAGATTTAAATTTGGCATTAGATGTGTATCATGTGGAAAATGAATTTATCTCTTGATGAAGAAATCGCTAATTATAGCTGAAAAAAATCCATTCAGAAGGATTATTGAGAGGAAATAATTTTAAATTATCGAATTTTTATTTTAAATTTTGTAATCTATATTTAATGTGTTTAGTTACTTATTTATTTCAAGTGATTGCAAAAACTGCCAGAATGCATACAGATTAAAGAGAATTAAACACATTATACAAATACAAGCGTTTTCTCAAGATATATTTAATTTTTGAAAAAGCTTTAATTATTTATATTTTAACATTTATTATATTCATTGAAAATAATTCTGAATTGTATTTAATAAAAAAAAAAAGTATTTTAACTCATCATTTCCCAGTCTTTTATGTATTTATTTTGAATTCGACTTTTATGACTGTTCAATTTAAATTTTAAAATGGAATTGTTTTTAATATTTGATCACAGTACAGATAAAAATCTACAAAAACAGAATGCCACGTGATAAGATCCAGTAAAATTACCAAAATTAAAATAAACATATTAGATGATGATATTGTAAAATCCATTGAAAATAACGATAAAGTAATATTAAAGTCGAATAAACTGTTATCAAAAAGAAGACGTTAAAGGAGAAAAACAGAAAATTCTTTCTTAAAACTTTAAAATATCCTTTCAGAATTATTATTATTATTATTATTATTGGGTGTGACATTTTTTTTTTATTTCGCTCCAATCCGTGCCTCCGTTAAATTACTTCTACCTTCAAATAATTTCCAAAGCTACTTTCTGATTTTTTTTTTTTTTTTTTTGATGAAACATAAATTTTGCCTGCGTTTTAAAATATTTAGACAACATTTGTCGCGATAATACTCTTCAGAAAATAAAAGACATCATCTCATGTATCAACTCTCATTAAAATATTTACTATCGTTTTCAATTTTACTGATTTCTGTAGTCTATTAAAGCATCATAATCTGCATCATCTGTTCTTTAAATCTTAAAAATTCATGTACCCTTAAATTCACTGAAGAGCTCTAAATAACTGATAACGAGATAATGAAGAGCTCTGAGTTAAAGTACATACTCAGTAGGTGCCTTGAGCATGACACCTGCCGGAGATGAGTATTTGATGCTGATGGAAGCGCATTGATTTGGGAGGGAATTGTTTTGCAGGAGCTTAATTAGAGATAACACCTGGCGCGTCGTTCTCGTGCCAATAAGATTGCTTTATGAAAGACGGCCGAAAGTGATTTTCTGTCACATTCTGAGTTAGGTACAGGATTTGGTAGAAAAGTGAAGGAAATTTATTGGTTCCTTTTTTCCTTTCCTGTTATTTTTTATGATCGTGGAATTGTATACTTATCCTTTAAAAAAATCATATATCTCAATGATTCTTATCCATGTCTATGTGTCGAATTTTGTTTTTTGAGGCAAATTTACCATTTAAAATATAATGAAGAAAAAGAAAAAAAAAATATTTATTATTAAATATATTAAATGTTTATAAATATGATAACGATCTGAATAAGCCAATGATAATAAATTTCTTCAAAATTAATGTATACATAAATTCAGTTAAACATTCATAGTGAAAAGATATTTCTGATTATATGCTTGAGGTCTAAGATACTGCATGGAAGAAACCTAACTTAAGTGAAGCCATAGATTGGAGCAGTAAGCAACGCGAAAAATATATTATGCGCAAAAAGTCGGTTCTGTTATATATACATTATCTATATATTGAAAAGTTGTTTCTTCATTTTTTTTTCTTCCGACACAAATCTCTTGTTTGCATATTGCGCGGTTGTTGTTGTTGTTGTTTTTTTTTTTTTTTTCTCGACTTGTTGCCCCCATGTTGTTTGATGAGGAATTTAGACATAATAATATTTTTGGAAATAGATAAAAGATGTTAATTATGCTTTCAAAAATCTTATCATGACCCACAGTTTTGGGAATTCCTGTTTTTGAATATTTTTGAGAATTAGACAATATTATTTAATTTATATATTTTACTCACTCAGAATATTTTGTGGGAATTGTTTATGGTTAACTTAATATCCGATTTATATATGTTTTTATTTAGTTTATTCTTTACATATTTAATGCTTAATATTACATTTAGTTTTTATAGAAGTGGAGATGAGTAAACCAGAGTAGGAAAGAAATTTCATAATTATTAGCAAATTTGTTTCGTAACATTAGCATAAACTATAATATAAAAGGAAGAGTGAAATTAAAAATAGATTCTAACTTTCAGTCACATAAATTTAATCATAAACATAAGCTCATTCACATAATATATTTATTAATTTCATTCATAATAATATTCTACATTTTGTGAAGGACTTTTCCATTCATAACTTAAATCACAACTTTTGTCTTGTGCATTCATTTTTTTAGCATCTATTTAGAAAATATTTTTTTTCTATTTCGCATTTCCAAGAAAAACTGTATTTTCTAATTGGGGCAGGGGGGGGGGGTTGTATGTTCTAAAAAAGTGGACCATTTTTTTTAATTACTTGACAAAACACAGTATTTAAAACTAAATTAAACAAATTTGCTACCTTACTTAATGATTATTAGATTTTTCACACATTTCATTTATAAAAACAGGGAATGGTTATACAATTACCCTTACGTCGGTTATTTTACATAATTTATTATCTAATTTACGAAGGCAAAAAAACATTACTGAATTTATTTTTGCTTTTAAATAAATACGTCAAAAACGATAAAAAATATGTGACCTTTATTCAGTTCATCGAATTTATGGTCCGCTGACTATTGTTAATGCTTCGGAACTAAATGAGGAAATAAATTTTTTTTAAAAAAGTTTCATTTTGAGTTATTCTTCAAATAACTCAATAAATCAATTTCTCTTCATGTTTAGAAGTTTTATGCGCGGATAGAAAAATCTGGAACACCGCAAGGCCATTAACTTAACTTTCATTTTATTTATGATTTATTTTTCTAAAATGTAATTTATATGGATTCTCGTGGTTATTTATTGTCGTTTTGATTCGATGTTACGTTATGCAGCATTTCTTTTTTTTTTAATGCATTTTTCTTCTGTTATGAAAAATGAGGTTGAGTTGTTGAAACCGTGCGATTTTTTTCTTCTTTACTTTCAATGTAAATATGTAGAAATTTTGCTTTGAAAATCAAATACCGAATCAAGTACTTTTAAAGGTATAAAAAAATTAATGTATATTCTTATTTTTTATTTTTAAAAAATTTCTGGTCATGAATATGAATTCGTCTGAAAACTACTAGACAACTCTGTATTTTTAAGCTTAAGTAAGTTTTCGTATGTTAGTAATTTTTTTTATGATTTATAAAAGATTCCATGTATTACGGCCAAAAGTTTTATGTTATTTTCCTTGATATATGCTTCTTTTATACTTGTTACTTCACCGAGTTGGAACTTTTCTTGATGGATGTTTCTTTATACATATTACTTTACCGACTTTGAAATATTCTTCAAACTTTTTGAAATTTAAACTTTAGGAATGTTTTTCTAAGATATTAATGTGTCCATTTTATGCATATATTTGGCATTCAAAAGTATTTTTGAATTTTAAAAAATTGATTGTAATAAAGATTTTCTTATTTTAAAGTATAGCAATTTCAAAGTAGTCTGAGGAGTTGGTACAATTTTCTTCTAGTGAAAATGCGTAAATCATGATTAGCTATAGTACATGACTAATGGTGTCAGATAATTTCAAAGGAGGAAAAGTTGAGCAAATTGCATTTGTACGCAAAAGATCATATTTAACGTTTCTAATTTCATATTTATAATTTTACAAATTTGTAATATTATTTTCCTAAGCTGTTAATATCTTAATAAGCTAGAGAGTTTTACAAATATTTTAACGGATACCAAATCATTGACTATTGGCGACAAACTTGGAAAAGAATTTGGCGGACAAGATGAGAGTTCTAGAAATACAAAAGTCATGTTGATATCTTTGTTAGGCTCCGAGTTTCAAAAATCCTTTTAGATTTTTCAATGCTCTTTCTGGAAACCTATTCAAAACGAGAAATTAGCCATAAAATGCATGACTTTTAATTTCTTTTACGGGAAAAATACACGCGATTAGAATAGCTGCATATAATTTATGAAAATTATTTTTAAAAAGTTTGCAGCTTAATTTTAATTCCAGTTCCGCTCTTGTCTTAATATATCGATGTTTTCTGCAAATGCTTATCCAAACGCACTTAAAAAAAATTTCCAATCACTTATTGTTTGCCCTTTGAAACAGTCATGTAAAGTTCATAAATGGAAATAAAAATATGTAGCCTGTGTAGCCAAATGGCTATATGATGCATTGAAGGGTTAAAGCAAGTCACGTGAATTTTCATTTTGGTGTGTGATCACTGAGCAAGCTTTCTAGCTACAATCTAAGTATTATTGCACTATGCTGTTATTTAATTTGCGATTTGTTGCTTACGTGTGTTATATTTATGTCTGAAAGTCTCCTGTATTTAGCTATCTGTGTTTTGTGTTTTCCTATGGAATAAAACGTTGCTATCACTTATCGAACATGTTGAACTTCTCATCATACATCTATTGAATGGATTTTCGATAGTAATATAATGCACAACAAACGTAAATGTCGTTGAGAGTTCTAGGATGTTTTAATACCCTCGGAAGAAAAAAGTTAATTATTTCCGAGGCATATAATCATTCTTTTCCCATGAATCCCATCTAGAAATTGGTTCTCACAAATTTCAGGTTGTCCAAAGTTTTACTTATTTTGATAGTACTAATGAATTACTATAGTTACTGATGATAATAGTATAGTCAAGGAGATTCAAGGTCATCTAATGAATGCAAATAAAACCTTTGACGAACTAAAACGATTTTTTAAATCCTCACTACCATCAAGAAATACGAAATTTTACTATATAAAACCTTAATTAAACCAATACTTGTCTATGGTCAAAGACCTGGACCCTGACCAAATCTGGAGAAAATAAAATAGCCATTTTCGAAAGGAACATTCTGCGAGCCATTCTTGGTGGAATAGAAATTAACATTTGGAGAAGAAGATGTAATTTAGAGCTATATAAAATCTATAGAGAGCCAGATGTTATAAAGTTCATAAAAATAAATCGGATGAACTGGGCGGCTCATATATTTAAAATAGATGGTGACTCCATTTTTTTTTTTTTTTTTTTTTTTTTTTTTATTTTTTTTTACATAAACCACTAAAAAGTAGGAAAAGGGGTAGATCCAAAATGAGATGGATGGACTCAGTGAAGACAGACTTCCTGCCTATCCAGGAAAGAAACTGGCGCACAAGTGTCAAAAATAGAACGCTGTGGAACAGAATTTAGTGGAAGGCACTGGCGCACTTTGAGCTGTCTAACCAAATATGATGATGATAATCATTCTTTTGAGTATCACTAGGATGGATGGACCACAACATTTAATAAGGAAACACACTCATGGCTGAGCTGTAACGATACATTATTCGTTCTAATATTCTTAAAAAGTAATAAAATAAAAAAACGATCGTACATTCTTATTCCAAAAATTAATTAATAATATTTAATATTATGATTTATACTTTTTAATAATAGTATTAGATTTTATTTCTTTATTCTCCGAAATGCTTATTAATTTTAATTGTATTATTTCTCATTACGTTTGCATAAATTAAGTTGTAACATTCTCGTTTGAGAGCTATGTCTCTTATGACATTTCCGCAGCTAATATTCAGAAGGGAATATGCAATCTGCTTCTTTCTTGAATAATATATATCAGTGTCTCTTAAGCTTTTAAGGATTGTATATGTGTGTGTATTCTATGCTATAAGTAAATAATTCTTCCTTTTGTTAAATTATTCTGTCTTATTAATGTATATTAAAATATTTTGTGCTTTCACTTAAAATAATTAAATAGATTTAGTTAAATTATTAAATTTGATTAAATAAGTGCCGCGCATGATGTGATAAGTAGTGAATATCCAAATTATTTGTTTTGCACCGAAGATTTACTAGAAATTGGAAGAATGACTGATTGTTTGTGTTGGTGTCGAATATATATATATATATATTGCCATGCAATGCATTTCGGCTAAATATATATATATATATATATATATATATATATATATATATATATATATATATATATATATATATGTATATATATTTAGCCGAAATGCATTGCATGGCAATAATGTAACAAATTGATTTTAATAATGGAATTAATTATAGTGGTTTATATCTGATTGTTTTTATTATTTGCCTACATACTACACAATTGGTTTTTATTTTCATGGCTACCAACTTTTTCTTTTTTTAACTATTTTCGAATAATTTAGGAATTACAAAAATGTAACTTGTTTTTATAATTATTTTTAAAAATAGAAGTTTTTTACTGGTAAAATTTTTTTCTTATATAAATTACTGTTTGTTAATAATTTCATTTACAAAATGAATTTTTTGCTGCATTCCTTATCTTCAATATCATTTATAAAAAAATATTTCTTTATAAATGAATAATTTATAAAGAATACGAAATATTATGAAATATTTTAACTATATCTTGTTGCAAAAATAAAATCTTGAAATGTAGATTTAAGAATATCGTTATCTTTATCGCATATATTCTTAAATTACATTAACAGTTTTTAACAGGAAACAGTTAACAGGAAATATTCTCAATAAAATTTCGATTATATGAGTTGACATGGAAAGTAATAATCTCAAATAATCGACTATTCGAATAATAAGAGAAATTTTATGTCATGATTCCGTTTCTTTCATCAAAATGTTGATAATGTTTCTGTGCGTCTCTCTTGGGGAATTGAACTATGCACCTCGGAGCAATTGTTTTGCAGTTTTAACTAAATATGAAACTAAATTTTCGGCTGGTGTTTTCTTGCTGTAACGTTCAAAAATATTGCAGTCCAAAAATGTTTTTTACATTATATTAAAATTCATAAAATCATCTTGTCAGTAATGCCAATTTTTTGCCTATAATTTTTAATATATTGCATCATTTTTTAAAAATTTGTTTAAACCTATTTTCCAATTAAAATATAAAAATACTTAAGAATTTTAACGAATATTAAACGTCTTACAAAATGTAATGAAAAAAAAAAAATCTGAAAGAACAGCAAAGTTATTATATGTTTTTTCGTTTTTGTTTGATAATTTGAATTGCTATCGATATTATTATAAAAATAATGAAACATAGAAAATATTTAAGTTAAACCTTTATTTTCAACACAAATCATTCTTGGCAAAGCAGATTTTAAGAAAGCAGATGATATATTTACTTAATTCTGTGAGGAATTAAAAGATTTAAATTTATACTTAAAATAGTATTAACTTCAAGTAAAGCGCTGAATTCTATATTTTTTTAGATTAGAAATTAGGTTACCTTTTTAAATAGTTCGAAATAGTAATTTTTTTTTCACAAATTTTAGAATAGCTGTCCGAAAATAAAGGAAATGCATAATAAAGCAAACAAATTGGCGTGAATGGCAAGTGAAGCGTAAAAATGTTTTGCTGAAGAAACCATTATACCCGTCCAAGTTACATCAAATATTTAATTAAAATTTTTAGCGATCTTTAATCCCGGCGAACCATTTAGCCGCCAAAGGCAGCTAGTACTAAATAATTCTTTACAAAATTCGAGCATTTATTTAGTTTTGACGGCTTTAATTTTATTTTTTTGTCACGAATTTAACATTGTTGTGCATGATCGGAAATAAAATGATAGTCTGAATTATTGTTGATTGCTTATAAGAATATCTATATTTAACTAGTTAATATACCCGACTTTATTCGAAATTAAAGTACTTTCATGTCTTTTATTTTTAATGTAAAAAGAACATTCATATAAAATATATTTCACAAAACTGCTTTATCGTCTGAAATGTTTTTAATTAAAATGAGTGTTTCAATTGTACCAGACGATTTTTTAAAACATCAATAGTTGTTTTTCTATTCTATGCTCCTATACTCTTCGCGATTGTAACATTACTTATTTAATGCTACGTAGAAAACGCCAATAAACAATTTTTTTTAAAAAGAATTAATTTTTTAATCTTAATAACTTTAAACTTAATGTTTAAAAAAAATTGTAAAAAATCTCAGAAATATTTTTAAAATTAAATAAATAAGAAATATATATATTGTATTATTACAAAGTTTCATTATTGTCTAGCAATGGAATATGTATTAATTTCCGTATTTCTGAATCGTCTGTATCTATTCAATTACTTATTAAATTTTGAAAAAAATAATAAAAATCATTGAACAGAAATTAATTTAGTTCATTTGAAAAAATTTGAATTTTTACGATAGTATATAAATGTGCGATAATTTGCTCTGAAATCACTGTGAAAAAACATCGAAGCTTCAATTAATTTCTAATTAAATGAAGCACTTTAGAAATGTTACAGTATATTTTCATTTTTTTAATAATAAATGAACTAGGTTAAAATCGACTAGGTTATTTAAAAGAAGACGAGGAATATACATACAAAGCCACAATTTATTTTATTTATATTTAAGATTTCGAGTAATCTGCATTCTTTTCTCTTTACTATTTACAATGAATAAGCATCGCATTGGTTCCTTACTTCTATTCCTTCATGATTTAACAACTCTAAATCTCCTCTATCCAGTTTATTTACAGTTCCTAATTCGAAGATTGATGAACGGGACGCTTCGGTTTCTAATCAACGACTCATTGTGGAATTCCTGCGTTTGCGAATCAAATCATGCGGTAATTCGCGTGTGATGAGTCCTGACACACAAAGGGCCATTATAATAAACAGGAGCATAATCAAACAAATGTCGTTAATTATACATTCGGCCATTGTCTCGGAGCAGGATACCCCACTTAAAAATGCACTCCAGCACTGAAAGAGTCGATAGTGAAAACTAGTTCCTATCGGATATTCATTCTTTTCAAGTGTCCCCTTTCGTTTTCGTCGCTCTGATCATTTCGAGTTCTCTTTTTTTGGCATTCAAATTGGAGAGTAATAATTTTCAAATGAATTGCTTTTCTCTTTGGCGTGCTGATGTCTTTAGAATCGGTTGGGGATAATGAGTTTGCCCCTCCAGCCCTAACTTGTTTGTTTGCACCGCGTATGTGAAACCCCAAAAGTGATTCTCTTGTTGGAAATCTTTTCACTGTGGTTGTCGGCTGGGGTGAGTTATGATAGTTAATTGCTTTTAGAAGTTTTAATTTTGAATTGTTGTTTGGTCTAGATAGGTTATTGACTTGGTTAGTAGAAATAACTGAATATATGATGGGACTTTTTATTTATTTTTTGCCACTTTTGAGATCTTTGGTAATAAGAATCATGCCTTTAAAACGATTTTGTTGTTGCTGCTGTTATAATATCCATCCGTCAGTCTGTCTGTGACAAAGATAACTCAAAAACGAGCTAGATAGATGAAATTTGGTAAACAATTTCTTTTCACCAAATTGTTGGTTTTAATCAAATTTTGAGCAAAATCCGTTCCGAGAAAGTCTGTCTGTCCGGCTGTTCGAATATATGTCAACATAATAACAACAAAACGAAGAGGGCTAGATAGATACAATTTGACACTGACATTTAACATCGATAGTGTAAATACTATCAAATTTTGAGCCAAACCCAAAGAGCGGTTGACCGTCTGTCGCTCTGTACTTTCAGAAATATATAAAACGATAACTCAAAAACGCAATGAGTTAAATATACTAAATTTAACATTGGATTTTATAATTACAAGTAAAGATTTTTAATAAATTTTTGTTTCAATCGATTTTTAAAAAAACGCATCTAAAGTAAAGTCGATTTTCGGTAGTTAGTAACCGAATGCCAGGGCATAGTTGTAAAATAATTCGCCAAGAATAACAGAATAGATTCAATAAAAATGCTAAATTCACGCGAAAGATTGATATTTTGTAACTATTGTACACCATTGCCATGCAAGGCGTTCTGTAGTAAAACACTGTTTTTAGAGAGTATGCGAGAAAGTTTTGGGGAGACCAATCCTGCTGTTTTTGAAATGGTTGTTTTTTACTTTTTGATAAATGCATTTTTAAAACACCGTTTTTAGAGAGTGTGCGAGAAAGTTTTGGGGAGACCAATCCTGCTGTTTTTGAAATGGTTGTTTTTTACTTTTTGATAAATGCATTTTTAAAACACCGTTTTTAGAGAGTGTGCGAGAAAGTTTTGGGGAGACCAATCCTGCTGTTTTTGAAATGGTTGTTTTTTACTTTTTGATAAATGCATTTTTAAAACACTGTTTTTAGAGAGTATGCGAGAAAGTTTTGGGGAGACCAATCCTGCTGTTTTAGAAATGGTTGTTTTTTACTTTTTGATAAATGCATTTTTGATAAGCATCCGTTTCACCTTCATATCAAAATTGTAGAAATCGTAAATTATAACATGTTTTGCTTTTCATTATTTATTTATTTATTTAATGTTGTTTTTGTTATATGAAAATATTGTTCTATTTTCTATTTAATAAAAAAATATCTCAGTGCATTACAGTAATAGACATGAAGCAGTCTTAACCAAAAATAGGTTTTAGTTTTTATTATTGCACAGTTATTTTCACATATGTGGGTTAGCAATCGTAAATAAAATTACAAAATGTGTACAAACAAACAATATAAACTTGAACTAAATAAAATTTGCCTTTGTTAATAATGCGCATAATGTATTCTTATCAGTTATTTTTTAAATCTTGGTAGGCTTTAAACTGAGATAAAACTTATCCAAAAATAAAATGCAACTTATTATTAGAGGAATAAATGTTTTGTAACAAAAGAAGCAAATTAGCACTGTTCGTATTCTTAGAAAATGCTTAAGAACAATAATATGGCAATATTAGTTATTTTTTATGTTGAAGGAAATCTTATTCAGGAAACATATTCTACATTTGTTTTATGCGCCCATGTATTTAAGAGACAGTATTTTTTTGATTATTATCACTTGAAATTATGAATAATTAAATTGTCCTTATTATAAGCGAAAGAAAATTTATATAACAAAAGAACCATGTTATCACTATCCATATTTTTGATAAACAATATTCTAATGAAAATCATCTTAAGAACAATAACATAAAAGTATATATTGTTGTACGCACTAAATACTTACAGAAGTTTTTTAAACACCACTTGAATTTTTGTTGACTTATTATAACCGAAAGGATTATTGTTATTTAGTGATTGTTATTTTTAAAACACCTCTTTAACTTTTGAACTATTAAATTTCCTATGATTCTTTTAATTGAATATTTGATAAATCTTATTTTTGACTCATATTATAAATGAAAAAATTATGTATGTCAAAAGATGCATGTTGATACTAATTATGTTTTGTTCTTAAAATAAAATGTTACAATGAAAATAATTTAAATAACATTAATATAAAAGTTCCTTAGCTTGAACGAAATCTGATTCGTAAAACTCTTCGTTTTTAATTCAGTTTTAATTCGTTTCGTTTTTAATTGCCACGATTCGAGTTAAGTTTAAATTTCGTTTCTCATTTCTTAATTGCTTACTTTGCCGCATGTTAATCTGCATTTAACTTAGTTGCACGTTAATTCGTAATGCTCAGCGTTTTGATTTAAATTAAATCTATATCGATATTGAGAAATTTCTTGGGCTCCACTCCATAGCATTAACTAAATAATCAATTTCTTGTTTATCGCATATCCTTTCTCTATCAAATAAACTGAACGTAGTTCCTGTTAGATCTCAGGCACACTTCTCAACACCACAAAAGGAACTGGCAAATGCTTTTAAGAAACAAAGCCGAAAATTCATAATCGAAAATTTCCGAAAACAATCGATTTTAATTTATTTCCGAAATCTTATCCAAAATTCTGCAGTCGCTATAATTTTGTTTCATGAACGCAGCTTTAAGTTTCAACAGATATTTATTATATTAGTATGCTCGATAATAAGTGCATCTCTTCCTTGAAATTAATGATTCCGCATCTTTTATTTACCCTCCAAGTTTTCAATTTTCACTATCGGTATGCCTTTTCCTCCAACCGTTATCGTTATAAAAGCTTCGAGATAGCGAATTCTAAAGCTTACGTATTGATTTCTTGTGCCTGTTCTTTGTTAAATTAAAGTTTTTCACTTTTATTTCATGCGTCGTGTTTTGCGTACTTATTTTACAGTTTTTGTGTTTTTTTTTTTTTTATGTTCTCTCAAAGTTTGTAATCTCTTTTTGGCATCGTTTCTTAAGTGTTATTTGAAATTGGATTCTGCAAAGTAATGGAGTTCTTTTTGAGATCATTCTCTATTCACTTCGCTTCTTTTTTTAGCTTTACTTTGATTTTGAAAGTTGGGCATTAATTGTGGTAGCGTATTATTTCTGTTTCGAATCTTTGCAATTTTAATTTTTAACTTAAAAATATGAATGGGAGTTCTATAATAGGTTTAGTTTCTTTTAAATTATTCTTCTGCAAGTTCTTGCTCTCATGAATAAATCTTATGCTTGTTCCTTTCATTTTTCCACTAGAAACTTTCCGAAAAATACATTACAATATCTTATCGCTTCGGTGCATCTTAAGCTTTAAAAAGATCTTTTAAACATTTTCGTCTTAAATACAATATTTTACTCAGAATTATTCATGGTTGAAAGTAAATCATGTTCAAATTTATATAGTATTCTCAATGCTGGATTGAAAGTATATAATTGAAATCTGCTGTCGAAAATTCGAAGTTATCATATGAGAACATTATTACTTTTTAAGCATTGTTTGTCTTATTTAATTTAAGTCATTAACCAGTTTAAACCGGTTTGAAATAATCACGTGACTATCAGATTAATCATGCGTTCGATATTTAGAAAAACGATGGAGAAAGGATCTCAAAATCGGACAAGCTCCAAAAATTTTTTTCCAAAGCTTTTTTTTTTTTTTTTTAAATCCGATTTATATTGGTTTGAAATTATCGCTATTGTGTTGTGCAATAGTCACGTATGCGTTAATTTTTAGAAAAGCGATGCGTTTTTTTTCCCATCTCAAAATTTTTCGCTTACATACATACATACATACACACACACACACACACACACACACACACACACACACACACATATATATATATATATATATATATATTCCTTTCGATAACCCTTCCCCGCTGTTTCGTGTTGATTCCCGTTTTCTTTTTTGTGCTTCTTTGGGCAATAGCTTTTTACAACCCATGCCCTTTATTGACCAGACTAGAGAATCGAGTAACTGGCTGGCAATTTTTTTGTTGGCGATACATCGCCAAATTTAATAATTTTCTTTATCATTTTCTAATAACCCTAAAAACGATAAATCGATAATTTTCTGCCCATATATTTTGAGGTTTCAAAAAGCTCAAACGAAAACAACATGTTCTCATATAATAATAATAAAAGCCTTTGTCCTTGTGATCGAATGCCATATGCACTAAATATATTACTTAAATGGACTTATAAAGAGGCCCATATATCAAATAGCTTAGGATCTCATCAAACCTAAATCCTGCTGCGATGTAAGTATATTAGGATAATATTCAAGACTGTGTAATATCATATAATAATACCTGGCACTGTCAACGTGATGCGTCTATATCTATAATATTGCTTGTCTGCAGAGGGAAATATCTGCTACATTTTCGTATCAATTATACAATAGGAACGAGGTTGCCTCGTTTTCCATAAATATTTGTCTTGCGTTTTCACTTATTTTATATCAGCATGTAATGAAAATAATATGTTCTATGTCTACGTAGCGTGATAAGATTTTTCTTCGACAGCTTCTGTAATCGATAAGTGTCTTGATATGTTGGCCATATGCACTACTGTTTTAAGTTTCCGTGAACAAAACCATATTCATCTAGTCAACTTTTAGTTTTCTTTATTCATAACTTATATATAAAGAGAATATATATATATAATAGAGAGAGAGAGAGTGAGAAAGAGAGAGAGAGAATAATAAATAATTTGATTCCTTTTCTGCATACAGTGTTTTGGAATACGCTTAAATCCTTCTTCTTACGATCCTCTGATATTCTTACGAACGAAATGAGCATTCTAAAAATTAAATTTAACTTTGTTAGTTAGTACGATCTTAACTGTTTTAAAAGCCGTTTTATAAATTTACTTTTACTGCTAATGGAAAATAGGAGGCAGCATCATAGGATATCACTTCATGGTTTTGTAGATTTTTAAATTACACCTTCTATGTGCAGAATACAATAACTAAATTCTCAGCCTAGGATCTTACCATTGAAATTTGTAATGCCTTACAGAAAATTATTTTATCTCATTATTTGCGGAACGATACAAAATTTAATTTAACAATTTATGGGTTCCTACAGAAATATATTTTTACACAATAGAATATAAAAAAAAAAACCCATCTTGAACAGTGCATTTGAATCTGAATCGAACATTTAAAATAGAGTTTCGAAAATTTTAATCAATTTAAAGTAACAGAAAACCTCAAAAGAATCTTTAATTTAAAAAAAAATATCAATAAATTAAATAAAACCTTACATAAATATCACTCTTTCCCATATTTTGGATATTTTGAACTTGGTTTACAACTTTGTCGGACGCAATGTTGGCTATTTCAGCAACACTATGCAGGTGCAAAGGAACATGGTTTTTATTTAATAAAATAATAATAATAAAACCTTTATTTAAATCTTTTTTTTATACTTCATACTGTTTGTGAATAAAATTTAAAAAAAAAAAAATATCTAGTAAATCTATACCGTACAAAAAATGTAAACCTTTCAATTTTATAATTTAAATTTTAGCTTTTATTAATTAATATTCTTTTTTATTATTTACGTAAATCATTTTAACTTTTAATTTTTTTTAATTAAATTAAAAAAATTCTGTTTAGTTTTATTTTAGTAGTATATAAAAGAATAAGAGTTTAGTTGTCAAATTGAAAAAAAAAATGATATATATTATATTATTTATAATATTTGATTCTGTTATTGTAAACATAAAATTATTTCATCTTATTGTAATAATATTTATAAAAGTAGGAATCTTGTTGTCAAGATGGAAAACAATGGGGTTTTTTTTATTATTATTATAATTATGTTTGTTTGAAATAACTTCTGTAAATATACACGGATGCTTATTCATGTACACAGAGTGTTTAACGTTATTCATTAAATTAAATCCTCTTAATAATAAACTTTCATCTATATTATATCATTGTACAATCATATAGCTCAAATTCCAAATCCACTTCGCATAGCTATTCTATCAAATCAATGCTTTGAGTCCTTTTAATAACTTTAATAGAATTTCAGAATTACAATGGAATGAATGCATACTTAAAGAATTGTGTTATCATATGTATGCACAATTGTTAAATAGATATATGTATATGTTTCACTCACTCCATTCGTAAATTTAATTGAATAAAGCAGAACTTCAAATTACTCGAATTACTCTACTCATGTAGTGCCTGCTAATGCTGCAATGAATATACATATAGAGCTTTGAAAGTTTCTATTATAAACCAGATTTTAATAATATGCTTGACTGTCGAGTTTCCGCTCTAATTAAAGTTAGTTAGTTTCAAAATTTATGGCAACTTTTACACAAAATAGGGCAGTCTACTGTCCATCATCTATTATGAAACTGACATGCTTAGTGACTGCCTATATTGAATAATTGGATTGTTTAAAGTGGTGCCTTCAATGGTATAATAATTAATCTGTTATAATTTTGCAATATTTAGTTTGTTCTAATAGCTAAAAGCTCTAGCTTATAAAGCCTGATTGACATTGATATATTGATATTAAAATAGACTAAATATATCACTATCGCCAGTTCCCAAGAAAACAGAAGGTAATGAGGTATCTTAATTGTTTCTCTCCACCATAAATATTTTTTCTAGTTACGGTTAATAATTTTATTAATAATTAAAGTAGTTTTAAGCAGGTTAATCGAATGAATATTCTTTCTGTAAATATCCCGTTGATGATTGCTTTTATACTGTTATGGAAATTAATTGCCCAGTGGTTGTACAGTGAAAGTAATTCAACCATAACGGTCAGATAACAGTCTTTATTCTACGAAAAATACAAAGCAGAAATAGCAAAATCCATTAAATGATGATCCATTAAATTTTCAATTAAATTACAGTAACTAAAAAAAAATTCATTAAATCAAACAATTTTAAAATATTTAATTTTTCTAAATAGAGGTTAGTAATCTAAAAATTTAAAATTAACTTAGGAAAGATAAATTGTTTTTTTAAAACGTGAAATTTTTAAAAGCATTTTTTTTTTTACAAGTTTACTAACATACAAATGCAAATTTACCGTTCTTAAATAGGAAATACACGAATTCTATTTGATAACAATAATGTATTTGTGATAATTTTTTAATATTTATTTATGATATAAAAATTTTTAATTCATTTGCATGCTTGAATTTTTATGTCTAAAGCATTTAAATATTTATGAATAACAGAATTTAAATAAAATTAAATTTGACAGAACTTAAACTTTGAGAAACCTCTTTGAGAAAAAGCAGACACTATTTTTTTTATATGGTAGTCTTTTTTTTTAATCCTGTTTCCAAGACATCATAAGCTTTTTATCAGACACATTTACGTTTACTTTTTTCTTCTCTAAAGGATGTTCATTTACTTTTTCCCCCCTCCCCTTGAAGAAAATAGAGGTTGGCAGTTGAATTTTTCTTCTCTGTTACGATATTGATTTTAAAATCAGCCATGGATAAAACCATTTCCAAAATGCAAGATGGTAAATTTTTCAAAATAATTCAAATGAAATTAAAGATTTATCACGTATTTATTATATAAAAAATAATAATAATTCTATATGTAACACATCTGGACCATGCCGACTTTTTTCAGATATAAATGAGATATTTATATTTTTTATAATGTTACCGACAAATGGGATAATTTGAAAAAAAAATTCGCTAAATCAATCTCTTATTTAATTAAAAATTTTAATTTGTAAATTTTTTCGTGAAAAAAAATTGAAAAAAATTAGTTTTCCGTATCCATTTTTTTGGCGGTTATTACGATGGTACAATTATTCTTTTCTGTTTATGCTATCCAAAATTTGCTACCATTCTTATTTATCGCTTAACAGAGTAAAAGTTATTATCAAAAACTGTTTTGTAAAAAACGATGTAACTCGATTTTTAAAATTATTGCTATAATAAAATAGCTTTGGATTGCTTTGGTCCTAAATACTCAATTCAATATTTTCTCTAGAATATTTTGCTTCCTTTTCTTTTCTTTTATTTAAAGCTTATATTATCCTCCTGCTTTTAAAAATAGCGTTATAATAAAGAGAAAGGGCGGAAATTAATAAAAAACGACTTGTCTGTGCTCTTCATATATGTATCATATGTCCTATCTAAGAATAGGAGATAGAAATCTTTTTATCGTTTGCAACTTTCAGCTCAGAAATTGAAAACACGATATTTTTTTTTTTTATTCCAAGTGTATCACAATAAATTTCTATTAATTCTAAAAAGAGTCATGTCAAAAAGTAATTACATCGGAATTTAATGTAAGCCCGATGTATTGCATTTCATAAAAATTTTAAGATTTCGTTTCTGTTTATATACAGATACTTGATTTCATTCGCATCGTAAATATTGTTTTGTACATATTAAGTTAATATTAAATTCAAAATAGAAGTGAGAGAACTTATTCTATCAGTGTATAAATTTATATTTGTCTTACAATTCTGGCATTCATTTAGAATTCCTTCATTTTCTTTGTCTTATAGAATAAATTTATAATTTCCGAGAATTGTTCTTGGGATAAATACAGAGTCGCGAATCTTCTTTTTCTAGAAATATTGTCAAATAGGCAACGCTCCAAAGATAATAAATCCGTTATTAAATTATTCGTTTCTGATTCTTAAATTTACTGAAATAGAATTTAAATTTAATCTGAAACTAGAGTTCATATTTTAATAAACATTGACCATGAGCTTCATAATTCCCTCTTAGATGTCCTTGAATATTGTCCTTTAAGAATAATTTCTCAGAATTCAAAATTAATTACACATATAAGTAGAAGAAAAAAAAGTCTTGAGCATCTAAAAGAACGAATAATCTGAATGAATGAAAATTGATTTTCCATTTTCTGAAATATCTTTTTTTAAAAATTAGTTATCAACTCAAATTTAGGATAGACTAGAGTCTATAATTAATTCAAAAACAGATGCTTCTCTTGAAATTCTTTTTATAACCTTGTCATTTATTTGCGAATTACGACCTTGTTGTTTATTTTACTTTGATAAATTTCTTAAATCAGGAAAATGAGATTCGAAATTCTGATAATTAGATTTGGCAACAAACATAACAGTTTTAAGAAAAGTGAAGAAAAATACTAAGATAGCCTGACGTTGAATCATTTGAACCAATCTTCCGTTATCTCTGTCTAGGCCATCTTGTAAACATATTTTTTTTTTTTTTTTTTTTTTCATTTTTACTTCAGATTTTTAGTTATATTAGACTTGGACTTATAGACTTGGTTTCTAAGGTATGCGACATAAGCATTTTGATTCAAAAAGTAAAATTTAAGTTGAAGAAATGCTGCTTCTTAAAATAAACTCAATCCTTACGTCTTGAAAAAGTTAGATTTTATTATTATTAAAAGTTCATCATCGACATCTCACAATTTCGGGAACGATGACTAAGGCTTCTCATAGAGTTAATTAAAACATAAGAATTAAAATATAAGAATGAAATAATGTAAAACTTTAATTGAAAAATAGTCATACTTTCTAGACATACCTGAAAACAAAAATTTTGCTCCTATCATTTTCTTAACCTGATCAAAAGTCTCTACGAGGTCTCAAAGATCAATTGGTATCAGTCGAGTCCGATAACCGATACTGAGTACCTGATCGTTTAGAAATGTATAAGTGTACCTGATACAAAGTATGAGGTTAATACGGTGCATTGACACTAATCATGACACTTTTCTTGGCAATACGAGTTTATTATATCTTACGGATTGAATGGTCGATAGCTATTTATGTATATGAAATTAAATTCTGATTTAAATCTAAAGTCATTTCCCGGAGTTCCCACCGAAGCACCTACCAACACACACTCTTACCGGAGTCAATCACCATTCCCGTGCAATCATTC
Organism: Argiope bruennichi; assembly: GCF_947563725.1. Taxonomy (NCBI): domain Eukaryota; kingdom Metazoa; phylum Arthropoda; class Arachnida; order Araneae; family Araneidae; genus Argiope; species Argiope bruennichi. The sequence continues at coordinate 59,349,595 of NC_079154.1, forward strand.
CTCTCTCTTCACTTCAACTCCTTTTGACCGTTAGGCCGGAACAGCTACATGGAAGTTAGAGGCATGACAATCGCCAGATCTTATCTAATGGTTACGCTTGGTCTGGTGATGAGATCTCGATATAGGAACCCGAGTTATTGATTTATTAATTTATTTTTAGCCCTGGCTCTTGCTATATAGAAAAACAAGGATAAAAAAATTCTCCTCAATGGTGCTGCATGCATTTTTGATCAGACAAATGCTGTTCAGTTGTCGTTGTCATCTAATTGTTGCTCTGAATTGTGCAATCTGTTCCAAAGCTATCCTGGCATTGCTTCAAAGCGAGACATTACTATATAATCTAATCTAATCCACCAGCTTTCTTTGACTATACCTTTTCTATTCTTATTTTTGACTATGATCTGTTTAGCTGCAAAGAAATACCACAAAGATTTTGATTTCTTTTAGCTCTTAAAGAAGACAGTTATTATTTGTATTCTTTTATATTGAAGCAAGGAGTTTTGAACGTATTGTAAATACTGAATAAAAAGAGTTAAAACTCTTGGGAACTGCCCTTTCGTCATTTTTTATTGCTTTGGCAGTTAGCTGAAGTCCGCAACCGCATCATTTGTCTTCCGATCGAAAAATGGCGCAGGACGGAAGAAAAAAAGGAAGGCATTCCAAGTTTTTTTTTATTAAACCCGCTTTCTTCAACATTCCCCGATGGCGGCCGGATTTCAGCATTTAATTCTTGCGTGTTTCTCCTTTGTTATCGATGTTTTTTTTATTATTATTTTGGAAGAGCATCGTTTTAGTTCCTTTGTCTTTCCGGGTATCGGACATCTTTGACAACTTTGTTGTTCGCTGAGAAATTCTTAGAATAGTTGCCGGAGGACTGCTGCTGTGTTCTGTCCTTGCTGTCTTAATTGGAAAAAAGTGATTTTTAATTATCATCGCTTAACTGAATTGCATTTTGGAGGTGCTGACAGGTATTAGGGTCTTTTTTTTTATCGTTTCATTTTCTGATGGCCCTTTTATCTTTTTTTAAAGACCGCTATCATTAAAACTTTAAAGTGTTTGGTTCATTTTTATTATCTGGTTTTTCACAAAAATTTGACTCGGAAGGTTTGGAACATCCCTCAAGTATTTTTAATTTAAGATAAGATTGCTTTGAACAGCTGTGTACTTTTGAAAAATAATTTTAAAAAAACTTGATTCGAACAAGTTTGTAGCGTGGCGAAATTTGTTTAAAGAATACGTTATTGAAAATTATTATATAATTTGGCAGAATTTGTTTATTCTCAGGTTTTGTATCAGTAAGTAATTAATTTTTTATACATTAAGATGTCGTTCATTTATATAACTCGAGAAATAAAAACGCTTTCTCTCTACAATGTTCTCCCTGATGTTGCATAAACCAAGGGGAAAAAATTAATTAGTCAAATTAATTAAATCATTATGTTTTATATTCTGAGTGACAACAAAACAAGTTTTGTTCTTTGGTTATGTGGATAAAGATGATGCTAGTTGATTATTTATTAGATTAATGCTAAAAAATCATACTTTATATGCTGTCATTATTTTTAATAATAATTAATGGCAGCATAAAAGCCAAAGTTTGTATCTAATTTTTTAAACACATATAAGATGTGAGGGAATTGATTTTCTCTGCAGGTAATAATTTTTAGCTCCGGATATGTTTCCATATCGAAACAGAGACTCTTTTATTAGACAGCTAAGGCATGAAAAGTTTGACTATAATACTCTGATTCTCGAATTTTTAAATCCATTTTAAATGAAGCATGCGAAGTTAAGCCGATATCTCATTTACTGATCATCTACATAATAGCACTTGTAGAGAGACGAGACTATACTCTCTCTCTCTCTTTAGTATGAGATGGATAAAAATAATCGATGAGTTTTAGGAACATTAATTTAATTATTTTCTAAATTCTACATTTCATAAGACAAAACGAACACGAAAATATACAATACTCACTTAGAATACAATCTAATAATGCCCCCCCCCGAAAGATAATGGGAAATATAACTTAAATGTATTGAGTATTTATAAGGTAACGCCATCTGTTGTGTCAAAACTGAAGGTAGTAGAGTTATGTAACCGCTACACCCCTAGTTACCAATGTTGGAATGCGGGGAAGTGAACCTATAGTCTTCGCATGTTGACATCCCAATCTTCATTTAGACAACTTTGGCTAGAGAATTTGATTTTAGTTACTTGATTTTGAAATTTTAATTCAGTTTCAGATGGAACATACGGAATGAGACTTATATCTCAATTTCTACTACATAATAGTAACATGAAGATATTTGACTTCTGCTACAGACAATGATAATTGAGTCTGAAGCCCATATGTTTATGTTGAAACCTAAACTGTTCAATTTGACCTATGGGCCTGAAAAACTTAACCATTGCTCTTTGATTCTCCTTTTAACCATTGTTTAATGAAGTATGCAATCACAATGCTGATTTTTCATTTTTTAAACGTTACAATACCATGAGGAAAATATTTTGTAAACTAATTATATCATCATCAGGAATTGTATCTTTTCTGCAGAATGTAGAAAAATTTGGTTGGTAAACTCCAATTTGTCATTATTAATGATTGTATGCTTTATATTTTTTCAGCAAGACACAACAAATTGTAAAGCAAATGAAACATATAGATGTCTTCTACTGTTTAATTATTATTTAATTTGTTTATGTATGATTTTTTTTAATTCTGTTAATTTTGAATTTTATTTGTTTCGTCTAAAGAAGAAAAGGATTTTTTAATGAAGTATTAGTATTAGGGAAAAAACACTTTATTAGAATTTTAAAGTAGTTGTATGTATTATGTTACTTCGTAAAATGTAACATAGTGCTGCATTAAAAACTTAAGTAACCTTAAAGTAAATTTAAAAGATGCTTTCTATCTACTTCATTCTGTTTATCTGTAAATTCATTATATGTGTTACTAAACCATGTTTTTTGTGTAGTGTATTTGTATAAGACAAAAAATTATATGTTTGGGACACGTGTCAGCTGCTTCTATTATCAAAGAAATAAAATATAGCATTGCATGAAATCTTCGTTCATATGTATGCTAAGTCACATTGCATGAAATATGTTTATTCGGAAATGGTAAGGAATATTTTTCTATGAAAATATCCCGTTTCTAAAATTTATTTTCTAAAATGTCGTTCCTGTTTATAAATACATTTTTTTTGTTGATCCATCTCGATATTAAAATATTCCTCTCAATCTGAGATCTCTCGCTCCGATGCCAAGCCCCATTAATTCAGCAACATAAACGGAACAGCCTTCATCATTTCACTTCCTCTCCTAACCCTTCGCAGAAAGCCGACCTCTTAATGACAGATGCTGTCGTTTTACTCCACTTTTCGAAAAGTGTTTCCCTCTTCTGCCGAAGAACTTTCCCACCTCCAAATGCGGGAGAATTTTTGCATAAAATTGTTTTAATTCCCGGCGAACGGGTTGTTTGACGGGCCTTTTAGAATTTAGATTGCGATTTGGCCTGCAGATCTTGACACCTTTTGATTTCGCTGGCGATTTCCGATTCGTCCCTGCCTAAAAAGGAAGAAATGTCGCTGTCGTCTCTTTCTTTCGGCGCTTTCTATGTTAAAATAGGAACGGGGTTTCTGAAATTCCGATTTTTCGCTGCTGAGCAACTTGAAGCTGCTAGCATGAATAGATTTGAATTTTATTGTCCTTTTTAGATTACAAATACCAGTGTATGTGTACGTATCTTTTCCTGTCTTGATAGGAGACTTAATAAAAGCATGCAATTCAGGCTTTTTTTCAGGCATCTCAGGAAAAGAGGACTTGTTTTCTGGTGTTGAAGTGGAGAAAAAATTGTTATTCAAAAATTGAGGTGTCTAAACAAAATTCGTAAAATCGTAAGGTGCGCATTTTCCTGTTTTGATAGGAAACTTAATAGAATCATACAGTTCAGATTTCAAAGCAGACATTTTTTCCCCCTTTGTGCCTAAAGTTTAAAAAAAATCGTTTTTTAAAAAATGTAGGTGTCTAAAAAAATTCGTAAAATCGTGTTTTTTTTTTTGTTTGTTTGTTTGTTTTTTTTTGTTTTGCTTTAGAAAATTTTCTTTCTGATGATAATTATTGAGGTTTAATTCCTCCTCCTCCTCCCCCGTCATTATTTTTGATAGAACGTATAATCGTAGAAATCGATTCATTAATAAAAATATACTGATAACAGAAATCGACATTTTAATAAATTTATACCATAGTTTTTTTTTATGAATTTCTTATTTATAATTATTTTCTGTTTCCTATTCTCTAATTAATTCATTGACTTTTTATAAATTTTTATAGCAATTTTCCCTAAAACTGATTTCTAGATTGTTCCATATTTATAATATTTCGAACGTAAATTTAATTAGAAATTAATTTCTGAAAGGTTTAAAGTATTTTGTTGTTATCTGAACGTGTAATTGCACAAAATAATAAAATTCTAGCACATCAAGAAAGTTCAATTTTTTTCAGTTATTAAAAATGTGAAATGTGATAAAATCTTTTAAAAAATATTTTTTGGTGTGATGATATTTACAAACAAAATTACGCTTTTTGACGATCTCCACGTTTCAGACAAACCTGAGTACAAAAAGCACAATATTGGAATTTGTTTGTTCGACTATGATTACGATAATTAAAAAAAGCTTTGATCTAGATTGATGATGGTTTGTACATAAGATTTATAGAATTGAATGAATTGAGTGATTAGCAATGTTTAAAAAAGATCGTCTATGTAATTTACTTCCAAATAATTTAATTTTAAGAACGTTTTTCTCAGAACCTGATTTATTTTATAAAAATTGTGAAGCTTTGCTAATTGGAGTAGTTTTTATTCAAATTCATCAATAATGTTATTTTTTTTTTTTGTTTTGTTTGTTTCTCTAGGAGATTTACGCTGCGAATACTGCTAAAATCAAAAGCATTTATTTATACAACAACATACACACGAAAACATTACAGTAAATGATTAATTAAGAATATGAAGGTTATCAGTAACATGGGAAAGCTCTTATTTCATATAGAATAGTGACGTAAACGTCTAGCAGTTGGTGCAAGCACAGCTTTTGACAATTTACAAAACGGCAGATTCTACTATAGGATAATGAAGTTTAAAGAAGGAAAAAAATGATCATTGATATCTAACAATTTCAGATTTACTATACGTTTTGAAACAAAATTTTATAATTATAATTTTTATAAAACATTATTGAAAAAAAAATTTTATGGTGCGTTTTTCCCTTTGAATATTTTGTTATAAATTGTTTGTTCTGCCATGAATTGTATCCATTTCAGATTTGCATAGTATATTACTAAAATTTAATAACATTTCTCTATAAGCAATCCCATACCGACTAAGGTCTTTCAACATCTCACCAATTCTTAGCTATATATATCCTGCTAAGTTTTTCTGTAATCTTCTCGAAGGAAGGGGATCTGTGATAACTTTAAAATAAAACCTAAAGATCATTTTGTGACATTAAAATAGTTTGACCTGCCTTAGAAGTTTGCTGATTTGAGGGGAGTGTCACGGGGTGCTTGAACTCCAGGTTCTTAACTTTGCACATAACAAGTAAATAGAGTAATGGCATGACAATGAAATTATTTAATAGTGTTTGTGTAAGATAAATGGGGAATTCACTTATTAGTTAACTATTAATTACAAGGGCTATTTAACTGAAAAGGTACGAAACGACACTTTGGGTATAAATGAAAGCTTTGTTTAAAGTATACACCATACGCCTGAACGCAACAATCCCATTGATTAACGAGCCGAAGGATTCTTTGTTCCGAGAATTCCTTTGACCGTGACGAGAACCAGTCCTTCAAAGCGTCCTTGAGTTCGCGTCCGAGTTGAAACGCTTCCCTTTCAGATGCTTTTTAGGTGACCAAAGACATGAAAATCGCAGGGCGACATGTCCGGACTGTAGGGCGGTTGGTCGAGCTGTTCCCACTTGAACTTGACCAGTGTGTGTGACCCTGAAGATGTGTGGACGCGCGTTCTCATGGAGCAGAACCAGACCCTCTGTGAGTAGTCCCGGTCTTTTGTCCTTGATGGACCTGCGTAGTGTTCAGAGTGTCTCCTCAATCGTTGAATTTTGCAATGTGAACGTCATCCTGTCTTCACATGCACTACCACGTCAAATGGACGGCGCTATTTATAAGAACCTCTGCTTTCTGCGCATGCGGGCGCCAGCACATGTTCCGATCTGCGCCGGAGACTCCAATCGCATCCCTAGATGTCTCACTACGTTCTTCCATAGCGGCATAGGCAAATATGTTAACGGTTACGTTGTTATGACGTTTCGTACCTTTTTATTTGAACACCCCTTGTAATAAATCGGATAGATTAAAGTTATTACAAACTTGCATAGAAAACTACAAGCAGTTAACAACATTTCTAAGTATAGAATACAAAATCAACAAAATAGTGATTGGCTCCCCTTCCCTAATTCTATTACTATTGGATTTTCTTTTGAAGTTTACCCAAAGAAAAAAGAAAACATGCGTGCACATAAAAATACAGCGTAAAAAATTGTGCCTGAGATTACCCTATCAAAAAAGGAATGAATCTGAGTTTCATTTCCTTCTTCTCATGTTCGTGGTCAAGTCAACATAACCTCAGTATTTGCCAATTTAACGCGATTATCTGAAACGAGCATATATTTCAATTTAAAGACCCTCATACAAAGTAGGAAGTACGGTTTCGGGAAGTCAATTTCTAGTAGTTTATTTGAGAAAAGAAATGAAGGCCTCTCTTTTAAAAAGAGTAAATATTCTGATAGGACCCTGATTGCTTTTTATCCCATTTCGCGAACTTCTTGTTAGTCGGCATGTGGGTTCTGGTTACCTTTTATTTAGAAAAGCTCGGATTTCGCTGACTTCCTATTAGAACATCCGAAAAACACTGTTGGATATCTTGTGAGCCAATTTATTTTTTGGTAGATAGGATTTTTCTCCTTAAGGAATTTTTCCTTCTTTACTGCTAAATAGGAAAACAAAAATCCCTACTTTGATTTGAATTTTCTCTTTTTATTGCAGTAAATTGTGTTTCCTGTCGAAAGTAATTGCCATTAGAATTCAATTCGGCTTAATGCAACAAAGATTTAAATCTTTTTCCTATAAATATCTAATGTTATTCAAATCTAAATTCTAATGTTATGTAAAGTTTTTCTACTCACCACTGTTAATGCAAAATCATGCGAATATTTACTATGGATATTAGGTTTAAAAAATAAATCAAATTTAAAAAATATCGCCAACTTTAGTGGTTTATTGAAACATTAATATAATAAATAACAATGCATTCAATTCACGTCACTGTGACTTCACTTCATGTACTTAACTTCTGTTCATTTTAAAAAGCCAAGCTTATCATTTTCAGCCGATTTTACTTGTCAGAGGTGTGTTATGCTTCGGACAAGGAAAACGCTCCTTAAATACCCAAACATAAACGTTCATAGACACAAAAAATAATCTTTATTACTTTTTAAATGTTATTATATATTGCTTGATATAAAATTAAAAAACAAATGTCCGCCATCTTTTATCTTACTCTCATTTTCTGTTTAATCAAACTCGACTGACGCATACGCATGCGCAGAAACGTGTATATATGCAATTTTAACATTCGACCGTACTGTACTGTCTCACATTGCACTCGGATGGCACATCCGGTATTATAATCCAGCGTGAAGATTCAATTGATATTAAAACGAAATTGCCATGATGCAATTGTTGAGCGAGCAAGATTATCCAATATTAGCAATATTTTGACTATGCAATTTTATTTAAATATCCATAGATAACATCTAATAAGTAATTTTTTGTTCTAATAAGTAATTTTTTGAAGCTATTCAGACAAAAAAGAAATTCACATTTTATAATTAGTATGCAAGTATCTTAGCCTAAAATTAAAATCATTCTATAGTTTATATGACAGTTGTTTGCTAAAAGTTTCAAAAATTTACAAAATAATAATAATAAAAAAATGAATGAATTTTCAACATTTTATAAAGAAATATGTATAAGCTATTTAACTTTCAAATTATAATAATATTATCACAAATTAATTTGAGAAAAATTAGATTCCAACAGAAATTAGAAGAAAATTGATAACTACTTATATTAATTATTTATATTTTATTATGCATTTTATTAAATAATTAGGCAATGTTTATTAAATTATTAGTATTTATTATCCGGTTTCCTTGCAAAATCTTTCAGAAAATTTCTTGAAATTGTTTTTGGCGCTTTTACAATAATATTTGGCTACTTACTAATCTCATTTTCTTATATTGCCTGTTTTGATATAAGCCATCCTCGACAGGAATCTACTGTAAGATAAATCAAATTTTAAGTATTTGTTTTTAGCTGAAATGTTCCTGTTAGACCAGCAATCAGTGATGCGTGTATGTGAAACGAAATTTTATAGAATGCCCTCAACGGTCACTATGGTTGCGCCTTGGACATTGGGCCACTCCTTCTGTTATCCTTCAGAAGAAATTTCTTCACTGAGTTTTCCTATGTTTTGGTTTGTTCATATATCTGATTATCAAGTTTTCAAAAAATTTTGTTTCCACTATTGTATTTTATTTTACCGTTTCTACCATTTTTCAGATTCATTTATCAGGTTCTTCATTTTTAATTACCAAAAATTTTAGTGTTAATTGAAAGCTAGTTTTTTTTTTTTAACAAATATTGGGCTTGCCATCAACTGGTCCCCCTCGCCTCATTAAATTCTATCAATTTATTTTTAAACAAAATGAGACAAACGCAATTATGCTATAATGTTTATATTTAAGTCAAGCCATGTTGTTCGGGATCAGCCTTTGTTGCTTAATTTCTCGTATTGTTTGCATTCAAGTTGAAGCCAAAAGGCGGAGAATTATTATCTGATGGATTTAAGTTTCTGCTATGTTATTTCTGTTTCGGTTTAAGATAGCGGTCACAATGGTTGCGCATTTGACATTGGGACACACCTTCTGTTATTCTTCAGGAAAAGATTTGTTCAAGAGTTTTTCTATGTTTTGGTGAACGATTTGGTACAATGAGCTACACGCGTGATAATTTCTGGACTTTTCCAAAAAAAAAAAAAAAAAAAAAAAAAACTAATCAAAATAATTAATTAATTTAGTCCCCATAGCAAAAATAACGTGCAACTTAATTCCATTAAAATTCTCTATTCCTCCATATAATCAATATTTTCTACTAATAATTATATCATAAAAATATTGATCTGACAGTTATACCAAATATCATGTGGTTAGAGTTTTATGCACTCATCAAAACTAGTTTCAATTAATAATAATCTTTCCTTAAACTTACAAATTATAATTGCTATTCCAAATTATGATATGGAGGTGCTCGTGACCACTTGGTCACAACGCGCAATTCCGAAACATCACAACGTTGCCATTATCATTTATCATGTTCCTTAGTTCTAAAAAATAGAATACTGAAATATATTATTAAATATAATACTAAGATATTCTATTTAAATATGTTAATGGCACGATCTATTCTTTATGTGTTTTTAAAAAAATTGAATTTTTATTACTGGATGCTTCTTTTGTATGTGACAAACTTCACCAAGCCAACTTTTCTTCTTTCTTTCACTGTCTCTTTCATTTCCTTAATACTATAATCCCGACCTATTTCTTAAAAAGGAGAAAGACTTTTATTCCTCCAATATTGCTAGGATAAACGGAAAATAGTGTTTTTCTGCTATCTAAACGCATACCTTCCTCCCCCTCTCTCTTTCTCTCTGAAATCGATCTGAGCAAGAATTTAGATCGCTTTCCCTTTTAGGTAGACAGTCAGTAAGAAAGACAGATTTATGTAAAATCTCTGTCTTGTAGATTTCTAGGCTAACCTATCCCTCTTTCGTTCTTTACTCTCTTTTCATCGTTCTTTCGAGTGCTTACTGAACTAATGGAACGCATATCCAGAAATGCAACCCGTGCATTCAATGGCAGGATGTTCAAGGATAGTGAGTAAGGAATTCAATTTTTAAAAATAACATTTGGTCTTATCGTAATTCTCTCTTGCTAACTTGTCGTTTTTTAACTGGATAAATTTTTATTTATGCTTTTATGCATAAAATATGTTTTTTGACATGTACTATTTGGTGAAGTAAAATATTGGATATACGTTATATTTCCATAGGATTTTGTAATAGTTATAACTTTACGTGTAGATGTGCTATAAAGGAATGTTAAAATCATTGACGCATCCATCCATTTTTTGTAGACTTTTTTTATAAATATTTGAAAAATACGAGTTTATAGGAAACGTTGACTCACCAAAAACAAAAACTTTCTTTTGTTTGCTCAATAAAATCTGATAATGTTGCCCAAGTTTGTTTTTAGTTTAATTTAGTTGTAAAGCAACACTAGGGCTATTTTGGGACGGACCGCGTAATTTTGACGTCAGATGACGAGAACGACACCTGAGCTGGCACCTCCCTCTCCACACCACACCACACCAACGGGAGGACGTTTGACATGACGGATTTAACGTGCAATAGATCACTTTACACGACGGTTCTTCGGCGGAATCGGGTCTCGAACCTGAAACCCTACAGCTCACAAGCCGAGACCTTACCACCAGGCCACCGCGGCCGTATCATGTTGCCCAAAGAAGGCTTAGAACCCAATACAAGAAATTCTATATAAAGAGATGTATTAATATATTAATTATTAGATGGTCATTAGAGACATTAAGCTTTTTTTGTTTTGTTTGTAATGCATATATTTTGAAAGTTATGTTTATTTTAAATTAAGCATTCTCTAGTGTAAAATCTGACATAGGTGTAAAATCCAACAAACTCAGTGATTGATTAAGATGCATGATTGAACAGGAAAATACGAAACATAGGTAACAAAACAAAGAAATACAAAGGCAGAAATCAGTTCAAGGAGAAGTTGCTGAGGATCAACTTTCCTAAGAGGGAATTCAATCGACTGCAACTTGATTTCTATGATTCGGACTTTTAAAGTTTCTGACAGAGAAAAGAAACTTCTAGAGAGATACCGTATCTTTCCTTTTATTTGAGGAATCGCCATATTTCTAGTAGTTTCGAGAATCTTCGTCCTTGTCACCAAGACCATGGGAATCATCCATCTGGAATCCTTCCAACAGCCATTTAAATTTCTATAAACTCCTCCTTACCGTGAAACTAACTGCGCAAGAAAGCAATAATGCAGATTCTTTACAGTATATAATGCATAATTGTTTTGTAATGTGCCTATGATAATTATATAGTTTTCTCAAGCTGTAAGAATTAAATAATGTGTTTAATATTGTATGAATGTCAGTCTTTTAAAGTTGTTAAAATACAATAACTCTGCAATTTTTATAATTCAAAGTCTCCATTCAGATGAGATCAGCAACAAATTCTGTTTAAATGCAGGATGATCAAGAAATAACAATAAGTGTTCGGAGGTCTGTAGCGTATTATGTACTGAACGAAATATAACAAAATTTGGTCACCACACACATTAAAGTATGCAGTTTCGATTTGTCAAGAAAAAAAATTAGTACCTGGCCCTGAAAGTGCATAATGTGAAAAAAAAAGAATACATAACTGCTAATGGAAACGGAAGATAACAACACACCAAATACCAATGAAAAACATTTATTATAGCGACTTACAAATTCGGCTCAAGGCAACCACCAGCCTGATGCTCCAATAATTAATTGCATACGGTACACGAGGTTTCCGACGGTGGCTCGCAGCATATCGGCATTTATTCGTCTGACATGTAACGTTATTTTTTCTTTTAAAGTAGGAATGTCATGAATATGCCCTTGATACACAACGCCTTTCAAGCTTTCAAGTAGCCCCACAACCAGAAATCGTCCTCGGCCTGGTTGCACACCAAGAATTCCTGTTGTTTCACATCTTTCTACCATTCTTCTTAAGTTAGTTACGGGCATCGGTCCTCTACGTAACTATTTCAACCGCCGGTATTCACGAAGAGCAGCACTGGCATTTTCATCTTGCTGATAAAACAGCTTGACTTATAAGGCACGCTCATGTTGTGACAACGTCATCTACGGGCGAATTCTTGAAAAATGACTTGAATTCCAGCAACCCTTCTTTTTATCCTCGATATCATGTCACAAAGTGCCGTATATGCAAATTACATAATGAAGTTTTCAATCGCAGCGCCGGAATTTTCTTATCGGCGGTTTTTGGTACTTTTTTTTTTTTTTTGACAAATCCAAACCGCGTACTTTAATGTGTGTGGTGGCCAAATTTTGATATATTTCTTCCAGTACATAACACGCTACAGGGCACCGAACACCTCCTGTTATTTCTTGATCACCCAGTATAACGTTTATTTATAAGCTTTATGGACATTTTTTTTAAAATTTTCACATGTACTCATTTCTATTTGTTGAAGAATTTCCTATATTTATACATTTGTGTATCCTATATCCTATTGTTATATTTTTATATCTTAATTTTTAGGCGTTTGATTTAATTTAATTTTGATTCCATGTTAGTAATAGCTAATGAATTATAGAGAAAGAATTAAAAATATTTGAAATTAAGAAAAAATTGCACACTCTAATCAAAGTATGTTGGTACAGGCTAGTTTTTATTAAAAATTATTTGTCTTGATTTTTAACATCTTTTTAAAATGAATAAATTTAATTACGACGCAGCATTCATAATTTTGTAGATGAATGCATTTACTACTAGTTTTTAATAATTCAAACCGCGCTTGAGTCTTGTATAAAAGTGCATTCATTAAATACCAGGTTTTACTAACTCGTACAAGATTTGCAACTAATACTATGAGTGTAACTTTTCTGATATAATAATTATTATTGAAAAGAGTACAGTATTAAAACTTACTTTTCTACGACAACTATTTAATTCTTCATTGTGAGTTATTTTCTTATAAACGTGCAAAAATGGAAAATGGGCTGAGTTATATTCAAACTAGTGCAAAGCTCCGTATTTCTAGTGATATTATCTGGTAGCTTTTTTTCCTCAGAAAATAATGAATCGCTCTGTATCTTAAGTAACATGTTATTCTGCTGTTTAATAATCTATAACATAAACTTTGCAAGCAAAATTAAAATTATTAATCATATTTTTAAAAAACAATTACTAATGAAATGTATTTTTGCATCATTTTCCACTGAAAGAAATTTGGATAGCACTTCAAAATAATGCCTTCCATATGAATGCTTACGAAACTCAAAATCTGTCAACAAAATTAAATATTCATCAACTGTAGTCTGGGAGTGGAGAATTAGATTTAAAGTGCAAATTCATTCGTAATGAAATTGCGTTAATGCACTGCAATATGGATGAATCCCACATAAGTTTCGCAGGGGCGTGTATTTTAATATGTTTTCATTCTATAAATCTACGTGTTTCTCTGTAATCCGAGCACTGTCATTTGGAATTTTGCAAAGTGCTTATTACTTAGATGGTGCTAAAGAATCTTGAGCAGGCTGCTTGTGTTTTCATTCAATTCCAGCATTCACGAACTCGTTTGGAATATGGTAATGCGGTGCGATCTGACACCTTAATAACACGCAGTAGATTGAATTTGAGTTTCTATCTAAATGCATCAGGCCTAATTTGGATGTACTGGAAAGTATGTGAAATTAATCAAAACTTTATTCCATTTTTTTAATTGTTTTCTCTTCTTATTGCAATCGTTCTGAGAATGCTACTGTATATATTTTTCCATATTAGCTTGTGAATGACTCGAATAACTTTAGTCGGATATAAAGGGACGAGGAATATGTGGAAAGGGTTAGTGTAAACTCTCGACCGAGTACATGGGTGACTCAAAAGTTGCAGAAATCGGGAGTGATGAAATGTTCGGTTTCGTGAGCGAAAATTAATTTTGATTTGTTATTCATTGAGCAGATTATTTGAACACATTAAAATGGATCTCATGTAATATTTTTTTGCTCAATCCCTACATTTTTTTTTCCGAAATTGAAATGCAGGTTTCTTAATAGTAATAGGTAGTCAACAGAATCTTAATTAATACTAAATATGGAGTAGTTAAAGTACATGTCTAATTGGTTACAATTAGCACAGTACACATAAACTACTTCCCGTAAGTGTGTTTAAATATTTTTCATTTTCTAAATTAGTTCTGAGTATTTCGGACTAGTATAGCCTTTTATATACAGGTTTATCACTCTTTATCATAGTCCATTAACTAATTTTTGAACCATTAGAAATAAGCAGTATATTAATATTCATAAATATACGTTCAAATAGGTAAAGTACTTAAAATGACTATTTAGATGACTATTAGATTTCGCAATTTGAGACCATTTCAAGGGCCGCTTGGAGGAAAATCCGCTAATCAATGTTAGCCACTTTCATTAGGTTACCATTAATTTGCTTAAAGTAATTTAAAAATCTATTATTCGGTGATTTTTAATCGCAGAAGAATAGAACATATTATGTTAAAAATTGTATTTTATCAAGAATAATTTACTATATTATAACGAAACTTGTTCTAACTTGACGCGGACTGAATGGCTCAGTGATCGTATGCTATGAACTGAAAGCGACAGTTCGCAAGTTCGTATCTGACTGCAGACAAGTTTTCTAAAAATTCTTTTGATTTGCTTTCTGTTATTTCTCGTTTGTCCTAAAATGTTCTTATAATTCTGTATCTTTTTAAATCTGGAAAATTCGAGTCATTTCGTCTTGTGGATAAAAACAGATGTAAGTTTTAGTTCCTCGAGTAAAGTCTCGAATTGAGATAAACAAGTGTTAACTTTGACTTCGGATAACACGTGGTTTATCTACGCGACAATATATATGATTGATAGGGCCAAGAAATTGTTTAAAAATTTAAGCTTTGAATTTTTTTTTTTTTTTTTTTTTTTTACAGCAATAAATTTATGGTCTCCAATCTTGTATGTTGTTTAAAATATTTTTTTTCAACTGAAAATATATGCTTATTTGTAGCAATTAAGAAATTATTTTTTGATCCACGATTAGAATGGACAATCTGTATATATTATGTATAGTTTTTGCCACATATCCTTTGAGCATAATATTACTTCCAGATCTCCTCAACAAAGAAGATTGTAAAACCAGAGAAAAGATACTTTTCTAAGACTTGAATCCGATTATTGCATTTTATAAATCCCTTGGCAATGCGTAACCGTTTTACGCCGGGATGACTGATAAAATAAATGCCTGACCCAAAAACTGCGTTGTCTCTTTTTCCCAGTAGATTTGCGCCCAGCGGAAGGGGGGGGGGGAGAATCGCAGAACCAGGGACATGTGGCGTGGTCATGTGACTTATGTCCGATCAGTTAATGCGACTCGCGGCTGTGTGGCATAACTGGATTGAAATCTTCGGATACGGAATTTTTCTGCTTTTCCCATCGTTTTATCCGCATCCTTTCCCTTTTTTCCCCTTGCTTTTTCTTTATTTCCTGAATACCGAGATGACCGCTTTCGTGTTGCGAGTGTGACCTTTTTGTTGCTTTTTCCCTACCCCGCTGCAGTTGGGGATTTTTTTTTTTTTCAATCTGAATTCTTTTTTAAAGAATTTTTTTTCTTTCTTTCTGACTTTTTTTTTGCGGGGGGGGGGGGAAACGTTTTTGGATATAAAGGATGTTCCTCTCTTTCTAAGACGATAAAAAAATTATATAAATAAAACTGTAGAAATAAAAAAAGTGCTTCTATTAACTTATAATCTAGCTGCAGTCATATAAATTTCGATACGATCTTTTGCTACTTATATTGCATATAAGCCGTACTCAATTTCACAATAAGCATTAGTAAGCCTTTCAGATGAAGTATTTATTTCGTTACATTCAGTTATGTAATTTCATTACATTCAGTTATTTCGTTACATTCAATTTATCATTACATTCAGTTATGATTGCTGTTAATCGATTAAGAATGTCCCTTTTATTAATAGATAATTTGGTTGTGAAACGCAGATAGCTTATACGAGTTTTAAATACATAAGATAAATTGAGAAACATCCAAATTTTCCATTCTTTGCCGTCATTTTGTTTAATTGTACTTGTTTTATCATAGAAATAATTATCCAAATTTAACACATTTATTAATGGTAAGTATTTTCAAAGGTTAAAGGGTCTAAGATAATGTACCATTTAACCGTACAGTACATCATTACACGTTTTTATTCCCTTTTATAAATTTCACATGACTTTTTCAAAGTGCAACCATGATGTTTGGAAAGCCCTTTTTAAATACTTTTTGACAAACATTTGTAGAAAAAGCTAATGACAGTAGTGGTCTAGAATTAGATTTAAACTGGAAACTTGTTAAAAATACCAAGATGGTTGTTGTGCGAATAGTTCTATCATTAAAAATATTATATATATATATATATATATATATATATATATATATATATATATATATATATATATATATATATATATATATATATTGCAATATAAAAAAAATGTATTGGCAAAAAGGGGCTTTTATTTATTTACTTATTTTGCAGAATTTTTATAATGGGATTTTTGTTTGATTCATAATATAGCTATTTGGAGCATTTTAATTCTTTTTAATTTCACAAAAAGAATAATTAAAAATTTTTTTATAATTTTTCTAAATTATATGCAGCTATTCAAAACATATATTTTTTCGTAAAAAAAAATTAAAAAGTCAAAAATTCTTTGACTTTTTAATTCACTGAATTGTTTTAATTGCGAGAGGAAAATATTCAATAATCCAGTTAACCATTATTATAAAAATTTGGAAAATTTAGAATTTATTCAAATGGATAATATGTCGTGTGAGTTATAAATTTGAATTTCATAACATTTTAGTCATTTGTACATCATAATGAACATGAAGGCTATAGCATTAAAGTTTGCGAGCGCGTAAATTGTTATTTGACAATGTGCAATTCGGTACACCAGTTCTGGTTAGTAGTGCAACGCCTTATCATACTCAGATTTCCCAAATAGAATAACAAAGAAGAAAGGATTCACACTAGATATGAATGGATTAAGAACATATGGTTTAGTTATGCTATCAAACTTATAATTAATTTATCATATGCGCATGAATCTATCAAACCTCATTCATTAAATATGAAAAATGATTTTAAATTTAGAAAAATTCAGTGTCATTAGGTTCGTTTTTCTAGACTTTGTGGACGAAAGCTTACCAAGAAATTAAATTAACAGTTTTCTGAATCTAGTGGCTTGGTGGCGGTAAAGATAATTATAAATTATGAGGAAAGATCTTTCTTTTAGTGCCGGAAATAAAAATTTGGTTCATAAAAGATGAAAACATATGATAGGCAACCAAAAAAAAAGTTTCTTCTTAAAAAGTTTTGCGAAGAGTTTTAACTATTGATGAAAAAATGAATATAAAAGTGAATAATCAGATTTAACTTAACACCAAATTCTTGTCCACGATTTTTTTTAAAGTTAATTATCTGGAGTATAAGAATAAAAAAAAAAATGATGATCTTGCTTATGAAACACAGGTATTTCATTTTATGGAGGTTTTTATGAGGAATTAATTAATCTCAAAGAAGAATAACTGAGAAAGAAAAAAAAGAGAAAGAAAGATTATGTTCCAATCTTTTTTTTTTTTTTTTCTGTTTTTATGACTTGCAATTAGTAGAAAATGTTATTTTTCTATCCAAACGAGGTTTTTTGGAATCTTTTGTCAGTTAACTGATAAGCTAATAAAATGTCATAAGTAAGGTTTTATATAATAAATTTTATTTGTAACATTTTTATTCGTTAATTAATCTTTATATCTAAATCATATATATTCTTATTTTTGAAATAATTGTAATCTCATAGTAATCAATATCTGATTCATATTTTAGATGTACACTTTACAAAATTTTGATTTTAATTATTATAAATGACAATGTTGTTGAATTGAAAGCGGAAAATGTTAAATTCGACCATTCTCTTTCAACCTGAAAGGACAGGATTCACACTCTTTCGTTAATAAACTATAATGTTTGCATGTCAGAGTTCTTAAATTTGACATAAACATTGAATCATCTTTGCACCATTGCAGTCTTTTTCAATTAAATTTCGATCCTTATCAGTTAATGAAGTATTAAAAATATTCACTTTTATATTCTTCTTGCTAATTAATTATTTTAATACTCTCAGAATTTAATTACCTATCAAGAAATTAATTTAATTTTACTTCTGTAGTACTGGCGCCATCTAGTATTGCATTTCAGAAAAATTGAGGAGAGTGAGGAATATCATTATGTAGACTAGGAAGGAGAGTGTGATTATGGAGAGAGTGGAGGAGAGTATAAATATGAAGAGAGAGAGAGGCAAGAGAGTGTAAATAGTAATAAAACTTTTTGCATACATTGAGAATTTGTTGTTTTGAAATTTGAAAATTTCACCCAAAAAAAGTGCTCTCAGCGACGATAACATAAATGTGGAATTATCCTATATTTATAATAATGGATTACAAACTGAAGAGTAAAAAATAGAAAATAAAATTTTAGAAAATCTGCATTTAAATATTTAAATAAATTTAATGTTTAAATCTATTATTCCATTCAGAAATAATTCCAATGTCAAGTCTACTTCCTCAGTCTTTCATCTATAAATATTTGTTTCGTTAAATTTTTCGTGATTCATCCTATTCGATTCCTTTTTATATAAATTAAAAGTCTTTTATTTTCTAATAAATAGGACTATTTTATATGACCATAGCAAAGCTCGATTTGTTTCGGTCTTTACAGAGACTCTTCGGTTTGTCTTGCATATTTTAATGACACTTTTCGATTATCACAACGCGAATGAGCCACCGACATCCTTCTCTTTAGGTTTCCCTCTGCCTCTCAAGCATTTTTGCTTGACCTTTATATGCTTAAAAAAATCATTATAAAGGTAAATTAAAGACATAAAGCGATGAAAGCAAGGAGTTGGTGTAAAGAGGTGGAGGGTGTGCAAAAATTCCCTTCGATCGAATAAGGGCAAACACGTGACAAGGCCTGAATGGAACAGAACAGTATTCTTATTCAAAATTGATGTTGGAGGTCACGTGTTCTGAATATCAATGGCCTCTTTCTCATTACTGTTACATGCCTTTAAAAGGGTTTTATTACCCTAAAGACTTGCTACAGCTCCTGTTAAAGATGCTTATTGATCGATTCGTTAAGTGTGAACTCGAACTGAACACCACATAAAGCAATTTAACGGAATTTCGCGCGTCAGCGAATTGTCATGGAAATTGAAGTTTAAAAAAATGTTATATAGAGAGAGAAATTTCTGTTTAGGATATCGTATTTCATTCTTTATTGTAGTACGTATTTATTATCATTGATAGATATCGCAATGATACATTTTTGCACTGGAATAGATGGCGGATTGTTTTGTAAATAGGATTTCAATTAGATAAAATTTTAGCACTAATTATTACATTTTTATGGCTTGAGAACCTTGAGATAAACAGCAGGAAATTTATAAACGTAAGAAACCTTTTTTTAATCCACTTCATAGAAATTGAGCTTTTTCATTCTGATAAAAAATCAATTAAAATTCTTTGTGGGAACAAACAGTGCGCTGATATTTTTTTAATCTTCTCAGAGCTTGAACTATTATCAAATCTTATAACTTTAACGAGCAATCCTTATATATAAAGATATAAATTTATTTCGTTGGAAGTGGCTCTAACGATTTGGAATAAGCCTTTTAAAGTTTATCTATAGAGATGACTTTCCTGAAAAAACGCGATTTTACACACAGATTTTTTTTTTTCAACTATTAGTGTCTTTTTCTATCTGCTCTCATGCTGACAATATCATATAGCGCCATCTCGTGCAATTTTGTGGTACTTGTATTTTTGCCATAAGACCTACTGGTACCTCAAAATTTTGAGAGATGGCGCTGATGGATGTGAGATGAGGTAAGATTGAAAAACATTCACATATAATCAGTATGTGATTCATATGTAAATATTTTCTCCTAAAAATTACAATTTTTGCAAACACACACACACATAAAAACCGAGTGAAGTTCGGTCTTCCAGATATTCATTGTTTATATATTATGAAATAAATTCTGAACTCGCATTCGTAAATTAATTGTTGATTTAAACTTTAGTTACATTTTATTGTTTCAATAACAATTTAGCCAAAGACATTTTAGATTTTCATATATTTCACACTTATATAGTAAAAATAATAACGGGGAGAAAGGGTTATAAACGGATTGTGAATAAGTTTTGTCATTATTTCCAGATAGTTTTATATGGGTTAGTTTAAATATCAATGTTATTATAAAATGAACAATCTTCATGGAACCTAATCCTTCATTTATTCTTTATCTGTTTCTCAACAGAATATTTGGATATTACTCTTATTCACATAATTAACTAGTTAATCAACTTTACATTTTTATCCTCTATAAGTTGCTTAAAGGGTCTTAAATACAGCGCATCAATTAGCTTATCATCAATTATCCTTATACTTACATATTTCCTGGATAAAAACTGAATTTCTTCTGAAGACAACTCACTTTTTTCCCCTCTTAAACCTCTGTAGACATAGATAATCTCCAGAAATGCAAAATGCCTCTCTCTACCCACATACGAGCTCGATGACAGAATTTCGTGTAATCTCATTTCCCTCCCCTAGAAAACTGCTGGGAATAACTGAGTAGTAAACTTTTAAAAGTTGCGCAAAACATGGCTCAGTTAAAATTGGGAAAAGTGTCCCCAGGGGTTCCCTGCAGGATTTTCGCGTATGGGAGACACGCTCTCGCTTGTCTCGTGTTAGCCTCATACTCTGTCATCCATCATCTGACGCGCTTAATTTCCAGCTGTTGTTGGGATCGTTGAGCCGGTTTTGGGTAAAACATCGATTGTCTAGTTTGCCAGGGACCGATGAATTTTTATTTGGCCTTTCTTTTTAGCTGCTTGAACGGCAAGAGATGGTGCAGAATTAGTTAGTATTGTTTTGTTGATTTGTAAATCTATATTTTCATGCAGTGAAGCTCTCATTTTAAAATTTCAAAATTGTCATTTTTTTAAAATTTATTTACTGATGTTTATATAGCGAAGTTTGGCATTCAGTTGTATTGATTGTTACTTTATAAGCATTAGTTTTATCACTGGCGGTTTTTACTTTCTCTAATGCGAAATATGCAATGGGAAAATATAGGGTTAGTTAGAAAAAAAAGTTTCTCGATTCGGAGAACTCTATAATGCGTTCTGTTTGTCCAAATGAGATAAAATACGAATTACAGGTAATTCAAATCAGACACTTTACATTTAATCAATAAAAAAATATTCAGTGCAAAAATTCACCGATAGGTAGCGCTATAATAATTATAAAAATATTTAACTTGTTATAAAATACTTTATACTTATTATAATATAAAAAAAGTAATGTTAAAACTATTCAGTATGTGCCCCTTCATGTTCAACAATATGCTGTGTTGGCAGAACAATATTTTTCACAGCTAATTGGAGCATGTCTGTAGGAATATCAAAAATGCGGCTCCGATTGCTGCCCTTCAGATCTAGCCTAGGTAAAGTCTCTAATTCTAGATATTTTCCTTCAGGAATCCCTACAACTGCAAATCGCAAGGGGGGGATATTCAGCGAATGTAAAGGCTATATTATTGTATGGTAACAGCTGATCACACGTAAATATATAAAATGCTGTCTTTGTAATGCTTTCCACTATAATAAGTGTGAAGAGGTTTATCATCCTGCATGAAAGGATGTCGTAAAGACATTCATGCTGTTGAAGGTTGTGGATTACAAAATCCCTTACGGTACCATTGATCTGTGACGAAACTGGTTTGGATTTCATTTACATTTATCTCTTTAAAAGTAAAATACAGTCTACTGATAATAGTAGCTGTAAAACCAACTGTATCGACACTTTTTCAGGATGAAAGGGTTATTCCTTGATGGTGGAAAGCTTGTTGAGGATTTTCCGCTGTCCCTATTCTACAAATGTGGGTGTTAACTTGCTCATTGAGACAAACGTGGAATTCATCAGTCCACAGAATGTATATGTGATCTTGTGACTTTAATTGTAGTTTTATATCGTATTGTAGTTGTAGTTCAGTCTATTGGGAAAAAAAGGGTCCAAAATACATATTCGATTTCCTGGTATCCAACGATTAAGCGCCAAAAATCGCTCAATAATTAAAACACTACATTCACGACTAAGAACTACATTTTATAATTATTGTTCGCCAATATCTTGCAATGAATGCACAAATACCGATTTTCTTTACTATACCGTAAAGCATATACTCTCAGATGTGGGATTCTGAAAACAAAAATCTGATCATAGATGGCCTCCTCGACCTTTCCTAAGTTCCACAATTTTGTGTAGGGGTGAGGATAAACCCTTTATCAGATGTACACGATACAATTTTGGAGATATCGTTCCCACTGGTTATATATGATTCCTGGTCACGGCAGAGGCTCAAACGCCTTTTAATAACCTGGTTGATAGAGCGTCAGATTCGCGTCCCTTAGGTTGTGAGTTCCGAACCCCGCCGGCCGAAGATTCCCCGCGTGCTTGGTGGCTGACACGCGCTAAATCTGTCGTGGTCACAAAGTCCTTTATGTCGAGAGTAATACCACTGGGGGTACTAGATCAGGGGTGATCGTTCTCTGATTCAGGTCTAAATTACGATCTGTAGTTGAGTGAATGAAATGCGTGAATGAAGTCCGCCCCGTAAAAAGGGTTGTGACGTGTGTGTAGCTAAGTCGTTCTCTTGGCCCTAGATGGCGCTACTATAGAAACAAGAGGCGCTCCCCCTCAGGCTGAAATCGGCTGTCTTCGAACAGCGGGCATGCCCATGGCAAGTGCCGTAAGAAACAACAACAACATATATGATTCCATATGTATAACATTTAAATGCAAATCTATTTATAGGCAATTCTCATTGTAGATTTAAAGTTAATGTTAAATATATATATAAAGAGGATAACTCATTTTCATTTAAAATTAGTAAATCTTTTTTTGTAAATTTGGACGCAGCGCGGAATAGGTTTCTCATGAAAGATATAATAATCCATCCTGTAATTCAGAAATTGCTACAATTATCCCTTTAGAAACTTTCATCTTTAAGAGATAATAAATCTTTAAGAGACGAAATACATTTTTATAATTACTGAAATACATGATTAAAACAATATTTTGGAAAAATCACTAATCGCTTAAATTTCTTGGAAGTAGTTCTATCAGCTTATTCAATTATGACTGTTGTTTATCACGAATATTATTTATGAAATTCCTTGTGCTTCAAAGTCCAAGATATTTATATTAGTGATGTTTCTTCTGTTGGTATAAACTGAAATAAATGTATTTTTAAAAGTATATGTTTTGAGATGTATACATGATTAATTATAATCATTGACTCTGGAACTTCTGCAATAGTTATTATTCTTATTTATGAATTGCATGTAATGTGATAACCATAATAAAAATGCAAATGTCTAAATAATTCTTAGTACAAAATGTTTCATCCGTTTATTATATATATATATATATGGTCACAAACATATATTTTCCAAGGAATCGAATTTAAATGTCACTCTTGTCATTCATATCTAATGAGCCTTCTTGTATTGTTTTTAACTCTCAGTATAAGCATTACTAACTGAAGTTTCTTCTGTTCTTTCAGCCATGCTTTCCTGACCAAAAGTGTCGTCTGAATGGCTAAATATCGCTACCTTCCTTGGGGCTTGGCCCTCACCTTCCTCTTTCTCATCCTGCATTCAGTGCTGGCCTCGCCCGATGATCTTGAGTTCACACGGCCACAGTACAATGTAACCATCCCTGAGAACTCCATTCCCAAGACGCAGGCGATCTCCACCGAAAAGATGGGCATCTTCGTTTCGGACCCGTCCCTTGTCATCCGGTACAAGATTGTCGCTGGAGACACAGACCGGTTCTTCAAGGCTGAGAGCAGGCTCGTCGGGGACTTCTGGTTTCTCATTATCCGGGTTCGGACTGGGAACCGAGCTGTCCTCAACAGGGAGTATCAGGATACATATCGACTCACTGTACGGGCAACCATTACTTCGGATTTGCGCAGAGCCCTCAAGCTTAAAGCACAGACCGAAGTTATCGTTACCGTGACCGACACCAACGATATCACGCCTACGTTCTATCCATCGACCTATGAAGTCAGTGTACCAGAAGACAAACCATTGCATACCAGTATACTTCAGATAAGTGCGCATGATCCTGATCTGGGTATTAATGGCGAGATTTATTACAATCTAGCTGAACCTAGTCTTCAGTTTGCTGTTCATCCAACCAGGGGCATTTTGACATTGACTCGGCATCTGGATTATCAGAAAGAACCTGTACACAAACTAGTTATTCATGCTAGGGACAGAGGACATAAGTTTCGAGCGACTGAACTGGCTTCTCGACCGACGACCGTGACGGTGAAGGTTACTCCTGTGAATTTATATCCTCCTGAGATTTTTGTGAGACAGTTTTCTACTTTACTGTCTCCGACTGATCCAAACATATATGCTGTTGTAGGCGTTATCGATAAAGATATTGGCATTCATGGAGAATTAGACGCTCTGGAAATTATTGATGGTGATCCCACCGGAATGTTTCAAGTCACCCCTGGTAATAAAGTGAACGAGTACAATATTGAACTAGTCCATCCCATGTTGCGAGACAACACCATATCACAGGAGTTTACCATTACTTTAAGAGCGAAAGATAAAGGAACGCCGCCTAGGACTACGACACAGGTGGTCACGGTACGATTAGCGGAAACTGCTGACACAACTTTGACTTTTGAACAAGCTGACTATGATGTCGAGATAGAAGAAATATCCCCACCAGGCTCTAGAGTACTTCATTTAAAAGTTGCTGCATCAAGCGATCGCCCGATTGTGTATAAAATAGAAAGTGGCAATTCCAATGGCACATTTTCCATTCATACTAAATCAGGCTTGATGACATTAGCTTCTCCGCTGGATAAAGAAACCAAGCCTTATTATTCGTTGACTGTAAGCGCTTATGATCCTTCCTCTAGAGGTCAAAAACGAAAAACCACCACAATCGTGAACGTTCGAGTTCTTGACAACAACGATAATGATCCAGTTTTCAATAGTACAGTGGACTCGATAGTATTTGACGAAAACAAACCAGCTGGTAGCGTTGTGTATACTGCTTTCGCCACTGATAAAGATGAAGGTGATAATGGTTATATCACCTACAGTTTAGCAAATCTAAATCCGGTACCTTTTACCATGGATCCCTTCACTGGCGAAATACGTGCAACAGAAATCTTGGACTATGAAACGATGCGGCGTGAATATATTTTGAAAGTTCGTGCGTCGGACTGGGGATCTCCATACAGAAGACAAGCAGAGATGACACTCAAAGTTCAACTGAGGGATGTTAATGATCACCGGCCTCTGTTTGAAAAAGTCGACTGCAAAGGATACGTATCGCAATCAGCTCCAATTAACACGGAAGTCATTACACTGTCGGCAATTGATTTTGACTATGGCAGCACTGTGAAATATCGTATGGTACCTTCAAATGACGATTCTTGCTTCCGACTAGAACCAACATCAGGCGTATTACGTATCGCTTGTGATCTTTCAAAAATGAACATTCGAGAGAGGACAATTAATGTGTCTGCTACGGATGGTACGCATTTTGCTGATGTAATGTCTATTAATTTAAAAATCATCAGCAGCGGTAATAACCAGCGTCTTGCCGACAGGGGTGCCTTGATGGAATGTCGTGACGTCGGAGTGACTGACCGGTACAAAAAGCAGCTAAATCTTGCCCAAGCCAACAACCGTAATAATGATATTACCGAACCGACTCCAACAAGCTTTTATGGGAACAAATATTCACCAGAGTTTCCTTTGGGTTTGCCGACTGAAGTGTGGGTTAATGAAAGTCTTCCTGTAGGGTCAGAAGTTGCTTCCCTTAAGGCTAGGGACAAAGACAAAGGGTATAGTGGTCTTCTAGTATATGTCATAACTTCAGGCGACGAATATAGCTTTTTTAGAATAGATCTTCAATCTGGACGATTGTACATCGATGCACCTTTAGATAGGGAGTTCATATCGGAATACAACCTAAACATTTCAGCGTTTGATCTAGGTAATCCCCAGCGAAGTGCTTCCAGAATCCTTGTTGTCCATGTTGATGATGTAAACGACAACAAACCCATTTTCGAAAAGAATTCTTATAATTTCGTGATTACTGAGAACGCTATAAATGGTACCAGCATTGTGAGACTTCGTGCTAATGATAAGGACGAAGGTGTCAACTCTGCTTTAACATTCCACTTAGAAACGGATGTCGACGAATTTCATATCGATCCATCCACCGGTCTCCTCACTGTATATGGAAATCTTGATCGTGAACGAATGGACACTTATCATTTAAAAGCTAGAGTCGTCGATGGATCTCCCGACAATCCTCTTTCGTCAACGACAGTTATCAATATTAGGGTTCTTGACGTCAATGACAATGCTCCATATTTTAGCTTGAAGCAGTACTGGGTGAAGGTTCGTGAAGACTTACCTTTAGGTGTCGTAGTCATTGTCATGGTGGCCAATGATCCCGATTTGGATGAAGGTGGTGAAGTGACGTACTCATTGACTGGTAGTGACACATTCACTATTGATCCTCTGATGGGAGTGGTCCGTCTATCAAAAACACTTGACTTTGAGACTACTCAGTTGTATAATGTGACCATTACTGCTAGAGATGGTGGGGATCCTCCTTTAGAGTCCCAAGCTGCCCTTGTAGTAGAAGTGGAGGATGTTAATGAGAACATGTACCCACCAACTTTTGATGACGTAGTTGTCATTGGACATGTCAAAGAAAACGAACCAAAGGGCACACTTGTGACTAAAGTAACTGCCCACGATGCTGATCCACCTGGACTGAACAGTCAATTCACATATTCCATATTAGATGGTGACGGAATGGGATTTTTCTCCATTGACGATCAAGGTAAGAAAACTATTTCTTTTTGTAAATATTTGCTGTTGAGATCATTGTAATATGAATGAGTGCACATAACTATCTTTAAATCGTTAATACGATATTTAATGTCTTTAAATCGTTGTTTTAATTAAAAATTAAAGGAAACATGAGTATATACTATTGAGGTTCTAGTAATCTGAATGAGTAAACATTGCTATCTTTAAATCATTACTATTTTTAAATCGTTATTACTATCTTTAATATCTTTGAATAGTAATTTTAATTAAGAATTATAGTAAACACTATAGAGATCGTGGTAATCCCAATAAATACTCATTACTATCTTTAATATCTTTAAATCGTGATTACTATCTTTAATAACTTTAAATCGCTATTTTAATTAAAAATTAAACATGAGTATATACTGTTGAGTTCGTGGTCATCTGAATAAGTACACATTATTATCTTTAAATCGTTATTACTACTTTTAATATCTTTAAATCGTTATTTTAATTAAAAATTAAAGTAAGCATGAGTATATAGTAATTCACAATGCATGAGTTAATAAGAAATTCGCTTATGGCACTGATGGTACTGTTATGTGTAGCCACTTATTAAAACTTCGGACCATTTCAATTTGTAACTTTTTTATAAATGAAGATCAATGCTAAAATTTAGTGTCTACTTCGATTCATTTATATATGTACTCGATATTATTAAGCCTGCATCATTTAAAATATGATAAATGATTAGTTATTTCATTATTTGAGGGGGAAGTATTTCTAATTTTTTAAAGGAATATGTAGAAGTACTTTGCGGTGAAATATGTTTGGATCTCTATTGAATCATGTGTCAAGTGAGGCGTTTTATTTAATGAAATATTTTATGATATTGTGCTATTTTTTTAAGTTATTAAAATAAATCCGAATATCTTTTGAAATCTGCTCGAATGTTTATATTTTATTCATTTCATCATGCAATTATTCATCATGTAAAGTTCATTTTCATCATGTAAAAATAATTTCTCTTTTGAAATGAATAATGGGAAACGATTCTTTATTTTATTTATTTCTTTGAATTGAATCGTTAAGATGTGATAGTTAAAATATTTATCCTTGCAAAAAACTTCTAACTAATTAATATATAACAAAATATATCACCACATAATACTGTTAATGTTCTGTATAATTTATTTTATTCACATTGAAGTTAACGTGTTAAATTTACTTTTTCTCTCTTACTACATCATCACTCTCATTTAAGCAGTATTTGTCCATCAAAAATAAAAATATGCGTCTGTGATTTTAAAAAAAAAAGTACTTTTTCATATTCATATAAAAACAGTTTACGGATTAATTAATTTGGTTATAGTTAAATCTTCCCTCCTTTTTTTCCTTATAAAACGCTATCATTGATATGTTGATGCAGAGCAAACAAAAGTAAAACGATGAAAACGTAATTAAATCGCCTTAGGTGGTTTTAAAAAGATGCAATTCTAACTCTGATGAAATTTTAATTAAAATCTACGATATACTCTTAAAATTGGTAATTTTTTCTTTTTGAAAGTCAAATATTACCTTTTTCTAAATTATTTTTTTTTATCTTGCTAAGATTTATTTTAAATATAAAATCATTTGATAAGTCTTTTTTTTAACCTTGTTATATTCCTGAAAGAATTGATGAGAATCAGTTGAAAGGTACCTTCTAGGCACTCGCTATGCTCTAGAAGAAAAAAATGTACGTTTCGTAATGTTATCAATATTGTTTACATATCCCCTTACTTGTTTCTTCCTAGATGTTTTTTTCCTTCTTTCTTTTAAAACTGGGCTGTTATTTATGAATTATTCCGTTACTTTCTTTCAAGAAGAAAGATACTTTTTTACTTTTTTTTAACGGAACTTCTAAGTGCTCTCATTCTTTTCTATTCCATGTTGTATGTGATAATACTTAGCTTGCTGAGTGGAAAAATGCGAATGCTTTTTATTTATTTTTTGCGCTCCTAATCTGGAATTTTAAAGTCATCCTATGCAAAGTAATCTCTTGCTCGAGTAAATTGATCCCCAGTGTGCGCTGAGACACTAGAAGTGATTCTAGATTCATGTGTGAAGTTATTCCCTGGTGGAGGATCTGCTTATTTTATTCTGCTAGGGGGGATGTGCACAAAATACTTGCGTCATGTGTTTTCGCAAAGCATTTTTAATTAACTTCATTGTCTGTAGTAATGTATAAAATTATATATTATATTCAAATAGTATCAAAATATTATTTGACAAAATGATATCATATAAATATATATATATATTTTTTTTTACTGTATTGTTGCTTACAAATTTTTTAAATGATTTCTTTGGAACTTTTGAGGTAAATGTTTTATCGAATGCGATTCCTTATTTTGG
Organism: Argiope bruennichi; assembly: GCF_947563725.1. Lineage (NCBI taxonomy): Eukaryota > Metazoa > Arthropoda > Arachnida > Araneae > Araneidae > Argiope > Argiope bruennichi. The sequence goes on from NC_079154.1 coordinate 59,378,970, forward strand.
CCGTATGATAAATTCACGAATGTCTCTTTATTTTACGTGTGTACACATAAATAAAAATAATGGGCCACTCCATCTTCTGCGAAATGTGTTCATCTTTGCCCTATATTGGCAGCAATGTCTTGTCCTAATTTTATCATATATATATTATTGTTGAATGTCCAAAGATGGAATCAAATCGTACTCGATATTTCAAATCTTGTTCTATCAGCTTGAGTGAATTATTTCAGAGAAGATTCATGAATTTATCAATTTATCTAATACATTGTATCTGTATGCTATTTCAGTCTTAACTTGCTTTTTGACTGCAAAAAGACTAGTAATTTGTTTTTATTATTTGTTGCAGTTTTACTTTATACATTCCAAAAAACTAACACTGTGCCAATAACTACTTAATATTTAATCAAACTTACTTTATGTTCTACTGGAAGTAAAATCACTCATCTAGAAATAGTATATAATAAATGTATATAAAGAAATGCTAGCATTAATTTTCTATTGCAATTTAATTAATTCAAGGCTTTGGTGGCAGTTCTAAATTCCATGTTTCGTTATTCATTGTTAATGCTTCCATTAGATATTATAATCCTTGAAAGAAAATTTGTGCTGTATATGCATTTGGTAATTTGAGTATTTCATGCAACCACTCATAACACCTAATGATAAAATATTCTATTCTAGTGTGGGCAGTGCAGGAAAATCATAATTTTCTCAGTAGGATATTTATCCTGTGAAAGGCTTTGGATTGAGCAGTGCCTTTTCATTCTGTATGCAGTTGTCATCATTTGAATGGTGGTCAACAAGGCTGAATGGGAATCATGGTTCTATTGTTCTTCATCCCTACTTCCTCCCTGTTTAATTCTGTTCTCTAAAACAGCAAAGCAGCCACAGATTCGACCTAATGCGTCAACCGATCATTAAACTCCGTTGTTTAAATTCCACAAAATTAGACCATTCTCTGCTAATGAACCACCTTTTCCTGCAGCTTGATGATGATCAACGAATATCAGTCTATCACCCCTTCCATTTTCCTGTAACAGCTCCTACTTCCTTTTATAACTTATTACTCACCCCCCATCGGATTTTCAAGTAGTTGGTGTACATTGCCTAGATTCACTTTCCGATACAAATCAGCCGAATTGCAACATTTCACTCTCCCGTCCGTCTATTCATATGCCATCAAACCTCCCCCTCCTTGTAGTTTTGAATCATCCATAAAATCGGTTAATTGCATTGTTGTTTATCAGATGGCGGAATCCCCAAAACAGGCAATTTCGTTTGGAGGGTTGTTTGTTCAATGGAAAACTGCATGCACCCATCCGGTGGTGACTTCACCCTTTTGTAGTTTTAAATACCTTTTACGAGTTCTTCGAATTGGGAAGTATGCCAATTTTGTTACGAGATAGGGTTTGCTGTCCCTTTATGTTTAAAGCATTCAATACCCTGCAGTTTCCTACAGCAGCGAAAGTTACTGTTTTATGCGAAATTTGTTTGAAGCGACAGCTGGCAGGTTTGTATTGAATTCCTTCCATGTGAGAAAGTGAGGTGATGCTGATAGATCCTAGAAATAACTTTGTGGCTCTTAATTTTGAGCTTGTAGTTTGTATAACCGGCCGAAACTGATTTGCATATATTTAATGCAGTTGGAATACATTATGCGTCGATACTTTATCCATGAATTTAAGTACAGTGAAACATCGGAAATTTGGACAGACAGGGCACGTATTTCATCTGAATTGTTGACTTCTTTGCATTTTCTGATCCATGAGCGTGTGATTTTCCGAGAAACTAAAATTATTTCACGGTTTCATTTAACTAATATGGAGATAATTGATTTAATTAAATTCTAGGGAAAAGTTTCCTCCTATAAGTAAACAAATTAAAATGTTATTCGAAACTTTTGAAAATATTTATAACAGATGTTTCTTCTCTATCCCTCATTTTTTGTTTCATTGCAGTATTCAATTCGTAATTCTAATTATTTAACGGGAAATTCATCCATGCTTCTTGAATAGTATCGTTTAGCTTCTTTTTTATGTATGCCGGGAAGTTAAAAATGTTCCTGTCCCCCATAGCTTTAGGATTTGCGATTGTTTGAAGCGGAATGTTTAATTTGAAGCATTTTTATTTTTATTTATTACTAATTTATTTTAACATTCACGTCGCAACCTGAATTTAAAGCGGTTCTGTATCCTAACTTAAACTGATCGGCGTAATGCAGTTAAATTTTCGAGATTTCTTCAAAGCTCCTTTTCAACACTTAGATTCTAAAGAAATAAATTAAAATGCTGAACTTTGGAAATATTTATAACAGATATTTCTACTCTATTCTTTTGATTGACACTCAAGCAGTATAAATGTGCAACAAAATAAAATTCCTTGTAAGTTTTGTAAACATTATATGAAAATAACAAGCAATATACACTTTCCCTTATGTAAAGCTATGCCGCATATGTAGGTTATTTTCGAATTTTTCATAAATTATAAAAATGGAAAGGCTGCTTTTAAGGTAAATTTGTGTTTTTAATTTTTATATACAATGATAGACTGCCGAATAAAGCTGCATGGCTCCTTTGTTTTCGCGGCTGGACATTTATTTTCTTCCAACTTGAAACCCATTTTATAAGGAAAATATTCCGTAAGTTTTTGTTAGAACTCAATCAGTTTTCGAATACTAAATTTGGAGAAGCTTAAAAGATTCCATTTATAACGAGCCAGTAACTAATATGCAATTGGCGATTTTTTTAACGATAAATTTCTGGAATTCGAAAAATAAATAAAACTTCACCTTTACTTTTTAAATTCGTATTTACTGTATGAAATTTTTATAACTATTCAACCAGGCAATACTACTAAAGATAATTTAGTTTTACTTATCGGAAGTAAAATCGTCTGAAGAAATTTCAAAATCTCGAATTTGCATTGAACAGGGAGAGGGGGGGGAGCGAAATGCGCAAAAAGTGTTTGAACAGCTTAAAAGAAACGTTCTATTTTGCAAAGGGAAGCATTATTTCCATTCTCCAATGCGTTTTAAGAAAACTTCTGGCTATCTAACAATTTTCAACACAAACAGCCTAAACGACTGACAAGGAAAACGAAATCGCACCCTCACAAAAACACTTCGCAAACAAAAACAAAAATGGGGGGGGGTAAATTTTTAGCTAGAATAGGGTTAAAGACAAGCTACAGTTAAAAAAAAAATCATGGAATTTCCAGAAAGAGCGAAATTGAATTTAAGGATCCCATATTTTTAAGCCTTAAGATTCTTCTTTGAGAAGCTCTGTTTGTTTATTAAATTTGCATTTCTCTACTGTTAGAAGCTGAGAAGTTGATACTGCACAAAAAAAAAAAAGAAGACTGATGAAAATGCAATTTTTCCTTTCCGTCTTTCTCTCTCTCATTCTTTTTCGAGAGCAAGTTGTGAAGTGAGAGCAGTTCGAAAGGAATTCCGAAGAAAAATGTGAACTCCAGAAAACTTAACGTGATAGCATTAAAATGAACTTAAGAACCCCGTGGGATGCTTTGCTTGAAGTGATTATGAGTATCGTTAAGGTGCTTCTTAAAAGTGAATTAAGCCTAGAGATCGAAATGAATTGACGGCGCATTTTATTACCTACATACATTTTCAATACATCACACAAGTAATATAAATGATTACTAATATAATAACTATCTCGTATAATGGCATTTATTTATAATTGAATTGTCTTATTATAATCATTTCAAATTATGATATCTCTCGAAATTTTCTCGCTTACTATCTAATAATATTTTTTTCAGTTTAAAAATTGTTAACCTTATGCCTGGCTGTAAATGCCATGAGTGCAAAAATTTTTATTTTCTAAGCCAGCACCGCACATAAATTTGTTTTTGTTTCTTAGAATAGTTGGAGGACAACCCGGAGTATACTTTTTGACTGCCTCTGTTTTCTGTTATTGAAATCAAAATCTGGCACAGAACTATAATTTGTTAACGAGATTTCATACCAATTTTCATGTATCTAAATCTTCGCAGTTTTGAGTTACATGCATGCAAATATACTGACCAACAGCTTGTCAATCCGCAGACTAATTGGGGTTAAAAGTTGTAACTTATCAACAATTCAGATGCTAAAATTTTGTGCCAAATTCCTTCGATCTATATCTTTAAGTTTTGTAGCTAGGGTATTCATTTATACTCAGGGCTTCCTGTAAATAGATTTTATTCAAAATTTGACAGATTATTTGCTGATTTGGTATAAAGACTATCTATCAAATTTCATTCGTTTAGCTTATCCATTTTAAATTATTGCGTTCACTGGCTAGCATAATTCCAAAAACATATTGTTCGGATTTATGGAGATCTGAAACATATTATCATGTGAGAACTTAATGTTGTTTTGGTTAGGGGGGTTTTGAAGCTCGAAATCGTGTAGGCAATGAATATTAAAGCTCGAATGAATGAGCATAAATGACAATTTTTATCATCATCTTTTAATCTTATATATTTATTTACCTGCTTTTACCAGTATTGCATTATTATTATACTTGCTTCTTTGAAAGCAGATGCGTTTTTAAAAGGTTGGCCTGTTTTTGACAGAATTGCTTTATTATTACGTTTACTTCTTTCACAGCAGATGCGTTTTTAAAAGGTTGACGTAGAGCTATGAAATCATAGCTGTTATTTCATCTCAAAATCGGGCTACTCCCAAATTTTGTTTGCCAGCTAGAAAAATTGAAAATAAAAGAATGAAAGTTTAAAAAAAATTATCATTATATATAATATTATATATATATAGAGAGAGAGAGAGGAGAGGGGGGATAGAGACCGATAGAGAAGTCTCGTGATTGTTTCAAACAGGTTTAAACTGGTTAATGACTTAAATTAATTAAGACAAATAATGACTTAAAAAAATAATAATGTTCTCACATGATAACTTGAAATTTGCGATCGTAGATTTCATTTTAATTTTTATTACTATAATACATAATGGTATTCTAATAAAAAAGGGGGCGTTTTATTATTATTGTAAGAATATTGTATATTCCGTTCACCAGAAATTTCACTATTTTGAAAGTATTTGAATTTATTTATAATTATTTTTAAATAAATTATATATTTATGTATTTCGTTTGGTGCCGTAAACTGCATATAGATAAGGACAAAATGCATAAGTTTTTTTTTTTTTTGCCCTTTTTCTGAGGTGTATCAAATAATGTAATTTTTGATATTTAAATCTGTAGTTAAATTCGAATCTATCTATATATAAAACGCTTATGTGAACTCAAAAGTAAACCGAATTTGCTTTTGGCAATAGCTCTATCTTTCGAATTGTTTATCTTGCTTTAACAACAACAACAAAAAATCTAAAAAAGGTTTGTTTTAATTTGGAGAGTACAAAAAAAAAAACCCTTAAAATCGTGCAGTTTGGATTATAAATCGAAATCATCGAAAAAGAAAAATTAGGACAAATCAAATTGTTGAGGAATCATTCATTTGAGGATCCAGTTTGAATGAGCAAAATTGGTTGAATAAAGTGAAATTTCCGAATTGCAGGAGCACTGTTCTGGTGCTATGGCAGGTCTCTGTTCTCTTTGTTCACGCCCTACAGCAAAATTACCCGGAATTTTTTGTTAATTCAAAGCTTTTTGTATAGAAGTAACCCTGTTTGTAAGAATTCAATTAAGTAAAATATTAAAATTGAAATTAAAACTACATTCACAAATTCTTAGACCCTTCAAAAGGTAATAGATAAATACGCATTGAATAACTGTCCTCCTGAAAAATCTGGATGCCGCCACAAGCCATTTCTAAAAAAAAAAATAGTAAAAGGATATCGCTTTTTGCTGGAAAAAGGAACATTTTTTTACCTTAAAAAATATATATGCCTCTCTCGGAGATTTATATATATATACATAATTTTTATTTTTGTCCCAGTCTCTTTTTCTTTTTTTAACCTCTCATTTTCCGCTCTACTACTTCGTATTATTTTTGTTTCTAATTTCTTTGAGATTTTTCCATCTCTAGTATTTTTATTTTTATGGCCATTTTTTTAACTTCCCGTTTCTATTCGCGATGGTTAAGAAGCACAAGAATAAGAACGAGGGGAAAAAATGTAAGTAAGGTTTACTGGAATATTATTAGAATGACACTTGGCATCGGTCCCAAGCAAGAAAGGGATGATAAAAGAAAAAAAGTACTCGGAGAACCACCACAGTAGCGTTGGAATCGATTTCTGACGTACAGTCGGCCCCAGATGCGGGCATTTCTTTGCTCTAGGAAGAACACTTTATCATCTTCTTGTTGTAGCTTTTTCCGCTTTCTTTAACGGTCTTCCTAGCAGGATTTAATCTACATTTTCTGCTGCCGTCTTGCCCCAGAGGGACAAGGAAACTCGTGCTGGCCAAGATGAGAGGGCTTTATTGCCCTTGTTGGCCATCGATTTGAAACTTTTAACGATTTGGAACCTCAACTCTTTTGTCTTGTCTTGTCCTTTTCATTTTCTTTACGATGACGAGGCACTTTTTGTCACTATCGAGAATTTAATAGCAGCTGAAAATGTTTTCTATCACCACATTAACATTTACGGTTCGCATGCTTTTGCTATTGTTTCGGATATTGTCGAGTTATTGGTTATGGCGTGTCATATAAGTTCCACAACGTGCTTTGGAATTCGAATTTCTTAACGCAATAAAACTAGATTTTTTTTTTTTTCTCGCTTTGAGTAGATGCGCTTTTAAACTGTATCAAAAAATTAAATGAAGTAATATAGCAATAAAAGACTAACTTAAGTTATGTATCTACGTTCGGGGTGAATTTTTTTGAAAAACGGTCGAAAATAGTTACATTTTTGAATATTTGCATAAAAAAGATTGAAAAAAAAAAAAAAAGCATCTATGAAACCAAAATTCACAGCTAAATGGCAATAAAGTTAATTCTCGTTAAATAATCTTTTAACGAGAAAAAGTTTTTTTCTCGTTAAAAAGAGTTATGAAGCAAACATCTTCTAATTCAGAGATTATCAAATGATTTTCTTAAAATCTTACATAGCTTAAGAAACATATCATCTAGTTCCTCAGCTGTATTTCTATCCATTCTTTAAATATTGGGGGTTCTACTGATAAAAAACACGAAATTTTCAATTTTTTTCACTTTGTTGAGCACTAAAACAATAATAAAATATTTCTAAATGAAAATATTACTTATTCTTTAGTTTAGGAGCTGCAGAACATATTGAGAAAGTATTATACCAAGTTGAAACAAAAAATATGTATTCGATTTTAATTTATGAGTTTTTTCGTTAGAAATTGTTATCAAAGATTAGAATTTAAGAACATAGCATCTCAAGATATAAAATAGCATTAAAACATATGTAAATGCGTGTATAGAAATCAGTGCAACTTCCCAAAAAATAGACATAGCAACAAAATTCTGATGATTTTATAAAGAAACCTGTTCAAACATTAAAAGTATTAAATTTAAAAAATATTATAATTTTGCAAAAAATTGACTTTTTAATGTAGTTTACTTTACTTACCTACCTTAAGTTTGCTCAGATATTCTGAATTAAATCGTGTTAAATGTGATAAGTTGTCCCATTCTTCATCTGGAATCAATAATATGAATATGAATTTGAATTAAATGAACCCACATAATGAACAATTTTTTTATGTTGTAGCCTGATGGCTAATAATGTGCTGGTTTTTACTAGAACTTATGCTGATTCTAGTACAAAAATTTAAGGCCGTTTCTAAAAAGTGTCTGCTAAGTGGAAAAGCCGAGTTGGTCTCAGTCATACCTTCGAGACTCTTGTCTGCAGAACATCCATCATATGCATGAACAGGTGATTTATATTAATTCTATTAAGAGTGAAGTGCCCCTCCCTGTGGTGTGGTGCATAAGGTAGGAGAAGGGTAATCCGGCTCAGGTGTTATCCTTATCATCAAATAAAAATTTAAAAATATGAGGTCATTGAAAAAAATAGCATATATCTAACTTCTAAATGCAGCTTTTTGCGTCAATTATACTAAACCCAATGCAGACTTGTAGTTCAAGAATTGCTTTATTCATTTTAGAACTCTTTTAAATGTTAGTGGATCTTCACAACGTGTTTATAGCATTATAATAACAGGCTTGCTATCTGTTGATATATTTAAAGTGTTAAAATAATTTTCTTGCATATTCTCTCTCTCTCTCTCTCTCTCTCTTTTTTTTTTATCTTAAATATTAATTTTTGAAACCTAAAATAATGTTTAGAAATACGTGTTTTGTGCAATTATTCGCTTAACACTGCGTAACATGAGAAATTTTATTGTAAATAACAGTTATTTACAAATTTAGGTCGTTTCTTAGTATAAATTGGATTATATTTGTTGGATGAAATTCCATTTCTGACTGTACTGCGCCAAATATTAGGCTTTTGTTCAAATCTTGCTTTGTAATCTGATTTTTGTTAAATTTGTTTAAATCTGAGGAAATAGTATACAATCCAAGCATTAAAGTGAAATAAAGTTAACTTACAAGACGTGATTGTAAAAGAAAGTTATGTTCCATCTAAAAATGGATGTACTCAGGAATAAGAAGTCGAACGTAAGACATTTGTTACGTTAGAGAATAAAGGGTAAGAAAAATAATTTGTAAAACGAAATCTATTATCTCTCTCAAAATTTTGAAATCATTTATTTACTTTGTAGAAGTCAAATCTTTTGTCTAATTCTTTAGAATGAATTCTAGCTTTCTAACTGAAAAAGAGTAGGAATAGCTTGTGTAGCAGTCAGACTTCAAATGAGGACTATATTAATCTTTAGGTAAACATTTAAATTGCTCTATTATTTTCTAGCTAGAGAAGAAAATGCAACGTCAAAAATAACAGTCGTTGCACTATTATTTTCTATCTAGAGAAGAAAAGAGAAAGTAAAAAAATAGCAGTCTTCTAGTTCCTAAAAGCAGCTTCTCTGCCTCGACTGTACTAAATCCAATGCGGATTTGTAGTTCAAGAATTGTTTCATTCATTCTTCCACCCTTGACGATGTTAATGAATTGTCACTTAACTGTGGTTGTCAAACGTTCAAATTGGGACTGTGCTGTCATTTAGTATAATTTTGGAATAAACTATTGTTTTTTAGCTTGAGAGAGAAAGCGGATGCACTTGCACTTGTAGTAGTCATTTCTTCAAATAAGGACAGTGCTGTCCTTTTGATATGATTTTAAATATGTACTAGCTCGAGAAAAGAAAATGAAGCGCTGTGGTAGTCAAACCTTCAAATAGAAACTGTACTATCTTCTAAACAAAATTTTAAGAATACACTAATGTTTTTAGCTTGAGAAAAGAAAAAGAAGAAGCATGTTAATGATTAGTAAGTTTAATTGAAGAATATTCTGTTATGATTGAATCAATTGCTTATGGACTTTATTTAAGCATATTTCCATCAAAAACATTGTATTTTCAGTCTTACCAAGCTTATAATGGAACGCAAAAGCATTTTATTTTAAGTATTACTTAGAGATCGAGGAAAATTTTAGGTTTCTCTCGAAGTGTTTGTGACAGCACTTGGCAGATTTTGCCCTGGATCGACAGGCAGAAAGCATATAGGAAAATGGTAATCACCGCTTCACACTTGGAGCTGCTGTCAAATATCCGGAAAGCCCCCTGGCATCTAGAAGTAATCTGTAGACTCTCTTTAAATAAGTGTTAATGCTGTATATTATATTTCTTTCACCTCGAATTAGAATGAGAAAAACAATAACTACATAAAAATGTTCTGATCTTTGTTTTATTTCATGATTTTCCAGAATTAATCTGTCGGATTTGAAGTTATGTTGATATTATTTGGTCAAAGCGAACATTCCTTGTTTATTCAATCGAATCAAGTGTTTATTTACTGAAGTTATAGTTGTAATTGTTTAGTTTTCGAATATATAATATTAATAAAAATATATTTCATTAGATTCCCTGTGTACCATTTTTTCTTAATCTGGTATAATTAAATTTAAATACCTTATTTTGAAATAGAGTGCGCTGGTGTTTGTTTTTTTTACTAACTGTGTAAAAAAAAAAATCTTGTTAATTCGAATAATTAGGCTGTTGATTACTCGAATTTCTTATTTAAATATGACCAATTTTGAGAAATTCCTCTCTTTCAGTTTTTATTTAGATTTTTAATATCTTGGGAAATTTTTACCTTTGGTTTTTGTAAATGTCTAATAGTGCTCTATATTTTACATACAAAAGATTATTTTGTTTTTCCAGAATGCCACACCTTAAATATAAGTAATTTCTGCAGTAAATAATACGCTAGGTTATTCGTTCCGAAAATTATTTGAGCGCATAAAAAAATCGAGTTACTTAATTTAAAGTACAATATTTGTGTGAAGAGAGATATTAATGCTTCTATCTAGTCATATCGTTTTAATGTCTAATTACTACAACAGTCTTCATTCTAAACTTTAGATACATTAGGTAGTTATTAATATTCAGTGATTTTTATTTTCCTGTACGTTGTATGTGTTCCGTTGTATATACTTGTTTATGCACATAAATAAACTTAAATTCATGGAAGCATCAAATCAGCTTATACTAATAAATCTGTGGTTATATTATGGATTCTTGAACTTTTTCCACTTGTGACCTTGTTGTTATAAGAAAATAACGAAGTACTTAATCTATATCTATACTTATAATAAAGCTCAATGTGTGTGTGTGTGTGTGTGTGTGTGTGTGTATTGGCGCTCTACAGGCCAGACCGTTTGACATACAGCTACCAAATTTGGTACATGTATACCTTGGAGGTTGGGAATGTGCACCTGGGGTTCCTTTTTTCGAATTTTTAATTAGAATTTTAATTATTAATTAAAAACTAACTTTCCCGCCAAAAAAATCTTCCATTTTCCCCACCGCCAACTTTTTTGCCAAAAAAATCTTCCATTTTACCCACCGCCAAACGAGAAAGGCTTCAGTTTTTTTTTTCTCCCAACAGTAATGAGGCTAGGGTTAAAATTTTTCGGCGGATTATTTCAATCGATTCTGTTTATTTTCTTAATGTTTGATGCATTTGAAATTAAGCATTGTTAATGAATCGATCTTTCAGATTCATTCTGAAGTACTTTTGAATTAAAATAAAACAGAATAAAGGAAATTAAAAATTTCTAATCCGCATAGCGTTACCCCAACTGGCGTAGAAAAAATCACGTATTTATGTTACGTAACCGGCGAAGAAAATTCACGCATGCGCATTCTGTTTTGATTGTTGCCATGACAACCGTTATCAATGGATGATTTAAATTATTTTTGGGTTAGTTGCATGCTTTTGTAAGTAAATTGTATTTATGTTAGTTATATATTTTTTGAATATGCTTATAGTTTTAAGTACATCGTTTTTTAAGTAGTTTTTTTAAAACCTGTTTTCAACCGTTTATTTTAAACGATTTGTTTTATTTTCTTAGTGTTTGATGCATTTAAATTTAAACACTGTTAATTAATTGATCTGCTCATAATGAATCTAAGAAAACTTTGTTGACCAACTCTTGAGATATTACATAAATTAAAAAAGATATTCTTTAGTGCCCATAAAGTTTAAACGGTGAGTGACTCTATTTTCAGTAATCAGATTATAAAAAAAAATGCTTTGTTTCAGTAAAAAATATTATTATATTAATTGAAGATTAATTCTTTCCACTTTAATTCAAAGTATAAATTCTATGGGTGCTAACAGAAAATGAGAGAGATACATATTACGTTATGACTGAAGGCCTTTATAATATTATGAATGAATTATATGATAATCAAAATTTGAAGTTTTAAAATATTTTGATGAAGAAGCTATTAAAGTAGAAATTGCATAAAATATTTAATTATTAAAATTTTAATGAACATTAAGATTGGCGAACCGGCTGGTCGCCAAAGGCGGCTAGTACTTATAATAAAGCTCAATGTGTGTGTGTGTGTGTGTGTTGGCGCTCTACAGGCCAGGTCATTTGACATACAGCTATCAAATTTGGTACATGTATACCTTAGAGGTCGGGAATGTGCACCTGGGGTCCCTTTTTTTGAAATTTTAATTAAAATTTTAATTAATAATTAAAAACTAACTTTCCCGCCAAAAAAAATCTTCCATTTCCCACACCGCCAAATGAGTGAGACTTCATTTTTTTTTCTTTCTCCCAGCAGTAATGAGGCTAAGGTTAACATTTTTCGGCGGATTATTTCAAACGATTCTGTTTATTTTCTTAATGTTTTATGCATTTAAAATTAAACATTGTTAATTAATCCATGTTTCAGATTCATTCGGAAGTACTTTTGAATTAAAATAACACAGAATAAAGGAAATTAAAAATGTATAATCTGCATAGCGTTACCCCAACTGGCGTAGAAAAATTCACGCATTTGCGTTAACGTAACTGGCGAAGAAAATTCACGCATGCGCAGTTTGTTCTGACTGTTGACATGACAACCGTTATCAACGGATGATTTAAATTATTTTTAGGTTAGTTGCATGCTTTCGTAAGTAAATTGTATTTATGTTAGTTATATATTTTTTGTATATGCTTATAGTTTTAAGTACATCGTTCAGGGGTGTTTGTGCTCCGGGGAAACCCCGGAATTCCGGGGATTTTGAACTTCGATACCCGGAAATTCCGGGGATCGTCGTTCAAAAGGAAGTAGGAATAATAATGAATTATTTATTTTGATCTGGGTAATTTTGTTTGCTTTGAAAGCAGAAAACGCAAGGTCAGTGTGTGTGGTGAAAACTTTTCCTTTCTTTCTCCAAAGGCAGTGATAATGCGTGAAAAGGGGGAAAAAACTTCTTTTTTGTTCTTTCCTTATTGCGAGTTATGACTCATTCCCCCGGTTCTCGGACATTCTCTTCTGGATTCTTTTCGGCAAGTAGGCGCGGCAGAAAAAAAAGGGAGAGACTTCGTTCGACCAGATGTGCGATCACGTGACCTGGGTTCAAAGGTCTTAATTTTGCAAAATTAATGGTTATTAATTTTGCAAAAAAAGTAATTCATTGAACTTTTATAATTAGGTCATTCAATACTTCATAATTGTAATTTTTCATTTCTCCCCCCCCCCTTCTCGAAACTCCGAAATGTCGGTAGTAAGTCCGTAAAAGTTTCAGGGGATTTTTTGGGGTCCCACAAACACCCCTGATCGTTTTTTAAGTAGATTTTTTTAACTTGTTTTCGACCGATTATTTTAAACGATTCATTTTATTTTCTTAAAGTTTGATGCATTGAAAATTAAACATTGTTAATGAATCCATCTGTTCATGATGAATCTGAGAAATTTTGTTGACAAATTCTTGAGATATTACGTAACTTAAGAAAGATATTCTTTAGTGCCCATAAAGTTTAAACGCTCAGTGACTCTATTATCAGTAATCATATTATTAAAAAAAAATGCTTTGTTTCAGTAAAATATATTATTATATTAATTGCAGTTTAGTCATTTCCATTTTAATTTTAAGCATAAATTCTACCGAAACTAACAGAAAATTAGAGAGATACATATTATGTTATGGCTGAATGACTTTATATTATTATGAGTGAATTACATGACTATCAAAATTTGAAGCTTTAAAATATTTGATGAAGAAGCTATTAAAGTAGGAATTACATAAAATATTTAATTATTAAAATTTTAACGAGCATTAAGATTGGCGAACCGGCTGGTCGCCAAAGGCGGCTAGTGATAAATAAAAGGAAATTCAACTAAAAATAATTATTTACTATATTTATTATCAATATTCAAATATCCGAAAAAAATGGCAAATTAACGTTTTTGTGTGTGTGTGTTTTTTTTTTTAATTTTTGCAATTCTTTCTATATATATATATATATATATAGAGAGAGAGAGAGAAAGAATTACAAAAATTAAAAAAAAAACACACACACACACAAAAACGTTAATTTGCCATTTTTTTCGGATATTTGAATATTGATAATAAATATAGTAAATAATTATTTTTAGTTGAATTTCCTTTTATTTATTATATATATATATATTCCTTATATATATATATTCCTTATATATATATTCCTTATATATATATATATATATATATATATATATATATATATATATATATATATATCCCATTCTACGTTTAAAATTCCATTTTTTTGAGTAATTAGTAGATGATTTCATAACGAAGTTATTGCGAGAATTCTATATATTGCATACATCAGACAATCCGTAGAACACATCTAAAAATAAGATAAATTTTATCTATATCATTCTAAAAGAATAAACTTTACAGAAAGTTTTACATTACTTTTTCTCAAAGCGATTCCGGAAATGTTCGATTATTTATTTCAGTTGCTAAGATTCAGTTTCCTTATTACATTAACTAATGCATGATGGGTGATCATTTCTCCACTTCACTTCGTCTTAGATTTGCTAGAATATCGGTTTCTTTAGGAGCACCTCTCTAAAAGGACCGAGCGACAAAACCGAATCCATCTCTAAGCTCTCATCTTTCCTTTGTCTTTCACAAAACGAGTCCAGAAAACCTGATGACGGCGCGAATTGCGGTCACGTGGTTTCAATGGATCCTTTCTTTCGTAGCTTCCGGATATATCTTTTTTTTCTCCCCCCCCCCAAACGTATTGTTTTCTCTTTCTCCCCATCTCACGTTTCTACTCAAACGTGATGTCTTGGCGTGTACCTTTTGTTTCCTACGGGCCCCTTTCTTTTCTTTTTTCGTTTTTTTTTAATTTGGGAGTTTTGTTTGAATAGTATATGGGTACGGAATTTCTTTTTCACTTATACTTTTCTAGTGTTTTTTTACCCCCACCCCTCTTTTGTCATGTTGAAAATTGGTTTTGGATGTCTCTTCCTGTTTTCTGGAAATTGGTCACCGTAGGATATGTTTTCTTAAGACCATTTTTTAAAATTTTGAATCCTCGTCTTACGAAATGATGTAAGGGAAGTCCATTTTGGTTCCTTGATTTTTGTAATCGTATCGTAGAGAGGATGTATTGTAATGCATCCATTAATGCATAACCAGATGTTTTACAAAGGAAATCGCATTCTCTTTTTTGTGATTGTGTAACTAAGTAGATATCGGAAACTTTATGCCATTGGAATATTTAATTTGCTTAGAATTGTGGTTGTGTTTTTATTTTATTTTATTGAATACGGAAAAAGAAATGGAAAAGATAAAAAATAATAATTTTTTAAACTATGCTCTTTGTTTAAATATTTCTATTGGCATTTATTTTAATAAATAACTCATAAATAATATTATTTAAATATTTTTTCGGCTTTTTAGTTTTTTTACTGCTTTACATGTTTTTCTTTATTTTTCTGTGATTTTTCAACATTTTCGGAAAGAATTTTACGATTCTACGAAAGAAAATAATGGTCTTATATATTTTTAATTAAAATTATTTACATTTCATTATGAATATTAAATAATTTCAATCTTGCCGATAGGGAACATGAAACTAAACTGTTTCATGTATTATTATATCCTAATAAAATAAATCTGAGGCTAACTGAAATTTTTATATGACTATTTTCATTATATACCACTATTTGCTTCAATTAATTATTATTTATTATTATTTTATTAATAATAATAATTAATTATTATTATTTCAACTTTCAGCTGAGATAAGTTTTTTTAACATGCGTTTCTATTTACTATGAATTTTGAAATAGAAAAATCAATTCGTAAATAGATAGTTTTTCTCAGAATGCATCGATATATTTAAAAGTATATGAACATTGAAAAATGTGACCAACTTTCCGTCTATTAGAATCTTACGTGATCTCAGCTGAAGTAACGGCTTCTTACAGTTCGCTTTCCTGCCTGCAGTGTCCCTCCGTTGCAAAACAACTTCTACAGAAACGGATCTTGATCTTGAGAGTTTTTAATACTGATTTTTTGTCCTTTATTTATGTACAGTTTTTAGCTAAAAATTTAGGCCCATTTATTGCTTGCGTGTTTTTTCTAGAGGATGTACTTATATCCTTAACTATTGCAATAAGACGGATGCTTCCATTTATGAAGTTTCATTAATTAAATTATCCAAATGTATGCAGATACTTTCTTTCATAGAGGCTGATGATAAAAAATTACAAAATGACAAAAATTAAATTTTTATGTGGCCTTCCTAGTGAAAATATGTCAATGAATAAAATGTCTTTATGGTAGCATGCTTTCAGACAGATATTTGATTATTATTATTATTATACTGGTTTTTTTTTCTTCCCTATTTACTACATGAAAAATTTAGATTTATGCAGTTTCTGACTTACCTGGTGAGAAATTCTTGATAAGACTGACTCATGTCTCTTGGCTCAACGAATTTGCTAAGGTAAATGACTGTGTTGATGAGTAACCAAAATTCTGTATTTGAATATACCAAAGTGGGAGAAAACTACTGCAGAATATTTGAAAGATTGTTATTCTGTCGTTCGAGAACTGCAATACATATAAAGAAAACACTGCATCCAATTTGAACGAAAACACACATTAAATTTTAATTTTAGAGGAGAAGAAGAAGTAAGAAGATTTTGCTTAAATTTATAACATAAAAAATAACATTTAAAGATGCAAGATAGCATTAAAAGGTGTATTATTAAAGTATTAAATAATAAATGTAACTACAGATAACGAACGTTGAAGCAGGATACAAATTGTTTTATAAAGAATACGGCACGAAAATTGAGAATATTAATTTTTTTTTTAAGAATTTGATATTTTCGCCAAAATTCGACTTTTTAACTTAGTCTTCTACCTTTAAAAAATGCATTGAATTTAGTATTTTGCTATCTTTAAACGTTCCCGAAAAATCGTTCCTACCATCTTCCACATATTCATAACCCCTTTGATAAATTTATTATTTTTAGTAAACTATGTGTTTTAATATGTAGCTTTCGAAAACGGCGCGCCACTGAGAAATTCTTACTAGTACGTAACAATTCATGATTTTCCTATAACAGAGCCTTGCACCAAATGCAAAGAATTTCTATGAGCGTCTCTTCTGTCCTACGGGATTCGCTCGGTAATCGGTGTGTGTCCATTGATCCTGCGTTCAAAAGGCATAGCATTGTTTCATGCAGCGGAGAGTTCAAACGCTAATTCTCTTTTCTGCTCTTTGTCGGAACCGTGTGAGTCAGGACCTTTGAGATGCGCGAATAATAATTAATGAATGTCAGGCTCGATGCTGCGCAAACGTGCGCCGGATGCGCATCTAAGGATCTATTTTCGTTCATTAATGGAAATTATGTTTATGCAGGAATTGATAACGCAGTCTTTTTCCTTTCTCATGTAAGTTGTATACAAAGAGAAAATATTGCAATTGTCAAAGCAATTCGAACCGAAGATTTGACGAATATATACGTTTCATATCTCAAATGAATACGAAAAACTCAATTTTAGAATTACATTTGTCTATTTGTGAAGACAATAATTCAAATGCGCTTAGAGCTAGAGGGATGAAATTTGCATTGTGTCTTCACACTAAATTTGATTAAATTTCTATCAAATTTAGAAGGAAATTTTTTCCATTTTCTGAAAATTTGTTTTGGCAGTCTAAGTAGAAGGAATATAATTACTGCAAATTTAACCCTCCAGCTGCGTATCCCGCGATTTCCGCGGATTGACAATCAGTCTATTTTCTATTGCATCCCGCGTTTTTCGTAGTTTAGAGTGCTTATTTTTACGATTACAGATTTTTGTTATATCACATTATTATCGTGTAACATATAGTATGAGTTCACTTTTTTTTCTTTTTTTTTTTCAATATTTGAACTTATTTGCAAACATCGCTTCTAAACAATGATTTTTAAAAATTACTGCCAGAGGGTTAAAGATCTAGATGGATAAAATCTAGTGTTATCTATGAAAAATTTGAAATAAAACCTTCAAAGTTTTGGTTATCAGTCGGTCTGTACTTTTACAAGCGTTGAAATACGATAACTCAAACACACAATGACTTAAATGTATGAAATTTGATATGTGATTTTGTGACAACATATTCGTAGTTATATGTCAACTTTTCTTTTAATCGGTCGAAAAAAAAGTTATATACAGGTGCATCGAATATCTCCATTCGATTTTCAAAATCCGTTTTAAAAAATAAATATTCTAACACGTGTACAAAATGCTTAAAATGTACTAACGTTTTGATTCAGTATCTTATTGTAGCCACTCCAGTTGCTTGTCATGTTTTACTCTGTACAATGAATGATCTTTTAATATCTGGAATACGTTTGTTATCGTAATATATTCGCAGCTGTTTGATTTTTAATTTTCTGCCATCCATTCTTGTGTGAGTTATTCTTTCATTTCACTCTCATGCATTTGACAATAATAATAACTTGTCACTAGAATCGTTCGCTACCTATTCTGCTAAGATTAATATTTTTGGGATATTTTGTTTTTTTAATTAGTTTTAGAAGTTCGGATAACCAAGTCAGAAACTAACCTCAACTTATTCGTTTCCGTGACAAAAAAATAACGTTATGCTTTTCTATAAAGGTTATAACCTTCCCGTATTTTCATATTTTTGTTAGAATCTGTATTATTAGTTTGACAAAATTCCTTCTTCTGTATCTTGAATAAATCTTTTTTTTTTCTCTCTCTCTCTTTCGAAGCTTTATGTATCGAAGAAATAATAATAGAATAAGGAAAAGGCGAGTTTCGGAAATCTATTTGTTTCTTTTTTTTTATCGAAACTGAATGAGAAAAGTGAAAAACAATATTTCCCCACCCTTTCCTACAAATCTTTTGATCCTACGAGCACCTTCGAGGTTTTTTTGGTAGAGAATATAAGATTGTAAAGCACTTTCACCCTGTCTTCGTATGGCTGGGCTTTAAAAAAAAATTCGATGTGTTACGAAATATGGCGCAATGCTTTTGGTGCGTTTCTTTGCTTCAGAGTTGTTATACTTTTATGTGGCCCGAAAAAAAGCACGTAGAAAATGGAAAATGTCCTTTTACGTTTGTTATAGCATTAGTGAAATGTGTAAGAAGTTATAGTATTTTTACAAAATTGTAAGTTATTTGTTTTATTGGTAAGACAGACGAGGGGAATTATCTAAGGAAATTATAAAAGTGTCAGATAAAAATGTCGGAAGAGATTTCTTAATATTCGTCGTGCTTAAATTATCGATGTATTAATGCCTCTTAAATTCTGTAAAACAACTCATAGACATTCAAAAAATTAATATAGTCTCAGGTCAAAATATAAATTACATTCTTAGCTATCTCATGCGTGTTATAAGAATGCTCGATCATTACTTTGAAGCACTTCTCTTAAACATCAGAGCTCTGGCTGTTTACATCAGCTAATATGCTGAGCTTGTTTTGAGCGTGTACGCATTTTAAAATTTCCTGCAATTGTTACCTGTCGAATTCGAATTCTTTTATGTTCTGATAATACTTTACAACACGGCTCAGAATCATGTCCAAATAATAACGGTAAACAGTCGAAATAGTGCTTTAACCCAAGCTCTGTGTGTTTACGTTTCGAAGGAGAAATCATGTGATCAGGTCTGTAGGTGTTTCTAGATCTTATAGGTAAATAACACGTTTTTTGTGTGACACATAAGATAATTATTTATATAGATGATAATTATTTTATTTACTATGAAAAGGCAACTTTTACATTCCAAATCTACTTCTTTTTCCAAATAGAATTTTAAACTGAGCTACAGTTCTATCAGAAGACATTTAAATTCTTTGACAATCGTTTGCGTTCTTATGAGAAAAAAATATACTGTAGGTGTTGCCAAATCTTACATCTAATGTGTTTTTTGGAAGCCACATAAATTATTTATTATTATATTATTTATAAAGATTTATGGATTATTATTATTATATTATTTATCAAGATTTATGGATTATTATTATTATATTATAAAGTTTTTATTTATAAAGATTGCTGCATTATTTATAAAGTATATTAAACTTGGTTGCATTATTTATAAGCTGTTTTTATTTATAAAGATTGCTAGAAAAGTGGCTTTTTTGAGTACAAAAATCCATTTAAGATTTATAAATTAATATTCAAAACTCTACTAGTTAAAAAAAAAAAAAAAAAAAAAAAAAACTGCCGTTTACCCCCCCCCCCCCAAAAAAAATAATAATCTTGACATTTTTATCTTTTTTTTTTTTTTTCAATGTGATCTTGATATTTTTAATGTATTCTGACCTGTGATAGATTGATTTAATATGAAACCACTTTGAACGAATTGATAATACAAGATTATACTTAACTATTCTTGATTTATCCGCGTTATGATATATCTTATACTTGCATTTTACAAATTACTTTTTATAGTGAAAGCAAATGTCAGACACATGCCATTTACTCAGTCCTGCACTATACGGAATTAACCACCAGATTACCGCTATAAATCCACAATGTCACTTTCTATATAAAACTGTCAACAAATTAGGCCATATTGTACCAGTATAAACCCCCCACACCCACCCTCCTTCTATAACTGCACTAAAGCGTTCCAAATTAGTCCCGAAAATAGAGGCCATCCGTCTTCCAGGTATGGGAAACAAAATTCTTTTCGCGGAAAACGTCGTAGCAGAAGAAAATTATTTATCACTAAAAATCCAAACTAATCAAAGCGCAGAGGCCGCCGCATTTCGCGTCCTTATGGCTTACAATCAATCACGCCGCTCAAAAATGCCAATACCACGCTCTGCTGAGGACGAATTTATGAATATTCACGGCATGGTCGTAATGAGTTATAGACGAGCGCAGCGAAGGATGGTTTGGGAAGAGGAAAAACACTTAAAAAAAGATGAAATTCCTCGAAAAGATGGGATGATGAGTCCACTTCGGATTGATTTATTTTGCATCTCTTTTATATAATTTTTTTTTGAATTATAGAAAATTTATTTGAGAGAATTAGTATTTACTTTTGTTTTTAAAAGGAAATTATAGGGCATAAGAGCTACTTTGAAGCTTTGAAAACTTCATTTGAATATTATAATGTAAAAATAAATAAATCTAAATACGAAAATATAAAAGCAAAGCTGAATGAATTTTAATCTGGCAGCAAACATATAATTGTATAGTTTGTTTGTTTAGTTTACTATTTTGACCTATTGAAATATCAAGTTTGGTTTAATTTAATGTTGTTGTATATAGTATATATGCAACTAAATAACAAAGTGATGACGGAAGAGGTTCATATGTAAAATTCGTTAGCAACCAATCAAGTGTATGTAGACATTTCGGACTTGCTGATGGCAACAAGTATGCATATTTTCAGAGTAATAACATTTTTTTTTTTTTATCTTTTATATATTGGAAAAGTTGTTTTCCAGCCTAGAATAATAGATTTTTTTCCTTTGTAAATTTGAGTAATTTTGGTGGATATATGTAGCTCTATTTTGATGGATGGATGTAGACTTTAGTGACTGACTGTATGCCCTATTAAAAGCAACATGAGGATTTTTTACGACTACAGTTTTACTGTATTTTTACTTAAGTAAAACTACAGTGCTGTTTTTATTGGAATTGCTTTACCGGGTGCAAAAGTAAATCAACAGGGATATTAGTCAGACCAGCAATAATGTAAAACACCCAATGCGATAATGGGATTGTATGTTCAGGATAATTATATTGATAAACAATTAAATTTCAGTCATTTTAAAATGAGTAATATAATCGTGAGTCGAACGACATGTATGTAAACGTTGACTGTAAGCTGTAATGTCAGTCAAACCAGCAACAATATAAAAAGTCCAATACGATAATGAAATTGCAGGATAATTATGTTGGTAAACAAATTTCAGTCGTTGTAATATGAGTAATATAGTCATGATCGAAATTCATGTAAACATGTACATGTCGACTGTAAGCAGTAATGTCAGTCAGACCAGCAACAATGTAAAATGTCCAATACGGTAATGAAATTGCCGGATAATTATGTTGATAAACAATTAAATTTCAGTCACTGTAAAATGAGTAATATAGTGATGATCGAAATTCATGTAAACATGTACATGTCGACTGTAAGCTGTAATGTCAGTCAGACCAGCAGCAATGTAAAACATTCAATACGATAATGAAGTTACATTTTCAGGAGAATTATGCTGATAAACAATCAAATTTCAATCAATGTAAAATGAATAATACAATCGTAGGTCGTACTATATGAAACGCTGAACTATATGCATCAAAAAATAAACACAGCAACTCTGTTTTTTTAAGAATCAAATAAAACATGATATTAAAAAGCAAAGGATGTGTAAGTTTATGACACGAAAATAAGCACATCATCTATCAAACACCACTGACACCCAAACACTTCAGACAAGTTAAGAAAGAACCGTGATCCAGTGAACTCCAGTCCGAAGACCAGGCCTGTGCAACGCAATTTCTGAAGATCCAAATCGTCACGGGCGCAAAGGTGGAGGATGCTCTGCGAAAAGAAAGAACAAAGCAAAAAAAAAAAAGTTATTTCTTTCAAAATTGCTTTCACGAGGGCAGGGAATCGAAACTGGGGAAGGATATAAAAAAAAAAGAAAGAAATAGAGGGAACTCCTCAAGAATAAGAGGAACTCATAGACATTTGAAAGGGTTCTAAACAAAAAAGGAAAGAATAGTATCCAGGCGATTTCATAGGGCTGGCGACGAGATGAGAATGTCAAGGGATATATTTTCCGAGCAGATGAAAACTATAACTTCGTCCAGACAAGAAGCCACCCCACGCACGTTCCAGAAAATTTTCAGAAGGAGCGCCGACAGAAGGATTTGGGGAGGAAATGGAACACAAACAATAACAGGGAGAGGCGTAGATTGGAGGTAGGAAAAAAAGTGATTTTCAAAAGAAGCGGACGTTGCGTTTCTCGCGAAAAGCATCGTACGTGAGTTACATGAAACGGAAGCGTGTTCAACTGACGAAATAATTTGTTTTGACAATAGAAGGAACTTGCGAAGATTCTATAACGTTTCCATGTGCGATGGTAGCATTCATGGCAAGGATAATAAGATGAGGCATTAAAGAGTGTTATGCAAATAAATAATTGAGTTTATATTTCATGAGTTGGGGGAGGAGAGGAGATGAAATCTTTAGAAAAAACTTTGAAAGAATTTGTTTTCATCTAGAATTTTAGCAGTTTTGCTCAGTGATTGACTGGACGAAATAAGCATGACAAAAACTGATTTTTGTCAGCATCTTTTTATAACTGGCGTCTCATTTACTGCATCCATGAATAATGTAGTTCGATCATTGAAGGGAAAGATTTCTATGTTGCCATTTGCTTTTCTCGAACATCTAGGCGTTGGAACTTGATCGCTGGGGGGGGGGGGGGGGGGGTCCCAAACTTTTAAACATTACGATAGACTTTTCAAAAACCAATCCATAGCGATTCGCATCGTTGCTGTTGCTTATCCCCTTTGGATTAAACTCCAATTCAAACCAAATCTAAGAGATCGGGGGAAAGAAGTGTGCAATCGTCTCTGAGGGTAAGGCCCCTGAGCACCTGAGGGCAGAGGTTTGACTTTAGCTTGTATAATCCCTACAATTGGTTCTTTCACACACCTCACAAATAGAACACAGGGTAAAGAACAACCATGCCCGGACCAGGACTCGAACCCGGAACGGCCAGATCACGAGGAAGACGCGCTACCCCTAGTCCAGGACGCCGGCAGTCGCATCGTTTCTGGCTAATTGAAATTTTGGAATCAAACAGTACACACTCTTTCCGGAAGAGGTTTTATGTGCCAGAGAAGAACCTTTGTATTTAGTTGAGTTTTATGGCACAAGAGCCAGATTTTGACATACTGCGCCAAACATATGGTAAAAAGGGAACTTTTGCGATGAAAAGAAGTATTTATTACTGAATGTAATAGATGGTGGCTGAAAAATTCTGTGGAAAGAACAATTTTATTGAATGATATTGAACCATTTCGTAATTAATGCGTATGTTGAACATTCATAGTGAATAGGAGTTTCTATTTAAATAGGCGAGGCCTGAGGCTCTGCATGAAAATGTAACCGCGTACGAAGTCGCAGATGTAAGCAAGAAACTTGTTCTTAGGATACATCATTCGGATACGATTTGATTTGAATTAAGTTCCTTACGTGTTGCGCTGCTTCTTTATAGTATGGCACTCTGGCATCTTGTTAAATATTTTAAACTCACTTCGCAATTTTACAAATTGTTGAAAAATTCTCAACCTTCTCTACGTTCAAGATTTTGTTAAAGACCTCAGTTTTAGGTCCGAAGTACTTGATTAAAAGAATTTGAGGTCTGACTTTTTATCAGGCACTTTATCCTGTTTTTAAATTAATTTATTATAGAATTCCAAAATTTTAAGGAAGGTACATTGAGTTATTTTAAATTATTAAACAATATTGCATTCTTTAACATTTCATAGTCAAAATAAAAAATTAAGATTATTATGTTGTTCCTTGCTAGCTGCTCGAAAGTTTTTCTCGCTACACGATGCCTAAGTGGATCAATTAACCTTGAAAATTGCACCTGCTAGAATATATTGCTTTTCTGTTATAAATTAATTGCCTATGTTACTAAACTATTACCAATAGACCTTATTTTTGACCTTACTATTTAGAGGTGCAGAGTATTAAAAGAGCGATTATCACAGCTTAAAACAACGGCCGACGAGAAATTAGCTGGTTAAAATATCATATTTTAATCTATAATTTTATTTTATTTCGACTTTATAATAAGATAAAATTATAAATTTCGAGGTGCTTTTTTAGGGGGGGGGAAGGGCGGTTCAAAATATAAAAGGGAAAAAAAACTACAAGAAAATTAGATATTATTCTCTACATCGTGCGCTTTAATTTATAATATCTTTATGGATGCTTTCTCTTTTTCCTTCATATGTTTGCATGTATACTTTTGAACCACATTGCATCCAAAATATATCACGTCGAAAAAATATATATTAAATTACTGGTCACCAGTGGTGGATTTAGTAATTTTGTAACTTTAGACCGTACACATTGTGGAGTCTATTTTTCATTAAATTTCCATTTCTCCACATTTTTATATGTTTTTGTAAATAATTCTGTGACTTACCAAAGTATATGAATTTTGTGAATAACTTTGTGAAATTAAAAATGTTTTTATTTTTTAATTTCTATGTTTGTACTTAATATTATTTAACTAGCTGCTTGGTGTCTATAAGTAATATAATAATTTAGTGGCCATAATGAAATAGATAAACTGATTACTTATATTGGTAAGAGCGTTTATGCCATTCTAATATTTTATAATTCCGAATATATATATATATATATATATATATATATATATATATATATATATATATATATATATATATATATATATACAATTTGGCATTTTATTGCTTTTTCATTGAAAATTTTAAAGCAAATGTACATAAGTCTCTTATAAGTTAGAAACATAAACTCTTTTTTCAATATAACTTTTCAAGACGCATTATGGTTACAGATAAATTTCAATTATTTTCTTTATTTCACCAGTAATTTTTACCGCATCACAAAAAAAATTATGAACTTCGTTATTCGTTAATCTATACTTATATAAAGCTCAATGTGTGTGTGTTTGTTGTAATGATATCTATTAATTTCCTTTTTTTTTTAATCTTAAATTAACTTCATGCTAACATTTCCTTTTATTTCTTTATCCGCTCTTTTATTTAATTATTGCCAACATACGCTCTAGAAATTTCTTTTTATTTGTTTCCCACGCCATGATCGAAGAGCTAAGAATCCATAACACTTAAGCAATTGTTTAAAAGATACCTAAGATTCTCTTTCCTAAGTCGACACATGTCAAATATATCCCTATCAAAATCTAGTGCTGTAACCACTAAAGAGGACAATTCTATTACTTTTCTTTCTTATCTTCTGGCCCGAATGGACGCATCGTTCTTTATTCGTATTGTGTACAAATTATATCTGGTACTCATGGTAAAACAAATTTAAGTATATTCAAAAATTCACTTCCTTTCGGCTACATAACTGCCAAAAGCACACACACTGTATATATATATATATATATATATATATATATATATATATATATATATATATATATATATATATATATATATATATATATATATATATATATACATACATATCAAATTGACTTAACTAACGCTTAACGAAGAAAATTGTTATTCCATCTGTCAAAACTAGTTGCTTTTTCCTTCTTTATTCGGCTTGACAGATTCTATTTCAGTCGTCCGTAACATTTAAGAGTTCAATCTAAATTACCGTGAGATGCAGAAAATGATACTGAGAAAAATAAATAAATCTGTAACTAATTGATTTGACATTTCACACACGAGGTATATACATCATCATTAGCCCTTGGTTGCTGTTATTTTTTTTTTTTATTTATTTATTTATTTTTTTTTTTTTTTTTTGTCCCGGTTTGGAACTGCTTCTTGAATTTTTCACGACTTTTGGCAAACGTGCAATTCAGTGACATATTACTTACAAACTGTCATGCTTGAACAATTTGTAAAGCAATAAAGCGCTTCTTCTTAAAGCAGGGGCGATGTTCTTTTTTTTCCTTCTCTTTTATTTGTTCGTCGTTCATCATTTTTCTAAATTATGACACGCCATAAAACCATCTGTGTGATTGATTGGATTTTTAGATTGTATAAAAAGGAGTGATTTTTTTTCTCTCTCTCTTGTGACCGTAAGGTACCTTAAAAAATAGCACGAAACTTGTGAATTAAAAAAAAAAATCTGGAATTCTGCCAAGGGAATATAATAGGTGTATGATAAATTATATATTAAAAGTAGTAGTTAAACTTTTGAAAAGTTTTTGACATTACAGTTAGAAATAAAAATAGTTAATTATTTTATTTTTTAAAAAATGCTGAATCAAGGTCATATTCTCCAGCTTTCTTTTATCTGTTTTGAAGAATGTTTTGCAATATTAATATGAATATATTTATATTACTTGGCACTGGTGATTAAAGGACGTGTTTTTTTTTTATGGTGTAGAATATATTACATAAAGTTTCAGTGAAAAATTGGTTCATATCATATATATACAAAAAATTTTTAAGATGTATTGTATCCTACGTTTTTATTTTCTCGTATACGAACTATAGGAGAAGTATTGTAATCATCATAAATATTCGAACTCGAGATTTTGACGAATCTCCACGTTTCAGACCTTCCTGAGCCCGAAAAATGCAATTTTGGCATTATGGCTGTCTGTCTGTCTGTGAACGCGATGACTCAAAAACGCTTTGAGCTAGACAGCTGAAGTTCAACATACGGAATTATGAACAAATTTGTAAATTTCAATAAGATTCAATGAAATACATTCATGGGAAGTCTGGCTGTTCAAATACAAGTGAACTCGATAGCTACAAAACGCAAAGAACTGGATTGATAAAATTTTGTACACAGGTCTTTAAAGTACTACAATGTGCCTCTAAAATGAATTTCATGTCTTCCAGTTCATTTTTTTGCAGAATTACAGCGAAATCAGAAAAGTTGTGTAAGTTTTGCTCACTCACTGCATAAAACTTGGGCATTGTGATGTATAATATGGATCACTTATAAAAAATCATTTGTAATTCACTGTTATTTATTTCTATCAAAATATCTACAAATCTCTATTCTATAAAACCCGAGCTTTGTTATGTGAAATAAAGGTCGATGATAGAATACCTGTGTAGCTATATCCCGAACAATGCCCCATCAAAATATCTCCCAAGTGTTTGTTCCGTAAGTATGAAGTGGTCCTCCACGCCAAGACTTGTTACGGCTATATTTTATTCCAGAAATATAACATATTCTTCCGCATTTCCATTCGCGAACCTTGCTCAACCCTCTTAATCTTCTCCCCAGTTAAACAGGCCGTGAGAGAAGAAAACCCACGTCGTCCCTATTTTCTTTTCTAACTGCTGTTTTCCAGTCACGATCCACGCATTGAGTGTTTACATTATTATTCTATTTGAGAAGGCAATTTTACGCTCCGAATAGCTCCCCCTGCGAGTGTTCTGACAGGTAAGCCAGGGCCCAGGTTTATTTAAACGCGAAATGTGGGCTGCGGATGCAGTGGATCCTTTCTCGGCAGTTGGTTGCCTGTCAGAAGATATCTTCGCTTGCGGTGTATTTTAAATGTAAAATGCCTTGGAAGAATTTGAATCGGCTGTAAATTGATGTGGAATTTCTCGAAATATTAACATAAAGGTAGTTTAACTGTATGTAAAATGAGGATCTTCAGAATTTTACAGAATTCTATGCAGTTATTCTTATTTGAAATCGATGTGCAGCCGTGAAGTGGTGGTATTACTCAATTGCTGTCTTCAATTACTTTGATAGGACCGTCAGAGCTCTCTTGTAGAGTAGGTAAAATTGTTTCGCATTGTTTATTTATTTATTTCTCCACTCTGGTTCGAATTTGAATTTCCCTAAAATAATCATGAATCTATGTGTAAATGTAGATAAACAAGAAAAGCGATTTTGAATTTTCATTAAGGGATTTTATATGTAGGTGATTAGAACATTAAAAAAAAAAAAATTCCTCACGCTGGAAGGCAAAGGTAGATTCCTATTCATCGTAATTAATATTTCATGAATCTAATGTCAGGCAAAAGTAGGGCTTGGAAATCAGTTTTTAAAACCTAACTTCTAAGATATTGCAATGATTGCTGAAATATTGCAGTTAAAATCCAAATACAAACGTTGTTCGTTTTAATGAGGCGCTCATTTGGCTGATATGATTTATTGTTTTATTTTTTATATTAAGGAAATTATAGCGAAATGAAAATATCCACCCCCTTTGAGCTAGATGGCCCATTTATGAATTTATCCGCGGTTTCTACATTTCTAACAACATATTCCAAGCAGGTTAAAATCCAGACGAAATTATTGCAGTTATCTGGTTCACAGAATAACTACAGTAATTTCGTCTGGATTACTGCAGATTGGATTATTTGGATCCAAACTTTCATTTAGATTACTTATTCTTGTTCACAAGATAACATGAAGAAAGTTTTAAAGTGTGTGTGTGTGTGTGTGTGTGTGTGTGTGTGTGTGTGTGTGTGTGTGTGTGTGTGTGTGTGTGTGTGTGTATATATGTGTGTGTGTGTGTATATATATATATATATATATATATATATATATATATATATATATATATATATATATATATATAATTTTCCTAAAGTCGTGTCATGAGAACCATTGCAATAGATATTATCTTCCTATAGGAATTTACCTAAAAGATTTCATTAAACTGGTGGATTTGCTTATTTTAGCATTGAAAATACTAATATAATTGAATATGTGTTGTTTTCGCATTTTTATTCTGATTTTATTAAAGATATGTATATTGCATATAAATAACAACAAAATTATTGTGAATTAAAATATTCGGTTGAAGCATTTGATTTTTTGGTTCGAATGTTAGCTTTGAAACTACACTCTTGTGTATTCGAGAATGGATCTACAGTTTCTTAAACGTGGTCAAATGACGGATACGCTAATATGTTACCTGGAACACTTTTCTCTAATTATTCATATTAGAGATTTATATTATTCATATTATTCAAAGAATTGATCGCTATAATTCAATATTTTCTACCGAGAGCAGAACATGATTCCGATCTTCCTGTATGAAGTTAGATATATTTTACCTCGGACCTACTCTCACCTGGGAGAGGAAGGGGGTACCTCATATGAGGATAAGAAGCTTCCGGAATGGTGGTTGATTCTCGCCACCCGAGTGGGGGCAGAAATGATGAGGGGAGGGATGCCTCATTTGAGGATAAGAAGCTTCCTGTCGATGCCGGGACGTGCTTCCCACTGATAGGGTTGTACAGTGGCCGGCGATGGCCCTTAGGACTCAGCCTTAGATCCCGCGAATGCTGTCGCAACGGACCGGCCTTTCAAATTTAATCCAAATATCTTTAATTAGGCAGAGTGGTGTAGCCTTGAGTGGTTATTCCGGACCTAATAGAAAAACATTTATCATAATTTCCGTAATCCTTTGATGTTTATGTTTCCCAAATTGAGAAAAAAATCGACATTAGAAAAAGCTAACTGAATGCAGGAACTTAATTATTTTAGGTTGCTACAAACAATGCGTATCTGAACGAATTCGCTTCTTTTATTTAAAAATTTTTTTAATTAAATCAACGAAATTACTCATATAATTGTGATATTAAATTTTCGTTGTAAACAAGATTCCGTCGAGGTAAAATCAGTTTCATGCGCGGTAAATGGTTTATATAAATTATGTATATCACGTGTTTAGCAGTTGAGTAAGAAACTATAAGGTACAACATTAGCATTGCGCTTAAAACATTAGCATTTATGCGTATTTATGTTGAAGTACCCTCGTTTGAGTAATTCTTTCAACAGCGAATACCATCTTAATCATACACTTTTTTACACGATTAACTAGATGATTGGATTATAATGAAGTCAATTCTCATGGCATCTCAATAAAAATGCTAATATAAATATATATGTCACGTGATCATTGTTCTGCACTTTGCTTTGATATTCACTTCCTGGGGCAAATTATGGAATTTATTTAAAAATAAAATTGAAATGTATATGTTGTGTAGTATGCGAATTTAATTTCACACTATAGACTTAAAGATAAACTAATTCTGAAATAATTATCTGTATTATCAATACCTGCTATTAATTCTGAAATTTCCATTATTATTAGTTAATACTGAAGCATTAATTATTTGATAGAAAATAGAAGAGAGTTAAAAAAAAATGTAACATACAATAATTTATTTGAAATATATTTTCTGCTCTTGTCAGAGTTCAGCAGAAATATCACCATCCGTTATGAGTAATGTTGATTTCTCATCTTGTTTAAAGCAAAGTAAACCATTGCAAACTATTTAGCGAAACCGATTTTTCTTGACAAAGTTCACCACTCAATTCATTTGCAGGTTCTAAAGAATTTATTATATATCATCGTTATTAACCCGCATCTATTTTTGCATAATTGAAATCTATTAAACTTCGAGGAATTATTAATGCCTGCCACTTGAAATTTGCCAGCATCGTTGTATGAGGGTGTGGAGGTAGCGGAGGCTTTAAAATGTCTTAAAGAAACTCTTGATCCATTAGCCGTTCTTTCTGCACACTTTTGAAATTGCAACGTTTTCCGCCTCACCGGCAACTCGGAAGCGAGTCGTCAATAACGCCGGAGAAGCTCCGTGTATAATGAGAGCAAAGCAGTTAATTTGCGGTGATTATTTTAATTACTGCTAATTAACTCATTGGGAATTAATTGATAGTGGAAAGCAGACCAGGTTATAATTATTCTGTGCGAGTTTTCCTGTGCGCGTTGAATTTTGATGGGAACGAAGTAAAAGTTCTTTTGAAGAAGTGGGAAAAGTTGATGACATTTCTTTGGCACCTTTCCATGATTTGTTGGCTTAATCCATTACGGAGACTTCAATTATGGTTTAGAATATTGATTTTTGTTCATTCTGTGGTAGTTAAGCGTTCCATTTATTATTTCTGACTGCCTTATCTCCCTTCTATTTCGTATTGTTGGTTTTATAATGAATGTGAGCATTTTGTTTTGTGTTACTTAATATGAATCATCTGCAATTGATTTTAAGAATTCCGACATTTCATTTCTCAGTTATCTCAATAAAGTGTTATTTCGAAAGTGTTTATAAAGTGAGAAATTTTGTTAGAATGGACTATTTTACAGGGTAATTCAAAAAGAAGTATACAGTTTCAATTCACTATAAATCAAGAACACTGTAAAATATTCAGAAACAGAATTGTACTTGCTTATTTTAAGTTTTGTTAATGACAATCACAGATATTCTATGTATGACCCCTTAGAAGAGTACAAGTGAGAGAGGATGTGAAAGTGCTCTGAACTTGTACTGTCTTAGAAAAGAATTTGCTTGCTCAGTGTATTGGTTCAATGAGGAAATGAACAGCTCCAGCAACTCGGTTACCGTGAAGCCGTAACTCGGGCTGTTTGGAAATTATTTGGGGGACGTAAATTAATTAGAAATTATTATGTGCATGTTTAATTCAACATGTTTAAGAAAACAATGTCGTGTATTATACGGCTAAATATTCTTTATCCTTTAAAAAGACTTAATCGCTTTGATGGTTACAATGATCGATAATCTTGTTAGAGAATTAAAAGCATTTTCAACATTATAAGTAAGTGATATAATATAATAATATAATCTAATATGATCTTTTATATAATATAATATTTGTAATAATTCATTATATTTATTATTGAGATTATCTACATTTTCGTGTAATTAATTATTTATCATCTGCATTTCCATTGCAAATTTTTACCTTTAAATTCGCCCCTCTTACTAGTATTAAAAGTTTTTGTAATTATAACGAGTTAATTAAGCAGTAATGACGCACTTCAGATAATAATAAAAATATTAAACTACAGGCATTTGTGACTGTAATTGGTTGTACCACTTATACATTAGCATATTCGTTCCACACATTCCAACGCTTCCCACTTTAATTCGCTGCATTTGCAATCCACCCAACTATGTGAAATTTATTCAACAAATTTTATTATTGCCGCTTTGTGGACATCCCGAATCCTTCTGCTATCCTTAAAAGACGCCCCCATTGTCCTTCAGGAGGTCCGAAAGAAAAATCCTGGGAAAATTTACTAGTTACATTTCTAATTAACCTCCGCTATTCAATATGATGTGTTGAAATGTCTTGAGCTCTACCATTAATAACGGCTCTTTCCTCATTGGTTAATTTAAAATCCCGTTAGGCGGGATCATTAGGACGGCAGAACTTTCTCAATTTGGGACGTCTTAATTTCCATTCAGTCCTCCAAGTTTTGTATTTCATTAGGTCCCCGCTTTTGTGCGGCTCCGGAATT
This sequence comes from Argiope bruennichi, assembly GCF_947563725.1. Classification (NCBI taxonomy): domain Eukaryota; kingdom Metazoa; phylum Arthropoda; class Arachnida; order Araneae; family Araneidae; genus Argiope; species Argiope bruennichi. The sequence goes on from NC_079154.1 coordinate 59,411,786, forward strand.
GCGGTTAATCTCTTCCTTCGGCTTCCAGTTGGATGAGAAGCCAAGTGCGCCTTTCGTAACCGAAGTGGTTTGGATAGTAATAAATAGTTTAGGCTCGTTGTACAAAGAAATAAGCGGAAAATATGTTTATAATAATTTAAAATTTTTTGTTACGTTATAAATGTTGGCTGGCGTAATATCTGTAAACTGCGACACATATATTGAAAAAAAAAATCAAAAAGACTCAATAATTCAAACAGTTGAAATAGTGCTGAAACTACCAAATTTAGCACATAATTATTTCTTGGATAGTAGGTACTTACTAAAAAAAATTTTTTTAATTTTTAATTAAATTTCTAGATCAATAAAATATTTAAAAATTTTCTGTAGTTATTTTGAATATAATCACAGACAAAAAGAAATTAACGCCGTTTTAAAGTTTAAAAAAAGTCTTTCATTAGTGGCGATTTTATTTCCGTATAATTTTTTTTATGTTAACAAATTTTTAAGTATATTTTACATTACTTAAATTATTGTAACGATAACGCTTACTGTAACGATATTAAATACATTTTTGTGTGCTTTTTATCATTACTATATAATTACAGTAAATTTTGAATATTAGATTAAATAAAGAGAGAGGATCAAACCTGAAATATTAGCATATGACGAATTTCGGATTAAGCGTTTTAATCCTCTTTAAATTTTATTATTATTATTATTGTTCCTTTTCTAATTCATTTCATGGACTATGTCTTGAAAATAAAATGATGATGCAAAATTAAATACATGATAGAGATGATATGCATTATTTTTTTCTAGAAAATTATTACATATGTATAGGAAGAACTAAACCGCGGTTATTTGTCTCATCAGTTTGTAGATTGTGATAAAATAGTGATTCTGTTGAAGACAGCATTTAATTTTCGTAAAAGGTACCCGTTATTTAATTATTTATTTACTTTTGAATAGCAGACAATTGCGCTAGTGCTTAACAACGCGATTAAGAGTGAGAAGAAATGAATTGCCTCTAAATAAATATTAAGATATAAAAATATTAACATTAAAACAACGATAATGAACTTTTTATTATTTTTTTTTACCGATATGAAAAAATTCTAATCGCAATTATTTTGCTGCAAATAAATGAGGAATTGCTATAAAATGAGCTTGAATTTTATAATTTCTTATTTTGTTTGAATCATTACTTCTCAATGATGGCTTTAAAAATTTTATTATGAGACACATCAAAACACATAACCCGTTGGTGTGGTGTGGAAGTTTGGAGAGGGATTGCCAGTTCAGGTGTCGTCCTCGTCATCTGACCGTGGTTCAAAATTACGAGGTCCGTCCCAAAATAGCCCTAGTGCTGCTTTAAAATGGGACGTTAATATAACTAAACAAAGTAACTATTCCAAACACATAAATTTTGTCCCGTTTTACAAGAATGTTAAAATTTTAGTCGATAGAATATTCCTGTATATACCTTATAACTTATATTTCTTCTGTGACAAGCATTTTTAATTTTGACATATTCTTTAAATCTGGTTGTGTGGTTCACACATTCTCGCTTAAGTTTGGTATTAGATTAGGAAAATTTCTTATTTTGTCAAATATCGTTATCTGTTATCGAGAAACTTGAGTCTTTAGTAGATATATCGCATGTACAGATTAAAGGCTTCAAACTAGAATTAAAAGAATCCTCCCCAGTTTGTACGATTCCTGCCATTATAGATGTAATCTAACATTTTACAAAGTATTTCTCTCTGAAAATATTGCTAATTCATATATATTTAAATTTCATTTCACCAAATCGGAGTTTTAAGTTACCTTATATCAAAAGTTGCCAATCCATTTCAGTATCAAAACCATCCAATAGTTAGATTGCAGCTGTATCGAATTATAGTCCAACTGGCACCGATAAACCACCTCAAGGAATAAATCTTCTCCTCTGGGGTTGCATTTCTATGCGAAAGGGCTGCTCTTCAAGCTGAGGTTCGCTGAGTTTTCACCTCAGGGAAAGAGGCATGGCTATAATTTGTGGCAGGAGTCAATTGCTTTCCCCCTTCTGCGGATGGATTCTTTCCACGTCTCGATCTGTTTTGCTTTTCTTGCTGCCGGAGTGTCGTGCGGCTGATAGATGAGGAATTCGGCCGTTTAGGGGAGTTAAGGATTGCCTTTTCTTCCACAGGAGGTTTTTGGGACTTCTTTTTTTCCCCGTCGAATTTCTTCTTCTGGCATCTTAATTTTTGTCTTTCCAGAATGGAAGAGATGGATCGGGATGATGTTGTCTCTTGGCTGAAGGTCAGGGACATCTGGTGTTGAAGGCAAAATGGTAATCAATTGGCGGTTGATTTTTTTTTCGGGTATCCGTCAATGTATTTAATCGTAAAAAAAGTCAGGTGATATAATACATAGAAGAATGGAATCGACGTTGTGTCCAGACGGAAGATCGAGAGCATTTTTTGCTTTGAGAAGATGGTAATCCATAGACAACGATTGATTTTCGACATACATATCATTATTCATGTAACCAATGAATTAAATCGAGGATTATTACTGTAATATATATATATATATATATATATATATATATATATATTGATTATTTGAAGTACATATCTTACTTGACCAATACAAAGGCAATCCTGAGTTGTAATGAATATCATCTAAAATGTTTTTTTATACCTCCATGTATATGTCTACTATGGAAAAAAAATCATATTATGTTATTTCTTATTTTTGAGTAAATTATTATAAGCCTCCTATTGAGTTTCTAGTTTATTATTTAAGTAAATGAAATCATGTGTATCTCATGAAGTATTTCTCATGGATGTTGATAGAAATACTTCATGAGAAATTCTTATTCAAATCTAGATTCTTTTCATATACATTAATATTATTTTCCTTAAATAATAATAATGAATTAAATAGGGTTTTTTTTTTCCATCTGCTTCTTTAATGTCCTTTATCATTATTATATGTTTCTATTATTGCAGCTTTCTGTATATAATGACTCATATTTTCTGTTATATGTCTTTTTTAATCGAAAAAAAAAGTGACTTGAAGTAGTTATTTCTGTCTACTTTACTTAGATATAATATTTGGTTAAAATATTACACTTTCTAAAAAGTCTTAAATTCTTTGAATTGCAGTGTTTTTTGTAGCTGCAGGAAATAATTTTGCATCATTTTAAAATCTGATTCCGTACTATTTATTTTCGTTTTAATAATGAGAGATACGACGATGTATTCCAAATAAGTATTTTGAATTGAAAGATAAAAAGAATGACAGAGAAAGAGAGAATTCTTCTCTTGTAATTTTGATTAAAGAAATACACGAATTTCAACGGGAAGTTCAGGGATAGAATAGAAAAGATTTATTTTATTTTATTTATATATTTATTTGGGAATTCATTTCCTAACTGCTGAATTTTTTTTCTACTTGCCCCTTATTAAAATGTGAGCTGAGCCATTCACACTTTTATTATACCCTAGAAAAAAAGTATATTTAATTCCATAAATATTTTTTTCTTTTTCTACATATATATATATATATATAATATATGCTAGTTCTACAACAAAAATTCTCATGTGTAATAAAACTTCCATTTTTTGAGAAGGATTGAAAAATGGGAAGCTCCAGCTGCGTGACATTCTATCACAATGTAGACATCATCCCTTATACCTCACTTTCACGAAATAATGCCTTTATCTATTCCTGGTGATGAAGATGGATATTCGGTCCCCAACCAAAAGTTCCCCGTAACATGTACCATATTCTGAGTTTGACATTCCCGATTGCTTTATCCCGTGTCTTCTAACCAGGTCAACTGCGGCAGCTAATCAATCCGATTCCCCTCTTCCGATTGGTTATCAAGGGAAATAATAACAGAATTCCGACTGTTTGTCCCGACTAGTTTCGATAACGCGATTGTAAACAGCTCTAATCTGCCGGATGGAGCCGGAGGAATAGTTACCGTTTGGAGGCTTACGAGCTTTTTGGTGGGAGTATGGAATGTGCTTTTGGTGATGGTTCTTTGATAGTTTTGCTTAGTTTCTGAATTCACCAGCCTTTCGTTGGGATCATGTTGTTGTTTTGAAAAATGGAGTTGTAGAAAGTTGTTATAATTAAAAAAAAAAAAACTTTAAAATAGAGGCAAAAAAAAAAAAAAAAAAATGAAAATTGTGATTTAAAAATTTTTTGCAAGACTTCATTTCTACATAATAATCTTTACAGATTTCTCTTTCTAGACCTTACAGAGTTCTCTCCGTTGATTCACCAATTGCATAAATATATGCTTTGTCAGCATGGGCCCCATTGGCTTAGTGATAAGGTCTCGACTTTGGAACCGGAGGGTTTCTGGTTCGAGACCCGTTTTCACTGGACAACCGTCGTGTAAGCTTTTCTAGTGCATATTAAATCCGCCGAAGACAAACGTTTTCCCACTAGTGTTGTGTGGAATTTTGGAGATTGGGATCCCAGCTCATGTGTCGTCCTCGTCATCTGATCACCGTTTAAAATTACGAAGGCCGTCTAGCGTTGTTTTAAAATGGGACGTTAATATAACTGAACTGAAGCCTGGTCAACATGTGCATGGTCTTTGCTCCTTCAAACTAAATGGTACAATTATATTTCCATATAAAAGGATAATATTCCAAAAGTATGGCATGCGTTGTAACACACACCGCGTAACACCTTGGCTGCGCTGTACTTATCTGTGATTCTTGCCTATCTTCTACTACTAGTTTACTTCTATTATTTAATTAGATGAATGACCCCTAAGTTAAAAGATAGAAAAGGAAGGCTCCATTTTTTATGCCTCATTTTTACATTATAATTCTTACAGAGTTCTCTTTCGAGATCAATATTGTTGTGGATTCACCATTTATTCACCTATTGCATATGCATGATCAACATATGCGTAGTCTGTTCCACCAAAGTAAATCGTAATATTATGTGGCAATATAAAAAGATAATATTTCAAAAGTATAACATGTGTTGTAAAAAAAAGCTTTTAGTAAAATCGGAAAACTGTGTAACCCCTTGGCAGCACTTTACCTATCTGTTGATACTCGCCTACCTTCTACTAGTTTACTCTTACTTCTAATTAGTTGACCCCTTCTTTACTACAGTTAAAAGATAATATAGGGGACTATTTTTTAGATTTCATTTTTACATAATAATTCTTATAGAATTATCTTTCTAGACCAACATTGTTGTGAATTCTCCATTTATTCACGTATTACATATGCCTGACCAACATGCGCATGGTTATTGCTCCACCAAAATAAATCGTAATTTTATGTGTCGATATAAAAGGATATATTCCAAAAAGTAAAACATATGGTGTAAAAAAAAAGTCTTTTAGTAAAATCAGAAAGTTGCATAACACCTTACCTATCTGTGATTCTCGCCTACCTCCTATTAGTTTCTCCTACCACCTAAGTAGATGACCCCTTCTCTATTACAGTTAAGAGATAGTAAAAAAGATCTCATCTAATTAAACAGATTATCTAAAACGCAGAATAGTCCATGATAGCGAACCTGTTTAATACAAGAATCAGATTCAAAGGATTTGAAAAATTTGGATTTGGAGAGTTCTTTCTATTAATGTGGATAATGATATTGAATTAATCAAAAACGAATATAAACTCTGCATTTAAAATGTTTGGCATTTTAATAGGATGTAGTACTCGTTTATTTTGGTTGACGAAAACTGACATAATTCCATTTCAATCCCATTGGCGGTTTTTTAAGGAATCTTCCGCCTGCATACTTCCTGCACTCGGCTCTGGCGGCACACAAAAGTCAAAAACCCGTTGTTTCAGTGACCGTAAACGAAATTTACCACCCAATTTTCCCGGCATAAAAGAATGCAGCGGAAACGAAAACCTCCTCGAATTTATTAACGGATGAAAATCTGGCGAGCCAGTTGATTAAGTATTAAAATCTCCTATCTGGAGCCCAGGCAAAGGCGTGCGCAGAAAATCCTCGTAAAATTGCAAAAACAGGGCTGTTAAATTTACCGCAACTGAGTCAACACCATCTGATAAAGATGACATCGTTAAATAGGGTGATACTGGCGACGCTCATAAACTCGGCCTCTAATAAGGCGCTGCTCCGTTGCTGAATAATGTAAAAGCGCCTTCTTGGCCATTGTGTTTGTAGCAAAAGTTAACTGGTTCAGTGGTTTTTATTTCTTGTCACTCAGCCAGAAGTGTTTATGAAGAAAGTTTTATGGAATTGCCGTTGTTTCACCTAATAAGCAAATAGAATAAAAACGGTCCGAGAAGTGGCATGATGAAAAATTTCCTATTGTTTTCGAACCAAATATTTTATTTAATCCATGTTTTGTGTAAATGTTTCAATGGATGATCTGTTTGGCATGCTAGCAGTTAAAAATATGTCTAGCTATTAGGTGAAGTGGAACAAGTTCTTTTTCCTGGTTTTTTATGAAGGAGAAAACTATCGGGAGAGGTAAACTGTCTAATAATAAAGGTGCTTCCTCAGAGAACGCATTGCCCATCATTGGCGTACAATAGTTATGAAACATTAACCTTTGGCGTTAATTTGGCATTTTTATTAAATCTGTCGTGTTATTCTTTGCGAGTTTTTTTGTGATTAATCCCTGGAATGCTGTTAATAGTGTCACGTAGGTACTTTAGTATGGAACTCAATGGCACACACAAGAAGTAGAGGTAAACCAATTTATTAACTCAACTCGGAACTCAGAATACAACACAGTGACTGACAAATCTTCTGCTTTTATAATAGCAGGGAAAGTCCTAGAATACTTTTTTGGAGACAGTAAGGAAAGTCCAGGACACTTGTCTGGTAAACTAAAGAAATGTCCAAAATCTTCTGGAACATGAAATAAAGAGAAACATAAAATCAATTAATTAAATATTTACACAAACTGTGAATCGTGGGATTCGAACTCACAATCCCTTGATTACGAGATCAATGCCATGACCATTCGTCCATGGAGAGTCGAGTGACTCTTTTCAATGCGGCAATAGTATGCGAAAATGGAATTTGTGTTTTAGACACTTTTTTCCGAACCGATTAAAACAAAAATTTTGACGCAGAACTGCACTTGTAACTATAAAATCCTATACCAAATTTGATACATTTAAGTCATTGGGTTTTTGAATTATGGCGTTTTTACATGTTTCTGAAAATACAGACCGACAGACAATCAGCCCGGTGTTGGATTTAGCTCAGAATTTGACCGGTGCCTACACTATGGATGTTAAGTCTGTGTACCGAATCTTATCTATCTAGCCCTATTCGCTTTGTAGTTATCGTATTAACTTAAAGTCGAATAGACAGACAGACACAACACACAGCACTTCATGCCCCTGCAACTATAACCTGCTGTTTATTTAAACTGTGTAATGAACATGAAGTGGGAGGACGATCCTGTACTATCCGTCGCTGTGAATTCTCCGACATCTGACATTTATTTATAACATTTATTGATCAAAATTTGGTAACGGGATTTTAATAGTAAAAACAGGACAGTCTTTTTTTTATACTTTTGATTTCGTTTTAAATGTGATAAAATTCTTCAAATCTGTGTGTTGAGACTACATGCTAAATTTCATCTGTCGAAATCAACTCGTTTTTAAGTTATTCCATTGTCATATAGAATTCCAAAAATGAGTTATCAGACATTCGGAGTTTGAAACGGGGAGATTCATCAAGATTTCATTATCGACTTCAGTATTGACTTTATATCGTATTTTTACTTTATATGGAATAATTCTTCCTCTCTACCCCACCCACCTAAAAAAGGCGGTTTAATATATTTTTATTCCCCACTTATAATGTAACAATTATTTATACAATCTTGCTAAAGCAGAGACAAAGTATGGTTGGAACTCTGCCATTAGAGTAAGCCATCCCAGAACTTAAGTAAACTAGATCGCTATTTATTACCTTCAAATAACGCTTGACTTATCAGTCTTCTTTAAAGTAATTGTCTTTGCCTAATCCCTACCATGACACGGACACTTCCCGCGCTCGCTAGCCAATCAATCATTTTGCAAATCCTCCGCTGCCTGAATTTAAACAGCTATTTTCGTCGCTTTAAATGCAATCAGATCGGCCCTTCGGCTCGAACCCATCGAAAGATTGAGAGCATTATCGCTCTCTGATTTTTGTTTCGTCTTTCTTGGTGATATATACGAGCCAAGAATTTCAAGCAAAGAAAAAAAGAAAAAGAAAGAAAGAAAAGAAAAAGAAGAAGAGAGATGTATTGTTCCCATGCATTTCGCCTTTTGAAATGAGCATTCCTTGGAAGCCTGACGTATGACTATCAATTCGAATTGTTGAAATAAAGGAAGTAGACGAAAAGGTTTCGAGAAATCTATTAAGATATCGAGAGCGGAATAAATTTTGATTTTTGCTGGTTTTTCGTAGTGCTACCGTATTAGAATGTAGTCAATAAAAATAATCAATAAAAAAAATCTGGCACTGAATATTTCAATTGGAAATACAAATAGTTTTTTTTTTTTTTTTCCTTGAGTGTTTTCTTAGAATAAAATACAGTATGTTTCCGATGGATTCTGAAATTTCAATAAAACTACTTCTTGAAATACACGGCTGTAGATATTTTCTATCGTAAAAAATAAATTAATATTTTATAAGAAAAAGTTCACTCATATTGTTCTTTTTGGCATTTTTAAAATGAATTTTAAAAGGTTCGAAAGACGATAAAAACAGTTTAAACGGAAGGTTTCGAACATGAAAAATATTTTAAAATCAAAATGTATTCTTTGCTTAAAATAAGATGTAATAGGAGAAGAAAATAACTTTGTGCAAATACTAAATTTTTTAATACCCTAGAAATGCATATAAATTAAATATTTAATATTTATAAAATTGTTTAAAATTTTAAATATTTATGAAATATTATGAAATTATTAAATATTTATAAAAGTTAGTTATTGAATTTTTTTTTTTTTTTTTTTTTTTTTTTATTTTTTGGTATACGTAGTATAGAGAAAGTTAATCGTTAAAAAATTCGAACTGGAGACTTTAACGAATCTACACATTTCACATTTCCCTGAATTCGAAAAACACATTTTTGTCTGTCTATCTGTGACAAGGATAACTCAAAAACGATTTGAGCTAGACGAATGAAATTGGGTATACTGTCTTTACACCAGATCTGTTCAGAGGAAGTCCGGCTGTTCGAATATAAATTAATACGATAATTACAAAATGAAGGGAGCTAGATAGATAAAATTCGGTACCCAGATTAAACATCTATAGTGTAGACACCTGTCAAATTTTGAGCCAATTCCAACAAAGGATTGATTGACTGTCTGTGGATCTGTTCTTTCAGAAATAAGTAAACGCTATCATTAAAAAGCCAATGACTCAAATATATGATATTTGGTATGAGAATTTGTGGCTACAATTGCAGTTTTGTTTACAGTTTGTAGTACTCTCTAATAAATTCTTATTTAAATGTTTCAATTGGTTGAGAAAAACATGTCTAAGACAAAAATTCGATTTTTGGATATTATTAACGCATGCCAGGAATTAATCGCCAAATATCTCGCCAAGTATCATATAATACATTTTGTAAAAATGCTAAATTCACGCCAAAAGTTAATATTCTATGACTAATATACGTCAGTGGTATGTAAGGCGACTGAAATAAATTTATTAGAGAGTGTACAAGAAAGTTTGGGGAAGACCATTTCCACGGTTTTGTTAGATGATCATTAAATAAAATCCTTGTCATGCTTTGTGTTATCAAAAGTTTTCCGTATACTTCTGAAATTAGGATAATTGGAAAACACGTGAAAAAAAATTATTAAACCTTTAAAGTATTGTCATTAATTATTTATGCCTTATGTAGATTCTTCATTATCTACTATTTTTCGCGTCTGCCCATATGTGTGTCTTGTTACCTAATTTAAATCCTTTGATCTCAGGTCATTTAGATAACACATTTTCCAAATAACCGTGCGCAAATGTCCCTTTGACAACATGGTTTTATATTCCTTGGACATCTTTCATTTAGCAGGTATCTGTTGCATTATTCTAAGCGGCTTTGGTTTCCCTTTGGACAATCAAAACAGTGTGATCTTCCCAACACATTCAAACCTCCTAAAGGCAGGTATAATTCACAAAGCAAATAACTTGGTTATTATCTTACGCAGACTATCCAATCAGGACTTAGTTTTGCTTAGGATAATCAAAACAATGCTATCCTCTTGCAGTATTCAACTCTAATTCACTTAAGAAAACTAATCTTATTGTAGAAAGATAGATTTTACTAAAGTTTCATTTTACCACTGATCTTTCGTCATTCAAATAACATCAAACATTTCCTCGAAAATTGGATGGGGGGGGGTATCTTTTCAGATTCAGTGATATGAAAATTATATCATTAGCTTCAATATATTATACCAGTAATAGTACAAATGCCTTTTCAGTCTCACGTTGAACTAATCGTTTTGGAATATAGGATTGGTTTTGTATACTTTTATAAAAGATGTATGTAGCATGTTCAGATCGAAATTCAAAATCTATTCGTAGATATAAAATAGAATATGTATATAGAATAAAGTTCTAGTTTCTTAGATATAAAATAAAACCTGGATATAGAATTCTTGTAAGAATATATCTGTAAAAGCATAGATATAGTTGACGATAATAATCAGGGTTTTTTTCTCTATAATATTAAAGATTCTTTTGTGTAATTTTCGAGTGGTGCTTTAAAATAGATGAAAAAGGATGAAGATTAATTAATAAACTATTTTTTTAATGTTTCTTTTCTAATCCATGACTATTTTAGAGCTGGGGCATATACATATTAACGTATACTGGAAGGAACCGATTATATTTTAGAATGGATCAAACTAGTGGCTGGACATTTTTGTTACTTAGAAACGGCATTTTCTGTATTAATTAATTAGAAGTTGCTAATTCGTTTTCTTGTTACAAATCGCGAACTGACGATCAAGCGGATGAAGTGAAATTCGTATTAATTACAGAAAAGCGCAGATAAAAAAAGTATCTTCTACTTATACACAAGTATTTTCTTCCCCATACAATAAAAAGACAGTTATTAAAAATTCATTTGTGTTAAAGTTTTCCTAATAATAATTAATGATATTTGATGATGATGAAAGAATAATACTCGATGATGATGCGCTCTAAAATGTCGCGCTCAAATGAAATAAAATTTCGCTTCCAGACGCGATTTTTCATCATTTGCGATGAGTAATGAGTCTCTTCTTCATTGCATCGTTTTAATTAATTATCCTACCCGCCTACACCCACCATTGTCCGGTCTGTTCCATTGTACGGTCTCAATGAATAAATGAATGGAATGGAAACTTTCCATAATGCGGAAGTTTTCGGCACAACCTCTCAAAAGCAGACGGATGAGGTCCAAAAGTAGAGGGCATAAGGGTTTTGTTTGGAGTCGAATGCTGGCTTTGTTGCAGGTCAGCGACTGCCGTTACAACTTTTTGAGAAATAGTGCGTTGTGTTTATAAATAATAGAACAAATAGGATGATTTTTTTAAAAAAAAATATGTATATAATTACCTTGATATTTTTTCTGACGATAATGTTGAATTTTGAAAACGTATCGTCATCATTTTTAAAAGAAAGGGTTAAGGATTTTTGAAAGCATAACCAATTATTTCTATGATTTTTCATTGAGATTTTATACTAGTCTTTTTCATGCGCATATATCTGACATCTGTGACTGAAATTTCTGAATTCAGTTAAGAAATGAAATCTGTTCCACATTATAAAGAGGATAACGCATGCCATCTTACATTGCATCGTTGTATATTATTTTCCAATGTAAATATATTTCCCCTCTTATAAACTGCGCAATTTAGCATGATGCACTTAATGTGCTTAATGTAAGCACTAATTGGCACTTTTTACTTTCTTATATACGTAATAAACTGAAAATATGGTAATCGTCAAAGAATTCGAACTCGAGATTTTGACGAATGTCCACGTTTTAGACCTACCTGAGTTCGACAAACACATTTTTGGGAAATGTCCATCTGTCTGTCTGTGACAAAGGTAACTGAAAAACGCTGTGAGCTAGGCGGATGAAACTTGGTATACGATCTTTATACACTTTTTGAGTTAAATCCATTTAGAGAAAGTCTGTCTGTCCGGCTGTTCGAATATTATTTAACAAGTAACTGCAAAACGAAGAGAACTAGATAGATAAAATTCGGTGCACAGAATTAACGTCTGTAGTCTAGACACTTTTTAAATTTTGAGCCAAATCCAACAAGATATTGACCGTCTGTGGGTCTATACGTTCAGAAACATGTAAACGTGATAACTTAAAGACGTAATGATTTAAATAAATCAAATTTGGTATAGAATAGTATGGCTATAATTGTAGTTCTATCTCAAATGTTTGTTTCAATCTGTTGGGAAAAACTCGTCACTATTAGCCGCATGCCAGTGATTAATCGCCAAACGTCGCCAAGAATTATATGATAGATTCAGTAAAAATGTTAAAGGTTAATATTTCGTAACTATTGTACGCCAATGCTATGTGAAATGTTCTCTGGGATAACACCTTTATTAGAAGTTTTTGGGAGACCATTGCCGCTAGTTTCCGCACTTGCTTGTTATTTCCGAGCAGCGAGGTTTTTCAAATTTTCGATTATTATTATTATATCATTTTATTTCTGACACTTTTTCTTAAATAATTTGGTACACTTTATTATAACATAATGTTTTTTATGCGCTTGGCGGAAAACTTTTTTTACATTCACAATTTTATTGATTACTGAATATTTAGCTCAAAATCATATCAAGTCCATAGAGTTCAGATAGATCAAATTTGAAAACTAGTTGTTTAATAGCCAAAATACCACTTCTGATTCAAATACTAGATTCTGATATTGGAATAATATTCCAATAGATTTAGAGGAAACAATTATTGGTTGAAAATGCGATATTTCAAGTTGAAACTTTTTAAAGACTAATGAAAACAGGAAGAATCGAAACCTTTTAACTAAAACCACTCCCGACCATATTGTGTGAGGAATTTTTATTTCTCTTTCTGTCTTTCGAACTTATTTACTCAGCCCTTGTATTAAGAAGAAGAAGAAAGAAGTTTCTTTTATGCCTCTCCGATGATTCGATGTTATTTATCCAAGAAAATATTGGAGCTAAGTTCTCTGGACCACTTCCGAGAGTAAACCCATCAAATCGCACTCCCAATTTTACGACCCACTCCGATCTTGACGACTCTCTATGACGTCGCGTCATTTTACGTCATGGGATCGTATCAACCACTAATATCTTCCGATGGAGCGAATGCATCTTTTCTTTTACTTTTTTTTTCTCCTGTTTATTTCTGGGGCCCTCTCTCTCTCTCTCATATCCGACCCAGACGGAATGGCGCCTATGTAGTATCTTTTCCTGGTTTTCCCGATTTTTTTATTGTCTTTTTTTTCTCCTTCGAAAAGGACTGTATTCCCGAGAAATGGGACGAAAAAAAAAAAGATGTGTGGGCGCGAGAGAGGTAGGACACTTTTTATTTCATTCCTTTTCTCTCTTTAAATCCCTCGCTCTCGAGAACCCCAAAAAATTGTAAAAGAAGAGAAAGAAGCCGTTATTTCTATAGGTTACGGTTATCGATATGTCACGATTTGTCAGGAAGGGTGTTCCGCTGGAAGAACATTGAATGATTGAAATCTCGGAAGAGATTGGGTAGAAATCGACTTTTTTATATTTTTTCCCTCTTTTTTTTAATTTTTTTGCGGTTGCAGTAGTTTGGTAAACTCCGTGGGAGAGTGTCGCTTCTTTGTGGACTTGGGTTTGATAAGTTGTCTGTGGAGATTCTTATCAGTTAATTAAGAAAGCAAAAAGAAATAGTGTATTAAAACTTCCAATAATACCGCAGGGCTTATATATCGTATTATCTCCTTTCGCTCTGCTTTATTACGAGAAAAGAAATTTCCTTTTATGTATTTGTAATCTGCTTCTTGTGTTTTCTTGACCAGAAGGATTTTAATCTCATTTCTCTCAGTCCAATAAGGAAATAAATATCATTCATTATTTTTTTTTAGCTTTATCGGGTTTTTTTAGCCTTATCGGGTTACGAACTGCTGGAACGCGCAATGCTTTACACGTTCGCTGCCATGATTCGCGCCACTATCTAATAAAATGCTTACTTATTTGTTCTCTTTAAGTTGTAATAGAGAAGAAAATGTATAATTAGGTAGTATGTATGAATCACAGGTGATTTACGCTCCGAACGACGTGTTAAAACAAAGAGAGTGGGCCGGGATAGCCTGATTGATAGGGCGTTGGATTCGCGTGTCTTGGGTTGCGAGTTCGAACCCCGCCGTCCGAAGACTCCTCGCGTGTGTTGTGGCTGACGCGCATATAAATCTGTCGTGGTCACAAAGTCCTCCATGTCGAGAGTAATACCACTGGGGGGCACTGGATCAGGGGTGATCGTTCTCTGTTTCAGGTCTAAATTACGATCTGTGGATGAGTGAATGAAGTCAGTCCGCCCCGTAAAAAGGTTTGTGACGTGTGTGTTGCTAAGTCGTTCTCTTGACCCTAGATGGTGCTACTGGAAAAACAAGAGACGTACCCGTGGCTTAAATGGCTTCCTAAAGTCAGTGGGCCTGTCTAGACAAAAGCCATTAGAAACAACACAACAACAACAAAACAAGGAAATATAAACTAGACATAGACTTGTTCTATTCACATCAAATTCTACCTTGACTGAGAACTTTTGCTGTCACGCGAATATGAATGACACGGCAGTCAACGTGTTTAGTGTTTAGTTTCTTTTCTTTCTTTCCCTTTTCTTTTTTTTTTTAATATAATATTTCAGTGTTATCACTTAGTTTATATGATAATATTTATTGATCCAACGCTCGGTTTGGTACTTTGAATTTAATTTCACCTGCTGATAGCTAGAAACTGTCAGTATAGTTAGTTCTAATCATAATCGGAAGCGCCATTATTTCGAAATTTATGACAAGCATCAGTCAACATATGGTATTTCGAATTTGTTTCAAAGTCATACAAGTCATCTTTGCACTAGGTCGCATTTTTCTTAATAAGTGAATCGTTTGTAGTGAATTAATTAGGAAGTATAGTGAATCGTTAAAAAAATATTTAATGTGCATTCTTCAAAAATAAAGAACAGTGGAAATTAGTTTTCATACGATTTTTTTTTTTTTTTCCCCTCTGGGGGGACACCTCAAAAATGAGGATGAGAAGCTTCCGGTATGGTGATTAATTCTCACCACCCTAGTGGGTACAAAAAGATGTTGGGTTTGGCTACCTCCCATCGATGACGAGAAGTACTTTCTTAGAAAGTATTGTGCCGTGGCCAGTGATGGCCCTTAGGACTCAATCACAGTTCCCACCGGTGTTGCTCTCGCGGTGGTTCGGTAATTCAGTTTTATCCGTGTGTTTACAAGCGGGTAGGAGTAGTTATCGTATGAATTTTACTAATTTTAAAAAGAAACAAAACTATTTCTCCTTATTTTGCGAACATTCAAAGTAAAATGTGGAAATTGGATTATATGAGTAAGTAATCCTAAAGTGTGTATATACGTTCTTGGTCTTACATGAATGAAATGCACTTATTTTCTTTTAACATTTTGGGTAAACAACTATATAATTTTTTTTTACGCTAAATCGAAAATAAA
Organism: Argiope bruennichi; assembly: GCF_947563725.1. Taxonomy (NCBI): domain Eukaryota; kingdom Metazoa; phylum Arthropoda; class Arachnida; order Araneae; family Araneidae; genus Argiope; species Argiope bruennichi. The sequence goes on from NC_079154.1 coordinate 59,427,457, forward strand.
ATGAAAGGAATCAATTTCTCTAGCTGCTTGTATCTTTATCATCGACATTATTTCCTTTCTCCCGAATACCATATTCTTCCAAAGTTTCGTCAAACATCTTTGTATGTTAAATGTGTAATGCATTTTAAAATAATATTTAAAACCAATAATATTTTTCGTTAATATAAATCATTTAAACAATAAACACAACATCGCTTCTGCTTTTACATTAAATATACAAAATAGTTCAAGGCATTTAAAGAATATTGCAATTTCATACTCGAGCATTAGGTTCAGGTCGTTGCAAAATTGTACATTTCTAATTTCCATGCAATCCGATCAATATTCTGCCTAATATAAATCGAGTATTAGTTACATCGCCATCTGGAAGGAGGAGGAGTTCCAAGGAGCTGATTTTATATGAACTTTTATATAAAATTGTTTTTTGATTGGCATCTGAAACAGGGGGAGAGGGTCGGAATATAACGTGGATCCAGAGATGAAGTATAATACTTCATAGAATCGAATTTACAATGTAAGTATCTCAGTCATGCTTCTGTTATCGGTTTCACATAAGATACTCTCTTATGTGAAACTCTTATTCTCTTACTCTTTTCACATTAACTAGATATTACATATCGCCGGAAGAACATTGAAGGGGTGGAGGGCGTATTCAATTGTGCAATAAACCATATTTCATTCCAAAAATTCCCAAACAACACCACTAGACATAAGCCATCAAAATTTATCGTCCCCCATCTCAGCGTCTTTTCCCTCTTCAAACACAGACAAAACCTCATCTACAAAAACCCTAAGAGCAGACGACATGCATAAAACAAAACTTTATCACAGAAAATCGTTTCCTACAACTTCTCACGGGAAAAAAAAAAAAAAATGGTTGACAGCATTTTTAAAGATATACTTCTTCCTGTGAGACGTTTACATAACAAACTATAGCCTTCTTATCAGGAAAAAAACTTTCGCACAATTTTAAGAATCCCCTTCTACCCCCTAGCAAACGACATTTCCGATCACGTGATACATCCGAGCGTCGCCACTCGGACGACAAGAGGCAGAAAGGGGGAGGGGTGAGAAAAAGATAGGGGGAGGATTTGATTTCTCTTTAAAAATAAGAAAAAGAAAAGCACATCATCCCCCTGAATCTACCCGAAGCGTTAAGCCCTGGCTGGTTACATGTCATTGGGGCTTTGTAGCAATTTGTCTTTTTCGCTCTCTCACTCAGTTGTTTAAGAGCAGTTGCTGCTGTGGCGGGTTGGAGTTTAAAAAAAACATTTTGTGCGACGATAGTTTTTCATGCTCTTCTTCCTTTTCTTATCCCCCTCCCTATCTCTCATATTCTTTTTAGGGTCATCAAGCGGAGAGGGATCGATTTGTATTCCTCGGTCTGGTATGCTTTATTGAACACTAATGGGATTTGGGGACCACAAGACTAATATGATGAGCTTCAGACGGGGGTGAGATGGCTTGCTTAGCATAAATTGCTTTTCTTCTTAGATAACACTCTTTTCGTACGAACAGCACGGTTATTTATTATGTACCATGAAAAAAAATAAAATGATTTTAAAATATTAAATACTTTTCATAATATAAAGTACAGCCTTTGAAATCCGTCATGTTTTGTTTTGGTTGTTAACGTGGTGTTACTTTGCATTGAAATCCCTAATATTGATTCTGTTTTTCTTTTAATGCTATAATTTTTATTTGGTCCTAAAATTTGTTACTGAATACCGTAAGCTAAATCTTGATAAAAATTATATATATGTAATGATATTTTAAAATTTAATTTAATCCTAATTAATTTCCTAATTTTTCAGCCTAATTCAAGCCGTGTTAAAGTCATTCTAAAATATTCTCTTATTTCCTGATCCTATTCCACTTTTTCTTTCTAATTAATTCAACTGAAGCTTTGTAAAAATGACTGCATCAGCGGTTCCACGTGCCGAGTGAAGAGATCCCTCTGTTTCTCTTGTCAAGGTCGCCACGTGTGAGAAATTCCAATCATAATCGACACGTGTCAGAAATCTCATATTATATAAGATCAAGGATAAAATGTTCAGTTGGCCTTCATTTCTCTCTTTTCGCTCTGTATCGATCTATGTTATGTGTGTGTGTGTGTGTGTGTGTGTGTGTGTGTGTGTGTGTGTGTGTGTGTGTGTGTGTGTGTGTGTGTGTGTGTGTGTGTGTGTGTGTGTGTGTGTGTGTGTGTGTGTGTGTGTGTGTGTGTGTGTGTGTGTGTGTGTTCTTCGATCTTGCTTGAACAGAATGTGTGCTGTGTGTGTTCTTCGATCTTGCTTGAACAGAATGTGTGCTGTGTGTGTTCTTCGATCTTGCTTGAACAGAATGTGTGCTTCTCTTGGATAAAATAAAACGACCTGCAAGTTAGCTAATACAGCTATCTTTTAAATCTGCTTTGTTTTGCCACGATTTGCGAAGTTAAATTTCCAGGATTAAATAAATATCGGGCTTGTCATATATTGAAAAATGTTTACATTAGCTCTTGAATTTTTAATAATCTTCTTGTCAAAACTATTTCTGTTTCCGAAGAGAATGGCAAATATAAAAATCAAATCAGAAATAAGAAATAATTAGGCCAATGCCAGAAAAGGGATATTTCTTTATTTGTCGTAATTTGTGAAAATCATTTTATAGTGAAATTTTCATAACGTGTCATAGATTTGACTATAGTATTTGGTCATTTCAATACTTTTATACCAAAGTACTCACAACACTGTTTAACGAGAACTAAAGTAATGACAATTATTCTAAAGTCTCTCTTTAAGTCTCCAATCGGTATTTGCTTTAAGCATTTTACACTGTTTTATATCCTTACCGTATGTTGAGATTCCTTGAGAATTAGTTTATTCTATTCCATAGTATTAACATTATTTTAACCCTTTATATGGCACTGTGGCTGAAAAGCAACATGTGTTTCCATTAGCTCTTAACCCTTTCTAGGTCCGTGGGAAATATGCTTCCCACCAAATTTATCAATCTTTGTATGAAATTATGTAGGTTGGCATAAGTTCTGACAAATTTTTTTAGAAAGACAGAAACTTAGATGCTTCAGTTCTTTATCTCAGACAAAATGATGCGTCTTGATTTGTTACTTAATTATTAATTAACCAAATTAATTAATGAATCAAATTAAATTTATCTAATAAGCTAAATGAATCCCTTTTCTTATTCTAATTTCAAACCTAAAAATATTTTAACATAATATGACTAGAAAAAAATGGCCCTTTAAAGGGTTAAGGAAAATCTACAACTCGAAATGTTTTGTGGATATTGTAAACATGCCTTCTCGTACAGATTTCTGGTTAATAATTAAAATAAATTTCTAAAAATTCAATAATTTAAAATTATTTAATTAAAATAAATTTATAAGAAAACGTACATATAGTGTATACATATTTACTTAGTTTGTTCACTCTAATAATAAAAACTTGACAAAACAAAACATTTTGTTCGCACCATTGCTAATTCAAGTGTTGAGCCTATAAAATATAAACATTTTGAATGAAATCTTGCTTCTTTTTTTGCATTAAATTAGATGTTGATTTTGTCATTATCTGAAATTACTGAGGTGAATCTGTTTTTCTGAAATATGAGTACAATTGGCATAATTAAATATTACTGTTTAATATGCAATAATGCATCTATTATTTGCCAAGAGATTCTAAAACCCATCGCACTTCTGCGCATGCATTAGGGTGGGGTTATTAGACAAAATAGAAATGAGAGGAAGAAATATTTACAATTGACAAAAAAGTAAATTCTGGAAATGCGCACATCCTGATGCACCTCACCCCGTACTGAGATAGAACCGTCGAAAAGTGGTCATCTCTGGACGCTGAAACTAACAGTAAGTCTGATATTCTTAAAATTGTCTATATTGTTTATTTCTTTTCTATTAAAGGAGAATTTCAAACTAAATTTTGTCCAGTCCATTGACTACCTACCTCATAACAATTTTAACATTATCATCAGCCATTAAGATGTTATTGCCATTGTTAAGTCGTTGCTATGGGACAAAAGCAGTATAAATGTATAATTCTGAAGAAAAATGACTTTAAATGACAGCTACATTAATGATTCAAAACGCCTGGAATCGCACATCTCGTGATACCAGTCACTGCTTCTCATTATTTGTCGAGCCCACTGCTCCGCCCCGAAATCGTCGCTTACTTATTTGGTTAGTCGCCCAAGATGTTCCGGCAAACTTTCCTCGGATTCCCTTTTAATAAACCTCTCCGCATCCAATCACCCCATTGCTGTTCCCGCGAAAACAATCCCCCTTTTACTATCCTGCTCGGAATTAAATTCCATATTCAATGAATGAATTGCAATTCTCGTCTCGCTGGTGTTATCCCACGATGCGTATAATGGCCTGGGATGCACCCCAAGATTTCTGGCGCCGGACTTGGAGGTGCCTTTCCAGTTCCGTTGCCAGGGGAAACGGGAGCGATGTTTTTTCCCGGAAAATGTCTCTGTCCTGTCCTCTTTTAGGAGGGATGTCTGTTTTATTTATTTTGCTCTGGCGCCAGCATTGCTGAAACCTCCACCCCCACCTTTTAGTCTCCGAAGAGCTTCGGTTGGGATTTTTGTGGACCGGATTTCGAGATTCTTGCCACCGTACACGTTTGTTGCCGGATGAAAAGAACCTAGAACCTGACGGTTATTGTTAGATTTTTTTTGTCCCCCTTGTAGTACTTTCCGTTTTTTAGAAGCAATCTTGTTTTCCGATGTTTTGGTGAGGTTTTGCACCGAGTTTCCGTGTTTTTAGAGTTTTCGCTTGTGTATTTTATCTATCAAAGTTTTCCAAAGAATCATAATAAGCTGTTCTCGTGTATGTACCAGATTCATTTTTGTAAGAAGTGCTTTCAGAAATTCTTAAATAAAACAATTTTAAATCAGTTTGTTTAGTTCGATTTGAATTAATTCAGCAATATATATATAAATATCTGTCCTGCTTTTCTTTCTGTCCTTTTGTGTACAAGGTAGCCCTCATTCATCTTTAATATAATTGAAGAAAAGTTCGATACTCTGACATTAATAGATATTTTTATTATTACTTTCATGCTTGTATTCAACATATTTATATTTTAAACTTATTTCTATCTGAATTTGGTTTTGAAATTTGCTCTTAGTTATATGGCTGCGTTAATGTACTTAAATTTTTGTAAATATAATTAATATCTTTGTAATTCGCATGTATATAAATTTGTATTGCAGTCCCTATTGTCCTATTTTTGCATCAATAACATTTGAATTATTGATAAATAGCTGAATAATTGCTGAAATTGACGCGTCTCTTAGATTGGTATCATAACATCAATTCTATTCATATTCAGACTGTGTAAAAAGGGCATATTGTAACAATATTTTATAATAATTTTTCTTTTCTTTTTAAGAGAAAGCGACAGAAGACAAATGTTTGCGCTTAGGTAACTTGAATTAAATATTTTAACAAAAGACTAATCGTTCTTACATTGTTTTAAAAACATGTGTCCTCATGTTTAGGACTTCACCTTAGCTTTGCCATCGGCTTGACTCTCGACCAATTTTGCTGAGATGTATTATTTTAAAATATTTTTCCCATGTATTATTATAAATTGTTAATTAAATTTAACTCAATCTTATTATCTAATTTCTTCTTTTATCTATATTTAATTAAATCTTATTATTTAATTAAATCCTTTTTTGAGCAGCCACTTACTAAGGAATCTTATTACTATACCATTTATCCGATTTACCCCTTATGTCAGGAGGTTAAGAACTCTTGAGTTCAAGCACTCCATCACACTCCCCTCAAATCGGAATTTTGAATTTTCCTGTAATAATTGTATGAAAATAGTGCGAAAGTAATGTTGGAATTTTTTTCGTTGTAGTCCTCATGATAGATCACTGGCAGCTTCTGAATTGAATTATTTTTACCCTTTCGAACTGACTTCTGCATGATTAAAATTTTAAAACCCATGTCATTTTTTTTTTTTTTTTTTTTTTATGATAACTCATTTGAAAGCAGCTAGGTGCCCATTAGAGCCAAAAGGTTAAAGAAGTAGTCATGAGTTAGGAATAATCTCAAACTAAGGGAATAGCTAAGAAAGCTATTTTAATTATTAGTAGTTCTCATGAATTGGAAGTGAAAAGCGAAAGCAACGAAAACAAAAAAAGACGGCAATGATGTTCCAAAAGATGCAAAAATTATAGTTACATTTGTTTTGTATTTTATGTATGAAAAAAAAAAAAGAAGCAAAAGAAAAATAATAAGGAGCATAAACTGCTATACAGCAGTTCAAAGTTGTGTGCTTTTGCAATCAAAATTATTGATTTAATTGTATTTAAAGAAATTGGTGGATCAGTTTTGGAAATCAGTTAATAGACTGGTGACATAATTTTTTATACTTTAAGGCATATACTTAATGTCTTTTTTTTTAAAAGTTATTTCACTCTTTACAAAATAAATATATTACAATAAAATTCTACCATTTTTAATAATAAAAAAAATTCTCTAAGACTGCACGTCAAAGAAACTGTTTAGTTGGTCTAATCTCTGTAAACTCCCTTAATGAGTGGAAAACTGCTTTTCATATAATAAAAAATTCCTTAAGAATTCACTTTTTACAAATGCATTCACACATTATATAGATAATTTCAAATTTATCAGTTTCGATGTTCCTTAATAATCAATTATTCATGATTTGAAGTTAAATTTTTTATCATTTCCATTAAAAAGAACGTGTGTATGCAATCGAAGCATTAGAAGGAGGGGATGAAAGCGAAGCAGTTAAATAAAAAATCTCGAATGCTACAGTCATTTTGGAATAGATTCTCAAATTTAAATAGAGTCTAAATGAATTCTGTGATATATTTTTCGAGCAATTTTGTTGCAAATTGGAAGTTTATTTTATGTTTTTTTTAACATCTCTTAAGTAAAATCTCAGCATTAAAATGGAATTAATATCTCTCACATTACCGTTGCTTTAAATGGTTGTTCTGCAACTTATACGAATTATTTGCGCGTCTTAAATATCATCAGCTATGTTCTTCCAAAGGTAGTAGCATCAAGTGGAGCGGAAAGAGGGAAGGGGTGCAAAAAAAAGCGACAACATAAAAACTTTAGTTTCAGATTTCGTTCTAAATATTTACTGAGTTCGAATTTCATTTGCATTCTATTAAATAGGCTTGCTTTCTTAACGCTGAGCAATAAAAATAAGAATTCTGTTGCACTCATTTTCTGAAAATGTCGTTTTGAAACGACTTGGATTTAGAATTTTCCTCATTTATTATTTAAGTTCTTACATTAAATAAGCATTCTATTTGTCTTCAGAATAAATACCTTTTATGAATTAAAAAGGGAAAAAATTAAATAATTTTCTTATTCTAGAAGAATGTGTTGTTTTCACTCGAATAAAATATCAAAATTACTTAGGAACACGAACTCTCTCGCGCAAAATATTTAATTTTTAGCGACTTTTTCGTTGGCCTTCGCAGCAGATATTGATATAACATAGAGCTAAGCAGCGCTGCAAATGCCCCTAATACATTTTACATGAAACTGCTACAATGCTTGTTTTATTTTTAATTAATTTTCTGTTGTAATAGCAATTTTTCAGCATAATTTTTCATCCGCATTGAAAATAATTCTCATTTATTTTAATTTATGTCTTTCATTAGAGAGTAACATTTTATGTAACAGCGATGGCATTTTCCTCTGGTTTTCTTGTCTTGCCTGCTTTATTTATGCATAAGGAGCGTCGTTCCTTAGCATTGTTATTTAAAAACAAAGAATAACAAAAACTAATTTTCGCTGAAAAATTAAAAAAAAAAATTGTTAGGAAACTTTATTTAACGATGCTTTCCTCTTTCTCATATAAGAATTCAGAAAAATAATTAATCCAAAACTAACGTTTGAAATGGCATATTTGCATGGGTAGTTATTCAGAATTGACTTTTGTTGTAAATGTTGGAAGTTGTTGATGAAAATTTTAGACTCTACTAAGTTTTAAGTTTGGATTGTTAAAATTATACGCGCTGAATTCATTTTTTACATTTTATTCATTAGCATTTTATTTCGAATTTCTGGAAGTATGAGCTATAATTTCTAGCAGATAAAGACATAACCTATGCTATGATTTAGAAATGTAAACCACAATAGATCACAAACTCATTATGCAAATTCATGTATAGATTTTACAAGATGATTATACCGAACTCATTGTATATTTACTAAAAGTATAATATCCCTTATTTGTTTTACGTAGGAGTATGCTGAGTCTGGATATTACATATAGACAAATGAACTTCAAAAGATGTCTTGATTTACATAATTATAGTAGGTTGTAACAAGCCAATACGCTGTTTCGAATTTATGATATTGCTTCCCAGCGCACTGAGTTTCTTGATAAGGAAGATAGATAGTTTCATGGATAGTTCTGACGGATATCGAGTCAATGACCGCCGGGCCTCGGCGACAAACTTAACGAGTTTGGCAGCAATATCAAAAGAATCCAAAAATTACAAGAATCTTGGAAATATCTTCATTAAGATTCGAATGATGTTGATCTTTCTAGAATTTTCTACACATTGTCTCGGAAATTTAAAAAAAAAAAGCCAGGACATGTCAGTCAGTATTATGTCAGCTAGAGTAGCAGACGTATCGAGAGATATGAGTAGTCGTATCAAGTCTCTCTCCTGCTGGTTCCCTGAGAGCTTTATGTTGTTTAATTTTTATTATCGATTTGCTGCTTGTGCTGCTGTTTTGTGTACTCCTCATATATGTTTTGCTACTGTGAATTCGAGCTTTTGTGAAGAATAAAACATCTTAGTTATTGAGTCTGTTGGAGGATTTTTATTACAATCAGTTTAAAAAAAATTGCAGCAAATTAAGCAATCTTTTTACTATATGAAGAATAATCTTAATTATGCATTAAAACTGCTAATGAGGTCAATGAATATTGTCACATAAATAAAGCCTTTAGAAACCAATCAGTCTTTCAGAAGGAAATATGATGTGACGTCATGGGAAAGGATGGCAACAACTCGTCAAACTAGAATCCGTGCGCGTTGATGTTTCAATGAAGACTGAATTTTCTGTTATATCAATGATATACTATTACATGAATCGGTATTTATTGAAATAATTGTTGCATATACTTATTATAAATAGATTTTCCTCTTTTTTTACACAATTTCGCATATGAAGAATACAAAAAGAAAGTTTTGTTATCATCAAAAAATTCGAACTCGAGATTTTGGCGAATCTCAAATTTTAAAATCTCTCATAATCTGAAAAACACATTTTTGGAATCATGTGCAAGTTTCTGAATATAAAATTCTGAATACTCCTGGTGTTCTCAGCTTTGTCCAAGGTCCCTAATTTTATGTTTGAGAGCTGGGGGGGGGGGGACCAAAAAATCTTTAAGAGATATGCGAGATACTTTTGAAAAAGGTACTTTCCTTTTTTAAAACAAATCAATAAATAAATCGTTTAGAGTTTTTAGCCATTCTTATTCCGAAGTGCTTAACAGCAGTCTGTAAAAAAGCAAAAGAAAATAACATATAAAAATCAAATTAAATTGTTTTATCATTACCTTATGTTATTCTTCAGCTATTTTTTTTTGTATGTGATTATTATTTTTATTATTTATTTATTTAACTTTTTTCATCCATTTTTAGCTGATTCTGCTCCTACTAAATTAAAGAACATTTTTTTTTCCTCGTTGAAATGAAACAACCGGCACGTTCGGTCATTGTTTAAACTGTCCACAAAAAACGAGAAAGATGTTGATCTTGATAAAATACTCTTTCTGTCATATTCTATTCAATATTCTTTTTAACCTCTTTAGCAGAAAATAACTCGGAGCATTGTGTAAGAGTGGGGAAGCATTACTTTAAGCGATGTCTGTGTCAATATCGCTAACATCGAGAGGGAATAGGTTTGTCGTATGTAAGCCGAACAAAGTAGTGGAAGCGCCTAAGAAAAACACCATATAAAATGGCATTTTTATCCATAATGTGTTCTGAAAATACCCCCCTAAGGCTCCGAGATAGGGAACTTCACTCTCAAATAAGAAAGTCCGGGGATATCTATTAAGATAAATATTTGGACATTCCCCCTGCTTTCTTTCGCTTCCGTTTGGTTGGTGTCGTATTTGTCTTTATTTGTTGTGTGTATACCGAGCATTGTGAATCATCTCCAATTACGAAACGGTCGCACTGTAGCGAAAACTTGGAGACTTTGTGTCTTTCTGCTGGGCATAGCTTTTCGGCCCTCGCAGTTAACTGGAACGTGGAATTTATGTATTTAATACTCTTGTTACAAATCCATTTTGATACACTGCGTTTCCCTTTTTATTGGTTTAATGTGTTCCTTTTCCTTTCGTGAAAATAAAGGCTTTCCTTTTTTGGGGGGGTTCGATGGAGGTTTTCTTGGTTAGAACATCGTGGAGTTAGTATTTCCTTTTAACAGTCGCTGAACATCGAAGCAAAAGTAATAAAAGCATTCTTAGTGCGAATAATAAATGCATACATTTAGTTATAAATCTGACTGAAAGTTCTGTTTGTTTTATTTGAAATTAAAGTTGGTATTTAGGTGTTGGAAAGGTTGATCTTGTGAGGTATTTGGGAATTTATATTTTACTGTGTTTACTTAACGCTTGCCTTACTGAGAAAATCGTTTTCACTCATATATTTCTAATGATCATTGAATCGTATCCATTCGAATGCATTTTATTATTTAACGGTTATTATTCTGTTATATACTATGCCTGAGTTTACGCCGTCTGTTATATACTATACCTCAGTTTTAACAAAATGTATTAATCTTTCCTACTGATTAATAACCGTAAATTAAAGTCATACCGTTTAAACTTATACTGATTAAGTCATACTAATTAAAGTCATGGATTGATTAAGATTGAAATCATAAAGTTACTGTTTGAAGTCATTAATTAGTTATTGTCTGATGATCGTAGTCATAGATAGATTAAAGTGATTAAAGTCATAATTGATTTCAAAATGCGTTTTTTGTTTCCTTTATTAAAATATTTTTTAGTATAATTTTAACTTTGAGATTTAAAAAAACAGATTTTTAACTAATTAAAAATTAAGTAAAACTAAATGTTGATGTGAATAGATGCCTTTTTTGGAAATCTATCTACTGCAGCAGTTCTTATGACAAGACTTCTGGAAAATTTCTGCTTGTTTTCTCGAAATAAAGTCCTTAGAACTCAAAATTTTCTTTCTTTTCAAAAGTAGTTCTCTCAAAAAAAGCTTATAATTTTGCGCGTGTAAAGATGTATCCATGTTATCTTGTGAACACCATAAATAGAGTAAATTTGATTTGATTTCAATCTGTGAGAGATACTGTAATATTGAATAATGTAGTAGATGGATCATCCCGCTCAAAATGTTAGAAAATAGTGTGCGGGTGAAATTTCTATTTCATTTGGTGAAAAATTGCTTCATTATACTTAACAACACTTTGTGTGTGTGTGTGTGTGTGTGTGTGTGTGTGTGTGTGTGTGTGTGTGTGTGTGTGTGTGTGTGTGTGTGTGTGTGTGTGTGTGTGTGTGTGTGTGTGTGTGTGTGATATTTTTGATGCCTGTCATTCTTTAGAAATTAGAAGTCGACAGATATTTATAGATAAAGGCATCTCAATGTATTGTATATTTCGATGGATTTGTTTTTGTTGTTTGTTTCTTGAATTCCTTGAATATACATCTGCACTTAACATTACAAAAAAAGAAAAGAAAAATGGCAAGTCGACATAATATTTTTTAAAAAATAAGGAAAGGAAGGGAAATTTGCTAGTCGATGAGTTTTGTTTTTCAATTTCTGTGGAGATTTGCATATTTTACTTAAATTATACATGATGTTAAAATTCCATCCTTATCGATGTTATTGTTCAAAAATTCGAATAGCTAAATATATTTATAAACTGAATAAAAAGAATTATTTACAATCTGGAATTTTTACACTTAAATTCATGCGATTTTAAAAGTTTAAATTAGATTTATCTTCCGTTTCCACCATTTAATTCTCAATTAAAAAAAGTGGCACAATGGAATGAACACCTTAATGATAATGTACTTCCTCGGCATTATCTAAAGGAACCCAGCTAATGATAATGGAGTTTGCTTAGCAAGTTTTCGTCATTTGAAATATCTTACTTCTTACTAAATGGCTGATGTCGCTCGTGCCTACGCTTAATCAGGGGTAAATTTATTAATTGCTGACCAAGTATGGCATACATTTGCACTGATTTATATTAAACGAATTCGATTGAGCAAGACAATGGAGAAGGAAATACATCTAATGGGAAGGCCCTTTGGAATAAAATATGTCAATACTTACTTGTGGCATTTATTTTGACTTTTACTCTACGCTTTGATACATCTGTGCATTATTATTCTTTATATATAGAAATTGACAGTTTAAAATTAAAGATCAGTTTTGGCGAAAAAATAAATCTCTAATCCCAACAATATACTTTTGAAGCAAGAGGTTTGTCACTGTAATTAATATTATACATATATACGTGTTTCTTTTTACATTTCTGAGCAACAATTCCATTCATTGCTCAGAAATGTACTGTCATGTAGAAAATGGACTTTCATTACAAAATGATTTTTTAGAATATTAGAAGAATATGGCACTCCGGAGCAGTCCATGTTTGCTAATTGAAGTTCAAGTTGGCCTCCGCTCCCGACACAATTATTGCTTCATTGCTATTAGAACTCTAGGTTTCGTCCCTAATTAATTTTTTTTACTAACCAAACAAAAAACTCACTTAATAAAGAGAAAGGAAATTAACTGTAATTACCGCTTTCTATTTAGGATATTAAAATTTTATTTCTTTAAAATTATAATAGTTATTTCATTAAAACTGGAAAGAAGGGTACATAACATATTTTTATATTTTAAAATTAGTCAACTGTAATACATTTCATGGGAATACTAGCGATTTCGTTTAATCTTTTATTTTACTTGTTGGCCCAATGTCATCTATACTATAATAATAAAAAAATAAAAAACGCATGCTATATTTTAAGAACTTTTTTTAACTGGCATGACTTTGATCCCAAACTGCATTTTCGATATGCTAACTTCTAAATGAATGGGCATTTTAAAGTCTGTTCGTGTGCACTTAATATAGAAGCCTTAGCTTAACCGGACAGTCAATGAATCGAGTAAAAAAAAAAAAAAAAAATTTATGTTATGACGCTAGAAGGTAGTCAACGAATCTGACATCACCAAATCTACTAAAGAGCACGTTAAGCAGCCAAAGAATAATAGTAATAAATAAATAAGGAATAAACTATTGCTTGTAAGTTTTTTTAAATCTATACTTATAATAAAGCTCAATGTGTGTGTGTGTGTGTGTGTGTGTGTGTGAGTGAGTGTGTGTGTGTGTGTGTGTGTGTGTGTGTGTGTGTGTGTGTGTGTGTGTGTGTGTGTGTGTGTTGGCGCTCTACAGGCCAGCCCATTCAACCTACAGCTACCAAATTTGACACGTGTATACCTTGGAGGCCGGGAATGTGCACCTGGGGGTTATTTTTTCGAATTTTTAATTAGAATTTTATTTATTTAAAAATTAAGCGAAATTTTGGCGTTTTTCTGCTATAACTTCCGAAAAAAGATCTTTACATGAAGTTAAAGATCAAAAATTTATCTTTTAAATGATACCAATGTTTTAACCTTAAAATTAAGTTTCTATTTTTAATTAATTTTTTAAAAAATATTTTAACTATATTTTTCAACAATTTTTTTCGTACAAAATAAAAATAAAATTTAAGCTGCACGAGCACGTTTCGCATTCATGGGAAAAAATTAACTTTTTTCAAAGTGTTGCCATCACATTGATTAAAGCTCCAATTAAAAATAAATTAAATCTTTTTGGAAATGAAATCTGCAAAAATATGATTTTCGGCACGTGTCTGTAGGAAATGAAACAAATATGAAATATTATTTTTTCTAAAAAATAAATTCAAGAAAAATTATTTTATGATCTTTTACACTCTCTATATTATTAATCCAATAAATCAGTTTTATTTTAAGGCAAATTTTGTTTAATATGAACAGGATAACCATTCAAATCAGGGCCACACAGCTAATTTGTAAATTTAGTAATAGACACAGATCTGCTAAAATGGTCTAAATGGAAAATGATTATATTTTATGTAACTTGATTCAATAAATGCTCTAATAAATAACGAATTTTTGATTTTAGATAAAGCTTCTGCTGTGGAAATCGCGTTTAACAAAATGTTCTTGAAACACTAATATTTTAAATAAAAATAGTTAATTTCCAATCAACTAAATCAATCACTTAAACTGACTGATTTATGAAAATTTGAATATCACTATTCAATAAAAAAAAAGGATAATTTGAAATTTTCAATCGATCGTTTCAAAGAAAATACGCCAATCAGCGCGCAGGTTTCTCAAGATTAATTGGCCTAAGATTATGAAAATGTTGAGTTTTTCTAAATTTTTAACATTCAAAACTTTATAAATCAGTCTTAGTTGATCGTGGAAATTAGAAACATTCATTTATTTAAAATTTGGTGTGTCCAGAATATTTCTCAGAATCTACCTTACTCATTAAATTTAAACTTCATAATTTTTTAAATATATTTATAGGCCGGAACAAAATATTATTATTGATTTCATTTCAATCATTTTGAAAGCAAAACTAAAAACTGAATTTTATGTTGAATCTGAGAAATTTTTGTTGAATTAATCTTTGAGATATTACATAAATTATGAAAAATATTTTGTAGTTCACATAAGACTTAAATACTGAGCGATTCTGTTTGCAGAACTCATATTCAATAATAATAATAATAAATAAATAACAATAAAGATGATAAATAAAATAAAACGCTTGGTTTCATTAAAAAATATATTTATATTAATTGCAATTTCAGCATTTCTACTTTAAATTAAAGTTGAAGTTTTACCGGAAATGACAACAAATTAGAAAAATATATATAATAAATTGAACGAAACATTCTAAAGAACAGTATAAGTTTTGTATGACTATCAAAATTTGAAGATTAAAAATGTTTTGTTTGAGAAGCTATTAAGATACCAGTAATTTAAAATATTTAATTGAAAATTGTAGCGAGCTGTAATACTGGCGAACCGGCTGGTCGCCAAAGGCGGCTAGTATTAAATATGGATAATAGTTATATGGAGTTTATTAAAGAATTTTTGAAAATATTTATTATTTTATGAGGCTCATTGTTGTGAGGTTTTATGGTTTATGTTTGTTAAAATAATAATAATAATAATATTAAATATGGTTAATAATTTTTTTTTTATTTTTTTAAAAAATATTCTTAAATAAATGCCAGGTTTTAAAAAAACATTTCTTAACCAAAAACATGGATTGACTTTAACGAAATCTTTAAAATTTAAATCGATATAGAAACCAAACCTGCATTTGCATAATGTGCTTCTCTTTATGCTAGTTACTCGATTCTTATTAACTCGATTCACTAGTTCACTCGATTCTTATTAACATATTCATTTGAATATTTCATTTATATATCTCTTTTTTTAACAATGAATTTAATTTAACATTTCTTCTAAATTAAAAAAACAAATTCAACGAAATGTTAAATATTATCTTTTAGAGGAGCAACTGAAACAATCATAATTCTTATCTACAATGAAAGATTATTCTACTATATATTGTTAAGCATTCTACCATTTTCTCAAAATCGTCTGCTAATTAACAGAAGAAAAAAAATTATATCTTTTATGCTTGAAAAGAATCTCTCACCTTCTTATCCAGTTATAGTTTATTTGTTACTGGGAAACTAAAAAAAGTTATTGTTTTACATATTTCGAACACTGCAGCGAGAAAATAATAATAATAAAAACCAAGCGAACACGATACTATTTGCAATATTCAATCACTGAATTTTTTTTTTTTTTTTTGCTTTTGCTTTTCTTCCTGTTCTTGTTAGTATCTTCTGCAAATGACTAAAAGACGTGTAATTTGTTGTTCTTCGCTGAAAGTATTTAAAAAGAGCTAACCGAGAACCCGAAGATAATTGCTTTAGTGTCAAATTTTATAAAATTCTCTTCTTAATAAGTACTAATGATATTATCTTTTGCTGGATTTAGGCGCTTCTTTGGAAGAAGGAAAATTCATAATAGTTTTTCAAACGTAGGTTTAAAAAAAGCGTTGATTTTTGTTGTAGTTTGTTTATATATATAATATTCTTATTATTATGACTTTTCGAAGTTTAGTTTGTTATTTACATATACTTCTATTATTATGACACTTCGAAACTCGTTTTATCTCTCGAATATTTTTATAGCTTTCTTAAAATTGATTTGATATTCAAAAACAAAAAGATGTATAAGACTTTATTTTTATGGTTGCATTTCATCTAAATTCGAGTATAATGTTGATTATAATTATTTTTTTTTTGAGGGGAAGGGTGTATTTCCGTTTTTTATGCACATTTCTTCATACCTTTATTTTCGGGAGCGGGGGATTCTCATGTATCTTGTATTTTATGTAGAGTAAAGCTTTTTTCCCCCACCGATTTGAAGCAAATATGGCGCAAGATCCCGTAACAGAATTCATTTATTGAAGCCATTATATTTTTAAGTTATTAGGCTTACATGCATGTGAAAGTAAGAATGACTTTTAGATGCTAAACCTGTGCATCAAATTTTATTTTTCTGACTTTTTACGCTTTGTAATTATCGTGTTCTTTTGTACTCGGACTGCCTGACAGACAGGCTTCCTCTGAATAGATTTCTTTCACAATTTGATGAAAATCTACAAATATGTTGTTAAGTCCTTATAACAAATTTAATACATCTAGTTCAATGCGAGCTTGAGTCATCTGATTCACAGATAATTCCAAAAAATTTCCTCTCGGCAAGATGAAAGGCAAAAATAGATTCCTTTACATCTAAGTTGGTATCTGGCAACATAAATTGTTTGAAACAATCGAAACAATTGTTGAAACAATCGAAATTAGTACTTGAAAATCACTTTTCAGCCCCTAACTTCTAAAATATTGCGGTTATCGAAAAACTTTAAATGCAAAAGATGTTCGTCTTAATGAGGCGCTAATTTGGCTAATTGGATTTATTTCTCTATCTTGTATATTTAAGGAAGTTATAGCGAAGTGAAAATTTCAATCAACCTCTCCCACTCTTTCCATTCCCGTTAAGATAGTGATCTGATCGTGGTTCAAAATTCCGAGGTCCGTCCCAAAATAGGCCTAGTGTTGCTTTAAAAAACTGGACGCTAATATAACTAAACTAAACTTGAGCTAGATGGGTCATTTACGAACTCGCCTGCAAATCCAAGCCAGTTGAAAGCAAACAAAATTATTATAGTTATATTGTTTAAAAGATAACATGGACAAAGCATTATGCGCATATGTATATATAAACTTTTGAATGATGGGTGGTTTTGGGTTCGAAGGACCATGATCGGTGAAGAACTGGAGACAATTTCCCGAACTCTTGTCATGAGAACCATTGAAATAGGTAATCTCCCTATAGGAATCTACCTAAATGTATTTTTCAAACTCGGGGAGTTCTTAAATATTGAAATTCATTAACTAAAACATTAAAATCTCGAGCTCGATTTTTTTGACGATTATAAGACTTTTTTTCTATATATTCCGTACACGAGAAAATAAAAAAGTATTTTCATGGAATCTCTGAATTTTTCCATGATGTAAGATAATAAAGTAACTTTGTAAGCTGTGATTTAGGGTTTTTTTAGGGGGGGGGGGATTACATTCTTCGGGCTGGGATGAGTTTTAGAGTTTGGTGAAAAGGTTGTTAATTGAGAACTATTTATAATTATTACTCCATGATCAATATATTCTTTTAAATGGACCTTTAATTATCTCATTATATCTTTTGATCATTCGTCTTTCGTCGTTGTTTGATTCGTTTTGATCGTCTTTAGGAACTAAAAATATCTTAACTTAAAATATTCCTTAGTGAGATTAAATAAAGTTACTTATTTTGGGCAGATTTTTTTAAGGAAACTCAGTATTACTTCCACAATTTTCATTCATTCGTCATCAAATTAAACTTTTTAGAAGATAAAAAGTCTTTTACTTGATCCAAACGTCTCTCAAATTTTCTTTCAAAAGAAGCAACCGCGGCCTTCATTTCCGTTGACGTTGAAAGGCAGTTTAATTGCGGGGACTCTGACATTCTGACTAGCGAATCTTTTCCGTTTTAATTCCTTCTTTATTGTCGCATTTCGGGAGTGGGGAGGGCGAAGAAAGACATGTTTAATTAATTTGGGAATGTCGGTGGTTTTTAGAATTTTCAACCTTTGTGAAATATTAATTGCTGGTTTGAAGTTGACTGCTTGTTATTAAACCTGTATTTTTGGATAGTAATTCGATGCATATGATTAATTTATTATCCCTCGACTGTGTTTTTGCAGTTTAATGTGACATTTCTTGAAGATTTATAGAAATATCCGGTTTCATTCTGATTTAAATTTATTACTATAATGATATTCTTCATTAAATATTATTTAGTAAGTAGCAAAGCCATGTAATTCTGCGTTTTACTTGGAAAAAGGGAAGAAATTAATAGTCCGTGACATTCATTAATCTGGGAATGCATTAATATTTTTGTTGCCAAATGAATCATTTGGCGAGTAAATCGGAGTTAATTTTTTTAAACATATTTCAATGAACATTTTTATTTTTACCGTAATGTATCTATCTCTCTTTTGCTTCCTCAAATTCCTGTATGATTTCTGAAATATTAAAAGAAATTAAAAATGTGAACATTGTTGGAAATTTGCGAAAGGTATTTTAAAATAAAAAGAAAACTGAAACTCTCATTTGAACCATTTTACCAGGTTTTAAATCGCATTTTCAACTTTTAGTGATTTTTCTCAACTAAGTGTGGTATGCTGTGATCTTGTATAATGCAAAATTTATAATTCTCTCTCTATATATAAATTAGTCTCACAATTAAATAAATTTAAATTATTAATTAAAATCTTAGTCCATTTTAATTGCTTCCATCTTAAAGCACTCAATATTTATCTATTTTATTCACAATATTTAAAATTTTCCATTTTATGGGTTCTTTTCTTTGACTGCGTTTCAACAACTAATTAAACCGCTTGTGGTATGTTCTCGATTTTGTAACAGGTGCGTTCCAAATTTGATAAACGATTCTACCGATGAAATGTCATATGAACGGTTTTAACGCCTGTTTACTCTGCCGAAGCCTAATCCTCGCCCACCCTGCATGTATTTTGTAATGTGGCACTTTGAAGGGAAAGTTGCGAGCTCAAATGTTATCGCGAGCCTCGTTATTTGACTGCTCTTCAGAACTACGAAATGCATCCCAAAATAGCCCTAATGTTACTTCAAAACAAGACTTATTATAACTACACTGAAAGTTGCTCGTTGTAATTGAGTTGGCTGCTTAAAGTTAATTTTCCTCCAACTAAAAAACAAATGTGGGCCAATTTCACCTGAAAGACTTCGAGGAAGTCAACTTTTTCAATATATTGAAGCTAATCAGTATACATTTAGTTGTCAGTTAAATTATAGAAAAAGCTTCTCGAGTTAAGCAGCTTATTATTATAGAATTTTAAAGTATAATGACATTAGTTAAGGACATATGATGAATGGGAAATGTGGCATTTCAGTTTTATCAAAGCGACTTTGAATCGCTTGATTATACGTGTGATTTAATTCCAAAATGTAACAGCAGATTGCTTTCCTAGTGACTTTCTAGGAAAGTGGCCGGCATTTTTATTTCGCATAAAGAAAAATAACTAGTTGCCAAGTCAACCATAACTAGTAATTCGATGATAAAGCATTCAGGGATCTTAGAGTTTTTAAATTCTTCTGAATAAGAACACATCCAGAGAATAGAACCCATAATTCCCATCTGATTCATTTACCTAGATTTTGCCTTAACTCACTAGGCCACTGGTATGCTTATTGAGTTTTATTATAAAATGTGTCGATTGCAGGTCTAATCTGTTGTAAGTGTTAAATTACTTTTAGATGTATAGACCAATTCTAGATTCATGAATATTATATTCACAACTGTTTCATTGTCTTTGAGACACATCACGTAGCGTTCACCTTATTGTCAACTTGAGTAAGCCTTGGCTTAAACAAGTGTGCATATATAGCGCGACGTGTACCGCCAATCCTTCAGGCTTCGGGTCCGCGAACCGCTTTAATTATTGCCGTATAAATCGGTGACAAATTCCGTAGATTTTGTCACCTTAATCTTCGATTAACGTCACCTGTTTTCTCCGTAAATGAGGTGCTGCGTTTGATTAGAGCCCAAATCGCCCATTATCCCCCAACACGCTGGAATAATCGTCGGCCGTCGGCAAACAAAGCACCGGC
The DNA here is from genome assembly GCF_947563725.1 of Argiope bruennichi. Taxonomy (NCBI): domain Eukaryota; kingdom Metazoa; phylum Arthropoda; class Arachnida; order Araneae; family Araneidae; genus Argiope; species Argiope bruennichi. Next base: position 59,447,856 of record NC_079154.1, read on the forward strand.
CAAACTTTTAACGATAGAACCGGGATAATGGATCACGTTTTCCGAAACCTTTTCTCTATCGATCGCGCACTCTAATACCATCCAGGGAATAACCTAAAGATGGGATACAAGGATTATATTCTGATCAAACCGTACTAGGTCTCTGTAAATTTTCGTAATAGAATGGACAGCATGCATTTACTTTCACAATTGTTCAAATTTTCCGAGAAAATTTTAGCAAATAAATTAAAATTATCGACATATACAGCTCTGTTCAATTGGGTTTTCATTTTCTTATATACGATATATCCATTAAAAAAATTATACTTATTAAATGCCTATGAACAAGGCAATTAAAAAGAAGAATAAGCTAAAATTTGATTTGTCGTTTTTATATGAAGAAGTAGATCTTTATTAAAGGGTGACAAAATCCGTTAAGAAAAGTTTATCTTTCTGTGTACGTTTCAAAATTTAAAAAAATGAGCCAAAATTGCTCCAAAATAAAATGAGCTAAACTAATTTAGTGTATGATTTTACATGAACTTTCAATCTGTATCAAATTTTCAACCATATCCTTTACGAATTGATTGCTTGTTAGTCTGTATATCTGAAATATGTGAACATCGTAAATGAAAACAATGCAAGCAAAAAAAAAAAAAAAAAACTGTAATACAACTTTAAATGTGTAATCGTGATACCAAAATTGTATATCTGTATCAAAAATCCATCAAAGAAAAGTTTATCGTTCTGTATACATTTTAACATTACAGCTCCAGAATAAAATGAACTAAACTAATTTAGTGTATGATTTTATTGCTAAAATTTTCGATCTGTATCAGATTTTGGGCCATATCCTTTACGGATTGATTGCTTGTTAGTCTGTATATCTGAAATATGTGAACATCGTAAATGAAAACAATGCAAGCAAAAAAAAAAAAAAAAAAAAAAACTGTAATACAACTTTAAATGTGTAATCGTGATACCAAAATTGTATATCTGTATCAAAAATCCATCAAAGAAAAGTTTATCGTTCTGTATACATTTTAACATTACAGCTCCAGAATAAAATGAACTAAACTAATTTAGTGTATGATTTTATTGCTAAAATTTTCGATCTGTATCAGATTTTGGGCCATATCCTTTACGGATTGATTGCTTGTTAGTCTGTATGTTGGAAATATGTGAACATGGTAAATGAAAAAATAAACAGATAAAACAATGAAATTTAGATCTAATTTTGATACCAAAATTGGAAAAACAGTACAAGCAGTTTATTCAGTCGTTTTATTTGTACTTCGGAAACACATAATGATTTATATTAATATGATAACATTTATAAACTTATAGATGTCTATAAATTGCGATATGCATGGTGAAACAATCTTACACAACAGATAATTAGACCCAGATCTATCAAATTTTTCATATTTCTTCTTGGACAATAGATGTTTATTAAGAAAGGATTTTACGCAATTTTAATTAGGTTTAGGTTTTTAATTAACATTTATGGGAATTTTAACAAGTTTCCTCAATATAACATCGGAGAATATTATTATACAAAAACCATCATTATAATTTTTTTTAAAATTCATTAGTGCTAATTTTATTTTCGTATAATGTTTCTCTAATTTTAATTACATTTTGCAGCGATACTTTTATTGTTTTGGTTCCGAAATTTAAATTCATGCTCTTTGTGAGTGATATTAAATGCATTTTGTGCGTCCATGCGCCCGCTATTGCTGTTAATACTTAAACGAAAATTTTAATTCTAGAACTACCGATGTTAGATATGTATCTTATTTTACCACATCCATCAATTTGACGGGGGTTTGATCATTATGGCTTTCTTTGTAACTTTTGGCTTAATTTATATAAATAAAAGAATATAATTTAACAAAAACAATATTTAATATAATTATTCGTTAATCTATACTTATATAAAGTTCAATGTGTGTGTGTGTTGGCGCTCTACAGGTCAAACTGTTCGACCTACAGCTACCAAATTTGGCACATGCATATCTTGGAGATCGGGAATGTGCACCTGGCGTCCCTTTTTTTTTTTTGAATTTTTAATTAGAATTTTAATTAATAATTAAAAACTAACTTTCCCGCCAAAAAAATCTTTTCATTTCCACACCGCCAAATGAGTAAGGCTTCAGTTTTTTTCCCCCCACGCTAAAGAGGATAGGCTTAAGAAATTTTCACCAGATTATTTCAAAGGATTCTGTTTATTTTCTTAACATTTGATGCATTTAAAATTAAACATTGTTAATTAATCGATCTTTCAGATTCATTCTGAAGTATTTTTGAATTAAAATAAACAGAGTAAAGGAGATTAAAAATTTCATATATGTGTAGCGTTACCCCAACTGGCGTTGAAAATTCACGCATTTTCGCTACCATAACTGGCGTTAAAAATTCACGCATGCGCATTGTGTTCTAATTGTTGGCAACTCTATTTTCAACAGATACGGACTATCTACTCTATTTTCAACGGTTTTGAAGGCTTAACATGTTTCTGACCGATTATTTCAAACGATTCTGTTTATTTTCTTAGAGTTTCATGCATTTAAAACCAAATATTGTCAATTAATTGATCTATTCATGATGAATCTGAGAAAATTTTGTTGACAAATTCTTGAGATATTACATAAATTAAGAAAGATATTCTAAGATATATAAGGTTTAAATATTCTGTTTTCAGTACTCATATTAAAAAAAAAAAATGCTTCGTTTCTGTAAAATTGTTTTATATTAATTGTAATTTAACCATTTCCACTTTAATTTAAAGCATAAATTCTACGGGAACTAACAGAAAATTAGAGAGATACATATTACGTTATGGCTGAAAGCCTTTATTGTTGTTTATAATGGCACTTTGCCATGCACAAGCTCGCTGGCGAAGTCAGCGATTTTAAGTCAAGGGAGCATCTCTTGTTTTTAGTAGCGCGAGGTAGGGCCAAGAGTACGTCTTAGCTATTCACACATCTCATTCGCTTGCACAACCCCTTTTTACAGGGGGGCACATTCACACATCTCACAGATGGAACGGAGGAAGAACAACCATGCCCGTACCGGGACTCGAACGCAGGACGTTCAGAACACGGGGAAGACGCGCTACCCCTATGCCAGGACGCCGGCTGAAAGCCTTTATAATATTATGAATGAATTATATGACTATCAAAATTTGAAGTTTTGAACTATTTTGATGAAGAAGCTATTAAAATAGGAGTTACATAAAATATTTAATTATTAAAATTTTAACGAGCATTAAGATTGGCGAACCGGCTGGTCGCCAAAGGCGGCTAGTTATTAATAAAAAAACTAAGAAAAATCGTTTTTATTTGCATTGATGAGATATCTAGTGATAGCTTTTAGCTCTAAACTGAATCATAATCGGAATAAAATAGACTCCATTATAACGGCTGCTGAACACTTTGGATCAATCAACCAATATAATTTTATATGAAAAATGTAATTCAAATTTTTACTGGAAATGTCTGAAAGCGATGTATAAATAATGTAAATACGTACTGATGTTCATCATTGCAATGCTGATCCAGAAAATTATAAACTTTAAAATTTCAAAAGCCTTCATTTTGATGGGTCTTGTTATAAATAGATATAGGTCATACTCATTATGGAAGTTAAAATGGCTGAGAGAAAATTGAATAGGAATATGTAATTGTTCTTATATTTGAGTAAAAGTCGTCATAAAGTTCTAGAATAATACATAAATTATATCAAAGTTTTTAAGCATGAAATTTGGAAACCATCAAAATGACGGTCTTGCTAGTTTTAGTGTTAAAAATTAAGATAAGATGAATCAAGTCTAAAAATTTTCACGATGTTTCGAGCTAGAGATTCAAATCTTATAAAAAAAAATTATGATGCCCTAGGCTTTAACATCCCCTCCTTTTACGACGATTGATTTGCATCTCACCTCCCATCTGCCTGCCGATCAATGTATCATTCGAAATTCAGTTTAATTTTAATTCCATTGCCACCATCCTTGCTTAAGACTTAAAACCATACATCAGTAGCATGTGTTTCCAAATCCTGTCACGGATTTCGACAAATCACTTCGTTCGAAAATGTCACACACACGTCTATTTTTCTCTCTGCCGCTATTCCGGCTTAAACCCTTTCAAATCCAGGTTACTTTTCAGTGGTTAATTGTGATATGCCCTTCACATGTTGCAGCATTTCAGCTGCAGCCAAACCCTACTGCGATTTATCAAAAATCCCTGCGGCTATTTCATGTGTTGTTGTTTCAACTAAGCTTATTGGGCGATACTAAAATTTATACAACGTTGACAGTTTCTATGTGACTTGGGGGGAGGTGCGTAAGGGGGATTGGAGGGGGGGGGGAGTAATTAGTTTTGACTCTTTAACAGCATGTCTTAAGGTTATTCGTTAATTGAAAATTCTAATTGCTGTCATTTTTGAAAATGTTTTTCCTCGAGTCTTTTCAACTTTTTCTTGCCAAGCTGCTTTGAAAAGCTTTTCATTTTGACGTATAAGTACATGTTGGCTTCAAAGGTTGTTTAATTGCTTTATTCTATCTAGATCAACTGGAGAGGGAGGGAATGACGTTTTGAATGGAGATTATGAATTCTTTTAATTGATTTTTCTAAAACCGCCGTGTGTTTTTGCTAGGAATTAATGTATCTTAATTTTTAATGAAGACTTTTTAAATTAAAATTCTTATTTGAAACAAGTGGGCAATTTGGGATCCTTTCCCCTTCTTTTCTCCCCTCTCTTTTATATCGCATCTCGCAATAAAACTAACTAATCAAGAAAAAATAGAAATGGCGAAATTCTTCAAGTATTGAAAAGTGGATGTATGGTTTACTCCCATTTGTTTTGTTTATATGTTTGCGTAAATCCATTTAACCCCTTATTTTTGATAGCATTTAATTGGTGGAATAGGCTTTTAGAAAAATAAATGAAAAGGTAAGCATGTTTTAAAGAGATTATCCAATTTGTTAATAAATTATAATATTCTTTTTACATTTAGGAAATTGAATAAGTATGTTTTCACCCATTGTTTAACCCTCTAGCTGCGTAATTCTTTAAAATCACTATTTAGATGCGATGTTTGCAAATAAGTTCAAATAGTTTTCAAAGAAAGTGAACTGCTACTATATGTTGCAAGATAATAATGTAATATGATAAAATAAATATCTGTAATTGTAAAAATAAACACTCTGAACTGTGAAAAACGCGGGATGCAATAGAAAACGGACTGATTGCCAACCCGTGGAAATCGCAGGATACACAGCTGGAGGGTTAACTTTTGACCATTTTTTAATTGTAAGTCATTCTACATTTTCAATATTAAAAGCTACTCTAAAATAATCATTTTGAATGTTAACCACTTAAGTATACTCGTCATGGAAAAAGTACAACATTTTGCCTTATGGCGAGTTTGTTCGGCAGCAGTTATAAGTACTGACAATTTGCATTTGAATTAAAATTATAGTAAAAACTCAAACATATGCGTAAATTCCAAGATGTTTGTAATATTTTGAGGCCAAGTTGAAATCAAAGGAACAAATAAAGGATTATTAGTTATTATTATAAAAAACGCATATAGTATGAATTGTTTTTCTTAAATGTATCGCAGAGTTGTATTAGTCATCCAATATTTTTTATGTTTCTTTTCGTTCATATGCAAAAAATGTATGTTAGTTTAAGTAAATAAGTAAATGTGATTATTGAAATAAAAAAATAAAAGTCTTTTCTTTACAACATAATTTCATATTACACATAATCTGTCTTTGACGTGTATACTCGTCATCGTTAAATTTTTGCGACACAATTTATTTACGCATTTTCTGAAGAGGTCGAATCAATTAACTGGTTAAGTAATTAATTTCATAAATCTTTCTTTTATTGGCTACAGTAATCTTAATTCATTCACGATGTTTCATTAAAACATAAATCATTAATGGCAGAGTCTAAATTGCATTTAATATATTTAAATATTGCTGTTAATTGCTTTAAAGAGTTAGAATATTTGTTGTTGTTGTTACTTATGGCACTATACAAGCCCGCTAACGAACCGTCAGCGATTTAAGCCGAGTGTGCAGTGGCTTCTGAGGGCAAATGCCCCTGAGCACCCGAGGGCAGAAGTCTGACTTACAGCTCATATGAAGATGACACACACATTCGCTTGCACAATCCCTTTTTACAGGGGGGGGGGGGCTCTTTCACACACCTCACAGATAGTGCACAGCGTAGAGAACAACCATGCCCGAACCAGGATTCGAACCTGGGACGCCCAGATCACGGGGAAGACGCGCTAAGAATATTTGTGAATATTATATATATATAATGTGACCAATCTTGATGTAACTATATTTTATCCTGTGAAATCTACGCACTGTTGAATTATTTATCATTTTTCTGGTATGTATCTTTTCAAAATTCTTGATTTTTCGATGTAATATGATTTTTTTTATCATGAATGTGTCAAAGGCCATTACCTGATATATTGCTGAAAAATTTCACATTTTTATACAAATTATTTTAGAAACGCTATGTTACATAAGTATGCTTCTATTCCGAGCACTTCTTTTTAACTTGGATTCATTAATTATTATTTCGTTAAATAAATCGATGATTTGTTATGTAATGTTATTTTCAGCACAAACAAATCTCGAAATGATTAAACTGGGAGATTCTTAAGAGAAAAAAAAATCAGTATATAAAATTTCGTGTACAGAGAAACGTATTCCAAGTCTTACTAAAATCAGTTAAATATTGTATTTGGGGAGGGGGGGAGAGGAGAAATAAATGGAGACTATAAAAATACAATCATAAAAATTGTATAAATAACGATGTTTCAAAATTGATACTCTACTTGTCGGAATTTCATGCCACCAAATTACTAGCTGAATTTCAGTTACAGCGTAAATATGAATCGTAAGAATTTTAAGATATGCATCTATCAACAATAAGAATCAATGGTTTAATTTGATGTTCTAGATTTGCATCCTGGTATAGAAACAGACGTGTGCTTCTGTAAACTGTGGTTTCATGACAAGGACAACACCTGAGACTCTTATTTCACTCACCAGACTTCCAATCTACAATACTTGAGTACGTTGGATCTTTAACCACATTTAGTGCAACTGCTTGGAAAAAGGCTCACGATTTCGAGCTGCCAGCAGCTGTAGGCCACTACAACCCAAGAAATTCGAGATGTTAAAATTTAATTATTTTATCGTTTAGAGAGAGGATACGCGTGTGTTTGTGTTTGAAATGAAATTTAGTTCACAAGTACTGCTCGTTTCAGTATCCTGAGATTCTTTCATCAAGGGGTTCTTTTCATTTCTTTCACGATTCTTTTTCATTAAGGGGTGAGAAGCGGATGGATGAGCGCATTTCCGGAATTCTTCGTCATTCGTTGACCTTGATTTCCGTTCTATTAGATGTTTTTTCGTTCATTTTTTTTTTCACGTACATGTGAGCTTCACGTCGTTTCTGAAAGTATTATTGTACTTTAATTCAAAATTGCGTTATATATATATATATATATATATATATATATATATATATATATATATATATATATATATATATATATATATATATATATATATATATATATTAAAATGATAATATTTTTAAGCAAAAACGAAATCATTAACTATGATAATTTTAAAAAGTGTTAAATTACTTATTTAAAATATAATATTTTTAAGATATTCCATATTTACAGCAATTGCTTAAATGAAAATATAAAATTTTAACTGAGAAAATTCTCGGTTATTCACCACTGTTAATATTAAAATATTGCCAAAAAAATTGAATAACATATAAAAAACAAAACATTTTAACAAAAAAAAATCATTATTATTTTATTTAAAAAATAGAATTGCCAAATTTTAAGAACCGAAATCTTCTGTTTATTCATCATAATTTAATGTTTATGCTCCTTACGGTAAATAAAAATTGCTCTGGAATATTTTATTGTGAATTAGTATTACGAATTATCTGCAATGTTTACGCCACGTAAGTTCGCGAGTAATCCAAGTTTACATTATTGTTAAACGTATACATCTCCTTTCATCTTTTCTCTCACTCCTGTTTTGATGAAATAAAACCATCCTAACGCATGCGCAAAACCGTACAGGATTTTAGAATCCATTGGCTAACAATAGTCGTAATGGTGATTAATTAATCCAAAAACCAGGTTATTAAATATGAAATAGTATTTGCTTTGAGCATCTAATCTAATTTTAAGAATGTTACTCTATTAGTATAATAATATAATTCCAGAATGAATTATATAAATTCATTTTTATATTATTCTGGTATAAATAAAATAAATAAGATTGTTTTATCTCAATGGGTTTCTTCTCGAAAAAATTAAAGAATTGGAATTAAAGTTTCTCCCTTCGGATTTTTATCCCTTTTTTCTTTTTTAAAGGAATATTTTCTCTGATTTAATGCCTTCCTAAAGTGCCTTCTTTTTTATCGATTTTAATTAATCGTGCCTTTTTTTTTATTGTCTTTAATTGATTATTGAGTTCATAGATTTTCTTCGTGGATCCTCGATCGAAAGGGGAAAGGAGTAAAATTCCTCTTCGCTGGGCGATTATTGGTTTAATATTTCTCATGTCTTTTCAATCTGAACTTGGAAAGGAGCCAAATGTAAGTTATGGTCTAAGAATCTTGGCACGAGTAACGCCTTGCGAGCAGTGCTAGTAAATAAATTCTAATAGCAATGTCAAATTTCAAGCTATAATCCGTCAGCAATAATTTTGATGCACTTCTTTGGATTACAAGGCTTGGATTAAAGCATTGAGTATTCTCGTCTTATAATTTTAACCAGTGGAAATGGTCTTCCCTAAACTTTCTCGCATATTCTGTAATAAATCTGTCATGCCAGAGAACGCCTTGCATGGCATTGGCGTATGATTGTTACGAAATATTAACTTTTGGCGTGAATGTAGTATTTTGACTGAATCTTTCGTGTCATTATTGGCTAGTTTTTTGGCAATTAATACCTGGCACACGGTTAATTGTATTCAAAAACCAAATTTGTGTTTTAGACATGTTTTTCTCAAACAATTAAAACCCAAATTGTACTCAAAACTGCACTTGTAGTCACAAAATCCCATACCAAATTTGATACATTTGAGTTATTGCGTTTACATATTTCTGAAAGTACAGATAGACAGATGGTCATTCCTTGTTGGATTTTTCTCAAAATTTTACAGCTGTCTAGACTATAAATATTAATTCTGCGTTTAGAATTATTTTTATCTGACTCACTTTGTTTTGTAATAATCATACTAAATTATATTCGAACAGCCGTACAGATAGACTTCCTCTCAGCAGATTTTGTTCAAAATTTTATAGAAATCTAAAAATTTGTTATAAAGATCGTATACCGGATTTCAACCATATAGCTCAATTCGTTTTTGAATTATCTTTGGAATTAGATGGACATTTTCCAAAAATGCGTTTTTCAAACTCGTGGAGATCTAAACCGTAGAGATTAATCAGAATCTCGATTTCGAATTCTTGGACGATTACTTTATTTTCTCTATTCTACGTATACGAGAAAGTAAAAAATGCATAGTAATGTGGAATCCCCGATTAATATATCATTCAGTTTGATGCCCAAAGGGCCAAATTAAAACTGATCATTAGTAATTTTTCTTAACGAGTAATTTTTATGGAAACGTCGTTCAAAATCAATTTTTTTTTTCATCCATACTGATGTGTTTGCGTTTAAAAATAAATTGGGATATAAATCAATAAACTTTTCTGGATTAGATTTCTGGAACCAAAGCTGCTATTAGTATTAATGCTGTGTTTTAAAATAGTAAATCAAGTCCAATTGGTGAAAGCAGGTGTAAGTCAAGCAAGCAGTCTAACTAATTAATTTTCAAAAATTTCTTACAGTTTATCTTTTAGTACCTTGTTAAAGCTAAACAAACAAGTAAGTTCAGTCAGATGCGCCGCCGGCTTATAAATATTATAGTTCGGTTCTTGTTACTGATGCCAGTTATCTTGCATAAACAGCAACAGAAGATAAACATAATATAGGTACTAGTGAAATGATATACCAGTTTTTTCCAGTTACAACAATTTATTAATTGAAACAAATATAATGAAAAGTTTTTTAATTACCTCATATATACATTTGTTTTTTTTAAATTACGTAAGTTAAGTTTCTTATTTTCCTTCTCCCAAACATATTAAGAAGGAAGAAACTCCTATTTGCACCCGAGGGTTTCAATTTCCTTCGAAAATGTAAACATCCTCTTCCTGGATGTAAATTCTCGAGAAGATGAAGTCCTATCCATTCCGAAATGAAAGACGATTCTATCAACACGCTTCGAAGCGTCTAAAAACTTCGAATCTCGATACCTGTATCCCTCCAAACAATCCTTGGACGAATTAGATTAAAGGTTTTCTGTCTTCTTTTCCTTTTTTATCCATCCATTCATTATTCCTTTTTTTTCCTTCCTTATTTTATCTGCCTCGAGTTTTCTAAGTTATTCATGAGAAAATTCCGATTCTCCATTTGTCTCAATTCGTATCGAGTCCCCCTTCCTCTTATTCACAATTATTGGACTAGACAATTCTTTTGCCCATTGTCGTAGCTTTTGTCTTAGTTGATAATCCTTATTCGGAAATTATGTGCTAGCCTAATCAAAATTCCGTTTTTAGTGCCTGCTATCAATATTTATCAGTCGCATTTGTTTGTTGGAAGGCTTGTAATGTATGCAGGTGTGTGAATATATTATATTTCGGGGTTTTACGTTTGGATAGAAATATAAAATATTTTCGTTGGTGTTCCTTTTTTCTTTAATTTTGAGGTATTTGTATCTTCTAAAATTATGTACATTTTTATATTCTCAAATCTCATGTTTGGAATATATTTTAAAATTAAAAGGAAAACTTTTGTTTTTTATATTTCTTTCTGTTTCTTAAATTCCAATAAGCTGTAACCTTTTTTCTTTTATTGTAAATTTTCGAGCGAATTCAAAATTCTGTTTTTTAGCGTATCTAATTCTGATTTACAAACTTTGATGCTGTCGAAAATATTTTACCGAAGCAGACATTGTTAAAACCTCTATATTCTGCAAATCCTACTAATTCTTGTGTTTAATATTCTGGGAATTCTACTAATAAAATTCATTTCATTTAAGTCAGAACTTTTCAAAATTTTTCATTTCATTTGCAGAATTATTCTGAAATTTTTCCGATATACAAGGAGAGTTAGTCTATGCCTCTTAATGTGCTTTGAATAGGAAGGTAAACTAAACTATGATAAAAAAAAAAAAAGTTGAAGCGTTAGTTAATTTTAAATAAAAGGAACGTTAATGTAAACAATTCAGATAACGCCATTGCTGCATCACAAACTTAATTATAGAAACGTAAATCTTATAATATCATAAAATGAAAGTTAATTTAATTAACTTATTTATTTATTTGATGTATTCAGTTCCGATAACGGTATTATTCACTTTACAAACGTAATTATAGTAATGTAAATATTACAACGTCACGAAAGAAAATTTATTTATTTATTTATTTAATACAATGTAGTAATATCATTGTCACATGACAATTCATTTACTAAACATTAAAACACATTGTTTTTGTTTGTTTTTTTTATTTTTCTAATGAACTATGGATTACAAAATTAAAATAGCGCGATACATTTGAGGCTTATGAGCTCAAATGAAAATATCCCATTAGGTTATTTAATTGGGTGTTTTTATTACATCTCTTGTTAATATTTTCTTCAACCCAAGATGCATGCGTAAATCTATTTCATTTATCCTTGCCATATTTGGAATTAGTATAAGTGTGGCACTTATTAAAGTATTTCTGACATAAATTTTTTGTTTATTGTGTTGAATTTATTTGTAATGCATGTTGTTTAAAATATACAATCTTCAAAAAAAAATATTTTAAAAAAAATAGACGTATTTATTTATAAGTACAGATCTGTATCTGTTTTACGTTGACACTACATTTGATTTTGCTCAATAAATGATATTTAGTCATCTGTGTTTACTGTATACATCGGTTGTTTTGTTGCATAGTTATCCAAATAATGCATTAATGACTATTCTCCCTCCGAAGCCTAATAAATTGCAAATCTTATCGAAATCTCCCTTTTCCTGAAATTTAATTTTGGTAATATGACAACCCTTTTTTTTTAAAAGGAATGTATTATTTCGTGCTTCTTTGCATTTAAAAATTTTCAATTTATTACATTAAATTTGTTTATTTTTGTTTGCGGGTTATATCTGTACTCGTCGCATCAACTAAAAAATTTAAAAAATCTAAGGTTAATTGAATGTTCTGCCCTCTCATTAATATTTGATTTTTATGAATTATATTATGAATATTATGAATTATTATGAATATTATTCATAATATTAATTATATGGATAAATTCATAGGTTGCTGTTAGGAATAAATAATATCCTAATAGAACCTATTTATAAAAATTTCTCCGTATTTTAAATGCTTAACTACAAGTTTCATTATATTCCAGAAAAAAAAAGGTAGACATTTTTTTTATAATGACTATATATGTATGAGTTTTGTTATTTGTTTTAACAATACATGAAAAAAATTAATCAAATCTGAAGTGAAAACAAAACTCTTTAAATGTAAGGTGTTGAAAACAACACGAAAAGAAATTTAATTACATTAATGTGACGTTTTGAAGCAATACTAAGCAGTTTTGGGACAGACCCGCGAATTGATTCTGAACCGCGATCAGATAAAGAGGATAACATCTGAGTTGGCATCTCCTACCCCCTTCTCTAAATTTTCGCACCACACCAGTAATAGGATGTCTGATTCTGGTAACCTCTCATTTTGAAAATGTATTATAAATGGGATTAACCTTCCAGTTCACTCGGAGTATTTTTATCGACCCCTCAGACTTTTACAAAGGCCGCGCTGGCCTAGTGGCCTGGTCTTTAGAAGTGGACGATTCCAGGTTCAAGACCCGATTCAACCGAAGAACCGTCGTGTAAGTAGTTCTGGTGCACTTTAAATCCTTCGGAGCCAAATGTCCTCCCGCTGATGTGGTATGGAAGTTTAGAGGGCGGGGGGTGCCAACTGAGGTGTTTTTCTCGTCATCTGACGGCAACTCAAAATGACGAGGTTCGTCCCAAAATAACCACGAGTGTTGCTTTAAAACGAGGCGTTAATATAACTAAACTAAACTAAAGCAGACTTTTACAATTTTTTTTCTACTTCCAAATTTTTAATTCAAAACACACATTCTTCTTTTTAATTAATTCTTCTTTAAGAGTGTTCTTTATTTCATGTTTATAAAATAATTTTTTATTATAATTTAATGAGTACGGAACAAAATGCGCATTTTTTTTTTTTTTTTTAATTTTATGGAACTCAAATTTAAATAGTGAAAAATTAAGAAGTTGAGACACCAGACTTTAATTTAATTTCAGTCCTTCAATTTCTACATTTCCATGCTCTGTTGGATCAACGATTTAATTACATTTCTCACCTCTCTCTTCTAATACGCGTCTTTCAGCAAAACTTTAGATTCCACGTCACTGCCGATTCTGATTAGAAGCGAAAATCTTCCTTTTCAGCTTACTTCTCAGACGACACTGGAGAGAGTGAAGCGCGATCACCACTAAAATTTGTCGCCACCATTCATCCTCCTTTTATATAGCGAAAAGGTAACGACGAAGAATTTCTTCCATCCCTTTCATACCTCCCCCCCCCCTTCGCCCCCTCCAAAGGAAGGAGCATTAAAAGCTTTCTAAAGTCACTGATTAAAGGTGTTTATATTTATACATACCTGAAGAGGGGGGAACGATTCCAACAAAACAAAAATATTCTCGCCAAACGACTACATTACTCCTAGACAATTGCCCTAAAATATTTCTCCGTTCCTTGTTTCCGGGGTGCGGGAGAAAGAGAGGGGGTAGAGTGGATGGTTGGTAAACTAACTTATCGTAATTAATCAAAACTTAGCACCCTCATTCGCAGCTTTTGGGGTACAGCAGAGCTAACGAAAAGTAATGGCTTGCGACACTTCGACTTAACGTGTCTTAACGTTCATTTCTGTTCGCGGATGTGAAAATCTGCTCCTCTCCCCCCTCCCTTACCTCTTTTCCCGTTTTCCGGAAGATTTCGGGAAATAAGTTTCGCATCTGCATTAAAAGAGGGTTGCAGGAGCTGAAATATGCTTCTGTCTGCTTCATTGGTTGCGAAGCTGGCGGAAAGCGGGTGTTATTCGGTAAATGAAATTTTCTTGGGCTGTATTGGTCCATGCGAATAGTTTTAAAAGGGAAATTGCGCAAGTTATAGTCTATTCTCTTGGGTCTTTTGTTGAGAGTGATGGGGTCGAAATACTGCCAGATTATGGAAATAATACAGGGTTATTTTAGAAAAAGGAACAGCTTTAAAATATATATTTTTTTAATGAACGATAAAAGATTTAAAAAAATATATGTATCAGCAAGCTGAAAGGCAAAGATAGATTCCTTTGCATCTATCTGGCAGCATAAATTGCTGATATTAGAATCAGTCAAAGTTAGGGCTCGAAATTACTTTTCAGCCCTTAACTTCTAAAACATTGCAGCTATTGAAAAACTTTAAATTAAAAAGTTGTTAGGTGCTAATTTGACTAATTGGATTTATTTTTCTATCTTCGATATTAAAGATTTTATAACGAAATGAAAATGTCCACCCCCTTTGAGCTAGATGGGTTATTTATGAACTCGTTCGAGATTTTTACGTTTCTAACAACATATTCCAAGCCAGTTAAGATCCAAACAAAATTACTCTAGTCATCCTGTTCACAGGATAGGATGGGTAAAGTGTTACGCATATCGGTAAAGAACTGAAGAAATTTTCCCGGAGTGTTCTCATGAGAAACAATGCAATAGGTAGTCTTCCTATAAGAATCTACCTAACATTTGAAATAGATCATTGGATTGAGAAAAGTTCAAAGTTTTATTTCTTGGGATAACTGTGTCAAAAGAAACACTATTGTTTCTTTATATGTAAATATCGATGTCTCATGAAAAGTTATTTTGTATGCTGCATCGTGTAAAGAGCAAATTGATTACTGCATAGCAGTATGCGTTTGATTGTAAGTGCAACGAGAAGTATCAACGACATAGATTCACATTTGATACAAAACAATTCTAGAAGACAATTTCGTAAACAAATGGAAACGCTTTGGATGTTCTCGCACTTCGGATGAAAATATGGAGTGTATCCGTGTTGCTTTTTGTCGCATCCATAAGAAATGCACAAACAGAGAGCTTGAAATTTCACGACTAGTGGTATGGTATGTACTTAAAATCTATGCCTGCTATTCTTCAAGATCTGTGTTTGAATTGTCACAGTAATGAATTCAGTAATTTTAAAGTTTTAACTCAACAACTTTAAAAATCAGTTTTAATTCACATTTAGGAAGAGGTGGACTTCCGATTTGACATTTGTCACATAGCAAATGGGATTTACGTTTACATAAATCTATGAATTTCTCTGCATCCAGTGTTGTATGCTATGTATCTCAATCTATCGCTGTTCATTAAAAATAGATATTTTTAAATCTGTTCCTTTTTTTAATAACTCTGCCATTGGGATCCTATTTGATTAGATAAGTGGTTGTGATATGAAATTAAATTTTTTCATTGCTTCTACTATTGTTGTGCGACTTAAAAATTATTTTTAATTTAGTATTATTTAGCTGCATTGAATAAACAAAGAAGCTTTGATTTGTTTTATTGTGTATTTGTGATACTTATTTAACGCTATGTTTCACTATTAAGATCTTCTTTTCAGAAAACCACTCCATATGTTTAACAGTAACTTAATGGAATCAATTTATATTCGAAGAATATCACGCATCGAATGCATCAGGCCGGCTTAATTTTGAAATCTGTTGTACATCTTGCAAGAAAAGAGACGTGACGTCACAACTCAGCTGAAGACATCATGCTTTTAATGTTAGCTTATATCCGCAATTATGTTTCATTCCACTGGAACTTCACTTGCGTTTACCATATGATTATGAAAGCTGTGAAATGCATTTCAGATCAGACAGTGAATTTTGTTTTTTTTTGGGGGGGGGGGGCTTGAATTGTGAGGAAGGAAGCTAGGAAGCCTTAACACATTCTTCAATATTTTGAAGTAAAAATATTAATAAAAAATTCTATTAAAATATGTTGGATTCCCATTTTATATTGAATTTTTTTAACTATCATTATATAATGTATTTTAATTCTATTTATTATTTTCATAAATTAAAATCTAGCAAAAAAAATTGTTTTGTTAAAAATTGAGGTGATTTTTTTTTTTTAATTCTGACGAGAATGGTGAGTTTTAAGTAATGCTACTGGTATAAAGTGGGAAACTGAGGTCGTTATTATTATTATTGTGTTTGTTTATGGACTTGCTGAAAGAAAATTTACGCAAAAATATTATGTTGTTCATAATATGAGTATCTGATTTTTCTATATTTTTCTTGGAAAATTTTGGAATATATTTTTTTAGTAAATAAATATGAAAAATCTTTTGTATATTTAAATATATATACTTCTTTTAAATTCTTTGAAACCATTTTAAATATACGAACTGCAAAAAGAGCATTTTGCACCTCTTATTTGATATGACAGACTCCGTTTTTAGCGATCAGTAAGTCAACAAATGCATCAAATAAACTTTCTAAGCCAACAATCAAATTATTACAATAATTACAGTATCTTCAATCAATAAATGACTCTTTCAATCTGTTTTACGAATATTTATATTAGTTGGTATATGTTCGTAAAAATTTCTTTGCCTTCATACTTGCAAATGATTTGTTTCCAAACACAATCCGAGTCAAACGATTTTGGTAATCATTTCCAGAAGTATCCAGATTTTTCCCGAATGCTATCTAATTCTGTAAACCTACGCGAATATTCAATCTTCATCCTTTCCTTGATCTCTCTGAACGCCAAACCCTTAATTGGCGAGTTTTCACGGAATCCAATTCAACTTTTCACTAACGAACCCTCCGCCGGATTCCAAAGCTAACAGAATTACTTGGACGTTTTCGACGCTCGGCTATACAGATTCATTAACAAGTTTCAAACGCAAACTGCGTCTGATCTCTGCAATGAAGTCCCATTTTGTTTGGAAAGTGGATACATCCCCCCGCAGTTGGTGACTATTAAGTTTCGGGTACGGTTAGGATAAGATCTTTTGGATGTTGAGGAGATGAGAAGGGAATGGTTGGATTCGATTTGCATTGCAGTGGCGATTTTCGTTTGAAGTTTAATCAGCATTTTCAAAATTCCACCCTCATCGATTTCCTAGTGTGGTAGTAGGAGGCACGTGTGTTGCGTTTTTTGTAGGCAGTCGTTTGATTAATGTTAAAGGCCAAGAAAAAGATTCTTCAAAAGGAAGGTATCTATATGTGTTTCATGTTTGGGATATTTGCAATTATTTCTTTATTTACGATACATGACTATGCATATCATTGAATTTTTACTGAAATTAGTGAAGTAATATGCAAGATTTTAGAGAGCTTATCTGTCTTGACTAATTTTTTTTTTTTTTTTTCTTATTGACAAAAATTTATTTTACCATTTTGTATTTAAAAGAAAACAATATGTGTATGAAGAAAGAGTATTGTATTTATTGAAAAACTAGACGAATGATACTTAGTACGTGGTCTTTACATCCATTTGGTATTAAATTTTGATTGAGTCTTGTATGGCTTTCTGTTTGTCTATCGGGGGCGCGGTGGCCTGGTGGTAAAGTCTCGGCTTCGGAACCGAAAGGTTTCAGGTTCATGACCCGATTCCACCGAGGAACCGTCGTGTAAGGGGGTCTGTTGCACGTTAAATCCGTCATGACCAAACGTCCTCCAGCTGGTGTGGTGTGGAGAGGGGGGTGCCAACTCAGATGTCGTCCTCGTCATCTGACTGCGGTTCAAAATGACGAGGTCCGTCCCAAAATAGTCCTAGTGTTGCTTCAAACGGGACGTTAATATAACTAAACTAAACTGTTTGTCTATCCATGTGCATGCTCTCATGTATGTGCCATGTGCAAACAATTTCTCAAAAATGCCAAAATTCAATATACAGTTTTATATCTTGAATTGAGGATTTAGACGAATTTTGTACTGAGTTCTTCTGAGGGTTAGTTACTGTTTGCCTCTCTATCCATTTCGTGTTCTTTCTTATCAATGTACTAATGCCAAAGTGCAATGAATTATATGAGAGAAATTTTGTCATCCGAAAAAACTCAAAACTGTGCGCATTTCAAATTTTGAATTCACTCGGACAAGACTAACAAATCTTACTCAATTTTCTCCATTTTAAAACGAATAAAAAAAAAAGTCATTAAAGGGTTACCAAGAAATCTTGGCGAGAACTCGGCCGTTGGCTCAAATCTAATTAATCTTTCTTCAGGTTTTGAAGTACTACTTTATCTATTAAATAATAAATTTTAAAATATGGGGAAAAACAACTTCTTCGTATGCATTAGCCACACGAAATTGGCAAAAATTGTAAATTATTTACAAAAAAAAAAAGTATTAGTGTACAATCTTGAGCAGATAATAGCTGGGATGTCATTAATGCATAATTACCAGCGTCTGTATCGAAAATTGTCATTCACACACGTTTTAAATAAATGAACAAATAAAGATTAAAATTTATATACTTTTTAATCTTTAGATCCACTGTTCCTCGAAACTCACCGCCAGGTGGTGCTCCTGGCAAAGAATCAAAATTTAATTTAATTAATAACTAGCGCATAGTTTTAAATTTTAAAAATATTAAAGTAGTGTTTGTCATCGAAAATGCACAAATGTCCGAAATTTTACAACAGCATATCAAGAAGTGAATAAAAATCGTTCACAAAATTAAATTTTTACATGAAACAAATTAAATGAAGCATTTAAAAACATAGCATTTAAAAGAAAAATGTTTACATTTTTTTATTTTTTTTATTTATTCTATTGGTCATTAACGTATTTAAATGATACTCGGCAGTATTTTTGAACACTTATGAAATATCAAGGAAACTATTCATTTTAGTATCACATTTTTTTTTTTTTTTCCCCTCTTCTATTTCATTAAAATTATTTTTTGCTGAAAGATAGAAGTGAGTGAAATTTCATAACTATATATAGAAAAAAAAGTTGTTACCAATCCCTTTAAACTACTCCTTAAGTGGTGCAGTTATTTAGATCCATAATTTACCTAACTTGTTTAAAGTTTTTGGGTCCATCTAGTACTAGAAAATTCCCAAATATTTCATCTTTCCCCCCCCCCCCTCCAAAAAGTTACATTTCGCTTTCCAAAACGTTTTTCTCGAGTAGTTTCGAAAGAAACTTTTCCCGAGAATGCTGCTCCTGTAACAGTTAGTTAGCGTTCCCCGAGCAAGGCATTTACCATCTTTGACTGCATCTGTTAGGAACTTTTATGACATCTGGGTCTCTGCGCGCTCGTGAAAACTAATATACACTGGAGGAATCACATATAAAGAGAGTACATGTCAGTGCTGTAATGACAGGCAAAACCAACTTCCGTCGTCCACATAATATTCCCCCAGTTGATGATATAAACCGTCCCTTTTATTGCTTTTAGGAGACCTTTTCTTGGATTGGGCGGAATTTCTGTTAGTTGGGGATTTCTTCCGCTTGCGCTGAACATTGCTGTTGATGGTAATAATAATACGGGCTACTCGAGCCCGATGTCTTCGAGCGTGCTTCATTCGATGACTGTTTGGGGGTCGTATATCCTCATACGTGCGGGGAATGTTGCTCAGTGGGTTGGGGAGGTCTCCTGTGTCCATTTTTGGGTTGATCTCTTAAAATTAATGGTGGTTATTGGAAGATAGATGTTGTTAGAGTAAGGAAGTTTTACCGTAATGGGGTTAAGCGTGGAGAAAGGAATAAATTTTTTGCTGCTGATGTGTTCTGCGGCTAAGTGGATTCTTCTTCTTCAAGTACCAATGTTTATGATCAGTACGTCGAAGTTGTTAATGGTTGATATGATATATGTTTAGAAATAATGGAATTTGGAGCAAAAACTGAATTAAAGATCAACCTATATCTATAAGCGATATAATATTTAAGCGCTTTGGGAAATATATATTCTTTTGTGAAGGGGGAAAAAAAAGGAAGGGAATTTCGAAGGAAAAAAAATGACAGGGTTAAAATATTTTAATTTATTTGCGAATGAAAAAGAATATAAAGAACATTTAGAATGATTTAATGCGTTGATTGCCGCGACACTCGCTTGTGGTTCGCGCTTTTTAACTAATTGTACCAAACCATCTAATAATATGACTCTTTCTTAGCTAAAAAGATTGCAGACAAAGTTGCCATTTAATTAGATAATAGTTCCGAATATCAGGCTCAGTTCATTTCAGTTATATTAATGTTCCGTTTTAAAGCAACACTAAGGCTATTTTGGCACGGATCTCGCAACTTTGAACCACTGTCAGATGGCGAGGTGGACACCTGACACCTGAGCTGGCAACTCCCCCCCCCGCCAAACTTCCACACCATACCACAAATATCAGGAGAGATACAAGACAGCTAATGTGTTTTACATGGTTAGAATGTCGATCAAAAATGCTACTGTTCTGGTAAAAATTTCTTACTACTCGATCGCTTAAGTCGTTTAATTTTTTGCATTTTTTATGTATATTTAATGTTTATTGAAAAATTGAAATTTTTTCTGCTTTCAAGTCTCAGAATTAGTTCATTAAACAAACAAAAACAAAAAAAAAACTACTGTGGTTTCACCTTTCAATGTTGTTTGTTCTCAAACATGGAAATTGAGGAGCGGCGTATTTCTGTTTTATCCTTCATATGATCAAAGAAAAGGGGTGTATGTATTTATGAATTTGTTGTACTTAGAAAATTTATTACAGGTGAAAAAATTTTGTATTCAAGTACTTATGAGTAATACGGGTACATAAATTGACTTCCTATACGTTGTAACGATATACTGTTAATACTAACGTATAATAACAACAAATTTCGATATAGATCTGCATTATGATGATAAAACTATGTATTGGATTTCTGTCATCTAACTAATGGCATTTTTGAGTTTCCATGTTCGTACGTACTGGGATGTCTACAAAATTTGATATGTATTAAAATTTTGGGGGAAATGCCGCATACCAAATTTCATTCCTCTGACTTTTTTCTATTTTGAGTTATCGTATTTACAAACATGCCGACATAATGATGATTTTTTTCTAGAATCTAATTTTTAGCTATAGATTTATCACAGTTTCAAGGTCATTTTCTTTATGTCTTCAATACTTTTTCTATGTATACATATACAAAATATGAAAATGGCATGGGTTTTCTAAGCCATATTGAGCTTAACTTAGTATATGGGCCCATTAAATTTGTTTTCATTGAAAATCTATTTACAGTCCTTCGTATTTAATAAAGAATGTCCCAAAATTAACGTAGGGTTTTAATTTGCCACCATTCGTGCTGTAAAATGTTGGGAAATCTATTAAAAAACATTTGATAGTTTAGGGTTAGTAAAAATGGAGCGTAATTCGATAGAACAACTTGTTACCGCAAGATTTGATTTTAATTAAAAAAACACATTTTTTTCTTTAAATTGTTATTTTTTTTTTTTTTTATTGAATCGTATAATACACAGGATAAGATTATGAATGGAATAACACAAAAGGCAAATGGCCTCCACGCCTTTGTTGGCACATACGCACTCTTTTGTCAAAATTTTTATGACCATTTTCCATAAATGTGGCAGAATTGCGTTGATACAACGTTGAATTTCCTTCTTCAATGCACACGTGCTCATGAACTTGTTGGCATAGACCTTTAATTTCAATAACCTCCTAAAAAATTGAATGGGGTTAAATCACACAATCTAAGAATTCAATTCTCAAATTTTCGAACTTTGGCCGCCATACTTTCTTTATTTTTGAAATATAGTTCAACAATGAAAATGCGTGTAATGCTCCATTTTTACTAATCCTAAACTATCAACTGTCGAATGGTTTTTTCTAATAGGGTTCCCAATACTTTACTGTACAAATGTTGGCAAATTCAAATTCTGCTTTAATTTTGGGACACCCTTTATATGGGCGCTCCATGGGTGCTACCATTTATTCGACATTCAACTGAATATACCATTCGTATTATTTACAATGTGTAGAAAAAAAAAAAGAAATAAAAGTTCAAAGACAAAACAGCGCTGTTCAGTATGAAAGAACAAATTACTACAATCCTATGTTCTGATCATCACTAATGTTTAAAAACATATTTTGTTTATGAAGGTAATTTGGAATCTATCATAATAATAGTCGAAGTAATATGTATATTTCAGTTTATGTAATTACGAGTTACAAAGAAAACATTTTCATTGTTTTTGGGATTAGAGCGAACCATTTCTCTTTTTAATGTTCTCTATCATTATATTTTCAATTAATGTCTGTAATTACAAACATTTATTCATAAAAAGATGCATTATTTCGTATATATAATCCCTTCTCATGTCGCTATACTTAACTAAAATAACAATCTAGTTTATGATCTGATATTGAATGATATAGAAATTACTCTCGTAAAAAATAATGCGTCTTATTAATTTAATTCCTTTTCTGATTACTTGACATTCGCTTTGAAATACTGCCATGGCTAATTGATACAAGGCACTGCTAATTGGGTTATTAATTACGGTAATGCAAGTTGCTCTCACTAATGAACCTGAAATAACCAAAACCCATCAATAAGTAGATTTTACTCTTTAATGGGGAACGCTAGAATCTGCTAACGAGCTCTACTGCTAGAAACAAATTCTAAATCATTCAGCTGGTTTTTGCATTCAAGTAATTTGCATATGCAACCATCTTATTCTTTAGTTTCAAATCTTTTCCTACTGCGAACGATTTTTAGGTTTCAATGCTTTCGATATAATTAAAGCGTGTTAAACATTTTTTCCCCTTTTCTTACTTTGGAAATTGAATTTATTTAATTACTAGAGTGAATTGCGGAACATTTCTCTAGAATAGACTATATGCTTATTCATTTATTTGCTACTGAAAAATTCCTTAGAATATCTTTTATGAAACTCTTGGCGAATTCGTAATAAGTAATGAATCACTATCATAATCTAATGACATTATATTATCTTTTCCAACAAAGTTCAAACAGAAACTTTTCTCGGAAATCATTTTAAATTCATTTTGTTTAATTCATTATCGTTTTCATGAAAATATATTTAATTCATTTTGTTTAATTTACTATCGTTTGCACGAAAATTTATATGTTCTTCAATGGCATCATTTTTATAATCAGTATTCGAATTTTATATTTTGATATTTTTACGGATAATTTATTCCAATAATGTTTCTATTATCGGTTGCAGCTATTATAAATTCACTTTGATATTTGAAAGGTAATTTTTGTGAATAAATTATTTTTCCATTGCTTTTAAACTAATTATTTGTTACGCTTAGGACTTTGAAATAAGAGTTTACTGACTATCATCTATCTCTTGTTAAAATATCTTGTATCTTATTTTTACGTAAAATGTTTTTAGATTATCTAAGTTTTGATTATCCAGTTATTAAAACTTTAATGTGGAAAATAACTCATCGAATACAATTCATCTATTTGGTGATGATGCGATGTTAAATGTTTTCTTAATGTATGTATATATTTTTAATCCACCTTTCAAAAACTTGTAAAAACGATCTTATGTAAAAATTTTATATTAGTAAGGTTTAAGATATTTGATTATTGATTGAAATTTTAGAACTCATATTCATATTTATATTCATGTTGGAAGATAAGTTAATGTACAGAAAGTAATCAAAATTGTGTGTCAGCTTATTGCTTCTATTGCAACTTTATGCAACTTTCTAGTGCAACTTTATTAATTAATTAACAATTAATAATACTATAATTGTATAATTATATTTGCATTTCTAATAATACTTGCATAATTATATTTGCATTGCTTTTAAAAGCAATATAAGGACTATTTTAAATGGGCCTCGCTTTTTTAAACTATGATCAAATCACAAATCGACATTCACTCTTCAAACTTCCGCGCCTCTCAAACGGAAATTTTAATCTGGCTGTTTTAGTATGTAATTTGGCGTCGTAGAACGTTTTGTCATTAAACTCACTGTGATTTCTGGATAATTGTTTAGTTTTAAAATATTTTCGAATCAAGATAGCTTTTTTGTAAGGTATCGATTTTATGCAGGCGATGAATTATAAATATTATAATTCCTTTTGAAAGTTTATTTGTTCTAGAAAGAAAATAAATCGAATGAGCGATCTAAATTTTTACTTTTTAATATAATTTTTTTAGAAAAACTTTAGAATTTCTTTTTTTTTCTTTCTACTGAAATGGTTGCTTAAATTTAATCAAGTGTAGTTAAGCAGCAAATTAAAACTAGCGGTAGTGGTCTTCCCATAATTTTCTCGCATACTGTAATAAATTTGTCATACTAGGACATACAGTAATTGCGAAATATTAAGTTTTGGCGTAAATTCATCATTTTTATTATATCTGTCGTGTTATCCTTGGCGAGTTATTTGGTGATTAATCCTTGATATGCGTTTATAGTATCCAAAAATTGAAGTTGTGTTTTAGACACATTTTTCTCAACCAATTGAAGCAAAAAGGTGACTTGTCCCCTGCAAAATCCCATACCAAATTTGACATATTTAAGTCATTGCCTTTTTGAATTAATGTGTTTACATGTTTGTGGAAGTACAGACAGACAGACAGTCAAGCCGTTGTTGGATATGACTTAAACTTTGACAGGTGTCTATGCTATAAATGTTAAATCTGTGTTACCGAATCTTATCTATCTAGCTAGTTATTGTGTTTTATCATTTTGTAGTTATACCGAATTGTGTATCTTATATTCAAACAGCAGGACAGACCGACTTCGTCTGAGCAAATTTTACTCACAATTTTAATTAAAATCTGCAATTTTGGTGTAAAGACCATATACCAATTTTCAACCATCCAGCTTAAAGCGTTTTTGAGTTATTTTTGGATTTCCAAACATTTCCGGACATTTTCCAAAAATGTGTTTTTTGAGCTTAGAGAGATCTGAAACGTAAAGATTCGTCAAAATCTAGAGTTCGAATTTTTTGACGATTACTGCACTTTTTCTATACAAGGTATATGAGCAAGTAAAAAGTCATACTTATCGTACGAATAACATATACTATAACTAAACCTGTTATTCATATTCAATTATTTGTAATTTTCATATCGCGGTATTAAGTTCATTTAAAGTTACTGTATACAGAGGAAGGGAAGAAAACTGCTATCATGAACATTTTGTATAAGTGGGGAAGGATTTTCCGGGAAATTTCGTAAACTTAGTCATGGTAGATTTACTTTTTCTTTAAAATTGACTATTTGTGATGATTCTGTAAAAAAGTTTCTTAATTTTTAATGACACCAAAACTCATAACCTCGAGCAATATCGGATATTTCACGTACCTTCCAAAAAGTCTCTAAAGGAAAAAGAAAAAAAAAGAAAGTTTTCAAAATCAATCGTTTCGATACTATTCATTAAATCTCCTAAAAGATGAAATTACCCAAAGCGTAAAAAGCGCAGATACGGCATTTTATAGATTTTTTTTTCTTGGTTTTAAGATTTGTTTTCAGTTTAAAAGTTTCCGATATTTTGCCATTCTCTCATATCCAGTTTCTGGATTACTGATTTCTGTAAAAGTAAATTACTCTAAATGAGATACTTGTGTAATGATTTTTTTTTATCTTTCTCTTCCAAAATTTTAATAGGTTTCTTTCCCCATTTGCGAAAATGAAAACGCTTCTTCTTAAAGCTATATTTCTTTAAAACAAAAATATTAGTGTTATTTAATTACTGAAAAATAAATTAATTGGATTTATTATTTATTTAATAATTGAAATTCTTTGAAAATTTAAAAGAATTTGTTCGCTTATAAAAGCAATAGCTTGGCAAAGATTATCTTTAAAAATTTTGAAGTGGGGCAAAGCACGTTTTTGTTCTTTCAAATCATTTTAACGAAAGAGCTTGACAAGTAACATATATAATTTCTGAAACATAATGCATGTTTTGCTTTTTGTAATCTATATGTCAATTAGTCATTAAAAAATCGTTTAAAACTTTTTCTTCTATGAGAACATACTCCTAACCTCCTTTCCTTTCAAAAACCGTAGTCGCAATCGGAAATATCGAATACTAAGTATGAAATAAAGTTTTGATTAATAATAAACTAGAGAAACTAGTTTATATTAATTATTCAGCTGGTTATAAAGAGTTGTACATTTAAAATTAATTTTATTGATTTTCTTTTCCTTTATAAAGTTTGGATCTGGAAAAAGCGGCGTAGAAGATTTTATGACTTGAATATTACCCTACGTATCATTCATTGTTTTACTAGCTTGTGTGGTCTCCCTAAAACTTTCTCACATACTCTCTAATAAAGGTTTTATATCAGAAAACGCCTCATAAGGCATTGGCGCTCAAAAGTTACGAAACATTAACCTTTGGCATGAATTTAGCATTTTTACTGTATCTATCATGCCATCCTTGGCGAGTTATTTGGCGATGACTTGGCATGTGATTAACAACATCCGAAAATCGAATCTGCATTTTAGTTGCGTTTTTCCCCCAATAGATAGACACAAACATTTCTTAAAACGCTACACTTGTAGTCACAAAATCCCACACAAAATTTAATATATTTAAGTCATTACGTTTTTGATTTATCGTGTTTACATGTTTCTGAAAGTACAGACCTACAGACGATGAACTCCTCATTGGATTTGACTCAAAATTCGATAGATGTCTACACTAGATGTTTAATGTGTGTGACAAATTTTATCTATTTACCTTTCTTCGTTTTGTAATTATGATGTTAACATATATTTCGTAAGCCGGGCAAACAGACTTCTTCTTAACAGATTTTATTCGAAATTTGATAAAAATCTTCGAATTTAATGTAAAGACTGTAGTTCTAAATTTCAACGGTCTGTAGATCAAAGCATTTCTGAGCTATCTTTATCACAGACAGGCTGATGGAAATTTTTCAAAAATGTGCTCTTCGAATTTAGGGATATCTGAAACGCGAAGATCGTCAAAATATGGAGTTTGTATTCTTTGGCGATTACTATACTTTCACTATGCTACTTATATGAGAAGGTAAAAATGCATGATTAAATATCGGATTTGTAGCTTGATCTATTGGGATCTACTGTACTATGCTGATTCATAACCTCGCATAATTTATTATGCATGCTTTTATGCACATTTGACTGTATTAATTATCCATTGTAATGTAAAACACGTTTAAATTTAAACAGTTAAAGATAACAGAAATAATTGTATATTTCATAAAAAAATAATATGGTAATATCTTTGGTTTTTAATGTTTCTAAAAAAAGGGATTATTCTTGAGTTAATTTTAATATCCTTTTAATTGAATTCCTCTTTTAGCTCGTGATTATCTCAAATGTTAAAGTTCAGTCTCACTTTCAGTTTTGGCTTTTGTGTAATTAGAACGATAAATTAACTGACGTTTAGAAGTGTTCCTAATTGCACCGTGGCGTCTATACGTAATTTAAATTAATGATTTGTTTGTCTCAAGATTTAATTAGTGCCGGATTTTATTCCAAACTAAACACTATTTTAGTTTGGAACTACAGAAAAAGGGAAATAGCCATAATCTCATAAATTCCGCTGATTAATTCTGTAAAATATTATTAATTTAGAATGTTTCCAAATTAAAATCATGGCAGTATTTGCAGTTTAATGGTGCACACAGTACTTTTAAGAGAATTACTTAATAGGTTTAAAACAAAAGCGCTCTGGATTATAAATTACTTCCTATACACTTAACTTAGGTGCTTAAAATGTGCGACCTAGTTCTGCACGATTATTTTTTAAAATATCTGAATTTAAAATTATTGATTCTAGAGTAATCATACTTTGGATAGAAAATCGTCTTTTAAACAGTGCCTTTTAAAAAAAGAGAAAAATCTTCTGGTTATCTATATCTATACTTATAATAAAGCTCAGTGTGTGTGTGTGTGTGTGTGTTGGCGCTCTACAGGTCAGGTCATTTGACATACAGCTATCAAATTTGGTGCATGTATAACTTAGAGGTCGGGAATGTGCACCTGGGGTCCCTTTTTTTGAAATTTTAATTAGAATTTTAATTATTAATTAAAAACTAACTTTCCCGCCAAAAAAATCTTCCATTTTCCCCATCGCCAACTTTTCCGCCAAAAAAATCTTCCATTTTCCCCACCACCAAATGAGTAAGGCTTTTTTTCTCCCAACAGTACTGAGGCTAGGGTTAACATTTTTCGGCGGATTATTTTAAACGATTCTGTTTATTTTCTTAATGTCTGATGCATTTAAAATTAAACATTGTTAATTAATCCATGTTTCAGATTCATTCTGAAGTACTTTTGAATTAAAATAACACAGAATAAAGGAAATAAAAAATGTATAATCTGCATAGCGTTACCTCAACTGGCGTAGAAAAATTCACGCATTTGCGTTAACGTAACTGGCGAAGAAAATTCACGCATGCGCAGTTTGTTCTGACTGTTGACATGACAACCAACGGATGATTTAAATTATTTTTAGGTTAGTTGCATGCTTTTGTAATTAAATTGTATTTATGTTAGTTATATATATTTTTTGTATATGCTTATAGCTTTAAGTACATCGTTTTTTAAGTAGTTTTTTTAAAACCTGTTTTCGTCCGATTATTTTAAACGATTCATTTTATTTTCTTAGTGTTTAATACATTTAAAATGAAACATTGTTAATTAATCGATCTGTTCATGATGAATCTGAGAAATTTTTGTTGACAAATTCTTGAGATATTATATAAATTAAGAAAGATATTCTTTAGTGCCCATAAAGTTTAAACGCTCAGTGACTCTGTTATCAGTAATCATATTATTAAAAAAAATGCTTTGTTTCAGTAAAAAATATTATTATATTAATTGCAGATTAATCATTTACACTTTAATTTAAAGCATAATTTCTACGAGAACTAACAGAAAATTAGAGAGATACATACCACGCTATGACTGAAGGCCTTTATAATATTATGAGTGAATTATATGACTATCAAAATTTGAAGTTTTAAAATATTTTGCTGAAGAATCTATTAAAGTTGGAATTGCGTAAAATATTTAATGATACGACCGGAGTATTCCGATTCAACCTATTTAATTATTAAAATTTAAACGAACATTAATATTGGCGAACCGGCTGGTCGCCAAAGGCGGCTAGTTTTTTTATAAAATATTTATGTAGTAGATACTAATACCAATATAGATATATATATATATAGTATTTTTATGATGTATATGTAGCATATGATTACATATGTTAAAAAAAGGTTTAAAGAAAGAGTTTTATATCAAAAATAAATTGCAATTCATGCAATAAAATAATATATTAAAATACTCACCAAACAAAAATCAAATTGGGAAAATTAAAGAATTATTTAAGTAAATGGGTATATAATGATTCCATTGTTGTTTCCATTCCTCCTATGAATTAAAGGAATTGTTAATAGCGATGATAATAATAAGTAATAGTAATAAGTTATGATGGAAATCTCTGCACTAAATCATTTGCAATGAAATGTAGAAAGAGCATGCGCGTATTTGTATTACAGCTGGACAATGGAAAAAAAAAAAAAAAACCCAAAGAAAAAATCTAATGTTATTGAAAAGCCATTATTCTTACAACATACAAATTGCAATAACACAAATTGAATTAGCATCAATTATATCAGTATAAATAGGAAAAAGAGAAATCAAAATTATTAAGAATCTGGAATTTCGTCAAAGCCCTTCATTCTAAAATAAAAATGCAAAGCATTTTTTTCCCTCAAGGGTTGGGTTTATAGTTAAAAAAAAATGAATCCTCGTGACCCGAAAATCACGTTAAGTTGTAGGTTTCAAAATAATTAGCATAGATACAAAAGAAAGTGAATAAGCACACAGAAACCACAGAAGATATGCGTTCATTAAACCTAGAAAAACGAAAATCTACTCCAGACCACAGAAATCGAAATCATTCGAAGCAACCCTTGCCTAATTTGAAAACGCATCTTCTTTTAAATAAATACCGATAAACGACGCCACCTAGTTTTAAAATATATATATATTGTTGCTCAACTCCAACACAAATACGTTATATGCGTTATCTATTAATTCAAAAAGAAACAAAAAGAATTGTAAGAGAAATAAGCATCCTCTCAACATAAGGATTTATTAGGGATTTCATTCTCTGTGTAGGAACAAAATTTCATTCCGTTTCGTTTCTATAGATAAAACATGAAATGTAATTATATATATATATATATATATATATATATATATATATATATATATATATATATATATATATATAATATAAATTTATGAGATATATATGTAAGCATATATTGCCCAATGGCATGATCGCGTGGGAACCCAATTTTTGTTGAAATTTCTGCTGTTATTTTTACTATAAGAATAATTCTTCAACTTTTCCTGAAAACAGCAAAGATAAAACCAATTCATATGCTCTACCTTAATAACCGTCATCATCGTATGTGAAGAATGATTGATATGATCTGTAGTCTGAGTTGTGGTTCTTGTGTAAAATAATGTGATTTTGAATTTTTTTTTATATAAATTCTGTTTACTTACAGGATTTTGCTATGATCATAGTTTTTACAGGTATATAATATTGGCATGCTTTGAATGCATTCTGTTTTGTTCCTTTGTTTATTTTATTTGATTAATCGTATTCTTTTCACCTGAAATTATGAAAATATAAATTTTAAATATAAATTTAAATATAAAGCAGAAATATAAATTTTAATTTCGTTTAAAATCACTTCTATTTTGTCTTAGAAATTTTAGAAGACAAAATATGTGCCTTATTATGTCATTACTAATGTACATTCTAAGATTTTTCTTTATGGTATGATTCAAATACAAAGTATAAACTAAGGATTGTGTTTCTATGAAAAATATTATCGAATATTTACGAATAAACTTCAAGAGTGATCCAAAAAAAGTTCCCTGTGTATGAAGCCCTAGTCATCAGTCCACTCAACCAATTAAATCGTAATTTCCGATATGGTTATTTGAAGGTATGGTGAAGTGGTGTTCTGTTACAAATGTTCAGTATAAATCAATGTTGCGGAATTACGTACTTTATTCCAAAATTGCAGCAACGAAATGTCAATAGTGACATTTGTATGGATGCAAATTGGGGCTCCTCCACTCATCCTCTAGCGTGTTCAACAAGTGCTGCTGCAACGCTTTCGTGATAGTCATCCCTCATAATTTTGCAGTTTTGTGGTCATCGCGATTCCCCGATCTCACTCCTATAGATTTCTGGTTCTGGGGTTATCTGAAATCTGAGGTGTACACATCCAGTCCACTAGATGCGTCAGAATTAAGAGATGCTATAAAACGTTATACTCATTCTTCTTGTTTCGTTCGCCATTCTTGTCAATAATCCCATCATGCAGTGCATTGTCGACTGCGAAGGTCACACGTAGAGAGTAAAACTTTTTTCCCTTTACTCTCTTGTGTTGCCATTGGTCCTTTACAATGCCTTTCTTTGCAAATTTTCGTCACACGCTTATAATCCCAACGCCATTTATGGTTTTTCAATACGCTCCTCAATTTGCACAAAGAAAAATTGGTGTTGCCATTCGAAAATTTTGAAATGTTTCATTGTAATCGTAATTAGTTCTGCGTTGTTTAGAATCATCACAATCTTGAACACATACCTTCAAACAATTATATTTGAAATTTTGGTTCTATTGGTTGAGCGGATTGACCATTAAGGTTCATATATCGGGGAATTTTTTTACCACCCCGTATTTAAGGTATCTGAACACATACGTTGAAAAGGTCTATTTTCGCTAAAAGTTGCATTAAAAAAAAATTCTTTTATTGTATAGACCAGTCTTTGAGCTATCCAAAACAGTTTTATTTTTGTCTCTTCGTTAATTAGAAGTCAAGATGTTAATATTTTCGTACTGATCGATAAATCGGAAGTGGACATTTAAATAATCGGAAGCACCGATTTCAAGGGCTAAAAACGTGTTAAAAATTTGTATAACACAAATTTAGTTTTAAACAAGGAAAAATTATTGCACGGAAAAACGCAAAATGCCAATGAGAGTTTCAATGGTGCTTTGTGGAAATTTGTAAAGATACGTTTAATACTAAAGATACGTTTGTTATGCTCCGAACCCTCAGATTAGGGACATTTATGTCTGTCATACATTTTGACAAAGATTTTATAGGATTACTGAATATCTTTAAGATTATTTGAGTGTATCCTAGTGCAAATGCAATTTGAGCATTTGCTGAGCTCGACAAAGACAGAATAAATGAATCTAGGCGGCATTCATTGCCAAATGCAAAAATTGCCAGAACAAAAAATAAAATGCTTAAAAAAGGAAGATTATTAAAAGCAGAGGAGGAACAGATATGAACTATAAATGTGGCAAATTTTAAGTATGTACACACATAATTTATTATTAAAATGTGCTATTGTATACTTTAAATGTATTTTTCTCAAAATTGAATTTTACTTATTTTTAACTCACTTCACATCAAATAACTCAAAATATAATTATCATATTATTATTAAATTTGGTGGCCTTTGTCTTTATACTATTTTCTAGGGAATAAACTAAAAGAATATAGATTGAGTGAACATTTTTTTTTTTAATTTACAGCCTATTTTTTGAATAATAACGTCATAAATTTACTAAATATTTCATGATAAATCTTCGACTGGTTCTAAAAATTTTATTTATTATTATAACATACGCTTGTTGTTCATTTCCTGGAGAAAACTACGTAGTTTATTTTAGTGTAAGTTTTGTTCGGATGAGAGTAATAGTTTTTGGTATAGCCAATTTGAAGTTTTTTTAAGAATTTGCTTAAATTTATGTTAATAAATACCAATTTTCAAAAATTATTTATATTTATCTCAAATATTGACATGCTATTGCTAATCTTTAATAGTCTTAAACCCAGAAAAGGGTTAAAGTATATCTACACCATATTTTACTAAAAGAGTACTCCGAACGTGTTCGGATACCTTAAAAATGCATCATCAATGAATATTAAACGTTTCACCTTTCATGAAGCTGCAATCAATTGAATTGTGTAATTTTTATGTTAATAAACGAAACGATTTTGAAATGAATATTTTGTATGTTGAACATATACTAAAAAAAACTCTGCGAAGCAATCGAATTCTTTTATTAATAAGAAAAAAAAGACCTAAATAATTATTTAAAAAACATTGCTTTAAAAAATTGTTTCGCGAAATTAATATCAATATATTTGCATTCCTCGTTATTATATGCCAATGTAACTGAACTACTTCCTTTCAAAAATTGTTGTAAGTACATTTTTTCCCCTTATTTTCTGAGAGGACAAAAGCTTTAAGGCGATTAATAAACCTGGAAGATATTCAAGAATTCTGACATCATCTTTCTAATTTATGGTCTTTTGTGCCAATAGTTTGACAAACGAAGAACTCCTTTCGAACTAAATACGGGTGAAAAGAATAGCCTCGAAGCAGAGTAGACGCGGGAATATTTCAAAAAGATAAAAAGGATCGCGGAATATTTTCCTTTATTACCCCAAGGGCGTCAAGACATAATTAGAATATTTTAATCTGAGGTCCGGAATTGAAAAGAATATTACCTGTTTCATTCTTTTAAAATTCTTTATTCAAATGAAAACAATGAACTTTTTACTCTTTTCAATTTATAAACAAGGAAATCGAAATTAATATTAGTTTTTTTTAAACTTTTTGTTTGATGCTTGGAGGAGCTTAGTTTGATAATTTTTAAGAAATGCTAAGAACAAAAGCTAAGTATTCATGAAAATTTGACTTCTTTGTCCTATTTTTTCAAAAGAATTTTTGCTTTCTTTTTCTAATTTAAATACTAAACTTCCTTTAGTTTTAGTCTTTGTCCCTGAATAATTTTCCGAAAAATGTTTCATTATATAGAATAGTTTTAATTAAATCACCGAGTTTTTATCATGAATTTTTTTTTTTTCTTGCTTTTAATTTTCGGAAAAAATCAGAATATTTTGCATACTGTATTACTTTTAAATATCAATTCTCTAGGGCCATTTTTTTTTTTTTTCATTTCCGGAAACAAAATTCTATTTTCTTTCAAATAAAGCAATATTTTCAACATCTAAATTAACCTGAAGTAATATTATACTGATTCATTTACAGAGAATTCTTTTTCCTATTAAGTAAACATAAAAACGAATATAAAAAAAAACAAAAAAAAAACCTAACAATAAAAATATAAACTTATTTAAGAATACTGATTTCTGAAATATTTATCAACAATAATTCCGATTAAATTGGGGGGGAAATTCTACTGAAATTATTTAAAAAGAAATTCAAATTAAAAACAGGAGAAACTTCTTATCAGTGATAAAACAAAAGTAAATACCATTTATCATTGTAAAATTTTCAGCTAAAAATAATGGTTCTTTTCGGGACTAACATTTAGTGATTTTGTTTATCTTGAGAATGAGTAAATTGAAGTATGAATAAGAATGTTTCTCGATTATATCCGAATATATTCAATAATTATATAAAAATAGCCGTCTTTGGCGACCAGTTCTTTCGTTTGAATCCCTCAAAATCATTGTTTGCGATAGTGTTGAATTAAAAATATTATTACGGTTTAATAAAAAGTTGTACGAAAATGAAATTCGTCCTTAGAAAGGTATTTTTTTAATCTTCAGATAAAACAAAAAGCATTTTTTATCAGATAATTGTTTTGGAAGATACGAGTGTCAGTTTCCGAAAGCAAGTCATGGCGTTTGTGGCTAGACTTAAGATTAATATATAGGCACCAAAATTGAAAAATTCTTAAGCTATTTCTCGCCAAATATAATCACGACAATTTTCGATTGCAACTTTCAAAGCTGTTTGTTAGCATTTCTGATATACACACAGGATTGCAGATAGTTTTGGGACGATTCTGATGTGCTTCGCGAGAAACCGTACATTAATCTTAAGTCTTATCACAATTACTTATGACAACGGTTAAGCCTATTTTTGCGCTCGATTGAACTTTTTGTTTGAAACTTATTTCTTCATTTATTTTATATAATCATTCCTCTGGCTGAATGTCCTCTTTAGTGACATGGTGAACTATCTTCTGAACATTTCTGATGATATATGATATTTTGCAGCTTCATTAATTAGCTAAGCGAAGCGTTTATGCTGTAAAAATGTTCAATGAAAAAAAAAAGCAGTCTAAAATTCGTATGATATTTTGTTTATATTTAACTGTTGCCATTCGACAGTTAGTAATGAGCTCGATTTCTGTGCCACCGTTATATATATATACATATATATATAGAGAGAGATGTTTATCATTTCTCTTTTATTGTCAGTTTAGTATTTAAATTGTGTAATTCTGTATTTCTTAGAGAGAGAGAGAGAGAGAAAGAAAGATGTCATCTTTGATGAAGATATAAAGAAATTTTTAAACTGTTCAGTTGCCATAATGGTTACGGGCACGGGGTCATGAGACGGTATTTTATTTACTCAAAGTAACAATAAGTTATTAATTTTTTTTTTCAAATATCGATTTACTTTTTTTTAAGAACAAAATATTAACCTTGCTTAATCATGCATTGGCATTTTTTTAATCGTTTAAAACACTAATTTTGTCGTATCTCAAAAGTCTAATCTTAATTCATGTTCCTGTATTATTAACTATTTACAAAATTATCTACAGTATCCTGTTAGATTATTTAAATACCACATCCATCTTTAAAGAAATATGCGCGAAAGTGATATTGTGTTACAATTCTAACATTTTCTGCTTTTGTCTAATTTTCTAAAGTAAAAAGTTAAGACAAAAAGAAAATTGCAAACATTTTCAAAATCGACAGATATTTGTATTTTTAATATTGAAAATTTATCAATAATTCAATAATTTTTTATTTATTTTTGAATGGGTTCAAAACTGAATTCTAATGATATTGTTATTTTGTGATCGATTTGATTATCTTTTTTTTTTTTATCATTTTGTCATAATCTTTTTAATTTTTATTTTGCTTCTTTGTGCATAATCTGATAAATTTTAATGATTTCAAAAGCTGTGATAAGATTGTTTCATAGTTAGATATTTAATTGCTTAGTATCGAATTTAGGAAATGAATAAATTCATTCAGTTTTAAACTTATTTGCGAAAATAAATTTTATTGACGCATTGTTATAAAAAGTGTTATTATATGTAAATGCTATAAAATTGTATTCGTTTTCGTTTATTTTGTGTCGTGTAATTAAAAAAAATCATTTCATTATATACTTACTAAATAGTTTCTTATTATTATATTTCATCAAAGAAAGTGGAATTCGAACGTAGGCGAATAGATGTTTATCAGATATTAAGACCAAAAGAATAACTATGTTGAAATGAGTTCTTGAATTAAACTTCATTTCATTTCTGTAGGATTCGTATTTAATTTATTTTTATCCTTTTGCTTGGTAATAATCTCCGAATCTTTCATTTACATTTCTGAAAGTTTCGATGACAAAAAAATGGAACTCTCTCCTTTAAGTAAGAGTCTCGGTATTGAAAGCAAAAACGCTTATTTGTTGTCTATGATCCTTCCATAGGAATAAACATTTCTTCTTCAGAGAGGTATCAAATAACTTTTAACTCGCTCTAGATTTATTGACGCATATTTTCTTTGTTTTGCACTCAAGCCAGCCAATTTCATTGCCGATGTTTTAGTTACCACCGACAGATGTTTTATTATCGTCTGATAATCGGGGACGATAGACATATGCACTGTATTTAGAAGTTATTTCTTAAAGCAAAGAATAGAAAGTCAAAAATGTGGATGGTTGCGAATATCCTCTGAGTGATTTGGAATTATTACATGATTAGTCTTAATTTATTTTAAATAAAAAAAAATAATTCATGTTTGTGTTAAGGGGAAATTTCGTGTATTGTTTAGCTACCAAAACAAATTCAGCTTTCGATTTTAGCATTAAATAATAAAATTCGTTCTTAGCATCCTAGAATTGATGATAAAATCTTTGTTAGATCAGTTCTACTTGTTGCATTATAGTAAAACAGTTTTTATTCGTTTATATGTTACTAAAATCATCTTCAGTGCAAGAGCTTATTTTTCAAATAGGAGTCTTCAAAATAAAGTTCCTAAGTTGTTTTTAGTTTAATTTATATATGCGTTTTGGGGGGGGGATAGGAAAGAAATACAAATAAATCATATACATATTCTAATTAATTTATAGTATTATGATTCCTGAATATGATATTTACATTTTATTGATTTGCAGTAAAAAATATATGTTTGGACATAAAGAATAAAAAGCTCAAACCTTATCTTTTCATTTTGATGTTTCTTTGAAACCGTTTCAAATAATTAAGTTATATCTTTGTCCACTAGTTTTCTGATTTTGCTTTGTTAAACATTTTTTTTTTCTTTTCATTCGAGCAATTACTACTTAATCACTTGTTGAAGTAAAATTCCCCAAACCTAACAAATTGGATCATTAATTGTTTTTACTTAATACGCAAATAGTCCCTGTAGGTAGACAAAAGAAAAATGCTAAGGACAGCGAAAAAAGGGAGAAAAAATTAAAGACCGTGGAAAAATTCCTCTTTTTGATGTTAGACTAAGAAAAAAGGAAATAAATAAACAAAAAAGTAAACTTGGAAGAAGAAAAGAATAGAAATTTGTGCTCTGCTCTAAGAAGAAAAGTAAAATTTGACTGCAAGTTTTCTGCTTAAAGACAGCCCAGGCGTTGTTTCTCAAGCGTGGCGATTATAATCTAATTTCTGCGCCAAATGTTTGGCGAGCATTTTGTCTGAACACACGCCTTTTAATTAAGAAGTGTTTCTATTTTATCCAGCGATGAAGGGAAGAATACATTCGTCTTAGATGATATTCATCTCTTTTTCTTTAATTTTATTTTGTTATTTGTCTGCTTTTTTTCCCCCTGGTAGATTCCTCTGAGAATTATTTGGTCGTTAACCATCGTGTTCTTAATTCTAATCTTTTTGTTATTCTTCTACGGTGTGCTTGCTCACTCGCTTCTGAAATTGAATGTTTTGAGAAGATTCTAATGCGGATTTTCACTGAGTTCTTTAATTCTTTGCCATTTTGTATTCATGAGTCTTTGGTTCCTCATGAATATAAAGCAGATGAGGAAAAAAGCTTGCTTCTAACAATTTTTGCAGTAATGATTTGAAAGTTAACGTCTAATTCCTTCCAGAAGAATTGCTGTGCTTTATTTTTAGGCTCCATTGATTTCCTAGTGATGACTGTAATATAAGTAATAAAAATATTTTATCTTAAACACTGAATCTAGGCCACTTATACAAAGTACAAAGAAAGTAATGTAATGTCCGAAAAAAATTCGAATTCTAGATCTTGATTAATCTATACATTTCAAATCTCCCCGAGTTTAACTGTATGTGAACATGGTGGAGCAAAACTGCTTTGAGTTAGGCGGTTGAAATTTGGTATATAATCCTTACACCATATTTATAGATTTTTACAAAATTTTTAGCGAAATCCATTCAATGGAAGTCTATCTGGTTATTCGAATATAGGTTAATATGGTAATTCAAAACAAAGAGAGTTCGATTGGTAACATTTGGTACGGAGGTTGAGCATCTAAAATGTCGATTTTCATCAAATTTTGAAACCAAGCTTGTCAAAAACTCGACCGTCTGTCGGTATGTAAACACAATGATTTAAATTCAATGAAATTTGGTATGTGATCCTTTGACTATAACCGTAGTTCCGCGTCAAGATTTGGATTCAATCGGTTGGAAGATAAGACTTCCAGTATACATATTCTCACTATAGATTCTTAACAAGATCTAAATTTCGTAACGATGGTTCGCCAATACCATGCAGTACCGAGAATGTTTGCATTTCCAGATTTTTGTTTGTCTTAAGTGATAAGCAATTCAGGAAACTTAAAACATGCTAGCATAATTTATAATAATGTCTTCTGGTTAAGTTCATCTGTCGAAAAATGTGCGTTTTCTTTTAAATGTCAAGTGAAAATCCTACAGTTGCGTTATGAAAGAGGAAAATATTAACAACGATATTAAATTATGTAATCTTATCGTATATTATTCAACAAGTATATAATTATATGAATTACAAAAATAAAATATATTTAAACATTGTTTTTATAATAAGGTTGTAGATTCATTTTTTGTTAATTTTATTATAATTTAAATAATCAATGTCTTTTTTGACTCGTGATTGATTTGATAAATAATTTATCTTTACCTTTCATATATTTTCCAAAATTGTTGTTTAACGTTTAGACAAAATCTGGTAAAGATATTTATTCTATTATAAATATTAGTTTGTGATTTTTATTTCGTTAAAGAAAAAAAAAAACAATTGATAAATTTAGAAAACATTTTTCGGAAAAATTTTCTTATTTAACCCATCAATTGGCAAATGGGGAAAAATTATAATAAAATGTATTTGGAGAAAACTATTTAGAGTGCACATGCTAAGTAGGATATCTATAATGTATTTGCATGTTCTTAGAAATTTATTTAAAAAAATTCTTTTTAATTATTTCCCAGAAATTTTAGCCATGCTTACAATATCCATGTAAAGCATTTAGACTTATGTATCACCCATAAGAGCCAACGAAGACGCATGTTAATTCTGAACAGTCGTACCAGATTAAGGCTTAAAAAAGAGAAACGACTTTACTAACATGAGTGAAAATTTCTTGCAAATTTGAAAATAAATTTTTAAATTTTGGTATTTCTCTCCTTAATAAGTTCATCAAAATAATTATGATTATAAATTTTAATTAAAATAATGTATAACAGTTCCTTTGTATTTTTCCAATACAGTATGCCTTCGGAATTCTTTTATAAAAAATAAAAAAGGAAAGCTGAAAAACGAAAAAAATAGAA
The DNA here is from genome assembly GCF_947563725.1 of Argiope bruennichi. Taxonomy (NCBI): domain Eukaryota; kingdom Metazoa; phylum Arthropoda; class Arachnida; order Araneae; family Araneidae; genus Argiope; species Argiope bruennichi. The sequence continues at coordinate 59,487,865 of NC_079154.1, forward strand.
TCGATTTTGTGCTGTTGATTTCTGCTTGATCAGATTTAGTGTAACTGCAATTTTTGTTACTCTTTCATTTAGAACTATTTTCTCGGAACACTAGCATTATTTTAAACAGAAAGTCACGGAACAACATTTCGCCTTCATGTCCGATCGATTCTTAACTGGCTGTCATAATTTTGTTTTGCTGTGCTCGCTTGCCGATTTTGTTCTAGAACGTCTGCCAATATTTACACGTAACAGTCGAGACGAATTGGCATTCTTTTTTTCTATCCTTTGTCCCGAATCCTTTCCTTGCTTTACTCAATTTTCATTTTTTTTTTTTTTTTTTTTTTTTCCTTCTCCTTTTCCTTCCGAATTGGAATATCGATAAAGCCTAACGCTGGTTCCTCGCCATTTTTCCAATAAAATAGCTTTACCCGTAACCGTGAGCGGGAATTTTAAGTTCAAGTAGAAAAATAGGAAATGGCTTGTAAGCCTTCATAGTTTCCGGGTCCTTGATGCAATTTCATTTATTTATGTCGCCCAGGATCTATGTTGTTTTGTTTTGGACCTTCCTACAGACGTGACCCGGGAAAAAGTTTTTGATCATCGTTCGAAATTTCAGTGAGTGATTTTATGAGTTTCTTTTTACCCTTGCGTCTTCGAACGTAGGAAAGGCAGAAAAAAAAGGGGGGGGGGGATACTTTTGGAAGTTGCAAAGGTCGTGACTGGTTGTGCTTACGAAACAAGAAAGAGGGATTTTTATGACACGTCTAAGGGAAGTGTCCACTGTCACGCGATTCTGTATACTGGGGATGCTGACTTGGTCCAAATAATAACATATCTATCGATTCGATTCTGAGAGAGAATGGATTTGATTGTCCTTTTTTGCAATTAGAGGGAACGAAAATTTTCCTTCAGAGCACTGGGCGTTCGTGAGGGGCCTTGACAATTTTGATTTATTTCTTCTAGAGCTGAGGCTGCTTTTGGGAAAAGTTTCTGGAATTTAAAAAGTATTGAATGTAAAAACTGGAGCTAAAAAATTGCAATTGATTGATTTTTATAGAAGAAAAGTAGAAGCATTTTATACTTTTTATTTTACTTCGAAAATAAATTACAAAATACCTTGACATTTACAAAATTTATGTTTGTATTTCATAGAGTACTCAGTTGAATTTTCTTCTTCTTGAATTGTAACGATGTTACAAATAGAACGCAACAAAACGTTATTTTTCTAATACTTATATAACATATTTATTCACTTTTAACTATTTTAGAATTAAAATTCTGAACTAGTTCTATTTAGAAAAATATTTTTCATTTATCAATCCTTTTTTCATTTTAAGCATTAGCTCTCGTGCGATAAATAAATTTTTATTATCTATAGAATTGCATTTTTATTAATGGACAACATTCCTTACTAATTATAAAGCAAAGAACAATCACATATTGCATGATAAAACTAAAAAATGAAACTTCAAAAAATATTTGCTTATCACAAGAATTAATATTTGTTAGCATTTTCTTATATAGGTATAGTTGTTTCTTGTACCACATTAATTACTTCTGGAAATTCCCAAGACATTTATTTTATTGCAGTAAGAAATAAATTTTATTAGAAGCTGAAATTCTCCATAGCTTCATATAAAAAAGTCATTTGAAAGAGTAATTTTTCTTCGAAAAATAAATTTGATATTTGGCTTGTTTATTTATTGCAATTGAAACTTTAAACGTTCTGATTATTAACTCGTATCTATTTTTAATATCATTCGTTTGTATATCAGAAATTCTTATAATTCTGTATCTATTTATTCCAGGTAACATCTACACCAATGAAGTGCTAGATAGGGAAACGAGCAACAGGTACTGGCTCACTGTCCACGCCGTGGATAGAGGGGCAGTACCTCTGTCCGGTAGACTAGACGTGTACATCGAGGTGTTAGATGACAATGACAATGTTCCTTTGACAATTCAGCCAGCCTACTATCCCAGCATACCCGAGAATGCACCTCCCGGAACCATAGTTCTGCAATTGGAAGCATTCGATTGGGATCTGAATGAGGACAATAAGATTAGATTTAGCATCGCAAGTGGAGATCCTCAGGGTTATTTCTCAATCGACAATGTGACTGGTGAGTTATCTTTTCACGTTATTTTGAAATCGCTATTGTTATAAGGCATCATGGATTAGTTTAAATAAATTAATCATTGAATCAACCTGCTTATTATGTTTTCATTTGCATTGCTTTATATAAGTTTAATAGACCTAATATAATTCATTTCATAAAAATGACATCAATTTCAATTTTTTTCTTCTTTTAAATGGAAAGAATTGGTTTATACTTTTATTTTACTGGCAAATCTATCTAAAATCATCTTTCTTCGTTGATATAAGACTACTTTAAAAATAATCTGGATTTTATATCTACTGGTAAAAATATATTTGGAAATAGTTTTTCAAATTTATTATTTAAAGTATGTATAAATGGGCACTTCCATTCAGACTTATTTCATTAAATTTCGGGAAAATGTATATTATTGTTTAAAGATGCGCCATAAGAATGGAAAATAAAATAAATTTCTTCTATGATTTTCCTTTGTGCATATATACTTTTATAATGCCCACAAGATTCAGCATTTTTAACTTGTTAGTTAAAGTTATGGGTTGCCACGAATTAGCTCGATCCCCTTTTTAGCGTTTTCCCAAACCTTGAGAGTTAAATGATAGCGCATTCATTCGACAAATGCTCCGGATCCGGGTAGATATTTAATTTTGAGTGTCCTCGAAACACAGTGACGCATCCCTTGGCGAATAAATTGAGTTACCCTTCGAGTTGTCACCTAGTTATCACACCCACTTTCTCGAATTAGGCAACGGCACTTAATTGCAATTACTTCCGCTAATTGGAAAGCCCTTGACTTTTTCTTCGATATTCGCAGTGCCTAGAGGAAGTCTTTTACGGACTTCCGGATGGCTTCCATCTGAAAAATCCCCAGATTTGTCTTTGTTTCTATATACAGGGTATCCTTGAATTCATGAGCCAAATTTTAAGGGTAAATAAAATACATATAAAGAGCTTTTTTTTTTTTTTTTTTTTTTTTTGTATGGCAATATGGCGTTGGAAATGGAAAAATGTTGGCGAAAAAAAATGTTGACGATCGTACATAAGAAAGATATCTGATCTCTCAGAGACAGCATAAATCGCTTCATAACGCAAAAATATTCTTAACAGCAAAGAATTGTTTGCAGCTCGTGTAATGCCCTTCAAACTCAATAAAATTGTTTTGCAAACGATTTGATTATGCAGACTAAATAAAACTCTGCAACTATTGCATATTGTTAAGGAAGAGACTCTTTATAACTTCATTATGAGGTAGATGAAAATAATAAACGAGTTTCAGGAACAGTTATTTAATTATTTTCTAAGTTCCACATTTCACAAGACAAAACAAACACGAACGCGAAAAAACACGACACTCACTTCGAATACAACCTATTAATGAGCCCCAAGAAGGATCATGGAAAATATGCCTTGGATGTTAATAAGGTAACGCCATCTGTTGTATCAAAAGAGAAGGTAGTAGATTTATGTAAAAACTACAATATTTTTTTTTCCTAAAAATTCATATTCTATTAAGTTACGTCGCTGAATTTGTATATCGTCTGCTCTAAAAAATTGTGTAAATAAAGAGCTTTTTTTTTTCCATTTCCTCTGAATTATTTTTTCTTTCCGCCTACACTTTGACCTCATATTGCTATACAAAAAATGCCTCCTTATATATATTTTACCTACCCTTATAATTTGGCCCATGAATTCAGGGATATTCTGTATAATTGATTAAAAATCAGCTGAGTTTAAAAAATTATAAACAAAAACAAAATATTAACTATTGCATTCTTAACGAAATTGGTTGGAATTATATTTTGATTATTCTGTTAACGTTGATATGGTATGTATAAAAATAAAAATAAATGTTTAACTTTTTAAGATGTTTAATTATTTATTGCTTTCATTCCGTAAACCCTGCGTTTAAATAGTATCAGCCATAATCAACAATTTTTTAATATAACTTAAAAAATTCGAAACTTACGTTAAAAATATAATTTTCCCTCTCTTAATTACCCGCTATTTCTCAGGTTGAAAATAAATTTATATATTTTATATATAAAATATTAATTATTTATTTAATCGTCATGAAATCTTCAATAATATCCTTCCTTATTCTTCAGTATCCGTGAGTATAATTGGAAGCGCTTATCTCTATCTCTACTAATAATAAAGAAGTATGTGTGAGTGTTGTCGCACTCAAGAATAGACCATTTGACCTAAAGCTACCAAGTTTGGTAAAGTATACTTTGAAAGTGGAAATATGCAACTCTGGGCGATTTATTTGAAATTTTAATTAGAAGTTTCATTAATTAGAAATTGATAAAGAAATTACTATAGAATTTGTATCATTTTTCCGCGATAGCTCTCAAAAATATTATTTTTCCAAATTGTTTTTTTTATTCAAAAAAAATTCTTTTTTAATTATACAAATTTAATTTTTTGTATAATTGTTGTACAAATTTTTTCAGAATTTCAATAATTTTTTAAAAATATTTTTCCATAAATTTTAACAACAGTTTTCGTAATTGAACTGTTCAAGAAGTGTTCATCATACCATGAAATATATATCCATGGGATTTTCTTCCATTGTTGTAGACTGAAGAAGAAGGGTTGTTTAATGTCTGTATAGTTTACATGAAAATTAAGAAAGTGAAATTACTATGCTATAAATTATTTGGTCTAGTAAATGCTTTGGTGTTTGTTAAAATTTAGTGCTTAAAAATGTTTCCTTGGGGAAATCTTGAACATTAAGTTATGCATAAGAGATTTAATATGAAGGGCCATAAAAAAATTATCGGCGAACCAGCTGGTCCCAAAGCGGTTTGCAGCTTAATATAAAGGTCGATTGCCACATAACAAACCAGTTGTTGTGATACTAACGTCATATGCGAAAAAATATAAATATATTTACTATCAACACTTAAAAAAATGATAACAAGCTTGTAAATCAAAGTATTTTTTTTAATAATGCATATGTTTTAATATACTTTTAAAATAATACTTACTTTATAAATAATTTAAAATACTTTTGAAATATTAATATACGCAAAATCCTGTTATCCTCTGCAGATTTTATTGTCAACAGGTTTGAATTAAAAATGGAAAGATCGATTGCAACAAAACGACTTTTTAAAAACAACAAACAAAAGTTTATGTTTCCCTTAGTTATTAATAATTTTTAAAACGATACAGAACTTAATTATACATTGCGAGTAGCAATTCGGAATCAAATAAAGAAAATAATTAAATCTCTATAAAACTTTCGTTTACATGGATAACAGCACTAAAAATATAATGACTTTTTTTATACTCAGATGATAGCCTTCGATAATTAGTCAGAGTGGACAGACTATGCCATTTTTTTGTTGTTGTTGTTGTACATTTATTATCTCTATATGTTTTAAAATATATTGTTATATCCAATTGAATATGCACGACTAGATAATCACTAGCTTATAAGAGCATTAGCTACAATGTCGAAGATTTTATTTCTTTCTTTTACACATTGTTTTACAACCAAATGAATTAGTTCCTGACAGATACAAGCGTCAGCACAATATTTTATGCTGAATAATTAACCAACACATAAAAACATTATTTTTAATTAATTAAAAAATTAGCTATTAATTAATTATAGCAAAATTTTCACGAAAACTTTCTTTACGTGTCATAATGTTTGAGCAAAATTTGAAGAAAAAATCTCTTGAAAGTTTGAAATTCTCTAGCGTATTAATTATTTATGCTTTTCATTAGATAGGGATATGAATTGAAAGGATCTTATTCTGAAAAAATTCCAAACCAAATGAAAACAATGAAGTGAAGAGACAAAAAGAGTAAAAAGCAGTAATACTTGAGTTACTCAATAACTGTATTAACTTAATATATGAAATCATTCACTTAATATATGAAATTTTAAAAAAAAAATGGAATTTCAAAGGTTTTTAATATTTCATAATTTTGAATTTGGTATTTATTATAAACGAAAATGGATGAAAGAATTTTTGCTATAAATTTTTGGAGTTCGAGTTTCAACTAATATAAAAAAGAAAAATGCTCGAACGAAGAAATAGGCGTTACCAAATCCTGAAATGTAAAAAAAAAAAAAAAAAAATTATAATGAATTTTTTATTATTTTTTATTTTTTGTACTGTAATGCGAATAATAATTAATTCGAATAAAAAAATTACATCATGTGAAGGTCATTTCATCATTTACTCTCATGAAATAACTAATATTATATGACTGCATCATGCTAAGAGGATTTTATTACTAGCTCTCAGGAAATAATCATTATTATATGATTGCATCATGTGAAGGTGATTTCATTACTTGCTTTCATTAAGAACTGATGCGAATATATTTTTATACTCATTTCTGTCGATGTTGCAGAGAAATTTAATTTCATTTAATTTATAGGTTAATGTTTTTAAATATACTAGGAATAATTGTCTATTTTATAAAATCGCTTTTTTTTTATCCAAAAGATTAATTAAATCATTGATAAATTATATTTCCCGTGTATAAGTGGATTTCTTTTTTTCTCACGATTAGAAGCTCCAAACCAATATAATTCATATTTGAATAAGTAAATCGCTGATTTAAAGAATTGTCAACTCAAAAAAATGAAAACTTATTATATTATCTAAAATATAACAATTATGAAATTTAGATAAAATAAATATAGATTTAGGGGGGAAAAAAGTAGATACTCCCTAAAAAAGATAGGAATTTCAGTTTTAAAAAATGCTTGGAACCAATGAAAAGAGATCGGTATAGCCATTGGTGTATTTAGGTATTTTGCGGCCTTATGCAGTGCAAATTAAGAAATCCCTCTTTTAAAGTAAGTATCCATGTTGAAAAATCAATTTTTTTGCGAAATCATTATCTTTTTTATTTAATTTTCTTAATGTCTGAACAGGTTTGTTTCTAAGTCTATTTTCTCGGAAATTATGTTGATTTTTATATTTGTATTTGCATATGGTTTAATATTATTTTACATTTTTAGATGCTATTTTTCTCAAATATAGAATATCCTAGAATTTTCTTACGAAAAGCCTCGTAAATTAAAATCTAATGCATATTTTTTATTCAAATTTAGTCTAATTGTTTCTGAATATGTTCCGCAGCTCCTAAAATAAAGAATAAGTAATCTGTTTATTTAGAAATAATTAATAGTTGTTTTAATACTTCACACAATGGGGAAAAATTGAAAATTTCATATCATTTATCAGTCGAACCATAATATTTAAAAAGTGGATAGAAATACAGCTCTTTTTTTAGTTCAGGAACTAAGTAATATATTTCTTAACCTATCTTCAAACTTCCAAGTAAATCATTTGATAAACCTTTAAACTAGAAGATTTTTCTTTTAATACCTCTTTGGCCAAAAAAAAAAAAAAACTCTTTTTCCAATTTTTAAAAAACTTTTGCCATTTAACTGATATGTTTTGATTTCTTAGATGTTTTTTTAATCTTTTTATGCAAATATTCAATATAACTCATCTCGAACATAATCACTATACGATAGTCAAATTATAAACAGCATATTTTTAGCTATTTAATAATTTATTTTAGATTAGTATTTCCTATTTTCTTAACTTTGTGAATATGTATTTATATTTTTTTTTTTATCTATTATGAACTTCAAACCGGCAGTCACGTTTGCATACAATATTATTACAGATATTAAAGATATTCCGCCTTATAAAATTTTTAATAATGAAATAAACATAATGAAACATACAGAACCATGATCAATTACACTTCATAAAGTGTTAATATTATCTTGCTATTTTATTATTCATAGAATTTGCACTTATATTTATTTATTTGACAACTAGGAAAATAGATAGTTTTTTTAAATTAACCTGCTTCTAGGCATGGAATCCGACTATGAGTATTGCATATGTTAGATACTGTTTTTAGATTTACATCTATCGAACTGATTTCATAAAAATAAAACCGAATTCGAACTTGTACCGCTCTTCTTCTCAAACGATTCACTTATGAATGATATTTAAGCTACTGCGTTGTTGTTATTTAATCAAAGCTTTTAGATGCTTGTTTTTAATCTTGTGCCTGTTTAAAATTCTAAAAATGCACTCTTATTTTTTTTTATTTTATTTTTTAATTTTTTCCCCCTTCTCGTCACTTATAAAGATTGCAAACATGGTGGGTTATAATTCCTTTTAAGAATTACTCTGCGGAAAGAAATGTAGAATTATTGCATTAATTATTCCATTTCTTTTCTTTTAAGGATTTTTATTTCCTTTTCGCTTCCACACCATCATCTTCTTTCAGTTTACGCTAGTTTTAAAAATTACGTTTTAACCCTAGGCGACGATCCTCTTTTGCTTACTCGTTTATTTATTTTTCTCTACCGGTTTGTTTGCACCCGCAAGCTGTTCTCTGCGTCCATTCTTTGTCTCAAGCACTGATGAAAGAAATAATTGGCATTGTTTGAAATATCTCCTTGCATTTTTCTTGTCTCATATCTTATGTCATTAAAATTATATTCGTGCCGTTTCTTTTGTAACACTCGTTGTAGAAAAATATTCATTTCTCCATCACAGAAAGAGAGCATTAAGTTTTTCCTCTCTACATTTGCTAAGTATAAATTTCATCATTTGCCCGTTAGCTAAATACATTTGATTAAATTGTAATAGATTTTTTTATTTGAATTGTTTTAATCTGGAGTCGGATATAAAGTTTTAAAGGCTGTTCATTTTTTGAAAGCCGTGTTTAATTTCTTAATTATTAGCGGCATACCTTTTCATAAATTTTTGCATGAGAAAATATTTTTTATATATAATTTTATGTGTTTATCAAAGTAGAATTAATAGTTAAAGGAAGTAAATAAGAGTTCATTTCATCCTTTACTTTCTGCTTATTTATAATTTATACTTTTTTTATTCTAACATTCTGTGAAATATGTCGTATAAATAGTGAATACTTATCATTTGCTGGCTGTTGTTATTAAAGTTTTTTTTTTCCGCACATGCTCAAAATTCTATGAAGTTTAAATATTTCATTTTTTTTTTTTTTTAATATTGATCTTTGCAAAACTCTGTTAATATTTTTTTTTAACTTGTAATGTGATTCCTTTATATCTCTTACTTAACCTAACCGCAATTGTCTAATTAAGATTTGAAGATTCTTATTTATATTGCAGTATTGTATTATTTGTATTGTATTTTGAAGTACCTATGTAATAAAAGTGTTACTAACTCATATAAATACAAATTTTAAAAAAACACGAAAATTCAAAAGATAGTAATATTATTTTTCGAGTGTGGGAAAATTTTCAGAGAATAGAATAATTATAAATGGCAATATATTAGTTAATTAATGAAAATTATTTATTCATTATCAAAATTTTCAGTTTAAAAATGAAAAAAAGTAATTTAAAATCTTTATTAAAAATGTTTTCTTTTTGTAGTGAGCTATTGATTGATTTTTGGCAAACATTTTATTCTTTCAGAATGTAATTTGATATTTCTGAAAACTCTTTTTTTTTTTCCCACACATTTTAAACAATTTTGATCATCAATTAAATAAGTGCATTTTATATATGTACATCTGAGATTCACACGCATTTAAAATAATTTATTTTTTTATAAACTTTAATAACTTATATAAAATTTTAGGTTCTATTTCCTCCCTGTATTTTGGATGAAATATATGTAGCTTACTAATCTGTTATGCGCATTTCTTGGCGAGTCTTTTAATATTGCTTTTTTCCATTAAATCAAACTATTCGCGAGGGACCTAAAAAAATTTTAAAGCGATCTTTAAGAGATATCCGTCTTTTAAAAAGATTCACATTCTGAATTTAGGAAGCAGTTGCAGCAAAGCAAAAACAAAATAAGGCATTCTGTGTCAGTGAATCAATCCTATGGACCTGGTCATACATCGGTTATTTTTCTATTTTCAAAGAAGCTAAAAAAAAATTTTTTTTGCTTATCTATTTGGCTTTATTCCGGAATCCCCTGCCAATCTTCTTCTTTTTATGTGATCTTCAAAAGAAAGTTTCTATGGCAAACCTAACTATATTTGTATTTTAGTTGTTTATTTCGGAATATAAGTTCCCTTTCTGGCAATCGAGAAAAATCATTGAAAGATAGCTTTATCATTCATTTCTATTGGTTGTGTCTGTATGAGGAATGTGTTTACTGTATGCAGCAACAGCTGCTACCCATTGAAGAAAAATATTCGGCTTATGTTCACGTGTCTTGTTTTTGAATTTAAAAAATAGCTTGAAAAAAAATTTTTTTTTCTTCTGTAATATTTACGAATTCTTTAAAAATAACTATAAATGCATATTTATTTTTGAAACGAGGGGGAAAAAAAGACATTTTAAATTTGGAATTATTTTATGGTGGTCTAAAAGAATATTATGTTTTTTCATAAAAATTCTAAATTTGTTTCTTGACATTTAATAAATCATTAATTTTTTACAGTAATTCTGCGTTTTAGAGCAAAATATTTTAATTCTTTAAAACAAATGAAATAAATAAAGGTTGAATTAATATAAAATCAGAATAAATACATTTCTAAACTAAATTTTTCCGACATCCTGCAAATTAATTGTTATAAGAATTTATAACTACAATAAAAGCAAACTGAAAAACATAGCTATTATAAAAATGCTGTGCCTATTTTAGGACTGGACTGTATATTCTGAACCTCAACGAGAAAAAAAAAATAACTGAAAGCCATTTTTTTATTTGATAATTGACAAATAGATTTCTAAATGCAGAAGAAGAAAAAATCGTTTGGTGAAAATTTCTAACTTTTAAATTGAATTCATCATTCTACCAGCTGCTAAAACTTGCAAAATCTAACCAGTTTAATTTTAAAATTTTACAGACATTTGTGTCTCACTAGATGACACTGTAGAAAAACAAAAGCATTAATAATTCTAAGGGGAATTAAATATTTGTTCAGGTATTTCCAAACTTCTAACTTCGAAACAAAGCTAAGCTTGTTTGCTCATAGGCTTTAATCTAGCTCTTAGATTTTGTTTGGTTAAAACCTCTCTATTTTAACAAATATCAATAGAAAATGGTAGAGAATTTTTCCAGACAGTTTACGATGGATACTTAAAATGAAAGTTTTATATTTAGTTTGTTTAAACTTTTAGAAGTTTGTTCATAAAATTTAGTGATTTTAATCGGCTTTTGAAAATTTATTTGTACTAAAAATTCGGGAACCTTGTATTATTTAATCGTTCCAAGACTCCTTTTACGAATTAATTTGTGGGTGAATTTTATATATTTGCATGCTTACGAATTATTTCAGTAAAAATCGTTTGGATATTTGCATATAACAATAGTTCATTTTCAATTCCGATTTAATTAATTAATTAGTTAAATTGAAAGATAAAGATAACAAATATCCTAAAGACAGCATTAGATAATGTTTGTATTTAAAAGAGGATGTTAACTTTTTAAAAGTAATAATCAAATGTCCAAACATCCTTTCAAATCCTTTACAAAGTAATTTGAAATTATTAATTATTTCATCGTTTTATTTAATGTTATGTATCAATAGAAACATGATAATATTTTTTCCATGCAATGTATTACATATCACAGTTCTGTATATTTATTTCATAACTATTTATTTTACTATTTATTTCATAAGATATTTAGAAGGCTAGTTATCTGAAAGAGTGTGCTAAATACTTTTATTTAAAAAAGATAATTTATAGAATTTTTTTCTCTATCTAGTTTTATATTTGGTGCGATTTTTATTAACATGTATTTATTAAATAGCTTTTTGCTGTGTTTGTCTGTTCGGTGTAAATTTTGTAATAGATTAAAAACTTTTATTACTGACAAATGGCGCAATGCCAAATCTTTAGTTCATCGGAAAGACTTAAAAACAAAAAATAATTATTGAGATTTTTAAAAAAATTAATGTATCACCTTTTTAAAATTAACTAAAACGTAAAAAATAAATTTCTCCTTTTGAAAATTGTAAAAATTCTCTAACTCATATTTTCAAGACAATCTATATGGAGCTAGGAGGAATTATTTTATACTTTTTAGTCTGTTTTAAAAATGTGGTATATTAAAAAAAATTATTCAAATAATTATTCACAAAATCTTGTATTTAAGTCTAGAATATGTGTTTCCAATTATAGATCGAGACAAAATCATAAATGTATACGTAACTTTCTACAATTTGAAAAATATGATGCAAGCTTCAAATCGTTATCAAGCCATATATCATAATTTTTTTAATTATATTTTATAATAATTCTTCCCCTTCTCGAATGTTCTTTTTTGGTCCATTAAAACTCTTTCAGAAAGGACGTGTGTTGTTCGTCTTTGGAAAAATTGATTGCGCCAAGTATGTGATAGATCGCTGTAGATTTGGTTTTAAAACGCGGTTCGCAATGTTTAAAAGTTCGGAAATCTCTGCTGTAGATGCATCATCCATGAAATGATGCATAACATATTATTTATTCTGTGACAAGAATTAATTACATTTAGCATATCGTAAGAAGGCTTGTTAAATGATAAACAAGAATATTCAAAATAAATTTTGCAAGTGTCCACTAAGGTTAAGTGAACTTTTAAAACACTCCTCGATGTCTTTCTACAGAGGTTACAGTCTATGAATTATCGGCGAACTTTTACTTTCCTTCTGCCCCCCCCCCCGGAAGTTCGGAAATCCTTGCTCTAGATAAAGCATCCATGAAATAATGCATAACATCCATGAAATAATGCATATTCTGTTACAAGAATTAATTATATTTAACATATCGTGAGAAGGTTTATTAAATGATAAACAAGAATATTGAAAATAAATTTTGCAAATTTCCATTAAGGATAAGTGAACTTTTGAGACATTCCTCGATGTCTTTCTACAGATGTTAACAAATTATGAATTATCGATGTACTGTTACTTTCCACCCTTCCCTCCCCTCCTCCTAGGAAGTTCGGGAATTCCTGCTGTAGAGGAAGCAACCATGAAATAAGGCGTAACAGATTATTCTGTTACAAGAAATAATTATATTCAACATATCGTAAGAAGGTTGATTAGATGATAAGCAAGGGAATTCTAAATAAATTTTCAATATCTTGCAAGTTTGCATTAAGGATAAGTGAAATTTTAAGATATTTCTCAATGTCTTTCTACAGATGTTAACAGACCAAGAGTTATCGGCGAACTGTTACTTTCTTCTCTTCCCCCTTCCTTCGAAAATTCGGAATTCCTTGATCCAGATGAAGCAACCATGAAATAATGCATATCAGATTATTCTGTTTCAAAAATTAATTATATTTAACAGATCGTAAGAAGGACATTCTAAATTTGATTTATTAGAGGAACATTCTAAATGAATTTTCAGTATCTTGTAAGTTTGCATTAAGGATAAGTGAACTTTTAAAGCATTCCTCGACGTCTTTCTGCAGATGTTAACAGACTAAGACTTATCGACGTATTGTTGCTTTCTTTTTCCTCCTCGCCCCCCCCACCTCCCATTTCCTGTTTTTCAGATTGCTAAGTCTGCTTCCAAATTGTCTAAAATAAAATTAGTATGCCATTTTTAGCAGCCTAAAGATTTAAATGGTTGAAGGCATGCAAAAACTTTCAAAAATAAATCCAGATTTTGAGAACTACTACTTTTAAAATTAAACTGATGCATGGAACGAAAACGTAATCCCAGTTTAAAATCTCTCTTCTCTCGATCCATTATTCTTCTAGTGGCACATACTCACGTCAAAGAAGTTTTTAAAAGTTTCCAAACAACTCAATCAACATCTTTTTCTCCCTCGCTTCGTTCTATCCATCACATACAACTCAACCAACTCTTAAAACTGGCGAAACTTTCCAATTTAAAAAAAAAAAAAGAAGAAAAAGAAAGAATACTAAGCATTCGAAGGCAGGTAAAAAAAATATTTACTCAAACAACTTGAACCAGATTTACCGACCATTTTTTTACGTCCTTTACAACCCACGTGAATTTTCTTGAATTACTCTTTTTGCCCAAAAAAGCAACCTTCGGGCCACACCTTAGCGAGTGAGTGGGGCAGTGATTAATTAAAAGTGGACAAGCGGGCTGACTTGCTTAATTTATCATCCAGCCACCCTGGGTGTCACGAAACTTGATAGGTGGGAAGTTTGTTTATTCCTCCACTTTTAAGTTTAGATGATTAGCTTGACAGCTCTAAAAGATGGGAAGCGCCTTCCCAGATGGGTATTAAGGCTCAATAATGTATAATAACATGAATATTTTTGTTTACATTAGCATTCATTTTGCCAATTTCTTCGACATTGGTGAACTAAGTGTGGACTTTCTAAGACTATTTGTCGAATAGAATGTTAATGTTTCGAATTTATAATTATTTTTAGGAATTATTAATTATTTAATTGCATGCATGTATTATTTTCCTGTTCAATGGAAATAGCTTAATATTATCAGTCGCTTTATATTACCAAAATTATCTGCACTCAAACCGATGTATTCAAATTTATATAAAAAAAAATATTGATTTAGTGTGATTACTATATTGTTTAATGTTATAAGAATTGAGGTATATAACTCACCAATCCTGCATTTTTACTTTCTTGTATACGTAGTATATAGATAAAGTATAGTAATCCTCAAACAATTCGAATTCGAGATTTTGACGAATCTCCACGTCTTAGACTTCCTTGAGTTCGAAAAACACATTTTTGCAAAATGTCCGTCTGTCTGTTTCTGACAAAAATAACTCAAACGCGCTTTGACTTAGACGGTTGAAAATTGATATATGATCTTTACACAAAAGTTGCAGATTTCTGTTAAATTTGAAGTAAAATCTCTTCAGGCGAAATTCGTTTCTCCAATTATTGGAATACAAGTTAAAACGATAATACAAAATAAAGAAAACTAGATGGATAAAATTCGGTACACAGATTTAACATTTATATTATAGATACTATCAGATTGTATGCAAAAATCAGATTGTATCCTACTGTTAGTTAAATGTCTATCTGTCTGTCTATACTTTCAGAAACACTTAAATTCGATAATTCAGAAAAATTCAATGATTTAAATATATTTAATTTGGCATGGAATTTAGTGGCTACAAGTGCAGTTTTGTATCAAATTTTTGTTTCAGTCGGTTGAAAAAACTCGTCTAAAACACGCATTCGTTTTTCGGATACTATTAGATGTATGCCAGGGATTAATCGCCAAATAATTCGCCAAAAATAACACGATATTCAGTAAAAATGTTAAATTCACGTTAAAAGTTAATTTTTGTAAGCCAATGCCATGTAGGACGTTCTCCGGCATGACAAGTTTATTAGGCGAGGAAGTTTTGGGAAGATTATCCCTACTGATTTCAGTCCGTGAATATTTCAAAAATATTAGGATAAATAATTAAATATTCCGCATTAGAGTTTAATTTTTAAAATATGACATAAAAATAGAAAAAGAAGTTGGGTACAGTTCTAGAGACGTGTACCATGTGGCGATTTTCCGCCAAATTTTTCTCGCCAAGCCCCGCGGACGCTATGTAATTTTCAGAATTTTAT
The DNA here is from genome assembly GCF_947563725.1 of Argiope bruennichi. Lineage (NCBI taxonomy): Eukaryota > Metazoa > Arthropoda > Arachnida > Araneae > Araneidae > Argiope > Argiope bruennichi. The sequence continues at coordinate 59,503,482 of NC_079154.1, forward strand.
TTGTCAATATTATGACTATTTTGGCGACTTTATCTTTAAAGTTTGGTGCCAAATTTGGCTGTACTCGTCCAGCCAGAAGTTGAATACCTGAAAACATGTTGCCAAAGCGAATAAAGAAATTATTATTTTTGTAGTATTTTCTAGCTCAAAAGTAAGAAATAATGAATGCTGTTAACACATTTTTTCGTGATATTAAATTGCGTGAAGTTTTTCAAATAATTTTTCTAAGATGATGGAGGGGGGGGGGGAATCATGCTTTCAAGAGTTTGTTGTTTAACGCAACGTAATTTATTTCCCAGATAGTATAAATTATCTTTCTTATTTATTTTAACGCACATATACAGCTATTCTTTGCGATTATTAAAACTAACTTTAAATCTTTTTTTTTTTTAACTTCTGCCTTTATAAATGTTTAAGGAGGTTTTTTAATAACTACAATGTCTAGTACTTTTTCAAAGTTATGAAAAAGTGTTTCCAGAATACCAGCATTTTATTCTACTTTGTTTTGACTAGACATATTTCTTGTAGCGTTATGTAGAAGTGTTATATTTTTATTTATGTATGTGTAATATTTTATGAATTTTGCTTCTATGAAAATTTTTCTGTTGAAGAAAGTTGAAAATCTAATAATGCATTTCAACTACTGTAAACATTGCCTTTTTAAGTAGTCATTTCAAACAAAGTTTATATTTTTTTAATGTTCATCATATATTCATATTCTCTTTAAAATAAACTCCAGCATTTTCATTTCCAAGATTCTAATCATTACCATTGTAGTTTCTAACTTTCTTTTTTGGTAGGATAGTGGGTAATTTGGTAGAGGGATTTTATGGTATTCGACTATATAAACATAAACTATAAAAACTATAAAGACTATAAAAACATAAATGCGAATTTAAAAAAATTTAATTTTTTTTTATTATTTATTTATTTATTGCAGTTTTAAAAAGTAGGTATGTTTGTGTTTCTATGGATATTTTTATTTTGTCTCTATATCAATTAGAAGCAAAGTTATAACAAACTATTAACATATAGATAATGTTTATTTATAAGCATTTAAAAACTTCAAATGCATTTTCTGAAGAACGAGTTTTTTTATAATTCTACTGTATAAATATTTTCATATCTCAAAAAATAATCAAGATATCTTAATGAAATTTATAATTAGAGCTCGTTACGTTATGCAGAATGGAATGAACTATGGGTTTGATGTTGAATGTTCTAAAATTGGATTTATGATTGTTTAACGTAAAGTTCTAAAATTGGATTTATGATTGTTTAACGTAAAGTTCTAAAATTGAATTTGATTGTTTAACGTAAAGTTCTAAAATTGGATTTATGATTGTTTAACGTAAATATTGTTGAAAAAATTCCAGAATTCTATAGTAATTCCGTAGATTAAACAAAAAAAAATTATTTTTGAATATAATTCTTCGATAATAGTTAGTTACACTCTAAGATATGTTACACATGTAACAAAGAAAAATGAAAGGCTGCGATAATTTTTTTTTCTAGAACAATCTTAGTTCTTGTAGATAGATAAATGCTAAAATTTACATCAAAATATGCTTTTTCTTCAAATCTACTTATATATTTAAATAATTTTACTTTTATTAATCATTTTAACCTTATATTCATAAAAAAGAACATCATATAAATATAAAAATATTTGGGGTGGTTGTTGTTGCTGTTTTTAAATCCCCTCCGAACCTAGTCCAATACCTTAAGAAGATTCTATAACGTGGAATATAAAGGATGAGATGTGAAATGTATGAATTGGATATCTGCAAAATGTCGAAAAAATGTTTTCTTAAGTTTTATTCCAACTTTCTTTCTTTTTCTTTTTTTTAAGCATTTAATGATATCACTTATTCCAGCCATTATCATTTTAAATTATAAACAAGATATTATACAGCAAGATTGCTATAATAATTTTAAAATGCAAAACGGGTCAAAAAAGTTCAGAAGCGAATAACTTTGATCTGATAAATACAATATTTAAAGTCATGCATGTTGCCAAGTGCAATAAATAAATTAGAATAATTAATTTAGTTCCAAATGATTTTTGATCAGGATTCTTCTTAAACGATAGCTGAAATTTATTTAAAATAATCAGTCTATTAATTATTTATTATTTTAGATTTTAAATAACTAAAATTACCATTTCGGATATTATAGTTATTTATTTTTAAATTTGACACTATTGTGAAGCAACAGTTTTTTTTTTTTTTTTTTTTTTTTTTTCCCCATTATAGAGAGCGTTTCAAAACCTTTTATCAAGGAAAAAAAAAATTCTAAAACCTTAAATTTCAGCTTCTTTAAAATCTAATTACGAAATTCAAAACCTTCCTATAAGGCAGAGAAATTTAATATCGAAATTTCACTCCCTGGAATAATTTCCTCTGGAATTTTCCAGAAAGGCAATAATTATTTTCTAATCTTTCCCTTTCATTTGACTTGGCGAATGGCAACACCCAGTGAATTTATTACCCACGATTCTAATTCCAACGGTCGTCCTTTACCAACTCCGTTAAGAATACCTGTGGTGGGGCGTCATTTTAATACCGAAACGATCATCGTTCTCGTTGTTGAAATTGTTTAATATGCAATAACTGGTGGGGCAGGACCTGGAGATAATGACAATTCGTGCGTGCAAGGGTTAGGAAAATTTGCCCGAATAATTGCACCTGCTTTTAAACTTTAGGGGTGTTTGCGTGGATTATTGTGTAGGTCTAATGGAAGTTTCTGCGCTGTTGATATTAAGGATTCTAATTTAGGACGTTTCATCATACTGAAGTGATAATTTAAATGTTCGGTAAAATTTTATTACCGTGTATTGCTTTCAAATTGCTGGCATTACTCGCTAATGAATTGCCTAGACGTTAATGTGTAGTTGAATTATTTGAGGGGGAAAGGGGCTTGTGTCCCTTATTTTTTTTTTTTTTTTTTTCATTTTTTTTTTTAATTCCAAATGTAAACCATTCTTTTTTTCACTTTTTTTTTTCTAGAAATTCATCAAGTTGTATTATTTTTTTTTATTCTATAGCGGTTATTCATTTTATGTCAATAACCACGGCAACGTCGTGTAACTTCGGAGTTCCATGGTGTGACAAGGTGGTCACGAGCACCTCCCCATCATAATTTGGAATACCAATTATAATTTGTAAGTTTAGGGAAAGATTAAAAGTAATTGGTATTAGTTTAGACATGCGCATAAAGCTTTTACGTCCATAAAGCTTTAACGTCATGAAATTTGGTTTAATTATTAAGTTAATATTTTTATATAATTATTAATATAAAATAATATTTTTATTATTTATTAGGAAATGGTGAACTTTAATGGAATTACGTTGCACGTATCTTTTTCTATGGGGGTGAATCAATTATTTTAATTAGTTATTTTTGAAAAAAATCCAGAAATTTCACGCGTGTAGCTAGCTTATCGTAGCTATCTAAGGCCGAAACAGGAGTAATTTTCAGAGATTTTAATCCACCAGATTGGTAATAGAGTTAAAAAATGTAAGTTAGATAGAGTTAGAAATTTAAGGACGGAAAATTAACGTAAATGTTGTAGATTGCAGCTCTTGTTCTTTTCCTAGAGCTGGACACAGTAAAATGATATGCTAGCAGTTGAAGTAACTCGTTAAGAATCTGGGGGTAATTTATGGAAGAACTTAATTGGTGTTCTTTATTATAAATTCCCAAACAGGTTTAATTTGGAGGTCATCATGAAGTGTTTTCCTTCTGATGTACCAGGATGCATTAACAATCTTCATCAGATATTTATTTTGAAAAACTTGTAATTTCTTAATGTTTTGGGTGGATGTACCCGCCCCCCCCAATTTGGGAGCCATGTGTCAACACTGGTCTTAAAATAATAGTAGCAATTTATTGAGCAGAAGCTTTTATGTCAACAACGAAGCAGTGATACTGAAAAGTATCGAAATCTTTGTAATTTGCAAAATTCATTTTTTTAGGATAATGTCATTAAAAAAAATTGATCATATACGTACAATGGCTCAAACGATTGAGAGTACACCTTGCTTTTACTTGACAAATACGACTTTCAATAAAAATAGCACATTATTGAGAAGGACAAAATTTTAATTTTTACTCATAAAAAATGGCTTAATTTAAAATAAAAATAAAGGACAATCAACGAAACACTTCAAAATTGAAAAGTTTCAGAAGCATTTTAAATAAACGTATGCATGTTTTTGCCTCAAAAAATTGAGAATAGACCGATGAAATTTTGCAATATCTCGCATAGAAAGAAAGTGTCAATGTTTAGTTGCATGCCTTTTGGCTTTTACAAACGTCGTAGTACTGATACGATTAACTTTTTGGAACATCTGAACATATTTTACGCCACTCTTCTTGCAGCATTAGTTTTAAATGGGTTTTGTTTCTAATTTTATGTTTTTGAACCGCCATTTCGAATATGGCCCACAGATTTTCAATGATGTCGGGGGACTGTGGTGGTGTGTTTAACTGCTGTTTACAGTGAAAAAGACATCACACTTTGACGTTACGTGCAGTGTGTTTGATGTCATTGTCCTGCTGGTAAATGTAATTTTCATCTAAACCCAAATTTTTAGCATTTTCCTTTAAATTGCTGTGAAGTATATCCATATGGTTCAACAAAGTTGCTGCAGAAACTTCTCAAATCATCGGCAGAAGTGTAAGTGTTGAAACTGTGCGAAATATAATTAGATAATCTGGATATAAAAATCGAGTTGTTAGAAAGAAACCGTCCATCAGTTTGCAAAATTAGAAAAAAAGTTTGGAGTTCGCAAAAACTCATCAGTTGAAGACCAATAACTTTTGGAAAAAAGTTGTATTTAGTGATGAAAGAAAAACCAACTTTTTTGGCAGTGACAGCCGTTGCATCGTATGGAGAAAGCTCAATACTGCTTTGGATCCAAAAAAATTACGTCCTACAATTAAACATGGTGGTGACTCCGTCATGGTTTGAGGTTGTATGGCTTCATCCGTGGTAGGAAATTTAGTTTTTATTGATGGCATTATAAATCATATGGCTTACTTGAATATATTTCACAGCAATTTAAAAGAAAGTGCTAAAAATTTGTATTTAGATGGAAATTTCATTTCCCAGCAGGACAACGACACGCATCACGTATCGATGGAACATCAATATGTGGTGTCTTTTTCCTTGTAAACAGCAGTTACACACACCACCACAGTCCCCCAACATTAATATCATTGAAAATGTATGGACTATACTAGAAATAGCGATTCAAAAACACAAAATTAGAAACAAAACCCATTTAAAACTAATGTTGCAAGAAGATGGCGTAAAACATGTTCAGATACCACAAAAAAGTTAACCGAATAAGTACTACGACGTTTAGAGACCATTATAAAAGCCAAAAGGCATGCAACTAAAAACTGACACTTTCTTTCTATGCGAGACATTGCAAAAATTTCATTGGTGTTTTCTCAATTTTTTGAGGCAAAAACTGCATGTGTTTATTTAAAATGCTTCTGAAACTTTTCAATTTTGAAGTTTTTCGTTGATTGTTCTTTATTTTTATTTTAAATTAAGCCATTTGCTATGTGTAAAAATAAAAGCACGTCTGGACTTCTCGGTAATTAGTTATTAATATTGACAGTGGGGTTTATCAAGAAAAATTAAGGTGTACTCTCAATTGTTTAAGCTACTGTATGTGGCAATGTCTCTGGCGAGGTAAAGTCTAGAATTGATATTTGCAATTTAAATAGAATTTAACCATTAACTGTGTTCCATATTTTTCAGAAACAAATTAAACATTTTGGCATTTTATTTATGGTCCTTATGGTCTGCCTGCTAAATTGATTTCCAATATCCATCTTTTAAATTTATTTCCTGAAAAAACAAATCTCAATTTCGCCTTCTATTAAAAATCTCATTTTGTCCTAAATAAAATTGGTTTCTAGCGATAACAGAATAGTAAAATTGGAAACAACGTTCCTAAACTACGACTCTTTTACCGATTGCACATTCGTTCTTCATTTTATTTTACGCATTTGCTATTAAGTTTCTATTCCCATCCGAATCTTAGATATAAATGTTAATTCGTATTCCAATTCGTAAGGATGATGCGATAACACAGACGTACGCGAATATGTATTCGTAAGCTTTTATTTAAAAAATAGTTTCAGGAAATTGCTCCAGAATTGATCCGAAATTGAAGTCTTTTTAGAATTTCTTATCAGGTCCAAGATTTCTTATTCATCATCTTATCTGGAGACAACAATTTTTTCTCTGATTGGATGCGAATTGGAAATAGTCTTATTTATTTCAGATAGCGTCCTTTCGAAAATGGACTTTTTTTAGTTTTTCCATTATTTCCGCCATTTTTTTTATTGATGTAAGATTCGAATATCTGCTGTGGTAATGTGAATGAAATACGCCGAATACAATTTTTGGAACGACCTTGAGATCTGACTATCGATTTGTAATAAATTTTCAGTGGATAGTTGCATTTGAATCAAATAATAGAATTTTTTTAACCTCTCTTTTATATAAAGAAAAAATATGATTTATGTGTATTTTCTCAAAGTAATTAAATTTTTTACATAGTTATTGCTTTCGGCTGAATCAATATGAATGCATTACGGGTACACAACTAATGTAATTGTCTTTGGTGTTTAATTCCATTTTATCTTATGCTATGCTGTGACGTTTTTTCCTTTATATATTTATATATATATATTTTTCCTTTACTCATAATACGCATTGAATCCTAAAATGAAATTGCCACAATTCCTTTTGCATTAATCGTATGAGCTTGAATTGACAGTATTGGCCACAGCCAACTATATCAGAAGTTAACTAATTGTAAATTATATTTTAATTCAACATAAATATGTTAATAGCTACAAATAATAAGAATAAGTTTATGAGGTATAAAGTTCTATGTAATGATTTCAAAACGAATCATTTCTGATCACTTAAAATTTGCTTCAAATAAATTCAAGGCCATAGCGGCCTACTGGCAAGCTTTTGGCTTCGAGTCCTGAGGTTTCAAGGTTTGAAACCTCAGGACAAGGATTTCATACTTGTTAAACAAGAATGAAATCCTTCAAAAACGATAAAATCTTGGAAATTAATTAAATTGAAATTAGAGTTAAAATATCATTATATATATATATATATATATATATATATATATATAATAAACAAAATTTTGTTTATTTGACGATGATATGCCCTGAAGATTTATATTTTTAATTACACTGCGATACAAATACTTGAAATTTACAAAGAAAAGAAGGGAAATTTCACCGAAAATTTGTCGTATACTCTGTAATAAATCTACTTATGAATAATTAACCTTATGCCATTGGCAACCAATAATTACGAAAGAATCTGTTAAAATGCAATCTTTGGCGATTAATCGATGAGATGCAGTTAATAACATAGAAGGAAACAAAATGTATATTTTAGACACATTTTTTTCAGACGTCTAAAATCAAAATAATTGTGTTAACGTACTTTTGACTGTATAGATCGACTGACAATCTATCTCACATCCTATTTAGTTCCAAAGTTGGTACATATCTGCATTATAGAAGTTAAATTTCTGTGCCAAATTTTATAAACCTAACTCTCTTGTTTGTCGTTGTTATATTAACTTACGTTCGCTTCGAATGGACTTCTTTCAAACTTTGATAGAAATCTACATATTTGGATAGGGATCATATACCAAGTTTCATCAATCTAGCTCAACCGTTTTTATCATGTTCACATATAAATAGACAGACATAATTCCAAAAATATATTTTTCGGATGCAGGAAGATCTGAAATATTCGTCAAAATCTAAATTTCGGGGTGTTTTTTTCTAGTTTATTTATTTTTATGATTACAATAATTTCTCTTTGTAAACTTCGTATATGAGAAAGTAAAAAAGTTAGTAGAAAGAAATTGAGGAATTTTTTTTATATTGAAGAACAGACTAAATCTATACTTATAATAAAGCTCAATGTGTGTGTGTGTGTGTGTGTTGGCGCTCTACAGGCCAGGTCATTTGACATACAGCTATCAAATTTGGTACATGTATACCTTAGAGGTCGGGAATGTGCACCTGGGGTACCTTTTTTTGAAATTTTAATTAGAATTTTAATTATTAATTAAAAACTAACTTTCCCGCCAAAAGAATCTTCCATTTTCCCCACCGCCAACTTTTCCGCCAAAAAAATCTTCCATTATCCCCAGCGCCAAACGAGAAAGGCTTCCGTTGTTTTTTTCTCCCAACAGTAATGAGGCTAGGGTTAAAATTTTTCGGCGGATTATTTCAATCGGTTCTGCTTATTTTCTTAATGTTTGATGCATTTAAAATTAAACATTGTTAATGAATCAATCTTTCAGATTCATTCTGAAGTACTTTTGAATTAAAATAAAACAGAATAAAGGAAATTAAAAATTTCTAATCCGCATAGCGTTACCCCAACTGGCGTAGAAAAAATCACGTATTTGCGTTACGTAACCGGCGAAGAAAATTCACGCATGCGCATTCTGTTCTGATTGTTGCCATGACAACATGTATATGCTTATAGTTTTAAGTACAACGTTTTTTAAGTAGTGTTTTTTAAAACCTGTTTTCAACCGTTTATTTTAAACGATTCGTTTTATTTTCTTAGTGTTTGATGCATTTAAATTTAAACATTGTTAATGAATCGATCTGCTCATAATGAATCTAAGAAAAATTTGTTGACCTTCTCTTGAGATATTACATAAATTTTAAAAAATATTCTTTAGTGCCCATAAAGTTTAAACGCTGAGTGACTCTATTTTCAGTAATCAGATTATAAAAAAATGCTTTGTTTCAGTAAAAAATATTATTATATTAATTGAAGATAAATTCTTTCCACTTTAATTTAAAGCATAAATTCTACGGGTGCTAACAGAAAATGAGAGAGATACATATTACGTTATGACTGAAGGCCTTTATAATATTATGAATGAATTATATGATAATCAAAATTTGAAGTTTTAAAATATTTTGATGAAGAAGCTATTAAAGTAGAAATTGCATAAAATATTTAATTATTAAAATTTTAACGAACATTAAGATTGGCGAACCGGCTGGTCGCCAAAGGCGGCTAGTATAAGATAATGTCAATACCAAAAAAAAAGCAAAAGTATTTTGTTGTATTTTTCGTTAGCTCACTTCCTGAATATAAAAATATGTTTCGTTTGTTTCTCATTTTCAGTGTGATAATTTTTATATTGTAACTGTTTTAATTTCCGCCAAATTTTTATTATTATTATTATTTTAGACTAACAGAAATATGGCATTTTATCTGGCGCCATGATTGGCTCTTGTGAAAGAGAGACTTCTCTCTTTTAAATACAGTGGATAGATTAACAACTTTTTTTTACGTTTTGTGTATTTATAATTCAATTTACAATATAAAGTCTTTAAAAATGGCAAAACAAAAGAGTGATAGATAAGAAACTTTAAGCATTTTATGTACAAGAAGTGATGATAAAATGACATCCGTTTACATCGCAATACAAACGCAAAAGAGACCGAAATTTTCCCCTTCGGTATTTTTACAATGAAATTTCGATAGGGATTTCTTTGACACGTGTAGTCTTAGGAAATGGAAATTTAGGTATTTTTAAATTGATGTGAGAAAAATTAAGAATTTTTATCCCTTTGCTCAGAGCGTGAGAACCTGCTGAAGTAAGTAGTTTTTGTCAGCGCGTGTAAAATAGATTCAATAAAAAAGTTGAAATTGGATCAGGAAATAAAATAACATTTTGGAATTAAGTTAGTATGGGCTAAATTAAGATAAAAATTGGGAAGTTAATTAGAATTTATATTAGATTAAGAGATATCATTACATATACAATATTGAAAATACTTTCCAGTTTAATGTATGGAAACCACATGTTTGAAAAAAGAGCTTTCAGATCTTAAATGCTTTATAAAACAGTTTTCGTACTTTCGCGACTGTTAAAAAGAAAAAGAGAAAAAAAAATCATTCGGTTTCAAGATCTTTTTATTATTCTTCCCTAAAAGATGAGTTCCATTTTTTTTTTTTTTTCTCAGTCGAAATCAGCAAGAAATCGACGCTTTGGGGCAATTACGAATTCATTTTATCTCTAAAAATTCGTTAGCGCTGTTTAGCCCAAGGGTCTCATGTTTTATACATATCCATGTTCCAGCATACATACCATTCTTCTGATGAAAATCCTCCCGCTAGGAATTTCGCTTTCCTGCTTCTTCACAAAAATTATTCTTGTGTTTCACTACAGCTATTTCTTTATCTGTTTTGCGCACTTTTTATTCCCACAGCGAGTGCTCAGTTTTCAAAATAAAGGAAGTAAGAAAATCTGTATAAGAATAATAATAAAAGGCAATGGTATGAGTTGTATAAAGTAAATCACGTGTCCACCCCTTTGTTTATCACGTTGTGTTTCAAAATAAAACCAAATTTGCATATTCTTTTTATCTATATATATTTCGCCCCTCTCCTCACTTTTTTTTTTTTTCTTCTGTTCCATTTGCTTTTTTGCATTTGCGAATATGACTCGAGCGAAGTCCTACTTTCCATTACTACCCTAAGTAAAAGAACAGACTAAATTCATTTCTCTCCCTTTCTATGCAGAAAGAATGAAGAATCAGCCGGGATGAAAATGGGTGTTTTTATTTATTTATGGGATTTTTTTTTATTCTATTTTTATTAGGAAACTACTCTTTTTCTTGTATTATTATTATTTATTTATTCAAACTCATTTTCTGCTGCCTTGTTGTTTTGGATTAGAAATAATAAATAAATAAATATGTATATTTCCGCTTCGACTGGAATAACTCTGCTATAAAGAAAGGAATATGTTTTTTTTATTTTATTTTACTTATGTTTCTGTTTATTCAATTTATTTTTCTATCTTCTTCGGTTGATGATAAAAGGAAGTAATGCGAGTTACATGATATTTTATCCTAACTTTTCTGGTGGGGACACTTTTTTCTAAAAAGAAAAGTAAATAAATAAAAATGTTATTATTAATATTGGTTGTGAGATAGAGAGATTATAAATGAAGTTTTGATGTAGATATGGTATATTTATCTTCAGTTGTACAAGCAGCTGTGTCTGCATCGTCGTTATAACATATTTGTATGTTTTATTTTATTTCAAGCAGATTTTTTTTTTTTTTTTTTTTCGAAGAAGAAAAAGTTGCAAACAATTTCTTAGAGTTAATGATTCGAAAGGAAAGGAAGTGAAGTTGCGATTCAGTAGACAAATGCAAGCATTTATCTTCAGCGCTATTCCATAATTTACTGTAGAAAAGTAACTCAAGAACGAAAATGCAGTATAGACTCTCGGATAAACAATTTCAGTTCGTGAAATAACAAATCAAATCTCTTATTTGTTGTTCTTCCTTTTGTATTTCAAGAAAATCTATACTATTTAGTTAATCATTTGACTTAAATAGCAAAATAGAAGTAAAAGTAGTTTTAATGTGTATTCAGTGAAATCTCTAGAAAATTGTGGATCTTGGATGCAGTTGTGAACGCCACGAGTTCTCTGATTTTTCTTGTCACACGTGAAATTTGTATTCTTCATGGTACAGTAACTAGCACTTGTGCATTAACTGCATACCATTGACGATAAATAATTAAGAAGATCCATTTTTAACGCGAGTACTGACTAAGTCTATGACAAAGGATACTGACGTGCTCTGATTGGTTTAAGCCTTGGCATCTTTTTGGCAATGTTTTGCCAAAAAGATGCCACACCGAAATATATTTTTATAAAAATAAATAAAATTTGGGAATTTATCTCCCCTCCTATTTTTTACGGTTTACATGTAATATTAATCTGGAACACATATACAGCAGAAAAGATCAAATCCGGAAACCTGAATTCAGGAAATATAAAAATTACAATTTATTAAAAATATTTTTTGTGTGGTTCTTCTTTATATTATTTTGATATAACTAAAAAAATTAGCTACGAAATCACATATTCCGTTAAAGCGTACATATTTATACGTTTTGAACATTAAGTAATCATCTCCCCATATGTAGTTGCTGGGCAAGTAACAAACGTTCAGCAACAAATTTCAATGACTGCATAAATTATCTAATAAAGGCACGAAAATCATAGAAAAATAAGAATTATTTAATTGCTGCATCATATGTTGAGTAATTACTATCATTCAGTTTTTATACTTCTGTGCATAAACAACATTAGTTACATGTATTACTAGTATTATTAGTAATTTTTATCATTATTATTATTAATTAGTATTAGTATATTACTAGTAATATTTAGAGAAAACAATTATATTAAAAAATTAGATCGTGTTGATATTCATTCGTAAATTCCATAAAACTAATGAAAGGTACAAGGTTTGAGCCAAATAAGCGAAAAATACACTATTATGAGTGCAATACATTGCCAAAAAGATGCCAAGGCTTAAACCAATCAGAGCACGTCGGTATCCTTTGTCATAGACAGTCTGTACAATTTGCGAACTCGCATTTTTAACACAAGTCTATCGTTTTTACTGAATCATGATCATTGGACATTAATCACTGTCAGAAGTGCCTGAAAAATTGAATATGTATATTTTAAATGCGTTTTAATCCTACTGATTGAAATCTAACTTCGACTTTGAATTACATTTGTACTCACAAGATCACATACCACATTTCATGTATTTAAATCATTGCCCTTTTGAGTTTTCACGCTTACATACATAAGAAAGTACACACCGACAGACGGTCAACCTATTGATGGAATTAGTTTCAAATATGTTACGGATTTACACTTTAGATTATAATTCCAATTCTGTGAACTTAATTTATGATTAGAATAGAATTCTGTTATAAAATTTACTTAACTGTATATGCCGATAATTTCAATTTTAATGAAAAATTTTATCTTTTTGAAAGTTTTGAATTCTGTAAAATACAAGTGCTCCCACTTATTTTTGGCAGTTTTTCTAACAGACAGACACAAAGACAGAATTATTATACAAATGATTTCAAAATATGTGCTTTAGAAAAAGTAATTCAAATGTTAAAAAAAGAAGAATGACGTCTTGTGTACCCTTATCTCCTTATATTTCAAAGTGTGTAATTGCGTAAGCAATCGTTGATTTAATTCTCGATTATTTTGGTGGAATTAAATAGCTATTCATTATTTAAATGTATCTTCCTGATAAATAATTTAAAATATTCGTCTGTAATTATCTTCATTTATTTTTATTAGCTTTATTTATTACACAAGTTAGTATTTTAAATTATTTTATTTTTATAATTACAAATCTTATTACTAATAATATATTTCTTTGATATTTAATGTAATAGATGTGTATTTATTATAAAATTGTTTTTAAAGTATGTTTTTCAAATAATTTTAATTTAAAATAATTTCTTTTTTAGGTTTAATTACTACTGCTGATTTGAGACGATTGGATCGCGAGGTACAAGCAGAACATGCTTTGGAGGTTAGTATCGTGTCGCCATCTGGTTTCATTTCAGTGAATAAATTGTGTAATGTTTAAGTCATTTAATTACTAAGCTTAGTTGATTAAAAATGTTATTCCGTTTTCAGTATTTTTATTATTTGCTTTGTATGAAGTGACGAAATATTTTGTGCCTGTAGCTAATGCACATTATGCGGCCCTTCTTTTAATAATTTGAACAATTTTGTTTCATATTTCAACACATTTTTTAACATGTTTAATTTTTATTACATTCTAATCTTTTCTATTTAATTAACTTTGTGAATGTATATTTGTACAAATTGCCCTGCATCCACATTTGTAAACAATATTATTGAAGAAGTTATTTAATGTCTGTAAATATTCTAAAATATCTTAATGAAAAATATATTTATCAGATGTACAAAATTATTTTGATAAAATTTTAATATTATCCATATATTTTATAATTTGTTGAATTTTTTGTGAACTTATTCATTTGGCAATCATAAAATTAAATAATTTATATGTTAAAAATGGGTTAATTGACCCACTTGCATCCACTTCTCAGCTTAATGGCCCTAGGCAACTACCAAATCTGAAATCCATCATTGATTATATGGCATGTTATAATTATTTTATATTCTTTTTCTTTAAGAGAAAAGTACAATTATTGAGAAAATTGCTCTTATTTGCTGACATTCAAAACCAAACTTTTTATAGTTTAATAAATGTGATAGAATAATTATAGTGGAAATATTCCTCATAGAAAATATGAAATTACTCTATTAAAATAATTAAATGCCCTGAATAAAAGTATTCTTACATCAACAGTTTGTAACAAACTTCTTTCCCGCAATTCCTATTTTTAAAAAATGAATGAAGAGTGCTTAGTGTATTCAGACTTGTTTATATAGTATCTTTTTCAAAAAATTAATATATTCAAAAGATATTTTATATATCTTTAAAGCTTTTTGAAAGTACTATTAAATATCTTTTTTTTAGTGGATAACTTTTTTTCTTTATTTATTATTCTTATCATAGATCCATTTCTAGACACTAAAATATATATATATATATATTTTTTTTTATATTCCAGATTAAAGTGGAAGACGGGGGCAGCCCATCTCTTTCATCATTAACCAGAGTTTTGGTTTCAATCATTGATGAGAATGATAATGATCCTGAATTTCATTCATCACTTTATCTATGTCCAGTTTTAGAAACATCAAAAGTTGACCAAAATGTAGTTTTGTGCAGGGTAATAACATTTTTCATCCATATTTAGCGAATATATATATGCTAAAAGGAGTTTTATTATTAAAAAATATATGATTAATTTTCTTCTAAGCTATTTATTTTTAAATATTTTAGTCTCATTTTTTTTTTTTTTTCATATCATTTTTTTACATCATTTCAAATTATTGGTATGTATTAGCCGATGAATGCAATCTTCTCAACTTTCACATAGTGTATTATTTCTGTAATAATGTATTGTGCTCTGAAACTGTGCTAAATAGTACACAAAGACATATCACAGTTAGTATTGATGTAAAAAAAAAATTGTATAAAGAATATCTAAATTTGTTGAATTGTACTCATGTGAAAATCATGTTATTTGGAAAATAGTTGCAATTTTTACACTATGATATTGGAATACTATGAGAAAAACAATGGCATAGTGTTTGGGAAGAGGGGATAAGCAAGGAAATTATAGATGCCTTGGTACCATGAAAACAAAAAATTAGTGCTTCTATGCCTCTCTTTGAAATAAAATATTATGAAGGAGTGAAAAAATATTTTGTTTCTTACTTCACCACTATTTGAGCCCATTAAACCTCAGTATACCGACTTTTGTGCATTGATTGTAAATTTTATAGCATTCAAGAATTACTTTTTAACAATTATTTTTTTAATGGATGCAGTATCTCTTTTCATACTTTTCTTATTTATTTGACTTTTATTTCTGTTTTTGTTTTGTCATTCTTTAATAATATAAACATTTTAAGTAGTTTCTTAACTTCATAAATGCATATAATCAAACAGTCTTTAATTTAATGTTACTTAAATCTAATTTTTTTGATGTTGTAATTCTTTTTTGCATAAGTTTATGTTAAAACTCAAAAATAATAAAATATATTTTAAAAAAAACATAAACTACTTTTTAAAGGGAAGGGGGGGGAAAGAATAACAGGAAAACATTTAAGGATCTCAAAATCTTTATTTCTCTTTTCTTAACATGAGTTTGAAATTTTTGTGATGGCAATTTATTTCTTATTTTAGATATTGCTTAATTAGATTTTTTCCTATGAATTTTGAATAAGGAAATATGGTTAAGTATTTTGGTTGTATTCTTTTGGTATGACAGAAATCAAATATAATTGAAAAATCATGTTTACTTTAAATAAATATATGCTACATTTTACATCCGTGTAATCATGTATTACTTTTACTCTTGTCTCTTAGGTTGTTGCTTCTGATGCTGATGCTGGACCAAATGGTGAAGTGAGTTATTCATTTGGATCTGAAAAGAGCTCTGATTTATTTACTGTGGATCCAAAAACTGGTGCAATCTATGTTAAACAAAAACTTGTAGCTGGTGAAGCTTATGATTTTATTGTAAGTACAGTAACTTTTTTTTAATTCTATTAAAAATGCATAATAGCTCAGTCTAAATCTAACAAAACCAGAGGGATTGGTCCCCCTTTCATCCAAATAAAGATCTTGTCCTTCTTCCTGCATAAAAATTAAAAACCTTAGACAATGCCATTAATGCCACGAGAACTCGGATTTCTATTTTCAATCTCATACATGAATATTTTATCCTTCATCGGATAGTGAATAAATTGAGTACACTTTTTTTTGGGGGGGGGGAGGCAGTTTCAAGCAAAATTTTATATTAAACTACATTTTTAATTTTAAAAAATCACATATCAAATTCATTTCATTTATTGAAATCATGTTTTTGAGTTTGTTTTTTCATGTATATTAGAATATACTGACATACTGAATATCGTTCAAAATTGGATATGGATCTGTACTTTAGATTCTAAAACTCTGTATGAAATTTAGCTTTAGTTTTTTTACATGTTGTAATTATGGTACTTACTTGCCCTCAAACAGACAAAACTCCTATGAATTGATTTTGTATTAAATTTGATAGAAATCTGCAATTTTGATTTCAAGACCATATACCAAATTTCATATCTCTAGCTAAAGGCGTTTTTTTAGTTATCATATTCACAAACAGATAGATATAACAGAAAGTCTGAAATATGAGGTTGAATCTGAAGGTTGAATTTTTTTTATTACTATATTTTCTTTTATTAATTTTAATTATTTTTTATTAATTTTAATTACTATATTTTCTTTTTGTATATGAGAAAATAATAAAAATGAAATTGAAAGTTTATGAAGATTATAATGACAAACAAAATTTAAAATTTCTTTGAGCACATGTAGTTATATAATATTATATACATTTGAACTGAAAGTTTAAAAGCCTTAATTCTTGTAATTTTTCAAACAAAAATGAAATTCTCTCTGCCAAAAATAAAACATAATTAATTTTTTTAATAAAATTTTTAAAGTTAAATCGAAGCTTTTATAAGATGTCCATTTCATTGTTTATTAATCCTGTTATTGTTAATATATTGTTAGTAAGCATAAACTAGTCATTAATATTAGCCAGTTTTATGTTAGCGTAAACTATTAATTTATTTTTGTCATTGATGGTAACCAATCATTTGATACTTGGTGTATCATTGGTTGTTTCCTTGTAGCCAAAATGCCACAATACTGTTATAATAACTTCACAATGTTGTTTTGCATTCAGAATATAGACTAACATAGTGGAGTTATTGTACAATAGCTTGTTTAGATGTACTTGCTCAATGTTTAAAGTTTTGTCTTAGAGCTCTGTCTAGCATTTTTGTCATTTATGCATCAAGAAATTGTTTTACTGACTTTTACTTTTTTAGGTTCAAGCCACTGACAAAGGCATCCCACCACGATCTTCTAGTGTTCGTGTAAGGGTGGATGTCTTTGCTCGACCTCCTTTGTCTTCCCGTCCCCCAGTTTGTAAAGAAATCGAAAATCTGGCAGCTGTAGCGGAAAATGATCCAGTGTATCAGTCTGTTGCATTCTTGCAGGCAGAAGATCCTGATGGTGATAAAGTGTGGTATTCCATTGTTGGTAAGCATTTTTAACAATATTAAGCAGTTGGTGTTGAAAGCATTTCAGTAATTTTACATTGTAGAAAATTATTACATATTTTATTTTAATGTATTGATTTTATAGATTAGATTTTTTTAGAAATAGATTTTTATTTTTATTTGTTTGGAAAATTATTTCAAATATCATAAGCCATTTATTAAATGGTTGCCATGAACATTTGTTTGCTTTATTTATTCATTCATTCTTTCATTATTTTTTCTCTTTATATTTTATTCATGTTTAAAATCAAATGTAATATCAGTGCTTATTGAAGAGAGATTTTTTGATTCCATTTTTTATTGTAATTTCTATAATGTGTGTGACTAAGGATAAGATTTATATATTTAAATATCAGCCTCCTTCTGTCTTTAATAATTGATATTTAGATTAATAGAAAAGGAAATCTTAAAATATTCTTTTAAAATGGAGTGGAGTCAAGATAACTAAATTCATGAAATAAGGTCTACGATTCTTTTGGAATACTTATTGGGTTATGTGTTTTTATCTTCCTTCATTAGCAGTAAATTAAGTCATGTAGGGTGATATAGTCACAAAATATTAAAGCAATCTACTGTCTGCAAGATACTTAAGGAAGAAAGAGATTAATTATATGGATGGAATAATTACATGCTATTATTTTATTGATCATATTACATCTAAACTACCTATAATGAAAATGTCAATTTTACTTTTTAAACATACTTTTCCTTCAGTGGCTCTTTGCTATTATGTGACTTTGACAGAGTGCTTCTAATAATATGCCAAAAATTCATATTATTATAAGCTATATTTAAAATTTCATCAGTCTTCTTGTCTGTTTTTAAGAATTTGTCTTTCTTTTTTCATTTTTTTTCAGTCTTTTGAGAAAAGCTACATTAGGTTTAGTCCTTTAAGAAAGATTACTTATTCATTAATTTTTTAATATATATGTATTCTTTTTCATTTGTTAAATAATTTCAATAACTTTCTATCATTCTAGATGAGTTATGGTTATTAAAAATTTCATTTTCATTTTCATTTTTTGACCTAAAGAAGTAGTAATATTTTATAAAGTAATGATGCAACAAAAATAATATGGTAAAAATAGCTGTTTATATATATTTCATCTCACCATTGTCTTGTATGAATAAATTTAATTTCCTTTTTATAAATATTGATTCCTTTTTTAATATCAGGTGGTAACACAGACGATGCCTTCATGATTCAAACATACACTGGCATAGTATCTGTAGCTAGACATTTAGATTGGGAGAAGAAATCTGATTATAATCTTAACATTAGTGTTACAGATGGTCTCAATATTATTTATCAACAGGTAATTCCATTGATGCTGAATTATATTAAGTCTTTCACGGTTTCATTAGTTTAAAGAATTTATTTTTCTATGTTCTCTTCTAATTGCTTTCTTTTTTAAATTATAGCTTCCAATTAAAGTAATAAATGTAAATGAACACAATCCAATATTTGTAAAAGAGCTCTATAGTGCTGATATTAGTGAAAATATACCAGTTGGAAGTACTATTCTTCAATTGGAAGCCTCTGATATTGATGAAATTGACAAAAACCTCATCTATTCCATTTATAACAGGTAGTATAGCATTTAATACTAAATATTTTCCATATATTGGATAGGCCTTATGTTTATTTCTTGTGTTCATAATAATTACAGGTTCAAAGTTGTTATTCAATTAGCATTTATAAATGATACCTTAGGTTTCATTAAAGAAAATGATTTATCGTTTACTCTTAAATATATATATTTCTAAGAGAGAATCTTTTATTTTTAAAATCAACTAAATTATTTTATCTTATGTATGTGTTACAATTTTATTGTGGAAATGTTTTAATATATATATATATATAAGAAATTTTTTATTAAACCTTACATGAATTACATTTTACCCATGTATTATAAAATTTACATTTGTATTGGATCATTATTCCGAGCATATGTGAAGTTTAATACTTAATATTTCTAATAGCACTGTGTTCTCATTTTGAGGAATTTACAGTTGGGTTGAAAATATAAAATGCTTTTTATTGACATTCTTCAAATCATTTTTAAAAAATTTAAATTAAAGGCAATGAAAATGATAACTGATTAAATTAAAATTCTTAGATGCTTCCATTACATGTCTTTCATCAAGAAAATGAATTATGTAAATTTTATCTGTGATAAAAGCACAACCTAAAAAGAATGAATTAAAATGTTCATTCCAGCTTTTTTTCCTTTTGAAACTAGATAATATTTTTTTAAAAAAAAGTGTATCCAACAATTTTGTGGAGTGTTTATGTTTGTCTAAATGAAAGCTGATTTTCAGATATTAAAAGTTATTATAATTAGGTGTGAAAAACTAGATTAATATAATCTAGATTAAACTAGATTAATTAGGAGTTTTGAGAGGTATGTTTGTAAAAACTAAAGGTTCATTCATGCAACTCCCAAAATTAAAGTTTAGGTCATTTTATCTTCAAATAAAAGTAAAACTACTTTCTTATTTGAAGTAGAGTTTCATAAAAAGCATTATTACATGTATATGCCTTTTAACTTTATATAATTATCTAATAATCAAGCATTTTATTATAAATATCTAGTACTATGTTATGTATCTAATAAGTTTACCTTTGTGTTTTCAGTGCCAATCCTCAAAGCCTTAAAGTGTTCAAAATAGATTCCTTTTCTGGAAAATTATCTGTATCCCACTCCTTAGATCATGAATCCATTAAAAAGCACATGCTAACTGTTATGGTTCGAGACAATGGAACACCCTCTAGACGTAGTTTTGCTCGAATAGTCATCAATGTTCATGATGAAAATGATCATCACCCTGAATTTTCATCTCCTTCCTATAAGTGCCAAGTTTATGAAACTGCAGCTGTTGGTTCATCTGTCATCAGAGTACTTGCAATGGATAAAGATAAAGGTCAAAATTCCCAACTGCAATTCAGTATTGCTTCAGGTACAAAATAATATCTTCTTAGTTAATGAGGACTAAAATGAATTTTACTGTAACACCTATGAATCCACTAAATTGAGATGGATTTCTGTGGCACTTAAAGATTTCATTAGTGTATGATTCATTTGTTGTAATTTTTTCAGGTGCTAATAATAACTTTTAAAACAGTTTATAGTTTTGCTTTTTAAAACTTATTGTATGTAGTGCTATAATTAAAAGTAGACAGGAATGGCATAATGCTTAGAACCCACAGTCTTAAAGGCTCTGATCTGAGGTGTTATTATGTAGGCAGATAGACATTATTATATCCTACTTTCCTAGACATAGGATTGTGTAAAAGTAACATATACTTTTTCTGAAATGATACCTTGAAATACACAATTTTGAATTTGATGTTGAATACAATTTTAAATTCTTTGTGTATTAATTTATTCAAAATAAAACAGATATGTGTCAAACTGTGAATAAGTACTAATTTATTTCCTTATCTTCTTAATTTATAAAATCATTAAACAGTGTTATAGAGATAATTAAGCATGTCAAGAACTAAAATACTTTTATAATTAGTGATAATGAGTTTAATTTTAATTAATGAGTTTTTAAGAGCCTCATGTTAAACATTTGCTGAAACTCATTACTGTCTAATTGTGCTATTGATTGTATATTCCAAAAATATATTATTAATAACATTACCAAACAAAAAAAATGAAATCTTGTTTAATTTGCCACAGGCCTGAAAGTTTGTAAAGACAAAGCATTAAAATAAATTGTAAATTCCATGAAATATATTGTTAGCCAGGGTGATAATACAAAAATTTATTTTTGGTTGGCTATACTTTTTTGTTTGTTGTTGTTGTTTAAAGGTTGCAAATATAAATTTAATTAATCCTATTAATAAAGTCAGTATATATATATATATAACATAATTCTTCAGGTAATGTATAATCTTAAATTGATTATTATTATTAATAATAAAAATAAAAAATAAACTGTTTATTATAATGCAGTATGTTTTAAAATTATAATTTTTTTTTTATTAAAATCAAATCTGTGGATATTAAGCATTGATTTTGATTTTTTTTTTCAAGATTTACTTGACAGAATACAATTACTGATAAAGCTTATTTTTATTTATCTATAATTTTAAATTTCAGGAAATATTGGAAATGCTTTCTCCATAGACGAAACTTTGGGCATAGTTCTGATAGCTAAGCCTTTGAACCGACAAGTAATGCCTGAATACTTCCTCCTTCTTCGAGCCTCTGATAAAGGAACTCCTTCATTCAACTCCACTGTAAATGTGCACATCATTGTTACTGTTGCCAACAATGCACCTCCAAAATTTGAACAAAAGGATTATATTGTGGAATTACACGAAAATGAAAAACCAGGGAAACCTTTAACTGCTGTGATTGCAACTAGTCGTTCATCTGTATATTATGAAATCATCAGTGGCAATATCAATGACAGCTTTGTGATCAATCCAACTTCTGGCATTTTACGAACTAATGCCATATTAGATTTTGAAGTAATGAAATTTTACAATTTGACAATCAGAGCTACAAATATGGTTGGTGCCAATAGTACAACTTCTGTGCTTGTTCACGTGATCGACAGAAATGATAATGCTCCCATATTTCATCAGCTAGAATATAAAGGTCAAATTATGGAGTCTGATAAAATTAGGAGCATGGTTTTAATAGATGGCATCAAACCTCTAGTAGTTTCAGCATATGATAATGATTCTGAGATAAACTCTGTTCTGCATTATAAAATTGTTGAAAAATCTGCATCTGCATATTTTACTATAGATCCAAATACAGGTATGTAATTTTTTCAGTTAAAGTTCATAGATATTTGTACCTGAACTTAAGCACTTGTATTGCTTTATTATACGTAAATTGGAAATTATTGAATGTTGATTTTATGCCTGTTGTTGCAGTTTTAAGTATTTTGTACTTATGTTTATTGAAATCACTTGTTTTTGTTAAAGTTTTCAATAGTTTTATTTATATCTATTTTGTTGCTGCAAATAAAAATTATATTTTAATATGAAATCAAAATTTCCTGAGGTTAAGTGACTTTGAAATGACTAATCAATGAGGGAAATAATTTAAAGATTAATTACAAAATTGAAAATTTTAATTTAAAAGAAATTGAAATATTAATTGAGATAAATTAAAACAGGAACAGAATAGAAAATAAAAATATTATTAAACTTAATGATTTTAATTATTAAGAATGATTTATCAAAAAATTTAAATGAGCAAATTCCTCAGTATTTTAATTTGGAATCATAAGCAATTAGCTTTTTTATAAATCACCACATTTCATCATTTTCTTTGATTACAGACATGGCGCATTTCTTCGAAAACATACATTATTATGTTTTTGGGAACCAAGTTTATCCTTCTTGAGATCCTTATATAATAATTCTATAATATTTTTTTATGTCACATATACTTTTTGAAAAAATTTTTTACTTTTTTTGTTCCAATGTTCTTTTTTTTTTTTTTTTTTTTTTTACTTTTTGGTGTTTATATTTTGTATGATTCATTATTTATTTGATTCAACTTTTTCTGCTCTAAGCTTGTTTCATATTTATTGTTGTTTACTCCACTTGTTTAGTGAAATTTTGAGATTATGTCTTATTATTTATATTCATTTAATATTTGCTGTGTTATAGTAGATTTGCATACAAGTTATTTTTTATATGTGAACATTTTTCAGAAAGCTTATACTATTTGTGGGAAGTTGACCCAAATACATTGAATTTTTATTCTTTTATAGTGATTTTATAAATTCATCTATGATGTAGTTATAAATTATAGTTTTTTTAAAGATTACTTAGTGTTCAACCAGCTTTTTTATTAATTTACCATGAATTATCATTTCATTCAATATTAATTTTCAAAAATCATTTACTGTTTTGTGTAGGTGCCATTCGAACTGCAACAACCTTCGATCATGAGAAGAAATCCAGTTTCTCTTTTTCTGTACAAGCCTGGGACATGGGGAAACCTCACCTGAATGCCGAAGTGCCTGCCAAAGTGTTCATTTCTGTGATAGACATTAATGACTGCCCTCCTCAATTTGGAGAAGCCTATTACACTGCCATTCTCCTGCTGCCAACTTATAAAGGAGTCCATGTCATAAATGTGATAGCAACTGATATGGATTCCTTCAGTTCGATCAGATACAGTATTGTGTCAGGAAACATCGAAAAGAAGTTTCTCATCAACGAAACTACAGGTGATATCACAGTCCTAGATCCCAGTGGCCTTGCCAGGAAGTACACTCTCGTCGTCTCTGCTTCTGACGGGGAGTTTGAAACAAGCACAAAAGTTGTCTTCAAAGTTCAGGAAAGCCAACAGAGTGGTTTGCAGTTCAGTGAAGACAAGTATTTTTCTAAAGTTCAAGAGAATTCGACAGAAATCAGCACAGTAGCTATTGTCACCCCTCTTGGGACTGAGCTCAATGAACATCTGACTTTTCATATTTTGAACCCAACTTACATGTTCAGGATTGGAGAAACAACAGGGGTTATTCGTACCACTGGCAGGATGTTTGATCGGGAAGCTCAGAGCTTTTATACTTTGGTTGTAGAAGTGAGGAATGAAGGAAGAGAAATTTCAAAGTATGCTCATGTTTTGGTGGAAATATCAGTAGTAGATATCAATGATAATGCACCATTTTTCATTGGATTGCCTTATTTTGTCGTGGCTCCTGTTGATTCTCCTGTAGATCATTCTGTATTTAAAGTAAGAAGACATTATTTAAATTGTTTGCTTTAAAGAATGTTTCATTAATTATATATTATATTTAATTATTTGCCTTTCATATTTAATATTATTCTTTTATATATTCAGAGATAGAAAAAATTTATAAAAGTATAGATAAGAGATGGTAAAGCATATCTTTTTTAGAAATACAGTCAAATATAATATCACAATTTTAGAATCAATAATTTAAAAAGTTTTATTCCTATTTTTGCTAATGAATAGTTACATTGGTAATGAATCAATATTACCAACATAACTAACTGCCTTTTTAACTTGATCAAATTATCTTTAAAAAGCAAGAATCTTTAAAAATTGTTTATTGCAAACTATTTTTAAAAAATCCATTTAATGAATACAAATAATATCTTATGTTGCTTATGAATTAAATATATTTAATTCTGAAATTAATAAATATCCAGAAACGGAAATATATATCATATCTTGCCATTTGGAATAACAATTCATTCTAGTTGCCTGCATATTCATATTCAGCATGAATGTGATAGTTTCAATCAAAATTATTAAACTTTTATGAATCATAGTTCCTACGAGTGCTAATTATACTTTTCAGATGAGTTGAGAGGTGAATATATGTTTTGTAAACTTTACAAGATCTGGTGATTAAATTTTAATTATATATTTAGAATTGAGCTATGCAATCTTATTTGTTTTACTAGGCTGTAATGTATGCAATTATCAATCATTTGTTACACTAATATATGTATTTATGTTTTAGGTTAAAGCTATGGACTATGATTCAGGGCCAAATGGAGACGTTGTTTTTGAAATCATTGATGGTGATAAACGGACATTTCGTATTGATCGCAAATCTGGAGAAATTTTTTTAAAGCAGGCTTTGACTTCTAATAAATATGAGCTTGTTATTGAGGCTAGAGACAGAGGTATTATTTTTATCAGTTTTTAAGCAATGGAAATTAGCTGTAAATATTGTATGTTTGAGTCTATTTTATTTATTTATTTAGGAATGAGTATAAAAAATTTTCTTAGCTGAAAATTTAAAAATATTTTCAGTCAAGTAAGTGGAGAAAAAATTATTTTAAATACTTTAAAACAATCAATAATAGTAATCTTAATTGATCTTATAATCTTAAATGACCTTTTGACAAAATATTTTGGAGTAAGTTTAGATATGTCTTTCAAATTTTTTGCAGTAATTTTATAATTAAGTGAACTAAAAAAAAAGAGAGTAATTATATATGATCTAAATTATTTTTTATGCAGAAAATAAAATTCTAAATTTTGTTTAAAATACTTTATAGTAATTCATTAGTAATGTTTTGTATAAATTTTCTTTATTAATTGCATTTTGCATAGAAAAAGAATAGGTATATTTCTTATCCCTTTTATTTAAAAAATTAAGTTTTTTTAATTAATATTTTCTTTACATTTTTTTACATCACTTAATTTTATTTACCATCAGTTATTTGGCATTTCATTATATTTTATATTTGAAACAAATTCTGTGCCACTCTAAATCAAGTTTTCAACTTTTAAATATTATGTTTCTTTTTTATGTCTTGCAAATATGATTTCATTTGTATAGTTTAATCTTTACATCAATGATTAATTTTATGTCATGTTTTTAGGAAATCCTGCTCTGAGCTCTCATACCATTTTACCTATTCAAGTGATAAGCCATGATATGCCTGTTTTTGCTCAACAGTTATATCAAGTTACTGTGTTAGAAAACATTCCTACAGGTTCGCCTTTACTCACTGTTACAGCCACAAGTCCAAGTGGAAGACAATTAATATATAGTTTAGTTGCAGGAAACAGAAAAGAAGATCTACGTTTGGACTTCAATACAGGTTAGATATAGAATAAAACTGCAACCAGGCTTTGAGAATCTTTATTATATATTTAAAATATTTGGTTTTAAAAAATCAAACTTATCTTTGTATGTTCAGCTAATTTAATTACAAATGTTTTATCTTTATTTTTATTTGATGCATTTTTTTTTGTTATTATTATTGCTGACATTATTTTTGTTTCTGTTCCTTGCTTTTTCTGCATTTATAATAAAAGTATTATCTGGTGGATAAACTTGCATATCTTTTTTCTGTCACTGATATATATATCTATTGGAAAAATGTACTTTTATTTTCTTAATCAATTTTTAAGCAAAAGCAGTTTGTTAGATTTTAATTATCATGAAATAATCAGATGTGGGCTTAACTGTATTGCATTCGGTATTATATCAATAGATGGGACTTTATAAGAACATTTTTAGAAATTTTTTTGCTCTGATTTGAATACAGTATTTTTAATAAAAGAAAATTCCTTTGGAGGTTAGAATCTTAAATAAAATTATTTCCTTATTTCATTTAAAGGACACCATATAATACCTTTCATTGTTCTTAAA
Source organism: Argiope bruennichi (assembly GCF_947563725.1). Lineage (NCBI taxonomy): Eukaryota > Metazoa > Arthropoda > Arachnida > Araneae > Araneidae > Argiope > Argiope bruennichi. The sequence continues at coordinate 59,530,264 of NC_079154.1, forward strand.
TTGTTATGTAATACCTTTCATTATTTTTATTCAGTTTTATTCAAATTTATATTTAACATAGGATAAAAACTCATTTTTGCACATAATAGTTAGGTTAAGCTCACTGTAATTATCCTTAAATAAACTGTTTCATTCATTATGCTTTCATTGTTTATTTTTTCCAATCATTATTTTTACTAACTTTTGTTATCAATAAATTGGTGGTTGGTTTTATTGCGCGAAAGTTCATTTTTGCAAATACTGATTATATTTAGCTAACTTTTAATTTTTATTAATTTGGTGGTTGGTTTCATTGTAATTTTCAGTTGCTAAGTATTTTTATTAATATTGATTTTCTTTTCTTTGCTGTTATATTGATTTCTTTTTTTCATTGCTTATATTAATTTTTGCTTCTTATTTTCAAATAATATGTTCTTCCTCCTGTGTTTTGAACATTTAGAGCAACACCAAAACATTGAGTCATGTAAGTATCTTGATTACAATAACAAAATTTGATTGCATTGAAATTATATAAAAGTTGAACCTTTCAAACTCAACTAACACTAACTCAACTTCCTGTAAAATTTGTGATTAAAAAAATGTTATACTTATGTCAATTTTTATCTTATTTGTCACATTTTGAGTTATTTTATTCTAATATACTATATGTGGAGTTAAATTGTTATGCTAGTGAATAATCATAGTGAAAATTATGTAGCTTAATAAAGTTGTGAAATTTTTAGTTTTATAAAAGTGGAAAAAGATTGAGAAAATATAATGTTAAAGTGCTAATTGTCTTTATGTGCTAATTACCTAATTGTTTTATTAAAATGATCAAATATATAGTACCAAAAAGGTTCCTGGTTTTAAGTCAATTTAATTATGGAATCCAGTGCTTAAAGATAGCTGTATATTTGAGCAAAGGGCCAAGTGTTTTCAATTAAGAATTTTTTTCAGTAAAAGATATTTTATGTACAACTTACTGTTGAATTACTGATCTACTAGTTATGAGCAAAGCATCTGATAACATAGAAATTGTCAGATAATTTGATGATTAGTAAATTTAATTTGTTAACCAAATATTTTCATTTGTGGAGTTAAGTATTTTGTTCTTTGTTCACTTATAAAAATTGAGAAAAATAATGAATATGATAGCAACTCCCAAAAATAGAAATTTCCATTACTTATCTTATCACCATTAACCTTATATTCATTATTTATCTTAACCCATCAGCCCTAAAAAAAAGGTGATACCTTTTCTATCCACATTTCTACTAGATTGCTTATGTTTAGATTTTATTTGTTCTTTGATTTATTTGTATGAATAATTTATTTTGCATTTCATATGCAGTATTGTATTTGATGTAATTATTTTTTATGCTATTTTCATCACAGAAATATAATTAACATAATTTTATTTCCATTTCTTTATGTCTGCCCATTTGTTTAAATTAATTTAATAAAACTATTATATTTTTTATATCAGTAACAAATATACAACTTTTTTCTTCATTTTTTGAAAAGATTATTTTGTCTGGATAATGGTGTATCAAGCTGATTATGGTATTCTGTATTTTTCCTCATTATATTTATCTATGTTACATGATTTCTCTTAATTTCAAAGCAGTTTGTAGCATTATTTTGTCTATAATTGCATGAACTATGAAACACTATAAGCTGAAGGTTACAGTAGATTTTAAAAAACATATAAATTATGCATTTTGTGTTTTATTCTAAGAAAATGTCACTAAGCACTGCTACTATTTTCCCTTTTTGTTTGATTTCTTCCCTAACAAACATTTTGCATTATTAATGCATCCTGTGGACAAATTAAGGTAACATTCTATAACTGACAGTTCAACACCCTAATTTGCTACTAGATTTTTACATTTTACAACTAGTGAAAATGAATCTATTTTTATAATTGACAGCAGATTTTTAAAATTTGCGTAGTGACTGTGAATTACAAATAAGTTTTAGAAATAGCCTTTGTTCAGTATAAAAAGAATATTTTATAATTGCCATTTGATGGTTGAGAGTAGATACTGTGTCATCTTTGTGATGAATCTTTATTTTGTCCTTAAATTGACATGGAAAATTGTTAATGAATTACATACATCAATTATTCATTGTGTAGTCTTTGTAAATCATTTTAGTATTTGATTACTGACTATTTCAGAAAAATGGTTTTTTTTTTTTTTTTTTTTTTTTGCTAATAAGAATATACTTGGTTGCTTTAAATGAGGGATCTTCTGAAGTAAATTCAATTTCTTCTCATTAATAAATATTTATTTGTCAAACAATGGCAGTTCAAAATATTAAATTCTTAAAGGATACAAAAACCAATAATTGTCTACTCAGATGATTTGTGTTTAAATTGTTCAATGTTCTTGAGTTTACATTTATTATCTTATTTTTTTATACTGTATAGGGTTGGATTGGTGCGGGGGGGGATATCAATATGTTTTCTTATTGAGATTTTGTCAAAATTATTTCTTTGTTTCAAAAAATGGGGCTATAGAAGAATATGCCCTTACTCTATTTTCATCTCTGCTCCTTTTATCTTCATATAAATTATTTTATTTTTAATATATTCTAAATATTTTTTCAAACACTCTAGGTGTATTTTATGCTGTTGAAGACCTTGATTTTGAAACTACTCCAAAGTACCTTCTGACACTGAGAGCCACTGATGCTGTCAGTGGAGTTTTCTCTGATGTTCAAGTAATCATTGATGTTGAAGATGTCAATGACAATCCACCTATGTTCAACAAGCCTGCTTATAATACTACTATTTCTGAAGCTATGCCTGTTGGTGCCTCTGTTCTTCAAGTAAGAGCTACTGATCGAGATACCAAAGCAACACAACATATTCAGTACCACATTGTAGGCAATGCAACATCTTATTTCCAGATTGATGCTTCAGATGGTACAGTTTATATTAAACAGCCATTGGATCATGAAATAAAACGGGAACACTATTTCACAGTAATGGCTACAGATGGTGGTCATCCACTCTTAAGCTCAACTGCTCATGTATGGATTGGAGTAGCAGATATGAATGATAATCCACCTGAATTCGATCAACGGCATTATAAATGCATTGTCAATCAAGAAGTGCAAAGAGGTCAATTTATCGCCATGGTTCTAGCATCTGATCCAGATGAGACTGATCAATCAAAACTGATGTATAGTATTATTGATGGAAATGAATTGCAGTCTTTTTCAATAAACAGGCATACAGGTCAGTGTTTGTTTCATTTCCGTAGGCTCTTACATTACAAATAATTTGAATTTTAAAGATTTTGTTTTGTACTAAACAGAACCAGAAGAGTTGTTAGATTAGAATTAAAGTAATAAAATATATTTTCTTTTGTTGAAGGTATTATTACAATGTCCAACCTGCATCAATTCAATTTTGAGAAAAGCTACATTCTAAATGTCTCTGTCACTGATGGCGTTCATTCAGCATATGCAAGTGTGTATGTCAACATCCAGGGGGCTAATAATCATTCTCCTCATTTCTCACATAATGTCTATCCAGTAGCTTTACCAGAAAATGCACCTGCAGGGAAACTAATCACTACCATCTTAGCTGTGGATGAAGATATTGGAAATTATGGTCAATTTACCTATACAATTGAAACCAAAGAACACAGAAAATTATTTAAAATTAACTCTGAAACAGGTGAGTTGCCATTTAGTTGAATATTCTTGATTTTTTTGAAAATTTTAAATAGAAATAACTTTCCAGTAATAAATCTTAATCTATTGAATGAAAGACCTCTTAATATCATAATTTTGTATTATTTTTTTAAGAGCTGCATTGTGATTTTTGAACTCATGTTTTTGGATTTAGAAAGATTTTAGTTAAACTTTAATCTAATAATGATGTCAATTCTACCACTATCAATATTGTTTGAATAATGCAGATGGTAAGCACTCATCTTTACACTATTGCCAAATCAGCGATACATATTATTGTTTTCGGCAACCAGCTGATTCACTAGAGGTATTGGTTAAATTTAATTTCAGTTAATCATTTAGACAAAACTTTATGTCCATGATCCCATCAGTTTTTCAGAAATTAAAACCATGCTATTTTCATTGTCTTGCATGTGTTCTGTTCATTGTATGTATGAACTTTTCTAATGGAGACCAGTTCCATAACATCATAGCACTATGACTTGTTCATCTATATTTTAAATGTAATGCTAATGTAAATTCACTTTTTTATTCATCCTGTAAGCTAAATGATATTAAACAGAATACTTCTTTAGCTTTCAATAGTGGAAGAAAATCATGTGGTCCATTATTTGATGAAATTATAAAAATGATTTTGACTTCATTCACAGCATGAAAATATTATTATATGTATACTTTTATGATTTTAAGTTAATTAAATCTAGACTAAAAAATTTTGCATGGATTGAATTGGCATCATGAGAAGATAATTTTTAGATTTTAAAATGGTATAAAAATCAAAAAAAATAAAAAATTCTGCTGGCTTATTTTTGGAAATTATCATAAAAAAATATCTAAATCCAGTTTTTTTTTAATTAATTAAAATTCTGATTTTTCAAAAAAAATCACATTGAAATGCACATTTCCATCCTCTAGTGTATATCTGGGCTAAATTTGGTATCTCCAGGTCAAATAGTCTGGCATGTAAAGCATTAACTCATAGAGATACATTCATATTTGTTATTTGTATGTACGTAAATTTCTTGGTTTCATTTTCATTATCAGAAATTAAAGCATCTTTTAGACAAATTCTTTGTCCAATTATGACCAGGGACCGAAGTAGTACCCTCACAGCATTAATTTGAAGAAATAAGTATGGGAACATATTTAGGATTTTGTATATGTTTGAATGATACTTTTTTGGAAAATATAGCTGAGTTTGCATCTTTTTTAGGCGTGTGATTTTTATCTGACAGCAGCTTATTTTTAGGCAGTTAAAAATTGCAAAAATTATATATTGAAAGATAAGAGAAATATCAAAAGCATATGAAATTCAGCAGTTAAAGTAAGAATAGTTTTTTATATTTAAGTGGTTATAAAAAAAATTAATTTTAATTATGCAAATAATTAAGTTTGTGACATATCTATTGATCTTTTCATGATTAACTAAAAGGGAAATTCTAATTTTAGCAGTGTGTGTGTGTGTGTGCACTTCCTTTTCAATATAAATATACATTTAAAAAGCTACTAAATTTATTTTTCATATATTGATATTATACAAAAAAAACAAAAAAACAATTTTTTAATTGTACATCAAGCATTAAATTTTAAATCATTTAAAATAGAACAATATATTTCATGTTAGGCTTAATTACTGTATAAATTTTTTTCAGGTGAAGTATTCACAAAAGTTCCTATTGATCGTGAAGAAAATCAGTTATATCAGATGGTAGTTTCTGCAGTTGATGCTGGTGGGCGATGTGGATATGCAACAGTTCGAGTTACGATAACAGATGAAAATGACAATATGCCTCAGTTTTCTGTTGCTGAATATACTGTTACAATTCCTGTAAATATGACTGTGGGAACTACTATTCTTAAGGTAAGCTTCTTTATACAATTATTAATTTTGTCTTTTCATTAGGCGTTATAATGATATATTTTGTTTGGGAAAATTTTGATTTACTAATATTTCTTTAATAATTATTATTAAAAAACTAATTCTAAAATTAAAAATAAACTAAAACTATTTTAATAATAATTATTATTATTATTACTCTAATTTTTTAATTGTTTATTAAATATAATTTGCCTATCTATTTTCTAATTAAATTTATTATTTTAGATACATGCTACAGATGCAGATGAAACTATTTCAGCAACAATTGATTATTCTTTATATAAGTCGAATAACAGTGTTATATCTGAATTATTTGGTGTAACCCATGATACAGGAGAAGTCTACATAAGAAAAGCAGCTACTGGACATGGTAAAATTCCTTACAATTTGCTGATAAATAATATTTCTTTGCAATTCATTTTTATTAAATGAAGTTTTTCTTTTTTAATTAACAGAAGCAAATAATTTTCAATATATTTATGTTTAAGGTGGTGCTATTTTTTTAATGATTTAGTTATTAATGAATTGAATCTTTCGTAAAACAGAAAATGTATTATTTACCATCAGTGTACAGTAGGAGTCATAGATTACTTGAACTTGATGGTTCTTAATCTTCAGAAATTACTTCCTATTAGGAAAAAGTAGCATTGCAATTCTAGTACTTAACAAATATGGAAAACTATTTTTATCAGTACATTAAAATATTCATTTTGTTTTCTGTAATTGTTGTTTTTTGTTAAATAGATAAACCTCTTTTTTTTTTAAAAAAAATCTTATTATGGTATATTTATACTGGTTGGTCAGTTTATTACAGTGTAATTCATTGGAATATCATTCATTCTATTGTTGTATATTTTATTTCCTAGCTTAAGAAAACTTTGTTACAAATGTTGGCATTCAGTTGAAGTACTGAAAAATTTTTATTACATTTCTTGCGTTTTTTGATAAGATGTATTTTTTACGAGTTTCAAATTTCATCAACCTGATAAATTTCAATATGATAAAAATAATTATTGCTGCTTGATCTCAATTTTGAGATAATTAATTTTATAAAAGTTAATAAGTTTTTAAAATAAAAAATCAGATAAACTATTAAGCAGTAAAGTACATTTACTTTTCTGTTTGGAAAATGGAGCAAGCTTTAAAAAAAATATTTAGTAGTCAAATATTATAATCCTATGGAAATCTATATTAAAATATAAGAAAAGTAATGAATTTTTACACTTTTTTCCAGAGAATTATGGATATCAATTCTTCATACTTGCCAAAGATCATGGTACACCTTCCTTAGAAACAGTTGTTCCTGTCAATGCTATATTCATTGATCCCAAAGAAGATTATCCTAAATTTGAACATTTTGAATATGTGTTTTTCATCTCAGAAAGCTCACCAATCGGAACCATCATATCATATGTTAATGCTTCTTGCTCAAGACCTGTTACCTATTCATTTACCCCTGCCCCAAAAGGATCCAAAGCAGAGCTATTTCTTTCTAAATTCAGTATTGATAAACATGGTAGTCTTATGTTGCTCTCTGAAGTTGACAGAGAGGTGCAGTCTATTTACAACTTGAATGTCAGAGCATCTACTACAGATCTTCCTACTCGAGTGTCATGTGTTGATGTCACTATCATCGTAGTTGATGCTAATGATAATGATCCTCAGTTTGATTCAGATGTCTACAGTGTATCTGTTGCTGAAAATATAGAACCTGGTGCTACAATTCTAAAAGTAGTTGCCACAGATGCTGATACGAGTAATAATGGACTCTTATCATATCATTTTGGGGCAGATGCAGATAATGTAGTGAATATTTTTCAATTGGATTCCATATCAGGATGGATTTCAACCATGATTTCACTAGATAGAGAAGATGTAGCTTTTTATAATTTTTCTGTAGTTGCATTTGATCTTGGGGATCCTCGTCGTATGGCCACTACTTGGATTAACATCAGGCTTCGTGATTATAATGACAACCCTCCAATTTTTCAATCACAGCATTATAATGGAGATGCTTATGAAAATGCTGCTGTTGGAACAGTGGTTGTTACACTTATGATTGAGGATAAAGATGAAGAAAAAAGCCATATAGATTATTACATCATAGATGGGGATTTACAAGGTCAATTTCATGTTGTATCCGATGGGAAACTGACCATTAAGAAACCTTTAGATAGAGAAGTCATATCCAGTTATCAACTAACAGTTCTTGCGACAGATGGAAAATTCACTTCGAAGACTTGGGTATCTATTGCTGTATCTGATATAAATGATAATCCACCAATGTGCTTAAAAGTAAGTGAAAAAGTGCTTCATATTTATTCACTTGTGTTACTATGATAGTAAATTTGATTGAAATCAGAAACTGATCAATTATTATCATATTATATTTGAAATTTCAGATTCCTGTTATGTAAATTCTGGTTTCTATTGTCATATTTTTTTACATGACAGTAATCATCAATTTTAAATTTAAATGAAAAAATATTTTAATTATTTATGCATTACAGTTTATTTAATCTTACACACAGTATTTGAATCATTTTTATTCTTGCAATACCTCTTCAAGTACTTAAATAACAAGAAAATTGTTATTCTGTCTTTTGTTTTGCTTTGATTTTATTGTTAAAGTTCAAAGATAAAAGACAATTGAAGAAGTTAATACTTTTTAACCATGATAGAAATTTTAGAATTAGTTCGTGTGTATACACATAAAACCTTTCACCAGCATATTTTTATTTTTGTAATTAAATAATTTCACAGTTTAAATAGCCTTCCCTTCTTCTATGCAATATATATATATATATATATATATTGAGATTGGTGATTTTTTTTCAAATACATTCTTGTATTTCTTTTTAATTATTGAGAATTCATAAAAAAAATTATTTTTAGAATATTTATACATTAAAGGTAACATATTAGTTTTAACATTCTCTCCCATTTAATTTTAATCCACTGAAGTTTTGATTGGATATGTTTTGCTTTGTATCGATAATGCAAAATTTTAATATAATAATAAAAATAAATTTTTGATAATGTATTTTAATTTATTAGATTATAAAATATTTTTCATATATTGACTTTAATATTATACTTTTGCGTTTGAAAAGAAAAAAAAATTATAACTTTTTTATGTTTACACATTATATTTTTAATATCAGAATATTATTAATAAGTTAATTTTTCCTTTTTTTTTTTCAGACAAAGTACACCGAAATGGTGTCTGAAAATATTCCTTTGGACACTTATATTCTTACAGTCGAAGCAACTGACATTGATAGTTATGACAATTCTCGATTATATTTTTATTTATCTGGAGATGATCATACAGACTTTTCTATTGATCCTATAACAGGTATTTATAAATGATCATTTATGGAATGCTTACTTATTAAAAATTTTAACAAAAATTTAAGAATTTCAACCTTTGTTATCTGTATTTTGCATTAGTAAAAAAGTTATCATTGTTAGCAAAACTGAACAGAAGAGATAGAAATCTTTTAGCTCAATGTTTAATTTTTTTAAAAAAAATTCCAAATGTATATTTAAAATAAGTAAAAAAAAAAATTCTGTCTTTAGTGCTTATGTGTTTTTAATTTCGTGTATTTTGTGCAAACCAACTTTATATTTTTGTTGTTATTTTCATCATAATGCCAATCTCTAATTTTTGTTTTGATTTGAAATAGGTCAACTGAAAACTGCTCGAGTGATAGACCGAGAAAAAAGGTCCCGTTATGTGTTAGAAGCTCATGTCCAAGATAAAGGAAAGCCTGAATGGGAATGCACCAGTACAGTAGAAGTGCTTTTAAGTGATGTTAATGACAATGCTCCAGAATTTGCAAAGGAATTGTATTCTGTTAATATACCTGAAGATGCTGAAGTTGGAACTTTGATCACAAAAGTGCATGCAAGTGACAGAGATATTGGTAAGAAAAATGTTCAATCTGCTATTAAAAAGATTCTTCAAATTTTAATATTTAATATTTGTTGCATATAAGTTGGCAATTATTAATCACTTATTTACGTTCTGTTCAAATTTACCTTTGAATTCCTTTTTCCCCCCCAATTTTTTTTACTGTTTAATATTTTACTTGTGCATCAGCTTTGTAATATTTAAAAAAAAAAAAAAAAAAAAAAGTATTCAAAATGGAGCATTAAGCTGTAGCACTTCATTAATTTTATAACTTATGATACATGTTTTAGTTGCAAAATATGAGCTCATGAAGACCAAGAATTTCAAAATAAGCTTATTAGTTTTATATAAATTAAAAAATTGATCAAGTCAAAGTAAAATACTCATGCCTTTTATTATAGTAAGATAACCTTTTAGAATATTTTATCTGCCTAAAAAAAAAAAAAACTACATGATTGCGATTATTCTTATTTACTCAATCAAACCATGAATAGATTCAAGTAATTCTTGGAACCTTTGATAATCTTACTACTTTTTATTTGTTTTGTTTAATTTTTTAGGAAGTAATCGAATGGTCAGTTATTATTTAATTGAATCGGCTCATAGCCACTTCAGCATGGATGAGACCACTGGCATTGTTAGCTTGAATAAACCTGTAGACCGAGAGGAAGTCCCTATGTACAATTTGACAATCCAAGCTAGTGATCATGGTATTCCAAGGTTGTCCACATTGTGTACTCTTCTTGTATTACTCCAAGATGTGAATGATAACCCTCCAGAATTCACTTCGAAGTTCTATCATGCCTCTGTTCCTGAAACTGCTGCTGTTGGCACGGAAATATTGAAACTGACAGCAACCAGTCGAGACAGTGGTGTGAATGCAGAAATAGCATATAGCATCATACAGTCAGCAAAATCTGAAGTCTTTTCCATTCATCCAAAATTTGGTAAGTACTATTTTTAAATACAAAAAGCAGCTAATATACAGCTCGTTTTTGTGGTTTGATGCTATTTAAAATATTTGTTGTTTTTCAATAAGATTTTAATTGTGGATTTTTTAGATAGCAATTTTTTCACACATGCAAACATTATTATATAAAGTAGAAGAGATGAAGGAAAGAAGATCCCACAGCCATTTTCTGTCCAGTATCATAAGCATATAGCTACATCTTCAAGGACTTGTGGGATAAAGAGAGAGAGATTGGAATGAGGGAAATTAATAATGTAATCATGTTCATATTTAACCACACAAAGATATTCTAGAAAACTAGTTTTCTCACCTCATCCCAACAATATTAAAATATGGTTATTTTTCAGGAATTAAAAATTGTTTGAATAGAGATAATTTATCTTAAGATTTCCACCCTTTTGATATTTGTAACATTTTAAAGCTATTTATTTGCTTTTATGTCATGCAAATTCAGTTACTTCAGAATAATAATTATTACAATTAAAATACATGCTGTAGATATTATTTGTATGTGGCTTATGGTTTTGTTGAATATAATTAGTTGATTTCATGAATATAAATAATTCATAAAGATTACTAAAATACTTTGTAATTTCTGACATCTCCTTCATTTCATTCTATTTAGATCTGAAGATTATTTTTTATTTTATTAAACACATAAAATAATAAAATTCTTTGTTATTTTAGAGTGGAGAAAATATATTGATAGGATTATTAACATTAATATTTGAGAATGAAGTATGTTCATAAATATACTTTTCATGAAATATATATATATTGACATGTTCCCCAATTATCCAATGATATGCAGTGCATTTTTATATTAAGGTTTCATTTCTGTATAAATTTTATATATTTTTGATGCTTTTAAAATTTTTAAAGGATGCACCACAATAATTATTTTCTCTTTTAATTGAATAGGAGTTTTAACAATTTCATCCCCTCTGGATTATGAAACTGCTCATGGTTATTACATATTGGTGAAAGCTGTTGATGGTGGTACTCCTCCCCTAAGTACAGAAGTTGGAGTAAATATAACTGTGACAGATGCTAATGACAATCCACCTGTTTTTACCCAACAGTCTTATAATTCTATCATAAGAGAAGATGCATTGGTTGGGGATAAAATTATACAGGTTTGTAATTTTAAAATTTACTGCAAACATAGTAGGAATTGTTATTATTAATTAATGGTGAAAAAGCCAAATGTTACACCAAAACCAAATTGGCACTGCACTCTGATGAGTGTGCTTCCAACTTACAAGAAGAAAACAAGCATCGGTTTATGCTGTTTATATAAAAGATCTTAAAATTATTGATGTTAAATATGGAAAAAATAAAGATGTCAAAATTATTGCCAATCCTTCACCATTAATTAATAAGTACCATAAAAATATAAAATATAGTTATATAATAGAATAATATGCTTGTGTTTATATAAATATGTGCTTTTTTTATAACATTATGAATTGTGTTTGTCATTCAAAATAAAAAGATACTTTAGATTTTCATAGACTTAGTTACTGAAACATTTCTTATAAATTTCCAATTTACAATGATAAAAGCCTTTGAATGCATTCTGAAAACATAAATTATACATTATCCTATATTAAAGCATAATTCCATTTTAATGCAAATAAAAATATATGTTTGATTTTAAATCTAAGTTTATATTTTCTCAAGGATTTTATTAATGTTTAGTTATTGAATTTTTTATCTTTTAACATGCATTTAACACAGTATAGACTAATGCGCCATTATACCCCATATAAATTTTACTTTTAAATTAAATATATTCTCTTCCTTTTACAGGTTATAGCTAGTGACATAGACAGTCCTCCTAATGCAAGAGTCAAGTATTCTATATGTGGAGGAGATCGCTTTGGACAGTTCTTGATTGATAAATCAATGGGCTATGTATCCTTGGCTTCAGACCTGGATAGAGAGAAAGTAAGTATCTTAATAATCTAATCATCTCTACTAGTAAAAGAATGTGTGTGTGTTAACATTCTGTTGGCCTGATCATTTGATCTGCAGCTATTGAATCTGGTGCATATATTTTACCTTCGGAGTTGATATATGCACCTCGGAACAGGTGGGAATTAATTAATTAAAAATTAAGCTGAATTAAAAAAAAAAATTTTCTGCAATAACATCCAAAAAAAATTATTGCACAAAAATTAAATTTACAATGATCTAAAATTTAAGAAATCGTCTTTTTAATAATACTAATTTAATGGTTCTACAAATTTTTCTTAAATTTTTATAATTTTTAAATAATATATATTTTGCCTAATTTACAACAATAGTCATTAAAATTCAAGCACTTTTCATTATTTCATCAAATATTGAAGCATGCAATTTTCCTCCATGGTTGCAAACTAGAGAAGAAGGATTCTGTTTTATATTGTGTAGTTTGCAAGCCGAATAAAAAAAGTGAAGTTACAGTATCGTGAAATTTAGAAGATAGATGAAACATTCATTTATATTTTTAATAGTGCTATGAAACTGGTCTCCATTAGGATATTTTCATTGTTTACATGAATTTATGTAAGGCAATTAAAAAAAACATAAATTTAATGTCTGACAATTTGATTGAATTATGAGCATAAAGTTATATCTAAATTATTTAATTATAATTGAATATAGTTAACATCTCCAGCAAATCAGCTTGTTATAAGTGAATACTAATATTTTACAAAAAAATAATTATCTTATTCTACTTTGTACTTATTTATTCTTTAAATTATTTTTATAGGTATCAAATTATGTGCTTGAAATCTGTGCCTTAGATAGTGGTATTCCACCCTTGTCTAGCACTACTTATGTGAATATAGAAGTATCTGATGTGAATGATAATCCTCCTTTGTTTTCTGAAGAGAATTACACTGCCATTGTTCAGGTAAGGAAATCTTTTCAATCCTGATGTATGAACATATTATAAATCAGTTAATGTGCATAATCATATAATTCAAGTGTTAATGCTTTGAAATGCATTTTGTAACTGCATATTAATGAAACCTTAAAAAACTAATATACCATGCATGGTGAGAATAAATATTTGCATGCTTATTCTAGTGAAAAATCTTAACTGCATGTTTCAGTTTATTCTTATGTTAGAGAAAAATCTATGTGTTGCACTTTTTAACATTAATATTTGTTTAAGATATAAAAGTAAAGTTTATTTAAAATTTCAAATAGCATGACAAATGCATTGAGTTCTTCAATGTTATGATATTTACAAAATACATGTTTAATTTGTTTGAATTTTATATTAAGGAATTTCTAAATTTAATGTTTAATTTCAGTTTTAAAATTAAAAACAATTTAAATTCTTATTATATATTACTTTGTTTCCTTACTGTTCTAATTTTGCAAAAATGATTTTGTTAAGGTTTTTAACAATGTTCTTTTAAAAAAAATATGGAACTTATATGAATATACATAAAAACTTTATGTATAATTTATTCTTTTCATCTTTTGTATTTTTATCACAATTGTTTTATTTGTCAAAAAAAAATTTATAAACTATTAAATTCAATACACATTTTGCACTATATATTATCCTAATAAACCTTGATTTATGAATATAACCTTTCTCATACCAGCCTAATTTTCCTTACTAACCCTTTAATGTAATCACTGTTTTAATCCAAAAGCATGCTTTTATGCCTGTTTCTCTATCATATTTCTCCTTTCCTATCCCTCCATTAGCTGGACAAATTGGATAAAACTAAGAAACGGGTGAGTGTCTCTGTCATAACCTTTGTGTTTTCCTTTGTGCCTTCCTCAATTATGCATCTGTTTCTAGTTGATGTTTGTGAGTGTATTGAATGTCAAACATGCTACAATACTTTTCTGTAATATTTCTGTTAATTTTCTATAAGTAAATAACTTTTTTCTATAACATCCAAATGCATCAAACTGTTTGATTACCTGTAGATTATGTTATATTAGAATAGAATTTTACTATAAAAACTATTTTTATTCTTAAACCTATAGTAGTTTTCTATTTTCATAATAAACATTCAATTGATCTTAGTTTTTAAAAAATTATTCATGACTATTTATGAAGATAATAAAATATGTAACCAATAGTAAAATAATGAGAAAAAAGTTTTTCAAATTATGCCCATTATTTCATTCTGACAATATGTAATACACTTTTTAAGAAAATATGTACCTTTATGAAATTATATAAAGATTAGGTTTAGAAGTGGGAATAAACAGTCAATATATTTTTACATGTCATATTTTTAAAAATATTTAATTTTGTTTTACTAACTTGTACTTCATCTTTAGTTTACTTACTATCCAGGGAATTTAAATTAATTAATTTTATTTTATTTAAAAAAATCATTTAACAAAATATAAATTTACACTTTTTTTTTTTTTGTCAAAGCTATTATATTTATCAAATGCTGCTGTTCTTAGCAATTTCTTTTTCCTCAAATGAGATTTTTAAAAAGTTTTTCCATGTTTTATTTAAAAAATTGTGCAGAAATTATTCATTGAATTAATGAAGTAATGCATTACAAAAGCACTTAATGAATATCTCAAAAATATTTATTAACTCATTGCTTGTTCAATTTCAAATTCATTATCGGTTGAATGTCTTATTTATTTATTTATTTGTGTTCAATATAAAAATTATCATTTCGTATGAATTATTCCATTTGTTATTTGAATGTTATTTTACGGAATGAATGTAGCAAATATTTTCCAAGTTTTGCCACAGAATTATTATTGCTTAGCTTCATTTTCTTCCTTATTTATTGTTATTAAATAATTATTCATCATATATGTATCTTATATTCAAATAGGAAGGAAAACCTCTTGGTTTCACTGTATTGAAATTTACTGTGACTGACCAAGATGCTCCTCCAAATACTGGCCCTTTCTTGTTTGATATCTTGAGTGGAAATGAAGATGGCGCTTTTCGTGTTGTTCAACAAGATGCTACTTTGAGAACAGCTAGCAAATTTGATGTCAAAAACCAGAGTGAATTCACTCTTCAAGTACGAGTAACTGATGGTGGAACTCCATCTTTACATAGCACTACATGGGTCAATATTATCGTGATAGAGGAAAGTCGATACCCTCCTGTTGTGACCCCTCTGGATGTATCTGTGAGCTCATACATGGATGAATTTCCTGGTGGTGTCATGGGCCGAGTTCATGCCACAGATCAAGATCCTTATGACAAACTGATTTTTGACATAATAAGTCCACATGAGAATTTGTTTACCATAGATCGAGAAGATGGAACCATTGTAGCTCTTCCTGGTTTAGATGTAGGCTCCTATGAATTGAATGTTAGTATAAGTGATGGTAAATTCACAACATACACTACAGTCTCCATTGAAGTGAATATGGTCAGTTCAGAAGCTGTGACAAACAGTGTTGTAATACGTCTTGATGATGTTACTCCTGAAGATTTTCTGCTAACTTACAAAAAGGGATTTTTAAGAGGATTGAGAAATATTCTGAATGTAAGAATGAAAGATGTTGAAATCATCAGCCTGCAACCTACTTTGCAAGAGAAAAAACGAAGGCAGAGAACCACTCAACAGGATTTGGATATTGTGTTTGCAGTTCATGCTGGAGCCAATGGCTTTCATCCACCTAACACCGTAAGGGCAAGAGTGAAAGAAAAGATGGATGTTTTGGAAGCTAGCATTGGACTGAAAGTAGTGAAGGTTTGTATGAGTTTAATATTTATTGAAAAAAATAATGAAGAAACTGAAGCTTAATAGGTACAAATAATAGTTTTGGTCTAATAATGTTTCAAAAATGAGGAAATTCACATGAACCTGCCCACAATTTTAAAATTTGGAAAATCCTCTTAAGAAAACTTTAATGAATTTTTTTTTTTCGAAAGATATTCTATTTAACAGCTAATCTGTATTTATGCTTTTAGATTTTATGAATTAATTTGGGCCTTTAGACATTTAAGGGATGCAATCTCACTTGTAGACAAAAAATTATTTTATTCACTAAAAAACAATAAAAAATATCATATGTTGCAAAAATTTTGTGTTTTTATTGAATCTAGAATTTTTATTATATGTGAAAAAATCAAGAATGATTATATAAAATGAATATTCATAAAACAAAATTTTATGAATATATAAATAATCTCAGCTAAAATCTAAAATAATTGACATTTACCAAATTTAGCATTGAATATATTATTATTAACTTTTAGTACAAGCTTCATTAAAAGAGCTGCATTTATTCAATCTTTAGGTATTGAGACTAAGAACTTTTTAATGTTTGTTAATTCATTTTTGAATTTTTTTTTTTTTAATTTAAGGGGAGGGGGCTCTATCTTGTTTTTTTATATTATGAAAAAAAAATATCAGAAGAAATCTCTACTGTTTCTGTACACATTTAAAATTTAAAGATTATTAATATATCAATGTGCATCAATGTCATAAAATATATCAATGTGTTTTTATCTTTTGTATATATTTAGGTTACAAAAAATCTTAACAAAAGTTATTTTTATAGATAATGGAAGATCGCTGTACCAAGGACCGCTGTGTAAATGGTGAATGTGTAGATCTTATCATACTAGATAAAGCTTTTGCCATTAGTATAACTACTGATGCCATGAGTTATGTTTGTCCTCAACATTATCGTAAATTGGAATGTGCTTGTGAACCAGGATTTGGAGGTAAAATATCTTTTAATGCTGAAATCTGTAAATTGAATGAGCAGTATTAATACTGATAATGTCATTTTGTAATTCTAATGTCTGAGAATTTATTTTCTTTAATATTTTAAACAGGGTCTCAATGTGAATTGGCTGTTAATGAATGTTCTCGGCGTCCGTGCCCCTCTTATCGTATTTGCCATCCAGAAGTGACAGTACTTGGGTACATTTGCAAATGCCCGGAAGGAAAAACTGGTTCTCTCTGCGATAGAGATAAAGGAGCTGTTTGCAAAGGATCTGACTGCTATGATGGTAAAGAATATGAATATTTAAATTTCATTTTATTTTATTACTTTCTGTAATAGTTTTTCAAACAATTAAACAGTACTGTGTAGCAAAACGTATTTTCTTTATTTAGTCTATTAATGACAGAGAGAAAAATATAAATTTCTGCAAAAAATAAATATTTTAATTATTTTAATGTTTAAAAAATAATTTTTCATTTTAGAAAAGTTTGACACTTGATATTTTTTAGTATTATTTTAATTACTCTTATTTAATGAAAGCCATATACTTTTGCATTCTTTTAAAACTGTAGCACCTTTTATCTAATATAAAGCATATCAGTTTATTATTTCAAATTTAATTTTGTATTTCATTTTTTACTTTAAAGGGAATCATTGATTTGTGTTACATATATATCAAATTTTATTATTTTGAATTCTAAATTTTTAACCTCATTCCATTGAATACAAACTAATTCAAATTTCATTGCACTAAAGATAGAAAATAAATTTTGTATTCATTTCACTCATAATTTATTTTGAAAAAGAAAGGAAAGAAAGAATATCATTTATACCATTTTTTACCAATATTGGTTTAAATATTTAGTTTTTTTAATCAAAACTTTCTATAAATTTTGCATTACATTAAAGGCTTAAAATTTTATTAAAGATCTGAAGAATAAACTTATTAATATCATTTATACTTAGTTTTTATACATTACAAGACGAATCGTTCGTAAAATTTTAATTTTAATTTTTTTTTCACAGAAAAAACTCCAGTGTACTTTCAAGGGAAAAGTTACATGTCCTATGTTCTTAATAAACCTGTTGATCATCATATGAGCTTAGTAATGCATTTTAGAACAAAACAGGCCACTGGGAATTTGTTGTATGCTGCTGGTGTGAGAGATTATTTTGTGTTAGAAGTAAGATTTATTTCTAATTCTAAACTTTGACATATAAGTATTTTCAATACTGTTGTTGTAATTATTTAGAAAGTTATAATGTTTCTATACTAATTCCTTATTTTTTCTTATAAATTAGTGCTAATAATTTATATAAATAAATTTTGCATATAATTCCCTCACCCCCATTCCTCCATAAACATGTTTTCCTAAATACACAATCCACTCCAAAAAAAAAAAATGATTCAAATTTCAAGAATTTTAATCAATTTATCTATTTCTGTTTCAGATTATAAATGGCTTGGTACAGTACAGATTTGATTGTGGCAGTGGAGAAGGTAAATTGCGCATCGAGCAGTTAAAGGTAAATGATGGCAACTGGCATAAAGTAAGAGTAGAGCGCCGTGGAAAATCTTCCGAATTGATTCTTGACAAACGTTTTCGAGCTTCTGGTAAATCTCATGGCCCTCATGAAGTGCTCAACTTAGATGGTAGTGACATTTATTTTGGTGCTGAAGTTCGAACTAATCTGGAAACATTGAGCTTTGAAGATATCCGAATGGGGTTCATTGGATGCATGGATGACATTCAGATTGATGGGATTTCTCTTCCTTTGCATGTTAATGGGAACACAGCTGTTGCTACTTTGAACAGGTAATAAATTATTGATTTATTTCTATTCGACTGTAGGAAGTTTTTTTTATTAATAATAAGATATATACATCCAAAGTATATAGATAGAGTATAGTAAAAAAATTCGATAAGGAGAATTGAAAATTAAATTTTTATAGCGTGTGCAAAAAAGTGAAATGATCCACCCTATCTTCTTCATCTTATCGATCCAGTCAATGAAAATAAAGTTCAATTTTTTATGGAAATAAGCAAATTTCATCTAATGTTTAAAATCCTAAGAGCTTCCTTATAAATTGTTTTATCAAAACATACATAATAATTTATTTTACCATCATATCTATTACATTTACATTAAATTTTACCATTGATGAATATATTAGTTATTAATTTATCAAAGTGTAAATATAATTCACCATATACATTTAATTCATTAAGATGTCCTTTGTTTGATGAAATGGGAACTAAACATTTGGTTGAAATATTTATAAAGAATCTGAAATTATTTCCTGGATTTACCTTTCTTTCTTTCTTTCTTTTTTTTTTTTTTTTTTTTTTTCCTTCCAGTACCTAAAATTTTTACAGTGAAATTCTTTTTTCAATCCTTCATGGCTGGAATATAAACTGCATGCCTTTATAATTTAACAACTCATATTGAGATTTCCTAAGTCTACAGCTGTTATTGTTTACCCTTTCATGTTATCATATAATTACTCTTATAGTTATTATCTTCAATGCAGTTAACAAATGCACTTCCTTCAACTTGATTTCTCTGCATATCAAATTATTACTATTGATCTTCTGTGAATTTCCACTTCAATTCATTATCTTTGAAATCTTCAATAATATTTATTTTTATTCCAGATTTAAAAAAGTAGAACTTCACTGTGGTGTCCTTCTTGATTTGGGAGTTTGCAGCAGTCAGCCATGTATGAATGGTGGCACTTGCATTCCAACTAACTCCGGCTTCTCTTGTCAGTGCTTATCTCGTTACCAGGGCAGCCACTGTGAAATAGATTTGGATCCTTGTGCCTCGAATCCTTGCCTAAATGGTGGAATGTGCCACAATGTGGATCACAAATTCATTTGTACCTGCAGCTCTGGAATCACTGGTCCTCGATGTGAATTTGGCCGCTATTGCAAGCCTAGCCCATGCAACAATGGAGGCATATGTGAAGAAGGCACTACTGGACCTGTGTGCAAGTGCCACGGTTATTATGGAGAGCTTTGTCAGTATGATATTGATGAATGCCAAACAGTTCCTTGTGCTAGTGGCTCGTGCATTAATCTCCAAGGCAGCTTCAAGTGTCACTGTCCACCCAACATGACTGGTTCCTTATGCAATGAGCACTTATTCACCACTTCAATTACATCTTCGAGTTGGAATACGACAGTTGAAGAGATTGTAGGCATTTCACTTGTAATTTTATTTATTCTCCTTCTTGCAATGGCTATTGTATGTTGTTGGCGGTATCGCCACAAACGCCAACAGCTCAGGCCAAACAATGAAGTATTAGATGCTGCAACTAATGAATACCTTTTAAAAAATTCTGTTTTCGAGAAGGACAACCTGAATCGAAAGATCAGCAATTTGGAGGTGACTAGCTTTACCACGCCTCCATTGCCACCAAGACCAGCTTCTTATACTCCAAGCACTCAAGATTCTGTGAATGCATTGAATAACTTTGACACAGTTCGTAGTTATGGCAGTGCCGCTGATGATTTGGAGAATTTCCCTCGTCAGGGTAATGACTATGTGCAGAACATAAGCAAGCCTGCTTTAATTCCTGCTTTGGTGCCTCCCCCTCCGTCCAGTTCAGATAATGATTCTGTCTTAAAGGGGAACTGGGAAAAAGATCATTTAAAATCAAAAAGTAAATTGTATGAAAGCAAAGTGCCAAAAGGTATGTCTGCATATTTAGTACTGTCACGTAATTGTAATTACTGCTTAAGCAATTATTAAAAAAAAAAAATGATGCACACAGTTAAAGGTAAAAGTAAAAAAATGTCTACCATGTTTTAAATATATCTGAATACTGCAATAAACTAAAATAAAACTAAGCAACAATAAAATAATTTTTACAGTACTTTCTTGAAAATATTATAGGTATAAAAAAGAAAAAGCAGAATGTTAAGACGGTTTTTTTTTTTTTTTTTCGATCCTCTAATTATTAAGAATGATAGTTTTTTTTAAATAATAATGCTGAAAATTTTGAAATTGCTCAAATCTACAAATATCTTAAAAACCATGTGATGGTGACATTAAGTCATATTATATTGTACGCAATTATGTACTTCTTTTTTTATTTAATATGCTAAAAATTCTACGATATTAAAAGGGCCTTTAGTTTAAATAATGCCAAAACAAAATTGGTAATTACTTTTTTAAAAAAGTATAAAATGTTATAATGCTACAAAATAATTTAGATAAGAAGTTCACTTACATAATTAGTCCATGATGCTTTTATTTTAACTATTTTTGTCGATAAAAAAAATGTTTAATAAGAAAAGTTTAAGTTCAAATATTTGATGGCATTGATAGTTCATTACTCGAATATGTAGATATAATGAATATTTTTTTTTTAATGTGGAACTGTTCCAGGATTTAAACTAAGCAAGCCTTGATTTCCTTATTGGTTTTCATACTTAAGAACATGTTGGCAAACTTAAGCAAATTAGGTCCAATAATGTTATAGGTTTCTATCAATATACTTGTAGACTTGAATTCTGCTTTTTTCTATGGTATTGCATGTGTTTTACTTTGTAGCTATCTGTAATCATGCTTGAAACCTAAAGGCTTGACAAAAAAGGCAAATTTACTTGACATAATATAAATATAGAATATTCCAGATATAAAAATGAGAAGAAAAAGCAAATTAAAACTCCATCTCTGCTTGAGCTGACAAATCATAATCTTACTTATATGTAAATGATAAACTCTAGGTAGTGATACTGGTATTAAAATTCATTCTTTAAAAGAATTACTTTTTCTTATTAAACAAAATATATTTTTGAATTATTTTTTAATGTAAAGATTTCTTGCAATTTTTAACTGTTTATTATTATTATTATAGACCTTCAGCTACGCAAAGTTGGTGATGTTCCTGGTTTAAATACTATTCCTGCTCCAGTTGTGCCCTCTCGTGGTCCGTCCAGCCTTGGTGTGCCTTCAGTCTTAAGCCTTAACTCTGTAGACGACATGCCAGGTATGTCTTATCATGATCGTTTTTTTCCCCCAAATTTGTACATAGTTTTTAATCAGGTTTTTATCTCTTTATTTGATGAAAAATCTGATTATTATTGCAAATAGACAAACAATGTTCAAAATTCTTTTTGAATGTTAAATTTTTTTAATTTGTGCTAATGTGTAAAACATTGTAAATGCAAAATTCAACTAGTCTGGAACTTAGCAGTAGATGTATAATATAAGCATTGATTTTCTAATCTAACCATTTTTTTAAATTCAGATTCATGCACATAAATGTGCATTTATCGTACATCTACCATTGATGGTGAAAAGTTAAATGCATTTGGTATTTATAAATATAACAAAATATCTCAAGTAAGACACTCTGGTACTTTTCAACAAAATTGTAAATATTTCTTTTAAATTATACTTTTCATCATTTGTTCTGAATAAAACTTTGTTTTTTTATCATAATATTATTTGTTTATATGGTTTAAAATAAATTCTGATATAATAAAGCTATGCTTAATTTTCTGTTTTTATTTTATTGTCATTAAAATGGCAGCTAGATGCAGATAATAATTTTCCTCTAATTTTTGTTAGTTTTGCTTATTTATTTTTAATTTGGTATCAAGATATGAATGTAACAAACAAAATGAGTACAATCTCTTTGCTCTTAATTTCATATCTTCATTCTCATACAGCAACCGAGAACAAAAGTGGGAGGAGAAACACGGCGGAAGGTACTTTTATGTTCCATTTTTTTTTTCCTTTATCATAAGCATGATTCCATCACTGCTGCCTTGAAGCATGAATGTTTGGCTCATGATTTTATTATTTCTTTAAATTTTTTTTCTTAATATTTTGCCTTTTGTTTAATGTTATCATGTTGAAGCTTAAATTTAGTTGTTGCTTTCTTGGAGTATTAATACTCAAAGCCTCTCAACATTTAAATGAAAACTGCAGGGCTTGATTTTCATGTTCATCATTCAGTTGGGGCGCTTCCTCCGAATATATATCTTCATTAACTACTCATCTGTTATTCATATTTTTTTTAGTTAATGCAATCTGTTAATTGACTATGCATGCATAGCTTGCTGACATTTGAATGATCTCTGTGTTATATTCTAAAAAGCATGTTCTAATCAAATTTTCACCTCCATATGTTTTTAACATTGATTCCAAGCATATGTATTAACTTCATATTAACATTTCAAGTTTTAATTCCCAGCATCATTCACCACATGTACATTTTTGACTCAGGCATGTTGTCGAACTAGTGTTATTTGTTTTATTTTATTTATGTTCACATCAAATACATTAAGTTTAAATATTGTATTAAAATTTTCTTCAGTCAATCCCGTTTTTTCTTTTAAAGTCATTTTTCCTTTTCTGTCACTTATACTAAGAAGTAGTTCTAAAGTTGACAACGATTTATGTTTTTCTTTTTTTTTAAGGGTATGGAAAATTTAGTTGGTATGGTGACATCGACTAATATCTTACACAAAGAAATGAGACAGTATGCACTCACAGGTGCATATTTAAAAATTTTTAATTTAGTAGTTAGAAGTTCTGCAGTCAAAACTCCATGTTGAATGTTAATTTTGTCAAATTTGACAAAAACACAATGTACAAAATAAATTAATTTCTCTATTTTTATCAATTGTTTTTCATATGAATCAAATAATTGGCTTTGAGATATTTCACTAATTACTGGAACAATATTATAATACCCTCACAATTATTTTTTCACTTTATGTCTCACAGAGCATTTTTGTATCAAATGCACTACTGCACTTCAGATATTCTATAATAATCAAACTGCTTATTAGTTGCTTTGTAAATGGTGTATTGACTGTCAATATATTGTTGAAATTTCTCTGAATGTGTTTAACTAAGATTGTAAACAAAATTAATACTTTTCAATTTTTAAATCAGTTGTAATTTTACTTTGCTATTTTATTTAAATGATTTACGACATATATTTAGGCTTTTTTTTAAACTTTTATGCATCTGAGATTCATAATGCAAAATTATTTGCTTAGCTAAGAATTAGGAGGTACTTTTTTTCATCCTATTTTTTAAAAAAAAGGGAAAAAATATAGAAGCCTAGCATTTTTTTAATTAGATTAAATGATAGCAGTAACAAATTTATTTTATAATTATTATCAGCTTGATTAACAGTTCTTTTATATAGAGTGCATAAAAAGTAATCAATTAAGTAGTATAGTATAGGTGCAGTTGCACTAAAAATCTTCTCATAGTTAAAACACTTTTTTTCTTCTAATAGAAAAAAACAATTTAAATTTTGAATGTAGATGGTTTTAAAAACTATAATCTGACATTTATAAATAATTTTCTTTGTTATAAGCAATTACAAAAACTTAACTTCTACAATCCATTATCAATTTCAATGTCTTTACCTTTTGTATCATGACTCGTGCGCAAATAGTTCTATCTGCACGTCCATTAGTATTAAATGCAAAAGCAAATGTGTTAATTTATGTCTTCAATATTAGAAGGATTTACACGCTGTTTTCTTAACAATCATATGAGAAGAAATCTAAAAGGATTGTATCTAGGGACTGATATAGCCATAACAGTGACTAGGAAACTCCATTGAAATAGATTTTCAAGATTTTATCTCCATTTAGAGATACACGTCAAAAATGTCACATATGTCAAAGAATTTTCAAATATAAATTTTAAATCCTAGAGACAACAAAAATTTTAATCATATTGTAGTGTCTCAGTCTCAGCAAAGAAGAATGGATTAGTGACTCAATTGGACATAAATTGCACTACATGTCAAGTTTTGAACTATCAAGGACTATTTCAACTATATGATGTGGATTTATCAATACCTATTTCTTTAAATTTGGGGAATGATATAACATTAATTGTGCAATGTTACACATTCTGCCAACTGTGTGTTTTTATACCCATTGTGTAAAACTAAGTTTGTATAGGGCTTAAAGAGCATTTAAAGAAGTGTGGCGTCAAAATTTATTCATAAATATTATATAACATACAGCATCACTTATGAAAAAAATGGATGTTGTTGTTGTTTTCTATTAATAGAGAAAATTTTTACTCCATGAGAAGAGTTTTTGTGTAAACTGCTATTATCTAATTAGTTACATCATTTTATATTTAAAACACATCAAGGATTTACCTTATATTTCAATTAATTGATCTTAACAATTTTTCGTCATTATTTCTTTTTTTAAAAAATGTATCTTAACTGGGAAGATTGGGGAGATTTTCTATAGAGTAAAACTAAATGCTTTCTGGTTTTTATATTGCCATAATGAATAATTATATTTTCCACGTTATTGGTCTGAAATATTCTCTTTTCTTGCATAAAAGTTAATGTATCGCAACTTTCTAAGAGAAAAATCTCTTCATCGGTAATGTGTTTAGATTAATCCATAATATGCTATATTGATAGATAGTGAAAAGTTCCGATTTATGATTAACATTTCTGATAGAAGGAGACAATTGCTTTGATAATTTCTAAGACTTACCTATTCCCTTTAAAATGCAATACAGATTTTCAGTTTCCTATAATCTTTTATTTTCACCAGGAAAAATTTGTTTCAATTGTATTTTAATAAAATTCATCATTGTCTCATTATTAAAATTCTCCTTCCAGGTTACATATGGGATTGCTCTGATTGGGCTGTTGCCTCGCAGAAGCCTCTTTCGAACATAGTTGAGGTATCTACAAAAGAAGTGAGAGACTCGTCTAGCATCCCTAGCACTGAATCTAACAGCCGTGCCAGTCAGATTGAACTTCTGCCGAAAGGTGATGGGCAGAACAAGGTTCCATCAAGCAACCACTCTGGCAGCTTGGATTTTGATCGTCCCGATTCCGAATATGTTGGTGATTCGGAGAATAATGATACCGACTTTGGTGACAGTGTCCTCCCTGCACCAAATTTTGAAAACCTCCTGGGAATGAATGATCTTGAATTTGCAGATGATGGGACAGATAGTCTTCCAGCCTCGCCCCACAAGTACCAACGGCATCCCAATTCGTACCTTCCTACTCATACTACTAGTACAGCCAACACAAGCCCAGATCACACCTGGAATAACAACCAGCGTCAAATCAGTGACCTGTCAGATGATGAAGTCATGACCTATGGTTTTCCACCTCAGGGAGGACGTGGGTTTCACGTTCCAATGGATGCATCAGGTCTGGACTCCATGTCAATGTCCATTGGAGGCTATACCTCAACGAATGCCTCGTTCTCTGATATCTCTGGGGCTGTCTGTGAGATTGATGATAGTGAAGCTAACTGCAGTGATGTGGACTACGAAAGTGTTGATGTGAAGCCACCAGTATCTTTTTCTAATGACAGATTTTGCTCTACTCATTTATAGCTGTTTGCAATTTTAATTTATAATTCGTATTGGGAAACCCAAATTTTGGTCAATTACTCGCCCCTTATTGATTGACAAGTTTCTCAACAGTCCTAAAGACTGTGCTAAGCTTTCCTGTTAAACTGCTGGTCAAACACTGCTTAGACAGAATGATGCTCTGTATCGAATACTGACTAAGTAAAAAAGTCAAGAAATAAGTAAAGATTCGTGATTTTGTATATGGTAAAAGCTCTTTTAATTGTTCTGGAGTATGTGAATGCATATGCATTTATTTTTTGCATGTTTTTTTTACTGTCAATTTTTATTTAAATGTATGCCAATTTTTTTTAGAAGTGAGCATCAACATACAAATCCTCTTCCCATATTTAAAAGTGGACTTGTGGTTTCAGTTAAATTTGTTCTTCTTAAGGACCAAATTGTATAGATCAATTTTCATGACAGAACGTCTTTTGTATATAATATATAGAACACATCATTTATGCGATTTAATTTCAAAAGATCATATTTGCTATTCAGTTGATCATATTTATCATTATAATGCAGTCTTGCGCCTTCAAAATTAAATTAATGAATATTTCAAATATAGTAGAATTTTGTTTTAATAGAATTTACATTTATATAATATGCTTAAATTGCAAATCGCATTCCAGTATACATTTTCTAATTATCATTTTAAGCCCATTCATTTTCCCCCATTGAATTTGTCACCATTTTATTATTTCTCACTATCCATTTAAAAGAGTTTTTACTATATTTGATAGAGAGTAAGAAATACTCGGATTTTTATAATTTCAATATAACCTATATAACATTTCATGAAAGAGTTTTTTCTTAGTATTTTGATTTGAAGTGATGATTAATTTGTATCAAAACAATAGTGACATTAATTTATTCATTCAAATAATTTAGGAGACTTAAGTAATCTTGAATGATGTCAAAATAGATTCTACTGTTTTAAATTCGAAAAAAAAATATTTCTTTTGTCAAGTTTTCCATTTCAATCTAAGTAGTTATCATATTATATTTATGTCAGTCCTTTGTTAATGTTTATATTTATATATATAATGTATAATCTCATTTTATATATTTTTTCTTTATATATTTTCAAAAATCGTGGTAATTTTAAAGGACATTTTTTTATAAGATTTAACATTTTTGTAATTTTATACTGAGCAGAGCAAAAACTGTTCTACAATTTGTGATAAACATCTATGGCAGCTGATTTCCTTTTATTTAGCTGTGGTCTACATTGCAGCTGCTTATTGTGCCAAACTCCTTTTTCATTAAACATTTTCTTTTGTTTTATACCAAAACATTTGTATAATGGCATACTTTTCCAATGATCACCTTTTCCAAAATACTGTTCTTGTTGTTTGTGATTTTTTTAAAACAAAATTTTCTAAAAATTGTTTAATTCCTGCTGTATCTGCTTATATAGGAATTACAAAGTTTTTTAACATTCCACCATATTAGAATTTCTAAGAGAAATGAAAGAAGCCAATTTGTTTATAAATTCACATGTTAAGATCGTGCACTAAATTTCTTGCCAGAAATAATTTTTATATTAAATAAATGATAGTTTAAATGCTATTTCAATGTTATGAAAGAATGTAAAATGTCTTTGTTGCAGGCTGTTACATTTATAGTCAAATGTTATAAATCTGTGTTGTAATTTATTATGTGTTTTTTTATGTGTGTGACATTTGTGATTCATATATCTCACGAATTTATAATTTCTCAGTTAAAAGCTTAAAATAATTAATGTAGAAAACATTACAACCACAGTTAAGTCTAAGAATTCTAATATTTAGAACAATTTTGATGCTTTTTTTTTCCATAACCATCCTTTCCTTTTTCCAGGATTTATATAAAACATTTTTTGTCAATATTTATTTAAATAAGATAAACTCATGAAGAAAAATATTTATTTTTTTTTTAATTTTACCAATAACATTGTTAAATTAAATTTCCAAGAATTATATTTCAAATCCTTTAAAGATCTTTAAATTCCATGATAGAGAACTACATAAGTTGATACTTGTATTCAGCAATTTTTAATGTTTTTTAAGAAAGAATTTTTAGCGTTCTAGCTGATATTGACTTAAAAACTAAAAGAATTTCATTTTGAAATATTATCTTCATATTCTAAAATTTCTCATCTTGTAGAAATAGGGAGCTGCTTTAAGACAATTTAGTGTTTTATTGTTCCATTAGAAACTTTCTCTATGCTTATAGTTCAAGTACTGTAAATGAAATGATGTAAAAATATTAATTCTTAATTATATAACAAATTAAGTGCCTAAAGACATTTAGCCTGAGAGAAATGGTTAAACATGTAAGCTTAATTATATTAGAAATTTATACTTTATCCTTATGTATTCAAATTTTTAGACAACTGTAATTGTTTTTGATAAATTTATTTCTTTTGGATTGTTACTCATAAATATTAGTTAGAATAATAATAGAAAATTTCTGGTACTTACTCAAACCATGCATTTAAACCAGTTATGAAGAAAAATTGATGAAATAAAAAAAATATGAATATACTCATAGTTTAATAAAATTATTTAAATCATTGCAGTTTCACAAAGTCTCTCTTACCACTGAGACCCTGTGATTTTTTTCTGCTAATGAGTTGGACTGAAACTAAAGCAGCAAGCATTTAAAACTCATTGTTATATTTGTATCTACAAAAAAAAAAGGAACAAAAAGAATGATTCTAATCTAGCCTGTAATTTCAAATGGTCTGATCTGTATTTTGATTTGTTCAGTCTAGCTTTCTGATTGATCAAACACATTACTTAGCTAAGAATGTAAAAGCTTTAGTGGAAATCCAACTTTCATAAACTGATAACATTGCATTTATTTGTATAAACATTTGTATTTATTGTAGTGTATAGAAAAGGCATGAATGTTCTCATGGTTTCCTTTTTATATTTAACAGAACAAGTCTTTTATAATAAATAATAATTCAATTTCTTATTCAATGCCTAGCATTGTATGGACATATTTTTTTTTCAAAAATTCCTTTAGAAACTGAGAGATTGTGGTTTAGATAGGAAGTTTGTGTTGTGTAGGAACTTTTGCAATGGTATCTTTTTATCAGGTTAGTTAGTCTGAATTCGTGTGTCTCTTGCCAAGAGATCGCCAAACTTTCTGTCCAGATCTGGCCAAATATTGCCAGTGAGAAAATATTTGTCCACATTGGTGCTACTTAAGCCACACTGTACATATGAAGATTGTAAATACTCTCAGAAGGTCTTGTAATAAATCATTTCTTAAATTTTATTTGTTTTATCTGTTTATTGGTTATTACACAACAAAACAAATTATATATCTCTTTTAAAAGAAAAAAAAGTCCTTCAAAGATTAGATGATATAGTCTGGTTCTTAAAAAATGTCATTACATAAACCTAAAAAGAGGTGGGTTGGTCTTAAATCCAAATTATAAAGCTTTTACAAGTACAACTGCTCTATCAATAAATTGTAATAGCCATTATGTATAATATGCATACAAAAAAGAATTGACAATGTTCTCAAAATCACCACAGTAAACTTCTGACTCATGTGGAACTATCAAATAATTAATGATGTATACACAAAAACCCATATATGCTCTTGTTTAAAGAACAAGAAATGCATAATCAAATAACTTATGATATCATTTTACATAATTAATGTGGAATGCTTCAATTGATTTTAACAAAATAGGAATGAGAAAAAAAGCTGAAGAAGATTTAATTTTTTTACTAAGTAGCCTGTAGAAATATACAAATTTAAAAAAATAAATCTCAACTTTGGAAAAGAACTTTGGAGAAACTTCTTACGCATGATATCATTCTTAAGTGGAGTAAAATCATCTAAAAGTGGAAAGTGTGAGTTTCTGAAACGAACAATGCCTTTCCTTGCATACTTGATTCTAAGACATAACCGTTGGAGGGGTTAAATAATCTGAGTACTATGAAGATAAAATATTAGTGCTGTTGTGTCACATTTTAAAATGAAATTCGACAAAGGGGCAAAAAGTTATATTATACTTCCAGCCCCATTTACCTTATACTAATCCCAGGGGAAAGATAGATTTTGATGCCCGATGAGGCCACAGACACTGAATTATTTTGAGTCCTTTCTTATGAAAATACGGACAAGAAAATAAGGAATAAACTGAGGGAATTTTTCTTTTCTAATTTTACTTTTAAACTTATTTTCTAATAAAAGTTATTTAATTTGAAAGAAATTCCTGTATTGTTTGTTTACCGCATCTATAATATTTATTTTCCTTCACTCATATAGTAAATATTCTTTATTATCGTGTAAGTATATTATATACCACATTTGTTTAAATGGTTCTACACCACTGAACTTGATTTGTATTTCATACAAGTGTGTGGATTTAAATTGAAGCCAAATTTTTAACCAAAAGACATCAAAAAGTTCCATCTCGTTGAAAAAAGGAAAAAAAAAAAATCCTATTCTAAAAATGTTCGATAATTTAAAATTATTTCAATATATTAAATTTTGAAAAATTACTCTCATGACAACTATTTCTTGAAGAACATTATTTTTTGATAAAAAAATCAAAGCTAAATTAGCATTTTGAATGATAATTATAGAAATCTTGAATGCTGAATAAACACAAAAAAAAAATGAATTTTAGAGGGATCACAAATATTTATATTAAGAAGCATTAAAACGACACTTTTGAAATGGTAATGAAGAAATAAAAAAAAAGAGGAGGCAAATTTCAGAAACATATGTCACTTCATTCTTTCAGCATGCAATTCTTGGTGCATTTTAGTACAGAAAACGATCTCACTCCGTTTGTATTACAAATTTCTATGGCTTTTCGTGACATTGAGAGGAAAATAAACAAAAAATATTAAATGTTTACTTAAATATTTAATTGACATTTGTAATTTACTGCATTTAAAATGTTTCGCTGATTTAGAAATAAGTAGCGAAATTATTCTTACTCTTTTATATGATCTTACATTTTTGAAAACGGAGGTATCCCACTTGAACACCATTACACTTTGGAAGAAAAACAGAAACCCTTCAATACCAGTCGCACTGATTTCCTGCGGGGAGGGGGGGGGGAGAAGAAAAATCACACCACGAATAGGAGGAATCAACGATTGATGCAAATGATTCTACTCAAAATTTACGCTTTTAAATAAAAGCAAATGGCAATTTATACTTTTAATCTAAAAAGATAATGTTGATCTAATGAGCTTTTATATCTTAGGAGCCTTAGAAATATCAAATTTCCTCTAAGTTTTGGTTAATATTTATTTCCTTCTACATTTAAAACACTGGCTCTTTTCTTTCATTTTTTAAAAATATTTTTATTTATTTATTTGTGGTTTTTCTACAGAATGGGTTACAAATTTTCTAAGGTTACAATAAATTGATCATCAGCTAGCATTGTGATATACATTGAAGGCTGCTTCCACTGCAGGGGGGGAGGGAAAACTATATTTTACCTCGAATGCCACTTGCCAATACTTTGTTTGAGATATGCATTCTGTGTAAACTGGACATTTTTCATTGTGTCCATAACTTGCATTGAATCTGGACAACCTGCCTGCTTAGTTCTGTTACAATCGCACTTTAATAACCGAAAATTCATCAGGATTTCCCTATTTTGGGGCATCAAGTTTAGTATACATAATTCGAAAAATGTTACAGTATTCAGACAATAAAAATGATATCTGTTAAATGTAATTTCCATAAAATATATTTAAAAAACAAACCAGATAAGGTCTTCCGATCAGGATGTAATTCCAAATAAGATTTCCAAGTTTTCATTTTCATATAATCATATATATTTAACTTCATTATAATTTATCGACTAATTTTTATGTACTTTGATGTACCCGCCTAATCTAAAAGACTCGAAAAATATTTTAAAATACAATATATGAGAAATCTGTTCATTAGAACACGAAAATTAATATTTGAATAAAAGGTCGATTTTGACCTTATACGAATTCATAATTAATTGCATTTTTTCCCGAGACGTAAATATAAATTTGCCTATTTTGCAGTCAAAAATGTTTTTTTTTTTTTTTCATTTGATAATTAAAGTTTTTTCTTCGATTAAATGTTAGTAAATTATTTCGCAAAAATAAAAAAAAAAAAATAAAAAATCTGAAATTTTTTTCCCTAAGTTTTCAAACAAATGACATCAGTAGCAGAATAAGGTATTGCAGTCGATTGTTGTTTCAGAATTTGCCGATTCATATGATAAAAATATAAGGAATGTGCCTTCCTTCTTCTTCAAGTCTTCAGTAAGCATCATTACTTTCCGTAAAGAGATACATCGGAAAGAAATGTCAAACTACAACAAAAAATAAAGAACAAAATAACCCTATTCTTTCGTTTGCGCGCCTATTATTTGTGCGCGCTTTCACTCTTGAGCAAACAATACACGTCGCCATCTAGGTGACAATACTGGAACTTTGAGGGGGAAAACGAAATTTTTAAGCTTTCATTGAATTTCTGCAGAACAATTTGTGTGTCCGCTTCGATGTGTTTATTCTTTGTTAGAAACTAGACATCTAAAGCTAAATAAAGGTGTTTTTATAGTTACATCCATTGATTAAGATGATTTGTTCCCAATTGTACTCGAAACTTCGGCCAAATAAGCTTTATGTGTGTATTTCTATTCTTGGCTTGCTATCCCTGATTTAAATCGTGTTTATGCTGGGATTCAAACTAATGTTACAATACGGTTAAAAATTAAGTTTGAAATTAAATTTCTATCAGTAAAGAAAAAGAATTGAAATCTGATTATATTCAGAGTTTATTTTAGAAAGTTTTGTATTTGTTATTTTTCGTTTTGTTAAAAATTATTTTTAAATTTTGTATCCGGTTTGCATTTTCTTTTCTCTTAAATATGATCCGCAATTAAATGTTTCATTATTTCAGTTTCATATATATTTTTTATTAAAAAAATTTAAACATTTTAAAATAATAAAATAAAAATATCTGGTCTCATAAAGGGAACAATATTATATAGGTCTCCAGAAAGCTTAGTCGGCCTTGACTGGGATGTGCTCTGCATATTGACTAAATAAGAATGGTGTATTTATAAGCTGTAAAAATGAAAAACAAGCTTCAGAAACGGGAGATCTGAAACGCGGAGATTCATCACAATCTTGAGTTAAATTGAGTTAATTAATTTTTTGACGATTGTAGTATTTTCTCTATACTTCGTATAAGAGAAAGTAAAAGCGACTGATCTCAGTTTTTATCTTTTTTTAATCTATATATGTTTAAACATTGATAAGGACTAGATCCTTATATAGCTTTTCAAAGGAAAGGAGTGCATTTATTACAGAAAAAGTATGATCCGTCATAGAAGCTGTTATAAAAGAGAATCCAATATTATATTATATATATATATATATATATATATATATTTCAAAAAATAAAATAGCTTACAAAGTTTTTTTTATTATAAATACCACAATTGAGAATGAAAGCATTTGAATTAGCTTATTTCTTTTAGGTGGCACATTTTTTTTTTTTTTTCACTTTTTGACGTAAAAAAAAAAAAAGCAAGATTTTTTTTCTTCGTTATTCAGTTAATCCTTCTATTGTATTGTATAGTTTTTTAATGATCTACAATTTTAAGCAAATGTTCTTAACGAGGTTTTTAACAAATAAATCGAAATTCTAAAAACTTCAAATTAAAACTAATCATTAAGCATGTCTAGCTGGTTTCCAGGGAATATTTCATGTGATTAGCATCAATTAAATTTATTATGCATAATTTGATTTCCTCAAGAAAGTATTTATTAAGCACAAAAATGTGATAAACATTAAATCCTTATTGTTTTAATAGCCTTACATCTGTTCTGCATTTATTATGAGCGTCAACCTATTTAATGTAGTCGCGTCCCCTGACATCATACTTAATACCATTAAAAGTATAACTGTCTGTGCAATATAATTACGTGTTGTCTTTCACATTAATGTAACAATCGCCAAAACCTCATATAAACTGCTAAGATAATATACATAATCTTACTTTTTTAACGTTCAGAAACGGAAAAAAAAAAATCGTACTATTAAATATTTTATGAAACAAAAAAAGGGTTTGAATTTCATTGCAACAACAACAAAAAAAAGTTGTAACTATGAAAAAAATATTTTTTTAAAGTTGTCAAAATTCCCTGAAAAAGTTGCACATTTAAATAAGTATCATTCAAAAGATAATTTTTTAAATTTTCAAATCGTGTAAAAATTATTTAAAGGCAGTAATATTTTCAGAAATTATTGTAGAAAAACGCTAAAGTCTGGCTTCATTTTTATTTAATTAATTAAAGCTCCAAATAAAATTTCGAAAAATATGACATCCATTCTTGCCCTCCAAAGTATGCCCGTTACACATGTCGTAAATTTTAAGTCAAACATTCTAAATTGCAGAACAAAAAACAAACAGTGCATTCTTTTTTTAATATTACTAGAAATTAAAACAGATTTCTCACAAGGATACACACCGA
Source organism: Argiope bruennichi (assembly GCF_947563725.1). Classification (NCBI taxonomy): domain Eukaryota; kingdom Metazoa; phylum Arthropoda; class Arachnida; order Araneae; family Araneidae; genus Argiope; species Argiope bruennichi. Next base: position 59,565,276 of record NC_079154.1, read on the forward strand.
GAATTTTTAGTGAAAAATGATAAAATTATGGTAATTAAAAGATATTTCTTAAGCTATTATTTTCTATAAATGATTCAAATTTCAAGAACTAAATCTTGAAATCCAATTTTATAATGTTAATCAATAAGAATTGTAATCCAAGCCTAGTTCCTTCTCAATCTTATTTTCTTAATAATTAAACATTTTTAAAAAAATTTACTATGAAGAGTATATTTTTACAAATCTGTAAATATATATCATCGTTGTTATACCAAAATCACCAAAATTTTTAACATCAAAAATTACACATGGTAAACTACGAAATTCTAATATAATAACAGAAACTGCAAGTGACATATAGCCATTTTGTGACAACATATAATAATCATATGCAAGACATTTAAGGGCAGTTAAACCATAAAAACATTTTTCCCAATAAAATATTTGAGTAAATTTGGCGTGCGACATTTTAATTTATCAACGTCGATGTATTTATTATTCAAATCGGTGGAAGTGGTCTTAACGAAACTTTCACGCATGCTCCAAAAAATCGTGAACTTTAAACAAGGCTGTGTACGATACGAGTTCATGGTATGTGATGGTAACATTATAAGCCAGATAACAACTTCCGGAGAAGAGAGTACTCTTTTGTCTAGTGGTTATGTTACTCGGCTATGAACCCTAACGTTGCGAGTTCGTACCGCAACCCGCACATGTATTTACTTTTATATATGAGCGTGTTATGCTTCATAACATTGTGAAGAAAAACAAATGTTAATATTAGACGATTCATTTTTAACCGATTGAAATCAACATTTCACAAAGAACAGAATTACGAAGTTACAAGTTATGTTACAATATCACATATCAAATTATATTTATGTAAGTCTGAATTTTTGAGTTAAACCGTTTATGTGTCAGCAAAGATACAGACTGACAAACGATCAAACATTTAATGAACATAACTCAAAAACTGGTACAGATTTATATTTTAGATGCAATATACCAGATTTTATTCATTTAGATTTCTTTGTATATATCTTATTCACTTGTGGTTGAACAGCCAGACAGACTTCCACTTATTGGGTTTCGTTCAAATTTTAAACATTCTTCAAAATTTGTGTAAAGAGCATAAACCAAATTTTATCTATCCAATTCACACTGCTTTGTTGTTATTGTTGTTTACAGAAAGAACAGGCATAATTTTAAAACTGCATTTTTTGGAATTGTTTGTATCTGAAACGTGCAGAATCGCCAAAATCTGGAGTTTGAATCTTTGGAAATTACAATACTTTCTCTGTATACCACATATAAGAGAAATTAAAAAGGTGAAGAGATGCAGATGATTTTGTGCAAAAAAGGAAAAAAAAAAAGTTTTGCTTTACATGGCATATTATAGCAATATAACATGACATATTTTAACAATATATTATAATACTAAAGTACTTTCGCGTTTTAATGCTCTATAAACTTGTTTTTATAGTGCACTAAAATATAGATTTTTTTATGATCAAAAATAAATGATGGACAATGGAAACAAAACTGCAAAATCATGAGGTACTGATGGAATTTTTTCGGAAAACTGGAATTTCGATCTATTTATTACATACTTTAATTTTTAATAAATATTTAAGAATTTTCTTTATTATGATATACGACTAAATCCCTTTAATGTATTGTTTTCACTACAGATTCTATAATTTTATGTAGTTATCCATATTTTTGATTAAAAAACTATTTCATATTTTTCTAATGAAGACATTATATTAAAAACTTGCATTTTTTATTATTTGTAATTTTTTTCTTTAACATATTTCATCGTTTATTATTATAGGTGTTATAAAATATTTTTTTTTTGAAATTCATTACAAGATGGCGCCACACATACAAATTAAAATTTAACAAAAATTGATCATTTAACTGATAATTAAAAAATCTAAATATTGAAATGTAATTAATAACACACAACTATGCAAAATTTCAGAATTCTAGAATATCAAGAAATAAGTGAAATGTCAATTACAAAGTTCACTCTTTACAAGAAGTAAATAATCAACGATGTAGTAAATATCAAAATGTAAAAAGTAATGAATAAATCCTAATTCTCTTAAGTTACAACAGGAATAATCAAAAGTCACCATCGTTTCAAGTATAAGACTAGTTTGTTTTTTAAAATTATATTACAATTTTTTTTATTGAACCAAATAATTAAAATAGCCTTAAAAGATCATAATTGCAAGAAAATATTTATATATTACCTTTAGTTTTTGGAGAAAAAAAAATCCTCGATTAATGAAGTTTTAGTAAATTTTCAATGCTAAAAAAATAATTAAAAAATAATGGACGAATTTAATTTTTATATCACATACATCAAGACAATATAGAATATAATATGTAAAAAATATTTTTATAAATAAATATTTTGTGAACATTTGAAGCTGTTGTCAATCATTTTTTTCGCAAAATTATAATATTTTGAACTATAAATTATTATAAAACATAGTTAAATGAAGTTTCTTTAAATCTGTTCTGTATTGCAACCCTTATTATGTTAAGATCACTCTTCTCATCTTTCATCTGAGCGACAATAACAAAAATTCACATTAATTAATTTGAAACCCTCTAAAATAAAAACAGCAGGGCAAATTTGTAACATGCCGCGATTTATCAGGAACATAGATATTCGAAAGGATTTATAAATTCTTATCATTAATCACAACTAACTATAATTAAACTCAATAAAAGTCATTGTAAAAACTTACGATGCAAAAGGTACCCAAAGAATATTAGAAGACTAAGACGTTTGATCTGCAACTAGCTCACTGACGACTTGTTTCCATGTCAATAAGATTCTGAAAAAAAAAAATGTCGTTTATTTTATAATATTAACAATCAACTTTACTTCTTATTTTTATACTTAATGTAACTATTCATATTTTGTACTCATTTATACACTAATGCAATTCCATTTTCAATCGATTCCTTACAGCAAGGCTATTTATTCCAATGATGTGCATGGGGACGATTTGGGGACTGTTTATTTAGTTTTATTAACGTCCCATTTTAAATCAAAACTAAAGCTATTATGGAACGGACCTCATAATTTTGAACCGCTGTCAGATATCGAGGACAACACCCGAGCTGGCACCGGCCCCTCTCCAAACTTTCACACAACACCAGTGATTGGACATTTGGCCCCGACGGACTTAATATACACCATATCCCCTTACACGAGGATTCTTCGGTGGAACCGGATCTCTAACTTAAAACCCTTGGGTCCCGAAGACAAGACCTTACCACCAGGCCACAGCGGCCTCATGACTTTGTGAAAAATTCTGCATATCTTCACCGAGTTTGGTCCCTAAAACCCAAAACCATCTTTCTTTTAAGTGTGTGTGTGTGTGTGTGTGTGTGTGTGTGTGTGTGTGTGTGTGTGTGTGTGTGTGTGTGTGTGTGTGTGTGTGTGTGTGTGTGTGTGTGTGTGTGTGTGTGTGTGTGTGTGTGTGTGTGTGTGTGTGTGTGTGTGTGTGTGTGTGTGTGTGTGTGTGTGTGTGTGTGTGTGTGTGTGTGTGTGTGTGTGTGTGTGTGTGTGTGTGTGTGTGTGTGTGTGTGTGTGTGTGTGTGTGTGTGTGTACTCGCGCGCGCAAAACATTTTGCCCATGTTATTTCCCTAGTATATATTATAATGGATTCAAAGGGAGTAGAAATTAGGGAGATTGAATTTTCATTTCTCTATAACTTCTTCACTATCGAATATAGCAAAAAAAATCAAATTTGGCCAATTAGCGTCTCATTAAAACGAACAACTTTTACATTCAAGATTTTTGATAATCGCAGTTTCTTAAAAGGTAAGCTCTGGAAAATAATTTTCAACCCCGAACTTCAGATATTTTTAGTCCATTGCATTTCGGGAAATAATGAGATGCATTATTATACATATGTGAGTATAAGGATTCTTTTTAGTGCTTAGAAATAGCAGAAATAGTTACAGATTTGTTATAATTTCTAAAACTTAATATAAGAGTTTTAGTTTTATAAATCTTTTATAATATCATCCAATAAGAAATGTGAAAACGATGCATTCTGAAGAATGGCAGTCTGATTGGGCATAAGAGTGCAAAGAGTTAGCATGATCTATGTTGCCACTTTTGAAAAAAGAATAATAGAACTTTTACGTATATTTTCTTTCCTTGTTTAAATGTACTTGGATTAAAATTTAATAGCTCGAAGAAAATTAATTAAATAAAAATAAAAAAAAAGAAATATTTATTGGCAATATTATGTAAAAATGATCACAGAAGCTGCACGTGCAGTTTCTTCGTCTGCCGGGTTAGTCGATAACTTTTATCTTAAAAGTGAAAGCGTGACTGCGTTTAGTTTGTCTATACTTCACTTTTTATAAAAAATTTTCTTGATAAAATCCATAAAAGCGTAAATATCCTTAATCTGTAGGACTATAAGTTGATAGATATTTATTTTTCAGGTAACGGATTACTTAAAACGTAATTAAATACTGTCGGAAAGATTTAATTAATATTTTGCTATCCAATGAAAATACTTACCACGGAAACTGACTTTTACAGTAATAAGCAAGTGTTTTTGATAGAATTTACTAAATTTTGACAATTAAAAAAATACTTTTTTTTTTCTGGAAAGATTTAAGTATTAAAATTTTTAGATCCAACATTCTAATTTAATTATTTTTTTCCAAAATTTTTGAGATTATAATTCGAACATTTCTCTCTAATTTAAAACAAGAAGGATCGAATTTCGTTTTCTTATTGTTTGTTATTTAAATGGTTCCCTGATAAATTTAGAGATTTTTCACTGATAGAATAGAGAAGTTTTATAACTCAGTGTACCTCAGAATTTGGCAAAGAGACAAATATGATAATTAAGATTATGGAAATTGTTTTTTAAAATTTAGATTCTAATACCTTCGTTTTGCAGCAAACTTTTTAGTTTTCTTTCTCACTCTCTCTTTTTAGCGCGTGCTCGTTTTCAGTTATTTATTTCAATTTTTGTTGTCTGTAGTTCACCAGAAGATATAATTCCCACAGAAAAAAAGAAAAAAAAATTCCTCACATAGTTTGAGTGGCCGTGAGAGCCACAAGTGCTCAGATTATTTTTATTATTATTTTCAGAATCCCACACATGCGAGTTGTTTAGTTCGTTGTAAAGAAAACCGGAATTTAATGATTTATAACTGGGATGCGGGTTAATACACAAGTACCAGAAAATCGAATATGTATTTTGGATGCTCTTTTTTCTAGGCAAATTCTGGCTCTAAGTTCTGTCACCAAATTTCATTTATTTAAATCTTTTCATTTTTGAGTTCTCGCGCTTACATGCTCATGAAAGATCAGACCAACAAAAGGTTAATCTTTTATGGATTTGATTAAAATTTAATTAAAAATATAGGCTTTATATGCTAAAACTGTGTACCAAATTGCATTTATCAAAATTGTTCTGTTTTGAGTTCACATGCATGCAGAAGTACAAATTGACAGGCAATCAAACCCTTGTAGAATTTGTTACAAAATTTCATTCGGATCTAGATTGTAGAATGTTTGTCAATCTTTTGTTGTTGTTGTTGTTGTTATGTTAACTTGTATTCGAACAGATACTTCCCCTGAATAAATTTCATTCGAATTCGACAGACATCAACAAATTTGGTGTAAAGACCATTTATTATATTTCATCACAGACAAATATTATTCCATAAATGTGCATTTCGAACTCGGTGAGATCTGAAACGTGGACATTTGTCAAAATTTCGAATTTGAATTTTTTTATGATTGCGATATTTTGTGTTTGTATATTTTTGTATGAATCAGTGAAAACATAAAATATTGTACGAAAGCCAACAAAATCGAAATCGCAATATCATAAGGTTTTGATTTTGCCAACATACATCGTGTCACCATGCGGATTATACTCGTATATCATACAGCAAAAAATATTGCAAGTAAGTCAATAATAACCTGAATTAAGTGGCAGACAATCCTTTCACGTTAACACTTCTTTAACCCTAATCAACCTAATACACTTTGTATAACTCGATATCACCTCGAGCAAAGTGTAAATTTGAGTAATAAGCACAATATAAAACACCGCCCCCGGATACAGTTATATTAAATAATAAACAAAATCTCCAGATCCGCACTCGAAAAGTCCACCCACCACCTTGATTAACTGCACTTCATGAAACCAGCCTGAAAGTTGGGCCCTCATCCCCTAAACGGCGCTCTTATCGCTGCCCCATTATGCCTGATTGCGGCAATCCCGGAGATAATATCGCGATTTTCCCCGCGGATTAATGATCATCGAGATCTTCCGCTAATCCATTTGCCGGTTCCGTGGCCAGCGCGTGCCAGACTTCCAGACTTTCGGTTAGGGGCACGTGGCCCCGGATGTACGTCACTTCCGACGTGTCATTTGCCTGTGTGCGGGCCCTTGTTAACGTGTGTAATGGATGTTAGGTGGTGGATTGTGTGCCTCGGCGTGTCGAAATCCCTCTGCAATCGTTTGGCTGGGGGTGGGTTTGTGTGTACTCGGGGTAGGCTGGGTTCCCACGAACAAGAGAATTTTGTCATATTTTTCGCTTGGTAGGTTTTTGGTTGAGTGGTTTTGTTTCAGATGGACTATGAAGTTGATAGAAAATGCTAGGTTCATCTATTTTTTGTGTCAATTTAAAGTGAAGAACACTGTGTATATGAAAAGTAATTCTATCATGAGAATGAACGTTCTTTCCACAGAGACCATCACTTTCTCTCCTTCTCTATGTTTTTTTTTTTTTTTTTCTTCTTCTTCTTCTTCTTTCCATTAACTAATAGTATGTTAATTTGTAAAAAGTGAGAATTTAGAACAAAATATCAATACAATGGTTTGTATACAAAATATTAATTTATTGGAAATATTAACTAGTTTTCAAAATCTTCTAATCCGTCCAAGTTGTGCATTATTTTTTGTTTAATTATTCATTAATATTTTTTGCTTTTTGTTTTTAAAAATTGCAAAAAATTTACTATGGAAATTTTGTTTAACTGTGTTTCTTATCATTTTTTATTTATAATTTTGATTGTATTAGTATCTTTTCTGTGGTGTCCGAGTTTGGCTTAGAGCGACTGTAAATGCTCGATTTTCTGTATAATGGAAAGAAATTAAAAGGGCGTATTTACTTTTTTTTTTTTCTTTTTTGCATAAACAGGTTGTTACTAATGTTTTTTTTTTTATTATTTATTTATTTTAAAGATTGTGTTTAAACAGCTGTATTTATTTTCATGCGTGTTTTTCTCACTATCTCATGGAAATAAGTACATTAGCGTTCGGAGGATCATAATAATAATAATAACCGTTGAATGTACCATGATGAGCAAGTTTCATTATAATACATGCTTTTAAATTTTAATTTTTTTTAAAATTAAGTCATGTAATAAGATTTTTGAAGTTTCGTTACGCTTTCAATTAAGGTTTAACTTCATAAATAAGCAACGATGACAGCTTTTAAGTGCATCCATTTTTACCACTGATACACTTTAATCAAATAGATGTATAAAGATATAGACAGAAAAACTGGGAAATGCATAATAAAATGACGAGAATGATTCAAATAAACGACTTCTAAAATAATATGAATTGTATATCTGTAAAAATTTGAAATTCAAAAATACTTTGTTGAGAAAGTTATTAAAATCGATACAAAAAAAATTTCATTAAAATTTTTAGTAATTATTAATTTTAATAAACTAACTTTACTTCAAAAACAACTATTTAAAGATAAATTTTTAACCAACTGTGAAAATCCGAGAAAAAAATAGCATATCAACCAAACTAGCATCATCAAATAGATAATTTAAAACGGCATAAAAATAGCTTTCTTCAGTTAATTGTTTCTAATATTATCGCCAACAAATATCAAAATTACAAAATAAAAAAAGAAATGGTGATAAATCACGATTGAAAGAAATTATTTTGAATTTTTTTAGAGTAATATATATCATTTCATCGCATAACTCGTTTCATGTTCGCAATTTTTGACGATTATTATACTTTTTCTATACTTCATATACAAGAAAATAAAGCATAGTTTAGATAAATTAAATTCTATATACGATTTTAATAATATAAGTGTAGATTTGTACTGAATTCTGAATCAAATTCGTCAAAAGGTTTACTGTATGTCAGTCAGTTCATTCGCATGTATATAAATGTGATTAAAAGAATTCAATAACTTAAATAAATAAAGTTTAATATGCGGCGTTGTTATTAAAATTGTTCGTGTAAATTTTAATTTCAATCATTCGAAAAAAAAGGCATTCAAAATACATATTTGGCTTTCTTCTCTCTGTTTAAAAATACGAAGAGTTTATATGTGGGATTCTGAAGATAAAGATGAGCATTCGTGACATTCATGACTTGTTGAGGTTCACAATTTTATATGGAAGGGATAACATCATGAAATTTGAGAGAAAGTTTCAAGGGATTCACTCTTGCGGGTTTAAAATTGTGAATAAACAATAACAATTAATTAATAAATCGTTTCATAAAGAACACTTTCCTGTAAACTCTACAATCGATAACTTTCGATTCTGTTGCAGATTAAATAAAACGCACGCATTTATATTAGTAACATTACTTTCCCATCATTTCACAAGAATTCGCGGACAAAATCAACAGTCTGGATCGAAAAAGAGTCTGAAAATTTATTTCTGGGGCTGCAGTCGAGAATTTTGCCTCCTTTTTTTCCCACGTACCCTGGCAGACTGAAAAGAGCGCGGGCCCTACTCCTCAGAAGTCTCTGGGGACGCTTCGCCCGGGTCACGTGCTCTAGGGACTCAAGGGAGTGTTCCCCAGTCCTGGGAAACGTGGAATTTCTCATGCAGCAACTTGTCGAGGAGAAAGTGAACCGAGGAAGAAATAATTTATAGCATCCAGGGCTCCTCTGCCTTTTGATCGGTTTCATGCGTATAGTTGATGCATTTTCTATATCTCCTGTGCCGTTAATAAATGGTTTCGAATACATTTCTGTGTTTAGTAGCAATTCTCAATCTTTTAATATCGCCGATTCAATTTTCTTTATCAGCTTTAATGCCAATTTTTTCTATTATTTTAGCTTTTTTTTTATTTTTATTCTGCCATTATTTTTTTATTTATATATTTTAAACTCGAACTAGCTAAATAGAGAAAACTTGATACTCCTCTTCTAATGGTGTTTATCTTTTGCTTTTTCTTTTTTTCAAATAACTTGAAAACAAGATTTGTGATTTTCCTCGATCGCTCGCACATAGAATAGGTATTAATATTTTTCCCTCTCTAATAATCAATACACCCATATCACAGAGAATTGTACACTAAACATGTCACATAGAATAACACTATCCATGTCACACAGAATAGGACACTGCTCATGTCATGATAGGAGTTACTTGTAAAATTTTTGCATTAGTGATTCGAAAAGGGACAGATTCGTTAAAAGTACCGATACAGCAGCTATGCAAATGCTACAATACATTCCCGAGTATCCGTTTCACGCTTATCCGGCTTCCTTACTATCGAGCCTAGTTTTCCTCTATCGTAATTAAATAAAGAAGGCAAGGCGTTGCATTGGCAATATTGCCAAGGCATTAGATGCGGGCGTTTGCTACGATCAGCCTACGTGCCGTGCGCAAAATAAAAGTTGTGACATGAAAAAAGCAGCGTTCTGCTTGTTGTTCGTTGTTCCGTCAGTGTGTAACGGACCTCAATTTTTGCCGCTGTTCCTGCTTATAACAGTATACAGTATAGTTCGTCCACGGATTCTGAGACAACCGCTTTTCGACGACCCCATCTCATTAAGGGGTGAGACGTGGAACGATAAGCGCGTTTCCGGTATAATTATCTGTAATGTTTACGTCTCAGAAAACCGCGAGTATTCATTATTAAATGTAAACATCCCCTCCTTTCATCTTTCTTTTCACCCCTACTTTGACTAATTAAAACCGTCTTAACGCATGCGCAACAGCGCGGAGGATTTTGCAATCCGTTGCTGAACTATACCCCCGGTATTCGTACATACACATTCTACGTGATTTGAGATAAATTGAGAGTTTAGTACTCAGTAAGAAGTAAGAAAATACATATTATAACAGTGAGTTTTGGTATGAAAACTTTGTATTCTAGTACTGGTGGGCAAACAAATGAGTTCATGGAACTCCTGCCTATTCGGCTGGCCTTCCGCCTTATTAGGCCATATACTCGGGAGTGTACTGTACTTGCTGATTAGTCTAATACAGCTTAAACAAAGGTAGAAGCATCAATACAGTAGTCAAGAAAAAAAATTAATGTAAATTATTACTAAGACAAAGTCAATATTATTTTCTAAGATAGATAAACAAAAACAACTTTCTCTTCTGCTTAATTGTAACTAAAAACAGTAAAGTAATAATTAAAATGCAGTAAAATAGTCTATAATTTGTATTACACCGTTTTTTTACACAAATTCTTTTTTTACATTAGTCCTTTTATTTTGTATTCAAAATAGGGGGGAAATTTAATTATAGTTGGAGGGGGGAGGTTTTTAGCATAAGAGTCGTTGAAATATTTACTGATACATACAAAGAATTCAATGACAGGTAATTATATGAAAAAGTTGTACTTCAAAAAATTATAATGCTTATTATTATTTGAAAAATTAGAAATAAAAAATAGCGTGCTAGTAGATTATACAAATTATTTTTCAATTATCTTTTTTTTTTTTTTTTTGCAATTTAAATTAAAGCTAAAAAAGAAAGATATATACAACAAAAAAAATAATTTAGCAATAATTTTAGCACAATTATAATTTTCTGAAGTTTATATTTTTGATACTGTTTTTAAAAGCGCTATTTCGTAATATAAGTATTTAATTTTTTTAAATCTCAAAAATTGGTATCAATATATTTGTTTAGGTTTTTATTCAGTGCATGCTCAATTATTCTACTAAAAACAATTTTCTTGTTTCAGCGAGGCGAGAACTAAAAACAGCAACCTCTGCCGTGACCAGGATTCGAACCTGGGTTATTGCGGCCACAACGCAATGTACTAACCACTATACGATCACGGCTCGGTTCACGAATGCTGAATGTAGTAATGTTCCAAAGGAAAAGGTCTTCCTCCAATCACTCAATTTGTGAAGTTGAGAAAAGAAATCGAAGTCAGACAACTTTGACGAAACAAATTATCACCTCATTTCCCCTTTTAAATGCTCTATTTTAATCATTATCAAAAAGTTATCTTTAGATATCGCATCGAAAGAAAATATATGATACGTAAATAGATATTATCATCTGAATACAGATTAAATTTTCAATTGATCTCTTATCATCATTGCTTTGCTTCACGTAAATAGTCGATGTTGTTTAGTTTAAAAAAAACTTTGTTATACTGAATTTTTTATGGTTTTTTTTTTTTTTTTTTTTTTTTTTTATTTTGACTCATTTTTATGTTTGTTATTGATTTTATAAATCTTATTATTTATATTCCCGAATTTCATGCAATCAATTATTAAATTTTTCAGTAAACATAATTACTTAAAAAAATTTTAAAATATAATAAATTAGAAACGTCAGAGGCTTGAGAAAAAAAAATTTTTAGAATGACAATTGTTTGTTAGCACACCTTTCTTTTTATTTGTTTTTGTTTTTTCTCTATCATTCGAATCATTAGAAGCACCATGAGCAAATATGTGCGAAAAATCATCCAAAACATTACAAAATATAAAATAAAACTTCTGCATTAAAATTTAGACTTTAAAGCACATTGAGTTATCATTGCGACTACCTGTATGGCGAATTTTATGGTTATGAGGATGATAGATTTGTTTGGGCAACGCAGATACTAGCGCAGAACGCATAAATGCTTCTTTTTAAAGAAAACCCCTTTCGAACTATAAACGTTATCTTGCGTTGATCAAAGAGGAAACGTCAAAGTATAATTCAGAATTTGTTAAAAAAAAAAGTTTTGAATAAAAGAATTTGTGATAATTAAGACGGCGGCATCGGAAATTCATTATTAATAAACATAAATAATTTGAGGGTAGGATTTATTTCTATATCTGGAAGTTCTTATTTACACCTTTTTTTTTTAATCTTTCATAATTTTATGACTTAGTGTTATTTTTTTTTTTTAATTTGTCTAATAATTACTTACGATATTAAAGGAAACAAACATTTAAATATAATAAATTTTATTCTCTATTGGTTTAAGTTAAAGCATCAAAAGGAAAAAATGAATAATTAAACCATATTTGATATCTCCCTCCCCCCCCCCCCACACACACAATAATTGTGTTAGGACATATAGCGTCCTCATTGTAGCGAACGAAGCGAGTAAAGTTTGCATAGCAAAACTGGGAAGATAGTTCGTATTTCTCTTGGGAATGGCGGATGTTAGTCAGTAGATGACAGAATACCTTGTAGAATACATTAATAAATAAGAAGTTGAAAATAAAGTTTTTAAAAACGCAGGTTTAGAGCATTAAAAGGCAAAAATATTTTTGAATCATCAGTTTGAAGATTGATGGTAAAACGCATGAGACGCTAAAAACGATGCCAAAAGGAAAAAAAAAAATCACAATATTAAAAGAAAGAAATTTAACGTTCATTAAAATTAAAATATATTATGGGTCGTAATACAAATTTTATTTAATTTCCAATACTTCGATTAGCGGCTCACACTTTTACGATAATGTTCTGACCACCATACTTTTAATAAAAGTAATTTGACGTTTTAATGTGAAAGCGTTTTGTTTAACATTCTTTTAAAATATTTTTTTTTTAAATTTCATTTTATTTTTTAGAAGTTGCAGTTTAAAAACGATGTTAGTGCAAACGATATCGTTAGAATAAATTTTTTTACATTCATGTGCTGATTCATTTAAGAAACAAGTGTCCCAAATTTTATACAAGTATTTTCATCAAATAAAATTATTTTTAATTATTAATTGAAATTAAATTTAAAATTCATTGTCATTTAATAGTTAGTGATAATTAAAAAAAATAAAATAAGAATGGTAAAAATATAACAAATTTAACAATGGATCATTTAATGTGACATCACAAAAAAACTTAACAAACAAAACTCTACGTCTCCTAACTCATACATTGTCCTCCATACGCCAAAATTAAACTAGCGTTGAGCATTAAAATGATATAAACATGATTCTGTTAACTGGTAAAAAATTATCAGTATTAAATATAAATTATATTAAATATAAATTTTAAATTAAGTAATTGAAAGAAAAATGTTTTAAGCATCAGTGTCGTAGAAACATTTAACAAAAAATTGAACGAAAGGAAGTTATATAAAAAGTGATATTTCAAAAAAAAATATTATGAAATAAAACAAATATTATGAAATCAAAAATAGGGTGCTAGTTGATTATAAAAATTATCTTACAATGACAATTTTTATACGAATTGCAAAAAAAAAAAAGTTATATACAACAAAAAATAATTCAGCAACAATTTTAGCAAAATTATAAATTTCTGCACTTTATATTTTTGTTGATACTGTTTTAAAAAGTGCGAATTCATAATATTAGTGAATCAATCTTTTTAAAATCTCAAAATTGGTATCAAAAAATTAGTTTAGGTTTTTATTCAGTTCCATGCCCATTTATTTTACTAAAAAATATTTTCATGTTTCTCGCGGTGAGGTGAGATTTAAAAGAAAGAACCCATGCCGTGACCAGGATTCGAACCTGGGTTATTGCGGCCACAAAGCAATGTACTAACCACTATACGATCACGGTTCATTTCACGAACGCTGAATACAGCAATGCTCTATAAGAACAGGCCATCTTCCAAATTGCTCTATTTACGAAGTTTGAGGAAAGGAAATCAAAGGCAGATAACCATGACAAAATCGATTATCTCCTCATTTCCCCTTCTAGATGGTCTATTTTAATCTTTATCAAAAAATTATCTTTAGAAATTGTATCAAAGGAAAATATACGATACGTAAATAGATATCATTATCAGAATGCAGATGAAATTTTCAATTAAACAAGTATCATCATTGCTTCGCTTCACGCAGATAGTTGATACCGTTTAATTAAAAAAATAAGGAAAAAAAATTATGTTACCCTGAAAGATTCAAACTCTTTTTTTTTTTATGTTTGTTATTAATTTTAGTAATCTTGTTATTTATATGTCCAAAATTTTTGCAACATTCTCGAATTAATTATTAAATTATTTTGGTAAAATTAATTACTTAAAAAATTTTCAAAACAAATTAAATTAATTGCGTTAGAGGCATAAGAAAAATTTCTTTAGAATGACAACTGTTTGTTAACGCACCTTCTTTTTCTTTGTTTGGTTATTGCTGTTGTTTTTGCTTTTTTTTCTCTACAATCAAGACTTTCAAGTACATTGAGTCATCATTACTGTATGTCGAATTTTATGGCTGTGAGTGGGATACATTTGTTTGGGCATCGCAGGTACTGGTGAAGCACCCATAAATACTTCTTTTTATAGATACAGAAGATCCTTTTCAGGTACAAATAATATCCTATGTTGATCAAAATGGAAACATCAAAAGAATTTAGAATTTTTGTTAAAAAAAATCAATAAAATTTTTTTGATAACTTGTTAAGATGGCGCATCAGAAATTCATAATTAATAGACTAATAATTTTGGAGGATTTTCTTTCCATATCTTAAAGCTTTTATTTACAATTCTTTTCTCTCATAATTTTATGTGTTAGTGTTTTTTTTAATTTGTCTAATATTTATAATATCAAAGGAAAAAACATTTAAAATAAAATAAATTTTATTCTCGGCTGGTTTAAGTTAAAGCATCAAAAGGAGAAAAAAAAATCAATGATTCAACCATAATTGATATTTTCTTTCACAATAAGACATATTGTAATGCTGTGTTAGGACATTTTGTAGCGATTGTCCTTATTGTAGCGAACGAAGCAGGTAAAGTTGACATAGCAAAAGTGGGAAGATAGTTTACATTTTTTTTTGGGGGGGGGGGATTGACAAACGTTAAAGAGCAGAATCCGTTGTAGAATAGATTAATAAATAGTTGAAAATAAAAAAAATGTTTAAAAACAGAGGTTTCGAGTATTAAAATGCAAGAAATATTTTTGAATCATAAGTCTGAAGACTAATGGTAAATGCAATAGACACTGGAAACATTGCCAAGAGGAAAGGAAATCACAATGATTATCAAAAGAAAGAAAGTTCTTTAACGTTACTAAAATTAAAGTATATTATGGAAGCAATGAAAATTACGTTTCATTTTTCGATTAGTGCCTCACGCTTTTCCGATTTTGTTTTCACCACTAAATTTTTAATTACAAATTATTTTTGACTTTTTAATACAAAAGCATTAGTGTTTACATTCTTTTAAAACATTTTTTAAACTTCATTTTATCTTTCAGAAATTGAAGTTTAAGAAGAGAAGAGGAACCGATGCAAAACGATATTGTTAAAATAAATTTTGTTCATTCATGAACTTATTTAAAAAACATATGCCCTAGTTTTCATATAAGCATTCTCCTCAAATAAAAATATTTTAAATTATAATTGAAACTAAATTTAAAATTTAGTGAGAAACAGTAGCTAATTATAATTAAATAATTCAAATAAGAATGTTAAAAAAATACAACAAATTTACTAATGGAGTCGTTTAATGTGACATCACAAACACAACTCCACGTTACTATTAATTTATACATTGCCCTCTGCATGTCAAAATAAATTAGGGTGGCGCATTAAAACCATATAAACATGATTCTATTAACTGGTAAAAAAAACATCATTTATTATATATAAAATATATTAAATATAAATTTTTAAACTAAATTCTGATAAAAGAAATGGGCTTTTATCTATTATGAATAATGAATTTCCTTTTTGTATTTAATTTCAACTTAGTAACTATAGGTTATAAGAAGACAAATAAAGGCTTTGTTATACATTTGTATTTCAGTCTATAATGCGAAACTATATCAAACACTAGTCCAGAAATAACTGCCTTTTAAAAGAAAAAAAAGTTCCTTCAAAGTGATTCTTGTTCTTGTCCATTTTCTAAAGCTGCAGTTGAATTTTTTTTTCCTTGGAATTTCACTTAGGAAAAAGCTCAAAACGATGCCATTTAACGAGATGGCACTGTAAATAAAGTAGTAGTTTGTTTCAAAAAAGAAAAAAACTCTTACACCTTTTTTTTTTTCCTCGTAAATGATCTTGGACCGAAAAAAAGGAAAAGTTTTCCAAAGTT
The DNA here is from genome assembly GCF_947563725.1 of Argiope bruennichi. Lineage (NCBI taxonomy): Eukaryota > Metazoa > Arthropoda > Arachnida > Araneae > Araneidae > Argiope > Argiope bruennichi. The sequence continues at coordinate 59,581,502 of NC_079154.1, forward strand.
ACCGTTTCGTTTTCTCACTGGTTCTTTCTCTTTTTTCTCTTTTATTACTCTTTTTCAGATCCACTAACCTTTGGTTCCCTTTTACCTCCTAAACCGATTGATTTGCGATAATTGAAATGCTCGAGCGATTTTTGACTTTTCTGTCCTCTTCTACTCCCGCTTTAAAGTTTCGAAAAGGAAGCGAGTTGTAAAAATAAAAGAAAATATATTTTCTGTAGATTGATATCTTCAGGTTGGAACCATCTAAAAAGAAAACAATTCAGATCTTTTTTTTTTCTTCTGTATAGGTTCGATTTTTGTTTTCGATCTTTTTACACTGGACTATATCCGAAATAAAGAAAGAGGAAAAGTCTTTATAAAGGAGAAAAAAAAAAAAAAAACATACATTCAAAGAGTTATTCTGATACTTTTATAAGTAAAAGGAGGAAACAATACTTCGTCACGCTTTTTAGAAATTTAGTTGCGAGATTTGGCGAAAAACAGCTAAAAGGATAATGTTATCTTCAATTTGAGATAAAAATTGGGAAGTTCGTGTTCTTTTAAAGTATTCTTGATAAAAAGTTACCCATGGCCCCATTTTTGCACAGTTTATCCTATTGATTCCAGTAGCAGTTGAATGGTTGATTGATTGGTTGATTTGATTTTATGGTGCAAGGACCAGATTTGGTCATTCTACGCCAAACATTCTTTAACAGGGTTTTCGTGTTGAAATTTAAGGCATTCTATGAAAAATATACAATTAAATCTGATGTAAAATTTAAAAAGGCAAAAATATTTGAATGAGGGTTTATCAACTAAAATTTCATTTAAGTTAAAAACAGTCGCGCCGAAGGCAGTTGAATGGGCAATTTGAGATGACGTGTGATTATAAGGTTTGCGAAAAAAAAAGTTTAGAGTTTTGAATTTTGTGACAAAAAATACAAACTTGGTAAACCATCTCCAAACAAATGGTAAACATAATGAAAACTCTTGAAAAGTTTTTTAAAAAGTAAGTGTAAACGTGAGGTTTGAAATTCAAAAGGAAATGAATTAATAATGCTACCCAGTGAGATTGGTCTTCCCAAAATTTTCTTGCATACTCTCTAATAAACTTGTCACGCCAGAGAACGCCTTATATTGCATTGGCGTACATTATTTACGAAATATTAATATTTGGCGAGAATTTAGCATTTTTACTGAATCTATCGCGTCTTGGCGATTAGTTCCTGGCATGCGTTAACAGTATTAAAAAAAAAAAAAAAAAACAGAATTTGTGTTTTAGACACGTTTTTCTCAACCGATTGAAACAAACATTTAACACAAAACTGCACTTGTAGTCACAAATTCCCAAACCAAATTTCACATATTTAAGTTAATGCATTTCCGGGTCATTGCATTTATATGTTTATGAAAGTAAATACCGACAGGCAGTCAACACTTTGTTGGATTTGGTTGAAATTTTGACAGGCATTTACACTATAGTTCTTAAATCTGTGCACTGAATTTTATTTATCTAGCTCTCTTGATGTGTTAATTTATCTCGTGTTAACTTATATTCGAACAACCGGGTAGACGTATTTCCTCTGAACAAAGTTTACTCAAAATTTGATAGAAATCATCAAATTTGGCGTAAAGACTGTGTACCAAATTTCAATCGTTTTGCTCAAAGTGTTTTTGGGTTATCTTTGTCACAGACAGACTGGTGAACATTTTCCAAAAATTGCGTTTTTCGATTCAGGGAGTTCTAAAACGTGGAAATTCGTCAAATCTCAAGTTTTTCGAATTTTTTGACTGTCATTATTCTTTCTCTGTACTACGTATACTAGAAAGCAAAAAATACACATTCAACATATCAAATCTGAAAACTAATGGCAAATCAAAACTATTCAGACTCTGAATAGAAGATAACGAAAAGAGTTACTAAAGAACGTTTTCCCCACTTCTCCAAATTTCCGCAGCACGCCAGCGGGAGGATGTTTGATGTGATTTGATCTGCGGAATCGGATTTAATGTGCACCAGTTGGACATACACAACAGATCATTAATAGAATCGAGCTCCGAAGCGGTGACCTTACCACTAAGTCAAAGTGGCCCTCCGCTTTTTGGGAGAAGAAGGTTTTGGTTTGGATGGCAATTAACAATGCACCAAAACCTTATTTGTACTATTACAAAGAAAAGCGGCTACTTCGACAAGTTCAATATTTGAATTTGCAAATAGATGACTAAAGTAAGATCCATATGATACGGAGCGTGAACTGAGACTTCGCAATCCAAATAATGAGTTATTGCAAAGCTATATCTTGCTGTGTAGACCTGGTATATCATGCAACTACAAGCCATGGATCCATAGTTTCATCATCTCAGTGTGAACAGCTACTGCTTAATTTAGATTCCTACAACACTTTCTAGCAAGAGGGAGAGGGTGATTACTCGCTGTTCCTTTGGGTGCATATTGTTATCATGTGATAGGTTTATCCTTTTTCCGTTAAAAGCGAAGAGAAATGATAATATCAAAATTAAACTTTATTCATGTGAGCACAATTATTCAGAATAGATCAAATTGTCAGTTATCACGCGATTTTTCATCACAACCATACTGTTACACTAGCTCGTGCTGAAAGCGAGTTATGTAACTGAACCAGTGGCGGTGGTCCCCACGAAACTTGATCGCATACTCTCTAATAGATGTAACTGTGTATTATTAGGTTGATTCCTATGGAAAGACTACCTGTTGCAAAGGTTGTGTTGTTGTTACATATGGCATTTGCCATAGACAAGCCCTCTGATGAATATTGTCAGTGATTTAAGCCGAGTTTGAGCAGTAGCTGCTGAAGTTAAATGCCCCTGAGCATCCAACGGCAGAAGTCTGACTTCTAGCTCATATGAAGATGACACTCGCACATCCGCTTTCACAATCCCTTTTTACAGGGGGGGGGGGCTCTTTCACACACCTCACAGATAGAACACAGGGTAAAGAACAACCATGGACCCGAACAAGGACTCGAACGCGGGCCGCCCAGATCCTGGGGAAGACGCGCTACCCTAAAACCCAAAACCACCCTTCACTCAAAAGTTAATTATATATAACGCTTTGCCCATATTATCTTATGAATAAGATAATATATGAATAAATATCTGGTAATATGAATAAGTATCTGGCATAATTTTGTTTGTATTTTAACTTTCTTGGAATATGTTGTTAGAAATGTAAAAATCTTTGACGAGTTCATAAATGGCCCATCTACCTCAAAGGGGGTGGAAATGGTGGTGGGGGTGAAATTTTCATTTCGCCATAACATTCTTAATATTGAAAGTAGAAAAATAAATCCAATCCAAAGATAAATGCAGTTTTGTTTCAAAACTTTGTTTCGACCGATTGAAAAAAAAAAAAAAAACAAGTGTAAAGGAGGGCACTATAGATTCAGGGAAAATACTAAATTTACGCCAAAAATATTTCATTACTATTGTAAGCAAGTTTATTAGAGAGTAACCAAGAAAGTTTAGGAGAGACAACTTTCGCTATTATTAAAAGGTTTCTATTTCAACATTAATTTTTTTTTTTTATATATGTGTTTTTTTTTAATAACTGTATTTCTAGAAGGATTATTATTAAATCTTTATTGCCTTATAGAATTACTAAAAAATCGGTAAGTGATAAAAAAATTTGGACCAACAACGATGTATTTGTATTTAAGGTCTTTAAATCTAATTATAGTTATAGATTCAAACATTTCAGAAAATATTATAAATTTTATATACTTGTTCTCTCTAGTCAATCTTCTAATTAGAATTTTTTTTTTTTCGAACAAAGGTATGGACAATTTGCAAGCTCCCCGCCAATAAATGGAATAGGAATTAAGCGATAAAAGTAAAGAAATAGTAACTAAGATCAAATCAGAGATACAAAAATCGTAAATAAATTTTATAGAAAATAATATCGTCATTGAAAACTGATAAATGATGAGATTTAGGGAAAAAGATATTAGCCAAATAAGTGCGCTACCTTTTTATTAATTGTAAAAAACGCCCATTTATATGATGTTATCGATTTTCACTGCTCTATTCCAAACTATTAATAGAATTTTGGATATCGTTAATAATATAATAACCTTCCTCGACTTTCATGAAATCTTGGTATGAAATCTACGAGAGAGCTAAAAGAGTTCCGAACATAAATTAACCTAAAATGATTCGTTAATTAATTAACTTACTACTATAATCATGAGTTAATTATGAAGGGGAAAAAAACAACTTCGACTTTTTGATGTATTTTTAATTTTTAGATCGCTTCGAGTCCAAAAACATCAAAACCGAAATAATGATTTTTGTCTGGACAAGCAACTCAAAAATAATACGAAAAAACGCCGCTTTTATATTGTAATTGAAAATTATCATTTTTTTTATCAAATTGATTAATAATAAGGAGTCCAAATCGTAAATTCTATGTTCTTCATTCAACAACAAGTTGAAAATTTTAAAATGCGCCATATTAAAAGCATTGGGACCTCCCCCCCCCCCTCCAGAAGAATAAAGAAGATGAATATTATTACTCCTAAAATGCGGCAGCAATTTTTTTTTTTCCCAAACATAAGCTTTTTCTGTATTGATAATAATATTTGTTTCTTTCTGTTTATGTGCTTATTTTAGGCATCTTTCGTCTTTTTTTTTTTTTTTTTTGGTTGTTGTTGTTTTTACCTAACAACTCCAAACAGTAGAAAAATAAAATCTCACACGAAAATATAGTTTCTTACCTTTAAATTAAACTCGGATTTACCAAAAGCACTCTCGAGACAAGCGAAAGCATTTGGAAGAAAACTAGAAGGCATTAATTCGAAAGCGGAATCCACAGAACTGGATTGCCGTAGAAACAGAATAAAATATTTAAAAGTTCTCCCTCCCTTTACTCTCGCCTATTCCTCTTGCATTTTACCACTTATTTAAATCAAAATGGATCCAAGATATATTCAAACATTCACTCATAGAGATACTCTAATTTATTTATATTTTACTTTACATCATGAAGAAAATGAAAAAGGGAAAGAAGAGAGAGAGCATAGGAAAGTGTTTTTCCAACAAGATGTGCAAAAACACGCGTACGAGGAAGAAAAACACAAATAAATTATAAATAACAAACACGCTTAGGATACAAACAAATAAGTAGCGAAATTTGAATCTCAAAATAAGAGAGCCGCAATTTGTAGGCATTATGTGGAACACAAGCACAGCGAGCGTCTTTCGTGGGTTTGTATCCACCATGGAGGCTGTGTTCCCCACCCTCTCCAAGATCTCTCTTCGCTCTCTTTTCCACCACAATTCTATCCACCCTCAAGTACCCTCCCCCCGCTTTTCGGCTTCAAACTATCCTTTAGTTTCTAGGGATATTGAAGTTGGAAGCGAAGGTGTAGGCGGGGGGGAGGGGGAGGGATCTCATTGATTGCTCGAGGCAGGTGGGGTGGTTGCTCTAGACATAGCGCAGGAGATTCTTGTGGACCACCCCCACATCCACCCTCTTTCGAATTCCTCCCAATTTGCAGAGCCCCATTGCCCCCTCTCCTCCTTCCAACACACACAATGAAAATATAAAGAGAAAAAAAATGAAAAGATGGGGGATGGAGGGGTGTACAGTGGGGTTGACGGATACATGTAGGCGATTGTTGAGTTATAATACAGTCTGGAGATTAATGAAAAAGTAAAAGAAAATAGCTTGGAGAAGAGAGTTTTTTTTTTTTTTTTTTTTTGTAGTTTTCCTCCCTCCCTTTTTTTAAACATCCTATCTCCCCAAAAATGCATTTTTGGATGGAAGGGTGGAAAAAAAATCATTGCATACTTGTTGCCAGCCGCAGGGTAAGAAAAAAAAAGCGCCAAAACGAATATTAAAAAAATTTAGATCCCCCCCCCTTTTTTTTTCCGAAATTTACACTTCTTTCCTCCGGTCTCATTTTTTTTCCCCTTTCGTTTAAAGACTTCCATCTTTTATACCCCCCCCCCTCCAATTCTCTCCGAAATGGGCATGCATAAAAAGGGTGCAGTTTTTGTGTATAGATGCGGGAGTATTTCGTAAGAAAAAAAAAAGTTTTAATATAAAAGAGGCTATGTTTAAAAAAAAAATAAAGGAAAGCCACTTTAATTTATTTAGCAAGTCTAAGTTAAGGTCCTCATCATTTTGATGGGTGTAAAATTTAATGGAAAAAGTTTTAGCGATACATAATAGCGGAAAGTTTATATTGAAAAAAAAGAAAATATGGTGAAGTTTGAGAAAAATACCTTGCGTGGCTTTGAGAAATTTTTCTTTCCTCTTAAAATATAATCTATCTAGTGTTTCTTTTCTTTTTATTTTCTATTCATTATTTTTACTAACTATAGTTTGATAGTCTTTTTTTTTTTTTTTTTTTTTTTTCCTCCATCTTTGAAAAGGAGATAAAACATTTGGAAAGCGGCAGTAAAAAAATATTAAAAAAATAAAACTTTCGATTGACTTTGTGTTCATTTTAATAAGAAAAAAAATACTGTCCGAATATACTTAAATTTTAATCACTGAAAGTGCATGGTAGGAGAAAAAAAAATATATTCTGTTAAATTATGCGTTTTAAGAAATTAATCTAATTAAAAAGTCAATTTCATAAATTCCTTTTTATCTTTTGTATTATCAGAATTAATGCCTTAATTTAATTGGAAATCATCTGAAAAATTAGTTTAATCAGATCAGATATCAAAGATGTAGAACAAATAAATCGTTCTTTCTACTCAAATTTTAAACGTTAAACTACTAAATTGAATACAAAATTTTTTAAAAAAATAAATCATTTCAAATAAAAAAAAGTTTTTTTTCTCTCTTTCTATTATAAAATATCTGTCTAAAAATTGAAAATGTGGTTAAATTTACAACTTTTTCTGCACTCGATGCCTTTCTTGTCAGGAAATATTTTGGCCATTTTCCAATTTCATCTGAAAATTTTTATTTCGACCCAAATTTAGACGGATAAATAAGAAAGTGTATCTTAATAAAGAATAATAAATTCGATTTTAAATAATTTTCATCCTAAATTATATAACAACGCTTCATGTCCTTGCAACTATAACCTGCTAATAATTTAAACAGTATAAAATGGTCACTGCGTCGGCTGGGAGTTGAACCGGGTCAACTGCTTGGAAATGCAGCTATGCCCTTATATCACCGACGCTCTGCCCTGAACTACAGTAAAATTTTTCTTATTCGAAGCTACCACAAGGAGATCAACCAAAAGTACGATTTTAGAAAAAAGAATTAGATCTAAAAGTGAGGACCACAAAGGTGAAAACTATTTTCAAGCTAAAAATTAATTTTTAATTTTAGCAATTTTTATAGAAAAAAAATACATATATATATATGACAAATAAATATACGTAACTGATTTTAGTTTAAAAACCTAAAAAGAAACTATCGTTATACCATCGATGCTATACCTTGATTTACAGTAAAACTTTTCATATTCGAAACTATCAGAAGTTGAGAGAACAACAAAAAAATCCGAATTTAGAAAAAAATTGGATCTAAAAATGAGTACAACAAAAGTAAAAACTATTTTTGGGATAAAAATTAATTTTTAACTTAGAGTAGTTTTTATAGAAATATACATATTTGTTACAAATAAAAGTTACAAATATGCATAACTTACTGTTTTTATATTATATATAATCAGTAAATAATTTTAAAGTTCAAAAACTTAAAAAAAAATTTATTAAAATAACTATGTAGAAATTGTAGCAAGTAAAAAATATACGACAGTCTAGATACAATGTGGTTATAATGTGAAGGCTTTAAAAGTTGACAGCTTTCAGACAGACGAACGCATTAGTAGAAAGGAAGAAAGGATGTAAAACAGAATGCAGATATCGAAGAAATAATACGATTGTAATAAATATATGCTGACTTCTCCTTCCTTATCAAAATACATACGGCTGGCATCATTCATTCTGACGTCACAACTGCAGACTCGTCAGAGCTAGACACACAATATGACTTCAAAATAGACATTATCTACAAACGTAATGTGTTCAACGTTTTTTTTTTTTTTTTTTCTTTCTTTTTCTTTGTACGTTTTGTCAAGTAAAATAAAACAGGTTAAATGGATGCAAAGTACAGATGACTTTAAGTAACAAAACAAATTCATAAACTATTTCTTACAACTTTTAATTTTGATTTCGATTTAATCAAAATGAATTTGATTTATAGAAGATATCTTAGTTCTATATTAAAAGGAAATTGAAGGACCTAGGAGAAAAATTCAAATTATTACCTCGAATCGAAATAATAAATATAAAAGCGTTAAAAAAATTGTCAATCCATTAAAAGTCAAAAATGATTTTTTAATCAAAATTTTAGAGGCAAAAACAAAAATTGTAAAAGAATAAGATGCAGATATTAAAGTAAATTGAAATCGCAATCACATTTACGATTTGGTTTAAATTTAATTAAAAAAAATTTCGGATTTTCTTATGATATTCATTGTGATTTTATCATTTGTATTATATTCTGCTCCTCGCCTTTTTACGATTTTGGTCTTGACCTCCTGATTTTTGATTAAAAAAATATTTTACTTTTTTAATAATCTAATAAAAAAATTTTATATATATATTTATTGTTTTCAAGTTCCTAATGTTTATTCCTTGTGATTCTTTCTTTCTTTCTTTCTTTCTTATTATTACTTTGAAGAAATATTTGAGAATTTCTTTCTGATTATTATATTTCGTCTTAATTTCTTTATATTATTGCCTGATTTCCGACAAATATTATTTGCCACTTTTTATCACAATAAAGCAGTGTTTTGTTTTATTTTCTTTATTTTTAGTATTTTTCTAGCTTTTAATTTGTAATACATTTTGTAATTTATAAATATAAACAATAGGGAATCAAAATCTTAATTTCTAGATGGTGAAACTATTTTTATATAAATTAATTAATGATTAAAACTATTAAAATATTCTATTGGCATTGAGAATTAATAACTGTCCAAAATTCCTAATCTCTAGTACATCAAGCTCTAGTGCAAAATTTATTGCAGAATTCCACTTTTTCAAAAATGAAAAAAGTGAAGTTCAGTAAAAAAAGAAAGAAAAAATATTGACCTTAGCAGAGTCCTAATGTATTATGAAATATTTTATGATATAAGAATTTTTATCTTTATTTTTGCTTATAAAATGTAAAATCCAATTGAAGAAACAATGCGAAGATTTTAACCACAGCTACTGTTTGTAAATTAAACTGTATCAATAATAGTTATGAAAGTCATACTTACAACCAAACAGAACAAAGGGATTTATAAGCGGTATGCACAGAAACCGAACACCAGCAGTAATTTATACAAACGATTGTCAAACACCATGCATCCATAAGAAAAAGGAAAGAAATCGTGCGTAAGCAAAAAATATCACTGAAAAGTCAGTTTTTTAAATTTTTTAACAAATTTTATCTTTTACAAAGAAGTTTTTTTCCAGAAAAAATAGCAGCGCATTTCGTTTATTTCTAAATTAATTAAATTTTAAGAAAATTTTTTAAAAATCCACTAGAGGTTGTAATGTCTTGATCTAGACTGATCAAATAACGAAGCAGAATTTCCAGACAATTCTTTATTTTACAGCCCTATATATACAAAAGAACAACTTGTTCTAATCTTGGTTAAATAAATAATTATTTACACCTGTAGTAGGAGATACAACAGTCGAAGTCGAAGGCTTTCTTGAAACTTAGTTGGTTCTCGGACTCCGAACTCTTGGTCGTAGTCCAACAGTCCGCCTGCAATTCTTTTCTTCTCTGCTCTTAAAAAAAATCTCCGTATTTTATTTCGGTGACAATCTCCGCCTCTTAATTTACATTGGTCATCTGAGCTCTCTTTCGGCCAATCGGGGTTCAGCAATATGCTCTTTCATCGGCGCAAGTCGGTCGTGGGAAGGTCCTTTGTGTGACGCACCTTTCACAACTGACTATTCTGGAATACGGAGTTATCATAGTCCTTTCACAATGAGAAACATTTAGCATCCAGATGTGTGGACACCCCTTTCTCTTTGAAGATACGATCAATATCTCTTGGACGAGGAATTCTTCCACATGTGGTCTTTCACTGTAGTCGCTAATGAACAGATGCGAGATCACCCAGGTGAAAAGATCCACCATCTGGCTATCTCGAGGAGTTTAGTATTTAACAGCGTCGACACAGAGGGCTGTAAATGTCTTATCAGTACTGGGAAACGGGGAATGTTACAAGGTCCCCATTGTCACCCTCTAAATTTTATTGTAATCGAATTTGATAATATTAAAGGGTGAAAATGGAAAGACTAACATTAATTCTCAATCATAAAAGCAGCATATTTAATCTTTCATCGACTTTTTCTTACATTATCACGTAGAAGTATCAGTTATAATATAGTTAAGGGAATATTCAAAATCCGTCTGCGGTTTGTAAGGTGATAAGTTTAATAGGCTAAAGAAAAAATAATATTTTACTCTATACAAAAACAAAAAAACACAGCAACAAAACATAGCCGAAGCGCGCATAAGATCGGCATTTTCAACTAACAGCAGCACACAAGATCTCTATAAAACAATCGCAACAACAAAGTACGCTCAGAGAGAACTTAACTACTCTCTTTCTAACTGTCGCCTTTTCTTTTTATCGATTTTGTGACTGCGCATCGAATTTTCTAGAACAAATCCTGGAACTCCAGTCCCAATGAAGCTGTCACCAAGATTCTCAAATATTCTAAATAATACATTTTTGTCACCAAATGGCGCTAAGTTTGTCGTCAAGGCTGGAGATCAATAATCATTCAATAGCCATCACTATATCTGTAAAGTTATCTTTTTTAACAAGGAATTTACTGCATAGGGAAACAAAATTACAAATTCATAACAATCTGTAGTCAAACTTTTTGTGACCAAAGTTCTTAATAGGCATCATTAAAAGTATCTAAACGATATTTCCAAGTGAATTTTCATTTTACCCATTTCTTTATTAATGTGTTTTCAAGAATTTTTGATAAGATTAATAGAATGTTACGGAACAGAAATAGCATGTTAACCAAATTTTAAAATATAATTTCTGTTTTAGTCAAAGCTTCCTAAAATTGTTTCAGTTTTTTAAATTAGCCATAAGTATAACTACATTTAGCTGACATATTGCCAGAACAATTTTTTTCTTGGAATGACAAGGAAGAGAAAAAAATATACACGGTGTTATATTTTGCATTTACTTTTTAGAAAAATTATATTTAATATTTACTTCATTTGCAATAATATTAATTTATTTTTTTAATTTGAGTTTTTGTCAGTGAGAAACCAACTCGTTGATAAAAACTAATTTTTTTCTCTTGCGCGCGTAACGTTCTCGTGTAGGTTAAATTTTATTTTTATTTCCTCGCGAGCTAAATTGCTGATTTTTTTAATTTAAATATTTAATTATTTTTAAAATAATTAAATATTGAAATAAAATTAATAATTATTTTTAATATTATTAAATTATTTTTTTTAAAAAATTCAAAAATTGAAATTTAATTTGCAATTCAAAAGTTTAAGTGAATGGCAACGTTGTTACATTTTTTTTTAGTTTAGTGAAAGTGGCAACACTAATATTTCATGAAATAGAAATTCTGTGAAAGGGGTCATCCCTGAAGGAATATTAAAATATCGATCACTTATAAAAAGATTTGCAAACGTTACTGATTTTTGCTGTTTATTTTGATTTTATAAATGATTCTTTAAGATCATTGGTTTGGGTGGATCATTTGGATAAGGGTATTCTCAAAAGAATATTCATTCCTGCTGAACAAACGAAACTTTTTGACTTATTAACAGTAATATTTTTGTCATGAAAATGCATGGAATCGACTCGAATCTCTATGGAAAGGCTTAATAAAGAAAATACCTTCTTAATTATTTTTCTCCTTCAGAACAATTTCTAAGAATATATTACAAAAGATTGTCTACCGATATCGTCCTTTCATAAGACTTCGAATGATGAAATCGGCTGAAATACCAATTCTGTATTTTTCTACAAAATTTATTAACTTAACTAAAAATTTAAAACCCAGTTTCATTTTCTAGTAAAGCCTGAATAAACAGAGACCTCGTTTGATAGAGTCCCAAATAAGTGAAGCTCTATTGTATTTGGTTTTTCAATTTACCGAAAACATTACTAAAAGACGTCACTATGAAATACACTGGATTCTTCCAATTTCTCCCATCAACATATCTTGTTTCGAATCTATAATATTGTTTTCCTATGCAGTGATTGCAAAAAAAGAGTCTTACCGATTATTTTATTGAATGTTGAAGGAAGGTCTAGTAAATGACCCTTAGTCTTAGCTACAAATTCGGCAATAAAAAATGAAGGTTCAAGAATATGCAAGAATTTCGATGATATTTCTATTAGAAACGAATATCCGGATCCTTCTAGAAAAATTGATGCCTTAATCCGAAGACTATAAAGGGAGAGAGCCGAATCAAGTGTTCGATTGAATGCGAGAAGCCGGCTGTGTAATGAATTCTCTCTTTGAAATGTTTATCTCTAGCAAGTTCTCTTGAGCGTTTTGTAGCAGTCCGGTGGTTTAGTAACAATTGGTTACCTGAAATTACCTCCGTGTGCTTTTCTTCTGTGTTTTGCTACTTGTCCTTTGTGGTTTATTGTTGCTGTTTTGTAGAATAAAGCAGCATTATCTGTTATCGAGTATATTGGCTTTTTAACCTAGCACCAACTGGACGGATTGTCAACTTTATTAAGCACAAAAGTTAATCAAGCAAGGTCTTGATGTTTTTCAGTTATGTCTTCCGAAAATATTATCTCACAAAAATGATTTTTACGCTACCTAAAAACTCAAACAAGGGGGAGAGATTCACCTGAAACCTCTCTCATACCCCCCCCCCTAATATAATTATTATATTAGGAGGGGACTGTCACCCCCGCAGTCATACCTGTTCAAATGACAAGAAAACTTTCAGGCTCTGAACTGGAAGACATACAAAGGCGTTAATAACTTATTTCTTGTTTGTCAATAGGGTATCTTAAAAATTCAACGAGTTAGACAATGAAATGTTGTATGCGATATTTGAGTGGAAACTGTATATTGTCTTCATATTTTGGACAAAATCCTACTCAGAAAGTCAACACATCTTCTGTTTATCCAAATACATAAGATCAGGATAACTTTTATAGATATGATACAATGAGTTAGGCCCTAAAACATCATATGATTTCATTACTAGAATTGTATTTCTATATCGAATATATCAATGGACTGACTACCTGTAGATTCTATCTGCCTTTTCATACTATATGAACGTTACTACTCAAAATTCTAATATAATAATCTTGCACCATAAAAAAAATAATCTTAACATCAAAGATGTAAATTTGTATCTACGTTTTGACTCAGTCGTTCAGTTGGAAAGAGCATGAAATAAATATTCTATTTTCTTTACTAAAATGGGAAGCTTGATATAAAATACTCTGTTGTTAATTTATAAGAAAATCGAGCGGACAACACTCTTGCAAGGTTTTTAATACGCTATTATGGATTCTTACTTGTCTGTTTGTTCGGCTGGAAATTAGTATAAAACTTTGCAATCGATTTTAAATTAATGTTCATTTGAGTTAGACTCTTACTTGTCTGTTTGTTCGGCTGGAAATTAGTTTAAAACTTTGCAATCGATTCTAAATTAATGTCCAGTTGAGTTAGATTCAAAATTTTTAACATAATTCAGAATTGAATGGCAATGCAATATCTACTCGCTTTCTTGTATGTTCGGCGCAAATTTTATCATTGGGTATAAGCTTAAAATTGATTGCAAAATTTCATGCACACAAGACAAAAAGCAAAAAATAATTATTTCAATAAAAAATAATATAAGATATATGCAGATTTATAACCCCATACAAAAATTGTACAGAAAATTTATGATTGTGGATTTTTAAAATTCGTGTCTATAAATCTACACGGGAGTTAAGATAAATTATTTTATAGTTTTTAATCTTTTTTTAAAGACTTGATATAGGAATTTTTTTTAATTTAAATACTTTTTTCTTTTAAATTTTATGTTTAGATCTTTTTTTGCAAACTCACGAGTGACAAATTACCCTTGTATTACATTAATGTAGATCTAAAATTTTAAATTCACATTTCAGCAAACATTCAAACAAATTGTCTTCAAGTTGCCACTAATTAATCATAGCCATTTTCTAATAGGCAAAATTATTAGATTTATTAGAAGAACAAAAGGTATAAAAAGTACAGTACCACCTTTGGTAAAAAAAACATTTACTGAAAGAATATATACCCTGTTCATTCGATAACTAATTAATTAGGTCTGCATGTTCGCTATGAAACGTATACGACCCAACCGAAAAAAGAAAAGCCCATTTAATTATAGAGCGCACGGATTCGGGTCTTTTTAGAGAGAAAAATTCGACAGATTTCCAATCCTGGTACAAACAGGAATCCAACAGGAATTGTTGTTATTATTCTTGAGGCAAGGAAAGAGAGAGAGACCCCCTATTTTTACCAGAAAAGGGAATCTGGATAGTTTAGAGACTCGCGTATTCGGAAGCGTTCCGGAGTCGCCCGGAGCGAGAGTTGAGCTCGCCCTCCTAATCTAATAAGGCGGATGCATTTTCCATGAGTTTAGAGCACGTGTTAAAAATAAGCAAGAGCGGTGCGTTGAAGTTTACCGGCATGCAAAGTTGTGCACGTCAAAAGGCACGGGGGCGGTGCACAAACCAATAAAACAAATAGCGCAGACATTCGAAAGAATTAATAAGTGTTCCCCTAATAAAAGATCGAGACACGAGTGGTTTAGATGGAAGATTTGTTTCTGGAGCTTGTTCGTTTTGTTTTTAATATGAAGAGTGGTGATATATCGTTAAGATTAATGACATAAAAATTTATGGGCTTTTTTTTTTCAGGAAGTTGAGTGATATATTTACAATTTTCATAAATTAAAGATAAAAGATTTGTTGGAAATATTAATTATTAAATAAAATAATAAAAATTGCGTTTAACATATTCGTTTAGATTTGGCATAAAAATTTGTAGATGTCTTGAAATTCTTGATACTATTAAAAAGGCATGATGAATTTTTAGTTTACATTTAAATATTTCATTTACTTTATACAAAATTTTTCACTTTATAAAAAAAAACTCCCTTATCCCCTTACCTCGTTTTTATTAACTTATCTCAATATTTCTAGAAAATAGACTGATAGATAGATAACTTTGGAAACACTGATGACGTCACCATGGGATACTTTCACGTATTCTATTACTAGTCATCTTTGGCTAATAGCTGATTTTGCCGATTATATTGGTTATATTTGATTTTAGATCATGCACATGATTCCGTCAAACTATCAAACATTAAGACCATGTTATTTTAATTGTCGTATGTATGTTCTATTCATTGTGTTCAATGTATAGAATCGATTCTAAAGCAATGTATTTTCATGAAAACCAGTCTCAGGATTCATCTTTTCTAAATTTCGAGATATTGTCATTTCACTTTTTTTATTCTGTTTGAAAACTATAAAGATATTAAATAGAATCTTTCTTTAGTTTTCAACAATGAAAGAAAGTCACGCGTTTAAAAGTTTAATGAATCAATGAAAACAGTTTTAATTTCAGAGCAACAATGTAATTTATTGTTGAAAACTAAGCAAAAAAAAAAAAATATTTAAAAAATTTCCAACATTTAGTGAGAATTCCTACGATCATTAAATTGATAATATTAAAGAGACATATTTTTATATATTTTAAAACGATGCAAAACTCATTTTTGTGTAATATTATTTTCGGGAGTTATCACGAAAAAAATGCCAAAATTCATTTTAATTTTTAATTGATTAATGTTTAAAACTTCAAAAACGTTGCTCCGAGATGAACATACCCACGCACCAATATATAAATATGCTAAATATGGCAGCTATAGAGACCAAACGGTCTGTCCTGTAAAGTGCCAATACACATCCTCCTATATTATAAATAGAATTCAAGTAAAGGAATACATACTAAGAGTTTTTTTTTTATCAAAAGAATTCTTAGTATGTATTATATCATGTTATTACATGTATTATAGTAAGAGTACATACTAATATGTTATTGTATGTATATAGTAAGAATACATACAAAGAGTTCTTTTATCAAAAGAACTCTTAGTATGCATTATATCATGTTATTATATGTATTATAGTAAGAGTACATACTAATATGTTATTGTATGTATATAGTAAGAATACATACAAAGAGTTCTTTTATCAAAAGAACTCTTAGTATGTATTATATCATGTTATTATATGTATTATAGTAAGAGTACATACTAATATGTTATTGTATGTATATAGTAAGAATACATACAAAGAGTTCTTTTATCAAAAGAATTCTTAGTATGTATACATATGTATACATATCATGTTATTATATGTATTATAGTAAGAGTACATACTAATATGTTATTGTATGTATATAGTAAGAATACATACAAAGAGTTCTTTTATCAAAAGAACTCTTAGTATGTATTATATTATCTTATTATATCATGTTATATAATTGATATATTTTTTGGAAACATTAAGATGAAGAGTTGTATATTGCTAAAAAAAAAGCTAAGATTTTGAGTATTTAGTAAAAAAGTTATGAAAGTTTGTCGTCATTCCAAAATCGTCTTGAATATTATTAGACAAATACGTATACATTCCATAATCTTTAATATGATTTAAAAATTAATTCTTCAGATAGTGGTCAGTTTTTACCTCCCCCCCCCATTATTTGTATTACTCTCGATTATAAAATGTACATTCGTTTAAATAAGTTTTCATTTATTTCATTTAATTAAAATAAAACAAAATTCTATAATTTTGAGAAATTTCTTGAAATTTATACGTAATTTTAAATACGATATATAAAAATAATTTACTATTTTGTTTTTTTAATATGATTTCTTTTATCGCATTATCCATAATTGAACCGAAGTTCGCATCATTAATATTTACTAAAATATATTTTCACAACATACTAATATTCACTCTAGTTATAGCAATGTAATTATCATTGAGATATTATTGATAAATCCCTTGTTAATATTTAATTTTACAATTTAGATAGCAAATTATAACAAAGCATATTAAATTCTTATTAGAGCACTTTCTTTTGAATGGTGATAAATTAGAGTTCCTAAAACATTTTTTATTAGGAGAAAAAAAATTCTTCAGCTCTTTTGAGATGATAAGCACTCTAAACTCTTGTCTATAATTAATTATCTTCTTGATTCTTCATTTCATTTGATCATAGATGCAATGTTGTTATAGATTTACTTTTATAATTATTTTTTTAATTCAGATTTTAAACCAAGACAGTAATCACTCTTACTAAAATATTGAATGCAAATTCGAGTATTTGCAATGTTTACCCATCTGTAAAATTAAAGAAAGAATTATGTAATATTAATATCAAAAGAAAGCTATGGCTGTGATTTTATTGTTATTCATAGTTGTATCTATAATAACATTCGCAAGCTTATAATTTAATCAAACATAATCTCGTCTCAAAAAACATCAATAGATCAATTTGAAAATAAAATGATAAAGGAATAAATAAAAGTCAATCAAAATAAAGCAAATTATTACTTTTCAGATCATGCTGTCATTTATGAATGAGAAAATTAAAACTTGCTAAAAGTTGTAGTTTTAATTTATAATTTAGAAACACAAAAATGTTCAAGTTCCAACAGTCTTGTATTAAACTTGGATATGTTCAGTAAAGAATGATGCCAAACACATATGTATTAATTTTCGAAATAACTTGAGAATAATCGTTACATAAAAACATCGCTTTTTATACAAAGGTAAAAAAAAAAAAAGAGAGATGCAGGAGGCCCATTCTAATTATGGCCCAATTGCTGATTTTTAAACTGTTAAAAATAGATGCATCATTTTAATCTGGGAAAAAAAACCTTTAAATGATGTAAAGAATTATAATTGATGTGTTTTTAATCAATAAATATGCAGCTAAAAATATTGCTACATATAAATCCATATATACAAGGTTGTTATAATTAAAGTTTGCCTATCCAGAAAACTCTAGAGCCAGTTCTATGGTTTCAAATGGAACAAAATTGCATTAATATGAAGTACAAAGGGTGAGCTCTGCGAAAAACAAAAGCAAACAGAAATAGGAAGCAACAACTAAGATAGGATGATACAGAAAGTCGGCTAACTTTTGCACTACATTTTTTTGCACGAATGAATGTGGAAGACTTTTGGCTCTGAACTATTCTGTGGAACAATGTAGCATATTTTTATATAAACGGACAAGTCAACACAAACAACTGTTGGATTTGAGCAAAAGAGAATTCTAATGTTGTTCTAGAAGTTCCATTTCATGGATCTAAAGTGACAGCATGGTGCAGATTTATAGCTGTGTTTATAATAAAGCCTTATTTATTTATTTGTAAAATTAACACCCATAGGACCCATTACACATCTTAATATGTTGTCAAGTTTTGTGATTCTCGAGTTGCAACACCGAACTGCCGTCAGAATACCGCTTTTGTGCACGACCTCTTGTTTGCCTTACTCGAACAATTCGGATTTTCTTACAACGCCATTCCGCGCAAGACCATGTGATAAATCATTGTTTTCAAACTGGTCACCATGATCGCCTGATATTGCATCATGTGATTTGTATCACCGATGTTTTTGAAAGCCATAGAATCAGCTTTAGAATATTCTGAGTAGGCGAACTTTAATTATAACGCTAAAGTTCATGGTACAGAAATCACTCATATTATTTATTGCTGAATGATTGCCGTCAAATGTAAACAAAGATACATTTAAATACGAACGTTTTCGATCGCTTCACTGAATATTTTTAAAACTACATTTGATTCAATGTTCTTATTGAAACTGCTGCTAAATTTATTAGCAAGGCTTTGGAGAGGACTGGCATTCCATTAAGTCATAAGAAACAACATGTAAAAAAATAAAGAATAGGTGTCAAACAGAAAGTTTAATAAGAGCTCAAACAGGCTTAACCGCCAAATCGATAACCGTTCTGATTTAACATTTCCATATTAATCATTTAAAAAGTTAATAAGCTGGTCTTTAAAGGTTACTAGTTTTTATATAGTTGTCTTATCCTATATTTAGCAAAATATTCTTGACAAATTAAAATTTTAATCAAGAAAAGATTCACTCTTCTGTGACTAAAATTTATAAAGCTTAGCTATGACTAAAAAGAACGAGTTATAAACCTTTGAAAAGTACTATTTTAGATCATTTGATTGGACATTTTGAATAAGATCTATCATTCAAGGGACTATGTTTGCTTGTGACAGTCGTTGATTAGCATGGAATAATGAGATTCGAAGTCTCATGACTATCAGTTTCAGTCACAGAAAAAAAAATTTCTCAACTAAAATGTTAATATACTTACAATATTTTGAAAAGTGAGTTATAAGCAATGTGTAAGAATTTAGGCTTCTTAATTTGATATGACACCAAAGTTGTATTAATAAATTGCCCATTTAGATATATTTTTTACGAATATAATTTTGATCACAATCAAAATATGTTCACATGATGATCATTATCAATTATCGTATAAAAACGCAAGATAGTATGTTCTAGAAAATACTAATTTCATGCTGTGAAACGTTGTTTTTAAAATCCAATGAAGTCCTTCTGTTGTCAAAATTTACCAAATAGTTTTTAACTCCACCAAAGAGAAAAGCTGCATGGATTAAATTCTGGGGTTGGAGAGATTTTACACAACGAAACGGCCAGCTGATGGAATGTTCTTCTGTAAAATGTCTTTTTATCTTTAATACATCTATTCATTATGAGGAGGAGTTTTGTATAACGGCTAAAAAAGTGATTGCAAAGTCGGGTTCAATTCAATCTCAAACAATAGTGGATATTGTTAGAATGTTATCATATCGCTGAATCTATCAAATTTGAGAAGAAATACAGGCCCAGAAATTATAACTTCACTTAAGTACAACAAAGCAACTGGGATCATGTGTCAGTTTTGTCAATCCCAAATTTGGCAATTGTGAATATTCCCTAAAACGGCTAAATGAAAATGTGCTTCCAGAAAATATTCAAGGTCATTCAGGATATACCCAAACAGGTAAGAATGTGCAGTGATAATTGGATTATGTGCCAAAATCACGTGGAAATAAATACAGTAAAAGTAAACGTTTCAGGCGAAAGGCATTCTAAAGAAGATCATTGGCAATAGAGCATAATTTATGTTGTTGGCCTGAAAATTCGAAGTTTTCTTTATTTGAGCCACAGCCTTTTCTATTATCTTCGCAGAAACATTTTTCCACCTATTCTAATTACGGACCGACAAAGATAATGTTTCTTCAAATTTCTTTATAATGTTTAGGAGTTTTTTAAACAATGCATAAACTTGCTTGAAACTCTTTCAAAATCCAACATTTTCTTAGATAATTTGCGAATAAGCGTTTTGATTAAGACAGTTCAGTTCACAAAGCGCATTCGCGTAAACTCAAATCAACCGTGAGTGGCGTGCGGCTGTGGATTGATTCCTCCACTTAATGGTTCAGAGCTCCAAGAAATGCTACGGCATTTTAACAAAAGAGAGGATAGATTTATTTTATACAAATAATAATAATAATAATAATAATAGAACAAGTAGAAGTAGCATTTTCGAGCTGGGAAAGAATTATTAAATTCCTGCCGGCCAGACTACATAATGGGTAGTGATATAGCAGTCCCCACAGTTGCAATCACACTGAAAATAAGTTCTTCATAAATGTTTTTGCTTTGTGTATTGCGTCACAAAAAATTATTTATGCACTACCAGAGATGAACATGTATAAAATGCCCCCAGGGCAAATACAAAAGCAATGCACCTTCCCTCTCTTTCCCCCTCACTTACAACTCACATACGCTGCACTTCAAGGAGGAAAGAGATAGGGTCTAGATAGTTCAAGGGTCTCCCCCCACACACACACATAGGGGGGGGGAGACCCTTGAACTTCTATATAGGGAAGTAGTAAGACTGAAATAGGCAAATAATAATAATTGAGTCTCGCTTATAGAGAATAATTCATTCTTGAATCTTACTCGTGCATTTCAATACAACGATTTCCATAAAAACAATTTTTAATAACCTCTATGTGCAAAAAAAAAAAAAAACTGATTTCAAATATCATTTGGTATTTGTGCGACCATCCCACAGTAGACAAATGGGTACTCGTTTATTTTTACGGACTTGGTTTACTTGGCGAGTTTCAGATTACGCCAAGATCGCCAAGTCTCATACTGAAGAAACCAAGATTTCGGTTAGATGGTTGCATTTCCGAGTTTACTTGGCTATTTTCAAATTACACTAGGATTGGCAAGCTCCATTATACTTCAAGTAGCAAAATTTTGCCGAGATAGTTGGAGACGGTTTGCATTTTTTTTTCTTTGCAGTTTTTAGAAGGTTCGTAAAAATAAACAAATACCGAAAAATGAGAACACAGAAGGCTAAAAATATAATATTCCATTAGTAGAAAGAAAACTTTGGGTTCTAATCAGACTAAACTCATTACCAATATCATTTTCAATCAAAGTAGAGATCATTTTGAACCAGCAGAATTCTCTTGATTTTTTTTGCGGTATTTCCACAGAATTAAAATGAATTCTTTTAAACTATTTCGTTCAAAATTTGATATATATTGACAGTTTAGATATCAAAATCATACATCAACTTCCCATTATTTAGATAATGGGCTTTTGAATAATCAGATTCACATGCTGAATTTATGAATTTCGCTGCCCTAAACAGCGCACAGTACGAGTCTTTTTAATAAGATGATCAGTTTAATTTCACATTTCCACACATTTTTAACATGATTTAATTTATTTATTTAACGCACACCGGTTTCATCTATCTACCCAATAATTTTATTCAACGAACCGAAATGAATGAAATATATGTTATCGTTATACCCAAACTCTGATCTACATCCAGTTTTGGGCGAAACTCGTCAATAGTATGTTTTCCTTTAATTTCCACCCATGTTAATATGGTAATTCAAACAATGGAAGTGGTCTCCTTGAAACTTTCTCGTATATTCTAATTATTCCAGAGAACGCCTTGCATGGTATTAGCGTACAGTAGTTACGAAATATTAACCTTTGGCTTGAATATAGCACTTTGAATGGATCTATCATGTGATCCACGGCGAGTTATTTGACGATTAAATCCTGTCATTCAGTTCAGAGTACTTGAAAATTGAATTTGTGTTTTAGACGCATATTTCCCAACCGAATAAATAAAAATTTGACACAAAACTAAACTTATAGTGACAAAATTACATACCAAATTTGATATATTTAAGTGATTACATTTTTGTGTTATCTCGTTCACATATTTCTGAAAGTACAAACCGACAGACGGTCAATACCTTGTTGTACTTGGTTCAAAATTTGAAAGGTGTCTAAACTATAAATGTTAATTTCGTGAGTTGTATTTTATCTATCACCTCTCTTCGTTTTGTAGTTATCGTGTTAAATTATATTCGAACAGCCGGACAGATGGACTTCCCTGAACAGGTTTTACTCAAAATTTAGTAGAAATCCACAAATTTGGTATAAAGACAGTATACCAAATTTCACCCGTCTAGATCAAAGCGTTTTTGAGTTATCTTTGTCGCACACAGACGGACAGACATTTCCCAAAAATGTATTTTTCGAACTCATGGAGTTTTCTCTCAAAATCTTAAATATTACCATACTTCCTCTGTACTACGTATATCAGAATGTAAAAACAATAAACTAGGTGGATTTAATTTTATGTATAGATTTTATCGCCGAAATTATAGGTGTAACTCTAATTTTGGATCAATTTTGCCAAAATATTGAATTGTTCTATTTATTAGGATTTTAGACTTCTCTACATCCACTTTTGTACCCAATATTATTGAAAGAGAGGAACAATGTTTATAAATATTCTTGTAATTGAGCATAATGAAATATATAGGAACCTGACCAATTCTAATCATTAATGATTTCCATTTTTTTCACTCACTAAATTCAAAAATTTTCGACGATTTCCATATACAACTTTATACATATTTCAAGAAAGTTAAAAAAAAATGATACGCCCATGATGTTTCAATCAGTTCCAAAAAAAATTTCACGACTTCCCTCATTCACAACAGAAATGCAAGCGGATTTCATTTGGAATGCTCTCAAGAAAATTCCCTCCCCTTTGATTAGCAGCAACATCGCACTTTAAATAGAAACCTTTTTTGCAACTAATAACGATTTCATCTTTCTTAAATCTCTCCAAACAAATAAGGCAAATAAGAAATCTCTACTAGTATACAAAAAAATATTTTTAAATTTAAAAAAAAAAGTTATAAACTCTTTAAAATTCAAAGAATTTTTGTCGTAAAATAGAAATATTATTGCTCATATGATAATGTTCGATGAAAAGTTAAGGAATTTTGGATTAATAAATAATTCTAATAGAAATAATTAATCTAATTGGAATAATTAAAAAATTCTAAGAGAATTATGTCGCTTTTTTTTAATAAGATTTATAGTTGAGGCAATGATGAAATCAATGATGCATTTAAATAGCATGAGTAAGGGAAAAGGTACCCAATTTAGCAGCGTTTCCAATTAAAAATAATTTTATAAAAAATATATTTTAAAATAATTATAGCACAATTCCAATTCAAAGACAAACTTATTAAGAATTTGTAATAACATTTCACAGACAATATCAGACAAATGCTATTTGCAAAACCTCATTTTTGAAATAAACGTATTACATTTGCTTGGAAAACAAAAAGTTCCATAATATGAAACTATGGTAATCTACTTCATTTAGCAGAGAAAAAAAGATAATTATCAACTCTTCGTATAAAAGGACATGTCTGACTCATGAATCGAATTATAGAATTACCGATATTTAAATTTGTATTATTAAATCTCTCAAAGTCATTAATTTTTTTTAAAAAAGTCATTTGAAGAAACAAAAAAATCTCAAACATACTCTTTTATATTGAACTAAATAATAAATATCGGAAAGAGAATCCTTCGGCTTATTAGAAGATTAAATAAATTCACATATCAAAGGGTTTCTGTTTGATTTTTTTAATCATTTGTTTTTCAAATAAATATATTACATTTTTCTTTTTGAACTTATATATAATATATATATATAAACACAAGATTTGTAAAATGATTAAAATTATGTCAGGAAAATTGTTATAATTATAAAATTATTACTTTGATTCAGAATCTCATTTTTACTTACATGAAAAAAAGCAATTTATTTCTCTGCCTCAAAAAAAAAAAAAAAAAAGATATAATTAGGCATGGTGCAGGTAAAAGTGACCAGATTTATCCAGAAAATTTACATATGATTAGTTGGTTTAGAGAGCCAACTTGTGCCTTATCAAAACGTTGCCACTTCTAAATAATTCACGATCGTAAAACTCGCAGTTAAAATGTTGATGTTGGATCTAAAGAGATAAAGAAGCAGACGATTCAGATCATATACTACACTATCTATATAACAAAAAAATTTCGTGTCATTAAATCCAATGGCGGAAATTTATCGATGTTCTGCCAAAATATTATCCAAAATAAACGATACATAATATAAAAACTCAAGAGTTTGAAGCTTCTATAAGAAAGAAGACATGATATATCGATGACAAAGATTTAATGTAAATGCCTTCATTACCCTCTAGCCATTATGGACTCTTGCAGTATACTTTGTATATTAATCTCCCTTTTCTTATTTAATTTTTACACATATATCTGTTTGCATAGGATGCAAATCCGTTGGGGCCAAACTTCCTTTTGCTGGTGTTGTGAATAAATTTGGAAAGGGGGGGGGTCCAGCTCAGGTGTGGTCCGCATCATCTGATAGCGGTTCAAAATTACGAGGTCCACCCCAAAAATAGTTCTAGAATTGCTTTAAAACGGGACGTTAATATAATTATACTAAACTAAACTTTACGCCCAGAAGGAGTTGTTTGATTATAAGCATTTTCAAGTCTGTCTCTTCTAGGTAATTTAATAATAATAATTTGATTTCTAAAGTCAGTGGGCTTGTCTATGACAAGTACCATTATAAACAACAACAACATAATAATAATAATAATTAAAATAGTATCATCAGAATTCTATGCCTATTTTTCCTATATTAACTAAAGAAGATAATTGGTGATAGTGAATATAAAAATAATCCTTAAGGCTCAAATAATATAAAATCTTATTTCTTTAACAAAGCTATTGTTATCATGAAAAGATTCTCTAAGTAAGCATTTTTATCCGTACATAACTACAACAACAACGACACCGGAGGATTAATTAAATTTCATTCCGCACCTTCACGGGTAACTAAACGCGGATCCTTCCAAGTTATTCAAATAGAGCAAGAGACAATAATCCTACTTCCAAGCTCCATTTCTCGAAGCCATTTCACCTCTGGAGTGCAGAGAATCTATGTTCCCAGTCGCAGAAACTATGAGTTATTTGTCGGGAAGAAAGCATTAAACGCCTTCTCGAACCCATCGGGGCTCCAATTAAGGTGCGAAAAATCGGTCCATAGGTGAAACATAAATGGTGTTTATAGGAGAATTGAATTAAGCGACGATGACGCCGGTGGGCCATTACAGCGTTTTAATGAATATAAATAGCTAATTGGATAGCGTTCGCATGGGCGGATGAAAGTGATTCCGTCCCTCGGTTATTGGCTCTCGTTTCGGGTCTTGCGTCCCAGGAAAGACCGTAGAACACGATTCATTATTTTTTTTCCCCATCGTTTCGAATCTTGTGTCCTATAAAAGAGTGTAGAACTCGGTGCGAACTTTGCAGAGCAGTAGATGCTCTGTGAGTGGAGTTTCTATAAGATGCGCATGGAAGATGTCGATTTTCATTTATGGGTGTGTGGTTAGGTGATAAAATGTTTATTAGGGCTATTATTTGCTTTCGTTTCGAGTCTTGCTTCTCTAAAATTATACAACAATATTTTTGTTTCTTTTATTGTTTTATATCATATGTCGTAGAAAATGTTTGAAAATATAACGTAAGCGTTTCTATAAAGTAAAGCTTTTTGAAATTCTTGTTATAGATTTCAAGAATTGTCCTAAAAATGGTTGTTAAGGAAAAGTGTCAAACAGAAGACTTTGGAAGAAATTCCATTTCTAAGAGCGAAGCATAGTCAATGTTTTTGCCAATTTTTATTAAATTAATTGATTATTGATTAAATAGTTCAAATAGTCAAAATAATATCTAGTTTTAATAATATTGAAAAAACATATTGGGATTTACCTTATAATTTTGAACTTGATTAAATCACAAGGGTGATATATGAGACAGAAACTCCTTTTGACCCTTTATCTACAGCTTTATTTGAAACGACTTTTGCATTTGAAGCGCATTTAATTTCTTGAACATATGAAGGCAGTAGCTTTTACGTAAGAATTCCTTTATTTCTTATTATTCAGAATATATACTGCTGCATGATATTGAGATAACTTAAGCTAATTAGAATTACAAAAAAAAAAATGAAACATAAATTTAAATATACAGAACGCTCTGATACGTCAAATGTACCCAAAGGGTTAAAACTTCCACAACATACCATTGGAAGGATGTGATTGTTACACTGTTAATGTTCAACAGAATACCATACAGGTATTTATTCGAATTGGACCCCAAACTTATAACTATGTGGTTACGCAACTTTCACCTGGTCACCACGGTCTTGATTTAAATGTTTTTGGTTACTAAAAGTTCAATTGATATTACATATTGAAATTAAAAAGCGTTATTCCATTTTAGCAAATGCTGTGTTGAATAGAATAACCAGATACATATTGGCAAGTACTGACAGTAAAAAGCTGACATTTAAAGAAAAACTTGCGTTGAATGGTTTTTTAATGTAGAAATTATCAATAAAATACGATGTACAGATTTTATCAAATGATAAAATGATAAAGAAACATAGGATGAGCTTTAAAATAGCAATATAATAGTATTTACGGCCATTTTCTATAGTAACTTTCTTAATCTAATTTAACACAGCATTTAAAGTATGTATATTTGACGAATATTTGGCGAATCAAAGTCAGTGCATGCAATACAGTAGCTCATTATTGCTCATGAAATCATTTTCGAGGAAATTTGTTACTCTTCGAAGCTAAAAATAACGTTTAAGAAATCTATAGGCCGGGATCTGGTTGGTAGAGCGTCGGATCCGCGTCCCTAGTTGCGAGTTCGAACCCCGCCAGCCGAAGATTCCCCGCGTGCTTGGTGGCTGACGTGCGTATAAATCTGTCGTGTTATACCACTGGGGGTACTGGATCAGGGGTGATCGTTCTCTGATTCAGGTCTAAATTACGATCTGTGGATGAGTGAAGGAAGTCCGTCCCGTAAAAGGATTGTGACGTGTGTGTAGCTAAGTCGTTCTCTTGGCCCTAGATGGCGCTACTATAGAAACCAGAGGCACTCCCTCTCAGGCTTAAAATCGGCTGTCTTCGAACAGCGGGCTTGTCCATGGCAAGTGTCATAAGAAACAACAACAAGAAATCTATTGCAGCGGGAAAAAAGCATTTTCTTTTCATGGTGGAAGGCTTAGTAAAACATTTACGGATTATAATATTTTGCCTCTTAGAAAAAAAAAAAAACTATAACTAACTTAAGTCACGAACAGTATCATGAATAAGAGACTTCCACGCTTTAAAAAAACGGATTTTGTTGCCATTTGCTGAATAGGAATCATTAAAGTGTATCTCATTCATTTCACCCACTGCTGAAGAAATGCAACCAATCCTCAGAGAAACTAAGAAATTTCTTCATTCTTATATTACACTACTTACAACTCGAACATATCATTAAATAATTAATTTTTTATCTTCATATTCGAAGTAGCCTTTAGTTGAGGTAGCCTTGTAGATTTCGAGCAATATAATGAATGCAGCCAATAACCATATAGAAAAGAGAACGCACAGTACATGACCAGATTTAAATTAATCATTGTTTCGTAAAAAAAAAAAAAAAGAAAAAAAAAAGAAATGATATTGAAAATAAATGACTGTTGCTCCAAAATTCCTCATAAAAATAAAAGGTTGAATTTACTTATCGACCTTTCCATTATTTTCGAAAAATGCAAACAAGCCATGCGTAGCTGACAATTTAAATTATCGATTTCTGATTATTAAGCCTTCCTATTATCTTGCCAAATTAAAAAGTATTTCTAGGTAAACAAATATGGAATAATCTCCTTTCCAATTTTTAAGTGTTGAACCATTTCCAAAGTCAAAAACTGATAATTCAGATTCTTTCATCTCAAGTTTACTTTTTCCCATTTATCAATAAATTCATATAATTTTTAAAAGAATCGTATTTGCGTTAATATTACGTTTATATAAATGAAACATTATCGTTAATATTTTGTTACATTTTAATAATTTGTAAAGTTATTTAAGTCATATTGTACTTGTTCATGGTTCTATGTTTGCTGCAATTTTATAAAGCTTACCTTAAAATGTTGGAAATATTATTATTCTTGGACTTCCTTTTTTTTTTTTTTCTATAATAAGGTTTTTAAATGTTGAATACAATAATTTAGTGTATACTAAGCATTATAAAATTCTAGTCTATTCTAAAAGATCTGGGGAAAAAAGAAAAGGAGCGGGTTTTAGAATAAAAGGTTTTTATTTTATTTATTTATTTATTTTTGTAATGATATATCTATGATAGAAGGTGAACATTTACAAAATAATGATCCACTCGACTTATTTGTTATCCGGCCTGCCTTTCCATTAAATTAGTCACATTAGGTCGGACAGACAGGAGTCAACCATATTTGAATAAAAGTTTATCAATTATTTTCCCCGGCATTTTGTATAACGTAATCATAATGCTGCTCATTTTCACGATGATACATTTTATTATTCTGTTGTTATTTTTAAATCTTTTACCTTTTCTTTGTCTGGAAAACTAATACACTGGTTATATTTTTAAGATTTATTTTATAAATAGTAAATAATATTATAATAGAAAGTTTCATACCATTATAAAAAGCTGATAAAGTTAAACCAAAAAAAAAGTTTAAATGGTCGTTTTATAGAATTATAAAATACGAAGATGCGCATTCTGAGGTATTGTTTTGTAAAACATTACAATAAAAATTCAAATATTGCAAAAATTAATAACTAGTCTGCTGTGCAACGGATTAGAACTGATTCAATTTTGTATATAGATAACACACACCTCGGAATAGTTTAAAGTATGCACGGGAAATTCATTAAATAGTTATTGGTTCCCAAAAGTGTTATTTCTTCCAAATGCGTTTCATATCACGACTTTGTTTCCTTTCATAATTCTTTCCTTCTTCCTCTTCTTTTTAGCTTTTCTTATTCTTTCTCTTGCAGGATATAAAAATGCTATATTTTCTATCATTTAATTTTCCTTAGAGAAAAATGTTTTGTTCGGGATTTTATCTTCGAAGAAACTTGTGACATATCTTTGAAGCATAAACAAATAAAAATTTCAGATAAAAACCAACAATGAATTTTGTGATTGCAACCGCCCCCCCCCAATATATTTTTTTAATTTTTAATTTATTTATTTTTACAAATTACACACAGCAGACATTTAAAAAAATTATGCCGTGCCAGACGGTAATATGCAAATTAGTGGAAGTCCTGTCATAATGCCATTACACTTGTGACCGAAAACAGACTACAAAAGACCTGCAGTTTCAATAAGTAAGAACTGCTTATTATAATTTTGAACAAGCCATTTCTTCGATATGAGTACTTGACATTATTTATAGGAAGAACTACAATGACATGTCATTAGATTAAAGGCAGGAGGTCTATAGTCAATTCTACGATACCAGATGATTATGTGTGCGTGCGTGTATGTGTGTGTACGTACTTGTGTTGTACGTGAGTGTACATATTTGTGCATGCATGTTTATGTGTGTGTATGTGTTGCTACAAGTGCCGCTGAATGGCTAGTATCCAGATTCAACTACACTGAGAAGGCTATATGAAGAAGGGGTATGTACAAGACATTCAGCAATGTATACTGTTCTTAAATCACGCCTCCGAAATGTATGGTTAAATTGGGCGTATATACATTCCATTGTAATGAAAGTTAATAATGGTTTGCACTTAATAAATCCAGTTTTTTTTTTTTTTTTTTTTACAAAGGGATTGGAAGAAGACTGTTGTTTGGGCCGAAAATTCTATAAAAAGAAGATAGATTTATTGAATCCCATCGAGTGTGTGGACAAGTATACTTTTGTACAAATCCCTGCATTAAACTAAATATTACGTGCTTTATTTTAAACATCAGTTTTTGGGCACTAGAGTATTGTTGATGGCGAGATTAAAATTGGTAATTTAACGACATTAGCTTGAGATAAATTGATGTGTTTAAACATTAAAAAAAATCATTTATTTATATAATTAGGCCTTTATAATATGGGATATTTAGAATGTGGTTACACGGCTATTTAAAATAGGAATTTCTAATGAAAGAATAGAAAAAGATCCCAGGATATCAAATCCTAAAGATAAAATCTCTGGTTATGTCTGTGAAGTTGCTATTCTCATTTTCTTTCAATACAATCAATTTACAAATCAAAATTTTGGTGACGAAATAAGGCAGAGAAATGAAGTAATAAATAAAATCATAGAACTCTTAGAGGAAGTTTGTTAGTTAGGGGCATTAAAATCGAATCCATCTAAAGTTACAGTAGTTTTAACCCAGAGATACACAAAAGAAAAGGAAAGAAAAAATTGCCATCAATGTTCAAAGTTCATGCAAGCTAATCTATTCGCTCTCTTGTTAACTATTGTAAGCCACTCTAGCAGGTGTTTTATATCCCATAATATACGCTAATGTAAATTATAGCCTCTAGTCGTACATCTCATAATCAAGTATTAATAATATGAATCATCAAATGCTGCTTAAACAACAACAAATCAGTTTTTTTTATGTCCGTGTGATATCATATAAAGTATAAATTCAAAAATATTTTGAAAAATAAATTAAATTTTTCAATAAAATTTTTATTTTTAGTCCTTTTATTTACTTATTATTCAATAATTGAGGGGCATTTGATTAAACATATTTCCCTCATTGTTCATTAACATCAAAGCAATTTCATATTTGTGCATGATGACATAAATTTCGTGTGATTAAAGACTGTAATTAAATGTGCCTTTCGACCTTGGAGTTTCATTAGTATTTCAAGGCTAAAATAATAACAGATTGGATAAGGTCTTGATCAAACAAATTTTGCAAAAGCGGAAAAGATTCTTGCACTTTTAGGATAAAAAAGCCAAAATATCTCTGCTTAACATAAAAATCATTAATTCATAAAAGCAAAAATGAGTATAAAAAAACAGAGATAAACAAAAAGTCGGAACATTAACTCTAATCTCGCCGTGATTTCCATCCTGATTTAAGTCTTAGAGACAAACGCCTTTTTTCTTTTCCTGCTTTTCCTTTTCCGGGAAAAGGACAACGCCGGAGCGTTTCTCCATGAAAATACGCATGGAAAGTAATAAATATTTCACTCCGTTGTGCTTCTAAACGACCAGCGGATATAAAAGGAGCAAAAAGAGAGTAGCATCCCCGTTGCCGGGGCAACGGAGGCGGGGCTTGAAATGCGCCTTTCCATCAAACGCCGGGGGCCAATTCATTGGGCGACACGGAAACATACGTGACGCCATTTGACGCTGATTGGCCGTTGCGCTTCTGGAAACGGTTCTGGTTTCCTTGGCGACAAATGGACCGGTTGAATTGGAGAGGACCTGAGGGAAAAGTAGCTTGACACTGGCGCGTTTTTCTGGGCCCGCTTTTTATTTTTATACGCAGTCGGAGAGTAAAATCACTTGGATGTTCAATTTCCACTGGAGATATATCTATATATGTGCGGAATATATACACATTTCAACCTTTCTTAGAAAGGATAACTCTTTTGGAGCATTTTTTTCTTTCTTTCTTTTCGTTTCTTTCAATGATGATAACGCCTGTTGCAGCTTTCTTGCTTATCATTTTCAGATTTTAAAAAGGAAAGTTTTGGGAGGAAATAAATAATTTAATTGCGATTGTTGCGCGTCTTGGTTTTTCTAGGGTATGACACCATCGTTACGAGAATGGCTAATAGGTGTTGTATGAATGTAATGTTTACAAACACGATTGCTGTAAATAGAAGAAAATACTACTAAACTCCTTTCTGTAGATGATTATATTCATTCATTGCAGCAATTTAGGCTAGTTGTTTGAAATTGGAATTTAATTTTAATATTACAATTCCCTCCCCCCCCCTTCTATTGGCTCTTTTTACATCGATTTGCAATTATGTGAACTAAGCCTTTGGCCAGAAATCAGAATGTAAACTAAAAGCCATGATACTGGTTAGTTTGTACCTCTGTCTAATATAAACTCTTTGAAATATATTAATGAATCGTAACTTCTATAAAGATATTTAATTCAATCAAGAGAAAAGAAAAATAAAATAAGAGACAGGAAGTTTTTAATATGATAAAATTTTAAAGTTGGCCTACTACCGGTAATTATATAAAATATATGTACTCATCATGTGACATGCATGACGGGAAAAAAAAATAATTCAAAACAGGATTGGTCGTTGGACCTAGAATTACCAAATTTTGCCTATAATTAATTTCTTAGCTAATAGGTGTTCAATAAAAAAGGATTTTCCAAAATTTTAATTAGATTTTTAACTAAAAATTAATCAAAATTTTAATAATTTTCTAAATTACTCCTATAATATTAAGGTATTGCTCAAAAAGCATTTATGTACACTGTAAAATTCAAAACTTTAATTTCTTAGTGACACCAAATATGTGTCTGTATAATTTTTTCTCTGATTTCATTTTACAACTAGAAATTTTTTAAAGTGTATTTTAGAGAATTACTTTGAATTGCTGTAATTGCTAGTTTTTTTAACCTCGCACATTGTGGCAATATTAAATATTTTTTGAGTGCATCGTTGATATCTGATTAAAAATGAGTTTGAAAAGTAAACTACAAATTGACTGATTAAACTTAAAATATTTCCATTCTTCGGACTAAAGGTTCAATATTTTTGATATTGTGGGCGTTTTCAAAGAAAATATCTAGATTATTAAAAAAAAAGCAAGAAAGAAACCTAACTATTCAAACATTAGCCTTATTTAAAATTTCTTCTCTTATTTAAAGTTTCTTAACTCTTGAAATTAAGTTTCTAAAATGCATAAAAATTAAATTAACAATTTTTAAAAAAGGATTTAAATTTTAACTATTTTTTAAGACTTAAGCTATTAGAATTTCCTCTCAAATTCAATAACACAAATGAATTTAACTCCCTCAAAGCGTCCATATATATATGTGTGTGTGTGTGTGTGTGTGTGTGTGTGTGTGTGTGTGTGTGTGTGTGTGTGTGTGTGTGTGTGTGTGTGTGTGTGTGTGTGTCTTGATTGTTATTATTTAAAAAATAAATAAAACAAAAAAAATGTTTACATTATTACATAAATAAAAATAAAATAAATATTATTATTAATTTCTGATGTACTTTATTGTAAGAGATAACATCACAATCAGTCTCACTGCGTGCCTCCCCTTACAAGTTAGCAAACAAAAATATGGTTAAAGAGACATTTTACCAACTGGCGAAATAATACCAGTCTGAGTAAAAGCATCATTTTTATCTACTTCTGATAACTCTTTTAAGATTTCGTTAATATTATTTTGTGTTTTCTTCCTATAAGTCAGCCTACCACAGAGCAATATATATTTTTTACTTCTCATCACACATTAAAGGACTGTTAAATAATACTTACATGTGTTGAATCGTATCGCATGATCGAATTTTTTATAAAGAGGAAGGCAATAAGCTATTTCCTCATGGTTAGGAAACAAGAGCAAGTTAAGAGTGTGAAAATGTTGGTTTTTTAGAGTCCTGGCATTCGTGTTCGAACTTTTCTACGCCAATCAAAAATGTTTCTCTTATTATGTGCAAAAGCAGGGCAGTTTTTTTTCTCGAGGGGGGGAGGGAGGATGATCGGCGACGTTTTACAACCAGCTATGCATTCTAAATTTGTTAAATTCCTCATCAGTGTCATTTCCGTTGGCAGGGCACAGAATGCCGTCATAAACTATTGAGAATACTCTCCCCTCAACTTTCTCGGGTCCGTTCTGAATATTTCTCGTCAAAGACCTCAATTAATTATTGGATAGAATGAAGTAACAGGTAGAACAAGGAAGACGCGGAGCACATTTAGAAATAATGTTAAATAGCCGTGCTGGCTTCCAATAAACTTGCACTGCATCCTAATTCTGTCTGTCTATGAAAATAACTCCAAAATGGTAAATGGTTTGAACTAGACGAATGAAAATTGCAGATTTCTATGAAATTTATAATAAAATCAATTCAGAGGAAGTCTGTCTGGCTGGCTGCTCGAGTACAAGTGAATTAGTTTTATCTATCTAGTTCTCTAATTTGGTACACACTTTTAGCATCTAAAAATATAGATAGTTATCAAATGTTATTCCGAATCTTCCAAAGGATTTACAGTTCTGTACTTTAGTATACTTGTAAATGCAATGGCTTAAGATCAAAGAGATTCGGTATGTGTTCGTCTAACTGCAACTGTAATTCAGTGTCAAATTTTGGTTTCAGTCGGTAGTAAGAAATGCGTCCAAAATACGTATTCGCTCGATACATTAAATAAAAATGCTTGATTCATGCTGAAGATCTATATTTCCTAAGAACTGTTTGTCAATGCCATGCATAACGATTGCTGCAATGATCTACAATTTTTTGCTCAAAGAAGGAGATTAAACAGGGAGGAGAGTATACAAGAAAGTTTCGGTGAGGCTAATCCCACTAGTTAACGATTAATATTTGTAAAAAAGAAAAGAAAAGATATATCAAACTTCCCACTCTTTCTCTCACATATATTTACAACGTTAAGATCATTTTAATTTGTCTATAAACTGTCTAAATTTACTGTATAACAGTTTTCTTTTTAATATGCATAGTTGTTATTTATTTTTATATTGATTAGCTTTTGTGTTCGACAGTGGAGGAAATGCATGTATCCTTAAGGAATTGAACAATTTATGTACATTTGCTTTTACTATTTCGAAGATTTTTGAAGATCTAGTTGAATTCAGCAGAAAAAAATAAATTTAAGTTAATTTAAATTATATTAAATTTTGGCCTATTAATAGTATGACTTACATTCGTTGTAATCTTTCCAACTTGGAGGGGGAAAGTAAGAATTTTATTTTATTTAGAATTGGTTTAGTTTAATATTTTTTTTTACCCAAATATGAAGCTGTAATTTAAATTTAAGACTTCTCAAACTTAATTAAGTTACTTCGTTTGTGTTTCTATACAGTCGTGTTTTGTATTAATTTAATATTTTATCATAAATTGAAAAAATAAAACACGGAATGTTCTATATTTCATGGACATCCTTTAAACAAAAGTGTTAATTCATATTTAGATTTACTTTTTGCTCCATAACACCTTAATATAAGGAAATAAAAAAATATCTTGAAGATGCTTTGTTTTTACCGAAACAAATATTATCGCCAAGACTAATTTTCGCTCAATGTTTGGAGATTAAAAAATGTTTCACAATAGAAAAGTGGCAAAAAAATCTATGCTTTGGACCAGGAATATCGAAATTAGGCTACTAAGATCAAACGCAATGTGCTGAGCTAATACAATCACGGCGTGAACACTAAATACAAAAGTCATCGAATAGAATAGGTCGTCATCCGTCCCCTATGTGACTCCTCTTTTTATGAAATTCAGGGAGGAGCAGACAAGCATGATGAAATCTTTCTTTATCGTTTCGCTTCCCCCTTCAGGCTTTTTATTTAATCAGATAATTTTAAAGTAAAAGAAAGAAAAAAAGATTGTGCGTATATCTAATTATATATAATCAGAAATCATTATCTTTACATAGATTATATCTTCTTTTTATCGCATTTTATAGTCATGTCTTCTTGAATAAGGTTTTGGAATCATTTATGAAAAACTGAATCGCATTTGAGAAATAACATTGATAAGCAGTGTATATTTTATAAAAGACTTACTATGTAGTTTTTGAAAAGTGGACGCTCGAAGGAAAATAAACACTGGCATTTATTGCTAACAGATTTAAACAGACATTTTGCTTCACATTAATATTAAAATAAAATTTAAGTTAAAACTTTTTACTATTTTCTTTTAAAATGAAGAGACAATAAAAGATTCTTTTTAATAATGGTTTAATATCATCAATAGAAATGTAATTTGCGTATAGGCAGTGGATATACAATAAGGTGATGAAATTGCAACAGATCACGGGTACTCGATCATTATGATCCCGCTCCGAGGCGTGATACCTGCATATGCTCTTAGACACTACCATTTCGTGTTTAATTTCTAAGGATTTCACTTTAAATATCTGTCAAGGTGCAGTATTATTTAGTTATACCACAACAGCTGAAGAATTATCATGCATGAGGCGATTTCACAATAAGGTGCGTTTTTCAAATTTTGCGATGAATGCACACAATCTGGTAAACGATTACATCATTCGAATAAACATTCAGAAACGCTTATCTTGAAATGCATAAAAATAGTTTAAAAATTGCTCTAACTGATTTACGTTCATACACATATCTATATCAATTTTCGTCGTTTATTTATCCTTTAAAATTATTTTTTGATTATATTGGTATTGTTATTATTATTATTTGCTTAAATATAGAATATTATAAACTTTTTAATTATCTAAATGTAATAACCATTAAATTAAAAAATATTAGAAGTGAGATATTAGTCAAATATTAGTAAAAAAATATTAGTCAAAGCGCGAATAAAAAGTACCATTTTTCTTTTACAATTATTACTAAAAATTAAGATTTTTTTTATTTGAAAAGGCTGAAGGTCTTATAAAGTTAGAAGGTATTTTTTTAAAATAATATTAACTAAGATGATGTTTGAACAATTAAAATGTTTTTATTGTCGTTATTAATCCGCCCGGAAAGAACGAATTAAAGCGTATTTGGTGAAAATGTTCTTGCCGATGAATGCGCTTCCGTATATTTTAGATAACAAAAGATATTTTATATTCAAAAGAAAACGAGTTCTTTTAAAATTACTTTTCAAAGTAATTTTATGATTATGAAATGTATGGAAGGCTTCTTGTACATATAAATATATAAAAGAGGCAAAACTTCTATATCAATTTTGTCCCTAATTTTAATAATTTTTCAAAGTATTTTAAGCATATTTCACTGCATTTTTCATTGCTTTAGTAACTCATTTATACATAAATGCTTTTAATTCAAATATCTTTTAATTTTTATCCATATCTATCAAATATCTTTTATTTATTTATTTTTATTATTTTTTTTTTTGTCAAGAAAATTAAGGTTTCTGCAAAGCATCTCTAAAATACATTACATTAAACAATGCCGGATTTCCAATTTCCAGTAAGACAACTGCCTTCCACAGGCCTAACTATTTAGCCTAACTGCTAAATATCTTTTTAAAATATTCAAATTTTATTAATTGTAAAATATTAGTAGAAAAAATCTAAATAAATATAAAGTATAATTGTTTAGATTCTTACCTGTTTCATTACATTCATTTAGTTATTATTATATTCATAAGTACCAAACGTCTATTTAAATATAATAATTGCTAATGAACGTCTACATCATAACTTATTAAAACATATATATTTCCCCAGGTAAATAAAATAAAATAATCAGCATCCTGACTAAGTAAGAAATGAGTTGAAATGTGAAAGTAAATCGATCAGTTTATTTAAAGAGGAGCCTCTTAATATGCACTACAAAAGGCCCTCAAAAGCCTTTATCTGCAATTTATTTTAGTTATAAACAGGATGAGAAAATTTATTCTTCTTGTATTTTTAAATATTCCATTGATAGCTGCATGAATTATTTGTTTTTTACAAGGGATAAAGAAATTTTGTTTACTAATCCATTTGCCTTTGTGGCTGAATTCGTGGCATTAATTTTACTACATATGCCAAAAAAAATTAATTATTTGTTTTAGATAATTATAAAATTGCAAAAATTAGAAAATTTATACTGTAATTGCTGGAACGTAATTTCTATTAAGCTTTATTAAATGATGAATCATCTTTGGAAAATCATAGTGCGGTTGAAATGAATACCTTTTTCTTTGGAGAAACCTGAAAGAATTAAACAATGTTTCTGGAAAGAGGAGATTTCTTGACGAAATCTTTACATCATGAAAGAATTATATAGGCAAACATTTTCACGATTTTTAAGGCATGACAAGAAATTACGAACTTTTAGAAATTTCATAATTGTTTAAGATACTGAGCCAAATTTTGAACGCATTCTTTTTGTTCATCCTATTATTACATTTTCTGCTTTTTGGAGAATTCCTCATTAAGCCTCATTAAATGAACATAAATATAAGACTAAGGTAGATGTGAGAATTCATTAAAAAAGAATTTAATTTTAAAATTCGAAATTGGTACATCGGCAGTCCATATAATGAAATTAAACAGTATGAATCAAAGTTAATTATTTGATTTCGAAGTATAATTTGACAATACGTGTGATTACTTAATTTATTTCGTGTATTTCAAAAGATAATATACTTACATTTTGAATGCATTTATGACAGACGTTAGGAATTTGTTCTTTTTTTTTAAAAACACAATATATACCAAATCAGCAAAGTAATTCATTTGAAACTTTCTCTAGCCTGTGTACTATGGATGAGGGCATTTGTGTCGCAAGTTTTCAAATACTGATGATTGTAGAACATGGATATTCTCCATCAATAGATCGAGTCGCCAATATACAGATGCATAAAATTAACCTGGCCATCATCGATAATTCAATGACACATATGCATTTTAATATGATAATTTTTGACATACTTTCAATAAATTGAGTGATTCATAGAGTTCAAAATGCGCTATTTAATAGATTATTGCTATACAGAACCAAATAATACTAATTAGATTTATAATTAATTAAAAACAAATCAATATTTTAATATTCGTCTTCGATGATTTTGGAACATAGTAAGGCAAAAAAATAAATTAAACGCCATTTAAAAATTTTAAAAATAGCTCTTTAGTGATATTAATTTTATTTTTATTCCATTTTTCCTTTAAATTAAATGAAGTTTTCGAGTTTTATAAAAGGTTAATGCAACATATTTCTACAGTTCATTCGCTATTAAAATTCTTAATGATCTGTTTGATTGAGGGATCGCCTTTCACAACGTAACCTTAAATTCAAAATAAGAGGCAGTGGTCTCCCAAACTTTCTCATATACTCTCCAATAAATCTATCTCACATGAAATCGTGGTTCTTAGGCAAGTTTGTCAATAGCTTGCTTAGTATTGGCGAACTATAATTATAAAATGTTGATCTTTGACGTGAATTTAGTATTTTTACTAAATCTATCGAGTGATCTTGGCAATATTTTTTGGTGCCCTAGCATTTAGCAATAGATATTCAGAAACCAAATTTGTGCTTTAGACATATTGTTACCAACAGATTGAACCCAAACTTTGGCATGGAACAAAATGAAATCACAAAATCACATACTGAATTTCATATCTTTAAGTCATTAGGTTTTTGAGTTATTGCATTTATAAGCTTGTGGAAATAGAGAAAACAAAAAGTCAGTCCCTTGACGGATTTTGTTCCAAATTTGATAGTTATCTACACTTTAGATGATGAATCTGTGTGCCAAATTTTATCCAGCCTAGCTCTCTTTGTTTTATAATTCTAACAGCTTGACAAATTTTCACTGAATGGATTTTGCTCAAAATTTGATAGAGATCTATAAATTTGGTGCAAAGACCGTACACCAAATTTCATCACTAAACATTTTATCTTTAGTTATCTTTGTCACAGACAAGCATGATGCCAAAATGTGTTTTTCGAACTCGGGAAGATCTAAAACGTGGAGATTCGTCAAAATATCGATTTTCAATTTTTTTTTTTTAATGATTATAACTCTTTTTCTGTACTTTGTATACAACAAAAAAAAAGCAAAAATCTGTTCAAGTATTTCAAAAATATTTAATTGTATGGAATTCAATACCTTTTCTTGGAATAGAAATATGCTGCATTTTGTATTATTTGATGTAATTCTCCGAATTTATTAATTTGATTTAGCAAAGATCTAAATGATATGATATAAACCCAAGAGATAGAGGGGAATAAATAAAATGTTAACACTACCGTGCTACGAAGTTTCGATGCTCGAATTTCCTTTGTTTTGTTTGTTTTTAATTAAATATTGAACATCTTGAATTAGCGATAATAACAAGTTATTTGAGGACAATACGGACACAATGCTGCTAATAAAGAGACTTGGCTCTTTCAACATTAATTAAAAGATTTGACATATATATGAGTATTTTAATATAATTGAAAACGAAGAGGATAATTTAGCAGCGCACTAAGTTGGATAAGTTCATATAATTTCCTGTAAAAGATATTATTTGTTCTCCAAGATTTGCATTAGTTAATGAATTAGGGAAATGTAATACATTCCTGCATCTGGTAGGACTTTTGATGATTATCCTTATAGGATGAATTTTTGAAATGTTTTATGATTTGTGCATGTATCACGAGAAATTTCACAAATCCAGCAATTGGGAAATACAAGTATACTGTAATTCTTTTAAAATTCAAGAACTTTCCATTTTTAATATTTATTCTGCTTTTTTCCATTATGTATCTTTATGTTCAAGGACAAATTAATAAAGAAAACAGAAAACATAATGGGCATAGGAGGACATAAACTTCG
This sequence comes from Argiope bruennichi, assembly GCF_947563725.1. NCBI lineage: Eukaryota > Metazoa > Arthropoda > Arachnida > Araneae > Araneidae > Argiope > Argiope bruennichi. The sequence continues at coordinate 59,622,344 of NC_079154.1, forward strand.
AACTACAATTAGAAAAACTGAGCTTCACTGCTTCGTCAAAAACCAGCATTCCAAAACGTATGTAACTCTACGTTAAACGTAGTTAACTATGTGCGTTATAGGCGTAACTTAATGCATTTTAAACATAAATATCTGAATTGATTGAAAGAATTTTTTGACTTATTGACATCAAATATCCTATGTCATCAAGTATAATCCAGGTAAGCATTTTCAGATAAGATAAGGAATTCAAAAATTTCTTCGCCAATAATGCTTGTTGAAAATATTGATTGATAGGGTTCTTGGATCAACATTCGGAAGCAGAGAGAAAGAAAAGCCAAAGGATGATTCCTGGACAAGCAGTGAAGCTAAATAAAGTTATTATGAGCTATTATTTTACAAAACTGAAAGAAATATTTTTTACTGGAAAACCAGAATGTGACGAAAAAATAGTAGTACCATAGCTAGTACTGTTTGGTTTTGTGAAAAATGGAAAATGCTTAGGATAAGCGCATATATTCGTTTTCTGGGCTAAATATCGATTCATCGTATAGGTCTTATGAAATAACACAAAACATTTTTATATGTTCAATTTCAACCTTTAAACAGTCAGGAGACTTTTATGAAAATTTGTTGGGAATTCAAAGGGTTAGTTTTAAATTTTTTGACAATTTGAATTTTTGTCAATATTTTAGCATAGGTTTTAAATTTTGAAGTTCCTTTTATTTAAATTTGTACAATTTGAAACAAAAAAAAAAATTGCTGGTAAAAATAATTAAGTTGTATCTTTTATCATTGACTTTTTTTTATTTAGGAGAAATAAAAAATAAAAATGAATTTTTTTTAAAAATAATAAAATCGTCGAATTATTTTCATTGGCCCTTTTACGTTTAAAAAAGTTTGTTTTACAATGTTTTGCATTTGGAAATGAAAATCGGAAATGAAAACAAAACTTCTTTTTAAAAACTTGGGGCTGCTAACACCAATAACAACTTTTTTTTTTCTACTTTACCACAATCATCATGATATCAGTTTGAAATAAAAGTGGCTGTATTAACCTCAGGTTTTTAAATTTAGAGAACAAAAATTATTTTTCTGTGATAAAACTAAGATTTCTCAGCAGAATAACTGGAAAAGGAATTTTCATCTGTTGATATTAAACATTGTTATAAAGTTGGTCATAATGATCACGACTGTAGTGGCCTAATTTTGTTTAGTTCGCAAATTTTAGCCTTTGCTTCCTTCTTTTTATCTATCAATTGAATATTGAAATGCCTTTTACCTGTTACAAATGCGACACAAACACAATAAATCTCCGTATATTATCAGTACAAAAAACAATAACTATAAAAAATGTTCATATCTAATGATAATAATAATAATAAAATAAAACTTATACCACACATCATTTGAAATAACCAATGTATCTCCTAGTCTTTACGATTTTATTTCTCCATTTACTGTTGAGAATTTTAATATTTAAATTTCATCATTTACTATCAGACTAACTTTTATGGTTTCGAAATATTATTTTTATCTGAAATATTTCGTTCTACAAGTTCTTTTAAACGATTTTTACTACTATTTTATGTGTTAAATTAATTTATTTTGTATAAAAAGATTTAAGCATAATTCAAATATATGATGATATCCTACTTGAGACTGAAAGCATTAATTTGTTTTATGACATATTTTTACTAATATTTTATTTAAATACCACTTAATTTAGTAGATAAATACTTTCATTGAAACGTAAATCATTCTCAAACAAATTTTTATAGGTTAAAATTTTGAATTTTTAAAAATATTGATTTTTTTAAGTTGATCAAATGAAATTTTTAAAGTTGATTGATTATGTTCCAATTTATATTAAATTAATTGAATATATAACCTCGTTAAAGCCATTCCATCGCAAATATATATAAAAAAAAATTATGAAGGACCGATAGTAAGTGAACAAAACACACCCCTATATCAATTATTTTGAAGAAAAAGTTTCATCAACCCATTTGCCCTAATTAAGTTGGAACTATGAAAAATTCACAGAAAATAATTTTAACAAGATTTTTTCTGTTGATATAATGTACAGGTTGTTTTACAAAACTAAAACAAATTTTAATTTAAACCATGTTGATTTAATTCATTAAATCGAAAAGGTAGTATCGAAGGAAAGATATTAAATTTTCGAAGGAATTTAAAATATCCTAATTGTAAAAATTAACGATATGCTTATTTCATGTTTCAATTATTAAATATCAGCTAATAGCATTGGTGATTTTTAAGCATATATAACTACGCTTCATATGATTATCTAAACATCGGTTTCTTCATTTTTAAACCTATTCTTGAAATGTAAATATATTCTACCTAACTGTTGAATAACTACAACTCCTAAGCATGTACAAAAGTAGCATTCTTTGTAAACCAATCTACACAATTGCATGAAATTAATTACTGACGTCTGAGAACTCGTCACATTTTTCACACCCTTGTTAATTTCATTAAGTGCCAAGCCTTTTTCCATACAGCTAATAATCAAAATGTAACAAAGTCATTTATTTACCCAAATGCGTTACAACAAACTTTTCCATGATTAATCAGGGCCTACCCTTGAAAAGTGCAGGTGTGCAGCACCCCTAAAGCAATATTATTTATCCAACTCTCTCCTAGCTCCATTCACGCTCAAGTGGGTCCAGTGTCACCGAGCTGACCTAATGACCCCTGTTTCGTCATGCTCCATTAGGAGATGGGAAGAGAGGGTGGACAGGAGGGGGTCTGCCTGTCGTCCTCCCCTCTCCCTTCGAAGACGTAGCTCGGGGAGAAAGCGAATTGTTTTCTCTGCGAAGCACAACGCCGGTGACGGTAAATTTTAATTCGATTAACAGTCGCGAGAGCTATTGGCGGGCGATCACGTGAGGCGGGGCATTCCCCTCCCCCCACGACGCGGGGGAGGGAGTAGGGGGAAAAGGGATGAAGAGGATCGGAGCACGAGGAGGCGAGCATCCACTCTTCTCTTCTCCTCAACCCCGCGTTCTCTGGCGGTTACGATTCGCCGCTGCTGCACACCAGAGAAGAGTAGGGAGCAAATCGTCATTTAGTTAAAAGCAGCCTTTGCAGGTTTGAGGGGGTACTTCGCAGGATTGCCCGTCCACCATCAGAATTACCACAGTGTGGTCTTTGGCTGTTAACGAATAAAAAATTATTTTTAAGATAAAAGTGGGACACCATCACCATCATGACTATCTAGTTAGAAGCGAACCTAAAACAAAGTTTCTCCCTTTAAAAAAAATCAGTGGCTATAAAATTTTAACTTTCTGAAGCCAGATCCTTCTAACTGGATCTTGAGACTCTCTTTAACTGAATTTGACTATCAGCTGGTCACCATTTCGTTACTTCATTCTTCTCCTCTGGCCATCAGTATGGACTACCCGTACCTGAACCAGCCAACTTTTGACCCCAGCTGTTCTTTGGGCACTATGGAGCTGCCCAGCTGTCAGTTACCTTGCTCCTATGCCGACTTAGGTTCTTGCAGTCAGATGACCTCAGCCTATAGGTACAGCACGGCAGCAGTTCCCAGATCTTTCGGAGGACCCACGGCCGTAGGTCCCCCACCCTGTGGTATGGTAGCAGCAAGACCAAGACATGACCAGGGTCCAGCCTCTGTTTTCAGTTCAGCCGGCATGGCGCTGCAGAGTAAGTATAATCTTTTTTTTACTTTTAAAACTATTTCCCAATGTCTTCAAAGTTATTGCCAAAGCTATCCTTAAAGTTCTGATCTTCTTTAACGCCAAATTTTAAAATTCATCAAGTTTTTTGTCCACAGAAGATGGCATTCCTCCGCCGTGGTCCAAACCTCCTGGAGCAAGTGCTGCTCCGGTTGCAGCAATCGGAGGAATGGAACCTTTTGCCTTTAAACGCCGGGGCTTCGGTAACTCGGTTACCGCGGAGCGGGGGCTGCGCGCGGGTGGGGCGGAGAGAGTGCTGAGGAGGAAAGGAAAAGGCCGCCCGGAAATTAAATAATTTGATAGCGCCAGGTCGATGTTGAATAATCCAGAGGATGACTATTTAGATCCCTGGCAGCTAACCTGATTTTCCTCGAGCCCGGATTCATATTTCTTCAGCCGGCCCTATATACGTCATTTTTCTTGCTTAGACTCAATTTGGGCGCAGCTTTAACCCGGTTAGTAGAAGAAAGGCCAGACCGCCCAAATTTGATCATAGGCCATTGCCACACATAAATCTTCGCAAGAAAAACCCTCCCTTTTTCTTACCTTTTGGTCAGAAGGTACAACGGAGCATTTCGGAACTAGTCTTCGTGTGATTCGGTCCTGCTCTCACTTGGATATCGCTCCTAATCTGGTCTTTGGAATATTTCGAAAACGATTTGGATAACTTTGAATACCTTAGCATCAAATTTACCGTTATTAATTTCAACCTTATTTCAATGTGTAAAGTATGATGCACGTTATCGGAGTACTAGACAGAATACTTTAAATTTGGATAACTAAAAATGAATACAACTTTTTTGGTAAGATAAATATTTTAATTTCTTAATTAATAAGCATTTCTGATAGTATTCATGAAATCATATTTATCTCTTCTTGTAAGCAAACAAAGCTTCTCCTTTTTTTGGTAATTTGATATATCTCACTTTTAAAACATTAAGATTCAACTTAAAAGTAACTATAGCCTTCTTACATGCTCTATATTCAATATTATGTATTATGCCTAGTTAATTTACTTTTTACTTAAATTTATATAGTTTTTATTATGTTTTCATTTTTTATCATTTCGCATGTAATATAGCATATATTAAAATATGTATTTATCTTATTTGAAAGTTAATCTATTTTTTAATGAAAAATGCAATAAGTGAAAAATGTAATGCCGTTAATTTTTTTAAATCGAAATTCATATCATTAAAGAAAATGATTTGATTTCTACAAATCAATTCAATTTTTTCCATCTCTCTTTATAAGTAAAGAAAATGTATTAAATCAATTGTAATAAGAAAATATTTAACTAAAGCTTTTATTAATTAAGTCTTTATATACAAAAACTAATTATTGCATATAAGTAATTTATGTGATAACATTAACTATGTATCAACTATTACATGATTGTTTCTCATATAAAAATTCTTTAAAATCAAAATTTGAAAACTCATATAATTCTTAAAGTAAAAATTACATTCTAATAGTATAATTGTTACAAAAAAATTAAAATAACTTCACAAGCAGAGCGATTAATTTCAAGAACTTATTTAAAATCTCAGTAATGCTAATATATAAAAATGTTATAACATGTTTTCAATTTGAAGAAATTAAGGAAGAGAAACAAAACAAATGTAATCAAAAGACACAATTCTATTTTACAGCTTAATTTCAATATAAAAATGGGGGTTCAGCAAAAATTCCTATTATATTTAATTTTAAATTAATTTGATTAATTTGTTCAAATCTAAATGCTTTAAGAAACTAGACTATTGATTGCCATACAGATAAATTTTGCTATTATAAACAATCCTGTTAAAATATAATAATTACTCAAGAAAATATGAATAAAGAAAAATAAACTAAAGTTTATGTTTTATAATGATTAAGAATATTAATTCTTCTTTAAATATTCTTTAAATTCATAAATTTCTGCAACAAAATGTTAAAAACATTCATAAATTGAAAAAAGAGGAATTTCATCTAATTTTAAAATTAATTAACCGGAAATTAAATTTGTATAAGGGATAAAAATAAACATGAACACGCATCAAGTTTATGGCAACTGAAAATTAATAGCGAGTTTATTTGAACAACGCAAAGTATTAAAAAGCAGCACGTATTTATTTTTGAAAATCTTCTGACTGTGTCTGCTAATCAATTGAATATATTAAAAGCCATTTCATTATCAGTCAATTCGGCAGTTTGAATCTCTGTTATATCCCAAAGAATTGAACAATACGTTCCGATTATTTTTAAATAGTATTTCATAAATAGTTATCATTTATTAGCTAAAATAACAATTTAGAAAATGCAATTCTCTTGAAAAATTATTTTACTTTATAAAAGCACGATTTATGATTTTAAAAAAAATGTATGTTTGTGTTTTATTTTGCTTTTGGTTGATTTCAGAGATAGGAAAAAGAATCCACGATTATTTTTAATATCCTATCTAAATACATTTTTCTAGTTTATCTAAATATAATAAAGAAAATATAGAATTATTATAATTATTATTTAAGAAATGTGTTAACAATTTAGAAAGTGATGCATGCAGATTGTAAGCTTTTTGTTTTGTATTCAATTTAAAAATATAAGCTTGGTTAAAAACTGAATATGAGAATGCATAATTTCACGGATTTAAACAGAATTGCCATTTAGATTAGAAATTTCGAAATTTCTATTAATATTCCTATAAACAACTAATTAGCATTCGGATATATTTTTTATACAATCTGTTTTAATATTAAGTAAGAAACAAATATTATTCAATTTTTAAAAAGATATTTTCCAAGTTTCACTTTTGCATCTTTTTAAATTGAGTTATATTTTTAAAATAAAGGGCAATGAATATGTTTTGATTATAATTTGTTTAGGATTTAAAACCTTCAGAAAGTTAATGATTTTCCTCTCTATTTTAGGCATCTAATTTTAAATGCTTCAAATTTTGCTTTGTTGTGAAAACACATTTTTCGAAATGTTGCGATAAATTTCTTCAAACTATAATAAAAATTGTTTTAAATGAAAACAATAAAGTAAAAGTTTTAATGAATTAACTTATCCAATACAATATGAATTAACTTCAAAATCGATTTTAATTTTTCCTTCACCACTAAATAAAATGCATGGTTTTTATTTATACCAATAAGTCTAGAAACGTCTAAATCATTTTTTAAGAATTTAATTCAATTTTAAATGATTTAGCTATAACAGCACATTATAGTATAAACCGGAAATATTTAAATTTCATTAGTAGTTTTATGTCCCTTTTCTATTTCTTATTTGTTTTCTAATAAAAAAAATTGATATCATCGAAAGAAAATTAAATTCATCTAAAATATTAGAAATAATTCAATGTGTGTTAATCTCAATCGTAATTTTTCTCCAATTGGAATAATATAAATACGATAAGATATCTCATATTTTGGTTAAATTAAAAAAAATAGAAAAACATCTTTATTTTAAAAGCAAAGAATGAGATAATTTTCTACCGCGTAGGAATTTTACACAGGTATCAATAATTCTATAATCAAAAATATTTACCTATTAAGTATCTCACATTTTTTCAGTGATACATCATGATTTCTAAAAAATAATTTCTTCTGCTTTTACATATTCATTTTAGTATATCGACTCAATTTTGAAATTATTTGTCTTAATTTTTATGTATAATTTATAATCATGACTTAATGTACTTTGTTTTAAACTATTACTTCTATTTTATATTTAAAATAATTATTGTTTCATTCTTAAATATGTACTAAGAATGAATCTTTCAAAATTGTTGTTTTGGATCAGCAAATAAATAATAAAAAAAGCATTTATTATCAACACTGTAGACAAATTTCTTGAAAGGCATTGAAATATTTAGACGTATTTCTTTGTGTCACATTGCTATCGTGTATTTTAGAAGGCTTTTTGATAGTTTGATTTTTTCATTATTATTTCTTAAAATAATGATAAATGAATAAAAGTTTATAAAAATATTTATAAATTGTTGTATTACTATATAGATATCGAGCTAGAAATCTGAAATGAAAGCTTTTATTATAGAAAAACAATGGCTATTGTTTAGCTACCAATATAAGAGAGATGTACTTTGTGATCCTTCGTAACAAATTAATTTTTATATTGAAGCATGCAACGATTTAGTATTATAATCAATCATATCATTTTTTCATGTAATTCACACAACGGAGAATCAAAATAAAATAAAATTTGAAAATTCATCGCATTTTCGACAAGCTAAATTTTGCATACGTTTTAAATTTTTTGAAAAAGCATGCCACAGATTAAAATTAATCAATAATCTGTTTGATTTGGGAAGTTGATACCTTTTGAATTAGTATTTATTATTCTTAATTATGAAATCACATTTGTACTTGTAATAAACTATTTCACGAAAGAAATTCTATAATTCTGCTGAATAGCATAAAATACTTCTATACTGAACAAGCTAGATTATTGAACTAGCTTTTTATGTGTCTAGTATAAAGACGAAAGAGCTACAAAAGGCATAATTTCTTAAAAACCTAAGAGAAACATAAACGATTTGTAATGTCAAAATACATAATCTTTAAAAAAATGAAGAAACGAAACTTTGCGAGTTTTTTTAAACATGTATAGATATCTGCATTCAAATAATGTTGTTTTTGATACCAAATAGGAGTAAAAATATAGAACAGGCAGAATGGAAAATAAAACATGTTCTTTTTCTATAAATATTTTAACCATAAATTCACCATAAGAATATGACATCGAACATATTTAACTTTTTTTTAACGACAACCTCATGATAATTTTTGTTTTTAAAAATAGAAATATACTAATTAACTCTAACAAAGATTTCATTTCTATGGAGATATTTGAATATTTTAGAGAAAAATAACTTTACATAGACCTCATTTAGTTATTCTCTATGTACAAATTCATTCGTTGTAGACCAAAAAAATTATGTCTGATTTTATTTAATTTTTGCTATTCTTTCGTTATTTAATACTATTTAATTATCGTCTGCTTTGAAAAAATGTGTTACTATTCGTTTTTAAATAATAATAATTATGCAGATAAAATTATAAATTAATTTAGTGTCTTGAAATAAAAAAAAAACATTATTTCTTCAATAAAAGATTTTTTCAACAAATGAAATCACAATTATTGCATTTGATCTAGTTCATCACATATTTTCTTTATAAAACAATATAAAATTAAAGTCGATAAACTTTTGATGCACTTACTAAATTATTTAAATAAGCCAAAATTTATTTATTTTTTTTAAAAATTATTCATAACTACAATCAGTTAAATTTGCAAAAATTACATTCTGAATGCACCAGTAATGAAATATTTGAAAGCAATTTTCTTAAGAATTAATTGAAATTCAATTAATAACTGAGCATAATCAGACCTTGTAATTTAAACTCGCTGAATAAAAGAATATAATAGATTTCTCCATCTACAAACACAAAAATTTAAATCTTCTTTAAACTTTAAAAATAAAAAAAAACAGCATAATGGGAATTTCAAATTTCATTCATTTATTAACAATTTTTGAATATAAAGAAAAAAAATCCGAACATTCTTTTTATATTTCATCCCGAATTTCAAGATATTGTAAAAACTGTTTACACAATAAAGACAGCTTGTGTATACCTTGTATTATTAGCAGAACACATTAGAATTTACAAATAATATTTGCCAACATCCATGCATTTTAGAATTTTGAAAACAATCGGTAAATGAAAACAGTAAAATAGATTATGTGATATTTTATTTGCAATCCAGTGTTTTCACGATTAGAACATTGACTTTAAAATAAAAGTTAATGTTTTTAAGGAATAGTGAAAATATTTATTTAAATGATATATAATATATAAAATAGAAACTAAAAACATTATTATACACTATTTTTCTCTAACATTTAGTTTTAAAATCAAGCAAATTTTAAACTAAGTTTACATATGTTTGTCAATACTTTCGAGTATGAAAAAATGGTAACTTGATTAAAATGCAACTCAATTTATATATTCTAGAGATTTTGAAATAAAAATACTGAATTCGAAATATTTATAATACATTCAATAAATAATAATAGATTTCTGAAATTAGAAATAAATTTCCAAATAAAATGTAAATACAACATTTACTAGCTATATGCAATCTTTGATATAGCTTGGCAAAGTTAATAATTCAAAATATTTCCTTTTCATAAAATAGAATACTTACAATTCAAAAATAAAAGCATTTTCACTTAACTCTTTCAGCAAATAAATCTAAACAAAAAGTTTAAAAAATCGTTTGCCGTAGAATTTTATCATTAATTGATTTATGGTGTCATTGGTATAAGTTTAAATTAACAAATAAACGAGATTATTCCTGCAGATAAAAATAAGACTTATCGAACTTTATTTATGAGATTTCAAGTTCAGAAATATTTTTTTTTCTCTTTGATCCTAATTAAAAGTATTTTGCAAATACTTTTAATTAGGATCAAAGGATACTTTTAATTAGGATACTTTTTGAGAATAAAATAATTTTCAAAATCCTTTTCAGATTTCAAACCACAAGTTTTAAATCTATTTTTCTATTTCCCATGCAGTAAACGAAAATTTTCTCATATATATTAATAAAAAAAAAAAAAAAGAAGAAAGAATCGCAACATAATTGCAAGTTATGTTGCGGTTAATTAAGTGAATTTTCTTATAACATTTAGTGATTGGCTTTGCTTAATTTGGCAGTATTTTATATTTCAGTTTTAGAAAATGATTTCTTTTTTCTGTTTTTGTGATTGTTGAAAATATAGAATGGAATATTTAAAACTAGTGCGAATAATGTAAAATTTTTTATTTAAAGTAAAGATATTTAATCGTCATTAAATTCGAGACCTTCATCAAAAGTGAATGTGATTCTGCTTTAATGCGTACTTTAAAATTTGCCAGCTTATAAATCGGATAAAAAATTATATGTTTTTACTATTTTATGTTTTAAAAAATTAAGTATGAAGTAAAGCTTAAATTTATTTTTTTCAGTGATTTATTTCCCTGATAATATTGTTTGATTTTCGTTCTATAAATATTGTTTCAGCGTATTTTGAAATATATTTTTTTACATAGCGCTTTTATCTTTGTCTTTACTTATAATATGGATGAATGTATCTGTGCATGTGTGTGGATATTGGCCTTCTACAGACTATAAACAAAGGTGTTAGTTTTTTTGAAATTTTAATTAAAAATTAGGCGAAATTTTGGGTTTTTTCGCGATAACTTCCAAAATGATAACAGTACAAAAAGAATTTTTACATCTACTTAAAATTCAAAAAATTATCTTTTCAATGATGTTAATTTTTTTGTTGTATAATTTTTTTATATTTAATCAATTAAAAAAATTAACTGTATTTTACCACAATATTAAAGAAGTGCGTAAAATTTCTGAGCAAATATTAAACATAGCACGAACAATAATGTAAAAAGAAGGATTCTTAAATAACACCGGAATAACTGATAAAAATCACTATTAAAATTGCAGATTTTTTTTGTTTGTTTCACTGTCCGAATTACTATCAATATTAATACAAAAAAGTAATGAAATGTACAAAATAAGGAAATTAAACTTCTGTTCTTAATACAGATCATTATTGACAAAGCAGGTTTAAAGAAAGCAAGCGATGTATTAAAATAATTCCAAAAAGGATCGGTGAAAGATTTAATTTGCATTTAAAATAGAATAAATGTGATGAAAAGTGCCAAATTATATATATTTATAGACAAACAAATTATATATATTGTTTTTGGTTAAAAATTATGGTACATTGTTTAAAAACTAGAAATAGCAAAGAGTATCCATTTTTTACCAATTCAAAGGAAAAGAGAAAAAATAAAGAAAATGCATTCTAAAATCGACAATCTTTTAAAATAATACGAATGACGTAAGAATTGTAAAATAATATGAAATATATATCTATAAAAATTTAAAGTTTAAAAATATTTTTCTGAAGACGCTATTAAGACGAAATATGTTTAAATGAAAATTTTGACGATCATCAATTCCAGCAAACTAGGCGGCTAGAGTTAAACAAATTATTTTTATTCTCTTCCTTTACTTTTTGCATTTATTTTCAGTTTTTCTTCTGTTAAAGTCTATATGTAAAAAATAAGAGGTTTAGAATATCAATGAAATATATACCTTTATGGAATATATAACTTAAAAAAAACAAATTTGTAGATATCTTAGAAATAAGACGTCAACTTTTATTTTCGTTTATAGCCTTATACCAATCATTTAAAAAAAAAAAAAATGCTTTTATAAATCAAAATAAATTCAGAATAAATAATATCATAAAAATAAAACAATTAAAACAAACTTTTATGATTCGTTGCAGAAAGGGAATTATAAATGCGGAATAAGAATTAATTCGCTTTTCAAATTTGTAATTTATTTTATTTTTTATTTTAGTTCTCATTTTTATACATTGCTGTTTTATATGAATAAAGCAGTCAAATATATTGCATATGCTGAAAATTGTTTTGCTTTTGTTTTATATATTTGAATATAATGAGTCTAATCATAAATGCGCTTACGTGTTTTGTGACCAAATGTGTTATAGAACGAACTGATTATTTTCACTTGTTTCTCTGAAATGAAGTTACAGATAAACAATTATTGCCATGAATCTTTTTGATGATGTGGATAATCTCTTAAGAAAAAGAAAATTTAATGACGTTAAAAGGCTTTTTATGAATATTTCTAATGAAAGACACCTTAATCAGAATTATTCGCTTTGGCAAATATTGAATCAGAATGGTATCAGAACCATGCAGAATTAGCAAGAATGTGTTTCATTCTAAATCTCATGTATTAGTTTCTAAAATAGTACTAATAACAGAAAGAACTACGGAAGTAATAAAAATAAAATAAAGTATTATATATTGGAAATGGAAAAACTGATTATTAAATGTTTGAATCTTACATATTTGCTCCAATTGTGTTTCAGCGGTTATTTTAAATTCTAATACTTTTTTTAAGTAAGCATTATTTATTTTTTTCTGGAGCAGAACTAAACATACTTTGAATATTAACAATAATACAAAATATGCTATTTAAATGATGTGGAGATCATCTCATTTAATTTAAAATACTGTATCAAAAAATTCCTTTTATATTCTTATGATGGATATAATGGCATATTTCAAAATCGAACAAAGAAAAGAAAATAGTGGGAGAGTTTATTCCTTAATTATCTAGCATAATTATGCAATACAGAGAATTTTGTATGCTTTTTTTTTGTAATTTTTTTGTACACTACACATTTACTAAAAATAAATAAGAAGACACTTTTCCTTTAACAGAATTAAGTCTGTAGAAATTCCAGATTCTCAGTTGAATTCCAAATTTGGCTAAATCTACCATTTTTGTGTCAAGATCACGCATCAAATTCTCTTTATCCTGCTCCTTATATTTTTGAGTTATTGCGTTCACATAAACAGGTCGACAGACTATCAACCTTCGTACGGAATAGGTTGAGAATTAGATTATTATATTTACAATTACAGTAATAAAATTTGTTAGTGAGTTTTCTCTATCTAACTCATTGATGTTTTGAACTATCGTTATTACGTGCACACGAAAGAGCAGAATTGCCGAGGATAGATTTCAGCTAATATTTGATAGATATTTTTCTGTCTTGTTCTATTGTGGTGTAATTGTATTAAGAAATAAAGGATCAATGGCAGATACAATTTCAAAACTGGTTATTCAACTCAGGACTGAAAATGTGGGGTTTCGAAAAAATCTCGAAATTGAATTTTCTGACAATTACAATGCAGACTATACTGTATCTTTGTTGATTGTCATTAAATAGTAATAAGACATTTTATTTTATATCTGAGTATTTATTACATAATGATAAATTATATCATCATTCCTACGACGTTCAACAAATATGTAATCTTTTAAAACTGAATTTACTATTTTCTGTCGAAACATGATATTTTTTTTTAATCGAACGGATTGTAATAAAAAATACGCTTCAATAAATATTAACATCTGGTACTATCAAAATTTTCATTTCTTGAATTTTTCCCCAATATATCTTTAATTTGAATATTCCTTAAAATCGAATTGAAATATCTGCAATTAAGTAAAGATATTTTAAGCTTTTTTTTTGCTAAAATCTCAGCTTTTAAACTATAGTTTCATTTCAGAAAACAACGAAATATTTCAGAATACTGTACAGTAAAATTCGAAACTCTTTGCATGTAAAAGTGCACAGTGTTTTCTAAAAATCATTTTAAAACAAATCCTGGGCTTAAATACATTTTCTTACATCTTTTATTTATTAAATTCTTAAAAAATATAACTAAATTCATTAAAGTTTCGTTTTAAAATAATAAAAAAATGTCTAAAACAAATAAATTTTTATAAATAGTTTTAAAAACCACCTTGTTTTGTTTAAATTCAAATCATATTGTAACTAACAGATTAGAATTGTATATTCGCAATTAAATTTATAATTAATAAAGGTAGATAATAAAATATTCAGAACGAAGTAAGGTGATCTAAATATGAAACATTAACGTCAAGTTTTTATGCCAACAGACGAAACGATTTGTCCTAAGCTTTGAATTGATTTTCAAAGAATACTGTATATTCTGTTTAATCTTATCACCTTTTAAATAAATATATATAGGGACTCATCAAATCGTGCCCAAATAGCTAATTTTAAACTTATATAGATGGATAGATATATTCTTCCAACTGTAAAAACACTCTAAATGGGATAAAAAATTATATTTTATGAATAGTGAATCTAAAGCAGTAAAAATGGTGAATTTTAAATTTTTATATTGTATTCCCGTTCTATTGTTCACATACTGTTAAATAATTTTAACGTACTGACATTTTAATCAAAGAAAATCCCGTTTTTCTACAGCTAAAATAGACCGAATTATAATACTTTGGATATCACTATTTTAGACTGTTTCAGTGGCCGCTTCGAAGATCTGCCAATAAACTGGCTGTGCTTGCAGGAGGCGGATGTTGTTTGGCATAAAATTAATGAAATTCAAATGTTCGGACTCGATCAGTTTTAGTCGTTGAAAAAGAGAACCATTTTTTTTATTAAAATGATTGAGATAATGAATGTCAAGACTATTTTTTGAAATATGACTCATGAGACCAGAGAATTATATTTGTTGACTTAATTGTAAATTTGTAGACTTCAGCAATATAAAATTTAATTATTTATATCAGTAAGAGCATTTTCAAACTATAAGTGTATGCTTATCTTTATAGATATAGAAAATACTTCTAAACCACGTTTAAAGTAGAATTCATGCGACATAAACAATTTATGTTATATTACGAAATAAATAAAAATATGTATGTCTATTTTATTGTTTTTTTTTTTGACCAGACAAGGGTAATTTAATAAATATGTGATGCATAATACTTCTCCTTCAAATCGATTCTTTTACTTTCATTTCTTTCACTATTATGGCGAAAATTTCCTTCAAAGGCAAATGACAAAAAAAAATAATCAAAAGTCTTTTTCACGGATTCATTACAGATCCCATCATACTATATTCCAGCAAAGTAAAAATGACTTCCCTGTCACGTGAAAAAAACGCCAAATAAAAATCTGTCCATCCATCGACACAAATTCGAATTAACCTTTTCTTTTCGCTACAAAAGATAAACTTCCGCTCACACCCCGTCCCGGAAGAAAAAGCAAGGGGGTTTTCCGAAACCACCTGTTGGCCTTGAGTTTTTGCCACCACCGCACCAGCTATCAGGGCTAATTAAGTAACCGAGAATAATTAGCAAAAATCAGATTAGCACTAATTGCAATTCACTGCCATCCTTAAAGCGCATGCTAATTCGCCTCATTCTTCAACCCAGAGTAAAAGATCTTCCAAAAGCTCAGGTTGGCTGCTGCGGAGCTTTTTGTTCGCTGGCCCTGTGCGCGTTGATAAAAGATATTTTTATCTCTTCTTCTTCTTCTTCTTCGGAATGAAGGAATAATGGGATCTAATTGTTTGAGATGGGCCCTTTTTTTTCTCTCCACTTATTGTTTTGGAGGTAATTAATTCGTTAATACGCCGAATTAAGGGCAGTGATTCAAGAGCGTGAGTTTTAACGTCATTCGAGCGACTGCTATTTGAGTGTTGTTGACCAATCTACTCCACTCAACTGCTTTCTCTTCTTCAATTTAGAAACTGATGATCATAATTCAACATTATTTATAACCATAAAAAAATTCAGCGATTTAACTCTGTTTATTGTTAATTGTTGATGAAACTTCTTGATTCACATGCTTAAACGTGTAATTTTTCGTTTAAAGATATTTTAAATTATGATTCAATTTTTTTTAATTAATATCACAGCAAATTTACAAAATTAAATTACATTTGTTGCCAATTCCTGTTGATTAAACTTTATAATTCAATTGCTTCGGTACACCTTTTCGGCTTAAAGTATTTTAATTCATGATTCAATATTATTTATTACTTTAAAAAGCAATTAGTCGATTTAAAATTATTTTTTTTCTTGCAGTTATAATTTATAATTATTCATTTTTTTTTCAATTCTACTGTTTGTTTTTTTAATTCTCCGAAATATCCGTTTGCAATGTTCTCTCATATAGATACTATAGAAAACTGTAATAAAAATAATCGATAGCAAAATGTTCTTGATTTGTTAATGGGTTAATACTGCTAGTTTTAATAATACTGGGTTTTTTTTTCAGGTTTACTTTTATTTATTAACACTTTATATTTTGATTGAATTGTATTTTCTTTTTTCCAATTTTTAGTATCCAATCGGTGTCTGTTTTACCATCGAGATATGTACAGGTTATTAAATATAAATTAATCCAATAAAAAATTTTCAATTTTTTCTAATGATTTAAATTTATGTGCTAGTATTTTTGGTCTGCAAAAGCAATTATGAGCTGCACAATTAAGAAAGCCTATTTGTTTTAATAAAAACGATCATCAATCGACTGAATATTAGCAACACCAACACAAATAAATTGTTTCTTAAATAATATTTAATGTAAATTTTTTCTGTTTTGTTTTGTTATATTACTCTTTTTATACTTTTGAATTGTTACTAACGTGCGTATGAAATTATGACAATATAATTAATTTCATCATTTCAACTATTCATTATTTTACTGTGTTTCAAAGGGGACGGACGAATGCTTTAAAATTACAAAATATTTTTGTTTTCTTAATTACTTTGGATCTTAACTTCAAGAGTTCTTTGAACTTGTGTACTCGAATATTAAAACTAATTTAGCATCGCAATTTTTAAAATATAATACTTCTACAAGAGTATTGATAACTATAAAGATTCCTAAAACAATCTACAAAATTAAATTCGAATTATTTTACGAAATGTTTTATATTTTTAGCATTATTTATCACTTAAGACAGTATTATCACTTAATATTAAATCTATCAAGTAATCTAACATACGTATTTTCAGTTTTATTTCGCAATAATACATGAAATTCATTTATTACAAAATTGAAGATAATCTTCAGTCAACTATATTGCACATGATGTTAATAAAAATTCCATACGGTCTTTTATTTTCATAAGCTCAATATAAGGTTTTCAAATTCAAGGATTTTTGATAATTTGATTTTTTGAATTTGAATCTGAAGGATTCTGAAATAATATAAGCTACTTTTAGTTTAAAATTATTTTATAATTTTAATGGAACTGATGTTTTTATTCAGTATTTTATGCGACGGCTCATACATATGAATATCCCATAAATGTTATTTGAATTATCTTTCACGATCTTTCTTCTAAGCCATTGGAAAATAAGCCAAAATAACAAAGACGTAATGGAAACTCAATACCAAAAATTTTGTTTTTTAAGTATCCAAATTTTATCAATAATCTCATCGACACAGCTCTTTATTTAAACTTTTGTTTCTCATGCTTTATTATTAGCGAAAAATATTTACATTGAATAGAACAAGTTATTTCATAATTATAATAAATGATTTAGCAGAAATATACTTTTTTTCCATTTGCATGATTTTTTTATTTTCAAAATTAGATTAGAAAAATTACGAAAACAATTATATTAAATATATATAATAACTCTCATGTGCCTCCATATCAGTCAAATAATAAAAATATTATTTTAATAGCATGGAATTAAATATTGTATTAAAAATACAAATAATCCGTTCTCCATTAACTTAATTTGATCCTCAAGATCATGAAATTCGAAAGTAAAATCTCACCACATTTCAGAAAATCGAGAACGTAGCGAAAACATTTAGAATCGGTATTATAATTCAAATTTCAGGAAAATCTTTTTCAAAGAATGCGACATTTTCTCTTAACAGCATAATTTTTTTCTCATAAAATCTCATTGGGCGTATCCATGGAAATTTCAAACAGAATAGCCTTATAATACTTTTAGAATTCTTTTTAGTGATACATATATATACATCTGATAATCCTATTTATAATAAAATAGATGGTGCTGTAATGTTAAAACCATTTTCCAAGAGCCATAATTTAGATGATTATCTCACATAAACGGAAACATTTTTAATTCTATGGAAGATCTCCTTTGTAAATTCACTAAACTCTTTTAAATTTTCGAATATTAATTCAAGCATAAATCGCTCTTAAAGAAAGCAAAAAAAGTTTATTCGAATCCAATATTCCTGAAAGTATTCAACAATTCCCTCCCATGTTAATCCTGTGTGCCATAAGCTTAATGTCACAGCAACAAAGACGTAAGCAAACTCCACCACTACGTTAGAAATTTTTTAAAAAACTAAAATTTCAGACTTTGTTCATTAGAGAGTGGCAACACTTTATTAGAGCGAATGCAGTTCTCCGGAAATTGAAACCGGTCATACATTTTAATTATAATCTCCCTTCTCGAGTCGCGTCGACTTTTTAAAACATAATAAAAGTTTGTTTTGCAAGATTAGTTTTCCGGGAGGACTGATAGCTGCAAGGATGCGGGGCCTGAGTTTGCACTTTGATTAATTAGGCATTGTTTCCACATCTCTTACGTAGCCATTTTTTTCTTTTTTACACTCTCTCTTCCGCGATGCGCTTTTCAAATTAGGGCCTGCCAACTTTCCTAATCTTATCAAGACCTTTAGAACAACCTGGGAAAGTGATGAAATGGAGTTGGATTTTAATTTTCCTAGGTGCCAGCTTCGTAACCAATTTTTTAAAACTAGTTAACTTGGGGAAGGGACATTATTTACATTCCTAGTTTGAGTTCCTTTTTCTAAGTTTTTCTGTTCCTAACAAAACACATGCTTCTTGTAATTGATTGTTGTTTTTGTAGCTTATAAGTTTCGATTTTAATATTAGAATTAAAGAAATGATATAAGTTTTAATGATAAGACGAAGGTATCTGATTAATTCCATGGATGTTGAAGAATTTAAATTAATCTTTATTCGTTTAAGTAAAGCCAGATATCGTGCTATTACATTAGTAAAATATGTTATTTAACAAAAAAAAACACCCTTCTATTTTGTAGTTTGATGATATCTTGAGCTTGATTCATATATATTTAATTTTTAAAATTTACGTTTAATTGTACAGTAGACATAACATGCATATCAAAAATATATTTCATATCGCAGCAATGCATATAAATGGAAATGTAGCTATTAAAATTATGAAAAGTATTATTGTGAAATATATTAGGGGTAATTTTTAAAACATAATAAAATTAGAGACAATGTGTCAGAAATAAAACTGGTATCATAGATTTTTTTTTAATTTAAAATTTGAAATTTGTGTAAAAACGAACTTTTTGCAAAAATATATTTCTAAATTATTGAGTAAAATTTAAAATTTTAATTAATTTTTAATTGAAGATCTAATTTAAACATATATGTCCGTATTAACAAGAGTTTTAAAATATTAAAATTAGTATTTTGCGCAACTAAAATAATGAAAAATTTGATTGTAGAATACATTTAAAATATTTTTTTTTAATTTTATCAATTTTTTTATAATTAGAGTTTCTGAAATACTTTTTTAACAATATTAAGTGATGTAGAAATGGTTTTTGTGCAATAGTATGTCCCTAAAATATAGAGGAAATAAGTTAAGATTTTGATTAATTTTAGATTAAAAATATAACAAAAATTTTGAAACGTCCCATCTTATTGAACACTTTTCCATTCTGCTTGTAGCATTATGAAGTTTACATATATTATGCCATACTTTAAGTAACACCATTTAAAAAATTTATTAGAATGATTTATCAGCTTATCAATATAGATGATATTTCTACATTATAATCTGATAAAGTATTCGAAAATACCATAGAAAAAATGAGAAAGTTAATATTCAATGAAAATCGAAATTATTAGTCAAAGTCGTTTCGTGTAGTTCCTTTTAACTTGAAAATTTTAATTTGAATAATAATATCCATATGAAATCTATATAAGGTAAACATTATTTTTTAAATAATCAGGAATGGCATTATCTTTGGAATATTTAGTATATGTTTTACTAATAAATTTCTTGGAAGGAAAATTCAGATTACAAAATTCATAGTTATTAACATGTAGGATATTTTAGATATAAAATCAGCATGACAGGTTTTTTCGATAAATAAAATCTCTAACATTAAAATTAAGTTTCGCAGATTTCAAAACAATCAGAGTGGCGTAGTATGGTCTATTTTTAAGCTATTACCTATATTAATACTAAAATGTTAGACAAAAATAAATATAAGCTATCGGAATTCTGCATTTTAATTAATTATATTTTCTTAATAATTTTTTTCAAATTATTCAAAATAATATTACTATTAATCCTTTCTCCATTTTCTTACTTTTTTAATAATATCGTTTCTCTTTTGTTAAGGAACTACAAATGCTTTTTCTTAAATCTGTTCACTTAAAACTCCAAAATTAAGTATCTTATCTTAAGTTTTGTATAAAATTTAATTATTTAAGAAATAATTTAACCCTCTGATTGCGTAATTTTTTAAAATCACTATTCAGATACGATGTTTACAAATAAGTTCAAATATTTTTCAAAAAAAAAGTGAACTAATACTATATGTTACACGATAATAACATAATATAATAAAAAATTTGTAATTGTAAAAATAAGCGCTCTAAACTGCGAGAAACGCGGGATGCAACAAAAAATGGACTGATTGCCAACCCACGGAAATCTCGGGATAAGCAGCTGGAGGGTTAAATATTTCTCTTGATTATAATTCTATAATTTTGATCATTTTATGCTATTTGCCATATTTGTGTCAATAAATTTTCGTTCATATGCGAAGCAAAGTTTCATTGAGAAATATCTATGAATGATCCCGAAGTAAACAGTGGAATACAGAAATATTTAAACATCTTTCAATGAAGTAGGGATGCTTTCAATCGATAAAGTAATGTGTTTTTTATCGATTCTCTCTCTTTTAGGGGGGAAAAAAATGTTTTTATACTCTGAAAATGAGAACAGCGGAAAAATTTGAAGATCTTCAAAAACAAACAATCAACACAAACTGAAAAGAAACAGACTTGTGCAATCTATTCTTATAAAATAACAGATGACTAGGGCTTTTTATGCTTTGAAATCATTTTAAAAAAAACTATAATTTTTTTAAGAATAAAGTATTAACGACTGTATAAAACTAATAAAACGATTGTATGTTTTAGGAAAATAGCAATTATATCCAAATGGTTATTTCAGAACTAAATAAGCATTTTTTTTTTAAAGATATCTTATTTTTAATGAACATTTCAAATATTCTTAATAATTTGCATGCATTTTTCTAAGCATTGTCACCGTGTCTTTAATTGTAGACGATCTGTATAATCTATGATTACGATGATTTTACTATGATTTTATAATTCAAAATTTCTATTTGTCGGGACTCATTTAATTTTGTTTCAAATATATCTATCACTTTTAAATGCAACAGTAAATGACATCTAAAACTATTTGAATGACAGAATTCCAAAGCTTTTCCTGTGCTATCAAATTCACTTGCTATTAATGTCGAATGTTGCAATGTATTTGTTTAAACTTGGTTGCTTCTGTATTGATTCTCCTCTCTTCTTGCAGGCGGTTTGCCGTATAAAGTGTACACGGGCCATGATGGCGTGCTGACCGAGAAGCGCAAACAACGTCGAATCCGAACCACTTTCACGAGCTCCCAGCTCAAGGAGCTGGAGAGAGCCTTCCAGGAAACGCACTATCCGGACATTTACACGAGGGAGGAGATAGCCATGAAGACCGATCTCACGGAAGCCAGGGTGCAGGTACTCTCACTTAATATGCAGCATTCTTGATCATGTAGAGTTTAGATAGAGTGATTTCAGTAAATGTATCTGTTCACAGCAAATGAAAGTTTACAGATTTTCCATGGCTAATGCGATGTGTAAACGATACATTATGTTATATGCCATTCGTTAAATTAATTAATCTATTAAGCTTGATTAGTTAACATTTTGAATAATGATTATTAGTGTCGTTATCAAAATTATGCAAAAATGCGGGCTGTAGGTTTTATACAAATGATAAATAATAGTAAAATTTATTTTAAAATTTTACTCACTACGTAAATATTAGGTTTCTGCCGATTCCAAAGCGACATAATCAGCTCATAATCATGTGAAACATGTCAAATGCGCTATTTAATCTTGAAGTTCACTATGCATCTTGAAGCAAATAAACGAGTAAAAGATCGTAACAAAGCAGAGATAATAAGCAGCTAGATGCAGAATGATACGCTCAGTTACCTTTCTCGCTGAATATAATGTCATGCGAATTGATGCAATTGCTTATCTAAAGTTTTATTATTATTATATGGCTATTAGGTATTATTATTAAGAAAGGAAAAAAAATTATTATTATTCCTTGATTGCTTTCTGGATTTCGTCGGTTATATTTTTTCATTATAACATTTTAAGCATCCGTTTAATTATTTTGTATTTAAAGCGTGCAAAGAACAGAATCAAACACTCTAAATAAAACATTTACTCATATTTTAAAATAAGAACAAAATAGCTAAATGATTTATTCAAGATTTCCGCGAGTGTCAATGGAATTTTTAAATTTGAAAGTTGAAATTTGTGGCGACAACAAACCAATAAATTCAATTCGCCGGCGTCGTGGCGTAAGAATAGCGCGTCTTCCCTATGACCTGGGCGTCTTGGGTTCGAGTCCCGGTTCGAGCATGGTTGTTCCTCTATGTTCTATCTGTGAGGTGTGTGAATGTGCTCCATGTAAAAAGGGGTTGTGCAAGCGAATGTGACGAAGGAAGTAGCTAAGTCGTACTCTTGGCTCTAGTTGGCGCTACTGAAAAAACAAGAGGCGTTCACTCGGCTTAAATCGCTGACAGATAACTGTCAGCGGGCTTGTAAAGTGCCATAAATCACAACAACAAATTAGATTTAACTCAACACCTATTATAGATTGCGTAATTCAAATACAACAAAATATTTTCATGCTTCAATCACTACAGATTATTCCTGATTTTTTTGAAAAGATTGATAGCCGATTAATCATGATAACATATATTTATTTTTAAGTTTGATAATTTCGATGCACGCTATTTTTCCTTAATATCAATCAATGTAAAAAGAGAACCTATTTTCAATTTATTAGACAATCCTAAAATGGAATAAATAAATTAAAATCAATGATACAAACGTGTTCAAAAAAAGACTCTCTCTCTGACCTAATCATGTCATTTACTGCTAAAATTACAGAAATCCTAATTATAACACATAAATATAAGTTGATATTTGCATTGGATACAAACTAAACATTGATTTTTGAGCTATTTTTAATTTATTTGTACCAAAATGGCAATTTAAATATTAATTAATTTATTTAGTGGCAAAAATAAATCGTACACGAATTGTGAGAGTTATTTTTGATTGAAGTTTTTCTTTGCAGTTTGCTTTCTCGTTGCCCAACTGCCCTTTTTTTTTTTTTTTTTTTTTTTTTAAATCTTTACCACTCTTTACAGATGCTTAGTAAACCATCATAAATCACTCTGATCAAATCTGAAGGGAGGGGGGGATTCTACTAACTCCTCCAAAAAAAGGAAAGGGCGGTTATTTTCTCATTTATACCCCACAAAAAGTCAAAACCAACACACACGTGGAAATAGACTTTCTACTCTCGAAGGCTAAAAAAGGCAAATCCAACAAGTCCCATTCACACACGCGCGCACGTATTCCATGTTCCAAACTTAATGCAGCTGCGCGCCGATGTGCGGCCTTTTGGAAAAACTGTCACTGTCGCGATGACTGATTCCTCGGCGGCCATCCCCCTGTCGCGTGCCACTGCTACTGTCGTCTGATTGCCCTTTTGTACCAAGTCGCGTGTCTTCCCATACTCTGCGGATGTGGACAAACGATCAAGATGGGATAATGAGTTCCTGTGTTGTAGAGGGATAGGGGAGGCGCCGGTCCTGCCCACACTTTGTTGTTCCAAAGTGGGCCTGGTGGGCGGTTTGATTGCTGTATTGTGTGGTGAGAAGAACGGAACAACTTGTCAACCTGGACATCGTCTGCCGTGATGGAAGTGCTATCTATCTTTTCCTGTTACTATCCCTCCCCACTTCTACACCGTTTACACAGATTTCGGGGGTAACTGGTTATATTCGTCAAGGCTGGGAGGGTTTTATACAGAAAGGGGTCTAAAAATAAACCAAAAGTTCGTGAGCATGAAAGGAGTGTATACTGAAAACATATTCTTGAAAGAATTCTCGCCACTGTTTCTTATCACTAGCTACCGTGTTAACAACAATTTAATTTGCTTCCCTTAGACAATGCACGAATGCTTATCTTGGAGATTTTGTTAATGGAATTTGGTAGATAATCGATTTCTTTTGCGGCCATACTTTGATTCTTCTCCATCTTTTATTATGAAAGAATTCCCTGCCATTTTTATCATATTAGCTGTAGGTTTAACTGTAAAAAGTTTATAATAAAAGCAAATTTGGAAAACAACAGTTTGAAAATACGAAAAACAGAAATTAAAATTTTAATTAACGATTCATGTTAAATAAAAATACAAAGAACCAGTCGGGTGTAGCGATGCAACTGGAAACCAATCACCATTTAATAAATTTCGGATTCGCAATTTTAAATTGTGCCCTAAAATATAAAACTCATTATGAAAAAGAGAGCTGATTTCACAAATTGCCCAGATGGCTATTCATGCTACAATAATTAATTTCGGAATAAGGCAAAATTTGAGGATATTTTTTACTGCAATGTTTAAAAAATGTATCTTAAATTGAGTAGGATTGAAATGAGCCTAATCTGCGTAACTACTTTCAATTAGAAGTTTTTAATAATTCCTTTTGTTTAAAAACGAACGATTGATTCAAAATAACACTGAACATTTTAAAATTTACGTCAAAAATGAAAGTCTAAAAACAGTTACTTTACATATGAAAGTTCACTACTTATTTAACATTTAAAATTTAAAAATTCAAATAATTATAAAATCAGAAATCCAAGAATGACTGAACCTTCTTATTAACATCAAAGGAATGGGAATAGATGAATTATAGAATTTTACAAAGTAAAAATTCAGTGTAAAATCAATTCCTGTCTTTAATATTTCTCAAAAATGAATAAAAACCACTGCTGCTCTAGATTGTCTCAAATATATTCAGTTTCTTCAGTCAATATCAGCATTGTGTTTAATATTGCGCTTCTTAAATATGATAATATTACATACAAAAATCTCAGTGACGTTTACTTAATAGCTTTAAACAATTAATATGTCTTTTCCATGGAGTTGTAAAGAAAAATATGCCTAACTTTTCTTTTCTTTCTCATCATGAAGAAGAAAGGAGATGGATGAATTTGCGAGCTTAGATTTCTGTTAGAAGAATTTTTTTAAGAAAAAAATATTACACAAAAAGATTTTCATACATAGCACAGTTTTGTTTGTAATAATCAATATTTTTTATTAGAAAAGGTGTTTTTTTAAAGAAAAAAAAATCTGAAAAAAGATTAAATTATAATAGATAGTATAAACTTAGTACGTTATACGCATTGTAACATGATAATGTTTTACGTTAGTATACTTTCTGGAGTATATTTTATGGGTTTACATGATGATTTTTAAAAGAAAAAAGAATAATCTGAAACCAGATTAAATTATAATATATAGTATAAACTTAGTACGAAATTATACGTATTTTAACATGATAATGTTTTACGTTAGTATACTTTCTGTAGTATATTTTATGGGTTTACATGATGATTTTTAAAAGAAAAAAACATAATCTGAAACCAGATTAAATTATAATATATAGTATAAACTTAGTACGAAATTATACGCATTTTAACATGATAATGTTTTACGTTAGTATACTTTCTGTAGTATATTTTATGGGTAAACATGATAATTGCGAAAGAGGATTTCTAAGCTTAATCAGATTTGATTATTGAGTTTTTTAGATTTGTAAGTTTAGGAAATTAATAAATTTTTTTTTAATTTTGTATTTTTTCAATAAAATACGATAATTTTGATTCATATTATAGCACAAAAATAATTTGTATACCATTTTTGAAATGCAAAAAAATTAAATTTTCAAAGATGACAATCTTTTTTCCACTCAATGTTTTTTCCTTAATTTTAATAAATTTTCCAAATTTTACCGTATTACGACTGAAATAATGTTTTTTTTCTTTTCTTTAATCATTCATTTATTTCTGAAATGCACTCTAATCTGATATCTACTGTCAAGGTATAACTTTCAATTCAAATAATCAGTAAATTCATATTTTTTCAAAACTACTTAATTTTCAAAACTTGTTTCTGCCCTTCTGTTTCAAATTTAATCTTACATCGTGAATTATTTCAATACAATTTTATGACTTTGAAAACTTGATTTGAAAATCTTGGCGAAATGGTATTATAAGAAGGCAGGCTATGAAATAACTAATGCATTTTCCCTCCTCTATAACTGTGTGATGTAAAAGTAATTATGCACAGAATGTAATGGTATATAATCAAACCAGGGGAATTCTCAGCAACAATCGATACATGAAAGAATCTGTAGGGAAGGAATTAAATCTAAAACATTATCATGTAACAGTGGTTAGAACTAGAGGTTCAAATTTCTTTCCTTTTAATATAAAAAAAAAGCCTAAAACATGTTTTTATAAAAATATAGAATTTTTAAAAAATATGTTTAATTACTAACACGCACATTTTAAGAACGGATATGTATGAATTTCTAACAAGCACGTTTTGAAGACCTTCTTTTTTCAAAATTAAAAAGCTGCGTCGGCCGGGAGTCGAACCCGGGTCAACTGCTTGGAAGGCAGCTATGCTAACCGTTATACCACCGACGCTCGGGTAGATGAGTCACAATTAAGTTTAAGAATAGAAACCGTTCTTGTTCCATTTTCTGAGTTTGGCATCTGAACAAACAATTGTACACTCCTTTTTTTTATGACGGTACAAATTGTAAATATTATTGTAACAGCTATTTAATCAACAATTTCCATTCCACTGAAGAGTAAACAAAAGCTGTGATAAAATGGCAACAATATGATAATAAATTCTACTCTCTTGCCGATTTTTCGATTACATGATCGTGAATACTAAACGGAAATCTCATTTTTATTCTTTATGACGAATTTTTTACGGTCGCTTGATTCTTTTTTCCCGGCATGATTCATGGAATTTTTTATTTATGCCGTCATCGAAGCGGATATTCTCAGTAACAATCGATACAAGAAAGAATGCATTTTGGATCAAAATGCTGTTCTTAAAGTAGCTATGTCCATATTGAGAAAATTATTGCACCATTCGATTCTATTGCCGTAAACTGACGTTTCATTTATCAATTTTCTTATTTAATCGAGCAAAATAGAATAAAAAGCATTCAAAACTTTGAACTACTGAATAAATATTTTTTAAAAATAATATTGAATAACTAGATGATTTCAGTCAAAATTCTTATTTACGTTTTGTTAAATATCATTTTTTTTTTATTTCCTTGCACATAATATACAAAACAGAGTATTGAATTTCTTAAAAAAAACGAATCATTACTAAACAAATATCTTGAAGGAAAATAAATACTTTTTCAAGATTTGAATTTAGGATCCATTTCCCACGCACACAAAAACATGAAGAATATGCACGCACAATGAAATATATTCTTGTTGTATAGTTTAGAAATGCAATATTTATTCCATTTAGAAGAAACTGCTATTCATTTTCGTATCGAGTATTCTGATTCTTTAATTATTCGAGAATGCTAGGCTTTGAAAAAAATATAATTAACATCAAGTCAAATGCCCAGAAAGGCTTAGAGGATTTTAAAATTTCTATGTAAAATTTCCACAGAGCTCGGATCATTCACTTTATTGTTTTTGCTATATCTTAACATATTTCTGGAGTGTTTTGCTTCAAATCTTTGCCAAATTCTGATAGCCTTAGTTTAAAATATATATTTCTTCATTGTAGAATGAGTATAATCAGTCACAATTTATCAAAGCGAAAATTAAATTCGACTGAAAACATTTTAAGACTCTACTATATTTTTTTCCATCGTTGTTTACGTTTTTGTAATTTAAAGTATTGTACCTTATCAGTTATATAAATTCCGTCATTCTTTGGTTAAACTGCTTATCAAAAAGAATGGACTTAAGTTCTAATTGATGTTAAATTATCAAAACAAACATAAATGTATGGACACTTAAAATACTAGAACGAATAGATACAATAAATGGAAATATTTTTCTTGAAGATTTTCCATCAAAATTTTTATCCCTCTTCTCCCGCATAGAATCGTTTACCTTGAATAAAGTCGCAAATGCCATGCATGACTTTGACAAACAATAAATTTTTTATGTAAATCTAGCATTTTTACTGAGTCTATCGTGAGAAAATGTATTTTTAATGCCTTGCTCTGATTGACTGAAAGCAAATTTAACTCGGAACCAGATCTATAGTCACAAAATCACATACTAAGTTTCATTGATTTTGTTGCGACATAAATCGTAAATATTTTATTTAAAAGTAGCTAACGATTATTTTAATAATTATAAATTTTATTTTGTAAGTAGTTGTGAAATTCAGATTGGCAACAGTGATATTTTTGGAACTTTTAATTTGTTGTTTAAAAACGATGCTAGAATTTTGAATGAAAATAAGTTGATGTAAATTTGATAATATTATCTATAATGTAATAAGATTTAGTTTTATAGTAAGTTTGTCTGCATTTTATTTTTGTTGACGCACGAACACAACAATTTAATTCATTACATTTATGAGTTATGACGTTTACATGGATGTGAAAGTACGGACTGACAGACGATAAGTAGATTTGATTCAAATTTTGCTAAGAATCTACATTTAAATGCTAACCCAGTGTGTCAAATTTTTTTTCTGCGTAGATGATGACGTTTCGTTGTTATAGAGTTCACCTGCCCCTTGAATAGCTATGCAAATAGACTTTCTCGGAATGGATTTCCTTCAAAATTTCATCGAAATCCTGAACTCACGATAACTCAAATTTAGTTTAAAGTCCATGCATGAAATTTCCTTTTTCCAGTTAAAAATGTTTTTGAGTTATCGTGCCACATTGACAGTCGTTGTATACAGTATTGACAGTCGTTCATATATAATTCACATGACACACATAATGCTAAAAACGTGTTTTTCGAAACATGAAAACTTGGTCCAAATTTCGAATTAGATCTTTTTGACGATGACAACACTTTCTCTATATTTCATCTTCGTATATAATTCTCTATATTTCATCTTCGTATAAATTCTGCGAAAAGGTAAAAATCACACTCACTGTTTTTTCATGAGAATTTTAAATTTCATTTTTGATTATTAACATTCAGCAAGGATTATAATATTATAAAAATTACATATAACAAATTGCTATTGCATTAATGAATTATCAATGGTAATGTATTGATTATATATGAACGTAAATAATAAAAGAAGGTTTTTCTTTTTTTAATTGGATACTTTCATATATTTGAGATTTTAACTTGCCTCTAATGATGGGCTACTGAATTATATCTTCTAGTTAGATTATCATCTTTTAGATACCATTTAAATATATCATGTTATATTTACCATGATGTTTTTATTAAATTAACTATAATGATAAAGCCGCTTAAAACTGAGGTAAATTTTCTATTGCGACATTAACTACTCTTAAATCCTCAAACTCTGTTATTAGATAAAGGTATAGTTATAAATTCCCTTCTAATCAACATTTAAAAAAAATCATAAAATGTATTGATATAGTTGAACATTTTATAAATTATTTCTATGAGATACACACTAAAGCTCGATTCATTTCATCTCACTAAAACACATCATATATTCAGTCTTTTTGTTACATAGGATAGTCTTATCCAGTTATTGTAATGATATATTATAATTTCGTATAGCTTCTTTTTGTTGAAGGATTTTACCTCAGTTGGATTGTTTACGGTTTTTCTTTTTGTTTGATGCGATATTTTATTTATTAATTTATGTTATATTCATTCTTGGAATGCATCTCATATTCTTTAAAAAGATTTATTCAAGGGCATTGATGGTTCGCATTAACTGTATAAAAATCGGATGAAACAGATGGTCAACTCTGTCCGGACATAAAAAGAAATTGAGAGTCTATAAAATACTTACTTGCATTTTTATAGGTTTCCCAATTCTAAATAGTATTGCGGAAACTTTTACAGATTTCACAATATAGTCACAAACATCTGATAATAACCTTTGTTTGTTTATTCAATGTTAGTCGTCAAATCAGTTAATTTTAGCAAACACTCGTACCCAAGTTTATCAAATAATATTAAGAAATAACCAAGAATTGATACGTACAGGGGCACTTATTTTTTTTTATAAATATATACAGGAGCACGGGAAGGCGATGTGTTTATCACTTGCGCTCATTATCTTAATGATAATTAATGTGATATTAATTAAAAGGACGAGGTTATTTGTCACTTTCTTTCATGATCAACAAGATCTAGTCTCTCTCTCTCTCTCTCTTTTTTTTTTTTTTTCTTTCCTGGTAATATTTGCTTCATTTTCAAACTTTATTTTAGCAAATGAATACATATTTTGTATCGTGAAATGACATTTTAGACAAGAATGTTCCCCTGAAATTTGGTTATCTATTGCGAGTTTAATAAGTTTAAGTAATTCTGGTCTATAATAGCTATTAGCTTTAATTTTCTTATACTTAACACTCATTAATAAATGAATTTACATTTCCCAATCAAAATCGTCGGATATGCTTCTGTAATAATTCTGGTAAAGCAAAAAGTCCGTTGCATTTTAATTGTCCGCCACATCGAGAGTTGACGTTCAAGTCCGAAGGTCCATTAATATCCGACACAATGGGAGCGATCCGTGGGTGCAGCGAGGGTATCTCTTTATCAGCTGGACAGATCAGTGGTTTGAGGCACAACAGACATGACCTCACATTTCACCCATGACAATGCCGTCCCAGCGCTGGGCCCTATCTAGTCGCAGCACGCTCGTTAATCATTGTCTAATGACCCGAGCATCTTCAATGCACTGTCGGACGAGTTATAAGGGGAGAGAAATTGAATTGCATCCCCCCACTTTTGGCTAATGCATTGCAATGGCTCACCACAGTGACTGAAGGGAACAGTCAACAATTGAAAGCTTAGTCTTGTGGGTGGCGGCTCTAGCGTTTCTTCTGTTTATTTGATCTTTCTAAACACATAAATAAAAGGTGGAGTTATAAATTGAAAAATAAAATATGATTGAATTATAGACATTTTTTATATAATCCTTCTCTCTGATTATAAACACCGATTAAAAGTTCGGTGCATGTTTTCCTATAATTATATTCTTATAGGGCGCAATTCAAAACACTTTTTCATTGCCAACACTTTCTTGTTACATAATTTTTTTGTCGCCCTCAGTATTTATATATTCAAATAAGTAAATGTTATGCTTATACTAACAGTTGAAGGAAATTAAATTTCTTTTGTGAAATAAATGACATTTGAATACATGTAGTTATCCAGCAGATCTCATAATTTTAAATATTGTTTCTGTATCTCATTTAAGTCACGGTAAACGAAACCTCAATGTCCTAAAAATAAATAAAATGCCTGATGAGAAAATAGTGAAATTTTTATGCTATAGTATTCTAAGATATTACTAAATAATAAAGTCAAATTATGCATAAATATTTTATCGTAAGACCCCATTAATCAATGATAGTAAGATTCAATTAGATGTTTCAAATATTTCATGCATTAAAAAAAAATATTACGTAAGACCTGCTATCAAATTTTGACAGTTTCAAAATTCTGCAATGCTCTCCCAAATTGAAATTTAAGAATCTTTTATAAAGAATGTCTAATGATAAGAAATTTAATATTCCAATACATTATTGGGTTCAGTAGTTTTCACTTTAAAAATTGTGACATTTTTAAAAGTTTTCTCTTTTAGAAATAAAATCAAAAATAAAATTTAATGGACCCCCTATCTCTAAATTTTTTATGGTACAAAATTTTATCCTTCCCCCAATGCAGATCTAAACTTTGCTCATTATTCTAAACTTAAAGAAACAATTCATAAAACAAAATTATACACCTTGACATTTTCTTATAATTTCAATAAAAATAATGAAGAAATTTTATATAATTAATCTTATTCATTGATGATTAAGATGAAGATAATTAAATATAAATATCTGAGTTAATTCATGTGTTTAAGAAGTAATTGAGAAGATTTAAACGAATTACGTAAAAGTCTTAATAATTCTTGGAAAAATAATATTGTGTTAAAAATTTCAACGCTTAATCATTTTAAGGCGTAATTACAAAATACAGTCCAGTTTTCATAAAATGGAAGATCTGAATTAGGAAATGATAAAGTGAGATATTTTACTACATGCGTTTATAAAATAATTATGCAATAATCGTGGATAAAATGCAGAAAACATTCTGAAATCAAAGCTTCTTCAATGATAAAAACGAGAGAAAAAAAATCCCCATTCTCTTACCTTAAATCTCTGATGCAAATTTGAATTTAGTGGCATAATTACAAAATGCAGTCTAGTTTCTTAAGAATAAAAGATGCGAATTAGGAAAGGATAAATTCAGATATTTTACAACATCCATTTACGTAATAATTATGCAATAATCGTGGATAAAATGCAGGAAATGTTCTGAAATCAAAGCTTCTTCAGTGATAAAGACGAGAGGAGGGAAAAAAAAATCCCCATTCTCTAACCCTAAATCTCTGATCCAAATTCGAATTTAATGTCCATTCATTGTAAGTTCAATTCAATACTAGGACTTCAAACTGACATTGGAGATATTTCTTCCAATGAAATTTATTCTACGCTACATAAATTCTCATCCAGCCAAAGAGGAAGAGAAAAAAGAAGAAAAAAAGAAGCAAAAAGCACTTTTTCGTCTTGAGAGAGTTGGAGAGAAAAATGAGACCAAAGAAAACAAACCCCATCCCATTCTTCTGCGGCTAAGTGTGCGTACTTTTCGTATGACAAGATCGGAAAAGTAAAAGCAGCAAACCCCTTTCACTTAGCGGGGAAGTGTCACTATCGAGATAACAAATACTAGCCTTAGAATTAAAGCACTTGAAGGTAAGCTTTCCAATCCCCCGTCTATAATCGAGTTAACCGAAAAAAGGCTAGAACTACATCCATCACCAATGCCGAATCGACACAAACGTTTCTCAAATGCGTTTTTTCTTTGGTTTTGATTTCTCCCTCTTCTTTGCTGCTGCTGTTCTTCTTTTTTTTCTGGCCTGTTTGTGAACGTTTTTGTAAAGAGCTTCTGAAATTGATTCTTTGAGAAAGAAGAAGCAGTAATGGAAGTGGAGAAGCGCCTTTCCAAGTTGATGAAATGTGTGCCTGAACCCCATCCAGTGGTCGTCGTCTGGATGCGAAGAAGAGTCTGTCCCACATTTCGACTGCCCAAGATTTTAACTTGATTGATGAGCGAATCTAAATGAAGAACAATTAAGAGGTTCCAGTAATGAACGATTTATATTATGATTCAAACATCGGTTATAGTTTCAGAGCTTGAAATGGTTACATAGAATAATATATGCGACAAAAGTCTATCACTTTTTTTTACATTTCATGGTCAATTAGATGTGACCTGAAATTTTATAATTATTCTATGAAAATAACAACAAAAAAAAAAGCAATATAACTTAACTATCCCATTTGAAACTACATCGAGGTCAAGTATCTCATGTGATTTTGCATCTTAGACAATTCAAGCGAAAGACAACTAAGCACCTTAAGCACCTAAGTTTCTGTCTTATTGAAAAATTTGTCAGAACTTATGCCAACCTACATAACTTCATGTAAAGATTAATGAATTCGGTGAGAAGCATACTTCCCATGGTCCTAGAAAGGGTAAAATAATACTTTTCAGATTTCCAATCTTATACCTCATCAATTTGGGGTAATGCTGTAATTAAACACAATGACTTATTCATGTGGATGCGCTGACTTCTAATTCAGACTCTATCCTTCGCTGTAGTTTTCTTTTCAATAAACAGTAATTTTTACGCAAATTACAATATTCGTGTCTCATAGTTATTTCCCCATTACAATTACTAGCTTTGCTGTTATTAGTTGATCCCTTTTGAAAACTGAATGATCTATGGAAAACTCATATCATGAAATTTTTTAAAAATCATTGCGCATTTACGAACACCAAACAGTATGTTTAACTTTCCACATGCTGGACGAGTCATAAAATTACAATAGGATGATGAGTTCAGTTATTTTCGAAATTGTTAGTTGCTTCTACATTCTCGAATCTCGTGTAATTTTTTGAAATTCTCATTCTAAAATATTTCTTTTCTTTCTTGAATCTTAGATTCCAATTATAAAAATAATGTATAAAATTTAAACGATAAAATATTTGCTGACTGATTAGTAAGTAATCAGCTGCAAGCTAAATACTCAAATGATCAGATTTAAATTATGAGTTATTAAAATAATCAAGTTCAAATAAGTTGTTTCCCAAAACTTGTAAGTTAATAGTAAATCATTCTAAGGAATTATTTGGATTTCCTTCCGGTTCTTTAAAGAAATCTATAGTTTTAGTGAAAAGACTGAGTGAGTGTAACTGGTTCCGTTTTTCAGTTTTCGTATTCTCAAAATACATATAATCCTCCTTTCCAAAAGATGAAGATTGATTAAAATCTAGAAGATGAATCTTTTAAGGATAAGAGATCTTTTACTTTCTTATTTTGCTTTTTAGAAAGTAAAAAAAAAAAAAAAAAAAAAAAAAAAAAATCGTGATTGGAAGTTTAAAAATTACTGATAAAGCATGAGAAACAAAACAAAAACAAAAAAAGACGCTATAATTTGATATAAAAACATAAATATTTTTAACATATGTAAAAGGAATTATTATTTAAAGGAATCTTGACTTACGTTTTGATCTTTAAAAAGAATTTATTTCATAACTGTTATCATAAACTGACATTTGAATAATATTTTAAGTACAAGCATAAAATAACAAATTCAGAATAAAACTGTGATTCTTTAGGAATGTTTAGCAAGCATGTTTAGGCAAGCAGCATATTTAATATTTTTTTATTTTGACATGAATATATAATTTATTTTGATAAAACGCAGAGTATAAAATAAAAAAGGTGTTGTACTAATAGTGACGAACAAATAATGCACTTGTTAAAATAAACTTGTTACTTATAACTTGTTTTTTTAAAAAAACTTGTTACTTATATAATTAGATATGCAACTAGTAGATATTGATACATAAGTTGATAAGCAACAATTCTTCTTCTTGTTTTCTTTTTAATCCCTTAACTGTCAAACCTATGTGGATTGAATTATCGTTTCAAATTTATAAGCTGTCCTTAAATCATTCTTTCAATAATTCGATATAAAAATTCTGCACAATCTGCAAACGACTCAAATATTTTGTGGATTCCAAATTGAATCTGTAGGACAGCATATTCCCGAAATTGAAGATGTTGAAGAATTAAATAATAGAGAAAACAAAATAGTTAAGAGGTTAGTAAATGTAATATAAGCTTTTTATTAATTAATTAAGCAAGTAATATTAGTATTATTGAAGTGAAATTGAACAAAGTTCTTAAATCTGAAGTTAACTCAAAACCACCTGTAAACATCCATATTAGCTAAAAACCATCCAGATAAGGACACCATCCTTAATGTAGAAAGTAAAGTTTTACTGTTTTGGAAAAACAATGAATCGAATCCCTATCAAACAAAGACATCAAAACATCGGCGAGGGTCCTGCCACACGAACCGGCAAAAACACTAAATGAAATCATCACCCGAGTTCTCCAATATAATGTATGCACAAACACTTTTTAATAGGAGTAGGAACACCCCTCAAAACACTCTTTCTAAATAAAGCCCAAAAACCCCGAACCCCCAACAAAACTGCGGAAATCATCCAAGGCAGCGTGTAACAGATGGTGGCATCATTGCCCTTTTATTTGGAAGGGGGGATTATTGTGAGGACAATAGCAACCGTGTTGGAGCAGTTGCGGATATACACACTGCTACTGTTCAACTGCGTATGTATGATCTACTTGGGGTCGGGGGGGGGGGTAGGTGCAGTCTAGGACTTGGGCAGGCAGCACAACATTTGTTGCAGAGTTCTATGAAGCTATCACTGAGAAGCGCATCTCTGTGATATATTATGACGTAGGGATGGCAAGCTGGGAGGGGCCGTGGCTTTATGGCAATGCAGAGCAGGGGAGGGAGTGGACTTTTATTGTCGTCTTGGGAAATTGGAAAAAGATACAAGATACCAACGGTCCTATAGTTTAGTACTCGGAAGTCAGGGACGTAAAAATGGTGCGCAAGTTTTAGAGCACATTAGCATGACAACACGGCCCCCATAGAAATAGATGTAAGTGGAAATGTATTTGAATTTTTTTTTCCCCTTGGAAAATTTAGGTAATTGTGGGGTAATTCGAGGCAATTATCAGTGTGGTGAAATTTAAATCAATTCGAATTTGTATGAAAGAGAAATACGTTCATGTTATTCGCCTTATTTACTATGAATTATAAAAAAACTTAAGTGATAAAGTTGTATGACTTATATAAGATGAATACAATCATTCAAAAGCAAAAGCTACAATAATCAACTAATGTTAATGTACGTATGGAACAAAATTAATTATTTCATTTTGTTTGGAAAAAGGCCATTTTGAATTTTTAGACTGTACCCATATTGATTGCTCTAGTAAAATAAATATATCATAAATCAAAATCAATGCATTTGTGTATCTCTCATATCCGACTTTCGCATTATCCAACGAGATGATAAATATGACATAAACACTAACGGCTTTTTTCATCAGCATTTATTTAGTTTTGCTTTAAAACGGAAGACATTAATAATATAACAAAACAAAACTAATCGCCAGCATTTATGGTCACGACTGTCATTTTTTATTTTCAAAATTTATCAAAGCATCTATAATTTTTCTCAAAGTTTGTAAGAGAATCTGAGATTTATTTAAAGATCTGAAAAGTATATCTCAAAAAGTGCGATTTGTTAATTATTAGATAGAATGCTTGAAATACAACTTGATTTCATTGGTAGATAGAAGTGATGTGGCAGTGTTTTAACGCGATATTTCTTAAGTTAAAAAAATCTGAGTTTAAATCCAACGCACAGAAATGAAACTGAGATATTTCAACAGAATTTAGTTTTATATGCTAATATTCTGAATAATAAAACTTTTGAGTTATCTTGGCATTTGACGAAGATGTACAATTATGGTGGCCTTTCAAATGCATTCATTTTATCCAAGATGATATACCCACCCATATGTACATTTTCTATCCCTTAAAACTGAGCTATAATTATTACGTGATATAACAGCATAATAACCGAATGATAAATATTTAACAGCAGATAGACACAAAAGTAAGTACACCATGTTGCTTATCACGTCTTGCCTTTAAATATTAAAATGTTCTCCGATCAGCCTAAGAAATTTCGTACCAAAAATTAAAATTGTTGCTATTTCTTATTTTTCTTCAATTCCATTCAAGCTCCTGTTTGAAACATCCAAAGCGTGAATCATAAATATTGCAGACGGCACACTTTTCTCAAGTCAACCTGTAAGCAAAGTAACTATTTTTAACACTGCACAGCAGCTGTAGATAAATAAAAGTTTCAGGCACGCCTTGATTACAGTTTATGTTTCAGACTGTAAAGATTAATATACATTTCAAGCAGCGGTCCATGTTCTAGTAATATGCCTCACTATCTAATTGCTAAGTGGGGATATGCCGTCTGATTTTTCTTGAAGAAAGGCTTGAGCCATAAAAGTCTTAATAATGCAAAAGTCGCTGAGAAACTTGAAAGCGCGTTAAAGCCACAGACTTCATTTTGTGGGGACTCATCATCATAATAAACGCCAGCATTAAAACAAAATGCGGACGGCGCAGGGGGTGCTTCGTTCTAAATTCAGAGGGGACCATAAAAATCCTTTCGAACACCTAATCTGCGCTGCAATTCCGCTACATACGTGATGTGCCGCTAATACTGCAGCTCTTCATGGCTTTGTGAGCATTCGCCTTTTTGGAGCAGCAGTGGCTTAAACGAGGGTTAAGTTTGTTTTCGATGTATCGCCAGTTGAAAATGATTCGCAAACTTAGCAATTCCTTTCTCCCCCCCCCCCGTTTAAAACTACTTATTTGTTTGTGTTCTTCTAAACTTTAAAAAAAAAATAATAATAAATTTGAGATTTTCCTTTTTATTGTATGTTATTCTTTTTCGAATATAATCGTGCTCCGTAGCTCTGTTGTTCTTTTATACAATTTAATTTTCTCTATTATTTAATTTGATTATATATTTTGTTTTTGGAAGGCATTTTCGTTTTAATTTAACCGAGGGTCCATGGGAAACATGAGATGTCTATTGATTTCACACAATTTTTGCATCGATTAATTACGTCTTCGAATGTCATAATTTTGCTTGGTAAGTTAAAAAACTTCGATACTTCAGTGCATGTGTGATGCATAGTAAATCCGTTAATCGAATAATGGAAATATAACAGCTTTTTAACAAACATGACGAAAACGTTTTAGAGAATTATAACCTATGGCA
The DNA here is from genome assembly GCF_947563725.1 of Argiope bruennichi. Taxonomy (NCBI): domain Eukaryota; kingdom Metazoa; phylum Arthropoda; class Arachnida; order Araneae; family Araneidae; genus Argiope; species Argiope bruennichi. The sequence goes on from NC_079154.1 coordinate 59,661,168, forward strand.
ATTCGTCAAATGTTTTGTTTATGATGAAATAAGGATTCCTTGTGGCAAAATAATGCGTATGTTATAAGAAAAGAATGTCATTTATAATAATATAGGTTGTATTTATTAAAATATAATCTATGTTAGGAGAAAAAATAAGAATTCAACAATGCTTTTATCGAAACATCTGTTAAAATTAATTTCACTCAAACTTTTATAATGTATCCATGTGATATTTTAATATTTACAGCAAGAGAATGATAAATAAAATCTGCAAAGCAAAAAATTGCTTATTTCGTTTCTTTTTTTTTATATAATAAATATTACTAATAAATAGGAATTGCAATCAAGGAATAGTTTTACATCAACACGAATCAATAAACATAGTTTTATAAATTGTATTATAAAAATAAAATGATTAAAGTGAAAAAATTTAATTAGATTCTTTATTACTTAAAATTACTTTCTGAAAGATTTTTTAAAATGTTTATTAATAATAAATGCTTAAAAATTGTAATTAAATTGTTTATTATTAATTGTTTATTAAATATTTATCTTTTCTCAGAAAAAAATTAAAATACAAGGAATTATTTATTAGTTAAATTGAATGAAATGTTTTGGAAAACTATGTATTCGATATCAACTATCTGAAAAAAATGCCAAATCATGCTTTTTTTTTCTCAAAATTTTAAAAAGACATTTTTTTTAATAAATTTAATAAAAATAATTTTTAAAAAACACACTTTTATTAGTACACTAAAAAATAGAAACGTTTATTTAAATTGCAAATGCTCAAGTTTTTAATTTATAATTCATCGTCTTTTGATTTAAATCTTTTTCTCAAAATTATTTTCAAATATTGAAATCAAATTTCAGTTAAATTAATAGATTAACTGATAACTAAGTTATGAAAATATTAGAAAGTTGTCTTTTGGAACAGTATCGGCACAATATTTCAAAACTATACGCCAAGAAAGAAACGGAAATTCGATTAATAAAATAAATTTTTATAAGCATGTAACTAATCAAGCTAAATAAAATTCAATAAAAATATATACAGTAATAGCAGCTACAAGACATTTTCCAAATTTCTAATTCAAATGAATAGAAATTTATACATTTTAAAATTCATTTTTATCATCATAACAAAACTAAGTCTAAATTAAATTATAAAAGGATTGTAATTTTAAAACTTACAAATCTTATTTTACTGGAAGTTGCTCAGTTAGTGAAGTATATCTACACTATCTATCTGTTATCTATAATTATCATTTGCCGATATGTTACTTAGAAGAAAGCTGAATTCTATGAGCTATTAGCTCTACTAATACAAACAATATTTACAGCTTTTATTGATTGCTGTAAATAAAAAATATCAGCATTATTGAAGTTATTTTTATAAAACTACAGATTCATTTACCTCGAGATCTGAATGTCATTTTTCATCCTAGAATATAGCTATATTGAAAAAAGAAATTGTTTTTCTTGCCACAAAAAATGTAGCAATTACTAAGTAGAATATGGATCTTTAATAAAGGGTCATTAATTTCGAATGAGATTTCACTGATGCGATTGTGTTGATTGTTGGATGACAATATATTACTTTCAAATTTTTAAAACTTAATTATCAATTAAAAAATAGTATAATTAAATGTTGATTCATACTCGTAGGCCACTTGGTTGCCAACGAAAAAAAATTATATTTATAATGACGAATTATAAATTAAAGACTAAAAAGTAAAAAAAAGAAAATATTGAAATAGATAGTTCACTTTTTAGTACACATATAAAAGGTTTTTTTAAATTGTTTTTAATGAATTTGTTAATATTTTGTTTGTAAGCGTATAATAATACTCATAATCAACTCATTCGAAGCGAATTTGCTTGATTTTAATTAAAAATTTGTTATAATTAATAATATCATTGCGGTACCTTATTTATTTATTTACTTTTGACTCATAAGTATCGTCTCTTATCCCTTTAAAACGAAACAACTTTCTCTGCCTTTAAATTTATAAGAGCCTTTAAATTTAAGTTAAAATTTTTAAGCCTTTAATTTAAGCATACTTTTAAATTTAAGTTATAAGTTAAATTATAAGTATATTAAATTATTATAATTGCTCAAAATTTCATGAATTGTTGTTACAGAATTACAAATTACAATTGCCATACACAAGAACACTTTTTAGTTTCTGAAGGATTTCGAAATTCAAAATTTTGACAAATTAAATTTTTAATACATTATTTCACATTATTATTATATTTTTCTCTATTTAAAATACAACTTTCTGTGTTCTCTTATTCTGAGTTGCTCTTAAAATAGGTTTCAACGCTTATACAAACGGATATGTATTGATATCCTAAGCAATACATATGTAAATTTTATGATTACTGATATATCAAATACATCATAAATAAGAAAATAATAAACATGTTGATAAATATACGTTAATAAAATAATGATAAGTTGATAATAAAAAATAAATTAAATTAATTAAATAAATTTGGTTATGAAAAGCAAAACAACAACAAATTGCACCACACCACCCTATCAAAAATACGCTAAATTCGCTGCCAAAGTGCATTAAATCAAAAGTAATATTTGGCTGTCTTCGTTGCAAACTTTTTACCATACATTGTAATATGCATATTTTTAAAATGAAATCCTTCTGTTGGTGTTCTGCTTTTTTTAAACGTATTTTTAACTTTTTAAAAATGGTTTTTAGAAATAACACAATTTTAAATAATTGTGTCGAACAATCTTTTTAATATTCTTTGAAAACACACATGAAAAATTTCCAATATTGAACTAAGAACGTCTCTCTGTTGTGTTAATTAAAAAAGGTATTATAACTGAATTCAAATGGGACTTTCATAAAATTCTTTGGAAAATTATCAGCTCAAGGGCGCATCTACCACTCTTCCTCTAAGCACATTCCCAGCTCACTTCTAGGCATGCTTCATTCCATGTATCCGCATTCCATAAAGCTCTCTTCTCAACTAATTTAAAGATTTTTCGAAGCCTCGCTTTTACGGAAGAACATCTCAAACCTCATAATAATGCATAATAGATTTTAATAGGACTTGGAGAGATAGCCGGGGCCGTTTCTTCCGAGGTGAAAATGTGCTCTTTTTCTTTTGGGGAGGAGGGAGGAGAGGAAAGCAGCGTTGCAAATGAGAGCCAATCATCGCAGGGCCCTCTTGGGACATGCCTGGACATGTTGATTTCGAAGCGAGAACAAACATTTGCTTTCGGTCAAGTGCGAATCTCTTTCTTCATGTCTTGTGGATTAGAAAATTATGAATAATGAGGTAGAAAGGGGCTCGGATACCTATCTTATCGGGTCATTGTGAGGTTTGCCAAAATCATGAGGAGGTTGTTGGAGGAGTTCAAGCTATCTTTGTGCTTGTGCGGCAGATCAATTCAAAGTGATTGCAGTGATATGAGTGTAAAGTAGATTTTGTTAAAAGTATAAAGTGTGTTTAAATTTATTATAATCGTGTAAATTTAATCGCAAAGCATTTAATAGAAAGCTAATACTCCATTTGTGTTTTGTCCACGAAAAAGATTCCATCAAAACATTTATACCTTGAAAGAAAATCAATAAAAACCACGTAAAAATGCAAAACTTACTCAAATAAAAAAAATTCCATAGTTATAGCTTGAATTCAGATATTTTATATTTTAACGGAATATTAGGCTTATCAGTGGTCCCCCCCCTTTTACGTATACATAATTTAAAAAAAAAATATGAAAATCCTCAAAAAAATTCAAAATTGTAATTTTAGTAAATCTCTACGCGTTAGACCTACCTGAGTTCGAAAAACACATTGAAAAGAAAACATCTGCCTGTGACAGAGGTTATTCAAAAACGGTTTGAGCTAGACGGATGAAATATAGTACACAATCTTATCAAATTTTGAATAAAATCTGTTCAGAAAAACTCCGTCCGTCTGGCTGTATGAATATAAATTAACACGATAATTACAAAATGAGTAGATCTATATAGATAAAATTCGGTATTCAGATTTAACATATATAATGTAGACACTTTTCAAAATTTGCGCCAAATTCAACTACAAGTTGACTGTCTGTCTTTCAGAAACACGTAAACGCGATAATTAAAAAATGCATTAACTTAAATGTATCAAATTTGGTATGGTATTTTGTGACTACAAGAACACTTTTGTGACAAATTTTTGCTTTCACCGGTTGAGGAAAACGTATCTAAAACACAAATTTGATTTTTGGATACTATTAACGCATGCCAGGGATTCATCGCCAAATAACTCCCCAAGGATGGCATGATAGATTCAGTTAAAATGCTGAATTTTAACTTACGATTATATGTACGCCAATGCCACGTAAGGCGTTCTCTGGCATGGCAAGCTTATTAGAGTATTCGAGAAAGTTAGACCTTTACCACTGGTTTTAGAGTGCTACTGAACTATTTCAACAATGATTAAATATAACAGATTCGCTTCGTAGTTCTTGGCATTGAATTTATTGCTTCGTATAACGACCATTTGATGTTTCTTGCAAATATTTGAGTTTTTCTATCACATATGATTGATTTCGTCACAATTTTATCAGTATTTTAAAATTTCTTATTTATGATTTCAATAAATTTATATTTTTCCCTTTGCGCAAGTAAAAAAATACTTTAAACTGTTTAGTGATTTCAAAACTTTAACCTTTATAAATGTTTCTTTATGGGTTATTTTAGTCTGAAAATTTATGACTTATTTTGAATTTTATATAGAATTCGGCACACCGTAGATATTTTTCGTTCTTACATTATTAAAATCTACTTATCTATAATATAGTAGCCAACTAATGCAGTACGTCTATTATCACAACAGCTGATTATATATTAGATTTAATATTTCAATGTCTTTTGGATTAAGTCTGATGTTTAAGTTCATTTAACTGGAACTTCAAAAAAATATCTCTTAGGAAAATATTCTCTTTTTCAATAATGTATTAATGTCTAATTCGAATGAATCATAATTTTTTTAACGCCTTGAAATGTGACACATTTTTATTTTTTTCTATTTTTCTAAACTTTATTATAATGATCCACCGTAAATATTTCTTATTAATGGTCTTTTCGTAAATGTTATTTTGAATGATATAAGGGATATAACATAGATCTGGTTCTAATTTGCCAAACTGATGTTTTTCAAATTTTGTGCATTTCAATTATTTAACATTCACAAATATTATTATTATTAAATAAATGATTTCTTTGTACTATTATATCCTTTCTGCCAGATAAAATCTTTTCTAAATATAATTTCATAAATCTATCGTATTTACTATAAAATCACATTAGGATGCTAATAAAATAGTAAATGATGTGATAATAAATCCTACAATTTATTGACTTATTTCGATATTTTTATATCATAAAGAAGTTTATTTCTTAAAAAAATAATAAAAATTCGTTGTTTTTTTTAAAATTGAATCTATGCATAGATTTTAATGAGCATTATAGATAAGAACGAATACAACATTTTGAAATGAATCTACATTCTTTTCAAACATCTTTTTATCTACATTCGTCCCTGTATAGAGAAATGATACCTTTCCCTTTTCCTTTTTTTTTAATCAAATCGCTTAAAATTCATTTTTAAATTATAATTAATCGCTTCAAAATTTATTTTTTCAATATTTGATTTATGAAAATTAAAATTATACTTGCTTGCAATGTCACAGAAATGTTCATTTTTTAACATAATTTATGTCATTTTATTTTTCATTGACTTTATCTCTTCCTAAATTTTAATTGTAGTCTCCCTCTTTCTCTCTCCCTTTGTATATATATATATTAAAATTTGGTTTATTTTTTATGTATTTCAGAATTTACCTGAAAATTTCACATAAATTCATGACTTTTTCTGAAGGTTTTTTTAAAAGTAGTCTAGGAAAATTTTAAGGTCTTTAAAAGTTTAGTCCTTTAAAAGACTAAATTTATTAGTACTGAATTCTTATCCTGAATTTTCTGACTTTTCTTAATTTTGATTTATTTCCTAGCAGTTAATTTTAAGCTTAAAAGTGTCATAAAACTATTTATTTGTAAGCACGAAAATCTCAATGCTAATAATAGCGTATAAGCACAACTAAACTCATTTCATCGAGTAAGAATTTTTTTAAAAATGAGAAGTTTTTAATCCAAAATTACCTTTTTTTATGTTTTTCTCCAAAATATATTAATTTGAATAATTAATTAAGTTGTTTCTAATGAGCATATTTATCACACTAATAATTTTTTTTCCTTCACTGTTCTTTATAACGAGTTCACTTTCGTAAAGGGCTACCTCCTGTGAAAGAATAGATTCTCCATTAGGGAAAAAAATGATAGCATATTAGTAATAATTATATTACAATCAAATAAAAAAACCCATCTGATTTGAAAAAAACCTAAGCTTTATAGCCCTATTTGAATGAATTTGTATAAAAAATTGAAACAAATCAATGAAAACTTCCTTCTTCAGTAATTACGATTTACTGATAATGTGGCAGAAAATTATTTGTAATCAATCATGTTACTTACTTTTTTCCTTACAATAAAACTGCAATCTGTGCGGGGATACACTGCCACACTTTTATTCCACAATATATTATAAGAAGATTTAACAAACCTTTGCGATCGGTTTCATTTGAAGAGCCATTGAGTAAAAAGGGAAAAACGGGGAGGTGTATTAATCCCTTTACGATTCCATTTGCGTTTGTATAATCCACGTTTGAAATAAGGATTAGCACGTACAGGGACTGTTTTGTATAATATTTGCCACCCCTACAGGTGGGCCATCTGTGAAAAAAAAATGAGCTCCGATACGACAGATGGAAATAGATAGTCAAAGCTTATTATACAAAACAATATTGAGATATAATCGTTTCGTATGGCTCCATTCACTAATACTGCAATTTTATCCTAATATGGTGAATATAATGAGACTGGAGAATGTTTTTACTGCATTAAAATTGATTAATAAATGGTTAATTGATATTTTAAAATCTATTATTAATTATCTTTCTTATTTTAATGCAGAACCGCCATGCAATGATAAAGAAAAATGTTAGGAATTAAATTTTCGCAAAAGAAAATAATAATGTAATTCCAAAAATGCTTCAAGCTAAATTGTTTTCGAGTCAATAAATGGTGAGAGATTATAAATAAAATCAGGTAGAAAGATATTTACAGCATTCAAAAATATTTTTTACTCGCCTTACTGTCTTTATCTTATTAACGAAGTAGTATTCATATTTATCTGCTGTAATTCATATATGCAAATGAGATATGACTTTTCTTCAAGAAAGCAATTTTTTCTTTCTGTACCTCTTCATTTTCAGCAGCATGAAACAGCGATATTTTTAACAGCAATTGAAGAATCGTTTTTTAAATTAAAGGACTAGTAGCATAATTTTTTTTCGTTTTCTTTTAAAAGATTCATAAATGCATTCTTTCGCCAAATCAGAGCTTCTTAAACTATGGTTTATTTGATTTCATCTCCAAATACGATATGCACCGGAAAAAAAACATGAAATGGGTTTTTCTTTCAGATGTGTCGATATTTGCAGACAATAACAGTTCAAACTATCATTTTAAATTTAAAATATCATAAAGATTTTGAAATAAAGGTTTTAATAAAAAATTTTTTGCTTATTTTAAAAAATTAATGTTCTTTTTTTTTTTCTCTGAATTATTTATGAATATATGTATTTATAAAAATCAATAATTTGATTAATTATTTGAGAAATAGTGGAATATTTGACACTTAAGATATTATTAAGGCATAAAAAGTTCAAGAAAACCTAATCTAAATGTACCTTTATTCAGAAACCTTTTAAAATTAAAAGAAAAAAGAGCGTAACGATGACTGTCGGACTATGATGATGACTAGAGTTTTTTTTTTTTATCCAGGCAAAATTTGATGTACATAAGAAGGATGTTTCAAATTTTATTTTATAAGAAGAAAAAAATACAGTAAGACAGCAGTCATTATTTTACTATACAAATGACTAAAAAAATTAATCTTTTTTAAGAATGATTCCATATTTAAAAAAAAAAAAATCTACTTCCTTAAAATAATGACTTTTTTTTAATACTGATTATAATAAGTAATATTATAAAATACTAATAGATCTTAATAAACCTATAAGAAGTATTAAAAAAACTGATTATTATAAGCAATATTAATAAAGCAAGCGATTATTTCACTTAAATTAATAATAAATTGGCATTAATAAAGGAAAGGATTAGGAAAGGCATTAAAAAGGAAAGCTTGGGCATTAATAAAGGAAGTCTTCTTTAGAAAACAACAATTTATTTACACAATCCCAATATCGATTAAAATTTTAAAATCGATAAAGAATAATAGTTGAGTTGTTCGTTAATAGTTGAGTTGCCCGTAGCAATTGAATAATTCGCTGCAATATAGTTTTAGGGAAATTTAATTTTAGTACTCCTTTAAATAAGAATCACGAAAGACATTGAAACATTTTCATGCTACCTTTTCTGTAGGATTTTTCAAAATCTGTAGGCAAAAATAGTTTTAAAGAAATGGATCTAAGATCAAAGCATTCAATTCAAAATATCTGAATCACATTAATAAATCTTTCATTTATTACTGATTACTATTCCATTGTCTTATATATTTTCTGAGGCGATGCAAGAGTTTTCAGGCGAAATTGGAGTCGTGACATTTTTGTTGCTGCTGAAAAGAAATAACCATAAAAAAACTTATAAAATGATATTTGAGATTAACTGTGACAAAGAAAAAGTCGGTGAGCATCTCAAGCAGTTAGCTATTTCTTAGATAAAGGTATTGAATCTTCTATGAATGCGTCACCATTGTTGTGAAGAGTGAAGCCCTTTTCAGTTTCAATGATTAGTTTAATATATCAGATACTGAGTTTGTAGTATTATTCGAATTTTAAAGAAAACAGTTATTTCTTTTTCAAAAATGCTCTGTTTTGTAATCAGATGAAAGATCAATAATGTTACGAGATTTTGTTTTTACCCTTTGATGTACTTGTCTCTCATAAACCTATAAATCTATAAAAAATATTTGATTTTAATATGATTTTCTAATAAAAATCAAAGGCTTATTTAAATTTCTATAACTTTTAGCGTTTTTGAATTTGAACCGTTATTTTATGCTATTGTTGTCACTCCTATTATAACTCCTATTATATCGCAATATTGTTTTTCATTGGATAATGCATGTACCCCCTTAATTAAAAATTAAAATAAGAATCCTACTGTTGGCAAGCAAAACAAGAAGTACTTTTCAAACTGTAGCATAAATCGATGTAAATGGTTCAAATTTTATAAATATTTCTTTAGTCTTTTTTATAGCCACTGGTTTGACTGCCGTTATTAATTTATATTAGCCGCCTTTGGTGACCAACTGTTTTGTCAAAAATATGTTTAATTTCAAATAAGTCTCTTAAGTTTCTAATTTCAAATAAACCTCTTTCTCTTCTATGGTACCCTAGACAAATTACTTCTAAACATCAAATTTTGACAGATATCAAAGTTTGTTATTTCAGTAGTTTCGCACTTGTTCCATTTATGCGAACTTGAACATTCTTCATAGAATCAAACTTTATGGCACTATAAAGCTATTTAAGAGCATAATGTGAGGAGAATACTTTTACTAATTCTATATTGCCTCTTGCGGTACTCTCATTTCCTTTTATTAATCCTCACGTAAATAGTAAGTTATATTTCTCAGCTTTCAACGATAGAAGAAAAATATACGATCAAATATTTGTTGAAGTATTGGAAATTGTTTGAATTATATTCTAACATTGTTGAAAAATAGAGGAAAAATATTTATAAAAATTGTCAAAAATGAGGGGGGGAAATTCCACAGTAATAACGTTGCTATCTTTAAAAATATCTTTTTTTATTTAAAGGAGAAAACAACAACAACAAAAAACAACGTAAAACTTATTTCCGAACAATTCCGCAGAAAAAATATTTTGGGAAAAAAAGAACCTGTACAATTATTTTCGGATGTTATTGTGGGGAAATATCAATTCTAGATTACTTTTTACTCAATCAAAATTCTAATGAAAATTTCATAAAAGTCATGCTGATTGCAGTAGCTCAAATGATCTGTCTGTAGAGTGCCAACGCACACACATTCGCCTTTATTAGTTGTAGAGATCAACTTTATTTAAATAAGGTTCTACAGCTAATTTGAATTCTCAGTTTCATTCGAGCTTTTAAATGTTTTAGACAAATATTATATATCTTAACGAATATACCATATCTGAAGTATGCTTATATTTTAAAAATTATTTCTAAAACAATAATTACAATTTAGTTCTTTAGATATAATCGTAGACGTTTTCTAATTCAATTGGCTTTTAAAAAATCCAAGTTGCAATTTGAAATATATTTTTAATTTTTAGAAGAAGAAAAGTATTATAAACTTACTAAATTTCTTCAAAGTTTATAATTTTTTGAAATAAAAAGAATTTGAAACGCCACTTCATAGCATCTATCTTAATTTTTTTTTCAGAATGTATCAATAATAAGATCATACAATTTATTTAGAATATTTTTGTGACGCAATGTATATGAAAGATTGTTTTAGTCAGCATTTAGAAAGAATTAGAAAAACAAAATTTTCAGAAGAAAATCATTTTTCTAAATGCAAATTGAACAAATTAATTTTAGTATTATTCCATAGGAATAAAAGATAACTTATTTGTTCTTAATAAACAGTTCTCATTATTCTGATAATACAACTTTTCTCATCGACAAATCTTCCATTTTTTTATATTAAAAAACAATGTGAGAGATATTTTTAATAAACAAATAAATATAAACCAATTGACATAGAGTGGTCTTTTTTTTATCTTCTAAAATTAATGCATTTACAAAACTTTCATTCATGCAAAAGTAGTAGCATTAAGTCTAATATTATATCAAAAGCCCCTAACTCATAATATATGCTTAATTATAATTTTAAAAATTTGTTTAACTTTCTTAAATATATAGTGTTTTAAATGCTCTTCCAGTTGGATGATTAAAGGATATGTAAAGGCACACCCATTCAGATTTTCTTACTAATTTAATAAAACAAGATGTACATTTTTTAAATAAGTAGTTAAACATATTTTCAATACATCCTATAATATAATTATTAGCTTGATAAAACTCTTTCTTCTTCACATACTTTTTCATTGTTAATGAAAGACACAAGCTATTTATTTCATACATTTAAAGCGAGTAATAAAACTTTGAACTTATGTCCAAATTTTCGCCATAAATAAATGTTTGTTGTTTTTCTGTTGATGATAAACCTAACCAAAATTAAATTTTTCAATTTGCGCTTACAAATTTATTTGACTTAAAACATTTTAAAGTACTTAACGAGCATTAAAGTATTCTTTAACCGCGAAACGATTTTTCTAACTCTTTTCATCACATAAATCTTGTCCGAAATTGACTCCGAATTTTTCGGCCACTTCAAAAGAATATTTTTACACGGAGCAAAATACTTCTGACAAGCCTATTTTCAGTTGAAAAATCATTCCCTCATCTCCCAAAATTAGATTTATCACTCACAACAAACCCAATTAGAGCATATTCGAGAACGAATTTCGAGATGGCCGATTGACATCGACTATGAATAACTTCTTTTCAGCCAAACGATACCGCTTTGCTGCCACTCGTAGAAACAGAACTTTTCCTCCCGGAGAAAAAGTAAAAACATCAAAAAATGATTTCCTATTCATTGTACTAACGCCTTTCGAAATACTACAAAAACAGTCACGAGCTACCATGAAAGTGCATAAATTAAACAGCTCGGTCATTAAAATTCCATTTAAGGGAGTGGAAAACTCCCGAAAACATCTCAACTCTCCTCCATTGCCGTGACGTCAGACAGCCGTGACAGATTGCAGCCGAGTTTCTTAATGTGATTAGATGGAATGGAAGGGAAAATGCTTTCGTCCCACCCCTCACTGGCTCCCCCCCCTTTCGAATGGATGACAAGATAGCTGTAAAGAAAACTGCCTCCCACTAGAAAAAAAAAAGAAAAAAGAAAAAAAAGCAGAAAATGTCCTCCGGCCTAAGTGAGCACTGTATCATCTGACTGATCACTTATTTTGGGAGACAAGTTAGAAAGTTTCAGCAGCTGCTACAAAAAATTAATCGGGGAATATCTTTGATTATTCGGGTTGGAACAGTTTTTACTTGTTTCTAGAACTCGCTTTTTCAAGAGCTGAGCACTTTTTTGTTCTGTATGAATATTTAAAGCAAAACTTAATACATTCTTTTCAGAGAAGCTTTTTCTTTTACCCCAAATATGGGCACGACTTGGAATCGCAAATTCTTCGTATGTTCTAAATATTCTTTCACAAAAATGGAATAGAATAAGTTTCAATTATATGTGTAGGAAGAAATGTATCATGTTTTCTTTATAAATCTCTTCAAAAATATTTCAAAAGTTTTTCCTTTCTATTGCATTTCTGCCCATGCGAATTGTTATGAGTTTATGGTACAGTGAGTGAGCTCTAAAATATATTAAGGTATATTCTTTAAGAATGTCTATTGTCAAGATGTGTTTCTTTGATTTTAATACATTCAAATTCTTTTGTTTGTACGATTCCAAAACTCTCCATGTTTATATCTATATATATTTTAAAGTTTAAGTTTGCTACATTGATTTTTCATAAATAGTGTCCTTTTCTTCCCTATCAAATTTGAAAAAAGTGCTATCGTTTTTATTGCTAATTCTTGTTTACTGAAGAGAGAAATCATATAATACATCGAAATTCAAACAGACGAAAATGTAAAAACTTTGAGAAAAATAAAGGAACAGATGTCTTCCTCTGATTGCGTCATTTCTTCATAGAGAGAAAGCAAAAAGAAACAACCCAACTTAATCAAATGGAACAAATAGTCCGGCAAAAAATTTGGGCAGAATTTCCTATTTCAAAAATGATGTCTTTTTTAAAAAAAAGAGATTAGCATTTATAGATTGTAATTTGAAATCTATCAACTTTTTCAGAAATCTTTACACATGAAAGTAGATAAAAGCCATTTTTTCCCGATCAAATATATATATGAAAATGTAGTTTAAGCAATCAATAAATGTTTGAAATTTATATTTCTGAAAATATTTTATTTAAAAGAATCTAATAAAAAATTCGTTTTGAAGTGAAATTATATACAATTTTAATAATTCCAAAAGTTGTGATAATTAGTAGTAAAGGTTTTTGCAATACAAAATTATCATTGGTTTTTAATTTTCTGCTAAATATTTTCATAGTAATAATTGATAATTAAGTTTAGATTTTGTATTTTTTCTCCTTGTAGTTTAAGTCATTACAATAATTTAAAAGTTGTTCAAAGCATTGCTATGGAAATCAACTTTTGTAAATGAAACTCCAAAAGATGCTGCTTTGCAATTTAACGATGTCGCTAGAATAAAGAAGTTTACTTTTATACTTTATTTCTTTATTTAACCAATTCTTTTAAATGTATTGCGGATATATGTAATATTAAAAAATAAATATTTGAATCTACTATTATTACACGTGCTCTTATAGTTCAATATTTTATTTTTATACAAAAAGAAGCTTCTTGTTTAGAAGATATATTTTATTTATATGCATGGTAGCATCATAATATTTAATAACATTTTTGCAATTTAAAGAGTTGTTTATTAACCCTATTAACAAAGTCTTACTTTCTTCCAGTTTTGTTTGAATATCTTCATTTATAACAAACTAGATGATATACCCAGCGCTATCCGGGATTAAAATCCTTTAATGTGTAATTTTTTAAACATAAAGATTGCTTTTCTATAAAATATTAAAATCTTTTTATCGTCTGAAATTCTATCTTTTTGTAGTAATATATCTATTCGCAATACGAATATACGATTTTTATGTTTATATACGAAAATGCGAAGGAAATATTTTTACTTAATATTTAATTATTAATTGAAGTAAACAATTTTAAAAACCACCGATAGCTGATTTTCTCCATAAGCTTGAAATATTTGTTATATAATCTTGCAAATTTTTTTCACAAATGCTGAAATATAAAGAAAGTTTTAAAGAACATTTTGGATGACAATTAATTAAATAACAAATTGTTCCTTAATAAAAAAAAAACTTGAAAATAAATTGAATCAGTAATTTTTATTATACAATTTGTTAATTTGTTCTGCTTCTAAAATTTTCTCTTAGAATTTTGCTCATTTGTTCTGGCAACAGGTACTGTGTATTCTTGTTCGTCAATAATACAATTATTTCATTTGCTCACGAAAGATTTGCTTTCTGAGCCAGCGTTTGAATTTGGCAGTGCACTTTTGTTTTCATCATCGTTAAATCACGACTTTAAAGCAAACAAAAAATATTATCAAAAATGTATATCAACATGAAAGAGAAATTAAAAAAAATAGTAATTGCGTAATTTAAAGTTTTAACTTAAAAACTAACACAGATCGAAAAAATTGCGCAGAAATGAATCATTAAAAAGGCAAATTTTTGAATTTTAAGATAGTGTAAAATATATCATCTGGAATAATTTTATCCAAAGTTATAGAAAACAGGTAATATTTTGATTATTTTTCACAACCTGAAACAGCTGAAATCACTGAAAATCTGCTTAATTTGCTTGTAAAAGCATTGCGTTCCATATCTCTGCTGATTGATTGAACTATATTTGCTTTAAAGGAATATTACATCATTACTTCAAAACCATTAATCATGATGTCAAAAGATATAAATAAAATAAAATTTTAAAAAATAGTTGAAGAATAGTTCAAAGTCTTAACATTGCCCATCAAAAGAATACCTACAAATCTTCTCTTTTCAAGATCATCTGTGCCAAATTATCTAAAAAACATTAGTAGCAATTGAAAGAAAAATTGCACAAAAATAAAATAGTATCTTTCAAAAAATAAAATTTATGATTTCATGCTGGTCTAATTTTTTCCGGATGATTTTCTGTGAAAAAAGGGTAAAGTATTGAATGAATTCTCAAAGTCTGAAGAGGCTGCTGTCGGTTTACATCTTTTTCATTTGCTCGCAATGGTTTTGCTTTTCTTGCCTCCATTTCAGCGATTGATTTGTGCCTGATTTTTAGGCATTGCTAAATCACTACTTTGAAGCAACTGGAAGCCTGCTGAAAAAATATGTATTCAAATAAAACAGAAATAATTAAATAATAGAGATAGAAAAGTTCAAAGTTCACAATGATTTTAGTACTCTTATTTTTTTTTTAAAATTAATAACAACTGAAAAAATATTGTGCACAAACGGAATTGATATTATTGAAATAGTATAGTTTTGAATTTTAAAAAGATATTGACATATTTCTTGCACACTTATTTGCCCCAGCGTTATTGTAGGAAAACGGCAACATTTCGCATAGTTTCTACTTAACTGAATATTTAATTAAATTCTGCATTTTGAAAAGTTGATGGCATTCCTTCCTTTGTCTTGAAGAATAAGAGCCCATAATTTGTTTGAAATCGGTTCAGCCGTTCAAGAAGAAATGTAGAACGTACGTATATAACTTCAATGATTTTCATTTGTCTTTACTTATAAATAGGGATGAATGTGTGTGTGTGTTGGCACTCTACAGGCCAGACCGTTTGACCTAAAGCTGCCAAACTTGTCATATGTGTACTTTGGGAGACGGGACTGTGCACCTCGTATCGATTCTTTTAAATTTTTAATTATAATTTCTATTAATTAAAAATTAAGCAATATTTTGTCATTTTTCAGCGAAAATTTCCAAAAATATTACAGTACAAAACTGATTTTTTACATCATCTTAAAGTTACAAAAAATAAGTTTTCAATGATACCAATGTTTTGATGTATAAATAAGATTTCTATTTTCAATGAATTTTTTTAAAAAAATATTTTAATTCTATTTTCCAATAATTTATTTTGCACAAACACTTATGGGTGTGTGAGAAAAATTAGCCTTTATCTGGTTAGTCTTTTGATAGTCAAAACTTTTGACAAAAACTGAGATTAAAAAATCTAGTTAACTGTTACTACAAACTAACGTAAAGTTTAATGTACAGCACGTGTTTGTATGAAATGAAATATAACATTTTCTTAAAAAATTAATGCGAGAATTTTTTTTTGTTATGATTAAAATAGCTATATTATTAATTCAATAATTCAGTATCCTTTTAGGTAAACATAGTTTAATATATACAGGATATCCATTCTAATTAGAATCCAACACCTAATTTCTAAAAGTTTATTAATTGCCGTATATATCTGATAAAAAATTATCTAAATGAAATAAATAATTAAATTTTATGCAATTTGAATCAATAAATGCTCTGATGAATTACAAATTTTAAATTTTCATGCAGATACTCTATTCCGTTAGTCATGTTCAATAAAATATTCTTGAAACATTTATATTTTAAACTGAAAATGTTTCACTCTTCTGCAATTAAAACTGATTGAGTTATGAAAATTTGAAGACTCTATTCTATGAAAACGCGATATTTTAGACCTCTCCATCGACAGTCTTGAAGAAAATACGCCAATCTGCACTTGAACTTCCCCCCAGATTCATTAACTTGGGCAGGTTTGATCGTAGAGGATTGAAATGTTAGACTGCCAAGGTAATTTTATTGAATATGATTTATAGGATCGAAGAACTATATAAAATTTAGACTTCATAATTGTTTTCAGAAGTACATTTATTTATTAAAATAAAATATTATTTACCTCATTTATTTTATTTTTGAAGGTAAAACTGAATTTTCTGATGAATCAAAGAAATTTGTATTGAATAATTCTTTAAAATATTGATTAAATTATTGAAAAAATACTTTGTGGTACGCGTAAGCTTACAATTCTGAAGGATTCGATTTTCTGCAGTCACATTTTTAAAATATAAGTTTGATTTCAGCAAAAAAAGTTTCGTATTTATTGAAGTTTCATTTTTTCCATTTCAAATTAAAATTTAAATCTTACGGCAGCTTACAGCAAATCAGACATATATACAGCACAATGAACAAAATATTATAAGGCCTCTATAATAAGATGAATTAGATGCTTAAGTATTTTTCTAAAGAAGCTATTAAAGAAGCCATCGTAGCTTCTTTTCATGGCTCTATTTATGTATACGCTGCATAATCTATAATTTAGGACTACATTTTCTCGGGAGCCTTAAAAATATTGTATGAGAGATCAAGTGTCTTATATACTCAAAGCATAGTTTACGAAATAGCTTGGGACCTCATCAAATTTAAATCGAACTCTGCTTTTTACAATGGAAATATTTTTCCTGTTATTTCTATTCCGGCGCTGTTTTCACGGAATAAATCTCAGATATATATTATTATTTCATGTTTTATATTCAAATAAAAATATTTTTCAAAATAGAAAATCGTATGATATTTATGAAATAATCGTAAACTAATTTATTTCTAATTTTCTTTTTCTATATTTAATATTTTTCATTTTTTTAAAAAAATAATCAATTTATGAGAGGTCACACCTGTATACTAAAAGTAAATCCAAAGACCAGGCAATGTCTCAAGTCAAACTATTATGCCATGACGAGAAGTTAATTCAAAAATTAAATTCGTACAAAGCATATGATGTTTATCACACGTGCATACTATATCGACGTCATTGAATGCACGAATTGATTATCGTCTGCTGTCTCAATAGTTTGTGTTTCATATCTTATTTGTCATTTCTTCTCTCTCTCGTTTGATGATTCGTCTCTTTAATCTTCGAGGGGTTGAGCTTCTGACCATTACGGAAATGATAGGAACGGATATAAAAGAGTTTTGCATTATTCAAAGAGGTGCATCTTAGTCTTTTTTTTACGGTCAAAATTTCTTTTGAATCTACACCAGTATACGGTGAAAAAAATCGTTTCTTTAATCAATATCAAATAATATAATAATTGGGCGATACCTAATTCCTCAATCAACTTTTAATATCTGATCATCAAAAAAGGTGTTTGACCAAGTATTTGAAAAAGTACGCACAAAGTATTTGAAAATGAAAGAAGTTGGATTCAATTGAATTTCAAACCAGGTATTCTCTGATTCTGAAACCCAAAATATTATAAACTGTACTTAAAATATTTTATAATGATTCATTGTAATTAAATTTCTTTACGTTTTGATTGATCTAATTGATTGATTGATTTGATCCATCTAATTTAAGTAAGAAAAAATGCCAGATAATACAAACACTTGTAATTTAGAAAATTTGGTTATTCTTCATTGTTTTCAATATTTTTTCTATATACTGAAATATTCTATTAAAAAAAATAATCATTTAGGATAGCCAAACTGCTGTTGAATGACGATGAACAGATGACAGATAGTCTGACTTACTTTTATTTAATGCAATATTTTTAAAAACCACTAATTTTGAAAATTATTAACAGCTCTTTTGGCCTAGGAATGGACCTCTGTAGGGCATGCGCAAATTTCGTGGTGTTATCATAGTAGGAATTATTGCGATAGACTCATAGATACTGAAAAGGTCCCATATATAAAAGTTTAACTTTTCACATGAAACCCTTTGTGAAGAACAACATTAACAAATTCATTCAATCAATCGCATATATTATTTATGAATATTATAAAGAGAAAATATCGAGGGAATTAAATAATAAATTTAGATAAGCGAAAGATGCCCCTAATGAGGAATAAAAAGTTTCTGTACGGTATTTTTACAGTTTGAAGTAAACCATTTTCTTATGTCAACCAAGTTATATTTATTTGTCGGTAGATCCTCTTTTAGTGTTTATTACTTTACTTTTTTTTAGCTCATGATTGATTTTTTTTCTATAAATGTTTTATGGATTTAAATCGGGGAACTGGGATGGAATATGAAGATATTGTTACATTAGAAGCTCTATTCCTCACAAATCTTGAATGTGCATTTAAGACCATTATCTTTCTGGAAAATAAATATAGTTATTAAGAAGAATTTTTCTGTTCTGGTGCAGGTTTGTTATTTTAGAATAATACATCTTCGTATTTTCTTCCGTAATATATAAATTGCAGATACTAGTAATTCTCATGCATTTTCACACCATGATGCTACTGCCATCGGGTTTAACAATTTCATATAAATTCTTATTTACAATCTATTGATTTGATTTTCTGCAAATCACAATTCGTTTATGGATATTAATTTTTACACCATAATGTCACTGCCACCGTGTTTAATAATTCCATATACATTCTTATTGCAGTTTGCATCTATCCATTTGATTTTCTCCAGACCATTGGTTTATGGATATTAAATTTTGATTAATCATTAAAAAGGAACTGTTTCCAGAAAAATGAAGACTTAGTTACATACTTCTTTTCAAACTCGAGGTTATTCTTCTTCTTATTATTATTTTGTTACCTAGACTTATACAAGGATTCTTTTGTGCTTGTTACATGTTTACAGCTACATTTCACAATGTTTAAAGTGCCACATCGACATTGTAAACAAATGTCAGTAAGTAAACTGCGAGTTCAGATGTACCTATTCGAGAATTGCCACAAATATTACGAATGATATTTGTTTTATACAATTGCCTTATCTTCGGAGATTTTCCGAATGATCTCGAAAATTTGATCCTCGTTGTATTTTTCAATAATATAATCTAATGTAGATTTCGAATTATCAACGATTCCGCCAGTTGTGTTTCTTCCATAGATAATCCATAATATCTTAATTGAACCACCAGTACATGAGTAGCTTTAAAAGCTTCCATTTAAAACCAATCATTTTCAAGCTAGAATTAATAAATATTGCTATCATTTCTTCTGGTGATTATGTATTCTCCGGTTTCGAAAATTTATTACGAAATTTTCGAAGAATATTTCAGGATTATTTTGAATATTACTTCCGAATTTTTTTTTCTTATGACAATTAGCAATATTTTAAAAATATTTCAATTAAAATAATTGCCGTGTTTTGTAAAGACAACCTTTTTTTTTTTTTGTAATTCATTTTAGAGATTTAACATATTTTGGTATTTCATGAAAGTACGAAACAAGGATGGGAAATTATGCTAATTTCTTTGGCTTTCGTGCGGAAGCTCTTTACCCATTGTATATTTTCTGTTTATATAAATAAACAATCAAGTTTTTGAAAATTTTTGATTACATCCAAAAATAAATAATGATTTTCTTCCAAAAGTATTTTAATTTATTCCCAAGAATGCCTTTACAGTCAAAATTTTAATATATCATTTAAAAAAAAAGGTTTATTCGATTAAAAAATTATTAATCAACGTAGGGAGATAATCATGAATTATGCTCAGTTAATAAGCGTATTACTAAATGTCAAAATATAGCTTTTATTTTTAAATTTATCAACAGACTTTCTTTTGGTATTCCTTTGAATGTTTAAATTATTCTGTTAGTAAAATCTTTTGATTATGTTAATCAGTAGTGCAGTTGAAAATAATTTATGTTTACAATTGGAAAACACCGTTTTATGCTTTCAATTCGATTTTTAGTAGCCTTCTAAAAAATTGAATTTGCCTCTATATATTCAAACACTTGATTTAGAAAATCTTTTTTTTATATCTAACGGAAAAGCATGTTTTCATATGTAAAATATTGTTTCTTAAAATTAATTTGTTGTTTGTTTCTCAGCGATAAAATACCGCTGCTTTAAAATTGTATCAATTATTAATATCTTCAACTAAAAAAAAAATTCATTTTTATAAGGTGGACATTTTTTTTTTCTCTCGGGTTTGGTTTTTATGATTAAAATTTATTTACAAAGTAAGAAATTGCCATAAATGAAGATAATTACAAAAAATTAATGTCTTTTTTTTTTCGTAAAAGAATGTTTGAAATGTTGGAAGATTATAAGAAGATATTGATTTCTGTCTGATTTTAGGATTATAAGGTATAAGCATTTTATTACATTTTTAAATTTTCTAAAAAAATTATGGAACCGTTTCAAATTCCATACTACGCCATTTTCATGATTAAAATTGCGAACTACTGCGACTGAAATATTTAATTCTTCTTCCAATTTGCAGATTTGTTCTTGAAGCTTTTTAAAAGTATGATAGTAGAATTTTAAGAAAGAAAATATTCTGTTCCAGGGCATATGCAAAAAAGTCAGAATCTTCTTTTGTATCACAGTCGTTGAAAATTATTCGTCGACAAAGCGCTAAACAAAACCCCTTAGGATATTAAGAAAAAAAGACGGCTTTGTTATTAAGAGCAAAATAAACAGTTTTTTCCTTCTCTCAGCAGTTTCTTTATTTCATCCCACTCATCCATTGCAGTTTACATTTTCTAATTATCAATATTTATTCTCCTCCTTCCACTGTGCATCGCAAATGAAAGGAAAAGATTTCCCTTATTCCACCCCTTTTGTAAAAAAAAAAAAAAAAAAAAAAATCTAGAAAACGTATTTATTACGAGCAGTACTGAGAAAGAGTTCGTTTTCGAAGAACGAACTCAGCGACCAAAAACTTGGATCAACGCCATTTTTTTTCTTTCCAAGTCGCCATTTTATTTTCCTTCAACATTTTTTTAATGAATAAATGACTAAGTGCAGCTGGAGAAGATTTTTGCAAATAAGGAGCAGTTGCAATTTGAAAGGCTTATCATCAACAAATGCCTTTAAGGAGCCGAAATAACAAACTACCTGGTATGCTTTTTAAGAAATGAAGATTTTCGGGCTAACGGATATTATATTTTGCTAAATAATGACGATGAATTTTTATTTTTGATCATTCGCTTCTTGTTTATGTGCTTGGAAGGGCTAATAATAAATTGCGCATTTCTATCAGAAGAGGGAGCTGGAATTATTACTGCTGCTGTTCTTTATTTATCGTCTGTCATGACAACAAAAAATGATTACCGATCTATATCGTGTGCTCATGATAAATTTTTTTTAACTCAGCAGATGATAACTTTGAAAGAATAAAAGAAAAAGAATTAACGTATTTGTAATATTCGTTGAGATGTAATTTATATTGTGAGGGCAATTTCGTTAAATAACAAATGATTTATTGAAAAAGAACGAAAAGAAATGTTTTCATTCAAATAAAACAATTGAAAAAAAAATCTGCATTTTACAGTCTAAAAATTTATAGATATATTTATAAAAACGGAGCAAAAAATGTAATTCTAAAATCAAAAACATTTTTCTAAATGAATTTGAACTATTGTGATCTCAAAAAAGGGCGAACTTGGTGCAAGAAATCGATTTGAGAAAAAAAAAATGATAAATAAAGCCAAATTTTCATTTTTTTTCCCGAAAAGTCAATAAAAATTTAAATTTTATTAGCTACCAGAAACAATTTTTTTGCAATTCTTTTTTTTTTATTTATTTATTGGTATTCCTTTAAGTATATTTGAAAACAAAACAGAAAATAAAGCCTAATTATTATAAATTTTAAGTGATATTTCGAAAACATCTAACAGTATATTTTATTATAGAAAATTAATCTGAATTTTTTAAAATTGTAATCTAACATCTATTTGATTTTTAACAAATTATCTACAATTGAATATGTTGTATTAATATGAAATCATACCTTTAATATAATGATCAAAAATGTTTTTATGAAATTTATATATCTTTATATTTAAATTTGGCATACTGCATTAATTTCTTAGTTTTTAAAACAAAAGTAACAAAAAAATTGTAATTCTTTTGAGGAATAATATTAACAACAGCTTCCATATAAATTTAATTTGTCTGGTAATTTCAATATCTGAAGTAGTCCTTAATATCTTACATATCCTGATAATTTATTTTATACAGCGCTTGCATGCATTTTTATGTTAGAACATGATATAGAATAAAAATTTTAAAAATATATGTTAATACTATTTGTGTGCTTTTTTATTATGTAATTAAATGTGTCCCTAACCTCAGTAGTTATCTTTATTTCAATAGTTTCATACAATTCTTCAATCGGCCTATTCTTATATCAAATATTCTTAGCAATAACCATTTCTTATTTATGTCTATGGCGTCTTTTATTATTTACAATATTTAAAAAGGAATTTTTTCATCGTCTTTAGTTCAAAGAGCATAAAACAAAAGATTTCTTCTAAACTTTTTAAAGAATTATATTTGATTCAATTGTCATTTTTTTATCTTTAAATTAAACATAAATAAAGTTCATTAACTATTAAAAATTGAACGTTTTTGCTAATTTTAAATGATAAAGATTGTGACCTAAGACTTTTTCTTTTTGTTCAGTTCTTCTTGTTCAGAAATTTGTTAAAATATTGTCAAATCCGAATATCAAAAGCAATAAAACATTTATGTCCATAAAATAATGAATTATTCATGAAACGAAATTTCCTTGTTTTATGAAAACTTTATCTGAATCCGTTTGAATGAACTTCTAAGGATTTAATTTATGGCTAAGGGCAAGATTTATTATTCTAAAAATCAAACTACACAAAAATTGGTAAACAGCTAATCCTAAGTAAGACAACTATGGTGGATTTATCAAATATATTATGCGTTTTACGTGCTTTCACATAAATAGTCCCAAAAAAAATGTCTTTGTTATTCGATACGATAGCATTTTCAAATTGCATAACATTCATATGGCAGGCACAAAAGGTAAACAGTAAATGAAATTTAAAAAGAATTGTTTAGGTAATTTAAATGTGTTGCTTTTAAGTCAAAACAATAAAAAAAAATTATAACTTTAATTAACTATATGAAATCAGCCAAATATCCACTTCAGATTAAAAATAAAGCATAATAGTCATTTTTATTTTATATAAAGAATTACGTTTCGAAGTTTCATGAAAAAGATTTTTTTTAATTCTTTGTATTATATATGAGCTATCTTTTCGTATCCGTCTTATTCGTAACATCCATCCATTCCATCCAATTCTTTTTATTGATTACCCCTCGTTCAATAAATTAGGGATTTTAAAGAGTTAATGCCAAAATATCGTTTGTATCGTATAAAGTATTGCTTAAAAGTATTTATTTGCTTTTAAAAGAGATATTTTATTCCCATATTAATAGAATCAAATTTTTCTTAGGGTTTTTTTCCCCTATTTTCCCCATGTCTTCAAATACTCATCTGGGTTACTAATAAAAAAGAATATTTATGCGTGTTTGTTTGTCAGCTTATTGACAGTTATACTTAGAGTTATCAAACGTTACAAAGAGAGATATTTTGAAAGAAGACTTTCGAGCACAAGATGAACGACATTTTTGTAATTTTGTTTAGAAATTTAATTTATTATAAACTATACAAAATCTTAGCATTTTTCACCGATAGCTACCGAAAGCATTATCACCAAAAATTGAACGTCATCTTATAACTAAAAAAAGTGCCTATTTAATAGTACCAATTCAGATTCACGTAATTTTTTTTCTGAATTTTGAAAACAATGCATGGATATTTTATGCAACATTTGTAGCAATGCTTTTCATTGTTACAATGAAATTCAGTTTTTTTATTGTTTCTAAAAATATCTCATCGCGTGCTTTCCTTTCATAGTTGAAAATTAAGAAATGAGAATTCTATTTATGTTTTTCCTTTATTCTTTATTAATATTGTCACGAATATTAATAAAGCAATATTTACTTTCTTGGTTTATGTAATCAATTTGTGTGTGTGACGGATCTATTAAAAATCTTCAAAGATATTAATTAATATGCCCGAAATGTCGAAAGACGGCAATGGCCACATTTTTAATTTCTTATTAGCATGTTTCCATCTACCTAACTTGCTGTTAGATGTGCTCGTATAATAATAAAATATATCATATCATTTTAATGTTAAAATAAATTGTTTATTTTAAATGAGAAGCAAGAAATTCAAGTTACCCGGCTAGTCAATATGCAATGAAATGTTAAATGAGGTAAGTAATTACATTTGTAGACAAATATCTCATTTCACATGACTCCATCAGGGAGTTTATATACACAATAGACAAAATAGATAAATAGAGAGGCTTAAATTTTAATCACGATTTAATGTTTAAAATTATTTTGTGAGGAAACGATTAATATCAAGTAGTGAATAAGTAATTTAATTGAGATTAAATAGAACTAATATTCATAGCGAATCAGCTGGAAGCCGAAGAAGGCTAGTATTCATTATTTTATATCCTCTGATTGGGATGCTTTCTATAAATAAAGCATTTGTACATTACCTAAATTAAGTAACTTAATATAATCGGCAAAACTGCTTAAAAGCTTAATTGCTTAAAGCACGTGATTTCCATGCTTTGCGTGAAAGTGACTGACCATGTATTAACTTTTTGTATGACATTAAACGATTATTATTTTTTTAAATAGGAATAAGGAATAATAATAGTTAAAAAAGCATATAATTGTTTTAGCAAATCTTAATTAATAGTCAAAAAACGTTTTTATTTTCTGAATTAAAAAAACAACAATTTGTTGGAAGAAAAATGATAAGTATATTTTATTAAAGGTATTATAACTCCTTTCCGCTTTACTCGTGTTTTTGGATCTTGTTCATGACGGCGCATTTTCGTCATCCCAAAGCCAGCTGTTCTGTGCAAAGCTTACAGAAATGTAAAAGCGGGCCTGCATGGTTCCATCGATTCTCCGACCGTATAAGTGATGGGAGCCATATTTTTGCCCTAACCGTGCCTGATTGCACCATTTCTCTTCCTATCCTTAAGCCTTCTTCATTTAGTGCAAAATCATGTCAGAATCATCATTCCAGATTTAAGCAGCAAAAGCACTGAACAAAACAAACACGATAAAAAGAAAAACAAAGAAAAAAGAAGAGAAAGATAGAGGGGGGGGAGGAAGAAAATTGGGAAAGAGAGAGATCTGGTACAATTGCCCTCACGGCTTCAGCGCACCATCAGCAACAAAACCAGCAGAGGAAATATCGCAAACAATGAAGGGAAGAAGATCCCAGAGAATGCCTAAACGAGAGGCGCAAGAGCAAAGGATGCTGCCTTCGTCTTGGTTCCCATGGCAACGGGGAGGATCGATGACGTCGCCCTCCCCTGTCACATCTCATTTGCATACAGCATCCCAGCCCTTGTGTTGCGGCGCACCGAGTACTGCCAGTCCTTAATCCTACCGGAATTTGTCAAGACACACGGTTGGGGCCCTCGTTCCTTCCTTCCCATTGCTGCTGCACCCTGCCACACAGCCCCCTACCCCCTCGCCTCGTTCATGCCAGTCGTTTGAAATGTTTTTATTGGATTTTATGGGTGGTTCCATTCGCCTACTCTCGTCACTGTCACTAATTTTTTTGCCCCCTTCCTTTCTTTCCTTTTTTCCCCCTCCTCCTTTTCTTAAACGTACGAGTATATTCATTGTGCTCTCCCTTTTCTCATCCTTCCACCTCTTTCTGTCTTTTTTTTTTTTTCCTTCCTTTCTTTTCTCTCTGTTTTTACCAGTCCCGTCATTTTTCTTCAAGTTGCGACGCGGTGATGTCCCGAATTTTTTTTTCTCTCTCTTTTTGTCTTTGTTGCTTCAAGTTCGTAAAGACCTTTGCATAAAATAAGTTGCTCCGAGAAAGACAGGGACGGAAGGTTTTCGTAAAAGTAAAAACAAAAGACGAGGATAAAAAGAAAAAAAAAAGAGAGAGAGAGACGGTGGAACTTTAGATTTTTAGCATTATTTTTAATCCCAACGGAAAACGCAGCCGCTATCGCGCTGTGTCTGGAATAATACCGTGTTT
The DNA here is from genome assembly GCF_947563725.1 of Argiope bruennichi. Classification (NCBI taxonomy): domain Eukaryota; kingdom Metazoa; phylum Arthropoda; class Arachnida; order Araneae; family Araneidae; genus Argiope; species Argiope bruennichi. The sequence goes on from NC_079154.1 coordinate 59,687,815, forward strand.
TTCTTTTAGTTGTTGTTTTTTGCCGTTCCACGTCATTTACATCTACTGACATTTGAATCACCTACTTATTGCCTATCATTCTCTGGCATTTGGCATCCATAATAGCTGCGATTATTTAAAAGTCATTTTGTAATTGCAGCAATTTATTCAGGACCAAAAGCTTATGTTACATTCCATTGAATGAGATATTTTTTACTGAATAATATGGAAGATGCATCATATGTACTTTACAGAAAGGATTCATGTGACTTACTAACATACGATAACCTTTCAGAGCTCCCCATTTCCATCCACCAAATCATGATTATCTAAATAAATAAAACTGAAAAATCCATTTTTGGAATGCCTGTAGAATTACTGAAAGCATTTTCTTCCATTTCTTCAGCTTCAATTCTTTAAATTTTTCTGACAAATATTATGAAGTAAAAGGGAATATTTAATAAAGGTTTCATAAGAATCTAGTTAATTTCTATTTAGAAATTGCTTCTTTTGCGCATGCTCAGTTTTGCATATATCAAGAAATATGGCGACGCTTAAGATTTATTTAGTAAATGGGATTTAAAATAGCCAAGGCATGGAAAGAAACATATTTAAATTAGATATCCTTTGCTTGATTTTCTTTGAAAGATGCCACCTTGAGTTAAAAACTGTTCTCAGATTTCCTGTTATTTAAAAATTTATTCGGAATCTGACTGCTTTCTTTTAACGATCAGTAGCTGAAATTTTTTTCTTTTCATATTTTATATTGCAAACACATGAATTATGAAAGAGAACTTTGACATAAATTGACATTCATAATATTTAAATAAATTTTATACCATTCTTGAAAAATTATTAATAAATGATTAAAAAATTAGCTTCATATGATTTTTAAAATTCATATCCGGTCGATTTTTGAGAATTTTTTGAGAAATTAAACCAACATTAAAACTCTTTGGTGCTTCATATAACTTTCACAGTTTGATTAAAATATAGTTGCAGACGATAAAAGGATTTTATATAATATAATATTTTATAAATTTTTTTGTATGAAGAATAAGTTGATTAAATAGCATTTATTTATAGACCCGCTATTACATCGATATTACTTCGAATTCACTTTACTATTCTATTCAATGAAACACACTATTAAACAAAAAAAAAAAAAGATAGTTTGAGATAAAAAAAATTCAAAATGACATAAGTTTAACTAAATTCAACATCATATTTATGTTTTAGAATTTTATAATGTATATAACATCGAAGTCAATCAATGAATATATAAAATTGCAAGTTACTTATTGATGCTCATATTCTAGATTTGTATCGATTATTTCGAATATACTAATGTCATAAAATTTAAGTATCAAATTACCCTATATAATTATAAGCTGTTTTCAAGCAGTATTTACCTAATGAAATCCTTCTTGTATACAGCATCAAAAATTAATAAATATATATACTATTAACATCATCATTATCATAGATTTTGACTTCTTTCAGATGATTTATTTTTTGTTCATTTCTTGCAAGGACCATTATTTCAGAGCATGACTGTGCAGTATGAATATTAATTGTTGCATTTTTTATTAATTTTTTATGATGAATATTTCTGCTCTATTACATGAAAGGAGGGGCGGGGCTACTTAAAAGGAATGAAGAGTTTGCTAAATCGAAATTTCAGATAATAATATAATACTAATTTTACATTTATATGTCATGAAATCTAATCGAACATTTCATAAAAGGGCCTTGAAAGATAATCTGGAAATGATTAAAATTTGTTTGGACTTATAAGTTTTCGTCTTCTTTTAATATAAATTAAAATTGATTCCAAAAAAATGTTTCCTATCAACCTTGTTAGAAATATTTTTGATACTGTTTTGTAATTCTTTAATACCACCTCAAAGTGATAATATGTAGGTAGAGGATAAGCGATGTCTACAAAATTATGTAAATTACAAAGGAAAAAAAAATAAGCTGTTTGAGTTGGCACCGATTTTTAGCGACATCTAAGCAGATGTTGAAGAAAAAAGCAAGGAAGTGATTATTTTAGTTTTAATTGATTTAATTTGATGCTTCAGTTTATATCATCAAAGCGTTAAAACATCCTATGAAATCTTTTGAAAATGCTTTAAAAATCATAATGCCGCTTCGTTTATTTTCATTAATTATATTTCTTCTTAATTAAATTAACATTATAATTAATACTCTCAAAATATTCAAAATCGTAAAAAAGAAAGATTTTTTTCTCAATGTGAGTAATTATATTTAAATACACTTTTTAAAATTGAAAACACAACACAATTGTGTAAAAATAAAATATGGATGATAATACTCAATCCGGAAAATGGATAAATTTCGGAAAATTCAGAAACTATTTTCATATTGATTTTGATAAGTATCCCCTGATCAAAATTTTTTAAATCTGACATATTTTTGCAAGGATCCCTCGACTGCGCATGATATGGTGTAGAATTTTATAGTTAAAGAATAAATAATTTAATAATAATAAATAATTTGCATTTCATCAGTTAAACTATTAAAAAGGGAGAAATGTATATGGAGAATACATCACTAATAGTAACATACATACCTCAAAAATTCTTGGCTATTCGAAGCTGTTTATTCACTAAATGAACTATTAGGGAACTTTTCTACTTTTCTAACACGCACCTTTAAACACATTAAAATTATAGATAAACGGCATACAAAAACAAGAAAAGCGCTCGCAGATTGGTTTTGTATTTCACAGTTGATTATGAATTTGCTAATAAAATTGTGATGTAAAAATAAAATTTCAGAAATTTCAAGACAAGAAGAAAATATATATATATTGCAAAGAGTGATATGTACATCTGTTCCGAAAAATAACCCTTTCTTAATTGGTGCATATTGACAGCGAAACGCATCTTAGGAATTCGAGTCAGCGTTAATTTCCTAATCCAATAAGAAGAAATTAAAGTTTTCCAGTCCTCAAGCTCCATTAGGTTCACTTTCCAGCACATTGCCCAAACAAATTGCTCGCCTAATAATCCCAAAGCCGTCTTGCCGCAACTACTTGCAAGGAAGGCAAAATTCTTCCCATCTTCACTTCATTAAGAATTCCCAAAGCAAAAGTCTCCGTATCCATTAAGGCTTCTCTCCTAATTGACAGATAGGGAAAGAGACGTATCAAAAGCCCGCTATTATAAAGTCAAAACCCATCGTCATTCATTAAAAGACTACACCCTACTCGAGGAGGAATCACTTAACATGTAGGAAAAGGGGGCCTCCTTTCCATTTAAAAGGGGACCCACAAAGTTGTTGTCTGTGTGTGTGCACCTCCGGAAAATATAAAATTATAGCCAAAGCATAAAGCCTTCGCCTCGTGGAGTTTCAAATTCCAGCGGCCTGGGCGAATTCCAATATGATTAGCGCCAGGCATCACAAGAGCTACGCCAAATTCCCAAATCATATTATCGCCAACATTAGCACTTTGCCATTTGGGTGATGTTGGATTATTGTAACGCTTTCATTATTTATTGCTAGTATCGCGCCGTGGCCAAGAGATGTCTGGTGAAATTAGAAAAGAGAGGGTGGAGGGTTTGAAGGGGTGGGTTGTTTATGTATTGAAGGCCCCAAAGGATTGTGAGGCTTCTGCATGTGGGAGAGAGAGAGAAATTTGTAATTGTTGAAACGGGGTTTTGACAGGTAGAATGCATGAGGATGGCTTTGTTCGGCTGGTGCAATGAGTGGCTAACTAATACGATTGATTTTGGTGGAGCTACAGGCAAACTCTAAATTGGCTAGGGTTGAGTTGGCGACCTCTCGAAGGTGCAAATTGAATTTCTTGGGCTGGCTCGCGTGTCGATGACTTCATATTATTCAAAATTCATACGCAAAGTATTTTAATGTCTAAGCGGCTTTGGAAAGGACGTGGATTTCAGAGATCGTTGAAACTTGTGTTCAGTTTCCAAAATTATTTTTAGTTTTAATTACAAGCATGACAAATTTTGCGCTAGTGAAGAGACTAATTTTGCGAAAATATATATTGGAAGAAAGCCATTCTTCAATTCATTTGGGTATAATTTAACATTTAAATCTGTAACAAAAGGAAAGAATTATAATGCAAATATGTGATATAGACGAAAAGAATAAATTGCCACTGTTTAAAAAAAATTCTCCTACAGAAATGATAAAAGTAAATTAAAACTATCAAAAACTTTAAAAAGCTTAATTATAAGTTATAAGAGTATATTATGTAATAAAAATATGGATATTAGTACCTGAATTTAAAAAAATCTGGACTTCTTAGATAATACCCATTATATTAGTAGTTGCATATTCTTACACTTTGTTATCTCTATCAATTTAATATTTCTTTCAAGATTAATTATTTATTAAATTAAATTCCCAGAATTCAGCTGTAAACATTCTTATAGATATTAAACCCAATTAATGATTTTAATAACTGATTTTTTACTCCTGCTTATTTTTTCATTTCTGAATTATTATTTTTTATTTAACCTTTTTTTGTAGGATAATTTCTTACAAGTACCAAGAGAGAAGACGCATTTTGTAAAGTATTTCTGAATTAGTGGAAATTATTTGTCTACATAAGCCTATTCTCGTAGTTTTCAGTATCTGATTATCAAATTTTAAAAATAAATCAATGAAAATTAAATAGAGAGGCACAAAGCAAAACTAGAACATTTATAAAACTAAAATAGACCTTTATATATTTTAATGATCTTCGATAAAAAGAAGAATTCGTATCTTCAATATTTTTTCAATGCAATTATTTTTTTAAAAAGTAAACAGCCATATCTGAAGGAATATCTTTGATTTTATATACAGATACACATTTTATTTTATTTTTGATATAAAAAAATAGATTAAACTAGGTAATTTCCGAAAACAAAATTTAAACTTTTCTGAACAAAATTTAGATAAATAATTTGCTCTCAACAAAACGATAACAAATCTCTCTTATTTTTAATTATTATTATTATTAATAACATATTGCCTTATACCCTCCATAATCTTTCTTAATTTGGAAATTTCAGATTCTACGGATTTTTTTAATAATTATGAATTTTAAAAAATAGGGAAAGGACAGCATAAATGAGTTAATATTTAGGAACAAAACAGTTTAGCTTGTTGACTAATTAATCATTTGAACAAAATTTTGCCCGAATTTATTTTTGTTAAAACATTTTTTTTTATGAAAAACACATTTATTTATAAAAGTGTCAGCATCTTCCGATTCATATAAGTAGGGCGAAATAACAAGAAACTATTAATTGGATATTTATCTCATAAACATTCAAAAGTAGATGGTTAATGTTTATTAATTTTAATTAATTATATAGATTCATTTTTCACTTAAACAAGCCGGTGTGGTCTTCCAAAAACTTTCTGGTATACCCTCTAATAAACTTATCATGTAAGGGGGGGGGATTTAGCATTTTTACTGAGTCATTTTATCTTTGGCGAGTTATTTGGCGATTAATTCTTGACATGCATTAAAAGTATACAAAATCGAATTTGTATTTTAGATACGTTTTTCTCCACCAACTGAAACAAAAATTTGGCACAAAAATGCATTTGTAGTGCACAAAATGCCATATTAAATTTGATACATTTAAGACATTGTGTTTTTCAATGATCGCGTTTGCATGTTTCTGAAAATACAGACGGATAGACAGTCAACCCATTGTTAGATTTGGCTCATAATTTGACAGATATCTACACTATTGATGTTACAGCTGTGTATTGAATTTTATTCATCTAACTTTCTTCTGTTATATTTATCGGGTTAACTTAAATTCGAACAGTGGGACAGATGGACTTCCTCTGAACAAATTTTACTCACACTTTGATAGAAATCTGCAAATTTGGTGGAAAGACCATATGCCAAATTTCAATCTTCCATCTTAAAGAAGGAGTTTTTGAGTTATCTTTGTCATAGGCAGACAGACATTTTCCAAAAATGTGTTTTTCGCTCTCGGAGAAGTATAAAACTTAGAGGTTCCGCAAAATCTTGAATTCAAATTTTTGTGACGATTGCTATATTTACTATTATACTATGTATACGAGAAAGTAATAATTTAATTTTACGATGCACAATAGTTATTAATTTTTGCCTTATAATTTTATAATAATAATTTTGTAGTTGCATGTAACGTCCATTTATATTTTTTTATTAGTAACATTTTCACGAAATACGCATTTACAAGCTGAAAATTGTTTGAATCTCTAAGCTTCTGAGCCCGTGAATCATAGTTGCTTCGAATTATCATATTTTTAAGCTTAAATGGTAAAAGTTAATCGTTAAAATGTATTATAATACCAAAATTACATGGCGTTCATAAAAATCATAAATTTTCCATGGGCTCCTAGTTGGATTAATTTGATAACACTCATGCAAAATAGATGATATTATTTAATTAGATATTAGGAGAAAAAATTGTTAAGTAGTCACTCAACTTCGAAAAATATGTAAAGTGACATGTTCAACTTTTTGCGTTTAAATATCACTATTAAATTTTTCAAACGGAAAAGCATTTTCAGTCTGGGGAGGGGAAGACACTAGAATTTTAATCTTTCTTTTTTAAATACTCCTCATCATATTTGGTATGATTTCTAACACAAAATTCGATATTCATAGACTAATAAAATTTTATTTTGACAAGAACCTCACCAAACTTTTAGAAAAATAAGCTGCCTTCCTTAAAATATCAATGCTCAAAGCTACTCTTTCATCGCCAACTAAGAGCGGAGTATCGGAATTAAAAGAACACCGCCAGTCCCTTCGCCGAGACCATTTCTGATTAATGACACTGTTCTTCCCTCGGATCATAAGCTTCATAGACTCCAAAAACCGCGGCCATCGCTTCGAATCATACGCAGCAAACAACACCCGCTCCACTCCAAACCATCAAACAGCAATGAACGCCACATAAATACACGTCACGGAGCGAAAAAAATCCCATCCCCTTTCAATACATGCTTCGATAATCCCGGCAGCAGCAGTAGTAGTAGCTGGCAGTCTATGAACCACCCCCAACAACTACTGCCTGATTCACTCGCTGGTCTACAATAGAAGGAGTTCAGCAGTTTCGATTTCTTCTGCACTTTAATACGACCACAATAACAGTGGTTAAAATGGGCACCTGCGTCTGAAAGCCACGGACCCCTCTGTGTCAATACGGTCTGCAAAATCTTTTCCATAGGGTTGCGCAAATAGTAGTCTAAAAAGAAGGTGGGTCTGCTGCAAGTACTGCTAGGGGGTGATAGGTTTGGATATTGCACCTGCGACATCTACGGTTTGTTGAATTTTTTTAATGCTTTATCCTGTGCCGTTTTTGTTCAAATAATCAACAATGGATTATATGGATGAGATTAACGTATGGAGGGTGCCAGAAGTGTATTTTATTTCTCTATTATTATTCATGACAACTTGATTGGCGAGGGGAAAGGGTGTTTCCTGAAAGGTAATGAAAATATCGTTAGATTTTTGTTTATCATCAATTATAAAGGTGGAAAACATGAGCTAAATTGAGTGAATATTTTATTCGAAATAGAATAAATATTGGGAAGCTACATGAGGTGAATTTTAAGTATCCTATGTAAATATAGCGATGAAATTTATAATTGGATTTGTATTGTATAACCTGAAATTAGAAGAAAAACATAACGCGGTACATAATAGTTGAGAATACAGAAATGATCAAACTAATTTTTTAAAAGTAAATAGGAAAAAAATATCCAGAGATAGCCGATGATCTGCATACATCTAAAATATCGGATATCCAGACCTTCCGATGGGGTTAAGTGAAATTCACAATTCAAGTGAAGTTCACAATCATATGACAAAGGTCGTTGCCCTCGTCAAAATACCTGGCAGCAGGTTGTATTATATATAAAAGCAACAGTTTTGTAATTTATTTCAAAATTGAATTAGATTTGTACGATTGACACGCCTCAATTATTTCCATTTAGAATTTTGAAAAAGGGGAGAGGGGTGTCTGTGAAATTTTTTTTTTTATAAATCTCCTTAAAATAAAGGATATAACTTGAATTCTTTACAATCAAAATTTTTAAAAATAACTATTCACAATTTCATATAAGTATAAAATTATACCACAGCATCCTCATCAAGTGAGACTTCAGTAAAAATCTTAACTGAATTTCGAACATTCGATTTTCGTAGAATCTTGGCATTTTTATAACACTTTGAAAGTTGCAAGTAATGTTATGTAAAACATGAAAAAGCGGACATTAAAATTTTAGTTAAATGCTAAAAACCTAGAAATACGTATGTAAACGAAAAATAATTCAAAATGTTGAAAGAAGAAAAAATTTTGCTATCTTTTACTTTAAAACGCAGAAACTAATGACACTCTTTAAATTATTTTAGACAAACGATTTATTATTTTATTTTACATTATTCGTTGAAGGAGTTTTAAAAATTTTTTTTAAAAATGTGTCAGAAATTATAGAAAACTGAAACTGATTCACATACCAGAGTTATACATATATTAGATAAAATGGATTGCTTTTGGAAACTTCAATAAAAAATATTAAAGTAGTTAAAATATTCTATAAATATCAGTAAAAGTATTGTATCGATATAAATGAAAAAACAAAAGCTGTTTTTTCAATTTAAACTTTAAGCTACCTTTACCAATTGTTATAAATGATCATTATTTTTTATAAAATTTTATTTAAACTTTATTGGCAATTTTAATTTTAGATTTTCTGAATTAGAGTTATCTCAGAAATTTCATACTGAGCTCTTAAAATTCAAAAATCCATAGAATAAGATTTTTTAAAATTTTTAAATCCTATTTGATTTAAAACTAACAAAAAACTTTCATTGCTAAAACTAAATTTAATGCAGATACAATTATTTTTTTTCCGAATTCTTTTATTGTTTTCAAATTCTTAAAATCGACTCGATTCTGATTAAATATTTTTGTACAATATCGATTTTTATTTAAAAATCTTTTTTTACTAGTAATGGTTCTTATTAAAAATATCGAGTTGCAAAACAATGCATTTCATAAGAAGCAATTTAAAATTTCCATATTTATTATATATCAATTATTTTATATTCCAAATGTTTTATGTAATAAATAGCACTGAGCCCAAAGATTAAACAATATCCATAGCACGACTATGGATTAAAGGATACCATAGTCGTGCTATGGATATTGTTCATATAATCATTTAACTTAAAAATTCTAACTATATAATTAACTTATTTAAAATTTCAAAATGAAGTATTCAGAAATGAATATAAAATATAAAAAGTTATTAAGTTTCACTGATGAGAATTTTGTGTTTGGTTTTAAATGTTTGCTAATATGATAGATTCATTTCCTGTAAATTTTTCTTTGTTAACAAAGGAACCAGCAATTTTGAGAGAATTAAATTTACAGAAAATAACGATACCAGTACAATGTTTTTATGGCTCTAACTAAAGGTATATCAATATCTCATAATAATATAACATAATAATTTTCTGAGTTTACTGTAAATAAAAGTAGAGTTATGAAATATCCACATTTAACTAACTAAAATTTATTTTTTACCGCATCAGGAAAAATTGGAAAATAATTATTTGAATGGTGTTTATAGCTCAAATGGAAATGCTTTCAATTTATATGAAACCTAAAAGCGGAAGGAAGTTTATCATATTTATATGAATTTCAATGATATATATTGTTTTATCAAGAAAAAAAAAAGACATGAATCAGATAATATCTAATAATTTAATTTCCTAATTTTTTAGCATTAAAATCATTGCTCATTATGAAAAGGAGTGTTAAAATTTGTCTAGATGAATACAATACATAAATTTGCAGATTTTTGTGTACACTATATTAATAAAGTACAAGCCATTTTACCTTACTATTTTCAATTATGAATTTTCAAATATGAACCGAGTCTTTTTTTTTTAGCATACATTGACAGATAATTAATTTTAGAAACAATTTTCAACAGCAAGAAACTATATAAATAGTATAACTGGGCATATTAATTCAAATCGAACTGCTCGTCAACATAAACTAAGTATGTCATATCCTTCTTTCCTACAGCAAGGTACGCAATAGGTTTTACAATTTACTTGGCGAAATATTTTTCATTCATATAGAACGAGCATGAATTGACACCAAGATCTTATGCAGAAAGGACAGAAATGTCCTACAAAATTCCATTGTTTTTATAAAAAAAATCAATGTACAAATATCTGAAACAATTTAAATTTCAAATATAAATGTAATTCAATTTACATAGCAATCGTATTTGAGATCATTAAGAATTTCATCGAAATTTATAGGTCAATTTTATGACATAATTTTTGTTGTTAAGAAGCAAAAGTAGAAGACTAGGTTGTTAAGATAATTTGCAGAAGCATTTAGATTTCTGAGTATCTTATGCGCTAAGTAGGTTATTCATATTTCCTGTTTGTTACGTAAGAATGCTGCATTTTGGAGCTTATTACATGCTCCTAATTGAAAGCTTTCGTTTTCGTTTAAAATTATCACATTTTCGTCCGTTGTATCTCTTAAATTTAGAATGTTTAGGTTTAACTCATTTCACCGACTCACCAAGTTGTTTCCCTTTTGTCCATTTTTTTCAATGAAATCTATTTAAATGTGATGTGATATGTTGCAATAATAAGTTATAAGAAGAAAGGCTTATGAATTTTTTGGTACAAAAATTAGAAATGCAGTAAAAGTATTTTACTACCGCTATAAGCAGGGTGAAACTTTTTTACTCCAAGAGTATTGTAATAATGTGAATTAGTAATTTAAATTCCTTTTAAATGAGGTAACTGATAATTAACTTCTAGATCGATAATTAATTACTGTAGAATTTTCAATAAATTTATCAATATAAAAACAATGATATAAGAATTCAATAGATTTCCTGAATTCAATTAAGAAAAAATAATCATACACTTTTTGTAACAAGAAATAAGAAGAAATAAATATTTTATTATATATATATAAAACATTATATATAATGCAATATTACAAAAAATATTTTTTTCAAATTCGTAATATATAGCAAATAATATGATTTATTTTTATATAACTTTCCTCTTCATCAAAAACACAGCAAAACTTTAAAAAAAATATTTCCTCACCATTTCTTGAAACATGATTTAAAAACAATTTTTTTAATTATCAATTTATATATCATATTATTCGCTGAATATTTGTTTCACATGATATTTAATATGACATTTCAAAACGTTAACTTATTATTTATATTTTTATCAATAGTTAAATCTCAGTTGAGATGCGGCTATTTATAAATTTACAATTCTTTATTTTTGCATCAGTTGTTTTCTAAAATTTTAAACCTTTATTTTTCATTGCATATAAGTATTTGAGCGAAATTAATTACTTGAATAGGAAAATTTAAAATACTTTTAAATATAAAGTATTTAAATATATATCAGAATCAGTATATTATCGTATCGAATCAGTATATTTTATTGGCTATTCGAAAATGCGGTCAAAAAGATGCAATAACAATGAAATAAATTAGGAAAATAGAAAAGTTATGGTTATAAATGAACAAAAATTAGAAAATTAATAAATAATGTTAACAAAACTATTGCTGTTAAATTTTATTGATTTTTATAAACAAATTCAATAAAATTTATATTTATGCTCTTTTAAAAAATTCAATAAAGTGCGATATCAATGCACATTAGTAATACCGTTGATGTTTTTTCAATTCAAAATGCGGCGTATTATTCTGCCATTCCATATTTTTATGTAATTTCAGAAAAATTCATATATCAAAAACCTCAAACTTATCATAACTTAACCTTTGATCCTAACCATTTTAAAAAATCTATAAAAATACAAAAGATCACAAAAACAGGAGGAAAAAAAAGAGTAGAAAAAATCCAAATAAAAACTAGCAAAACGCGCAGTGATGCTCTTTTAATACAGGCCGGCAGATAATGAAGTTACTTAAGCGTGATGTCTATGTCAATCGAGAGCGACCGCGACTTAGCGCCGGAGCCGTTCTCCGCTCGAATGCGCCGGTTCGCGGCCGCCGAACAACCCGGAGAAACGCGGCCGGAGGGACGCGGTCATCCGACCGCGCAGCCTTTTGTTGTGCGCCCCGCTAAATATTCATTCATTTAACCCTAAAGCGATGGCACAAAAGGTGGTGTTTAATAAAAGACTTGTTGGAAGTGGACGGATTATACTAAGTGGATTTTGGAACAGATGCGCACCTGAACGGTTCAGACACCACTGGGTGGCTGCTTTTGGGGGTATATCGACCAGCAATCAGCTTCAAAAGGGGGTGGACTCGTTCTGCTCCGGGGAGTTTTGTTTAATCCAGTAGAAAGTGATTTAAGATGGTCTTTTGTTGCTTCCCCTAATAATGGTATTCATATAATGCAATGTTCTCTGTATTTATGAATCTGGTGCGCCACTTTATATATCACTTTCAATCACACAACTTCATTGAATTTAAATAATTCATATCAAAATATGTTTCATATTCTTTAAAGTAATGCTCCATTTTTGCCTTAATACTGTAATTTAATAAGATTTTAATTTATTTTTGAAACTTAATACATCCTTTTTTAAAAATTTAAATAATTAAAATTTACGACTTTTTATCTTCTGAGTGTTTCTTTTTCTTTAAAAATACATGGTATATTATCAAAAATATTAAAAGAAGGAAAGATATATTATGGTATAATGAGACGAATTAATTGAACATTTTCATTGATTTTTTTCCTGTTATTGGTAATTATACGGGGATAAAAAAAAAATCGTTTATCCTATATGTAATTGTTAATCAATAACAAGAAGTTATCTATTTTATAATCTCGTGCCAAACCTCCTGAAGATACATATTCATTATTTAATATGAACTACAGCTTTAAGGAAAGGGTTTGATAAAAATAAATAAGAGTTTCTTCTTCATTTAAAGCTGACAATCAACATATGGTATTTCAAAGAAATCATTGACGATGTTGTAATTTAAAACAATAGTATTTTATAAAATAATACAACAAAAACATCCAAAATATATTTGATCATACAGTGGGTGTTTTTTAAATTTAATGTAACATATTAATTTTTATAAATATATTAGCTTAATAAAATCAAAAAGAAAAGATTTAAGTACAGGCTACAATTATTTTTACGGTTACCTAAAGTAAAACCGAAAATACACTCCAGCTTGTATTTAAATAGTATTCTAATGTAAAATTTGGAATTGATTCAAGAAATGCATATATTTAAAAAAAAGAATGAAGAAAAATCCATGGCATATATCAAATTTTGTTATTAATGATCTTTAATTTAATAGCTTTTAAAGAAAAGAGTTTGGGAACTCCTTATTTCTTCATTATTTATGTTATTTACTGATCGCGATTTAATATATATATATATATATATATAAATTTTCAATTATCTTAAAGAAATTTTATTTTTTCATCCTTGAGTAGAATATATTTTCTGCTGTTGTGACTTATGGCGCTTTATAAGTCCCTTGGCAGTTATCTCTCAACGATTTAAGCCGAGTGAGCGTCTTTTGTTTTTTCAATAACGCCAATCAGGGCCAAGAGTACGACTTAGTTACTTCATGCGCCACATTTGCTTGCACAACCCCTTTTTACAGGGGAGCACATTCATGAAGAAATGAACACATTCATGAAGAAATGCATATTCATAAAGAAAACCATGCCCGAACCGGGACTCAAACCCGGGACGCCCAGATCAAGGGGAAGACGCTCTATCCCTATGCCAGGACTGCGGCACTTTTTCGGCAAAAGGGATTTTAAAAGTTTTCTTCAAGATTTTTAATGTGGATTATTTTAAAACTATAGATATAGATTTAAACCAAGCTGTATTAAGATTTGATGATTCTGTAAAATAAATTTAAAGCACTAGTGTCAATTTTGAAAGGATTAATGGGATCGAACATTATAGAATTTTTTTAAGAAAAATTTCTATAAAACTGAAAAACATAAAAATAAAATAATTGAATGTTAAATAGGATGCAAGCATAATAGAAAAATGCTTTGTCTTTTGTAATAATTGAGCACTGCTATGTAACTGATAATCAGTTTGAAAATTTTAATTTTACTAACTGTTTTGAAGCAGTTTTTTTATATTGAAAAGAGTTTTTTAGAAAAGAGTATTTTTTTTCTGTTCTTTTTAATTCATTAAATTTAAAGTTTTATTTCTGCTCCTTAATTTAATTTAATGGATACAGGATTCACTTTGCTTTATACCATAATATTTGTTTTAATGTGTATTCAGTAAAAATAAAGAATTTTCATGCTTTTTTAAAAATACATTGATGTTTTTAATTATTGATGTTTGAAATTAACATAAACATGTTAATGTGATGTTTGAAATTAACATAAATAGTTTCGATGTGACCGAAGAAGAGCATTTCGGATATACTGCATATCTGTTGCTATATTTTCAAGAATAATGGGTATATTAGACGGTCTATTTATTTTTGTTACGAATAACTGATGAAATAATATTATAAGTAGACAGCACTTTTATCCTATTATTCATAGTATATTCCATCCAAAGGTATATTTTGGGAAGAGTCTTTGTTGAACTTCGGGAGAATACCTCTTTTACGATAGAAAAAAAAAGGCACATTGGCATATCCACTCAAAATCATAACAAAACGATAAATAAAATAAGAATATTTATTACAAATCGTTTTCATAAAAAAAATAAGGAAATGGTAATAAGTTGAGAGGTCTAGCGTTGGTTTTTTAAAGTCTAAAAGTTCAATTAAAATATTCACTCTGTGTTTTTACTTATTTGTTTTTAATCCGTGCATGACAATATTGTTTGTTAGGGAATATAACAGTAGGAAAAAAGAAATAATCCGAAATGCGCATGCGCAAAAATCCATAATAACAATTTTTTCACTACTTCGAAATAATGACAATTTCAGGTGGGAGGGGGGGGGTCATCCGATTCAAACAAAAAATGACGCTGTGATTTTGATGTAAGAAACTTTGCAAAACTTCTTAAGTTATAAATTTGTGCATCCATTTGTCCAAATTATAAATGCGGAGCGGTGGCAGTAGGAGAGGAATTAATAATACTGCACAGCCTCTTGCCAAATAATTTCCATTTAACATCCACCAAAAGTTTTATTTTTATTATTATTTAAATAATTATCTTCACAATTTGAATTTTGAACGAACATATTATTTACTCATCATATTACGATGGATAATTTCTATATAACAAAAATTCCATGTTTTTTTTTCTCCTACATTCTGCGACTTCTCAATGTTGATCAAGCAAACAGAATGCCGATAAAAATTGAAATCTTCGAAAGGTATGGGAATTCTTGAAGGAAGAATAGAGCTATCTAATTTTCTCTACATTGCTGAAGACATTGCGATGGTTGAATATCCAATGAAACATGACATAGAAAAGTGTTGTGAAATGTGATGAAGATAGTCCAGTAAGTAATGGACATATTAATAAAGAAATTATGAAAATTCTTCGCAAGAAGAAAGGCAAAGCAACATTTGATACAATATGAAGAGGATAAAAGTTCCAAGAAAATATTACAGACGATGTGTTAAAATCATTCCAAAAGTGGGAACCCAACTCAAATCAGGATTCTACCCTTTTTATAATTTTGGGTAAATATTTAAATCAATACAGTGGATATGAAAATTTTATCTTTGTTTTTTTATCATTTTTAATTAATTAAAATATTTAATTTAATAAATTTTTTAATTAAATTTTTAAGTGGAACGGTGAGACTTATTTAAAGAAGTAATATAATTATCATGAATACAGCTGTATAGAAAAAAATAGGTAATATTTTAAAATGCGATCAGACAAAAGAAAAAAAAAAGAAAAAGAAAATTCTGAGGTTTTATGGAAAGTTTATTGTCTATTTTAAATCCCTTCCAGTAAATTGAAATTAAAAAGGAGTCCAAAATAATGATGAAAGCACTTCTTTAAACTTTAAACTTTTTTCTTCATGAAAACTTTTAAAACATATTTGCATTAGCTTTAAACATTTAAAACATATATTTTGCAGTTAAAAGAATTTTTAGATGTAATCACCGAACAAAGCGGATGAGAATGCATTTATGAATGAACAACAAATTCATTAAAGGGAAGAAAAAATGATATCAGCTATAAACATAATATATCAATCGTTTAAAATCTTTCATTATGAATATTAAACCACAACTAGGAAGTTTAGAATAATCTTGGACAAAAAAGAAACTTAAAGATGAATTTTATCTCATATTAATAAATTAAAATAGCATATATTACAGAAAAATAGCGACCACAAGAACTACTTTACAAGCTAAAATAAATGTGGAAGCTCATGAAATGCTAGAAGAAGTTAATGAAAAGCGATTTCGTTGCTCATATTTTCTTTTGGCTTGATAGGTGTATTGATTAAATGCGCTGTTTACTTTCCGTACAAATGAGACCGGCTATTTGCAAATAGCTGCTTTACTACGCTTTCAATATTTATGAGGAAGATTTTTATTTCATTGGGAGTTTTTTGTTTGCTTTATTAAAAAATGTCTATTTTATACTTTGAATAAATCTACTTGATTGTAGAAAGTTTCGATTAAAAGTTTTGAACGATTTTTGAGATAATTTGTCAACACCAATATCCATTTATATAAATAAAAATAAAACTCATAAATAGTGTACATAATGGAAAGCCCAAACTCTTCAGTTGATTTTCTTCAAAATTACTCACAAATGTTAAGATAATAAAAAAAGAATAAAAATTTCGAAATAATTAATAAAATGGCTTATTTTTTTATTAATTAAAAATTGTGTTTCCATTTTTGGAAACGATGTAGTCTTCATTATTGCCATTCCTATTGAAGGAAGACTCTTTGAATAGTTTAAATCATTTTATTTATTTGCCCTCTAAGTTACCACGCTCAGCTTCTAGTTAAATTTTGCATCATTTTTAACTTTGTAAAAAAAATTAATTTTAAGTTTATAATAATAAATCAATTTTAATAATGTTTAAAAATTATATAATGCAGTTTGCAGTTTTTTTGAAATTGAGAGAACAATCTGAATTAAAAATCGTTTGATACAGCTTGTAATTTTTTTGATGTTGTGAAATTATCTGAATTGAAAATCGTTTGATACAGCTTGTAATTTTTTGATATTCAGAAACCATCTGAATGAAAAAAAATCGTTTGATACAGCTTGTAATTTTTTGATATCCAGAAACCATCTGAATGAAAAAAAATCGTTTGATACAGCTTGTAATTTTTTGATATTCAGAAACTATTTGAATTAAAAATCGTTTGATACAGCTTGTAATTTTTTGATATTCAGAAACTTTCTGAACTAAAAATCGTGTGATACAGCTTGTAATTTTTTGATATTCAGAAACTATCTGAATTAAAAATCGTTTGATACATCGTGTAATATTTTGATATTGAGGAACTATCTGAATTAAAAATCGCTTGATACAGTTTGTAATTTTTCGATATTGAAAAATTATCTGAATTAAAAATCGTTTCTTCTGAACAGATATTCTCATTTATTTCATCATTATAAATAAAGTTGCGAATGCAAGAAAATTTTATACTACTCTATGTAAAAGTATTTTTTGCAGCAAAAATACTATACATATTAATAAAATTTGGATTATTTATATAAACATTGACATGCGATCGAATACTGTTCTAGCTCTTCGCATAAAATCGTTCGATTGTTTGAATCTTATAGAATTCCACAAATCTGAACAGAATCTTACATGTTTTGGTGCGCATGTTCCTCAGCACCTAGGAGGATTAACTGCTGTATTTAAAAATACCTGTGTCTTCTTGAAAAGGTGAAATGAAGATAGAATGATTATACGTTTTCGCGCCACAATTGCAAAAAAAAAACTATTTTTACACCATCTTAATTTTTTTTAAATTATTTTTCCAACGACAAAAATTTCATTTCTGTACAATTATTTCTGTAATTTTAATTTTTAAAAATTAATTAAAACACTATTTTTAGAAATGCTTTTTTTTCTATTGAAATTTAAAAACCATTTTAATGTTTACTCATGTCTTATACTCGTTTGCTTTTGCCATAGTAAAAGAACCATTATAAATGAATAAATAAACAAATACAACGAAAATATTTTTATGGGATATAATTAAATTCATGCACGTTGGCTTGCATTCGAGTGTACATTGAATCTTGCTCCTTGAAAATTATTTATTTGAACTTACAGGAATTTTGTAATTATTGGAATTCGGTTTTAAGTAGTAATCAAGGTATCTAAATGTATTATTACATCAAATTCTGAATCAAAGAAGTGTGAAGTATTTAAGACCGAAGAATCCCTTAAATCCACTTTTAAAATTGTATTTCATTAAAAAATTAAATTTATTAAAGTTGCCATATCAAAGACTTATTATATATGTTGTACATAATATATAATATAATTATATAACAACCAAATATATGTTGCGAAATTAGGAAAGGGGAATTCCAAATAAGTTTCATACATATAAGAGAAAGGCTGAAATTGAGGGTCTTTGTTTATCCGAAATCTTTAATATTAATTAATTCGATTCAAATAAGGGTTTATGGTTCTGAAATGTTTTAAGGAGTTGAATATAAAGATTTAAAAAATGCATGACGCAAAATGATATATATATTTATTTTTCGTTTTATTTCATTTTATTTATATATTTATAAAACATATAAACGCAGATGAAACCTCAGAGACTAGCATTAATTTTTTTTCACATTTTTTACCCGCAATTTTCGTTTACGTCAATTAATTATGTTAATATTAATTAAATGTTACGCAGAATATATTAAAAAGCTGCAAACATTTTTTTTTTTTCGATTTTCAATATTAACTTTTGGAAGTTAAATTTTTTATTGATATTTCAAAGTTTAATTTTTAATGAAATAAATTCTTCAGGAAAATAATGATATTTGGAGATTTTCAATAATCACAGACATAAAATAATATGCATACAAATAAATGTTTGCGAATCAAAATGAATTTTACGTAATACCTGTTAAAAATTTCATGTCTTTCAAAAATGATTAAAAATAACTACGTCTTTTGTAAAAGACAGACAAATAGATGAGACATAGATAATTATAAACAGGGTAAAAAGAAATCAGATACAAAATTTTCATTACAAGTTACATTCTTCACTATTTTTTTCTTCACAATTTTTATTATATTATTATTTCTTTTGGAAATATAATTTTGGAATGAATTTTACGGAATCAATGAATAAATTAAAGTTTGAATCATTTATTTTATTTTAGTATTATCTAATTAGATGCTTTTTCTGTTTCAGGTATTATCGTTTTTATATAACTAAGACTTTATAGAATACTTAATGTGTTTACTATTTCAGTGTAATTTTAATAACAAATTATAACATTTGTGAATAACAGCTCATGATTTTTAAAATGTGTTAATTCTGCACATGCATATATCTAGGATTTTCTAACAATATACCATCTCAGATTAACTCCCTTAACTGTTTACATCTAATAAAATACATCTTCTATTTTGGTTAATATTTTCTTATTTTGATTCAAATGTAAATCATTGAATACTTAACTTTTCTATGAATTCGAAGTAATTTTAATATTGAATTATAATCGTTATGAATGGTTTATTTTTTGCTTACAACTATCAAAATTCGATAAATCGATGCACGTATGGCACTCAGGAAAAACAGTTAAGAGGTTAATTATAGTCGACAAAACACAGAAGTTTGATTTTCTTTGACGAGCACTAATATTTAAAAAAATAAAACAAAGAATCTTGATTTTCAATCATTAAATAATTCATTACAAACTTTTTAATACTAATATATATATTTTTTAAATTTATGAATAGTTTTTTACATTTTTCTCCTCATGTTTCGTAAAAGAGTGATTGAATAGTTTAGAATCTTAGTTTAAATATTATTTTATTTAAACTCTTAAGCAATAAATTCCGTTCTTTGGCTGTATATAATTAGAAAAAAAACTTTAAATTGTTGAAGGATTTATTAATTATATCCCAAGGAAAGAAATCATTGCAGATGTTTTAGCCTATTAATATATGATGATTTAGAATTCCATGAATTTTGAATTTTATTTTAAGCATAAGCCATGAATTTGATTCCCATGAATTTTGTTTAAAGCATAAGCATCTAGAATCCGGATTTTTTTTCTTTGGAAAAGTATTTCATCTATGGTCATATCCTTTCAGATCCTTTTCGACATCAATGTTTCGAAATAGTTATGGTTTTAAATTTTACTTAATTTATTGTGCAAGGGTTTTTTAACCTCCTGTATTTTTTCTGCAAATGATACATGACATGATTTTAATATAAATGACTACTTATGGTTACTTACTAATTTATTGGTAACGGAAGCCAGTCATTATAAAATAACAATAATTTTCACCTCTATGTCATTCTTTAACACCAACCGCCAATTTATTGTAATATCTGTTTAAAAACAAAATCCTAGAACTATTTACGAATTCACGTATTTTTTGTGCCGGCGTCCTGGCATAGGGGTAACGCGTCTTCCCCGTGATCTGGGGATTCCTGGGTTCGTGTCCCGGTTTGGGCATGGTTGTTCTTCCGTTGTTCTATCTGCGAGATGTGTGAATGTGCCCTCCTGTAAAAAGGGGTTGTGCAAGTGAATGAGTGATGCGTGAGTAGCCAAGTCGTACTCTTGGTCCTAGTTGGCGCTACTAAAAAAACAAGAGACGCTCCCCCACCGGCTTAAAATCGCTGTCTTCGTAACAACGGGCTTGTCCATGGCAAGTGCTATAAGAAACAGCAACGTATTTTTTTGTACCTGAATGCATGCCTAGTAGTCACCGCTTTAATTATTCTCATCCTAAGGAAGGTGCAGTGGTGGATTTCTAACTAGGTGCACTAAGCAGCCGTTTATTACCACTAGCTAAAAAGTAGCCGCAAGCAAGTCGCATAATTTTTTTTTCCTAATTGGCAAATAAATAATTTTATAAAGAATACAAATTCTATCAATGATAAAATATTAATTTAACATTAACATATTATCAAGCATAATTGGTCCACCTGTATGTTTATGGTCTATTTATTTTCAATACATTCACTTAGTTGTTAGAATGTCTTAAAATCGAATATCTGCTTCAATAATAATCTTTACAAATGTGGATAATCGGGCAATCTGGAATCATAATAGATAAATAAATTAAAAAACAAAACATATAGTTATTTACAAAGTTAAAATATATTCTGAATTTATAATTATTAATCATTAACATGTTAAAAAGGAACTGAAATATTAAACTAAATTTATCATCTTAAAAGAGGAAGTCTGATAAGGAGTACTGCCTGTAATCTCAAAATTCTTAAAGCTGATTCTGCAAGTGTGTAATTGGACAGAAACACGGCGGAGAGCCTCTCCAATATTTCTCACTTTATAATAATAATAATAATTGTTATTATTATGATAAATAAATGCGAAAAAATATGGAAAACCTCTTGAATACATATCTTTGAAAACAAAACTAATATTTCAAATATATGAAAGTAATAAATCAACCAACAATGGAGAGCGGTAATGGGAGGAATAAAAACATAAAACATTCATATCCAATATTAAAGTTATTTTATATTTTGATTCTGAATTCTCTTTTTAATCATTCTTTTGAACTATGAAATTACTTCATTTTTCAGCAATTCATAAAAAAATTAACATTTTGAGAAACAAAATTTAACATTTTTTGAATAACTTGAATTTGAAAAAAAAAGTCTTTAACATGTTCACAATTTATGTATTGAACTATGGTTTTCATTATGTTAATATCTGATCAAAATTAAATATAAAATATTAACTGCAAAATATACGTTCATTTATCGCTGATACTTTATAATTTCACGATCTAGAATTCAATGGCTTGAAAAATTAATTATAGATTTCAAGTGCAAAAATATTTTTTACTGTGAAGTGTTACATTTTTTTAATTCTCCTTATCACTTGGTCCATTTTGTTTCTTACGCCTCTTGTTCCAATAATACCAACTAAGATCAGAACGCTCCGGTATAGTTTAATTTACAACAACTATTTTAAATTTTATTTCGTCCGTCTTAATTTTTGCATTTTCCGTAATTTTATCAATAAAATATAGATACAGAAGAATGCGATCTATATCTTAAATTCTTTCAAAGTCATTTGAAGAAAAGCATATATTCTCTTTGTTTAAGTCATTCAAAGTTTAGTCATTACTATCCATCTTTTCCTTTTTTTCAAACATAAGTTAAAGCTTTTTTTAATTGACTTAAGTCATTGATTAAGTCATTAATGATTTTGAACCAAAGCTACTGCAATGTGAATAAATGGATTAACCCTTCTTTGCATGATTTTTTTGTGAAATAAATCAAGGTAATATAATTCATGCTTTAGATTAAAGGAAAAAATGTTTAAAAAATCCTAGTATAAATATATAATATAAAATGATTAAAAAACAGTATAATGAAAATAACCATCATTGTACAAATTTGCATGTTAAGCTCAATACAAAATTTTCAATGTCCCTCTCTTCTAAATTTATCCACTTTTTATCGCTTTTATTAGCAAAAAAAAAAAAAAAAAAAAAAAAAAAATATCAGATTAGTTATAAAAAATATTTAAGAAATCGCATGTTTCTTCCAACCACAACAAGCAGCAGAATGACAAGTTCAAACCCGTTATAATGATTGTGACATTTGAGTTTTTTTATAGCTACGTTCCTTATTACTCAATAGTCGTGAAAAAAGCTGCCAGCAACAACCAACTTACAGTACATCTGTTTTGAGAACAATTTTTTTTTCACTAAATGTTATGATGGAAATTTCCGTCATCATGCAAAAAAGGGTTAAATTTATTTCTCAATATATACTTTAATTGGAATTTTATGCTTTTACATTAAACGCTTTAAAATGATAAAGTTTTTCATTTTATGTGAATAAACATTAAAAATTTTTTAACTGAGAGGGAGAATAAAATCTGTAATGCAAAATATCGGTGTACAATTTATTAAATGGTGGGTTTCCTCCCTACAAAATATTGTTTTTAATATTATCTTGCAGAATAAGGACGCAGCAAACCGAAATTTAATAATTTTCAGAATAACAAAAACATTTTTACTAATTTCATATCAATCATTTGACGACTTTTATAATCTTTCACATACCTGTATAAATTAGGAGTTACCAACCAGTAAGATAGTAGGAGTTGAAGTAGAATCTCCTATGCGAGTTTTTATATAAAAAAAAAAGGAAAAAAAAGGGGGACTTTAAAGGAAGACAAATAAAAATGCTTTTGCACTTGAACAAACAGAAGTCCCTAGAAGTTTTGATCCGAAGCTTGAAAGAAATAAGAAGAAAGCGAACCACAAATAATATTACATAGCCACAATGCCGCTTTAGTGGCTTTAGACTTTTTCCCAAGAGGGTTTGTCAAATCTAGATGCTGTTCTGAAAACTCAACAATGTTATCATTTGTACATATATAATAAAAAAAATTTCATAGATCACATGGAAAAAGATGCAAAGCTTCTTTTTCTTTTCTTTTTTTCTTCAAATAAGATAACTTCTAACTTCTACTTTATATGGGTAACTTCTAGTTTATATAGGTTTGCGAAAGATTATAGATGTTGTCAAATGATTAATATAAAATCAGCAAAAATAATTTTGTCATTCTAGAAATTATTAAATTTCATTTACTGCGTCATTATCTGCAAGACAGGTATTAAAAATAATATTTTGTAGGAAAATAAAAACCCGTAGTGTAATAAACTGTACATCAAAATTTTACATTGCAGGTTTTATTCTGCTGTTCAGCTAAAAAGTTATGAATGTTTATGGGCATAAAATGAAAAAATACATTGAATTTGTTCATAATAAGAATAAGAAATAGAGACTGATAATAAAATTAATGTGAAACTAAAATAATGGAGACTAAGAATCTAACAATTTTCAAATAAAATTTTTAAAAAAATAATCATGGTTTTAAATTTTTTTTTGAGTTGTCTACATTTAACTAATTTTGTCTATTTTATATTTTAAAAAAATTATTTGCTGAAGAATTTTAAGAAGAAAAATATGATTTAAATAAAGAATTTTTCCATTTTGAAATAAAAATTCTTTTTTATCCTTCTGTGTGGAACTTGAACAATTGTTATACCGTTTACAATCAGTGATAAATCACAATTAAGCGAATGGATTAAGGTTTTAATTCAGTACATATCTCCCTTCTTGTAAGAGCAATATTTCTTTGAATAGCACTGGCAAAGAGCATTTAAAGTAATATTCAAACTTTACCTCTTATAATCCATCTGAAAACTCCAGCTGTGCGCAGTAGCGATCCATAAACAACTCCTGAAAGAATTTCTCATTCTTTGATATATTCTTCATTTCCGATTCTACTACTTCCCACGAGTTCTCCTTATTACTATCACCAACGAAAATGGTCTCAACAGTATCCAGTTCTATGAATTCTCTATGTTCCATTCTCAAACTATTTGATCCCAAACAGTTGAGGTGATTTTCAATTTTTAAGATTGACGGAAAAACATGAAGATGAAAACTGACATGTTGAGGGTTACTATCCACCCACCATGACCTCAGAGGGGTGGTGGGGAGGGGAGGAACTAGACACTACAACCATGTGTGATGGATCTATTTGTACCTAAGCGTTCCACTTAAGCACTGGAAAAAAGAACAGGAAAAAATTAGCAACAAGAAAGGAACAAAGGACGAAAAGCAGATTCCTAATTGAAAGTCCGTCGTCCCCCCCCCTCCCCTTTCTGTATACCCTGGGGCTGATCCACCCTCTTCCCCCCACTGGGGCATGGGGGAACGCCCCCCTAAACTCCGAAACCCAATGTTGACTCGTCCCTTAATTGGGACTAATGATATTAAGTTAATTCGATAAGACCCGGGGACGGCCTCGAGGGGTAAGACGTAGCCAATCGGGGGAAACCAGCATAAAAGGAACGCAGGGAGGGTGGGTGAACTGAGTTCCAGACGATCAAGGGGGGGGGGGGAAATTTAGAAGTCGGTGTACAAACTTTTAGTCATCGTTTGGTCGCTATCACGTGTGCAGGCAGATGCTGCCGGCTGTGTGCCTTGATGACCAAAACAAAGGCAACATTTCTCACACACAGTGGTATAAACAGCGGAGCATTGCCGGAGGCTAACCATCAACAGGAAGTTTCGAGATTTAGTTCCTCCCATTTAAATGTTTCTGTTTCATCGTGGAATAATTAACATCTATACCCCTCTTTCGAAAAGGGCTCTCGAGTCAATTCCCCAAATCCAGTAGAAAATGTTTTAGTTCAAGTCGTTTAAATGTATGGTGGTAGAATTCCAAGGCCATACACGATTTAACGTCGAACAGAGGATTTGTTTCGTTGTTTCTGCAATTAAGATGTGTAGCTGTGCTCATCTGACTATAGAAAATGAAGTATTTAAACGAAATGGTCTCTGATATTTGTGCGAGAAAATGTGTAGAGAATATTTGATAGGGTTTGTTAAGTCGCTGGAGATATTTTAATGGGAATGTTTCTGGATGTAATGAATTCCCAGTTTGACAACTTCGAATTTCATGTCATTACATAAAAGCGGTTTAAATTCACTCATTCTATGGAGTTTATTTTAACCCAGACGAAGGCAACTCTTTACATTTAACTAGGAAACTTTAACAACAATTCATCTTATTGAATCATCCATTGTAAGTCAGCTCACTAACAGGCCAGCCTAGAAAATTTATCAAATGATATTTAAGTTAACGCTTGAAAATGAAGCAACATAAATTAAATTGCCAAATATATCATTCTATGCTTTACACATTCTTATAGATTTTTTCTTTAAAATTTTAAATATATTTGGGCTGAAATCGAATTTTGATTCTGTAAGGTCATTAAAAATATAATTAATAGTAATTGATTGTATTAATATTAGTAATTTTTCAGGATATTACGAAATTTATGTAAAGAGGAAATAGAACACAAATCCTCTTTATCATGCAATAATTATGTTCTTTTGACTCATAATATTCTGATTAAGTTCTTTTTACTGACAAGATGAAACAGCAACGCATTATTGTTCCCTTATTCTTCATGATTGTAATAATAAAAAAATTTTTTTTTGACTGCCATAATTCAAGATTGAAAAAAAAAAAAAATGCAACAAACTTTATTGTTATTTGAATGTAAACTGCGAATTATCTGAATGTTTATTGCTATCTTAGAATTAAATAAAAACAGATACCTCGAATATTTTCAATTTATCTTAATACTTTGAAACAATTTATATTTAACAGAAAGGAAAAAGTTTACATTAAGAATTACAAATTGTTATAGATTATTAAATTAAATTGAAAGGAATAATAGTGATTCTTCATGTGCTTACCATCTATGAAAGTTATAAAAAATAATTATTTTATAATGTCATTGCCACTGTTTCATTATCAAAGATATATCATTTGTAGATAAATTCTTTCTTAATGAAAAGTTTCTATGAATTATTTTAAATAGAATGTTCTGAATCCTCCATGAATGTCCGCATCATACCGAAGATGAGACAAAACAGATTTAAATTTTTAAAATTCATTTATCATAGAAGGAATATAAATCAAATCCTTAATCCATATATGGAAAAAACGTCAGTATTTACGAAAAACAAAGTTACATCTAAAGTTAAGCAATTTATTTCTGGAGATACGTTGAATGGAAGAAGCTTACCAAAGTATAGTTTTTAATTCAATTTCTTATCAATAATAATAAATATCGTGTATAAATATTTGAGAATTCCGAACAGAAAGCATCATTGCTTTTGGGTATCAGAATAAAGAATTCATATTTGATAAATTTTCTTCATATTGAATGCATTGTGAACTGTGATAAATATTAGTGCTAAAAGAAAAAGTTTTTTACCATTTAAAACATCAGTTTTAAGAACATTTAGACGAACATTTTTTTAATTACATTTATCCAAATAATAGTAAGCCCAACAGCTTTAAATATAAAACGAAATCTAAAATATTTGATAAATTTTTAAAATCCTGAGTATTTTTTTGTAAGGTGCATTTGTTTATTTAATTCTCTAATAAAATCTTACTGATTTCTCATAATCTTCTTCCGATATCGTGCAGGTTTGGTTTCAGAACCGACGTGCAAAGTTCCGCAAACAGGAGCGACTGAACCAGCAGAAGCAGGCCCAGCAGAGCAGCTCTCAACCCAGCAGCAGCTCAGCTTCAAGCACCACGTCCTCATCCACCAATAACTGCACGGACAGCACGGTGACCACCATGAAAGAAGGCAGCGGGTCTTCGGCCTGCATCGGAAGCAAGGACACCAAGCCACCCGTCCTCACCGCCATCAACACAGACACGAAAACAGTCAATGGTATGTGAGCCACCAAATCTCTTTATTTCTTTTTATATATAGACAAAAACAAAACCTACGAAATTTGTTTTTAATAATGAAACATCAATTAACAAAACCTATATAAAATTTTCTTAACAAAATGAATATGAAGTTATTTAACAAAAATTTTAAACCAAACAATTTATTATGCCCGTACCCAATTAATTATGCCTAATTTGATTGATGAAATAATCGAATCGTTGTTTGTAATGAAAATGTTACGACTGTTTTTGAGATCTTTTTAATGAGATCTTAAAAAAGAACGGAATCGCCTGTTAATGGAACAAAGAATGTTTTCTTGCTAATTTGATTAACTTAATCTGTTGAGAGATAAAAAGTCAACTCAGCGTGGACATCACTTAAATATAAATTCTAACTGTTTGTGGACCATTTGCGTCATCTACCCCTTTCAAACAATTTATCTTTTTAATATATATATTTTTTTATAATCGATAAATTATGTATCCAATTGCACATGACAGCAAACATCTTAAAAGAACATTAATTGCACTTAGTATTTATGCAAGTGGTGTTCTTTCAAAATGCAATGTTGAATAACTATCTGATCAAAAGTATCATAGAATTTTGTCAACTAAAATGACTTTTTTATTGCCTTTACATGAGGCAACATAAAACTAAGCTTTTAAAACAATATATGTGATCTCAAATAAATAATTAGTAGTTCTTTGCCATTCGTAAGATAATGTAGGACACAAGTTATAAAAATAAGTATATTTCATATTGATAATGACTTCTTCATTTTTATGGCAACTTGCAAAATTGCATTTCTGCATCGATCGTAGGGTTAAAATTCACCACAGTAATTCGCTGTATAAGCTCTAGATTTTAACTCTTTAAAGTTTATTGATCAAGGCCGAATATATATATATATATATATATATATATATATATATATATATATATATATATATATATATATATATATATATATATATATACTGATCTTATTTTTAATCATTATATAAACAATTTTTAGAAAATTATTAAAATTTTTAAAATTTTTAGACATGATTTAATTATTTTAATACAAAGTTTGCCAAAGCGACTGATTTGTGTGTTAGTCAACCAGTTTCTGAAAAGATTGAGGCACCCTGATTAGTTGGTGAATTTGCATGAAAAATATTATAAGAATAATATTCTGAAATTTAAACAGCTTTTGATTTTAATTTGAATGAGTTTGAAAGTTTTGATTCTTGAAAATCAAATGGAAGCTTTCAATTACGCCTTCAAGTTGGAAGTGCCACCCAAAAATAATTTCGAAATATGAAGTCCTTCAAAATTTTCCTTTAGGTAGTTGCCTATTTTTTTCTATTTGATAATCCGGCTCTGCTCTTAATTCACTCTATACTATTAGTTATCATAACTAAAGTGCATTATTATTGCAGCTTCATAATGAATTATCATTAATCATAGTAAATTATGATGCAAAAGAAAAAGAATTAAATCGCTAACCAAATATTGCATAATCAGTCCATTGTCTTAGGCCGTTACTGATGCTACGTTTTATTATTTATTTTTAATATCGTGATAATTTTGTGCATGCAGTTTTTCAAAAAAATTCAATATATTACCAGTTTAGAAACATAAAATAGGCCACATAAATTTGATTTTGTTGACCGTTCCCCATTCATACTGCAGAAAATGTAAATGATGTCACAACACTCCACAATTACAAGCAATGTACAGTGAGATATTAGATAGCATCCATTATTACAATTATCAAATATTTGTAACAATGCATGAATTGCTTAATTATTTCGATTTCAGTTTAAATAGAAATCGTCAGATGATAATTTATATGAAAACGAAAATGAACGTAATAACTCCAAGACAAAGTAACTTTGTTTAAATTAAAAGCTAATATTATCGTTTGCATTTTTCTTTAATTTGATTCGTAATGCTTCACATTAGACACAGTTATTATTAATTAACACTAGCAGGATTAAACAAAAAAAAATGAAATACTGAAGATAATAATCCAATTAGAACCGATTTCATGAAAGAAAAACGAAGCCATACGAACACTTCTTAAAGAAAGATGATTAATTTATTCTCTAAACAAAAAGGAAACATTCTATTGAAACTTCTCAGTATGTTTAAAATCATAACAACCAGGAATCTCACTAAACTCTACAATTTGCAAGTAAGCCAACAGGGGAAGCAGGGGAGGAGGAGAAAGAGACTAAACGAGAACTCATGTTTTGTAATCTTAAATTGGCGAAACTCGTAATATTCGCCGCATTTATTCTCTCTTCTTCCACAGTCACGTAGACGCGAGTGAGAGCTTATTGATTGCGGCATATCGAACACTTTCTTGGTAATCAGAACAACGTTCCGAGCCCTTGGCGGGAAGTTTGCAGAGCCCCAGTGGAACGCGTCTTTAGTATGCCATCTCTCTTGCCAGGGGCGCTTAATCAGGATCTGACCCGGAAGGGTGCCGCCCCTGCTAATAACGAACTCGAAGGATTGCTCAGCCTGGAGTTAGTTACAAGATCGGGTATCATTTTTTTGAGCTGAGCCATTTTTGCTGCGCCTGAAAATGTGAAAGTTTGCGTCTGTCGTTTATTTCGAACTGATTCATTTTTCTGGAGAAGCGAGAATAAACAATGTCTTTTATGAAAGTGCACTTTCATCTGGCTAAATAAATTTGTCCGGAACAGCAAGTGCGACATTTAATGTTCATTATTATTCTATAGTCTTTATTTTGATAAAGTAAATGGTAAAATTTATTTTTTTCAGATTAAAAAATCTTTTACTGCCTTTTAAATTTAAAAGTTCAAGGAAATAAAAACATAAAAAGCAGTTTCGCATGATAGATTCGATGTATAGTTAAATTTATTCCGTATCCTCTCTTGTTACAATATTTGATTTCAGATCTTAATTTCCAGAATTAATGTCAATGAACTTGCTAATATGTTACAACTTTTTCAAAAATACTATTGCAAGCAAACACACACACACACACACACACACTCGCGCGTTAATAAAGATTTTAACATAATTAAGATACATTTCACTATGTTGCATCCATAAAAATATATTCATAATATTACTGTAAATGTAACAGGAATAAGAATAATTAGCATCATTTTACAAATTAGAATTTATTTTATAACATTCTTTTTTGAAAACTTCTGGATTATTTTATTTCAGATCAAAGTTAAGCAATATTCAGTAATATTAATAAAAAAAAGATTCACAGTTGTTATGGATAATCATAAAAAATGGTATTAGGCTTTTTTACAACACAATGAATGGTCTTTATAATTGAAGTCACAGTTTTAAATGATCATAAAAGAAAACAAATTTTGGAAAAATGCTATCAAGTAACAGTTTATAGAAGAATATCGAATCTTATCCTCTCACCCGCTTCCAATAAAAAAATTAGAAACAAATTTAAAAGGGCATTTTTACAAGCAACGAAGCCGTATGCAATATTGTAACGAACATTGACTATGGGACATCTCGTGGACCATTTTTATCTAAATTGGAATGTTAGCATTTATAACTGCAATCCCCAAATAATGACTTTAGATGAATGCAATTGAAATGAGTAGGTAATATATGGAACTTGTAGGGTTCATATCCTGCAGTTCTGAACGCTGACATTACTATTTTGGTAAGAATAGGCTTCATCTAATCCCTCAAGATGTTCCATGGTCAATATAAGTTTACAATATTGCATAAAACCCCATTTCCCAAAAGTGTCGAGTGGTGTGCGGAAAATAAAGTCCCTTGTTCTCCTGTAAACAACTATTTCCAATTTTGTTAATGTTCTGTCCAATAGTTTTCCTCTTATGGCTGTTTCAAAATGGAATTGAATTATAAAAATACTCTATTATAATATATAATATAGGGTCTTTATAATTCATATTTATAATACAAGGTACTGTAATTCAATAATTTATATCCTTATAATTATAAAGACCTTGTATTTGAAAGGGCATTTAACTTGTAATACATTAAAGGCCGTTTCAAACTCTAATTTTGAAAATTATTGCCTATCTTAGAGAAGTAAAAAAATATGTTGCTGAACCACAAAAATGAGGCACTGTACTGCTTTTTAAATGGCTAATAATTTCTTTTGTCTTGAGTATTGACTTTATTAAAAAACTTATAAATAAAGCAATTAAATATTTTTAGGAAATAATTTATTTAGAGTGGAAACAACTTCTTAAAAATAAAATCTGTCTTAAATAATAAATTATTTAATTAATAGCAGGACACAGATTTTTGAATTGTAGTATTCTAAATTTTGATAAACTAAGTAGATCGACTGCCACAACACCAAAAACAACTTTTTTATGGTGTTTAGTGGCTTCTTCTTGAGTGTTGGCAAAAATAGATTTTTTTTTTTGGAAATTAATTATAGAAATAGTAATAGAGTTTGATATCTCATAGATTATCTTGTGTTAAAATCTGAAATTGTGGTATTATCAGCTGCGATTTTCACTATTTCAATAAAATTGCTGTTATCTATAGATAGTTTTTTTTTTGCTCCTGAAATTATAGTTTGGAGAGAAGGAATTCTATTAAGATCGGCTGCTACTGACTTCTCAAATGTACAAAAAAAAATCAACCATCTTATGAATGTTATATACAAAGTTCCTATTAAAATATTTCTTGGTCTTTTCTCATTTGTGGAAAGCTTACTATGTCATGGTAAATATAGATTAAAATATTTAGCACTGTTTATGTAATCAGACAAATATCAAAGTACACTTTATTTTCTAAATATTATTATACACTTCACAGCGCAAAAGATCTTCGCAAAAGTGACTCCATTTAATAGTGTTTTTCAGCATCGAACTATTTCAGTTTTTATGAGAGGAAACTTAAAAATAGTAGAGGGAAAATAGAACGAAAACACATTTTGTGCCAAATAACCATAATCGAATAGAATATCCCCTATAAAGCTTCAATAAAAGAAAGCTTCTTTTGTCCTTTTCCGACCAAAATACTTTAAAATCTTATTTAATTCTGAAAGATAAATCCCCTTATTTCTTTCTCTCTTTTTCCATCCCACTCTCTTTTTATCTATAGGACTGTAAAGAACCAGAAAAGACATATAGAGAAATAAAATGAAAAAACAACGGCAGAAATAGAGGAATCCATCGCTGGTGCGCCATTTACTTTTGGTTAAGTCGT
The DNA here is from genome assembly GCF_947563725.1 of Argiope bruennichi. Classification (NCBI taxonomy): domain Eukaryota; kingdom Metazoa; phylum Arthropoda; class Arachnida; order Araneae; family Araneidae; genus Argiope; species Argiope bruennichi. The sequence goes on from NC_079154.1 coordinate 59,720,413, forward strand.
GTAAGTCTTGTGCCCCAACAGCAACCCAAACAAGGCTGGAGCAGCAAAGCGAATTCCTCGCCACCATAAATTGCAGGAGTCAATACGATTTAGAGCCAGGCATTCGGCCTTTTCATCAACACTCCGACAGCCCCTTAGTATATGGGCACGCAGTTTGGACTCTGCGCCCTTGCCCATTCCTGGGGCGCACCAGCAAGAGGGGAGTCTGGGGGTGGGAGGAGCAGAGATAGAGAGAGGAAAGGGAGCTGCAGAAGTCATGCTTCCATTATCCCGCTTTCTACTGACGCTAACTGAAACAAATGGGGCACACCAAAAACCATTTACGGAATTGCCTCGACCCATCTGGTATCACGTGGACGTTGTCTTCAGCCCCTTCCATCCACGTGCCAGCCAGATCTTTCACCTGAGACCCCCAGCGTTGTGTCACACGCCCCTGCTTATTTCTTTTCTTCTTGTGTCTTTCTTCTTTTTTCCTTTTGGACTAGGTCCGGCGATGTCCAAGACTGCTTGCTGGAGGGAAAGGACTATGGTGGATACTCATTGTAATTAGGCTGATGGCGTTTTTTGTTGGTCGTTGTTTTTCCTTCTTTTTGTGCTCGGTCGTTGATGCTGTTATTGTCCTGGTGGTACGCTTTTGTTGTTGTCTTAATGTTTTAGTTATGGCTGTACTAGAGTTGTCCCCAACGTGCTGAGAGCTAAATTGGCTTTCAGATAAAGTAGCTTTCTACTTAAGGTTCTTCTAACTTTTGTTCTGCTTTTCTTTTTTCTTTCTCTTTTTTATCATTCATTTTCCCGATCCGGTAATGTTAATTTAGAAAATGATTACTAAGTTTATTCTAGAGTTTTCTTTCCTTCCTTCTTTCTTTTTTTGAAAAAATTTCAAAAGAAGTTTTACTGCTCAATTTTAGCTCATATTTTTTTCTTCGTATTCAATTATGTTATTGGACCTTTCGCAAGAAAATAATAAAAATAGCAGGATTTGTTTAATACTTATGATAGTGACAATCCAGACATTTGATAGCTAATTGAGAAGACGACCGTATGAGAAAAATAAATAATCTCTATTTTTGTTAACGAAATGTGAAATATCGCAGGAGCTATGGAAAGTGAAGAATGTTCTTTTTGCGAACATAATTCTACATTTATAAGTCAAAAGACCCAAACTTCATTAATGTGATCAAGTTCTTCGAATTGTTCAGTTCAAAATACCTTTCAATAACATACAAATTCAGTGTTCATTCAAAAAATAAAGTAAAACAAAAATATACAAATGTTTGGAAACTTGATATTAATAATATTTAACATTTACAACAAAAGTTTGTTCTTAAATTGAAAATTTGTTAAAAAAGTTGTGATGGATATTCCTTCAAATGAATTTTTCTATATTTCTTGTTAATATAAAATTTTCCTTTTAAATTCTTGGTACGAATTTTATTTCTAGAACTGAAGATATTTTTCATATCAGTTCTAACTCAATTACAAAAAATTAATGAGCCGATTAGTATTATACTCTTTGTCTAAAATAAAATGCAATGCTTTTGTTTCCTAGAATTTGTTAAAAATTTTATGTCAAAGAATTCCTTCTATTTATCTACATTTTCAAAATCTGCACTAAAGACTAGATATTGACTGTGTTTAACTTCAAATAAATTTCATTTTGCATATACTTGATATTCGTAATTCCTTCAAAAAAGCGATTTAAATTTAAAATTTGAGATAGCCTTTTAGTCATCTTATTTTCGTTGTTTTATTGTTGCTTCTGTTTATTGTGTACTTGGATCTTCGAAATGAATTCAGTTTATATGGCGTCACGATCACAAAATAAATGTCACTATCAGTATCATCAGACTTCAAGTTGCCCTGCATGGCGTTTTGACTCCCTCGCCCCCTCCCCTTTTTTTTTTACCTTCATGAAAAATGCGCCAGCAATTCCAAAATTAAATGCATTCCAAAAATAAAATGCATTTTATTTGTAAGTTATGAGCAAATTAATAAAGAGTTAATTGGCTCGAACATACATCCAGAATGCATTAGAGAATAGTAAGTATTAATATTCAACGTACTGAATACAATATTTAATATCTTAAAGAGCTTTGTTTACAAATTACAAACAAAGAATCATAAAATGAAATCAGAAAGTAAAATTTGATTGCGCATATGTAAAAGAATATGACAGAAATATATGAAGGGAATCTCCCTTTAGCTTTCACCAATGGGAAGAAAACACGTGTTTAAACATCGGTAAAACATTGAAATAGTTTGAATTTCGTTAAAACAATGGAAAATATTGTTGCAAATATTAGGTAAAAGCGTTATGTATGTATATATAATCAACGAAGAGAATGCAGCGATTTAGCTTAGTTTTTATTTAATAAAAATTTCAAAAAATCGGCCCCGAGATGCACATTCCCAAGTATATTTGTGTCAAATTTGAAAGTTGTTGGTATTAATAGCTACACATGCGCATACATTCGTTTTTATTATTCGCAGAGATTTAGGTATGTTATGTAATAAATATAAAATATAAATTGAACAAAATAAAATTAATTTCATTTCAAATTATTCTTTTGTATATCCATTTTTCAGAGCTGCCTAACCATTATCATTACGTAATATCAATTTTGAAACGCTTAATAGATACTGAGATATACTGTATTTGGATTCACAAACTGTTTCTTGCAGTTATGAGGAAATCTGCAATATATCTTGAAATTGTGTTATGCAAATTTTGTTCTATACAAAAATCGGATTCGATCGATGTCCTTTATTATCGTCGTTGATGCCGTTTATTTGCTCAGCTGATAAAAATAATAACGTTTTTCTGTATTATATTTATATCTAAAATGTTAATCATCAGCTAAAATAAATTCAATTTGTAGAAGAACAATTGAATGAGAAACTTAGTATCCCGATAAAGTGATTGTACTGTGCATACAGATGACATCTCAATAAAATCATCTTTTCTGTGCATGCTTTATAAAAAGTTTTTAAATATGTGAAATCCTTGAGCCTTCATATTACGCCACTGAACTTCTTCAAAAAGGAGGGGGGGGGAGAGTCTCTAAAAGTCCTTTATTTTGTTAAATAAAAATGATTAGCAATTTTTTTTCGATTAAAAATCTGAATTTCGTTTTGTAGGCAAGATATCTCCCTCTGTGAAATGGAGCACCTCGCACTGCCCTCAACAGAAGCCGGCCGTCGCGGCGATCAGCCCCTTGACGTCACTGGCCACGTCATGTCCGACTTCATCATTTCCGGGAGTTCTGGGTTCTGTTCCTTATCCTCTGTCGTCCATCGACACCAAGCCGGCTCTAGCCTCCATGTTCTGATTCTGAGAGGACAATACTTTTCTTGTGTCATCTAAACAACAAATACGTGCTGTCGTCCAACCTCAAAGACCAATTTCACAAAAAGAAAACCTCTTCACTTGTCTCCAATAAGTAACACTTAATGATTGTGAAGCTTCCGTAAATAATTGTTTCAGCAATGAAGTTTAAGTTTTAATTTAATATTACATTTTAAATTTTCTGATCGAAAAAAAAAAAGAGATAGAAATCGATTTCATGAAAAAATAGTAATTACTATGATAAATTTATTTGATATCAACACGTTCCGTAGGGACCCTAGACAAAATTCGGTACCCTTTTTTCCTTAATCGAGCTTCAAAATCATCTATTTTTTATTGATTTCAATTTAGTCTCTTAGTAGACAACTTTTTTCGACAGGCAATAATGATAAAATATTTAATTGAAGATGACTTCCAGAGTTCCAAGTTTCAGTTACTTGCAAGTAGAAAAATAAAATGAAATTTGTAAAAACAAATTAGTAAAAGTTATACATTTTTTAAAACTCATTCTAAATGTTTAAATACAAAATTTATCACGGTTGCCGACTTGTGAGTCAGTCGGCTAATAACAGAAAGAAAGGAAAAAAAAATACTGATAAGCAAACGATTTTGAACACAGTAAAATGAAAATTATAGGAATAATATTAAAAAATTTAAGCAATATTTTATTTCAAATTGAATACATTCAAGTACTTGACCATAAAAAAACAACAAATAGGAACACAAAAATACCGAAAAAAATTCTCAGGGTCTTGGGATTCTCTAATGTTTGCAGAGCTTCTAGGCAGTTGCTTACTTTAAAGATGCGTTAGCAGAAAAAAACATGCCAAGTTGATTTTGAAAATTACAAATCATCGCATGTTCTAATATCATGAGTAATGAATAAAAAAATATCTTTAAAAAAATCACAATGCGTATATATCTGAGAAGATTTAACACTTTTTCAAAGACATTTTAACTGAAGATATTTGAATAAATCAAATCACTTTTGTATGGTCATGGGATTCCGATTCTAAGCAAAAATATGCGCAGATTGTAATGGTTTTAAAATGAATAGCTTTTTAACGTTTAGTTTAAGAATTATTAAATATTTGTAATAAATATTTTAAAAATACGAAAAATAAAAATTTTATTGTGAGAGTTACATTGACGTTTAAAATTCATATTTAAAGTTTTCTACTGGATTAAGTTCTAAGTAATCCATTTTCAGATTGATGCTTTTTTATTTACTAACGTTTTAATCTTAGCCTATTTGGCGTGTTTAAAATTTGATAGTAATACAAATAATTTTAAGAAATCATAGTTAATTAATGCAATGAAAACACTGAAATGCTAATAAAGGCATGCACGCATCATAAATCAAATTCCAATGCTTTATATCATAATGTAATAATAATATTGTATTATTAGCATCACCAAAAAATGTATTGATGTCCTTTATAAAAATGATAAAAGGTAAGAAGATTTTAAGTTAGATGAAATATTTCTTTAAACTGTGGTGGTAACTTCATAAGCCAGATAACAACCTCCGGAAAGGAGTGTACACTTTTGTCTACTGGCTTTGTTACTCGGCTATGAACCCTAACGCTGCGAGTTCGAACCTCAAACTTGCACGACGTCATCAATGTGGCCGATTGTGATTGAGCGAGGATAGATCCTGGGACCTTGTGGTTCGTAGTCCAGTAAGATGACCATGATACAAAAGCAATTGCTCGGGATGCGTAGTTGTTAACTGGTTTATAAGCTATTTACCACAAAACTTTCTCAAGAGGTGAAATTTCGGAGAGAGGACTTTGAAGTTGGACGCCATTTTGCCGATGTACATAGAACATGAATTAATGTTCCCGACTATTCGTTAATACTTCATTTTAGAAGTATTAAACTCTGCAGAAGCGATTTTGAACAAAAAAAATTAAAAAAACCAAGTATACTTACACCTTATATTTATATAAGTGTAAATGATTAAAACTAAAAGCTCTGGCAAAACTTGTATCATGGATGTATATACATATAAATGTTGTTTGAATCTATACTAAATGTGAGACATTTGATTTTACATTTCAAAATTAAATACTTATAATTAAGTAGCTTCTTAATTAGAAACATATTTAACGATATTGTTCGAATATTATTAAATATCATTTTAATTATTATATATTTGACTTGAGTATTTTGAATCCAAAACCAATGACGTGAACAACCCAAAGAATACATTAGATTTTCTTTATCCCGTAACTGGAGACAAAATGACTCCGTGTTGTTCATTAGCTCCGATTATCGCGTAGTATTTTATCTTGAATACAATCATCACCTCAGTACCTTCAAGTTGTTCTTTCAGCAATATGTTGGCAAAAGTCAACGTATAACCGAGTAATTCTTTTTCAAAGTTTTTTTTTTTTTTTTTTTTTTGTTATTTATGGAGTATTTGACTCTTTTCCCCTGCAATTGCTTTTAATTTGAATAATGCAAAAAGAATTAAGAAGTATTCTTAAAATAATATTTAAATATTCTATTCTTCATTTTTTAAAAACCCAAACAGTTATTAACATTAGTGCAATTCCATAATATCTAAACGAAGTCAATACTCGTTAAAAGATTGTATAAGTTTTTCTTATAACCTAGTCTTACGTCTCAGTTTTTCTTATTCCAGCATTTGATATTATAATATTAAACATTTTTAAGAATGTATTGTATTTTCAAAATAAATTTCAATGCTATTTATAAAAGACAAAAAAAAAAAAAAAAAATAATAATAATAATAATAAGTGAGTTGTTTTGTCTCCCTGTCTCTGGCTGCATAAGGAAATTTATGTCTCTAGTTACGGTTTATACTTATTTCGTAGAATTTAACATTAAGTATGAATTTTATCAAATAAAATATTGATTTCGAAAAAAAATGCCTTTGGGCATATTTATGACGAAATTAAATGGTTAATTTCTAAAAAGTAATTTTTTTGTGTGTGTAAAATAAGAAACATTTGAGGGAACAGCGGAGTTTATGGAATTTCTGCCATTTAAACACAAGTAAATTATTTGTACATAGAGTTATGAACAAACTGTATGATTGCCGTCGTTTTATTTTATACTATTGTAATAACTGTAACATGTTAAATCTAGTCAAGCCTATTTCTGCATGAATATTTATGGATTACCATGTGCTTAATAATAACAATAATTCGAAATAATTATAGCTTTTTTACCAAAACAAAACGTAACTAACGTACAAACAAAATGAACAATTTTACCGAAACAAAAACGTATGTCGAAATTTTATTTGCTATCTTAACAAACCTTTCTGAAGGCAATACCATTACTAAAAGGAGCAAACCTCATAAGTCTGAATTGTGAAATCACAAGAAAGACATATCCTCTATTTCCAGATTTTTTCACAAAAACGTGAAGACTATAGATTTCGGAATTTAAAAAAAGGCAACAATATATTTCATATTATGAAAATTATTTGCAATAAAATACAGATTATTCATAAATGAATATCCCAGTTTTGCAGAGCTATTAAAAGAAAGTAAAACAAAATACAATCTAATCGTTGTTCATCGGCAATTACAAATAACAGTTGAAAGTTTCAATTCTAAATAATTATAAATGTTCATTGTGATGTTCTGCAAAAGATATGAACGGTATCAATAAACCATCTCATAGTTTCAGCATCTTGATGTGACGCTTTGAAACCCAATAGTTATGCATGTCTTACATCCGTCAACAAAAGTTGGTAGCGGTAAAACAAGCAAGCACCAGCAATTTGATGTAACAACAACAACAACAAAAAAAAAAAAAAAAAAATCAAATATTGCCATATAAGTTTCATATCAGGAATGCAGGAAAAAAAATATATGGGATGAGTTATCGCAACATTTCGATATCTTCACATTTCTAGGTCTCACATTGAGCATTTATAACTGTTTTGAATTTTAGCAGCTGTTTTCGATGAAGAACAATGATTATTTGTTTTCTTTTATCAGATTTGTAAAGTCGAGACATTCATTTATAAAGACCCTGTATTATATAAGTAGCTTTAGCAATAAAAGCATTGCAAAAAGAATATAAGCTCATGGTAATCTAACAAAGCATTATTTGCAATGTGCTATGTACTTTATTTATTTCTGTATCACTATTTATTGTACTCTGATGTTCGATGTTGCACAAAAACTTTAAGACTAATCATGATTGCTCACAATTTTATTTTTCATTAATTCATTTTTATAATAAAGTAACACTACACAGTTCATACGATTATTAAATTATATAAGTAATTTTTCCATAAGCTGTAAGCAAGAATATATTTCAAAATCATTTTCATTTAATTTCCCATTATTTAAAGTCTAATTCTTTTATCCATGTAGTTTAATTAATAAAATCGAAATAGCATAACCTTATTAAAAAAACTAGTTGAAAAGAATAATGGTTAATTTTTACGATTTTAAATGCAAAGTAGTAGACTGTGTATCAAATAAAAAAAAAAAAATTCAAATTGTCTTTTATTAATATTTAAAACTGAGCTACTTATTTTTTTTTCTTCGAATTTCTGTTCTTATAAATTTATAATTTCAAATTCTATAAATATAAAATAATATCAGTTTTCAATTCCTGTTTGATTCCTTAACAATACCCTCCAGTTATAATTATTACCCAGGGAAAAAAACAGAGAAAATAATTTAGGTGAGCATAATTGTGGTTAATTGCTTGACAGCTTTCACACTTCCATTTTTCAATTTATATACACGATTTTAAAATAATACATTTCAAGTATAAGTAACCAAACGAAAATTGTCATAATTAGTTTCCAATATTTTCTTATTAAAATTCTTTGATCATTCTATAAGCAGTTCTCATGATTCAGCTCTTATAAAAACTGAATAAAAACATATAATTAACATTTTTAATTAAAGAAATTCTCAATAGCGTTTATTTATGGCTTTGTTGAAAGAAATAAAACTTCTATTCTTTCAACCCACTGTTAATATGAATATTTGAATAGGTAAAAACAAGAAGATAGCTATAATATGAAAGTCATGTCAAATGTATTAAAAAATTATTTCATTTTTTATAAAATTTCACTCAATATGGTAAGCTATAAACTTAAGATTTCCATTCCCTTCCAATTTAAATATTTCTTTAAAATAAATTAAACATATTTAAAATGTTAGTCCCATCTTTTGAATGATGAAAAAATTGTAAAATAACATTATTTTCTCATTTTTGTAATTTTTTAAATACATTCATAATAACAATGCATTAAAATACAATTCAATAATTTTCTGAAGTCTTCATTTAAAAAAAAATGCTTTCAATAATTGTTTTAATAAATATATAATACCTACATTTAAATTAAGATTTAACAATGCAATTATTATCACAATTTTGAATAAAATATTGGGATTACAATTTTTAAAAAATGTCTTCTTCCAATAAATATTAATATTAGTGAAATATGTTTTTATTCATTGCTGACATCTCTATTATACTTACAAAATTTAAATAAATGTTCACCACAAAGTACAAATAAATAACTATTGCTGTAACGACTAAATAAAAAATTGCTTTTTTATTAATTATTTATAAAAAAATTGAATTTTATATTTATTATATTACTATACTATTACAATAGTATTTTTTATTTAGATCAGTATTCATGATTATTGTTATAACCAAGTTTCATTGCAACATCTTCACTATCTTCAAAGGTTAATTTATACTCTGTATTTAAGCGCATGTTTATTACTTGTGTGAATACTTTATGTACTTGTAAATACACTGGAATATTTTATTAAAGATGTATTTGTTTCTGTGTAAATTTTAGTGCTGAACTTTTGCTTTTTTCCCCCTTAGATTTATCAACTGTCATTTGATAAAAATAAGATTCTTTTGATGAAAAAGAAATTAAAATTTTCATTCAAAGCAATAGCTGTAGATTTATTCACAGGGAATAATTGACAGCAAATAATTAAAATGCAACAGAACATGGTTAATTTGAAGCTGAATGAACCAGAAAAAAAATTATTCAAAAAATTTAAATAATTACAATATTACAATTAATTTACAATAAAAATTAGTATGAAGAAGGAATAATAAATAACTAAGTTAATAACTCAAAACTAAGTTTTATTTTTAAAAGCTTTAATAAATAATATATAATTAATAAATAAACAATAAGTAGTATTAATACAGAAAATAATAATGATAGTTAAAAAATTATATGTTATATAATTTCTTAATAATTTTTAAAAATAAACATTACAACTATAATTTTATAATATTAATTGGTTATAATTGAATAAATGAAATAAATAGTTCAATTTCTATCTAATACATTTAAATTTTGTTTCTTCTCTAAATGATAATAAAGTTCTCAAGTGAATTGAGGACTTTAAAAATTATTCACTTATGATTAAAGAGGGTACATATTTAACTAAAGAAAATAATTCAAAAATAAAGAGAATTATTTAAGTTTCTTTTGAGTTTTAATAAGTTGATGTTACAGATGATACTTATATTAATAGAACATTTCTGAGAAAAAAAAATTGGAATAAAAATGTTTGAATTAGCTATGATGTGGGAATAATCAGATTATAATTACTGCAATCGATGGCAACTCCAATACAGTATGGAGAAAGCTAAGAACTGTATTACATCAAGATAAATAATCACGATATAATGAAAATGTATCACTTTACAATAATAATTAATCACAGAGATCTTTCTGTAATCTTTAGGTACTAAGAAATATTATCTTTCATGGTGATGAGGTCATTTGTTGTTTTCTACATAATGACAGCTCCAGTTTTTTTTTAACCATAAGAAAAGAATATGCTTAAATGAGCTTTTGTAGAGGTACTGTAATAATACCTTTATCTAATTATGATTGAAACTTAGAGACAATTGAAAGACTGCTAGAAGCTATTAGTTCTGTACAGTAAAACTTTTTTGATAGGAAACATATATGCTAGTTACAATATAAATTCATTGAATTACCATTTATTTAAATATCTATTGAAGTAAAAAATAAAGCTATTTCATTCATAAAAATAGAATAGTCAACTGGAATTAGAAAACTTTTTTATTATATAGAAAGGTATCTTTTAACTTAATAATTTTTTTTTGTTTTAGAACAGCAGAGAAAAATTAAAGGATTGCAATATTAAGTGTTATAAAGAAAGGTTTTTTTTTTTTTTTTTTTTTTAATGAAAGGAACAATATTGTCACTCACAGTGAAAAAAAATTGTAGATCAACAATTAAAATAGGATGGAATTTTACTCTTAATATCAACAATGGATTCAAATCACCAATACACAAAGGCAATTTATTATTCATTGGAGATACAAGAGTATTAACTAGCATATTTTAATCAAATTTAACTTTTGATACACATTTTTTTACTGTTAGTGATGATATCTTTAACTTTAGGTGGATGTGTGCAACTTGGAACCTTTTTTTTTTATCTCAATTAAATTTTAATCATTCAAAAATTAAACTGATTTTCGGAATTTCAGTAACTTTTTCTCCAATAACTCCTGAAAGAATTATAGCACAAAAATGATTTTATAATATTTCAAAGTGAAGAAATTTATCTTTCCAATTATATCAATTTAAATTTTGTATATAATAATTATAGTTTACTGACTTCAAGATCAAGGGGGAAATTTTGAGTATTCTCTACATAAACAGAGGAAAAGGTAGAGAGAAATTTCAAGATCTGCTACCTGAGAAAGTATTTTTTTCTCAAATACTTTCACACAGAAGGTAACCTTTCTACTGACATTAAATTTAATGATATGAGGCTTTTTGTTAGATTTTAAATCAAATTTTTAATCATGTTTCAGAATTAAAAGCTAAGCCACTTTATATATAAAAAAAATTAGAAACTACAAACAGAATAGAGCTGATGAAATATGAAATCAAAAAACATTTGGATAGTTTTTTTTTTTTTTGTCATATAAGCGTTTTCTGATTTTACATGATTATCTTCTATTACTCTCCAATATTGGCATGAATTATATGGATTATTGTGGCATTTTTTTTTCCAAATAATACTTTATATTTTTTTATTCCCTTTTCAGTTGAAACTACAATGCATTTCTAATAGTTTCAATAATGTAACACAACATTTCAATCAATATTTGGAATGTAGCATTGAGTAACTGCTTTTAAGCTTCAAAGTTTGAATTGATGTACCCTTGTACCTTCTTCTAGAATCTTCATGCATTTAAATTTCATTTTTGAATTTGAAATGAATCATTTCTTTACAAATGTAACATTTTATTTAGAAATTTCCATTTTTAAATCCTTTTATTTGGTTTATAATAATTTATTTGAATTTTCAATTTTATTGATTGCCTTTCTTAAAACTAGCTTTTTGTTAGGTTCAGAAATCTCAAATAGAAATTAGTTTGTCAGACAATAATTAAACAAGTTAATTATTACTAAGTGTAACAATAATTACTATTTTAAATAATTTTTATATTATAACAACTGAGATGAGCAAACCAGCTGGTTGCCAAAGGAATACAGAATCACCAAAAATTTATGCTAATTTTCATGGTCGAGAAGATAATAAAGAATTATTGCAAAGCATTCAACATTGCAAATTCAATGTAATTTGCAATAAATGATGTCCATTGCAGGACATCATCTACTAAAAGAATAAGCTGTCAGACAGACTTTTATCTGCAAGAATGATTTTCTGATAGTTGCAAAATGATAAGGATTTTTTGGAAGATTCTACTGCTTAATTCCAAAATGGCACTACTGAGAGCAGAATTAATTACTTTTTTCCTCAGTTGAAACTTTTAATCATAGCAGATCTTTTGAATAATTCATGTAAAAATCTATGAAAATGCATTATATACTACCAAACTATAAAAGAATATAAATGTCACTGACAGTTCAATCAAAATCTGCAATCAAATGAGGAACTCAAATTGATAGCATGGTAAAAGTTCTGCAGTATTTTATTATATACAATTATATAGTCTCGACTATAATAAAAAGAACTCAAAAGCAATTGTTTTAATTTAATAGGCTTAGAATTAAACAACAGTAATTAATATTTTAAATAGTAAAATTCTATATTCAAAATGAAATTTGCTTTAGTTCATGGAGGTCTTTTGAAGGCTTTAAAACACAAAGAAGCAAAGCTGACATATATCAACTTTGGATGTCTTTTACTTATATGTTATTCAAATAAAAAGATAGATAATGCATACATTTTATGTTTATTTTTTCTTAAAAAATAGCTTTAAATCACTAAAATTGAATAAATTCTAAAATACACATTGTGATACACATTAAAATACACTGTCATAAAGAATAAAATGCACATTCATATGCAAACTATATATTACAGATAAAAACATAAAGAAATAGAACCAAATATGAAGAATTAACAAAAACTTTTATAATTTAGAATACATCTTAAGTGCTAAAGATATCACTCGTGTTCTTATTTGATACAAAAATAAATAAATAAATAAAAGAGAGAGAGAGAAAGATAGAAGAATAAAAAAGGAAAATATAATCAGCAAACAACAAAATATGCAATAAATTTTAAAAACAAAGTTGAATTTCCTTCATTTAGTTTTTATTTATTATATTCATGTTACTTCTGAATAAAATTCAATTAAAATACATATCGGAATATTCAGAAATCATCAATCTAAAGTATTCAGATTGTGTGATTTCTTCCTATTTGCTAAGTGAAATTGTACAACTTCTGCATATTTAGGACGGTTTAAAAGATTATAAGCAAGAGGAAGGATGCTCAGTATATGGGAATGAAAATATGGATCTCCAAAACAGAAAAGATCTATTCCTAATTCAAGACCCATTCCAAAGTCACATTCATCATTAGCAAATTGAACATTAGTGATAAGTTCATCCAAATCCTCTTCAAAAGTCAGTCTTTTCTCCTCATTTTCAGCATTCACTATCTTCTGCAGTATTGATTTTATCTTGGCTAGAAAGAAGAAAAAAACATGTATTAACCAAAATTTCAGTAAAATTTCTGCAAACCGCAGTATTAAAAATAGAAAATTACAAAAAACAAGCACTGCAAAACATGAATATAAATAAGAACACTTATACATTTCATATGCTAATTACATTTAATATTATTAAAGAATTTAAAAATTAACAAACAATATAACTAATGCATAAAAATGTCAAACAGAAAATTACAAGTGCAGCAATATATATATATATTCTACAAAGGGGAGAAGGTTAATTTTATACTATATATCTAATATACATGATCAAAATAAAAAATAAAAAATAAAATAATTCAGCAAATAAATCATTTCTAATACACAGACAAAAAATTTCATTTTACTTTTACTTTAAACATTTTTTAGGCAAGTTGTAAGCTTATATGTTAACTCTCTAGATATCAAAAATAGATTTTTAAAATATGATGTTTTAAACTATTAATATTACTATTTAATTTATAATAATCGTTTAGGACATGTTCCATGATATCTAGAAAAATAATTTAATGGAAAGACAAGTATTTTCTTTGGTTCTCTATGATGTTTTAAAAACAAAACAATTCTCATCATAAAAATACACCAAATGTAGAAGAATTAATTTCAAAGCTATTAAATGTCTTAGAGTGAATCATTTGAAGTTAACAATTCATAAAATAAAAGATATAACATTACCTTCAATGAATTACATAAATGAATATAGAAAAATCCTAAGAGGTCTATGAAATAAATTAATGAAAATCTTAATTTCTTTATTTTCCTGCAGCTTCAAATCACCATTATTTCAAAGCAAAAAGTATAATGCTATACGTAGAAATATTAAAAAATTCTTTTTATAAAAATTAATTGACTTTTTAAATTGCCTTTTCAAAAAGTTGGATTTTAAATGTGACAAAAACATTAAATCATAGAAAGAAAATTAAAATTTTACAAAAAAAAAAAAAGAAGACACTTTTATAATAAACAACAAATAAGAACATATACAATCGCAAAGTGAAGCAAACAAACAACAATAAAAAATACTATCTTCGTTAAAAAAAAAAAATAGTGGAAAAATTTATCTAAAATCAAAAACGGAATGAAGTAGCTAAAAACTGCACAATTATTCGAAAAAATACATTTCTTCATTTCTAGCAACAACCTAAGGATTTTTAGAAATAATGCTTTGTAATACATTCATATTGGATAACAGAAATGTTCTTCCTTCACTTTCTTGTAAAATTTCAGAGTATGACACATTTTGAGTTTTGCTTCTTTATATAGTGAAAATAATCAAGTATGCATTTTGCAACAGAACTCCATTTTGATCAATTTGATTCTACAATTGTGATGGAAAATTCACATAATGAAATTCATTGCTTTATCTCATTGCACATGAAAAAACAGACTAAAAGACAATCAACACTTTGAAGGATTTGGTCCCAAATTTATTTGAAATCTATTATTTCGGCGCTTAAATCATACGACAAATTTCAAATGACTACACATTGTGTTATCTTGTTTACAACCATGCCGATTGACAGACAGGTCACATACAAAAATTCATTCATTTTGCTTGTGGCATTTTTTAGTTGTCTAGTTCACAGATAAAACAATAGACCTAATTCAATCTTTATTGTGTTTTTAAATGTAAAGTGAAGCCTAAAATGTATAGATTCATCAACATCAAAGTAGAATGTTTTGGCAATTATAAGAATTTTTTTCTTTGAAAACTACATATACAAGATAGCAAAAACTAGTATGAATCAAAAATGCACTTTGGCTAATGAATTTGAAAAAGATATAATTTATTTCAACAATTATATTTAACAAAAAGAACTTCAAAATTTTCTCTTTACATTTATTACTAAACATATTATTTAAATTGAAACAGTTACTATGCTAAAGAGTAAATTCTGTCATCATCAACTTTGAAAAAATTTCTTAAAATTATAATTGAGTTCATGTAATTACATTTTGGCATCAGAAACTCATTTTTTCATCCCCCCCTTTTTTTTACCCCACCCAGCATAGATCAGGATCCCAATATTTTTAAAACTGGAATTTGATATAAAAATATATAAAATAATCCAAAGACAATAATATAACAACATATTTAATTAATTTTCAATAAGTTTTTTTTTAAATTTTTAGTATGTTTATTTCAGTGAAGTAGATCAAAGTATAACAAAATGTCTTATTTTTAAAAATATGAATGGCAAAACTACCAATAAAAAAATGCAATTTATTTCTTTTACATAATAAAAATAATAATCCATAATATAATTTTGCAATGATTTAAGATATTATTAAAGTTAAAAAAATAAGAACATTGAAATCAAAATAAAATATTTTCAAAAAATTTCTGTCATAAAAAATTAATAAATGTGCTTCAACTAGGCAATTCTTTTGGTCAATTAAACGAATATACATGTTACACTTTATGTACTTAATTTTTATTTCCTTAAAACATCCTATATTTTTGCACCTAAGAAAATTTTTCATACCCACCATTTTGGAGCGATAAATCCCTCAATGTTTATTTTTTGGAGTATATTCTACATCTACAGTAGCATTTGTTCAATTTTTGCTAGAACCAATGATTTCTGGGTCTTTAGTTTATTTTCTACATTGATTCACAAAAAAGTGTTTAAATAACTTATTTTTTTAATTGCATTTTATAATAAATTCTATTTTAATTCACCCATATTTACATTCTATTCGTTCTTTTGCTCTTATTGATCTTGGTACTTCAATGTATTTATTGTCTTTCTTTGACCAATGCTTACATTTATCTATTGATGGCATTATAGATTTTTAAAAACTTCAGGTAAATATAAGATTAATCTTGTTCCATTTTAAACATAACTGTCATCTGTCAGACAGCTTTAGGAATATTAGAATTCATGCTGATCATAGCAATTTTTTCTTTTAAAGAAATAGAGATGAAATATCTATATCAAAAAAGTTTTCTCTTGCCAACAGTTTCGATTACCTTCCATTTAAAGCTTATATGCACTTACTGACAAAAGCAACAGATTTTTCCTTTAACAGATTTCAAAATTTAACATTAAAACATTTTAGATAGTCAGAACAAAACTGTTCAGTCTTTCGGAATTTGGTTTTCCTTATACTGTTTTATATTTCAAACTACTGTAAAAAGTATCATTTGTTCATTTTTTTGTAAGAATTTTACTGTAGAATAACATAAAACATCATTTTGCTTATTCTTTTTATAATAAGTTCCCCTTTCCATAGTTTTAAATTTCTTTCTTCATTTTTACATCGCTTCACTATCTTCTAGAATCTTTAAATTTCTTATTTCGGCAAATTCATTTCTAGTTATTAAATTAAATATTGCAGGAACTTGCGTGAAATTCTCTGTACATTTAAGCTTGGATATCTTAAGGTATGACAAGAGCACTGTTGTTCCCAAAAATACTGTGATATAATAATGATGCATTTAAAACATTACCAATTTCTTTCTGTGGTTAAAATGCATACAAAAAATATAATATATAAAATATGATTCTTACATAGTAAACATATAAAATATTTACTTTTCAGATTTCTTTTAAAATTCATGCCTATATTTTGGACTTTCAGAATTCACAACAGTTTTTAAAATATCAACAACAACCTCTTATACATTATTGCCAAACCCAAATATTTCTTATAAAATTTTATCCAAATTGAAATTGAAATTATAAATAATTCTAAAAATATAAATTACATTAAGGAAATAATAAATAATTCTTTATATATTTGGCAAAAATATTCATTTTAAAACACAAAAATAACATGCAGATGATACAATTAAAATTAGCCGAAGGAGACCCAATATTCATTTGGTTCGGCAACAACAAAAGTTAATAAATTGATTCAAAAAATGATAAAATGAATGTCAAATTTTAAATTTATTTTCTGCTTTAAATTTTAAAAGTTGAAGTCATTTAAATTTAAAATAGTTGTAAATAGTGCAGAAAATTTAAATTTAAATCTTAACAGAATTTTTCAAACATGTAGTCATTTTTACATAGGCATCAACACTTATTTTTTAACACATAAAGTCCTCCTCCCTCTTTAGCTGACAGTCGGAGACTATTCAAAGCATTAGACAGCAAAATTTAAGGACTTTGAATGAAAAACCAATTTTTTATAAATAAAACACAAATATCTATGAAAATGAGTGCAGAGTCTCAAGACATTATATAACAAAATTTCTAACATAAGTTATATTTCAGCTAGTATTTTCAAAACTCTGTCAGTATATATCAAGCATAGATAATTTTAAGATACATAAGATTCTGGTAAAAACAGGAAGAATATAAAATTATAGAAATTTTTAAATAACATACCATTAGAATCTGGCAAAGGTCTATATCCCACATCATTTTTAACAGGTACAACAATTCCAAAACTATTAAATGTTTTAGAAACCACTTTTTTATTTCTTGATGTAGTTTTGGAAGTAGAGATTTCTAATGAATATTTCTTTTCCTTTGCAAACTTTTGAAGATTTTCCTGAATCTTAATGAACTGTTTCTTAGATTTCGGTTTCATTTTCTTTATTCTGTCAGTTATTTCTGCACTGTAAAAAAAAAAAAAAAAAAAAAAAAAAATTAAATAATAACATTTCTAAACAATTAGTGCAAAGGAATTTTAGGATAAGCTTATATTTATACTGCATTTATAAGTAATTAATGAAATTATCAATAATTTTTAAAGAAAAGGCATTAAGAATCTTGTTTTGCACCTATTAAAAGAAAATATTTCTTATAGATTTTTACACTTAATTTATTATTTCACCTAATATAAATATATTATCATCATCTCTGTATGTAATGATTTCAAAAATTCATATACATCCTTTTAAACTATTGAATATATATATATATATATATATATATATATATATATATATATATATATATATATATATATATATATATATATATATATATAATTTGGAGAAAGATCAGAATACTATGTATTTGTAAGTGTATTTGTTATTGGAGTGAGAAATTGGTTATCATGTGATGGACACCCAGTTATTTAAAAAAGAGCACCATACTATGAACTCAAACAATGACCTTCCAAGTTAGTGATCAGAAATTATATTTCTTTTGACAACATCAAAGTAATAACATTTTGTTATCATAAGTTTCTAAAAGAAAAATAAAGTTTGATGTAATTTTTTGCTTATTAATTTTGTGTATTAAAATATCAGATTGACTACTTAAAAAGTACTAGCAAGTTTTAATTGTTTTTAATATATTTGAGTACAAACAATATAATATCTTGATTTCAAATACTTTTCAATTAGTGGTGCATTAAAAAAAATATTAGCAAGGTATAAAAGTAATTCTCTTTTGCACCTGCTTGAAAATGTTGTTTTTTTTTTTTTTTAAATTTTAGATCAGATATATTTTTGTAAACATTCAAATAATTTAATAGCTTTTTAATGTGAATAACATGCAGGGATAGTCATTCTTAGTTACAAAAAGGAAAATTACTCTTTTAAACAAATCCCCCGCTCCTTCGTACCTCAAAGCACAGATTCATACTTCCTCAAACTAAATATTTAACTAAAATTATTAGTGTAACAGAAATGGTGCAACAAGTTTAAATATTTCTCTCACTGTATAAAAAAAATTAGAGCATTAATACTTTCAAGCATTTATTTAAATTTTCTACTTGGATATTAATGCATTTATTAACAGATTTTGTGTAGCATATATAAACTACAGACTAGAGAAATGTCATTTCCACATGAATGATGCAAAATGTAATAAAAAAGTAAAGGATTTACAGGAAGATCTATTTAATAAATTAAAACAAAAGATAAGTGCTGAAAAATATAACATAATTACAATATTTGAAATGGGAAAAAAGAATAAAATACTTTTTTTCCCCTTCTAAGATTAACTTTTCCTAAGTATCCAAGGTCGTTGAAATGACTATTAACACAAAACAACAGGAGGCAAGAAACAGAGAAGACTGATGCTTAAGGTGCATAATTGAAACAACCATATTCACCACAATGACTCAACATTCCTTGCTGAAGGTTTTTGCTATCACTAGAATGGAGTAATTTAACTCGACTACATTTCTTTGTCCATCAGGGAAATCAGAACTTTACTTAATCGCATTATTAATAATAATTAAAAAGAGACAATATATAGAACAAAAAATTTAGGATTTAAAATCAGGTATAATGGATTTAGAAAATAAAATATATAGTCAGTCTTCAATATAACCATAAAAATAGAGTTAAGCCAATACTGGTATCAAGAAGTGAATTCAATTATTTTTTTTTAAAAGGATGCATTTAATGCATTAAAAAGAGCTCACAAAAAAAAATCACAAAAGTGATGACAAACATAAACCAGCCCAACTTAACCTAATTGGGGCCCGGGACAAAAACTTCTTTGCCCCCCCCCCCCTGCTTTACTACTTCAGTAATGAAGAACCGTGCATAAAAGTCGACAAGTTCTATTCGATTTGGCCCCCCCTCTGATGTGAGGGGCAACTGCCACTTATGCCCTTGCCTTAGTCGAGCTCTGAACATAAACTTAAAGTTTAATTAATTAAAAAATTGTATTAAGCAATATTAGATAAAGATTTAATAGCAGTAGAAAAACTATAAAGGGCATATGTTAAGGCATACACAAAAAGGCATACCATAAAAAAATAGCCATATGTAGCTAAATGAATTGCCAAGGAAAAAATGTAAATGCTTGAAAAGTGGAAAAATAATAACTAAAACATCTGCATCTTAAAAATAACAAGAAAAGACATTTGAATAAAACAAATAATGTTGCAATGAAGCAACTGGACAATTATTATTACAAAAATATAAGTATATAGTTGCTTCTTCAGGATAATCATAAATGGTAAAAAATGCCATAAATTAAAAAATAAAACACACCAACTCGGAATTCATGATATAAAATTACAAAATCATCTGAAGTAAGAAAATAATTAGAAGTTGTTCATTTGTTACAAGATTTAGAATATAAGAAAAAAAATTATGCATGTCAATAGTAATTGCATAATTTCTGAAATTTTTCAATATTAATACTTTTATATTAGATACAATAGGATAGCATACAATCTGTAGAAAATTATGATAAAAATTCTGCATAAAATATGGAATTAAGCAGAGCACCTTCATCTAATTTCAACCAGAAAGATGTTAGAAAAATAAATTTAGAAAAAAAAAAAATGAAAATGATGATAAAATAATTCTTTATTCCACAGGTAAAGAGCGAAAAATTCAACTATATATTTATATCTAATACTATATATTTATATCTAAAGTAATTAGAAAATTTTAAAACTAGATGCGATTCTACAAAAATATTTACTATAAAAGAAGATATATACATTTATGATTGCTGCAAAATCTTATATTTAGTAGGGATTTACCAAAATCAAATTTGGCAAAAATGTTGTCAGTTAGATGGTCTAAGAAAAAAATTAGTAATTTTTTCTGCAATGCTAAACTAATTAAGCAACTAAGGCTTTAACACAATATTCTGTTGAACAGATTTTCTTTTTTTTCTTATTCAATATAATCAATCCGAAGCAAACTTATGGGAAGAAATCATCTATCAACTTTCAATTCAATTAATTATTATTTTGATTGAAAAATCGGTTAGAATCTTATCATGTTACTGACTGAAATTTCAAGCCCATAAGCAATCCTATCCATTTCAGATTATTAACAAATCATAAAATTCATTTGAAATACCTTAAATTATATAAATATTTGTAATGTGTCAGTTAAATTATATTCAATTGTATATGACAAATATTTACTTTAAAATAACATGAAGCAAAAATGAATATTCATATAAAAATTATGAATAATCTAATCAATACTTTTATCTCCAATTATTAGTTAAAAGCTAAATATCACAAAAAATATATTTTAAAAATCAATTTACTTCATAGCAGCAAATATGTTGTCTCCTTTTAATGTCAATTTACAATCAACTGCAGCATTGTTCGAGACTAAAACTGATGGAAAACTCTCAGGATCATCCCTGAAATAAATTCAATCTTGAATAATTCAAACAACAATTTTTTTCAAGATATTCAAGCAAAACAAATGGATTCCATTAGAACTTATTATTCTTAAATAAGCATAAGCATGTTATTAACATAATTGTACTTTCATTATGTGCAAATAAAAAGTTTTGTTGGTTGAAATTGGTTGGTTTCTAGAAATTATATTTCTGAAGAGAATAAAAATTTCAGTTCTTCTGTATGAATGCATGTCAATGGTGAACGTGAGATGTCAAATAAATTCAATAGACTAACATGACAAACTTTAGCAATTAATACAGAAGTGGCAAAATTTATTTTATTTTTTAAAATATTCTTCTTTTAGTTATAAGTTTAACTAAATTACATATCTTTCCTTCTAAGCAAAAGTATAAGAAAGTTTTTTCCCCAAATATTTTTTGTTCTTTTATTACCATTAGAACATATATATATATTGGCATATATTAAGAACATATATATATATATATATATATATATATATATATATATATATATATTGGCATATTAGTATGCTGAGCTCAGATGAAAATAATTTCTTTTAAAATCCTTGTGTTAAAAATTAGATAAAATAATCAATTCACATAAAATTTTAAAAAATCAGTTACCTAAAGTAAATAGATGAACTTCATAAGATGCAGATGACATTAGAGAGGTAAAAAATATTATTGATAATTAACAAGTTACAATAAAGTAATTACGCATTGAAGCTACAAGTATATTCAGTGACCCACAGTTAAAAAGACTCTATTCTTTCAATATACTTTAATTATGGAATGAAATTAACTAAAATATATTAATGGAATTACCAATTAATTACCAAAATTTTAATTTAATAAATGAAAAATTCCTAATTTATTATAAAATGAGGAAAAGTGTTGGCAACCAGAATGAAAATGTATACATTTCAGAGCTCAGCAGTAGGGAGAAGGGATCTTAATGGCAAATATTAGTGATATGAATATGTATATGGAAAGAAAAAAAAGTTAGAAAATCGAAGATAGGGAAAATAGATGAGCATTACATATAATGAACATAACCAAATTGCTATTGAATCCTAATCACAACAATATTAATTATTTATTTTATAAAATACAATAGATATTAGAAAATTTCATGAATATTGAAATGTCAATTTAACCAATGGCAAATTTAAAATGTGTTATAATGTTGATGTTATATTTTTTGTATTATTTATTTTCCCATATTACATATTAAATTTTGGTGACTTGGTTAGCTTGAAGCTACTGTACTCAGAACAAGGATATTTTAAATTGGAAGTACTAACTATTGATTAAGAAAACTGTTCCAGTATTTTTCAATATTTTCAAATAAAGACTTCTAAATTACAAAATTGCTGTCATTGTAAGTTATGAAATAGTAAAATTTTGTGCAATTTAAAAATTATTCAAGAACCATAAATGTAGTTTTATAGACAAAATTTTTTTTTATATATTATATTATACAAAATAATAATAATAATAATTACTTCATTAAAATTACAAAAACTGTTCTTATTGGTTTTAATCAGTGCGAACAATCTATTTCCTAACAAGGATTCAATATGATCCGTCTGGAACTTTAATTTATGACTGGATTCAAATTTATCATCAGTATTTTAGCTTTTAAAATAAAATTTATGCTGGAAAATGATTAATCTTTTTATTATGTGCATAGAAAGATGACAAAAATGCAAACTGAGCATATTTTGTAATCTGAGGTTGAATCAATAGTTGAACCAGAATTGCTTTTGATGTAAGAAATTTCATTTAATATAAATGACTCAATTTATTGCAATATATTAAATCCTGATGTAGAAACTTCATCTCGTTAAAATTTGATGAGATTTTCAAAACATATAAAATCACCAACATATATTCATTCCAACATTCTTTAAAAATAGGAATAGGATTAAAAAGATAGAAATTTAGGAATAAAACAAAGAGCTTTATTTTAATACTGTTAACAAGTTTCAAATACTGCTGTTTTTTCTCATAATATAATTGGATATACAATAAAATATGAAAATGAATAATACAATGGATAGAATGACATAAGGCTTCTAAAATCGTACATGTCAACTGAAATTGGTTTAGAATTATTTTGCAAAGTCATTAAATCAAATTACAATATATCTTTAGTTGAAATCTTTAGCAACCATTCATATAAGTGAACTAATTAGTCATCAAATTTAGTTAATAAGGAATATAAACAGAAGCTTCTGTATCGTGAAAATTAGAAGGTAGATAAACTGGACAGTTATGTTTTTAATAGTACCAAGATATTACAATACTTGATTCTACTAGGATGGTTTATGTAAATAATGAATAAAACAGGTGTAAGATTATAAAAATAACACTGCTTTAATATATTGGTTATATGAACAGTGGCAATTGATGATTAAAAATAATTTGATGACAAAATTCTAAGCATAAAAGATGTAATGGAAATCAAACAAATATTTATTTGTATATCTTTATTAATGATGCAAGAAAAATAAAAATAAACAAATATTTCTGGTAAACCATCTAGTTGCCAATAATACTTAATAAAATACATAATTAAATGAGTACAGAAAATAACTAAAAAGATTAAAAATTTTAAAACAGAATAAAGAGATATAATAAAGAAATACTGAACCTGAAATAGCCAATGTGAAATAAGCTTTTATCATTTGATTTGATTACTGTTTGAAGTTCAGGTGGGTCATAATAATATCTATAATGACAATGTAATAATATTTCTTTGTTTGGTGGTAGTTTCTTTACTAAGAGATCATATATACCAATCAAGTAAAGATCGAAGTCAGCAAATGCATCTAAAATAAAAATTTCAAGCAATAAAATAAAAATTATAAATTAATAGTAAATGAAAAATATTTGAATTTAATATGGATAAACGAAAAATTCCTTTAACAAGGTAGATGAAAAAGGCAATAAATATTTTTATTTCAGATAAATAAAAAAATAACAATTAATAAATATAAAAGATAACATATTTTATCTTAGAAGAAAAGCATTTAAAAATGATATCATTAATGAAATTTCAGAATAAAAGTTTCTTTTATTATTAAAATATGGAAATTAGAATTATTGTAAACATACATGTTGCAAAAATATAAGTTAAAATGGAATTCTCACATTAAATATTAAAAAAATTATATTTTAAATACAATTAATTGCATAAAATAATTTTAAATTTATACCTTTTTTTATATATATCATTTAAATATAAGGATGTTTTATATAATGAAAAATGTATTTTGTTGATGGTATCATTAATCATTAGTGTAACTCATAGTTTCATCCTGATCTTTAAAATTATATATATATATATATATATATAAATTTTTTATGGTATTCATAATATTAATTATACTTTCACTATAAAAAAGTTAATAGTTATTATATTAAATCAGTTTTTATTAACAATGCAGTGTAAATGTTATATACAAAGAAGTAAAAATAGTTTTAATATTAATATTTAAGGTATACCAACATTATAATAAATAAATGCATTTTAGAAACAAATTTATAGTTTTTTAAACTAAATACATCCTTGTAAAAAAATTATACTACATAAATCTTTTTATTATCTGCAACTCCAATTGAACTAAATTGAGAGTTTAACTAATTTGAGTTTTTTAAAATAACACATTGTACTAAAGAACCTTTAAAAATTATGGAAAAAAAACCCTATTTTTTATAATTTAATAATTCTTAAAAGATGAAAGTGTTTTAAAGAAAAATTTAACTAAATAGAATAAATAGCAATTCCAGAAATAAATAAATTAATTAAAATATCTGTTGAATTGAAAAAAAAAAAGGAATGGAAAAATTTAAGATAAAACATTATTCTCTTAAATGCAAACATAGATTACAATTAATAAAAATTTATTAACTATTCATTTCCAAGTCATCTTCACTCAAAAAAAATCTTTTCAGTAGTTTAAATTTCTACAGCATAAAAACTATTAATGAATTTACACAGTTATTTATACAGATATGAAATTGAGATATTATTTTTCTTAAAATTAACTATTCATTTAAAGATAATTGCAATTAATTATGGTTGTTTCATATGTCAATAGTGTTTATATTTAAACTTAACAAATCAATAGCACATCTGGTATTATGTTAAAAACTTTTTATTTTAAATTTCTCTCTCTCTTTTAATAAAACTAGGTTTTCCTAATTTCAGAATTTTTCTTTTTTATTACAAAGAAATATGAAATAATTAGTTAATTATAACTAAGAAGTGCGTTTAGAGCAAAAAATATCAATAACCAACATTTCAAGGTAAGTAAAATTAACTTATGCAGATTTCATACTTGAATGATACAGAATATAATTTCAAAATTGTGGTTCAGATAGACTATTTAATATGCATATACAACGTGAAGATTGAAACATTTGTATAAAAAAAGTTTTATTTAAGAATTATCAAAACATGATCACAAGGACTCAATAAGATTAAAGAATACTCATTGTGAAAAGCAAAGGTGGAAAGAGAACAGTAAAGCAAAAAATAATTATATATAAGCAGAATAATCAATTTTTGAGTCTCTAAAATAATAAACCATTCTTTCTTAATTTATAACTCCAAATGGGAATCAGACAACAGATTGAATTTCATTTTGGGCATGAAAAAAAATAAATTAAAAGTACCAATTAATCAATGAATCAGAAATAATAAATATAACTACTGTATTAATTTAAAAAAATTTCTCGCACATTTATTAAAATAATATGAACTGGATGAAAGGCATTTGTTACCAAATAGTTATATATACAAATAATTTACTTTCAGCTTAATATTAAAATTTACTTTTATTTCTTTATTCTTAAAATGATTATTCAAATATAAATAGTAAATATTTATACACACTTATAATTTTATTTGGCAGGACATTTAAACAACACTCCTAATTTTAAAATTAACAAAAATTCTGTTGTAACAGAATAATCTGGTTAATTCTCATCAAAAGATAATTTTCTATTAATATAACTAGGCTGAACAAATAATAGATAAGAAAATTTAATATTTGTCATCGAAAGAAAAATTTTAGATTAATAAAAGAAAAAGATATTTTTTGATAAATTTCTGTTAGCTCCACATCAACCATCAGAAAATGGAATAGTGCCATATTTTATGCCAGTATTTATTTAGTTATTTTTTTATCTTCTCAATTGAGCTGGCAAATCCTACAATGGTTGTTTGTATAGAGACTAAATTTTAAAATAAGTCCCCTCCCTTTCTCATTAACCTATTGTGGCAATAATTTGAGTAAAAAAAAGTCATAAAATGAATACATAAGAATTAAATCAATTATGAAAATAATTATTTCACAGAAATTTTAAACCAAAATTAATTTAATTGATAAAGTTAAATAGAAAGGATTATATTTAGGTATTATTTATGCTGATATTTAGATAATCAGACTGAAAAATATTGAAAGTAAAATGAAGAATTATGCAAGTATATAAGTAACACACTTAGACACAAAAAAAAAAAAATAAAATAAAAAAATACATAAATTAAATTTATTACCTTCAGGTTTTTGCTTGTTTATAGAAGCACAAAAATCCCAAAAGTCAAAGAAATCTTGAGGCATGCTTTTAAGAACCTTCTCTACAGTTTCTTTAAATTTTGGCTCAGCCAAAGATGTCTTTGGTGCTTCTTCTTCATCATCACTGAGTTCAATCTGATAAAAAATTTAAGAGAATTATGAAAGAAAATTATTCCCAACAATTTGGCAGTTGTAGACAGATAAGGATATTTACTGAAAGGGAGAAAAGTGCAAAAGTGAGAGCAAAATACAACAAAATAACACAATTGTAATAAATACAATTGTGGCAATACTTCCTAATATCAAACACCTTTAACATCAAGAAATGTTAAGTGTAGTTTCATCACAGAAAATACTTAATTGAAAACGTGCAATACAATTTCAAACAAAATACAAACTGTATAAAAATGGAACGTTTTCAAATTTTTAATACCTTAGCTTTATCTGAAATTCTGGAAGTTTTAGAAGGAGGTTCCTCATCAGATATTGAAGAACCATCTACTACATCTTGATTTGAAACCTAGAAATAAAATTTCAATATCAGGCAATATTCATTAATATTTTATAAATGTATAATATAATCTATTTTAAAATACACTGCTTTTATATTTATTAAATTCCTTCTTAGCTTTTATCAGAAAAAAAAAGCAAAAGAAATTAAGCAATAATTCAACATTACCTAAATGATAGTGCATTAAATGAATGTTAATATTTACATAAACACATACACAAATAACAACAAAACTCTTTATTACTGTCTAGAATTTAGCAAGACAAATTCAAATGTTAAAGAGAAAAAGATATTGATCCTGTGCCTTAATTTAAAGTTACAAAAATTGAGGACTTGGATAAAATAAAATAACATTATTAAGGTTTTTTTTTTTTTTTTTTTTTTTGCCAATTTATAAACTTGAACATCAATTTCTGTAGATTTTTCAGTTGTCAGCTTCTTCATTTTATTTTATGCAACAATTTAATTTACAAAACTGTTTGGGGTTTGTTGGATTCTCTTTTTGTCCCCCTGAAATTTTTTTACGCTTTCCAAAGCTTTATAACACCACAAATACACTAATGCTGCATACAGTAGCAAATCTCTTGAGAATGGAACATTTAATGCACTCCCATAAAAGTTTATATTATCATAAACAGTACTTAAGAATTTTCTTTCAGAGTTTCAACAAGCATATCATTGTTGATACTAAATCCACTTTCTACATCTACACTGCCATGTGTCAATATAAGAATTATTTTTAGGACTTCCCAAAAATCAGAACATTTATTGGACCTCAAAATATTAGAATAGAAACATCTAAATGAATTTCTTCGTCTTTTTCAGGAAAATTTCAAACTGGATCTTAGCATATTCTGAACTTGCAATGGAAATTTGAACTTTGGAATAAAGAAGATGAAGCAAATCAACTATTCACTTTCCACATAATATTGCATTGCTTTTCAGTAAATATGCTTTTAACCAAGATTCAGCGTTCAAAATAGCAAAATCTGTGAACATTCATTGAAATATTTTTTTCCTATGCAATATTTTTTACAAATATAAAATACTCTATTAAAATTTTCTGAGCAGCTCCTCTAGCATTTAAGTAGCTATAATCACTATACATTTTCTGCAAAAATCTGACTGATTTATGTAGAAGAAAAGCAGAAACAGGAGAAAAGGGATGAACTTTTGCAGTATCACAGTCAAGAATAGTGTTTAGTTTTTAGAGCTATGCTGATGATCTTTTATTCCTGGAATAGTTAAAAAGACTAATATTTTTCTAAATGGAAGAAAAAAAAACCCTAAGAAAACTTATTGGTTTTTAAAGAAAATTTTAAAATTCCCTGCATATTCCATGTTTTAAAGATAATTTAAAAAATTTTTCTGTTTTTCTGACTTTTCTGGTCTCCAGGCAATTCTGTGTAACAATAGAAATAAGAGGATAAGCATGAAAAATTATTCTAAAAAGAACGCTGCAAAACTTATTCTTCGACTGATTTCCACCAAAAGGACTAGACATTCTTTATCATATGATTATTGCCTTGTAACTAGACTGCTTACCTCTCAAATGCTATAAATCAGTATTAGAGAGGGCTAAATAATATAATTTTTGATTATTAAATTGGGCTGTTTCACCTGCTCGATTCACAACCCAATTAAAAGCTGATGAGAGATGTAGTAATTTTGAACTATGACAAGATGATGCAAACATTTAAACCAGCCAGTGAATTTTCCAAATATCAACTGTGCACTTTAACATCATGCTTATTATACATCAAATCAACATAAACAAGGCATGATTGGTTGCATATGAATTTAGATATGAAATCCTCTGATATCAAAACTGAGACTTCCTGAAAAGATAACAGTGATTAGACCAATATAAAACTATTAGTTAAGAGACAGTTTAAAATAAGAAATTCCTATAGGTAAACCAGATGGCAGATTTCTTGTAATTGTTGAGAGTTTTCCTGCTAGATCTAAAAAACTTAAGTGAAAAGGCAAATGAATTTCTCAATTGAAAACCACTCTTAATTTCCTAGTTTTTAAGTAAATACAGCAATTAATACAAATTCATTTACCTAAATATTCTATAAAATATTTGTATATTTAAGAATTAAAAAAATTAAGGTTTGCACACTGAACAAGATTATTTTGTAATTAGCACTGATGGTAGAAACTGAGCTTATATTTATAAATTGCAAAAATATTAAACAAGTTACCATTTTAATGGTTACAAAATAATCGACTGTTCTTTGTCACTGAAAATATTTTATGACATCTCGCAATCAAAATCGTTAAAAATATTATTTTTCTTACATAATCTAAGAAACTTTATAAAAACAAAGCCAATTTTTTTTTTATTTAATTAGATATTTTTTGCAATAGTGTAAAAAATTTGATTAATAGTATTGAAATATGAAACTATTCTTTTAAGTTAAGAGTAAAAAGAATTTTTTAAAGTAGAAATTTAAGCAAAATTAGAAAATTAAAACAGACCTGTATACCAATAATAATAAATTACCTTTAACTCCCATGAATATTTTAAAATTTATAGATGCATGGTTTTCTACAACAGCAGACACTGATATACTATTTGCTACATAATATATTAAAAAAAAAAACAAAAAAAAAAAAAAAAAAAAAAAAATAGCTGATAAAATCTTACACATTAGATGCAAAATGTCATTTGATTTGCCTTTAATATCCATATTTATAACATCCTTTCCCCTATTCTAAGATATAGACAAAAGCTAAGAACAGGGTTGGACTGACCAATTTGCCCGTTGACAAGTGGACCTCCTTTAAAACAATACTATCCCCTCAGCATGTACATGTTGGATCAAAAAGTTCTCCAGCTCGAAATATTAGAAATGAATATTGCAGTAGACCTAACCTTGGTGAAAGGGGATAAAATATATCTTCACAAGCAGTTTGTCAGCTAAATAAATATTAAAAAGTACTGAAATCAAATCCAAATTTTTAATAGATGTAGGTGTCATAATAAAATTTATAAGTCTCCATTGGATCAGATTACATTTTGAAAACTTGAATGAGCTGACATATAATTTTTGATAAGATTGTCCTTGAATATAGTCCAACATTAAAAATTCCAACCCTTATTCTTAAATCTAAAAAACTTCTAAACACCATATTCATCAGAAATTTAATGCATTCACTGAAATGACTCACACCTGCTATTCAGGCCATCTACTTAATTAAATGACCCCTTCTTCGTTATCTCTTAACTATAGTACAGAAGGGGTCATCTAATAAGATAAATGGTTTGGTACAATTACATATTATCTGTAACACATAGGTGCATAATTCAGCAGCAAAAGTGTTAATGAATTCTAGGAGTATCTAATTCTTGTATTTTTTTCCCACATATTTGAGGGATTATTATATATTCAACGATTATGATAACTAATAAGCATTTAATTATCTTGATAAGTGATACAGGATCCTTTCATATTTATTGACATTTGATTCAGCCAATAGCCTTAATTATGTTTGAAATACTTTCTGTGTGATGTCAAGAACAAGGCTTTTGTTTTTCAATTCAGAATTTTCATTTTTCAGTTATTATATATGTTAATAAGACTAGGATTGATTAAAAGTACAGAATAAAAACTTTGCAATAAAAAAAAGTCCTTTTTTGAGAAACAACAACTGTGAAACATGAATAAACAGTTTTTTTTTTTTAATACAATGTACTGTGAATTGTTGACAGTATATCATAGGAAACATAATTAAACATTGAGACAGTATATCACATATACATTGAGAATTTTTGATTCCCTTACTAAACTCTGCAATTTAGTATTTGCTTATTTATGGTGTAAATATTATGATAAAACAGTGCATGATTGATTTTTATTTGAATTCCTTTATGTAGTATTTCTACTTTTTGAAACATTAATATTTGGCTGAGAAATGTTCGTAGCCAAATATTAATAATTAAAAATTTATAGAGTTTAAAAATTCTCAATATAACAATATGCTATATAATCATCAAAAACTTATTGCAATTTCAATTATAAAAATTATGCTTTATATATATATTATTTCCAATAATATACATATAATATATGTATACTGTAATTAGTAATATATACAGCAGATTTTCAGGTTAAGAATATATTAGACTAACTACAAATTATGCTTATTTTTCACATTTACTTACAAGTTGATATTTTTGAAGTTAACTAGGATGAAAATATTTTTAAACTTTGTAAAGTATTAACCATGTAACTGTCACAAAATATTCAAAATTTTTCTTGTCTTTCTATATTAGCAAAATTTTAAGAACTTATAATTCGAAACTTCACTTACTTTTAAGACTTAAAGCTGCAGTTATTACATTAGACGGGCTGTTGTTGGGCATTTTAACATTATTTGAAAGAAAGTAAATATATATGAAATAATAGTATTTGATAATTAATACATATATATATATATAATAATATTTATTATTTAATAAATATAAATAATAATAATTAATGATAATTAATAATATTTTTATGCAAAAAATAATGATATACAAAATAATGATAATCTAATATTACAGAAATTATTTTTACACAATTTTTATCCAATTCATGCATTTTTGAAAACTGCCTGCTATGAAAATAAAATGATAACATAGTAGGTGTGATTGGGGCTCTATTCTCTCATGGAACCAATATTTTCAGAATTATCTATAATCACCAAAAGCTAAGAAAGCTCATTCACAGTTAGTTATTATGCTCAAAAACATTAGACACAATTATACAGCTAGCAGCAAATTAGAGAAGAAGGTATTTTATGAGGCAAAAGGCAGATATACACATGCCCTTTACATTTAAGGCACAGTCTATAGATAATAAGTATATGCCCAAGGTATTATTAAGTCCAGCAAAAAAACTACTTCAAAATTTAAAAAAAACAGTAGTGGTAGTAATAATTAATCTTTTTTCTACATGGCAGTATGTTTTCATGTGGCATTTTCTGACACTTCTGGACAATACAGGAAGCTTTATGTCAGTTATTTTGATTCTGAAATGGGTCACCTACTAATAATTTTATATTCAATTTAAATAATATCAAAGAAATTATATTGACAGAATTTTATACTCTTATGACACCACAAATTCATGAACTGTACCTAAAATTTGCCGATTTCGTTAATAATTAAAAGCCTTAGACGGTATTGCACAACAAGGATGTAATATTTACTAGTTTTGTAATTGCTGTAACATCTAAGCAAACTGTGAGTGTATGTTCACTGAGAGTTTTTTTTAAGAATTGAGTCTTTTTTTTTATCTGATAAAATTTGACAACTTCTTTTTTTTTTTTTTTAACGTACAACGATTTCGATTTATACTAATTGATATTCAACTTGAAATATTTATTGACACCTTTCTGTTTCAAAAATTAGCACAATAAAAACAGATCCTGTTATATGCAAACAAATTATTGAATGCATGCATAGACATAAAAGTAAATAGAATGAATGGGAACAAAATTGATAAAATACTTACATTTTTCGGTTCAACAACTGATTCCGGATGACGATATTTTTTATGATGTTCAGGATTTTTTTGGTAACACGACAAACCATATTTACACATTGGCATATCTTTAGATTTCCTTTTTCTGTTTACTGAGTCCATTTTAACCCAAAATTTAGTTTTCAAATATTTTTACAAAAACAATTTGCAGAATTATAGTCAATATATGTGTGCTTTTTATTCAGGAAATTTTTTTAGTGAAATATCAACACAAGAATGATTGAATTCGAAAATTAACTTGCGAAATTACGCTTCGCGCCTTTTTCAGTTCATGTTTTGATATTTGATTGACGTATCATTTTCTTCTTCTCAGCTGACACATTAAACGATTTTCTATGGAAAATCACGAATTCCTAAAATTCATTTCTGAATCTTTTTAAAGACTATTATAATATATTTTATGAAGAGAAAGGTCTAAAGATATGTGTTTAAGGAAAAGAACAATTAGGTGGATCATAGTATCTTGTAAAGAAAAGAATGACATTTCTGCAATATTTTTTCAAAGAGAAATTCGTTCAATTAAAAAACGAAATATATATTTGAAAAAGAATTTTTTTGTACTTAATTTCTTATCCATAAAAGGAAAACTTTTGTTGTGAAATTTCTCTATATTCCGAAGTGAAAAATTTAAGGATGTAGAAAAGTGCTTACATAAAAGAAAATTAGAATTATATTATTCGATGGAATCTAAATAAAAAAAAAGGTTTTAAAAAGGTTACCTTTTTAAAGGTTAAAAAAGGTGGGGATAGTAAAACATTTTCAGCAGCTATAAAAGCTTTAAATGCAAAGTTGCCATTTATAAACTTCACAACTTTCTATAAGTCGGTTCCGGTCCTTTTTGTGACAACTAAACTTCCCATGTTTTGTTCTGCTCGTAACGGAAGTCGAAACTGGATTCTATTTATAACTTTTTACGCGAGTAGTACATGCTGATTAAATACCTGTACTGCTTCACTGTAGCTATAAACAGCTTCAGTAAACAAGTTGTGTTAGTAGGTGGAGGGAAAGCTTTCGCGGCAAGTGTTTAAAACACGTGATGGTCTTTTTGTGCGCCGAGATGTTTTGAGTTTTTTATTCAGAGAAATTACTTTTAAAGAAGTTTGTGATCTCTTGTAGTTGTGATCAACTACAATGATTATGATTATATAAGGTAAAACTAGTTGGCTTCGCAATGATTTTTCAGACGAACTTTAGTCAAGTTTTGAAATGAGTTGTTTCTTTGAAACAATCTCATTCTCTTGAGAAATATATCATTTTTAAGACTCCACTTATGATCAAAATGCCAATGTCTCCCATTCAGATGGATACAGAGGATGATGTGCACGACATCATCTTTAAACAACAAAAAATGATCGACAGACTTAAACAACTCTTAGACGAAAAAGAGGAAGAAATCCAAAGACTTCGTTGCCTATTAGATAAATATCAGTCAGTGTTTAGTCCCAATTTAAATCTAAATAATTATTATGGACGCAGGAAACACAGAGCTCAAGGTATATCTGCCGAACCTCTTTCTTTACGGACTATTCAAGAACTGATTCAAACCAAGTTCCCTGAATATCCTAAGTCGGAAAGGTAAGTTTACTTTTCATACATAAACATCATGTGTTTCATTTTTCATGAATTTTTATAATAAGATTTTAAATGAAACCTTGTAATATTTTAAGTGAACGTCTTGAATGATATGGTATAATTTTTAGTGAATTTGAAAAAAAAAAAATATTATTTAAAATACTCATATTTTGCCAAAATAAGATTAGTCATTTATAAAAATTATATCATATATTACTTCTTGCAATACCTAGTGTATTTTAATGTAAGTTGGGTAAACATCATTTTTTTTTGTAGACATTGAAGTATTAGAGCATGTTGGCTCGAAGGTAGATATCAATTTCATAGTAATATACATATGTAAGAGTACTATAGGAATTTTCATTTTAATAAATAATAATAAATTTATTTCATATTATTACTTTCTGAGTATTTCTATAGTTATTCATTTAGTTTATTTGTCAAAAGTTTGTGATATTATTTTAGTGTTGTAAATCAGCTATTTATATTTCAATTTAATTGCAGTATTAAATTTTTATATGCATTTTTTTTAAATGTTAATATTCTTCTATCTGTTAAGCCAAATTTCTAATTATTTAGCTAATCAAAACTTAAATATCAAATATTAGTATTTATTCCTATATCAGATTTGTGAAAAATTTGACAAAATATGTGTGAAAGTAACTTTTTCTTTTAAACATTTAATCGCTGTATTATATAAAAATTTTAGGGCATAAAACATAGCTTTTAAAGATAAGTCAAATCTTTAAACTCTGAAAAAAGATATAAATTTGAATTATATCATTTAAAATGATAATGAGAAACAAAAAGAAGCTGCTATATATTCTGTATGGATTTACTGTCGCCATCAATTATATAAAATGATTTATGAATGTTGAACATTTATTAACTTTCTTTTAGAAATCTGCTAGCATTTAACTTAGAAAGGCCCCTTTTTTTTTTGTTAATTTCATAAATTATTCTATTTTTTGTTGTTTACAAGTTTTTTATTTCTTGGAAATCTGTTATACTTTCTATTTTCTAATTCTCAGATAACTAAGAAATCTATTTATTTTTGTAACTTCATAAATTATTCAGTTATATCTTGTTACAATTTTTTTTATTTTGATGTCTACATTGATTTATATTCTGTAGTTGTCAAAAGCATTTTTTTTTTCTTGTTTCATACATTATCCAATTAAGTCTTGTTTACAAGTTTTTATTGCTTTCATGTTTTTAATATTGTTCACATTTTAGATAAAAATAATTTTATTATAAGTTTCCTCTTTCCAACAATATTTAGATAATAGATTTATAAAATAAATTGAGAATATTTTTTATATATTGTCGTAGTTAAGTTAATTATTGATTATGAAGAGACATTTTATTTATGATGTTTAAATTATAAATATCATATTTGTTGATTAATATATTAATATTAATTGTTGATTGATATATTAACTTCTTTTTTACATATTTAAAAACTAATCATTGTTGAATTACATTTTAAAATCTATTGAGTAATTTTTTAAGACTATTTGCTGGAAACAAAATAATCTGATGTAATAGCATTTCACTTATTATTTATGTTTTGGGAATCTTATTTAAAATTATGATCCAATTAAGTGTAAGAAAATGTGCCTGTTAGAAAATGTGAAATTAATTAGCTCATTCTGTTATCTCTATTAAAGGCAATAAAATTATTTTAAATTTCATATGAATTTAAAATGTAAATTATATAAATAGAATTAACATTCTTACATACACAATTGTTTTGATCTTAGAGCTTTCAAATTTGTAAAATTAGCTTTTAACGTAAATAAATAGATTTTTTTTTTGTATTAATCACACTTCTGAAATTTTAAAAATACTTTTTAAATTATAAATAAGTGAAGAGTTAAACATGAAGTATCGAAAAATTGATTCCACCTCTCAGATAGTTTTATATAGTTTGTAGAGTTTTATTTATTTATTCATATGTATTAAAAAATTAAAACTCTGAGAATCCAGCTATCTCATAAAAGAAAGACAACTGGGAAGGGGGGGGGGGAGGAGCAACATTCTTGGTTAGCATGATCATCAGTGTAATGAAAGTAAATGATTCCAAGAATAAAGTATTTTTTACTCTCTTTCCCTTGTATAATTACAAGTCAAAATCATTGGAGACTAGTGTTCAAAACTTCTTCAAAGACTGATATGACATCTTTCTCCCACCTTCCCGTTTAAACCTTTGTTACTGTGTCATTGTTAGAAATATCATAAAATAAAAATGTGAATATCAGTATGGTGAACTTCAAAATTCAAAAAAATGATTTCCTTTCATATTATTTGTTGAATCTGTCCTTCAATATATATAATAGGGGAATGGAACTGTAAATTCTTGGTGTTGGGTTAAAAGTAATGTGTAAACATATTTTTATGAATTGAAAATATATATTAATTCCAACATCCTTTTAGAATTACAAAACATGGGGTATTCATATGATTTGTACTAAATTGGTATTTGCTCATGTTTTGGAATTGTAAAAAAAGCTTTTTTATTATTCTATATTATTGTATGCGGTTCACAGTAAAAAAAAATGTAGATAATTTATGGTTGCATGGAAATTATAAATAATCTGGTGGGTATTACACATCAAGAAAAATATTATATTGCATTTTTTATTTATATTTCTATTATTCAGATATAATAAAGAATTGCTGGCTAGCATATAGATAGTCACTTTTTATCTTTTATCTTTTTTTTAATTATTTAAATTTAAAAATAATTACATTTTAATTACTATAATTTTTTATTTAATTGTTCATGTGAAAATTCAGTAGATAATAACCAATTATTAAGTGCATATAACTTTAAGCATTTATATCTATATATATAATATTTTTATATATAAAAATCAGATATGTTTTTTTCTATTAAAGTAAAAGTAAATAATTGTAATCTCAAGTTATATTTGTTTAAAGAGGGAAAATGTTTAGAATTTTTATTTTTTTAAAAATTTTGTTAGTGAAAGTGATTGATATAAAATGCATTTTAAAATGTCATATTTGGTTGCTAATGCACGATAATTTAAAATGGAAAGGCACTGTAGTTTAATTGAACTGGATGAAAAAATAGAATTTTCACTTTTAAAGAAAACTATCTCTTTGTTCTCTAGTTTTGACAGTGTAGAAGTGATATTGAAGCTCAATGATCGTTTCCCTCTCTCATAAAGGAACATTTTTGCTTTTTAATATGACCTATATTTGGATTTAACTAAACAATGAGCTGTTTTTGTTATCATAAAACGATTTTTTAAAATTAGATCGGAACTTGTTGAAGTATTTAAGTAATTAAAAAGGATTTTATTCCATGCCTTGAATTCCGATTAAATGACAAGTTTTGTTTACTTATTTTTGGATTTGTTAATAAGAAACACGGAAATTTAATGAAATTTCGTAACAGATAATCATGTTTTGAGACCAGAAGAAAAAAAATCATTTTTGTTCAATTTACTTTCAAGTAGAAACGTATGAAAGATTAATATGCATTTTTGATTGCTGCTATGAAAAAAAAAAATAATTAAAACTTATAAATAATGGCAAATTACATATATTCTTTTAAAAAATAAACTAATATAAATACAAATATCGTCAGATATGCTAATTTTTTTATCGTTCGTAATGGGTTTCGTGAGCATTTTCAGATTAAAACTTTACATTAAATGCCTTTTTTAGTATCTGAATGCCGTTTGGAATTTATTATCATTATTTTTTTTTATTTCCTCTAAAAAACGTAATTATTTAAGGTTGTTTTGAGATTGTTTGTTTATATGTTAAGAAAATTACATATTCTCCCATTTTATTTAGTTTACGCAATTCAACCGCCCGCATTATGTAATGATATTATTTATTAATGTGAAATAATTTAATATTATTTCATTTCCTTTTAATTAATTCTTAAAGAAAAATCTCGTGAATACTTACTTTTAAAATTGCTCTGAAATAAAAGCGTAGTTATTGGTTCATTGAAATTCATCAGATTTTAAATTAATGTGTTTGCTTCCCTTTGTTAAAGAGAACGCGGCCTTTTCTACTTATAACTTTAAAAAAAATGAGCCTTTCATTTTCCCGCATACTAAGACTTTTAATCCAATAAATGACAATTCTTGATGAAAGTTCTCAAATCGTCTGAAAATTCGGCGTCTTCCAACCATGATTCAAGTGTTTTAATGTAATTAAATTCGTGTGACTGAAGTTTCTTTTTTTAATTAGTTGATTTTGCAAATTTATTTTCTGCATCTTACCAGAAATTGTTAATTTTTATTATTTTTTGATTCTCACATTCTTTATAGATTACTTAAATCATATATTCTAAAATAGTTTAGTATTTAGAATTAATTATAATTCTATCAGTAAATATTAACTGTGGCGTTTTTTTTACATCTTTTATTTTGGTGTACGAAGAGGAAATATCGTAATCATTGAAAAATTCGAACGTCGAGATTTTGGGAATTATGGCTGTCTATGAGTATGAGAACTCAAAAACGCGTTGAGTTAAATAGATAAAATTTGGTACCAAATTTGGCTTTACACTAAATTTGTAGATTTCTGCCAATTTTCAAAGAACCCATTCTCAAAAAGTTCAACTGTCTGTCCAAATACAAAACAGAAAGATGAATAAATCATAATTTTAGCATAAAATTTTTATTTGAATTCTTTAACGAGTTGTCCGTCTTTGGGTCTGTAATTTACATACATGCAATCATGATCACTGTAAAAAGCAACGAGTTAAACGAAATTTGGCGTTCTTTCTGTTTTACTAAAGTTTTAGCTCTGCGTCAAATTTTGATTTTTATCTATCGATAAATGGTATTCAAAATGCATTCCCGGTTTTCTTAACCATATTACGAACTGTAAAACGCTCCTGTGCGGAACTTAGAAACTGAAAAATTTGAGAACTCATGGTATTAAGACTTTCAACTTTTTTTTTTAACGTGAAAACGTTAGAAATTTTATGCGAATTGCTTATATTTGCGTTTGCATATATTCATTTGATGTAATTTTTGCGGGGACACAAATGGTCTCTGCTTTCAGTTTAAAAAGGTGTAAATTCTGCAAGAATTTGTATCATCAAACGACATTTTATGGAATGCGCCTGGTTTACTTTTGTATAGAACCAATTTTGAAATGCTGTTTGAAACTTGATACAATTATTTCAAATTTCTGAAGTTGTATTAATTTGTTATCTTTGTCTTTGAAGTTGCTCGTTGGCCTTTTACCTCCTGGAATATGGTTTTGCGAACGTGGCATATAAATGCGCAGTGAAATGACCTTTGTGTTGTATTGTATCATCAAGAGATAACGGTACTTGATTGAACTATTTTTGAAAAAATGTTCCGATAACAGTGTCGGAAAATGTCTAAAAATAACTTTGGATGATTAAATTGAAACCTTTGAAAATATACAGGGATCGTTTTGTTCTCCATTTCCTGTCCTTTGAAACGTTTTTTATGGTATTCTGTCAATAGATATATTTGGATTAGATGATACCTAATCTGAAATACCAAGATATCTGGGTGTGAATATTTATAGAATGACCTTATATTTGTCTTTTCAGTGTTTTTCAAGATTCTTAGTTCATAGCTATCTTTGGGTCTGACAATTTTGCTTTAATAAAATGTATTTTAATAAAATCTCATTTCTAGTATTAAATTTATTTTACAGAATGAAATGAGAGAAGACAAATAATTGTAAAAAAATGCAATTAAATTAAATTTTCTCGCATTAAAAATAACTTTTTTTGTCGAAGTTGCAAACGATTTAAAATGAAAAGTTTATTTAAAATCTAAATAAACATCCTTGTTTTCCTAAAATTTTAAACGATAAATATTGCGAGAAATATGCAATAATATGTTACAGATTTTAGAAGCGGTTTCCTTGATTTAAAAATATTTTTAATAAGACAATGAATGAAAGCTATTATCATACTTCTATGAATTGCCATAACTTTAATTTCAAAATTGCAAAGCTTATTCTTTTGAATTTATTTTTCTGTATCTCCGGCAAGTTTTAATTCAGTATCTGGCAACATAAATGCATATATATATATATATATATATATATATATATATATATATATATATATATATATATATATATATATATATATATATATATATATATATATATATATATATAAACAAAGAAATAACATTTTTAAATGTATTAAGTTAAATTAATAAAACTTGAAATTGCATTAAGTAAAATGTCTTACAATGAAAATTCTATAGTTGACGAGTTCTGCAATGTGTCTGTTTTCCATTTCCAAGCATTTTAAGTCCCCAATAGACAAGAAAATAATTCTGTTCTTTTCATCATAAATTTTACAAAGCAATTCTGAATTTCAAATTTTTAGAAAAAAGAGAGAAGTAAAAGTAAACATATATAATCTTTAGCAATTATTCCGATAAATATTTTTTGAAAGAAAGAAGTTTTTCTTGAAAACAATCTCGCATGTATTGGATTTGCATAGCCATCTGTTTCTAGGAATGTTGTCACGTTTCTTTGGGATTACACATCATTTCTGTATTTAGTCCGTGGTAGGTTATAAATATAATCTGTGAACCATAACCATGTTTGTAAAGCTGTTGTATGCATAAGATAATCGAAAGAATACCCTAATTTAGTTATATGAATATTTGTTTGCGCAAACTCTTTGCGTTTAGTCACGTGTATGCAAGGCAAGAATAGATTTTGTTCGGAATTCGAATGATTGTTCAAGAAAATTTAATCGATTTTCTGTTCGATCGTGATTTTTCTTCGTTGACTTTTGAAACATTTGTTCAAATGATAGCTATTGTTATTATCTTTATTTATTTCTTCAGACGATAAACATTCTGCTTTAGTAGAGACACAAGTTTAACCTGAAAAGAAAAAGTATTTTCTTTTATTGTGCATTTAATCAGAAAATAAGCTTAAAAAATTCTTTTGTTCCTTAATAGCAACAGTGTAAAGAAAAATATTAAGACGATGTAATTTAAATTTGAAGCTGAATAATGAAATGCCATTTTTTTTTTTTTTATTATTGTAATAAATATTTTCTTGGTGGATAAACTGGATGAACATTTTGTGCAAAAATTAGCGCGTCGTGATACATTGCGTTAACCCCGGCGTCAAGGCACAGGGCATTTTTTTTTTGTCTTAATGCTTTAAAAGCATATTTTTTAGCAAATGCTTCAATTTAGTATTTTGATTTTATTTAATTATTTTGTTAAAATTTTTCAGCCTTTTTTTTATAGCTGATTGAATTAGACTTAATATTTAATTATTTAAAAATAAAAGCTTTATTACGATCACTTACGGTTTTTCTCAATAAATAGTGTTTTTAAGGTCTTGCTAATATTTTACTATTTCCTATCATGTAACAACCTTAAAAATTGTTGATTCTTCTGAACCCCTAAATTTGCATTTCTTTTTAACTAGATAATATTTATTAGGTGATTTATTGCATCTAAGTGCGATTTGCATGGTGAAAAATCTTTCAAAACTCTCTTCAGAAGACTGTTGGTTTGACTAATTTCGACATTTTATTACTTCTTTGGTTACAAATATTCACTAAGAATTTTTAAAAAATTAATTACTTTCAATTGAAATTAATAAAATGTTAAAGTTTTTCCTGAATAATTTCGGAACATATTATCGCATGTAAACAATTTTTTTGTCATATTTTTTCATTTTAAAATTTAAAAAAATTACTATTTAGTGATATCATTTATATTTCCATACAATTTTTTCTGTCATTATTAAAAATAAACTGAATATTTTTCATTGTGTTTTAAATAATACTTAATTGTTGCTGACCCAATAATTTAGCTGTAATTTTGTAATCGAAATGAATTTCTTATTTTTTAAATTTAAAAACTTTACTTTGAATTTGGAAGAGAATCGAAACAAAAACAAGGGCTACTGTCTTTTTATATAACAGCAAACAGATTAAGGCCAATACGTAGTTCTTATTCCTAATACGTAGTAAAAGTCTATGAACTAAGAGTTCTAAGATATAAAAATTATTTTTAGTAGCGCAAGTTTGTACTTCTAGAATATGGAAGATTATTCACCTGTTTACTTTCTCAAAGATTTACCAAATTGCCCTATTTATCTTGAAATAGATAAACAAAATACATTCATTCTTGCAACTATCTTACCAACTCACTTGATGCTAAATGATTTATCAACCTTAGTAATGACAATGATACTTTAATGGAATTAATCAAGCAATTATATAAAATAATATTGAATTTTATCCTTATTTATACTATAAATGGAAGTTAGCTCGATTTTTTGACATCCTTACTTTTATTTGAAATTGGCAACAGTTTAGACTCTAATTTATTTTACCACTTTTTTTTTTCTTTTTGAAATTTCTAATTCTTAGTTTTTTTGGAATTTTTTTTCTATCGGCTTAAATAGTTATTTAACGGTGCCTAAAAGTCCGGAAAGGAAACTGATACACCATCAGCTTCAGATGATTGCTGGTTGCCGATGTCAGTAAATAAAAGGTTTTTGTGTATTATGCTATCACTATATATACATATTTTTATGTTATATTAATAAAAAAACATTTTTAACATTAAAATATTATATATGTTTGTATGTTAATTCCGAGCAATCAGTTTATTAGCTATATATGTGAGATTCTTACATCCTTGCAAGATCAAAAATTATAATAAATATGCAAATGTTATTTTTACTTTATCAATAGCGAGAGAAGAATGAGTTGCGAATAATTTAATTAAAATATTTCCATTAAAAATGAAGTAAGAAGCTTATTTTAACTTTTAATATTCATATGAAACATGAAATTAATATAAAATCTTATTCTTTTCTTTTATAAATATTCAGATTTAGGAAAATACGAACACTGAACCTAAATAATTTAAATGGTGAAATTGTAACAATATCTTTATCGTTAGGAATGTTTATAGATTGATAAATTGCATCATGCGACTTGTATGATCAAAACACATTCAAAGCAGTCTTTAGAATACACCGTTGACCCTAGAGCTTTCAAATTTTGCATGTAGTTACTTCTAAAGGAGTAGATGTTCACTAAGAAATAATTTTTGAAAATTTTTATTAAAAATCAATAAGTAATTTAACATTTTCTTCAATAATTTCGAAGTATATTATTGGATTAAAATAATTTTTACTCTTAAATTAAAAAAAAGAAAAGAAAAGAAACCTTTTCTGTAATACTAATTTTATTTCCTTTCAGTTTTGTTCTCTCTAATTTAGTACATTGAAAAATATTGAGTATATATATATATATAATATTACACCAATAATTGTCGGTGTTTGGATTGATATTCTTGAACGTTGTATTTACATGCATTACGACGATTCTTTTTTCGCGCGCGCGCGCGTGTGTGTGTGTGTGTGTGTGTGTGTGTGTGTGTGTGTGTGTGTGTGTGTGTGTGCGTGCGTGCGTGCGTGCGTGCGTGCAAGTTATTGCTCTACTATTCGATTTTAAAAATGAAATGTAGATAGGTGAATCGATCCTAAAACCTTATCATATTATAGTATTTCAGGCTAGAAGTTCGTAGATTGTTCCCCTTTTCCCTCTGATAGGTAAAATATACATCATAAATATAAGATTAAAAAGTAGTGTGTTTCTATAATTTTATTTTTATGGGATTGCAAAATCATATGCAAAACTTTTTTTCTCACGTATTACAATTTTATACGCCTAATTATTCTTTTAAGATTAATTTGTATTCTTACTTAGTTTACTTTTCTATTAATTATAAAATTTTGAATGTGATCATTTTTCGAATTCCTAATTAAATAGTTGTTTCAATTTG
The DNA here is from genome assembly GCF_947563725.1 of Argiope bruennichi. Classification (NCBI taxonomy): domain Eukaryota; kingdom Metazoa; phylum Arthropoda; class Arachnida; order Araneae; family Araneidae; genus Argiope; species Argiope bruennichi. The sequence continues at coordinate 59,764,814 of NC_079154.1, forward strand.
ATGTAGCAAGACGAGTTTTACTTGAAATCACCTTAATTTACGATAATAGTTTTTGGCCTATATGAAAGTACTGATGGCGTATAACATTTTTTTATGCAAATTCAAGTCACGGATATGCTGTTAGTGTGAAATGGTTTTTAAATTACTAATTAGTTTTAAGCAGGTTACAGAAATCTGAATATAAATAAAAGTCTTTATGGCTGTATATACATATGTTCCGTGTCTCTTCCGAAACGAATTGGCCGATTTCACCCTAACTTGGTACACTTTGGACGAGACAATGAATACCGTTATTTTTTCAATGTGCAAATGTTAATTAAATCTTCACTTAACAATAAATTATATTTTTAAATTTTCTGTAGTAATTTCAACGGGAATAATTCTACAAGGAATATTTTAATACTGCCTTAAAATTCAAGGTTTTACTTTTCCATGACACCAAATTCCTTTCTGAGCAATTTTTTCTTCAATTGCTAGTAATTTTTTTTAAAGAAAAATTTAAAGGGGCGATTTTGAAATAGGTAACAGCTAAGACTTTAATCTACCTCTTTTTTTTTAAAAATATTTCTATTTCGTTTCTTTTTTTAAAAAATGAACTTATAGTTATTTAACAGTGCTTAAAAGTTCTTACAGGACGAACTGATATATCCATCAACTTCAAACGATTGCAAATTGCCTACGCTTGTAAATCAAGTGGCGTACTATAATAAAATATTTTGTGTATTATAATATCATTATATATACATATGTTTATACAAAATCATTTTTTACATTAAAATATTACAGATATTTGTAATTTAATTCCGCGTAATCGGATTAAGCAGCTATTAAACTCCACGAATGAATACCGTCAATAAGTATTAATATTTATGTAAATATATACGTATATTTCCCACATCTGCTCCTAAACAACTGGGCAAAATTCAACCAACCTTTACACATGTGTTATTAAAGACAAGAGAAAGGACACTGTCAACCTTTCATACTGCAAAAATTAATTATTTATTTATGACAATTTATCCTGCATTTTTACCGTTTTTCTAGAATAACTTTGGAGCAAAATATTTCCATAAAAAATATATGTTTTTTTACCATCTTATAAAAAATTCAAAGTTCATACGTTTTCAGCTGTATCAATTTCATTTACGTGACATTTTCCTCCAACTTATTATTTTTTCAAAATTTAGTTAATACTTAAGTGGAGGCCGACAATTTTGTCGTAAGGAAATATAAAGAACAGGAATGAGCTGCTATACTTATATATATATTTTTTAAATATTTCTTTTCTATGCTTTAGATAGTTTTTGGTGACGATTTTTATTGATTTTAGAAAAAAAACTGAAGTTTAATTAGATAAAAAAAATAATAAATAAATAAATACTGGCGTTAAAAATTGCTATCGCCTGTCATCTTATCTGCTCCTTCTACGAAGTTATAAATAAGTAATATTAGACATGAAAATATTTTAATTCCGAAGGATGTTGGATATATTAATAGCTAGTAAATAAATTTATAGTGTCTTAATTATCCAAATATTGCATATCATTTTATAACAATTTTTGTAATCAATCATAAAACTTTTATTTTTGGAATAATTTCGAACTTGTTAGGTTACATAATATTTTTATCTATAATTATTTAATTTATTATTTCTTTTGTGGAAACTTTATAGTAGTATTATGAGTAAGGATCAATATTTGAATAACTTAAAAAGTTAGATTTTTACAGTTGTTTAATTTTCCCCCCCGTATATTTGTATAATTAGAGAAGTATTTTCTTAACGAACTTTTTAAAATTGTCTGAATCTTATTTTTAAATAAAAAAATATATTTTCCGCATTTAGTAAAGGTGTAATATTAGTATGAATTGCGTCGAAAAGCAGTTTATAGTAATATTTTTTATTTGAATGATATTAATATTATTTATAATATTATTCTATTAAATTATACAGTTTTCTGTTTCTGATTATATTTAACATAAATTTTATTTTCTCAATTTATTATGTACGTGTTTTTTTTAAAAATTTTTTTGTTGGTCTTTTACTAAGCCTTTTTTTTTTTTTTTTTAAATATTCTGGGTAAAATCGTTTTTCTCTTTTCTCAAATGTTGCGTGTGATAAAAAACGTGTCAAGTGTCTCTAACGTCAAAGATTTTACTGTTATTTCCTCAATATGTCTTCCCTTTTAATTAATTGGACCATATATTTTGAAAGAAGAAAACTTCAGGACCTTAGTAACACACACAACGACTTTCTTCTTTCTCGATTCTTTTCAAACAATGCTTCATAAAAAATTTTATTGCTCTCTTTTCTGACAATGAATTACTGTTATCTCTCTATGACAGTGGACCTAGCCGAGGGTCTTATATTACTGTTGCGCGCGTGTACAAAAAGTGCTTTTCTTGTCTTAGTTCAGTGGATAGTTGGGAACAACCACTTGGGAACCTGAGTGCATTTGGAGTGTTCTGATTCATTATCTTAAAAATATGCCTTTAAAAGCTTTTGTTAAAAGGCGTGGACTCCACCCAAGCGTGAGTCTAGTGCCTCTAACTTAGAATTTTATACGCTATATAACAAATGCATACTGTAATGTTGCAGATTCTTGAATAGCTATCATTTTGTACATATACAAATAAACTGAAATTACACTTTATATACTAAAATCATAGGTATTTTAAGTCTAATTAAAAAATAATATATTTTTATATCCATGTAAAATTACCCGTTCTGCTTTCACGCTTCCGTGTTTTGGAAAGAAAATTTTATAAAAGTTGAATTATTAATGTAAAATAAAAATGATGAAAACAATCTTTTACTGTATACCGTGTATTCTTTTACGTAGTATGCCTTTCCTGTATTAATTCTTTTATGCCATATGATTGATTCGTAATTTCCAATTAATTTATTAATTTAATTGTTTTATTAAACCATTTTGTATTACATTAGTATGTTCTACATTATACAGTTATGACATTAGTATGATCATTATTATACTATTATGATACTAGTATGTTCTATATTACACAATTATGATACTAGTATGGTCTATGTTATACAATTATGATACTGGTATGATCTATATCATACAATCATTCTGAGATTACATTATATATATAATTTAATATTTAAGTATAAATGCGAAAAAATCTGAATGTTCTTATAATAATTTTTAACAAGCCATTATATATTATAATATATATTGGTTTGTAATAAATTATATATATATATATACGAATCTAAATATATATATTGTTGTTTTAATGAACTGTTTAAATGGTTGTTCACAAATATTTTGAAACATGCAATGCGTGGCTTTTATATCGATTTCGAAGTAACACATTTTATATTTATGTCATAATTCGTAGCAAAGATTTTTCTCATTTAATTATATTCTTATACAGTAGCATATGTAAACACCTACATAATGCAGAGGGGAAAAAAAAAAAAAAAAAAAAAAAAAAATCGTTCGTTCGTTCAATTCTCAAAAACTTGTTTTGGTGCGAAAATTTGGGCTCTGGCGAAGTTCTCCTTACGAGGGAACTTGTCCTTGTCAAAGAGTGATATTTGATAGAAACGAGGCAGGACTCGGCAATTAAAACATCACTTTTTTTTTTTCTTTGCGTAATAGAATTTACGTCACATTCAAGAAATAAACTACACTTTTCTCTCTCTCGAGAACCACTTATGCTTCTAAATGAGCCTCGTTTTGCGCTTTACCTTGACCAACGAGCTTTGTCAACCGGTTAGTTGTTCTCCAGTTTTCCCAGATACTTAAATTTTATTCGAATAACAGGAAAAGGATGATCTTTTCAAGATTTTTTTTTAATGCTCTGCTGTTGGTAGAGAAGGAAAAAAAAATATTAATTGTTATTATGTCACACTATGACACTTAAACTCGCATGATTTCATAATGCAACGATTTGCTTGTCTAGGCAAGTACTGTTCGTTTCAGTATCCTCAATGACCAATTTTAGACGATTCTATTTCATTAAGGGGTGAGACATGGAAGGATGAGCACATTTCCGGAATTTTTCATCATTCTTTGACTTTGATTTCCGCCCTATTAGACACTTTTTCGTTCAATTTTTTTTTCACTTGTATGTGAGTATCGTGTCATTTCTGATTGTATTGTTTTATTTTAATTCAGTTCACGAGTAATGCGAGTTTATTTTATTGTTAAACGTAAACATCTCCTCCTTTTATCTTTCCTCTCACTCCCATTTTGACGAATTAAACCCTTCCTAATGCATGCGCAAAAGCGCGGAAGGTTTTAGAATCCGTTGGCAAGCAATAGCATATTCATTTTACCCACAATAGTACACAGATGTATACGCTTACTTTTAGTGATCATAAAATCGGCTTGTAAACCTCTTGCATGTACTAGATTTAAAGTCATGCATTGGTATACTTTCTATGTGTATTTTCAGCTTCCACCCGGGCCTGATCGAGAATTGTAACGAAATTACTTGATAGTTTATTAATCTAAATGATTCCACTAAAACGTTTAGAACATTGTATTTCCCCCTAATTTTCGTAATTTAATAAAGTAAATTTCTGTATTTTTTTAATTAATTATCCTATTTTTATACCTTTTATCATTTTTAGAAAAAAATTAATGTAAAAATGAAATGAAACAAGTCAAACGCAGCAAAAATTATGTAAAAAGTTTTGTGGATTCGAGTTGGGTTTAAAAGAATATGAACAGAATGTCTTTTTACCGATGCAAAGGACCGATGGTACGTTACATAATTTAAACTCAATTTAATCTATTATTACCGATGGAATAACAGGTTTTACTGCTTTTCAAAATATCAAGTGTTTAAATTAATGTTGATTGATTACCAACCGTAGCCCTATTTATCAGGTAATTTGGTAATTTAACTTTCGTGGTTAAGCTCAGAGTATGCTTTCTTTCTTTTTTAAATCTATGAAATCAATATATTTTCCTAAACTCCTAAATAGTTTTCATACCACCCATGAATCAGATTTTGAAGTCAAAGTGTTATCATGTTGAAATTTTTTGTCTTAAATTTATATTCAAGGCTATGAATTTTAATGAGCAGTCTTTACTTCTTGATATTTTACTATATTTTAAAAACCTTTTTAATATTTATCGGCAAAATGATATTTTATATGTCTTTTTATCAGATTCTCCATTTTTTTAATGAAAATATATATATTAGACCCCCCTCCATATATTTGAATCACTTTTATACCATAGCTATCTTAATTTTACTATTTTCAACAAAATTCAAAAGAAAATAACTGAAATCAATGCTTTAAATGAAGGTGGGCATTAATATAAATAAACTTTATTTAAAGGGATTTAAGTTAGCCTGAAAAAACTACAATTGTTTTGTGGTATTTACATAATTGTATTGCTTTTTTTTCATTGTTTTATTCCCTTTAAAGAGTAATTATTATAGACAATAGAATTAATGCAAATAAATTAAAGCAAATATATTAATTTTTGTATTCAAAATTGGGTCTGATAGGTGTAACTTACCCTAGGCCGACTTAAATGAATGGAATTTTTATCAATTTCAGGTTAACCTTCAGAAATCAGACTTATGCTGATGCACCCTTAAATACAAATTCTAATTAGAAATGCAAAACTTGTTTTTGTCACTTGCCTGACGTACCTGTCTGTTTCCTTAGGGCTACCTAAAGATGGAATTTTATTCCCTTCCTTTATCTTCTAGATTATCATTTATTCAGCGATCGTCTACCGCCGACCGTCCTACTATGCTTTTTTTGTAAATCGGATGGCAAGAGTGTATTGTATTGTAAAAAAACCGGGGTTGACTTTCTGCATAGTGATTAATGTAGTAGAATCTTTCTGGTGGTATTTTCTAATCTTATCCAGATCTTTTTTAGATCTTATCCTAATCAACGAGATCCGTGCCATTTACATCAAACGGCAGAGTTTGAAAAATACAATGAAATCTTTTGAAGGACATTTATTTTTTATAGTCTTATTTAGACAAAAAATATGACCATGCGAGAAGAGTAGAATTTCAATATATGTTGATAGGAAGGTTGTAATAATTCTGACAATAAATACGTATTCTCAAATAAATGGTTAATAGTTTTATAGCATCGCGTAAAAAATAATAGTTAAAAAATTTTTTCATTAATTGTTTTGTTTAAAAATCATTATGAAATAAACTAATAACTTTTGGCATAGCAAAGATAGTAATATATTTGATTGTAAGCCATCGAAATTAGGAAAATTAGATTTTTTTCCCCCTTGTACAAGTTAACAATACCAAAAATGCTTTCTAAGATATTGCAATCATTGGTTACCTTTTTCGTTTTTATGTTTTCAAAATGTTCATACGTTTCGCGGAACAATACGCAATATGCTTTATAACATTTGTTTTGAACCACTTGACCTGTCCCACCTCCTCCCATCGATGACGGGACGTACTTCCTTCGGGGGAGGGTTGTACCGTGGCCGGTGATGGCCCTTAGGACTCAACCACAGTTCCCACCAATGTTGCTATTGCGTCGGTCAGGTCATTCAGTTTTTATGGTTTAAATCCGTGTGCCTTCGTGGCGGGTCGGAGAGTTAGATGGCTGACTGACTGACCTGTCCCACCAGTACAGTACATCACTGGTATAAGAGTAGCCGTCCGGAAGCTTTCTGACTCTTGATTCTAATAGACAGGATCAGACTATTTTTACTCGCTTTCTCAGTGGGCACCTTAGAACTATGAAATATTCTGAGGGTTCTAAGAGCTTTGAAGTCTGTCCCAAGTGTTTTACAGAAGAGGCTTCACCTGATAATGTTCTTATTTGTCTGGGTCTCTCCAGGTATGATCTCATTGACAGTCCATTGTTAGTATTGGACTTCTTCAGGATGCACAATTTCATAGACTTGATATAGTTCTGCTGTTCTTGGGAGATATGCAACAACACATTTGTGTTTGTGTGTTTTCCTTTCTTATCACGGCATTTATCTTTTTTTTTTTTTTCCATCTTAAAATATTTCTGTTGTGATCTCTAAAATAATACAAACTAGCATAATTTAATTTCATTTAAAATTGACATACAACTTTTATTACTCATTTCGAATAATAATAAATTTCATTCTTTGTATTGCAGCTGTAAATTTAAAATTACATTTGATATTGTTGTCGGGTCCTTGATGCAAAGGATAATTTTATCTAATGGTCGATAGTGTAAATATTTTTCTGAATTCTTTTATAAATTATAACATTCAATAAGAATAAGTTAAGAACTAGCAAAGATTATGTAGCGTTTGTGTACATGAATACTGTGAGCCTTTCCGTTGATTTTCTAGAATGATGATCAGTTAATATAGTAAATGAATACATGACAATTTTAGAGATCATCTATAGTACTTTATAAATAAGTAAAAAAAAAATTACTTCGTTTGTCATACTTTGAATTCTTATATTTTCCTATGGAAAAATGGGCATCTGTGGTAATTTTTTAAGTTTTATATATTAATTAATTAATATGATTATATTCATCCTCCAAGAAAACCAGCGAGAATGGTCTCTCAAAAATATTTTCGTATATCTCTAATAACTGTTTTATCCCGTTCATGAAATTGTGAACTTTAATGCTGTAAATTGAGTTCTCAGATTTTTATTTTCACACACTAGAAGGTACGCCTATCTGTAGGGTTGTTAACCTATTAACAATATCTCATATCTGATTAACATAGATTAATTAACGAAAGTTGTAGTAGAAAATCTCAAGCGCATTTGGCAGAATGTTTAAGAAATAAACGTAAAAAAAATTATTGTTTCGAATTCCTCTTAATGGATTTCTTTCAAAGTTTTGTAAGAACCTATAAGTTTGGTGTGAAGACCATATATCAGGTGTCATCCGTTCTAGATCAAAGCGTTTTTGAATTATCACAAACAGACCGACAAGCATAATTCCAAAAAAATGTGTTTCCCACATTCAATTTCTGAAACGCGAAGATTCGTCAAAATCTCGAATTCGAATTTTTGATGATTACTTTGATTTCTCTTTACGTGTTTCATATACAAGGGAGTATTTTATATCACTGACAGTTCCAACTTTTAAGTAAATAACAAAGAAATACAATGTTGTAGCATTTTTGTTATTTTAATTACTTGCCTTATTTTAAGCACAAAAGAAACACAGCTACGTTTCTGTTGCGCAAGCCGCAGCAGCTGATAAATATACTTAGAAAATCATTGGTCAAAAAGTAACTAGTTGTTTTTCATAGACAATTTTAATCGATAAATATTTGTGAAGGGCACGCATTTCTATCTTCATATCACTAAACGAAGGAAGATTCTGATAACTTGCTTGGAATTTGGAATGCTAGAAAGTGATTAGTGTAATTTTTACTGAGCGTTTGATTTGCGGAACTTTGTTTATAGATATATTGACACTTCAGCGATGCAATATTGAAAAAATAATTAAAGAGGGGGGGGAGATGAGAATGTATTATATGTAAGAATAGTAATGAATGTAATATAAGAATAGTTCTATTAAACAGTTTCTCATTTTTACTTTCCCAGGGAAAGTATAGTAATCGTCAAAGAATTCGAACTCGATGCTTAGATGAATCTTCAAGTTTTAGAAATCTCAAAGTTCGAAAACTATATTTTTGGAAATTGTCCGTCTGTCTGTGAAAAACAATAACTCAAAAACGTTTTGAGCTATTGGTACTAAATTTGGTGTACGGTGTTTACACCAAATGTACCGATTTCTATAAAATTTTGAATAAAATTTGTACAGAGAAAGTCCGACTGTTCAAATACAAGTTAACACAATAGTTAAAACACGAAGAGAGCTAAATAGATAAAATTCGATACACTGATTTAACATCTATAGTGAAGACACTTATAAAATTTTGAACCATTTGAGTTGACTGTCTGTTGGTCTGTATTTTCAGAAACATATTTATGTTATAATTCAAAAATGCAATGACTTTTAAAACTATCAAATTTGATATGGAATTTTGTGACTACATATGCAGTTTTGTGCCGAATCTGTGTTTCAATCAGTTGAAGAAAACATGTCTAAAGAACAAATTTGATTTTCGAATACTATTAACGGCATGCCAGGGATTAATCGCCAAGGATGGCACGATAGATTCGGTGAAAATTCACGCCAACAGTTAACATTTCGTAGCTATTGTACGCCAATGTCATGTAAGATGTTCTTTGGCATTACAAGTTTATTTGAGAGTATGCGAGAAAGTTTTGGTGAAACCACTCCTACTGGTATAAAGTAGTTTTTGACAGATATTTATGAAGAACAGATATTTATGCATTGACAATAGAAGTGGGGGCTTGCTACTTTTCATATGCTTCTTTAAATATTATAGCTCAATTTTTACAAATGTAGAAACATTTTGATAAATGCGCCCGTAATATAGTTTTATTGTGCGATTGTTAGGCGTGCTTCCTGTTTTATTAGCTCCAACATTTACTGAAAATATTATCTTTTAACATAAATCTTAGCTATCATCTGCTGATCTCTAAATTTCAATCTATCTTTTTTAACAAAAAGAACATTATTTGCATGTAATGTTTAACTGTGCTTCATGGTTAGTTGGTCAAGAATGGTCTTCCACCCCTTTCTATTATGAAAAGAAGGCCTTTAATTTCGCTTCTTTGTAAAGACGGCATAATCAATATATTTTGCTAAGAACACGACCACAGATTGCTGTTATTTATGGGACACGATCATCAGTTTTACGCTGTCGGAATTATCTGCCATGTGTTTAAAATTCTACGCCATGTTTACACGTATGCGGGTGAGTGCACCCGAAATTATAGATCTCGAAACTACAGACCAAGAAATTGAGTGTTCTATGTTTATTTTTTATTTTAATTGTCCATTTTCTTCCTAGTTTTATTGTCTTCCCCATTTTTTTCTTTTTTTTAAGTTTCATGGACCCCCCCCCCCCCCACTTAGTATTATATAAGATTGCATGCATCCGATGATTTAAGGAGATAGCTGCTTCAATTCTACATGTATAAAAATAGAAATATTTTACTATCTGAATAATTTCAGATCTGACTGCTTCACAGTCTGCAACAAAAATATGAGGGCCATTTAGCCATTTATTTATTTTCCGTTTTAAACCAAAAAACAAATAAATAAATAAATGAAACTGTTTTGTTGATTTATCTACATCGATTCTATAATAATATTGGTTTAATATTCAGGACGGAGTAGGAAACGTCTTTTATTATATCCTTATAATATTATGATAAATCTATTATTGCATTATCATAAATTTCTTACTGCAATGTATAGGACTACCGCTTTAATTTCATTGACTATAAATAAGGTTTTATTAGTTTTTTTAAGAATTTATCTGATTATTTAATCTGACTTCCCGCGATACATTATGCAACGTATCTCTACTGTTAATAAAGAATGTGTTTGTTTCTTGGCATTCTATAAGCAAACCGTTTGATCTAAAATTATTAAATATGGCACAAATCAATTTTGGAGTGTAAAGATGTACAATTATTGTGTTAAAGATATGAATGATTTTTAATTTTTTAAAAATTGATTTAAAATTGTAAAAAGGTTTCTGACGTTTGAATATTTTTGACGTAAGCATATTTCTGAAAATATTGCTCAAAAATAATTTTTACTTCATTTAAAAATTTTGAAAAGTGTCTTTTTAATGATTCAATGAAGTGTTTGTATAATATTTTTTTTCTCCAGAATCGTTATATATATATATATATATTGAATAATTTTCATTTTATTGTTGAAATGAGATTCAAACTATTTTCATTTTTTCATTAAATATTTGATGTTGTAGTTTTCCCCCATTGTTAATACTGAGAGAAAAAACCCGAAGCGATTCTGTTTATTATGTGCATAGTTTGCATGCGGAATCAAAAAGTGAAGTGTCTAAATTGCGAAAGGTAGTGTGCAATTAAGGTATGGATTACCTCGATAATCTTTTTAATGGGCACGATGATGCCATAGGATTTTACTGCACAAGAGATGTTTATGTTTGAAATTACTAGAACAGAGTTAGTTATAGGACTGTTAAAATAACATCATCTGAATGTAATTACACTTACTTAAAAGCAATTTTTGGGGTAGAATCAGGAAGTTATATGTAAGAGATTTAATTGAAATTAAACATAAATATTATCGATCTACCTACTTATCATCTAAAGCTACTAATAAAATATAACAAAAGGATTGGTAATAAAACTAAGGGAATGGTCTGCACAAAATACGATTGAAAATATTATCACAACGCATAAGTTGGATAAAACCATAAACGGCATGAGTGCTCAGATTTTTGCTTTCAGTCCTGCATATGAGAGTTTTGTGCTTCATGGCATAGTAAAGAAATCAAAATATCCATTTTGGGTCCCTTTTTTTGTCGAGATTGAAAACCAAAATTTATTACAGATATTTTAATTATAAGATCGATCCCAGATTTCATATGTTTAAATCGTTGCATTTTTCAGTTATTGCACTTATTTACATACTAATGTACAGCTTGAACAGACGGTTGACTCAGTGATGGGTGAAGTCCAAAATTTATACGGATTTATACTTTACTACAAACTCTACATTAAAATTTTATTTATCCATGTTGTTGCGCTTTTGAGATATCGCCTTTACATCATGTGAGCGTACAAACCGACAGATGGCCAATCTTTTGAAGCTATTCAAAATGGATATGGTTTACACTTTATATGCTTAATCTGTGTATCAAATTTTATCTATCTAGCTCTTTACATTTTGTAGTTATTATCTTGTTCACTTGTGCTAGCTCAGAGCATGTTCACAGATAGATAGACATTAATTAAAAAAAAAAAAAACTTATTTTGGACTCAGGGTGGTCTGATTCATGTGATCGTCACGATCTGAATTTTTGGCAAAAGGTGGGGGGATGTTGGAAGGAATCATCATTGTAAAAGAACATTTGAAGCCTTTCCATTTTGATACTTTACTGATTTATATATACATAAAAATAAATCGGTACACTGTAAAAAAAAAAGGGAAACCTTATTTGAAGTTGACAAATTCTATTTGACAAATTCTAGAAGATAGAAGATAGTTATTGTAGAAGTGTTAACTGTAATAATCTTTTTTTCATATTGGAAATAATTTTTTTGCCTCTAAGTCAGATCGAGCTTTCCAATTTAGTTTAAAAAAAGTCTGAGTGTGCTGAAAATGGATGGACATTCGGAATTTAATGGTTTCTTTTTACTATTTACTTCTTGTGCAGATGTTGTTTTTTGAGTAAGTTCATTCTCCTTTTTAATATTGGAAAGAAGAAGAAGGAGAAGGGGAGGACGAAATACCTTAACTTTTAATGAGTTAGTGCGCACTTACTGAGAGTGTGGAATTTTTCATCCTGTTGCATAGCATCCAAATACTAATTGTTTTAAATTTGCATTTAATTATCGCCTTTGGATACTGTTTGAAATATCTTGTTAAGAAAGAATCTTGCTACTTTCCAGAGAATTCCAAATTTGTTTACAGGAAATTTGGAATTTACTGGTTATGAAACCTGTGAATTCCTATTTGGTGTATTTGCTAGAAATTAAACTATCCATTTAAAGAACATTGGTAGTTTTTGTGAAATGATTATGCAATCAAATTTGCCTATTAAGAAAATGGTACATTTAAACATTGGAATATGCGTATTTTACCATTGACATCGAAGACCATGTGTTATTGTAGCAAATGAATTTTGGGTATCTTATTATTTATTTAAACCGGCGAGGGGAAATGAAAAATATGCGTTTGTCCATTTGGTGTTGCTGAAATGCGACGTCTGAATAAAGAATCAAAAGCGTGAGGATTTATTGGCTGCTTTTTATAACAGTAGTATCCAACCAAACTATAACGAATATGTGGATAAAGGATACTGTATATCAAAGTGCGATTTCCAGGCTCTTAAATAGTGTTATAATGACCGAAAAGCAGATCGAAGACCTTAGTTATTGGTACCAGTGTTACACCCAAGCTTTCAGTCCATTTACTTGTAGATTTGTGATATGTAATGTAGTAAAAGTAAAATGCTTGTGAAAATAGGCAAGATATAGGTAGGTAAGTTGGAAGAAAAAGGACGTAAGCGATGTTGTTCATCCAGATAATAGGCTATTTTCTTCCAAAGGAAACATGTCGGTCAACCCTGCACTCATGCAAGAAATTATCAAAAGTTGGAATGATGGCAGCAATCCCACCTGTATTTTCGACGCACCTACCTCCGTTTTATTAGAAATAGGTCTTTGATGGTTGATCGATATAGGGATAAGATTCTTAATCGTTTTCTGGTCCATTGCGATAGTTACATCAATTTGAGATAATGGACGATAATTGCTGGCCATATCAAGCTCTTTTGGTGGACGACTTTCTTAATGATGAAGAAATCATTCAAATGGCTTGGCCAGCATATTTTGTTTTGCATGAATCCATTGAAATATTTTTGGGACATTTCGGCCGATAAGTTAGTGGTCCTGCCATGCCTGCACCAGCTTTTCAAGAACTGAAAAAGATTTTTCTGGATAGAATACTCAGCTCTTTAACTTATATAACTAAACTTCAATCAGTGTTTTTGTGTAACTAATCATTTGACTCATAGACTGCGAACTAAAACGAAGTATAATTTTTAATTCCTTCATTTATTTCAAACAAATTAGCGTAACCTAAGAGAAGTACTATATTTCAATTTAAAAAATATAACTCACTGTGAGTAAGTGCAACAGCAACATCTCGAATTCGCAGAGCTAATTGGTAGATTGATGTTCTATTAGAAAAGTTTAGTTCTTCAGGATTAATAATATTATGACATCAAGAACCATACTCCTCTCTTCCCTAAATAAGAGCGGAATTATTTCTGAAAATCACACTTTTTTATTAGTTTTTCTGAGATGCATAAGCTTGTTTTTTTGTTCCTTACCTAAAAACTCAATGAAATGCTTTTTAAAAAAATTTCTTTGCGACTTTTTTAATTTCTTGTTTTATATTTGCAGATAAAGTATCGACTGTCAAAATTGTGACTTATCCAATATATTAATATCCTTTAATTGTTTTGTGTAGTATATTAATATTATTTATTGAAGAAATCGTTCTGTATTACGATATGATAATTAATAAGAACATTCATTTCTAGTATTATTAATCAAAAATAACAGACACACCATATTCTTTAGTTTAATACAGTATCTCTGGTGGTTTTTTTTTTTTTTTTTTTTTTTTTTTTTTTTTTTTTTTTTGTACTAATAGATGAATTGCCAAGTTTTGTCTCGTGTACCAGGAAAGCAAAATTGTATATCGCGAAATTCTCATATTATTTTCAGAAAATAGTAACGCGAAATTTTACTGAGATCGGAAATTTTATTTTCAAAGCCAAGAGTTTTTTGAATTTTTGAGATCGAAAAATTCTGATAACACAAATTATTTCTGATTTTTTTTTCTCAATTTCTACTATTAGTTCACATTCTCTTTCTATATATTTATATATCTTGTTCAAATTTTCAATCGTTAATAAAATACTTTTTATTCATCCACTCAAGTTCAAATACATTTTTTAAAACTTGTAGTGGATGACACTTGATGTTAATACAGTTTTTCGAATATTAATTAATTAATTATTAAATTTAATTAATTTTTAATACTTTAAATAGAGTTTTAGCAGTTTGTAATGAAAGTTGAAATCAACAGGCAGTAGATCAATCAGTAAAATGCAAGTATTTCTGTATTTTTTACGTGAAGGTAAAGAATGCGAGTTTAATTCTTGCGAAAGTAGGAATTAATTAAAATTTTTTAAAAATATATTCTTGTTTAGTTTTTATTTTTAGTAAAAAAAAAAAAATACTAGTAAAATCATTTTAATTTTTAAATATTTGAACATATTATACTAAAATAATTTGCAAACATATATATGACTGTTTTATATTTAAAAGTTTCAAACAAGATACAAAATGATAAAGTAAAGTAAAAAATTATAAATTTTTTGTAATATATAAAGTATTGAGATTGGTGAAAAAGAAAAAAAAAAAAAAAAAAACCTCATGGAATTTTTTTACTTGAACGCATAATTTAGTACAAAATAATTCATTTAATACAAAACTTGGCGAATTGTCTTATAAATAACTGGTTCATTTATTTGAATTTAAAATATAAATTCCACTATAATATTAACTGTATCACGTCCATTTTTAAAAATCATATTTTTATTTACTTTTAATTAGTATGCACGCAATAATATTTCTTCATACGAAGAATTTATAGACTTTTGAAGCGCCTTCATGTATGACACAGATATATCTTATTTTGCAGCATTTCATTCATGAATATATTGTGAAGTAGGCAAAATAATTTGTCTTCAGCACAAAACTTCATTTCAAGGAGTCATTTATATCTCCTCCTGACATAAAGTAAAATAGGGAACTGGGAATTGCGTATTTAAAAGTGCAAACTGAAACTGTGTTACATAATTTCGTTAATTTTGAGCAAGCCTTCAGTTTGCTTTGAATGTTCGCGTTTTATATGTAGTTATTATAATTGTAAATATAAACCAACAGTAGTCTGGATTGTTTCTAAAACCCTTAATTTCCCTTCGACCTAAACACATATTAATAATCGTTTACAAGTTAATTAAGTTCTTATAAGTATTCGGATGCAATTTCTATTTAATCATTCTCACAATATGCCAAACCCATCGTCTGGAGCATATTTCATTTCAAAATTTTTTGACTTCTTTTGTGTGTCTTAATCTGATTTATATCTCCTTTTTTTTTTTTTTAACAACTAGTTGACACATTTGTCACGCAAGGTCCGATTCAGAGCATTATAAAACAGCGAAACTTTCTTTCCTTTCTTACCCACAATATAATCCAGACGGCTATTTAACCGGTATTGGGAAGAAGAAAAAAAAAAGTAAAAGTAATCGAGTCTTAAAACCTGGGATCTGGGCTACTCAGTGGAAGCCCAACGGCTATAAAATGGTCGACTTAGCAACATTTACGCAACCTACCGGAACAAGAGAAAAAAGGGGAGGGAGAGTGTGAGAGAGAGTGCAAAAAACAAAACAAAAAAACTTGTGTAACCTTGTGCTATTTTTAAACTTATTATCTCCACTTGTAAACGTCCTCCTCCGTTGCCACAATAACTTTATTTGAGCTGTGCGCCGGTTTCCGAAAATGATTGAACGATCGCTTCTCTTTCGTTTAAGGAAAGAATGTAATGGTTAATTGTGTTTCCTGAATGGCGTCTGCCGGTTGAATTATGCTTTGTGGCTATTTTTGGCACGTCGGCGTGGTTTTTGCAACTTTTTCCACAGTATTTAAGAAAATCGAAAGACATTGATAACCAGAACTTTTATTCAAAATTTCATAGAATTAGAGAACCAAAACGTATGGGGCATCTAATGCAAATTTTGAATGAATATATGAAGACAAATGGCGAATTTTCAACTAGGTATACAAGGTTGCGCCTATTGGCTATGAGAGAGGTTGTGCAAGAACGTAGATTAGAAAATTATTTCATCTTTGTAACTGCTAAATAAATGTTTGTAATAAATTCAAATTTTATAATTAATAAAATATCAAGAGATAATTAAAATTATATTAACTATATAACTAATCAAATATAGTATAATTCCTGTATGTTTTATTACGTTCGCATTGGTAATTAGAATATTTATAAAATCGAGTATCTGCTTCATTATTATTATGTGAAAAACCTAGATGTTAAGCAGTCTGGAATCATAGCGGATGAAATATATATGTATGCAGAAAGTTAATAAAATAACTAGTGGAGGGGTCACACCAAACCTTCTCGCATAATCTCTAGTAAATGTGTTATCGCAGAAAACGCCTCCTATGAAATTAGAGTACAACAGCTACGAAATATTTACCTTTAGCATCAATTTTTATTAGATCTGTCATGCCATCTTTAGCGAGTTTTTTAACGATTAATCCTTGGATGCGATTAATGCCATCAAAATCGAATTTTGTTTTAAACGCGTTTTCCCCAACTAGATGAAACAAAAATTTGGCACAAAACTATACTTGTCACAAAATTCCGTACCAAATATAATATATTTCAGTCATTCCGTTTGTGAGGTATCGCGTTTACGAATTTTTGAAAGTACAGACCAGCAGACGGGTTAATCCTTTGTTGGATTTGGCTTAAAACTTGATAGATGTCTACAAATGTTAAATATGTGTACTGAATTTTATCCATGTAGCTCCATCTAGTTATAATATTAACTTATATTTGGACAGACAGAGCTTATATTCTTTGACTTATATTCGGAAGACGGACAGGCAGACTTCCTCTGAACGGAATTTGCACAAAATTCGATAGGAATCTACAAATTTGGTGTAAAGACCGTTTACGAAATGTCGTCCGTCTAGCTTAAAACATTTTTGAGTTATCATTGTCACAGATAGACAGACATTTTCCAAAAATCTATTTTTGGAACTCAGTGAAGTCTGAAGCGTGGAAATTCGTCAAAATCTGGAGTTCGAATTTGTTGATGGTTATTATACTTTCTCTATGCTACATATACGAGCGAGTATAAAAGTCAATTTTATGAAAACATCGTGCATGAAATACTTTTTTTTTTAATGAAATAGTCACATGTTTACAATTGAAATCTTAAAAATAATTGATATATCCTTAAAAGGAGTTGATTTTTTTATGTAATCAAATTTATCTTTTGGTAATCAAAAAAAAATTTTTTTTTCAGATTATTTGCTGTGTTTAAAAAATTTGTCATTTATTCTGACTTTAAATAATATTATTTGGCAATTACATTTCTGTTTTTTAAAAAAAGGGAATTCAAGCGACTTTAATATGAGCAAATATTGCCCTTTTGTCACTATAAAGAGTTCTTGTTGTTTTTAATATTCTGTCAGCCTTGCTTAGTTACATAATTATTTCTTACATAATGTATCTTTCTTAAAATTTAAAATATTATGGGATTTCGCTAACAAATGCATTTAAAATTGTAAGGTGTTAATTTTATGTCAAAATACATAGATATCGTTAAATTATATCTTTTAAAAGTACTTTTTTCCTTGAAACAATTGTATTAATCTTTTATGAAAAGTGTAGGGAAGGAAAAAGAAAGAACTATAGATATTTTTAGATTTTTTTTTTTTTAATTTGCTGTAAGCATTGTAAAGAATTAAGTAGGTAAAAATAATCTACTTGGAGCCAGGGTAAGATAATTGCTAGGCAAAGTAAAGAAATAAACAATACTAAAAGAACATAAATTTAGCCTTTCATTCATTCAAAATATCTATAATTATGTTAAATCATTAAGCAACATAATAACGCTTTTTTTTTTAAAGAAAATGCCATTTTGTCACGCATGATAAGTTCACGTGTATGCTTTTTCCGTGTAACATATTTACGGTTACACGTGATTTTGGCTGACATTGCTTATCAATAATGTAAATTGGCAGATTTTAATCAGAATGAAGTCATTGTATTTCATTTGCGTTTCAAAAAGGGTTTCATGAACAAAAACCTATTTTTAAAGATCATTAAAGCTTCTGTGATTGTTATGGAAATCTACAATTTTAATTTCAGATTTATGATATCTGGAATTCTATCTCATCGATACTGCTATGCAAAATTTAAAATGTTCTTTTACATGAAAAATATTATTTATTGCTTTTGATATATGTAGAAATTAATTTCAAATAACTACAAAATTCCAAAACACATACAGATAGACAGGGAGAGATTAATTTCTTGCATTAATTTATTGAACATGATTTTCGTTTGTGAAATCCGCAGTGAAATATATTTCGAAAAGGAACAGGAAAATAATGATAATGATGCGATAGCAATTATTTATTCACAGTTTTCTCTTCTAATGAATTTGAATGGTGAAATGTGCGTAATTTTCCTTGAGTTTGGGTTGTTTAGCAAGATTGCAACGAAATAAGAGCGCACCACTAGCGGCTGTTATTTATAACAGCAAAAGTAGCTTTAATATCTGTTGAATGTATTTAAACTCTAGAAGATTTCTAATATTTATAATGAACCTTTCTAGCCTAGCAATATTTTTTCCTACTATACATATTAAAATTACCGAATTAGGATTCCTCGCTTTAAAATTGCATTTGAAATAAATTGTGGGTAGGTTTTTGTTTGAAGTACCAAATAAGTTTGTTAAATTTAATATGTTGGAAAATTGTAACAATTTCTTTTTTGTCCACATATAAAATCCTTTCTAAAATAAAAAGAGTGACTTCACAAATTCACAAATTATATTTGTTCGAAAAGTATCGGGTATTTATTCAAATAATATGTATATTTTAAAAAG
The DNA here is from genome assembly GCF_947563725.1 of Argiope bruennichi. Classification (NCBI taxonomy): domain Eukaryota; kingdom Metazoa; phylum Arthropoda; class Arachnida; order Araneae; family Araneidae; genus Argiope; species Argiope bruennichi. The sequence goes on from NC_079154.1 coordinate 59,784,112, forward strand.
TTAGTTGTATGATTTCCATATCTATCGGATTATGTATTTGAGTATCATAAACCATTCACTGTAGTTTCGATTTCTTTTTTATAATGTTATATCTGCAAAAATGTTTACGTTCTTCACGACTGCACCATTAGTGTAATAATTTCAATTTTTTTCAATCATTTCGGTAGATTTTATAAGATTATTAATTTTGAATGCCTATTCAGAGTATTACGAAGGGGAAAATAAGTATATTTTTAAAAAAATCCTTTATTAGCAATTGATAAAGAATATCAATAGGTAATTGTTTGCTCAATTTTTTAAATAATTTAATCTAATGAAGTTTAACAATTAAATAGAATCAATCCATGTCACGTCTCAATCACATTGGCAAATATTAACTGCATATTTCATGTAACATTAAACACTATGTTGCCTTACTTTGAGCTAGGACATCACGTTCTTTTTCCTCCTGTAATATGCAGGATGGAATTTAAAATTAAATTGCCTCGGCTCTCTTCGTATGTATGACTGGATCATGATTTAACTTTATTCTCAATAGCACAATATTTATTCATCTAGTTCTCCAGTGTATGTTGATGGTACAAAAAGTAAGGTAAAATGTGGTCTGAGAGAAAAGATTTATTCAAGAAATCGGAGAATGACAAAAGTAGAAATGTACCGGTACATATTACATTTCTACACAGTCGTCATAGTTGTTGAAACATTTGTACCAGTAGTAAACCAATCTATCGAAACCGGCGAAGAAGAAATCCAAGTTGCGAAGACATGTAATGCTGGCTTCCTGAACTTCGGCATCGGTATTGAAATAGTGACCTGCCAGATGCTTCTACAACCGTTTGAAGAGGAAATCATTTTAGACAAAATATGGGTTGTAGGGCGGGTGTCCCAGTACATTCTATTAGAAATCCTGCATCAAATTACATGTAACGTGAACATCAGCATCAGTGTTGAAATAGTGACCTGCCAAATGCTTTTGCGACCTAAATCATTTAAGGCAAAATATTGGCTGTAGGGCGGAAGTCCTAATACATTCTGTTAGAAACCTTGTATAGTAGTGCATTGTCATGTAATAACAGAACATCTTTCGAGAGCAGTCCCTTTCGTTTACTACGAATCGCTTTATTACACTTCGCATTTCAATCGCCGATCAGATATTCGTTAACGCAAGCCATCTTCGGGCAGAAGTTTCAGAACGCTAAGACACAATTAATTCTATTTACCAGTGAATGCTGTGATCGTCTATTCTATTTAGACATAGAATTTCATTCGCAAAGGGAATTTACGAAATTCCCTATTACTTTGAGAAATTCTGGAAAATTCATTTTCAAAATATTGGATAATTTCCTAAAATAGTTGCATTTTTTATATTGTTTTTAAGTAACTGAGATGATTTATCAAAAGTTAGTACTAACTGTAATTCAAATTTAATTTGAAGTCTCTGAAAGAGTTCCATTTAATGAGCTTTTAATACAAAGCCTTTAATAAGACTGTGTGACTAGGCTCACTCTCTTTTTTTATCAGCTTTTGATGGGCAATGCGATAGAAATAGCGTCTGACAGGCAGAATAAAAAGCACTTTTTCTATTTTCGTCCTCTAAACGAGGAACTGAAGTTGCACGCTTTCCTTGTCAATCGATTCGTACTAATTTATCAGAATCCTTGCATTTTAATTGCCGATTACTGACACTTATTGGCAAATCCCACATCCTTCCCAGCGTTGCCTTTTCTTCATACAGAGGAAGGAAGTTGGCTGAATATCCGGAGAGGTTTTTGTGAAACGCGGAAGTTCTTTGCTTCCCTAGGCGCATGGGTCACTTGGATTGACGCAGGGACCTTAACAAGTGACGACAAACAAGTCTGAGGAACAAATTAAAATTTTCTCGAATATTTCAGATTCTTTAGGTTTGGAAAGTTTGGCATGAATAATTCAAAAATTATTTTTCTATCGTTAACATTTGTTTTTCGATTTAAACCTCAATTCGTGAGGCGGCTTTTGGTTACATAACTGGCATGTCGTGGCTATTACAAATGCAATTTTTTGAAAGATTTTACCATGGGTTGAATTATTAGAAATTGCTTAAATATTGTTAAATGCATTGAAAAGTTATTACTAAGCTACAAGAATGTTTTACTAGGCCTCCAGGAGTTCACAATATGCTGTAACAGAGTTGACGATTCCTAGACAAAATGCATAATTTTTTTAATGTATTAGTTCATACACATTCTCTGGAAGAAAAAACATGCATTTGCACTTTACTCGAAAAACTAATCTGATTTGAGTTATACAAATGTACTATTCACCCCACGTATAATAACATTGAAATTTGGTATGCAATCTTTACATCAAATTTGCTCATTCCTTTTGAATTCTGAGTAAAATATTTCCAGAGGAAGTTCGTTTGCCTGGTTGTTTGAATATAAGATAGCCCGGTAATTACAAAACGAAGAAAGCTAGATACATAAGATTCGCTACACAGATCTATAGTGTAGACATCTGTCAGATTTTAAACCAAATCCAGCAACGGCTCGATGTCTGTCGGTTTTTACTTTCAGAAACGCGATAATGCGACTTAAATATATCAAATTTAGAATGTAATTTTTTGTCTAAAATTGCATTTTGTGTCAAATCTCTGTTCCAATCGATTGAGCAAAACGTGTCTAATGCATAAATTTGATTTTCGGATACTATTAATGGTATTCCAGGGATTCATCGCTAAGGATAAACACGATAGATTCAGTAAAAAGCTAAATTAACTCTAAATGTTGATATTTCGTAACTATTAACCTAATGCTTGCAAGACGTCCTCTGGTTTGACAAATTTATCACAGAGTATACGCGAGAAAGTTTGGGAGAAACCACTCCCGCTGTTTGTATTATAATAACCCGGAGATAGAAAATAAGATATCCACTTATCTTTGCAAAAATATTTTTAAAAATACCCAACCAAATAATATATTAAAGTTGTTCTTATGTATAAGTTCCTTATAGGCAAAATGAAAATGAAATAATTGAACCCTTTGACCTTTCCAATCAGCATAATTGCTTACACAGTAATTATCACTTTTCTATTACTCAAATTGATTTATTATTTTAAAATTACCTTACACTTGAAAGCAGAAGCTCTCAACTCCCGATCCGTGATGTTCGCTCATGCTTTAATGTCGGCGAGTTCAAGGCTATTATGTAACAACTCGTTTCTCGGTTTCTTTTTCATTCTTTTCGATCCCTAACATAATTTCTAGTCTAAACCACTCACAGCCGGATTGGGATTTGACGTCTTTGCTAATGGCGATTGATCCCAGTTTTGTTGACGCCTTTTAAACAGCAATAATTTCGATGCAACATTCGGCCGAATTCACTTATTCTGATTTTAATTTTTGTCTGTATTATTTTTAGTCTCTTATTCGATCATTTTTTTTATTTATTTCAGATTTGAATGTTTTTTATTGGGATAATCAAACTGTAATAGCTATAAATTAAGTTTTTCGCCCAATAGTATCCTCCTGAGTTTCGGAAAATTTGTAAGTAATGTGGATGGATTATGTTAAAGACATCACTCGGCCACAACAAATCCTATCGATACTGCATCGTTCAGTGATGACGGTGTGGTCGGCTGTACACAAGAAGTACCATCCTGAGTAGCAAAATAACAATATGAGCAGATGAGTTAGAAACAAGAGAAAGTATTTTTTTGAGATCTACCCAATCTGCAATATCTCATTTAGACACCGAAAAGAACTTCCCATGTCTCACAAACTAAAAACAAACAAAAAGGCAACACAAATTGTACAACTTATGATACCCCCCCCCTTCTGAAATTCTGCGTTACCAAGCTTGTACAGGATGTTTCATAATTCACGGCTCAAGTGTCAGATGACATTGAATGAAATAATATTCTGATGGAACCTACGATCACAAACGCAGCCAATGGTCAAAATTGACTTGATCTGCTATTACATGCAATCAAAGAGATAATATCTCTGGGATCCTGAGAATCTGCTATATTGTACCTGTTTCTTATGATTGCATCTAATAAAGAAATAATGTCTGGCTATCCAATCATGTCTGCATCTGAAACTGATGTTCTGTGCAAGCTATAGCTAGATTTATTATATTGCGCCAATGTTTAAGCCTTTGATTCTGGATACCCTATATGATTGATTCACAACGTCGGCCAACCGATAAGTGAATTTAATAACTCGAAATCTATATTGTGCACGATTTTATCAGTCTCCAGTGTGTGGTATAGAAAGAAAATGCTTATAGCATTTACAAATGGAATATCTATCAACAAAATATGACGTATTCGCATCTGCGATGTATAATGTTTCAAAAAAGCATTGGAACAAATGTAATTCTATAAGATTTAATATAAATTTGATATACAAATGAAGCAAAGTTCATAAATTATATCACAGTTTGATAAATCAAAATCACGATAACATATATTTTTCAATATAGTTATGAAAAAAAAATCAGGGCTGATGTGTTTGGATTCTGTCTATTTAATTAAGAAAATAATAATGAAATAGATAGTTAAATTCTTATTGGGTCATTGCACTGAATAACTTCTTGCGGATGATTTGGCACAGATTTTACCGCTTTGGTACAAGTTGACGGTTTCTATGATCCATTTTCTAATCAGATGATTTCCTAAGTCTGCTTGTAAGGAACCTGATATTTGTTAATTTTTTGCTGCAAACAATCCCAAACGTGTTCAGTGAGATTAAAATATGGACTCGGCGCTGGGACCTTAATTTCACCAGGGCAGTTAAAGATGATTCACAACTGGCAAACATCAGCAATATGCTTGGATCATTATTTTGATACAGTTTTTAAATTTATCTTAATTTTATATTCTTCGCTTTATTATATTCTTAAATTTTATTTGCAAATATAATAGTTTTTAAATTTCTCAAACTAGAGCTGGCCGTGCAATTTCAAATTATTTAGTTAGCATTTCTGTATTTAACAATAGGTCGTGAATTTTTGGTTTATTTTTGTGAGCGATGCCTACATCTGCTTTTATCCACACATATTTTTCAAAAGTCTTTTTGGCTGTTTTATGTAAACTTTAGCAAATGTCAGTATATTATATAATATTATTTTGCTGAAACAAGACTTTCTACTTGGTACTCTGCCATAAAGATTCGTTTTCCTAAAAATGTTTCAGAAAATGTCATTTGCTGATTATTAGATTTTTTTTTCAGTTTCCTGAGTAAATTTAATAACACTTGTTATGTGATTAATTTGAATTAGTTTAACAATATTTTTCTTTTCGCATTTTCTTAAAATTATTGGACTTGAAATCTTGATTTGTTTCAAATATTTTTTGAATCTACGTATGATATTGAACACAGTAAACTTACTCACCTTTTAGATTTGTAGACTTTATTCTATAAATTGATTTCGGTCATTTACTTTTAACCAAATTTCGCGCATTTTCAAAAAAATTATTTTTTCGCCATCGTTAGGATATATTTTACTAAATTTTTATGTTAAAATTATAATTCAATGGTAGTGAATTAAATGATATTTATATAAAAAATATATTTAAAGATATTTCAAAACTTTTTGGGGGGGGGCATTTTTTGAAAGTAAGAAGAAAAGGCCTTAAAAATAAGAATTAGAAAACAATATAATATAAATAAGACAATTATAAAGATTTTTTTCCTTACATTTTGTTTACCAGATGTTAAAGCATCTCGTGTAATTTTTCATTTTAATGTAATTAATATTTTTTAAATAACCTCAACATTTGAAAATTGTCAAATTTCTCAATACTTTTTTAAGTGACTGTACATGCAGAGATCAAAATTTATTTTCCTTGTTCTTAGTCAATACTTGTTTTTTGTTTTTGTTTTTTAATTTCGTAGGCAGATTCTTAGAAATAAAACTGCATCTTTCATTTCGAAAGACAGCTTGATATATTGGCGAAATATTAACTTTTGCAATAATAATAAATAATCAAATTCTGAATAATAATGCTTTTTTAAAAGAATTTAATAAGTTAAAAATGATTCAATACAATAATTATTTATATTTATTTACATTTTCTTAGTAACATACCTTTCTTTCTTGGGATTTTTTTTCCGTAAAGTTTTAGAATTATACATTTCCATGTGAAATTCAGTATATCTCTTATTAAATACTTGTTATCAAATATTTGTTGTTGGAGAATCCAAACTTATGCGGGAATAATTAGTTTCAAAATATATTCATCTTGGGAAAAACCTGATTGATTGTCTTTATAAACAGAACAATAATTCTACAAAACTTGAGCGTTGCGTATGTTATTTGCCTTTTCGTTTATGCAATATATTAAAAAGAAAAATGGAAAAATAAAGTAAATGAGTTTTTCTTTTTTGTTCAGTAAACTTTGACACAAGCTTAAAACATAAAAGAAATATTTATTTGAGTAAAAAGATAATCATGCATGTTTTAAATCTGCCTCTTGTGATTTTTGAAATTTGTTTATGTTGTATTATTATTTCTACTATGTAATTTTTGTTATTGTTGTTGCTGGGAATATTTTTTGTTTCATTCCATGAATATATACAAAAGGGGAAAAAAAAAAAATAAGCTGGGTTTACACTCGGCCAGTTATAAAACGGCCAGGCGACAGCGCATGCGCAGAAAGGGACTGATTTATGTTTGCCACAATTTCATGTGATAGATTCTGATTTTCCATGCTTGGCTCTGAATTGCCGTTTGGCATCCCTGAATTTTTCTTATTAACTGCGTATCGTATTAAAATAATGGATATTTACACACACACACACACACATAGTAAATTTTTTTTTTTCAAAAAAAGGTCAATATATCTGAATTTGGAAAACTATGAAAAAGAAATGGCAAATAAAACACAACCTCGCATTAGAAAGAGCAAAGGGCAAAACATATCGGAATTAATCTATGATAACTTATCAGTTTTTTGACTTTAAAAAAACCCCGCAGAAATCCCTTCAAATTCTACAAACGCATACGCAGTAAGGAGAGGGGGAAAAAAAAATACAGCCACATGTTATTGTCCCGTCGGGACAATTACTTGCCATTGACCGTACAGCATTTTTATGCCTTTCTGCGCATGCGCTGCCTTCTGGCCTTGTGTAAACCCACCTTTAGAAAATTACGAAAGAAAAAAAAAAAAAATTCTTATATCATTATTCCTCTTTTTTTACCCTACCTTTACTCGGTCATGATTTCTTTCAAATGTTTTTTAGATTTGTTAAAGCAACACGAATCTCATCAACTAAAAAAAATATATTCTATGCATTCCGTATTTTGTACAGATGATTTATGCGTTTTCGTTAAAGGGCGCACCGATAAAATCTCAATGACTTCAGTTCTCCAGCCGAGAATTATTTCCGTTACCTTGGTTTTTCCCTATAGTGGTAGTAGGGGGTAATTATTTTCCCATCCCGGTGAGGCGACTCAAATTACAATTTTTGGGGCAACATGATCATCGAAAGCAAACATGATTTATTCATTACCGCTTTGACGAACCGCTGAGCATATCTCGAATTCTCTAACCTATTGCTTGAATTAACGAGGTTGGATTTGAAGCAAGTTGCAAGAAAGTTTCCGATTCCTTGCTGAGAGCTCGATGCAGTGTCTACGCAGTCTGTTGTGTCCTTGGCATGCCTTGCTAGACCGAAGAGGAACGACACTCCTTGTCTTCGAATATTCTAATCAGGCGTTAAGTATGTGGTCGTGAATTTAGTCCGCTGCCTGCAACTTTGGTTTTCATTAACTATTATATAATTGACTTACCTTGTTGCAGGTTGCGTTCTTTTAAATGCGTTTGTAAACTTCACCTGTTTCATTAGATTATTCATCTATATTTCATCTGAATTACTGTATCAACGATACGTATAACGATCGTATACGTATCGGTTTATAAATAACATAATTTATAAACAGATGTGTATATCGAAGGGAAGATCTTAAATTTTATAATTTATATAAATCTCTGAAAATGTTTTTAAAGTTTTTGGCTAGGGCTTTTCTGAATTTTTAGGTTTTGGAGTTCTTTATATTTTAAAGTTTCAAGAAATTTATATTAAATGAAACTTCCGTTTATCAAAATTCTCTATATATCGAATTTTTTCAAGAAGCTTATCTTTAATAGAGAAACAGTTTCTATGTATCGAATAATTTTTTTTTTATCCCGAACAAAATTTTTCAACTAAAAGTAATAATATGCACGCACCTATAGCAGTTAAAAAAACGTCCATTGATTTTGTTCGTGTGGAGTAATGAAATGGAGATAAAGGTGAATGACATCATAAAAGATTTTTTTTTTAACCTAACAATTAATAAAAAAACAGAAAACTGGATAAAAAGTAAAGATTTGACAAAAAAAGTAAAAAAGACAAGTACAATATCACAATGTAATCCTAATTTAATTTTAATTTTTGATCCTAAAAATGAACTTTGTATGCACAATCTGAGTATAAGCGTATCTGAAGTTTCTATATATAGAATTTTTCTAAGAAATTTTTAATGTCGGTATTTTTTCCCCATATTGAATCAAAGTTTAAATAATTATCGCCAAATCAACTTTGTAGGAAGTTACAGCGTTTTTTATTCTTTTATTAATTTGAATTTCACATTTTAAAGTTAGAAGAAAAAGATATGAAACTGAATGTTTTTCGTTTTTCTTCTGCATTTGTATTTGAAATAGAGTCTCTGTGTTTTTTTAATGCTCAAATTTATTGAGATATAAAATTAAAATGGGGAAAGAAGTTTATTTAATAAACTAATAGCCGAAATTATATATGTGTTAACGCCGGTTTTGAAGGGGTTTTAAATATAACTCTCCTAAAATGTATTATTTAAAACGCATGTAACTTTTGAAAATTGGCAATAAAGTGTTGATACAACTCAGCATAAACGGAATTTAGTTCATATTAGTTTTGCAATTTCCTTAAATCTTTGCGGTTATTAAATCCTTTTATCTTGATCATAAATCTTTGTTATGAAAGTAGAACTAAAAATTGCAATTCAAAAGTTGATGAGTTGGATCGCATCTCTCTCTCTGTTTCTGTTTCACAAGGTGCTATTTAAATTCCAAAAGGAAATTCTAGATTCCACTCACAAAAGTAAACAGTTTTGTTTTGCCAAAATATTAGTAATTACTTTGTTTTATTTGTATTTAACAATACAAAAAGATTGAAATCTTAACTCATTCATTTTTGCTATTTATTTCAACCAACATGTAAAAGAAAAACCCTTGCATTAGAATTGAATAAGCAATAAAAATTGCTATAAGGCATATATAGAATTCAAAAATAGGCATTTATTCATCCTTGGTAGACGAAAGGTGCGATTATATATATAAAAAAAGAGATTTATCTGTTCATTTTTTTTCCCTTTGATCTTTGAACGAAACAGCAATTAAAATCACTGGAGCATAGAAAGATATTAGTACGTGGAAATCATACAAAAATACGAATACATATTTATATCTCATTTTATCTTACTCTGAAAAGTTATCCTAAGGAAACAGAAATTGCATTCTGTAACTCTTTAGGGTTGGATGGGTTTTAGTTTTCTTCAGTATTATTTATTTTGTTGAAGAACATTGTTAGAACATTATATTTATTTCAACGTAGCATGGAAATAACCAATCATCTAATTGATTATCACGCTCAGTTGTAAGAATTCCTCACAAAGCGAGTTCCCCTGCTTAAATGTGATCATCTATTTGTATTTCTTGTTGCTTTCTCGTATGCGAAGTATACAAAGAGTAAATATTGTAATCGTCGAAAAATCCGAATTCGAGATTTTGACGAATCTCCACGTTGTCAGATCCACCCGTAGATCAGAAAACACTTACTGGCATCATGTTTGTCTCTGAACATGATAATTCAAAAGAGTTTGGAGCCAGGCAATGAAATTTGTTATATAGTCTTAACAACAAATTTGCAAATTTTCGTCAAATTTTGAACGAAATTCGTTTGTTTATATGTTGTTGTTTCTAATGGCACTTGTCATAGACAAGCCCTCTGACTTTAGAAGTCAGTGATTTTAAGCCAAGGGTGCGTCTTTTGTTTTTTTCAGCAGTGCCATCTAGGCCCAAGAGTACGACTTAGCTACACACACGTCACAAGCCTTTTTACGGGGCGGACTTCATTCATGCATTTCATTCACTCATCCACAGATCGTAATTTTGATCTGAATCAGAGAACGATCACCCCTGATTCAGTACCCCCAGTGGTATTACTCTCGACATAGAGGACTTTGTGACCACGACAGATTTATACGTGCGCCGGCTACCACACACACGGAGAGTCTTCGGTCGGTATGGTTCGAACTCGCAACCCAAGGGACGCGAATTCAATTCCCTACCAACCAGGCTATCCCGGCCTCTGTTTATATGTTCGAATACAAATTAGTATGATAACTGCAAAACGAAATTAGCAAAATTTAGTTCATAGAATTGACTTAAAGTGCAGATTCATATCAAATTTTGAACTGAATCAGACAAGGGGTTGATCGTCTGTCGGTCTATACTTTGAATTCGATGACTGAAAAATGGAACATTTGGTTCACAGTTGTAGGATCTAAATGTTTTATTAATGTTATCTCAAATGTTTTATTAAATTTGAATCAAATCCTTCAAAAGACTATCGATCTCTACATTATCATGTACTTAAAACTAACTTAAACATGCAACAACTCAGATTAATGAAATATGGCATGCCATCTTATTACAACAAATGTAGTTCTGCATTAAATTTTGGTTCAATCGGTCTTCAAAAAGGCGTTCAAAATGCATTCATGGTTTTCTTTACTATATATACTATGTAATACAAATTGCTCATGTGCGGGACTTGTGATGATTCCAGGGTTGTCCGAGGTCCACAGTTTATGCAGGAGAAGGAGGAGTGACATTTTTAATAAGTAGTATGCGAGAAAGTTTTAGAAAAACCACTCTCGAATATATAAAAATTTATTTATTTCGGGTATATCTCGGAAACGGCTCTAACGATTTAGATAAAATTTTGTGTTTAGATAAGGTTTTGCTTTTGAAGTTCATCTATATAGGTGTTTTGAAAAAAACGCGATTTTACGCATACACATACAAAATAATATTTTTTTATAACTAACTATTAGAATAAATATATGTAGTGACGAGCGCCTGTTGGCGAGCGCCATCTGCTGGTTGTTAGACGGAGAGCAGATCAGACGGATCTGGACGAGCGTAAAGACGTGGCAGATCAGACGGATCTGGACGAGAGTGAAGACGTGGCAGATCAGACGGATCTGGACGAGAGAAAAGACGTGTCAGATCAGACGGATCTGGACGAAGTAAAGACGAGACGCGACGTATTCGACGAAATCTACTGAATGTTCAATTCTTTTATGTTAATGTATATATATCCTAAATGTCCTAATCGTCCTAAATGTAATTAAATGTGCGTTCTAAAATAGTAGTGATTTCTGAGTCCTACAAATATGGGGGCTCGGCCGGGATATTAATGAAGAGCCAAACAGGAGTGAAATTTGACGTAGAGCAATTTGACGTGCTACAATAAACCTTTTGGATATCAACTCCTTGTGGACTGACGCAGTGTGGATCGACGTTGAAGAAATTGTGAGTACAATTTTAATTTATTCTCAAGTATGGCATTTCTTACACGAGCACGAAAGAGCGACTTACTAACTTTAGTAGACGAATTAGAACTAACGGCACCACAGGATGCCAAAGTGCGACAGTTAGTTACAATGATAACAAAGTCGAAAGACTATGACGAAAAGTTCGTAAAAGATTTACTTTTAACTATCACTCAGGAGCGCGAAAGGTTAGATGCTGAAAAGGCCAAAGCCGAAAAGGCTAAGGCAGAAGCCGAAAAGAATGAGCGTGAATATACTTTGAAAAAGTTAGAACTTGAGTTAAAAAGTAGAGAAAATACTTTAACTGTATCAGATATGCCTAAGACTGATATATTAAAATTGCTAAAGAATTACGATAATAGCGGAGACATAAGTGTTTACCTTTCGTTATTTGAGAAACAAATAAGTAGGGCTAACATTGCAAAAGAAAACTGGATTTCTTATTTACTCGGGTTATTACCATTGGATATAGTCAATTTAATTGCTCGCGAACCTGATCCATCAGCTAATGACTATGATTACATAAAAAAACTCTTGCTTAAAAGATTTAAATTAACTTCCGAACAACTCAGACAGAAGTTCTTTACTCACAAACGAGATTCTTCTTCATCATGGCGGGATTTCGGTTTTGAACTGAATAACTTTTTTGAGGAATGGATAAATTGTTTAGAAATAACCGATTTTGAAGATTTAAAGCAGCTAATGGTCGTTGACCAGTTAAAAAGTAAAATACCAAATGACGTACGCGATCATTTCCTCGACGATTTACCCAAAATAAAGAAAGTAGAAGATTTGGTTAATAAACTGGACGAATATGAAGCTGCACGAAGTCACCTTAAAAAGGAAACAAACAGAAATTGGCGTGTTTCCGAAAACAGAAGTAAATTTGATATCGCGAAAGAAGCTAAAAATTCACCATTGCCGTTCGTTCGTGCTCAAAAGAATTATGCTGATGATAATTACTATAACAAGAGTAATAATAAATGTTTTAATTGTAATGAGACTGGCCATAAATCAACTAATTGCAAGTTTAAAAACAAAGGATTGAAATGTTTCCAATGTGGTAACTTTGGCCACAAAGCCAGTAACTGCCCGCAAAGAGATTTTAAAGTGTCTCTCTCTAATAAAGTATATACTCGTAACTCTCCAAAAACTGTAAATAAGCTTAGTAAAAATGTTGAAATAAATGGTGTAAATTGTGATGCATTAATTGATACTGGAAGTGATATTACTATGATTAATTATGATTTTTATTTGAAAATTGGTAAATCTAATTTAACGACTGATAATGTGAAATTAGCTGGTATAAGTGGAGATAGCATTACTCCTCTAGGTTTTTTTTATTGTGATATATTAATTGATGAATATGTAATATCAACTAATGTGTATGTGTTAGAAATAATGCCGAACGAAATAATCATCGGCATGGACGTATTAAATAACCTAAGCTTTTCATTCCAAGAAAATCAAATTATCATTCATGAGAAAAGGGCCCAAATAAATTACACCCGGCTGGTGAGAAACGAGGTCAAGGTCGTATCACTACGTTCCTCGGAGCTGAAAAGAGACAGTCAGGCACCTATTTTTGCTGAGACTGGCAATAAAATAAATACACATCCTCTCCCATACTTCATTCATTTAACGGATTCGATAAACTATGATGAAATCGACATGAGTCATGTAAAAAAACCATTGAGACAGGAAATAAATCGTCTTTTAAATAAGTATTCGCCAAACAAAACAAAAAGTACGGATTTGCAAATGAAAATAATATTGAGCGATGATATTCCGATTAGTCATAACCCTCGAAGGCTGCCTTTTAAAGAACAAAAATTCGTTGAAACTCAGATTGATAAATGGTTACAGGAAGGGATAATAAAACCCAGTAGTTCAAATTTTTCTTCACCCGTGGTTTTGTGCAAGAAGAAGGATGATAGTTATAGGTTATGCATTGATTATCGTAAGCTAAATAAAAAGATGATTAAAGATCGGTACCCTTTACCCCTCATAGAAGATTTGCTCGACAAACTTGAGCAATCAAAAATATTTACTACTTTGGACTTGAAAAACGGATTTTTTCATGTAGACGTAGAGAAAGATAGCACAAAATTTACGTCTTTTGTAACACATCATGGGCAGTGGGAATTTCTTAAAGTACCATTTGGACTTTCCAATAGTCCGAGTGTATTTCAGCGTTACATTAATGTGATATTTAGGAATTTGATGCTAGATGGAACTGTACTGATTTATATGGATGACATTATTATTCCATCCAAAACCGAGGAAGAAGGGTTAGAAAAATTACAACGTGTTCTAAAGGTTGCATCAGAGTACGGTTTGGAGTTTAATTTTAAGAAGTGTCAGTTTTTAAAACCACAAATAGAAATTTTAGGCTATAGAATCCAAAACGGAACTATACAGCCCTCTGTATCTAAAACGGTAGCTGTAAAAAAATTTCCACAACCACAAACTGTTAAACAAGTACAAAGCTTTTTAGGCCTTACTAGTTATTTTCGGAAATTCATACCCCACTATTCAAAAATCGCAAAACCGCTTAGTGATCTACTAAGAAAAGACGTTGCATTTAAGTTTGAATCTGAACAAAAGGAAGCTTTTCAAAAACTCAAAGATATTTTAACTCAGGAGCCAATTTTGCATCTCTATCAACAGGGATCAGTTTTAGAACTTCATACAGATGCTAGCAGTCAGGGGTTCGGAGCAGTGCTGCTGCAACAGGGAACCGACAATAAGTTTTATCCTATTCATTATTTTAGTCGAAAAACATCTCCACAACAAGAAAAATATAGTAGCTATGAATTAGAAGTTTTGGCTGTGATCGAAGCGTTAAAAAAATTTAGACATTATTTACTGGGTTCTAAATTTAAAATTGTGACTGATTGTTCCGCTTTTCAACAAACTATGAGTAAAAGAGATCTTACACCAAAAGTTGCAAGATGGGCTTTACAATTAGAGGAATTTGATTACCAAATTGTTCACAGATCAGGAAAACAAATGGCACACGTAGATTCTCTTAGTCGAAACGCAGTACTTGTTGTTACTCGTTCATATAGTGAAGTGACCACTAAAATAGCCAATGCTCAAAATCAGGACGAATTCCTTAAGAAATTGAAAGCTTTGATAGATAAACAAGAAGACGGTGAACACATTGTGAGAAATGGAGTTTTATACAAATACGATAATGGTAGAGAATTGCTCATAGTCCCAGAAGCATTACAAAGAGAAATTATTCGAGAAATTCACAATAAAGGACATTACGCTGTGGCTAAGACGGAAGAAATTTTAAAGCAAGAATTTTACATACCAAAGTTGAGGTCAAAAATAGAAAGTGTGATTGCCAATTGCGTGGAGTGTATTCTTTGTAATAAGAAACGTGGGAAAGGTGAAGGTTTCCTTAACCCCATCCCAAAAGAAAATTTGCCTTTAAGTACATATCACATCGATTTCATTGGCCCTATGCCTTCTACAAATAAGAACTATCAGCATATTTTTTCAATAGTCGACGCTTTTACAAAATTTGTCTGGTTGTACCCGGTTAAATCAACATCTACTCAGGATGCAATAACTAAACTTAAGCTTCAACAATCTACTTTTGGAAATCCGACAAGAATAATAACAGACAGAGGTTCAGCTTTTACCTCAAAAGAATTTGAAACATACTGTCAAGATGAAAATATTGAACATTTCAAAATTAGCACTGGAATTCCTCGCGGAAATGGACAAATTGAAGTAATGCATAAAATTTTAATACCCATTCTATCAAAACTCTCAATAACAGACCCTACCAAATGGTATAAACATGTTGCATCAGTGCAAAAAATAATCAATAGTACTGTTTCGAGGAGTACAAAGTTTACCCCGTTTGAGCTTTTAACTGGTGTAAAATTAAAAGATACAACTGATTTACATTTAAAGGAAATATTGGAAGAAGAATACACAAAAGCAATGATGGAAGATCGAAATAATATGAGAGAAGAAGCAAGGGAAAACATTTTGAAGATGCAAGAAGAGAATCGGAAAAGTTTCAACAAACGAAGAAAAGTGGCGCGCATCTACAAACTCGGTGAATTAGTGGCCATACAACGGACGCAGTTTGGAACTGGACTCAAACTAAGACCAAAGTTTCATGGACAATATCGGATTGTTAAGGTTAAACCTAAGGATCGCTATGACGTGGAAAAAGTTGGATGTCATGACGGACCAAATACAACTTCCACAGCAGCCGATTTCATAAAAGCATGGTCTTCAGACTAAAAAAAAAAAAAAAATGTTTATTGTTTTATCCAGATACTGTTTTCTTTTTTTTATTCTTTCAGATTTTTCTACTTTAACTTTCGAGGACGAAAGAGACGTCAGGATCGCCGAATGTAGTGACGAGCGCCTGTTGGCGAGCGCCATCTGCTGGTTGTTAGACGGAGAGCAGATCAGACGGATCTGGACGAGCGTAAAGACGTGGCAGATCAGACGGATCTGGACGAGAGTGAAGACGTGGCAGATCAGACGGATCTGGACGAGAGAAAAGACGTGTCAGATCAGACGGATCTGGACGAAGTAAAGACGAGACGCGACGTATTCGACGAAATCTACTGAATGTTCAATTCTTTTATGTTAATGTATATATATCCTAAATGTCCTAATCGTCCTAAATGTAATTAAATGTGCGTTCTAAAATAGTAGTGATTTCTGAGTCCTACATATATTCTACTTCCGCTTCGAAGTGTGAGCAATGCAGTATAGTTGTCAGAACAACATGGATGACCCGTGTGTTGTGGATTCTCGTTTCGATTCGCGGTTTTTGTTTTATTTTTTACTTAAGAATTTATATTTAATATTTTGGCTTTTTAAATTTACCTATATAGGTGTCTTTCCTAAAAAAAGGGGGATTTCTTCAGAAAACCCTATTTTTTTAGAACTATTAAAGCCTTTTTCTATCGGCTCCGATGCTGACAATGTCATAGGCCGCGGTGGCCTGGTGGTAAGGTCTCGGCTTCGGAACCAGAGGGTTTCAGGTTCGTGACCCGATTCCACCGAAGAACCGTCGTGTAAGGGGGTCTGTTACACGTTAAATCCGTCCTGACCGAACGTCCACCCGCTGGTGTGGTGTGGAGAGGGGGGTGCCAGCTCAGGTGTCGTCCTCGTCATCTCATCGCGGTTCAAAATGCCGGGGTCCGTCCCAAATTAGCCCTAATGTTGCTTCAAACGGGACGTTAATATAACTAAACTAAACGAAACTAACTAGCTGACAATGTCATATAGCGCTATCTCGAACCCGATTTCACCCAGGTAAAACTGAGTGTAAATACAAAAATATAAGTAATGACAGATAAACTGTAAAATGAATACTGTAATATAGCAGATTGTTTCAAATAACATGTTAAACTAAGTGCATTCGTGATCTTATTTGACTGACGAGTTCATATGCAGGTAACATTGAAAAAATATTCATATGTAGTCAGTATATGATTCGTATCTAAATATTTTATATAAAAAAAAGGCCGAGAGAAGCTTGGTTTTCTAGATATTCACTGATTATATTTGATGAAAAAAATGTATGTTCATGTAAAGTAGTGATGATGATTGACTTGATTTCATTAAATATCTTTTTTTATGTCATTTCTTCGTCTGATTCTCTTATTATTCTTTGTGATATAGCATTCATTAAAATGCCAAAATTAATAAATGATTCTCTCCCCGGAGGTACCATCTTATCAGGCTCCTTTACGAGCTCCTAGTTTGATGCTGTTGAAGTTCTTTATTACCTTGTTATTAATCATGCCGATGCCATCGATTGCCTACCAAAATAGTATCAAAAAATCTCCTCACCTCTCATTTACCTTGCGAAGATTCCTATTATTTTACAGCGATCTGCATATTATAATTTAAAAAATGACCCGTTGCACACACAAAATAGAATATTTAATTTCAATTTTATAAGACGGAACATTCTGGAAATAATTTATTCCGGATCCATTTTTCTAAGTTAAAGAATACGCTAATAATACGAGCAGCTCAATTATGTGTGTCATTTGTCATTGAAGTTAACCATGGTTGTTGGCTCTCACGCGGGTGCGACAGAATCGACTTCGCTCTCTACAATGAGCATATCGCCTTAGAATCGAATACAAAGTAGCATTGAGTAATGAAACTGCATTCTTCCAGTGATTTACGCAATTATTTCCACTGAAAAGGTATAATTTGTTGTTTGATTTATTCGCGACTGTCAATTGCGTTATTGCCTGTTGTTTTAAGAGATATCTTGTTTATGTCACTCTGCCTAAAAGTTATCTGGGAAATTGCATGAGTAATATTTATTTACATGGTAAAGTAAGTTGTAAAAATTTTGAAATCTTGCTTGAAAAATGTAAACTGAAGTTGCGTGCGTATTATGTTGTTGGTGAATGCGCACTGTTACATTATTATTTTAGTTCATATATTTTAAATATTTATATCTGGTAAATGGTAATGATGACTACTTACGGTTGTTATATATATACTCATCATTTCTTTATTCTCTAATATAATTTATTTTAAACAGTCTTTAATTTCACAATAAGAATCCTTTCGCCTTCTCATATACCAAGTATAAAGAAAGCATTGTAATCGTCAACAAATTCGAATTTGAGATTTCGACGAATCTCCATGCTTCAGACTTAGCTGAGTTCAAAAAATACATTTTTGACATTATGTTAATCCAGCGGTTCTTAACCTATGGGTCGCGACCCAAAATTGGGTCGCGAAGCATATTTCTTGGGTCGCGCTGAGTCGAACCAAAAAAGTTAGTAATACACCAAATTGCAGGCATTTTAGAAATGGCGACTTGAATAAATATTAACAATCGTTTGGATGCACCAAGTAGTAGCGGTTTTATAAATTCTGCCAAACAATTGCCCTTGCTGTATTATTGCCCTTTTCAACAACATATATGTGTGAGGCTGGTTTTTCGGCTCTGTGTGTAATCAAAAACAATTACCGGAACAAGTTAAATCCTGAAATAGATATAAGGTGCTCCTTGACAAGCATTCAACCGAGGTTTGAAGATCTTTCAAAATGTATTCAAGCACAAGGTTCTCATTAAATCTGTATGACTTGCATTTAAAATTTAAAAGACTTAACATATGTATTGATATTTCTTTTTTTTTTAGGAATAAGTTAAAATGTCAATTATTTTCAAAAAGTTATAAATATATTTTAATTTGGTCAATAAAAATTATTAAAAACACTTGATTATTAATTAAATTTTCCTTGGATCGAAAAGTACTTTTGTTTATCTTTATTATTAAAAAAATAAATAAAAAATTTGTGAGTTAAAAAAAATCATCATCGTAGGATTGAAGATTTTTTAAAAATATGATCTAAAATAAAGCAATGAAAAAATTTTGACTTTTGTTTGGGTCGCGACATGAACCTATTTCTCTAATTTAGGTCGCGGCTTAAAAAGGTTAAGAACCACTGTGTTAATCTGTTGACAAGATTACTCAAAAATATTTTGAACTAAATAGATGAAATTTAGTATATGGACAATGGACCAAAATATGTCTATTAAATTTTGAAACGAAATCTGTTCAGAAGAAATTTGATTTTTTTCGAGTACACGTGAACTCGATAATTATAAAACTAGGCATATAATATTTAATATATAGATTTAGCAGCTCAAATCGAGATTTTTATCAAATTTTGAACTAAATCTGTCAATTGGTTAGCCTTTCCGTGTCATGAACCCAAATAACTCATAAACATGTTGACTTAAATCAATGAAATTCATATGCAATCTTGTGACTGTAACTGTAGTTTGGTATCAAATTTTGGTTTCAATAGATTGGAAAAAAGGCACCCAAAATACTCATTCGCTCAATAGATTTAGTAAAAATGTTAGATTCACACCAGAAATCTATATTTCGTAACTGTTGTTCACCAATGCTTTATATTTGATATGCAAGGAAACTTAGGCTAGACAACTTTCGCTGATGCAATTGTTGCATTCAAACGATTAATCGCCAAAGATTGCATTTTAATA
Source organism: Argiope bruennichi (assembly GCF_947563725.1). Classification (NCBI taxonomy): domain Eukaryota; kingdom Metazoa; phylum Arthropoda; class Arachnida; order Araneae; family Araneidae; genus Argiope; species Argiope bruennichi. The sequence goes on from NC_079154.1 coordinate 59,803,766, forward strand.
GGCTCTTACGTTGCTATTATTGTCAGTAGCTTGTGGATAATAATACACAAATACATTTGTTAGGAAATATATGAGAAAGTTTCGGGACCACTTCCAAAAATTATCAGATTCTTTCTTTTTTAATATTTTGAGCCTTCGGAAATTTGAATAAATTTCTAATGCAAATACGTTTACTTATTGTTTCCTGTTACTGAAGAATGTTAACTATCATTTCAAATGGTTTATAATATCTCCTATATCAAACAACTTGATTTTGATATTTATTCGTAATTCGTGCAAGTTATTCTAAAACTCATTATGTGTTCTATTATAGATAAAAGACAACACAAAGACAAAATTATAATAATAATCCTAAATCATTTCTTTCTGCATTTTTTTTTCAGTTCATTCAGTAAAAATATTTTGGAACATTTTTGTATGAGCTCGTTTCATTCATTGCTTTGTGACTCAGTTATGACAGTATAAGATATAGTAGAAAAGGAAGACGATTTTTATTGGTTATAAGTCGTGCCTTCAGTTGTACAGATATTTGATTTGGCCCTGGCAATCAAGCTAAAAAGAAAAAAAAAAAAATCTCAGGTACTCTTAAACGTTGTGAAGGAAAAAAAAAAAAAAAATTTCTGGAAGACAATTATTCAGAATGGTATTCTAATTAATATGCGCATGGAATTAAAGATAGTAAACTTGCATAGTGGAACAGTTAGAGTGCTGACTTTTGTTTAGATCAGAGACTTCTAATTTTTCCGTAATAGTTAATAATATCAAATATTAAATTTTTGTTGTATTTTATTTATAGCTATTTTATCTGTTTTATGTATCAGATTCGTAAATAAAAATGGTTGTCAAATATAGTAAAAAGTTGTTTATTAAAAATAGTCACAAAAAAGATAAATTATGAGACGGCTGAGGTTGGTGGAGTTTTAACAGTTTGTTGATGTCGGGTGTCCATTTCATTAGCATCTGTCGCAAAATTGACACGTTCATTAATTGATGTGCTGTCTGTTCCTTTTTTTAGACACTGAATACGCTTTTGAACTGAGTGCCTTTACCAAATGCATTAATTTTTGGAGCCAAAAACCATGACAACCGTTTCTAAATTTTGCTTTTAGTTCTTCGTTAACTGTGATTTCATATTCTAAATTTCTTGATTTTGCTGCATCTGTGTTTGTGAAAGGATCTAAAAATGCCTCAATGATATATTCATGTAACCGCACTTCAGGCATATCATTACATTAATATTCTAAAAAAGTTGGTACATTTCGGTCACTTCTCTTGATTACGTTAATGTCCTCCATTTGCTTCTGGATCCCTTATCACATCCATGAAAGGTTCCGGTATGTAATGGTGTTATTGTCCACATTGGAAACCTATGGTATAAACGTGTTTCAGTTTAATAAATCTCTAAACTTCATTAAGTATGAACGAACTCATATTTTTCTTTAGTCATAGATTTTTAATAAGAAGAAATTCCTTTCTGCTTTTCCTCTAAATTACTTTTTAAAAAATATCATATAGGACGAAAGTATGATTTACCAGAACTTTCGATGAATTTCTGCAATGTTTTGTGTGGGAGTTCGTGTGCAATTATCAGTTTTAAACGACCGGATTCCATATTTGTAACCTTTAGAGCACTGAGTGCTTCATTGACCTGCCTGGTAAACCTTTTTCAGATTTGCCCCTATTTTGAGTCAATTTCTCTTCGCTTTCCTTTTTTTTTTATTTATAAGTTAACAATTTATATTAAAAATTAAAGGAGAAATGAATTAATTTCATTTAATTTCAAAAATTTGCGTCTGAAATTTTTTTCTACGACTTTATAATCAGTGGCGTATTTTGATAATATGAGTGTAGAAGCGCTAAATTGTTTTGAGACCCCTCCTCCAGTCCTATGTCGTAAATTCGCTTTCGGCTTATTATGCCGTTAAGATTTTGAGGCCACCCAGTTTCTCTAGGCACGAGGTTAGCACTTTTGGCCCATTACGATTAACAATTACTGCCGTTTATTAAATAGAATATAATTACCCTGTTTTGGTGAACGCCGTTCGATAGCGTGATTCATGTAATTATTATTAATTTTCACTATGTACTTTCTTTTTATTATGAGCGTCAATTAGGAAGGTGATGTCTCATTTTTGACACTATAAAGATTGTTCTCTCTTTCCTCTACCTTGTTCAGATGAAGTTTCAGGTAATATGGTACCATCTTATTGATTCCCGTTGAATTATTTGATTGAAAGTAAATTAAATAAACATAAATAAACAACTAAAATGATCACTTAGCAGCTGTAAATAGAGTCGAGTTTATTGATTCTCGTTGAATATTTAATTGAAAGCAAATTAAATAAGCGTAAATAAACAACTAAAATGAGCACTTAGCAGCTGTAAATAGGGTCGAGTTTATTGATTCTGGTTGAATATTTAATTGAAACTAAATTAAATAAGCAGCTAAAATAAGCACTTAACAGCTGTAAATTAGGTGGAATTATATTGATTCTAGTTAAATATTTGATTGAAAGTAAAGTAAACAGCTAAAATAAACGCTTGGCAGCTGTAATTCATTTTATAGGTGGATGATTTATTTCCTTAGTAGATGAGCATTACTAAATGGAAGATTTAGCGACTTTATGAATTTTTAGTTTCATTAAAAAGTTTCAGATGGAAATCTAAGTCTACAAATTATATTCTTATTTTCTAGAATGAAAGCATTTCTCCTTTTCCCAGTAATAATTCCGTTTTTAACGGCAGATTGTAATCGCATTTTATTTTTCTCTCCTTTATGAATAAAGAATAGTTTTTTTTATCGCTTTATAGCGAATAACAATAAATCGCTGACATTTTTTTAAAAACATGAATACTTTATGAGTCGTTCTAAAAGGAAAGCGTGGGAAAAAGATTGCAGAAAGCACTGGGCTTTTTTTACGTCGTTTTTAATTAGGATACAGCGATTCTTTCAAATGGAATGAGAAACGATGTGCGAGAAATATCCTGAGGCGTATCTTCCGATTATAAAAAAACATGCCTTCATTTCCCCATTTTCTGTGTTCTGATAAAAATTTTATTGCGTTGAAATGTATCTCTGAGGGTATCTTAGATCTTCAAATCTTTTCATCTATTCGCTATGAAACTTAAGCAATCATTATAATTCCGTATGTGAAACTTGTTCTAAAAGGACACACAGCTTGTTGAGAATTTTTTGGGTGGCTAGTTAGGATAGCATTTTTGTATTCAAGAAAGACATTTGATTTAAATTCTTGAGATGTCAGGGAATAAAAAAAAAAAATAAAAAAAAAACCCTTTTTAATATGTTGATTGTAGAAACTATTTGACTTTGAACTACTTGCCATATGTCATTGCGACATATGTCTAAATTTAGGAAGAGCATTTTATTTAATATTCAGGAAGTGATTCGACTTATCGGCTTCTCAGTAAGTTGCCTTCTTTCTGACGTTGGTTCTTGCCAATCAAAATATGCACACTTTCCTGTTTGCTCCGCCCAATCTTGATGATTGGACATTTCTTATTTTTTCATTTTTGTTTTGAATGAGTAATTTGTGTAAAGAATGTTTTCAAGATAGCTTTACTGTGGAATGAGATTGTGTACCGCACGAGCTAAATATAACTTTTTTTTTTGCAGTTCAGTTATTTATTATTTTTATAAGAATTTCTCGTTTCGAAAGATAAATTTTCGATATTTTGCCGACACGGACTGACGCACGTCTTCAGATAATGGCTTTATATATAATATATATATATATTATTAAAACTGAAAAAAAAATACCGAATGAGTTAAATATAGCTCCTTTTTTGCAATTCAGTTGTTTACTATCTTAGTATAGGAATTTCGAATTACGAGAGATAAATATTCTGTTCCCCGTCATAGATTCGGACTAGAAGTAATAATTAGCATACAGTTTCTAAAAACTGGATTTTATGTATTGAAATTGTCTGTAACTTTGCCAATTATGCCAAGTAAAAGTATTTATTACTTAGCAATGCTGATGTTACATAGATACTGCTGATATTATGATGTATGGCACCATGTGATGTCTAATGTCTAGAGATGTAGTGAGGCGATTAAATTTTTTACTCCACTTTGAATTTAAAATAGACTAGAAGTAATAATAAGAAAACAGTTTATTTTATGTTTGGAAATTGTCTGCAACTTTGCCAATTACGCCAAGTGAAAGGAAACAGACATTAGTTCTGGAGATAGACTGATATTTACTGGTCTCATTCGTGATGTGTCTCAAAATCCAGAGAGAGGAAAAAAGACATGTCAGGAGCAGGTTGCGTTTGAGTAAATATAAAACTGCCATGTTGCGTTTGAGAAACGCGTAGTTATACTTTAAAATAAATAACCTAGCACTGTGGAGTTCATTAAAATATTGCTTTTCTCAAGTTTCTCGTCTGTGTTGTGATTTACGGCTTCGTTGCAACTCTCTGGCGGAACTGTGGAAAGATGCGTTGCTACTTTTGAAGGTCACCCTCACAAACTAAAAATGGAAATTTAAAAATTCATTTTTGTGTAGTAGTGCTTTTATGGGAGATCTGGTTTTGAACCTGTAGTGGCTGCTATACGTATGTGGTGGATCGTACCTATAAATTTGTCTTCTATTTTAAATGAAACGTGAAAATTCAAATAAAATATGCTAATTAAAATTGCCCGAATGACGCATGAGTGTACCGACCGTTTTACTCAGAATCATTAAAGCCGCGTTCCGACGACCTGTGGCCTTACGGATTTGGTCATAAATCTGCCAACTGACCCAATGTATGACCATCCTGGCCTGTGGACGTCGGTCTGGAGTTTCCCGGAAATAGTCGGTAAACTGAGTAGATATCAAAGAATCCCTAAAACCACAGGAGAGGGAAAAGTGTGCCTGTCTCCAGATGCGCGTAGGTCGTTGGAACGGGGTTTAATACAAGCCGTCTTTGGCGACTTGTTTGTTCGCTCAGATTAGTGACTTTTTTTGGTTTTTAAACAATTGATTTACATGGAATGCATGTTTTAAGAAATTCACTTTGTTATTTGGTACTCTTGAAAAACATGAATTTAATTGAATCATTCTGCTACAAATCGCTGTACATACAAATTAAAAAGTATAAATACTATAAAATAAAAGAAGAAGTGAAATTCTTACTTCGGAATTTATGCTAGTCAAAAGTACGTCTTTGAATTTTTTTGATGGAAGAGTTTGAATTCCATCGTAATACTAAAGACATTATTACATTTCATGTATTAAATTAAAGTAAAAAAATTATTAAAAATAAAGAAAAATATGTACGAAAATAAAATTGATATCATTACAATGTTTTTTTAAAGTTTTTAGGTAATGAAAAAATCATTTTGTGAGTTAATAATTTTGGATGTTATGGACATCAATTTCCATTGGCAAATATTAATTCAAAGATGAATATTTTTTCAGTTGAAGCACAATTTCAATTGTGAGATGATTTTATTTATTTTTTTGTTCTTAATTTGAAGTACTCATACTCCTTAATACAGTCTTAAGTCTATCAAAACGAAAAGGCCGTTCAACGAAGGTCGTTGGAGTCACCTGGATAGCACTGCCACTCCACACCCTTTCGTTAAGTGTGATTGATTGAATTACCCGAAGCGCGTGCTTTGTTCGTTAGAGACGTTGACCCAGATGGATTTGGGAGCAATCAAAGGATGGTCGAGCATATAATTGTCTAGTAACTATCTACTACGCGAATACCTCTCATATATATCCAAGCCTTAAGAATCTGGACTGTCATTGCGATTTTTGAGGTGGTGGGGATGGTTTCTTATCTTTGAAAGTTTTCTGAGGTAACTGAACTAAAATTATCATAAATACGAAAAGGGTAAGGATGGTCCCGCCATTCCCTCTCCCACTGGTTTGATAACTTCATTTTATATATGTAGTATGTAAAACGAGATTTTGAAAAAGTAGTCATTGTATTCTTTAACACTTTTTATTCTTCATACTTTCAATACAATAATCCATCTTTTTATTTTTTGTCTAGATGTATTTACCTAAGCCATAACGAAAACCTAATAGTGTATGTACCAAATACGAAGGCAGAAAGCAGGAAAAAGGGAAAAGAGTAAATTTACGAAACTTAAATGGTTTTACAAATAATTTACAAACTCAGCATTTTGATTCCTGAGAAAATAAATAACCCGCTCAAGTTAGAAGTTAAAACTTAACCAGAGTTTGAGTGATTAGAAAATTTTTATATCATGCATTAATTAGAAATTATATTTATATATAATATGAATACATAATATAATATGAATTCAGTTTATCCATGTTCTAAAAATAAATTATTTTCTTACTACTACTTGACTTCAAACTTTACTTTAACATTTGAATTGCAGCGAGTTTTAATTTCTGTGACTTTAATCCTAAAGGAAGCTGTAATATTATCTAAAAATCTCGTGGCTAAATAAATGCCCAATTCGATTTCAGTAAAATGCGCTTTTGAAAATATATAAGCTCTGATTACATTTCCACGCACTCTTTTTCTGATTTATGTCTGTCTGTGGTGGTAGTTTCACTCCCTAGTTCTTGAATTTAGGAAAAAAAAACAAAAAACAAAAAAAAAAAAAAAAAAAAACCCAAATTTAAAGATTGTTAAAAAAAAAAAAAAAGAATAAACATGTGATTTAATGAGAAATATTCTTGTTTGTTTCCCAAAAATGTACAGCTCATGTATATCATTAGAAGCTGTTTAAAATTTACTATTTCAAGTTGTTTTCCCCAGTTATATTTGACCGACTTCTGGGAACAGCGTGTTTATCTTTATACTGTTTCTCGTCTCACACTATATTTTGAGCGAAATACAGAAAATATTACCTAGTAAAATTCTACCCGAATCATTTTCTTTGAAAGAATGCTATTTGTATATAAACTTCGCCCTGGTATTTCAGCGAAACCTTGCTAATTTCGCGTATTTCTTCGCTCCATTGACCCACTAACACGCTCTTTGTCTCTCTTCGCACTTGCTCCGCTTGTGTCATATTCTTTTTCCGCACGTCTTTCGGTTGCCTCATAATTTTGAAAAAGCAAACAGATCCCGATGAGTTAAAGTTGTGCGGAACGATATATTTTTGGCTGTGTCTAAAAACCGAGGCCAAATGGCTCCAAGGGCGGCGACTCGAAATGGATGATATCTTTCATCGGGGCTTACTGCACGATTTATGTGAATCACCGAAGCACTAGTGTAGACAGCGGTTGCAGTTTTCTTAACTTTTTAAAAAATTTTGTTTAAGGATTGTAAATTTTGTGTCAAGTTTTGTTCAAATTATTATTAATATTGCTCATTTAATGTTGATCTTCGATATTGATTTTGATTTTTGAGATTAATTATTTATTTGAGAGTTTTTATTTCTTCCATTTTAGCAATAACTACTCAAGACCGATTTTAGACCACTTCATAGACCTTCATCTCAAAGATGACACCCACCGCCCAGGGTTTCTCAAGATTGTTTGGCCTAAAATTACGGAAATGTTGATTGTTCTAAACTATTTTATTCAAAACTTCATAAATTAATCAGATTTGACAGCAGAAGATAGAAACGTTCATTTACTTATTTAAAAGTTGCGGAATATGATTCAGGAAGACCAAAAGACTGTATAAAATTTAGATTTCACAATTTTTTTAGGTATATTTATAGACCAAAACAAAATAAAATATTGTTATTAACATTATTTAAATCCTTTTGAAAGTAAAATTAAAAACTGAATTTTATGATTCATTTGAGAAGTTTTTGTAGAATAATTCTTAAGATACTATATAAGTTATGAAAATTATTCTGTAGTGCACGTAAGGCTTAAATGCTGAGCAATTCTATTTTCAGTACTTATATTTTTAAAAAAAATGCATGGTTTCAGTTAAAAAAAATTATATTAATTGCAGTTTAATTTTTTCCACTTTAATTTAAAGTTGAAATTTCACGGAAGCTGACAAAAAATTAGAGAGATACACATTATATTATAGCTTAAGGCCTTTATAATAGTGTGACAGAATAATATGACTTTCCAAAATTTAAATATTTTGATGAAAAAGCTATTAAAAGATAAGTTACATAAAATATTTAATTAAAAATTTTTTCCTAGCATTAAGAATGGATATAATATAATAACATAACATACTACATAATTTGGTTTACTCATTCTTTTACAGAAACAAAAAATTTTTGAGCACTTTTAAAAATGACATTCGACTGTTTTTCTTAATTATTGACTATGGTCCTGAATATCTGTATGTGCCGGCGTCCTGGCATAGGGGTAGCGCGTCTTCCCCGTGATCTGGGCGTCCTGGGTTAGAGTCCCGGTTTGGGCTAATTGTTCTTCCGTTGTTCTATCTGTGAGATGTGTGAATGTGCCCTCCTGTAAAAAGGGGTTGTGCAAGCGAATGAGTGATTCATGATTAGCAAAGTCTTACTCTTGGCCCTAGTTGGCGCTACTATAAAAACAAGAGACGCCCCCCCTACCTGCTTAAATCGCTGTCTTCGTAACAGCGGGCTTTTCCATGGCAAGTGCCATCAGAAACAACAACATATCTGTATGGAGATAATACCCGTTTTTACCTTCAGTTTGTTTTTCAAAATTACGGCAGTGAGGCGGAGAAATTGGACTCGCTTTCTTCTACTAGTTTATACCTGCTTGTATATGAAGTATGTTGCTCGACCTCGAGATTTTGATATATTTCCACGTTTACCCTGAATTTGAAAAAAATAAATAAAGAAATAAATTTTAAGATTTTGTATGTCCTTTTTTTCTAAATGCGAATATGATAAATTCAAAAACGGAAAGAGGAACGTGGATGAAATTTGCTATGTCGCCATAACACCTGATTCTCAGATCTGCATTGAATTTTGGGCCAAACGATTTTACTTAAGATTGTTGTCTGTCTGTATGTATTTGAGTTCGATCATTCAAAATTGCAAGCTTACTATAGGAATGAGTAAATGCAGCATGTGATTTATGCACCAGAATTTCAAGTCTTTGTCAGGTTTCGGACTAACTAATTAATGCGAAGGAGTGTAATACTAAATGCATATTTTATTTTATTCACTTTACAAGGAAGTCTCACACTAAAAATATCAAATTATAGAAACTTACTCTGTTGTAGTTTTTATCATAATTATATTAGTTATTTGATATAATGATCAGACAGTGATAGTAACAATCGTATAAAGGTTATTTGGGTAAATTTTTGTTAAATAAATGAACAGATTTTTGATGTCGGATGCATCAACAGATTTTTGATGTCGAATGCATCAACAGATTTTTGAGGCATGCGCTCACACACGCATTATAGTCTCTGGAAATGGAAGGATTCTGAAAAAATGTACCTTGATATTAAATATTGACATACATAATATTTATGTCAATTTAATATTATGGTACATTTTTTTCAGAATCTTCCCATTTTCGGAGACTACCGTTTTAGAATCGATGTAATACTTTATAACGCTGTTGCGTTAATTCCACTAGTGGAAAATTTGGGCAACCCTAGTACTTTATGAGCTCCCCTCCCCCCTTTTTTATGGTCAATTTAATTTCACATTTTAAACCTATTCTACATATTTATTATTTATTTTAGGTTAATTTTTTGGTTTCAATAGCTTTGTGGCAATGCTTTTTGATGCTTATTTTTTAAAAATTATATTGTTACGAAATTTCCGGGGTTCGTTTGGATAGTGTAAGTTATATGGTGTGAGGAACACTCAATCACCAGGCGGCAGTACAAAATAAAACAACGACGTTTATTTACACGAAGACACACAGGACAGCACAAAGACGACAACTATATACATCACAGAAGACGATTATCTTCAGCCGAGACGTGCAGCAACAACAGCAGCATATAACGAGACAGACAGTAGCGCACAGCTTAGTTCAGCACTGGCTTCACCCCGTCGCTGCTCCGCTTATTTCTGGTAGGGCAGTTCTTTACTGTCGATTCCGACTATTCTGCCCTAGCAGCTGCGGTCGCCTCCTTCTATAGGTCTCAGGAGGCGGGGCCAGAAGCCTCTCAACCAATTAGGAACGTGCGAGGCGTATCTCGGTTCCTACTGGACGGATCGGGAAAATTCTTGATGCTTCGGGTATAATCTATTTTGACGCCAAATTCGTCGCCAAGCTCCGGGACCTCCGACGCGACACACGGACTCCGTCCAATACAGATGACTGTAAAACATTCTTTCCGATGGTGGAACCAACTATGCTGGGAAGCAGCATTACAGATTCGTAACAATATTATGATTCATAACGGTGCGACGCCTACGTTTGTACCCAATATTATTCAACCAGATATTTGGTGTTTATAAATATTTAAACAATTAAGTGGTCATATTGAAATAAATCAGCACTTGATTGGCACTATACTGTACAAAGTGTTAGTTTTCGCTATATTTTATATTATATAATTTAAAATTTTTTTATCTTTTACAAATTTATTTAATATTAGAACTAATATTTTTTTAAAAATCGCCCCCATCCCATCAGCTATGTCTCAATATCCGTCTGTGATCCAATGATAAAAAAATAAAATTTTCTGAAATATTGTGCCCTTCTTTATCATATTTTATGATATTAAAAAAGTATTCCCTGTATTAAACTTGACAACCTGTTTGGTAGAGATGTGTATCTAGAAAACAAGTATTTCAAAATGCTCCAAACAAATCAAAGTAAAATTGCTGCACCTGTTGAAAATTGTATTAGAAAGTCAATTGAAAGAGATTTGCATTCGGGTCTCTAATAAACTGGTTATGTTAAAATAGCAAAATAAAGAATGGCTTTCGAAAACTAAAAACAATTTTCGAAGAAATCTCTGGTAGGAATTTTACATAATTAGAATAAAAATATCTACTTATTATTATTTTTTTTTATCTTTTGCATCGTTTTTGAATCATTTTATTCTTAACTGAATTAAAGCAGGACTACCATTTTAATCGAAATTAATATCTTTACTTCGCTTTCTGTTTAGCAGCACTTAATATATGTATCCCTTTTCGAATCACTGATAGTAATAAATGAAAATTGCAAATCAGTTGCTAATTTTGTTCTCTTTTAGGGTAATTAATTGTTTAAAAAGTCAAAAGAATTAGTTTAAAGGTAATTCAATGGATTCTGGCATATCTCCTAAAGAGATAGTAGACTTTCAAATTAATAAACAAACAAACAAGCAAACAAACAAATAAATAAATAAAATTTTCCGTTTTAACATTTTATTTCTGTAATATATACTCATATGTCTATAAATAAAATGAGTTATTAATATGCTCGTTGGAGCAATGTTAATTTGAATATATTTTTTGTAAATGATTTTTTTCCGTTTAAATAACTTTGAAATATTAGAATTTCCTTTCTATTTATTGTTATTATGTATTATTTATAATACCATTATCTGTTCCGCTTTAAAATTAATTTGCATATCTCCGTTAGGTTTCGACTTTCTTTAGTTTGTTAAAAATTAGTTTTAAACAAAATTTAGAAAGTATGCATTAAAGTGTTTTTTCTAAAAATTAAATTTTAAATAAATTTGCAAAATAAAATGCATAGCTTTGTTATAAATATATTTTATAACGACAATGAAAATTTTAGTAAAAAAATGGGATTTTAGATAGCATGGAATATTAAATTTTTTAAAAATTAAATCTAATTTAGTTGATGTTTATTTAAATCGTTAATCTCAATTATTTTTATCTTTATATAATTGCTGATATAAGATCTGTATTATGATATGATAATTTGATTTTGATAATCTTTCTTATATGTTAAATTAGTGTAATAAGAATGTAGATAAGTTTCTGTAATAAATATTCTAGTTATAAGGCTTCGAATATAGCTAATGAATACGAATTGTACTGGTATCTGTTGAGTACTGTGATGAACGAAGTTTCGACATGTTCTGAAGTAAAGATGTACAAAATTTTGAAATCAATAATTTGCAAAAAAAAAAAAAAAAAAAAAAAAAGAAAGAAAGAAAGAAAGAAAAAAAAAAAAATTGCTTAATATAGTTCACCAATTCTGTAATGCCTAAACGGTATTACCATCTTAAAGTCTTGTTATTTTTTGAAATTAATAGCATCTAATATGAATAATTTTTTTGAACTGATTACACCATACCAGAAACGGATGAACTGCAAAAATGTTGATTTTCTTATAAAATAATAATAAAATGACTTTTCAATTACCTTTTCTATTTTCGTTTCAAGCAATTTCTTTACACTATTAATAAAATATTTCATTTAAACTTGAATTTTATTTTGATATTAAAAAAATGACTCCAAAAATAGCTTTTTTTAATCAAGAAGTTTTTTAATTATGGAAATATGAGCTTTCTTCTAAACTTAAACAAAATCTCCTTTAATTGTTAACACAATTGAGGGTAATAGCCTTAATTCCTAATATGCTAAGAAGGAACTTAACATGACAATTGCCTATACACAGCGCAACTTTTAGTCATTCAGTAGCTTTTATTCATTAATAGTGTTGTCAATTCCTCTTGTATTGATTTACCACATAAGTAGTTTCGAACTCAATAGTTTTAAGTTGTTTGAAAATAGCTTATTGTATTTTTAATTCTTAAAAATGAATTGAAAATTGGCAAGGTAAGGAGCACTTAAATAATACTTTTGCCGTATCATTCAATAAATTTCAAATGAATGTCACCAGCTGTTGAGTTTTTATTATGAAACAGTTCTGCTTACTGTTTTTGAATAGGTAGGCACTTAATTATGAGGTGGATGCAGCTGTGTTACTAATTTGCTTTTTTGTGACTCTTGAAGTAGCTCTTGACTTTTTGCGTGTCAAGAGCTTTATTTTGGTATAATTTGGCGAGATTATTTTTGAACATTTAATTCATTTGTTGATTTTTTTAAAATTCGTTTCACATAACCGAGTCTTTTGATAATGCTTTCACTTTAAGATGGCATCTTAAATTAAAAGTAGATAAAATTAATTTTGTATTGCAAACTAGTGAATTTATTTAACATTGTGAATGATGAAATTATTTTCTTGATTGGTGATTAATGGAATTACCTTTTACCTTTTCAATTAATTCTTTTTAAAATGTCATTGAAACTTTTTTTATACTTTACAATTTTTGAGCAAAATTTGATGTAAGTAAACATAGTAAATATTTATATTAAAATCTATTTCATATCAAACTTTTTAATTCGATAAATAAATTATTATAATCTACGATATCTTTTTATAGTACGCAACTTTATTTTTAATTAAAAAAAACTGTTAAAATGTGTTGTCTTTTTAGCAATTTAAAATCTCGCTGCTGAGCTACAAATTATCGATTGTTCCAAACGATTTTTGACAATTGTAAATAATAATAATAAATAAAAATTATTGATATTTGTTACAAAAATGATACACATGTTTCTAAATATTTTGTGTGATAACTTAAATATATTATGCTGTAAGAAATTTGAAAGTAAACATTTTCAACAATTAATTTCCATCTGCATCAACCATTAAAAGAAATTTATTAAGTTTTTAATTATTTTCAAATAACAGGAAACCTTAAAACAATTTTCAAATCAAAGAAGAATTTTTTAATATCAATAAATTAAAATAAATATTATTTAAATCTCTTTCTTTTGCTGTTTTAAATTTTAAATTATTATTCGATTTTTAAATTTTTTCTTATTTTAAATTCGATTTGCTAAACTAATCTTGTTTGCCACTATAAAATTTATTGGCGCAATACTGAGAATACCTAAAGGAGACAATAGTTAATAAAGAATTAAATATTTAATCTTATTACCCGAAACATACCTTATGCTTCACAGTATTTGTAAGAAAAATATGAACATAAGTTTGCTAAGTTATTTGAATTCCTATGAATTAAAAAGAAATATTTCATCAGTTTTCTTTCCATAGATTTACAAAGTTTAAGCTTTATTAATAATAACCTACTCTATTAATAAACATCAAATGCTTGGAAGTTTTGCTTTTAAATTTTTTCTGCATCTAGCTTCATTTTCTATTTCTAGTTCTATACATATATCGACTAGAATAGAATGACCATATAAATAATAAAGTATGCAATTAAAAAAAATGCTTGCCTTCAAAACTGCTTACGATTTCTTATTTTATCTCTAGGCTGCTCTTTTAATTTTTTTCTTCTTTTCTATGTTTCTGTATATGAATCATAATTTTGTAATGCACTTAGAGTGGCCAATATTTGACGAATCGCTTTTCCTGTTTAGCACTGCATCTTATTACCTTTTACAACTTTTATAGAAGGACGGAAAGTAAACGAAACAAGTTGTAAGACAATCATTATATCACTCTATTGCTCTAAGTGGGAATTATTTTAGGTTTCTGATATTCAAATCGACGCAGAATAATTGAGCTTTTTCTTGTCAGGTTAAAAGATTGTTTAAAATTGCATAAAATGAAAAAAAAAAAAAAAAAAAAAAAAAAAAAGTGATCTATTTTTTTTTCTAACCGAAATGCTGTGCTTTATCATTATTGTTTTGTTTCAGGGTGAAGGACGCGATTTTATGGTAACAGCCTTCACCTTATCCTCTTCTCTCTTTGTCTACGACGAAGTTTCCAATTGAGTCAAGTTCAAATCCACCGTTTAGGACCCGAGCCAAAAGCTAACAATGCAAAAAATGTTAGTAAACAGAATGGAGTCTCCCTCATTGACACTTCCGCTTACAATGCAATTTAGTTTTTTGCTTTTGAAGTACTCAGCTAGAAACAACAGTGAAGTATCTATTTCGCCCGACTTTCCTGCGTCTCATCATGTTGGAATAGTTAAGCGTAGTTTCCCGTTTTGTCGTGTACTAACGACTAAGCTGGTAAACAAATACGAAGGTTACTTCGATGCTTTTTATGCCATTCAATTGCTGGAATGAAAACCATGTTTAGAAGTTGAAAATTCCAGTTTCTAACGTGCTCAGATTCTGTTGACAAATATCGGGAATCAGTTATCAGCCTACAGTTTTGTTATGGCTAGGAGTTTTACAATATAATAACCCCAGAACTCCATGGTTACATGTTATGATTTTCGTTTTCACCGATATTTCTTATTCGATATCACATTTTCCAAAACCAGAATATTGAGCTTGCTTTATAGTTACAGAACCCTGAGAAAAACTATTAAAAAGAGTAGATTCTGTGTCAAAGGACTATTTATTTCAAATGGTTATGTCTTGATTTCTATATTCCATTCCATCTCATTTTTCAGTTCATACAGCTTATTTTAATGCATTTTAAATTTTCATTCTTAGACTAGATGATCAAAATTGCTATTAAGTTCCTAAAAATTTAATGACGAAATAGTTTAAACTTCAAGCTGGGTTAAAGAGTTAAAAAAAGAGTCAATCTATATCATATGCTTAGCACATTCATTTGTTTTGTCATTGACATAGCGCCTATCTTACATATAACATAATTATTCACTATAGTAGGAATAATTAAAAATTAGGAAGATATATAAAGTAATAGCTAATTAAAAAAATTTTTCTTTGCTTAATATTTTTCTTTGTCACTATTTAATAATTATTTGGAAGTAAAATGTGAGATAATCCTGCATATTTTATCCAAAATCGGGACGAATCTAGGATGTTCGATTCAAAAATCAGGATATATCTACCACGTTTTTTTCAATCCGGATCCAATCTAGCTAATCTGGGACATCTAATCACTCTATAAAAATTCAAAGCAAATTGTCTTGCCTACACCATTGTTTCGTTGCGGTCATTTCAGTTATCGGTCATTACTGTCTGAGGGTGTGGTCTGCTGTGGAATTTTAATGAACAAAGACATCTTTAAACACTAATCTTAAAAATAACAGTCACAGTGAATAATTACCAATGGGAGTAATTATGAATGTCACGTTGTGATATTTAGTTAATGAAATGAAAACAAATGTTGATTGACAGCTTTCATTCTGAATCTCATTAGTCAGAATAACACTGCTATTCTGGGACACTTTTATTTTTCTTGCATGTTATTTTCAGTCCGAGCGTCATCAAAATGTTTTTGAAAGGACGGTCCCAGTCATAACTGTCTTGTTCCTAATTACGAGTGAATAATTGATTTACGAGAATATTCCATCGAGTATCTGTAGCAAATAAATCGGGTAGATAACGATCAACAACTTGTCAGGAGGTCCATGTTTACAAACTGTGACACTTCCCGAGTCAGAAGGACCTGCCTTAAGCTGGAAAGTGTACTATGCCTGGAGAAAAAAGAGAAAAGAAAACCTCTTAAGTTTATAAGTAGCTTCGAACGTATAATATCGCTTTGTTGGAGAGCATTTACTGCCTTCTTTTACATACGGGCGGTGCGATAACTGTTATCAAAAGGACAAAAATAAATCACTTATACGTTGCCCGGAGTGCGTCACTCGCTCTTGGAAAAATCGAACTCTGGACCGAAGGCCCGACCTTTGTCCCTTGTTCCAGGCCCAGACTAGAATGGAATGAGATGAAAAAAATATCACTTGCGTTCTTTTTGACTAAGAATAAACTACTCTAGCCTTATCGACTGCAGCAGTTTTTGATCGCACCTGGAGAAGTTGTCTTGGGATGTGTGGTGAGGAGAGGGGGAGTGGAGAGTAGATCGAACTTTGAAACTTAGTCTGAGCAAATCGTTCTTGATGAAAAGAAAATATTTTTTTTTTTAAATTACTTTTTTTTAGATGTATAAAAGTCTGTTAAGGAAAATAAATGAACTCTGGATTTTGAACTTCGTTATAAGAAAACATGTGACAGCCAGCTTGGCGGAGATTAGGAAAGCAATTTTGAAAAGTATTTTAAACGAAGCATAACGTAACGGAGATAGAAAAAGCTGTATTCAAATTAAGAAACTCGAAAACGGTAGAATATCAGCTGATAGTCTGTGACATAATCATTTCGTTTTAATTAATGTTTATTTTTTACTAATCCATATCTGATTTTTTTTTTTTTTTTTGAAATTTATAACAACTATTCAGCTGAAGAATGTACATATTTTTAACTCACGTCGCATTTAAGTTTTTAGGTTAAATGAAGGGGACTCTCGCTCTATCGAAGGACGCATGTTACTATGAATCCCATTTGGGTGGGGTGGGGTGGGGTGGTAAGATTTTATTTTATTTATACGTGCCCCTAAAATTCTACCCAGTCAATTCTAAAATGCTATGCTTTTTGGTTTTAAAATATTAATTTCATTTTCAGTCGAATTATTCTAGGGTTTTGCCATTTTTTGCTGAAGTATTTTTATTTTATAAATGCTTTGTTTTAGAATTCATTAACTTGTTTTTAATAGCAAAAAAAAAAAAAAATACATAAAAGTTAGCCAGAAGTAATTATGTTTAAATAAATTATAAAAAATAAACTATATTACGAATAACCTCATTTAATTTTAGAACCATCACTATTAGTATTCGGAAAAGTTGGGTGAATAATTAACTAATCAAAGTACTACACGTTTGTCTTTTTTGTATGAATTTATTTAGTACGACTTTAACTTGTTCGTGACCTATTCACCCTTTTTAACTCTTTTGAAATTTTTAATGCGTCTCTTTGTTCATTGTCTCCCCCCCCCCATTCCTCTAATATTATATATATATATATATATATATATATATATATATATATATATATATATATATATATTCATTTATACGAATTATGATACTACATTTATTCACGTATTAAGCTTTTCATATACAGATTAAAAGAAAAATATCATAAAGAAAGAGAATGTTCTATGTTATTGAATTAGTTGTATTCAAATAAGGTTAAGAATAATTTAAACGTTCTCTGTTTAGCGAATTGTATCGTGACCTAAACGGAAAGCGTGGCTAGACAATGGTATTAATAGTTTTGCAACAAGTGGTTATTATTTCATTGCGTGCTGATTTCCTTTCTTAAAAACTATTTAGTTTTAATTTTTTTTCTAGTTTTTTTTCAATGTCATTCAGGAATGAAAGTAACTAATAGGAAATACCACTTAATTTTTACTTATTTTGCATAATCCTTTCACATTCGCAATATGGTTATAAATAATTCATTCGTGCTTTTTTCTTTTAATCCTGTGGCTATTTCTTCATAGCTTAAATTAAATAATAATTTATTATTATTTAATCTAAGCTATAAATAATCTACTATTATTTTACTAATTCTTATGTATCAACATAGGATCGTTTTATTTAATGTCCTAAGAGGACTCTGACTTAGGGCACCATCGATCCAAAAGTGCCTAAAATTACTGATTTTTATTTTAATTTTGAACCAAAAAAATATTTATTTATAGTTTTGAATATCTCAAAAAGTAAACATCTGAGTAGGTCAAATTCAGTTTAAAAAATATGTATAAGGAGATAACAGATGAGAAATATAATGTGTTATTTATGTATGTTATAGAAATGACCTGCATTACCGCTGATTATGTAGGAGTTATTCGCACGCTGATATTTAATATTGTGGAATTGCATTATGTTTAGATCTTTAATCACTATTATAGGACAGTCTAGTAAACAATATTATATGTTTTATTGAATTTACTAAATGCAGTTTTAAAAATGGGATTGTTTTAAATACAATAACATCTTTCTTATTGGGAGTAGATATGGCACATTTCTATAAAAAGATTTCGGATTTTTTGGGATCGAATTTTATCGTTCTTGAGACTGAATTATTTTCTTGTATGTAATATTTTTGCAATTTTATTTTAAATATCGCAAACATTTTTAGTATAAATTTATTTTTTTGTTCAATTAATCATACTCATTTTATTCTCCAGTCTTTGCATTTAGCAAATATCATTATTTTTTAATGTTCATTTTTAAAAAAAATTCCAAGCCTGTATCATGTCTGATATAAATTTTAAAATTATTTCAAGTTCAATTTTATATACAACGTTATAAATAACATTAATGTTAAAAACGATGTTAAGTGGTGATTATTGGTTTTATTAATAATATAAAATAGTATGAATTCTTTTGCCTTTTTTATTATCTGATTCTTGCTTTTTTTTTCTTTCTTGCATTATTTTATAAAGTAGACTTTTCATTACGACATAGGCACTCAAATTCCTTCTTAAAATCAAATTCCTGATGTTGCTGAAGATTATTCTACATCAAGGTGCTCAATTATGTTAAGAAAGTCCTATACAACTAAGACATTGATTGGCTGATTAAAATCAAGTGATATTTTTATTTTTATTTTGCCAAAATTTGAAATTTAAGTTAAATATGAATCCTATGCTTCCGGAACTGAAAAAAAAATCGTTGAAATATTGCCATTAGTGACCGAGATATCCTGAGATGATTTATCAGATATAAAAATGGAAATTTAAATCTTAGCGATTCAGATTATGGGAGAATTTGCAAATCTCACTTGCCAACAATGGAAATTGCAGACATGTGTTTTATGATTTATCGTTTGAATTGATTCATTGATGTCTTTACAATATTGTTTTCAATAATTTAAAGAAACTTTGATGCGTAAATCGGTATAAAAAAAAATCTTGCTTATGGAAATTTAAATCTGATTGTAGTTGAAGCTCGCCTAAAATTATTCCTTTCTGTGAGACAACTTATATAAGAATTTGCGATGAAAAATTGATATATGTGTGTGTGTGTGTGTGTATATATATATATATATACACACACACACATATATATCAATGTGTGTGTGTGTGTGTGTGTGTATATATATATATATTCTAGCCGCCTTTGGCGACCAGCCGGTTCGCCAATCTTAATGTTCGTTAAAATTTTAATAATTAAATATTTTATGCAATTTCTACTTTAATAGCTTCTTCATCAAAATATTTTAAAACTTCAAATTTTGATTATCATATAATTCATTCATAATATTATAAAGGCCTTCAGTCATAACGTAATATGTATCTCTCTCATTTTCTGTTAGCACCAGTAGAATTTATGCTTTAAATTAAAGTGGAAAGAATTTATCTTCAATTAATATAATAATATTTTTTACTGAAACAAAGCATTTTTTTATAATCTGATTACTGAAAATAGAGTAACTCAGCGTTTAAACTTTATGGGCACTAAAGAATATCTTTTTAAATTTATGTAATATCTCAAGAGTTGGTCAACAAAATTTTCTTAGATTCATTATGAGCAGATCGATTCATTAACAATGTTTAAATTTAAATGCATCAAACACTAAGAAAATAAAACGAATCGTTTAAAATAAACGGTTGAAAACAGGTTTTAAAAAAACTACTTAAAAAACGATGTACTTAAAACTATAAGCATATACAAAAAAATATATAACTAACATAAATACAATTTACTTACAAAAGCATGCAACTAACCCAGAAATAATTGAAATCTTCCATTGATAACGTTGTCATGGCAACAATCAGAACAGAATGCGCATGCGTGAATTTTCTTCGCCGGTTACGTAACGCAAATACGTGATTTTTTCTACGCCAGTTGGGGTAACGCTATGCGGATTAGAAATTTTTAATTTCCTTTATTCTGTTTTATTTTAATTCAAAAGTACTTCAGAATGAATCTGAAAGATTGATTCATTAACAATGTTTAATTTTAAATGCATCAAACATTAAGAAAATAAACAGAACCGATTGAAATAATCCGCCGAAAAATTTTAACCCTAGCCTCATTACTGTTGGGAGAAAAAAAAAACAAACTGAAGCCTTTCTCGTTTGGCGCTGGGGATAATGGAAGATTTTTTTGGCGAAAAAGTTGGCGGTGGGGAAAATGGAAGATTTTTTTTGGCGGGAAAGTTAGTTTTTAATTAATAATTAAAATTCTAATTAAAAATTCGAAAAAAGAAACCCCAGGTGCATATTCCCAACCTCCAAGGTATACATGTACCAAATTTGGTAGCTGTATGTCAAACGGTCTGGCCTGTAGAGCGCCAACACACACACACACACACACATTGAGCTTTATTATAAGTATAGATATGTACCTTATATTTACATTCCCGTGATTATATATATATAATCACGGGAAACACTTTAAAATCGAACCAATGGAGAAGAGGATTTGTTTGGGGCAAAAGAAAGGGGAAAAGAAACTGTAATCTCTATATTTGACATATTTTCAAAAGTTATGTTCGTATGGAATAGAATGTGGAATAACTATTAGTACCAACCTTTATTTTCGGTCATTAATTAAGGTGGAAAGTATTTATGCAATGAAATTTTTTGGAGTTTTCTAAATCATAAAGACCACACGGGAACATTTATACATTTCAGCGTATTCACAAATAATAATACTACTTGTGTGTGCATGCGCGCTGACGTTCTGCAGGTCAAAACATTTACCTTGCAGCTACTAAATTTGGCCCGTATACTTTGCTGAATGAAAATTAACATCTCAGAGTGATTATTATTTTGAAATTTTAATTGTAATTTTAATAAAACTTAAGCTTAATTTTGGCATTTTTCCACGATATTTTTCAAAAATATTGCACAAAAATAAATTTTACGCCGTTCCAAAATTTAAAATTGTCTTTTTAATTATATTAATTTAATAGTCGTGCAGATTTTCCCTAAATTTTCGTTTTTTTTTTTTTTAACCAAATTTTTAACGATTGATTCTGTTGTTGCCCTGAAATTTAAATCGTTTTTCATCAAATATAATATATTAAATATAACCGATAACCCCAGTGAACGAGATGGTCGTCAAAGGCAATTTGTACTTTAATAAAATAAAAAAAACAACAAAGCGTTTTGAATTTAGAAGCTTAATTTTTATTTAAAAAAAAAGAGCTTTAAGCTGGAAAAGAGCAAAAAGAACTAATAGTGTGGACATTGCACATTCATCTTATTTACTTTATTCTCCTGTTCAAATATTATTGGTGAATTAAAATATTCAGAAATCGCCTAAATTTATTGTTGAAATGCTATAAATTACTAGTAATAAAAATAAATATGTAAATATTACCCAATAAAAATTTCTTGTGATATTTATATTAATACCTTATATTTACATTTATTTCATTTTTTTGAATACCGACTGTGTTGTGCTCTGAAACACTATCTTACTAGTTATTTCGAGAGCAAAGGACAAGGCCTGGATAACCCTCCCGCCCCCTCTTATTTCAGCCTTTCGTAAACAAAAATAGGAGGGGGAGAGAAAAGGAAAATTTGCTTATTTTTTGCTGTAAACAACTCTGCTACTATTGTCGATATCCCAGCAACAGTAATGTAGCAAAAATGAACTATCTATTTCGGTCATTACAGTCATCTGGTGTAAATAGCAGAGAGATAACATTAAAAAAAAAGTATTTTCTAGATATACAAAATAATAAGGACTTAGCAACCTGAGTGTAGCTATTTACTGAGAATTAATCATTTTCCTTTTCTTTATTTATTTCTGTTTCTTTTAAGTATTGAAATAATAGCCCAATTTTAACCGAGTAAATTTGCTGGAGAAATACATATGTTTGAGAATTAAAAGCATTTCTCTCTCTCTAAAAAAAAAAAAAAAAGAGTTCTCTGATGTATATTTTTAAATGCTTAACTCTTTACCGAATCATTCATTCTACTATCAATTTTTCACCATTAGTTAAGTTTTAGTGCAGAATAAGCCCCTAAAAGAGGAAAAAAAAAACTCTTTTAATTAATTAAAATAATTTATTAATAATTAAATCTTTTTATTTTCTGTCTTTAGTTGATTGCTGACTGCTGTCTGAATCATATTACGAAGTAGTCATATTACAAAGATATCAACTTGATTTAAACGGTACTTTTAAATAGAAGTTTTTTTTTTTTTTTTTTTTTTTTTTTTTTTTTTTTTTTTTACAAAAAGTATTTATTTATTTTCTTATATATAAAACTACTTTGAAGATTATACATGGTAAATAACACTTTGAATGCTAGAAAATAGATTTAAAAGTTTATATGCAAAGATGATTTAATATATAAAACAAGATATTTTATTTTACTTATCTGTATTTCATGATTTTATTTTATATAAAACTTACTTATTGATATACTTTAAATTCAAACTAAAATAATTATAAAAGTTAAGACTTTTTTTAAAAATTTGTTAAAAGTATAAATTATTAAATTTATTTAAAGTATATATAAAACCAGCTGGAGTGATCTTCCCGAAAATTTTGATATCGTGAACGTCACGAGTGCTCAGGTTTTTATTTTCAATAATCCGTACATTAGCGGTCTTTGCTTCAAGGTATAGTGAAAAAAATTGAACATGCATTTTGGACACCTTTTTCCCATCAAATTAAATTAAAATTTGGTATACAACTACAATTTTAATAATTAGATCGCATGCCTAATAATTTCATTTATCGAAATCGTCGCGTTTTTAAATTATCGTGTTTACATGTTTGCGAAAATGCAGTTAACAGATTATATATTTGGATTCAATCATTATCTTTTAATAGATTTCATTAAAAATTTGAAAATAAATCTTCACTTGAAGTAGTAAAACCGCATCCTATATTCCATTTTTATAAATCATTGCGTATTTGAGTAGTCACGTTTACATGCTTACGAAATTACATACCGACAGACGGTTAATACCTGGACGGATTAGGTTTAAAATTTGGTACAGTTCTTTACGTTAGAAGCAAAATTATGCACCTAATTACATCATCTAGATCTTTATGTTAATTAATTAACTGGCTCATTTGCATTCGGTCAACAGACAGACAAACTTCCCATGAATCGATTTCGATCAAAATTTGATCGAAATATATATATATATAAACTTAGTGTAATATTAATTAATATTAGAATATTAAATTTCATCTAGCTCGAAGGATTTCTGAATATCGTGTTCGCCTGATATACAATTCTAAAAATGTGTTTTTCGGACTCAGAAAGATTTGAAACGTGGAAATTTGTCAAAATCTTCGAGTTCGAATTTTTGACGATTAGAATACTTAACCACCAACCAAAAATTCGTACTCCAGAATTTTTTTTTTTTTAATTGTTAAGGTGCACGTACACACTTGAAACTTCGAAAATCGTTCAAAATATCGAATATTTTTTATTGCTTAAAAATGTTCTCTGATCCTTTAGCTTTCAAACGATACCAAGATGTTGTCAATATTCGAAATATTTTATTAAATTATTAAGTTATTAATAATGTAATAAATAATATAATAAATATTAAAATATATAAAATAATATATAAATAATATAATAATAAATATATATAATATAATAAATATTTTATTAATTATTTTTCTTGAGGTGCTTTCATTAAAAATTCTAGTTACGTTGTTTTTTTTTAACTCATTTTATGAAGAATGATATTTTCCCACTATGTTGCTTCATTTAAACAATCATAACTCAACAAGAAATTAACCAAATACAATTATTTATACATCAAAATAATCTGTATGAAACAGTGGATGTTTTGTGCCTCAATCAAAGATATATTTATAGAAATAAATTTTTAATAGCTTTTTAAAAGTTAAAAATACAGAAAAAATCTCGCTTTTTCTATTCATCGTTGATGAAAATATTGTTTAAAAAAACTACATACTTTTATAACTTGATTGAGGCAGACAACATAAAGACTAATATTGGGCATAATTTCCAACTGGAATTGTGTGTCTATACAAATTAGAATTTAAGATATCATGTTTCAAAAAATATGCTAATTAGCTCATTTAATATTATTTAATTAATTAATAATTAGTGTAATATGGTTTTTTTTCTCACTGAAATGAGTTTAAACATATATTAATGACCTACTGTGAAAAAACTGAATTTTTAAAGTTAAAAATTAAAAAAAAAAAAAATCTTCTAGTGTGTACGTACACCTTAAAGTAAGTTACAACTAAACACCCGTTTTCTCTTTCCTTTGAAATGGTAAATATGTAGCTATTCTGTACTTCATATCAAAAAAGAACAATTGCGAATGAAAATAAGAGTGCCGATTATCTTTTAAATATTAATATAAGATATCGTTTTCCACGGCAGTATCACGTGACCAGATATCGTTTGCAACTGGTTAGGATGGCCTCGAAGTTTCTTTTTATAAGATGAATGCGATAACCAGAAAAAGCATAAATTTATTGCGAAAAATTGAACAATTAAAGAATTATTAATCAACTTGATAAAAAAAAAAGGATTTTTTTACCTCTACCTATCAGCTTCCATTCAACAAACAAATTTATTATCAAGGATATATTAAAATATTTTTTGACTGCTAATAATAAATCAAAAACTATAATTTGCTTTTATATAGATTTTAAGATTAGTTTCTGCTATGTTAATGGTTTGAAATAATATACTTAGATTAAGCTAAATGTTGATTTTTTTTTCTTATTGGATTTATTCTCAAATGTTTAGAACACTTCATCCATAAATTATTAACTTAAAATTATTATTACAAGTTTTAAAATGCGTTGCTTTATAATTTTAAAAATAAATGCAGGCAGTCTTACATGCATGAAATTTATTATTTCTTTAGTTTT
This sequence comes from Argiope bruennichi, assembly GCF_947563725.1. Lineage (NCBI taxonomy): Eukaryota > Metazoa > Arthropoda > Arachnida > Araneae > Araneidae > Argiope > Argiope bruennichi. Next base: position 59,829,180 of record NC_079154.1, read on the forward strand.
GCATTAAAAAAAATTCACATCTTTTAACTGTTCCTTCAGAGCCTTTCCTTATATTTTAAAAGTATTTAATCTGTGTATCATATTTGTACATCTTTACAAGTTTTCTTTTATATTTATTTAAGTATTTTTGGCAATATCTGTGATAATATATTTTGTTTAGGAAAGGAGATATCCTTATATCTCCTTTCTCTTTATTTAATAATCAAAGATAATATATGATAAAAATATTTAAAATATTTATAGAGTCTATTCTTTATTTTTATGTGTAAAAAAATGTAATATTTGATGGTGATTTGTCAGTTTTTAAAATGACAGTTCTATGAATTATGCGATTTTTAATCTTTTATTCTATTTTTACTTTATAGTAAAATATTAGCATTCAAAGGTTTTTTTTTTTAGAATTGTACACTTGTCAGACCAGTATGGGGTCTTCAATTTCTCGACACGAAAGCCTTAAAATAATTGGTGGGTACTTTTAGCAATGCATGTTCCGTGAGGTTAGAGGTCATTATACCTATAAGGGACCTCAAATTCCTTTGCTGCTGGTTCCCTAAGGCTATATTAAGTAACTCCACCTGTTGTTAGAAGCTGAATTTTTTTAGAATAAACTTGTAAAAAGAAAAATTTATAGTACATTACAAATTTAGCTATATAATCTTATTGCTATTAAATGCAGTCATTTTTGTTTTGATTTTGTATTTCGTCACGAGGTGCGGATGAAACTTTAACACCATTTACAGCATATGTATAATCATGTATATACTCATTTCTATATCATTTAAATGTATATTTATTTGAAAGTATAAAATTCGCATGGCTTGTTAATCTTTTTTTGTTATTTATCTATTCAAACATTTTACCTACTTGAATGCAGTTTTTAAATCTCTGATTATTTTGTTTAGCGGCGCCATTTTTGTCTCTGAACAAAGAGTCTAATAGTTACCATTACTTGCCAATGTCTTGCTTAAACCAATCCTCCTTATAGTCGAATTAACACTATTATCATTTAAATTTTGCTTTCTAAAATAAACAATGTTGTGTAAAATCTTGCTTTCAAGCTATATCATAGTGATATTTTTATGTATGATGCTTAAAAATAGCATTTTCATTTGTAGCTAGATTTTAATACATTTTCAATGGCCCAACAAATGTTTACAACAGGTTTCCAGCTAGGCAGAGTAGGCAACTGCCTAGCAGGTTGATTAAAAAAACAGATTTAACCTAATTGCAATTTGTGAAAAATAGAAATTTTTTTTATGAATTATAAAATATTACGAACTTGACCAACTACGCTTGATACAGTGTTAATATTATCTGTTTCAATATGCTTGTCTATCTGTTATGGTGTTTATAAACATTGAGTGTAGAATAATAACACATTTCTGTGAATAAACACATATTGGTAGATACCATACACTTCATGACTCATATAAAAGAAAAACATGTACATTTCACGAATTTAGTAAAACGAAAATAATTAACCTGGTAAATCAATAGCATGATGTTAAATTAAAAATGTGTTGGAATATGAAATTAAACTGTTCAGTTTATTGAGAGACATTGCACTGTGTATTAATTAAGGTTTCAATATACTTGAATCCACCATTGGATGCCCCCTCAGGGGCTCACCTACTATAGGTGACTACGAGTGTCCCAATCCCGAGGTACTCCCTTCATGTTTAAACTCCCCTACGCCTTCTGCTTTCTTTCAAAATGATTGTTTGTGTTTTCTTTTTTACATTTTTAAATGCTATATATTTATGTTTTATGAAACTTTTATCATAGACTGGTGCTGTCGATATTTTTAATTATTAATAAAGCCTACTTTACATTTTGCTTGGCGCAGTATGGCCAGATATGGCTCTTGCGCCATAAAACTTCAAGCAACCAACCAACCACTATTGGATGCAAGAACATATATAAGTATTTAGCAGAATGCATGTGATACTATTTATAATTGATAAGCAGTTTTCATATGTCGGTACTGCAAATTTATTTTTGTCGGATAATATATTTTGATTTCTTGTATATGGAAACATCTACATAAGTAATAAAATGCCCAGAAAATATTAAATGTCAATAAAAAGGAAGTAAATCTATTCATTCATTTGGCATTTATAATACTTTTATTTAGTTATTTGGTTTCCTGGCGTTGAAAAACTGTTTGTGTATGTATATTATATATTCATACATACATACTGATGTCGTATTTTCCCTATTACAATTTTTTTTACGAGATATTATAAATTCAATTCTAAGCTCACAATATTTAGGGGTAAATTCTAATTCTTACGTCGAATCCCCGAATGGGAACATTTCGTGGAATCTTTGCTTCAACTAATCAGCATTATTTGAATATCAGTGCGGTGTACCTAAGCCGAAAATTCTTTAAACTTCGTGGTTAAGTAAATAATTATTCGGGGAATAAGATAAGATAATTTAAAATAGTCGGATTTGTTATAATGGATATTTGCTTAAAGTTTTGTAATCTGTAAATTTATCCAAATAAAACGTATTGAAATAATGTGTTCTAGAATTGTTTATTTTCGCAATTTCAATTTGTGTTGATTTTACATATTAATTTCAACTTCTCAGACGTAAAAATCAAGTATATAATTGCACAGAAACACATCTTTATGTCTGAAATGATAATAGGGTTATTAATTAATTTTTATTGCATACCCATAATCATTGAATAAATTAAGATTATAGTTGACAAATGTTTAATGTAATATTCAGATGGATCATTTTCATCAAGTTGTAAGAGGTAAAATGATGCATTGGGTTTGATCTAACAATATAAAATGCATATTTCTATTTGTCTTTCATATTTATTTGTTTTTATTTCATATTTTTTCAAAAGCTAAAATGATCAATTACTGACTCAAATTTCAATTTTTACTTTTTACTAGCTTCAGCATTTTTGTTTAGAATATTAAAAATTTGAAGCATGAAGTTTAATATAAATATATATACACATATTTTAATCAAACGAACATAATTTGTGGATGATTTCATCTCTTCATAAGCAAGAAATATTCTCATTTTGAAATGAGAAAATGAATGAGTAATCACATCTGTGAATGGCTATCCCGAGGTTAAATTTCTTCCATTGACATTTGATGTTTACAGAAAAATCTTTAGATATTAATTCACATAATGAAAAAAATTCCCATTCATATAGTCATGCTTCTAATTGGTGCAGTCATGTGAGTTATTTGTGCTTGTCTCACATGATTGCAGCTTTCATTGGTTTCCTCAATTCTCTTTCAGACTGTTTTTCTTTCTTTACACTTTCCTTTTATTGGAGCTGTCAAGGTGTTAAAGCTAATTATTGCAATCCAAGTCATATTAGTGCATATCTTTGATTTGCGTGATTCTCGACGAGTTCAAACTAGTTTTACTTTTCCAATTTCATCAGTCTTTGAAAGGGAAATTCATGAACGCTACACTAGATGGCAGCAGTATCGTATGTCTTCGAGATGTAATAAAAACAATATTGAATCGCAAATAAAATACTTAGCAGCAGCTAATTTACATTTAATAACTGACATGTCATTTTTTCGTCAGATGTGTTTTAGATTAGGAAATAATTGATATGAAATTGGTTTTATTATTGCGAAGAAATGTGTTTTAGTTCCTTTACAAAATGATTTATATTAGGCAAAGTGCAAAATAGTTGTAATAATTATTAGATTGGACCTATCGTCACAACAATGGGAAAATAAATTGCCAATGAAATTTTTAATTGTTGAATAAATAGCTCACTTCTTATTTTAAAAAAATTGTGAAAAATATTCTAATGATTTTGTTCTTATTATCTTGGTATTTGGCATTTACACATATAAAGAAATACTACTTGTCTTGATCTTTAGGAAAAATACTTTTTCGTGAAAATATCTGCAATTTTGCTTATTTGCATTCATTGATTAACATAAATTCACAGCTTTGAGTGCATTTTATTATTTGGTAGTACATTCTTTTTTCTCCTTGAAAATTATTAAAGGTACAAAAGGTTTTCACAAGTGGTTTTCTTTTCTCCGAAGAGTCTCGTTTTTCTGAAGATATTTTCTTTTAGTACATTCATGTTTATTATTCTGTAAAAATATACAAATAATCATCGAGTTATAATAAAAATATATTCAATAGTTTCAGCTGATTTTTTACTTTCTCCGCATGAATTTTAAAAAGATCTGTTTTAAAACTTTTTAAAAGTTTTAAAAATCATTAAAATGCTCGACATTTGTTTATATTGTAAACTGACTATTTTCACACTGACAATTGCTTCTTTTTGCTTACTTTATTACCAGTGCCAAGTTGTAAACTGACTTAAACAGTTCTTTTTTTTTCCCAGGTTAAAAAAGTGTTGTTATTAATTACAAAATGTTGTTAATTTTTTTTTTCAATTGCATCAAAATAATGAATTTTAGATCATCACAATATCTTTCGACCATCGTCTGTTATTTTGACAGGAATAAACAAGTATTCAATTTATACAAAAACTTGGTAAGATGATTTTTTCACGTGACTTGCATCTTATACCTTTTTATATCTATAAAATTTCAATATCAAAAACAAAATTTATTTAGGGAATGACCATATAAAAACTGCTTATATCAATCATAAGTATTTATTAATTTTGCAAAAAAATTGTTACTTTTAAATATGCGAACTAAAATTTAAACTTTAAAGGGCATATTATTTTCAAAGATTTATTAGTCATAAAATGTACCGTTTCACTTTTGATTTTGTGTACTTAACCTGTGATTTTGATTCATATCTGCTATAACGATTTATAGATCATAAAATTGCTAATGCTATTGATTCCTAATAAATATTTAACAGCCTTTGGAAATAATTCATAATTGAATAATAATAAAAAGAATAAGTGTTTGGAACGATATTTTATGTCGCTTAATTTTCATTTTCGGTTGGAACAGTACTTTGTATGTTTTATCGGATTTTTTTTCTTTTTTTTTAATTCGTAGTCGTTTTTATTTAATGTTCTAGCATTAAATTTCTTTCCTGATAAAGTTTGCATATAATTGTATTTCATTTATAAAAGTTTTAATTTGTTACTCTAAAATCTAAATAATCATTAATTTTTATTTTCAATCTATTTTTATGTGATGGCTCGACCTTGAAAGTTAAAAAGAATAATACGGTGTCACTTCTATCTCTTTTTATATATAAAAAGTTGGACTTGATGAATGAATTTACAAATGGCACGCTTCAAGAAATGAGATATAAAACCCTTTGTATTTTTATTATCAAAAGATGGCGCCACGTCACATTGATTCAAATTTGATCATTCTCTTTATATCAGGTTATTCAACTATCAATAAACAAACCTGATATTTTTGCAGAAATTATGAAATGTTTGATCATCAGTTTAAATTTAATTTTGATTCGCATCTAGCATTTTTAAAGATCATGCCTTGAATATATAAACACTTTTGAAGGAAAATTTATGGAAAAAAATAATAATTTGCTAATGCATACAGCATATCTATATATGAAAAGATGATTTTAAATTTGTTAACGTTTTTATGAAATATATTTTACTGAAATTATTTAAAATCTTATACAAATGAATTTGGTATCATTCTATTCTGAATTTAATTAGTATTAAATGGGATAGATATTTTTTGAAATTTAATATTTTATTGATATGAAACAAAATTTGTTTAGAAAGGAATTTCTATTTCTGAATTTATAGATGGCAGCATGATGCACTTAACTAGCATAATCATGATAATGGTAATATGTTATTAGAATTACACTCGGTACTAAGATTTTTAGTATCCTCACATCTAATTTTGAATAGTTCTTTTTATTATCATTGTTAAGGTTTAACATTTAAGGCTTTTAATTTGTCTGAAGTTAATTAATGAAGCGGAAGATTAAAAGAATGAATTTATTATTAAGAATTATTCTCTGGCAAATTTTTTTTTCATTTGCTGAGTATTTTCATATTATAATAAATGTTTTTTTTTTTATTTTTATCTTTTTTATGAGACATTTGTAAATTTTAGAACAGAAAAAATGTATACTGCTTCGCATTCTTAAGCACAAAAGAAAAAGAAGTGAAAAGGAATCCTTAAAAACTTATTCGTGAAAAATACTATGCATTTTTATAAATCGCATTTTAGTTACATCTTATCAGTTTTATTTCAGTTGTAACATTGAATTTCCAATGAGAAAATAGAAAAAATTTCCATATTCCATATTATGAGTTGCCTTTTTATCTTTAAACAGCATCTAAATCGCCAGTCTTAAGGAAAAGAAAATGTACAAGGTAAGGTACATAAATTTTCACTTCTAAAACATGAATTTTCTTAACATGAATTTTCATCTTAATATCTTCTGTATTTATATTTATATATTCAATCTTTGCAGTATTCTTTTCTCCTTTTTTTTAAAGTAAAAAACAAAAACCTGCCTTTGCGAATTGTATACTTTTTTAGTATTTCGTTTGTTTTTAATTGTATATTTTCTATGGATCGTAGACTACATTTGTATTATGGAACAAAAAAATAGATTGGGATAGTTATATTTATCACTGTTTTGTTATTTTAACATTATAAGAAAAAAATGATTAAAAAAATTCTATTTAATTATTTTAATCTATTGCAATTTCCCCTTTCAAGTTAGCAACAGCCAAACGATTTTACTCCAGAGTTTTTTTTATCACATTTTCTTTTTGTTTTGTTAAAACAAGGGAAAAAAAAGAGAGAGAGAGAAAGTTGACAGCAATTGCAAAACATTAATGCACTAGAGCTGCAATTATCTGACATCAACGGAATTTCCGTTGTCGGATTGTAGGAAAACAAAAAAAGGGAGTACATTTTACGTGAAATATCCTGTGGCTTTAATTAAAGATGACATTCATTTTATTATATATTTATAATCTTCATTTGTTTTTAAAAAATTTAAATGAGTTTATAAACGTTGGAAGAATATATATTTTGATGAAAAATATTTGCTTTAGTTTTTAGTGTTATTTCCCAACAGTGTGATACTTTCTTGTATCGTAACCGGAAGTGCTATGCCGTACTTCCTCATGCACAGCATCACATCCTTTTTTGGCCTTTCTCACACTGTTAATTCTATTTCATTAATGATATTACGTTAATTCTTATATATCATATTATTACTAGTGACAGCCAGACAAGGCATTTTAAGTTCTCATGTGTCATTATTTCCAAGCTATATTATTTCATTTTCCGTCACATCAGTAGACTTCATCAATTTCAACCGCTCATAAAAATGTTTATTTAAAACGCTCTCTCATGCGCAGAAAATACTCACGCATCCAGTAAAATGCATGTTAAATTCTGATTTTTTTTTCTTTCTTCAAAAACCCAATAATTACGAAAGTGATGATATCACTTCGACATTGGTCTAATCGGCTTGGAGACTCAAGCAACCCAAAACTGTACGCGTTTTCGAAAGTCACCCGCACCTTGCTCTCTTTCCCCTCATATGCGGTTATCTGGGGCTCTTTGATGTCTGTTCATTTTGGGGAAAGCTTCCGACCGACGTCCACAGACGAGAGTGGTCATACAATGGGTCAGATAGCAGATTTACGATCATATCTGTTAAAGCAATGGGCTGTGGGAACGGCTTGAGCCTGATTTTGACTCTCTTCTAACAGCGAAACAAGTGCTAACTTAGCGACAATTTATCAAATTATAGTGTTTAACCACAGAGTAGATTTTCAGATTTAGATTTTTTTATTTTTTATTTTTCAAAATTAATATCAAAATAAAATAAAATGTCCGGTAACGAGACGCAATGCCGAGTTCATCTTTTGTTATTGATTTTTTGCCTTATAGATTTAAAATCTGTTTCTTTTTACATAGGAAAATCCTGTAATTATTTTTAAAATTGTTCTTTATGTGATTATACTTCATTTTTTTGTATTAATATTTTTGTTTCCTATAGTAATTTCCCCCCGAAAATGTCAATCATGTCATCCCCCCTCTTTTCCATACAAAAGGATTTTTAAATATGTAATTTATATAAAGGGAATAAAATACTATAATCTGACCCTTATTTTTCTGTCATATAACCAAATAATTACTTTGGTGAGTTAGAAATCACGCTCTGACTTCGGACAATTCAACGTGTGTTTATCAGAAATAACCTTTGCCGATTTATGAAATCAAAGACCCTTGGATAATTTATCACCATTTCCTGCAAAGACACTTTTAATCCTGAATTTTTCCTTTCAAGTGCTTAATCAGATTTGCCGCTTTTCCTTATTATTTTCCTTTTATCTTGCCAATTTTACTTGGAAAGAATTTAACGGATGAATGCCTTTTTACGATAAAACTAACTCTGTCATTTTCATATTTATATTTTGATGATAAGATAATTTTCTGTGGGATTAAACTTTATTTTTGTACTTATTTCAACCTTAGCAACAAATTTTTTGGGCTATAAAAATCTAACTTAAAAAGTTCTTTTTATAGTCTTGTATGATCGCTTTGAAAACCTGGAAGTTAGTTATATACATTATAACTTTTAAAGAAGAAAAATATTATTAACATTTTTTATTATTATTATTTTGAAACCGATTTCAACTAGAATCACTTTTCTTTTTCTGTATTGCAATACAAATATAGAAAACAGAAAACCCAAATCATGTTTATTATATTTTATATGAGTTTTTTTTCTCTTATCTTTCAATAGACTTTGTTTATTAATCCGTATTACTTTCATAGATCGATAGCATCATATATATATATAATATGCGTGTTCCATACTAAACACAAGCGCATGCGTACAAACAGTGCCACCGTGTGGTGTGAACTGTGATGAGTAAGTTGGAGTTAAGATACATGACAATGAAAATGTATCCGAAATTTCGCAACTGAACACTGTTGGAAATTAACTTATATTCTAAATATGCAGTTTTTTTTTTTAATATGCTGTTATATGAGTATCTAAAATTAATGTGACAAACTTAATTATTTTAAAAGCGCTTACTGATTTTATACGCAAAATATATTTTACTGTCGTATTATTTATTGGTAAAGCTGGTTTCGTTGAATCATTTGTAGAAATATTTAATAATAATACTCTCTGAATGAACACTATATCTTGCAGGCTGTCTTCCTTGCTTCGAAAAATGTAATTACTTTTGAATTATTCATTCTAAATAGGAGCAGGTTGAAAATTTGAAAATCAGCATTGAGGCATTGCGTAGAATTATGTGTGAAAATTGCTGTGAATTGTTAGGAAAGGATTATAATTTCCCTTTTGTAAATCGTGTATTAAAATATTGCTTGCCCCAAAGTTTTTTTTTTTTTCTTCCTTTCTTTCTGTTTACGAATGTTGTTTGTAAAAGAAATGGCTTTTTTCTTGAATTAAAATAAAAAGCAGCGAAAATTCTTGCTTAAAAAAAGAATCAATTGTGAAAATTAAAGGGAAAAAAATGGAAGCTTTTTTCTTCTAAGAAATTTGTAATTTCTGTTTTAATATCTAATATTCGTTCTTCTAGACTAAAAAAATGCAACATGTTTGGCAATTCATAATTATAAATATTTTTTTTTTATTGCAAGAGTATTTATCACATTTATCCTTTTGTTGTAAAGTTACTAAATTATATATCAGGTACACTAAAATACTGATTTCGAGAAAAGTTTCGATAATCTCTACATATTCATTTGAAAAAGGATTTGAATGCTCTTTCATTGTTATTTCTGTACATTAAAAGTCAAGAAAATACAGAAATTATTTGAAAAATGTCTACAAAATTTAATGCCGATATTATGGAAATAGTGTTATTTTTACTTTGAATGGAAAAAAAAAAATAGTGTTACTTTGTTTGCATTTTAAAAATAGTGTTCTTAAGAGTGGTCATATATTTATGCTAAATTTCTTTTTAAATAAGACTAATATTAAATAATTGCTTCAAAAAAAGTGTTGATGTTGTAGGATCATTCACTTTAAAAAATAATTTCTTTCGTGCTTATTAAAACTCATGGTTCAGTTTCATATGAAAAGCTAATCAATGTATCCGAAATCAGGCTACTTCTTGTGTCCTGTGCAGACTGGCCTTTGACCGCAGTGGCCTGACTTCATTATCAGATGATCTTGATTCAGATGATCTAACAAAAATTCCACAGCGTATGCTACCCTTAAATAATTCATAGTAAAATAGTCGCATCTGGGCATGGTGTGAAAATTTGAAAAGCCGATGTAGCTTTTCATTCCATTTCAGTTATTATTCTATTTTTATTATTATTCATTTGTTACTTCTTGTTTCCTGTTATTTCAACAAGTATCGCTTCCACTTTTTATTAATAAATATTATGTTTATGGACAGAAATGTCTGATTTTTAATGTCTTTGGTAAAAAAAAAATTGAAAGGGTTAAAGCGAAAAAAAGGTCCAATTTTCATTTTCAACAATGTCAGTTTATTTTAATCGCACGTGTGGTAAAACTTGTTTTTTGTCTTTCGAAAATTCAAAATGTTTCTTTAAGTGCTCTGTTTACAGGATGCTCGTATTTAATTTCAAATTATGGATTTTCAAAAAGTAAATTGCTTTTCTTTATATCTGCGTCAAACCCTTAACTGCCAGACGATCTTATCATTTTAATAATAAACGATTCAACATTGTTTGGAAATCCAAACGATAGAAATCTTGACAGTTAGGAAAATCGTTTGAACAAGCTCATCCGATTCATTTTATGGGTATTTTTTCTTTTTTATAAATAAAGTAAAACATAAATAAATCTATTCCAATAAAAAAATCACATGGCCTGGTTTTCTTTACTGTGTTCTAATTTTCGATTTTTGAGGCCGATGTATTTTTTTAAACTTCAGCTCCGAAAAAAAAAAAATGATTTTAATAGTCGATTTTCTTATGCATTGTACCAAACATTACAGAAAATCGATAAGCCTTCTTTTACGCAAACTTTTACAAGGTCTATTGTTATCTACTAAAGCTGAATGCCATACAATTAACATAACCCTGACACATTTTTCATCTTCATTTTCTGGAGATAAAATTTCATATTTGGAATTACTCTCTCTATTTTGAAACAACACGACTTTTTTCTTTTTGTTTATAAACAGTCCGATCGTTTGGCTTGTAAACAGCTTGTGAATTTGGTGGATTGGCACGTTTCACATGAATTGTTAATCTTGATATGCAAGTTTCCGTAAGCTCAGTTCCAGAAGTTTTACAGAAGAATTTTCCTTGGCTTATCTTCTTACTAGCAGTTTTGAAACTAAATCAGATTAGCACATAGCAAGCTCCAGAAATAGAAAATTTTACTTTAAGCCTTTATCGTTATGTATAGTGGTTATAAATAACCTTTCTGTTTAATAGAAAATACAAACATGACCGATGGACTCGTGTTTCACACAGATTAGTCTTGGTATAAAAATTTGATGTTGGATCATTTAAAAAAAAAAAAATTGATAGATGGGTCTTCTTTGATTTATATTCTTTTTAAATTATCGATTTGAATCAGATCTATGTATAGCAAACTTCGAAAAAATGAATGAGTGTCTTTAAACTTTTATCATTTTATATACTTAACAGATATTTATCGACTTCAAAACATATCCATAACATTAGAATCACCATTTATATCAATTATGTTTTCTTAAACTAAAGAAATCTAAAATTTTGTATCTTAAGCTCAAATAGAGTCGAATTTTAGGATCTCATAGTTTCCTTATAAGGCCATATAATAAATAATTCTTTTCATATTAGCAGTGTGAAATTCTTTTCCCCCTCTTGTTAAAAAATATAATTTTCGTATCTCTCTCTATATAATATATATATTTATCTAAAATATACCTTGAAGAAACAGTCGTGGGATTCTTAAACATTTTTCACTCTTCATAATTTCCAGAAAATAGTCCAAATTGTATCTTTTGTCAAGATTTCTTTGTCCAAGTAAGAGCAAGTACACGTATAATGAATCGAATAAAAAGGCAGAAAGCAGGAAAAAGTGAACTTAGAAGATACTCTGATCTTGTATAATTTCAGAAAAGAATTTGCTGACAGACCACTTTAGTTCCGTGGGAAAAGTAATAGGAAAGAATATAAAGTTACAGTGAAGCCGGAGTTCGGGTAGCTGGAAAATTATTTTTAGAGGATAGATTAATTAGAATTTAATAATAAATAAATTGAGGGAGCAAATAAAACAAATATACTAAGAGAATATTGAAAAAAAAAATCTTTTTAGTAAATGAAATTAAAAAGCATAATGCGTAATTTCCATTCTGACGTACCAAATAAGTTTGGGCATAACAACCGTTTTTTTGCAAGGGATCTATTACAGGAAAATATTAGGGATCTTTCTATTTGAAATAAAGATATATCATTTTAGGATTCTTTCAGATTTAACCACCTCGTATCTTTTCATTGTAAAATTATTAAGTAAAATTTTCCTCGCTGCTTCAATGGTAGATTGAATAAGCAACACATAGGAAATAGCTAAGAATTGAATTTTATACTTTTATCAGTTGATTATGCTGAAATGCATATACTGTACTAAACAAAAACAAAAAAAAAAAAAAAAAAATCAGTACTTGTTTTTAATTTCTAATTTGCTGTGGTCAATTTTGTTGTTGAAATCTTAATACTCTACTAAAGGAGCTGTGGCGATGTGAAAAATTAAAATGATGTTATAGCATTGAAGTCGCTGCAAAAAATTCTGGCATCTTTCTTTTTCTGTGATGTTTCTGGTAATTATGTCATTCGATATTAATTTTTTCAATAATCCATATCCCATCTGTTCTTCAACACTGTAGGAGTATTTCAGTTGCACAATTCCACTGATCGTATCTATTTTTTGTAATTTGTATAATATTAGTCAGTATGATATCCAATATTCAGTTTTATATCACTATGATATCCATGATCATATCTGTCGCAATCAGTATGCCAAATTACTCCTATGTAACTATTTCCAATTTAGAAGTATAAATCATATTTAAATTTACTATTTTTTACTAATTAAAGATATTAATATTCTCTGTAAAAATATTACTTATTGTATTAAAACCCTTTCCGAACTACAGAAGTCTCTTGGAACATTTTTTTCCTTGTGAAAGTCCACTTTTTTTTATTATTAATTTTATGTCTTATCGCTCAAAGAATGTTTTCGAAAAAGGAATTGATAAAAAATATACGATATTTATTCGTGAGCCGCTTAGCAACAAGCTGTCTGCAGAGTAAAGATGTATTATTAAATATCATTTATCAGAATAATTCTTTTGAGCTTACTAGATAATTAAAAAGAACCGAAGTCCAAATTCTCTTATGTACCAAATTTTTTTTATTATTATTAATTCTAACAATAGTATCGTTCGTGTCACAAAAAAAAGAACTTAATCTGATTTCATGTCTAAATATCTTATATTATTATTTCACTTCTTACTAACCGAAATTTATTACCACTATCTTTGTCTTGGTATTTGTAATAATTCATTAAAGTTTATTATTTCCTCTTAACAAAATTCTTTTATATCTTGAGAAGAATTTACTACTTGAAAAGTTATTTACGATTTATTACGCGCAGCACAAAAAAGTGACTTATTTATTGCTCATGATTAAACCTTAGAATTATTAGACTCCGTAAAGGTTTCTCACTTTTAAAATGTTTGGTATAGCATTTAAAAAAAAATTTATCTTGTTAAACTTATGACGCATATTCTGTTTAAGCTTTCTCTCCCCCCACCCCCAATTCTGTTTAAATGGAAATATGCTACGCTGTCTGCATAATAATAGAAATCCTGAACATTGAACTAAATACGAACCACTTAGCAATTCGTGAGATACACTTCTATCTACGCATTATTAGTTTCACGATATAACATTTTTCATCATCATCATTTTTTTATTTTTTATCGTTATCATTTTTTTCATTTTTCATCATCATTTTTTTTCTCATTTATATTATTTTATTTATTTTATTTTTTTTTTCATTTTTCATCATTATTATTATTTTTTTTATTTTTAATAATTTTTTTTTCAGTTTTTATCATTATCATTTGGTCTACATCACCCATCGAAAATTATCAAGATTATGTTCAGCGTATTCATTCTAACTGGTATCCAATAGTTTCAAAATCGTTAGCTTTAGATCATCTGTATTTACACTCAGAAAAAAAAAAGTGATTTAACTCTCACTGTGAATCATATTTTGTGTTGTTTGAATCTGTATATAAACTGTGGAGAGAGAGAGAAGGAATTTAAACTTTTAAATACTCTTCTAGTCTGCTTGGTTATATGCAGTAATACAATCCTTGGCAACCAACATTTTAAACAAAGAAAGTTCCTCACTTCTGTGACTAAAACTGACCAAGTTTTAAACTTTCTAATTTGGATTTTTATATGATTTTAGACCATTTCAGTGTTCGTCTCGAAGTTCTGTATATCAACACACAGGATATCTTCTAGACAGCTGTTGACAGATCATAGTTAAAATCTTCATAACTCAATTTAGTTTTGGTTGTGAAAATATACAGAGAAAATAAAAACAGGGATTTTTTTTTTATTTTAAAAATTAATTTGAAGGGAATATTTGACTAAACATGTCTAATAGGACTGAAGGATTTTATAAAAAATTTAATTTATTAATTTTTTTCATCAGCGCATAATTGATTCAAATAATAATTTTTTACATCATTTAGAGTATTTTTCCTCCTGGAAATATTTGCTTACATCTTTGACGATTTAGAAAGTAGATAGTGGAGCTTGATTAGAGTGTACATTCTTATTTACGAGTATTCTTTATAGTATTATTTATTCTTTAAGAGTATTAGAAAAATATTAGTCAATTTGTACTTGTTCAATTATATTTTAATTCATGGGAATAAAATCTCAGTTTAATCAATGTCTCTTTTTATTTTTGTAATGTATATTTCATGTACTTCCGTAATCACGGTTTTTAGTATCAGAAAATTGTGAGTTCGATCCTCGTTTTTTTTATTTTTATTTTTAAAGATCTGCAGTGATCCTGTTTAACTCTATTCTTGGGCGTCCAACGACGATAAAATGTTCTCAGATTCTTACGGCAGAAAAGTTTCATGTATTAACTGCCTTCTGAGCTGTCTTTCTCATCAATTCATGGTTTATATATGAAATAAACTTTATTTAAAATACTAACATAATTTATGAAATCAGGATTTTTTTTTTTTTTTTTTTTTTTTTTTTTTGTAAACTAACTTTGTGTGTGTGTGATTACATAGTTTAGATAGATGCACATTTTGAAGCAAAACTAGTAGGTTTGCAACAATTTTCCCTACTGAGATTTGAAGATAGCAAATCAGATGAATTATTTTCAATCAACATTTTTCAAAATACTTTTTCATTTTGTCCGTATTTCGAAACAATAGTAACGTTGTAATATTTATTTTCGATAAAATACGAGGAAGGAAGATTATATTAAAATGCTATTATTATTATAATTTATTTTTTCCTGTAAAGCAAGTCACTTACCTAATCTTAAAAAAAGACAACGAAAGTTTGTAAAAAAGGCAATTGAAAAATTCTTGTTTCCTTTATATGAGAAAAAAAAAAGTATAGAATGATATGTACTATCTATGAAGTTTGCTTTTTTCAAATGACTGATTGTTAGTTGTTATTGATTTTCTATTTTAATCCTTAGAAAATTGTTGATGAAAAACTCACTTGAAAATAGGGATGTACTTTCCTGATATCTTTCGATTTCTCTTTAAAGATATTTATTTATTAAAAACATTCTTGGTGACGGTTTTTAAAATGAGATCATTCAGTTTGAAAGCGGATATTATTATGTGGAAGAAAGAAAAAAAAAAAAAACTGCTTTTGCTCTGGTAATTGTATAGTTCGCGAATGGAAGAAACACTCTGTGAATGCATTGTCCATAGTTATTACAGCAATTCAAACCCTCTTCTGTTGAGATTATAAAGTCAGTGACCCGTTTAAAAACCATGAGAAGAATGTGGACGACGCCCATTTAGATATTGTGCTTCGGATCCGTCACCTTTGCCTATGTGATCAGCTGTCGTGATTCGCTGAATTGGATTTTTTTTTTTTAAATCGTTTACTGTTAATCAGTGTATTTTTCAATTTTCGATTTTTTTTTTCAAAATATAGAATTGCTTTTAAATATAAGCTTCATTCTGTGAAAATCGTTTGGTTTTCTCACCGAGTATGCGGTCTGCAATTTAGTTTATTTATTAATTATGTGTAGCAAAATTAATATATATTGGTGGGAAACTTGGTAGGAGTAAGAATTAATCAATATTATTTAAAGAATGAACCAATTTATTTCGGGAATTCGCAATGTACGATGTTTATTTTGAAATAAACTATTCCCAGATAAAATACTTCATATAAGAATTCTTATTTTAATAAAATTATCGGAATTTTTAAAAATTACTAACTGTTGTGTGAATTGTATTAAATAATCCATAATATCATACTAAATAATGTACTATTAATGCACTACTAAATAATGCCTATTCGATGCACTATAATAATTTTATTATAGTGCATCGAATAGGTAATGTTTTATTAAATAATTGAATAAAATTATTTAATAAAATACTGAGAAATGATAATATAGTGTGTTATTTCCAGCGAATTTTTTTTACAATACCAGAAAGAATGATTTGCATCAGATCTGCTCATAATAATAAAATTGTTATAAAAAAAGCGAATAATTGATAACCTTAAAATGAAATTCTTATAAATCTAATATTTACATTCAACAACCAACTGATGTTAAAACAGGCGATTCTGAACACTGTTCATCTTTAGAGCTCGAAATAGAAATAAAAAAAAATAAGGAAAAATGAAGAGCAACGAAAACTTCCGCAAATAATGTTTAATTTCTTTAAAAAATCGTATCGGGGCATTATTTATAAATAAAGAACGTCAATTCTGTGAAAAATTGTTTTGAACGTAAGAAAAATGATGACTAAAATAGGAAGAAAAATGACAATGGAAAATATAAAATGGATAGTTTTATATTTGTGGCATAATAAATCAGTTATAGCCACTTGTTTTGATTCTGTGTTTATCCATCTGGAAATTTCAGACTAGCTATAATCCTTTCCAATAAATTCTTCGTTTTCATCGAATCCTGGAAATCTTAGTACCAACATGTCGAATAATTATATGCAATTTTTTAATCTTATCGTGTTTTTTTTTTTTTAGTTGTGTTTGATCTTTTAAGGCTATTGTTGACTATATTAAAATGTTACTATAGATAAGATAGTTTTAAGATAATAGTTAATAGAGGTCTTTACTATCTATAAATTGCGACTCACCAACATGTATCAAAAATCATCAAAGTATTCTGAAGTCACACCGTTAGGCCTTGAGTTACTAGGTTTATTGGTATCATGGGTAATAGATTAACTAAGAATTTTCATTTTTAATCAGGTTTCAATTGATTTTTTAAAAATTAACCAAAATATTAACGTTTTTTTCCCACAGGAAAGCCATCTTATTTGTTTTTAATATTCAAACAATTTTTTTCAATGATATCAGTTTACCGTATTGCCGTATCATTTTTTTCTGTAATTTTAATAATTTTTCTAAATAATTTCAAATATATTTGTCAACCATACCTTTCATTATTTTAGTGAATTATATTTATAATAATTTATTTTACATTCCGTTAGAGTTGTTATATAATTAAAAATAATTTTTTATATGTTATAGAAATCAACGAATGAATCCTAACATTACTTTTCTACGATGTTTCGGACTAATTCCCAATTTTCTTTATTTTGAAAAATAAATTCGAATTTACTCATTGCAAATATTTCTTGTAATAAACATATTTCCTTATAAACCGTTATACCAAAAGATAAATCTCTCATTCCCTTTGATTTGGTATTCATTGAAGAAAAATATGTATTACAATTTTGACTTGTATCGACATTTTTTTTAATGAAAATAATGGGGGAAATATTTTTTTCATTTTTGCACTCTAATCTACTTTAATAATGAAACAAAGTATTTTTTCTCCAAGTAAATGTGTTAAAATACATTGGCATTTTAAAATTACAACTGTTGTATTAATTCATTTTAACTTGTATTAATTCCGGATCAGGTGACGGCCCTAAAATGATTTTATAATTGAAAAAATTTTCAAAATGTATTACAGTATCTTTTGTTTTATGTTCATTCAAGAAAATAAGATAATGAAAAAGTGCCTTTCACTACTGTAACTTTAATTTGTCCAAATTATTTTTTCTTTATACATGCAATCTTAAAATAAATTTCTTCAAAAAAAAAAAAAAAAAAAAGGGGGGGGGGCGAAACCTTTTTAATTTGTTTTAATTTGTCCAAGAAAACAAATTTGTATGTGACAATATTTTTCCAGATTTTTGGTAACTTATTTTTGCACTTAAAATGTATTTGCCGAATTTATTTATGCATACTTATTGCGTAATCCGTATCAAAAATTCGTTAAAACGATTAAATCATTTGAAACACCTGCTGAAATATTTTTCTTGTTGTCACTTTACGAAACAAGGCAAATTCTTCTTCCAAACCTTTCCATCAAGATGTTTTGAAATGATTTCGCTTTCAATGTCGTATTGCTTCATCCTTGAGAGAAATATCACTGGTTGCAAGTGAGTTGCTGAGCATTTAATCCTTGTCACGTTGCAATTTTCTGGCATTCTCACAACTTGTTTCCGAAATCAGCAAATGTCGAACCACTGACTTGTGCCGATTTCGTTTCCGCGATTGTGTTCGTGGTTGTTTCAGCTGTCTTCGGAAAAATCCATTCATTGGAGGAAACTTGACAGCTGAAATAACTTTTGTTGCTTCTAACCAGAAGAATTGTTCGGAAGGACAATGTTTCTATGGAATTTTATCTAAGTTTCCAAACCATGGAACTGCTAGTTTAACACTTAAAATGTTTATTTGTTATGTACTTTTACTTTTTTCATATATGGATTATGGGAAAAGAACCGTTGAAAATTTTGATACTTTTGATGAACAGTACTTTTTAAATTTCGTTAAATATGTAAAAAAAAATTATTATTTTGGGGAAAAAAATTAAAGAAAAAGAAAGAGAGAAAAAAAAATCAAAAAACAAAGTTAGGTAGGAAATTTAATTTGTATGTGATCATTACATCAGAATTATTCAATTTTATCGAATTTTGAATGAAATGCGACGAAAACCTGTTCGTTTACATGTCCAAATCATAACAAAATGAATGAAAATCGGAACAAAAACCATAAAAAAACCCCGCAATGAGTAGGTTGGTGACTTATTACTTTGCAGTCGATTAGATTTATTTATTATTCGGTTACTATGTCAAAATTTTGGACCAACACTGCCAACGAATTGACTAGTCATTAATTTTTATCCTCTTGTATCGGAAAATAATTGCTCTATAAATGATGTTTGATTAATGGGTATACCAAATTTGTAAATCAATATCAAATTGTTGATTCCATCAGCTAGTCAGGGAAGGGTCCAAATTCATTTTTGATCATCAAGTGTTTACGACGGAACTTAAAGAAAGAAAAGAGAGAGAGAGAAAACATGGCATAAAGGGTGATTTATTAAAAAAAAAGGGTGATTTATTTAAAAAAAGGAGTATATTTCCAGGGTTTCTCTGTTATGATAAACGATAATTAACAATATAGTTATGAATAATTATGATAATGATGAGCATTTAAAAAAATAAATATTTGAAAAGAAAAAACTCAAAGAAAATATTTTTTTTTTTTTTGGTGAAAAGTAATTTGCATGATTTTATATGTGTGTGTGTTTTCAGGATTATAATTGCATAAGAAACCTGCAATAGATCAGTTATTTAAATAACTATTAGTCATTTAAATAATTTGTAGTTTTGGTGAGAATTTGTATTATATTTAAATTTCATACAAGACAAATCAAATACAAATGAGATTTTTTCCTAAATTTTGCATTCTAAAATATGTACGATCGATGCCAAATAAGTATCCTTTATCAAATAATTCTAGCAATTTGTTAAAATAAGCTTACAGTAAGTAACAGTTTATTTCGTTCTAATTATTTTATCTTTTTAAAAAGAAATATAAAAAAAATCTATTTAAATTTATCTTGTTTACATAGGAGATCCAATTTTAACAACTACTAATTCGTCATTTTTATTTTTTTTTGTAACACACGATTTTTTTTTTTTTTTTTTGTAACATATGATTATGATTAAGAGAATTTGAATTTGCGTGTATTTTTATGTATGAGTGAATCACATCGCCTTTTTCGTAATTTATTATGGGCAACCTTGAACTAATTTACAATGATTGCTCATTTACTGTTACTACACATTTCGTAAAACGTTTTTATGACACGCTCGATTTCCTCCAATTGCAATATGCAGGAAACTGAAAACCTATCGCTGTAAACAGCAACTTGTTTCCCTCTTTAATCGTTCTAGGCGGATAACGAATAATCTGCATGGCTGTATTCAAAAATTAATTAATCAATTAAAAAATAAAGAAGTATTTTCTCTTGCAATTTATCTAATAATTTATATATTTTAAGAAAATCAACATTTAAATATTGAAAAGGCTTAAACGTTCAAATTGTTATTACTTTATATATATATATATATATATATATATATATATATATTGGTAGTTAATTATAGTTTCTCTTAACAAAATTCTGTGGTTTATTACAAAACAAATCAGCTGCCTTCTAAAATCAGACGTATTAAAATATTGTATCTGCTCCATATAGTATTTATAGTAATTACAAATACAGACTTAAGCTATAGTGTAAATTAAATACCGTTCAATGTTAAATATGTAACGATTGCATTTGGTAACGTTTTCAATTATAAGATATGTTGTGTAACTGAAAAATATAATCTTAGGTATTTTTATTCGTGGAATCAATCAACTGTTAATATTTTAAAGCTTCTTTACAATTAACTTTATAAACATTGAAAAGTACGAACCATGCTAATTGATCCTATTGAATGTAATAATGATTTTCTTACCAGAATATGTTTGAATCTAATAGGATATCTTGCGAACCAATGGTAAAGTAACAGAAGTGGGTGCAATTAAATGAAAATGGAAAAAGAGATTCTTGAGCTATGATTTCCGTGCTATCTATATAGTAAAGTTTCAAACAAGGCTGATTTTTTATTTTTATTTTTGCTCAATATTTTTCATAGATATAATTCCTTATTAAACACATTTCAATTTAAAATCGTAAAAATTTATAATTTGAAGAATTGTTTCTTTAAAGATTTTAGGTGTTATTTCTGGATACTTCTGATAGGTTTTGTTTTTCCCATTTAAATATAAATAGTTGTATAACTGGCTTTCACTTTAAAAATATTATATATATTTGATTTTTCAAGGTCGTTATCATCCGAACGATTGGTAAAAAAAGCGTTTTTGCAAAAGTATTGATATATTAATATTTTTAAAGTATAGATTCTTCATTTAATTTTACATTTATATTCATGAAATTAAAAAAAAATCACTCAAGGTGGTTCCAAAATAACTCTCCTGATGTAATTATTTTTAGAATTGTCTTTAATTGTACAAAATATGTTTAAAAGAAAAGATAATTATTTTGAAAAAAAATGCTCGATTCACTTATAAGATAATATTTATCGTTCAGATGTCATATTAGGGTCCGCATTGTCATGTCATATCCTCACCTACACATTTCATCCTATGTGCCTTTTTTTTGTTTGCGAACAAATTCTTTTATCTCTGCTTACATAAAATGAACCGCAGACGATCTGACTCATCCGAATTTTAAACTCATTCTTATCAAACGATGATTGACGTATTCTTTCGGATTTCCTCTCACTATACCCATGTCCCTTTTGTTTCTCATTTTTATTCATCTAACGCATCACCATTAGAAGAACAGCTGAAAAGTAAGTAGAGCGATTTAACTCAAATCGCAACTGAAAAATCCTTTAGCCTCTGTGGCGTGATCTTTTTTCCTCGAATTCGTTTCAGCTGTGACTTGTGCTACTACCTCTGAGTAGAATACTTGGCGATTAATTCGTGCAGCCAACCATGCTCGGGCAATTGCCGGACCAGATCTGTAGCTCGTTGTCAGTCTGTTCTCTACCATCAGCGCTGGCGGACGCGATGAGAAGTAGAGTCGTTAAGGCCCGTCGGGCATTTTTTATTCGTCTCACAAATTTTTTGTCGCGTCCGCCCCTCCTGGATGTATTTGCCCTCGTTCATCGACATGCCACCAACGAGCAACAAATGGAAGAAATTCTATCTCTATTTGGAGATTGGAAAATGGAAATTTTGGATTACGCCTGGAAATTGGCGAAAGAAGAAATGGCTTTGAATAAACTCGAAACAGTCGTGAAAAGTAAGATAGTGGCCCAATTTGCGGATCATATTCATCATGCTGTCACGGAGTTTTGTCCACTTTGTCGGCGAGAAAAGTAAGTAGCCTCCTAGTCGTTTTTAGTGTTTATCGCTAGGATGAAAATATAAACAAAACACTGAATGTAGAAATAATTATTACAATATTTAATTCTCTTTTTTTATTTCGATATCAAAAAATTAGGGTCTGGAGCAATTTTTAATTGATAATGTTAAAAAGGTGGAATTTTATTGACAGAATGCAAAATATCGAAAATTTTCTGTTATAAATGTAAATTCTGCTACTTTTTTTCCACACTGTAGTGTTTTTACATAATTTTAAAATGTCAAATCTGGGGACTTATGTAATTCTTGTCGATCAAATGAAATATAATTATGTTTATTAAATATTCAATAATTAATGAACTCAATAATTGGATTTAAGTTGTTTATGGTTTTTGGGGATATCCGAATCATGAATAACAAATAATATTAATATATGATTAAAAAATCATTTTTTATTATTTGTTGACATAAAAAGCACCTACCTATATTGATTAAAACTAAAAGTAGTAACGAAGTTAAGGCATATTTGGCCAAGTATTTTATAAAATTTAATTGTATGTGAAATATGGTTTTGTTTATAAACCCTTTCTGAAATGAAATGAAAGATATTCACATTATTTCTTTAAAAATTTAATATTGAAATTTTCTGTCAGTTGTTTATTAATTAAAGGTTTTTATTTGTTTAATTTCTAACAGAGTATTTGAGAATGTGTTTTGTAAGACTTGTTTTATAACATTCGCATTGATTAAAAATAAATAATTGCTCTTGCTATGTTTGATAAATTAACACCGTTGAAAAAATTATTATCTAACCGAATTTTTTACTCGAGTAATTGTTATACTTTTTGAAGACATGTATTTCCTTCATTAAGGTTTTATGCTTCCTAAGATTTTATCGGGTGATGTTTTTTTCTTGTTTCTCAACAAATATATAACCGCAAATGTATATTTGCGGTTAAATAATATAATAAATACTACATTTAAGTACACTTTTATACTTTTGCGCATGCGCATTGTTTTCAACGGTTCTTTACTTGAATTTTTTATAGCTTAACTAGAGCCTGGAATTATATTATTGAGTGTCTACAAAAAAATAATTTTAAAAGATTGATTCTAGGGTACAGCAGTGTAAATGTTTAATCAAGATCCAGACTCAGCTAAAATTAAATAAATATTTGCATGTAAATGAAGAAATATTAATTTCTTGCGAAAAAAATTAATGATGTACTTGTAAATTAGTTCAACTTAATCTTTAGTTACTTCAGAAATTTCCCAATTGAATTCACGTTAACCTTCTGAATTTCGTAACTCATTGACTGAAAATTATGAAAAAAAAAATTTTTTTTTAGATGCTAATGCAAATGTATCATATTAGTATTTATATGAAACGAAGGCATCCGTTCCATTAAATTAATTATAAGGATCACATTTTCACTAATGCATAATCGCTTTACAGCATTACTATACTTTTTGTCGACAAAATTTTAATAATGCTGTAATATTTATTATGATACATTTCTATATGGATAATTTGTACGTAGCAATATTAAATATGTTTCATATTGAATGTTGGTAATTTATTTAACTTATATAACTACCATTTGTTTGGTTTTAGTATCCTCCCCTTACTCCATTTTATATATTTCGAATCATCAACCACGGCATTTATAAACAAGTGGCATAAAATAATATTTTTCATTCATAATTGTTATGAATCATTTTGCAATTTTAAAGTGCGACCAAGCCATGCCACTTTTTCGTTTCTTCATTTCAATGGACTTTAAAAATGGCATGAACGCACAAATATTTTTTCTCCATGGCATTTTTTAAGACTTGCCCCCAAGGCGTTCTGTTACACTACTTGTCTTTATGCCATTGCATAACATTATAATAGTTAAACATTATATACATAATATTAAACTATAAAAAGTAATAATAATCGGACTAACAGATACCGGTCTAACTACTCAATGTTGTTCGATTGCATTCCACTATAAACCTTAGCGACACGATTGCATTCATTAAGCCGGTACTGCTGACTCGATTTATATCACGTGATCAACAATGCCCTGGAGACGAGGAAGTTTCTTTTCCTATGAAAAAGGAAACTGGAACAAGCTGTGCTTTAAATTATTATTTATTTCATTACTCTTCTTGTGCAACTTTCTGCCCTCTACTATGCCCAAAGCGAAATATTTATTCGGTGTGTTGAGTGTAAGTGAAGAACCATTACTCCCTTATACACGTGTAAATGTTCCAATTTTTCTCCAGGACAAGTTCACGTTGCAAAATTTCTGCACGCAGTTTGTGACGATTTTGTCATGACAGACGCGATCTTTGCATGTTTTCGATTTGGAAGATTTGAAGTGTAACCTCACGTGAATTAACTTTTGGTCCCTAATCTGTCAACATTTCTTGTATTTTGAGAGCTTTCGTGTTGTGTGCCAGTTCTTATTTTATTTATTATTATTTTTGTTCTATTTAATTTTCAATTTTTTTTTAAATCTCACTTTTTTTTCTTTGCAAATTTTAAACTTTCTTTAGAAATTTCTTTTTGTTACTTCTAAGCTAAAGATCCGTTCTACCTTTTTTATCTGTAGAACATTCGGGAAAAGCTATTTTATGGTTATTAAATAATAATTTTCGTAGTAGCATTTTTAAAGCAAGTTTTGCATTGCTTTTAAATTCGTCAATTTAAACCATTTTAATGGCATTCAAAAATTTATTTTGAACTATCAACTATCGTTTAGAAATATGATTATAAATGACAGTCTTTTTATAAAAATATCTACCTCGTTCTTTTTCTTGATTTTCATTCAATTTTAAAAACCTGCAATTCGATTATAATTATAATTTCATAACAATAGATTTCACGTTCCTACTTTTTCAATCTTTTAATTCAATTGAACCTTGAAGCATGATTAATTAATGATTTTCATGCAAAAATTTCATTTATTATATTATTGCACTTCTCATAAATTACTCAAATAGGTTTATTTAAATGGAACTTTACTTTAAAAAAAAATTACAGCTATATAAATATGTTTCATTTAAACTTATTGGACAATTGTTTATAATTTTTTCTGAAGAATGAATGTTTATAATGTCCAAAGGGAATTATAAATTAAAAAAAAGCTAAAGGAGAAGGAAAATTTTTTTTGATTTTTTTTTTCCTAATGTTTTTGAAAAAGATATTCTGAAGCTTTTGTGTTCTGGATGCAGTTGTCTATAATACTCTTTTCAGATTCTTTAACTCTTATATTGGTATCATGTAATCTGAGGATTTGTTAGGGAAACGAAAGAGGAAAAGTAATTGAAGTTGCAAAATATTCAATTGTCAAAAATTGTTTTGAAGGTCAAAGTTACAAAGCATAAAAGATATTTACAAGGTTATGTCTTTTATATTTAAAGCAAATAATACATTCCTCAAGACTTAAGGCATTAACTTTAATTAAGAAATAATTTATCTGCAACTGAGTTTATTGAATGAATTACACAGGGGTGTTTGTGCTCCGGGGAAACCCCGGAATTCCGGGGATTTTGAACTTCGATACCAGGAAATTCCGGGGATGGTCGTTCAAAAGGAAGTAGGAATAATAATGAATTATTTATTTTGATCTGGGTAATTTTGTTTGCTTTGAAAGCAGAAAACGCAAGGTCAGTGTGTGTGGTGAAAACTTTTCCTTTCTTTCTCCAAAGGCAGTGATAATGCGTGAAAAGCGGGAAAAAACTTCTTTTTTGTTCTTTCCTTATTGCGAGTTATGACTCATTCCCCCGGTTCTCGGACATTCTCTTCTGGATTCTTTTCGGCAAGTAGGCGCGGCAGAAAAAAAAAGGGAGAGACTTCGTTCAACCAGTGTGCGATAACGTGACTCTGGGTTCAAAGGTCTTATCTCTCCTGGCGTGGCGCCAATAAGTAGAGAAGGGGGATTTTTCGCTGTATTAGCTATTTGTTATTGATCGCTTCGCAACTTTTTTTTCTCTGCTGTGTAAAATTTTCGTTTCATTTATTGATGCACGTGTAAATTTTTCGTTTCGCTTATTGAAATATTTTTTTATTTATGTACGCAAGAGAATTTCACTTTGAAATTTCAGCATATGAAACAGAAATTACCCCTTAAAAATTCATATCTAATTAGTTTTACAGCATTAGATCCAGAGCTAAGAGGTAAAACCAGTACAATATTAGCTTTTGAAAAATTATCATCTTTTATGTCCCATATTTTTAGTGATAATGAAAAGTCAAAAGTAGAAGCTGAAATAAGGTTATACCAGAGTGATATTGATATCACCAAAGAAATGCTCTACACATCTGATGAAAGTGGAAATCAAGTCAAGTGTACAATTGATAAATATTGGTCTAAAGTTTTTAATTTAAAAGATGATTTCACAAATGATTATAAGTATCCTACATTGGCTAAATTGGTCAAAGCCTGCCTTAGCTGCTTCCATAGCCCATTAGTGGAAAGTGCATTCAACTTAATGGATACACTTGTCACTGACTATAGAACCTCTCTTAAGATTGATTCCCTAGATGCAGTGCAGACTATTAAATATGATTTAATGGCTTCTAAAGAAACCTCATGTGAAAAATATGGCTCAAAAAATCCAATGACTGATCCAATTCACAAAGATCTCTTACTGAATATGAACAGAAGTTGGAAAACATATCAAGAGGACTTAAAAACATGTATTTCAGATGAGTCACCTATAAAAGTCTCTGAAAAACCTTCTACATTAGCAGAAAAGCAAACTGCTTCTACCTCTGCATGTGCAGTTCTCGAGGAAATTTCTTCAACTGTAAATGAGGAAAATAAAAGTCAACCTTCCTGCAATTATGAAGTTCACCACAAAAGAAAGACAAGCCCACAAACATCAGAAAATAAAAAAAAAAGAAGCAGAAATTAGATAATTTTTTTTAAAAGAATTAATTCAGGTAATTTAAAATATTTGCATAAAATGTAGTAGTTTATATGTTTGAAAATTTATGGCTATTAATTTTGCAAAAAAAAGTAATTCATTGAACTTTTATAATTAGGTCATTTAGTACTTCATAATTGTAATTTTTCATTTCTCCCCCCCCCCCCTTCTCGAAACTCTAAAATGCCGGTAGTAAGTCCGTAAAAGTTTCCGGGGATTTTTTGGGGTCCCACAAACACCCCTGATTACAAAGCATAACATTTTCAAAAAATTGCCGTGCATTAAAAGATAATATTCATAATGATAAGATAAAGGAGAGAATGATAATTTTGAAATGGCTTGATTTTAGAATGTGAAATACTTACAGAATTAATTGAAAATTATTGAAACGAATTTCATATTTTAAATAAAAAATATTAAAGAAATGGTTATAATCAAAAGTTTAATTTTTATACTTCATGAAAGGATAAAAATTATGTTTTGATTAATTTCATAATGCATATATAAAAATGTTTTAAATCCTGTTTTTAAATGTTAGACTTCAAAAATAATGAATATTTCTGTGTTATATATAAGTAATATGTAAGAACAAATATACAAGATTGGAAAAAAGATTTAAAAAAAAAAAAAAAAAAAAAAAACTTTTGTTTCGCAGATGAGGTTTTGCGATACCGTTTTTATCGAACGATTGTTTAGAAAATATCTAAAAATGTTATTAAAACAACGAGAATTCCTGTCTGTTTTTCCCCCCTTTTCCTGTGAATAACCTCTTCCTTCTAGAATTCCGATGCGCATTATATCGTTTGTTATTACTACAACAAAAGAACTCACCATTAGTTCTTTTGTCGAAGGCTTTCTCACTAATTTTATTTCAAATAATCCATTGAATTAAAATACAAACCATTGTGCCGTTTTCGTTTCTTTTTGGACATGTTTTTGATATACCGCTAGAGGTCATTGATCTCGGATAAAACAAAAATAACTTAATCCTCACCTTGAATCAATTTCATATATTTCGCTTCTGCTTAGAAATTACTTTGATGAATCAGCATCCATTTTTTTTCTCGGATTTGTTGGTTAAATATCATTTCCATTATTTTCTGATATCTGTATGCATTGTTAGGATGTATTGAGCGTAACGCTTAAAAAATGCTTAACCTTCGTTACGCCTGCCAGTTACAATCTGCAGTTGTATTTTTCCTTTTGTTAAAGTTCTGGGTATAGATTCCAGGGTTTATCGTATTTGGCTATCGAGCTTTTCCAGGTTTTAATGAAACATTATTAATTTTTTAATTTGGAATCGATTTTAAATTTTTTTTGGTAGTTTTAATAATTGTTTGAAAATTTGTTTGGATTATTAATCAAAATAAATTCTAAGTATTTATTTTGATTATTAGTTCAGCAATATTTGAGAATACTAATTTTGAATGATTGCAAGTGAATGCTGCTTTTAGAAAAAGATTTAAAAAAAAAAAAGAAACGATGAGTCTTGCTGTTTTAAAGTTTGCCTCTTACAAAATATTCAGTCTTAATATAACAGTATATATTTTATTGGTTTAAAAATTACTTGTAAATAAAATAAAGTTACTAATTTAAGAGCTTGGAATTTTATTAAAAAAAATCGTTTGTTTGAATTAGCTGCCTAATTCTTGTAAAAAAATTAATTGTAAATGTCGAATCTCCATTATTTAGTTCATCGAATATTCCTTCTGAACGTAAAATATCAGCTCATTGTTGTAATTTTCTCAGTCTTCTTTTCTGTTTCTTTAAAGATCAGAAGAATAATAAACAATTTCCTTTCACAATTATTAATATCAAATGCCGACAGAAAAAATATGGCATAATGAAATGAATGCTTAAAATTATAACAGTCAAAGAGAGGGGAAATATTGATGATATCTCAGATTTATAAGCAGAACAAAAATAAACAAAATAAAATAACAGAAAGTTAATTTTTCGGATTTCCTATCAGAAATATCTCTGAATTGAAATGTGGCTGTGGGATTTATAAACCTGTCAAAACTGGAAAACGAGAATCTTAAGCTGTCGACCGCAACTTTTAAACATGAAATATTTTCTTTTAAACTTCCACTACCCAAATATACAATACAATGGAATTCTCCGTTCATGTGCATAAATCATTTTCGAATTTATCGCATAATGCGAAACAGTTCTTTTCATAGGAATCCGTATAAAATAGGACAGTGTGTTCCATTTTGGAGGAAGAAAGACACAAAAAAATTAATAATTACGTAATTCATTATTTATAATGAATTTTTTTTTACAAAAAACTTATCTGAAGACATTTGTCTTTGGCTACGCTTCAAAATTTGGCGAAACTAAGACATGACATTATATTTAAAATAAAATTTTATCTCTCATAACTACTATGATGCTTCTCAACATACGATGCAATAATTTCCCATACTATCAGCATCTCCCTTATTTTCTTGGAAAACTACTGCTTTGTTAATTACATATTTCATACTCTCCCGAACAAATCTCCCCGCAGCTTTTTCTTGTGACACAGAATGCAGATCCATAAGATCTTCGGTCGTACCGGCTGCGCTGTTCTACCAGCTCATCCATATCGTTGCTATTCACCTCTAACCCCACATTCTGGATCAGAGACAAATCTCATCGATTAAGTTTTAATCCACAGGCACTTGTACAAATCTCTCGGAATCACATTCGACAACGCTATCCGGTCAAATATTCTTTAATGTAAATATAGAGGTGGGTTTACACTCAGCCAGTTGTAAGATTCCAGTAAGAAATAAAGCACACAGAATAAGCATGCACAGAAGAAAGATTGCAGCAAGAAATAACGGACACCAGCAAGTTCTTGTCCCGACGGGACAAGTACATGCTCCTGTACAGTTTCTGGTTTTCTGTAGCTGGCTGAATGTAAAATCTACTGAAGAGTTTTCTTCAAATAAGCACTCAGCACAGACTAATACAGGCCAATCCAGCGTGTGGCATCACGATGTCTGCTCGCCATTCGTTTTGCGAAACATCTCTCTCTAAGCGAGTCACTTTTTTTACATTTTGTTTTGCTCATTATATGAATCACTCGTTATGGAAGATACTCGTAAATGAAGTTTGACTATAGTCGTAATTTCTGAAATCTCTTAAGCAGATCTATTTTCGGTTAACCAACAACCTGTTTTCCTTTCAGGCAAGACTACTGTGCAAATACTCTAATGTATTGTTGCTATTGAATTGATGCAATAATAGAAGGCAACTTGTTGATACGTAATAAATTTTTTATTATTTTTTTTCCACGTTCTCATCCAGTAAATCAGTGTTTTACTTTAGGTCTTGGTGAATTTGTAGTATCTCAGTTTTGGGACCGCTTGTTCAAGACCATTTCCAATGAAAAATCACCGTGTACGTGGTACATTTTTCGCCTGCCGTTGTAAGATAAAGTTCTTCTTGCGGTGTGGAATGTATATCAAGATCCTAATCATCTGTCTATGGTTCAAAATTGTGAGGTCTGCCCCTAACTAGCTCCTCTTTACTTTCCAAACAAGATTAATTAAACTTTCATCTACTTTATAAAGAACTATGTTCTTCCATAAGTATTATCCATTTCATTCCATTCCTGAGTATTGGTGCGTTTGATACTTCTTCATGAATTAGAAATGCGCAAATATTTACTTAGCATTAGTATGGTTTAGTTAATGGCACAAGAGCTCTTGCCGTTTATAATCTGATTACATTAAGTGAAGAAAAAATAACCCGTTTAATGAGAATTTTACTTGGAAAGTTCCCAAGGCTTACACTAAATTTAGGCAAAACTAATTCAACTTCAATGCGTCACAAAGTATTTTTAGTATCAAATCACGCCGT
This sequence comes from Argiope bruennichi, assembly GCF_947563725.1. Lineage (NCBI taxonomy): Eukaryota > Metazoa > Arthropoda > Arachnida > Araneae > Araneidae > Argiope > Argiope bruennichi. The sequence goes on from NC_079154.1 coordinate 59,860,346, forward strand.
ACTTATCGTAAACGGAAATATAAGCTTTAAAGTTGATTTATTTTTATCGTAATTTGCAATTCGATACAGGCTTTTTCATTGTTGCGAAATTTAATTTGCTTATTTTGTAATCTATTATCGATCTTATTTTCCATATTTTCCTTCACTGTTTAAGATAAGTGATCTTGCATATAAATGTGAGTTTTTAAGTTACGATATTTTCGTATATAAACAATTAATCCAATTTTCACGTAATTCCTTTGATGCACATGCTTGGAATAACATATGCTTGTGTCGGCGAAGCATATTATGAACACGTTTTTTGCCTTTCGCATCTTTTTCCGATACGCACCACTCTTCACTTTCATAGATATTTTTGTCGTTTGAATTCTTTAAACAAAGATAAGGAATGTAAAAGTTAACTAATATTAAAATTCAATAATAATAAATATTACGCTTGTTTTTGTATTGTTAAATATTTTTCAAAAATATATTGGCAGACGATTATTTCATTTATGAAGAAATCAGTTTTTTTTTTTTTTTTTTTTTTGTTCCGATCAGATTCGAATATAATTACTTAAAATTCTTTCTTTATTAAAAATTAATGTGATTTTTTTTTTGTTTTTCATTTTGAGAATTTCAACAAATTTATTTTCTTATGCAGACTTTCCTTTTCCCCCTATTTCATTCTTATGAATTTTGACTTACTTAGTCTGTTCAATCATTTAATAAACTTTTTTTGTAATTTTTCAATATATTATTAACTGATTAATTTAGTTATATTTTGGTAGATTCGAAAATCGATGGCAGTTAGCACATAAACCTTCACAATCTCACCGAAATATTTCTAGTTGATCATTTAACAATAGGCCCCATTGCAATTATTTTTTTAAAAATAACTTTGTTTCTTTATGTGGCAACTCGAAAGCAAGGTTTTAAAATAAAAACTTGTTCTGAATATATTGCTTTTTAATTTAGTTCTGAATAAAAAAGTGGAACAAAACTATCATTACTCATTGCATGTAATTTAGAATATAAGTAAATGCTTTTTGAATTTTTTTTAATACTGTGCAAAATATTAAAAAAAGTAAGTTAATTAGAATGGGATGTAAGCATTTAACTTGGACTATTTCGAACATACTTCATTCCGAAACTTGCAACTCCCACGCAACGAATAGAAAGTACAGTCGTAGAACAAGAACTTAACCTTTTTCTGATCTTGAATGTAAATTTGGCGAGTGTAGGTCATGGCAGGTATACCGATTTCACAACACAAAGAACTAATTTCGCCCTTTTCTTCAAGCCTTAATGTGCCTGTTGTGAACCAGACGTAGTTGTGAAGGCCAATTTATTCTCAAATGAACCGCAGCCCTTGAACTCGGATGACTGGAGTTAATTTTGGCGAGCACGTGACTGATTCGTGATCGAGTTGATTCGTACAGCTGGAGAGACTTTTTTTTTTCTCATCATGTTATTACAAGAGTTAATCACAGTTTACGTAATTTGAATAGTTACATTGTTTTTATCTGTTATTTTCTTGTAGTTCAGTTAATTTTTCATCTATAGCTAACAATTCAAACTAATATTATGGAGAACACTATGCGATATTAATTAATTAAACTATTTAGGGTTTCTTATAATGTTTAATAATAGTTTATATATTTTATCATAATTTAGATAGACACTCGCTATTTTTGTTACGGAGCAATATTGTGATTTTTCGTATCTTTCTACATATTGTTGTCCATAGTTTTGTGAACTTTAGTGTGTGTCATTTAATTTGTCATCATTCCAGAATTTTTTTTTTGTAAAATTATATTTAATACTAAAAAAAGGAATATTTTCTAATTATTTAATTTGTGATCATTTTATAAACGTTATGAAACGAGTATATATCGAGAAATAAACAACAGCTAATGTAGATCAAAAATTAATTTCATATTTATTAAATGTTTTTTATACTTTTAAAATTATTTATGTTACTTGAAAAAATATCTCTTCAAACATTTAGACAAGATTTTTCAAGACTCACTTATTTATTTATTTTGTTTTAATGAATGTATTTTCACTTGAAAGTCTCTTATAATCAGAGAGGTAGTTCAAAATTCGAAATATTTCTTTATTCTGAAATCTTCAAAAGTGCGTCCATATTTTTTTGCTCAGTTGTTTAAGAAAATTTTAAGTTTAATGTAGATAGTACCTCCTCTCCAAATATCTGTTTCCCACGTCACTTATTTTATTTATTTTGCTAAATTCTACAAAATGGCCTTATAAAACTTTCATTAAATCAGTAAGATAATATTATTTTCAATTAAATTAAGGAATTCCAACCTTATTTTTCATATTTAATGGTTTTATTTTTTTAATTTTAATTTACTCCCCTCTCGCCCTTTTTAATTAAAATATTCAGTTAATGAATGAAAATAAATTGTTTATTACATATCGTTTCCGAATGAAAAGTTCAGCAATTGAAACTGTCCGATTGCATTGTTGTCGGAGTATTTTGACAGATCATTGACTCGTGTTTTTCTCGGCTCTCTTATCTCACAAGTTTGATAAATCCGCTTAACCTTTCATAACAAGGACTTTCTGTGTTTTATGGAACAAATCTGATTCATTTGTCCTTGTAATTATTTGCTATTTTAAGTTTTTCTCATCATTATTTAACCTTCCTTATTTATATCTCTCCACTGGAAAAAGCGTCTACAAAGATTTTAAAAGATTGATGTTATAAAAACATTGCAATTCTGTTAAAATTATTCGAATTTCCCAAGAAACTTGTCTGGTTTATTTTTTATCGTATGTTTTATTCTATTCAGCTATTTATACTGTTTGTTTATACACCTTCCAGAAACTGATAATTGCATCATGATAAATAATGCTGAATTTCCATAAGATAAAGAGTTGCATAAATATGTAGACGTAAAAACTTTAATGATGTTGAATATTTCTACCGTGTTTATTTCTAATAGTGCATAGTTTGTAGAACTATATGCCCTTAAAATTAATATGACTCAAGGAGCATTATCATTAATAGTTGATACTGATTTATTTTTAGAGATTGTCAATATCATAAAATATAAAGAAAATAAGGATATAGATATGCGTTGAAATTTCAGCTAATTAATTGCATTAGGCATTAAGTACGGTGTGAGTTTATTTGTCACTACAGTCTGTTTATTATTTTATTTATTTAAAACAGAATCATTAATCTTGAAATTCTTGTGTATCGTTGGTTTGTTTGATAAAAAAAATCAGCCATTGCACAAAAATATTATAATTTAATTTATTGAACATTGTTTTTGATGGGTGGGAAAAAAAAGGCATTGAAAATCAACAATGAAAAATACATATATGGAGCATAATTTAAATTTTAATAATGTAATATATTTATGGATATTTATTTATTTATTTACAATAAAATTATTTTGATAAGTCCTCATTTATTGATGAATTACCCGAAATCCGTCATTTAAATGAAAGAACCGAAACTGCGCTTATTGAACTCCACTTTCCATTTATAACTATCGCATGATTAAATGCTACTCTCATAAGCAGAATTCACTGAACTAACACATATACTTAAAACAATAAAAAAGAATCACTTTTTTATCGCTCATGTTTTATGCATCTGGTATTCTAGGAAAACCTTGAATACAGGAACAGATATTCTGATGCCCTTAAGCTTTGTTGCGGAAATAAGTTTCAACAGCTGGTTAACTTCTGGAGAGCTGATTACCAATTATTAGTCATTGTCGTTTTTATTTGTTTACTTAGCTTTTCTTAGGTCTTTGTATTAATTCTGCATGCCACTTTCTGTTTCGATTTGTATACATTTTTTATTAATGTTTAATTATTACTGATATGTTATTTTGTGTTGATTTGTTTTTTGAAATATATTATGATTGAACTTTAATCAACCATTCGTATTGTTCTAGTAATTAAAATGCTTTCATAAAATAACTCTTTGTGTGAAACGGGTTTTAATATTCTGAATTCAAATATTGATATATACTACATTCGAATTCGGAATGTTTTAAGCCTTCAGTACTAGCAACTTAAGGTTTCCATGCGTTTTCTGAATTTCATCTTCTCTACCTCCTTCTGATTACCTTTAGAGTAGTCTTTTTTATTATTGGTAAATGCTCTGACGAAGATTTGAAATGCTCTCAAACTTTATTGAAATAGCTATTTGAAACCACATAAGTAATATGAGTTCCTATCAGAAAAGAATTAATGTTGGGGAGTCTAGGGGAAAGTAACTTGGACATTTTCAACATTTTAGCTGTAAGTGTTAGAAAAATATTGATATAATAATTACTAAATCAATCTAAATTTTCATTTTCGCTTAAAAACTTTTAGTTCTTTCTTTTACTGTTCGTACTTATGACTAAAAGCTAAAAATATTTACTATCCTTAATTTTAAAGAAAATAACCATAAAAGAATGGTTTGTTTTATTACATAACCGACGCAGCTTTACCTAGAATCTTTTCTAGACTGAAATTGCTGATAAAATAAATTTGAAAGATGTAATAAAAAAGTTATCAAAACTAAAAGTGATTTCATGCATTTTAATGTAGTTGATGTTACTTTTGTTTCATTGTGCAATAAAACATTTCTTTGTTAACAGCATTAAAAATCTAAAAAACGGCTGTGGGTAATAGTTTGTGGCTGAGTACAGGTATTTCTTAATTCGTTTCTAATGTTTTGGATTACTTGATTTCCATTTTCATATTATGTTACATATGCTTCTATATTTATCTGTTATATACGATTTAAAACACTGAGAATTTTATTTCAAATAAAAACTAATATGTTTAAAAAAAAAGTGAAAAAGTGTATCTTTAAGGAGTGGCAGTTCGTCTTTTATGTCTGGGGCGACAAAACCGCTACGTTGTTAGCTAACCGTCGTTGGCTAATGTAATCTCTTACGGTATTTCTTGAGTGAATTTTGAAATTAGCATTGGTATTATTTATTCTTTGATTCTTTAGAATTTATTTCAGAACTCTTTGCCTTTCTTTTCTTCTATCTAAATTATGTTCTTTTATTAATATTCATTCATTAAGCATAATGAAAGGTTTTTGAATTTTATTTTCATTGAGAACCAAAAGAGAAAAAAAAATGATATTCTCTAGAATTAAGTTTTTTTGTCTTTGCAGGTCCAAAGAGCTTATTCAACGAGCCATCCTTGAAAATGACTTTATGAAAAACTTAGAAACTGTCCAAATCAGGGAAATTACAGACTGTATGTACCCTGTGGAGTATGGGCAGGACAGTGTTATCATCAAAGAAGGTGACATTGGAAGTGTGGTTTTTGTCATGGAAGGTAAGATAGAAATAAAAGTCTTTCATGATTCATCTGATTGTAAAAATTAATATACGAAGTCTGATTTAACAGAGCATAAAAACCTTTCAATATACTAATCACAAAATGTCAGTAATTTAAAATTTTTGTTTTCCTATCTATATTTCTATATATTAAAAATTTTACTGAAAAATTATTTTTTCATCATGATATTAAATTTCTTTTATTTAATACCAAATAATAATTGATTTCAGTTCTTGTTGAAAAGCAGTTTTTGTTATTAGAAAACAGAGATCATATTGGACCACTGCATAAATTTAAATTTAGAATTCTTTTGATTTGAAGAAGTATGCCTGGCGAGGGAGGGGGGGATAAAGATTATTCTTGCCATTTTTTTCCCTTCCAAATTTTGTAATCGTTTATAATGATTTGTATCTCTTTAAATAAAAAATAGAATTTTTTCCTAAATAAATTTTTTAAAAATGGAAGTTTGTTATTTTTTCTTTAGATATTTTAGCTATAATCTTAAAACTGTTGTGATGATTGCAATTCATTTAAATAATTAAATAATTTTTTTTTATTCATTTAGAGGGTAAAATTGAAGTTTCTAAAGGCAATCGATCCTTGTGTACTTTGGGCCCAGGGAAAGTGTTTGGTGAATTAGCTATACTTTACAACTGTACCAGGACAGCCACAGTTACAGGTATGAACATTTTTTTTTGAGTATTTTTAAATAAAGGTTATTAAAATGCTATGTTTTTTGTAATTCTTTTTATGAATTTCATTAAAATATTTACATTTTTCATTTCCAATTTTTGTAGCTCTGAGTGATTGCAGGCTGTGGGCTATTGAACGACAGTGCTTCCAGACTATCATGATGAGGACTGGATTAGTGAGGCAAGCCCAGTACACAGATTTCCTGAAGAGGTAAGAATATTTTATTGAGAAAAATATTTTTACTTGATAATGTCACTTTATTGTTGAGCGCATTCATCATTCCTTTTATTTATTGTTTGTAACTGTTCTAATTATTTTTTCTTCCTCTCTCTAGTGTACCAACATTCAGAAAATTAAAAGAAGATATGCTTATAAAAATTGCAGATGTTCTTGAAGAAGTGAGTATAAATTTAATAAGTTGTTTAATTTAATTAAATTAAGGATAAAAATTTTAAATTATACATTACAAATAATATTCAATGATACGGTATTCTTTGCTTTATATGTCATTTATAAGAACTGTCACTGAACTAACACACACACACTCGCACACATTTGAATACTATGTTTTGAAACAACACATGAATTACACTTTTGAAATGTTTATGACTTCAAAAAAGAAATGATAAATAAATTGAAGATATTATATATTTGAAAGTCATGCTATATTTAATTGCATACAATTTTTGTATTGTATAAATAATTCTAATATCAAATGAGTGCATTCCTTCGACACTTTAGAAGGATCACTTAATAGTGAATTTAAAATTTCATGAATTTATATTAAAAAATATGTGATAATAGTTTATAAAATTTAATAATGGAATTTTTCTTTTGCTATATATGCTAGAATGATAATTATAAACTTATTTATTTTTATACATTTATTTCATTATCATGCTGATTTTCATATATTAATATAAACACACCTAATAATCTATTGTAAAATATTTATATCTTTCAAAGTATAGCTGACAATTGTTTGTATTAATTAAATTTGCAATTAAAATATATTATCAAACGAACTGATGCAAATAAGTTATTCATGCGTGGAATTAAAATATGATTCAATAGTAGTATTTCATGTTTAGTTGAAATCTATTCCCTGTAAGATCTTCAATTATTAATAACTAAATTATTTTCTTTATTAATGTTTTTTGCAGACAACCTACAAATATGGAGACTATATAATACGACAAGGTGCTCGTGGAGATACATTTTACATCATTAGCAGAGGCAGGGTAAAGGAAACCTTTCAGATTTTTAATTTAGATTTAGAACATGTGAAATCATGGAGTAAAATTGCAATGCCGTGTTTATTTTTATGCACCTGTTAAAGATTAATTTTTACAATTGCAGGTTAAAGTCACAATTAGTGATCCAGAACAAAATAACGAAAAATACATCAGAACATTAAATTCTGGGGACTTTTTTGGAGAGAAGGCATTACAAAGGTAATTTCTTCTTAACAGAAGATATTTTATTATATTAAAATAATAAATATTGTTTTTTCTTTTAATTTCAAAGTTAAAATATTACTTAAATTTTATGTGTCCAAAGAATTTCTTTTGCAAATTCCATATTTTTCTTGAGTTAAATACTTTTCCTTCCATTGATGTTATAAATAAAAAAAAATCTTATTGTTGAATGTAAAATTGATTTTACTCGTGGAGATTTTTTTCTTTATCGTAATAAAATACTATATTTGTAAAGATAAATTATGAGCATTTAAACTTATCTTATTAAAAATATTGCTTGGTAATCAAATGAATTTTTTGGCATATATTAAGTTAAATTTGACTTAGCATTTAATTTTTAATGTGAAGTATGAATAAGATGATGTTTTGTTTGTTTTTCTGAAATAAAAAGCATGTATTTATTTACAGTGAAGACGTTAGGACTGCAAATATTGTTGCAGATGATCCAGAAGGTGTCACCTGTTTAGTTATTGATAGAGAGTAAGTGGATTACCTTTGAAATTTTATAATACATCTGTTTTTAAGGAACATTAACCAAGAAAAGTTTTTGTTGCTTTAAAAAATGAAATTTTTTTATGGTTAACTTTAAAACATCAAATTTAGATAGATATCTTGTTAAATGAAAATTTTAGTTTCATGATTGTAATCTCTGGTTGTTTGTTCTAAAATGTTTTATAATTGTATACATTATATCCAGATATTAAATGACAAAAAATATTTATCGAAAATGAATATACATTATATCCAGATATTAAATGACAAAAAATATTTATCCAAAATGAATAATCAGTTTTAATCTTTCGTGAATATTGTTTTTTCTAAATCACTTTTATAAAAACATTTCATGATATAGAGACAATTGATGATTATTTTTAAAATTGCTGTTATTTAATGAATTCTATATTCTTCCTAGGTCTTTTAACCAATTAATCAGTCATATTGATGAAATAAAAACCAAAAGATATGACGAGGATGCCAGTTATAGAAAAAGGTATGGTAGACTTTGTGTATTAATGCTAATTTCTGTAACCATATGTTATATATATATAAAAGTACAAACTGCCATGTACACCTAAATTATGTTATTCATTCAACATAAATTATAGGAAATGATTCTTATCAATTTTATTGAATACTAATATAATCAGTTAATTCAATTCTGAAAAGTTTTTTGTAGCTGTACATGCATTTCTTAACCTGTTAACCAGGTAATTAACTTATATTCAGTTCATTTTGCATTAAAATATTTTGTCATACTGGTTCACAGGTTAAAATAACTTCAGTTAGAATTTAATGAGTATTACTTCAATTCAAAATTTACATTGTTATTTTAAACATTATATTATTATCCATAACATGCTGTTGATTTATCATATCTTCAGTCCTGATTGTAGAGATGTAAGCTTTTAAGAAAATCAGAAGAAAATGTACATAAAACTTAAGACACTTTGTTTCCATTTGACTGATTATTAATTAATTTTGCAATATTAACTAAATTTCTAATATTGACTAAAAAATTATAGCATTTGTATTTTTGATTTTTAAAGCTTGCATTTGTGGTTGGAGGTAAGATTTCAATGATTAACATGCACTAAAAAATAACTTGATATATCTTTGCATGTATTAGTTTTTGCATGTATTTTTCTTTTGCACATAATTGCATATGCTGTTTTATGATTTTAAAGTTTTTTTTATTGTATTCTTTACAATATTAGAAAGTATTATTTTTTAGAATTTAAAAAATTGTACACTGTTTTGAAATTTTATAAAAATTAAAAAGTATTATCTTGTCTGATTTCAGAACTAATGAAGAATTCTCCGATATAAGACTGTGTGATTTGAGAATTATAACCACTCTTGGTGTTGGAGGATTTGGTCGAGTTGAATTGGTAAGATACTTTTTCCTTATATATGTCAACTATTTTACCAAAGAAATGGAAAAATAATTTTTGGAATTCAAATGTATTTTTATATTTTTTGTGCAGCATTTAAAATAATAAATGATTTTTTTTTTTTGTCATAGGTTCAATTAAACATTGATCCAACTAGATCATTTGCTTTAAAAGTGATGAAGAAAGCACAAATAGTAGAAACGAGACAGCAGCAACACATTTTGTCTGAAAAAATAATCATGGAAGAATCAAACTGTGATTTTATTGTAAAGTGAGTACTTATATTTATTTTGCCATTTCACATGATATTATATGCCGATGGATAAAAAAGGATTTTGGATGAAATAAAGTGATGTAAATGTGTAATACAGTTTTCCTTCTTGTAGTAAATAATTTTTAATAGAAATTTAAGCGCATATATTTGCCTTAATATATGCCCATAATAATTAATCTTTTTCTAATTTCAGATTATATCGCACATTTAAAGATAGAAAATATCTATACATGCTCATGGAAGCTTGTTTAGGTGGTGAACTCTGGACACTGTTAAGAGACAGGTGAGACGTTAAAAAAAATCTTTATTGTGAGATAATTCACAATTCATTTAAGTTAATGTTATGTTGCAAGAAGTTTCTAGACATACAACTGAAGATTAATATATTTATAAATCTTTGAACATAAACAAAATTAAAATACCAAATTAAACAATGCTGTATATTTTTTAAATAACCTAAAGAAGTGTTATGATCTTTTTTCAAATATCAATGTAAAAAACTGTTAAACTTTACACAAATAATCAAAGCTAATTATTTTATTTCAGAGGAAGTTTTGATGATTCCACAACTCGTTTTTATGCAGCATGTGTTGTGGAAGCATTTGATTATTTACATTCTAGAAACATAATTTACAGAGATTTGAAACCAGAGAATATGCTTCTGGACTCCCAAGGTTATGTAAAACTGGTAAGTAGAATTATTTAGCCATTTAAAATAATAAGAATTTCTTAACATGATGTTAGCTTCCAATCCAAGGTCATCTGTGTAACGGTTACAGTTATTGCAGTTTTAAAGTGATAATATTTATGCAACTTTTTATTTCACAATCTCCCCTATTATTTTAGGCGTGGTGAAATTTACATTTTAATGATACATTTTTGTTTTGCCGTAATTTTTCATTTTGTTTACAAATTTTCTATTGTATGTAAAATCTTGTAAATATTATTTTACTGAAGAAATTAAATAAATCCTAATAAATAGTAATTTTGCTTTCATTCAATATTACATAATATACAGGCATTTAAAAAACTAACCAGATTTTTAAAGCTGCCGATACTATGATTTAGAGTGTGCATTTTAATCACTTTGCTAATTTCTAATCTATTAAAAAAAGGTATATAATTATAGAAATATACTTTTTTTTTTTTTTTTTGGTTTTCCAGTACCATTAATTATGTTCTGGATTTTAATTTTTTTAAAAAATTCACTTCTGTGCAGCTAAAACAAGATCAAGTTATACAGCTTTGATTATTCTATTTAAAATCATTCCATAGTTCACCTTCAGGAAGAAATGTCAATCAATACAAGGCTCTTCTTTAAAGGGACCCTAAAGTATAATGAAATTCAAAGCTTCATAACTTTTTACTGCAGAAAAGTGGAGCTCTTTTTAATTTTAATATTATTTTGCTGAATGCGATTTATTGGCTAGAGAAATATATAAAAATCTAGGTTTTATAATTTCTTCAGCAGCTCATTTGTTGACTTAAATACTATGAAATATAATTCTTTGTTGTTTAACATCTTTTATAATACTTTTTGTTGTTGTTGTTCTGTTTATTTAAAATCATTTTCCTCTCAAGGTTGACTTTGGTTTTGCAAAGAAATTACCTAATGGGCGCAAAACATGGACCTTTTGTGGTACTCCAGAATATGTTGCCCCTGAAGTGATCTTAAACAAAGGCCATGACACTTCAGCAGACTTCTGGTCCTTGGGTGTCCTCATATTTGAATTGCTCACTGGAACGTAAGTATGATCGCACATTTTAGCATCGCCAGTACATTTTTTTTTTTTTTTTCGAAAATTATAAATTTATTTTACTATTAGTTCCTGGTTTTTTTAAAAAAAATCTTTGTCATTTGTAACAAAATTGCTAATTTATTCAGTATCTGTGTCAATTAAAAATATATTGGTATGCAATTTTTTTCAATTTTGATTACTTTAACTTATACATTGTTTATACAAAATATATTAAAAGCACATAACTTACAAATTCTGTTTCTCGAATTTTTAGACCACCTTTCACTGCTCCAGATCCTATGAGAACATATAACATTATATTAAAAGGCATTGATCTTATGGAGTTTCCTAGAACAATATCAAAAAATGCTACTAATCTAATCAAAAGATTATGTCGGTAAGTATTTCTCTACATTTTTATAATTCCTTTATATGTAAAATATTTTGATTGTTTATTTTTTTAAGGGATAAAAGTAGTCAACAAGTTATTTCCAAGATTGCATAATTGTATTTATATTTTTATGTCATGAATTTCATATTTCTAAAAAGTAAAATGTTGATAATTTGCAATGAGTACATATGCAACTGAAAATAACTATACTGCACCAATATATTGAATTTGGAAAATATTTATATATTCTTTTAAATTATGTTGTGAAAAATTAATTGATGATTTTGTATCTTATAGGGATAATCCAGCAGAAAGAATAGGTTATCAAAAAGGCGGTATTAAAGAACTTCAAAAGCACAAGTGAGTGAAAAATATCCCTTGTTCTGATTATTATATCTGCAAATATAATATTGAAAATAATATTATTGAGTTTTTAATAAGTATATAATTTGGTGTTACATTTTATTTGTTTTTATTAGTGTAATGCCAACAACCAGTTTGCTATAAAAATTCTTTAATTTTTTGTGATTATTTTATAACTGAATTTTAATCTAAAAGCAGCATATGGCATCATTTTTTTAGTACATTAATTTAAGCTGGCATGTTTCACTCAAAGAAATAATTTTAAACCCTCTTCTGCCATAAGGTGTGTTTTAGATATCACTTGTATAAGATTAAGGAAGATACAATATTAAATAATTATAGTTGAAAGTTTTCTAGAATTTATTAAGTAGTAATAATACTGTTAAAAGTTAAGTGCTTGTTTCAAGGGTTTTCTAATGTGTGTACTTATTTTTGATTGCTCATTCTATTAGTTTTTAAAGTATTTATTTATTTATATAGATGGTTTGACGGATTTAATTGGGATGGTTTGAAGAATCGAAATCTTGTACCACCTATCTTACCAAGAGTAAGTATTATTTAAACACATGTTTTTTTAAATCTTTAAATTATAATTTGTGTTAGTTATTTCCATAATCTATTTTTTTTAAAAATTGCTAAAATTGAAAGACTATATTAATGATCGTTGTAGACATAATTTATTAAGGAAACCACCTTTTATCTTTGAATGTAGACTTTTTGAAGTTATTTTACCTTCGAAATATTTTGAAAAAGCCCTTATTTTTGTCAATTTACAAAAAAATAAGAGCCATGTGTTTATGTATACTCTTTGATTTAGAATGTTTGTGTAAATATAGTAAATTAATTATATTTTGAAGTTGCATGAACAATGGCATAACTAAGGTAGCACAAGCAGGTCAAATGCCACTAACACAATTACCAGGGGGGTCAAAATTGGGAAATAAATTAGTTGAATTTAATTAAAAGTGCTTTCTTTAAAATAATTGCTCTCTAGATCTAAAATAAAACTTCTTAAAAGTAAAAATGAAGATTTCTTTTTGTCATCTGAGTATTTAAAGCAATGAAATATCTCAGCCTCCAAATTCTAACTTCTATTTTTGTTCCATATGCATCGTTTTGCCACAGACAAATGAGTCATGAATGTTTAAAAAAATTGTTTTGATTATAAAGCTAAGACAAATACATCTCCATAATGTAAGTGAAACTTGCGAGTAGTGTAAATTCAAGGGGAAATTGGACTTCAAGTTCAATTTCTCATTGCAGTATGGGATACTTATTAATTGGATAATTTTGCTGCAAATTTGTATTAGAACAATTTGGAAATAAATCTTGCTCATGAGGGGGGGGGGCTTAATATTAGTATTACACTTGAAAATATTTCCTTTGTTGGAATGAATGTCTATTTTACACGTTGATTCAATTTAAGAAGCTTTTCTTGTCAATAATCATTCAATTTTTGTGCAGTCTATTTTATTGAATAGTTAATCAAAAAAAAAAATTCTGTATTATTTCATTACACTCCAGAATAGCAATAATTTCATAAAGATTCACAAAAGTATAGTGAAAAATCTTTAATTTTATGAGGGACTAAGTTTAAATAATTCATTTTTAATATCTGAAGCATATTTTCCTTAAGAACAATGCATCTTAAAAGCTCTTTTGAAAACTCTCTATTTAAATTTTTGATTCAGTATTAAAATAAAAGGAATCCTTAATTAACTGTCAGTTTAAAATTTATAGTACCAGCTGCTAATTCTAATTTGATAAAAAAAACTTTAATTATTTTTTAAAAATATATTCTTGAATTGAATTTCTCGACTCTTATCCATCTTTTTAATAATAAAATTAAAATTAAAATTTGTTTTGCAATAAATATATTATTATTCCATACCTGGCATTAAATTCATTCAAATAATATGTCAGAACATTAGAATTGCATAAATAATGCAACATTATATATTTATAATTGTCTGATAAATTCAGTTATATACTTATATCGTATTAATTGCTATATTTTTTTAAAAATCTGAAAATAAGTTGGATTGTCATTTGCTTAAATAATATACGTACCCTTAATAAAGTATGACATGAAAAATCTAATTTTAAACTAAAAGCAAAATAAATGCTGAAGATTTATAGAGAATCTAATATTTATTAACTATAAAATCACTAACTTTTCATTTTTTAAGAACAAAATAAAATTTTATGATTTATAAAGTTATGAGATACTCTAAACTTTTTCAACAAAAGGAAAATTATTTCAATTTTCTATGAAAAATAAATCTAACTTAATTTCAAACAAATGAAACTAGTGCTGCAAATTATATCTCCAAAAATTTATTAAAAAAAATTTTAAATTGGGAATAAAAATTACCTGACTAATATAAAGGGAAAGTTTGAATTTTAAGGTGATGCAGTTGATAATATCTTTGTATGATATTTTCAGAAATGATCACTAAAATTACTGAAATTTTGATTAATTAAAACTAATTTAAGTGTTGAAAAACTGCTTTGAGATGCATGTTCGAATCTTCCAAATATATTTTTATCAACTTTCATAACTTAAATTTTAACATTTTTATCTGTAATGCAACAAAAGATCGACAGTTCTTATTTTAGTATTAAAAATATAATTGCATAATAATTAAATATAGACTCTTTCATGAAAAAAGCATCATAATGATATATCAATTTTTTAAGATCATTTCAAAAATTATTAATTTTAACCACTACTAAAGGATTTAAATAAGAAATTCGAACAGTTATTTGTGTAAAAATTTGCATTTACTAGAAAAATCAATACGCATTTTATTGATCAAATCAGGTTCTCTCTAAAAAGTAATCATACATAATGTACCATTTAATTTTCTACTCGATTACATTTTAAATTATAATTTAAATGCTTTTGCTCATTTTAATTATATTTTGGTTAATGATTACCTTTATAAATAATATATATCGCTTAATTGTTATAAATATTTTAATTACTTGCCTGAATAATCAATATATATTAACTAATTGCTAAGCCACATTAGCTCAAAAATGTTTTATATATAATTATTTAAGCTCCACTTAAATTTACTTTCCAGAGAAAATATTTTTTGGAACAAAGGGAATTTGAGGTTTGTATTTTAGAAATTAGGCTAGGGTGCTGTTTTTTGTAGATTCACCTCAGTGCATGAAGCCACATTTAAATATTATTAAAAGTAATTATTAGTATGAAATACTGAAATTAAAAATCAACTGGCAAAGAGAGTGGCTAAGTGTGGCGATTTTTATATTTATTACTTGATTAAAAGATATATTTTGAATGCTTTGATTATTATATTTCTTTTCTTGTCCTATTTCTTTTAAAATTTCTTTGTTGAAATGTTCCATTTAATTTTTCTTTATAGGTGAGGCACTGTATAGATACTAGCAATTTCGACAACTACCCTCCTGATACTAGTGGTCTTCCAGTAGACGACGTCACAGGCTGGGACTCCGAATTTTGAAGTCTTCCATCAAGTGGAATCAAACTTGCATTTTGCCATGAGAAAGTTCCTTGTTTTTGATTTCAGCTGGAACTGACTTGCAACTCTTTCCTATGAGATTGTTCAGAGTTGAGGGTTAAAAAAATGCTGGAATTTTACTCGAAGAAAGGGGGTCAATTAATTTGAATTCCTCGATAAAGGCGAATCTTAAGTTTTGAACAATTTGCATGAAATTGTGCATTTCAGTATATGTTTTTTTTTTTTTTTTTTTTTTTTTTGGATTTAACACTAATGTTGGATATTTTATTTTCGTTATGCAAAGGACAAAGAAAATTTTGTATTTATTAATGTTATTGGCTAATTATTATTATTTTGTTTGAATCAAGGTTTTTATGGATCAAAAATAGCTCTGTGAATCGGTGTTCCTAATCAAGAAAATAATGCATAATATTTTTTAAAAGTTTGTGTTGCAGATTAACATTTTTAAAGTTTTATTTTTGATATAATTGATCATATGATCATTACTAATTTAATGATTTTATTAGTATCCACCTGTGATTTTAATACATTTAACGTACTGTAGTTTTAAACTCATTTTGGGAAGATCAAACATAATTAATACATATCTGTGACAAATTACTGAATAATAAATTTTACTGTAAAACAATTGACGATAAGTATTTTAATACAGAAAAACTAACAAGAATTTTATGTAGCATTTAATTTGTGTGATTCTCATTTCATTGAATGAATCGAATCATATTGAAAGGCAAGTGAGATAGATATAGAGCTTAATGAGGTAATATATGTTTCCAGTGAGGAAGTCACAGAATGAGATGCAATTTCCGTTTGTTTTTTGTTTGTTTTTTTCCCGTGATGATATTTATGAGAATTTCAATGTACTTTACTATGTACAGGACTCTAGTGTTGTATTCAGTTGTATAAATGTAAATATACCTGTGTATAATATAAAAAGCTCAATGTGAACAAGGATTTAATTTTTTTAACCTGCAGAGTGATATGTTTATAAATAATTTGGTGATGTATAGAATACTTAAATGCCTAGTTACCTGCAGGTGAGTTATTTTTGCTTCTGACAAATAACAATCTAGTGCATGAATTCTATTTTTAAAATATTGTAACAACATGTGATTCTGTGAACATGCAAATGTTATGAATAAATAAATATATATATATATATAATGTTTTATCACATTGCATTTCTTAAATGACTCATATTAAACAAGATTTGACATGACTTATTAATCAACATATAAATTTCAATTTATAATTATTGTATACATAATCAGATGTTTTATGGATTTCATAATGATAAAGAAGAAACATATTAGCATATCTCTAAGATGTCTTTGACTTACCCAATTTGTCTGTTCGCCACAACATATAAGGAATTATTGTATTTCAAGATGAAGAAATTGCATAAAACTCATTAAATTTCAAGTGCTCTAGGGACTGCTGGTTGAAGCAAAAATAAAGCAGTTGCCATCTAATTAACAGTAGAGAAAGTTGAAAAAAAAAGTCAGAAATTAATTTCATAGAAATATACAATCATATACAGAACATGAAATTCAATTCAATTATAGTTAATAAAAAAAAACTATTACACTTGAAATCTAATATTATAATTATCTCAAGATGCATGAATTTCAATATTTGCAGGGGATTCAAAAGTCTTTAGATATAGGAACAAGTCATTTTCCTGACAGTACATAAGGTCTCAAAAGATGGTGATCACTACAAGGATCACTTTGCTAATAAATGAATAGAAAATAATATATCAGATAATATATGAATCACAAGATTTAATAATGCGTAATAATAAATGTATTCACATGAGTAACAAAATTTCATATTGTGTGCAATAACACCAAACATTTGAAGTACTTAAAAGTTTGGTTTTCCGGAATAATTACAGTGATGCTATTATTTATGCGATAGTGTGTTTGTGTTTTACATTTTATTTGGCATATTATGTTCACATACTGTCAAAGAGTGCCCTTTACTAATCATTTTTTAATCTGAACAACATCATCAACTAAATGGTGGAGCAAAGATTCACATTTGGTGAACTAGGACGCTATATCAACATATAACCTTCTGCTATTACACACGCCCACTAATATTACACTTTTGAATCCTCCTGTACATGAGTAAACAATTCATGCACAATAAGAATTGAAAGTTTTACATCTGTCTGATAGAAAATAATCATTTTTACATTTGAACATAGAGTCACTGACACAAAAAATGACTACTTAAGGGCGTTCTTTTGACAGTATATGAAGAAAATAATTTGCCAAATAATATGTAAAACACAAACACACTATTGCATAAATAAAAGGATCACTGTGGTCACTCCAGATTACAAACTTTTAAGTACTTCCAATGTTTTACATTTAATTGAACATTCATTTAATTCAGATTTGTGACAAGCATAAAATCTGAACTAAATGAATTTTATTGCCATTATATACATATACTACACAAATAAGTAAAAATAATAATACTAAACAAGATAGAATACGAATTTGCTCTTACTAAGTTCATGATAGACAAATTGTACAGTTACATCAATATAGAAAAGCAACAGGAATATATGAATTTTTATGAAAATATTTACCTTTCAATTAATACTTTATATTATGTTAACAATCTATAGAGTGAACATGATTTCAAAAATATTATGACATGAATCAATGAACATTAAAGTATCCTTATTAAATGAAAATATGTAATGTTTCATTTTCACTTTCTACAATTTGTAGATTTTATTCACTTGCTATCAATTTATAAATAAATTTAAACCTGAACTGTCTTAAATTATATAAAGATTTATTTTTTACAGACATTTACAATTATTATAAGTATAAAAATATTTACTTCTGAACCAAATTATGTATTAAAGTTGGAGTAGAAATTAAATGACTTAATTCTGGAATTGTATGATGAATGCCATTATAACATGTAAAACAGTAAATAAGATGTACTTGAAGATTACACTAGTAACATAAAACGTACAAGATATTGTTTTTATGGATAAATCTAAATAGAGAACAATGCCTAAGTAAACTTTTAAAAATAGATTTAGAACGAATCAATTTTCTAATTATAATTCTAGCTTTGTGAATACATTTCATTTGTTTAATATACTAAATAGTTATGACATATCCATAGACACAAAATATATAGCTAAACTTGTACAAAAGGTAACTTGGAGATGAAATATTTCCACTTTTATACCAAGATGTATCAAGTATTGCACATAATTTTGAATACAATAATTAAAAAAGGCACTTAATAACAATTTGAAATGGAAATGAGATCTTCAATTCCGTATCATATTGTCGTTCATTGTATTTTTATTATTGTGTTCAAAATCATGTTTGTTACTTATTGATGTTCTCTTATATAATTCAAATTTTAATTTACAAAATAAATAGTTGCTACATTACTTCCTCCAGTAAAATATATTAATCAGAGTTCTTTCAAAATGTAGAAAATATATTCAAAAGTAAGAGAGGATATGTTTTGGTGACAGAAAATGAAAAATTTTACAACGTTAAGATCGACAGATATAGCGAGAATTTACATATTTAATGTCTAATATTATTTATCTTTTCTAACGATTTAATTTCACAAAATGAATTCAAATAAACACTCTGTCAAAATGAGATTTAACACTTACGTTACCGACGAGATATCTCGTCTTTCAGATACCACCATTGATATTTGTCTTTTCATGGAGTTTTTATTTAATTCATCCTTAGGCGATGAATGTGTTAAGATTCAAAAAATAATCTTTTTTAATGGTATCAATTTAATTTCCAATTTTTCCAATTTAATTGGAAGTATCTGAAAGACGAGATATCTCGTCGGTAGCGTTCAAAGTGCTGAAGTAGCTTATTAACACCATAATAGTAAGTTAATTCTCGTGTTTTACTTATATATTGAGATTAGTTGAAATTATTTATATTTTATGTTATTAACGAATGTTTAATCATTTTGATAAAAATTAATAAACTACTATAAAGACAGATAAAAGAACTTAATTTGACTGTTTTTTAAAAATTATTTATCTATTTACTGTTTTTCGTGACAAACTTTTTTAAAAAATTATTTCTTAGGGACTTTTAAAAATTATTATTATTGCTTTGATTGTCTTATTAAAAATTATCACTACGAGGTTTGCAAAACAAAGCATCAGATTAATATACACTAAAGAAAATTTTTAAAATGAACATGAAAATATTCCTTATTTCAATACATTCCCGAAAAATGATGAATATTCATTTAAAGGTTGAAATCTAGTTTAATGTACACCTTGAATTTGTCAACAATATGGTAATCCAAACAAGCAAACAATCATTTTTGTAGCAACCCTATTTCTAATTTGTTCATAACTATTTTGGCGATTTGGCAATGTGAAAGGGTCTATTAAAGTAGATATCAACCTAATTAAGCATACAACCAGTTATTATCTTGTATTATTGAGGCAAATGTAATTTATGAATGAATTGTAGCTTCAGATGAAACACTTCATAAGAAAATTGTGTAGCGTAGATAGCTCATTAGTTCCGTTTTCTTCTTTTCATTTGTGTTATCATTAACATTATCTTATTTTTTTTTTAGTATTTTAGTTTAGTTTAGTTTAGTTATATTAACGTCCCGTTTTAAAGCCACACTAGTAATTTTGAACCGCGGTCTGATGACGAGGACGAACCTGAGCTGGCAGTTCCCTCTTCAAGCTTCCACACCACACCAGCGGGAGTACGTTGGCCCCGACGGATTTAACATGCATCAAACCCGCTTACACAACGTTCTTCGGTGGAACCTGGTTTAGTATTTGGAGTTACACAAGAACATTCAAATTACAGCATTGAATTTTAATGAATTGTGGCTCACTCGGCATTGACATTTTTTCACTTTCTGATTTTTAGTCAATCACAAATGATATTATATTTTGAGGAGCTAAAAAATAAAAAAAATTCTTTTATCCTTTAAATAACGGGAGAATCTCATGATGAAATAATTCACCTCGCCATCTGTTTCCCTGTTAGAAAGTTCAGTGTTGTATTTCGGGAAGAAAATTAATATTTAAAAAATGGCTCGCGCTTAAGTTATCAAAAATGGAGTCTGTGGCAGCGCGTTGTGTATTATCGACCATTGGTCAAGCAATTGTTTTTCAGATTTATGATGTCACCAGTGATGGATTTGTTGACCTCGAGCCAGAACTTTTGCTGAATATGATGGATTACACCAAAGAAATGCAAAGAAAAGAAATTTTTCGACTCACAGGCGTCTTATATAAACATCAACAGCCAATAGGGACTGTATTCGCGTGAAAAAAAAAATGTTTCTTATCTATCAATATTGATTTTGGATTTTTTCCCCCTTAAGAATGTTTTCCGAATATACTTTTTTGTAATTCAAATATCAAGTGCCAATGTATTTTTACAGTATTAAAGCAATACACATGAAATATAGTTATATGGAAATCCTGACATCTGTTAATCCATGTCAAATTAGGGTTAGTTATCTAACACTGTTACTAAAATGAAAATGGATTCAAATCTTTCTATTCCTTTTGACTTATTTCCCAATTTTTAAGTTTTTTATTTTGTAAAACTTGATTGGTGATTTTAGCGATTACTTTTATTAATTTATGTATTAAACTGTTGAAAATCATGCTTGGCTATTTTCTCTACTAAATACAAAACGCAATGTAAGCATGCCTATTGGCATTTTACAAGACAAATTTTTGAACCTAGAGCTACCAGACGTGTAAGGTATTTTCAGGATTGTATTCTGGAAGGGGGGGGCGATTTTTTTTAATTAATTCTAATATTAACTAATTTCAGCAACTTTTTTTATGGTTATAAATTATAGAACTCTTATAATACTAAAATTATTGTTACATCATCCTTTAAAATTACAAAAATTATGTTTTGAATGATATCATTTAATTGCCATACGATTCTATTGGAATAAATTTTTGAGTTCGAACAATTTTTAAAAAATGTTTTGTAGTATCATTTTCCGGCATTTAATTACATTCGGAAATCCCAACCTTTGATTTAGTCTTATAAAATTAACATTATATCGCTCAGATTCAGTTTCTGCACTTGACTTTTGTTTTCAACATAAAAGTTAATTATTCAAAACATATTGATGGCATAAGTTAAAAAGAATTATTAAAAAAACTTCAACACCTGAAACGTAAAACTAAAAGCTTTTGTATTGCACAGACTTCGAGGATTCTGATTTTCAATGGTGCCCGATCTAGAACATTGCATTATCATTTGAAATTCTTACTCTAAAGCCAAAATCGAAATTCTAAAGAAAGTACAAATTAAATTTATGCTTTAATTATACATAAAAGATTTAAATGTAATTAAAAGTAAATGTTTAGTTATTTTAATCTTCCGCTTTGAAGCAATTTTGCAGGATTTTTATACAAATGGCCGCCTTTAGAGACTACTTGTTCATAATACAGCTCTTTGAATTTGAATCAATTTACTTCTGAGTTTTATAAAATCTGAAAATCAAGTTAGAACTCCGTCTGAGAAAGGAGCTTTTCAGTTTTTCTCAGATAAATTTCACGAGATATCGGAGGATTTACACCTCAGGTTATCTTAGAATATCTCATAATTTAATTTTGTAAATTCATTACCTTTTTTTGAATACGGTCAAGTTGCCATTTCCATGTTAACCATCCATCAAATATCAAAGCAAGATACTTTAAGGTTCTAACATGCTTAATATTAACACCATTTATTTTGAAGCGACAAATATGAGTTTTTTTGGGGGGAGGGGGAATAAAATAAATTTGGTCTTATCCGGATTAATCTTTAACCCTTTTATTACTGCTCCGGCCCAGACGGCTGCGAAATTTTTTTACTGAAAGGTTAATTTCTGTTTCAGTCCAGAGGTGCAGGATGTAAAACTTATTAATTAATCACCAAAAGTCTCATTGCTTTACATCCTGTATTCCCCGCTTAAAATAGAAACCAGACGCCAGTATCAAATTTGCACGGCCGGTTTGGCCAGGTGAGTAGTAAAATAATTAGTATTTAATTCTTCAGCCCGATTTTCTATAATTTGAACTGATTCCCGTAAACGTTCAATAAATTTGTAAAAAGCACTCTCGGATGATAATAACAAGATAGCATCAGCAGACATTGTAACTGAGAAATTTTAGCAATGACTCCATCTTTCTAAACAATCCCTCTGCTACGACAAATCAAAAGACTGGCTTAAGCTTCATCGTTGAGGCACGTCCTTAGAATAATAAAAATCAATATTGTTCTCTTTATCGAAAATTCTTTCTATTCCTAAGAAAGTGCGTAAGTGTCTGATATCACACATTGACTACTCCGATCAGCCCCCAAGGCACATGGATAGATCTGAAATGATCGGATCGTCGTTCTAGCATTGGCGGGAACTAAAGTTCACTCCTACGGGTCACACCGACCACGGTACAAACCTTAACGGGGAAAGTACGTCCTGCTATCGGTAGGGGTTAGTCAACCCCACACCATTTTTCTGTACCCATCTGAGTGGCGAGAACCAACCACCATGCCAGAAGTTTCTCATTCTCAAATCGGAGGGATCCCCTGGTGGGAGATAATTTGCAGATATAATGATACGTTATCTTCTTATAATATTTTAAGTATATTCGACCATTCTAAGGAATTAAATGCATTTGGTATATCCAAAGAAATTGCACTGATTATTTTAAAAACTTTTCTTTGATTTATGGCTAAATAATTTAAAATAGTTCAAAGTATGAAGAATGCTCCTGTTTTTCTGAAAACCAAACTTCCCACATTATGAATTTTTCCCTTATCTCTGTGAAAATATGTAAATTGCTTTCACATAAGAAGCCCTCTATAAATTTATATTAGCATAATCTTCAGATTTTTCGACATGCAATCTACATTTTTTCTTCTTTTAAATGATTCTGAATAATAAAAAATACCCAAATATAAAATTTTAGACAAATAGATTCAAAATTACTAGAGGTGCAAGAAAAAGGGTTATTTCATGCAAATGGTCACTCTATCAACACTTTCCTTTATTCAAGTTTTTATTTCAATCATTAACAAGTTATCTTTCTTCTAATAAAAATTTATGAATTTTTTTTAAAAGTTTATTGTTAAATGCAAAGAAGCATTACTAAATAAGAATTCGAAATGCACGATTTAATTTGCATATTTTATTATAAATAACGATTAAATAGTATTCTCGAGGGATATAGTTTAAAATAATCCAAAATTCTGATTAAGTTCAGAAATTAATATTAAAAAAAAGAAGCAAAGTTAAATAAAATAAATTAAAGACGGCTGAAAAGCAAAAGGCAAATACTTATTTCCTGAAACAGTTCTTCATAATTGAATCATAAATTATATTATGCTGGTGATTTACATGCTTAAATTTCCTCAAAGCAAGAATTTTTTATAAAAATTCTTAATCTCTTTTCACAAGGAAAAGTATTAAATAAAAGCAATTAATTTGCCGAAATATTTTTAAACTTTTGTTTAATTTTTCAAAGAAGCTATTTTTTCACAGTTTAGTAGTAATAAAGTATTCATATAAAAGGAGGTGGTAATTCATTTTAGTGAGTAATATTTTATTCATTTATACTCGGGACAACGAGTGTGAATTTTTATATTTCAACAATATAAAAATTCACACTCCGAACAAATTTTTGCTTTTATGATTCTTTCATAATTTAATAACCTTACAAATCATTTTTACAATGTTTATTGGTACCATTCTGTCCCCAACAAAACGTCGCTTGAAAAACAGTCAGAATATAATCGACGTGTATCGATTCCCTCGCATATTTATATTTATTTTTAAAAAAAATGTCTGAAGAAACACTGAAAGCCCTGCTTTTTTTTCCGGATCATTTCGGATTTTTTTTTTTCCCCTTGCAAAAGAATGCTTTCGTAAAGTTGAGATGCCTCTAAAGTAAAAGAAAACTATGGCGTTCTAAAAGCTTTTGATTATTGCTACATATCCTAAAAAATAATTTGATAGAATCTAATGAACTTTGGAAAACTGGTGCTGTAAGTCTTGCTCCTACATTTGGGACCAAAATTATTGTGAGTTTCTATTCAAACATTTTTAACTAAAACATTCAAACATTTTTTTCATTTAAAAATATAAAATATGCTGTCACGTTTTTAAAATAATAATTTTTGGCGAATATTTTAATTAAAAATAAATTATTATCAAGGATTTAATGCTTTAAATATATCGAAAAAAAAATGGAATTCTCATTTAACATTTAGGAATTGAAAGTTTTAACTGCTCCTTAACTATTCATTGAAAATTTCGAGCTATTTTAAACGGAGAAATTAAATATGAATTCAGATTTGGGTGTTGTTATTTGAAAAAATTGAGTTTGAAAATCTCATATGTTGATGACCCCTAACATTAAAAAAAAAAAGTCACACTCTTTTAGTGAACATATTTTTATAGCGACTGGCATTTACAATTTTACTGTACAATAAATAGTTCCGGGACAACGAGCAGTGCTCGGATAATTTTTGGGTTTACTGTATCCTTAAAGAAAGCTTGCTATAGAATTTTCGTAATAAAAACTTAGTTGGTAGCTAGTGTTTAGTAAAAAATATTATATGCATCATTAGTGATAATTAAAAAAAAAAAAGAAACTGAAATTCAAAGTCAAGATGTTTGAAAATATAATGAAACACTTAGGCTCTTTTAACAAAACAATTTATTATAATAATATCTGCATTTTAATTATAATAAAAGTTTTTTACAAATTTGAAAATACACCATTAATTCTATATTAAACGATAATATATTCGTATTAATTCATATTTTTCTAACTAATCCTTAAAGGAGTTAACAGTTTATGAAAAAGTTACTATATCTTGAAATTGAAAACATTTATTTTCTTATTATTATAGGTAAATTAATATATTTATATTTCTTGCCGTACAGAATGTTCTTTTTTTTTCCCATGCAATTTCCTAGCCTTTTTAGATAGTTCCATGCAACAACAATTGCACTATTACGCGTCTCTTTACCACATTTCCATCGATTTTCAGCAGTAAAATCCTGCATATGTTTTATTCCCAGCAGACCTTCTTTAATTTCGAAGAATTTATGACTCATATCTGGAAATAAATGTATGAACTGTGGCTAAAATACTAAAAAAAAATAACAGAAAGTAATGATATCAATTTGTTGCTCACACGGTGAAGAATTAAATAAATTCAGCATGGCGTTTAAAGGTCTTTGGTTAAGGCGCTTAAGAACCTTTTCCCATTGGGAACCAAATAATCGTACTTTTAGGTATCTACACACTATTCGTTATTAACGGATTTCATTGTATTAAGTGCATTATTTTCTAACTATAATTATTTTGTTAACGACTGTGCATTAAATGTTCTTTCCTTCAGCTTCTGTGCAATTCTAGAATCTAGGAAAATAGCGTGATGTAAAACAAAAAAGTTCAAGGTCAAAACAAGAAACCTAGTCCAGTTCCTTTAATATAAAAATATCTCCCCCCCCCCTTTCAGATACCGGTCCAATACAATTTCTTTACTCCCACCAAAATTTAGTATATCTGCATCTAGATTTCATTGATATTCCTAACAAAGCAAAATGAACTTTACATAAAATTCCATTAGTTCATTATTCCCTCTTTCAAATGCACACAATTTTGTATAGCTGTATTGAATATTGTAATGTAGTCTTCAACATGCATTTTTTTTTTTGCTTTTTCATTTTTCATTTAATATTTTCGTTTATACCCATTATAGTGATAGGGAACTCCAAATTTTCTGAGTTCTGAGGGGGAATGTACTATGGTAAAAAGGAAGAAAAGGGGTAAAAAAGAAAGAAAGCATGTAAAGATGTGAAAGTGATAATTATCAAGCAACAACAACAAAAAAAAAAAAAAAAAACACCTGTTTTGAGCAGAAAAGGACAAGAAACAGGTGAAAAGAACTGAAATGCAGTTTAATATCTCAAGCACTAGCTAAGGCTGCAACCTGTTGAGAAAATGGTTAATCAAGAATATACCTTAGTTACCGAAGCCAGATTAGTTAGGACTTTTTGTTTTGACTTTAGATCACTTATTTACCACGAATCTATGTAATTTCATTTTCAAAATACAATCTATATATTTGGTTATGATTATCTTTCTTTCTTCACAAACTTCTCATTTTGGTGAAATGTTTCACTAAATACCATATTATATGGATTTATTAAATACAGAATTCTAAAGCTAAGATTTTTTTTATACCAATATTATTTTCAATTATCACTGTGTAAACAAAAATTTATCTATTTATTTATTTATATTTTTGAAGAATGGGTCAAGTATTTTGCCTTAGAGCAAAAAAGAAATTGCATATATTAAAAAATTTCAAATCTGAAGTTTTGTCGAATAGGAAAATTGCAAATAGATAACTAACAAAAAATTAAAAATGAATTGATCGCATTCCTAAACTTATCAACAAACTTTCAAAGTTATATATCGATACTACAAAAGAAATAAAAGGACTTAATTTAGGTTGGTCTTAAGTTGTCCTTAATATAGTGGATATTAACTATAGTGGTTGACTTAAGCCACAATAGCGAAAGAATACTGCTTACTTCTTCGGTATGCATTTATTTCGTATTTACGAGCCACAAGAATTACTAAAGAAATTAGGATTAAAGCTTCAATTTGAACTGTCAGAAGCACAATTAAGA
This sequence comes from Argiope bruennichi, assembly GCF_947563725.1. Classification (NCBI taxonomy): domain Eukaryota; kingdom Metazoa; phylum Arthropoda; class Arachnida; order Araneae; family Araneidae; genus Argiope; species Argiope bruennichi. Next base: position 59,887,716 of record NC_079154.1, read on the forward strand.
AACAAAAATGATTAAATGATTGGTACTAAGAGGTAAACTCCTGTTCAAATTTCGCCGTAGGAAATGACTGTTCTTCGCAAAAGAACACTTGATTGGACTTCTAAGAGCAGAAACAGATTTTATTGGCCATGCTCATTAAAATCCAAAGGCTTAGTTAAGACTTGAAATGATGCCAGACGGGGGGAAAAACTACTGTACAGCATAACGAAATCACACAATCGCACTGACAAGAAACATTGTCACTGTTTTAGGCGTTACACAGACATCACCCACAACATAAGTGGTAATTAGTAAAAAATACAAATGATCATCCAATCGAAGGTGAAAATCAGAGATAACAACAACAAAATATAACTAATCAAACCAACAGTCAAACCAATACTTGGCCAATAAATTATGTCACCACTACTTCCATTGGATGGAGTGCAGATATAAAACAAGATAATTATTTTATATAAATATACCACATTTCCTCGTGGGTGAACACCAGAAATTTCGCATCATTAAGATTTTTACATAATTTATTAAAAACATTTTATGAGGAAACCACATAAAACTCTCCACAAAATGACAGCAAAAAGAATCATGAAACAAAACACACAAAATTGTGGCAAATGGAGAATCAAAATTCCTAATATTTTAGCATTTCTAAATTTATTAAATTTAAAAATAAGAATAAAAATTCAACCGCTTCATCTTCTTTCCTTTAAAAATTGGTTTTAATAAATATCAAAAGTATATACATTCAATTAAAATATAACTAAAATAAGTGACGATATTTTTCCAAGTCCAACTTTCAATATCTTTTATCCAGCAAGAAAGAAAAAAAAACATTTAAAACTAAAGAAACCCGCAATTTATCTTTGACAAAGAGTGATCCATGTTAGATTTTCACAAATATTTAAAACATTGAGAGAAAATCAACGCAATCCCTCTTGTTTAATAGAAAAATCATTTGGTACCCATACGATGCTGAAAAGCCGTCACCCAAATTCATATACCAACAATGCTTTTCATTCTAAAGTTTAAGATTCAAAGTTTTTGGTAGACTCGTTTTGGTATTCTGGCAGATAAATCAATATAATATTGTCACGAAGATATAAAGAACATCGCCGTTAGTTTAAACAAACAATTAGATTTATTTGAACGAAGCAACTCACAGCAGAATGAGAACTTACCCATCACTTCAGCTTTCATACATATACAGAATGTTCGAGAATAGTTCAATCTGAATATTTAAGAAAGATCTAGAACCTTCCAGAACTTATCTAACATTTTAAATAAAAGAATTCCAGTCTTTGGATAAAAAATCGTGGTTGTGATTCGAATCATGGACCAACCAATCAGAAATGAGATGATCTGCCAATTGAGCCACGGCGGCTGCTAGTTCTGATTTGTGCGACAACATAAATAAGCTTCATCCAGGTCATCACTTGCGGCATAAAAATAGGTTTCTTGAACTCGTCGGCAAAGATCTGATGTGGTTCCAGGAGACATGGGATACACAGAAGCTATTCGTAAATAAAAGTTATCTCGTAAATAAAAGTCAAAGAGGATTAAATCTGGTATTTTAGAAGGAAATTCAACCAATCTTTATAAGCCAATCTATTTATCAAGAAACTCCGTATCCAACCATCGCCTTATTGTTGATTTGTAATAAGGAGAGTCACCATCTAATCGTAACTACATATGTAGAAGTACTCCCAAACGTCAAAGAGCTTAGGCGTAATGCTATTGAAAATGATTGAATATATCGGTCACCATTTAGCATACTATTGTACAAAATAGGACACACAAAGTCTTTGTTATCAAAGCATATGCTAAGAAACTAAAATACAGCGGTGATATTCTCCTATATCTCGAATCTTATTTATATTCGTAAATGGTATTATTTATATTCGTAAGTGGTATTAAATACAAATATATTTTTGAATTTATAAATAATTGCTCAGACTCTGTCATTTAATTGATACAACCCCAGGGCCTCAGCCTTTTAAAGCTTAATCATGACAGATTCAATTTCTTTATCGATATATTAGTTGAATAAACGAATCAAACATTACAGGAATAAGATTATCATTAAAAACATTTTAGACTGTAGGATAAAAATGATTCAATAGGATAATATTTCCATCATAAACTGTAAGAATGGCGCATTAAAAGAATTTATCAATAAATAATTAATTTTTTATATCTTTATTAAATGTTATTTCAAATACTGCTATATATTTATCCATGGACCATGAACGAAAGAAATTTCAAGATTTTTTTTGGTGCTTAGAAGCAATTTCTTAGCTTTTTGCCCTCGGTCTGTTTAAACGAATCTTGCTGTTTGGGCAGATCCTTATGGGAATTCTTTTGTTCAATCCTTAAAAACCTTTTATAGAATGAATTTGTAGCATACACAACTCATTTGTCCAAATTTTGAAATTGCAGACATTTCTCTTAGGTTTTTTCTTATCTAAATAAATCCGTAGTAGTATCGCAGATAGACTATCACATCAGTACAGTCTCTAAATATTTAACATCATCGTGCCGTTTAAATATTTTTTCTAATATTTTTTTTTTAATTTACTAAAAGTTTATGAATATTATATTTAGTTTTAAGATAGAATTAATTTACTAATATCGATGTAGTTTCAACTTGAACAATTTATGATCATTGAATATGTGTCTATCCAAGATGTCCCATTATTTGAATTCAGCAGTACAACATGAAATAATAGTCAGCTCTGGGCAGCCCATCCATGATGTCAGTCTGATGGCTCATCCTTACTGACGTTGGCTAATTAGGGTCTGTCATATGAAATTATAAATGGTAGATTCTAATTGGTCATATTGTTACGAAATTTCCGGGTTCGTTTGGATAGTGGGAGTTATATGGTGTGGAGAACGCTCAATCACCAGGCGGCAGTAGAAAATAAAACAACGACGTTTATTTACACGAAGACACACAGGACAGCACAAAGGCGACAACTATATACAGCACAGAAGACGATTATCTTCAGCCGAGACGTGCAGCATACAACAGTATACACAGCAGCTCTACTCCGTCGCTGCTCCGCTAGTCCCAGGAAGACGAGTTCTTCACCGTCGCTTCCGACTACTCTGCCCTAGCAGCTGCGGCTGCTTCCTTTTATAGGTCTCAGGAGGCGGGGCTAGACGCCTCTCAACCAATCAGGAACGTTCGAGGCGTATCTCCGTTCCTATTGGACGGATCGGGAAAATTCTCGATGTTTCGGGTATAATCTATTTCGGCGCCAAAGTCGCCAAATTCGTCGCCAAGTCGCCAAATGGTCGCCAAGCTCCGGGACCCTCCGACGCAACACCGGACTCCACCCAATACCGATGACTGTAAAACATTCTTTCCGATGGTGGAACCAACTATGCTGGGAAGCAGCATTACAGATTCGTAACAATATTTTAGAAATTTAAGTTATTAATCAATTTAAAGTCTGCCGTTTTTTACTTTCTAATCGCAACTCTTTAAACTGGAACGGCAATGAAAGTACCAGTGATAAGAGTTAAAGAATTATCTCATCTGTGTTCTCATGTAGAAAAAAATTAGCTTCGGTGATATTAAATAATCAATATGTAATGCAACTATTACTGATCAAATTGAATATTTATTAAGATTTTGATTAAAAACTTATAATTAAAGCCTTATTGTTCTTAAATTTATACATATTTGTGCCAAGAATCATCCATAAAAGGTATTTCTATAATAAATATGCTCCTGGACAATAATACAGCTTAAAATACGGCGATTGACAATGGGTGAAGTTCATTTCAACCTTTTCTTTGAGGCCGACATAGTACGTTTAATCAAAATATTCCTCTGTCTCAATCACTCGGAATTGTAGGGTCTCAATTAAGTTTTTTTTTTTCCCCAAATGCATTGCAAAATATATTTCATGAGTTACGTAGTATATCAGAGGATTATTCAAGGAAAGTTTCTGTAGTAATAATAATAATAATAATAATAAAATCAGCGTACTTCAATAAGAAAACAAAATTTCAGACTAAAAGAATGATTGAATAAAAGTATTGAAGAGCGAATGCCCTTTTGTAAAAAAAAGTTGCCACTGTTTACTTGTAAACTTAAATTTTATCTGTAATTATCACGTTATTAAAAGACTTTATTCAGAGTACAGCTTAAATTAAAGCCTATTTAATACTGAAAAATAAATCAAATCTTCATAGTTAATCGTTAACAACGGAGAAAAAAAACTAGAATAAAATATTAGTAGGAACAATGAAAACAATTTGGGTTTCCTTCTCAATTATAAAAATATTGTTGTAAAATATAATTAAAAGCATCTTAAAAAGTTAATTAAGCCTAGACTGTAGAAGTTTAAAGAAACAAAACTGGTGTTATTGAAAAGATATTTTTTTGAACATTAAAACGTTGAAAAAATTTTATGCAGGAATATTCTTAAAAGCTATTAAAAAAAAACGCCGAAATTTTGCTTACTTTTTAGTTAATTGAAATTCTAACAAAATTAGAAAATCCCTTTGAGGTACAAATTCCTATCCTCCAAAATATTTACGTATCTAATGTGGTTTTAGTGTACGCGATTTAATTTAAACGGTTCAATTCAACTATTTCTGAAAACAAAGAAAAGAAAAGAAAACACAAACTATAATTTAAGGATTTTTTTTCCAAACTCTTTTTTGTAAATATCAGTTGCATTAAAATTATTTTCTTACAACTTGTGAGCGTTACTTTTTCACTCAATAAATTTGTCAAGTTCTATATGAATTTTACGGCTTAAAAGAATCTGATGCTCCAGCATTTTGGTAATTAGCGAAATTTTATTTATTTTGTCGATATAAGATACTCATACAACAGTGGTAGCTCTAGGTTAAAAACACAAACACACTGAAAATTAAAGACTCTATATAATACGAAATAAAAGAGGAAATAAAGTCTTCACATCGAGTTAATACCGTATTCTTTTAATCTTAATTTTAATATTCGCAAAAGTATGAGATTAATTTGTTTCATCAAATCAACCAAAATCCACAAAACAATAAAAAAAAATTAAAAAATTATACATAAAATTAAATTAAATTTTTTTTCTTCAAAAAATTGTATAGATATGAAATTTAAGAAACATTAAAACATTATATAGAAATAAAATTGGCATCATTAGAGAGACAGTTATTCGAACTTCAAGGTGGTGTAAAATTCATTTTTTGCGAGATGATATTTTTGGAAGATACAGCGTAAAAATATTAAGATGCAAATACCAAAATATTAAAGGTTGACGTTAAAAATTTTATAATATAGATTAATTTTTAATTAATGTAGTTCATATAAATTTAGAATTTTGAAAAGCTTTCAGTGATCTTTTACTTGTTTTAAAGGATACTTGTGCCAAACATCATCATTATCGGTAAAAAAATGTTGGTTTGGAGAACTAACGAATGAACACACGCACACTGACATTCTCTATTATTATTATTTATAATACTAATAATTCTCTATTATTATTATTTAAAACTATAGTTATTGCAAGTGGACCATAACAGTTTCGAATTCGTCATTACTTGCAGTGTGTTTTTCCCCCTTCATATTCTTATGCCGTGGATCTAATTCTTGTTTAATTTTCTAGAAGAAACAGTTTTTTTTTTCTGTTAGAAAATTAATTCATCCTGTCTGTAGTGATTGGATTTTGAAGCGTTAGGAAATAAACGTTCATAGATGGCGCTAGACAACTAGCGCGAGTGTAATTAAAAGAGTGATGTCATTCGACTGTTGACTCTTGGAGAAGGAGTTACTAAGCAGAGTAACTCGAATGAATCTGCAATAAATTTGTTGTTAAGTTTTCTATTTGCCTATTTATTCAAAGCACTCACGACACTCTTCATTTGTAAGCTTTATTATCAAAATACTCTTTTTATCTTTAAACTTAGTTAGAAAATACAATAATTTGATCCAATTCTCTGGTTATAGGAGCAAGGTGACTATTTAAATCCTTTACCACTGTATTATTTTATAGCAAATTTTCTGTAATACTTTCCGTTACTAATATTATACTATTTAATTTTCACTACCACTTTCTGAACAATTTCTGAAAGATCCAATGGTGTATTTAACATGTTACAACACAACATACAATAATTGACAGTATAAGATAAAAACAAAACTTTACCTTATTCAACATTTTAACGATTTATTTTAAATTTTGCTTTATTTTGTTTTAGTAGCTTTATGAAACTGCAAATGCTCTTATATATTTATTTATTGTGACTCATGACTACATAGCGTCACATTTGTATTCAATATTACTTAAGAAACATTTGGTGTTTATAAATACAGTGATAATTAAGTGTGAGTTATAAAACTGATAGCAACCTGGCCAATTGTATTTGACAAATTATTCCAATATTTTTTAATTCAAAGAATTTTTATTTTTTACAACTTTATTTAGCAAATAGGTTAATAATATTAATTAATCGATTTATCTGCAGCTCGCTCTCAATCCACAGGTCCTAAGAACTGCTGTATTGGAAATCCATTCAATCCACCATTTTCTATTTAAATAATGGGGTTTAAATCAAAATCTTTAATGTTGGTTTTTGAAATTAATAGTACAAGATATTGTACGATGTTTCCACGATGTTGTCCGATATTATTTATTACAGGTAAATTCGTCAAGATTGTTTATTATTGTTAATATTGTTTGCATTTTGTGTTAATAGGGAATATAGATACTTCAGTATTGGCATTTCGTTTCTTAGCATCATATAATTTCAACCATAGAGATTGAAAATGGTTGAGGTTATTGATCATCAATAATTTCAATTGATTATTTGATGAAAAATATTAGAGTAATTAGCAATTTCATCTCTCGCCCCTTTTCGATAAATATACCTGTCAATTAGAACAATTTGATTGTCAGATTCGTAAACTTCTATCTTTTAAATTCACATTTCATAGCCAATATCGGCCAACAAATCTTCTTTTTTAAAGTCTAATATGAATTCAGGAGCATTTGATTCATCCAATTCAACATTATTAGTGTTTTCACATTTTGAATTGAAATTATCAATAATCGATCATAATAATAAACAAATAACTAGTGGAAACATTTTCAAATATTCTCTCTTACAATTAAAATTAAAATCAAAAACTCATCAATAAAATGCAAAATAAATAATTGAATACAATGAAAATAGTTTAAAACCTTAATACACAATCTAAAAGTTTATAATATGACAAAACAACTTACCGGATCGCCAGTTTAAGAGAAAGTATTCTTCTAATCGTAGGATAGAAAAATGGTCGTCGATAGGAAGGAAGGATGGAGGTTTGTTTTCTGACATATGCTCCTGAAAGGGTTCTTAGCTTGTGCCGGGTTATCAAAATCAAAACACTGTCGGTGATACATACACAACACTAAAAGTTCAAAATCGCAATACTGAAATGCTCGAAGGAATAGAAAACATCATGAAGAACGGACTGGAAGAACAGTGACAACTGAGCGGTTCTTCATGGCCAAACGAATAGCATAGATGTAGTTGTCAATCAGAGCAAATAGAATGAATTCAATAAGAAAGTTTCACGTTATTTGAATACAGCAAGGATTGAAGACGACTCAACTAAGCGGCATCTCACTCATCAAAATGGTTACTTAAGCAATCACTGTATACAGAAGACAGATTAATCTTTTTTCACAAGAAATTTCTACAAAAGAAGCAATAGATTTCATGGAATACAATTATATTAGCAAAATGATTATCCTGGATTTAAATGAAAATATCCATCTAATCGTAGAATAGAAAAAAGGACGGTGATACATGCACACCACCAAAATTTTAAAATCACAATACTGAGATGTTCTAAGGAACTGAAAATACAAAAATGAAAACCAAATGAAGTGCATCCAAATCAAGAAGAACGGACCAGAGGAACAGTGACAACTGAGCGATCCTTTGTCGGTCGGACGATTAGCGTAGATGTAGTTGTCAGTCAGAGTAAGAAAGAACTAACTCAAAAAGGAAATGTTCACCGAATTCGAGCACAGCAAGGGATGAAGATGACTCAACCAAGAAACGTCTCACTAATGCGAGCAAGATGGCGTCTTGAGTATTCACTGTATACAGAAGAGGGATTAATTTTTTTCACAAGAAATTTCAACAAAAGGGAACATTAGATTTCATGGAATACAATCATATAAACAATAAGATTCTCTTCAATTTAAATGAAAATACTCTTCTAATCGTAGGATAAAAAGAATGATCGGTGATACATGCACAACACTAAAAATTCTAAATACAATATTGAGATGTTCAAAGGAACGGAAAACATCAAGGAAAATCAAAATGAAGTGCGTTCAAACCATGAAGAACGGACTAGAAGAATAGTGATAACTGAGCTGGCTTTCATAGCCGGACGAATGGCATAGATGTAGTTGTCAGTCAGAACAATAAGAAAGAAGAAAGAGTCACATAATTTGAACACAGAACAAGAGAAAGATGACTCAACCAAAGGACATCGCAGTAATGCGACTTAAGCAATTACAATATACCGACGATAAATCAATTATTTTCACAAGAGATTTCACGGAATACAATCATATATGTAAGAATATTCCACCGGGAATCTCAAAGAGATAATATTGACAGCATTGTTCCAATTTCTTTCCAATTCGAGATTATTTTTGGTTGCACATGCCACCAACAGATTCGAAGACCTATTTTTTGAATTTGCTGGATATATCCTTATGTCTTTCATACAAAGCAATTCTCATAATAAGAATTTAAGAAGTATTAATCGCACTTTACAAATGAAATGACTTAGTTAATCGGATTTTTGAGTTAGTTTGCAAACAGTTTTTTTTTTTGTGCCATTACTAAATAAAACAGTATCGACAGGATTATGGATGCAAAGGATGTAGGGAATACAGAACTCAGTCGTCGCTGCTCCTTATTGGTTGATCCGAAAGAAAAATATCTATCATGTTGCCATTCTTGTTTTGAAATCTTGGTATGGATTGTCTGGTGTCCTCTAAATTATCATTTCGAACGGTAGACATGCACTGCACACTTATTTGTCGATATTTTAAAATATGCATTCAAAATTTCAAGCTGCATTTCAATGAAATATTTTTATCTTTCAATAGGATAAGTTATACATACCTGAAGTTTTGCTAAACAATTGTTTGTTCTTTAAAATATTTAAGTTTTAAAGTGGTTTTGATTGCAGAAAATATGGCAATATTTGGAGCATCTACTTCTATGGTGCTAAACAATAGGACGGGTGACTACGATTTAATGATGTTATGACAGATGCTATGATATACTTAGTTAAATGAATAATTAATACTACAATATTCATAAATAAGTAATTATTCTTTGATTCATTTAAAACAAATGTTTATAATTTATTATAAACACATATAGTAGCTCTAACATTATATAATTCATAGAATTAGTTTTTCTTTTTAGAAATTTATTTATTTGGTTCAGTTAGTTGAATGACCCTTTTAATTGCCTTATTGGAACCTTCCATGGTAATTTACATAACAAGACGCCTTTTGACTATAGTCTTATCGCATAGTGAAAATTGCATCGAATATGCAATTTTGACTTCTTGCCTGTCATCAGTTGGATCTGAAATTTGGTAGATTCGACAATGCTGGTATCAAAATCCCATATTGAAATTCATTAAATCTTGCTTTTGCATTTGTTTTCTCGTTTCTGTATACTATATATGTTATAGAAAAACAGTCAAATATTAGATGGATCCAAAATTTAACTATCTTGAAAAGCGAACTGATGTCATAATTAAAATGTTTTTATTCGATCTATAAATCAATCGCACCATTTCACAATATGGAATTAATAGAACTACAATCATAGTGATTCATCTACCAAGCTCGTTACTGAAAAATCGCGCTCACAGGCATGCGGACAGACAGACAGCCCAACTTCCGGCTTAATATCATCCACAGGTTGACAGAAATTTACAATTTAATGTAAATTTGATTGAAATTTGGATATCAAATTAAATTTCAACCCTTAGTTTGTTGCATCTTGAGTTCAATTGCATTCATCGACTCGCATAATTCCGAAAATAATGTGATTATATGATATGATTGCATAATATAGTGTATTCATTCGCCGAAATCCCGTAATTTGAAAAAGTATGTAATTGCTTTTCCATATACTGTCTGGAAGTGTAGCTAAACATTGATTGTTAAAAAGTCGGATATGACTGATGATGGATATGGAAATGGCGAGGGAATTTAAGGATTGTTCCAGATTGATTCTAGCAGAAACTCTGCTCACACGGACATTAAGCGGATGATTAATAATTCTATGCATTTAAATCCTTGAATTTGAGAAACCCATAACCGAGAACTGAAAATAATATATATGTATTTTATGTAAATAGATATATATTAAATAATCAATGGAGTATTCCATGATTCATATGTTATCTAAGCAAGCTACTCGTACAATTGTTACAAAGAGGTCAACAAGATTGAAATTCATCGATATCTTGAAGAGGATATTTAACTCTGTTAGTACAAGATATTGAACGATATCTCCATGGTTTTGCTCGATATTCTAATATGTTGGTTTTTTTTGGATTTTATTGGCGCAAGAGCCAAATTTTGGCTAAGTTGCTCCAGACATATGATTAAAATCATTTCAATAGTAATTTAAAAGTCAGATAAAAAACAGACTGACTTTTCCTATTATTCTGAATGCTGGCCATTATCATGAAAATATTGAAAGCATGTTTGGGGGCAGTTTGTGCTATCAGAGAAGCGTTTCCAATAAATTCTTTTTGTATACTTTACTCTTGAGATTTCGTACCGCCTGAACCTATACAAATTCTTAGAAATGCACCATTGCCTGTACTAATTTGAAAAAGCTGAGTGTTAATTAGATGCGAAAAAACAAACATCGATAAATATCTTAAAGCTTGTATATATTACGGTATGAATCATATTTCTAAATCTTTTGAAAAAAATTCCGATTGCTTACCGTTTGTTTCAAAAGGCCTCGATTATATCACTTTCAAATACAATTAAGATCGAATAAATCGTATGTTATTATACACGCTTTTTTTCTTCTCTTTTTAAGAGAAACGCAATAATTAATGCAATTAAATCCAAGTACTTTTTACGATGTTCTTAAGATGGTTAATTACTTAGGAAAGAAATTAAAAAGTTAGCTATAAAAAAACGGCAATAAAACCTACGTATTACAGCAAAATAAATAAATAGGAAAAAGATGAAGCATAAAAAAAAGTGAAATATTAGCAGCTTAAGACCATGAGTTGGAAGTTCGGAAAAGTAAATGAGGAGGAAAAATAAAATTTTAAGTTTCACGTTGGAACATTTAAGAGTTCGATTAATTATTCTATGTAATTAAACTTGCAAATTAGATGGAGGCGCGTCGGTTTAATACGAATTCTTTTCCAACAGATGGCGCTGGCTTTTAATTACAGTTAGTTTAGTCGATAAATTTGTTGATGTAATATCCTAGTCATCTTTCCACTTTTAATCTAGCGGATACTTCTTATTTTTTTAATGGAAAATTATGTTAAAAGTTCTTAAAGTTCCAATAGAATAGGTTCCTAAAAGTTTTCTAGTTTCCTGTCAGACAAAAAATATCATTTTAATCTTAGCTAATATGATGAGATTCAGATGGTGAAATGTATTAAGCATTGTTTTACTGACTGTTAAAGAGATGGGGAAAAAATAGCTTTACTTTTCAATTGTTTTCAACTTCATAACATTGCAACTAGAAAATTCTTTGTCTTGCTATTTATATAATGGAAATCATTAAAAGAGACAGCTGAATGTTATGCAAAAAACGTTAATGAAGCAATGAATATAATTAGATTTGTATACGAACAATAAGAAAAATAAAACTACTAAAAAAACGTTATAAAATTCGCTGGAAATAAGGAAAACACGCCACAGGAATCAAATTGAAACAACAAAGACGGATTCTTTTTAATTTTACGAATTCATAAATTAGTCTTCACCTTCATTTTTATTACAGTAATCGCTATGACATCAAAGGGATTTCCATAATAATAATAATACCAATTTTCAAAAACTATTTATTAATATATGTCAATTATAAAACTCACTCACTGTAACATTTATAAAAACTTATAAAATTCAAAAGTATGTTTGGATGCAAAATTAAATGATTCAGAATGAGTCAGCATTCTGTACATTACGATAAATACAATATTCCATCTCCATTAATAATAAAAATGATTGTATGTATGAATATTAGTGGCTCCATTGGCTAAACCGCTTGAATTTTACAGCTACCAATTTATCATATATATATATATATATATATATATATATAATATCGTACACTATATATACATATTCGTACACTAAATGTATTATTCTAGATCTTATTAAATGTAAACTTAACATTGGAAAAAACGATTTACTTTTTAATAATAAAAATAATGTTTACAAAGAATACTGTGTGATTAAATTCTTGGATATTTACTTCGAATATCTAAAATTACCCAAAATTATACGTAATAATAATATATTTTTTCCTCTTGCAGATAAAACTACTGTATCAATAGCGTTTAGTTACACTTCAACTTTAAAGAAAAAAATTTGTAATTATAATTACTATAGCAAAAATTTAGATAAAATAAATAAAACAGATTGTTACTGTAACAAGGAAAAATATAAAGAATTTATAGATATTGATAAAGGTCATATTATTACAGGTAATTTAAAAATTATTGAATCCAACTCTTTAAGAGATTTGATGGGAAGAGGAACAAAATTTAGATTAAGAGAAAAAATAAACCATAACAAAATTTTGATTTCTATTGGTAATGATTTGGATGTTTTTATTGCCAAATTATCTAGAAAATACCATTGGCCTGCGGAAGGTTTCGGGGAATGGAAAGTGAGAATTTTAAAGAAAATTAAAATTAAATTGAATACTGATTTTGACAGATCTAAAGAACGTGGGATTTATTTTAGTAAAACATTAAAAAATGAAATAAAAAATTTAAAAGAAAAATTTGTTATTACAGTAATAGATAAATCAGCAAATAATTTCTGTTTAATTTGTAAATATTATTATAAAGAACTTTTAATTAATGAATATAACTCTAATGCAACTTATATGTTAAAGAACACCGGGAAAAAGGAATTAGATAAAAGAATGCTAGCTTTCGCAAAAAAAACCAAAACTAAGACTTGCTCTCTTAACTATCCTTATTTATTCCCAACAGTTAAATTACATAAAAATCCATTAAAATTCAGATTCGTAACCTGTAGCACTGGTAGTTATAATTACTATACGGGTAAACATTTCTTTAAATACTTAAAAATTATCCTTGACAAAATAAAAAATGAAGACAACTTTATTATTTCTAGTAACAAAGAAGTATTGGATTTTCTTAAAGATAACAACATTAATAAACTTAATACTTTTGATTTCGAAAATTTATACACTAATCTACCTCATGAAAAATTAATAAAGGTCTGCACTTTTATATATGACGAATATTTAAATGAAAATATCATTCCTAAAAATAACTGGCTTGAGTTATGTAATTTTAATATTACTGAAAATTACGTGTTTAATGGTATTAATTTTTATAAACAAGTCAAGGGCATTCCAATGGGGACAGCTTTCTCAAGTGCTTTAGCTAATATTTTCCTGCATTACTATGAGAAAAAAATAATTAAATATAATTTAATAAACGGGTGGAGATATATTGATGACCTACTTTTGATTAACTTCGACAATACTAATATTATTACTAATTGCTATCCAAAAGATTTAATTCTAAAAGATACAAATAAAAATCAACTTGAGGCTACCTTTCTGGATTTAAAAATCGAAATTGCTAATGATAAAACAATAGTTGGTATATACGATAAAAGGGATGATTTCAACTTTAAAATAACAAAACTATGTAACTACCATTCCAATCTAAACTCTAAAATTTTCAAAAATCTAATTTTCTCACAAGTTAACTGGATCAAAAGGGTTTGCAATAATAAAAATTCTTATATTGAAGCATCAAATATCCTCCTTAAAAATTTAATTAAAAATGATTTTCCTAGAAATTACTGTAATGTCAATTTTTTAATTAAACAAGGTATAGTTTGGGATTAATCCTTTGGCTTAAATAAAAATAGAACTTTACTTGCATATTGGATCACTCAATAGATGGCGCTGGGTGCCTACCTCTGTTTACATAATTTACCGTTAACTTTTTTAAAAACAGGAAATCACAATCGATTGTTTAAAGTTTCCTTGACTGTTGGATGGTATGTTCTGGCTTTTTCGTTTTTAATTTTAATTTTAATTTTAATGCTGTTTAATAATGCTGTTTTTGTTTTTATTGTTATTGTTTTTATTGTTTTTTTACTTTGTTGTGGTTCTTTTTTTCTAATTTGTTATTTTGTATTTCCTTTCTGTTAAAATGGTATATCTCTTGAGCATAATTTCAGGGGATTTTCGGGTCACGAGGAATCATTATTAGACAAAGTCTGTATGTCCTCACAGAAAAAATCCCTTTATTTGAATCCCTGCCTGAGGGTGACCCTTGAAAAAGTCTTCAGGCCGGATTCTTTTTTTAATAATTTTTTTTGGTTTAATTTTTATTTGATTTTTGTTTTTCCTATTAACTTGATTCTAATACTTTTGTATATATATATATATATATATATATATATATATATATATATATATATATATATATATATATATATATATATATATATCGGAGAGTGAAAATATGCACTTAAGAGAAGATATTTTTTGAAATTTTCATTGGAAATTTAATTAATTAAAAATTAAATAAAATCTTAGCATTTTTCTGCGATAATTTCTATAAACATAGCACAGAAATAATATTTATAGCATTGTAAAATTCAAAAAATTATTCTTCTAATGATATAAATTTTCTGCGTTTTTTTAATATTTTAATCAATTTTTTAAAAATAATTAAAAAAATATTTTAAGTCCATTTGAAGATTGGTTGATATCTAGGATAAAATAAGGTAGAAATACACATTTTTTAAATTAATATGAGATGTCTTACTTTGCTTTTGAGAGTAGTGATGGTATGACTCTACCCTTAATGGTAGTTAATAATGTTGAAAGGAATGCGATATGATTTTTTTTTTCTAAAACAAAGTGTGATCATATTTTTAAAAAAATAATTCTTCAGAAATTAATTTTTAAAACTTAAATCAAGGTGATCTTTAAGACATTTTTTTATGAAATACTTTTTCAAAATTTGAAAGATATCCAAGGTATTTTTTTAAAAAAAAATTGAGACAAAAATTAAAATATTGAAATGTTATGATGTCTTTAAGAAACGTAATTAATAGTACTCTTCTGATTTCGAGAATCAGAGATGTAAAAATGTAATGGTTTTTAAACCTTTGTTAATTCTAAACATTTAATAATCCAAAAGGCAAATTAGATATCAGCTTGCCTCGATTTAAGAATATGGTGAGATCATCAAAATTTTTTTTCAAATTATTTCTAACCAAATGTGATAATTTAACATGGTAGAAATGCTGAACTTTTGGCGAGTTTTTGATCGGCTGACAGAATTTCGACATGCTTGGCAAGAAAAATCATTTTTTTTAAATCAATACATCCTAGGGCAAGTTTTTTTTAGAAATTTTCTTTGAATGAAACAGGAGGTCAGGTCAACTAACTATATATTACATTCTTATTCATCAGATTTTCATTTGGAATCATTTGGAATTTCATTTGGATTTTGCGCAATAAAATATCACTTGCAGCGCCATCTCTTGTTTTTTTTAAATTACAATTCAATTGTAACAACACATATTCAATGATACTAGACTGTTTTTCTTTTAACTTTTTTTAATAAAATATTCTAATGCTTTAACATGGCTTAGTTTCTAATGAAATAATAAAGAATTAATAAGAATTTCAGCGTTTTTAAAGAGATAATAGCGTAACTAATATTCAGAAATTATAAAATTTTTTAAAATATTAAAAAAGTAATATAATAATTAATATTCATTTTAATCTTCACATATCTTTTAAAAATAAAAGCATCAAAAACTACTTTTAATAAATAAAATCACTAAAAAGAAAAAAAAAGTATGGAAATATAACGTTAATGTTGATAGTATTGATGTATTTCTAAGGAAAAATCATTTCAGCTTAAAGGGAGGAAAAAACTATTTTTCATCTTTAAAGATCCATCTAGAAAGCAAACTTTTTTTAAATTGAAATTACAAGAAACTTCCAATTCCCGGATTATTTCCAGATTTCCCCATTGTCACAAAGAACGAATCAAAAGAATATTTAAAAGAAAAAAATAAGAGTTAAAAAATAAAATTCAATTTCTCACAGAACAAAAATTAGCTTTCATTTTCGTAAAAATGGAAATCGGGGGGGGGGAGGCAAACTACTTCAGAGGAAAAACTGACCCGGTTTATTATTCTGAGCAGATTATGCAAAAACAAACAGCGAGGGAAGAAAATTCCTCTCCCAAAACACAAAAGCCCATCGTTTACAATAACAAGAAATTCAACAAAAGCGAAGCGAAAGCGAAAAGAATGTTAAATTATGTGGATCAAATTAAATTATTGTTCAAAAAATTCCATCGCTGTAAATTTCCCTCCAGATCACGAATGGGCTAAAGCTGTTATTTATGTCCTTTACTCCCGCTCTTTTGCATAAGTAATTCGTAATAAATCATTTTTTCTCAGTCTATATCCTTTTCCTATTGAGTGTAATGAAAAGCGTTACAATCCGATATCTTTATTAAGGGAATTTAGAACAAATGATGGCAAAGAGAATTCAAGATGGCGTCTAAAGAGCAGACGATTGAGCTAAAGAATAATAATAAAAAAAGAATTCGCAATGCAAATTAATTTTGTATTCGTAAATGGAACAATAAATAACTTTTATTGATAAAGGAAAAGAATATTCGTTTGGATAAGTCATATCAAATTTAAAATCAACTCAATTTAGCTCGCATATGCATTTGCATATGAAATACATAATTTTTCTTGATGGATGTAAGAATACATTCATTTTATCAAGAAAGAATGCAGTATTTTATTTAAATAAGGAATATATATGTTCTGAAATGGTGATAAGTAAATATTTATGGAAATAAAATATTTTTATTCGTATTACAAGTTCCATATTTCGTAACAAAAATATGAAACGTTTTATAAATCTAGAAATGAACATTAAATATGCGTTTAAATGGAACGCTATCATTATATATTTAAAATGGAATGATAAATTATTTTGTTCGTATAAAAACTTTGAATAATTCTTCATAATTTATAAAAATAAATTTATCGATCGATGAATAATTCTGTAATATAAAAGAATTCATTTCTGAAAAGCATTTAAATAAATTTTATCGCAAAGAGAATTTCGCACTAAATAAAATCAGAATTTCTTCTGTAGTGTTTTGGAATTGCATTATATTATATAGTTTTGACGTTCATATTTGTTTAATCCTGAAAATCGAAAGAAAATATGAAACTACACAAATGTGAATTGTGTTCAACTTTCCAGTGAATATACGTACAGTGAGTCAAACAATTGAGAGTACACCTTACTTTTACTTGTTAAATCCGACTTCAATAACACATTACATGTTTTTATTTTTACACATAACTTATACACATACATACACATAACATACAGATTTTTACACATAACTTATGATTTAATTTAAAGTAAAAAAAATCATAGCATAATTTTTAAATTTAAGAGTTTCAGAAGCATTTTAAATACAGATATGTAGATTTTTGCATCAAAAATTGAGAATACAGAGGGTATTCGCACATTTTTAATTACCACTAAATATTTTCTACTTGACTGCTCCTTTAATCTAACTTTGTGTAATCTTTTCTTAAATCTTTTGAAATGTCATTTTTGTGTGATTCAATTTGTTTGATGAACTTTAAGCTAAACTTTTAATTGGAAAATGGCTCCTCGAAGAGAAAGCAGGATTGATATAAGGAAATTCGTATTAAGATTATTTAAAAAAGGAAAATCTTATCGTGAAATAGCTGAAATTGTTGGTAGAAGCCACACTTGTGTTCATAAGATCATTGTACAGTTTAAAAATGAGAGATTGATTGAAAATAAACGTGGAGGAGAAAGGACGGGTATTCTGAGTGATATCGCAAAAAGGAAAATTCTGAAAGAAATCATGATTGTTTCGAAAGTAAAAACAATCAAACTTGCTGCAGAAGCTTCTCAAATCATAGGAAGAAATGTAAGTGCTGCAACTGCGCGAAATGCAATTAAACAAGCTAGACATGAAAGTCGAGTTGCTAGGAAGAAATCGTTCATCAGCTTGCAAAATCAGAAGAAGTGTTGGAGTTTGCAAAAACTCACCAATTGAAGACTATTAACTTTTGGAAAAAAACAGTTATATTTAGTGATGAAAGTCAATTCAACATTTTTGGCAATGACGGCCGTTGCACCGTATGGAAAAAACTCAATACCACTTTGGATCCAAAACATTTACGTCCTACAGTTAAACATGGTGGTGTCTCCGTTATGGTTTGGGGATGTGTGGCTTCAATCTGGGTAGGAAATTTAGTTTTAATAGATGGCATTATGAACTATATGATATACTTGGATATACTTCGCAACCATCTAAAGAAAAGTGCTAAAAATTTGGGTTTAAATTGAAATTTAATTTTCCAACAGGACAACGACCCCAAACACACTGCACATAACATCAAAATGTGGTATCTTTTTCATGGTAAACAGCAGTTACACACACTACAACAGTCCGCTGACATCAATGTCATTGAATATTTGTGGGTCACACTCGAAATAGTGGCCCTAAAACACAAAATTAGAAACAAAACCGATTTAAAAGAAGTGTTACAATAAGAATGGGGTAAAATATCTTCAGAAAGATAACGATACGCCCAAAAGTTGGTCGTATCGTTACCACGACATTTAGAGGCCGTTATAAAAGCCAAAAGACAAGCAACTAAATATCGACACTTTCTTTCTATGAGAGATAACGCAAAAATTTCATTGGTGTATTCTCAATTTTTTGAGGCAAAAATCTTCATATGTTTATTTAAAATGCTTCTGAAGCTTTTCAATTCAGAATCTTTTCGTTGATTGTTCTTTATTTTTACTTTAAATTAAACCATTTGTTATGTGTAAAAATAAAAACCTGTTTGCGTTTCTTAGTAATGTGTTATTTATATTGAAAGTCAGATTTATCAAGTAAAAGTAAGGTGTACTCTCAATTTTTTGAGCCACTGTATGTAGGGGAATTCCATGCATCTAAAACGGTTTTATAAAAGTAAATTTAGTAGTGATTTTTCATAGACTTTTCAATATCCATTAAGTGTAATCATTAAGTGCGAAGTGAGAGTAATTCTTTTTTTGTCCAATCAATTTTACTTTTTCAATATAATCAATTTTCTAAACAATATATTTGCACAAAAAAAGTATATTACTCTCCGTGGTGGTGGAGTAATTTAGTGTACTGTGTGGGGAATTCCGCGCATGTGGTTTTGAGCTGAAATTTTGTGATTAGGAGTACAGACACTGTATCTTATGAAAATAAACATAAATGTAAAAAGTATCCAATTTGATCTAAAATTTGCATGTCTTAATAAAACAACGAAGAAATTATTAAAATAACGGACATTAATAAATTAATTTCAGATATCAAAGTTAAAATTCACATAGCTTTTTCAGCTTCTACAACCTTTATGAGTTCCATCAGAGAAAAATAGAGTAACTAAATTTATTATCAATTTCCAAAACTTAGATTCTGACCGTTGGTTTTTTTAAAAATATGAATCCCTTCTGGAAAATTTCTTGTAAATATGTTTAATATAATTTCGAGGCAGCTATAAAATTTGCAAAATATTTATTAGGTAAAGCATTTTTTATACGGAATAATACTACGAACCAATTTCCATGCTACGCGAAATTATTCCACTTAGAATTTATTCATCAACAGGTCCCATTTTGATGAGTAAATTGACTAAAGAAATGGGTAAATTGATTTTAAAAATGGGTTAAGCCAGAGGAAGTGATCACCCCAAAATTTTCTTGCATACTCTTTAATAAATTTGCTATGCCTGAGAACGCTTTGCATGGCATTGGCGTACCATAGTTTCGAAATATAAACTTTTGGCGTGAATTTAGCATTTTTATTAAATCTATCGTGTCATCCTTGGCGAGTTTTTTTTTTTTGGCGATTAATCCCTGTTATGGGGTTAATAGTATACGAAGATCGAATTTGGGTTCTATACGCGTTCTTCCCAACCGATTGAAACAAAAATTTGGCACAAACAACAATTGTAGTCACAAAATCCCATTCGAATTTGATTATGTTTCTGAGTTATCGCGTTTACATGTGTCTGAAAGTACAGACAGACAGGCACACCTTTGTTGGATTTGGCATAAAATTTGATGTCTACACTACAGATAGTAAATCTGTGCATCAAATTTTATCGATCTAGCTCTCTTCGTTTTTTAGTTATCATGTTAATATACATTCGAAAAGCTGGACAAACAGACCTCCGCTGGATATATTTTGCCCAAAATTTGATAGAAATATACAAAGTTGGTGGAAAGACCATACACCATATTTCATCTGCCGAGCTCAAAGCGTTTTTGAGTTATTTTTGTCACAAAGAGACAGACATTTTCCAAAAATGCGTTTTTCGAACTCACGGAGGTTTAAAATGTGGAAATTCGCCAAAATCTCGAGTTAGAATTTTTTGAGAATTACTATACTTTATACTACGTATACGAGAAAGTAAAAATGGTTTATTCTAATAGAAAATGCCAAGTTTGACAATATTTACAGATGTAAGTTGTTTTTATTGCTTTGAAAAAGTACTTTGCTTTAAAAACTGGAAGGCCGAAACAATTTTTTTCTATATCCGATAATGCTCTAAGAAAAACGAGAAAATAGAAGGCGAGGAAGTTTATTATAACACAAATTCCTTCCACCACGTAGGCAAGTCATCCAACGCCATTTTCTGCGCTTTTTACTAATGAAAATGGTTATGCGCGGAATTACACCTTTCTCCTCTACTCATTGAGCTAATAGATGCTATGTTGGTAAAACTAAAAAACACGGTACAGATTTTTTTTTGTCAACAAAATTGCGCCAAGCAGCAAAAAACTCGCAAAAATTACTTAAAAAAGTACAGGTTACCAGATTCGACAATTTATCGTCTTTAAAAAGTTACAGTTTGGCCATTGTACCGTATTCTTTAGTTGCCCTCAAAACGGTTTTACTTTTCTAATTAATTTATTATCTTAAAATATAATGTAAATATTATAAATCAATCACTATAACTTACCTGACAATTCTACAGTATCGGTAAAAAAGTGACATTCCAGACAGAACTGCAAGATACCACTGTGTTGAAAATGGTGCATAGGAAAAGGCTGCACTTAAAAATTTTCTCCCCCACACCTGAAATTTTGCTCACCTATTTGAAAAAAAGGTTGAGACAACGTTTCAGGTGGAAGGGTGAAAAAATATCCCATCTAGCGAGGGCGTTTCTATTATCAACAGAAATGTCCATCAGTAAAAGCATATTTCTAATCCGATCCCATGTAATAGAATTTCCAATAGCTTCGAGTAGATCAAATCCTAAATTGTATAAAAGTGTGACAATTCAATATTTTTAAATTTTAATGCTTTTCAAAACTTTAACCAACCAAAATAAAGAGGCAGATATTTTAAATTATTTTATTAACTGTATCAAACTCAAACAAATACCGAAAAAGAATGATTCCAATAATTCAGTTTAATGAAAACTTAAATAAATAAAAGAAACTTTGAACCGAAAAAAAAAAGAACTGATTTTAAAAATCGAAATTGTCAAGTAGTTTTAAAAATGCTTCCATAGCTGAAACTCTTAATAATTTTCGTTTATTTACATGAGCGTTGAATTGACAATTGATTTGGTGAAATTTATATTCCCATTTTAATTAATACAGATGTATACAATATAAAGATTTTATTTTATATAAAAACATATTTTACTTAAAAATAATATAGATTAAAAAATCCTTTATTACATTATGAGATTTATTTATGAGTGTATTGGTGTTTATATAAAAAATAAACCTTTAAAAGTAAGCTAAAAAGTTAAACAAACGATTAAAAATGTTTAATCAATTTATATTTATATCTTATCAATTAAATTAAACAGTAGAGTACAGTACAGTTTTTCTGTAGAACAGAAGATTATTATTAAACAAACATCTAAACAAAATTAATCAGTTTATATTTATATCATGTCAATTAAAAATCTAATTACTTTAAACTTACCTAGGTTAGTGCTGAAAGAAAGATGAAAGCTACTGTTATAACATTCAAACTATCTAGTCTTTTCTTTTCCGGCATAATCCAGATAACTTGGCAGATGTTAAACCACAAGTCGTTTCTGGAAAACAATTTCATTCCGTTCGACGTCGCAGGTGCTAAAATTATATTTTCATTTTTGTCAGGTCCCAATCAACCACTAGATAATATGAAACTGCATAATTTTTTTTTGTATTTAAAAAAAAAACATTAATTAATTTTAGAAAATAATTTCAAATTTCTTTTCCTTTTAGATTAAGAAAGGTTTGTAAATTATAAGAATGATTTTAAAAAGAAAATTGACTTTCATACGTATATATTTAACATAAGGCATCACTACATGGCAAGGAATAATATATTTTATAATAAATATCACGAGAGATTTTATAAAATATAATTAGATTGAATATAAAAGATTGAAAATAAATTAAAATGACTAATAGTTGAGAATTGCCGAATGAGAACCGTCGCTTAGGTTAAAACCGGTATCGTGACTTCAATTTTATTAAATATTTCAGTTATAAACTAGCAAGTCAAGTGGCAATCGGAGAAAAGTTTTTACATTTAGATATCATTAATCAAATATTTTTTTTTTTTTTTAAAAAAAAAAGAGACTCCTTATGATAAATTAAAGTGGGGCGCAGGATATATTAATATGAATTCAGAGGAAAAACTTGTTCGGCAACAATTTATTATAATAATTTTATTAAAATATTTTAAAAATAAGTTTAGTTGAATTCTTATCATTTTCCAAAAGTTGCCATATTTAACCCTAAACAGTTGCCAAAATTGGGACCATTGTCTTAAATTATCAATTGAATTAGAAGAATAGTCCAGAATACAGTTATAATCACTAATTGTTCTCTTACACAGAACATAGAACAAGTCAAAGCAATAAATAAAGGCATATAAAATGCATCAAATTCAATTCTATAGAGAACAAAAATTAAAGCTACGAGAGTTTGAATAATATATGAGAAAACAAAGGAAGAAGAAATGATACAATGCATTATTTATTATACTCTGGTCATATATAGAATGCTAGTTTGAATTTGAGAACAAAATGCAGTTATGCTTTAACTGTGTTAAAAAAAATTTAATTGATTGCCCACATTATGCAACGGATTTTCTTAATGGAATTGATGATATAATTCTTTTATGCTGACTCTTATTTTCTTTAAAGTCTATTTCTTAAAAAGCTAATTATCTTTTTTATAAAAAAAATGCAAAAAAATTATGTGCTGCACATTATTTTGAATAAAAAATATTCTATTACTGTTTAGAAAAAAAAAAATAGACAGAAAGTCGGCAATTTTCCTCTACATTTGTATTGACTTCAGTTAGATTTTTTTAAATATCGGCGTCACAAACCTGCAAAACAGCTATGGGTACAAGGAAGATAAATTACTGTAAATTATAATAATAAAAATAAATGTTTCTATGAAATTTTACAAGCTATGCAATGCATGTCGGATTACAAAATTCCTTTTCATAGGCGATGCTCACAAAACATTTCTACTCATTGATAACAAAAACACCTAGATCATGCAGATGTTAAGAGAAGAATTTAATTTTGTTTTGAGCATTTGATCAATTTTTCATGCGGTATCATATTATCCTAAGATCAGGGAAATCTATCTATCTATCTATCTATATATAAAAAGATCTGATAATATTTTATATATACAGTATTCCAAACAACTCAATATTTTTTTTTCGAAATTTGCTTTCTAATAATCCGTGTTTTTAGGATTTCAAACCAGGTTCTGAAATTTTATTCAGGAGTTAATTTTTTTATTAATCGAAAATCTCTTCTCTCTCAAACACACACACAAAAAAATAATCCTTTGTATTCTTTAATACTGTCATTACAAATGTATGAAACTATTACAAATATTTCAGATAATTTTATTTCTTTATCTCCGAATTGCCACTCGCAATGCTCAGTTAGTTAATTTTTGTATTATTCTTTAAAAATGATTTTAAAAAAATCAGAAAAAACAAAACATTATCCAGGTGTCCTTAAAAATCGTTTGGCAGTTTGCAATTTAAAAATTGTTTGGTACAACTGAATGAATTAATTAAAAATAAAATTACATTCAATATACGATTCTTTTTGCATAAATTCATATTTTATTCTAAAATGTTATGTTACATTTATGAGCATTCAGTTCATTTGAATATTAATATTATTTTTTTAATCACTCGCATATGATGCTTATACCATCTTCAACGGATGCTTTGTTAAATGATAACTTTAGCCTTTTAAGTATTTCAAACATTGCTCAAAATACTGAAGTAAAAAAAATTACATAAACAATTTTGTAATAATTTATTCAAAAGTTACTTTTTTTATTACTAAAAACTATATAAATAATCTCATTCAACTGTAAATGATTAATGCCAGTTATATCACCATTTATATAAAAAAAATCTAAAAAATATTCATTGTTCCATTAAAATGATAAATTTGATTAATTCGTAAATAATTGTTTTAAATAAATGATTTCTGCTTTAGTTAAAATGACTTACCTAAAGTTCTGCTTAGATATTCAGAGGCGCAGGGCTGCGAAAGTTGCAGAGTCGGACTCAGACACACCTGAAACCTTGCTCAACATTTTCAAAAAATCAGGCTGAGACAAAGTTCCGGGTTCGCCAGAATCCGACATGACACTCAAAGTCGCCAGTTTCCAAAGCTTGCAGGTTTATTACAAGTGAAAAAAATACTAAAAGATATAATAACATACAATTAATTTACATACACTAATTAAGGATTCTTTCCTATTATATTCTGGATAAAATAATCATATTATTTTTAATGATGTATCATTTACAGTATTAAAATACTATGATTTTATCTTTGGTAAGAATAGAATATAATAATTTGAAGTTAAAAGACATTAATGAATTAGAATCGAGAAATAAAATGGCTTGCACGTTTAATTGCACGTTGATTTGATTGTTTTAACTAATTTATAGTAATAGATGCTAGCTTTTAAATTCAAATTATTGGTTTAAATTTTAACATTAAAGGCCATTGAATTTTATCCTTCAATTTAATAACATCTTTGCACATTTACATTGTTTTTTCTTCCTGTAGAACATTTAATGTTTGTTAATTTCTTCATTTGTTATCTGCTATTAACAAGTTTTAACTTCTAGTCTGGTGCAGCATGACTAACTCTTGCGTCAATAAGCTATAACATATTTAATTATAAAAAATCACATTACTTATCTTTTTGAACTTAATGGCTCATTAAATGCCTTACGGAAAATAATAGATAACTATCTAATAACCATATGCAAAGCAAATTTTCTAAGAAAGACCCAATAACTTTTCATGTGACAAATTCTTATTGCGATCGATAATTCTTATTCAATCGTATTTACGATATAAAAATAAAATTTTTGAATTTAAAGTTTCTTAATTATAAATAATTAAGCCCCTCACAATTTAAATAATATAATATTAATTGGCTGCACAAATGTAATTATGATGATACAAATTATACAATTTTAAATGATAATGATTCAAAAATAAAATGTGCAATGCTTCAGAGTACATTCATGGAAATTTTCGTCCATTGATTATTTAACAGAAAAATTTTAAAAACAATAATTGTTCAGAATTGATCAAGCAAATTCTATTCAATTCTATGAAAACAACGCATAAATAAGTCAATAAAACATCGTCGAAAATGAAATTGATTATTGAATCGTATTAAATAGTGTATGGAAAACTGTTGAGATTAAATATTGCACAAGAAACTACTAGATTTAAAAACTTTTGGAGGCTAAGTAACTGATTTTCGGCTTCTTAAAAACATAAAATTCTCAATTAATTTATATTAAGAAGAATGAAAAGGCAATGAAAAATGAATAAAATTCAAAGCTGCAAACGATATAATAAGACGATATATACTGAAGCAATTAATTAAATTTTTCAAGCGATTTTTTTTCCCTCATCACAAAAGGATTTGAAAAAAGGAATTATTTTCATTTCAATATTCCACAAAACGGATCGCTAGAACAAGTCCACGCAAACTGCAGAGAAAAATGCTCAGAGCAGTGTTAAAAATTAACTTCGCGCTTTTACGGCTAATAGAAATAAGTTAACACGCCCCACAAAATCTTTAATAAGTGTAACACCGTATCTTTATTACGCGTTTTAAGAAAGGCATTAGGTCGAAAAGTTGCACGGTCCTGGGTTTTAAGTGGTCGTTGAAGCTTCTGGGAAAATGCGAAAATTTTGCTATTACATTTTTTTTAATGTTCTAAGAAAGAAAGCAGCACTTTACCATTTTACTCAATTGTGCAAGACTTTTCTCTTAAACGAAAAATTCATTTTAAAACGCATTTTCTAAATTGCTGCCTTTTTCAAAATGGTTATGAAAGTTTCCATTAAGAAACTGGCAACGCTTACTAAAGTCAACTTTAGAAAGGAAATGATGTCGAAAGTCTTTTTTTCCCCAGTTTGTTTCTCTCTCTCTTTTTTTCGGAAATAGAAGGAAAAAGTTTTAATTACCGAATGTAATTTTTTTCTCCGTTAATCAGTGTTATTTCACGATTTAGTCGGATGAAAGCAAGAATAGCTTCGTAAGTAATAAATGAAGTTAAAAAATTTAGTAAAGGAATGTTAGCGGAAGAAATTTGAAGACTGAAATCATTTAAGAGAAAAATGAATTAAGGTTTAAAAAAAAAAAAAAGAATGACGTCGTGTTAGATGTTAAAAGTAGTGTGGACTTTTCGTTTTAAACACGTCACAGATAATTAATAAAAACACTTAAAGCATTATTAAAAATTCCCATTCTGTATAAAGAAAACATTCCATGTCTTTTTCCAATCTTATCGTCTTTCTTCTTTCAGTATTATGAGACTTTTTTTTAGACAATTCGAATTTTTTTAGAGACTATAATGAACTAAGTTCTTTTTTTTCTGAATTAAAAAAGGTTTTATTCGTATTTTTTCTTAATAAGGGTATTAGGCTGATCTATGTCAACAAATTCAATCTGATGTCGAATTTACTCTAATTTTGAATTCAATATTTACAGAATTATACATAAGAATGAAAAAAATCCTTTGGAAATAACTATTCTTTCAAAAAGAATAAAATTATTAATATTGTTGGAAATATAACTAGTGAAGATAACGCTAACTATTATTACAACGATTGAAATTAATTTTAGCGTCGCCTCAAATTATATATGTAAAATAAAATTTTTAATGATTAGTAAATTAAAGAAAGAAAATTAGTATGATATATATAAAAAAACTTTCCTAGAACTTATCACAAAAAAATTTTAATTTGAAAATTTTTAATTACAATAACAGATTATAAACTGGATTTGTTATAATTAGCAAAATATGCAATTAATGTATTAAAGAGATGACTTTAAATATAAGCTTTGATTTTCTTCGTATATGGGAAAATAGTTTAATAATTAAAGCAGCGGAAACTTCAAATTTGATCTCTTTATTAAAAGTTTCAAAATAAAATAAATCAGCAAAGAATTAAAAAAAAAAGAAACCAAGCCAATAAAATAAAATGCAATATTAAAACTGCATTATTAAAATCATATTCAGTAACATTTAATATCATTAACTGAATTATAAATAATTTAATAAGGTGATATTTATTTCTGATAATATCTTTTTGTTTATAATTTGACTTTCAAATTAAAAAAAAAATTCGAAAGCATATTTTTTAATATAAAATAACGTTTTCAAATTTTGCATGATTCTAGTATATTTAATTGAAATCAAAACAAAAATATTATATTATGGAATAAATTATACTTATGGATATATTATATTATTGCATTTAACAAAGATTATAAATAATTTCTGATTTATATTTCTGATAATCATTCTGCTGTTTCCCTCAAATTTACCATGCATTAGAAATTTACGAAGCAGATAGATTATTTATCATAACTCATTGGCTTTAATTAATTTATTTACAGTTTGCGCATATGTTATTTTAAAAAATTTGATCGAACAATTTAATCTTATCTTATTAAGATAAATAAATCCTCATTGCGTTTAGTAAATAACAGCTTTCATCTCATCAACAAATAAGTTTAGCATGAAAGAAGCAAGTTTGACGTTTTAAAGTCGCATGCTATGATGATGAAAAGGAAAATATTTCTCCGAATTACCAAAGTTTATTTATTCTTACAATTTAATTACACAACTGGAATACCTTTTCTGCTTAAAAGGTTTTCATTTCAAAAAGGAGACCAAAAATTCATCCTGCACACGATTTTCAGAACAAATCTAATGAAAAGAAGGAAAATGTTTAAATAAGCATTCGTACATACACAACATTCATTTCCGAACAACGTTCTTTAAAAAAAAATCGTTTGCGTTTTGAAAAGCTCTATCTGAAATATAAATCACGTACTTCTCAGTTCAACGGGCATGCTCCGAGTTAATTTGTTGCATCCATCTGTTTTTGAGATTTTAATAGAACGGGGCAAAGCATTCAATTAGTGAAGTTTAGCTTTCGTGAAAGGAATTCGAGATGCCTAGAAGTTTAAGGGAGTTAATTTATTCAATTACGGCTTTCCAAGGTTTTTATTATTATTTTTACGACTGCAGGAAAAATGGTTGAAGGTAAGCTTTTAAAATAAAAAAAAGGAAGGTAGGGTTTCATTTACTTCTTCATATAAAGAATCTCTCGTATCTTTCAGTTCGATTTTTTTAAAAGCATTTATTAAGATTTAAAGAAAATTAATTTCATCTTTCATTTTGAAAAAGAGTTACAGGCCATTTCAAAAGCAGTCTATTAAATAAAACATGCTACTACGAAATGAAAAGAAATTTGTTCCTAGTATATGATATAAAGTGGTATAAGTCATAAGTAATTTATGAAATAATTAAATATTACTCTAGTTAAAAGATCTTGCTTATAAAAAAGTTTTTTTTGAGACATAAGTTTTGTTGAAAAATGATTTCTTATAATATCTATAAATAATTATAAATATATTATAATACAAAAGGTGTAGAATTTTTTTAATTAAAGCGACAAAATCAAATCTCGATTACAAGTCTATCTTCAAGATATACTTTCTGAAAAACGAACCATCCACTGATAATAAAGAAAAACAATGTAAGTATTTTATGCGATTTTGAAAGACACAATGCAAGTATTTTATTATTTAGTTTCTAGTTTAAAATAATTGAAAACCTGATTTATTCGCTCATTTTTTTTTAGAGTTTTTTCAATATGTAATAAAATCATCCCATTAAGCTTGACTAATAAATATAGTCGATATATCAAAAAAAAGTTACAATTATGTTTTGTAACATAACTCTTTATTGTCCAATATTTGAAATAAAAATACAGAAATTTAGTACACAGTATTAAAGTATATTGAATGGCATTAAAGCATATCTGTTTAAAAAAGCCTTATATGTTTTAAAACATTAAATTGAAAAGAGTTTTGTAAATGTTTTTAGGATGAAATAAAACTATTTGTTTAAAACTGTTTTAAATAATTTATTTTTTTAAAGAAATGATATAGTAATAATTTATGGCTTTTTTTAATATCTTTATCATTCGTGACATTTAGTAATCATTAAGATTCAGCTAACTATTACACTTAACTCAGGCAGACTTTTAAAACCAGACATTAAATGGATAATGGCGATTTAACAAATCTTCTCCTCTCTATTTTGAAATTTATGTCCCATTTACGATTCTTGAAACATCAGAAATAATGTATCGCTAACCATTAAAAAATGTAAAGCACAATGTAATCAATACACTATCAAAAATGGTATCTTTTTATCAAGAAAGTAAGTTAGTAAAATATACTTTTTTGATACTCCATTAATAGTATCTTATTTTTCATATTTGGAATTTTGGATAAAAAAAGAATAACGAGGCATTTTTAAGAGCTTTGAGAAGTTTTTTTTAAAATAAGTAATGGCTAGACAATGAATCAGAACAGGAAGTTAGATAAGAACTCTTAAAAACAGGTTACTTAGTAATCAAGAGAGTTCACATTTAAAGAATAGCAGCATCAGTAGCCTTGAAACACTTAATGCAATTATATGATAAGGAAATACTCTGTTTTTTTAATCTCAATTTCAATTCTCGGAACGCTGTTTCGTTTTCGTTAGGCCTAGCAGAAGTATACATATGGATTTATATTCTTAAGATATGTCTGAAGATTTGAAGTATATCAGTATTCAGCGATGATTTGCACTTTATAAATATAAATGGTTCACATAATAAATAAATACATTAAATACACTATAAATTATTCGAAATTTATACGACACTTTAAAATTGGTAATTTAAGCTCTATTTTCTAAACATCATAAATTCACTCGATTCTTGGGGGAAGTTAATATTTATCCAAAATAAGAATATTATATTTATTAAATTTTTTTCCTCTTATATATAAACAGTATAGTAAAAATAAGGCAGAAAAAATTGCAAAATTACTCAATTATTTAAAATGCTGAAATTATTTTAAGTAATATTTTTCCAAGCGTACAAAAAAAAAACAACCTAATACAATTTTATAGTTATTCAAATCATAAAGCAAATGCTTAACAAATTATAATTACTTTTGCTGTAAGTAATTATATTTTGTTTAACTAATAATAATATTTTTATATAACTTTTGGTATAACTGGTGTTCTACATTTTTGTATTGGCCTGGTTATGGTTATATTACTCACTAATAAAGACAAATGTTGATTTTGTTAAATTGCTATACTAGTTATTTTCATTTGATAGTTTTTCAAAAGATTATTTCCTTTAAGGCAATTATTGTTTATACCCTATAAGTGCACAATTTTCTTCAGATTATGTCTAAGAAAGGTGGTCTTTAAAGTTTTCCATTCTGTTTATTCTACAGACGGCGAGTATTGTTCAATTAGCGTCCAATAACTGGGATACCAATTTTATCCAGTGATGTTTGCCAGTTATTCAATACAGTGATATTTACAATGCCTTCCTTTAAAAATCCATGGGCGAAATCCGCTTGAAGACCTACAAACATACCATTCAAAAATTTCAGAAGTATAAAATTTGGTATAACGTTATTTTAAGTTCCATTACTAACTAATTTAATTAGTTCAACTGATATCTAAATTTATGCATCTGAGTCGACGATCTGATTTTGTATGATTCATGATTTCATGAATTATACAAAATCTTATAAATAGAAATTTTCATTTTTACTCCATTTAAAATTTTGTTTTCTGTCTTCAAAATAGCTGCATAATAAGAGCACAAATTATATAGAACAAGAGTTTCATAAAATTCTGTTGCTTAGAAAAATGTATAGCCTCTCAAGTATCTTATAATTTAGTTATACATAAAACACATTATTCAACAAACGTCGACAACGCGCGTTTCTTTACAAAAAAATTCTTTCATAGAATTTGTTACTTTGATTTAACTTAATACGGTTGTTTTAGTGATTTACGAAAAAACTTTCTAAAAATGAATCTCTTTCTCCTTTATTATGATGAAATATCAGAATACGACGAGTTTTTTTTTAAATGAAAGAAAAAAATAAATAAATAAGGGGAAAAGGATAAGGCGAGCAGAGAATATTTATGCACATGCAGTGACAACGAAACACCCAAATAAATAGAATAGGGCCCGGCTAAACAACCATCAAGGATCGTTTGCATGCCATGCAAAGAAGAAAAATCCCTCGCTCTCAGAGACATTTGCATTCATTACAAAGGACAACACAAGAGAAAAATCTGGCAACACAAAGAAAAGAAGACGATACAAGAGAAGAAAAACAAAATAGAATAAAAAAGAATTTAATGGAAGGATGGAAAGTATATGGGGGAAGAAAAGAAAACACTAGAAGGGACACGGGGAAAGAAAAAAAAATAATACGAAACTTTCGTTTGTTGAAATGGAAAAGGAGCAAAAAGCAACAGTTTTCTATTCATTCCGAATTAAGCAAACACACGAACAAGAACGGGAAAAAAATCTGCAAACATTGGGTGAGTTTTTTCATGAAGCATGGTCTAGTTGAACTGAATGTAGAAGCATTTATTTTTGTCTTTTTATTTTTTTTACTTGCCTCTGTTTTAAAGAAAAGCGACCCACTATTGTTTACCCGAACTCATGTATAACGATACATTTAGGCTGTATTATAGGGTTAGCTATAAACATGTAAAGAACAGTAGGGAATGACTTTGCTTTTGAACAAAGTTAAATGTTGAAAAGAATTTCATTTTGAGCGTTTCAAACTTTCATAAAAAGAAATAAGAGGAAAAAATATAATAAAACCTTTTTATGCTGTTTGGTTGGCTGTTGACTTGTAAGGTTTCCGTTCTTTAAATTTACGAAAGCGTTTTTTTTTTTTTTTCCCTTTCTTTTTTCCTCATCCAAAAAGGAAACAAGGATCGTTTGGCACTTGCTTAAAATATGTCACGCAGTGTTCTTAATTCATGTTATTTTTTTCATATTTTCATATTAAAAGATTGCCATGAAGTTAAATAGCAAATAAAAATATGGCTGAATATAAAAATAGAGTCAACATTTTTACTACTCTTCGAATCGTATTCAAAGCAGATATTAACTTTTTTCGAAGCCACTAAGTTCGAAGGTATTTTTGTTGATAACATTTGATATCAACGATAACTTTTATCTTAAATTAAAAAAATATATTTTCCTCGCACTTATCAGTTAAGACAAAATAAATAAATATAGCATTATCTCCAAAACAATGAAATGTTACAAAATATACATAGGTTATTACTATTTTTGGAATAAATAGATTCATCTAATTGGATCTAAGAAATTCTATGGGCGAAAAGCATCAAGATGAAAAACAAGAATATAAAAAAAGTATATTATATAAATTAATCACCTTTATAAATCTTTTTAATTACTTTTTTGAAAAACGCGAACTATAATAAACGTTTTTCAATTAATTTTTTATTATTTTCATATCAATTGTTAAACCAACATCAGAAATGCCATTTAATAAGATTTAAAGCTAAATTAAATAATCATTTGTGTTAAATTAACATGCATAGAAGTTTCCTAACAAAATATACAAAACCCTTTTAAAAACAATATATAATTAATACAATTCAGTTTTTAACTTAGAAAGTCAATAAACATTTATATTATGTTATTACTTATAAATACATTTAATATTCAATTTCAGGCAATACAAAGAGACAAAATATTTTATTATTTAAATGATAAAATATTGTCGGAAAAAAAATTCCATTAGAATTAGATAAAAAACTTCAAAATAAAAGAAAATAATTTTTGCTGTATGTAAAGAATTAAAAAAAATCGTTTGAAAATTGCTTTATGATCAATTACAATTCTAATTTTGGAACAGATAAAACTTGTTTTCCCCTATGTGAAAAGATAAATGTTTTTTTTGTGCTTTAAAATTGTTTATATTTTTTATTCTTATTTTAAAAATAAAATAGAGAATATTATTGTCTAATTATTTCATTTAATGTTCACTGAGCTGTGGGAGGTAATAACTCATTTTCTTTCCAAGGGATTAGTTATTTAATACAGAATAATCAATATTGAATAAACAGAAAAAATATTTAAAA
The DNA here is from genome assembly GCF_947563725.1 of Argiope bruennichi. Lineage (NCBI taxonomy): Eukaryota > Metazoa > Arthropoda > Arachnida > Araneae > Araneidae > Argiope > Argiope bruennichi. The sequence goes on from NC_079154.1 coordinate 59,921,647, forward strand.
TTTAATATTATTTTTTCGAAAATGCGCAAAATAAATTAGTAAAACAGATGAAAATTATTTCAGAAAAGGAATTTGTTTGATTTATAAAATAAAAATCATTACAATGCTTTTATTTGCTAAGCATGTTATGAAGAATAATGCATTTTCTTAAGTACATATCACGCAACAAAATTATCTTTGAAAAATGGAATTAATTTAATTGTTTTCACAGTTTGTTCTCTTTGTTTCGATTCTCTTTTAGGAAAACCTATTAACATTATTAAAAAATATTTGAAATGGTGGTATAAAAGATATCAATTTATGGGTCAGAATTTAGTAAAATCCTTAAAGTAATCTTCTTAGATTGCAAAACATTTCTGTCAACATTTTTCTCTTTCACCAAAATATGCTTTAAGTTTTTTTAGTTGAAACATTTCAAATGCTCTTTAAGTAATTAATGAACTCAAAAAGACCATCAAAGAAGAAATTTTAACCATGTGAAAAGAAAAAAGAAAAAAAAATCGCATGGTGCCACGTTAGGTGAATACGAAACGTGGAACCATGTTTGATTTTTTTTTGTCAAAAATTCATGAATAATAATGGCAAAGACGACAATTATTTTGCAAAGCCTATGGGTTATTTCCTAAAGTTTTTCTTGTTTCTGACGTTTTTTCCTATAGAAACATTTAATAATGCCTCGAATTTTTAAATGACGACCACTAAGCACCAATTCTTTGATTTTTTTCAACATGTTGATATTAAGACGAAATGAATGGTCATTCAAAGCGTGATTCATCTATGACAGATTTTATACCTTTTCTAAACATTTTATTTCACTCAAATACCCTTGTTTTTGATAAACAGTTGTCTTTAAAAAGGTTTTTCTCAATTTATTAAATATTTTTGTTAAAAGAATTGATTTGCGTAAAGAAATTTTGAAGCATATTCTTTATTCAATTATATTGGCCTTTTGTTGGAAAATCGACAAAATTAAAATTCGTACCTCATCAAAGACAAATTTTTTTTCAGACTGTAAAATGAAATAAATTCCCGCTTGTTGTCAGAAATTTATAAAATTCCTAAAATGTTTGATAAAAGTTTAAAGATCAAATCTATAACTGCATTCCGGATACTTTCTATTTTCAGTTGTACTTTGTCTTTTTGCTGGCGACATTTGCTATGCATAAACAATCCGTTTCTGTGTTAACACAATATGCATTGATTAATGACAAAGTAAAAATTCGTGTCTTATTAAAAACAAATTTATTTTCAGACGATAAAATGAAATAAATTTCTAATTGTTGCCAGAAATTCATGGAATTCATATGAAAATGTTTAATAAAAAAGTTTAAAGACCATATCTATAATAACATTCCAGATCCTTTCTGATCTCAATAGTACTTTGTCGTTTTTTGGAAATATTTGCCATGCATAAACAATTCTGTTCTGTATTAATCCAACAGACAAAGATTGTCTGTTAACCTTTTTCAAGTCACGAAAAATGCGCCCCATTCATTTTTAAATAATGCATTTTCCTTGTACCACTCATCACAATCAGTGTGGTATCTAGAAAATGAGTTCATAATTCCGAGCTATTAAACATCTTACACAGTGCAACGAACTATTAAAATCATCTTTCAACCCACACAGAATTTAATAATAATAAATAATCAGAAAGAACTGTTCTGAAATGTCTGAAACAGGATTTAAGTTAAATGGAGGCAGCGAGGTGTCGGTAAACAAGGTCAGACACGTGGAAAGAGAATTAAGGGGCTGGTAAGGATCTCCTACAAGAAAAAAAAAGGAGCAACTCGAAATATGTCAAGGGTCTAAAGGTGCTTAAAAGTGTTGAAGAGCGTTCTTTACTTTTTCCTTCTAGACTTCGCTGGTGGTCCTGAAATGGCAACGTACCGATTTTCTTTCTTTCATTTTTGTAATCAACAAATGATGGGTCGTTTTTGTCACTCATTCAGAATAAAAGATTTTTACTTTTTGGAACAGATTTGAATTTTCCGTGAACTTAACAATTTCAAGCAAGAATTTTGATTTTGTCAATATACCTTCTCAAGTAAATCTAAACATTCTGACAATTCACCAATATAAATACTATCATTAATATATGGAAAATAATTTAAATCTAAAATTTTAAATCTAAATAAGTATTTATAGAAGGAATACTTTTTTTTGGGGGAAAGCCAGTACTGATTCTCTTTATTTTAAGATTTAATGATCTGATATTCATTCCTTTAAAACTATTTAAAATATGAACTTTCGTTTCTTTTTAGCATATGAAATATAGCTATATATTTTAGCATATGAAATATAGCTATATATTTTAGCATATGAAATAGAAAATGGATATTCAGCAATTGTCGACTACATTAATCAAAGGTAATCTAATATTCAAGCGACTAGAAGGTGAACAAAAGATGAAATTATGTTTGGAATCAATTGGTAATGATTTAATTTTTAACGCCATTTTTCTTAAAATGTATGTGAAAAAAAAGTGGTTCCTTTACCTAAGATTTGATTTAATTTATACAGATAATGTAAAATAATACAGAGAAATAAAATCTTACATCATCTAAGGGTAGTAATTGTACCTCAAAACTTTTTATTACCAATAAATAATTAAAAAGCTGTCGAAAATGAAGTGATTATTTCAGCAACAATATTAATAATGTAATAATTATAAAAAAATGAGAAAATAATAGGAATTTATTTCTGATATTGAATACAAAAGTTTTTAAGCTGTCATTAATTTCCAACATAACAAATTTTAACTATGACACTCTTTTTTTTACATTTTAAGCTTAATAACATTCAAAACTCATAAACATATTTCTTTGCATAGGAATGTTTCTAATTATCAAAAACCGAACAATTTCAACTTCGTTCTTTCACAATTTAAGTTGAAATACCATTTGTCACGAAAAAAAAAAAAAAAACACCACCGAAAAAAAAATATTTCGTAGCATACATCCACGGAAAAAAAGAATCAATATTCTCTTCCTAGTTGTTATTTATGAATACGTTTTTTTAAATATTACCTTTTAACAACGGCTCTAAAAACTTGACAACAAATACATTAGCGCACAAAGAAGAAGATTAATCTTAACAACAACAACAAAAACCCCTTTCAGCAACTTTCTTATAATTTCTATTTTTCCCCTTTTTAAGCCTAGATAATTTGTTAATAATTCATACAATTCCAGCTTCTGTTACAACGTACCCCTTTTCCCTTTAGAAAGCAAAGAAATTAATAAATTTTTCAGCGCTGCAGCTGAAAAAAAGGCAATAAATAACATTAAATGCCTAAGTTAACGCTGCCCAATCGCAGTGTTTAATTGTGATAGATGAGAAAGGACGTAAAAAAGCTAACAACGATACAACATTTAATAAGAAAAGATAATGAACATAACACAACATAAAACACCATTCTTAATGAAGAAAGCAGCGATAAGCAGTTTTCTAAGTGACAGCTAGAAAGAAAATGGTGATAACTCAAAAGATATAAAAGATGGAATTCTGTTGATTTTTCCCCCCAGTTTTCCCGCACAAAACATAAATCAATCCTGCGAAAAAGAAATTTAATCCAACCAATCTTTTTTCTCTTGCGTCTGCAGTTAAGGGGAAAAAAAGGGAGAGAATTGAATACAGCCATATTTCAAAGAGGTGGATAAGATATCAATTTTTGGAGTTAAATTATTTAATGTCCTAAATCTATTCGAACTGAGTAACAGTTAAAAGTGTTGGAACTTTCATTATTACTTTCCTCTTAGCAGATAAAACTTTTTCAAAAGAAAAATAATTCATACAAATTATTCTGTTTAATATTCATAATTATCTTTATCACTCAAAGTTCATTAAATGCCAATGAAAAAATAAATCTTATTATATTTTATTGTAAATAGGTACATATATTTTTAGGATATAAATTAATCAAAGTTGAAATTCGTTTTATTTAACCATGAAATAAACATTAAATGAATTACGTAATTATAATATTCAGGTATGATATTTAAAAGATTTCTAATTTACATAAGTGGAAATCATTATTGAAATAACTAAGAATACATATTTATACTATATAATGTTTAACAGATTTTTTTTTTCGTAGTTAATTCACGCGATTACAAACTGACTTTCAGGAACGCATGACAAATGTAATTCAGAATCTTATCTAAGTAAACATTGCTTTAAGATTTACACTGACATAACGTTATTTCTTTTCAACTAGATGGACAATGAATTTCAAAATTAATTTAGCGAGATGCCTACGACGTCATTTGGGTCATTTCATCATGGTTTGTACAGGAATCCTGTTTAAAAACTATATCATTTAACAAATGGAAATTATTGAATTAAAGCTCTGAATTTATAGTTTGATACATCTTTTTCATTTTTGAATTTTTTAATCTTTTTCTAATTGCTTAGTCAGAAATGAGTATTATATTTATAACATGATTATAAAAGCGAACATTTAAAATGATTGTTATTTCAGTATTATTATAAATTTATGCATGGTAAAATCTAATCTCATTTTTTAATTATTTTATGATCAATATTATTTTTTTAATAATTCAATTTAGCCTAAAGAACAGCTAAAATACTATAAAAAAATTCAAATATTATATTTATAAAAATTCAGGTTTAATATTAGTAGCAAATCAAGTTATATTTAATCAATTCAAAATTTACATCAATTCTAAAAAAAAAAAAAAAAAAAAAATTAAAAAAATAGCACCTGGAATTAGAAAGATCCCATATAAATTGCTTTTATATTGCTCAACATAGAATATCAAAACCAATTTCTTCATGGAATATAGCGATCAAAATTACATTTAAAATTGGCAATTAAATAATCTATTTTTACATTGATTTAAAAATACACTTCAAAACTACATTTAAAAAAAAAGTATTTTGATATCTTGGAATCTTTATAAAAGAAATTTACACTCTAATAATATAACTTATTTTCTAGTAAAACAAATAAAATTTAAACCATACTTCCTTGTTTCTTTTCTCGAACTGTCTCCTTTTTCCAATGTGTTCTTTATCTCTATGCATTGATTATTCAGCATAACTATATCCTGCAAAAATAAAAGACTTCCTGTTATTTTAAAATAGAAAACTTTTGAATTACAATCAGAAATATTGATTTTGATAGTATAAAAATAACAGAATCAACTGTTTTCTTTGGTATAAATCGTTCAACTTGTAACATTATGGAGATAAAATAGCTGAATACGAATGTTTGTCAGTTGTGTCAATAGATGGCGCAGCAAACTCGTAAGAATTTCTAAAAGTCACAAGAGCAGTTCTTTTAAACAAAAATATATCTGGAAATAAAACCATTCACTCTAATAAACATATTAAATTAAAATAATTTTTTGTGAAGAAAAACTCAGGATTTAAAATCAACCTACAATATTTGAAAGGCGAACCGTTACATAAAAAAACAAAGAAAGCATATTAGAATTGTTGAAAACTTTACAACTCACAAAAATTTTGAAAATTGACAAAATATATTTTTTAATTGTTGAAATTGAATAGTACACCAGAAAATTTTTGAATAATGAGCATCAATTCTTGGGCTTATAAATGAAATAAATAAATATTTATAATACAAGCTACAACGTAATTTATTCATATCAATCTATCATATAACTTTTTATACATCAAAATAAGCAAATAATCGTGAATGACTCTTTATTTTATTTTGATACAAATTAATATTAATAAATATTCATATAAAACAACACAAAAATTTTTATTAAATGTTTAGCATATATGTGATAGGTTACACAATTGCAACCTTATCAAATTAAAAAAAAATATTACTGGAACAAAAAGTTTTTAAAATCAAGGTTATTTATGAATTAAATCAATCATTAATTTTTTTTTTCTGTTTTAAAAGAGAAGCCTTTCTGCTGAATTTTTTCCTTAAGCAAAATTATGCACGTAAGATGAGAATCTTAATATAAATTATTTTTTATTCTTCCTGAATGCTTTTCAAAATTTTTCGAGTGACTCATTTGCAAGCTAAATTCGTTGTTTTCCTTTAAAAATAATTTTTCTGATAATATTTCACAGCACGTCCGAGATTCATGTTCAACCGATCGAAAAGATGGTACAAACGAAACTGCAAGCGTTTATTTATTTTTAGAAAATAAAATCATATTTAATGCATCAATTGCTGTAGCTAAATAAGACATTATTGGAAATTGCACTAGAGAAAAGCTTATATTTAATTATAGATAATGAAATATAAATATATTATACATTGTAATAAACAATGGGAAATAATATACAATATCAATTTCTAAAATTTACTGTAAATCAAAATTATTCCGACGAATAAACCTGCTTCATAGCAATCCAATTTAGAATTTCATCTTCAATTATTTGACGCACAAGGCAAGTGAAACACTACGATTCTCCAAGAGAAAATTCTTGGGAAAAAAAACAAACAAAGCGTGAAGTATTTTTTTTCACATTAATTTAAGCTTTTAGAGTAAAAATTGCAATAGTGGCAAATAATAAAATAATGTATTACATTTAATACATATAATAAAACAACAGATCATGACTGTACTGCAACAAACTAACGTACCATTATTGGTAAGTGTAATAAAAATTTGTATCATTATTGGTACATACAATATAATAATGTATTATCATTAGTACATACAATATAATGTACCATTATTAGTACATACCATATAACAATGTACCATTAATGGTGCATGCAATACAATAATTACGTATACCATTACTGGTATACGTAACAAAATAATGTACCTTTATTGGCCCATAGTCTGTAAACTCTGCATGCAGACATGCTGCATAGAAATAGTAGCGAAAAATTGCAATGTATTATAATAAAATAAATTCGAAAATTTCCTGATTTTTAAGTTTTTTGTTAAAAAAATATTTTTTCCAAAAAAAAAAGCACTTGGCATTATATATGCGAATGAAGCTGACAGTTTAAGAAAGGAACTTTTTCTGTAGAAATATGTGCGGTGACAAATTAAGAGCCTGAAGCAGCATAAATTCTTTGATAATGCATGTCCCGTATATATGTGATTGTGAAGAAACCCAGTTCCCACACAGTGCGAGTGCAAAAAAGAAATTTATCAAATACTATTTAATGATCTTAAAACGAAATTATATCTCTCAGATATATATTCAGATAGGAGCTAATTTGAAATGAAATTAAATATTCCAGCCATTTTCGAAAAAAGTATAATTTACTGACAGTTTAAAGCTTTATGTTAGAAAAAGTTATAAAACATTTGTGTGAGAACTTATTATACAATCATTTTGCCACAGAATAGCCAGTAATCTCACACAGTAAGTTTATTATTTTCCTAATGTTAGCTTATAAATTCTAGAATAAAACAAAGCATTAAAAAAATGTAAAATAAATTACGTTGTCTACTGGATAAAAAAAGGTTTAAAAAAAAGAAGTATTACAAAGGAATATAAGCTTTCATAATCTCTAAGAAAAAGTAATTAATTTAAAAACTAAGAAGGTGCACCGAAATTCGTTGCAATTATTTCCGAGAAATTCAATTTGAATTTGCATAATTGAGAAAGAGCAAGCCAAGGCTTAATGAAAAGCTCCCACAGGAGACCGCGGTCGCAGTGAGAGTTAATAATTAATTAAAAATTTTAAAAAAGAAATAAAATCTAATAAAACGATCCACACAAAATTAAGTTTTTATTTTTTTATATCTTAATTATTAATAAAGGGGAAAAAAGTGAAATGAAATTGCACTGAGAATGGCTCGATGTTTTCCTATTAAAAGATTTAATTGAAAAAATAACAGCAAAACTAGTCTATTTTAATAAATGAGTTGGATAAAAGCATGAGAAAATTATGGGTTCTAAAATTTTATAAACTACAAGCAAATGAAATTAAATTGTTCGAATGAATCGATTTTTTTTTAATTATTAGATATATATCGTTTCTATGAAATAAAAGACAACGAAATATTTATATACATTACATGAGCATTTTTAATTATTCGAGCTTTTTTACCTCAAAAATTATCGTCTGCATTTTGGAGTCAAAATTTTAGAAATCTTTTAAAATTAATACGGTTTTGTCTTTTAATATGTTATGAAAATAATTTATCGTCTGGAACAATTTATCGAAATTCGGAAACCATCTGCTTTAAAAAAAAATTTCTTCAAACTGAAATCGATGAAATTTTGTGCCACATTTATTATTTTTTAAGGAAAATAATAATGTCAAAATAACATCACTGCGCATATCACCTAAATATGTAAGTAAATATTTCACTAAAGATCTAACCGCATATATTTAACACTTTACACTAAGTTTAATTTTTACACAAGCTTTTTTTTAGTAGAAAATATGTTTTGTTATCAACTTTTTGGTGATTACAATGTGAAAAAAAAGACAAACAAAAATGGTTTGTAATTTATCAATCTTGAATTATATCGAAAAGCATAAACTACGAAATTCCGAAAGCAAGCCTACTTTATGCAATGGGAATACTTACTCCATATAAAGTTTTTGAAATATTGACAGAAAAAGATGCGTACGATCTACTAAGAAATAAAGAATTAATATAATAAATAATTTAATTTAAACTAGATAAAGTATTTCATAAATACAAGAAAATATCAATACGGTTTTGGTTACATAAACTATAATGCTGAACAACTTGAATGATATTAATATATATAGAAAACAATATTAAATAAGAGAACTAATTAAATATATTTATTAATTTTTTTTAGCAAAAAGTTTAATAAACTTCAAGAAAAACTCTATTTTTTAGAAATAGCTTAAGAATTCTTAAACAAATTACAAACAGCAGCATTACAATACTCAAGAACTCCAAATCTTAATTGGCGCATTGCAGTTACAGGCAAGCATGAATTGATTCCATAAAATTTTGTTTAAAGACATATTACGATTCAAATCTTTATATAAATTCGAAAACTTCTAAATATTCTGAATACATTCTATTACGATCATCGTAAATTGATGCTTATTTTTCAGCCAGCAATGGCAACAGCAGATTAAGAAATAAAAATGTCAAAAATAAATAAATAGAAATAAAATTAATTTAAAAATAACCACCAATTAGAACAGAAAGAAATTGTCATTGATTGAAAGTGCATAAATGATTAAGAAAATCTTCTTTGTATGTGAATTTATTCATTGATTTGGCTGGATAAACCAATTTTTTGGATTAAAGGCATTTTAGAGTCAACGGGATCTTAAATGCATCATTTTGTTGAAACGAGACTAAAACTATTGATTATTATATGATTAATTACTGAACATCAAACATCAAACGATCGATAGATGTAGAGTGTTTTGAAAGAAACTTTACGAAGTTTTAGATTTAGTTTCTCAAACAGTAATTACAAGTTTAGGGATATGATTATTTTAGATAAAAGTTTAAAATCTATTATTTGGTATCTATCCAGGCGTCATATTTTTACGATCCACTGCACTGTGTGCTGAAATTATTTTAATTATTTACCATCTGACCGTTAAAAGCTGGGAGGAGGCCAGACTATCTTGTTGCCATATTTTGGCATCAAATAGACAAACAAACTTTGCCATTCAGGCCTAAATTCAAATAATGAATGAAAATCGTTTTTTTTCCTTTATTAAGATACAATTGTACAGAATGAATTTAGGTTATATAACAGGTAGAATTTTACGAAAGTTCGCTTACAAAATGTGTTCGTATTTTTGTTTCGCTCTCTAATATATGAATTGTTAGCTACTTTCAAAAACTAAGCATAAAACATCTCTTCAAAACTCATTTTTTACTTTGTCGTATACGTAGTATAGAAAAAGCATAGTAATCCTCGAAAAAAAAATCGAACTTGAGATTTTGACGAATTTTTACATTTTAGACCTTCCTAAGTACAAAAAACAAATTTTTGGAAAATGTCCGTCTGTCCGTCTGTGACAAAGATAGACGTGACAAAAACGCTTTGAGCTATACGTTTGACGATCTTTACACCAAATTTGGAGATTTCAATCAAATTTTGAGTAGAATCTGTTCAGGGGAAGTTCGTCTGTCCGGCTGTTCGAATAAAACATGATAACTATAAAACGAAGAGAGCTAGTCAGATAATATTCGTACACAGATATAATATCTATAGTGTAAACTTGCTTGAAAGTAAGAGCCAAATCCAATTACGAGTTGACTGTCTGTCGGTCTGTATGCAGAAATAAGTAAATGCGATAATTCAAAAACGCAATGACTTAAATATGTCAAATTTGATATAAAAATTTGTGACACACAATTTTGTTTCAATCGGTTGATAAAACATGTCTAAAACACAAATTCGATTTTCGGATATTATTAACGCATGCCAGGGTATAATCGCCAAACAACTCGCCAATTATCACATGTTAGATTCAGCCAAAATGCTAATTTCACGCCGAAAGTTAATATTTCGTAACTAGTGTAAGCTAGTGCTATAGTACACAAGAAGTCACCTTTGGTGATCAGTTGGTTCGCCGGGAATATTGGTGCGTTTAATGGCAAGCGAATTTATTATGTATAAACTTGTATTCATGATTCCTTCAACAAAGAATTGTTAAGTATTAAATCCTGTAAAATATTAAAGCCAAGTTATTTTAATAGCCTTTTACTGTTCTGTGTATTGCATGCATGGAACTTCACAATGTAATCGAGATACATGACGTCACTATGCTTCCAAATTTTTAAGTGTCTGTGTTATTCCTCTTTTAAATGCACATTCTCTTTCGCAATACTGTAATTTCAGTACCTTATTATTTATGTAAAATTGCGCCATATAAGTTACAATTCTACGTTTTTAGCTTTGAACATGCAAAAGCATGCGATGCTATCCTTCATATGTATGCAAAGAGTATGCATTAATATGCTTCATATGCATGTAAAAAAAAGTATGCATTTCTATACTTTGTATGCATGCAAGAATACACATTGCTTTATTTTGTATACATTAAAAGGTATGCAGAGTTATGTTTTGTATGCATTCAAAAGTACGTGCTGTTATGCGTCTTAAGCATTTAAAAGTATGCATAGTTATGTTTCCTATGCATTCAAAAGTATGTATCGCTTTTATTGTTTAGTATTGATTCAAATACATTAAAAGTTCGTACTGCTATGCTTCGTATGCATTCAAAAGTATGTATGTATTATTATGCTTCGCATGCATTCAAAAGTATGTGTTACTATACGTTGCATACACGTAAAAATATTCAAAAAAATGTTTAGTATTTATTTTAAAAAATATATTGCTATGCTACATATGCAAGGAAAAGTACGCGGCTCTATGCAAAAGTATACATTATTACGCTTCTTAATTCTGCATATTGAAACCAATAAAAGGGAAAAATAAAACAACCCACGTTTCTTAAATTGTCACAGCATTACCATGTTGAAAGTAATAAACTAAACCAATGTCACTTCCCAACATGCCCTCAAATCGTTCGACAAAATGATTCTAGTACTCGATATTCTAAAGTGACATCATCAGGGGACTTATCTCTTACTTAGCTCCACCATCTCCTCTGCCTCCTCCTACTCAAGAAATTAAGTTATCTTCCTCATAAATTCGAGACCGTTTAAAAAAAAGAAAAGGGAACGCAGGTTCTTTCTTTTCTGCAGCGACGGGCGCGGGAAAAGAGCAGCCATATATATTATAAAATAGATTGCCATGAACTCGAGACTTCAATTGACTCTGCCAGTCGTAGACCCCTTCTTCCAAAAGAATGGCCTCCCTCGAGTATATCTCGTCATCAATCTCCCCAACTGTCGGCTGTTCAAGAAGAGAGAGCAAATAATAAATAAATAAAAATAAGACTGGAAAAAGTAAGTAAATAAAAAACGTTTTCCACAATTTCACTTTCTTATTCCACGCATTCTCCTGATGAGGGACTGGTGGAAAGTACTGCAGTTCTTTTTTTTTAGGGGCCAACTTAATTTTTTTTGAAATAAAAAAAATGAACCGGAATTTCGCATTTAAACTGCTAATTAACAAGACTTAAAGGTAAACGTAGGATAACATAGGGATATTTAGGGGGTCGGTCTAATAGCGGTATGCCCGACAGAGAAAGGCACTTTTTTTCTCCATAAGTAACGGGGGTGAGAGGGGGGGGGAGGATGATCAATCATTCCGATGCTGATGTTTTTTCGCCTCCTTTTTGCGTTCGTTATCTTCCTTTTCAATGACTTGTTCCTTTGAAGAAAATTTTTCCATGGTCGCAGTGAAGATTTTGAAGAATGGCGGGGACGAAGTTTCAGTTTTTCTAGCGCACATATCGAGAATTTTGAGAAGTGTGAAGCACGAAGCATGCCGAAGAAGTTTAAGAGGAAATTTTTTTGAAAGATGATGCATTTTCTTGAGCAATTTCGATACAGCTTTCTTATTGTGACGTCTGGCGGAAGGAAGAGAGGGAGAAAGACAGATGCCAGTTAGTTTCAAAGTAATATTATTTTACAGCGAAAAATAATCTGGAATCCTTCTACGAAAACAATTCAACAATAATCTCGAATCCTTTCATGAAAAAAAAAAATTAACATTATTCTAGAATCCTTTCCACGGGAACAATTTAACAATAATTTGGAATCCTTCCACGGAAACAATTTAACAATAATTTGGAATCCTTCCACGGAAACAATTTAACAATAATTTGGAATCCTTCCACGGAAACAATTTAATCTAGAATACTTCCATGAAAACAATTTAACAATAATCTAGAATCCTTCCAGGAAAACAACTTAACATTAACCTACAATCTTTAACGAAAACAGTTTAAAAATTCATTTTTATTAGAGTACTAAAAAGTAAATTTTCGGCATATTCCTATAGGAAGATTTCTATTGCAATGGTTCTCATGACACAATTTTAGGAAAGTTTCTGCAGAACTTCACCGATCATGGACCGTAGAACCAAAAACCTCCGTTCGTTCAAAATTTATATATATTACAGTAAAAACCCGAAATCAGACAAAACGCGAATTAACTAGGGAAAACGCGTTTTACCTGACAGCGCTAGGAAGAACCCGAATTAAGTAAGGAAAACGCGTTCTGACTGACAGCGCTAGGAAGAACCCGAATTAACTGAGTAAAACGCGTTTCAACTGACAACGCTAGGGAGAACGTTTCTCAAATTATTTCAGGTGTTTTTGTTTAAAACCATATGAATCTAGATTTCTTACTTTTCGAAGCATGTGCAGTCGTGTAGTTTCATTCATGCTGCAACTTGTTTGTGTTGTTGCTTTATTTACAATGAGTGAAGAAAATGTTAATGCTTTTTGCGCCAAAAATAGGGAAAATAAATTTCTTGAACAGTTACAGTTTTTTTTTATATAAAAAAACAGAATAACTTTAGAGCTATTATACATGATGGATACAACACTCTCTTATCTGAGGTTGAAGAAGCAAAATCTGTCGTTAGCAAGACTTCAATTCAGTACCGAAGATCAGAAAGGTTTGACATTCTTGAAATCAGTGGAATAAAAAAGTGTTTCTTCAAATGAGCCCATAAAATATTATTTACCAGTTGAAGAAATTTTTAATGCTATCGAATTTGCACACGTGCCCGCAGGACATGGAGATAGAGACAAACTTAAAATTGAAAATTCAAGGAAATTTGCTAACATAGCTTGGAATATGTTGTTAGAAATGTAGAAATCTCGGATGAGTCCGTAAATGGGCTATTCAACTCAAAAAGCGTGGAAATGGTGGGCGGTTGAAATTTTCATTTCGCTATAATTTCCTTAATATTGAAGATGGAAAAATATATCAAATTAGCTTCTCAATAAGAAAAACAACTTTTGTACTTAAAGTTTTTCGATAACAGCAATATCTTACAAGTTAGGGATTAAAAAGTGATTTCCAAGCCCTACTTTTGCCTGACATTAGATTCATGAAATATTAACTTAGATGAAATAGAATCTATCTACCTTTGCCTTCCAACTTGCCGATAGGATGTTTTTTATTTTAATTATTTTCAATTATTCTTTTTTATAGCAGAGTTAAGGATGCTCTAGGAAGACAGCATTAGATTGGATTAAATAGCATGCAAATTGTTGTGGCCTCATGCACCAACTTGGTGTAAAGAGAAATGGCGATGATTATTTTTTAATTTCAAATTCGTTATTAAATACATAAGGGAATTTTAAAATCTCTTTTCAACTTCATTGCAAGTTTACTTTTGCTTAGTAATATTAACGTCTCATTTTAAAGCAACACTAGGGCTGTCTTGGGACAGTCCACGTAATTTTGAATCATGATGAGATGGCGAGAACGACACCTGAGCTTGCACCCTCCTCTTCAAACTTCCACACCACACCAGCAGGAGGACATTTGACCCAATAGATTTAACGTGTACAGACCCGCTTGCACGACGGTTCCTAATTGGAATCGGGTTTCGAACCTGGAACCCTCGGGTCCCAAGGGTTCCAGGTTCACAAGCCACCGCGGTCTAACTTCACAAAACAGCGCCACTGTACGAGAACAAAATTTAACTACATTAATCGATTAATTGGTAATTAAATATGATATAGGACAATATTAATTTAGGATACTAATATCGAGAAACACGAAAGAGTACAAAATTTCAAAGAAGTGAATAAAAAAATAATTATAAAATTTCATGTTTATAAATATGAAATAAATCGAGATACATAAACTACACAAAACGATGTCACTGTGTGTATTAAAGAATTTATTTGCCATTTCACATAATCAAATAGTCTCAATTATTGAGAGAAAGAATTTATAATACTTCATTATCTAACTTACCACCTTACGTCCATCTTTTCAACTAAGAAAACCACTGGCTGAATAATATCCCCTCAGATTTACGATTTATTCAGTATTATTCGATGCAATAACCACCCCCTACCTATTCTGTAAGAATTTTCAACCTACATAAAAAAAAAAAAAAAATAGAGAGAGAAAAATATAGAAAAGATGAATATTACCAATAAAACACTAAACATTTTTAAAGGTATAATAAAACATTAAAATGATATTTGCTTAAGCTTTTATTTTAATTTTTCAAAGACATAAAAGTATTAAGATTATCAGTTATGGCGTAGAAAATCTGAGATTCTTTAGTTGTATAAATACTGTAATACCTACAAACATTCCTTTCGCACTCCTATGCTGAGTCTGATTCACCATTCTGAAGAGTGCATCGTTTTACTATTCTTGTTAGAAGATTACTGTAAAAGTCGTACAATAGCAAAAACACCATTAATTTTTGGAATTATTCGAAATCTATATTTTTTTTTAGCTTCCTAATAAAAGGGATATATATATATTCATAAATGTGTAACTATACTTCTTATTACTTTTCGAACAACAATGGATTAAAACTCATGGAATGAGAATTCGTTAAAGGAAAGAAATTTGTTTTTTTGTTGTTCTGTACATTGGCATACAGATGAGATGGGGGGGGGTATACAAATGCCTTATGTTTGCCATGGTAAAAAGAGGAAACTACTGCGAACAATGTTCGATATTCACAACAAAAGATCAAATCTTTGATCATTTCGAATAACTATCTCTAGATAAATTCGAGGGAATATGCCCTAATAGAAAAACTGAATTAAAAGTTTATATAAGAAGATCAACTATTAATTAAGCCTAACATTGATACATTTTATGTTATTAAATAACACTGATAAAAAATGAGATTTGATACCTGGAGATCCTTGAATTTGCCACCATTCATGCAGTAAAGTGTGGCAACAATATTAAAATAAAACACCATTTGACAGCTGATAGTTTGTTAGTAAAATTGAAGCGTTACACGAAAGAACAACGTATCTTCTTTGTTGAACAATATTTCAAAAATAATGAAATCTGGCGACCACAGTTCAAAAATTTGGGAATTGGCCCCCTAGATTGTGTGATTTAACACCCCTGGATTTCTTTTTATAGTGTTATTTGAAGTAAAAAATTTATGCCAACAAGACCACCAGCACGTGTACATTGAAGGAGGAAATACTACGCTGCATCAACGAAATTAAGCATATTTATACAAAATGGGCATAGAAAACTTCCACAAAAGAGTGCGTAAGTGCCAGCAAAGACGAGGAGGCCATTCGGCCTATGTATTATTCTATGCATAACCATATCCTATCTATTTTACGATTCAATAAAAATATAATAATTAAAAAAAATAAAACCGTGTTTTTTATTTAATTCAAATCTTTCGTTAACACTTTGTTCTATCGTGTAACTTTCCATTTTTACTGACCCTAAACTATCATCTGTAAAATGGTTTTTTTTAATAGGATTGCCAACATACGAGGTTGCCTTTTAAGTTTTTACAAACGACCAATAGAATGCCCTACTGAAATGTATCTTCAGGATATTTGTAAAGTTCACATTTTTTTTTTATCTTGGAATCAGTGGCATCTTAGAAATCGTCTACGTAATTTGTTTACAGAGTGTATTTAAAAAAAGCAAGTAAGTGAAAAAAAATGGAAATAACTCGTGAAGGTTTCCGTTGGATGATTTTTTTATGATTTTAAGAAAGGCCTCACTCAACAAGAATGCATAGAATCGCTTCGTGAAACTTTTGTTAATGAAGCACCAGCAGAAAAGATTGCTTAAAATTGGTTTGCAGAATTTCGTCGTGGTCGAGCGTCCATCAATGATGAATATCGTGAAGGACGACCAAAATCAGTAGTGTTCCAAAGAACATCGATGCTGTGTGCAAGATGATTGAAGAAGATCGGTATGTCACGTTTTGCGAGGTAGAAGAATCCCTTGGCATATCACAGATTGAAATACATTCGATTTTGCATGAACATTTAGCTGTAAAAAAGATTTGTTCCAGATGGATTCCGCACAATTTGACGAACGTCTTTTTCAGCTCAAAAAGAGGTTCGTGCCAATTGGTGTAAGGAAATGCTAAACAAAATTCAAATTGGGAACAGCAAAATCCGTATACAACATCGTTACAGGTGACGAAACTTGGATATATTCGTATGATCCAGAAACTAAACAACAATCCACTGTTTGGGTGTTTCAAAATGAACTGAAATCCTACGAAAGTTGCTCGTTCACGAAGCACTTCCAAGAAAACAATTGCTTGTTTCTTCGGCCTTACAGGACATATCGCAACCATTCCTTTAGAGGATCGAAAAACTGTTAAAGCTAAGTGGTATACAGAAATTTGTTTTCAAAAGTCATCAACAAAATCAGAAAAAACAACAAAAATCGCCGCATCATTCTTCATCACGACAACGACAACTTCCACACAGCACGTGAAACAATTGATTATTTGAAGGATAAAAATATCGAATGAATGTCTCATTGCCCATATTCACCTGATTTGTTGCCTGACGATTTTTTCTTGTTCCCTTAAGTCAAACAAAAAAATGCGTGGGCAGCGATTTTCATCACCTCAAGAAGCTGCTGATGCCTTCCAAAACCATGTTTCTGAGATATCAAATTCAGAGTGGAAAAACTGTTTCAAGAATTGATTTGAACGGATGGAAAAATCCATCATTCTTAAAGGCGAATATTTTGAAAAGCAATAAAACAGTTTGTTCCCAAAAAAATTCTTTTTCTTCCATCTTTTTGTAAAAACTTAACAGGCAACCCTCGTATTACTGCACGAATGGTTGCAAATTCTTATCTTGCGTTAATTTTGGGATGCCCTTTATTATTAGTATTAAGAATAGCATTAGATAATTAAATGCAAGATATTTTTAACGTTAAATTATAGAATGAGAAATAATGATTGGTTCCTTCATTCTAAGAAAGTGAAATAAATACAAAGAATTAAATGAAACTGGCAATAATATTAATATTAACTATGAGATGTTTTTAAAAAAACATAAAGTAATGCCAGTGTGAAATCTTTTTAAACACGTTCCAGACAATGGACTATACAAGGAAAAAAAGCTTTACTAGATCTTTTCTTCACAAACCCACGCACAAATTGCGAAAACAAATACAATGTGAATCTTCTCTAAAACCCTTCCTGCCAATGCAAATCTCCTAGACCTAAATCAGAACTTTATAACACGGGGGATGGGCGGGAAGTACAATCAAAATATATGTGCAAGAGCCATTTTCACACGTCCTTAAATGTTATCGCCGTATTTTTTCTACCCTTCTGGGGCTGACTACAACCAACATCGTCTGCAATTCGGAAACGTGCCGGGCGCAAAAACAGAAGGGGGAAGGGGGGATAGGTTGGCGAAAATTATTCCCCCGGGGCAAGCATAGAATATGAAGTGTCACGTTCTGAATTTCCCTTAATCCCGTTTCCGGAAAAGCTCCGGGGAGAAAGGGGATGGGATCGATCTTCTCACCCCCCCTTGGAAAAAAGGAAAGTCGGGAATAAATCACGCCCGAAATTCTTCTCCCTCCTTTATTCCTTCGAGGCAAAAGGATTGTTGCTGACCTACCTCCACCCCGCGCACTGTCCCCTCCTAATCATTTTCTTTCAAAGGTACGAATAGCAGGCGGACGAAGTTACAGAACGCAGGTGAATAGTAAGCGAGCACTTAGGTTGATTACCCTGTTTTCCGGGGTACCAATCTATTACATCCAGGGGTGGTGGTGGAATAGTTTGTAAGGGGGAGGGGGGATATGTACAGAGAAAACTGACAATGAGAGCCGGCAGAGTACGTGAGGAAATTATTTTGAGGCGGGTAATATTCAAATTAGCTCTCCTTCTAAAGGTTTTAGTGCCGGAATTGGTGGCAATAGTAGAAACTGTTTCGCTGTTATGGTCAGTTTTAAGGATTGAGGGTGAAAAAGTATTGATTATGTATGCCCTTAAGAGCGTATATGTAACCAGGCACATGAATAATGCTAAGCCAGTTATACTATTTGGATTCTTTCTATTAACAATGAAATCCACTTCAAAGCATAGAGATCTACGAATCTTTTCAAATCTTTATTTAAATAGTAGGGACATTTTTTTCAAGCTCCGATGGATAATATATATAAAAAGAGAGAAAAAAAAATAGAAAATAGAATGATCTCCGAAAGTTCTGTACAATCATGGTTACATTTAACACAATCGTTGTAAAGATTCAGGCATTTATAATATTGTAGAGTAGGTTTCCCTATCCCCTTTTTGTCTCTCACTGAGGGCACCTCAGAAACGAAGATGAGAAACTTCCGGTATGATGGTTGTCTCTCGCCACCTTGGTGGGTAAAGAAAAAGGTTAGGTTGGCAACCTCACATTGATGACGGGATGTACTGTCCAGGGGAAGGGTTGTAACCATGACCGATGATGGCCATCAGGACTCAACTACAGTTCCCACCAGTGTTGTTCCCACAGTGGTATGTCATTCATTTTTATCCACAGAGCGGGTCGGAGTAATCAATTTGTGATATCCCCTCTTTGAGTCCCAAGAGGGAGTACCCCAAAAAATAGAGATGAGAAGTTTCTGATATGATAGTTGGTTCACGCCCAATTAATTACAATGGTAAAGGTGCGGAATCGAATTGCATCCAACCGATGATGGGATTTGTCTTCTACAACCGAATTCCTTAAGCCGCGTTGCGATGACCTATGCGAGCCTTCAGACCGACACATTTCCCTCCCCTCTTCCCCCTCTCTTGTGGTTTTCCGGGGTTCTTTGATACCCTTTCATTTTACCGACAATTTGCGGGAAACTCCCGATCGCGTCCACAAGCGATGTTGGTCCAACAATGGGTCAGATCGGAAATCTACGACCATATCCGCAAAGGCCACAGGCTATCGGAACGCGGCTTTAGGATTCATCTTTAACTCCTGCTTGTGCTAACACAGCGTTTCTGATCATCCAATATATCCACATACTTCTCCCATCTGGGGGTACCTCACGTATGGGGTTGAGAAGTTTCCGTCATGGGGGTTGGTTCTCGCCACCTGAGTGGGTACAGAAATTGTGTAGGTCGGCTATTTCCTACCGATGACGGGAACTGCTTCCAACGGGAAGGGTGGTACCGTGGTCGGCGAAAAGAGAAGGAAGGGTACGATTATAAATTTTAAGCGTTGCGGCGAATGAGAAATAAGATTTTACCTTCTACTTTCATTGCGTATTATATATAGTTTTTAATTTGCACGCGGAGTCATTTGCAGCAGATGGATTACCTTAAATTCATTATTTTTCAATCTTATCAAATAACAAAGTGAGACTTTAATTAACTTCCGGATATCCGGCTAAATAAGGCGGAAGGGAGGTTGGTTAACAAAAAAGCCGGATAGTTCGGTGTTCTATGTTTTAGTTTAGTTATATATTAACATCCTGTTTTAAAGCAACACTAGGGCTATTTTGGGACTGGCCTCGTCATTTTGAACCGCGGTCAGATGACGAGGACGACACCTGAGCTGGCACCCCCCTCTCCACACCACATCACACCAGCGGAAGGATGTTTGGCCTGACGTATTTAACGTGCAACAGACCCCCTTACACGACGGTTCTTACCTTAAATCGGGTCTCGAACCTGAAACCCCACGGCTCACGAGCCCAGATCTTACCACAAGGCCACCGCGACCCCTCGGAGTTCTATGAGTTCATCTCTTTGTCCACCAATACCAGAAGTCAACGTTTTTATACCAAAACTCACTGCTATAATACGCATTTTCTCACTTCTTATTGACTACTAAGTCCTCCATTTATCTCACGCCACGTAGAATGTTAATGCGTGAATCACAGAAGCAGTTGCCGGTAACGTGTCGAGTTAAAATAGAAGGATCTGTAATGGTAGTTTATATATGTTTATAAACTGCATTGCATTGAATTCATAAAAGAAAAAACAAGTTAAGACATATAAACTGTTCACATTTTAACATAAATTCTGTAATGTCTAACTTAATTATGACAAAAGAAAAATAGGCCGGAATGTCGCGAACCGGATGCTCGGAAATGTACTGTAAATGCATTCCATATTAATAATTAAACACCCAGGAAAGTAAACATTTCAGGTACACAAGCTGGTCGCTAAAGGCGGCTAGTTAAAAATGATTCATTTTACATTATCACATTTATTTCTATGATTATTTCAACGTACTTTTTTTTAAAGACGGTATATTTAATCACAAAATCGTCTAACATTATCTGTCACAGCAACAGTAAGAAAAAGAAACATAGGGATTAAAAAAAATTAGACCTACCCTTAGAAAAAACAACATACCATCATTTTTTCAACGCTAATCCACCGGGAAATGAGTTTATTTAAACGTTTTCGGAGCCCAGCAAAACCAGAAATCCCCAAGCGTAATGGAGATTTACGAGAAAAGCCACGTTTCGGCGTGCGTCTCTGGTCACTATCTTGTCCCCCCATCTCCGTAATGCTCTTCGAAATGTACTTTTTTCTTCTTATCTCGTTTATTTCTAGCAGGCCGCCATTTTAATGGAGAGGAACTCTTGAAATATTGCTAATCGCTGCATCATTTGTCGTCGGAAGAAATCGCCAGGAATTAGAAAAGGCCAACTGTCATTATTTCTTGCGGTTGGCCGGCGACATGAGCTGATGATTTGTAAGGATTAAATCGTGATCATTTGTAAAGCGTAATTTGGCCTGTGTTGAACGGTGTCACCGTTTATGGGAGGTTACATGTTGGGTATATAATTTGGTACAAGGATTTGAATTAATTGGAGGAGGAAAGCAAATTTGAGAAATATCATCTCATTGGGATTTATGGTATTTTTTTTCATGTACATTTCGGAAAAAACGAAATGAATACCAATTACCATATTTTAACACCATAATTTTTATATGATTGACACTATATGAGTAGCTCAGAAACCAAAAAATGGTTAAGCCCATTTTGCTTTATACCTTCAGTTTTTTTTTCCCCATAAACTTCAATGTATAGGGTGGTTATAATTAAACTTCCCCTATAAGCAGCATCCTACGACGCAAACGGCCGAACGGATTGTAACGGAATTTGGTATACAAACTATACACGAGATGCGCTCATAAAATATGGGGGTGGGGTGCATTTTTAGACCTATTATATAATCATTTTTAACACGATTCAAATATGCCGATAAAAAAAGAATTGAAAATGCGATCATTCAATTTATATATAAAAATATCTTGAAGAGTTTTGATATTAGATTCCACAACAGATTTGATAGAATATAATAAGATAGAATTAAAAAATAAATAGAATTTTAATTTCTTTATTTGTTAACAAAGGAAGAAGAACATTTGATTAATTATTTGAAGAAATACAGAAGCGATTTATATTTCATCGTATACAATGCAAAAGATTGCTACAAATCAGGAATAAAATTTCCTAAAAATTATCAGGTTTTAGGAGAACCTTGAATCATAATTAAATTTGTATCAGTTAAGTAATATTTTTTTGAATTTTAAGACTGTGCAAAAATTATGTTAAATTTTGTAAATCATAAATGAAAAAAATTCTAAACTCTTGCTTATGCAATTAATTAATTAAAGTGCAATTAAGATTTTTTTAAATAAATTTCATTTGAAAACGCATCTTCTCACCATTTCACACGCACGCACTCACGCACGCACGCACGCACACACACACACACACACACACACACACACACTCACACACAAACGTTTATTACTAATAGAGATTAATGCTTTTGACCAAACGCATTAATTAAAAATCACTGTTTTCATGAACTTGTTTACTAACATTTTTTGAATAGAACCTTATTTAGAACTTTCTATTTTGGAATATAAATATGAAATCCATTATAAAAGGTTAATAAGATTGTAAATAATTTTCATTAAGATTTTAAATTACGATTGCTAGCTAAAATTTCAGTAGAAAACGAAAAATTGCTGTCGACGATAGAGAGAAGTAATAAATAGCCAAAATGACTCCATAACAATCAATTAATTTCTCTGTTCAAATTTTATTCGGCATCAACAATGTATTTTGTTAAATTCTATCATGAAAAATAAATAATGAATCCGTATAGCTAACTCCACAATAAATCACTCCAGAAAATTCTGAACGTCAGCATTTAATTCGTTTTAAAATTATCGCGTGCTTTGATTTAAGAATACCATTATGTAAGTCTAATTAATTTGAGAGCCGAATCTGCATTAAAAATTAAGTGCTACGAAACAAACTTCAACAGTCTTAACTTGATTAACATTCATTTTATAAAATCCTTTAGAAGTAGGCTCCATATTTGACTTGTAAAATCCGAAGCTTTAAGTCAAACTACGTTCGTTAACGATAGTAAACAAGTTTTGGTAAACAACTGTTAAAACCTTGTTAGTAAAATTAAACGCAGCTGTACATTGAAGAGTCAATTTGAAACATAGGTTTTAAAGTATTGATCTTTTTCGTAATGCCTTAGTGAATTACTTAATACCCCCATTTCTTATATTAATGAAATATATTTAATACTGTATTTTTTTCTGAAACAAATTATTGCTGTATAAGTAGATTTATCTGTTGACTAATTTAACCCATACTGTTTTCACGATTATTTTTATTCAAACTCAAATACTTTTATAGATATTTCCTGGGTCTTTTTTCTAGACCGAAATAGGTATACTCAAGTTCTTGGTAGAAATAGTATTAATAAAAAAAATAAATTTTTTAATATCTAAAATAAATTTTGTCTATGCTGGGAAACATAATATATACATAAAAGAATAGGGAATTTCATAGTTTTAGCTATACAATTACAACTGTTTGAACATCAATATTAGCTTAAAATGTTAACCTTCTGATGCTGTCATCGGCAATATATACAGCTTGTTTCAAGCTATAAAAATCGTTAGATTATGGAAGTCAGTACTAGTAGTACCTTGAAACATTTATAGTTCTTCTACGCAGGGTCAGCGTTGTGTACCATGTGTTTCTAGTGATGTGGAAGTCTCAGAATACCTGAAGCGGTACCAGTTGCACCAGTACATTGAAATTTTTATAGTTCTCTGATGTTGATTATGTGGAAGCTCTAGAATAGAATACCGGAATCAGTATCAGTAGGGGGTAGGATAGAGTGATCGATCGCTATAAAAATCTCAATAAAAGTTCTGTAACAAATCGTGATAGATTTGTTTGGAAGTAGGGAATCGTTCGACTCTCCTCCGCACACCCTGAATTCAACCCCATATAGTAATGATTTGACCCACAGAGACCGATTAGCTGCATTCACTGATGAACTATTGAGGAAAATCCGTTTCATCTGAATCAGTAACAGAACTGATACTGCTTCAGGCATACTAGGATTTCTACATTGCTGGAATAAATTGTATACAGAACTGCTGAAAGCATTGAAGAACTAAAAATGTTTCAAAGTATTAGTGCAACAAGAAGTGCTTCAGGTAGTTTATGATTTATATACCGCTGGAAACAAGATGTTCGCAACATTGGTGGAAACATCGGAGGACTATATCTGTTTCAAGGTTCTGATGAAATTGGTACTGCGTCAGGCATTCTGTGGTTTCCACATGAATGGAAATAAATTGTTCTCAACGCTGTTGATAATACTGAAGAATTATAAACCTTTGGTGCAACAAGTATTGCTTCAAGTATTTTACAATTTCCATGTTGCTTCATACATGCTGTAAGCACACTGATGGTAATATCGGAGGACTTTAAACTGCTGGTGTAAATAGTACTGCTTCAGATATTCTGTTGTTTCTACATTAATGAAAACAAATATTTCTCAACGCTGTTGAAGAATTATACACGTTTTAAAGTACTGATGGAAAAGTATTGTTTCAAGTATTTTACGATTACATACCGCTGACACACATGCTGTAAGAAATGCTGGCATTGGAGGACTATAATTGTTTTAAGGTTCTGATGAAATTGGTACTGCTTCAGATATTCTGTAGTTTCCACATTAATGGAAACAAATTATTCTCAATGCTATTGATAACACTGAAGAATTATTTATTAACACTTTCAAATTACTGGTGGAACAAGTATTGCTTCAAGTATTTTAAGATTTATATATCGCTGATACACATGCTATAAGAAACATTGGTGGAAACATTGGAGGACTTCAAGCCTACTAGTGTAAATAGTACTACTTCAGATATTTTGCTGTTACCCATTAATAGAAACAAATTGTTCTCAATGCTGTTGATAACACTGAAGAATTATAAATGTTTCAAAATATTGATGAGCAAGTACCGCAAGTATTTTACAATTTCCATGTTGCTGACACACATGCTGTACGTAACATTGGTGGTAATATCGGAAAACTTCCAGCTACTGGCGTGAATATTATTGCTTCAGGTATTCTGCAGAAACAAATTGTAAATAGAAATAAATTGTTCTCACCGTGTCAAAGCACACATTAATAGAAACACATTGTTCTCGATGGTGTTGATAACATTGAAGAATGATAAACGTTCCAAAGTACTGGTGTAACAGCTATTGCTTCAAGTATTTTATAATATCCATATAGCTGGTAAACACGAAGCAATGCTAGTGATAATATCGGATGACTATAAACATTTTAAACTACTGATGTAAGTAGTAGACATAGGTATTCTACGGTTTACACATTAATGAAAACTTATATAAAACGTTGATAACAACAATGCATACTATAAATATTTCAAACTCGTACTAACGTCGCATCAGCAGAAGTTATATGATTGTCACTATTAAATATCTAAAACTCATATAATGAAAATGTTAGATATTCTTGTATTATATAAATAATATTTGGCCACGAATATTCCAAGAGAAATAGGATGTATTAAACATAAATGATTATTATTTAAAGAAAAATTTAAAACAGATCCGTAATTAGAATAATTATATTTACAAAAGAGAATTGGAGTGGCAATTTAATAATATTCACATAAATGCGAGTCACTTTAATTATTGTAATTGGTTCCGGTTGTTTTCTGACTAAATTTCAAAAATGATTTTGTTTTTCAGAAAGAGCAGATTACGCTGACAAACATTTTGTATCAGAAAGTAAACAATTATTGTAATTATTGTTTAGATGAAATTACTGTTTTTTATCAAAGGAACGACTCAAACATCTTTCTATTAAATATAAAACATTAAAATAGAAGGTCTTATGAAACAAATAAATTGTGAAGCCATTACTTTAAAACAATTTACCGATTATTTCATAAAGGTATATTTAAAATTTACAATTCTTTAATTTGTTGCACATGTATGGAAATAATTGCCATTTTAATCATTCAAAATTAACTGGTATAAACTACGAAATGAAATTTTGAGTGCAAGAGAAATAACAGAATATAAAGTAAAAAAATTAAAGTTCATCAAATGTCAACAAATTACCACTTAATTTACAGAAGCTGTAATAAAGAAAACATATTTATAAAACACAGCAAAAAATAATAAATATATAAGATGTACTGAAAAAAATTGATAAGATAGAGAAATAAAGTCATTGTAAAGTAGTTGAACTTACGACTTTTGAAATTGCTCCAGCACAAATGCTACAAAATCTTCTTTTTCAATTTCCAATAAGAATTAAGAACATAGAAAGGGCAAACTAAAAAAATAAAAGCGAAAAAAAATTAGAAATAGAATTATATACATTAACAAATTAAGATTTTTTTATTTGTAGCATTTCTTGCATAATTAAATAATTGAATTTGTTTCTAATTAGAATATGTTTCATTTTCATCCAGATATCTATAACATATCTTTTAGTCTAAAGATAAAAAAAAATATTTACTTATAGCAAATACTATTTTTATTTTCATTTTAAAAAAATTTTGTTAAACGGCAACGATAATGATGTTAAATTTACGTGAAATTAATCTCTGCAGTTCAATATCAGAATTTAGAATATCTGCAATTTAATTTATCATTTGCTGATATGATAATATTTACTGAGAAAATAAACATCAAATTAATTGATAAATTCATGTGACATCACAGTCGCTGCATATATCTAACAAAATATTGGACGTTAGCTACGTTGCACTTTGACGTCAAGTACTTTGTTGTTGTTTTTCCAGATTTCAGATTCTGTTTTTTTAAACGAATAAACATGGAAAATCACATAGGAAGTGTTTGTAGTTTAGAACAAATATATACTTAATATAACAAACACAAAGTGTCCCAAAAATTCGTTGCAGATTTTAATGGAAAGTCAGGCATAGAGAAATATATATTTTTTTGTATTAATATTTATTTTAAAAATATATTTCGAACAGCTTAATAAGAACACGTATTTCAAAACAGCTGTCAATGTATTCTGATTATTAACTTCTTCCAATTAAACCTTATTCAATTCTACTTTTGAAAAAGGGAATTATTCAAAAATAAACAATTTATTCTATTAATTATATTTAAAATTCTAGAACTTTTATTGCTTCTGATACAAAACATGTAGATGGTATCCACTCAGAGATACTATGTTCCAATTTATTACACTTAAATCTATCAAAAATATTTTATGAAAAATGTTTATCCAGAAAATAATACAAATAATAAAAGTTTTGCTAGATGGAAAGTTAATAGCTTTGACTGAACGATTATAAATAATGGCATCCTGACATCATCCATTAGATGACATCAACTTTCTCCCTAGTTATAATCCTGAGTTATAAGCTGTAATAAATGTATGCTTATTTTAAAAGTGTTCTAGTTTTAAAAGCAACTCAAAATGTCTCATCTTAACTTATAAAAAGAAAGTATTTATTATATCCATAAAGATGGTTAAATATATCTCAAAACTTACATTTTAAAATTTAACGCATAAGTTTTTTTTATTTAATATTACACGTTATTATGGATGATTTTTCGCCCATATTTGCCCATAGTATCGTTTTTAATGACCGTAAGAAAAAAAATTAGAAAGGAGCATCAATTATCATTCCAAAGAAAGTAATTTACTGAATTTTGAGAATTTAAAAATAAAACAAATTTCTGCATCCAATATTCTAAATCTGTTATCCTTTTCCAGTTTTTTTGAGATCATTATTCGAACATTATTTTCGGATGAGTTCAAAAACTTTTTCATCGGCCCGCGTAGAAGAATTATACTTTTTCGCTGATTTGACAAGGAGCCAAATCAGGAAATTGAGAAAATTATTTTCATGTAATTCTAATTTTAAATAGCATCTTTCATAAAAAAAAACTTTTAAATTTCATTTTCTTTCTTCTCTTTTTTTAACATGCCTTCATATTCAGTTATTTGCTTCAATTTTTATCGTCTGCAATCTATCAAGTGATGTCACAAAGAAAAATAAATGTGGTAATTCAAAATTATTTTTTTAAATTCGTTTTCATAGCTTCATTTTATATTATAAACCAGGTGATATTTTTTATGTGATGCACAATGCTGTGCGGGTTCAGCTAACACAAACATAATCGTCCACCTTAAAAAAATTCCAGTAGAGAATTAAGAAGCAAAAAGAAGTAAAACTGTCGATGTTTTAATAATTAAAAAAGTAAATACACTTATTAATAAGTTAAGTAAACTTATTAAAAACTGAGATCAATAATCGATTATTCAATAATTTAATCAACGAAAATCTCTACTTTACTTTTAAAAATCATGGAGCAATTGGCGTAAAGTTTCTCGCCAATAAAAATATTGAAGAAAAGTGAGTATGCTTTTTCTATCGATACATATTGACTGACTAGGAACAAAAATTTAATATAAAAACTACAATTTTTCTGTGAAATCTACAGACACTGACTTTTTTGGGTTGCTAAACGTTGATCGATTGAATCTGAAATGTAATACAAAAGCACAAAATTCGTATGAAAGTCTACAGACAAATTGCATTACAATAGTGTGTTTCAAAAA
Source organism: Argiope bruennichi (assembly GCF_947563725.1). Taxonomy (NCBI): domain Eukaryota; kingdom Metazoa; phylum Arthropoda; class Arachnida; order Araneae; family Araneidae; genus Argiope; species Argiope bruennichi. The sequence goes on from NC_079154.1 coordinate 59,950,365, forward strand.
CATCAATGTAAGAAAAAAATTTAAATTCAGATATATAAAAAAAATATTTTCAAAAATATTAAAAATAAAAATTAAGATCCTCAAAAAATACAGATAAAAAAAACTCACAGCAAAATTAAATTTTTTTTTAAATCTCTTTTGAAAAGCGCAATTTTCAGAACTGAGATAGATATTATATCCATGGCAAAGAAATCTAAAAATATGTCTAAAATACAATAAACGAATTCAACAAATTAAATTTCAAGAACAATAAAAATTCTGAGTCTTTCTGATTGCTTTATTATACTTTAAACCAGCTGCCTAAATGAATTTAAATCCAGCTGCAGGTCAGATGAACATCCGTGGGTTGAAATAAACATGGATTATTGATAAAATATCGACTTAAAGAAATAAATAGAAAAAAGACAAAAGAGTTCAATTGTGTCAGGATACATGTGAAAAAGATATCGGAGATTTAAAACTGCTTCGAGCACCAGAATCAATAAGAGCGCCGTAATTAACTATTTTTAATCCAAAAAAACACCATATTTTATTAGACCATATTAAATCAGAATCGGAAAAAATGTCGTGCATCATAATTTCAAAAAAGGATAAAAATATATATTTTTTTCTTAATTCAGTACTTTAGTACAGTATTTAAATCAGTACCGCAGAACAGAATTCAGCGTCTCAGTATACTCTAAGCAAATGCATAGCAAGAAAATCTGCCGCTTATTAAAATAAGTCATTGTTAGCTTTAACCATAATCCAAGAAAACTTGCTTCCATTCGATTTATATTTGTTCTGACATTGAATTAACAGTATAATAAAAGTAATATAAAATAAGATTGAGAAATGCTGACAAAACCCACTGCCGACTCCACTTTGGCAATAATTTCTCAAAATGCTATTAGTTCGAATTATTTAAATTTTCAAGGTAATTTAAGGCTTTTAATATTATTAATGAAAAAGAGTTTCCGCAGAGAGATGGCTGGATGTGGACAGTTAATGACATTAGGGGGGTAATCACACGGCCTACTCAGTCCCGTCTAATTAAAGGCATTCGGATTAAAGTTGAATGATAGGAACGCCGTGCCAACATTGGCGGGAACTAAGGTTGAGTCAAAAGGACCATCATTGGCCACGGTACAACCCTTCCCGTGGGAAGCACGTCCCATCATCGATGGGGGTAGCCGATCCCCATCATTTCTGTACCCACAAGGGTGGCAAGAACCAAACACCATACCAGAAACCAGAAGCTTCTCATCCTCATTTCTGAGCCCCCCCCCCCCCAGGGTAGGAGACACATTATGGCGGTATTCAAACATGAAAAGACTAATCGGGGCAGAGAACAGGGAGAAAAAAAAATTGAGAGCCACTGTACTAAGGCACCTGGAAGATTAACAGCTGCTGACAAAACCCAGTACCGATTCCACCTGTTATCATTTTTATTATCCTAGTTACTACTTTTACAAACACCCACCCTTAGTTCTTACAATAAAAAAAAAAATTCAGGGACACCTCTTCGAAGCCAAAGTTTCAGCAATAAACTGGCATCACCATAATTAGTGAGGCAGCGCAAAATGTCGACAACTCATTCTGCATCCTCCCAGCGTGCAAGATAACGCTATTAATATCGAAGTGCTTTATTCACCCGGGCCTGCGTCCGGGCGCCGCACAGTCCGGTAACTTGAATAAGATGGTTAATTTACGGGGCTAGACTTCAATTAATCTGTCTCGTTAACCATTATTACAGGTGGCCACGGGAATCATTTTCGAGGCAGTTGAACATGCTTTATGGATAGAATGGCTTTTAATTATGTTGCTGGCGTAGGCGGAGAACAGGTTGCACCAGCCCGTTTTTAGTGATGCTTCAATGCCAAAGATATAGAATATATATACATGATAGTGGATTAATATGTTTATTTAGTCCATCATTATGAATGCATTGATTTAATAGAACTATATATGGTAAAGGGATTGGGTAATAACAGCGGCAATATTTTATTGGTATACAAGTCATAGATATTGCGCTTTCTGGTATGTAGATAGTAACATTTTTTTTTGTTATCTTAAAAACATATATGCTTAGTGCAAGGGCTTATTATCGATTGATGACATCAAAGACATCTTTCAGATTACAAAAATTTTGTAACAGTACAATGTCCATTATATACAGAATGTTAAATACATTACATATATAAAAATATATATGTTTAATGCAAGGACTTATTTGAGATTGATGACATCAAGGACATCTTTCAGATTATAAAAAATTTCTATTAGTACAATGTACATTATATACAGAATGTTAAATATATTACATTACATCATTACATATATAAAAATATATATGTTTATTGCATGGACTTATTTGTGATTGATAATATCAATGACATCTTTCAAATTATAAAAACTTTCTAACAGTAGAATGTACGCTATATACAGAGTGTACATTATAAAACAGAATGTTAGTTACATATGTACATGGAAATAGATTATTATTTTATTGCCTGATGTAAAGGAAGATTTTAAGACATTAATGTTTCAAAAATTTACGATTGATTGTACGCACATAGAAGAGGTGGAATAAGGCATATTTTATGGCCAAAAGACAACGCAGATTATGTCCCTCTTTAAATTTATTGATCAATTTAATTTCACATTTCAACATATTCTTAACTTAGATATTAAGATTCGTCCATATTTGTATTTAATATTATCTAAGAAGACACTCGGAGTTTATAAATACTGTAATAAGCAAGTAAATGCAATGAACAAATAAGAACATTTATATTTGACAAAGAGCTAATGTTATCTTAATATTTTAAAATTCATAAAATATGTATTTATTTGCGAATTTACTTATTTGAGAATTTGGCTAACAAAAACTTTCTTTTTTCCCCATTTTTATTATTTACATATGCATTTATTTTTTTACGTATTTATTTTCACACTTCGATATATTCTAATATATTATTCTTGTATAAAAACTGCTTGCTAACCATGTTTGAATTCAATAATATCCAAGCAGAGGTTTCGCATTTATAAATGCTATAATAAGTAAGTGAATGCAATGGAACAAATAAGTCTGATCATTTATATTTGACAAAGTATTAATATTAACTTAATATTTTATAATTCATAGAATTTCTATTTTTTGTGAATTTACTTATTAGACAATTTATCTAATAAGAGCTTTCTTTAGTTTTTTTTCTATCAGGACATGTTTGAATTCAATAATATCCAAGCAGAGGCTTGGCATTTATAAATGCTATAATGAGTAAGTGAATGCAATGGAACAAATAAGTCTGATAATTTATATTTGACAAAGCGTTAATACTATCTTAAAATTTTATAATTCATAGAATTTCTATTTTTTTGAATTTACTTATTAAGCAATTCATCTCATAAGAGCTTTCTTTATTTTTTTCTATCAGGACATGTTTGAATTCAATAATATCCAAGCAGAGGCTTGGCATTTATAAATGCTATAATGAGTAAGTGAATGCAATGGAACAAATAAGTCTGATAATTTATATTTGACAAAGCGTTAATACTATCTTAAAATTTTATAATTCATAGAATTTCTATTTTTTTGAATTTACTTATTAGACAATTTATCTAATAAGAGCTTTCTTTAGTTTTTTTTCTATCAGGACATGTTTGAATTCAATAATATCCAAGCAGAGGCTTGGCATTTATAAATGCTATAAAAAGTAAGTGAATGCAATGGAACAAATAAGTCTGATCATTTATATTTGACAAAGTATTAATATTACCTTAATATTTTATAATTCATAGAATTTCTATTTTTTGTGAATTTACTTATTAGACAATTTATCTAATAAGAGCTTTCTTTATTTTTTTCTATCAGGACATGTTTGAATTCAATAATATCCAAGCAGAGGCTTGGCATTTATAAATGCTATAATGAGTAAGTGAATGCAATGGAACAAATAAGTCTGATAATTTATATTTGACAAAGCGTTAATACTATCTTAAAATTTTATAATTCATAGAATTTTTATTTTTTGAATTTACTTATTAAGTAATTCATCTAATAAGAGCTTTCTTTATTTTTTTCTATCAAGACATGTTTGAATTCAATAATATCCAACCAGACGCTTGGCATTTATAAATGCTATAATAAGTAAGTGAATGCAATGGAACAAATAAGTCTGATCATTTATATTTGACAAAGTATTAATATTACCTTAATATTTTATAATACATAGAATTTCTATTTTTTGTGAATTTACTTATTAGACAATTTATCTAATAAGATCTTTCTTTATTTTTTTTCTATCAGGACAAATTCTAACATTTTCGATCTGGACACGTTATATGCAAAGTCGGCTGTTAGTTACATATGTATTTGAAGATTATTGCTTTGTTCCACCAAGTAATATTATGTTGCTTTAGTATTAATGTCTCAAAATATTAAAGACATGTATTTGACGGAAACTGAGTTGTAATTGCAAAGAATGTTTATAAATAAAGTGAAGCTTCTTTATACGCTGATAATTAAAAATATCATTGCTGTTATATCAAACTGTCCTATGTCAAAACCCACCAAACATACGGAATTTTGATGTAACAACTGTAACCATATGATGTTTTGTGACAATACAGCAATTTGGAAGCAGTTATAGTTAATCCAATTAAGTATCGTGCATCAATGATATGTTTTATTAAAGTTGACAAGCGATATTTTGATGTAACAATGAAAATATTCTCGTCGTTGTCGATAGTAAAACTTTATACCTTGGTTATGATTATTTCTATCCATCTTAATGCAAAATGAAAAAAAATAACAGAAGTGTTTTTTCAAGAATATAAATACTATTCATAATAATTTAATTAGAAAAGAAAATCAAGCGCCACGACAATCAAAACTTAGTGAACATTTCCAAATGAAATTAAAATTTTTGCAATTTCTTTCCGTACAAAAAATCAACAAAAATGGAACACAGCAAAAAAAAAAAATGATTTTTATGTAATGAAACATTAAAGGTATCTAAATATATTTACTCAAGAAAAGATATTACAATAAAAGTGTGGAAAAAGAGTAGAAAATTTTAAATATTCTAAACATTTATTACCTATGTTTGAAGTGATAAATCTAATAAACATGCCAAAATCAGTTTGAATTGAAAAGTCAATTTATATCATTATATTAACAGCGTCTTTTTCTTTTGGTATAAAGTTTAAAAAATAGTTTTCACCACGTTTTTGGAAAAGAGTGTAAGTTGTCTGTTGAAATATGTTATATAGAGTTTAGTGCCCTTTGCTGTATCAAAAAAATAAAAAAAGATTGAAAATTAAATTTAGGGCATACGCATATTCAGAAAAACATCCAGATTTCATGTTTTAAAGGAAACAAATAGTAAAGTTTAAAACCAATTTTTTAGGAGATGATAAAAAAATAATACTTTTATAAAGAACAGATCTCAAATTTGAAATGGAATAAGTAAATTATCACATTCTATACCAATGAATGTAAATAAAAGAATATCAAAATAAATTGAAAAGCAGAAAGAAGATTTTATTTTGATAATGAAATTATCAATCTTTTAAAAAGATTAAACTATAGATTTTTTAAAAAAAAAAGGCATATTATTGGGAATGTTTCGAATAATTAACACTCATCTACTGTAAGTAAGATTATACGATGAAAGAAAGAACAGAAGAAAGAGTTTTAAATTAGAATCCCAAAATCAATGACTTTAAAACTCAAAAACCACTAAATAGACATTTGTTATTTTACGCTAAATAGACATTTACGATGCAATAAAAATTTACAAAAATCAGAACAATAAATAAAGACTAAAAAGTATAAACCAACAAAGAACCAAAACCAAATTTTTTATCAACACATTTTTTTTGCTAAGATATAACTAATAAAAAACAAAACAGATAAGGAAATTGAGTTATTAAATCATTTAAAATGACATTAAAAATTTCAAAATATACATCAAGAATAAAAACATAGAAATAATTAGATAAAAATCAAAAAATCATAAATGTGATTAAAAAGCAGTAATACACTCACGAGAAAAATTCGAGCAACAAAATAATAATAAAAAAAAGCGAGAAGACAATTGAAATATTCTAGTTGAACAACCGCTAAACATGCAGCAATTACGTAGAGAGATAATTAAGATTTCAGAACTAAACATTTTAAGTAAAATTTCGGTGTTTCTAGATTAAATTCATTCTTTTCTTTTAAAATTGCCCAATGAACTTACAACCCGGAAAAATGAAAAAATTTGAATTAATACGTTACGTTCTAGATATTTTCTTAAAAAAAATAAAGTTGCGCGTTATCATTTAAAAAATGCATGCAATTAACTAATTTATACAAAGCTTGAGAAATTGCAATGAAACAGTCTAAAAAATTTTTTTAAAAAATCCAGTTGAATTGGTCGGAGTACAAGAAATATTTAAATTAGGTAATATATAAGCAGAGCTGGCATTGCGCTTTCAATTAGAAAACGCCTTTCTACGTTTTCTTTAGTCGGAAAGATACGTTCTTTTTTCCCGTCTTAAGAAAACGAAAAGTATATTTTGTCCTTTTTTAGTTTTGAAGAAATAATGAACAAAGTAATAGAAAAATGGAGAAGAAACTGAAGATTTTATTTTTAAATTTCGACATCTTTTTCCTTAATTGAGTTGGGAGTTTTTCTATCTAAAGAAAACTAATTGAGTTTTCTTTAAAATATATGCGAAAAGATTATTCACAAATTAAAACAATTATTTGTATCTTTTTAAGGTCTTCCCGTAAGTTGAACGTTTAGGTATCTACAAATTACCCATAATTAGAATTCCAGAATTTTTCTCGATCGTTTGCTTATAATACGCTTGTCCCTTTGTTTTTTTTCTGGAGGCGATGGCTTTATTTTCTTGCATTATTTATTCTATTTGATACATAAAATCTTTCGAATTTGATTTAGAAAGATAAAAGAGAAGTTGATTTTTAAAAGGTATTATTCGTTTATTAATAATTTAAATAATTTTCTAATGACAGAACGTTTTTTGCTTCCTCAAACTTAAAATATTTTATTTGATTGAATACAAAAAATACACAAAAAAGTTTCAATTAAAAAAAAATCGATTTTGAAATTTTGATCATTATTATTTCAGACCTTTCTGAATCCGAAAAAATAATTTTTTGAATCATATCTGTCTATTGAGCCTATTTGTGTGAAGCTCAAAACGAGTGATATATATATATATATATATATATATATATATATATATATATATATATATATAACGAAATTATCTAATTTATATAGTGTATGCAGTCATTACAATAAATTTGCAGATAAAATATAAAATTTTGGGTGGATTTTGTAGATAAGAAATCTGTCTGTCCGCTTGCATATAACCATATTAATTCAAAATCATAAAAGGATGATGGAATTTGTTATACGTTTTCTACATCAAAATGGTATAAACATTTTAAAATTTGAATTATATTCACTATTATATTTAATGGCTGTCCATGTGTCTGCTCACATGGATTTGTAACTAAGAGACCCAACAAACTATAGATTTATTTTAGTTTGGAATTTTACAACAAAACTGTATTTTTGAACCATATTTTGGATCCAGTTGATCAATGAAAAAAAGTATTTTTACACCAAATTTTTGATAAACACATACGTGACGTTCATCAATTCATCTGCATATAAACAAGGTAAATCAAAATCCAATGATGTAAATGGATTGATTAAGAAATATGGATTCTTCACTTGATGCGTTTCAAAACTAGGACCATGTCTCATATTTGGTTCAATGTCTTTTAGCTTATCTGATTGAAAGTATGTGAAAATTATAGAAACGGTTAGACGAAAACAGTCCAAGAGGTTTTATTTCAACATGAGAATTTTATATCAAAATCCTCAATATCATTTTGTAAATCTGTATCAGATATCAAATCCAGCTTGTCAATGGAAAGAACTATCTTTCCGAAATGGAAACTATTTTTTTCACTATATTAAAGAAAATATATTGCAAAATATCGTGACAGTCTATCAAAAAGTAAAGGATACATCTCGCTGGTACCCTTTCCTCTCCCCATCCAAAGAAATCAATCCGATAAATGCCATTTGAACAGTTGCCAGACATACTAATGCTATCTATCAATGAAATAAGTAAAATAATAGAACACTATGTCATTATCATCAATTAGTTAATAGATTAATTTCATGAAAAGTTCTTACATTGTCAGTACAGTTCATTTCTAATAAATATGTTTAATCAAGAAAAAAATATTAATATGCATTACTTATTTCTTATAATACTTTTCAGTCACAATGAATTACTTTTCCTTAATTATTTCCATTTGCTAGAAAAGACATAAATTTAGAATTAGTCAATTCATTCTCGAAAAATTAACGATCTGGCTTCTAATGGGTAATATTCCTCTGAAAAGGATGTATTAACGTTAATCGGGATTGTTCAATAAACGTTTTGAATCACTGTATCGAATTATCGAATTAAAGTAAATTAGCTATCAGGTTTGGAATATGTAAAGACAGGTAATTTTTCAGTGGATATGTATCCTAAAATTGTATTAAAGTGCAGAATTCATCCTAAATCATTGATATTTTGATCATAAAAGTCATTTCACACATTAGCATTAACAAAAAGCAGCATGAAGAAAAAAACACAGTCAAAAATATATGACGAGTGTCAGACCTCTGACTGGCAATGTTTCACTGAAACCTCTCTTAGCATCGAATATATCAAGGATGATCAGGAATTATACAGTAAATGTTTAGAGTTAATTATATCAAAACATATTATTAGACTAAATTAGCTATCAGGTTTAAATTAGGAAAATTAGGTAACTTTTCAATGGATCTGCATATCACATTAAAAATCATGAGAAGTCATTGATATTTTGATCATAAAAATCATGTTACACATTAGCATAGACTAAAAAAAGCATGAAAAAAAAACATAGTCAGAAATATACGACGAGTGTCAGACGTTCATCATATTTCCTTTAATTTTTTTCCTTTTTTTGCCCCATTCATCCCAAGAACCAAAAGAGAGGAAAACCTTGATTCAGTGCCAAGATCAACTAGACTTTCCGGCGGAAAGTCTGGATTATGTTGTTTTTAGTAAGTTTTCTTACTTTTTTTCACCATTTATTATTATGGCTCTTCCTTTTTTTTTTCTCTCCTCCTCCCTCCTATCTTCTTGCAGTTAGTTAGAAAGACAAAACGTCACTTGGATCTCTCAGTCTTCCCATTCATTTCCGTACAGAAGTTACAAATGAGTTGATGAAAACTCGTTTCGTCCCACAGAAATGGAACAGGTACGGTTACAGTTCTTCGAGGGAAAAGAGGAGACTTCCCAAGTAGTTGCCAGACGGGATACTATTAAATCTCTAATTGGGAGGAATTCATTTACATAAATTTAAACACGATGACAAATCAAGGCCTCTGTCAGAAGTCAGAAAGAAACAGACAAATAAATTTCGGACGACTTTACCTTAATTTGAGAAAATTAAATTTCGTTCTGGAATTTGTGTTATTCGAGGACTAGACAAACGAATTTAACTTAAAGAAAAAAAAAATACTTTAGTAGAATAGTCAAAGCCAAACCTGGTCATGCTGCGCCAACAATAGCTCTGTAGAATGAATGGTTAAAAGACTCGCAGTTTTTCCGAATTCAAATTTCTTCGTTGACATACTCGATATAAATTTTTTAAACAAAAGTTCTGTTGATTAAATGGTTAAAAAATATCATACACTAAGTCTTCAGAATGGCAACGAACTTACGGAGTTCAGTAGAATCGCTTTTTTTCTTTTTCTTTTAATGAGGTTTAAAAAAAAAATCTATCTGAAATAATCAAAATAAATGTGTAGAGGCTACATAACTCTACTACCTTCTCTTTTGATACAACAGGTGCCTTTAACTCATTAACATCAAGGTATATTTCCCAGAATCCTTCTTGGGAGTCATTATTAAATTGTATTTAAAGTGAGTGCCGTTTATTTTCGTTTTCGTGTTTGCTTTGTCTTGTGAAATGTGGAACTTAGAAAATCATTAACTAACTGTTCTTAAAACTCATTCATTATTTCCCTCAACTTCATAATGAAGTTATAGTGTCCCATCCCTCTAGAAGTTAATAATAATACCAATAGTAATAATACCAACTTGCAATATGGTATCTAAGCAATTCTATCTTGGAATTGAAAAGAGATAAAGCAATTAAAAAGGTTGTTAAAAAAACCCATTCGCAATAATAAAAAAAATATCAACTGCTGATAATAGGACTCACGAGTCTCTTTAATTCTGACTTTTTCTTCACATTTTTAAAATAATTATTTAAAAGTTTTCTAAACTTTTTTGATCCACTTAACAAAGTGAAGCTTTACGGCACATTCACTGTATTTACTGACTAAATGCATGAAATTAATTCACATTATTACTGAATAGTTAAAAATGGATTTTTTTCTCTGAATAATTTATTTCCGTTGCAAAAGATCAGTTCCAATAAAGACATTTTACTAGCCCTGGCATCATAAAAAACTCAGAAAATAATCTCTAATGCCAATTTGGGGAATGTTTTTAGAAAATTTGTTTATTATATTGAATATATGAAGTGCAAAGGGAAGAAAGTCTATAAATAATTGTTATAAGACAGACAGACATTCATCCTTAAATTGTGTGATATAAAATTCGTTAGGTACAAAATCTGACGATTGATATAATCAATAAAGAAGAATCAAAACATAAAACAATAACAGTTCTATTTTAGACAAAAGATCTGAAATTATTCTTTTTTAATTTCCAGAATGATAACTTCAAACATCATTTTTTTAAATCGTTTGTCTCTTTCTACATTAATTAAAACTAGATCTAGAAGGGAAAAAAAAGAACATTCGCTATTTAAAGGCTTTAGATTAAATTTTAAGAGAATGAAAGAAAAAAATAAATAAAATCCCGTTAGAATTCAGTCCAGAAAACAGTTAAACGAACTCAAACCGTCATAGAAGCTCACTTCATTGTCGTCAAAGCTTTTTATTTTTTTCAATTTAGTTTCCTCTTCTCTGATCTACACCGCTCTCTGTTTATCTACTTTCTATCTACTATTAAACGTATCATACAGAGCGACGCTAAAAAACGAATAAAACTGGTTGTACACCCGCTATCACCGATAAAGAGCAACGCGCAAATTTCGAGGCACTTTTTTTCCAAAAGATGGTCTCGAGCCTCACACAGGCTGCAATGCTTTCATCTTGTTTTGGTGTTTTGTTTTTAGTTCTTTTTTTTTTCAGGGTAGGCCTGAGATTGCCCAGTGTAGCTACCTTTAACGAGTTTATTTATGCCTTTTTTGCCAGTATCATTTTTTACAAAGGCCAGAAGTAGGAAAAAAAAAAGGGACTGCAAAAGAAGGGACAAGATAATAAAAGTCGGTAATTCTTTTTCTTTCTTTCCCTTGACTGCTTAAACGTTCCGCCAAACACCTCTCTAGCTCCCCAAAAATAATGACAAGAGTTCGTGTAGAGTGAAAAATAAAAACAATAAAAGGATGGTACTTTTTAAATGCGTCTCGCTTAATTCGTTTCGCGCTTAAATAAATGAACGCCTCACTTGGCGAAGTAGAGAATTTTTCGCGGCGAAATTCTTTGAAATTTTCCCAACTTTTCTAGAGGGATTTCCTTGCTATGCAAAAGAGCTTTAAATATTCTACAGTACTAAGCAAAAGTTTAAAAAAATAATTAGGAGTGTATAAAAGAGTGGCTACAATTCATTGCCACTTCTAATATTGTTTTTATCGTTCACAAAAGTCAGTTTATTTTTCTACTAAGCAATCAAATTTGCTACATATTATTATTATTATTATTAGTTGAACTTAATTATATATATTACGTACATTAAAATACACATTATGTAATATATCCCCTTTCTTACAAAAATATAAATTATCGGTGAAATTATTTGAAATTTTCCAACTTTTCTAGAGGTATTTTCTTACTGTACAAAAGAGCTTTAAATATTCTAAAGTACTATGCAAAAGTTAAAAAAATAACTATAAGTGCATAAAAGAGTGGCGTTCAGTTCATTACTACTTTTAACATTGCCTTTTCGTTCGCAAAAGTCAGTTTATTTTTCTACTAAGCAGCCAAATTTGCTACATATAATAATACTTATTATTATTAGTTGAGCATAATTATCGGTATGTAGATTGGGAGCATTAAAATAAACATTATGTAATATACCTTTTTCCCAAAACATTACAAAAATTATGTTAATTTTTTTTCCAGTAAATAATTTTTTCCAGTATTGTTCCACAATACAGATTTTTTTGCGTTTGACTTAGTCATATAGTATCGAAGAATCGAATATAGATTTTGGAATAGTGAACTCTTTGATTGATTAGATACAAAATTAAAATCTGATTTACAATCAAGGTGAAACCGCATTGCGAACCATCACCGTTACCACCCTGCCAGAGCACCCGGGGTCATTGAATGACAGTTACCATGACACCACTAAGGGGGAAATTATCGTTCAGTCCCAACTGCCATCACGGGTTACAATAGTACAGCTCTTGTCATTGCAGAGGAGGAGTTTTCTCCCCACACTTTATTTTATCCACCAGGGAAGCAAGTAACAACCACCATACTGGAAGTTTCTTATTTCCATCTTTGAGGTGCCCCATGATGGCGCACAACTGTACTGTAACTATAACCAGCTACTCCGACCCGCCCGAAGTCACACAAAAAAAATCTGAATGACTGGACCAGTACGATAACAACACTGGAAGGAACTATGTTTGAGTCCTAAAGGTCATCACTGGCCATGATGCAACCCTTCCCGTGGGAAGTACGTCCCGTCATTGATAGGAGATAGCCAATCCCCCACCATTTCTGTACCCATCAGGGGGCCGAGAACTACCCAACATATCGAAAGCTCCTCATCCTTCATTTTGAGGTGGTCCCGGTTGGAGCAACTATACTTTAATCACAAACTGAATACTCAGACCCGTCTGAATGCACACGGAAAAATTTGAATGAGTAGACCACAGCAACAGCAACACGGGCAGGAACTGTGGTTGAATCCTAAAGGTCACCACCGACCACGGTACAATTCTTCCATTGGGAAGTACAGTCCGTCATCGATGGGAGTGACCAGACCCCACCTTTCACTGTACCCACGAGGGTGATGAGAACCTATCACCATGCCAGAAAGTTCTCATCCTCAATTACGAGGCAGACTATGCTGTAAAGATGGCTTATTAAAATTCATTTTTCAACCTTGCAGAATTTTCCAGTTATCGCTTTTATAAACATACTAATAGACAAGAGCGATTAGCAGTCGACCTAATGATGATATGGAGCAAAATAGGATACACTTCTGTAATTCTTCAGACAAAATCAAAGATGGATTTCACCCAATCAGAATTTTGTGTAATCACATTCGCTTTATAGATTCTTAATACAGATTCAAAATTTCACTCTAAAAACTATGTGCTAAGTTCCATCTTTCTAAATTGTTGAGTTTTTGAGTCACCATGTTCACATACAGATACGATGTGATTAAAAAAAATTTGGATGTTGTAACATTCCCCGTTTTCCAGTACTGATAAGACATTTACAGCCAGCTGTGTCGTCGCTGTTACTTACTAAACTCCTCGAGCTAAGCCAGATGGTGGATCTTTTCACCTAGGTGGTCTCGCTTCTGTTCATTAGCGACTCCAGTCAAAGACCATATGTGGAAATTCCTCTTCCAAGAGATATTGACAAAGAAAGGGGCGTCCAAACATCTGGATGCTAAATGTTTCTCATTGTGAAAGGACACTGATAACTCCAGAATAGTCAGTTATGAAAGGTGCATCACTAAAAGGGCCTTCCCACGGTCGACTGGCGCCGCTGAGAGACCATATTACTGAACCCCGATTGGCCGAAAGAGAGCTCAAATGACCAATGTAAATTAAGAGGCGGAGATTGTCGCCGAAATAAAGTGCGGAGATTTTTTTTTAGGAGAGGAGAAGAAACGAATTGCAGGCGGGCTGTTGGACTACACCCACGAGTTCGGAGTCCGAGAACCAACTGAGTTTCAAGATAAACTTTCGACTTCGACTGTTGTGTCTCCTACTACAGGTGTAAATAACTATTTATTTAACCAAGATTAGAACAAGTTGTTCCTTTTGTATATATAGGGCTGTAAAATAAAGAACTGTCTGGAAATTTTGATTCGTTATTTGATCAGCCTAGATCAAGGCATTACAATGTCTAAATATAGAAAATTTATCACAATCTCGGAATTTTTCAGAAGCTTTTCAGCATTAAAATTCTGCAACTTTAACTATTTATCGTAAAGCTAAAACATCAATGTGAAAATCATCAGAGTTAAAAAAATATATTTGCCAAGCTAACTTTCAGCAAATCCCCTTTTTGAAGGTGTATAAGTTGAACATTTTCCCATGGCTGCTTTTCTATCTCTTACCTCGTTGTGTTGGACTTGTCGGCTACTAAAACGCAAAAAGCTGCTAAAATTTGAACCTTTTTGTTTAATCTTGAAAATGAAAAATAAAGCTACAATTTAACAAGACAGCCTCTCAAGCTGATTTACCAAAATTTTTATTACACACTCGTACCTGCAAAAATACATATATAAGCAGTAATTACTGAAGAAAGGAAAAAAAAAATGATTTGAATATGTAATAAGAAAGAAAACAAAGTCTATACCCACCCATCCACCCCAAAAGAAAGAGCTCTACTTAGATTACAAAGAAGCCATTCAGAGAAAGAAATAATATCATAGCAAAGAACTAGACTTACAGTATTCAAAATTACTGCTGCACAAGTATAATTAAATCCATTTTTTCTTTTCCTTTTTCCATTAGCAGTCATGAACATGAATAAGAAAGTGCAACCTAAAAAGAGAAAAGAGAATTTTTTTTTTAATGGAGTTATATAAATTAAAAGATTAAGAAATAATGACATCATTTCCAAGAAAAACATTAACTTCTTATTTTAAATTTCTCACTCCTATTTCCTAAAAATAGAATATTCCACTGCGTACATTCATTAGTTAAATTAACTTTTATACATAAAAAAATGAATAAACAGATTTGGAATTTTATATATATCTTTTGAAAAAAAAAAAAAACTGTTTGCAACAAAAGTTCTTTCTTTTGAAGTGACATGCATTTTTTAAAGCAATGTGGGTCAATAAAAATAATTTTTAAAAAGCCACATTTATATAATTAACATACCGAAATTAAAATGTGACAAACATATAATATTCAATGTTAAGTCGAAGACTAAATGTCCTCTCATTGGTGTGATGCGAAAATTAAGAAAGAGAAATGCCAGCTCAGATATCGCCCTCGTCATCTGTCTAAAGTTCAGAATTACAAGGTCAGTTCCAAAATATCCCTAAAGTTACTTAAAAAAACGGTATGTTAAAATAACTAAATTAAAATTGAAGTTTAATTCTAAGACTGAAGTACAAATTTCCAGTGCTTAGTATTTTAACCCATTTAATTTGCCTTTAAAAAAATAACAGATTTCACCTGATTTTATGGAATTCGATTGAAATTTGCATTATTGACAGATAATAAATCTTTAGCTTAAACTTGATTTAGCATAGATGAATTTCGGTGAGGCGAAACTATTGAAAATTCCTTCTTCTGTTTAATACTCTAATATTTATACTTTTAAACATTCAATATGAGTATTATGTTTTAAGTATTTTATTAAAATTTTGCAAGCAAAATATTTTAAAACATAATTTTTTTAAGGTTTGTGAATGTGTTGAAACACTTAGACGAAATTATGTGATAAAAAAGTATTGCCTAGCAATTAATCATTAATTTAGAAATGAATTTGTGAGGATGAATTTTGGATACACTTCGGTATGGGTATTGCTACTTAACTAATTTTAATAAATTATTTTTAATTCCTAATTTTCAAACTTTTTGTCAATTTATTTTATTAAAAAATTTTTTTTAAAGCCTCATTTCGAAAATTAACAGACAAATCAAAGTATAACAAATAAACAAACTTTGAAATTTAGAATTCACTAAAGATTTTCAGTTTTCTCCATAAAGTCTGATTTTACTAAAACATATCATTCATTTATCTTTAAGAACATTAAATTTCAGACGCAATTTACATTGTTTTTAAATCAACAATAATAAAAAATTCCACAACACATTATAGTTTTGATTTGAGCGATCATCTACACAATTTCCAATGACGTGCTCGAGATATAAAATGATAATTGGTTTATTATTTTTTTTAAATTGTTTAAATATATAAAGACGAAATAAAAAAAAGTTGTTTTAATCTCGAATTTACATTAGAAAGTATGATGAAGAATTTTATTCATTTGAAATATAATTTATCTAGGTAGTTGATCCTGAGTATTATATCATGAGTCAGCATATTAAGAGTTAGTTTATAATGTTATAAGGAAAAATCAACATAATCCAGCAATTTGCTGAAGGAGTTCATTTAATGTTTGGCGACATATCAGAATATGTAAATGGTTTTGATAATAATAATGAACTTATTAATAATGAATGCCAATTTTGTTTTTTTCAGTTACCTTTGATTAATTTAATAATCGATGACAACCTTATATTCTTTACTTATTATGCTTTCACCTGAAGGTGAATAGGTTTTTAGATGTAATAATTAAAGATTTAATGAATTAATTTTAAATTAACATAAAAATTAATTTCTTCATTCTTTATTTTTATTTGTATTAAATTACATAAATTTTTTTGTTAAATGACAAAAAAAAAGTACAATGTAGAGACGTAACAGAGTAATTTTATAAAATCAACTTCACGTGCCATCATATTTATTTTCTAAAATACATGTTTCAAATTCATCAATTAATCAAACTACCAGAATCTGAATTTTAAATATTTAAAGTAGCACAGACATTATTACTTATTATATTGCAAACTAACATAATCATGTGCCATCCATCACACTAAAGCCGAAAACCGCATCAACTCATTCAACCTACATCTTATACAGCATCTTCATTAGCAGCCAAAATAAGTCAAAACTATTGTTTCAACACAACCAAAAGAAATGCAACAACAGCAACGGAAAAGAAAGAAACAAAATCCCTGGGAGAAGATCTCTCTTGCTCGCATGCGTATCAAGACAACGATCTCTTGGGTAACCCATCAATTTACGCAACACCCGTTCTCCCTGACCTGGGGGATGAAGCCCAGGATTGTTTGTTTGCCAGGGCGCAAATCCTCCCAAAAGGAGCATATTCGTAAGCCCGCCACGGGGCTCTCGTAAAGGATTGGAGTTTCACCACCGCTTTTGGCGGCAACGCGCGCTAAGCAGAATTTAAGCCCTTCACTTTAAAACAGATCCGTGGGTGAAATAGTAACATGTGGATTGACTCGCTAACAAAGGGGGCTATTGATGGGTAAGTAGTTCGAAAGCTCTCTTGCCATCACTGTCAATTAAAAATGCGGTTGAAGAAGGGGATTAAGTAATTTTACAGAATTTTTCTTAAGAAGTGTATCAGGTTGTAGGATGGTAAAAAGATTCAAAAACATGCGTTTACTTTCTGGTATTCGAAAGTCTTTTAAGTGTTGAAAAATTTTGATTTGAGGTTTGATATAAGGTTTTCCATATCTTAGAACCCTACGTCCACTTTTAGAATAATGTCTGTTATTTGTAAACAAATTAAAAATGGAAGGAGTTGGAAAGATGACCAAACACTAAAAAAATAAATATGACTATAAAAGTTTGAATGAAATTCACCAAGAGAAAGTCAATCTGTTTATCTGCAAGTCCGTGTGAATGCGTGAAACTGATTGAATTCATCATAATGTTACAAACCTGTAATTTTGCTTCCCAGCACGACTAGTGTCATCGTATGAAAGACCATTGTACGATCTGTCCTGTGTGTGCTGAGCGGGTGCCGCGTCAATGAACTCAGAGCTTGGCGATTAATTTGGCGACTTTGGCGACAAAATGGATAATGCTGGATGGTTTTTATTCCCTGAATTGCAAGCCTGTATCAAATTTTGGATTGAATCGGTAAATATGAAGAGGTCCAAAATTCTAGAATGATTTTTTTTTTCATTTTATTATGATGTTAAACACGAAGTGAAACAGAATGATAAAGTAAAGGTTAAAACAATATTAAAAAAAAGTTAAAACAATGGTTTAAATCGAAAATTTATTTAAACAATCGGTTTTCGTTTCATCATGTTTAAACATCACGGAGCTAAATTCAATTCAAATCTCCAATAAATCGGCAGTATGATCAAAGCTTGATCATTAGATTATGAATGGACGGAAACTCAGCACAGTGTTTCAAAACTGCGATCTGGCAGAGCTACAGTGTTTTCTTAGTTTTGAAATTTCTTAGATAAAAGCACCAATAAATCGGCAGTGTGATCAAAGCTTTAATTCTTAGATTACGGATCAAAATAGTGCTTCAAAACTGCGATTTAGCTGACGAACCGCTGTGTTTTCTCAGTTTGGAAATTTCTTGGATAAAAGCTCCAATAAATCGGCAGTGTGATCAAAGCTTTAATTCTTAGATTACGGATAGAAAGCATCTCAAAATAGTGTTTCAAAACTACGATTTAGCTGACGAACAGCTGTGTTTTCTTAGTTTTGAAATTTCTTGGATAAAAGCTCCAATAAATTAGCAGTGTGATCAAAGCCTTAATTCTTAGATTACGGATAGAAAGCATTTCAGAATAATGCTTCAAAACTGCGATTTGGCAGACGAACTGTTGTGTTTTTTTCTTTTTGATAATTCCTGGATTAAAGCTCCAATAAATCGGCAGTGTGATCAAAGCTTTAATTCTTAAATGACGGATGGACGATATGTCAGAACAGTCTTTCAAAACTGCGACTTGGCAGAAGAGCTACAGTGTTTTCTCCTTTTTGAAATGTCTTGGATAAAAGCGTTTCATGTTTAGAATTCACTCTTGGATAAGATCTATATTCTCTCAATCGCTAAGATGGTAGCCCTATAATGAATTCACGAAAACAGTTCTAATATGTGACTATATCGAGAGGCAGTGTCAATAGTAAAGTAAATGGCAAATGGCACATAATATGATTTCTTCCAAATTCAATCCTTATCGATGGGTTAGCAAGAGTGAATAATAATTAGAACTTTACAAATATTTTTCGCCCTTTCATTAGATTTGGCTGAAAACGATGATCGAAAAGAATAAATATTTTGTCTCTTCAGATATCTAGATACTTAAAACCTTTGCGCCCTTTCTGATTTCAAAAAAGCAATTTTATTAAATACCATAAACTAATCACCTTTTAGAAATAAAACATAAGCTCTCACATCAGGCGTATAACAAATATTGCTTAGTGAATTCTTTTTTACATTTCGAACGAGTCTTTCATTCAAGCGTAATTAAATTACCTTCACTCTAAAAAACGCAATTTATATTACAAAACAGTATTATATAAACCAGCAATTCTTATCAAAGAAAAAAAAATATCCGTTTGATATAAACGGAAAGTAATGAAAATTCTCATAATACGACACATTTTTAGAAAGTTTGTACAAAATATTTTTTTTACAGCTTTCAAATAAAAATTTAAAAGGAAAAAAAAATGTCATAAACACAGGGAGACGACAAAAAAAAAGAAGTTCATTTCGCTTCGGTCCAATAATTTCAAATGCAATTAATGAATTTAATTACATAAACCATTTCCTCTTCTAATTCGGGCCACCACCTTTTTTTTCCATCCAAAATGCATTTTTTAAAAACTTAATTATTATTTCCGGGCATCTGTCAGTGCGATAAAATAATGAAATAATGCGTAAAATATATTAATGAATTTCAGAGGCAAATCTTTTAGGCTTATCGCAATCCCATCAAATTATTCAACATCGCCCTCTTCTTCTTTTTTTCTCCAGTCTTTCATCTCTTCTTCTTCCGAGTGAAAAATATGTAAATTGTTGGGAAAAAGAATGTTTAACATCCAGGAAGAACACAACTAAACACGGCGAAGGGAAATCAAGCAGAAGCGTTGCGCCATACATTATGCATAAATGAAGAATTATTATTATTATTTTTTTGTACCTTTTTTCCTGGTAAAAGTGGTGTTTGGACGCACATTAATATGAATGGGAAATAAAGTTGAAAAATATCAGCACAGGTTTGAAAAATTAGAATTTTCGCCGGCAGCATTCAGTGACGGGAAAGTGAATCTTGAAGATTTTCATTTTTAAATACATCTATAGCTTCAAACGGAACTGAAAAATGGTTCCACAGCAGAAATCGACATCATGGATAATTTAAATCCCCCTAAAGATATAAAATATCTTCAAATAAAAAGAAATCTATTCATTATTCATATGCATACTAGTTAAGTTAAAATGTATGCTATTAGCCATAAAATGAGCATTGTTTATTAAATTTTATGAATTAAGGATTAATATACCTTAAAAGAACAATAATTATTGCGAAAAATTTTAAATAATCGGCAAAAGGTAAGAAGCGTCCCCTCCAAATTAAGCCTCTGGATCAATTTCGCCAATTTTTATTTTATAAAAATCCATGATTCCAATATATGACATTAATGATCATCTGTCTAGCATCATCCTCCAGTTTCGAGAGAATTTTCAAAAACTCTACTACACTGAACATTCTATAACTAGAAAAATTACATTCTAGTTGAATTGATAGATATTTCCATTACGCATAGTTGTACTAATTTTGCCAATTTTTTATTTCATATGAAAGTTAATCACCACTAGATAGGCTATTAATGATCAAACGCTCTCTATCTCTTTCTATGTCGCAAAATAAGAGAGATCACACACACACACACACACACACACACACACACACACACACACACACACACACACACACACACACACACACACACACACACACACACACACACAAACAAACAAACAAACAAACAAACAAACAAACAAACAAATTGGACTGAATTCTCCAATTTTATTCAAAAATACATTTTGCCACTTTGTAACCATAGCTAATCAATCGGAATAGTATATGTGCATATGTTTATATTAGTTTATTGTTTGAATTAAATACATTCAGAGGATGTCTCTCTACCGGACTGATCGAATGCATTTGTAACTAAAAAACGCAAAGAGCTATGAAGATAAAATTTGGTACACAGGTTTAGGCTATAAAATGTGGATTCTTATCAAATTTTTAGACATTGGATTGACAATCTGTCGCTTTGTACTTTTGCATGCATTTAAACGCAATAACTCATGAATACAATGATTTAAAACAGTCAAATTCGGTATGTGATCGCAGCGGTAATTCAGTGTCAAAAATTGGTAGCAATCGCTCGGAAAAAGGGCAACTA
The DNA here is from genome assembly GCF_947563725.1 of Argiope bruennichi. Classification (NCBI taxonomy): domain Eukaryota; kingdom Metazoa; phylum Arthropoda; class Arachnida; order Araneae; family Araneidae; genus Argiope; species Argiope bruennichi. The sequence continues at coordinate 59,971,697 of NC_079154.1, forward strand.
AAATACGTATTCACACAATAGATTCTGTAAAAATGCTAGATTCAGTTCAAAATGCTAGATTCAAGATCTATATTTTTTAATTATTGTTCACCGATACCAAGCAAAACATTAATTACCCAAAGTCCACAATTTATGCGGGAGGAAGGAGTCACAAGTTGATTACTCCAACCCTCCCTAAGGTACACGGTAAATCTGAATAACCGGACCCTTCACAACAGTATTGGCGGGAGCTGAGGTTCAGTCCTGAGGGCTATCGCCGGTCACGTTACAATCATTCCCGTGGGAAGCACGTCCCGTCAATGATAAAGGGCAGTCGATACCCAAACCATTTATGTACATACTAAGGAGTGAAAACCATGGAAAGGACCTTTATTAGAAAAAGAAGATATGCTAGAAGGTTTCGGGAAGATCACTGTTAATGGTTTGATATATTACTTTCTACTAATTCAATCATTCTAACTACTATTAATTTTTCTTAAAGTCACATTAAGTTCCTTCCTTAGCATTCATCTTCACGGCACTCCAATGGGTCACTAGTCTCAATGCATTACAGATCTTTATTTCATCTTAAGTTTTACCTTAGAGGCAATAATTTTTCTTAGGTTTAATCATTATTCTTCCAAATGAAACCCATTATCAACATATTGTAAATATCTTAAATAAAAATTAAAATAAGTGAGAATGAAAAAGAATGCAAATTACTAAAACGCAGAGAGCGATCAATTACTTAGCAAACTAATAAAATGATTATTCATTTCCGGTATAAATCAGAAAGCAATAATCTAAATAATGTAAACAATTCAAAAATTTCAAAAATACAAAGAACACTACTTTCATTAGAATATATTAAAATAAAAGAAAACAAGTAATTTTAAACAAAACCGACCAAAAGAAATATTTGTTCTTGATATATTTTTTTCTCGTTCATTTAACTCTAAATTATATATGATAAATATGGAATTCCTCACTATGATATTGAATATCAGATCAACTATAATCAAGAACTTAAATGGAATGTAACTTGAGTAATTCTCACTTTTATATTCAAATCTTACAGTAATTTGGATTCTTTTCATGCTCCTAAATTTTATTATTTAACATAATGATAAAGACAAATATTAATTTAATTTGAAATTTTATTTTATAATAAAATCATTTGTAAAATTCAATAACAAAATTGATAAGACAATTATTTGTAAAATTCAATAATAAAACTAATAAGAAATTATTTGCAACATTCAGTAACAAAACTGTCAAGAAAATCATTCGTGAAATTCAGTAACAAAACTGATAAGAAGTCATTTGTAAAATTCAGTAACAAAACTAATAAGAAAATCGTTTGTAAAATTCAGTAACAAAACTGGTAAGAAAATCAGTTGTAAAATTCAATAACAAAATTGATAAGACAATTATTTGTAAAATTCAATAATAAAACTAATAAGAAAATTATTTGTAACATTCAGTAACAAAACTGATAAGAAAATCATTCGTGAAATTCAGTAATAAAACTAATAAGAAAATTATTTTTAACATTCAGTAACAAAACTGATAAGAAATCATTTGTAAAATTCAATAACAAAACTGATAAGGAAATCCTTCGTAACATTCAGTAATAAAACTGACTAGAAAATTATTTGTAAATTTCAGTAACAAAACTGATTAGAAAATTATTTGTAAAATTCAATAACAAAATCATTTAACTGATTTTGACAAACTGATAATTTAATTATTGACTAGTCCTTATTATCTAACTAAATTCTAAGTTAGAACATTTTGTCGCGAAACGTATTTCATCTACAGTTATTCTAATAACGATAATTTTTTTTTTTTTTGCTTATAGGTATTCTTACTCGTGAAAGTTGTTTGCAAGCTTAAACTTTTATCCACTTAGAAACTTGATGTCACAAAAAATTCTAACATTTATTTAACAGTTGATTAGAAAATGAATTTCATTTCATCAAATTAGCAAATGAGCCGCAGAAGTAATTAAAATAAAAACAAAGAATTTTTAACAAAAGAATAAATGAAAGTACCGCGAAAAATAAACGAGAAATCATTTCTTGATAATTTTACGTAAATAATGTTCGTAAATGAGAGTTAAAAAATGGTTCCCGCCTTGAATAGGAAGATTTATTTAATAAAAGGAAGCCATTTTCATTGTAAATGAAGCAATTGTGATACAGATGCAAAATTCACTAAGCATTAGAATCAATCCTTTTTCGGATATTTTGAATTGGGTGCCTTAACGGAAAATTTAGGGCCATTTTTAAGACCCCATTGTACGACGTTTTCTAAATAATAATGGTAATAAAACGCTTTTCTAAGAACGGAACAAAAAGGTAAGAAACGTTAATTCTTTTTTCACCATCTTCGAGATTTTTCCTTCTCTCTTAAGTCGCGAAAATTCGAACAATAAAGAGAGATAAAAAGTGATTAGGAAGAAGCTAAAACATAAAATAATTACGAAAAATTTTTGAAAGGGAAGGGGGAGGCTGAAAAGAAAGAGAAATAAGGGGAGGGTGTGTGAAAATGTTAAAGGGGCTTACAGGATTTCAATGACAACTTAATGATAGTTTGTTTGGAAAATGGTGGAGGGTGGATCGCGACAATGTGGGGGGGGGGAATGAGACACAGCCGAAAGACTTAAGTCGTTAATAATTTGAAATATTTGTGCTATAAAGAGACAGAATAAAAATAAAAAATTCACCGACTAAATTTTTTTTTTGTTAACATTGTCTCGAGACACTTTTATTCCAAAACTAAAATTGAGAATCATTATTGAGTAATAAAATATCTCAAAGTGTTTGGAATGGAATAAAAAAGTAAAAAAGAATTTTTCCAAGAAATTTGTTGTATTTAAATGCACGGATAAAGAACGGTGGAGTATTTAACCTTAAAGGAACCTTTTCATTTGGAGAAAATAAATTCAAGTGATAGAAATTAATGGTAAGATCGGCTTTAAGTGCTATCTTTTCTTTGTGTTTTTTTAATCATTAAGAGAGTGCAGAAAAGGAGTATTAATTATTCGAATTTGCAAAGAAATTCTAATTATTTTTTTAGTTAATAATTATCGTAAAAATAAATTGAATTGTTCCTTTCCTTTTTCTTAACCACACAATAATCTATTTAGTGTTGCTCTTTTATACATTAAGTTAAATTACAAAGATACATATATATTGAAGGTATCGAAATTCTAATTCTTTTTTTAATTAGTAATTTTAGTACAAATAAATTGATTTGTTTCTTTCCTTTTTTCAATCACACAATCATCCATTTAGTGATGCTCTGTAATAAATTAAGTTAAATTACAGGGATATATATATATATGTTGAGGTATCGAAAAGTATCAAAATTTTAATTCTTTTTTTAGTTAGTAATTTTAATAAAAAATAAATTGATTTGTTTCTTTCCTTTTTTCAATCACACAATCATCCATTTAGTGATGCTCTGTAATAAATTAAGTGAAATTACAAGGATATATATTGATGTTGAAGGTATCGAAATTCTAATTCTTTTTTTAGCTAGTAATTCTCGTAAAAATGAACTGATTTGTTTCTTTCCTTTTTTTAACCAATCATCTATTTAGTGATGTTCGGTTAAATATTAAGTTAAATTACAGGGATACACATACTCTTACTCAATGTATACACACTCAATGTATCTCTTACACGAAAATTTTTTTATTTTTCCTTGAATAAATTTATTTCACATTTTTTTTTTTTATTATGTAAATTTCTTTCACAAGAAACATAAATTAACTATCATTTTCATGCTATATGTTATTATTTAGGTTGTTAGTTAACCAAATTATACTCAAAACTAATTTAAAATAGGTTTTCAGATATATTCGGCTTTTAATTATAAATATTATATATAAAATAATGGCAATTATAAATTTAATAATGTACAGTCTTATTATTACATAATTTTTCTCCACCAAAGATTAATAATAAGCAATAATTCCAAAAATTATCAATTTTTTAATTAAAAATAAATTGCATTAAAATAATAAATTAAGACTGTTAATTAAGTTAAGAACTTCAAAATAATTAATTTATGAAAGGCTTAACTATATTAAATAGAAGAATTCTATAACTCCTGTTTGATATTATATTTTATTTATAATTTATTTCCAGAATTTTATCGTAGTGAAAAAAAAAAAAAAAAAAAAACTAATTTTTTTATTTGAATTTCTATCCACCAGATAAAAATCCTTTTAGTTAAAATAATTATTTGCTAAAAAAATATTAAATTTAAACATATATGCCAATATCGCCGACGAGTTTTGATACAATTAATAAAAAGAATTGCATATAAAATCTAATCAATCAATAATGCGAGCTTTTCTCCTAATTCCTAACTATCATACTATTAAAATATCATCTATATACAAATTGTTTTGGCTAATTAGAACTTGAAATAAAAAATTGTAAATAACTGTTTCAATTCCTGAAATATTGTTTTAAAATTAAGTGCATTTTTTTGTCTTATGTTTAGCGTTTCAATAAATACATTTTCAATACAAAAAAAAAAAATTAAACAATAAAACAAATGTAAAAAATTTTTTAAAAAAAATCTGGAGAAAAATTAAAACGAAATTTACGATCGCAAATTTCAAGTTATCATGTGAGAACATTATTATTTGTTAAGTCATTATTTGTCTTAATTAATTTAAGTCATTAACCAGTTTAAACCGGTTTGAAACAATCACGAGACTTCTCTATCGGTCTACATACATATATGTAATGATATTTTAATTTAATTCCAATTAATTTACAAAGCTTTATCTTAATTTAGCCCATAGTAATTTCATTCTCTTATTTCCTGATCCAATTCCACTTTCTCTACTTAATTCAAGGGAAGCTTTATAAAATTGCTGAATCGGCTAAACGCCGACACATTCATACGCTCTGCGTGAAGAGACAAAATACCGCTGACGTAACAAATTCTTCTAAAAGATCCCTGTGTTTTTCTTGCTTTTTGACTGACATGCGATGGAAATCCCTATTAAAACATCACAGTATATAAGACCAGGGATAAAAGGTTTATGAGCTTTTCCCTCGTTTCTTTTAGTGCGTTCTGTGTTGTGTGTGTGCTCGTCGCTCCTGCTTGTGCATAAGGCGTGCTTCTCCGAGATGAAATAAAACGACGTCAAGAAATCGAAAGTCTCTTCACTATCTTCGAAACTACCTTCTGATTACAATATGATATATGATAATTATATACGATAATTTTTTTAAACTTTCATTTTCAATTTTTCTTTTGAGATGAAATAACAGACAAGCGATTATATCTCTCGATTCCATATTTGCCATCTTGAACATGATTGGCTGTTTTGGTCATGTGATTCACTGACGTTTACTCATTACAACTGAAAGATTATTTTGAATATATTTTCAATTAATTTTAAATATGATTGCTGTTTGGAATGAAAATATTTTGAATGTACTTTCGATTATTTATAAGCATGACGGAAATGTGAATGCATAGGATTAATTTAAAAGCAAAAACGATTTGGTAGCATCGTTTTTTGCGATTAATTTTAAATATGATTGTAGTTTCTTTTTAAAAATATTTTGAATGGACTTTCGATAATTTTTAAGCATAACAGAAATGTGAATGTATATGATTAATTTAAAATTGTTATTATTGTGTGCTCATATTCATATTTTATTAATGTATTAAATTCAGTAACAAAATCGTTTTTTTTTTTTCATATGAAATAAAAGTTTGTGATATCGGATCAGCGATTGGAATTATATAACTGTTTGACTGCTTTTCGTTATTATTTTAAATATTTGAATGTAATTATAAATCTGAGCCTAATAATAAATTTGGCGAATTATTGAAAAAAAAATCAAGTTTGGCGATGATATCATTTGAATCTAACCACTTAATACAATATAATATTTACAATCAAATTACTCACTTTAGAAAATATCTTTACGAAAATAATTAAAGTATCGGAAATTATTATAGAAGCGTGTATATATTTCATTGAAATCATAAATAAAAAAAAAATGTATAGTAATATTTTGTTTAAAATTAATGGAATTAATGGAGAGAGATGGTTAAGAGATTAAAATTAATGGTTAAGAGAAACTTTAAATGATTAAAGAATAGCAAATAAAATGTGTAATAGTAAATAAAATGTGTGTAAGAGTAAATCTCACTGAAAGGAAATTCATCTTACAAACGTCAGTGAATCACATGACCAGAACAGCCAATCATGTTCAAGATGGCAAATATGGAATCGAAAGATATAGCCGCTTGTAATAATAGCACTACGTCAACCTTTTAAAAACGCATTTGCTGTCAAAGAAACATACGTAATAATAAAGCAATACTGGTAAAAGCAGGTCAACCTTTTAAAAACGCATTTTCTTTCAAAGAAGCATACATAATAATAATGCAATACTGGTAAAAGCAGGAAAAAAATATATGCGATTAAAAGATGACGATGAAAATTGCCATTTATACTTAATTCATTGCCTACTGGATTTCGAGCTTCACCCCCCCCCCAACCAAAACAACATCATGTTCTCACATGATAATAACACATTCGGTTATTTTTTTAAATATATCTTCGAGTATGCTATATCAGATTTGCAATTGATTTTGATGTTTTAATATAGAATTATGCACATATCCTTTAAAATTATTTGCTTATTTAACAAAATTATTGTCACCAAAATATTTTGAATTATGTTTACTACCTCTTTATTTACTAAAATTCTTAAGATTTTATTTATTAGGAACTATTTATTATAGAAGCCTACGCATTCAAAACAAATCCTTACTTCCATTTATAGAATGTTTCTGCATTCAGTTTCAGATTTTGAATTTTGAGAGGAGTTGAATTTTTATTGTGGTCAGCTGCAAATTAGCCAAGCTACTTTTTAAAAAATGTATCATTTTTATTATAATATTATTTTTATTATATTTAGTTTCTCCATCAGCATAATAGCTATATTTTAGACTGCAAATTATCATAAAACTTTTTATTAAGGAATATTGTAAAACAACACTGATAAAACAGAGTGTTGAATCTAAGTGGGCATTAATATAAATTTAAATACAAAATTAATACTTAATAATAAATGAAGGAACGACAAAAACAAATTTGTAAGTCTGTTAGTGTAATTTAAAATCTATGCAAAGGGAGGCCCATCTGTTGGGCGACATAATTTCCTATTCAAATGTCCAGAACTCATTCAAACCTCAATTAAATACACCAAGGCTCAACTTCCCCAACCCAATCAACTCCTTACTTCGGACAGACTTATCCTTTCCAATAGAGTGGACACACAATGATCCAGGCGGTGGCCATAACCGTCCAGCATTATGACACCGGCCAACTGAATTACAAGGAACTGTTACTCCACGTCCAGTCTCTGCATATAAGGAAACGAAGTTCTTCCATTAAAGAATACTTTATGAGCCTCGTTATCTGGACAGCGCGGCGGTCCGTTGTCATCGAAGACCGGCCAGAACTGATGAGTTGCTTGACCACCGGCGAGATTGCTCGGGGTTTCTGTAAAGTGGTGTAATAAAGGACCGCGGCCGTTAAGACAAGCTTTTCGTTGGCCTAATAGCGTCCTTTTACGGCGACCAAAGTGGATTTATGTCCACGTTCCGGGAGTATGGGGATGGAGGGGAGGTTCAGGGTAGTTCGCTTATCTCGCATCACTGGTTATAGAGTGACCGCTTTTTCGTTCTTGTTGCATCTGGAAAGGGTTTTTAGTTAAGTGGTCAGGGATGACCACTTAAAAGGTTTGAAGGGAAGAGGGGGGGGGGCACTTAATTGTGGTTTTAGGATGCCGAGGCATGCGTGAGTCATGCTTTTAATCAAGCTTGCACTCTTCCCAAACTTGTATTAATGCGGGGATATGTCACATCCAGTTGATTGAAGCCGGGCATTACTTAGATAGTAAATGGACTTTTATCTAAAGCATTCTCCAGCCACAAAGATGGCCCAATAAATCAGCACTTTAGTGAAAAGGTAAAACCACCCTAGGGACGCAGGACGATATATATACGACTTTGATTGGAGATGGGCATGACTGAGATAATTCTTTGACCAATATCTTTTGTTGTCTATGAAAACAGATCGATGAAGGAGAAAGAAAAATATAATTCAAAAATGTCAAGCATTCAGTTATATCTTCACGTTTATAGGCGAATATGATGTAGTATGCACATTTTCTTCTATTTTTACATGCTTTTCTTGAACTCTTATGTTTGTAGAGAAGGAATTTCGCAATCATAATTTCTCACTTTCTTATATTTACTAGCTCAGAATTTCTGTTTAGTTGAGTATTCCCAATGACAATACAACATTTTAAAGTTTAAGAAATCTTATAATTAATAAACTGATTACCTTGAATCAAAATTTATTGATGAAAGGTATTATCCGCAAGAAAAAAAAGACCCTATGAAATACAAATATTTTTAATATAGTTAACTTCCGATTATCGGCTGATAGTTAGAAATAGCCGAAAAAAAATTAATACGAAAATATTTTTGAACAATTTTTATTTACCGGCAAACATATAATGACTTATTTAGCCGTCCTAAATGACCCATTGATTCGAAAGGAATATCAATTACGCTTAATTTCAATTGAATTCCTTATACATAACTTGATGTTCGATGTTTTTCAACAAAGTATTTTTAAACATGAAATGTAACAGAAATTAAAACCATGTTATTTAATAATTTTACATCTGTTTTGTTAATTAAATATCTGAACATTCTTAATGGAGTGCAGTCCCATAACATCCGGCTGCCATTAAAAACTTAAGTGTTTGGATAATTTAATTCAAATTGCGCGTTTTCTTTCATTTTTTTTGGCGGAAGTAATTCACAAAACTGTTTCTCCTTAGATTACAACAATGGGAGAAAAACTCGCGACTAAATATTTGATAGAAAATGAAAAAAGCTTACATTTTATTTCAACGATGAAATTTTGTTCAAATGTATGAAATTAATCAATCAATAAAATAAAATAAGTGCAATAATTGCTAAATTGGTATAATTAAAGAAATTTAAAAATCTTAAAATGATATAAAGATTTAGTTTTCTGCAATTATATTTCGGGGAGTTAACGCAAAAAGTACGAAAATTTCGCTTAGTTTTTAATGAATTAAAATTTTAATTACAACAAAATTTGAATTTACTGAATTAATTTGAATATATTTTTATTTATGATATACACATTCACACCCTCAAAAATGTATCTGTACAAAATGTGACGTTCTAGATAGCAGAATATCTTATGCAGCCCCCTTCCCCACATTTTTTTTAATATTTAGTAGACATAAACAGTACATTTCTGTACTTAAAAGTTTTCTAGGTTTTTTTTTTCTTTTTTAAATAGCAATTTGTCTTTGTCTTTTTGAATTAAAAAAAAAACTTTTTTTAAAAATAGAAATTCTTGACTGAAGTAATTTTTGGGAATAACTGCCATGGATTATCGACATTTTACCGTAAATATACAAACATTTGTCTTTATAGATCTACAGCTACTAAATTTGGCACATATACACTTTGGAGGATAGAAATGCACCTCAAGCCGGTTTTTGAAATGTTAATTAGAATATTAATTAATAAAAAAAAAATAAGTGAAACCTTGTCTCTTTTCTGCAATAACTTTCAAGAATATTATTGCATAAAAATTGTTGTTTCTTATGGCACTTGCCACGGACAAGCCCGCTGTTCAAGGACAGCTGATTTAAGCTTAAGGGGGAGAGCCTTTTGTTTTTTTTATCGTAGAGCCAACTTGAGCCAAGAGTACGATTTGACTACTCACGCATCCCTCATTCGCTTGCATAACCCCTTTTTACAGGAGGGCACATTCACACATCTCACAGATAGAACAGGAAGAACTACCATGCCCAAAACGGACTCGAACCCGGACGCCCAGATCATGGGGAAGATGTGCTACTCCTAATTGCATAAAAATTAATTTAATAACATTTCAAAATTTACCTTTTAAATGAAATTCATGGAAGTTGTCTTTTTAATGAAATCGCGCAAATCTTTTCTAATTTTCTTTTGCTTTATTTTCAATAAAAGATTATATTGTTGCTTTGAAATGCAAAACAGTTTTCATTGTTTAGTTAAATACCTAACAGCATGTTTTTTTTTCAGTTGTTGAAAATTTAAGAAGGTTTCTGCTTAATATCTGAATAGTTTACGAGATGAGTAAAAAATGAAGTTATAGTACCGCGAAATTTAGAAGATAGAAGAATAGGATATTTACATCTTTAATTGCGCTATGACGTCATGGGACTGGTCTTCGTTAGAAAAGTTCACGTGTATAATAAACTGACAATTATATTAACAAGTTTTTAATGTCTGACAATTGATAGAATCATGACATGAAGTTATATCTAAACTATTCAATTGCAATTAATAACCAATATTCCAATGAATCAGTTTTGCTCAAAGCCGATTAGTTATAATAATATGCTGTAAAATATATCTAAGATTAAAAAAGTAGAAAATAATTATTAATAGTTTTAAAGGCTTTTATTAAAATAAATTGCAGTCGAGATGTCAAAATGAAACTATCAATACTTTAAGTTTAACCTCGTAGTGAATTAGAAAGAGAAACAGGCGCAGAGAATACTTTCGCTCGTTTGAAGTAGAAAACAAAACTTTTCTCATATGAAGCTTAATAATAGGAAAAAAATTCATTCCTGAATACATTCTGTAATATGTCGCAGAAAACAACTCAATCGAAGCATAAGAGTCCTATTAATATTCCACGAAAAGGTCATAAGAATGTGACGATTTTCTTCTCCAGAACAAACAATTCAGGTGCATTCTATTCCAGCTAGACAGATGAATACATAAAAGAGAAGTCATGCAATAATTCTTATCTGTGGAGAACATTTCCTTCTTACAGTAGAGGTATCAGCAGGAACTCTAAGAGGATTTGGAGCGGTTCAAATTTTAGGCATAGTTTGCCGTGACAGCTAGAAATGGAACGAGGTCCACAGGTATTTGAATTTGAAAGTATTGTGAATATATTCTTTAGTTGTTTTACCAAAAACGAAGCCAAGCGCAAAATAAGAGTGAATTGTGAATTCTAAGCAGATAGTTCCTTAATTTTTAGCATGTGCTTATATTTTTGAAAATTATTTTACGACATGCAGATAGATACGTTTAATTTTTTAAATATCTTTCATGTTTTATTAAGTTACCAGTAGATATGTCTTCCTAGACAGGTTGATACGTTGTTAACAATGCCTTAGATCTGATTGACTAACGAAAGTTGTAGGAGAAAATCTCCAGCATATTGGCAGAGAATCTAAAAAACAAACAAAGAAGTGTTTTGCAATTTAGATGTAAACATATCGCGACATTAAAAATAAATAATAAAGGCCTGAAATTCTTTGATTTAATCATTAAAAACGCACTGAAACAAATAGCCATTAATAACAGAAAACAAATGCACTGACAAATACCAAATATTTAAAAAAAATGCTGGAAGAAAATAATAGGAATAGATTTAAAACTGTTTAAAGAAATGGAAATATGACGAATAAGCATACTGAAAATTGTAGACCTCAGCTCATTGATCTTTGTGATAATCCAGCATTATAAATGTAAATAAGATGAGAAGTTTGTTATTTTCTAACTAATTTTTATTCATGTTTAGCTTTATTCGCAAGCGTAAAAAATGCCTCAGTTGCTAGACACAAAAACAGAAATAGGATTTCGCATCAGGGGAGAAGGGGGGGGGGTGTATTTAAAACTCCACCTAGAGTTACAGACTGCGCTGGACATTAGTTGGATAATATACATATGTGCATATATGTATGCATATATGTATATAAATTAAAATGAAAATTAACATTAACTTTCTAAGTCCTGAAAAATAATAATTAGGGAAACTATGATCCCAGAGACAATATCTAAATAATCAGAAATAAGCATGTAGTAAGAATTGGAAAAATGCTGACAATGATTTAAAGATCTATATTTTATGTTGCCTGAATCAATAATAACACTTTTGAAAGCCCGGACTTAATAATATATTTAGTAAATATTCTTTATAAGTTAACATTTCAAATAAAATATTTCACACTTCTAGGATCAAAATTGGCGGAGGTATGAACTTTATTATTTTAGACCAATCAATGGCCTTTTCAAGGATTTTTTTTAGAGAAATCTAAATTTAGTAAACAGTAAAAGTGTGGTTTTTTTTTTAAAGTTTAATATGCTTATGTGTCGAGAATATTTTACTAAATACGTTAAAAGCATAAGTGTGCTGAATAAAAATTAACTGTTAGATTAGAACATGATTTACACAGGATGTCCCTTTTAATTTTGGTCCAATATCTAATTTCTTTGGGCATATAATTCTGAAACGAAATTATAAAATTCTACGTGATATAAATAACTATATTTAACGTTGTCTTAATCAATAAATATACTTCTAAATAAGTATCGATTTCCTAAGAAAATGGATTTCTGACTATTTCTAGATTGCATAAATAACTAAAACGGGCAGTCCGTACAAATTGTTTAATCTAAAAAATTAGCTACTAACCATAACTAGAGTGTAACTCTGACTAAATCATCCACTAATCAAAGGTCATTATTTGTATATAAGGTAAAAACACTGAATAGATGAGAAATTTGGCGATTTCTACATTTTATATTTAATTGATTTCGGAACAACCATTTCACTAATTTGTCAGTTTGAATGCGATAATTTAAAAATACAATGAAGCGAATAAATGAAATATACATAGTATGTTATGTTTCGATAAAAACTGAAGCTTTAAAGCAAATTTTGGATGAAATCCTTGAAAGGGAAACTGGTCTATTTTCTAAAAATTCAATGAGCTAGACTGATGAAATTCGGCATGTAATTTTGTTTTTGCATTCGTAAATCTGCATCAAGTTAGGACGGGCCAATTATTTAGACCTATAGATTATTATCTATAGGTTTTCATTCATGGTATACAAGAGGCTCAAATTACCTTTTTTTTTTTGTGGATAAATAATAAATTTTGGACTAAATAGACCAAAAGAAAAAGGTCCAGAATCCTTCACAATAATTAAGAGGCCATAATGGCCTATTGGTAAAATTCTGACTTTGGGACAACATATCTCTAACTTCGAGATCTGATTCCATTAAGATTTGCCTTGCATATGAACCTTAAATGTGATTAGGAATCAAATGTCCTTCAGTGGTGTGACATCGAAAATTTGGTTGATGGGACTATCTGTTCCAGTGTCGTCCTTGTTATCTGATAGCGATTTGAAATTACAAGGTCCGTCTGAAAATAGTCATTGCTTTGAAATGGAACGGGAATATAATTAATTTATACTAAATCTTTTTGGTTTAACTGTATTTTTATATAAAGAATTAAATGAAAAAAATTAAACGATCACCTTTGCAAACTAGTTTAAAATATTATAACTAATTGCAATAATTAATATACTTTCTGTAATGTTGGAGCAAATTTTGCAATTACATTATTCTATGGTTTCCTTAAGTAATACAAAACATCCAACATATAGTTAATGAAGAAACACAAAACAAAGAAATATTTATACATATTTCATACAATAAGTCTTCAAACTTTGAAGCCATTAATAAATTTTATAGTTTCAAAGTGAGCGGAATTTCCGTCCGTTCCACCTTGCTATCAGCACTCAGCACGCTAATATGAAAACAAAGCCAAGATAGTAAAAAAATGGTTGAAGAAGCAATTAAAATATTAATTACTTTATGGAAACAGCTTGATTTATGAAGTACCTGGTTTAGAGAATTTTATGAGTTTTGAAACAGCGCAACTAATTGCTCTGATAAGACAAATACGACGTCGCAAGAAAATAAAACCGAAGGATATAACTACAGGATATATCCTGTAAGTGCTTAACGATATTTGGACATTAATTATTTATAAAATCATAAAAGTCTATGAAGTTTAGGATGTTATGCGCAAAAACTTATAAGCAAGCTTTATTATGAAATGAAATATAACTAAAATTTTGATTTTTATCTTTTAGCCAATCAATTATTGGATTTATTACAGCGATGAAGTTTGTACGATTTTTTTACAAATTTTATTTTTTACAACTTTAATGTTTTGTTTATTGAAGATTAACCCATAACACAAAAGAATGAATTAACCTATTTTTTTATAGATGATTTAACCCTTAAGTCAATATAAAAAGTCTAAGTGATTAGAATGAAAAGTTTTTAAATTATCAGCATCCTAATTCTGACAATACTATATTTTATTGAACTGTTTCTATATTTACAATCCATTAAAATATCAGATAGTTAAAATTAAAGTATTTTTATTAAGAGAATTGAGGAAAAAATAAGTGAATTAAGACTTGGTAAAATGTAATTTAGAATAAAAGGAAAATTAAAAAGGAAAAAAGCGAAAATAAGCAAAAATATAAAAAAAAATATTAAAATCTTGGAGGTTAAATACTCAATATAGTTTAATAGACATGCATATCGATTCTAATTAGTATGTGACTGTTTAAGACAATAGTTACTATAGTAGTAATTAGTATTGAGTATTATAGTAGTAATTAGTATTGAGTATTATAACTACTATATTATTGAGTATAATATTACTATTGAGTATTATGGTAGTATAGTAGTACTGAGTATTATGATAGTATAGTAGTATATTAGTATTGAGTATTATGGTAGTGTAGTAGTATTGAGTATTATGATAGTATAGTAGTATATTAGTATTGAGTATTATGGTAGTATATTAGTATTGAGTATTATGATAGTATAATAGTATATTAGTATTGAGTATTATGGTAGTATAGTAGTATATTAGTATTGAGTATTATGATAGTATAATAGTATATTAGTATTGAGTATTATGGTAGTATATTAGTATTGAGTATTATGATAGTATAATAGTATTGAGTATTATGGTAGTATATTAGTATTGAGTATTATGATAGTATAATAGTATATTAGTATTGAGTATTATGGTAGTATATTAGTATTGAGTATTATGATAGTATATTAGTATTGAGTATTATGGTAGTATATTAGTATTGAGTATTATGATAGTATATTAGTATTGAGTATTATGATAGTATATTAGTATTGAGTATTATGGTAGTATAGTAGTATATTAGTACTGAGTATGTATAACAATTTAGTACTATACCTAATTGTACTATACCTAATTTTTTTATAAATACTCAATTGTCAAATTAGTAAATACTTTGTAGTGGATTGATACAAACCCAGTGGTGGATTTATACATTTTACAGACCCAGGCAGCGAAAAGTTATGAGGAACCCTTTTTAATTATTGGTCAATTTAATTTCATATATTAAGAAATTAAAAACTTCATTTGATTCATTTTAGTACTTTTATAAAAATACGCGTACCATAGAGAAACTGACTAAAGAAATAAAACTGGTTCCAAGGTGTACATTTCAACTCTCCAAAGTATATTATATATATATAGCAGCTACCAATTTTGGTAATGGTAAGTCAAGCATTCTGACTTGTAGATCGCCAAGAACCACGCCTGCACATACATTTATTATTAATGCGTTTAATAATTGAGTAAATTGGTTAATATTTTGGTTGAATTAATAATGGTTTTAATAATTTAATATGAACGCGCAATGCAGTCCTAAAAATTTATAATTAATGTCATTAATATAATTTATATTTTATTATCTGTTCTTAAAAGCCAATGATGCTGGGCCAAGGGATGGTTTTAGAGACCGACTATACTCAGGGGGTCTTTAATCTTCCACTTGGTACAAAAAAGTAATGCTTAGTGACATAATATATGACTTGCTCCTAAAGTTAAATTTAGTAGAACAATTTTAGTTACAGAAAAAAGATTTGATACATATTTTATCATTACAGTATAAGAATATACAAGAGAAGAGAAGAAAAATATGAAGAGATAAATTAAATCTATTTATTCTAACGAAAATTCCAATATAATGTTTTTATTCGGCAACATTTAATAATTTTCATAATCGGCCTAGTTGCCCCCCCCTATTTATCCTAACGGGTTTGTTTAGTTTAGTTTAGTTATATTAACGTCCCGTTGTAAAGCAACACTAGGGCTATTTTGGGACGGGCCTCGTAATTTTGAACCTCGGTCAGATGATGAGGACGACACCTGAGCTGGCACCCCCCTCTCCACACCACACCACACCAGCGGGAGGACGTTTGGCATGACGGATTTAACGTGCAACAGACCCCCTTACACGACGGTTCTTCGGTGCAATCGGGCCTCGAACCTGAAACCCTACGGCTCACAAGCCGAGACCTTACCACCAGGCCACCACGGCCTCCCAACAGGTTTGAGGTAACTTTTTGATCGGAAATCCACCACTTACCAGACCAAAGAACATAACTTTTCATATTATATAATAAAAATAATTCAATCCAGGTTATTATTATTTTATTTGCATTATGTATTTTTCAATCACATCAAAGTTCTTTAAACAATTTTCTCCAAATAAAAATTAATAAAAGATGTTTCAATTTTTTTTTCTTCCATTTCTGGTATAAAAGCTTGTGTCTTGAGTAACATACTCTTTTGAAATATCTGATAAAACAATATAGAGTTCCGGAAAGTTCACAACATGTTCTTCGTCTAGGATAAAGGTAATTTCACTACAATATATTTGGTGAAACGTTTTCCGTAAGCTTCGATAGTAAAAAGGCTTATTCTTAAAAAGATTTTTTTTTAATTCTTTTCTTTCATCTATTTCTTTATTATCTCAAGCTAATATAGCCGATCTTTAACGTTATTTTAACTCTTGATTCTCTTTAAAAAGGGACATTTTAATTCTAATCAGACCACCAACAATCTACCATAAATCCTTATCAAAATATTAGGTAAGCGACAAAAACCACAATGATAAAAACTAAATTAAGAAAATAGTCAACAAAGAAAAAGCGATTACACTGCATTTATACCACATTAAAAATATTACAAGGACAAATCCTTTGACATTCAGGATATTTCTGTTTTATTTTTTAAAAGGGAAACACGACAGGAGCAGATGTTTGATAATCCCGTTTAGCGATAACAAAAATATACCCAAGAACTGAATACAATGCAAACACACATATACACAGCTTAGATAGGCTCAATGCTAAGTTAAGAACTTAACTTTTCAGGAGCGATAAAATAATTTTCTTTTCAGTTTTTTGAGATGTATTTTTTTAAACATCTCAAATATTATCTTTAAGATTTTGATGTTCTGTTTTTCATGGCCATTTTTATTTTTTTCTAAAAAGTTTCTGACGGACTTAGGTTAATACAGCATTTAAATCTTTTCGTTACAAACTATGAAAATTAAGAATTATTGTTAACTGCTGGTTTTGAAATTCTTGTAGTTTCTTTTATTACGTCATAGCTATCAATCCTCATATACGACATAGAGGACAGTTGATTTTATGATTTATAAAGCAAAAGTTTGTGTTTGAACGCGAGGGATCCTTTTGAGCTATAAATTGAATCTGAAGAATATTAGCCACTTTGACTTTGTTGAGAGATCTCCTCTGAGCCACAAATTGAATATGAAGAATACAAATTGCTGACCTTATTGAATGAGCTCATTTGAACACTAAGTGAAATGAAAAGAATACTAGTTGCTTTGGCTTTATTGAGCGAGCTCCTTTGAGCAATAAGTTGAATCTGAAGAACACAAATCGCTTTGGCTTTCTTGTATCTTGCTTTTTTTCAGTGAGCTCTTTTGAGCAATACATTGAATATGAAGAATACTATTCGCTTTGGCTTTCTTGAGTGAGCTCTGATGAACACTAAGAGAAATCAGAAGAATAATTGTTGCTTTTCTTTGTTGATCCAATTCCTTTGAGCCATAAATTGAATCTTAAGAACACAAACCACTTTGATTTTCTTGAAGCTTGCTTTTTTTTGATCGAGCTCTTTTGAGCAATAAATTGAATATGAAGAATACAAATCACTTTGGTTTTATTGAGTGAGCTCTTCTGAACATTTAAGTGAAATCAGAAGAACAGCAGTTGCTTTGGCTTTGTGGAGCAAGTACATTTGGCAGATTATTGGTGGCAGATGAATATTAGACATTGTAGCTTTGCTATTTTGATATGAGGATTCAAGAATGACCTGGAATCCTATAACAATCCTAGATGCTTAAATTTCAACATGATTTAATGTGGTATTTCATGCAGTTACAGAGTTTATTTAAAATGCCAGTTGATTATTTTCCATTGCAATAATCCCACTATTTCGATGGCCAGTTACTTAACATATTCTAGCATTGCAGTATTAAGTATACTAAACAAAATGAAGCTACATTAAAACTGAGTTTTGGATTAGATCTCTTTATTGCGAATATTCGTAACAGCAAAGCTATTATTACAGCCATATTATATAATCGTAGACAGACTAATCCAATCCACACGAAGGCACACAGAAATATTTGAACGTCCGGAAGTACGTCCGGTCATCGATGGGGGGTAACCACCCCATCCTTTCATATGCCCTAAAGGTGGCGAGAACAAACCACCATACCGGAAGCTTCTCATCCTCAATTACCAGGTATAAGAAAGTCTTTAAAGTCTTATAGTAGTTTAAGTATATTTTAAAAATAGTAGACATTCTCAAAAGCATCTTATAGCTTAAGACAATATACAAATATTCATACAAATAAGTATGAGTATTTGTACATACTCATAAATACTCATAAAAATACATACAATATAGAAATGCTAAGTGAAGAAAATATACAATACTCATTAAAAACTTCATATTATTCACTAACGGTATGAAATTTTGTATTTACAAATGATCGCCGTGGAAAGTCAGCTCCAATATTCTAAGATAGAACAACTGTTCGACAATAAAGCGAACAAACAAATAAATACAAGATGCAGGTGTGAAAAGATTAGTATCTTGTACGAGAAAGAAATCAACCAAACTGAAATGCTTGAAAAAAAAAAATAGGGAAAATTTAAACGCGCATTTTTTTCAACAAAATGAAGCAGAGCAAGAAGAAAGCACAATAACCCATTTGCACAATCCAAAGATTCTCCCTCACAATAAAGAAGTACGACATTGATACACACCACCGTCGCCATTCTTCAAAAGGCATTCATCGCTCAGCGATTACGATACTACAGGATCGCTGATCGACAGGGGAAAGGATTTAATGCCCGACAAAAACTCAACCGCCCCCCTCCCTACCCCTCAGAGAGGACATCCATCATAAGCGGTTCCAGGAAACGGGAATAGATAGGGGCACAAAACAAACCACCAGGAAAACAACAAAAGGCAACCGCTCGGAATTTCAATGGACCCTCGAAGGCGATACTGTGGGCTGTTTGTTATTTTTTTTCTTCTTTTCATTCATTCCATTCCGTTTTATCGAGTAGCGATGCGATTCGATTTGTGGAATGCATTCAAATGGTGTTTGGTGCAGCCGATGGCGCGAAAGGATATTTTGTTTTCCTGAGTGGCTCCGGACCGGAATACGGTGCAGTTTCGCCAGGGGAATGGACTGGCAGTGAAACGGGTAGACGGTGCGAAGGAAGAGGACAGATTGCCTTTTGTTTTTTTTAAATTGACTGGAGTACATTCTAACTCCCAGACCTGATACTCTAAACTTGTTTTACTTTTCAACTATCCACCACCAAAAGGGCGCCACGAATAAGAGAAAGAGAAACTGTAGAATAAGAAGTTGACTCTTACTTCCTTGATGGGAAATGTCATGGGGTCGAGTTGCATGCAGTGCTATGATGGGACGCACCTCGAACGGGAAGGACAGTACCGAAGCCGTTGCATTGATGGGAAGGAGGCGCCAAGAATAAGTGAAAGAGAACCTGTAGAATAAGAAAGTTGAATCTTACTTCCTTGATGGGAAATGTCATGGAGTCGAGTTACATCCATTGCAATAAAAAGGCGCACCTCGAATGGAAAGTGTAGTACCGAAGCCTCTGATCCGCCTTCAAGGGGGCGCCACGAAAAAGTGAATGATAAATTGTAGAAGTAAGTTGACTCTTACTTTTTTGATATGTAATGTCATGGGGTCGAGTTACATACATTTCAATAATAGGACACACCTCGAACGGGAAGGGTAGTACCGAAGTCGTTGATGGTCCTTAACATTCAACTTCAGTTCCTGTCTTTGTGCAGCTGCAACGATTGACATGAAATCTTTGCACTAAAACTGTATATCTATGTCAAATTTTGGTAACAAATCATCAACTGCAAATCCGTCTGTGTGCAGGTGAACCAGGTATTTTTTTTTTTTAAATCATAAGCAATTTGATGATGGAAATTTGGTATGTGATTTTATTACTAAAATTACTTCCACATTTTAAAACCAAATCCATCTTTAGGTTAACTGTGTGTCTATCGTTCTATGAGTGCTTCAGTGAAACCCATTATATAAATATAAAAAGGTAGGTAAGTTAAATTTGGTGTATAGTCTTCATTCTAAAATTGTGTAATTATTTCAAATTTTGGATCCAGTTGATTTAATGAATGAGGCAGAAAAAGAAATATGAATCGTGTCAAGATAAAAGAAAATTGATATAAAAAATATCACTCCCATTGGTTTATTTCTTTATTAAACTATCATATCCTTTCTCAAGACTGATTTAAGAATCTACAGAATCACCGAGGAATTTTTTGACATCATTTAATGAAGTACCAAAAGGTCAAATGTTCGGATGTATTCACGACAAATATGGACATGTTTAACTATATAAGAGGAATTTTTTCTTAAAAGAGAAAGTACACTTTAAACACTTCAATTTCTCACGACTTTCTTTTTTCTGCATTTAATATTCAGATACGAGGCTACACCAGAAGGTGTGTTCCTTCAGACTCACCTAAAATTTGAGTGCTAGTAAAGATCATAAAGAAATAAAAATTCAAGAACATTCGAAAGACTGAAGAATGGCAAAGGAAAGACTCCTTACCAGAAATTTCAGGAACTTTTCTGGGAGAAACCTGTTAAATCGACCATCACTTTGCATTTAAGGAGCGATTTCGCTGGATAAGAACTCTTGGAAAGAACTCAAATGTCCATTTTTGAGAAAGAGATGGGTGAGAAGTGCTTTAGAAGTTGCTCCAGGTCTTATTAGATAAGCTCGGTGATGGCGGGAAAATCAATTTGTGGGAAGTTTATCGAAGATTTGTTTCAGAAGTAAATCTCTGAAAATGAATGGAGAATTTCAAGGGTTTTTTTTGTGTGTAGTTCCATATTATTTAAATCTATTCTAGAATCTTTTCTTACTTTTGCATGGATGAAATAAACAAAGCAAAAATATCGGATTCATGTCTTATCAGATAAGTTGATTCATGTCTTATTAGATAAGTTGATTCATGTCTTATTAGATAAGTTGATTCATGTCTTATTAGATAAGTTGATTCATGTCTTATTAGATAAGTTGATTCATGTCTTATTAGATAAGTTTGATGAAAATCCATTCATGTCTTATTAGATAAGTTTGATGACCGGAAAATCCATTTGTGGGAAACTTTTCGAAGATTTGTAACAGAAGTAAATCTTTGAAAATTAATAGAGGAACTAAAGTTTTTTTTTTTGTATGTGTGTATGTTTAGATCCATATCATTTAAAGTTATTCTATAATTTCTTCTTACTTTCGCATAAATGAAGTATGCAAAGAGAAAATATTATATTCATTAAATAATTCGACCAAGAACTTTTGAGGAATCTCCACGTTTCAGGCTTTTCTGAGTTCAAAAAATACATTTTTTGAATTATATCTCTGTGTGAACGCGACCTCAAAAACGTTTTGGTCTAGGCGGATGAAATTTGGTACATTGACTTAATACCTAATTTGTCGACTTTCAGATAAATTTGGCTTATACTTTACAAGAAATCTATAAATTTGATGTAAAAATCACATACTAAATTTCATTTGTCTAGTTTAATGTGTTTTTGGGTTATCCTGTTCATGAACAGACAGGCAGACATATGTAATTCCAAATAACCGTTTTTCGGATCCAGGGTATCTAAAACATGTCAATTCACCAAAATCTTGAATTTTTTTACGAATTTATTCTAATTTTTTAACAGTTACTTTATTTACGATTACTTTTTTAACGACTATTTTATAATTCAAATAAAAAAAATGAAAATCAAGTAAAAATATTGATTTTGTTTAACTTAATGCAATGCAATTCTTTGGAGGAAAAAATGAAAAAAACTTTATTACAAAGCTTGGAAATATAATACAACTGTAGAAAATGGTTATCACAAGAACTATATTTATGTTAAACACTTAATTGGATAATTAGATATATGCAAATTGTTTGCGTATTTAACGAAAAGAAATTAAATGGATTACAACATTTTATTTTTAAATTTAATATAGGTAAAACATAAATTAATATTATACACAAATGAAAATATTGAAACACAAAATAAAAGAAATGAAATATTCAGTCACACACACACACACACACACACACACACACACACACACACACACACACACACACACACACACACACACACACACACACACACACACACACACACACACACACGTGACTTAGATTACTATTGCTAAAATTCGTATAATCACATAAATTCTTAGCTAGCAATAAAAGACTTTTGATGTGAAATCTTATCATATTTCATTTATTTAATTATAATTAGAGTGGATTTCAATTATCTTTTTATAATTAGAGTGGATAAATATTTCGAGATTTAATCACCATATGTTATACTTAGATGTTATAGTCGGAAGGATAAAAGAGCAGGTCATTACTTCTTTCTTCGAAAAATTATTCCATTTTTTGTAATCCATATTTATTATATAAAAGAAATAGTGTTAGAGTGGAAAAAATTGTTGTTCCTTTTTATAATTAAAGTGTATTTCATTTATTTATTTGTAATAAGAGTGGAAAAATATTTCGAGAAATAATTCAAATCAAATTAGAATTCACGCAGACGTATTTAAAAAAAATTATATTTATTTAAAAACATAATTGTAAAATATAAAATTTAATAAAAGATTTTAAATTTTAGAACCTCACCTCACAAAAGCTCAAGTATATTTCTTCTTATGGCAATTCAGTTCAAACAAACACTAGCACGATTTTTGCATGATTAATAAAAAATCAACTTGTATCCAAAAAAATGTAAACGCAGTGCGATTTGCCACAGGAAAAACTCGTCGCCAAACTGTACGAAAGTCCGCAGTCCTTCACAAGCTTCAGTCCAATTAAATTTCTTGGCTTCTCTATCAATTTTCTTATCTTTCCAAATAAAACCTCCGCCTCCTCATTTTCTAACATTTATTCAATCATACTGTCGCCATCAAGGGAGATGGATGCTCAACTTCCTTCCTTCATATCATGAATTTCAATCGAGAACTTAAAACAGCTATTTTGTTGGGCAGTTTTATGGTAAATTGACTCATCTAGTTCAATTTAAATATTCAATGTAAATATTATTTTATTGAAAGAATAATATTTTGATACTTTTTAGGTAAGGGAAAAAAGTGAAATCTAGTCACTATGACACATATATACAAATTCAGTTTATCTTATTAATGATATAAGCATGTCATTTTATTAATATTTATCATTCCATTTTTTTTTAAAAAGTTCAATTTAAAATTAAACAAGTCCAAATAGTTGTTAGTATCTATGTTTAAACACGAATGGAACATATTTGTTTTAATGGCCTCTTAAAAGCAGATAACAAAGTTTAAAATCTTTAGTTTGATTTATCTAATGTAAATTAATTTTACAAACCGCTTCCGGTAAATCAGCTATCTACTCACCATATTAATATCATTAATTTTGCAGTATTAACTTAGATAGATCATAGATTAGATTATCTTATCTTATCTCTTTAAATCAAAGCATGGCTTGGCGAAATTTTCTCTAATTGTTGAGGCTGGAGGCTCTAGTAAACTTCTTTCATTTGATGTCTCAAGAAAATAGAGGGTAGAGATTATTAATGATTATCTAAACATCACGAATATACAAATGATAACGAAACTGCGGAATCTATGCAGTGATTTGAATTAAAGGAATTCTGTCATGATTTTTTTTTTTTTTTTTACCCATGCAGAAAGTACAGTGAAAAAGTGCTTTGAGACTTCTTTCGGAAACAGGGGATGTTGAAATGACCACGGATGGCATAATAAGGGTTCGAAAGCATTCATATAAAATAAAAAATGATACAGTGATTGAGGCTGGGTATGTAATGAATAAGTTTTACTACTTATCTTAAATATATAAATGATAATTTTCATTTTCATTTTTTTTTTTTTTTTTTTTTTTTTTGCTGGAACATATTTAAAGTTGTTCAAATAATTATGAAATGTTTCAGAAGGATCGTTTCATCCTTTTATTTCAAACATGTGACAAACTCTGTTCTATATGTGGCAAGTTTTTAAAAACTTTTATGAAAAACTATAAACAATTTTCTAATGGAAATAATTTTTTTCTTCTTGTATAAGAAAGAGGGGGGAAAAAATACCTCCAGTGAGTTCGGAAAAAAAATGGTTTTAGGAACTATATTTATTTGAGAGCAGAAGAGCTAGAGGAATGAAATTTAGCATAAGGTTTTATTACCAATATTATAGACATTTATCAAATTTTATACTGTATCTCTCAAAGGATTAAATATCTGTCAGTGTGTCTTTTAATGCTTAAAACTAAAATAAGCCACATAAGTTAATTTTAGTATATAAACTTTATACGAAAATTATCGATTCGTAACTAAGTTTGGAAAAAAATTCACTCAACAAGCTAGTGAAGCTGTCTAATAGTGTATCATTCGAAGTGTACGTGAATACGAAAACTCATAACAGAACAAGCAATATATATGAAATTCGGTATGTTGTTTCGATATCAAAATTGAAAATCTATATTAAAGGTTGGACGGAGTACAGGAATGGGAAGAGATTAAAATTTAATATCTGATTCCTTTCAACAAAGTACGAAGCTAAATATAAAACATGCCGCATTTGGTAAGTGCACAAGAAAATCATCGCTAGATAGACAAACTACCGCTAATTTAACAACGTTGTTTATAATTTGCCTACTCTTAATGGGACAAGTCAGTTGACTCAAGTATCAAAATAAGGTTTATGAAAAAAATATTTTAGACAAATTCAAATAAATCATTTATCATAAAAAACCTTTATTGAAAATATATATATATTTTTACAAATAAATTCCGTTTTTGAAAGACATTTTTCGTGAGCTTTTTTACTGCATTTTAGCTCATATCTTTTTACATATAATTAAAATATTCTACCCACTTTCATTTACGTCACCGAAATGATAAATTTTATATGCAAGTAAATAAATAGATTGATACGATTGAAATAAAATTTTGAGCATCTGATATTTTAAGGATATTTATAAGATAATTCTTTACGCAAGGAGCAATTTTCATGTTGTAAAACAACTAACTGTAATACCATTTAATAAATCATCTTGACGCGTAATATAAAAAAAAATGCCATATCACACAAAAATGCATATACGTAAATTGATAATACGAAGTAACAGTACGGGCGGAGGGAGGAATTTATAATTGTATACATTTCATTATTTAATAAAATACCAGTATATTCTTTTTAAAATAATTTTTTAAAGTTTTCTATATACTAAAACGTTTGGAACTTCTTAAATATTTATCAAATGTAAATTTTAATAAGAAATAAATGAAATAAAAAAATTTTAAAAGGGTATTTCCTGAAGAACAAACGGAGAATATAACATTATCGACTAATCAGAGCAGGTTTTTCAAACATTTCAAATATGTACAGGACATATGCATGTCATGCGATTCACAACTTTCCGTTGCAAAAACAACCGAATTCAGGGTATTGCAACAGGTCCCACCTTTCTCAAATTACCTGCCAAAACATCACATTCATATTATATATATATTGTTACGAAATTTCCGGGGTTCGTTTGGATAGTGGAAGTTATATGGTGTGGAGAACGCTCAATCAGCAGGCGGTAGTAGTAAATGAAACAACGACGTTTATTTACACGAAGACAGGACAGGACAGGACAGCACCAAGACGACATCTATATACAGCATAGAGAAGACATTATCTTCAGCCGCGAGACGTGCACACAGCAGCACACAACAAGACTCTACTGCAGACAGTAGCGCACAGCTTAGTTCAGCACTAGCTTGACTCCGTCGCTGCTCTGCTAATCTCTGGAAGATTCGTTTTTCTCCGTCGATCCCGACTACTCTACTACTCTCGCAGCTGCAGGCTGCCTCCTTTTATAGGTCTCAGGAGGCGGGGCTAGAAGCCTCTCAACCAATCAGGAACGTTCGAGGCGTATCTCGGTTCCTACTAAACGGATCGGGAAAATTTTCGATGTTTCGGGTATAATCTATTTTGGCGCCAAAGTCGCCAAGCTCTGGGACCTCCGACGCGACACCCGGACTCCGTTCAATGCAAATGACAATAAAACAGTTTTCCTGATGATAGAACCAACTATGCTGGGAAGCAGCATTACAGATTCGTAACAATATATATGACTTCTAATTCTACGATCTCTCCCCATACGGTGTATCCATTGATGAAGAATCCCCTTAAGGTATTCGACTATGTTAAAAAGTTGATTTTTGGCGAAATTATGATTTTTTTTATTTAATATTCTTAATGAGTGAACAGATTTCTTTATATAACAACTAGAATTTTGTTTCTAAATCTATTTTTCGGGAAGTTACAATGATTCTTATATTTGAATTTGCTTAAGTTTTAATGCTATTTTACATTTTTAGTTGCTATTTTCCCAAATTCTATTCTTAGATAGAATTTTCTTACGAAAAAAAAAAAAAAAAAAAACTCAAAAATTAAAATATATTGTATTTATTTAGTCCAAATTTGGTATAATAATTTCTCAATATGTTCTGCAGTTAATGAACTAGAGTAATAGATATTTCAGTGCTTTCCAATTTAAAAGAAATTGAGAATTTAGTGCTATTTATCATCCTCAATATTTAAAAAAAAAAAAAAAAAAGATAGAAATACGGTCTTTTTTTTTTTTTTTTTTGTTCAGGAAATAGATAGCTTGAGAAATATACTATCTCTACAATTTTAAGAATATTATTTGATAAATCTAGAAATGAGGAGATTTTTGCTTTATACCTCTGTTTAGTTGACCCCCCCCCTTTCCGTTCCAAAGAAAGCCCTTTCTTCCAATTTTTAAAAATCTTTTGTCGCACAATTTCTATAATTTGGTTTCATAACTGTTTTGCAATCTTTTTTTCCTGTAAATATTAAAAAAATATAACTATTTTCGAACGTTTTTCAAATAAAAAAATCATCCCGAACGTAATCACATACCTTAAGGATCAACGATCCTCAAGTTCCGAAAAAGTGCATTGGCGAAGTAACGGAAGAAGGTTACTAAGGCAGCAAAAGAAGGGTTCTTATCTGCATTTATATCTTCTTAAACATAAAAAAAAATGCATAGCTGCACAAATTTAATGTTTATTTATAAAGAACACGTTTTCGCACTTATTTTATAAGTTCACGAGTTTTTTAAAGGTTATACTAAAACGCAATGAAACCTTTAATGAGTCATATTGGTTCAATTCGTAAATTAGTGTTAAAAGAACAAAAATTAGCTTAAAGAAAGAATATATATATTAAGAATTTCGATGTCAATTTGCTGAAGCCGGGCCGATTCAGCTTATAGCGGTACACAAGTAACCCTAAATAAATTTCGAATTCTCATTGTTTAAATGAGGTATTCTAAACAAATGATGCTCTGTTAGAGAACGCCATGAATAATTAAAAGAGGAAAAGGAAAGTCAATTTCCACCACATCAATTTTCACTGGGTGTTGGCTTTAAAACAAACTGCAAATTAAAATCCTTTGTGTGGGCGAACAAAAGTTGTCGCTCAGCTATTATTAAAGTGCTATTTTGTGTTTCAGGAAAAATCGTGTCTTGCGTTTAAAAAATACGAAGAATTCTTCGCACAAGTGCATTATAACCGAAATTAATTTATTATTTGCGTACATTAATCACCGAGATCAACAAATATTAATGAGAAAGCGCATGCAGATACATGAATATTTGGTGGCAAATTTTCCCTGAATTGGAAGAGGTTTTTGAAATATTCAAAGGAAAAGTAAAAATAGTAATATATTTGTAATATTTAATCTACTTGCTGTTCATTAATCATGATGAGTGATGTTTAAGAGAAATATATTTATTGATAAATGAGATATAAGTATAGTAATAATTAAGAAAACGTCCAGAAACTTATTTCTCAATGCAATCTAATATATAAAATTCTCGTGTCACAGTTTTCGTTGCCATACTCCTCCGAAACGGCTTGACCGATTTTGATGAAATTTTTTGTGCTTATCCGGTATCTATGAGAATCGGCCAACATCTATTTTTCATCCCCCTAAATGTTAGGGGTAGTCAATTATTAATTAAAAACTAACTTTCCCGCCAAAAAAATCTTCCATTTTCCCACCGCCAACTTTTCCGCCAAAAAAATCTTCAATTTTCCCCAACGCCAAATGATTTAGGCTTTAGTTCTTTTTTTCTCCCAACAGTAATGAGGCTAGGGTTAAGATTTTTCGGCGGATTATTTCAAACGATTCTGTTTATTTTCTTAATGTTTTATGCATTTAAAATTAAACATTGTTAATTAATCCATGTTTCAGATTCATTCTGAAGTACTTTTGAATTAAAATAGCACAGAATAAAGGAAATTAAAAATGTCTAATCTTCATAGCGTTACCCCAACTGGCGTAGAAAAATTCACGCATTTGCGTTACGTAAAAGGCGAAGAAAATTCACGCATGCGCACTGTGTTCTGATCGTTGGCATGGCAACCATTATCAACGGACGATTTAAATTACTTTTAGGTTAGTTGTATGCTTTTGTAAGTAAATTGTATTTATGTTATATATTTTTTGTATATGCTTATAGTTTTAAGTACATCGTTTTTTAAGTAGTTTTTTTTAACCTGTTTACAATGATTTAAATTATTTTTAGGTTAGTTGCATGCTTTTGTAATTAAATTGTATTTATGTTAGTTATATATATATTTTTTATATATGCTTATAGTTTTAAGTACGTCGTTTTTTAAGTAGTTTTTTTTAACCTGTTTTCAATGATTTAAATTATTTTTAGGTTAGTTGCATGCTTTTGTAATTAAATTGTATTTATGTTAGTTATATATATATTTTTATATATGCTTATAGTTTTAAGTACATCGTTTTTTAAGTAGTTTTTTTAAACCTGTTTTCGACAGATTATTTTAAACGATTCATTTTATTTTCTGAGTGTTTGATGCATTTAAAATGAAACATTGTTAATGAATCGATCCATTCATGATGAATCTGAGAAAATTTTGTTGACAAATGCTTGAGATATTACATAAATTAAGAAAGATATTCTTTAGTGCCCATAAAGTTTAAACGCTCAGTGACTCTATTATCAGTAATCATATTATTAAAAAAATGCTTTGTTTCAGTAAAAAATATTGTTATATTAATTGCAGATTAATCCTTTACACTTTAATTTAAAGCATAAATTCTACGAGGGGTAACAGAAAATTAGAGAGATACATATCACGTTATGACTGAAGGCCTTTATAATATTATGAGTGAATTATATGACTATCAAAATTTGAAGTTTTAAAATATTTTGCTGAAGAATAAAATATTTTGCTGAAGAAGTTGGAATTGCATAAAATATTTAATTATTAAAATTTTAACGAACACTAAGATTGGCGAACCGGCTGGTCGCCAAAGGCGGCTAGTATAATATAAAGAATTAGCTTTGGTTTCAGAAAAAGAGGAAAATTCCTTTCTTTAATGATATTATTAACGACTTGTTCGTTTTATTCATTGTTAAAAATCATTCCGAGATATTATGGAGTATTATTTTATTCAATATTCTCAATTTTCTTTATAAAAGTGTTTTGGAATTTTTTTTATTGAATTTTATTGCTACGTTTATTCTGTTGTTGTTTCTTATGGCGCTTGCCATGGACACGCCCACTGTTACGAAGACAGCGATTTTAAGCCGATGGGGTAGTGCCTTTTGTTTTTTTAGTAGCGCCAAGAGTACGCCTTTGCTACTCACACATCACTCATTCGCTTGCACAACCCCCTTTTACAGGAGGGCACATTCACACATCTCACAGATAGAACAACTGAAGAACAATTAGCCCAAACCGGGAATCGAACCCGGACGCCCAGATCATGGGGAAGACGCGCTACCCCTGTGCCAGGAAGCCGGCACGTTTATTCTTTGGGAAGTTACACATATTTTCGTATCTGCACAAAATACATTTTAATGATATTTTCGCTATTTTCTCACGTATCCTTACGAAAACCTCAAATTTGATATCATGATACGTCGCTTTTAACTAACAATTTTTTTTATTCATTAAGTTCTCTCACTAATTTATTACTTTCTCGTATACGTAATATAGATAAAGTACAGTAATTTAAAAAAAAAAAAATCGAATTCGAGATTTTGACGAATTTCCACTTTTAGATCTCCATGAGTTTAGAAAACACATTTTCGGTAAATCTCCATCCGTCTGTTTCTGACAAAGATAACTCAAAAACGATTTGAGCTAAATTGTTGAAATATAGTGAACCGTCTTTCCACCAAATTTGGAGATTTCTACCAAATTGTGAATAAAATCTATTCAGAGGAAGATCATCTGTCCGGCTGTTCGAATATAAGTTCACGCTATAATTACGAAATGAATATAGCTAAATAGATATAATTGGGTACACAGGTCTAACATTTATACTGTACACACCTGTCAAATTTTGAGCCAAATCCAACAAAGCGTTGACTGTCTGTCGGTCTGTATTTTCAGAAACATGTAAACACCATTATTCAAAAACGCAACGATTTAAATATATCAAATTTGGTATGGAATTTTGTGACTACAAGTGCATAATTTTGCCAAATTTTTGTTTCAGTCCGTTGAGAGAAAATTGTCTCAACACAACGCGTAAAACACAAATTCAGTTTTGGATACTATTAATGCATGCTAAGGCTTAATCGCCTAATAATTCGCCAAGAACGACACAATAGATTCAGTACAGATGTTAAATTCACGCCAAAAGTTAATATATATCGTAATTACTGTACTCCAGTGCCATATAAGGCGTTCTCTGGTATGACAAATTTATTAGAGGGTGTGCGGGAAAGTTTTGCGGAGACCACTCTCGTGGGTTTTTACAAAAATTCAGAGATTTAACTATTTTATAGCATTTTTTAAAAAATCTTCATCCAGAATAGAGTCACATCGTAAATGGGTCAATATTTGTGAATAAAAAGTATGTTAATTCAATTAAAAATGAAAAAAAAAAAAAAAAAAACTGCAGCAATAACGTAAAAAATTGTAAAACCAAGTAGGCACATTAATAATTAATTAAAAAAAAGAATTTTAATTAAATTCAGCTATTCGAAAATTTTTATGCATTGGTAGAAATACAGACAACTTTCTGAATTATTTTCTCTCATTAATATTGAAGAATCTAAATAGAAATAAATATTATCATTTCTTACTGTTATAACTACCTATTTACAAAGTGAACAGGTATTTCTAACAATACACAATAAACTATTAAAATAAAATACTTTGATAAATGCATTAAAATGACTTTAAACTATCAAAATAAAATATTTTAATAAATATAATAAAATGACTTTAAACTATTAAAACAAAGTACTTTTTTAAATATAATAAAATTATTTAAAATCAAATATTTTAATAAATATAAAAAAATTATTTAAAATTAAATAATTTAATAATTATAATAAAGTGACTTTAAACCATTAAAATAAATAACTTTAATAAATATAATAAAATTATTTAAAATCAAATACTTTAATAAATATAATAAAATTATTTAAAATCAAATACTTTAATAAATATAATAAAATTATTTAAAATCAAATATTTTCATAAATATCATAAAATAATTTAAAATCAAATATTTTCATAAATATCATAAAATAATTTAAAATCAAATATTTTAATAAATATAATAAAGTGACTTTAAACCATCAAAATAAAATATTTTAATAAATGTGATAAAATTATTTAAAATTAAATATTTTAATAAATATAATAAAATGACTTTAAACCATCAAAATAAAATATTTTAATAAATGTGATAAAATTATTTAAAATTAAATATTTTAATAAATATAATAAAATGACTTTAAACCATCAAAATAAAATATTTTAATAAATGTGATAAAATTATTTAAAATTAAATATTTTAATAAGTATAATAAAATTACTTTAAACCATCAAAATAAAATATTTTAATAAATGTGATAAAATTATTTAAAATTAAATATTTTAATAAGTATAATAAAATTACTTTAAACCATCAAAATAAAATATTTTAATAAATGTGATAAAATTATTTAAAATTAAATATTTTAATAAATATAATAAAATGACTTTAAACCATCAAAATAAAATATTTTAATAAATATAATAAAATGACTTTAAACTATTAAAATAAAATATTTTAATAAATATAATAAAATGACTTTAAACTATTAAAATAAAATATTTTAATAAATATAATAAAATTATTTAAAATTAAACAATTTAATAAATATAGTAAAATGATTTTAAACTATTAAAATATTTTAATAAATATAACAAAATAATTTAAACTATTAAAATAAAATAATTTAAAAAATATAACAAAATAACCTTACACTATTAAAATAAAATGATTATCAACGAATAAATATTCTGTTGAAGGAATCGTGAGTATCAAATTGTGAATAAAAGATTTAAATGAAATAAACACTACCCATATTCTCGGCCAAAGTCGTCTAAGTATTACAATACAAATTTTAATAATACAAAATACAAATAATACAAATTTTAATAATACGAAATGCAAATATGACAAATAAAAATAATACAAAATTTAATAATACAAAATACAAATACAAATAATACAAATTTTGCTAATTTTAACAACATGAAACAAATTTTAATAATACAAATAAAGCAAATTTTAATAATACAAAATACAAATATTACAAAATACAAATACAAATAATAAAAATTTTAAATAATTAACCCAGAACTCTAAAAACGGAAAAGAGTCACTGCGAAATCAACAAATCATGCCTTTTGAACGATAATTTTACGGAACGTTCTATGTTTCTAACCTATAAATCCCTTTATTCTTTTCCCAACCTTTGACTTTTTACAACTCAGAAAAAATATCTACTCTGTTGGAGAATCCGAAACAGCAAAAAACAAAAATAAAAACATCCGTAATCTGAAACAACCCTCACGACTCAACCCAAACCACCACAAAAACGCTTCCACAGACACCCTCGCCTTCTCTTTTCTTTCCAAAAACAATCGGCATCACGTTTCGGTAATATTCGTGAAAATTGTTCGGCATGTCATATCCGACATCATCCGAAGCAGCAGAAGAGCAGAGCAGATTAAATTTTCAAAAAGATCTCCCTCCTACCAGACTTGGCAGATGCAACAATAAATAAAACGGAAAAGAAATAGAGCCAACCGTTTCTTTTTCACGTATGGCCTGAAAGAAATGAAGGGAGAAAAAACCGTGTAGACAAGCACATGCATGCCTGATACCAAACCGACTCAAAAAACCCGACGACACAGTAAAATAACTGGTACTGTCAGTGTCACCTAGGGGGGGGGGGGCTAGATCGATGCCTCTATACAACGAAATCTTCCTACATACACATATTTTTATGTGGAGAAGGGGACCTGCTAAAAATTTCGAATGTCAGGCCTTTTTACCCAGCAAGTTTTTATTTATTCCTAGCAAGATATATGGAACGGTTTACTTGGTGAACGTGCTTTCGACGTCTTTTTCTCCATCCGTTGTTACAATGGCACATTTTTTGAAGTGGTTTAAGCCAGGCGGGAGAGGGGAGGGATGGGGAGTAGGGAGGCACAGCAAGGATTTGGAGAAGTTGATGGTTACTGAGATATATTGGTCTCTGCGCACGGGATCGTGCTATATAAGCTGGATTTGGAACTTTGGCTCGAGATGTATTTTGAATCACATTCTCGATGTTTTTTTGATGCGTATCTTTTTTTTTTCCGAAACTAGGCCATGCTGTTCATAGATCCATAAAGTTTGGCGGGAAAAAAAATGAATCGAATGTACTGAAAAACGTGTTTCGTCTGAATATCATTGTTTTATTACCTCAACTTCAGATTTTTCTGCAAGACGAATGCATGCTCGAACGCTGCGTACTGCTCCCACTTTGTTTCAAAGGACAAAAAAAAAAAAAAAAAAAAAAAATTACGTAAAAAAATCTTTACAAGCGTCAAAGCCAGAAAAAAAATATTAAAAAGAGGAAATAAAATATGTTGAAATGTTAAATCTAGAATATATTTCCAAGAAGCATTTTCTTTTTGCGACATATGCACAGACAAGATATATTTTGGCGTCTGTCTTTTGACAATAAGGAGACATGTTGGCGAGGAAATATACAGTGATTTATTTTAACATATCCAATATTTTAAAGGGACATTTTATATATTTATCATCGCTTACAGAAGAGGTTGTCAACCCTTTGGGATACTAGATTTAGTATGAAGGGATACATATTAAATCAAATCAAAATTATCCCAATTTAGTTTCATTAGATTTACTGAATTTTAATATTAGTTTATTCTTATAAAAATTTAAGGATCATAGAAACAAAGTTTATAAAATATTTTTTAAAGCTTCATTTTGTGTTATATATTTTTACAATTTTATTTCGTTCCCTACAATTTTGATAAATATAATCTGATTCTTTTTAGTACAATAATTAAAGAATGTTTTCAGAAATTTATTTTGGTTATTCGCAGTAGCGGTCAGCTAGTGTACAAAGAATTGTGATTGTGTTTTATTTTGAATTAAACCTTTTATGCACAACTTAATGATCATGTTTCGTCTAAGGGTAAAAAACCCTTTTAATGCAGAAAATTGCAGCATACTTTAACCTTTCATTTACCGAATTATTTTGCCATCAGTTTTTCAAATTTATTTTTGAAACATTAGTTAAATTAAAATAATTTAATTAATTAAATTAATAATGAAAGTCTTTTAATGTCATTTTTAGTTGATATCTACTGCTTTCTATTGGAAATATGTTCTTCGTGTTCTTTCAAATACTGATGGGAAAAATAGTCATATTGTGAAGATATCGTCCGGATTTAAACGCTACTTTAAAGTATCGTCTGCAAATAAAGGGTTGAAGCAGTGATATTTTAAATTAATTATTTGTTGATGAAATAAATTAAATATTGGGTGAAACAAAGATTATGGTTTGAATTTTATTTCAACAATCAAATCTAGTACTGTAAATTATGCAAAACGCACTTTTATTAAAATTTTAATTTTCAAAATTCAGGAAAATCTGCACAATTAAATGAAATCTTGCAAATTAAAATAATGTGATTAATAAGACAATTTTCAAAATTTTAAAACTGCTTAAAAATTAGTTTTGTAAATTAATATTTTTGAAAGTCATCAAAGGATAATGCCAAAATTTCGCTTGATTTTCAATGAATTAAAATTTCAAAACAATCATTCTAAGGTGCACGTTTTTACTTCCAAAGTACACATGTGAAAATTTGACAGCCCTAAGTCTAATAGTCTATCCTTACGAGCGTCAACACACACACGCACACACATACTCATCATCATCATTATAATTATTTAGACAGCACTCAAACCAACATCATTCTGAAGCATTTCTAATATGTCTAAGCACAAAAGAGTAGGGATTTGGATTTCAAAATTTCAACATGCAAATCCATATGAAATGGTTGAGTCATAATGACTTTCTCACTTTCACTTCTGGAGAGGGAAACAGCTAAAGAAAGAAAATATCCTGCGTACCTGTAAAAGCTTACACCTGCTGTTCTGAGAAAAGTTATCCTTTTGGCGATTGGCGGCCTTCCAACATCTCGTTTGTCCATCACGAGTCAGCCTGATTAGCCTCGCTGTTCGATGCCAACAGCGTCACCATCCTGGCATCTGCAAATAAAAAGGGAGATTTTCTGTATTCGCGCAGGACAGACAGTCCGATGTCTCAGCAGAAATAACTTTGACAAAGAAGTACAGGTCAATTTATTTTCTCTTTCCTTGGCGATGAAGTCAATTTATCTCTAAGTTTCTTCAGGAATATTTTTTTGTGTGGTTTGATGGAGAAACGAAGAATTTGTAGGTCAAGCAGCGGTGGTTGATTCCTTTTCTTAATTGGAATGCATTTTGATATCTATGGCATTTTGCCGAATCGTATATTTATGTAGATTCAGTGATTTTTCAATAAAAAAATATTTTCGGTAGTTTTTTCATTTATTAATAAATATATTAATAAATGATAACTTATGTTAGCAATATTAAAATGGTAATATATGAGATGTGTTATTTCTTCAGTTAATGCAGTTGTAGGTTTTTATATTTTTGATCAAATTATAAATTGATACTATAATAATTTTTGTCAATATAAACATATGAGATGCTTCAATTTAGATTTAAATAATATTTTTTTGAGATTTTGGAGTCACAAATCGATAATGTGCTTTCTTAATATATTCTGTCATAATCCATAAACTTAATAAATTCTATTATAATCCATAAACTTTCTGTCTAGTTTCTTCTGTATAGTTTGTCCAGTCTATATTCTTGACGGAGACACGCTGTAAACTATGAGAAATTATAATAAACTATAAGAAATAAAACCGATTTTCAAGGGTGATATTCACGATTCGTATCCATCTTTTCTTTATTTTGCATGTATATGTTATAACTAAAGAAATTAGTATAAATGTGTAATAAAATACAGTGCTAATTCTGTAACTATGTTCTTCATAAGTAAAAAGAAAGAAAAAACTAAGCAATTAGAAAATTAAATTCTGGGAAGTTGGAAGTCAATTCTTGATAGCAATTGAGAAATAAGAATTTTCATAAAATTAAAATAATAACTACATTACGAAATTGAATAATCATAATTTAAATATAGCATATAAATTTTATTATTTATGTACTAAATGATATTCCAGCTACCTAAAACTATATAAAAATTTATTATTTACAATTTTTGTTTCATGCTGTATTAAAAAAAAATACTTATAAAAATACTTAATCAATATTTATGAAAAAGTTCTTGGTATATTTAAAATATGTTTTTTTTAAAGAAATGTAGAAAAAAATAACAATAAATCTCCGAATTATTTATTTTTCCAAATTTTTAAATAAAACAGAAATAATGAATGCTGAGTGAAAAATAAGCATTGACTTATATATTTAATGACTTTTCAATAACTTTTATTCAATAACTCTTATTTAAATACTTAATGGCATTTATTAATAATTTAAAAAATGAAATATTCTCTAAGAGGCAATATTTCTGCTATCATGTAAGAAAAAGAAAAATTTACAACGTAAAATATAATTATATGCCATTATATAGAGGGAAAAGTTTAATATATCAAATAAAAATCACTTTACTAGAAAAGTACTCATAACACAGACATACTTTAATCCTTCAAAGGGCCATTTTTTTTCTGTCATATTATGTTAAAATATTTTTAGGCTTGAAATTAGAATAAGAAAAAGGATTCATTTAGCTTATAAGATAAATTTAATTTGATTAATTAATTAATTTGGTTAATTAATAATTAAGTAACAAATCAAGACACATCATTTTGTGCGAGCTAAAGAACTGAAGCATCTAAGTTTCTGTCTTTCTAAAAAAATTCGTCAGAACTTATGCCAACCTATATAATTTCATACAAAGATTGATAAATTTGGTGGGAAGCATACTTCCCACGGCCTTAGAAAGGGTTAAAAAAACATGCTAATAATAAAGTTTCATTATGTTCTTATAGAATACAGCGCGTTTCTATATATATTTCAACAAAATTTTTGTGATATATTTTTTACTCATTTAATTATTAATAGGTAAGGTAATTTATCATTGATTTTTAATATTCAAAATAATTTTATTACATTCGTACTCCAGTTACTCGAAGGAAATAATATGAATCTCGATATGCATATAATCTCTAAAAAATAATTAATATGTGATTGCGTTTTATGTAAATATAATAGTATTTACACCAGACAGTCAATATTTGTTAAACTGAATTAATTACATGAATTAATGCTAAGCAAGGTCTTTTCATGTCCGTGGTTTTTTTTTCTTAATTTCTGAACCTTATTTAATCATCTGGTTTTTTTATATATTCAAATCAGGTCGTTTGTTTATAAATCGGATAACCGTCAAACTAAATTTGCAAACAAAAATAGAAATTGATATCTTATTACAGATTTCATTTATAATAATGAGTTAGTATGTTGTTTACTGATTGCACTAACTATATTAACATTTGACTTTTATGCAATTTCTTTTATAATCTAAAATTTAGGCTAACAATCACTATATTTAAGTGAGTATTTTACATTGATTACTTGCATAGAAAATAAGCGTAAATGGAACTACCAATATGGACATAAACAATAATTTTTCATAAGCTAATATTCTTAACCATCTAGAACGTTTAATTCTCACATCTATGATGTTTATCTATTATGCATACATTTATTTAAATTTGAAAAATGTTTTAATTTAAACAGCAACAACCAATCATGATCACATAAATGGTTTACCTACCTAATTCAACGCCAATCACATTCGTAGATCACGAAATTCGTGAATCATTTCCAAGCTTCACGGCAGTTTAAAACTAACATTCAACTCATAATGCTATTCATAGACCACACCAGGCCTTTATCCAACTCCACTATTACCCCCTGACGTTTTCAAGCTGAGTAAACCAAACCAGACCCAACCGAGCTGTGCGAGGTCAGATGAACCGCTCGCCGGCCAATAAATTTTACTTTAGAACATAATTACAGATAGCAATGACAGTAAAAAAAAAAAGGCAGACGGGAATTGTACAAGCCCAATCAACAAGTGAAACAAAGAGACGAATTTAACCGAAACTTGCCTCCTTGACATGATCATAAAGCTGGCAAAGAAGAGGAGGAATCGACGGCAGAATTACCACTCCATTACCGCACGGAGACGTGACAGTAAAAATAATTACTACATGACAGATGCCTGAATGGGCCATTCTTTTTTTCAGGGTTTGAACTCAATTTCTTAATCATAAAAAGCCACACGACATCGCCGGGGAGACAATGTTGGCCAGGGATGACTTGTTATAAGCAAAGGGTGGTCATTACATTCGTCAAGAGTCGGGGCTGGCTTATTAAAAGAGATGGGTTGCACGATTGGTAGTAATTAAAAGCTTAAAATGGGGGAGTGGTAATCCAGAATGCAGTTCCCATGGGTCTGCGTGTTTGAATAAGGTCGTTCTGAGAAGTAGGTTCCAATGTCATGTATTTTGTACTACTAAATAATTCAATGCAAAAGAAAAGATGCCGGTTTCTTTAAAATTACAGCTGAATAGCATGCCCCCTCCCCTAGCATGAAGGTGCTATTCTGTACTTTCAAGAGGCCGTATAATTTTTTCAAGATAAAAGAATTCAAACTTGATATTTGAAACGAAGAATTATTACAGAGCAAGACTAAATCTTTTATTATTCGGAGGAATCCTGTATTGTTCTTAAAATATATCAAAATTCCGAACTGTATGAGTTTTCCGGGAAATGTTAGAAATTTTAAACTGAATTCGAGGTGAATAGTTAGGTAAGTAAAAAACAAATTCTCTAACGTTTGGCAGATTTTTAACTCTCAAAAATTTATAAACTTATGAAAGTTTCACCAAGATAAACAGATGTCTCTCATTATTAGGTAAAGTCTAAAAAAAATCATTGTTTCATTTGGATTCAAGCTCAATAAATAATAAAAAAAACTATAGCAGGCGGAGAACTATTATATCGTTAAATTTCTAAAACCTTTCATAGTTCCACTATGATGGACTAATATCTCTGATTACCCAGGAAATTTCAGAAATTTTGACTTTTATCCCGGATTTTAGGCGCAAAATTAGGGACATAAAAAAATGCATTTTTTAGTGAGTTGTAAAAGTTTTTCTATGAAAGCCATAAAATGGACAAATATTATAGAATGTTAAAAGGATTTTCCGTTCGAAATGCCAGATAATGTATGAACAGATGTTTATGGAAATATACCTTTTGAAGAAGTGATAATGTTGCCATTCATGTAAGAGTGTTGCTTGGCCATCTATTAAACTTAAGTTGTACATTTTAACTGAATATCTTTTGTTTTAATTCACTGAAGAAGAAAACTCTTGATCCTTCGAAATGCTCTTTTGTAAAAATGACTTGTTTCTGCATATGCCTGATTTACCCTTAAATTCTGTCCAATGGTTTTAGAAATATCCTTAAAGTACTTCTATAAATAAATGTTTAACTATCTCTCGGACAGCAAGAAGAATTATAATATTTTAGCTCAAATATATTGAATGAGATGCACATAAAACACTTTTAAAGTACAGTCAAACCTTGCTTAGCGAATGATTCTACACATAACGAGTAAAACTAAATGTAAAAATGCGATTTGCTTAACGAGTGGCGAGGTGGCACCGTGATGGATTGAACTGCATCAGTCTGTGTTAAGCAATTATTTGAAAATAATCTTTATATCTACATCGAAGAGCATTTGGCTGGATGGTGTTGTCGAACGCAATGCCGAGGGTTTGAACAAAGGTCTGATTCTACACATAACGAGTAAAACTAAATGTAAAAATGCGATTTGCTTAACGAGTGGCGAGGTGGCACCGTGATGGATTGAACTGCATCAGTCTGTGTTAAGCAATTATTTGAAAATAATCTTTATATCTACATCGAAGAGCATTTGGCTGGATGGCGTTGTCGAACGCAATGCCGAGGGTTTGAACAAAGGTCTGATTCTACACATAACGAGTAAAACTAAATGTAAAAATGCGATTTGCTTAACGAGTGGCGAGGTGGCACCATGATGGATTGAACTGCATCAGTCTGTGTTAAGCAATTATTTGAAAATAATCTTTATATCTACATCGAAGAGCATTTGGCTGGATGGTGTTGTCGAACGCAATGCCGAGGGTTTGAACAAAGGTCTGATTCTACACATAACGAGTAAAACTAAATGTAAAAATGCGATTTGCTTAACGAGTGGCGAGGTGGCACCGTGATGGATTGAACTGCATCAGTCTGTGTTAAGCAATTATTTGAAAATAATCTTTATATCTACATCGAAGAGCATTTGGCTGGATGGCGTTGTCGAACGCAATGCCGAGGGTTTGAACAAAGGTCTGATTCTACACATAACGAGTAAAACTAAATGTAAAAATGCGATTTGCTTAACGAGTGGCGAGGTGGCACCATGATGGATTGAACTGCATCAGTCTGTGTTAAGCAATTATTTGAAAATAATCTTTATATCTACATCGAAGAGCATTTGGCTGGATGGCGTTGTCGAACGCAATGCCGAGGGTTTGAACAAAGGTCTGGAGAGCCTAATCGACAAGATTATATTTCTGGCCAGATTATTAGGCTCAAGGTGAATAGTAAGGACGCAGAAGAGCTGGTGGAAGAATGTAGCTAGAACTACCAAAGAAACCTTATGGAGCTGCATTCTGACGCTAGCTATGAGAGTAAAAAGTTGCTAAGGAGATTTGGTCAGGAAAGTTTGCATCCTATTTTAAATAGATTCCAATGGCGGGGGGGGGGGGATATTGTTTCACTTTACGAGTGGTTTGCCTTACCAGTAAGATTTCGAAAAGAATTATGCTCCTTAAAGAAGGTTCAATTGTAACTTTGTAAATTAAAATGAACTAAATACATGTAACACTAATACATCTCTTTTTAAAATAAAAAACACCTGGGCACTCAGTCACTATTAACTTCTTTAATATAAAACTATCAGGAAATCAATCAAAACTGTAAGATATTTTGCTAGTTTAAAAGAAGTCGCGATGGGCCCAGAGAAAATTTTCTACGATAAAAATTACCATTTTCTCTCGCAGAAAAAGTAACAATTCCTTCTAAGCATTGAAAAAAAAAAAAAAAAAAGAAAAGAAAAGTGCCAGCGAGAGCGGCATTCCCTCATAATCATCCGGAGTCTGAGAATGCGCAGAGTTGCACAAAAGATAGCAAGGGTCATTAATCATCGGCCAGTTTATCGGAACAAAGGCAAAAACGCGCGCAGGAAACACGGAAGGCAATACATCACCAAACAGGAAGCATCGAAGCCCTCCTCCAGATAAAGCCCCCTAATAATATTATCATCCAACCGAAGTTCGATAAACGTTCAGATCTCCATCTACGATTGCTTCTGCCACTTAGGAAGCTGCGGCGGACGATTTATTTCAAAATTACTTACATTTGACGATTTATCTCAAAGTTATTTACATAATACTTAGACGCCAAATATTAATGCCCACAGATAATTACGTACTATTGATTAGGTAGAAGATTCAGAATTAATTTTCAAATGTTTTAAAATGTCATACTTGAAATACAAATTACAAGATAAATAAATCTGATCTGTGGATTCGATGGGTGGTAAAGAACATAAACAGGCAAAAGAATCAGTATGATTGAGGGTCCAAGAATTTATATACCAACTTTAAATTCTCAGTAAGATTGTATTAGATTTCGTAATGAATTAAATGCCATTTTGGGACAGATATTGCAAATTCATCCGCATCATACCAGCGGAAGAAGTTCGACTCGCGACGTCACATTTAACAGGCACCAGTCTCGGTTTCTCGATGTCAGATTTTATAAGCATCAATTCTGCATTTTTCATAATCAAACATAACAATCTCAGTTTCCCGTTGTTGAATTTTACTAGTCACACACCACACATCAGTCTCAGATTCTCATTGTCAGATTTTACAAGCAACAATTCAAAATTTTCACAATCCCATACATCAGTTTCTCATTGTTAGATTTTACATGCAACAATTTTAAAATTTTCATTATCCCACAAAGCAGTCTCAGTTTCTCATTGTCAGATTTTACAAGCAACAATTCAAAATTTTTCATTATCCCACACATCAAACTCAGTTTCTCAATATCATATTTTAAAACCATCAATCTAAAATTTCACAAGTATCAAAGTTTCGTAAGAAT
Organism: Argiope bruennichi; assembly: GCF_947563725.1. Lineage (NCBI taxonomy): Eukaryota > Metazoa > Arthropoda > Arachnida > Araneae > Araneidae > Argiope > Argiope bruennichi. The sequence goes on from NC_079154.1 coordinate 60,014,824, forward strand.
TCAGAAGCATCAGTCCCACAAACCAGTTCCGGACATAAATACGATAAGAAATCTACCAGAAAGTCATTCTGGTTCCTATAATAAAAATAATCGCACCACTGGTTGGGTTCATTTACAAAAAATCACTGTCCACCGATCATGTAGAAAGAAAATCTATAGACAATTGACATAATAATATATCTATAGCAACATGTGGATGATATGAATTTCATAGATGGCAACTGTCTTGGCAAAACTATCTAAGAATACTTCAGAAAGGTAAATCATATCAGAAATTGAGCCTGAAAAAGTTATATCCAACAAGTATTTAAGATTTAATCAGCAAAATTCTCCTACTCACGCTCCAGTTGATTTCCTTTTATCATCTAACAACAAGTGCTATAATCTAACACGCCCCGTTTCACACTGTGAAAATTGACTCAAAATTCAAGATTTGACATTTACATTTATTTGCAGCCTCAGGTGAAAATACAATATCTAAGCAGATGATAAAATTTTGCCATCCAATATTAATATTACCAAATGAAATTTCGTGTCGTCTTAAGTTATAATATATCTGAAGGGATTGGGGGAATTAATTTTGTCAAATGGAGTTCGACTGGATGAAACCATTAACTTCAGTTATGTCACTCAAACTGGTGTTGCATGGAAAGAGGTGTAATTTGATAAATGTTTGTTTGTAAGTCTAATCAAAATAAATAATCAGAAAATAATTAACATTAAATGATAAGTTTGACAATGAAGTTATAGAGAACTCCAGATTATCTTTTGAGAGTTATACGTAGCTAGTAGGGATTTAATAGTTAGTAATTTTTGTTTCGAAATAAACAAACTTAATTCTTCTTAATAAATAAATTGCATTAAATTAGTAACCAAATCAACAAGAATCTAATTTTTTTAAGGCAGTACAATCAGTGCTTATTGGCGTGAAAATCAAAATATTCCAATTAGAGAATTTGATTAGAATTTGTTTATAATTGTTATGTGTAGCTAATTTTTTAAATATAGAATGAAAAAACGACTTATTTAATAACAAAATTGTTTCTTATTTACCATTAAATAAATTTCTGATTGTATGTAGCATTGGAGGACACCGATATTTGCTCTAATAGGATAATTACTCCATATACAATTGAAAAGACTGATGTGCTTACGTTAGAAGCGCTTATTTTTGAAATTTATTTAAAAATGATAGAAAAAAAATAAATGTTTTTTTCACTATGCCCAACGTTTTAATTGTAAACAAGTGGCTCTAAGCATGGGATATTTGAAAAGCTATGGATTTTAAAAGACAAATTTTTCTACTTGTATATTTTATTAGAAGATCGAAGTGTATACTATTTTATTATAATGAATAGCCAAAGTAATGTATACAAAGAGATTTTTAAATAACATGCTTTATTTTGTTATTATTTGACTGCGTTTATGGTACTTTAATTCATATTACTGATAAACATTTAAGACTGAAGAATTAAGAAATCAAATTTAAAAGTGAAAGAAAATCCATTATTAAAGGAAAACTGGCTATATAATGTGATAGGATTATGTGGAAGGCTTTCACGTTCTCTCTCAATGTGTTCATACCTGATCAAAATTTATTTTAAGAGTCAAATCAGAGCACACGATAGAAGATTACACGTTATGAACGTAATCATGGAAATTATGGTATCAAGAATCAACGATAATTTATCATTAGTCGAGAATTATACTTAAATCATCACTTATTCTCCGAGTTTTCACCACAACAAAGGGAAGACTTTTGACCCACAAAGGATTTAACAGACGTTGAGTCCACATATTTGATAAATCTTAGACCGAAAAGGACTTTGAACTGGAATTTGATTGATACGTAGTTTCTTCGTAACATGTACAGGTTCATATTAATGCTCGATTGTACTTGATATTTTTGAAAGAGTCGATAAACGATTTTTTTGACTTCAGACTGAAACCAGACAGGCATAGGTTTCCGCATTTGCGGCACGACCAATAGGTAATACGAATATGTTTAGAAACTGGGATTCTCCTTTATGGAAAAGGTATTGATGACAATGTGCCAATGGCCAAGATTTTAGCAATGACTGACGAATGGGTGAGAGGAGGAACGGAAGGTATTTGTTGATATAATCAGTATAGGAGAAGATGGGGATTCTTCAATGATATGTATACCATTACATAAGCTAAAGGGCAATAATGTTTAGGATGATTATATATATATTTATATATATATATATGTAAGGATATTTTAAACTCTTAATTTAGACCATAGTAAAATATTCTCTTATTTCGTAACCCAATTCCACTTTCGGTTTAATTAATTCCTCTGTAAAAAATAATGCGCCATCAGAACTACGTTTCAAATGAAAGTGATACATCAGTACCCTTGAAAAGGTGTCAAAGGTCACCATGTGTATTGAACTGGCGCATGGCCAGAAATCCTATGTTATATAAGACTAGTGATCATTTGTTCGTCCCTTTTTTTGCCTTTCCTTCTTACTTCTGCTTTTGTGCCGCGCTGCGTCTTGTAAATAAATTGCTTTCCCGAGATGGATATTAGAGAGAGAATAAAACGAAATTAAAAATACAAAGTCTCGTCTGTGTCTTCGAACCTGCACTCTACTTAAACCAATATACAGGGTGTTTATAAAGTCCCGGACCCATTTTGATGTTTAATAACTCATAAAATAATAAAGATAGATTTAAATTAATAACATAAATGGTTAAATAGACTCAAAAAGTTTCATGACCCTTGTCAATGAATTTCCACGAGTGCACCCTTCGTCGCACGGAGAATATCAAGTCGATAGTCAATTTCACTCCAGGTAGCGACAAGCATGTCGGCATCCACAGAGCCATTTGCGCACTTTATGGCAATTAACAATGCCAGAAACATGAAAGGATGCTTCATCGGAGAACATTATGCTCTTCAGAAAATCAGCAGCATCTTCTATCCTCCTTAGCATATCTGTTGCAAAGGCCATCCTCCTAGGTCTATCGTTCGGTTCAAAAACTTGAACAATTTGAACTTTGTATGCATGCAGTCTTAATTTTTTCTTAATAACCTTGTACACCGTCAAAATTGGCATATCCAATTCTGTTGCCGCTGATCTCGCAGATATTCTAGGATTGTGTAAAAATGTCTCTCTGACACGCTCAACATCAAAATCACTTGTGCAAGGACGTCTGGAACGTTTCTTATCTTCGATACTTCCAATTTCTAGAAAATTCTGTTTCCACCGCAAGATGCTGTTTTTGGATGGAGGATCTTTTTGGTAAAGTCTTCTGAAATTTCTCTGTGCTTGCACTATCAATTTCATTTCTATGAACCACCATAAAATCTGTGCTTTCTCTTGTGGTGTATGCATTCTCCTTAATATCCGCTCGAATAAAACATCGCATACAAAAGTACTACATAGAACAAACACATCAAAAGTAAACATAACATTGCAATAGTTGACAAAAACAAAAGAGAGGAAAATGCAATTAATAAGCAGACAATATTTAGAAAAGTACAGATATTTAGACTGGAAAATGAAATTATCTGAAATTAACCACACGCGCAGACGATATTTACAAAAGTAAAAATATTCAAACCTGAAAAGGAAAATATATGAGTTATTCCATCAATAAATGTCATAAGTGTGTTTATATCTTTATTATTTTATGAGTTATCAAACATCAAAATGGGTCCGGGACTTTATAAACACCCTGTATATATATATATATATAGTTAAAAATAACATCATGCATGTTAATAGCGCCATCGAGGCAGGACGGCGAACTAAGCTATACCAATCAAATACGTTGCAAAAAATCATATGGCATCAACTGAATGAAAACGATTGAAATGCATGAGATTACTGAGACAACTGATACTGCGCACCTGATACTACTTAGTCTGTATAATTGCATACACCTCATTTTTGCTTACTTGGTAGAATGTATCAGGTCTTGATATAGTAACCCCAAACTTCGAGAAAGTGATATCTCCAAGATAAGAGATATCACCACTCCTCTATAGCCAAGTTTTAATACCCAATCACACTGAAAAGCATGCCACATTCTAAATTTTGTTAAAATAAGGAATAATTCAATCTTCCGATAAAGAATATAAGCGATTATATATAAAATGAAATAAAATTCAGATTTATAAATAAAAAGTCAGTCAGTAATTTGTAAAAGGTAATTATTTTAATGGCCATAAAATGACCGATGTTTAATAATTAGCAAAACCAATATATGAAAACGGAAGACTACGATCTCCGCATAAACTTTGTAAAAATGGATCGATAGTTTGAATTTCAAAGAAAAAAGTTTTTAGTTCAGGCACTCCTTTTAAAAAAAATTGCCTCGTCTATTACCTCAAAACTCCACGCCACACAGCGCTGATTTTTGGAGGAAAACAAAAAGCAAAGCACGTCCAAACAGACAGCTTTGGAATGTGAAAAATATTAATTTTACATGACCTAGCAAAATCGATCTCTTCGGAATTTTTCAAGAATGGAGAGGGGGTTGAGAAAAGGGAGGGCGCATCAAAAGATTAAAACAAGTGCAATCGATGCACTTGATTTACGCGAAGATTCTACTTTCGAACGAAGAAGAGATTATTCTTAAAACAAAATAACTCATCTTCTGTAAGATTTCTAGGAGATTTTCTGCCGGTGAAACTAATTTTTCAATAACCAGTTTTCAACTTTCGGAATTAATGAGATATGAATAAGTAGGGAGTAGACGCAATGCGAAAATTAAATTAAATAACGTGACCGCATTTCTTTCGCATTATCTCTGAATGAATCATTAATGACAGAAAGCATTTAATTGCGTTGTAAAGACGGAATTTTTTTTTTCAATTTTTGTGAGAGATGAAATTTTGATGATGCCCAAACATCTTGCAAGAGTAAAAAAAAATTACTTGAATGCGACCGTCAGAAAAACTAGAAAAAGGGCTCCTACTATGTTCGATAATTTTAAAAGTATTTGCATATCATATTAGGATGTGAAAGCAGTTAAATAAAAAGCTACTTGCGAAGTAGAAAATTTCTATATGATTTATTTAATAGCAACTAAAAATCCATTAAACATTTTAAGCTGATCAGTTTTAAGAGTTTTTTTTCATACATTTTAACCTCACGTCCTATTTTATGACAGAAAATTAAAACTATTGGAGAAAATGCATTATCTTAAAAAAGACAGACCAACAAAAAAATTAAATAGCAGATAATACGAATCTATCACCATAATTGACACAAAAATCTTTTAAAACTTTCACTATTTGTAAGTATCACGAGATGGAATAGTATTTTATTTCTTAAAGTTTATTCTATATCCTCATATTTATAACTTTTAAGGTACTTTTCATAAACTAACCCAGAGTATAATAATAGTAATTTAAATATACAGGGTGTTTATAAAAAATTTATTCCGATATATCAGATTGTAGCTATTATACCGTTCACAGAAGTGGAATGAAATTTTGGTTCAAAATATCTAGAGGCATGCGCTCAAGTATCATATGAAAAACAACAGTTAAGCTCTAATAAATACGGTTAAAATCAAAAAATTTCAACATTTTGAAATGGCAACACTAACTTTTTTTTTTATTGGAATGTGTTCACCATAGTAAAAAACAATAAATAGGGTTAGAACAACGGTACCTGCAGCATGAAAATCACCAGCGCTAGACAGATTAAGAAGAATATAACCAATAACAGCAGAGAAATAACAAAAAAAAAAAAAAAATATTTGTGTGTGTCTCACAATTTTTCTACTTAATTTCAACCACGATGGCACTTTGCATGAGGAAGATGATACCTAGAACCAAAGCATGTGCTATGCCGAAAGAAATCTGACGAACTTCACGTCTCGCACCACAACTGCATTCTCTTTTTCTTTTTTTTTTTAGGATCTCTAGCGTTGGTGGTTTTCATGCTACAAATACTGTTCCAAGGCTATTTATTGTTTTTGGTTATGAAGAACATGCTGTGTTGCCATTTGAAAATTTTGAATTTTTTTTTACTCTAACCGTATTTGTTAGAATTGAACTGTTGTTTTTCAGATGATTCTTGAGAGCATACCACAACGTACGATAAACAAAAAAAATTTTCCATCCCGTGAACAGTATGATAGTTATGGTCTCATATATCGAGATAATTTTTTTTTTTTTTTTTTTTTTTTACTTTTATAATCACCTATATTATATAAAATCCCAGATTCAAAAATTTAGCTCTGGTCATAGCTAATATAGCTTTGTCATCTTTTTGATGACAAAGCTTTGATGACAAAATAGCTTTGTCATCTTTTTGATTGTTACATCTTGGGTTAAAAAAAATCCTTTTTTGGGATTGATGATGCTAACCTTTAAGACTATGAGCAATGAGACTTTTTTTATCTTTTTTAAAGATAAAAAAAGTCATATCTCTTGTCTCAAAAACTTCGGGCCCGGTCCAATTGCACATTCGAAATACTATTTCATAAAAGATTCATCATGAGATACATCTTTCAGTGGTGAGACGAAGAGAAGGGAAGGCATCATTATCATTTACCTGACCACGATTCAGCTTGTTTTACTTTTTCGTGTACGAAATACATAAAGACAAAGTAAGAAAATTTGACGAATATCCACATTTCAGATCTCGCCGAGTTCAAAACAGAAACTTTGAGAATTACGTCTGTCTTTCGGTCTGTACGTGCACGCGATAACTCAAAAACATTTTGAACAAGACAGATGATATTTGGTATCATATATATGTATTTTTTTGGTTGAAGCAGAATGCAGGTTCGAAGCAATGAAGAGACTTTGTATTTTTAATTTCGTTTTATTCTCTCTCTACCACCATCCAGGAAAGCATAATTATTTACAAGAAGATGCGGACAAGGCACGTCCGTCACAGGCGCCACAAAAGCAGAAGTAAAGAAGAGCGCGAAACAAATGATCACTAGTCTTATATAACATAGGATTTCCGGCCACGTGCCGATGGAATACATATGTTGACCTTTAACAAGGGCAACGGAAGTATCACTTTCATTTGATACGTAATACTGATGGTGCATTAGTTTTATAGAGGAATTAATTAAACCGAAAGTGAAATTGGATCACGAAATAAGAGAATATTTTTAGAATGAAGTTACTATGGGCTGAATTAAGATAAAATCTAAAATCTTGGAAATTAATTAAATTGAAATTATCATTAAATATCATTATAGTATTAAAAATATCATTATATATATATATATATATATATATATATATATATATATATATATATATATATATATATATATATATATATATATATATATATATAAACAAAAAAATATTATAAGGACAGTTCATAATTTGTCATGCACTACGTCAATTTATAAGAAACTCTTGAAATATCAATATAAAAATGTTTTTTTTCATATTCCTCAACGGTTTTAATTGCACAACTATTAATTTTCAACAATTACTTTCAATTAATTTTAAGTAATTTATTATTTCATGATAAAATTATTCACTTACTATATTCTTTTCATCTGAAGAAAAACTTTTAACAAAGAAAATTTCAATTAAATAAATGTAATTTTTAATCAATTAATTTTGATTTAATAAATACATTTTTTATCAATAATTTTTAAAATAAATTTTTAATTAATTAATTAATGCTATTATTTATTTTTTCTTAAATTTTTTAAAACTTTTTTTTAAATACAGATTTAAAACATTTGGTTGGCAGATAAAAAAGTCATGCATTGAAGAATTAAGCTAAGTAAACAACTGATTCTTATATAAAAACATAAAGTAATATTTTGCAATGTACATCCTTTCTTTAATTTAAAAAAGAGATATTTTTTTTATTATTTTTTCAAATATTTTACACTTTTAATTTTTGAGATAATAGACACTGATTTTGGAATTATGTAATTCTATCATTACATAAATTTCTTTTTATAATAAAACTCAAATAACCTATCTGTCTAGATAAAGAAAGGAATCCTCATTACCTTTTAGTGCATGAAAACCTTTAAAAATATAAACCTGATATGCAGTGAATATAAAACACGCATATGCATATAAAACATGTAAATTTTAAATATTATACAATAAAAAAGAAGCCATTTCTATCTGCACTATTGAAATCACCGGATTTTATTCTCAACATAAAATACCAAATTTCACACATCAGCGAACTCTACTCCCCAAAAGTACATTTTTCATAAAATTGAATATTCTAAGAGAAATAATTTTATAGCTTTCATTCGGCTAACTATAAGCTAGTTATAATAAAAAATACATTCATCTAATCTGATGAATAGAACAAAATGTATCCTTCTTTATTATTCATATAATGAAATATTAGTTTTATTCAATTATTTATATTCATCAAATAGTGAGGCGGGCGAGGCAAATTACCCTATTCATTAAATTAGTTAATCATAAACTAATTCATTTGGAACGAATGGCAATGAATTAATTATTTGCAATTATTTCCTTGGTATTTAGGGAAACTCCTCTAGGAAAATGGACGGGCAATATTTCTTTAACTATACTGAAAGTATAATAAGATCGAATTCATTGCATAATCAATGATTGGAAGAATTATAAAAATATATTGTAATTTGCATTTATATAGAAACTTTCGATAAAATTTGTATATTTATAGTCACGTACAACAAGGGGATATATTCCACATAATAGGAAAAGGCATTATATGGGAACTATTATTAAAGGGCAAATTTCTTTTTCAATTTGTAACTGCGCATATTGTTAAGTTGATGTTACTTTTCAATTTAATAGTGTTTATATGATGGTTTATTATAGGTAAATTGTGTCATTTGACAAGCATGATAAAATCAACGGGAGTAGTCTTCCCCAAACTTTCTCGCATATTCTCTAATAAACTTGTCATGTCAGAGTACGACTTACTTGCCACTGGCTCAAAATAGTTACGAAGTATTAACTTTTGGTATGTTGATAGCATTTTTATTGAATCTATTGTGCCATACTTGGCGAGTTATTTGATGATTCATTTCTGGCATGCATTAATAGTATCCAAAAGTAGAATTTGTGTTTCTGATACGTTTACCTCAAGCGATTGAAACAAAAATTTCATACAAAATAACACTTGCATACACAAAATCCCATATCAAATTTGAATGATGGTTTTTGAGTTATCGCGTTTCCATGTTTCTGAAAGTAGAAACCGACAGATAGTGAATCCCTTATTGGATTTGGCTCCACATTTGATAAGTGTCTTCATAATAGATGTTAAATCTGTGTACCGAATCTTATCTATCTAGCTCTCCTTGTTTTGTAATTATCGCGTTAAATTATATTCAAACATCAGGACAGAGATACTTCCTCTGAATGGAATGTGCTCAAAGTTTGAAAGAAATCTACAAATTTGGTTTTAAGTCTGTATACCAAATTTCATCCGTCTAGCTCAAAATGTTTTTGAGTTAACTTTGTCACAGACAGACAAACAGTTGGAGGGACATTTTCTAAAAATGCGTTTTCGAACTTAGGTAATTCTAAAACGTGCAGATTCGTGAAAATTTCGAGTTCGAATTTTTTTGACGATTAATATATTTTATATTACATGTACGGGAAAGTAAAAAATTAAAACACCGCTGAATACGTTCTATGTGGTAAACCATTGGAGTTTTGGGTGCTAAATATTATAGATAGTTATTTTGGGGTAATTACTGTCAGAGCATTTATATATATATATATATATATATATATATATATATATATATATATATATACTAAACTAACATCATTTTAAAGTGGCCGCGGTGGTAAGGTCTCGGCTTCGGAACCGGAGGGTTTCTATTTCGAAACGCGATTCCACCGAAGAACCGTCGTGTAAGGGGGTCTGTTGCACGTTAAATCCGTCCTGACCAAACGTCCTCCCGCTGGTGTGGAGAGGGGGTACCAGCTCAGGTGTCGTCCTCGTTATCTGACCGCGGTTCAAAATTACGTGGTTCGTCCCAAAATAGCCCTAGCGTTGCTTCAAACGGGACGTTAATATAACTAAACTAAACTAAACATCAATTAAAAATTTTGAGAATAAGATTTCCAATAATACTAAATTAATTTCGGTACTTTTGTTTCCTCTAATTTTAATAAATTATTATTTCTTACTTAAATTATACAATTATATTTTTCATTATCTTAGTAATGGGACATTAATATGAGATTAAATACATTTTGGGACTGTACGCCATTGCTGCAATAAAATAAAGAGCATAAAATAAAATAAAGGGCATAGAATAAAACCTAGCACATTATCATGCAAGTTATGTACAGGTAGTTCGGAGTACAGGTTCGAATCTTTATTTAAACATTTTTTGAATTTTCATCTTCATTCTTTATTTATAAATAACAAGTCAGCATAAATATACATTCGCTTTATTGGAGAAAATTGAAAAGCAATAAAAATGTTAAATCTTTTTAACTGGAAATATGAGAATTGCACTGTCTGAGAACTAACCACTATTTTTTTCTATCGCATTTTATGAATTTGCATTGTAGGAGACTCCAGCATACAAAACAAATTATAATAGTTCACTATGACTTCCAATACTTTACATGCAAAAGTGGATAAAAAAACGACGATCAAGCAAAAAATTAGAGAAACCGACTGCAATCGTCTCTCAAAAAGTATCTCTTATACTCTTTAATAAAAGTGTCATCCCCCATCCATCCGAAAAAATCGCCAATGAAATGACTTGTATGACATTAGCGAACAACAGTACGAAATATTAATCTGTGGCGTGAATCTAGTATTTTAACTGAATTTTCGAATAATCTTTGGCAATTTCTTTTGACAATAAAACTCACACTTGTGATTAACACACAAGTACAAAAAAAAAAAAGAATTTGTATTGTAGGCAGTTTTTTTTATAACCGCTTGATACAAGATCTGACATAGAACTACAATTACAATCATAAGATCACAGGCCAAATTTTATTTCGTTAAGTCATTACATTTTTTAGCTTCAGATGCATATTGAAGTTCCGACAGACAGACAGTCAACCCTTATCACGGTCAATACATGTTTTAAAATATGCACTCTAATTACTAATTAACTAAGTACCTTTTTAATATAACTCTAACTATGCGCTTTTTAAAGTAAAAAAAAAATGACATTAAAAATAGATTTGTTTAATTCCTTATACAAAATACTTTTTCCCTCCAAATGGCATTCTCAGTGGGATCTTGAAATTAACAATAAACTACATGCTACTAAACCTCATATGTAACATGTGGTCTTCATAACCAAATCGTACAGTAGACATAGTGCTAATCCATTTACTCATTGGACATACTAGATTCACTCATCTTCAGTTGTTTCTAGGTGAACATGTGCTCAATGTGACTGTCAAATGTCTGTCTAACATATATTGTCAGATTGTCTAAATTTCAACTCTCAGCGTTTGCAATTTTTTCAACAGTCAAACACTTCCTCACCTTTCTTATTTGGTAAGACATCACATGATCAACGTTTTGCAATTTTAAAGTCTATAAAATTTTGTTCACTCATTTAAATTTTTAATTGTATTTTTAAGTACTCTTGTACACTATCCGTGTTTGATTATTTTACATGGATATGATTTTAACTGTGGGTTGGCGCACCATAGACAAACTCCTGGGTATTGCGGCAGAAAAATCCAAACAAATTTAACAATTCACCATATACATTCTTTCAAAAATTGTAACTCTAAAATATAAATTTAAACTGCTTTTTTAAAAAAAAAAAAATACAGTCCTCTTTGGACTAAAAGTATTTGATATTAAAACGGCCTTTTTTTTAAATCAGTCTTCTTTGAACTAAAAGTATTTGATATTTTGTCAAATATTTCACCCAAATTCTCATTCGTTGATACTTGAAACGTTGCCACACTCCATAAAATCAAAAATAGAATTCTACAATTTTTACCTTGAATAAAAACCGCCCTAAAAAATTCATAAAGACAGCTTATTACTTAAGTTTCCTGCCTAAAAAAAAGTGAGAGAAAAGATATATGCTTTGAGAAATAGCAAGAATCTATTTTAAGGACTTCAAAATAAAAAAAGAGCGTATTTTATGCGTTTGTTATCATGCAGAAATTATGACTTCTAAGAAAATAAGCTGGAATCATTCCAAGTATCTTCATAAAGAGTTTATTTTTGCTAAAGTATCTAACAAACGAGAGATTAGGCCCTAAAAGGTGTGGATAAAATTAGCTGCAGCTACCTTACAGCGGAATTTTAATCAAAATTTATTGGAGGTACGGCAGCGGAGAGGAGATAAATTCTGTTACCGATGGTCCAGCGAAATTAACTTCAATAAAGTTAATCGGAAACTATCCCACTAAATCTTAGGCGTTATTAAAGTTAAAAGCATAACGTAGGAGGTTAAGAGCTTCAGTGTCGATTGCTGTTCAAATCTAAGTCGAGTTCAAAGCGAATTTTAATGCTGTTTAAATCACTAATGGCACACTGGAAGTAATTTTACCGTTAAAATGCATTACATGTACATAAATTAAATTAAAGTTCGCTACTTAAAAATGTCTTTATTAATGTATTTAAAATGCAGAATTTTTTCTTAAATATTATTTTCTGCTTTTTAATCTTTATTTATAATTCATTACAATAAATACCATGCAATAGTGAAATAATTTTTCATGAATTTTCTACTAAATAGTGCTACTCGTACAGAATCAAAATTAAATTAAGTTAATTCATTAAAAATCCGGTATTTCAGGATTTTGAAAATGCTGAAATAGTACATTATCATCGAAGAAATTATCATAAATGCATTACAATAAATATCAAAAATATTTAAAATATACTTCTTCCGAGTTCTCAGTCAGGTGATGCCACTTGTATAGAAAAAGTTTAATTAAATTAATTGATATATTTTTAAATTTTTAATTATAATTCATTACAATAAATATCATGCAACTGTGAACTAATTCATTCATGATTTCTCTATCTAGTAGCATTGTTCGCACAGAACCAAAATTTAATTAAACCAATCAATTAACAATGTGGTATTTTAGAATTTTGAAAATGCTGAAATACTGTACTACCATCGAAGAAATTATTATGCATTCATTACAATAGATATCAAAAATATTGAAATACATTTTTCTGAATTGTCAATCAGGTGGTGCCACTTGTACAGAAGTAATTTAATCAAACTAATAACAGAGTACGGAAATGTTGAAATAATGTGTTATCGTCAAGAATATATACTATAAATTCATTACTGTAAATATAAGAGGATATTGAAATTAAGTTTCCCACGAATTCTTTACCAGATGGTGCCACTTGTACAGGATCAAAATTTAATTAATCGGTGCATAAATAATGGAGTTCTGAAAATATTGAAATAGTGTATTGTCACGTAAACGTGTGCAAAATTTCAAGACTTCTAACAGATCTAATAATGAATGAAAAATCGATTACAAAATTCCATATTTACAAACGTACGACAAGTTATATAAATAATGTGCACAAAATAATAATACAGATTTGACTGAATCTATTATTTCCTTTCAAAATATTACCCAGTTCATCTGCAGTTGCATGTCTCATTAATGTCTGTAAAAGCAGATTTTGATATTTAAATTTATAGTTAAGTCAAGACAAAAATTAATTTAAAAGACAGAACAACAGATCTGTATAAATAAATCTGTAATTAAGTCAAAATAACAATTAATTGGAAACACAAAAGTTGGGAAATTAATGCATCACATTAGTTTTTTTACATTGCTATATAGATTGAAATTACACTAATTGTCCAAGATAAGACATTTCATTTAATTAGAAGAGAAAAAAAAAATCACAAGTTAAAGGGTTAAAATAAAAATGTGAAAAAATTTAAATTAAATTTTGATCCCATCTTAGCTAGTTATTTTCTTATTAAGTTTTTAATAAAAAATTAAATTCGTTCTGCATTCCGTGAATAAGAGCTGAAAATCAAAATACAGTACACTCCCGATTATCCGCGGAATTGGGTGGCGCGGCCGCCGCGGATAACAAAAATCGCGGATAATCCGAAAAAATCTAAAAACGGGTATAGCAAAAAAGAAAACAGTCATTCCAACTTTGAAAAATCGTTTTATGTGCAATAAAATGTAAAATAAACAGCAGGAAATGTTTAACTAACGCTTAATATTTTAGTATATCACTCAAAACTAACCTAAAATGCATTTTGCTAATGAAAACAGAAAAGTGCTTTGTATTTACGAGAGGCGTCAAGGATACACAGAAAAATTAATACGTATGTACTGTTTTAATACTGTAATGTATTATGTAATTACAAAAGCATAGCTGTAAAACTGCATCTTTTTGAAAAAATCAGTCAAAAAAAAAAAAAAAAAAACTTTGTGCTGCAGGCGCGGATAATCCGCCCGCGGATAATCGGGAGTCTACTGTACCTTCTTATAAAGAAAATGTACAAATTTATGATTGTGCTTTGGTTTAAATACTGAGATGGTTCTAATTCTGTTTATTCTAATATATCCAGTAAATGGATTAAATAATGAAGTATGGTATTTTCTGTTGATCAAGAGATCATGGAGCAAATGAGGGACATCAGAAGCATCCATCAATCCTCCATCAGTCAATCCGAGAGCAATCAGGAAATCATAGTTAACAAGTTCAAACAGTTTTTGAAAACTGTTGTCAGATCTATCAGCATTTAGTTATTATTTAAAAAGTAACTTTTTCCATTTATATTTTAACCCCTTGATCCATGATTTATTTCATTTCCTAATTAGATGATATATCTAATATCGGACAATTATTAATAATTTAATCCATATAAGAACGTGAACAAATGGAAGTTTAATGCTTGTCAAAATGTCTTAAATTAAATTTTTTATTGTAAGAATTTAAGATAAAGACGAAGTGCAGAATTTGCTTTTGATGAAGCGATCAGGGAGCACATATGTGGCACCAGAAGTATCCATCAACCAATCCGACAGCAACCAGTAACTCGTAGTTAGCAAGTCCAAATAATTTTTGAAAACTATTGAAAGATCTATCAGCATTTAGTTACTATTTGAAAAGGAACTTTTCACATTTATATTTTAACCCTTGACTCGTGATTTATTTAATTTCTATTGATCAAGCGATGGGATTTTATATTGATCAAGTGACGCTTGAGTAATTAGACGATACGCCTAATATTAAGCAGTTATTGTTATTCCAATACATATAAGAATATGAAGAACAAATGAGATGCTTAAACCTGTCAAAATGATATATGTCTCTTAAATTAATTTCAGTTGTAAGAATTCAAGATAAAGACGAAGTTGGTATTTTCGCTAGATCAATCGGCCACGAAGCTTCGTGTTGGTACCAGAGGTTACATTAAATCCCCATTAGTCAGCCCGACAGCAATGGATAGATCGCTGTTAAAATCGTTTATGAAACATACTGATTTTGAAATAGAATAAAATATACAAATTTTGTAATAGACTGAAATTACAGATTTTGAAATGGATTGAAATATACAAATTTTGAAATGGACTGAAACATACTGATTTTAAAATAAACTGAAATATACAAATTTTGAAATGAATTGAAACATACTGATTTTGAAATAGAATAAAATATACAAATTTTGAAATGGAATGAAATATACAAATTTTGAATTAGACTGAAATATACAAATTTTGAAATGGATTGAAATATACAGATTTTGAAATGAATTGAAATATACCGGTTTTGAAATAGATTGAAATATACTAACGCTACTGATATAATTTGTGGCCTTCTTTCACCTCTTCTTGGTCCCCAAGCATGCACGAATTTAAATTGCTGGTCCACAGATAGGAAACAAGTACCGAGATCAAATTCTACTATTCGTTTTTCAACTTTGACTTAGATGCAGAAAGAATGGCATGGCCGGTTGGATTGAATGTCCTTGTTTGACCTTCTGCAAAAAATTAAATAAAAGCAATGCTAGCCCAAATAAGCCGAATCCTGGAATCAGATCTTAAAATATATAAAATAGCGTTTGGAATAAAATTGTTTTTAAATGAAAATCTTATTTCAAAACAATCAGATGAAAAGGACGAAATTTCATACATGATTTATTGAATTTTTTAAACTTTCGAAATATGAGCTACCAAAAAGCTAAAGAAAAGGTTTTTTCATAAATAAAAATTCTCGGCCTACTCGTCATAAATATTTAAACTTTCGATGGTTTATATTTTGTGGATGAGAAAGTGTTGAATTTATTTACAAATAACTTAAGATAACCTTTTTTTTTGATCAAAATAAAACGCACGGGTTATTGCGTGTTCTTGCTGTAAAAACGCAAAAGAAAAAATAGAAAGGAAAAAAAAAACTCGTTTTTTTAAAAGAATCTTTTAAGACGAGAAGTTTACAAACACTGCTCATGAAATGAAAATATATAAAGGAGTAAAAAGGCAATTTTATTGACATAATAAAAGAACTGAAGGAAAAGATTGAATTGTTTTTAAAAAGATTGTGATAGAAAACATAACAGAGAAAAATAGAAAGTTTACTGTCATTATACACAACATAATAATAAAGAAAAAGAACAGAAAATATTTAAAGCTTAAAGAACCATTTTAATTTTAAACTGTAAACAAATTAGCATTTCTTATATTTTCCGACATGTCAAACCATAGAAATAAATGTAAAACAATCGTAAAGTTACTTCACTTCCTTTTAAAAAGAGTTTGGCAAAATTTCCTCCAAAAGCCATTGTTTTACAAGAAATAAAATGATGAAACAAAGTGAGTATAAGTTTTTTTGGACAGATATTACGAAAAGAATTGGCAAGTTATTATGTAACATAAAATGGTTTTGAAATTAAGTGTCAAACAATAAATTAAAAAAAATATTTACCTAGATTCTTGAAAAATCGCCAAGATCGTCGTAAAGCATTTCTTGGCGCAAAACTAAAGCATGACAATAGACAATAGTGATTGATAAAAAACGCACTATCCTCCTCTATATCTTATATAAAAGACAGTTGCAATCATTATGGAATGACGCAAGAACATTTATGAAGTCACAATTTCCAATAGCAAAAGCATAATTGCATTGTTGTTAAAGGTATCAAAATTCTACTAAAGAGTTATTTGTCAATTTAAATTTATAATGCCATAAACATAAATAAGTACAAATAGTGCCTTTTTAGAATAACCTTTTATATGCATTCACCTGTTTTTAAGAATGCTTTAGTTTTTAAGCTATTATAGAAGAAATACATAGAAATATAATTTGTATTTAATAAAAAAGTTTAATTTTCTATTAAATACAAATATAAGTGATTTTCTCTTATTTCAAATTTTGCTCTAAGAACGATAAAGACGCCGAATCTTCATCGACCTAACTGTCTTTTTCGGTTTTCGTGTTCATATATACTCAAGACAGACGGACGAAATTCTAAAAAATGATGTAATCGGTCTCAAAAAATTTATAATGAAAAGATTTCTAAAAAATTAAGAACGAATTGTTTGATATTTATAATACTTTTCAAATGCATATTTTACATACGAGGATGGAAGAATACACGAGAAATCGAATATGACCAGCAACGCAAATAACAATTTGTTCGAATGATATAAATTTAATGATAAGTTCTGAAATAAATAATTCTGGAATTTCAAGGATAGTTTCCTCAAATAAATTTGATAATTTTAGATCTCGAAATGGAAGGACAAAGAAACCCAATTAAAATCTCAACAATCCAGAATCTTAAACGAAGCACTCCAAAAAATTCCCATCCGAATTCTCATTTAATAAAGTCCCAAACCTCATTCTGGCCAAAACAATGAAACGTCATTTCCATTTAAACCTCTCATTTATTACATGGTATAAAAAAAAAAGAAAGAGGAAAGTAAAGAAAAGAAAAACCCGCAGTTTTAACTTTCTTATCGTCCGACGCATAGAAACGCGTTCCAAGGACTTAAAGGCAGATAAGGTGTTTCTTAGAATATACTTTGGGAAGAAAAGAAAAGCTCACCTTCTTCGATTTCCGACATTCCTTCCAACGTCAAAAGATTATGATGACTTTGAAAAAAAAAAAGCGGCAGAATTAAAAATGAAGCAAATAACAAACAGCAGGCGTGCAAGGTACTGCTGAGTTCTTGGACGTGCTCCAAGTGGGCTGTTGGGAAAGTTAATTTTAGAATTCTCGTGAATGTCATAACACGTCTGGGAGAGTGTTTTATGTTATAACAGTTTATGATTGGGAAAGTGGACTCAGAAATAGCATGGAGGGTGGTGTCGGACACCCAGAGTCGTTCACATCCGAAAGAAGCTGTTTCCAAGACAGAGAGGAAACTTAGTGATTTCGGGGGAATGAAAGTTTGGATGTAGAATATTAGTCGTAAGAAACAAATCTACTATACCCTATTTTAAAGAAAATATTATCATATTGTCTATTTGATTTGAATATTAATATAACGGCTATTTGATTTGAATTATACCATATACAGTACAAATAGAACGTACCACTGTTACAAACAGAGCATACCATTGTACCATATACAGTACAAACAAAACGTATCACTGTTACAAACAGAGCATACCATTGTACCATATACAGTACAAACAAAACGTATCACTGTTACAAACAGAGCATATCACTGTACCACATACAGTACAAACAAAACGTATCACTGTTACAAACAGAGCATACCATTGTACCATATACAGTACAAACAAAACGTATCACTGTTACAAACAGAGCATACCACTGTACCACATACAGTACAAACAAAACGTATCACTGTTACAAACAGAGCATACCATTGTACCATATACAGTACAAACAAAACGTATCACTGTTACAAACAGAGCATACCATTGTACCATATACAGTACAAACAAAACGTATCACTGTTACAAACAGAGCATACCACTGTACCACATACAGAAAGTTTATGATATATGGTAGCCAATAAAAACTGCGGAGCAATTTCGTTGATATGGAACAAAGGATTTTATTTCATAATTTATATCCAATTTCCTACAATATTACCATAGGCGTATTTCCAATTAAATAGTTTAGGCAGCTAGTCGCATGGGGCCAAACAATTGAATGCTATCTATCGGGTTATCAAATAAATTTTTTAAAAGATACTCGATTCAGGAATTATAAATTATACGATTATGACAAAAATTTGTCACAATTGATAAGATTTCTATGTGTTTCATTTCCTTCATTCAGTAATTGTATTATCTATAGATATCGAACTTGGATGACATTGCACATAAACATTGATGCCGCGCAATCGTGAATGGTAATGATCGAATACCTAAATCCTAGTTGCCAAATAAAAAAGTTTGTAAAAAGTGCAAATTCTAAGAATGAAAAATATTAAGACAAAATTAATACTTTATCAAGTATACTTCTTCAGGTTCTTATATTTTCTTTACGATCATTTAGCTATTAAAAAACTCCTAAAGCCGATTATATCCTTCAATAATGTGCGCAAATGTAAATACCAGACAATTTAGAGTCGTAACATATGAATGAAAATTGTTATATATTCACAAGAGCAATAAAAAATATTAACATAAAATCTCTAATTAACGGATTAAAAATCTGATGAAATGTGAAATTAAATCGGCCATATTAATAAAAGAGAGGCCTCATAATGTACTGACTGTCCACAAAATAATTAAAGTTGCCATTGATGGAATGCATAGTAAAATGCATTTTCCCAAATTACTTAATAAAAAATTAACCTAAAATAACCCATTAATATTTTGATTAAATAAAAAATTGCAACCGAACTGAGTTCTCTTAAAAAAGGGGGTCTCAAAATGTGAATAACTTAAAGCAGCGAAATTTCTAAATACGCCACTGAATGTCTTTGCAGTTTATATCTAATATCTCAAGCAAAATATCGTGAAATAATCAGTAGCATGAAGACTAGGAATGGAAGAATGAGACAGGTGCCCTGGTCTTCAGTCTATAGAGACTAAACTTAAGAACTTTTATTCCAGTTTTTGTAAGTGAATAATGATGAGAAATAAGGATAAACTGTCATGCCGTCCGAAATACGCCACTAGAAACCGCAGGATGCTCAAAGCGGTTTACAGTATAACTCCCAATTACCCAGATTAATGGTTACCAGCTCAGATCCGGATATTCGAATACTAATTGGATAACAGACGAAAAAACTATTCCTAGGAGAAACGAATTTTTTTGTAACATATTATTTTAATGACAACAAGCACAATATTGGTTACATTTTGTTTCCATATAACATGTATTAAAATATACAGCTTGAGTTCGCCAATCCAAATCAGCCACCTCTACTTCATTCTACTCGGAGGAGAGTCCCCCCTTTTTACCCCTCAAAGCGATTCGGATAATTGACGATTAAGATAATTGGAGTTCTACTGCATTTTTATTTTTGGCCATCACCACACACAGAGGTGAAGTTTCAGAATATTGATCAGGAAATCAAATTCAGGAGGAAAGACCTTTCAGTAAGGAAAGTCTATTTTATGATTTTTTTTGACATCATAATGTGTTTAAACTGTTACATTATAAAAAAAATTGCGTGATTAATAATTACTACGCACATAATGCATCTCTCCACTCAGAGCTACCGAAATTGGCTTGTAAATGTTTTTTTAAATAGTAGATGTTCAATAAAAAAGAGTTTTAACAAATTTCATTTCGATTTTCAATAAAAAAATTAATAAAGAGTTATGAGTTTAATTTGAAATTTTAACTAAAAATTAATGGAAATTTTAAATTTTTTTCAATAATTTCAAATTATAAAATCACAAAAGTCAATGCAATTTCATAAATTCGCAAAAGTCAATGCAATATTTAGTTAAAAATTAATAAAATGTAATGATTAAACTAAAAATTTTTAATAATTAATAAAATATTTAATAAAAATCTTAAAGTTTTCTTTAATAAATTTAGAGAAAACCGGAATAATTTTTAGAAATTTTTTCAAAATTACCAAAAAAAAAAAAAAAAATCCTATAAATTTTAAATATTCAAAATAATAGTCATACCAGTTTCATTTCCAATTTTTTTAATTTAAAAAAAATTCTGAATTTAATTTCGAAAATAAATTTTAACAATGCTTTTTATTGTGAGAATGAAATTCAAATCAATATCGTTGTTCCAACAGATCTTTCAATAGCATCCCTTATGCCAATGTTAAAGTCACTATGAAAAATATTACTCATTTTGGACATTAATTTCACAGCAGAATTTTTACTTTCACTTCTGTTAACATGACAATGTTTTAAAAAGACATTTAAAAAAAATTAAACCACGTAAAATTAGCTGCAATAAATTGAATGGTCTATTCAATCAAGCCAGGCAAAAACAAGACATTCGAGTCAAGCCTTATCATAATACGTTATTTCAGACTACAATTTCTTTAAATTGTTGCTTGCATTTGTTGCTTTGTTGCTTCAGCTTGCATTTTAGTTACATCTTCAAGATTCAAAGATATACAGTTTGAATACGCCAATTGACACTTCTGTTTTCTGGTCAAATAGTAAAGGAATACAGAAAAATATTTAAAATAATTATGTTTTTTTTTTGCATTATTGAACAACATGTTGTTCATACATAAATTCGCAACAAAGCTTAAATACTTTATTTTGAAAGTTATTTTGCCAATAGAAATTCTTCGCTTTTTTACTTTTAATAAAGTTGGGGAATAAATGATCGCCAAAGATATTGCTTTTATTAAAACTGAACTTTTTTTTTTTTTTGGCGACCTATTTAAATTTTGGAAGATGGTTTATTTTACTAGTGCCAGCCAACCTTTTAAATCTGATACCCTTGGAGAATAACAAAGATGGCAAACTGATATACAAGACAGCAAACGATTTCCCGATTTAAAACCTGATGCAAATTTTAAGAATAGTTTGAATTCTTAAATTTGCCTACAAGTTGATTCACAAGCAATTTTTTGGCTAAAAATACACTCTGAGAATAATGTTACCTCAAGAGATTTCTGGCTTTTAGTTAAGGAGTATCTAACCTTTTTTTCTTTGTTCTGAGCTTTTAGTAAATTGCAGTCCTCTTCACTTAACTGTTTTATGTCCCGCTTTACAAGCGGAATTCCAAGGCGAATGGGAATTCTGGGAAATACTTCTTGAGCTAAATTATAAGGGACGAAAACATTTCCAAGGGGAAGGCACTAAGTTCAGCAGAATAACTCTTCTTATCCGAGCCGCCTTTAAACAAGATGCGCATTCTTTAAGATAGTCAATAAATGATTATACAGACATTGTTTTACGTTTCATGAAGCTTTTTTTTTTATTAAACTAGTTTTTGTATGGCAGTTTTAAAACACTAAAACTGTATAACTAACGATAACGATGATAGTAAATTAAACTTACAGTGCCAATTAGTTTTTTCCTACGCAGACGACTTTATGATTTCCACTTCAACTTCATTGTTTGTATAATTATACAAAAGAGAAAATTTTGATTACATATATTTATAGGATGAAATATTATCTGTAATCTAAGACATGTGCCTTATAAAAAGCATTCTAGTCGCTCTAATGGTCTGATTGTTGGATTTACAACTATCATATTTGGTATGTAAATATTTCTTGAGTATTAGGTACTCACTAAGAAGGGTTATACAAAATTTTAGGCAGATTTTTTATTTAAATTCACTTAATAAATTTTAACGCTTTTCCATTAGAGCATATTATTGCATGAAAACAATTTTCATCCTACTTTGGAATTTAAAAAAAAGTGCTTTTCAGTGTTATCAGTTTTTTTTTCTCATACACTCATGCAAAATATTTAAGGCACTGCTTATAAAAGTTCTTTTTATTGTTTTAGTTTTTGATATATTCACATGCGTATCGTGACGACATTAAATAAATTATTTTACTTGTGTATATCATCACTGCTATATAATTTAGAGCAAATTTTAAAAATAAAATAAAAATAGATGTACCAAGCCCAGAACTTTTATCATATAATGATGTTTCGAATCTGTTTTATTATTATTTTTCAGTATCAGATGGGTGGAATTGGGCATGAAAACGTACTTCAAATTCAAATTAAATTCTCACCTAAATTCACATTAGAACTTTATAACATAATCCTGCTACGTTACTGGATCAGATAGTTTTTCGCAAAACACATAAACATATAATAAGATGCTAGGTTAAACTTATATGTTTTTTTATATATTTAAAATATATACTAGGTTAAATTAGTAAAACTTATATATTTTTTGTTGAATATGAATTCATCAAAAATATGTAAGAAAATGATACAAAAAAGAAATTTCCTCATATAATAAAAAACAAGATAATCCAGCATGATTTGTATTCGTTTTTGCTATCTCAATCGAATAAAGATAAGTGATTGAATATTGAGTGAAAAAATATTTGGTAATTGCAAAAAGAGGATTTTAAAATACTGCTACACTGTGATATAATAATTTAATCCAGCGGAAGTAGTCTCTCCGAAACTTTCTCGCATATTCCCCAATACAGTCTTATTTCTCTCCCCTCGCATAAAATTAAGGACCTTGTGTAAGATCCCGAATGCTTTGCTTAGCATTGGCAACAAGATTTTTTAGCGTGAATCTCGTATTTTAACTGAATCTATCGCATATTTATCGCGTATCTAATATGTATTTTGGATGTCTTTTTTTTGGATCGATTGAAAATAAAATTTCATTCGTAATTACAAATGACATCATAAGATCATATACCGAATTTCACCGATTTAAGTCACTGCATTTATTGTATTTGCATGCATGCGAAGATACAGACCAAAATATGATCAACCAATAGATCGATTTGGTTTGAAATTTAATAAGAATCGGCAATTTGGATGGCAAATCTGTGCATAAAATTTCAAAAATGCAGCTCTTTATATTTCATAATGATGGAATTAACTTGTACTCCAACACAAAGATAGATAAACTTCTTCTGAATGGATTTCCTTTAAAATTTGATAGAAATATACAAATTTGGTACAAAAACCATATACCAAACAGACAGACATAATAACAAGAATATATTTTTCCAATTTACGGAGTCCAGAAATGTGGAGACTTGTCAAAATATGGAATTGGAATTTCTTTCATAGTTACAATATTTTCTTATATTTCAGAAAAGAGAAAGTAAAGATTTTTTTAAATACTAAAATTAATTTATAAAATATGAAAAAAATATAAAAATCTGCTATTTTTCGAATTCAACAAAAATTTTTATAAAGAATTTTAACATGAAAGGGCACTTACATCTTTCTCAATATGGAGCAAAGAAGAAAAAAAAAAGGGATTCCTTCAATTATTTAGTTTTTACAAATATTTGGCGACTAATTACAAGTTAATTAATTTATAAAATCTGATAAAAATATTGAAATCTACTATTTTTTTATTTCAACAAGAATTTTTATAATAAATTTTAATATGAAAGGACACTTTTACATCTTCTTCGATATGGAAAGGATTCCCTCAATTTAGTTTTTACAAATATTTGGCAACTAATTCCCAGTGCGAATGATTTTGGTATTAAAACAATTCACGTTGACAATCCATTCCCTATTAATTACAACACAAACTGACACACCTATTAGATATTCCGAAAACACAACAAACTTCATTTCAGTTTACCTTAATTTACCTATCAAAATATTAAAAAGAGATCTTTACCCATATCGATCCGAGCCGATAAACGAATTTTGTTGGTCCAAGGCAAAAATCCAAATGACCATCTTCTCTTGAGCAAAAATGTTAAGTCTTTTAATTTCATGCGTCGCTCCACAAGATAATTGCAAAAATACTTTCCAGAATGAAGATATTTTAATCCTGGCCATCACATTTTCCAGCCCGTTTTAGCTCTACAACACAATTACTCCCTCAAGCATGGAACACGGAAGGTACAAGCTTCCATCGACACACAACGAAGATTTGCATACAATCAATGTATTAAGTTTCTTGATCAAAGTTCAAAAAACCATGAAGTCAGGAAGAAGGCACAGTGTGAAGATTATGATGGAGAATGTCTTTGTGGTTATGATCTGATACTTTGAACAAATAAAGTTCGATTTTTAGAGGCAAAGTTCTCTTTTGCAGATTTTGCGTCTTATATAAATGGGTTTCATTCTGCTGAACAATTTCAGATTATTTTTGTCTTTGAGGTATATTTTTGAATTTCAATGACTGACTTTAATGACTTTGATAAATAAGTTACATTTTCAAACCACACACACACACTTTACACTAAGGAAGAGAAACTAAAACTTGGAGATTCGCAAAATCTCGATATCGAATTATTTGATGATTACAATTCTTTCTCTTTCTATACTATGTCTACAAGAAAGTAACAAGAAGATATTTAAAAACTGCATCTTTTTTAGATATCTATTACCAATGCTTTCAAACTCAGAAACTAAAATGCCAGCTTAAAATTTTATTGACTGTTATCTTTCTAGTTCTAGTTTCTAGTTATCTTGTTCTTTAAAACTAGCGGAGGTGGTCTCCCGAAACCTTTCTCGCATACTTTCTAATAAGCAGCTTGACATACCAGAGAACGTCTTACAGGAATTGGCGTACCATAGTTACGAAATATTAAATTTTGGCTTGAATTTTTACTGAATCTATCGTGTCATGTTTGGCGAGTTACTTGGCGATTAAGTGCTGGTATGGGTTAATAGTATCCAAAAATCGAATTCTTGCTTTAGAAATGTTTTTCTCAACCGATCGAAACAAAAATGTGACACAAAACTGCATTTGTAGTCACAAAATTCCACACCAAATTTGATATATTTAAGTCACTGCATTTTTGAATTGCTGCATTTACATTCTTCTGAAAATACAGACCGGCAGACAATCAACCACTCGTTGAATATGGCTCAAAATCTAACAGGTGTCTATACTATAAATATTAAATCAGTACATTGAATTTTATTTATCTAACTCTCCTCGTTTTGTTGTTATCGTGTTAACTTATAATAGGACAGACGGATTTCTGCAGAATGGATTTTAATAGAAATATATAAATTTGTATACCAAATACCAAACTGTATCACAATTTCAACCGTCTGGCTTAAAGCGTTATTGTTTTATCTTTGTCATAGACAGACGGACATTTCCCCAAAATGTATTTTTCGAACTAGGGAGGTTTAAAAGAGGAGATTAGTCAAAATCTCGAGTTAGAATTTTTTGACGATTACGAAAATGTAAAAGTATTTTGTGAAAAGATTGTGATTTAGCATGTCCTTGTGATAACGATTTGATCTTTTCAACAAGCAAGACGCGACTTTCAGACGCAAAGTTCTCCTTTGCTGACTTTAGCGACATATATAAATGGCGGACATTTCATTTCAAATCATCAATCGTTTATTATTTAAGGCAAATTATTATTTTTAATTAAGAAAAATGCATGCTGTGTATTTGAATAAATATCAAAGAATTCACCATCACTTAATGAGGTAAAACGTAAAAGCTTTGTCAGGAAATAAGTAAAGTGGATGTTTTAAAGTGGATTTAAGTTTTAAAGTGATAAAAAACTTTTAAGTGATGAATTTAAAAATAATAAATAAATAAAAGTAATTAAACTTATTTAATAACTTTTAAATAAGTTTAAAAATAATTAAATTCAAAACATGATAGTGATTTTAAAATTTAGCTTTTTATATGATAATAATGGAAAATATAACTGTAATCAAACTATGACAAATACTTAAGCGTGAGAATTAAAATATATATATATATATATATATATATATATATATATATATATATGTGCGTGCGTGCGTGCGTGTGTAAATATATTTTTAGCAGTTGCCGAAAAGAGAAGACAGTTTTGAATTTTTCACTTGGATTTATTCCATCATGGGAGGCATATTATGTACAAGACAGAAGCCATGATCAGTCACCATCGCGACACAAGAGAACCGAAATTTTTCCTTCAGTGATTTTATAATGAGGTTTTTTATAGGGAATTTCTTTGACTCCTGTAGTTTTAGGATAAGGAATTTTCGGTATCTGTAAAAGAATGTAGAAAGCATGAATGAATTTTATCCCCTCACTCGGAGCGGGAGAAAATGCCGAGACCAGCAGTTTTATAGAGCGCGTGTAGAATTAATTAAATAAAAGGTGGGAATTGGATCAGAGAATAAAAGAACATTTTAGAATGAAGTTAATACGAGCTAAACTAAGATAAAAGTTTGGAAATTGATTAGGATTTAAATCAGATTAAGAGATATCACTACTCACACATACATACACATACAAACACAATCTAACCTGGCTTCACCTATTAACTCAAAACGGTGTGCGGCACAACCTCCTTACATATGTAGAAATTAATTCAA
The DNA here is from genome assembly GCF_947563725.1 of Argiope bruennichi. NCBI lineage: Eukaryota > Metazoa > Arthropoda > Arachnida > Araneae > Araneidae > Argiope > Argiope bruennichi. Next base: position 60,042,129 of record NC_079154.1, read on the forward strand.
ATTTATATTAAATGAAATACTAGGATAAAGTAACAGCTATTAACCATCTTTGTTTCAAGCATGCACTAACTAATAGCAAAAACGTATACTAAGAACATAAAGAAGTCTGAACTTTTCATCTCCTACTCTTGATTAATATTTAATATATATCTTATAATTCTGAAAGACTTCATACTTATCAGATAAAGAACATGGAAAATAAATTTTAATTGACATGAAAGTCATGGCATTTAACGAGTCACAGTAACGTGACTTTTACGACCTGCTAGATTGCTAAAGCATGCGGTACCAGTTTAAACAGTCAGCTATAATAATTAAACGGCTGTAGTGAAACTCTCTAGAGCTTTAGTGAGTGAACATTAAAGCAGGATATTTATTTCAACATCTGACGATTAAAGAATGCAAACTGAATAATCAGTTCTTAAGTTCTTGTGGAGAAACAGCAATTTAAACTGAATTTCTTTCTTTCCCGAGAAATTGTTACAAATAAGACTTGTTTTGCCGATGTTAATTAGATTGAAATCTGTTTATTATTTACTCACTGTTCTCTACGAATTGGCCAATTTCTCCTTCATTCTCTCAGTATTTAGAATGAACCGATTCTATAACAAAACAATTTAATTTTCAAACGGTAAAATAACATTGTGATATAGTTCTAATTTAAATTAGTAATTGGAGCAGGATTTCTTAACCCAATCCATTATTGAATAGTAAATTTTTTAATTAATTATATAATCAGTTAATAATTAAAAGATTATTTAAATACTTAATGCATTTGAATATATAATATTTTGTCGTTTAAGAATTTGCAGACGCATTATAAAAATGGGTGATGATATTTGTTGATTATTAAAAGCAAATTACTCCGATGATGTCGAAATGTATTGTCGTGTCAGAAAGGTTAAACTCCTCCTATTTGGAATCCTATTTTCGGTGCAAAATTACTCTGAAATCCCATCCATACTCGGAATTTCTTTAATTTTTTTTTCTCAGAAACTAAGGGGGGAAAAAGAATACGAAGTAACAATAGAAGCTTATTAAAAAAAAGTTTCATTTAATATATTTTTTTGCAGAATTTCAATGTAATAATTCAAATCAAGACTATTTTTTTTAACTACTTTTGCATTAAAAAAGTCATTATGATTGAATAACTGAACTGATACAAGACTCTTGGTTTATGAAGTTCTAGATAAAATTAACCTCCCATTTGTGAAATTTCATGAAAGCCATTAAAGACATATTTCAAAATTAAGAATCGTAATCGGATGGCACTGCAAGAAATAAACGTACAGATATTTCATACTATATTTCAGGTATTATTTAAAATACAACACACACATATATGCTAAATTATCTAACAATTCGTTGAAACACAAATTCCCCAGAAAAATATTTTAGATAATTTTACACATACAAGCGAGTTTAACGAATTGAAAATAATTTTTTAAACTATTATACAAAATTGGAAAATGACAACATTAAAAAAAACCTTTTTTAGTACAATTATAAAGTATACTGTACTGAATAATCAAAACCGTTTAGTTCCCTAGAGATTTAGTACAAAAATATTAATTACTTAAAAGATTCAATCTACAAAATCCATTTTAAAACTAGAATTTTTTTTTTCCGGAAAATTCCTTTTGTTTTCATGTTTTTTATTTATTTCAAAATATTAATTCATAACAACTAAATTAAACATAAGACACAAAGTTAGAAATGGACATTACAAGTTATTTAAGAAATATGAAAATTATTACAGCTGTATTTAATTTTATGGACTCTGTTCCCGAAATGAGAAAAATCCACAATTTCTTAATATATATATAGTTTAGAAAAATTTGTTTTTAAAAGTTTCCTTAAAGAAGAAGAAGAAGAAAAAGAAAAAAAAAGAGCGGTGTATTTGAGTATGGGTACTAGAACCACAATGAAATAATTTTCTTGTAATTTTACAGTACTGAATTAATAAAACAAATTAATAATATGCATAAACCAATCATTTTACATGATAATACCAAAAGAAAAAAAATATTTGTCATGACTTTTTTTTCTCAATATTTATATAGATAGAATCTTTTATCTTTTTTTAAAAATTGAAATGATAAGAGGAGCTGCAGTTGCCAAAAGTGGTAACCCAACACGCCACCCAGCAGGCAACTTTTTCGGCAACCCGGAAAGTGAAAGCGGTTGCCACGCTGCTCGTCTTAATATCAATCTTCACGCTTGAAATATTCCACGTAATAACCAACCACGTGTAAGACGAGCCGCAACTCGCAGATGGCGGCTCGTTGGTGTTCCACAGCGATGTTCCGCGGACCCAATATTTCTCTTATTGACCGCTTCACTAAGTTCGGCAGCTGCCAGACCCACTTTATTGGGATTTTAGGATAACTTTTACAATGGCGAAATGTTGTAAAAACATCCGCCTAATTGTCTTTGAGATTGATTGATGGCTCTGCCCTGACACGCTGTCATTTCAACAAGGACAGATGTTTTTTCCCGCATAGGTGGTAGGGTGCCAGAGGTTTTTCACTCCATATTTAAGAGGTTTTTGTTTTGTTTTTCTATCGTCGATGGAAACGGCAAGGCGACAGGTTTTATTATTCAAGAGATTCGGTCGTTAGGTGAGGTTGAAAGATGCATATGAGGAATTTGATTATAAGAACCAAGGGTGTAAAAAGATTTCTTTTTTTTTCTTCGCCAGGAGTGAGATAGATATAAAAAGAAAATAAAAAAAAAATTGCAATTCTTTTTAACCTTTTACACTCCTATGAGTCCGTTAAGGGAGTATTGGGTTACTCGCATACTTTAGACTTAAAACAGAAATATAATACAAATTTTTATTCAAATAATATACAGACAGAACTTTGCTGACATTGCATTTTGAATAAAAATAATTGCGTTGTCTTTTAAGGAATATAACCGGTGAATGCAACGAGCAAAATATTATAAACATCTAATTCGTTGTATGTCAGTGTAATAGTTTTGGATGGTAAAGTTGCGTTATAAATTAATTAATTAGAACGTAAGTCAGTGGAATAGTAATTTAGGCAAAAGATATATATATTCTAAGCATCGGTTCCTATAGTTTTGTTGCACTGTATACTTATAACTTTTTATAACTTATATTACAAGAAAGCCAAAATATTATATTATGCTGCAGATGACAGTGACTTTCGCCACATTGCAGTAGTGAATAACTACTAAAGATTCATTAATTGTAAAAATAATTCAGTGGTTTTCAACTTTCCTCTTAAAATATACCATTTGTATACTTGTATGCCTGAAACTTATTCTAATATTTATTCCAAAATGTGTATTAAGACTCATTTCTTTTCAACGATGGAATAAATAGAAAATCTTCCTTTTTTTTGGTTTAAAAATTGCTTGTTAGGGAACTGTCTGTTTGGAAATTTTACAAATATTTCCCCATTATTTATTTCAGATTTTAATGAAGGTCATAATGGACAGTTTTGAATGTTCCAGGATTCGATATCAGATTTCATCGGAGATTAGTCATGTATATGGGCTCGAAGCATATACTACATCGGATCTTAATAGATGCTAACGAATGTTTCCAGGATTCGATATCAGATTTCATCGAAGATTCGCCGTGTATATGGGCTCGAAGCATATATTACATCAGATCTTAATAGCTGCTAACGAATGTTTCCAGGATTCGATATCAGATTTCATCGAAGATTCGCCGTGTATATGGGCTCGAAGCATATATTACATCAGATCTTAATAGCTGCTAACGAATGTTTCCAGGATTCGATATCAGATTTCATCGAAGATTCGCCGTGTATATGGGCTCGAAGCATATATTACATCAGATCTTAATAGCTGCTAACGAATGTTTCCAGGATTCGATATCAGATTTCATCGAAGATTCGCCGTGTATATGGGCTCGAAGCATATATTACATCAGATCTTAATAGCTGCTAACGAATGTTTCCAGGATTCGATATCAGATTTCATCGAAGATTCGCCGTGTATATGGGCTCGAAGCATATATTACATCAGATCTTAATAGCTGCTAACGAATGTTTCCAGGATTCGATATCAGATTTCATCGAAGATTCGCCGTGTATATGGGCTCGAAGCATATATTACATCAGATCTTAATAGCTGCTAACGAATGTTTCCAGGATTCGATATCAGATTTCATCGAAGATTCGCCGTGTATATGGGCTCGAAGCATATATTACATCAGATCTTAATAGCTGCTAACGAATGTTTCCAGGATTCGATATCAGATTTCATCGAAGATTCGCCGTGTATATGGGCTCGAAGCATATATTACATCAGATCTTAATAGCTGCTAACGAATGTTTCCAGGATTCGATATCAGATTTCATCGAAGATTCGCCGTGTATATGGGCTCGAAGCATATATTACATCAGATCTTAATAGCTGCTAACGAATGTTTCCAGGATTCGATATCAGATTTCATTGAAGATTCGCCGTGTATATGGGCTCGAAGCATATATTACATCAGATCTTAATAGCTGCTAACGAATGTTTCCAGGATTCGATATCAGATTTCATCGAAGATTCGCTATGTATTTGGGCTCGAAGCAATTTTAATTTGCCACCGAGGATTAAATGTTCTCAGATTGATTTGGCATTCAATCTCAGAAAATTGGATGCCAAGTGCCATCTTGGTCATACCGCCGTTAAGAATCTGTCGATCACTTCCTAACAGCTGTCTTGCAGATAAAAATCATTAGATGTTTATCTAATGAATAATAATAATTATACCAATAATATTATTCATAAATATTTAAGTTCATATTAATACCCTAATTAAATATTCAATTCAATCATTTAATATTGAAACAGAACCTTTGAATGCATCTTTTGAGTAACTATCTAAACCTGGATTAAATTTCAATTTTTTATGATTTTAAGAAATTGTGACATATCCCCCCCCCGTTGTAATAAAAGTACAGCGTTTAAAATAATTTTTCGAATCTCGTATTGGAAGATAAATATCTATATCTTCGTAAATTACGTTTAAAATGTCAAGGTAGTGTATAATCGAAAATGGAAAACAATATGAACAATATTTATTTCTATCAATAAATAACTTTTTTTTCCCTGGTTAAGTACTTTTCGGTGGTTAAAGCACACAATTTTGAATTTTCTTTATTCTTCAATAAACGCTGAAAGCATTTCAAATGGTCCTTATTGTATAGATTTTTAATTATATAAACGTATACTCCAGAATGAAACATTCTTTATTAATCTTTTCCTAAAAGTTCATCGATACCGAAACAAGAAGTGACTTTTTCACAGCTCTAAATCTTCATCAAAAAAAAATGTTTTATTATTTCCTCCATTTATCAATAAAACGAGATTGAAAAAAAATTTCAATTCTTTAATGAATAAACAATTTGGATGTTGCTTTATTATAATTAAAATAGAATTTTATATGAAGGATATGAAAATAATTTTAATTACTTACGGTAGCCATATATAACTTCAAATCATCATATATGATTTTAGAATTTTAATATTTTCATATTTGAACCTAAAAACAAAAGAAAAAACATATTAGGAGTAATATAAATTAAACAAATAAATAAACTGATATACATATAAAATTTTGTTAATTAAGGAAATAATAATATATTATATATTATGGGTGAATAAAAAAATTTTCAATTTTAGATTCAGTATAGTAATCTACTGAATGCTGTTGTGTTGACAATAACATTCCAACATTTAAGAAATCGTTATTGTTTTCAAATCTTAATAATTATGCTTAGTATAATTCTTTATTCTAAGAAAACTTCACAATTTGCACATAAGGTCACTACTTATAACCAGTGATTAAAAATAGTTTTATTTACTTCTTATATATTTGTTCAAGTTTTTTTCCACAGATTTGATGTGCGATAAAAATGTAAGCATCATGTAGCAATGTAAGATTGCAATATTCTACAAAAATAATATAAATTAAAAAATCTATAGAGCTAACTGCGACTAGGAAAAGGGGGTTATGGAGCAATGCAAAAATATCCTGTACTCAAATCTAAAAGGGCACCATGGAGAAAAAACATAAGTGCCTTTACGTAATTTTTTAAAGTAAAATATGATAAACGGTAAAAAAAAAAAAAAAAAACCCCTTGCCCTTATATTATTTACACTTGCCAAACTACAGATAATGAACAGATGTATAAAAATTATACTATGCTCCAGGCTCTGGCTATCTTTGCTATGCTATTGGATAGAACATATTTTAGTGAGTAGAAATGTAATTTTTTTGACATAGAAGAATTTACAATAAAAGAAATTAATAATTTAGGAAGAATTATTGGCTTAGGAATTAGGTAATTTTTTTCCCTCGTTTTACTTTAATTACTACAACTACAATTGAAAATTCATTTAAAAAAAAAAGTGGGGTTGGGTGGTACTATATTGGTGGTATAATAAAAGTTACGAGCTATACTGATTTACTACAACTTATATGCTATTGTTAGGCCATTAAAAACATTTTCAAATACAGTTTCACTAAAATTGGAAAATAATTTTACATATATTTTTTCCATGTAATTTATTCCAGCAGAGAATTAAAAATTTTTTTACTAAAATCACTACTGGAAAGATCTAGTTAAAAAGAAAAGTGCTGTCTATGCTTCATTGGATCATAAACAGTAATCATCGTCACTGCATGTGTGTGGCATCCTACATTCACCTCAAAAGTCCTGCTTCATTCAATGCAGCATTTGTAGTGCATATAATGTCATCATAAAACACTCTGACGTGCCATCATTTTTGCCACTCACGAAAATAAATAACGAATTTTGACTGTCATTTAAGTGGCATTTGCCTTGGAACAGCCACAACGAGCGCAGATGCAAACTGTTCCGAACACAAAACAATATAGAAAATGGCGCTACACCACGGGATAGAATATGTTTAGAAATTAGGTAATTCTTATCTCATTTTACTATAATTACTACAATTTAAACATTCATTTCCGAAAAAAAAAGGCGCTATAAAATAAAAGTTAGGTGCTATATTGATTTACTACAGCTTTTATGCTACTGTTACGCAGTTAAGAATAATTTTCAAATGCAATTGCACTAATGTTTGAAAATAATGTGACATATATATTTTTTTCATGTAATTTAATATAATTAAATATTCTTTTTACTAAAACCATTAGTGGCATCTGAAAAGATCTAGTTAAAAAGAAAAGTGTTGTCTATGTTTCATTGAACCATAAACAGCAATCATCGTCACTGCATGTGTGTGGCATCCTACATTCATCTCAAAAGCCCTGATTCATTCAATGCAGCATTCGTAGTCCATATAACGTCATCATAAAACACTCTGACGTGCCATCATTTTTGTCCCATTGATTGCCATCACGGAAATAACTAACGAATTTTGACTCGCCATTTAAGTGGCATTTGCCTTGGAACAGCCACAACGAGCGCAGATGCAAACTGTTCCGAACACAAAACAATAGAGAAAAATATGGCGCACGAACGAAAAAAAAAAAAGAAAGAATATATGTAACGAACCGACCGAAATGGTATAAGAATAAATCACTTGCCGGGCTATTGTTCCGTAGCATCCCTCTTCTAAAAAGCTTATTATTTATGTTAAATACAGCCATTTCGAAACTTCTGACGCAGAGGGTTTGCGCTACAACTACCCGGTCATTAAAAAAGATTGTCCTCAGTGATGGGACTGATATAAATACAGCGGCACGAACGGAAGGAGATAAAAAAAAATAGTTTAAAAAATAACTCGCGTGGAATACAATGAGGAGAAAGCAAATAGCTTGAATAAAAAGGCCATAATGTCGCAAATTCCAATTCGTCCGTTGGTGCATTGCGATTTCAGTGCGATGCCAAGCGATGTAAAACGCCGATAAAAATTCGAAACAACAATAATAACCATCCGAATGGTCGCTTTTTATTTTGTATTTTTCAATCAATTTCGGTGAATGAAAAAATGGATGGCATTCGATACGTTGAAGGTACTTTGTGAAAAGATCAAGCACCATAATAATCCGTTCTAACGATGTAAACGATATTCAAAGACTGCCATTTTGCAGTGGAAACTTGGATGAATGTAGCGGTGGATATAAATAAGTAGTTAAAATGTATGGAAAGTGTATACATGCATTTAAATAAAAAAAATATCAGCTCATATTTTTCAAAAAATATATTTGTCGAATTGATTTGAATTAAACCTTTAAACTGATGTTTATAATTAGATTAATTTGCGAAATTATAAGACGATAATGTTCATCAGTTTTAATGCAACAATCGTTAACAGATACTTAACAAGATGTTATTATTGCAAAGTTTATTGATATAAATCAATCTCAACGGGCCAAATAAATAAATAAAATATTTTAAAATAATAAACCAGCGGAAGTGGTTTCCACAACATTTTCTCGCATATTCTCTAATAAGCTTGTCACACCACAGATCTCCTTACACGGATGGCACTGGCGTAAAATAGATACAAAATATTAATTTTTGGCGTGAATTTTAATATTTCTATTGATTCTGCCGTGTCACCCTTGGCGAGTTATTTTGCGATTAATTCCTGGCATACCCTGGCATAATACCTAAAAATCGCGGCTGTATTTTAGACTCTTTTTCTCAACCAATTGAAACAAAAATTTGACACGAAACCGCATTTGTAGTCACTAAATCTCTTAACAAATTTGATATATTTAAGTCATTGCGTTTTTGAATGATCGCATTTACTTTTTTTTGAAAGTATCGACCGATAGACAGTCAACCCGCATATGGATTTGGCTCAAAATTTGGTTGTTACACTATACACTATGTTGTTACACTATATATGTTAAATCTGTGCACCGAATTTCATCTATCTAGATCTATTCAATTTGCAATTATATTATATTCGAGCAGCTGGACTTCCTCTGAACAGATTTTCTCAAAATTTGATAGATATCAGCAAATTTGGTGTCCAAATTTCAACCGTCTACCTCAAAGCGTGTTTGATTTATCTTTGTCTGAGATAAACAGACGGACATTTTCCGGAAATGTGTTTTTCGAATTCGGGGAATCTAAAACGTGGAGATTCGTCAAAATTTCGGGTTCGGATTTTTTGACAATTACTATATTTCTCTCTACTACGTATACAAGAAAGTAAAAAGAAGAAATTGAAAACTTAGTAAGAAAAATTTATTTTGTTCATGTCGAAATAAAATGCCAGCCGTAGAAATACGTATTTACAATTATTTAGTATTAATTATTTTATATTTCAATTAATAATTAATTTACTGTAGGACGTGATTTTATTTATCAGGGAAAATCGTGTCCCAAATATAAAAGAATTGAAGATCATTTTATTAATACATTTTAATAAAAATAACTTACTGGCAGATAATCATAATTTGTTTTTCGCCAAATTATTTTCATTCATCTGTCAGGGTTTGTACAAAACAACGTGTGGTATATATGAATCCAATTGAATTCAATGAATACTTCAATCATTCAGTGGCAGATAATTACTTTTTCCTCTAACAAAATTCTTTCTCAATGAAAATATCTTGCTCAATTAATGTTTTTCTATAACAATTTTGCCAAGTTTAGAAAAAGGAACAAAAATATTTTACCGTTATCAAAGACATGTCAAGCATATTATTTTTCAAATAAAAGCAATTTTATTAAGGAAACTTTTAGTTTTCATAAATGTTTATTCATGCTTAAATCAGGAAAACCTCGGTATAATCTTCGCTGCAATCATTATGAAATCATTTGGTAACTTCAAAATGAATTAAAAACAAATGAGGTAAATTTAAAACGAATTGATGTGAAAGATATGATATAATCTCTAATTCATCTATATTTTAGAATTAATATCCTAATCTCTAAAATTCTGGCTTCACTGTAACTTTAATTTCTGATAATGCAAGCAATACTTTCCCCTAAGAGCCAAAATGTGTGTTGGGCAAATTCCTTTTAAAACTATAAAAATTCAGAAAGCTTTCTCGTAGTGTCCCTTTCCTATTTTCTGCCATCGTAGTCGGTTCTCTGGACTTCGTCCGCTCTGGTATTAACTAAGAAATCTTACCAAAAGATAAAAATTAAAATATTTCCTTATAATCAAGAATAAAAAAATTTAAAAACTCCTCTCCCGCTTCTTCAACGAATGTTTTATAAGCGATTTTTTTTATTATATGTTTTTTGTAATATAATCCTATTATATATTTTCAGAAATAGAAAATTCATAGGTTGAAAAATAACTATAATAACGATTGTGAAAAAAAAAGATGAAAACAAAACAAAGACAAAACACTGTTTATTTTAAAAGCACAACATTATTTTACAAAATATTTCCAGCTGTGTTTCCTTGAAATTATTAAATTCAAGAAAAACAGCTTAACAGATGATGCATTTATTCGAGATTTTTAATCATCTGAAAAGATTATCCATAACATATGCAATATACAAAACAGCACTTTTCTTAAAAAAATCTTTGATATAGTACGCGTAGAGAACATGATCACATCTAATGTATTCAAACAACCCCATTCTCACGAATTCGAATTCCAAGAAATGAAAAATATGGTAATTTGTTACCGTGAGATAAATAATTCACAACTTATTCAGGCTAGAATCAAAATTTTCATTAAATATTTATAATTCGCTAAATTTTAAAGTTTTTATCTTTTTATTTTACTGAATTTCGTGAAATAAAAAAATTGTTTAAATTCGCAGAATATCGCCTTCGCAACTTATAAAAGTAATTACTTTTTTTTTGACAAAATATTCAAATTTATAACTAACCTTTTTTTAATATTGCTGAAATATTTCTCATCTAATATTGTTAATTTAATGAAGGTAGTAATGTAATCGAGAACTATATAATAGATATCTTGAAATATAGTTGTATTTGGGCCACAGTGTGGAAAGATTATTATATAGAATTTTTTTCACATTAATTGTTGAATTATACGTATACTGGTCTCTCTATAATCTGACACTTTGCTAATCCGAACTTTTCCAGTAATTCGGATATTTTTAGAAGAATGAATAGGAAGCATTAATATGTTGCTTGCTGCATGAATAATGATTTACGCTTACTTTCTAATTAGATAGCGCCTTGTATATTGCAGTTAAAGGGAGAAAGAAGCCAAGCCATCTAATTAAAAGGTTTGAATCGCGAGTCACTGCAATAAACACGTATGAAAAAAAAAATCAATGTATATTTATATTGGCGGCTTTGGCATGACATAATCTATTGCCACACTAATAATAAAAGAGGACGTCTCTCTCTGTGGTAGTACTTAACAGTACAGACCGCTTGAACTAGAGATAAAAATTTGGCAAAATGTCGATGTTTTCCTCGATAATTTACTGCACAAATTCATTTTTATACTATTTTCAATTAATTTAATAATAATTTAGTAGCACTTTCAAATTTTTTATAAATTGTTGCAAGTTTTCAAAAAAATACTTTTTTAACTTAATTTTTAAAAAGAGATTTCATAATGTAAATGCAAAAAGTTTTCACAGTTTCATTAAATATTTAATCATGTGATTTTCTTCCGTTATTGAAAGATAAGGAAGAAATATTTTTAAAAATATTTTTGATCATGAGAGTGTGCACGAGGAATCAAAAAATGGAATTATATTACCACAAAAGAAAACCAGAAATTTGAAATGGAATAAACTGTTAATCAGCAATTTGAAATGGAATAAACTGTTAATCAGCAATTTGAAATGGAATAAACTGTTAATCAACAATTTGAAATGGAATAAACTGAAAACCAACAATCTGAAATGGAATAAACTGAAAACCAACAATCTGAAATGGAATAAACTGAAAACCAACAATTTGAAATGGAATAAACTGAAAACCAACAATTTGAAAAGGAATAAACTGAAAACTAGCAATTTGAAATATAATAGAATTTGTATTACTACAACATATATACAAATATAAAATATAGCACTAATAATAATACTCTTAAGTTATTATTGGCCCTATGACATCATGATACTGAAGAAAAATACCCATGCAACAATCAATGGAATATGTGTAAAACTACTAAAAGACAACGGCTATAATTTCTGCTGGAAAGTTAATATTACATTATAAGACAGATAAGTTATAATTCGAAAAATAGGCGACACAATTCTGTGGCCAATTTTAATATAGAGTACTACATTAAATAATATTATAAGATGATTATCAGTTAGATTATTTTTGTTGGCCCATAGTTGCTCAAATTGGTAATTGTGTTACTAATGAATCAAATTACTCTCGTCTAAAGCGCCCAAATTTATTATGATGATTCTGGTTGCATGATAGCTTAATTCTTAACTGGAAGACAGCATAATAAACATTTGCAGGCCGTTACACCAACAAGTATCTTGTGTAATTCATCTCTCCAACAATTGACTTTTGAATCATCCTGCATATCAAAATTCCATAAATTTTATTATTTTTATTCTAGGCATACACATTAAATATACAATAAGCATTTGCAGATCATTACATCAGCTCTTATCTTGTGTAATTCATCGCTCCAACGATTGACTTTTTAACTACGAAACTCGAATCATTTTAATAAAAGTTAGCAAAGCAATATTCTTTACATTCTAACCGCATATGAATAATCAAACTCTCGACATAGCAAACATAAGACAGATGACTCAGCTTGCACGGGAGCTCTGTTCATGACTAGAGGACAATACAATAAATATTTACAGGTAGTTACACTAAGAAGTATCTTGTGTAATCCATCGCTACAACGAGTGACTTTTAAATCCTCCTGCATATCAAATTTCCATAAATATTACTATTTTTATTCTATACATACATATTAAATACACAATAAACATTTTCAGGCAGTTACACCAACAAGTATTTTGTGTAATTCATCGCTCCGACGACTGACTTTTGAATCATCCTGCATATCAAAATTCCATAAAAATATTTCTTTTAATCTAGAGACATACATATCAAAAGCAAATGTAAACAAATAAAGAAATACCACGAAACCCGAATCATTTTAATAAAAGTTAACGAAACAATCTTCTTTATATTCTAGCCGCATACAAATAATCAATAAAAATAAAAAGCAAATTCTTGACATAGCAAACATAAGACAGCTCGAAAGGTGACGAAATTCAATACACGGACTCAGCAAGTCCATAAGCAGTCCGAATACAATAACAATATTGACCGATTCTTCTAACCTAAATCAATAAGGCTTATTTTCCGCGGATGATGCTGGTAGAAATTCAGGTACGGCCGGCAGTGAAGAAAAGGAAAAGGGGGGCAACAACAGGGAGGAAGGAAATGAGAGGAAGGGAAAGAAACAGCAAAAAAGAAATATTGTTCTACCTGACTCCTAGCGGAAGAAATCAGCTAAGTGATCATACCGATGAATATATTGGTTTGGAATCCGCCGGCACAAGATTACAAACAAATACAAATAAAGGTAATAAATAAATAAAGTATTGGGTGGAAGGCAAAGGAAGAAAAAAAAAAGAAAAGAGCATCGCCTTTGGGGTGGTACTCAAAATAACTTACCGAACGTAGCCACTGAATTTTCTTTTTTTTTCTTCTCTCTTGTACCAAAGCAGGAGGGAAAACTAAAATCTGATTTTCGCTCAAGCATAGACGTACAAATATAGTTTGGGATTGGGTGGTATTTTTCCAATTTTGGAAATTAAGGGGAAAAAAATTAAGATAGTAGAAAATTCACTAGAAGAAGAGGAAGTTGAAAGGAAATAAAAATAAAATAAAGTGCAGTTAAGTAGAGTAAATACAAAAAGAAAAATGGACAGAAGTTTTTCCTCCCAGAAGACTCTTTTGGGAAAAGTTTGTGCCAAGGAAGAAGAGAAATCAAAGGTTAACTCGTTTCTAATTTGCTTTCTTCTGTTATTTATTTACTCGTAAATGTAATTTTTTTTTAAAGTTTAAAATGGTTAAAGTAAATGTAAGTTAAATCTAAAATTATCTTTTTTCGCAGAACAGATAGATGGTGATAGTTTATTTGGCAATCTCTGTTTTGAAAGGATAGATATAAATATAGAACGAGGAATAAAAAAAAAATGACAATTTTCCATAAGAAAATACAAAATTCTTAAGTTCTTATGATTCACATATTTATATAAATTAATACGGATAATGGTTAATGTATAACAAATATCTGTATAACAGAATTAATTTTTTACTTTCGTTTATTATTCTTTTGTATAAAGCTTATTTATATTTGTTTACAGTTATACCAATATAAGTAAAAATCCTTTATTATGTATGCATAAAAGAAATGACAATTTTCCATACGAAAACACAAAATGCTTACGTTTTCTTATGATTTACGGATTTATGTAAATTAAAACTGATAAAGATTAACATATAAAGGATATCTATATGATAAAATTAAATTTTTAATTGCGTTTATTACTATTACTACTATTATTTACGTTTATTACTATTTAATATAACTCATTTATGAATAAAAATCCTTGACTCCGTACGTATGTATTTACACCACATCTTTTCTTTAACAATTCTGATATTTTTAACAAAACTTTGCACATTTATTCTCTAAGACAAAAGGATATTATCAATTCTTCGAAGAGCAAATGATAATAACATATTCAATCAAATTGGAAATTAATCAAAATATTGTCGTTTTTCTACAGTAACTTCGGTGTATATTATTTCACAAGAAATATTTTAATGCCATTTTAAGATTCAAAATTTTACCTTTTCAATTATACCTAATTCTTTTATTGTAATTTTTGTGAATCGTTACAAACTCTTTTAAAATTTAACACAGACGATTTTTTAAAAAACGGTAACAATAGGACTTTAATCTATTCCATTATTATTTTTTAGTTTCATATAATTTTGTAAATTTTTAATGTAAGTAATTATTTAATGTTTTAATAATCTATACTTATAATAAAGCTCAATGTGTGTGTGTGTGTGTGTGTGTGTGTGTGTGTGTGTGTGTGTGTGTGTGTGTGTTGGCGCTCTACAGGCCAGGTCATTTGAAATACAGCTATCAAATTTGGTACATGTATACCTTAGAGGTCGGGAATGTGCACCTGGGGCCCCTTTTTTTGAAATTTTAATTAGAATTTTAATTATTAATTAAAAACTAACTTTCCCGCCAAAAAAATCTTCCATTTTTCCCACCGCCAACTTTTCCGCCAAAAAAAATCTTCCATTTCCCCCACCGCCAAATGAGTAAGGCTTTAGTTTCTTTTTTCTCCCAACAGTAATGAGGCTAGGGTTAATATTTTTCGGCGGATTATTTTAAACGATTCTGTTTATTTTCCTAATGTTTGATGCATTTAAAATTAAATATTGTTAGTTAATCCATGTTTCAGATTCATTCTGAAGTACTTTTGAATTAAAATAACACAGAATAAAGGAAATTAAAAATGTATAATCTGCATAGCGTTACCCCAACTGGCGTAGAAAAATTCACGCAATTGCGTTACCGTAAGTGGCGAAGAAAATTCACGCATGCGCATTATGTTCTGATTGTTGCCCTGGCAACCAACGGACGATTTAAATTATTTTTAGGTTAGTTGCATGCTTTTGTAAGTAAATTGTATTTATGTTAGTTATATATTTTTTGTATATGCTTATAGTTTTAAGTACATCGTTTTTTAAGTAGTTTTTTTTTAACCTGTTTTCAATGATTTAAATTATTTTTAGGTTAATTGCATGCTTTTGTAATTAAATTGTATTTATGTTGGTTATATATTTTTTTGTATATGCTTATAGTTTTAAGTACATCATTTTTTGGTAGTTTTTTTAAACCTGTTTTCGACCGATTATTTTAAACGATTCATTTTATTTTCTTAGTGTTTGATGCATTTAAAATGAAACATTGTTAATGAATCGATCTGTTCATGATGAATCTGAGAAATTTTTGTTGACACATTCTTGAGATATTACATAAATTAAGAAAGATATTCTTTAGTGACCATAAAGTTTAAACGCTCAGTGACTCTATTATCATTAATCATATTATTAAAAAATTGCTTTGTTTCAGTAAAAAATATTATTATATTAATTGCAGATTAATCATTTACACTTTAATTTAAAGCACAATTTCTACGAGGGGTAACAGAAAATTAGAGAGATACATACCACGCTATGACTGAAGGCCTTTATAATATTATGACTGAATTATATGACAATCAAAATTTGAAGTTTTAAAATATTTTGCTGAAGAATCTATTAAAGTTGGAATCGCGTAAAATATTTAATGGTACGACCGGAATATTCCGGTTCAACTTATTTAATTATTAAAATTTAGACGAACATTAAGATTGGCGAACCGGCTGGTCGCCAAAGGCGGCTAGTGTTTAATAATTTCTTCAAAACATTTCATAGCTTTAAAATAAATTCTCTCCTTTTGGAACATATTCTTTGTTCTACTATCTAATGAAGGGCCGAAATGTTTACTGAACTTTGTAGTTTGAAAACATTTATCATCGTTTTCATAATTCGTCTTTTTCAGAAAGCTAGTAACTCGTCGATTCATTTTCTTTTCGCTTTTGTGGGCAGTCCATGATGAATCTACCTTCTTTTAATTGGCAAAGACAACCTCAAAAGACAACTACATTGCTTAAGTAAGAGAAGTAAATATCAAAGGTATCTATCTATTTATATAAATTCTGACATTGACAATCGTCCATATCAAGATAGTGTTAATTATCTCTAACTGGATATGGACAAATGTTCTAACCTTCATTTTTACTAAATAGTCTCAAGATAAAAGTACTTAGAATAAGATATTGCCCAGTTTCATAAGTCAAATAATAGACTTAAGTACGTTTAAAACTCAAAAATATATATTAATTATTTCTTTGAAGAACGGAAACTTTACTTTGGTCTTCTAAAACTTTACCTAACCCTTATTACAATGGTTTCTTAGACTGGAAAGTAAATCTCTTGCGCTAGTCATATGACCAAAGATGAAAAAGAAATGACACATACGAATTACAAACTATTTTTCAATGAAAGAAAGTTTCCCTGCTTCAAGTATTTTTTAAAAAATTTCCTTTAAATAAAAAGTATTTTACTTCGGACTCGATGAAAGGAACAACACATGATGGTGGTTAAAAGTGCAAAATGGTATAGTTTCACATTTAAACTTCTACAACTCATCATTTGTTATTAACAGAAAAAAAAAGAACTTGCACAAATTAAGATTATTAGTCAGTAGTATGCACATACTAATATCTCTTAATAGGTTCAAAAAATGTTATGCAGCATAAAATAATTTTTATAATAATTACTTCTCAGAGGTAAAATCAGATATTTTTATTCGGTAGAGTAAGCCTTTCAAATAGTAGCAAACTAAACCACGCAATTGGTGGATTATCTTTATACTTAACTTATAAATTTCCGAATTCAGCCACAAGTTCCAAGCATAGACTGAAGTGGATTATCTTTGTACTAAACACACAAACTTCCAGATTTAGCCACAAGTTGCAAGCATAGACTGAAGTGGATTATCTTTGTACTAAGAACACAAACTTCCAAATTTAACCACTAGTTGCAAGCATAGACTGAAGTGGATTATCTTTGTACTAAACACACAAACTTCCAAATTTAACCACTAGTTGCAAGCATAGACTGAAGTGGATTATCTTTGTACTAAACACACAAACTTCCAGATTTAGCCACAAGTTGCAAGCATAGACTGAAGTGGATTATCTTTGTACTAAGAACACAAACTTCCAAATTTAACCACTAGTTGCAAGCATAGACTGAAGTGGATTATCTTTGTACTAAACACACAAACTTCCAGATTTAACCACTAGTTGCAAGCATAGACTGAAGTGGATTATCTTTGTACTAAGCACACAAACTTCCAGATTTAGCCACCAGTTGCAAGCATAGACTGAAGTGGTCAAAGGAAAAAGACTCACTTGCTAAATGAACAAAGATAATCTCATAATGAGATTTCTAAAACTCTTGATATTACAACTAGTCTACTTACAAACCGATATCAGAATTAATTCAAAAATAAAACATAAATCTTATAAGCGTAACTCTTATTTATTTCTCATTTAAAACTTCGAAATAAAAACAAAAATCTTAACAGCTGCAGCTCATTTTTACATTCAATAACGATAATAATAATGAAAGCAAAGGGTCAACGCGAGTGGGTAAGGTCAAAAGCAATGTTGACAAACCCACCTAACTAATCACCCGAGGATCTGGCAATCCGAAACGTTCATTCTACCTCGGCACGGTATTCGTTCCGTTTTATTAATTACTTAATCCACCTGTTCTGTTGGCGTGCAACGGCGGAGGGTGTCTGTTCGAAACGAAGATAAATACTCCTACCTTATTTCGAACTCTTGGCTGCATTCCAAGACGCACAATTTGCCGGCCCTATTTTCTGTCCCCATCAGTCTTAATGTTTTCATTGCGATCTCAAAATTGTAACAGATCTAGATATTTTGTTAAAATTTTAGAGCTTCGTTTCTTTCCAAATGAGGCGACAGATTTTTTCCTCCATTTAAAAGTATTCTTAATCTTTATTTTTACTAATAATAAAGACGAATATATATCTTGCCCTACAGGCCAGGCCATTTGATAAAGAAATATCTAATATGGTACATATATACTATTAAAGGTGGAAATGTACACCTCGGAGCGATTTTTTTTAGAAATTTTAATTATTTTGAATAAATAAAAATCAAGTGAAATATTAGAATGTGTGAACAATAATTTCCGAAAATATAACACAATTTTTTTTTAATCTTTTTAAAATACATAAAATTATCGCTTCGGTGATACAATTTTTGCTCATAATTTTTTCTTTTTTTAAAATAGAAAATAAAAAGAAATATTTCTACTTTTAAAATAGAAAATTAAAAGAAATATTTCTACATTTAAAATAAAAAATTAAAAGAAATATTTCTACTTTTAAAATAAAAAATTAAAAGAAATATTTCTACTTTTAAAATAAAAAATTAAAAGAAATATTTCTACTTCAAATATAGAAAAATATAGAATATAGAATATAGAAAAATATTCTATTTTTAAAATAGAATATTTAAAACGTATTTTACAACAATATATTTCATTGTTGAAGTGAAACTCATTCGTTTTAATTCTTGTAATATTTTATCGGACATATTTCCAATGTTGATGGCAAGATAAGAAAATTCGGCTGATTTTTCCAAGTTTAGTGTGCTCACACGTCTAACCAAGTCTTTCTTTCGGGGAGATCTATGTGTAATTTTTAACTAAACTAAACTAAATATCTAATAAAAACGAAATCCTATTCGAAAAAATTAAGAATTTTTGCGAAGTTTACTATATGCAAGCATTTGTACTGCGTGCGACGTGTATCGTTTGACTTTAAAAAGGTGAATATGAGGGACTTTAAAAAATAAATTACATAGTTAACGGGTTAAAATTAAGCTTAAGACAAATGAAGACAACTTTCTTCACACTTACATCAATTAAACAAATATTAATAATTTAAAGAGAAAATTAGTTATTGGTTGTTTTTAAAAATCGTTTGATAGAATTGATATTCATATCTTAATTAAAAGCAGACGATAAAAGAGGGGAAAAAATGCATATTATAATATTTTATATAAAATTATTTTTATACTAAAAATATTATACATGAAATAATTTAAATCCCGAGTAGAATAACAAGTATTTAATTAATATACATGTATTCTGTTTCTATTATCGGTTTTTAATGTATTACAATTCGATTCTTTATATATTACTTATTTACAATTTCGTTAAGGCCGATCATTATAATCATAATGGAAAATCTATCAAAAAAGATAGAACAGATTTTACATCGGCAAGATATATTGCAACTCTATAAGAATGAAAATGATTGCAAATAACGGAGGATTAAAAATGGGGCTTCAAAATAATATTAAAATCAAAATTATATATAAACTTTTTCATTTTGAAAATGCAATCAATATATGTAGGGAAATATATTCACATATTTTCGTAATAAAAAAATCAAAATTTAGATCCACAATAACATTTAAGACAATGGCATCACGAAAACGTAATTGTTCCATTCCCACAGAAAATAATCCATTTTATTTTATTTTGAAGAGCAAAATGATTTATACTCTTTTATACCACATTCATTAGGAAAAAAAAATAATAAAATAAAATCTTAAATTAATGATATAGCAATAAATAAGTGCATTTTAAGCTTACAGAAACTCATATTTCCCACATCAATCTTGGCATTAGCATTGTGATTTTTGATTGCCAATCAGCGCCACAAACTTCACCGGCCACAAAAGAATTCATTATCCAATGCGTTGATTATGGTTCACCAAATTGCTTTTTGACAAAGAACAAAAATCTGAATCTCTTTGAACTAGAAGCACTTTTTTTTGTTCCTCTTGAACAATGAGATCACGATTTATTTCATTATAAATCCACCCATCTCTAAGCCGGCGCCATAATTGAACATTTATCAAAACAGCGAAAGAGTGGTTGTAATAAATATGAGACACGGATGGAAACAACAACCGTTTCCAAAGATTTTTCTCTTGAAAAATCTTTTTGAAAGCATCCCGCCCTTCTGTTTTTGAATAGTCTTTAAACGTTATTTACCTGAAGCCAGCACACCAGCAATGGATGAGATATCTACTTAGCCTTTTCCCATTGTTTTGAAGGAGATAAGCACCGTTTTCTCATGACACTACCCCTCGTAAGTTCATCTCCATTGTCCGACAGCAGTACTATTGTTTCCATCTGCTATAATGTGAATCTTTTAAAAGAGAATGATTTTCAGTCTGGAAATATTAAGTACTTGAGACTGAATTCAAGAAATTTCGATGGTTCGTCGTAAGCGATGAGTTAATTGATGGGGTGAGGGTGGAGAGGGGCTGTAAGAATTCGTGTTGATGGCTGTTCTCTTGTGATATTATCTCTAGAAGTCGTGATTCGCATTTATTACGAACAATTTATTAAAATCTTCACTCTAACTTTTAGAATTTCTCGTAAACAATGTGATTATTGTTCATTATTGGGTGGCTAGCAATTATTGTCCAACTGAATTTAAAGCAGAATGTTTTTCTTTGATGGAAAGTTTTGAAATTAAAAGCTTGTTAAAATATGGCGGCTTGGAAAATTAAATCGCTTATAAAATATAATAGCGTAGGAAATTGAATTGTTTATAAAATTGCAATGCCTCTGCTAATACAGTTGAGACTGATTAGCAATTATTGCCTGATTAAATTCAAAAATCCAGGTTTTGACTTTGAGAGAAGTTTTTGAAATTAAAAGTTTAATAAAAGGTTTTCTTTGAGGGAAATATATGATATTAAAAACTTGATAAAATATGGCTACTTAGAAAATTAAATCGCTTATGAAATATAACAGTCTATAAAATTAAATTGTTTATAAAATTGCAATGTCTTTGATAATACAATCGTGACTGATTAGCAATTACTGTCTGATTAAATTCATACGAAAAGTTTTAAATTTGAGAAAAGCTTCTGAAATTAAAAATTTAATAAAATTTAACAAATTATGGAATTAAATCTTTTATTATGAAATGCATCTAGTATTAGAGTATTTCGAAATATCTTTAATTACATTAGTTCTATATACATGGGTGCATTAAAAACTATTAGAATTGTTAATGGCACGCATTTCACCTTAATGAAATCTCGAAATAAAATAACCGATTTTCTATATGACACACTTGAGAAATAATGAAAGAGATAACTGCTGAATTTTGATTTTTTTAAAGTAATATATGTTTGATATTTAATACCTGCGATACTGTAGCTAATATTTCAAGATTTTGGAAATAAAAAAGAAAAAAAATCCATTTTACACGTTAGATTTTTGGATACTATATATAAATAGATTCTTATTTTGAAACTGGAACTCGGTTCAATTAACCGGTTATTAACCCTTAGATTCGACGATCGACCGATCTACCAATTTATAACCCAAGATTCGATGATCTACCATTTTATGACCCAGGATTCGATGATCTACCATTTTATGACCCAGGATTCGATGATCTACCATTTTATGACCCAGGATTCGATGATCTACTAGTTTATAACCCAGGATTCGATGATCTACTAGTTTATAACCCAGGATTCGATGATCTACTAGTTTATAACCCAGGATTCGATGATCTACCATTTTATAACCCAGGATTCGATGATCTACTGATCTACTACTTCATAACTTAGGATTGATGATCTAAACTATAATTTATCAAGAGCCTGCTATGCATTACATTATAAAATAGAACAATATTACATTATAAGAACACGCTAACTGTTAAATGCTGAGCAATTTTACAATCTTGTTAGGGCGCTAAATGTCGTCAAAGGGTAAATATAGAAAGTCAGCATTGAGTTTTGTAAAATTAATTCTCATAATTTTCGTTCTAGGTCTGAGTACAGCATTTTTAATCAGTGAACAATTTAAATTTGATATTATTGTGAAAGTTGCGATTGACTACATCATATGATAACGGTGTAATGGTTGAGCGACAAAGAATTATTAGCAAGATTCATGAAAGTTCACATTTTCCTTTTCGATATATATATTTAGGAAATTCATAGAATATCATAGAATGGTTTAAAAATAATCTTTGATCAGAAATATAGTAGTTATATTGATATATATCTGGATTAAAATTGGGATTACTTATCAATCGTAATCGTTTCCCTTTGTATTATTATTTCTGCTTATCTCTATCTTAATTTGAATGACATGGATATTTATATCAGGATTTCAGAAAGAGTCTCATCTTGTAAATTAAAACTATTTAATTCTATATTTTAAAAAAATCACAGGCCATACAAGAAGACAGAAAAGTCTTAAATATTCTTTAACTAGCAAAATTCACTTCGATACTTAATATAACGAAACTACACCATTACGTTGAGCACTCGTACCTGTGACACAAAACCCAGGACTAACCTTCCATCTCTCAGCCAAATTGAATAGAGCAAGAACCCCAGCAAAAAGAGAAGTAAAAGTCATCAATAGCGAAACCAAACTTTATACAATGTATCTCATACCTCGTCCCCCTTTTGTTCACTGTTTGATTTTCGTCACATTCCCTCGCTGCAAAGTCAACGTGCCACATTACGCCCCTTTTCCGAGGCAAGCTGATGACTGTATTCCCACATTACATTCCCCGTTCCACCGCTCCTATAATGACCTGCAAGTGCCGTGACTCGATTGGCTAATGGTCTCGCCTCATACTTTTCAAGACTAAATTGTTCCAAGACGACAAAGGTATTTCGCTCAGGTGGGTCGCCATTTATTTGCGATCGTCCAATTTAATGACTCTAGTTTCTTTGGCCCGAGAATTAACTCATCTCGTGGCCATCTACATGCTTTATTCATAGGAAAAGTTCAGCAATGGATGGATGGTTCCGGGAAATAACTGTTATTATGGAAGCTATTCAATTATTTTGAAGATCTATGCTTGCTTTGGAACCATCTGTTCACACTTTGGGAGTAATCTGCTAGAAGATATTAATCATTTTATTAAACCTTTCCAGTAGCTGGGAGTGATGTTTCTTTGATCTCTTCTTTACTTAGAAATGAGGACTTCGTATTCATCATCTTGTCACGATTCTTATTTGTTCTCTGTTCTTAATGTAGTAGCACCTTTTTCTTTCAAAACCTGATATTCGACTTTCGTTATGATTTTTAATTTTCTTTCTGTGATAATTTTGATAAATTCGGTTTAGTTAAATGACTTCATTTTTATCAACTTGATTTGATTTGTAAGAACTGAGGACTTCGAATTCATCATCTTGTCACGATTCTTATTTGTTCTCTGTTATTAATGCAGTAACACCTTTATCTTTCAATATCTGATGCTCGAATTGCGTTATGATTTTTAATTTAATTCCTGTATTAATTTTAATAAATTCGGTTTAATTTTGAAATGATGAGTTCATATTTATAATTTTGTCACGATTCTTACTCGTTCTCATTCTTAATGCAGTAATATTTCTTTTCCTTTCAATACCTGATACAGAACTTCCGTTATGATTTTTACTTTTCTTCTTGTAATAATTTTTGATAAATTCGGTTTAGTTTTGAAATGAAGACTTTATATTTATCATCTTGTCAAGATTCTTATTCATTCTCTGTACTTAATGCAGTAGCACCTTTTTCTTTCAATACTTGATACACGACTTAAGTTAGGATTTTTAATTTTCTTCCTGGTTTTTGATAAATTCGGTTCAGTTTGAAATGAAAATTCATGTTTATGAACTTGATTTGATTCTTACACGTCCTACGATCCTGGATTTGTAATAAAGAAGCTCTGATTTGCAATATAGTAGTACCTTTCTTTTTCGATATCGATAAACGACTCTCCTTATGATTTTTTAATTGCCAAATATTTTTTTTTGTTGAATTTGCCCTGATTTGAAAAGACGACATCGAATTTATCATTTTACTTCAATTCTTATCCATTTTTCACTCACAGTTTCCTTTCAGTACTTGAGATGGAACTTTTCTTGTGATTTTTAACTGACTTTCTCTGGCGACGTTTGTTGAATTAGGTTAAAAGAAGAAACTTTGGATTTATTATAGGTTTCTTTTCCACTCTTGTAATACAGTAGTCCTTTTCCTTTTGATAATTGGTAAACGATTTCCCTCACGATTTTCAACAGCCCATCCCTAAAGAGTTTTGTTGAATTTGCCATAGTTTGAAGCAAGAATGAGTTGAGAAGTCTAAATTTTAGATACATCATTTTGATTTGATTTTGCATCTTTTTTATCTGTTAACAGACTATATCTGAAATAACAGAAAATTTACTTTCTAGAGTTCGTGGGACCTGAATTTCTTCAATTATTATTTCTTTTAATTGCTTTCCTCTAATAATTTTTGTAAAATGTGTCTTAATTTAAAATGTTGATTTCGGATTTAACATCTTGAATCAATTCTTATACGTCAAACACTATTGTAATGCAATAGAATTTTTTCCTTTTGAGTCAGAGGCATGATTTTCCTTATAAATTCGTACTACCTAACTCAAAGGATTTTTGTTACATTTGCCTTAGTTTGAAAGTGGAAAATAGCCTTACTAGAGGAGAAGCCAGAACATTGTATTTATCTCTTTGATTTCATTCTTACTACTTTAACAATATTATTATATTTACCTTTTAAGATGCTAGGATCCAACTTTCGTTCCGTAATTAATTTTCTCTAATTATTTTTTATCAAACCTGACTTAGTTTGAAAAGAGGAATTCAACTTGGTTTCCATTTGTTTTATATTCTTGCAACACATATTTACTTTTACCTTTCAGTTCTTGTTGACTCTCGACTATTCTTAAAAGTTTTAATTTCTTTCCTTAAATGATTTCTATTCCTAAGCTTAGTTTGAAATGAGGTCGATAAGCGGAAATTTCGGATTTGTTCCGTGCACTTTCATTATAGCAGTATCTTTACCCTCTGGTATTTGGGAGTTGATCTTTGCTTATGAATTTTAATTGCCATTTTTCTGACTATTAATGAATTTACCACACCCTTCTAATAAATTTTGAGTTTGTGATTATGGAGATACATTATTTAGCTTCAAAACAAACACACAATAAAAATGATTGAAGTCATATGCTACCTAACTGCATGTTATATGACGATGAGTTCTCATTTTATCTAAATTTTTTTTGTAAGGTGAGCATACCATGAAGAACATATCTATTGAACATAAAAATGTAATTTGCGTTTAACCAAGTTTAAAGTGTAAGATTTATTTTCCTATTGCCTTTCTTATTAAGTTTTCAGTAGCTTCTATTCTAATTTCTTTTCTTGTTTCATCACCTATCCTATGGGTGTATATTTCAAAAGTTGAAAATTAATATTTTGTGAGAAAATATATAATTAATAATAACTGCAATGAAATAATTTTATGATATTGTAACTAATCCAACAACAACAAAAACAAAAAAAAAAAACAAAAAAAAAACCCGCATTCGCAAATATGTTATTTAGATATAAGCGTTGCAACTCACTTTGAATGAAAATATTGTATATATTTTCAACTTCAGCGTTTATTTTATTTAAGTATCTCATGAAAATGCGAAATATTTGTGGAAATCACACGGCAACCACTGAGAAAACAATTTTTGTAATGCGAAGTTGTTTTGTTTCATTATCTTTCGAAATTACTAAAGGAAATCATTAAAACGAAGAAATAAAAACATAATAATAAAAATAAATTTATCAGAAAATGTTATTTTGGACCTTTTTAAAGCAATTATTATATTCCAATTATAAAACATTTAGATAGCTCAGAAAAATTAGGAGATACTCCAAAATGAATACAAAGCGATAAAAAAAGGGATAATTTTTTTTTACTAAATAAGCAACACACCAGAAAGCGGAAAAACAAGAAAGTTGTTCACTTATTCACTGTGAAGACATCTGACAAACTATGAACTATTTCCCATAACACTATTTGAACGGGAGGTTGGTTCGAGTGGCAGAAAATTCCATCCCACGGGAGCTACTTGATTATCTCATCCTGTAATACCTCAACGATGTTAGTGCATTTCGGGTAACTACACATCTTGCTGAATGGTCAAAGTATGGTACTTTCAACCATTTTGATATATATTGTGCAACTTACGAAAATGCCACTTGCTACTTAATCACGAAAATAGAATTTGCATTTCTTTTGCATAATGGAATAATTTTCTTTGACACGCTATTTGCTTTTCTATTATTCTTAACACAAATCAAATAGCCAGGCATATAGCAAAATTATTCAATAGAAAGTCAAAATTTTTTTTCAAAGGCAACAACTTTTAATCCTATTAATGCTGAAGCCTTTTTTAAAAGCCCCGAGGATATACAGATAAGATTAGGTTCCATTTCTTACCCTCACAGCTAGTAGCTAGCTGCAATTGAAAAACAGCAGTACAAATAATAATATCTGTACTGTGTAAGATATTTTAAATAAGATAATATATAAGGGGTAATAAGACTGTAAGCATAATATATAAGGAGTATATAAGGCTGTATTATATAAGATATAAAGAGGATTGCAAGACCATTTTCTGCAAAGGATCACTTTACATGCAATTATAATTCTTTTTTGTTTTTAATTAACTTACTTCACCTTTCTGAAACAGATGATGAAAATTAAAATGGGGTATATGTACATAATATAGAATACCTAAAACAAAAATGAAAATACAAATAGAATTAATTGCGAAATAGAAAAAGTGATCGAAAGTACAACAGTTAATCACTTTAATCTGCTTAATAGGTAATTAATTTACAATCAATTTGTTTCACATTGAAGTATTTCGTCATACTCGGTTAACAGATTAATATATTCACATTTATGTGTAGTTGGATAATACAAAGGCAGAACACCCTTTTTTAACACATATCATTAAAAAATACACGGCAATATACGGGAAAGTCGAAGAAAAAACTTCCGATTTTTTTCAGATGTTAAAACACATTGAGAAATTGCAACATACTGAAATTTTTTGAAAAAAATTTCTTATGCGCTTAAAGAATCTATCTTATTTTCTTTATCTTAAATCTGATGATAATCAATTTTCCAGACACTATTGTAATGAATTCAGCTTAGCGTGAAATGGTAATAAATCATCCAAAAGTGAAGTTAATCGTTCGTGTTTTCGAAAAGTCTAGCTTTAAAATGGAGGAAAGTTTTGTTCTTTTGTGTCAACTTCTAGACATCTGTTTCTTTATTTTGTAAGTAATTGAAAAATAAGCTCAGAATGTATTCAAAATACGATACAGAGAAATTGAATCTAAAGAATTTAGGTTACGTGAAAGAAATGAATTAAGATAAATGTATTATTCGAAAAATTCCCCATTCTTTTTTAGATAATAAATGTTTAAATATTTAGAAAATTAAATAAAAGATATTTAGGAAAAAAAGTAATTTCGTTGTTTTTTCCCATTAGCTTGGAAAGGTAACTTTTTGTATAAATAGATTTTAAAAGAATATTGTTTGTCTATGTTTTTCCAAAAATATTTAATGTATATGCTTTTTAAATATATTTTACATATCGTTTGACCATATTTGTTATTCCATAAATATTTAAAAGCTCTATTTATCTTTTTCAATTCAACTTGAAAAGACGATTTTATAGTTCAAATGTTTCTTCAAAGTTTGAAGATTCATATAAATACTGAAGATGTTTTTACTAACACTAAACATACCATAACCGGTCAAATGATCGATTATGAACTTTTGCATCGAAAATGCGCATATCATCTTATCGCTTTTGCACATTTGACTTCATGACTTTTTCTAAGAATTATATACAGTTAATATTCTAGTATTTTTTATTTGTATTTTGTTTATTTTGAGTAATACTTGTCGTATATCGTTATTTATATACGGTCATTTCACTGAAAACAATTTATTCTATTTATTGCTTAATAAGATTATCGGATCAGAAATTATGATGTAATGCGTATTCAGCGTGTTGTATTCAGTTAGTTGCACACTGATTTAGCTGGCATAAATGCCTGGATTTTGCACAGTCAAACGACAGACGAAAATATCTCGAGTCAAGACCTCCAGTTAGCAATAGAACGCCGCCGATTTTCGAGAGGCCCGTGAACAACCAAAAGAAAGAACAAATACAAAACGATCGATGCCTGAATCTATTACAGATTCTTATCAACGTAAGACATGTCAAATAGAATACTGTAACGAAAAGAAAACCATCAAAATTTGTTCTAAATGTGAAAAATATGTGTGTGGAAAATATACAATGGAAACACCCTGTATATGTAAAAAATGCGATAAGCAACGAATTAAAAAATTATTATTTATTGTATTTGTAATACATGGAAATTGACAATATACAATTTTGTTTAATTATAATAAAGTTAATCTGTTTATTTCCTTTCCAACATTCATATTTCATACATTCAATCAGGAAGCATAAAGTTCGGCAATATGACCGGCTATGGTAGAAATAGGTATGTATTAAGTGCTGGTATATTTAGCTTTAAAATCAATCAAGAACTGACGCAATCATGGAACCAGTGAAACGACTTCAATTTCAGGTTATCTGAAATGCTTCACAATCCTTTTCAAGAGTGTAAAATGGCAAGGATCTAGATCTAACTTGAAAAGCAACAAATATCTCTATATAGGTCATTCAACCAGCTTTGTGATGTATGTCATAAATAAAGAATTTGAAACTCTTAATTCGCGACAATAACCAGTATTTTAAGCGCGTTAAAAGATATAAAATTTCTCACTGGGAAAAGATGGGAATAGTGTCAGGGTCTGTAATAAAGGCAGGAGAAATTAGAGCAACAAGTCTTAATGATCAATTCATCTGACACAAAGGAAGAAAATCATTTGTAATTTATAACGAAGTAGTAAACTTAAGCGTAATAAATCAGTTGGGAATTAGATATAGATTTATATTCTTATAATGGGCAAGCGTAATAAATAATTTAAAAAAAATTGCTTGCAGTTTATAGCTATATATTTTATTAAGTTTTGTGTATTAGGTAGTTTCGTATGGAGCTGATTCTGTAAATTCATCTAAAATATTTTCAGCTTATGAAAAATGGGTATTCTTCTAGATTTAAGTCAATAATACACAATTCGATTATGTCTGAGAAACTTTGGATAACGTAAGGGCCTATACAGGATCAAGGCATTTGTTTTTCGTCTATAACGCTATTTAATATTTATATTAGGGGTTGGAAATCAATTTTTCTTTTTGTTAAATCCAAATTTTCCAAAGATATTCTTTTAAACAGTTTTAAAAAATAGTCATTTCCTTATATTAAATGGGTTTAAAAATAAATAAATCCTACTTTTGATCACAAAAAACAATAACAAATATAATAATAATTTAAAGTAGACAGAAAAACTAATTGAAAATTAGCAATCCTGAAATTGTAATCGAAAGCATGCCCCAAACGTGCATTCTTTTGCTTAAAATATGTATAATAAATTTAATAAAAATAGCTTTTAAAATACATTTATATTTGTATAATAAAATTCACTTTTTAAAATTATAATTATTTTCACTTTTCGGTCATTTATTTGTATAAATATCATAATTTTCGGTTCAAAATTTATTTTTCAGATTCACTAATCGGTAGCACTGCTAGTATAGAACAAAAATTAAATTTAATTAATCAATGAGAATTAATACATAATTTAATCTTTCCAAAATTTATCACTATGAATACACAAGAGCATAACATTTCAAATTCCAAATGTATCATTAAATGAATATTAGAATTATTACAAAGCTCTATCTTTACAAACATGCAAATATTAAACCAGTCAAGTATAAATATAATTAACGAAAACAAACGAAATTGTTCTGATTTACTAAAAATTATTAAGTAAAAATTTCCTGCAACATACATAAGATGAATAAAATGTCTAGAATTGTATTAAATGTATTGATTTAAATTTTCTAAAGATCAATGTTATTTTAAAAATGACTTTAAGTTACAGGAATTTTATTTAATTAGCTATCATCACCCCTTTTATCAACATTAATCTTTATTAAAAATTAATTCTTCGGAAAAGAGTACTTAATTAAAGAACTATCCATTTTATTATCATTATTCTAACCTTTTACTACGCACCGTTAAGTGTCTTTTAAAGTAAACTATCAATAAAGATAGCTAATCCTTTCCACAAGAATTAATTAGTAATTTATAATTAAAGACCTTTAAACTTTTTGTAGGCCTCTGGATACCTTAAAAAACGTTTGGCTTTATTTTTTTCAAAGTATAGAATTAACTTTGAAACTAGAGAAAAAATATTATTTAAAAAGCAGTGCTAGCGGGGTGAGGAATTGTTTAAATAAGAAAAAAGATTAGAAACGAAGCATGAAAAGTATTTTAAAGCAGCGATATCGACTTTTTTTATATATATATATTGATACAAAAAAAATCACAAGCTACTAATTTTACTTTTAGTTGAACAAAAGATAATTAAAATTATTTATTCATTTATTAATTTAGCACATAATTTAAGATTTAAAGTGAATAAAAATTATTACAATCACTGTTAGAGTGTTTACCAGAATAAATTATTAAAATAACCATTCTATTTCAACATATTAAAAAACTTACATCATCATAGAAATTTAATAAACAAACACTTTCTGAAGTGAATTACTGAAAGCTATAGGCAAATTTTTACGTAAAGTTTTAAAATAGTTGATTAATCAAAGATAGATTCTATATATTAAAATAACTGATTGGTGACATGTTGATTTGCTTTGGATGTGCTTTATATAACCCTAATGCCATTTTGGCCCATATGGGCTAAACCAAATTTTAATACATTGCTAATGTGCGATAAATGAAAAATTCCAAAGAGTTTTAATATTTAATTGCAGCTTAATTTCCCATGTTTATATTTTGATAAGCATTTTGCTAAAAACATCAAGAATATCCGAAAGTCGGCTTAAAATCTTTGAAGAGGATATACTCGAAATTTTCACATCTTGAAGCAAACATAATTAAGTGAGGTTATCATGTTTCAATACATTTCTTTATCCATATCATTGAGTCTTTGAGCAAAATGCAAGCGAATACGCATGCAGACAGACCGGTCAGTAATTGATAGATCTGGTCCGAAATTTAAAATCATTTACAAATTCGATAATAAAATTATAGGATATATTTCATTCACACAGTATTTTTGAATTAATGTGTTCGTATGTGTGCAAACGTTCAATTTTTCGTATTTCCAATCTAACCAATCTTGTACTTCCAATATCTCCCAAATCTTCTGACGAATCTCTCAAAATTCGACAGAAATCTGCAATTTGAGTATCAAAATCACATAACAAATTTCATTCAATCAACTCATTTTGTTTTATCGGATTCAGAGAAGGACAGATTTGCAGACATAATAGCAATTTTTTTAATTGTGCTATATGATCCTGAATTGAACTGAAGCGCTAATTTCATAAAAGTATCGAGACCGATTTTAATTATCACTTTCTCATCTATTTCATCTATTTTTCGTATAAAAAAAGTGAAATTCCAATTGACATCTCATAATTGAATCAGCAACTATTCAAACAATAACCGCGTTGGGATTACATAACAACATTTTTTGCCTCTCTGATTGGATCCTTACTGGCAATTTAAATTATGTAGCTGATATGAAGTGGAAAACTACAGAAGACTCTGACCGTCTGTCCGACTGCTTGTTAGCTGGTCTTCGTTTATAATAAAAAAAAAAGGGGGGGGGAGGGTATCGCATTTTCAGTAGCCATGTCCAACAGGTTGGTCGTTTTAAAAGATAGCATATAATTAATCTTTATTGAGTTATGTTTATTAGCGCAAGGGCCATATATGGCCATGCGGCGTCAAGCAAATGGTACGATTATAAGATACATGATTAAAACTATGCAAAGCAAGTAGCACAAAAAACATATAAAATGTGATAATGGTTAAGAGGTGCATCTAATGTTTAATGTGAGAGGTTAAAGTTTTTGAAATTTCAATTCACGGAAAATAAAATGATTAAAAACAGGAGAATGCGAGAACGGTGATATAATATATTAAAAATATAACATAAATAAATCTATATGCAAATGTAGAACTGAATAGCTTTTAAAAAGAGAAAAATATTCGAGTGGTATTTCTCACCTACTATGTCTGGTAAAGTTAAAGATAGCGAATGAAAGAAGCGAATATGATGAGAATTAAAAGCGGGGCATTTGACTAAAATGTGATATACTGTAAATCCATTTGACAAGTAGGACACTTTGCTTTTTCACCAGAAATTAGATGTCTGAGTGTAGCTAGTGTGTCTTATACAGAGTCGAGTCAGTTTAATAATTTATCTTAGATATTGGAATCAAATTACACGGACATCGCCCCCGCGTGAAACAGTGTATGAAAATATACAAATAAATGTATACGACATAAAAATTGAATACAAAAATGCAAATGAGATACCACAGAGGGAAATGTTTTTAAAATTGAGAACAAAACAAGCAAATGCTGCCAAGCTTAACTGCACAGACAAAAATCAAGGCACGCCGTGATTACATACGAATGCGTTATAAATAATGAAATATAAAAGCATTGAACGAAATTTTAAAACTATCAACTTCCATCATGGCGCCAAATAGCCGAAATGAATAACACATTTCCCATCAACCCTACCCTTACAAATAATCAGTTCCAACCAGAACAAAGAAGGAAAGGAAAAAGAAAATTCCACAGAAACAAAACCAAACTATAACACTTAATAATCCCACACACAATTACCCGCTTCAATTATTTTAGAACGAGTGTACATGTCCAGCGCAGGTGGAACAGTACTGAAGACGAGTGCAGTGCTGAATCACCACCTGTCTGCCGCCGCACCTAGCAGACGATTCATGCAAATGAGGAACAGGTGCTAACCCTGAGTCGTGCTTAAATGCGTAATTTGAGAGCCTATTATGCGAATGGGGTAATGTCATATTCGTCAGGAGCGGTTATTTATGACTGCAGTCAGGAGTTCAGAGATTTATCTGTCTCTGTTGTGCCGAGGGGATTTATAGTTAGTGGACAACGACGCCAGACGGCGTCGTCGAAGAATTTTTACCAGCGTCTTTCGCAACGATGGTCGGAGGTATAAGTGAGTGACTCTTGGAATGATATCAATAAATTACAATAGTTAATCCTATCTATCATAATTAGTAAAAAACGGTAATATTAGCTGGACAAAAAGATCTCTCTCTTTCACACACACACACACACACACACACACACACACACACACACACACACACACACACACACACACACACAAAGGAGATTCATTATTAATTCACATTCGAATTAAGAAAAACTTAACCCTTAAAACCCTGATTTTAAAGTTTTTTAGTTTCATTTTATTGCATTAGCATTTAGTATCGATTAAAAAAATAAATACCACTTCTCTAATTACCAAAATGCTAAAACATTAGATTCTTTTAATCGGTAAGATTGATATGAAATTAAGAAAATTGGACTGTGTGACAAGATAACGCTCACAATTGTAAGAATAGAACTTTAATGAACATAACATGAAATTGAAACTAGTTCTAATAAAACTAAGGTTTTACAAAAAAAGTTTGAATACATTTTCTTAAATTATAGTTTGCGATTTTTACAGAAATCGATTCATTGAGTTGTTTAAATCAAATCAGTAGGCGACACATTCCTTGAAAAAATTATGGGGGAAATTCTCTGAAATTTATAGTACGGATTACAGCTACAAAAATAGCTTATTCCCATTTGGCAACACAGGGTTTTTAGATAAATGAAAATGATCGTGCACAGTGATAAATGTAAACTTATAAACCTTATTTTTCAAATAGCAACTTCTAATTCAACTTTGTATAGAATAAAATACAGTATTCTTCTTTTGTACAAACAAAACAAAAAAGAAATAAATTTACAAATGAAAAAAATCATTTTTCTTTTAGTTTTTTACCACTGATAACATGAGCATATTTTAAATTTCTTTAACAACTTTATTAATATGTGCCCTATTAAACAACAACAAACATTAGAGCTTCGATCTTATTTTCTCATAATACTTCAAACGAAAAAATTAAATAGGTTGGTTGTAGATAAGGATAGGCATTAAAGTCTAAAAGTTGAAAAGAAAATTCGAATCTCTAGTTGGAAATATTACATAGGATAATATTTTAAGTTTAATTCGTTAATCTTTATTCTATATTTACATTTTACACTTAATAATAGAGCAACAATAAGATACACGCATTCATTCGAATTAGTAATAATAATTCGAATTACTGACGAAATTTAATATGACTTACATAAGATATTCAAGAAATTGGAAGAAAAAAAATAAAATTATTGACGAATCTGAAAGGAATTTGTTCGAATTAATGAAATTTAACTGATTTTTTTATAAGAAAAACATTTATTTACATTTATTTTTTATTTAAACAATTAAAAACATTTACTTTTTTAGAGCGAAATAAAAATTGCAGTCATTTGCATTAAACAGTAATAACAAAGAACTTTCATTTCCTTAGAAAGTTTCTACGCATCCGGTTAGCAACGAATCATTTCCAATTAAAAGCACGAATACAAATTTGGCTTTTATTATATAGTTTCTAAATTTGGGTTTCACGAAAGTCATGGTAGAAAATGATTACTCGCATCACTGTTAAAGCTGATGATACTGTGTATACAAAATGAGCAGGTGTGTTTTAACGTGAAAGAATAGACAGCGTTGTTTTATCAATAACAAAATGTTTTCATTTGTAAAACGGTGCATTTAGGTCGCAACTGTTAAAATAAAATGAAGTAATCGACTTTGTAATCATGACGACTTTGGAGACATTAAAAAATTAAATCATTTTTATTAGAATAATGCCTATTAAAGGTTATAAAATTAAAATATTGTTTGTATAATATAAGAAAAGACCAAGATAAAAGAAAAAGAAAACTAGAACTATGTGTTCTTATTTATATCTTAATAAGTTATCTTGGTAACAGAAAAAAAATCACCTATATCAGTGTACCATCAATATATATATGCAGAGCTATCAGTACACAGATGGTACATCATTTATGTCGATATGTACAATTCTTTCTACTACAAAGTGGCATTTCAAAATTCTCTTAATTAAGTCGATTTTTTTCTCAGTTTTTAGCAATATACCGACGAGTATACCGAATATGAATGCTGAAATCCCATCTTAAATGCCATTTTTTAAAAAATAATATAACACTTAACAAAATATTTGAAATAGATACTGGTCAGTCTATTAGTCTTTTCTTAGTAGTATTTTGTCAATTTTTTAAAAAGTACAATTTGGAAGTTTTACTTCCAAATATTTACTTCTGTATTCAAGTTTTGATTTAAAATGTTTCTTAGCTTCTCCAAAAGTAAATATTTTGAATTATCAGAAATTGAATTCTTTTTTAGGTGAATCAAATAAAAGTAGCCGCTTTGTTGACCAGCTAATCAACCACCATATTAATGATACTAACTTAGTCAGCCAATGTTTATGAGTTATAACTAATCATTAGAAAGTTTTATTTTAAATTACAATGACACAATAAGCATAGAGCATTCTAGCTGTTAAGTAACGAAATTAATCGGCGAAATCGCGTTAATTCTTGAGGTTGGGGGTTCTGAAAAAGATTTAGTTTGCGATATATTTCGTATGGGGTGACTAGTCGTATTTATTGCGTTTTAAATAATTCAATTTGATTCATTTTTATATTATTTTAAAAATCACTGAAGTTGTTTGTTATTATAAGTATAAAGAAAAATGTTCATGCTCTTTGTTTCATTTTTCAATAATAATAAATAGCTATAAAACCCGCTGTAGGGATAAAATTTTCAGAAAAAAAAATGGGCGCCAAAAATGTCGAGTATGAAATAATAATTACATGGCATTCTAGAAATATGAAAAAATATTTTTAAACTCTCGTTTCAAATAAGTTAATACCACTTTAATTTTAAATTAAATATGAGTAGTTTTTGAAAATACTTTAAAACCTGTAAGTCATTTTGATGCTATCATTAAAACGAAGTACCCTTGTCACATTTCATCGCTGCGAATTCCTGCATTCGATCTTGGCCTCACAGGTGTTATTCTGGTATAGACCGTGCGCTACAAACAAGGAGGAAAAATTTTTTTTGTTCACTTACCGGTTATGAGATTAGTATTAAGCACGTATAAATAAGCCCTCCCCCATCTCCCCCGCAATCTCCCGAGGCATAAAGAGGGGGGGGGAGTAGCAAGGGAGATGGTGAGAAGGAAATCTTGGCATCTAATGGTAGTTGTTCGATCGTTCGAGGTGTGATTCAGCGGCGGAATATGTGTCGAAAACTTTTCTCAAAGGGGATTGATACAAAGCGCGAAAGGTATCCGAGTAGCATCGATTTGTTTTTGATTGATTGTAGCAATTTTTATTTTATTTTGTAGCGGTTTCTTCATTTTACGCTGTTTGCTATTAATTCCTTATATCGCAAATTTATGTATTTATTAGTTTTTGATATAATTTTCCATCAAGAATGGCGTATCTCAGATCTCTCCTTCTGCTAAGTGTGCCGCTAAATAATTCTTAATATTTCTTAAAGAAAACAATTGGACCTTTCGAGAAAGGTAACAAATACTTTTCTCAAAGTCCGTGCCACCGCTAGCTATATATACTGATCATAAAACTTTCAAATAGGGAAAGCCCTGTTAGAAACATCGTTCAAGTAAATAATCCTTAATATTCTTAAACGATACAATTGGACCTTTCAAGAAAGCATACATTTATACAATGCATCTGACACAGCTAGCTATACATTTTGACTATCAGTCCTTGAAATAGTGAATGGCCACCGAGAAACATGGTTCACATTTTGTACCAATCCAGTCAACAAGCTATTTTAATTATTGAAATGCTGCTGGGAAAGTTTGTAAGACATCGATGAAAGCAAGTGGTTAGTCCGACCAGCAATGTCTGGTGAATATGACGGTTGGGACAAGAGTTCCGAGCCATATGCAGAAGTAATGCTTCTGACATCAATGGTGAGTAAGATGAGTCGCTGTCTTGTAGCATCACTTATATGTGTCTTGTAGCCGAATCTGGACTCTTTTCAATCAATAAATGGTTCAAATTGATTAGTCATTGATTGTAGCAAACAATATTAAGTGTTTCATTTGAATTCAGAAGTTAATGGTAGACATCATTCTTCTGATTCCACCAAATGTAAAAGCGTGAAATCGCTACTTTTGAATCGGCTAAAACAACGTACACTCACATTTAGCCTTAAGGTATTGCCACCGGAAGTTTTTACTAAGATACGAAAGTTAGCACTCGCCGTTTTCTTTTGATTGAACAAGAACAGCACTACGGATCGCAGTTCCTCTTTATTTTGTTTAAAACACGTTTGCCACACAAACACAATGCCATGCAAATTTAAAATCGGCTGCACATCAACGGCATTTCAATAGATATTGTTCTAGCAATAAACTGACATAATAGTTGAGAACTGTGAACCGACTCTTGTTTTCAGACCTTCAAGCGAAGAAAAGAAGAATTATTAGAGCGTATACATAGTAATAACTAATAATAAAATCGATATTACCCACGTCACAAATCACATATTTAACGATGGGTAAATGGTAATTTAGTATTTCTTAATGTATTTGGAGCTATAACCATTAGTGTCCCCCTGCTTGTTTGCTTGATAAAGGGTCAACATGAAAATGACCTTCCATGGTCAACACAAACAGGTCAAGCTTCTAGCTGTATTAACTCATGAGTTCCATAAATATTGGTTTCGGCTTATTATTCAAATAAACATACCCGTACATAATATCTAATCAGCAACTACATATATCTGATAGTATATTCACTAACTAGTAAAATTAATAATGTCCCCAGGTCAATAAGTAATTTTCAAAAGTCAAGATTCAGTTTGATTTCAAGACCATTGAAAATTACAGGTTTGGTATTTTTAGTAGTATTTTATACAGTAGATTCTTTTCAAACTTTGAAACAAATTTGTTGGGTTGGCCGTTTATAGGTCTGTACTTTCGCATGCACATAAACACAACTTCTCATAAATACAATAAATTAATGAAATCGGGATGTTATTTTCTGACTACAACTGTTGTCTTGTGTCAAATTTTGGTGTAAACTGGTTGGAGAAAAAAGTGTCAAAAATACATATTCTCGCAATAGATTTTTTTTTAAAAAGTTAGATTCTCGCCAAATATCTCTATTTCAAAACTACCTTTCGCCAATGCCAAGGAAAGAATTCGTGGCTTTATCCGTTGTCCGCAATTTTATGAAGAATAAGAGGGATCAAACCTTGATTGGAAAAAAATGCGAGAAAGTTCCGGGGTGACCATTATTGCTAATTTTGGTTAGTGGGTAGTTGAAACAATAAAGAATTCGAAAAGAAGTATGAAAATTAATGGTTTTATGAATCTTCTCTTCAATTGCAGCTTAAGTAGGATCAGAACTCAGTTTTAAGTATGAATATGTAAGCCATGCAATTCCTTTTTATTCAAATAGATAAAAACAATTTTTGGCGACAAAATAACAATTTTTTAAAATAAACCAATCACTAAGCAAGAGTTGGATTATCCACCATGTTTTGATAGAAAGGTCATAGCAACACCTTTTCTATTCCGGAATTATATTTATCTAATAAAGAAGTGTTTTATAGAAGTAATCTCTTTAAAGGAAATGAATATAGTTTTTATATCGCAATTGATGTTGAAGCAACCTTTATTTATATTTAAGAGAGTCATAGAGCTCTAAGCTCCAAATGCAAAGCAAATGGATAGTTTGTATTAAAATATCTAAGCCAAACTAAGAAAGTAATTATATTTTTTTTATCGACAAGCTTACAGTTTATATTTTGAAATAAAACGTAGCTCAGTGTTTCATTCAGAATAGGTTTTCGTAAATATTTTAAAACAGAAAATGCAAACGATGAGGTTCACCTGAAAAAAGGTAAATACGAATATGATTTCCAAACGCAATACAGCTTATAACAACATTTTTTTTTTCTGAACGCTTCTAAATAAATAAAACAGTTTTTCTGAATATAAAATAAAGATTTTGAAAAGAAAATTTCCTCACTGCAGGCAATAACATCTTTTCAATAAATATCCTATCTATAAGATGGAAAATTTATGATACAAAAGTCGAACTTTACCCATTTGGCATTCAAAATAATCGTTGGCCTCTTTTTTAATATTCGTTTAGGCAACAGAAAAGAAGGATATTTTTTTTTCTTATCGTGTATGGAATAAGCAAGCATATTTTAACATTAAAATTATATATTTCATAATAATTTTAATCATAAAATGACAGTTAACTCTATATTACTTTAGAAGAATCATAACAGTGTCGTTTCCTTCCAGAATTAAATGTACAAATTGTATGAATTTGGTTGAATTTAATATTAGATAAATATTTATAATAATAAAGATGAATGTATGTGTATGCCTGCGTGTGTCAGCACTCTACAGATCCACTGTTTGACATACAGATACCAAATTTGGCATACATACTTTGAAGAGTGGAAATGTGCAATTCGGAGATAATTTTTTAAATTGGCATTTAAGGCATAATTTTAATTAATCAAAAAAATTAAACTGAATTTTAAAGCTTTTTCCCGATAGTTTTTGAAAATATTATTGCATAAAAATGAATTTTACACCGCTTCTAAACTGAAAAATTGTTTTTTTTAATAATATCAATTTAATACTTGTGTAAATTTTTTCTAAATTTCAATTTTTTTTAAAAACATTTTTTTCTTTCTAATTTCTAACTACTGTTGCTTTGAAATTCAACGCATTTTCATTGCTTCATTTAATATTTGTCACTTGATTTTTCCTATTGTTGGAAGTTAAAAAAGGATTCTGTTTAATATTAGTATTATTTACAAGACAAAAAAGAAAAAAAAAAAGTGAAATTACGGTATCGCGAAACTTAGAAGGAAGATTAACCGGATATTTAAATTTATTAATAGTGCTATGATGTTATGGGACTGTCTCCATTAGAAAGGTTTATACACACAATAAACATGAATTGAGTAAATCAGTTAAAATAATGCGACTTTAATATCAGATAATTTGTCGGAATCATGGACATAACAAATATATCAAAACAATTTATTTGAAATCAAATGTAATCACTATTCTGGACAAACCAGCCAGTCACCTGAGACGACTAGTTATGAATTAACGAAAGAGAAAACGGAAAGTTCAGCTTAGTTTAGTTTAGTTATATAAATGTCTTGTTTTAAAGCAATACACGAGTCATTTTGTGACGGACCGCCATCAGATGACGAGGACGACACCTGAACAAATTCTCAAGACCCCTCTTCAAACTTTCGCACCACACCAGCGCGAAGACCAGCCCCGATAGGTTTAACGTGCACCAGACCCGCTTACACGACGGTTCTTCGGTGGAATTGGGTCTCGAACCTGAAACCCTCCTGTTCCGAAGCCGAGACTTACCACCAGGCCACCGCAGCCAGAGAGAAAATGGTAAAGTTAAACAGAATTGTTTAGGAATGTTGTTTATATTTAAAGAAAAACAGTTTTATTTTAAAATCCCCAAACCCACGTTTCAATAATATTTTTAAAACAATATTTTTTCACAAACAAGCTAACATTACACACTTTGAAGCACAATTTAACTCCGCACTTCATTCAGAATTGATCGACATAAAAATGAAGAGTTGAAAATGCGAAAGATCAGATTTACTGAAAAAGCTTAAATATATAAATACATGACTTTCAAAAGGAGTACCGTTCCTTCATCTGAAAATTATTTTTCCGAACGTTCCAAACTAAACAAAACAATCTCACCGAATACAAAATAAAGAATTTGAAAGAAAAAAGCCCTCCAGAAATGCAGCAGGAAAGAACGATGTCTTTAAACGCCCCGTCTCCAAGATGGGAAAGTTATGTTACCATGGCTCGCGCTTTTCTCATTTAGCATTAAAAATAATCGTTAGCCTCTTCTACTCTTTTAGGCACTAGAAAAGGAGGTAATTTTTTCCTCGTCGCTTAAGTGCCCCGAAAACAGTGCGAGCATTATTTCGTCTCCGTCCGCTAATGCTTCAATTCCTTAAGTGCTCGAAACACTTAAAAAAGTTCAACGTTTTTTGCGCTCGCTCCTTTGAGTTTATGTTTTGGCGATGAAGTAAAAAGGGCTGACCGCCAAATAAACATCTTCCAAGTACCATTTACGGTTGGGTTTTTGATGCATATGGAGCTTCCCGCAAAAAAAGAAAAAAAAAGTAAAGCAGGATCTTGACCCCTTCCTTCTTTGCTCGTTAATGGAACAGGATGTATTGTCTATTAGCTTGTGTAAACATTTGGGAATATGCTGTACATGAGCTTTTGGATTAGAATTGTTACAATGGCGAAACGAATTTATTCGAATAGACAAACTTTACGCTATTCTTTGTTTCTTTTTTTTTAAATATCAATATGCAGAGATGTTCATGTTTCTGTTAGAGGAAGAATAAATCAGATGAAAAAGAATATTATTGAGGTGTAATAAACTGATCAAATTTTCTGAACCCGTAACTGGAGATACGAATTTCCTTATGCGGCCAGACATGGAGTCAAAATGATTCAATTGCTATTTTTATTTTTTGTCTTTTGTAAACCACATTGGAATTTCTTTTGGAAACACAATACATTCTGGAGATCATGTAGTTACCAAAAAAATATTAAAAATATTAATATTAAAAGTGCTAAATGTTATAATGTTAAATATTGAAAAGATGTTATAAGAAACGTAAACAATTTTTTAATAAATATTTACTTCGGTTAGATATTACGGAATGACACTAATGTTAACAACTATTAGAATTTAATGAACAGAAATGAAGAATACAATATTAAAAAATATCATTTTAAGAATATTTTTTATTCTTTTTGCATTATCCAAATTAAAAGCAGTTCCAGAGACAATGAGTCAATGGCTCCATAAATAACAACAAAAACTTTCAAAAACAATAACTCGGATATACGCGTGTGTTCATACTTAGACTTTTGCCAACATACTGCTGAACTTGAAAGTAATAAGGAGATGATTGTATTTGAGGACAAATTACCACGTGATAATCAAAGCTATTGAACAACGCGGAGTCATTTTGACTCCCGTCTCCAGTTGGTCCAGGATTCTGGGAAAAGTGGAATGCAAAGAATATTAGACTGTAGCACCTCTTTTTTCCTTTGAGCAGAGAGCGCCTCCTTGTGGCGTTTTGCAGAAGACAAGCAGTTGAACGGCAGACCTGCATCCTGAGGTCGACTTTTTATGCGCAACCCTTGCGCTAACTTCGAATGCTTTCGGCTGGAAACATTGGACTCCCTCCACCATACTGTTTTCTTTAACCTAATTTTCTATGTGTGACTGTAATAATAAGTGTTTGTAAATTTTAAAGTGTAGCTGTGTCTGTGGAAATTAAAAAAAAAGTGTATTTAAAACCAGGCAGCTCCTTAGAAAATCACAACACACCCACTCTAAGACACAATAAAACCAGTGGAAGTGGTTTCCCTGAACTTTTCTCATATACTCTCATAAAGATCTTATCCCCTCTTCCACTGCATAAAATTGCAGACCTTAGTCAAGATCACGCATGTCTTTCGTTTGGCATTGACAAACAATAGTTCCGAAATATAGATCTTTGGCGTGAGTCTAGCTGACTCTACTGAATCTATAGGGCGAATATGTATTTTGGACGCCATCTTTTAGGGGACATATTAACACTAAAATTTGACACAATACTACAGTTACAAGATAACATATCGAACTTCATTGATTTAAATCATTGGGTTTATGAGTTATTGCCTTTACATGCATGCGAAAATACAGATCGACATACGGACAGCCATTTGCTGAATGTGGTAATATAT
This sequence comes from Argiope bruennichi, assembly GCF_947563725.1. Classification (NCBI taxonomy): domain Eukaryota; kingdom Metazoa; phylum Arthropoda; class Arachnida; order Araneae; family Araneidae; genus Argiope; species Argiope bruennichi. The sequence continues at coordinate 60,085,535 of NC_079154.1, forward strand.
TTTTATGACTCGGAAAATCTGAAATATGAAAATTCGTCAAAATCACAAGTTTTTGATAATTGAAATACTTCCTCTATACTTCATAAACAAGAAAGTAAAAATACATATACATGATAATAATAAGCATACAGATTTTGCATGTTTATTGACATTTACCATATGAAGTCACTAAAGAAGAAAGACTCTGTTTAATATTAATATAGTTTATAAAACAAATAGAAAATGAAATGACAACAATAACGCAACATTTAGAAAATAAATGAGCCGGAATTTACGTTTTTAATAGCATTGTGATGTTACGGGACTGTATCCATTTGAAAAGTTCACGTATATGATAAAAAGAACTTAAAATAAAATAAATAAAAATTGGAACGATAAGGATTACTTTTTCGATCCAGAGCCGATAAGCTGAAAATTGGAAGTGTACAGGACAATTTGGAGGCAAGGAATTGCCAACTCCGACGGAAATAAATAAAGTGTCCATTATGTTTTCTTTTAATATCAACGATAACACTAGCTTTGTGTATAATAATCACAAATTTCCTACTCCGATCCTCTCTAAGGTAGATAAAACTGAATGACCGAAGCACCGCTAGAGCAACACTGGCGGGGAGGGCTGAATCCTAAAGGCCCATCACCGGCCACGTTACAACCTTTCCAGTGGGAAATATGTGCCGTCATCAATGGGAGGTAGTCAACACTCACATTTTCTGTACCCACCAGGGTGGCGATAACCAACCACCATTCCAGAAGCTTCTCATCCTCATTTTTAAGGTGCCCTCCAATAGGATATCTGTGCATAGTAAACTATTCTTCACTATTGAAACGTTATTTTAAATTTATAGAAAATTAACTATTAAATTAATTGCAAGGAAACCTTCATTTCTTATGCTTCAAAGTATTTGGAAAAAAAATCACTGCAGCAGTTTTGATTTCTCTAGCAAATAGCTATTTACAGTGTTTTCATTTTTTAAATATTTACATACATTTTATAACACTAAAACTACCTCAATTTGGAGTAATATCAAAAAAAAAAAAAATTTCAAACATGTTTTAAATATTAAAATATATATACAACAAAATTATTTTAAACGTTAAAATACATGTTTAAAACTTCGCAACGAATCAGCCCCCAATTCATCATAAAAAATCAATCATAATATCATTTTCATGCTTACATCCGTTCTTACTTGCAGTGAAAATATTTATTTGAACAATTTTTTTCCCCCTATATTAAACTGGAACTGAATTTCAATAAAAACTAAGAGACGCGTGCATCAAAGATGTCGACTCGACTGACAACACGTGCGCAGAAACAATTTGTATCACTTAAGAAAATATTCATACATCCTTTGGGCTTTTCGGCTTTTTTCTTTTTCTTTTTAGCAACAAATAATTCTTATGAGAGTCATGTTTTTTCCAAGCGAAACACGCAAGTCTGGAAGCTAAAACATAAATCATGCCTTGTAAAAAGCAGCTGTTCAAACCATGGTAAACACGAGTCTGAGTAACTGTCTGTAAACGATAGACTCATGTTAAATGGTAATCATGCACGTTATAAACATGATAAAGTAAATAATGGCTCACTTTTAGCTTAAAACACGCAAGACGTCTCGTGGTTCTTCGGTATTTTTTGTCACATGCAACATTTTTTGATTGCATGATAAATCACTTCAATAATGAATTGTAATCTTTTGATTAAAAAAAAGGGACAACTTTTAAACCCACATAATATTGATTTCTTAGTCAAATGATTATTATTATTATTATTATTTTGCTAAAAGTATTTTTTTAAAAAAGACGTGTGAGCGTTTGCTGGTCTAATAACAGACGATAAAAGATTTTATTTGTATTTGGAATCAATAAAAGACACTGGAAACAGTAACAGATAAAAAATTAACGAAGTTAAAATAAGTTTCAGCAGTAAAGATGCTTAAAAAAATTTTTTTTGAATAAAGCTTAATGAATTTTTCAATAAATATAAGGTTATTAGAAAAGCATAAAAATATGATCAATGAATATAAATGCTAACTGATATATAAGAGCTAAAGAAAAGAATTGTAAAATTTAGAGTAAATAATAATTAAAACTGCGAGAATTAATCTTGATAAGTTAAAAGTCTGTTCTTTTTGTACCTTGAATAAAGTTAAATTTCTTTCATCAAGCCTGAGTTTTTCTTTTAAATACAGTTTCAAAAATATTTTTAATATTTATTATTATTTTTTTAAATTTTAGATTTTGCTAGCTTTTTATTGAATAATAAAATCTGAACTAATTAAATTTATTCAAATACATGTCTTAACAATAATTATACTATGGTTAAAACATGTGATAATGAAACAATAATTATATTATTCTCAAGGTTATTTACTATCATCTAGAAAAAACAATATTTTTAGATATATTTTAAATAATTTTCGGCATGAATGTATGACTACATTTACAATCATCAATTATATTCCTTCAGTATATAATTAATGATGATGAATTTTCTGGTTACATAAACAAATAAGAAATGCATCATTCATTCGAAAAGAATCCAACTCAGGTTTGGTTTTTAAAGTGTTAAAAATCTAACTTTTCCCAGCAACGGAAATTTATCATGTAAAAGGCACATCGAATTTACTGTAATACAGTAACAAAATTCTCGTTCCTTGCAGCAATATTTGCAGATAAAACATAAAGCTATCAGCTTAAACAAACAATTTTAGATAGTTGTTTATTCAAAATTTCTATTCCATTCTTTTTTATTTCCTGCGAATTCTGAAGAGCCTTAGTTCTAAGAACAGGCGCACATACTCCAGAAACTGCAGACGCAAATATTTAACATAACGAGAGAAACAAGAAACTAATTGTCTGCAACAAGAAACATTTTCTCTGCTGTATAATTAACTTGCCGAACAAACAATGGAAATCTCCACTTAGAATACCTAAATACACGAAACACCTGCCAATCAATTTGTGCTGAGAAGCCTTAGTACAAAAAAAAGTAAACAAAACACCAACTACTAGACTAGAATTCACTGATCAAGGTCAGAGGAGGAAAAGTCCTTTCGTCCTCTTACCAATATCCCGTAAAATAGATGTGTCGAAGGAAAAAAGGCGTAAAAATAAAACTGGGATCAATTGGGAACAACAGGAACTATAGGAAATGGCCAATGGCAAGCGAAAATTCCTACTCAAAGAACTAATACGAGCCGACAGAAGTGAAGCTACTGCTATAACGTACCCGGAAGGTAGCGCAGAAAATAAAGGAAACAACAAAAAGAACTAAAAAGATATATAAAAAAAAAATACTTCAGAAGCGGCTACAACTTCTATTCGGGTGGTGGATTTATCGAGCACCTTGGCTGCAGCATTTGTTTTTAATTTTATTTATTTTTTACTTTTCTTTCTGTCTTTTATTCTGTCTCCACTGTACTGTATTTACTTTTTTTCCCCTTCTCCTTTCTTCTGATTTTCTTTTAAATCACTATTGTTGTTAGAGATTCGAAGCGTTTCTCTAAGAGAAAAAGATCTTGTAACAAATAAGTCGCAAACTTTTAATGGTTTATATAGATATATATGTAATTGTCAGCACATAGATTTATCCTGATTTCTTTTTACTTTTTCTTTTTTTGGGAGCCATGAACTTGGCGAATTGGCGACGGTCCGTGGCATTGACAGGGATTCCTTAGAAATAACAGAATTTACAAGCGGATTACGAGCAGCTGCTTTGGCTTTGCTTGCTTTTGTCTTTTTACATCCAGCTTACTATTTATTTTTTTCATGGAACGATTTTGTCTACATACTGACTTCCTTTTTAGATCGGATTTTCGAAATCGATCAATAAATGCGATACCAAATTAAGACACTGATAAACACAGACGTTCTTACGAGTTATTTAAGTTGTGCACTGATTTTATGAGGTTCAAGATTTATTACTTTGCCATAATTGGCAATAGTTCCTTGCTAGGAAGTTTTTAACAAAAAATAAATTGTTCCTAAAAAAGAGTTGATTTAAGAACATTATCTATCTTTTATAATTTAAATTAATCTACTTAATAAAAAAAATCCTATCTTAAATAAAAGAATATATTTAATAACTTAATTTAGAATTTATTTAAAAACTTAAACTGAATATAAAAATTTACTTAAATAACATATAACTACAAAATAAATAAAACAAAACTCATTATAACTTTAAAATGTACCGTAAATAATTCACAACTATACACCGAATGATAAATACAGAAAGAATCTTCTAGTCTTTTAATTGTTACATTAAAATTCACCAAAGCATTTTAACTGTTGCCATTAAATGAAAATCAACTCATCTCAGAATTCCAAAACAATAAATTATAATTTCAATAAACTTTTACATTTCTGCTCTAGAATTTACCCATTTTTATCATAATCTGCCTCAGAATGATGTCAGTTCATGCACACTAATACACTCCAATTTAATTTTGGAAACCACTGCAGCTTAGCAGGATGAAAAATACTGCGAATCAGAGTGCAATTTTAAGGTACATGTGGTTCATTTTCAGTTAATTTTTACTTGAATAGTTAAAAAAGTATTTATAAGGAAGTCATTAATGATAATAAACTAGATTAATTTTTTTGCTAAATCTCTTATCTCAATGGCAGACGATATTTATAGAAAGAAATGCAAAATTAAATTTTAACATCCAATAAAAAATGTTTTTATTTCTGAAATTTTGGCACCTTTCATTTAATTATTTCAAGCAAATTTAAGCCGGCGCCGTTGCCTAGGGGTAGTGCGCCTTCCCATGATCTAGGCATCCCGGGTTCGAGTGTTGGTTCGGACATGGTTGTTCTCTACCCTGTGTTTTATCTGTGAGGTGCGTGCATAAGATCCCCCCCCCGGTAAAAAGGGGTTGCGCAAGTGAGTATGTGCGTGTGCCATCTTCATATGAGCTAAAAGTCACACTTTTACCCTACGATGCTCTTAGGAGTCTTTACTCTCAGAAGCTACCGAGCAAAAACTTGACTTAAAATAGTCACACGACAACAACAACAATCAAATATAAACAACAATTCTGGCTCAAATAAAATATAAATCACTCCATTAATAATTGTTACTGAAATTTTTATGTTATTATTATTTATGTTTAAAATTAAGCAAAATGAAAATGAGAAAATATTTTATACTACATTAAATCTATCCCATTATTTCCTGATGCATTAAACAAGTTTTGCATTCTTCTAATAGCTTGAATAGCAAGTATAAGAAAAACAATTAAAAAATAATTTTTGAATATTTAAATATATGTAAAGTGTGCGGCATTCTCTTGGAATGATGTTTCATTCTAGAAAGAAATTTTATGCTGTCGTGCAATAATACTTATATATATATATATATATATATATGCTAAAGAAGAGATACTTTTATACCTGCGAACAATAAAAATAAACACATTTTTTAAAGAGTTCCAACTTATTTTTTACAATTCATTAAATTCATCAAAACAACGAAACTGCTTATGCAAGCGCTACAACACATACTACTCCATGACTTCTACATTGTATATATTTAAAAAAAATTTCATCAAAAATGGGTTGTTAATTGCAATAATGAATGAAATGCATCATTATCATTTTTCTAATAGACATACAAACTTCACCTAATAACACTTTAGCCCTAATAACAAAGAACAACCATTATAAAGGATTATTTATTAATTTGCATACCTAAATTCCAATTGTTTTTTCCCATTAAAACCCTTATGTTCATTTTGTATAGTATACCATACATACAACTTTATAAAAATACACTACCACTATAAAATAATTTTTAACTTTTTTTATTTTAATTTTAACTTTTATCTTGCCACGATAAGGGTTAAAGATTGAAGTAACAGAACCATAAGTATTAAATATTATACGTATTTTTAGGCAAACCCATTTATTAATTTCATAGCAATCATTTTTTATTTATAGCGTTAATGCTCCAGAATTTAATAAAAAAGATAAATTGAGATTAAACTTTTAACTAGAGTTGTTAAACATCTAGAAGCCTACTATTATTTCACGATAACAGATTCATTATAAAGAATTTTTTCAGAATACATAAAATTTATTACCACAAAATCGAAACAAAGACAACCTTTGTACAGCTAACTATGAAATAATTTAAAATTAATATTGAAAAAAATGTAGTATTATATATTATAGTAAATGTAGTATTATATATTTTAGTAAATGTAGTATTTTCTTTTCTAACTTTTACAAAGTACCTCTATCTTAAAATGTTGCTTCAAAATACCTTATTGAATTAAGTTTGCATTCGTCAGCCAATATTCCGAACTGCTATTTTCAAAAAATATTACATACCAGGGAAAGAGTCCAGTTTTTGAATTTCAGTCATAACGTTTTTATTTAATCAAGAAGGGGTGATTCCACCAAAGAATCTCAAAAGAGGCAATAGAAACAACTATTAGTCCAATTGAATTGCAGTTTTATATGGAAAAATACGTATTATAATTTTTATTGGTTTATGCTGTTGAATTGGTTTATACTCCTGAAGAGGGCAGCAATATGGATTTCATATTTTTCTAAACAAAAAGCAACTAAAAGCATTTTGATGCTAGAAGTATTGACGAACAGTAGTGAAATGGATGTAGCCTAAAAATATGTTCGCTTTACTGAAAAAGAAGAATTACACCTGATATAACACAACAACAAAAAAAGCGACCAAAGGAACACACACGCTGAACACCTTAAAAGCATCAAAAAATCATATTTCTTTCCTTCAATTTGACCGGCTTACATTCGATACTTTATAAGTAAACCAGTTTTTCTCGAGCTACAAAAACAATCCACTCCCTTCAACTTCCAACTCTCTAAAAAAAAAAAAAAAAAATCGTGCAAGGCAATAGTTGTCGACATCCAAGTACAGACGCTTTTTCAAACAATGAAGGAGCTACCTAGTATGTCAGTGAAAATTTTTTCACACTTTCTTTTTACTACAACAATAATTTTTTTTCAGCTGCACCCTTTTTTTTTTTTCTTCCTAGCTCTAGCTTTCTTCTACGATTTAGTTTCCGGCCAACATCAGTTTGTTTTGTTTTTCCAGTTTTCGGGTTCCTCTGACTCAAGCCACCCTCCACCCCCTCTACACACTTCTTTTGTCATAAACGCTTACCTTTTACAAGTTTCAAAGATTCTTCCCACCCACCCCCAACTCACACCCCGTATGAAGTGAACAGTTTTTGTTTTTGTTCCAAAGTGTTGCCACACCATCTTTTGTATTTTCGCTTTTCCTATACTTCCTTCCGTTTTCCCTCGCTCTCGAATTCGAAACTTTTTTTTCACCCTCCCTTCTCCCTATTATTTTTTTCCCTTTTCACTTCTCTTCGTTTTCTCTTTTTATATCGTCTGCACGACAAGCTACTCGTCGTTCTTTTTTATTTTTATTTTTATATGTTACACTTTTATACTCAGACGATTTTTGGGTCATTGTTTCAGCGAATACTCGCGAAGTCGTTTGAAGTTACTCGAAGAAAAATGTGCCTCAATTTTTTTTTTCTTCCTTTTGTTCTTCTCCTTTCAAAAAAATTTATATATCTACGAGTGAAGAGAAGCGAAGGGGATGTACGCTGGAGTGAGAGAGAGAAGTTTTATATTTCAGCTGTATAAATTCCGATTGGGCATCTTCTTCTGTTCGAAGATTCCATTTCTTGCTGGGATCGACGTTTCTCGAGACAGAAACTTTAGAAGTTTGCCGTCTTATGAATGAAGGTCGGTTTTCTTTTACAGATATTGAAAAGGCTTTGTTTAAAATGAGGTTGTATCAGAAAGTTATATACTATGTTTAAAGTAAACGTTTTTGTGGTCTGAGAATAAATAAAGCAATCCAATATTAAATGAAAACTCAATTCGCATGCGCTTCCAATAATATGAAAGTTAATAGGATATTTAGCAATAAAATATTTAAAAGAATTATTCTATAAAAATCCATTGCTTTATATGGAATTAATAGGCTTTCATTCTATATAAAATAATGCAATACAAATGAAAATTCATTTCATATTTAGTAATTCAATATTGAAAAAAATTCTAGATATAGCATATTTCTTATATGAAGCATGAATATTCAATAAACAGAAATCATTGAAATTATAAACAAAAGGGAATTGACATTTTTTAACGGACTGTGGGTCGTGGTGCCAAAACAAGCAACAAGAAATAATATAAGATTTGTCAAAATTTGAAATATTTGTCAGAAAATTTGTGGAAAACAGACTCTTGCTATGAACAATTTGTTTTTAATTCTATTTTTTAACTTTTTCTAGTTAATGTATTTTTCCCATATTAATTTCTAACTTTTAAGCCAAACAAAAATTTCTTTTTCACTAAAAAAATGATCCAAGTATGGATGGCATTAAAAAAATTCTTTTACATAGGAAAATTTACGTTTGATTTATTTTAAACGTGTCTGTAACTAAACATTTTTATGATTTTATCTCCTCCAATTTATTCCTACGCTGCTTTTAACAAAATAATTTTAAAATATTCTTTATAAAACTTTATGATACATTTTATTAGAAAATTCATTCCATCAATTTTTCAAATTTATGAATTCACTTACTCGATAAAAGACTGCCCACAGTTTAAAAAAAAAAGCACAATACAGATAGTTAGATACCTTATTGTCTAACGAGGACAACGTTTTAATGTCTAATTATTAGAATCCATTTTTTAAATTTTCTATCTTAATAGTTATTTAAAATTGAATGTAAAAATTTTATTAATACTGAAAGTTAATTTATTTAAGAAAAGAAAGAAAGAAAAAACGAAATTCCGAGATTAAATTATCGTCCTATTAAAAATCAAAGCTTCAAAACGTATATCGGTTATTATAATTTACAGTGAAATTATGTCTCCTGAGTTCTAAAGAAGTCATGATACCAAATCGAACTTTATTCCCTAGAAATTTTTTTTAACAATTTCTAGGTAGAACTTATCAAATCGTTAATTCTTATTACCTGTTTTATTTGAAAAGGTGACATTAAATTTTTCTCAAATAAAGTATTAGATTTTGAAATTGCAAATATTGTGTTATTTCGTTAAAGTAAATTAAGTGTGTAATCTCTTAGTACGTTTTGATAGTTAAATTTAACTGAAAGAAAAAGTTATCGATTGTAACAAGTGATATGTTTCTACAAATGGCTTTTAACTAAAATTATTATATAAAAGAATATCCTTATTGTTCTTTGGAAGATGGGCGGGTGTGGGTTAGGATATTTTGCTTGCTTATTCTCTGTCATTCAGAAGAATTTAAAAATTGCAATTGTGACGCAAATGCATATTTAAGCAATTGCTGTAAAATGAGGTAAAATTAAGGATACAATTAGTTTTATTTTAAGGTAAAATTTAGGTAAAGATTTTCTGAAATTTTATTTTTTAGTTATTATTATTATTTTAAAATTCAATTATGAACAAAAAAAAAACAAAAACAAGAAAAACCCATACATTTATTTCTTCAAAATCTATCTTAATTATCATGAAGACAACAAAGAAAAATTCTATTTAATCGAGTTAATGTTTTCTTTAGTTCATTTATGCCAAGTTATTTAGTTCATTTGTGCCAATATCGAGCATGGAAATACCGATTTTATAATTGCATACATTATTTTAAATAAAAATATATATCCTCCAAAGACTAATTATTAGTTTTGTTCTTTCCGTTCATTCTATTCCATACATAGAGCAAACAAAAATTAACTAAAAGGTAGTTTAAACAAATATCTTTGTTTTTCTCATGAAATAAATAAGTAATACTGAATTTTCTTTAAAAAAAATTAAAAATTGCTTTTTCGCCTAATTTAATGTATTTGAAATTTAAAAACTATTAATCTGAAACACGATTAAAAAATAATCATATTTATATTCTAATGCTTTAATCATTATAAATTAAATTTTTAAAGTGATTTAACAATATATTTCATTTTCTAACTGTATAAAGCACACATCATATCCAATAAATATTCTTGGTTCTCACATCAAAATCAACTCTTTTTTGCAACTCCTAGGACACAGCTGCTTTTTTTACAACCGTGCAGCTGGAGTTAAAAACACTAAACAAACACTTCAGAGCCTTTGCTAACATTTTTTTCATTTGCAGTCGATCCCCTCTCTCCCTTTCCATAAGAGGGGCAGACATTGTGCGGGCCTTCCCTATTGATTGCACTATTAGAAAGGAGTCCTACCAACAAATGTAAATGAATAATTTACAACCGAGACGGCTGAGGTCTAATTGCATCCAGTGAAAAGGAAGTCGGATGTCCACTTGGGAGCCATTTGTTGCTGCGCATTGTTTAATTAAAAAGCGCATCTTCTTCCCAGCGAAAACAGATCCGCCAGGAATTTTAAAAACGGCACTCTCTCTCCGTTATTTAATTAAAACTGAAACAACATGACTTATTTGCGTGATAATGACACACTTTCTCGGTTGCTCGCTTCTCTCGGTTGCTCGTCTAAGATTTGATTTAAAACGAGAGAGAAAGTGAGCAAAGTGCACGCACCCTTCTATTTTATTCCTCTCTTTGCAGACGTTTAGAGCTGAGTTGTTACAGTTGAGATAAATATGCATTCGACGTTGATGTTTTGTGAGGAAGAAAGATCATTGTTTTTCTCGTAGATTGGCAACACGTCGAATGGATCAAATTGGAGTGAAATCTAAAAGATCTACAGGGTAGCCATAAAATAACTTTCCCTGTTTGGCGACATCTGCTGCTAAAACAAATGAACGGAATGGAACCATATTTCATATACAGACTGTGGAAAAAAATGGGGGGAAAAACCGCAAAAAATAATACCGAAAGTTTCCGACAGGGGAAATATTGGCGCTGTGGGAGTACAATTATGAATGAATTCATAAAACTCGCAGAAAATAAACTTTTATTTATCAATATTAAGATCTCTTGACCGCCGTGCAGCATTTTCATTATATACAAGATATCTGCCTGTTAGAAATGCAATTTTAGGAATAGAGCACACTTAGAGGGCATTCGCTACATTGCCACAAATTTACAGGAAGGTATGGTTACATTATAGAAAATGTAGAACGTAAGTTTAGTAGAATATGTATTTACACAACATATAAAGTACATATCCTCATATTGATGTGGTTTGAGTTTAGTTTGGTTATATTAATATGTTTTGAAGCCACACGGTAGTTATCATGGTACGGATCCTGCAAATTTGAATAACGATTAGAAAAAGAGTAAAACCCTAGAGCTCTTCTCTCCTCTTCTTCAACCTTCCGTACCGCAAAAACGGAAGCACGTTTGATCTAACACGAAGCACGTCTGTTTTAACGTGCACCTGGCATGTACACGACATATCATTAAAGAAATCAGGTTACAAACGTAAATCTCTGTTGTGCCAAAGTAGTAACACGTTACAGCCTGTGTCCGCAACTGAAATCTAGGTGACCCACTAATTGTTAGTGCTAACTGGTGTAAAATATGTTTACGCATTAGACCCTGATATGAGCAAGATCTTACCATTAGATCACCTTAACCAATGATATACAGCAGGGGTGGGCGTTAAGTCGATAGCGAACGACCGGTGGACCGCCAAGACATTTTGGGGTGACCGCCTTTACTAAGACTTAAGTATAGTAAGTATATGAGTATACTAAAAGAAACATATTTATGGAACACCGCCGAAAAATTTCAAAAATATTTCTGAGGAGTTGTTTAAAATAGGGGGTACATTAAATAAAGAGAAATATTATGATGAAATAATAAAACTTTACTTCGAATTCGAGGGAAGTTTTCAAGAGTTCACTAGACTTAAACAAATTTTTACATTCACGTGTTTTCCATTTCGCAATGTTAATGTGGAGGAAATCACTGAAAATATAAATTATATATTCTCTTTATCTCTTGAAGGATATGAAGTTTTTCTCTTTCAAAATGGTATGGTTTTAAAAGTACGTAGTTCAGAACCTAGGAATAACTTTTGGAATCAAATAAACGAAGTAAAGTATACTAATTAAAAAAAAAAAAGTTGCATATCATTTAACACCGTTCTTTGGCTCTACCTACCTGTGTAAATCTGAATTTTCAGCGATGAATATAATTAAGACAACATGTCATTCCCATCTCATAGTACCCCCGGGGGGACCTCGTAATGAGGATGAGATGCTTCCGGCATGGTGGTTGGATCTCGCCACTCTGGAGAGTACACAAAGAGGTGGGGGATCTGACTCCTCCCATCGATGACGGGACGTACTTCCTTCGGGGAGGGTTGTATCGTGGCCGGTGATGGCCCTTAGGACTCAACCCCAATTCCCGCCAGTGTTGCTGTTGCGGCGGTCGGATCAGTCAGCCTTATGGTTTAAATCCGTGGCGGTACGGATAGTCAATTGGTTGACTTCCCATCTCATAGATGACCACTTAGAATCCAGTTTAAGATTAGCAATTATTAATTACATACCGAGTTATCCAAAATTGGCGGACAAGTCTTGTACTACTATAACTATGAGAATTTACTTTAAATAAAATGATTTATTTTCTAATATATTTTGAACTGTTTGATATTAAATGCATCATTTGATATTATTATATTTGTGGCTATTATTATTAAGTTTGTAATTATGTTGGTAAGTACATATTCTGTATTTATTATTAAGTTAAAAAAAATATTATAGACTTTTTTTTAGCTCACCACACCTACGCCACTGGGTGGACCGCAACACCTTGAAAAAATTAGAAGTAGTCCGTACCCTGGAATAGTCTGCCCATACCTGATATAGAGTAAGGTGCCCATTTAGGTTTCTTTGCATTATGCGGTTCAAAGCCACGAGCTCCATTTTCAATGAATCTCCATTATTTCAGAATAGTATACTAGCAACTTACATAAAATGGGATTCATTCAAACATATTTGAATATTTTGAATGCACTTAATTTGTAAAGGACCCCTTTCTAAAACATTTTATTTAAGACATAATGTCGGCAACAAAAATACATAAATGAAATCTAAGTACAAACAAACTTTTTTCCCCTTCCTTGTTGGCATGTGTAAGCAAAGTCACCTGAAATCGCGCTTTGATATGCATACACATAAATGACGATGCTTTCGATTTTGCCTCAAGCTTGCCTTATTTGCTGTGCTCTGCTTCTTTCTTTTCAAGCTTTCATTCCTAAAACTTACTTCGTTCTTTTTTTTTCTTCCAACCCTCCCCCTTCCATCAACAGTGAAGGGTTCCTCTTCGTTCGCGAAAAGATTTTTTGATCCATGTTCGAGATCTCCTTCCTCTTGATCTTTTATTTTTTATCATTTCTGATGTTTGATTCCAGCCCCCTTGTCTAATGTTGTTGCTCGTGTCGTGTTTTCCGCATTTGTGTGTATCTTTTTCTTCCTCCTGATTTCAGACGGAATGGTTTTTATGTTAATTCTGCAGACTTTTCCCACACAGGAACGGTTGGCGCTGTATTTGTTGGAGTTTACATAAATGTCGTTCGTTTTTGCCATCCACATTCATGAGAGATGTGTTTACTGATGACTTTGTTACTTCAAGCCAAGACTTTTTTTTTTGTTGTTGTTAAATCGTCTGCAGTTGAAAGACTTCGTCTTTCAGACATTTTTTATAAAAAAAATGGTAACATCTTCATTCACTGTTTATACTTTATATACTTTTTATACATTTTTACATTTTTATACTTGTTAACTCAGATAAGACTAAGTATTTATTAAATATTAGAAAAAAAGCATATACATATTTTCTTCTCATGTGTGTAAGAAAAATGAAAAATAACTTTGAAATGAGACAGTTATACAAGAGAGAATTAGCTCGAAAATTCAATTTATGCATTCATAAACAAGTAGGTTTACTTTATTTGCTAAGCATTTATTCGCAGCGTTTATGTGCAAGATAAAACATGAAAAAAGTGAAAGGGTGACAGTTTATTTAACTATAGTAATAAATCGTCGAATTTTAAGGTTAATTAAATATCAATAAACAAATAACTTGAGACGAACAATTCTTCTAGTATATATAAAAATTTATTTCATGTATCTCGAAAACGGCTCTCACATTTTGGATCACATTTTATATTTAGATAATGTTTCGCTTTTTAAGTTTATTTATATAGGTGTCTTTCCTGGGAAAAAAAACTCCGCAATTTTACACACACAAACACAAATATTTTTTTTATAACCATTATAGCCATTTTCTATTTGCTCTCATGCTGACAATGTCATATAGCGCCATCTCGTGAAATTTTGTGGTACTTTTATTTATGCCATTAGATGATGACCTACTGGTATCTCAAAATTTTGTGAGATGGCGCTGATGGATGTGAGATGAGGTAACATTCAAAAATATTCATATGTTGCCAGTGTGTGATTCGTATCTAAATATTTTCCCCGAAAATAAAACACGATTTTACAAAAAACTGCCGTGCGAAGCTTGATCTTCCAGGCAATATTTTCTAATACAATCAACATTAAGAATAATGATAAAATGCAAGGATAATCCCTTTGGGTCAAATCATATTTAAATGTTGACTTAGCTTCCTTAGCTTGGATCCATTACCAATAAATTATTTTCTTTTTTCATATAATATAAAACCGGTTTTACATAATTATAAAATTATAATGAGAAACAGAATTATTTCAATTACTCCACCATTGAATCATCAGACCACCGAGTAGACAACAGGAAAAATATTCCCTTCACATGCATAATTTGAGTTGGAACGGCAAATATATATTTCTATAATTGCATAAGGCACGATTTCAGATCAATATGCTTTGTATTAACAATAATGTATTATTGTTAATACAAAGTAGTTATACTTTGCATTAGTTAATACTTATACTTTGTATAAGTAGTAAGTAAGTATAAGTAGTAATAAGTATAAGTAGTAATAAGTATAAGTAGTAATAAGTATAAGTAGCAATAAGTATAAGTAGCAATAAGTATAAGTAGCAATAAGTATAAGTAGCAAGCAAGTATAAGTAGCAGGTAAGTATAAGTAGCAAGTAAGTATAAGTAGAAGTAAGTATAAGTAGAAGTAAGTATAAGTAGTTATACTTTGTATTAGTTAATACTAGTTAATATTTTGTATTGGCCATTTCTGTTCTATTCTTAAATCCATAATTGCTGTTCAGTTCTTGCCTGAAATTACTTTCTTCTAAATAATCTTTTGGATATACAAACTGGCTGAATAGAATGTCAATATTGTATCTGAATTTAGGGAATGAATTTCAGAGCTCAGAGTGTAAATGACAAATAGTAATACGGATTAAAATAATGAAATACAATTATAGTCCTGTTTATACGGAACAAATGGCAATCCTGTGTATATGAAGTATATAATCAGATCTCCATATTTTAATCCTTTAAAACATTTTCGGAACTATGTGAGTTTGCGGTAACTCAAAAATGGAACGAACTAAGTGGACAAAATTTTGTATGTGGTCTTTATATCAAAACTGTAAATTTCAATAAAATTTTGGATGGAATCTATCAGACAGCAATCTGACCATGCTAGAGAACTTAAGAATTAAGAAACGCAACAAGTTAGATGGATGTTATCACTTCATGACTTCGTCGAATTATTCGTAAAGACCTTGTTTTCAGAAAAATACATAAAGCAGAATTTTCAATGTGAAGGTGTACGTAATATCATTACAGAAATTTCTGAAATATATGTGAAAAATTTTGTGTATACCAGTTGACCACTCATTAATTTCTTACACAAAAATGAAATATTAATTAAAAAAATTAATTAGACAAAAAAAAGACATAAAAGAGGAACAGATAAAAATGAACAGGTTTTGTTATTTGCCCATTTTCTTCCTATATCATAACCGTACTTGCGATTATAATTGTGTATTTTAATTAATGATGGTTGGCTTTGTAATATTTATTTGATTTAAATCTTTGACTGTAAATGTTGTACATATATGGAAAAAAAAAACTCTTTCAAAAGTACTGCACCCTATTCGATAACTTTCTGCAGAGTGTAAGTTAGAAAAGTAATATGAAAAAAAGTGAAAATCCCAGGTGAAGGAAGACCCTATGATATCCGGCAAGAAATTTTTAAAAAAATTATTCATTGTCAACAAAAGATGCGGCATATCCAGAACTTTTAAAAAAAAGTATATGAATTTTAAAATGGACGCATTAATCTATATATCAAAATTTTGCATATTTCTCTAGAATCAACAAGAAATCGATTGCAATTCCACATATTTCATTACGCATAAGAAAAAATTAATAAGATATGAAAATATATTTATATTGCCATAAATATTATAAACGAATTTCAAATAAAAATGACAAAAATCGCGGAGTAAAAAAGAAGTAGTAGAAGAGTAGGAAAAAGTAGTAGAAGTTTTTCTTTTTTTCTAATAACTGCAGCACAGCGCACATCATAAAGCATCCATTAATATATCATATTTCACCGCACATTTAATTTAGATTACGTGTACAATACACTCAATTAATTAAATCTCCACTTTCCCAGTCCACAGCCCCAATGCAAATAACATATCCAAACCATGCTACCCTTAAATGTCAGAGATACCCAAAATTATCCCCTAAAAAAATATTCGAAATCTATAATCCGCCAAATTAAATTGAAATAGAGTGGAAAATAATTACATTTTCGCCAAGACGGGTGTTAAGTACACATTTAACGGTCGGCAAAAAGGGCCAACTTAAATTACTTCGGCGCCGCCGGTGAAATAAAATTGTGCAAAAAAAAAACCTAATAAAACCCAGGCACAAAAATCCAATCACGGGTTCGGAGTCTTCGTGTAGTCAGAAAACTCATATAAGTAATAGGATATGAAAGTATCTTGCTAGGTGCCCCGGCTCCTGATGTAATTTGACCTTCGTGCCTGAAACGACGCATATGCATTAATGGCGGCATGCTGGGAATAGAAAAAAGTTAGAAAAAAATATAAAACAAATCATATCAGGTAATATATAAATATAAAAATAAAAAAAAAGAAATATCACGAGGAAAATTTTGACTCATATTCCTTCGTATCCCGGCGGGAAGTCGGAATATTTTGATGCTGCAGACGCGTGATTTGTTAGCAGCAGTAACTGAGGGCAACGGTTATGGTTGCCATGGCAACGGCATTGTTATTCTTAGTATGACGGTGGGGGGGGAGGGAATGAAAGGGGAAAGAACTTTTTTTTTTATACCAGATATTTTCTGAGATATTCCCCTGATCAAAATCTGCAAGTTATTTCAGATTTCAAATGGGTGCAATGAATGGTACAAAATTATTTAGATTTCTTCTCCCTCCTAGACTTGGAATTGTGATTTTTAAAAGGATCTCATGTTTCATGCCGGTCTCTGGAATGCAAATGTACGTTCCGCCTAGCATCAGCAAGAAAATTATAAAATTATTGAACAAATAATTAAATAAAATTGCGCAAATTAGTTCACTTGACCGGGAGTTTGTTTGAATGCCAATGCTCTTTTTCTTAATTTGAGCGTGAAACGGAAGCTAGTAAAATGTATCTAAAAAGCATTTTAGAATGGATACAGAGGCGCTTAGAACAAAATTAAGGAGTCAGTTGACAAAAGTTTGATTCATTTTAAGTTTGCAGTAAAAAATTTCAAATAAAAGAATACCTCAAATAACATCACCCGAGTTCAGTTCTCAGAATACTGGAATGTTCGTTTTTTCTTTTAAGGGTAATAGAAATTCTGTATTCCCTTTAAATGCCGCAACGGCATCCCGAGTTTCTGAAGGGGTTAATATAGGAAAGAGGACCCTCACTTAGCTGATAATTGTTAAGTAAATGTATTTTCATATATCCTTTGAAAGTTCCCAAAAAATTCCTTTATCTCCAAACTTATCTGGACGAGTCTCTTTAACGAAAAAAGCATGCGCCATGGGTATTCAATTACTAAACACTTAGTGAAAAGGGAAAGAAATTAAGTAAAAATCTATGTGTCTATATGTATTTGTCTGACTGTATTTCGAATTTTTCATGTGTTAATAAATCCGAAAAAATATCCTGATAGACGGTCAACCAAATGATGGATTTGGTTCAAAATCTGATACAGATAAAAAAATTTTGGTTATGAAATAACCTGACAAATACCTCGTAGACAGCTTATTATCGTTTTCTATTGAACCCGAACGGATAAACACATAGAAACTTTACTTAAAGAATTTCTTCTAAAATTAGACATAAATATACACTTTTGTATGAAATTCTATTTTGGAAAAATATTTTTAATTGATGATTAAATAGGTTTAAATTCGATACGGCTCAATAAATTTGATATATAGATAACGAAATAAAATTAATGTATCTATCTGGTCATGTTTTGGAGTTATTGTGTGTACGATAGACATACTGATACAGTCAATCAATTAATAGATTTGATCCAAAATTTGATAGATTTATAATTTTGATTATAAAATAACATTATAAATACCTCATAATCAGCTTATTATGGCTTTAAATTGCATTAGGTTGGTTAAACATACGTGGAGACTTTCCTTTAATGAATGTCATCCAAAATTGACATAAATATACAATTTTGATATAAAAACCACATATAAACCGTTCAGCTCGTTGTACTTCTAAATTATTACACTCCTAAACCTAAACATAGACACAATTCCGTAAATAAATTTTTGAAATCAAATAAGTTTAAAATGTTAAAATCTTGAATTCGAATATTTTGATAATTACAATATTTTTCCCTAGTGTATACTGGAAGGTAAAAATCCTGATGGTGAGCAACATTGTAGATTTGTAGATATACCAAAAGAAAAGAAATAAAAATCGGCTAGACAATTAAAAAGCAAATAGACTAAGTCAGCCATCTAACTCTCTGACCCTCCACGAAGGCACACGGATTTAAATCATAAAAACTGAATAACCGGACCGCCGCAACAGCAACATTGGAGAGAACTGTGGTTGAGTTCTAAGGGCCGACACCGGCCACGGTACAACCCTCCCCGAAGGAAGTACGTCCCGTCACCGATGGGTGGAGTCAGATCCCCCACCTATTAGTGTACCCTCCAGGGTGGTGAGATCCAATCACCATGCCGGAAGCATCTCATCCTCATTACGAGGCGCCCCCCGAGGGGTAAGCAAATAGACTAAAGTGGACAATCAGATAATAATACAACAATAATCAGATGAATTAATACTAATAAAAGATAATGATCTACATAGATTCATGCATCGCTCATTGGCATTATAAACTATTTTCTCTGAACTTGATCAGATTAATGAAAAGCAATTCAGTTGAAGAACATTATATAACTAGATATCAAAGAAATATCTAAATCAAGAAAATTTAATACTTCATCTTTCACAAAAATAAATCTTTTCAACTTCCAAATCAAGAAAGGTTTAGTTTTACAATCATCTTTTCCAAAATAAATTCTTTTCACTATTTCGCCATCAAATTATTCAAAATTTCTAAAAATCAATTTCAAAACGTTATACAAGCCATTAAATCATTTTACATAATCCATTTCCAAAAACTGAATTCTCGATTCAACTCTCAATTCATATGTATATTTTGCACATAAATATATATTCGGCACAAAATACTTTTGTAACTCTCTTAGTATTTTTCTTTAGTCGGTCGATCTGAAATTCATTTAGCTCCCAGCCCAATGGAAAAGAGGGTGAATTGAATCTAATTCTGCACTAAAAGTTACCACTGGTTCTAATGGCGAGTATTTCTTCCAATAATGTTGGCGAAGTTGTGGCGGTAGGGCGCAGTCGCACTAATTCAATCATATCGTCGTTAGAGTTCTAATTTTATACGTCATTCTCAATTAGGATCGTATTCTGAGGCAGCTTAAATACCTTTTTCGCTTTGTCCTTAAGTTGTAATTGAGGTCGTATTTGTCTTGTAGGGCTTTCTTTTTGCTTTTGGACCTTTGTTCGGTTCTCTTTTTGCTTTGCCTCTTTCCGACAGACTAGGAAGTCGGCTCGCCATGTTTGTATTCAGTGATCTAGGGAATTTGATTTAAATTGTTTTAAGTCAGCTCCCTTTTGATAAAGAATTCATTCTGATGTGAGTGAAGGTTTAGGAGATTCTAGAGCAAGGCCATACCAATCTTTTTACATGATAAGGCTTATAGATTGGCGTACTATTCATAATTTCGTCGTGCAATAAATGTTATGCGAAACACTTCATGAAAGAATAATTTAAAAGAATCTGTACGAAAAAATACTTTTATTAAAGCACTCATATTTGGTATAAAGCTGCTTCTTTGTTTCTGATCCAAGAAAGGTAGAGAAAATTTTAATTAGATTTTAAATGAAAATTGAATGAATATTTTAATGTTTTTTTTTACAATAACTTCAAAGCATGTATTCGAAGAAAAATCGGATTTATACCACTTTAAATTTTTAAAAAAATTAACGTATTTTATTTTCCGTGTAACAGTTTTAACTAATTATAATAAATTATTAAAAATTTTAGAAAATTTATTTTATAGCAATATTTTACATTGTTTAGTTATTGAATTTATACTCATACATATTATGATGATATAATTTTTTTGGTGTACGTTATTTCTAATATATTAATTATTTTTAAAAATAAAATAAAGAGAGAGGAATCAAGTCTAAAATTTTAACATGCTATCATATTTCAGAAAAAAGATATGAATCTTATTAAAAGTTTTTAGACATTACGCACCGCTTAAGATTTTCTTAATGTTTAACCAGTTACCTGTTTGGACTTCTTCGGAAAATGCATATCTAAATTATTATTACTCTTACTAAATACTCTAAAACCCTAATTTACTCTAATAACTTTAAATTACTTTTACTCCTGATGAATAAACTCGTCATAACGCAAAATGTTGCACATTTTCCATGACAAGTATATTCGTCAAAAATAGTTAACTGGTTAAGATTTCAAAGTTTAGTTTCTTGACTTAAGGTGAAAAAGAGAGAGAGACAGAGAGAAATGAAACACTACATGTACGAGAAATATTAAAATTGAATCATTAATTATGCATTTAGTTTCTTTCCTGAACTCTCATTTGAAAAGTTTCAAATATAACTGGAAAATGAGAGAACTACCTAATATTAAAAAAGAAAAGAAATGAAAGTCAAAAGTTAAAACTCCCCAAAGTCATTAAGTTGCAAAGTTTGTTGGATTTTGTTAGAGTCCCTTTGTTTCAAATATCATTTAAATTTTAACCATTGTGTTGAAAACCCATTTAAGATGGTTTTGCACTGCATAATGAGTATTAAATGAAAAAAGAACAATGAAGATTATTCTGCCCTCGAATATCTCGAATATTTTCACAAACTGGCGCATTTATTAGTTTCATGACAGAATGAAGATAATCAAGCATGCTTTTTAAACTTCTTCAAAAAGACCCAGAATGTGATGCAAATCTTCAATTATGTTGCCAAAACCGTAGACTAAATTTACTTTGTAGCGGATTGAGATGAGTGATGATAGAACCTGGGACTTTGTGGTTCGCAGTCCAGTAACATGACCAGGATACAAAAGCAATTGCTCAGGTAACGTAATTGTTAACTGGCTTATATGCTATTCACTACAGACTCTCCCTCCAGTGAGTCGGAGGTGAGACGAACGATATGGCTGTTGAGTGGTGATATGTTAGCTGTTGATTCTAATGCGCATGTACCCATTTGAGTAGCGTCAAGCGTTATGGCGAGCGTGTGTGGATGAGTAGTTGCTGATGCTGTTGCTGCGTCAACTGAGTCTGACGACTTTGGGTTGCTGCGACCTTTCTGTGTTGCTGCGTCAAGTGAGTCTGACGCGGGTAGATGGCGCCACAACAGCTGTACGAAGGTTGAAGGTTCATCGTCCGAGGTCACCAATGTGGCAGATTGGTATGAGTGAGGATAGAACCTGAGACTTTGTGGTTTGCAGTCCAGTAACATGAATGGCCATGATACAAAAGCAATTGCTCGGGTAGCGTAGTTGTTAACTGGATTATAAGCTATTCACTACAACTTCAACCATCTTACTGTGTTTCGAGCTATTGCATTCACATATCCAAGGACAGATACATAGATACCTATTCGAAAATATAGTCAATAATTTCAAACAGTTTTAAAATTTTAATGAAAAAAACGACATAACAAATTTTATTCATCTTCCTTGTTGAGTGTTAAATTATCACATTAAAATGCTCGAACACACAGATTACATAACCTGCTGATGGATTTCTCTCAAAATATGATAAATTTTAAAAATCGTTTGAAAGACCACTTACTAAATATTAAATCCTATACATTATTGCTGTACTTCCAACAGCTCGAGGACATCATTCTAATGAGCGGGAGTTGTTTCCGTAAAACTCTCTTGCATACTCTAAAAAACTTGTCATGCCGGGGAACACTTTGCATGGCACTGGCGCACAATCGTTAAGAAATATTAACTTTTAGCGTAAATTTAGCATTTTTATTGAATCATTCTGGGTGAAGTTATTTGGCGATTTATCCCTTCCATGCGTTAATAGCATCTGAAAATCGAATTTTGTTTTGGAATTTTTGTTTTTCTCAACCGATCAAAATAAAAATTTGACACAAAACTGCAGTTGCAATCACAAATTCCCATACCAAATTTGATATATCTAAGACATTGCGTTTTTGAATGATCGCGTTTACTTATTGCTGAAAGTACAGACCGACAGACAGTCAACCGGCTGGTTTTGACTCACACTTTGATAAGTGTTATTTACTATAGATGTTAAATCTGTGTACTGAATTTTATCCATCTAGCCCTCTTCGTTTTGTAATTATCGTGTTAAATTATATTCGAAATGCCAGACAGACGGACTTCCTTTAAACAGATTACACAAAATTTGATAGAAATCTGCAAATTCAGTGTAAAGACGGTATACCAAGTTTCATCCGTCTAGCTCAAATCGTTTTTGAGTTATCTTTGTCATAGACAGACAGACAGAAAGACGGACGGATATTTTTCAGAAATGTGCTTTTGCAACTCAAAGAGGTCTAAAACGTGGAAATTCGTCAAAATCTCGAATTTTTTGACGATTACATTAGTTTCTCTATACTACGTATATGAGAAGGTAAAAATGAATTAATTTGACTCAAAAAGATCTAGATAGTATAGAATCCCTAATATACATTTTTTGACGATTGCAGTAGTTTCCATTCGCATATTTCATGTTCAAGAAATAACAATATTAACCCAAGACTAACTTTTAGATATTTCTATTATTATCCTGCGGGGTGATCAACAGCTTCCTACACACACCACATCCACCTCCTCACATACCTGTCACCACAAGAAAAACAAGATACCAAAAAGGACAAAGGCAAGGATACACGCCTCGGGTCGAAGTCTGGGGCAAGACCCAGGGATGGACGTTTCTGTCGCTAACAGGCCAAGCATTTCTCATCTGTGAAAAAGCATCCAGAAGGGAAAGAAGGGAGGAGGTCGGTCCACAAAAACAAAGCAGGCAAACAAATAAACGAGCCTTTCTGTTGACTGAGTCACTTTGATGGATAGTGGCCTGGACGTTCCACTACGCAAACAAAGAGAAGAGACCTCCTAAAAATATCAACAGAACTCGAATTTATTGTATTTCGTGTTGCATTTGTCGTATGGGCGGAGCGGATAAACACTTCCATTAGGTGATTATTACAACATGGGGGCACGAAGAGGACAGACACATTTGTCTACTGAAGAAGGTCTCAATGGCTGGAGATAATCGCCAAATAGGATTCGATGCTGTAAGAATGGATGTAAAAGGCTGGAAACAGACGCAGAACAAATTTAAAATAGAATATAGCATTAAAAAGGGTACAATTCGTTTTAACTGGGACCAAAAAGGACTAAGAAAAAGTTTCGCCAAATTATAAAAACAAGCTCAAGTGCATTGTTATTTATTATGAAAAATTTTGAACGTGCGAATCACATACTATATAGTTTGACGATTAAAATCTCCAAATTGGCGAAATTTTTCTTGGTGCTTTTTGGTCAAAATGCGCAAAGAGATTTTGTTAATCGTATAAGAACGTTCCATTGCACCAATAATTTATATAGCTTTCATTAAAAGACTGTTTAATCTAGAATAAATTTGCTTACTTTAACCCTCAATAAGTTTCGGAATGTCTAAAATATATGCATTATAGTACGGTTGCCCAAGTTATAATTTTTTTCAAGCAATAACTTGTCAAATTTAGCAATTCACCATTCTCAATCCTACAAAACGATAACTGAATGTTTCTCGAGAAAAACTTTGTTTTGTACTATCCAAACAACGTCCATTTGGCGAGCACTTTAACAAAGGCGAAATGTTTCCGCAAACTTGGCGACAAGACCTTAATGTTATCTCAAGTCAATAATTAAGACCTTAATGTTATCTCAAGTCAAATTAATGACTGTGGTTAATAATTGCATGATTATAACAGCCTTCCATTAAGCCAATAATTTACATAGCTTCTAATTCATTAAAAGATTGTTTAATTTAGAATAATCCTGTTTAATTTAATCCTCAATCAGTCGAAATATCTAAAATATATATGGATTACTTTATGGTTGCCAAGTTATAATTTTTTCAAGCAATAAATCGCCAAATTTACCAATTCAACAATTGCAATCCTACAAAACAATAAATGAATGTTTTTCGTGAAAGCTTTGATTCATACTATCCAAATCATCATTTGGCGAGCATTTTAACGGTAGGCGAAATGTTTTCGTCAACTTGGCGACAAGATCTTACTGTTATCTCAAGCGACTGCGACTAACGGAATATTAAGGCAAAATTAAATTTCGTTCAGAAATTTTATGAGAGTTTTCCTGTTATATTTGTTTTCACACCTGAGGGAAATTAAACAAAAGTCTGTATAGTAAAAACCAAACAGTATAACCATAGTTTCATTTTTATGCAGGGAAAAACAAGTGAATGTTCCGTACTCTTAATATATTCGCAAACTATATAGTGAATGTTGCTTGCATTTTCTTTGTTTATCTTTGTCGTACAGTGAAGACATCGAGAAATGATTTTTGAATGAATATAAGAGCACTGAGTGTTGAAGTTTGAAACAAAGCAGTAATGAAAAGATGCATCTTTCCTTTAAATCTGTGAGTTCAAAATTCGAAAATGATATTCTATTTTGAGATAAAAATGCAAACTAAAGTTTAAGGGTCTAATCTGTTATGTTTTTGAGTTATCAGTTTTGTGCTCATAAAAGTAGAATTGTGTAAAATCAACACTGTAATGGATCTAATCAAGAATTTGGCACAAGTAACAACAATTAAGATGAGAACACAATATTTTGAACTTCATTTATGTAATGTCGAATTATCGTCTTCCTCTCAGGTAGCTGAACGGACAAACAATACTCGCATAAAAGGATGTTGGGTTCTATTTTGTAGTGTAGATTTGGCTGCTCCTTTTATTGGTGACAAATTTCAGTGATGAAGCACTACTTCTGGTTTCTATAATGTTTCGTTTTCATTGTCGTTACTGTTGGGTTACCGACCGAAACTGACTGATCTTGGCGTAAAAAAAATCGCCAAAAAAATCAAGGGGCACCCAATTGTAAACTTTTACTGGGTGTCACTAAAATTTAATAGAAATAATTCGAAATAATTCAGTGACATTTTCTTCCTTCTAGCTCGCTTTAAAGTTATCATTTTTAAAGAAATTTCAATTTTTTTTGATTAAAGGTGAAGGAAAAAAAATTGATTAAAACTTGAAGGTATAAAATTTCGAAATTAAATTTTTGATGATTACATTATTTAACTTTCAGCATATTTTACACGTGAAAGTAAAAAAAAAAAAATATTTTAAATAAAAAAATAAATTTAAAAGATAAGTTTAATTATATTCATATAAATTCCAGCCCATTTCAAAAAAGATCTCCAATACTTTTAAAATTTGAAATATTAATTAGACGCAATAATACTGTTTGGTTCAATACAAGAATTATTTTTAATTACTATTTTTATCATGTGAGAACATGATGTCTTGATTTTGGGTTTTTGAAGCCTCAAAATGCGTAGGCAACAAATTGGCCTATATTTATCACTTTTGAGGCATTCATTTTTCGCTTCTAGAGATATTAGAAAATAATGCACATTTGGCGACTTTGGTTGTCACATTTGGCGATTTATCGCCAAATAAAATTGCAACTTGATTTCCAAATTATTCATTCTCTGCATTCTTACGAATTATCTTAATTTAAGTCATTAACCAGTTTAAACCGGTTTGAAACAATCACGAGACTATCAGATTACGCATGCATCAATATTTAGAAAAACGATGGGTTTTTTTCCCCCATCTCAAAATCGGTCGAGCTCCAAAACTTTGTTTGGCCAGCTAGAAAAATTAAAAATAAAAGTTTTAAAAAATTATTATATTATATTATATATATATATATATATATATATATATATATAGAGAGAGAGAGAGAGAGAGAGAGAGAAGTCTCGTGATTGTTTGAAACCGATTTAAACCGGTTAATGACTTAAATTAATTAAGACAAATAATGACTTAAAAAATAATCTTCTCATATGATAATTTAAAATTTGCAATCGTAGATTTCATTTTTTTTTTGTTCTTTTTTTCCAAAAATTTTATTTTTAGCAACTATTAAGTAACTTCGAATTGTGCTATATTCCATTGTGTATCTATAAAGAAAGTATTTGGCGTACAACGAATAACTAATTTTTTTATACATGTTGTATTTGGATCAAACACGATACAAAGATTCTATATACGATATACAGAAAATGTTATTTTAATTTGGAATTAGATTCCTTTTTATGACAAATTCACACAAAATCCTTCCATTTATTTTCAATACCTATGAGATATGATTCTCCATCTATTTACATCACCTATTTTTCTGAAAAAACGCGAAATAAATTGCTATCCAACAAGTATCGGACAGATAGTAAAGACTTAATAGACTAGCAAAAACGATAAATAAAACAGAATAACCAGTACTTCATTAAACCCAATGACCTAAATAAATTCCCATCCACCACAAAAAGTTACGAAATGTGGTCTATAAAGCAACAAAAAACTTAACAAAATGGAAAATGGAGAGCTAGAAGCAAACAGAAAAGAAACTCACCAGGAAAATGCGTCTCTAAGATGACTTGACGTTTTCTATTCAGGTATTATTTCACTGTTGCAACATTTCCTGTTTGGAATCGTATACCTCTACAGTCATTTTATGGATATATGTGTCACCTGTGAAAATAAATATTCAAAATGAGGCTAAATGACTAGGCAAATATGAAATACAATACGAAAAATATACGGCATCACTGCTATTTGAAATGAGTGAAGTAGGTAAGGTATTCTAACATTACATATGCATAACTTCCTGATTTACATTGTGCTACTTCGCGACGAATGGAAGGCACGTGCACAGTACGCAAAATTCTGTGAAAGGGTTGACTGATGCTTCTATTCATACAGTTCATAACGTCATTATTGTATTTTTAATAAATAAATGGGT
This sequence comes from Argiope bruennichi, assembly GCF_947563725.1. Classification (NCBI taxonomy): domain Eukaryota; kingdom Metazoa; phylum Arthropoda; class Arachnida; order Araneae; family Araneidae; genus Argiope; species Argiope bruennichi. The sequence goes on from NC_079154.1 coordinate 60,112,993, forward strand.
CCGTTGAAATTGTTACTTAAAGGTTGATTTTACAAACGAAGTAATTTAAAGAAATAATTTACATGGGAAATTATTTAATACACAATTCTAAGTATCTCTTCAGCGTACCAAATTTCTAAAAGCATACTACTATCAAATCCTGGTTCAAAATGCTTTAAAATACTCACATTAACAAGATAATAAAAAGATTTTCAGACTCAGTATATTATTATGCTTTTATAATCAGAGATATACAAATATTTTTAAAACATTCATGCCATAAAATTAAATTTTTCATAACAGCATTTTAATTTCTACAGAAGTTAGAATTTTAATACCGGCAGTCTCAAAAAGAAAATGTGTCGAAATTGCAGATTAGGCAATATATAGTCAAATATATGCGACACTATGCGGAATTTCTTTAATAACAAAATGAAAAGGAACGAATAAGAATGACGAATTTTAACCATATCTGGTTTTAACTTACAATGGAAAAACTCTTAGACAACTTTTATCTCATTCTCAATGCTTAATCTGTAATAGTAAACGCGTGCCGATGCCGATAAATAACTTTATTTTTAATCCAAATATATTGAACAGAATTATACAAAATATGATAGAAAAAAATCTGTGTTTTTAATTATAAAATGGAATAAAGTTGATTGGGTTATAAATTGGAATACTATGAGATTAGAAAATCTGTCTCTCTCTATAAAATACAAAGCACAGAAATCAAATTTATTGCTTTTTTTCGAATGGCAACAGTCAAATGTGAACAAACCATCGAAGGAACATTTCAGATGACTTCACTGAACGATTTTGCAGCTGTACTTAATTCAATTTCTCGCTTATCTAATTAATGCAGTAGCAAAACATTATTAGAAATGCATGGAAAAGAGCTCACCGTGTCATCGAAACACTCATTCAGTCAGAGACAAAAAATGTGAACAAAATCAAAAGTCTTACGTTAAACAGAATATTTAACGAAGAGCGAAACTAAGCTTAACCGTCACCAAATAAGAAATCGTTATGATTGCATCATTAAAACATGAAATATGTTATTTCATTCAATATGATATTCAGTGAAATAATTAGAAATTCTATGAAATAACTGATAAATATTGATAATCTATTTCATGAAAAATACTAAGAATTCTATGAAATTAATGAATTTTACATTTTAATGGCAAAATGTACTTATTTTTATTTGCCTGAGTAGTAAGTTGTTGTAGATTGCTTTAAATGAATACGTATGTTTAATATTAAATAGATGAAATTAATACATGTTTTTCGTATTTAAATGATAAAGTCACTATTATGAGCTAACAAACTGAGTGCCAAAAGCGACCAGTTCTTACTATTTATAGAATTTTACACAGTAATGTAATCAATTCTTTTCAAGAAATAATTTGCTTCTTGTGGGAGAATTTAGCTGAACATAATAATTCAAAGAGTGAAGATGGTTGAAATTACTTTCACATTTCGTGTACTAATGAGTGTCGGCTTTTATTATGCAATTTCCTTTCAGAAAAGACCTGAATTGAGAAACCAAACATCTGATCATCATCAAGGTTGCGCAATTTACGAGGAAATAACTAGAACATTAATCAAGTTGTGTTTCACCAGATCATTTCGCAATACAAGGGGATTCCGTTTATTTTAAAGCTGGAATTGCTGCTTAAAATAAAGCGTCTCGACTTCAAAAAAAAAAAAAAAAAAAAAAAAAGGTGAATTTTTATTTTTTTTTGAAATGCATACATTATGCCAGATGAATTCTAAAAAATGGATTTTTTTAAATGTATATTTTTAATAATATATTAAATACTAAGGAATGATGTTTTAATATTAAAAATCGCAAGAACATGAGATGATGATTTAAACACTCTAAGCTAATCGAAAATAGAATTATATTAATAAACTAATATTTTATATATTAAGAAGCTGATTTCTTTAACCCTTTAAAGGGCCATTTTTTTTCTAGTCATATTATGTTTAAATATTTTAGGCTTGAAATTAGAATAAGAAAAGGTATTCGTTTAGCCTATTAGATAAATTTAATTTGATTAATTAATTAATTTGGTTAATTAATAATTAAGTAACAAATCAAGACGCATCATTTTGTGTCAGATAAAGAACTAAAGTATCTTAGTTTCTGTCTTACTAAAAATATTTGATTTATGCCAACCTGCATAATTTCATACAAAGATTGATAAATTTGGTGGGAAGCATACTTCCCACGGCCCTAGAAAGGGTTAAACTAAATTAGTATATATTTATTTTTCGCAATATTGTAAAACTGGAGCAATCTAGAAAATTTAGTTCAAAACAAAAGAAATTTTCAAAACATTTCTGACAATCAGTCATAAACTAAGACTGTTCCATTTAATCTGGATCTATTTGTCATTTCATATATATCTAAAACTACTCTTAAATATGAACTTTTTAACCACGGATGATATTAAAACTGCATACATGAAATTTATCTTTGCCAGTTATTCTCTTGTTGTTTACTTGCAAAATAATGCAGCCGATAATATTGCTCCTGATTTGAAAAGTTCTTTTAAAAATCCAAATCAGTTTATTTGATGAAAGCAAAACGTTTTTAAAAGAAAATAATAATAGGATTTCTTAATATAATGCTGATATCTTTTATAAATTCATTAACCCGTTCAAGGCCCTGATCACATATACGCGATCATGCGATTCCTCTTCATGGCACCCGGTACATATAAGACCAGCCTTTCCGATGTTCTTGAAGCCGTTAAATATATTTATAATACTGTGAAAACAAATTTATGAGGGAAAATTGTTTTAGTTCATTTTAAAAATTAGCTGGGGTGGTTTCCTCAAAACTTTCTCTCTTATAAACTATTTATGAAACGCCTTACATGGTAATGGCGTTCAGTAGTTTCGAAATATTAACTTTTGGCGTGAATTTACCATTTTTATTAAATCCATTGTGTTATCCTTTGCGAGTTATTTGGCGATTAATCTCTGGCATACGTTAATAGTATCCAAAAACCAATTTACGTTTTGGATATGTTTTTCTCAACCGATTGAAATAAAAATTTACACAGAACTGCACTTGTAATCACAAAACGCCATACAAAATTTGATATATTTAAGTCATTGAGTTTTTTGAATTACTGCATTTACATGTTTTTCAGAAAGTACAGACTGACAAACAGCCAACCCGCAGTTGGATTTAGTTCAAAATTTGAAAGGTGTCTGAGCAAAATCCAAAATCATAGAGGTTAATTTTGAGTATCGAATTTTATCTATCGAGCTCCCTTCGGTTTTCGATCCATCCTCTTTGCGTTTTTTTTTTTAATTATTGAGTCCATTTATACTCGAACAAGCGGACTTCATCTATATAGATTTTGCTCATTCGATAGAAATTTGCAAATATAGTGAAAAGATCGAACATGAAATTTTATTTCTATGCGCTAAAAATCTTCTAAAAATTAAAAGTCTTCAAATTTATTGTACCGATTTTTAAAGTTTAAAAGCACTTAAAAATCATAGAGGTTAATTTTGAGTATCGAATTTTATCTATCGAGCTCCCTTCGGTTTTCGATCCATCCTCTTTGCGGTTAGACAAAAATGTGGCCGATTTGTCCTGAAATTTCAGTAGAATGATTCTTCTTTCCTCGATTGCTCTCTTCGGTTTTTAATTACGCATTAAATTATATTAGAACAGCTGGACAGACAGACTTCCTCTGAACACATGTTGCTTAAAATCTGATAGAAATTTACAAAGTTGGTGTAAAGACCGCACACCGAATTTCCTTCGTCTAGCTCAGACGGACGGACATTTTCCAAAATGTGCTTTTCAAATTCATGGAGGTTTAAAATGTGAAGATCTCGAGTTCGAATTTTCTACGATAACTATACTTTCTTTATATTACGTATACGTGAAAGTAATAAAATTTCACAAAGGCCAGAAAACTTGAAAAAAACAAATTAACTTTGCTTCTACCAAATGAGAATGAAGCGTTCAGTTCATAGACGTGACAAACATTTTCTGATAGCAAGCCTTACTCAGGAGACCATCAAGAAAGACATCAATATTGTCCGATCAATGCGTAATCGTTTTTTTAAGAAACCAGTCTCGCTGTGTTTCTTCAGCGGCTGACTGCAGTGATATCATCGTTTTAAATCTGTTACTTCCTCGTTTTTAAGTGCAAAAGTGGTTCTTCGAAGAGGAAACTTGTTCTCCCACTAGAAGTAAATTCTTGGAAAAGACAAATATTTGCCAGATTTTATTTTTACTTTCTCGTATACGTCATATAGAGAAAGTATGATAATCGTCAAAAAATTCGAACTCGAGATTTTGACGACTCTCTACGTTTTAGAACTCCCCGAATTCAAAAACGTTCAATTTTTGAAAAATGTCCCTCCGTCAGTCTGTCTGTGACAAAGATAACTCAAAAACTATTTGAGCTTGACGGATGAAATTTGGTATGTGGTCTTTACACCCAATTTGCAGATTTCTATCAAATTTTGAACAAAATCTGTCCGTCTGATTGTTCGAATATAATTTAACATGATAATTACAAAACGAAGATGGCTAAAGAAATAAAATTCAGTACATCGATTTTACATCTATAGTATCAACACCTTTCAAATATTGAGACAAATCCAACAAAGGCTTGTCTGTCTGTAGTATGTACTCGCAGAAAAAATGTAAACACGATAGTTCAAAAACGTAATATTTAATATATTGAATTTAATATATCACAAATATATCAAATTTGGTATGGAATTTTGTGACTACAAGTGTAGTTTTGCGTCAAATTTTGGTTTTAGTCAGTTGAGAAAGATGCGCCTAAAACACAAATTCGATTTTCAGATATTAACCTCATGCTGGAGATTAATCGCCAAATAACTCGCCAAGGATGACACGATAAATTCAGTAAAAATGCTAAATTCATGTCAAAATTAAATATTTCCTAACTATGGTACGCCAATGCTGCAGTGTAAGGTGCTCTGCGGCACGACAAGTTTATTAGAGAATATGCGAAAAAGTTTTAAGAAGACCACCTCCACTGGTTTTTAAATGAAAAGATAACAGTAAACAAAATTTTAAGCTAGCATTTTAGTTTCTGAGTTTGAAAGTATTGGTAATAGATATCTACAAAAAGATGCGGTTTTTAAATATCTTCTCGTTACTTTCTTGTAGAAGTACTTTCTTGTAGTATAGAAAATATTTCGATATCGAGATTTTAGTGAATCTCCAAGTTTTAGACCTCCCTGAATCTGAAAAGACATGTTTGGTATTGTATTTCTCTGTCTGTGTGGGAATACGATAACTCAAAACCATTTGGAGTTAGACAGATGAAATTTGGAGTTGGTGTTTACACAAAATTTGTCAGCTTCTATGAAATTTTGAATGGAATTCAATCACAGAGAGATTGTTTGTCTGGTATCTATATTCAGGAGAAAACGATAGTAGTGCCGGCTTCCTTGCATAGGGGTAGCGCATCTTCCCCGTGATCTGGGCGTCCCGGGTTCGAATCCCGGTTAGGGCATGGTTGTTCTTTATCTGTGAGTTGTGTGAATGTGCCCCCCTGTAAAAAGGGGTTGTGCAAGCGAATGTGTGAATTTCATCTTCATATGAGCTAGAAGTCAGACTTCTGCCCTCGGGTGCTCAGTGGTCAGAAACTACTCACTACTTTACTCTCGGAAGCTTCTGCACCCACTTTCCGTGGTAACGCGGACACGACATCATCAACGATAGAAGCAAAACACAGAGATTTAAATAAAAAAATAGTACAAAGTTTACTCCTGTAGTGAATAGAAACTTAAAAAAATATTGAGTCAAATCTATCAAAGCGCATGCATGCACGTAACTTTGATAACTGGAAAAACCTAATGACTGAAATAAATGAAATTTCTTATATCAATTAATTATTAAATTATTATTAAAATAATTATTAAATTAATATTAAATTATCAATTATTATTAAATTTGGAAATTAGTTTCATCGGTTTCAGTAAGTCGAAATAAAGGCTTCTAAAATGATATTCGATTTTTTTTATTATGTTACATAGCACAAAATGCTCATGTGCGGGACTCTGAAACCTTGTTTACGACCTTGTCCGAAATCTATAATTTTATGTGGAAGTGGGGATAATACTTTTATTAGAATATATACAAGAAAGTTTTGGGGATCTTCTGCTACTCGTTACAATTTTAAAAGTAATGTAATTAGAAAAAAACATAGCTATTATTGCGTCTTTTAATTTCTTATTTTGATATGAAATATAGTAATAGTAAGTATTGTAATTGTGAAAATTTCCTCTAGGCAAGCTGGAAAACATGCAGATTAATTTTATTATTGGTTTAGTTTAGTTTAGTTATATTAACGTTTCGTTGTAAAGCAACACTAGGGCTATTCTGGGACGGACCTCGTTATTTTGAACCACGGTCAGATGACGAGGGACGACACCTGAACTGGCCACCACACCTCTCCACACCACACTAGAGGGAGGACGTTTGGCATGAAGGATTTAACGTGCTACAGAACGGTTCTTTGGTGAAATCGGGTTTCGAACCTGAAACCCCTCGGCTCACAAGCCGAGACCTTACCACTAGGTCACCGCGGCCTTCCATTTTACTATCAGCGAATACAAGTATATTATTTATTATCTAAGTTAAGCGAGAGAAAAAAAATTGAAATTCCTTAGACAAAATTCAACGAGAATGGTCTTTCCGAAACATTCTCGCATACGCCGCAATTAATTTCTTCCCGCATGAAATTATGGACTTAGGATTAAGCCGCGAAGACCTGGCATGGCGTTCACTAACGTAATGCAAAGTAGTTATAAATTGCACATCTGGTGACAGTTAGAAAATACAGATCTTTGGCATGAATCTAGCATTCTTATTGAATTTATTTTGAGAATTTGTGTTTGGGCGGCCCTTTTTTAGACCGTTTTACACCAAAATTTGAATAGGGATTATGGTAGTAGTCACAAGACAACATGAAGAATTTCATTAATTCTTCGCGTTTGTGAACTATCAAGTTTACATGCATGAGAAAGTACAGATGAATAGATGGTCAAAAGCTTGACAGATTTGCTTCACAATTTGATATAAATCTCTATTTTAGATGCTAAACCTGTATATCAAATTTTATTTACACAGCTCCTTGCATTTTGAAATTATTGAGACCATTTATACTAAAACAAATGAGCTTTCTCTGAATAGATTTTGCTCAACATTCGATAGAAATTTACAAATTTGGTATAAAGATCGTATATGAAATTTCAGCTGTCTACGCTAAAAATCTTCGAAAAAAAGCTAATAATCTTCAGATGGTGTGTGGTACTTATTTTTGAAGTTTAAGAGCACTTTGAAAAACAGTTAGACCAAAATGTGGCCAATTTGTCCTGAAATTTAAGCAGAATTATTATTCCACCGAGCCCCCTCCCCCACCCTTGCATGTATCTCAGATAAGCAAAATTTAGAAAGTGTCAAGATTGCTTTTCAGCACCCATTTATTTGGTTGGAAATGACATATTAAACAGAATGAGACCCGTCCCCCCCTCCCAGGATTCTGAAACAAATAGCCTTGAAACAATTTTAATATGATCTACAGAAAAACTTTTTCATTATATACAACTTTTTATACTATGCTACGGAACTTTTTATTCTATTTTTCTGACGTCAATGCATTTGTGTCATTTTCTTTCCAGTGACATTTAAAAATACACTGTTATCAATATTCCAAGAATTTGAAACTAAATCGCCAAACGTGAACAAACGTACAAACCACACAAATCCTCTAAAGCCATAAATCAAATCAAAGTACTAGATTTAACGTAATTCAAGACGCGCGAATCAATGCGAAACACGAGAAGTACTGTTATCAGTTCCAAGAATTCCGCCGCTCCAGGGCGACATAAATAAAACTGGCTGCACCCAATAATCAAACACCGATAAACCACGACGATTATGATAATCGCGCTCACTAAAAGCCAAATCAGCCATAAATACATGCATATCGATAGTACGCCCTCACACACACAGAAAAATCATCCGCTATTATAACATTCGTTCCCATGACAACCATTCTGCGTGACGTCATCCCAAGTGACATCCAATCAGCAGGTAGTTTTCGAACCGCCAGGTGTGGTCCGGATGGGGAGGGAGTCGATAGAAATTTTGGGGGGCCTAGGTGTGCCCTCAAAATGTCCTGACATATAAGAGATCGATTTTTATTTTCGTTTTTAAGCCACAGGTACATCGGTCGATTGACTTCAAAGAAGAACAGAAGACATGCCCCCGTTATTTTTTTTTTCTTTCGGAAAAGTCGGAAAACTAATTTAACTTTTGTTCGAACGAATGTTATGAATAAATATTTTTTTTAAAACAAAGAAAGTAATTTTATGAATAGGTGAATTTAGTGCAACAACTAAAACCGAAATATGACATTTGTTAATTGAAATTCCGAATCAGAGAATACATTTGAATTCATTTTCTTGAAGTAAGATAATATTCTAACTTAACACTTCCGATATTCTCGAATTTGAAGTAAACAAATTCTTTATTCGCCCACCCCCGATTCAAATATTTCCTATTTTAGAATATGATGCAATTGCAAAATTCTGAAACTATCAGAAAATGTCCATCTTTTTTTGTAACGCTTTAAATGAAGAATAGGCGCACTCACTCAAGTTATGGAAGTTGCCAACTTCTAAGGCAATTAGAATTTGAGGTTGATAGTCAATTATTATAAAGATGTCAATCAGTTGCCGAATTTTCACAATAAAGAGCTGGCACTTTACAAGCCTAATTACAGATACACGATAGAAGTTGATGTACTTCAGATGCAGATTTACCAGGAAAACTATAGGTAAATTATTAAGAAATCTCGGTTCATTTTAAAAAGGGTTGCAAAATTTTAAAAATGATATACTCTAATGAGGAGTACTTAGACTTTAAAAAAAACAACCGTTAGATTGCAAAGAAAAAGTTGTATGTGAAAAAAAAAGTTCTTGAAACTTCAGGTGAGTTAGTAATATTTTATAAGGTCATATAAAAAAACTCCTTTTTGTGTAATGTGAACTACTTTTGTATTGATAAGGTACAGGATGACCATAAAATTATTTTCCCTATTTCAAGCCAGTTAAAAATAATAAACTGAATAAATCCTAAATTCCTATGCAGATTGCGGATGACAAAGCAAAATAAATTCCGTAAAAAAGGAAAGAAAATGAACCACCGATAAACTATCTTGTACAAAAGGAAAGTCAACACTTTGAAAATGTTGTACATGAAACCGATTGCTTTTTAATATAATTATTTTCTATGAATATCGTATATGTCATTCACTTCTGTATGGTTACTTTTTATCATTCGAATATCAATAAAATTTTGCTTAATCGATTTACTTTGCGCTCATTGTATTTACTGTCCCACTTCTACCCTGAATGCACCAAAATCTCGTCTATCACTAATTTTCACTATACATTTTTTTTACAAGAATTCAGTCTCTATATTGAATTCCATTTATTTATTCTAGCTGTAAATGACTCTAAAAAGGGAAGGCTAGCCATCTGATATATTTATTACAAGCTTAGATAATATATTACATTTATTGCACCATAAGAAGTTCTTCAAGCTAGCCAAAAGAGGTTCCTACTGAATCAAATTTCCCAAATATCATGAAAAATACTATCCATTGTTCAAAATAGTGTTCAAACTTTTTAAAATTTCATTTTAGCTTAATAATATAACATAAAGGCAATAAATATAATGGAATCATAATAAGCACCACCACTATAAGCACTAAATTTGATACGCTCATATCATAAGTGTAATAAAAATTCAACACTCTTCAAAAGCAGTATTGAACATTACATGAAATAGTTAATATTCTGAAATTTGTAATATGAATTGCATATTTATAAGTTTAAAAAGTAGACAATTATAGAAAAATAGCGTTTAAGTAAAACTCAAGGAAAAAGAACTGCAATTCAATCCATACATAGAAAATCATCAATTCAAAAATTCTTTCTATTCTATACAGCTTTCCCGTTCTTTAATCTATGTTTTTTAGAGATACATTTTTATAAGCAATTACTGGAAAATTCAATTTGATAGAATAAAGATAACTATATAAAGAGAGAGATGCAACAATTTTAAAAAATCGTCTGCGACTCATGCTGCCAGAAATTAAAAAAAAATAAATATTATATATAGAAAGACAAACGCAAAATAAAATCGGAAAAGCGAACTGTCTTATCTAATTCGGAGTAACTACCACTTAGTTCCCCAATAAATATATCTGAGCGATAATCATATATTCTATATTAATTAATTAATTATTATTAAAAATTACTTATTACAAAGCAGCGAACACGTATTTTAAGAAATATATTAGCATAAATAATTACTTACCAATATTTTAAGATATATATTAGTAAATAAAATATATAGTTGTATTTTCACAGATATCATTCATCTATTTTGAAGTCTGCTTTCATCACAATTGCTTATATAAATTTCGCTTGCTTTTCAATCTAGAATGTGTTATGTGACTTGGTGAATGTATCTTTTGTTACCGTTTGAAAGTTCAATGTAATCAGAGATATAACTTGATGCAAATAATGATTTTTCACTATTTCATTCCGTATTAAAATAGCAACTAGAAATGAATACTACGCTTAACAAGCAAATTGGGCATCTCTATAGCATTTTTTCTAAGTTTTGTGAGAAGAAGAAGAGAGGGAGAGAAAAAATGAATTGCTCGCAAATAATTATAAGTGTATATTTTTTAACATCAACACATCAAGCATTTATAGCATTTTTATATCAGATATTATATATAACAGATATTACTTCGAATTTTATATAAAAAAAGAGTGATAAATATTAGTCAAATAGAAATGCCATGTTTGTCAACTATATAAGGAACGTTTCCATTAAGATGGAGTTTGTTAATGGTGAAGTAATTATCTTTTTTGAAAAGATATATTAAGAGATATTTGAATTAAAGAGTAAATGATTTTAATAATTAATTAAAAATATTTCTATTAAAAAGGTAACTTTAAAATGCGACAGAACTTTCATCTTAAAAAAACAAGAGTCATAACATACTCAGAGTTTTCATGTCATAGCTGTGAATTCTTCAAAAATCATTACAGTTTTTGTTTGTGAAAAACATTTTTTTGAAAATTGAAGGTATTTTACATAGTACATTATTATTATTATAAGTATAACATTATTATACATTGTATTATATATTGAACTATTTCAGTATATAATACAATTTAATAAATTGCCTTAAATTGTCAAAGCTTTTATTATTTATTAAATGACATCACAGTCTGCTTGATATTAAATACAGAAAAGAAATAGGATGGCAAAAAGCAATGATGGCATTGATTCGATAATCCGATCTCAGTCGAAAACCTTACTAATCTGGATTATCAAGATTCGAAAATTTTTAATGCTGAAAATAAAACACAATTCGACTATGCAAATCGTAAAAAAAGATACAGAATTATTTTTACTTTTTATCGATAATAATAATAATAAAAATAAAAAACAGAGCTGAGCTTGAAATCAGATTAAATTGAAATTTGAAATTATGTCGAAGTTAATTTCAAAAGTCAAAGATCAAAAGTGAAAGGAATAATAAAAAAAAAGTATCAAAAGTTAAATAAAACAAAGTAAAAGAAAAATGGCATCGATCAGTAAAATACTACCTTTTCTTCCAGTCAGAAAGAATAAAGAAAAACACAATTTCAAATCATATTTACTCCTAGATTAATAGAGACTAGAGAATTTAATCATATTTTAGAGAAGGCGAAGGAAATTGAGTTAGGGAATCCAATATCAACTACATCCCGAAAAATGTATTCGGAGTTAATGTATTAAAAAACGAGGAAAACTGGAAGGCCAGGCAGTTAAGTACATCAGGTTCCCTAGAATGAAAAACAATAATTCTGAACTAATATGCTTTTAAAAACGGGATTATTTTCTGGAGGAATTTCATCGAGAAAGAACAAAGCCTCGGTAATGCCTTTTTTTTTTCTAGAAAAGAAATTATCATTTACTCTTTCTCCAATGTAATTTGAAGAATATATTTTGACTTCCATTTATGCAAAATAAATGCCACAGAATAAAGGAGATGGAATGCGAAAAAATAAAGTAGAAATGGCGAAGATAGTTCATGATGATAATGGTAAAATGTTTCTGTTTTTATATTCGAAATAGTTTTAATTTAATTTATTTTCTCGAAATTGCTATCAAAACTTTTAACTTTGTAGAAAATGTACATTAATGTTATTTCAAGCAAAATTTGAATGAATCATCTTAATATGCATTGGTCATTATGCAAAATATTGCATTTGACCTTAATATATCCAATACCCTTCTCAAATTTCATTTCTACTGCATTCTGTCATAATTATTATCATTATTTCAGAATTTTAAGTCCTAAAGAATAAGATACGTGGAGTAGTAATTTCATATGGCATTTAAATGAATCGGCATTATATGCATTGGTCATTATAAAAGAATACGTCATATGATTTTAGACAATTCCTAACTTCAATCAAACTTCACTCATTATGGTAAGACAAGAATAATGCAAAATTTGAATGAATCAGTTTCTTACGCATTGGTCATTATGGAAAACATTGCAAATGACCTTAGTATATCCACTATTCTTCTCAAATCCATTTCCTCATAATTATTGTCATTATTTCAGAATTTTCAAGTCATAAAGTACAAGATACTTGATGTAATTATTTCATTTGGTATTTAAAGGAATCAGCATTATATACATTGGTCATTACAAAAGAGTGCGTAATACGATCTTAGACAAGAATAATGTCCTGTTTCCCGCAAAGACGCCAAAATCGTTCCAGTTATTCTATAGATGTCCATCTACTTGGATACCCACAAAAATTGCAACAAATGATTTATTTAGGGTTAAAATAAAAATTCTTAGGTTTATCACTATTGGTAACGAATTGCTTCCTAAAAAACCTTTAGCGAAAGATTATCATTATTTTAGATCTTCAAGTAATAAAGTACCCGATATTTGGTGCGGTTATTTCATAAGGCATTTAAATTAATCGGAATTATATGCATTTGTCATTATAAAGAATGCGAATAAATAAATTATAAAGAATGTTAGATAACCCATAACTTCAACCACACTTCACTCATAATGGCAAGACAAGAATAATGTCCAGTTCCAGCCAAGTACGCCAAAATCGTTCCAGCTATTCTATAGATGTCCATCTACTTGGATGTCCACAAAAACTGCAACAAATGATTTAAGATTTACAATAAAAATTCTTAGGTTTATCACATTTGGCAAGGAATCGCCTCTTAAAAAATCCTTTGGGGAATTTGGAGAATGTAAATTATTCTAAAGTCTGATTTACATTTGATTATTTGGGAGGAAAATAATTTATGTTGGTTTAATATATTTTTATATGACACTAGAATCATGAAACTTATAAAGTAGCACCAAAGAAAATAAAATTTCAGTGTTTAAATATCATATCAATTCGTCAAATCAAAATATCATATCAGTGATCAAATATCAATCAAACTACACGAGAGCTAATGACATGGATATATGTTTTGAAAGACTTGCACCCATTCTCTAAACTAGTGACATGGTAAAGATAAATTCATTACCTAATTATTATTTCAATGTTTCTTATTTAAAATATTCAATCTCAGAAAAGGAAATAAATACATTTAATCTTTGATGTCGCCCTCATTATTACCATCAGGGATATTTACATTTTTCCTTTACTTAATCATTCCTCAAAACTTTTTCACAATTTCAATCTGGGGAAATATGATCCACGTTTTAAATTTTATGGACACAGGTGCAATCGAAGCAGGTCATGAATCTATGATTCTCGAACTCGAAAGACAAGAAAAGTAACTAAGCTACCACTAATCACTATTCAACTCGTTTTACTACGAAGTCGGCATAAATATTTTATTTTATATACAAATAAAAAGCAATGAGAAAATTTATAAAACTTCTTCAATTTATGGCAAATAAGGATATGAATTGGAGCTTCATTTTCTTCTTTTTATTTTAGCTAAGTTAGAAAAATGTTTTTGTTTAATAAATAGTTTCGAAATTTTAAATAGTGGTAAAGGTTAGAATGAAATTTTTGACGAAAAAAAAAATTAGCCAATAATCTAATGGCAGCTCAAAACATACAATAGTTTTGTAACAAAACGACTGAATAAAAAAATGGGATTTCTTGTGTAAAAGAAACTTGTATGGAAAGGTACCTCTATTTTAAACTGAGGAAACATTTATTTCATATCATTTCTGTCCACAAGAGATACAATTTTTATAGAAGCTGTCTCCAAATATTCAGTGATACCCAGAATTCACCTTTAAAGTTTAAAAATTAAAGTATTTATTTGACTATAACTATTTCTTTTTTTAATAAAATCTCTTGATGAGCTGCGAAATGTTTAAAGATCGAGACATAGGCGATTCTGAAATATTACTATGGATGCATCATATAAAGGGGAAAAAACTTTTCGACCAACACTAGTTAGATCAAAATGTGAACACTATGTACGAATTTTATGATAATTTTTTTTTATTAACAGCTATTTCATCTTATAATGCAATATTTCTGTGAGTTAAGCAATAAAAAAGTATACATATTTGCTTATTATTTTGAGAAGCAATATCTAAAAAATCGATATTTTGGAGGTTATGAAACATTACTATGGATACATCATATAAAAGGGAAAAAATACTTTTTGACCATTAATAATAATTAGATAGTTATTAGAAAATTTCACTACGCATTTTTTTAATAACTTTTGTTATAACAACCGTTTCAGCTTAAAATGCAACAATCCTACGAGTTTAGTAATCGTAAAGTATACATATTTCTTTTTTATTTCGAGAGGCAATTTCATTTTACTTTTGACTCACGAACACAAAGCACAGAAATTTTTGTCAATTTATCAATTATTCTTTGCGTCTATTAGCTTTGTTGTAGTATTAGTCTTTCTTTAATGCTTGTATTAACTAATTAATCACTTAAACTGAATACCAATTTAATTAGTAACTGTTATCTTAGACGTGTTTATCGCCCAGAAAGAGCAATAATTAACTTATCATTGTGGCCCTTTAAATAAATGTTGCTTATAGGTTAGCTAAAAATCCAAAACTATAGATAGAATCATTAAGTACTTTTTTTAAAGTATCTGCAAGTCAAAATAATATAAGTTAAATATTTTAAATCCATACTTTTACTTTGAAAAACAATCATAATATTTCTATTGAAATTATATTAGAATGAAAATCAAACAGATGTACCAGAAGTTTAAAGTTTCTTTAAATCAACAGAACAGAAAACTAGCTCACAAAAGATTTTCAATCTATAATCCAAGAAAAAAATAATAATCTGATAATTTTTAATTATTATAAAGGATTGAGAATTATCTTTATTCGAGTTTATTTCCTGACTGTAGACGGCGAAAAATATTTACATTATGAATCAAAAATAAGAAATTTGTAAAGGTAATCGCGTTTCCTTTTCTGAGAGATAAATCACGACCTAAATCTCACTGGATGTAATAAAATTTCAATTCTTCCTGCGTCGATGGGATTCAAGTCGAATGATTCACTTTTTTGTGGATATACGAGAATTTATTCCGAAATTTCAAACTGGTTTTTATTCAATTATTATGAACTACTTTTACGACGAAACGTATACACATATTTTGAAGGGGGAAATAGATCAATAATGTTTCCATACTTGACAGATAATGGTTTAATTTACTTTAATAATGAAAGAAAGAAAATAATAGTTATATAAGGAATGAATAACTAAATCTCAATAAGTTTTCTTCAATAAAATGTCACATAGTATTTCTGGATATATATGAATGAAAAAAAATGGATCGAGTAAAGTTGATGGACAGAAAATTTTCTAATTATGTTTCTTGACTAATCTCATCACAATCTCTAAGAGTTTAATTTAGTTATATCAACGCCCCGTTTTAAAGCAACACTAAAGCTATTTTGGAAAGGACCTCGTAATTTGGAACCGCAGTCAGATGACGAGGACGACTCACTCTCCAAGTTTCCTCACCACACCAGCGAGAGGATGTTTGGCCCCGGCGGATTTAACATGCACCAGGCCCGCTTACACGACGATTCTTCAGAGGAATCGGGTCTCGAACCTGAAAGCCCTTCGGTTCCGACGGCGAGACCTTTCCACCAGGCCACTGCTACCCCCATCATAATCTCGAAACAAACAATATTGTATATATTATATAGCATCTAATTGCCTGTTACTTTATGCTGACGTCATTTCCCTTTTCTTCTTGCGAGATGCATAACGGATTAATAATGGCGGAGGAATTGAGATCTATAACATGAATCTAATTTGATAACATAATATTAACCCCTTAACTGTCGTGTCCGTGCATCGAAATACCGTGCCTTAAAGTTATAATAAAATAATTCAGAGAAGGTACCATTTGATACAAATATTAAATAAAGTACGGAATATCTTAAGTATTTTATGGGTTCTTTATTGAATCGCTAGGAAAGCACGTTCCCATAAGAGAAAACGACCATGAAACTTAATTAGTTGATAAAGAAAACAAAACAGTTAAGAGGATAAATTAGCTACAGAGTAATATTAAATTCCCAAGTGCAGATAATATTTGGACAATTATCGATGCTTTCAAAACCAAAATAGTTAGGAAAACGGGCATAGGGCATGATACGAATAAGCGCACAGAGTAATTACCCCACTTTTATTCATTTCTGAAATAATTTCCTGCAATATTCAGAATACAAATGCTTGAATTAATTGAGAAGGCTTAGATTAAATTATTCAAATATAAAATTTAAATAAGAAGCTCTCAAGTCAAGAGGTAACCTTAGAAGCCTCTGAAAGTAGAAAAGCAATTTTCTTTAAGAAATTTCATTAAATAGAATAGGAGTTTTAGGGGCAAGTATATGAACTTATATCAGTGATGAAATTATACAAACCATGAAAATATATCAGTGAAAATATGCATTATTTTGTATCCAAAACAATGTTCTAATTTGACCTGGGATTAATAATTCGGTGAAACTTTAATTGTTCTAAAAAGTATATTGGTCTGATTTTAGCAAATATTAATCAATACTATTTCCAACTAATAACATTTTATTAAAAAACATTTAGTTATTTTCATTTCAGCCCTTAAATGCATAACGCTGTAGATTTGAATCGTATGTTTAAAACCTCATAACTCTTTATGTAACAACCTTTGCATAGTATTTTTCTTTAATCACATCAAAACTATTTTGTCATTTCTGAAGCTTTGAAGTTTAGTCCTTTATCTGTGACAATTTTCATTTTTGGTGCGTTATTTGAGAATTTCATTTTGCCGGCTGTTATGAATTATGATTATTTATATAAAAAGTAAGCATTGTTTTAGGGCAGAAACAAAGTAATAATAAAGAATTATAATATTTATTAGATTTTGTAGCTCAAATGGTGATTGTTCATGATGACGTAGAATTACATCACTACGTTTTTTATGAAAATTAAAAAAAAAAAAGTCCTTACGTAGTTTTTTTTTGTATTGTTATTATCAATTACACCTATTTCCAGGTTGATTTCATTTATTTAAAATTAAAAAAAAGTTAAATGAAACCTTTAGAAACAACATGAAATTTTTTTTAAAAAAATGTAATAAAATGGGTATAAATGAAAAATTCTTCAATGAATGGTTTTGTTCTGGGGACAACTATAGAAGTCAAATTATACCAAATTTTTTTAACCCTTTAAAGAGTCATTTTTTTTAGTCATATTATGTTAAAATATTTTGAGGCTTGTAATTCGAATAAGAAATGGGATTCATTTAGCTTATTAGATAAATTTAATTTGATTCATTAATTAATTTAGTTAATTAATAATTAAGTAACAAATCAAAAAACATCATTTTGTGTAAGATAAAGAACTGAAGCATCTAAGTTTCTGTCTTTTTAAAAAAAAAATTTCAGAATTTATGCCAACCTACATAATTTCATACAAAAATTGATAAATTTGGTGGGAAGCATACTTCCCACGACCCTAGAAAAGGTTAAAGGTAAAATTGAAATCAATTGAAATCAAAACAGCCATTTATTAAAAAACGATTCCAAGAAAAAAATCTTATTTTTTGACTAATATGAGTCAATTCTATTTTTAAATGCAACAAAAAAGGGGAAGGGATGGCAGAAGAAATAATCTAATCTTTAATTATCTATGAATATGGTTTTTATCAGATATTTTTATTTTAAATTATGCATGAATGAAGGATGCAAATTAATGAATTTTCCCATGCATAAATGCGATTATTATTATCCACCAGTGGCACAGAGGAGATAAGTAAGAGTATTGCTAAGGAATTTGTTTCAAAATAAGTAAGAGACTAGTTTCAGCCTGGCTGTACTCTAAATCATCATTATTTCAAAAAGATAAGACCGATGTGTGCTTAAGCTAAGCATCGGTTATTGAGGTTGCGCTGGTGACCGAATGTTTTCCACTAAGCGAAATACACAAATGACATTTCTTCAGAAACCCAACTAACCCTTACATACCAGCTAATTTAGACTTCTACCTTAGGTTGTTCTAAGGCTGTCTTGACTGGCTGGCTACTGAGCGTTCCCCTGGATTTTTCTTACGCAAAACACGCACGTGATATTTCTGCATTCCAACCTATACCATTTACAAAGGCTAAATCAGGACTCAGATTAGACTCTGTAAGAGAGTCTATGATAATTTCAAGGTCGCTCTGATGAGCATACACTTTATTTTCATGACATTTTACTGATTTTCAACTCTTGGTTTTGGTTTGTTATGGTAGACAAAGTGGGAATAACCAAGAACAATATGTTTGACTTGAAGCTTTCAAAGTGAACTGGTTATTAAGGTTTGTCTGTAAACTAAATTCTTTCCTAGTTTTCTTCCAACCGAAGCACTTACATGAAACTTCAAGAGGAACTCAATATAATACATACGGAACTAAGTCAGAACTTTAACCTCTGGTCGCTTTGGCGACTTTTCTTTTTATCATGAGTTTTGAGCTCATGTTCTAGGGTGAATAAGCTGGACAAAGAGATAACACTGTTTGACTTAAAACTTTCGAAACGTATTGGTCATTGAAGTTTGATTGGTTACTGAACGCTTTTTAAACTTTCTTCCAAGAGGAAAAAGAACACAATTGTTTGGACGATTATTCTTTTATCTTGAGTTTTTGACTCATGGACTGGGATGGTTATGCTGGACAAAGAGGGAATAATCAAGATCATTAAGTTTGACTTGAAGCTTTTGAAATGAATTGAAGGCTTTCCTGGTTCTCTTTCAAGCGAAATACTCACATGAAACTCCTCCAGGAATCTAATCCATATAAAAGGTCTAAATCAGACTTCAACCTCAGGTCACTTTGATGACTTTTCTTTTATCGTTAATCTTTGACTTATAGTGTCAAAGGTGGATAAAGTGGGAATAGTCAAGAACACATAAGATCTAATTATATTTCAAATTATCATTAAGTGCTGAATTCCAAATCAAATCCCCCCCCCAAAAGACTAGCACTGAAAACGAAAGACATTAATACTTGCCAACAAGTGCTTCAGAAGAATCTTGAAATATAATATCATCAGCATATCGTGTTCATCCACACTTAAATGGAGCTTTTATCCATAATACTGAAATAAAATCTATTCTTCACGTCCAAATGAAAAAACGAAACCCATTACACTCAATAATAATGAAATCAATCTACTTAACAGTTCGGTTATGCGTGCGAATCAATATCACGAACTGTCAGAAAATTCGGCACTTAATGGCAATTAAAGGACAAACGCACGCGATAACCGTTAGATTAAACACACCACACCCCAATAAATCAAAGGGCCCTTTCGCTTAAGTGACACAAAAACCCCAAAGTCATCGAAAAGCAAGCTGTCGGTATCGTTTCCGAATAACATAAGAGTCCGAATGGCGTTTACGCACGAATTACAAACATGGCATACGGCAAACTCGCGTGCAAAACCCTTGTCACCGGACAGTATACATAACATGTCGCACGCATGTAGACGAGTAAAAAATGGAGGTTCTAAAACGCAGGGTAAACCTCGTTTGAATAACCGGTGGGAATAAATATTGAGCATTAAAAGTGGACAGCTTTGGCGAATTTTTGCAGGGGCGGTACACAAAGTTTGGATTTAATTTTTTTAAAAGGAACTGGTAAATAGATTAAATCGAAGGCTGAAAAAAAAATCGATTTTTGGCGAAAGTATCGAATATTTTTTATTCAATTTTCTTAATTTCTGGGAAAAAAATTCTTATAAAATAATTTGTACTTTGTTTCTGCATTCAATCTTTGGAAAGTTTAATTGATTTTTGTATATGCATTATTTATGTACGAATGTTATTTTAAATCCTAGAATGCAATTTTCTCAAATTCTAGATTTTTATTAAATATTCATACTTGAAACCGCATAAATTAAATTCAGAGTATATTTTTGTACAAATTTAAATAGCATCAATTCTAATTAAATTCTACAATAATTTCTGATATAAAAAATATAATTTTACAGTTTTAAATTTAAAAAAATTAAAATTTAAAAAAAATTACGTTACTTATTAGATAAACCATAGTATTTAAAAATTGGATAGCAACACAGCTGATTTTTTGAATTCAAGTACTACGCAATATATTTCTTATCAGCAAATTCTGATCAAATCATTTGAGAAACACCTAAATTAGAAGATTTTTTGCATTACAATTCTTTTTAACAACAAAAAAAAATATTCCAATTCTCATATCACTTTCGATTTTTAACTTATATATATTTAATTCATTGGTATTTTTTTTATCCAATGTAATATTCACAAATGCAAAAAATTAAGATTTTATAATTTATTTTTTAAAAAATTCATCCCGAAGGTAATCCACATTTTCTTTCTAATATATTAAATATAATAATTATTAATATATTAGATTATTATATACATAATAATCTAATATTAAAAATATTTTTCAGATTGAAATGAAGAAACGATATTCATTTTCTTTATTATGGAGAATTAATTAATTAATTTTTAATTAACTTCACTAAATATTAATCAATCAAAATAGTCAAAGTTTGAGATATGAAATAATGAAACATCAATGACTTTGCTTAATTGAAAAAAAATCTGTCAAAAGCTTACATCTAATTTTTTTTCAGCATAGATTTTGGCATATTACTATCTCAAAATAATGATTAATTTATATTTAATTTGGTAGTAAAAATCATATTATAAGGTCAAATAGTTTATCAACATTTTATATAGTTGTTGAATTTATAAATAGGTAGTTGCAATCGTAGATGATAATATAACTTATCATGGAACATTAAAAGTTTTTGAATTTAGGAATAAGTATACTTATCAAGACTTCTGAAATGCTATTCTTAACAGGAGTATAAAACTAAGAGAAATTTTTTAAAAAATATATCATTGGAGGAATTAATATATGTCTTTTGCCATCAATAACCAATACGATTCTTCAATCTAATTTCGATTAGATGTAAAATCTCTTTCAGTAGGATTCACAGCAAGAATCCATTTTGATCATAAATTTTTGAAGAAAATGCTATACAGAGATATATCATAATGAATGACAGTAATTCATCACTTTTATCTGGAAGATAATTCCTAAAAATATTTGGATAAATGATTTTATGTTTCAAAAAACTTGTTTACTAAATGAATCAATTAAAATTTGTTAATACAGGAAAAAAGACCATAAAAATTTTCAAAAGCACTTTTTTATTTATCAATAAATGTTTCTAATCAACTCTTAACAGCTTTATCAGAAGCATAAAATTCACTTCATAATTTCGGTTCAGATTGGTTTAAAATTAAATAAATAGCACCAAGATTAAATAAATGTTTTAAAAATTAAAAAAAAATGCATATATTTCATCTTTTGCATAAAAAAAGAATCAACGACTTAAAATTACAGTTATAAAAGTAAAAAGTTACAAATCTTTTAAATTATATTTAATAAAATTCTGAAAACCAAATTTAATCACAAAATCTTCTTAATAATTCTTTTTCTGCTCTTAATAATGTTAAATAGGAAGATAATAATAATTCATTTAGTATCCCATTTAAGAAACAAATTCTGTTACAGTGTATTTTGATATCTGTATCATCATTAGTAGACTTCCACTTTCCATCATAACTTTTAATCTTCACTAATGAAATAAATTTAAAAGATAAGGAGTTGAATATAGGTAGCTGTAAATTTATTCATAACAATCAAGCAATTTCAGCTGTTATTTTTATTCTGATACTTATGCGCATTTTCCTTTTTTTTAATTTTGTTAAGTATATCGGCAATATTTTATGAAATGCGGAAAAGAGAAAAGGAAATTAAAATCAGTGATGTAATTTTTAACCAATAACGGAATACACGTTTATAATAAAAAAGAAATCAGAAATTATTTATTCAAAAATTAAAAAAAAAATGAAATTTAAATAAATGAAGCGTTATTACAGTGACAAAACCCAAATAAAAAGCAATGAAATATTTATTTAATTTCTGAAAATGAAAACGATTATTGGTTGAAAATAAATAACAGCTGCAAAACATCACAAATAACTAGCTCAATAGCTAAATAAAAATACTGGTTTTTCAATAATTTTTTTATGCGCTTTCGCAAATACGTATATTTTTGTGATGATCTGTTTTATAATATTGTTGATCAGTACAGTGATAATAAATAACAAAAAATTACATTTATATCAAAGTAAAAAAAAAAAAAATCAACATTGTTTTTTTACCGCTTAAGGTGTACCGTTGGAAAAAAATATCAATTCGTTAGAAGTTTCTTTTTTCAGATGATTATTATTTCTAGCATCTTTTTTTTTTATTTTGCCTCATAAAAAAAATATAATTCGTTTTGCAAAATATATTAGTCTAGTTAACAAGGAAAAGAATATTTAGTGTATCTAAACAGAAATAAACTTTTTAGGCAGAAGTAAGATAAATAACATAGTGCTTAATTTTAGCATAATGCTTAAGGCAATGCGTAATCATATTCCAATTAATAAAATAATACTTGATGTAATGCTTCATTTTATCAAGTTCGAAATTAGTCATGTTAAGCATTTCGATGCATTAATTTGCAAATAACGTTCAAAAGTGCACAACTGATAAATAACGGTTAAGTAAATAAATAAATAAAGAAAGAAAGAAATAAGAATTTCTTGTTCGAAATATTGTAACAAGTCGTAGAATGCCGATGCAGTTTCGAAATCAAGGAGAGACAAAAGTTGAGATCTAATTTACACTAAGTTTTTAAGAGCACCTTAAATTTGTTATAGAAATTTGTTAATTTGCTACTGAAGTTCTTGAAGGGGGGGGGGGATCTAAAAATGTATTTATGTATTTTGAATTGTAAAATAATAAGTTTAAAATTTTAAATGATAGTATAATTGTTATATTATTTTCTTAAACCCTCAATAACCTATTTAATTATAGAGATAAAAGCATATTTAACCCTTTCTAGGGCCGTGGGAAGTATGCTTCCCACCAAATTCATCAATTTTTGTATGAAATTATGTAGGTTGGCATAAGTTCTGACACATTTTTTTAGTAAGTCAAAAATTTAGATGCTTCAGTTCTCTATCTCAGACAAAATGATGTGTTTTGATTAGTTTCTTAATTATTAATTAACCAAATTAATTAATTAATCAAATTAAATTTATCTAATAAGCTAAATGAATCCCTTTTCTTATTCTAATTCCAAGCCTAAAAATATTTTAACATAATATGACTAGAAAAAAATGGCTCTTTAAAGGGGTAAAGACGATAGGGGAAATACAAAAGCTTTAGGCAAATACACAAATACACCATATAGAAAGCAATATCAAAAAGTTCATATATATATACAAAAAATTTTCATTCTAAATTGAATTAAAAATTGATTTGAATAAATGAAGTTTCGAAAACATTTGAGCATATCGATCTAAAAAAAAATCTTCATTTTATGGAATTATGCCTAGAGTCCATGATGCGAGATTCTAGCACCTGGATTTTAATTAGAATTATGTTGACACCCAGTTTTGCTTATAAAGTACAGGTTATATTTAATACTTTTACCCTTGGAGATTAAACGGATTGTGCTATCGGTATTATATCGATATTTAATACTATCGATAATAGATACAAAACCAATTTTTATCGGAATGATATTCAGTGGTTATTGGTTCTCGCAATTGCACCGAAACGGGCAGCGGATACTAATCCGAATATGATTTCAAATTGGGATTTCGTTTCTTCGGGAGAGGTATTGATGACGACATGCCAGTAGCTTTGAATCTGACAGTGATTGACGGATGGGTGAGAAGTGGAAAGGCTTTGCTGATATAAGAAAAGTCACTGAAAAGTATGTGTACTGCTATTTAGGATAAAAGATAGTAATGCCTAGGAATGCAATATTTATAATTAAAAAACATCAGGTGGGCATCCTGGCAGAGGGGTAGCGCGTCTTCCCCGTGATCTGCGCGTCCTGGGTTCGAGTCCCGGTTCAGGCATGGTTGTTCTTCATCTGTTCCATCTGTGAGATGTGTGAATGTGCGCCCCTATAAAAAAGGGTTGTGCAAGCGAATGTGTAGCTAAGACGTACTCTTGGCCCTAGTTGGCGCTACTAAAACAAGAGACGCTCCCTAGGCTTAAAATCGCCGACTTCGTCACCGAGCTTGTCCATGGCAAGTGCCATTATAAACAACAAACAACAACAAAAAACATCATGACTTCGAGGTATGACAGCGAACTAGGCCACATTAATCTAATCATTTGTACCAGACTGATATAATATCACACAACTGAAAATAAATGAAGTCGAGGAGATTATCAAACGAGATTAGTCGAGACCAAAAACTGTTACCACCAGTATCAGTTTTGTGCACCTTAAACAAATCATGCATTTGATACAGTAACATCCAATCGAACTTCCAATTCCTATTGTGGTTTAGCACACCGCAGCGAACAACCAAATTTTTACCCGCAATGTTGAGACGACCCCCTACTTTTATTTCTCCAAATCGGATTCTTATTTTATTTGCTTATGGATGGAATCGATGACGAATGCGTGTCCGAATACTTTTTTGATTTGGACGGCACGGATGCGCGGAAAGTTATGTTCGGACACGCCTCCCCTGACATATGCGTTTAAACTTTGATCAGTCGAGGTTTTCGGGGAGGAATAAATTGCTCGCCGTTATTTGCGCACGTCATCCTCATGAATAAATAATGGCTGTTTTCAATTGAAACGGATGATGGGAGATTAAACGGATTCCGAACGCTCCGCCGAGGGAAAGATTCTGCTTCCAAATGGGAGCAATAATTACGAACAGAATTACTGCACTCCTTCCACCCCTTCTTTCAAGGCTCAAGGGTTTTGTGTTGCTCGAGTATACAGTTGCTTTCGTTTAAACAAATGTGAATGGTACGGAAGATAATGTTCGATTAAAAATGGCTTTGTAGAATGCAGAAAACTTATTCTTCACGATCCTGTCTCGGTAAGACAGGGGTCATTTAAAATTTCGGATTCGTAACCTGTTTTCGGACCTTCAAAAATTTATGCCATATTTTAGGTCAATAAAAAATTTCGTGCTTCCAGGTTTAAGAATTCACCAAAAAAGTACGCCAAACTATTAGAAATATCAATTTATCACGAAAAAAAATTGTTTTTAGCAGCTTTTACAAATATGGACTTTGTTAGATGATAATATTTAATTAATAGAAAATATTCTAGAACTTGGAGAACATCTAGCATCTAGAATATTCTTTAGAACTTCTCCAATTTCTGGGTACCGAAAATTTTTTAATTCCAGCTTTGTTTAGTTATTTTTTTTTTATGTTTATTTGTGGAGAGAAAAATATCTAACTGTTTAAAACTATTTTTCAGAAAAAAGACAGAAAAAAAACTTTTCTGTTCGTCTAAAAAAATTTCTAGAGAGTACGGGAAAACAATTATTGGTTAAACATACCATTTTAGAAATTGAATTTTCATTGTGATCAATCCTCTACGAGTATAAAACGTGAATTCTTTAAAACTTTGCCTTTATAGTCTTCCAAAATTTTTAAATGCAATTTTCCAATACATTTTTTCATAACTTTATGTTTTAATGTTGATGGGAAAAAATGCACACTGATATTTCACATGAACGTGATGTTGTTTAATTATTAGCCAACTATATAACAAGAAATTTTTGCTATTAGATTAAATTTATCGAATTTAAGAATTAGACAGATACTGTATGTAATTAAAAATGTTGAAAAATTTATTACATTTTATGAATGATATCAATTGTTTCCAAACTAAAATTATGGCACAAAAAATGTAGAAAAGTTGTATAAATAGCAACAAAACGTAGTAGGTAAATATTGACGCCAGACCAGCTAATTCCAAGTTAAAATATTGTTGCCAGTAATCTCCAAATATTGGCACATCATTTTCCCCCTCCTCCATTAGCATTTCTTTAGAATATCTCCGATTCGAAATTGAGAGGAGTGCAGTTAAAAGTGAAATTACATAAATTCATAACTATATAAAAACTCATCCAAATTTGGTAAATCATATTCATTAATCATTTTGTAATCATATTCATTATTTTGCAAGATATTTTTTCTTTTTATTTTCGTTTTAGTAGAGAGTATGATTTCAGAATTAACATATTCCTGTATCTGTTAAATATTTCGTTTAATTTTATAATGCTTAATGATGGTAATGATGCATGATATCAAGCTTTATAAAATGCATCATTAACAAATATTCTGTGAAAATTTTTACATAATAATAAAAAAAATTAATTTTACATAATAATTCAAAAAGTTCACAGTAATTACTTTTGTTTGTAAAAACATATGCAAATTTCTATTTCCTATTAAGTTAATACTTTATACGTTAAAAATATAATAAATTATAAGTATTTATGTAATTAATTCCCTTTTTCTTATGACTTCCATCGCAGGTAAATAACAACATAAATATATCACCTAAGAAAACTGTTGTCCTATAAAAATTTGATAATTCTTTTAAAGAGAGCAAAATAAAGTATACAAAATTTTTGGACAAAACACAAATGTTTTTTTAGATACAATTTTTTAAAAAAAACTTCTGTGCATTTTAAAATTATGTAAATTTATTTAAAACATGTAATTGGCAATAATTTGCAAATTTTTATGAAATATTTTCAGTAAGTCAATAGTTTCCTTTTTTACCAAAAAACACCTCACACAAAACAAACTCCGCATTTTTTCAACCAAAATTAAATATTGTTTAAAAACGTACGTATTTTTAAATTCACATACAAACATCGAAACCTAAAACTGTTTTAAAATATTTATTTGTACATATGATACAAAGTTTCATACATTTTTTTTCACCTACAATAAACTAAAGTGAAAAAAAACAATTAGAATGCATCAATTAAAATTATATACATTCTTTAAAAAAAATGAAGAAAATTAAATTCTTAACTAAGAAGCAAATTATCTCTTATTTATTTCATTATATTTATATAAAAATATTTTTGAAATCATTCGCAACATTTCCTAACAAAAAGAAAAAGAAGGGGGGAAAAAAAGGAAGAAATATACAGAAAAAAAATATGCATTTTTACTTAGAAGGTTATTTCCTATCTTCATAAAAAAATTCCAGCACATCATGGCTTATTTTAATGGAAAAATTCCCCATATATAACAACCCCTTATTTTTATACCGATTAATTAGTCCATCACATGCATCTTACCGTTCGTCTAATCATTAGTCGAAGCAGGTACCATCATTAGTATTTCGAACAGAACAATAGAAAGAAGCTTCGCAAATCGAACAAAACCCCAAATTAAAATCAAGATAAGAATACTGCACAGGAAAGAAAAATTCAGTCTTGAGCTCACCATGAATGGAATAGTGACTGAAAAATAAAATAAAATAAAACAAAACGAATGCGGAATGGAAAATAAAACGTGGAAAAAAAAAGGAATACACTTTAACGTTCGAACTGGACGAATAAATCCCTCAAACCGTATTCCTGTCAAAGACAGAACTTTGCCGATTTTCCGTTTGGCCGATTATCATTGTTATTATCATCATTTCATCTCCCCCCCTCCCCCACCAGAGTAAAATAAATAAACAATGAAAGAAAAATAACTGGGGAAGAAATAATAATAATAAAAAAAAATTCCACGCGCTGAAATAAAACGAGATGAAAGTTTTGAAAATAATAGAGGAAGTTTTTGCGAAGGGAGGAGAAAAATATAATGGCAGAAAAGAGGGAATATTTTTCAGTGTGTGAGCGAATATTTGTCTCAAGAAAATGATAAGACTGGGGTGATTTGAAGTTACGATTCTTTCTTTCTTTTTTAGTTTCATCATTGCGTTTAGGGAACGTTTTTATAAGACGCTTTTGAAAGCTTATCGCTGAATCAGGTTGGTTGAACAGTTTTATGCAGAGAGTTTTTAAGTAGTAAAGTTTTATGAATAACGGCAGAAACTATGAAAAGTTATAACTTAGATAATCAAATTAGTATACTCAGTACAAAAATATTTTGAAATAAATATAAATATGCGATATTCTTGGAATTAGAGTTCATATAATTGAAGTGGAAAAGAATATTTTATTTGAATACTTTTTTATAGATATTGAGAAATTCTTTCAATAGAATTTTACGAATATTCATACAAATACTTTTTATTTCAAGATAAAAATATTTTTCTATTTTGAAATTCAATATTAAAAATACAGATATCGAAAATTCTAATCATCCAAGTTTCCTAACTTATTAATCGAGATGAATTAAACTTTCAGAATACCAAAAAACGTTAAATTATAAATTAGTTAGTAAATAGATTTGTAGATTAGTTTTGTAGGTATTTGTATTAGAATTCTTTTCAAAATAGAATACACATGGAGAAAACATGGTAATGATTAAACTTTAAATGATCCTTCTTAAGTAAAATTATAAAATCTTATGTCAATTTGAATTCTTGAATGATCATCTGACCTTATTAGTGAAATAAAATCAACTAAAGTGGTCCCACTGAAACGTTCTCGCATACTTTTGAAAAAAAGAGCTATACATCCGCAAAAAATTGTAGGCCAGGATATGAACTACAGGAGTACTCATATTTTAAATTTTTATTCACATGGAAGTTTGTGCCTTTCGTAGTATAGCAATGAAAATCGGTACTTCGTGTATTAATTTCTTGCCATTGGCGTGTAATAGTTACGAAAGACAAAAGATTGGCGTGAGTCTAGCTTTAAAAAAAAATCTAATTTGCAATTTTTGGCGATTTTTATTTTAAAAAGTCGTTGCACTGCGGTTAATGCATGAATAAAAGAAAATTTAAAACATATTTTAGGCTTATTTTCAGACTAATTAAAACTAAAATTTGACATAGAACTAACTGCAATTGTATTCAAAAGATCATATACTAAATTTTATTTATTGAAATCATTACGTTTTGGAATGACCATGTTTACATGCATGTGTAAGTATAGCCCCACAGATTCTCATTTTCCTAATTAATTTGATAAGGATTTACATTACTGATGGGTAAATCTGTGTACCAAATTTTATTTTCTAACTCTTTATGTTTTATAAAAGCCATGTTGACTTGCAATCGAAACTCCGCAAAGACAAATTTTATTGAATAGATTTGGGTTCAAAATCTGATATATATCTGAAATTGTGATGTACATATGATATATTAAATTTCGTCCGTCCAAGTCCAAATATTATTTTTAGTTATCGTGTTCACAGAGAGACAGACAGACATAATTCCAGAAATATATTTTCAGACTCATGGAACTTAGAAAATGTGAAGTTTGTTCAAAATCTCGACCTCGAATTTTTTAAGGATTGTAATATTTTTTCTTTATATATTTCGCAAACGAGAAAGTAAAAATTGTTACAAAATTTTATAATGAAAAATAAGAAAAATACTATAAAAGTAGGTCAAAGCATAGTAAAAAAAATATTTTAGAAATTATTTTGTGTTCCTTTTAAAGAAAAAGTAAAATAATTCACAAATTTAAATTTCAAATGGCTTTTTTATGTTTAAATTTTTTTCATAATAAAATTTTAAAAATATTTTTTTATTTAAAATTAAAATTTTTTACACCTTTATTTTATATATATATATATATATGCGATAAAATTAATCTCTTAGTTGCTTTATTTTTTCGTTTACGAGAAATAAATTGAAATGCTGAATTTTTACATACAAGAAAAGAAATGAATAAATTTCCTCGTATTTTCCCATTACGGTAAAAACGAAAATTAAACTTAATAATACGCCATTCATCCACTTATACATAATAAATTTCAATATATTTAAAATAATTAATCCAAAAGTTTAAAACAAAATTTTATTAAGTGGAATTTAAAATACATACGTTTTCTAACAAAAGTGCCAGAATTTGGATGTTAAGATAACAAAATATTTTCATAATTAACATACTTAAAATAATATAAAAAGTTGCAAAGGACCTCTAAAATATTTAAAGTTTTTAATTCAAAGCAGCAAACTACTTTATTATAGAATTTTTCTATGCAACGCCTTATCAATACGAAAAAAATTATAAATACGAAAAGATTACAATATTCAATTTATTTGCAGAAGTATTTTATATGCATAAAATCGAGTGAAAAATAAAATGTGTGTGTAATAGAAAAAAAACTTGAAAAAAAATTAATAACCTTGAGGAGAGGCTGCAAGAAACAGAATTCAGTATACAAATTCATCTTCAAACTTCATAATTCATCTTCTAACTGTATACAAAGCATTTCTTGTGAAATGGCCTTGTAAAGTTGTTTTTTTCACCAAGAGAGAGCTAAAACGGTAGAAACCGTTTTACGTGCAAACTTTAGCAGAAAATAAACTGATTGGAAAAAAGATATAAATATTAGTTAGTTCGAGAATTATCGCTCAAATGGTGATGGCATAGTTATTTGAAAAAGAAAATAGTTTTTTATGCATTTATATATTAGCTATTTTGAGCTGAGTAAGCGGGAAAATAAACTACAAAAAAAAAGATTATTTTATTACATAAGGGCAGGACCATATTAAAAATACTACGGAAGCATGTTAAGAAGATTCTAAATAATTTAACAATAATACTCACAATTTAACAAATGTAATAGAAAACATGATGTTAATATATTAAAATTCAAGTAGGATTTGATCGATGCTACTGTTCTTAAGGTTCAATTAATACTAATTTAAAAGAAAAAGAAACATTTAGTTAAACATTCATTTTAAAAACACAATTTGTTAAATTTGAATTTTAATACTAAATAACAAAACTATGTATTACAGAAACAGAGGATCCAATAAACCAATTCCTATTTCAGATACAAATTATTCAGTTACAAAAACTTTCAAACTATATATTTCGCAATATTTGCTTTTTATTTTTAAAAAAAAAGCCAAATTTAATAATTTTCGACTAACAGCGAAGATATTCAAATAATATATCATATTTTTATCATTGTTGTTTCATTCAATAGACCATTGTTTCTAGAGATATGACTAAAAGAAATCTTTTTAAAAGGTTTGAGTATTTTTTAAAAATACCGAATGAGCATTCGCCATTTTTTTACGACAATAATAAATTGGTTTAAATACGGAATATTTCTATTGTTTTAACTATCAAAAATATACGTGTTGTATCTATATTCATTGATATGTACCATCTATTTTTAATTACATTAAATTTGTTCTAAATGTTTTGAAAACAGCTTCTATAAAATTATGCTTATTTGTTCTAGATATTTTCTCAAATGATTGTATAAAATTAGTAACTTCGAATTAATTTTTATCCCTTTTTATATTTAGATTCACAATCTACAAATAACAAAATATTTGTATATAACACTTTCTTCTATTTAACTACTAAAAATGCGATTAGGTTGTTTAACTTAACAATTTGATCAAATTTTTCCACAGGTGTTGAAACATAATGTTTATATAAACATGCTTACTCATAATATTTTCACAAGCGACTGCATGAAATGAACTTTAAAAAACACCATACTAATATAATATTTAGTTAATACTTTTGCTATGCCTTTTAATGTATATAAAGTCCAGTTCTTGAGCTGTAGTTTTCAATTTGAACAATTTTCATTTATCTGATAAAAAACAAATAATTTCAAATAACACTGCAATCGTTAAAGATCCATTTTATACTAATATAAAGTTCATGACTTCATTAAATTAATAAAATCTTTCCTAACTTATTGAAAATAAATTACATTAAAATATTTATTCCGTTCTCTTTGCAGACTATAGTATAAAATAAATTTTAATAACATCAAACTAATTCACGATCTTCTGTAAAATTTATTAACATCATAACTTTCTTAAGCTGCCGTGCTTTTTTTAAAATTCAAACTTTTAAATTTCTAATGTGTTTATTTAACGTTTTATCATATATTATATTTAAATTTTGAAATTTTAATATTTTTGAGTAGATTATATTCAACTTTTAAACATAAAATTTTAAAGTTAATGAGATTAAAAATATTTAGTTTTTAAATTTCTCTTATATTTTTAATGTTTTTTAGGGTTTAAACTTAACAATTCCTAAATGTGTGTTTTTTAATATTTTTAGAATAACTATGAACTTGTTAAGTACCTAATATATTTTGTTATTTATTACTTATAGTTTTTATTTTTTTTATTTTGCTGTTCAATGTAATGCACTCAGTAATTACAGTGTTTTTCTATAGTGTATATTTTTTTAATACATAAATTGTTCGACATGACATGCATATTTCAAACTCATACAGAAAGTTTCACCGAGCAGATGATAGATTAAGTGCTGCAAAATTTCGTAGATAATTATTAATTGGGAAGTAAATAGTTACTGTGAAATGTTTAAAAATTTAATTAGTTTCTAATTAACTATTTTATGTAACTTTAAATATTGCTGTTCAGAAAAAAAATATCCATTTTATTTCGGTACATTGTTTACTTAAATTTTATTAAATTTTTCAAATTATTTTTAATTGTAATAATATTTATTACAATACTTTTCACTGTTTCAGTTACTGTGTTTATACGCAAGCGCGTTGAGTTGGTAATAATTACATCCTTCTTGAGCAAGTTATCACTGCTATAGTTAAGAGAAAATTTGTATAATATAATACAAAATAATTTTATATAAAATACAAAATTATTTTTGCATATAATATAAAATAATTATATAAAATATAAATAATTATATAAAATAATAAAATATAAATATAAAATATATAAAATACAAAATAATAAAATACAAAAAATATATAAAATAATACAAAATAATAAAATATAAAATAATGTAAAATTATTTTATAAAAATACATTACTAGCTTTAAACATTATGTATAGTGCCTTGGAAATAAAAGTTTAAATCTCTTTTAATTTAAAAAAAAATCTTTTATTATTTTGCGAAGCCACACTGCTGGAACTCCTAATTTTCAGTTTGAATAAATTCCATGATTTTAAAACGATTTTGAAGAAATAATCTCCAAATAGATATCTAATATTTAGAAACCTATTTTATCGATGAATCCGATAACAATTAAGATATTCATCGTCTGCACCTTCCAAATGTATTAGTATGCTCAAATGATATGCCGTATTGAGTCGAATATTAAACGATGATTGAGCTATTATGAAAGATCTAGATTGTTATACAAAGAGATGTCCGTGTTCTATTCATTTAATTATTTAGAAGCGTAGGCGGATTCTATTTTATCATCCATTCATTCCTAAATTATGCACTAATTACATTTAAAGTAATTATTCTCCAAATACGGCTTACATAAAATCACGGAAATGCTATCTGTTTCTGATGAACTAATTTGAGAAAATTTATTTTAAATGACATCAGTAATTGGGAATTGGCTGACAGCTTTATTTAGAAAGGAATAGGTAGTTCTTAATTTTAGTTTAATTAAAACTAAATGCGTTGAAAGCTGACTATTTGAAGATGCTAATTTAAACTAAGAAAGTCAATGTTATTATATTTATTATATATTAATTAATATGCAAAGGAATCGATAATTTGGTTAAAATAACTGAATTATTGCTACGTTATGTATTTAATTTTATTTATGGTTGAGTAAATAAGGCATAAAACATAAAATAGAATAGCAAAGAAACTAAATAAATATACTATTATGCCATTTATATATGATAACGTTTAACAATCAACAGCCGAAATATAAATGACTGTGAATTAAAGAAAACAAAATTTAGACTTATGAATGGACAGAAAAATAAGCCGGAAAAATAATTTCAAGCTGGAAAGATAAGGAAAACGGATAATTAATTAATCTGGAATAATGAATATTTTTATTCGTTTTTAAAAAACTTTGATTAGCTAACACGTTATAATATATTTCGAATAATTAATACGTCATTCAAACATTTCAGTTAAATCATTTGGCTACATTTTTAATGAAAAATAATAAAAAAAATACTCGCTATAAAAAATCAATTGTTATTGTAAATTATCCTTTCGTTTATTTATTATAAAAATGATTAATTTAGAAATATTTCAATAAAAAAAAATCAAAAAATATTTTTCTCTATTATTTTCGAAAATAAAACAACGAGAGATCATCAGTGAACTAGACTCTCAACAATTTGATACTCCGAAAATCTACATAGGATTTAGTTTTTTTTTAATAAATTCATAGTACAAATTCTTAAAAAATAATCTTTTGAAAACCTAACGAAATATTTAGCATTTGCATCGTACTAACATGAAAAAAATTACGTAAATTATTTGTAATTATGATTTATGTTAAAGTTAAATTCTTTTCTTTAAACTTATCGTGACGTTTTACTTTAAAAATGGATAACATATTTTTTACATTCTTTGAAATCGACATAAATTTTTTAAAAATATTTTAACTCTTCCATTTAAATTTTATTTCATTTAAAATAAATGTTCTATGTTTGAATTTAACACATTTTTAAATCTACTGCATTATCATTAAAAAATACTGAAGCCAAAGTGATTCAGATGGCATATTAGTTAATGATTCTAAATAGATGTTAGTTAGTTAGTTACTCTGGATAATAGTAAAGATGACTTCCTATCATTTTATAATCTTCCTAAACAATGCACGGAAGTTTTATAAATTCAACTTCAGCAATTGTTCCAAACAATGAAATATAATCTGTTTCAAGAAAGAAAATAAAGCCATAATTTTAACTTGTGGTATAATCACATCTCTGCTACATAAAATTTTCTACACTCTGTGCATTTACAAATACCACGCCCTAGTATGAAAGTGAAAGTGCTAATTCACTTTTAATTTAAACACGAAACACGTACGGATGTTTATTGTTAGCTTTATTTATGTTGCTGTAACATAACGTTTAGTTTATACTATAGACGAAACATAAATAAAGTCAATTCTTTGTTTTCGCCTACCGAATAGTGTCCTTTGTTGAATAAATAGCCTTTTATTCTGTTAACAAGCGAATCTGAACGCATTCAATTCGTTTACTTTGAATATATAATTTTTCTTTTGATTTCTTTTATCATATTTAGTTGAAGCGCTCATCATTTAAAGCCAGACTATATAATTTTAGCTTATTAATTAAGTGAAAATCCTGTTATGATAAATTTTTGCATAATAAATTCAAGTATAATTCTTTTGTTTAGAATCTAATAATTTTTTTATTGCATACGTGCAAAAGGTGGAAAATAATTTCCCCCATAAATTACCTTAAATATTTAAAGTGAAAATATAATTAAAGGTAACATTGGAATTTTATTTGGAATCAATTACTGAATTAGCAAAATATAATTGAAATAATTTTCATCTACGAAATGCGTTAATAAATGAGTTATTTGTATTATTTATTATTCTAATTTGATTTATCCTGGCATTTTACATGTTAGATTGTGTCGCACATGTTAGAATAAATATATATTCTCACAATAAATTCGAATATATTTTTATTCAAATTTTAAACATTATCGTAATTTATATGAAATATATCAGCTATATATTTTTACTTTGATATTTTCCCATAAACAAATCTTTTAAAACAGAAATATATTAATATAAAAAATTTATTATTTTATTTTCAATTACATTATTACTAGATCAGTAAAATTTAACTAATTTTGCATAAAGTGACATTTTACAGCTTAAATCATAATATTCTTAATATAGTAATCAATCGACATTGATAGTGATATTGTATATTTTAAAACGCAATCTATATTTTAAATATCTTGCAATGAGAACAAACTACGAATGAACATGTGAATTGTAAATTAAAGTTTATTCTTATTCAAAATCAAGGGAGTAATCGAAACGTATATGAACTAGACTAGGCATATTTTTTTTAATTGGTAGTATCTTCACTTAAACTAATTTTTCTAAAACAAAAATAAAATTATTTACAAAAATTATTAAAATATTTGGATTACGAAAATCTGAATTAAATAACTCTTTTTGAAGTAATATGTTATAACTCGAAGGGTCACCGTAATATATTATTCGGTTTCCATCAATCGAAGTTCTAAAAATAATTAAAGGGGCTTATAACCAATGATTACCGATTATGTCTTTTGCTATGCAAAGTTTCTTTACATTTCCATCAGACAGATAAAAAATTCATCAAATTTTCCATAAACTGACAATCAATTATTCAGTATTCGTTACGCAACAATATTTAATTATTTTGAATCCAAATAAAATAATAATAAAAAAATTAATATGATTTATAAATGCTTTATCTATGCTTCATTTAACAACATAAAACGTAGATATTTATAACGCACTTTGAAAAATTTAAATTTCTTCATCGACGATTTGCAAACGTAATTTTCCCTTTCTTCAGAAATAAGGATCCACCCAATGGCTCACGTACTCGATTCAAATAAATCACTAATTTTAACACAAAAAACTTTTTAAAAAAATTTAAAAAGTAAATGATTTGATAAAACTTATTTTTAGAGCCAAATACAAGAACGCTGCTTGCTTTTTGAAAGAATATTTATAAAATGAAATTGTTATAACATAACCCATTTTTCTTCCGGTGACTATGGGAAAAAAGGGACAAATATCATTTTTGGGCGGGGTTGGTAAAATGCGCAAATTAAAATTAAATAATTTATAGAATTTATAGCAATATTATTAGTAAAAATACCGCATAAATTTATATTTTCCTCTAAAAAATTAAATAAAACCCAATAAAATAATTAATCCGATAAAATGCACCACGAGTTTAATACTTCGCTCCTAATAAAGTTTTTAGTAAGAATTTTTTTTTACTCCAGAATTTTTAACAAAAAACTAATTTTAAATCTTAGCTTTCTGATTAAGGTTAGTAATGCACAAAACCGAAATTTTTTTTTTAAAGTTTTGCCTGAAAATGCACCAGTAATCCTACCAAATTAATATGAATTAGATGCAGTTTAATAATATTTTAAATTAAAATAACTTTTTTTTTCATTTTTATTAAAACTTTCTTTTTAGGATAACGATTCAATAAAATTATTCTTAAAAAATACAAATCTGAAATTTTAACAAATATAAATATTCTACATGACAAATGACAAATTTTATTTTAAAAAATAATCATAACTTCTCCCGCTTTTTTTTTCTTTTTTCTGTAAATGCATTTTAATCTTAATCGCAGGAGTAAAAAAATCGATAAGAAAAAATTTCATTGAACATTTTGAGAACTGAACTTTCCGAATATTAAATTATTAATTTTAAAGCTATAAAACTAATTTTATTCGATAATTACTAGTTAAGCTGTAAGTAACGCTGGATATTAGATAATATATTTCGGCGCTCAAAAATAAATAAATTCACCATATTTGAAGTTTTATCTCACAAAATGATAGCACTTATAATATAGTAGTGAATTATTACCTAGAAACTTGCAAGATCAATAATCCTTCAGAATTTCCTAGAACCAATGCCGGATGACGAAGATATCAAAACCTCCGCGTTTTTACAAAAATTGTTTCAAATTGTAATAGACAGTTTCATAATTTATAAATTGCTTATTCCCATATTTTTCAATATTTAAAAATGCAAATATATTTTTCCAATAATGTCTAAATTATTTCCATCTATTTCATTATTTTTTAAAAGTGTAACACAGAACACAGTTTTTTTTAATGGAAAAAAAATAAAATGGGAATATTTGCAAATAGACAAAATTACTTCATAATCCCGGAATCGCATGCAGAATTTTCGAGATAATAAGATTTTTA
Source organism: Argiope bruennichi (assembly GCF_947563725.1). Lineage (NCBI taxonomy): Eukaryota > Metazoa > Arthropoda > Arachnida > Araneae > Araneidae > Argiope > Argiope bruennichi. Next base: position 60,151,297 of record NC_079154.1, read on the forward strand.
TTAAAGAAATAAAAGCTAATTTTTCGCAATAATTTATTATTTTTAAACATCAAAAAATCAAATCAATTATATTCATTATTGGCTCTAATTTCATCTAAAAGATAAATTTACGATTTTCAAATAAAATATAATCCACGTAATTCCAGAATTTTTTAAAAATATTCAATAAGAAAAATAATTTTCTATCCCCCAAAATACCACATATGCATTTAATATATATAGTACATTTTATGCAGAAACGGGAAAAAATAATAAAAAAATAATCGCCAAAGAACGATCTAGAAATGTATATGATACTCTCTCTCTATTGTCAGTTATACCAAGATGAATCGAAACCGAACGCGAATTCGGCTGCATCGAATAATTCGCAGACTATTTCCTAAAATTGTTTAAGGATGTTCCGTCAGAAAAGAATTTTCTGAATTATAATCTCACATTTATTATCGTATCTTTCACGCACACTAAAAAATTCGCCCTAAATTCAATTCCCGAAAATTCTCAACCAACTTATCGGCGAAAAAAAAATAATCGAAACTTTTACAACTTACCGAAAACCCTAAAATTCCATTATCCGAAACTTCACTTGTATTCCTCAACGCCAAATAAACGGACCGAAAATTCACGGGTCCAGCGCATCCGAGAAACGTAACTTAGTCCACAGTCCAGTTAAGCCTAAAGCCGGGTGTGACCTTCCTAGAGCAAAATGATCGGGAGTTTTCCTGTTAAAGATCCCAAAATATCGGTCACTCGCTCGATTCGCCGATCCAGATGTCTCAAACCGCGGACAGTCGCAGCACTACTGATCTAGACTCTCATACATAGAATGTGATGCAAGTGCCTTGGCTGGGTTACCGCACAAGAAATCTCGCCAGGTCCGTCGCCAAGAGATGGTGCCAAGGCCAGAAGAACAGTTTTGCTTTCAATTATGCTTTTGTCTCAAAAGGGGAGCTTGCAGTCATCTGTGAAGAGATGGTTTTTCCGGAACGTAACACAATGGTTGGACTATCAGCTGCGGGTTAAAAATATGAACGTGTCAAGGTTAAGCGATCATAAAAATGATCTAAAGGGTGCTTTGTGAAACTTTGGGACAGTAATAAAAGGTCTTTTAACTAGAATTTGAGGAGGCACTTAAAAATTTAAAATTGGCTTTTGTTATTACTTTGAAAAAATCTATGATTGTTTGGTGAGTTCTTTGAGGGATTGTACAACAGAAGAGATTTTTTTTTTGTGAGACAGGAAGAAACAGATTGAGTGGATAGACAACAGAGTCTATAATTAGCCAGCTGTATCAGCGGAAATGAGAGAAATTGCTGTTGTTTAGATTTCTGCAGACCTCGCGCAAACTAGAAATAAAATCTAATTAATGCATTGCATTACATTAAACGTACTTTCATTTTCATTAATTTGATATTGTCTTTATAATAGGGCTTTTTAATTCTATTTCCACTGCATTGAACGAAATGTCACAACTAGATAATTTTTTTTGAATGGTAATATATAATAATAATAGAATTCTGTTCATAAAATTCAAATATTAACTTAAAAAAGTGATATATTAATTAATGTTAATTCACACTGAATGCAATGCACTTTGAAGTAATTATTATTATTTTTTTCTTTTTTATCTGCACAAACAAATATACGTTTATGGAATTTGACATTTTCGAACTCATCACTAATTTTTGAAATCAGAATGATAGATATTAAAACATTGATTAATATATATAAGGTTAAAATTTTAAGTTCTTTTAGAAATCTAAAGGATATCTTCATTAGATAAATATTCCACAAAAAGAATACAAAACATTTGAAAATTTTATTTGTTCGATCTTATCTTTGATAAATTAAAAAATAATTCGAAAATATTCACATATTACAGATAAATGCAATAAAATAAATCGAAATAAAAATCGAAATTGGCAGAAACGAACTATTATAAGAGCGAACGAATAAAGGAGTGGATTAAGTTGTTACGTTCTAATATGAATATTAATGAACACAAAATTTTGTTCTGGAGTGGTTATAGCAAAACAACGCGCAATTAATAGATTACATAAACAGTTGCACTTTTAATGGCACTATGACTTCGTTAAGAAGGTGAATTTACATAGTAAACAGCAGTTGTAAGGTTATTAAAATAGCAAAGTTTTACTGTCTATCTCATTCTGAAAATTAAAATACTTTGCTAAGAGAATAATTAATATCCAAGCAATATATAAGAGATTCAATTCAAATCAATCACAAGCAATATTCTCAAAGACCAAAGTGATCGCCTGAACTAATAATTTTTTAAGGCAGTTGGTAATTGTTTTTTTAATTGAAATATCATCAATAAAATATTTTTAATTCAAACTTATAAATATAATATTATATTCCTTAATTTTTAACGTTATTTTTAAAACAATAAAACCAATTTCATAACTATATTTTTATTTTTTAATAATGACCAATACTAATAATTAAAAAGAATGCGTGTACGTCTGTGTATGAGTTAGGTGACACTTAAAAGGCAAGTTGTTAGCTCAAGACCCACAGAATATGGCACAAATATAATACGGATGTTGAAAATGTGTACCTAGGGGAATTCTTAAAAATTCATTGAATTAAATTGAATTCTTAAAAAATTAAATTAATGAACAATTAAGTGATATTTTATCTTTTTACCAATATAACTACCGAAAACGTCGTAGCACGAAAAAAAATTTTACACCATTTAAAAACCGAAAAAAAAAATTGTCGCTTTTTTTTTTCATACCAATATATATTCTTTGTACAATTTTTCTTGAATAACCTAAAACATATTTTTGTATAATTCAAACAGCACTTGGCATTGTAAATTAAGAATTCAATATACTTTTATTGTTCCATTAAATATTCAATCACTTGATTTTCTACAATTGCAGGAAGCTAAAGAAGAAAGATTCTATATATTATGTATGGAATTAACAAATGAAGTAAGAAAGCGAAGTAACAACATCATGAAAAATAATGTACAATTATAAAAAAGATTATTTGTATAATTATTTTGTTAATGATGTTATGTTCGAGTATAAAAAGAACATAAACAAGGCTATTAAAATACCATGACTTTAATATCTATGATAATTTGATGTTTAAAAGTGTTTTATTAAGATAACTGTAAAGATTAAATTATGCGTAATATATTTAGTTATAACTAAATACAACCAATATTCCTAACGGATTAACTTTTTACCAAAGGCGGTTGATATTTAAATGATAATAAAAAAATTAACTTACTAATAAAATATACATTGTGAATATTAGAAAAATCCCCTTCCAAACATAAACAATCGATTTTTCTTTCTCCGTGTTCAAAGCTAATTTCCGAAGTAATATTATAAAAATTATGGATTATTTTTTAAAAAAATGTCATTAAATAAAAACTGAATCAATATTTAAACTACAGTAAAATCAAACACCTTTAAAACGGTAGAAATATTTGCGAAATGTTTGCATTAGAATATTGCTTATTTACATTGTTCTTTGTTATCTATTATGGAAATAATAGACACAGACAAAGTAGAGAATATTAATGTTTCTTTATAAGAAATTGTATTAAAAAGAAAATAAATAATTATGGAAAATATTTTATATCTATAATTATATTTACAAATAGTTGAAATATTTTCAATTATTTGTAAACGAAACGTACTTTTTTATTTTCATTAATATCATATTCGAATATACCACAAGGAATTTAAATCAACTCATTTATCAAATATTTATATTTATTGTAATTTATTGTAAAGAAACAATAGCATAGTATGAATTATTTATTTGGCTTTCTGGCACATAAATATTCATTAAGACTTTAATCTTGCAAATTTAAATATTTTACTGGATTTTATAATAATTATTTAAAAAATAATGGATATAAAGCAAGCTCCCGTATTTTCTCCTTTCATGAAAATTGCATCTTTTTTTTAAATAATTATCGCAAATAAAGTAAAATATAAATGTCTCAATGTATCGTAAAAGACATACCTTAATTTTCATTTGTCATCAAATAATATTCCGATATCTGATAAAATTCTGATTTTATATATAAATTCTTGTTTATAAGAAAGTTTAAAATATGAGTAAATAAAATGTATATTTATAAAAGTTTTTTTTTACTTCCTCGTATACGTATCAAAGATAAAATATTTTATATGTAAAAAATCTGAGTTTGTGATTGTGACTTATTTTTATGTTTGAGACTTCGCTGTCCGGGAAAACACATTTTTAGAATTAGTTAATGATAATTCCAAAATGTTTTCAGCATTACAGATGAAATGTAGTATGCGGTCTTAACACTAATTTTACGACTTCTATCAAATTGTGAGTGAAATCCATTCAGAGAAAATCTGTCTATCAGACTATCGAGTACAAGTAAACATGGTATCTGCAAAACGAAAAAACAGCAACAGAATAGATAAAATATGGTGCATAGGTTTTAAAATTTAAATGTAGATTGGTATGAAATTTGTAATCAAATCCGTTAAATGATTGATTTCTGTCAGTCAATACTTTTTCATACATCTGAATGCAATTACTCAATGACGTTAAAAGATTGAGTTCTGTCAGTCAATACTTTTTCATACATCTGAATGCAATAACTCAATGACGTTAAAAGATTGAGTTCTGTCAGTCAATACCTTTGCATACATCTGAATGTAATAACTCAATGACGTTAAAAGATTGAGTTCTGTCAGTCAATACCTTTGCATACATCTGAATGCAATAACTCAATGACGTTAAAAGATTGAGTTCTGTCAGTCAATACTTTTGCATACATCTGAATGCAATAACTCAATGACGTTAAAAGATTGAGTTCTGTCAGTCAATACCTTTGCATACATCTGAATGCAATAACTCAATGACGTTAAAAGATTGAGTTCTGTCAATCAATACTTTTGCATACATTCTGAATGTAATAACTCAATGATGCAACGATTTAAATAAATGAAATTTGGTATGTGGTCATGTTATAGAATTATTGCTGTTTGTCATATCTTGCTTTCAACTAGTTCATAAAAAAGTAACCGGAAGATACGTTCTGATTTCTTCATTTTTCTATGAAACAAACAAACAAAAAAAAATCATGTGCGGGACTCAGATAAAAATCTGAATATTCGTGGGATTTACATCCGTGTGAAAGTATCCCATTTTTATGCGAAGGTAAGGAGAAACACTTTTATTAAAAAAATATGCGAGAAAGTTTCAAGGAGATCATGCCGCTGGTTTACTTTGTAAAGTTGTTTTCACGAAGTTCATCGTAATGTGCAGAGAAACAACTTTTAGAGAATTGGAAGCGATACTAGAATCCTTTCATCTTATTTCTTAAATAATTTCGAAATGAAGAAGAAAAAGAAGAAGAAAAAAAAAAAAAAAAAAAAAAAAGAAGGACAGAAGGAACAAATGAGGGGGGGGGCGAAAAATAAAATCGTAACTACAGTTTTCAAAAAGTAAAGAAAATAGAAACTGAACCGAATTTTGGATGTTCAAGTACATCATTAGAAATAGTTAAGTGAACATAAAGATATATATCTAATAAGATATTTATTCTGGAATAGTTCTCGGACTGATGTAGTTGTAAAAATAAATCAATATTGAATAAAAACGTCTGCGGTAGAAATAGTTAGTTATTAATATGTTGAAATCAACAAATGCTGCTTTAAAGAGTTGTTGGAAATTTTCTATGAATTTCCTTCTATAAATTCTAAATATGAATAATGTTATGAAATATTACGAAGAGTAGATATATTTTTCAAAATATTTGGGTAGTATATATTTTGCATGAGTGTATGTATAATATGTATAAGAATATAAATTATCAACTGTTTCAAAATTGGCAAAATGATTGAAATTTAAAATTATATATTAATTTTATTTTTAAATGAAATCTAAAAGTATTAAACATTTTAACCGAGATTATTATTCAAATTTTTCAAAAATTTTAATAAAATTAAAAGAAACTGAAAAAAATATTACATAAGCGTATAACTATCGGGAATTTCAGAAGAATTAACAAATTATTTTAGAAGTTTCACTAATTTTTCATTTTATATGTTTAAAAAAATTCCATACAATCCTCTAATGGATTTTTTAAATTAGTAAAAAATTTCAGTAAAGTAAATAAAAATTATTTAATTTCTTGACAAAGTTCTTGATTTTCTTGCAAAAAATTATTTTGAATTGTTTACAAGTTTTTTGTTATATAAAATTTATTTGCTTTAAAATAATAATAGCAGTACGTTTTTTAAATGTAAAATAATAGATTATAGTTTTAAGATTAAAATACTATTCGCCATTGTATTTTTACTACGTAATTTTGTATCATAATACTTTCCTCTTTTTAAATGCTGGCTTAGCACATTATCTATGTAAAAAGAAAAAAAAATTATTAACAAATAATTTTATTTCTTATATCAAAGACTCATTCATATTCTAATGTTACAGTATAGGTAATTAAAAAGATGAAAATACGGCCCCGAACTGTCTGTCAAAATCGGTTTCCCCTGTTAAAAAAACCCGGAAACTTTTGCCCATTCATGAATAACAAGGTCCAGGTCTTGAAGACCAGCCAATGTTAGGCGATAAGGCGCCAAACAGAAAATTTCTCTTGGCGGGTTAGGGAAGAGAGAAGCGCCATTCTGGCGGAATGGAAAACTTCCAGTATTCAAAATGTTGGGTGACCAGTGAAAACTTAAAACTTCCCCACCAATAAGGGAATTAACCCTTCTTGTTGATCAAAAGTTCTTTTCAGTGAAGGCAAAGAAAAGTAGACAAATAAATATAAACTTCTACTCTTCTTTAAACGACTAAGTGCCACAGACAGTTGGAAACGATTTTTATTTTTTTTTATTTTTCAAGAATGGATTATCATTTGTTATTCAAATAATAAATATGGAAAAATGATAATCGTATATTTTTCGACAGAAATGCAACTGACAGAACTTTTTAAATTAAATAAACTTGAGAATTTTAATTAACAATCCACATTCTTTTAATACATTTTGCAAAACTCTATTCTTACGTGAATCATGATAGAAATTTCTGGAATCACTGCAAACAAATGCCAATGATTTCTTCAACCTTTTTAAAACTTTAGCTATATTTTCTTCAGTCCAATAAAAAAGCATTAATTGCAATCGGGCGGGACTGAATATTGATGTAATTTTTATCAAAGTAAATAAACTCAAATTACATTAAAAATTGAGAACTGTTAATTAATATTTATGTTTTGCTTATATATTATTCATATGTAAAATATAATTTTAATTTCCCGAATTATTACAAACTAATGCCTATAATTTTTCAATTAGATAGGAAACAGTAGTTGTAATTGTACTTTCTTTAATTAAATAAAACTATTGACAAAAATTCATTATTACAGCTTCTACAATTGATACATGACCGACGCCATGAGATAGTTAATTATTATAAATTTTTGCTGAAATAAAAGAAAAAAGATCATATGGAATTTTTCGATTATCTACTTGAATTTAAAGAGCAATTTTTTTCACAAATATTTATTTCTGTTTTTTATATTAATAAATATATTTATTCACAATTTTAAAATCATCATGTTACTCATAGGTTGCAATATTTTAATTTTGGAATTAATTTTCTGTTTTGTAGAAGGAAAAAAGTGCGAGATATAAATACATTATAAATAAAGTGGAATCTGACTGTACGGTGCAACCTTTTTCATACAAATGTATTTATCCATTGTCTAAGACTCTCTCCAAATAGTTTTCATTCTAAAGGCATCAGGGTAAAAGAAATATGAATGTGTGAATTTTTACGACTGTATTTCCATTTTTAGAAGTAACAACAAGCAATCCTATTTCTATTGCATTATTCACTTTATTTGAGCCAGATTTTGAAACAATACTATTCAATTCAATGAATGAATTTACGTATTGTTGGAATAAGGGCAGAGAAATTTAAGAAACCTTTATAAAAATATTTCCTTTTGACAAGGACAAAAAAAGACGATATCAATATTATATATGAAAGACATGCAAAATAAAATGAAAAATAATAATAAAAAAAACCTCAAATTGTTAGTCGAATAGATTTGATAAATTTTGTCATGTTTTTATAATCTTGACATGGAAACTTACCAATTCTGAAATAAAATATAAAGAACCAGTTAAAACTTTATGTGTGCCTTTAATAATATAATTCCTTTCCTCCACCCCTTAATTTCTAAGACACATAAACCAAAAATATCTTCTTAATCGTCATAAATATGTTTCAATAACAGCAATTCTATGTGATATATATAAATCAAGATACGAATTTCATGATATAGTTTCAAGATCTTAGAGAATCCACAAAGAGAGTATATATTTCAAAAAAATTGAAATAATTTGAATGATATCCGATTATCTTTTTTAAAAAATTATGGAGTTATTTACACAAAAAATTATCGTGTAAAAACATTAGATATTTACACGAAAAATTCAAACAAAAATATTTATCTGATTAATTTTATTTCAGTTCATTGTAAAAGAGGAATTCTAGTTTCAAAAATATTCATTTTTGGAAAAAAAACTAATTTATCCATAATTACTTGGGAGTAAATATTTCAGGACTGAAATTATAAAATTTAAAAATAAAATATTTTCTCTTCGGAAACTTATAAAACTGCCACTGTACATTATTTGCATTTTTTTCTTCTATTCTAAATTCGGTTGAGGAAACGAGTAATGATTTTTGATTAGGTAAAAGCCATTTGTTTTGGATTTAAATTATAATTTTTGGGAAATGACTATAAGAAAGTGACTGAAATGCTAAACTCTTTCTTAAGATTTCAGCTATCCGTAATTATTTGGTTGGAAGGAATTGGTACGCCCGCTTTCGTAAAACAAATTTTGTTATCTTCAAGACAATGAGTATTTAATCCTCTGAGTGAATCTCTATAGACAGACAATGATTGATGAACACCAGTAGTGTGGGTAATAATGGAAATACACTAGATAACTGATGAAAATAGTCATCCAATTAGAAATAATCATGACAACAATGATAATCCAATGATCGATACGCTTAGAGATAAGATTTCAAGAGATAGAAATCCCCAGTCTATCTCTAAACACCATAGGATACTTTCCTTAAATATATTGCTTCCAAAGTGAAGTGGATATTCTTATTTATACATTAAAGCTTTTATTTTATATTTTGTTATAGTGGTCTTAAAGATTTCTTTTCCAAAATGGTGCGTTTATTCTAAGAATTTTTTAAATTCTTTTTTTATTTATTTAACTTTATAATTATTGGAAGCTAATCAAATCAAAGATCTGGAAATTTTCATATAAATTTTCAGAATAGTAAATCTTAAAAGCATGTTATTGGCAAAAGTTCTGATAATATGTTTTTTATTCCAATTAAAACGTCTATTTTTTGCTCAAAATAAATATTCTAAAATACTATTAATTTTTTTTTCATTATTTTCTCCATTCATAACAATAAGTAAATGAATTTTGAAATACAAAAGTTTCAAAAATTATAACTCATATTTTCCTGTAATTTGCAATGGTTAAACAAACTGAGAATATAAGTGTAAACAAAAAAAAAAAAAAAAAAAAAACCATACTTTCAAGGTAAAACATTTCGCCTATGACATCTCACACTATTTCGTATAAAAATATTTAAAAACAAAATTAAATTCAGGAAATAAATTTTTATAAATTCTAATTTAACAGATAGGTAACTACTAAAAATATATATTTCCTAAATCACCTTAAAGGTTTGATTAGACAAATAAAAATAATAATATTCTTGAGTAATATATAAATATAGAATATGCTTATTCCCAATGTGTAATATGCAATTTTAGAGAGAAAAAAAATTGTAAAATTTCTAAGAGAGTTTTTCTTTACTGAAAAAAACCCATCTAATTCAGTTGCATAAATGATTGTTTTAATGAAGACAAAGCACAATCAAAGGTAAACTTATTGTATTGCAAAATATAAACATCCATATATCTTAAAAGAGAGTAAATCTAACTATTAAAATATTTAAATTATATATGGGTATTTTTTTTTGACTGAAATAAACCTTATATGACTTAAGCTCGGCACTAACTATTAGTTAGAATGATATCATTAAGCAAATTCTTTCTTTATTAGAGCAAAGAAAATAATAAGCGGATTGATAATAATGACAGTGCACATACTTAGGATATTTAGTTCATGCTCTTAATGGAAGTCATAATTAGACATAGTTTTAGTAATAAAAACGCCATTAATAAAAGAAGTTTCTGGTGAAATTAAAATATAAAAATATTATAATCTACTATATTAAATGATATGATATTCCACAAAGAATTATTATAACTTATCAAGAATGCCATATGAAAAAATGCAGCTATAAATATAGATATTAAGTGAATACCATGCAAATTAAGAAGAATATTATTTAGTATGCTATAAAGATTAAATCTATGCATTTTATTTGCCGTTCCTTTAATATTTTAATAAAATAATACAATTATTAATGAGGCAGAATTTCATTCTTGAATGTCACTTTTATTTAAAATTATAATATATAAGAGAATTTTTATGAAATTTGGGGAATATATTTTAGATAAATAGAGCGAAAGATATCAGTAACTTTTACTTTTAAAGAATGATATGATAATGTCATTTGATGATAGTTTTGCATTATTATAGTGAGAATACAATAGATAATATTTTCAGTTACCTAAAAGCGTATTTGATTCAGAAAATTACATTCTTTTGAAACAAATTAATTGAGATCCTTTGAATGGAATAAAAGCTTTTGTTTCAATTAATATTTCTTATCCATACATATGGTATAAGCACTATTTTTCAAAAGTATCACTCAAATGTAGAAACGCATTAGGAATTAAAAACATTTTTTTGCTTTAGAATTTTTTTTTATTATTGCTGTAATATTAAATTAACATTTAAGCTAAAATTTATAAATTGTAAAGAAAAAGTTAGGACTCTTTTTAGAATATATCAAAGATACGCACTAAATTTTTGGATTTTCTCTTTTTTTTTGAGTTATTTTTCTCTGTATTTAAAATCAAAAGATCCCCAATAGATTAATTAAAAATCCCCTTGAAATATTAAGAATGACTACGTCCATTTGTTTATTGTAATTATTGCTTTGCGACGCCGCTATTTTGATGTTTTACTATATAGGGTACATATTGACGCAAAGTGCAAAAGGTCGTATATCAAAAATTAAATTTGGTTGAAAACTGCTTGTTGATAACTCTTCATAACGATATCAAATGCAAAGTCGCCAATGCCGTGTTATTTTCTGCCATTAGGACCTAACACAAAGAACATATTAAAAATCAATGGCAGGGTTTGGAGAAATTAGAATTCCAACATGAAACAATCCATTCCGAATCTAAGAAATTTTAAATCAGATTACACCAACCACAATTAAAAAACAAACAAACTGCCTTCTCTTGGTGATAGATTTGGTTCCATCTTAGTATAGTGATGAAAGCTTATAAGCCAGTTAAAAGCTACACTACACGAGCGATTACTTTTGTATTGTGGTCATGTTACTGAGCTGAGAACCACAAGGTCCCAGGTTCTATCTTAGCTCATATCCATTCGCCAAGGATGGAGAGCCTGTAGTGAATAGCTTATAAGCCAGTTAACAACTACGCTACACGAGTAATTACTTTTGTATCGTGGTCATGTTACTGGGCTGCGAACCACAAGGTTCCAGGTTCTATCCTCGCTCATACTAATCTGCCACAGCATAATTGTCATATAATGTTATACAGTTATTTTTATTGAACTACCTATTAATGAAACGTATATATTGCGGTAGATTTAGTTCTTTTACAATAATGTCATTGCATCATGATATGACTATGAATACTGTAAGAATACATACTAATAATATGCGTAATTATGCATATTATGGAAGATATTATTAATATGATAAGAGAATTTGCTACCTCCTATTGAAGAGTTTAGGCTGCATGTTTTTCAATACAGTCTTGGAATCATAATTATTAATACATTTTATTAATATGCATATTCATAATATAATTATATATATATTGTTTTTGATATTTCTATCAATAATAAAGATGAATGCGTGTGTCTGTGAATGCTGACGATCTGCAAGCCAGCAGCATGAAATTTGGCTACTTATACACTTTAGAAAATGGGAATAAAAATTGCATAATATAAAATAAGATTTTTGAAATCTTTGGTACTTACAATTAAAGTTTAACTTAAAAACTAAACAAAGGTAAAATATTTTTAAAGTTAATTTTTAAGTACTGCAGCTCTTCCGTGTGATATAGCTGAATTTATAAAAAATGTAGATAGATATTAATTGAAATGTTTAGCACAATGAAAGTAATGCTGTAAGGCTTCGAATATATGTCCATAAATATTTAAAATTTAATATAATGCTGAGGAAGAAATTATGCACAAAACATTTATTGAAATTATTAGGAGTTATTAATACCAGAGAACCAACATGTCACCAGTGTTGGCTAATTAATTACTGAATTAAAAAATATGCTTTTCTTCTTTTGAAATTTGTTTTTTGAAATATATTATTTGCACAATAATACATAATGCATATTATCAGAGTACATATTTCTAATAGAACTGGACTTACATTATGGAGAATATTAACAATATAATAATGAGTCCTTTTCCATTGAGAGGCATAATTTTTTAAACTATTACTAATTTTTTAACTACTATTTTTACTACTATGATCATGCTGCAAATCCTATTAATCTAACCCACATATGTTAACCATAGAATTTACTTATGCATAAACATTAATCTAAAAATATCTTTTCTGATATTAATGAAAATGCCACAAATTCATCAAAATATCCATGCTCAGTTTTTAGACTTTTTATTCTGCAAATATTATCAGCACAATAATACATAATGCATATTAATAATAGAATTGGACATACATTATGGAGAATATTAATACTATAATAAAGTGTCCTTTCCCATTGAGAGATATAATTTTTTAACTATATTTTTTTCTACCATTATTATGCGCCAAATCCTATTCATCTAACACACACATGTGAATTATCGAATTCACTTATGCTCAAACGTAATCTAAAAATAATATTTTAATAATTAAATAAATTATTAAAAGATTAAATAGTATTTATTAATTAGTATTTATAAATTATTAAAATAATTACTCTAAAAATATCTTTTCTGAAATTAGTGAAAATCCCGCAAATTCATCAAAATATCGATTCTCAATTTTTAGACTTATTTTTGCAATATCTGCACAATAATACATATTATCAGAGTGCATATTAATAATTGAATTGGACATGCATCATGCAGGATATTAATAATATAATAATGTGTCCTTTTTCCGTTGAAAAAAATAATTTTTTAACTACTACTAATTTTTAACTAATATTTTTTCTACTATTATCATGCACCAAATCCTATAAATCTAACCCACATATGTTAACCCTAGAATTCACTTATGCACAAACATTAATCTAAAAATATCTTTTCTGATATTAATTAAAATCCTGCAAATTCATCAAAACATCGATCTTCAGTTTTTAGACTCTTTTATTGCAATATGTTATTTGCACAATAATACATACTATCAGAGTGCATATTAATAATTGAATTGGACATATATTATGGAGGATAATAATAATATAACAATGTGTCCCTTCTGTTGGGAGGCATAATTTTTTTTAACCTGCTATTTTACTATTTTTCCTACTATGATCATGTACAAAAATTCTATTAATCTAACTCAAATATGTGAATTAATGAATTCACTTATGCACAAATTTTAATTAAAAATATCTTTTCTGATATCACTGAAAATGCCATAAATTCATCAAAACATCGATCTTCAGTTTTTAGACTCTATTATTGTATTATGTTATTTGCACAATAATACATAATGTATATTATCAGAGTTAATATTAATAATAAAATTCGATATGAATTATGGAGAATATTAATAATATAATAATGCGCCCTTTTCCGCTCAGAGATATAATTTTTTTAACTACTATTTTTTATATTATGACCAATATTCAGACTCTTCTTTTTTGCAATTAATATAATAATACATAATTTTTTGCACAAATGTATTAATTAATGTATTGCATACATTCATTAACATAATACATATCTTTTACACAAATTCATCAAAATTCCTCAATATTTAGACTCTTTTTTTTGCAATATGTTATTTGCAGAATAATATATAAGGCATATTAATAATAGAATTGGATATGAATTATGGAAAATTCTATTAATCAACCCCACATATGTGAATTATCTAATTCACTTATAGACAAACATTACTCTAAAAATATCTTTTCCGATATTAGTGAAAATGCCATAGGTTCATCAAAACATCGATGCTCAACGTTTAGACTTTTTCTAAGTATACAACCAATACAACGATGTAATAAAAAACTGTTCTCAACATCTTTGAAAAAGACGAAAAAAATTGGGAGACAGAGGGGTGGGTGGGATAGTCCGTCCAGCTTTTTGTCCTCGCCAAACCGCAAGACCGGATTTCTTTGGGGGTTGAAGCTGATCTGCGGACTGGGGGATTCATGTCCCAGATGTTCGTCGGGGGCTTTAAGCTGGATGATTGATGGATTGAGCGGGTAATGCCAGTGGACAACTCCAGAGGATTAGAAGAGGAAATCCTGCATCCCTACGAGAAAGAAGCCGAACATTTCACGCTCTCGACTTATTTAAGGAAGGAGGAAGAATTTCTTCTTCTCTAATAAAATGGTAATGCTTCTACCAGAAAGGAAGGAATACGTAAGTGAAGTGGGGGAAGAGGAATTTAAGAGGGCTGGACTATGAAAAAGTAACCTGTGATTTTCAAAAGAGGAGAATTTAATGTTTGGAACGACAGATGAAAAGATTGATATCTGTTATCAAAAAAATCATACATGATTAAATTTTGTGTTAATGTTGTAATAAACTAAATTTAAGTAGTATATTTATGATTTGATTTATGGATTATTAGATTAAAATCTAATTTTATAATTACTAAAAAGCTATTTTAAAATGGCTGTTATAATTAACCGCTTATTTAATTATTTTATTTATGAAATTGTTGCTTCTAAACCGGGATCAGACGATGAGAATTGACACATGAGCCCGCCAAACTGCTGTGAATTCCTCTACCCATAAGATATAACATTGATAATCATCTGATGGGTGTACGGTGCAAGAAGTGAATACGATTGGATAATGGAAAGCCTTATTCCCATATTTGTATATCCCAATGTGGGTCCAAACTTTTTGGTCTGTTGAAAGGTTTCAGAAAAATTTCTATTTCTGATGATTAAATATTTAAAGCCCTTTATTTCAATGTAGATTTGTTACTTATTTAACAAATCTGCATTGAAATAAAGGATTTTAAATATTTAATCATCAGAAATAGAAATTTTTCTGAATTTAAAAAAAACAAAAAACAATTTTAATTTCGTTTTTAATTAATAAAAGTTTTTACCATTCACAAGTGGATTTCGCTAGGTAATTTTTTTTTACCATAAAAATTATTCTCCGCTGAAAATTTAATTTCATCATCTAAATAATAAAGTTCTGTGCGTGGGTGTGTACGTTGGCGCTGTACAGGCCAGACCGTCTGACCTACAGCAACTGAATTTGGCACATGCATACCTCGGAGGTTGGAAATATGCATTTCAGAGCGATTTTTTAAAATTTTTAATTAGAATTTTAATTAACTAAAAATTAAGCGAAATTGTGGCGCTTTTCCGCTATAACTCCTGAAAATATTATAGCACAAAATAGGTTTTTGTATCTAGTTAAAGTTCAAAAATTATCTTTTTAATGATACCAATGCTTTAATGTATAAATTAAGTCTGGATTTTTAATTAATATTTAAAGAAATAGTTTAACCATGTTTTCCAACAATTTATTTCTCACAAAATAAATCTGTACGATCACAAAATAAATAATCTGTACGAGCACGTGAATTTCAAAAAATTTGCTTTTATCAATGTCAATCACACTGACAAAAGTTTTATTGCAAAATTATTATTGCAAATTAAACACATGAAAGTGTAATTTTCAGCACATGTCTGTATGAAATGAAAAAAAAAAAAATTGAAATATAATCTATACTTATAATAAAGCTCAATGTGTGTGTGTGTTGGCGCTCTACAGGCCAGGTCATTTGACATACAGCTATCAAATTTGGTATATGTATACCTTAGAGGTCGGGAATGTGCACCTGGGGTCCTTTTTTTTGAAATTTTAATTATTAATTAAAAACTAACTTTCCCGCCAAAAAAATCTTCCATTTTCCCCACCGCCAACTTTTCCGCCAAAAAAAATCTTCCATTTTCCCCACCGCCAAATGAGTAAGGCTTCAGTTGTTTTTTTCTCCCAACAGTAATGAGGCTAGGGTTAACATTTTTCGACGGATTATTTCAAACGATTCTGTTTATTTTCTTAATGTTTTATGCATTTCAAATTAAACATTGTTAATTAATCCATGTTTCAGATTCATTCTGAAGTACTTTTGAATTAAAATAACACAGAATAAAGGAAATTAAAAATGTATAATCTACATAGCGTTTCCCCAACTGGCGTAGAAAAATTCACGCATTTGCGTTACCTAACTGGCGACGAAAATTCACGCATGCGCATTGTTCTGATTGTTGTCATGACAACCACTATCAACGGATGATTTAAATTATTTTTAGGTTAGTTGCATGCTTTTGTAAGTAAATTGTATTTATGTTAGTTATATATTTTTTGTATATGCTTATAGTTTTAAGTACATAGTTTTTTAAGTAGTTTTTTTAAACCTGCTTTAGACCGATTATTTTAAACGATTCATTTTATTTTCTTAGTGTTTGATGCATTTAAAATTAAACATTGTTAATGACTCGATCTGTTCATGATGAATCTGAGAAAATTTTGTTGACAAATTCTTGAGATATTACATAAATTAAGAAAAATATTCTTTAGTGGTTTCTTAGTAAAGTTTAAACGCTCAGTGACTCTATTATCAGTAATCATATTATTAAAAAAAATGCTTTGTTTCAGTAAAAAATATTATTATATTAATTGCAGATTAATCATTTACACTTTAATTTAAAGCATAAATTCTACGAGGGGTAACAGAAAATGAGAGAGATACATATCACGTTATGACTGAAGGCCTTTATAATATTATGAGTGAATTATATGACTATCAAAATTTGAAGTTTTAAAATATTTTGCTGAAGAATCTATTAAAGTTGGAATTGCATAAAATATTTAATTATTAAAATTTTAACGAAGATTAAGATTGGCGAACCGGCTGGTCGCCAAAGGCGGCTAGTATTTTATAAAAAGAAAATGGAGGAAACGGTTTCTATGTTCTTTTACAATATCTATATTATTAGTTCAATAAAAAAAGTTTAATTTAAGGTTAATATTGGTTTTAGTAAAAAAAAAAAGAATGTTTTTATATTAATAGCAATTTAACATTTCCACTTTAATTTAAATTAGAAATTTTACTGTTGTTGACAGAAAATTAAGGAGAGAGATACGTAATACAATGAGGAGAACTGTTTAGAGTCTACATTATAGTATGACTGAATTAAATAACTATCAAATTCTGAAGCTTAAAAATATTTTGCAGAAAAAGCCATTAAGAGATCAAGTTACATAAAATATCTAATTGAAAACTTCAGCGATCATTAATACTGGCGAACCGGCTGTTCGCCAAAGGCAGCTAGTAATTAATAAAAATTACTTTCATATTGAGATAATATATTTTTAACAAGAAAAATTATAATGTTAATTTCTCGATTTTCGATAATGTAGTACTGATGAAATGGGAGGATAAAAAGTATAAACCTATATAAACAAGAAGCAAGTTTGTTCCAATTTTATTTACGTTTGATAAAAATTAAAATCAAAATTCTCTAAATAGTTAAAAAAAAAACTTATTTTCCTTTTTTATAGCTGAAATGCTACAACATCAGTCACAAAACGGAACATGGTCTGAGCGGTATTTTTAATGGTTTATTTTTTGTTGGATAATAGTATTTTCCAATGAAAGTACGTTGAGCACTTACAGAATTTATTTTTTCTTTCTAAACATATCTTTTTTTTATTCTATTTTAACTTTTATATAACCTTACAAATGTCTACCTCCATAAAACTAAAATTAAAGTTTTAAAGCTTTTAAGCTCGTCTGACATAGCAGCAATTTATCAAAAAATAAACCATTAGTTTGGAGAAAGAAAGATAAAAATAATGATGAAATTTTCCTTTCTAAATATATTTGAGCAATAACAATACATAGAGAAGATACATATTACATAATGATTTATTTTGGAATTGTTTTAAGAATATTAATAAAATTCAATGTTTATCTGGAGGGGAACGAACAGGTGTTAAAATTTTAGGAATATTTTTATATATTCTTCCATATATTATGCAGTTTAAACTTATTCTCGAATTAAGCAGTAACAGGAAAGAAGAGGTTTATTTTATTAAGAGATTTTACTTTGGCTGATGTGATGCGTTAGATTCAGCCCTTTATGTGCAGTTGCTAATGTTTCCAGACCTTACATTCTCCGATTTCTTTCTTTGAGGTTAAATTAAACAACTGTGTATGTGTTACCAATGTGAACTACACTGAACTAACAATTAAAAAAGGAAATAACATGCTACCTCACGTATGTTGCCTGAGAGGAGAAATGAATATATAAATGTGTGTTTTGTAGCGAAAAGGATAAATTAATGAGGTAAGATAATTAAAATAGGATCTGCTTTCGTTTTTCAAGAGTTATATTTCATTTTCGTATTCAGAATTTGAAAAAAATTACTTAAAATTACTGATTGGTATTTGTAATTATATGATTATTTTATAACTATCTAGTACTGTATAACAATAAAAGAAAGGAAAACTTACAAAATAAATTTTTAGAAATATGTAAATTTATACTTTAAATCTCGCCTTTAATAGAAAATTAAAATTGCTTGCACAATAAAAATAAACTTGAAATTGAATTAATAGTAAATAAAGCATCCCCACTGAGTTTCACTAAACAATTAAATTTTATACGAAAATTTCTCAGATTCAAAGAAAAATTTTGTAACTTCATAACTAAAATTTAATTTTTTGGTTTTAAAAATATAACTAGCACAAGAAAAATAAACTTATAACTGACTTAATATTAAATCAAACTATTCGCAATAACAGAAAATGAATTTAGTATAGAAATTGCTCACATTTGAAGAAAACAGTTATAAATTCGTATGCTAAATTTGAATTTTCGTTTAGAAATAAATTAGTTTTATAATAAAAGAACTCGCTATTGTACTAGGAATAAAGCAAATGATTCGCGATTAGTTTTGTTTTAACATTTCAATATAGATATTGCTTATATTCGGAGAAGAATCTTGTCAATCCATATCTATAGTTTCAGATTCGATTGAAAAATGACTAATAGTGAAACAAATGATTCTATATAAGCTTCGTATTAGCATATGAATCAGTATGGAAATTGCTTACATTAGAAGAAATGGGTCAACTAGTTTCTTAAATTTTACCTTTGAATAATAAATCACTTTTTAAAAATAAATTACTTCTATAAAAAATGTGTTCGTAACAGAGAGGTAAAAAAAAAATCACCACTCATTTTAAGGCAAAACGATTTTGGATTTATTTCTTATTAGCATATCAAATTAGTATGCAAATGGCTCAATATTTGCAGATAAATTAGTCTCATTTGCAATAAGATGCATATCATATTTTAAATTGAAAGGTAATGGCGAAATACTCACTTTTAGTGAATGCTGATGATATTTATTAATTTGCAAGATTGAAATGAGAGCTCTCGAATTATCAGCACTTTCTGTTAATTAAATTTAATTGACTGGAATAGGAAAATAATATGAAATTTAATATCATATCGGTAATAGCAAATAAACTTTCTCCGAGTGAATTTGAAGCTCAACCGAGAGAAAAATTTCTTGGGAATAAATTCGAAACACGAGACCCTTTGAATTTTAAAGAGAAACAAAGCGAAGATATTTTATAGAACTATGTAGTTTTAAATTTATAAAATTTTCGCTTCGGACTCTATAATTTTTGATAATCAGCACATTTTAATTGATTATTATCGCAATTAATTTTTATTCAACCCTTTAAAGGGCCATTTTTTTCTAGTCATATTATGTCAAAATATTTTTAGGCTTGAAATTAGAATAAGAAAAGGAATTCATTTAGCTTATTAGATAAATTTAATTTGATTAATTAATTAATAATTAAGTAACAAATCAAGACACATCATTTTGTCTGAGATAAAGAACTCAAGCATCTAAGTTTCTGACTTACTAAAAAAAAAATTTGTCAGAACTTATGCCAGCCTACATAATTTCATACAAAGATTGATAAATTTGGTGGGAAGCATACTTCCCACGGCCTTAGAACGGGTTAATATAATAAATAATTATACATGGCAAAATGAAACAAACTGTATGCGATGTAAATAAACTAATATGTCATCATTATTCTAAAAATTATTTCTTCATAAATAGAAAACTTTTTTCCTAAGCTATAAATTTAGACCGTTTTAATAAAAAATAAAATACAGAGTATCTCAAAATGTATGTTTGCTTTTACTAACTACTTACAGCCTCAAGTGACCCGTTGATTCGCCTAGAATACTGGTTATATTTGATTTCAGATAACTCGTTTGAATATAACTTTATGTTCATCATTCCGATAAACTGTCTGAACATAAATGCTGTCTTATTTTGATTGTTTTACTTATGTGAACCTTTCTAATGGAGGCCAGTTCCAGAAATCACGTCACTTTGAAAAATGTAAATGTGCGAATCTTATAAACATAGCGGTACCCATTTCTTAAATTACAGAGATATTAAACAAAATTATTTTTCTTTAACTTTTAACAACGGAAAAAACCACATGATTACATAATTTATGAAACAATTCAAACGGTTTGAACTTCAGAACAACAATTTATTCTGTTGTTAAAAATTAGGCCAAAAATATTTTTAAAAGATTGACAAGATTCAATAAAAATTTGCATGGTTATTGAACTGGTCAAATTGAACAGACAATTTCTTAAACTTTGACACGGTGGAAAATTTAATTTATACAATAATGTTTCAGAAGTTATTCACTGAAAAACGCGAAAGTACAGCTTAATTTTTTTTATTGAGTAAAATTGTAATTGCCCATGAATTTGCTTCGAAAAGCAAACTCCCGTCTCTCCCTCCAAAATAAATATATGCTGTATTTTGTAGCTGTAGATCAAACGATTTGGCCTGTAGAGCGTCAAAACACACATGCGCACATTCATCTTTATAATTAGTAGTATAGATTAGCTAAACAATCAAAAGCATGTCATTTACAGCAAGATTATGCACGTTTATGTCATAACTTGAGGGTATTTTTTTCATAGAATGAACAGAAGTGCAGAAGTATAGGGTATTTTTTTCATAGCCAATGAAACAGAATGCATCCAAATATCAACTGACATGGTTATTGCCATTTTCAGTTGCGGCTCCATTGATAGTTTTTTTTTTTTTTAAATCTGTAATAATGTCTGGATAATAACAGTGAAAAAAATCGATACAATATGAAATTCTATATTTGTTTAAATTATTGAGAATCACAAAACATTAAATTGTGTTATTGATCGTTTATGAAACAGTTGTTCAAACTATTTATACAATCTGTTTAAATTATATTATATGTTTTATGTTTTAACTTATTATATGTTTTAACCGATGATTGAAATATGCGTATAAATCTTGATATCAGACAACATATCCTGATTGAGATAGTTATTATCTTCATTTTAGCACAAGTAAAAGAGCGCAAAAGACGCCTGGTATACCTAAAAACAACTAAATAATTTTGGTCTTTCGAAATAAATGTGACATTAATTTTAGTATATATTTAAAAACTAAAAATTTTATAATTAAACGCAAATCGGAAATTTAAGTCAGAAAAATCATTGTTTAGAGGGTGTGTTAGACTCTATATGCTTAAGTAGACGAATTGCCTTATAAAAAACTTCCATGCATCGAAAATTTTTGATACTGAAATTTCTCGTGAGTTATTGAAATTTCATAAATAAAAAAAATTAACGAAATTCGAAAATTAGGAATTTACGAATTTCTATGTAAAAAATGTCGTATATAAAGAATTATAAATGCATAATGTAGTCAAAAAGCGCCCATGAATTTCAATGGTGAGGAAAATGAATTAAATAAGAAAAAAAGAGTTCTTTGATTATCAATGCAATAGAAATTCTAGTAAGACCGGAAAGTTGTTTACGCAAAAGACAATAAACATTGTCAGTGAGTCACACATTATTCTTAATTTCCTGTTTCAAAACTTTATTACCTCTTTTATATTTCATATTATGCAAGCACATTTGCAAATTGCATCCAATTTTTTCATTTTTTTAAATAATTTTCTTTCATAGTTTAGTATTTCAAAGTCAGCTTAAACTTTGGAAAAATAATATTTTCATAGTTGTTCAAAGTAAGAAAAAGATGATTTTCATTCCGTTTTCGATTTTCTTTTCGTTTATTTGTTTGTTCAGTGTGTATTTTTGCTTATTAAAGTTTCTGATTTGAATTGGTTGTGAATTGTTTCTGATTTGAATTGGTTGTGAATTGTTTCTGATTTGAATTGGCTCAAATGTTTTACCAGAAACCAGCTTTGAAATGCAGAAGACTACATTTCGTTAAGTCTCCTATTTGCAGAGACTAATTGCTGTATTAATTAATTCATAACTTTGACATCTTACATGCATGGATTTAACAAATTTAAACTTATAATTAAAAAACAAAATGGATTGCTAACATTAATCCAAGTGACTAGGAAAGTCTCTTGTAAAATGATTTAACATATAACATTGGAAAAGATAGATCGAAAAAAATATCATTTGAATTTTGCAATATGTAAGTAAACTTTAGGCCAAACGTGATCACTTGATACTAAACATATCTAATAAATATTTGAAACCACACATTTCAGCCAATTATCACAAAATGTTTATGAAAGCTTATATAGAAAACTCAATTTCTTTATCTAAATAAAACTAAACAATTTTTAAATAGATTCAATATCATTCGGCAACTTTTACTGCTATAAATATATAGATAGATAGATAATAAATTTTTTAAAACAATTTACCAAAACGATCCGTTACAAAATTATTAATTTAGATGCAACGAAAAAACACTTTTGTTAGTTATATCGATTAAGAATATTAAAAAAAAAATCAGTAAATAGATATTTTCTCTGAATAGGCTTAATGCCTTCAGGTGAATAAATCAATGGCTTTAAAGATATTTAATTATCTAAATAGATTTAACATTTGCTGCCATATCCGCAATTCAAACAGTTGAAGAAAGTTTATAGTAATGTTTTTTCGCAACATTATTAAATTACATAAAAAAAATGCTTAGGTTAAATACAAAAATTAATTTAAAAATATTTAAATAGATGTAATACTAATCAATAATATTTTTTCATGTGTGTGTGCGTGCCGTTTTCCAACAAATCTATCAAAATATTTTACATTTTCCTTCCCTAACTATGCCTTTACATTATTTCCTCGGGAATTTATTAAATTGCTTGAAAAACAAATTTAATTATATAAATGAAGTTTAATATGTGCATAGATTTCAGCGAGTTCGCAAATTGTACAGACTAAGTCTATGGCAAAGGATACCGACGTGCTCTGATTGGTTTAAGCCTTGGCATCCTTTTGGCAATGTTTTGCACTCATAATAGTCTAGTTTTCGCTTATTTGGCTCAAACCTTGTACCTTTCATTAGTTTTATGGAAGATACGAGTGAATATCAACACGATCTAATTTTTATTAATATAATTGTTTTCTCCAAATATTAGTAGTAATACTACTAATACTAATTATTATTAATAATAATAATAAATATTACTAATAATACTAGTAATACAAGTAACTAATGTTGTTTATGCACAGAAGTATAAAAACTATATGAAAGTAATTACTAAACATATGATGCAGCAATTAAATAATTCTTATTTTTCTATGATTTTCGTTCCTTTATTAGATAATTTATGCAGTCATTGTAACTTGTTACTGAACGTTTGTTACTTTCCCATCAACTACATATGGGGAGATGATTACTTAATGCCCAAAACGTATAAATATGTAAGCTTTAACGGAATATGTGATTTCGTAGCTAATTTTTTTTTTAGTTATAACAAAATAATATTAAGAAGAAATACATACAAAAATTATTTTTAATAAATTGTAATTTTTATATTTCCTGAATTTAGGTTTCAGGGTTTGATCTTTTCCGCTGTATATGTGTTCCAGATTAATATTACATGTAAACCGTAAAAAATAAGGGGGGGGGGATAAATCCACAAATTTTATTTATTTTTGTAAAAATATATTTCGGTATGGCATCTTTTTGACAAAACATTGCCAAAAGGATGCCAAGGCTTAAACCAATCCGAGCACGTCGGTATCCTTTGCCATAGACTTAGTCTGTACAATTTGCGATTTTTGACACCGTTGGGATTCTCTCTGGAGAACCCTGGATGGTCTGTCGTCTCTTTCTTTCTACCAACATTTTCTTTCTTTCTTTTCTTTTCTTTTTTTTTCCCCTTCCATCTTGTGCTCATCCAACTGGTTAGATAACTTAGTGTTATAGGTACCGGGGGCACAGGATGGCGTTATGTTATGTACAATTTGCGAACTCGCTAGATTTCATACCAATCAGCAAAATTTCCCCCATATATGCGTGCACGTGGTTCAAGCAAATCTATGAAGATAGTTTACATTTTCCTTCCCCAATTATGCCTTTACATTATTTCTTCGCAGGATTATTAAATCACTTGAAGAAACGAACACAAGGTAAATAAATATTTATAAAATTGAATATGCACATAGATTTAATACCAATATTTCTGCCGTATAAATGTAACAAATCTTCCAAAACAGTTTGAATCAACCAATGTGACGAGATTAACTATAATGCTTTTCTGAATCGTAGAACAACATTTTTTATTATAAGATATTTTTCAGTCAACGTATTCGGATAGATAGAGAAGTGCTTATAACCAAGTTTTCAGCCACTCTTTATTTTTTCCCCTAGAAAATTGAATATTTCAAAAAATAATGCTATGTTTTAATACCAATTAGTAACAGTTTTTTATACATGTGTAGGCGTTTAAACAAATGTATCAAGACATTTTACATATTCCTTCCCTAATTATGCCTTCATATTTTCTCTTCACAAGATTATTAAACTACTTTAAAAACTACTTACAATTAATTATATAAATAAAGTTTAATATGCACGTGGATTTAATACCAATATTGCTGCCAACTAATGTACATAGATTTAGTACCAATATTGCACAACTAATGTACATAGATTTAATACCAATATTGCTGTCATATAAGCATAAACTTTCCAAGACAGTTTGAGTCAACCAATATCAAGAGATTGTTCATTTATATGAAAGAATGCAGTGATAATATAAATTAAATTTAACATTATTTGAATAAATTTAATAACATATGGCAACATGTCATCATGCGTACAAAACTAATCTTTCAAGTATTATATAACCACAACCCACAAGATTACTAACTTATATAAACAAAACAAAAAAAAAATGCCGAATTTCTCTCAAACTCTATTATTTAAACGGTCCCACAGCGCCACGCATTCCCATTTCCTACCGCCCACCCAAGGCACTAATAAATCTGATCGTAAAACAAAAAATGAGTTGGCAGGGGTGATGGCACAAACCTGCATGCACCCTTCTCCCATCCTAGAAAAAGAAAACTTAAAATGAAAAGCAAAAGCCACTTTTGATTTACAGCCGGAGCGAACCATGTTATTGTCTCGATACCGCCAGCAATTCCGTTGTTTATATTCAGTCAACAAAATCCACTGATCAAAGAAGCAGAGAAGATACAGCAGAGTGCAGGGGCGCCGCCGTCCGGTCAAACTTCTACATACTTCCTTCCAACCATGAGACTTGATGGCGATTGCTCCTCGAATCCAGCATTCTCGACACGTCTTGACGCATTTCCCCAAGCCCTATTGGTGTCGAACCTCTTCTTCTTTTTTGTTCTTTTCTCCCCCCCCCCCTTCTCGATCTCTTTCTCTTTGGCTCGCTCCAGGGCATCTCTTTCTTTTAGTTTCTTGGCTTGGCTCTTT
The DNA here is from genome assembly GCF_947563725.1 of Argiope bruennichi. Taxonomy (NCBI): domain Eukaryota; kingdom Metazoa; phylum Arthropoda; class Arachnida; order Araneae; family Araneidae; genus Argiope; species Argiope bruennichi. The sequence goes on from NC_079154.1 coordinate 60,177,540, forward strand.
TTTTTTTTCTCGTTTCTGTTTGTTTTATTTTTTTCCTCCTATCCCGATCCTATCTGATGAATCCTGAATTTTCGAGGGCGGATTCGTTTCTATCTTACTATCTAATTCCATTCAGGAAATTTGACGGGAACTCATTTTTTCCTCTTTTCTTCGACGTCCCGCTAAGAAGAAAAGAATTCTTCGAAAAAAAAAAAAAAACTGTAGTAAAAGCAGGGTAATGGCAGTACCAAAAGAAAAAAGAAATTGATAAAATAAAAAAAAACTGTCGCACTAGAAGTGTAATAAGATAGGTCTCAGTTAGCTACCCAGCAAAACCCCTTCCTACCCACCCCTCGAAGTTCAAGTGATATTGGAATCCTCCACAGACGACAAAAATCCCAAGGACTTGAAAATGCGTCCCTTGAATTTGTTTCTTTTTCACTTATTCATAGTACGGGGAAAAAAAAGCCATAGAAGCATTTTATCGGAATTCCTTTCCTAGAGTTTTAAAGTTTTCCGTAAACACATGCACCTGAAACCCTATTGGACAGATGCATTGCTCAAAGTGTCCCAATGCGGAAAGGCCCCGCAGTTTTTCTCGCATTTCTGCAAGTGCCTGGATTGTACGGAATGCAAATGCAGGAATTTTCTTTTCTTAGCTAGGATTCCGTATTCTAGTTGGTTAACTGTCCACAACTGAATAAAGAGAGTAGGCAAAAAAAGAAGTCATTTTTATAAGAAGTGGTGATCTTGAACGTGCTTTGAAATAAGTTATTTAATATTGATTTATTATACAAAACATCGCTGCCCATTTAAATTTTTAAGTTAAGTAGAGCTTCTGAAATTTTGCGTACTACGGATATTTCTAGGACAGAAAAAAATTTCTTTGAAATAAGTTATTTAATAATAATTTATGGCAAAACATCATTGCCAATTTAAATTTTTAAGTTAAATAGACCTTTAAAATTTTTCGTACTCAGGATATTTCTATAACAGAAAAATATTCTTTGAAATAAGTGATTTAATATTGATTTAAAACAAAACATCGTTGCCCATTTAAATTTTTAAATTAAGCAGAGCTTCTTAAATGTTTCGTATTAAGGATATTTCTAAGACAGAAATCTGGGAAGATAGAAATTTAAGACAGAAATTCATTTCTGGGGGATAATTATCCATGCATATCAGAAAATAAAATAAGTCAGGAGAAATTTAATTCATATAAAAATAATATAATCAACTATAATTATCATAACTCCCCCCCCCATAAAATGCTTTAGTCTTTTAAACATAATTGTTTAAAAACAGAAATATTGTGGAGTGTGGCTAATTCGATAATTATTAATTTGAATTCGTCAACAATCCCTTTTTTTTAGATTTTTTGAATTTCTTTTTAACATAAAATTAAATTATTTTTGTAATTCGAACAAACTAAAATTCGAAATCAAAACTAAGTAAAAAAAAAAAAAAAAAAAAAAAACTAAATCAAAATTAAAAATTTTATTTCTCAATTTTGTGAGTTAAAAATGTTTGTACCATGTCTAATTATATTCTTATTTAAGGTATTATTTCAAAACATAATATATTGATGGTTCATCAAAAAAATACGGGTAATATATCTTCGTAATATAATACTCATATGTAATATATTGAATCAAAACAATTTAAAAAGATGTCGCTTTTTAAAAAAGATTTTGAACACATTAAACGTGAACTATACTGATTATTAATAAACTATTATTTATTGAAATTACTTTGAAAATCATTAATTTTATAAATTATGATTATGGTAATTTCAATTCTTAAAAGTACTAAAAACTATTTTTATTTCATATTTATAGTCACTTTCAATCTGATAGTTTATTTTGCTGCCCTCAGTTTTAAATTCATTTTTCCTTAATTGAAATTTTTGTCCTCTTATTCAAATTAGTTGAATATTAGTTTCTTTGTATTAAGTACAAGGTAAAGATGATAAAAAAAATTGTATATTGAGACATGGTGTGTACAACTAACAGAAAAATCTTGAAAGAGATAAACGACTATTTTATAACTTCACAAGCCATTGTTGGAGAATTCTCTATAATATTCACTAACAACTGCAATATCATGCTCTAATCAAATGCAAACAATAATTCAATTTACTATTATTGCGAATTTATGGGTTTCCAAAATAAAAATGTTTTTTTTTATAAATAATTTCAGATATCATGCGATAAATGAATATATTTTTCACAGAAAGGATTACAAATCACCAAATGTATATGAATAAAAAGTAAGGAAGAAATTGTTGCATTTAGTCTGAAACTAATTTATCGTCTGCTTTTTATGCATATTGGTTTTCGTCGCAATTATTAGATGTTTTTCAAGAATATTACATGTTTTTCAAGAATGATCAGGGATAAAATACACAAAAGGAAATATAACAAAAATTTTACTTAAAAAATATGCACTGGCAAATACAACATCCAAAAGAAAAAAAAACAATTACAAACTTAGCAATTATAGAAATTTTTTTTAAAGCACTAGGTTATATTTGTAACTTTCTTTTAAAAAGTATTAAAAATTTTTAAAAAAAAATCGATTAAATAACATTGTGATTTTATCCTATTTTAATCTTTTAATAGCAAACAATTATCAGCAATTATCCTGAAAATAATTTTTTACGATATTTTTTTTAAAAAATAAAGTTTTATGGCATCATTATATTTTGAAATAATCTGAATGTATCATATTATTATGTATAAATCTGACTCTTTTCTAATATATTTGATAAGGACATATTGGCGAAATTTTCTAAACATAAATAATTTCCGAATAATATTGTTGTCTTTTGTATTGAAGGTCTTATGTTTTGTTATTAAATATTTTTGTAAATTTTTAAAGAAATGCCAAATAATCCTAGTTTGCAATCAGAAATCGTAATTTCAGTAATGTGAAACATACAAAATAATGTACACAGAAAAAAAATTAAGAACTCTATAAAAATAGATTTATGTTATATAAAATGCACATAAAATAATTCGAAAACTTATCATATTTTAATATACTTTACAAATTTCTCATCAAATCTTTTAAATGTTATTCCTGATTTTATTCTGAATGTTAACACAAAATAAGACTAATATAGTAAAATCTTTATGTTAATTTCTGATTAATAGCTCACGATTTGAGAAGTTTTGTTTTGAATGTCCAGTCTTGTGCGCCTGAAGCTTAGACTATTACAAATCACACGCCTAAGTATCAACAAAGAAGGACACACAAATAATTTTTTTGTGTGAGCGATCCACCATTTATTTCGATAAATGAAGCTAGGATTACTCGTTCCTTTCAGATTCGATTGAGACTCACAGAAAAAAAAGAATCGGAAGAGATTATCGGAGAAATTGGCGCCAAATCATCAACTGGGGAGAACCTTGTAATTGATCGTCGTTGAGAAAAGAAAATTTCGCCAAAGAATTCGATAAAACTGGATTTTATCACAGCACATTTTAGATAAATATCAGAGATAGATTTATGTATATAGATTGAAGATGGATGATAAAATCAGTTAAGCAGATAATTATATTTATATTCAGCTTGTTTCACACTGATGTAAAAAGTGTTCCAAAATTAACGCAAGATTTGAATTTGCCACCATTCGTGCAATAAAGCTTTGGCAACTCTATTAAAAATCCATTTGACAGCTGATAATTTAGAGTTAGAAAAAAGGGAACATTACAAGATAGAACAACGTGTTTTCTTCATTGGACAATATTTCAAAAATAATGAAAGTCTGGCGGCCACAGTTCAAAAATTTGAGAATTGTTCTCTTAGATCGAGTGATTCAATGCCATTAGATTTCTTTTTATGGGGCTATTTGAAGTCCAAGGTCTATGCCAACAAGCCCACAAGCATGCGTGCATTGAAGGAGGAAACTCAAAGCTGCATTAACGAAATTCAGCCACATTTATGCAAAATGGGCATAGGAAATATGGACAAAACAGTGCATATATACCAGAAAAGCAAAGGAGGTCATTTGCCCTATGTGTTATTGCATACAAAACTCTATCTTATGTATTTTACAATTCAATAAAAATATAACAATTTAAAGAAAAAAACTTTTTTATTTAATTCAAATCTCGCTTTAGCACGCTGTTCAATCGCGTAACGCTCCATTTTTACTAATCGTAAACTATCAGCTGTCAAATGTTTTTTTTAATAGGGTTGCCAACACTTTATTGCACGAAAAGTGGTGAATTCAAATCTTGCGTTAATTTTGGGACACTCTTCATTTCATCATATCCAATTAACAGGTTAAATTAATGATCAGATTTGCATATCTGTTGCGCTTAAAGTCGATTAGAAAAATTAATTAGATTAATTTAAAGGAATTTATCTAAGCATTGAGGTTAGTAATATATAACAAAGAATTTGATATTTATGGATATTTAAACCATTTTCATTCAATTGTGAACAGCAAAAGTCAACGGGAAATCAAGTGTTAGCTTATAGAAGGTGTTACAGATTAACACATGTTAACCGATAGAAAACGACGCCCTATACCAGCTGGGGCTGAAAATGAATAAACAAAACAAAATGGAACAAAAGAGGTTATGTGGCTAAAATAAATATGTATCTTTCTTAAGGATTTCTTAATTTATGCAATTCGCCAGTTGAGCTGGCCCAAGTGGGATATTATAACAACAACTGAATAATTTCAACCTTTTATTAATTGTATCGAATTGTAATGGAACACGCCAAAGTTTTCATTTTCGTTCATTTATAGAGTCTTTATGATTAGCTCTTTTTGGATATATAAATTTTTAAACAAGTAAAAATAATCGTAAGAATCAAGAATATCTTTCATTCAAAGAATTACATTTATTGCTTACTTTTAAAAACACTTCTGAAAAACTTCTATAACTTTTTAATATTCATTAGTTAGTGATATAAAGAAAAAAAACACCAATTTTAACTTAATTGCTTAAAGAATTTCAAAAATTTGATACATATTTTTTTAAAAACTAACATTTTTAATAATCAAAGATTACTTTCCATTTGTATGTACAAACTAAAAAATCAAATCATCAAAACCAAACGATAATTTTAATGAATATCAAAAATGAAAATTCGAAGTTGTGATTGAGAAGTTTTTAAATTCAAAAAAAAAAAAAAAAAAAAATCAAACAATGCTTTAAAAAAGTTAAGTAAAATATCGTTAAGTTTTCAATCCAAAACCCTTGTGTGGAATAAATTCATGTCATTTCACTTTAACCACAATATCAAATAAAATCTAAAGCAAACGATAATTTTAATGAATATCAAAAATGAAAATTCGAAGTTGTGATTGAGAAGTTTTTAAATTCAAAAACAAAAAAAATTTTAAACGATTTTTTAATAAAGCTAAGCAAAATATCGTTAATTTTTCAATCCAAAACCCTTGTGTGGAATAAATACATATCATTCCACTTTAACCACAATATCAAATAAAATCTAACATAATAAAGATTTTCTAAATTGCTTCTTCCTATTTTTTTGGTTAGAAACTTTTTTTTTACAAGTTTGGAATGAATATTATAAGATTGTCAATACCGAGAACATTTCTCTCCCTTCTCTTTTATTATTTATAGCAGAATCACTTTTTCGAAATTATAGGTTGTTTCCGCGTTGCGTGTTGGTATTCAATTTAGCTGCAGCTGCTCTTTCTTACGTACTTGCTAGAATAGAGATGAACATTATAATCGAGACGTGAATTTGCAAACAGATAAAGATATTTCACCGATATCCAACCTGTCAACTCTAAGATACGCCAAAGAATGAAACAAAGGCTGATGTTCTTTAAAGTAATGTTTATATTTGGGGGGGGGGGTCGTTGTTTGTTTATAGAAATAGACAAATTTTCAATTCAAAATGCTTTGGACCATGAACATTGAAATGTGGAAATAAATTAACTATCAGTTTTTGATCAAAATTGATAGAAGAGGTCCGCATTACAGTTACAGCCTAAGTCTGCAAAGCTGTTCGTACTGTTACCGGCAAAGTATGAAACGAAAACGTTTTGCCCCAAAACGTATGTTTTGGGGCAAAATATGCAATATGAAAGTTATTACATACTTCCCCAAGTCATTGCATGTAATACCTAGGCATTCTGTAGAATGACAAAGGATATTTAAACAAAGTATGAAAACGTTCCTGATAAGGCTATTACCTACAGTGGCTCAAGCAATTGAGAGTATACCTTACTTTTCCTCGAAAAATCCGACTTTCAATATAAACAACACATTAACGAGAAGTGCAAACATGTTTTTATTTTTACACATAATAAATGGTTTAATTTAAAGTAAAAACAAAGAACAATCAACAAAAAATTTCTAAATTGAAAAATTTTAGAAGCATTTTAAATAAACATATATTTTTATATCAAAAAATTGAGAATACACCAATAAAATTTTTGTAATATTTCGCATAGGAAGAAAGTGTAAGCATTTAGTTGCACGTATTTTGGCTTTTATAATGGTCTTTAAAAGTCATGGTACCGATTAGACCCATTTTTGGTGGTATTTGAAGATATTTTATCCCATTCTTCTTGCAACACCTGTTTTAAATTGATTTTATTTCTAATTTTCAGTTTTCGGACCACTGTTTCGAGTGTGACCTACAGATATTCAATGACATTGATGTCAGGCTACTGTGGTGGTGTGTGTAACTGCTGTTTATAATAAATAAGACACCACATTTTGATATTACTTTCATTCTGTTTGATGTTGTTGTACTGCTGGAAAATGAAATTTCCATCTAAACCCAAATTTTTAACACCTTCCTTTAGATTGCTGTGAAGTATAGCTAAGTAAACCAAATGGTTTCTACTGCTATCTATAAAAATTAAATTTCCTACCCCAGATAAAGCCATATAACGCCAAATTATAATGGAGACACCATCATGTTTAACTGTAGGACGTAAATTGTTTGGGCCCAAAGCAGTATTAGGCTTTCTTCATATAGTGCGATGGCTGTCACTGCCAAAAATGTCGAATTTTCTTTCATCACTAAATATAACTTTTTTCCAAAAGTTATTGGCCTTCAGTTGATGATTTTTTGCAAACTTCAAACGCTTTTTCTGGATTTGCAAGCTGATGAACGGTCTCTCTCTAACAATTCGACTTTTACATCTAGCGTGTCTAATTACTTTCGCACGGTTTCAGCACTTACACTTCTGCCTATGATTTTTGAAATTTTTGCAGCAAGTTGGATGAACCATATGGTCCCAGCAATTTAAATAAAGTGCTAAAAATTTGAATTTAGATTGAAATTTCATTTTTTTGCCGGACAATAACCTCAAACATATTTCACATAACGTTAAAATATGGTGTCTTTTTCATTGTAAAAAGCAGCTACACACATCACCACAGTACCCTGACATCAATTTCATTGAATATTTGTAGGTCACACTCGAAACAGTGGTCCAAAAACACAAAATTAGAAATAAAACCAATTTAAAACGGGTGTTGCAAGAAGAATGGGGTAAAATATCTTCAAATACCACCAAAATGGGTCTAATCGGTACCATGAAGTTTAAAGGCCATTATAAAAGCCAAAATACTTATACAACTAAATACTTATACTTTCTTTCTGTGTGAGATTACAATACTTATACTTTCTTTCTGTGTGAGACACCAATTTCATTGGTGTATTCTCAATTTTTTGAGATAAAAATCTGCATAAGTTTATTTAAAATGCTTCTAAAACTTTTCAATTTAGAAATTTTTTGCTGATTGTTCTTTGCTTTTACTTTAAATTAAACATGTATAAAAATAAAAATATGTTTGCACTTTTCATTAATGTCTTATTTATAATAAAAGTTGGATTTATCAAGTAAAAGTAAGGTGTACTCTCAATTTTTTGAGCTACTGTAAATGACGCCCATTCCTCAAAAATACAAATGTTTTTCCGAAAAAATAATGAGAGTACCATTAATAAAATTTACCCAAAATACCTAAATAAGGGACTTATTAAGGGAAACAAAAGTTTCGTATAAAAAATAAGAAATTAAAATTAACCTACTTGTTGTATAATGGTAGGCTCGATTGACAATTTGAATTACATTTCATTACCTTTTTCACGCAAAGACATTTCATATTTTGGCTCTTTGTTTTACAATACATTTGACGAATCTTTAACCGCTTCCACCGGACTGAGCAATTGCAACTGACCGAATAGGAACTTCGTGGTCAGGAATATCTTCAATTCTAAGCAAGTTCTTAGAGCATAAAGTGAATTGTGATTTCGCATATACTTGTTTTAAAATTCTTTCAGAAGTTTCTAGTCGGTAGAAACCATTCTCTGTCACAATCATCACAACTGCCAATATATTGCGCGAATCGGAGATCTATTTCGTATTTTGCCGGTTTCTCATTTGGCATTTTGTAGAATGCCTAGGAAATGTGTGATATATGAGTCGTTTCATACATTGCCGGAGAGTTTTAGGTATTATATACAATCCATAGGCATTCTATAGAATGCCAGATTTCATACTTTGCTGGTATATGCATAGAGAAAGTCAAGCACTGTTAAAAGTGGATAGTATCTTGTGAGTATAAGAAAAAATGCAAAAAGAACTTTTTATCTAGTAAATTTGATCATAATGCAAAAATATGGAGCGATAGTGAGTCCAGTTTAAAAGCGTTCAGCTCATTTTCCACCGCAAGCCCAATTGTTCAGGAAATTCAAGCCATTCTGCTCCGCCAACACTCTATTAAGTTAGGATGGGTTAAAGCATATGTGGGCCACAACGGAAACGAGGTTGCAGATTCCCTAGCCAAACAGGCCATTTCTGCAGGTACGTCCGTTCAATACCCAGCTCCTAAAAGCCACCTGAAAAGTATTCTAAATAAATTGAGCCTTTAATGATGGCAAGAAGAATGGGTCAATGGCTCAACTGGCAGAAACATCTATCAAATCATCTCCAAAGTGTCCTTTAACCCATCATCTTGGAACAGGCTTGACATTATCTTTGCAATTGGCCATGGCCCTTTCCCTTCATATTTCAAGAGATTCAATATTAAAGGATCGGATCAATGTGGCTGCGATGAAGTAGGCGATCCCCTTCATCATGCCACTAGCTGCCCTCTCACCACATCTTTTCATATCAAAAAACACACCCACGACCTAGAAAATATCTGGTGGACCAACGTTATGGGATCAAAATGTCCAAGGTCAAAATTAGAAACCTTGTGCGGTTCCTATAAGAGAACGAGGAATTGATTTCTTCATACCTAAGCCCAGTATAAATTTTCGTTTCATTTCTCAACCAAGCTCTTCTCCAGAATATATTAATTTCAATAGATTTCATCTACTCATACTCCCCTCCGAACACCTCCTTCATCATTATAATATTCTATATAGTTACTTTTTCTGTGTATTGTATATGTAAATTAAAAAAGTTTTTTTTCTTAATAAATACTCCCACGTATATCCTTTTAACCGACAGGGAATCCTAGAGATTCCAAATTCGAAGATATTCTGAGGCGAAAGAAAGAAAATATTTTTTTCTTGATCATGGACTCAACCTTAGACTGAGCCAAACTGCCTATTTTGATAAATTGTATTATTTATTAATTATATTTCAATCATACTATTATTGTGGAATATTATATAGGCTCTTCTTCGTAAGCCATTTAGATCTTCATTTATTCTTCTAATGCTCGCTCTTTTAATTGTTTCAGGCCATTTTTTTATTTTCTTTGGCTGACTTTACTTTCTTTTGCATCTAGTACACAAGCATACGAAAGATCTTTTTTGAATAGCTAGTTCTTTGATAGTTATTTAAATTCTATTTTTTAATTTTAATTAAGAGCTTTTTACCGGCGTAACACCACTTTTGGCACACACCTAATCATCATCAGAAGATAGATCTTCATTTATTCTTCTTCTTCAATGAAGAATAGATCTTCATTTATTCTTCTTATGCCCTCTCCTTTAATTGTTTCCGGCCATTTTTTATTTTCTTTGGCTGACTTTAGCTTCTTTTGCATCTAGTACACAAGCATACGAAAGATCTTTTTTGAATAGCTAGTTCTTTGATAGTTATTTAAATTCTATTTTTTAATTTTAATTATGAGCTTTTTACCGGCGTAACACCACTTTTGGCACACACCTAATCATCATCAGAAGGCATCAGAATATTTTGCCGGTAACAATACCAATATGCAGAAAAAATAGATGTAGGCAGATTTTCAACCTGCTTTCGTAAAAAAATGCTGCTTTCCATAAATTCTTGAATTTATTTATCTTTAATGCAAACGTTGTTAGTATCTAATCCTTGTCACTGAACTTAACGATTTTTGGAACTCCCTAAAAGCAGTCTTCAAATAAACATCAAATATTCCAAAGGGCATAAGTACCATAAGAAATGACTTGCTGTCTCACATAATAAATTAATTCACTAAAATGAACTGCTATATATTTTCGTAAGTCTCAATGGAAAACTTGGAAGAAAACTCTACAGTATTTAAAATTCTCAAAGCGGTTCCATGTTGGCAAGAATACGGAAGGGGAAAAAAATAAATAATAATAACGTGTTTTCGTCTTATTTTTCACAAACACAATTTCTCTGATGGCTATAATATAAAAATTCTGCTCTTACATTAGTAAAAGCCTCTCACAAAGCACATTAGGCATTTTAGATCTAAGAAACACGAAATGAAGCGTTTCAAAAAAGAAAGGGGGGAAAAAATTCGAATTCTCCGAGAAAGGGAGAACGAAAGGGAATGGAAAAAAACAGGAAACATGTTTCTTTCATCGAAGCTTTTAAAGAATTTTTTTTTTTTTTTTTTTTTTTTTTTTTGCTTTGTGAACTAATTTTTTCGCCATTTTTTTTCTTGCTCAGTAATCTTTTTTGGGTTGATTTGTTTCTTCCGTATTAATTCCGACGTTTCCCAGCTATTAGCATTCACTTAAAAAGAGAACACAACAACTTTAATTACAAAACACTGGCGATTAAAGCAAATGTTCAGGAATTCCGTACAATTAGCAAAAGACAGAAGTTTTATTTCGAAATTGAATGTTAAAAAAAAAGAGGAATTGTTTTGGGTCTTTCTAAAAGAATAAAAGTTCTAAGAAACAGATAGCAGTAAAACAATTATGAGAAAAGCTGCTAAACAATTCACGGACAAAACTAATGCGAGTTGCTTCTTTCTTGTTTTAATATGTCTGAGTTTTTAGTAGATTTCTTGATAATTTTTTTATTTTAGAGTAGTTGGTCTTGACATTTTTTTATTAAAATTCTGGACAATTATTAATTTAATCCTGGCTCTTATTTACTCATTTTAGTTCAAAAATTTCTTTTAATATCATGATTATTCGATTGTATTTGGCTGAAACAATAGGTGAGTGTCATATATGAATGTCAGAAATTTATTGAAAGTTCTCAAATGCCTATTCAATGAAATTTGGATAGATACCTTAAACATCAGGATATCATTGCGAAATTTTCTCCCTCTGTTGTTAAGTGTGACTGACTGAATACCCATGGTGAGTGCTTTGTTTGTTTGAGACGCTCACCAAAATGGGAATCCACAGTATTAAAGTGTATGTTTCCTTTCGATTATTTTGAATTACTGCTTTAGAAAAGCATTAATTAAACTTTTAATATTTTATTTTTCATTTGGGAGAAGAGTCTTTCTTCGTATTAAAATCTCTTATAAATGAAAAAAATACGCAAAAATGATAATCATGCCATTTATGCCATAGCAAAAACACAAAACGGTTAGATGAGGTAAACATTTTAACATTAGTTACTTTGTCACACATTTTTAGTTTAGGGGTTTAGGTTCATGTTCTATGGTCGGTTTCAGAGATCATTCTAATTCGTCACAAGTCAAACATGGAAACGTTAATAATACTGCTGTTGTAGGTGTGCCTGATTTACTGAGAATCATGCACATTCGTTGCAAAACAAAATTACAAAATAAATGAGTTACGAGAAAATGTCGAAAGGGTATTATGATTGCCTTAACTCTATTAAAGGTGAAAGACAGAAAACACCTATCCAACTGAATTATGGTGGGCACCTAAGACGCCTGGATATCACTGTGGAATTTCTTCCAATTTTTGCTAAGTGTGATTAACTGAATATTCGTGAGAGTAATTTGTTCGTTAGAGACGCATGTCCAAACGGATTTAATGAACAGGGTGGGGCCCTGAAACACATGAAAATTCATGGCGACCAAATATATGGAAATCGCAGGGTGACATGTCTGGGCTGTATGGCGGATAGTCGAGCTGTTCCCACTTGAACTTGGTCAGTTCCGTTTGTATGACCTTGGAAACGTGTGGACATGCCTTACCATGGAGCAGAACCACACCATCCGTGAGTAACTTTTTTTTTTCCTTCTTCGGAGTGTCTCACAGTACGCGTCCGAATTGATGGTTCTGAAAAAATATCTGAAAGGGAAGCGCTTTAATTCGTACGGTGAACTCAAGGATGCTGTGAAGGACTGGGTCTCGTCATGGCCACAGGAACTCTGGGAACAAGGAATCCTTCAGCTCGTTAATCAATGGAATCTTTGTGCTAAGGCCTATGGTGTATACTTTGAATAAAGTTTACATTTATACCCACAATGCCGTTTCATACCTTTTCATTTGAATACCCTTTGTACATTTCGGCATATATCCATTCTAACCGTGGCCCATTTATTAGTTTTTAAATAGCTAGAAATAGTCATATATTTCTAATTGGAAAAATGCTTTAAATCACGATAAGAATCATATTTAATGCTATTTTATCAAGAAGAGTTTCTTTTTCAAAAAAAAGTTTAAATTTTCAAACATTCCTTCTGTTCTTTTTATCATATTAATAAAAAATCTTGATACACTAACATTTTAAACAATTAAAGTCCCATAAGTAAAACTGAATGAGTTAAACTTTAAATATGGTACTGCATATATTTCAAATCATTTCTGTGATCATTTCAAGAAAATTTATCAATCAAAATACAGTCCTTTCTACAGATGGCCATTAATTTTGAAAACTTTATACCGATCTTAGATTGGATGTTTCCTTTATGCATATTTAATCATAAAAGTTGCAATTTTTCAATCTTTTTAAGATATTAGCATTGTCTGGAATAAAAACCAATAATTCACAGTCTTAACTCTTTCTTAATTATTATATCATTTTCAGATAATAACAGTAAAAAAATAATAAATAATGTTAAAGAAACGTCACGAAAAATATTAAGATGATTTAAGAATGTTTATAAGAAATTATAATATAAAATTTATTTTAACTTGCTTTGGAAATTTTTAAATAAAAACATATTGGTATTTCTTAAATATCATGTCAATTTCATTTAATGATGTGGAAAATTTAAGAAATATTAGTAACAAAAAAACTGCTATATAAAATTATTTTAAGATTTTTTTTTACAAGAACTTATAATATATTAATCTTACCTAGCTGTAGGGCTTTTACGATAAAAACTTCTATCCATTTTCACTTTCAACTAAAAAAGAACAAGAAAAAATGCAGCAGAAATCAAAAGCATTAAGAAAACATTTTAATATAATAATTTAAAACAATACAAAAATAATTATTCCTAAGCAGAACAACAATTCCAAAATATGATTCATTTTCAGTTAAAATAATTTTAACATCATGATATTTACAGCAGCAAACGATTTTCAAATAAATATGTAAGAGAATAATTCAGCAAAGGGAATATAAACAAGTGAATGACATTTCGTATGCAAAGATATATTTGCAAAACGAATGAATTCGAAAAATTCAGGATAGCAAATTCAAATTCACTCATGCTAATGGAAAGAGTAAAATGTTTATGTTTGCATTTTGCAATGGATTCCTGTTTTATGAATTTTTATCTGTAAAGCATTACAAGCATTTTGTTGCAAATACTTAAATGTAACCAGACGGTACTGAAAGCGAAGAAAAAGAAACATATATGTAGATAAGAACAGAAAAATAGCATTAAAAATTATACTATTCAAAATACGGTATCTTTGAAGAAAAATAAGTTATATTAGAAGGAATTCCGCAGAAAAGTAAATTTTTAATGAAGTTAACAGTTTCAATTACAATAGTACAATGGGTACTTTTTCGGATAATTATTAACATTATATTTCTAAATTCGCATACTATGTACAAATTGTTACATGTATAGTTAACAATAGTACAAAACCCACTACTGTTTTGTAGTGTACAAGGCAGATCACCGAATGTAGAGCTATCAAATTTAATACATAGTTATTTAATAAGAAGTACATGCTTTGTAAAAAAGGGATTTTCAAAATTTCAATTATATTTTTAAATTTTTAATTAAAAATTAATAAAAATTCTCGTGTTTTTCTTCATTAATTTCTGACATTACTTTTTATACAAAAATATTCTTTGTACACTCAAAATAATTAAAAATTCAAAACAATTAATCATTAATTAGTATTGAAAATGAAAAATTTAAAAAAAATTAGTTTTAGTGATACAAATTTTATATTTGTATATTCTTTTTAATTTTAATTTTTTTCTTTAATTTTAAAATTTATAATAATTATCCTAAAATACTTATATATGAGTGTTGTGATTATATTAATTGCATTTTTTGTAAGCATACTATTATTGTCAAACTTATAAATAAATTTCTCAAACGATTTCAGTTAAAAAATTATTACTCACTAATTTTATTTAAAAATTAAACAAATCAAATCTAAAACATAACTGTGTTATTATATTCCGAATTAGAAATTCAAATTTGATCGTTTTGTTGCAACTTGTTCTGTTTGTTAGTGGTTTTAAATCTTTCTATAACAAAACCGCTTTGATTAGATTTTTAAAATTTCAAATATCCATTATTAATTAACCAAAACCTGATTTTAAAAAAGCAATCTTTACTGTCTCACTTAGGATGGAAAGATAAAATACTATAAAAAGGTAACTGCCAAAAAAATTGGACCTTCGCAGTTTAATGAATTTCCACATGACAGAATTTTCTTAATCTGTAAAACAAATCTTGGAGATAATATTTGTATATCTATGAACATAGTTATGAAATGAAAACAACTAAAAGGATGCAATTCAACATTTAATTTTAACATCAAAATTGTGGAAAGATATCAAACCCAAATGTCACAACAGTGCAAAATATAAGGTATTCAATGCACATGAGCTATGTGTAATATAATTTCAGCTTACGTAGAACTGAAAAAAAAAACCATGAAAACTTCACTTTTTATAGTTTTTCTTCTTTTCGATCTAAAAACACTACCATCTATAATTTTTTACCTGCAAAAAATGTATTCAGATACATTGATTCTATTTGAAGGTTTCCATCGTTGCAACCTTTTGTACAACGTTTTTAATTATATTTCTCATCATGTATATAATCATGCATCAAATTTCGTTTCAGAACCACATGAAATTGGAATAATTGATTGTAATACCACTACAGTCACTCTCTCACTCTGGTTTAGTTGAGTTTATATATAATCTTAGGAATCTAATGAATAAATACCAATAATTCATTTCTGAAGTTGACTGACTTTTTTAATGATGTACAACGATAAAGCCATATGATTAATTTATTAATTTATATTTCTTGATTACAGAAAATTTAATGTTTATTCAAATATGTTTATATTATGCAAAGATAAGAAAGGGCAATTGGGCATTGATTATCTTTAAGAGATAAACGCATCTTTAAACTTTTTTTTAACAAATGTAGCAATTTTTTTTTGGGGGGGGGAGGCTAAAATATTTTCATTTTCAATCAAGAAAATACTTGATAGAAAAACATGTGAATGAGAGAAATAAAAGTTTAGATTTAAAAAAAGGATTAATTGAGTTTTACCTTCTGACAACGAAGCAAAGGTTAGAATTATTAAGTTTAAATATTCATAGAATTAGCAAGATGGGAAATAAA
Source organism: Argiope bruennichi (assembly GCF_947563725.1). NCBI lineage: Eukaryota > Metazoa > Arthropoda > Arachnida > Araneae > Araneidae > Argiope > Argiope bruennichi. The sequence goes on from NC_079154.1 coordinate 60,193,424, forward strand.
ATCAGAAGACAACTCTGGAACGAAATATAAAAATGTAATTAAAAAAATTGTAATTCAGTTTAAAATCATTGAGATAAAGATATTCGTGGAATCCGATAAATAAAGAGAAAATGAATTTTGTAAAATAGTCTGCAAACACACAAGCAGAAAGCTGTGGATCCTGGAATGCTTAGATTAAATAATACAATTAATGAAATAACGGTATTCATGAGACAACGAAAAGTATTGCTAAAATGAATTAAAAACATTATAAATGGCGAAATTCGATGAGCAAAAGCAAATTCAATTCCTTAAAATCGTCTGCAAACGCACAAGCAGAAAGCCATAGATTCTGAAATGCTTATATTAAATTAGTTGATTAATTAGATAATGAATATTCGTTAGACAACAAAAAGTATCGCTAAAATAAATCTAAAACATTTAAAAATGGTGGAATTCAATAAACAAAAACAAACTGAATTTTGGTAAACCGTCTGTAAACGCAAAAGCAGAAAGCCGTAGATCTCGGAATGATTAGATAAAGCTATGTGATTAAAGAAATAATGATATTTGCGAGACAAACGAAAAGTAACGCTAAAATAAATTAAACGTTATAAATAGTGGAATCTAATAAGCAAATTTCTGCAAACTCGATTGCAAACGCACAGCCATAGAGCCATAGATCCTACAATTCTCGGATTAAAATAGTTGATTAATGAAATAATGAATACTCATAAGACAACAAAGTATCGTTAAAATGAATCTAAAACATCACAAATGGCAGAATTCGATAAACAAAAGCAAATTGAATTTCGGTAAACCGTCTGAAAATTCCAGTATATACGACACATCGGCAGAAAGTCGCAGATCCTGGAATACCCCACGGTTTGTGTCACATAAAGTCGGTTATTCTCTAGAAAAATACATTTGTGAGTCTAAACGTACAGGAAAAGAATATTTGCAAATAATTCGAAGAAAGAATATCTGAGCATGTTCCATCCAGATTCAATTCTTCAACTTGCATCGATTATTCCCTATCCGCGTTTCGCCACTCAAAATTTCTATCGCCGTGTATAAAGAATGAATTTTTGGGGGAAAAAAACTGAAATTTTATATCGAAATGCACACAAAGAGAGAGGGAAAAAGAGGTGCAGCAGATATCTGTCTGTCCGCGTTTTATATAAAAGAGGTATAAACGGTTCACATGCTCGAATTGGATATGCCTCCGGGATTTGCGTAGGTTCGCCAGTTCCACAGATCTATTTTCCCCTACATTTCCGTTTTTGAATTTCTACCTTTCCATCTATTGGCTATCTAATGCTACTTTCGTGTTATTATTTAGAAGTATGAGGTTGCCATGGAAACGTTAAGTTATCAGTTAAGTAGACTCTGAGACAAAACCCGGTGTGTTTTCGTTGGTGCCGCTTTCGATTTGACGTGGAATGTCTTCGTGGGGCATGATTGGCATTCGAAAGAAGGGTGGATTTTTCGAGCGGAGGAAGAAATGGTTTTGCAGAAAGTGTTTTCGTTGGCAAATGCGATAAAATGTTTCAATCATTGCTGAATTTTATTTAAATTTGTATGTATGTGGAATTTGTATTTTCGTAAAGAATTTATATATTTAATTGCTCTGTTGTACAAGGAATGGATTAAAAATTACGAAAAAGCGTGGAATTTATATTAATTAAATATTTGAAAATTTACGTGAAATTTATGTTAATTCCATAAAGAATTTATTATATTTAATAGTTCTATTGTACAAGGAAAGCCTTAGAATTTAGGAAAACTTGTGTGGAATTTATATTAATTCCATAAAAAATTTATAAATTTAATTGTTCTATTGTATAAGGAACGGATTGAAAATTAGAAAAACTATGTTCTGGAATGAAATGAAGTTTTTAAAAATATCATGATCGATTTAATTAACTCCAAAAATCTCCAAATTTAGTTAATCAGGTTTATTAACCTAATTTATATGAATTGCGAATTAGTAATAAAATAATAAAGGAGTAAAAAAAAATCTATAAAGCTGTCATTTTAATAATTAAAGTGAATGATGTACTCTCAGTTTCAATGATAATTAAATATTTCAGTAATCATTATGGATTATTAAATCACTAAAATAGATCAAAATATCCTTGCAATCAGTTGACTATTTCAGATCATTGCCATTCAAAGAATAGTAAATAAATCGTTTTTATCTGATTGCTTCTAATATTTTTGTTGAAAACCTGTAACGTATAATTAAAATATATTTATCAACTTTGCTCCCTATCGCTTTATATCATAATCAGACAATTACATCTCTCATTAAATGAAATCTCGTTAAATGATTTTCTACACCTTCTAGTTTATCTGTCGCAATTTTACAGATAACAAAATCGATTGTCATTTGGACAAACAACATGATTTAAAATTTAACATTAATCGTGAAGAAGATTATGTAAGATTAAGTTTCCAACGTCAGATTTTTATTTTTCGTTTTGCAGTTGCTATTATCTAAAATTAGATGTTCAGTTTTCAAAACATTGTGGAATTTATTTTTTATTTGCTTCGAAAAATGTTAAAAGTCAAAATAGCATCGTTAAATTAACCGAAAAAAAAATTCGCAAACATTACAGAAATTTAAATATTTGTAAATGAACTTCCTTAAAATTCCGAAATGACTTTCAAATTTGCCTTCCTAATTTTCTATTTTCTACTTGGAGACATCGCATCAGAATGTATGTACATTAATAACGAACTCTTATAATTACTGCATAGTAATACAAAGTCAACTCTAAATCCAGTTTTTTTTTTTTTTTTTTTTTTTCAATTTAGATTTGCCCTTTTCTAAATTCAACAGAAAATCCGAACTCATATAACCATCGATGAAGAAATATTATTTAAAAAGTGTATAAATTCAGGAATTGAATAAATAAATATATTAAATTAGCATTTATACATGTTTCATGAGACTAATGTAAAAATGACATAGAAAGGAAAGAAGTATCTAAATTGCATCAAACACATTTGATTATTAAAATTTTCATACTATTAGCATAAATTCACTGATATATAATAATTTTTACATTTTTAAAAATGAAACTATTATATCTTTGCATTTGAAAATAATAATCAAATCTTAAAATAGACACAAAAAAAAAATTATAAAGTGAGAAAACTCGCACCTTTCTTGCATGCCCTTGAGTATTAATTATGCATTTCTTATTTCATACAATTTATATGCATGTATGCAGACAAATAAAAAGAAATCCTTAACTATTGTCTGATATTGTTGTTGATTCTTAATACAGCATTTCGAATCTAATTAACTACAGTTAATTTATTATTAGTGTTTTGACAAACAAAATAATCTGAAGTTCTCCGACGAAACCCATTATATCTTTAGAGGAAGATGGAATATCTTCATTATCGTTTAAATTAGCGCTAAATAATTTGTCTTATATTAATTCATCAATTACAATTTATTCCAATGTCATGGCATCAGTATCAAAGTTCATATAATCTTCGAAAGTGATTTCTGTTTTAAGAATATTCCAGCTTTCTAGACCAAAGAAAATGGTATAAAATCGAAGCAAAGTGCCATGTAAGCAAACTTTTTCATTACAGTAAGTCCGAAAGAATCGGAAAAGAGATCAAACATTCTAGAAATGGAAACGTCATATAAATGAAAAACATGTAAATGGTGCTTTATTCTATATATAATATTTTCAGTGAACCAGCGAGAATTTCAACAGTAGAGGGTTGCACTAAACTTAATTCGCCTAATCAATAGATATAGAATAAAAATTAAATTATGATTGAAATAACGTTCTAAAATGCAATATTATTAGTATTTTTTATTAAATTAATTGTATCTATTTTTTTGTCTTCAATTTATAAAACTTCACTTAAATACTATCCCATTAATTTTATACAACTGTAATGTCATTTGGGATAACCCCGCATATTTTTAACTACAGTAACTACAATTCTACAGTAATTAAAATAATTATCTATTTTTTTTCATTTAAACTACTGAACTTCTTACATAAATTTTTTACGTTTTAAAATGTGTAAACGTATTTTATGAAAGCCATGCAGAATTATTGTTTGTCATCAACAACAAAAATTAATCGATTAAAGAGATATTAAAATATAGTAAATATGATTTGAAATCATTCGAGTATTACCTAAGAATAAGTCATTTTTATTTACATTTGCAAAAGTGAATTGAGAATTATGAAAATCACTGTTAAATATTTCAAAATTATTTATGCAATTGAATTCATATATAAAATGTATTTTGATAAATCAACAAGCCACGTTATAGAAAAAAATTTTAAATGATTTTTTGTTCAAAATTATTTTTATTTTTATTAAATTAAATATAATACCTAATAACAACATTCTAGTTCTGCATGCATACATGAATTCCTTTTTTTACACATAATATTTAAGTGTGATATTTTTTAAAGCAAAAAAATTATAACCATTCCCCTTCCACAGTATATAGATCTGACATTTGCACTTTTCAAGTAAATTTATAATCATAAAGGTGAGCATTAATTTTTTTACCTTTATTATTATTTTCAAATAATAGTAAAAATTATAACACAAATTTATCAAAAGTTGTAATCTTTTATCTTTATAGTTAGTTATTACAAAAGTGAATGTCACTTTAATATAGGGTACAACGTTGTATTTGCAACAATCAAGTTTCACAAAAACGTAAGAGTAGAATGTAAAATAGTCCTTTTTTGATACTTTAATAAGAACTTAATTAAATATAGACTGATTGAAACTTTGACGTTTTTTTTTCCTTGAAAACTATCAAAAATATCAAAACGCAAAAATTATTTATTCGTACTAAAATTTGACAAATTGTTTTCAGTTGTACAAATGTTGTTTCTGATTTTTAAAAAAGAAATAATATTTTAGGTAAATTTTATAATAATAATATTTTCTATTATTGGGATGTAATTCAAATCAATTGAATTGCCGAATTAAATCAACAAACGGTGAAATATTTTAAAATTAATGACGAAATCAAAATTAAATTATCTTCAATTTTTGAGTAGAGACTGAAAAATAAATAATCGTAATGATGCAAATTTTAAAATATCAAATATCTTGCAATAAATAAATATACTCTTTTTTTTAAATTATTAGTATATGTTAAATAAAATATTAGACAATTTGTTATTATAAAAGGCAAGACATTTTTATTTTTTCATCAAATTTTTAGTTTAGGTTTTTTTCTCTATTAAGTGAAATGAATGCATAAAATATAAATTCATTGTTTTTTTAACCTGAAAAAGAAGCAGTTTCGAATATCCAATTTTCATTTATGCTTGATAGATTCATTTTTTTTATCTACGTTCTTAAGTTTCTATTTTTATCTACAGAATATAATTTATATATTTTATATTATGATAAGTTTAAATAAGTATTTTAGTATCAGTAAAATAATATGTAATTAACGTAATTTAAATCAGAATTAAAAGAATTGAAATACAAAAAAAAAATCCCATAATTTTTTGCATTGCTTTATTATTATTTTTACATAAAATTATTATTTTTTACATAAAATATTCAAATCATTAACTTAATTTGATTCATTGGATGCAAAGCATCAATGTATAGGTATCAATAAATTTTTCATATACCTACGCACTTCGCAGTTCTTTTCTTAAAATTTTGAAGCAATTAATATTTTAGAAAGCAATTTGCATATCTCAAAGTAGGTTCAAAGAGTTAACTTAATTCTATGAATTTAAAGAATAAACCAGAGTTAAAAATAAGTACTAAAAATTATTAGAAAATTTAGAATGAAATTAACCAAATTAGTTTTAATTTAAAAATTTAAAATGTGCTTGAAAAATTTTAATTTTTTTTTAATTTAGAATATTTTTAATAAAATATGTTTATGTAAATGAAGAACATAATTATCTATATTATTAGTTTAAAAATATTACTTCTCATCTGAGGAAAGCAGAGGCAGAATATTTCACATTAATTAATTATTTTATTTTAATAATACGAGAAATTGCTTTTCTAATGTAAATATTTATGCTTTAACGACATTTTAGAAAAATTAAATTTAGCAGTGTTTTGAAATAAAATATTAAATTTATTCAGCTTTAACTACAAAATAATGAAAAATTAAAATAATGCATTTTTATAGTATTCAAAATGTGCGCATTTTCAAAGGGCAAAAACGTATAAAATTTATATTAGGGCGTATTAATAATTTCAAAACCACGTCTCAAACAATTTTCATTATTTTAGTAAAAAAAAGAGAAAAGAAAAACTATGTAAATGCGAACTGTGTTAAGATATTTAACAATTCATAAGACTATGAATTTAAATGTCTAATAGATAATGAAAAAATTATTTATAATATCTCGTATTAAGTAATAGAATTGAAATTTACTTCATAATTTTTTTTTGACAAAATACCAAGTCTCATGAGATTATCTGCCCTTGTTTATCTCATTTTTGAGTTTTCATCAGACAATAAACAATTATTTTAATTTTGGAAGTGAAATATTTGAGATGAAGCAAAAGAGATAAAGCAACACGGTTTGCACCTTCATTTACAGATAATAAAAAATAATTTCTTGACGCAAATTTTCGCATAAATTTTTAAAGTTACATTTCGTTGAATCAAAATAAACTTGCTTTCTTAAAAATTTCTATTCTTTTCCTTCTTTTTTCTTTCCAATGTGTGGAAAATAATAAATGTATATATTAAATAATATATATATATATATATATATATATATATATATTAATGAAAGAAATGAATGAATATAATGATAATAAAAAATATATATAAAAATTTTCACATTTCAAAAGACAGGATTTTACTCACAAATTGTAAATTCAATAAATAAATAAAGAGTTGTTGACGTCAGAGGAAAAATAAATCATTTGCAATATAAAATTATATCTACCAGAATAAACTGAGATAGTATGTCAGTCTAGTAGATTACTTCAGATGATTTAAATTTTAAGAATGACATTTTATGCATTCGATAAAATTTTCCAAAATTGTTAATCTGAAGTTATAAAAAATGTCTTCAAGTTAGGAGTATTAATTTTTAGCAATTAGAAATTAATCTTTTAGCAATTTTATTTGCTATGAAACTTCTTAGAAGAAAATTATTTTTCTTATTTTACTGAAATAAATATTTTCTGATTTCTTATTTTACTAAAATTAACATATTATTTCTTATTTTACAGAAATTATATAAAAAAATGTTAGCAAGTTTAGATGTATTAAAATTCCCGCAATTAACAATTAATATATTTAACAATTTTATTTATTATCAAACTTGTTTTAACATTTTTGTTATTTTCGATTCTTACTTTTTATTATCTACTGTTTGATTCTCGTATTTGGCATTTCGTAGGCCCTAATTATAAAAGAGCCGGTTGCCGATTCTCCCTTTTTTTTTTTGTTTTGGTGACTTTCGATTACTGTATTTTTTGGTATTTTCCTACTTTAGATTGTATATGTAGGAAGATACGCAAAAGTTACAATTTTCGCAGTTTTTAAATTTTTGTTTGCATTTTTTTTTCAATTATTATCTAACAAACACTATTTTAACTTAAATTATTATCTTAAATATCGTTTCTCAAAAGAGTACTTTCTCATGTATAGCAAAGTGAAAATTTTCAAATAAATTTTCAAGATGATTTTTTTCCCTATGAAATTCATGAAATTTGTTTAAAAACGGATCATATTCATATTTTTTTTCTTGAACAGCTGCTTAAATCATAAAAGACACTTACAAATAACAACTTTTAACAAACCGTCGCAACCAGAAAATTGGTTTCAATGGTTGGTTTTTAATAAATTTTCTGTCACTTTAAGAAAGTTAACAAAAAATAATTAGAAATAAATTTAATAAAAATATTTTTGTTAAATAAATATTTTTTTAGTGTGGAGTAAAGTAAAAAAAATATTTCAACCATTTCCTAAAATTTATAATTTTTATTTTGTAATTAAAAATTTTAAAAAACTATTTTTAAGATTCCACACCGAATATTACAAATTATAAAAATAATTTTTTTTAATTCTAATTCAGAATTAAATAACCCTCCTCGTATGAAATAAAAAAAATCACCGTATTTACTGATTAACCTATAATTAACTTATGAAAATATTAAATAGAGTACTGACATCGCGAATACATAATTAAAAAAAAAATTAGCATTGTAGGAAGTAAATGAAAAAATGTCTTAAAAATTCCACCTTCTGAAGTATGAAATAAATCAAATAAAATTATTTTACGATCATTTCTAAGTCAATTTGGTTTCGAGAAAAACAGCAAAATGGATTTATATCTTTAATGGTTTTTTTCTACGATGATTTATGGAATAGCTGACAGACAATTTATAAAATACTTTAACAATGAAAATAATACGAAAAGTTTGCCATCAAGTCAAAATATGTTCGTTCTAACGAAAAAAAATTAAATAATTTAGAATAAAAATAAATTTTTTCTTCCAATTCAAAATCAAGTAAAACCAAAACAAAATCAAGTAAAACAAGTGGGATAAAAATTTCACAAAATTAAGTGATTAACCTATAATTAAGTTACGAAAATATTAAATGGAGTATTGTCATCGCGAATACATAACTATATAAAATTTAGCATATTAGGAAGTAAGGGAAAAATTGCTAAAAGAATTCCATATTTGAAGTACGAAATAAATCAAATAAAAGTTAGATAAATTATTTTATCAATAATTTCTAAGCCAGTTTGGATTAAAGAATAACTGCAAAATGAATCTATATCTTTAAAGATCTTTCTTCTATGATTATTTATGGAATATCTGATGATTTATAAAATAATTTAATATTGAAAATATTATAAAAAATTTGCCATCAAGGCAAAAGAAGTTCGTTCTAACAAAGAAAGTTTTAAAGAATTTTACTACAAACAAAAATAAACTAGGAAAATAATATTTTCAAAAAAAGCAAATACCGAAAATTTTATAATTTGTTATGAATCCTCATATGAATAAAAATAAATATACTTTTTCTGGGAACTGAATAATAATTACATTTAAAACACGAAAAAAACATGTAGTTTCAATTTTTTTTTTAATATTTTCCACTATATATTGGAATATTTCACGCAATACATCAAAATAAGAAGTAAAAAAATCCATGTCTTGATGTGGGAAGAAATATTTCAAAGAATACTTTTGAGAATTTTGTAATTGGAAATTTACTCGAGAAGCTGTGGGATGTTCCACGATGATACGTTTTTTCACAGAAAAATGTGATTTATTTCTGCGAATTCATGAAGTATTATGACGGCAACGGTTTTAATTTTCCAAGAAAATGATGGAGCGAACCCGCAAAAAAGGATCAATAAAATAAATGGGTGAGTTGAAATTTGGCATGCAGATTTCAAAATCTAAAGTTTACAGTCGCAGGAGATGTGTGGTTAAAATTAGTTAAAATTTATGAAATAATTTAAATGGGAGATAGTTTACAAAGAATATTTTGATTGATTTGATGCACTTTAACACGATTTCGACGTTATAAAGAATGAATTAAATATGGTATGAATTAAATAGCAAGATTTAAAAAATAAAAATAATAAAATAGCTAGGCATTTTTTTTTCGCATTAATATAAGGAAATAGCAATGGAAATTAAAGTATAAAAATGTAGAGGAACTCCTGCCTTTTTAAGTGCTTTTTTTAATTAATTTCGCATGTTTTATGTTTGTAAGATTGGAATTTTGCAATCGGCTTTTCCCTCTTTTCTTTCTGATATTTTGTACAATCATTGGATTCTTGATAATAACAAAATATTTTATTAATTTTAGAACATTTAATCATTAATAATCACATTAATTCTGTTTAAACGTGATTTCCCACAGATGATGTCATTGAATTCAATTTGGGAAATATTAATTTTCAGATTCCATACTATTTATTATCACAAATTTTGAAACATGTAAAAGATGACAAGGTTTATTATTACAAAAAAATATAATTTTTATCCGAAAATCCACGGGGTCGGGGAGTATGTATACGGTGAAACTGTTCCACAAATTCGCTAACAAATAACGATGTTTTATTCAATATGAAAGCGTGAACACACAAACAATAAAACACTGCCAAAGAATACACAAGAATAGCATTTTCAGTAAACACCAGCACAAAGCAGCAAACCGTTAATAACAACCGTAACTTGTGAGAGAGCTCTGTAGGAGAGAGACTTCGTATGACTATTCGTGTCTCTCGAATGTCTTCTATTCTCCACTGACTATTGGCAGAATTAATAATAAGCCAAAACTTTCCTATTTAATCGTATTATATTTGAATTATCACCTTCAAATTCATAGGAAAGTCATATCACTGACTCTCCGACCCGGTCGAAGGCACACGGATAAAGAATACTGAATGACCGGACCGCCGCAACAGTAAAATTGGAGGGAACTTTGGTTGAGTCCTAACGGCCATCACCAGCCACGGTACAACCCTTCCAGAAGGAAGTACGTCCCGTCATCGTTGGAAGGAGCCAGATTTCCCACCTATTTATGTACCCACCAGGGTGGAGAGATGCAACCACCATACCGGAAGCATCTCAAATGCATAGGAAAGGCCACATAGATAAACTTTTAATGGTTTTAGTAATTTTGGACAGATATAGTAGAACTATAAATCTTATTCAGACCTATACCTTTTGCAACAAAACTGTATGTTGAATTTAGTCTAATTTGTTCATATTCACATACAAATGGATGGATAACATAGATCAGCAATTAGATTTTTTTCTCAAAATTTGTTCAAAATCTATATGATTTGAACACAGCATAGCAAATTCCATCCAATAAGTTTATTGCGTTTTCAAAATATCGTTTTCCCGTAAAGGTCGACAAATATAACTCAAAGAACGATTCTGTCTAAAACAGATCTAAGACGATGAGATTTGATTCAGATTATATTTTTGACGATTGCAGCAATTTTCAAAGTATATACCAACGAAAAAAAAAAAACCCAGATACTTAATTTAGATCAGTTACGTTTTATACTCTTATGAAATTCCCTTGTAATCGTATAAACCATAATCGTCCAATAAAAATTTTGAGTGTATCCGTGTTCACATCCTATTTCTGACAAATGATCTGACGAAATAGTCACGCTTGCCGATTATTCCGATAAGGATATGCTGATTTTTCCAAATTCGCGGAAACATCAACTCATCAAATAGAATTAAAGTTATTGGAGTTGAAGTTGATGTGCGCTTTGAATATGTCGTTGTTTAAAGCATAAGAGGAAGTGAAATTAAATAGCCGCTCCCGTCAAAAATGCTCTCAAGACTTTTTGACTCATCGTGGAAAAACGAGTAAGATTTGCTTAATAATTTTTTTTTTGGAGTCACGCATTTTAGTAAATTAAAAAAAGTTTCATAACAAAACTTAATGAATTTCCCGTAAGAGATAAAAGGAAATAAGTTAAAAATGAATTAACGAAATGAAACAATTAGGATAATGTGGAATTTCCCTTAAGGATTTATTTGATGCTTCTAATATGTTTAGTTTTTTTCTAAGGAATTTGTTTAGGGTTTTTGAGAAGATTGATTTAGTGAATATAAATGGCATCATAAATCTAGGTTAGAGTGACTCATGGTTGGATTCAAAAAATTCACCTGATTAATTAAAACAATCTCATTTTTTTTGGTTATTTATTCCAGCTTTAGAGTAAATCCCAATTTTTAAAATAAACATTCCAGTTTTTCTCCTTTACTAGTCGCCTTTGATGACCAATTGGTTAGCCAAGAATATTTGTTTATTTTACTTCAATTAAATCTCTTACGCATAATTCTTACGAATATTTTATAGTATATTAAGAATGAAATTGTGATAAACATTAAACCCATATTATTTTAATAGCTTTAAGTTTCCATTCTGTTTACTTTTTTTACATGAACTTTCTTAATGGAGTAGAGTCATGTCATCAGAAATCAATTTATATCTTAACTATTTAAATAATTTATTTCAAATTACACATTGATTTTTGTGTTAAATGCAACTTCACTTTTGGATTCCCTGTGTCAACGAGCAGATAGCAAAATTTTTCTTCCTTAGTTTTAAGCAACGGTAGTAAATCATGTGATTACATATTCGATGAAGCAAGGAAAAACGCTTTGAATTTCATTAGAACATCAAAATGTATCAATGAAAATTATTAAAACAAATATTTTTAAATATTGTCACAATTCAGGTAAAAACTGCATCACTGAATAGGCAATTTTTAAATTTTAAAATATCGTAAAAAGCAGTTTTGCGAAATAATATTTTCTGTACTATTTTAATAAAACTCAAACTCTAGCATAGTTTTTAATTATTTAATTAAATTCAGCAGAAAATAATATATACTTTTTAGAATGGAAGTGTTTTTAATAATATCTATTCAATTATTTTGTATATAAAGCCAGCTTCTCGCTTGAGAAACAATTAAATTTATTATTGCTTTACTAGTAAAAACACCCATAAAAGATTTAATATGGTAGCAGAGCCCTATTTTTGCTCTAGAGAAAATTCGGATTCGTGTCTGTCTAATCAATATTTGATCCTGAATTTAGATATGTTGCGAGTTAAATGTGCGGACTATTCTTATCATTTTACAAAGAAAATTGAGAGAAAATTGAAAAATCTCTTTACCAAACGACTGACACATCAAATCAACGATGTTTTCGTCTTTAAGAACTGTGAGTTCAATGCCAAATAACATCACAAGCCCATAATAAATGTAGTGTTGTTGTCCATTAAGTAAGTGAAATTTATAAAAACACGTTGTAGAAAATGGTATACTAAACTGGGGAAATATCAGATAAATCTTGGCACAAAGGATATGAAGATAATAATGAAATAATCTAAAAATATAGAGTTTAAAGTTTTAAAAGTAAAATGATATGTTTGAATATCTCTTGCTTCGCATTCACACTAAACCTACCGCCAATGATCAAATGACCGTTTTGCCAATAGCAGTTCCAATGTATCGGTAAAATGCCGGTAGGTTTAATGTTAAGATAATATGAAGAATGGAATAGGATAAATATTGGATATTCTAATCAAATAATCCAAATACAGAAGTCTATATTTTATCAATAAAATGAATAGTTTTGATGCCTTTAGATTTACGCGATGAAAACAGAAATGCGATTGCAGAATTTTGGATTTCAGTCCAATTCTGATCCAGCGTAGACAGGGAATTCGCTCAATCGGCATAATAATACAATGTAGTAGTCGGAAGTAGATGCAATATATCGTTCAAAATGTGAAATAAGGGAATTATTGGAATACGGTACTGAGGTTTAAAATAAGAATTTAGAGGATTGGATTGGTTATTGGCGTTTATTGATGTAAGAGTCATATTTGGATACACTCCTCCAAACATATGGTGATCAAGAATTTAGTAGAATTGTTGAAACGTGACACTAGTCTCCGTATAGAGATGTGAGACACGGATTTAGGAAGGTTGATGAAATACGTTCTTAACAGATGTTCGAAATATGAAGATTCCAACCTGATAATCAATATCAGAGTTAACCTAATCAAATGAACCGCTTTGAAACTTTTCGTTTCTCATAATAATATAAAAGTAGAAATTTCATTGAAGAATTTTAAGTTTGGGATCTAATTCATTTAATTTTGAATGGGAAGCTACATTTCTCTAGACGTATATAAATGACGACAAAAGACTACAGAAATTGGTAGAGTAATATTATAGCTGAATATGACCATGAACTTTTGTTAAAGACTCAAAATAAGAATTGGCATCTTGGGAATTTTTACGTTTCACCTTCTAATGTGACAATAGAAATTACAAATGAAGAATTACAGAGCGGAGATTAAATTTCAGTTTTGGATTGGATGCGGGACTATTGATCTTATATCGTGTATAATTAGCAAATGAATGTTGAATAAATTATCAGGATAACTAATTATGACCAAATCTTCTATTAGAAGTTTTAAATAAAAATTTGAGATCTTTGAAATGTTTTATATTTTATTTGATAATATGATAGTAGAAATATAAGTAGAGTTTTGTTTTGAGATTAAATTTCTGTGGCGAATTCAAATATTTTGGGTTTTATGCAGTGCAAGAAAAAGGAAGCTTCTTTTTAAATAAAACATTTAATTTATTTTCACGTTTCAACACATTTTAATTTATATATAAGTTAAAATGTGTTGAAACGTGACCAGTTCTTCTTTCCACTTTTGCACAACAATTATTTAAGAAAATATTGTATTAACAAAGTCAACATAATGAAACAAATATAAACCTGACCAATTATTCATGGCTAAGTATTGATATTATCCTAGAAATTCGTAATTCATAGAGTCCGTGTATTTCTTTTATAAATTTATGTGTTCTGCAAATAGACTAATAACACTTTTACACAAATAGGCTGATAACATTTTCAATCTTTTCCCTACGGTTCTGCATTGACCAGTAGTTCTAGGTAGCTGCCTAGTCAGAATTCCGTCCTTGCTAAATTTCCTTAATTTTGAATGGGAAACAATTGATCTTTCAATGTATTTAACTTATGGCAGTCACGCTGACGAAACTAGAGAAATGGAGTTATCCTGGAAGGACAGGAAGGAACTTGACTAAGAAAAGTATAAAATATGCTGTCCTGATTCTTAGGTTTGAGACTGAAAATAAGAAGACATTTATATAATAACAAATAATTTAGGTTAAGAATAACTTAACTCATGATATTATACATTCCAATAATAACTCATGCATTGCATAAATTCGGTTATAAATCTGTCTGAAGTTATAAGAGAAGAAAGAGATTTCAAACCGATTTCCGAAAAGTGCTTCCAAACTCTCATAAATACCCTCTGATACGCTCTCAGCGACATGCCCTCTCAATTTCCTGACAAAATCCCCATTTAATCCATCGAAACAAAGGAAGGGAAAAATCTCGAGAAGTCCTCAAACCCGAGGAAAGGCTCTCTACAATTCCGAAAAGAAAAACCAAAGACATCGTGTTGCTAAGCAACCGAGAAAGGAGCCCCCCCCCCCTCCTTGCCTAAGTTGATGCTTTTATGACATATCGTTTGAATCGTCGCTTTCGCTCACGATATAAAAGTCTAATTCAATGTTGAAAGCATCTTCCAGCAGACGCCAGGGTGGTTGTTTTAATGGAGAAATTCCTCTTCCTTCTTTACGAATGGAGAGAGCGAATTTGCAAAGACAAAAGACGGGTTGCTGCATTTTTGGGTGGCGAAACACGATTAGGCACGTCCTCAGAGAACTTGCTAAATTAGTTTATTTAAATTTTAGGCGGGGGAGTATTTTTGTTGGAAAGGGAATTCTGTGTTAATCCACGCGTAAATCTGATTTGCAATAAGTTCAGATGTGAGAGCAATTTGTTCTGGAGAAATAGGTTTAAGTAATGGGTTTATCGAAATGTTAAATCATATTTTTGGATCTGAAATCTTTTCTTCAGGTTCCGCTTTCACTTTTGAATGTCGCTTAAATAACCGTGATTTTGTTTGAAAATAAATGTTTTGATGGAACTGGAAAAATGTTATTTGATTCTCATGGTTTAATGGTATGTCAATAAGTATATATTTCAGATTGCAAAGATTATCTTTAAGGTGGAAATGAAAATCACTTATTCTTCTAAAAAAACTGGTTTAAAGAGTTTTCATCCGAATTTATTAGCGTATAATAGAAGGATGCCATTTGTACGTTTATTTGTTTTCGCTATTATAAGTTGTAAATGATGTGGGCCTCTTAGAAATTGAGCCCGGTACAGACATATTGATTTTAGATCATCATTTGTTTTGATAATGCTTTTACCAGAAGCAGAATAAGCAATGCAAACAATATCCCGACCTAGTCAGAGGCCATGCTATAAACGTGATGGGGCAGCCGAAGTACAACCCCGCCTAGCAAGAAGGAACAAACGATACTTGATGATACTGGACATTTGCAAACAAAGGACTCTCTAGAGAGAGCGCTTCGGTCTTTTTTACTTTAGGATTGGTCTTTTAGGATTTACTTTGAAGATTGGTCTTTTTACTTTAGGAGAGAACTGAAGACTAGAGCTTTGACAAAATATCCTTAATAAAAGATTTAATGACTGAAATTTTTAAGAACTCTTCGACGTCACGAGACCTCCAATTTCTTGGCCATCCGAGTCTGTTCTCGCCATAGTGCACAGGTTTTGATCGCGTGATTTATAGAGCCTTCTTCGGTGTCACACTAACAAATCGAACTTTTGTCAAAGAAATGGCTTTGATGCAAAGAAAATATACCATGTCCAGTATATACTTGGTTAAGATAAAAATCACCCTCAATTCGGTTAACAGAAACGATTTTAAAATGTTGATAAGGAAATTTCAGCATTATCACTTTTTTTCAGTATAGAATTACTAACTTATTAAATTCTGTACAATTGTACTACTTAGTACAATTGAATAAATATTCTACTTTGGAGCAATTTCCATTTACAGACGTATAACATTACTCCGTATTTACTTATTTTACGTATAACATTACTCAGAATTGTTGTGCAATAGAATAAAACCTTGATTTGGAATAAAACGACTGAAAATGCCAGACACTTTAAATAATAATAATAATTGGTTGAAATCTACTTTTATGTGCTTCTTCAGTTCATCGCCAATACGACAACACAGACTAATAAATAGAGTATTTCTTCTGGCAGCTCTATTGCTTATTTGTAAACTAATGTTTGGTCTTGTTGAGTTATAGCCTGCCTGCTAGTTTGGTTACTTGGCATCGCTGGCATCCTCATGTATGTATTTGGACATGTCAAAGGGGATATTGATCAATAACATTTAAATTTCGGAACATAGCAACATTTCTACGAATAGATATGGGAGGGCTAAAATGAAAACGGTTTAATTCACATTTATTTTATTTTCCAAGTGGTATATTGTAATTACCACTTCCAATATGAGATAATTATTCCAATTATTATTTCCAAGATAAGATATATTGTAATAAATTGGGGAATAAAACTATTATAATTTAATGTGGCGAGGAAATAATCTTGAAAAAAATTTATCATATAGAATTTTCTTGAATTTATACAATGTTTACAATCTTAAACTAAACTTATTTTTTGAAAAAGTGACTTATATCATTGAACGACGAATTATTTATAGTGACGAATATTTTGAAAAGTGACTTATACTATTTTAACTCTTCGGTATAATATCATGTATATAAATCATCTTGGTCATTTTTTTTTATCAAAGCCCGAACTCTACTTTTTAGTATCAACAAGGTAAAATATTTTTAGGATCATTCGTCCTAAGCATAATATAACTGCCAGGTCTTGGCGTGTTAATGCTAATTTCAAACAAAAATATTTTTGCCAACATTTGGCAACAATCTGATATAAATAGTAGCCAAATACTGGCGTCTAATCTTGGAGCATTAGTAATGATGCCGTGCTAACAGAAAAAATATATTTTCTTGAGATTAACATGAATCAAGGTAGGTTATAGGTATTTGAAATCTTTCAGCAGATGATGGTCCTTGATTATATATGTAATGCTATTTTAAACTCTTATTTTAAACCAAATTAATTTCCAAAACTTTATCTTAATTTAGTCCATAGTGAAATATTCTCTTATTTCTGGATCTCATTCCATGGATGAAGCTGTGTAAAAACTACTGCGCAATCAATCTACGTATCAAATGAAAGTGATCCCTTCGGTGCCCTTGCCAAGGTGTCAAAAGTCAAAACGTGTATTGAATTGGCGCGTGGCTGCTGCGCCTTCTTGTAAATAATCATGCCTGCCTTCCAGGAGAAAATAAAACGAAATTAAAGATAGAACGTCTCGTCTATGTCTTCAAACCTGCCTTCTGCTTCAAACAAAAAAAAGCATTACATGTATTTAGTGGCAATAGCTTTTCATATTAAATAAAAATTAGCGAAATCCGTACATCTGATATCTTTCTTAATGGTTTTGACTAGGGAATTTTATTAAGGCATTTCTCCACAGAGAATGCACAGTGAAGTAATGTTCAGTCTTTTTTAGATTTTCAAAAAAAGAAAAAAAAAAAGATTAAAAGCAGAAGACATTGATTAAGTATCCAAGAGTCACTAAATTTTATATTCTTTGGTTTTATTAGTTATTTTAATTATGTAAATGATAGGGAAACAAATGATCGCCGAAAGCTTCTAATCTATTTTAATTTCAATTTAAAGTAGTATTGAAATCATTCTGATATTAAGTTTCCATTCATTTCATTTGTATTATTAAATTACATTGTTTTTGGTGTTTTTAATTTTTTTTAATGTATCATTCTTTTTCTCCAATTTTGGAATAAATGAAAAACATTTATTTACAAAAAGTTAAACGCATGCAAACAACTATTTAATTCACATTCATCTTCATGATAAACTGAAATCGAAATAACTGAGTAAACTTAATTTATATCACAAAATCAAACAAACGCTTCCAAACAACAAGTAATAGTTTCGCATTGGAAAGAAAATTAGAAAAACAAACGGCGGGAGAAAAAAAAATATGGCTGAAAAAAAAATCGTTTGCGTGAAGCGAAATTCCCGTAGATTTATCACCAGTAGATGGCGTTGAGGTAAAACATTTCTCTTCAATTTAAAATAAGAGAAATAACAGAGAAACGCAGGAAAGGAAAAGGAATTTTTGGCTGCCTTCATTTAAATAAACTTCCGTTGGTTGTAGAAGACTTTAATCACAATATATCACCAGCGCAAAAACTCGTATTTCCAGAAAGAAAATGTTTCCAGGCGGGAAAAGAAGATATTGAATTTTTATTTTATTTTATTTTATTTTTTGGTGCAAGTTTATTTTTAACTCTCTAGAAAGCGAATAAAGAATTTTTCGTGCATTTTTCTTCTTTTTTCAGTTTTTTCTCTCTCCACCCAACTTTTTTTTACAAACGAAAAGAACATTTGTATCGCGAATGAGTAATTAATATAAGTTCATGTGAGTCTCGTACTGTGCCTTGAAAAAAAAAAGAAAGGTAAGGTATACAGGGCAGGGAATAAAAATGGGATATTTTAGTTCCATTTGAATAGAACAGGAGTGTCGGAGACACGTTATAGGAACCACCTGCATTGGAATCCGTCTGAATATATGCATGTACATTCTTTTCAGAATTTATTGTAGTTTTTCATCTTTTTGATGATATTTCAACTTTCTTTCAAAACATGACCGACTTTTAGCATTTTTCATATCAGTATCGACTGCGTTAGTGTTACTAGACGGCGTCTTTTGTGTTCCTTTTATAAAAAGATTTGCTGTCTTGAAATGAATGGAAACGACATCTTTGTGAATGTTATACATAATCGACTGGTTATTTTTTAAAAGTATTAATTTGAAGCATCAAAAGCAACGTTGTAGCCAGATTCAAAATTGATAATTTATCATATAATGTAATAAATATAAAAAAAAGCATTTAATCTTTTGATTAATTTTATTAAAAACAATTGATATTGATCAATTATACTTGAAAAATAATTACATTATTCCAATTAAAATTCATAGAATTTGCATAATTTTACAATTTAATAGAAAATTAGGTAAATAACGTTTTTTTTATCGACATAAATGTACCAGCAAACCAACGATTTGTGGCAACGACTTAATTTGCCCAGTTTGAAGTCCTTCCTGCAGTTATATATTATATTATATTATCATTCAAATGGAAGTAAAAACCAACCGCTGTTTACTAACCATGAATAATTTAGCATTTTTTTTTCATGCAATATGCTTGTGAAATATAAAATTGTGTTTTAAAGATACAGGTAAAACAGGGCAGATTTTAAATTTCTAAGACGAAATCAGATTGTGAAGACAATTGTTAGACAAATGAAACATTTTGCCACTGATCTAACTTTCCCGCTACAACTTTTTGAAATCGCTTCAACTTTTGAAGATTTGATGCTCACTAGGTATATGGTATATGGCACTAGAATATGAGTATAATTGGGCCATCAATCCGTGATCGCCTCATTTTGAAGTTGAAACTCAATGAGTTGCTATTATTTCATAATAATCTTATTAGAACATAAACACCGTATTCAACAAAGTACCACTCGATTTAGGTTTTATAACGAATCGACAATTTTTATGAGCAATTTAAAAAAATAATTCGAATAGTAATTGGTTAACAAAGAAAAGCAATGGCACAATAAGTTAAATTACCGTTTTAAATACTTTTCTAAACATGTTGTTGTTGTTGCTTATCCCCTTTGGTTTGAACACCAATTCAAACAAGTCTAAGAGATCGGGAAAAGAGAAGTTCAGTAGCTTCTTGAAGGTAAAGACTCCTGAGCACCCGAGGGTAGAAATCTGACTTTAGCTCAAATGCAGAGGACACTCACACACTCACTTGAATAACCCCTTTTTACAGGGGGACTCTTTCACACACCTCATAGATAGTTGTGGTTGTTTCTTATGGACAAGCCCGCTGTTACGAAGACAGTGATTTTAAGCCGGTAGGGGAGCGTCTCTTGTTTTTATAGTAGCGCCATCTAGGGCCAAGAGAACGACATAGCTTCACACACGTCACAACCCTTTTTACGGGGTGCACTTCATTCATGCATTTCATTCACTCATCCACA
The DNA here is from genome assembly GCF_947563725.1 of Argiope bruennichi. NCBI lineage: Eukaryota > Metazoa > Arthropoda > Arachnida > Araneae > Araneidae > Argiope > Argiope bruennichi. The sequence continues at coordinate 60,214,028 of NC_079154.1, forward strand.
GATCGTAATTTAGACCTGAATCAGAGAACGATCACCCCTGATCCAGTACCCCCAGTGTTATTACTCTCGACTTGGAGGACTTTGTGACCACGACAGATTTATACGCGCGTCAGCCACCAAGCATGCGGGGAATCTTCGGCCGGCGGAGTTCGAACTCGCAACCTAAGGGACGCGAATCCTACGCCAACCAGGCTATCCCGGCCCCTCACAGATAGAACACAGGGTAATGAACAACTTGCCCGAACCAGGAGTCGAACCTGGGATGCCAAGATCACGGGAAAAACTCGCTATCTTTAGGCCAGGATGCTGACTCTAAACATGCTCCAAAATGAAATTGCAAGGGTCTTATTATGCGCAAAAGGACAAAAAAAATGACAAGAATTTGATAAGATAAAAACTATAAAAAAATTTCTTTAAAGGCTATTGTTCTGTACTTCCTATAAATATCTAAAATGTAACAATATCTCTGTCACTTGAAGAATCTCTTCTATTTGAATATTGTTATTTAACCAGTTTGTTTTTAAAAGTAAATAAAGCACACTGAAATTTTCACAACAAACATATTTATTTATTTCTACAAGCAACCAGAGTTATTTTTAATGTTGATTAACCACTGATAGACTCATAAAATTCACTTAAAATTCTATCAAGCTGCAAATTGTCATTTCATAGTCAACAAGAAAAGAAAGATACCCCTTAGAGAATTTTTCTTTCGTAAAGTATACTTACACATTTTCTTTTGGAAAAAAAATGCTAATACAATTAGCATTTAACTGCCCTAATAATTCAATACCAGCTGATCACCTATTTTCTACTGATAAAAAAAATAAAATTACCAATCAAAAAGACATCCCATGTCAAATGCCAGGCACCTACAACTCGGCCCAACCTCCTTCGCTTCCACATCAGTTTCCACGACAACGGCAGTTTGAGATCCAGCTACGGTTACAGTGTCTTGTTGCAAGGCAAACCGTTTTACTCTTTTTGTCTCGGAGGGCAGTACGGTTAATTCGGAACATGTCACAAACTTGAGTTTGGGCACCTGAGGGAATGTTGTTCAGCGAACAAGTTGTCACCGATCCTCAGGGAGAGATTTGTTTTGTTTTTAGACGAACTTTTTGCCTTCACTTCTCTTCAGCTCCCCCCATTTTGCCCGAGGTACTTTGGGTCCTGTCACGGAGATCTTCCGTGCTGAAGAATATTGAGACTTCTCGGCAGTGAAACGATCAAAACAATTTACCGCCTTCGATAAATTTATATATCGAGAAAGTGCATGGATAATGTTTTCTCGGAGAGTCCCCAAATCTCTTTTCTAATATACAAGTAGTGTTCGCACCGTTCTGGTGATGGTAATGGATGAACTCGAAACTCTGGAGGACAGTAAGAAGAAATTATACATGCGAACATTGAAGAAATTCTACTGCGGACAATTTTGCAAAACGTAATAAAAAAGGTTCTATTTGTATAAAAGGAAAAAAATATATTTTATCAGTAACATCAAAAAGTTTTGAAGTCAGTTTAACAATACTGCCTTATGTAGATGACATAAAAAGGAATTATTGAGTTAAATAAACATAAAAGTTTTTAAATATATTACATATTTTTGATAATTTATTGAGGTATTTTTCTTCCTCGAATACAATATATAGAGAAAGTATAGTAATCATCAAAAAAGAAAAAAAAATTGAACTTGAGATTTGGATGAATTTTCACGGACACACTTTCAGAGTTCAAAAAACACATTTTTGGAAAATGCCAGTCTGTATATCTGTTCGTGACAAAGACAACTCAAAAACGCTTTGAACTAAACGGAGGAAATGTAGTATACCTTCTTTACACCAAATATGTAGATTTCTATCAAATTTTGAGTAAAATCTGTTCGGATAGATTTCGTCTGTCCGGCTGTTCGAATATAAGTTAAACGATAATTAAAAAGAAAGAGAGCTATATAAATAATATTTCATACACAGACTTAACATCCATTGTATAAACACATATCAAATTTTTTAGCCAAATCCAACAGAAGGTTCACCATATATCGATCTGCACTTTCAGAAACATCTAAACGCGATAACTCAAAAATGCATGGACTTAAAAATATCAAACTAGATTTTGTGACTACGGTTGTAGTTTAGTGTCAATTTTTTCGTTTCTATCGTAAGAGAAAAACATGTCTTAAACGCAAATTCTATTTTTGGATGCTATTAACCACACGGCAGGGATTAATCGCCAAAAAACTCGCCAAGGATGACAGGATAGATTCAGTAAAAATGCTAAATCCAAACCAAAAGTTAATATTTCTTTAACTGTTATACGCCAATGCCATGGTGTTCTCTAACATTATTAGAAAGTATGTAAGAAAGTTTTGCGAAGATCACTCATGGTGGTTTATTTTCTCATTTATGGGGAATTATTGCCATCGTTCAACGCGTTTGCTACCATGATTCATACTTGTGATTTGGACTATCTAATTGGATGACTTCTTTTTTTCATATGTCTTAGCAGCAATAGAGATGATGATGTCGTGTTCGCGTTACCACGGAAAGGGGGTGCAGTAGCTTCTGAGGGTAAATACCCCTGAGCACCAGAGGGCATAAGTCTGACTTCTAGCTCATATGAAGATGAAACTCACACATTCGCTTGCACAACCCCTTTTTACAGGGGGGGCACATTCACACACCTCACAGATAGAATGCAGATGAAGAACAACCATGCCCGAACCGGGATTCGAACCCGGGACGCCCAGATCACGGGGAAGATGCGCTACCGCTATGCAAGGACGGCGGCAGCAATTAAGATAGTTATGTAATTAAATAGTGGATTTTATTCACGAGTGGATCACGGAGCAGTTAATCTGTTAAAATATCTACCTTCATATCTTGATAAATTTCCAAATTTTTAAATTCCCAATCTCCTCCTTCCCCCTCCCATTTTTTTACGTAGTCTGTCTCTCTGTAGAAACGATTACTAATAAAATTGAATGCGTTAAGGAAATTTGTATGCGATATTTGCATAAATTTTGCACCTAGTTCATTTTGTTCGTGAACTGTTTGTTGGTGCTTGTTTGAGAATGGTAACTCATAAACATACTAAGGCAATTAAAAATTGGAATGTTGAGAAATTTAAACTTTTAATATTTATATATTCGTGATGACAAAAAACTATTTTGAAATTTGAAGAACTTAATTATTAGACGAGTGAGTTTTTTTGACAAGATTTTATTTGATACTTGGAGGATCAATTTGTAGTAAATTTGGTAGGGAAACAAAACAAAAAACAAACAAACAGAGGAAGCGGTTTTTTCCAAAACCTTTTCGAATGTTTTTCAGTAAAGATCTTATCCCTCTTCCTCTGCATAAGACCTTGGGTAAAGCCGTGAATATATGGTATGGTACTGGTGAATGACAGCTACAAAATACAGATCTTTGGCGAATATTTTTTTTTTTTTTTACTGAATCTACCATGCTAAAACGTATTTTGGAAGCTATTTTCTGGATGATTGAAATCAAAATATGACATGAAACTACTGATGGAGTCACAAGATAACATATGCCTCATTTCATTGGTTTAAATTATTGTACAACGATGCATGTGAAAGTATCCAGTTTCATCTGCTTAGTTCTTCGTATTTTGTAGTTATCGAGTTACCTGTATTCAAACAACGAGACAGACAGACTTTCTCTGAATGGGTTTCGTTCAAACTTAGATAAAGATATATAAATTTAGTCGTAATTTTATACACCAAATTTCAACCGTTTTAGCTCAAAGTGTTTTTGAATTTTCGTGTTTATGAACAGACAAGACATAATGGATTCAGAGCGATCCGAAACATGAAGATTTGTCAAAATCTTTAATTCGAATTATTTTTGACAATACTTCTTCCATACTTCACACACGAGAAAGTAAAAATGTCGAGAGATTTTATCATATTTACAATAATTATATAAACTGAAGAAAAAAAAGTAGAAAATAGTTTAACTTTTTAGGCATAATGATATAAGCATGTTTAAAAAATATTTCTGAAAATTAATAACGGATTTTTAAATTTGGTTTTAGTTTCTTAAATTCGCTTTATAACAAATAATATTTAAAATTTTGATTTCATAAAAATATGAATAAATTTGAATTTCTCTTTGAAATTCTTTCTTATGTAAATATGGACAAGACACCCTTTTTTTTTCAAAGGAATCAAATATCAAGTTAAAGTTGTAGCGCTCGGGATTTTGATACAACTTGAAAATTCTTCGTAGCTGAAAACCGAATATGGTATAGAAAAGGAAAAATCAATCATAGAATTTAAAAGATGAAGCGTTTTTTAATTCTGAAACTCATAATGGATAGGAAATCTGACATACATATACAATAAATCTTTTCTTTAAATCTGATTGCTTGCCAGTTCTTTACTAGAAATATATATATATGAAGAAATTTGTGAAAATCACAGAAGAATTGCCGAAAACAATTTCCGAGACAATTCGGAAACAGTTCAAATAAGAATACTCAGAAAGAAACTCATGAAGTTGCTACAAGTTAGAAATAAATGTTCATGAAAAAAAAATGTGCTTTTGTAATATTTATCTCATATTATATATGGAATTTAACACATACGCGATAAACAATTTCTTTAAAATTGATTGCTTGACACATGCTTGCAAAACTTTGTATAAGTGTTTATGAAATGGATATTCCAAATAGGAAAAATTCAGTACTATTCAAACAAGAAAGCTCAGAAAGAAAAGTCACAAAGTTGCTATTACCTTGGGAAATAAATGTTTATGAGCAAATGTACTTTATTAACATACATCCCATATCATATATTGAATTTGATATTCATGGGATCAATTTTTCTTTAAATCTGATTGCTTGCCATATCCTTACAAAAAAAAAATAAGTATATAAATAAATTTGCAAAAGTCACAGAAGAATTGCCAAAATGTCTCGGAATCTGTTCAGATAAGAATGCTCAGAAATAAACTCACAAAGTTTCTACAAGCTGCGAATAAATGTTCATGAGAAAATGTGCTTTTTTTATTACTAAATTCATATAATATATGAAATATGACATTGCGATAAATGTTTTTTTTTAAGTTAAATGCTTGACATGCGCTTGAAAAAATTTGTAAATGTGTTGGTGAAATAAAAATTCCGGACAGAAAAAATACCAAAACTGTTCAAACAGGAAAGTTCTGCAAGAAAACTCACAACGTTGCTGCAATTTTAGGAAAAAAAAATGTTTGTGAGGAAATGTGAATTCATATCATATATGGAATTAGGCCTATAAATGATAAAACATTTCCTTATATTTGAGTGCTTGCTACATCCTTTCATTATACTATGTATATAAATAAATATGTGAAAGTTGTAAAAGAATTGCCGAAATGTCTCGGAAACTATTCATATAAGAATGTTAAAAAAAAAACTCACCACGTTGCTATCATTTTGGGAAAAAATGGTTGTGAGAAAATTTGGTTTAATATTCAATTCATATCATATATGGAATTTGATATACAAACGAAATATCCTGTCCTTAAATTTGAGTGCTTGCTACATCCTTTCAAAAAATATGTATATGAATAAATTTGTGAAAGTTACAAAAGAATTGTCGAAATGTCTCGGAAACTATTCAGATAAGAATGCTCAGAAAGAAACTCATGAAGTTGCTACCAGTAGAGAATAAATGTTCGCGAGAAAATGTACTGTTTTAACCTTCATATATGGAATAATTTCATTAATATTTACATACACGATAAATCCTTTCTATACAGTTGATTGTTTGACATATGCTTGAAAAAATCATATACGTGTTCTTGAAATGAATATTCCGAAAAGGAAAAATTTAGAAACTGTGAACAGGAAGAATTTGGAAGCTATTCAATCGTGAATTTTCAGAAAGAAAATACAGCAAGCCGCCATCAGACCGGAATAAATTTTTTGATATAAATTTGTTAAATGTGTTTGAAAAAGCGGGAACATCTCAATTTATCTTTGATCAATAATTAGTGAATACTTTATCATTAAAAAATATAAAAGAGACAAATACAAAAAAGCAAAGTCTTCGCTGCGCCTTAACACACCGAAGTTTGCACTTCTAGGAAAAGAAATTAACACTTTTCGTAATCTTCCCAAAGCAAAGATTTCTTTGTTGAAAAAAAAAAGATATCGAAACCTACTAAGCATGACAAAACCCACGTTACATCCTTTGACGACTTCGGTTGAACGGTTTTTCGCGATCTCTCCAACTCAGGTGTGAACGGTGCCGTTCTGGAAATTGAAAGCTCCACCGCTGCCAAGAACCGCCCTTTCGGCACAAGGCACTTTGATGCGCGCTGTTTTTCTCATGGGATATGCAATCTGCAGACGCCTCGGGTCCACGCCCATGTCTGGAAAACCATTCCGCCAGAAAAGCGAAAATCAATTTTTAAATGCAAGTTTTTGTTCTTCTGCGCGAAATTAGCGAAAAGAAGAAAGATAATGGCATTTCACCATAGACTTGAGCAAACAATGGAAAAGTCTTACTATTTGCAGAAATCATCAGCGTTTTCTGTCTGTCTGTGCTTGCATTCTTGGAGAGAGGGGAAGGCAAAACAAATGATTAAGTCAGTTTTGTGAAGAAAGGGGGGGGGGGAGCTTTACTTATTTAGCAATACAGTAACTCCCATTTCCGCTTGCTTTAATAGCGTTTCCTGCTTTCGAATGCGTTTCGAGAAATTCGCAAAAGCAGTGGTGCCATGCTGTTGAATAACCAACTTCGTTCTCTTTTACGCTGCTTAAATATTTTATTTAATTATTCGATTATTTTTCATTTATTCTTAAGTCAAGGTTAGAAAAGTATTTTGAAGGAAATGAAGGTATGAAATAAAAAAGAATTCAGTAATATATCATTCCATCTTCAAACTGAACTATGCAAAAAGAATAGAAATTTTCATTTATATTAATAATAAAGCAGAATGTGTGTGTGTCTATGCATCTTTCCCCCTGAATGTTAGCACAGGACGCACTACAAGACCTAGAACTACAAAATATGACATAGATATATTTTGGACGGTAGAAATGCGCACCTAGGAGTGATTAAGTTTGGAATTTTAATTAGAATATGAATTTATTTGAATCGGAGCTAGATTTTGGGCATTCTACTGAATAACTTCTAAAAATAATATAGCACACACACGAAAAAAGAATTCTACATTATCTTAAAATACAAAGCATTATCTTTTCACTGATATCAATTTACTGCAATAATTTTTTTGTCTAGATCTAATTATATTTCAAAAATGTTTTAAGTCTATTTTACAACATTATTTTGATTATTGTAAATGAAATTGAAATGAATTTTAGTTACTAATATTTCACCTTGGGTTGTTTTTTTCCCAGTTGTTGATGGTCAGTTAATTGGATGTGGATTCGACTTATTTTTCAATACTGAATAAATTTCTGTTTCAAAACATACTTTTGATAAAATTATTGATGCCTGCGACAGATGAAAACTATCTTTCAACTTCAAAAACAAGCGATGCGAAAATTGTTTAAAGTTCTTACATTTTTAAGTATTTTTATATTATTTTTGTGTTTATTGAATCAGCAAAGTTTTTTTAATGAATACATTATGTAATTTATTACTCTGATTGACTACATAAATAATGGAATAGATTCTCTTATACATATAAAACTTCAATGCGAAAAATCTATGCTTCAGAAAATGAGAAATGCCTTACATTAATTACAATGTTACGAAATCCGCAACTTTAAGCCAAGAGACAATCCGTGAAACTCCACAGCAGAAGCTAAAATGGGATCACTGCTATGATGAATATCATTAAATAATAATCATGAGTACTTTTTTTCCGATGATGAATATCATTAAATTTTTTATAATCATGAGTGTTTACTTGCCAATAGCTTTTTTTCTTGCAGAATGCAAAAATTTTACAATTCTTTTAAGAGAAGCTTACTTATTTACCCCAGTCTCAATATATATGCATACGATGAATACATATTCAGGAATAATTATTATTCTTGTAGATCAGTAAATAATTGAAATAAACTGCAATTATTTCTAGAAATAATGCGATTAATTTTCCGGATCTAACTTAAGACATTAATAGAAGGAAACATAAGAAATGTGGTTTCCACTTTCAACAGTGATAACTGTATTATGTTTCTATTTCTTGGGTTTCGATCCAAAAGACAAATAGTCGGTGGAAACTTCCAGAGCAGTCTGCTCTTTCGATATAGCAAATGAGTATTTTATTGTTTAAGAGAACAGCCGTAATTTACCGAACTCGAGGAACAGGATAAGGTTTACATCTCTTTCTCTTTAAAAGGAAGAAACTTCATTTTCTTTGTCACGAACTTTTTTTATACTGAGTTTGAGCACGATTAGCGGATGATAGATAATGATATAGTTTAAAGAAAACCACGGAATGATAGAAGATAGGATTTCTTCCGGTTTCGACCGAAAAGACTAAAGACAGCTCAATTTTCTGCTGATAGAAAAAGGAACCGTGGGGGTGGATTCCAACCCCCACCCCAATCTTCTTCCCTTCGAAATTTACTCCGCTTAAAGCCTGCCATCAAATAGAAACCCCATAACTCGTTATACAGACTTAAAACCATTCCTTTATTATTGCGTCTCCGTCTTTGTGCTTTCGCATTATTTGCTTTCACTACTTTTATTATTTTTTTTAAGAAAAGAACACAGACTGGTATTCTTTTTTTTATTTTTTCACTGGACGATAATGGTCCAAAGTGAATAGATAGACGGACATCAAATACAAGTGATCCTCTCTTTCAGTAAAAGCGGTAGTAAGACATAAAAAAAAAAGCAAAAGACAGTCGCTTCATTGAGCTCTTTGGAACAAAATGGCGCAAACGCCTGATGACTACCGTACACCATCTAGTTTAACGAGGGGATTGCATGACTGTTCAATAGATTCCTGTTCCGTTTGCACAGAGGTAACATCATATTTTTGATGATCTATATGCCTTTCTCAGAAAGAGAGCGAGCGGCCAATTATTTTATTGTTATTTTGGGCGAGTAACTGCAGGGAGGCACGCGTGTTCTGGTTGGACAGAAGAGATGGTAAACACCACGACAGGTGGTTTCGGCGAAGACAGTCTTTTGGATGGAAAATAATATTAACAGTTCCTTTTCTATCGCTTGATTTCTTTTTCTTTTTTTGATATCTTTTTCAGCTTGCCTTTCATTATTATTTCATCCACTCTTTCCAGAAAAGGGCGTTCCCTTCGAACCTCCTGAATAAAGATTTCGAACGGAAGCGAGGTGTTTGAGGAAGAAACTTGTTTAAACAGAACAGATGAAACGTCGACACTTTTCGGCGAGGAAAGGTGCTTTTTTTATGAGGCAGGAATAATTTAGTAACTAAGTGTTTATGAATTCTAAGTGTTATGAGTATAATTTCTATTCATTAATACGTATGAAGTTTCATTACGCTTCAAGTTGCATGCATTTATGGCAGATTGCAGATTTTTTTAGACGGTTTATTACCATGAAAAAGGCAATAAATATAAATATGAAAGGATTCTCATACTGCTAAAACAATTGCACAAAATCAATAAAGTGTATGCTGTATAATTACAGAATACAAATTTTTGGTCACCAGCTGTTCTGACGGGATTATCAATTGCTAACGATTTCAATTAAAAATTTTATACCTAATTTGTTCCTAATAGAGCTCTCTTACTAAAGTATTATTAAAATAAAAATATTTTAAACTATTTTAGAAGCCTGGCAACCTTCTGTTCACTCATCTTGCCACCTTCATAATTTTATCTAATCTCGCCTAAAATATAAATATTAATTTGAAACGGAAAGTAATAAAACTTCAACTAATTCAGTTACTTGCTTGCTGTATTGAGTTATGTTGATAAAAGTATAATAAAGATAAAAAATAAAATAATTAAATATTGCTGTTTCGCGTTTATTAACGAATATATTACAAAATTTATATAGTATATTCGATAATTAGATAAATTACGTAAAAGACATCCCTAAAGAGACTGTTTGCTCATTCAATAAAAATATCCAGCGTTATTATATAGGACTATTATTATAAAATTATCTAGCGTTAATAAATATTAAGCATGAAAATAAAATTTCATGATTAAACAACAATATAATAGTTTAATCTATACACAATTTTATAAGAAATAATAAAATTTCATGCTAAAAGAGCAATGTAAAATTTTTTACATTCAAAATTTTATAAGAAATAATATTTCATGCCAAAAAACAATGTAATATTTTTATACATCTAAAATTTTATAAGAAATAATAAAATTTCATGAGAGAAACGACCAATGCAATATTTTTTTTTATATATCCAATGTTTTATTTTTAAGAAAAAAGCAACATTGTTTAGAAATGCACGAATTTTACAAAGCTTTCATTATTTATTTCTGAAATTAGACTTTAACTATAACTACAATAAAAAGTTTAAAAAGCTCAGAAATTTCACAAAAGGCATAATCTAATAGATAATCTACTAAACATGGAAAAAAAGTAAAAACTTGCATCTTATCATCATTGGAAGAAAATCTAAGAAATAATATTTGCATTAAGTATATAAATGATTTGAGTTTCATCACACGAATGAAAAATATTACTGAAAATATAATAAAAAGCGTATTTAAAGATTTAAAATTTTTATTTTATTTTTTAAATAAAATTTAAATTAATTAAAAAACGCACAGCAATTAAATAAATATTTATTTTTTTATTTTAAAATGAGGTAAAAACCATATTTGTACTGTAATGTTTCTGGAACTTTTCTTCCAGAAACATTACAGTAAAAATATGGTTTTACAGTTTCATACTGTTCCAATTACAGTTACAGTTTTAACCTTAAAGTTTCTCTTATGTTTCTGTAATATTTTCTTTCAGATTATTCAGTTTAGATTTTAATTAATTAGAATTTCAAGAGCGAAAATAGCTGCAAGATGTACACCTCAATGTACGAAAGTAAGTTTACGGCAAAGTTTGTAGCTCTCCATAGTAAATTCTATTCGTAGAACGGCAAAACAAAACAATACAGATGCAATTACACATACACGTGCGCATACGCAATGCGGATTTAAATTTTACTATTGTTTGCATATTAGAAAAAAAAACATAATACAGAATGAAATAAACATATTTTTAATAATATATTTTGAATATCACTGGAATGAATAATTTATAAACGTAACTCTGTTCAATAAATAATGAAATAAATAGATGGAAGGTGTGACCAAAGATAAGACAACCGGTTGTTTCCTCAGAAATATATGAACCTGAATTCAAAATGAAAAGAGATTCAAAGGGATTTTTTTCCAGATAACTTATTTTAAAAATGTAGGGTAAAAAATAATCGATTTTGAGATAAGACTATAAGCTTTAAAAAGATAAAAAGAAAAAAAAATGAATTAATTTATTCTCACATGATATGGAATATTCAAAGTGAATTTAATTTTAAAAACAATTGCACATTCAACAAGAAAAAGAGTGGTAAGACCGGACATGTGATTAAATGTTAAACATGAGTGCATTTTTTGTTTTTACCATAGCATTGTCACGTCACAAATAACATTCTAAGCAAAACAATATTGTTAAATTCAATTCTTACATCAATTTTTTACCTATTAATTTATAAATAAACGTATTCCTTTTAAAATTGGCTATGCAAATTTTTTTATTTATAGTTCAAAAGCAAATTCTTAAATGCTCTGAAATTTTAAAAAAGAGACACAGCATTAGCTTTTAAAGTTTTAAGTCTCTCATACTCTTCGTATATTTTGCATTATTTTTAGTATTTAGTTTTCACATCTCAACAAGTTAAGAAAGCTACGAACTAAGTTGACTCTCAAGATAATTTAGCCCTTCCTCTTTTCTCTAAAGGCGCTTTCTGTTCTTAGGAATACCTGGGTTGGATAACAGAAGAAATGTTTAAAAATAAGAATACTAATTAAGGAAGCGAAACAAAAGCTCAAAATCGCTGATAAAAAGAAATGTAGTTTCCCATGTGTTGTCAATCTGATTTGTCATCGGTTATATTATTTTTATTTGAGAGAAACACACTGAGAACTTCAACTTTCATTGCGACCACTTAAAAATCACTCAGAGCAAATACCTATAAAAAGATTTCTTCTTTATTTTTATGGCAAGAAGTTAAAGGAATGGTAGACAGAAAGTTTATACAAAGAAAGAGAATTTAGTTTAACTTTCCTTTAACCAGGAAGAAAAGTTATTTTCTTACTTCCTTCATGCATACTGTCATCGAAATATTTCTTTCTGAAAACGGTCTGTTTTACATCCCAAAAGTGATAAATTTGTGGACGTAAACGATAAGTCTTTCGAACTAGCAGCTCCCTTTTCAAACAAAAAAAGAAGCAAAGAATTCCGGGTGATACAACAGAATAAAAGATCGCCATATATTTATATACGAGTAGTTGCAAAGATTTCAAAGTTTATAAATCCCAGGGGAGATCTACTACAGCATAATTCATCGTCTTTTTTGGCGACAAAAATTCCTATTCCCATTTCATGTCGCCATTTTATTCCATACAATAAGGAGAGAAAAAGTGGGTTTTGTATAGTTTCCAATTCAAGAAATAATTCAAAAGGCCAGAAATTATTTCTCATATTAAATACGTGTAAATTTGTTAGAAGACTACATTGATATATCATTCCAAATTGTCAGGAGATTTGTAGGATACCAAATATGTTTTTCTCCTTTCTTCTCATTGTTTTTTATTTCTAGAACCATTCTCATGGCACAATTCAGAAATTAATTCTCTCACGAATGAAGTGAAGCGAGTAGAAATGGAGATTATCGTCGGAAGCAAAAATTTTCTTTTTCGCTTCTGTTCGCTGTTTCAAAATCGTTTTCAGAATTCAAATCAATTCAAACATTTAAGAGCGGAAATAAAAATTTTTTCCTTTTTTTCATTCTTAAAATTCTTTTCTTCTTGAAATGAAATGTTGCGACGAACAATTCATTTAATTGTTTTACAATTTTTTTTTGTCCTACTTCCTTTCTCTTTTTAATTGTACTTTTTTGTAAAAATTCTTTTTCAACTTTGAAAATCGCCTGCAAGCGAGTCTTTAGAAAACAGCAGATGAGAAGTTATGTACATAAGGGATTTTTATCGATGGGATAGTTCTTCTATTTTCTAATTCATTTCACTTCATCTCGTGACAGGTTTTACTTGTTCCGAGTCAAGCAAAGTAAGAATTTTGAAGAGAGTTTGCCAACAGTGCAGAAAATAATCACCGTTTGTATTCTTTCAATTTCTTTTTCTTTGGTTTTCTTTCTTAGAATTCTAAGATGAAGGACAAAAATTGCGATGCAAATATTCTACTTGGAATCAGCGGAGTTTCATCACAATCAATAAAAGAATCAACTCCTTAATTTTCTCATGCGCAGTAAATTTAATGCTCGTATTCATATATTTTGCTATGATTTCGAATTGCTCATGGAAGGAATTTATTAGAAAAAAGCTTTTTTAAATTCATCAAACGAAAACAAGTAAATACAAATGTTTCGATTAAAAATTTATTCACGAAGGAATGATTTGCTTTAATTTAATTTTTTCTATTTAAAAACATGGCATATTAGTAATAAAAATAATATATAAAAATCCCACAGACTTTAAACTGAATTTCCAATCATTGAAATATCCTACTTCTTACGTTGATCAATTCTCCACACAAAGTTTGTATTAATTCAAGCATTTTCATTTCATTTTATCTGATATGATAAATAAAAACAAACTCTTATTTCAAACAGATCTTATTCAATTTAGAAAGAAGTGTTTTAATTAAGCTATTTTTAAAAGTTATCTCCTGACCTTATTTAATTTAGAAAGAACTATTTCCTATAATTAAAATATTTTTTTTCGAAGTTACCCATTAACGAATTTAAGTGATATCATATTTTATTTTCAAGTTTTCAATTTCCTACAATTGTTATTTGTTTGCTTTGTGCAGCTACCATTAATAATAATTACTTCATTACTATTGCAAAGCACTATAAAGAACTAATGTTCATATACATAATAAATTCAAATTTTTCTACACTTCAAAATGAATTTGTTGTTTAAAAGTACAAAATTCTTCACAGTTTAGTGGTGTGAATTATACCATCAAGCCCCTCCAAAGTCCTTTTCATTTGCCTTAGGGGTGTTCCTGAGCCGAATGGACTTTGCATGTAAGGAGTGCATATTCCTATTAGGGTCATCCATGGCGTGAAAGCCATCCCATTTTACTCTGATAAAGAGCAGGCTCTTGGGGGTTGAGTCAACTTTTTCTTTCTGGTGACCCTTGTCTTCGAACCTATTTTTGTAACCCATTACCAAGAATCATGCAGACGATTTAACAAAACTGTTACTACCACCACCAACAATGGCATCAATTTATTTTTTCATCGTTAAATTAAATATTATATATTCTCAGAAATAAATCACTGGCTTAAGCGAAAGTTATAATTAAAATCTGTTTGAAAAAATTTCCTGATTTTGCATAAAATATATAAAATTGGAGATGTTCCAATTCTGATATTTCAATATTATCAGGTAATTCTGAACTATGATTTTTACACAAACCCTAACTAATGGTGCAATTTTTAAAATGCGTAATACAAGCATCAACACACGGCAGCTTCATTTCAGCACAAAGTAACGAGACCAATTTAGCTAGCATTATATATATGCAAGCAATACCCCAACCTAGCCAGAGGCGAGAAACTTGATGGAACCGCAGATGAGCTATGAACTGCGCCGGTTTAATTTTCAAATCCCTGATGCATTTTGCAAGAAAAAACAGGACTTCACAACATTGTTCAACGTAACAATATAAAGATAATTTCTAAAAGCATGCATTGTTTAAATCATTTGACAACCACAACAGAACACAGAAAAAAATAGCACACAAAATATTCCGAAACTGCATAAATAACTATAACAAATACTTTTTTTATAACACATAAAAAAATTATGCACTGAAGGGAGACAGCCTAAAAAAAGTCTCACTTAGAAAATCTATCGAAGATTTACGAAATAATGAGAAAATGCTTTCAAAATAAAATAAATAATTAAATTATACATGCAAACATTTTTTAAAAAGTTAATTTCTCATTTTAAACACGAAGAAATTTTCAAAAAGCACATAATGCATTAATACTTGTCGTAATCTGAAACGTACATCTTGTACTGTTTCTTGGTTAAAAATCCCTTTCATCACTTGAAAATATTAAAGTTGATTTATTTTTGGAATATATTATTTATTTT
The DNA here is from genome assembly GCF_947563725.1 of Argiope bruennichi. Taxonomy (NCBI): domain Eukaryota; kingdom Metazoa; phylum Arthropoda; class Arachnida; order Araneae; family Araneidae; genus Argiope; species Argiope bruennichi. The sequence continues at coordinate 60,229,310 of NC_079154.1, forward strand.
ATATTGGACTATTGGGATTAATTGACGTGAAATGTACTTATATTGTGTACCATACACATTATATTAGTACAACGACAAAAAAACATCACAACGGTGTTATAATGCCAACGACAAAAATAAAATCGCATAAAAAAGGTACCACAAAAACAGAATGACTATATATTGTCATCATTACTTAAAATAAATGATATTCTTTAAATGAAATTTGCTACGTATAACAAATGCTATATTTAAATAAATAGGTTTTCTATGATTTTATATACTACTATTTAATTTTTATGTTTGATTTTATATGCTATTGTGTGACTAGATTTTATATGTTACTATGCTACTGGATTTTATATGCTACTACCTCTGTTTAATCCTCCTATCCTATGCTATTGGATTTCTGCCTGAATTGAACCTACTACCCTGAATTTTGGTTTTACTTGTTAAATTATTAATATGACATGCACTTAATTTAAAATTTCCCTTGTAATTTAATAACACCAAAACTACAACAAATTATTCCCCGCGCAAATTGAAAATATGAGTGCAAACGTAAATGCTAAGAAATAAAAGCGGAAATAAAATTCTTCATATTTAATATCCCAGAAAGTAAATTTTTTTATTTCATTTTTAACACTGACAAAATCACAAAGTCGAATAATTTAATAATGAAATTAAACTGATGTTAATTATAATAATAAAAACATTGTTATGTTTTACAAACTCATTTTATTAAATTCTTTTAATTTAGTCTGTTATTTCTTAAAAGATCAACTTATAAGAATTTAATAAGAGAACAAAATCGCGTATATATGATATGCTAAAGAGATAAATTTTTGACTTTCAAAGTAGTGTAAAAATGTTTTGTGTGAGGCAATATTTTTCGGAAAATATAATAGCAAAAAATTGCTTAATTTTTAATTAAGGGTTTAATTAAGGACGTTGAAGTCGAACTTTATTTTATCAGATATCATTTTAAATTTTCATGGTAATTTTACTAAATCAATCAATGCAATGCTGCAAAAAAATTTCCTCAAAATTTTTGCTTTCTTTAATAAAAAATAAAATAAAACATGTATTAAAATACTTTAAAACTTCAAATTATTCCATGCACATTAAAATGGAAGACAAATAATTTTTTTAAGATTTTTTAGATAATTATTTTAACTCTACGCAATATTTTCTAAGATTAAATTTATTGGAAATTCAAATGTTACTTCAAAATATGAATTTTTTGGTAAAAGTATTTGAAATTTAAAAAAAAAATCACTGCAGCAATATTTCTCGAGATCTTCAATAAAAAAATTCTAAGGTTCAGAAATTATTTATTTATGCAAAATTATATTATATGTTTATACAGCATAAAAGAGAAGTTTCAGATTTGTAACTAAAAATATAATGGGCATGGAGTATTTTAAAATTTGGTTAGAAACATAAAACTTCATATTGAGAAAAAGTTAGAAATATATTTAAATGTTTCTTACAAAACAAGCACATAATTAAATACATTACATAATTGTACATTTGTCAAACATATATTTTTATTAGAAGAATTAGTGCTTTTTATAAAATATGAAGTTATACGTTATTATAGTAATCATATGCATGAAAATGGAACTGCGTCATACTGCAGCTGTTTAAACGTAAACAAGTGGGCGTGGCATATTGATATCAAGACAAAAACTATAATATTAAGCAAAAGAATAAAGATATCAAAATAATTCTTTATTGCAAACGATTATTCGCAATCTAACTATTAATAAATGATTTTTAAAAAATTGCATTTTTTAACATTTTTTTGTATGTTAACTTAAATTTAATTAATTTTTGAACTTCGAAAATGTGTCAGTAATCTTCCTCTTCTCTTGTGGATCAAAAGTGCAAAATGTCATCAACATTACACAAAAAAAATCGATATATATATATATATATAATACACAAACAGAACTTTATAAATAATATAACTTTCATAATACTTCATTTTCAAAATGAAACTTTTAAATTTTAAATAGAAACTATTGAATAAATTATATGCATAAATTATAATCGAATATATAAAAATAAGCGATAATATTTTTTGCGATGTATTTCAGTATGATTAACTAATCTCAATCTGTAATCATATCAGTTATTTTAAATCAATTATTTGCAGATTTTTATTCTAAGATAACTTAATGGAAAATTTAATTTAATAGAAACTGTAGTAGATTAATTTTGATAAAATATGTTTTATTTGTATTTCTTACTCATATTTAATTTCAGCAGATTTTAATAATTTTAAAGAGAATGAAAAAAAAATTACGTTGTTTCTGGATATTTTAATCGAATATTTCCATATTACTTTAAATTTCCTTTCGAAATATTTAATTCACTCAGAATATTTCGAATTAATAATTGATACTGAATACGATTTATGTTGTTTTGTTATAATAATTTTTACATACATATTACACTAACTTAATGAAAACTCCTACTCTTAGCCTAGTTGTTTACAATTAATAATGAAATGTTTATAAAAAAATTGAAAAGTGCGATTTTGTTGTTTTTAAAATTGTACTTCTTTTTTTATTTCGTAAACAAAATAGTAATTGTAACATTATTTTAAGAAATCGGGGAATCTTACGATTAGTAGTTTAAAGAAATTATTATTTTTTAAATTAAAGCTTAAAACTTGTTAAGGACTTACAAGGAATTTTGCTAGATTCGAATTTTTTATCATGGTGTCCTGTAAAGTGAGAATAAGAAGGTGTGAAATCGATAATTCGTACAAATCATTCATTAAAAAATGATCAAGAATTATTATAGTATATATTTCAAGACAAATTAGAGAAGGTATTTCTTCCTTCGCCGATCATATATATATCATGGGAACCAAGACCACATTTTTAAAATTCTTTTATATTGACTAAATAAGTCCAAAATTTCATAGAAATCTATAATTACGAAATTAGGAAAATATATAGAATTTCGTTTATTCGTTTTCATATTTTTTTTTTACAAACAAACATTGAATTAATTTCTAGATATGATATAAATCGACAATTCTAGTTATACGCCAATTCTAATTATTATATAATTGCAGTTGTGGACTAATCTAATGGACGGATTCTTTCCTACTGTTCATAAAAACCTTACCTTCAAATGAAGGCAAATGGTAAAACATAATAAACTGCCTTTCTCTAGGCAAAGAAAAACTGCCCCCAGGATACTAAACTGCCTTTTTTCAAGGCACACTTCCCATGAAATGTACGACATATAATATAAATGAGAATTATGAATGGTTTGGAGCAGAAGAGAAATATACGTTTAATCAGGAAATATTGGTATATCTATATTTATTATGTCCTATTCCTTGTAGGGTATCAGTATTCCATAATCAAAACGAATGTCTTGTTATATGTTGATAAGTTATATGTACTGATTTAATCAGAATATTTTTAATTTGTATTGCAACTATACTATCAGTTCTTCTAATATTCTTAACATAACTATTACTATTCAAGGTTTCAATGATGGATGCGTAATCAGGTTATGTAATATTAAGCACTGATTGTATTAGTGAATTGATTTCAATAATGAATCCATTCAACGGTAAGGATATAACAATTGCTTACGGCACTGTCTCATTGTATCTAATAGATACTATTGCTAATGGTATGCAGCTACAATTCCATTCAAGGGCAATTACATATTATGGATGTCCATGGATACATATTATGCTTATTTGTACAAAACTTATTGACATAACAGCGACTTTAGATTATAACTCACCACAAATTTTATGTTATTTTTCAAGAATAAACCATCGTCAGTGGTCTCTCCAAAATGTTCTCGCATATTCCTTAATAGAGATATTATCCTCCGTTCCGCTTGGCATAAAAATTGTGAATTTGGATAAAACGTGAATATCACGATTGCACAGATTTTTATATTCACTCCCGCTCATGCGTGTTTTGTGTTTTGTTGTTTCAGGATGAAAGTGAACAGAATATACATTCTAGACGCCTTTTTGTTGATAGATTGTTGCCACCTGCAGGTGACAATTTTGTTGATATAGAACTATAGTTTTAATACAGTACACTCCCGAGTACCCGGCAAGCAACTATTCCGTTACCGTATTATCCGGCCTAGTTTCTCAAAATCTATAAACTGTAAGTTTTGACTCTTAACTTAGGTTTACCTTTTCATATCTGTGTATCATTTATCAGTGAAAAATAAAATCAATTTGAGTTAATTTTCTTAAGAACTAGGCTTACGATATACGTTAATATTTTGTTTATGTTTCCTGCATTTAAGTTAGGCATTACAAAATTTATGTTGAAATGTGAACAGTTTAACTTATTTTTTTTCTCTAATAAATTCTTGAAACGTACAGTATATAAACTATCAGTACAGAGCCTTCTATTTTAACTCGACACGTTACCGGTAACGGTTTCTATGATTCACCGGGCCTCGGCCACGTTCACGTTATTGGCTTCAGATAAATGGAAGATTTAGTATTCAATAAGAAGTGAGAAAATACATATTGTAAGATTTTCGGTATAAAAATTTTTTGTTTTGGTATTGGTGGGCAAAGAAATGAGTTTATAGAACTCCGGCCGTTTTGCTATTTGACCTATCCTACCGCTGCATTAGGTCGGATACTCAACTATAATGTGATGGGTCCACTTTATTTTATCTAAGTCATTCCATTTTTGCGTTATCGTGTCTATTTGTGTGAAATATACAGATCGACAAACAGTCAACTTCTCTGCAAATTTACTGTCAAATTTGATATAAATCTATGCCTTAAACGTTGAAACTATGTACAAAATTTTGACTTTCTATCTCCTCCTGTTTTTGTAATTAATACATTCACTTACTCACTGAAGAAAAGAGACACACACATATTAATTTCGCGTGAATAGATTCGTTCAAAAATGTGTGAGCGATTTACAAATTTGATGTAAAGAGCATACAGTAAATTTCATTCATTCAGCTTCAAGTGTTTTTGCGTTCTTGGGCCCATAAACAGAGAAATATAAGTACAAGAATACGTTTTCAGAACTCAGGAAGATTCGACCAAATTCTCTTTTTCGATAATTACTGTGCTTTTTCTTTGTATACTACAAGATGAATTTGTTTTTTATAGAGTACAAAAGATAAAAAAAATAAGAGGCAGGTTTCCTTTGTATATTTTATGTACACATATAATTGTGTACATAAAATAACACAAATATTTCCAGCTCAAACCCTTATGCCAACTTTTCCTTTCTCCAAATTCTGAGCGGAATTTCCAGAAAGCTCTGATTACTAATACTTATGCATAATTAGCAAATTAATGATCCGTACGTTTTCCTAGAGATCCTTCTTCATTTAATGTTGTTTCTCATTAGCATGTTGGAGTTATGTACACTGCGATCTCCATAATAAAGAAGAGGCGGAGGCGGATCTATAAAAGCGCATCAAGTTTTGCAGCCAACTGCTTTTATCTGCTTCTCAAGTTAGAGGCCATTAAAATTTCAGTTGTTCTGTGCCGGCACTGGGACTTCTTGGGGGATATCTGAGGCCTGTTATGACGAAATGAAGGGGAAGTGAACTAATTTCTGAAGAAATGTCAATGGAAATGTTAAAGGAAGGATTTTCGAGTCGGTGCTGTATTTGGCAGATTTAATGGCGCAAAAAATCAAATTTGGCGAAAGGGCGAGGAACAGGACTGAAATGGTTGGTGATTAACTTATGAATTATGAAAAAAAAAAGATTCTGATTTAAACAAAGATAGCTGCCGTAAACGATTGATTCTCTGGACGCGTTTTGTGATTTTTAAAATGTTTAAGTCTTTCTCAGCGGCGGTTAATTAACTCACGAGCAGGGCAATGCTGTAAAAAAAAAAGTCTAAAGAATTCTATTTTGAAGAATCATAAAAAAGAATTTTTGCGATTTATTAAATTAGTAGTCATCTTTGGTAGCCTGAGTTCGTTTGTCTAAGATATTAATTATATTTAATTTCAATTACAAGATTAAGATATTATTTCATGCCCATATTTTCATCAAACTGTCAGGCAAAAAGGTTACTTTAATTGTATTACTTGTGTTCAGTTCATTCTGAATATGAAGGTTCATAATGGATACCAGTCCCATGACATCATCAGCTATTAAAGAAGTAAATGTGCAGTTCATCTCTCTTCTAAATTTAACGGTAATCTAACTTCCATTTTTTATTCGTCTTGTAAACTGCACAGATATTAAACAGAATCCTTCTTTAGTTTTGAACAGTAAAAGATAAATACGAGATGAAATATTAAATGAAGAGTGATGTTCGCAAGGGATGGGTCGGGCTTTATTTTCTTATGAACAGCTGTTCTTTATCTTGATAAAGCTAATGAAATCACCTTAAAATATAACTTCTTAGGACATAATTGAATGGGCACATACATTTTGGAGCTTAGACTTCCAAAACAAAGGATAAATGACATTTGTTGACAATTGTTACTTATCAGTTATATCATCAAAAGAATTATTGCATCCAAAACTTGACTAATCAGTTTTTTTTATTTCATAATATATTATTTAAATCTTATCTGAATATCATCTGAATTTCGGTGACATTTTAAACTTATTTTAACATAATACCAGTTTTTAAACTTTGTAAATTTTGATATCTTGGACTGATTTCAATCATTTTTATATTTGTTGTACCTTTGTGTCTTTCTCATCATTATTTTATTTGCGCATATATTGCAAAATCTTGTTCTAGCAGCACAAAATCCATTCACGCCAAAACAAAGAAAAAAATTGTTCACACTGATAATGAATCCATCAATACAGTTTGATATTGATTTTATAGGGGGATTAGATCTCGGCACAAATATTTTGGGCTCGATTATTTAACTCTCACGAATAAGTTAATTTCTGCAAAACATGCTTTAAATCGTAGAAACACCAAATGTTTTCCAAGTACCGTAGGCAAGTGCGAAAACGATTTTTCCACCTTAAGTTAAATTGGATCTGGGGGGTGGGATATGGGTTTTAACATGATTTCAAAATCTCGAGTTTGACAGATATATTCATGTTATTACATAACATTTGAAGATATTCATGATAGAAAATTTACATTTCATAGATGATGTCCATTTTCACATTTACATTGAAATTCCTCTGCTTGTCTATGAGAACATTATAGATTTCATAGCATCGCTATTCGAAATCTTTCTATGTTTTATGGTCAAGTTAATATACAAGTTAAAACAAGTTTCATGTTTTTTTAAGTTAAAACAGGGCATTTTGCAAAGACACTTGATATATTTATCGTTTTTCAAGTGAATGAAAAATAATATCAGTGGCATCTTTCAAATTTTGAGAAGTTTGACTGTTTTTTCCTTTCTACATATCATGATATACTTGAGATATTATAATAACACATCGGCGACTTTCATATACAGTCAATGAAGGTGTAAAAACTATCAAAGAGACATCATAAATTCTTACCACTGGTATTATATATGAAATATTGCAACAGGAAAAGGATTGATAAAATAAATTAAAACTACTGGTGATTAAAGGGCTTATAAAATGATTAAAACTACTGATGAGAATGCACTAACTATAAAACTAAATAAGGCACATAAATTATTATAACAGATCAAGAGAATAAATTATCTTTGAAGCAGATTAACTTTGCAAGAAAGTGATAAAACATTCAGAATCAGTCTAACATAGAAGAAGCAAAAAATTACCTAAGCAGCTGCTATACACTCCTTAAGATAAAGATTAATTAAAAGAATTGCTCAGTTAAAAAATAAGTATTTCGTTTAATAAGAAAATCGAATCACCAAAACCAGAAACAGATGACCACCAAAATTGTTTAAGGAGCAAATTTACATTTATGGGAAGTCCCTCGTCATCTGGCTATTTACACCGCTCTATTAACGATCTGATAGCGTGCATACATTTTATATTTAACTTTCTTTCTCGTTATTTACGTATTCGGTATGTTCGTAGGAGCTCCGCCAATAAATACATCGACATAGGTAATCATTCTCCGAGAAGGAGGTCGGACATTTTCCCGACGAGGTTCGCTCGCTCAAAGAAGATGGAATGCCTCACCCTATTGCTGACACCTTGACAAAATAAACTTTGACGCGTTTCCTCTCCTTGATAGGCTTAAATATTTACCTGGAAGGAAAAGGAAAGGTCGGAGAGTCAAGAGGTTGTGAGTGAATTTCAACAAGAATTAAGGCTGGCTTGCTGCTTACATAGCGCTCTGGAATTATGGAAGGGTGTTAACGTGGATGGTTCATGTTCGTCTGCTTATTGTAGGGAGTATGTTTTATATTTATATTTCTTTATAATCGTGGCGATCATCTTTGTTGACAGTATATTCAAAAGTCATTTTATGTCAGTTTTTCTTGTGAAGTAAAGATGTATCGTACATATGTATTAACACATTTAAAGTGCATTCAATTTTAACTTAAAGGAAAATCTGAAGATTTTTCCCCTTCTATCATTTTTCTATTGTCTTATAATATAAAATAATAGCTAATGGTAGGATTATCTTCTCAACATTTTGGCATATTTACTCAGTATTTGTATTTAATCTTTTGTTCAGAAGCAATGTGTTTATATGCGCTTTTATGGGAGATTTAAACTCTAAATGCTTTGCATAAACATTGTAAACACAGTATTTGTGCAATCTCTTGCTCAGAAGCAATGTGTTTATATGCGCTTTTATAGGAGATTTAAATTCCAAATGCTTTACATAAACATTGTAAACACAGTATTTGTGTAATCTCTTGCTCAGAAACAATGTGTTTGCGCTTTTATGGGATATTTAAACTTCAAATGCTTTACACGGGCATTGTAAAATTGCTTTCATATATACATATCTGTATAATATTTAAAATTAATTAATTAGTATAAATTTTTAAAAATTATGTAATTGATTAAAAAGTTCAAAATTTTTCATCCGTAAATTCAACTATGCATATCCTACTTAGTATGTGAATACCCGATTTGTTTTACTAGAACTTTTTACCATTTGCCAATTAAAGGATGAAATTCGTATTATAGTAAAGATAATTAAGCATCCATTTGGATTTTTTCTCGTCTACCGAATGGGTCCAAAATACGAAACAGATTTATGGTTTGACAGTAAATTATATACTAAATTCCATTACTCACTTCATTGCATTTTCTCACTTACTCGTGAATAAGCAGATAAACATTTAATTCGCGGACGAATTTGTCTAAAATGTAATTGAGGTTTAGAATTTTAGTGATTAAATTAAATGCTCAATTTTTCCCATCTGATTCGTTGGATTTTTAAGTGTTTTCGCAAAGCAGTCTCATTTCTCGTAAATAAATGTGGCTTAATCTATAAAATTTTACTGAAATCTGCAATTTGTGAAGTTATTTCTACGTAGCAAATTTTATTTGTACATCTCGATTTTGTATTAGAATAGCTTTGTTCATATACATAATTCCAGAAATAGTTATTATTAATAATTTGATTTAGAGTAGGTCTAAAATGTCGAGAAGGCTCAAAAATCTTAAAATTGAATATGTGTCAACTACACTATATCTTAAGAAACACACGCATGCTAAGAATTGAAAGACTTGGGTGGCTTCAATCTAAAGAAAAGATAATAGCAACAATTTCTGAATTTACTGATCAAAAAATAAATTGAGGAATGATTTTCATTGTATTTAGAGTAATTTGAGAATTACATCCGTAGATTACTGAAAATAGCTTATTTTTAATTAAATATGTCGATAAATGTCATATATGTCGCGCATGTCGATATATGTTGTATATATATGTAGATATATGTCGCACTTTCTTTTTCATTGTCTTTTTACATACATCGAAATATTTAAGAAAATTACCTTCCAGATGCATTACTAAAAGCATCTATATCTACTTCTTGAAGTCTACACATCAAATGACATTATTCAATTATATAATAAGATGTTAGAGAAGAAATCTTTTAATAAACAAAATATTTACTCTTAATGGGTTTGTATCATAATTAAGTATCACTCCTCTAAGTACCAGTTAAAAGCAGTTTAAGAAGTACTCAGATACATAGGAATACAAATAGACATCTTAAAATGATCTAATTCAAGGAATAAAGAAAACAGTCACTCGCATTTTAAAAAAAACCGAGCATCTAAAATTCTCATTCATTGAGATTCATTTCAATTATTAGAAGGTCAAAAATTTTCCAGAAAAGTGAGTGGTTGATTTTTTATTGGAGTACATTTCGAATGCTGGCAAATGTGAAACGAGATGGACCGCTCTCACAATTTTCCACTGAAGCTGAATGGAAATGATTACACATGAATCAGTAATCCCTTTTTAACATCTACACTAAACCAGCGAAGGCGATGGTTCGCCTTACCTTTCATGATCTTTTTCCCGCTTACTGAATAAAACATTGATGTAATTGTCTCAAACTCACGAATCTCTTATACTTAAAGTGAGATTGCCATTAGACTACCATAGATACAAACAGTTTTCTGGAAGAATCAGCTTAAATCCCAAAATCTTCCTATCCTCAAGGCGAGACTCTGACATTAGGTCACTCTGTACTAAAGGTCAACGATAATGTTTACGTTATGGAAGTTCCGAAAAGTCCTATTTTTAAAACATTTTAATATTGAAGATAAAAAAAAAATTCTTGAGTATTTGAAGGAAATAAATAGCAAGCATTTTTAACAATACCTATGGTCAATTTTTGAAAGCTCTATTTTTAAAGATGGCCTATTAACAATATAATAAGCCAATAACAAAGATGTTATTTAAAAAAACAAAATATTTACTCCTAATTAATTGAGGTCATAATTCAGTTTTACTCATTTAAATACTAATTCCAGCTTTCTTAACCAGCTTAAATCAATCTAAATTTCTATCCTCAAATTGAAACTTTGACATTATGTCATCATATATCGAATGTCAATGATAATGTTTACTATGTGGAAGCTCTGATAAGTATTTGTTTAAAACATTTTAATATTAAAGATTAAAAAAAAGGAAATTTTCTTGAGTATTTGAAAGAAATAACAAATAACAAGCATTTTTAACAATACCTATGGTCACTTCTTAAAAGTTCCATTTAAAAAAAAACATTTACAATATGATAAGTAAATAACAAAGATATTATTTAAATGACAAAATATTTATTCTTAATCAATTGAGGTCAAATTCAACTTCACTCATCTAAATACTAATTCCAGCTTTCTTAATCAGCTTAAATCAATCGATCTTCCTCACCTCAAGTTGAAACTCTGACATTAAGTCACCATATATTGAAGGTCAATGATAATCTTTGCGATGTGGAAGCTCTGATAAGCCCTTTTTTTTATAACATTTTAATATTAAAGATTAATTTTTGAGTAGTTGAAGGAAATAACAAATAAACATTTTTAACAATACCTATGGTCACTTCTGATTCATGTGCAACAACTCCATTTTTAAAGACCGCTAATTAACAATATGATTAGCTAATAACAAAGACGTAATTTAAAAACAAAATATTTACTCCTGATTAATTGAGATCCAAATTTACTTTTACTCATCTAAGTATCACTTCCCGCTGTTTAAGAAATAAGTCTTAATCCGGTTCATGGCGATATAAATAGATATTTTAAATTGATCCAATTCGAGAAACATAAGAGAACATGGACCAATATTAAAAAGATCGCGCATCTCAAATTCTTATTCATTGAGGACCGTATCAATTATCAGGCAGTGGAAAAGTTTCCAGGAACTGACTTCATGGGAGTAAATTTCCACTGCCGAGTACCAAACAGGGTGGATTGCAAAATAGTTTAATTAAGTTTTAAGTTTCACGCTGTTAAACTTCGCGAATGATTATTAAATTAAGTCGCTGAAACTGTACAAGTAGATTGATTCTTTGATTCCCGTAGCAGAACAGTACAGTCTCGTGTAATAAAAGTATGAATGAAAATGAACGGGAATTGGTTTTCTAATTAGAATGAATTTCATTTCATAGAATGAATAGGGCCATTGAACTGTTAGACAGAAAAAAGTTTTTAATAAGGTGATAGTAAGTTACATTACATAACATCACTCTATACATCTGCAATTATATCTTTTAAGGTTATTTAATATATGACTAGCAAATGAAGTGGAAGACAAATCGCATTTCCAAAAGAAGGGAGGGGAGAGCCTCTTTTGAATCTTGATCTCCAAATCCACCTGTTTATTATAAGAAATTGAATCCGTAACTGGAGACACGAATTTCCTCACGCAGCCAGAGACATTTAGTCAAAATGATTCCATTGTTATTTCTCTTTTTCGTCTTTTGTAGACAGCATTGGTATTTATTGTGGAAACACAATACATTATGGAAATCATGTAATTACCAAAAATATTAATATTAAATATGTTACAAGTAAAATCTAAACAATCTTTTAACGAGTATTTACTTCGTTTAGATATTACGGAATTACACTAATGTTAATAATTGTTAGAATTTAACGAACAAAAATAAAGAATACAATATTTTAAGAATACTTCTTAATTCTTTTTTGCATTATTCAAATTAAAAGCAGTTTCAGAAACATGAAATCAATGACTCCATAAATAACAACAAAAGATTTGAAAAAGAATAACTCGGTTATACACACATGTTCATACTTTTGTCAACATACTGCTGAAAGAACAACTTGAAGGTACTGAGGAGATTATTGTACTCAAGGACAAAATACCACGTGATAATCAGAGCAAATGAACAAAGCAGAGTCATTTTGACTTCCGTTTCCAGTACAGGTAAAAATGGTTGAAGAGTGGCGAATCCATTAAATTGGATTCGCCACTTTTGTTTGTGCTCATTTGTTTTGCTCATTACATTGCTAAGTTATTTGGTTTAATAGACATATATTGGTAAGAAAGAACTATAAAAACATACAAAATTACAGAACTGCGCAAACCAATTACGAAAATAAATAAATAAAAAAAATACAGTCAAATTTTCAAATTAAATCTGTTTCTTTGAATTGCATTTCACTTTTCTAAGGATAATGGTCAGATTCGATTTACAAATGTAGGTTATGTGAAACAAAATTGAAAATCAATTGTATTAGATAGTGGACTCATGTTTGAAAGTATAAAATGACAATTAGAGTTTCAGTTATAGCTGCGTTTTTTCAAAAACAAATTCACGAGATCGAGTTATATTCTTGAATTTCAAATAAGTTTGAGAGTAGATAAGAAACACAAAAATGGAGACTCCACAATATACATTCACCTATATGTATAGAGATACTATATATGTATGCAACTAGCAATAAATTATAAAGGGACATTCAAATATGCGCAGTAGATCATTTAGGAATTAAAGACAGGCATCAATTAAAAACTAAAACTATAATTTGTGTTGATAAAATTAACAAAAATATTGAGTAAGAAAGATTTAGGAGTACTCTATAACTGTATAAAACTTAACAACTCAGATACTGTAAAACAAAAGATATATTTATTCGACCAGAATATTTTTTAATGCACATAAAAGAAATTACAAATACAAAGTTCGAATAATGTTATTTAATTCTCGAAGTTGAATAAAAGTTACATCCAAAAAGTATTACCATTTTATAGCAAAACATTTTGACATGAAACATATAAGAGGTAAAACGACACTTGATTTGAGTTCTTTCTGTAGTATACCAATTGAATAATTCAAAAAAAATTGAACAATCTGATGAATTTTATTCAAATAATTTAATTTCATATCAAAACATAAATACAATTTAAATTATTCATGAAATCAGTGTCTCATTAGCATTTCCAGATATAGGAAGACAAAACAAAATTAATGGTTTTTCTTCAAAACATTTAATTTTGTATTTTAATGAATCTTTCCCTTTTAAACCCTCCTAAACCTAAAAAAATACTTCATCTTATAAAAAAGTTTGATTGTCTATAAATACGATTGCTCAAAAATCTATATTGTTAATTAAATGATATTAATTGAGTACTTGGCTTCTTCATTTTTAACGAGAAGTAAATGAATGCGAAATAAAAAAAATCAAAATTATAATTACGAATGAAGCCCTTATAAAATAATATGCAAATTATAATACCGTTTTGAAAATTAAAAAAAAAATGTTTTTGGACTCATCTCCAACTTTTTCACATGGACATATGATAAATATAGAATGCAGTTCTTCTCTTAATTTCCAAGGCAGTGGCGATGTTTGTCTCCCATTAATTTCACAATCACAAGTCCCACGTATTGTTGGAATCTATCTGGTGTATTACAGAATCAATTTATTACCTGTCAAATATTTTATGAAATGAATCCTATAGTGAACGCTAGGTTTTTCGCACTAGACAGTCACGGATCTAATCGGTCTCTACTGGAACTATTTCCAAACTAGCAATGTCTTTATCCCCAAGGAAAGACTTTGTCACCAAATGATCACGGTTCAAGAGGCCTTGGACAATAGTGGAATTAATTCAAACCTGGCTGCCTCCTGTTCTCAATGCAAAACTTTACGACTAGGATAAGATGAATCTAAGCGATATTAGGGGGAATCAGTTTCAAACCCACAATTCTCCTTATTTTCAAGGTGAGACTTTACCACTACGCCAAGATGAATCCAACCAATGTTTGACGGGATCGGTTTCAAATGGAGGATTCCCCTTATTTTCGAGGCGGGACTTTACCACTAGGCGAGGATAAATCTAAGCAATACCTGACGTACTCAATTTCAAACTCAGGATTCTTCTTATTTTCAAGGTGAGACTTTACCACTTCACCAAGAAGAATCCAAGCGATATTTGAGAGAATCTATTTCAAACTCACGATTCACGTTATTTTCAAAACGAGACTTTATCGCTAGACTAGGATGAATATAACAAAAATTGACTAAATCAATTTCAAATTGAAGATTTTCCTATTATCAAGGTTAGAATTAACACAAGGCCACCATGGGTCCAAGTGGCAGAGGCAGTGTTCGAGATACGGAGTCTTAATAAGTCCCGCATTCTATGAAACATTCTGAAGTTTAAGAAAAAAATAAGCAAACATAGAAATTTCTAGAATATTTAAATGGATTTTCTTATCATAGCGAATAAAAAATTGTTGAAGGAAATAATAAATCAGCAATAAATAACTAAGTTTTTCAAGGATACCCCCTATTGTGACGAGCTAATTCAAGGAAGTAAATTCCGATCTATCCCTTCATCAACAATGATAAATCAATCCACTTGACTTTTTATTCCCCCTTCCGAAAAAAAAATCAAAACTTCTCCATCAGTTTAAAATACCATTCATCACAAAATATTGAAAAATCTAAGCATAAAAAAAGGGATATCAGAATTTATAAATGAAAAAAGAAAGTGCAAATATCTTTAGAACCGATTAGGAAATACCAGATTGTACCTAAGAGAACCTCCATAAAAAATATTTCCCATCTTTTTAAAGAAATTAATTCTTCCCTCTAAGATTACTTAAGCAGAAAAAAAAATATTAGCACAAGGTAATAAAAAACATTATTAAGAAGTATGTAATTGATAAAAAATGAAAATTAAGGGTTCATTTTTTCTTTCCCATTTTTTATTAAGTATCAATCTATTCTTGCTCCATTTTGTTAGATATACTTCCCTCTTAGGACGGAGAAATTTCGGTTCAATTTTTTGAACTGTCAATATAATGTCATTTAATTTATTAAATATTATTTTAGATGTTACATAACTATAATAAATTATTTTCATTACTTTTGCTTGGTAATTTTAAACTCCCTAATGCGTTGAATAGGTTAATAGAAAAATAAATGCACATCATTGATATGTCAAATAAAATATCATGTGTTTCTTAATTTGGAATTTTAGCTTGACTAATATCAAGCCTGATTTATGGTTTGTCGACTTTTAGTACAGAAATTCCACAGTTTTATTTGAAAAAGAAAATCATGCTCTAATAATTCTAGCGTTACAGTTTACTTACCCCCAAATACTTGCTATTAACAATATTTATTAAAATTTTATTACATTGTATAGCCCTTTATCTATTAAAATTTTATTTCATTGTATAACCATACATGAATTAAAATTTTATTTTATTGCATAACCATATATTTATTACAATTTTATTTTATTGCATAACCATATATTTATTACAATTTTATTTTATTGCATAACCATACACTTAATATAGAAAATGTGTAAGTAACATTTATTTTTCAATCATAATTTCATTAGATTAGATTCATAATTCTTTTATATTTTGTATATTTAAAAAAAATGTTTTTTTAAATATTTTTCAAATAGTAGAAAAATGTCACTTAATTTGAAAGGGAAATTTTAACACAGAAGTTAAATTTTATCACAACTATTAATGCAAATAATTTAGATGAATTTTATTTTACATGTAACACCAATTAAGATGCAGAATCTTTAGATGATAAATGACATACGCATTCTAAAAAGATACCTATATTGCCTGCAATTTAAATAAAAGTACTTATCTAAATGATGCAGCAAATATATTAATTTTTATTTTTTTATTTGTTTCTGAACTGTGACTATACATTGCCATAGAAAAATTAATTTTATCTCATTTTTGTCCCATATTCACATTAAGGTTACTTCGCTGAAAACCAAGCAACAACAAAAAAAAATCATTTCTGATTTTAAAGAAACGCAGATAGCATTCATTTTAATATCACACTGTTCATAGGTTGGCAAACGATTTGTAAAGAGCATAATACGACAGATATGATGAAAAATATTCAAAACGCTCAACAGAATAGATACAGAATAAAAATAGCACATAGATATATTTATCTTAATAAGTACTTACATTTTTCAAAATTCAAGAGGTTATTAATTCAATATTAATTACAGTTGAAGTTTTTTTTTTCAATAAATGTGGAGCATATTATTGCACGAAACACATTTTTACAACATTCAAAAATTCAAAAAAAATAAGCGTTCTAACGATACTAATTTTATTTTTGCACAATTTCCTTTCAAGTTTTAAGGACTTAAAAAATATTTGTTTTTTCTTAAACTTAGCAAAACTTTTTATTATTTTAATTATTGGTTTTATAGCAGTATTAAATACAGCTTTTCTGTACCTGTTATTGCTGTCAAATAATTGAAATAAGATAGAAGAATCAAGCCTAAAACATATGTATGTTTCGATGTTTCTTACTTTATGTTCCATTCTCATTCAAATTTTTGAAATCATAAATGTCATAAAAATAAAGATATTTTTCAAATCCAAATATCTCACTATTTGATACATTTTTACAGTTTTAAATATTGCATAGCTCAACATTTACATAACATTACATAAAAAAGAATCCTACATCTCCTATATTCAGAAGTCATACTATATAAAACTGTGCATGTAAAAAACTGATGTACATTTCAACTATTCCATTGCAACACAAGGAGACTGAAAAAACCTTTTTCATGTGCCTTCTAAGCATTCACAACTCAAAACACACCATCCATATATACGCGCATCGAAAAGAAGTACTTGATGCTAAAATATTAAAGCACCCACTTTCACATCAAGGGATGTAAACGAAGAAATCTTTTTTTTCTTTGACACTTGAAATGCGCATCCAAAATTGCACAGAAATAGAGGGCGCATCAAAAATTTAATATACGCCAAACAAAATTCTGGAAGAAAAACGGAACGGAGAATTTAGAAGTTCTGCCATATGATGCAGCAGTGATGGCCAGCGTCTAATCTCATTGCTCGACGCTAAAAGGCCTTATCTCTGGTTCGCAGGATTCTGGAAGATCTTTCTTTCTCTGGCTCCATGTTTCTTCTAAATAAGTTACTAGTAAGAAATCTCGTCGGATCTTGATCTCTGTGTTACGCTGCTTTGCTCCAGGATTTTTATCTCTTGCTTTCCATTACCAGGGACTGGACCACTAACCCTAGTCTCTTCAGAGAGGGGTTGCCCACAAAATGGGGAGTGCTGCATTTGAGGTTACAATAAGAGAGCACCGAAACAATTTTTTTACGATGTATGCGTCTTTCTTTGTTAAATAATGTAATTTAAAAATTAGCATTTAAGACGTGAATGGATTTTTTAAAACTTTCAAAGGAAATGTATTTTGATATAGTGATAAGTTAATAACTAATATGATAACCAATAATGCAAAACGATAAATTAACAAGTGGACAATATATTAATCATGACGGATATCAATAAGCCGTAAGAAAAATAATCGTAAAAACAATAAAGCTTAAATATTTTCCTTTTCTGTCTTTCTTTCTTCTGCTACATATAAATATAGATTCCTTCTTTAACTCCCTGTTGAGGAACTTTTTTGTATTGTTCTCCAAAGTTATTTGCTATTTTGTCTTTTCTTAATATTATCATTATTTAATTTATGAATATTTTCTCTTGGCGATGCTTTTTTGGGGAAATAAAGATTTATTTTCCAATATCAATTCGTTGGTCGTTATGTAGAAATAACACCATATCGAATAATAACGAAATATTTCCCCTGATGCTGATCAATATGCTGTGATATTTTTTTTTCTATTTTCGTTTTTATATGTCAATTTATATTATTTTTTGTAATGATCCTTATTTGTTTGTTGCTGTATTCGTCTGTTGTTACTGTCTATTCTGTGATAAATATATATTTCTTAACTTAATTTAAATTCTAATTATTTACTATTTTAATAAATTAGCCCATACTATCTTATTCTAAAATTCCCTCTTATTTTAAGACCCAAATCCCACTTTATTTAATTATTTCTAATCTGCTCTGTTCAAAGTAGATAATAATACAACTCTCACGGTGCCAGCTCAGTGATAAAAATCCCTAACGCCTGCGGCATTCTTCCCAAAGATACTTAAGATCCCTTTGACGAATCGACACATGCCAAAGAAATCCCTATAAGAATATTTCAATAAAAAGCGCTGAAGGTAAAACTACGCACATTTTTTTTCTCCTCATGGAGAAACAGTTTTTGTAGCGTCGTGTATAAACCATGCCCTCCCATGAAAAAATAAATTTAAGTTCCTCCAAAATTGTCTTCGTTTTGGCCTATACATAAGTTTCAGATGACGAACAGCAATAAAAGCTTCTTAGCGGTAATTAAAATTTTTAAATAATTAATTTAGGCACAATGCATTTTTTTCGGTCACTAGACTATTAGTTTCAGTCCTTTGTTTTCCATTACCAGGAACTGGTCCACCTGACCATGTAGAACAAGCTTCTCACAAAATGAAATGATTATGGACCATAGAAATATTTTATTGAAGGAAAACAGAAGATAGACCTTAAGAAACCTTTCTTTTCCCCATGATTTATTGGTAATTGTCAATATATGAAATTTAGGCTTTTAAAGCAAAGTCATGCAGAATATGATGTTACGATTTATTTTCATAATTTTTAAATTCCCAAGTAATTGAGGATGTTTTTGGTAAAAGAAGTGTTTGGATAAAAAGTGAAATTATTTTCAAATATTGAATGAAACAGATTAAAATAAATTAAATATTCCAATACGTAATCTGGAATTTTCAATTAGTTGGATTTATCAAAATTTAATTTCTTTGTGCTTATGAAATAATTTAATAATAAAGTATTGAAAATAAGTTTTTTATACTTAATAATGATTTCACCGCTAAAACCGGAAATTTTAATGTTAATCACTTAACTTGTACACAGATATAAATCACATGAGAACGCACACATTCTGTACAGATTTTGCTATTCAATTTTCTGAGATCAAATAATATCAATATATTATTTATTTATTGAAACTTATTTTTAATAGAAGTTATTCATTAAAAGAACTACTTAAAATTTCTACTTTTCAAGAAAAGTAAGACAATGGGAGTTGAAATGCAATTTTGGACAATTAGTTTGGTTTACTGGATTAGTGCTTGTTGAGGCTATGATATATCTGTTAAGACAGTGATGTAAATTTTAAGTCATAAATAAGACAATGAAAAAATACATTATAATCATTGCCTTACATTTTTGCATTCCAGCAATGAATTAAGTTTAAGATTTTAATTTAACGTAGACACAGTGTCGGTATATTTAAGGGAATTCATATAAGAACCAGTAATCCCTAATTTTTATAACATGTCAAAGACCAGATCTTCCAGAATTCCATATAAATGTATTTGTATACGTCTCCACTTATTAAACTCTTTCTTATAAGCCCAAACAGTCAAAATTTTATTTCTATATTTGAAGGACAATGCTCAGCTTCAGAAGACTTACAGTATCAATTGAACTCTAGTCTTGATGCTCACAATGGCATAGGATAAGTAGCACCCGGAGAATAACATGATTTTTTCGCCCCGAATTATTATCAGTAGCTTTCGTAAATGCAAATGACACTGACACCTACTCAAGACATTTGATTTCATGAGATGGCCTGAACGAACGCATGTTTTATCTTCATAGCGATGACCCCTAACGCAGACCCAGAGGACCTTTATCTTCCGTCGTTACGTCACAAGTTGCTAATACGATTATATTCATTAAAATTCTTTATTCTAATTATGTTACGCCTTTACACTAAAACTCAATTAGCCTAATTCAATTCATCCATTCTGTTTTGAATATATAATCATCAATGTTTGTATAAGCGGGCCAAAGAAAAATTATTTATGAAATAAGTGCATCTTTTAAAAAAAGAATATTGTAGAGGATCCACAAACAGTTTATTTTGAATTTTTAGATTTTTATATTATGATGATGACTCCCATCAGGAGTGAAATTCAGTTTTCAAAAAGAAATCATTGTTCAAATATTCTGATTCGATTTTAAACAGAATTGATGTAAAATATATAAGAATGTAAGCCATATTTTAAGGCATAAGCTAATATTTAGTATAAGAAGAAGCGTAAATCAAAAGAAACTGGTGTCCTGATAACATTATCAAAGATATAATTGTCACGGATTAACGGACAAAAACTATTGTAGAAAATATCATGCACAACGACAGAATGCTTAAGAAGTAAACATTTTAGATATAAATATATAATATACAAAATATTCTTTTAATTTTAATGAGATATAAATATATAATATACAAAAAAAAAAAAATGCAATGCCGAATACAAGGTTAAAAAATGCAGAAAAAAATATTGGCAATTATTTTTAGTTTGGTTCATGACGGTAGAATAGAATGAATAAGCATAAATATTATTCAATTATGCTTGGGTTTATTTGCATACCAATAAAATAGTCGCTTTAAAATAAAACAAAAAGATTCCGTCGGTAAATTGCTTGACACCTAAACAGAAGCTGGGATTTATGTATCCAATAACACAGATTAAAGGGAAGGCGGAATTTTAAATATTTTTAAATTCCGCTCTGAGTTGCAGATGACGGTGGTCAAATATATTTACTGATTCCTATTTAATTCTCAGTAATTAGATTGATATAAAAATTAATTAACTAGTTATTTTAGTCAAGGTTATTATTTAGAATCGTTTTAATTAGATGGTTTCATAAAAAGAATTCAAAATTTTTTCGTCAGAATAAGTTATATACAATATTAAAGAAACACTTAAAAAATGCTTCACAAAGGCAGAAAACGAATCTTTGAAGCTCAGAATTCAAAATACGTTTTGCCATTTACTATATTCCTTATTATTATCAAAACAATAAAATTTTAATGTGCATGGAATTAAAAATTTGGAAATATACGTAGAAATCTTTTTTATGTAAATAATCCTTTCTGTAACATTAAATACAATTACACTAATTTAAGTAGTGAAATTAGGGAAATTTTGATAAAAATTAAAAAAAAAATGAATGGATGGCACTCATTTAAAAAAGATGAAAATAGTTTTGTGTAGAGTAAATGAGAAGACATTATATCAACAGTATATGTGAGCATAAGTATATGCATTACCAGCATATTTAGATGGAAAAAAACTTGTTCCTCTAAGGAATATTAATAAGGAAGGATTTAATCCTACGGTTGGTACACCATGGAGAGAAATTTGACTTTTGAGTCACCCACACTATTTCAATAAAAGAGCAGAAAACTATTGGATAAATAGAGCACAGTAGCATGCAGGAATTCGAATAGTAGAATAATTCTTCTTCTTTGAAAATTTCTAAGTTGTACTGGATGCAATTTTCAACTTTAATTAGAATATTTACATTACCATCTCTCAGACTCATTTGTTGGGATTAAACCGCTATCTCAAGAAAGTATTTAATTTAAGGAACAAGCATATCATATTTTGAAAATATTAATGTACACACGGGTAGTAAAAATGTGGAATACTAGCAAAATGTTATATTAGAACGAAATAATTGAAATGTAGGTATTTCAATTTTATCAGAATAGAAAATTAACAAGTAAATTTTACACATAATAGAACATTAATAAAAATATTATTAAAAGAACCTTAATAAAAAGATATAACATTAATAAGTAGATATATGATACATAAATAAGTTTTAAATAGAAATAGTACTAAAAAGGTGAAAGCAGGTATATTTTAAAAAGAGACTTTTGCAATAAACCATAACCTAAGTTTTTGTCTCAAAAATTCTAGTACAATTCTAGTGAAGTCAATTAATTTGTTTAAGAAATAGTGTTTGAAATAGCATTGTTATTTATTTAATTTAAGCAGGTGTGGTTTAAAAATATGTTTTAGCATCATTACATGCATTTATTTTAATAAACACATCTTGATTTAAAAATTCTGAATTGCATAAAATATTTTTTAAAAAAATATACATGAAATATAGATAGTTTCTGAATAAACTCTGTTAAACTGTAACAAATGGCACAACGAGGTAGTTTACAATAACCGTAAAGTAATTTGCCTAATCGCACCGCTTTTTTTAATATAAAGATATTTTATTATAGGATTTTTTTTATAAATTGAGTGCAATAATTTGAAATTACGTAATTTATTCTCTTCTAACGATAAGATGATAAATTAGATAAATTTTGATGATAAACTTTCTTTCTTGTCACCGTGTCTATTTATTTTGGTAGACGAAAAGATCTTTAGTAAACAATTATCTCAATTTATCTTAAATATTTAAATAATAAAAAAAAACATGAGTGAAAAGTTTTAGGACTAGCTGTGCAAAGTTCTGACAAATGGCACAAGGTTTTCTTTAGCCTGATGAAATTTTATAGCGAGATTGTTTTATGAATTAAGTTTAATAATTTGCAGTTACATCATTTATTGTCTTCTAATGAAGCAATAATGAATGGAGCATTTATTTGATGATAACACTTTCTCTTTTGTTTGTTTTCCATCACAATATATTGTGGTGAAAGCTTATAAGCCAATTAATAACTACGCTACCCTAGCAATTGTTTTTGTATCGTGGTCATGTTACTGTGCTGAGAACCACAGAGGTCCCATCTTCGCTCATCGCAACCCGTTACAATATCTTCTAATTCGGAACCTCTAGGGTTCACAGATATGAAAATTGGTACAATGTCTTATGAAAGTCTATGGCCAGTGGAAACAACGCCTCACTGCCAATGTTTGAGGTGGTACAGAGCTAACTGGGGGCTTTTTGATGTATCTGCTAAATTGCAGACTAAAGCAGCTATCACACGAGGCCAACTATCGCGCGCAATAGAAATCCATGCCGCCTATCTAAGGATGATCACGTGATCGCGATGGGACAATGACAAATAGTTGTCCCAATGAGACAACTCTGAAGTAAGGTAAATTCTGAGGTTCCTGAGGTAAGTGTTGACTTCTATTGAGAGCAGTAGTTGGCCCTGTGTGAATGCTGCTTAACAGATACATAAAATCACAAAATACCGCAGCAACTCTTGATATTAATACAGCAGCGTTACTTGGTTTAATGGTTTGTAAGTTCTATTTTTGCTAATGCAGTCCTGAAGTCCCATGTTAAGGTTCCATATAGCTATATCTGAAACTTTTGAACATACATTGATGTAAACCTAATTGCAAACCTACATATTCATGTGATCACAAATTCTAATTATAACTCCTCATTGTTAAAAATGTGATTTCATTTTGTGCTGCGATTGTAGGTATTTTTTATTGCTACACAACTCTTTAATGTCAGCTATTTGTGATCTATAGAACTAGTCTTGCAAATTTATATCCCTTTGTATTATTTTATTTAATGTTTAAAGATTTTATTTTCTAAATATTAACGCAAAGAAAACTGACTGCAGCTAAATCTTCAATCTTTTTTTTTTTAAATGTGCCTCCATAATTAACCAGCTAAATTTATGTTTTGCATCAACGGAACAGAAATTAAAGCGCTTATTATATTAAGCATGTTCCACTTTTATTCTTAAAGCAAACGCACGTTAAAATGTAAAGAAGGTATTAATTATTTCGAATAAACGTCATCTGAAGTAGTCCATGAGAATTAATGATTTCCAGAATCGGACAAACAACACGAGTCGTATACACACTCTAAGTATGAAAGTAACAATTAAGTAATGTAATTCTTCGCTCCAGCCAAACAATTTCCTATACAAACCTTGTAAAGATCCAACAACTTCATTATTTAAACTATACGTATAACAATTTATTTTGTAGTTCCGTATACAATTCTTTAACGCAAAGTTTCTAAAATACTTCACAAATCGTTTCAGAAATGCATCATTTTATTACAGACTTATATTTTGCTTTTAACTACTCATACTCATTAAGCTGAAGCTGTTTTGACCGTCTCTGGCAATATACAAATATATATGAATACCTAAGCAGAAACTATTCGCTCCGTTATTTTATATATATAACGGATGAAACGATATTAAATGTGAAATTTTATGGTATAAGAATTTTCGTATGCTTTAGAAAGTTGCGAGACGTCGTTCTATCTGTAACGAAAGTGCGAATGTTCGAAGTTTAGTTTACATTCTAGCAATTTAAGACATTAATTTCAATTGTATCAAAAGAAATATGAGCAAACTTTGAACTCAAATATAATTTGTAAAATTAATTCCAGCAATCTAGGCAGGATTTAAATATCCATCGCTCAATTAACAAATTTTCGCAATAAGCTGGTATTAGGGCTAATAATAAGCCCTTAAATAAGAAAGTATGATTTTTAGAATATGTAAAGTTATGTTCTTAAAAATATTTTTTACAGTTACATTTTAAGAAAAAAATAGGAAAATTAGTAAATTTTTTTTACATATGAGAGATAAGAAATTCAATTAATTATATTTCTGTGATTTCCATGTAAAATTCATTCATTTATCTCACATTATTTTGGAAAGGGATGTAGTCGTTCAAAATTACGAAGTTCGTTCGGAAATAACTCATTAATCTAATTAAAGAATTTTCCAAAATTTGTTTCTAATTTAAAATTTTAAAATATCGTTATCTCATGATTGTAATGTGAATTTATCTTCACGATCCTATGTCCACAATCTAAACTCCAAATATCATATTTTTTACAAAAAAATTATCGTTTAATAAATAGATGATTTATCGAATTCCTTTGCAGCAAGGTTGTTTTTCAAATACGAAAACTGACAACTTTTGGAGGGGGGGGGGTTAAAAGTTCAGATCATTATTTTTACTTTATCTTTTCAAATTCGCTTCGCTTATGTATCACTTTGGCCCAATGTTTTACATTCTTATCTGATTGGCCGACATGTCAAAAGGCTTGGATAAACTTCTTCAATAGTATTTTAACTCTTTATGTACATTTGAATGGTAAGACATTTTTTTGAATTTGTGTTTCAATTTCTTTTGTAATACTAAATACTCTAATTAATCTCGATAACATAAATTATATGAAATAAATGAATTTTTGCATAAAATCTACTGTTTTTAAATACCTCAAAAATTGCTCTCCAAATGCAAAAATAGAAAAAAAAATGTGTACCCAAAGGTTTAATCAACCAACTGAAATCAACTAGATAATCCGAGAATATTTCTTTGCCCTTTCTGTTTATCATTACCGGGTTTAATTTTGTTATTTAAAAACTACTTATAAATAGATTAAATTAAAATGAATAAAAATATGTCATTTTGGAATTCGTAGAAAGGAAGGCTTCCATACTTGCTTTGCCTAAATGATATCACTGAGCTTTACGCAGTGTACTTGTTAGCCAAGGATAGAAATTGGAATTAAAATGTTATAAAATAGTTCCTTATTTTTGAAAATTACCAGAAAAATGTATCATTCTAATTTTATCTTCCTAAATTTAAAGAAATAAATCCAAAGATTTTGATTCAAAATAAAGCGCTAGTTCATTTACAGTTCATAAAAAATATTTCTGACAAAATTTCGGAAAACTCAAAAAAAGCGTCTTATTTATAAAACGATCATAATAAATATACACAAATTAATGTTTTTCAAAGAATTTCTGGTCCGATGTCTCAAAAACTAGGGAATAAAATTTCACATTTTTATACAATGCAAACATTGATAAGTTTATCTCCGTTATTAATATTTAAAGTCCGACCGAACTTTTTACTATTTTCCATGACTTTGCATATACTCTTTTTAATGGAATAAACTCTGAAAACAAGGGAAATAAAGTCGGATCCATATTGTTCCCCGCTGCATTTTGAAAACTCTGTTCCAATCTTAGAGTGAGTCCCGCTCATCGATTTCTGGAGCAGATTATGAAACAGGCGCCAATAAAACTGTAATTCTGCCATAAAAGATTAATAAAATTGGCGATAGCACATTCAAATTTTTAATGCAACGGATCCGTATAAAACCCAGATGTCATAAAATATTGATAGAGGCGATCGAAAGGGGTGGTTGAAATATTGAATTGCAGAAAGGGGTAAAATTTAAGGAATTGAATTTTATTCAATGCTCTCAATTTTTATTATTTTTTTATTTCATTTCTGGAAACCAAAAAAAAAAAAAAAATATTCTGCTATTTTATTTGAACTTTGATAATTTATGTTTCATTTCATACATATCTATATAAACGTTGCTGTATTAAACACTGTGGTAAAATCCTAGATGGGCCCACCTCTTGACGACTTATTTGAAATCACGCCAAGTTGACTACTAATTAAATATTTGTTATTATTATTATTTTTCAATTAAAAAACGATGCTTGAAGGCCAAAATTAATAATCAATAAAATAAAATAAATATAATAAAGAGATAATAATAAAAATAAAATATAATAAATTAATAATAAAAATAAAATAAAATAAATTAATAATAAAAATAAAATAAAATAAATAATAATAATAAATAAAATAAAAAAAATCCGTCTAGGTTGCCACATTGGCGACGTTATCGCCACTCGTTTGGCAAGAATTCAAAGAGACGCCAAGAGGTTGGCTGTGCTAGATCCACCCAACATTGTAAAGTGACGAGACTTTATAATTTCATTATGAGGTAGGTGAAAATAATAAACGAGTTTTAGGAACAGTATTTAATTGTTTTTAAGCTCCACATTTCACAAGGCAAAACAAACACGAAAATACGCGATACTTACTTAGAATCCTCCCCCCAAAAGAAAAAAGGAACATAGGAAATATACCTTGATGTTAATAAGGTAACGCTATCTGTTATATCTAAAAAGAAGGTAGTAGAGTTATATAACAGCTGCAACATAAAAAAAAGTTGAATTAATACAGAATTCAAATCAACATGTTATACATAGCGATGGTTGTATTAATATTTGTAGACTGCTGTATACTGCTCAACTTGACACCTTTGGAGACCAGCCGTTTCGCCTAGAATATTAGTTATGTTAACTTTTAATTAAATCTCTCACTAATAACTTAATGCTCCTTATCCTCACAAGAAAATATTCCTAAATATAAGACTGAGACAATTATTAAATCTCTGTAATTGTAATAGCCTTATGTGTGTCCTTTTCACTGTAAGCATGAACCATCCAATTAGAATCCAACCCCATAATATTATATTGCTATTATAAATGTTACTTCCAAGGTAATCTATGTTCAAACATTCAGGATAATCTATGCTTTAATTTTTAAGGGAAATTGACTCAGAATTAATGTTATATTATTAATCCTTTTTGTCAGCACGAGTGTGTTATCCAGGGCTACCTTGTTTTATAAAGTTTTTTTTTTTTTTTTTTTTTTTTAAATTTTGAAATGAATTACCTGGTTAATTTTATAATTGCTCTCTAAAAAAATGCGATTAAATAATTAGTTACACAATAATAGAATAATATTAGTAAGTAAATCGTTACACAGTAATAAAATCTCGGATTAATGTTGAAAAATCAGTTTATGATTATAGAAAGTTTGGTAATAAAAATAAATTAATAGAATTTTTGAATAATTTTAGCAACTAACCTTTATCCTCTTATTGTCAATCAAATAACATAATCATTAAAGTTTTAACCAATCCTTGGATTAATATTGGGTTGAAAAAATTTAAGAATTAGGAAACTTGTATTTATAAAAATGACTAAGGAAGAGTTTTAATTTATTTTAATAACTAAAAATCTCTTCACACAGCTTAATCGAATACCAGAATTCATTAAATGCGACACATTTCCATTAAATATTATTTTACTTATGACTTACAACATTTAAACACTTTAGAGTTATCAGGCCATATATGTAACAACATAATTTTATAAATTAAAATAATTGAAAATTGGTCATTTAATGAAAACCCAAAAATGTGCTCTTCTAATGATCTTCTTATACTTGCCAAACAAATATTACAATTCTAATTAAAATAATTCGTCTCATCATTTACCTCATTTTAACATATTACATTATCTGAAACATCGTAATTTTTCAAATTAATATAATTGGAAATTGGTATTTCAAAATGACCAGTCTTTCGACTTATCAAACGAATAAACGATTACCATAAGTGTCTCTTGACTCTCCATTTACCATAGCTTAATATATTACAGTTAACAGACTGTAACTGTAATTTTGTAAGCTAAAACAATTAGAAATTGGTCATTTCAAACGGACCAAAACTGCATTCCTCTAATAGTCTTCTTATACTTGACAAACGAATATTACAATTTCTATAAAAGTAACTTGATTCATCATTTACCATATTTTAACATATTAAATTATCTGAATATTTGGAAATTGGTATTTTAAAAAGGTCAATCTTCCTACTTCTCAAACGAATGACACAATTCCAATAAGTGTCATTTGACTCTTTATTTACTATATTTTAATATAATACAGCTAACAGAGTTAACAGCTACAAGTTAAAAAATTGGAAATTGATTATTTCAGAAAGACTAAAAATACGCTCCTACAATAGCCTTTTTATACTTGCCAAACGAATATTACAATTCTTATCAAAATAATTTGACTCCTCATTTACCACATTTTAAAATCTTACATTATTTGTAACAACATATTTTTTGAAATTAGAATAAGTGAAAATTGGTTGTTTAAAAACAACAACCCAGAAATGAGTTCCTCTAAGTAACACACTATATATGTCAAGCGAATCGCACAATTACAATAAGTGTTACTTGATTTATCATCTACCATATTTTAACATATTACAGTTCACAGACATTATCAGTAACATTGTAATTTTGAAAATTAAAATAATTAGAAATCGGTCTTTTAAAAAAAACCAAAAATGAACTCCTCTAACAAACTCCTTATAAATTCTAAACTATTAACTTAATTCCATTAAATTTATTTCACTCATCATTTACCACATTTTACAGCTCTGAGACATTATATGTGACATCGCAATTTTACAAATTAAAATAATTGGATATTATTTATTTCAAAAAAGACCAGGGATGGCAGTCACAACAGATAACACTTTTAAAAAAAAGCAATGATTTAAATTATTCGTTTCAGTTGTCTAGTCCAATACTTACAGCGTGCGAAACCTCTGTTTTATCCGCATGCATATCCTCACACCAACCGATTAAATACCGGAGAAAAATAATTTTAACTTCCAGCAAACTTCATTTTCACGGAACAGCATCGTAAAACAAAGCTGAAAACACCATAAAAGCAAAGAATGCCGCCACATAAAACAAAGACAACCCGACATTAAACAACACCTCTTAAAAAGAAAAAATAATTCCAAAGACATAAATCTCTTGGAACATAATCTATGTTAGGGTTAACGAGTTGTAGTTCTTTAAATGTCGTCCAACGCGTTTTAAAAGGAGAAGTGATTTTATTATGATTATTCTCTTTCTTTTCTTTTACACCATTCTTTTCGTCCTTTTTGAATTCTTTGATATTATTGTCAGAGTCAGACGGTGATATTTTATTTTATTTGGTTTCCAAAAGGGTTTAAATGCAATCACATCGGCGCCATGGGAGTTCTTGGAGGAGACTGGGAAAGTCATTTTTGTCTCCCAATTTTATCTGCAGCGAGTGATTTAGTCCAGTGATTGAGTTTCATTTTCGCCCAAGAATATGCTCACTTTTTATTTATGGAAGTTGCTGACGCTGGAAAAAGAGCTTAACGCGTCTGTTATTGTTGCCACTGCTCGGCCGGTAATAAGTTGGAGCTTTAAATACTACTTCGAAATGAAAAGAGATAATGATTCTTTGCGTAGAAATGTGATGATGCGAAAATACATGTGCATTTCGGCAATTTAATTTAATGAATAATATTTTGCTGAAAACAAAAACATTTAGAGATTATTTTAAGGAAAATTTAACTTCAAGTACTTTACAAGAACCATAATTCCAAAGAACTTCAACACAATGGATGCATGCAACCTTCAATTTATACGGAATTCGAATTACACGATTTAAATTTATATTACTTCAGTAAAAGTTTCAGAATTAAGAAAAAAATGGAAGTCAGTATAGTTAATTTTATAAACACTGAAAGGGATGGTTTTAAAAATCTCATGAAACTATATCGATTTTTATTTAGTTAATATTCGATTTTTGAATCCTTATGCGAAGCCTGAATCCATTATCAGATAAAAACAATAAACAAAATTTCCTAAAGAAAATAATATACTTTAACGTCAGAAAAAAAAATCTCCAGAAGAATATAATATAATTTTTTGTCAAAAATAATCTTCTGAAGAAAATGATACGCTTTTTTGGAAAAAAAAATCTCCAAGATTTTTTTTTTTGTAAAAAAAATCTCCAGAAAGAAATATGCTTTTTTTGTCAAAAAAAAATCACTAGAAGAAAATAATATGCTTTTTTTGTCAAAAAAATCTCCAGAAAAAAATAATATACTGTTTTGACAAAAAAAAAAAAAAATTGTAATACTGCAGTTTTAAGTTTAATTAAACTTCGTTGCAGAATTCTATGGGCATTTTACTTCAATTTTACTGTAAGTGTATGCATGTATATTTTAGAAGAGTTCATGCAAAAATGCAGAAAATTCGTAAAATCTCCTTTTTTCTCAGATCTTAAATATTTAAGTTTGCATGTAACATTTGAATTCATACGAAAAGTTACTACTCTTAAACTTTCTGCGTTATCGGTGTTCATAAGAAACGCAGATAAACAATACGTCAATAATATGGACTTTCTTCCCACCCACCATCCATTCAAAGTACGTCTGTCTTTGTAGAAGGGGGGGGGGCGGTAAGAAGCTTCTGAAACAGGTAACTGCAGAATTTATTTTTTAAAGTGTCCCACGTTCCCCCTTTTAAAGTCAAGTGATGAAGTATATACAAATGCAATGAAATTGAAATATGCAACAAAATACAAATTATTGCATGGTAAATTTTGCAAAAAACTATAATGAAGTAAATAAAATTTCATTTTTATTAGATAAAAAAGATTAACGTATCGGCCTCGTCAAAATGAAATTTGGATTGACATGTATATACATCGAACATACTTAACTGGTTTAAATATCACATTTTCAACAGCTCCTAATTCTGTTCTGGTGTGCTAGCGCAATACCAAAGCATTTGCTATCCATCCATGTTTGTGAAACGAATAGAGTTCTGTAGAAAAGAGAAGTACCAGGAATATTTAAAACTAAGATTTAAATAATATTTCTACGGGTGATTTTTTTTTGTAGTTCAAAATATAAAGATAAATACGAAAATGGAGAATAATTAATGGCAATGACAAATGAATTAAGAATAAATTGAATGAATATTTTTTTAAAAAAAAAGAATGACCTTTTTGATAAATTTTTTTAACATTGAAGAATTTGATAGCAAGGGGCTTCTAATTTTTATGAGTCTAATACTATTGTATACTATCTTATTTGGGATTATAATTTCTAAATAAAAAAATGTGGTATTGCAAAAAAAGCACTAGTAGCGTCAAACAAAAGAACTACTTTAATTAATGTAAGTAATCATAAATTTTAAGAATACCAGTTCAAGAGTATCGTAGCACACGGATTCTAGATATAAAAGAGTACATTCTTTTTTGTCTCCTTATTTATTTTTTCTTCTTATTTAATTTAATTTCAGTAAACATAACCTGAGTCTGAACACAAATTTTCCAAATCAGAATATTATATATATATATATATATATATATATATATATATATATATATATATATATATATATATATATATATATATATATATATATATATATATATATATATATATATATATATATATATATTGATGTGCACTTTGAATTGGGGCAGGTTACACTTTAAATGATATCAAAGGGAAATTAAATGATTAAAATATATTTTGTTGTCTGTTATGAATCGGGATAGGTTACATGCAATTGAATTGTTTTCAAAGGAAATTACATTCATTTGAGTGTTTAAAATATATTTTGTTACTTACTGTGAATAGGGATAGGTTATATGCAGCTGAACTGATTTCAAAAGGAATTAAAATTGAAACCATTAAAATATATTTTGTTACTTACTGTGAATAGGGATAGGTTATATGCAGCTGAACTGATTTCAAAAGGAATTAAAATTGAAACCATTAAAATATATTTTGAGGCTAACAATGAATCAATAGGTTATTTGTAATTGAAATTGCTTCAAAAGAAATTAAACTGGAATGCTTAAGATATATTCTAAGGCTTACTATGAATATGAATAGAATAATTAAAATTATTTCAAAGAGAATTAAAATTGAAATGATTAAAATATATTCTAATGCGTATTATCATCGAAATAGATTATATGAAATTTAAATATTTCAAATGGAAATGAAACTTTAATGGTTAAAATATTTGAGACGTGCAAGGAATCGGTATAGATTACATACAACTGAAATGATTTCAAAGGATATAAATGCTGTAAATGTGTATCACAGCTTGGTGAAAGATTAAAAGATACACTATCCGTACAAAACACAGTACAGTACAGTTTAAAGTTATCAGTATCTCACAATTGCTTCTAGTAGTTTATTCTAGTATCAATTCCGAAGGGACCATATTGATGAAACTTGGTTCCTATGGTCCTTACAGACTGACTTAAAACACTGCAGAACTATATAAACTTGAACACGATTGCTCAAGAAAGAGCTAAGGCAATCATTTAAATAACTACAATGAACGGGCCGATTGAGATGAATGATTTAAAAGAGCTAACTTTTTAAACTAAATATTTGATAAGGCTAAATATTCTTTAATGAACCCTTTTTCATGATAACCTACCCATAATGTATATAAGAATGTTTGTTAAGGACGTTTTAATTCGATTTAATAGACATGTTTCCCATTATTTAACTAAAAATACTGCAATGGAGAAAGAATATCTCACACTTCTGGTTCGGATGTAGGAGGGTCATTAAAAGCTATTTAACAAATGGGCTAATTAGCGTGACATTTTCACTGTCAGAGTTCTTAAAACCAAGAGCTCCTAAATGTACCACACGATGTAAGAATATAAGAAATGTAGCAGACTGTGTAATTAAATGGAAGAAAATTATCATTTAAATTATCTGAAAGTTATTATCTGAATCATTTTATTAGAATTCGAGCAAAATCTTATCAATAAAATAAATATAACACACATTCACAACTAAAAGAAGGTTTCGATTCTAAAAAAAGAATACACATTCCCATACATGCTAGTTTTTCTTAAAGAGACTTTATGAAAGCTTGATAAATAGGAGCGGTAACTGCTGGTAAAGTTAAACAAATAAGAATAATGCAATTGCTGATTATGATTTCAATATTCTTTCTTCAGTCGATGGAAAATTGACTTGGTGGTATTCTTGGATTAGGAAGGTAATAGATTCGAGACCAGACTACTAGGAATATTCATTATATATTTGGCTTATATAAGCCAATACCGCCGTCTTGCCTCAAAGATAGACTTCACGTTGATTGAATGCTGCTTTATAGGAAGAAGAGCGCTTATAATCTGATCACAGTGCAAAATTATGAGGCCCATTTCAAGAAAGTTAATGTATTGTGCCGATACTATAAAATATAAATCTCTAAATTATTCAGGTACAATTATAAGTTCAATACAAGAATAATAATAATGAAGGCACAATAAGGATGTTTATAAAACAAATTATTCTCCTTACAACATGTTCTTAAAGACTTATTATCAAACAAATTTATTTGCTCTTTCCAAAAACAATATCCAACACGGAAAAGAAATATAATCTATTTTTGTAACCCACAAAATACACCGTTTATATCCAGAATAAAAGATAAAAAAAAACGTATTTTTTACATGGATAAACATTTTATGTTTGTAGCGAGTTTTCCTCAAGTAGCTATCATGCCAACTCTATTTGCAAAGCAAATTAAGCTTATCACACCCATAGCTTGTAGAAAAGCATGCAATTTTGTTTCCAATCAGGCAATCCGGCATTAAAAAGATAAACTTCCAATAACAATTCCTGCTTCTCATTGAAAGATGTGGGCGTTACCATCCTCCAGGGTATCTGCCATTCAAACAAGTGCGAGAACGTGTTCTCACAATGCATGTAAAAATCTTCTCCCATGAAAACTGGCGACTCATCAGGTTTCTTTCCACCCAAGGAGTTGGGAAAGGGGTGGGGGGGGCGATACATAATAGATATCCTGCAACCATCCACTCTCCTTCTAAAGCGTTTTATCCCTTGGAGAGAAGAACGGATACGAATATACAGTCACCCAAGCACTGGATAAGGGGAATGATGCAAGAGGGGTGGACGACGGGGTGGTATTCCCTCTCTCCGAGAACAAGACGGATATGCTAAAAGGAATTCTGCTGAGTAGCATGAAAAGTCAGGTTCTGGAACGTAGTGGGGAGGGGTCGGCGGTTGAGGAATGACGACGAAATGCTGATGAGAGCGAAAAAACCAGAAATTGCAAGAAAAGACATTTCAGATTGAATTTGGGATTTAAGTGCTTTTAGATTGAGATTGGAAAGGAATGGAAGGAGGTTTGGACTAATTGTGACAGACGATTGCGATGGGGTGGTTTTGAACAGCAAGGGAGATAACAGAGACAGGCATGCATTGATGTTCGGGGGAGAATGGAGGGGGGTGGATGCTGAGACGGGGCGGTTTGGGAATTCGAGGGATGTGGAATTTTTCAACGATTTTGTTGGTGTTTGCTTTGAGATGGAACGAAAAGTTGGTGGTATATGTCAAGCAATAATGTCCATTCGCAACAAGAAGAATCACTTGGTATCAAAGATTTAATATATTTAGCAAATAGTAGTATTTCCTTTATAAATTAAATTCAGCTTCAATTATCAGTTTTGTTGTAAAACTATTTGGAATACTAAAATTTGTAAATCGAATAGTAAATGAAAAATCCGTTTAAAAGATAATGGTACACATAAAACCTGTAAAAAAATAAATCTACAAAAAAAAAAATATTTGACGCAATAAATTTAATTTAACAAAAATATTAAATTTAAGAAAAGAATAGCAATAAACGTATTATAAAATGCTTTTAGTGTAATGAAAACATTCCATGTACATTTTTTTTCTATTAGGCGCTGAAATAAGGCAAAATTATTACCTACTCAGACAGACAGACACACACACATTATATATATATATATATATATATATATATATATATATATAACCGCTAATTCGACTACATTTTTGTTGGCATGTCGTTAAAAAAATTATGCCGGGCCTTTTTACGTCAATTACATTAAATACGACTAATTTTTTTTAAATTCAGAAGCCTTACAAATATTTTAAAAAATGCCAAAAGAAGAAAGTGTAAGTTGATAAAGAACTGTTAAAAAATTTCATTATTTTAAAATTCTTTATGTCATTTATGCAGCTCTGCTAATTTGATTAAAAATATTTAAAAATTTATTTTTTACATATGTCTCAGAAGCTAATTTCATTTGAGAATAACATGCTTCAACTTGTTTTTAAATTTGCAATAGTTGTTTTTATCTTTCTTTATAAAGAGTGCAGATATTAGTTATGAATTCAATGAATATTGAATTTATAACTAACACTAGATCTGAAAAAAATATATAATGTAATTATTTAATATGCATTTTTAATAAGCATTCTTCCGTATTTTAAGTCAAGGCTTGCTAGAAATGATTATTTATAATTGCTATGTTATGAATAAATTGAATAATTTCAATTAAGTCAAACGATTTCTTTTATTAGATTTTAGTTAGATCAAAATTAAAAACAAAATTGAGCATAAAAGAGAAAAAACGAAAAAAAAAAATGAAATGAAAAAGATAATTAACTTTAAAGCTAAAATGATAGTCACATCCAATAATAAATTTATAAATTACGAATAAAAAAATACCTCTAATGCAGTTCTTTAAAAATAAATTGCAAAATACAATTAAACAGTCAAATAATAACATTTACTTAACAAACTGAACAGATAAAATAAAACAAAAGTCAATTTCCTCTAACAATTTGTTGTTGCACTTTAAAATAATACTAATAAAAATGAATAAGCCATTCATTTACTTCTCCGTTCATTTCTTAAACATCCACTTAAAAGCTTTTATGCAGTTCGGGCGAAAAGAAAATCCTCTTTTAAAACAATTTCATTATTTATTAAACTGCTGATTTACAATACTAAAATCGGAACACTTTATCAACTCTTTCCTTTAATTGAAAGATGAAGATGTAATTAAAATAAATTATTTTGAAGATGTATATTTAAATGAAAAGGATAGAAAATATGAGTTTTAAAGCTTAAACTTGATTTAATTTAAAACTCTTCAAGGAAAGGAGGCAGCAGAGGAAAGAAAACCACCTCCTCCTTAACAAACGATATAGCTGGAACGATTACCATTCTTTTCACCCCCTCCCCCTCCGCCTCCCTCTTATCTTTTTATCTTTTATTATTGCCTTTTTTTTTCTTTTAGCTTCCCTAATTTTACCGGAAACTTTTCCCCAAACGCTATTAAAAATTCTAATGCCTAAAGAAAAATATCTCTAATATAATATTATCGAATTTGTATGTAAATCGCTAGATTTTTCACAAAGTTGCTTTTTCCCCTTAATTTACATAACGGAGTGACGTATTGTTTTAATAAATGAGATTATACTCTTATGCATTAATGGAGGAATTATTCATGGCAGTACAGTTCGCCGAGGGAAAACACTGAGAAGGTTAGAGGGAAAAAAATAAGAAGAAAAATCCCCAAATTAATTTTTTAAAAAAGAAAGCGGTCGACTTCGTAACACACTTTGCTTGAAAAACTTTGCTCTCAGTTAACTATGATCAAAAATAAAAGATAGATAGATAAATAGTAAAAAAAATAACAAAAGTTGGGCCTATCATCGTTAATCATGTTTGAATGACCTTTTCGGAAAAAAAAATAATAATAAAGAGAGGGATTACGATTAAAATAAAAATGATCCAAAATTACTGGAATTGATTTCGATGCCACTGCGTTTGACACTGCATGGATTTAATGTGGCGGAAAAATAGCGCCGTATATGCAGATGTTAATGGAGGATGGTGACTCTTATGTGACAATTAAAAACTTGAGGTTTTCAAAGCCATTTTTTTTTAATTTCTTGGAATGATTAATGGTATTGCTGTCGGCAACAGATTTCTATAGTGAAAATAAAAATAAGAATATTTAAAAAAAATAAAATTTGATTGCCTCGCTTCTTGGATAAAACACCTTGAAAGAAGGCATTTTAATTATTGCGGGGATTGAAAAATTTATTAACATAACTGATTGCTGTTAAAATTTTTTAAATACCTAGTTAGCTTGTTTACATATCTAACTTTTCATTCATTTTTTTAATTGAAGCGATACTAATGAGTTTTCAAGGTTAAATGCCTTTTAGCATGTCATCGCATTAGTTTTAATTAAAAGAATAAAATTCTTTAAAAAAGAAAGAAAAGCGACAAGTTCGGCTGAAGTAACCAGATTTCTTTTGATTTCATTCTGGAAGTTTCAGGGGGAATGGTTTTGGACAAATTGAAATAAAATAATAAATAAATGAATAAAATATAAATAAATAAATATAAATAAGATCACAAGGAAAAAGAATTTAAAGAAATAGA
Organism: Argiope bruennichi; assembly: GCF_947563725.1. Lineage (NCBI taxonomy): Eukaryota > Metazoa > Arthropoda > Arachnida > Araneae > Araneidae > Argiope > Argiope bruennichi. Next base: position 60,267,565 of record NC_079154.1, read on the forward strand.
GAACCATTGAGACAGGTAATTATTTACCATTTTTAGAAAGAATTTTTTTTGTCTATAAAAACAACAACTAAGGACTAATTTATGCTTAAAACTGAGTATTCATTTCTAGCTAACTGATTAATTCATTGCACTTACCATCTGCACCAATCAAATACTTCTGAGCCTTAGGTAAAGATATATATCTTCATTTAATTTAAATTTTAATTAATTTCCAAATTTTTGTTTTCTTAATTTAGCCCATATTAGCTGCTTCATTCTAAAATATTCTCTTATTTCATGATTCAATTCCCATTTTATTTAATTAATTGAACAAGCGCTCTCTCTCTGTGCTCACTTCAGCATTTTTTCACGCTCTGAGTGAAGGAATGAAAATCCTTAATACTTACCATATTCTTTGAACGATACCTAGATTTCTTTACCCTAAGACTACGCTTGTCACAGAAATCCCTATCAAAATCTTATTGTAAAAACCACTGAAGGGAAAATTTCGGTCTCTTTCGCTCTTCTACTTTTGTGTTGTGATGTAGACTGACGCATCGCTAATTGATTTGTACATATTATGTTCTCTCGGGATGAAATAAATCAAAGTTTCAAAGATTCAAAATCGTCCCCTTCTCAACCAAGCATTTACTAAAATAGTTTATATTTAATTGGCCTGCAGGATGGTTTTCTATGCTAATATATATAATTCCAAAAATCTGTTTTCTGTACTCAAGTTTTAACGTAAGTATTAAACGTGGAGATTCATCGAAATTCCGAATTCGTTGATAATTGTAATACTTACTTTTTGTATACAAAAAAAGATTTTTAAAAATATGTTGGCACAGAATTGTATAAATTCGCAGTTTTCTTAGATGTATTATTTATTTAGAAATTCGATTTCATAAATAAATTTCTTGAATAATATTGTAAATTCCGTTATAGCACTGAATACATGAAATGTAATGGATAATCTGATTTTGATAGATATTACATAAATTCGTCCTTTCATTAACCAGAATAAATGGTCTCCCCTAAACTTTTTCACATAGTCTGTTATAAACTTATCATGCCAGAGAATGCCTAAGCACTGGCGTACAGTAGTTCCGAGACAAAAATTGTTTGTGTGAATTTAGCGTTTTTACTGAATCTATCGTTGTATTCTTGGCGAATTATTTCGCGATTATTCCTTAACATGAGGACAATAGTATCCGAAAATCGAATTTGTGTTTTCGATGCTTTTTTCCCAACTTATTGATATAAAAATTTGACAGAAAACTGCATTTGTAGTCACAAATTCCCATATGAAATTTAATACATTTAAATAACTGCATTTTTGTGTTATCATGGCTACATTTTTCTGAAAGTACAGACTGACAGACTGCCAACCCGCAGTTGGATTTTTCTCAAAATTTGACAGGTTTTTACACTAAACATATTAAATTTGTGTACTGAATTTTATCACTATAGCTCACTTTGTTTTGTAATTATCGTGTTAATTTATAATCGAACAGCTGGACAGACAGATTAATTCTGAATAGATTTTTCTCAAAATTTAATAGCAATCCGCAAATATGGTGTAAAATCCGTATACCAAATTTCAATCGTCTAGCTCAAAGCATTTTTGAGTTATCTTTGTCACAGACAGACGAACATTTTCCAAAAATGTGTTTTTCGAACTCAGGAAGATCTAAAACGTGGATTCGTCAAAATCTCGAGTTCGAATTTTTTGACGATTACTATACTATTACTATACTTATTACTATATTACGTATACGAGAAAGTTAAAAATTGGAGCACTTTAGAAATAAAATCATAGGTAAACATTCTATATATAAATATGTTCTTAAAAATTTATTCATAAATTAGTTCAGTGGATAACAAAATAAGGGAAACTCCAAAAATAGAGAAATGAATAGGACTGAAATAAATGTGACTTATTGAGATCTCGAACAGTTTAAAATCATAAGTTGATAAACTTAAAAGCACTAATCGCTAATATTATCTGTAATTATTCAACACTTCTTCTTTAGATGAAAACATAATAATAATGGATAATTTTGTTTTGTATTATTTTCATTAAAGTGAGACAACAAACACCAATTCATCTCTTTACTACTCCTTCTAGATCACTTTTATAAAGCGAAACAATTCATCACTCGCCACAATTCACAACATAATGTTGACATTTGGAGAAAAAGACCGCCCCCTCTCAAAAAATAACTAAAGCTTATTACTATTTGAACATGAACAATTGAAAGTCATCAAATATTTATAAAAGATTAGGAGGAGATTTTTTCTTGTTTTCCCGACCATGTAAATTGAAAGACAATCGTACGGATGTACATTTATTTTAATGGAACTTGTTGCTTTTGTTCCGACATGTGATGAAAAATTCGATAAAAACCAGACTAGTTCGGAGAAGGAGTGGTTCAACCACCTCGCCCAGCAAGAGTAGACGGTTATTGGAGAATGATATATAGAAATTCGAATGTTAAAAAAAATATGAAAGATAATGAACAAAATGGAAGAATAAATGTGTATTTGCAAATTGTATTTATTATTAATGTCTATACCGTTTCATCTTTCTTATTTAAGATAATTTGTAATAATTAAGAAGTATTAGTTTCTAGCTAACATGAAACATTCGTCTTACTATATATAGTTCATTTCGATAAAGAAAGATACTTCTTTGTATTGATTAATGATTAAAAATTTATAATTTGCTATTATTAGTCTGAATTTGAATGTATTAATATATTTCATTTCGTTATTAGTACTTCCCCTTATTCAGTTGTGTTTCGAAATAGTTAATGAAGGCTAAATTCCAGTCATAAAAAAAGAAGCATGCATCTCACGATATATAAATTAATTCTTACTTTTATAAAAAGAAAATAGGATAAGAAATGCTTTTGTATTGATCAATGATTTCAAATTTATAATTTGACATGATTTATCTGAACATGTATTTGTTGTTTATTTAATGTATTTTGATATAATTAACAAACACTTATCTCTAACATAAAGCACGCATTTCACGGCGGGAAATTAAATTATCACTTTTATGGAAAAAGTGTATTTGATTTGAACAATGACTTTTGCACTTATTAATACAGCCTACATTAGGTAGCTTTATTTAAAATCCTTTAAAATAAATGGATATTAATTTCTAAATACCATAAATCATGCATTTCACAATGTTTATTTCTTTTATTTTTATAAATGGAGAAAGAACGATGTTTGCTTCTATTTATTAATACATGAAGATATGTAATTAATCATACTTTATTGTAGTATTATCTCATTTCAAAAATAATAAATTCTGAATGGGATTGACCTGCTCTAATGTGATAAACGTCAAATCTATCTAATTCTAAAATCCATGAATATTATTTCAGAGAGAGAAAAAAAATTGATTCATCTCACAAACAGCATAAGACAACATGAAACTAAATGTCCAGTGAAATGAATAAAGACGTCTGTTATATGATTGTGAGTGAAGTTAATTGATAACACCCAAGTTAAAAGAGAGGATGATATTGGACCCAGTAATCATTCTTAAATTTCCTACCAATATTAACTGTAAGACCTTTACTTTTCTATTAAACTAGTGTTAATACTTAATCTAGGTTGGCTAACATATCAAAATGAATTAAATAAATATTAAGTTCTATATTTCGAATAAATTGTTAAAAAAGTAAAGAAAGAAAAAAATCAACAAATTAAAATGCATGATTGTAAAAATGAGATTTTTTTTTTTTTTGAAAATTGATATTTTATTTTTTCATACCATGATGATATCATGGTACTATTGTGGCGATACTTTATACTTTGGTGAATGAAAATTAATAATATTTCAATACATTCAATGCTCAGAAGAGAGTGGGGCGGATTTAGTAGTCTTTCTCGGAGAAGAAGAGAAGAGTCACGCGCATATCTATTACTTATAATAAAGCTCAATGTGTGTGTGTGTGTGTGTGTGTGTGTGTGTGTGTGTGTGTGTGTGTGTGTGTGTGTGTGTGTGTGTGTGTGTGTGTGTGTGTGTGTGTGTGTGTGTGTGTGTGTTGGCGCTCTACAGGCCAGACCGTTTGACATACAGTTACCAAATTTGGTACATGTATACCTTGGAGGTTGGGAATGTGCACCTGGGGTTTCTTTTTTCGAATTTTTAATTAGAATTTTAATTATTAATTAAAAACTAACTTTCCCGCCAAAAAAAATCTTCCATTTTCCCCACCGCCAACTTTTCCGCCAAAAAAATCTTCCATTATCCCCAGCGCCAAACGAGAAAGGCTTCAGTTTTTTTTTTCTCCCAACAGTAATGAGGTTAGGGTTAAAATTTTTCGGCGGATTATTTCAATCGGTTCTGTTTATTTTCTTAATGTTTGATGAATTTAAAATTAAACATTGTTAATGAATCAATCTTTCAGATTAATTCTGAAGTACTTTTGAATTAAAATAAAACAGAATAAAGGAAATTAAAAATTTCTAACTCGCATAGCGTTACCCCAACTGGCGTAGAAAAAATCACGTATTTGCGTTATGTAACCGGCGAAGAAAATTCACGCATGCGCATTCTGTTCTGATTGTTGCCATGACAACGTTATCAATGGATGATTTAAATTATTTTTGGGTTAGTTGCATGCTTTTGTAAGTAAATTGTATTTATGTTAGTTATATATTTTTTGTATATGCTTATAGTTTTAAGTACATCGTTTTTTAAGAAGTTTTTTTAAAACCTGTTTTCAACCGTTTATTTTAAACGATTCGTTTTATTTTCTTAGTGTTTGATGCATTTAAATTTAAACATTGTTAATGAATCGATCTGCTCATAATGAATCTAAGAAAATTTTGTTGACAAACTCTTGAGATATTACATAAATTTAAAAAGATATTCTTTAGTGCCCATATAGTTTAAACGCTGAGTGACTCTATTTTCAGTAATCAGATTATAAAAAAATGCTTTGTTTCAGTAAAAAATATTATTATATTAATTGAAGAAAAATTCTTTCCACTTTAATTTAAAGCATAAATTCTACGGGTGCTAACAGAAAATGAGAGAGATACATATTACGTTATGACTGAAGGCCTTTATAATATTATGAATGAATTATATGATAATCAAAATTTGAAGTTTTAAAATATTTTGATGAAGAAGCTATTAAAGTAGAAATTGCATAAAATATTTAATTGTTAAAATTTTAACGAACATTAAGATTGGCGAACCGGCTGGTCGGCAAAGGCGGCTAGTTATCTAATATATGGAAGGCACTATCCATTTTCAGAAAATAACAACAAAATACGTTCAGGCATACTTATCGTAATGAATGCTAAAAACATATAACATCAGGAAAACGAATAGCATTCAAGAAATTAGTCTGCTAATGAAGTTTTACATATACGCAATATACGCGAAATGATCCTTGAAGATTGCCATAAAAATGAGCATTTTGTGCTTTTCTTCCGTTTTCTTAATAGTACAAACATTTATTTCTGTTCAATCGTAACTCTCAAATTAAAATAAAATGTTTCAGAAAATATATAATTATTGGCTAAATAACATATAAATTATTTTAGCTTAAAAGTTCAAACTTTTCCCTACGATTTTTAATTTAAAGTTTTACTTATAATTCCAAAGAGTTAAATGTATTGTCACTTACTTGGAATAATTAAAGTGAATTCTAAACTACTTTGTAAGGACCAAACTTATCCAGAATTGTTTGTAAATGATTATAATGTATTTGAAAAACAGTTTACATAAAAATGTAAAAACGAACAAACAACATGCAAATAACCGAATAAATTATAAAAATCTGTGCTTTTAAGGGAAGAGTCGACTTAAATAAAATGTCCTCTTAAATATATCCATGAGTATGATTTAGCATTAATTTCGATTTTGTTTTAAAATACATGCATGATAAAAATCAAACTTTTTATTTTCTAAATCTATATACGATCACATCAAAAATAAAATTAAATAATTGAAACTGCTAAGTAATTCAATTATTTTCTTTTCAATTACTCGTTTATTTTTTTCAAAAGATTTTGTTTTGATCTATAAGTTTTTGAGTACTCAAAATCTATAAAACGTATGTATCGATGTTTGTTCCACATCTCATAAGCAACTTTGTCAGATTTAACAAAGTTTTGCACAATTACTGTATAAGGCATAAAAAGGAATACTGTCAAATCTTTAAATGTTTTTAAAGTACAAGTAGAAATTTACAAGCGATTTATTAAGTACAAATTTTACTAAATATTCAATGAATTTAAAATTAACTAACTTTTTGTCTTTTAAACCATTTTGAGTTATTCTACAACTATATATTTTTAAATCTCTTTCATTTTAATACGTCTTTTGATATGTCTTTTATTTGTTTTGCAGTAGTGATATAACCATGCTTGAGAACTAATTTTATACCAATCGCTCAAACGAAAACGATTTTTCATATATTTCAGCATTTGTGAACAAAATTTGCTTTACTAATATAACAAATATTAATAATTTGCTATCAGTGGTTTTTAAAAATCGTCTGATTAAGATTAAAATATCGATTCAAAGAAAAGCAAACGATAAAAGTGGAATAATGTTTTAAACGATAAAAGGATTTTGTTATTATAATATCAAGCACAAAAGTATATTCCATGATAAGAATATTATACATGAAAAGATTTTTCTTCGAAGCAATGCCGTTTATAACAAATAGTTATAAACAAAATTGTATATTTCCACATTCGAAAATATCAATACCCAAAAGACGTTATTGTTTTCAACATTTCTTCTGCCACTTTGAAGCAATGTATACGAAGCAATAAAATATATATTTATATAAAACGTTTTAATCTTATAAATAACTGTTTTCAGTATTTCCAAGATGCATCATAATAAATTTGAAAAAAGTAAAAAAGAATATCCCTCGACAGTCTCTCCAATCCCACAAAATATTATTATTTATGTATCAATAAAAAATAATAAATCAAGATTTATTTCGATTTCCAGCGTTATTTATAAGGATAATAAAACGAACTTAACAGAAATAGATCAACTTCAACCTCTTAAATTTCGCAAGTTTCCTTTGAATAAATCACGACGAAATAAATCTAGAATCGAATTCGAGGCACGAAGTTTCTTCCGTTGCCACTCTTCAAATGCAAATATGACATGCAAACGATTTTTTTTCTTCCGACCGGCATTAGATCATTTTTGTGCAAAACCACATGTCGCACTGAGGGACGAGGCCCATCATAGCCAAAGAAAAATGCTAGCATACAAAGAAATGACAGTTTTTCGATTCTTTTTGGCTGTTGCTATGACTACAGAGACAGTGGCTGTGTGTATAATACCAGGTCAATTCTCGATCCATATATTGGGCATAAATAGGGGTACTTTTCTGACTTAGAACTTCCGTTAGCCAAGTGGATAAACATTATATTGATAGTTGGTACGGCACGGAGATGATGGTGATAATAAAAAAAATGTCACTCCACATTTGTAGGGGAGCGGATAGAGAATGGGCCTGGTCGTATTATAAAAATCTTTCGGTTGATGGAAAAAGAGCGAGGTATAGTTTCCGCCTTTTAGTGAAAGATGGGCAATGTTATATTTTATTGCCCAAGAAAGGAGAAAAATAACACTTTTATGCGTTTCTTTATTTTTATATTTCCCTCTGTTTTCGAATTTAGTATGATTCAAAGTGAAATATGATAATTTTCCTTCAGTGACTGCTAGACAAAAAAACGCAGAAATGTATTTTTCAGTCAAAATTGTTTCATAAATGGCGTTTATGTAAAAAGTCTTCAGAAAAAATATTTTTTAGGAAACAACTTCACAATCCGGTTTGCGGTATATGAGTAACAATGTATTATAAGGATTATAGTAATTATAGATAAGCCGTGTGAAAGTAGATTTTTTATAAACTACTTTAATATGCTTCAATTTTTATAACAAATGCAATATCTGTTTTTAACATTACCAAAACAAATAAGCATTAAAATCACTTACCTGTTGCAATCGGGTGATATCACTCGAAACTCGCTATTCCTATGCTATAGTTTTCCATACCAAGAATTCCAAATGAAGGGTCATAGAATTAATGAAAAGGTGTCTGCGTGCCTTTGAAACTGGAACCAAATTAGATGCATTCAAGAGTATATGAGCAACATGTGAGACGGTGGATGGGATATTTTCCCATAACAGTCTGCCACGTATCGTTTGATTTAATGAATGTTTATCTTACGGATAGTATAAATAAGGTTATTTTGAACTCGCAGTTTAAGATATATGTTGCGATTCTAGTAGATTAACAAGCACTCGCATAGAGTATGGGAGTATAGAAATAGCTATTTCAAATGATTATTTGCCAAATAGATAAAATATAGCAATAAATCCCATTCATTAATAGGAGACAATAAGAATTCTATAAGGTGGAATATATAAAAATATATATAATAATAATATATAAGAATTCTATTTCTGCGGTATGAATAAATTTTAATGTAATATTTTAAAGCTAGTATCAGTAATCTAGTGATAAAACTATTTATGAAATGAAAAGAATTACATAGGCAACTGTATCAATTCGTTTTTGGAAGAATGATTGCTATTTCGTTGAAATGCTAAGGATAAGCTTAAACGTATTTAGCATCTTTTAAATCAGCTTGCTTTACTTGTTCAAGTTACGCGGCTTTTTCCATTCATAATTTTTGCCATCAATTTTTTTTTTGCTTTTATTACTGTATTTATTTTGTTTGTATGTTTGTACATTTAAATATTTTCATTTTTTTATATTATTTTTTGTATTTCTTTTTCTTTTTTCTCTTTGGCTTTTATGTTGCTATTTAAAATTAAATTTTAATTTAAAAAAATATTTTTTAAGCATTTTTGTCTTTTTTATAAGACTCCCCCCCCCCCTTTTCTTTAACTTGATAACGAAGTAGTAATTAAACAGAAAAGCTGCATTCTGAATAAATCTCAGTTTACTATGATAGTTTAGGGAAAACTAAACTATCTATGTATTAAAAGATTGAAAATCTAATTGAGTTTTTTTTTTGTAAACACTTTTCTTTCCTTATTAATCATTCTTTTATCTTTCTTTTTTTTCGTCACTTTTTATATTATTTTGTTTCGTAAACAGTACTTATTCTCATCTTACATTTTGCCCGTTTTCTGTTTTTATTTTATGATTGGTTCCGTCACTTGCATTTGTGTAATTTTGCGTCTTCTGAGCTCTTGTTAACCAGAATATTTATGCCAAATTTTCTAACACGGATGTGCAGTCCAACCTTATGCACCCGATACTGGCCTTTATTCCCCATAAAAACTTTTTTAAATAATTAAATTTTGAAACTGGTAGCCTGGTGTGAACTGAGAAAGGTCATTACTCTCAGGGTTCGTCGTTTGTCTTCCACTTCATATTCATGACAATGCTTTAAGAATCTTAAGGCTATAGTTGCAAGGGCACGAAACGGCGTTATGTTGTGTTATGTAATGTATGTTAAAAGTAGGAATTAATTACAAAATAATCGGCTTTTATGTTTATATCTACTGACTGGTAGCAGAAGATATATACTCGTACTCACTAAGCGCCTTAAGGCTGTGCCTCTGGAGGTTGCTAATACTGTTGGTGCAGTAAGTTAAGCATTCTGTCTGTAAAATGGAAATACTATAATAGTTAATTGGTTCTGAAATTGTGTTTGTCCAACTAAATGTTAGTTTTAATATATTCTTTTGTGATCCCTGATACAACTGAATTGCTCTGATATTTAAAACACCACACAAAAGGCGGGAAGTTTTTGCAGTAGTTCTTTCATAAGCATAATTTTAAGTCAAGTTACTTGTCTCTAATATAAGAATTGTAGCCCTTTTGGATCCAAATATAATAAGCTTTACAAGGATCCTTGTACACTTTGTTTGCTGTTTCGAACGAGAACTCCAAATTGAATTTTTTTGCAATTTCTTTTTTTAAGCTGTTGTGGTTTCTAATAGACAAAAAGACATATGTAACTCAAAAAATGGATGTTCCGAACTTTGAGAAGTGAAACGCAGATCTTCATCAGAATTCAATGTACTATTTTTTTTTTTTTTTTTGACAATTATGGTTTTTGTCCTAGACTTATTGTATGAGAAAATAAAAATGGAAATATATTTGGGGTTTCTTACGAAATCATTTTCTAATACGATTTTAAGCGTTAACTGGGAAATTTTTAGAAGGCATGTCGTTTCATTTCTCAGATCATTTAGCGGCAGCAGATCCTTTTAATGATTCGATACAATATGAATGATTAAGAACAAACAATTTTTCAAAGATAGAAAAAACACACATAGTGAATACAAAAGGAAATTTATATTCTGAAACATATAAATTATGATTCATTTTACTAAAAATGCATCTCAAAGAGAATAATCTCTAGAGTGACAGAGCCGACACCACTGCAAACACCAATTTTATAGAACATGAAACCGAAACACTAATTTAAAAGAATAGTAAACTTCTGGTGGAAAAAAATCTGTGGTTCCCCCTTTTGTTTCGTTGCACCTATTTTTAGATCGGTTCCATAGAAATTCCTTTTCATCGCAAAGTTGCCAAAGCATCAGAGAAAAATTGTAGCGAAAAAATGTTTCCTCTCACAAAAACGAAAAGAGAAATAATCCGTTTCTTTTTTGCCCAACACTTCTGCAGACAGAGAGGAGAACGAACACATATAAAGAGGATAGGGGAAAAAAATCTCTCCCAAAGCACATAGGCGCCGAATCCAATCGGAAAATTTAATTTCTGCCCTAACTCTCCTGAGAGTTATTTCTAATAGAGAAAAAAATACACAAAGAAAGCGAGTTGCTTCGAATTTAAGGGACAACTGAGTGTTCGCGCCGTAAAAGTATCGCCGTCCAACTATAAGATCCCGCCTTGGGATTTTTACACTAAAGATATAAGTTGGAATCTCATCGGGCACAGATTGGTGGTGGTTGCCAAGTTTGGCGATTTTTGGATTTCTTGGCGAAGTTTCTTCTGAAACCGGAATTATCTCTGAGATTAGTGTAGGTGGAATAATTTAATCAGTAGTTTGAAGAAAGAAACAGCTACAAGCAAAGTTTTTTTTTTTTTTTGAAGAAATAGAAAAATTTTTTCACTTTTTCTCATTTATTGTTCTTTAAAAGAACTTTTGTTTAAGGTTCTGAACATATAGAGCTGGTCCAAACCAAAGAGGTACAGATGCGAAGTAAATTTACAGAAAATAATCTGTCATAACAAAAGAATAATCTATGGCATTTTGTTATTTGTTACACATACATTTGTGCAATGAGGACTTAAAAAATTAAATAATTTTTATTAAGTAAACATTTTAATCACAATAATAAGAATCTTAATAAAAGCAATTTATAAAAGTTTTAGGTTCATAAATTTATAATAATTTGATATGAAAATTACAAAAATGTTGTTACATTAAGGGATTTTTTTTTGTTTCAGTTTCTTATATGCTTTATAGCAAATTCGTCGATAATATCATTATAGTTTAAGTTTTTAGTGAAATTCGGATTCTACAGATAAAAATGCCTAAACACAAATTTTTATCAATACTAGATTTTAAATATTTTATTATTATTTTTAAATTTGGCAAAGATTTTTTGATAGATGCGACGATAATTTGTAAAACTAATATAATTTTCAGAACAATAATAAAATTAATTATAATAAATTCCAACAAATAATAAAATTAATAAACAATAATAAATTCCAACAAATAATTTAAAATAAATGTTGTTGAATTTATATTATTGTAAGACTAGAAAACAAAACTCGAAACTAAATTTTGATTCTATTGTATCGATAAGACTCATATAATTTTCAGAACAAAAATAAAATATATACCTCAAATAAATCATTTTCAAAAATATATTATAAAATTCATAGCATTGTGAAACTAGAAAGCGAAATTCGACGATAAGATTTGATTTCATTAAATAAATCAATGAAATCGAACATTGCTTTGAAAGTTGTGTTTTAAAACATGAAGATCGATTTTACTCAGTTTGTGAGTATTTTCCAATTATATTAAAAAAAATCATAATATCTCCTCTTGTGATTAATTACGAAAGTTTTCTTAAAATAAAAAATTATACTAAAAAATTAAACCATTCAAACATGTATTAGACCAGTGGATGTGTTATGTTTTCTTGTATTATTAATCAAATATAGGAGAAAACATTATGCCCCTAGCCCTCCTTGCAAAATCAGTCAGCGGAGGTGTGAAAGGGAGTGGGTGTTGAGACTCCTCACTGCTGTCAACACCTTTCGGACAACCTCTGTTTACATAAATAATTTATTCAATGATTATAAGCATCCATAAATTATCACTGGTTTTATACATGTTGTATGGATTTCGCTTCAATGGCACTCGTTCCTTTTTTTTTTCTTTTTTCCCTATCCGAATTTTAGTTATATGCATTGACAAAATTCTTTTTTAGCTGTAAATTGAATTACATTTGCTCTTTCTTGAAGGAGTCTTTATGTCTTTGGATACATTTAGCTTATTAAAAGGAATTGCAAAATAAGCATTCAAAAGGGTTCACTCTTTTCACATTATTTTAAAAACGTATTTAAACGAAATGTAGCAATGGGAAATGTTATTTATTTATATTTTTATAAATTAATGCTTTTAATAACGTTTTTTTCAAAAATTAATTATTTTGGGTTTCCGAATAAAAATTACGGATAATCCTTTAGCATATTTAGGATTCATAAATCTCTTTTGTACAGGGTTATTGGGAAATAAGTTACCCACTTCAGAGGGCTCTAAAATGCGTTCAATTCATCCAATTGAGATAAAATGCGAACTACAGTTTATTGAGATGATGCACTTCACATTTATTAAGTAAAAAATAGTACAAAAATTCACCGTTAGGTGGCGTTGTAATACACATAAAACTACTTAATATGGTTTATAATTGTTAAATAAAGTAAAATTAAAATTGCCCAATATGTCCTCTTTCATTTTCAACAATATGCTCTAATCGGAGAAGCATAATTTTTTTTATAAATGATCAGAGTGAATCTGCCGGAATATTAAGAATAGGGCCCCGAATGTTGTCCTCCATATCTGGTAGAGATGATGGCCTTTGACGGTAGATATTGTCCTTCAAATAACCTCACAACCAACAGTCGCAAGTGGTGATGTCCAGCGAGCGAGGAGGCCATGCTATTGGGAAATGACGGCTGATAACTCGTGTTTCTGTGAAATGCTGCATTAACAATCACTTTACACGACGATCAATATGAGGGGGTGCACCATCATGCATGAAAATGATATCTTCGAAGCATCCACACTGTAGAAGAGTTGGGATTACAAAATCCTTTAGCATATTATGGTGCCGTTGTCCTGTGACAGAACAGATTTGGATTCCATTTGAAGTTATCTCTTCAAAGAAATACGGTCCAATGATTTAGGTAGCTGTAAACCCACACCATATTGTCACTTTTTCAGGTGCAAAGGTTGTTCCTGGATAAGGTGAGGGTTTTCCTCTGCCCAAATTCGACAGTTGTGGGTGTTAACTTGCCTATCGAGGCAAAAGTAAGCCTCATCACTCCACAGAATGTTCCATAGCACGTTGTGTCAACCACCATTCGAGCAAGGAACTGAAGTGCAAAAGTTTTACGGACCTCTAAGTCCCCGTCTTGCAACAGGTACACAGGTTTGAGTCGCCAATCCAACAATTGATATCAATAAAATTACTAAAGTATTTGTTCCATACTTCAGAATTTTCCATGGCAGTAGGACCGTATTACTAAATCATAAATTCTTCAGCACCAAATATGATACAAGTGACACCCACCGATTTTAAATCAATGCAAACAATTTACTACTAATTAACTTTACTGCTATTTATCTCATATTTAATTATTAATTATTTAATTATATTTTGTTTTCAAAGCTTTAAAAGTTAATCGAAATCTTACTCAAAATTAATCTCATTTGAATTCTTTGCTGATTGCTCAATTTTACATGTCAATGGTTTTGAATGTTTTTTTTAAAGACAGGAAAAGAAAATGCAATTTTTCTCTAAGGGCTTTAAATGGCACCGCATTTTCTAGAAAAATTCATTTCTTTACAGATTGTGCTTTTTTTCTTGCATGTATATATTCCATTTTTTTAAAAAACCAAAAAACAAAAAAGAGACTAATAACTTAAAGTTTTAGATGAATAACTTATTAAAACATTAATAACAAAAAACAAAACAAAACAAAACAAAAACTGAAGGAATCATAAAATTTATTCAAAGAAAAAATTCACTCTGACATAAAAGATTGTCTTCGAAGACTTCAATTTCAACTCTGTTGGATAAAGGCTTATTCAATTCCCGAAAAGAAGAAACACCCTCGGAAACAAAAGGAAATGACTAGGAAAGTTGAGATTGCCAGATGATTGAAAAGATATTCGCAACCTACGATGACAAAAACTTTCGCTGTCGCTGTTTGTTTTTGCTTCCTCCGTCAGCAAATTGCCAGAATTTTAATGTCAAAACACAGAAAATTTGTCATTTTACACAGGGAATCTCTTTTTAGCAAGCACCTTTTAGTACTTTCGCACTAGTTTTCATAAGGCATTCTATTTTAGAGTTATTAAAATTTATGCAATGAGACGACAAGTAATAAAATAGTTAAAAAATAAATTTAGCTTAGAAAAATGTGCTAGGTTTAGTGCTGCAGAATTCTGGGGATAAAATGTGTATATTTAAGGAAATTTTTCTTTTCAGATTGAAATCTTCTATTTTTTCAGAACGCTCATTTAATTTGTAATTTATATATTTACATTGCAATAAGAATGCGAAATCGCGATCGATTGGTTTTAAAAAAGAAATCATGAAAAACCAAATAAAGTTAACAAAGGATTTTAAAAATCGGAATTAGAGTTTCAAGAAACTTGTTTTGCTACAGCTTAAACTTTTATAAAAACATTATAGTTAAACATCATTTAACAAGCACCTGGTATAACAGGTGATTCGCATAAAAAACGACAAGAAAAAAAAATGAAAAAAAAAATCACCTCGGCAAGCTGGAAGGCAAAGATAGATTCCTTTACATCTAAGTTGGTATCTGGCAACATAAATTGTTGATATTAGAAACAGTCAAAATTAGAGCTTGGAAATCACTTTTCAGCCCATAACTTTTAAGATATTGCAGTTATTGAAATACTTGAAGGTGCTTCGCATTACGAATGAAATTCGGGAGCGAATCACGCTTGTAATGCGAATTTTATTGCAATGCTAAAGAAATATTGATCGAAATATTTTATAATATACTTTTTTTTAATTGAAACTAAAAATGTCTGACAATTATTTTGTACTGAGCTAATGGATTCGGAAACTGGAATTTTTTTCAATCAATACAATCAGATTCTCTGAGCTTCAAATTATAGATTGTCTAATTATTGAAAAAGATGACAGAAGAAGCGAGAAAGAATAAACAGCCAGAAACTGGCTATTAAAGATTGATCCAGGAAATTTGGTTATTTATCATTTATTATAATACACATTAATTAATTAAATTAAAATATATTATAAAAAACTGATCTTACTCATTAAAAATGTTGCTCATACTATCTATTTAGTAAAAGCTCTGATAAAAATTATTCAGAGAAGATTTTCAGTATCTTTTAACATGAATTCACTACCTTATTAACACAAAATTAATGCTACGATATCTTCATAATATTGTACTGCCTACAGAATATCGAATAAAATCGTAGAATTAATGAGCAATGTCTACTTGTGGATAAAAGGAACAGCCAGGAATATTTTATTTTCTGGAGTATTTCAGTATGAATGCTTTGTTACTGGAATATTCTCAAAGTGGAATTAAAAAAAACATTGCTCCTTATAAACCCTGATATCGTGTCACTTTATTTGAGTAATATATTTATCGCCAGCTTTTTATCCTTGATATTAAAAGCAATTCGTAATAAAAACTTAAATAGCAAAAAAAAAAAAAAAAAAAAGCCCTGATTGGTTCTGCGTAGATCTAGTATGCTAGTCTAGTGTTATCTATTTAGTAAAATTTCTGATAAAAATTATTCAGAAATTTTTAATGCCTTTTAATGTGATTTCACTACCTTATTAGCACAAATATCCATAATACCGTAACGATATTTTCTTGGTTTTGCACGGCATCCCAAATATCGAATAAAATCTTAAAGATAATGTGCAATATCTTGTGCTACTAGGATACTTGTGAATAAAAGAAACAATTGGGAATATTTTATTTGCTGGAGTATTCCGGTACGAATGTTTTGTTATTGGAATGCTCTCAATTTAGAAAAGAAAAATCAAAAACATTCTTCCTTCCAAACTCTGATGTCTGGCCACTGTATTTGAATGGTGTATTTCATCATTAGCTTTTTATTCTTGACATTAAAAAAGCAATTCGTATAGAAAATTTCAATAGTAAAAATAAGCAAATAAATAAATAAATAAATTAAAAATTAAAAAAAAAAAGTGTTTGGTCCTGTGTAGATTTAGCATGCTAGTCTAGTATTATCTATTTAATAAAAGTTCTGAGAAAAAAATATTCAAAAAATTCGAATTACTTTTAATGTAAATTCACAACTTTGTTAGCACATGATACCTTCATTGTATTGTACGGCATCCAGAATATCAAATAAAATCATGGAGATAACGCGCAGTATCTTCTGTTACTAGGATACTTGGGAGTAAAAGGAACAACCAGGAATGTTTTATTTGCTGGAGTATTCCAGTACGAATGCTTTTTACCGTTTTCTATTCTCAAACTGGAATAGAAAATCGAAAATATTTTTTCTTGTTATACCCTGATATCTGGTCACTTATTTCGAATGGTGCATTTTATAATTAGCTTTTTACCCCTCTTATTAAAAGCAATTCGGAATCAATACTTCAATACGAAAAAAAAAATCCCATTTCGTTCCGTGTAGATCTAGTATGCACAGAACTGAAATGAAAAAAACATGCTGGATCCAAAAATTGTAAAGATTCATCTGATAAATGCTTCAGAATTTCTTGGTTCTTTTAAGCTTAGCAAGTGCTGAAATATTTCACAATTTATCACCTACGCAATAACACATTCCCGGAAAGATATGATTTCATCTCTTCAAGTGATTCAATCAGCACAGCATTTCCGGATAAAGTGAAACTGGAATCATTCTTATCAGAAATAACACTCGAGCACGTCTGCGATTCAGATTGTCCTGAAGTCATTGCTTTTTTTTTCGCCCACACGTACCCGGACCCACGCCCAGACGGGACATCAGATGAAAAGAACCCAGAGACCAAACGATTGATAATAATAATAATAAAGAAAAAGGGTCGAATTCATCTACATACGAAACTGAACGGAGCGTAAAAATGGTATCTATGACATAATACAGATTCTTGCACATCCAAACGAATTTGGAAGAAAGTCAAGAAAATAAAAGAAATTGGGAAAAAAAACTTTTTTAAAAGCTTTCCCTAATCCATTGCAATCTTTTCTCTCACTTTAAAATATTGCCTCTTTGAAATGACTGAATAAAAAGAAGAATAAAACGTTAAAGAATAAAATTATCCCCGCACCCAAACGCATCGCTTGAGAAGAACCTTCTTTTTTTGCTCTGCCTGCCTTTCCCTTTTTTTACGCTTGTATAAGCTTCGCCTTTAGTCTAGCATGTTTATCTAGATTCTTCTAGCTACGGAGGTTCTGTCCCCAAAAATTTTCAGTCCTGGGCTTTTCTTGTTGAATCAAGAGATTGCCAGAATGAGATATAGCCTTAACTCTCTTAAATTTCGGCCTTTTCTTTATTATTATGTCTTTTATTTTGCTAGAAGAAAAAGAAAAGATTAAAAAAGGCGGGGAGAAAGGGGAGAAACACACGAGATAGAGAAAAGTTAAGACGCTTCTATACTTCCCATCTCTTTCTTCATTTCTTCTCCCTTTAGTTTATTTTATTATTATTATTTCTTTTTAACAAAGAACCGTTGAAGCAGAAAAGGTTATTTATAGTCAAAAAACGATCTCTAACGTTTGCATTGTACACAATGCGCAGACGATGAGTGAAAAGTTTTAAAGCGGTAAAAAGTCGAGAATTCCTTTATTATTTTTTTTTACCGGCACAAGCCTTCGCAGGTGGAAATCCAAGCTGAGTTTTTTAAAAACTAAAATCGTCTGTAAAACAATATTGTTTACAGTAATCGTTTTTTTTCATTCGATTCAGATTATTTTTCAAGAACTATTAAAAAAATAATAGCTATTTTTTGTATTTGATAATGAATAAGAAAATACTAAGCATCTGGATAATTCTGAATGCAGATATTTAAAAAGAC
Source organism: Argiope bruennichi (assembly GCF_947563725.1). Classification (NCBI taxonomy): domain Eukaryota; kingdom Metazoa; phylum Arthropoda; class Arachnida; order Araneae; family Araneidae; genus Argiope; species Argiope bruennichi. The sequence continues at coordinate 60,285,869 of NC_079154.1, forward strand.
AAAAGAAAGATGATTTAATTATTAAAATCGAGAATTTAAAGTTTTGTTAAATCCAGTAAGAAGAAAAGTAAAATCTTTCAATCAATTAATTAATGGAAGTCCCACTCTTACATTATAACTTTTTGCGAAAAATTCTTTAAAATATATAAATTTATTTCGTGTATCTCAGAAACGGCTCTAACGATTTGGATCAAATTTTATATATAGACAAGGCTTTGCTTTTTAAGTTTATCTGTATAGGCTTCCTGAAAGTACGCATTTTCGCACGCATGCATGCACATGCACACACACATACAACATTTTTTTATAACTAAATATTGATATGTGGCTATACATGATCTGCATAACCATATCAGAGATGTAGCAGTGGTTAGGGCTTCGGAGGCCCATGTATTTTTCTCATGTTCGATCCCGCGTTTGCAATTCAATTATAATTCGCTTATAACTTTCAACAAGCCAAAAAATAGGATTTTATGTAAAATTTTACAAAAAAAAAAAAAAAAACATCAATATCGAGTGAAATTTGGTCTTCCAGGTACTTTTCAGTTGCATGAGAATTTGACAAAAAAATGTACTAATTTTCAATGAATCCTTCATATTTTCAAAAGTATGGGGATTAGATTATCATACTTTCAAATAGATGAGGGGAATTCTTGCCATCAGATTTATTATTATAAGTTTACAACAAAAGATTTCATATCATCTGCTGATTGTTGGTTTATAGGAGTGTGAAAACAATTTTAAAGACGATAAACTTAAATTTACTTCTTTCTTATTAAGAGGAATTCGCAATTATATCAAGCAAAATCGATTTTTAAACTTAAGTATATTATTTGAAAATAAGATATTTTTCCTTATTTCGATCTTAGAAGAAACTGGAATTCCCTTCACCCTCCTTCTTCTTGGTAAGTCAAAACTAGGTAGGAGTAATTTAATGTAAAACTCCTATACAAAAATATGGCTATTTAAACTTTTTATATTTAATTTTGTAATTCTTCAGATAAACGAGAAACACGCTATCATCAGAGAAAAAAAATAAAGGCAATCCGTTTTAAATGCACAGAATTTTTTTTTTTTTTCGAATTTTAAAAAAAGGGAGAAAGAGAGAGAAATTTTATGAAACAGACAAAAAAATTCTAAATAAGAATAAAAAGATAATTCTTTGAAATAGCACGTTTGGTTAAAGAAAGAATGCAGATTAGATTGTAAATTTTCATTCAAACGCGCAATCCAATCTGCTTACAAAATTACTAGGTATTTGAAGATAGATAAGTATTTAAAGGAAATTCAGTTACTGATACACAGATGCATTTTTTTATCAGTACTGCAATAACATTGTCGGTTAAAGCGGATAATGAATCTGGATTATAAAATTCCTGTATTTTCTTTACAAATTTCCTTTTTCACCTGTTTTATTACTTATACAACCTTAATGCCCAGTGTCGTTCACTTATAAACAAACTACATGCGTATATGATAGTCGGGTCGTTAGATATGGTTGCTCGGAAATATGAGAGTCATTAAAGTTAACCAAAGTAACCCACATAATTTTAAAAATACATCCAGGCAATTTCATTAATATAATACTATAAATATTTAGTATACTAGAAGATTTATCCTTTTAGATGTGTTGTTCTCCAATTAAAAATATTTCAAATTGTCACAAAAATTGACACAAATTGTTGCTGTTGTAGACAATCTATGCACATTAACAAAGTACTTAATAAATTTAGAAAGATATTTTTGCAGATCATTTTACTAGATACAAATATATTGTAACACTAAATGAAAAACAAGGAAGTCCGAAATACCACCAGAATACACAAAATTCACAATCACTAAAAACGGATCGAAACAAAAAAAATGGCAGAAAAAATGTAATGTCACACGCAAAATTAAAAAAAAAAAATGAAAACAATATTAAAAGAGAATATATGAATCACCATAAATATAAAATAATAAAAACTGAAGAATACAACTCATTGACCTTTGTTAAAATATAGCATAATAAGTAAATAAAATGTGAAATTTACCATCTGATAACAAATTTTTATTCATATTTAGCTTTATTCACAAACCGATACATCAATCTATTTCGGCATTTAAAAAAAAAAGACACTTCTCAAAAATGCTTGACGTCAAAACAGAAATTAAGTTTTTCTCATTCCATAATGACGTCGATAAAAGGGTTGGAAATATCTTAAACACTGCCTAGTATTATAGACTTTGCTGGCTAGTTATATTATATATTAAACGTTCGTATGAACAAGCAGAGTATAGGCAAAGACTCGATCTGAGGCAGTTAGTGACTGCAATTTTTTTTTCTATTTAGGATATTATTGAAAAGCAGCACTTGTCTTAATTATTCCTTATTCTCAACAAATCTCAGCTGGTATTTGTATATTATGAGAATTATATACATCATAAACGTGTATATATTTTTAGTAAATCATCCATTTATATTTTAAAATTACTGATATAAATTTAAAAAAAATTAACCATTCAAGACATAAAAGTTTTAAGGACAATTAAAATAAATGCAAAAATTTTACTTACCTAAGATGCAGATTCTAGTAATTCCAACTATCGATATCGCTGTTCTTGATGTGCAAATACCTCCTGAAAATAAATAAAACCGTTTGTTTATTTATATAATAAAATCTATTTGATTATCAGATTAAAATGAAATCATGAAAACTCTACATTTAAAATATTTATTTAGAGTAAAATTTCTTGGAATTTTTTTTTTCATCAGCATTATTTATGGGTTGCAATATATTCGAGATATTTGTTGGAAAGCAGCGGTTTCTCCAGAAACCAATATTTTGTCATTCTGGCCTTCCGGTAGCCATGCGTTTTAAGGAAAGCATGGCACTGGGTCCCAACATGTAGATTTCAGTACTCTTTGACCAACATAAGCAATCAATTTCTTCTGAAATTTTTAATTATATTTCAGAAATTTTTTACAGTTGCCTTTGGCAGTCAGATGACTCACCAGAAATATTGGTTGTGCTTGATTTCAATTAAATTTCTTATGCATTAATTTGAAGTTCGTGAAACACTCAACAATGCATTTTAAATACCAATTAAAATGTATAGACAATAAAGCTATATCATTTTAATAGCTTTATACCTGTTTCACATTTTAATAGCACACTTTATTTATTGCTTGAACTTATTTATTACAATTGACTCCCATGACATCATAAAACTTTTAATCTATTTCAAACTGCATGCTGCCTTTTCCGGTAATGCAACTTCATTTTCTGATTTCTCAAGTAAATTTCATATAATACTTCTATTCGTAGCTTTTGAGAACATAAAAAAAAATCATGCGTTTAAATATGTGACGAAGTAATAAAAAAGGTTGCAACTATGGAATCTATTGTTAAAAATTATAAAAATTTAATTAAAAGAATTTCAAAATTCAGGAAAAAATAGCATAATAATTAAACTGCTATTAAACAGACAACTTTTTTAAATTTTAGAATGATGGTTAATTTTTAAGTAGCTGAAATTATAATTTGAGTTTTAAAAAATTACTCTGAGGAGTGCAACTTTATTCTTCAAATGTTATTATTATATTTATTTCAAATTTACGATCTCAAAGTCAAACGTTTTGTACTGTAAAGCACCAACACGCACGCACAAATTCTTCTTTATTAAGTATAAATTTTATGCATAACAATTTATTAAATTTTGCAAAATTGTGCAGTAAATATGGTTTTTGCTATTAAAATGCGATTAATGAACCTGCACAAATCACAAATGTCAGATTTCTGGACCTATCGTTAACTTGGCTGTCTGTAAGTTTTATATATTATAGAGAAGCTATTGAAAATAAGGAGATAAAGCATTTATTATTAACAACTAAAAGAATGTCAAATAAAATATTTATCTGCAAAACGGGATGAATCAACTTTAAATCAAGATGTTTTTTTTCTAAATCATTTTTTTAATCAATATAAAAAAGAAGTTTTTGTGATTAATTTTATTACTATAATCTTTCTCCACAGGATCCATAATTAAAAAAAATTATTATGAACTATCTTTACGTTTATTTATAGAAGAGCTTCACAACTTGACTTATCTAATGCATTGAAGTTAATTGTCAATGCAATATTAATTTGTAACCTTATAAAATTTACCCAATTTATATATTTATTTAACTTCCTATGCTTCATTTTCGCAAAACATACAACTTCTTTATCGATTTTTTTTTTTACATATTTCCGGTGATGTGCCGGAGTTCTAAAATTTTACCAGTTATTTGTCTGCAATGACAATTTACTATTTTAATATTTCAAAGATTGATTATCCATTAATTAAATTAAATTTTCATTTAATACTCGTGGCTCCATTTGGTTGTAAATTTAAAAAAAAATTATTTCATGATTCCGTAATATTTATGATGATGAATTATAAATTTAATTTACAAAAAAGATTAGAATATATTTAATACAATACAGAAATTCCAACTTTTTTTAGCACTAAAAGGTAGAATTAAATAATATACTAATAAAAATATATTATTAAGAAACATTTTTCTTAAATTTATTAAACATTTTAATTTAATTTATTTTGTGAAGATGTAATTTAATAATCGAGTTTTTGCTCACTTTCTGATGTGCTAAATTTTTACTCTTCTGTGTGTTTAACAAAAACACACTATTTTAATAATTTTTAATATTTTTTTTAATTATTTTATTATTTTTAATTAACAATGAATCGTTTTATTTAGTCAAGTTCAATCACGTACCAATAGCGTCACCCAGAATTAATTTCAAAAAATGATTAAATGACTCTATAAAGTTTATAATTGGAAAATAATTTAAAAAGGAAAACTTTCTAATATTTCGCACAGTGTGTATTTAAAATTGTTTTTACTGAATGTTCGAAAGTAGATTCAGTAAAAATTTCCCACAATTATCATAAACAAATTAAATAAGGGTTTAAAAGAATCTTCAGCGTTGTTAATTTAAAAATTCAGCATGTTCTAATTATTTGCTTAATTATTACGAAGAATAACATCGGAAATAAATAAATACGAACTTAAGCAAAGTACATATAATTCAAGTTAAAATTATTAATCGTCTAGAAATCAGACAGGCAATTTCTCAGATTAGCCTTTCCTGAAATTATTATGAAATATATATAGTTGCAAACCCTGTTTAAAATGAATGCGCGTTTTAGCAAATGAAATCCTTATTTATTAGATCAAAGGCTAGGAAGTGCATGTTAGATTTCTACGAGTAGTATATCATGTATGGTATGTTAATGAGGTTAATATAAACAGTAAAGGAAATAACTTTCGCGGTAAAGAGTTAAATAATTAAAACTTAAAATTTTTCTGTAAAACTATTACAAACTTACAAATATTTGTATAAAAGTGTATATTCTTACAATTTTTTGCTTCATGTAATTTTTTTCATGTTCGTAAAGATAAGATATTTTAATAAGTTTTTTACTAACTTCCTGATTTAAAAGAGTTCTGACATCCAGACATCCAGTATAGTTGTGTGTTCCCAAGAAAATATAATAATTTAATAGTTTTAATACCTTATTATCAATTAATATTTTAATTTAAAGTTAAAATGAATTTTATATGATAGAGCCATCTCCTTGTGAAGTAGAAAAAAATTGATTACAAGATGTAACAATTATATTAATTAGATGCATTCATCCAAAGAGAAGCTCATTTTTCATCTGGATTCAAAATAATTTTAGTGAATCGTAAGAAAGAAAATATATTAGTTTCAAAACAGTGAAAAGGCCAATCTATTCTTCATTTCAGTTTCAAAATTAAGTGCTTAAATACAATAAATATTTAACCTTATTAAACTGAAAGTGACTGGTTCGCTTCAATTTCAGCAATCAAAATTTATTATTATGGGAAAGTAATTCCATAGTCTAATGAAAACAATAATTTATTACGAATATTATTTAAAAATAGTAAATACATTATATGACGTCTTCACAAGAGGAGGATCTGATCATATGCTGTTTGAATTCAAAAATACTCTTTTTGCATTGTAAGATTGATGGTATTCTAGCACCGAAACAGCACAAAGTCAGATCCAATCTTCATTAAAGTTTCTAAATCAAAATTAAGCTTACAGAATAATGCTTTAATACAATAAACATGTCAGCATTATTAAACTAAGAGTCACTAGTTCGTTTAAATTTCAACAATTAAAATTTATGATTATGGGAAAGCAATTCCATAATCGTATGAAAACCATAATTTATTACGAATACTATTTAAAAATAGCAGGCACATTACATGACTCCTCATCAGGAGAGGAACTCATCAAGTCCTGTCTAAATTCATAAATGCCATTTGTGTATCATAAGACAGACGATATTCTAACACAAAGTCAAATATAAACTTCACTAAAATTTCTAAATAAAAATTAAACTCACAATAAACGCATAGCCTTATTAAACTAAAAGTCACTAATTCGTTTCAATTTCACTAATCAAAATTTATGATTATAGGAGATTAATTCCATAATCTTATGAAAACAATTTATTACGAATACCATTATAAAAACAGCAAGTACATTATATATGACGTCCTCATCAAAGGATGATCTCATCAAGTCCTATCGAAATTCAAAAACACCATTTGTGTATAGTAAGACACCGAAATAGCACAAAGTCCGATCTAATCTTCACTAAAGTTTCTAAATCAAAATTAAACTCACAATAAAAAGCTTTGAACCCTTTACAAAAATGACAGACAAGCGCTTTATGGGAAAGTAATTCCATAATCTTATGAAAACAGTTTATTACGAATACTGATTAAAAATAGCAGGTACATTATCCGACGTTCTCACTAGAGGAAGATCAAATTTCAGTAATCAAAATTTATAATTATGGGAAAATAATTCCATCATCTTATGAAAACAATTTATTACGAATACTGTTTAAAAATAGCAAATACATTATCCGACGTTCTCACCAGAAGAGGATCTCATTGTCCTGTCTAAATTCAAAAATACCAGTTGTGTATTGTAAGACAGACGATATTAAAGCACAAAGTCAGATCTAATCTTCACTAAAGTTTCTAAATCAAAATTAAACTCACAATAAAACGCTTTGAACCTTTCACAAACGAGAGACAGCGCTTTGAAGGCAGCACTGAAGAGTCAAATTCTATTCTTGGCAACCGGACCACCAGATGATTAGAGGCGGCGGGCAAAATGGATGAGGTCCTGCTGAAAGACCACACCCTAGGATAGGGATGGTGGAGGCAAGAATTGTTATAAATGTGAGTGCTCCACAGGAACAGGGCGGATCCTGACACAAGACACGCAAAGCACCCTGACAAAAAAAGAATACACAAAACACAGTTTTCATCATGTAATGCGATTGTCTGTAGTATTTGTTGGCAGTATTAATGTGGCTGAAAGAGATAATAGAAAATTGTTGGGCATCAAACGTAATGAGATATAAAGAGACGGAATTTACGTGGGAAGGTCATTTTTCAAGACCCAGATGTAAAAAATATCGGCAGATCTTTTTTAAGAATCATCTGGTCTTGTAAAGCAATTTCTGCTTATATTGACATCAAGTTTCCCATACTTTAGAAGAAAATATCTTTTATTGGTTTAAGCTTTAACCAATTTAGATAAGCAGTTTTTGGTTTTTACAAATAAATAAACGAAACTGGGATATTTTTTTTTCAATTATAATAGAAATTGGTTTCGACTGCCACAATCAAATCGGTATCATCTAGTCTTTTAAAAAACAATGAAGGAATATCGTAATATCAGAAGTCTTGATGCGCCACACCCTCACTTTCCGAAAATGTTACGAATAGAATTTTGACATATAGAATTCTTTGATGACAAACCGTTTTTGATATAGTTCTTATTTGTATCAACCATTCAATGTTATATAAATAACATTTCAATTTTGCACTTTTTTTGAAACATTGAATGAATTAATAACTAATAATAATCGTAACTAATAGATTACGGTAAGTTATTAGTTAAAATGAATTAAGATTAAATTCAAACAAAGTTTGTTATTTAACATGGAAAAGTGTCGTAAGAGCAAAAATTTCATAAGTAGTTGTCAGCATATTAACTTTTACTACTTTTGAAATTTTAATTAACAAATGCAACTTACTTTTGCTTTCATTTCAAAAATAAGTATAAACTCTGAAATACAGACTGAAACAGATATTAATGGATGTTTTTTTCTCAATTTCTCCAAAGTATTAATTATGATTGGAATCAAATTAGACGTCAAGAGATATCGTAGAAGAAATACTATTTATTTATTCCCCACATCATTGACCTAACTAATTCAAAGGATGCAAAGTTGATACGATTGATGGGTAGAAAAAGTAGAAAAAAAAAAGAAATAATAATATTATATATGTATAAACTGAAGAATCAATGAGAACATAATAAACCATATATCGTATAGCATGTACATGCACGTACAAAGACAAATAAATAATTAAAGTTTCTTCATTTTCTGACTTAATTAACGGTGCTTTGAGTTTACAAAATGAAACACGTTGGAGTTCGTTTTACAAAGTCAAGACAAATTCTCTATCCCCCCCCTCAAAAAAATCCCATGAACACATCACATTGTCAAATAACATTCTTCTGGGATTGATATACAAAAGATGACTGATAAAGGCAGAAATACAGAAGTTTATCGATTGCTATTGTGGAGATTTATATAATTAAATGGATTCGTCCCTTCACGGCGAATCACTCTTACGAGCAAAGTATGAGCCTTAGGTATTCGAATAATTATACTTAAGAAAGAGGGAAAGAGTTTTAGTAGGAATATTCAGATTTCGCTTGAACAGACATTTTGGGCTCTTTAATACTGAAAGAATTCACGTATTCAGCGAGGAGTCTATTTCAGATCAAATTCATATCGATGCCATTTTCGATATAAAGAAATTATACACCTCACAATTTACTTTTTGTTAATATTATGGGACCAATGAGGCGGGGGGGGGTGAATGACTTCGAATTTGAGATCTGATTTCATCAAAGATCCACTTTTAGCTTGCATGAAATTTGTAACAACCATCCAATAAAAAGGAATTTTAAGTTAACCAACCATATATCCGTCTATTTAAAATTTAAAAAAATATTTCACGAAAATATTATGAAGTAACATACTATATTGAATAAGTAAGATACTGCATTTCTTGCCATTTAATGGCTTCCCTATGGGCGATAGAGATTTGACTTTCCAAACTTAAAATATTGTCTTTAAAATCAAAGAAGTTTCATCCATTGAACTAAGTCAATTTCGCAATCACTAATACAAAAGTTTATTTAAAACATTATCATAAATATGAAAAAGCATCTTTTAAAATTGCTTAAATCCATTTTCTGTTTGAATAGCACCGTTATTTGACTATTAAAAACACAAATTCAAATAATAAATTCAAAGAACTGTTTTACCACATTAACCTTCTTTATATCCCCTCTTTCCCAGTAAAAATAAAAATAAATCATGCGTTTCCCATTTTAAACACAACGCATCTTAATTTACACCTCGGGACACAGGAAGAACTTATCAATCCTGTCACGCACACCAAAAATTCATGCGTTTCACCACTTCGGAAAACGGAATGACCGCTTCTTTTTTTTTTCCTGCTGTAATGTCTGGCTGGTGCAGACATAGCAGCTTGGACAGCTGCCAGAGATGATCTAGAAGAAAAGTTAGGAAAACTGTGACTAATTTTCAGGGAAGAGAGAGAAATGGAAAGGGATCCACTGCTGCACCCCCAGCCATCATACGAGAGTAAACACTTCAGAAGGAGGATATTAATGAATATGTTCTTGCAGAAAGCATCCAGCAATTTCTCTCGCCTCATCGCACTGCTAAATATCTCTGCGGCGCTCCATTCAATTATTCATAATTAATTCCTAAAGCTTGGAGAAAATGAGTTTAAAAATTTACTCTGTTTCTAGTGTTTCTCTGATGCGGCCTATCTATTTACTTCAGAAACTGCGTATTTTGGAAGCAGTCTTATATAAAGATGGGATGTTTGAGTCATAACGATATGAAAGGAAAGCAAGAATTACAATTCCTTTTGTTTGGTAATTTTCTGAATAGTTGTGATTTGTAAATACTAATTTTTAAACTCTTTTGTCGATATTATTAGTTTAGTTTGGTTATATAGACGTCCCGTTTTAAAGTAACACTAGGGCTATTTTGGGATCGACTTCGTAATTTTAAATTGCGGTCAGATGACGTGGACGTCATCTGAGGTGACACACCTTCTCCAAACTTCCACAACACACAAACAGGAGGACGTTTCACCCTGACGAATTTAACGTGCACCAGACCCACTTACACGACGATTCTTCGGTGAAATCGGGTATCGAACCTGAAACCCTCCGGTTCCGAACCCGAGACGGCTCTTTTGTCGATATTGTTGCTTCATCCTTTAGATTAATGACAGAAATAGTAAAGTGTAAGGTTAATGAAAAAAAAAAAAACAGATTTTTCTTGTGTTGCTGAAATGACAACTTAAATTTTAAAGTGACTTTCGCAACATCACAACTTTGTGAAATAGACTCTTAATATGGATTAGAAGTCCCTGTGATGAAGAACAGTCAAGTTCTATGAAGTGTTTTGCCTATTTTTTTAAATTTTATTGTGACATAAAGTAGTTGATCTGTATTTACAAACCTTTGCATATGATTTTTTTTTACTTACATTAATTGAATCATTCATTAAATAATATTTAATGAATGATTTTTTTAAACATGCTATCTGTTTCAAAAGAATTCATATATACAAACCGTGGTCAGAGGATTTACGTCAAAACTTAAGGCAACATGTTTCTCTTCAAATTGCGAGTAGTTCTTTAAAGACTAATTAGATTATAACGCATTGATATTCATTTTAAGTAGAAAAGCAAGTGCACACAAAGTAGTTCGGCTGAGGTCACACAATTTCTCTGGGTCCAGGGTATATTTTCAACGAATTGACCTTAAAAGCACAACGTTATTTAGTCAACCATATAACTATACATAGAGGATAGATGATAATAATTATATTGGCATAGATGCTCCGATACCAGGTACAGTAACTGCTGAGACTGGATCCCCAAACCACAAATGATTTACAAACAAATACCAATAAATAAAAGGTCTCCCTCGAGCTCTCCCTAATACTCTCTAATAAACCTGTCGTGCCAGAGAACGCCTTACATGGCATTATTGTTCAATAGTTGCAAAATATAAATTTTTACAAAATAGTTACAAAATAAAATTAAAATTTCATCCTTTAAACTATGCCGTCAGCTCAGTTATAAAATATGGCAAAATATATTTGTTATAGATCATTGTTAGGCTTAGTTATAAAATATGAATTTCCATTGAGCATTATTCCATATTTAAATACGTGATTCAGACAATAAAACTTCACTAAGGGAAGTAACCACCATTTTTCTCCTATTCCACATCTATACTACAAGGAAAAATAACTTGAGGCAGATAAGAATTGATAAGAATTTTGGAATACTTCAACCCAAATATTAGAGGACAGAGAAATTGAAAAACAACGAAAATAGATCTGTTAAAGCCCTATCATCCTCTTACAGTAAACACCTTTGATGAAAAGCATTAATGAGTATAGAAGACATTACACAATTTCTCTTACCGATCGCATTATTAATATCTCTGCTGCATTACGTTCAATAATTCATAATTAATTCCCCAGCTATGGAAGTAAATAAATTTAAAAATTTATTCTGCTTAAAGAATTCCTTCAGATGGTGCTTATATGTTTAGATAAGTAGCTGAGCATTTCGATAGCATTGTTGGATGGTTGAGTCTAGCAGATTTGAAAAGATGAAGTATTATATTCTTTGTTAGCCAATTTCTTAAATGGGAAATATTTTAAGTATCAATTATATATTAGAGAACTAAATATTTTGTGTGAGTAATGTATCGTTATTCAATACATTAGACAGCAAATGCTGTCGCAATTGGATCGTTAAAATTAAAATACTCATTATGGCATGAAGAGGTGAATTAGACATCAGAAAAATTGTTTTGTTTCGCTGATTTAATTCTAAAAATCGATATGAGCTCTAACAATTGCATTATTACGAAGTTGCAGACAAATTTTGAAATAACATGATGACCAAAGGGCAAAAGCTTGAATGATAAGGCACTAAAACTATATTGATAAGACTTGTGCCAGGATAGATAAGATGGACAATTATAAATGTAATTTCGATTGAAATTCCTGTAAATAGTTGCATTCTATAAATTGGAAGTATCTATACCGTTTCCCTAATATTTTGGAATCAGAAATGCAATGGAAACATATCATCTACTTTTCATATTTTTACAAATTTAAATTGGACATATAATATTCTTTAACAGAGCTCAATTTTAATAAATTTGCCATAGGAATACGGGACTGAATCATTGTTTTGCTATTGCGTTAGCTTTCAAACTGACTATGCTAGAAAACAGAAGAGAGAATAATAAAATTTACATTTAATTCTTTTCGTTTTGTTAACAAATTTCAAGATTGAAAAATAAATATGAATATGTGGTTATCAGTTATTACAGGTGATGTTCTAATAATAAAAGCGTCGTTACTATCATTAAGTGTTGGCGTGCAGCTACTGAAAATTGGATATTTTACAAAACCCAGAAAATTTTAAAATTTATATTGCCGCATTGAAGAAAGACAGTCGAATCTTCATGGCCGAATGGTCATGGCACTGGTCTCATGATCAAGAGACCTGGTTTCGAATCCCGCTAGAGACAATGCGATTAATAGTATATGTAAATACTTAATTCCTTGATTTTATGTTTTCCTTTATTTCATGTTCCAGAAGATACTGGACATTTCTTTAGTTTACCAGACAAGTTTTCTGGACTTTTCTTACTATCTCCAGAAGAGTATTCTGGAACTTTCTCTGCTTGTATAAAAGCAGAAGATTTGTCAGTTACTGTGTTCTGAGTTCAGTTAATAAATTGGTTTAGCTCTACCTCTTGTGTGTGTCATTGCGTTCTATACTATAGTTCTACGTGACAATATACAATAAAGTACCATTCATACATTGCGAATTCATTAGGATTAATGGAGCTAACATAGTAATGGTAAAGTACTTTATTTTCTGCAAAGTAAATCTTCGGTCAAAAGTCGCTTTCAAGCAAGTTTCGAAATTTTTGTTCGAAGAATTTAAGAACTGACTGTGATAGCAATATCATGATTTTGGAATCATTTATAATTAATATGAATCGTAATGGATAAAATTATCTGGTACTAATTTCATCGCAATACAGAAGAGCACAAAGAAATTATTCCACATAATTTTAAGTACGTATTAGATTATTTTGAAAAATTTAGAACTTATTTTGTATGTCATAACATCAACGAAAAAATATTCAGTAAACTTAATTCGACTCTAAATGCTACATGTAATTACCATAAACCATCAGAATGTCAAAAAACCGGTTAAAGTTTTTAAAAAAATCTAAACACTTACCTACACACAAATAAACTATATAAAGCAATATATTATATAATTAAACTGCTGATAACCAGCAATAAATGTACGATTCTTCTCACTTTTACGATAGCGTAATTTTAAAATTAAATATTATTTTAATATATAACAGTACTAGTGATAGTATTGTGTTTAAAATATTTCAATAAATTGTCACTGGTGACATTAAATTTGTCACAATCAAAGTTGTTTTTAAAAATTTCGATAGTAGTGTTTTGATTTTTTAAAACATAGTTTTACATCGGACTACTGAAAAAACGTATAAACGATTTATGATTTGATTAGCATAATAGCTTTTAAAATTGATAATTATATCTTATTCAAAAGTGAAACTATATCATTGTATGTTTAAAGCAAGTAAGCACTTTCATTTTGAGTTGATGTCTGACATTATTACGTTATTATCGAACGGGTATTGTCCAAATGTTTCACTGCATTTACAAAGAATAATTAAAGAAAGTTTGTGGCTATATTATTTCATTAATCCTCTTTATATCTCTGGTATACATCCTTGCCGCTCCCCCACCTACGAACATTTTCTTCTGATTTTGTGAAATATTATTATAGAGAGATAAACAAGATTATTGTATGCTTAGAATTAATACAACAGAACTAAAAAAATAATAATTAATACAATAATAAGAAAATCATTAATGCTATCGCGTTTAATCGTAATTAAATATAAAAATACTATATATATATGGTGTGGATGGTTTCGTAATGTCATTGAGTTTCACAATTTGCATTAAATTTAAATTAGAAGAAACTTTCTCAGAAATAGAATAAGTACATATAGTATTCCTAATGTCTAAACTTTCTTATATTTAATCATTAAAACTTTTGTTATAGAATTTTAATTCATTTTAAATTTTTGGAATTTGATAAAAGAAATTTGATACAGATGAAATTTCTTCAAATTCCAGGATCTCTTTGCTAATGATCTTAAGCTAATTTTGATTTTCATCGGTATATTAAATACTTAAATTCTACAGTTTATAATTCTTAATTTTGTTTCTATACATAAAAATTGGTAAAGATGTTATCAGTAAAATTGTATTAAGTTACAATAGTTTGTTTTCATACAATATAGCAATTCATCTAACCGTACCTTTAAATGCAAAATGAATTATTATGAATTACAGCAAACTATTTTAAACTAATTGATAAATATTCTTAAAAGTGAAGATTATAAGTTATTTTTGCCCTTATTACTAAGTGATAAAGATACTTAGCATTTTCAGTTTCCCTGAATAATTCTGATAAATATATTTACCTCCTCTTATTTCGTAAATCAATTAGTAAACTAACAAAATCTTCACGCTTTTCTGTTTACAACAGATAATCATAATTCAATCAAAATATTTGGAGATACCTGAAGAGATATGTAGCTGCAAAGGGGAACTAAGCTGACAAATAATGTAAAAAAAATTTCTATTTACAACAACAGATCATCGTAATAGAACCTCAATATATAATATATATATATATATATAACGATACCCGAAGAGTTATGTAGCTGCAAAGGGTAACTAAGCTGACACATAAAGTAAAAAAAAAAATATTAAAAACTTTTTTTTAATATAAATTTATAGCAATACTTTTACGAAGTCATCGACATCGAGCCGACTATTCACATGAAAATCACCCATCTTCGCTCCTTCGCCACTCAGGGTTCAACATCATTTATCTCCATACATCTGCCTCCACCTTGAGCGCTTGGAGACAACCTAAATCGGGGCGGATGTTCAAACGGAAAACATCGATATCCGCCAAGACAGAGTGAGTGGGAGGTTTCAATCACCTCCATTTATATCTGCGAGGAAAAACTCTTCACAAAAATCGGGTGTGACTCAGCCTTATATTGGATAACTTGCCAATCAGTCGGATGACAGAAGGGTATCATCCCGATATGGCAAAGGGACGGAGTGTTTGATGTTGTTCTGAGAAACAGATGGGTATTGATTGGGACGGTGACTCCCAATTCGAAGAATGTTTTATGATGCTACTGATTGTGACAGGCTGTCATCAAGTCGATCCTTTCTGGCAGTGGGATGTTTTGTTCTATGTTTGGATTATATAAGTAGCATAAAAGCCTGTCGGGTGGTGCCAGTTATATGTCATGGTTATTTTCATTTTTTGTAGTATGATTGTTATGTATTTTTAGATCGAATGTATAATATTTCCGAATAAGGAAAAATTCCATTATAATGTCGGCACTCAAAATGGTTTGAATCGTTACAGACTACAGATAAAATTAATGAGTAGGGAAAAAATGCATACAATGACTTTTGATAGTATACAATATGATTATAAAAAATTATCACGATATATGAGAGAATAACTATCATATCGTTCACAGGAGTGGCATAAAATTTTATTTCAAGGTATTTTGAGATATGCGCTCAAGACTCGTATGAAAAAAAGCAGTTAAAACTTTAACAGTTACGGTTACAGTGACAAAATTTAGAAACTTTCAAATGGTAACAACAACTTTTTTTCTTTGGAATGTGTTCTCCAAATCAAAAAGCAATAATTAGCTTTGGAACGGTGCCTGTAGTGCGAAAATCACCAGCCCTAGATAGACTAAGAAGGAAAGAGAAAATAAATAAAAACAGAGAACCAAAAACAACATGTTTTATTGTGTGTCACAAATTTTCTACCTTGACCTTTGCATGCACCAGATGATGCCTAGAACCAAAGCACGTTAAATGCCAAAAGGAATCTGTTGAATTTCACGTCTTTGTTAGACACACCACAGTTGTTTTCTCTTTTCTTCTCAGTATGTCTAACGTTGGTGATTTTCGTGCTACAGATACCGTTCTACAACTTTTTATTGTTTTTTTGCTACGGAGAATACATTCTAATAAAAATATGGTTGGTGTTGCCTTTGAAAATGTGGAATTTTTTTCATTGCAACCTTAACTGTTGGAACCTAACTATTATTTATTCATATGATTCCCGAACACGTACTTCAAAATACCTGAAATCGAAATTTTATTCCTTTCCTGTGAACCGTGTGATTGTTACGGTCTCATATATCGGGATATTTTTTATAATCACCCTGTATATCACAATAGACGTTGATTTTTTCAAATTGGGCCTTTACTATGAAATTGGTTTAAAAGAGTGACATTTTCATGAATCAATATTCCCTTGTACTTAAAGCTATATATAGCGTCATAGCTGAAACGACGTGGATGTCAATGCAGGCTGCCAAGAAGCTGCCTTCAAATTATACCAGATTATAACAGTATCGCACACGTAATCGAAAAGATTAACAGGCGACTATTAGGGAACACTTTCACTTAAAAGCCTTCCAAATCTTCACAAAAAAGAATTATCTGCTGAAGAAGATTTAGACTGACCTATCCTGAAAAACCATAACATGATTTCATACTAGTTGGGAGATTGGATTTGCTATAAAAATCCAGCTTGAAGTAAAATTATAGGTATCCATTAACAATTACCGCAATCGATTGGCTGAAATTACTCGCAACCATAGCGGATCTTTGAGTAATTATCCACTAATTGAGCGAGAATCCACTCAAGCAATAGAAATCGCACAGATATAATAGAGACTTTCAGACTCATCGGTTTTTATAACTTCGAATAGCATAAAAAAGCACAGAATTGGAAAAAAAATATAAATAACAATATTGAAAAATGTAAAATCGAAAAATATTACGGATTCTAAAAGATTAACAAATCCAGGAGCATAAAAATGAATTGAACACAACTTAAATATAATATATAATACAAAAATAATTATAAACAGAAATAATAACATAACATATAAAAATAATAATAAATAGAGATAATAATATAATAAATAGAGATAATAATATAATAAATAGAGATAATAATATAAGATATAAAAAAATAATAATAATCGGACTTATTGATTACTATAAAAATGAAATATCACATAATGAAAGCGATGAAAGTACATTGAAGTTTCGGAACATTTTTGATAAGCAATTTAATAAATTCCTTAAAATATTTGAAAATAAAGCCTCCATTTTTTAAAGAATTAAATTACTTTTACTCAAACGTTTAGTTACTACTGAATACAAACACATAATTAAATAATAATAAAAAACGTAGTTGAAAAAAAATGGCAGAATAAGATTAATTAATTCTTGTTTCATTTGTTAAGAATATTAATTAAACATAATTCGCTTTTTTTCGATTTTAATTAAAGTCATAAAATATATTTTAGATCATAAAGTATATTTAATAAGACGTTTATTTAATTAATTACTAAAAATTGAATGAACAGAATACTGTTCAAAATTGAAACATTTTGCAAAAAATAAATTAATTGGATAATTTATTGGTAGTTACATAAGGAAAGGCTATTATGAATGGAATATTTAGGTAAAAATATTCTTTTTCAGATGTTAAATATTTAAGCTTCAGATTTTGAATTTTTATTCAATTAGTTGATAGAAAAAAAACGAATGAAATCGAATTATAATTTCTTAGATTTGAAAAATGAAACTGCTGTCTTGATAAATAGGGAAAAGAAATTAGAAACTTTAGATTTGTCATAGGATTGTGATTTAAACATTAAATGAGGATATGTTACTCAATCATTAAAAAGCATTAAAAATATAAAAGATCACTCAAATGATGCTAGTATAAATGATTTTTCATCTTGGTATTACAGTATATTCTTATGACATTGAGAATTTTAAATTTTTTTTCAGATAACGCAGATCAGTTTAAAAAACATACGCGACTTTTTATATAGGACTTTGACCTTTCATTCACTCTTCCTGTCAAATTAAATTATGCATAAAAAAGTGTGGGCACAGGCGTTAGTTTTTAAATTTGTTTTCCCATGTTGGAAAGCTGCCAAAGTGATAACATATTTCAATTTTATTCAATTGACAATTTAGAATATTAGTTACTAGTGCCCCCCAAAATAGATTAATTTTCAATTATTATTATGTAAGTGATAAATAACATGTATTATTTCTTCATAATTTAATTTTAATAATACAAATGCGGCATCTTATCAGTTACCTTAAATTTCATGTTCGAAATTAATTAGTAAAATTTCCCTTTTACCTTTTAAAATTAAATTATTTTATGCAATACTTTTTTAAATTTAAAAAGCTAAGTTATTGTTAATATGTAAATAACCAATAATCTCGGGTTATAGATAAATTCCATATTGCGCTATCAAGTTAAAGTACTTCAAGTTTGATGACGGCATTTGATTTTATTGGACATACGGTCTTTGAGAAGGCAATAAACCGGCAACCAAGCTAGATCAAGTCTTTCTTCTAAAAGACAATGCAAATATCGAGCTGTTAGAGTTCAAAATTATTATTTCCCTCCAAACTTTGAAAACCAATTTTTTTAAAATTTAATCTGTATATGAGTATTTTTCAGTAGCAAATTTTAACAAATGCAAATAACAAAATGGCTCAGTTTCAGACCCTTTTCTAAAATACCCTAATTCAGTACATCACATTAAAAAATATTTCACTTATATTTAAAAGTAATTTTAAACAAAATAGTAAATAAAAATAAAACAATTATTATCACAATCTACATAATATTTGATCATAAGATCGGAATTTTTTTTAAAAATTATAAAGTTCCACATATTTTTAGGATTGTAAAATAACCCTCTTTTAGAATACCATGAAATATGCAAATGTCAATTAATTATCAATGTTACTAGTATATTGTTCCAAAATTAATTTCAAATATACTTGATTTTAATTTGTTTAAGTTCTATTGCAAACCCTTTATAATTAAATGAAATTGCTTAATTAAATAACTTCCAAAATACAGCAAAACAATCTCGTGGATTAGAAGCCTTATAAAGGAGAGAAATTAAGCAGTTGCCTACTTTAAGTATTTAAAAATCCGGTTCTGAGTGGTAAGTTTGAGTTGTGTCATTCCTTCAAGATGTTTTTGGGAATAAAGAAATATAGCTCCAATTGTCGAATATAAGGGACATTTCCCTAATGAAGTATTTCTGCACTGTTCGTGAGCACATACCCTGTGCTCCTGTTTGCAAAAAAATAGAAGATTCTTCTCAAGAAAAATCAGGAAACAGTTTTCTTGACTAGTCATCCATTTATTCACCTCGAGCAATACAATATACAATATACAATTTCCGGTAAGTAATTCCATATCACGGTTACGAATACTTCATCAAGATCATTACAATGAAAGACTTCCACATAGCTATTTTGATTAATGGAATTTGCTGGATTATTCAAAAGATAATTAAAAACATGTTGTAATAGGTCGTAAATCTGCAGGACTGAGCAAGTGTACTTTTATTACTAAAGCATTATCAAGAAAATATAGAATTAAAATTGGAGAATTTGAAGGGATATAAAAGGTTTAAAAAATTCACTACCATTCTCAGAAAAGCAGGATTCCAGTGAATTATTTCAGCAATGAAAGGCACATTATAAACGGGGCATTAAAAAAACAGACTAATAGTTTAATGGAAACAAATTACCGTTAATTCATACTCTTTGGAATCCATGATTTTTTAAAAAATTTTTTTGTTTCTTTAGGACATAACTTGCATTAAGATTTACAAAACACAAAAAATGAGCAAGAATTATTCACTAGTATTGTTTTTGTGTTGAGAGACACAAACACAAGTTTCCGACAAATAATTAGCCTGCAAAAGTTTTAAATGTTAATTTACTTAAATTATATAATAAGCTTTATAGAAATATATAGAGAATAAATAATATTCGATTTATTTAAATGAAATCGCGAATAATCCTGTATTCACGATCCCCACTGCAGAATCACCCGATTTATTCATTGTTTAAGAAATCCATTACTCTGGATTAACAAACTGCAGTTGATTACATGATTGATTACGAGGGAGAAATATGTTATGACTAACTTTCGAGTCATGTTATTCAAATTATAATCCTTCTAAACCATCCGTCATTGTTGAAAAGTGAAATCCGTGAGTAAGCCAGTAAATATTCAGTTGAATGGGAAATTAATCATCATTGTTTTGTTTTAACCATGAACGGCAGCTGTATTTTAAAAATAATACATCCTATAGAATTGAGATAGATTAAATCTACAAAAAGACTAGATTTGCTTTATTGTTAAGTTTTCATATTATTTTGGTTTCTCACATTTTGCTTTTTCGTCCAGCGAATTATCTGTTATCTTTTCAAGTGAATATATTGAGTAAGTTTAAACAGTCAATGAATTCAGTAATAAAAGTTTTATTTTAGAAATATATTTGCAATCTATTTTAAGAAATTATTTTTACTCAAGAAATGAATCTGATTTCCTTCTTTCACATCGCGATTGAAATTTCTATGCATTAAGGTGTACGTACACACTTGAAGACTTTTTTTTAAATTTTAACTTTAAAAATCCTGTTTTTTCACAGTAGGTTATTAATATATGTTTAAACTCATTTCAGTGAGAAAAAGCCATATTACACTAATTATTAATTAATTAAACAATATTTAATGAGCTAATTAGCCTATTTTTTGAAACATGATATCTTAAATTCTAATTTGTACAGACGCACAATTCTAGTAGGAAATTATACCTAATATTAGTCTTCATGTTGTCTGCCTCAATCAAGTTATAAAAATATATAGTTTTTTTTACAATTTTTTCATTAACGATGAATAGAAAAAGCGAGATTTTTTCTGTGATTTTTACTTTTAAGCAGCTATTAAAAATTTATTTCTATAAATATATCTTTGATTGAGGCACCAAACATCCGCTATTTCCTACAGATTATTTTGATATATAAATAACTGTATTTGGTTAATTTCTTGTTGAGTTATAATTGTTTGAATGAAGCAACATAGTGGAAAAATATCATTCTTCATAAAATGAGTTTTAAAAACACCGTAACTAGAGTTTTCAATGAAAGCACCTCAAGAAAAATAATTATAACTCGAGAAATATTTGGAATATTGGCAACATCTTGGTATCGTTTGAAAGCTAAAGAATCAGAAAACTTATTAAGCAATAAAAAATATTCGATATTTTGAACGATTTTCGATGTTTCAAGTGTGTACATACACCTTAATAATTCGGAGAAAAATTAACAGCGGTGTCTGTTGAGCAACTACTTCCTACATTGAGTCATAGTAAGTTCAGTAAAAATGTCATTTTTACTGAACTATCCAATATATATAACTCAATTTATATAAATTCTATATTAGTAAGTACTCTTATTATCGCTCTGAATAAATTATAACATAACAAAAATATCTTTAAAAAATACTCTCTATTATACACCAATAGTAACAATAAAATACCAATAGCTAATAGAAACAATTATACATCAATAGCTATCAGTTTCTGTAGCTTCCTTACATAGAAGAAATAATATCTCATTTTTCCCAGATGCGTCTTATAGAACTTTCTACGCAATAATCATTTACGCAGAAAAGTCTTAACAACTTCTTTCAAGACATTAGAAAAATCTTTCCTAAATATTTATAAAAACCTATTTCAAAATACTACGTAGTTTCCAAAGAAATAAAAATATGAAAAAAAACTAGTTTTTCTTTCGGATTTCTCAATTTTCACGTCAATAATTTATAATACCAATATAATATTTCATGTTCAATGTCCCATAATTAAAGCTTTTTCATCAGCACAAAAAAAAAAAAAAACTCAAACTTATTTAAAATGAATTTCCTTCATTCCTTAGATTCTTATTTCAAAAGCAAACATAATTTAATGCTCAAATAATTTATGGAATAATTCATTGAAGATTAAATTTATAAATTATTGAAAATTTTAACTAAATTTTTAGAAGCTATTTAATAGAAAGCAATAGAGATTTATTCTTCCTTATCTGTTATCATTTTTATTTCAGAAGTGTGAATTGTTTAATTAGTGTATAATTTTCTTAATAAAAGTACAATCACAAGATAAAAAGACTAGAACCATTCAAGATTTTGATTAACAAACAAAATGTATTAAAATACAAACAACTCTTTCCAAATTATACTTGTGCAATTGAATGAAGTCTTATTATTCAGCACAAAAGTCTTACGTGTAATATATTTCAATATCTACAAGTATCTTTTTCAATCCCATTGTAAATCTATAATATTTCAATAAATCAATAAAAGCTGCCTTTGTAATACGTTTTATGTTTATCTTTATGTATTTATATTTATTTTAGTCAGAAATAATCAGGACATTAAGTAAAACATGCGAAAATTGGCAAGGGACATGGTTTTATTAGTTCAAAATAAATATGCATTTTTCAAAAATTTATAACTTATATAAGGGAAAAATAAACTTTAATACAACGACAGCTAAAATTAAAATAGTGAGAAACTTACTTATTATGGTCCATGAGAGTTTTAGTAAGGAAAAGCAAACTATCTTTAAAAATAAGTAAATTTTTTTTATGTTTAAATTTCAGACTTTTGATATCACTTAAAAATATAAATATTCGCTGATTAAAACCTAGGACGACGAATTATTTATTTGTTGAAAAAGAATTCCAACATTTGATTATTCTATTTCTTTTTAATCAAGCTTTACATGTGTATCTTAATGAAATTATTTTTAATTACGATTTCGATTTTAAATAGCAAAAAAAGTTTCAATATTTAAAGATTACTTAAATTAAGTTTGAAATTTTGGAAGAATAAATAAAAAAAAACTTTAAAAAAAAAGGAAAAATCTTTTTTCCCTTTCCACATATTTCTTGAATTCTTCAATATTTTTTTTCCTCTTTAAACATATTTCTTGATTTCTTCCACATAATGTTTTCTCCATATGGTATAAAGTTCAAAATTATTACCTCTGTTTGTTGCACAGTCTAATTTGCTTTTATGCCATTAACAGAAATTCGATGTTATCTTCTGAAATTATTATCCAAGAAAAAAAAATGCTATCCACGGTAGTCAAAAATATATTAGGATTCAAAAAATGCAGGTATTTTTCCATTCAAAATAAAAATATATTTGAAATTTTCAATGAATGCAGGTTAGCAACTCGATTGTAAGTAAATGTATGAATAAAAATCTGCATAACACTATCATTCAACATGAATGAAATTTCATGTTAAGAATTTTTGAAAAAATGCAATTAAAAAATCTAAGTTGTGTTCTAGATCGGATTTTCTGAGATTCAATCTATAGCACTAATGGGAGGAGTAATCAACAGATTATCCGAAATCTTCCAGAACATCCTGGAACTACATGGAAAGAAACTGGACATGGAAAGAAATTAGTCATAATTGAAATAAATGAAATAAGTTTCACATTTTTTTTTCTTTAAGGAGAGATCATGAAATTATGAAACTTCCTTAATCCTTAATCAAGTACATTAGGTTTGTCACACAATTATGCACCTATTTTATTTTTATATCTGATAGATAAGATATTTAATATATTTCCTAGAATTTTTTTTAAAGGATTGCATTAGAATAAAATGAATAGTGGATATATACATTTTTCAGAATTAGACATTAGACCAATGTACATTATGAAGTTACTCTTTTAATAAACTTGTCCAATCAAATTCCAATAAATTTTTAACTACATCTATACGATAATGATTAAATTTAGGTTAATTATTTTTATTTCAGTAGCCATATGAACATGCTTTTAATTATTTATTATGTTTTATGATCGAATAGATTATACAAGAATTATTTGAAGTTTATATACAATATAATTTAAACAGACAATCGGTGAAATAAGATAAATAAAATATATACACTATAATTATTGAAATAACAAAATGAGCGCAAAGAACCTGATCAATCTTTCCTGATAAAATGTTAATACTATCCGAATATTCTACAATTCTTAGATTTTTTTTCCAAATTTATTTTATAGACTAATATGGCTAATAACTTTTCTTAATTGACAAACATTCAACCCATCTGTCTTAGGCAACTGTCTTATTTGCTAATTTTGAAACCCGTCACTAAAAGACTTTTTTTTTTGCAAGTGGGTTATAAAAGATAAGAAAAATAAATTAAATATTCAGCAAAGCATTAAATATTCTTTAATTGTCCCGATCACTAAGGAAAAAGAGCGTATGAACCAACATATGATACTAATGATTCATTTTATGCTAATTATTCCTATTTAAATAACTATGTGGATATGCTTTATTTATTTATTATTTTTAATGATCGAATTGTCAAAAATATTAATATTATCCAAATATGTTACTTCACAGAATTAGTATTTTTTATTAATTTATTTAATAGGCAACTAGACTAATAACATTTTTTAATTGACATATGTCCAACCCACGAACTAAGGCAACCATTTTATCTGTTTATTTAAAAATCCATCACTGAAAGGCTGCGTTTATTGCTTTTGTTTTTTGCAAGTGGGTTGAAAAAGATAAGAAAAAAAAATTAAATATTTACTAATTGTCCAGATAATTAAGTAAAAGGAGTATAAGTTAAAAAGAATATGAGTATGTCAGAAAAACATGATTTTAAACAAAATTTAAAAAAGCATTACTTAATGATTGACCAAACTTAAAATCAGACCGACTACGAAACATACTCAGCAAATAAAATAAATACACAAGGAATCTATTTTTAATAATTAAAAAAAACATTTTAACTCGCAGATATGATAGAAATTAGCTACCATAGCTAGCTATGCAGCCATTGTTTTTATACTGAAAATATAATTTTCTAAGATATTCAGCTAGGGATAATTTATGATTCTTTTTTAAAGCGATTAAATTTCAAGATTTGGTTAGCAAAACAGTGGCCAAAATTAAATCTAATAGAAAGTTACAGTGAAAAAAAAGGAATTCAAAGAATGTTTAGTAAAACAAATTAATTTTTATTTAATACCTGAAAAAAATCTCCTTCAATATTGGAAAGTGATATTGAGAAGAAAGTGATATTTAAAAGATATATAAACTCAAAAAAGTTTTATTTTTGCCGGAGTTAATAAAAAATTTGTAATCCCTTTAATAATTAATTTTCAAAATGAACATTCTAGAAAATAACCAATTGAATGTGAACTTATTCAATTTAATAGTTGAGTTTCAAAGATCTTTCTTGAGAAAAGTATGAGATTGGCTGTGATTTTCATCATATGCTGAGACTGATTTGAATTTTTACCAAGCCTTTCATGCGAATAAAGCAAATTTTAATTAAGTATTATATAATCACATTATGCAAAATATAAATTTAGAATGAAGATAGATAAGCTCATTATTTTCATTTTGTACTAAAACTAGTATATTTTTCATAATCTATTTACGAATTTAACTTTGAACAACAATCTCATTTAAAAATAATTACTTTATAAAGTGATTTTGTGTGCAATTTTTAAGTCAGGTTTTCTATTTCAACATCGAATTCAAAGTTTAAAATAAATTGCAAATTTAACTTTCTATAATGAACACACATAAAAATTAACAATATTTTAAAAAGAATGCTGGAAATAATGCCATCAACTATTCATTAAAATATTAAATAACTTTTTTCATTGCTACTTATATTTTGTAAAGAACATCCCTGCATTTAAGAAATGTAATATTATATATATATATATATATATATATATATATATATATATATATATATATATAATAAAATTTGCCGGAATTATCAAACAAAATTAATCATTAAAATATTAAAAATATTTTTTTTAATTGCTTATTATATTTCAAAAAATATTCCTGTATTTAAGAAATGCCTATATATAAAATGCCTACTTATAAAATGCCTATATATAAAATATATATAAAATGAATGAATAAATACAAGTGCGTTTATTTTTCGTTATAAACTGTTCTTACTGAATATATTATTTTTATTGCGAATATTATATTTATATATAAGCGACGCAATAAAAATATTAATAAAAATTCAAATATTTTTCTCTCAGTAAATGTTTAATTATTCATTTATAAATCTATTTCTAAAAATTTAAAATATTAATACATGCTGGATATTATGTTGCTATGCCTTGAGACATTGGAAAATCAACCATCTTTCAATATGGTTTTGCATATTATTTTATATTTGCGGTTCTACAAAACAATTTTTTCATGTACGAAGTTTTCTCAAAATACTAATTAACAGATTTAGCTCTTGATCTATCACAAGAATTTTTTTTTATCATATTAATTGTTTAAATTTATTAACATTGTGTAACACAGATTCCAAAAACACATTAAAAAAATAATTATTATAACCAATTTGAACGTAATCAAAAGTTTAACTCAAAACGCTACTATCAATACATATTTAATTTCTAACATCAAAGACAGAAATATTTTGGGGAAAATAAACAAAAAAAAATTTTTTTTGAAACTATATTATCAAATACTAATAGAAAAAATTTGTGACTATGAAATTTCCCCCCCCCACCCCCCCGATGAATCTTAAAAAAAGCGCTCTTTATCTTTTCAGCAAAAAATTTTTTTACATAATTTTGTTTTGTTTTGATAAATAATTTCGTTTAGTACGATTTGGAGAAAACGCTGAAAAAAATTATTCGATGTAAATGAAATTCAGCTTAATCTAAAGTTGGTCCAAACGATTTCGATTAATCTCTAAATAATTCAGTAATCATTGTAATAACTGAAATATTTTCCAGTTATTACAATGAGAAAAACAAAAAGAGAAGTAAGAAAAGTTTTTCTTAAATTTTATTTGAAATTCCGTTATATGGTGTCAAAATTTTTATAACAAAAGAATTTTTAGTTATTGAATATAGAATAGAAGAGTTTTATTTTCAAGACCCACTTCTATTTTTCTAAATTTCCTTTTATTTTCTTGGTGAAATCTGATGTCTAAAAAAACTAACATCCTTTTGTCCTTCTTATTCTATTGATTCCTACTTTATTTATTGATGTCAAGTCTTAAAAATCGCAATAAAATTGATATCAACGGATCTATAAAAATAAGTATAAACTTCTACTTACCGAGAGATCCGAAACTTATATCCTTGCACTAAAAATAAAAGTTGAAACTCCCCTCAACCACGTGGTAAGAGAGTGTTCGGAGGGAAAAACCCAATATCATCACCATTTTCTCCTGAACTGCAACGTCTGTGTCTATCTGCAGCAGTTGCCCGACATCTGCTCTTTCTGACGTCACACAAACATTTATTGGTTGGCTGTCATTCAGATGGGCGTGGCCGGAAAAGACCATGAGGTTTCCCAGAAGGCATGTGCGTTCTTTATACATACAGCATCTTCTACTTTTTATCATTTATTGGCTGCGATGAGATGTGTAGCAGGTGAAACAAATGGCAGACAGATGATCGGTTTTCGGTCCATTTGGATACTCTTTTTTTATTTTTTATTTCCATAGTAGATTTTTTTTTCACTGTGCGTTTTTAGATTGTACTTTTTTTTTTTTTTGACATTCGAGAGCAAAATAAATATAAGTGAGGGAGTCCATGTGACTAAAAAGAAACCTACAGTTTTTGGATATCATATTTTGTGGGAAATCATAGACTTGTGAATACACCCTTCCTAGTTTCTCCTTAAAAGTACTCTAACAAATAAGGCATTTTAATTTGCAGATACAAAAGTGCTTATCCAAAATAAAGTAGAATTTTAATTATCCGAATTCTAGCTATATGAATCGCTTTAAAAAGGGGAAAGAGATTTAGAAATCCTAAAACATTTTTTTGGTCGAAACTGTTTGATATTATAAAAGAATGATATTTTAATAGAATTCACAAGTACATTAAATACAAACAGGATTACCTTTGTTATAAATAAA
Source organism: Argiope bruennichi (assembly GCF_947563725.1). Lineage (NCBI taxonomy): Eukaryota > Metazoa > Arthropoda > Arachnida > Araneae > Araneidae > Argiope > Argiope bruennichi. The sequence goes on from NC_079154.1 coordinate 60,314,113, forward strand.
ACAATATACTATAATTAATTGTTTACAATTATTAACTATTTATTATAAAACAATATACTAAACAATATATTACAATATACTAAACAATATATTATTTTTCTATTATCCAAATAAGGTTTAGTCCTAATTTATCGAAATAATTGAAATTTTAATGAATTTAAGATAGGATCCACTATACTTAAATAATATTTACCGATTACGGGACGTGCTTCCTACGGAAGAGGTTGTATCGTGGACGGTGATAGTTGTTAGGACTTAGCTGTCAGGACTATAGTTCCAGAGAAATAAGTTAGTTCCAGTCACGGCGATCAGGTCCTTCACATTTATCCGTGTACCTACAAGCAGACCGGAGTAAACAGTTAAACAACTTTTTAATCAGGTATCATATAAATATAATTCGAAACATTTTCAGTTATTGAAATTAAAATCAACACGGAATCTAGCGTCGATATCACATCATTTGAATCAAATAACAAAGACGCGAAGAAATAATTTTTACAAGTATTTATTCAGAAATGCAGAGTCAAATGCGTTAGGCTTTAGTGTAAGCGGCTCAACCATTATGGTTGCAGAACTACACTTCTGAAATTGTTTCAAAAAATTATTTTTTCCTTTTTAAATCTATTTAATTATTTTTGCTCTTTGACGGCCCAATGAACAACTAACTTGAAAATAATTATAATAAAAACCAAGAAAGGAAGTGGAAGATGAATCAACAAGTTTTATGCACACATGTTAAGGTGGCACGAAGAACTGAACCTGAAAGCATCAAAATCGTACACTACGTAGAAGCCTAAGCCGTCAATTAAAGATTCCTCCCATTAAGTACGGCGATTATTGGTTCGCTATGGTTTATTTTTCAGCAACGCACCCCCACACTCTCACCACTAGTATAATAGCTCCATTCGACTCCTATTTAATTGACCAACCATAAACCTAGCTTTGTGAAAAACTCTTCCAAAATTCACATAAACTTTCTCAAGACTACCTAGTTCAAATCATTCTACTAAAAGTCATGTTAACATACAGTCACTACCATGAAGGAGATAGTCCTTTGCTCTAAGGGCGGATGCTCCGAGAAGCTGACCATTGAAATTGAAGCTGCTGTGGTTTGTAAACCAGATTTAGTATGTGTGGAACTGTGAGCACAAGTGCCAAACCCTTTTCTTTTGTCCCCCGTGAAGTTCGCCTTTGCTTTCTAGATTCGTTTTTCACCACACCACCCCCTTTCTTTTTAGTTAATATTTAATTCTGGTTTCATTTTCTCGGCAATACGAACAAAATTCATCTGCTTTAATACATTTTAATGTTTACATTTATAATCATTTAGTAAGTAAATCCTTCTAATAAAAATAGCTCTTCCAGTTGAAATATTAACTTTTCATGTCTAATAAATTGAATAATTTCATACTAAAAGGAAAAGAATGTAAATAACAGATGAAATCCATTCCTTTTAGTTATTTCTTTTTAAAATCAAAAGCTTTTTCAAATTATTGTCTGCATTATATAAGAAACCTTAATAAAACGCAAAAATTTATATTCAATTTCAGATCGTACTGTTTGAATAGGTCCACAAAATGAAATATTTTTTTAAACCACCCTGTTTTACGAAATTTTAAACCACTTTGGAAATTTGTTTCAATATTTACTTTGATAAATATATTAGATAAACCTGAAATACATTAAATATTTCCAATAAACATAAAAATTTACATTAACTGAAATACTTGAAAATAAAAAAATTGAACAGTTTCATTTTTTATTTTATCGTTTATTTATTTTCTAAATTGATAAAATGGAATTCTATCAACAAAAAGCATGAGAAAATTTCATTTATTAACCTCTTAAAATAGATTTTTATGATATGTAAGAATCATATTATCATTTCAAGTGTTAAAAGTAATAAACGTTATTTAGTTTACGGATTAAGTTCTTTAATCATTATACACAAATTCAAAGATCTTTAAAGTAAAAATGTTTATGTTCACAAAATTGTTTTTTATCGTTAATTTTCTTTATATTTACTTAACTTTCTCTGACATAATATACATTTTAAATTAAAATCCGCTTATTCAAGCCGTCGGCTTTATTTAGACAGAAATGTTGAGTTAATAAGTTGAGTTGACTTATTAATTAAATTTATTCAAAGACACTTTTTACTTTGACAGGCAATTTAAATGTTTTTAATTTTTATTTCTATTGTTCCCTCCAAAATTAATTGAAATTATACGTTTTTTTTCGATGTTAAATAAAAAACGCATTCTTTTGAGCAGAATTTAAGCAATAAATTTATTTTTTATAATTTATTTTTATCAAAATGGCTTAATTACAAGTAGTTTGAATAGTTTTAATTCAAATTTTTTCAATGAATAATTTTACAGGAACAAAAAGTTTTAAAGCAATTTAATCACTTTACCATAAATTATGATACTACAATAAATGTTAATAGTTCATTTAATTATTAAAAATATTTATATTTTTTTTTGCCTTCAACTGCTTCCACTTTATACTTCTGTAGTAAAAATTAAACTATTTACATAATTTAAAAAAAAAAACGATAACTTTTTTTTTTTGCTTTTTATACTTTTTTAAAGTTTAATTAATTCAGAAGTATTCTAGTAAATTTATGAATATTTTAACTGCATGTTGGTTTTATTTAAGAGAGCTATTTTGGCAGGGACCAAGTTATTCGTACAGAAATGAGATTTAAAAAAATGACAAAAAAAAAACCCCTAGAGACCCGTTTTCGCTAATAAGAGAACATTCAACGTCCAAAGGATTTAGCATAAACTTGTCATGAGATAAATTTGAAGGCATAGGTTAAATAATGGATTTAGCATATGACAAGCTTTCTTTACATTAATAAAGAAAGTTTCAAGTAATCAAATTTCTAAACCTCTAACCTTTAAGGCGGTGATTACGCTATTCGACCCCTAGAAAGAATCGCTTGTATAACAAAAATGCTATCTTTTATTGAAATTTAAAAGAAAACTTATTTCTCACTTTAAACATCTCTCTAACACGTGCACTCCCCAAGGTCATCATGAGCACATGAATAAGAAGCTATCAGAGAAGTTATCTGGTTTTCGTTTCTTCCGTGGATGCAGTAATGATTTGTTGTCCAGTTACTTTCATTCTGATGATGGGACATGGTTACTGCCGGGGTGATTGGGCCGAGGCGGCACTCACTTTTACATTACAGCCTCAGTTCCCATATTATTGCCATATCAGTATTATAGTTCAAATTACCCTGGATGCTTAGGCAAAGCAGTGATAACTAGGGATTGCAATACCGGACCAAAAGTTCAATACCGGTATTCGGTATTTTTTAGATCTTAATACCGGGATACCGGTTTTAATACCGGTATTAGAAATTTTAGGAAAAGAAAGAAAACACACGTGTTTCTTTGTTTTATTTGCCAGTTTTGTTAGAGAGTGTAAATGTCACAAAAAATAATTTATAACTTATAAATTATAACAGTATATAATCACAAAAAAGTAAAGAAACATCTTGTTTATTTAAATCACAAGAAAAGTGTAAATATCACTATTCAGTCTGTGGTACTATTACAAATTTTTGAAATGTGATCTTAAAAAACATAATGCATCAATTGTACTGTCATTGAGCCTGAAAAGTAATTTTGTGTAAAAATGACCAGCTGTCGAAAACTCTCTTTCGGCATCTACGCTAGTTGGTGGTACTGTTAGCAATGCGCGATATACTTTTTCCAAGTATTTACCTCTAAATCCCTCATCTTCAAATAAAATAAATCGATTCTTTTCTTCTTTTTCATTTTTAAAATCATTATAATTATGTAAATACCATAAGACATTTTCTATTTCGGTATGCCTATCTTCTGTGCGATTTTTCAATGTAATATATAATTCTTCAGATAGTGATGTGTACTGTTCTTTCAATGACTGCAACATGAAATTTATTGTTGCATTAGCTTTTAATAAATTAGAATCTCTCAGACATAATGCCTCAATAGTCAGTTTTATTGGAAGTAGAGCTGATATAGTTCTGGATATTAAGTCAAATACACTGTCTGAAAAATTAATTTACAGGTTTAAGTCGATTATTGCTTTTGGATTGGATTTCTCAGTTTCAAAAATCGTTCCATCATTAGGAGTAAATTGTTCCAACGTGTTTTAGAATCAAATATTAACATATATTCTGTTTTATTTTCAGTTAGTATATATTTTAGTAATATATCCTTTTTACAGGGGAACGTTTAAATATCTTAACAATTTTTCGAACTTTATAAATTATAGGAAGCATTTCTTGATAGGTTGATATTTCATCCTCATTAACAATATCTTCAACAATTACATTGTCATTATCTTCATTGTCAATATCACTCTCACTCTTACTCTTTTCAAAATTGGAATCCGAAATTTCTATATCCACAGTATTTGGATTCTTTTGTTCTTTATTTTTTTGGTATAATGCATCTATTACTCCTAAACTTTTTTCATAATTGTTGCCCCATCAGTCGTTATGGTTACAATATTTTCTTTCAGGGATAATCCATGATTCCCTAATTTAGATTTAAGCAATTAATTAAGCCATTAATTAGCTAATTAATTTCGCCCGTTAGGGAGACATAAAAACAAAAACGTATACTATTTTACTATGTTTCGCGATTACTATGATACTATTATACTATTTTACTATGAACATATAGTGGAGACAATTTTAAAAATTTCTAGTAAATACCGAAAAACCGGTATTTAAACTTGTGAATACCGGTATTACGAAATTGTACAAATGGCTCGAAATACCGGTATTCGGTATCCCGGTATACCGGTATTGCAATCCCTAGTGATAACACATGGTTGAATTACAATTTGACATATAGACGTAACATTGAACAGAATTCATGGACGATTAATCAAAATTCCTTATATGGTATCAAAAAGGACCTAAATCCGAGGGAGAAACCAAGATAAACCACATAATCTCCATGTTGATGTTTGACCTCTAAATTACTTGCACAATAATGAAAGTATTGAAATTGCCTTGAATGTATTAAAAATAATCGAGATGACCTTGATTTTTGTTTTGATTCGATATTGTTCTCCGAAGAAAGTTATGTTCAAAATGGTTCTTCTTTCATTGAAAAACTAACCTGGATATTGATATTTTATTAATTTCCTCAACGTAATGAGTTAAAAATATATATAAGAAAAAAAATCTTTAATAATGAAATTTTTACAATAGCATTAATTCTTGAAAGTATTTTAACAGCAACTTCCAATTAATATTTTCACGTATTTTATCAATCACGTAAAAAAAAGAAAATTATGAAAGAATTTTTTTTTCAATTTAAGTAAAAGGTAAATAAATAATCATGCTATTTCTCCAAATGCTTTAAATTTCTGCCTATTTATTGAATTAATCTGTAAATTTCAGATTTATTTAAAATGTTTATTGATAAATAGATAGTTTAGTTTAGTTTAGTTTAGTAACATTAACGTCCCGTTATAAAGCAACACTAGGGCTAATTTGGGACGGACCTTGTAATTCTGAACCACGGTCAGATGACGAGGACGATACCTGAGCTGGCACCCCCCCCCCTCACCACACCACACCAGCAGGAGGACGTTTGGCATGACGGATTTAACGTGCAACAGACTCCCTTACACGACGGTTCTTCGGTGGAATCGGGTCTCGGACCTGAAACCCTACGACTCACATGTCGAGACCTTACCACCAGGCCACCGCGGCCTAAATAATAATTGATAAATGGAAGCAGTTATATAATCAACAATAAGTTACTATTTAATAGATTTTGTTCGGTAATAAACTATTATTTTATAAATAGACAGATAATGTAGTTCGTGATTCAAACCCGAATCAACCCGATGCACCACTACATTGTTGAACAGCATATTATCTATAAAGCAGTAAGTAATATTTGACTACACATTACGCTATCTATACAGCAACAATTTATATTGGATAAATGTAGCATTAGAAACTTTTCTGTCACTTTCAGGGAAATAAATCTTAAAATACTTAAGAATTTTAAGCAGAGTAAATATTGAAAATTTTCATTTGATATAAGTTAAGGCTTGACTGAAAATAACATTGAAACAGGATTTATTGTTTTGATTCAATGCTAGTTTGAATTTTGGAAAGCAATTAAATTCAGTTTCCATAATTTGCTTCCTTTAAAAATATATTCATTATTTTATCTTAATTAGCTACGAGTTCACCGGCTAGATGGAAATTTAAATAACCTTTCATAATGAATATTTTGAAAAGCAGACAATAATGGATTTCCAATTAGACAGACTAAGCAGCTGCGTAGTGTCGAATGCGGTTGGATTAAAAAATATCATTTTCCTAGTTTTCAAGTTAATAATCTTCTAAAACTATTCAAATTCTATAAATTATAAAATATTAGGATAGCATTAATATTATACTTTATCAATTGCAATTGGTTAGGTCTCTATATGTTTCATTATGTTATAGGATTATTATATTTAGTAGGATATTTATAAACAGCGAAAATTTTCTTCTATAATACTAAGGGCAAATTAAGGTGGCGGGCAGCTTAGAAATATAATAGGAAAATAAAAACAAATAAATTTTCACGAAGATATAAAATGAAAATGATTAACATAAAATAAATATATTTCCCATTCATTTTTTGAAACGGATAACTAAATTGCCCATCTTATTAAAAGAAGAGCCATGTAATGTGCTCGACCTAGGACTGTAAAATACCTAAATCCGAAAAAGGAATATGTTTTCTTTCCCTTTTAAATAATCGCAAAATTATGTTATCAAGTCCCCTACAGAAAAATATTTTCTCTTCGTGTTTTTTATCAACGAGTTTACAAATTTACTTTGGGCAACTGGATATCAGATGTACAAAAAACTTCCAGACAAGCGATTGTGAAAGATAGATTAATTCAACATGTTGAAATAAATATTAATAATCTTTTAGTACAGCAGTTGTGCCGTTAAAAGATAATGATATAAATTATTTATAGAATATTTAGCTAAAGGGATAAATCAATTAAAAAAGAGTTAATCAAAGTCTTTATCTAAAAGATTCAAAATACAACGTCAAATGTAGAAATATAAAATAGACTTACATAAACACAACAAAAAATTTTTAATGCGTAACCAACATTTTTATTTTGAAAGGCTGTAAATTTATGCTATACATTTTATACTTGTAAAGACGAAATTTCATTATCAATTTCCTTTTACTTCTCTATTTTATTGATATTGTACGGTTGAATAAATTTGATAAAAATAAAATATTTTTAATCCATAATTATATTTATAATTATACTTAATCCATATTTATCAGTTAATAACTAAATTTTAATTTCATTTCTGTGGCACCATCTGGAAGAAAATTTAAGAAATAAAGTGATTTAAGATTTCATAGTGATAATATTTTTAATAGAAAGTTTTAAAATATATTAAAATTTTAATGATAAAAATAATCATAGAAATGTATCAAAATATTTTACTTCCTAATATTTTACTTTTTCCTAAAATATTTTACTTTTTCATTTTCATAAGCTGTTCTTTTATGTGGTACATTTCATGCTTCTAAAGGCGAAATCTAATCAACTTCCTTTAATTTCTGTATTTTATTGAACTTTTGAAATGTTGTACAGTTGTATTATCCTAATAAAAATACAATATTTAAGTATTTTCAGTACTTAGTTATCAATTAATAATAATTAAATTTTGATTCCCTTTTTAGTAGTACCATCTGGAAGAAAATTTCAGACATAAGGTGATTTAAGATTTCATAGTGATAATATTTTTAACAGGGTGCTTTGGAATATACTAAAAGCTTATTAATTAAAAAAATTAAAACGCACTTTTTATTAATGCACTTAAAAGGAAACTTTTCTTTGTCACTTTATTCACGCTAGAAACCAAACTGTGAAAGTGAATATCGTTGCAGAAAAAGCAGAAAGTACTGCTTCATAAATAAAGGTATTGTTATTATCATAAGAAAGTTTTTTATATTTATTAAAAATTAAATGCATTATTAATTGATTAAAATTCAATTTGTTTAGCATAATTCAATTAATATTTCCAGTTTTTATAATTTTATTGGGATGTTCATATTTTTCATTATATAAATGTTTTTCCGTGCAATTAAAAGACCGTACCTTTTTTTTTTAGATTTTATTATTATTTTTTAATTTTACTTTTGATAATTTCTTCGAATAAAATTTTCAAATCCTTCAACACTGACACTTTCACTAGTCTATCAGCATTTCGGCCTCTCCCACATCAAACTCAAAATAAAAAAATAAAATGACAGAGAACAAATTAATATTTCAACATTCCCTCTCAAGCTAATACATATAAAAAAAGAATCCTTCCAATTCCCATCACACTTGAATCACAACCGGTTGAGCGCGATGGAATAAAAACTAAATCAATCGCTCCCCACCCCCTTCGGCTTTACAATTTTATTTACACATGCGCTAACTTCATTATTATTGTCATTGCTCTCACCAACTAAGACCCCTCCACCCCCTAATCGCTGGGGAGCCATTTTTACTGCTCCCCAACAAGAAAAGTCAAGAGAGTTAACAGCGCAGGCCCATTAGTGCGTTAATGATATTACTGGCTGCGTTAAGTCCCATTAAGGAGTAATAAATATCCTTTCCTTTTTATGGCCTCGTAAGAATATGCCGGCGACCTCTTTCCTGGCGAAAATACGAATTACCAGATGAATTTGGTTTGCGCCCTGCAAAACTCCAAGATTTCCACTGCTAACGATATATTGATGGACGATTAATGGCGTTTCACGGTCTTGGGATACGCATTGGTGGTTTGGCTTAAAAGAGTGAGCTACCGCATATATGAATGGCTGTTCCTTGTTATTTGGGAATGTATTATGATTTGCGAGACCGGCGAGTCATTTTTGTGGATTTTAAAGTTTCCTTTGAGGGATGTAGATGTAGGAATTGTTTGGATGATTCTTTAGTTTAATTGCATTTCTTTCGATAACAAGCAGCATGAAATGGCACACTAAATCATTGAAATATTTTTTACAATAATAAAAATAAAGTTTTTGAAAATATTTTAGAATATTCAATATTTTACTGCACTTATGTATATTCGGTGCATACTAATTCCAGCATGTTCAAGCTACTTTTATGGATTTAGCATACAGTAAAATCTCAATTAACAGCCAATTTCTGTTATGTGTCGTCTTCGAAAAAATATCAGCTAGCAAACAAGCATCTTTAAAATTTTCTATGGATTACTTGTATACTGTATAGAGCTTGAAAAGATTGTACTATATAATGACAAAAATCAGTATCATTGATGGAAGAACTGATTTTTCTCTGGTTAATTATTTTAAAGTAACGTAAGTTATTATTATAACAATATACAGAGTATCCATAAAAGCATTTCTGGTTTTAAAATCAATTGAGTTAAAGGTATGAGTTTGACCAGATTAGTTAATTTTAAAGAAATCAGTAACTCAACAAGTTTTATTCACACCAGTTTCAGTTTGTTTTTTCAACACCATTTAGCATCGTGCGTCATTGACCTGGAAGTAACGTAGCAGACGTTCATGCCATAGTCCAGTGCGATGGCGATGCCACAACAAAAAGCTTAGTGCTCTAGGTCTACTTTCAGCAAGATTGAGCATCATTTCACTTCAGTTAGAGTGTAGGGGAGCATTGGATACTCGATTTGGCAACAAGTGGATTGGAAGACCATGGCCTATTTCTTGGCCTCCAAGAAGCTCGGAATTTACTCCATTAGACTTTTACTTCTGGAGACATGTCCAGAGTCTTGCTTACTTTGAGAAAATTCAGGATCTCAGGGAAAGGATAATCGTTCCATACATGCTGGCCAGGACATGGGAAGAGGTTGAATACCGTTTGGATGAGTGCTGTGCCATAAACAGGGCACATATTAAAATTTACTAAATGGTAAAAATCTTGATAAATTAATCTTTAACCTAATTATATGATTGAATTAAAAATAATTTGAATCAAAACCCCGGATTTCTTTTATGGACACTCTGTATTTCAGTACTAATTTTGTATTGATAATAATGCATTTCATTCCGGTATATTATTTATATACTTATACTGAAGTCTATAGTGATCCTTTTGTAAAATTAAACATAATATTTATGCATTATTCATTTTATTTAAATTCTCTATCTTTTCTTCCACGTCGGCTGTGAAATTACATAAGATCAAATATGTAATGAGAGATTTTTATTAGCTATCTATTCAATTATCCGGCACATCCCTTACCCGGACGGTGACGATTAATCGAAATGTTACAATATTAGTGTATGGGCCTTCTCAGAGTACTTCATTGTCGTAGCTCAAAACTACTAAATCTACTACTCTCAAAGCTGTTCAACGTAGTTCAAAGTAATAAAATCTACTCCTAAAAGATCTCATGCAGCTTTAAAAATGGAGTAAAATAACCAGATTTACTTAATTTCATTTGACCATTCACGCTAGAAGAAGAGTGGCAATAAAAACACTAAAAAATACTTTCATCTAATTTGTTTAAAAAAATTTAATTTAGCGAATTTTTTATGATGACAGCTATTTACTTATGAGTAAAATGAGAAACAATCTAGAACAATAAATTCGCATAAATACAAATCTGGTACGTTTTTATCATTCTTGGAAAAATAGTTCCAATTAATGCGGAATGTCTAGTACAGAACAATTCACTGTGGTGGGAGAGTTTCCATTTTCGGATCACGAGTTTGACAACAGATTCCACTTACGATGGCCTAGTGTATATTTGTCTAGTGCATATTAATTCTGACGTACTCAAACCTCGCATATAGATTTAACATGTTATTGAGTGGCATATGAAGAGTGGCCCCTGTTATTAGACAGTAGTCAAGAACTATGGGCTCCAACACTAAAAATTTTCTTATATAATTAAAATAGAATCCTTATAAAAAAATCGTTATTCAAAATAATATCCTTCCTACATTTCATGAAATAGATTTCATGGATTCTTCTCATATAGCAAAAATTTAATTATTATTAATAATTATTAGCAAAAATTATTTGTTTATTATTATTACTGAATAAATATTAGTAATACCAGGTAAATGGTTTCACAGGAATCAGATACACAGTCCAGTCATATTAATATGACCACCACCAACTTTAGATGTAAATGTTAAATAACCATTTGCAAAAGGCACCTGTTATCAGCAAATTTGGTAGATATATAAAGTGTTTTGTAGGCATTCGGAAAACATTTCAGTTCTTGCAGTCATGCAGAACCGACGTCCAAAGGGACATGATCATTGACTTTCGGCCAAAGGTGGAAGCGTTTCCGAAAAAGCTAATTCTGTAAACTGTTCGCTGGCCTCCGTGGTAAAGGTATAGCGTGCATGGCAAAAAGGCACTATCCAAAATCAGCGAAATGGCAAATGTGGTGCACCACGGGCCATAGATGGCAGAGTTAAATGATGGCTGCGGAGATGCGTTCTGGAAAATAAATGTGCAACTGACCGCCCAGATGAACCAAGGAGCTACCAACAGTGTCTCCACAACGACGGTTTAGCGAACATTGCTGCATATGGTCCTCTGCAGCAGATGCCTAGTCAATGCACCTATGCTGATTGCTGTTCATCGGTGATGAAGGTTGGACTTTGCTCTCCAGTACCACAACTGGACTTCCACTGAGTGGTTGTAAGTGACTTTATCCGATGAATCACGTTTTATGCTCCATTGGACAGATGGACGTTGGCGTATACGGTGTGAAACGTCTGAAAGCAAACATCCTGCAAAAATTGCCGGAAGGGTCCAAGTTGGAGGAGGGAGCATTATGGTTTGGGAAATACTTTCGTGGAATTCTCTGGGTGCACTCATCATTGTGGAAGGCACGGAGGATAAACACAAGTTATCTATCTTTGCGGACCATGTTCACCCCTACATGTGAATGATTTTTTTTCTCAGGATGCAGGCATCTACCAACCTGACAATGCGAAGTGTCATAAAGCTCGCAGTGTACGCGCGTGGTTCGAAGAGCACCAGGATGAGTTTACCATACTCCCTTGGCCAGAAAATTCCCCAGACTTGAACCGAATCGATAATCTGTGGTACCACCTCGATCGGGTTGTTCACCCCATGGATCCTCACCTGCGTAATCTAGCTCAGCTGGCCTCGGTACTGGAGTTGGCATAGCTCAACATCCCAGTGAACACTTTCAGGAACTTAATTCACTCACTTCCTGCACGTCTTGAAGCTGTCCGCTCTGCGAAAGGTGATTATTTTGCATTTTGATAGGTGGTCTCATTAATGTGACTGGACCATGTATATATATAGCAATATTTATATTTCCTCATTTTTCAAATATTTAATATCCACTTTTTTTAAATAGATTCCTATAGGAAGTTTACCTATTGCAATGGTTCTCAAGAGAAGAATTCGGGAAAATTTTCTTAGTTCTTCATCGATCACGGTCCCTAGATCCCCAAATCACCTTTCGTGGAAAAGTTATTATATAATGCGCGTATATCACTTTGTCCATACTATCTTGGGAATAGGATAATTAGAATAATTTTTTTAGATTTTAACTGACTTGGAATATATAGTTAGAAATGTAAAAATCACGGACCATTTCGTAAACGGTCCATGTAGCTCAAAGGAGATGGAAATGGGGGAGAGTTAAGTTTTCAATTTGTTATAACTTTCTTAATATTAAAGATAAAAAAATAAACCCAGTTTGCCTTAATGAGGCGCTAATTTGGCTAATAACTTTTGTATTTGAAGTGTTTCGATAATTGCAATATCTTAAAATTTACCGGTTAAATAATGATTTTCAAGCCCTAATATTAACTGTTTCTACCATAAACGATTTATGATGCCAGATAGTAACTTAAATGTAAAGGAATCTACCTTTGCCTTCCAGCTTGGCAAGAGGAATATTTTTTTTTGCTTAATTTTGGTCATTTTTGTGAGAAAAAAAATCACACATTTAGAGAAGATGTTTCGAGTTGCATGAATTAATAGATTTTTCCAAAATTTAGTTTGTTAAAATTCTACGGATAGATGTTTCTTATCCTGAGAAATATACAGGATAATTGAAAGTAATATTGATAAAATAGATATACTGGAAAGTATAAAAGTCATATTTTAACTTAGAGTCACAAGCATTATCTAAAAGTGTTAGAGAGTGTTTTTAGAAAAATATGAGTTAAGAAAAAAAGCAAGTTTTCTTTAAAACATTCCCCTCCCCTGCAACATTTATAGGTTTTTCAGTAAAAAAATGATCATAAATGTAAAAATTAAACATCGTTACTTATATTGCAAATTTTGTTGGTCTTGATATTGGTATTGTGTTGTTTCTTTTAACTGTATACATGTCATCTCCAATCCTGTGTAACTGTGTACATATCGCTGAAGAATTACAGCCTACTTCTACACTAACCATATCAATAATGCCTATTTTTTCATCTCCTCATCTATACTTCAATTATTGTCCAAACCAAGACCATTGCCAGCAATACATCTTCCCGAAGTGAAATTTCAATTTGGAATCATATACTCATCAGCATCCTATTATCAGTATCGTAGCCCGTGCGAAAACAGATACCAACTTTCGTGCACAAAATTCCCTTCCGACGATTAAAGAATTAGTTACCGGCTGTATCAGATACTATCGAATATCAGTATGAACTTGCGTCTGATATAAGGAAACCGAGCACTAACTCAAATCTACAGAAAACTACAAATATGAACATGATATTTTGCATGAAATGATATGATGTGGCAGTTGGAACCTGAAGAATAGAAGGACCAAGATCATCGTCATCAATATGTAATCTTCCGCAAGCGAAATTTCAATTTGGAATCATATACGTATCAGTATACATTACCAGTCTCTGAGCAGGTACGAGAACAGATACCAACCACATACTCACTTCCATTCCAATGATTAAAGAATCAATCACAGACAATAGAACATATAAAAGAATCATGTAAAAGTATCTACAAAAGTATCAGACGTAATCGAGTCTCAGTATCAATTTGCGACTTATACAACGAAACAGAGCATTACTTCTACAGAAAACTTCAGGTATGAACATGTTATTTTGTATGAGGTGATATGATATGGCAGTTGGAACATGTAGAATTTCTGGAAAGAATTTTCTTTTCAAACTTTGTATCGAGAAAGTCGAAAGATTTTAAAATCTACTTCACTCATAAAATTTCTTTAATACATATTAGTGATGACACATATAACAAATTCACTTAAAAATTGTTATCTAAAATAAAAAAAAGACCGAAATGCTTTTTAAAAGGCACAAAACTATCTCATATTAATTTATATGCTCCACATATTTAGTGAATAAGATACTGAAATATAACAAATGAGAAAAGTGATAATTGTTTGCATCGTCGAACTTCTATCATGGGAATAATCGTTGCTATGATTAATCCCTCTTTCAGAAAGAGGGAGGTTACATCAAACACTTGGTTTGAATGTTAATTAGGGTGGAGTTCGCTGATACAGCAGAAGAATTCAGTTACAATTTATCTCTACTGTCCTCTTGTATCATTGGTAGATACATTCAAATGGTATATAATTCTAATATTAATCATCATTAACTATCTAATTTGAGTTTAAAATTGATTAGATAATGTTTAGAATTCCTGAATTGAGTTGTGTAGTCAACATTCTCTGATTGCGTTCTGCATTTAATTATCTTTAAATTATCTCTTATGTTTGTATGGGTACATAATGTTCAATTCAATATTCTTGCATAGTTAGTTGCATGCATTTGGCCCATCCTCTTTCAGTGTCATTAAAATACAAATTAAGAGGCTAATGGTTATTAGAAGATATTAATTCATATCTTTATTCTGATTTCTATATACGAAGCAAACTCTATTAAATTAAATGGAACAACTATTAGTCTCCAGTTGCACGAGCAATTTGATATGAAATATTTTCTTCAATGGATTACACAAGGGTAATATTCCTTCAAATTCCTGTGGACCATAAAAAAAACAAGAAAAAGAAACAAAATGAATGTATTACCAAATGTTATGTACAAACATGGTACTTTTTTGACACAAATGACGTGAACATTAAGGCATTTGTCATGGCTATGGTGGCTATAGATTAGTGCAGTCATCACCGGTCACGTTACAACTCTTCCCGTAGGAGGCAAGTTTCATCATCGATATTGAGTAATTGGCCCCATACCCTTTCTGTGCCCAACCGCTATTCAGGAGAACCAACCGCTATTCAGGAAGCTTGTCATCCACATGTTTGAAATGGCCTCCTGGGTGATTGAAATAAATTTTAAAATAAAGCTAGAGTTGCATTCTGAATAAAAATATTTTAGCTAGAAAAAAATAGAAACAATTTCGTTCTTAGCAAAAGTAGTAATAAAAATAGAAGGTGCTTATTATTATTCATAAAATCATATTCTTATATAGTTTTTTCAAGACATGTTAAAAAGAGTATTTTTCTGGCAAGTGCTCATTATGAAAATCCTTAAAAAAATATATATAGCAAATTTAGTAAAATTGTTGATCAAAATCTTACCATCATTTAGATTCATAAAATTTGCCTTCTCGATAATTTTATTTTGCAGATATTATAGATTCAGATCTGCAAAATAATTTTATTGTAAATATACTAAGATATTTATTTGATTGGTCAAATCAAGAAATGAATTATCGCTCAAATTATGTGTAGTGAATTCCTTGCGTGAGATTTTCAGACATTTTACATTTCACTCAATATCCATTACAAGATAATCAACTCTGCCCATATTACATATAATAATTTCATCTCTAAACCAGACGAAATGGTCGCGAAGCAATTGGCAAAGTTATAGATATCACCTGTACACTCCAAACGTGGTCATTAAGACTAAAGTGATTTGTTATACCCAACACGTAACACTGAGTAATCCATATATTGAACTGTAAACATCGTTTTCCTGTAGATAGAGGTACTGCAAATTATAAATTGGATAATGGATTCCTGTAGTCGAATAGTAATGCATTAAAGCTATGTCAGTCCATGAACAATCCTGAAACATTCCTTGCATTCAACCTAGTATTGCTGAGGTTCTAGGATTGCTGGGTTTCCAATTAGAAGCTAGAATTCTCGATGGTAAGCTAAGTGGGCAGTTGCACTATGAATTTATATAAAATTCTGTACTTATTGTAATCGATTTGTATTACAATCGGTAAATACCATGTAAATTAAATAAATTTTGAAGTAATCTCATTTAATAATAAAGACAAAATGTGTGTGCGCGCGCGTGTGTTGTTGTGCTCTGCAGACCAGACCATTTGACATAAAACTGCTGAACTTGATTCATACATTGTAATGGAAAAATATGCACTTTGGAGCAATTGTTTTAAAATTAATAATAATTTAAATTAATTAAAAATTAGACGAAATTTTGAGTTTTTCTGTGTCCTGTGATACTTCCCGTGTTATTTTTTCATGCTGAGTAAGCTTCAGTATATGGCATTTTTTAGTAAAGTTTAACTTTAGAACTAAATAATGATTAAAAAAAACTACCCATTTTTAAATACTGCGACTTTTTTCTGTAATATAATTGGATGTATATTAATATAGGTAGAAAATTTAAAAATAATTTAAATAAAAATTAATTTTTAATCAGAATTCCAATTAATTAAAACTAGACGAAATTTTAACATTTTTTCGTGATACTTTCCGAAAATATTACAGCGCAAAAATAATTCTTACATCATTCTAAAGATATTAAAAATATCTTTTCAATGATAATTGTTTTTTTTTCTGCTTAATTCTTTCAATTTTGAACCACTTTTAAAAATATTATAAACATGTTTTACAACAATATATTTCACTGCTGAAGTGTAATTAAAATCGTTTTCAATGTTGTTTCAAATATTTCATATTCACTTTTTCTTCATTGATGATGGTATAAATAGAAATACTCATCTTATTTTTTCGATATGGCATGTTTTTAATAAAGCTTCAGAACTAAGTAGAGATAAAAAGAAAATTATGCTCTTTCCCAAAAGCCCATCCCATTTTTTCCCAAAGCCTATTTTTTCTGTAATATAATTGGATGTATAATAATATAGATAGAAAATCTGGGAAATGAACAAAACGGTATAGGCTTCTTAATAAAATATAAGTTACATGTGTAACGAATAAATTATTGTTATTGTGTTTGTGTGAACCACGTGTTTTATTTTAAACTTTTTATGCATATATATTTTATAAAAATAAAAATGTTGCTTTCAAATAGACTTCTAGAAAGAGAACAATAAATTTTCTACCAAAATTTTTAAAGACAAAATTAAATTATTGTTTAAAATTATATAAATTTGAGTCATTTTATTGATTTCTTCCATTATTATTGATCCATTATACAGTTTCGCAAGACATTATTTTAATAATTTACCTAACAGATTTTATGAAGTATTTCCTTATTTAATGAAAATAATTTATCAATAAAATCAATCCAAATCGATTCTCTGATAAGATCTCCAAAAATATTATATCTTATTCAATATCCATTCCAAACTTATGACTTTACACCCATATCATCTATAATAATTCCATCTCAATATGCAATAGCCGTAATGGATGCAAAACAAGTGACAAAGTTACATATCGTCTGCGCATTCGTAACCCTAGTCATTAGGGCTAATGAGATTTGCTGGTTTAATCACCTAACTCGTATTGATACTACATTCATAGACAGAAATGTAAATATCATTTTCCCGAAGATAGAGACTCTGCAGATTATAAATTGGGTGACAGATTTCTGTAGTTCAGTGTTAATGCATGGAAACTATATGAGTGCATAAACAATTTAAATGCATTGCTCGTTTATTTCTTAATCCTTTATAAGGCATAACTCCGGGTCATCAACTAATACAATTTTAGGGGGTTATATAATGATAAAATAATAATGTAAATGCTAAAACATAAAAAATTATCGCTGATTAGAGGTTTAATTTATGAAATAAGGGGTGGTAAATAATTTAACAGAAATCGTTCATGGGAAATTAAAAGTGGTAAGCATGCTTACCACGAGCATTAAGGATAAAAATATCATCGAATATTCATTGGTAAATATATTTACCACTTAATTTTAGATAATTCAAAAAAAACTTTATTCAATTTTTTTTTTAGTTAGAAATCAGGGAATAGCTTGAATTCAAATTCAATAATGTTTTACATTAAAGTTTGAAGTTCATTTTGCATTAGAAACGATGAATAGGCGAATTGTTACATTGCATGACACTGTTGCTATCTGATAAAATTATATTAATACCATCTTAATCATGTTCTTCGATATGAAATAAGCTAAAGTGACATAAACGACAGTACTCAAATAATTAACACATCAAAAATAAAGCCAAAATATGCATAAAATCATTAACAGGAAGATTCAGAATTTTAAGAAACTCCAACTGCGTCAACAGTTTTTGTTCATTTTCAAAGACGAATGTTGAATTTAAATAAAATAAATTCAATAACAAATACTTATGATTAAATATAAGAATATCTTAAACATTAAGACATATACATAACACAGTGGTGTTTGATTTCTGAAAACTTTTCCAGGAGTTTAAATTTAATGACAAATCCTGGAAACTAATGTCGCTATGAAACTCCTTTCACCGTGAACCGGCAGCGGTAAGCATATTGAGCAGTTTTGAATTTGAATGATATTTAACTACAGATTTAATGTATTTCTGGCTATTAAGATAGCTCAATTGAATTCATTATTCTTATTTATTAGAAACACAGTAATTCCAAAATCTCAGCAAGTTTTAGCCCTTTATAGTTTTTTGCTATATATACTTATCCTCTACAGTAGTTTTTCTTTTATGAGGACTCAAAAATATTTTTTTAAAGTATAAATCGGATAACAGCTAAACTATATCCATTTCCCAAAGACAGATTGTTTAAATATAGGATTGGTTATCAATACAAGGCGCTTAGAAGCTTGCCCTTGATTTATTCAGATGTAAATGTAGAAATAAGTTTCAATTGTCTTTTTTATAGCAGACTAATCATCCAATTAAATCCAATAAATTAAAGGGCATATTACTATTCAATGAGCATCCGGTTTGGAAGATACTCAGTTATTTTATATCTCAATTTATATTCCATTACAAAATAAATCAATTTCTGTCCACAGCGGATATAAATATTCCAACCCTGCAATGGCTAAAGAGATCTGGAATGGGCGCAAAGCAAAGGACAAAGTTACGAATCACCTGCACAATCGAAGCCCTAGTCATTAAGACTAACGTGATTTGTTAGGCCGACCACCAAACATTGAGTAATACCATATCCATAGATTGAGCTGTAAACATCGTTTTCCCGTAGATGTAAGGCCAGTAGATTATAAATTGGGTAATGCATTCCTGTAGTAGAACATTAATGCATTAAAGCCATATCAGTCCATGAATAATCCGAATGCATCGCTGCCCAAAAGCTACAGAGCTTTTGGGATTTCTGGGTTTCCAATTAGTGGTAAGGTCTTGCATCACAGCGCAAAATGGACACGCCACGGATTTGTTTCGGATTTTGCTGGGTTTGATAACTTAATTAGTGAATCTTTTGCAAAAGGATTGATGTGACGTGGGAGAAAAAGCCATTTATACAGATTTAGACAAACTTAAAAAAATAATAATATCAGTCCATTTTGAAAACGAGGTATATTATTTTTATTTAAACCATTTTTTCCTGTATTTTAATCGTATGTGTGAAATTTTACATTCGATTATTAATTAATGATTGCACTTTGCATCGATTATTAACGGTCATGCCCAAGATTCACAATATTATGTGGGAGTAAGGAGATAACACCTTTATTAGAAAGTATGTGATAAAGTTTCAAGGATATCTCCACCGCTCTTTCTGCTACGACATCGTATCTTTTTCATTCTCAATGCTTGTGAGTGAATTTTCAAAGTCATGAAAATGTGTATAATCCAATAATGATAATTGTTGATATTGTAATCTGAAAATAATAACTTTTTAAGATGATTTCCAACAATGGATTCCTTTTTTTTATCATTAGGAAAATCTATAATATATATATGTAATGATATTTTAAAAATTTAACCCAAAATTAATTTTCAACGGTTTATATTAATTTAGCCCATAGTAACTTCATTCAAAAAATATTCTCTTATTTCGTGATCCAATTCCACTTCGGTTTAATTAATCCCTTTGTAAAAATAATGCGCCATCAGTACCCATCAGTACTACGTATCAAATGAAAGCGATATCTTCTGTGCCCTTGAAAGGTGTCAAAGGTCACCACATTGGCGCGTGGCCAGAAATCCTATGTTAAACAAGACTAGTGATCATTTGTTCGGCCCTTTTCGCCCTTTTTGCCTTTTTGTAAATAATCATGCTTGCCACTCGGAATTGAATAAAACGAAATTAAAGATACTAAGTCTCTTCACTGCTTCGAACCTGCATTCTACTTAAACCAAAATATGTTACATATTATTTAGCCGACAGGATTCGAAATCATTGCATATATATATAGAATTTGTTACATAACTCTACTACCTTCCCTTTTGATGACACATATGGTGTTTACCTTATTAATATCAAGGTATATTTCCCATTATTCTCATTGAGGATCATTATTAGATTGTATTCGAAGTATACAACCTAATAATGATCGTGTTTGTTTTGTCTTGTGGAATGTGGAACTTAAAAATAATAATTAAATAACCGTTCCTGAAACTTGTCTGTTATTTTCATACTCTTCACATTGAAGTTATAAAGAGTCTCGTCCCTCTATAATATGAAATAAATTCGATTTGCTCATGCCTCTGAAATAAATTCTTTTTTTTCCCCTCGCTCTCCAAAATTCAATTCAATTTTTCTTCGCTGTCAATTTAACTAATTCAAATTGGTGACCTGACAACTCTTTAATTCACTTTCCAAATGCATGGAATCTCTTTCTTGTTTGCAAAACACTCGAACGTGCTTCCCACGCTCATTTTCTACTTTGAATATTTCGTCGATGAACGTGGCGTGCAGTTTTTTTGTCTCATGATAATGAATAGAGTATACCTAAATTATATCTGAAGTTCTAATAATAATCTGCATCGATTTAAAACAAGCAGAATAAGCTTTAAATAAACTGATTACTAAATTTTTAAAGATTGGCAATTCCTTTACTAATATTCACTACACAATTGAATCTTTTATGTTACATACGACGTTAACTGTTTAGGTCAAAATGGGTGAAAAAATGTCCCACATTTGGTCTAGCTTTTTATGAAAGGTGCCATATGTTTTAATCTATCTTTGAAAGTTGCTTATAGGCATATAATTTAATATTATATTTGAAGTTTATTATTCGATTTCAGTTCAGTCACTATGCACCAATGGTAAAGGCTAAATAAGTGGAAGAAAAATTATACAAAAGTCAAAACAAATCAGAAAGTTGTGTGAGCTACTGTGATTAAGATTGACACACTGTGTGATCAGTGAAATTTGTCGTTCTTGCTTTATTATAAGTAAATAAATTACTTTATAGTAAAAAAAAACATTATTTGATATTTCATACTAATTTTAAAGTCGTGAAGTAGTGAGATTGTATATTTCCCAGCCTTCCAGTTTTTCTAGTTTTATTTTCTTCAAAATAACGTCCCTCAAATAGTTAAAAGAAGAAATATGAATAATCTAAGCTCATTGGTAAGCAGACGATTATAAATTTTTTGTAATAAGTGAAGCATATCATAACTTCCTTAGTGATCACTTAAGGCATCACTGATAAGGTTCCACTCCTTCAACAACATGATACTTATTTTGAGAGGCTCTCTATTTTTTTTCTCAACATATGACCTTCTTCCAGATAGAAAAAAAAATTGACCTTTTAGCATCACGTCCGGTCGCCGCCATTCCCTTTTTACTTCATCTTCGTGGCTCTGGTGGATGACCGTCCCCAGAGAAATTCAGCAGCAACCAATTCAGTCTCTATCAGACGCTCCATCTTATTTGTCGCGTCTGATCCAATTTGCCGTCCCTGGATGGCCCTTCTCGAGCCACATCACAATTAGCGCTGGGCCCCGGAGGGTGGACACCACGTGTTGAGAGGGGAGAGTTGCTGACCGAGACTTCCTCGTGTTTCGGCTCTGTGCAGGAGTCATCACTTACTCAGAACGACCAGCGGATAAAGGATGGAGGCAAACTTGATAGGGGACGTGATTTTGTTAAAGTTTGGAGAAACTAAGTGATTTGTTGGGGAATCTCGAGTTATCGATGCGTTTATTTATGATTTAAAATATCACACTGTAGCAGAACAAATATGTCTTATGAAAGATTTCCTTCAAAATGCTTGCAACGTTATATAATATTGTACAATAGTTATCAATATTGACAAGGATAGTGCTATATGGTGCAGCATATTATGTTATTTGGTATCCTTAAAAAATAAAATATTGAATTGCCATTTTTTTTCTCTTTTCGAAAGGAGATTTATTCGATTTATGAAATTTCAGGTGCAATGAAACTTACATTTCTGAACTCCCATTTCATTTCTCCAATCATTCCGTAAAAATATTCTGAAGGACTGGATTTACGATTAAATGAATTAAATAAATAAACTTGAGATTGTAATTATGTAGATAAAAATACATTTTCTTTTTCATTGAGTTAACAAAACGCAAGTTTGAAAAATATTAGAATTTCAGTCTCAATGCTTACTTGTTTAGCACATGTACATCGCAGATTGCAAATTTATCTTCAACTCATTCAAAAACAGGCATTATGAAGCTTAATTCTAAAACAGCCACAAATGTAGGAAATGTAACACTGAAATAAAATATTGGAAAAGATTATTTCACGTATCAATAAAATTTTAAATTTCATTTTAACAAAAAAGTATACTTTTGCAAAAATACATACAATACATACATTTTGCAAAAAAACATAACATTCGAAAAAGTTTAATAGACCAATGTCTGACAGATTTCAATAATGATTTAATTATAACAGAAAATTCACGGAAAATGCGAGAAGAAATTTTTATTTAAAATAAAATGACGAGATTTGCTGAATTTTATCTTAAAATAATCTAGATTTCTAGATATTGGTTTGCGAATGACATTAAATGAGTCAAAATGACAAAAACTAGAATAATACTTATTTCACTATCGGCACGAAAAGTCCAAGCCAAGGCATAGCCAAAATTGATAATATTCTATGAATATTGCACATTTTTATTATGACCAACTGTTATTCACTAACACAAATTATATAATAATATATTGTTATAAACCTGTAATGTTGCTTCCCAGCACGGTTAGTTCAATAACTGGAAAGACCGTTTTATGATCAGCTCTGTTGTCTGCTGATCGGGTACCGCGTCAGTGATCTCAGAGCTTGGCGACACAACAGATATTACTGAAAACTTCGAGAATTTTAGCAATTCAGCCAATAATAATAGAGATACGCCGGCTTGGTCTTGAAACTTCTTGGCCCGCTTCCCGGGAACTATAAAAGGTCGGCAGTCTCAAGCTGTCAGGTATTGATACGACCACTTTAAAGCATTGACTCCCAAGCACTGTGAAATCTCTCCTTACCGGGGATAAGACCTGCCGGGGCTAGGCGTCCCGTCAACCCAACTATCAGCCCTGTTGGCTATTGGAGTCGGGAGTCGTGAAACGAGTCGTCGATAGGATAACGAAGCAACGGCGGAATAGTCCAGCATTATGTGGAGCTCAAGCGATTGCTGAACTGATCTGTGTGTCGAGTCTTGGAGTTTAATGTAGAAGTAGCATCATCTTTTGTGTGGAGTAGCCAGTCGTGTAGTTGTCGGCAGTTGGATACAGCTAAAGCGATGAAACAGTGGAGAATTGCAGACATCTGGGGAGGCCGTAGAAGGAAACTACGTGAAATTCCTCCTTCTGATGAATTCGTGAGCTGTAGTAGATTACTACTAATTATCTATTGTTTTCTATAGTATGCTGCTGTGTGCTGTCCTGTGTTCGTCTCAGCTGTGTATTTATCGTCTTTGTTTTAGTGTCTTCGTGTTAAATAAACGTCGTCGTCGTTCGTTATTGTGGTCTCCTGATTGTTTTCACTTCATACATCCTTAGCTAATTGTCTTTAAATCTCTCGTAATAAAGAACTGTTTATTCATAGTTGAAAATATACTTACGATTAATCGCCTTTCATGACTAGCTGGATTGCTGGGTATATTGGTTTTGATTCATTTAACTTTAATCTCTTGAGCATAACTGGACATTCCCTAAACACTTAAGAAGCGTATTAAAACAAATATAAGCTTACACCTGTTCTATTTATTACGTGCATGAACATTTACTATAGTGGAATGACATGATATTACCATTAAAAATGTCTGGGTTTTAGTTTTTATAGTAATGTAATTTTACTCATCGATTCCTCTTGGTAAACGCCATCCAAAAAATAAATAGCAGAACCTTCTCTTTCAACAACGAAGGCGCTTTGAATTTCATTGCAACAATGAAATTCATTGCTAAAAATCAATCAAAATAATATTAAAGAAGCTGCCAAAATGCAGGATAAATGTGCAAATCTAAATTGATATTATTAAACATAAATTTTTTAAAAATTTAAAATAACGTAAAAATAAATTTTTTGCATTAATATATAATTTTAAAAGTTATCACAAAAAAATACTAAAATGTAGCTAAAATTTTAATTATAATTCTAATTAAAATTACAAAAAAATCTCTTAAGCGCAAATTTCCACTACCTAAAGTATATCTCTTTTATGTTTTGGTAGCTCTAGGTCAAATGATCTTTTCTGTAAAGCACCAATCAACAAACTAACACTCGTTTACTATCAATAGAGATACAAATATGTATATGAACAAGTGTTTAATTATAGGTATATTGTATTCAGAAATATGATATATCCAGGGCATAACGTAGTGACAAATTTGAACATTTTGCGAACCAAGGTGGTCTAGATTACGAGGCCTTCATGTGAATATTGTTGGTAAAAAACTAATGATGTGTTTATATTTATGTTTCAGCATATTTTTTAATTTAATAACCTATTAATTATTGAGATTAGTTCTTATTTCTTCACATGTGATGTGCGAAACAAAGAAGTTAGCAACTCTTTAGAGTGCTTATTAGAAATTATTAAATAAAATAGTGATATTTGGATCATGGACTAATTTAAGATAAAAATCAGGGAATTAAGGAAAATTTAAAACAAATTAAAAGATTTGATAATTAAAAAGATAAATCGATACTATATAATGGAAATTTTGCAAATTTATGTTTCGTTGAACCACTAGTCGTAGAATTTGCAGAGGGAATCTTTCATAAAAATATACAAAATTTCGAAGTTGCTTGTTGTGTTTATCTCTGATCTTCCTTGACTGACCTTGGGAATCCAGTATCACACCGGATTTGCAATCGGCATGTCCATCATAGAAGAAGAAGGTCTTGAATAGGATAGGTGAATACAGCTATCAACGGAGTAATTAGAGCTGTGGTAAATTAGATCAATTAGAGAAATGACTTTATAATCATCTAGATGTACTACATTTGTTGCATCCAGTGGGAAATTCCATGTAATTTTTTCATGTAATTTGTTTATTTCATTTTTAAACGGTGTAATTTTAATAAATATTTATTATCCTTACTTCTTCATTTCTACATTTTTAAATATGTTAATTCTTAATTATTCAAATCAGCGATGAAAATTATCGTGTTAAGGTGTATGTCACGAGATGTGTATTTGAGCATGCATGGTGAAAATCGTACAAAAGGACATACAGAGTAGATAATGAGATTCAAATCTAACAAATTTTCCTTATAGTTACTTCTTGAATAGTAAGTGTCTAATATGATCATATTTTGCAGAACTTTCATTGTTACATTACTTTAAAAAATAATATTTTCAGTAATGCTACTTCTATTCCTATATTATTAGCAAAATTGTATTTTAAACAAATGCAAATTCAGCCTTAACTCTGGCGCGATATAGTCAAGTAATTGCTCTAGCGCTATAAACAACATACAAGATAAAGCCAAATTTACTTCAGTACAGTTTTTTAATTTTAACAAATTTTTAAATATATTTTACAATAGTTTTCATTATTTTAACTATTGAATTTGTACTCAAACATGTTATGACGCTGTTAACTAAATCTTTTGTAGGCACTCTGTAGCTGTTATATAATCAAAGTTAAATTTTAAAAATAAAATGAAGGTATACTCAAATAAAGCCTATAGAGTTTCGGATTATAGACTGGAATCGCATGAAAATCTTTGTTTTGTAATGCATTTCATTTCTCATTTCCAAAATTCCCATTCGACAGTTAGTACTCTGTTCCAAGCAAATTATCTTTAAAGTTTGCAGTTCTGCTAAACTGTTCAACTCCTACACATAGCAAACAGCCGCTCCATTTCTCAAATAGCATGTTTTAAATTCACATGAATAAATATCGTTTCCGACATCCATCCAGAACTTAAATTATGACCGTAATTCCGCGCTGGAAAGCAAGCAAAATGGCCAGCATCGAGGATTCAAACGATGCAGCCGTCCGATTCAACAGATGTTGTGGCAATCATTCCAGCGGGAAAAGTGAAACGGACTATTGCCATATCTCATGGAAATCGGACGATTTACATCCACAAAATGCTCTCCGGCGAAATGTTCCTGGCGTATTCTTTTCCTTGCTTTACAAGAAAATCTGTACTTTTTTGGCGATATGATGGAGATGCTTTCAGAAAATTTCCAGCCAAAATGATTTCATTTTTTTTTCTTTCAAAATTCCTTCTTCTCTCTTTTAAACTCAAATCGCTAAAGCCGATTACAGGAGAATTTTTTCTCCCTAATGTTGGTCAGTCAATATCTTTTTTCTTTTTGTCTAAATTTATACTCTAGAGGTACAGTAAATATGTTTTTTATCAAATATTATTCAGTACGATTATGTTTTGTAGTAGGGAATAGAGCATTTTTTCATCCGTATATCTGCTTTTTATACACAGTTTTGAGTTGAAGACAAAATATTGTTTTTAATATTTTAACATATTCAACGCTTCCGACGAGATATCTCGTCTTTCAAATACTTCCAATTACATGTTTCTGTGGGCTAAAATTGTCTCTTATGCCAGTTTGTAAAAAGTAAAGGTATTCTTCCGATATGTATTAGAAAGTTCAAACTATCTAAACTGGCATAAGAAACAAATTTTAGCCCACAAAAAAATGTAATTGGAAGTACCTGAAGACGAGTTATCTCGTCGGTAGCGTTGAAAGTGTTAAGAATTAATGTCATATATTATAAATATACTTATTTAAGTTAAATAAGCAAATGTACTCTATTTTCGAATATTTTTTCAATAAACGTCTATATAATTAAAAGAGAAATTAAAAGAATAGTTCTTGCGCTTTTAGCATCCATTTCTGAATGAATTTTTTTTTTCTAATTTTGTTTATAAATTCCTGTGAAGCATAAGAAATGTTAGTGACGATTTCACAGATACGAACTGAATAATTAGTATTTTATTATTTACTAGCCGCCTTTGGCGACCAGCCGGTTCGCCAATCTTAATGTTCGTTAAAATTTTAATAATTAAATATTTTATGCAATTTCTACTTTAATAGCTTCTTCATCAAAATATTTTAAAACTTCAAATTTTGATTATCATATAATTCATTCATAATATTATAAAGGCCTTCAGTCATAACGTAATATGTATCTCTCTCATTTTCTGTTAGCACCCGTAGAATTTATGCTTTAAATTAAAGTGGAAAGAATTTATCTTGAATTAATATAATAATATTTTTTACTGAAACAAAGCATTTTTTTATAATCTGATTACTGAAAATAGAGTCACTCAGCGTTTAAACTTTATGGGCACTAAAGAATATCTTTTTAAATTTAGGTAATATCTCAAGAGTTGGTCAACAAAACTTTCTTAGATTCATTATGAGCAGATCGATTAATTAACAATGTTTAAATTTAAATGCATCAAACACTAAGAAAATAAAACGAATCGTTTAAAATAAACGGTTGAAAACAGGTTTTAAATAAAACTACTTAAAAAACGATGTACTTAAAACTATAAGCATATACAAAAAATATATAACAAACATAAATACAATTTACTTACAAAAGCATGCAACTAACCCAAAAATAATTTAAATCATCCATTGATAACGTTGTCATGGCAACAATCAGAACAGAATGCGCATGCGTGAATTTTCTTCGCCGGTTACGTAACGCAAAAACGTGATTTTTTTCTACGTCAGTTGGGGTAACGCTATGCGGATTAGAAATTTTTAATTTCCTTTATTCTGTTTTATTTTAATTCAAAAGTACTTCAGAATGAATCTGAAAGATTGATTCATTAACAATGTTTAATTTTAAATGCATCAAACATTAAGAAAATAAACAGAACCGATTGAAATAATCCGCCGAAAAATTTTAACCCTAGCCTCATTACTGTTGGGAGAAAAAAAAAAAAAAAACTGAAGCCTTTCTCGTTTGGCTCTGGGGATAATGGAAGATTTTTTTGGCGGGAAAGTTAGTTTTTAATTAATAATTAAAATTCTAATTAAAAATTCGAAAAAAGAAACCCCAGGTGCACATTCCCAACCTCCAAGGTATACATGTACCAAATTTGGTAGCTGTATGTCAAACGGTCTGGCCTGTAGAGCGCCAACACACACACACACACACACACACACACACACACACACACACACACACACTGAGCTTTATTATAAGTATAGATAAACGATATTTCCATATAGAAAAAATATTATTTATCTTCCAGTTATAATAATTACTGAATTAAACTATTGTGGGTATCTTAAGTTTGTTGTTTTTATGTTTAATTCCTTTATTATTGTCTTCAATATTTAAGGAAATCTTGTAGCATTCTTTACAAATCCTTAATATCTTATTGAAAAATTCATTTTCTGAGAAATTCGTCTTAAAAATCGTTTGTAGCAATTTATATTTTTATTTTAATTGAAAAAGAAGTTCCAGGCGATTAGATAGTTTTTGCTTAGCATGGCATTTTATATTAAGATAATTCTACATTAAGACATTATATATTAGTTTAAAAAAGCATAAACGGAAACAGTTGAAATTATAATTAATTCCTAGCTCCATACAATTTTTTTAGAAAAAATTTTCATGAAATTTTGCAACAAACATTAATTATTTGCAAATTTCTTATTTTTGATATTTAACAATGGTTTATACTTTCTTTCTTTTGAATTTGATAGATGAGTTTGCTATTAATCATTAAAAAATCGAAACGTCAAAGTTTTATGCATTTAGTTTTCTATATATCCTAATCAAAAATTCAATATTGTCCAGAACTTCAATGAATATTATAATTTGATTCTTATTAACTTTCACAGAGCTGATTTTTTTTACATTACACTTTTTTCCCCATTTTATGTAATTTTCAGCTCACTAAAGTTATTAACAATTACAGAAAATCTTAATTAACATATGCTAATTTTAAAATTGAAGAAACCCTTATTTTAGCATAACCAACTTTTGATGCATAAAAAGCTAAATTTTCCTGTTTAGAGATATTTAATTATATTGTATTATTAACAGTTTTGTGTTTACAAATTGCTTATTCTTAGCGTTTCGTAATTGGAGTCATTCATTATTTATAAATCTTCATTCATACCAAAATTCGATCCTTATATGTAGAGTTATTAAACATTATATTATTGAATAAGATTATTATTAAAATTATTTTTTAAAATATATTTAAATTTCTATTGAATGTTATACCAGCAAAAAATTTAATTTGAAATTTAATTTTATTTTGAAATTCATTTTTTTGTGGACATAAATGTAGATGGATATAAATAGTATAAATTGTATGATTTTTAGAGCTTTACTTAAAATGTAATAATTAATTTTAAAAAGATTTAATATTTTTTTGCTATATATATGTTTTTCGTGTCCAGTTTACATTCTTTACTAATGTTTTATTCTACTAAAATATATTAATGTTAATCTAATTAGTATCTAATTAGTATTAATATCTAATTAATATCTAAGCATTAAAATATATTAATGTAAATATTTTCTTCTGTAGTTAATTGCTTATCAAGATTTGAACATAACTTCTTCATAATTTCTTTCTTAAAGACATATGAAATGAAAATATCTTTTTTTTGGGATTGCAGAATTTTAAAAACATATCTCAAAAATATAAAACCAAATTGCAATTTTCTTGTCAATTCTGGGTTAAGGCATATACACTCCGAAGAAAATATTTAATAATCCTGTTTCATAAAATATTAATAAACAATATGTCTAATATTTAGAAACTATAAAAGCAGGAAATAACGATAATTACTTCGAGAAGTAACGTTTCAGCGAATAATTGTAATTCATGCAGCATAACACAATCAAATATTTATGGAATACTGTCGATATTATTCTTCCTGGGAAGATTGGTAAGCTGCAACAAACACCTGTTCGTGTGTTCGTTAAATTATTTAGCATGCGCCATTGATTTTTCTTTTTTTTGGTATGTTTTCAATGCAGCATACAGAAACACTACGGAATAAATATATATGCGAGTTTCTATGCGTTTAAAAAATTATAAATTGTAAAATTAAAATAAAAAATAGGCTCACAATGTAAATCATTGGTGGATAACATACAAATAAAAATACTTATACAAATACTAATTTTTCGTTGGGTTTAAAAATATTTAAAGCAAAGTTAGAAAACATTCAGATTAAATTTTTTTCTATTTTAGAATAAAATATTCAATTGAATAAAAAGGGAGCAGTGTTTGCTATTTTCATTTATGTTTAATATTTGAGATTATAGAATTAAATGAGTAAATAAAAATACATAAGCTATTAATACATGAATAATGCAATAAATATGCGTTTAAAAATACGTTCTAACGAAATAAAACCCTTAATACATATCAGAAAATAGTCACATTTCTCTTTTATTAGTAAACATGATAAATATTAAAACATATCATTTTATCGTCTATTATTTATGGTTTTGAAATATTCTTATAGAAAAAAAGCATTTTTTTATACATTAAAGTAATTCAGATGCTTAAATATTCCATTTTCATTAGATACACGATGGTGAAGCAAAGAATTTGTGCTTCAGAAAATGATTTTAGTTGGTTAATATATAAAGTCATTCATTTTTTTAAATCCTTTTTATGAATTTATATTTTCTTTAACTGGAAATTCAGCGTTTTATTGGTTGAAAAACAGTTATATCTAAAAATTCTTTATCATATTGTAAATATGTTACTGTTTTGGAATGATTGCTTAGAACAAACATTTCGGCAATAATTTTAGACAAAACAACGAATTCCGTCTTTATCATTCGAAAAAATTTATTTTAACTATTAATTACAATTCAAAAATGCTTTGAACACTTAACAGAAAATCTATAAAAATTGAGTTTATTTAAAATAATTTATACATTTCCTTTTAAAACTTAATGGTAATCATTAGATAATTTTCAGAACCCCCTGAAAGTTTTCTTCTTGGAAATTCAAATTTAACCTTCCATACATTTTTTGATACAAAAAAGAAAAAGCAAAGAATTCGAAAGAAAATAATTTCGGTATTAAATATTTTAAAATTTGAAATCATTTTGTGAAACAGGGTGAGAAAATGCTTGCTGAAATTTTCTTTATATGTATATTCTATGTCGGCAAATAATGAGTTAAAAGAAATTCATGTGCAAAAGGCTTTCATCAGATCCTAACCTGCAAATGATTTAAATCACTTATTTTATTGCAAACAACAAGACTGTTGTGCAAACCAAATGTAATAAAATTTAAGGTGATTGAAAAGGTCTTCGATTTTTTTTAATTCAGTAAATCCAATGCAAATTGGAGCTTTTATACTCAATTTTAAATATGATTTTTGATGCTCATAAAAGGGAAGTTAGTATCTTGATGCAAAAAATTCTGTTTGTGATTAAAGTAATTTCTTTCTGTTTATTAAATGACATTCCTTTCTATAAAGATTTTGTTTTTGCAATTCATTCAGTATTTTATTTCATTAATAAAATTATATTTCCTTGAAATTAAAAAGTTTTTTTCAAAATTTTTGGTGTTTTGTTTTGTATATCCAAATCTCCTGTAATTCGAAAACAAAAATGAAAATAGATGAAGAATTAAAAATATATATATATATAGCATGCTTCTTTAATCAAACAACTTATTTTAAATAAATTTGATTCTATCTATTTTATTTATTTAATTTTGTGAGTATTTCTGATGAAATGGTGCATTTTTTAAAAATTAATTTTATAAATAATCCCTTTAAATCTTACACATTAAAAAAATGCATGAGATTGGTAACTTTTTTTCTTCGGGCATCTCGCTAAGAGAACCCTGATGAGCAACTGTCTGAATAATTCTAGTATAGCATATACACTGGTGTACAAAACTTAAACAACAAAGTGAATTTTAAGAGGTAGCCATGAAATTGCAGAAAAGGGGTTATTGCGGTCAGTACAATGAACACACAGTTCAGTAGAAAGGTGATGCGTATGAAAATGTCAGGAACAAAAACTTCATAAACGACGTGAGTGAACGCAAAACGTGTACAGTAGGGGCACGCAGTCCATAAAACATGTGTGGGATGCTTTGGGGAGACGGCTTGCGCCATCCTCCGGGGAACACTCAACAACTGAAACATGGGTTGATTGAGTAATGGGCACCTTTTTCTCAAAAACTGTTGGATAATCTGGTACTGAGAATGGAGAGACGATGCGAAGCAACAATTGCAATAAGGGGAGATTATATTCCATACTAAAGAACATCTGCTTGTTGTTTTTTCCTCTTGGACAGACAATCATGTGTAGCGGTACTATGAGTTCAACAAAGTCTTTTTTTTTTTGTTTCATTCCATACTTAATGCATTATATTTATTTTTGCGCTACTATGCCTTCGCCAAAGTTTAAGTACAAAATGCTGTCTCTCATTTCTGAATTTCATGTCTCTCAGATAATTTCTCGTGGAGTTATGGCAAAAAAAGCTCCTGTTGCTTACGTTTTGCACACCAGTGTATTTCCAAGCTCATTACAATTGTAGTCGATTTATTACTGAAATATGAAGGTGTTTTTTTTAATTAAGAAATCAGATAGTTGCCGAAGACAGCAAGTATTTTTTAATTATTTATTTATATCCAAAAATCGGCTAAATTTAGCAGAAACAGATGAATGTCAAAATATCGGAAATATAATTTTCAAAGTTTCTTAAAATGGCCTTTTTCGTATCTTAAGTGAAGCCAGAAATCAATCGAACCAATGATGTTCAAATGAAACCCGTCAAATGCAAAGCGAAATTTCTTATAATCTTCATATCAAACAAATTGAATCCGTTTGGAAAATATAATCTAATTTTTAACTGAATGACTTATTATGAAATATTTTTAAATAATTCAAAGATTTTATTCTGATTTAATATGCTAATTATCTGTAAATATTTAAATTAAAATCGATGCAATGGTAATAACCTAAGATAAATAATTCAAAACGATTTTGCAAACATTTCATATGCTCACCCAATTTTCGTATGTTGATGATGTTCAAGAATTCTTTAAAATTATTAGATTCAAAATCGTTTGGAGGAATGAATCATCTGATGAAAAGATAGTATGGCAGAAAAAAAAGATAACTTGATGATAATTTGATAAATTCTAAAAGTTAAGCGTGAGCTAATCTTACGATACTCTAATTAAAATACTTTTATTTCAATTAATTTGCTATAAATTTTTCCATCATAACTAAATATTACAACTATAAAGTAAATTACGCATATTTACCTCTAAAAGTCATCATTTTTCTCAGTTATCTTTAAAAATAGACATAAAATCAGTAATTTTGGTTAGAAAAATTCACAAATGTGAATTTTTTCTGAGAAGGATTAACAATATTGTTTGACCAAGCCAGAAAAAAATTCAAACAAGGGACAAATGACATTTGTTCTATTTTGTCTTTTCCTCAGTTGCTTGACCGATACTCAACTGGATTTGTGCCTGGGGAATGCACCTAACATCTTAATTTGTCAAACAATCCCTGTTCAAGGCACTCAATGAAGTTCCTATTTTCATCTATCAAGGTAAAATCAAGACTTATTGCAATCGCAAATGGAAAGTCATTATGCTTCCAATGCATTAGGTCAATAAATAAACCTCTAGGGATAAGCTGACTGTCTTTGCAATCACTTAATATATGCCGATGAAGAGCGGAGAATTGCATTAGTCATGGAAAACAAAGATTGGATTAGGATTTCTGTGAAGTCTATATTACCATTGTGCTTCGATCTAGAAAATGAGGATTTTAAGAGTTTTGGTAGGACAGAAAATGTTATTTTAAGTTGGATTTTCTGTTTTCAAATACCGACAGTTTGAAATTTGTGAAGATAATTTTCGAACTATTGTGAAATATTTGGTAAAAAAGCAACATGGATGTTTTTTTTCTAAACTTTCTTTAGAACAATTCCCTTTCCATTATCAGGAATTTCAGTAATTCCGGTGGTGGATTCAAGTTTTTGGTCCTAAGCAGTGAACGTAATGATGAATATTTTTTAAAGGCAAGCATTATAACTCCATATTTCAGCACATTTTCATACGATAGTGATGCATTTTACATTAATATTTTTATTGTATTAAATTTGTGAATATGTACTATTTATGTATTGATTCCAGAACTTTGGAATTTAATATTAGTGAAATAAATTTGTAGATTTATAAATATTGCAGTTAACTAAGTGGACATTATAAAACATTTGCTTATCATGCCTATTATATTTATTTGTTATTTAATAATTCTTTTTATCATTCATAGAACTTGCAAGGGGAAAAAAGATTTTATATTGACTTTCTTGCCTTCCCTCTCACCATAGAAGTCCTAGACAGGTAGAAATCTGACCCCTAATAATTGCCCAACGTTTACAGAAAGATCATTTGGATACTGAGTCCATAACCTTCGGTTAGCGCAAATGTCAGAGCGCTACTCAAGTTTGCAATTATTTTTATAATATTTATAATTATTTGTTTAATTTTCCATTTTGAAATATTTTATACCTTAAAATATATTTTATTTTTCAAATAAACCATCACTGTTATGGAGTTCTCGTTTACCTGATAATCCTCTGATCTAATATTTGCCGATTACTGACAAATTATTATATTTTCAGAAAGTGGCTAATTCTGTGTTCAGCTTCGTACAAATTTACAAATTTTATGAATTATAATATATTTAGACTAGAATGTGTATTGACATTGGATTATTAAAGTAATTGTTAAATAAATTACAGCCAATTATTTATTTATAATATATTGGAGTATTAACAATTATTTATTTAATCAGCTATTTTATATTCTACTTTCATATAATAATAATTCCTATATAAAATAACAGTTTTACATTTAGCCGAAGTTTATTTTTTGTTATAATAACGCATAGGAATGAAAAATTTGGGAAATAATTAACTAATATATATGTTTGATTTCTTTAACCGCTTGACTACTTCAATAATTTTTTCCATAATATAAAAATGCTAAAAAAAAAATGAAAAATATATTTTTACGAAAGTGCTAAAATAAAAATCATTAACTAAAATGATTCTTTAACAGATTGGCTAATTTAAAAATCTGTTAAAATTTGAATCTAAATGGCCTTATTATTAAAAGAAGGATTTCATCCTAATGTGCAATTATGTGCTGCCTACGACTTGGGCCTAAATTAGTCACTGTTGTGTTTCTCAATTATTATGTTAATATATAAAATAGCAAAGAGCACAAACATTCAAACTTTTGTAGCATTACGAGGGTTGCCTTTTTCGTTTATAGAAAAAAAATGGAAGAAAAAGAATTTTTTGTGAGCAAACTGTTTTATTGCTTTTCAAAATATTCGCCTTTAAGATTTATATATTTTTCCATCCGTTCAAACTAATTCTTGAAACAGTTTTTTCACTCTGAAGTTGATATCTCATAAACATGGTTAGCGACGCAACCATGTTACGATAACAAGTTAGGCTTAGCGATGCAAAACGCTCCGTCCCATGCGTGCGTCTAGGATAGAAGCCTCCCGTCCCGAAAGGGTTAATACTTTTATTGGTTGTAATCAACAGGAAAATGTTAAAGTTGGAAATATAAATGAGGGTTAATGTTGTATTTCGAAGACTAATATTTGAAGTCAAAAATTTGCCTCAAGATCTGAATTAATATCCTTTCTTCAAATTGATGCTTAAGAGTATATTTTCACGGTATGATCGCAAGCGGAGGGGGTAACATATCACCGAAGTCATCGTGGTAAGATTCATTGGCGATTCACCCACACTTTGTCAGACCATCCTTTCCTGAAAGCGCCGCACTGCAAGGGGGGGTGGGGGTCAGGGGAAAGTTATGAGCGCAAAAAGATAAATTAACTCCATCTTTCACGAAACTTCTTCATATCTCAAGTTAAAACAACCCACATATATCTATCGGCTGGCAGATCTCTCTTTCACAACTCGATATATACCTCCGTCTCACCCAATTTTTTTTTTCTTCTTCTTCTTTTTTTAAAAAAGAGGAGAAGAAGTGAAAAGAGAGTGAAAATAAAATCATCATTTCTGAATCTCCAATCTCCTTCAAAAAACCATTCTTTTCAAAGTAGTCGTGAAAATCAAAAGGGATAGAAGTAAAAAAAAAATAATAATGCAAGGGGGAAAGTTTAGATAGTGGGTGAAGGCTTTAAGCTCGGAATAGGAAACAATAAAAAAAATCTTGAGAGGGGAGGGAGAGGGGTGAAAAAAAGTTGAGAGAGAGTTGGGGAAAATATATGAGAACCTAAAGTGTGGCTGATATATTTATATGGAAGAGGATGCAGTGGTGGAAAAAAGTGGTTTTAAGACCGTCAATAAATTGGAGACCGAAGTGACTCCTATGTCTAGTCTCTCTGGCGGCAGCATGTAGATGCTGCTGCATTGCGGCTGCAACAAGTTGGCGAGATGTGGATTTTCGCCAAGGGATGAAAAGGAATTAAGATGCGAGATGTTAATTGACAGTGATAAATGCAGAGCCGATATTGGTTCGCCAATGCATGCAATACCGTATCTTTAGATAACCTGATATTTATCGAGGTATGCAAATTTGAAGAAAGAGGGGATTTTTAAATATTTGAAGATGGGGTGGTGGCCTGAACGTCTATGTGGTTTGATTACTCGTAAAAATTGTGTAAAACATTCCCATACTTATTTTTTAATTTATTAAACCATTTTTTAAAATCAATGCACATTTATCGGTTTTTCCCATGAGTGTTTTTATAATAAAAGGAGATTTACCGAAATAAAACTAATTAAAACCAGAGAATTGTAAATTTTAATCCATTCATTTAATAATAGCTGCCTTTACTATTTTAATTTCAGTTATTTGTTAAATCACTTATATATAGCTTCATAATGAGGCATCCATAAAAATTCCTTAAAGGCTTTATAGCGGTGTTATTTTAATAGCCTTAAACCTGTTCCGGTTATAGAGTCCAGGAACCTTTCTGTTGAAGCCGACATCATGATGCCATTAAAACTTAATTGTCTGAATATTTTATTTAAAATTGCTCGTTACCTTTTGTAGTAATGTAATTTCATCTCTCATGCAAACTATACAGAAAATAAGCAGAATCTTTCATCTATTGTTTCCAGCCAGGGCCGGCCTTTTCTATGAAGGGTCGCGGGCGCAAGAAACCATTTGAGGCTCTAAATTTTTTGCAATGTAAAAAAAAAAAAAAAAAAAAAAAAAAAAAATTACAAACACACACACACTTATTACTATTGCCTGTTTATTCAATGCGTGATTTTTTTTGCTATTAATTACTTCAGGGAAATTATTTTTTTTTTGTAATTTCTTTTTCCTTGCTTAGTATACCAAGTACGATTAACAAACGATTTAAAAAACAATCGATCTTTTCATCCAGTTTCCGCTGTTCTGTAATATTGTTTCAGCCATATTTCCTACAGGAAGTATACTATTTGTAATAGTTGTCATGACACATTTTCCTAACAATTTTTGCATACCATTATCAATTACGGTTCTTAGGTCCCTATAACCCTGAACCATTTCAGCTCAAAAGTTATATACAGGAATTCATAGTACAGACTAGAAACGTAAGTAAACACATACAAAGAAGCAATTTCATATAAATATATAAGATCGGAAATCAAACTGTAGGTGGAAAAAACAAGAAAAAATGCTGATATACGAGAAGCCTGCATCCGTTTTCTTGAGATGAAATGAACCGTGCTAGGAAAAATGGTGAAAATGCTGTATTTTATGACTCGGTTTTGTCCTATTAGGGAAGTATTCATGGTACAGCCATAAACGCCTCCTTACCGTTACAGTTCGCAGCCGCATACATAAGATGCATGCCTTGTTTTCTCAGAAAGCGTAAGTCGCTCCATCAAACACCCCACACACACACTCACACACCATCAACAATAACAACAAAGAAGACGACAAAAATACAAATAAGAATCCGCGTGCGTTAATTTTTATTATTCGTAGAGATTACTGACAATCTGAATAGTTAATAAGTAAATAAAATTTCAAAAACTAATCTTACCAAAAGATGGCTTTCATTTTTGAATTATTGTCTCTCCTCTTTAAATTACTCAGCTGATCATATGGTTTGGAAGAAATAGCATTAAATAGCCCATCTATTAATTTTAAACTATGAATACATGAAAAATTAATGTTTAAGCCTTGAGATCAGCTACAATTAATGAGTTGAGATCAGTCGTTAAAGGAAAACGCAGGAACGCAAATTGCCCTGCTTAATACAATTCATGCTTTAATTTTTTGGTTTCCCAGAAGATTGGATGATCCAAACAGTTCAATTAAATTAAGTGGGCACATTTTTCTAAAAACAAATGGTGAATAAAATAAAATATAAAAAATAAGTTGAATCAGTATTAGAATCTTCTATTTTTCCTAGTCATTTCTTTGAAATCGTATTTGCAATAATGGTAAAGGAATTTGAATTATTGAATTTTGAATGTTTTAAATCAAAATTCATAACAGAATAAATTATAACAGATTTTGTGTAATTTATAACAGAAGTTGTATCCATATGCAAAATATATTATTATTCTAATTCCGGGAAAATTTCAAATGATTTTGTTTTAATAATTTATATGCATAACATATACTTAATCACAGACTCAGATATTCTGAAAGAAATTTCTGATAAACAAATTCAATTTAAACTTTCGACTAGATACATAATAAACATTACTCTCCAGCAGAAAATATGATCGTGTTCCAAATAAATAAATTTGTGCAGACGATATGCATAATACATTAGCATTTATGCTTTGCAATATATTGAATGATATTTTTGCAACCATTTTTAACAAAAAGATTTAGTTATTTGATTTCTGTTAGAATAATAAATATTTCCTCCATATAGAAATTAATTTTTAGAATGGTTGAAGAAGTCGTTTTCGTTCAAAATAATTTTTTAAAAAGTTAATTTATTTTAGGTGATATGCACTAGACATAGCGGCTCCTATCTAATCGAGGCTAAATTGTTTATTTCTAAACCAAGAAGAGATAGATATATAGTTTTAGTGGGAATAATGCTCTAACTAATTTAGAGAATCATATTTTATGGTGTTTATGTCAATAAATAAACTTATAAGAATCGAAATATAAATTATTTTACGATTATCTGAGTCTGTAAAATGCATTAATAATTTATTTTTTTTCCTCCACATATTTTGCACACTAACAATTTGAGCGAAAGAATTTCCACGTCATTGTGATTCATTACTGACTTGAAATGACAAGATTACGAAGATTTAAATATGTCTTTATGCATTTGAGTTACCGCACCCAAAAATCACCAATAATGAGCTTACTTGAACAGTCATAAATGGGATTAAAATGGCGAAATTCAAAAGTTGGTCAATTTTAGGCCTTCTTTTGCTTGAAATACTGTGAAAATATTTCGATTATTTTACTAAAAATAATAAATAAAATTAGGAGACAGCATAACAATTAAATTTCTAAATTTATTTTATACATTTTGCTCATTTGTGTACAATTATTGACTCAAATAACATAAAATATAAATCCTTACGTTAGTGAAAGTACTTTTCTTAAGGAAAATATCTCTCTCTAATGGATTAGAAATATATTATTAGGTTTAAAGTTGACTTACTGAATAATATATTACCGTAAATGCCTTATTATTCACTGATATTTTAATAAGTGTCTTTACCGTAATTTATCATAAGCTACTAGAATAATTTTCAATAAATGTTTTATGGATTTGATATAATTCCCTACATTTACTCATAAAAAAATATATATTCAAAGCTCCTTTCTTGTCAAAAAGACAGATGCCAGAAAAATTCTATAAACTTTGTTTGGCATAGATGACTGAATTTGGAATTCAAATAATGGGAAATAATTGCTTCGAAGCCAATATAAGACTGTGCTTTGATGAGAGCATACATTGTCTGGCTATGAAATGCAATTATTTTTCTTACTTAAATGAAGAATGCATTTGCATTCTAAACAATTATTCTAAAGTGAATTAGATTCCGTGACATGAATTGAAAACTGGAGATAATTTTATTGTACTTATGTTCATTTTCGTTCGCATTTTCTGGAATAATAATAAAGTAATTAAAATTCATAAGCAATCTACTATGTTATTATTAAATATTCTTTAACATATTTAAGAGTTTTGCAATTTATATAAGTGGAATAATTTTCTGTGTAAGTGCGTTGTTATGAAGAATATTTGGATACAAGTGCCAAAGGACTTTTCATAGTGGAATAAGCATGGCATTTTGGTGGCTTTCTGAAGTGGGTTATAATTACTTATTCATCAGAATTTAAATATTTAGAATTTGAATTGACTTTTGGAAATGATTAATTTAAGAACAAAATGAATTATTTATAGCAGAAAGAATTCTTTTCATGTCTAGAATGTTTTTTTTAAAATCTAATACACTAGTTTTAAAATCAAAATTTTAAAATTGATATTTAACTGTAAATTTTAATTATATTTTTCTAAATCTTTTCATAGAAACATAATAAAAAATATGATTCTTCATTTGTAGAATAAAAAGGACCTATGTATACGAAAATTCTAAAGTCGCAAATAAATGTATAAATGAGATTTTAGCATTAATAAACAAACGTTGAAATTAAGAATAGTATTATAATTAGTCTTTCATTAAGTTTAAAATTAACAGTTTAAATGAATAGATGACAAAATATTTGCCTTCATATATATATATATATATATATATATATATGGAATATTGAATTCATCCTCAAACTGCTGTTATAAATAGAGTGAAAGTATTGCTTTCTTAAGTGAAGATCATGCGAAAGTAATTATATTTAAAAGGATGAACAAAGAAGTTTAGAATATTTTGTCTAATAAGAATTATTTATGTAGAGTTTACTCCAAATGTTTTTTTTTTGTTTTAATGTAAAGCAAATTAGTTTAAAATTTCTCCTAAACATATAAAATTTATTTTTTGTGCCACTAATATTTTCAGATTTTCTG
This sequence comes from Argiope bruennichi, assembly GCF_947563725.1. Classification (NCBI taxonomy): domain Eukaryota; kingdom Metazoa; phylum Arthropoda; class Arachnida; order Araneae; family Araneidae; genus Argiope; species Argiope bruennichi. Next base: position 60,355,675 of record NC_079154.1, read on the forward strand.
AAAATATGTGAAACTGAATAGATAAATGCAAATGATATTCGATAATTCAATTAATTACAAAAATCCAGAATATCTGTATGTTATGCAATATTGTCTGCTTTAAGATAAAATTTTCTAATATAAATAAATGTCTAATGAAGCCGTTTTAAATTTATTTCATATAATTTATTTATTCAACAAATCCTATTTTTTAAATTTTCTATTTTATGTAAAATACAGCTTAGCCGAAAGTTTATTTTATTTTTTATTTTTATGTTAATGAAAGAAAATTGTTTTGTTCTGAACTTTATTGTTCCTTTCAAAATGCATCTAGTTTGGTCCGTTTGACGAATAGAACAAAAATTATTTCTTTCCAAGAAGACTGTAAAAAACAAGAAATATGTTCTCTTTATAAAGATTTATATGGTACGAAGAAATAGCTTTTCTTTACATATGTGCAAAATTTTATGAGTACAAAAATATTTTAAAAACAGCCATAATAATCAGAAACAATGATTCAAAATTATACAATACATACTTCAATTTCAGTCAGAGATTTTAATTACATTTTAATTTCTATTTGTTGTTAAAAGCAATGCAATGTAGAAGTATGCCTACTTAGTTCTCAAAAACACCCAATAGTTCCTAAAGAAGACCAGTAGATTTAAAATCCTGCCGCTCTTTTAAGGTTTGTATCCTTTTTGAAATTTCCGCTGGTATTCCATTTAGGAAGATATCGTACAAAACATTTTAGTAGTGTTTAGGCACTAATTTTACTGTGTAAACCAGAAGATGCGTCAAACTTGTAAATGTTGTTTTCCAGCAAGCATCTTTATATAACGGGAAAAACACTTCGCCTCTAAAAAGTGCTTCATAAAGCAAGAAAACTCATTTTACAGAAAAAATTAAAAATGAATTTTGTCAAATTGCAAAGAAATACCTTTAAGTTGATACAATCTTTTATTTTCTTGATATTCTGTAATTATATTTTTTGTGATAAGTAAAGAAAAGGAATCAATATTTGTTATCACCGAGGATTAATAATTTATATACGCTTTAAAAAATACGGATATGCATTTTTTGAAGAATGTATAAATAATATAAATAAATGTATATCATATAAATAATTTTGCTAAAATTTTGTTCTAAAAAAGTTAGAAGCCTATGTGTATCTCACTTTGATCTCATTATACTAATTATTTCCATAAGGAACAAAAAACTTGATTTTTTTTATATCCACATTATGAAAATGCATTTGACGATATATCATATTTTTTTTAAATAAATGTCTGACTAATTTAAAATCGAGAATCATTTGTTACAGTGCATATTAAATAAACACAACACTGTTAACAGAGAAAATTACATGCAAACACACCTTGATGCTATTATGAAAGTAAAAACAATACATGAACCTTTGAGAAACATTGGTGATTTACATAATGATTTAAATTGTTGCTAACTGCTCATTGCTAAGTAAAAAAGAAAAAAAAATCAAAAACTATAAATCAAGATTTTAAAATAAAAGTAATTGCAGTTCTTAAGCCTAATGGAACGTTTGCCAAAGGTGCTAGGTTATCGGCCAGTTAAATAATTCAAAATTCTTGATTACAGAGGAGCAAAATATTGGATGCTTGCATGTATTTTAATAAGCGACATCTATTGATAATCATGCGAAATATCTATATAAAAGGCAATGGTTTTGGGTTTTACCAATTTACTATTACTTTATTTTTATCATTTTGAAAGTTTTCCATTTAGAATTTTTGGGTTATTCAGTGTATAAAGATCCCAATCATGGAACGCCCATATCGCATTTTTGACATTCATTGCTTTTTTTGTTTGATTTGAAGAGATCTGCTCATCAGACACTTTTAGAAACTTATGGTGATACTGTTCCGTCATATACCAATTGTCGGTTTTGGTTGTAATGATTTAAGAGTGGCGATTTCGATGTCAACGACAAAGAACGGCTTAGAGGACATAAAAAAATTTGAAGACAATCAATTGCAAGACATATTGGACGAAAATGGGAAAAGTTATAGAAAATAATGGAAAATATTTTGATTGATATATACTGTGCTAATATTTCTCAATTAATGCCTTTTTAAAGTTAAAAAAATGATCGAAATGCATGCAAGCACCTAATACAACAAAAACTCATTGGAAAGAATAGAATTATGAAAAGCTAAGTTGAAATTATTAAAAAGTTGGAATCTCTTGTTTTTATTAATATCAAATGAATTTCATTTTCAAACACAGATTTAAAATTATAATTTTTCTATTCTTGTCCACCAAAAAGAAGCGCATTTTAAAGATAAGTTTCAATTGAGACGATCTGATTGCATGATTCGTTGGCAGAGTTAAATGAAGCAGAAGCCACTGATTGCAAAAGGACTTTATCATAGCTTTAAATCCAACTTTTGCTTACGCATTGAAGTAATCCAGCGTAAAATGGACGCTTTGTTGAATCTTTGTTTAAAACTCTTTATTACAATATTATTCTTTGGCATCATTTTATTTTCAGACGAAAAGGAACTGTTTGCCAATCCATTAGTGGGGAGTTATTTTTAATGAAGGGTACAGTGTACACTTAAAGCTCAACTTACGAGCACTTCCTCCTCCCTTTTTAACTCCCTTCTGCTGCATTTAAGCACGTTTGGTTTCCTTTTTGAATTAATTGCTATTAAATTTCACGGGTGAGTTGGCAAGATTGAGTATTTGCAATGAAACTTGAGTTTAGAACTTTTTTTCTACCGTTTAAAAATGTAGGAAATAAATGCAATTAATTATGTTTTATCTATCATCATTCAATTTTATTTCCGGGGAAATCAAATTGATATATTTTAAAATATATCACAGATACAAAATGAATTATAACACAATTGAAGGTGAAAGTATATTTAACATTTATTCATATATTTAATTGGTAATAAAGAAATTATATCTTTGTTTCATGTTCCATTATAAAGTAAAAATGCAAAGTGAAAATTTGATACATACATTAATAAATTTCTTAAAATAATCTTAAATTTAAGAAAAGAAATGTGGAAGTATGAATATATTGGAGAATCTGATTAAAACTAATTGTTTTCATTTCGTAAAACAAAATATATTGAATTCTAATTTTTGCTTCATCTTATAATATTTGTCAAAAATTCGATCTCGAGATTTTTATTTTTGCCCTTCATCAATTTGAAATAATAACTTTTTGAAATTATCTGCCTATTTATTAAAAAAATTGTAAACTCCAAGAATTTGAAACAATAATATTTTGAAATTATTTACCTGTCATTCAACAAGGAGTCAGTAGCTTTGTAGATGAATATAGCAATGAAAACTGAGTGATTGTATTTGTACGCTTTGAAACCCCTTAGTCCAAACATAATCTTTTATAAAATATGACAGTCTCAGTTTTCTAGCCACGTTTATGGTAGACACAAGAGACTACGAAAGCGCACGGATTTTTTTTTTCTATTCAAAAGCTTGCCATCTGTCTTTTGAATTTCCTATCGCCTCACATCCCCAACAACTTACCGAAACTGCAAGAGATTTCCAGTAAATATGTAAGTAAATTATTATAACTAATCATAGCTATCATCCGGAACAAAAGCAGCAGCATGGAACCTAATTTGAAACATAGAGCCAGGTAGGTAATGGCTGAAATCAACGAAGATATTTATTTAGTATCAAACCGCTGGATGCCCCAAAGCTGTTAACTTGATTTGTAAACAGTCCAATTTTTTCATTGACTGATTGGAACAAATGCAAATCAATAACAGTGATAAATCCTGATATCTGATTTCGCTTATTTATAAATCAATTGTGTCTTTGAAATATCATATTTATGTATACAGAGGAAAGTATTTCTTCTGAAAAGATTTTAATCGAAATATGATAATCGTCTATAATTTTAGGGTAAATACCACATACAAGTTTTTTATTTGATTGGTTCTTTCAATTTTTCCGTTACCGTTTTTTATTTGAATATTTAAATCTAAAATTGCTTTTGGATTGGTGAAGATCTAAAATGAGATGATTTACTAAATTTTCTGGTAAACAAATAAAGAAAAACAGGTTGGGAGAGACAGACGCTTAATCTCTATAAAGATATGTTCCTCCTTTCATTCAAGCTGTTTTCTATCTGGTTTTATGTTTCAAATTTTTAACCATTAGCTTCCACGACTCCCCCATGTGGAGATTTTTACCTACACCACACCACTCAGCACGAAATATATTTTTGGTATGCCTGTCAATTTATTTTTATTTTATATATCAATCATTATTGTTCGTTTTAGAAAGTGTGTATTCTATCTTACGTCTCTTTAAAATTAGCAAGCATGTTTGAAATTCGTCTGTAAGTTGAATGGAACAAAATTGCCATATTTGAATCATTGTATTTTTGGTTTAGTTTATATGTTATAATGAAATAGTATATAAATATGTAATTTATAGGTTATAGTAACAACATACTAATTATTCGGTTTTCTGTTTTGTTTTTTATTGAAATGATTTCATTGATCATTTTACGACGAAACCCTTTTATAAAAATATCAAACATGTTCAAATAAAACATAATTTAAATATAATTATAATATTTCACAACTTTTTGTACATATATATAACTTAGCCAGCTAAACATTTCAAAAAATATTGACAGTTAATGGGTTAAATTCTGTACAGCTACTCTTGTTCCGAAGTGATAACCATTATCAACTACAATCATTTACTTGTATACTTAGAGATATTTCTTGCAATTTAAGAAAATTGTTGGGAATGGGAGTTGATAGAAAATGAGAAGGACAGTAAATTGTTACTTAGAATCGAAAACAAATATTTACTCAAACGTAGTCGCTTGTGACTTCCATAAACATATAATAGAAAAACTGACACAGTCCTATTTTAGAGAAGATTTTTTTTGGACTAATTAGTATCAAAGCATACAGAGTTGTACAAATCTGAAAGTAGACGATAATAATAGATACCCTTTGTGCATTTCGTAGCTAAACCAGCGGTAGTGATTTTCCTAAAACTTTATCGCATACTGTCTAATAAATGTGTTATTTCAGAGAATGCCTTGCCTAGCATTGGCGTACAATGGTAGAGGTAACCTTTGGCGTGGATCTAGTATTATTACTGAATCTATCAGGTAATCCCTGCCGACTTATTTGGCGATGAATCCCTGAAATGCGTTAATATTATCCCAAAATCGAATTTGTAATTTAGACGGTCTTTTCCCAACTGAGTAAAGCAATAATTTGACAAAGAGTACAATGGTCGGCACTAAACCCCACACCAAATGTGATATATTTAAATCATTGTGTCTTTGAGTTATCCCTTTTACATTTTACCGGAAAGTACAGACTGCAACCCCTCATTAGATTTGGCTCAAAATTTAGAAGGTGTCTATACCATAGATATTAATACTGTATCGATTTTTATCTATCTAGTTGCCTTCGTTTTCTAGTCATAGTGCTAAATTATATTCGAACAGTCAGACAGACAGGCAGAATTTCTCTGAACGGAGTTTGCTTAAAATATGATATAAATCTACAAATTTTCTGTAAAGATCGTATACCAAATATCGTCCATCTAGATGAAAGCGTTTTTGAGTTATCTTTGTCTGACACACGGACATTTTCCAAAAATATGTTTTTCAAAGTGAGGTAATTCTAAAACATGTAGATTCATCAAAATCTCAAGCTCGAATTTTTTGACAATTACTGCACTTTCTCTAAAATTATACAAGAAAATAAAAATAAAAGACGTTTTTTAATTATTATATTGTATTTAACTGATCATAATTTTGTAAAAATTATATTAGATATTATCAATTAACATTATGCCGCCCATAAGTCTAATAGGGATTATTTTGTTTGGCTTCGGTAGTATTGGTTCAAATCATTTTACTTATCATTAAACCAGATAATTTTCGGGGGACACCAATGTGGCGTCGCCAACATTTGCCCGATAGTCACCATGGGAGCAACAACGTGGTGTCGCCAGACGGCATAACATTTGCCCGATAGTCACCATGGGAGCCCCAACGACATAATATTTGCCCGATAGTCAACATGGTAGCCCCAACGTGGTGTCGCCAGACGGCATAACATTTGCCCGATAGTCACCATGGGATCCCCAACGTGGTGTCGCCAGCCGGCATAACATTTGCCCGATAGTCATCATGGGAGCCCCAACGTGGTGTCGCCAGACGGCATAACATTTGCCCGATAGTTACCATGGGAGCCCCAATGTGGTGTCGCCAGACGACATAACATTTGCCCGATAGTCACCATGGGAGCCCCAACGTGGTGGCGCTAGATGGCATAATATTTGCCCGATAGTCACCATGGGAGCCCCAACGTGGTGTCGTTAGGCGGCATAATATTAATTGAAAAAAACTGAGCGATGGTGGTGAAAAAATTATGATTTTTAAAACATAAAAATGTATTAATTTTAATAAAATATATGATGTCAGCATTTTACCTTATGGAGTAAGCTTAATATACCTTCCATACCGCTGCTCAGTCGCTTGATTAATAATAAAAACCCAAATTTTCCCAAAGCACGCTAAAAATTTTATCTAAAAACGAGATTTTTGTCTTAAAAGGACTTCATTAATTCAACTTAAAAATGGCATCAACAGAGCTATTATTAAAGAAATTACAAAACATTACTAGCCTCAAAGCGCTCGAAAAGCAAATAAAAATCCGACTTTTCCACCTGACAGATGATAAGGAATACATATTTTATTTATGACAATCCATTTTCAAATAAAAGGCAGAGCTCCTTTTAAATCTCCAATATTGATTTTTCAATAAAAGCTCGAGGAAGGAGGAACGTGTATTTATGTGTGCATAAGCCGGTTTAATAAACTAGAAAGCAATAAAAGAGCTTCTTAATATTTCATTTGAATCCAAGCATTGAAACAGTGACACTTCCATTCGAAATTTATAATTCTGCAACGTCATTAAATATTCAGTTGGACATGAAAATTTTCTAGATCAATTTATCGAGAGGAAGTTTCAGTCCATTTTAGACTTAGAGGAAAGTCTGGAAAAGACGGCATTCGGATGCCTTCTTTCAATTGTTTTGTTAATAGAAAATTTATCAAAGAGATCTATCTGACTTAATCATATTACGAAGTCAAATATTTTAGCATCATAAATTGTAAAAAGTTCTTATCAAGATAAAATATATCGCCTTTCCCTGAGAAAAATACATAAAATAAAAAGAAGATGTGATCAATGTTTAAATAAAATTTTAATTTTCTTTCAAGTTAATTGTTAGCATAAATATCGAGAAAACTTGACAATGAAATAAATTTTTGTAAAAAAGATAATTTATTAGAACATTTTTTAAGAAGATTTTAAAACTTTCAACTTTAGACTATGCATTAAATCATACCTACATTATTTCTGTGTTATTCTCTTTAGAACTATTTAATGATTAATCAATGAAATAATAAATTTTTTTATGTATCCAACTCGAAAGTAAAAATGTTTTTATTAACAAAAAAAGCATTTATAAACATGCCAATTATTACATTATAATCAATAATTTAAGCACAAAATTAGCTTTCCTGGGTTCGCTACACTTATTTATTTCAACAGAGGAAATTTCAGTTAAAAAAATACCAGCCAGAATGGTCTCTCAAAAGCTCTTTCACATACTCTCTAATAAAGGTTTTAACCCAAAGAATGGCATTGGCGCAAAACAGTTACGAAATACAATAGTTTTGGCTTGAATATAGCATTATTACTGAATCTATCGTGAAATTCTTGGCGGATTATTTTCGGCATGTGGTTAATAGAATCCGAGAATAGGATTTGTGTTTCAGATAGGATAAAATTAACGCCTGCCAGAGATTAATTGCCAAATATATCGCTAAGAATGACATGATAAATTAATCAAAAATACTAAATTGAATCCAAAAGTTTTTTTCGTAACTATTGCACGCCAATGCCATGTAATGCGTTCTCGGGCATGGCAAAAGTATGCAAGAAAGTTTTGTCGAGATCACTTTCACTGATTCTTACACGTGACATAGATCCAGTATCCTCAGATTTCTTTTCTTTATACGAAACGGTCCCACTGTAATGCTTTAGACAATAATCCTTTCCTTTTCAATACGCATAGATTCAGTACCAGCAAATATTTAGTGTGCTGGTTGGTTTAATTGTAGTGCGCTATAACATTAACATTTTCCATTAAAGTTACACAGATACAGTGCCAGCAAATTCGGTATCCTGTATAGAAACTGAATTAACTGCAATAATTTAAGTCACTAATTTTTAATTTCCAGATGAAAAGTACATATACAAACATTCGATCCATTGACAGGTTCGGTCCAAACAATTCCAGTGAAAAATGGTAATGGCAGATTTAGACCATTAGTTCTAGAGGTGAAGTCATAGACCAAATTCATTCATCGAATTGATAAAATTTTTAAAGATAACATATTCACTCGCGTATGAAATAAAAGAAGACAAATTCTCCATGACCGATTTAAGCTACATTTTGACAAATATTTTTTTTTTGATTTTAAGACCATATACGAAATTCCATATTACTATGGTGATTTTCTTTCATGTCTTTATCATGTCTAGATCTGCTTTATAATTTCATTTTATTTTTATGTCATTCACTTATAACTCACTTTGTATAATTGTTTCACTTCGTTTTTTAAATATTTATAAGTTGTTTGATATTGATGTATATTATATCCTACGTCCATTGAACATTGTGGCATTATTTTTATGCTTATATGTCTTAATTATTTCCCTATGTAATTTTCATTTTAAATGTCTTGACTTGAGACTTGGAATGTTTATTATTTAATTTAAATACGTTATTTTAGTCAAATGAATTATAATGCATACATTTAATTGCAGCCTATATTCTGGTAATGATTGTAAGACATTCAATAAATCAATAATGGTTCTCTTCATTATCTCCGGTCCGATCTTATCATTCATCTCCGGCGATCTTGAAGGTCTTACCCCTTTCGGGTAGGCGGGTTGTCGTGGGGCATACAAAGACCAAATCTTATATTACTAGATTTTTGCAATTTTAAATCACCATATTTATGAAAGAAAGACCTAATTTTTAAAAAACTATTTTTTGCATCAAAAGATTTAAAAAAAAGTTGTTTAATTTAAATTCAGACGTTCGGATTTTATTGACGGCTCCAATAATATCCGTTGTTGTTGTTTCTTACTGCACTTGTCACGGACAAGCCCGCTGTTACGAAGACAGCGATTGAAGACGGGGGGGGGGAGCGTCTCTTGTTTTTATAGTAGCGCCAACTAAGGCCAAGAGTACGACTTTGCCACTCACGCATCACTCATTCGCTTACACAACCCCTTTTCACAGGAGGGCACATTCACACATCTCACAGATAGAACAACAGAACAACAACCACGCCCAAACCAGAATATAGGCTGTAATTAAGGACTCGAACCCGAGACGCCCAGATCTCTGGGAAGATGCGCAACCTCTATGCCAGGACGCCGGCAAAATATCCGTAATTTCTATAAGTGCAACTAAAAGTGCAAATGGAAAAATAATACGTTTCCACTAAAGATATATTTTAAAAGTGTTATAAAATTGTCATTATTTTAATCAGTGAGCTTCGCCAATTTACCGAAATAAAATAATCAATAGATCTCTTCACAAACCTCTTTATTTACTCTCCGTGCTAAAACGATTTACACAAGTTTTTTTTTTCCTTTCCTGCCTCCTATAAATTCATCTTCGGAGCTTTAGAAGGCGGTTTTATTCTCGATCCTTTCAAATTTATGTTGTTACGACAATTTCAACTCCTCTTTTCTGGAACGATTTTCGCCTCAGTTTCAGTAGATAAATAGACAGATGGATTGAAATAAAGGAAGAAAGAGACGTAGACTGAATAGCAGTTCTTTCGAAAAAAGAAGCAAAGACAGGACATTCAGGATAAAAAGAGAGGTTGGGGGACAAAGAAAAAGTAAGTAACGGGGGGGGGGAGAACAGTAGAAATAGAGAAATCTAATACAGAAAGGAATAAAAAAGTAGGAATAAAATAAAAATAGATCTCCCCGAAAATGGCGTGGTAAGTGCTGTGAGGACCCCACCGTCTACGATTACCCACCAAGCCGAAAATCGAGAATCGAGCACAATGTGACACAAATGTAAAAGCAGAGAAAGAATTTTCCGAAAAAGCAAGAAATGTCGAGTAAAAGCGTAAATCTTTATGTGAAACCACTAAATAAAATGAAGAAAAAGAGCAAAGGAAATTTTTAAACGAAAAGAGAAATGAAACCAGAATTTTTTTTTTCTCTGGTACATTGCAATGAAGACAAAAGAAAAATATGTATTGTTTTGAGAAAAAGTAAAGTAATAATAGGTTATTTGACCTGCTCTTAAGAAAATAAAACTTTCGAGCACTAGCACTTTCAATGCTACCAGACTCAATATGCGAAACAGTCTATCAAAATAATTTCATCGATTGCAAATGGCTATAAACTTCCTCCTAAACAACGGTAGGAAAGAATCATTTCAGCATGATATTATCCGACTCGGATGAATTTGCGAGTGGGACGTAAGAATCACGTGATATCAGGCGAGTCTATTTTATAGTGAATTACGGGACGAAAGTGAAAGGAAGTTCATCAGATTTAGTTGCATTTTCTTAACTTCCAAATTCAGCAATAGCTAGCAGCATGGAGAAAAAAAATGCAGCAAGTATTTTTTACAATTCTCTTATTCATTTGTTAAAAATGTATTTCTTACAATTCTCTTATTCATTTGTTAAAAATGTATTTGTTACAATTCTCTTATTCATTTGTTAAAAATGTATTTGTTACAATTCTCTTATTCATTTGTTAAAAATGTATTTGTTACAATTCTCTTATTCATTTGTTAAAAATGTATTTGTTACAATTCTCGTATTCATTTGTTAAAAATGTATTTGTTACAATTCTCTTATTCATTTGTTAAAAATGTATTTGTTACAATTCTCTTATTCATTTGTTAAAAATGTATTTGTTACAATTCTCTTATTCATTTGTTAAAAATGTATTTGTTGCATTTCTCTTATTCATTTGTTAAAAATGTATTTGTTGCAATTCTCTTATTCATTTGTTAAAAATGTATTTGTTGCATTTCTCTTATTCATTTGTTAAAAATGTATTTGTTGCAATTCTCTTATTCATTTGTTAAAAATGTATTTGTTACACTTCTCTTATTCATTTGTTAAAAATGCATTTGTTACACTTCTCTTATTCATTTGTTAAAAATGTATAATTTACAATTCTCTTATTCATTTGTTAAAAATGTATTTGTTACAATTCTATTACGCACTATTTTTTACTTGACATTTTCTATTCATGAAGAAAATTCTATGTAAAAAGAATAAGTTTAAAATTATTTTAAATGGTAAGTAAAAGAAAAGGAGTTAAGGAACTTTTTACTTAAGATTTAACCTAAGAACTGAACATTTCTTAAAGACTTTAGCAAAAAGCTGAAGGGAATGGGGTTGATTGTGTTGATCTTAGGATAAAATCTTTTATCAAATGGAACATCTTTGTTTTAGAAGAAGTATCTTATTGATAGAACAATAAATTAATTATTTATTTTTCTATATGGCCATTAGTTTCAGTTTGTGCAAAACAGCTCATAAAAAAATAAGAGTAAACGGAACGTTCTACACATGTTATGTTAAGAATGTTATTTTAATTTGTGTTAAGACCATTTCCACTCCTCGATATGAAACGATTCATTTGTTAAAAATGATAAATATGCAGATGGATTGAAATGAAGAAAGTGAGACAGAGAATGATAAGACAAGGAAGTGAAGGGCATTCCGTGTAAAAGAGATTGGAAAATGGAATAAAAATTAATTAAAAAAAAAGAAAGACACTTAATTAAAATCGAACAATCACTGAAAATGGACAGAAAGCGCTTCAAGAACCCTTCTATTTCACATTTCATCTCATACCAAAATATAGATCAGCCAGGGACAGATTAGGTCCTATAGAGACCCTTAAACAATATAAGTCACAGAGTTCCCTTTTCCAACTTTTCAAATTTCAAACCTAGACATTTTTGTTGATTTTTATTTAATATCTATATTAGAAATATAAGTTAATGCTAAGTTATAAATTTTGATTAATTGAAAAAAAGTAAAACATTAAATTGCGTATCATTTTCAAGATAATAGGTTTCTGTTTATCGTATATGAAAAATGTAAAATTTAAATTTCAAAGTAATTTTGAAGAAAGGATTTTTAAAAAAATTACAATTTTTTTAGCATAGTTTAACTATTGTTTACTTATAGAATAGTACATATTTTAAATGATAAAATAATGTTTTTAAAAAATTATTATTTAATATAAAATTTACTAAGCATAAATAATTAGGAAGATTTGGTAGAATACTATTCCGAAATTTAAACGATACTTGATTGCAAATTAAACGAGTTCGAATGTACGGCGTTTACAAATTCCAACGAAGAGATAAAATTGAATTATCTGAGAAAACTGTAAACAAATTTCTAAGCCTTCGGGCTCCTAGGTAACTGACTGCAGTGCCTATTTAATAATCCAACCTGAAAATCAGCACAGAGACATAACTGTGGAAGTAGATAAAGAATTTACAAAAGAGAAGGAAATACAGACTATAAAAGCGTATAACTTTGTATAAAGCCACCAAATAAAATCAAGAAAGCAACGGAGAAAATTCTTAAGCAAAAGAAAAAAAATAAAAGTTGGAAAATTTTCCCGCCCCAATGCATAGCCACCGCAAAAGAAAAAAAATTTACTTTGTGAAGAAATAAAAGTTCATATACTCTTAACTCTCTTGCTAGAAGACTATTTTGAATAAAATAGAATTAAAGAAATGATGCATATATATATATATATATATAGAGAGAGAGAGAGAAAGAGAGAATAAATTCATGAAGGAAATATTTCTCTTTCTTCTTTTCTTATTTCGGAATTTTCATATTCTTTTTCCCTTTTCCTCTCTTTTTTTAAAGAAAGAAATAGGAATTTTCTCGAATTCGTAATAAATTTGTTTGGAAATATTTGCCAAATATTTCAATTTTTTTTCCTGAAATGTATATTCATCTTGAATTTTTTTATATTAATTAATTCTTATTCTTAATTAATTATTCAGATAAATTAAAATAACTAATGAATGCAACTGAATAACTGAAATTTGTTTTAACTTTAATGGATTCAGTTTTCAATAAAATTAATTAAATCTACATTTGAATTTTTATTTTCTGTATTTGTGTCAAGTTTATGATTTCTACAACAATTAAGGCTCGAATCGTCAATACCTACTGAATGCAATTCCAGCTTGCTTTACAGCATCTTCAATATTTTCTTTATTTTGCATAAAAAATTGATAAAAATTGGAAAAAATATTTAAAAAATATTATAAAGGAAATTTGCCCGATAAATTATCCCTATTCAAAATGGAAATAGTTGCTATTTTCATTCCCATTTGAAAACTTAAAAGAAAATTCAAAATTCTTTAAATTTAGTGTTGATTAGCATTCACGTTCTTTTAATTTTTATCGTATTGACCAAAATTCTTATTCATATGAACGTGTTCTTTCGTTTTAACAACAAAATACGTTTCCAACAAATGTTTTAAAACTGTTAAAAAAAGCTTAAGAAAAGGATACGTCATCCTTTGGTCAACGAACAGCATCCATGAAGTATTTTTTATTAACACAAAATAGGATCGCAACCGTTAACATGAGTTCGATAGTAAATACGCACTTTTCATGTGGCTACTACATATCTTCTGAAATTACTTCTTGTCGCTTCTTTACATTGCATTATTTCATTGACACTATTCAAAACATTCACAAATGTAAGATAGAAAACAAGCAAAATACAGACCGAGAATTTTTTTTCCTTTAAGCAAATGCGTGAAGGAAAATTATGTAAATTCTCTTGGTAACACGGGTAACATCTATGCAGTAATTCATTTCTCGGCTGTTATTTAATCGTGTATGATGCTCGTATCATCAATCAGGACAATAATTATGTGCCTAAATAAAACTTGATTTTTTTCTGTAGTATATTCAACTATTTATGTTCAAAGGGAAATATATAAGAATATTCGTAATTGGTACGAATGTCTAAACACTCTATATATGCATGTCCTTTAAAATTACCTCTGCTATATTTATTATCTACGAACAAAATGACATTAAATTATTCTGGAAATATTTAGATACATCACTTTGTTTATTCTGTGCAAAACCTACTCACGATACTGATTTCTTCCTTCAATAAATTAATTTGGGCTCTACAAAAAGTCTACATTATTCTTTCTCACTTCAAATGTAAGTTTTAAGACGTTTCCAAGCATTTATTAGAGATTTTTTCCTCCTCCGTTTCAACAAGTAAATAGACAAATCAATTGAAATGAAGATAGAGAGAGAGAGAGAAATATATAGACTGAATGACAGGACACTTGGTAAAAGAAAAAAGTGTTAGAATAGTCAGGATAATAAAGAGAAAGAAGAAAGGGAGGTAAAATAAGTTAAAAAGCAAAGAAAAACAGAAAACTAATATAGATGGAAAGAAAGTCTTTACCTAAAGTAAAAATAAAGACAGTCATTGAAAGAGTTGAAAGTAAATGTTGTGATGATCCTAACATCTACAATTGCACAGTAATCTGAAAATCAATAATGAAACATCTCTTTGTTCAGAAAATTAAGTCCCCTGGGGTGGGTGACACCTCGTCATTGAGGATGAGAAGCTACCGGTATGTGGTTGATTCTCGCCACCCTTGTGGGTACACAAAAAGGTGGAGGGTCTGGCTCCTACCATCGATGACGGAACGTACTTCCTTAGGGTAGGGTCGTACCGTGGACGGCGATTGTCCTTAGGACTAAATCACAGTTTCCACCAGTGTTGCTATTGCGGGCGGTCCGGTAATTCAAGCCTTTCCGTGTCCTTCCAGCAGGTCGGTGCAGTCGTTTGTGATGTATTCAGAAAACCAAAACTGACTATCAAAGCACAAATATTTGCATGAAATCACAAAAAGGAGAAAGCATCAAAAAGTTTCAGGGAATGAACAAAATGGAAAATTTTAAAAATGTTCTTTATTTCCTCTTTCTAGAAAAAAAGTATAAATGTACTTCGTAAAAAAATACAAGCTGAACATGATATACATCTCTTGTTATAAAAGTCTATTGCTAAAATATATTATACTTAGATATATGCTTATTTTTGGAACTTATAAATAGATAGAAGTGTGTTCCTTAGAAGAATGTGTTCCTTAAAGTTGCCCCTCCTTGTTATATGAATGCATAAATGATACTTATCTTAAAAATAAGCACGATTATACTAAAAGTTGTCAATCTGCAGAGAGCTTCAGTTGGAAATCAGCACTCTGGGCCAATTATATGACGTCAATAAATGAGAACTATCAGATGTTCATTAGATGACCACATTGCACAATTAGAATCCTATATAGACCCTGAGATTCTTTAAAGAATGGACATTATGTGACACCCATTCCCACGACATATTACAGAGATAATGTCTGTTGCAATCTCGTAAGTTTCATTGACGAATGAACATTATCAGGTGCCGGTTAGTTGCACGTACTACACAGTTAAGATCTGATTTCATAGCATGATTTTCATGAACAAATGAGTATTAGTCGATCACTCTACCGAATTAGGACCTGATATGATCATGCGAATTTCACTGAAGAATGAACATTATCAGGAGCTCATTAATCAGAACAATAATATATATTGAGCTCTTTCATTTAGAAAAAAATATTAATATAAAAAAACTGAATAATATATAAACATAATTACATTAATTCTTCTGAATCATAAAATGTAACATTTTTATTAAAATGCTAAAATTTAATATTTTAATATTAATATTTGAATATTAAATAATGACATTTTGAAACTCATGCACTCATACTGAGCTTCAATCCTCTAATATTCACGTTTTTTCAGTATTGCCGAAAATTCAAATTTATAATAGGAATTGTATTCATTTATGACTTTTAAATACAGTTTCACTTAAAAATTTCAAAATTGTTAGAATTAAAAAATGCAATAGCACTGAAAGAAACTCTTAACCATTCATAAAATGCATTGAAATAATCGAATTCTATTTTAAACATTGACCGCATTAGACACTTTATTAAACATGAATTTTCATGTTGTCGTATATTTCTTTTCCATAAATGGTTTCAATACTCGGCAATTCATCGTTTAATCTAATGAAATCCTATTTTATTTTATCTTTCAACAAATTTAAATAATCTTTAACCGATTTTCATAACGATTTCAATTTATAAAATCAGAAGAATTGGAATAAGGATCATCGATAAAGAGACGATATGACAGGACACTTCTAAAAAGGAAGAGGGTAGACAGGACATTAAGAATTGAAATAAAGAGAAGGGAGGAAAGGGTAAAGTAGGTATGAATGGGTGGGAGAGGAGAGAATGGCGACGGAAAAAAAATCGAAAAGTGAATGAAAAAAATGGATAAAAAATGAAATAAGAAAGTCGTAACCCTCTCTTCCCCACCAAAATGGAATGGTAAGTGTTGCGAAGACCCCACTATTTAAGTGAGAAATCCAGACTTCATCGCAAAGAGACATAAGTGTAGAAAAACCGAAAAAAAATTTTCCGAAAGAGAAAGTGATGTTGAATATTACAGGGTATATCTATCTTTATATAAAACCGCCAAATAAAATAGGTACGAGAAGGGGTAGTGGTGGAAAACTTTCTTAAGCCAAAGGAAATGAAACGTCGAAAAAATTTTCCCACTACCAAAGTGTTGAAAAGAAACTTCAAAAATATATTTTGTATGAAATAAACTTCATGTGTCGCCAATATTCTTATTCGATGAATATTTTGGATAAAGTTGGGATTTATGCAAAAGTGCATATAATGAATCAATAAAAAGAAAATGTTTATTATTTTTTTCTTGTCTATTTAAAAAATGTCTTCATCTTGAAGGGGGGGGGGATCATATGTTTTTCAGAGTCCATATAAACAAAACTTTAAAAATGTTTTAAAAAGTTAAATTAAAAATAAAAAAGCAGTTTGAGGGAATTTCTCCAGATAATGCAACTTTGATAAGCTTGCTTTTTAAAAATTAATTATTTCTCCTTTTTCACTTTTCTGCCCAACTTAGGCACTGTGAAACATTACACAGCGTGTCAAACTGAACTATGGTCCAATAGGTAATTATTAAACCATTATAGATAAATATGAATTTCTAAATGAAACAATGCTCTAAATGACATAAAAAAAGCATATTTTGTCATTCTAATAAAGTTTTGGCTAATGAATATGTTTCTTGAAAAATTATGATGAATAGCTTTATAAAATCCTCTAGTCATGTTTATTAACATATTCCTAACAGATTAAGGTATATTCACTTTCATTTTAAACAGAACGTGCTTGTATTTCTGCGCATAAAACTGACCGAGTTATCAAGCTTTAAGTATCAATATTTCAGTCGATTTTGAACCATTTCATTTGCGGTTTCGAGGAAGATATACACATGAGCACACAATGAGATAATCATTGTTTTGTCAAAAGTAATAAAATTAAAAATTTCATTGTCCGTTTACAATTTGCTCTCAGAAGAATGTAAGTATTTTTTTAAATTTAAAAGGTGCGTGTGTCAGAAATATTTTAGTACATATGACTTATGAAACGGGGGAATCGTAGGAAATTCAATGCACAAACATTTCCTGAAAAAGATTCGTTGACTCAAAAAATATGCAATATATTTTTTTTTTCGTCATTTAAAGAATTCTTCCAATTGGAGGCATACACCTGTTTAATATTGCCTAGATATTACATGTAGAGAAAAGATTAGAGTATGCACCCTGTATATTTTTCTACTAATTGTATAATTGAATTAGCCGGGCCCAAGTGTTAAGTAGCCAAATAATTTAGACTTGTATCAAAGAAACATCGCCAATTCTTTTTCTTCTTGATAAGCTGGAAAGCAAAGATTCCTTTACATCTAAGTTACAAACTGGCAACATAAATTCTTTATGGTAGAAACAGTCAAAATTAGGGCTTGAAAAGTACTTTTCAGCCCCTAATTTCTAAGATATTGCAGTTATCGTAAATCTTTAAATACAAACGTTGTTCGTCTTAATGAGGCACTCATTTGACTCACTGGTTTAATTTCCTATCTTCAGTATTAAGAAGGAATCTACCCCACCATTTCCACCCCGTTTGGGCTATATGGACTATTTTCGAACTCTCCTAAGATTTTTATATTTCCAACAAAATATTGCAAGCCAATTAAAATCCAAATAAAATTAGTCTTGTTATCCAGCTCCTAAGATAACATGGGCGTTATACGCACAGTGTGTGTGTGTGTGTCGGATATATAGGTCGATTCTAGGGACCATGATCAGTGAAAGACTGAATAAATCTTCCCGAAGTATCTTTCAGGAGAACTATTACAGTAGATAGTCTTCCAACAGGAATCTACCTAACATTTGTAGCGGTTACGTTTGTACGTAAGTTAGTGCAGTCTTCGCGATGGTTTTTTTTTGGGGGGGGGGGCACTTGACTAAATTATTTGTCCACTTTTCGCTTTAGTTCGGCTAACAGATAAGTTCACTATAATGTTATAATCTCATCTTCATCATTACTCCTTTCAATGCTGTATATGAGGAATGATTTTTCACTCCGATTTTAGACGATAAATGGATAAATTGCTTGAAATGAAAAGAGAACTAGGGTAGACCGAACAGTAAGACCTTCTGGAAAGACAGCAGGGGAGCGATTTGTAGGGAGGAAGGAAGGGAAAAGCAGAAAAGTAGAGGGTAGAGAAATCTAATATGGAAAAGAAATGAAGGATATAAGATATAAAAGACGGCCGGAAGAACAATAAGTGTAGGAAAAACCTTGTCCTGGGCTTCACAGACAACCGAAAGTTTCAATAGAGTGCTCAGTAATAGTAAAAATGCTTTAAAAAACCTAGAAGAGTTCAGAATATTTTAAAAATCTGGAATAGAATGTGGCAAGTCATAACAGTACGAAAACTGAAAAATATTTCAGAATAGTTTAAAAATCTAGAAAATATGGTGAAAGAATATATTTTTATATAAATGAAATAAGATTTAAAATAAAGAATTTTTTTAATTATTAGGGAGAGCGTTGTTAAATTCATTTTCTTAATGTATAGGAAGAAACCTTAAATTCTTGACACGTTGAAACACGAAAATAATTTAGATTAATCGCCTTTGACAGCTATATGGTTTGCCAGGAATATCGTTTGCGTTTTAGTTAAATCTTTTATGCTTAAATGTTCATTATTTCTTCAAGGAAATATATTTAAGCATGAAAGTCAGGCAAAAATACAGAGCCGTATTATTTTAATAGCCTTATACCTGTTCTATTCTGTCTGCATACAAACAATCTTAGAATAATCGAGTACTGTGGTATCATAGGGCCATTAATAACACAACTGCCCAGTTTCATTAACCTTTTAACCTTTAAGATAATGTAACTTTACTTTCTTAATCTCTATGTAAATTACACAAATATTAAATAGCATGTTTTTTCCCCTTAGATGTCAATAATGGAATAAAATGACGCTGCTTATTATTCCATGAAACAATGAAAACCGTTTGAATATTGTTGCAACTTTAACTCTGTGCACTCGAATATCCTCTCTCAGTTACCATTCAAGACGGTGTATTATTCTGACATTTTATTTATTTGTTTTATTTTAATTATTGAAAATACCTAAAGAATGTTAAAAAGACGTAGATTCATTTTTAAAGGAAACTCAACTTGAAACAGTTTCATGTATTTATTTTTTTGGTTTAATAAACAGGTCCGTGTATTAAGTGAATAATTATGCATCAAATAATCTTTCTGTGTGCAAAGGTTAAAAATCTATCGTAGAAAATTATTTTTAAAAAAATCCTAAATACAGGAACAATGTGAATGGTAATCAAACTGATATTCTAGAAAAACTATTTTTTTTTAAATTTTAAAAGGTGTAAAAAATCAATTTTATGCAATGATATTTTCGGGAGCTATCCCCCAAAAATACCAAAACTTTCGCTTAATCTATAGCGAATTAACCCCCCCCCTCCAAAAAAAAAATATCCGAGGTGCACATTCCCATCATTCTAAGAATATCTGCACGAAATTTGGAAGCACTAGGTTACACGGTCTATCAATAAATAATCGACTGGCAGGACACAACTTAGAATAGGAAATAGAGTAAGCAGGACATTCAAAATAAAAAAAAAGGGAACGATAAAAAAAGTATAAAAATGTATAAGTAAAGGACAGAGATGGAGAAATCAAATATAGAAAGAAAAGATAAAAGAAAAATAAAATAAAAGGGAACATCTTCGAAAATGAAACGGTAAGTGCCGTGAAGACCCCACCATCTACGATTACTCAGCAAGCTAAAAATCGAAAAATGAACACAAAGATAGACAACTGTGGAAGCACAGAAAAAAAATTCTCTGAAGAGAAAGAAATGTGGAATATAAAAGAGTATATTTTTATATCAAACCACCAAATAAAGATGAAAAAAGAGGTCGAAGAAAATTCGTAAGCGAGTGGGAAAAGGAAGGTCAAAAAATTTGCACAGAAGTGAATCAGAAAGAAACCACAAAAATACTTCGTGAAGAAATGAAAGTTCAAAATGGTGTAAGCGTTTTCTTCAGAAGAATATTTTGAATAATACTGAAGTTAGGTGAAGATGCATATTTAGAATGAATGCATAAAGAACAGTTTTTTCCCCACTTCCTTTTACTGTTTGATTCCTCAAATCTTCCGAAAAGTGGTAACGGAAGTTTTTAGAATCATATAAAAAATAACTGGAAAAATTGCCGTTTCAAATATTATCTTGAATCTGAAATTATATTTTGTGTGTCATAAAACCATCGGAATTTATTTGCATTCTATTCCATATATTGAATAATTATATGGAATTATATTTGAAATTTGGAATTATATTTGAATTTATATGGAATTGTATGAAATTCAACATGGAATGATATTTATATGCAAATATTATCTTGAATACGGAATTATATATATATGCATGTTATAAAATCATCAGAATTTATTCGTAATCTAATATTTGGAACACTTATTTGATAATAATCAAATAAAAAAATAACTGGAAAACTTGTTTTAAATATTATCTTGAATATGGAATTATATATTGTGTATGTTATAAAAACTAACGAAATTTATTCGTATTCTAATATTTGTAATATTTATTTTAAAAAATTCCCGACTGGTAACAGAGATTTTTAAAATTGTACAAAAAAAATAACTGGGAAATTTCTTGTTTTTAATATTATCTTGAATATGAAGTTATATTTTGCGTATGTAATAAAACCATCGGAGTTTATTCGTATTCTAATTTCGATAATATTATTATTAGATAAAAATTCCTTACTGTGGTAAAGGAGATTTTTAGAATCATGCAAATAATAATAATAATAATAATAATAACTGGGAAACTTGCTGTTTTCAATATTATCTTGAATATGAAATTATAATTGGTGTATGTTATAAAACCAAATTTTTTTAAAATCTAATTATTGGAATATTTATTTCATAAAAATTCCTGATTGTGGTAACAGATATTTTTAGAATTATGTAAAAAAAATAACAGGCAAATTTGTCATTTTAAACATTATCACGGATAGGAAATTATATTTTGTGTATGTTATAAAACCATTGGAATATATTTGTATTTTAATATTTGGAATATTTATTTGATATTAATTAACTTTTATTATAAATTTTTTCGAGTAACACAAAAAATTAGTAAAACATTTTTAAGCCGATTATATATATTTTAAAAATAGTTATTATAAAGCTTCTAAAATTAATTGTAGAGAAAAAAAATTACTATGTATTAATTGAGTTTTTTATGCAATAAAGAGTCGCTGTTAAAAATATGTTCATGCTTTTTCCAATTAATATTACTTTTTATTTTTGTTTGCATTTCGGAATATCATCATTTATTATAATTTTTTAACTATGTAAAAATGCTTAAAAAAGTGCATACTATATATGGATATTCTAAAATTAGCTAAAAGTAAAAAACTTTGTTTTATACAACTACGTTGCATTAAATAAGCTTTTTGTCTTGTAATGTAAGAGTATGAAAGAGTTTTTAATGTTTTTATCTAAAAAATGAGTAACTGCTTATTAATGTTTTCTATGAAGGATAGTTTTATTGAGGTACCATTAAAATAATAATGAAGCCTTTCAAATTATGCGATTCAAATTTCATTAATAAACAAGTTATATTTAGTTTCTGCCTCTAAATGCATATCAAAATGCTTATACGCATCTTTAAATACCCCCCCCTACAGATTTAAAACAACATGTTAATATCATAAAACTTATAAGTTATTGTCATTGACAAGCTTAGATATGTTTTTTAAAGGGTCTGTTCGCTCTTTTTTTGACTGACTCGTGAAGTGATGGTTGAAATTGATATCGATAAGGTGGTGTCTATAATTTTATATATGAATTATAATATTGATAGTAAAATTCCTAAAATATACCCAATTGAATCAAATATAGAATTAAGAATAATTAATGTTCCATGAATTTAAGGCAAATATATGTTTCATTGAAAATTTTATTTTTGTTTTAAATTTTGAAGTTTTTTAAATTCAGAATTAAAATGTGACAAATATTTCCGGTTTCGTCTACTCATTATAAAAATCTTAAAAAATTTTAATAGTAATCTAGAATTCCTTGATTTCCAAAATAGATCATGATTACTATAAGTGTACTCGAACAAGATTTCTCTCCTTCAAATCACTTTTATATTTATACACCGTTTCCGATGCCTCTTCTTCTATTGCTAGAATGAGTTCCCCGATTTCCCTTTTGAAATGCCTATTTATATATTTACAATATAGATTCCTATTTATATATTTTTAGCAATATAGAATCCCTTGATTTCCAAAATAGATCATGATTACTATAAGTGTACACGAAAAGATTTCTCTCCTTTAAATCACTCTTATTTTTATGTACCGTTTACAATGTCTCGTTTTCTATTGCTAGAATGACTTCTGCGAATTCTCCTTTGGGATGTCTATTTGGTATAGATATTATCTTCTAACATTTCTATTATTTCAAATCAATGATTTTTCAATGTGAATTTCATTGTGGGAGACAAAAGGTACATCTAAAGGATAAATACGGAGATTTGCGACATGTTTTGAAAATTTTTGGCCCACATTTGAAAGATCCAATTAATACTTATTAGATATGATAGAATTCCTCTACTTATTAATCAAGATACATCGAATATTCTGCAGTAATGCGATATGTATTCAGATTATTAGTAGAAATTTTATTAAATGAGTTTTGCTGTTATAGAAATCATCAACAAACTTATATTATATATATATATATATATATATATATATATATATATATATATATATATATATATATTTAAACAATGATTTATTCGAAATAAAGTGACCTTGACACCTCTATGTGAAGATCATTAATGTGGGAGAGTGTTATGTCTTCTAATTGTATTTGGGGAATGTTCTGTGAGATTTCAAATGAAGGAACCATTCAGTTTATTATGCCTAATAATAGTCTATAAGCATGTTGCAACATCTAAAAACTTTCAATTAAAATATCTTTACCCATTTAAGTAAAAATTTTCCATCAACACACTATTCCTCAATTTTCAAAACGGAAAAAGTCGCCAACTAATAAATTGGAGAACAAATAAAAAAATCGTTTTAAAAAAAAGTGCTAATCCGAGCTTAAGGTTTTACTACACAATGTTACTACAATGAGGTTTGTAGGCTGATTTGGCAACTTAAAAGTCAAATTTTCTTTCGGTCAAATCTTTATTTTAGATTCATTCATTATTAGAACAATTTAAATAATTCCAAACTTAAGTGAATGCGATTTCTATGACATTCAGCGCCCTCTTTTGTGAGAAATTCTTCATCCTGATTTCGACAAATAAGTAGACATAAAAGATAAATAATAAACAATAAATATAAAGCAAAAGATAGACTGTGCAGAGGACACTTTGAGAGAGAAAGAGGGACAGAACTTCCAGGAAAAACAGAAAGCAATTCTAAAAAAAAAAAAAAAATTGATAAGAGACATCGAAAACTATTACATGAAAAGAAATGAAAGAGAAAGAGACAACAATTAAGACGGGTGAAAATTAAGTAAAAGTAGACTAAATCAGCGGGAGTGATTTCTCCGGAATGTTTTCTTATACTTACTTAATCGCAAATACTTTCTTTTATTACTAATTTCTTACACTATCCCACCATGAACTAAATTATGGTAAAGCCATGAATACCACGAGTGCTCATAATTTTATTTTCATCTCCGCACATAAGTTTATGCTTCACAGTATAGTAAAGAAAGTAGAATATACATTTAGGAACCTTTTTTCTTGACTGACTGTAACGAAAATTTGATACAAAATTACAATTTTAGTAAAAAGATCAAACCAAATTCATCTATTTAAGCCACTCCGTTTTTGAATTATCACGTATGAGAAAAAAATCAAATCAACAAACGTTTAAATTCAAAATTTGATAAGTTTCTGCATTTGAAATGCTAAATGTATGTACTAAATTTTATTCGCCTATTTTTTATATTATGTAATTATTATATTCACTCGGATAGCAGACAGATTCTCTATGGATAGATTTCCTCAAACATTTAACTGGTATCTGTCAATTTTGTCTAAATACCATATACCAAATTTCATCCGTCTCGCTCAAATCATTTTTAAAATATCTTGTTCACAGACAGATGGACATAGTTCCAAAAACCTTATTTAGCCACAGGTAAGTGTAAAAGTTGGTGATTCAGTAAGGTCTCGAATATAAATTTATTGACGATTATAAAACATTGATTAGATACTCCGCATTAAAAGCAATAATGGGTTGGTTCAATTATAAAAATATGAAAAAAATAATTGGATAAAAGAATAAACATCCTTTCTTCAAATTTGATACATAAGCGCTTCAAGCACTTCAAAGACTACGATTACAGATCAAGCAGAAAATTGAGCATTAAATTAAGATGCACAAATGTTCAGATATACAAAAAAATTTCTAACTATATAAAAGTATATATTTATATAAAACCACTGAATGAAATTAGAAGAAAAGGAGTGGGGAAAATTCTTAAACGTTAAGAAAATGAAAAGTCAAAAATTTTGCTCACGCCACGACATGAAAAGAAACCTCAAAAAATACTTTGTAAAGAAATATATTCCAGTATGCGCTCTAACTTGAAGAATATTTCAGTAGCTAGGGACGGTGCAGAGGCTTCTATTTCAAATGAATGCGTAAATATAGATTTTCTTTTCGAATTTCAGATTCTTCATGTTTTTTTATTTTTATTTTGATAGAGAGAGAGGGAAGAACTCTCGTAAAATAAATATAATACGATTCTAAAAGTTACCAGATATTTTAAAATTTTATTCCTAAAGCTAAATTTTATTTTGAAAACCTTTATAGCAAACCTTCTTCAGATTATTTAACAGAAAATTAAAAAAAAAAATAGAAAAATTCAATTTGAATTATTTTATTCAAATTTGTCTTATTAAGTTGATTATTAGATTCTTTTAATAAGTATATCATCTTTTAGTTTACTTCCTGTTTATATTGTTATGGAAATTGTCTAGTAGGTGTAAGATATAAGACAGTCAATAAGCTCATTAGCAAATGGTGATGGTTTATTGCGTATGAAAACACAGTCGAAATATCAATTAAATACAGCACATGTATAATAACACAAGCTGACTAAAAAACTAGTAATAAAATTCGCTTCGCTAATATCATTCTGAAAAGAGAACTCAATTGACTTATCCGCATTAGCAGTCTCTTAATTATATAAGCTTACTGAGAGGTAATGGAATTTTCTAGAAGAATCTACGGATCTCAAAGTTAATATATATTCCTTCCTTTTCTTGAACTCGTCGTCAAAATCAAAATCTCATCAACAAGATCCACAAATTTGTCGCCAGGATAGTATGTCAATAACTTCATATGGACATTGGTGTGGACAAATATGCTGTCAATGATAGCATATTTGTTCCATACAGGGACACCTTAGATATGGAAATAAAAAACTTTCGGAATGGTGGTTGGTTTTTGCAGATTTGGTGGATACAGAAATAGTGTATGGTCGGTTTATTCCATCCCGACGACAGAACGTGTCATCAACGGGAGAGGATGGATGTGGCCGGTGGAGGGCCTTAGAACTCAAACTTAATTTCCGCAATGCTGCTGTGGCGGTCATTAAGATTTTCCATGTCAATGGGTCGGAAAAGCCCTTTGCGATTAAGAATATCTGCAATCCTTCTTTTCTACAAAGATACTCACTTTGCGGTAAAGTCCAAGCAAGGAAATGCTACATATTCATTTCATTGCATACATAAAAATGGGTTAGTATTAAAACCCATTTTTTGGGTTGAATTCGTCTTCGTAAGTGTGTGTGTGTGTGTGTGTGTGTGTCTGTGTGTGTGTCTGTCTGTGTGTGTGTGTCTGTGTCTGTGTGTGTGTGTGTGTGCGTGTGCGCGTGTGCGCGTGTGCGCGTGTGCTTAAACATATAATTCTTCTTAAAAGCAGAAGGCAGGTTCGAAGACATAGAAGAGACATTTTTCAAATTCGCTTTAATCCTTCCTGGGAAGGCATGATATATTTACAAAAAGGTGAGGACAAAAAATGTCCGCCACAGGGCGAGACAAGAGCAGAAGTGGGTAAGAGGGAGAAATAAATTATCCCTCATCTTATATAACATGAGATTTCCTCCATGTGTCGATTCTATACACGTGTTGACCTTTGACAAGGGCAACGGTGGTATTATTTTCACTCGACACGTGGAACTGATGGCAAAGTTGAATTAATTAAACAGACAGTGGAATTGGATCAGGAAATAAGAGAATGAAATTACTTTGGGCTAAATTAGGATAAGGCTTTAGAAATTAATTTGGTTTAAATTAAGAGTTTAAAATATCATTACATATATATAATAAATTTCTGTAATTTTAGGCACAATAGTTAAATCAATAATTTTTCTTCGAAATTTTAGATTAACAAATAATATTTTCAATAGAGTTTTAGCACAAAGGGTATTTATTCTCATATACATTTTAATCAACATATATATTATCCCAACCAAATTCCGCCACAAAAATACACCATATGTTTATTAATGGATTATTTTTTCAAGTCAAATATTGAATGTGTCTAAGATAATGGTATTAATAACAGACCAGATTTGTTCACAGAAGCTTGAAAAAAGAATTCTGTTAAAAATATTTGGATGTCTAGAATATTCTACTGAATGTGGGTAAATTCATCAACACGACACTGAAAGCAAGGTTTACTCCTCTCTTTCAAATTCATTGTGACGACGATTTCAATTTCTTTCTCTGGGAACGACGTTCATCAACAGACAGATGGATTGAAATGAAGAGAGAACAACAGATAGACTAAATGGCAGGGTATTTTAAAGAAGAAAGAAAGGCAGGATATTCATAATAAAAGAAATAAAGGATAGAAAAAATAAGCGGAAAGAAAGATAAGGAAAAAATTCAAATAAAAGAAGAGAAAAGTAAAAAATGGCACAAAGATAAATAAAATTCAAACTGTCCTCGAAGACGGACCAGAAAGTGCTTCAAGGACCCACATCATTTATGATTACATAGATGACAGAAATTCGAAAACTGGGCACAAAAGCATAAGCATATAAGTAATAAAAGCAAGAGTGTATATCTTTATATAAAATTATTGAATACGTAAACAGAAAAGTAAGCGTAAAAAAGAAACAACAATTATTTATTTCAAAGTAGGAAACTAAAATCAGCAGAGATGGCCTCCAGGAAACTTTCTTGCACACTCACTAAATTGTTTGAAATAAATATATATAAAAATATTAAACTTGCTTCCTAAATGGATGAAAAATTGAGTATATAATTTTGAATATATAAATTTCATTTTAATTTGAGTTTTTCGATTTTGTTGATTACATGCTTAGCAATTGCTTAACAATTAGAGACATTATTGAATAAGTTTCTATTTCAAAAATGATAATAGAGTAAAAATCTTCAGAGCTTTTGCGTAAAATTGACAAAAAAAAATCAACATCTATAGTTTTACAATTTCCTTAATCTCCAGATATGGCACCACGTGACATTTAATTTCTGAATTTGAAGCTGTGTCTTCATGGTCATTGTTTTAAATTTATAGATACAACAAAAGAAAAATTTTAGCGAACACTAAAGGAGTTTTACGATTGCTATTTATAAACTCTTTTGAGGATAAGGAAAATGTTGGCCATAGTCCAATAAAGTGAGAAGAAATTTTTGTTTAGGAAATGAAATGAATATTGAGCAGTTAACTGACGCTTTGTGTTTTATAACCAGATTCTTTCATTGACTTATTTTTACTCCAAATTTTATATCTTATACCAAAAAAAAGTAAAGTATTAATATAAATTAATTAATTTTTTTTCTTTAAGATATCGTTTGTCTGCCAATTCTTTATCATTGATGGCTGAAAAAATTAAAATGCTTAAGTAATATCTTTAAATGCTGAATTGGTGATTGACGTATGAACCAATTCCAATATATTTTTCATTCTTTAACTGATTCTACAACTTTCTTTTCTTTTTTTTTTCATGCGTCTTTTCTTTTTTGAGGAAACGATTTTTTCTTTGATTTTTGCAGATAATTAGGCAGATAGGCTGTTACGATAAAAAAGAGAACAATAGCAGTACACTGAATAGAAGGACAATTCGAAAAAAGAAGAAGAGCAGAGCAGGACACTTGCATTAAAGAGAAAAATATGGAAACAGAAGCTAAGTAAAAAAAGAGAAGAAACAAAAATTAAAAAAGTCAAATATAAAAAAAAGGAATATGATATAAAATTTAAAAAAATCTATCGACCCCTGAAAATTGAACGGTTATATCTGCATGAACTCTACTGTCTACGATTACGCATGAAGCCAAAAAATTGAGAATTGAGCACAAAGAGGCTGACATAAATGTGGAAGCGACGAAAAAAGTTTTCCAAAGTGCAAAAATGTTGAATATAAAAGCGTATATCTTTATATAAAACCACAAAATAAAATGGGAAAAAAGAAAGGGAAGAATTTTTTTCTCAAAGGGAAATGGAAAGTCAAAAAATTTGCTCACCCGAGTGCATTGAAAGAAACCACAAAAGTATATTTTGTGAAGAAATAAAATTCCAAGCGTTGTGAAAGTTCGAACTGGAAGAATATTTTGAATAAACTTGAATTTAGGAGAAGATGCATATTTAAAACGAATGCATAAAGAACAGGTTTTTTTTTCCTTTTCTCTTTTCTTATTTCAGATTTTTCAATCATTTTTTCTGGTTCTGGCGGTAGAGTTCTTGAAATGTGATGAAAAATGACGGGGAATCCTTGCCAAAAGTTTTATAAAGTCATTTGAAATGAAATATTCACTTAATTCCAATGTTGATTGAATTTCATATGAAGTTTTCGTCTCAAATAAGAACGTATTTTGAAAGGACCAATATTTATGAAATAGCTTGAATAATATGCCGATAAAGGTTATATAACAAGATACTTTAGGGAATTCGAATGTTTTGTCCGATCAAAAGACCGAATTTTTCAATGTTAACCTTGCAAAACAGAAGGATTACTTATTTCAGAAATGTATAATATTTATACATCTGAGGTTGGAAAAATGTAAGAACTATCATATAAAATTCTAAAGAAAAATATCTTAATTTTTTAAAAAATACATTATTTTAGACTTTAGTGCACAATTCTTTACATTCTTCACAAAACCTATCTCTTTGCATGTTTTTTTAAGGATGTAAAACTTAGCAATGTATATGTAAAATATTTTTTCCTAAATATAATTGAAATTTTATTATATAATATGTAATGGCATTATAAATACGCTAAGTTTATTTTATCATTTTTTATGGATCATAATAAATTTTTGAATACTATTTATAATGAAATTTTCAAATATTCAAATTAGGTGACACTAAATTCATTTTTAGAAAGCTTTATTTTAATATATTAAAATTTAATTCATGGTAATTATTTAATCCTTATTCACTTATTATGCTAATTTTTTAGATTGGCGAAACAGCCGGTTCGCCAATCTTAATGTTCGTTAAAATTTTAGTAATTAAATATTTTATGCAATTCCTACTTAATAGCTTCTTCATCATAATATTTTAAAACTTCAAATTTTGATAGTCATATAATTCTATCATAATATTATAAACGCCTTCAGTCATAACGTAATATGTATCTCTCTAATTTTCTGTTAGTTCCCTTAGAATTTATACTATAAATTAAAGTGGAAAGGATTAATCTGCAATTAATATAATAATATTTTTTACTGAAACAAAGTATTTTTTTTGTAATATGATTACTGAAAACAGTCACTGAGCGTTTAAACTTTATGGGCACTAAAGAATATCTTTTTTAATTTATGTAATATTTCAAGAATTTGTCAACAAAATATTCGCAGATTCATTATGACCAGAACGATTAATTAACAATGTTTAATTTTAAATGCATCAAACACTAAGAAAATAAAACGAATCTTTTAAAATAATCGGTTGAAAACAGGTTAAAAAAACTACTTAAAAAACGATGTACTTAAAACTATAAGCGTATACAAAAAATATATAACTAACATAAATACAATTTAATTACAAAAACATGCAACTAACCTAAAAATAATTTAAATCATCCGTTGATAATGGTTGTCATGTCAACAATCAGAACACAATGCGCATGCGTGAATTTTCAACGCTAGTTACGGAACGCAAATGCGTGAGTTTTTCTACGCCAGTTGGGGTAACGCTATGCAGATTAGACATTTTCAATTTCCTTTATTCTGTTTTATTTTAATTCAAAAGTACTTAAGAATGAATCTGAAAGATCGATTCATTAACAATGTTTAATTTTAAATGCATCAAACATTAAGAAAATAAATAGAATCGTTTCAAATAATCAGCCGAAAAATCTTAAGCCTAGCCTCATGACTGTTGGGGGAAAAAAACTGAAGCCGTACTCATTTGGCGGTGGGGAAAATGAAAAGATTTTTTGGCGGGAAAGTTAGTTTTTAATTAATAATTAAAATTCTAATAAAAATTCAAAAAAAAAGGGCTATCCTATCTTTTAAGTTAGATCAAACTGCACACGGTGTGCAAATTTGATTAAAATCGGTTAAGCAGTTTAGGAGTCCATCGCGGACAAACAACGTGACACGTAATTTATATATATTAAGATATTAAAATTTAATTCATGGTAATTATTTAATCCTTATTCACTTATTATGCTAATTTTAGGATCCTTTTACAATATCCTTTTTCTAAATTTAAACGGTTTGTGATTATCTAATTTCAGATTATGGTATTTATCAGAATATATTTAATCAGCTTGTAGGAACAGGTTGTGAGTAACGCAACTCTCATCGCAAGTTATTGTGGTTCGCACGTAACTAAATATTATAAATAATTATTAATGTTTTGTATTTGTTTAATTGTTATAATTGTTCATGTTTGTTTTTGAAGTAATTGCATCAAAAATATTTTATATATTATTTTGTGTTAAATGAAACTATTTTTCTGCTGTTGCATCTGGCAACGAGATTCATATTGTAAAAAATAAATAGAACGAGTGAGATGCTCACCGTTGCTTGGATTTGACGTAGTTTGTGATTTTATTTTAATTTCTTTAAAATACTTTAAATCGTTGGTCGTAATATCCTAAAATAAGAAATGTTTATTTTATGTATCGAGCGTTTACAATCTGCACATTAAAACGCAGAGTCATACGCCGATAAAGTGGTGACCCGGAAACAGAACTGCAATGGCGACCAGCGAAAAACACGAACCGAAACTAAGTGCAACGGAAACTGCAGCTAATGGTGAAGTAGCCAAGGTTAGTATAAAAATACCTCCATTTTGGACAGAAAAGCCAGAAATTTGGTTTTACCAAGTGGAAGCGCAATTTTCCATTAGTGGTATTAAATCGGAGGAAACAAAATTTCATTATTTAATTGCTCAGATGGAACCAAAATTTGTTGAAAATTTATGGGATATAGTCACTGATGCTAATGAAAATAAATATACCGCTGCGAAGGAGAGATTGCTGAATACCTTTAAAGAAAGCGAAAATAGACGTATTCAGCGTCTCGTGTCAGAAATGGAGTTAGGCGATTTACGGCCAACTCAACTACTTCAAAAAATGCGTAGTTTGGCGACAGATGGGATTTCGGATAATGTGTTGAAAACTCTATTTCTTCAAAAAATGCCGGATTCCATCCGAAATATCCTAATCGTCAGCAATGAAGATATCCGGAAACTTGCCGAAATGGCTGACCGTATTGTAGAAATGCATCCGAATCGGGAAATATATGCTACATCTAGAGGTGATATACAGCAGGATAATGAAATAAATAGTTTACGTTCACAAATTGTTTCTTTAGAGCGTAAAATCAACCGCTTACAACTTGAACGCAGTCGTTCAAGGAGCAGAGCTGCTAATCAAAACAATCGGGGGCGCAGCGCGTCTCGTAAACGATTTAATCCTGCTGGTAAGTACTGTTTTTATCATTATAAATTTGGAGCAAAGTGTCATCCCGATAAATGCAAGAAACCTTGCGAGTGGAAAAATGCAAATTCGGAAAACTAGCATCAGCAGCAGACTTAACGGCGAGTTCTGCTGCGGAAGTAAATCAGGATTGCCGTAAATACCGTCTATTTGTCTTTGACAAAACAACGGGTTTGCGTTTTCTTGTGGACAGTGGAGCTGATGTTAGCATTATTCCCAATACCGCAAAACAAATTTCAACTACTGATTATAAATTATATGCTGCAAATGGAACTGAAATTGAAACATATGGAACGAAAGTATTAACCCTTGATTTGGGATTACGTCGTGAATTCCAATGGCCTTTTGTCATAGCAAATATCAAACAGCCAATTTTAGGAGCAGATTTCCTAAATCGTTTCCATTTGTTAGTTGACGTTAAGAATAAAACATTAATTGATGGAATAACTAACCTCTCTACTGAAGGTAAAGTTGCACCTGCCTTAAACGTCAGTGTAAATACAATGTACAGTGCCTGTAAATATTCCGATTTATTGTATTTGTACCCATCTATTACAAAACCTAATTTTTTTATTTCTGATGTAAAGCATACTATAAAACACCACATAGAAACTAGGGGACCACCAGTGTACTCTAAGGCAAGACGATTAGATCCGAAGAAATTAGAAACTGCCAAACAGGAATTTAAGTTTATGCTGGACAATAATATTATTCGTCCATCTAAATCAGAGTGGGCCAGTCCACTGCATATGGTCTCGAAGAAAGATGGATCTTTCCGACCATGCGGGGACTACAGAAGGTTGAATGACCAAACACTCCCAGATAGATATCCAATTCCTAGACTTGAAGATTTTCAGCACATTTTGCCAAACAAAGTCATATTTTCTAAAATTGATCTTTTTAAGGCCTATTTTCATATTCCTGTTGCAGAGGAGGACAAGAAAAAAACAGCTATTATTACTCCGTTTGGACTTTACGAATTTAACAGAATGAGTTTTGGTTTGCGGAATGCTCCGGCAACATTCCAAAGATTTATTCACGAAGTATTTCGAAATTTAGACTTTGTGTTTCCTTATTTAGATGATGTATTGATTGCCTCTTCTAGTCCAGAAGAACATCGTTCACATCTCAAAATAGTTTTTCAACGCTTAAATGATTACGGGCTTCGCATAAATGTCAGCAAATCAGTTTTCGGAGTTGATTCACTAGAATTTTTGGGCTATAAAATTTCGGCTAAAGGATCAAGGCCTCTGCCTGAAAAAGTAAAGGCCATATTAGAGTATCCATTGCCAAACACCCTTCAAAAATTGCGTACATTTTTAGGTATGCTAAACTTCTATCGTCCATACATAAAAAATGCTGCGGCAACTCAAGCCCCTCTTCATGAATTTTTAAAAGGTGCCAAAAAGAAAGATCAGAGAAAAGTGCCTTGGAGTGAGGCAACTGTAAAATTATTTGAAAAATGCAAAATGGATATAGCAGAAGTTGCAATGTTGACATATCCAAATTCCGATTATCCTCTGTCTCTTCACACAGACGCATCGGATTTGGCTATAGGAGCAGTTTTGCAACAACACGAACCTGATGGGTTGAAACCTATCGCATTTTTTTCAAAAAAGTTAAATGAGGCACAAACCAATTATTCGACGTACGATCGTGAACTTTTGGCTATTTATTTGTCCGTAAAACATTTTAAGCATTATTTGGAAGGAAGAGATTTCCAAATCTTCACAGATCATAAACCTTTAGTTTTTGCTTTTAAGCAAAGGAATGACAAAGCGTCGCCAAGACAGTTGAGACATTTACAGTATATTTCTCAATTTACCACAAATATATGTCATGTAAATGGTCAGGAAAATATTGTCGCAGATACATTATCGAGAATTGCTAATGTTAACCTGCCATCTATAGACTATGATCAAATTGCTGATGCCCAAATTGATGATGACGAACTGAAACAACTGCGACTTTACAGTAAATCCTTGAAATTTAAGCAGTGTCAACTTCCATCCGGAAAATCTTTATGGTGCGACACATCTACATCAAAGGTTAGACCTTTTATTCCAAAGCCTTTCCGTATGCGGATGTTTCAACAAATCCATTGTTTATCTCACCCTGGAATTCGTACAACAGTTAAAGAAATGTCATCACGATTCATTTGGTCTTCACTGAAACAGGAAGTTCGTAACTGGACACGAGCATGTCTCCATTGCCAAAAAAATAAAATTTCGCGGCATACAAAATCCGAATTTGGAACTTTTAAACCACCAGATGATCGTTTTAGTGTAATTCATATTGATTTGATTGGGCCGTATTCTCCATCGGATGGATACATCTATTGTTTGACATGCATCGATAGACACACATCTTGGATGGAAGTGGTTCCTTTACGGCAGATTACTGCTGAAGTTGTTGCACAAGCTTTTTACGAATGCTGGATAACACGATTTGGAGTACCTTCTCTCGTGGTTACGGATCGAGGAACTCAGTTTACTTCAGAATTATTCAAAAAATTAGCAATCATTTGTGGTGTAAAATTACGGCATACGACGTCTTATCATCCCCAAAGCAATGGAAAGATAGAACGCCTACATCGCACGCTAAAAGCAGCCATTAGATGCCACAACTGTATTCGATGGACTGAGTCGTTGCCTACGGTTCTCATGGGTTTACGAGCTTCTCTTCGAGACGATTGTAGTTTTACAATAGCCGAAATGGTATTTGGTAAATCTATCAAATTACCTGGTGAGTTTTTTGAAGATTCGAAAACTGTGTCCATTACAGATTCTTTTGTTGATAATCTGCGAAAACAGATGCAGTTAGTAAAACCAAGAATACCCAAGCAAAAATGCAAACAACACATTTTTGTCCCACAAGATTTAAATACAGCTACTCACGTATTTCTTAGGATTGATCGCGTAAAAAAACCCTTAGAACCGCCATATGAAGGACCATTTTTAGTATTACAACGAACGCAAAAATTTTTCACGTTATTAATCAAAGGTGAACATGTAAATATTTCTATTGATCGAATTAAACCAGCCTATAAGTTAACACATTTTGACACTTCTGATGCTCCATTGCCATCAACTGTTAACAGTCCTGCATCTTGTGAACCCAAAAGAAGTGGCTCAACTGAAAGGATGCAACATAAGAATACATTAAGTGATTCAATAAAGGACGAGAAACTGCCTGCTTTAACCACACAAACGCGTTGTGGAAGGAAAATAAAACGACCTGTGCGTTTTACAGACGATGCATAAAATGTTGTTCTAGTGCATTCTATTCATATTAAATTTAAATGTCATTTTCAATTTTTTTTTCTAATTAGCGTAACTTCGTTACTGGCAAGGGAGTGATGTAGGAACAGGTTGTGAGTAACGCAACTCTCATCGCAAGTTATTGTGGTTCGCACGTAACTAAATATTATAAATAATTATTAATGTTTTGTATTTGTTTAATTGTTATAATTGTTCATGTTTGTTTTTGAAGTAATTGCATCAAAAATATTTTATATATTATTTTGTGTTAAATGAAACTATTTTTCTGCTGTTGCATCTGGCAACGAGATTCATATTGTAAAAAATAAATAGAACGAGTGAGATGCTCACCGTTGCTTGGATTTGACGTAGTTTGTGATTTTATTTTAATTTCTTTAAAATACTTTAAATCGTTGGTCGTAATATCCTAAAATAAGAAATGTTTATTTTATGTATCGAGCGTTTACAATCTGCACATTAAAACGCAGAGTCATACGCCGATAAGCTTATCGTATTAATCGTATCGAATCATATTTTTTATTAAATCGTAAGACGTCTATCTTCATTCGTGTTAAAAACTCAAGATATAAATATTTTATGCTGTTTTGTAAATTTTTTATGTATTATAAGAACGTGACAATTATTTCTCCATGAATAATCATTTAATTCAAATATATTTTTATTTATAAATCTAATTTCGATGCCTGTAATTTCAAAATGCTAATTATTCTGAGAAATGATTTAAAATCTCCAAAAGTCACATATTTTAAAACTGGCTTTTAGTCAAAAAAATTATTATATTTTAATTCATTATATTATCTGAGTTTGTGTTTTATTAATTAATCATAGAAATGAGAGTTGATAACTTCATTAGTGAATAATTTCACATTAGTTTTTAAATGGAATTATATAAATATGCTTTTAAACGTTTAAACGTTATTTATAGCAAACGATAAAATTATTACATATTAATCAAGATATAAACTACATAATATTTTTAATTCAAAAGATTTTTTTACATAAAATATTTTATTTCCCAATGTTTTTACATTGTATTAAATTTTATTTTAATTAAAAAACCTATTAAAACAAAGAATATGAATATCTTGTAATTTCTTGAAACATTAAAAGCTTTCCAATACATTTTTAAACCCTCGAAAGATAATTTTAAAATAAATTAGATATAATTTTAAAGGTTTTTGCAAAATTTAGTTAAACATTATGAATAGCATCTTGAATATGCATTTAAAATTTGAATATAAAGTCAGTTTTTTACAAAAGTGAATATCAGCTCTAGTTGGTAGTTTACAGTCATCAAAGTAAAAAGGAAAGCTCAAAATAAATTATGTATTGAAATGGAACATTATAGATGGAAATAAGATGGAATAAATATTTATTAATAATTATCTTTCCCAAGCTTTATGGCTGTTCTAAATTCAGCGTATTACAGAAATCTTGACCATTTGTTTCTGCGGTATTGCACATTAAAAACAATTTTTAATTAATGGAAAATTATTGAATTAATTGATTTTTACAGAATATTCAGTAAAACTTGATTGTGTTTCATAACACAGGTGAACAAAATTTAAAGCAAATCTATTTTTTTGTCTGAATTTTTAAAGAATACAAAAATTTAAATATTTATATTTTTAATCGTATAGATAGATCTTTTGATTAAGTTAAAAATATAAGTAATTTTTGTGATTAATTTTGAGAATTACAAATAATTTTCATATAGATAAGAATCACTGAAATTACGCAAATATTTAACGCATAATTTTTTTTGTTAAATTTAAAAGTTAAATATTCTTTAATGATATTTTTGATTATGGTGCCATTATTTCCTTTATTATCGTTAAATCAGACATTTTACAATGGATAATTTGATGGTTAAAGAACTTCAGAAAAAAAATGCATGAATCCAAATTAAAATTTAATTTACTCTTCTTTTTCGAATAAACCGAAGAAATGTTTTTTTGCTTGTTAATTATGTGTACCTTGAATAAATTAAATGACAAATGGTACATATAAGATTTGCTCAAGATATTATAAACTGAATTTCCAATATCCTTATTTTGATAAATGAAGATATTAATCAAAAATTTAAAAAATAAATTATTTTAGATTAAATATTTAATTTTCCGAAACTTAAAGCAATTTAATAACATTTAGCATCTTTCAAATATCTATAGAATTAATATTGCTTATAAACCTTACTATCATAAGCACAAGTGTTTCTTTAGCACTTTATATTGTTATATTATAAAATAAAGTATTTAATTAAACCAAACATTTAATATATTATTTTAACTTTACGTTAGTTCCAAAATATAAGAAAAACATATAAAGGATAATAAAGTTCGCAAGAATTTATTCCGTTAAAATAATAAATCATAAAATTCCCGTTTATGAAAATATATATATTGCAAGCCTTTTTCATTAATGTCAATAAACTTCTTATGCATGAACTTAAAATAAACCGCTTGTGATCCTCAAGTTTTGCAGTCAACGACCTGTTTAGTTTAAATGAAATATTTCAATGAAAAGTTACCCTACAGAGAGAAAAAAAGTGTCTTTTCAGAAATATTTTTTTATTCCATTCACGATCACAAATATTTGCTTTAATCTTGTGTTTACTGTGATTTATTTTTTATGAAATATTCTTTTATTGCCTTAAATTTAAAATTGCTTTTTCAATATATTTCGCGATGCTTTTTTCCTTTAGTAATGCAGACGATGAAGTATTTTTCAATGTATGTTTTGAAAAGAAGGGAATAATTGAAATTTTTAAAAGGTCAAGATAAATATGTGTACATACTTTTTTAGGATAAAAAAGCATATTTAACCTTCGGAATAAATATAAATTTTTTTTTCGGGAAATTTAATTTTGTATTTCACATAGTACATTTTAATGTTAGTCAGAAATAGTCAGAAAAAAGAAACCCTTTGGAGATTATTGGATTTTTCCACCTTTCCTTTTTTGAAAAAGGGCTAAAAATAGAAAGCGGAAAATCATTAGAACGGTAGAAATAATTAGTAATTTTTGATAATAATTGAATAATTATGATTTGCCTACTGCTATAACAATAAAAATACAAACATTACAATACATGGCGATTCATAAAGAAGTATACAGTTTCAATGCACTACAAATCAAGAACAATTTAAGATATTATCGTCGCCTGTAGCAGAATTGTATGGGGTTATTTTAAGTTTTGTTAAAGACAGTAGCAGATGTTCTATGTGTGATCTCTTAGAAAGGGCTGTACACTTTCTTTCTGGACACCTCCAGGAAAAATTTACCTGTGAGGAATCGCGCAGTTACATCGTGAATTTGTGATTAATTCCCAAAAGGTAGTATTTTGCTTGTGTTACCTTCCCAATGACATGAGATGTTGCTTTATCAATGAAAAATAAGTAATCGGCAAAATCATCATTTTCAAAATGAAGCAGCATATCGCCACAAAATTCAAAGCGCCTTTGTTTGCCAAAGATGTTTAAATATTGCAACACCTGCAATTCTCATAGAATTAATTTCAAGTTCTTTCTCGAAATTTTCCAGACGATAGGCTGAGAAATCTGCACTTCACGATTCACTCTCTGCGTTGATTTTACCGGGCTTCGTTGAATGACTTAGTTTATTTGTTGCTTAATTTAGTTTATCAATATTCATCCCCTGATTAGGAGCAAGACGAGGTGTAATATGGGATATTACTCGTAATTTCGAGTCATGACCAGATGACGAACATGACATTGTTTTTGACAGAATAATGAACAGCAAATTATGTCAGGGATATTTAATTGAAATTGAATATAGTCGATATATCCAATGAACCATCTGTTCATTAAAGGCAGCTAGCTAATTTATTCATTAGAACAATTCAATATAAAACTTGTTTATTGCATTTTTTGAAATTGTCGTTTTTTTATGCTGTACTCATTTCATATCTATTTATTATTTTTCAATTTGATTCTTTTGGATAAATTTTTATTACGACCCCTTCAGTTTCGAATTCCGCAAATTCTACTGAAGTTGATATTATCGAATGCAATTGAATTTGCATATGAACATCTATAACACCGGACCAGTTATAGCCTATTAAAGCTGTCAGATATTTCAGCCTATCGGTAAACTTATAATAGAATTCTCTGAATAATTCATATTACTGAAACGAACGTTGAAACAGTAGACTGAATAATTCATTCAAACTCTGCAGGCTCGTTCTTCTAAAATGTTTGTAATTAATTATGTAAGAAAATACCCGATATTTAATAATATTTTCCATTTATTGAAATTATCTTTAGTCAGTTTCTTGAGATTAGACCTTGGGAAGCTTCCTTAATGGAAACGGGAGAGACATCGCATAATTCATTGACGTTAAGCCTATCTATTGTTACATCACAAGATATGGGTTTGCGAAATTATTTTCCAAGCTATAAAATTAGCTCAGAGAATGTTAGGTAAGTTGGCGGTATTCATTAAAGCATTCTACTAATGGGCTTCAAAAGATTTCCGGACTTTAGTACGTAATTATCTAGCTAATTTTAAAACAGGATTTTGTTTTTGTTTGGCCTTCTTCAGACGAAGACGGCTAATAAAAAACCTAATAGTAAATAATTTAATATTTCTTTTTAGCTTTCTGAAATTATTTTGTATAGAGGGAGACTGCCTTATTTGGGTCAAATCAGCTTATTTTAATGAACAATGATAGATAATTTTAATAAAATAAGTGCTATAATTTTTGTAATTTATTTTCAAAACCCTGTCATTAACTTTTAAGAAACACACTTTAATCCTTTATTTATCGAATTATCTTACTATAGATTTTTCAAATTTATTTTTGAATCATTAGTTAAGTTTTCGCACAGAATAAACCTAAGAAGAAGAATTTTTTTTTGATTAATCAATAAAATTTTATTAATAATAAAATATGTTCAATTTTATTTTTAATTTATATCTACTGCTTTCTATCGGTTCTTCGTGTTCTTTCAAAATAATGTGAGAAAAAAATAGTCATATTGTGAGGATATCAACCGGATTTAGACGGTATTTTAGAGTACCGTCGATAAAGAATGGATTAAAGTAAAAAGTAACAGCATATGATAAATCTGACCAATTAAGGAAACTGGTTCTAAAAAGTGACCACCAACTTTTTAAACGCAGAAGAAGGAAAAATATTTTTAATGCGCAGTGTATGAACCCAAGTACAACATTTAGACACTATCATTTCTTCTTTCTTCCCCCTCCATATTGTCCAGTCTTAATCTTTGTTGTTTTTTTAATCAACGTTCTAAATCTTTAATATAATTTATTGTATTTTTTTGTTTGTTTCGACTAATTGATGATGATGATCCATGATGACTACTTTTCTAATGAACGCTATCTGAGGTATTTCAATTCAGACAAATATCAGAGGTTCTACAACAGAAAATTAAATAATTATATAAAAAAATTGCTAAATCTTATTTTTAAGCTATTTGAATAATCTATGGCTAGTTTTGAACTGCGAATTACCAAGTTCCTAAAAAAACCTATCTATACTTATAATAAAGCTCAATGTGTGTGTGTGTGTTGGCGCTCTACAGGCCAGACCGTTTGACCTACACCTACCAAATTTGGTACATGTATACCTTGGAGGTTGGGAATGTGCACCTGGGGTTCCTTTTTTCGAATTTTTAATTAGAATTTTAATTATTAATTAAAAACTAACTTTCCCGCCAAAAAAATCTTCTATTTTCCCCACCGCCAACTTTTCAGCCAAAAAAATCTTCCATTCTCCCCACCGCCAAATGACTAAGGCTTCAATTTTTTTTTTCTCCCAACAGTAATGAGGCTAGGGTTAATATTTGTCGGCGGTTTATTTCAAACGATTCTGTTTATTTTCTGAACGTTTGATGCATTTAAAATTAAACATTGTTAATGAATCGACCTTTCAGATTCATTCTGAAGTACTTTTGAATTAAAATAAAACAGAATAAAGGAAATTAAAAATTTCTAATCCGCATAGCGTTACCCCAACTGGCCTAGAAAAAAATCACGTATTTGCGTTACGTAACTGGCGTTGAAAATTCACTCATGCGCATTGTGTTCACAATTATTATCAACAGATGCGGACTGGATTTAAATTATTTTTAGGTTCGTTGTATGCTTTTGTAATTAAAATGTATTGATGTTAGTTATATATTTTTTGTATATGCTTATAGTTTTAAGTACATCGTTTTTTAAGTAGTTTTTTAAAACCTGTTTTCAACCGTTTATTTTAAACGATTCATTTTATTTTCTTAGTGTTTGATGCATTTAAAATTAAACGTTGTTAATGAATCGATCTGTTCATGATTAATCTAAGAAAATTTTGTTGACAAATTCTTGAGATATTACATACATTAAAAAAGATATTCGTTAGTGTCCATAAAGTTTAAACGCTCAGTGACTCTATTTTCAGTAATCAGATTATAAAAAAAATGCTTTGTTTCAGAAAAAAATATTATTATATTAATTGAAGATTAATTCTTTACACTTTAATTTAAAGCATAAATTCTACAGGTGCTAACAGAAAATTAGAGAGATACATATTACGTTATAATTGAAGGCCTTTATAATATTATGAATGAATTATATGGCAATCAAAATTTGAAGTTTTAAAATATTTTGATGAAGAAGCTATTAAAGTAGGAATTGCGTAAAATATTTAATTATTAAAATTTTAACGAACATTAAGATTGGCGAACCGGCTGGTCGCCAAAGGCGGCTAGTTTTATAATAAAGTACCTTTTATATATTTATACTACATTTCATCACTACTTCCGATTCATTCATAATCACTGTAATAATAATTCTTGATCGATTTTTTTTCACTATGCTATATAAAGATAAGTATGAGCATGTGTTGAGAAAGTAATTTCTTATTTTGATTAATAATTTGTTATTATGAAATCCAATATTAATGTGTTTTAAATCCATAAACACTGAAAGCTTCAATCAATCTTTGAGGAAGAAAAGAAAAGAAAGTTAATTCATGTTCACCATAAGTGTAACAAACCAATTTATTTTTGGGGTGATTGGAGCATTTTACAAGAGGTACTGCGTCAGGCCAGTCATATGTCATCATTTGTATCATATGATAATGGCTAAATTTAATAAGAATTATTTCTTATATGGTTGACAATATATAATTAAATGGCAATACTGTTACAGAAAATCCGTCCAGTAAGAATAAGTTGGAAAGTCGAAAAAGTTCTAATGGATATCGATACTTTATTTCACAAGAAAGCATTAAGACCAAGCAGCAAAACGCAGCCGAAGTGTTAAAAAAATCGATAGCACTTACAAAAACAACACACAAACAAACAAACGTTATTCAGCAACAGCACAAGGCGCTCTACATGAACTTTCTGGGGATCAATAATCCGAAGACAGAATTCAGTTGACTGTGTCTCTCGTGCATACGCCTCCGCTTTTATAGTTACAGTGACAACTATAAAAGCGGTTGAAGTAGAAGGTATAAAAGTAGAAGGTTGAAGAAGAAGCCATGAATCTTCTGTTCCAATTAATATATCAACAAGCTTCCAACATATTCGAGATAGCTCTTTTTTGTTGTCGCCAAATGACAGTGAAGCCCGAGC
The DNA here is from genome assembly GCF_947563725.1 of Argiope bruennichi. Lineage (NCBI taxonomy): Eukaryota > Metazoa > Arthropoda > Arachnida > Araneae > Araneidae > Argiope > Argiope bruennichi. The sequence goes on from NC_079154.1 coordinate 60,399,183, forward strand.
GTTATCGTCCCGGTATCCTTTCAGCATCTTTAGACTTATATGTATATATCTCTTCTTTTTTTAAGAGATTTATAGTGTAGGGAAATAATATTATAGAATCGTAATATACAAAAGGTCAGGTTGGTAGATCATATAATAGTATATATAGATTGGTGATTTTTATTTTTAAAGCTTTGAATTTTACATGCAACTGCTTTTTTTTTTTTTTGTCTGATATTCTGTATCATGGTTTATATTATTAGTTTTTAGTCCTAACTAAAGTTTAAATTGTAAAATACGTGTTCAATTGTTTAATACTAAACATACTATCACCAATTAAATAATTAGTTATAAGCTTTTGATTACTAACTTTGATGTAAAGTTTTAATTAGAAAATTCGCATAAAATATTAACGTTTTTTTTATATGGTGATCATGATTTTTATCGTGATTTCACGGCTTCTTTTTATTAAATATATACAATTAATTTTTATTTCATTTATTTATTATACAATTTATATTTATTAATTGTATTGTTAAATTTGATAAACATCTTATTTACCAAGATAAGTCATTTATTCCAGAGAAATATTTACTGTCTTATTGGCTTTTAAGGCGATACTCCATTACCATTAACCTTAATGTTATTTATCTCCCCACTCCCCCACAAAAAAATGTATGAAAAATCAAGATAATACAAATAAGCAAAGTAATAAATCACACAGGCGAGGAATTTCCTATTATTGAGGAAGAATGAAGATGCACTCCTTGAAAGTGAAGATATATTATTTGGAAAGGGACAGTGATCTATTAAATAATGAGGCTGAGTCTACAGATACCGATGATAAGAAAACAAATATTGTAAGTAAAGGTCATTTGTCGGAGAAAAATATTTACTGCCTTAGAAAAGCATTGAAGGATTCGAAAATCTAATTCTCAATCACATTCTACATATTATGAGTTTTGTGGCGCGCTTCTGTAAAAACTGTTATGGTAAAAGTTCAATCAAAAATAGTTGTGAATTGAAATTTTAATAAAGTTCAAGTACCGCGTTAGTGGGAAAAACAGTAAAAATTAAAAATTATTAACAGCTTATATATAATTGATTTTTTAAGGCGTTACACCATTACCATGTGTTACTGTTTAGCCACAAAAATATCAGAAGAATCAAGACAGTTCAGATGTCCAGAAGAAATAAATAACACAGGCGAAGAGTTTTCGGAATTGATGAAGTCTTTGAAAATGAAGATATACTATTCAGAAATGACAAAATTCTATTACACAATGAGTCTGGGTCTACAAATACCGATGATGAGGAAGAAAACATTGTGAATAAACACGGAGGAAGAAAAAGAAAGACTTCAAGTTCTGAAGAATAGAATGAAAAAAAAATTATCAGCTTATTTAAATTAATAACATTTTATGAGAAAATACGCAAGTTGGTGCTACAACTGGAAAAGTAACTCTTCATAATATTCCGAATTGCATGAAATTGTATAGGAGAACAAGCAAGTAAGTGCTACACCTAAAAAATAAGCACTTCATAATATTTTGAATTTCATACCAGATCTAATGTGCCAAAAGCAGTTTTTTAAAGTCAAGTAAACTGCAAAAATCTGTTCCAAGTAAAGAAATACGTTTGCGGAAAATGGATATCGGAACATCTCTGCATACGTAATAAAAGGTAATTTATTGTGGACCACATTTTTTAAGCTTTTTAATGATTACCTTAAATATATTTTATTTAATATTTCTTTACTAAAATCAATATTTCTCCCTACAATCTGGAAAAATAAAATCCTTAAGTGAAACCCGGTAATATGACATCTTGCGGTACAGATAGTTATATATTAAATCTCAGTACTTTAAATATTAAAAGTGAAGCTTGCAACTAAGAAACAAAACACCTTGTCTGTTCTGATGACCATATCTTTGAATAACTATATCTTTAATTCTATCTTTGTAAAATGATGCGTTTGAAAATAAATTTAAATTTTTAAGCTCTTGAGTATTTGAATTCAAACTTTATTCTTTGTGAAACTTAAAAGTTCACCGAAAATATTCAGGTGACAAATATAATTATTTTATTATCTCATACGCGTAAAGAATTTGTATACATCAAAAGTGGTATAAAGTAGAATAGAAGAATGAAATTATGTTCTGGTCATTTTTAATTTCAGCATATAAACTCAAAAGATGAATGAAATCGTGTTCCAATAGTTTTTAATTTCTTAAACAATTAATAATAATAATCTTCAATAAACTCAAAGGAATAATGAAATTTTAATACATCTCATTAAAGCGATATTATATATATATATATATATATATATATATATATATATATATATATATATAAAAGAGAGATTCATTGTGCAGTCTCTATAAAATCGAAAAGCAAAATACTAATTTTTTTTAATTACTTTTATGTAAAATATGAAAACTTAAAATTCAGCTTACATTTCAATCAGTACATTTTATTACAAAAAACTGTTTCGGATGCACTAACATTTTTCTTAGTAATTTCTATATATTTTAACTCTGCCGGTTCATTCAAAATGATTGGTAGATCTCTGATAGAATCTATGTTTATATCGTTCTCCGATAATTCTGGTGTTAATATCTATGAATTCATACAAGTTCAGAATTATTACATTAAAAAACGCAAATTAATCTTATTTTATTTAATTTTATGTAAAATATGAAAACTTTTAAAATTCAGCTTCTGTTTGAATTAATATTTTAAATTAATAGTAGTAATAATTTCAAGAGTAGATTTAGGTATATTTTACTAATGTAAAAACTTTTAAAATTCAGCGTCTATATTTAAATAGCAAATTTTATATTTAAAAATTATTTTGGATGTACTGAAATTTTGCTTCGTAATATCTATATATTTTAACTCTAGAACTACGGATCAGTCAAAATGACTGGTTGATCTCTGGTTGAATCTATGATTATGCCAATCTCCGATAGTTCTACTGTTAATATTTATGATTTCTCAAAAATTTGGAACTACTGAGCAGAATTATAGTTATTTTGATTCAAGAAAAGAAATTATTTTCACAGGAATATAAAAATCTTTTCACAAAATCTTTAACAATGTAAAAATTCTAAAATTCATTTTATCTTTAATGTAAAGTTCTTAATTTTATTCGAATAATCCAATTTGTTACTTAGAAAGCCTTAAACTCAATGTATTATGTTACTTTACTTGAATTTCAAGTAACTCTGCCTTGTGGGAGAAAAATATCTATAATTTACTATTAGAGTTTTTTTGAAAAAAGGATAGAGCGGTACTTTATTTTAAAAGCACTCTAAGAATAAAGAGAAAATTGATAAAAATCATTTTACGGAATGGCGAAACACTCATAGTTTTAGATTCGCTCGGCATATTTATTATAGCATCTTCATTTTATTTCAGCACAGGGAAAAAATCCGAAATATTTTTGGTGAAGTCAAGAAATAAATATTTCGGACAAGATCACTAGCATTCTGTTATTGTTGATTTATGAAATAAGAAACTGTTCACTTTAAATCGAGATCAATTTTTTCTGATTGAAATATTTATCAATATGGCTCTAATAAACATAAACAGATATATTATTCGTTTTTCGACTCTCTAGAGTGTTTATACAGAGAGTAGCTACACATTTTTAAAACGATTTCGATAAAGATATTAAAAAAAATGTTTGGGGATAAAAATTGTTGATAACGGCTTATTATTTGAAATGAAAAATATCGTCTGCTATTTTCAAATGTATTCTTCTTTCAAAATGCCACATGTAAACATGCTATGGATTGAAGGGTATGTTTTCTCAGTTTCCGAAGAGAAATATTCTTTTTCATATTTCAAAAATGTAGTGAAAGACATGATCAAAAAATTTAGAAGTGCAAAAAAAGCAATATTATTAATTAGAAATGGAAAAAATCATCAATTATTATTTCTACATGGAACGAAGACTTAAAATGAATATTGGAATATGTACATATTGTGTCATATGTTTCCAAAGTTAAATCGCTGGCAATAAAAAAAAATCATTCGAGCTAAATTCAATTGCAAAATCTTTAAATACATCTGTAACATCAATAAAAACAAAATAAATATTACAACTTAATAAAGCCCCCCCCCCTCAAAAACAAACGTTCAGCTGTTTTTGCTGAATCATTTGGCATAACTCAGAATATTCTGTAGAAGCCTCTATGAAAACTATTTAACAAAATGAATGGAAATACCTTGTGGCCATTGATGAAGTTTGAGCTTACTTAAATAACTGAAACGAACCCAGAACGAAGAGAAAAGAAATGTACAAATTTGGTTCTGTCAGTGAAAAAAAAGTTTCAGTAAAGAGTTTATAACTGTTTCAAGGAATTAAAATAAGAAAGGTCTAATTTTTTTTTTTTAGTCAACGTGCTGTCTAGTGAAAGTTTCAACCTGATATTTACAGAAGTAACCCCTTTCTTTGTCCAGTGAATTTCAAGGAGTGAAACTTTCATTCAATCTTTCTGTTAATAAGTTATTGTGCCTGCATTTATGAGAAAGTACAGATGGACAGATGGTCAAACTTTTGACGGGTTTTATAAAAAATTAGATAAAAATCTATATTTTAGAGGCTAAACTCGTGTAACAATTTTTATTTAGTTAGTTCGTCATATTTTCTATTTATAGATTTCACTTGTAATCAACCTGTCAGGCAGACCGAATTCCTGTGAAAGGATTTGGTTCCAAATTTCCTAAAAATTTAAAATTTGTTTGTGAATTCATATACCAAATTTCATATTCCTCTAACTGAGAGCACTTTTGAGTATCGTATTCACAGGCACATGAACATACTACCAAACATGTGTTTTTCGAATTCATAAATGTCCGAAACGTGGGGGAAACGATTTTGAATTTTCATGATCATTAAAAATGAAGACTATTTTAAGTATTGCATTAATGTTATGTATGCGATGTCATGACAAATATGTTTGCGATTTCCATGAAGTTTCACCTATGGACTATTGTGATTTGGTTTGTTGAAAAGAGCTCTTTCGAAGCTCAATTTCACAACTATTGGTAGATTCTGTAAAGTAATAGAAAAAGAACGGAAATTTTATAAGAAACTTTTCCCCCATGGCAATCACGATATAGACTTATAATCCAGAAGAAATTTTAACAGATTAAACTTCAAAAAAAGGTCTATATTTTAACATTAATTATAAGGACTCCAAAGGCTCTAAAAATCTGTAAACACTTGCCGCAAATGCTGAATACCTTTGTATTAACTCCTTAGAGAAATGTAGAGAATCGAGCACATATTTTGGATCTCTTCGTTCATGATTGATTTACTGATATATTTAATACTTATCTACAATTGTCAAGCTCGATTTTTTAATTTCTAATTCAACGTCTTTCAGAATTATTACAGGCGCATACATACGAAAATACAAACTGACAGTCAATCAACCTAATGATGAACTAAATCAAAAATTTGCCACAGCTCTTCTATTTTGATTATAATATTTTTTCGCGATAGCGATAGCTGAAGAATCATGATAGTAAAAATGGTACTCAGAAAGGAGAAAACTATTTATAGGATGGAGGAAATATAGCTGAAAACCTATAACATTAATAGTTAGGATGGTTTGCATGCATGAAAGTGGATTATTATTAAAATGCATTATAATTATTATCAAAATGCATCAATAATATCACATGCTTAGATTATTAAAGAGTTCCTGTTCATGCGTTTGCATACGAATTCGAGATAAAAATGTATCCGATGTTGAATTAAAGCTACAAATAGAAAATGCATCTTCAATCATTTATAATAAGTTATTTCTAAGTTATGAAAATCAAAACTATCATTAATTTATCCAGGTCATTTATGTCAGGTGTTCAGAATTGTCCTGAATAGATCTTAAAAATATTGACTAATGAATGAAAAAGTTAATTTCTCATTAAAATTTTTGCTGTAATTGTAAAATGACTAGAAGCCCAGGGTTGATTGGGACAGGTCTACAGTTTTGAGCTTCATTCTGACTCAAACAGATGTCTAGCGTTTCGGCACATTAAAAATAATTCGTATTTTCAAACAATGGAAAGATTCAATTTTTATTCGAATAATTTTAGGAAATTTTCATTTGAAAATGTAAGGAATATAGTCACCTTAATATGACCAGTGCCGATAAAGCGGATTGAAGAAATAATAAATGTAATAAATCATATTTGGTTATCAATTTTACTTTATTTATTAATTATTTTACTTTATTAAATATTTTTGAGTTCCCATAATTTATTTTATTGCTTCCGTAAATTTATTTAGTTTTATTATTTATATATTATTTGGAATTTGCCAATACTTTCATCCTGCCTTTCTCGTTCGTGAGCATCCAGTTTCCAGAGCATCCAAGATTTTAAAAAAAATCAGAAACTCTGGAAACGTATTATACTTTTTGCGTTTTACTAATATTTTTAAAGTTACTCAGATGTTTTTAAAACCTTCTATTCTAATAGAACACATGCATTATTAAATATTCTATCATATTAAATTATATTTGAAATATACATAATATTGTTGATATTAAATAATATAATATGGAACAATATTATTCAATATTATATAATAGGCTATGCTATCTGGGTATATTACAGGCGCTGATTATCCCTCCTAGCATGCTCACATAAAAAGTTCTCACCGACCCAGTCGAATTTCCATTACCATTTATAAAAATAATAATTATTACTAAATAATATTCACAATATTGTATAATATTGCTGATATTGAACAATAATGTATTATAGCTGTGCTATCCGGGTATATTACAGGCGCTGATTATCTATCATAGCATGCACCCATAAAAAACTAACCTACCCAATAGAATTTCCATCACCATTTATAAAAATAACAACCATTATTAAACAGTATTCGAAACATCGTATAATATAGAATAATATAGTATAATAAAGTGTGTTGTTATCTGGATATATTACAGGGACTGACGATCCCGCCTTATATGCTTCTATAAAAAGATTAACGCACCCAGTCGAATTTTCATCATCATTCATGAAAATAATGATCATTATTAAATCTTGATAAAGCTAATCAGATATTTTACTCACAATGTAATCATGAGATTCTTTTAACAGAATATTATATGATACTTTTAGACAATGATTATCTATTAATTTATTCTTTACCTAACTACTATCGTCTCCATTTAGCGTTCCATTATCACTTAAAAAAACGAATCGCATTTTTAAATAATTACCATTATCAACTATTATGAAAGCCAATCAAAATTTTCATTGACGATCTATTCATCAGATCATTTCATTAACATATTATATTCTTAGACACTGATTACCCACTAAGTTATTCCTTACCTAAATGCTATTCTATCCATTCAACGTTCTATTAACACTTAAAAAAATAATCATATTTTTAAATAATTACCATTATCACCTGATAGGAAAGTTAATTAGAATTATCATTAGCAATCTAATCGTTAGATCATTTTATTAAAATATTACATTATACTTTTAGACACTGATTATCCACTAGTTTATTCTTTACCTAAATACTATTCTATCCATTCAGCGTTCTATTACCACTTGGCAAACTAATCATATTTTTAAATAATTACCATTATCAACTGTTATGAAAGTTAATCAGAATCTTCATTAAAGATCTATTCATTAGATCATTTTAATAGAATATTATATGACACTCTTAGGCATAGATCATCTTCCAACATGCTCTTTACAAAAGAGACCCCCAACCTATCCATTCTGCTTCCAAAGAAGCTTTGGGGGGCGGCAACTGTTAAATGTTATCGAAGGACCTTGTGTACGCCGATCTCCATGGCAACCTCTAACCCTGGGAAGTGACCAATAACTCAATTTATCTGATTAAATTAGATACAAAATAGCGTACTCAGTTTGATTAATACAGGCTGCGGCCGAAACGAGCATCGGCCATTAGAACAAATTATTGCCCGCATTCTTCTCTCTAACAAGAGGAATTTATGCTCCGGTCCTTTCGATTGCGAGGAATTCATTAGGAGTTAGTGTTAGGAACGCTCATGAGTTAGGGTGAGTGGGTGGGAAGATAGCTCCAAGATGCGCTTCTAAAAATCCGCCAATTAGAACAAGTTTGCTCGCGTTAAGTTTTCTGATGAGGAACAGGCCACTGTCACCTTAAAGTTCGTGCGCTTGGATTTGAGTAAAACTTTAGATTAAGCTACATAAATTATAAATTTGTATCGAGGGAACTATGAACTTATTCCATGAAGTCTTTTAGTTAAAGGTGGTATTTAATTTGATAGCATTAATCGTTGTTAAAATGTATTATTTTTGTTCAGTATTATTGAGATTTATAAATTATAATTATGGAATATTATCAGATTGAACATCGGATTATCTCCTAAAATAATTTTTATAATTAACATCATGAATGATAATTATTCATTATCATTATAAATGGTAATTATGGAAATTTAGAAAAACGTGCATTTTATTATATTAAAAGATATAGAAACTGTTTAACTTTTGCGATCCAACTTTCCATAACAGTTTCAATTTTCCTTTTTCCAATATGTGCCACTAAACTTTGCCTCATTCTACTCAAAAGTTATTCATGTGACATTTTTGCAAATGGCGTACAAATGATTATTTTAGTTTTGGGGGGAAAATTTGACAATTTTTGTCCATTTTTACAGTTTTATTTATTGTTTAAAAAATAGGAAAAGAAAGGAATAACCCCAATAGTCTGAGAATCAGGGAATGCAAAATATTTTTCGGAATGTAATTGGTTATTAAATAAAGAAAATTGTATTCTATAAATCACTTATATTTTATCTAATAAACACTGAAATTTTAGCAAAGAGTATCAAAATAATGTTTGTTTTAATTATACGTATTAGCATGCTTTTATGGATGTCATTTTATATTTGTATTTCATAGAACTCGTCATTTTTTTATGTTGAGATTTAATAAATGTCACTTCCAATTTAATATTATCCTCCTCCAATAAGTTTTAAAAAAAACGAAATTAAATTAAAGATCGTACTTCATATTTTTCTTACGACTCAGTTACCAAGATAATTCATGCTATTAAAACGATGAATTGCTTTTCCATTTCTGCAGTTGCAATCGTCTTACATCTATAAAATGAAGCATTTTTTCCCCTTCAATCGATGATTTAAAATAATCATTGCATATATAATATGTTAGGCTATCGTCAGAGAAAATGATTATTATTGACAAACTATAATTTTCATTTTATCATCAATAGGTAGTCGCATATTTTTTCTGAATTGCGTCGTAAGCAATTCGTGTAATCAATTTATGTTGGACACAGGTAATTTATGATAAAATAAACAGAATTGAATGCTGAAGGTAAAATGATTGGCATGAATAATTATTTTTATGAATTGTGAAGCGCAAACAAGCAAAAAATCTCCATCATTCCTAAAAATTAAAAAAATGAGGTCTTTTCACTCCTTTACACCAACAAGATATAAATCAAATCCTATCCCTTCACAGGCTCTTAATGCATCTTGGAAACCAACCCTAATCATTCATTGCAACAGCAGCTACCGTTTAATCTTCAGCCAGCCCTACCACCTACCGTGCAGCAATCTCCACCAAAACGCCCAAACATCCCAGAATGCCAAGAAAGCAGTGAAGGAAGAGTTTCAAATTTGGTTCAAGTCCCCTAAATTAATGCTGTCATATATATCACCGGATGATTTTCAGGGAAAAGCTTTTCATTAAACTCGCCTGGATTTTGAAGAGTTTAAGAGGGTTGGAATTCTGACAATAAATTTGGTGGGTTATAATTTGGGCGAGTGGATATTTGATGGACGACTTTGCTTCTGTTGTCTTGCTGAGGAACACCGCTTATTAGATGTCTCTGGGCTTGGAGACGGGGATGATTTAGTTGGAGGAGAGAGATCCAGGAAAGCCCTCTTGGAAAAGGGAGATTGGCCGCGAACAAATCATGCAATTAAGCAGATAATGGATTTGGGTAATCACGGGGAAGATATTTTATGGGATGAAAATATTTCAATTACAGGATCTCCAGGTGAAGGAATTTTGAACGAGGAAAACTTTATTTTGCTTCTTTTGCTTCTATCAAAAGTTTCATAATTGCCGTCAGTTGAAAAGTCTTAAAATAATAGTTAATTGCAGGATTGAATTATTTTACTCTTTTCTTAAAATATGCAAAAGCCTTGCAGCTATTTTTTTTACAAATGTCTACATGAACAATAGACAATTTATATTTAAAATGTTATGTTTCGAGTATTCCATACAGATCTATCTATTCGTTTCAGAATTCTGAGAAGACCACTTTTGACGGTTCTATCTCATTATGGGGAGATAAGAGGAAGGGTGAGAGCATTTCCGGAATTCTTTGTCATTCTTTGACCTTGATTTCCGCCTTATTAGATACTTTTTTGTTCAATTATTTTTTCACATGTGTGTGAGTATCGTGTCGTTTCTAACCATATTATTTTAATTCAGTTCAATTTAATCCGAGTTTATTTTATTGTTAAATGTAAACATCTCCTCTCATCTTCCCTCTCACCCGTATTTTGACGAATTAAACCCATCCCAACGCAAGCGCAAAAGCGCGGAGGGTTTTAGAATTTGTTGTCAAACAATATAAATAACATATATGGCACTGAAATCGCTCATTACTTATTTTCGAATCTCAACAGTCAAAGCGTCATACAAGAATTTTGAACTGCTTCATTGAACGTTTTTACAACTGCATTTAATTCTTCGCTTGGCTAATTAATGGAGCTGCAAAATGTTACATGAAATTTTCTGTAGGTGGTTCATTAGGGGTTGTATGCCAAAAAGAGGAATCGATCCCGTTCCTTTAAGTCAGAGGAAAGAAAATATAAATGAAATCAAGAATTAGTAAATTTAATCGAGCGTGAAAATATGCCTAACCGTCGCCTGGTATGTATTTGCTGTATTTTGCCTATGGAAATTGAGGTTCATATCTTTCAAAACAATTATTTTTAAAGACTAAAAACATTTTTAATGATATTAATTTTGAATTCTGTTTTCTCCTTAATTTTAATAATATTTTTTAAAAATTAATTTGACACACAGTCTTTTTTTGAATTGTTATCAGGGAATTCAAACTCATCCATCAAATAATTCAATCGTGTGTATTTGCCGATTTCTAATTTCGTAATAGGATTTTCACTTATGCTTTTATTTCGCATATATAAATTTTTGAATTTACAATAAACTGATTGAATTGAATTCGTGTGTTTCGGTTGCATCAAATATTTCATATTAATCTTTAAAAGCCGTAAAAAATCAGTAATCTTGGCGAACAAACTGATTGTCAAAGGTGGCTAGTTTTTAATAATCTGTTAATTGTATATTTACAAGTTTTAATTAAATATTGTATAAAACATGGTATGTAAAAAAAAGGGTGTTATTTAAAATCCATTTCACAATCCAGGTTAGAGTATCAGGAATACAAATACAAATCTATTTCTATGATATAAATACATATCATACAAAATATTAATAATTATTAATTGTATATATACAATTAATAAATTATTAAAATTATATATATAATTAAATTAATTTCATTCATTTATTGCGTAAAACATTGTGCATAGAATTCAATTTACAATCTAGTATTGCTTGCTTTTGCTAAACTTCACGCTCCTGAAGTATCTGCTTTTGCTGCATGGTGCAATGAGTAACAATCAATGTCAGAAGAGGAACTACAACATTACTTTATGTCTTTTCCTTTGTTATTAAGCAATGATAAAAACACGTTATAAATTAGACGGCTATGAGATGGGGAACTTCCAAGATAAAGTTATTTTTAGTTTATAGTAAAAAATATTAATGTTGCATATTCCAAAAATTTTTATAATTATAATAGGAAACAAATGAGTACTGATAAGAGGACTTTCAGTTTTCATAAAAAACCGCATTCATATCGTTATCACAAAAAATAACGGTATCACGGCAGCTAAAATTCATAAAATGGTGAACTCCAATAACACAATTGCGCCCGTTGCGTTACAATGCTTATAAAACTCTGTTAAAAATCAAATTTGCATAGCAAATAAAACTACTGCTCATTTTAGAAACCCCTGCCTATACTTCCTAAATTAATATATCATTATTAGGGAACTAATAATAGGAATTTCAATTTTTTTATGACACATTACATTCTCATTGGCATAATTGAAATCCATGAAATGATCAATTCCAATTACACAATTGTGTCGGAACTATTAATCTTCTAAAATGCGTATAAAACTCTGCCCCCATCAAAGTTGCTCGTTTTAGAAACCCATTCTTATCAATTTCGGATAATTTTACACAGCAAAAAGATGAGTGAGATACCTTTCCAGAATTCTTTGTCAGGCGAATTTTTCTTTTTCATATATATTTCAGATGCTGACATTTTTTAATTCTATTATTTTGTTTTATTTCAAATTGTGCAATTTTCTACATATATACAGTGGCTCAAAAAATTGAGAGTACACCTTACTTTTACTTGACAAATCCGACTTTCAATGTAAATAACTTATTACCGGGAAGTGCAAACATGTTTTTATTTTTACACATAACAAATGGTTTAATTTAGAGTAAGAATAAAGAAAAATCAACGAAAAACTTCTAAATTGAAAAGTTTCAGAAGCATTTTAAATAAACATACGTAGAATTTTGCCTCAAAAAATTGAGAATACACCAATGACATTTTTGCAATATCTCGCATAGAAACAAATTGTCACTGTTAAATTGCATGTCTTTTGGCTCTTAAAATGGCCTCTAAACGCCAGGGTACCGATTCGACCCATTTTTGGTGGTATCTGAAGATATTTTACCCCATTCTTCTTGCAACACTTTTAAATGGGTTTTGTTTCTAACTTTGTGTTTTTGGACCACTGCTTCGCGTGTGGTCCACAGATATTCAATGGTATTGATGTCGGGGTACTGTGGTGGTGTGTGTAACTGCTGTTTACAATGAAAAAGACACCATATTTTAACGCTACGTGCATTCTGTTTGGGGTCTTTGTCCTGCTGGAAAATGGAATTTCTATCTAAACCCAAATTTTGAACACTTTTCTTTAGATTGCTGCTACGATATGGTTCATCTAACTTGTTGCAGAAACTTTTCAAATAATTGGCAGAAGTGTAGGTGCTGAAACTGTGCGAAATGCTATTAGACAAGCTGGGTATAAAAGTCGCATTGTTAGAGAGAAACCGTTCATCAGCTTGCAATTCAGAAAAAGCATTTGAAGTTTGCAAAAACTCATCAATGGAAGACCAATAACCTTTGGAAGAAAGCTATATTTAGTAATGAAAGAAAACTCAACATTTTTGCAATGACAGCCATCGTACTGTATGGAGAAAGCCTAATACTGCTTTGGATCCAAAAAATTTACGTCCTACAGTTAAACATGTTGGTGTGACACTGTCATGATTTCAGGTTGCATGGCTTTATCAGGGGTAGGAAATTTAATTTTTATAGCTGGCATTGTAAACGATATGGTTTCTTGGATATACTTTGCAGTATGACAATTTTCAGGAATGTCTGACAGAATTCATATAGAATTTATTTAAACAAATATTTCATGCATAAAAATACTAATGTATAAAAAAGTCACTGCATATATCTATACTATAAACGATAATTTTTTTTCGCCACGGAAACATTTATTTATTATTATTAATATCGCAAAAGTGCTAAATATATAATAACATTAGACAAATCAGCTTTGTCAATCTTTCTGCAATATATCAAGTTCAAAAAAAATATTTTAATATCATGATCTTTGATTTTTGGTCGAAATGCCAGTGGAACAATTAAATTAGAATAGAATATTTGTATGTAAGTTGGAAAATTTAGGAATTGCATCATCAAGGAAGAATTCAAAGAAATTAAATGAAGGAACTGTTCAGTAATTCGAAAACGATAACTGGAAACGAAATTTGATTTATTATATATTTGACAACGAAATTGCAGATTTATATCAAAGTTAGCATTTTTATATTAATAGAATAAGCTTAATAATATCAGACAAATTAAATGAAATATATCTTATCACAATAAACAAAAGTAGTAGGCGTAAATTTCCCAATAAACATAGAACACTCTGAATGGTTAAATATGTATGGTAAGTAGAGAAATTACCTGGCGAAATCGGTCCAGTTTTGAGGCTGGAGGCTAGTAAACTAGTGTTGACTTTTTTGATCCTAAAACAAAAAACACCGAAATTAGATTAGTAGCAACTAAGACTTGGTTTTGCATATCATTTTAAATATTAAAAAAAATTAACAAGATTTAATAATTATATGTATTTTTAACATTTTATGCAATATACAAATGATTTTCTACTAAAATGAATTTTTTTTAGGTGAACTTACTTCCGTTGTCTGATATTTGTGAAATTACTGAGAGATTATTGCGGAAAATACAAAATTTGTATTTTATTTTTCGTTCTATAAATAAAACAACCTTGAATTACGTTTACTTAAAAATGTGAAGTTTATTTTTAATTACCTTAAATGGATGCTGTCATACTAAGAAGGAAAGCATTAGATAAATTTTTATTGCATTTATATGATTACTACTTTCCAGATATTATTTAGAGGCAAAATTTACACACACATTAAAGGTAATGATTGTTTTTTTAAATTCAGTTTTCATAACGCCTACATGAAACCTGTAATAGCTGGACTATTATTAGAAGAATTATTTCCGCTTATAAGCCTTAATTATATCGATTCCAACAGTAAGAGAAATAGTTAATGCATCGTGTAATCTCTATTTTTAATAAAGCAGTGGGTAAAAGCTATGTAATTTTTATCATCATACGCTTATGGAAAATTAATGATGATAGTAATTTGTACGGTATAAGAAAAAGAATCGACCCAGAGGAACAGAACCAAGGGGAAAAAAAGCCCATCGTGTGTTGCTTTCTGGTACTTGTTGCGTGCCAGTTCAACCAGTTATCGTAATGCTCTTTAGTTGCCATGGCAACGTAGTGGATGGATATCGGTGGCATCAGTAAGGTTTTTACGCCAAGTTTTCGGGTGGAGTAGGAAGAAAGTTATGTTGTCCTTTGCCTCGCCCACGCTCAAGGGTTGCCATAAATGGCGCATTATTGTCTATACTTGGATTTTTATTTTACTGAAAGATATTTTTAGACAACGGTATATTAAACTCCGACTCATTACCCTCTCTTCAAGTAGAAATAACTTTGTTACGTCTGAAAATAACCGCCGCAATGTAATGTCAGAAAATAATTAAGAGTATGAATTGCATACAAAAAGAAATTCAACTAAAAGCGAGTTACTGAGAAAATTTTAGAATGCATTTAATCGCGATCATTCTTTTACTATGTACAAAGAGAAAATACTGTAAGGGTCAAAAAATTCGAACAAGATTTTTGAAGAAGCTCCTCGTTTCCGAGTTTTTTATAAAAAAACTTCTCCGTAAAACATTTTTGAAATTATGTCTGTCAATCTGTAAAAATAACTCAAAAATACGTTAAAATAGTCAGATAAAATTTATATAAAGACTTTTCAGAGTATCTGAACATTTTAAACAATATTCACAAGCTGAAAAACTTTTTTTTTTTTTTTTTTTTTTTTTTACACAACTACAGAATTTCAAATAGTGGCAATGTATATTTTTCAGCTCTTTTTTAATAGCTGCTCAACTGAGTTTCACATTTCTAATTTAATTAATCCATATTAATAATTTATTTTAATTAATATTTGTTTTTAAATAAATTTGGGAAAATATATACGTAAAATGTATGAATATGAAAACATCAGAATTCAATGAAATGTCTAGGCGTTTCTAGACACAGTTTGAAATGAGAATTATTTGAATTCGTTGTAAGATTAATTTATGTACTCTACAAAATGACAAATTCTATTTAAGAATGAGAGAAGTCATACACAAAACGAAATAACGAAGTATTTCGTCCTTTATCCTTCGAAATTGAGTAGAATATCTGTAAATTTTTTGACTACTCATCGTTTCATGATTTGCTTAAATCTGATTAGGTATTTTATATAATATTAGATTTAAAACTTTGCCAGTAACATATATATTAATATTATGCATTAAAATAGGGATTTTTCTTTACATAATTAGGTATCGTATGATCTCTTCCATTTCAAATTTTATTAGATATTAACCACTTCAAGTGACAAGCTGATTTATAAATCTTCATATATATTTGGAAGAGCAACTACAACTATATTCGAAATGCAAAAGTTCATTAAGTTTTATCTACTTGTTTACTTTTGCTTTTTAACCATTTTTTATCCTCAAGTCTCAATTTCATGCTTTTGTACCATAACTAAACCAAGCCAAATCTACATCTTACATTATTTCGTACTGAGTTAATGTGTTGACACACATAACGGTAAGAGAAATTTGCCAAAAATTAGCCTGCTTGCGAATTTTATCTAATTTTAATTTAAAAACCCCCCATAAAAATCATTAAAAAACATATGCCTTACTTCAGCCATTTATTTAATTTTTGAATTACCCTATTTTCATAAATACAAGCTTGGGCAGGTAGATATATTTTAAGTTGATAACCAAAATTTGACAGATAATCAATATTAGCACTGAGATCACATGTTGGATTCGCTTCATCTTTTCCTCTCTTGTTTTAGAATTGTTGTAATCACATGCAGAAGAGCATAATGCCAAAATTGTTTTTATCCAATTTGGATCGGCCTAAAACGTGGAAGTTCATTGCAATTTTGATGTCGATTTTTTTATAATTTCAATATTTACTTTTTATATGCTCCATGCCTAAGAAAATAAAGAGTCTCAACCTATTTGAGTATTAAGATCATCAGGCAAATACTTACATATTTCAAATAATCTAATTAGTAAATAAAGCATGACAGGATTAGTACGCACAAAAATCAGGAATTTTTGAGTAAAATACATACGATTGTCGATACTTCAATTTTCAATGCAAGCAACCCCCCAACTAATTTTTTTTCTTTAAAAAAGCGTTGACCTGGCATAGCAGGTCTATCGCTATCTCCATGTCTTCATCGCTTTCCTACAGATAGCTTTTTTTTCACTTTTATCATCCCTTTTCTTTTTTCAACCTTCTGGTACCTTTTGTTCCAAAATCGTTTTTCTTTTCTTCAAACCCTATTAAGATTTCCTAGTTGCCACCTCTCCTTAAAAATAACAAGCATAGCTCCTGCATACAAATTTTTTTTTCCCTAGAAAACTTATTTTTTTGATAGACAGATGTTTATTATTTTTATATTCTTATGGTTTCGCCCATGATTTTTTTTTTTTACATATTGATACATTGTTAGGGTTATCGGTTTAATACCGGAACCGTTTCTTTTTAATGTATTCATTTTAAAAGATGGTGATTTTTTTCCCCTAGAAAATGGCATCAAATTTTTCCTTGCTGATTATACTGTCGATGAAGAAAATTACAGTTATCAAAAAAGACGAGACTTGAAAACAGATACTTTAATTACATAGTTAACGCTGAGCTTATTTTTAAGCAGTGTAACACCATGATCATTCGACACATGATAGTAACGATGATGAAATAATATGAAGTTATACCGTGGAAAAAAAAATTCGGATGGGGTGAAATGAAGATGAAAATATTCGATAAAAAAAAAAA
Organism: Argiope bruennichi; assembly: GCF_947563725.1. Classification (NCBI taxonomy): domain Eukaryota; kingdom Metazoa; phylum Arthropoda; class Arachnida; order Araneae; family Araneidae; genus Argiope; species Argiope bruennichi. Next base: position 60,416,831 of record NC_079154.1, read on the forward strand.
GAAGGGAAAATTGCAGTCAATGGAAAAATGAAATTTATTAGAAGTAGAAGGGAAAGTAAGGCTTTTGGAAATGCAATAATTCTGATATCGAGATATTTTTGCAAAGCCATTTTTTTAATTCGAAGACTTGACTAATAATAAGGTTTTATATTTCGAATTAATTATAAGTTTCAAAATCAAAATGAACACTAGGCATTCAAAGAAGGAATTCTGAGTCTATTCCAAAACATTTCAGCCTAATGTTTAAGGTATTAAACATTAGGCTGTTAGGTTAAAGATAATTTTTTTAAAAAACGTTCGAAAATACTTATATTTTTGAATATTTTCATAAAAAGATTGAAAAAAAGTCTATGAAACCAAAGTATACCAATTAAAAGACAAAATCTTTTTTTTAAATGGCTTTTTTGTCTTACAAACATATAAAGCAATAAATCTTCTAGTTTAGAGGTTTATCAAATGCTTTGGTTAAAATTTTTCAGTTAGTTTAAGAAATATATCTGGTTTCTGAACTAAAAAAAAGTAAGCTCTATTTTTGTCCATTTTTCATGCCGATAATATAAGTAATTCATTTTTTTCATATTTTGAAGCACTGAAACAACTATAAAATAATTTTAAATGAATAAATTACTTATTGTATAGTTCAAGAACTGGAAAACATAGTGAGAAATTGTTATATACCAAACTTGAAAAAAAAATATGTGTATTAGATTTAATTTATGAGGTTTTCGGTGAGAAATTCTATCAAAGATTAGAATTTGTAAAAATGGCATCTAAAGATGTACAATAGCACTAAAACATTAAGTAAATACAAATATAAAAATCATTGTCACTTCCCTAAAAATAGACTTAGAAAAAAAATTCTAACGGCTTTATATATATATATATATATATATATATATATATATATATATATATATATATATATATATATATATATATATATATATATATATATATATATGTGTGTGTAATGATATTTTAAACTCTTAATTTCAATTTAATTAATTTCCAAGATTTTATCTTAATTTAGCTCATAGTAACTTCATTCTAAAAATATTCTCTTATTTCGTGATCCAATTCCACTTTCTCTACTTAATTCAAGAGAAGCTTCATAAAATTGCTTAGTCAGCTAAACGCCGATATTTTCACACGCTCTGCGTGAAGAGGTAAAAATGTCCATTAAGCACATTCTTTTTTAAAAGATCCCTGTGTTTCCCTTACATGTGATTGACATGCGTCAGAAATCCCTATGAGAATCTTATTAATATATTGGCACTGTGAAGAAATATTTTCCCTATCAAAATCTAAGGTTATATAAGGCGAGGGTTAATTTATTTCGGCCCTTCTTCCCTACTTCGGCTTTTGTCTGCGCTGCGGCGGACGTCTTGTCCGCGTCTTTGCTTGTAAATAATTATGCTTTCCCGATGGATTAAAAAGAATTTTAAAAATCTAAAAAGTCTCTTCACTGCTGGTCACAACTGCATTCTGCTTCACAGCAAAAAATGTTATATATTAAAAAGCCGACAGGATTCGAAATTTGTTTATATATATATATATATATATATATATATATATATATATATATATATATATATAAACCTGTTCAAGTATTAAAAATATCAAATTAAAAAAATCATAATTTTCGTAAAAAATATCGATTCTTTTTAACGTAGTCATTTATTTTAAGTTAGTTAATTGTCTTATTTTTTTCCGGGCTTATTGCATCAGTCGTAGCATTCTGTGAGTCATAAATTTGCATCTCATGTTCTTGAGAAAGATTGCTAGTCTAAAAATATGATTGTGTTCAAAAGCATTATTATCGTCTACTTGTTTATATTATTATTTCACTACTGTTTCTAAATCAAATTTACAAATTCACAAAATTGGATCAAAGTAATATAAAGTGATTAAGATGATTCGTTCAACACGAAAACACTTCCTTTTTTTTGCAAGTTTCGGCGAACAATGAGAGATAAACAGAATAAGAAACAATCGAATTTATTGCCAAAAATTAAATACCATCATGGTTATATTTCGACATAATCTCCTTGAAAATTCAGGAATTTTTTATATACTAGACTTTATTATAGACCTGGTATCTGATTCCACCTTCTACAAAGGTTACCACCATTGACATGAGATGAGCTGTCATTTCCCTTGGGAGCTGTCCTTTATTCAAAAAGTACAATGATCGTTGCAGTAGCAAATGAATAGTAAAAATATCTTCCATAGGCTATTATATAATAAATTTTGAAAGATTTATTAAAATTTGATTAATTAAAAATTGCTGGAATTATAACGTCACGAATTTTAAAATTCTAAAATGTGGTCTTCGTTCAATAATATGCTTCTTATGTATAGCCGACTATCCAGCCACCACTAAATGAAACAATATCGACAGAATTTGTTGTGACCAACTGCTATTTTTAACATAACCCATCCATAATACCGGCCGAATCACCAAACTTGTCATCCTCTTGAGGAGGTTGGTTCCGAGCCAGAAAGTGGTCAATTTCTGACCTTCCTCCTAATCTTCCTGTACACCTATCATCCTGTTAAAAGAAGAGCAGGTCACTACTTAAAGAAAATTTCCTCCTCAGAATTTTCAATATTTCTCCCGATTCTCGTTTTATTACGAAAAAAAAATGCAAACACTTTAAAACTTTTCAAATAGCTCGCAAAAAACTGACAGTTTTTAACATCCTGTCCTTTAATGTTTTAATATTATCTGGGACCATCAATAATGCACTTAAGTCATCATTTTCAACTTTCATAAATAATATGCTCTAAAGTGACTGAGAAAAAAGTTAAAATTCCGATACAGCTTAAATTAATGAATATCTAGATAACATTTAATAAAAGTGTATCCTTATTGAACGCTTGTAAATCAATTAATTCAATTGGTAACTCCGTTGAAAATTTACTATAAATCCAAATTAAATAACTAACCAAGTCTAAATTTGGTACTATTCTGCCTAGCTTTTTAATTCACTCCCAGAAGGCTTGGCGATCTTAATAAAACATTGTGTTAAAAAAAGTATTTTAAATAATAAAAGCCTAATTAATAATATCTAATAAATAAGGAATTCTAAATTTCAGGAAATGCTAAAATTATAACATGGATAAGATTAACTGAAGCAATGATCTGGTTTAGTAACTGTTATTACTTTAACGTGATGGAATATGTAGACTAAAAAATATTTTACGATCTCGTAACGGATATTAACCATGAAAAGAATGATTATAAACTTTTATAATAATCAAAAAATGAGTGTTATGTGATTTTTATTCAGATTAACAATAACAAAAAATAGCACTTTTGGGACAAGTCTCCTTGTTTTGAAACCATTGTAACCTGACGAGGACGGTATTTGAGACAGCATCTCCACTAAAAGTTCTGGAGAACATTCCTCCAAATTTGATTATATTTTAAATCTTTGTACCAACATTATATGCCACATATCATTTACTTAGCTTTTTGTATTTTTTGAATTAACGGGTTCTAATGCATTCCATTAGACACATTGACAAGCAATGATCAATTTGACAAATTAAGTTTTAATTTCGATGCAAATTTATATTTCTAAGCTAATATTGTAAACTAGATTTTATCCTAGTTCAGAGTGCTTGTAGTCATTGTGTTATCTGCACGCTGATGGAAGTATGACAAATAGAGAAATAAATTCTCATCAGCTCATTTCGTTCAAAAACTTGATATAGAATCATTTTTGATACTAGTACCATATATACATTTACCAAGTTATCTCATTGCCAAGCCATTCACCTATTATGTCCAGAGGTTAAGAACCTTGAGTTCAAGAACTCCGTGCTAGTCCCCCTCAAATAAGCAAATAGTATCATATATAAAATTTTTTAGTCTAAGATTGTTTTACTTTCATGTAATCTTGTTCGCAGACTGACTGAAGTAATCCCAAAAACGATTTTTTTTTTAATTTTAAGAAAGTAAAAGGAAGAGATTCGTAACAGTAGTGGATTTATGTATTTGCGGTCCTCTTTGCTAATAAAATAGATAATTTAGTTTCATATTTCAATACTTTTTAAAATTAATCAACAATTAATGATTTATCCTAACTAATGCTAACGATATATTTTTAATTTTTTTAAAAAAATCATTGTTTTTTGTGAAAAGGGAGGTTTTTATTTATTTATTACTACAAAAGTCTACACGTCATCCGTTTCATAAATATTATTGAAGTGAAGTGCGGATGACGTATGAATCTCACTGGAACCATAATTTTATAAAGTACTAATGAATTTCTGATACTTTAAAGTTAATAAAATTTATATGTTTTACAAATTTATTTTGAAAGTAGAAAAAATGAAAATTTTATTCGATCTGAATGCAGACCTAGGCAGCTGCCCACACGAAAATCCGCTACTATTCTTAATGATATCTCAAAGTCAAATTTTTTGACAATTACCATGCTTTCTCTTTGCAAATTTCATATTCTAGAAAGCAAAAATTAATAATGTAATTTAAGCAAAACTTCTCTTGTCAAATATATCATCGTAGCATTCAGGCAGTGAATATTTATGACTAGCTAATACAAATAGTAATCGCATTCTACTTTATAGCTAAAATATGCATTTTTTTTCCTGATTATATCCAAATCTATATCTTGGTCTCAAACAATGCTCTGAGTAGTGATTTAATGTGTGAGAAAATATATTGGACGACTGACTGTCTAGACTAAGAGCATCACATCTTGGAGGAAAAGATTACGCAAGATTAGATGGCGGTTTATAGAAAACAGGCTTGTGCCATTCGGTGCTGAAAATGGATTGACTGGCTTTATCTTTTAATTGGTTTTCAGTTCCAATCAGTTTCCGAATCTGTTAGACTAATTGCATTAATTATTTATCTTCATTAACAGTTTTTAAATACTTATTGTCCTATTTCGCAGAAGTAACTTCGATCGGAAATTCAATATTGCTCGTCATTCCGTGAATCGATCAAGTTAATCACATCATAGATTTCAGGCGACACGAAATCGTTGATCTTTGTCTTTAATTCCCATTTCTAAGTAAACTGACACATTGACTAGTACTGAACATAATTGAATTGCTTTGGAGTTGTGATTCTGAATCTTCCTTATCACTGAAGGAGAGGGGGGGGGGAGTAAAAAAGGAAAGTTCAATTTTTTTTCAAAAAAAATCCTGTTTTGGTGTAACATGAGAACTCATTCGGATGAATCTTGTAATTCAAACTATGGTCAAAAAAACAGGATAACATTTACAAAACTTCCCTGTCATACTAATAGAAGAAAACTTACACCTAAAATAGATATAACATACAGCAAGTCAACATCTGACGGTATAACGTAATCGAATTCCCAAATTTTAACATCTCTTAACCGAATCTTATCTTCAGGTTACTGTGATGTCGTCTGAGAGAAAGTTAAGTATAATTAAACTAATGTCCTATTAAAAAAAAAGAGAGCATTTAGGGGAAGAATCTCGTAAATGTGGGACGTAGGCAGATGACGATGACGGTCCTAGGAAAAAAGGAAGATAACACCTAATAAGGTTCCTACCATGCAAGTAGAATAACAGTATATAAAAATAATAGAAGAAAGTACTAAAATAGAAGTAACGTGTAGAAAGCGAACAGCATGACGATTTTCAAGGAATTGAGTTTCGAAATTTTAACCGAGTCTTATTCTCAGGACCCTATGGTGTCGTCTAAAAGAAGGTTGGTTTAGTTAATTAAACAAATGTCACATTTTGAAGCAACAAAAGAGCTATTATGGCAAGAATATCGTAAATTTGAGGCATGGGCATTTGATGAGGGCGACATCCCAGTCGACATTCCTTTTTCAAATTTTGAACATTGATTGAATGCAAAGACAGGAAAAAATATTAAGAAAAGGAAAAAATAATATTAGAATGAAATTAGAAGGAATTAGAATGAAAGCAAGAATAAATACATTTTTCTGATACAAAATTGAATTAAAGGTTCGAATAGTAAATTTTCTACAATTCTAGTTTTTAGTTATTAGATATGTTAGAGAGTTGTTCCTCCTAAATGGAAGTTAAAACCTCGGGCTGTTCCTGTTAAATCTAGACATCTGGTGATCTTCTGTTTGGCACAAATGATAAAAATAATTACTACACGATGTTAAATAATATTCAAAACATTTACAATAGTGATTAGGGTTATTCTCCAAAACGGGAAGACAATATTTTATTTCATTATTTTGAAAATTTAAAGAATTCTTTAGAAACTAATTTTTAAAATAAGTAAAATTCACATTGTTTATAAAAATTCACCTTTTAGTGAAATCAATTCGACAAAGTTTCTCGAAATCGGTACATTATGTTTTCTTCTATTTGACACAGAGATTCCTAAATTCGAACAGTCTGGTTCATCCAACATGAAACACGTTTTAAAAGGACATTGGACTTTGAAATAAGTAAAAATGGAATGAGATATGAAATTTTATTTTTATCGTTTCCTCACCAAAATATATGCTTATATTCAATTAAAATAATATTATAAGATATAATGTTCAATAAAATGAATACTTCAGAGGCCTAGATGAAGGGAAATACATTTTATTTACTTTCCTCAAAATGATTCATTGGATTTAAATATCTTTAAAATGTTTCAGGTGTCTTAATTTTTGAAAAAAAAATTTAAATAGAATTGATAATAACGATTTCGGTTAAACGTTAAAAGAAAATAGGGTATGCATTTTATTTTTTTAACGTTTTTTTAGATCGTTAAAAGCCAATTTTAGTATCTAGAAACGTAAAATTCTTATGAAAATTCAGTTAATGTGCATAAAGATATTTCTAAGAAATTAGCATTTAATTGGAATTACAAAATTATACCCAATTATATTCAAAATAAATTTATATTGGGTAATAAGGAAAAAATATATATATAAAAGAATTAAATATTGAGTCACTTGGAATATTTTAAAATTTTAAAAATTTATATATCGTTTAATTTTTAAAAAATAATAAAAACACTTTTTAAAAAAGTGTTTTAAAAGAAATTTGACGTATTTATATTTTAATAATTATGCATAAAATTTTCATAACTAAGTGAATAATTCCGAAAATGCCGATTAGAGTCTAACATCTTAATTTCTTTTATTTAAATTCAAAATACCATTGAGATTAGGGTAAAATCGAACATCAATTAAATGATAATAAAATACAGCCCATATATATATATAAGTTTGCAATTGGAAAGGTATTTTGACCTTAACTATTTGAAATTCTACAATTCGATCGAAGACAGCATGTTGAAAATTAATATGGTAAGCACTTCATTATACCAGCAGTAAAATGCCTGTAAGCCTTGAAGTTCAGCTATTATTCCTTATCTGAGATCTTGATGAGGATGCTGCTGGACAAATATGGCCATCTGCTGACAGGTCTTGAATCTCCAGCCACAAATCAGTGGCTTTTAACTTAAGCCAAATCCTTGCCGGGCCCCGCTCTTCCACGGTCGGTCCTTTTGAAGCTGATGGCTAATTGCTTACTCGGAGCTGGCTGCTGGCTCTTTGTTGCTAATCCAGGATGAGATATGCACGATTTATTTTCTCGCGGGATATTGCGCTTTTGATTGGGACGGGGGTGGGGAGGGGGAATGCGAGGAGAAGTGCTTGCTGGAAGTACTTAATGAATAAGATGTTTTGAATTAATACATTCGATTCGTCATCTTATTTTGATGGTCCACAAAGGAAGATGGAGATTTCGGGAACGGTTGCAATTAGAAATAATTGTGAAATGAGTGGATTTGATGAAAGGTAATTGTAATAAAACGCGTTTGACGAATGTTAGTAGTTTTCCCGAAATTTTCTTTCATATTTCCAAATAAAAGATAATATTCCCCACCCCCGTATAAAAATGGATTTGGGGCAAGGATGTCAATGCTTAGATCTTTATTTTCAAAGTCCCTCTCGATTGCATTTTCTGCTCCGTGGTTATAGTGGAAACCGAAGATGAATTTTGGACACCTTTTTCTTTTTTCATAAATTGAAGCCAAAATTTGACACAGAATGACAATTTCAGTAAAAGTTTTCATACCAAATCTTGTTTATTTAAGCTCTTGTATTTTTAATTTATCGCTTTTATAAGCTTGCGAATCTATAGACCTTAGGCCTCGAATAAGCAAAGACCTCTTGATGGATTTAGCTCAAAATTTGATACGAAAATATACTTTAGATTCTAAAGCAACGTAAAATTTAATTCGTCTGTCCTTTGCATTTTATAATGATCCAATTCACTTGTACTAGAATAGACATGTAAAGGATTTCGTTCAATAACTGATAGACATCTACCAAATTTCATTCATTTAGCTGAAACTGTTTTTGACTTATTCACAGACAGAACGATAAATATATTTCTAAAGTGTTTTCTTTTCAATACTCAAGAAGTTTGATAATTTAGAGCTACTTCAAGCTCTGAGAGCGATCTTTTTTTTTCTTTTTGGAGATTGCAATACTTTCTCTTTGCATGCTTTTTGTGCAAAAATGGAAAAAGGCTTCTTTTACTTTCGACAGTTTCAATATTTTTTTTTCTCTTTTACCTCTCCCTTCTTCTATGCATTAAAGCAATTTTTTGGACATTTAATAATAAATATAAGAATTCCTTTTGAATTATTTAAATGAATTTGCCAATTCCTAAAGCATTTATTTATGTGTTGATAGAATGTGTTAGTTTGTATGTCTAATTTCAATACTTGTTTTTCAGTTCTTATCGTATATTGTCACCTGTAATTTTGCGCTCTAAAACCTTACGGTTTAATGATAATATAAATTAGAATTCAAGTAATTTAAAATCTTATATAAATTATGAATTGCTTCCCTATCATCGTGAAATATTTTTAAAACGATATCTTGTAACTATATGTATAGCCGAAAATGCAGTTTCGATGAAAAATTTTAGTTAAAAAGATATGTATAATTTTTGAGTTTCATTAAAAAAAACGTCAAAACTAGTATGCATTTGATCATAAAATATATAACACATTTTGATATTTCTAAGTAAAATTTATCGAATTTCCTTTATGTTTTTTTTATCAGAAAAGTTTAATTTTTTTATGAATACGATACAAGAAATTTTTAACGAACCAGTTTCGTCACATTTCTCAATGTATTTAAAATTTCATTTCTCATCGTTTATATTATTTTAACATAATTTAAAGTTGCAGTATTCTAATTGATTTCTATAGCTATCAATAATTTTATTGTCTTTTTGGAAACATTTATAAAAACTATTAGAAAACAAAATCATTTTATAGTTTATTGAAGTCAATGTCTGCAATCCAATAACTTGAATTAATCCAACTTTTTTTTTTACAATTTTCAAATATATATAATTAATTAATATATATCCAAAGATAGCAAAAATATTGCTTTCTTTTTAATCTAAGTAATTGATTTAATAAAAACTATTTCTTCCATTTAATGATCTTAAAGTGTGACCTTGTTCAAATTAGCTGATATCTCAAGTATTGGGAATTTATTTTTGAAGAAGTTTTGTATCAGTTATTCTCAATAAATTTTGGATGTTTTTATATTTTTTTATTTTTACATTGATTAGCAAGTTAAAAAGTTAAAAATAATTCAAAACTATTAATCTTTATAATTGATAAAACTGGAAAAAAAGCTTAAAATCAAAATACATTTTTTTTTATTTATTTTGCTCTCTTTCTTAGCTTCATTTCTACATTCTTGTATCTAAAATTCTTAAGTATTATAAAAAGATCAACCTATCAAGAAATAAATAAAAATACTTTTATAAAAGATTAAAAAAGTACTTTTATTTATTTTTATATTTTTATCCTAAAATGCGAAAAATTATCCAATTTTCTTCAAATTATAATCCTTAAAAGTAAAGATAATTTAATATTACTTATACGACTTTAATATTACTTTTACTCTTATTTTGGGAATTAAAAGAGAATATTTCAAATTTAAAATAAATTAGAGTTTAATGCGTTTTATTACATTAATATCTTCAAAGAAGTTTGAATATAATTCTTTTTTATTGTTTTCCTAGATTAAATCATCATTTTTCAATAAAACAAGATTAATTTAAAAGTGCTTCTTTGACGTGAGTGAGCCTTACGTTAAAGTGAATTTCTATAACATGATTAATTTTCAATCAGCGTTTAATTCTTACTTTGAAGTAATTCGATTTTCTTTCTTAAAAAGAAATAAATTTTTAAAAATTAGAATTCGTTTTTTTTTATTCTAAAATTTTCTTTTTTATTTTGATTTGTGAATTCCAGAACTTCTTTAGAATAGATAACAATATTTATTCATATTGCACATATAAGTACTCTGATATTAAATTTATAATTATCTTTAATCGAAAATTACTTTTTTAGGTCTTTTATAGAATAACAGACAATAATAATAATAACGGTAAGACGATTTTTTTTATAAAAAAAAGGTATCTAAATCCACTAACCAAAAGCACAATACGATAGACATATATCGAAACCAATTCTGCCTTTTATCCCATGTAATACTCAAATAATAATGTAAGCGAACGTTGTGGGTACCTTAGCACAAATGTTAAAGGTCATATATATGCTACAATTGTTCCTATAATACTGAAAATCTTTCCGACATTATTATTCTGAAATAATACCATTTTTTCATATTACTGTACACATTCATATTCTATCACCTTCTATTTTCTATTAAATCCTAGTATATGATTCATATTACATACAATTCTTATATCTATATATCTTGGTATAATTGAGAATAAACAGATTTGTTATTTGGAATTTTACGCCATGGTAATAATGGTGAAAAAGCTGATTTATTGTTAAAAAAACTGGCTTAGAAAAAGAACAAAGCCATTTCTTTACAAATAAGAAAAGAAGGCCTGATTGCAATCGGTCATACGTAAGTAATCATTTTTCGGTATCAAATAGTATAGTATATGGATGAATAGTAATAAATATATTCTAATAATATATAATTTATTATAAAGTTATCAGTTATGAATCTATATTTTTATACCTAACTAATTCGTCTCTTTTGGTATTGAACTGGTTCTCTGAGAGTCCTACAGATTTAAATTAAATAATTTGTATAACTCAGTGTTAACGACTTACTCGGCAAAATTTTCTTAGATATCAAATTTTGATAGGCATGTAATAAATACAATTTTAGAAGTCCCACACTATATTCATTCCACTTTGCATTTCTCTAATTTCTAATCTATATCTTCATACATATCACAGGTAAGAGCAGCAATATTTGACTGTAAAAAATATTTGTTGATTTTATTTTGAAAAATGAGAAACATTATTCGATTTTCTAGTACCAGTTGAGTTAACAAAGACTTTGGCTGATATAAGCTCAAATAAACCAGACTTTACCATGAATGTGTACAAGAATTTTGACGTAATAAGCAGAAAGGGGCAGTTTCAAAAGCCACTTTCATTTCACTTCTTTATCTCCCGATGCGAAACATAGAATATTCTAATACCGTTGAAATATATAATGGGAGTGGGGTTTAAGTCCGTTTTTTTGTATTTCTTATATTTAAATGACCTCTAAAAAATTTGTCTCTTGATAAATTTGATCTGCCGATCTTGTAACTAAATTATAATTTGATTCACCGACAATTCAAATTTTATAAAATACCGATGTTGCATCTAAATATTGTTTATGGCTTATTGATCTAGCCTTCGGGGTCTTACAAAAAATAACGATAAAAAATTCAACAGAATGATTCCATTCACAATACCTCTGTATCCATTATTTTAATCCATAAATATTTTATTAGTTATTAAACTTCTTATATTCACTTTTTAAAATATAAATTAATTTTGAAAATATCTTGGATGAAATGGACACATTCTAGAATTGAAAAACAACACATGAGATGACATCTTCCTTATCAGAACAATTTTATTAAGGGGGTATAGTAAGATCATTAAAATATCCGGATATTTTATTCCAGAATTCTGATGATTTCCTTTATTTCCTTAGATTTATTTACATTATGATTCTTGAAGTGCATTTAGAAAAGAACTTTCAGCCTCGATAAGCAGAACGAAGTACTCAATATGTCGATGATGCCATTTTTTTATGAAGATTCGTGGAATTTGTTTATATTACGATTGAAATATTTTAAAATAAAATTGTCTTCATTGTTTTTTTTCCTGAAAATGAATTCTTAAATCATAAAATAGCACCTCAAAATAAGATTTTTCATAAGATTTCGTCTCTCAAAATATCGGTTACAGTGCTTACTTTGACTGGAAAAAAATTGATTTTATTTTGAAAAATGCGAAACATTGTTTGATTTTCCAGTACTGATTAAATTAAAAAAAGGCTTTGATTGATACAGGATCAAATAAACCAAACTGTACTATGAATTTGTAAAAAACTTTTGACAAAATAAACTGAAAGAGATATTTCAAAGGCCCCTTCCGTTTCACTTTTTTATTTTCCAATTCTAAGCACAAAATCTTTAATGCTACTGAAAGATAGATGAAGGGGTTAAAGTCCAATCTTTTGTATTTCTTCTATTTAAATGACCTCTGTAAAATGTTTGATTCTTGATAAATTTGACCAATGGATCTTGTGACTAAATTATAATTGGATTCCCCAATAATTCACATTTCATTAAATACCGATGTTGCATCTAAATATTGTTTGTGGCTATAATTTATGTCTTGGCAGTCTTAAAAAAAATAACTATAAAAAATTCAACAAAGTCATTCCATTCACAATAAGTCTGTGCCCATTATTTTCAGAGGCAAACTCTCAGAGATGTCGGGAATCCTTATCAGAACCTTGTCACCAAAATTCGGAGAAATACATCTGCAATCCCAAGATGCCCGTGGTGCGGGGAGATCTTAACAGTAATTGTCAGCGGGGCCCCCACTTCATTTCATCTGCAGCCCTGAGACACCACGCTACATGAGTACAGAGGATGTTTCCCTGTCACTTTCCATTAAATGAAAGGTTATCGAGTTTGCCCAAAGTCTAAATCTAAACGGAAGCGCAGACGAAGATCATTACTGATATTATGGACGATGCGATGGCAACAGTCCGACTCTCTCTTGTGCTGTCGGACGCGAGTTGCAATGTAATTCATTAGCTGGAGGTATCCTCTCGGAGTGATCTGCCATTAAAATCTAATTTCCTGCTGCTATGGATGTTGGCATACGCTTAATTTAGTATCTGCTCACTCAAGAACTTTGAAATGCATGTCTCTTGCCTTTATAGAGAAGGCATGGATTTCGTTAGACGTTGTTTAGAATCGCATCCGATAATGAATGTAATTCTCTACCGATGTACAATAAATAAAGCTGACGGATAAAATATAGATGAATGCTAGTGAAAGTATATTTCATTTTCGAACCTTGAGATTTGGAAATTCGTGTAAATGGAAATTATTATTTAACTTTAAAGCAGTTCCTCTATCAATTTTATATACGTATTTTTATTTTGCATAAGCAACCGAAATTGTATGTTTATAGAATTTTGAAAAAAAGTTTTGTAGATTTGTAGTATTTTTCATTTTTTTCAAAACGAAATTATTAATGAAATTGAAAAATATATGATAGATTATAAAAGAAATTTTTATGATTTTGAAAGTGGAAAAAAAACATAGTATAATTATAATAAGGAAATTATTATGGAATAGCATATGTTATTAAACGACAATATGAAATTATTCTGTATTTAAATAATAAATAAGAAAATGAATAATTTTGATATTTCAGAAAAATTTATTTTGTTATAGGAAAATTAACCTTGAAAAACTAAGAGACTAAGCTGAACTATATTGAAACTAAGCTTGAAAAGGATATTATTGATGACAATACACTATTAGTTTCATGAAGATTCGAAAATATACAATATTAAAGTACAGATGTGGAAATTAGAATCTACAGACTTTAAATATAAATTACATTCGCTGTGGGAAACCGAATTAATTTTGTGTGCCTTTAATTAGTGCTATCAAAAGAGTATTATTGATTAATAAAAAAGAATTATTGATTAATATAAAAGAATAAAACATGAGGTATTTACCACATATAAGAAAAAAAAAGCTAAATTTTATACGCTTACTGAGTTTTTCCTGAAAGGGTGCCTCCGATTAAGTTAAGAGAAAGTTTATAATTTGATCAATTGGAGGGGGGGAATGTATTTTAAGAATTAGCAATTTGTGTAAAATTAAAAATATTTGAAAGTTTCTAGCATATTTTAGTGTGTATGAAATGATTTATCATTAAATTATGACACAAATTACTAGGACTAAATGATTGGAAATTAATTTTACAAGATAAAATATTACTCTTTAAACTAAAACAATGTTTCTGATACATTCTAGAGAGATTCAAGATTGACACCGAAAGTCCGCTTAAAGTTACAAATCCTATGTGAATGATTCTGATTTTGTATTTTTTTTGTATAAAATTTGGATGAAACAACAAAGCAATTGGAATGTAGAGAGATAAGATACTACGATTATAGTTGTTAAACACGTATTAACTTTATGTGATAGCATAATGTATATACAGTTTAATAATTTCCTATTTTCTTTTTGGAAAAAATTGCTTTGAATACTTGTTTTTTAAAAAGTAGCAATTTATATGCAGAGAGGCAGTTTTGCTATCGACACAATATTCACATTTTTTTCTGAAATCGAAGCTGCATACTCAAACGAGAATTAACACAAAATGTATAATCCATTCTTTAGTTTTTTTCACAGAAGATATATAAGTATAATATTATTTACAGATTACCATTCATATCAAATAATTATAGCAGTTTTATCGCCGGTGTTTTTCTTCATTTAAAAGTCAATAACCATCCACTTTAGAATATTTAGCTGAACATTATAACATTATGTGTTCAATTTAATTATATAGATAGACCTTTTGCAAATCTATAAACGATCTTAAACTTACATTTCTTCCATCTGATTACGCGACTTCCATCTAGAGTATATAACACAGCCAGTCTTTAATCTTCGATCGGAGCATTTTGTATTGATATTTTAAGTAAACCAACAATAAAGTGAATAAAAATGTTTCTTAAGAGTATAAATTTTAAACTAACATTTAATTTTATAAGTTCAATTAAATTTTAGAATTCAGTGGATTAAAATTCAAATCTAAAATCGAATCTAGTAAAGCTTAAATCGAAAAACAACAATATATTTTTTAAAAATGACTGATTAATAAAAATTTATAACTAGTTATTTCACAAATGAATGTGGTTTGTCGATTATTTTAAATGTCAAAGCTATTTCAATAACTATCAACAAAAATTAGAGTTATTTTCAAAATGACATTGTAGTAGCTTTTTTTCCTTTGTAGAAAGTTCAAACTAAATTGACAGTGCTTTTATTTCCCATTCTTATAAATAATATATTAATTACATTGGAATCAATCACCGTAATGTTAAATGCTGTTTTATTATTGAAAAGTAAACAACCGAATAAATAATAGGATCACCACTTTCCAAATTGAATTATTATTTTAAGTTATGAATAACCAAATTGTATTTTTCTTCACATTTCATTTTTCTGTTCCTGTTTTTATTTTTAATTATATTCAGAATATTTTATTGTTTAATTATCGAAACACCAATGCAGGTTTAAAAGCAAACCTTATTGATAAGTTTCTGTTGCATAAGAATGTTTTTTTAGAGCACAAGAATTAATTGAAATGGAAGTTTATATTAAGACATAACAAATAGGTTCAACCCACTGAAATTGGAAAAGAACATATATTTTGTTTTGTTTTAGTTTTTTCAAGCATAATATTATTTACAAAAGCAGCTTCTGATGGATCACGATTCAGCTGTAACTGGAATAGCAATCAGGAAGTCCAATACTCCAAACAACGACGGCGGGGTTAAATATAATTAAGCTGTCTGTGCTCTGTCATCAGAGCATCTGTCATTCGCTAGAACAACTTCCCAAAGAACCTGGCAATCATTCATACTGAATTTCATCAACTTAGGGAACAGTGGGCATTAATTCATGCAGAACTGAGGAACAGAAAAAAAGAAAGGAAAAGTATTTAAAATTTTTATTTGTTAAGAACTATTCAACACATTAACTCATCAATTTGTTAAAATTGATGCTCATTTTTATCCTAAAGATTCATTCTAATATTTTTTTTCTAAATTTGCGTTGAAGTTCAAAATTTATATCCAACTATAAAATCTGTCAGCTTCATATTTATGGTTACTGATATCTGAAAGTAATTTTCAATGATTTATATAGCTTCAGCAACTCAATTGCCTTTTTTTGATTCTATTGAATTTCAGAAAAAAACTTAGAATAACTTTTCTCCCATTTTTTGAATAAATAAAATTTGTAAGTAATCTTAAGTTTAAATTTGATTGGAATTAAAATAAATTTAAAAATATTTTAATTGGTGAATTTTGTGAAAGTGTTCTGAATGTCACAATTCTCTATGGTGAAGTCTAATGCTTACTTTAACACGTTTTACAGAAGGTTTCGAATTTAATTATATTTAGATCTATTTTACTGATTTAATTATCAAATTTTTAATACGTCTATATTATTTCTTTTTGCGGATTTGAATATTCCATCTGAAATATTTTAATACTTATAATTTACTTATTTGTTTTTCTTAAAGTAAATGACTACGTTTGGGATGAAGTCTTTGAAAAACGTTCAAAATTAGTTATATTTTTGAATATTTGCATACAAAAGATTAAATAAACATCTATGAAACCAAAATAAGCCTGTTAAGTGGTAAATGTTTTGAAAAAATTGGGAAAAAGAGCTATTTTGGGGCTCGAAAGAGCTATAAACCTCTAAACTAGAAGATTTTTGTTTTATGAAATGATTTGCTTGAAATGTTGCAAATAATCGCTTAAGAAATATATTATTTTGTTCCTGAACTAAAAAAAATTATCTGCTTTTCTGTCCATTCATTAAATATTAGGATTCAACCGGTATAAAACACGAAATTTTCAATTTTTTCACATTGTGAAGCAATAAATGAACTATTAAATATTTTTTTAAATAGGTGGTTTATTTATTCTCTGTTTCAGGAACTGCATAACATATTAGAAATTATTATACGAAATTTGAACGAAACATGTGCATAGAATTTAATTTTTGAGGGTTTATTTTTCATCAGAAAATTCTACCAAAGGTTAGAATTTGAGAAATTGGCATCTAAAGATGCAAAATAGCCTTACAACTTATGAAAATGCAAATATAACAATCAAAGTAATTTCTCAAAAAATAGACTTATGTCAGAAACAAAATTCCAACTGTTTTATAAAGATACCTGTTCAAACATTAAGAGTATTAAATAAAAAAATAATAATTAGCAAAAAATTAACTTTTCAACTTAGTTACGCAAACCTTAATAAACTGTTTCAAATACCTTCATCAAAGTTTTCTCTCTTATAATCACAAAGAAATAAAAAAAAATCTTTAATTCGATGGATTCTTTGAAGAGTTCTGTTGTTAAGAGCTTTATTGTTGAGAACTCTGTAACCAATCAAATGATAATTTTTGCATACATTTAAATTTTTCTTTCAATGTCAAATATCGATTCAAATTAATTGATCAATGTTTCTAACAATTACAATTAAGCTGCCAGTAATTTGTCAACAGAATATCCGCCATTATCTGAAACAGCTTCACTAAGGACCTGACACTCAGTCATATTGACCAGCACCAACCAAACGAGAGAGCTATGAGCATTAAATCACAGATAGTCGACACGGTACAAAAAAAAGTCGAAATAATACCATCTCGTCGCAAGTGTGTAAAAATTAGCACCGATTAGCAAAGCGAGAACTTTCTTAATTAGTTTAACCAAAAATTTTATCTCCTTCCTTGATTGCATTTCCTTTAAGTGCGAAATAACAATTAAGTAATTATTTCGAACAGAAAATCCAACAGTTATTTTTTCTGTTTTATATCTTTGTGTGTAGGATTGTGCTGGACCTGGAAACTATCCAATTAAGCAAGTTACTTCCCCGATTTTCGCAATAAATAAATTACAAATGCAAAAGGAGAAAGAACATGAAAAAAATATATTTTGTTCCACTTTCGACCCATCTCTTTTCCTTCTTCGTTTAGTAATAACATTCGAAGAGATAAGTCACCCCTAGCAACCCAGTAAAATGCAACAGCAGCAAATGAACTTTCAGGACCAACAATTCTTTTTGGCTAGAAAAAAAATAAAACAAATAGAATAAATTGAAGAACCGATTTCACGTTCCAAATTAACTTTCACTTAGAAGGATAGTGCACAACAGATTAAATCAAAATTAAGACAACGTAATGAATGAAGCTTTTCTCCCCAAAAAGTTAAGAATTACCTAGATGTAAAATAATTTTAAATGGAAATATTTTTAATTAAATAAATGCAAACTTTATTTTTAAATGCTCCTGTTATGTCAAAAATTTAAGCAAAAGAAATCTTTGCGGTTTACAATATTTGAAATTTTAATATGATAAAAAGAACAGAGCTATTCAACTTTAATTTTAATATTTTAAAAGAAAAAAAAAATAAAATTGACATTAATACGTATTCCAAATTTTAAGAACTGTTTTTATAAAATATTGGGTACCCAGACTGTTAACTCTTCAACACTTATTGTTATTCAAAATAATTATTTCAAGAGTTTAAATTCACATATGAAAAAAAATTACGGATATTAGTAAGCCATTCGTTTAGATTTTAAAAACACTGAAAGCGATTATCATATGGTTTTAAAGAACTACACACTATGAATGATATACATAAAAAAACATCTATATAATGTATCATCTGTTGAGAGTTTATATAAAATATCATCTGATGAAACTAAAAAAAAAGTCATTGAGTTAAGAATTCTAATTGAAGTTTAAATTAATCCTTTTCCACGAGTAAAAGAGTCAAAAATCCCAACTTATTTCCGTCAAAGAACGACGTATGTCATTTAGGGGAAAAAGATCTATAAATTGTTACTTTACCAGACGATGAGTTTCAGACTTTCGCTAACGACGATAATGTCCTTACTTAGCAATTCTTTACATTTCATTATAAATGTATTATAAAACTTAGAGATATTTACAAATAGATGTTATAGCTTATACTTTAGTATAAGTTATTATGACTATGTACAGATGTGAATTACGCATACTGGGAGCCTTTGGCTCTGAAGTGTTTAATATTGCCTTCTAATTGTATGACACAAATAAAGCAAATTTCGATTTTTCAGATATGTTTTAAATTAATTTCGGTTATATTAATTCATAACTATTTTTTCAACGATAAATTTGTATTATAATCGCTAGGATTTGTTTTGATTACATAAATGATTAATTTTATTAATATTTGTTCATAATTAATATACTTTGAAATCAATAGATGAATTTATAAAATTTATATCTGTAATTCGCATACAAAAATATTTTAGTTGAATGTTATCGAAGTAACTTATTGTTCGTAGCAAAAGAAACGCCTTTTTCTAGCAAAATGACTTTGATTATAATTATTGAATAAATAAATATAAAGGAATTTCATTTACCAAATATAATTCATTCCCAAATTTTACTCGAAGTTTAAAATACTTAAGCGAAATAACTTTAACTGTCGAAATCCATGTAAAATAGGACAACGCGCCCCATGATGAAAAGAAAATATTCAAATAAAAATATAATTACATAATTTATTAGATAGAAGGCAAATTTTATAATTAAAAAAATATTTAAATACTTTCAAAGCTATTCTTCGAAATTAGCACAATGTTTTTTTAGCACATGATGCAATAATTTTCCGTGTTTTCGGCAACTGTCTTATTTTACTGAAAGATTCCTTCTCCGTTGAGCTATTATTTCCCCTCTCCTGACAAAATCTCATCCACAACTTTTTGTTGTGACACTGAATGCAGTTTCATAAACACTTCAGTAGCCGTAGCTACAAGGGGTGTTCAAATGAAAAAGTACAAAATGTATCAACGTAACCATTAACATATTTGCCTATGCCGCTATGGGAGAACGTAGCGAAACATCTAGGGATGCGATTGGAGTCTCTGGAGTAGATCGGAGCATGCGCGTGTGCCCGCATGTACAGAAGAGAGTAGAGGTTCTTATAAAGAGCGCAGTCCAATTGACGCCACTTGTTAAATTCCTCGAGCACAGAAGAACCATTAACTTCGATGTGTACTGTGAGACACTCTAATGACTACGAGGTCCATCAAGAACAAAAGATCGGGGCTAGTCACAGAGGGTGTGGTTCAGCTCCATGATGTAACGCGCGTCCACACGTCTCCAGGGTCACACACGTGAAACTGGCTAAGTGGAAGCAACTCTACCATCTACCCTACAGTCCGGGCATGTCTCCCTAAGATTTTCATGTTTGGACCCCTGAAAAAACGTTTGAAAGGGCAACGCTTCAACTCGGACGGCGAACTCAAGGAAGTTGTGAAGGACTGGGTCTCGTCACGGACACAAGAATTCTGGGAACAAAGAATCCTTCGGATCGTTGTGCTCAGACCTATGATGTATATTTTGAATGAAGTCTTCATTTATACCCAAAGTGTCGTTTCGTACCTTCTCATTTGAACACCCCTTGTACATTATTCCATCAGCCCATCGATGTCGTTTCTATCTACTTCTAGCTGCATAATCTTGGCTGGAGACACCACTTTGTTAAGGCTTCACGAATACTTGCTCAACCACTTTGGATTTGCGTTTGATAACGCTAACGGTAAAAACTTTTTTTTACGCATAGAAATTAGTTTTCTCTTTAAACAAACGTTTAAAACTCGCTGATATACGAGATTCAAGCCAATCCAGCATGTGACGTCACGGTGTCTTCTCACACTTTCTGCGAAGCATTTCCTCTTTAAAAGAGTAATTTTTTTTTACATTTTGTAATGTTTTGTCTTTAGTTATTAGAGTTGTTCGTTAAGCAAAATTTGAGTGCATTTATTACATTCAGTAAGTTATTAAGAGGAAAATGATAAGTGAGATAATGAAAAATGATTTAATTTTAAATACTGAAATACGATAAAATATGAATGACAAAAACAAAGGTTCGAAAAATTAGATCTTCGTACCAGTATAAATGATGTATTTTTCCCCCCATCATTTTTAAAAATACACAATTTTTATAAATCATTTTACTTCACCCTTTTTAACAATCATTTAGAAGATTTAGAGGCTTGAAATTATGCACAAAAGGAACGAGTTTAGGAAAAGTAATTCATTTTATACCTTAGAGTAAATAAATAGAAAGCAAATTCAAATTATTCTGACATTTGATCTGACTATTATCAAAAGAAAGTGAAAACTATATCACGTTTAGTCAACTGCTCATGAGAAATTAATAATTTTCAGATACTTAAAATATTGACGATAAAAAAGATTCATCACAACGTTTAAAAAGAAAAAAAGCTTTATTCTGAGGAATTGGGGGGGGGGGCTTTTAATCCAATATCCCTGACGCATGCTTAGTACCCTATCTTTTAATTCGCGCCTGGCTATGGTTGCTCTGCAATTCTCTGTATGGAATTGAGCCGATTTATACTACATTTTGCACACTTATATAATACAAGAAGAAAATATTTTTTCAAAATACAAAAATCAATTAAATATTTAATTACAAATTAACCGAATTTTTGCCTTTTTTAAACTTTAAATTATTCTTATCACATTTTTAGAAATTTTTTTTCCTTCGCTTAGTATTTTCGACAATGATTTTATTTATTTGAAAGCAGTGATTTAAGTATGCTTAAAAGCAAATTTGTGTCAATGAACCAAATTCAAACGACGAAAAACTTTTTTTTTTTTTGTAATTCAACAATCGAAGAAAATTTGCATCGCTAACATTAATTACATTCATAATTAAAATTATCAATTGGTGGTTTTTAAAAATCGTCTGTTTCAATTGCCTATATAATAGTTATGAAAATATTAAAATAGTGTTTAATTTGTGGAAGCAAATGACTGTATACAATTTCAAATCTTTTGAATATTAGGATGCAATTCCTTCTAAAACCCCTCTAAAAATAATTAAACTAAAAACACATAATTATTATTTTGACTAGACAACTTCACATTTTTTTTTCTTTTTAATGTAATAAATTTCTTTTTATTTTGAAATTATATCAAGGATCTTCTTTGGCGTACTCTTCCAATTTTTTTTCTACATTATATTCAATAGGATTACTTGAATTCTAACTATGCAATATGAATATATTGAGCACTACACAATAACGCTTCTCTGCTATAGATCTGAATAAGAAAACTATATTTTTAATCACTAACTTTACCTTTCTACAGAATTTTCAAAATGTTCTATCTTTCTTTCAAACAGCGGGACATTTACACAGAAATCACTTCTTTCAAAAAAGAACTGTTGCTGATAAATCTATTTTGGAAAGGCAGATGTTCGGCATATGGTAGGTACCGAGAGTTTCTTCCTCTCCTATCTATAACCGGCAAGGGAGCCGTATTTTTGTATTTACCGTCACCGATTTTTATTATTTGCGGCTGTATGTTATTTCACAGCGCCGGATACACTTGGCACGCTACGTGATGTTTACTTAAACCACAAACACGTCGAAAATGGGGGGAGGGGTGTAAAGCTTTTGAAAGCACCGTTGATAAACATAATATGAAAATGTTCGGGCGAAACTGGCAGATGCACTTAAACACTGAAAGGTTTACGACACTTAATACACGGGCGCGCGCTTAAATGTTTGACATTCAGTATCTACGAAGGGTCCGCTGACAGCGGCGTTCAGGCTGATAATGTTTGACAACATTTGCTCTGATAACATAGAATTTCAGGAAATAAAGAAGAGTCGATGAATGGAGCTATACAATCAGGAACTAGCTACCAATTAGCACTGATCATTGTTTCAAACCTAATGTATGTTACATCATTATTATTATATGTTATTACTGAAAGAGTTTAGTTTAATTTGAATAATAAACTGAATAAAACATTCGTGCCCTGAAGAAACAAATCTTTTATTATATATATATATATATATATATATATTCCTTCGGTGATCATTGTTTCAAACCTAATGTATGTTACATCATTATTATTATAAGTTATTACTGAAAGAGTTTAGTTTAATTGGAATAATAAACTGAATAAAACATTCGTGCCCTGAAGAAACAAATCTTTTATTATATATATATATATATATATTCCTTCGGTGATCATTGTTTCAAACCTAATGTATGTTACATCATTATTATTATATGTTATTACTGAAAGAGTTTAGTTTAATTTGAATAATAAGCTGAATAAAACATTCGTGCCCTGAAGAAACAAATCTTTTATTATATATATATATATTCCTTCGGTGATCATTGTTTCAAACCTAATGTATGTTACATCATTATTATTATAAGTTATTACTGAAAGAGTTTAGTTTAATTTGAATAATAAACTGAATAAAACATTCGTGCCCTGAAGAAACAAATCTTTTATTATATATATATATATATATATATATATATATATATATATATATATATATATATATATATATATATATATATATATATATATTCCTTCGGTGATCATTGTTTCAAACCTAATGTATGTTACATCATTATTATTATAAGTTATTACTGAAAGAGTTTAGTTTAATTTGAATAATAAACTGAATAAAACATTCGTGCCCTGAAGAAACAAATCTTTTATTATATATATATATATATATATATATATATATATATATATATATATATATATATATATATATATATATATTCCTTCGGTGATCATTGTTTCAAACCTAATGTATGTTACATCATTATTATTATATGTTATTACTGAAAGAGTTTAGTTTAATTTGAATAATAAACTGAATAAAACATTCGTGCCCTGAAGAAACAAATCTTTTATTATATATATATATATATATATATATATATATATATATATATATATATATATATATATATTTTCCTTCGGTGATCATTGTTTCAAACCTAATGTATGTTACATCATTATTATTATAAGTTATTACTGAAAGAGTTTAGTTTAATTTGAATAATAAACTGAATAAAACATTCGTGCCCTGAAGAAACAAATCTTTTATTATATATATATATATATATATTCCTTCGGTGGTCATTGTTTCAAACCTAATGTATGTTACATCATTATTATTATAAGTTATTACTGAAAGAGTTTAGTTTAATTTGAATAATAAACTGAATAAAACATTCGTGCCCTGAAGAAACAAATCTTTTATTATATATATATATATATATATATATATATATATATATATATATTCCTTTTTGAGTAGTAAATTGAATAAAATTTCCTGTACTAAAAAAATCGAATTTATTATTATACATATTTTTTTATTACTTTCAGTCAATAACATATTCTGTAACTTATTTTATAGTTTGTTTTGAAATTTTGAAATCAATTGAATCTAAATTTCACTAACAGATGGAGACATTTGCATGGAATAAAAATTTAATTGAAATATTTGATTAACTGGTAAATAAAGTCTGAAAGTATTAAAATAAACAGTAATCAAAATTTCAAAGTTTTTTCGCATTTGTAAATGAGAGGACACACTCCCTAACAAATTTCTGTCTTTATAAATATGAAACAAATAAAATTGATAAATATATATATAAGTACTTAATTGCGAAACCCTATTTATAAAGAAGTAATTATTCTCAAATTACGGTTTGAACAAGCTGGAACATTATGATGCATATGCATATTCTTTTGAAATGATTTGCGAAAATAGTTACATTTCAATTTGAGTTTTAATGAACCTCCGAATCATAAACAGTTTTCGCAAGACAAAGCGAAATAATTTAAGGGGAAAAAAGTAATCTAAAGTGATTTCTTTATAAGAAAATGAAACGAATATTATATTTAAAGTTTTAATTATGAAATGAGTTTATTGTGCATACTACAGAATTATTAGTTTCCCTTTTCCAACATTCATTCGACCTAAACCATTCCGACTTCTACTAAGGGGCTACCAAAAAGATGTTGCGTACGGGTATCCGATTACGAACTTAGGTGAATTGAAAACGCGTATGACGCAATACATTCAAACTATCAGCACAGAAACATTCTGTTCTGTTACGGAACTTGTTCTGGGTTTTCAGCTCATAGGAGAAAATAAGTTAAGTTTAGTTATATTAACGTCCCGTTGTAAAGCAACACTAGGGATATTTTGGGACGGACCTCGTCATTTTGAACCGTGGTGAGATGACGAGGACGACACCTGAACTGGCACTCCCTTCTCCACACCACACCAGCGGGAGGATGTTTGGCATGATGGATTTAACGTGCAACAGACCCCCTTACACGACGGTTCTTCGGTGGAATCGGGACACGAACCTGAAACCCTCCGGCTCCGAAGCCGAGACCTTACCACCAGGCCACCGCGGCCCACAAACACTTGTCGGATTTGAGGGCCGCGGAACGGGCCCTTGTCGGAAATATCACTTGCTTATAAGTAACGTTAAATTGTGTAGTGCAGTTATTGGAATAACTTTCGATACAGAAATGAAAATAATAGCGCTTTAAATAATTAATTCAATAAAAATTATCTGTTTGATTTTTCAAAAAGTTTTAGGACATGCATGTGTAATAGTTAGGCTATATTTCAAAGATTAACTTATTTATAAGTAACCTTAAGTTATACAGTGATTAGTCAATAGAGATATAAAGGAGGATCCTATATTTAGTATTGTATATTTAAAAACATTTGATAAAATATGATTTATAAATAGATTCAAATCCAAGAACTTTAAGTAAATATGAAAATATATGCATTATAGTATAAACATGAATAGGTTTAGTTTAGTTATATTAACGTCCCGTTGTAAAGCATCACTAGGGCTGTTTAGGGACGGACCTCGTAATTTTGAACCACCATCAGATGACGAGGACGACACCTGAGCTGGCAGCCCCCTCTCCACACTACACCAGCGGGAGGACGTTTGGCCTGACAGATATTTAGCGTGCAACAGCACCCTCATACGACGGTTCTTCGGTGGAATCGGGTCTCGAACCTAAATCCCTACGGCTAACAAGTCGAGACCTTACCACCAGGCCACCACGGCCCATATGAGAAAATGGACAGCATTTTTAACATTTCTTAAACAAGTCCTTCCCTTTCTAGAAGATTTCATCAGTTTTTTTTATTATTATATTTTTGACCAATGGATATTTAAAAACATTAATTTTACTATCTGCTATGCACCACCTTGTATTGGTGAATGTGATTTTAATAAACAAAATACCTTTAATTAGCGTCTAAAAATGTGTACAATGCCGACTATCGGTAAACTTTTGAACGTTTTTCTCCTCAAAATAAATCCCAGTGCTTCATTTATACTCAGATGAAAAATCAGGTCATTCTGACTTGTGGCTCTTTTTTATATCTTTTTGAAATACAGCTTTAATTATAATCACCTTGAGCATGAATCAATTGAAAAATATAATTTTCTTTTTATAATTTTGTTTCTAAGAAAAATGACGAATATAATTTTTGTTATATACTGATTTATCATATTGATCCTGAATCACTTAAGTTTCCATAAATATTTCTCTGATATGCAGATTCAGTCTCTAAAATCTCCCTAACATGTTCATATGTTCTTCAGCGAAGACTATTTCTGGAAAAATAAAGAAACTTCCTTGGAATCTCTTGCAATCATAATTTTTTGTCACATCCAAAAATAGCAATCATTGGTTTACCGTGAAATATTTTCGCCGCAGAATGCCCGAGGATGATTGAAAAATTTTGATGTTAAATGAAAACTGCTACAGGCCAAGTTAAAGTTTTGGATTCCAGTTATATTTTTACGCCGATTTTTCATCAAAATTTCAAGTTTCTGAGTTTGCTTTGTCATTTCTTCCACACCGTGCAAAATTGCTGCAAGGTATGAAACGTCAAAAACCTTTTTGGCCATATTTGAAAGAGAGTTTAAAAATAATTTTGAACGAAAGAATTGCCATTTTAAGTAAAGTAATTTGCTGGTAGTAGTATTGCTATTTATTTGAACAAGAAATGTTGATTACATTAAAAATGATAAATTCTTTCAAAGCAATTTTAAAAACAATCTTGCTGAAAGGTTATTAATTATGAGTGAAAAAAGTTTTTGGTTAAATGAGCTGCTGTCACATTTTTTTGCAGGCTCTTAATTGAATATATAAAACAATTGTTCTATTTAAAACAGTTTGAAATTTCAGTAATTATAAGAAGATATTAGATATCATGTTGTTTGATTACAAAATATAAATAAAGGATAGAAAGCTATATCTTCACTTTTTCAGACGAAAATTTTCATATTTTATTATTAAAAAATTCTAAAAAATTGATTGACATATATTAATGCAGAGTAATTGCATATCTTTAATAAAAATTTTAAAAAACAGCAACAACAAAAAAAAAAAAAAAAAAAAAACAGAAATCCGCAATTTAAAGAAAAATGAATTCCAAAAATATATCGAAAAAAAAGGACTTAATTTTTGCGACATAAGGAATTTAATTAACATAAGGATATTAATTTCAAAAAATTCCTATTAAATTATTTGTTTCTAGCTCCATTAGTCTCGGCGTCAGCAGCAAAAAAATTTAAGCTAGTATTAATATGCATATTTAAAAAATTACAAAAAAATTTATTTTATCTTTTTTTTCTGAGATACGTGATCGAATATTAAACTCCATATAGAATTCTGTATGAGGAGCTAAGAATGAAAAATTGCTGAAATATTCAGTAAAATTTTAACCATATTTCTACCATAAAAAAAGTCTTGTTTCGAAGATTATAAAAAAATCTAGCAAAGATCCATATCTGTTATCGACTTTTCAGTATAAGGAAAATTAAGAACGATTGCATTAAAAAATTCTTCATACGATAAAAAATACTTTATTGAAGATATTTAAAGAATAAATATTATTCTTTCAACTATGCGGATCAAGCCTTAAAGATCCATCAAGAAAAATCAAGCATTCATACCTTTAAATGCGCTATTTAAGTCTTGGCCAAAATTAAGCAAAAGACTAAGAATTCCATGTATTAAAATTCTTGCTAAATAACCATATGTCTTACGAAACAAAAACTTTTGTGCTTTTGGTCTGCTAAAAAATTGTGGAAGAGTAATTGAAAAGTCAACTTTATTTATTTTAGGAATAATATTACTGTCACTAGAATTCAAATATGAAAAGATAATTAAGAGCAAAACCAATCGAAAAGAGCATTGAAAGCTCAAAACTTTAAAGCAAGATTCAATGTATATCATTGTAACATCGCTTAGTAAATGTGAAATAATATATTTACGTTAAAATATATGCACATCAGTTACTCCTTAAGGCGTAATTAATTTATAGAATTAAAAGTAAATCTGAAACATTCATTAAAATTTTTTTAAATGTATATAAAATTAAGGAATATAATAATTAAATCTTATCAAAATGAAAGAATTTTTATAAACAAAATCTAAACGAGTGCAACTAATATTAGAAATTCACCTTTTTAAATGTCAGTTAAATATTTAGCTTTAATTAATAAGAAAATAATAACTTGGATGAAGTTTTGCTGAAGAGATCTTAAATTTTTATTTTATTATTTTAAGAATTAAAGCTGTTTTCACAAAACATTGAAACAAATTTTGTTGTTGTATTTTTCTGTAATTAATATTAATTAATTATTGCTTTATAAGTAATCAGATACGTAATAATTCAGAAAATGCACATATGATTAAAAAGTATAAATTAGAAAGTATTAATTTAAATTCAGGAAAATTTGCTTTGGCTCTCAATTGCATAACATAATTCATTAATTATTAATTCTGTCTCTACGATGAACAAAATATACAAGCTCATTGCATCATTTATAAAAGTAGAATTTCTAAAATATATTTGATAATTATATTTTATAAATATTTTAATGAAAAAATGATTCGGTTTTTCTCATTAGGCCACTAACTATCTAAAAAAGTTGAAACTTTTGAATTTTATGTAATTTTAAATATTAAATATACTTAAAAATTGATTTTTGGAAAGAGAAATAACGTATTTTTGTATAATTATTAGAATCTAATTAAAATATGTTAAAATAGTATTCTTTCTTTTTTTCAAAACAGAATAGATTTATATTTTCTGTTTCTCTTGCTACTAAAGTTGCAAACGTTATTTATTCTTCTTAAATAAATGCAATTTATTTAAGAAGAAATAAATTACTTTTCTTTGTTGCGTACAGTTTTTATTTTACTCTTTTTAGAATAAAGTAATTATTAACCATTTTATTTAGGGAATGAAAGCATTTGTTCAGATCGATTTAAAGAATATTTTTATGTTTTTTTTTTAAGACTTTAACTTGATTTTCTTTTTTTTTAGCTAAGCATTAAAAATTAAAACAACTGATTAAATTTGAAACAGCAAAATGATAAATTTTTAGCTTAAGTGTTTATTTAATCAATCGAAGTATAATTTGAAAACAATTTTATTGACGATAAAAAAAAATTTTTTTAGCTTAAGTGTTTATTTAATCAATTGAAGTGTAACTTGAAAACGATTTTATTGATGATAAAAAAATAAAGCAAAAAATGAGAATTTAAATAAGAATGGAAGTAAAAAATAAATCAAAATTTCTGTAAATTCTAAGCATTTTATGTGTTAGCCCAATATTTCTTAAATACTTAATAAAATTGACGACTTTTTGCATATTTATATTTTTTAGTTCTGGGGTTTCAAGCAGAACAATAATGCAATTTTCTCCTTTAATAATTTTAATTAAAATAATCAAAACGATGAATTAATACGGAAAAAAACGAAAGTAAAATGTAAAATGATAATGATGCCAATATCAATAATTATAATAATAATTAATTCTCGTACTTTGCATATTTATCACATATATATTACATATTATTATATATATATACAGAGATGTGTTATAAATCTTGTTTTAGTCCATTTTCGATATAAATTTTGTATTCAATTTGAAATGTTTAATCAAATGTTCAGTATAAAATATAAGAAATTGTTGCAATTAAATATTTAAAATTATTTGTATGTCAGTCATCTTTAGAGTCCATATCGTAGTAGGAAATATCGGTTGTCTTTTTAATTTCCATTAAATATCTTAAAATAACTTGAAGTGTATTGAAACAAAGAATTTTTTAGTATCAAATGGGTAAGACAGCTATGTTATCTTAATGGCATTTCATCTTTTCTGCTTACTTATTTATAAAAATTAGTAATGGAACCGATTCTAAAAAGATTTTAATGCTACTGAAAACGTAATGAATGGACTAGGCATTCTCTAATTGCGATTTGTCGCCTATAGCAATGAGATTCCATTTTCTTATTCAGCATATAAACTTTGTCGTTAGTAAATAGAAACTTTCTCCCTCAGTTTCTAACAGTGGAAGAAGAAACACGTGAATTAACATTTGGTGGAATGAAGAAAGATATTAGAATTTCATTGCAACAATGAAATGTTAATGTTAAATTGTGTAAAAAAATATTTTTGAGAATTTTCAAATAGGAATAAAAAAAATTGCATGAGAATTAAATTGGTTTCATTGCAAGGCTAATTTTTTTGAACATTGAAATGAAATAAAAATTAATTTTGCAAGATAGTTTTTGAATTTATAGTGAGAAAACTGCAAATTCTCAGCTTTTAATTAATTTAAATACTAACTAATTTCTAAAAAATATCGCTCCTAAATTTATATTCTCTACAGCTTATAGATACATGTTCACTTTATTTTAAGTAAGGGAGAAACTTTCATTAAATCTATTTCACATTTATTAACAATTTTTGTGCTTCATACATGCATAAATATTTTTGATTATCAAATTACAATTATCTACAATTAACAGTTGTATTCTTTGAAAACAGCTTTTCTTTAGAAATGTTAGATATTATAGGATTTTTTTTAAAGATTAGTTTCGACATAAATTCTTCAGATCCATACTATTTATAATACAACAGCAAATTAGTTGAATACAGAAATATATTAGATATTTTAATCTATTAGTCTTTTAATTAACTTATATTCAACTCTTTTCTCATTGATATATTTCATATTCCCATATAAATAGGTTAGAAAAATTCTTTTCAGGCTCTTCGTATTGTTGCAAATCTAATTGGATCAGAAATAATAATAGTATCAAGACAGTGTCTTCTGTATAGTATTTTACAATCAATCCAGATGAAATGATTTATTTTTCAGATGATATAGTGAATATATACAATTCGAATTCTATACTTTGAGAATATCTTCCAAGTATTCCTTAATTAATTAAGCGAAAATTATTTACAAATTCAACTATATTAATAAATAAGCTCATACGAATAAAAATTAGAATTTCTTTAATTATTGAAAAAAGCACCAAATAATTTTGCAAATTTAGAGAAGTATTTAAATTTTGGTGCATATATTTTGGATTTGAATTAATTCCTGAATCTGATTTCAAGAATTCGGATTCGGATACATTTTCATCGAAATTCCTGAATCCGATTGCGTAAAAATAGACTTCTTTCCCGTGCAATTTTATTATTATTATTATTGTGAAATTTGGAATTCAAAACTATTGTAGTTGAACATAAAGAACAGAGTAGTTGGACTAATGTACATACATTAAATAAAAGTATCGATTGTAATTGGCCAGAATTTCGAAAATAAAATGTAAAAACACTTGTGCTTTTGAAGGTTTAATATGGGATTAAATTTTCTATGTTCGAGCATATAAAATATTCGGTTTTTAAATCTTGTAATATATATAAATAAGTGTACTTTTCTCTCATAAAAATTCTTGAATGAAAAAAAAAAATATTTTCCGAATTTTACTGAAAATTTTACGATCACAAAATGTAAAAAACAATTTAATATATACTATAAATTACAATTTAATATATATAACAATAAATGCTTTATTATAAAGAATAGGAAATGGGACAAGTATAAAGTTGCATTTTAATAAAAAGAGTAACTATTTTATATTTCTTACAAATCTATTGATAAGTTTACATTGTTTGTTACAGTTTTTATGTTTGCTTGTAAAAACATACTCAAATAATAAAAGATATTTGCAAAATTAAACTTGTCTCTTTATATATCACCATTTGTATCTTACATATTCTATAATGAAGTAAAATGATTCAAGTTGAAAATTATTAATTCTATCATATTTAATTCGAAATTTAAAATTTAAAATTTGCAAGAATTTAAATTCCCATAAGAATTCTAAAGAAATTTTTCATACAAAAATATGCTCTCATGCTACATAGTTATACTGTATACATTCTTAAGTCCAGCTTTCGAATTAAATGTAACTTTTAGAAAAAAAAAATTAAATATTTTTGCAAAATGACAAAATTATGCATCTTAGGCCTGAAATCACAATTAACCTCAATATGCCTTGAATCAATCCAATTAATGCAAGAGGGTGGAGCTATGAATTTAATGGCACTAAAATATGTCCATTATGAGCCACGATATTCATAAAACAATGTTTGATAAATTTTTTATATCGTTAGTAACGATGTGATGTAAGTGGATTTTGCCTGAGGAACATGGGGGAAGACAGGTACGTTGTTCACAACTCTCTTCAAATAAAAAAAGGGGGAAATATATACGATCCTAGAATATTTATTATGTCACCGTTCTTTTTATGTGCTGGGGAGGGGTCAGATTTTTAGAAGGAAATAAAACATTGTTGCCATGACAACAGCTGCTTGTATCCATGGATATGCCTTCAGCGATATCAACGATCGAAAATTAATTGCAAAAATTTTAACCAATTTTTTTTTATGCTGTCTTCATACATTGATGTCGAAATGGCACGTGATATTCATATTCTAAGTCGACAGATTTTGCTTAAAAATAGGGTTAATTATAGATGAATACTGGAGGAAAAAAAATCGTCTGCTTATTGTTAAGAACGTTACCTGCAGTTCTAATGATTTTGTTCGAATAATTTTTGCATAAAAAGTTTTTAGTTCCATGAAACAGGAATAAGGAATACTGTCGTCATTATCTTTTTTTTTCCTCCTTTGTTCTTGAACATATTGAAGATATAATCAGCATAATAATTACAAAATAATTATATATGAAATCGCATTAAAAATAATAATCTATTTACAGTACGTTATCTAAAATTGATACGATTTGTTTGATGAATCTTTGTACAAGAAATCTTTTTATGTGCACATGTTATTTAAATTCGAAGCTAGAGAATTTCTGTTAAAGATGGCATAATAGAATTTATATGACATCACGATAACAAAACATAAATAAACATGTAAATATATAGCTAAATGTCACAATCACATATATATAACTAAATGTCACAATAGGCTGATCTTTTTGTCATATAGTATCTTATACTATACTAACGGCATTTATATTTTACTGTCACACTTTTTAGTGAAATTACTGCATTATTAGTTCATTTGATGGATTTTCTCATCAGAAATAAATAAACATCCTAAAATGACTTTTCCCAAGTTACTTAAAACAATTATAAATTATTCATTCTTATGAAAACTCGATTAGAATATATCAAACTTTTGCGATATTCCCGCATGGTATTTCTTTAAACGAGAGATTTTCTAATGCTTCCGGATTATTATTTATCATTTACTAATTTATAAAAATATATAAAAAGAATAATTCATAAGAGTAAAGTTAATTAAATATGAAGTTAATTCAAAGCGCGATAATAAAAAGAATACTTGTTTGATAATATTAACGAACTAGAATAATTCCGAGGTAGGAGGAAAACGATATTAAATGAACAAGACAAATTTAGAAGCTGATAAAATAAAAAATAAGTTTAAAGTTCTAAACTAAGAATTAGAATCATATTATCAAAGAAAATATAAAACGGAAAATTTCAAAAGGAAGCAGGTGATAATAAAACAATAACACGCAGACGATATTCAATTCTTAAAGTCAGACAAATTTTATTCAAGATAAGACAAAGAAAATAAATCAAATGGTGTCATGGTCACATGATTTAAATGAGCATGTTATGCAACAAATAAGAAAATCTCGCACTGAAAGGCACTGAGCATATTTTTATATCATCTAACATCTTGCTTAGTGAAAGCGTCTTTTATATTTTATTGAAACTTTTTTAACTATTACATTTTTAGCTTCGAATTTTCTAAGAAAAATAGAAGAATGAGAGTTATTAAAATGTTCAAAATTTCCACTAAATAATGCTTAATCATAAAAAGTATATATTATGAAAATTCTTGCAAAATTTCTAAAACTTATGCCCCATTTTTTTTAAATCATCGATATTTTCTTAACACCCCGATAGTTATATTAACTAATTAATAATGAAATAAAAATGATCTAATAAATAATTAAAGTAAAATAAATATTCAGCTAACTCAAAACACGCCTATATAACTTGAATACAGGCTATGTTAACACTAACAAAATTGAATGATTCTAAAGTAAACAGAAAAGGATATTAAATAAATCAAACGGACAAGTTTAAGAAGTAATAAAATAAAAATGAACTTAATTAAACTTCTAATGTAAGAACTGAAATTATTTATCAAAGAAAAAAAATTAAACAGCAAAAGAATTGTTACTAATAGCAATAACTGCAAGATGAAATAACGCGGGTCATTTTGCACAGATCATGCGAGCATGAATAGACTACATCACGGATGAATGCAGAATAAAAATATTATCGTTTGCTTGTTTTAACAACCATTATCACAAGCTGTTATGATTTATTAGAAAAATGTTTACATTAGAATGTTTTTAAAATACTTATTATCTGTGAAGTAGGAATATGTTATTACAGCTCTCAAATTTTATTTTTTGTAATATGACTCTTTTTCTACAAGTTCATAAACACAGAGCAAAACTGCAATTTTTATAAAATGAATAGTTTAATAAGATATTCCCGTTTTTTTTTAAATTTATAAAGAAAAGTAATATACTTTTAATCATATTTTGTTTTCTATTTTTCGTTTTTAATGTGAATGTGAAATGTTTGGTTAAATATGAATCGAGGTATGAATTTGGATAATAATCCATTTTTTTCCTGTTACAGTGCATAATGCTTATGAAATATTGATTGAAATTCAATATTTTCAATGACTGAATATAAGATGAAAATTATTCAAATAGATTAAAGCATTCTGATATTGGTAAAATTTTATTAATGTAAAATTTACCTTTTTCATCTGTCTAGGAATTATTTAAGAGAAACATCGAATGAAATCCAGATTGTATTAAAAGCTGTCACTAAAATAATATGCTCTTATTGAATATTTTATGATTATTTTTATATGGAAGTTACAGATATCTTTGAATTTAAAAAATTAAATAACGCCCAAATTAGCTTGTTAAAATTAAACGGAACATAAAAATCTTTACAAAATATTCGATTAAATTAGTGTTATGAAATCTATAAAGGGCACTGGATTTGAAGTACAAAAAAGATTACTATATATTATATTTAAATTATAATTACCTCCCCCCAAAAAGAAATTTAAATTCTTCTGGAAACAACTTATTAATGAATCATGAAATTACAAAAATTTCTATTGCAATATGTTATAAATATGTATCAATATGTTCAATATGTATACCATTAAATGTTATTGAAGTAGAAGAATAAGGAAGAACATAGATAAAAACTAAACCAAAATTATAATTACTCCCAACTTCACAAAATTTAAAATTAATCTGAACTTTAACAGATAATATTAAACAAAGCATAAAATTCTCATAAAATATTCAACATAGAATAGTGCTATGAAAATTAAATAGTAATATTAAAAATGAAGAATAAAAAAATAAAAGCTTAAAAATTTAAAAAATTTCCCAAGTAGGCTTTTAAGAGTTCATTATTTCATAATCCTGTATTTGAATGGTATATTTCGATTTGTTTTTATATGTTAATTTGCAAGACAACATAAAAAAAATGTACTCCAACAATAAATCGAAAGATTAGTAAGAATTTCGCAAACTGAAAATTAATTTACAAACATTTCTGCAATTTCTCTTTGTGTAACTTTTTTTTAATTTTGTTCAGGGAAGGAAAAAAACGGATTTTTATTTTGAATATAATAAAAACACAAGTGTTTTAATAAAAAAAAGTAAAAACGCTTATGCTTTCTTCTGCTAAATATCAATCAAAAGAAGTTTAGAAAACTAAAAAAAATACAGGTGAAGAATTTTCAAAGTACTTCTCGAATATATAAAAAAAAATCTGCACAATTCTGGTGAGGAAAAAAAAAGAATTTCAAAAGAGTTTTTGTTACTTATGTAAAAACATGCATTTTATTAAAAAGCAATACAAGCTTTTCCGTGGGAAAATAACTCTCAAATCGAAAAATAATGATTCTTCACAAGAAAAAAAAAGAACACGCCATTGTTTTGTAAAAGGTAAAAAACACAAAAATGCGGTATCAATTCAATTGCGCAGACTATGTATAAAAAAAAATATTAAAAAAAAACTGATCTTCTACTCCCACCCTACAAAAATAAGACATTTTTCCATATTAAACAGAAAGAAAAAAGTTGCAGTCCCAATTCAAATTGCACAGGAATATATATACTCGAAATGTATTTCTCGAGCTTTGAAAAAATTTCCCCCTTTTTTGCTCGAATAACTTCATATTATTTTCTCCTATTTTAACATAACTGTAAGGGATTTTTTTTTCCTGCTTTGTAACCCTCTTTAATTTCTGTTCATCCGAGCAAAAAGTCTACACAGTAAGAAAAATACTTCAGTAACAATAATGTTCCACCGAGGAAAACCACATTTGCCGTTCTTTACATTGTACAATTTTTTTTTTTCTCCGGTTTGCTGGTTGGACGACTGCAAAGAACGGAAATGCGAATGTTTTTATGACCATCGAACATTCTTTGTGTTCACATACCTTTCTATGCAGATGAGGAGGCAATGTTAATATTATAAATCGGCTGCATGTTTTTCAATTTCTCTTTGATAAGTTTGTCAGGTATTATTTGAAAATAACAACCGGGTATTTTTGTTCAATCTGCGTTTCTTATTACGGTGAATTTTGTAAATGCTCAAGGGAATATTTGCATTGGTGTTTGACTTTGGATATTTCTCATCGTATTATGTCGTTATGTTTATTTTGAATTGTTTTTTTTATTATAGGTTTAAAGTAATGCATTTTGCATAGGATGCCCATGCTTATTTAGAGATAATCTTTCAGACGTAATTATATAATTCCTTTCTCTAAATGTCATAAAAAGTTATATTTCATCTTGAATGAGTCAGGAAAGATGCTGCTAAAAATTTATTAAATTTAAATTTTTATACGCGTCGCGGTTTTCTTAGTCATATTTAGTAAAAAAATTTTGGTACATTAAGAAATTTCAAAACTGGCCGAGTTTTGAAACTTGATATATCACTTTTTGTCGAGGAAACTCCACGAATAGAGGTGGCGGTTGATTACCATAATATAATGAAATTCAAAATTCTACTCGGTCAGGTTAGGTTACAGAACAGAGAAAACCATTTTAGGTAGATTCCTGTAAGAAGACTACCTTACTAAAGTTCTCAAGACAAAACTTTGGGTAAATTTCTTCAATTCTTTACCGATCATGGTTCCTAGAACCCAAAATCACCCTTAGTTCAAAAGTTATATTTTATACATTCGTATAATGCTTTGCCCTTATCTTGGGAACTCGATATCTAGAGAAATTTTGTTGGGATGTTAACTGGCTTTGAATATTGTGTTAGAAATGTAAAAGTCTCAAACGAGTTAGTAAATGGCCCATCTAGCTCAAAGGGAGTGAAAATGGTGGGAGATATTTTCATTTTGCTATCTATTCCTAATATTGAAGATAGAAAAATTAATCCAATTAGCCAAAATAACGTCTCATTAAGACAAATAATTTTGGTATTCAAAGTTTTTCAATAACTGCAACATCTTAGAAGTAGGGGCTGGAAAGTGATTTCCAAGTGCTAATTTGATTGTATCCAATATCAAAATTTATTACATACATCTAAGATTATGTTGCCATATAGAATCTTAGATGTAAAAGAATTTACCTTTGACTCCAGCTTGCTGAGAGGATTTTTAAAAAATTTAAATCGTAAATGAACCAAGAATGTGTAGTTAAACATTACTAAAGATGATTAATGAATTTTTACTGTATAAAGATTCAAGTCTTGTGATTTTTTTCAATCACTGGGATTTATTGATTTAAATAACATAAAATGTTAATTCCTGATATTATTTAGAGCATTTTTCCATCAGAAAGATATGCCAATCACTCTCAGTTTAGAAATAATTATTGGGTCACGAATAGACAGATATAGATAGGCATATCAGAATGGACACATTGAGCATTTTATAGCATTTTATTAATTATATAATGCATTGGATAAATTAAATTTATTTATAAGTGTTTTACTTTAATGTATTAGTCAATTATACTTACGCTGTTGTAGTGAAACGAGACTAAAATTTAACAAACAGACAGCAAAAAAAAAGTTAGCTTTTGCAGTTTTTTTATTTTATTATGGTTGATAGTTTTTCAAACAATCGAGCTTTTGCCCATTGAATGAATGCTCTTATCATAATTAAATACATTTGGAAAATGCATGAAAAAAATTTTAATTGTTGAAATAACAAATAATTATTTTATTGTTGAATTTAAACAAAAAAAAAATGTTATAAATAAAATTGTTAGGGTAGAAAATTTCGGTGACCGTTTCAGACAAGAAAACGTATTTTGCATTTGTTATTTCAAAAATAAAAAGGCCCCATTATTTAAATAAAATAAAAGTCAATGAGTTTTGTTCTTTTTAAATTTTGTCGAGACCTCTTATGAATCCAGTGAAAAAAACGAATATCTGATGTACCATTTGAGTGTATGAAATATATATAAATATTAATATTTCTGAGAAAGTACAGAAAAAAACTTATTTTTCGTTCTAAACACCTACAACATTTTATCACAGATCAATATAAACTATTTCTTCTATTTTGAAGAAGCAACTTTTAAATAAAAAAATGTAACGACTAGCCCCCAGATAGAAAGCAACAATGTTTTAAAACACTGAAACAACAAGGATTTCACTATAAATTTAGATGGAAAAGCTCCTAAAAGTTATTCGTATTTTCTTTTTCTACAAAATTCAGAAAAACGTTTCTTTTCTGAAAAAAAAAGCAAGGTGGTTAGAAATATATACTACCTCAAACAATGAAACATGTTTTTCCAACATTTTTGTTTTTTGCTCGAATAGCTTCATATAAGTTTCTACTATTTAAATAAAATGCAATACATTTTTTCTTCTACTTTGCAACTTACTTTAATTTCTATTCATCCAACCGAAAAGACTTTATACAGTAGAAAAAATACTTTAGCAAAAAGCTTTCGAAACACAGAGGCTTTTTGTTTTGAATAAATTTATTTATTTCTCTTTTTAAAAGAGCAATAATTGAAAACATGATTTTTTTAGCCTCTCTAACAATTTTTGTATGTACCTATCATCCATAACAATCCGTAAGGAAGCAATGTTAGTATTATATAATAATTACATTATTTATAACATTTATTTTGTAGACTCATCTGATATATTTCGACTTATTCTGGTTTCTATTTTATCAGAAATAACAAAAGTTTTGTTCAATGTTTGTATTACAAGAATTTTTATTTGTAGCTGAAAAAGAAATTGTATGTATTTATATTTGGCGTGAATATTTATTAGTACATTTTTTTTTTTTGTTATGGTTGTTTTCTATAGTGTGTCAGAGCTGTGGAATCTATTATAGCAATCAAATTTGAAGAAAATATTATGAGCAGAATATCATCTACATAAATACAAATATATAATAATAAACACAATATTATACACGCAAATACAAATATATAATAATAATAATACTTGTATGTGCTCATAAATGGTAATAAATCATGATTCATTAGTTTCAGTAACTTTTATTATTCTCTGTTACATGATTGGTGTTAGGGGAGTTTAGTTTTAGTTTAGTTTAGTTATATTAACGTCCCGTTTGAAGCAACACTAGGGCTATTTTGGGAAGGACCTCGGAATTTTGCACCACGGTCAGATGAAGAGGACTACACCTGAGCTGGCACCTCCCTCTCCACACCACACCAGAGGGAGGACGTTTGGTCAGGACGAATTTAACGTGCAACAGACCCCCTTACACGACGGTTCTTCGGTGGAATCGGGTCTCGAACCTGAAACCCTCCGGTTCCGAAGCCGAGACCTTACCACCAGGCCACCGCGGCCTCTGGTGTTAGAGGAATAATAAATATTGAGTAAGAATTAAACGAGATCAGCAGTTAGGCAACAAACCAGAGTAATGAAATACTTATAATTTGCTTGTTCTATACTTTTAAAGTATATTTGCCAGTGTTAAAGAAATCAGAAAAAAAAAATGTTTATTAAAGCATTGCTTCAGTTGATTGCCCGACACTGTTCTTTTTCTCTCTCTCTTAATCATTAGAAGCCTAAAACGATGCATGATTACTGACATTCTTTTTGTATTTTATATTATAATTTTATTTTCATATTTTATTCTAGCTTTTGTTATACAATTTTTTGCTTTAGCACAAGAGTTAATGTAAACATTTCATAATATTTGTTGCTTCATTCTTTATTTTATCTAAATAATTATTATAAGATAAATAATATTATTCTAAATCGATTGAGCTGGAATTCTGAGAATGCAAAAAATTCTCCTATTTAATTTTTTTCCAAGGAAAAAATATAAAGCACCATATGAAATTTAAATACAATATTATATACCACTATAAATAATAATATTGATATTTGATTTTTTTATGTAAACAATAAAATTTTAATGTAATTTTAGCACTTTTATCAATTTTGATGAATATATTTTGAATTTTTTTTGTTAATTTAGCCTTATAA
This sequence comes from Argiope bruennichi, assembly GCF_947563725.1. NCBI lineage: Eukaryota > Metazoa > Arthropoda > Arachnida > Araneae > Araneidae > Argiope > Argiope bruennichi. The sequence goes on from NC_079154.1 coordinate 60,457,720, forward strand.
ATCTAAGTTATATAAAACTAGAAAGAATAGAAATTCATTTTTCAAAAATGTACTTTTAGCAACTATTTATTGCTCAGTAACAAAACATTTATTCTGACATCTAAAGTTGTACTTTTTATGTATTTCTTTGTTTTTAACTGAAGAAAAGTTTATAAAAATGAACATATCAATATCGAAGCACTTAATGTGTCTTATACCTTTAAAAATTTGAGATTCAATGTACGAACCTTTAAAAATTTGAGAGACAATGTATTTCATTTCAGTAATGGATTTCAATTCTTTGTATTTTGATTCTTTTGTAAATATAAAGGAAAAGAAACCAAAAATTGATGTCAATAACTTTCTTCCTTTCATAAGATTATATAAACTGTTAGATTATGATACGACAGTTTTTATGATTTCCAAGTGCAATATTCCGCTCAGAATTCTATTGTCATGACAAATGATGATAATCTGTTTTAACATTAGTAAGATCTAAAAAAAGATTAATTGTTTATATCTTATTCATTTTGTTTATTTTTTATTGTTTATGTTGCTAGATTTTAAAACGATAATTTGTTTTATCCTTAAGTTTTAAAATGTTGTTTAGAATTCTTAATATTACTATCATATAGAGGTTCATATTTAAATAAAAATAACCAAATTTAACATCTTTAAATAATTCAACCAATGGAATTTATAAGAAATTATATATTTCTTTAAACCCCCACATTTCTTAATTCTTAAATACATAGTATCAATTCAGTTCTCTATTCAACAATTTCATTTTTTTTAATTCTAAAGCAATTGTCAAACAATTTCTAACATCTTTACTTTGCATTTAAGTTTCAATAAAAAAATCGTCTGCGTAAACTTATTTAGAAAACTGAAGCAATACAATGGTTTAATTATAACAATTCTTTCTTGTTTGCTTGATTGTTTACGTTTTTAATTTAATGAGTTGTTTGTTTTTATCTACTTAACTGTTACGCTATCAAATCGTGAAATGACAATTTTCTTGATTTTTAAGTGTACAATACTACTAGGAATTACTAACGTTACTATTATAAAATATTTGTTTCTAATTAGAGATCATAAACAACTCTGACACATCACACAATTCAACCCGTCATACATTGAATGAAATTTTTTTTTCTTAAACTCTCATATATTCTAAATTTTAATTTACGAAATATCTATATAGATTTTTGCGCAAGATTTTATTTCTATAATTTTACAACGAATCATCATAAACTTCACAGGTCGTAGACTTACATTTAAACGCCAACCAAAAGATATCCAAGTTCTCTATAAATATATCTTTGGAAAGCTGAGGTAACTCTCAGTTGTAATTATTTAAATATAGCTAATAATTATGAAATTTGATAGCGAAATATCTGAACTGGTGTGAACGCTTGAACTGTTTTGGCCTTTAGAAAAACTGCATATCCGTCGAATTCTTAACTAAGAATTAGTGATAAAATGATCCTTCAAATATGAAAAATACATATTTTCCCCAAAAGTTATCAGTTTTTATCTGTATCACGTTAAATTAGATAATTGCTATGATTAGGTTACTTGATTCTAAATTAAAATTATACCGTAAAAAATTTAATTAATACAATAGTAATAATTAGTGCTCAATTTAATTATTTTAAGGGTAATGTTGAGTTAAAAAGTAATATATTGAATATCTCTGATGATTTTTCATTTAATGCTTACCTTTACCTTACCTTTTTTGTTATTGTTTTCTCAAAATGTTATACTAAAGCTAAAAGCCGAGTACCAATTTCCGTTGTTTAAGCATTTCGCAATTAAAATTATTTAAACGAAATATCCATCACTAAATTTTGAAATTATAGAGATAGTACAATTTAATCATTGACATCTATTTGTATGGAATTTAAACAATCAAATGTTAATAACATTTATTTGCCCATTATTTCAAACAATTCATGAATCCGAACCATAAACCCTCAGAGCATCAATTATCGGCCATATCATTTCAACAACTATAACAGCCAAATTTTAAAAACTCGAAATCACGGCCTTTACCCATAAGCCTCAATCAAAAGCCATCCGCAGATATTTATTTGGTACTCGGAAACAACGCAATCGTACAACACAAATAATCATAAATACAAAATCAAAGTAACTCTGACGGCAAGGGCTTAAATCCGGAGATGAACTTTTCCAGTTTTGACGTCTGCATCGGCCGCATCTTCGTCAAATCTGCAACCCCCAGCAATCTGAAGAGATTAAAACAGGCACGATTTGCATAAACTAATCCTATTGATCTATCTCAGTGGAAGCTGCCCTGGAAATTTGCATTATCCTCTGGGTTTAATTAACGGTTGTAGTTGGACCAGATTGAAACCACAAGTCTCTGATATTTATTTAGGGGACGGGATTGGTCTGCTTCATTTGAATTTAAGTGCCTCTCACCCTCTTTTCTCTTTGTGTTGTTTTCTAGGATTCGAGGGAAAGCTTTTACTTTTAATTTATCGGCCGAATTTTAAAGCTTCGAACAATATTTTCGTCTCATTTTATTGAAGTCGATACCGGGGGTAGTGTGAAATGCTCCGTTCGTTTTAAGATTTGGAGAGAGGGCAGTTAAGATCCCGTCAAATGTCTTAAACGCTTAAAGCTGATATCTTGTTTGTGATGTTTATGTTTAACATCGTAAACATTACCTTGGCACTAAAGTATTTAAAGCACCCATTGGTATGATTATGGTGTCTTATGCTTAATGAGACATCCAAGTTATTCGTCAACTGTTGTAAAAGTTTGATAAAGTAATAACAAACGGGAATATAAATAATATTTTCGCTACGATCTAGGATAGTATTTCACTTAAACGCAGAATAAAAGAAGTCTTATTCGTTAATTTATTATTTTAATATAATCTTGTCTTATCAAATGCGTATTTAAATACATTTTGATTTTTTTCAAGCATTTAAAAGTACAATTCAATTGGCCATCCGTCTGTCTGCACAGCTCACAAGAAGGGAGAAATGATTATTACATTTTCATTTGCTGTAACCATCAATTACATCATTCTATTCTTTATAAGATAGGTAAGATTGATTGATACAAGGTATGTATCAAAGACGGCGTTACACAGACAGGTAAAGAGTTTATTAAAATTTACTTTAAAATTAGAATTTTGCTAAGAAAAAGTAAGCATTGCAAGGTAAGGAAACAAAGACATGAGGGAAAATACACTGGACAGAAAAATGCAATAGAAAAAAAGGAAGAAAGAAAAAGCAAATAATAAGAAATAAAGAAAAAAATTTAATAATATAAAGAAAAAGTTAAAAAAAGTGCAGAGAAAAAAAAAGTAAACGCAAGATTGTTTGTAAGCATGTATCACACAAAAATTTACTTTACGTATGCTTCAAAGAACAGTTGTTTCTATCGACTTTTTACAATGTCCTGCTCATTAACAATGAATATTGTTAGATACTTATTGCCTTTGGTGATCAACTGGTTCAGCAAGACATCAAATTGTGATAAACCTAAAGCTGTGTTATTTTAATAGCCTTCTATTTATAGCGAACATGAATATTCCTTATGGAGTGAAGTCCCGTGACATTGTAGTGCCATTAAAAGCATAATTAAGCTGGTAGTTATTTTTTAATTGCACTTTGTCTTCCACTGTACTTTAGTTTTTGTGGCACCAGCCTTTCTTCTTCGGGCAAACCGCGGAGATAATAAATGGAATCTCTCTTTACTAGCTTTCAACAAAGGAAGAAAATCATGTGATTGATGAAACAGTAAAAAATATCTACATCTATACTTATATAAAGCTCAATGTGTGTGTGTGTGTGCGTGTGCTGGTGTGTGTGTGTGCGTGTGTTGGTGTGTGCGTGTATTGGTGTGTGTTGGTGTGTGCGTGTGTTGGTGTGTGCGTGTGTTGGTGTGTGTGTGTGTTGGTGTGTGTGTGTGTGCGTGTGCGTGTGCTGGTGTGTGCGTGTGCTGGTGTGTGCGTGTGTTGGTGTGTGTTGGTGTGTGCGTGTGTTGGTGTGTGTGTGTGTTGGTGTGTGTGTGTGTTGGTGTGTGTGTGTGTTGGTGTGTGTGTGTGTTGGTGTGTGTGTGTGTGTGTGTGTGCGTTTGACCTACAGCTACCAAATTTGGTACATGTATACCTTGGAGGTCGGGAATGTGCAACTGGAGTCCCTTTTTTGAATTTTTAATTAGAATTTTAATTATTAATTAAAAACTAAATTTCCCGCCAAAAAAATCGTTTCATTTTACCCAACGCCAAATGAATAAGGCTTCAGTTTTTTCCCCCAACAGTAATGAGGCTAGGGTTAACATTTTTCGTCCGATTTCTGTTTATTTTCTCAATGTTTTATGCATTTAAAATTAAACATTGTTAATTAATCTATCTTCCAGATTCATTCTGAAGTACTTTTGAATTAAAAAAACACAGAATAAAGGAAATTAAAAGTGTCTAATCTGCATAGCGTTACCCCAACTGGCGTAGAAAAATTCAAGCATTTGCGTTAACGTAACTGGCGAAGAAAATTCACGCATGCGCATTATGTTCTGACTGTTGACATGCAAACCAACGGATGATTTAAATTATTTTTAGGTTAGTTGCATGCTTTTGTACTTAAATTGTATTTATGTTATATATTTTTTGTATATGCTTATAGTTTTAAGTACATCGTTTTTTTAAGTAGTTTTTTTAAACCTGTTTTCGACCGATTATTTTAAACGATTCGTTTTATTTTCTTAGTGTTTGATGCATTTAAATTTAAACATTGTTAATTAATCTATCTGCTCATAATGAATCTAAGAAAATTTTCTTGACAAACTCTTTAGATATTAAATAAATTAAAAAAGATATTCTTTAGTGCCCATAAAGTTTAAAAGCTGAGTGACTCTATTTTCAGTAATCAGATTATAAAAAAAATGCTTTGTTTCAGCAAAAAATATTATTATATTAATTGAAGATTAATTCTTTTCACTTTAATTTAAAGCAAAAATTCTACGAGAGCTAACAGAAAATTAGAGAGATACATATTACGTTACGACTGAAGGCCTTTATAATATTATGAGTAAATTATATGACTATCAAAATTTGAAATTTTAAAATATTTTGATGAAGAAGCTATTAAAGTAGGAATTGCGTAAAATATTTAAATATTAAAATTTAAACGAACATTAAGATTGGCGAACCGGCTGGTCGCCAAAGGCGGCTAGTATTATAATAGTAAAAAAAATATTGTTGAAAATTACGCAAAAAAAAGGAGAATATTTTTAAAATGCTGAACAAAATTAAAGGGGGAAATTATCATTAAAAAGAAAATGTTTCAAATTTTAAAATGATTTACAGATAATTGTTGAGCAAAACATCTTTCGAAAGTTAATGCAAAAAGAACCCCAAAAGCATACAAAAATTTTAATTAATTGAAATTGTATATAAAATTTGTAAAATGTGCCCCTAGATGCACATTTCCCTTCTCCGTAGTACAAAATATACTTACACGCTAATAGTAAATATGCATGTGTGCCAAATCTGGTAGTTTTAGGTCATTAGGTTGAATCTATAATGCGCCAACATATATAAACACACAGACAGTGTCCTTTTTATTAGTACATATTAGATATAAACTTTGTCATCGCATTTGGGAAGATGCAAGAGGAAATCAAATAATCAATAAAAGGATGCGAGAAGATGGATAAGTCCCCCAAAAAGAAATTAAATATAACGAAATATAGGTTTGCAATTGCACTGCTTTGAAGGAAAATGTTATCACAGATACACTAAGATAAATTCTATACATTTGAAAATCACATGACCTACAAGGAGATTAGACTGACGATTTTTTGTCTACTTGCATATAGTAATTATAGTAAATGTTTTCTTTTTCTTGTTGAGGCGTTTTAATTGGGCCTTCTCTTGATTTGCATATCATTGCCATTTATTAGTGTACAGAATTTGTAATATTATAGCCCATAATTTTGGAAAAAAGGAACATTTATCTAAGAATTTTCGCTCCCATATTCAATCTGTTTAATAAACACTATTTAACTAAAAATCCAGTTACTATAAAAGATTTTAACACAATTCAGCGGAAACTTTGATATCTGAATAATAAAAAGACTTCCATAGTCGAGGTAATCCCGGTTCTTTTTTGCCCTTAAAATCAAGAATTCAACATGCAACCCTTTGGGAAGGCATCAGATTTAAAAACTAGATAATATGTGATTTTTAAGTTCGGAATTATCATTTTTTTTACAAAGAAATGTTTTTATTCTCTGAACAAAATAAAGAGGACTCACAATTGGGAAATAAGTGGCCATATGTCAATATATTCAAATTAGAAGGAAGAACGGGAATGAAAAGAGCTTACAATTTACAAAAAAGGGCGGGTCATACTTCATTTATTGTATTTAGAACAATAAGCTTTTTATTTTGAGAAGCACATTAGAGACAAACAAAACATCAAGTGAATGGTAGTAAATTTAACAAGTATTTCATAAGCAATAATCATTACTATTAAAATATGTTTGTCTAATTTTTTATTCAGAGTAATTATATAATGTAACATAATTTAAGTAAATATGAGTTCAGTTTAAATTAGTGTTCTAAGAAAGTGCTAGTAATAAAGGTAACTGAACTACTAAAAAGAAAAATCAGATAGTTTCTTCTATATTTTATCTTATACCTATCGAAATGCAAATTCGCATGTTAAAAATGATATCAATAGCACTGAAGCGAGAGAAGAATCGCAGAAATCATTATCTTATTTTCCAATCGAATAAGTAGAACTGAAAACTGCTCTTGGAACCGTTAATCGGAAATTGTTAATTTCCTTCTAATCGTCTGGTTGTAAATTTTTCATAGAATGGTTACCAATGTATTCTGGAAATTGCGAATTCGTCTGTATTCTTTATTTATGATGAGTGTTAATATTTATGAATGAACACGCTTTATAATCGAAACCTGTTTTAATATAATTGAGAATTATAATCGCCTTATTTTACAAACAAAAAAACTAGAAATGAAAGCTAATTTATTAAATGAGTAACTACTTTTTTTCAGTAAACAAAATGCAAAGTTTTAGAATATTTTTTGTAAAAAACCTCTTATTTTCATTCTTTCGTACTTATTGTTGTTAATATATTAAAAATTTCCATGTAGTTTTTTTTAACGAAATAATGCATAAAAGTTATATAAGAGTAGAAACATCGCAGGAATTTTACTGTATTCTGTAACATAATTAATGATAAAATATAAAATATTTAGAAAAAGGGTGAAAGAGAATGTCGAAGTACTTTTTTCTTGAGGAAATCCCATGAAAAGAATTTTAATATAATACCTCAAAAAATTAAAATAAATGAAAGCTTGTTTCTTTTAAACGAAACTATATTTCATTCAGCTCACTTGAAGAAAAAGAAATGACTATTTTAAATGAAGTCTTTTTCCGAAACTTTATGAAGGGAATATTAATTAAAATTTTCTAAAATATAAAATTTTAATGGTAATATTTTAAAAATAAATTTATCTTTCTGGCGTTTATATTTAAACAATGTTTAAATTATTCAATTACTATTAGACATCGTTATATATCGTAAAAATAATGAAAAAATTTAAAAGTCCGTATAGAGCAATTTTAAAATAAAATAATGAACAGTTAAAATCTATTCTTCTATACAGTAAATAGTTAAATTATTTTGGAAATCACTTTTTTAAACCTAAAATTTTCTTCTCTTTATTTATTGAAAATAATTAAAATAAATGAATTTCTAGTAATAATTACCTAAAGCTGAAAAATAATAATATATTAAATGTCGAATTTTTTTGTTAATCCAATATTGAAGAAATTTTTGAATTTTATTATGGGAAATAAGAAAATTGTATTTAATTCTTTCAATAATTCACATACTTTATTTCGAAAACTTATATCAATGTTTATATATTAAAAAGGATTGTAAAATGATAAGAATTATGAAATACTGATTTTATCGAAAATTTACTATATTGAATCTTTAATAAATAGTTTTGAAATATATAGTTTTTGAACACTAAAAATTCCGAGATAAACGTACCACTGAGTTTGATATTTCTTGGGTTCTTTTAATGGAATTCTTTATACTTTCCCAATAGAATGTTATAAAAAATAATTTCTACTTATAGTGAAAAAATTATTTTCTAAATATTTTTTAATAAAAATTTTTAAGCTGAAAATTTATAAAGATAAATCTTTAAGCTGGAAATTAGTTTAATAATAATTAAATAAGTTTTAATAAGGGGTTTATTTTAACACTGTATTTCCACATCTTTAAAGGTATGTAGCATTTTATATGCAAGTAACAATTTAATTTTATAAAGAAAAATCATTATTTAATACATATATAATTGTTTCTCTTCGATATCTTTAATCCTTCCAGCTGACACGAATATATGAAAGATATTCTAGAAAGCAATTTTGTTATATATCGTTTTACCACAGGATGCTATGAATACATTTTAGCTATTATTGAAACTTCTTTTGACGAACTGTTTGTTAGCCTGGAATTCACGTAATTTAAAAGTATATATATATGTAACATATTTTGGTTTAAGTAGAATGCAGGTTTGAAGACATAGACGAGACGTTGTATTTTTAATTCCGTTTTATTCTCTCTCGGGAGGCAAACATGATTATTTACAAAAAAGCACAACGCAGCACAAAAACAGAAGGCAAAAAAGGGCCGAACAAATGATCGCTCGCCTTATATAGCATAGGATTTCCGGCCAAGTGCCGCTGGAGTGACCTTAGACAAGGGCAAAAGTATCACTTTCATTTAATACATAGTACTGATGGCTTATTATTTTTACAAAGGGATTAATTAAACCGAAAATGGAATTGGATCACGAAATAAGAGAATATTTTAGAATGAAGTTACTATGGGCTAAATTAAGATAAAATCTTGGAAATTAATTAAATTGAAATTAGAATTAAAATATCATTACATACATATATATAAAGCTTTTTACTTTCTCCTATACGTAATATAGGGAAAAGGTAGCTTGTGCATTTTTATAATGTTATTATCGACAAGGATATTTAAGAATTTAAATAATTATTGCTGAAAAAACTGCTGTGATGTTCCTCATACTATTTCTAGGCTTCGTAGCCCGATTTTTTTTATTGAAACTGTGAACTAGATTGAAGATAATCTGGCGACTTAAACAGACGAACATTTTTATCGATGGTGACATTATCTTTAAAGTTTCCAGCAGCATATCAATAAATTAAACATTAATTAAAAATCAATATATATTTTTTTTATCTCATGATGTTTTTATGTACAAATCTTTATAGAATCTCACTTTATTACGTCATGAAAAGAAATATATTCAAATACTTTAACTTTTGTAAATTATTATGAAGATCTTAATTCCTAGCTATTGACCTCTGTGAGCACAAATATCTCAAGCGAGCTTGTGTCAATATATCATTAATGTGCTTTTTCTCCCCAGCAACATTTGGAAATTGAAACTTCTGTTAAAAATGGTGCAAAAGACTTCAGTTTTTAATTATTTACCATCAAATAAAGAGCATTTAACATCCAATGATGACTTTAGCAAGTTAAGTCCCTTTAATAACTAACAATAATTCAAAAATTATATCCGATTGCTTACTCAATTGTAGATTGTCTGAAATCTTCTTTCTTACAAACGTTTTGAAATGTTAAAACTTATATTTTCAATGCCCCATAAACATGAATTTTTATTTTTATCTGGCGTTCATAGTTATAATTTTAACATTCCAATAATTATTATAATTGAGACTGTGACAATTTCGTCATGTACCTCGCAGTATATTCGCCAATTATAAAAATGTCCGCCAAATGGCCATCTTGAATAACGGAAATATCGAAGTTACACTTAAGAAATGTTCAATTTTCGTTTGTTGAAATTGAAATGTTAGTATTTAGAATTTGGTGAATAATCATTTGAAATTATTTTTAATTAAAAGTCCATATCATAGTTTTTATGTGTTAGATATTCTGACTTGCGGAAAGTTAGAAACAATGCTGTCATCAAAAGTGGTCATATTTATGAAAATATATTGTTGAATGGTATTTAGTATTTTAACTACATTACTATTACAACTAATTTATTGCAAAACACACATCATAGTCGTATTAATATAGTAAAATAAATATTTCTAAAAAATTATTAAAACATGGAAGGAAAAAACACCTTAATATGAAGTTCAGCAGTACTACTTATTAAATATATGGAAATATGGTACTCAAAACATGATAAGGGTGAAGGTTATTTTTCATATTCATTTGAAGCAATTTTTTTTACACAAAATTACTTATGAAAAATCTTTTATTTATTAATTTTTTTTTAGTATATGAAGCATTTTAATTGAACATATTGCAATTATCTGAAATTTCAACCAAAATATCAAACTAAATAATTTCGACCAAATCTTTATATGTTTAAACTTTTTCATCCCCACCACTACCATCCCATGTGTTTTGCAATTATATCAATATCTAGACTTGATTTCTCAGAAACACAGCGAAAAATACGAATAAACTGTGAAATATAGCCATGCTCACCAAAATTATTTTTTTTAAATGAAATTCTAGACGAAGACTATCATTTATTCTCAATATAAATAAAAACTCAAAAACATAGTGAGGTATATAAAGTTCTGATTCAAAGTTTTGAAACCAAAAAATATGTCTCAATATTAAATTATGGTCCCAGTTTCTCAAATGAAAAAGGTACGAATGCTTACTTTATTCTCATATCATATTACGAAAATAATAAAAATTAATCCTATTTGAGAAAATCAAAGTATGAAAAGCACTAGAAGATTCTTAGTTACTAATCTAAAACATGTTACAGTTGTTTTAAGTAGGAACTTTATATTGTAAACCTCCCACCTCAAAAACATAGATGAAAAATGATCCGCTTTAGTATGTTGCTCCTCGCTTCCCCTGGGGTGTAGGACAGCAGCAGTGGCAAAGGGCATTGTCGATAAGGAAATATACCTTCTTATGGATGAGAAGGCCCATATACCATAGATGATATTTTATAGTATTCGAGTTACTTTCTGCAATGATCAAATCATTCAGATCCCCCTTATGCTCCAGTTTAATATGGAGTGACTATTTCATGCTTTACACCAGACATTCATACTTTTTTACCACGATGTATTTATTATCCACTGGTGAACAAATTTTATTTTTGGCATAAAAAATTTTTATATAAAAATTTAAGTGAATGTTAAATAATAAAAAATATTCTTCCTTTTAAAATCTTGTTTTAATATTTATTATTCGAATAAATATATATATTTCCCGTTTCTGGAAAACCCCTCCTTTAAGTGGACGATTTTGAAGGTGGCCACACTCAAATGCAGGGATACTACGCAACACAATGTTTTAGTTCAATATATTTTTTTGATATTTCAAACGACACGAATCTGGGGAACAAGATGATTTGAGTAATTTTTGATTGATAATAAAAGATGAATGCAAGTGTATTTCCAACAAAATGATAATTTTTTAATGCTTTTCAATACATCATTTCTCTATGAAATTGTATTTTCATGCGTGGTAATAATTGCAGATAAATATCAGAAACAGTAGCAATTTAAACTTACGATTACAATTAAAAATAATGAATATTAAATTCGATTCATCTTATCTTCACATTCAATTTGCATCAAAAATAAATCATATTTTCTGTTATTCATTATTACTACCACTTAATTTTATTTCCTTATAATGAAAAAAATTTATTTGGATACGATTAAATACAAATTTAAAATATTTATAAATATAAAATGTTTAAATATAAATTTAAAATATTTATAAATATAAAATGTTTAAATAATATAAATTTAAAATATTTATAAATATAAAATATTTATAAATATAAAATATTTATAAATATAAAATGTTTAAATATAAATTTAAAATATTTATAAATATAAAATGTTTAAATAATATAAATTTAAAATATTTATAAATATAAAATATTTATAAATATAAAATATTTATAAATATAAAATGTTTAAATATAAATTTAAAATATTTATAAATATAAAATGTTTAAATATAAATTTAAAATATTTATAAATATAAAATGTTTAAATATAAATTTAAAATATTTATAAATATAAAATGTTTAAATATAAATTTAAAATATTTATAAATATAAAATGTTTAAATATAAATTTAAAATATTTATAAATATAAAATGTTTAAATATAAATTTAAAATATTTATAAATATAAAATGCTTAAATATAAATTTAAAATATTTATAAATATAAAATGCTTAAATATAAATTTTAAATATTTATAAATATAAAATGCTTAAATATAAATTTAAAATATTTATAAATATAAAATGCTTAAATATAAATTTAAAATATTTATAAATATAAAATGTTTAAATAATGTAAATTTGAAATATTTATAAATATAAAATGTTTAAATAATATTAATTTGAAATGTTGCATTCCTTAGTTCAAAAATACTTCACGGATACTTTTATTCTTACTTAGAACAAGCCTTTACAATTTTGCGTACATTTTTGTGTCTTATGCATATTGCGCAAAATTTACAAAAGATTGTTAATACCCGTTTTTGCAGAAAATACTAATTTATTAAAAATAACGATCAGATCTAATTGAAGAAAATAAATATCAAGTAAATATTGGCAATGATACTATAACAAAGAAATTATTTAATCAGCTTATTAAAATAAAAATCGCAGACTGCAGAAAAACATTAAAGAAAGCACCTCATTTGTATAACAATACTCTCAAATATGATCCCGTCATTTACATGTAAAATTATGCTTTTATATCAGATAAAGACGAAATTATAGAAGAGATGTAAACCTTCACAAAGCACGGACTGTAAAACAAAAACAATCTTATTATAGAAGAACAAAGAAGAAAAGCCCTTGCTTTTGTAAACACGAGGAGTTTCTTAGAAGATGATGAGAAGCCTCAATTAAACACAGGTCCCTGAAGATATAAAAAACATCATTAAAAATCTCATTTAAGACTTCATCAAAAGAAATGGAGATAACAAGTGCTGTAGTTAGCAGTCATTAGTCACGGAGAACTAAATAACAATGACTTTTTGCCTTCTTGCTTTTGCTCAAATTAAGAAATCATTTCCTAAATTACCCTAAAATGCGTACAGTCAGCAAATTTTAGTAATAATGTTTGCAATTTCGTCTAGGATTGCAATGCCTCAAAAATTTATTCTGCAGTTTGAATGTCATTAAAATTTTTTAAAAAGCAACAAAATAATAAAAACATTTTTTAATGCAAAAATAACATAACATTGCATTAAGAAATGATGAAATGTATTTTTTTGTCTAGAAATGTCTAGACTGTTACTTAGAATGCATGTATAATAAATGTTTTTTTTAATTTTGAATCACGCAGCAGCAACTGTTTTCATTCATATTATCATTTTCTGGTTTAAACAATGATAAATATTCAAGTATTAAAAATGCAGAGACTTTATTACAGAATAATTTTAATATTTCATTTCTTACTTTAACCGCTAACACTTCCTTCATAAGGGCATCAATTATATCTTTCTAATAATATGAACTGAAATTACAAGGCTCAATATAGCTATAACCCAATTAAAAATTAAACATAATACGTATTCTATGATTCTTAACTGAATCAGAAACAAACTTTTTTTTTCTGTTGAAACGGTACATTCCAGAAAAATCATATCATTATTATCTAATTCAAAAGTAGTGAAAACAAAACTGTCAAAGAATAAGATCATACTTTTCAATAACTCTTTAAACCCTTTTAACGATTATTATGGGAGCTTTCAAATTTTATAGTCAATGCCCCTTTTTTCCTCTTTAAAAATTAATTATGCCAATGAAATTAAGCTTTCTGGCAAAATGTTCCTCAAGTTTTTATCATCATCATGGTACAGACTATTGAGCACTTAGCACTGTCAAAAGATTCACGTAAAGATTCACAAAAGATGCGCGTGCTAAAATGGTTTACTGTAACTTGGAGCGAGGACACACAAAATATTTATTTATGGAAATAGGAGAAAATATTTATTTTTCCTAAATGAACTAATATTTGATCCAAGACTATGTTCCTGTAAACTGTGCCCCGGCAAAGTTTCAATCGACGGGTCACCGTTTTTACTTTTGTAACAATTGCCTACCGAAAATGTACAACACGTCGTTAGCGACTTTTGGGACAAAAGCATTTCGCCGTGCTTGGCACGTCTTTTCAGTGCAAGCTGTTGAAAATTCACTTAATAGAAAGTAACATTACCTTCTACAACATGTATATACATTGTTCTTGTATAAGATAACAATTACGTAAATTTCGTTCAAACTTTGATAGACGTTTACAAATTTGGTGCGGGGAAAAACCACATACTAACTTTCATCCATTTACCTCAAGGCATTTTTGAATTATCGTGTTCTTAAGCAGACAATTCCAAAAAAGTTTTTGGATACGGATATGTCTGAAATGTGGAGATTCATTAGATTCTTGAGCTCGAATTTATTGAAACTTACAATGCTTTCTCTGTGTATTCTTTATATACAAGACTATAAAAATAGACTAGGCCAAGTTACTTTACATGAAACGAAGGCATATCATATATTTTCGAAATTCTAGAGTGAAGAATAAATAGTAGACACGTTGGGCACACATAATAGCAGTTTAATTATAATAGTTGTTTTACACTATATTTAGTGTTTTTAAGAACATCCTTGGTGTTGAATTTAAATAGAATCCTTGTACATAAAATAATCAAATGAGAAATTCCCTTTCCAGTATATAGATAATCCTTGCTTATAATGTTCAAGCAAGTAGCGTTCTGGTATATGAAAGCATTTAATATGCTATGTATTTTTTTTTCTAATGTTACTCTTAAGAGCAGTCAACTAACTACTTTATGTAGCACTAAATTGTCTAGCGCTATTTTACATATTCCTATCGTAAGAGAATGGATCTCTCGTAAAAACATTTCTATCATTTGAGATTTTTTGCACAAGATATTTATTTATCAAGTGATTTTTCGCATGAAATGACTATCATAAGCAATTTTCAGGATAGAATAATACGGCCTGCCTTAGTTGCATTGTTTATTTAATCCTTTGAAGAATTATTATCTTACTCATTTGCAATAGGTTTTATTGAGAAAAGTCCCAATACTGAAATCAAAACCATGGTAGTTTTGTATATAAAAGCAATGATCTATAAATACAAGAAATAAATAATCTTCCATCTGTTTGAATTCAAAACTATCTAAATGCCGAAACACATTTTGCTTGTCTAAAGTTAGAATTTATTGATATAATTATGAGCAACTAAATTAGAATGTGATGCATTATTCAGTTCGATTTCCTGTAGTTACTGTCTCTCACAGGACTGTTAAAGCTTTTGAATTGTTCAACATAAAATTACCATCTATTTATGGAAATTCGACATTACCATTCGTTTATTCCAAAAGAATAACATTCTTAATAAAGTAGAATTTTCAGAAATAATAAACACATTATTGAATTGTATCTGCTTTGTATTGCCATTATTAGAAGCCAAATAGCAACTTTCCATGTATATAAAATGAAGCAAACATTCTTCCGCCTTAAGCTCCTTACGGGAACCGTCTGCGATCAATCGTTGTTCCAAAATCCCATCCTACACATAATGAAAAAGCTCTTATTGTTAAACTTTTCCTAAGAAGAGGCACTATCCCCGAAGAATCCCCAAAATGACCAATTAAACTCAAAAGCGAGTTGCATCTCAAAAAATGCATTACCTTTTCCACCCCTTTTTACCTCTGTGACAGGTAACTGCACAATTTGCCCGACGTCCGTGAACCCTCATTAGCGCTTTTAAGATGACGTCATACATCATTAGTTGTCATGACAACGCCTTATTCAGCACAGGGCCTTTGAAGGGGGCGAGGGGGGCATAATTCAGTGTCAACCCTCCCTCCATGCCCCCAGCTTTTCTCTCTACGTCCTTCCTATCTCTGACTTAGTAACGAGAAATTTCCTCGGTGCACACATGGCATGTTCCGTTCAAGACTACAAGTGGCAGCTATTGGTGGGAGGATTAAAAGCATTTCTTCTTAAGAAAATGCAATTTCCTTCCATGGGAAAATTAAAAGTTAAAATTAGGTTTTTCTCCCATTGGATGGGTGTAGGTGCGGAGAGCTAGGAGGGAAAAATACTTCGGCGGATGTTCTCGAATTTAATTATTGTATATAAAATTCGTTTAAAAAGAGGGGAAAGTATGTGATAGAAAATCCTTCACTGTAAAATCGTCAGATTCGCTTGGGAATATCTTTTAGACGCTTTAAAGGGTCATAATTAAATCAAAGTGCATCATAAAACAACGGTGATTGCAGCAAATAGATAAAAAAGGACACGTGCAGATTATAAAATTGTGATGAACTTTCTCTTGAATAAAATGTATTTCCTTTTTTCCCACGCAACTCTTATTTAAACCCATTCGTCGTAAATGAAATTTTGATATGGAGTGGATTTTTGAAAAGGTGTAATCAGTTCATGGAAGAATTATCGGATTATTTCGGCGCGATATCTTAGTTTGCCTTATCTTATTACTATTATTTTTATTAAACCACCATAATTATGGTTAAATAATACTTTATTGGGATAAATAAGAATATAGGATTCGAAAATGGGAGGGCGGCGTCGAATTGTGTCGAAGAAACTCGAATTTAATATTTCATTCTTAATCAATGATGATATTATCATGCCTTCTTTAAACCTTACCACTTATGCCAAGCATCTTATATTGGGCTTTGACGCCAAACCTATACGTTTCCTATTTTTGTATTTAGTGAAATAAAAGATTCTTGCTTAATGGTTTGTAATGGTTTATTTCATTAAATTTTGTGGGGAAAAATTATTTTCTCAAATGGGTACCATTGGATATTTTTTTCTCATAAGCGAATTCCTTCTGAAATTATTTTCAGATATTCAATTTTACTATAAGTCATTTTTTAAAAATTCTATCGCATTCAAATGATTTTATTTTGAAAATTATTATATGAAAGGTACTATAGAACCTTTAATTATGATGTAGCTCCTCAAAAGTGTTGAAAGTTTAACTATTTCTGAATACCAAATAGTTAAAAGGATTCGATAGTTTCTTAAGGATAATATTTATAGGTTGACTTACTACCTGTAAATTGCCTCATGCATGATATAATACAACAAACATAATTAAAATAATGTATCAAACAGGACAGATAATTAAATATAGAGCTACCAAATTTGGCATGTAGTAATTTCTTGCATAGTGGGGATTCGCTAAAAATGGAGCTTCCAAAATTCATTAGATTTTTGATTAAAAGTTAATCAAAATTTTATTGATACATCAAAATCTTTAGTGATATTATTTTTGAAGAACCGTTTCTGTATCACTTTAAAATTAAGCCAGTAAAGTTCTCTCTGAAACTTACTCGCGTACTCTGCGAAAAGATCCTTTATCTCTCTTCTGGCATAAAACGCTGGACCTTAGTAGGATCCCGAATGCCTTACATAGAGAACAATAATTACGAAATATAGATTTTTTTTAATCGTAAATCTAGCATTTTTACTTAAACTATCGCGCGAATATGCATTTTTTTTTTGACCGACTGAAACCAAAATTTGACACAGAACTACTGTTGTTACAAGATCAAATATCGAATTTCATTGACTTAAGTTATCTGCATTTAGATGCAATTGAAAGTACAGATTACAGACAACCAGCCTTTTGACAAATTTGATTCAAAATTCGATAACAATCTATGTTTCAGATGTTAAAACTGTGCTCTAAATTTTATCTAATAATGGAATTATCGATTTCATTTGTACTCGAACAGCTATACATCCTTGCTATAAATAAGTATCATGCAAATTTTGCAAAAATCTACAAATTCGGTCTATAGTCTTTGTACTAAATTTCATCCACCTAGCTCAAATCTTTTTCTAGTTATCATATTCATAGGCAAACCGAAATAATGTTGAAAAGTTGAATGTTGAGTTCCGTCTGCAGATTGAGAAAATCTCGAGTAAAAGCTTTTTTTTTTTTTACGATTAAATTACTTTCGCTATACGTTTTGTACGAGAAAGTAAAAATATGCTTTTCTTAAGCATATCAGTTTTATTTGCTGTAGTTTTCTTTATTTTAACAATTTTTTCAAAATCTTTTATTACATTTTACATTTTTATTACATCACTATCTTAAGGCTGTTAAATACACTATATACACTTTTTGTGAGCACATTATCTTTACGGTAACTAAGATAATAAAATAACATTACCTTATATATTTTTTTAATATTCATTTTAAAACTTATATAAAGATCTATGAATCAATACTAAAACAATCTTGCTAAGATGTTTTGGAATAGAGGTTCAAATTCCCTCCATTTAAAATATTATTTAAACTATTATAATTTTCAATAAGATTATAAAAGTGCAATTATAATGATTTTGTTATTGAAACAACACGATATTCAAAGTGATATCAAACAATAACCATCTTATGAATCTTACAAAAATCAGAACAATCACATGTGTTGGATTGTTTTTTTCTCCGGCAAGTTTCTTTGGTTAATATTTTAGCATTACTTTATAGAAAAGTAAAAAGACGGAAACTTTGCTTTCATTAGATATGCAAAATGAATATTTTACAAACTAAAATAACATATATAGTTTGGAAGTAATAATTAAAAGCAATTTAAACTATGAAAAGAAACAATAGAAACTTCTAAAAAGTGGTGTACAGACACTTCATGAAGGATATGATGATATATTTATTTCTAAACTCTCGGCTTTGACTGTAATATCTTAAGCAATTTGTATTCACTTACATCTAGTTATTAAAACATTTACGTTATATATAAATGAATATATATTCGATATCAAAGTAAATCAAGTTAAATATCCGTTATTTAATTGAATGAAAACAACCACATTTTCTAATACACATGGGATTATTTCATTAAAAAATGTAAATAAAACTTTAAATTCAGTGGCTTAAAAATGAGAAAGAAACGGGGTAAAGTTTTGTTTTTGAAGCTCTTACCTTAAATAGGCAAACCTCGCCACATTTCTCATAATTTTAGATTACCATTTTTATTATAATGATTTTTAGCTTTGCAAGGGTATATATTATATATATATATATATATATATATTATATATATATATATATATATATATATATATATATATATATATATATATCAATTTTATGCTAATTATTGAAAATGGAATTTGCTTGCATTTAAAGTTTTAAAAAATCTTGGCAATTCAATTTTACATAGATTGTAAAAATTTATTTTCGAAAAACAATTTTAAATTTTTTAGACATAAAAATCTAGATACATTTCACTTACTTAATATGTTATGTTTTTAAAAAATAATAATGCACTTGTCTTATAAGTTATAATTAAAAGCAGTGAAAACAAACCATACTACATAATACTTTGATTTTGTCCATCATAGTTGTATAAACATAACTACAAAATTTCATAATGATAGAAAGCATAATATCTTCAAAATCTTGCATACGCACAAACTCTGAAAATACTGTTTTTAGATATTAGCATGTATAATTTTAAAAATATATATTTCTTACCAAGCTTTTATTTGGGCAGAATCCATCTTTAAAACGTAAAAAAGAAGCCTTGTTTCGTCCAAATTATAATAAACACAGGTTAGTTAAAATAAAACACAACCACACAAAACTCGACATCGAATTATTTTGTTTATTCACACTGTTGCCATCCACATAAAAATATAAATCTTCTTTTTCGTTTCAAAAATCGTTTCAAAAGAAAGTTGAGTTATTTCATTTTATATTATAAACTTTGTAGAACTATTGAATTATTTTAGTTTAAATATGTATTTTTTAATCACTTCGCGTGGTAATGATATGAATATTTTTTTAAGTCGCGATAAGCATGTTATGAATTTCGTATTTAAAATTTCTTGTTTCAATTTTTTTTTAATCCATGGTCTTCATATTTGCTTTTGTTGACATTTTGGCAGCTAACCCAACGCTTAATTCTTAGATTTCATTTATTAAGCGAAAAATTACTAAAAAAAACAAAAAAAAAATTAATTTCCATTCTTTCAAAAAATAAGAACGCTTCGAAAACAGCTCAAAAATTCAAACACACGTTCATAATGTAAAGTTTAGATAATAAATAATTCAAAAACTATTGTTAAGTTACAAGCATTCTTTCCTCAAGAGAAGTGAAAAACAAACTAGAGCCAAATTTATTCACTGTTGGTCCACATTTCAAAGCCTAAACCGTTGACCAAAGGATTCGGACATCAAATTCCGTGACCTTATGTCCTTAACGGTTTTAATGAACGGTTCAAGTTTTAACTTTTGAATGAAAAATAGTTTTGAGAAGAATGTTCTAAAACAGATTTTAAAAATAGTAAGATTAAATATATTTTTAAGATAACGCGATGGAAGAAGTTTCAAACGCAGTTGTTACAAAATTCAGCTTTAAATCAGTAAGATGAAAATAATTTAGAAATGAAATTTATAGAATTAACAGAATCATATTCTTAAGCTAAGTTTTATATTTTTGTAAGATGAGAACCTAACTGCATTTTTTTCAAAATGTTTCACAGGTACAAATGCATTTAGATTACCATTAAATTCAATTTTTTTCAATATTATTTAGTTTATTCTACATTGACATCGAATTTTTGTGTGTGTATGTTGTATCTTTGAATGCGTGGTTATTATTTCCAACATATTACTTTTCTCATATACGAAGAAAAAATATTGTAGACGTCAAAAAAATTCGAATTCGATGTTTTGAGCTAAACCAATGAAATTCGAAATATGATCGTTACACCAATTTTGTAGATTCATATCCAATTTTGAACGAAGTCCACCCTATCTGTATCCAAGTAGCCACGCTATTTGCGTGCCAAATAGCCACGCAATCCAAAAAGCCGATAACTATAAAACAAAGGGATCTAGTGGATTAATTAAGTGCACAAGTTTAGCATCTAGATTGTTGATGTTCATCAAATTTGGAACTCAATCCGTTGAAGGGTAGATCATCCATCGGCCTATTCTTTTGTATTCATATAAACATGCTCACCCAAAATCGTAATTATTTAGGTGAATGAAATTTACTTCTTTGTTTTAATATCTAAAGTCTAAATTTTTGTAAAATTTGAACCACTTATGTGAAAGAATTGACTATTTGTTGGTCTGTACTTTCATAATCTTTTAAAACAATAATTCAAAAATTCTTTTAATTTCTAAATAAATATAATTTTTATTAATATATTGTAAATAAATATATAAACTTTGTAATTATAATATTAAATTTAAACCTTAAATTATATAATAAATAAATGAAAATTTCTATATGATCTTATGACTTCATTTGTAGGTCTGCTTTAAATTTCAATTCCAATCCGTTGGGAAAAAAAGCTTTCAAATTATATATTTAGCTTTCTTATATTTGTGTATTAACTGAATTTCTTCGATTTATCAATTCAAAAATTGTCAAAGATCACGTGATTTTCGTAACTACATATTATAAGGTAATGATATGTGTAAATAATACATAAATACATGCGATGAATAGAAGAGAAGAAATGCAACGAAGATTCGGGAAGACCAGTCTCGGTTGTTTCCCAAACAAACATTTATTTATATTAGTAATTTAAATATTTATTTCAAAT
Source organism: Argiope bruennichi (assembly GCF_947563725.1). Classification (NCBI taxonomy): domain Eukaryota; kingdom Metazoa; phylum Arthropoda; class Arachnida; order Araneae; family Araneidae; genus Argiope; species Argiope bruennichi. The sequence goes on from NC_079154.1 coordinate 60,479,431, forward strand.
ATTTATTTAGTATATTATAATAAATATTTATTATTGATATTTATTTCAGATTCGGTTCAAAGACTACTTCTTCCTTATAGGATTATATAATTCATTAATACAAATTCTATGACATATAGAATTCAAATTTTTCCCAAATTCGGTACGAAGACAAAATTAAATTAAATTTAACTGTTAATTAATAATTAATTTCTAAAAATATTAAGAATGAATCTTTTCATCAAAAGGACGTAAATATCAACAAAAAAAAAATCTAGATCAAGAAGTCAGTGCAAAATCTATCACAAAATTCCATGTTGTTGTTACATGCGGCACTTGTCATAGACCAGCCCTCTGACGAAGTCAGCGATTTTAAGCCGAGTTTGTGTTGTAGCTTCTGAGGATAAAGGCCTCCGGACACCCGAGGTTAGAAGTCTGACTTCTAGCTCATATGATGATGACACTCGCTTGCACAACCCCTTTTTTCAGGGGCGGGCTCTTTCACACACCTCATAGATAGAACATAGGATAAATAACATGCCCGAACCAGGACTCGAACCCGGGAAACCATGACCGAAGGGCTTCATTCATGGTCATATTATATATATATATATATATATATATATATATATATTATTAAAAATATTATATAAAAATTATTGGCTATTCAAACTGAAACCAAAATAGGAACAGGAAAAACACTTCATAGTATTTAGAGAGCGCAACTGCAGCAACTTCTAAAACACAGATGAATTGATACAAAAGTATTAAAATCAAGTTAATAGGAAAATCAAAAAAACCAAATAAAAAATTAAACCAAATAAAAAAATATAAAAAAATAAAAAAATTATAAAATAATATTTTTTGTAAAATAAATATAATAAATATAAATAAAATTTTTTTGTAAAAGAATAAAAAAAGAATTATTTTTTTATTTATTATTTTTTTTTTGATTTTCCTATTAACTTGATTTTAATACTTTTGTGTGTATATATATATATATATATATATATATGTGTGTGTGTGTGTGTGTGTGTGTGTGTGTGTGTGTGTGTATGAAATTAATTAAAAATTATTATTTAATAGTGTATATGAAATTAAATTTCTTATGCACTATTAAATAATAATTTTCATCATCATCATATATATATATATATATATATATATATATATATATATATATATATATATATATATGATGATGATGATGAAAATTATTATTTAATAGTGCATAAGAAATTTAATTTCAACTTTCCAAAGAGAAATTCAGTGAAATATTTAAATCTAAACTATTTCGTTATAATTTATGTTTAATCTTGTGTTATAAATGAAATGAATAAAAATAAAATAACCATTATCTCATAAATAAAATAGCTGTAACTTGACAGTATCATCTCATTTAAAGACAATATTTGAGACAAAAAAAATCACAGTTTATTTTCATGGCATTTCTTTCTCAAAACGAAGCTAATTTAGAAAGTAATCATTTCAGATAAAAAAGAAATGAGAAATTTTTCTAAAACATACATATCTACAAAACATTTACATTAATCAAAGAATGTAAAACAGCATTTTAAATGAAGCTATTTTGTAAAGAAAGTTCTTGGAAACAACTGCACAGATAAAGAGGAAATATTCTTTTTATATGGATTATTATTATTCTAAGAAATATCCAGACAGAAGAATAAAAATTCTCCGGAATTTGTTTTCCCAAGGAAAAGTTTTCTTGAAAATGAAATCTTCCAAACAAGGAAGTAAGATATTCCAAATTAAAGATATAAAAGTAGCCAAATATTCATATTAATGGCGAAATAGTTTTTAAAGAAGATGGAATTTCTTGCTTATCGAATTAAATGTTGGGAGAAATCCAAATTTACATGATAAGATATTTTGAAAAGAATTTTTGTTTCCAGTTTCATAAATTTTTAAACAGAAGTTTATGATTTTTAAGCAGAATAAATTTTTAAACAGAATTTTGCATAATAATAAATTTTATGCATTTTTTTTTCCAATTTTACTACATAAATTTTTAAACTGAATTTTATAAACAGAAATCCTGTCGAATACTTTTTAAGTCATAAATATTTCACAGATTTTTATTATATTTTGAACTTTAAAACAAAATTCAATATCAAAAAACATAAAAAAAACTTTAATAATTAATGCAATAGGGAAAATAGTAAACAATGATTTAAGAAAAACTTTTTACGATTCTGAAACTGTTTTTTGTTTTAGAAAAGAAGCTTTCAATTTTTATTAAATACTTAAAAACATAAAACTGAAAATATCTATATGCTGTTTAAATCATATGGATTTGGTTTCAACTTTTTCTTACTGGTGGTGCATATGTTGTACAAGAAATTTTTTTACGTATGTTATAAGAGCAAATTTTTGTGTATGCTGTACGAACCAATTTTCGCCTATGTGTTACGTGCAAATTTTTACTCTTAAGGATACCAGCTGTAACAGATGATGTCCCTAAGGATGTATTTATATAACGACAGACGCTGGGTACAGTTGATGACCACGTGACTCTAATAAACTCTCTTCTCTAATCAACTGTCCATAATTTTTGCTCGTGCATAACTTTAGATAATGGCCTGTAGTCACGTAGATTAAACGAAGATTTTGACCTCTCTCTTTCTATTTTCATTTTTCTTTTTCTGATACCGAATAAATCATCTTCATCAGATTGTCCACTTGTCACGAGACTTTTAGAGATTCACATGATCTCTCATTGAAGTCAGAAATTGCTCACATGTAAACATGATATAATCACTAATTGATTACTCCGACCCGCCTGTAGGCACATGGATAACACTGGTAGGAACAGTGGTTGAGTCCTAAGTGCCATCACCGGTCACGGTACAACCTTTTTCTTTGGAAGTACTTCCCATCATCGATTTGAGGTAGCCACTTCTCCCCCTTTTTCTGCGTCCCCCAGGGCGATGAAAACCAACCACCATACCGGAAGCGTCTCATTCTCATTTTTGAGCCCTTCCCCCTGTGAGTTGTAAACGGGATATAAAACAGGCATTCAATGTATCTGCCACTCCATTGCTCTAATGTTTCATTCCATATGCAGTTTCTCGGCTTATTTTTAATGTGCAAAGGCAATAATAGTAGAAAGAGGACACAATTTCAATCACTTTTAATTTCTCATATAGAATCCACCACTTTCATCCATGGGGGCCGCGGTGGCCTGGTGGTAAGGTCTCGGCTTCGGAGCCGGAGGGTTTCAGGTTCGAGACCGGATTCCACCGAAGAACCGTCGTGTAAGGGGGTCTGTTGCACGTTAAATCCGTCCTGACCAAACGTCCTCCCGCTGGTGTGGTGTGGTGTGGAGAGGGGGTGCCAGCTCAGGTGTCGTCCTCGTCATCTGACCGCGGTTCAAAAGTACGAGGTCCGTCTCAAAATAGCCCTAGTGTTTCTTCAAACGTTAATATAATTAAACTAAACCACTTTCACCTATAGTCTAAACACTAAGAAACATTAAAGAATTTAAGACATCGACTCATTTTGAATACCTTGCTTATACACCTTTATAATACAGTTTCTAATAAATATACCAAAACGATGTAAATTATTAGCATTTCCCTCTGTATCATCTGCAGCATTTCGAAATATTTTATTCAGAGAGAAAAACAAACATACTTTCAACAAACACATGGTAAATATTTTACACATGGAAATGTATTGTTAGATAACAATAAAATGAATTAAAAGTAAATGTATATGAGCAGTTCTTGTTACTAAGTTACAAGATATATTTTTAACTGATGCTTGCTTTCTTGCATATGAAATATACAGGGTTGTTATCAAATAACATCACTTGCAATTACTATGACATAATACAAACTTCCCTTGCTCTACAAAATAGTTGTTTTTCGTATATAATCTAATCACTTTTCTTAGGATAATCTTGTGTTGAACTTTTGATTCTAAAAATTCTGAAATTCTTTCATTCATTATTATTTCTCTTTTATTGATTCCTCCTTAAAATCAGAACAATACTACTTTTACACCCTCACTCCCCCCCCCCGAAAAAAAGGTGAAGAGCAATTTTTTTTCGCCCATTCGAGAATAATGCTGAAATAAAAGATCTATCCAGTGCAAAATGATTCTCATTTTTTTAAATGCTGGAGGCCAGATAGTTTGCAGATTCTAGAACAGAACAATTCATAATTAAAGGTAGAAAGAAAATCTTTGAAAAGAGCGTGGGGGGAGGGGAGGGGAGGGGAGGGAGGGTATGAATGAAATCTTCTACAAAAATTACCGACGAGCCCCGAAAAGTAGTTGCGACACAAGAGCGCCTCTTTAAAAATGTTCCACAGATGAAACGCCGAAAGGTTGAAATTGAATAAAAGACTCAAGGTAAAATGTGGATTCGATGGTGTAATTCATGCTGTAGTTAAAATTTCCTTTCCTCTTCACTTTTTTGTTCTTTCTCCCACTGTTTAGTGCTTTTATTGTTGTTATTATTGTCGAGTGCAAAAGGCTACCGGCGACAATTTGATCTCAGGAATCACTGGACGTTGCGATGAAAACCCAGAATTCGATTTTTGACTTCGCCGGATGTAATGTAGGAAAAAGGGGTCGAGTACTAAGTAAATCATCGATAATACAAGCGTACATAATTGTGCCATGTTAAGTGTAGGACGTATAGAATTAAAATATTCTGTTAAAAGAAATGTTGAGAAATATCAATGGTGAAAAAAATTGTTAAATATCTGTGGAATATCTTTAAGTGCAATGAAAAGTGAATGGCTTTAGAAAAAGAATATAAATTAAGAAGAAAATAAACAGCAGGTAAAAAGGCAATAATAAGCAATTTATAGTTTGAAGTATGGAAAGCAGTTTCATTCCTTATAAAAGGTATCCCAAAATTAACGCAAGTTTTGAATTTGCCACTATTCGTACAGTAAAGTGTTGGCAACCCTATAAAAAAACATTTGACAGCTGATAGTTTAGGGTTAGTAAATATGAAGCGTTACACAACGCCGTGTTAACGCAAGATTTGAATTAAATAAAAAACACAGTTTTTTTTCTTTAAATTTTTATATTTTTATTGAATCTTAAAAGCACAAAGGATAGAGTTATGTATGTAATAGCACATAGGGCAAATGTCCTCCACGTCTTTTCTGGCACATACACACTTTTTTGTCGAAATTTCCATGACCATTTTGCATAAATGTGTCTGAATTTTGTTGATGCTTTTGTTGAATTTCTTCTTTTAATGCATGTGTGGTTGTGGGATTGTTGCCATAAAACTTTGACTTCGAACAACCCCTTAAAAAGAAATCCAATGGTAATAAATCTAAGGGGCAAATTTTCAAATTTTTGAACTGTGGCCACCATATTTTTATTATTTTTGAAATATTGTATATTAATAGGTTTGCCAACACTTTACTGCACAATGGTGGCAAATTCAAATCTTGTGTTAATTTTGGGACACCCTTTGTATTGATATTTTAAGGAATATTTAGATCACTTTTGTATTATAAAATAATTATATAACTTTACTAAATGATTTCCCTTTTAATGTAGAATATTTATAATTACAGTATATAAATTCAGCCTACTTTTCAAATAGAAAGTATCACATGAATTGACACTTTTTTTGAATTGGTGATGATTCTCATTGAAAGCCATGGTCACGTTTTTAACTTCTGAAGATATGTCCATGAAATAAGTTATGTGTGATTTCCATGAAAACCAGGAGTTTGAGGGATTCATGTAGTTTCCAATAGCTATTTAAAATGCGGCAACTTTGCAATACATCCATCTGGATCAATCCTAGTTCCAGTTAGACAGATTATTGACAGTGGTAGCAAGTGATCAATCAATATAAAAATGCACCAGGTTTTGATCAGGTTAGGTAGATCCAGTTAAAATGATTGCCAATATTGGTAGTCAACGATCAATCAATCTGCAAGTGCATCAGCCGGTGTACTGGCATAGGGGTAGCGTGTCTTCACCGTAATCTGAGTGTCCTGGGTTCGAGTCCCGGTTCGGGCATGGTTTTTCTTCATTTGTTCTATCTGTGAGATGTGTGAATGTGCCCCCCTGTAAAAAGGGGCTGTGCAAACGAATGTGATGTGTGAGTAGCTAAGACGTACTCTTGGCCCTATTTGGCACTTCTAAAAACTCTCTAAGAAATGCACTCTCGGCTTAAAATCGTTGACTTCATCAGCGAGCTTGTCCATGGCAAGTGCCCTTAGAAACAACAACAAGTGCATGAAGTTTTGGTCACTTCTTTGAAATTTAATAAAAGGTTCACTCTCCACATTTAAGATTGGATACTCCCTAGAGGATGGTTCTTAGCTTATAGATCTGGATTATTAAGCATTGTTAAAATTTGAACATGTTTTCTAGTTTTGGCTGCTTGAGTTTTGATGCATGGTTTCTCTTTAACCCTTTCATTCCTGAGGTCATTTCAATTCAGGTACTCAGAATACTGGGAAGCCCGAATTTTTCTTTCAAAGATGAAAAAAACTGCTTAAATCCTCAAGAACCACGTTCTTGTGAGATCGATATACAAAAGATGACCCTACTTAATTGATAGCTTTCACGCAAATATTTGCTCAGACATCTTTTAATAGCTCTCAGATCTCCCTCCCTTTTCCCCAAACACATTTGAGGGAGCATATCTAAAGAGAAAAGCACGCGCCTCGAGTATATAATTAATCACAATTAACAAAAGATGTTTAATTTCACAGCAATATCAGGGTTTCTGGCGCCTACCTCGTTTCTTTGAAAAGGGTATTTAGGTGCTTTTAGTATTAGTAGAGTTAAATTATGTCCTTACAGTGGACGAAATTAGGCATACACTTTAACGAAGGTGTATGAAGATCCTGAATCAAAGAAAATAATTCTGATAGTTTCAAGATATTTAGTTACTGGAAGACGCAACGAAATATTTATCAGTCAGTAAAATAGCAATAAGCTTTCTCATGAATCCTTCCTGATATTATAATAGAATGTGAAATATTACTTCAAGAGAAATACTAGTACAAGATAGGGCATTTGTACAAATTGGCGATATTAGGAATCTAATAATAATTTGGAAAATTCTGTCCAACAGTTACTTCACAATTGTTCTTAATAGATGACGTTTTTATATTTCTGTAAAATAGTTCCTGAATATTAAAAAATATTGAAGATATTGCACAATATCAATTAACAGTTACTCCACAACTGTTTTTAATAGATCACGTTTTTATATTTTTGCACAATAGTTCCTGAATATTCCAAAATATTGAAGATATTGCACAATATCAATTAACAGTTACTCCACAACTGTTTTTAATAGATCACGTTTTTATATTTCTGCACAATAGTTCCTGAATATTCCAAAATATTGAAGATATTGCACAATATCAATTAACAGTTACTCCACAACTGTTTTTAATAGATCACGTTTTTATATTTCTGTACAATAGTTCCTGAATATTCCAAAATATTGAAGATATTGCACAATATCTATCCTTCAACATTTATTTCCTAAGTTCATCATGTTCTGTAAAAATTGCAATGAGAATATTATGAATTTTAAAGTCATTTTTTTATAAATTATGCTAACAATAAGACTCAATTAAAACGCACAAAACTGATTATAATTGTCCCTCTCATTTCATCCAAAAGCGAGCGCAACTGAAAAATTCTCTAACAATCGTAGATCATTCCAATTAAAATCTTATCCAAAATATATTCATTTTATTCCCAATGACGTATCCGAATCTTTTTCCAATTTGTCCTTATTCAAATACCGAAGGAGGAATTTTTTTGAACATCAAAGACTAATAGAGTTTAAATTGTTTTAATTTCAAAGGAGTGATTAATTTTTTTCTTTCATCCGAATCTTCCTAATGCTGATTCCTCTTTTTTTCTTTCTTTCATTTTGAATCGAATCCTCTAATTAAGGCGTTCGAGTCTCATTAAACTTATAGTGATTAGTAAGTACTTACTGATTATGGGTATTCATCGATTTAAAAAAAAGGATTCAAATTCTACATAGCCGAGAGGAAAGATTTGGATGAGATTGGTTTTAAATTTTGCCATTTAACTCAAGGTTTTGCTTCCTGACACTCGAAGTTCTTGCAACTTTGACCAAATTCCATGATTTAGATTTCTTTTGGTAAGAATAAATCAGTTTTGAATTATGTTTCACGATATGACTGCATGCACGATAATTTACAAAGTTTATAAAAACTATTTTTAAACACTTTTATTTAAATTTCCATGCTTCAAAAAACTGGAATGATGAAAAAAGAATTGAAATTCCACATAGCCTAGAGGAAAGATTTGGATGAGACTCGTTTTAAATATTGCGATTTAACTCAACTTTTTTGCTTCCTGACGCTCGAAGTTCTGACAATTTTGACAAAACTCCATGATTTAGATTTCTCTTAGTAAGAATAAATCATTTTTCAATTGTGTTTGACGACATAATTATCAGATTGTGAACACGATAATTAACAGATTTTATAAAAACTATTTTTAAATACCATTATTTGACATTCATATTTGTAAAGCTGGGATGATGAGAAAAACATCATTCAAAACTGATTTATTCTTACCAAGAGAAACCTAAGTCATGGAATTTGATCAAAGTTGCAAGAACTTTAAGTCTCAGGAAGCAAAACGTTATAATGAACTATGAATCACAGATTAAAATATCTGAAATAATTAAAATTAAAATAGTCAAATTTTTTTAAAATTTTCTTTAAATTTTTTATTAATAAATGTTTAAATATTTATTGTGCTCTTTTAATATTTTTTAAAAAACATATTTTTAATAGTATTTTTCTTTCAGCTATTTTCCGCTTTTATTTTCCAATTCATTTGAATTTTCATTTTTTAATCTTATTCATCATTTAGAATTTTATTTTTATAAATAAAAAAAATTAAAAACAAAATTAATACAATATATAAATTTTAATATTATAATATTATTATAATATTAAAATTATTATATTATTATAATATTAAAATTATTATATTATTATAATATTATTAATAATTATAATATTATAATAAATAAAATTTTTATAAATAAAAAATAAATGAATTTTAAAACATGTATTTTCACAAATTCACACCAGATAGTACCTTAATTTGTAAGAAATAAAAATTTAATGAACAAATTTATTAACTGATAATGCAGTTTTAAAATATACCAAAATTGATAAATTAAATTCATATTCGATTTCATATGTTTGACTCCATATGATATGGAATTGAATTAAAAAATTCTTCCCTGATTCAATAATATTTATAACAATGTGTTATATGTTATAGATTAAAATATTTTAAATAATTAAAATAAAAAAATAATCCCATTTTTCAATACATAAATTGTTAAATATTTATTGTGTTTGTTAAATATTTTCTTAAAACCAGTTTCTTAGCATTTTTCTTTTGTTTATTTTTTACTTTTTTTTCCAGTTCAATTTAATTTTCAATTTTCAATCCAATCCAACATTTATAATTTTATTTTTAAAAATATTACGCATTCTAGAAACGTATATTTCCACAAATTCACACCAGGTAGCGCTGGCATCTGTAAGAAATACAAATTTAATGAAACTAATTTATTATCTGATAATGCGGTTTTAAAATGTATCTAAATAATGTATTATCATTTCGAATAAGCAATGCGCAAAAATTTCAGAATTTCAGCGTATAAGGAAGTGAATGAAAAATAGATTACATCTGTACAAATACGTAATAAATCAAATAATAAATGTTTGTAAACATAAGTATAAATTCATCCACGAGATTGTATTATGTGATTTTATTGTTAAAATTTCTTTTAAAAATCATTTATTACAAATCAATTTGTATGCAGATAAATGAATAATTATTCTTTAAATAATGCTATGTAGGAATCACTTAATTTTTCTTATCCCCGAATTAGACAAGAAGTAATAACAAAACGCTTACGTATCATCCTAATAATGATTGATATTTGAAGTTCGAAAAATTAACACCTTATCAGGAATGAAATAATAATCGAATTACAATGTCATAAATACGAAAATGAGGCTTAACTCTTATCGGGAAATCATGTTGACGTATCCGAACAAAAAATAAAGGATTAATAATTTATTCAATGCTTTATTCTTAAAATCATCAATCTTTGAGGTTACAAAAGACACCTCAAAAATATGCAAAATGAAAGGGTTATTATTCACTTGTGGACAAGCTGGAAGCCATGAAATTTAAATGCCGAACTAAAAGCTTGTAGAATTTGAATAGCTGTTGCCACAATGCAGGCTCAATCATAGCGAAAATGATTTTTCAAAAAATCAATTAAGAATTTGAATGCGTTGCAGTATTTGGTGGAAAACATATCATTATGGGCAAGGAAGAAAACAGAAATTAGAATGTAATTACGCGATAAATTGATCTTTAATCGAAGCTACGATCCATCATAGTTCTCGAAGGTAATTAATATTCCGAGAGTTGTCAGGTTTGGAATTGTATGGATGTATATGACGGCAAATGAGCGCTCGACAAATCGGTATTTTTAAAATTCATTCAGAGTAAATATAATGAGCTCCCAGTGAGCAAAATAAATTGGACACTCATGGTTTTGATAATAAATGAGAAAATTCTCTACCGTTTTGGGCTTTCTATAATAGGTTTTGATAAAAGATGATGTAGTTTATTTGTAAATGTAAGTAATTACGAACTATTTAATGTCCAATATAATTTAAGGCATGAATTTCACTCCGTTTCTTTTAAATGATATTAAAACTGCTGATAAGTAAAGTTGAGTTTGTTTAATTTTTAAAAGAAAATTATCAAAAAACCCGCTACAAAATCACTTACGAAAATTTTTAAAGATTAATTTTAAAGGTTATATATGTTTTTAAAACTTCCTTTATCTCGAGAAATAAGAAAAGAAAGTAAAAAGATTTTCAATTACACACATTTTAACTTCAAAATCTTTAAAAAAAATAATGTAAAAATGAAACAATGCAATAAATATAAAATTTGTAATTTTAGCCATAGAAATAAAGTCTAATTGTCCTATAAATAAGACGATAGACATTAACGGGAGTGTTACATAAATATATCTCAATATTATTCTGTGAGATTCAGTTACAGTTCTTGGAATTTAATATTTTTTTAGATTAATTTTGAAAAATTTATAAAAATAATGATGACTTTATGAATAAATTTAGGTTCGGCATTTGCACTTTTCCCCTAATACATAGGTTTTAGCTACAAATTAAATTTAGAACATATCTTAATATTTTCTCATATACGATATATAGAATAAAAATAATCATCATTAAATTCGAAACAAGCTGAATTTCCTGTTGTTAAATTTTGAAGCAAATTTTAAAATTATTTTATAAACATACTAAAATTTACTTCTTTCACCATTACTATAATTATTCTATTATCGGAAAACTAGCATATCATTAAAACAAGAATTATTCATAGATTAAATTCCATTTATGCAAAAATAAAATTCTTCTTATGTTTAATTTTGACCAAATGATAAATATTAATATTTGCTCAAAAGCATATTTATGTGTTTTTCATCTAAGAATTGATGAAATCATCAAATTTTTAATACTCGCTATTATGCTCTGATAAAAAAAAATCATATTCTATTTTTCGATTCATTTTTGCAGACGATGTTTTAAATTTTTGTACTTTGCTTATTACTATAATTATTTATTTTACCTGCGAATACAAAAAGGATTTTCAGAACTAATCAAATAATTACTTCCTTTACAATCTCGTTTGATGATTATTACACAAAGTATTGACAAGCTTATTTTTAATTAAAATCTGTTTACTGATGAAAATTGGTGATTTTCATAACTAAAGTTATCTTTAAGATTCTCGATTTCGAAATTTCATTCATATTGAAAGCTAGATATTTTTCAAAGGGGTAGTGAAAGAGAAATTAAAAATATAAATTCTAGATTAGGTATGATAACAACATTACTTGAGACACTATTAAAGAAAATAATTATTGTTTCCTAGGAGATTGTAACTATTAACTTATGGACATAAGTTGAAAAGTTATATAGAAAATGAATACAAAAGTGTAATACAAACATATTAGACTCAAATTAAATTTCCACTTTCGTTGAATGTTTAAGTTAAAGGTTTGCATTCGACTCTTCCAATACAAAGACTTTTTGCATCTTACACGCGCACTTTCTTTTCGATCACTTATACATATATAACCAAACAAAACTCTGGCCACAACCACCCCTTTTAATAATCCTCCTGTACACCGTCAAACCCTTCCACCCTGATCAGATTTGAAACCCTGCGAGGTCTGCGTTGGATATTTCAGATAAGACTGGCGGCCGGAGCCGGATCTAACCTGACACCTGTTGAAAAGGAGGCGGTTGTCTTCTGCAAGGAAGATTAATCGACCATGGAATCACTCTCCGCTGTGTGAAGCATAATGGGCATTAGATAGAGCGAAACTGTGCAATGTTATAGGATCCTGATGCATTGATTTGCGAGGGAGTGGGTGGCTTGTGTTATAGTTAAAGTTCTTACCGCTGCCACTGCGAGAAAGAAAGATTTAAGCTTCTACAAAATCGAAATCAGAGAGAAATTGAATTTATTTTTTGGTATCAAAATATCATTTTTTATTATGAGAGACTTTGAAAAAGTTCCATAGTTGGCTTATTTAGTTGCATATAGATTTTTTTTTTGCAGATTTTTGTTTAAATATTTCTTTTTTGCCCATAGAAATGTGTGTGTGTGTGTGTGTGTGTGTGTGTGTGTGTGTGTGTGTGTGTGTGTGTGTGTGTGTGTGTGTGTGTGTGTGTGTGTGTGTGTGTGTGTGTGTGTGTGTGTGTGTGTGTGTGTGTGTGTGTGTGTGTGTGTGTGTGTGTGCATGTAAGCATTATTTTGTAGATGCGTGGCCGAAAAGAAGAGACTTTTGAAATTTTAACTTTGATTAGTTTCACCCCGGGAGTTATAATTTGTACAAGAGAGAAGAGATGATAAAATGACGTCTGTTTTTTATCGCGACACAAGAGCAGAGGGGCAGAAATTTTTCCATTCAGTTATTTTATTGAATGGAAAAATTCTGATAAAGACTTCTTTGACATGCATGTGTAGACTTAGAAAAGGGAATTTAAGGTACCTTGAGAAGAATGTAGTAAGCATTAAGGATTTTTATCTCTTCGCGTAAAGAATGTAAAAGTCATCACTTTTCTAGAGTGCATATTAGAAATAATTAAATACAAAAGTGGGAATCAGATCAGGAAATAAGAAAACATTTTAGAATGAAATTAAAATGGGCTAAATTGAAATAAAAATTAAGAAATTAATAAGGATTTAAATTCAATTAAGAGATATCAATACATATAAATATTATTGTGAATGAATGGAATCATATATCAACAGAGATGAAGGAAAAGATGTGCACGTACATGTAATTGCAGTTCTAAATAAAATATTAGAGACCTTTTAGATAATCACACTGCATATTTTTTTCATTCAGATATATTTATCAATTTTACATGTCAGTATAAGAAGGTCAAATGGCAATGAATATCTATATTTTATCTTTGAGTTAATAAGATTATTAACAAAAATCCATAAAAATAGAAGATTTTATTTATTAAAAGTTTTTACTAATATGAACTATAAATAAAAATCCTAAAAATAAATATATTTAAAAAAATGCCTCGAAATTATGCATTATTAATTTTTAGTATTATATGGCAAAATATTTCAAATTAATGAATTATAAAGTAGATCAGTCACTTTAAAATTTGGAGAAATTTGGACACCAATACTTCTTACAAATTCAAAATTCAGAAAAGGTACTTTTAATATATCCAAAAACATTATTACACTTATTTTCTCAATTGAAATAATGATTAATTTCTAAGATTTTTTCAATAGCATTATATTCTATTTAATTTAATGCAACACTATTTTTACAATTCCTTGTCTTATAAAATAACAGTATAAAAAACTGACAATTCGTTAGAATATTTGTTTTTTGTGGCATTTCATATGATATCGCCTTTTATATGATATGATTTCTATTATAACTTCAAAATTCCAGATTTGGAACTTCTTCAAAACGATGAATGGAAGCACCAAAGGTATAGATCTCCCAGGTACTAAACGAAGCACCAAAGGTATAGATCTCCCAGGTACTAAACGAAGCACCAAAGGTATAGATCTCCCAGGTACTAAACGAAGCACCAAAGGTATAGATCTCCCTGGCACTAAACGAAGCACCAAAGGTATAGATCTCCCTGGTACTAAACGAAGCACCAAAAGGTATAGATCTCCCAGGCACTAAACGAAGCACCAAAGGTATAGATCTCCCAGGCACTAATCGAAGCACCAAAGGTATAGATCTCCCAGGTACTAATCCAACTATTAATATACTGAATAGTGGTGCTTTAACCATCCAGCTGCTTATCCTGCGATTTCAGCGGGTTGGCAATCAGTCCATTTTCTGTTGCATCCCGCGTTTTTTAGTGTGTTTATTTTTACAATTACAGATATTTATTAATCCTATTATTATCGCGCAACATATAGCCTCAGTTTTCTTTGTTTGAAAAATATTTGAACTCATTTCTAAACAGCGCATCTAAATAGAGATTTTTAAGAATTACGCAGTCAGTATATATTCATTGTATAGTATCGAATATGACGAGAAGAAAGTTATACCACATTAAAATATTAGTAAACAATCCAAAGTATAGGAAGTCTATATCTAAAGTTTTAGTAAAGTGTTAGTAAAGTAAATTAAACAATCGCTTACTTATCCGCTCTCAGAACACCAGCTTTTCCTGGCAGCTTTGAAGTAATTTGTCCTTTTGTTCAACTGAACACAATATGGTAATCCACTAATAAAAGATATTGTACGATATTCGCATGATGTTGTTCGATGTTCTGAATGCTGGCCAATGTCGGAAAGATATCGTAGCGATGTTGTTTGACATTTTGTGTTAATAGGGTACTATGCCTTCCATCTCACAGTATAGGCTCTAATTAAAGTAATAGAGAATATTAGAGTATCTGTCAAACAAAGTTATTTTCTTGTCTTAAAGTTGACTTTTTAAATATAATTTCTTAGAATCCATATGATTTAATGTATCATAAAATACTATAGAAAGTAAATTTCATATGCTACGTTATATATCTGCTTTCCAGGTAACACAGAATATTGTGCGATATTATATTACATTGTTCAATATTATTCAATATTGTATTACATAGTTCAATATTTAACAATATTGTTCGATATTATATTACATTGTTCAATATTTAACAATATTGTTCGATATTATATTACATTGTTCAATATTTAACAATATTGCGCGATATTATATTACATTGTTCAATATTTAACAATATTGGGCGATATTATATTACATTTTTCAATATTTAACAATATTATAAAACATTGTGGACATTGTTCAATACTTAACAATATTATACAATATTGTGAATATTGTTTAATATCGCACAATATTGTTCAATATGTGCATGCTACTGGTTGTTGTTGTTGTTTATAATGGCACTTGCCATGCACAAGCTTGCTGACGACGTCAGCGATTTTAAGCCACGGGAGCGTCTTTTGTTTTTAGTAGCGCCAACTAGGGCCAAGAGTACGTCTTAGCTACTCACACATCTCATTCGCTTGCACAACCCCTTTTTACAGAGGGGCACATTCACACATCTCACAGAAAGAACAACCATGCACATACCGGGACTCAAACCCAGGACGCCCAGAACACGGGGAAGACGCGCTACTCCTATGCCAGAACGCCGGCGCATGCTACTGGAGTTTATTATAGCATTATTCACTAATGAATGAATACCAATGTTTATTCGCATTATTAGATGATTTATATTTAACTAATAGTCTAAATGGGGAGTCTTAATTTGAACTCATTTCCTCTACAACTAAACTAAGTACAGAAAAAAAAAGTATAAAACGGCTTCCAAAGGCAGCAAAGAACTAATATTATCTTCTTTATTGTTGGTAGGAGACAGTTACTAATGGAAGTAAAGCCTCCGTTTCCCTCGAACCATTTCTATTAGCATGGCGCCAAGTGGTTTGCCAAATGATGCAAAGTATCGTCTGACCAATTGGTTGCCGTGACAACGGGACCATCGTCTCCTCCGAGATGATAGCTCGGAAAGTGTCGGAAACACCCGAGACGCACCAGAATATTATCCCAGCAGATAAATGAACAGATCGGGTTTATGGGAGGGATTGATGCGATGACCTGAATATACCGAACAGATCGAATGTAGGGAGAACGCTGATATGTGGTTTTGATTTAAAACTGGAAGGGCTTGTGGGGCAGTGGTTTATCAAGAGTTTATCTTTTGCTCTGTTCTCATTAGAAAATTTAGAAAAAAGAAATCATTTTGGAATATTTTGTTATTTTTTAGATTTTGCAATTATGTAATCATTTTTTAACCCTCTGACTGCGTAATATTTTTTAAAAATCACTATATAGATGCAATGTTTGCAAATAATTTCAAATGCTTTTCAAACAAACTGAGCTGATACTAAGTGTTGCAAGGTAATAATATGGTATAATTAAAATCTATAAGCGTAAAAATAAACACTATAAATTTCTAAAAACGCGGGATGCAATAGAAAATGGACTGGTTGACTACCCGCGGAAATCGCGGAATAAGCAGATGGAGGGTTAATCGATCAAAACTTTTTGACCGATTTATAAAGTAAATACATATCTCATTTTAAAACTATTTCGAACCCTTTCCTATAATTCCACAACACTATAAAACCAGTATATTCATAATAAATTCATGTAATTATCCAACAATAGCTCTGGTTAAATAAGATGTCTTGTTGACAGCTGGAATATAACACTGTTTTTGTTTGTTTATCTGTTTTTCTGGTGAAAGCTTATAAACCAGTTAACAGTTATGCTACACGAACAATTGCTTTTGTATCGTGGTCATGTTACTGGACAGGTCCTATCCTCGCGCATCCCAAACCACCAAACTATTACAGAATTGGTCTGTTTCCCCCTAAATGCAGCATGTAAAATAACCAGTATAGAAAATTATGTATGGAAATTAGAGTTATCATTCAGTTTACCAAGTAATTATTGATGCTATAATTAGACAAATTCTGTTAAACATAAGTGGTAAGAAAATAATTTTTAAAAAATAATATTCCTCAAAAGATGCTGTTGCAAATATATTGAACAGCTCAAACTGTTACATATTCAGTAGTCAGCAATTTGTACACTTTTCATTTAAATTAAAAGTGAATCATTTTATAAGAATTTAATGATCGGTTGAAACTGTGAAGGAAGAAAATATCTTTAAAGCGGCATTAAAACTTGCCAGATCATGCAAGACTTCAAAGGAGTTTAAGACTATTTTATTTTAATATTCGTTAACTGTTTCGACCTCTTCAAAAAATTCACAAAAATTTAGCAATGACGTGTATATTCGTCAAACACAGACTATGTATAGCATCAAATTATGTTGTAATGAAATGACTTTTATTTCTTTATTTCAATAATCGCATTTATTTATTCACTTAAACATACATTTTTTGCATATGATAGAAGAGAAACATAAAATTTAATTTATTATTTTAATTTGCTGTTAGAGAATGGTACTGAAAAAAAGCATGGTACAACCCATAATAATCTTTTATTTGTTCCTTTGATTTCGACTTGGCCTCAGAATATTTTAAACGTCTTGAAATTTACGTTTTTAGTAAAATTGTAATTCAGACTGCAAATTGTCACTACTTACTACTCCCGACGAATAAACTCGACATAAGGCAAAATGTTGTACTTTTCCATGACGAGTATATTCGTCAAAAACCCATTTTGAAATAACAAGAAGATTATTTTCAAATGGACAGTAATTCTGATTCAGATTAATACTTCGGCCACACCAGTGAGAATATAGTGATCCTTGACATCAGAATAATGAGTATCCATCATATGCACACAGCGATTGCCCGATCGATTTACATTTCAGACCTGGCTCTATCAAATCTTGAAAATGAATCTTTATTATTATGCTACCGAGAACTTAAAAGTTTGACATTACATTTACAGTAATTTCCAAAAGATTGCAATTATTAATACTATTGTAACAAAATCTTATTTCTGTCTTTTTAGAAAATATCTTTAAACATGGCATTAAAACTTGTCAGACCATCCAAAATTTCACTGGAGCTTAAGACTATATTCCCCGTCAGCCACACCAACGAAATTATAGTGATCCTTTTTTTTTAAAAAATTAATAATAAGTCAATCCTTGTGCACCACAAAGTACAGCACAAGGCTTACAGAGGTAAGTTGAAACAACTACATACATAGAAAAAAATATGTACATATAAAAATAAGGATAAAAACAACAGGAAAAATAAACAACAAAACTAATTAAAAATTGTAGCAGCAAAGGCAATAAATTTACAGAATGAGAAAAAAGCCATTTTGTGGTCGACCAAAACATGAAGCGGAGGTGGAAACTTAATATTACAGGCATCTAGATCCACAATAAAATCTCTTCTCCCTTCAATAAGTTTGGAGCAATCAAAAAGCAAGTGTTCGACATTTTGAACTCCACCCACACTGCAAGAGCACAGATCAGTGTTCGATAATCCAAATTTCTTGAGATAGTAATTGAAATTACCGTGTCCAGTAAGAAATTTTGTTAAGTGGAAATCACTGAAAAAATGCTTGTTATTCAACCTTTGAGAAATTGTGGGGAAAAATAATTTGGTTAAAGAGGCAGTTGACGAATTTTGGTACAGCTCGTTCCATAAGAGAATGGTCTTTTTGTGATTCTCATTACGAATGTGAGAATAGTGATCCTTGACATCAGAGTTAAGAGTATGAGTCATATACACACAGTGGATGCTCAATGGATTCAGATTTAAAACCTGGCCCTCTCAAATCTTGAAAGTGAATCTTTATAATTACTCCACGGAGAATTTAAAACTTGATACAAAATTCCAGTTAATTCTAGAAATTTCCAAAGGATTTCAAGTATTAATACTTTCATAGCAATGTCCCACTTCTATATGGGATGACTAGTGCTGATATATTATTTTTACTAGAAAACAAATCGCATTTCAGCAATGAACAGAATATTTGTATAATAATGTAAAATAAACAGATCGGACTATAATGTCGAAAAATGTCATTACTAAATTATTTTCTTGGTAACATTTATCCAGATGAAAACTCCCTGGTCATTCTGTACTTTTATGAGGGGGGCATTTCTCTTCATTCTGAGCCTGACTCGTTTCCGAACTGATTCATCTGAATCGAAATCGGCAATGCAACGATCACTCCCCTCGGAAATAAGAAAGGAATCACTTACAGTTATCACCCCATTACCTCCTATTTCTTTCTCTCAACAAACCGCACGCATTTGTTCCTTCCCCAGTCGTCATGGCAACCGACAATCCTGACTTGTCCCCCGCCCTTTCTCAAGATGTTGCTAAATTCCCCTTTCAAAAGAATGGCTGCAGGCTCAAATTTGGATCATTGTAGTGTTTTGTAGCTTTCTTAACAATAAATCACCAGAGAGCGTGAGATCTAAAAGTCTGTATTGAATTCAAAGGTCAATGGAAGTCAATTGCCGAATTTTTAAATGAAACTGTCATTAAAATGAAGCTTCTATATATGTATCAGTGCATAACTTTTTAATAAGTTACTCGAATCTTCTGCAACTTATTTTTATCCTAAATGTTTGAAAGTCCTTTTCAATTCATGATGGCGTTGACCGCATTCAATTGGCATCAATAATACTGGCTGCTATTTATTGTACTTAATAATCTTGTTTAGTAATACATCATTTCTTTTAGATTCTTTTATTAGCGTTGATTAAAAATTATTACATAATGCTTAAACGAAAAATAGTACAAAAAGAAACGGAACTTCCCAAAGCTACAAACAAAATTGTTGAATCGTATTTCCTTATTTGAATATAGATAAAACTTAGTAATGCACTATAGTTATAAACTTTAGCGATAATTGCTTCAAAGTTAGGCTTAGTAGGACATCAAAGATACGTTTTATAATTCAATATTCTCTAAACTATTTAATATCTTTTTAAAAATCAACGTAGCTTCAACCATTATGTTGACATGTAACATTCTCAATGCATGTAGCATTCTCAATAAAATATGAATTTGAAAACGCAGCGTCTGGTAGAACATGGGAAAAGTAACTAACTCTTTAAAATGTCAGTTATTTTTTAATTTCATGCCATTTATATAACTATGCAGTTATTTCTGTAGATGGAATATGCTATTCATTAATATGCTTTCAATATGTTAAATTTAACAAAATAAGATGGAAAAAAAAACAGCAGATTACAGGGATATTTCTATTATCTATTCTTTTTTTGGCTATAAATAAAATGAGTTGTAAGAATTTTAAGTCCTTTATTTTTTTTTATAAGTAATGCTTTAAAAATTTGCCAGAAGTACATTATTAGTTGAAAAACGACGGTAGCTGTTAAAAGTTCCGCCCTTTTGAATCATGTTAAGAGCTCATTTAGGGTTATTATCTTCTAAACTGAGAAGCCATGCTGTTACACTTTCTCCAGCAGTATTTTGAGCAGAGGAAGTTAAAACGTCTCAAAGACTTACGTTAGCCAAACCTCAGATCACTTAGAAAATCACTAAATACAATAAAAGAAGACGAAGTCACATTTAATGCGTGGTATCCTCAATACCAACAAATCCAGGAACAGATGCCCCAGTTACGTCATCGAGTGACGTCACCGACAAACATCCAAAGGACAGGTGATATGTGTTTGATCTGCTGCCAAAGTGAAAAACGGAAGAGGACGTCACGAAAAGAAAGGATTGAGGCAAGGTCCAAATTGGAGGGAAGGTGGCCGCCTTGTCTCAAGATCCCGGAAGAGACTTGCACAATGAAACTCAATAGCCCATCGTAAACGATCCATACCTGCCACCCCTCCCGGCCACTGGACGGGGCTCTTGTTTCCCAACTTCTCGGGTATCCATCAAGAACATGAAAGATGGTCGGTGGGTGGGAGAGAGGAACTTCTCCTATTCCCTGAACGCGCCGAGTAAATGCACCTGTGTAAATAATTGGAATGACAGGACCATTACTGGAGAGAGGTGCTGATAGCTCTACAAACAACGACCTTTTTTTGTCTTTTTTGTTCGGCGAAACTTTTTTCTTTCTTTATTTCTCTCTTATACTCCAGTTCAGTCCTAGTATTTTTTTTTTTTTTTTTTTTTTCATTTCCCTGTGCACGCGTACTTGTAAATGTTCCGAGAAGTGGGCAGAATTTTTAAAAATAGACAGAGGATGAGGCGTTTAAGTTTTAGTTTGAAGAAAGCGAGAGGTTTGTTTAGGTAAAGCAAGCTGTTTTTTATCAACGCTTTTAGTTTGAAAGATAGTTGAGGTTTGAAAGAACTGAAGAGGTTTTTTTGGCAGAAGTTGGATTTGCTGTGGGGCTACTGGAATCTTTTCTCTGAAGCAGTTCATAGACTAAAAGATAAATTAATACTGTAACAAAAAAGAAAATAAATATTATTTGATAAGATTTTCCATGAATGATAAAAATGAAATTATCAGAAGTGGAATATATATTTTTTAAAGGCTATAGCTACAAGTTGACAAAACATATCCCAAAATATTATATTTTTCCCTTTAGGTTCTCTTTTATTCTTTAACATAAAAAACGTCTATAATATTTTATTGTTTCATTCGATATTCGTTTTTAATATTTCAAATCATAATTGCATTGCTATAGGTATTAAATTATATTGATACTATTCGGATTTATTTGGCAACATTGGAACTAATTAAATTGGGAATATTAAATAATTCTTTAAAGTTTGAATGTTGAAATCATGATACATTTAAATAATATTTTTAAATAAAAATTTTATTTAACTTATTAATTTAATAATTTTTAAGTTGTAACACAAATTACAAGCTTTTTTTATTTTTAAATTCTTAAAAAAATGGAAAATTAAGAAATGTTATTAAATGATGTAGTGAATTATAAATTATTTTTATACAAAATATGCATATCTTTTTTAATATTAAATTATTTAAAAAATTGTGTGTGTGCAAAGACGTACCGACGTGTATCACATTAATAGTTTGCTATTATTATTGAATAATCGTAATGAATATTTAAATTTATAATTCATATTAATTTCCTTATATTTTTCAACGTTATCCTTTTTACATTCATCCTATGAAAATCTAACAACATTGCATAATTTCATAGCGGCATGATTTAACCTTTTATAAAACTTTTTTCTATTTCTACTAGAAGTTAATGAAAATCATTTCATTTTTGAAATTAAAACCTTTTATTTTTATTTACATTATTTTTTAAATTCCAAGCAATCGGCAACTCAATTTTTAAATACAATTTTTATTGTATAGAGTATACATAGCTCTTAAATCGGAAGCAATAACTATTTTATAAACGATTAAGAACAAAAAAAAAATATACGTTTTCATTCGAAAAAGTTTTCAAACGATGCAAAAAATTTATAATTCATCTTTGAGGCAATAAATGAATTGTTGAAAAAATTATGATCAAAACTTTTGGTCTCCTATCCCTATTAGTAATATTTTGAAAAAAATATTCCTGATACATAAAATTTTAACCAAAAAAATCTAACTTTTCGAATAAAACTGACAGCTTATGAAGCTCTATCAATTTCATTACATTATCCCAATCAACAGCCAACTCAAAGAAACACCAAACGTTGATTGGCTTTGCTTTTTCCTGGAGATGGGCACTGACAGTCAAAAATCCTTTAAACTAACGATTCTCCAGGCTTCTTCATTTGAAGAAAATTAGAAATTAGAAAATTAAAACCTTTTTGTGTTTAATTAGTTAGTGTGTGAGGAATATTTTATTAAACAGGGTTATTAGGACCGAAAGATTATGTAAAAAAACAATTCTATATTTTTTTTCGAAGTTAATTTGTAGGCTGAAACAATACGAAATATATTTCCTTATATCTTATGTATATTTATGCCTGTCTATAATACTTCAGAAAGGAATTACATAGACATGACAAGAATATACAATTAGAATAACTTAATCTGAATCATTCTAAAATATTTGACTATATTTCATATATCTGCAGATATTATTTAAAGTTGAATTCAATTCCGTTTTGCTACTTTCTTTGTTTAATTATTTTTTGATTAAACTAACCAAAATATGTCCGATGTCAAAATAAAAGATAAAACCTGTCCATTGTTTATCTTATTTCATAATTAATTTTCACTTTTTAAAATAATTCATAAACAAACTCAAATTAATTTTCAGATTTTTGCTTAACATTATGGATTAACTGATTTCCATTTGCTTCAAATCTTGTTTTACCATGATAAAATTTATAAGCTAATATATATTTGTGAATTTCGACCCTATGATTAAAAATAATGCAAAACGCTTTACATGGCATATTGTTGGGAAGACAAACTACTAAACTGAGAGTTTGCGGACTTCTTAAACAAAAGTTATTCTCTAAGAAAATATTTTTCAAAATTCTAAAGAAATTTTTAACTAACATTTACCAAAACCTCAATGCCTTTTTTTCCTGAAATTTTGGAGCATAATATTATATAAATATTTTTTTAGCCGCGTTAAAATTTTAAAATTTTAACTTTTCAATATTATCAATCTTATTTCCGTATATTTTTTTCTGTATTTTGAATAAATAATTTGAAATATTTTTAAGCATAAGCATTTAATTCTTTTAATAATTAATTTATATATGCGCATATTGCAATGAATAAATATTTTTTTGTGTCCTCGTTATTTCTGAGAGTAAATTTTAAAAATAAAATAAGATAACCGAATTAAGCTTAAAATATTATTTCACTACGATGTTTCGAACTAGAGGTTTTAATTTCCTATTAATTTTTTGTAAATGGGAGTTGAGATCTATTTTTTTACTGTGCGATTTAAAAAAAATATAATAGATTTTTTAAAAATAAATATAAACAGTTGAACCTTAAAATACTATTATTCCACGGTTTTCAGAACAATAGATCAAATTTCCTTTAAAGTATTTGGACATAGTATTAAATTACACAGTAGATGTTATTTCAAAAGAAGAACAGACAAACAAAATTAAAAAAAAAAAAAAACTGATTTGCAGTTAAAACCATCTAAATTTTCCTTTCTGTAAGGCTACTTTTTGCTATAAGCTTTTTTTTTCTATAATAAGAAAATTTCGGTGAATTAAAAGTACTTCTAAAACTGTACTTTAATTACTTTTTACAAAAGCTTATATGTAATCGAAACCACTTTAGAAAAATAATTTCAAATCAATTTTCTTTTTTTCAAGATTTATTATGTTTCATTTGCTCTCTCTCTCTTTCTATATACATATATATATATATATATATATATATATATATATATATATATATGAGGAAAAAACTGCTAGCATTCTTTTAGAAAAGAAATTTTGTTTTGAAATAATTCCCGATTCAGATAAATATATAAAATTATAGTGACTAGATGCTTTTTCCATGAAAAGTATATTTAAAAAATCAATTTCACAAAAGAATCATTGATTTTGTAAAAATTTATTGATATAAATGGACTTTGAACTTATTAGAATTTGTTTATCATTGTAAAGAAAAAGGTAATTTACTAATAAAGTCTCTACTAACAATAAAGACGAATATGTATTAGTGTCTGTGTTTTTTTGTGTGTTTATACTCTGCAGGCCAAACCGTTTGGCTAGCTACCAAACATGGCATCTATATACTTTGGAAGGTGCTAAGGTGTATTTCGGAGGGAAAAGCCTTAATTAGAACTTTAATGAATTAAAAAGTAAAAGAAATTTGGACATTTTTTGGCGATTATTTCCGAAGATAATACAACATAAAAATAACTTTTATATCACTTTAAAATTCAAAAAAAGTTATTTTTCAATCATACCAATATTTTCCGATGTAATTTTAATTTAAATTTTTAATTAATTTTAAAAATTTATTTTAAGTGTATATTACAATAATATATTTCACTGTGGAAATAAAGCTCAAATCATCTACATTGCTGCAAGAAACATTTCATTATTTTCCCCATTGCTGATGATCAAGATATGAATATTTGATTTATGTTTATAATGTTCAGTAAGTGTATGGTCCTTTATTTTTATCAGTAGAATTTAAGTTTTTGCTTTATAAAACTTTCGAATTTTGTTGTATTACATCATAGGTTTAAATTTTAGATCTAAAGCAAGATTAAAAATTTATAGCGTGCATCCAATTTCAAATATGACTGTTCTTTCATGTGAAATAATACTGAAGTAAGATAATCTGGACAGAAAATTAAGACAGAAATTATTTAACCCCTTACCTACTGAGGATAACTTGCGAGATTCGATCCCAGTGCCACATATATAGTTGCGAGACGTATATATACGCCAGGGCAGTTAACACATTGACTTAGGGAGTCGTATATATACACCCGCGGCAGGCAAGGGGTTAATAAATAATTATAGTTATTCATATTTATTATTTTTTATTATAGTAATTTTATGCTAGTATAAATGCTTTATAGTATTTTATGCTATTTTTTGTGGCTATAGGACCCTTTTGTATAAGTAAAATATTTACAATGTTGATTTCCAAATCGCGTACCAAATTTCATTAATCCAGTTTTCGATATTTCATAGTCATTTTTACTTCTGATGAACCAACAGACCATTCAGTCTTTTTTTCCGATATCAAGCAATTGTAAAACCTGATATTCAGCAATATTAGGAGTCTGAATATTTTGATAATAAAAATACGTTTTGTATGAATACTTCGCATATTTTATAATTTATTACATTATATAAAAAAGTTAAAAAGTACTTATTTATTATATTATAAAAGATTGCTTTATTATTTATTGTATCATATATAAAAGTTAAAAGTAGAAAATTATTTAAGAGATTTATTAATTTGTTTTTATTCATACGAAAAACGATTGAATCTATAAAATAATTGTTTCTAAAGCATATTTATTAATATTATAATTTATAATAAAAGAAAGAAAGAATATAGCTTACAACCAAGACTTTTTAATTTTAATTTGTGCCGCATTCCTGTCCTTACTGAAAGTTAAAATTTCATTATATTTCCATTAACAATTTGATCCCAGCGGCTTATTCCGTCAAAATTTCATATTCCATCTCAAAGTCGGTCAATAAGTCTGAAGATTCCACGACTTCCATAACATTCCGATTTGACATTATCCCGTGCTTTAAGTCGGAGTTCGTATATAGACAATGGAGAAATTTAATATAGTAGGACACACATTGATCAACAAATAAGGTCTTCCCTTTAGGCCATGGACGGGGAATGCAGAATTAATTACTGGCAAGTCAATGTTATTGAACATTTAATGAAAATCATGGGGCCGTAACATGGGAACTGCATGACTGAGCAGTCGCCACCGCAATTCAGGATGTGTCTTCATCACGAGACTCCATTCTGATCGGTTTCTCTGGATTAAAATGAGCTTGCTTGTGCACACTCATCATGTGTGCATGGAGTGGGATTCGATTTTGTATGATTATGCACACACTGAGTGACCTTGAAAAGTTGTAAATTTTTTTTTTCAATTTATATAAAATCAGCTTCAATATTTATCAAATTTAGAAAAAAATAATGTATGTAAAAATATAGTTGCGCAGATGGGATTATTAATAGTGAGCCCTTCTTTGAGCACACTAATCTTGTGCGCATTTAGTACAATAAGTGTGATTTTTGCATGACTATTCACACAGAATGAAGCTCTAGAAAAAAGTCATAATATTATTTAATTGCTAATAAAATCATTTTTATTACTTATAGTATTAAAAAAAGTTGATACATTTAAAAAAAGTGAATTGTTTTGCTCAATTTATTTTTGCTTGCTATTAGTTAACTTAAAGACCTTTAATAAATATTTGTAGAAAAAAATTTACATATAATGATTAATTTCATTTTTGATTTTTATTTCATTCAATAGATTAACTGCTTTAACCGACCAGCGGTGTGATCGCCATATGAATAGCATTAATTTAGTAATATCAACTAACTTTGTTGAACTGCATTTTATTATAATAAATGAAAGTACCACCTTAAATGATACATGCACAAATAGAGCATTCTTATTGGTTAGCTATGCACACAAAGTGGAGAAATTGGCAAAATCT
Source organism: Argiope bruennichi (assembly GCF_947563725.1). Lineage (NCBI taxonomy): Eukaryota > Metazoa > Arthropoda > Arachnida > Araneae > Araneidae > Argiope > Argiope bruennichi. The sequence goes on from NC_079154.1 coordinate 60,506,606, forward strand.
GTAAGTTATGCAACTGGAGTCTCTCTCAAGTCTTTATTTTGTGATATTTCTCGAAAATTGTTGGTGGTAGGTGACCGCGGACGATTTATTTTATAGTCACTCCCAGCGAGGTCATGTGGATCTGGTGTACGTTAAATCCATCGGGACCAAACGTTCTCCAGCTGGTTTGATGTGGAAATTTGGACAGGAGAGGTGCCAGCTCAGGTATCGTCCTTGTCATCTGACCTCGGTTCTAAATTACGAGGTCCCTACCAAAATAGTCCTAGCGTGGCTTTAAAACGGGACATTATTATAATTAAACCAAAACTAAAACTAAATTAAACCCAGCGAGGGTCACCTCAGGTATGTAGATGAGAAGATGGTGAGTTTTCACCATCAGATGGCTAAAGTAACATTATGAAGTTAGCTATCACGATACAACGCCTCCTAAGGGAAGAGTTGTACAGTGACAGGTGATGACTTTTCGATTTCAATCATAGTTCCCAGCAATGCTATCGCGACTTCTAGATTAATCAACTAGTTCCGCATGCCTTCAGATGGATGGGTGTAGTTGCATCATGGTTAGCTTATCATAATTGTCATTCCGATGAAATAAATATCGTTACAGTAATTGGAACTGGGGGAACTTTGCCATCGCTTTTTCAGTAAAGAATATATAGTGAAGTACTGTTTTTGATATAATTTTCTTAAAAAGGAGGCAGGATGCAGCATGATTGATGATGGTTATCGTGAGGAATAAAAATGATGAATCTGTACTGTGCTGGAGCCATGGCCTCTATCATGAATTGATATACAGTAAAATGTTATTTTTGTGATTTCTCTCAAAATTTGGAAAGGACAGTCATTGATGACATATCTTGGGAATTTAAGCTTTCATATAAAATAATCGGACCAACAGATCTGATTATTGTTATAATATATATAATTATTAAAATTATATGTAATTTTGGCATATTTCGTTCATAAATTATCTATTATTATCTCTACTTGCATATTAACCCATTTCTGCATGTGCCGTGAATAGAATTATAAATTTTTTTATGTTTAAATTTGATTGAAGTTACAATTTTAAATGAACATGGATTGAAATAAAATAAATATCGTAATAGAGTAAGTACATCATGTCATTAGAAAGTAAAATAAATTCTAAAACAAAAGGGCTAAAAATAAAACAAAACCTGTTTCTTAAAAAGATATTTGAACATTCGCCGATGTAAACGATGTTTAAAATTTCATGAATAATAAACAATGTACTTAAATACTTCTTTCTCTATTTGTTAGTAAATAATGAATCTTTACTGTAAATAGGACAGAAACTCTGGAAAAGCTATCCGTTGTAAACAAATCATTCTATTTTTTTATTATGAGTATATTGACAGAATCAGTGCATTTAATTGGAAATTTAGCTTTCATTAATATTAAAAAGTCAAATATGATATATCGCTTTTCCAAAAATAGAAAAAAAAAATCGGTTTTCGTTGAAAAGTTTCACAAAGATTATTCACAAATGATACTACTGGAAAACGTAAAAATGATAATTTTCTTCTTTAAGAACAATTTTGCCCAAATGCGACAAATTGAATAAAATATTTTCTCAGATGATACAGCATGTGACTTCCTAGAAATTCAAATTACGGTTTTTTTTCCCCCTTTTCAATTTTACAAGAATTATCGTTAGAAAGAACAAAGAAAGCTGAACAAAGCGATCATCACAGGAATTTTCAAAAGTGAAAGCATTAAATAGGAAAGATTTCGATATTTTTACTATCCTTTGAATAATTTATAGCATTCCGTATATTGAAATATTACCTTCGAGTTTAAATTTGTAACTGGCAAAATGCAATAAATACTAAATGCATTTATTTCAAATAATAAATGAGGAAAGAAAAGAAGGAAAATATTATATTTTCATAGAAGTTTTATATATTAGAATATTTCACGCATAGCTAATTTTGCATATAAATTAACTCTCAGATTTATTTAATAAATATCATGAATAAAATTTGTATCTAGATACTTTTTCTAGTAGATTATTAGATTATTTTGTAATTTATAATAAAATTTGCATATTAATTTATTTTCTTTTTTAAGTACTTTTATTTGATTTAACCATTCACCTTTTTAAAGAAATAATTTTTAATCATTTTTTTTTTTTTTTTACTCGCAGATCAAATGTAGAAAAATTTTGGAATTCTGTAAGGTTAATTCTGACAATAGTATAATTTAATATTTTCAAAAAATAATTTTCAGTTGATAATTAATATAATTAAATTTCGATTGCATATCAGTGGCGCCGCCTAGTAATGGTTTTGAGAAAAAAATAACTTTGAAAAAAGGATAAAGAAATAGCATTTAATAAATTATGAAAAAAAAAATTGCAATAGGAATTTTTTCTTTTATTACACGAATAAAAAGATGTTTCTAAACCTTTTTTTTTTATAAAATTTGCTTTTGGAAAATATTATAAAGCGTTTTTAACGAATTAGTGGCTGACCTTCGACAAGACGAGTATATTTGCTGAAAGGAAGAAAAGTATGAAAAGGAACATGTTTCTTTGAAAAATAAAAGAGATTAAATAAGTACATTGGGATATATCAGTACATTTCTTTCTTACTACTTATTATTGATATATTTTTGAACATACTGCTATGAAGGAGCAAAACGCAGTCAAATCTGGTAAAACTTGATTCTCATCCAACTCCTAAATCATCGAAATGGACTCCTCTAATATCACGTCATTCTTACGCAGCAGCCGCCAGCTTTTCAATGTGATGCTGCACTAATCATTTGAACGAAACCACTATTGAAAAGTATCAAGAAATGCTTCTTTTTCTTCTTAAGAAATCTAAAGATAAATTTTGTTGTTGATTTCAAATGTTCAAGTTTTTAATTACTCCAATATTTGCTCTCAGAAATAAGTTTCGTCATCACATATGTACTAATATAATCGAAAATGATTTATAGAAGAAATTGAGTACGTATTACCTCCATTATTATGAAAATTTGTTTAATATATTGCATTTCATGAGAAACATTTAGTTTTGAAATATTATTAAATAAATGTCTTAATAGAGGAGACAGTGCGGTATGTGTTTTGTATATTTGGCGTTCTACAGAATAAAGTGTTTGACTTAGAGCTATCAAATTAGACATGTATATACTTTGAGAGATAAAAACATGCACCGAAGAATTAATTCGAATTTCACTAAATTAAAAATCAGCAAAAGTTTGACTTGTATTAATTTTAGAAAATATTATATATAAGTCGAGAATCTTCATTTCGAAATAATAATTGTTTTGTTTTGAAATTAAGATTTTAACTAAAAGTTTAGAAAGACTTCGCATAACTCCAATTGCACAAAACTAAATTTTACATTCATTTTAAAATTTTGAAAAATAATTTTAATGATATCAATTTAATTTCTATAAAATGTTTTTGAATTTTGGAATTAGTTTCAAAATTTAAAAAGAAATATTCAGTTAATTGTCTGTACAGTTAACATGAGAAATTTGATAGTGAAAGCACCTTATTGTAACAGACAACGTACAATTTGAAATTGGTTTCTCAGACATTTAATTATTTATTGACTTTATGACTTCTTGGAGCTAGATTCCATTACGAATAAAACAGAGAAGAATTAATTCTACTTAAATCACAGGCCTTTATTATTCTACAGTTTGATGTTTAAATATACTTTTGTTGAGAGATGCTGAAATTAAAAGGCTGAATAATCAATATTTTCAGAAAACCAGTTTTTACCAAAGGCAGCTGATACATAATAAAGCATTGATAAAATACTATAAAAATATACACGCGTTTTTTTTTAAATCGTTTGTTCCTGAAGGTAATACTTATTCGCTTGTTGGTAAAAAGAAAATAAATGGGTAATGTCTAATTAATAGTGTATGCTTTTTTTTTTCTGATGTGCCTTGAGAGAGGTGTAACAAGGTATTATAAAATAACTTATAAAGAATTAGACATTTCTTTTAAGTTCACGAAGCTTGTATTATAATTTTTTATAATATAATTCTATGTTTATATAAGCTAATTTCTCTTGAATTTATACGGAGTTTTTTTCCAATTTTTTTCTAATTCACAAATATTTTTTTTACTTCAGAAATAAAGTAATAATATATTGCTTAATAGCTTGAAGAACATATTTTCCATTCAATGTCCAATTAAATAGACAATGCTCACAGAATATGATCCAATGTTTTATAATAAAGTTCATCTAATAAATCTAAATTATATGTGCTTCTATTTTTTTAAAAAAGAAGAAAATTATTTTTAACTCCCAAGGTGTGCTGATTGTTCAACGCTTTCTCTGCAGAAATTATCATCACACTCATATAACACAGAATGCTCAGCTGATAAAATTTATGTTACCCTGCGACATCTGGTTCGAAATAATAATACTAAAAAAAACAGTCATTAAAAAACAAAGAACCGGCTAAAAGAAACAAACAAAGGCCAGATGTTTCGTTAATTTCCCACTGTTCGAAGAATCTCTTTCCCACTCCAGAGTGAAGTGTGGCGAATGTTGATAGCACTATCTCCCACTCTGAAAGCCCCTGTACTTCTACCTTTCCACTTTTAGCACTTTATTGCTAATATTTCAGGCTTAAAGGCGCCCGCTCCCCTCCCTTTAATGTTCTAAAAAGCTGTTGAGATTTGATGATAGGGGTGCACAGGTACTGCATGCAACACAAGTGATAGCAGGCTTAATGCAGTTATTGGAAAAGGGATGTAACGAGGCTCTTTGCAGGTCAGTTTCTTCAATGATGGAAGAGAGAAGTTTTAGTTGGATAAAAAAAGAATGAAATGTAAAAAAATATCTAGGGTGGGCAATCGATTTATTATTTTTTTTTCAAGTGAGCGGAGAAGTCAATCGATATGAAATCGATTTGATTGTTGCGATGATTTTTGAGAACTAAAAATAGATTTGATTCTGTTTCTATTGAAGCAATTGTTTCGACTAATAGTCAGAATGACCACAGGGTATATTGCAACAATGAATAGAAAAATAAGACTTCAAGATGTGATTTTTTTTTTTTTGCTTTGAAGAATATATGACGTTTATTTCTGAATATATATATAGATGAGCTATTTTCTAACATATTAAATTTGAAGAAACATTACTTAAAATATGAATATAAAATTTCAAGGAGAATTATGCGTCATTTTTATTCATGTTCTTATATGGCGAATCAGCGCAAGTGATTTCCCCGAAACCTTCTCGTAAAATCTCCAATAAAGGACTTATCCTTGTCCGCCTTGCATAAAATTATGAATCTTGCTTAAAATTGCGAACACTTTGCATAACAGTATGAACAATGGTTACTAAATATAGATTTCTAGCATGAATCTAGCATTTTTATTGAATCTATCTTACTCATATGTATTTTGGAATCCTTTTTCCCGAACGCACATTTGTCACGGAACTTCAGTTATGTTCATAAGATTACATACCGAATTTCATTGGTTAAAATCATTGCATCTATAAGTTATAGCATTTACATGTACAGATGGACAGACGGTCAGTCTTTTGACAGATATAAATCAAAATTTGATGAGAATACACAATTTAGATACCAAACATGTAACAAATGTTATGTACCAAGCTCACTTCGTTTTGTATTTGTAGAGTTCACTTGAACTCGAAAAGCAGAGCAGATTTCCTCTTAATGAGTTTTGTTCAAAATTTGATAGAAATTTATAAATTTGGTCCAAAATCTATATACTAAATTCCATCCATTTATCTCAAAGCGGTTTTTAGTTATTATCTTCAGAAACAGACATAATGCTAAAAATGTGTTTTCCGAACTTGACCTGAAACTTGGATATTCATCAAAATCCTCCAGTTCGAATTTTTTGCCAATTAGAATACTTTTTATATACATCGTAAGGAAAAAAGTAAAAAAAGAAAAAAAGAAAATAATTAATTTTAAACACATATTTAAAATTCATTGCATAATCGATATTATTTTGTGCTTATACAGACACGTAATTCATATAATTTTAGAAGTTTCTTTACATCGCTCTCCTAATTGTCTTACTCATTTTTCCAATTTTCTTTCCATATCGTTCTGCATACAATTTATATTACAGGAAAGATTCGCAGTATTTAAGATGTACGCACGTACTAGAAGATTTTTTAAAAATTTTAACTTTAAAAATTCAGTTTTTTCACAGTAGGTCATTAATATATGTTTAAATTCATTTCAGCGCGAAAAAACCATATTACACTAATTATTAATTAATTAAATAATATTTAATGAGCTAATTAGCATTTTTTTAAACATGATACCTTAAATTCTAATTTGTACAGACACACAATTCTAGTTGGAAATTATGCCTACTATTAGTCTTCATGTTGTCTGCCTCAATCAAGTTATAAAAATATATAGTTTCTGTTTAACAATTTTTTCATGAACGACGAATAGAAAAAGGGAGAATCTTTCTGCAATTTTAACTTTTAAATAGCTATTAAAAATTTATTTATATAAATATAACTTTGATTGAGGCAAAAAACATCCGCTATTTCATACAGATTATTTTGATATATAAATAATTGTATTTGGTTAATTCTTGTTCAGTTATGATTGTTTGAATGAAGCAACATAGTAGGAAAATATCATTCTTCATAAAATGAGTTTTAAAAAAACCGTAACTAGAGTTTTTAATGAAAGCACCTCAAGAAAAATAATTATAACTCGAGAAATATTTCGAATATTGACAACATCTTGGTATCGTTTGAAAGCTAAAGAATCACAAAACATTATTAAGCAATAAAAAAAAATCCAATATTTTGAACGATTTTCGAAGTTTCAAGTGTGTACGTACACCTTAAAAATAGGTGTTCATTAAAATATTTTAATCAAAGCATGATTCTGAAATCAACCTTAATTGTAAATACAATAAAATTCCAAAAAATGTATTGAAAGCATACCTTGTATTGAGACCTACTTAACATGGAAAAATAAGATGAATACGCCATGTCTTGATCCTCAGAGAAAAAAAAAGTCAGAAATGAAATATTGAGTGCTAACACACATATAAAGCTTAGTTTTATTTTTAATAGAAATGGAGAAGAAAAAAAAAAACAAAATAAAGAAAATTGTTGTTGATTGGCAACTTTGTTCACGGCAATATTAACCTCTTCCTGTAAAATGACGAGCATAGCTTGTGATTGGTGTTTCATGTCATATAACACAATGTCTTGCGACTAAAGTTACTTTTGGATATGATAATAAATTCGGTTTAAAATTTCTAGTGAACTGAATCTGGCAACACTTTTATTACATATGTTGATACCATAGATCACTATCACATACTGTTTATCTTTAGATTGTTTTGGCATAAGTCACGGCCAAATTGTTGTTAGTCAGAGGATTTTATTCTTGTAAACATTTATCGCGAACATCTGTCATACTAAAGGAAATACATGCTATGAAATAAACGCAGTAACGAATAAGAATAGTGCATACTATGTAGATCAAGGTGATTGGAGGGATTCCAAAAAATTCAAAAGAAATAAGGGTACATTTACCTGAAATTGATAATGAAACTAATGATATTACCAAGAAGACGAAAACGTGCTTAGTGACTAATAAGTGATTTTAGTGAATGCTCGCTCTGGAGTCATAGACACATCAAACTAATGGATTCGAAAAGAAATAAGATAACGTACCTGAATAAATAAAAAAAAATTTAAAAAAAATTACTGGAGTACCTCGCTTAAATGCGAAAACTAGACCATAATCTGAAATCATTAGAAATTTTTGAAAAAAAGTTGAATCTGAATTTATCAATTACAATTGCATCCATATCAATAATATAATTTTAATTAACAATATGTAAAAATTATAGAGTAAACTAAGTTTTCTTAAATAAAAATTAATTCATTATTTCATGCACAATTTTTCATTATTAAATCTTACTGAAAGGATTAAATTAATTAATCAAGAAGTAATGTGTTAGATTCGCATCAAAATACATTTTAAGTAGATTTTTATATATAAATCTATAATTTAACCATTTTTAAAAATCAAATTGATTTGGCATCTTTAATCAAAAGAAAAGCTAGTTTTGAACGATATCAAAGTTATCCCCAATTATTTTACAATTCAAAACTTTCACAAAATTCAATTAAGGAAACAACAAATACGAAAACATTTAAAAGAGTATTAAAATATTTCTTTAATATGTAATTGCGTATTTATGATAAAATCGCCTGGGAGCATATAATGTCAAACTTATTTGTGAAAAATCCACCAACCATAGAAAGTTTAATCTGCCCAATTGCTTTACAAGAAAAAAAAAATTGCAGAACCATTGATTTAAAATTCATTAGAATGTAAAGCAACTCATTTTCTGCTACAGACACAGATTTCATTGAAAGTGGATCTTATTAGAATTAATTCGGTACCAATAAGCAACAAATGTCACATTTAATTGAAAAGTCTCAACACTGTTTCGCTGAGTTATTTTTGGCGCATAATAATTGGATTCCTTTTATAATTGGATTCGCTAGTTTTCAAGAATCCAAAATCATACATTTCCCTACATAAGCACACAAAAATAATTCGCGTACACGTCAATAACAGATAGGGCAATAATTCAAAAAAATTTGCTTACTGGCTTACTCAGATAAGAGTTAAAACGCAAAAAAATATAAATGTTTCCTTTTTATTTATTTGAGAAATTATGCACCGCATTTCCAGCTTCAAATTTTCCCTGAAGGGTGCACATAAACTTACAGAAAAGCGAAGGGTAGCATGAAATAATAAAGCATTATTTTAGAGAAAACGAAATTTTATGCACAATATACTGAAGTGGTTATTAAGGCTAAAGAATTCTTTGCTGAGAAGGAATCGTTTGTTTTAACCCGCCAAATAGTTGACAATTTCTATCTTAGTAAAAATATTTCAGAATGGTTTAAACATTAAAGAAAGCTCACCATGTATTTTTTAAAATGCAATTAATTGATTGATTTGATGCTATTCTAAGCTTAAAAGACGATTCATTCTTCTTTCTTTTATTTTTCTTTTTTGATGTATGAAGCAGCGCTGTCCGAACAAAAGTGGGGCCTTGAAACAAATTGCATTCCGTAAAATTATAATTTACTGCCTTTTTCTATTTATTATATTACACAGAGTTTTGTAATAAACATTAAAGGAATACATAAAAAAAGATAAACGAATTGTTTTATAAAGTCAGCATTTCAATCATAGCATAATTTACTATGGAAATAATAGAATATATGCTGGTTTATATATGGTTTAAAGCAAATTTATTGATATTATCCTATTGATTTAGCTTATTTTAATCAAATTTGGATCTGATAAATAAAACTTATAAAGAGACAAATTATTATTAACTATTGCTGGATTTCAAATAGTTTATTTTATTTTATTTTTTAAAGTGTCGAAAAATTTTTATCAATAAAAACAATGACAAATATTATGCCTAATAAAATTTTCAAAGTACTACAAAATTTTGAATAAATTATTTTTAATGAATATTGTGATGTTTAAAATAGCGCGATTTGAAAAGCTAAACTTAACGACAAACAACGATTTCTTTAAATACATCAACAGAATCACCAAGATCTTAGCAAGCCACATTTAAATCTTTGCAACATTTGCTAAAATCCTCTTCAGTCAGTTTCTGAATATTATCCGACTGATGTTAAAACAACAACAACAATACGATTCTAATTTTCTTGATAAACTTCTAATCTTTTTTTAAAGAATGAATACATTTTCAATCATGATTTGATTAAAAATATGGAGATAGCTATTAACAGGCGCAGAGAGATTCAAAAAACAAAGCATCGCCATGGATTAATGGGTGCGAATAGTGCAAAATGTCGCCAATAATATTCAAATGTATGTATTGTCGCAAATATATAATATCATGTGCCTGCTGAATGAGTCCTTCGCAGATGCAGGAATGGATGCTGGATAAATGATTCCCAGCTTTGACAATAAATTTAGTGACGACTTTGGCAACAAAACTATTAAAATTCCAAATATTCTAGAATTATGGCGATATCTCTTCAAGACTCAAGTTTCGAAGTTTATTTCAAGACGTTCAATACCTTTTCATGGAAGATATAAAACCTTAGACGCACAGAAATGAACCAGTCAGTTGAATCGAATTCAAGCGAGTAGTTGAATAAAGACGCTCTTTGGAATAAAGATTTCCAGCGAGTTCCTTATTAACGTTTTCTGTTGTTGTGATTGTTTAATAGCGATACGCTGAGTGTGTGCTTATCTTTATTGGGAATATTGTTCGTGTGTCCATTTTGGTTGTGCCTTGCTACTGTATATTATATTTGTAGTTTTATGTAAAATGAAATTCATTTATTAATGGAATTGTTGAATTTTTTCTTCCTACAACCACAGGACGGATTTATCCTAACAGTACGGATATAATCTAAACAGAATATAAAAAAAAAGGAACGATGGCATTTATATTTTGCGAAATCAGTCATTAGTGCAGCATCCTTAAAAATACCAGGTCTTGTGTGCTTGCACTGTTCGAGGCCCCTTCGAGCTGGCTCTGATTTCTTTGAGATATCCCACGAAATATAATATATTTTTATTGTTAAACTATAAACAAACAGTACTTCGGAATAGTTGAGAAACGACGATAAAAGAGAACTTTGTTAAACTCTATAAAGTAGTGATTTTCATCACTTCAAATACATGCACTTGTATTTGACTCGTTACTGTGATCAGAAACCAAAACAAGCGTTCTCATTTACCACATTGTCTCTGGAATATTTAGAAACACATTTTAATAATTATCAACATCATAATAATTGGGATTGAATAATCAATGAATTTCAGAAAATGCAATGCTTAAAGAGTCCTCCAATAAAATGCTTAAAGAGTCCTCATATAAATTATAGGTCTATTTTTCCCATTTCACATGATCACTTCAAATCGAATAAAAAGACAAAATTCGAAAAATTAATACCTTAATTATTCTAACTATACCCTATTTATTACAAATTTTCCAAGGTGGCTTACTTGTAAATTAATCAGCCAGTTGGAAAAAAGAAGACTTCCCTTCCCCTTTAATTTATAAGCGACCTTTTAAAAAAATTCTAAGAAAAATGCTTTAAAATTTAAATAATATTTAATTCAAAATACATAATCATAACAAATCAAATACGCGTACCAAAATAAATAAGCCTAAAAATACAGCAAAAAAAAAAAAAAAAAAATCTTGAGATCTCGGGGCCCTTTAAAGTTAAGAAAACCTTCAGACAATTGTCTACCTTGCCTATTTGTTATTCTGGTCCTTAAAAATAGCCCATAAAAGCAATAAGACATAGAAAAGAAATATTACACAGGATTTTTTTCACCAGAGTTGTAATTCTGTATTTAATTTTTTATCTAATAAAAAGAGAAGAAAATAAAACCTTTAATACATATTCGGTTCTAAACAAAATTTTAATGCCCGATACTGTGTAAGCGTATGAAAATTTAGAGGGATAAAGATTATTTACACTTGTTAATCCGATAGAAAATATTGCTGATTATAATTGTCTGTATTAACGAAAACTGAAAAATGTTACACACCTCTTAATCACCTTCTTTGATGGTGATAACAGCCATATGTTCTTGCACGCGCTTCAGTATCTTGCTCCCAAGCAATTGAACCTATCACCTAACAACGATGAATTAAATCCTGGGGCGTTACAATTCGTGCATTGCGCATTTTAAAAACGTAAAATAAAACTCGCTTAAGTATCTTCGAAGAGTCAAAAACAAATCCTTTATTTTCAGCACCAGATTCTTTCCGAATTTTGTTGAATTCTTTACCGTAACTCATCTCCCCTTCAAGGAACCATTGCCATTTCTTTCGTTTTGAATAGAAAATAGATCGAAATTGCCATCAATTCAGAAGTAGGGACTTTGTAATTACGCATGAGAAATGGGATGATTCTTTGTTATAAGTAATAGCGCGTGTTTCGTTTTGGAAAAGCGGTTTTTGTTATCGCGCATTTATCTTCAAAATACGACCTCTAGATATTTTCTCACTGTTGCTTTCTCTTTGGAAATATACTGCTTTACATAGCATTCGAAGGGTTTAAAGTCACCTCCATTATTCCCTTGAGTTGTTTAATATTCTAGAGTGTTGCCAAGCCATTAGAAGAAATTTATGTGGTATGAAAAGAAATACAATTATTGATTTATTTTTATTTGTCGCTTTCTTTTGCAGATGTGCGTGTTTTGAAAAATGTCGAGGGGAATTTCACATCTAATGTATATCATGAAATGAAAATTTAGTTAGACAGCATGATTCATTCAAGAAGAAATTTCAATACAATAACGATTTGCTTTTAACTTTTAAGAAATGTGTGATTTATGTTAGGAAAAGAAAAACATAATTTCTGGTTTAAAATTTGTTGCCATCTTATCATGGGAATCTTTATAAATAAATAAAAGTAAAATGTAATTTTAAATGTTATTAAAAGCATTTACTTTATTTATACTATACATTCTTCTAATTTTATTCCATTTATGTCTAATATAATTGGACCCAATAACTAATTTATACACCGTTTGAGAGACGCATTAACTTTAAATTGGAAAAATGCTTTTAAAAAAAACCTATTTAATCTGATTTTTTAAAAAAATTAACTTCTGAAAAAAATTATATAATTTTCTGATAATATTTTTAATATTCGCCACTTATTAATATTTTGAACAAAATATAGTTCATCCTTCTGACAAGGGAAGGGCACGGTTTTGAGATCTGAGACCGGGATGAGATTTTGTATTATGATGGTATACATTTAGAATGTTCATTCATGAAAATATTAAAACGCAATGTTCAATCAATTTCGAGAAAATGGTCCTCAAACTTTTGGTAAAGCTTATGTACTGATAACTTGACTCCCGTCCGGGTGATCCTAATAGCATGGTTGTCTTGGTAACGGTCTCGTTTGCGGAAGGTCAGAGTTCGAATCTGGCTGGGAATTTTTCATTTATTTTTTCTTTTTTAATAATTCTTATTCAATCAAAAATGTACAAATGCTTTTAATTAATATGTTTTTAATTTTTTTATCCAAAAATAAATATTTGTTATCAAAATACATAATAATAAAATTTTAAAAGAAAAAAATTATAAATACAGATGCATTTAAAAAAATAAAATTATATAATTTAATTAACGATTTATAGATAGATTTAATTATATGCTGCTTATTTTTAAATTATAATTTAATGTTTAAATGAAAAATAATTAAAAATGTATCATTAATAGCTACAGATAATTTAACTTGATAATTAACAATTCATTTTCAAATTCTTGGATTGTAATAATAATGAATTATCAATTCTAACTCAACAAAGCTGTATTTATATCAAAAATTGAAGGGAGCAGCTGATATTCATTAAATATATAAGCAAACGTCCCCAACTGCAATAATCAAAAGAAATAATAGAGAGCAGGTGTTAGTTTATTGAATGCGTAGGCAGATGATTCAAAGCGTATTAAGCGTATACAAAAATCTTCTTATTTAATCGAACATGATCAAGAAATAAATTCTCGCAAAGATAGAATAAAAATCCTATCAATTGTACAACATCAATTGTCATCGCCAATTTTTAATAAGATAATAAGGTATATATGGAAAGCTGTCCAACTTTCTGATGAAAGAGATATATTTTTAAAGGTAAATAAAGTGTGTTTTCCCATAGATCTCTTAAAGAAACCTTGCTCTTGTGGACAATCATCATTGATCAGTTGTGCAAGATGTCGAAATATATTTTGTTTCCAATGTTTTTACTACGAAAATAATATAATAGTTTATAATCGAAAATAAATGTATATCGGATAATTTTTTTTAAATATTGAATAATTTTTTTTGCGATGTGAGTATTTATAATTAATAATTATCACCATTTATGTTATATTTATTACTATTTTTCAATATTAAATTACAATTTAAGCATTAAAATAATAAATATTTATGCTTGCATAAAAATAAATAGCATATTAATTAAAACTATCTGTAAATCGTTAATCGTTAATTTTTTTAATGCATCTGTATTTATAATTTTTTCTTTTAAAATTTTAATTTTATTATTATGTATTTCGATAATAAATATTTATTTTTGGATAAAAAATTAAAAACATATTAATTAAAAGCATTTGTAAATTTTTAATTGAATAAAAATTATTAAAAAAGAAAAAAATTAATAAAAAATTCCCAGCCAGGTTCGAATCTTGACCTTCCGCATACAAGACGATTACCTAGACATCTATGCCATTGGGGTCATACGAAAGGGAGTCAAGTTATTTATCAGTATATAAGCTTTACCAAAAGTTTGTGGACCACTTTCTCGGAATTGATTGGCCATTGCGTTTTAATATTTTCATGAATGAACTTTCTAAATGTATACTATCATTATACTAAATTTCATCCCGATCTCGGATTTCAACCTCACGCCCTTCCCTTGTAAGACTAAAATGAGCCGAGATGTGGAGCTTTGAATTTCATTATTTTAGACCAATCAACGTTCACTTGAGCGCAAGCTGTGCGTTTATTGGTGAATCCTCTTGGAGGCGGCTTTTCAAACGGTTTATTTGTCTACAATAGTGATGTGTAAAGCTTTTTAATTCTCAGTTTTAATCGCAGAACAGATAAACTTTTTTTTATTTAAAATTTTTGTGTGCCAGGAGTATTTTACTAGTTATTATTAATAGGCCAAGGAAGATTTATAAAGATTTATTCTTAATTTTTTAACAGGGCGTTTATCGACTCAAATAACGTAAAATTTAAATTTATTATAACATTATTCAGAGCATTTCTCCTATTGGAAGTATGGGCGATTAAGAAACAATTTAGAAATAATTCTGAGGCATGGCGAGAATATACTTTCTGTATATCAGTCTATTCTCACCATTAATATTATATGATATCTTATTACTACTTATATGCTATTATAATAATTAATATTCTACAACAATCCCTGGTTGAAATTGAATTGTACATAAATATATATTTTAATTTTCATAATAATGTTTTAGGTAATTTAGGTTTTTTAAAAATAATTTATGGAAGGAAGTTTCAATTAATTAATTAAATTATTTTATCATTAATGAATATTTTTATTTGATTGATTTACAACTTTATTTTTAAAGCGAAAAAGTCTTAATTTGATGCTTATAGATTACTCTCTCCCTCTCTCTATTATATATATATATATATATATATATACAAAAGTATTAGAATCAAGTTAATAGGAAAAACGAAAACCAAATAAAAATTAAACCAAAAAAATTATTAAAAAATATTAAATATATATATATATATATATATATATATATATATATATATATATATATATATATATATATATATATATATATATATGTGTGTGTGTGTGTGTGTGTGTGTGTGTGTGTGTGTGTGTGTGTGTGTGTGTGTGTGTGTGTGTGTGTGTGTGTGTGTGTGTGTGTGTGTGTCTTTTACATTAAGCAATTGCCAAAAATAAATTCGAACCAATTGTCAAATTTTGCATCGGACAATATTTCGCGGGATCGGTAACTGCAAAAATTATACGTTAAGAATTCGAATTGTGTAAACTAACTTATAATAATAATAATAATAATTCTTTAAAAAATGAATTATATTGCAACTGAAATATTTTAGAATTTATTATCTTCATAAATAATATGCAATTCTTGAGAATAATAGTTAAGAATTCAATGTATGCAAAACTAGTTACTTAATACAACTTTTTAAAAAATGAAAATGATTCAATTAGTTGAAAATTAAAATATAAGTTTATTAATTTCAAAAAGATTTGAAATGAAAATTAGGATTTATTCTTTTTTTTTAAATCTCTTTTTTTTAAAATTATTATTTTACTAATGGGGCAATCTTTATTTAAAAATAAATTCACTCAAATTTATGAGCATAAAAGATTTCTGGAATGAAATTTTGAAAAAATTAGACTCCAGAAAACTGCAGAAAAGATTGATAGTAGACAAACTGAACAGCGCAATCTGTATAGATAACACAGATACAAGCATAAAGAAACGATAAACAGACGATAACAACTATTCAGCAATATTTTTATATTTGAAACTAATTTAATAAAAATTTTAACCAAAAATGGCACGAATATACGGGAATTATTATTTTTACATCACAAAATATGCATTATAAAACTGAATTTGAAATAGAAAATCAAATTCCTAAAAATTCCTAATTAATAACTATTCTGTGAATATATGAAAATGTATACATATAGATGCTCAGTCATTAGATCATAGTTTAAAAGAAATAAATAAAAGAAATTTATAAATTCAGGTTATAGACACATTTTCTAATTCCTGAAGTGAATAAAAAGTATTTATTATATATTAAATTGAATTTAATAGGCGCTATTTGACTTTTATGAAGTGTATTATAAAAGAAGTAAAATTGAAAATAAATATTATACTAAAAGATTAGGAAGAAGATTGATATGTATAAGAACTTAGAGAATTTTATAGTAAGTAGTTTTAATTATTTTAATCGATCTTTTATCTAAATTAATAGATAAATGCTTTTACAACGATAAAAATCCTGTACTTTCATTTTATTCTCGATTTTATATTGTTTTACCAAACAACATTCAAGATAAAAGCATACAAAAAAAAAATATTTATGCAAAAATATTAGAATCAAAATAATTTTCTTACTGGATTGATTAAACACATGCAATTTGCTTTATTGTGTATTTTATATTTTACTTAGTATATTTCTATAATTTAGTTAGCACGAGGGTATTCTTTATAAAGTGTATCTTATTTCAAGCTATACTGAATGCTAGAAATATTCAGAATATTTTCATTTCCATAAGTATATATATATATATATATATATATATATATATATATATATATATATATATATATATATATATATATATATATATATATATATATATATATATATATATATATATAAGTAACCAATCTAAAGTAAGAAAAAGTTTGAAAACGAAACTAAAATGAAAACGAAACAAAACAGTTTCGCAATCGCAACTAAAATTTATAACCTATTTAAACTAAAACCAAAAAGGAACTTCATAGTATTTAGAGAGCGCAATTGCAGCTACTTCTAAAACACAGATGAATTGATACAAAAGTATTAGAATCAAGTTAATAGGAAAAACAAAAATCAAATAAAAATTAAACCAAAAAAATTATTAAAAAAATATTAAAAAAAGAATCCGGCCTGAAGACTTTTTCAAGGGTCACCCTCAGGCAGGGATTCAAATAAAGGGATTTTTTCTGTGAGGACATACAGACTTTGTCTAATAATGATTCCTCGTGACCCGAAAATCCCCTGAAATTATGCTCAAGAGATATACCATTTTAACAGAAAGGAAATACAAATAACAAATTAGAAAAAAAGAACCACAACAAAGTAAAAATACAATAAAAACAATAACAATAAAAACAAAAACAGCATTAAAATTAAAATTAAAAACGAAAAAGCTAGTACATACCATCCAACAGTCAAGGAAACTTTAAACAATCGATTGTGATTTCCTGTTTTTAAAAAAGTTAACGGTAAATTATGTAAACAGAGGTAGGCACCCAGCGCCATCTATTGAGTGATCCTCGAATCCTGTGGGCTAAATAATATGTAACATTATTTTTGGTTGAAGCAAAGGGCAGGTTGAAGACATAGACGAGAAATTGCATTCTTTAGTTTCGTTTTATTCTATTCCGAGTGGCAGGCATGATTTTTTACAAGACGCAGCGCGGCACAAAAGCAGAAATAAGAAAGAAGGCAAAAAGGGCCGAACGAATGATCACTAGTGTTATATAAGATAGGATTTCTGACCACGCGTCAAAGGAATACACGTGTTGACCTTTGACACCTTTTCAAGGGCAAAAGTATCACTTTCATTTGATACGTAATACTGATGGCGCATTATTTTTACAAAGGCTTTAATTGAACCGAAAGTGGATTTGGATCACGAAATAAGAGAATATTTTAGAATGAAGTTACGATGGGCTAAATTAAGATAAAATCTTGGAAATTAATTAAATGGAAATTAGAATTAAAATACCATTATATATATATATATATATATATATATATATATATATATATATATATATATATATATATATATATATATATATATATATATATATATATATATATATATATATATATATTCATTGTTTTAAAAATTTAAAAATCTTTCATACTTCAATTAATTATTTTGTTACATTTTATCAATCTTATAAAGGAAAGTAAAAATAAAGAAAAGGTCAAGAGAACACATGTAACAATTTATAAATCTATACATTAATTTAATAAGAATAATATTTATGGTAAAAAATAGACAATTCATTATAAAACTTTATTAGGATTAGCAGCTATCTCAGTGCTATTTATCAGTAACAATTAAACAGGAATTATTTTCCATTTCATTTTCATTTTCACTTAATTCAAATCCTTAATTCTTAAGGCCTCATACATATCAAGCACTGAGAAACTTTATTTATCACAAAACCCTTCTCAACATTAGAACGAATCGATATTCCAAATTTATCCGCCAGCATGCTTATCACTCTCATGATTTATGCTCCAAGATAGCCCCCTCCCGGTTTCAATTTTTGGCTCTCCCGACCCAAATTGGATGTCCCTATCCATCTTACAACAACTTTCCACACTCCACTGCTCCCGAGATCTATCCTCCCCGACCGTTCTTCTACCCGCATGGGGCTGAAACAAGCAAATAAAAATCATAACAGGCCGCAAACAATGTAATATCTGCTCTTTCCCTTACCTTGCTTCCAGACATAACGCTTCCAAAACGCTCCGCTTATTCCTTATCCAAATTACTTTCCCGAAATTTTCCAGGGCAAACTCATCAAACAGTTCATATCGGCGTGCAAGAGTTTAAGACCACCCCGTCGTTCCTCCCTTCGTTCGCTCCCCCTTTTAGACCATCTCGGTGGCGAGGCGGCATTCGCTCGTTCCATCTTTTGCGGTTATTAGTTGAAAATTCGTCCGTTCTTCAGGTGGATGGCAAATTGGTGGAAATTTCGCTGTCCTCGATGCTTTTCCGGGCATGTGGATAATCGATCCCCTCGAGAGCTCTTATTGGTTCCATCGAGTGTCAACGTTCGATTCTTCGAACAATACCTGGCCCCCTAACCTCGACAATTCCTCTTTTGAAAACTTGCAGGCTTTGTATGCACTCTCCAGAGCGTAGTTGAATTGCAGGGAGATTAGTTTGATCTGGACAGGAAATTGTTTTCCTTCTTAGAATTGCAACTGTAAATAAAGCATGGTGGTTTAAAATAGAAGAAACTTTTGTTATTTTAAAATTTCGATTAATTTCACTATGGAAGACACAATTTACGTGCAAAAAAAAAAAAAAGTGGTAAGAAATACTTCAGTCTACATCGTGACACAAGAGAAGAAAAAACGAAAAATTTTCCCTCCAGTGATTTTACTATGAGATTTTGATATGGATTTCTTTGCCACGTGTCGATTTAGCATAGGATTCTTAGAGAAAAATTAAATATCAATAAAAGAATGTTGTAAGCATTAAGGATTTCCTTCACACGGAGCGTGAGAAAATGTTAAGACCAGCACTTTTATAGAGTGCGTGTAGAATTAATTAAATAAAAGTAGGAATAGGATCCGGAAATAAGAGAATATTTTAGAATGAAGTTAATATAGGTAAAACTAAGATAAAAATTAGGAAATTAATTAGGATTTAAATTTAATACTACAATAATATAATTTAAATACTACATTATTCCCTTTTTTTATGTTTTTCCACTCATTTATAGCACTTTTTGTTAGTCACCTCAAATTTTCGATGTTTGCAGTATATTAAATTAATAGAGTTTATAAGTATGAAATTTTAATAAATTTTTTATCATTTAAATCAAGCATACTGATCGAATGGGGAAAATTCGGAGTAAAATGAAGCCTCAAACGGCCAGAAACATTCCAAGCAACCATGAAGCTATCTGTGGAACAAAGATTGGGTGAAAATATTTGACAATTTTTATGAATCTGAAAGACAAATAAAGACATAAGGAATGAAAGACGCTACCAGAAATATAGTTTGAATTATTTCGGTACAAAGCAGTAATTTTGATCATAAGAAGCCGCAGAGGCAAAATTATTTGAAAGCACCTCCTAGGTTGTTGCCAATTAACGATAAAAAATAACATGAATGAATTTATTTGTGCATTTAATTGCACTATCATGCTTATTTTCTATTATTTCTCACGTAATTAAAAGGAAGTTCTTATATTGACTTCACATATCCATAAATGTTTTGACACAATTATAACTTTCATTTCAAAGACCTAGTACAAGAATTAAATTATTAAAAAATTACAGATGAATTCTCTTTGTTAAAAGCAATAAAAGTAATTTTTATTTGTTTATTTATTTTAATATTTGATGTCTTTCAATGCCTTTTTCTGTGTTTTTAAAATTTTATTCCGATATTTTTATTTTCATTTCCTTTATTAACGTTTCAAAACTATTAAGTCAATGAGATTTTATGTGTACTTTTGTGCTTTTTTAAAAGTAAATCTATTTCTTTTTATTAATATTTAGCATTATAATTTCTATCATTATAGTTGGGAAATTTACTTGAAGTTTGTAAGTTTGAATGTTTATTTAAATTTAATTGCAGTTATTTTAAGCTGAATTCCTACAACATTTAAAATTTTGCAATATCGTCATTTCACTAATTTAAATTACAAAAAAAAAGTTTCTTTAGTTGAGGAACTGATCACTATTTAAAAAATGATTGAATTTTATAACAGAATTTGAGAGGATATATTCTTAAACAACTGATGTATTAGTAAATCATATGGTATTTTAATTATTAACAAACCGGTTACAATATTTATGGAAATTGCATTTAAAATATAGAATATGAATGAGTATCATTTAAATATAAAATTATTAAGTTAAAAGAATTTGCATTAATACAAGGCTCAGCCTTAAAAATTGGAAATTTTATGATCTTAAAAACAGCAAATTAGGTGTAAAATAAATTTAAAAAAAAAATTGAATTTCGTACATGTATCAAAATATTTCAGTTTTCTAATGGTAATTAAATAATGAACCTATATAGAAAGATAAAAAAAGATAACAAAATAAAATACTCCGCAACTATAAAATCTGTGCTCAAATGCAAACTTTCATTTCTGTTATGTTCATTATCTATACTTATAATAAAGCTCAATATGTGTGCGTGTGTATGTTGGCGCTCTACAGGCCTGAACGTTTGACCTACAGCTACCAAATTTGGTACATGTATACCTTGGAGATCGGGAATGCCCACCTTTTCCTTTCTTGAATTCAAAAATTCAAGAAAGGAAATTCTTTTCTTGAATTTTTAATTAGAATTTTAATTATCAATTAAAAACTAACTTTACCGCCAAAAAAAATCTTCATTACCCCACCGCCAAATAAGTAAGGCTTCAGTTTTTTTCCCACGTTAATGAAGTTAGGCTTGACATCTTTCGGCGGATTATTTCAAACGATTCTGTTTATTTTCTTAATGTTTGATGCATTTGAAATTAAACATTTTAATTAATCGATCTTTCAGATTCATCCCGAAGTACTTTTGAATTAAAATAAAACAGAATAAAGGAAATTAAAAATTTCTAATCTCCATAGTGTTACCCCTACTGGCGTAGAAAAATTCACGCATTTGCTTTACTATAAGTGGCGTTGAAAATTCACGCATGAGCATTGTGTTCACAATTATTATCAACAGATGCTGACTGGATTTAAATTATTTTTAGGTTCGTTGTATGCTTTTGTAATTAAAATGTATTTATGTTAGTTATATATTTTTTGCATATGCTTATAGTTTTAAGTACATCATTTTTAAAGTAGGTTTTTTAATTTGTTTTCGACCGATTATTTTAAACGGTTCTATTCATTTTCTTAGTGCTTAATGCATTTAAAATTAAACATTGTTAATTAATTGATTTGCTCATGATAAAATTCTTGAGATATTACATAAATTAAAAAAGATATTTTTTAGTGTCCATAAAGTTTAAATGCTCAGTGACTCTGTTTTCAGTAATCATATTATTAAAAAAAAAATACTTTGTTTCAGCAAAAAATATTGTTATATTAATTGCAGATTAATCATTTCCACTTTAAATTAAAGCATACATTCTATGGGAGCTAACAGAAAATTAGAGAGATACAGATTACGTTATGACTGAAGGCTTTTATAATATTATGAGAGAATTATATGACTATCAAAATTTGAAGTTTTAAAATATTTTGATGAAGAAGTATTAAAGTAGGAATTACATAAAATATTTAATTATTAAAATTTTAACGAGCATTAAGATTGGCGAACCAGCTGGTCGCCAAAGGTGGCTAGTTGAAAATAAAATTTGTGATTAAGAGCAAAAAGTTCAGTGAAAACGATTCTTTTCTATGGTTATTTTTTATTTTGAATGATTAGCACAAATTTTGTTTAAATTATCGGTTTAACAACTGCATTACGAAACAATAGAATAATATTCCACTTAGAAAGAAAAACTTTACTTTTTAAGTAGAATACATATAGCTCGATGATCCTGAGCTGAAAAAAAATTTGCTTTATTACTTATGTTTGAATCATTTATAAGAATTTACTGAAAACGATTCTTTTTTATTTTGACGATTCGCATAGAATTTTGTTTAAATTATCAATTTAGCAACTGCATTATGGCAACAATAGAATAATATTCCATCTAGAGAGAAAACTTTACATTTTAAATAGAATACATATAGTTCGTTGATCCTATTATAAAATAAATTTCTTTAAAGCACATGTTTAAATCGTTTATAAGAATATAATTATTTTTGTATCCTTAAAGAGAGAAATATTTAACAATTTATAGTATACTTTCTTTGCTTTCATTCTTATATTTAATTTATTTATAAAAATAGGCTTAGCAAAATATTGAATAAATTTTAGAATCATTGGATTAATTATTCTTAAAATACAAAAATATGCATCTTTATCTTCATAAATTTTGAATTCTAATCATTTATTTCTTTCTCTCAATTACCCTCAGGATACGATTTTTTTTTTAAATTCAATAAAACTTTCCTTGCATCTCTGGCGTATTTAAAATTTAATAACTAAGATATGTCAAAAATTTCATAAAAATTAAGCCGCTTCACTTGTAAAGTCTGTCCAAGAAATCCCGAGCAACTTATGCATATTCATACTCATTTTATAAACTACAACCCCAGGGCTTTCGGAGAGACAAGATCGTAAAGAATTCTCGAGCAGCACCCGAACCACTCAACTCGACACCCCCCTTCCTCGCTGCTGACTCCTGACAGGCGTTACGGCTGAGATATCCCGGTTTCCGTGTCTCAAATATGCGCCGAGCGACAAATTGAAGTTATAATTTTTAGGCTTTCAGAAAACTGGCGAAGCAAAATTAAAGTATCAAGTTCACGTCTGACAGAAAGTCGATAATTGTGCTCTAGACAATCCGAAAAGCGAAAATTGATTTTTGAATTATACCCCATTCTCTTCAGTCTTCCACCGGCCCCAGAGGGAATTTTCCCTTTTCAAACTTTTACATCTGCGCCTTCATTTACTTCGACTCAGCTGCTCCGTACCAAGTTATTCAAAATTTGATCCAGCCGTCTTTTAAAGAGTGATGTATCCAGAGCGAAAATATATACAAATTTTTCCAAATGCGTTATCGATTGCGCATTTTGGCGTGTTTGCTAAATTTCGGCTCGGGGGGGGTGTTTTCAAATCAAAGTAATAATTTCGTTTAATTTTTGGATAAGTCAAATTGATAGAAATGGACCAAAATTCTGTAAATATTTCAGCTGGACTCAAAACTGAGAGGACATGGTTGATATCGACTCGTAATTTAACAGCTCGTTAGTGAAGCATATTAGGAATTCTTAAATATTTTTCCAACCGCAACCGTAACCATTTTGGTAAGGGGAAAAATGATAGCGACCATGATTCTTTTAAAGTATATCTATGCTGATTTAAGTTGAAAAATAATAAAATAAGATGTATCTAGACGGAAAATATATAAAATATTTTGCAAATACGTTATTCATTGAGGATTTTGAGGAATTTCTAAAATGTACCATCATGGTCTTTTCAAATCAAAGTAAAACCGTTTAATTTTCGAAAGAGTTAAATTTACAGAAGTGGATCAAAATGCTGCAATTTTTTTAGCTGATTTTAAAATTGGCATCCATCTGTAAATTAACAGCTCTGCTGTGATGCATACTAGTAATACATAAAATTTTTATTTCCTTCTGCAACCATTTTTAAAAAGAACAAATATTCACTAGCAGAATTATTCTAAAATATATTACCGCCTAAGTTTTAAAATAATAATGCGAAGCTTTAATTTAAAGATAACTAAAAAGAAATTAAATTAAATCACTATTTTGATAATTTAATGATATCTTTTAAATTAATGCACTATTTTTTACTTATATTTGTATAGACAATGTTTGCGATGCTTATATTCTGTGAAACTCGCTTAGGTTATACAAAATATGAAGAAGCAAGACAATATGACACATATTTTAATACGGTCGAAACTCAAATTATTTGAATTATTTTGAAGTATTAAAAAGGCTAAACAAAGAAAATATCTCTAGATTTAGTTTAGTTAGTTAAGTTTATTTTGGGATGGACCTCTTAATTCTGAGCCACTGTCAGATGATGAGGACAACATCTGAGCTGGCACCCCATCTCCAACCTTCCGCTCCAAATCGGCGGGAAGACATTTTGCCCCGACGGATTACAGTTCAACAGACCCCCTTACACAACGGTTCTTCGGTGGAATCGGGACTCGAACCTGGAGCCCTTTGGCTCTGAGACTTAACTACTACCCCACCGCGACCCCAAAATCTCTCTGGAAATACTGGATATTCGATTCCTGGATTATAAATTCAAAGTATTATCTGGAAGATGAAGGTAAAATTGCTGTTAAATTAGACGCTGTTCAATATTTTACTAAAAAAAATTAAATTAATAAAAAAAATCATTTAGAAAATAGAAATTATATCCTTTAGATCAAGGACCTCTTCTTCAGATACATTACTTTAGATATTATCCGTGATCTTTATATTCTGCGGAATCCACCTTAGATTACCAAGCACAATTTAATACAGCTAAATTTTAATCATTCGGATCACTAATCTGTAAACAAAATCTTTCTGCGGGTAACAAACATTTGGACGTTGGATTCCAAATTCTGTATAATGATACATTTTTCAGAATGTGGGTGAAGAACTCATTAGTCCTCCAGAACATGACAACAGCATTGTTACAGAATTAAAAGCATCAAACAGTCAGCGAGTGAGGTGTTTGTAACCTTCGATATAGTGGTAAATACTGTTCGTTTCAGTACCCTGAGACGACCGCTTTTGATGATTCTATCTTGTTAAGGAGTGACACGTGAAAGGATGTTCACATTTCTGGAATTTACTTTAATGTTAAATGTAAACATGTCCTCCTTTTCTCTTTGCTGTCACTCCTATTTTGCCAAATTAAACCCATCTTAACGCATGCGCAAAAACCCGGAGAGTTTTAGAATCCGTTGGCAAACAATAAATGGGGAGGAAACGTGATATTTACTCACCGTAAAATAAATAAATTAATTAAAAAGTTAGGATTAACATCAAAGAAACGAGCAAAGGCTGCGAAACAACAAATTTTCACCAATATGTTCTGTTCAAGTAACATTTTATTGAAATACAGTATAAGATTCTGGCAAATTACTTCTGAAGTATTCACACGTTGACTGCCCTGTCACTCACATTTGCGTGACAGCAAAAGTTTTCACTCCATGTAGAATTCGAGATGAGCAAAACAAGCTGATATTTAGTTTATATCTTCTTGTTTTAACACGTTGCTCAGCGCGTGAATCGCTTGTGATTCATACATATTATCTAGCTAGATATTTTCTTCTCTACTACAACTTAAACAGAGCAAATAGGTATCCAAGTAACCATCTTATTAGGTAATGGTCCGAACCACAGTCATTAATCATGGCAACGAAAGTATTAAGTGAAGTACTCGTAAATTTCGTTTCATTTTTTTTAAAGAAAGTACTTTTTTTCTTCAAGTATCTAGGTATATTATTATTCGCTTGGAACCTAGCTTCAATGGACCAACTAGTTCGAGAACTGTTATATTACTGTTCCATCCAGTTTTTTAAAAAACGGGAAATGCGAGTTTGGATCATTGGTAAAACATTTGTTGTTATATTGTTAAAACAAAACTCTGAAATCTTCATTCTACGGAACTGTTTCAGTGTTTTAGCAAATTAAATACCATAAAGAATAGATTAAAAATTATCTGTTATTACACTAAGTGTGAGTGAAATAAAAGGCATATTACAATTATGGTAAGGGAAACGAGAAGCAATTAGGAATGAAACAGTTTAGTCGTTAATTGAGTTAGCGTTCCTAGGAAAGAATGAGTTTGCAAATATTACAAGATAACGAAATTTTTTAGCCCACATGAAGTAATTCTAAATGTACAATAAGCTAATGTAATAGTTTTTCCAGTTTAGAGGCATTTGCGGCTAAAATTAAGAAAAGAAATAGAACAAATTTCATGCACAAATTGTGAAAGTCATGGGAAAATGAAATCTGCAAAAGCCTACGAGAATGGTCTAATCAAAGCTTTTTTCCATACTCTAAAAAAACTGTCACTTTGCTCTTTTTCTAATGCTTGAATCAACCAAGAATCTCGGGGTCGGTTTTCTGGACGATTATTGTAGATGTATTTTTATAATTCGTATATGAAAAAATAAGAAACAAAATAATCTATAGAATAGAGTTTAGCCCTGTGCAATAAAAAAGGGGTCAACAATTACAATGAACTTCGGAAAAATGCATTATGCAAAAGTTCATTAATTTTCGAGTGATGAAAAAGGTTCATATAGTATGAAGCATAAAAAGTAATGAATGTAGAGAAATCGCTTATTAATGAGAATTGGAGCCTCATGGACCATGGCAAACATTTTCAATGTGCTGATTTTCAATGTGTTCATTTTCCTAAGCCTTTCAATTTTTGAAATTTGATTTAATTTCGTTCACGAATTTTACCTACAGGTGCATTTAAACAGCAAAAGTTATTTCGTGACAACTCTATATAAACTTAATGCAGTTTGAAATTCGTACGATGGTTTGTTTACATTTGCCTATTGCCATTCGACAATAAGTAATAAGAGAGATTTATATGCAACGTACGCTAGCGTTTTTATAAATGGATTATTTTCTATCCTACAGTTGGCTGTTTTCATTTTTATTCATTAATAACATAATTATTTATCTGCGATTCAATGGAAAAAAATAGACAAAACTATTTGCAATGTAATTTGAGACCCCACAGATTAGCTAGTCTGAGTGTGAAATTTTAATGTTTGTTGGAAAAATTGTGCATTTGTACATATACGAGAGAAATTAGCCTTCAAGTAGGCCATCTGTATTACCCATAAGGTATACATATGGTATGCTTATGGGTAAGACAAACCTTTTGGGTACAGATGGTATGTCATGTGATACTTAGACAAACTGACATTACCTACTCATCGATATTACCTAACTTTCCTATGGTTTGTTTAGATTAATTAAAAGGATGATTATTCTAGGATTCATTTTTCTCGTTTTACTTATAACATTTGCTGTAATGTGCATTGAAAAATCAGTATAGCAACTTAGGCATCAAATATATGCGTCACGAATTTACACAAACTATACAAGACAGAAACTTTACTTATTTGTGTTACCCTTCTTTAAAATACACCCACTCTTCTAAGGCAAGTGTACGACGACGCATACGAATCAAAACGAAATCCACAAATGTTCCTCTATCCATATAGTACAACATCTCGGGTGATTTCAAACACGATATCACCTGATGGGTAAAAGCACAGCAAGCGACGACGAATCTAAAACCAATAATTAGAGAGAGATGCGGGGCCATTAGCGGAGCTCTCAGCGTTTCCTGAGAACTGATGGAGAACTACTCACGCTTTCCATCAACTGTCTTCTTGGCAATATTTACTCTCTTCATCTTCAGGGAGATTTGACAGAGACATGGATAGCTATTAACCCCATATCTTCAAAGTCTACAGAAAGACTGAAATATTTCCGTAGAGTACCTTGAGAGAAAAATGAGATATTTCGAACAATACGAATATTAACAGTTTTCAAGAATGGATTCTTGTAGATGTAGATGAGTTATTAGATTCCCTGTAATAAATGTGCTATTCAAATAGCTATCGGGAGTAGAAAAAGGAAAAACAGTTGGTAATAAATCTTTTATATGTTCGTAATAGGGTTTGTTATTGCAATAGAATTTCAATCCAGTAATCGAGGTTCCCTTCCCTTATATCTTTTTATATCGGCTGTAACCAACATAATCGACATGCGATGTCTTCAGAGACGGATTTAAGCATTTTGTTGATCTAGGAAGTGTGCATTATGAGGTCTATCTTATAACAAAAATGATCAATTTAGTTTATCATTTCTGCGCAATTTTAGAGGTTGATTTATGTAATTTTTTTACCTTATTAACCTTGTGAATATATATATATATATATTTATCTTTTATGATTCTAAACTACCGGAAAACCACGTTATTGCTGAAATGTATATTTGGTTTTTATAAATATTGTAATTACTAAGTGAACATAAGGAAACATATAGGATCCTGGCCAATTATATTTGATTAAATTATATATTTTACCTTTTTTGCAATATTTTTTATTTTTTTATTTTTTACAAACTTATTTATTAGGTAGGAAATAATTTTTAATCGACTTGCTTAAGATCTTCTCTCAACCTAGTAGCTTTAGGCAGTTGCCTAGATTTCTTAAGTGGAAATCTAGGCAGCATCCTAGACTTCTTATGTGGAAATTAATTACTGGATGTCTCTGTTAACCGAACTGATACCAGAAAATTGAACTGAGTTTTTTTTCCTGATGAAATCAAAGAATTTTGCATCAATTAATTAGCATCGGAAATGATTTTCAGAATTCAAAAATTTGCAAAATTTAATTAAATCGATATGATCTTTTATAGTCCATGAACTGATTTAGAAAAATAAATTAAAAAAACATAGTTTCTTTCTTAAGCTCTTAAAAATTGATATGGACAAATTCCTTACCTTTTCATGAAAAAAGGCATTACTACTGTACCAAAACATTCTTTTGAGAACATTCTTAAATTAATTCAGTAACATTCCCTAATCCAAGCTTCAACTACTTATCTTTGAGTTCATAGAAATATTACTGTATAGTTGTACAGGAGAGGGAATAATTTCAATTGGAAAATCTTAACAGGATAAAAGGGGTTGTGATTTAAAATTTAATCTTCGTTAATAAAGTTTTCGATCATCCGAAATAATTACTGTCTCAATAAATTCGCATAATAGGGCCTTACTATTCATGAAAAATCTCGAAACATCACGAAAGGCTATGACATCAAAAATTTAGAATATAAAGATCCCCTTGATTTGAAATATCTTTCTCATCTTTATCATAATTAAGCTGAGATTAAACTAGATCTACTGAGTTACATTATTTAGAAGGAAATAAATTTTGTAATTGAATGTCGAGAGAAATACCTCAGATCAGAGATTAGGACTCTAAGACGACTCGAGATGAAATATAGGCAAAGCGGAAAGAAATATTCTGCATAGTTTGCGCAATTCTTACAAAAAGAATCTGCTGGAGAGCAATGGTACTATTCATCTTTTAAAGCACCGATTTTGTATGTTTGGACTATATATTTTAAAAGAATTTAAATGTGTTTTTTTTTTCTTGTCTTTTATAAACAGTGGGATACGATTCTCGGTTTCCTGGTCGCTCATTCTAAATTGAAATGCAGTTGCCCCGTCTTTTTTTTCGTCACTTCATTCTGATGTAATGCCCTATTGATATTATAGTTGGTATGACTAGTACATTGACATAATTTATAAGCAGTAGTAAGAAGTTGATGAGGGTTGATTGAGTCTGACTGGGACGGATTAACTGGGCTAAAAGATCTGCCTTAAGTAGAATAGAAGGAAAAAATCCTAACATCAGTTTGGAAACAGCGGGGATAATACGCGATGATTTTCCTGAAGATATCCTCTATGATGCGGGGTAAAAAATCTCTATTGTGATAAGTATTATTAATTCGCAAAGGTTCTTGAAGCGCTCTCCTGTCTTGAATCTTTAAAGATTTCACAGTTCTCTTCTGCATATATCATAATATTGAGTTGATAGAGAATTTGCGACATTAAGTTAGAAGAAGGGGCATTAAAAACATCTGACGCCTGTGGTCTTATATTGTCACAATTCACTGCCATCCACGTTGTCAAGAAGAAATTGAAATTCAATAAAAAATTTGTTTTAGAAACTAGTACAAATTTGGGAGATTTAATAGATGATCGTTTAAGTAAAGCTCACCATGAT
The DNA here is from genome assembly GCF_947563725.1 of Argiope bruennichi. Classification (NCBI taxonomy): domain Eukaryota; kingdom Metazoa; phylum Arthropoda; class Arachnida; order Araneae; family Araneidae; genus Argiope; species Argiope bruennichi. Next base: position 60,537,105 of record NC_079154.1, read on the forward strand.
AATTTAAATAGAATCCGTTTAATTCACATTAGAATTATCGACTGCTCATTTTCGACTGATTTTTGAACTTCAGCCTCATGTCTAATTTAATCTAACAATTCATATCAACTAAAGGATGCAAAAAAAATGGATTACAATTTATTAAAGCCAAGATAGCTTATAAGCAAATAATTAACATTGAAAGCCAAAAATATACGGATTTTTACTTTACGAATAAAACGCTTACAATTTACAGTTATTTAGGAATATTATTTTAACATCTTCTTCTGTTTAGATATAAATCGCATTTTCACTATAGATTAGATTAACATATCATTTATTCAAAATTCAGTGAATAGTGTTTTCATGCATAATTTTCCAATATCCAAGCTGAATAAACATTAAAATGGCCAATAAACGCAAGTTTGCATATATCGCAAACAATTTAAAAAGAGAAAGTGGCCTCTTTGAATGTTGCCATAAGAACGGCGTTAAAACGGTACTTAATTTCCTTCTCATCACCCTTCCAATAGAGCATCAAATGGAACCGATTTAAATACTTTTAAAAATTCTTCAAAATCCATGATAAGCTTAGAGGGCCATAAAGGAAGAAGAACACATATCGAAAGGTTATAAAAACCGTAAGCATAATTTAAAGAGCCAAGATGGACTTTCTTTAGAACAGAACGCTGCAGACTGTGACTTTCTGCAAGGATCAGCATAAATATGTAAAACGATAACAACAGCAACAAAAAAAGGGAAGGGCAGCTGTACCCCAGCCCTAAACAGCAAGCACTAGAGCCATGAAACCCAAAAGAGGCCGTAAAATTTGAGTTTAAGAGTAGTGCAGTTTTATACTAAAGATGACTGCGCCGACTTTAGAATCTTGATTATACAGGAAGTCATAGAATGCAAATGATCCAGAACTTTCGGATCGATCGCTTTGGAATGAACTTAGACTTTTTTTTTTTTTTAACTGAGTTGCGAAAAATCCCCTTCCCTTCATGTATGACGAATGAGAAATTTATAAGCAAAAGATGCAAGGATATGTCTGGAAGGACAAAAGATTGTATCTGTTTCGGATAATTTAAGCTGCTGTTGATATGCTGTTCAGGAAAAATTGCCTGAAAAATGGACATAAGCTCTTAGAAAATGAAAACAAGAATAACGAGTGGTTCACAAAAGAGAAACAAAATATTTCAAAATTAGAATGCAATGCTAAAGACAATACAAGTCTAAAGCTGAATTATGTCACATATAAATACTGAAATATAAAATATGTGTGATTGATTGAGCAATAAAATGAATACACTTATACAAAAGATGTCTATGATATTGCAAAATGATTGCATAACAGAAAATGAATCTAACTGAAGAATATTAAAATCCGATTTCAAAAATGCTGAAATTCGAGTTTCCAGGGAAATTTATCATGTTTGCAAAAATCACCAAAAGAAAATGCATTTTCAATAGATTATAAAATTTTTAAAACAATAAGCGATTTAAAATGTGCTTAAACATATGTAGCAATGATTTTGACAACAATTCACCTTCATATATTCTTCATCAATCAACAAGTTTTAAAGAAAAAATGCCAGAAAAGTTCACAATAAAGACTGAAAACTGGCAAAAATTCTTCGTCATGTAGACCAATATAATTCACATATTGTTCCTAGTAAAGCGCTGCCCTAGCTTAAATGCCACTGTCATTTTACTAGGATAATAGATGCCCTTTCCAGTCAATACAAATGCGGCGGAAGCTTCACAAAGAAGGAACGTATCTAGATTAATGAAAAAGCAAAAATAAGAACACATCCTTAAGAAAACCACCGTGCAAAAGATCCAAAGGCGGGAAAAACAGGGTGTCAAAAGAATGGTAAAGAAAGAAGAATGGGTATTCTTAAATGCTCCATTCGAAATTTGACTCGCCATTTTTATTAATGATGCAATGCCATGGAAGATGAACAACACGCGTAGGTGGCCTGTAAATCAAATCCACAATTAAACTTCAAATTGTGGCATGATGATTGCAGCAATACGTAGCGTTTAGCCATCATTATATGCTTCGGCTTAGACACGAGGAGGGGTCATCAACAAAGTGAATTATGTTCCGAAACGAAGCAGATCGATAGTTTAAATCTTCATCATTAAGTGTGTATTAATGAATTATATTTGCTTTATTATTATATTAACTTTTCCCCAATCGATTTTGAAAAATTTAATAACTGATTAATGAGATTATGTAACTACATTTCTAGGCTACAATCAATTAATTTTTATTGCATATTCGAAAATGCAGTAAGTACGATTTAAAAAAGGTCAGAAGATATTAAATTTTTTAGAAAGGAAACATTTTTGATAATAATATTTTAACTAAATAAATAAGGGTTTTAAACAAATAATGTTAATTCAAATATTTTAAAGAAACTTAAATTTTGAAATTAATTTCTAAATTTCCATGAATTTTAAATTGAGTTTTTGAAATTTATTCTATTTGAAATTGAAATTATAATTTTCATTTAATTTCTGCATTTAAAAAAAATTAAAAGGTGTTTGAAAACTAAAGTGCAGATATTTCATTACGGAAAATAACGGTTCTAAAACGATTAGTTCTAATTAAATTTTAATTTAAACTTGTATTTTAACCTGACAATGCTTATAGGTTAACGTACTATTTGTAAATTGCGCCATGCATTCTGAAAAAAAATCGTTCAAAAATTATATAGGGTAGATCGTTCTATCTAGAACCAAAATTGAGGCATGCAATTTCTTTTTGAGCGCCAATTCGATTTTTCCTAAGAGAATTTTGATTAAGAATGAGTTCTTAAAAATTTAATCAAAATTTTAACATTTTATCTCAATATAAAACAGGGACAATTTAATTTGTGTACACCCCCCAAACTTATTACTCAAATTCAGAGAAATGTTGATAATAGAACATTTTGATCAAAAATATTCCACATGTATGCTATTAAAATTGCCTGAATATATTGTAATAAATATTGTATAATATTATAAATGCTGCCATTTGAAATTCAATTTCATTTCATTTCAATGGCCGCTTCATAATACTTGCTTGGACGGACGCTGATTGACCTCAAATAAAAAAAAAATGCATAAAATAAAATCGTTTTCTTTTTTTACTAGAAACGAATATATTACAACAGTAAACATGCCTTCTTTCATAATTCATCAGTTTTATACATTTTCAGCTTTATAATACGCTTTAAAATCCATGCATTCATTCGAGGTATGGATTTCAATTGATATATTATCTAATAAACAAAACCTTTCAGTATTTAATTATAAATAGAAATAAATTATTTTGGAATTTGAAAAAAATAACAAAATAATTTAGAAAAAAAGATTTTGATATCGTTTTTAAAATTTTAAAAAATATATATATATTCTTTTTTTCTTTTCACTTAAGGTTTAATGAGAATCAATAGAATAAAAATTTACTTCCTTTTTTTTTCAAGGATCTAATACGTTTATAAGGATGAGATTTACTGTTTCAACATAGGTTCAGTGAAATATTTACATGTTTTGATTTACAAATTGGTAATACATTCAGTATAGTTATCTACAAAAATAATATTTATATGTATTTTTATATTTTTAAAATATGCATATTTCAAATAGTTTTAAGAAAAATTATATTTTTAATTATTAAAGAACTTTATTTTCATAATCTGTCCATTATCTTATATATAATAGCTTCCATATCAGTTCAATTAAAGAATAATATATTTAAAAGGATGTTGCGGTTAAAATTCTGTACAGTAATAAAGTTTATGTCTTCTATAGTTATAAATTTTTGCAAACATTTAAAACTTTCTTTTTTTCTTGCTGATTTTTGAACCCACTTGGCTTTTTGCCAGCAGAAAACGGATGTAACGTCACACCACTTCGTAATATTGTGCAGTATAAATAATAAAATTTGTCACGAGACTATGATATCATGCGAATAGAATCTATTGTAAAGGAATAAAAAAAATTAATTCCATGTTTATTTCTGGTTACAAATGGATATAATCATGCAATGCAGCTGCAAATTTTTTTTTTCTTTGAAGATCGATATTCAGAGTTTTCTTTTTCCTTAAAAGTGAATCGAAGATTTAGAAATATTGTGGTTTCCCCATAAATAAAGCATTTATTGAAGCCTTAAAAGATATCTTCTGTGTATTGTTACATATAGGATGTTATTAATTAGATGAATTTTATTTCTCAATTCAGCAAATTATATAATGTAACAAAGCGCTTTCTTTTTCAAAGTTAGTTTTTTAAATTTATCCATAAAACTATTATTTTTGTTATACAACTTACATTTATTGCATAACATCTTTTAGCCCTGATTTTAAATCCAATTATTTACCACAGTTTTGAAAAAAAATCCACTTAAATAATTTTTAAAACACAATTCAAATGCATCCTTAGACCGCTTTTAAAACTATTTCAAGAATAACGAAATTAGCATGAATTTATGCTTCTTGTTTCCTAACCTGTCACATAGTTTTCGGACATTTCAACATCAGGAGAATCCTGTTAGGCTATCTCATTTTAATTCTCTTAGATTAAAAACTTACCATTACCACAAAGTAATCCCATAAACGGATGAAGCCAAAAAACTTCCTCCGACTCGTTACTATAGTAACCACTCAGGCGATTTGAGCCGGTTGCCACCACTCATCAAATCTTCGTTTTAAATTCACTAGCGCGCAATGTCACGTGATAAAAGTAAAACAAAAGTCAAGAAATCCACACTGCTACTGAAGAAAGAATCAAAACTTCTTAACGGAGTGATATTTAGTTATTTACGCACGTTTTTCTCCTCTAAAGTGATCGAAGCCAGCAGGTTTGGTTTCTGCAAATGATGATGGTGGTGATGATGATGATGTTCGAATGAAGTAAGCGAAAGGGTTTGGAGTGGGGCAGGCGAGGAAGGGAAAGAATTGAATCCGGAAGGAAGGATGCAAAGGGGAAGAGAAAAGGGCTTAAGGCGAACTTTTTCGTATTGGGGTTGCATGCATATTGTTATTTGTCATAGTTGATCTTGTGTCATTTAATTTTGCACTTTGCATAATTTAACCCTGCATTAATAAACTGTTTTATATGTATTTTTAGCTTCTGTCTCTTAGTGAAACACAAAATTTCGCATTTTATGAAACGAAAATAATGTCTTTGGTAATGTAATATATTTGAAAATGTGTTTATAACTATTCAGTTGCTTCAGTTCATTTATTTAAAATATTTAATAAATATATTCCGCCTTTATGTGATTGCAATTTAATGTTTTCAACAGGAAATTGCGCCTGTTTAATTTTTTTTAAATGTTATAGCAAAGATATAAGCTAATGGAATGGACTTCGTACACAAATTTTATAAGTAAATGAAGAATTTTATTTTGATGCAATTGCAAATCCTTTTGTGAACAGATATTAACAATATGCGCCTAATATTGTATTTATAACTGGTAACTTTTATTGTATTTATAAGTGATACGTTGGAATTTTCTTAGCTTCTCTATTAAACGATTAATTTAATATTAATCCTATTTTGGAAATACATTTTTTAATGAAGAATTATAGAAAAATATATTCAGAATTTCAAAAAAGAAAAAAAAAATTATAAAATGCAGTTTTAATAAAAAAAAATAATAAACTGCTGATAAAAAATTGTTTAAATCGTTATTTTTTATGCACTTACTTTTGGAAAAAGTCAACATTTTTGTGTATAAATTTAGTAATTGGCTAAAGTTCTGTACTTTTATTACATGGTTTTTTGAAAATAATCTATTTTCCTTTTGTTTGTCTTTCTTTAGACAAATATCAATTAATAATTGCAAATAAAACTTAAATACTATTATAATTTAAATTTATCATAATATATATTTATTCGCAATTCTGTGTTTTTTATCGACAGGGTATGGGTAGACGTAATTTTTAAATCGATTTATTTTTGGGCTTTGATTATAAAGTAACATTTTTTTTATTCTCGATGACAATACAGTATTTTAAAAATTTAATAATCAATCAGCTATTTAATATTAATTTTACTTTAATTGAATATCAAAGGCGCGATGAAATTTATAATGTGAAATATGAAATAATTAATTTTCAGAATAATTTTTATAACGAATTGTAAAGCCTATTTCAAATTTTTAAAAAAGCATAAAATAATGAAAATACTTTAATAGCATGCTTTTAATACTTTACTAAAAATTGTAAAATAATTTTTTATTTAAAAATTTGAGAACAGACAAAACTGCAAATCATAGCTTAAAACAACCTCAATGAATAAAAAACAAATAAGGCCAGAATGTATATTTTTAGATAGAAAATATTTAAATATTAATTGCAGATTTGAATAAGTATATTAAAATTCATTTTTAGGTTATTAGTATTTTTTTTTCATTACGAACGAATTTATTTATTTTTATTTTTTACGAATGTATTTTTATTTTAACGAATTTTTTTTTAACCTCCATATTTTTGATAAAAAGAAGTATTTTCTATGTTTTAATACACTAAGAAATATGCATCGTTAAAAATATTATTTTATTTCTGTAAAGACTGTTATCGGATTCAAATTGCCAGAGCTTTATGTTTCTTTTTCCTAAATTACATTTCAATATTTCACAAGAAACTGCTTATTCCCTTTCTAGCCAGGACAATGCTGGAAGGTCCACATTAAGATTAAACACTCCAAACTGAATCAATAAGGAAGTCGAAGTCCCCCATTCATACACATATCTCGGCCGACATATTTCTCGAACACACCTTCATCTCCATATTGTTTCGCTCCGAACTCTTTCTCTCTTAGCAAGATTTCAAAAGCTTTCATTCAGCGATATTTGATCGTCATTTAATTAAAGTTCGAGCCAAAAGTCTCGACCAGAAATGCGGAAAATGACTTTCTTGGAGGAGTCGCAGCTCTCATTTTCCAAAAATTTCGATCGTTTCTCCGGTTTTAAATGAAATTTCAAGACGTTTATACGGGTCCGACGTATTACTTACCAAAAATCCATATTTTTCAAAAAGATGGCAAAGAAGTTTGGAATTTAATAGCGTGTTTTTTTCTCCTGGCTGATAATAAGAAAACAATCTTTTTAAAACAATCAGAATCATATTATTTCAAAAGACATACTCTGAGCACTGAGTTTAATATAAATACATTTTATAAATATTAAAACAATTTATGTCTTATGTTAAGTTAAATAAAAAAAAAAAATAAATAAAAAAAATAAAAAAAAAAAAAACTTCTCGGCAAGCTGGAAGGCAAAGGTTGATTCCTTTACATCTAAGTTATATATATACATATATAAACTTTTGAACGAAGGGCTGTTTTGCGCTCTAGGGACCATGATTAGTGAAGAACTGAAGAAATTTTCCCATAGTCTTGTCATGAGAACCATTGCAATAAGTAGTCTTCTTATAGGAATCGACCTAATTTTTTTAAAAATAAATATTTGTTATATAATTTATTCTACTCCTCTTAATGTAAGGCATGTGAGTCTATTATTATTTCAAAAGACAGAATCTGAACATCTAAATTAAAGATTGTGTAGGAAATCAAATTCCTCGGTACTTTTTTAAACTTCAATTTTTCTAAGTCTCAAGATATTAATATTTCTAATTATGAAAGTTGAACCTTGATATTATTTATAACTAGCCGCCTTTGGCGACCAGTCGGTTCGCCAATCTTAATGTTAGTTTAAATTTTAATAATTAAATAGGTTGAATCGGAGTTTAACCCTCTTCTTCGCCAAGTTGCGATAACGCGCCAAAGCTGGCAATCTTTATTATGCACTATAATTTAACATCTGCTCCTTTGCTTTTGAACATTTTGCAAGGCCATTGTTGGCGATTTTTAAAAATTGCGCAAGCAGGGGGTTAAACTCCGATCGTACCATTAAATATTTTACGCAATTCCAACTTTAATAGATTCTTCACAAAATATTTTAAAACTTCAAATTTTGATAGTCATATAATTCACTCATAATATTATAAAGGCCTTGTCATAACGTGATATGTATCTCTCTAATTTTCTGTTACCCCTCGTAGAATTTATACTTTAAATTAAAGTGTAAATGATTAATCAGTAATTAATATAATGATATTTTTTACTGAAACAAAGCATTTTTTTAATAATATGATTACTGATAATAGAGTCACTGAGCGTTTAAACTTTATGGGCACTAAAGAATATCTTTCTTAATTTATGTAATATTTCAAGAATTTGTCAACAAAATTTTCTCAGATTCATCATGAACAGATCGATTCATTAACAATGTTTCATTTTAAATACATCAAACAATAAGAAAATAAAATGAATCGTTTAAAATAATCGGTCGAAAACAGGTTTAAAAAAACTACTTAAAAAACGATGTAATTAAAACTATAAGCATATACAAAAAATATATATAACTAACATAAATACAATTTAATTACAAAAGCATGCAACTAACCTAAAAATAATTTAAATCATTGAAAACAGGTTAAAAAAAAACTACTTAAAAAACGATGTACTTAAAACTATAATCATATACAAAAAATATATAACTAACATAAATACAATTTACTTAAAAAAGCATACCTAAAAGTAATTTAAATCGTCTGTTGATAATGGTTGCCATGCCAACAATCAGAATACAAAGCGCATGCGTGAATTTTCTTCGCCTTTTACGGTAACGCAAATGCGCTGAATTTTTCTACGCCAGTTGGGGTAACGCTATGCAGATTATACATTATTAATTTCCTTTATTCTGTGTTATTTTAATTCAAAAGTACTTCAGAATGAATCTGAAACATGGATTAATTAACAATGTTTAATTTTAAATGCATAAAACATTAAGAAAATAAACAGAATCGTTTAAAATAATCCGCCGAAAAATATTAACCCTAGCCTCATTACTGTTGGGAGAAAAAAGAAACGGAAGCCTTCTTCATTTGGCGATGGAGAAAATGGAAGATTCTTTTGGCGGAAAAGTTGGCGGTGGGGAAAATGGAAGATTTTTTTGGCGGGAAAGTTAGTTTTTAATTAATAATTAAAATTCTAATTAAAATTTCAAAAAAAGGGACCCCAGGTGCACATTCCCGACCTCTAAGGTATACATGTACCAAATTTGATAGCTGTATGTCAAATGACCTGGCCTGTAGAGCGCCAACACACACACACACAAACACACATTGAGCTTTATTATAAGTATAGATATAGATATAGATATAGATTTATGCCATTGATCATAATATAGGGCACAATTCCCACTGTTCTAAATCTGGGATATGTAGGGATTCTATTGTTGTTTCAAAAGATAAATTTTAAGCGAGATAGGGAATTAAACTCTTCAGTACATTTTTAAGCTTCAATTTTTATAAGTCTCAAAATATTCTATGACTTGTCTTATACATATTGATCTTTTATTATATTTATTATTTAATTTATGATAATGCTCCTAATCTAGGGCATAAATAACTTATGCCAGTATTCTTATTCTAGAATAAGTAAAGATTCTATTTACTCCCCCTTTCCAAAGCCTCTTTCAAAGTTGGAATCCTTTCGAGCAATTTAAAAAAGCAATAAAATAAATTCGAAGATTTCATTTAGCCACGGATTTATTTTAATTACGAATATTTATATCTTCTTGCATTAAATCTAGCTAAATATAGAAGCAGCCATTTCGCAATTTCCCCATTCATGATTCAAGAAATATTTGCAGTGCTTCTATTTGTAATTTTTTGAAGAGCATTCATCTTTTATTTCAGAATGTGCTGCATTTAACTATTAATAGCAATTCAACAAATACTAAAGCAGCGAGCAAATTTTCCCTGTTTTGTTACTAAATTAAAAAAAGCAATCGTTATCAGAAGCAAACTATTCAATGGAATTTTAAATAGACTAAACATAAGCTGAAAGAGGGAGAGAAAAATATTCACTATTTGGAGCAACTCTGAGATATAAACAAAACTCAATTACTCATATTAAAAAAAAAAAGAAAGAAAGAAAATTTTAGCTTACAGCAGCTGGAAGTTAGAGAAGGGAAGAAATGTCGTCTGCGCTCAAAAATATAAATGCTGGTCTCGAAATTCTTTCTCGAGTAGCCACTTCAAGAGATAAGACATTTGGTGAGTGGGAGACACATTGAAAGCTATGGAACCTTCTTTAACTATCCACTTCAATTCCATGGACGGAAGGCTCATACTTTAAGTAATGTAAAGGAAAGCAGCAGGCCAGCTCGCGAGCATACATATGGCACCAAAAAGCTTTTCAGGCGAAAGCACTTGACTTTTAAAATGTAGTTTTTCACGAATATTCGATTTATGAGTGAATGTAAACGTTCGCAAAAAGAGTTCTGCATTTATTACATTGAATGTAAGGTATAGATAAGGACTTTATGCTTCGAAGGAAAAGTATCGAAATTGAATTAATGGCGACGAGGCATTTTTTTTCCATGCATAATAAAAATGCAACCTCGTTTTATTTGTCTTTTTCTATCGATTTTTATAGCGGATGTTTCAAGAAAAGAGCTCCAATTAATTTATCCGAGGATGTGATATAAAAAGAATTGGGCTTATAAATTTTTGTCGAATGTGTAAGATTGTAGCAGCATTTTTGAGATAAAAATTCAGACGATTTCTTTTTTATTAATTTATTTTTTTTTAAAATTAATGTAACGATGGAAGCTGCTCAGATCTTTAAAATTCCTTCAAAGGAAATAGTTTTGATTTTCTAAGTTCTAAATAAATGATAGAAAAAAGAACATACAGACGAGAAAGAACATTTCATTACATTAGCTTTTAAGACTTTATACTCTTACCCTAAATAATATTAAAATAAAAAGATCCTGCATTTCTTTCTTTAGAGTAATTCTAACGGATGGTCTTATATTCCATTACATTTTATAGAATATTTGGTTAATTAATTAGAAAACTATTTTTCTTATGTGAAAAATGTAATTTTGGAACAAAATAGTTAAAAGTTCTTGTATAAAATGAAACTAAATGCTACTTTTATGGAATGCATATTAGAATATAATTCTATATCATTATTTATTTGATTTTTTTGTGGAGGATCAAAGTTCTGATCATAATAATTTATTATGAAATATTTTAATCAATTGATTTTTGACTGTTAATTCAAAAAAGATGCTTAAAACACTCACAAAAAATGCGAAACAGAATTATTTTGCATGTAATATGTATATTATTCACTAAATGAGATTAATCGGAGATGATTTACTTAAAAGTAAGATCCAAAAACAATATCTGACAACCTTTATAACAGTAATCAAAAATTCGATTACTGAATGGAGTAATTTAATTTTTTAAAAATATCATAAAAGTATTTCAGAGTTAACATTAAAAATAATTTGTGCTAAAATAAATAATTCTGAAACACTGATAATTTAAGCTTACTTCTTTAAAAAGAAATGCATTCTTTTCTGTTATTTTTGATTTCTAACGTCAGATGCTAAATTAAGACTTACTCTCTTAAAAAGTGTACATTCTGCAGTTTTACAATTCGACAAAATGAGGAATTTCTTCAGTTAACCTTTCTGGATTATAGTTAATTGATCAATTTTAGGTCAATTCGTTGATAATTTTTCTGATTAATAAATATTATTGCTTTCTTTTCTTTTCTTTTTTTTATTGAAAAGAATATTCTCTCAAAAGATTACATAAATTATCAGTTAAAAAATTACTCAAGAAGCGCACACTAATAAATCTTTTTCCTAATTACGGTTATTAATCTAATTAAGATGAAATTTTATTTTCATAAGTATTCGCATTTTGAAAAGTGTAATCGAAGCAGTTTGAAATAGGATTTCTTTAATACTGAACAATCTTATTAAATGGAAAAAAGTGGTATTTCGTGATCCCATTTTTATCAAAAACCTTTTGCTGCGATCCCACAGATCGAAATCTTAGGAAATAAAAAAAAATGTTAACTAAAAGGAACAGGAATTAAAAGATTTTTTTTGAAATACTTTAAGTTAGATTATGTTTTTTAAGTTATGTGTATTTTTATCTTGAAATCGTTTTAGATTCTGTTGGAAAAGATTCTGTAAAATTTTTTGACCATTAAACTCTTTTTCGAGGATTCTTTTTTTTCTTGTATGTGTGTGTGAGTGTGTTTGTGATCTAGCATAAAGCTTCAGGTTTTAGATAGAATAGGTTCCTAAAACAATTTTATTTTAAGCTTACTATATTCACAGATTAAAAATTACTGATTTAGATAGAACAGATCCTTATTACAGAATTCACTAGCTAAATATATCAACTGCTTAAGAATTTCTGACAAAAATTCTTATTCTACTTAGTTTATTCAAATTTCCAGGTAATTACAGTTTATTCATAGAACATATTAAAATTTTCCAAATTTATTTCATAATTTGCACAAATAACAGGAATATTATTAGCTTGATGAAAATTCCCATATGAATAAATTTTCTGACTTCTAATCTAGAATGTAACGGATACTACATATCTATTTAATTGTCTAATCACTTATATTTCTTTAATATAAGTAAACGTTGAAACAATATTTTATACTCATAAAGGACGGTTTAACTTGTTTTTAACTTAAAAGTAACTCTATTTTACTTATCCAATTTCAAGCAATTTTCTCAAGTCAAATTCATGACTCACATGGAACCAAAATATTGTGCCATATATAACAGATTTTGAAATTTTATTTCAATATTTATTATTTATAGAACATTGTAAAAATTTGTTAAAATTTTCATTTGCAATCACTAACTAAACGAACGCCATTGATTTGATTCACATTTCCAAATCAATAAACTTTTCGACTACTGATGAAGAATATAAAAATTTATATAAATGATTGTCAGACTATTTAAAATAGATAAAAGTTGAAACGATAGGAATATACTTCTAACATACTGTACACTTTACTTAATATTTAATATGAAATCGAAATTGCTTTGCTTATTCAGTCAATTGAAGTTAATATCTGTCATCTATTTCAGATGGCGACAAATTCCATTTCATTTACATCACAAAAACCGACCTTCAGCCTGTCAACTTTCCGACATATTAGATCATCTTAAAAAGTTAGATAAAGAGGCCGAATGCCTAATCTGTCTATATATATTCATAATCAATACACCAGACACTGAACTGACGATGGCAGGCTGATAAGAGCCCCTTCTCGAAGTCTGCAGGCAATAATAAAATTCGTCTAACTTTTAAACTTTCCTGACAGAGGCGGTTGCCAGGAAACTAAAGCCTTTTCACATTTGACCCGCAGTCCCGTTAATTAGCGCAAACCTCATTTTCAGACACATTAACCCCTCGAAAAATGAAAGGTGCCCTCCTTATAAATATTGATGAGACAGCTGCAACGAATTTTTCAGCCGACTGCCTGAATTTTAATCCGCTGGCTTCCGTGACAGGAAGCAAGAATGGAACTGGAATTGTCCTCCTGTCATCGTTGCTGATGACTGCTTGCTGCTGGTCGGGATTATTCGTGTTGTTTTGGTCCTGTCTAATAAGTTGGAATGTGCATTGTCCTCTAATAAGGTCCTCTGTGGATTGTTGGGCGTGGTAAAACAAATTCAATAAAGCGTTCATACTTGTTTTGCTTTGCTTCTGCTTGGAGGATAAAATTCGGTTTTTAAAACTCTGGAGCTGTTGATTTATAATAATAAAAGAAATCCCAAGTTGCTTTATGTAATTATCTTGATTTTCTATAAATAGCAGTTTTTATCTTTTGTATTTGCATAACAACCTTTGCTAACAATTTTAATCATACTACTTTTATGTTTGCTTTGCTTTGTTTCTGCTTGGAGGATAAAGGTCGGTTTTTAAATCACTGGAATTCTTGACTAATATTAATAATGATAATAAACTATAGTTGCTTTCTTTGACTTTCTTGATTTTCTATAAATATCAGTTTTGTTTACCAGTTTTACATTTGTGTACCAACCTTTAATAATAATTTTTATCACACTTGTTCTAATCATACTACGTTCATACATGTTTTGCTTTACTTCTGTTTGGAGGATAAAGATCGGTTTTTAAATCAATGGAGTTATTGATTTATAATAATAAAAGAAATCCCAAGTCGCTTTATGTAACTATCTTGATATTCTATAAACAACAAGTTTTATAAGTTATGCATTTACATAGCAACCTTTAATAATAATTTTAATCATAATGTAAATAGAAAATGTAACCTTGTTTTCGATATATGCAATAATTTAAAAATTAAAATCTATTTTGTGTAATTAAGATGCATTGAACTTTTTTAAGACGTACACTTTTAATGAATAATGGCGCATGCATTTTTATCAAAAGGTTTTCTAAAAATAATGTCATGTTAAATAATTAGCATGATGTTAGCCATGTCAAAATTCCAAAATATTATAACATAAGCTCATGTTATTATGTAAAGCAATTTCGCTAGTTAAAAGCTGATTATACATCATTAAAAATTTCACTTTGAAATTATAGTTCAATTATATTTTTGAATGCATTATAAGAATAACCATTCAGGAATTCCATATCCAAATGAATAAAAAAAAAATATGAATAAATAAGTTTTTCTTTAAAAAATAAGTTTCATAACTTCTTTTTAATTGAATTAGAGTTTTTAAAACTAAATAATATTTATTTTAAATCTCTAGAAAATAAAATTTAATATAAAAATAAAGCAAGATAGACAAAACTTTTAAAATTCTTTTTAATGGTTTTCTATCCCAAATACTTGCAAAGTTAACAATTAATCGAAATTGCATATAACTTCATAGACAGTATGTAATTTTTCTAACAAAGTCAAATAAGATAATATTTAATAGTGTTGGAATCAAACTATTTTAAATTAATCTGCTGTCATATTTTCTGATGACTGCAGCTATTAAGTTATTCAAGTCAATTTAATCTTCTTATGAAATGCATTGTCTTTATTAAATGTTACTTCCGCAAAACGCAAACAAATTACATAAGCAAATTCAATAAACTGTTTATAATTGTTATGCTGTGTTGCAAATACAATCCTTTTTGGAAGGTAATGATCAGTTTGAAATCATTTTCTCTTTTGTTTTGTTAGAAAGCATTAAGTGTTTTAAAAATGATTGGCAATTGATGTCCATTAACTTACTTGCAATTTTTAATGAAGTCCATATTACCTGCTACAAAACTGGGAATATTTTTACAATAACAATTTTTTAGATATTACCAGTTGAGAAAATTAACTTCCGTATCATTGAATTTAGCTTAATTTTTTAAGAATCAAAAAAATAATCTTTCAAGTTTTTATCGTTTAATATTTTATTGATACAAGATATAGATTAAGCATTCATAAAATTTTAAGCTGGAGGGATTAAGAGTTTAAATAAATTATTTTAGGTAATTATTTTCGGATCCACAACCTTATACTCTTCCGTCCAGATACTTTGACGACATTGCATTTTGTAGGATTGCATTCTTGGTTATGTGAAATAACCAATAATGCAATGCTACAATACGTTATAAAATGCAATATATATATTTATTTTAGTTGAAATAACAATTTTAAGGAAATTTTATATAGTCATGTAATATTAAATTTTTGTGGAGATTGAGGTTGATATTAGTAAAAAAATCTCTTTCTGTTTATTAAATAAAATTAAATTCATTTGATATTTTATTTCATTTATATGCTTATAATAAAGCTCAATGTGTGTGTGTGTTGGCGCTCTACAGGCCAGACCGTTTGACCTACAGCTACCAAATTTGGTACATGTATACCTTGGAGGTTGGGAATGTGCACCTGGGGTTCCTTTTTTCGAATTTTTTATTAGAATTTTAATTATTAATTAAAAACTAACTTTCCCGCCAAAAAAATCTTCGATTTTCTCCACCGCCAACTTTTCCGCCAAAAAAATCTTCCATTTTCTCCACCGCCAAATGAGTAAGGCTTCAGATTTTTTTTTCTCCCAACAGTAATGAGGCTAGGGTTAACATTTCTCGGCGGATTATTTCAAACGATTCTGTTTATTTTTTTAATGTTTGATGCATTTAAAATTAAACATTGTTAATCGATCTTTCAGATTCATTCTGAAGTACTTTTGAATTAAAATAAAACAGAATAAAGGAAATTAAAAATTTCTAATCCGCATAGCGTTACCCCAACTGGCGTAGAAAAAATCCCGTATTTGCGTTACGTAACTGGCGTTGAAAATTCACGCATGCGCATTGTGTACTGAATTCCGCATTGTGTTGACAATTATTATCAACGGATGCGGACTGGGTTTAAATTATTTTTAGGTTCGTTGTATGCTTTTGTAATTAAAATGTATTTATGTTAGTTATATATTTTTTGTATATGCTTATAGTTTTAAGTACATCGTTTTTAAGTAGTTTTTTTAAAACCTGTTTTCAACCGTTTATTTTAAACGATTCGTTTTATTTTCTTAGTGTTTGATGCATTTAAAATTAAACATTGTTAATTAATCTATCTTCTCATAATGAATCTAAGAAAATTTTGTTGACCAACTCTTTAGATATTAAATAAATTAAAAAAGATATTCTTTAGTGCCCATAAAGTTTAAACGCTGAGTGACTCTATTTTCAGTAATCAGATTATAAAAAAAAATGCTTTGTTTCAGCAAAAAATATTATTATATTAATTGAAGATTAATTCTTTCCACTTTAATTTAAAGCATAAATTTTACGGGTGCTAACAGAAAATGAGAGAGATACATATTACGTTATGACTGAAGGCCTTTATAATATTATGAATGAATTATATGACAATCAAAATTTGAAGTTTTAAAATATTTTGATGAAGAAGCTATTAAAGTAGGAATTGCATAAAATATTTAATTATTAAAATTTTAACGAACATTAAGATTGGCGAACCGGCTGGTCGCCAAAGGCGGCTAGTTAAATAATAAAACATTTTGCTATGATATGGAATTTCAAGATGAGAGATGCGCTATAATATGAATTAAGAACCTTAACCATCATAGTTTTGGATTTCTGAAAAAATTAGGTAAAAACCTAATCTGCTGTTCAGCATTAATATCTCTTTAATTAATTGATTGTTAAAATCATATGTTTCCAAAAGTTTATTCAAGAGTATGTAAAAGCATATAAGTTCATTAATGTATTAAATAATTAAATAATAAAACATATAATCATAAGCAATAAGACAGAAATTTAAGAACTTCAAACGCACAAAAAACACACATTTCGTTTTAGGTTTAAAGTAATAATATCTTGGGACAGATTTTGTAATTTTTAGTCTATGTTTGTTATAGTAGAAGACATCTGATCCGTCTATTATCTACATCTTCACCATACCATCATTAGAATATTAAATGATATATTTAACCACGGATTTAGTTTAATTTCTCCATTATCTAATTAGATGACACAATCTATTTGGGAAATGTTCTATCACTTTGATTCAAATAAGAATATATAAAGACTTTCTTAGTTTCTTCTTTTTTTTACATAAAGTTATACTATTTATGAATAATTGTTGTTAAATGTATAAAAATGAAATAAATCTATGCACTCATGATAAATGGACAAACCATATTATTAGATTTCTACCCGGTGGAATTTTGTTGAAATCGGATTGCAACAACTAAGTTACAACAAGACCACGAAGTTCCCAATTACTTATAGTAACAAAGCAGGAAAAAAATTAAATACTTAAACACGATAGTTACTAATCCATGGTCATACTGGTAAACGAAATAAACACAGAAAAATTAACTACACAAGATTTATAAACAATAACTTCCATTTATTATATCGATGCCTCGCTTTAAAGCTATGAATTCATGTCAGTTGACACGAAAATTTATTCGATTTTTAATGCTTTCTGCACTTTACATTGTTTAAAGTCTGAAATTTTACAAACAAATCTTTATCTATTCTAAAATAAATATTTTCTTTTGTTAGATAAACATTTCAAAAAACGCACCTGCATTTAAGAGAAGAAAATCAATAAAATATTTTTCATCTGGGCGAAGTCATTCCAGAAGCATTTCTTGAAAGTGAATAAATAACTTTATATTTCCGTTTTAATTGGATTGTTTCAAACGATAATTCGGAAGATAAAAAAAATGAAGTAACTTCTCGTTGTTTTTGAAAAATTCTCTGGGATAACATCCATTTTAAGGTCTAACGAAACAATGCAGCAGGACACATTTTTAATAATGGAATTAGAATCTTTTGTTTGAGGAATGACGCATAGAACGAAGTTAATTATGCTTCGAAAAAGAAGAAGAATTTTGTTTGGAAAACTCAAGAATCACATCGTTTCTTCCTTTTTCTCTTTTTATTCATTCATTTATTTATTTTTTGAATGCATTGATACGTACAATTGAATGAATGAGTACGTGTTACAAATAGAGTTTCTAAATTATTTTGAACATAATAAAGCTACTTTAAATATAATAATAACAATGAAAGCATAACTTCAAAAAGAAATTTTATTACATTTGTCGTCTAATTAAATAACAACTTTTATATCTAATTAGAGGATGTTGCTGAGATTTTTTTCGGATCTGTGTTGAATTTTTATTGTTATATGTTGCGTATTTGTTATTTAATACTTTCTTTATTTTTATTTTTTGTTTAAATAACAATTTTTATATCTAATTAGATGATATTGCAGAGATTTTTTTCAGCTCTGTGTTGAATTTTTTGTGTTTTCGTTCTTATGGTTTATTTGATATTTGCTATTAATATATTTTTGTCAATTTTTCTGAACAAATGCATTTTTCTCGATTTAATTCATTAATTCGAAAACGTTCATTTTTTTTGTTTCATAAGGATAAAATTCAAGCACACTTATGAATTTGGCAATTAAAAAAATCGTTTTTATTTTTAATTGCCACTTTAGATTTGATCTATCCTACAAATTCAATCAAGAATCCATAGAAAACTTGATGTACTTTTGCATTATCTGTAGTTACTAATCGAATTACATTGTGAATGAATGATTTAATTTTAACTTATAAAATTAAATATCGATAATTCGATGCACATTTGAAACACGGACTCAACGATGAAATCTTTGAAAAAATATAGAAGAAGATGAGATAATGATGTTATCATAAAATACTAGTGCATACTTGAATACTAGTTTACCATAGTTTAAACGGGAAAGAACAAACACTTTCTATTCGTACGCTCATGACTGAAGGAATTGATGGCAGTCAACTAGATATAATACGTTTGAAGAATTTCAGTTTAGGTAAATCAATATTTATTTAAGCGGTTAATGATATATTTCGTATACAGTATACTTCCAATAATTGTATAAAAAAGTATATTACCAGATCCTACAGTGCAGTATCTACTTATAAAGCTTTATTAGTGCAAAACGTTCAATATCAAAACGTTGTTGTTGTTTCTTATGGCACTTATTGCACAAGCCCGCTGTTACGAAGACAGCGATTTTAAAGCCGGTGGGGGAACGTCTCTTGTTTTTATAGAAGCGCCATCTAGGGCCAAGAGAACGCCTTAGCAACACACACATGTCACAACTCTTTTAACGAGGCGGACTTCATTCACTCATCCACAGATCGTAATTTAGACCTGATTCAAAGAATGATCACTCCTGATCCAGTACCCCGTGGTATTACTCTCGACATGGAAGAGTTTGTGACCACGACAGATTTTTACGAGCGTCAGCCACCACACACGCGGGGAATCTTCGACCGGCGGAGTTCGAACTCGCAACCCAAGGGACGTGAACCAAGGACTACCAACAAGGCTATCCCGGCTATGTATCAAAGCTTTCTATTATAGGATGAACTCAACTTTCTGCTACTAAATTGAACGATTAGATCACTAGATCTTTTGTACTTTTAAAGCTTTTTTCTAAATCCTAGACAATTCCGTCTCCTCTGTCAAAATATTCGGCCATTTCCGTTTTTATAAATCTTCATATCTCGACAAAATTCGAGATATAATTATTCAAAGTTAAAGCAATGGGAGAAACATGACAACTTATAATCCATGAAATAGACTATACTTTTATAGAAAAATAGTAATAAATGGTACATTGAAGTAATCAAGGAACGAGCAATAAAATAAATTCTAGGATCATATGTAATTTTTTCTAATCGTTTCAAATTTATTCTCTTCAAATCGATTCATTCGTTGGATCAGAAGTTTTACATACACGTTAATTAATAATATTCTAGCAACAAAGAATAGATAATTAATAAAATTAACCAGCTTAATTTGGATACTTTTTATATGTATTGAAAAAAATTACTTTGTTCGTAAAAGTCACTCCAAATTAATGTAATTAATCATATTATTAATTAGGATAATTGGAAGTAATTATGGTAATATAAATATTTATGTATTAGAGTTTTTAAAAGTTTCATACTTTTGTATTTTAGATGACAAACTCACTTTTAATATTTTTATAACTTTATTAACAATTCAATATAATTTAATTAAATTTGGAATCCAGTATGTGATGCTACCTAGTAATGAATCTGAAAAATAGTTTATTTCAAGATTTCATCATATTCATTTATCTAAATTTATTCCTTAAAAATTAAAATGCAAAAAATAATTGAAACAAAAAATTCTTAGCACAGCAATAACATTGTATTTAAGAAATATATATATTAAATTTATTTTTCCTTTCTTTTCATATATATCATTTTTGCAAAAGAACAAAACAATAAAATTTCCTAAGTCCTAAGAATTATTGGTTTTAAGTTTTGCTCAAAAGATATCATTTCCAATAAGTTTGTGTTTCACTTGCAACTGGAAACAATGATAAGTTCAATTTATAAAATGATCTCCTGGAATTTCAGTTTACTTTTCTTTTCTTTTTGAAAGGAAGTAAAAATATATCTTCGTTTCCTTTTATTTTATGGAAGAAACAGGTTATGTAACATTGTAAGAGTTTCTTTATTTCTATTCAAGTTATATCTTAGTAAGTTGTTTTAAGATTCTTTTTGTGTTATTTTTTAAAGCAGGAAATGAAACTAATGATTATGTCCTCTTATATGTATTATTTTTTGACAAATTGTTACTTTTAAACAAGTTCAATTATTTCTTATCAATGCTGAATTCTGATTAAAATAAACCGCTATAGCAGTAAATTGAAAGTTTATGCGTTATATATGGGGATTTACATTGAAATGCAAATAAATTTTTTAAGTTCCTTATAATTTTTTTTTTTTTTTTTTTTTTTTTTTTTTAGCGAAGGTAAATATTTTCAGGGTCGACTATAAAGAATTCGATAAAGTAGTGTAAAATGTTATAGTTAGTTGCTTAGGAAATCAATTTTTTTCTTTATTTTTTTGAGGTGTATTAATTACTAACTTCCTTTTTTGAGTAGCTAGTTTGCTCTCCATATTAATTCATAAATTTAGTCATATAGATCAACTGAAAAATTTGTAACTTACATCATTTTTAGTAAGATAAAACATTAATTGTTTCAAAAGATCAAGAATTGGATTTAAAAAAGTAAGAAAAAAGAAGAAAAAAAACGAAAAAAAAAAAAAATCTTAATGGATACGTTTCTGAAATTTTTACTGAAATTTTGACTAAGTTCCACACTATATTTTTGGATCTCATTAAACATTATATTTTGAAATTCAAAGTTCTTTTTAATAATTACGATGGAAAAGAATATTTTTATGAAAAATAACGAGCAAGTTTGGATTTGTTAAAAGTTAACTTTGCTATTCAGACAATATGAAAACATAAAGTATTTTTTTTTATCAATTTAAAAGTTTTCAGTAAAGTAATAAACATGAAGAATAATAATGCTGATCAAAAATAAATTCAGGTATTTTTAAATTTCGTAACACATTTTTTTGTTGTTGTGAAACTTGAAGAAGATTATTTTTTACACTGATATCTAAATTTGGTAAAAACAAACTAATTAAACCCTTTAATTTTAGAGTTATAAAAGGAAAAAAAATGGACTCCTCATCTAAAAAAACCAAATACATAGAACTGAAAAAATAACATATGCTGTATGTAAGCAAAAAATAATGGCACATATAGAAGTTGGAATATTATATATATATTGGGCTTGCTCTTTACTTAATTTTACAAATAAGATGATTTAAGAAGAACAGAGCAATTATTGATTTTAGAACAAGAAGTACACGAACCAGAATAAATTAATATCCGTTAAATTCCATAATGTCAGAGAAAAATAATAATAAAAAAATCGAAAACATTAAAACGGACTGTTGCAAAACATCAGGCGATTTCTTGAAATAAAACAAAATATCAAGAATTTCCATTTGAATCATGGATATTTATTTAAGTAAACTAGACACACATCATCGCCTGCTTGCACAATGTATTTGTATAAATGTTATTCAAATCGAAGTAAATATTACTTTATACACTTACAGTTTTCTCAAGATTATGATTAGAGAATTATTCTTGATGTCTGAATCCGTTAAGTGTACGACGTCTTTTCTTAGTAACGAAATGTAATTTACATTTCGTATATAGGCGCCTTTTCAAATATTTATGTGCTAATATAGCTGTTTCCAGGAAAAGGAGAACATAAAAAGAATAAATTCTAGTTAGTTATATGGAATGGTAATCATGCATATGGTTTGGCTCTAGGGAATCCTTCTAGTCACGAGGGAAAACAAAGAAATTTTAAATGGTTGTGTGTTAAAAAAATGATTTAAAATATTTTTATTTATTTATTTTGAAATGTTGACTTCTTATAACATTTGATAATTGCTGTTTTCTTGTGGAAATTTTTCTTTCATTTTCCTAAGAAACTTATTACTTTATAATTTTAAAGATGTATTATTCCTCAGAACAGAAAAAAAAATGACAAATTCTTAGCCCTTATCATTATTGCAATTAAGATGCAGTCCTTGTCTATCAATATCGTATCATAAGTTAATTTTATCAAATCTTTCAAAGTAACATTCAAGCTTTCTATCCTGTATTATTTATTGTACAATAGCTCGGTCCTTAATTATTCAGTTACTATATTAGAAAAGCATAACTTTGAAAATTCTGCCTTTTAAAAAAAAAATTGACTATCCAAATTTTCCAGAATGTATCCAGTGAGTGCCATGTGCATGTTTCTGTATTTGAAGCTGTTTGAAGAGATATATAAAGAACATTTTCTCTTTCTCTTTTTGGTCCAAATTGTTAAAAAAATGACTCATCATATGAAAGCATAGTTTTTAAAAACAGAAAAAGGGCTGAGCTGTGCCTTTAAATTTGGTGAATTCATTTTCTTAATAATGATGTTATAACAATTTTAATGTTAAAAGGAAGAGAAAAGACTTTTAATTTACAGAAAAAAGTGCTTTCAACAGTATAGTGCATTTAGTATAATCTCCAAAATTTCTCAGCTATTGGATTTTGATATTAGTTGAATAACATCAAATAGTAAGATCATTTTTGTTACTTTTACTACTTTCTGGAAGCTTATGTGAGCCAGCTATTATAAAACTGAAATTATTTTCATTCATATTAAACGAATTAAAATATTTTTGTATTTGTCATATATTAAGAAGACAATATCACTCTTCATTTATTATTCTTAAATCGGAAAATAATTTACACATCTTTTTTAACCCATAAGTTGATATACTTAGTTTTACCATTGCAAAGGAGTTTATGAACACATACTTAGATTTTTAATTTTATTTTTGTATTATTAATACAATTCTTGTACATATGTAAGTTTAATAAGTTTGGATTTCCCGAAAAAAGTTATTTTTTAATAATGATTCAGCAAAAAATAAAAGCTTTAATCCATTTATCTTTTGGCCTTTTATTTTTATTTTTATTTCCAAGAATGTTATGATGATATAACTGACATCTAGAAAACCTTCTAGCCTTGAATTTGACTCGGAATCACATTCATGTTGATACCATATCATCAAAGACGAAAATTAGAAGAAACGACTCATTATAGAAAAAATGTTATTATCAAAACGCATATTATTGATGAAAAAATAAACTTCATCTATTTCAACCAGATAAATATACAATTGACTGTACTCTAAAATAGTGAAATAACAAAACTGCAAAGATCCGTGTATGGATTATGTTTGGATTATATAAATCTTATTATAATCAAATGAAGACAGTTATTGTATAACAACTAGATGAAATTATTGCGAATCATATTTAATAAAGGATTTTTTTAAGAGGAAACATACGAGAAGGTCAAGGAAAGGTCATTCATGATTTTTTATTTCTAATTAATAGATAATTGTAGACCAATTCAGTTTTTTTTCATTAATTATAAGTTTGTGAAAGTTATATTATTTTTAAAATAACATAATAGAATGTTAGTATTTCTATTTTTGTATAATCAATTCAATTTCAACTAAATTTGTAGTTAAATTATGCACATATATTATCTTCTTTCCTCATCAGCTGAGGGAGGGGGGAAAACGAAATTTAGATACTGTAATCTCTTAATTAATGTTATTAATCATCATTTGTGGTTTGTCATGTAAATCAATAAACATAAATTAAGTCTTAATTTAAGGCATTAATCTTGTATTAGCATATTCTTTCTATTAAGAGCTCAGAGGTTATGAATGTAGAAAAAGTGTTTTTATATTAGGAATTCTAAATTAGTAGAAGTTCATATCATTCATTTTCTCATAATCAAGATACTATTTTTATAAGAGAAAGCTCGGTTAATTGAATGTTTAGTAATAAAATATTTTTATTTTCTTGTATATGTAGCATAGAAAAAGTATTGTAATGGTCAAAAAATTCTAACTTGAGATTTTGACGAATCTCCACGTTTTAGACTACACTGAGTTCGAAAAACACATTTTTAGAAAATGTCCGTCTGTCTGTCTGTGACAAAGATAACTCAAAAACACTTTGAGCTAGACGAACACTTTGAGCTAGACGTTTGAAATTTGGTATACGGTCTTTAAACCAAATTTACAGATTTCTATCAAATTTTGAGCAAACTCTATTTAGAGGAAGTTCGTTTATCCGTCTGTCTGAATATAAGTTAACAAGATAATTACAAAAGAGCTAGACAGAGAGAATTCGGTACACACACCTATATTGTAGACACTTGTCAAATTTGAGCCAAATCTAACCAAAAGTTGACTGTTTGTCGGTCTGTACTTTTATGAAGATGTAAACGCGATAATTCAAAAAAGCAATGTCTTACATATATCAAATTTGGTTTGGTATCTTTTGATTACAAGTGCAATTTTGTGTCAAATTTTCGTTTCATCGGTTGAGAAAAACGTATGTAAAACATAATTTCGATTTTTGGATACTATTAACACATGTCTGGGATTAATCGCCTAATAACTAGCGAAGGATAACACGATAGATTCAGTAAAAATGCTAAATTCAAGCCAAAATGTTAATATTTCGTAACTATTGCACGCCAATACCATGTAAAGCGTTCTCTGACATGAGAAGCTTATGGGAGTATGGAGGAATGGTTTGGTTAGATCACTCACACTTGTTATTAGTTGTTTTTCAATCATTTCAATGAAATAATGATGGCACTTTAACTCTTTCATAATTGTAAATTTTCTGTATGACCTGTGTGACCGTTGTTGTTGAATCATAAGGTCAAATCTTCGTGTCTGAGAAGTTCTGATTCCGGAACTGGGGCAAAACAGCAGCAGATTTCAGATTAGGCAAGCTACTCAGCAGCCTAAGTCGATGAATGAGAAGAACCCGCAAATAGTTTATTTAAAAAAAAAATCCTATAAGCCAATTGTCAGATCAATAATTCTGGGGGAAAAAATATAAAAATTCTATGAATTCTAAAATATTAGGATATAAATATTTTATTAAGTGTCAGTGTTCAAATTCCTGTTAGTTTCATTACATTCTTTTTATAAACAATATGAGCCTTAATAATAAATAAAAGTATAAAATAGTAAACTCATAATATAAAATAAAACTATTGTATATTAATGGTAAACTAATAGTATATAATAATAATGTAGCAAAATCGTAATTTTTTTTTGCTAAAATAGAAATAATTCGCTTGTTTATTAATTTGAAAGTGTGACTGAAATGTGAAACTAAATTGACTAGATTATTAAAATAAGACCTCATAACGTAAAATGTCAAGGCTACAAATGCTTAAATCTGCCACTGAGTTTGAAACTCATTATCCATCAATTAAAAAACATATTTGTGAACCTGATGTAGATACCGCCAATGGCGTAATGACCAGTGTACAAAGAGGATATGATTTCCTAGGTGCCATACTTAGGTGGCACTATAAGAACAAAACAATCTTGCGTATAAACTCTATGGTACATTCGATTATCATGAAGATTCTCTTAAGGTACCCTTGCTATGCCATTGGGTGTTGCCTCATTTGCTGTTGTTGTTATTTGGTTACAGTTCAAGATTGAGAATCCATTTCAAAATACCTCTCGTATTGATTCAAAGTAGATATTACTATAATTTTGATGAAAAAATATAATCAAATCTTTATATCGAAATAAAGTAAATCGAATCGAAATAAAGTAATCGAAATAAAATAAAGTATTTTGGGGAACCTTAACTGACTACTCCAACCTGTCCGAAGGCACATGGAAAAATCACTGAATGACCGGACCGTCACAACAGCAACACTGGCGGGGCTTATGGGTAAGTCCTAAGGGCATCACAGGCCACGGTACAACCCTTCCCGAAAGAAGTGCATCCAGTCATCAATAGGAAGGCAGCCGGGCCTAATAACTTCTGCATCCACCAGGGTGATGAGAACTAACCACCATACTAGAAGCTTCTCAACCTCATATCTGAGGTGCCACCCTCTGGGAAGTGTGTATGGGAAGTTAAGATGCTCTGTTAATTAAGACTTAGTGAAAATAATTTAATGAAGCATTACGTCTGATGTCATGTCCCCATCATTTCTCCGTGATTGGAATGATGGGCCTCATAATTATGGATCTCTTTGAAGGAGCCACAAGAGTAGTTCCTATGATATACATTGATTAGGATTGATTATAATTACGGTATAGGTAAAGAAAAAGATCACCATTCTGTTTCTGTGGAAGAATTATCAATTTAGGAGATTATTTCATCAATCCGCATATTAAAATAGCATAAAATATTTTCTTCAGATATATAAGAAAAATGAATTAAAACTGACAAATAGAGATAATGAATGAGGATTTGAAATAATCCAGCGGAAGATATTCCATCTCTATCTCTTCTAATAATGAAGGAGAGTGGATATCTGTTGGCACGGTACATTTCATTTAGAGTAACCAGATTTAGTATCAATATAATTTGGTAAAAGGAAGAATGAATCAAATAAATCAATGATTTTTGTGAAGTTTTATTTTTAAAAATTAAGCGATGCTTCGACCTTTTTCAACCTTAACTTCCAAAATTAATGTTGCACAAAAATTTCAACATTCAATTTTCAACATTTAAAAATTGCCTCTTTAATGACATCACTTTAGTTTTCTTGCGATTCCTTATTGGAGCTTGTAAATAAAAATATTTGTATAATTTTCAAAAATATTTGTCATTATTTTTGTGAAACTCTGAATTTTTCTTTAGTTTGTCAAATAGTTAATGATGCCATTTTCTTTTAGTGTGTATAACTAATAAAAAGATATTTAGTTTTTTATTTGCATAGTTTATTTGAGAACGAAGCAAAGTTAAGCTATAGAACAGCAAAAGACAACAGGCAATTATAAGATCAATCACCTGGGCAGTTATATTCTAATACACACAATAAATAGAGAAAGTGTAAGATTATAAAAATAATACATATTTATCTCTTTCAAGGTATGATGCTTAAGAATATTCTATATAAAATTATGAACATCTTATTATGTGTAGAATTTTTAACCTGTTAACGGAAATAAATTTTTGTTCAACTCGTTTCCCAATGGGGTCAATGGAACGTTCAAAATATTAAGACAAATTCCCATGGCGAAAAATGTTATCAGACCGATTACAGTAGTAGTTCGTGTATGACGAAATATTTCGTCATACCCAGTTAATAGGTTAAGTTAAATTTTAAAAAATAATAATATTTCCGGCAAAACAGCCCAAACTCTGCTTGTATAAAATAATTTCCTATAGATTATTAAATATTAGATATAGATGATTAATGGCCAGTTAGGCCCTATAGATTAATGGCCCTATAGATTATTAATGGCCAGTTAGTTCACAAGGAGTATATTGAGGAATATCATTTCTATTCATGGATTCTTCAGCAAGAACATCTAATTGTAAAAGTATGTTAAATTCGATATAATAACTTCTTTCTCTATATGTTCTAGATCATTTTAAATAATAAATTCCCCCATTCAAGATCGATAAGACAGGCTAAAATTTCTTCTATTACTTAATATTATATGTAATTTCGACTCAAAATGAAAATAAAAATCATTTTTAAATTAATAATAAAAAATTAAACCTTATTGCTTGAATTTTAATAATATAAGCGATGCAAAACTAAAATTTTAATTAAATAATTGAACTAATGTGAATTTCACTACAACAATGTAAAATATTGCTACAATTGTATTCAAAATTATTGTAAAAAATGTAAAAATTAAAAACGAAAAAAAAAAAAAATTGACATCACTGAACTGTAATTTCCCAACTTTAAGAAGAGGCGAAAATCGTTCCTGTGAAACATTATTTTCAGAAAGTATTTGGAAAGACTCCAAAAGTTTGTATAATTTTTTTTATCAGTTAAATTTTTTAAAAAATGACCCATATGTGCACATTCCCATCCTCCAGATTATGTTTTTGCCAAATTTAGTATCTAGGTTCATTTGTATTCTGTGTGAAATACCAAAAGATAAGGCAGACTTATATACTCTATATATTAGTAGAGAGGCATAGATGAACAATGATAACAAAAATGATAATTTGATTGAGAAAGATCATATTATAATTTTTAAGAATAATAAGGAATTATTTTCTTAAGTTAAAGCATACAATATTTTTTTTTTATATTTCTCTTTTTTTTTTGGATTCCGTTTTTTCATTTTTCTAATCAATTCCAAAATATCGGCTTTCTAAAAATTTAACGTTACTAATGGAAGATATTTTACATTTAGATATCTTTTAACTCCGTTTTCTCATAATGTTTTATTAATATATTAATTTACTAAAAAAGATCAAATTCCTAAAATTCAACTTTCTAACATTGCTGATGAAAGATATTCTGCAATTGCTTATTTCTTTTATCCTTACTTTTTCCGATTTTCGTCTTTTAATTTTTCGTAATTAAAAAAAAAATGATTCTCTAAGATTGAATATTGTTGATGAAAGATATTTTGAACTTCATTTCTTTGATTTTACATATTTTTATTTCTTCTATTGCTATTTTCATTTAAGTTCTTTTTCAGATATTGATATACTAATTACATGAAAAAAGCAACATGGAGTTCCTGAAATTCAGCACTGACAATGAAAAATATTCTGATTTCTTTTTATTCGGTTTGGATGTGAAAAATATATACTTGCTTTCATTATTATCTGAATATGGTCTTCAAATATCAAGAGACATTCATATATAAGTAACACGACTGATTGAAATACAAGTAACACGAGCAATTGAAACTCACTAAAACGTGTAATTGGAAGGTATTACAGAGAGTACGTTTAAAAGTTCGTATTTTACAATTATGCTGTGGAAATTCCCAAATCGCTTCTTGCTCGCCTCGAGTAGTAGCTGGGGCTAAACAAAGCCCTCCTTTTATATCCTATTGTACCTTTGAGGGCGGCTGTCAAGTGAAATCAAGGGCCACCGACAGCTTCGGAACAAGTTTCCAACAGCAGACACAGAAACGTGCCTGAAGACACCCCAGGGCCAGAAACTGACACTGGCCCCGCTTCCAAAGTGACATGAAAGGAAACTGACACTTGGGAGTGCTTCTCTTTCTTCTCTCAACTCTTACTTTTCTTACGCCTTTATTATTCTTTTTTATTTATGGCTATCAGAGAAAAATTTTATCTCCGTCGGTTTCACAGATCGTCTTTTGGGGTGAAACGTTTTTGATCTTTCTTTTCTCTCCAACCCTTGGAGGGAAGATTTAATTCGCTGGAGGGTGGAAAAAGGATCGTTTTCTTCTGTGTCTTCCACTTTCCACCATTTTTTTTTGTTTTTTTTTGTTTTTTGTATTTTGTTTCCGGCATCTTCTTCTCCCTCAGTCATTCTTCAAAAAGGATGGTTTGAGGGCGGAGCCATCAGTGGGAGGGGGGAGGGAAGTGAAATAAAGAGTTTTTAGATAAACACACAAGATGCTGAGTCAGTGCTGTAAAGTTTCGTGTCACGTTTTAAGGATGGACATTTTAAACTTGTCATTCCTTAGGGTGTTTCTGGCTGCTGTGTCATTGCTTGTCTTTGGCTTTAGCGGCTGGAAGTACAAAAGGGCATTTGGATTTGAGAAAGAAATGAAACTTATGCCAATCTCGTAACTCTTCCTTTTTTTTTCCCCATGAAATTTTACACTGTTAAAACTTTACTTTAGAAGAAATATTTATTTTCTTAACTTTGAAATATAAAATTCTTGATCTTGTGTTATCCATCTTATACTTTAGCTACAATGCAATTCAGAATTTATCACTACCATTGTGAAACGCAGGAAGGGAATGAACTATAATTCTCGATGCCATGAACTGGAGAATTAAGAGATTGAAAATAAATTAAATAAATAAAAATGAGGGGAATAAATTAATAATGTTGTAATGGTAATATCATTTACTGATAATAAAGGACCAATTTCCTGTTCTAAGGAAGAAAAAAAAATAATCACAATACAATGACATTATCATTTACTGATAATAAAAAAAAAAATTTCTAAACAAATGAATTAAAAAATTTTCTGATTTTGTTTGCAGAAATTGAAAAAAAAATTATTCAAATCTATTAAAATAACTGAAATTTAGTAAGTCTGTAAATATAACTTTAAAAGTAAAATAAATTAAACATTTTTATTACTAGTAATTGTAGTAAGATATTCAACCAAAAATACAATCATTTACTTTAATTCTGTAAAATGAGGAAATGGTAACAAAATCTATTTAACCATTTTGTTTAAGCAAAAGAATACCACTGAATAAATAATATTAAATATTCAAGATGAAAATGCTGATTCGAATGGCACGATATCAATTTAAATGCTATTAGAAACAATCCCCATTGTTAATTGAAAAGTTTAATAGAGCTGTCATCTATTCAATTTGTCTGGGAAGTAAATATATCAAACAATCGGAAACTCAGATAATTTTAAATCACTATTGCTATTCTTTTAAAAATATTTTCCAAAATTGTTTATTGAAAATTATAAAAATAAGTTTGCCAATCTAATCAGTATTAACATTTTAAATTATTTTTTTATTAGTGATCAAATTTTTACAGACAATTTTTGAAGCATTCATTAGTCAGGACAGAAAATTCGTAAATTGATTAGCTGACTTTCACTATTTAATTTGCATTTTCCCAATATTATTTAAAGCTGTTCGCAAACGAAAATTTTATCTCAATTGACAGCACCTTTTTAGTGCGAAATATTATATCTGTTTATTTCTTTTTCGTTTAGTTAATTTATTTTAGTTATATTAACGTCCTGTTTTTAAGGCAACAATAGGGTTGTTTTGGAACGAACCTCGTCATTTTGAACCGCAGTCAGATGACGAGGACGGCACCTGAGCTGGGTCCCCCTTCTCCACACCACATCACACCAACGGGAGGACGTTTGGCCCGGACGTTTAACGTGCCCCAAACCCCTTTACACGACGTTTCTTCGGTGAAATCGAGTCGTGAACCTGAAACCCTCCGGTTTCGAAGCCAAGACCTTACCACCAGGCCACCGCGGCCTCTATTTTTTTTCCGTGAAAATGCATCATTATTGAAGAGTTTATTTTTTCCCACTTATGGTTTTCTTTAGTTATATTATTATTCTTTAATTATATTTCTAAAATCATATTAACCTCCTGTTTTGTAGTAACAAGTTTAGGGCTATTTTGTAACTTCGTACGGCAGTTGGCACGCGGGAACGACACCTGCACTGTACCCCTTTCTAAACTTCCTCAATACCATAATCACCAGTAGTAATGAAATATATAGTTAAAAGGCAGCCAAAGAAAACTCATCCAATGTTTCAAAATTTGTTTTATATTTTTGAAGAATATTGATGTTTTCACTGAATATTGATTTTATTGCCTATTTTAAACTGACACTACAGCAAATGTTCATAAAATTCTTTTTGCTATTTTTAAATTCATCAGCATTTTTTTTCGTTCCTTTTACCCTAAATAAATTGTTTTAAATGGAAGGGAGATATACTTACCGGGAAACCTGAAGTCCTCTCCTGAAACAGGAGAGGACGGTGAAAGGGTTAAAGTACACTATTACAATCAATCACATCAGGAGTATTGACCATTGAATCCAGGGCCGTTATATATCATTTCTATATAACGACATCTTATCAACTTTCGTATTGATGGAATTATCATTGTTCGTCCAACTTTAAAGCTCATCTCTCGGTGAGAGAAGGAATTTGGTGAATGTACTATTGAGCAAGAATGCCCTTGATTTTCTAGAATATTTTTGGACATTGCAAAGTCGGCATTTTCTGAACATATAATGGGGAGGGAGTAGTATAGGGAAAGAGACTATAAATTCTTATAAGTCAAGGTAATTTACAAGAATGAACATCTCTTCCTCCGACTTTTTAACGCAGTATTATTTCGCTATTAGTGCCACGCAATTGCTTACAATTTTGGACGCCTCTTTTTCCATCAGGTAAAATTTGGTACAGTTGCACAGTTTCGGTTATGAGATCGCATAAAATGTTTGGACTTCATGAAAATGCTCCTTTCTTCCCAAATTTGGTCCTAAATTCAATATACACTCTCAATTCTGATAATAAAGCGATACATTATATTTCATCTATAGTGTTCCTAGCTTTTTTATAATATATATATATATATATATATATATATATATATATATATATATATATATATATATATATATATATATATATATATATATATATATATATATATATATATATATATATATATATATATATATATATATATATATATATATATATATATATATATATATATATATATATATATATATATATATATTAATTTCCTGCGTATGTATATTCTATTAATATAAATCCGAACAGGCAGACAGATGGACTTGTTTTATGAATATTGTAGAAATTTTGACACATATCTTCAAGTTTAATGTTAAGATTACATAACCAAATTTTATTGCTCTAGCTTAATGTGTTTTGAGTCACCGTTTTTGCAGTAGACAGACGTAATTTCAAAATTATATATTTTGGTTTCTTCAGGGACCTAAGATATGGAAATTTGTTAAAATTTATGTAACAAAGTTTTTGACAATTACTGTACTTTCTCTTTGTATATTTAATGTTATGAGGAAATAAAAAACTGATGAATTTTCTAATCTGATTTGGATAACAGACTTCAAACAATCGAACTTCTACATAAATTAATATCACTGTTATATAGGGATTGAATTTCTTTCGTTTAAATTTTGAGATTAATAATAGATGCTATCCATAATATTCGCTTTCTTTTATAGTATTTTTTCTCAAATTAGCATGAATTCCTTCCATCACTTTTCACCAAACTTTAAAAAACAAAACCCCCCAGACGACTTCAACCCAAAATCACTAAACGGTGTGATTAACCACCCCGTTCGGAAACCTCCGACCCCCCGGAGCTCCAGTCACACTAATTACACCAACCTCTTCTCCCGGACAAAGTCCAAATCTGGAAAACCTTGATTAAGCTTTATAATGACATCCGCGCCCGCACACGGTCCGGTGGTTCCGGCTAGTAAATAGGAATTCCTGGCAACTTCATTTAGGCAGCTGGGAACAACCTGATGATTGTAATTACCCGGTGTGATCAGGCTTGAGGCTGGAACGTGATTCTGGCAGGGACGTCCGGGAAGGATTGTTTTTGGAGGAAGTTAAAATTCGCTGAATATCTTTGGCCTTTGTGCGACGGATCCATTTGCGTCGGAGGTAAGAATGGGGAAGAGGGTCTAATCGAAGGTTAGAACTTTTGCTAGGTTTAAGAAGGGACATTTTAGGATAATTATTCGAATGACTACACGATGATTCAGCTGACTTTAGGTGCTTTGTTATTAGAACCTTGGATAATTTTCCCATTTAGGGCTAAATATTATGTAGGACATACTGTAGACATAAAAATTGTCTGCCCATCTGTTTACTCTCATACAGGAAAATGATTGTAGTGACAAATCAATATTGTTTTGATAAGATCGATAAGACAGTGATAATCACTGTTGTGAGATAAGGGGAAAATACTGCAATGTTAAATCCTCATCTCGCAGTTTTGATAGACCTTTATGATCCTTATCATAATCTCCTTATCAGAGGGGAAAATTTATTTTGGAATTATCTGTTTGGGAATACAGTTATTAAAAAACGATGAGAGCTGTGTAAATAGCATTTGGCATGTATCTTTACACTAAATTGTATTGAATTATAAATTATCAAATTTATAATTCGCTGGATATTTTTGGCCTTTCTGAGACGAATCCATTTCTGTCGAAGGTAAGAACAGGGAAGAATGTCTTATCGAAGGTTACAGCTTTTACCTTCAATAAGACATGGAAAATTTTAGAATAATTATTTGAATCGTTTGTATTAATGCGCTATATAAGATGATTCAACAGACATCTAAAAACGGTTGTTGTAATAAATCAATATTGTTATGAGACCAACAAGATAGTGATAATAGGTGTTGTAAGATATAAAATAGAAAATATTGTAGTATTATATCCCCATCTCGCGATTTTGTTAGATTTTTATGTAGTATTTAATCTTTTTATGTAAGGTGATTTAAATTTTTTTTTTTTTTTTTTTTGGAATTATGTTTGTTTGAAAATTTAGTAATCAAAAACGAAGAGAGCAAAAGTCAATGGCATTTGGTATGTATATTTTACACTAAATTGTGTTCATCTTGTATCAAATTGTTTGAGGAAATCTCTCAACTGAAGTCTATCAGTGTGCTCATTCTCCTACAAGCAGGTCAATACGAAACGCAAAAACGAATAAGATTTTAAGAGTTGCTATGTAATTAGAACCTAGGATAAACGTCACATTTTGGGCTAAATATACATGAAATAATAAAGTATTTCTAAAACTAGATAAATGAAATTGAATATACAGTTTTGATATGGAAATCACACTGGCTACGCTCTTAATCGCCGCATTAAAAAATTCGGAATAAATATGATTGACCAGACACCCGCGACAGCATTGGCAGAAACTAAGGTTGAATTTTAAGGGCTATCACCGGCCACAGTACAACTCTTGCCTTGGAAGCAGGTGCCGTCATCGGTAGGAGGTAGCCGACTCCCACCATTTCTATACCCGCCAGGGTCGCAAGAACCAATCACCATAACGGAAGCTTCTCATCCTCATTTTTGAGGTAACCCCCCCCCCCTGTGATGAAAATATGGACAAAAAAATGAAATGAAAGTATGGATATGTTATTTTTCAACAAACTGTATGAAAACTTGGGCCAAATCAGTCAACGCAAAGATGATCAAAAACATACTTGGATTTCTATCAATGTAATACTAATTTATTATATTAAAATGCGTTATATTGTACGAAGAGAAAATATCCCCATAAGTTAATTTATATTTTTGGAACATATGAAATCTTGACTCGCACTTCCTTTTTTTAAATGGAAAATATTTTGGCACCACCATTTTGGATTTAAAATATTTTATTGCCAAAACTGAAAACACACACACACATACAGAAATCATGTATTAATGCATAAACAATATATCCAGATGAAAATTTCTTGCGTTCAGCTTTTCCCTTTTCCCCCTCCCCACAAACAGTAAGTTTTAATTTAAATTGAATATGTCAGAAGTCAGTAAAAAAAACCGAATTCATTGATGTAAGTTTCATACAACTCAGAAAAAGGAATGTTGATAACAGAAATAATATATAAGATAATGTAATAGATATATTACACGAAAAGTCATATACAGCCTCTGAATCGATTACCAAAGCACGGTCAGTATTTATAAGAATGGCTACTTGGAAATACTGCTCTTTTAAATCTTAGGCAAATAATATATTTTAATATAAGCTATGAGTGTTATTATATAGTTATTTTTGTCATTATTGTTATTTTTGTTATTTTATTTTTACTTATTAGTGGATGTTTTCCTCTAATTTATTGTTTTGTATTTTCCTTTCTGATAAAATGGTATATTTATTAGGCCTAATTTCAGAGGATTTTCGGGTCACGAGGAATCATTATTAGACTGTCTAGTCTGCATTCTTTAGCAAAAAAAAATCCCTTTTTTTGAATCCTTGCCTGAGGGTGACCATTGAAAAAGTCTTCAGGCCGGATTCTTTTTTTATTTGGTTTAATTTTTCCTATTAGCTTGGTTTTTATTACTTTTGTCTTAATATAAACTATGATAAATCAACAAACTCTTATCATATGATATCTTATTTAAAGCTATAGATATTGTATTAGAGGAGAAAAGGAATGTTGATAACATAAATGATATTTAAAATCAGTATATATAATTTCCCAGCGATGTCTACAACGTTCTTTTGATATCTAGCCGACTGTTTTGGCGTTTAGCTGCTGACAAAGATAAGTTTCTTTTTAGTATGTGTGCAAAAAATTAATTATGGAATCGTAAATTTCATTTTTTATTATTATCATTAATTTTATTTTGGATTGTAGCAAAGACTTGGAAGCATTTATAACCTATCTATTACATACGTTAAAGAACTTTTTAAAAGATAGAGAAATATTCAATCTGTAAGAATGTTATTAGATATCGTTTTCAAATGGCAATTCATAATATTCTTGTTTTAAGGAATAGTTGGAAGTTATTTCTGTTATTTTCAGCACAGTTTAATGAGTTCAACCTTCTGATCCATAATTTTCTAATATTTTTTAACATGTATAAATCTCCATTAATTTTATTTTTTACTCGGCATTGCTTTTTTTCTTCTGTTAGTGGATCACAATTAATTTCAGACAAATTTTAATGATTAATTTTGAATGAATGTTCGCGAACATCATTGCAAAGAAACAAAACATCCATTGTAAATGTATAATTTCACCTAAAGTATACTACAAATAATTTATATATATATATATATATATATATATA
This sequence comes from Argiope bruennichi, assembly GCF_947563725.1. NCBI lineage: Eukaryota > Metazoa > Arthropoda > Arachnida > Araneae > Araneidae > Argiope > Argiope bruennichi. Next base: position 60,574,242 of record NC_079154.1, read on the forward strand.
TATATATATATATATATATATATATATATATATATATATATATATATATATATATATATATATATATATATATATATATATATATATATATATATATATATATATATATATATATATATATATACTTTTGTGCAAAAGATTTTACATTTCAATTTTTGTTAGTTAATCTGTGAGAATGATATTCGAGATATTGTAATAGTATAAAAACGCTTCTAGACGGGTAACGGGTACATTAAACATGTATTAAATAAATAAATGGTTAATTAAAAATAGTTAACCAACAAACTCAGTAAAAAGGTTTATCAATTTTTATTTATTTTTGTTACGAAATAATAAAGAATCCGCATGAATTTAAACATAAGTCTAAGCATTAATAAATTGTGTATAATTTTATAATAGGACAAAAAAATTCTTCGACTTTTTGTACATTATTTTAACACTTCTAAGAAAAATAGTATTGTGTGCCGAAAAGGATAATACAGAGCTTACAGACATTACAAAGCTTACTGGCATTACAAAGGAAGAAGTTTGGACAAACATAAGAAAGTTATGTATAAATATAAGATTTTTTTTCAGCAGTTGCATTTAAAGAGATATATTAAATTGTTATTTGTAATGCACAAGGTCATGAAATATGCACAAAAATTGAACTCTTTGAAGAAACAATAAATTGTATCAAAATTGAATTGGGCCGGAAGAAGTAGCAACAGTTCCAAATATATAGCAAAGTGAAAAAAAATATTTTAGAAGAAAGAGTGAAAGATTAAATGAATATATAAAAGCAAACATCCCTACAAATTATATACTGAAAGATAAATACTTACGGTTAGTGCAAAAAATTTCATAAATGATGATTTGGTCTTTATAATAAAAAACAATTGTAGCATCAGGGCACATTTTATATAGATTACTAATTTAAAAATAGCCTATGCTATCATTGTTCCCACTTTTTGAAATGAGACAAATATAACGTTTCTAATTCTTAACAGTTTCGAATTTTTTTAGAAAAGGAAATGGGTTTTTTTAAATATATTTTAAGGACTTTATATAAACAATCCTTAATAATTTTCGTTGAATATTATAAGAAATTTTAAAGCCATAGTATCCGAAAACATTGCTCTTTTATTAAGAATTAAAAACATTGCTCAAAAATATTTTACACGAATAAAAAAAAATATTTAAAAGAAAATAATATAAAAATAAACTTCTTCAAAATCTATTTTTAAATTGTAAAAAATTAGAAATTATTAGAATTTAAAAATAAATTATTAAAAATATTTGAATATTTCTAAAAATTTATATGCAAAATCTTACATTTTGAAGGTTGATTATTATTTTTTAGATGCGATAAAAAAATATTACTTAAGCTTCCTCCAAAAATTTAAATAAGGAACTTCCTGATAAACTTGCTACTTTTTAAATTTAGTTTTTTATTTTAAAATAAAAAAATCTAATCAATTAATCAGTTCAATAACCTACATTCATTTTCTTCAAGCCATGGTACTTAAATAAAGAGAAAAAAGCTGAAATTATTCGGAAAGGCTTTCTTTGAAATTTATTGCAAATTAATTAAAGAAATTTTAGAATTTTGCAACCCAGCAACTGAATACACGGAACAACCAATTAGATGAATCAGCAGCGCATGTTATTGAACCGTTTCATGTTCCCGTGACACCGGTGAAATAAATCGAATCAATTTAATGTAGAATGCATTTCGCCTCCTACTAGGAAAGAAACATGAGTGATTCTATACTCTGTTTCACCCTAACTTGGCAGTATTGTAAAAGGTAGAAAATGTGACGCTCCGCGTTGGGAAAGAGTTCCCCATCAATTCCGACTTTAAAATAGTTAAAATGAGCAGAAATTTATCAAATAATATCATAAATTACAGAAATCCTTTTTTTGTCAATATGTATTTAAAATTATTCTCAAGTTAGAAGTGCTTATATGTCAAGTATTTTGTAAATAAAGCGAACGAATAAAACTAAAAGATTGACATAATGAATTCCACTTTGGCTAGAACCAGTCTTCACGGTCAAATATTTGGCGCACTTTTCTTTTACATCTCCGCCAAACATTCAGGTCTTGTAAAATATGATGATTTTACATTATCCTGTATTTGACGAAAAATCCATGCATATTTTCGTAGAAATGAAATCCCAACATTAGATAAAGTTTTAAAAGATGTGAACGAAGATATCTTTTCGAAAAACATTAGCCAAACTACGCTTTACCGAATATTGAAAGATTTAGAGTTTTCTTTCCAGAAACGATGAAACGAAATGAAATAACATTAATGATTTATTAAAATAATGTATCAATAATATTAAAAAAATAATGAAAATAAGGAAACAATTAATTCTCCGATAAAGTGATAATATAATAAAGTAAATAAATATTTACTATTTGGCGAAAAATTTGCGAGATAAAGTTTCGCCAGTGATTTGCATTTCTAGTAACTTTGTACTTTAAAGTAACCCTGTTCCCCTGATAACGACTGCGATTCGGCATCCCTAGAATATACACTACTGCCAAGTTAGGGTGAAACAGAGTATACTAAGTTTACTCTTTATATTTGATTGATTTCATGATTATTTTCTTTCATTTATTACAACATTAATTGAAAAATTGATGAAATCATTTGTCTTATAATAGGTTTCTGAGCAGAGACAATTTATGGCCATGTGATATATATTGGTAATAATTAAATATTGCGAATACTAGATATGCTGTCTTTGACGAGTATGATAAACTAATTACATAGATTAAAGACTTCTATTTTTATTGGAGCAGCAATAGCAGTTAGTTGACAAACGTAATGATTGAATATTTGAATTATTTTAAATTCCAATATCCATTCATCAATATTAATAATGAATATTAATTATAAGAGATTGGCGCTGCTTAAGTTCTGAGAATTTTAAAAACTCTTACATCTTTCACTTCCTCCAAGTAGCTTGCACCAGCAATGTATTTCTAATAAGCATCCCCAATGTTAGAAAATTACTTTGGGTGGTGACATCATATCCTCTTGATGAGCGTCAAATGTGTCATAGAAAAAGAGCCAATCAACACTATAAGTACAATTCATGTATAATTATTAAATATGGATTAATTTTGAAATCCATTTTATATTTTTGGCGATGAAAAGAAACATCATGTTTCAACTCAGCTCATAATAACAGATAATCAGATGCCCATTGACATGTGCATAACGTTTGTCAAGTAATTACAAGATACTCAACATAAAACACTGAGATTCGAACGCTTGGAGATTTCAATTTCTTAAATTCTATTCTTATTTAGGGGTACTGACATTTAATTTAAAATGAGGATAACAAAATATTTTTATGAATCTAAAAATTTTTTTATCCTTTAAAGTTAGTTTCGTGGTACAAAAGAGAGATTTACAATTGTCTTTAATAGATACCGAATGGATGTTAGGCTAATGACCCTCGACATTGGCGACAAACTTGGAAACTATTTGGCGACTAAAATAAAAATTCTTGAAAATACAAAAGTTTTGACGCCATCTTGACATGAAAACGAGATAAATGGATCCTTCCAGAAAATTCCGAGAAAGAAAACTTCTTTATTTGAGTGCTGAAAATAGTGAGAGCCCTCGATTTGCCCACTCAAAAAAACTATTGCCATATTTTAATCAGTGATATTATGTCTGCTTTCATTGTGTGTTTGTACAAGAACTATTTTTTAGTGTACGCCTTAGTTATGTTCTTTATTATCTGGGCTACGTGGTATCCTATAGAATAATGTATAGTTATACAACTAATTGAACTTCTTTCACTGTACATTTATTGAAAAATCTTTATGGCTGTATTAGTACAAAGTATTTGATTTTTTTCACATCTGTTTATTCTTTGTGCATTTTTAAATATTAAATGTATTCTTTACGAATCATTTAAAAATTTTATTGTAAATGCGTTGATTTACTAAATTATTAATATGATTATAATAACCTTAATTTGTATTATTTAAATTATTTGTTTAATATTTATTAATAAACAAAGTTTAAAATAATTAAAAAAGATAAAAGCAAAAATGCGCTTAATTAGGCAGTAAGAAATTCGACATTTTTTTCTCAAGAAAGAAGAGAAATTGAAAAGGGCGACATTTCCGATTTCACCTTATTTTTTATGACTTGGAGGCTTATAGGAAATACATTATTTGTATAAAATTTTCTCTTCACAAAATGAAACCAAAAATAAATAAAATAGAGCACACGAAAACTAAATATCTCTGGGTAAAATATTTTCGTCATTAGAACTTAAAACCAAACTCGCTGTTTAGTAAGAGAAGAAAAAAAGGCCTGCAAACAAAAGAGAAGTAGAATTTATAAGGCAACTTCACAAGAACACATTCTCTCCCACTCAAAACGATGAGCACATAAACTTAAACCTAAAGCACCCCCTTCGAAAAAAAGTATCAACAGATTGAGTAAATCTGCCAACTGATGGAACAAAAACATACCCCTTCGCATCTCCAAACACACTCCTGTAGAGAAAGATCTTAAAACTTTAATGCGACAGCTAAAAATACCTCCGCATAAATTTCATTCCGTACCTGGAGAGGGCAAGGAAAAGTAATTAAGCAGCCATCCTCGATGGAGCTCGACGCAAAATAAAAGAGCTTGCACAAACAATTTAAACCGTTTCTAATTCCCCAAAGAGGATAGAGTTTGTTGATTTTGTTTTTTGCTTCGCTTTAATCTGCATTAGGAGGACTGAGCGCCACTTTTATGAGCCACTGAGACGGATTCGCCTTAAATTTCAGTTAGGTTATTTCATCGTTATTGTGACGGTTATTTTGAATGGTCTGAAGTCCGAGGATAGACAAAAAAAAGTTGGGTAAAAGTTTTTAGACAAATGTTTTTGAAAATATCTCATCAGAATAATATTAAGGGTGTCTAGGAGATGAATATCTTCCAACTAATTTTTTAATTGCATATTTTTGAAATATTGCATAAGCTAAATTAGTTTATTATAAATGATCATCCACTGTTTTATAAACTATTGAGACAAATTATGTTAAAATTTTTATTAATTATATGATCGATATAGGGACAGTTATTTCGAATGCTTTGGAGTTCGATAATTATCAATACTGAAATAAAATATACTCAAATTGAAATTGATTATATGATTGATATAGAGAAAGCTATTTCGAATGCTTTGGAGTTCGATGAATATCATTACTGAGATGAAATATATTCAAATCGAAGTTGATAATACGATCGATATAGAGACATTTCGAATGTTTTGGAGTTCAATGAATATCAATAGTGATATAAAATATACTCAAATTGAAATTGATTATATAATTGATATAGAGGCAGTAATTTCGAATGCTTTGGAGTTCGATAATTATCAATACTGAGATGAATGATACTCAAATTGAATTTGATTATATGATTGATATGGAGGCAGTTATTTCGAATGCTTTAGAGTTCGATAATTATCAATATTGAGATGAATTGCACTCAAATTGAAGTTGATTAAATGATCGATGGATAGACAGTCATTTCGAATGATCTGGAGTTCAATGAATATCAATATTGAGATGAATTTTACCCAAATTTAAGTTGACTATATAATCGGAATAGAGACAGTTATTTCAAATGCCTTGGAATCCGACGAATATTACTGAAACAGCTTTCAAGAAATATTTTGGAGTCCACAGAATTAATATCTTTGCATAAATCTTTGATGGTGTTTCTTAATAGCCATCAAGTAATCTAAATAATTTTAATGCTACTCATGATTTTACTTTAATCTACTTTAGAAGTCTTTATATTATTTATTTTTGAAAGATACTTTGAGGCTTGAGTACTTCATGCCTTAAGACTGAATTTTAAATGGAATGCATTTCTAACTGCAATTTCTTATTCCAATGCAAAGAAAATAATTTAACTTTAAGATGGATGATAGCAGGCGATTAAAAATGCATTGTTTACAATAATATTGAGTTGAAATATTCGTGAAATTAATTGGTCGAGTAGTATGCTGTCTACCGTCATAAAGACCAATAATCATTCCCCAAAAAGTTATACTTTGTTATTGGTGAGATGGGAAGGATATCTTATATTTTAAGCTCTTGTTGCCAAACCAGATAACTAATTTGGTTAAATAAAACAATCAGTGATGTAGGAAGGAAACGTGATTCCCGTGGCATGATGTGCCTCCCCCTATAAACAGAGAAAATGGCATTGGAACATTGTATTATTTTTTCTATTGTTTTTTTGTATTTAGCTAAAAAAGTGGCATATGATGTACTGCCATTTTGTCTCCATCAGTTCAGGAGTTGTATATTCCTTTATCACCAGTGATTACGCTACTGAAGTGGCTAGCAGAAATATTTGAAGTCATTGAAGAAAGCGCAAGAAACTAGAAGCGGCCAGAGTTATCGTGAAGTCATAATATTCCTTAAAAATAACGTTTGATTATATGTAACATATAACATATAATCATAACAGATAACATATAATCAAATTGGTTACTCCGCTCTGTAACTCTGGTTACTCTGCGAAAGTAATTTAACCCTAAAACGCATACATACATACATTTACAATATAGTATATATATATATATATATATATATATATATATATATATATGTGTGTGTGTGTGTGTGTGTGTGTGTGTGTGTGTGTGTGTGTGTGTGTGTGTGTGTGTGTGTGTTTCAATAGATAGATATAATGTAAGAAAATTATTCAAAATTTTTTAAAATTATTTTTTAAATTCTAAAAAAATAAAACGCGCTAAATGAGTACATTATGAATTAAACAATATCCAAGGGACACTAATCACGCTATAACACAATAAATGTCTCTTTTTATTTTTTCGTATACATAGTATCGAGAAAGTAAAGAAATCGTCAAAAAATTTCCTCTCGAGATTTTGAAGAATTTCCAAGATTTAGGCCTTTCTGAATACGAGAAACGCATTTTAGGAAATAGTCAGTCTGTCTGTGACAAAGATAACACAAAAGAGCTTTGAGGTAGATGGTTGAAATTTGGCATTCAATCTTTACAACAAATTTGCAAATTTCTCTCAAATTTTCAGTAAAATCTGTTCAGAGGAAGTCCGTCCCTTCTAGATGTTCGAATGTAAGTTAACAGGACAATTACAAAACGAAGAGAGATATACACATAAAATTCGGCATACAAATTTAACAGCTATAATGTAGACACGTGTCAAATTTTGAGCCAAATCCAACCACGGATTGACTGTCTGTTGGTCTGTAATTTCAGAAATGTGTAAACGTTATAATTCAAAACTGCAAAGAATGAACTATATCGAATTTGGTACAGGATTTTATGAATGAAAGAGCAGTTTTATGTAAAACTTTTGTTTCAATCTGTTGAGAAAGAAATTTCTAAAGGACAAATTCGATTTTCGGATACTATTGACGCCTGACAGTATTAATTGCCAAATAATCGACTAAAACGACGCGAATGATTCAGTAAAAATGTTAAATTCACTGCAAAGGTTAGTATTTCTTAACTACTGCACACCATTGCCATGTAAGGTATTCTCTAGCATGACAAGTTTATAAGATAGTTTGAGAGGAAGTTTTGGGAGTCACCAATCCCACTGTTTACCAATACATTTTTTACAATGCAAAAAAAAAAAAATGATAATATTTTTAATTGTAGAACAATTCATACAACCGCTATCTTGGTACAAGGGGTAGCAAATGAAATGAAAGGTAATCAATGAATGAAATGTTTCAATCTGGAAAGCAAATGAAAAGGTACGAAACGACACTATGGGTATAAATAAAGACTTTATTCATAGTATACACCATAGACATGAGCACAACGATCCCATTGATTAACGAATCGAAGGATTCCCTGTTCCCAGAATTCCTGTGGCCGTGGCGAGGCCCAGTTCCTCACAACGTCCTTGAGTTCGCCGTCCGAGTTGAAGCGCTTTCCTTTTCAGATGTTTTTTCAGGGGACCAAACACATGAAAATAGTAGGCCGTCATGTCCCGGCTGTAAGGTGGATTGGAGAGCTGCTACCACTTGAACTTGGCTAGTTCCGAGTGTGTGACCCTGGAGACGTGCGGACGTGATTTATCATGAAGCAGAACCACAACCTATTTGAGTAGTCCCGGTCTTTTGTTCTTGATGTACATGCGCAGTCTTCGGAGTGTCTCACAGTGCACATCGGAGTTAATGGTTCTTCTGTGCTCGAGGAATTCAACAAATAGCGGACCTTGGACGTCAAAAAAGACGGGGAGCAACAGCTCGTCTGCTGAGGCCTCGGATTTGAACTGTTTAGGGGGAGGTGAAGACGTATGCTTCCACTGCATGCTGTCCCGCTTTGTCACTGGCTCGTAGTGACGGCACCAGCTCTCGTCATCTGTGACGATCGGCTCCAGGAAAGCGGGGTGTTCATGATACCGAAACAGATGTTGAAGAGCTAACACCATACTGAGTTCCTTGTGTTGGTCGGTCAGCTGTTTCGGAAGCCACTGCGCGCACACCTTCCGATAACGCGACCTGTCGTGAACAATTCCAACGCTGACATCCATCTTCACTGTCAACAATCGCAATGTGACAAGCCAATCACTTCTCACTAGGTCGTCCATGTTGCCGATGAGATCGGCCGTGATGACTGTGTTTGCCTCGCCTAGTCGGATCAACAACCAAACTCTCATGGCCTGCACGAAAACGGATACTCCATTTTCTCTCTGACAGACAGTCTTCCCCGTATAAGGTAACCATCCGGCGATGAATAACGGCCGGTGTAACACCTTCCGCTGTCAGAAATCGCACTTCACCTATATCATCAAATTTTGCAATGTGAAAGCCATCCTATCTTCACATGCACTGCCACGTCAATTGGACGGTGTTCTTTATAAGAGTCTGCTCTCTCATGCGCATGCGGGCATCCGCTTGTGCTTTGATCTACGCCAGAGACTCCAATCGCATCCCTAGATGTCTCGCTACGTTCTCCCATAGAAGCATAGGCAAATATGTTAACGGTTACGTTGTTACGACATTTCGTACCTTTTCATTTGAACACCCCTTGTATTTTTTGAACACCCCTTGTAAGTTTCCAGTTTAATTTAATTCTAGTATTACTATTGCCATATATGTGTCCTTTCTACGAATTTTACACAACTCATTTAAAATAGGATTTTCAAATGCTCATTTTGTCCACCAAACGATCACGTGAAGTTTATAAATGGAAATAAAAAATAAAAACTTGCAACCAAACAGCTGCATTATACACTTTAGTTTTAAGCTTGGATTTTCCCATCCTTCACATAGCCCTGATTAGACACCTTCGATTTATCAACTTCGAGTTATTAATTGACGATTATAAAATTCTTTAAAGGAAAAATAATTCTCTGATGGACTGCAGACATCATCGTGAGTAATTTCTTAGTTGTAAGCTATAGACTTTCTATGGTGATGGAATAATGAAAGTTTTTAAACAGTACCAAATTATTATCGAATAAAATAGTACATATATTGTTCAATAAATCTCTTTTTTTACTACAAAAATATTTTTTTAATCTAACAAAAAAATCCGGAGAGATATTCAAGCAGACCAATATTTTTATAAGTTAGTGGTTATGATCTTTTTTGGTGGAATCTACATATGTCTATACCAAACTTTATGACAAAATTAAGACATCTGAGAAGTGATGCCCAAGATGTTACAATACTCATAAAATTTATCTTTGCTAATCAAATGCTTTTATGATGTAATTTGAAGAGTGAGAAACTTCCACCAATGTCACTAAATCCAGGATTCAACTAAACATCAATTTAGGGTTCAAAACTTTAGCAGAGCTCATATATTAATGGAATATTTTAAAATTAAAAATAATGAATTCTCTACTGAAAAATCATTTTCCTTTAGTTTAAGATATAATAATCTGCTTGTAAAGACGTTCAGAAGATCCACGGTACGAATCCTTTTTTTAATAATTCAATGTTCCTTTTCACTTTCTAGTATACATAGTACAAAGAAAATATAGTACACGTCAAAAAATTTGAACTCGATATTTTGATGAATCTCCACGTTTTAGATTTCCCTTGGTTCGATAAACATATTTTTGAAAAATGTCCATCTGTCTGTATGTAACAAGGACAACTAAAAACGATTTGAGCTATGCTGTTGAAATTTGGCATATGATCTTTACAAAAAATTTCAGATATTTATCAAATTTTGAGTAAAATATGTTCAGAGGAAACAGCTGTTTGAATATAAGTTAATACGATTACTACAAAACAAAGAGATTCAGATAGATGAAATTCGGTGCACAGATTTAACATCTATACTGTAGACGCCTGTCAAATTTTGTGAAAATTGCAACTACGGGTTAACTGTCTGTCCGCCTGTACTTTCAGAAATAAGTAAACGCTATACTTACATAAATGAATCAAATTCGGCATGGGAATTTGTAACTACAAGTATAGTTTCCTGTCATTTTTTTTTTTTTTTTGCTTCAATGAATTGAGAAAAACGCATTTAAAATACAAATTCGATTTTCGGATACTCTTAAGTGAATGCCAGGGATTAATCGCGGAATAACTCACCAAGGATGACACGATGATTCAGTAAAAATGTTAAATTCATACCAAAAGTTAATATCACGTAACCATTGAAAGCCAATGCCAAGTAAACAGTTCAATGGTACGTAAGTCGTTCTCTGGCATGACAATTTTATTAAAGAGTACGCGAGAAAGTTTTGTAGAAACTGCTCTTTGGGATTTTTTTAAATTCCAGGAAGCTTTAAATAAATGAGAAAGCTTTCCTTTCCCAGACAACTATTTTAAACTTAAAATCCATTAAAGAACGGCGATCTCCTTTACGATAGCTCAAAGAATGGTAAAGAAACAAAAATGCCTTGATGGGATGAATGGTTATTGCTCCTTTGGTGCAACACAGAAATATAAAGAATGGGATTCTGGTTCTGTTGTTCTTATCATCATACCATGGTTCAAAGCATAGATATAGTTTTATATACTTTAATTCAACAAGTCATCTCATATAAATAATAAAATCACAACTTGCCATAAAATTAATATTCTTCATTAAAAATTATATAATACACAGTAATAACAATTTCCTGCTTGCCTCAAATCTAATATGCTGCCTGAAAAATCAGAAGATTCGCTGTAAGAATCCTTTGCCGAGAATCTCAATCTGTTTCCCTTTCTTTGTGTCTTGTCAAATCCCAGGCAGCTTAAACAAAGCAGAATGACAAAGCTTCCCTTCCCCAACTCGCTAGTGTTAAACTCTAGAACGCATTAACAAACAACGGCGATCTCTTTTATCATGGCGCAAAGAATGGCGGGGAGGCAAAAGGGCCTTGATAAGGTGGAATGGTCATTATTCCGGAGAAACGTGTTTAACTCCCAGTGGCGGACTAATGCAGCGCAGTGGCAAATAGCTGCTACTTTGGATCCTTTAAGTACTTGCCTGAATGGACTGGTGGGAGGGCCAGGGCAATTTTCTGAACCAGAAACCCTTTTGGAAGAGAGAGAATTGGCTAGAATTAAGGTGCTACGGAGGCGCTTTCAAAAAGAGAAGGAACACCATTTTGAAGGATTTTTGACAACGAAAATGTTTATTGCAAGGAGTTGCTGGGTTCTCGTAGTTCCGCGTTTTAGAGAAATTAAGAAATGTTACTAAAAATGACGCACATTGTGTTTTCTGTCTTTTCAGCTCTTAGAAATTATATTTTATGTAACTCAGAAAGCTCTTATTCTAGTTCTTACTAATATTCTTTCGCATTTGAAAGGAGCAATGAGAAAAATAAAGATGAAAAAGTTTTTAGTACCTTTTAGGGGAAAAAAGCTCATAGTATGTTCATTTTCATGAACAAAGTAAATTACAAGCAAATCGAAGTAGAAGCAAGCATGTGGGTGCAGGGTGTTCCTAAAATAATGATATTAACTTTAACCGTGTAATATTATAAGTTGTACACAACATGACAGATACTATAAAGGTAAATAAGAAACAATATCAATAACAAACCATTGGAGTACTTAAAATAAATGCTCAATGTACTTAACATCTGAATCTATATACACTTTATAGATTGTTATTCCTACATTTGGGCTGTTGTGCCGTAAATTTCTGTTCCATTAATCCGGTGTTACCCACTTTCTCTGGTGTATCTTTTTTTTTTTTATCTAACTCTATGCTCCCACCGGGGGGGGGCACCTCAGATACGAGGATGAAAAGCTTCACCTATGCTGGTTGGTTTTATCCACCCAGATAGATACAAAAGTAGTGTACTGTCGGTTATTCCTTACTGATGATTGAACATACCTCCTACGGGAGAGGTTGTGTCGTGGCAGGTGATGCCCCATGGAATTCAACCTCAGTTCTCGACATTACTGTTGCGACAGTCCGGTCATTTAAATTTTTCCGTTGCCTCAGGGCATGTCGGAAGATTCAAATTGTGATTATGTAAGTTATTGGCAATGGACTTCTGTAGCATCTCTCTCCCCTCAACTCTTTATTCCATAGTAAACCGGATTCCCGTGTATATGTTTGATATTCCTTTAAATATGTACTATAATTTTAGAGACACTCTGTGTACTCACACACATTTTGAGTCCATATGAAATATGATTCGCACATTTGAAATCAGATGATTAAAAAAAATGATATGCCATTGTTATATCATACTCAACCAATTGAAATTCAAACAAATTCAGTTAAAGATTTTTCAAATAACGCATTTAGTCTATTTCGTATTATTCTGAAATGACATCAAGTGAAAGAAGCATGCTTAGTACGATCAAAACAGCGTGACATAATAATTTATGCTATATTAGAAAAGTGCGCGTGATTTTATTTTTTATTTTTTTTCTTGTCAGAAAGCCACTTTGTTTTATGTGAAAACAATGATATTGAGCGGTTGACTGCTTTAAATTTCTAATCAGCAGCATTTAAGTTAAATATATTACATTTTGTATCCTGATTGTTTAAAATTGCATAAAATGCCATGTTTTGCTTTCTAAAAAATATTAAATTATGATTATGAGGCTTGTCCAAATGAAAAAGAGACCTTAGCTATAGCGGCGTTGTATCAAATCCCATTGAGTTAATTTATTAGCCGATAGATGACGTAATGGCATTCCTTTTGCAAACGTGTAGTTAACGGCTTCGCATTAATATCCTCATATCTGGAAAGTTGTTCCTCTAGATGTTCTTTGCATATGAATTCTTCCAGATTAGCACAAGAATAATTATCAAATTTCTTCGCACAGAAGAGGAACGAATTTCAGAAATTTATCTCAATATGAATGAGAAATAAGAAGATCAGTGTTTTGTAGGGTACACCATATTCCGGTGATGCTATCTTTATGAGGTGGAACGCGTAAACGTAGAGGACGTGCCATGATCCTGGGCAGGCACACGTTACAACTAACAGGGGTCACGATTTCAACTGTGGAGGACTTTATACCGATGAATCAGCATATATTAAATTGTTGTTGAACTATAAATAATAGTAGTTGTAGATAAGCAAAGGAACTGTGCGTAGCATAATTTACAAAAACTTAGCTATGGTAATGTGGTCAAAGGACATCGTGGAAAACCAGATTCGCTCAATAATCTATAAATTTCTATACTGAAGCCATCCACTCCCTATATAACTTTTAAACATTTATAATAATTAACCAGCAAAAGAAAGCAATAAAAATAAGATTCCAAATGCTTACGATGGTTTATTTTTTAATCAATTCCTTTCAATTTTCAATATTTCATTTTACGAAAAATATATTTCGTCCAGCAGACAACGATCAATTTTGGTGGGAAAAGAGAAAAAAAGAAACTATCATATTTCTACAAAAATTCATATAACTTTTAAACATTTATAATAACTAACAAGAGAAAGAATGACATAAAAATAATATTACAAAAGTTTACGGTAATTTGTTTTTGTATTAATTCCTTTCAATTTTCAATACTTCATTTTGCGAAAAAAATATTACGTTCCCCAGATAACGATTAATTTAGTGTCAACGAAATAGAGTAATGTATAAAATGACAAATGATGGTGCATTGCCATCTAAGATAACAAACTTCTTAGAAGGAATACAGAAACAAATGCAGACAACGAGGAAGGAGAAAGTGAAAGTACTAATCAAATGAAATAATAAAGTTTGTTCTAGGGTTCATTGACTTTCACATTTTTTTTTTTCTTTATTGTCATGCATTTGAATGAATAAACCATTTTTCATTTTGAAAGAAAAGATGTAATTCAAGATGAAATACATACGAATTAATATTTTGTCTCACAGAAATTAAGATGAAGAAAGAAAAAAAATTAATTTAATGCAAATTATTAATTATTTGTTACCACAAAAATCAAACGAAGGTAATTTAGTCTGATTGTGAATTATTATTTCTTTTGACATTTTGATAAAATCCTAATACGCTTTCCTAATTTTATTCTAAATTGTTATCAATTAACAATTTAAAAGTATTTAATATGTGTTAAAATTTTATAAAATCATTTTGTTAATTTATTTCATAAGTTTAAGTTTTCTGTATACATTATCTATTATTTTAAAATGTTTGCAATTATACACTATATTTGTGTCATAGAAATATTATTGTTCGAGATTAATGTATTAAATTTTGAATTTGTTGCAAGAAATTCATTTCATTTTGTTTTCAGTCGAATTATTGCTTCAATTTATATTATAATAATAGGTAATAGTTATGATTATAAATATCATGTCATTATAAATTATAAATAGCGTGAGGAATAATAGAAAAATGAAGTATTTTTTGATGACGTAATATATTCTAAATAAGCATGAATATTCTATGAAGCATTTTTATGAATCAATAGAAAAAAAAAGAATTAAAAAAATCTTCGTGCAAAGTTATAATTAAAGTTATGTTTTTCGATCCAAACTTTTAATCTTATACTCAAATTCTAAAAAAAACGAAAAAAAAAACAACTTATATTTCCAAAGTATTCGATAATTTTCTTATGATATCTTAAGAATTTTAAATTAAAGATTTTAGTACTGTCTGCTTTCTTAAAGTTTTTTAGTTAGTCTTTTACATTGAAAAGTTTATATTCTATTTCATAACTGAATTCAGTAAGTCTAATTAAATGGTTATAAAGTTTTACAAAATTAAAAAAAATGATTTTTTATTTAAATATTTGATTAAACAGACAATAAAATTATTAAATTTGTTTAATTAATTCTTCCGTTAAAATATTTTCCATCTTAATCTAAAAGCAGCAATTTTGGCACCCGTTTAAATTTTTGATCAAATTTAAGCTGTTGAAAAACCTATACTTGCTTATCAAACTATTTTATTAAAATCTTTTATGTCAATTAAAAGAAGATAATGAATAAAAATTTTAATTAATTATATACTAGGTTATTTAAAATTTGTTTTAAGAAATAAAAAGTAAATAAATAAAATATCCTCTGTTCTACAGGATTGAAAGATATTTTATACAAGAAAAATTATTTCTAACTGGAGTAAAGCTGAAATCAAACATAATTTTGATATCGTTGGAGGTTTAACAAAAAAGGCTTAAAAGATGTCTAAGATGAAAAAATTTATTAAGCTATAAATTTATTAGACGTTATTATTTTTTAATGTAAAACGTAGTATCAAACTATAATTAATAATATTGCGAAATTTATATTGTTATAAGATGCAGCAATACTAGATGAGGGATAATCACATGTATTGCGCCGCTGAATTAATTTTCAATTACTTTGGCTTTTCTCGGAAGAAATATTTAATTTATTAAAAAGCCTAATCTTCAAACAAACATCACCATTCCCTTCATTTTTATCTTCTATACGCATAAAATATACAAATTTATTCAGCCGTATTTCTTAAACTTTTCAAATAAGCTCTAAAGAACTACCGAAATTAAATCTTTGTACACAAAGTTTAATCTCAACCACATAAATTCCTGAAAAGAGTATTTATTTGTGGTATTAAAAGTATACTTTGAAATTTTATTCTTATTCATATAGTATCCTTGTTTAAAAATTTTATTTGAAGTTCATGTTAAGATTTTTATAGGGAAAAATGTAGAGAAATAAGATATTTAATAACTTTATGTAACTTAAATACACATTTATATTTTATCTCAATGTATACGAATATATATATATATATATATATATATATATATATATATATATATATATATATATATATATATATATATATTGCAGTTTTAAAATATAGGTATGTCCCACGGAGGGGGACAGCACCTCGTAATTGGGGATGAGAAGCTTATGGGTATGGTGGTTGGTTCTCGCCACCCTTGTGAGTGCACGAAAAGGTGGGGATCTCGTTCATCCCATTGATGACGGGACGTACTTCCTTAGTGAAGGGTTATACCATGGCCGGTGATGACCCTGCGGATTCAACCACAGTTCCTGCCAATTTTGCTGTCGCGGCGGCCCGGTCATTCAAGTTTTTCCGTGTGCCTTCCGGCAGGGCGGAGTAGTCAATTTGTGATTGTGATTAAAATATCGGTAAGTTTTTGTTTCCAGTTGTATCTTTATTTTGTTTCTATGTCAAATAGAAGCGAAGTTAAAGCAAATTATTAACATGTAAGTGATGCTTGTTTATAAGCATTCAAAGTTTTATTTTCTCTTTAGATATTTAATAACTTTATGTAACTTAAATACACATTTATATTTTTCTAAGAAATAATTATTATTTTCTAAGAAATAATATTTTTTTTTTCATAGTTCTACAGCACATCGTCATATCTTAAAAAATATTTAAGATATCTTAATGAAATTTATGATAGTACTCATTATGTTATGCAGAATGTAATGAACAGTGTATTTGATATTGAATATTCTAAAAGTGGATTTATGAATGTTTAATGAAAATATTGTTGAAAAAATTCCAAAATGTCATATATTATAAACAAGAATTTTGTTTTTGAATATAATTCTTAAATAATAATTAGTTACAATCTAATATATGTTACACATATAACGTTACAACGACAAACTGTAAAAAAATTTTTTCTCTAGGACAATCCTTGTTTTTGAAAATAAATGCTAAAATGTACATCAAAGTATGCTTTTTCTTCAAAAGCTACGTATATATTTAAATAATTTCACTTTTACTCATCAAAGTTTGCTTTTCCTTCAAAAGCTACGTATATATTTAAATAATTTCACTTTTACTCATCAAAGTTTGCTTTTCCTTCAAAAGCTACGTATATATTTAAATAATTTCACTTTTACTCATCAAAGTTTGCTTTTACATCAAAAGCTACGTATATATTTAAATAATTTCACTTTTACTCATCAAAGTTTGCTTTTCCTTCAAAAGCTACGTATATATTTAAATAATTTCACCTTTACTCATCAAAGTTTGCTTTTACTTCAAAAGATACGTATATATTTAAATAATTTCACTTTTACTCATCAAAGTTTGCTTTTCCTTCAAAAGCTACGTATATATTTAAATAATTTCACCTTTACTCATCAAAGTTTGCTTTTCCTTCAAAAGCTACGTATATATTTAAATAATTTCACTTTTCCTCATCAAAGTTTGCTTTTCCTTCAAAAGCTACGTATATATTTAAATAATTTCACTTTTCCTCATCAAAGTTTGCTTTTCCTTCAAAAGCTACGTATATATTTAAATGATTTCACTTTTACTCATCAAAGTTTGCTTTTCCTTCAAAAGCTACGTATATATTTAAATAATTTCACTTTTACTCATCAAGGTTTGCTTTTCCTTCAAAAGCTATGTATATATTTAAATAATTTCTCTTTTACTCACCATTTTATTCTTATATTAATAAAAGAACATCATATAAAGCATTATTATTTTTTTTTAATCTCTTCTGAACTTAGTCGGATACCTTAAAAATCACACTTAACATTTTTGTGAAAGATATCCAGCGGGAGTGTTCTCCTTTCCCTTTTCTAGTACAATCTATTTTCTGTTCTCCTTCTATTCTCCTCCGCATCCTCTGAACATATTAGAATCTCGTGAGCATAATATAATATATACTCCACCCTATAACGGAGCTGTATTTGTGCAGCCAGAGAGGTGGGAAAGGCTCCAAGGAACGGCTGATCTCCCCCAACCCCCGCCCATTCAATTTTCATTGTAAACTTAGCATGGCACACTTTGTGCTTCGTATTATATTGAAAAAAACGGAGAATGTAAATTGAACTCATTCGTTCTCATCAACTGAATTCAGAATCGGTCACAGTTATATAGCTTTGAGATCTATAGTTATCGTCACAGATCCATAGGTTTAGTTTTTTTTATTTTATACTAGCCGCCTTTGGCGACCGGCCGGTTCGCCAATCTTAATGTTCGTTAAAATTTTAATAATTAAATATTTTATGCAATTACAACTTTAATAGATTCTTCAGCAAAATATTTTAAAACTTCAAATTTTGATAGTCATATAATTCACTCATAATATTATAAAGGCATTCAGTCATAACGTGATATGTATCTCTCTCATTTTCTGTTACCCCTCGTAGAATTTATGCTTTAAATTAAAGTGTAAATGATTCATCTGCAATTAATATAATAATATTTTTTACTGAAACAAAGCATTTTTTTAATAATATGATTACTGATAATAGAGTCACTGAGCGTTTAAACTTTATGGGCACTAAAAAATATTTTTCTTAATTTATGTAATATCTCAAGAATTTGTCACAAAATTTTCTCAGATTCATCATGAACGGATCGATTCATTAACAATGTTTCATTTTAAATGCATCAAACACTAAGAAAATAAAATGAATCGTTTAAAATAATCTGTCGAAAACAGGTTTAAAAAAACTACTTAAAAAATGATGTACTTAAAACTATAAGCATAAATAAAAAAAATATATAACTAACAAAAATACAATTTAATTACAAAAGCATGCAACTAACCTAAAAATAATTTAAATCATTGAAAACAGGTTAAAAAAAACTACTTAAAAAACGATGTACTTAAAACTATAAGCATATACAAAAAATATATAACTAACATAAATACAATTTACTTACAAAAGCATACAACTAACCTAAAAGTAATTTAAATCGTCCGTTGATAATGGTTGCCATGCCAACAATCAGAACACAGTGCGCATGCGTGAATTTTCTTCGCCTTTTACGGTAACGCAAATGCGTGAATTTTTTCTACGCCAGTTGGGGTAACGCTATGCAGATTATACATTTTTAATTTCCTTTATTCTGTGTTATTTTAATTCAAAAGTACTTCAGAATGAATCTGAAACATGGATTAATTAACAATGTTTAATTTTAAATGCATAAAACATTAAGAAAATAAACAGAATCGTTTGAAATAATCCGCCGTAAAATGTTAACCCTAGCCTTATTACTGTTGGGAGAAAAAAAAAAATAAAGCCTTACTCATTTGGCGGTGGGGGAAATGGAAGATTTTTTTGGCGGAAAAGTTGGCGGTGGGGAAAATGAAAGATTTTTTTGGCGGGAAAGTTAATTTTTAATTAATAATTAAAATTCTAATTAAAATTTCAAAAAAAGGGACCCCAGGTGCACATTCCCGGCCTCTAAGGTATACATGTACCAAATTTGGTAGCTTTATGTCAAATGACCTGGCCTGTAGAGCGCCAACACACACACACGCACACACACACATTGAGCTTTATTATAAGTATATATATATATATATATATAATTTTATATAATTTTATAATTCTCATGAAAAGTCTATGTACTAAATATTATGCGTATAGATTTTGTGGTTTCGAGCTAATGTATTTACCTGCATTCTGACAGACAGATAGGATTCCTTTTGTCGGATTTCTTCAAAAATAAGGCGTAAAAATACAAATATGGTATTAAGATTACTTACCAAATTTCATCACTGATGGTGAATGTCTTTTTGAATTATTGTTTTCCCTGACAAAGAACATTTTCCAAAAATGTTTTTACGAGACTCAAAAAAATCTGAAATATGGGGATTTGAACACAGGAGGTCTGAGCTATATACATAAAACAATAGCGTAAGTGGAACAAAAACCGTTCTTATTACTTATCGTCGAATGACAACAATCGAATGTACACAAATCCTCGTTTGAACGTTTCATATTATTTCTTAAATGATATTACATCTGTATTAAATTTATCTCTTCATTTTACTAATTAATGGAATGCAAAATATAATTAGAAATGCTAGGTGGAGGGTTCGCCATATCACCGAAAGATCCATTCAATCGAAGGTGTAATGAAAGGTGAAAGATGTAAATTAAATTAAATTAATAAAAATATACATCAAAAGACTTAAGACATTGAAGACTTAATATAGATTGAAAATAGACAAATAATAAACTTGATATAAAATGAAATATATTTTCATTCCCTTTATTTCAAGCTTGTGTCAATATTTTTATTGACACAAACTTGAGAAAACTTTACAGAAATAAAAGATCTAATACCATTATGAGGCTTACATATAATTTTATAATGGAAACAGATATTTTTGAAAAATTAAGATCCTAAATACCAAGCTTATAATATTATTGAAGTTTCTGAATTGAAGATAGAATCCAGTGCAAAAATAATTCTACGGTAAGATTTCAAGAATTCATATTCTCAAAGATTTCTCCACAAATAGTGGTTCATATCCAAAATCCGATGTGTTGCTTTGCAATGTATACGTCTCTGTTTACTTATTTATTGTTTAAACTAAATTTAGTTTTGGCGGATAAATTAATTAAAGACAATCATGCGAGAATTTCGCAATTTTTAATTTTTTTCCCTGTTATTGCTTTTCGATTTTTATAACATGCCTGGATTATTATGCAAGCATGTATTACGGTCAATGTGGTTAATCAGTTATTGCTAATTATTAGTCGACTATGGTGACTAGCTGACACGCCAGAGATAATGGTTATATTTAATTTTAGTTAGATCGATTAGATATTTCATGTTCATTATTTTAATTGTCTTATTATGCTCTGTTTATTGTGTAATGAACCTTAAAGAAAGCTAAAAAACGTAAATATAAGGTTAATCTATTTTCTAACTTTCGAGGTTCTAGAACTTCATATTTTTTGTCCGTCTTATAAAATGTGCAAATATTAAATAGAATGCTTCTTTAGCTTTTAATAATGAAAGGAAATCATGTGATTTAATATTTGAATATATATGAAAACAAGGTAATCGATTGTTGGAAATTAGGTAAAAAAAATGCTGAAATTCTAAACTCAAGAAGAATAGCGACTTTTAAACAGTTATCATTAAAAAGGAATTTTTTTTTCAAATTTTTAAACATTGTAAAATTATTTTTTGTACAATAATATTTCCAGATAAAATTAAAAATTTCATAAATCAAATGTAAGTACAAAAAAAAACCCGAATGAACTTTGAAAAGTTATTAAAATATTTGATAGTCAAAATTTATTAATGTATTCTTCAAGTTTGTTTACTTAAAAATGCAAATGCGTGGGTGAAAGTATTAGCTCAAGGGGAAAAAAAATTAAACTGATTACTTCAATGCTTGTTTCTATGAATATGATGTCATGGACACTGTTAATACATGGCAATTTGTTTTCATTTACATATCGTTATATCTGATTCATCTATGATGCCATGCTGTATTAATTACATATGTAATCGAGGTCTTTTCTGAAATGAAAGGACGTCTCAGACATTGCAGAATGATTTTGTTCTCTATGAACTTACAGAATAATTGACGTTCCTGATTTTTTTTTTTCCTCAAACTGATGATTATAACCCGAATTACACCAGTACAGATTTTCGAAACTTATTCTCACATCAATTTTATTAATTATTTGGATTAAATTATGTATTTTATTTGGAATTCTTGTGCAAAATTTTGTAATAACTTTTGACGGTAAATGGGATAGAATTCAGAAATCGTTAGTAAAAATTTCATTTATTGGAAGGAATTATATGATTTTGTCGTTAAACTAATGAAAAAGAGTCTGAAGTAATTTATTATGTTATTCAATTGTTTTAGTTGGTTGATTTTATGCTAAATTGTGTTAATTTGTTGATTTTTTTTAGATATTTCTTTAATTTTTGCATCTATATCATTTGATTTTGAAAATATGCTCTTTTTGAGCCAGATGAAATGGGCAATACTTTTTTATGCATGCACTTATATATTTTTATTACTACCAATAAAGAAATATGTGTGTTTATTTGGATGTGTATCTGTGGTTGTTTTGAAAACCAAACTGTTTGACCTAGACGCATTAAATTTAACTCAAATTTACTTTTGAAGGATAAGAATGTGCACCTAGGGTTTTCTTTTTTTTAAAATTTTAATTAATTGGAGCAAAGCAAAATGAAGTGTATCGAGCCAACTCCTGAAAAATGTTACTGCTCAAATGTATGTTAAAATTCAAAACTTACACATACACATACACACACACGCACGCACGCACACACACGCGCACGCACACACACACACACACACACACACACACACACACACACACACACACACACACACACACACACACACACACACACACACACACACACACACACACACAAGAAGCTTTAACATTATACATGAAACTCAAACTGTTTTTTTTTGTTTAATCAAACGTTTAATTATGTGATTTTCTTTTATTATAAACTAAAGAAGAAAGAGTTTAATTAAAGAAGAAAGGTCCAGTTTTAAATCAGTCCAATTTACTTGAAGAAGAAGAGAGTTAAGTTACAATATATAGAAAGATAATGTGAAATTAGGAATTAGGTTACCAAAATAGTGCATCTTTAATGACAATAACTATAGTGTTATGGGACTCGATTCCATCAGGAATGTATATAATAAACTAAATAGACATAAGGCTAATGAAATAACACGGCTTTAATGTTTATCTCAATTTGATATAAAAGGCTTTATAAAAGGAATTATGAACATAAGTTTATGCATAAGGGATTTCATTGAAATTAAATGCAACCAATATTTTCGGTTCAGTTTCTTTACGCAGCTGGTATGAAATATAAAATGATAAAGTATCAAAAAAGTTTTCGATATACCTTTAAGTTTCATATCTCCCTGATTTTGAAGCTGTATTTTGAAACTATGTGAGTAAATAATTATATTAATACAAGAATTTAAAAAAATATAACAAGTAGAGGGATAAAATTTAAATGTTTTAATGAATTACCAACTATAAATTTCGATCGAGTTTCGGACGGAATTCATCAATGGAAAGTCTGCCTATATATTTATCTTGTGAACATAATAGCTCAGAAGTTTAGTTTTTTTTATACTTATTTTTCGTTTAGGGAATCAAGAAGTAACGCAACAGCAAATTTGGGACACATCTTATAATTTTCAATAAATATTAGACAAATGACGAGCATTTTTCCAAACTTCCAATAGAAGGACATTCTGCCTCTCGTGAATCAAATGCATCTGCTTATAGATGGTTTTTCGACTGATTCGGCTTCGAACATGAGTTTTAGCCCAGGAATCGGGAATACAAAGAGTGCGATAAATGAGTTTTGGCTTATGGTATCTCCTTAGCCACCCTCAGACTGACTGTTCTCGATTTGTCTACTTGTGTGTTGTAACTCAACTTGTGTATTTGTTTGTGTATTGGGAAAATTGTAACTCAAAAACGTGTCAAACTACGATGATGTTTTCTTTATATCACATTCTAGACTCAAAATGGATAAATTGCCTATCAGTTTTCCGATCAATTTGAGTGGAAATGTGATATCTTTAAATTATAACGAGCTAAGTTATTAAAATTTGAAACATTATCTTGAAACCAAAATTTTAGACTCCAAAGGGAACAGTCGTTTTTTATCACCAAACGACTAGGATAAATACATAGCATACAGTGTTATACTCTTAGTTTCAGAATCCTGAGATAATCATTTTTCGACGATTCCATTTCAATAAGGGGTGAGGTGGAAGGATGACAGCATTTAAGAACTCTACTTCTTGACAAATCCTTTCTTTGACACTGATTTCCACCCTATTAGATACTTTTTTATTCAATTTTTTTTCACGTATGTAGAGTATCATGTCGTTTCTAACCGTATTATTTTATTTTAATTCAGTGCGAGAGTAATCCGAGTTTACTTTATTGTTAAACGTAATCTCCTCCTTTCATCTAACCCTTATTTTGACTAATTAAGCCCATCTTAACGCATGCGCAAAAGCCCAGAGAGGTTTAAAATCCGTTAGCGAACAATACTGAGTATACGAGATACAGTTTCTCTTAGAAAACCATGGCTACAACTTTTGGGTAATTTTATTCTCAGAATTAGAGGCAGTGAATAAAATGAGTTCTTTCAGGACACTTAGTAAGCCACTAAGTTATTTTTTTTTTCTGATGCAGATTTTATTAGCGTATGCGTAAAAGAGCTGATTGTTTCTAATTCTAATCAGAAAGTAAACCAAAAGAGGAATACTTCTACTTTATTGACAGAAATAAACGGAATTTCCAAACACTAAAAATACAGCTCATTCATACAGTTGAATGATATCGCAAAATAATGACATTGAATTTGCAAATTCTTATTTCCAATTCGGCTGCTCCCTTCAGCAAATAGGGTCAAAATATTTGGCCTGATAGCTTCTGATTATAGTACTTTCACGATTAGATCAAGTTTGGCTTCATATCCTCCTTATTATAACGCAACAAACGACTTAATGAAGTTTTTGCCTGCATCCTACCTTGCTGTATCTTCGAACGAAAACTAAGAAACAGAGAAAAATGCTCCATTAGCGATAGATAACGATTATTCCATCAAAGGGGAAACATTACGTAGATTTCAATAACAACTTCATCACGTTTATCGATATTACTACCCTTATTAATTACACTTGTTTTTTGGTCCTTCCCCTTGGCGAGATCCAGAAGAAAATGACTCGAACTGTGTGGGTTCCGATTACAACCAATT
Organism: Argiope bruennichi; assembly: GCF_947563725.1. NCBI lineage: Eukaryota > Metazoa > Arthropoda > Arachnida > Araneae > Araneidae > Argiope > Argiope bruennichi. The sequence continues at coordinate 60,599,152 of NC_079154.1, forward strand.
ACGCCTAATCTTTTCCGTCCGCCTCGAAACTCACGATGTAAATTAACAAAACGCCACCGGCGACTTTCTAGCAATTAAGGATAATTGTATTGGCGATAAAATTTTTCTTTCGGATGTTAATTTCAGAAGAAATTGATTACACAATGCCGTGCCGCGAGGTCAGAGAGATTTCAATATATCTCATTTGTTAATTTTTGTTCGAGACTTTACCAGAATGGAGCTTTCGATTGACTTTGGTTAATGTAGTAATTATCCCTAGCTCTACCTCGATAAGTGAGGAAATGGAACTGTGAACTTTCTTTTGTTTTTGAACGTGTTTTATTATATCAAAGCTATATTTGTTTCTTTTTTTTGCAATTAAAAAAAAGGAAAAATGTTTTAGGTAAATAATTTTGGCCCTTTGCATCATAATTATTGATGGAATTAATTTCATGTCTAGAGACTTACAGAGAAGATTGAAGTTATTTTCATAATTGTAAAGTTTGTGCATTAATGAGATTCCCTATAAAGGTCTATTGAAAGGTCAGTTTTAAAAGCTTTCGATAATATTTCACTTAGCATTGTGAACTTTAGAATAAATGTCAATGACTTTACCAGCAAGAATATGATAATTATTTCTTAATTTTCTTCAAGATTTGCTTGCAATTTATGTTGTTGTTTTTTATCTTTAGTTTAATCAATGAAAGCCAACATTTGTTTTCTTTTTTCCAATCGATAAAAGGAAGGAAAAGATATTAACTTTTGAAAGCTAATAGTTTTGGCTAGATGGGTATTAGTTGACGAAATAAATTTCTGGTCTAGGAACTTACAGAGAAGATAGAAGTTATTATCATACTTGTAAAGTTTGTGCATTAATGAGATTCCCCATAAAGGTCTATTAAAAGGTCAGTTTTAAAAGCTTTTGATAATATTTCACTTAGCATTATGAACTTTAGAATAAATGTCAATGATTTTACCAGTAAGATTACGATAAAAACTCAGATTATTTCTTAATATTCTTCAGGATTTGCTTGCAGTTCATAATGTTGTTTTTGATCTTTAGTTTAATTATATCAAAACCAATATTTGTTTTCTTTTTGTAATTGATAAAAGGAAGGAAAAGGTTTTAACTTTTCGAAGTTGCAATACATATTAGTTGTTGACGAAATTAATTTCATGTCTGGAAACTTGTTGAAAGTAAATATTGTAAAAGTTTTCATAATTACGTAAAAATTCAATTGACCATTATAAGAAATCTTATTAAAGATTTCTTATAAAGGTCAATCGAAAAGTCACTTCAAACAGCTAACTATAAAATTCCATTTAGCATTGTGATCTTTAGAATAAATGTCAACAACTTTACCAGTAAGATTGTGATTAAAATGTAGATTATTTCTTAATATTTTTCAAGCTTTGCTTGCATTTTATGTTTGGTTTTTGTTCTTTAGTTTAATCATATCAAAACCGATATGGGTTTTCTTTTTTCCAATTAATAAAAGGATGGAAAAGGTTTTAACCTTTCGAAGTTAATAATTTTGGCTCGATCGGTATTAGTTGTTGACGAAATTAATTTCATGTCTGGAGACTTACGAAAAGTAAGTATTTGAATAAGAAAATAGTATTAAGTTCTTCATAATTACGTAAACATTTGTGCATTAATGTGATTCCCTATAAAGGTCAATTCAAAAGTAACTTCGATTAGGTAACGATAAAATTTTATTTAGCATTGTGAACTTTAGAATAAATGTCAACAACTTTACCTGCAAGAATATGGCTTAAAATATAATTTTTTATATTCTTTAAGATTTGCTTGCACTTTATGCTGTTGTTTATGAGCTGTGGTTAAATGGTATTAAAACCAATATTAGTTTTATAACTTTTTACTACTGGAACCAGTGAGAATGGTCTCATTAAAACTTTCTTATACTCTCTAATATACTTGTCATGCCATAGAACGCCTTACAAGACATTGGCATATAATACTTACAAAATATTAACGAAATATTAATTGGTGTGAATTTAGCATTTTTATTGAATCTATCATGTCACCCTTGGCTTGTTATTTGGCGATTAATTTCTGGCATGTATTAATAGCATCAGTAAATAGAATTTGTGTTTTAGAATTTGTGTGTGAAACAAAATTGCACTTGTAGTCACAACACCTCATTCTAAATTTGATATATTTAATTCATTGTGTGGTTGAGATACCGAATTTACATGTTTTTGAAAGTACAAATCGACAGATGGTCAATCCCTGTTCGATTCCACACAAAATTAAATCGGTGTCTACATTATAGATGTTAAATCTGTGTACAGAATTTTATCTATCTAGCTCTCTTCACTGTGTAATTATCGTGTTAACTTATAATCAAGCAGCCTGACAGACGGACTTATTCTGAACAAATTTTACTCAAAATTTGGCTGAAATCTGCAAATTTGGTGTAAAGACCATATGCCAAATTACAACCTTCTATCTTAAAGAAGAAGGAGTTTTTGAGTTATCTTTGTCATAGGCAGACAGACATTTTCCAAAGATGTGTTTTTCGCAAATGTGTTTTTTTTTACTTAAATTTTGATAGAAATCTGTAAATTTGGTGTAAAGACCATATATTGATCTTCTATGTCAAATTTATCTTTGTCACAGGTAGACAGACGGAAGAGCATTTTCCAAAAATTGTTTTTGGAATTTTGGAGAGTCAAAAACGTGGATATTCTTCAAAATCTCGAGTTCGAAGTTTTTAACGATTAGTATATTTTCTCTGTACTATGCATACAAGAAAGTAAGAAGGAAGAAAATTGATTTTTTTAAGTAAATAATTTTGACATCGGAAAAGTTATTGTCAAAATTAATTTCATACCTGGAGATATGCAGAAAAGATGCAATTGCTTTAATAATTATGTAAAGTTTTAGCATTAAGGAAGTGTACATAACGATTAAAGCTTATGGAACTATTCTAAGGATATACTGAAACTATTATTGCCATTTTGTTACTATTATTTTAAACGGCTTAACAGATATTTAACAGATAAAATTTTAGGCTGCACTGTGAATTTTAAAACATATATCAGTGATTTTACCAACAAGACTACGATTTAAAAAGAAATCATTTCTTAATATTCTTCTGGATTTGTTTCTGATTCATGCTATTTTTCAATCTTTTATTTAACTATATTTTAGGAAAATTTATTTCATTTCTACAAATAAGAAAAAGGAAAAGGTGGAAAAAAATCCATATAACAGTTAAAAGAAAAGTTAATTTCATGCCTGAAGATTTTCAAGAAATGTTGTAGAAGTATCCATAATCGTATTAGTCTGTATATTAATGAGAATTTCATTAAAGTCTCATCAAAATCTCATTAAATCACTTTTAATTGAATAAAGCATTTTGTACGGCGATCAGAATTTTAGAATAAATTACTGTACTAGCAAGAATATTTAATATACTTAGGATACTTATTTAATATATTTTAGGATAAAGTAATGGAGTGAATTCGTTGTCGTCCACAATCATATGACAAACGTAAATATACATGCAATCCAAACTTTTAATAAGTTCTACACGCGTGACTCGCTGAGTGTGTTTCTTATATCATGTATCTTTCAATGTGCAGTAGGGCAGTGTTTGGATTATTTAAATTTTGTAGGAAAAATGATTTAATGTTCATCTTTTACTAATATATAACAAAAGAGAAAATTGAAAAGGAAATTTTTTTAGATTTTAAAGTTTGCATTTAAAAATTCTAAGTTAGGCATGGACATTGAAAACGCAAAAGAATGTTTTTATAATTATATTATTTAATATTCAATACTCTTACAGATATAAATATTTTTCCACCTGACTTATGTATAAATTTCTTAAATAAATTTTGAAAATTAAAAATCCATGTGATAAAATTTTAAATTTCTGAAAGCAAAATTGAAGTGAGATTTTACTTTAATAAAGCCGAACACCAACAGAGATTTTATTGTAATTAGAAAATGATTTTAAGTAAGTGAGATAAATTTTAATAAATAATAATTTTTTGTTTGTTTCTCTAACCTAAATAACTACCTAAAATAAATATTTTTACGATTGAGTTTGATTTAATATTGATTTAAGTAGATTTTAAGTTGATAAATATTACGACAAACTTAAATAATAAAACATTTCTTTGAGGTTATCTTCAGCAGAAACAGTTTTAATCCTCTGACTGTGTTATTTTTTTAAAAATCACTATTCAGATATCATGTTTGCAAATAATCTTTATCTAATCTAATAATATCTTTCAAACAAAGTGAACTGATACTACACTCACGTCCAAAAGTAAGGTCACAAAAGGTTTTTCAAAGTAATTCTAAATGACTACCGGTAAAATTTAAACAAATCATATTTTATATATTGTGAAGGACTGCTAACACGATATTTACCTTTGTTGTGGGAAAAAATGTTGTTTAGCATGATTTTCTGGGAAACTGCTGAAATTAGACCATTTAGGCATATAAGAATTTTGCCTGTCATTTTGTGAATATTGCATTAAAACTAAAAATTTAACCTGCTTCCAGTGAGAATAAGTTCTCATAATCGTTTAGACGATTCTTTGAGATGAAGAACCGTTGGCAGGCTTGAAGCTGGGTAGTCTCAAGCGGAAGTGGTTCGATGGTTACAAGTGGCACCAAAAGTGGTATCCAGGTTGTGGAATCAATTCTAAACAAGTGGTACTGTAACCAGGAAGGCCGGCCAAGGTCGCCACAGAGCAACGACGCCTGCACAGGATCGCCATTTGGCATTAAGCGCATGACGGCACAGGCTGACAACGGCTCCTCAACTTGCTCGTGACCTTGCTGCTGCGTCTGGAATAAGAATTTCCAGACAAAAATTATACAGACGTCTAGCAGGGAGGGTTCTTTATGCCCGGCGACCAGTTGAGTGCGTCTATTTGACCGCATCCAACAGAAAAGCCCGGCTGTTGTGGTACCTAAAATATCAGTCTTGAGCACAGCAAGAATGGGGGCGTGTTCTTTTCAGTGATGAATCGAGATTTACCACACAGAACGACACTCGTTAAATCTTCATCTGGAGAGAGCGAGGAGCTCACTATCATCCCTCCTACGTAAAAGAAATCGACAGATTTGGTGGCAGAAGAATCCTTATCTGGGGTGGCATAATGTTGGACAGTCGTTACAACACTGCACGTCTTCGATGCGGGTACTGTCAATGCACATCGCTATAGGGATTTGATCCTTGAAGTCTATATGAAGTTGTTCCGGGGTGCTTTTGGGCCAGACTTCATGTTTATGGATGAAAACGCGCTTCTACACAGAGCCCAGATCGTTGATGACTTTCTTGAGGAAGAGGATATTCGACGTATGGACTGGCTCTCGAGGACTCCGGATCACAATCGTATTGAACATGTTTGGGATGGTCTCGGAAGAGCCATGGTACAGGGTAACCCTCCTCCTAATACCCTCCAAGGGTTAAAAGCCACGCTTTTGGAAGTATGGGCTTTGTTGCTCCAAGCATTTATTGACACCCTCATAAACAGTATAAAAGCTCGCTGTGAAGCCAGTATTACAGTGCACGGTGGTCACATACCATATTAGACAGGCTTTTCCCGAAATAAATGCTTTATCTCTGATTCATAATGTAACACTTTTTGATATATCCTGTTTCTTAATTCCCAATTAAAATCTTTTCCATGTTGCTATGTGTCTATGTTCTTTCTTCCATTGTAGTGTACCTCCGTGCCAAATTTCGTGGCAATACAGTGAATAGTTTTTCATTTTTCGCAGATTTTATGTTTGTGACCTTAATTTTGGACATGAGTGTATATATTACACAATAATAATATGATATAATAAAAATCTGTAATCATAAAAATAAATTCTCTAAACTTCGAAAAACGCGGGAGACAATAGAAAATGGATCGATTGGAAATCGCGGGATAAGCAGCTGGAAGGTTAATATCTGGTCATAAAAAATAAATTTAAATTAAAAAAAATTAACAAAATGATAAAGAAGTTAATGATACTTTGAAAATTAAATAGCATTTTATCTGTATGTGGATATGTTCGAGTACAATACTCATGAAAGTCGAATATGAAAATACAAAATTAAATTACCTTGAAAATTTCGCAAAAATATCGTGCCATTCTGAAATGGTAAGATCTGAAAACCTGCCTATTCTGCTTATTTGATAATCCGGGTTTGGATTCAATTTATAGCATCAAAATAGTACGAAATATTTCAAAATGTCTATATAAATCATCCTGAATAGAATCTTAATTTAAACAAAAATAATTATTAAATGTGAATAAAATTTAGTTTCAATCATCGAGGAAAATCGAAATTATGAATAACAAAATTCTGTATTTAAGCAGGACATAATGGAGATGTTTCAATAAGATGTCCCTTGAACTTCATATATTTTACAAATTTAAGTTATCTTGAATATCTGGACCTAAATTATGAAAGGTTATATATAAAATTATATTGTATAGTATTGATTCCGATTTGTTAATCAGTTTGTTAATCCCTTTATGTTTAAACGAATGTCAAATTGCAAGATAGTTTCTAAGGAATATAATATAATAAACCTTTTCATATTAACATATTTCTAAGATATATTAATATGATAATGAATAAATATGAGCAACTTATGAAGGTTCGAAAATAAAAGAAAACAACAAATGTTTTGATGAAATAAGAAAAATCATTTAAACTGAGTTAATTTAAGGTGTTAATTTTTATTTATGACTTCATCAGTTGCATTGTTTGCCTTAGCAACTAGTCTTATTATTTGGCAATTTCGACTTAATATCATTTGGCGATGCAAGAGACACTGATTAGTAGATTTAAACAAAGTGACATTTTACATTTGGTTCAATTAATTTATGCATTTTCAGCGACGTTATAGAATTTGATATTTGTAGAATCAGTTCGATTTGAAAATAATGTCAGGTTGACAGAGTTGAATTTTTGACGCATTCTCGTAAAAATGGCACATTTTATTTTAATAGACGATTTTTAATAATATCTAAAGCCATCTCAGTTGGCGAACTTTTGGTAATTTTGTGGATACTTGGCATAATTCTGACTTATTTAGGCGAAGAGAGTTTTGTGTTCAAGCGAACGACATTCAGTATGATGAAATCTTAAATCATCACGAATTTAACTGAAAATGTTTGGAGAATATCTCTCACATATGCGAAGAAAGAAAAAAAAGAACCAATCTTATAAAAAATATAGGTCTCATAAACGAAAAGATTAATTCCAAGAAACAACTATTGCAGAAGGAACAACCGCAGAGATCACAAGTATTTTCGGTTGACACTTAAAACAATGTTGCCACCAACAGAATAATCTTCCCTGTCAACTCAGTTGATAATCTCGCCCTCCAAGGTCAATCCCACTCGAGACCCACAACTCAAGTTCTTAAAGACTCTTTTGTTTGAAGACTCGTCGCCAAAATAACTCAATGACAAAGGGACGGAAATTGTCTCTGTGTGTTTGTTTAGGTCTTCGCCTTTTTGATTAAAAAAAAAAGAAAAGAAAAAGAAGAAGATGATATGACAAAGGGCAGTAATGCTTCGATTCTTCGCCGGAACATTGTGTTATAACATTAAGTATCATTTCTACCACAATGAATGGCAGGAGGCAATTGTCAATGTTGGGTGGAATTCTGGAATTCAATTAGCATGGATTCGGGGCCTTTCATCTCTTTGGTGATTCCTTTGCTTTTGACTAGAAGAATCAAAGGTTAGCTTCGTTGTTTAAAGTACAAAGTCTTTCTGTGATGTAAATGGAGTTATTTAATGGACAGTCAAATGAAAGACTTCGTTATCTTTATATATAAAGAGAGTTCTTTGTCGCAAAAATGACCGTCTAGCAAGGGCAATGTGTTATTTTAGAGTAAATGCATTGGTTTATTTCTGTGCTCCCAATTATTTGAAATCTCTGATCTCAGTTTTAAAAAAAATAAATAGCCTTTCTACCTTACGCTTATCGGTTTCTATATGTATAAGAGAAAGCAAAAATCAAATGCTTTAAAATCATACAATTTTTATATTCAACTATTTAAAAAGCTTTAAGACATTCAACTGCAATTAATAACTAATTTTAAGATTTCGGGTCATAAAAATTTTTCGTTTCAAATTAGGAGTATACATGTGAAAACTGATTGCATCCAATAATAGAAAATTGGATGCTGGAGAAATATTAAGTCTCTAGATCCATAACTGGTGTTTTTAAGCAATTAAAGTTTATTTTAAGAGATAAACTAAACGCCATTTTGGTGTCATATAATAGGCCTATGATTTGATATTTGATGTAATTACATATATAGGCTTCTTAATATAACCTATCATTTCCAACAATTAACAATTCAGATAATGTGCAAGAAAATAATCTTTTTGAAGTAAAATGCAACGAGTTCTCTGAAGAATGTCAACATATATATATATGAATAAACACATTATAGGGTTTGGGACTTAATGATCGCCATATTAAATGTAGCTGTTAGCTTCTTAAAATTTATTTCACAATGAAGAATAAACTTGTTTAAGAAAATTAAGTTTCCGTTGTTTTTACTATAAAAAATAGTTATTTTAATCAATTGATGAAAAACATTGAACATATGAAAATATCACAGAGAAAAAGAATAAATACAAGAGAAGCTGAAGAAAGTAAAAATGTTCTGTATTACATCAACAGTTAAGCTGATGTTTAATTAGTAATATAATAATAATATAGTTAACAGTGTAAAATGAATAAAACAAAAATTATGCAGTCAAAGAAAAAATAAATCAGTTAGAAAAAATGTTGTTCAATCTTGTGGTTGCCAATCCACTACCCCCCCCCCCCCCGCCCAAGAACTGGAGGTATTGAAAACATCACAAGTAGTGAGGAATGAAACGCACCAACATACCAGAACCAGTGGTTTTGTTTGGAAGCAGAGGTGGTATTTCATTCGATGTTTCCTCTGAGGTAAATGGTGGGTTGTCATCAGGACTACCCGACTGTGTTGCTGATACGTTTACATCTTCCTGGTTTGTTCTTGTATAGAGCATTTCGGAGTACATTTGCTTGAACTATTTTGTTCAAAATTTATAGAATCGCATTATAGCAAATTTGGAAAAAAAAGGCTTCCAAAATAGGGCGTATATGCACACCGTTCATAATAACCCATATTGTAAGATATTCTGTTTGAATATCATTGGCACTGAATTATTTTATTCCATATTTTCAAAACATGTTTAATAGTTTTTATTATTATTTGATATAAAAACATACAATGTATGCTTTCAATGTATGTAAACTATTCCTGAATTTTTGGCTCCAAATTTGTCTCCAATTCCGGGTTTTATTGACTTTACTTCATTATTTATTAGAAGAATTTGTAAATTGCTGTTCCTTAATGTGAGACTAACATTGTTGTGAAGCACTATCACATATTTGTAAAAATAACAAAGTGACTATTAAATAAGAAATTGCTCATTTAACCTATAAGGACTTTTCGTACATATTTATGTTAGTAATTACAGCCGACGTCATACATTTTATTCTTTATTTCTTTCTTAATTGAAAATGTTATTTCACATGTAACAGTTATTGCAAGAATTCAAATGTTCTAGGCTATCTTGGCTGGTTTAATTTCAGTATATATCTATCCTTTAGTTTTCGTAACATAAAACCAGCTGTGTCATAAGCTATATTTTGTATTATTCTTTATCGATTTTCAATAGATTCGAGAGACTAACGAAAAATACAGTTTTCTATTTATGATTCAACTGGCTACACATTCACATATTACGATACCACACAAAGAGAAGACAGCTAGATTAAGATCTATGGGGGTCATAGACAAAGCAATTTCCACCTCTTTTGCCATAAAATTTCTAAAATCATACGTAATTTTTATAATTTAATACCGATACAATCAGTTTGAGGAACAAATATAATTACAAATTGAATTAACAAAATAGTAATAGCAGGATCATCTTCAAGAAAGTTAATTTCAGTATTCATACATAAAAATGTTAAATTTCAGATTAAGTTAGCCTCAGATTAACTTCAGATTGAGATTGATGCAGCTAATTCAAAATCAAATATATATATATATATATATATATATATATATATATATATATATATATATATATATATATATATATATATATATATATATATATATATATATATATATATATATATATATTTCTAAGCAAATTTATTATATCTGATCTAAAATTGAAAAGATGCTTGATTTTAATGTGAAAAAGTTCAAGGACATGGTGTTTCGAAATCTATCAAAACACAAAACTAAATTGTTCTGCAGTTGACACAAATATTTTGAGTTTTCTTGATTTACAAAACTCAAAGATAAATTAATTTGATAAGAAAAAGGATGAAACAAATCTCAATCTCTGTCTCTAATAATAATAGAGATTAATGAATATGTACTTGTGTTGACACTCCACAGGACTGTTTATTTTAGTGTTGCCAAATTTAGCACATATAAACTTTGGAAAATAAAAATGTGCAGCGTGGAGCAATTCTTAATTTTTTTAAATTTAAAATTTTAAATAATTAAAAAATAAGTGATATTTTGGCAATTTCCTTCTATAACTTCCGAATATATTACATATCAATTATCCTAATGTACTAACTATGTAGACTTTTATCTGTTTTTAGCTAATTTTTAAAAAATTATTTTATATGAATTTTTTATTGAGGACATAAAATTCAAATCTTTTTCATTGTCTGTATCGATATTTCATCTTGTCTTCTTTTTTTCAATGTAGATGCTCAAGATATAAGGACACTACCTTTTATTTTATATCGAGTAATTTTTACTATAAAATACACTTTAAATAAAATAATTGAAATAATAATTGAAATTTAGTACTTACAATCAAATTTTACTTTCAAAATCAAGCAAAGACGAGATTTAAAAAAAAGTTGTTTCCTTTTATAAATACTGCTATTTTCTTCTGTGATGTCATAGATCTGTAAAAATATAGATAGAAAATTAGGGAAATGCATAAGCACAATGAACAAAAAAGTATAAGACTTCTAAAGTAGTATGATTTTTATATCTATGAAATATAAGAATATTTCTCAAATGAAGTCATTAGGATCAAATTGCATAAAATATTTGATTGAAGTTTGTAGAACCATTAAAATAGTCTAGCTGACTTTTCACTAAAGAAGAACAATTTTATATAAAAGTAAACTTTATAACAAATAAGTTTACTTGAACAAAAGACAGCATGCATTAGAATTTGGTCGATTAATTAATAATTCTCTTTGCAGAAAAGAAATAATTTTAGAAAGCAAATAAATTTAAAAAACATTATTTTTCATAATAGTTCTCTAAGAATATATAGCTAAATAAAACCAAAAGTATAATATTTCATTCTTTTTTGTATTTCGTACAAATTATTCCTTAAGTATACTTTATAAAATATATGATCTCATGACAGATTTTTATAACTAGGAATGATTGCTCACTTGAAATCTGAAAACAGAACTAATTTTATATCGATAAGGATTTTGTTACTGAAAACAGAAGATAAATTAATCCGAATCCGTAGTAATAGGAAACATAATATATTTTTCATGGCAATTTTAATCGTTTTCAGAAACATGGTTAAAAAAATAGAGGAGATTCTGACAAGTATTTTTTATGAAAACAACCTTATCATATTGATCATTCTCAGACATAGACCAAATATGAACTGAAATATAATAACGTAAGATAAATTTTTACCGGACACCTTTCGCAAAAGTGGTTGCTTTCTGCTCATATTTTGTCACTTATTACATTTTTGATCTGAGTGATAATTATATCTTTCGTCAAAACTGAACTTTCTTGACTGTATTTCTCGTCAAATTTAATTTATGAATTTAATTGCAAACTTAAAAGCCTTTTTTTTTTACAATTTCTTAGAAGTTCAAAATGGCAACGTTTAGACGAATTGTTCGCCGGTTCGTAGGATTTTATTGTGTTTGGACAGAAACCGGCATTTAATCTTTCCTACATTATTTTTATGCAGAGTCTTTACCAACTATCCAACAAAATTTCATCCAGTTGTCAGTATCCTTTTATATCACAGTGCAGATGGCAAATTTGCAAGAGAGAAAGAAGAATTGAAAGAATTGTCCATAAGAGAACAATTAAATTTTTAAGAATATTTAATCTGGACATTTTTTTTGATGGTAAGAAATCCAAGAATCAGTAACTTGCTACTTAATTTGAAGAAGTAAATTCAATAATTCAATTCCTTTAATAAATGGACAAGCAAAGAAATTTATCAAATTTTATTTTTAAAATACTCTTTCTGAATCAATATTTTTTATTTGAAATAACAAATTTCTAATCCTAAGAAACTGAGTTAGATTCTATGCGTTTTGGTTGATATTTGACTATGTCAGATGGAAAAAAATTGCATACCGTAACAGCAACGCGTGTAAAGAAAAAACAAAGTGGTTTAGAATGTTTAATCTGAAAGGTTGATTGGTATGATTTGTTAGTTTACAGTGAGCCAAAATAATTGCTCACCAATTTGGGTGTTGTTTATTTTGATCCTTCAGTCAAAGAACTGAGAAAAAAAATCAACGAATAATTTATTCTTTATTGTATTTTTGATTTATTATTATTATTATCGTATTTCTGAATTATCTTTTTATTTTCACAAAAAAAAAAATGAATACATGTAATTTAACTTTAGTACGCTTAGGTAAAAAAATATATTATTTTTAAAATCCGTTTAGACTGTAAATTAACAACTAAACAGATTTGATTTTAGTTTATTGTTGAAAGTTGATTTTTTTTATGTATCGGTTTTCTTAACAGTCGGAAATCGCCAGATTGTTCAAGTTATATGAAAGAGTAATTCCAAAACACAAGAATTCGTAAATATTTAAATATTTTTTTTTTCCTTCTTGGGATCTAAGTTAACTTTTTTGAATGAAATATAAATTTAGACTTTAAATAAATGATTAACTGCTACTCATGTTAGTTGGTAAGAAATATTTTCTACAGAATTTATGACTTCAAAACAACATTCCATCGAATCCTTTTGTAAAACTTGCGCCACCATACCTTAACATATGAATGATCTTTTAACTTATTTTATTCTCAGGGGTATTGGACCACTTAAGAAACTATTCGGCTGGAGTTACTAAAGATAAGTTAAAATTATTATCTCTCTAAATTTTGTAGTAAGTGTTCAGAGCAAATACTTGAGACAAATATTGATTACCCTTCTACAAATGCTTCTGAAACTTTCTTAAACTTTCCACCGAAACCTTAAGTAGATGAACGCATTATTTAATAGAAATTCCAATATTTCATCGTTATAGCTTACAAAGTCCATTGACTATAATGTGTATCTTATCTAAAATACCGAAGAAAGCTACTAAGTTTGGAAAGTTATTATGGCCACATTAATTAATTTTAAAATTCCTACACTTTCTGACTTTTCTAAAGGACTGTTTATATTCATTGTTTTCGAGTTTGCTGGAATTAAATTGTAAGCCCATTAATTTTAAATGTTGTCATATCATTGTGCAATTGTTTAATATACACCTAATTTAAATGGCAAATATTCCATACTTAAACGTTGATAATATTTGCCATTTGTTTCTACTTACTAATAACTCAAATATCAAAATCATGTTAAAGAACAACAACAAGAAAGAATTACCATTCAATCAAATTAAAATATTAATTGTATTTTCTATGTTTAAGTTGTAAAGGCTCTAATGTAAAGATAATTTTTTAAATATTGAGCATTTAGTGAAATAACGCATAATTCTTTACTTTGAATAATTTTCCAAAATATAGATTGTAAACATCAAACTTACGGAATGTTGGGTTGCAGTATTATGGAAAATCGAATCCATTTTGAGTATATTAAGAATTTTTTTTTTGTTGTGAGACTTTCCCACTGTGGGTAATTAGCGGTCAATTATCATTTCATATCGTATGGAGTTACCTATTCTTCTCTTTCTTCATTAGCAATTAACCTATTTTTAATATATGCCATATTAGAAAGAGGGAAATATATGGCATAAAATTTTGTGATAAACTTAGTTTTTCTACTGCAGGTTTGAATGAAGCGATGCGATTTATAAATGTAAAATTTGATGTTTGACATTGTCAGTAATGTTAGTAATTTTATATGAGTTCTATATGAGAAATGCTTCCAGAGTTTTGGCTCATCAGCTCTTGGGGACACTCTCCTTTCTTCTTATATATATATATATATATATAAGTATGTGTCTGTGTGTGTAAATATATTTCAGCAGTTTCGTGACCAAATAGAAGAAACTTTTGAAACTTTGATTTATTTCACCATGGGTGGCAGAATTAACGTATAAAAAATAAGTGGGAAGAAACACGTGAGTCTACATCGCGACACAAGAGCGGAAAAGCAAAGGAGACAGACATTTTTCCTTCAGGATCTTATAATGAGATTTTGATAAGATTTCTTTGACACGCGTAGATTTTGGAAAGGGAAATGTAGGTATCTTTAAAAGAATGTTGTAAGCATTAAGGATTTTTATTCCTCAACTAGAAGCGTGAGAAAATACTAAGACAGCTGTTTTATAAAGCGCGTGTGGAATCAATTAAATAAATAAAAGCAGAATAGAATCAGGAAATAAGAGACCATTTTAGAATGAAGTTAATATAGCCTAAATTTTGATAAAAAAAATAGGAAATTAATTAGGATATTTAAATTTCATTAAGATATATCATTATTAGGTTATATATCTCAGTTAGAAAATTTGATTGTCTCTTATATCTCAGAGATCTTTCTAGTCTGTGCTCAATTCCTTAAAATTATTATATATATATTATGACAATTTCTTATCGACTTTAAATTTTGTATATATGTTACGGCCAAAGTCCGAAATACTTGCAATTAATATTGTATTTTCTACTTTGGCTGGCCATTTCGCGAAGTGGCCGGGAATCCTCGGCCAAAGCCCGATGTGATAATCTATACTTAAAATTAAAGCTCAATGTATGTTTGTGCGCGTGTGTGTGCGCGTGTGTGTACGTGTGTGTGTGTGTGTGTGTGTGTGTGTGTGTGTGTGTGTGTGTGTGTGTGTGTGTGTCTGTGTTGACACTCTACAGTCCAAACCGTTTGACATACAGTTATCAAATTTGGCATACATATACCTTGGAGGTCGGAAATGTGCACCGTGGAACCAATTTTTTAAAATTTTTAATTAGAATTTTAATTAAAAATTAAGCGTAATTTCGGCGTTTTGTCGCTATAACCAGAAAATTTTTCAGCACAAAATCGATTTTTGCATCAAATTAAAGCTTTTTTAATTAAAGTTTAAAATTTAATTTATAAATTATGCTTAGATTAAATGATAAATTTGTATGCTAAAATTTGATCTGCACGAGCACGTCAAATTAAAAAAAATAGCTTTTATCAACGTGTTGCCATAACATTGATAGAAGTTTAAATTAAAAAATAAATCAACTATTATTGCAAATTTAATAAACAAAATTGTAATTATCGGCAGGTGTTGGTATAAAATGAAAAAAAAAAAATGAAATAAGATATTTTCTGAGAAGTAAAAGGAGGAAAAGTTTTCTATGAGCTTTGACAATACCTATATTATTAATTCAATAAAACAATTTAATTTAAAGCAAACATAGTTTAATATACTTAGGATAATCATTCTAATCAGCGACCATCAGCTAAATTGGGGCATACATTTTCTAACAAAATGGTCTAAAGGAACTAAATAATTATATTTAATATAACTTTAGTCAATAAATGCTCCGATGAATGAGGAATTTTAAATTTTTACATAGGTCCTCTGCCCTTTGAATCATATTTAACAAAATATTCTTGAGCCACCAATATTTTTAATAAAAATTGTTGAACTCCAACCAACTAAATCAATCACTAAAACTGACTGATTTATGAAATTTCAATATCACTCTTCTATAAAAACTGGCGATTTTAGACTACTTCACCGACTGTCTCAATGAAGATACGCTATTCCTCTGCAGGGTTTCTCGACAGTGATTGGCCTGTGATTATAAAAATGTTGATTGTTCTAAAACTGATGCATAAAAACTTCATAAATCGGTCAGATTCATCGCAGAAGATAAGGACGTTTATTTATTTATTTAAAAGTTGGTGTCGAGTATTTCGCAGAATATAATACCTTGGGATCAAAAGATTGTGTAAAATTTAAAATTCGTAATTTTTTCATAAGTTCATTTATTAAAAATTAATTTTACGATGAATCAGAGAAATTTTTGTTGAATAATTCTTTAAGATATTATATTAATTATTCTTCAGTGCACATATAATTTCATTGCCGAACGACTGTGATTTCAATTTTCATATTTAAAAAAAGACATGGTTAGCTTAAATATAAAAAGCTTTTATATTGATTGCAGTTTAACATTTCCAATTTAATTTAAAGTAGAAATTTTATGGATACTGACAGAACATTAGAGGAAGTAGTACAATGAAACCGAACTGTTTAAGGTCTACATAAAAGTACGACTGAATCATATAACTACCAAAATATGAAGATCAAAAATATTTTGCAGAAAAAGCTACTAAGAGAACAAGTTACATTAATTGAAAATTTTAGCGATCATTAATACTGGTAAACCGGGCCTTTGGCGACTAGTGGTAAATAAATATAATGACATTTATGTATAAAATATAAATAAGGACATGTTGTAGGTGAAATTCGACAGATGGCGCCAACAAAGAAATGTTTTTAAATGATATTGATAACAAAACTATTTGTCCTTCATATTTGTTTTAATTAGCCCTTATTTTTGCTATTTGCCTTTGCAAAAAATTTCATATTTTTTGAAGCGATATTTCGGGAGACAATGTGATTTGGGATCTTTAACATTAGGTCTATGTAGCAAAAAAAGACTCAGGATCACCCTTAAACGTAATTGAAAACTGAATACTCAATTTGCCTTTGTATTCTTACACGATACCCAACGCCTTTGCTCAAGATATTATTCGTTCATTTTGAAGGGCGCAAATCTAATCTTCACGCTATCACGTTGTTACAGTACATACGTTCACTGAATAATTTCTATTTTGGCTTTAATATGAGAACAGAATAACACGAAATCATATTTTTATATATTACAAGCTTATTTTTAACTCAGAGGTGTCACATATATTCGAACTCGTTTCTGAAACAATTGTACTTAAAAAAAAAAAAAAAAAACAGTACACAGAAGTACTCACTTTTAAATACTTCATTTTTAACAGGATGTAAAATAATCTGCTCTTTATTCCTTTCTTCCTACTTTGGCCGATCGTCCCAAGTCATTTCGCGAATTGGCCGGCCAGTTCGCGAACTGGCCGATTTCTGGCTTTGGCCGTAACATATACAAAAGAAAAAAAAAATGGCCGCAGATTTTAGTTGACATTTTTATGTGGAAGTATATTTTTTTATTAATTTTTTTAAATATTTTATCTTATTGAAAAATAAATGCAGTTTTATAATAGTATGGTCTGCACTTTAGCGTTTTTGTCATAAAATTCCATACGAAAACAATTCAAATTAAATGCATGAGTTACATATAACTGATAATATAAGGATGGGCGTGTACTTTTCTATTTGTACCGAAGTGTCACACTATCATTGCAACATACATAACCAAAATCAATTTTGACCGCACTTCATAGATGATGCCTTTATGCGGAAGCATTAAAAAGAACTCGATTTTTTATTGATTGAAAGAAAATTGTTGTGTTTCCTTTTATTGATACTGTGTTTCGTTTTAGAATTTGACACGCATCCTTATTTTCTTTCATAAGAAGTGAAGCGTAAAATGTACCATTGTCTCTGCAAGAATTACTAGAAAACGTTTGTTTGCCACGTGATTCATTAAAAAAAAGAGAATCTGACTAAGTAGATTATCGTCATTTGTCAGAAAGCTGTTATGGGGATTTACGGTGAAAGGAACATTGAGTTCTTTCCTTCACTTATGGCATCAAATAAATAAATAAACAAAAACACATAAATATACAAGATAAAACTTGTAAAAGAAATAAAAGACATTTTTGCCAAATGGTTTAACCAACGAATCGTTTATAAAAAATAACAATTCGAAGAATTTTACAAAATGTATTTATATTTTATAAAAGCTTAACTTCTTCCGTATTTAAGATTTAATGGTTTTTATTTTTAATAGCGCAGATATATTTTTATTTTTATTATGTTTAGATTCTTCGACGACTTATTTTTTTATCAAAGTATTACTGAATCTGAAGTAATCTGAATTAGTATCCTGTAAAACTAATTCATATTATTTATTATAAAGTAATACATAATCTGAATTAGTTTTACAGGATTTACAGGATTATTTTAAGTGTTAAACTTCTAGATTTGAATTGAAATATATTTTTAACGAATAATTTTTGAGTATTATAATCGTTTGGCAAATATTTGTCAAATCTTCTACACGATTATTATAAATCCCAAACGATACTTGAATGGCAGGAAATATGTAAAAAATAACAAAAAATAATTAAAAAAAATGTTTTTATTGATACGAAAATAAGTAAAATGTCTAATTTAAGATTAGTGTTTACTTTATGTCTTTTATACTAGTTCGCAGTTTTTTTTTTCTCGATCTGAAAGAAATTTGATACAAGCTTCTTTAAGAAAAGGAAAAGTCACTGTTAATTATACAAAGACCCGATAGTCATTAAAATATGTTAATTAAAAATTAAATGAATTTTTTTGTATTTTTCAATTTTATTTTTTAAAAATATTATCTTACAAAAGTAATTTTTATACTGTCTTAAAACTCGTAAAATTAATTTTAATTCATTTAAATTTATTCAATGTTCTTTTCGCTTTAATTTTGATATATTCGTTAAATTTAATTTCTTATACAATTTATAACAATGTTTTTATTGTTAGGTTGACATTCAAACTGATTTCATTGTTAAATCGCTGCATAAAAATGTTATGAGGGTGAAATTTACATTTTCCCATAACATCTTTACGGTTGAAGATAGAAAATTAAAGTCTCAATAAGAAGAAGAATTTTATTACTAAAAGCCCATCAATAGCTGCAATTGTTTGGAAGTTAAGGACTGACCAATGATTTTCAACCTCTAACTTAGACTATTTTTAACATAAGTGATATGCTACATTTAAATAAATAAAGAATAAAACTTCTACGCTTAATTTCTTTCTTTCATTTGAAATCTTTAAAAGCTCGAAGAAAACGAATGAAATAAAAGTAGAGAGTATAAATATATTTTGGCATTATTATGTAGAAATGACAGGTTTTAGAAAAATAAGGAGCTGTGTATGATTTAATTCTTTTGAATATATTTTATTTTGTTCATTTATTTCTTTAAATATTGCAATACAGATTATATTAATATTTATTTTGAAATAAATGCTGAATTATATTATATCAATCAAGTTATTATCTATGGTTGCTTCAATATGTATTCATTAATTATTTTTGCCTAAAAAAGCTTTAAAAAAATTCTTATTTCACATCGCAGTTTTTCATAAATTGCAATAATTGCAAATCGAAACAAACATGCCTTGCTTATACTTTTAGACAACCAAATGGTATTTCGTTTTTCATCTTCCACGAATTCTTCAAATAAAATGAAACGTTTTAAGAGCTCATTCGTTTCAAAGGAGCTTTCAAGCTACTTTTAGGGGGGAAAAGTCTGATTTCGGTTGGTGAATGTTTTCCCTCAACTTCACATCCACTTCTCAAGTACTTCCAGGAACTCCGAAGTACTTTGAAATGGCCTGTCGTTTGCGTAGCTACTGCTCAATTTAATTTTTCTGCCTTCTGATTGGAAAAGATATCATATAAATAGTCTCGTAGTGTATTAGCAGAATAATACAGAATAGACTTAAAACTTTTTTTTCATTGGCTATATATATATATATATATATATTTAAAATGCTAACGTACGTGGCACAGATATCGAGCTTATTACTAATTGTTGAATGGCAACAGTCAAATATAAAATAAATATTATTCGAATTTCAGACTGTTTCATTAACTGAAAAATTTTATAGCTGTATTGATTCAAATGCTCCAGAAGTTATTAGATATGTCCTGGAGACAATTTCTCATATCTCCAAACAGGATATTCAGTCAGAGGAAAGAAGATATAAAAGAAATTAAGAAACATATTTAAAACAAAAAGTTCAATCAAGTGCAAAAATAAGCTTAATGTAATCGCAATAAGATTTAAGATTGATGTACGGTTTCTCGGCAAGCAGGTCAAAACCGTGCCAATCGTATAAAAACTCTCTAAAAATATGCAATCCTGGTTGTATGCCAGAAGTGCTAACAAATGGATTTAACATTCCAATAAAAAATTGTTACGAATATATTTGGGGAGTAATTGTTCCAACATTTTTCAATTTTGGATCCCCTTACATTAACTCTTGCCGTAATCATAATGACTTACATATGGAAATTGATACTCATATCTTTAAAAGCAATTATCTTATAAAAATATTTTTTGTATTATCTTAAAAGTAAAAAAAAATTACTATTTTTATGATATAAATTTCATTTTCATACGATTTTTCATTTAGTTTTAATGTTTTAAATTCAATTTGATACACTATCTGAAACAATGTTTTTAAATACTTTGATGGGATTGAATCTCTCCATCAAAACATTCAAGTATGTGCTTTCGCCAATCATGCAATCCGTATCCGCTTTTATTTCGTAATATATACACTTTGTAATTTGCAGTAAACTGTTTTCATTGAATTCATGTGTTTTAGTCGTATCAAATTATAAGGTGAAATATTTTTTTAAAGGAATACATCCCATATTAATAAGAAACAGCCTAAAAATCCAATTACCTCGGCGACTAGTGTTTTCGAAACCTCAGATTAGGTAAAAACTGAATGTGTTAATTTTCAAAATTTTAAAGAAATGTTTAGAATTAAGAAAGGTTTTTACATGATTAATGTTTATCAATATCGGAGAATCTGACAGATGCCCCTGTCATACACAGAACTTTAAGATTATAAAATGGTGTTATATGACTCATTTAAATTTTAATTTTATCCAAACTATATTCAATGATGGGTCTCGAACAATAATTTTGGTTTGAAACGCACAGTTTAAAAAACCTTGGTTTAGAATTGGGTAAACTGTCACTTGTTTTCTATCAGACAAGAATCATGTGGGACCATCTTTGAATTCATCCATCAATAATAAAACAGGCATACAAAGAAAGTATTCATTAATGAAAAAGAGAAAAAAAAAGCACAGTTAAATTTGATAATTTGTAAAATTTTAAGAAAACATTTCGAACGTTTTTCATAGATTTTATTTCCTAATACTAGAATAGGTCAGATGTACTTGCACCAAAAATTGTTTTAAAATCATCAATAGAGCTGGTTTTGAGACTTATCTATACTTATAATAAAGCTCAATGTGTGTGTGTGTGTGTGTGTGTGTTGGCGCTCTACAGGCAAGGTCATTTGACATACAGCTGTCAAATTTGGTACATGTATACCTTAGAGGTCGGGAATGTGCACTGGGGTCCCTTTTTTTGAAATTTTAATTAGAATTTTAATTATTAATTAAAAACTAACTTTCCCGATAAAAAAATCTTCCATTTTCTGCACCGCCAACTGTTTTGCCAAAAAAATCTCCCATTTTCCCCACTGCCAAATGAGTAAGGGTCTAGTTTTTTTTCTTCTCCCAACAGAAATGAGGCTAGGGTTAACGTTTTTCGGCGGATCATTTCAAACGATTCTGTTTATTTTCTTAATGTTTGATGCATTTAAGATTAAACATTGTTAATTAATCCATGTTTCAGATTCATTCTGAAGTACTTTTGAATTAAAATAGCACAGAATAAAGGAAATTAAGAATGTATAATCGGCATAGCGTTACCCCAACTGGCGTAGAAAAATTCACGCATTTGCGTTACCGTAATTGGCGAAGAAAATTCACGCATGCGCATTCTGTTTCGATTGTTGCCATGACAACCATTATCAACGGACGATTTAAATTATTTTTAGGTTAGTTGCATGCTTTTGTAAGTAAATTGTATTTATGTTAGTTATATATTTTTTGTATATGCTTATAGTTTTAAAGACATCGTTTTTTAAGTAGTTTTTTTTTAACCTGTTTTCAATGATTTAAATTATTTTTAGGTTAGTTGCATGCTTTTGTAATTAAATTGTATTTATGTTAGTTATATATATTTTTTGTATATGCTTATAGTTTTAAGTACATCGTTTTTTAAGTAGTTTTTTTAAACCTGTTTTCGACCGATTATTTTAAACGATTCATTTTATTTTCTTAGTGTTTGATGCATTTAAAATGAAACATTGTTAATGAATCGATCTGTTCATGATGAATCTGAGAAAATTTTGTTGACAAATTCTTGAGATAATACATAAATTAAGAAAGATATTCTTTAGTGCCCATAAAGTTTAAACGCACAGTGACTCTATTATCAGTAATCATATTATTAAAAAAATGCTTTGTTTCAGTAAAAAATATTATTACATTAATTGTAGATTAATCATTTACACTTTAATTTAATGTAAAGCATAAATTCTCCTGGAGCTAACAGAAAATTAGAGATATACAGATTACGTTATGACTGAAGGTCTTCATAATATTATGAGTGAATTGAAATTTGAAATATTTTAATGAAGAAGCTATTAAAGTAGGAATTATATAAAATATTTAACTATTAAAATTTTAAAGAGCATTAAGATTGGCGAACCGGCTGGTCGCCAAAGGCGGCTAGTTATTAAATAAGAGCTCTGGTTTAGAATGAGACAAACTGTCCTTTGTTGCTTTATTTGGCCAGAAAATTATTGAATACCATATGTACAAATCCATAAACTGCAGTTCCACCTATTAATAACAAGAACGAAAAATGTTCATTAATAATAAATTGAAAAAATGAAATGCGCTGGTTAAATTTAATATGTTATAGAATTTTAATGGAATGTTTCGCATCAGGAAAGATTTTTGCATTAATCTTGATTACAAATCTACTATTAACATTGAAGTATCAATCCGATATGCTTACTGTCCAAAGATTGTTAAGACCATAAAATAGTGCTATATGATACATTTAAGTTTCAGATGTATCGTTTAAGTAATTCTGGTTTAGAATTGAGTGAATTGTTATTTGCTACTCTATTTCGTCAGCACAATTAAGCGACTTATATATGAAAACTAAAAACTGTAGTCCTATTAAACATTTTAGGAACTAAATATCTATTATTTCAATATTCCTATTGTCTTAAAAGAAAGGACAGTGGAGGTTTTGAGATATCTAACAGAACAATCTTTACTTGTACATCACATGCATGAGCTTATAAATAAATGAAAAAATCTACCGTTGAAGTATATGTATCGCTCATAAAAAAATCAAAGGGTATTGTGAAATATCTTCTATTTTTGAATTTAATCGCCTAATGGCATACCCAAAAAACATATGTAATTTATAAAAAAAAGGAAAAAATCTACTAACGGAGCATCTGTACTCTTTATAAAAAAATCAGAGGAGATTTTAAATTATCCTCTTTTTTTGAATCTAAAGAATTAAGATCTTCCTTTTACACACATGTATCAATTCATAAGGAAAAAAAAGAGTCAACTGATCAAGCCCTTATACTATCAGAAACAGAAACAGAAACAGAAAAATTAAGGAGATCTTGAGATTTACTTTACTTGTAATATGAATATTAAATTTATTATTTTATTTCATGTTTAAATAACAACAAACATTATTTTAAATATGTTATGCATTACTGCTTATTATACAGTTAAATCCTATATAGTATGGTTTAGAGGACGGATCTCACATTATATAAGTGCAATATTGTTAACAAAAATTACTTTACATAGCTTAACTTTTCTCAACAATTCCGGAGAAATATTCTAAAATTACAGAATAAAGCCCCAAATTTCCGATCTTCTAACACATCAAGTCTGCATATAATATAATCATATAAATATAAGTGCAATATTACCAACAAACACTATTTCATGTAGCCTAACTCTTGTTAGATATTCTGGAGAAATATTCGAAATTACAGAATAAAGTCCCACATTTTCGATCTTCTAACACATCAAGTGTGCCTGAGATCCAATCCAAGTGGTGAAACGTCATGACAGGTAATTTACATGTCCTTCTCCAACTCCTTAACCCGACAATGGCTCGCAAGAAACGCCATTTCCGATTACAACCCCCCTTTCTTCACGAGTCTGTGACGGGAACGGATTAAAATGTCGTTTGGATATGGAACTTCTCGCTTGGCTGCCCCTCCGAACAGTGCGGACAAAGCGTTTTAACAAGTAGTGATGCGTGGAATGAAATGTTCGTTTCCGTTCTACGATAGGGACTCCTTTCTCCATTTTTTTATTTTTATTTATGACTTTTTGTTTCATAAACAGTTAGTTGTTTGGTGTTCAAATATTGTACTTTTTAATCATGTTGATTTAAAAGGCTTGGATAAATAAAAGTTGTCGGTCAGATGCGTGGAATGTCATAGATGAGTGAATATTTAAGAAACTGCCGATTCGATAAATTGATTTTGGACTTTTCTTAATGAAAATTTGTTGTGTGTCAATAGCTGTTGATTAAAAGTATGCAATCAAAAACTCTTTCCCATCATTAATCTAAAGCTTTTTTTTAATTGTTTCTTTAAATAATAAATACATAAATTTATATTCTCTTCCTTTTTTTATAGCCGTCACATAAAGACTGTAATAGTCAAAAAAAATCTTCACATATATTTTAAGGAATTGCAATCTTTTAACCTTTCTACAACTGCAATTTAAGAAAAGACCCCCCCCCCTTTTTTTAAGATTACACCTAATACCTATAATCACACTTCTCAAAATTGCAATAATTTAGTCACATAAAATTATGTACATGATTTAAAATTCAAATTATAGGTGTAAAAATTATCAAATATGTTAATTTTTAAACGAAATTTGCTAAAAGGAAAATTGTCTGTATATAAAACGACATATAAGAAATCCGAAGAGTAAATAAATAAATTTTGGAAAACGATTTTATTATCAAATTTATAGATTTGTATTCGCTGGACCTAATCTTTGAAAGTTTGGTTTAATTTATCAATGAGTTGGCTGCGAATCCATTTGTCTATTCATGTAGCGAGCATGGTAAATAAAAAAAAGCAAGCTAGATAAATGAACTTTGGTGTATTTCATAATAATTACACATTTACATTAAATTTTGGACAAATGTTGTGAAATTAAAGAGGAAATGTTTCAAAATTTATTATTAATTATTTTGAATATATGATGAAATTAAGCTGAAGTACCACGTATGTGAGTCGTGAAGAGAACAGCTAATTTGTTATTTATTATTTATACTACTTAAAATATTTTACTGATGTGAGTTAGTAATAAGTATTTTTTAAAATTTCTTTAATTTAGAAAAAAATATATATAAATTATTTTTTTAAAAAACTTCACTAAATTCTAGATTTTAAAATACTGATATCAGTATTTCTAAATATTATTACAAGTTTTTAATATTGCTTCTCTGCGCAATAAATATCCTGTTAAGGAAGAGGGTTTTATAGATATTGTAATGGCTGTGAAATGGATACTGAGTCAGTAACCAGCTTTGGCGACAAACATGGCGACCATTTGGCGCCTAAAACATGAAAGATCCCTAAAATTAGAGATCTTAGAGATGACTGCATTTGGACTCGAGTTCTAACGTTTATTCTAGAATAATGAACGTCTTACAACGGGAGCTATAAAAAGCGAAGGCTCACAAATGAGTGTTAGTAATCGAGAGATGTGAGTATTTGACGTAGTCTCTCTTGGAAATTTTGATCTCCAGTGATTTTCTTTGAGTATTTTCTGCTGTTGGGGTAGTTTTATAAAATTTAGTACTTATGTATTATTGATTTCTGAAAATGATATTTTGTGTATGCTTCTTCTATGTTTTCTTACATGTGTTTCCTGTTGTCCACAATAAAGAGCAGTTATCCGTTATAACGACTCTTGGAATTTTCACTGTACATCTACTGGACAATATTTTTGGCAAGAATATTACTATCATTGCTAAAGAAACGTACAATTTTTAAGCATTGAAAATTGTGTGGTTGTTCCTATCAAAGTAACTGGTTTCACAATATTTCATCACATATTTTTTAAAAGTGTAGTTTAAGCAAAATAATTTTTTAATTAATGAATTTACATCAACATACAATGTTAATATTTTCTAAACTTTATAATTGTTTTTCCTTTATTTCCTCTTATATGATGCAAAAACATGTGGTTTTAATTTTGTTCTTTTTGTGCAAAACTTGAGGAGTTGAATGTTTTTTTTTTCTTTTATTCGTCTTGAATTATTTCTCTTCAAATTTATGAAAGCTAGTGATTTTAATGACTTTTGGGGTTATTCTACTTATTCAAGATAATCGTCCCGCTGGTGTGGTGTGGTGTGGAGAGGTTGGTGCCAGCTCAGGTGTCGTCCTCGTCATCTGACCGCGGTTCAAAATTACGAGATCCGTCCCAAAATAACCCTGGTGTTGCTTTTAACGGGACGTTAATATAACTAAACTAAACTAAAGATAATCGTACTATTGATTTAAAAAGTATAATTCAGGCTACACCTTATGGTACTATCTGAACAGTTTTCAGCCATCAAAATAATAATTGACCTAATGGCATTTTTAAGCTTTTTTGACAAAGTTATTTACCCCTAACTGTGGCCTTCAAAGTTACTTCTGTATGAATGTGGCATCCTATTCTGCTACTTAGTTGGAAGCAGCCTAAAGATTTTTTTTCTTTTAATAAAATAATTTATAGCATCGAAATGTAACTATAAATTAAATGTAAATTGTTTTTTAATTAATATAGAAATTTAATTTTTTTTGTTGCGATATTTTAAAAAATCATTTCACAATCCGCATTTACATCGCTGCAACACCAGTTGCCTATTTTAGGGACTAAATACTTAATAGAATCGGGGTTACATTAAAAGTTTCATCAAGACGATGCGAAGATCTATAAACAGCATTCTCCATAAATACCATTAAATAGATAACCCTATTAAATAACATCATATCCTATTAAAATACCTAATGTATAGAGCTATTTCATTAGGGAATAAATTGAATTATATTAAATCATAGTTTGATTTTATTAGATAAATAAACTCACGAAAAAATGGCAAATGCTAAGAGTTGCAAACCAATTAAATACATTGTTCAAAATCGTAAATCATAAGAAAATACTAAAAAGAATAAGGCCGTAAAAAGTAAGCCAAAATTTAAATCAATTATTAACCTAGTATTTGTGATATCGACTGGCTCAATGTGTGTGATGTAAGCATCTTGTTAACATGATAATGTTTTTTTTTTAAATTATTTCCTAGTAATTGTTTTAAGTAATGTTTGTTTTCTGTAAACTTCTTGATGCAAAAATCATTAATCATAGAATATAATGGGTGATGTAATATTATATACGATGGATCTGCATTGAAAGTGGCTAGTAGTACAGGTAAATATTATAAATTCCCATTTTTTTTATATCTTCAATTTATTTAGCTCTTTAAGTATAGTCAAAGTTAAAACATTTTCATTCTGTGACGCTTCGGACTAGAGCTACTAATAATCTTATATTTATTTCCCCTCTTTTTTCCAGCTGTTATTTAAATTTGTGATTGGATAATAAATTTTGAAATTATATGTGAATTTTTATCTTTTTATCAAGTATAATAACTTAATTTCAAGTTGTTTAATAATAACAAGATTTTATGTAATTGTAACTACTAAAACACGTATTTTAAAATGTTGCTCGTTTATAATAATGTGAATTCAAACATGGCATAGATTAGAAAATGAATTCCGTAAAGTTATAAAAGTGTAAAATGTGATTTTAATGTCTTTAATAGAAATTAAAATGCATTTTGTAAATATAACAAAAAGTATATTGTTCTATGTATATTATAAATATCCTTCGTGCAAATAAATTTACATTCGTTTATGGTTGTCTTTTTTCTGTCAGAAAAAATTAATCCAGAAACCTTAGAATCAGAATCAATTGCCTTTATTCGGTAGAAAATTTTCAAAATTATATCGAATATTATTAAATAATTATATAATTTTTCAATATTATCACAGAAATTAGAATTGCTTGCGCAAAGATAAATGGAGATTTTAGATTTTAGATTTTGTTAATTTTGAAATTTAATTACATGCAGAATATCAAAATACAAAGATATATTTCCTTAATTCATTTCTTAAAATACAATGCAGATTTGCAATTATTTCCGAAACAATGTTTTTAAAGATAATAATGCATATTGAATAAATTCACTAATTTTATCATGCAGATAGGCAAAATAATATTTTTAGGACAGCATGCAAAATTTTGTGCTAGTTTCATCAACACTGCGTTCCCAAGCAACATGAGGCTATTTTGGAAGGGACTTGCCGAGTTCTATTGCACGACCGATGACACCGTATTTGGCAATTGAATTTATTGTATTATATGAAGTAAATAATGACTATTTTACACAACTAGAAATTTAAAATCAAATTTAAAACTTATTTATCAATGTTTTTGCTGGATCTCCAAACAACACATGCTTACACATCTGTACCAATCATCCGCCTCTTGCGCAACCTTCCTCTCTTTCCACTTCACCTCTTTTGGCCGTTGAGCTAGAACAGTTATGTTAAGGTTAGCGGCATAACAGGGGCTCATAATTTCAAACTATGGTCAGATAACAGGATTTTTGAGACAATAACCATTCTCTGAATTTCAACGCAATATCAAGGGAAATATGCTTCTTCTAAGCGAATTTAATGTCTATAGGGCAGAATGGAGATTATAGAATATCTATCTCTTACTAGTGTACCTTGTGGAGTACCCATATCTTATGAGTGTGCCTTGACAAAGCGAGCATAAAATTTATTTTTAATGGATTCCATTTCCTTCTTCGATTCCTACTGAATGGAGCGATAATTCAGGGGTAGGTGGAAATGAACAATGGGGACTTTGATTACGTCACGAGATTTGCTTTTGCGTTAGACCAACCAATCAGATATCAGGATAGTTTCAAGAGGAAGGTTTAAGCATTCTGCTCAGATAGATATTCAGCCTTTCTAAATCATTTTTTCATTCTTTCTAAATCATTTAATAAATAAATAACTTAGAAGAGATTCAAAAACATTCTATTGGAATAGAACTTTCTTTGGTATATTAATTGTAGGGTCATAGGTGTATTTTTCTATTCATTTGAAGTCTTAGTTTTAATTTTCTTCAAGATTTTCACATAAATGAATTGTAATTTTTCTTAGTGGTTTCTTTCAGGAATTACAGGATATCATCTGAGGGGTCGAGTTTTAAACTTAGAAATTTATGATCATTTAGATCATAAGCTTCCAATAATCTACCAAATCCCAGATGAATATTTCATTTTTGCCAGCTAGAAAACAGAATTATTTACTCTATCTTCAAAAATATACATAAATTTCAGTAATATTATTAAAATATGAAATTCTACGACATGACCCTTTTGCCATCTTATGAGAAAGGCTTATACTTATACTTTATATCAATTAAAGTAAGTCTGAAGCAGAAAATCTCTTAATATACTTTGCATCACAATGTAATTAAATGATAATAGCAATGTAACAAAATTTGGTATGTGCAGGTTTCTACAATAAATAACAATTTAGGTTCGAAATGTCTGGCCCAGACACAAAAGCTTTGAAAAAGCACAAAAACTAGCTTCGAAATGCGTTTAGGGACTTTCTAAACTAATCACTATTATTTTTAAGTTAATTGAATAAATTAGCACCGCTCGAGCTAACAGAGCGTCCCGAAAAGGAA
Organism: Argiope bruennichi; assembly: GCF_947563725.1. Classification (NCBI taxonomy): domain Eukaryota; kingdom Metazoa; phylum Arthropoda; class Arachnida; order Araneae; family Araneidae; genus Argiope; species Argiope bruennichi. The sequence goes on from NC_079154.1 coordinate 60,629,002, forward strand.
AGCCGCTGCACTAAAAATTAATAAAACATCGTCGAAGCCTTTATCCAATCAAGCCCAACGGCTTCAAGAGCCCATCTAGGATCTGACAAGTTGAAATAGGGCTGAATGGAATCCATAATAATAATGTAAGAGGTATGGCTAAGGCACTTTTTGTTAATTGCATCCAAAAGATTAAGGCAGCCATAAGCGTCCCAGCTAATATAATTGATTTAGTTATAAATTAAATCCTGTCAGGGTGACTCAATGCAGCATTTTGAAGAAACAAAAGATGACAGATTTTGGGAAAGATGGGGGGGGGATGGGTGTTAGGGGCTAAAATTAATATCTACAGCTTTTCGCAGAAAGTAAGGCGTTGAGTTGTAAGAAGATGGAAAAGAGGATTTTGTAGTCTTAATTACACTTGATGGCAATAAGAACTGTTTCCTCATGATTCTTGTTACTCGGTGCATAATTTAAGATAGATTAGGTTCTTTTCAAGAAAAAAACTATTTTGGGGGTGTTATTTTCTGGACACATTACTAGATTTTGAAATTGATTAAGCAGGGGTTAAATGTCAAATCTTAAAAAGTATATATTCATGTCTTAAACATTGTAGGCTAATGTGGGTTTATACATACGTTTATAAATTTTTCTAACATTGGGTGACATATGCTTTATTCACGCGGTAGAAAATAGGAGATAATTTTATAGAATAAAATTGTTTAAATGCATTTAGAGCAATGAATTTATATTATCTTGAATATATATTAATACGCAATTTAATCTTTAGAATACTTAAGATAAATTTATGTTGATTGTTGTGTTTTATTGTTTTCATAACCTTTTTCCTCATTAAAATGAAATTATTTTATATTATGATTTTAATTTAATTTTCTTTTAAAAATATATCAGTTGAAGAGATGCTGCTATCAATTTTTCCTTTATCACATACTAAATATACAAAAGGAATGCAATGTAAATGTCAAACATTCGAACTCGAAATTTTAACAAATCTCCTCGATTTAAGAACAGATTAAATATACATGACCTGTTTCATATTTATAAAAATGAAATGTCTTAATCGATTTTTCATGTGCCAGAGTTAGGGAAATTTGTATGCTTGTGTACTCTCGCTAACAATATATTATTTTCATGTTATTATTCTGCATTAAGGGCGCCATCTCATAGTGAAATGTAAAAAAAGAAATACTGATTTTAAGATAGCATTTCATTTTTAATAATAAACAACAACAAAAAAAAACTAAGAAACTAGTGTATAAATTAATTAAAATCTAAAACTACCTTTTAATATTTTACTAATAAAAGTGCTTCTTAGATTATTAGATTTAATAACCAGTCATTTTCATTTAGTTAAATGAAGGTGCGATTTAGTTGGATGCAGGATGTTACGACAAATTAATATTCTCTAAAAATTCAGCCAATTATTTAAAGTGGTAGTTTTCTTATAATACAGAACATCTTCATAACATATTTTGCCGTAACTATCATCAGGATAATTAAAATTGTAAGTACTGATTATATATTTCACCAAAGTATTCTAGAAAGGCAAATAAATATAATATTTTTACTTTTTAATACATGATTGCAATTATTAATAATTAATCCTTTTACTTCGAATTAATTTTTGTTTTTGAATAAGTAACTATAATTTTATTTTTGCATTATTCTATAACTTATTAAAAAGCAAACAACTTTTGTAATTCTAGATCAATTATAAATGAACTAATTTTAAATAAATATGTTAAATATTGCAAAAGTTGAAATAATCAGTTAATTCAATAATTATTATTATATATAATTAATTTTCATAATTGAATAGTGAAAAAATACTTAACTACGGATAATTAAATTAATGTAAACTGACATTAATTTAATTATTAATAATTAATATATTAGACATTATTAATAATTAATATATAAGGTTCTGTATTTAGATTTATTAATTAATAAATAATGTCTGAAATCATTACTAATTATTTCCTTGATTACACATTTTTATTAGAATAACATGCAGTTTCTGCATTTATTTGAAAGGTAAAAATTTCAAGACATAGTGCATTCAAGTGTGGAATGCGTTTTATAGATAATGGAAGGCAAATAGCTAAATTTAAACGAAATATGATGGGGAGAAAAAAATTAACATGCTTTTGCTGTTATTTACGCTTGCAAAGGCGCTGATAAACACGGAAGAAGGTGAAAAAATTATACTATACAACCCTTACCCTCTTTATATGTAGAGGGTAAATAAATGCTCCATTTCTAGATTAAATAAATTATTCTTAATAAAATTCTCTAACATGCTTTTGACGATTCTAGAAATATCAGCTACGCAACGGACTGACAAAACAGCGATTGTTTTATAATTACAATATTATATATTATGCAGCTATTACGGAAAATTTAAAAAAAACAAAAAAACAACAACAGTGGTAGTTGTTCTCCAAAACTTTATCGCATATTTTCTAATAAACTTGTCATACCAAACAGCGCATGACACTGGCTTTCAATATACAAAATACAATAGTTACAAAATATTAACTTTTAGTATGAATTTAGCATTTTTATTGTCATCCTAGGCGATATTTTTGGCGATTAATCTTTGACATGCTGTTAATATTATCCGAAAATCAAATGTGTGCTTTAGAAACGTTTTTTTACAATCGATTGAAATAAATATTTGGATTATCGCGTTTACATGTTTCTGAAAGTGCAGACAAAACAACAATCAACACGTTGTTGAGTTTGGCACAAACTTAGATAGGTGTCTACATTATAAATGTTAAATCTATGTACTGAATCTTGTCTATCTAGCTCTCTTCATTTTGTAATTACAATTTAAACTTATTTTCAAACAGCCGGACAGGTGGATTTCCTGTGAACAGATTTTACACAAAATTTGATGGAAATCTGCAAATTTAGTGCAAAGACGGTATACCAAATTTCAAGCATCTTGCTCTAAGTGTTTTTGAGTTATATTTATCACAGTCAGGTGGGTATTTTCCAAAAGTGTATTTTTCGAACTAAAACGTGAAGATCTTGAGTTCAAATTTTTTGACAACAATTGCTATATTTTTTTTCTCTGTACTATGTATACAAGAAAGTAAAAATGATTTAATACATCGTCAAAATGTATTTCCTTTATATTAATGCAATCTCTTCGATATTGGGCTTTTGTAGTATAAAGACCATAGAAAAAGTTTTAATGTACAAAATTAATTGTAACCAGCTAACATCAATGTAGTCACAAAAGAAATAACTTAACATTAGTAAAAACTATTCCTCTGTCGTATCGAAACGAAAGCATTTCTACTAGGGCTGCATCGGTCAGGAAACGGTAATTTAAAACCCCGAACTCTTTAGTTCCCCATTTCCCAAATGCATCCGGAATCTCTTCCCCTTTTTCTTGCTTTCGATTGTGTGATCCTTATTCTCCAAAGAAAGAAAAGACGCAAAATAAGTAAATGAAAACAGAACAAAAAAAAAAAAGATATCTTCATTTCCCCCAACTCATGTCCTATCCCTCCCTTAGAAACCCCAAGCCTCCCATGCGTTGAAATCTCCCCCTGTCTGTCTAGCTTTCTGTAAAGAAAAGAGAGCACATTACGTTTCTTTTGTTGTCTGCTATTCCTTTACTTTTTTCATTCCTATTTTTTTTCTTTCACTCCGCAACGACTTTGATGCTTCATTCTGTGGTTACTCCCATGAGGGAAAAGTAGAGTGACTGAGTGAGTAAAAGACAGACAGAAATAAAGAAGAAATGCTGCTACCTGTCTGCTGTTGAGGATAGGGTGTTCTCAATCTCGAAGCACTCCCACACATGCTGTTGGAATGAAGGATTTTTCCCTCATGTTGTGAAGAGTGAAAAAAAAAAAAATGACTTACGGCAGAGGAAGTAGCATGTGGATTTTCTTGGTTGGGCGCTGTAATATTAAGGTCGAGATCCGAAAGACCAATATGTGTTTTCGCAACTTGTGTGGAGGCAAGTTTCCGCTTCTGGAAGTTTCTGTCGATCAGAATTTTCATCAGTTTAAGATTAGTTGCAGTTTAAGACATTCCGGTGTATACTATATATAAGGCATGTCAGACGTTCCTTTTTACTAGAAACTTTTCGGATTTTGAAGCAAGAATTTAGGCAAACACTGCATGGAAGTCTGGGGTTTTACTTTCATGGATTTTTTTTTCCTGTCAATTCTGGTAGATTATTTTTCGTCTACTTTGTCTGGCGCTTGCATGAATTATATCTCTTTGAAATTTATTAATTATTTATTTTGTACCGCTTTTTGCTCAGATTAAAAACGCAATAATATCAACAGTGCCTTTGTAAATTATATATGTTTTTTTATTTTTTAACAATGATATTTTTCAGCTTTTAATTATTTCTTTCATGAATCAATCCTGTCAGCACGAAATATACAATAATATTATAACGACATCCCTACGATGTTGTCTGTATGTAGAATATAGTACGCCATCGTGGAAATGTCGTATAATATTTTGCATAAATAAAAAAAACAACTAATGTCTTCGAAATTGTTTTTCCTATTTAATCATTTTTATTTCATTAATAAGCATTTTATCCCTTTTTCAAATTTTTCTGTATTATAATCATGAAACTATAAAAGTTCTGATTCTGATAACTTTTCAATATTGAATGATATTTATTTTTTACTTCAGAATTTGTTTTATTTTAGTTAATATGAATTATTATTCTGTAATAAAATATACTCAACAGTAACATTTAAAAATATTTCATAAAACTTCGTTAAAGACTTTGGTATTAATTATTATTTCATATACAATTAACAAATATATGATTTTCGGTCTTTAGATATATGTGTCAGTTAGAAGATTTGTGATATCAAAGGAATACTCTCAATATAAAGTTTGAATAAGAATTACTTAAGAATTTCCCAGAAGATTTTCAATCATGGACGGCAACTGTCTTGAAACCGGAGATATTTCTTCTGTGTAATAAATTGATAAATATCTAGATTTAAAATATCGTATAGTATACCTGAGTCTATACAGCATGCTGCTTTTTACTCAACATTAGATATCAGCATTTTATTGCCTTTGAAGAATGGAATTCCTTCCAACAAGATGCCAAAGAGAGTGTTATTAAAACTCCCAGTTGCCCCACTGGTATAAGATTCTCATTCATGGGTGACAATACCCACCCACATGGCAAGCTCTGCAATTCGATTCTGTTTAAACTAAAGATAATTCTCTAACGTAATAGATTGGCAAATGTCTAGATATAGTCCTCATACAGAATATTTGAATATGATTTCGGAGATATGCATTTTGTTAGTCAATATTAACCACTAGCATTCTGCAGCCTTTGAAGAATGGAATCCCTTACAACAAGATGAAGAACAGAAAGTTATTAAGAATGATAGCTGCTCCACGCCTATAAATTTCTCATCATCCGACCGCATGGCATGTTCTGTAATTCGATTATGATGAAAAAGAAGATTCTCTAACAAATAGACTGATATACATCTAGATGTAAACTTCGTACGGAAAATATGATTCTTCATTGGCGCATATGCGGCTTGTTAGTCAATATTAATTACTGATACTCTTCATCCATTGAAGAATGGAATTTTCGCAAGAAAATGCAGAAGAGAGCGTTACAAAACTGGAAACTCACCTGTATGAGATGTCATCCAACTTTATATTAAAACTTATTATTCGTCTGTTCTGGATATTTTACAAATCATACTTTTTATTCATATAATATAATCATCACATTGAAGTGTCGTTAAGCAATATTTCCTTAGAAATATTACATTTTGGTATGATTATATATATTTTTATACGCTATTTATGCATTCCAGTATAAATAGCATCTAAATTTTCTTGAAACCTGCTCGAAATCTCTTTTGCATGAATTTCTTTAAACCAATGCAATTTATTTTTTTAAGAAGAGACATATCTCCAAATCCAATTCCACTTTCGGTTTAATTAATCCCTTTGTAAAAATAATGCGCCATCAGTACTACGTATCAAATGAAAGTGATGCTTTTCGTTGCCCTTGAAAAGGTATCAAAGGTCACCACGTATATTGAATTGGAGCCTGGCTAGAAATCCTATGTTTTATAAGACTAGTGATCATTTGTTCGTCCCTTTTTTTGCCTTCTGCTTTTGTGGCGCACTGCGCCTTCTTGTAAATAATCATGTTTGCCTCCCGAGAGAGAATAAAACGGAATTAAAAATACAAAATCTTTTCACTGCTTCGAATCTGCATTCTACTTAAACCAAAAATATGTTTTATATATATATATATATATATATATATATATATATATATATATATATATATATATATATATATATATATATATATATATATATATATATAAAGAGAGGGGAGAGATTCTTTACTATCATAATGTTATCTTCTGTTTTCCTTAATATTTAAAAATTCAATTGCATTTGCTTAAAGAAATTCATGCAAACTTCCAGAAAATTCAGATGCTATCAACTTTAAATAAAAAAAAATGTTTCCAAATTTCTAAGAGAAATTGTGGGATCATACTAAAAGAAAAAAGAGTGGAGTTGTAGCAGCTTTTTAACAAAATAAAAGACAAATGCAATTAAGGAAATTTAGATGATTAAATCTATAATTGATTTCATAATTCATAGAAATTATACAATGCTCATTTATTGAAAAATCGGAGTTTCAATAATATCATTTATATCAAACATGTAATTTGTAATTCTAAAATTCTTTATATTTGAAACATAGTATTCACAAAAGTTTATTTATCCCTTTCTGAAAAAGCATTCGAAAAAAAATTTGACAATGTCTACAGATAAAACGCTTCGAGTAAACAAACTAGGCAAATTTGGAATGTTTATGCTTTAAAAAAATTTCGAAATTGTAACAAAACAATGATTTATGAAATAAATGCATGAATGTTTTCTGAATATAAAATAGAAATAAAAATGGAAATGCGTGAAAAGAAAGCTAAAAATATATTAGATAAAAATTAAAATACCAAAAAAAAAAAGGTAGAAAGTAAAATATTAAAAAAGTTGGCAACAACAGCAAAATATGATTCAAAAATTTATATTATTACAAACTCGCAAGGAGCTTCCAACATATTTTGGATAAAAAGCTTTATTTCTTTAGGAAATTTAGAAATTTTATTTGAGACATGATAGCTTTAATATTTTTAAATTTCATTCAGTACGTAAGTTTTTAGTAAATGCAACACAATCTCATGTTAAAATTTTAAATAATTAATTTTAAATCCCTTTTCCCTTTTGTAACATAACAACAGAATTGCCAAGTTGCTTATTAATATAAAAGGCTCAAATTAACTCTCTCAATAACAGTGAAATATATATTAAAATTTTATTCAATTTATAATGTAATATTATATATTTGATGAAAAAATTTCTATTAATGCTAAAATATTACACGAAATAATTATTTAAAGTGCTACTTTATAAAATTTCTTCTGATTAGAAATTTTCTTAGCTCATTTTATGAGCTTTAGTTTTATCATCTTTCTTTAAATTATTAAATCTATTTAAATCCAATCATCTCCATTTCCTTATAAGATATGTAATTCCTTATTTTTCTGAATTATTTTGATAATATGTAATATTAGATAGATTACATTTTCATACTATCTTAAATTTCAAAATTACTTCCTTAAAATCAATTGAAGATATTATCTTTCATTCGAAATGATTTCACTAATTAATTATAACTTACCATTCAAATTTCAATTTTATTACTTTAAATGAAATGTATGATTAAAATAATTCCAAATACACAAAGTTATTGTAAGATGAATTATTTACTCGAACATATATTATAGATATATAAAAAAATATTAACTAATTTTTTGCAAGAGAAAGCTTACTTTTACTTCTTAAAGACAATCTTTATTCAGACGTTAAAATTTATATTTGGAAAAATACTCATAAATTTTAGTAACATTCATTGTAAGTTGAAATTCTCTGTAATAAATATTTCATCAGTTTGAGATAAAAACCACATTATAATTTAATTGCTCTTGATAAAAGCAACATTATCACTTTATATATATTTAAGAAAATTTGTTCTCACTAAAAATTACAATTCTTAAAATTGCAATCTCTATAATCAACAAAGATGCGTTCGGGAAATGTGTTTAACAGATCTGAATTTCCCGAAATAAGCCAAGAAAAAGGCAAAAACTGGCATCTAAATATATTTCAGGACTTACTAAACTCATGACTATAATTTTACATCATACATTTTAATTGAATAGATTAACATCTTATGTATACGCAAGCTATATCCCAAAATATAATTACTAATTTAAAATTAATTAACTGGCACTGATGCCTTTATCCAATCATGCTTTCAACAAACCATCTTGGATTTGATAAGTCAAAACAGCAAAGAATAGAATTCCTCATAATAATATTAGGAATTCGTCAAAAACACTTTATGTTAATTATGCCGTAAAGATTAAGGCAGTCATAAGCAACAAATCAAATTATGTTCTTTATAAAATCACAATACAGTCGGCATCTTTACATTCGTATTAAAGACAAAACCAATTACAAACCTAGCACTACAAGTCTTTTCTGCACATTAAACACAGAACATTTGCATTTTTATATTTTTGTCATCCAACGGCAAACGTGCATGGTGATTGGTCGATTGAATTAATGCCACACGTCCTTCACCGAATCAAAATTTGAGATTCATCAATTGCAACTATAGCCAATACAAACTTTAGTTGACAATAATTAAAAAAATTACTTACAATCACTTCACTAAGAATGGTATCATAATGTTTTATGAATTATGGGGCTGAATGAGTGTAAAAAAACCCCTTTTTTTACATATAATGTGCCACAAAAAATATCACACATAAATAACTCAGAAAATGTTAAAATAATTTATTTATTTTTTTGCAGGTTAAAGAGCTAAGAAATAATGACGTAATACAGAACTGTTTGAAGAAAGAAAATGTGTATTAAGAAGACCATTGAATTATAAAAGCGCCGTAAAAGTTGAAAAGTGATTTCGAAGATCTTTAGAACTATTTTTGTTTCATTGTGTTGAAATATATTTCTTTTTTAATATCACTGCAATTGAAAGAGATATGGTAAAAAGTTTGTGATTAATTACAGGTATTTTATTATTAATTCCTACTATTTTGTACTGATTAAGTCAATTTAATGTTATGTCACGAGTTTCTTTTTAAATACGTGTTTATTAAAATTTAAATCAATTTGACTTTTACTTAAAATAAAAAAATATCACATATTTTTAAAAAAATATATCTTTAAGAGCGGCACTTTCTATTTTTACTAGAGGCGCTGTAATCACTAAAGCTCCTCCATCTGAGTCAGGCCTCATTTACCATGTAGTATTTTTAACTCAACAATGAAAAATATTCTTAAGGAATTCCATTGAAATTGCTGCTACCATTCTGAGCAATTATCCCTGCTTGTCTTAGGTGTAAGTATCATTCTAAAAGTCTCATTAAGATAAATTTTATCTTATCATATTCTTAAAGGTGTATCAAATTTCATACCAATCGCCCATTTGTAACATAGATTTAAATGATTCATTCTTTTAATATATGTTTACTAAAATTAAATATTGTAAAGTTCCGAATATCCTCGGAATAGGATGCCACAGCAATCGTGAATTAATAAATTCCTCAAATAATCACACACAAAAAAACATAAATCAGCACGAAAACAGTTTTGATAAATTTTCATTCATAGTTAAGGTCTTATACAAATAATTATGATCTGAGAACTATTAATCCCTTGCAAATATCGATCCTTAGCATGAATCTAGCAATTTTACTGAATCTAATGTGCTATCTTTGACAAATAAACACTGGCATGTGGTCAATTCACAAATATCAGAAAACTGAATGCACAGTTGTACGCTTTATTTCCGACCGATTGAAAAAGAAATTTAACATAGAACTACAATGGTAGTCACAAGATGACACACCAAATTTAATTTGTATAGATTGCTATTTTTTTTAATTATAGCACTGACATGCACTCAAAAATACAGACGGCCAGCTCTTGGAGAGATTTGGTTTCAAACCCTATAGGAATTTACATTTAGATGCTGGACCTACGTACCAAATTTTATTCATCTAGTACTTCACGTTTTTCATTTGTGGAGTTCACTTATACTAGGATAGGGAGATTTTCCCTGATTATATTTCGCTCAAAATTGAAAAATAATCTATAATTTTTAGAAAATACATATATCAAATTTTCATCAATTTAACTCCAAATGTTTTTGAATAATGGTGTTTACAGATACACAAACAGACAGACATAATTCAAAAAATGTATTTTTCAACTTCAAGGAGGTCTAAAATGTGAAGATTTATCAAAGTCTTGGTTTTCAATTTTTTAACGTCTATATTACTTTCTTTCTGTATACTTCATATAAAGAAAAGAAAAATAAAGGAAAGGGTAAATGGTTTCGTATGAATTACAGGAACAAGATTAGAAGTCAGATGCTGACATTGTAAACAATAAAGGATTTCTTAAAAGTTCAGTAATGCTCTTAAGATTTCTTTATGATACTGTATGACATTCAGAATATCGAACAATATCGAGAAGATATTATACACTATCTTATATTAATAGTGTTGCCACTCACCATTCTTTTATGAAAATATTACATATCTGAAGATTATTAGGTATACCTTCATTACTTTTAATGTTAACTTTTATAAATTCTGACCGCTTTTGATATTCCACAATAAATTTCAATTCTATTAAAGTTAATCGTATAAACTCAATTCAAAATCAGTCTGAATTACGTGAAATGTGATTGGGGGCATTTTTAAATTAAATTAAATAGTTATTCATGCACAATTTTCCATGATTGAATCATTCCTGAATGGATTTTAACAATATTTTCTTGTTTTTTGTTGAGGAAAAAGACATTTTTCTATTTGCGATTTACGTTCTAAAAAGCGTATTCAGATTGACAATTGTAGATAATTTATCTGTGGATAATAGAAAGATTTTAGTATATGGAGATCAAATTTAGAATTATTTAATCAAAACCACGCATCATATCCTGTCTATAGAACCATTTGACCAGATTTATTCAATTTAAAATTCATGCATGAGGGAATCTATTCAATATTCAATTAACAAAGCATTATTGTCATTTTCTAATGTTCCGCATTATCATGTTCTCAATCGTCGCGTGAAAGTAAAAGGAGACGTTAATAACAGACCCAGTTTTCCGGACGACTCCTTCCTTGTGGATTTCGTTCAAAAAAAGAAGGCTTCCTCAATATATAACTCTATCTGACGGTACACCTATAGATGTATATCGATATATCTATACATAAAAAAGTTGACCATTACGTCGTGTAATTGCTCTTGTTACGAGGACATTGTGAACGGTTTTTATGTCACAGTCTCCACCTCTTCCGCAAAATTTACGGCCTTCTGCGGAGTCGACTTCGTGTTGATACGAAAGAGCCTGATTGCAGGCTGTTATGAGTCATAAAATTTAATTGCGTTTCTGCCTCGTAAAATAAAGTGTAATAAAATAAGATTGTAGAAAAAAAAAAAAGATAAAAAGAAAAAAAAATTACTTCTTTTCCCACCATGAAGTTTTACGTCAGGGCTTCTTCTTTCATTTTACGCTTTTCTCTATGTGTCACCTTGATTTATTTTCCGTCGAAATTGACGGATAAAAAAATACAATAAAAAAAGTTTATTTCAAAGTTTTTGCATATTTTTGAGAAGAATTTTTCACAGGCCGAAGCGGCCTGGATCGAAAGCCTTTAATTGCCTCATTCCCGTGTTTCTGATAAAGTTTTAGGACTCTTCCTCCACAATCGACTTATTTAGGCGTGAAGTATTTTTGACGTTAATGATTTCCGCTCTCGAAAAAACTTCTGTTTTTTTAAAAAAAATAAAAAGGGTTCTTTGTTATCGCATAAAAATTCTCGATAATCAAATAAAAGCAAAATGATTGTATCGAAAGGAAGGTGCAAATAGGAAAAACTACTTTATCAATTCAGCAGAAGTTTATGACCTGTACTGAATAAATGTACGGAAAAATGCTAATTACATAAAATGATCCAAGCCAGTTGTGAGGGTTATAAAAGATCCTGCATAAGCATTCAGTCATGACAGTAGCCCCTCCCTCCGCCAGTGGGCAATGGGGCCTTCCATGGAAGGCAGACAGCAAGAATAGAAGAGAATGGGAAATTATAAGATAGTCAAAAAAGTCAATCATATTATAAAAGAAACTAATGTTAAATGGTAAGAGAGTCAAAAGAGTCGACCATAGTATACCTACTTATTTACGAAACTTATTTTATTTAATTACAGCCAGTCACCCCTTTACCACAGAACTAAACTGTATAAAAAGGGATTATTGTGACTGTTATTGTGGCTGTTATGCTCATTAACTGTACAACTTATGCATAAGAAAACAATGGCCAAAAAAAGTTCAAAAAATCTTCAAATTGTTGGTAAAAGGCTAGAAATCTTTTCCGTCATTTCTTTTAATACTTTTAAATTTCCAGGATATTGTAATATGGTGTTAAAATTACTGCCCATAATGGGTCTTGATCTAATTTCTTTGAGTTCGACGCATTCTGTTATGTAGAGCTGGACTGGACCTATTTCCCCACATATTCATGTGTTGTCTTGCATCTTTCCGAATCTATAAAAGTAGGCAGGAAATCTTCCATGTGCCGATATAATTTTTACTATCATTGGGTGAAATATTATTTTCATTATTTTTGATTCCAGTATGAATTCATATGTTATGCATCCTTTACACGGCATTATTCATTCATCCTGCCATTGCAGAGTCATCTCTCTTCTAATTTCCTTCTTTAAAATTTGGAATAGGTACTTATTTAAGAAACTAATGGGAAATGGTAAGACAGTCAAAAGAATTGACCATAATATGACTACCTATTTCAGAAACTAATGAGAAATGGTAAGACAGTCAAAAGAGTCGACCATAGTATAACTACATATTTAAGAAATTAATACTATATGATAAGATAGTCAAAAGAGTCGAACACAGTATATCTACCTATTTCAGAAACTAATGAAAAATGGCAAGAAGATCAAAAGTGTCGATAATAGTATATCAACCTATTTAAGGAACTAATATAATAACATAACTGAATTAAAAAATTTACATATCATTTGCTCAAGTTACCTCAAGTTGGCTTCATTACATTATACTTAGAATTTAAGCATTCAGAAGCAAGGCTATCAACGAATAGTATCATATACGTTAAATTCAGATTATATATTTAATTTAAATCCATTTACATGATTAATAACCACATATCTCAAGTTTTGTTTCATCACATTGTATTTAATGGTTACGCAAAAGGAATATTTCAGGGCTGTGCTTCTACTAGGCTTCGCTTCGTCAGAGTCTGTAGTCCGGAATAAAGTTGGGAAATACTTTTAACTAGTTGTAATTCGAACGATTTAGAATTCCAGAAATCCACCGCAGGCTCTTTCAGTGTGTGTTAACCACTTCTGGTCTTTTAATAGCCAATATCTAACTTCAAACGAGACCGCTTCAGAGAAATAATGAATATTTTGTTTTCAGTAGTGTAGAGAAGTGGAAGAGCCGGGATCTGTTGACAATTTTATGCTCGGAAGGATTCATATAGAAGTTAAAGCATATAGAGAAAAGAAATTATAAAAAGACAGAAAATTGTAAATAAATTTCTTTATATTTCAAATGTAAAGATAATTACTGTTTACAAATCGAATGATAGGTATCAACAATAATGAAAAATTAATTACTGAAAAAATTTGATGAAAATTTTCTCAGAGAAAGAATGCGATGAAGGAAATTTTTTTAATCTTTGATACAGAGAAAATAAAAAATTAAACTTGAATAGAATGAGTATTAATAACATAGGAAGATTCAAATATCAAGATATTAGGTTTATTCAAAAAGATAAATTAGTTGCTCATAAAACGCAGCATTTGAAGAAAAAAACTTATAATTTGAAACGAGCAATTCTTGTACATATATAAAATATTTGGTGTATTTCGGAAACGGATCTAAAGATGTGGATCAAATTTTATATTTAGATAAGGTTTTGCTTTTAATGCTTATCTATATAGGCGTTCTTTCCCGAAAAAAAAAGGAATTTTATACACAAAAAATCATTTTTATAACTAAATATTGACATGTAGCAATACACGACTGACATAAGAGTATTAGAAATGGAGTAGTGGTTAAGCTTCGAACTCCCGTGAATTTTTTTTTATGCCCAATCCTACATTTGAAATTCAATTAGATTAAGCTTATAACTTTAAACGAGCCATAAGATAGGATTTTATTCATTATTTTACAAAAAAAAAAAAAAAAAAAAGTGCCGAGCGGAACTTGGTGTCCGAGGTACTGGGAACTTATGTAAGAATTCAGAAACGTAAGCAAAATAATGTTTGCTGCTCTTCGAATTAATAGAAATATTTCGATTAAAATTTAATTAATATCTTAGATAGAAAATGGACAAAAATAGACAGGGAAACACATGTAGACATATATACAATTTCAGCTCATACACATATAAATACTAAGGAAAAACTAAAAGGTAGATAAAGTCGGTAACCATTATAAACACTAATATTGTTTACTTAAGTATTTAGAATGAAACTCAAAAACGACACCGATGAAAAGATGAAATGTTTAAAACTACGCTAAGCTCATACTGATGAAACTTCTGACCTAAAGAAACTTCTTAAGACTGAAAACTTCTTATCGAAGTCGCAGAAACAGATATTGGGTTTTCGGATCTAGATCTTAACACTACACTACAGAAGCCAGCCATATAGAGCTCAAAGCAGTTCCAATTCTATACGAGACTGCTTGCTTAAGTTCCTTTTTTCTTGTTCGTCCTTCACGGCTTGAGAGAATAATCCTCCGTCCCAATAGTGACTGTGTGAGTGCTTCGAGATTGAGAACACCCCCATTCTCTGCAACAGACAGGTAGCAGCATTTCTTCTTCTTTACTTCCGTCTGTCTTTTACTCACTCAGTCACTCTACTTTTTCCCTTATGGGAGTAACCACAGAATGAAGCATCAAAGTCATTGTGGAGTGAAAGAATATAAGTAAAAGAAAGGAATGAAAAAGAAATGGAATAGTAGACAACTAAAGAAGCGTAATACGCTCTTTTCTTTACAGAACGACAGACAGACGGAGATTTCAACGCATAGAGATCCTAGGGCATCCGAGGGAGGGATAGGACAAGAGATAAAAGTGGTTTTTTTTCCCGTTTTTGTTTAATGATTTTGATTTTTTTCCCCCTCTTTTTTTTCTTGGGGGAAGGGTCTCATGGAAGGAGAAAAGGAAAGGAGGTTAGGATACTTTTAGGAAATGGGGAACTAAAGATTTCTGGGTTTTAAATTACTATTTTCTTGTAACGTTGTGTCGAAAAATGTGTTTTCAATTAGATTAGGTAGTGAAAACATTTCTGCTCTGAGAAATGTTGATCTATATAGCTGCAGCAAAATCGGAATGGCTTTACATAAATATAAATACTAATGAATTAATTAATTCAGATTAAGAGCCAGGACTACATCATTTGTAAGAGCATGTAAACTTGCGAATGAAATTCGGAAATTTGGATGTTGATCTTTTTTTTTTTTTATTTATTATTATTATTATTTTTTTTTACCCTCTATACATTTTTTCAAATGTTAAATTTTTCCTGGAAGGCTATTGCATCAATGAACCGATACCACTAAACGATTTTCTTTCTAATAAAATAATAAATTAAATAATGATTGAAGTAATAAAATAATAAATGAAATAATGATTGAAGTAATAAAATAATAAATGAAATAATGATTGAAGTAATAAAATAATAAACGAAATGATGAAATAATGAATAAAACAATAAATGAAATGATGAAATAATGAATGAAAGAATAAATAAAAATAGAACTTTAAAAGTCAAGCAATATTCTAAAGCAGAAAATGAAATTGAAACTTGGCGACATTTCGGTCGCAAAATCTATAGATTACCACAATTGATTTTTCAAATATTTCTGTATTTCCAACTGATTGGTTAGAGATGACAAGATAATGAAATGTTATTAGAAATAATAGTTAATTGTGTTGATTTATTGATTTTTTAAATAAAAAAATATTAACACTAGTTTCAGAAATAAATTACCCCTTCCTTCCGACTTTTAAAACTAATCATTTGGTAAGAAAAACGAAGAACTGGATGAGACTGGGGTCACCTAATACATCTATGATGAATTAGGTACCTTTTGACTTTATATCAATCATAAATCTTTCTTTACATTTTTCAGACAAGGATAGGGCAATCTGCAATGCAATTTATATATGACTTCCAAAAAAGAAATATTGCTATGATTTTGTATTATCACTTTCCTGTGATTTTAATATTATTGTTTGAAATAGAGATTTTTAAATATTTTTAATGAATGCTAAATTGATTCCAGTTCAATGACCTTCAACAATAATGAACATTTGCTGACGACAATAAGAGGGCCGGAAAATACAAAAATTATGGTCTTGTCTCTATTAGGAACCGAGATATGAGGATTCTTCTACAGAATTTATGTGGCTTCGCTCCCTGTCAGAAAACCTATATGAAGCTGGCAGGTTGAAGCGAAGTAATAATCTCTCTTTGGAGTTTAGTTGCAGGTTAGAAGCTTTCCTCAACTGGATTTGACTTAAACAGTAACTAGAATTTTCGCGCGTTGTTACAAGAGTTGTTAGGTATGTATTTGTGTTATCTTTGTTATGTGTTTAGTTTCCTGTGTTCCTTGTTTTTCTGGAATATTTGTGGAATAAAGAGTTATTTTCCATTATCTTACGTGTCGGATATTTTTCACTACATACCTTACCGATACCCTTGACTATATTTCTCTAACGATTTGTATATTTGCATTTTCAATTTGGATCAATTATATTTACGTTAAATTTTGAAGAAAATCGAGAACTAAGTTGGAACGGCCACAGTTTGAACCATTGTCAAATGATGAGGATAGCTCCAGAGTAAAACTTCCTCTCCAGGCATCTGTATCATATCAACAGGTAAAGGATTGTATCCGAAAAATATGACATGCAGAAGGCTTGCTTACACTGCGGTTCTTAGGGGAAATCAGATTTTGAACATAAATCTCAAGCTCCAAAATCAACATTTCACCAAAGGACAACAGCGGCCCATTAAGAGATTTAGATTCGAAAAAAACAACAATAAAACTAATAAATCACTAGGAACCTTTTCATTTATTGATATAAACGTATAATTTGAAAATATATTTAAAAAGTAATGCAACAATAATTAATCGCTGAACTTTCTTCTAAAAACATTAAATTTTGAAACTAATACAAAAAAGGGATTATTAAACATAGATCGAAAGAATAATTTTTAAATTCGGTATAAATTTTATTTCTTTTTTCTTTTTCTAATGATGTTGAGTTTTCGATTCTTACTTCATTAATTAAATGGTTGCATATAAAGAGAAACTTTCGAGTATCGGGGAAAATATGATTGTTGAAAATGAATAGAATAGCTAATTTTTAAGTTTAAATAAAATTTCCATAATTCATTACTTAAGATATTGGAATTTATTCTTCTTTCGCTAGCTGAATGATTTCATATAAAAAGAAACTCTTGATTATTAGCGAGAGGTTGAAATTTATTTTCACATCAAAAATAAATGTTTGAAACTTTAAACAAAAATGCAACGTAAAAGAATTTTTATTTAATATAATAATGCATGAAAAGTTAAAATGAATAAAGTTCAGAACTTCGTTTTGAATTATTTCTTAATGCTTTCAAAATTATTAAAATATTATAATTCCATTTAGGTAAACATAAAACGCTGAAAGCTTTTTTGTTTTTTTATGAATGATCATTATAGATTATGGTAACGTATTTTTCATTTTCTTTTCACTTTTTTTAATGAAATATCATTCAAGTGAAAATTAATAAGTTTGAGATTAATGATTTTGGAATTAAGAAAAAATCAATTTTAATTCTCATATAATGAATTTATTATAACTACCGGAATAAATTTAACCCCATTTCTTTGCTAATTAATTTATAACAGTTTATAAAGGAATATGTTTATTGTTATACCTATTTAAATTATATATTTTATAAAATCATCATCATATGATCGTATCTTTTATGTATCCCATTTTTTAGCACAAGTTGTCAAATCGTATATTTCAAAATTCAACAAAAACTAAGGATGAACGTATGTGTGTGTTAGCACTCTACGGACCTGACATCTTGTCTAACAAATTTGGTACATACATATATACCTTGGAGAGTAAAAATGTGCCCCACGAAGCCATTTTTCGAATTTTGATTAGAAATTTAATTTATAAAAAAGTTAGCTGAATTTCGACCATTACTCGCGATAAATTCAGAAAATATTGTTTCACAAATGTAAATTTTACACTGTTTCAAAAGTTAAAAAAAATTCTTTTCATTCATACCAATTTAATTGTTTTTCAAAGTTTTTTTTTGTTTGTTTGTTTAATTCCCAATCATAGATTACATTGCTGCCTTGAAATTCAAAGCATTGTCATTATTTCACAAATATTTAATCACTTAATTTTTTCCTCCATTAGTGAAAGCTAAAGAATAAAGTTTCTGTTTAATATTTGTAACAATACAGCAAAATTTCAGTTAGTGCATGCGAACTTTTTCGCTTCAGACTTCCGGTTCCTGGGTTATATAATATGATTAAAATCTTTTTTAAAATTAAATTACTAAAAATATTTTTCTTTTGTAAATAGGAAATTTAATTTTTAAAAAGTTATATTATTTAATATTTAAGAAAGTTCAATAACGAATTGAAAGGAATATCCCCTCAGTTGCTTTATCACTTATCAAAAATAGAATTTTTTAAAAACTGGCATCCAGCAATTGTATAATAAAATTTTAAAACCAATAATATGTCTGATAAACAATGATACACTCAAAAAAAGAATTCTAGAAGAAAAGTTAATTTATCTTAAATTGCCCGCCATGTCGTAAAATTAAGAATAAACAACTCTTAGTGCCATCAAGTGTAATTAAAGAGTACAAGATCCTGTTTTCTGTCTTCTTTCAACTCATCTCCTTCCTTCTTCCTGAAAAATCGTAGACCTTAATTCTTGTCACTCCCCATTACCTCCTCCTCGTACTTCATTTTTTTGCTCAAAAATGTCAGCTTTTGTTTCTTTAAAATGCTGTATAAAGCCACCATGATTGAATTTAATTTATGGCTAAATCAATTCAATTAGTTGTTACGCTTATGCTTTAATATCTTGGACGTAATTAATAAAAAGCGTTTCAGCCGTATTACTGAGATTATCATTATGAATTCCATATGCTTATTTAAATTGTTAGATCTTAAATAACCTTTTGAAATCATTGAGAATAATCAATTAAGTCTCAATATCGTTTTATTATGCTTTATGAAATGAAGTTTGAAGCTATTTTCAAACTTGCTACATTTTACAGAATCCTAAATGAATATGTGTACTCCTTTGATGTTTTAACTCTAAAAAGAACGTTCCATTCAGGTTTTTTTTAATGAAATAGAATAGAAATTTTTTCATTTACGGAATTAATTAAGAAATTTAAGAGCTAAGCCAGGAAATTTTGTCTATGGAATAATTTTTATTTCCATTAATAATTATGAAGCTCATTCATTCGCATTAGCAATTATGCAGCTCATTCATTCGCATTAGAAATTATGCAGCTCATTCATTCGCATTAGCAATTATGCACTCATTTATTCGCATCAGCAATTATGCAGCTCATTCATTCGCATTAGTAATTATGCAGCTCATTCATTCGCATTAGAAATTATGCAGTTCATTCATTCGCATTAGCAATTATGCAGCTCATTCATTCGCATTAGCAATTATGAAGCTCATTCTTTCGCATTAACAATTATGAAACTCATTCTTTCGCATTAGCAATTATGAAGCTCATTCATTTGCATTAACAATTATGAAGCTCATTCATTTGCATTAACAATTACAGTCTATGCGAGTAAGTGATATCCTCAACAATTACTTACATACTTTATAATTACAAAACTTATTATTATTTTTTTTAAAGTTATAACTTATGTGGTTATAATTAAACCAAACTAATTGTGGTGGTAACTTCATAAGTCAAATAACAACTTCCGGACATGAGTGTACACTTTTGTCTAGTGGTCTTGTTGCTCGGCTATGATTTTGCGAATTCGAACCTTCAAAAAACTTGCACACTAATCATTATTAGAAAACTAATGGTTATCAGCATCATTATTATATTTTTCTAAATTTCTGGCAAAAACAAGCAAGGGTAGTTTTCCCAACACTTACTCGCATACAGTGTTATAAAACTGTTATTCCCTTCTACATGAAACACAATTTTATGTATCTTGAGTAAACTCTTGAATTTCTTGCATCTCTTAGTGAGCAAATATCACGAAATATAGGCCTTTGGAATGAATCTTAGCATTTTTACTGAATATAGATGTGTGAACTTGACCATAATTTCGGGATTATTAATACCTTGGCATAAAGTTAATAATATTTGTTGGACACAAAACTACAATTGTAGTCACAAACTCACATATCAAATTTCCTATATTTAAGCTATTGAGTTTTAAATTTATCATGTTTAGATGTTTGTGAAAGTGCAGATTCGCAGACCTCTTAACTGATTTGGTTCCAAATTGATAGGAGTCCAAACTTCAATGTTAAATCTGTATCCAATTTTTAATCGTCTTGTTTTGTAATGGAAATTCGTTTTGTAATGATCAAAATTTTTAAACAAATCTGCAAATGTTGTGTGAAGACAATACACCCCATTTCATCTGTCTGTCTCAAAGCGTTTTCGAATTATCAGGTTCACAGACAGACAGACAAAATGCCAAAAATGTGTTTTTGCTTGTCAGGGAGATATCAAGCGTCTTTTCTTTTATTTAACTCTACCAATATGGAATGATCGTTAATGTTCGCTCAGAGAAGCTACTGAACCCGTATGATTTGCTTGGAATAATGGTGGCCCGTACTTTGTTCTACAGAGAGGCTCGCCTAAATGGATCTAGGGAAGCAAATACATTTTATAAAAGCACTCGAAGGTTGCCCGAGCAAACATATGCTTAATAATTAACCAGCTATATGGAAATGTTTTTTTGTATTTCTCCTTAATAACATTGCGGTTTTTAAAAAAGCTTGAAAAAGTGTTTTTTTTTTTAAATTTTTGAAATAATAACTTTGACATTCCAGTATTTTGAGGTATTAGAACTGAAATTATCTTATTATGAGAGGATTAATAGAAGACAGAAAACAATCTCTACAAATTTCAAATGTTTACCATCTCAATCATCATAAAGTTCATTTCACCGTAGAGGGATCTTATTTCATATGGGAATCGTACTTAAAATTAAACAATGAAGTGAAAACTATTTAATTTCTTGATTCAATTGATCTAGAAAATAATCTTTGCGTTTAAGCTTTCCTAATAATTATAAACATTACATTACTGTAGAATGATTTTATTTCAAGTAAATTATATGAGAAGCATTTCTACTATTAATAAAATTTAACAGCAAATATCTGACTTCATCCTTTAATTTAGCTCAAAAAAATCTAAATAATTTTTTTCCTTTTTTATTTTTCTTGTTTACTAATCGTTCTAAACCTTGCAATACTACAGAAAGGCCTTATTTCAAGTTATGGATATAGCTATCTTTTCTCCGATTTCCACATTCCAACAAAACTATTCAATCTCAAAATATTTCTTCGAACAGAAAAAAATCTCAATGATCTTTTTTACTCTTACGTTTCATAATCAATACAAAGTATATTGTTATTGAAAGTCGTCTGGTGGGTGTAAAGGTCAAGAAATCTAACAAATTTGATAAAGACAATGACGCTTTATCCCAGAAGGTAACACAAAGCACAAATAGCAAAACACAGTACAAAGCGTACATAACGGTAATGATTCCAAAATTCAACAACACATTAGTCAACGGCAAACTTCTAATTAAATAACTACACTAAACAATAGCTCTTGGCATAAATTAATTTTAAAACTCGCTCTTCTATTAACACTCCAAAAGAAAGAAATTATTTGTATGTGTACAAATCCTTTTATATTTCCTCCATAATAGAGTATAGTGTGTTTAGATAGATCTCGGATATCGGTTCCTGACAGAGATATCATCAAAATTCTTGTATTTTCTGGAACCTTTGTTTTTGTCGCTATAATATTTCCCTGCTAGGAGTCGAAAACCGGCATTTATTCCACATTCATTATAAATATCAGTAGACCTCTATTACTTACTATGGAACCAACTGCCCAGGGAAACGACATTACAGATTTGCAGCATTATCTTACTTTGAAGATCTCACTTCAAGTAATGGAAGGGATATCATTCCTAAACTCTCTACTGTTTAATATCTCGTCATTTAATTTAAGCGCAGTATATAAAACGCGAATGACACAGTTCAACTTTGGCAGATAAAAACGATAGACCTACCCTTTTGTATTCCTCACATAATTTAACTGGAAACCAAATGGCGGATACAATATCCAAACCAGAAGATAACATTTCTTAGACAACGTATTCTTCGCTGGATGCTCTCAGCAAAACGAATAACTCAAGCAACATAAACTAATTGTCATAAAGTTTCATTGTGAGGAAAAATACCCAACCCAGTGTGTAGATACGGAACGAAATCGGGCGGGCATTAAGTAAATAAATAAAGAAGTTGGAGAGTACGTGCCTCTGCCTCAAACGATCCTTGCTCCCGGTGTTCAGATAACATCTAAGGTCCCTCGTTGTCGTTCGGGAAACTTCGGGAAGAGGGATTCTGGAAATACGCTCGCTGGGACTGTTGGAAATATCGCTTCTGGAATCGCCGTTCCTCCTTTCGGAATGGATCGTGTTTTATTTTCCGAATCTGTCTCGGAGAGTTACTTTAGTCATTATTTTCGTCCTATTGATTTTTAGCTGTGATGAGATAGATTGTTATTATTGGTGATAGCACGGTATGAAGGTGTTAGAGGATTCAGGAGATTACTTTTCAGGAAAGACCCAAACATTGTTTTCCTTTATCGTTTTTATTTGTAAATAAATCGCAAAAAGATACAATTAGAGGTACTTTGGAGGCTAAAATTTCTTTCTAAACAGATTTATATTTTTACATCTATTTGTTGGGTTTTCAAACTACGTATGGCACATTGAGAATTGATTTCGTTGTCTGTTACTCATGTTCTTATAAAAATCAACGAGAGTGGTCTTTCTCAAACTTTCTTGCATACTCCCTAACAAATATACCAGAGAACCCCTTACAGGGCATTGGCGTGCAATAATTGCAAAATTCTAACTTTTAGCGTGTATTTAACATTTTTACTAAATATATCGTGTCATCCTTGGCAATCGTTAATTGTATTCAAAAAGCCAATTGTATTGCGCTGGGTTTCGGGTCATGGGAGATTTCCTTACTACTTCAACAAATTCGGTATCACCAACGATCCATTCTGTGACTGTGGCAAAGTCGGTACACCAGACCACTATATTTACGAGTGCATTCACACTCAATCACTTAGACAAAAAATAAAAAATGCTCAAGATAAAGATCATCTTATCAAAGATCCTCACAACTTGCATATTATCCACCAAATCATCGAGTGGGTAAACAACCACATTCCTAGGCTCTAACTAGCCGCCGCTGTTTGCTCTGCCAAACGGGTTGGTTGGGTGTGTCCCTTGGTGAAGACCTCTGTGGCTTCATGTAGATAATTACTCGGGTTCCACCATTCACACCAACGATGTGCTTCGCGCACGGTGTTGGGGTGGCAACTCCGTACATAAATGTATTGCGCTGGGATAGCCTGGTTGGTAGAGAGTTGGATTCGCATCCCTTAGGTTGCGAGTTCGAACCCCGCCGGCCGAAGATTCCCCGCGTGCTTGGTGGCTGACGCGCGTATAAATCTGTCGTGGTCACAAAGTTCTCCATGTCGAGAGTAATACCACGAGGGTACTGGATCAAGAGTGAATCAGGTCTAAATTACGATCTGTGGATGAGTGAATGAGATGCGTGAATGAAGTCCCCCCGTAAAAAGGGCTGTGACGTGTGTGTAGCTAAGTCGTTCTCTTGGCCCTAGATGGCGCTACTATAAAAAAACAACAGACGCTCCCCCACTGGCTTAAAAAATCGCTGTCGTCGTAACAACGGGCTTGTCCATAGCAAGTGCCATACGAAACAACAAATATCCAATTTCAGCTTTAGAAATGTTTTTCTCAGCAGATTGAACTGCACTTGTAGTCACACAATTCCTTATCAAATTTGATATATTTGTCATTGCGTTTTTGAATGATCATAACTGCATATTTCTAAAAGTACAGACCGAATAGACAGTCAACACGCAGTTGGATCTAGCTTTGACAGGTTTCTACACTATAGATGTTAAATTTGTGTACCGAATTTTATCCATCTATATTTCTTCGTTTTGTAATTATCGTGTTAGCACCAAACATTATTTCTGATGTCATTTGACAGAAATCTGCAAATTTGGTGCAAATAATGTATACCAACTTTCAGTCCTCTAGATCAAAGCGCTTTTGAGTTATCTTTACTAAAATAGACAGATAAATAGTTGGAAATTTTCTAAAAATGTGTTTTTTGAACTCAGGGTGGTCCAAACCACTGGAGATGCATTTTTTTGACTATTACGCTGGATAAGAGTTCGAATTTTTTGACGATTACAATTACAATACTCTATACTCCGTACATGAGAAAGTAAAAATGGCGAACTTCAAATTTTCAAATTCGTACATCACAAAATTTGAGCCGGCGTCCTGGCATAGGGGTAGCGCGTCTTCCCCGTGATCTGGGCGTCCCGGGTTCGAGTCCCGGTTTGGGCATGGTTGTTCTTCTGTTGTTCTATCTGTGAGATGTGTGAATGTGCCCTCCTGTAAAAAGGGGTTGTGCAAGCGAATGAGTGATGCGTGAGTAGCAAAGTCGTACACTTGGCCCTAGTTGGCGCTGCTATAAAAAATAAGAGACGTTCCCCTCAGGCTTAAATCGCTGTCTTCGTAACAGCGGGCTTGTCAGTGGCAAGTGCCATAAGAAACAAACAAACAAACAAACAAAATTTGAATATGTTTGAATGGGCTTTTATAATCTGTCCTATATACAGATTTTATTTCTTGAAATTCATGCAACAGTCAATTTTGTCGTAGGATTTATAGGATTATCAGTCATCAACAGCATCCTCTCTTTTTAGAAAGAGATTAATATACATTTATGTCAGATTTCAACCTACAATATATTTCAGAGAACAAAAAGGTAACGGTGAAAAGGTAATGGTTACAATATCATATAAATTATGCAAGTTCTGACTGAGATCCGGGGTTTTCTGAATGATTACAATTGCAGGTGAGAACTAAGGTTGACAGTCTAAGGAAAACTGATCCACGATTGAAACTGCCGTATGCAGCGCCACTGTCCTCGCTTAGATACATCCCCCCCCCATTGGAGTGAACATTACAATGACATTACAAACATAATTATAATTTAATTATAATTAATTATAATTTAACATAACAATAACATTATCATATTCACAGAGCTAGTGATAATCTACTTATTTATATAGCAACTTCTCATCGACGAACGCGTGGGCTCAATATAGTGTCTATACTGGTTTTTGAGCCCTAAAGGCCCAAAACTTAAAAAGGATTCAAATAACAATCGGTATAATTCGGTTTTAAGGCGACCGAAAAGCGCCAAGAAAAAAATTTCGTCAATTTATAAAAATATACTCAAGTGCATAAATATATATACAAAAAAAATAATAATAAAATCGCCAAATCGATTAAAATTTCCGAAATCTCCAAATTGACGAAATTTTTTCTCAATGCTTTTTGGTCGCCTTTTACAACCTACAAGTACCCAATAATCAAAGACCACTACTAAATTTTTTTAAGTGCTTAGAGATTATAAAATAGCGTCTTAGAAACTCTGCACTCCTTTCCAATGCTAAACAACATACACCATACTGAATTACTCTTATTTCATTTCAGATTCTACGGCAATCGCAACAGAATCACTGTGCAATCGGCCCGGAAGGAGGGGAAAGTCGATTATGCCAATCGGCCACCGTCCACCCCAAAAAGAGACCGAATTTTGGCTGCTTTTATTTGTTTCCAGCCCTATCTTATCTGATTCTAGTGGACTCTTTATTTTTATTCGGAGGATCTCTACGTGAAACTATTTGACCGAAAGAATGGGTTAACTGCCATTTGATGTCTTACGCTCGTTGGATAAGAGACTGGGACGAAATCTGATTTCATGGTAAAAGATTCCAAGAGACTGTCCTCTGATAAGACGCAATCGCCGACGAGAAGAAGGAGAATCGTCTGCACCAGCAGTATCTCTAGAGAAATGTACCTACTTAAGTGAGTTCATAAGGGCAGGGTGGAAATCAGGTGTTTCATTAGCTTCAATAAAATACATTTACAGTGCAAGAAATAATCCAATAGATTAAAAAGTTCCTCACGGCAACCTGAGCGGCAAAGGTATATTGCTCATCATATACGTTAATATTTTCAAATTCCTTTTAATTCTTAGGCAAAAACAATTTACCATTGAATGTTATAGCGACCATTGATAATGACTTTCTTTATTGATATCGCATAATTAAGCATTTATAGCAAATAAATATATAGCATGATTCGTATTGCCATATTTAAATAAAAAGAATAGTCAAATACAATTAAAGGAACTAAAAATGAAAAAGCATCTGAGATTTTCTAAAGCTGTCCATTTTTGCATAATGTTACCAGTAAAAGTTTCGTTTTTTAATTCTATTTAATTAATTTTCTTCAAGATAATAAATTTTGGTTTAAGTGCATTTATACAATTTAAAATTAATGCAAAAAGTAAATATTAAAAGTAAAAGTATTTAAATTTAGCAATAGATCCTGTTAAAAATAATCGATGTTAATGATTGAAAATCACTTTTCATAGCTGCACACCAAGCAATTACAGCTATTGAAAAAAAAAAAATAGAGAAATGAAAATATAGACTCCCCACTATTTACACCCCCTTAAGGTTAGATGGCCCTTCTACAAACTTACACAAGATGTTTACTCTTCTAGCAACACAACTAAGGAATTTGAAATCCAATCAAAATTACTTTATTATCTTGCAGCAGTATAACATGGATAAAGCATTATATATATGCAGATATCCCAAAAAAGTGAAATAAATGTTTATTTCCTTAACTACCCAAATTAAACAAATACTTCCAGTTGCAAAGTTTTATCAAATAAAATACCAAAATGTATGGAAAAACTTTGGCTTTTTGTAAAGGATAGAAATGCAGAATTACAAAAATTATTTTTTATATGTACCATACAAATCCAAAGTGTGTAACTAATTGCAAATTATTATTTTCGATTAGATATTTATCTCTTAGATAGAGGTATTTATCTCAGAAATGCAAGATTATTCAATGTGAAAAAACTGTAGTATGCAAATACTTGTGAAGTATACATCATATTATCATCATGAATTGAAAAAAAAATTGCTAATGGAGCATAATTCTTCCAAGCTCTTTGATTAGTTGACGGTTGTAATTTCGACTAATAGCATAGGGAAGAGAAACTTGACAAATTGAGCATTTAAGGTATCTGCATTGAAGAATAAGGAAAAATTTCTTGTCCGCAGCATTCTTTCTTTTCAACTAATTAGATGTCAAGGGCCTCTAGACTATAAGGAGCCCGCAATCAGGTCCATTAAAGAAATATTATTTGTCTAATTTAAAAATGAATTTCTAAAACAAATATAAATTCCATTAATTATAAAACATTAGGATATTATTACCACATTGTAATGATCAAATCCTTATCTTTTAGTTCCATTCATTTAGTTATTGCAACATTTATAAATGTCAAGCTTAAATAAAATTATGGACGAGCGTTGCTGTCTTGAAGATATGTCATAATAAATAAATAATAAGATATTCCTTTTCACAGAGATCAGAAAATAAATTAGTTTAATCATATATATGCAAATAAGTTAAATCATATATATGCAAATAAGTTAAATCATATATAAGAAAATAAGTTAAATCATTTGCATGTTGATAAAGCTAAGAATATGGAAATTGCTAAACTAACCTGATTTATTACTATTAAACTGACTTAAAAATATAGATTTTTTTTAAGCTAAACTGATTTATTACTATTAAATTGATTTAAAAATATAGAAATTTCAAACTAAACTGATTCACTGGAATTAAACTGACTTAAAAATGTAGAAATTGTTTAACTAAACTGATTGCTATAAAAAGCAAAGAGAAGAAAAATGTAACCGAATGTAAAGAACAAAATCTCCAAATAATGTTTTCTTCTAAAGTATTTATAATTTATAGTATTAAATAATGTTTTCTTTAGCTATAGTATTTATAAATAACATTCCATCTGTAGAATCAATATCAAGAATCAACTTTTTGTTCGAATGTCGAGAAATGGCAAATAATATTGTATTCTAAGGCATAGAAATTGTAACTAATAATACATAGTTATACAAAACTAGCTATTTTGTTTTGCAAAAGTGAATTTCACGAAAGGCTTCTGTAGAAAGAGAAGAATTTTAGTTGGAGGAAAAAAAATCTGATATATTTTGAACTTAATATTAGGTAAAACTCTAAAATTGATATAAACGAATTATATAAATTCAGATTTTCGACAAGGATCATTATCTATGATGCCACGCAGTTCTATTTATTTTATAACAGAAAATTTCCTATTATTATTTTTCCTAATCTCCGTTTTCCTGCAACAAAGAGACACTCGAAACGTTTCATTTATATCAATCATCGTTTCGTTTACTTAGAGATTTGAATAAAAACATTGAAAGCAATTATTTGTATTTTAAAATTTTTATCCAAATAAACAACTAAATAATAGGTTACAGTTGCGGAATCTACTTCCTTCTAAAACTCGAGCTTCTTTGTTTAGCAAACAAACGCGGATATTTGTGTCATTCGTTTACTTGAGTATGCAACCAAAATAGTTGGCTTAATCGTCTGCAAAAATGATTCAATTAATGATTTCTGTAGCTATTGTTGACATTATCTTGTTTGTTTTACCGTTTATTATTTTTATTTGTTTTTTGTTTCTGACTTTGCTCTGTTTTAAATTTAATTTTGCGTGACCGATTAAGGAGTGACATACTAGTATTGTTAAACAAATCATAAAAATGTTTGTTTAGCGTTGGAAAAAAAGAGTATTTGTTAGTTGTAACTATTTCCTGTTTTTGTTGTTATTTTTTAAATTTTTCGTTAGAAATTGACTAGTTATTAAAAATGTTTAAACAATTTTCTTTTCTGGCTTTCTTCTAATAATTGTGTATTAAATATGAATTTTTGCTACAAGCTTTTCTTAAATATTATTTATGAATAATCTAATTTTTTGTATTATTTTTGAGCAGATTGTAAATCTCTTTTTTGAAAAAAAAAAAATACATTAAATTATTTTGGTCGGTTTGAGCAGTTGCCATTAAGTGAATAAAATTATTACACTATTCTACCATTTTATTTTTGTCATTTTTTTATTCAAAGAATACTTAAATAAAGACCACAAGGAAATTTTTGTGCATCAATTATTGTGTAAATGCCATTCGCCTATTTATTTATGACTAAAAATTTGTTATTATATATCATTATATAGTAGTGCATTTGCTAAAATAAGTTGATATTCATTATCGATTTTTTTAGAAGGTGAAGAGAATATAAACTTAAAAATGAAAAGAGAAATCATAGAAAATACAAAATGAATATTTCATGCTTCTAATAACTAAAAAGTTTGAAAATAATTCTTCTGAATTTAATGCCTAGTATTCTTTTTTGTTTTATACCTTATCACAGAACACATACATAATACAAAATGTTGCAAAAAAGAATAAGTAACATTATGGAATGAAAAATTAATTGATATTACCAAGAAAAAAAAGAAGTGAGAAAGGTTTAATAATAAGCTTTCCAATCAGATCTGAAATAACGGCTAACAAAGTACTAGCTGAAGTAACAAATACTTTTTTTTCAAGTGTTTATATGCCCTTGTTTGATACCAAGCTATTTGGAATGTTAACTTTATTATATTGGCTCCTTATTTCGTACTTAACACAGATTGGACTTCGACGAATTTAATTAATGTGCATGAAAATCTGAGTTCTATAAATTTCCTTCTCTGGAACACTTTCCGAACCACGATTCAATAATCAGGCCAACTTGACTCCTGCTATGGTTTGAAATTGGTGAATATGAGTCTCAAGAGCAAGACCAGATTGCCCTCTCCACGCCAAATTTGCTTGAGTTATAAAAAATGTTTAGTGACAAGCTTTCCAATTAGATCTGCAAAGCTGCCTATCGTACATGAAGAATAATGAAATAAATATTTTTCTTTTCAAGTGGTTACAGATAAATGTTTGATACCAACCTAGTTGGAATCGGCATATAGCTCAATGTAAGAATGCATTCTAACGCACTGCAAATGTTAGAGCGCTTTTCTCCTCAGGTATATTTGGGCTCATCGGCTCCTTATTTCGTACTTAACGCCGCAACTAATCCATACTGAACATTGCGTATGGATGGTGTTCTATGAATTTCTCTAGAACTCTTTTCGAAAATAGAATTAAATAATCAGGCCGGTTCAGCTCTTGTTATTGCTTGAAATGAGTAAGTATGTTCTCAAGCCGCAAGTCCAGATTTGGTAATTCTATGCAAAATTTCCTTGAGTTACAAAAAAGGATTAATGGTAAGTAAGATTTCCGATGAGATCTGGAAAACTGACCATTGTACATGGTGAATAAAATAATAATTATTTTACTTTTCAGATGTTTATAGGACACTTTTTGATACTAGTTGGAATCGTGGCCTTGACATCCTCGTGTGTTCAGAGGATGTAAGAATGCATTCAGATACATAGCGAATGTTGCAGCATTGATACTTAACCTCGATACTTAACACAAGAACCAATCCAAACTGAACTTTAACAAAATTAATGTGCGTGAGATCTATGCGCATGGATGGTGATTTATATATTTCTTCCTCTGAAACTCCTTTCGAATCCACAATTAAATAATCAGACCAACTGGAATCCTCCTATTGCTTGAAATATGTGAATAGGGTCTCAATCCGCAAGGCCAAATTTGGTCATTTTACACCACATTTGCTTGAGTTCAGATGACGTAATTCAGAAGGTCAATAAAAAAACACACTTCGGTTGGAAAAAGTGTTGATTTTATACTAAAAGTGACGAACTCAAATAATAATATATAATTCGTTGTGTAAATAAAATGATAAAAAATATTCAGCTTTAAGAATATAAAAACTTTTGGATGGAATTGTTGCTTAGTCGAATCATAAATTTTTTAAAAGCAATGCACAAATTAAATATAATCGGTGATAATTAAAAACATGGCATCAAATAGAATGTGGATAGAAAAAAATATTTATGGGTCAAATGGAATATAATTGCTGGAAGAGTTTTCGGTTCGACGGAGTGCCAATTTGCGTGAGATGACAGAGATACCTCTTTTTAGTTTTTAGTAATCCATTCGGTTTTATTACTTTTGGTAAAAATAAATTTGTTTGGAAATTTCATTATAGCGAAGACTGTGTTATAATTATAACAACAGTCGACGAAAGAGCTAGCCAATGAATGAGTTATATTGGGAATGTCTTACAAATAATTTGAGTAATTTTTCTACTTTTGAAAACAACTTTGATAAAGATACGTTTTCAAAGGCAATCTAACAGTTTAAATTTTAATAAAGTGTACCAAAAAATTTGTTTTCTGTTTAAAGCATTGACTTACGAAAACTAAAGAGAAATGAAACACCTGTTCAACCTAGAAAAAATTATAATTGTTGATACAAGATGTGTCATAAAAGGTAAACAAGCATTCCTCTCTGTAAATATTGCACCTAGACATGTATTCTTGGTTACAAAGTTTCATTAATTAATATGGACAACTGTATGAATACACTTTGATTTTTGTGAAATTTGAGAATAAAAACTTCCAAACGATTAAAGTTTTGAATGTTTCCTTTAGTGAAAAATTGTCAATTAATAAAATATATATTTCACATTTATTGATAAGCACCCTCATTTTCAAGCATCTGTCTAGAAAATTCGATATAATGAAAAAGATATTATAGAATATATAGAAAAAATTAATAAAAAGCAACATTATTGGATTATATCAATTTTTCACACCTCTGACTCATGTTTGAAAGAGTTTTTCACTGTACACTTCAGGTATCATACATATATTGCAATGAATTATTATTTAAAAGTTGGAATAATGTATTTTTTAACACTGTGAAATAATGAAAACGGATCAAATAATATTTTAACGGGAATGCTTATAAAGCTTGTTCAAAATTAACATGCTCGGCATTTATACGAAGTTGCGATCTTCAGTACTTGCATACACGTGCAGCTAGCTTACAAGAAATTTAAATCCTCGGCATTTCAGAATGTACTTCAATATAGAAATGCATACAAAATCATCATTTTCATCAAAAAATGCATCTAATTGGCAATCATCATTTTCCGAAAATGCTTAATATCACAATCAATTGCTTGCAAAGAACTAACATATTTTTTTCCCCGGAATTGCGCTGTTTGTCTGCAGTACCATAAATGCTCAATTTCTGAAGTTTGCCTTTTTTATTAGGTGGGAATTGCTAAGAATGTCCAAATAACCAATAAAAGCATATAACAGTACGCGGGATTACCAAATTCTCTTCGAGTCATGTTAATTGAATGTTGCGCTTCTAGGCAAATATTTGCACAGATAAATTTTTATTTCTAAAACAATTTTTTCCTCTAAACTTCCAATATGTCTTTCTAAATGTATAAATAAACATACACCACAAAATTTTGCAGATAGATAAATAGTGTATTTGCATATTGCATTTGCAAAAGCATTGATTTGCATAATCTATTTGATAGTGTATTTCAATAGATGTATGTAAGAAAAACATTTTACTCACACATATTTTTACACTGTAGGAACCATATAAAATTTAATCCTTTTAAATTCTTTAATATCAACCTCTACTGAAGAGCCAAAGTGGTCTTTTTAACTGCCCACTTTATATAATGAAACTTTGCAACTGGAAGTCTAAATGCAATAGTTAGGGAGATGAAAGCTTCTCTTTCTTGTTTTGGGATTCCTTGCATATCCATTCAGAAAAAAGCACGAGAGTATGTTCTAACACACAATATACTTCAGGCTTTTTAGTCGAGGTAACGAATATACTTTCTTTAATAAAATTTTTTCTCAAAATTTGAAGTCCAAGCAAAATTAAAAACAGCGCCATAAAATAACCGAGCAAGCAAAGAAATCAGTTCAAAACTTCATGTATATTTATAATATTATTATTACTTCCGACAAAAACATGTAATTTTCAAATGTAGGAAATGAAAAATAAGTTATAACTAGTAAAATTTTTTACATTTACCGACTTTTTAAATGTTGATCATTAGTTCTCATTTAAACTTCGTTCAAACGATTTTTTATCTATTTATTTTGTGAGCCATTTTAAATTTTAAAAATTTTTCATGCCGCTTTTTAGTAGGAAAGTATTACTTTTTTAAAACTCTTATTCCTGGATCAAAGTTCGATATAACTATCGCGAGTTGATTGAAAAAGCAATTAAAGACTTGTTTCCAAGACGTGATTTTTAAAAAGTTGTTTCCGGCTCATTTTATTTTTCAATTATAAAAGCTCTAATTAAATGTTCTTTTTTCGTTTGAAATCTGAGAAAATGTTTGACTTTTTAAAAAAAATAAAAGATGAAACCATAACCGTGAAGGAAAAATACATCAAAACGGAAATATTTTCGTTTTTCAGTGATCTCCTGAGTCATTAATAGTTTTTGATTATTTCACAGTTCGATTCCAACTGTTCATTAAGAGTTTTTGATTATTTCACAGTTCGATTCAGGTTCGATTAATGAATTTTTATTCAATTATACGCATTTGTTCAAAATAAGATTACTAAATTGTATTAAAAATGGAAAATAAAAAAGGCAATTTAGTAGTAATGTAAATGCATTCTATAGATCTATGTATCAATTATCATGTATAACAACACATGGGTTTTCTGAAAAAAAGATCAATTGATACATCTTATGCAGGTAGCCCTACAATTATATGATCTGTAATTTTGATGAATTTTATACTATAGTTAAGGTTTTCAATATATTTAAAGTAAGAAACAAACGTTTTCCACAATTCCAATTACTGGTCTAATCTTGCAAGTTATTTTTCTTTTATGTGAAAGCGAATAACACTTCGATATTGTTATTGTTGTGACTTATGGCACTTTAGAAGCCCGCTGATAGTTATCTGTCAATGATTTAAGCCAAGTGAGCGTCTCTTGCTTTTCCAGTAGCGCCAACTGGGCTAAGAGTACGACTTAGCTACTTCATGCATCACATTCGCTTGTGCAACCCCTTTTTACAGGGGGGCACATTCCCACGCCTCTCAGACAGAACACAGATGAACAACCATGCCCGAACTGGGAGTTGAATCCGGGACGCCCAGATCACGGGGAAGACGCACTACCCCTATGCCAGGAAGCCGGCACATCTAGATATGTAACTAATGATCGCCTAATTATATGTAATTCTACATCGAGAGCTATCTTAAAGACATCACTGTATATTCTCTTGTATATAAGTATAAATCTTGAAAATACCCCACTCACAACCACTGTATCGATTTTATTTCAAATAATGCTCATGATTTTGATACTCCAGGAATGGTCACTAAATGAAAAATGTTCATTTTAATATCAATAATCATCTGTTCCCTATCATCCTCCATTTTCTAGAGATACTGTAAAATAAATTTTTGACAAGTTTCCCAGCTTCAACAATTGAACAGAGTTCCCAGTTCTTGAATTAATACGCCACTTATTGAACATCATGATCTATATTTATTGGAATAATTTAAAATTGTATTTTCTTTTAATGTGTTAAGAAATTATTTACTAGAGTTTGTTGTTGTGTTGTTTGTTATGATTAAGTGAATACCCTCAACGTGGTAGTCTGATATACGAAGGTTGCTAGCAATATATTAAAAATAAAACAAAGGCTTATTCACAATTATTTCAATCAATTTCATCGATCTCACATATAATCGATTTATTATGCCTCTTTATATTAGATTAATTCAACTTTCTATATTATAGTAGCATAATAAAATATATAAAATGAAGTATTTATCATTTTGTAAACATACTGCCACCAAATACAATTGCCATTTTCTCATAAAGTATACAATGAAAGGGTAACTTTAAATGGTATTAAGTCAGCCATCTAACTCTCCGACCCGCCCCGAAGGCACACGGATTTAAACCATAAAAACTGAATGACCGGACCGCCGCAACAGCAACATTGGCGGGAACTATGGTTGAGTCCTAAGGGCCGTCACCGGCCACGGTACAACCCTCCCCGAAGGAAGTACGTCCCGTCGTCGATGGGAGGAGTCAGATCCCCCACCTATTAGTGTAACCTCCAGGGTGGCGAGATCCAACCACCATGCCGGAAGCATCTCATCCTCATTTCGAGGTGCCCCCCGGGGATTTTTAAATTATATTAAGATTTTTGTAGGTACATGCTATTTCCAATTGCTTCATTATACTTTTCAAATTGGCAATGCAATAACAGCAGAGAAGACTTGTGAACATTTTTAATATTGGTGTACACATATAAATGCCGTCAATACGATCGATATTTGAATCTACGTATTGATATTTGCCGTTACAATATGTCAATAGCAGATATTCATTTATACTTTTCAATACTCGAAAATTAATAATAAAAAAAAAGAGATATGATATGTTGCTTTGCTATTTGTTGGCGTATTTGGTATTCTCCGATGCGTATCGATATTCATCAATACATTCTATTACAATATTATTCTTACATTCGTCAAAACATTCTTTTTGCATTTTTTGAAACTGGAAAACACAATAAAAATGAATAATTTGTAATGATATTTTCGTATATGTGGATATACCGATAATTTATTATTAAGTATTTTTTTTTATATTTTTCAAATTTGGAACAAAATGTAAAAACAATATTTATAGATGCTTTAATATTTATCTAAATATTCGATATCAATTGCTTTAAATCGATAGTGATTAGGACATTGATAGTCACCCAAATATGATAATACTAAGTATTTATTTATACTTTTCAAAATGAAAACATAGCAGAAAGGGAGATTTATGAAAATGCTTGGTTATTCGTTGCTACTTTCAGTATTCTCCAATTCATATCAATATTTAGTATTATTTTTTCTTACCGATATTTATTGGAATATTCGACATTCTTCGATACATATCGATATGTATTGGCATATTCGATATTCGTTGATACATGTCATTAAGCATTTATTTTAACTTGAAATTGTATTTAAAACGGAAAAGAAACATTGTGGTGATATTTTCATTTTCAAAGTCGCAAGCAAAATGTACAAATGCAAATTTAATTTTTATAATTTTATTGATCATTAAATAATGACCTTAAAAACCATCAAAACAATATTTGCTATTAGAAGCCCTAACACATTGAAGATTATCCATAATGACAAATTTTTAAAATGTGATATAATCTTGCACATGTCAACTTAAAAATTAGTTTTTCAAATTTCGATTTTATTTTTCTTTGTTTATAAGATTTTTATCTTAACTTCAAACAAAAGTACAAACTACTCTACTAACTCTAAAATTATTTAATTTGTCTTTCTCAATTTTCATCAAAAAGCAATAACATTTTAAATATAATAGTTAGTTGATCTTCAAAATAATCATAATTCGTTTAGCTGCACCTCATCATTATTACTTTTGAGAGGGAAATTTTTGAGATCTTAATAAAATTGAAATTAATTCCTTACTCTATATTATCTTTTTCTTGACAAATTTTAAATGATTAAATTCACTGATTACTAAAAGAACTAAGCTGTAATTAGCAGCCACTAAAAAGATGAATTGGATAAAGTGCTTTAATTTATGTTTAAAATACAGAAAAAAATACTAATTAAGTTTCAAAATTTAATGTGGTAACGTTGGAGGTTACTTACAACAGCACTTACTTACTTTATTAAATGAGGTTACTTACTTTATTGAATTAATAAATGCTAATTAAAATGTTATAGAAGAAATTAATCTCATTAATCAACGGAAAAAATGAGGATGTAAATAAAGTCTAGATATTTAAGAATAAAAATTCATGAAGTTCATGAATTCTTTGCCTCAATACTTTAGTTATAAATTATAATTAGTATCATATGCACATTGTACTAATGAAGTAAAAATTTTCTCAGTGTAATTAATATCGAGAAAAATAATAATATTACATTTGTTATATAAATATTACAAGTAAAAATTAACTTAAAATTATTCCAAATATTGGCACTTTGTATTCAACTATGAAAATTAGAAGCTGAATCCTTGCATTTATTTTAACATTTTTCGTTGCTTTTTGTCTTGTTACCACAGTTTCTACAAAAAATGAAATATATGTTTCAACTAGGTTTTAAAAATTTATTTAGACAGTTCATTTTCATGCAAATGACAAGGGAGAGTTAATTATATTTTAACTGTTTGTGAGTTGTTACAGTAAGATGGTCAACTTCATAGGCTGAAAAGTTACATCTTTTCCATATAGGGTGCGGCAGAAAAACCCGGACAAACAATTTTTAATATAATTTTATTAAAAATCAATAAATATGCAAAATATAGCAAATGATAATAAGAGTAGGCTGTTATAATAAATAAATTTTATTAATTTCGAAGTAGCGCCTTTTGCAACGATGCAGAGGCGCAAACTCTTAATGAAGTTTTCAACAATCGGCTGCAAGTCTTCCAGCTTCAATCTATCCCATTCCTGCTAAAGCGATTGCTTTAGAGAGTCCAAACTTCTGTGTAATTTAATACTAGACTCCAAAATTGACCATATAGACTCCAAAATAGACCATATAGAAATTGACCATATAGACTTGGATTGAGATTCGC
Organism: Argiope bruennichi; assembly: GCF_947563725.1. NCBI lineage: Eukaryota > Metazoa > Arthropoda > Arachnida > Araneae > Araneidae > Argiope > Argiope bruennichi. The sequence goes on from NC_079154.1 coordinate 60,667,116, forward strand.
GAGTATTGTGCCCCCTCTCCAGATGATATCATGTCCAAAAAATGCGCCTTGCACTACTCCTGTGACTCTTTATCTTGTGAGCTTGTGCGGAAACTTTTTGAAACACCCACTTTGCATTGCCGAAATGTATTTGGTCCACGGAAATACAGCAGCTTCTAGAATGTCCAGCTGGTACAATTTTGAATTATTTTAACGCACTTATCCACAAAAACCAGAGGCATTTTGCCGCTTGCGCAAATTCCACCACAGACCATTGCTGACTTTGGATGTTAGTGATGTTCAACAATTTTTGAATTGCTTGGAGTGTCTACACACCAAATCTTATCGTTTTAGGATCTATGAGCTTATTGTAATGTAAAGAGCTTTTCATTGGTGGAAAGGAATCTCTCCAAGGGCTGACTTGTGGCCCGTCCCAAAAATTATCGACATTTGGAGTCGCACGAGTTTGTTTTCTTAAATGAGAAGCTGCACTTTTTGGAACTTGTAAGGTTCTCTGCTTTTGCCATTCGTCACACATCGGTCGCTTATTCCCATTTCACGAGCAATCCTTCTCATGGAAACCCTCAGATTTCATTGAACTTGCTTTTTAATGGCCTTACGGTTGTTGAAAGAGTTCACCGTTCGTTTATTTCCTGACGTCGAACAACATTGCCAAGCACTTTGAAACGACAGAGTGCATTAGACACCGTTTTCTGAAGCCCATTAAGCAAACGAACAAATTCACACTGTCATTTTCCTTGCTTAAATAACTCTAAAATAGCGGATCTTTTGTTTGACATTGTAAAAAAAAAGCCAAAAAACAATACGCAAACTAAAAAATACACTATAAACTATTTTATAATTGAAATGATAGATTAAAAGAAATGAGTTAACTTCTATTATATGATGCAATGATTATCCGAGTTTTTTTGCGTCACCCTGTATATATCTCATAAAGCTTTTCATTTTCTGAGAGTTTTAAATTTAATGATATTCAATTTTGGTTTCATTTGGATCTTTAAAAGTAAAAAACCGAAACTAGGATATATCTTAATAAATACTCGTAAATATTAATAAATTAATATTTTTATTTTCTTGAAAACAAAATATAGAAAGAAATATTGTTGCAGTCTAAAAAATAAAAGTCAAAATCCGACCCTGGATTTTAATGAATTTTCACCTTCTAGATATCTGAGTTCAATAATTCAAAATTGCAAAAAACTAAGTAAACGAAATTTGGCATACGATTATATTTGATTATATGACTTTATCGCTATAATTGTGGATTAATATTGGATTTTGAATGAAATCTTCAAATGTAGTCTTTCATCTAGTCTATCAATTCTTTTACATATAGATGTGACAGTTAAAAAATGAAACGAGCTAGAATGATGGCATTTTGAATGAAAAGTTCTTTATTTGAATTGTAAATACATATAAAATTTAAAGCCTTTCTTCTGTTGATTCCACGTATTTGCATTTATATGAAAATAGTTTAAAAATAACAAGATATAAAAATAAAACATAAAAAATAAAATGCATACTATAATCTTTTCTGCTATACTTCAAAGCTAAACATAAAATACATTTTATTATGATGGACGGATGAAGAAGCATTTTCTGATATCAGTTGAATCATAATATAAGTCGTAATATAATTATATACATAATTCACAGGGTAATTCAAAATGAATATAGCGATTACAAACGGCTATAACTATTAAACGAAAAATAATTTATCAATAAGATTAAAACATAATGTAAACGGAACTTCAAAATTTTGTATACATGTAGGACTCAGAAATCACTACTATTTTAGAACGCACATTTAATTACATTTAGGACGATTAGGACATTTACGATATATATACATTAACATAAAAGAATTGAACATTCAGTAGATTTCGTCGAATACGTCGCGTCTTTACTTTCGTCCAGATTCGTCTGATCTGACACGTCTTTACTCTCGTCCAGATCCGTCTGATCTGACTCGTCTTTACTCTCGTCCAGATCCGTCTGATCTGACTCGTCTTTTCTCTCGTCCAGATCCGTCTGATCTGCTCTCCGTCTAACCAGCGTCAACTCCATCTAACAACCAGCAGATGGCGCTCGCCAACAGTCGCTCGTCACTACATACATGCGTCATAGATATATGTGACTTCCCTTGGTCACACGGATAATATCTAGGTGGTAGTCCGTTTCACCCTATACATTCTGAAGCATGACTGCAGTCACCGACGCAAGCGCATTACAATTGCGTTCTTTGAGTTCATTTGTTTTGGGCATGGGAAGTCCATACACCCTTCTTTCACATAACCCCATAGTTAAAAATCGCAGGTTCTGGAGGTTCTTGATTGCAACACTGACGAAATTTTCTCTGCACTATTATAACAGAATGAGCCGGCGTCCTGGCATAGGGGTAGCGCGTCTTCCCCGTGATCTGGGCGTCCCGGGTTCGAGTCCCGGTTTGGGCATGGTTGTTCTTCTGTTGTTCTATCTGTGAGACGTGTGAATGTGCCCTCCTGTAAAAAGGGGTTGTGCAAGCGAATGAGTGATGCGTGAGTGGCAAAGTCGTACTCTTGGCCCTAGTTGGCGCTGCTATAAAAAATAAGAGACGTTCCCCTCAGGCTTAAATCGCTGTCTTCGTAACAGCGGGCTTGTCAGTGGCAAGTGCCGTAAGAAACAAACAATAACAGAATGACAATTGTTAAATTCTAACACGCAAAATGCTTTCTGCACGGGACTCGCCATTTTCACTAATGAGACGCCCGCAATGAACTGGTTTCTTGTCATTGCGAAGTTTCAACTTGCGCATGCGTAAGCTTCCGCTTGCACCTGCGCCATACGTAAAGAAATTTTGAAGCTCCATCTACATTCTGTGTTAATCTTATCGATAAATTCTTTTTCATTAAATAGTTACAGCCATTTGTAATCGCTATATTCATTTTGAATTACCCTGTATTTATATAAATAATTTCATCGAAGAAACTAAGTTCCTACAGCATGTAAAATGAATTGATTTAAAAATGGGCATCAAAACCGGAAGGCAAATTAGAAGAGCATAAGTTTATCCTGAAATACTTCAGAAAAGAAACTCTCGCAATGCCCAGCCATTTCCACATATAATTTCCTAAAAGTTGCAGTTATGGTTATGAAAGACAATGAGACAAAATAAAATTAATGAAAAATTTCAAACGAGATACCACAAAGTTTTGGTTACTTTTTAAGAAGTAATTAAAACGAGTTTTTTTAGCCTATATTTTTCAGGGCCGTGCGTCTACCAAAAAAACATTCTGCACAATAATTGCTAGTTATGGTAGGACAATAATCACTCTAATTTGATTTATTTCACTGTCATAAATAATAAGCAAATAATGGGGAAGTGAACATTTCTAAAACTCTTAAAACATTTATCACTTCATTTGTGTCTGATGTCCCATCTACAAATTCAATCCAGACTTTTTTCTTTACAATATACTCAAAGCAATGTCAAATACATTATGACCAGAGAAGCTGTGAGGAAATTATTCTTTATGGAATTACGTCATGCGCGGAGAGGTTCGATAATGATGACGGACCTTTTTTGTAATTTAAAGATTTTATTGTTTCTCCGCTTTCGGGAGTTGGATTGAGCTTTGCCTTTCGGCGTTGCTGCTACGTCGATCATGTTACAAAGACTGATGGTTTTTTACATATACCGCTAGAGGGCGTTACAAGTGAGAGGCGGGGCAACATGCTTACGTAACAATGCGAACTAATGCAACAGGCATTCTTCCCATTAAAAAATCTAACAACTATTCATAAAACTACAAAGACATCTGTGAACATCTATAAATCTACAAAACATCTATCATGTTTCACCAACAAATGTAACCCACGTATTCATCTTCCCTGCAGCAAATCCATAGCAGGTTCAAATATACCATATATCAAAAACTGTATAGAATTTATTATACGAAGAATTGCGTCAAATAAACCATTGTAAAAGACATTCTTCCTATAAATAATCTACACAATCTATGAATCTCTAAATCTATCTTGAAGTCTACAAATCCTCTACCATGGTCCATCAACAAATGCAGCTCACACATTCATTCTCCATACAACGTATTCGCAGCAGGTTCAGATACATCATGATATGAAAAATCGTATAGAAATTATTACGCAAAGAACTGCATCATGTAAACTGTTACAAAAGATATTCCTTCTCTAAAAATATATACAATCTATGAATCTACAAACTCATCTATATATCTACAAATCATCTACCATGGTCCATTAACAAATGCAGCTCACACATTCATTCTCCCTACTAGCATATCAGCAGCAAGTACAATTACACCATGATATGCGAAATTTTATATAAATTATTACACGAAGAACTGCTTCAAGTAAACCATTGCAAAGGATATTCTGCCTATAAAAATATGTACAAATCTATAAATCTACATACTGCAAATCAACTACTATGGCCTATTAAGAAATGCAGCTCATACATTCATTCTCCCTACAACATATCCATGGGAGGTTCAAATACAACATGATATGAAAAATTGCATTGAAATTTTATGTGAAGAACTCCATCATGTAAACCATGATGGTTGCAGAAGAAATTCTCCCAATAAAAAAAATCTGCACTTTCTTTGAATCTAAAAATCATCTATACGTCTACAAATCATCTACCATGACTCATTAACAAATGCAGACTGCACATGTATCCTACCTACAACATATACATAGCGGGTACAAATGCACCATGGTATGAAAAATGTTCAGAAATTAAAATGTATTGCACCGCATCATGTGAGCTGTTGCAATTGATATTCTTCCCAAAAATAATATTTAGTCAATAAATATCTCGTATGTGCCATTTACATATCTTTAAAGCAAGCAACATATCTCATCAACAAATACGGACGGCCCATGCATCTGCCTTACAACATATCGGTTTCAGTATCAAACATACCATGATCAAAGAAACTATATAGAAATTGTCATGTGTAAAAATTCTCCATTAGAACCACTGAAATAAGTATTTTTTCCTATAAGCAATCAACATACTTCCTCTAACAGAAACTAAACAAAATCTTTCTGTGGAAATTTGTCACAGTAAAGGAAGACATATCGACAGTAAGAAAAAACGAAACAAAAATATAGACTGGTGAAAATGATCTCATTTTACATCATTTCTAAATAACCAGATTAGATCTGTTCAATGATTCCGATGGTGCCAACTCTATTTACATTATTCAATTTAATTTACACCAAACTGTAGGAAACTTGCATGAGCGCAAGAGAGCAAAATAAGTTCTTTAACACCTAAAGGAAAACTAATCCTTTTAAAGATAACCCAAAACTTTCTCATGTTACAGCTCAAGAATTAGAGGGGAAAAAAACATAAAGAAACACCAAACGAAAAAGAAACCAGAAAAGGAACAATAAAAAAAATCGAATTCAGGAAATGCAGTTAATCATGGTCGGTGGTTTTGAGTTCCACTCTGTAGTGTTGGTTCCAATTAAGTTAGTTTCACAAGAATTGAGAATAGTTTTTTTTTCCGATGTGCTTTCTTTGAATGGGTATACTTTTTTTCTTAATGCAGGATCTTATCATTATTTTGATGTGTTTGCTATCTTTATGTTTTTTAGTGGATACTCTTCGGTTTTATTAATTACCGATTCGATGAAAAACTTTATTAATAAAGATACAATTACCGGAATCATTATCACTCAATCAGTATGAAGCGACGATAAATGTAGGCAGTAATTGGATTTAATAAAGAGTTTCTTTAGTTTTCTTGATTTTTTTTATCTGGTTCTTTTCGTATCCTTGTATTTCGCTGGAAAATAGTTTAATGATCTTATTTTGTATTTTTTGCTGTTTCTGTGGAAATGCTCCACATAAAAATGTTAATGCCTTCAAATTATATCTTACATTTCTTACCCAATTTATATAGTAGATCTAATCACCCTCCAGAAAAATTTTTAAAAGATTTAATCTTATTAGAAAGTTAAAATTCGTACACTCAGGTTTTATTATCGTGCACGTTTAATAAAAGCAATTTCATTTTCAAATGTAAATATCTAAAATACCCTATTTACAATTTTAAAAATTCGAATTTAAGAATACTATACACACTTTTTATTTTTAATATCATGTTTCAAAGTAAAAAAATGGACTAAAGGATTAAATTATACTAGCCACCTTTGGCGACCAGCTGTTTTGCCTAGATTACTGATTTTTTAGGGTGTTAAATGCTTAATATGAAATGTTATTTGGCGTGACAGAAAAATATGAATTCAATTGAATAAATTTGCTGCTAATTCAAAAGTGTATATATATAAAATAAAAGCAGATGTGAAAATCCTATTACAGAGTTAATAATCGGCAAATGCACACAACTTAATATTTGGATGGATAAGTTTGAAATCCTTCATAACATTTCAAAAAAGGTTGTGTCTCAAATTAAATTTAAAAAAGTACTATTGAAACTCAGGAGAAAAATTATACGGAATTCAAATTTATATCATTAAAAAATTATATTATAAAGTCTTGAAAAATAATTGTTTTGAAAGGTAGGAGCCTCAGTTTTCATAAGCAAGTTACAGCAATTACATTCATGTCCTTAAATTAAGGATAATTCAGAGTCACGCAGAAGTCGAACTCTAAAATACATATATCACCCGTAAAATGACTACACACATCTTCATAAATCATATGCAAATTGCTGGAAGTCACCAGATGTCACCGATAGTGCGTCACAATGACGAGAGTGTAAGAGAGTGATGTTAAGGAATACAGGCAAAGAAGTAAAATTGTTCGCAAGCGCTTTATAAGCCTTTCAGTTCAATTACCGCATAGTTATGACACAAAGAACGCATTTGTATGATTTTTTACGTAGTAGAATTATCGGCCGTCTGGAATATGGACGTACCCAGCTGGAAGTATCCGAGGAACTTGGAATCGCCCAGAGTGTCATCTCCAGGCTTAGGCAACGATTCCAAGATGATGGTAATGTGAGTAGACGTTACAGCACAGGTTGCCCCGAGTTACAACGCCGAATGAGGATTGGTATTTGGCAGGTATTACCAAAAGAAACAGACGGAGCACAGCATCAGACCTGTCTCGTCAGCTCGCTCCAGCCACTGGTACGACAGTTTCAAGGCAGACCGTGTACAGACGCTTAGGGAAGATTGGTCTATATGCTCGTAGACCAAATTTGTATATTTCTGTGAAAATTGGTAGGAATCTGCCCGCAGAAAGTCTGTTCGGCTGGCTATTCCAGTGCAAGTGAATTCAATAACTACAATGAAGTACAAGTGATGACAAGTACAATGAAGTACAAGTGAATAAGTGCAATGAAATAGAAGTGAATTCAACAAATGCAAATCGCATGGTAGATAAAACTTCGTACACAGATTAAGCATTACTAATCAAATTTTAACCCAAATCCGTCAAAAAGTTGACCGTCTATCGATCTCTACTGTCGCATGCATGCAAGCGCAATAATTCATAAATGCAATGACTTAAATCAATGAAATTCGGTTTGCTATCTTGCGATTACTATTGTAGTTTTGTGCCAAATTTTGGTATCATTCGGCTTGCAAAAAAAAAAAAAAAAAAAGAATCCACAATATTTATGCTCACGTTAGCATCAATAAAAATGCTAGATTCAGGCCCAAGATCTATATTTCTTCACAAATGCTTTTCGAGATATTTGTGGTTTAACGTGTCCATTATCCAAGACCCACAATTTTATGAAAAGGAGGAGGACTAATTTCTTTATTGGAAAGTATGAAAGAAAATTCCGCGGTGACGGTTCTTCCTGGTTTCTGGCAAAGCAGTATCCAAAAGAAGATTCTGAGACAACGGTGAAAAAAATTTAATAAAATCTTGTTGTATGTATGATGATAAAATAAAAATGAAATAGGATAATTTAAGATATTTAAATGGATACAATGATAAAAATGAAGAAAGATAAGGGAATTTTGGTAAAGGAAGATAAGGGAATTTTCAAAGCTACGTATGTACTATATAGAAAGAGATACAAATACAATTTAAGATATTTAAATGGATACAATGATAAAAATGATGAAAGATAAGGGAATTTTGGTAAAGGAAGATAAGGGAATTTTCAAAGCTACGTATGTACTATATAGAAAGAGATACAAATACAATTTAAGATATTTAAATGGATACAATGATAAAAATGATGAAAGATAAGGGAATTTTGGTAAAGGAAGATAAGGGAATTTTCAAAGCTACGTATGTACTATATAGAAAGAGATACAAATACAATTTAAGATATTTAAATGGATACAATGATAAAAATGATGAAAGATAAGGGAATTTTGGTAAAGGATGATAAGGGAATTTTCAAAGCTACGTATGTACTATATAGAAAGAGATAAAAATACAATTTAAGATATTTAAATGGATACAATGATAAAAATGATGAAAGATAAGGGAATTTTGGTAAAGGATGATAAGGGAATTTTCAAAGCTACGTATGTACTATATAGAAAGAGATACAAATACAATTTAAGATATTTAAATGGATACAATGATAAAAATGATGAAAGATAAGGGAATTTTGGTAAAGGATGATAAGGGAATTTTCAAAGCTACGTATGTACTATATACAAAGAGATAAAAATACAATTTAAGATATTTAAATGGATACAATGATAAAAATGATGAAAGATAAGGGAATTTTGGTAAAGGATGATAAGGGAATTTTCAAAGCTACGTATGTACTATATAGAAAGAGATACAAATACAATTTAAGATATTTAAATGGATACAATGATAAAAATGATGAAAGATAAGGGAATTTTGGTAAAGGAAGATAAGGGAATTTTCAAAGCTACGTATGTACTATATAGAAAGAGATACAAATACAATTTAAGATATTTAAATGGATACAATGATAAAAATGATGAAAGATAAGGGAATTTTGGTAAAGGAAGATAAGGGAATTTTCAAAGCTACGTATGCACTATATACAAAGCGATACAAATACTGCACCTTTTCTGTTTTAGCTTTATAAACGAATTCAAAGATAAACTGTTGTCGTCAAAAAGACAAGCCGAAGTATTACCAAAAGTATTTGGTCTTGGCATTTTGATGTATCTTTGTCATTTAGATGTCGAAAAAGAATTTTAAGAATAATTTCTCTCTTTCCTCAAATACAGTAACAAAAACGAAACAAAGTAGTCTAATAAAATTTTATTTGCTTGTTTTTATACTTAAATTGAAGATCTGTATCAAATTATGTCCTAAATCCCTTAAAGAACTTTTTATCTAACGATTAATGTGTTATGCGGGTTTTGGAGTGAGATGCTCTAGAATGATAAAGAAGACAAATACTACCTTTTAAATGTTTTGATCGTGCAATTAAAAATTAGATATTGGACCACTTGGGCAAGCACAAATATTAAACAAAGAATGAAATCTCTTTAATCAATCAGGCGTTCGAATAGCTTTATATCAAAATATAAAAAGAAAACAGAGAATCTTTTATCGTCACAATTGATCAATATTCTGTCTCTCTTTGGTGTGAGGAAAAAGCTTCTCATTTGGCGTCAGCAGAAGTGTTGAGGTCAGCTAGTGTGCTGGCATCCAGAAACAAAACCATGAATATAAATAAAATACGATTACTCAATAATTTATTTAACTGAATGAATGAAATTATATAATCCTGCTGCCAAAACCGTAGATAAAATTTTAATTTTCACTAAAGGAAGATGTACAAATTGCTTTCTAAATTTAATTTATTGTATAATGAAGCAAAGTAAAAAAGTGCTTTTAACTGTATAAATGTGAGACAAAGCTGCGAGGGAAAATGCTGTAGTAATTGCTTTTAAATTGAGATTCAAGGGCAAAGCAGCTATAAATTCGATTTAGTCTTTTAAAATTTTCATTTTGTAGAGTTTAATTCAGCGGTTGGATTGAAAGTGGTGTAATCCAAATACAAAAATTTTACAATTTGAGTTAAACATAAATTGGATTCCTTCTTAATTTCTCTATTTAGTTGATAGTAGCAAAAATCAATAATGCTGCAATTGACCACTACGATCATCACCGAAATTATCTACTGACTAAAGTGGTGCTGGAATTGAAAATAACACTGGTGTAAATCAACTACCAAGTCATTGATGGTAAGTTTACTAGTAGTTTAGACGTTTCTCCTACCGATGGTGGGGCATCCTCTTATTGGAGCTGTTGTACCGTGACTGGTGATAAACCTTACACCTCGAAGTATAGTTCCTACCAATGCTGTCACTGCGTCCTGTCATTCTATTTTCCCATGTTCCTCAGGGCGTGTCGGAACGATCAATACTGATTATTACAATTTATGGCAATTATACTTCGAGGTGTAAGGTTTATCACCAGTCACGGTACAATAGCTCCAATAAGAGGATGGGAAAGACAAATATATTTTATGAGGCTAGCCAGCTGTTTTAAAAAACATTAAATTTATCACAGTTTTAAAACGCAACCTATATACAATAATTTCTATCCTATTAACAAAAATCCTGACATACTTTGGAGAGAGGTATCATGCCTACATACCTTCTTCCATCCAACTCTTGTAATTATCTAAAATTCCCACCATCGCATCATAGATGGGACTTCTTTAGAAAACTTGTTACTTTAACACAATCTGTATCAGATTAAGATATTATGCCTGGAACTATTACAATTTGCCGGCTTAAGAGAGGCTGAATTGTTCAAAATAGCGCAATAAGTTGTATGCATTAAAGGACAACTGCCTTTTGCGATCAGCTGTTTAGCCAACAATATTTATTATGTTTTATTTCAATTATTTAAATATACAACGTTATTGTCTGTGATCCATTAAGAAAGAAATTTTAACCATCAAATTATGATAGACATGAAGCGCTGCATGTTTAATAAAATTATACTTATTTTACTTGTTATGCACAAAAATAATAAAATCAAGCTCTCTGACTTCTTGGGCGTTAAAAATGCAGTTGTATATGATTAATTTATTTTCCAATTGCAAGTTATCTTTTGTGGTAATACATTTTCTTATCCCTCATGCACACTAAGCAGATAATAAATAAAATTTTCTTACTTAATTTTTAACTATAGGAGACAATCAGACGAATAAATATAAAATGAAGTAAGAAAAGTCCTTCGAATTTCATTGCTGTCGAAATTTATAAAACTATCGAAAAAACTGTCGAAATTTAGAAAAGAGTTTTCCAAATTTTAAAAATATAGGAAAAACAACTGCACAGTAATCAACTGGGTACAGCGAAAAGATTTCAAGAATTAGAATTTCATGAGGAAACATCATTTTGATTTCCTATCCACCCTTCCAAATAAAAACAAAGATCTGTCAAATTTGTTTGTTGTAGATCAAACTCTCTGGCTTGTAAAGAGCCAATACAGACTCACAAACTTTCATCTATTTTAAATTGAAATTTTTGCTGCCTTTGACATACGCTTATAAACAGCATTACTATTTATATTTTTAAAGGAACTCTTTTAAAATCTAAATATCAATGTTTAAAACATATTTAATTTAGGGGGGAAATTCTTGATGTCTCTATAAACCATTCAAGAAGATTATTTAATTTGAAAAATATTACATTATTAAATAAAGCTGCTTTATTTCTCATTTATTTTATGATAAAGATTTCATTCTTCGAAAAAGTTCCTTCCAAAATATTTTATGCTTATTACAAAATATTGAAGTAAAAGTTGGAATAAATAGCATATTTTATTCTTATTATAATTCTTATTTTTTCTTGTGATTAATTCTTCTTTCTAATAATTCTTCTTATAATTCTTTTCATCTGTATAATTCTTTTATTCTTATAATTAATTATTCTTTTTAATAATTCTTCTTTCTAATAATTCTTTTTATCTGAATAATTCATTTTTTCTTAGGATTAATTCTTCTTTTTAATAATTCTTCTTATAATTCTTTTCATCTATATAATTCTTTTTTTTCTTATGTTTAACTCTTCTTTCTAATAATTCTTCTTATAATTCTTTTCATCTGTATGATTCTTTTTATCAAGCCTTTTCTTCATGCTACTTATTATTTTTTGTTAAATAACTGTCCTTCTTGACAGTTAGTTAATTAGGTTTTCTTTAAATATCACGGTATATTTTTAGACAATCAAATAAAGTTTGAAATTCCATTTATCTCAGCAGATAAAAAATATATTTATTATTTATATTTAGTTAATTTATGCATGTAATTATTCATTTACTTAAATCAATTAATAAAGGCAGGTATTATTTAAATTTTCCAAAACACAAATCATTCTTATCAGCTAATTTTAATGTCTTATGATGAGTATTCAAAATAAATATATTGCTCTTTTTAATAACTAAAATAAACTTATAAATCTCAAAAATATTTTACAAATGAAATCTTTAGAAAATACCTGCTTTTTTTCACTGAACATGAAAAAGGGAAAAATTTGGTTCAACCATTTAAAAGGATAAAGAAAAGAGGAAATGAATTATATTCTTAAATGTTTATGTATTAGTGTGAATTTGAATGTAATAAATATAGCCTGTAATTATACGGCTATATGATAATTATACGGCTTTAACATGCCAGATTTTCTATTTGAATAACAGTACATAATACAGGGAAAAGTCTGCAAATTGTATACTGCAAAGCTTGACTTGCTGTCTCTCAGAAGAATTTAATAAATATGAGTGATAGACAAATTCAAATAATTCTTATTGTTTACTGGCAATACTAATGATTATTATAACTTAATTAAGTTGTATACCCATTTTATAAAAGGCGAAATATTACCAACTTTTACGTAATTAACGGATTATCTTCAATTTTCTGAAAGAATGCACAGGGTTTGTTCCCAGAGTTATGGAAGAGATTTTTAGAGTTACTTTGTTGATTCCACAACTTTCACGTCAATGCTCACTTTCGTAGCGATGGGGCGAGGTTCTTAGTTTCGTATAATTCAAGGCTCCATATAATAATAACTAAGACTCATAGCAGACGATGTACGTCTTTATTTCCTGTCACGTATATTCCATTTTTCGAAAGTCGGCGTGTAAATGGAAGTTTAGTGTCTTGAGAATAATCTTTGTTTGCTTCTATTTTAACATATTCTTTTATAATAATCACCAACTTAGGGCTCTTCTAATAAACAAGTTGCCACTTAAATCAAAGCGGAAAATTTTTTGAAAGAATATTAATAATATTTAAAAGAATTATTTGAGAAAAATGAGTTAAAAAAGAACTAAGAAAAATACATCTCTAATAAAGTGATGAGCGGTTTCCCTTACATATTCGATAGATAAATAAAATTAATATAAAAATTATTCAGATAATTCTATAAAATAGCAATGAGGGCTTAAGCAATCATAAAATATAAAACTGTATACAATATTTTTCTGTGTTATTATAGCTAGGCATGAAAAAATAAATGATATAATTTGAAAAATACGTAACAGGAGTTTCCGTTCTATGGTTCATGAACCACTAGTAGTGCATGCTTCAATTATAGATTCTTTCGCTGGTGCAACTTTTATATTTAAAAAGCTTAACATTAACACTAAATGACATCTTTTTTTAAACAGTTTTCGTATTTATTATTTAGCTACATTGTAAAAAATTTATTTTCACTCATAATATCAATTAAAAGTAAATATGTAATACAGAAATTAAAATAATGTAACAATTAAATAAGAAATTACAAGCATAACGAGACTGACTGCCATCGTATCGATGTTCATCAATAACAAATCAAAATTTTTGCTCAGATGAATTGATAATTTATAACAGCTTCTAATATATTTATATTTGAAAATGACATGGCAGATTTATTAATGATTATAATTAAATATAAAATCAAAGTGCTTCATTCTATAATTAAAACTGATTTAAGCTTAATTGATTATGGACTGGAAAGTTCTTCAATGGTAGTACATAGATACTTTTATTCTTGCTTATGTAATACCAAATTTTAACAAGCTGAAAACTCAATGTATATAATATTTTACAGTAGGGTGTATGCAAAAATCCTTTATAAATATAGTCATATTTTTCTTTGTAAATTCACAAATTATAAAGGAAAATCGTGCATGAATTATTTTAGAAAATCTATTTGTTTCCTTTGATGGATTTGGTCGTATTCACAGATATATATACGCAGACAGGCATATAAACATAGTCTAAAAGCAGTTTTTTTTAGTGTAAGTATATCTAAAGATTCAGCTAACTCTTGAAGTCTAATTCTAGAGCGATTACGATACATTCTCTGTGCTACCTCTCACATTCAAGAAAATAATTTTTAAAAAGTTATCGAAACTTGTGTAATTACTGCTTTAGAGATGGAATATGAGATATTAAATAAAACAAATTCAAAACTATATACGAAAATGCTATGGAAGTTGGATATCATGAATTTCCTCTTAATATGGGACTATATTTTTTATTATTCTGGCTATTATAAAATACAGTCTTATTAGTTATATTTATTTTTTTCAAAACTTTTAAGCCTCTGATTACAAATTTTCAAAATATATTTCCGAATATAATGGTGTTAACCAGTACATTTCATTCCTTTAACTAAAACAATTGAGTTAAAATATCGATCCTCTATTTAGAATTTATTTCAAACCATTGATATACCAAGTACAAAGAAATCCAATTAATATTATTCAAAAATCATCATTACTTGCGAAAAAAACTCATTAAAGACAAAATTGGAAAGAAACGTAGAAAGTTTCGTTTTTCGATAATGAAGCCTTAATACTATAAAAAAATCTAATTTGATAACTTTGTTATTAATAAGTGAGATAATGATAGTAAATTAATGGTATGTCTAGATTCAAAATTCAACCGTTCACAACAATGACCAGCTTACCTACCGAGTTAATTCAATAAATGATGCTACCTCTCAGACTGCGTTGGGTTTAAATAGATAAAAAGTTCACACTGGAATTCAGTAATGTCCTTAAATATGAAATTTCACCGAAGCGAATCACTGAGATCTTAATAATAATATGAAATATACAAAATCAAGAGAGATACGATCAAAAATGTTTCATTTGATTAGAATCTTATAGAACAAATACATTCAAGTGATTTGAAACCAGTTTTAACTGAGATTGAAATTACATAATCTAATAAAATAATCAAAGCAATTCGGATCAAAAACTTCACAAATGAGTTTAGTGATTCCATTTGATTCTATCTAATGCATATTTTACAGGAGTAAAATCGTAAGAGGATACTTAGAATTTAGAAAACTCTACAGATAGATTTATCGTGTGACAGTAATGACACTAAAATCTACTCTAATAGAGTGAAACTTGGTTAATTCGACGATTAAGTAAGAGATAAAAAAATCTAATAATGCGATTTCATGAAATTTTAATCCGAAATTAAATAAAGGTCGATTACAATCTTTCCAAATTGAAAACCTAGCGAAATTTTTTGTATTTATACTTTTAGTAAATAATACATAATTAACTAGTAAATACAGATAAAATAATTTTAATAAATAAAGTAATGATAAAGGTTATTAAAATTTTTGTTATTTTTATGTATCAATGTTTCAATAAATAAGTAACTAATTTAAAAAACAAACTATGTATACACATTATTTTAATACGATATTTGTATACACATTATTTTAATACAATATTTGCATACACATTATTTAATACAAAACGTGCATACACATTATTTTAAGCAGTATACAGGTCAAAATATAAGTTTCATAATTATTATACTGCAGAATGTGAAAATTGTTATCGAAACTTTAGAATATGCTAACTAACGTAATAAAGACTATTAATATAATAAAGTTGTAACTAATGTAATATAGTTTGACAAAGTTGGAGATTTTTCCACTACAGAGCAGAAAAACATTGTAATAGTAATTGCAACGATGAAAATTCCTACAACCCAACTGATGTCATACAAACATGGTGATCCCAAGATACGGACGATTTTTATTAATGAAATAAGAACTTAGAAATAATAACAACGTTTTGAGGTTTTTAGTATTAATTCCGATTCAAAGAAAACAGTCTTTATATTTGCACAGAATATTTAAACATTTTGCGCTCAGAAAATAACTAGAACTCGGAATGTAATCCAAAATTATTTATATAATGGAAAAACTTATTTTAGCGTTTATCCTTAACCTACTAAACGTGGCACACATTTTACTTTGAAGGATGCAAAAAGGCACTTCAAATCAATATATTTTTGAAATTTCAATTAAATAAAATAAGAAAAAAATAAAATTAAACAAATAATCAATATATTTTTGAAATTTCAATTAAATAAAATAATAAAAAATAAAATTAAAAAAGCATCAATATATTTTTGAAATTTCAATTAAATAAAAACGAATGAAAATTCAGACGATTTTTCGCGTTAATTTACAAAAAAATTATAGTATAAAAGAATTTTTACATAATTACAAAATTCAAAAAAATATTTCCTAATGATTTTATTTTTTGTCGTATAAGTGATTTTTCTATACTTAATCAATTTTTACGGAAAGATTTTAAGTATATTTTTCAGTAAGAATTGTAAAATCCGAATATTAAATGCATCATTAACAATAACGCTTAAACATAATAACACCATTAAAGTTCTGATCGAACACCATAGTTATTGATAAAAGTGACTATTAGAATTGCAAATATTTGCTTTCGTTTTTGATTTGTAATCGAATAAATACCCACTCCTTAACATAAATCATTATTGGTAAAGCAAATTTCAGAAAAGCAAGCGATATATTTACTTAATTCTGGAAAATAAATCAAGTAAGTAATTCTTAATCTGTAAAAGATCAAAATTTATACTGAAACTATTATTAACGTGAAGAAAAATGCCAAATTTTTGCATGTTTTAAGTTCTAAGTTAAGTTAATTTGAAATATTTTTTAAAATCTACAAATAAAAAATTTATAGGGGAACTGACAGAAAATAAGAGAAATGCATATTAAAATATTGAAAATCGTTTCAGGCCTTAAAATAGCGTGAATTATATATCTATTAAAATTTGAAGCTTAAAAACATTTTAAGCTTCAAGCCAAGTCATATTAAAACCAAATTACCTAAAACATTTTACTAAACTTTTAGCGACTATTAATTCCGGCAAACAAGTGGGTCACCAATGATGGCTGGTGTTATCATGAAATTTCGAGGATTAGAGATAAATTAGATTAATTGATTAACTCAAATTAAAGATAATTGAAATTAGCCCTGCTTCAATCAGTACTTTTTACCCTTATATTATACAAATATTGTATAATTCGTATCATACAATTTCATAAAAAAATTAATCTAATAATAAAACAGAAACTTACCACTTCTTTATTTTTAATAAGCTGGATACAAGTCAATAATTATTTTAGACAAACCTAGAAAAAATAAACATTTTTTAGAAGCGAAACTGTAATGAAAATTGGATAGTACTGATTTTTAAAGCGTATCCAATAAATATTTTGGTGCAAACGCGGAGATTATGATCGATTGCTTGATTTGTTTTCATATAATAATTCATCAATGATTTACAGAAGCATTAGTTATTTGATTTATTTTGTTTTTAAACTATTCGTTCACGTAAAAGTAGAGAGATATTATCAAACAAAAAGAACAAATTCCTTAGCAATAAAATTCAAGGTTGCTGTAATTAACACTTATTTAATTTTAAAGTATGACTCAAGTATTTTCTTTCCATCATAAATTGTATGCAAAGTTTTCTTAATAGTCAAAACAATATAATTTCAAAATGATTTAAAGTAAAGAGATTGAAAAACATGATTATAATATATAAGCTAAGTATAAATACTTTGGGCAGTAGAAACATCTGAATTACTTGTACCTTTAAAAAATGGTGTTATTTTCTTAATACACTATAAATGAAGTATTTGCTTTGATAATTGTTGAATAACTATTATTTTTTTATAATTATTAAATATTATGTTGCATGATTATTAGTTACTAGTGTTTAATCATTATATATTATGTTATTGAATTGTTATATGATAATTGTTGTATGATTATTATGTTACTGTGTGAAAGGATTCTGCGTTGAATTATTTTTTTTTAAATTCGACAAAGCGATACATACTAAATGATAATAATTTCCTTTACTTGAAAATCAGCTGAAACTAATTAGAGATCTTTGATTAATAAAAGTCATCAATATTTTAAGAATCGATTTAAATTTTATGTTAAATCATATTAAAAAAGTGCTAAAAATTTGAAACTTAAGCAAAAGAGGAAAATTTTCATTGAGAAACTTAAGTATTTCATAATTTTTGAATAAGCTGTCATTACTTTGAAACATTTAACAAATAATTTAAAGAAACTAAATTAATTCGATGTCAATTCATTGATGTGATTGGGGCTAGACTGTTAAACAGATTAAGTCGGCAACTGCTTGGAAATCCACAACCTGAAGCATTTTTTTGTGGTACTTTCAGAGTAATTTAATTTTATTTTATCAATGAATTCACAAAGGTCTTACATTTTATTTTATTACTAGCCGCCTTTGGCGACCAGCCGGTTCGCCAATATTAATGTTAGTTCAAATTTTAATAAATATTTTATGCAATTCCTACTTTAATAACTTCTTCGTCAAACTTTTTTAAAACTTCAAATTTTTTATAGTCATGCAATTTACTCATAATATTATAAAGGTCTTCAGTCATAACGTAATATGTATCTCTCTCATTTTCTGTTAGCTCCCGTAGAATTTATACTTTAAATTAAAGTGGAAAGGATTAATCTGCAATTAATATAATAATATTTTTTTACTGAAACAAAGTATTTTTTTTAAAATATGATTACTGAAAACAATCACTGAGCGTTTAAACTATATGGGCACTAAAGAATATCTTTCTTAATTTATGTAATATTTCAAGAATTTGTCAACAAAATTTTTTCTGATTCATCATGACCAGATCGATTAATTAACAATGTTTAATTTTAAATGCATCAAACACTAAGAAAATGAAAATGAATTGTTTAAAATAATCGGTTGAAAACAGTTTTAAAAAAACTACTTAAAAAAGGATGTACTTAAAACTATACAAAAAAAATATATAACTAACATAAATACAATTTAATTACAAAAGCATGCAACTAACCTAAAAATAATTTAAATCAAGTCCGCAATCAGTCACAACAATCAGAACACAATGCGCATGCGTGAATTTTCAACCCCAGTTACGGTAACGCAAATGTGTGAATTTTTCTACGCCAGATGGGGTAACGCTTTGCAGATTAGAAATTTTTAATTTCCTTTATTCTGTTTTATTTTAATTCAAAAGTACTTCAGAATGAATCTGAAAGATCGATTCATTTACTATGTTTAATTTTAAATACCTCAAACATTAAGAAAATAAACAGAATCGTTTGAAATAATCGGTCGAAAAATCTTAAGCCTAGCCTCATTACTGTTGGGAATAAAATAAGAGTAACTCAGAGTAACTTAATTTTATTTTATAGATGAATTCACAAAGGTCTTACACTTTATTTTATTATAATTAAAATTATTGTTGGAATTTTTAGAATTTTATATATATATATATATATATATATATATATAATATTCCTTATTGTTTATAATTTTTTAAGTTTTATATTGCATTACTTTAAAATTCTAAAACAAAAATTGCTTCGCAATTAAAAAGATGAGTGGCTTGTTATAAAATATTATTTAGAATACACTAAAGATATTATCGTATTTTTTACTCTTCTGAATAATATTACTTTTAAATTTAAATTTTGCATTTTTATATGTGATAGGCTGAAATAAATTCTCTCAAATTCGGTAAACAATTTAAGTTTTGCTATATCGTTTTATCAGATTTTCCAATCTAAAATTTCTTATATAATTCTAAAATTCATATTGTTTTATAATTTAAAACCAGAGGGTGTTGTCTTCCCGCAATTTTCTCGAATACTTTCTAATAAAATTGCTTCACTGCCGTAGAATTTTGAACCTTATTCAAGGTCGTAAACGCCAGATTTTTATTTTCACAGCTATACATTTCTTTCATTAGAATTATATATTTAGTAGTAAAATAAAGAAAAATACTTTTAGAATTTCACTTTTTGACAGACATTGCAGTTACCGAAAACCTTTAAATACAAAAACTGTTCGTCTTAATGAAGCACTCATTTTGCTAATTAGATTTATTTTTCTATCTTCAATGTTAAGAAAGTTATTACGAAATGAAAATTTCAAATCCCCCTTTTAGCTAGATGGGTTATTTACGATCTTCCTCGAGATTTTTACATTTCTAACATATTCCAAGTCAGTTTAAATCCAAACAAAATTACTCTAGGTATCCTGTTCACATGATAACAAGGGCAAAGCATTATATATATGTTGAACAAGGGTGGTTTGGGATTCTATGAAACTTGATCGGGGAAGAACTGAAGACATTTTTCCGAAGAAATTTTGTCCTGTGAACCATTGCAAAAGGTAGTCTTCCTAAAGGAATCTACTTAAAATAATTGGAAATATTATCGATGCATAGAAATATTTATTAACATGAGAAAAGTTCGTAATAAGGGATACTGTGCAATTAAGACCTAAGCACTAATGCTTCGGCACGTTCTGCTCGACGTACTCTTAATAATTTAATAACACAAAGCAACTTTGCAAAATTACAACCGCAAAATGAAATGGCACATGACTTTTTACCATTGACACCGACTATCAACAAAGTGTAACTAAAGCGAGACGGAAGTAAACAACCATTAAGGAAATTAAAAATCCCGACTTCTTTTCTTTTTCTCCTTTCTTGATAATTTAATTTTTCTAATTCTATCGGCTTCCTATCGATGGCTCTTCTTCTAAAAATGTGGTGAAGCGTATCACGTCTGATACATGGAGGAAATGTGAATTTTCAGTAGCATGACACACCATGCACTTTAGCATCTAGGAAGTCACAAACCCCGGGGTATATATAGTGGACATTTTGACCAAAACTGACAGAGAACCTTTGGGTTCGATCATCCAACAATCAGACAGAGTTTTCTGAAGTAAACTCGTTCTATCTTGTAGAGGTGTGTGTTCTTTCCTTTGGATTTATTTCATTAAGGAATTGGTCAAGTATAAATTTTCATTGTTATTATTATATAATATCCATTCAATATATGCAGTTAGCATGGTGTAATCGGTAATATAATTTATGATTGAAACAATTCTTGCTGCATTTTCAAGGTTTTTTTGATAAAAGTTTACATAATATGCATATAAAATATTAGATGACTTAAAATAAGTGTATTTTTCTTTGCCCTTATTTCCTTAAAATTTTCTATTTAATAATTCATGCAGTATCTGCAGTTGATATGGTATAATCGATAATTTAACATTAAATGAAACAATTTTGACTGTATTTTTTAATTCTTATTAATTCTTACCTATTATATAAATTTAAATACCTATAAAAGTGAGTATTTCTTCCTCTGCATTTATTTCATTAAGGAATTGGTCAAGTATATATCTTCATTATTATATAATATTCGTTCAATACCTGTAGCTAACATGTTGTAATCAGTTGAATAACTTGTGACTGAAACAATTTTTACTGCATTTTCAAGGTTTTTTGATAAAGGTTTACATGATATAATAGACATATAAAATATTAGATGATATAAAATGAGTGTATTGTTCTTCGCATTTATTTCCTCAAAATTTTTTATTTAATAACTTATTCAGTGTCTGCAGTTAATATAGTGTAATCAGTAACCCAATATTAAGTTAAACAATTTTCACTGTATTTTTAATACTTATTAGTATTATCTATTATATAGATTTAAATACCTATAAAAGTGAGTATTTATTCCTTTGGATTTATTTCTTTAAGGAAGTGGTCAAGTAAAAATTTTCATTTTTATTCAATAGCTTAAGCAATATATGTACTTCTATGTTAGAAAAGCAATTGTTGCTTACTAAATTTTTTTAATCGTTCACTCAATGTTATATGTAACAAGAATATTAAATGAATTTTATGCTTTAAAACTGACATATTGTAATTAATAACTCTTAATCAGTTATGTAACAGAAATTCATTAACTTAATTTGAATACGTTTTGGATAAAACTAGATGCAACATCTATAGAAAACAGGCTTTTACGGAATGGTTACTTTTAAAACGTATAATTTTTTTAAATAATAAAGCAATAATTTGAAATAGGATCTTTCAAATTAGCCTTTTTTTTAATTTTATCGGAATTTAAAAGGAAAAAAGAATTAACACGTTTAATATTTTTTAAAGCATTTACCTATTAAATCGTTTTAATTAATTTTTTATATTCAGCAATAAATACAGGATTGATTTCGAATAAATTTTACCAAATATAATAATTCAAAAGATAATATATTAGATTCTGCAAAGATATTTAATTTAGCAATTACTAAAAATATATATACTAATATAGGAATTAAAGCTTATCATAAAAACTATTTAATATATTTGAAACAAGATTAAGTTATAAATATTTAGTATCAATAAATGATAAAATATTGTGATACAGAAATATGTATAGCAATAATTATGCGAACTGAAGATAATAGAAAATAGTTAAATTATTTTGCAGAACATTAACAATTTATTTTTCTAACGTATGGATGTATTAATAATTCAGTTTTAATTAATATCACATTCTTAAGATTCATACTGAATTTCTTAAGCAGTTTTGTATCCTCAGACAAGAATTATTTCTAAAACTGTAGCATAATTATTTTAATTAATATATATTTGCTCGAAGAATAAAATGTAGAATTTGTAAGATTACATATAATCAAATTTAATTATTCACAAAATTATCATCTAAATTATTTATGTTTATGAGCCGAATTTAACGGATATATAAATCAATACTGTAATAATAGATATACATTTTAAGAGCTTTTATATTTGCATAACGATACTATGTATTGAATTAAATTGCACTAATAGCTTTGCAAATTCATCCCAATTTCTAATAATCGAATGCATGCTTAATTTAATTATTTAGACCAATTAAATCATTAAAATTCATCCATCTAAATTAATATGTTAAAATATGATATATTAATTAAGGTCTCTCATATTTAATCATATTAATTTTCTCACAAAAAATTGTTTTCTTAATTTGAGTATGATACATTTCAAAAATATTTCAATATAATAATAATTAACTTTATAAATTTTAAATTCGTATATCCTTAAAAAATTATTATTTGTGGAATATTTTAACTATATTTTTAATTACATAGTAATATGCATAAAAGGTTTCTGAATAATTTTCTATCAGTATAATTGATATTCTCAGGAAGAAATATAATTTAAATCACAAAACAAAATGAATTATTCTTTACAATATTTCTAACTTGTTAAATTAATTGCTATACTCTAAGGTCGACTCATGATAAGCTAGCTTATTTAAGCTTTGTCATATTTTAATCTTGTCTTTAAAATTTTTTGAATGATTTTTATTTTTAAAAATTAAAAAAATATTAAAACGATAGCAATTGTCTTCATTGTAAGGAATCTTTCTTTCTATATAAATATAATTTATAATAATATTAAATTATGTTCAATATTAAATATGTTAATGAAGTACTAATATCACTGCTAATTAATGTTAGAAAATGGCAAAAAAGGAAATTTACTATTTTTACTATCTTTTGTCGTTTCTGAGACATAAGTTGCTTCTTTTCATCAAACTGTAACTGAACAAATAATAAATTAAGATTTGTATTTGATTAATTTTGGAATATATCATTTAAAAATTAATGTAATATAGAGTAAAAATCACATCATCCAATATTTAGAAGCAATTTAAAATGTTTTAAACAATACTCAAACGAAAAAAAAAGCAAAAAGCTAGAAAATATGATTAAAAAGAAATTGAATTAAATAAATACAAAACGTCAATGATACCGATTTAAATGCAAAAACTAAACACGCATAAAATATAAAATAATAAGGACTATTGTTATTGTTTTGTTACTGCATTAAAAACTACTTAGAGTATAAAAGGTATTATTATATATTTCATAATCCACTTCTTCCTAATATTAACTGAAAAGAAAAATTAATATTTGCCTACATAATAATTATCTCATAGATTTTAAGCTCTAGAAACTTCCTGAAACATATAATTAGTTAAAATAATAACAAATCCTTTTTAGCCGATCAATTTCCTAACTTCTCAATGCTCTTTTAAAGTTTTCCCTGTACCCTATGAAACAAGCTTCCTGTATTTACATCTTAAAGAACAATCTTTGATGGTTAAAAGTGGTAGTAAGAAATATTTTACATTTCCGGTTAAAAGAGGAGACGTCGTTTTTAGCACCACACGCCGTAACGGGACGACATAAATTACTTTACTTTCACTACTCAAGCGATAAAGTAACTACAACCGAAAAACCGTTTCGCAAGAGCAATGATCTTGAACCGAATGAATTGGATTCACATTAACAAAATGTGTTTCTGATGTTAAATGTCTTAATCCTACCTCCATTTGACCATTGAGTGTCAATCAGGAAGTTTGAGGTTTCTAAATGTGTAAGTGATTAACCGAGATGATAATGAAACTTGTTTAGATTCCTTAATCTGTTTTGATAAGTCTTAGTCTATTTCTGTATCACTGTAATAGAAAAAGACTTTAAACTTAGTTTGTATGTGATTAGATACTCCACATGAAAACGTCAATGATTTTACAGCAAAATTTCAAGATTTAAATATTATTACATGATAGCTATTTTAAATAACATATTGTTGATTTCCTTTGTATAGATGGCCATCTCTATGAAGATATGCTTCTTGCTCGTAGTAGCTGCAGTCTGCTACGTAGCAGCCGATCCCGAACCGGAACCGGAGCCTCATCACCATCATGGGTAAGATGATTAATAATCACCAAATTAAACCACATGCAGGGCACATTTGAAAATCCTATTAAATCTCAGGGGAATTAATAGAACAGTTCAAATTAGAAAATCTATAAACAATTCAAGCAATCATTCAAAAACTAATTTCACATAATTCTCTTACATTAAATTATTCTAAAGTGTTTCTTGTAGAAATCTGTAAAATATGAAAATTAGATAGAACAAGCAAAATAATTAAAGGCTACAGGAATGAAAGAAATGTATTTTTGTAGGGAAAAATTACTAAAATAATAACAATGGATTTTTACAGCAAAGAAGTTATTGTTGTAAAAGACAAGAGCGAGCATCATCATCATCATCACCACCACCATCATCACAAACACGACCACGGACACCATCACAAGCACGGACATCACCACAAGCATGGTCATGATCACCATCACAAACATGGTCATCACCATCACCACGGGCATGATCACAAACATGGTCATCACCACGGACATCACCATGCTCACCATCATGGACACCACCATGATCACAAACATGGTCATCATCACGGTCATCATCACGGCCATCATCATCATCATGGACATCACCATGGTCACCACCACCATCATGGACACCATCATCACCATGGGCATCATCACGGACATCATCATGCCCACCACCATGGACATCATCATGGCCATCATCATCATCACGGACATCATCATGGACACCATCATCATCATGGCCACCATCATGGACATCACCATGGGCACCACCATGCTCATCATCATGGTCACCATCATGGACACCACCATCACCACGGACATCATCATGGTCATCACCATGGACACCATCATGCCCATCATCATGGACATCACCATGGACATCATCATGGTCACCACCATCATCACGGACACCATCATCATCATGGACACCATCACGGACATCACCACGGACACCATCACCACCATGGACATCATCATGGCCACCATCATCACCATGGGCACCATCACCATCATGGACATCATCACGGACACCACCACGGTCACCACCATGGGCATCACCATGGCCATCACCATGGACACCACCATGGACATCACCACGGACATCATCATGGCCACCATCATGGACATCATCACGGCCATCACCACGGTCACCATCACGGTCACCACCATGGCCATCACCACGGTCATCATCATCATGGTCATCATCACAGAAGGGCTGACATCCTTCAGAAAGGTCTTCACGATTTCGATGGCCTTCTGGGATTCCACTTCCGTCGATAAGCAAATGAAAATTGCTAATTATTGTTTTAATACTATCTTTTTGAAGGGTCTTTAAAACCTATTTGCCAACGCAATTAATGGGACATTGTCTCACAATGGAGTAAAAAGTCCCAAGAAGTTTGCTACGAGAGAAAACAAGCAGTCATTGTTTGTGGGAGTCTAGTCGGTACGAGTTCTCACTATATGAATATGCTATGATTTCCTACTGGTGGAACCATAAGGAGTTTTTGAGATTATCTACTGTATGCATGCTCAAAAGGTTCTCTCTTTTTCATCTTTTGGTCTTTCTCTGCTTTTGAAGCGATTTGGAAGAAGTTTTATTTTTCAACTATCCTGTGAATGGTATTGACAAATATTTATTTATATTAATATATATATATTGTATATGATTGAATAAGAAAAATAAATATTTTAAAAATGAATTGTGCATCCTTTTTCTTTGACTGATATCTATCAAATAAACTTTTATACAAGGCAAAGAACTATTATATTTATTGCTCCTAGTATCAAACTTTTTCGAATATAATTGTTTAATAATAACTGATTTAAATGAAAATTGTAAATACAAAACATAGAAGGTTCCAGCAACATTTTAATTATATATAATATATGTTTAAGGTTTTGTGAAATATTCCCCTTTAATCCAGCGTTCTCTAAAATACTGAAAAGTTTTTATGAAATTGTTGACTCTTCTTGGGAATTGCATTAATTATTTCTATCTCTATCAATTAATTAATTAATTAATTCTGAATTGAGGAGAATTAATTAATTCTCCTCAATTAATTAATTCTGAATTATGTTGATTAAATTACACTTTTGGGAACAGAAAAAAAATATTACACATTTTTTTTTTGACCAATTGTATTTAAAAAACATCAAGTCGTAAAACTTGTGTTCTGAACGATTCGTTTTAACAACAGTAGTAATATATGAATTTGAAAATCGTATTATCTTTTGTAAAACACAATAAAAAGTTTTTTTACAGCTGGTTTATACCATATTTAGTTATGACACTTCAGACAAACATAATTAGATCATGATGCAACGCATCACTATTACAAATTTTACTCTAAGCTTCTACTTTAGAAGAATTATTTGAGGGAAACGAACTTCATTTCAATTAGATAAAAATTTGAATATACAGCTTTTATTTTTATTTCTTGAATATTCTTTCGCTTAGATATTTTAAAGCTTTTAAATCACCGAATTTAACTTTGAGTAACTTCTCTTGAAAAATATTAATTTTTGTACAAAATTGGTTGCTTTCACTAAAAGTAACATTTCTTTAAATACAGAAAATAACTTTAATTTATAAATGATTCTTTCCAATATTCTTTTTTATTAAATTAATTCAACGTAATGATTTAATAATATACTATAAAGTGAAAATAAAACAATTCGAAAATAATAATTGTTTATAGGTTTGTGATGAAATACGTACTTACAATACTTGATAGATTAGTTTTTTTTCAAGTAAAATGCATTTTTCTCTGAATAATTAAACATTTAAATGAATGGAATTATTTTAAACATTTCAAACGTACATATCTGATGAATGTTTGCTTTGTACAAATTAACATATTTAGTCTATTCTTGATGAAATTCGATACACTGTGATCTCCATGATTAGCGGCAACATTTCTAAACTCAAAAATCAATTTTAAAAACCAATTAATCGCAAATTAAGCAAGTTTTCATATTTTCCAACAATACTTATCAAAAATATTATTTCATAAATATAATTTTATATTATCTTAAGACTCAAAATATTTTCCTAATGACACAAATTTCCTTCGCCTTTGCAATTATGATTCCAACTTGAATAAATTTTCAAAATTTAATTCTATATAACGTTTTTATTATATAGCAAAATTTAAATAAATTAAATTTTCTCCATCAAATTATTTAATTTCATGTGCTTTCTAAAGTTAAAATCAAAGTAAATAATTACTTTTTCAGGATTTTAGCTTTGAAATAGTATTTTTTATTTTCGCTTTCATTTCGTAATATTTAAAAGTTACGAATAATTGACTGTTATTATTAATAACTGATTAAAGTGATTAATTGTTTATCACAGTGACTTTCTATTATTAATAATAACAGGTAAATGTAATTTATCGATTTATTACATAGATCAGCTTATTTTTATAATAACCGATTTATAACATTAAAAAGGAACAAGTATGAAGTTCTTTAAAGTATCTGCTTGTTTTCGAAGACCATTTCGAAAAATATCAATAAAATAAATATTGCAATCACATTTTATGATTATTATGGCATATATATTACAATTCAAACAATACAATTTTTTAAAATTCTTATAGATTTTTAAAAAGTTAAATTTTAAAATAAAATTTACAAAAAACCATGACGCAAATAAATAAATAAATAAAAATTAAAAAAAATAATAAAAAATAATATCACAAATAAAAAATATTGGAAAAACTTTAAAAAAATTCGTTTAGAAAATGCATTAGAATCTAATAAAATTTCTGAAAAATGAATTTGTTATAAATTTTGGAAGTGATTAACCTAGAATTTTAATAATATTTGCACGAACTGCCGACACAATAATTGGCTATAAAATTTAAAATTTTGATTTTTCTAATATATTCTCTAGTTATTCTCTAGTTAAATTAGTTATGTAAAATCTTCATATCAAGTTCGGAAGTTGTAGGATAGTTAAAAGTATGAAAAATCTTCTCATAGATATGTAAACTTTTTGAGAAAAAAAACGCATTTAAAATACAAAAATGCATTTTTAAATATAAATTTATATTTAATTTATATTTAAATATAAATACATATTTACTTGCATATTTACAAGGTTCACCCTCTTCTTCACTTGAATGATTTACTCTTTTTATTACATTTATCTTTTTCCCAAAGAAACTTTTGGGCAGCGGTGGCCTGGTGGTAAGGTCTCGGCTTCGGAACCGGAGGGTTTCAGGTCTGAGACCCGATTCCACCAAAGAAACGTCATGTAAGTGGGTCTGGTGCACGTTAAACGACCTGGCCAAACGTCCTCTCGCTGGTGTGGCGTGGTATGGAGAGGGATATGTGCCAGCTCATGTCGTCCTCGTCATCTGGCCGAGGTTCAAAATTACGAGGTCCGTCCCAAAATAATCCTAGTGTTGCCTTAACACGTGACGTTAATATAACTAAACTAAATTAAATTAAACCAAAGAACCTTTTAAACAAGATGTAAAAGAAAGGTTAGCTTCTTTCATTCTCTCTTGATCAAAAGCTGTACACCCAATAGCAGTTTTTTCGTATATTTTTTACATATTTAACTCTAAAAGTAAAATTAAACCTTTTCTTAAATTGTACAACCACCTTCTTTACCCCAATGCCTGAATTTTCAATTTCACAAATTTTTCATGTGGAATGTATTTCAAATGGAGCCTGTTTCATTTTTTTTTATATTCTGCATTGCATTTCCTTATAAACATGTTTCAGAAATTCCCGGTCATTTATATTTGATATATGAAGACTTTAATGTATTCATAATGATAATTTGGCAACCTTTTAAATTCATCTTGGTATTTTGTCTTTTTGACAAATGTATATTAATAGTTGCACTAATTGTCAGTGCTTTCTGTTCATGTATAGTATAGAGTATCATGTTCAGTATAGAGTTTGCATTGAATTTAATTATGTTGTTACTCTTCAGTAAGCCATAGTAATATTGAAGCTTATCAATGAAATTGTCTGACAACTTTCCCTTACCTCCCAGCTTTTTATGCTTAATCGTTGAAACGACTAATAGATAAACATCAAAAAATAATTAAATAATTATAAAAAAAATTTAAGTGGATATTCATTCCTATGGTTGAAAATTCTGAAAATTTTATTCTAAATCATTTAACTTTCGGTTGATTTATAAGAAGTTCCAGTTTCGTTTTGAACTGTCAATGTTTTGAAGACTTGAAAGTAGGAGCTTTCCATTAAAACAATACAATTCTTTTAAAAATAAATTTTGACAAAAAATTGTTTTTTAGAGTGAGTGAATATTTCAACAATTTTTAACAAAACGATCTAATTTTTATAAATTATCAAGATTTTTTTATTAAGCCATGACTGGTATGGTGCAGGGAACTGAGTAGGAAGAGAGAAAGCAGGTAAAAGAGATCGAAAGAAAATATTTTGAATTTATACAGTTTTAGAAAAGAAATTGCAAACAAAGCGTTTTGTTCTGTGAGAAAATAATAAAAAGTGCAATATAGAAGTTAAAGGTAGAGTGAAAAATTCTTTTAAATATTAAGTTATGCATAAGAGATTTAATTAAATATAAACATAGCAAGTAGTTATCAAACCAGATGATAATTAGACAATAAGGTTAATATATTATAATTTAAAACGTACTGATTGTTACAGTAAATGTAATATACTAGTGATTATGTATAATTACCGGTGATTATTCATAATTACAAATAATTTTAGTGCTGAGTATGAATAATCACCTGTAATTATACATAATCACCGGATTAATCACATTCATTTTTGCATTATTATTATATTGTCCATTGTTGCTTTTAGTTCATAAGTTTATTTATTTATTTATTTTACTTTAAGTATTTTACTTATTTTACTAAGAGTAAGTAGTTTACTTTTACTTTATTTATTTATTTTACTTGAATCTAATTAGTAATTTCGTTACTCGTAGTGAATTTTTAATGGCATAATTACATTACCTTTTTTTTTTTTTTTTTTTTTTTTGAAAAGCGACGCATTAGAATTGATAAAATATATTTATCATAAAATATATGTCCTTCACACTTTTAAATCTCTAATTCTTTTTACTCTTAGAGAGCAGTCAATTGAAACTGAAGTTCTATTTTTATTCCTTTCTCTCTTTTGTAAATAAACACAATATTACACTGAAAAAAATTATTTTGAATTTAATAAATCAAATTATTTGACTTTAATTATCTAAATAGTTTATGCTTTATGTCAATGCATGAGATCAAATTAAGAAATAAAGACATAAATTCGTTGTATGAATTGTTTGCCAACGAATTCTAAAGCCCTCGACGCTTTTGCATATGAGTTAGAAGGGATTTAATTCTTCCAAATAGGGGTGAGAGGAAAGATAAAAGGAGGAGATGTTTACATTTAACAATAAGGTAATCTCCGATTATTCACGGAAATAAAATAAATAAATTTTGAATTAAAAGGATATTGGAACACAGGACATTGAAATGAACAGTATATGTATATACTGTTTAAAGTTAAGAAATAATAGTTTTAAAATACGTATAATATAATAGTATAGAATAGAAAATTTTTAAAAATTGCAAAACATGTATATTCTACTGTGCTATTAAAATAAACAAAACTGCGATGTTTTAATTTAATCGAACAAATAAAGCAAATTTTCGTACTTTTTATATCACTAAAAAAGAAATTTTTTTTTGAATTTTTAAAATTATATCTAGTGAATTTAAAATTGAAATATATTTCCTTTACCAACTACATTCATTGATACCTATTTCGTTCAAAGCATGAAAAATATTCTACAATCAAAAAGTCATTTGTTGTATAACAAGGAAGTAATTTCTCAGAATGATTTTTTTTGTTTTGAAAACCTTTTATTTCAAAATAGCTATTATAACTAATAACGATTTTCCATGAATCTTATGAAATCATTTTATTAGAACTTAAAATAACTTTATTAGAACTTATAATAGAATCTAAGCTGTTTTCAAATATAACATTTCCATGCGAATATTTCTTTAAAAATAAGCTGTTAGGAAGACAAAATATGAAAAGGGAAATATTTGGATATTTTTTCAAAATGAAAAAATAACAGAATCTTGATACATATCTTACGTAAATACATAATAAGATCATGACAATAAAACAAGATATACATTCATAACAAAAACGCTTAGCACAAATGGCCCTAGATACCAGAAATGATTATGCAAATTTACAGAATATAAGATCAATCGTTATTAACTAGGGATTATTTGGTATGTCGTTTTAAAGTGTGAGATAATAATCGAGATAAAAGATTGTTGATATCTGTGAAAACACATAAGAAACAGCGTTTTCAAAAACACAAACTGTGTTTATTTAGGCAAAAGAAAACACTAAACCATAATTTATTTTACTGCATTGAGAATTGAGAACAATAAACTATATCCTTTTAAACATTTTTATCTAAGATAAATGTGTCAGACTATAGAAAAAGTGGTTGATGGATTAAGATTTTGCAATACATTCTCCGCTTATTTCAATAAAAGATAAGCATTTTAAAAAATAGCTTTGTTGATGGATTTTATTTTGAATAAATAAATAAATTTCTAACATAAATGGTTCCTTAATAATTCAATAAATCTTACTTAAAAATCATGCAGAGATATAATAAGAAGGCGATGATTTGTTTCGAATTCTGAAGGAAACTAATACAATCTTGTAATATATTATCGGGAAACCAATACAACTGACGAAACAGAATAACTTAGTTGTAAACTAAGAATAACAGAATAACTTAGTTGTAAACCAGAGGAGATGAAACTTGGCTTCAAAAAGTGCACTGCAATAAGTTATATTTAACGCTTCCCCATTCCTTGTATAGGTTAACTATAGGAAAAATACGGCGTATTTTTTAAAAATAAATCTTGTTTTAAATTATTTTTGGGGGTATACTGAATTAAATGGAAAAAAAAATATTTTCCAATTTATGCATGAATATATTCAGTTGCTGTTTCACATTTGCAGAAAAAGTAAGCCTCAAGCTTTATTATTCATTGAATAAAATATTTTTAATGACACAGAAAATGTTATTTACTCGAATTGTATAAAATACTCATAGATGGATATAGTAAATAGTTCTTTAATAGTAAAATATAAATTCTATATTACTTGCAAATTGCACTAATTGGAGTATTTTTTCAATACAATTCACGTGGGATTTAATAATATGGCGTCTTTTGGATTCAGTTCCATTGTATAATGAATAAAATATATTATGCATATTGGGACAATGTCCCTTTCGCCTACTGGATCATTTATCTGTGTCCCCCTATTTGAAATAAATATACAATTTTAATATTCAGATTGTATAGTTAATTTTATTTATCTAATTTATTATCATGTATGCATACCTATACCATAGGAGAGCGATTGTCTTTTACAGACGTTGCTTTCTTTGTCTCGTATTTTGCCCAAAGTCTTATGAAGATTGAAAATTTGGATCAGAGATCTTTACAACAAATTTTTAAAATATTATACCGAAAGATAAAACACATATGCACACACGAACGAAGAAATATATAAGTAGGCATGCACATCACAGTAAAAATAATTAGCTCCCAGAAAAATATCCTCAGTCCATTGAGTTTTTGTAACATAAAATCCCCTGCCCATTTGTCTAAAAATACAGAGAGAAAGATGAATCATCATCTGAAGTAACGACCACAAGATTTTTACAAAAGAAAAGATGATATTGTGAAACGTTTTTGGTTATCATTCAAGATTCACACTATTGTATAATATTTTTGCCGTATTGTTAAAGATTCGTAATTATGATAAATATCGTAAAAAATATCGATTAATGTTATGAAATAACTTTTGTTATTTAAAATCATCTGCTACGGTACAAACCTCTTCTAGTAGGAGGAGCGTCTCGTCATTGATAAGAGGGGTAGCTGACCCCACACAATTTCTGTACCACATTTCCGACCCCACAATACATCTGAAGTAACTTTTGTTACTTGAAATTTGGCATCTAAATACTAAACTTTAAACATATAAACTTCTGCAACGACCAATTTATCTTTCCAATAGCAGGTATGAGAGGGAAAAGTTCCTTAATAATATCGGTTACTGAAATATCAATCAGTAACAGTCGTACTCGCATCTGTCTTTCAAGAAGACACTATTTCAGATAAAATTAAAAGATTACCTCGGGGTCTCTTGATATAAAGTCGTAGCAAATTCAGCTATAAAATTTATTGAAAATGCATTTTGTATTACAACTTTGAACAAATCTTAACTGGCATTTTAATTAAAAGAAATTTTAGTTCGTAGTGAATTTACAATATTTTAAAAAATAAATCCTTTTCTTACGTATTTAAACAGCACATTTAAATTTCAAAAAAGAAAAATTTTCCGCTCATTCTCATGAAGATCTGACTATTTAACAATTTTTTTCTGAAATGTTCACAATTCTTCGCTTTTTATTTTGCTATTTGTACTGTTATTGCTCATGCTATTATTACTTTTATTGCTTTATTAAATTTTTGATTAAATGCTTTTCTCATATTAAATATATTGTTCAACAAGCATAAAGTTAATAAAAAGTGAAAATAAACACTTTTTATTCATTAAATAACAGTAAAACTACAGTCTGACTCGTTGTATTAACTAAATTTTGTTCGTTCGGATTACCGATTGTTTCGAACAATAAAGAGTGATATTTCTAAATAGGGAGTCAGTCAGTTCGTAAGATGATGTAAAAAGGTGGACTCATGGTTGCATTATTTCAGAATTATCAAATGGAATCTTTTCATGGAATTTTTTTATGCTTGAATGATTGGTGTATGTTATAATTTCAAATGTTAAATACTCCAAATAAATATCTATTCCTTTTGATGAAGAAGTGACTTTTATTTATTTTAAAAAGGGCATAAATATATTTTTACATCCGATATATTATTGATATGCGAAGACAGCTGTGTACTAGGATGGAATGAAAATGACCTTAATTTTTTTTTTCGATTTTAGTTTGGTAATAGTGGGGAAAAGCTGCTTTTTAAGTTAAAAAACAATTTTTAAAAATTTGGTTGCAATGCAACAACATCTTGAGATGCCGCAAAGAGTTTAAAGTTTGTAAAAAATTGAAAAAAAATTACAAATTTTAAAATGGGCCTTTAAAAAATTAGTTTAGATTTTAGTTTGATAATAGAGGTAAAAAGTTGCCTTTTGGGTTCAAAAAAGAATTTTAAAAAGTTCGGTTGCTATACTACAGCATCTTGAGGTTACCAAAAAAAGCTTCATGTTTGCAAAAAAAAAAAAAAAAAAAAAAAAAAAAAAAACTGAAAAATTATAAACTTTAAGAAAATATTTTTAATGAATATTTCGTACGTATAATGGTACAAAGGATGGTTTTAAATACATATATAAGCATTACAAATAAAAAATTATAAATTACAAAATATAATAATAGTAATAAAAGGTTTTTTAATGTTTTTTTAATTTCTATATCCTTAATGATTACAAATGTTACACTGCAAAATGTTTGTTTCTACTTCATTGCCACGTTTAACTGTCCTTTTTTTTTTTTTTTTGCTTTAACGTTTGGTATACTTACACGAGTCTGAGTCGTTTTTAATCACAATAAAACACCAAGCACACAAACTAACAAATAACTTACGTTAATCAGTTAGTTATACAATAGATGGAGCGGAGATGGCAACTTAATTGAACTAGACAAAGTTACTGACCTGACACCAGCTCTGAGCTTGTCATCACATTCAGACAAATCTCCACCTCCCCTCAATAACATCCACTCCGGGGATGACTGAGACTACTGGATGCCATACCAATGCAATAGTAAAACTGCTTTCATATTTCTATTCATATTATAACGCCTATTTAAAATTATTTTATTTCATAATTGAGACAAGCAAAAATCTTTGAAAAGTTCCAAAAAGAGTGTTTTTATGAAAACTTAACATCCTTGCGACACCTAAAAATGTACTCCAATATTTTTTATATTTTTAATTTATCTTATCTACACCAAAAGGCAACTTTTCCGCGCTATTATAAATTAAAAATCAGAAGTTGATTTTTTCTTTCCACCATACTGTATACCCAGACAGCTGGCAGTTCTGGAATCGGCTACTTATTGCGTACATACGTCCAATTAATATTGCATCAGGCGATATCGGAAATATTTATGATAATCTATTGAAGTTTCTCAAAATTACGAGATTTATTATTTTGCTTGACCAAAATTTTTGTTATGTTGGATAGCGAAATAGTTATGTTTTATTCTTATTCTATATTTTGCTTTGTTTCCACTAGGTGTTTTTGTATTTAATATTTTCCGGCATATTTCATTTAATTTAAGATTTGCACTTATCATAGATATGCAGTAGAATTTGCATCTAACGAACTTCCATATAACGAAGTTTTCTACATGATGAAATTTCCTACTGAACTTGGATTTTGAATGACGTTTCATTTGCATATTATTTTTTTTCTATATTAAGAAAAATTGTTTCTATATAACGAAAATTTTTCCAATGTAATCTCTTTTATTTTCGATCATTTTCCGATGGCGTGTTATGTAACACTATGCTACTTTTTATATTTGTCAAAATTTCATTAAAATAAGCCAAATTGGCTGATTTGAAAAATAGTAGACTATGAAAGGTATAGGGGTTGTTAACGAAAGTGTAGAACTCTCTTTTTTTCAACATGGTGTTGAAGTGAGCATGATTGCTGAAACGCTTACGAAGTATAACATATTTAAAAGTGTTATAACATATAATGCATATACAATAGTAAGTAAGAAAGTGTTATTAAAACCCCAATGTAAAAATAAATTTTTTGGGCATTTGATAGATTATAAAGGAGACGAAATTCAACAAAAAAATATGATAGTTGATATACTCCAATCTCAATAAAACATGAAATATTTATTAAGAATTTATCCTTTAAAATAAACCTATACAAAGAAGAATGACAGGCATTTTTTACAGTTTGGCATATATTTCAAATTAAATGGTAATTTTCAGTCTTTTTTTCCGCGATTTTATAAATTAATTTACCAATATCTATATATCGAATTTTCTTTATAACGATGTTTTAAAAGTGAAATGATGAAGTTTCGCTACATGGAAATCCAACTACCTTTAATTATTATTGAAATTTCATTCACAAAAAATAATTTTTTCTCCCCGCAAAAGTAATAAATGTATTATTGGCTTTTAATAAATTATAGGCTTACCGCCATTTAAAATCGGAAGGAAAAATTCATAAATAAAAAATTGCATCTTATTTTAAATTGAATTTTCACATCATTACGAAGATCATTTCCTTTTAAAGTGAATCAAACATCTTATTAAAATAAGTTTTATGAATTTATGTTGATATAAAATACAATTTATAAAAAAATGCTAAATTTCTCAACACAAATTTCATGTTTTTGAAACTTTTGATTTAATTTAGCCAAATCTTTGATAGAGGAAAATTTAAATTAATCCATCATTTCAATTAATTTGGATTTTTAATCAGAAATTTTGATTAAAAATCTAAAAATTTGATTTCTATAAACCAATATTTAATTTTTCAAACCAAATTCAAAATTTAAATTTTCAAATATTTACAAAAAAATTTCAATGAGAGCAGGTTTATTCCTCAAAGATTTAAAGCAACAAAACAAATTTTGTATTTAACTTTACAGTAAATTGGACAGAATCCACTGAAGGGTTTTCTTCCAAAGTTCACTTACGTCTAAAAATTAAGATAATTTTAATCAAGTTTTCAGTTTAAAATTCAAATATTAAATTTCATTTTGATAATTGTGATTTTGAGTTAAAGTGCTCACAGAAATACTGATTCAAAACGGCAGCAGCTTATTGGATAATATTATGCTATATTATTGAACGAAATTGTATAATATTACGAATATTGTATAATATTACGAATATTGTACAATATTACGAATATTGTACAATATTACGAATATTGTACAATATTACGAATATTGTACAATATATGTGTACTACTATACATAGACATACAAGGAAATACTTAATATATGATTGATAGACTTCACAAATTATATGGATTTTCAGTCTTAAAGTAAGTTCCATAGACTAAATTCTTCTTATCTTACTAGTAATGTTTTGAGTTTTAGGGTTCAGATATGCAAAAAGTAAACATACAGTCAACATATGGACGAATTTGATTCAAAATATTTTACAGATGGAAAATTTTGGTAAGTCGTGCAATGTTTTCCTATTCATGTGTTTTTAAGTTGTTATTTCATATGCGCCTGGATAGATAGAAAATGATTTTTTACAAATGTATTAATCTAAACTAATAAATTCTTTTGTCTAACATGTTCTGATTTTGAGCTGTTATATATTATAATAATAATTTTAAATGCTGGATAATTATAATTTTTTAGGATTCAAGCAGATCTCAAACTTGTTAGAATTTTGACTTTGAATTTCTTAATGATTGTAAAAAAATTCCATTTATATTGCACCCACAAGAAAATAAAAGTTTTTCGATATTCAAATATTGCATTGTTCCAAAATTGACCATTACATTATCAGTAGACTATTGTGTAATAAATTGAAGTTAACATAATTTTGTCTAGCAACTAGACAGTTAAGTAATATTTGTAATTGTGAAATAAAATATTAAAATTCTAGTTGTTTCCATTTACATAACAGCATTCAACTGAATTTACGGGCTGAAAGATACGGTTGAATTACAATCAAACTGTATAATATCTCAACGAAGATTTTATCTTCAATAATCAATCATTCTTTCCCTTCACGAAACAAAAAACAATAAATATATCTCAATAACCATAATATCTTTCAGCATATTATGTTTTCACAGAAATATCTGTCAAAAATATGACAACATCCAGTAAATATTTTTAAAAATTGCGGGTTTTGGGAAAGATATCGAGAAATATTAAAAAACCTCGATGAAGTCAAAAGTAAGCAGGAAGTTGAACGAATTAAAAGCTCTACTTTTTTGGCATTACTTAATTTTCTAATTATCTAACAAGTTTTCTTTGATATTAAGTCCTCCAAATATGTGATGAACCGTGGCATGGCTGTTACATGGAGGAAAGGTTGGATTTTAAAACGCATGACACTCCATCCTCCGGAAGTTACTAAACTTTGGGTATATATACTGGATTGCTTGATTGAAGGAACCAGAGAACCTTTTGGGTTCGAATAATTTCATTTCTACTGATTACAGCCATTTCTTCTAGAGGTGTGTGTTTACAATTTTGGATATTTTATGCTATGAACCTGGTCAAGTATAAATTTTTGTATTGGATATTTCTATGGTGCGGATTGGTTTCAAATGTAGCTTCTCAGTTATCTTTTTCCCATATAGAGCTAATTCTTCCTTAAAATTCAACAGATATAAATTAAATAGTAGTATTAATGTAAAACTATATCATGGATTTAACGGTTATATTAAAAGTATCAAAGTTCTATTCGATTCTAGCTAGATGCATCTGTAAATTAATTTGCAAAATTAAATTATAAGTATGGAATTGTTCTATTTCATTTATCTCGTTAAATACATGAATAGATTATTAATGGACATATACATGCAATATTTGCTTTCTCATGTGAAGTTTGACCTTTTGTTAGCCTGGAAGGTATTAATTAGGTAGTTAAAGTAAGTTAAAACTAAATTTATCAAAAATAAAATTTTCAATTCAATTATATTAATGCATAGATTGATTCTGTATGAACACCAGTACTCATCATTTTATTTTTTCTTTGCGGTCTGCATTGTAAAATTCTGCAGCTACTTTTTAAATAATTTAGTGAACTCGATTGTATGATTTTTCATGTTAAATAAATTATGGATGTGTACTCGCGAACTATTCTTATCAAGAGCTTTATTACAACTCGATTGCTATTAAATTAATTGCTCGATTGCTATGCAATTATTGATTTTAATTGAACATTGGCCCATATAATTTGTTTTTCAAGTATTATCTCAAACGATAAATAACGCTTAAAACAATGTCAGATTCGGTTACATTTTATTGGACTGATCCATTATTGAAATTATATTAGAATTATTAAATTTTTAAACACATATTTTTGAGACATTCTAAACTAATATAACCCACAGTAATCTTTTGTTAAGCATTACCCTTTGATTAGGATACTACTAAAATAGACAGCAATTTACTAACAAAATTTATTCAAACAATATCAAATGGCAAACATATTCATTTATTTTTATGTGAAAACCAAAATAGTAATCAATTAAAACTTAATGATAATGAAAATAAATTCTTATAAGTTATGACTGGAAGTTATAGAGATATTAAAAAAGGCCTAAAAAATGAAAAACGGTAAAGTTTTATCATTTTATTAGGATTCTAAGCATAAGTTCTTGTTTTGTGATTTTCTTTTAATTTAATGAGATAATATGGAAGAAAAATAGTTCCATGAACCTGGTTAAAGACTAAATATTTCTTTTTATTTATTTATTTATAATTTGATGCTTATTTCTCATGTCTTTGCTTTCAAAACTCTAATCAAAAATTGTTTTGCAGCCTTTAAATAATGCTCAAATTATATTCCTAGGGAAAATATGAATAATTCCCTTTTATTAACTAAACAGTCTGAATTAAATAGAAATCAAGAATGGAATTAAATAGTATAGATATATTTCCTTTAACTTTATTATTTTGTCAAATAAATGTAATCAACTAATTTTAAATTTGTTTCGTAAAATCAATATTAAAGTCTGCAAATGATAGTCTAAGTGTAAGGATTTAAGTAATGCATTATTTTTTCATTATTCTAAAAGGTAAAATTGCTTTTCTTTTCAGAATTGCTTTTCGTTGTTTGAAAATTATATTTTTTGTTCAATAGAATTATATAAAAGAACTTTAAATATATAAAAAAAAACAGCTTAAATCCTCATATTATTAAAAAATTTCATCAAATAGAATTTAAAGTAATGTATTTTACTTATTCCTTTCTTTTTGTGAATCAATATAGTAAGCTTTTTAAAATTTAAATATTAATTTTTAAAAAAAACATAATTTTGTTTGCGCACAATTATGAAAAATTTGCATTCACGAAAGGTTGAATAGCCTTTTTTTTAATCCATTATAAGCATGAGTGATCTGGTTACCTCTAAAATATTCATCATAAATTAAACGAGAATAAGAGAGTCAAGACCATTGAACAATAAAAGAATCAAAACTGAAACGATGTTAGAGATGAAGGAACAAGGTATATATTCGTTCACTTAAAATATGATTCAAGTTTCAAGCTAAATATGATTGACATGGAGGCAAAAAAGTTATTCAGTAGCCTGAGCAATTAAATACATTTGGGGGTTATGAAAAAAAAATCTTTTGAATGGAACTTACTCTCGCCACGCCATTAATTCATTTTATTGAGATTACTATTAAAAATGCATTCAGAACTTAGTTCTCTTTATTACTGCGATTAAATTCTTATCTTTTACTTTAATCAAATTACCCTTTTTGTTGCAGATGGCTATATCCGTAAAAATTATCTTCCTGCTCGTAGCAATTGCTGCTTGCTATGTTGCAGCAGAGCCTGAACCAGAACCTGAACCGCATCATGGGTAAGTACAAGAACCATCATTTGTATTTTTAAAAGTAGGAAGGCAATCATTAATATAACATTGTTAAATGGAAGCAAAAATATTGCACTTTTCCTTATAAATATCATAAAATGTATATTGTTCAACTTAATACAAATTATTATCAAGAAAATGCCAAGCAAAGTAAAATATTTGATATTACTAAATAATATAAATATCTAATTCCCAAGAAATTTGAAATATTATTAAAGTGAAGATTTATTAATTAAAATTTAAATAAGATAATTTCTGGTAATTTCATAAAAGGTCTCATTGATAAACTTAGAAAATAATTAAAATATAGTACACTTTATTAATATTTTATCTAAAGTATTTAGCCCATAAAAACATTATTTATTATTTTATTCATAAAATTAAGTAGAAAATTCTTTAATCGATGGTATTTTCGTTCTGCAGGAAGGAGGTCATTGTGATAAAAGATAAGAGTGAACACAAACATCACCATCACCACCACCATCATCATAAACATGATCATGGGCACAAACATAAACACGGACATAACCATCATCATGGTCATGACCATCATCATAAGCATGGTCATCATCATCACCATGGTCACGATCATAAGCATGGTCATCACCATGGTCACCATCACGCACATCATCATGGTCATCATCACGGCCATCATCATGGCCATCACCACCATCATGGCCATCATCATGGTCATCATCACCACCATGGACATCATCACGGACATCACCATGGCCACCATCATGCACATCATCATGGTCATCACCATGGCCACCACCATCACCATGGACATCATCATGGTCATCATCACCATCATGGTCACCATCACCATCACGGACATCATCATGGTCATCACCATGCTCATCACCACGGACACCACCATGGTCATCATCATCATCACGGACATCATCATGGACATCACCATGGCCATCACCATGCTCATCATCATGGGCATCATCACGGACACCATCATGGACATCACCACCACCATGGACACCACCACGGACACCATCATGGGCATCATCATCATCATGGACACCACCATCATCACGGTCATCACCATGGCCATCATCATGGGCATCATCACCATCACGGTCATCACCACGGGCATCATCATGGTCATCACCATGGCCATCATCATGGCCACCATCATGGACATCACCATGGTCACCATCATGGTCACCACCACGGACATCATCATGGCCACCATCATGGACATCACCATGGTCATCATCACGGCCATCACCATGGCCACCATCACGGTCACCATCATGGTCATCACCATGGTCACCATCATGGTCATCATGGCCATCATCACAGACGGGCTGATATTCTTCAGAAAGGTCTCCACGACTTTGATGGCTTGCTTGGATTCCATTTCCGCCGATAAGAGCTCGAGATTTTTGGATAAATCCTGCTATAATTCTTTCTTTGTGAAAGGCCTATGATATCTTTTACTGCCAAAGCATTTCCAGGTACGAAGCTTTTCGTCAGTTTTAACTACCTTCAAGATTCTTGCGGCAAATGCAAATCTAGTCAGTTAGAGCTCTCATCTTTTGTATACTCTGGGGTTTCCCTGAGAAAAAATTCCAGAATATTTTGAGATGGTCTACTGAAAATGCATGATAAAATATTTAGATCTTCTTTGGTCACTGCGCTTCTTTCGCAAATTTCTTATGATATTTATTTAAAAATTTATTTATTTATGTTTATATGTAAGGAAGAATATTCTCTATATGGCTAGAGAAGGAATAAATATTATTAAATTAAGCCAGATGGTCCGATTCTTTTGTGTACATATTCTAAAATTGTTTTTTTTTATATTCTTTGCTCCGTTAGAAAATATTTTAGCTGATCTTCTTTCTTTTTGTCCAAAATTATTTTGAAATATCCCCCATAAAGTATCAAAAACATTATGTAGTCTTCGTGAGAAAAATGTAATAATTAAAAAAAAATTATCACAATTTTTTGAAGTGTTGGAATTACCACCCTATTTTTTTACGAAGAGAAAATGAAAGAAAATTAATTAGAAATTCCTTGGGTATTTACTTTAGGTTTTACTTTAAATAGAGACAAAATATACACATGAATTTTAAATATATGATTTTGTCATTGAAATAACAAAGCGGTGACGAATAATATAAAATTACTTGATCGTGTTGATGTTCTTCAAGCAACTTACACGAAGCAGAAAATTTTCCATCTTGTAACTTTAAATTCAAAAACAACTTAGAAAATCAAATTTTTATTTTATAATTTTAAAATTAAATATATGTGGAAGCGATAACCTGAATCAATGTATCACTGTTATACGTATTTGAATCTCAGTTCACTGCACCAATCATCGTTCCATTTTACAATCAGATATTATCAAAACATTACATGTGCATAGTAAATCTCAATGTCTGTAGTTGTCAAATAAATTTGAAATTCAAACATAATTTTATATTTGAGTTTACATTTTTAAAAAGTATTTCCGAATTAGTTAAATTTATTGCCAATATTTTATAGGTGTTCCGTATTTTGAAGGAACTGTGGTCCTTTTGATTTTGCGGAATAATTTTTTAACAATAACCTGAAAATCTCGCTATAACATTGAAATTCAATAAAAATTGAAAATTATATTCCATAAAAACTATCTTCATAAGCACTTTTTTTATAGTGCACTAAAAAGAATATCATTTTTTAATTACTTCCAATATTTTGATAGTTAACTTATAATTAATTATTATGCAAATTTAAGAATCTAGATATCAGTGTTTCTAAAATTATTTGCTAGATGGCGCTCTCATTTGAAATAAAAATTTATTTAAATTCATCTATTAGCTGATCATAAGAACTGAATTTTTTTAAAT
Source organism: Argiope bruennichi (assembly GCF_947563725.1). Lineage (NCBI taxonomy): Eukaryota > Metazoa > Arthropoda > Arachnida > Araneae > Araneidae > Argiope > Argiope bruennichi. The sequence continues at coordinate 60,711,453 of NC_079154.1, forward strand.
CGCATCGAGAACTCACAAAATAGAATACAAATAACACAACTTTAGAACAAATATATTTGAACAAACAAATATATCGCTGTGCCAGGAATTGAGAAAATAAAATTATAAAATATTATTTTTACAAAAATAAAGCAAGTCATATAAAAATGTATATAAAGGAAATGTTATTATTTGGCAGAAAAAAATGAAATAAATAAAATTCTGTACATTAACAATTCAAGAAAATTGTTGTGAGCAGTGCTATTTTATTGTTGAAAATTAAGGTGAAAAAAATTTATTTTCAAATTCTAGTTATTATATTAGATGTACAACGTTGCTACTGCCATTTTTTGATAGAAGCTGCAGCAGTAAATGCATCGAAACGAGCAAATCAGAGATGTCACACAGCATAATTCGACATCTGGCAACATGACGGCAGCACCACTTTAGGGAATTTGTGTTTCCATCATAAATTTCTTCTTTATCGAAGATGTCAGTTTTCGAACCAAATTTTCATTATTTGCTGGAAGCTTTGTTTTTATGATTCCATTTGAAGCAAATAGAATCTTTTTAACTACGTACTTAGAGTGTTCTTTTGGTGAAAGAACATGCAATTGTTTCTATGCTTCAAGAGCATCTGAGTTTCTATGCATCAAGAGCAATTCTGGGATCGAGGAAGGCAGGGCTATGGTGGAAAAGAAAGTTTTGGACTGAATCTATTGCTTCAATCTATTTATCTAAGTTTAAACTGTATCTATTATTTAAAAAATACTATGCAAGGATAATTAGAATAATCATTGGAAGTGATTCAAAACCCGTTTCGAAACACCTTGTGGGGATCGGTATGCGTGATGATAGAACCTTGGACCTTATGATTCGCAGCTGGGTAAAATGACCAATATACAAAAGCAATTGCTCGTGTAGCGTAGCTGTTAACTGGCTTATAAGCTATTCACTACATACTCTCTCTCCAATGAGTCGGAGGTGAGACGAACGATATGACTGTTGAGTGGTGATGTATTAGCTGTTGATTCTAATGCGCCCGTACTCATTTGAGTAGCGCCAAGCGTTACGGTGAGCGTGTGTGGGTGAGTGGTTGCTGATGCTGTTGCAGCGTCAAGTGAGTCTGACGACTTTGGCTGCGGGTAGATTTCGCCACAACAGCTGTACGAAGGTTGAAGGTTCATTGTCCGAGGTCACTAATTTAGGAAATTGGGCTGAGTGAGGATAGAACCTGGGACCTTGTGGTTCGCAACCCAGTAACATGACCACAATACAAAAGCAATTGCTTGTGTAGCGTAGCCGTTAACTGGCTTACAAGCTATTCACTATAATCTCAAAGACGTGAATGAAATATTGAAAGGCGTTTCTTTGCTTATGAATAGTTTCTTCAAAGAGAGAATCAGAAGGATTTTTCTGATTGGGACAAGCGATGTAAACTGGGTTCGCTATGATAATCCCAAGTGAAGGAAATCATGGAAAATGTCCAGACATGCCTCTAAGGCTATGGTCAGATCGAATGTTCGTGCGCTAAGATTATGCTCTAAATATCGAGGTACCAGATATATAATGATCTGATGTAACAGTGCAAAAGCCTCACAAGGCATCAGTATCGAATACAACTGATTCATTTGAAGCAGGAACGAAGTTTGGTTTTGATTCAAGAAAAAACGACGACAGTATCAAGAGAGACATGACAAAGTTATTCTCCAGTATGGCAATACTTGATCACATGTCTCATGACCAGTCAAGATGAATTTGGAAACGCTAAAATGGGAGATCTTACCCCACCTGCCGTTATCACCAAATGTTGTTCTTTCCAATTACTATTTGTTTGGATCTATGGCATACGGCCTTGCTGATCAGTCTTTCGTTTCGCTTGAAGAAATCCGAATATGGGTCGATTCTTAAATCGTCTCAAAAGATGAATTGTTTTTCCAAGGTGGTATTTGACAATGGAGGGGAAAAAATGAGAAAAGATAGAAGCAAGCGACCGTCCATACTTTGAAACATGAATAGGTAATCACTTTTTAGCAATAAAGCCTTAAATTTAAGGGGGGGGGGATTGTACAATTGCAGAAGCAAAATTGTACACTTAATATAATCAATAATTTATTATCCATTTCAGCATATTTCTGATAGTAAAAGAGAAAAATTTGTCATGTGTTTCCTTTTTTCATTGAAATAAAATATTTTGCTCATCTCTAAGCTATAAAATATTATTCTTAACAGTTTATATTTACACATAAAGTAATTATAGATTTATTATTATAATTATTATTGTTGGATTTGGAAATGTAATATCTTCGATTTCTACAATTTTTCATTGAATGAATGAGCAAGAAATTATGCTTTGATTAAATATGGGATTAAAATGAAATATTAATAAATTACAGCATATTAATTTTTACAGTGTGAACTAATATGTCATTTTGGTGTTGCTGATGGAGTAAACCGTGTGAAATAACTTTAACCACCTTGAAAAGAAACGTAACATTTTGTACAAGCTATTAATTTATATTCTCTTGAATAATTATAAGAAAACTGGATAGATTCATTTAATCAGAAACTTTCTTCAGCTTTAGCCTTTGGGAAGCTGCCTTGATCATTCATTTTCATCTTCTTAATCCACTATCCACCATCTTACATTCCTTTTATTTTACCATGAATGATAGTTGTGTCTTGCTAGTCGATAGGGAGACGCCACATTATAAGTGGATTACAATTTTAGCATACGTATCACTGTACTCATAGAATTATTATTACATTCATACTATGTAAATCATTAATATACTAAGAATGTAAAAAAGTGCTTCAAAATTTGTTGAATATCGATGCTTCAAATTTTGTACATACCACACTCTTATTTTTTTTTTTTTTTAGGAATTGTATGTAAGATAACACAAATTCAAATTCACGACCATTCATCAATACAAATTCAAAATTCATAATTCAAAATCAATTTATAACAAAACAACGTTGATATAAATGGGTGGCATCTGGTAAATGGCCTTAAAATTATGACGAAGGCCAAACTTTATTGATTTTCATCAGTAATAACATTCTTTCTAGCAAAAATTGCTTTATCTATTACCTTTCTTTTAATTTTGTAGCTAATTGTGTATTTCTAAATGAGCTATTATCTTATTAACAATATCTTTGGAAAGGAATTTCATGGATTAGGTAATGAAAGTTGTAGTAGAAAATCTTAGGTGCATCGGCAGAGTACTTACGAAAAAATATTATTACTTTCTGTACACTTTAGTCGAAAATATATGGCAATATTAAAAATTTAATTTCCTTATGGGGCATATTTTCTATCCATAATGTTTACAAACGCTCAAATCCAAATAAATAACTAAAGTTAGTTTAATATAAATAGTGATCCATTAACAGAAAATATCAGACAGGAAACAGGATTCAAAAAAGGTGAATTGCAATAAATAATGAATTCTGTGAAGCATAAAACACCAAGAAGTAAAATTATCATGATTAAATAAACAATGAAATTAATAAATTTAGGCAAGAACGTAAGAGATTAAAAGTAAAGTAGAGCCCTTACATAAAACAAAAATTGAATCCAACTCAAGAACAATAAAATTCGATTCTTAAAATTTTGAAACCCGTTGAAAAATAAAGTCAAACATAACACAGCATTGAAAAAAGAGGTCAATTTCAAAAAATAAAGAACTCTATAAAACATGAACACCAAGAAAAAAAATTGGTATTATTAAATAAACAATAAAATGAATAAATTTATACAAGAACATTAGAGATATTAAAGTTATAGTAGAATAATTACATAAAGCAAAAAGTAATCGATCTCAATAATAAGATTCTATTAGCAAAAATTAATCGATCTCAATAATGATAAGATTCGATTTAGCAAAAATTAATCGATCTCAATAATGATAAGATTCGATTTAGCAAAAATTAACCGATCTCAATAATGATAAAATTCGATTTAGCACAAATTAATCGATCACAATTATGATAAGACTCGATTTAGCACAAATTAATCGATCACAATTATGATAAGATTCGATTTAGCAAAAATTAATCGATCTCAATAATGATAAGATTCGATTTAGCAAAAATTAATCGATCTCAATAATGATAAGATTCGATTTAGCAAAAATTAATCGATCTCAATAATGATAAAATTCGATTTAGCACAAATTAATCGATCACAATTATGATAAGATTCGATTTAGCACAAATTAATCGATCACAATTATGATAAGATTCGATTTAGCAAAAATTAATCGATCTCAATAATAATAAGATTCGATTTAGCAAAAATTAATCGATCTCAATAATGATAAGATTCGATTTAACAAAAATTAATCGATCACAATTATGATTAGATTCGATTTTTAAAACTTTGAAATTCGCATTTCCGTGGAAATACAAAATAAAAAAATTCAGAAAGAAAATTAGCAATAACTTCCAACTAACAAGTTAAATCTAATTAAAACAAATGATGCTCTATGAACAGAAAAATGTAAAATAATTGCTATACACACAGAAAAAAGAAATAACAAAATGCTATCCCTATGCGCGTTCGTACACATTTCAAGGTATTTACAAACATTTCTGGATAAAAAGCAAGCTTAGATAACAAAAATTAATTATTATTCATACTTTCATAAAACAAAAGTGACAAGATATCAACAGCTGATGAATTTTGTAGATTTTTAAGTTAATTAGTGACGAATAATTTGTTAGAATTAAATATTCAGCAAGAAATCTTTACCTGAATATGAAAACTTACCAAGAAATAACTTTTTCAAAACAATAACATAAAATTTTTATCATTCAAGAATTTTTTTTTTACAAGTTCCATTTTTAGTTTCGTGTATACGAAATATACAAGGAGAAAGGATTGTAGTTGTCAAAAAGTTCAAATTCAAGATTTTGACGAAGCGACATGCTTCAAACCTCCTTAAATCTAAATACACATTTTTGGAATTATGTCTGCATATAAAAATAAAAATTCCAAAAAAAGTTTTGAAATAAACGGATGAAATCTAGTATATGGACTTTAAACCAAATTCGTAGATTCATATAAAAATTAAATGAAATCCATACGGAGGAAGCATATCACTCCAGCTATCCGAGTACTACAAAACGTACTCAATAACTGCAAAACGTAAAAAGCTAGATAGATAAATTTTGGCTCACAGGCTTTGCATTAAAAATGTAAATTGGCATCACATTCTGATCCAAATCTGTCAAAAAATGTGTCGTCCGTTGGTCTATGCTTTCGGTTACATATAAACGCAATAACTCAACACTGAAATTTAAACAAATAACTTTTGGTATGGGATTTTAGAACTACAATCGTAATTCTAAACAAAATTTTCCTTTCAATTGATGGTTAAGTAAGCATTCAAAATATACATTTGGGTACTTTTCCGTTAGCCGGGCGCAAATGTCGCCAATTGCGAATCAAACGCGAATTTGGCGTAAGAAATTTGGCGGAATTCTACATTATTTGGCAATTTTTCACTTGACACCTTCTAACGGAAAGGTACCCACATTTGATTTTCGAGTATGTGTGTGTTAGCAACATGCTATAGATCAATCGACAATTGTATCATTAAAGATCTCATGACAGACTCAGTAAAAATGCTAGATTTACTCCAAAAAATTTATATGTTGCATTTGTTATTTACCAATGCTATGCAGATACTTGACGACCTTACACAAAATCTCCAATGTGGGAGCAGGGAAGGGAGAGTATTTTTATTATAGAGCATGCAAGAAAATTTGGAAGAAACCATTTTATCTGGTTTTTGTCATCGTACCGACAGAAAAAAACAAAACAGTTAGTGAAAAATAAAATCTTTTAATAAAATAGCGTCTGCTGTTGCATAAAATCAAAGCATAAAATAGTTTTATAAAATTAAATCTGGCATTTCTGTTCAAATGTTGCTGTTAGTGAAGCAATCTCCAAGATCTACAGCTCTCTAGTCATTGTCAAAGCTCTACGTCATTGGAATTCTGAAGTTCGCCGATTTTCAATGTTCTAACTATACTGTAGTTATATTACCATTCAGAAGAAAGCAATACTAACATTATATTGCGACGGATCTGTTCAGATGAAGAGGACCAAACCTGAACTGTCCCGCTCTCTATTCTTTTGCACCATACTAATAAAAGGACTTTCATTTCATAAAGTCAAATTTAATGGATTTTAATTCCACATACAGGACAGATATTTAAGAGAGTCGCAATTTCGAAACTAGAGCTCTTCAACTCAGATGCCTTCAGCTTCTCTGTAAGTCACCGCGTTGCAAACATCTTCAGCAAATAGATTGGAATGGATGAATCATATTCCAAACTTCAAAATCTTCTAATATTCGATTTTTTGATGTCATCTTTTTTACTCACATGAAGTAAAAAATTGCCACATCATTTTGTGATTTTGAAATACTGAAAACTATTACAATATACAACAAGAACTAGAATTCTACCAGGACATTCTCCTAGCTATAAAAGGGGAAATTAAATTGATAAAGGTAATTTATGATGGTTTTATTAGGTATTTATTATAAACATAATAATTTGTGTAAATCTCCATTACGGTAAACAATAAGTATAACAATAAACATGTATCTAGTATAAATTTATGTTTAAAAAAATTAAGTAAGTAAAAAGGCTACGTTAAAAGATTTTGTATAACATATAGTTAGAAGACTGATTACTTGGACAATTCCGTTTCTGATGGCATAGGACTTTACTCCATGTGTAAATACAAAACAAAGAAAATGAGTGCGAGCAAAAATAAAGTAATATGACAATAACACCTTTCATAATCTGATATTTTAAAATATTTCGTTGATGCAATATTGAGTATTAAGTTAAAAGCAAGATATGATATTTAGCTAATAACAACCAAAATTCCTGTCGGACTTAATGATTATCAAATGCTGACAGTATTCAATATTAGACTAATCAATTTAGTCTTTTTTACAGCTTTTTTTAATTTGAAATAAATTAATAATATATTTCCTGATTTTTTTTTTTTTTTTTTTTTTTTTTTTTTTTTTTTTGTGAAAATTTAGGACTAATTTTGAAGGAAAATTTAGGACTTTTTTTCATAAATTTGACAAAAAAAAATAAATGTTAGACAGAATAATAACTTCTTCGAGAAAAAAAAAGAATAATAATACTACGGTATTTTTCACTTTCTTTCTTCCGATGCTAAAGCATGAAGATTCTAAAAAATTATCTTGGCTAAATTTTTATAATCCAAATATATATTTAAAAAAACGGCTCTTTCTATCACATCAAATAATGGAACATTTTTTTTTTATATTTTATAAATACTTTGAATCTTAAATCCATTCAACCAAGCAAATTCCTATTCAAGAAAGTAATAGATTTTTTCACATTTGATAAATTCTATAAAAAATAATCTACTCTTCCATTACAACAGATTAAAAATTTTTAGAATATCTTATTGAAACTTGTTTTTAAAGAGAAATCAAATTTTGTTGTTTCATTTTCTAAAATTATTTTCTGCATGAAATCTTCCAAACTCGTAAACACTTAAAAAATAATTTATTTATTTCAACCTCACTTGACAGCTATCAACAGTTTAGATTCATACATGCAGGTATGGACTTAATGCAACAAGAAAAAGGGAGTGACGATATAGCGTAGAGCAACACAATGTGCACTGACTCAGATTGTGTCATCAGACAAATCGCTTTCTTGATTGCCGAATCTCACAGCTAGTATAATAGTAATTGATTAACTGGAAACTTTTAATTCTAATTTTTCTGTGGTGCCTCGAATTTCTGCTAATAAAATGTTAATACATTGTCTATAATTCGAATTGCAGCAAGGAGAAGTATAATTACAACACAATTTAAGATGGCAAACTGACGTCTGAATTTCCGATTCTTTGATCTAGTGTAGTGCAAACAAGCATAAATGCAGGAAATAAGAACATATAAAATAAAAATTTATTCTTACCATTTTAATTAACCATAATAATATTAAATTCGGATATTTAGACCTATGAAAATAAAAACTACATTACCTCAATATGAATGTTAAAATAATATGATATGATTAATTTGATATATATATATGTGTGTGAAACATAATTTGGCAGATTCGGGGCCGAAAAGATGGGACTTTTGAAATTTAAACCTATTTATTTCATCCCGGGAGGCATAATTTGTATAGAGAAAAAACGATAGGAGATACGTCATTCCATGATGCGACACAAGAACAGAGACAGAAATGTTTCCTTCCACTGATTTTACTACGATATTTTAATAGGGATTTCCTTGACAAATGACGACTTAAGAAAGGGAAAGTTAGGTATTTTTTAAAAGACTGATCTAAGCATTAGGGATTTTTCTCTTTTCTCTCAGAGAGTGAGAAAATGCTTAAATAGTCAGATTTCTAGAGAGCGTGTAAAATTAATTAAATAAGAAAGGAGAAATTGGATCACGAAATAAAAGAACATTTTAGAATAAAATTAAAATGGAATAATTTAAAATAAAAATCATAAATTAATTAAGATTTAGTTTAGATTTTAAAATATCATTACATATGTATATATGTTACACGAGATTTAAGATAAAAATACAAAATCATACTTTTATATTAAGAGATTACATCATTAATTATACGATATTTAAATGATAATATAAGATGTAAAATGTTATTAAATCCATTCATTAAATTAGTTATATCTATTAGATATCTTTCGCAACCATTTGGTTTATCAGAATTAACGACAGCTGAAATTTTAATAAAATATTTTTTTTTGAAATTTGATCTTAATATCACCAACAGCAAAATATTTTAAAATTTCGATAGGTATATAATTCATTCATTTTTAAAAGCCTTGTGTCGATCTGTTCATTGTGATATGCATCTTTTTAATTTTACGTCATATTCAATTACGTCACAGAAAAAAAGCAGCAGTGTATGAAAAGGGATATACTTAATTTTTTTTTTTTTTTACCGTTTTTAAATTCTGATGTTAAACCTTAATTGTAAATATAACAAAATTGAACTTAACTGAATTGACCTGTAATGTTATAAAAATCGATTGAATGGGGAAAATTGAAATTTTTTTTGTGTGTCTCAGAATTAAGACTATATCTAAGCGAACACATTTTTTTAAGTGCATCAGTTTTCAAACACTGCTACTCTTTCCTAAGTTAAAATTAAATACGTAAAAATATAAACAAAAAAGTAAGGAATACGATACGAAGGATAAAGTAAGGAGCACGATGAAAAGAACGTTGTAAGGCTTCTAAAATAGTGTGTTCTACATGCACACCAAAATTCAAAAAAAAATTTACTGAAGAAAAAATTCAGGCCAAGTTAAAGAAATTTTTAACCACTATTTATCTCGGTGAACCAAATGGTTAAAAAAGGAAGTTAATTTATAATAAATAATTGGATTGTTTAATCTATTTAAATTACATCCCTTTTTGAAATCAAATATAACCTATCAATGAATAATAGCTTTGAGTCATCATTACTAAAATTAGACTTATATTATATCTTTTTTAAAACCAGTACAGTCAACTAAAATCAGAATCTTTTATTTATAGCTTACAGAAGCACGCCCCCCCCCCCAAAAAAAGGCAGTCATTTAGTAAAAATCAAGACTTGAATCTGTCATCCTCTAACAAAAGTGGCAACGGTTGAAAAACCAGAAACTTAAGGAAAAAATAACATTTTTCAAAGTCAAAATAGTTGCTAATATGTTATAAAGCAGTGTTTTTTTCCTAGCTTATTCGCCCGTCAGCCTTCCTGAAATGACTAAAAGAAATCTGCCTTTCCATTTCCACCAGAAAACAAGTTACTGCATCACCAAAGTTGGAAAATAAGAAAGCAATGTTAATTAACGATAATCAGAAAAAATTTAGCTGTAAATTACTGTTTGGTTAATTCTAATGAAAAATTTTTTAAAAAGTTTGTTGTCTACAATATTTTTTATTGTGATGATTTGTGGAAAAAAATAAAGACTTGTATAAGCTTCCACGTTGTAATGCAGGACCACAACGCATAATGTAATAACATTTTATATAAAAGAAAGTCTGACAAAAAAGCAGATCGCAATTCTTAATTCCCGAACATGAATAAAAAGGGATGCTTAATTGGTTAATTAAATGGCAAAAACAGTTCGTAACACATTATTAAAAATTTTCAATATAAAACGTTAATTACTCGACAGACACAGTTCATACCACATTTTTTAAGAATTTTCAACCTAATGAAATAATTAATTGGTTCGTAATACATAATTTAAGAATACAAATGTAAAAAAATGATTAATTAGTTGAAACAATTCGTAATGCATAGTTTAAAAATTATCAATATAAAACAATTCTTAATTGATAGAAATAGTTCGTAACATATAATTTAAAAATTATCAATATAAAAGAATGATTAATTTGCTAAGAAAGTTCGTAATACATAATTCAAGAATATGAATGCAAAAAGATGATTAATTTGCAAAGAAATTTCGTAATGAATAACTCAAGAATACAAATATAAAAATAATTAATTAGTAGAAACAGTTCGTAACACATAATTAAAAAATTATTAATATAAAGGAATGATTAATTTGCAAAGAAAGTTTGTAATACATAATTCAAGAATACGAATGTAAAAAAATGATTAATTTGCAAAGAAAGTTCGTAATACATAATTCAAGAATACGAATATAAAAAAATGACTAATTAGTAGAAACAGTTCGTAAGACATAATTTAAATATTTTCATTACAAAGCAATGATTAATTAATATAAACAGTGCGTAACACATAATTTAAAATTTATCAATATAAAGGAATCATTAATTCGTAGAGAAATTTCTTAACGCAAAATTCAAAAATACAAATCTAAAGGAGGGAGTAAATGGAAGACAAAGTAGCACATAATTTAAAAAATTTCAGTAAAAACGCATAATTAATAGACAGTTTGTAACCCATAATTTACGAATTTTCAGTATGATTAATTGGCAAAAACAATTCGTAATTCATAATTTAAGACCTTCCAATGTAAAAGAATGAAAAATCATTTAAGTAATTTATGAAATGCAATTTTTAATTTTCTAATGTTAAGGAATGATTAATTCGATGATCCTGGACATAATTAAACGAATAATTCATTTAAACAATTTCTTTCTCAACAAGAAAACGTTTTGATAATGTCAATGTTATAAACATCTAAATTTCACTAATAATTTCAATTTCCCAAATGTCACAATTACGTGTTCTAATTTGATAAATAAGAATATCAGTCCTCTTTACACGCATACCAAAATCTATAGATATCATCTATATGGATCAAATGCCGTATCTAAATGCATGACACTAACAGTGACCACTTTTCTACTCTTTGACGTCACAGCGGATATCAGTCGGCAATCACAGATCATAAATCAAAGATAAGCAGGAAGTATAACAAAAGAAATTAAAATCTCTCAACTTTTTTGCAATTCTTTGAATTATTTAATTTTTCTAATTCCCCAACGAGTTCTCTTTGGTAAATCGTCTGCCAAAAATGTGACGAAGCGTATCATGGCTGATACATGGCGGAAAAGCGGAATTTTTAGAATGACACCGTTCACCTATTAATGTAGGAAGTCTGAAAATCTGGAGTATATATACTGGATAGTTAAGCAGAATCAGGCAGAGAACCTTTGGGTTCGATCAACAAACAATTACAGTTCTCTCTTCCTTAAGTGGTGTATCAGCTTTCCTATAGAGAGGTGTGTGTTCTTTCCTTACTTTGGATATACCATTACTGTGTGGATATGGTCAAGTATTAATTTTCATGTGAATAACATTGTGGATTATATGGATACCGAATCAAATTTGGATGGCAGTGGATTATGTCCTTTATAGTGAAAATTACTGTATATAATGAATCAGGTTATAGTAAAAGTGATGAAGATATGAAGAAAATTTAGATTAAAGTTAAAGAGTAAAAAAAATTTAAACCAATAGAAATTTAAATTATTACGATTATTTATAATTAAAATTTCCTATCATGTTATGAAAGACATTTGAGGAATAAATAGTAATATTTTAATTAAATTAATTATTATTTTAATGGAAATTATATTTTTATTTCAACCAAACTTGAAATATATATATTTTTTTTTTCAGAAAATAGCATTTCAATAATTTATTTAAGAAATATCAACAAAGATATAGTAAGATTTTAATTTAAATAAATAATTAAATATTTTAATTAGTTACTTAAAATACTAAACTTTTTTCCAACAAAACTGAAATAATTTTAGAATTTTTTTATTTAATTGGAAAATTTTGATTTCAAAATTTGAATAATTAATTCATTTAATTATAAATAATCTTTCAATAGAATACAGTTTCGTTTTAATTTTAATGCATTTATTAAGTATAGCTAGAATAACGCGATAAATTATACTACATATATATTATTTACAAAAGTCTATTTCGTAATATTATTGAGTAATCGTTATTTAAATAACGTTAATCGTTATTTTTATTTTTAACGTTATCGTTAATCGTTAATTTCCATCACTAGCATGAACTAACTAATCAAAAATTGATAACTAAGAACGGGCAAAAAAGGTATTTTATCTTCAAAATAAATTTTAATTTTACCATAATATTTAAAAAAAATTACTCTATCACTGTCTAAGAGCAAAACAGATAATTTTTTTCAAGTTTCGTATTTTTCAATATGTGTTTCCCTCGTTTATCTAATCTGAAAAGTGTAGTTTTCTGTTCTTATAATAATATTATGCAAAACCTTCAATTTTATTGCTGAAGTTGAAAATTAATTACTTTCATTAATTCATCTAAAAAATCATCATAAAATTCGTTATTCAAATTCTGCATCATTTTTGCCTTAAACATAGACAATGCTTTTCATTTTATAATTAAAAGAAGCAATTAACGGCGCAAACTTTCTTGAACATCGGTTCCGAAATAATATTTATTTGTTAGAATATTTCATTATCACAGTTTCGTTAATGCCCATATAACTATTAATGAAATAACAAATTTATTCTAGTGGTTATTCTAACAAATTTTTTATGCTAGAACACAGTTATGCTCGGAATTTTTGTTTTTGATAAATTTCAGTTCTTTAATGATTCGAAATTTTACATTTGATTTGCAGGCTAGCAAAATTTATAAACTTTCATATTTAGTTGTAAAGTTTCTATATTTAAAAATGTCTTCAAAATCATTTTGTATTTTAGAATGGCTAAAAAATCTTTGTAATCAATTAGTGTTTAGGTGGTATCTAAGCTTCGATGTACATTTTCTGAACAAAGCTAACTTGAGGATTAAATCTTTTTAATCAAAATTGTATTTAAAGAGTATAGTCTCAATATTTTTTATATAGTTGTATTTAACATATATAATTTTTAAACATTTTATTTCATTCATATTATACTTAAAGAAATAGAATATTTGAGAACTTAGAAGATTTATTGTCAGTTGCCAAAAGGTTTTTAGTATTGTTTTAACTTTTATGTCTCAGATTTGAATCTGGTTTTGAATTTGAACATTCTCTGTGTACTATAATTAAAACTTTCATTTTATGTTCAAAACATGTTCTGACAAAAAATAAAAAATAAAAATTGATTTTCTTTTCTAAGAGGATTCATTGAAATCAGCAAATTAAAAATTTGATTAATATAAAAGAATATATATATCTGCATTAAAATAATTTCTGCTAATTTAATTAGTAAATTAATATTTAATTACTATATACATTTTTATTTATGTTTAGTAATTTAAGCAAACAATGATTTGATATACTTCAGAGTAAACCTCACTATATTGCATACAATTTCTTCACAGATGGCTATCCCGGTGAAGATATGCCTATTACTCTTGATGGCGGCAGTGTGCTACGTAACAGCTGATCCCGAACCGAAACCTGAGCCCCACCATCATGGGTATGCATTTCCTATTTTTTTAAAAAGATTTCATGAATTTGAAATTTATCTGTTATGGATAACATATATTAAATGATAGTTCGACGAAATTACAAATAATAGCATTAATATGAAATTATATTTCATTAGAAGAGTTTATTCATAGCCTTAAAATAATTGTAATTCAATGATGCCATATCGGTATATATAAAAATATTCACTGACAACAAGTTAATTCTACAAAAATTCATGTTAAAAAAAGTTTTTATATGATGTATATTTTGCAGCAAGGAAGTTATTGTTGTGAAAGATAAGAGTGAACATCACCATCACCACCACCATCATCATCATCACAAGCATGGCCATGACCACCACCACAAGCACGGACATCACCATAAACATGGCCATGATCACCATCACAAGCATGGTCATCATCACCATCATGGGCATGATCACAAACATGGTCACGAACACGGTCATCATCATGCTCACCATCATGGTCACCACCATGGCCATCATCATGGGCATCATCATCATCATGGACATGATCACAAACACGGGCATGACCATCATCATGGCCATCATCACCACCATGGTCATCACCATGGGCATCATCATCATCATGGACATGATCACAAACACGGGCATGATCATCATCATGGACACCACCATGCTCACCATCACGGACACCACCATGGGCATCATCATGGACATCATCACCACCACGGACATCATCATGGACACCACCACGGACATCACCATCACCATGGACATGAACACAAACATGGACACCACCATGCTCATCATCACGGGCATCATCACGGACATCATCATGGACATCATCACCACCACGGACATCACCATCACCATGGACATGAACACAAACATGGACACCATCATGGTCATCATCACCATCACGGACACCATCATGGACACCACCATGGACATCATCATGGACACCACCATGGACATCATCATGGTCACCACCATGGACATCATCATGGACACCACCACGGACATCATCATGGTCACCACCATGGCCATCATCACGGTCATCACCATGGTCATCATCATGGTCACCATCACGGACATCATCATGGTCACCACCATGGCCATCATCATGGTCATCATCATGGCCATCATCATGGCCACCATCACGGTCATCACGGCCATCATCACAGAAGGGCTGACATTCTTCAGAAGGGTCTTCATGATTTTGATGGTCTTTTGGGATTCCATTTCCGTCGTTAAATTATTTCAATTCGATGAAAAATCCTGCTCAATACCTTACTTAAAGAAGATTATTTGAAATCTTCTCTCTGCCAAAGCATCGTAATGAGCAACGCTCTTTTGGAAAGTTACTTGTCCAGAAGAATTTTGCTGAAAATTCCGATAAACATTTATGCTCTCCTCTAGTCGGTGTGAACTCTTAAATTACAAATTACTTCGATTTCCTTCCTGAGAAATCGCAAGAAATTTTGAGTTTATCTACCAAATATGCATGCTCAGGTGGTTTTATATGCTTAGGAGGAGTTTTGAAAGCAACAACATTTTAAATAATGTTTCCCCTTTATGGTGTATGTACTTATTTATTTATATTCTTTGTCAAAATAATAACATGGATGGAAGAGAAATAAAGATTTTCTTAAAATAACTAAGACTTTTTTTCCTGTGTTCGTGTCTGTTTTATATATGTATTAAAACATAAAGTAGTTATGAATTATTTACAAAATTTGAAATATTGCAATTTATTTGACTACAGAAAATGTCTTTTAAATCACACATGGTAATCTTTCAATTTTTTTAAAAAAAATATTTATTTAAAATAAAATAATGAGCTCAAATAATTTTATTTATTAATTGTCCTTAATATTTTAATATATGATATAAATTATTATACCAAAAAATATTATTAAAAAATTTAATATGGTTAGTAGGTTATTTAAATACTAAAATATCTTACCTAATTTACATGATATGTGATTAACATGTTTTTAAAATTTATAAAATGATATTCGATTTCCTTTGACGTTATTTGGAGGAATAAATAATTTAAAATTTAATATATAATATTACAAGAATATGTTAAAATTTAAATATTCTGTTTCTCCCTTCAAACTATGTTAATATATATTATATACAATGTAATTAATTATTATAGCAATTTCTAATATGCATTTCTATTAATACATATTTCTTCAAATAAAAAAAGATAATAATATTTGCTGCTGTAAATATGCTGTTAAGTACAATAAGTACCAGTTTGATATTATATATATATATATATATATATATATATATATATATATACCAAATAAACAGAGATACATTGAAGCTCTTTTGTATTATGTTTATAATCTCTTAAAAGGCGAATAATATAATAATCAAAGTAATAACCTTATTAAAGCAATAAAATATAGCTTCATTTCATTATATTTTTTAAAAATTTATTTTAAAGATAACTTCATTAAAATTATTCAATTAAGCAATTTTATATAATTAAAATCCTTGTTATACTCTTAACAAAAGAAATCATTTTCTTGTCAATGAAAAGAAATTTGTTTATAAATCATACATTTAAGATAGCATTCATATGTTTTGTTTGAAATAGAAAGCAATATGTTGCATAGAGCAAGTATGTTTTGCATCTATAAAAATGTTGTTAAATTAATCAACTAAAATTATTACTAAATTAATCAATAGAAAAAATAGGACAAAAGAAGTTGATTTGGAAATTATTCCGCAATTAAAACTATAAAAAATAATTATTTTTGAAATATAGTTTAAAAATATTGTTTAAACGGAAATCATAATTTTGATTTCTCGTTTCAGTGTAATCACGTGCGATTAAAATTTTGTAGTTAATCACTATAAAATGTAATGTTTCGTCTTTTTATAGCTTGAAATAATTCTACCTCTTTCATAATAAGCAATTTAATATGAAGCAATTTAAGTAAAGCTAAACAATTTATTATCATTTATTTTCTTCTTATCTCGAATTATTTCAAAATTATGAAAATTGTTTCAATTTTTCTAGGACAGTAAAGCATACACATAAATATATTTTTTTTAGAAATCGTTTGAGAAATATTGCTTATAGTAAACCAAAAACAATTTATTTTATGTATTTAGATTATCACAGAAACGCGTACGTTGAAATATTATATTTAACCATTTTAAAATACAAATTCTATCTTTTAAAAGCTTGAAATAACTGTACTGCTTTCATATTTCATCAATCAAGACAATTTAATAGATCATAATATATCACACTCCATTTCAGAGGAGTTCTTAATTTTCTTCTGCTATTGAACAGTTTCAAAACCATTAAGTTTTCTAATAATAAAGTACAGAAGGAAAGCTAGCAAGCAAAATGTATTCATTTTTGAAATATCATTTAAAAAAATACTGTTTAAAATGTTTGTAAAAATCAATTAATTGCATGGGAAAGAATTCACAGTTTTTGCGTGAATGTTTGAAATAATTCTATACTTTTGATAATTTTTTTATCAAACAAAACATTTTAATAAATTATATCTTTTGCTTCAGTACAGGTCCTAAATTATCTTCAGTTGTTGAATTGTTTCGAAATTATGAAAGTTATAGCAGATTTCACTTTCCGTAGTGTACTTTTACATTTTTAGGATTTATTATGCGTTTTATCTCATAAACCTCTAGCTTTCTTATTTTTTTCTCAAGAACTTCGTCACATAATAATTTTAACTTATGTAGTTAAGTTATAGATGCTTGTTTTATAAGAATTAAACAAATAGAAAGTGAGAACATTTTTGTATCTAATATTCTCCTTTCATTTTTTTCTAGTTTTTCAAAATCTCTTCAAATTAATATTTTTTATCAGAATCTAAGTAGCTGAATTTTACAGGCATATTAAACAACATAAACAGAAAAACATTATTAAACCGCCGTAATTGGAGATCCGAGTCAAAATGATTCTGCATTGTTCATTAGCTCTGATTATCAAGTGGTATTTTGTCCTTGAATACAATCCTCTCCTCAGTACCTTCAAGTTGTTCTTTCAGCAGTATGTTGATAAAAGTCTACGTATAAACACGTGCGTATAACCGAGTAATTTTTTTCTCAAAGTGGTTGTTGTTATTTATGGAGTCATTAACTCCAAGTCTCTGAAACTATTTTTAATTTGAATATGCAAAAAGAATAAAGAAATATTCTTAAAATAATATTTTAAAATATTATATTCTTTACTTTTATTAGTTTAATTCTAAAAACTATTAACATTAAAGTAATTTAGTGATATATAAACGAAGTAAATACTCATTAAAAGATTGTCTAGATTTTTCTTATAATATTATATGTTAGAAAGATGTTATAACATTTAACATTTTTAATAGTAACATTTTTAATATTTTTGTAACTGCATGATTTCCAAAATGTATTGTTTTTCCAAAATAAATTTTAATGCGTTTTACAAATGACAAAAAATAAATAAATAACAATGGCGTCATTTTGACTCTATGTCTATATCCACGTGAAGAAATTCATGCATCCATTTAATATGCATGCATATTAAATCCTTCATTATATGATGTCAAGTTGTTTAAGATTATTACTGGCAAGATATACATATCCAGCAGGATAACAATTTATTTTAGTACAATTAGAGAATAATTATCTTGCAGCATTGTAACTGTGCCAGATTCGCTCTTCCTTGGCTGTCAGAAAGAATCACCATGTCACTGTGTCTTAAACTTGTGACAGCTGTAATGAATTTACAATTAAGCCACTTCCTCCATTCTCTGAGACAAAGGCCATTAAACTCTCTCATTGCTCGCTAAACCCCATTATTTGCATCACTTCCAGAACCCGCACGCGACCGGGCCATCATGCAATTTCCCTTTACCTGCTACCGGCCAGTGCATTCTTCGCCCTTTACACAAACAAAAGACACTACCTGGAAATGGCTACAAACTGCTGACATCTACCGACGTAATGGAGGGAATAAAAAATGGAATAATGACACAAGTCGGAAACGGTCCGCGAATTCGAATTAGGGCTGGCTGCTCTGACAAGTCTTGTGCGTTGGGTGAACCCTCACGCATCCCTCTAGTTAAAAGCCTTCGGGTCCTGCAGACATTGACAAGCAGTAATTGACTTGGAATGACAAGCTCTAAATGTCACGGGAGACAAGAGTTCGTGTTCTGAGGGGGGTTGTAGAATGGATTTGGGTGTTTAGGATCTTGGTTAGTGGGCACCGGGATCGAGATGACATTATTGAAATCGCGTCTGATTAAGGTGTTAAGGTTGGAATGAGGGTGGTATAGAAATTCTGTGATTTGCAGCTGTGCCGGCATTGTTGGAGTTCCTTGGTAAAGACCAGTATTTGAGTATCGTAATTAGTTTCTAATGAGTTTCATGTACGTCTGTTTGGGACATTTTACGACTTACCAAATTGTATATGCAATCAAGTGTAAGAATACATGATGCAAAGATATTTAATTGTTAACTTATGCAAGTGGAGCAAATAAATTTCATATAAGTATATTAGTTGTGACATTGTTTGCAAAAGTTTTTAGAAATAGATAGACTGCTATGTATTAGTTTCTCTGCATTGTAAAACTTAGTTATTTCAAATGTTGGTATTATGAATTCGCAATTTAGATCAACATTTTTCCTTTGAATTTTTAATTAGCTTAAAGTTAAATTATTCTATGATTCGAATTTATTTTATTTACTGCAAAGTAACAATTAAAATTGCTTTTATTTTTGAAAAATTTTCTTTAGTATCTTATTCTTTGGTAGATCAAGTGGATGCTTTTTAAAGCTCTTAATTTTCCCATTCAATCAAAAAAAAATAAATAACAGATTTTTCATGATATTTTTAAGCAATTTGAACACATAAGAAGCGAATTGGACCATTATCAAGTTTCATTGTACACTGCAATATGATATTTAAAAAGCTATATATTGTTTGTTTATTAAAATTACTTACTTATTTTTTTGAAATCATTGGTTTCAAAACTTTTAAAATTTTTAGTTACAATTAATATCACTTTATTTATTAAAATATCTTCTTTTTATTTACTGCGCCATATTTTAAAAACTTTGAAAATAAAAGAATGAGCATTCTTTTAGAATGCTCATTTTTTATTAGTTTCTCTGTATTCCAATTTTTGAATCAATAAAATTTTACTGAGACCACATCGGCCCCAAATTAATTATTTTCCATTATTCTCCATTTAATTGTCAAAATAATATGCACAGAAGAACTAATTACTATTTTAAAGTTTTCTGAATCTCTGAAAATTTGAAATGCCAGAAAGCATATAATTTACCATCCAGACTGGAACCATCTGGAATGTCTTGCACGCCAGGATCCTTATATTACAATAATTAATATTTTGAAAATATAGGCTTACGGTACTCTCTGCATCGTTTAGCAAAAACAGATTTATCTCAAAATATTGCTTTAAACTAAGCTTATTATAGAACAGCCATGTTCATTTAATTGTCACTGTTAAATCTAAGATTCGCATATTCAAAATTTATCCTTTATTTGAAGAATCCATATGCAATAGGTTTATACGAAGCATATTTATTGAATTGGAATGGCAGAAAATTGGACAAATATTTTGACAAAGTTCTTTCAAATTGCATGAATTATTAACTTTGCTTTTTTCTTAGTTATTTGCTGGTCTAACTGGAATTGTTAAAAATATAAATAAAATTATTTCTATCAATACAATATTTTATAAAATATTACATCAAATTTACTGCTTATATATTAGATACAAATTGATTTTCAAATACTAAATAAAAGATCCTGACAAATGCAAATGTGCACTAAGAGCAATGTTTACTGGGGCGATCAGATACGAAATGTAGATTTTTCAGCCGCAGCTGTGACTTAGGATGTGAACATGTACCCAACCCTCAAGCTAAAAATCCTTTTTAATGTAAGCAAAGCAAGTAGCAAGTAGCAATATTTATTTTTTTAATCATATTTAAAGTAGTAATATTTATTTTTTAATCATATTTATATATGTTTTGTGAATATTATAAATTTTAATAGTTTAAAAAAACTAACTAATGTATGATTAAATCTTATTTATATATATTTTAACATCCAATTAATAAATTTGTATATATTTTTTTCTGGAATTTAAAATAAGCTGAAACATAATTTATATTTAGCATAAGCGGATAAAAATTATTTTTAAAATCCCTTGAGAAAAGTTCGTCAACGAATAAAGCATATTTTTAAAAATCAAAATACATTACGTATTATTTTATGAATTATAATAATTATTATTCAAGGAAAATTTCAACAATAAGGAATGCATTCCAAGAGTTAATAAAGAAAAGTTCTTTATTGGAAAGCAAAGTTTGAAACAAATACATTAAAAAAAAACTCATTAAAAATAGTTTCTTTATAAATTAATAGTTTTTATCTGTGTTTTTAGTATAAATAAAAAAATAAATTTGTGAATAATATCGTATTAAACAATTTTGGTTTATACATAAGAATATTTTGCTTTATTTTATTATCTGATTTCTAGAAAAAACAAATAACAAATCCCATGGTATTTGGAATTTGTAGAAGAAATTATAACTGTTATAACAATATAATTGCTTGATATCATCTTACTTAAGAAAAGCTTTTAGATAAAAACACAATGCGATATAATCACTGAAGCGATTCGGACTTTTTTTTCCCTTTTACTATTGCGAGACAAAAGAAAGCTTCTTTTTTCCTTTTAAAAGATGAAAGCTTCACATTTTTAACAATGCTTTTAAAAAATTTGCAGTTATTTAAAACAAACAAACAAATATAAGAGCAATCTTTGTTCTATTATAAAGCAATTGGAAAGAAGAAGCCACAAATTTTAGAATTCTAAAAAGCCACAAGCGAAAAAATGAATAACAAAATTATAAAAATAAAAATACATATTGAAAATTTTGATTTCAGGTGAAAAAAAACACGAAATTATACAAAGCCAATATATTTATTAGAATGAATAATTGGAAAACAAATATGCCGACAAAATTCATTTAAAAAGTCTTAATAAATTAAAAGCGTTCTTGCCTAACTCCTATATAAGACTAATGAGGACTATCAGGACTATGTCGGCGTTGCGCCGACAAACAAAGATCACTGGGAACTAATTAGGACTTTAAAATTTTTGCTGGCTGTATAAAACTAACCTTATTATAAAAAAAAAGAAAATGAAATTTGGTTATACATGAACTTTATGCAAAAAAGTTCTGAGAACAATAAAAGAACAAACATTTTAAAAGTTAAATTACAAAGTGAAGAGAAATACTTTGCGGAGACGGACTTTGACGTCAACGCAGAGCCTATACAGCCCGTGGTTTTTGTGTTATATATAAATAACTTGTATGGTACTACCTTTAACTATACTTTTACTTGGGCGGTATTATCATATTTTTGTAGCAACTGGGTTACACTACCTTCAGCTTCTGTGTTACACATTCTATGTATACCTTAGATTCTGTGTTCATAAAATATGTAAACAATTTGAAAATGGATAGAGAATAGAGTGAAATTGACTTAATATTTCAAGTAAGAAACAACCAACCAAACATTAAAGCGATTTTTATAATTGCTAAAGCAATAAAAGTAAAGCAAGGGACTAGTATGTTCTTTACTTTGCTTTTATATCTTATTAATGTTTATTGGTTTTATAATTTGATAATGGTCTTAGAGTGGTTTGATTCAATTATGCTATAGTCCTGCTTAGATATGAATTTTGAAATAATATTTTGCAATTATTATTATTGTGTAATTTTAATGAAATTTTTTTAAAAAATTACTAATACTTGACTTTAAAACCTCAATTTCTGTGAATTTCGAGTCACGAATTGTCAATACTTTGACGAAAGTCAGACGCCTCGCAGAAAAAATCCTTTGTTTGAATCCGTGTCTGAAGATGACCCTTGATAAAGTCTTCATGCCGGTTTCCTATTTTTCCTTCTTTTTTATTCCGTTTTATTCCTTTTATTGCATTTAAACTTAATATTTATTCAAATTGTGGGTCAGAATTTCTTGTGAGCGAGCAAAGCAGTGAAATTTCCCATTCAAAGTTAGAAAATAACATATCTTTTTACATTGTTACTCAAATCTATGACCTTAACTTATCTTTCTAATGAAATTAAAAGGCATTTATTAAATTCCCGAGAGCCTGTCTAGGGTCAATACTTGGACGAAAGTCAAACTCCTCACAGAAAAAAAAAATCCCTGGTTTGAATCACTGGCTCAAGGTAACCCTTAATAAAGTCTTCTGGTCGGATTCATTTTTTTCCTTCTCTTTTATTCCATTTTATTCTTTTTTTTTTTTTGCATTTAAACTTAATATTTATTTCTAATTTGGTCAATATTTCTTGTGAGTGAGCAAAGCAGTAAAATTTCCCTTTCAAAGTTAGAAAATAACTTATCTTTTTACATTGTTACTGAAATCTATGACACTATCTTTTTCTACTGACATAAAAAGGCATTTATTAAATTCATGAGAGCCTGTCTAGGGGAAATTAAAGGGAAAAGATGATAAACCTGGCGTAAAGGATTGCGTATCAAGAAAAGGCAGGATGTTAAAAGAAAGCGTCAAAGGGACAAATGAAATTCCTCTCCCTGTTAATCACCTAACAGAAACAAAATGCATCTCTTCAGTAGAAAGCCACCAAATGCGACTGATCCTTCATGGATTTGCAACAAGATCTTTATACTCTTACCCAAGTGCCCCAGGCATCTTTCCGTACCTGATACAAAGTAATCAAGACACAAATAAATAATGAAAAAACAATATCCGCTCCTCCTTTCCCTCAAGTAAGAATGTCATAGCATTGTCTTCCACTGCAATTATCCGGCATTCTTCGAGAGATTAACATGCGGCAGTCTTTTTTTGCCGTGAAAGCGAAATTGCTCGTCGTCCATTGTTTTACTCTTCGAGGATCATCGGACAGCACTAATTTTGAGCCGACCCCTTTCTTTCTCATCGATTTTGCCTGCCAGCGGTTTCGAAGTTTTTAATTTCGTTTTGGGTCTGTTCCTAAGAGATGTTGAGATGTCTCGCATATTGTGCAGATTGTTGTTCCGCGTGTCGTAATTAGTTTTGTTCGGAAAAAAGAGAAAATCAGAGAGTATATGTTTAACTATGAAATTAATCATTTGGACATCAAAGAATCAAATCTATGGAATATTTAAATAAGAAGTTTAAAGTGATTAATGTGAAAATAAAGTCAGGATATTTTTCGAATTGTAGTTTTCAGATAAATGTCAGCGAAACAATGGATAATGAATCATTAAAATAAATTACTTTTTATTTACAAAACTGCTTTACATATGACTTACCGCATGCTTCTGGTTAAATTCTCTAATGCTTATTAGATTGATAATTATACCTCCAAGCGAAATGCAAATAGGAACAATTTATTTCTGAAAAACCGCAAGAAAATGAATTCTTTTTATCTAACGAATAAAATCATTAGTAATTCAAAACAAGGGTATAATATATAGAATGTATATTCAAATCTCTTGACTTGTAAACACATTTATATAATTAAAAAACAAAAAAAAAATATATTATTTTATTTTACTTAATTTCAACGACGATAGTTTGGCGAATGTATTTTTCAATGAATACAAAAAATACATAGAAAACAAAGAATACAATGAAAAAAATTCAAGAAATACAAAATATAAAGGAATTAATCTTTCTTCTAGGCAGAACTATTATTTATTCAGTTTTAATTAAAGAAACAAAAACTCTTCTAAGAAGGTAAAAACTGAATCGGTACAAAGATCGTTATTTTCCAAATCATTAAACATTCAATGTATTATTTTTCATTTTGTTATTACAACTTAGAATTTATTTTTAATATAAGCAAGAAAAATTAATTATTTTCTTTTTCTCTAAGTTTTGCTGTCCAAAAGAATTTTATGGTGAGGCCCTTTTTTCAGTTCTGGAGAGGATGAATTGTTTCAAAATCATAACATCTTCAGTCGGAAACTTCTAAAGCAAAAGACATTGGGCTCTTTTTTTACTCCTATAAAATCCTACAACTCTCTAATTACTCTGTTTGCATAGATGTTATAATAATAGATATTCCATAGATGTTATATAGTTTATTGATGTCTGAGGCTGGTGGAGATAACTATATTCAGACGCTCAATTCCCCCCAAGCCTTAGTCCAGTGGCCTCAAATTTTGGAAAGTTTTTGAACGAGGAATATAGGTATATATATTATAGTAATAGATGTTCAATAATAATAGTTTGCATATTGAGGTTTTTTGGGGGACATAGTAATTGTATTCATATCTCAATTCCCCAAGCTTTAGTATAGTGGCCATAAAGTTTGACAAGCTATTGAATGAGGCATATAGGCATATATGTTATAGTAATAGATTTCATTAGTAATAGTTTGTATGTTGAAGCTTTTAAAGAGACGGGGCAACTATATTCATATGTTCAATTACCCGAGCTCTATCCAGTGGCTCTGAAGTCTGGCAAGTTATTGAACGAGGCATATATGTTATAGTAATAGATTTCATTAGTAATAGTTTGTATGTTGAAGCTTTTAAAGAGACGGGGCAACTATATTCATATGTTCAATTACCCAAGCTCTATCCAGTGGCTCTAAAGCTTAGCAAGTTTTTAAACGAGGCGTACAGGCATTTTTTAAAAACTTTTTATTCTAAATAAAACTGGAATCATATGGAAATTAAAATATTTAGTGTGATCTTTAAAGTGATCAGGCTATTTTAGTTCTAATAATAAAATTGCACTCACCAGATTATCTCACATGAAATAATGTCACAACCTGTCAGCGGCGGACTTTGTTTTTCTTCCATGAATAGACTTTTGTCTGAACTTCTTTAGTGAGACAGGTGAACTGACCATTGATTTGAAGCGTAGAAATAAGATAGTGAATAGTTTGTTGCCAATACTTTGTTGTGAATATATTTTTGTTTGGAACGTGATTTGAAAACTTCCTTAATCCATATTTTTAAAAATTCAAAGAAGATGTCTATATACTCCTGTTTATGCCCCTGAGTCCAATTTATCTGTCGCTGGATTCATAATCACACGGGTTTCAACGATTTTAAATACTAATCAGAGAGTATGTGTGGAAGTTTTAGGAAAAGCATTCCCTCTTGTTCTTGATAAGGACGAGAAATTCCGTTAATATGAGATGGACGAGAAATTCTGTGAATATGAGATGCATGAGAAATTCTGTGAATATGAGATGGACGAGAAATTCCGCGAATATGAGATGGACGAGGAATTCCGTGAATATGAGATAATGAACTTCCAAGAAAGGGGATAAAGTGTAATCGAATAAAATAGAAAATAAATCAATAATAAAAACTCTTTCATTGTTTTAAGATTACTGCTTTGATTTTCTAAATAAAAGAAAAAGTACTTATTTTTAGTATCAGCTTAATAAAGATATATAATCGTTTGAAATGTTAAATATTCTTTATTGTTTAAAGACATTGCTATTTCTTTAAAAAAAAAAAACAGCAGAAAATTACAAATGAGTTCTAACACATTCCATTTGAAGAAAGTAAACAAAAGTTTTAACTTCCTGGGTGTTATTCCAAAACGTTCGAAGAATCTTAATACGTAACAGGATTATGATAAGAAAGTGTCTGTCCTCCCATAACTTATTCTTCCCGACGGAGAATTAATCCTGTGTTTTGACCGTGAAAACAAACGATTTTTCATGGTACAGTTGTCAGACTGATAACAGTGATCTATAAACCGAGTTTTCTCCCTCTAATTCTAGGAAAACGGAAAAGAATTATGTTTCGTCTTGAAACCTAAGTACAACACTTTCACTGATCGAATGATAACAAACATTTCGAATCGATCAATCAGGAAAAATGGAGCTATTATGTTTAACATAATAATTGGAACTTAAATGCTTAAGAACTGACTCATCTAAAAGCTTTATGTCAATAACAAATAAAAGATTAAAATTTTGATTGATTTGCGAAAAATGGGAAGGGATTTTTAGAATCTTGTGGTTTTAGACAAATAATAAACGAGGAATTAATGTTTTATGCATTAAAATGTGGTTTCATTTAACCACTTGCGCTGATAAAAGATTCACAGATGCTTGTGCTAAAACAGTTCACAGTATTCGCAGCAAGAAGATATAAAATATTTGATACCTTATATAACAAATACGCAATAAATAATTTTGATTGATTTGCGAAAAATGGGAAACGATTTTGAGAATCTTGGGATTTAGACAGATAATAAAAGGACAATTAATGTTTTATGCATTAAAATGTGATTTCATTTAACCACTTGCGCTGATAAAAGATCCACAGATGTTTGTGCTAAAACAGCTCACTGTAATTTGCAGCAAGACGATATAAAATATTTCATACTTTATATAACAAATACGCAATAATTTTAATAAATTAATAATAAATAATTTAAATAATAATAATTATTATATAATTATTAATTAATAATAATAATAAAATAATAATAAATAATTTTAATAAATACGCGATAAATAATTTTGATTGATTTGCTTGCGAATCTTGTGGTTTTAGACAAATAGTACAAAAAACAACAATTAATGTTTTATGCATTAAAATATAGTTTCATTTAACCATTAAAAGATTCACAGATGCACATGCCAAACCAATCCACTGTAATTCACAACGAGGCAACAAAAATATTCAATATCTTAGAGAAATGAGGAAAAGATTATTTCTTCTAAATGAATCAATTTTCAATCCAAGACTAAGTTCCAACATAAATCTCAGTCACGAACATCATTTTTACATCTGTGAAAACTGCTTGCCAACATATACAGTATGTTGTTGGCGATTTTGTGACAAAAGCATTTCGATGTGCCTGGCACATCTTTCCAATACAAGTGGCTGAAAAGCATTCGTCTTTGAAATTAATTTTGCGTTAAACATTTATTTTAACAACAATATAAATCTTTTTAAGAATATACATTAATTTTTAATGGAAATTACTTGCTTCAGGAAATGATGCTAAATCTATACATATTTTTTTAAGTTCGGGTCATAACAAAGTAAATTTTATTTAAATAAAAGAAAATGAAGTTCACTCATAAAAATGGATTCATATATTTACATATATATAACGGTGTTATAGGGTTTTCAATCAGACGTATTTGTAAAATAAATTTTTATTGATTTATGGCTCTTATCATAAATCTACAGAACAGACTATTTGGTCTATAGCTAAGGAATTGTAACATGGTTAATTTTTGTTTAACCATGGTTACAACTACTATTAAATAGTTTATTAAAAAATTTCTTTGATTTTTTTAATTAAAAACTATTGAAATCTATAACGTTTCTCTTCAATAATTTCAGAGCAAAACTATATATACCACTTGGAAATGCTGGAACTTCCTAAATCTTTGTTATTTTCTCTTAAATATGATACGGAAAGAGAAAGAACTGCAGTTTTCGAAAACAGTCTAAAAGTCTAAGATATGGAGTTTTGGTAAATCTTCACATTTTAGATCTATGTTTCTGAAAGGAAATAAACTAGTTTAAAAATAGCTTTTTGTCTGTCTAGTTGCCAATACGATGATTAAAAAAAAAACTTGTTGGATAAAATTTGTAAAATGGTTTAATATTAATATTCGTAAATCAGTAGTATTACATTTTGGACCAAATCCCTGAAACGGTTGATTGTCTTCTATATCTATATATATGAGAGCTATAGCTTAAAAGTATAGTAAATTATACTGATCAATTTTTATATTTTATATGTATCGAATTAAAATTATACATCTAATTTTGGATTAGATTCGTCAAAGGATATAATGTCTATTTTTATGCCTGTGTATATGGAAATAGGCTCATTCAAAAATGCAAAGGACTGGATAAATGAAATTTAGTGTATGGTTTTCAAAGTCAAAATCATGCATACGTTTCTGATTTTGGCCCAAATCAGTTGAAGGGGAAAATCCGAAATTTATACTTGCTTCTTTTCGCAAGACAATAAAATTTAGAGTAAAAATCGTGATATTGCACATGTGTAAAGAAATCTGAATGAAATTATTTACATCTTTTAAAGTGCTAAAGATAATATAATTTTGTCAATATTAATTATAAATTATGCCCAATTACAAGCCTTTCCAATTATCCAAAACCATTCATTCACTCTCGCCTTCTACTCTCCAGTTGCTCCAACAGTTTAGATAAATAGGATTGCAATGGAGCCACCACTTGAATCAAAACCAAAATTCCAAACCAATTCCGCTTCCTACAACACCAATAGATACAAACTACTTACCGTCTTTAAAGTGGGAAAATTCCATTTAACTGTACTGAAAATAAATAGAACGTACTCAAAAAATGTTGAAGTAAAACAATTTCATAAAATAGGATCAACTGCCACATTGAAAAGTCCAAGCCACTTAATCTAACAATCTCTTATTCAATATCTTCCAATTCAACCTCCAACGCTTCTCGATTACTTCTAATAATATGCATAAAATTCCGATTTTGAGCATGATAATAATAGCTGTCATTGAAAGGAGCATAAAATAATAATTATTATATTCAGAAAAAAAATAAAGAAAAAAGCTTTATGAGACTTTAAAAAAGATATCAAAGACACTTTTAACAATAATCTTTATCATATAGGGACTTACTATCTTTTAAGAGTTCCTAACTATCTAGAATGTTAAAGTATCTTTATATATATATAGATTGCTAAACCTGCTAAATAATGAACAACCTGAAATATAGTACCAACATCATTTCAGCCAGGGCATCATGAGGTTTTCCAAAAAACATGTTCCGGTGAATCCACCATGATTAGTCAAAATTTGGTCGATGTAAAAATCACCATAACCATCAAAGCCACAAAATAGTTCCTACCTCTTAAGACTCGTAATAAACTTTTCGCAATGCCAGAAAAACTTTCTTCCAGGACCATTAAAATCCTGTTGAAGTCCGCATCACTCACAATAATTGCATTTTCCATATACTTTTTTTTATCTTTTTATCTGATGTATTTTTTTTTTGTCTTTGTTGATCTCATTTCCTAAATTGGTGTTTCTGTGAGATTAGTTTATCTATTACCATTAATACAGAAATTCAGATAGAGCAAAAGTGTCTAGTATTATACTCGTATTACAGTACTGGACAGTGCTGCTACTCATATTACAGGCACAAATAAATCTTCGTGGACTTGAATTGGTTTTGCATTGTATACTCCATTGTATTTTATTAATTACACTAAAATTATAATCAAAAATTAATAACTATTTCTTTTAAAATCTTTGTCTTCTCTTCTTTTTCATTTAAAATCCACAGAATGCCATCGTTTTCGTGTCACAAGCAACTGTCTAAATTATTTAATAACACCTAGCATGACACACATGCTATAAAAGCACATAATTTTACAGATGTTTCTCTAATTTTTAACAGTCCGTACAATGATGCTGTCGATACTGTTTCGATCAGTAGTGGTGAGGTGGTCGGCTGTATAAAAGAAGTCCTTACAATGACATTGGTAAGAATTCTTATAGAAAATTGAGCAACTTTTATGTATTATGCATATTCCAAATTTCTTCGTATCCATTTTAAGCAAAAAATAGAAGATCTTTGACCATATCTTGTAGCTGTTAATAACCGCAGACACACATAACTAAAAATTCTAGATTCATTTAATTTTATTGAAGATAAATTTCTTTTATTAATATACTATAAAAGAAGCTTATATTCTATTTATTATCTAAATATTAATTAAATGCTATAGAAAGTATAATAAATTATTCAATCAATATTATATGTCAGTTGGATAACTTATTGTTGGATAGTAATTCAGATTAAAATGAAACTCTACAGTTTTTACTTTCTTGTAATCAGTATCAACAGTAAATTAATAAAATCTTCAAAAGACTTATTTTGTAAACATTACCTTCTTATTTTTGAACAAGTAAACTAAAATAGAAGGCAAGATACAAATGACTGGCATTTCTTATTTGCTAAAAGGTTAAAATTGTCAAATGCTAGCAAATTTTGGACAAAATCGACCAGCTAAAAACTTGTCTTTCTTTTTGCATGTTTGTGAACATGGAATTCAAAAGTACTACAGCTAGGAAGCTGAACTTGGACTCAAAAATGCTACAGATAAGAAGCTGCTACTCTAGAATTTGGCAATCGTTTCATTGCAAAAATTTCTGACAAGTACCAAATATTGGATCGAATCCATCAGCGTATTAACTATTATGGTCATGTAAATGTATTAATTCGATAGTTTAAATATATAAAAATTGATATTTTTTCTCCTCCAAAGTGTGGATTTATCCCAAAATCTGAATACATGACATAATTAAAGAAATGCAAATAGGTACCAAATTCTCTTCGCGACATTATAATGATGTAAACAGAAGTTTGGAGTGAGGCAAGCTAGGTAGATGAAATTAGGTAACACTTTCATCATCAAAATTGGTGATGTGCATCTAATTTGGACCATATTCATCAGCGAATTTACTCTGTCACTCGAATCATGCATAAATGAAAATGATGATTCAATAATGCAACAGGGAAAATTATAAACATTTATATAAAATCTTCTTACCAATTGTGAGTTTGTAACAAATTCTGGACCGAATCGAGATAAAGGAAGTGATGCAAATCCAAATCCAATTATCTTCGCTGCCCGTGAAAAAGTGCACCATATAAACAAGAAATTGCGGTGGAGAATATGTCCCCTGTTGTTTCCGTTACTACAATTCTTAAGGACAATTCAAATTACTAGAAAGATACTTGACGTACAGTTATTCGATATTAAATAGTTCTTTATATAATTACAATATCTCGTGGGAAGATTGGATTTTATCTGACTCCAGAATCCGATCTCCACTGAAGAAACTATTTCTTTGTCTTGAATTAACCCTTTAAAGGATCGTTTTTTTCTAGTGATATAATGTTAAAATATTTTTAGGCTTGAAATAAGAATAAGAAAAGGGATTCATTTAGCTTATTAGATAAATTTAATTTAATTAATTAATTAATTTGGTTAATTAATAATTAAGTAACAAATCAAGACACGTCATTTTGAGTAAGATAAAGAACTGAAGCATCTAAGTTTCTGTCTTTGTAAAAAAAAAAATTGTCTGAACTTATCCCAACATACATAATTTCATACAAAGATTGATAAATTTGGTGGGAAGCATACTTCCCATTGCCCTAGAAAGGGTTAATAGGCAGGATGTGGGATAAAACCCTTTGATAAAAACATCGATAGTAAAATCCAAGTCAGTAACAAGAAAAGAATTGAAACAGTTTATTACAACAGCAGAAATTATGAGAAGAGAAGATTTTGGATAATAACCATTACATAAGTTAGTTATATTCAGCTTAAAAATATTAACAAAGCCATAAAAAACGTGACGAACTCTCTATGAGGACAAATTATGAAAAGAAACTGTGATAACAAAAATAAAGAATGCTTAAGTTTGGAGCACTTACGTTTGGATTTAAGCACGTCTCTTCTTTTCATTCCCTGTAGCATATTCTCTTTTACAATCGCCCCAATCTCATAGCATTTAACCGTAATATTTTAATACATTTGTGCAGAATTAAATTTTAAACACCAGAAATCCATATTTTGCCTAATTTAACACTCAATTTATAAACAAAAAATATTTATTCCTTAGAATTTTCTGTTGCCCTAAGGCAAGTAGAATCACTTATTACGTCTCACCTCGTTATAAGCTTACTGTCACTTATCTGTCATTCATTATCGATTACTTAACCGAAACAGATGACATAAAAACTTCAGTTTTCTTGCAGCAAATTTTTAAGTTAATTTGCTTCACATAACGACTTAATGGAGAACTGGAAGTGCTAGCTTAAATGACAACTGTCTTTGCGTCGTTGAAAACTCATTCTTTCTGATTGTGTCATTTCGGTCACGTGCATGAATAATTGTTTATTGAGAAATTTGTTTTCATTCAAAATATTCGCAATAGAACATTTACAATATACAAATTTACAAATTGCTTTGCTATCAAGTTGGCACTTCCATTGTATCTTTCAATAATTATACAGTTTAATAATTTCGAAAAATCGAAACACTTTAGTTTCTTTGGTTTTGACGCAAGTAGATCAAGTGATACAGTTTTAACATGACACAGTTGATTCTCCTTATCTTTTAAGAAGGCTATCTTCATTGAAAATGAGTTTAAGACAATGAAAGAGCTAGAGAAATTATCATTTATCATTTTACGAAGTATATGGAAATGAAAAATTTCATAAAACACATTTATTCACTTTTGGTGACTAGTTTGAGGAAGAGTTGTCGACAAGCTTCCATAATACAAGGGGTGTTCAAATAAAAAGGTGCGAAGCGACACTATGGGTATAAATGAAGACTTTATTCAAAGTATACATCATAGGCCTGAACACAACGATCCCATTGATTAACGAGCCGAAGGATTCCTTGTTCCCAGAATTGCTGTGGCCGTGACGGAACCAAGTCCTTCACAGTGTCTTTGAGTTCGCCGTCCGAGTTGAAGCTCTTCCTTTCAGATGTTTTTTCAGGGGATCAAAGACATCGAAATCGCAGGTTTACCTGTCCGGGCTGTAGGGTGGATGGTTGAGCTGTTCCCGCTTGAACTTGGCCAGTTTCGCGAGTGTGATCCTGGAGACGTGTGGGCGCACGTTATTATGGAACAGAACCACACCCTCCATTGAGCCCCAGTGTTTTGTTCTTGCCTGACCTACGTAGTCTTCGGAGAGTCTCACAGTACACACTGGAGTAAATGGTTTTGAAAAAAAAACATCTGAAAGGGATGCGCTTCAACTCGGACGGCGAACTCAAGGAGCTGTGAAAGACTGGGTCTCGTCACGGCCGCAGGAATTCTGGGAACAAGGAACTTTTCGGCTCGTTAATCACCGGGCTCATTGTTCTCAGGCGTTTGAATAAAGTCTTCATTTATACCCACAGTGTCGTTTCGTACCTTTTCTTTTGAATACTCCTTGTATATACGTACCAAAATTCGTAGCCTTAAATCAAACAGTTTGACTTGTTGAGAGCTAGTACACACATATTTTTCTTTATTATTAGTAGAAGTAATGAATAATGAAATATATTGAAGACTAAAAAGCAGAAAATGAAAATAATAAATGAATCCTTCATTTATCTAATGTTTTATTAGTGTCTAAATAGTAGGATTTTTTTTTTTCGTTTCCTAAAATCTGGTATGCCGAAACATATCGTAGGCCTTTCATAAAATATTAAAAAAATTTAAAAAATATGCAAAAATAGAAACAACAAAAGAATATAATTTAAAAAATTATCTAATTTATTAACATTTAAGGTATGAAGATGATTAGA
Organism: Argiope bruennichi; assembly: GCF_947563725.1. Classification (NCBI taxonomy): domain Eukaryota; kingdom Metazoa; phylum Arthropoda; class Arachnida; order Araneae; family Araneidae; genus Argiope; species Argiope bruennichi. Next base: position 60,745,714 of record NC_079154.1, read on the forward strand.
ATCTCAATTTACAAAGAGTCTATCACAGCTTACTAGATTCGATGCTTCATTCGTTTACAACTTATCCTGTATAGTTTAATAAAATAAATTTTCTACTTCTCAGTAAATTATTAAAATGCAATTGTTGTCCTTATTTCTTATTAGTAACAAATAGAGTTATCACATACCACTCATAATAACAAAATGCTAAAACTGCTGTAAGATGGTAAGGTAAATGAAGATATTGTTACAAAAATGTAATTTTGCTTCCCAGCGTGAATAGTCTCATCATAAAAAAGACCGTTTTACAGTCATCTACATTGGATGCTGTCGGATGCCAAGCCAGTGATCCCAGAGCTTGGCAACAAACTTGGCGACTTTGGCAAAAAAATGGATAATACTTGAAACTTCGAGAATTTTGTCGATCCGTCCATTAGGAACCCAGATACGCCTGATTGGTTTAGAAGCTTCTAGCTCCGCCTCGCTAGAACTATAAAAAGCCGGCAATCTCAAGCCGTGTGTGTGTGTGCTGTTTTGAGTCATCGCGTGTCGAGTAGTCAGAGTCGCCGACAAGTAACGAGCCTTCCAGAGAATAGCGAAGAAACAGCGAATTACCAGCTTTGTGTGGAGGGAGTACTGAACTGCTGTGTGCCGAATCCTGTTGTTTACTCTGGAGGCAGCGTCGTATATTGTGTGTAGCTAATTGTAAGAAGTAGTGAGTCGGCAGCTAAAGCAAGAGAAGAAAGCGAAAAGTTCAGCCTTTTGGAGAGACCGTAGAGCGAAGCTCCGAGGAAACCCTCTCCTGTTGGATTCTGTCTAGCCGCTTCATGAGCTGCGGACGATTACTACTTGTGGGCTATTGTCTGCTGTAACGTGTTACTGTGTGCTGTCCTGTGCTCGTCTCGGCTGTAAATATTTGTCGTCTGTGTGTATTCGTCGTTTTTGTGTACTCGTGTTCTTCGTGTAAATAAACGTCGTAGTTATTTTCTACTGTCGTCTGCTTATTGTGTTCTCTTCACCATCAGTACCACTATCTAAACGAACCCGACGGCGGAAGAAAATCCTTAACAACATATATAATTTAGGCTGGAATTGTAATTACATGTCATCTGCGTATGTAATTAAGCAATAATCAAACGCATAAAGCAAATAATGCACTTGGAGATCTTTATTTCTTCCTTCTCATGCTTTTAACATTATTATTCCTTTGAAATAAAAGAATTTTAACAGAGGAACGTTCCACCGCTGCACATAATAAATTAATACAAAATGAAAACGTTTAGTGAATTTTAAAATTTTTAAAAAACTTAATTCTCAAGATTTTGTTCATTAAATTTCCAAATGTACAGGAATGTAAATTAAATATTAGGGTGTCCCAAAAGTTTCTTTCTCATAGCGAAAAGGATTCATTTTTAAAGAGACTTGTCACTGAAGACGAAACTTGGATATTATATGAAAATGTGCATAGAAAACGCACTTGGTGTAAGGACAATAGGCCTTCAACTGTCGCAAAGCCGGGACGACACCCCAAAAAAGTTCTTTTGTTCATTTAGTGGGATTGGAAAGGGTTAATTTTTTACGATACAATAAATTCTACGAAATACTGTCATCAACTGGATCAAATAAAAGCCGCCATAGCAAAAAAAAAAAAAAAAAAAAAAAAAAAAAAAAAAAAAACGGCTAGGATTAATGGACTGACGAGGCGTTATTTTTCATCATGACAACGCGAGACCACATATTGCATTAGTCGTAAGAGAAGCTCTTACAGTTTGATTGGGATATTTTACTGCTTCCTGCATACTCCCCAGATCTCGCTCCATCTGATTATTACTTCTTTCTGTCCTTAAAAAATTATCTTCGCGATAAGGGCTTTAAATTCATCGGCGAAATAAAAGCGCACCTCGAGGATTATTTCTTGTCCAAAACACAACAATTTTGGGAAAAAAAATGCTTAATGAGGCTTCCTGAGAGATGGAAGAAGGTAATAGAGCAAAAGGGCTCTTATATAACAAAATAAATAATATCTTAAACAATAAATATTGTGTATTCATTTCATATTAGAAATAGGAAAGAAACTTATGGGGTACCCTAATACATTTCAAATATTTATTGAGACATTTAATACATATGCTCATTTGTAATCTTTTTTTTATATTTTTTCTATCAATAATTATAGCTAAAGAGAAACTTCTAATTATTTAAGAAGCAATAAAAAACAACAGAAGCATAAAAGTAAACATTATAATAGATTTGGAGATGATGTCGTTTTTAATGTAACTTTATCATACGGTCATTAAAAAGAAGATACATAATTCAACATCGCAAGAAAAAAAATACCGGTTTTATTGCTAATATCTATCTGATATATTATCAAAAACTTTTTACATCGTATTTGTTTATATGCATTTAAGAGAGTAATAAAATTTATTTTCTGTTAATAACCAATTTAGACTTAAGCATATTTGAAGAATAAAATTTCATACATAAAAAGTACCAGCTATAAAACAGATATTCGTAATAAACAATGTCAATTAAAGTTAATGAATACTTTTAAATGCACCTCTTTATTCGAGCTATAATGATTTTTCAAAGAAAATAGTTTTCACTTTACGTATTTTTAAGGCCTTTGTTAATTATTATGAGTATATCGTTAATCTTAGGGAACTAGATAGGTAAAGAATTCATAACATGAATTAATTTTATTTCGTTCAGTTTGTTTTTAAACTGTTCTTTAGTGGAAAATGTTTATAAAAATCCGTTTATAAAGGAAAAATAGCGTTGTAAATAAAAAAAAATCAGTAATTCCCCATCTATTTTATTAATTTTTGAAAAAATAAAGAAGGGTCATAAAATAATTATCCGTGTTTAAAGATATTTGCAGTGCAATTAACGAATGGAATGGAACAAAGTTTCTTTCTCAAATTATGAAAGACATGGGGAATAAATTTAAAGATTACCCGAAAATTATTAATGTAATCTTATGACCAAATGTAAGACCAATACACTGAAAATGTAGTCGTGATTTAAAATAGCAAAATATTGTGTGTGTGTGTGTGTGTGTGTGTGTGTGTGAGAGAGAGAGAGAGAGAGAGAGAGAAAGAGAGGGAGAGAGGGAGAGAGAGATTTTTCGTAAGTTTCTCATTTTGTTATTCATTTTTGTGCATGCATCTTTTAACATTCGAACATTAATGAAACTGTGCATAATGCATTTCCGTGGCTTCGTTGCAAATAGTAATTTCAAAAGTGCCAAAATCTCTTCTATCGGTTACAATATTTATTATTTTACTATTACTTTTTTTTTCAAAATTTTAATTATTTTTCTGGAGAAATTATTTTCCAACCTTTCTTTCGGAATTCACCCCCTAAAGCCTTCAACAATCTGTATGCAAAATTTTATTTTATTCCATTCATTAGATATTTTTAAGTAGTGAAAAATATTTTATAAACATTGTAAAGGGTGTTCTAAAATCAACACAAAATTTGAATTAAATAAAAAAAACTTAGTATTTTTTCTTTAAATTGTTATATTTTTATTCAATCTTAAATTATACATAATAGGTTTATGCATAGTATAAAACATAGGTCAAATGGCCTCCACGGGTTTGTTGGCCCATACGCATTCTTTTGTAGAAATATTCCATAATCATTTTTCATAAATGTGGCTGAATTTCGTTGATGCAGAATTGAATTCAATCCTTCAATGCACGCTTTGCTTGTGGGTTTGTTAGCATATACCTCTCACTTCAAATGACCCTATTAAAAGAAATCCAATGGTGTTAAATCACACGATATAGGAGGCCAATTCTCAAATTTTCGAACTGTCGTTGACTTTCATTATTTTTGATTGATCAACAATGAAAACACGTTGTTCTATCGTATGTTCTCCGTTTTTACTAATCCTAAACTATCAGCTGTCGACTGGTTTTTTTTCAATAGGGTTGCCAATATTTTACAGCACGAATGGTGGCAAATTCAAATCTTGAGTTAATTTTGGGACACCTTTTATATTTAATATTTTGAATCTTATAACATAATTTATCAAGTTTTAATACCAGAAATTGAAGCTTTCTGAGAACTGTTTTGTATTATTTTTAGTGTGCAGTTTAATTGAGTAACTGTGTGTATGCATATATATGTTAGTATTTGTAGCAAATATACACAAAAGTGTGTGAATGTGTTTATGCAAATTTGATACATATGTATGCTCATTCGTTTAACACCGACTATTGTTTAAATTTTATTGTCTATTGTTCCTTTATTATTCAATAACGTTAAAAAACGGATAAATAAATGTTTGTTTAAGAACAGTTTCTCAATTATTCCAGAATACAAATAATGCTTATTATCGAATTAATCATAAATTGTCTTTTTTAAATATAAATTTATAACAAAAAATGTCATTCTTCAGATGAGGTTTATTCGAATAGCATGGATCATGGAACATAATTACAGATCTTGACTATACTTTGGGTTGAATTGCTTCGAAAAGCAAAGAAAAAATTTTTAAAGTAAGATTCAAAGTAAACATTGAAAGAGTTTAAATTTTTAAAACGTTGTCGATTATTATAATTTTATTATATTTTTCAAAATAAAACAATGATGAAAATACCTATATTACCCAATGAATTTTGATATTAATTAGAAATGTAAATAAATCTATTGTGTTTTCTATGCTACATTTATGTTTTAAATAATGCAGTTGTTTAAAATAGGAGTCAATTTCTTATGTAGAAACAACCCATATACAAAAAAATCTTCGCTCATTGCTATCATTAGAAAATATTTTCTCATAATTTTAATTTCATTCAAAAACGAAATAATTTAACGTCAATAAAAATGCCCCATCTTTATAAATAAAAATTCTAAATCAATATAAAAATAATATTAAATGATATTATTTTTAATTAAATAAATTTCTTGCCAAAATCAGAGATGAATGAATGCACAATCTATTATACAAATTGAAGAACATTTCTTCTTAAATTATATCTATTTGTGAAAACACAATTTTTTTTAAAAATTATAGATAATTGCGTTTAATAAATTATTAATTATTGATTTTTCACAATGCGATTATTATTCTCATATAGATTGCATTTTTAAGTACATTTTCAGAAAAATTATCGTTTCAAAATAAAGTACAGGGTGGTTATAATTAAAGTTCCACTTTGAAATGGCCATAACCGGAAAACTACTGGACCAAATATTTCCGAACTTGGTAACAGTTTAAAGAAGATCATTTTCACCAAAAAAAAAAAAAAAAAATTCAAAAACTCACCACTAGGGATGAAATGCAATATTGTTAAGCAAAATAGCACATGAAGACATCGGTTTAAAATGTGTTTAATCGTTTCTGAAACGTGTTACAATGCATGTTCAATGTTTCTTCCACCATTTTCAGAAAGCAAGTTGCACCACATTACTGCATTCACAACAGTAGCTCTTAACATATGAGGAGGAATGTTAAGCACATGTCGTTGTATCACATTTTTCAGTTCCACCAAATTGTTTAGATTATCTACCATGCGCAGTGCTTTTGAGATAGAACACATTGAACATGTATTGTAACACTTTTCAGAAACGATTAAACACATTTTAAACCGGTGTCTTCATGTCCTATTTTGTTTAACAATATCGATACAGCGCCATTTCACCCTTGGTGGCGAGTTTTTTTTTTTTTGGCAGAAAAGAAATTTTTATAAACTCCTTTAAATCATTGCCAAGTTTGACAACATTTGGTCCAGTAGTTCTCCTTTTATGACCATTTCAAAGTGGAAATTTAATTATAACTTCCGATTAATAATATTGGCATTTAATTAAAAACATTTTTAATATTAAGAATTTGTTCGATTTTATAATATATCACAATAATCAATGGCATTATCTAAAAAGCTGCTTCCTTATCACCGAAATAAAAGCAGTTCAATCAATTGTTATAAGCTGTTTTCTAATCGCTCCTGTGACGCAGATAATTCATGCATAGAAATAATGATCTATTCAGTTAAAAATGTTTTCTTTCCAAACAATGACCGCTTTCTTTCAAGTAAAAACATTTTTAATTGGTTTTCTTCGTACATTCTTTGGGAATTTAATGAACCATAACGTAGTCATCGCTAATATCAAGAGAATTACATATTTCACAAAAACAAGAACTTTTTTAATTGACATTAAGAAATATCCTCTATTCTTTTCTTTTGTATATAAACAGGTAAAAAAAGAAGCCACTTAAATGAGGGGAAAAAAATGTTTGTAAGATTTTTTTTTTATATATATTTATATTTTTCTCTCCTTTAGTAACGGAATAATTTTTAAACGAAAAGAAAGGCGATTTTAAAAAAATATAATTGATAACCATTCAATTTAAGCAATCTTACGCAATTTTTGAAATGTTTTTTTCGCGAGGAATATTATACTTTTATCAAACTAAATATGCTTATTTTGTTTTACTAATTGAGGAAAGATTTTTTTATATATATAATCTGATTTCATCATTTTAACCCATAACACAGAATGCATGTTATTCTGAATCTTTTAAATTTCTGTATTATATTTTTATCATTAATTCGTTATGCTTTATAATTTAAATATGACGATGTTTATAGGCTGGAAAACTATCGGTAACTATTGTTACACAGGGTCCATGATGAACGAAACTGTTCGAAATATTCAACATTGCAGATGACTGCACACAGGTCTACTACATTTGACACCTTTTGAATAGCAGACGCTCATTAAAAAAAATTATTCAAAATGATTAATAGATTTTTAGCAAAAAATTTAATCAAAATTCTAATGTTTTTCTTCAATGCATTCGAAACCTATAATTTTGACAAAATCCTTTTATATATCTGTTGCTGTTTCTAATGGCACTTGACACGATTTTAAGCCGAGTGATCGTCTCTTATTTCGCCAAATAGGGCCAAGAATACGTCTTAGCTACTCACGCTTCACATTCGCTTGCATAACCTCTTTTTACAGGGGGGGGCACATTCACACACCTCACAGATAGATGAAAAAAAACTATGCCCGAGACGCCCAGATCACGGGGAAGGCGTGCTACCCGTATGCCAGGACGCCTTCTTTTATACTATCTTTTCTTTTATAATAAATATTTTAAAGTACTTTTAGTGATATTTTACAATGCATTTTCATATTTTACAACATGCATTACAATTTATTTGTGATTATGCGTTTTGTGACGATATTAAATGCATTTTTTTTATGGGGGCGTTAATTTTGCTATAAAATTAAGAGTAAATTTTAAATAGAAGATAGATAAAGCAGCTTTAAAATATTATCTTGCCAAGACGTTTCAAAAGAGAAGTGCGAATATCCTCTAAAGTATTTTTCTTTTTCTGTAACGCTTTATCGGCGTGACCACTAGGTGGCGATACTGTACATGCTTATAGTTAAAAGACTTTTTTCCCCATTTCACAACATTACTGATTTCATTCGCTCAAAAATGTATTGCTTTTTATGAGTTGTTGGCAATATCTCAAAGTGCAAGTTCTATTTTCATCCAATAATATTTTCAAATTTTAGCTTCATTATAAACTTTGCTAGAACATTTCGTACACTATTTCAAAGATTTTTCACCAATCTCCATCATCTGAGCTAGCGCTCATCACCCAGAACATCAAATTTTTAACTTTTAACAGAACAACATGCAATACATAATTTAAATTTTGTTTAGTAATTCATCAATATATGTTTCTAATTTACGCATTTTTTTAAGGGAACTCCTCCTTTTTTTTAATCAAATTTAATTAATATACCATATGCAAAAAGTTACAAAATTTTAAAATTTTGATTTTGCATTTTAATTACATAAATTAAAGAATATATTTTCGTCAATCAGATTCGTATACTGTTAATCAAAGTATTCATTCTTGAATATTAGTCAAAGCATTTATCATTAAATATTAATCAAAGCATTTATCATTAAATATTAATCAAAGCACTCAGCCTTAAATCGTACTCTTTAAATCCATATACTATAAGTCATATATAACTTCAGCTTTCTTATTTGTTATAATAGTTATACAGATTTGAACATATTTTTTATGAGAGCACAATTTTTTATTCATGGGTAATTTTTAATAAATTAAGATAGAAAAGATGAAAACTGGGAAAGATATAGGCTCTCGGTGATAGAAAAAATATTTTAAATTAAGTAAAATTAAAATTTAACGAACTGCGTAGTAAAAATCGATAATGAACAAGTATGTGTAACAAACCCATTGAAATTTAGATTAAATTAAAAAAAAATTTTAATAAAAAAAAAATGTTTTGAAAATTCGCTTAATTTGCTTGTTGAAATATAATTTTATTCGCTTATTTCAATATGAAATGCAAAAGAAAAATAATATATCTTTAAAGTGAATGACTATTCAAAGCACAAACTTCTATTTATTTATTTATTAATAATAATAATTATTATTTAAGAAACTTACCTGACACTAAAATCATAATTATTTATCATTGAATTTTTTTTTCACTTTAAATTAATCTTAGGAACACAATTTTTTTGCTTTTTAAAATTAACTTACAAGCCATATAAAATGATATTAAAATTAATAATTCATTCAAAATTAAAATAGGAATGTGGTAGTCACGTTTTAATTTTTATAAAATATATTTGAATTGTTATTCAAAGAAATGTCGGTCTTTATTTAAAAGTATTTATGAATGTCAATGTTTTTAATTCACCATTTTTATTTCATTCATAATAATAAAAAAATATGAGAAAATATTTTTATCGTAATAAAAAACAATCAATAGCTTTTTAGTTAAAATAAATGATAAATTAAGGTTAAAAATGGGAGATGGATGTCATTTGGAAATTATAAGTAGCTTTAATTTTCTATTTCAAAGGAACACATTTCATTATTATTGCTGTATTTTATAGTATCTTAATAATCATGAATGTAATTAGTAATTCCAAATATCATCCTTTGTAAAATGAAAACGCTTTTATGAAAGTGGTTAGACGAGGAAAAAGGAATATTAAAAAAAAGAAAAAAAAGGAAAAGGAACGTAAGAAATTGTTGAAATTGCATTGAAATTTCTGCAGAACTAACAAATTCAGTTTATATTCATTTTTTTTTCTGTTTATTCGGGATTACAAGAAAGGAAAAAAGATGAAAATGAATGGACACAAAGTATCAAAGCTAAGCAATTCACGACATGGCTGCATAAATTAAGAATTCTTTATATCACTGCTTAATGGTAAAGTTTCAAGATAGTCAAAATACTTTTGAAATGAGGAAAAAATTTTTTTATCATTAATAAATCGAAACTCCAACTCCCGGAATTCACGGGAAACAATAAAATACAAACCAGTTTCCTGGCATATTAATGGAATGAGCTGTTAAAAGATTAAATTGGAACTATGCGTGACATTAATAGAAGAATTTAAAAATAAATATTATTAATTTCAAACTTAAGTATGTATTTTAATAATAAAATAGAAACTTTCGTTCATCACTATTCTTAACAAATTGCATAAAAATTAATTTTTTAACTAAAGTCATTTAGATAAATTTTACATAAAAAATATAAATATTATTATACATATTTGTTCAACATATATAACTTCAAAATAACAATAATCATAAGAATTAGTAAGTCATATGTGTGTGTGTGTGTGTGTGTAATTAGAAAATAAAAATGAATAATAAATGAAATAATGAGTAATGAAATTAATTTTTTTAATCCCGCTTTAAATTAAGTTTGATAAAAAAATGAAAAACATATGAAATTTTTTAAAAAAATGCTCAAATTGGAGTCAATTGGTACATTCATAAAAAACCACTTAAGCATAAAACTATGCATATAAAAAAAATCAATTACAAGGCATTCCAGTAATCTCATCCTTCACTTTCCGACAAAACATAAAGGAAAAAAATGAAGCAATAATTTACGCAACATTAGCTTTCTGTCTACCATCGTCTTGCATTAACTATGGCAACTGCATCGTTGCGTGGCTAACTTAACATTAAGTGAACGCAACAACCTTCAACCGGATAACGATTCGTTCCTCTCTAATTTTTTTCTCTAATTCATGGATTGTTAGAACAAAAATTTAATTTTCATTCATTAATAAAATATGAATTATTATTTAGATTATTTTTTATTCTTAACAGAAAAAAAAAATTGAACTCTTTCTAGCTTTTTTTTTGGGGGGGGGGGTCATATGAACACAATTTCTTTCCTCTTCGAATAAATTTGTTTAGTTTTATTATAGAAGTTAAACTTTAAAAACTTTATTTGATTATATATCAAGGATTTGTAAGAAATTTTACATCATTCCCATATTTAAATGTTTCGTATGATATTACTTTTAGTGTTACTATTAAATGTTTAATTATTTTAAAGGGTGGCTTTTCTTTTAATATTAGCATATTAACAAAGTAGGAAGTAAAAAACAACAAATGGCATGGAATGAAAGTATGTTCTGTATTTATAAAAAATATTTATTAACACTTTTGATGAATATTACACTAAAATTTTTAGTGTATTATGTGTGAAACAATTTGATCGATGAAGAAGCAAAGGATAGTTTTTATTTAAATATATATTTACAAACATCGTTTTCAAACCTTACCACACCATAAAGATTATTTATACATAATTTTAATATTTTTACAAATTATTATATGAATTATTTAAAAATGTGAACTTTATCACCTACCACACAAACAAACAAGGCAAACAACGCCAACTTGCATATTTCATTAGAATCACCATGTTATCAAAATAAGTCTATTATTTTTCGAATATCACTAAGATTTTTCAATATAAATCTTCTTGGTTGGTTCTTTGACAATAATTTAAAGATCAGAGTGAGTCTTATAAAATGAATATGAATATGATGAACAGGTTCTGTTAACAACCGATATACACTTGTATTACTATTCTCTTAAGTGAACTGCATTTTAGTATAATTATCTCATACTAATTTGGTATATGTGGCATATATTTATGAATTCCTTTGCTACTGCAGAATATTGATTATTTATTTAGAAATTTTAACCATCGACGGTTACTAGAAAACATTCTCACATACTCTCCAATAAATCTCTTACCTCACTTCTCCCGTATAAAATTGTGTACTTAAATAAGTATTAAGTACCTTGCTACAAATGGGCCAAGTTGGCGAGCTACTGTTCCAGGGTTACACTTTTTGTCACTGAGAGAGTCATGTTCTACCAGAAATAGAAATGTAGACCCTCAATGATATATAGTGAGGCCCTTCTATGCCCCTTCTCATAGTTTAATAAACCGCTTTTTATAATAGTATTGTGTTATCACTTTTTTAGCTACAGCGCAATTCCTGGTTTATCTTCATTAGCACTTAAAGAGCCAACATCAGTCTCTGCACATGACATTGGCGATCAGGAATTATGAAATATATATCTTTGGCGAGAATATAGCAATTTTTATTGCACCTACTATACGAATATATACTTTGGACCCATTTTTTAGGAATGATTGAAATCAATATTTAGCAGAGAACTTAATCATAAGATTAAACACCAGATTCCATTAAGTTATTGCTTTTATGAGTTATTTCATTTAGATGCATGCCGCAGCATAGACCAACAAACTATCAGCACTTTGACAGATTTAGCTTAGAGTTAGGTACGAATCTACATTTTAAATGCTTAACTACTGTGCCAAATTTTATTTAACTATCTCTTCACGTTTTGTAACTATCGACTTCATTTCTTTTAGAACCGTCAAACAGACGGATTATTATTATCTTATTGAGTTTCGTTCAAAATTTGAAAGAAATCTGCTGTTTGGGTGCATAGACCATAAGTCAACCATCTAACACTCCGACCCGCCACGAAGGCACACAGATTTAAACCAAAAAACTGAATGACCGGACCGCCGCAACAGCAGCATTGGCGGGAACTGTGGTTGAGTCCTAAGGGCCGTCACCGGCCACGGTACAACCCTCCCCGAAGGAAGTACGTCCCGTCATCGATGGGAGGAGTCAGATCCCCCACCTATTAGTGTACCTTCCAGGGTGGCGAGATCCAACCACAATACTGGAAGCATCTCATCCTCATTTCGAGGTGCCCCCCCCCCGGGAAACCAAATTTAATCCTTCTAGATAAAAATGTATTATGTCATTTAACTTGTAAAATCGTCAAAATATCTTCAAATATTTTGACAATTACAATTCTTTCTCGATGCTTCATATATGAAAAAGTAAGAAAGGACTAAGAAATTAATTGTTTGTAATTTCGTAAAATTTTAAAAATGATTCTGAAGGTAGGAAATTTTAAATTTATATTTAAAATTTAAACCAATATTTTGAAAAATCAAGTATTTAATTCTATTTTAATTCTCAATTTTTAAATAATTTAAGATTATTTTTACTTCAAATTATTATCTGAGTAAAACAATTACTGAGATATTGAGCAATTTGTTTTAATCATTTGCTGCATATCAAAGTTTAAATTGAGTTTAATATATATTTATATGCATTCTTTATTTTGTAAATTAGAAAATTTCATTTAAAATTTTACACTTACAAATGATATATTCCATAAATTGTCTTGCCTTAGGTAAAATGGTAAGACAATCATTTGAAGATATTAACAATTAAAATCAAAATGAGATTTCCTGATATAATTTGGCAAGCATTTATGTCAAACAAAAAAAGGTTAAAAGTAATAAGATAGAAACTAGATTTGAAACAATAACTATTGTTTCAAATATGTGTTAAATGAATCAAAGATTTTTATCATTTTTTAAAAATTCTTCCTTTTAAATATGTTAGTTCTTATAGAGGGAAGCGAAACTAAAAGGATTAAAAGAAAGAAGATCTGCATTTGAATGAATTGATTTTTCACTAAATAATGTATCATGATAAATTTATTTTTATTAATTTAAGCGTTTAAAGTCCAAGGTAATTTTAAGCGGTTTTATGTTAATGAGCGGTATGATGTTAGCTAAGGAAATGATATTAGAAAATTTATGATGCCTATTTTAGATCATAATTAGTGATTTCATTCATTATGCATATTGTACATCATTCTCAGCGATTTCATTGCTGACAAAGAAAAATAAAACGATATCCAAAAAGGGCAAAATAGTTGCACAGACAACTTTTTTTTAATTCTGAAATTTTTGTATTTTTAGAAAAGATTGTAGCAAGATTTTTTTACCACATGTTTATTCCATTCTTAGAAATCCCCATACCATAAAAAACTGCGATATCTTTAATTGAATTTTTTTAAAAACGCTTTTTTTACAAGCATACAACATAAAATAGACCTTGAAACTGCCACAGATTTCAAGGAAGGTTCATCGACGGTTCGTGAGTTGAATATAAAAAGTGGAACTTCGATGGATTTGCCCGTATTCCGACCGAAAATGTTGGTCTGAGGCACTTAAATGTAAATGGGGTAAATATGTTCCCATTAGTGCGGTGTGTAACTTTAGAGAGATGGGTACCATTTGAGGTGTTATTACTTGATTACGATACAGATTTTTGATATTTGTCTCCAAATGTTTGATATCTGTACTTCAAATAACTCCTGCGTAATTAGAAAAACAGAATTTCAGATAACAAATCAATCAATCAAAACTTGTGATGCAGTGTCTTCTATTTTTGTTTCCTGCTCTGAAAAACAGCAGGCTACAATACTGCATATAATCTTCTTTAAGATATATACATTTTCCTTTCAGGTATACTTTTGTTGCTAAATTGTTTGTATAGTAAAACCAATGTTTTATTAAATATTTATTTAACTTATTTCAATGTTTATAAAGGTGGAATTTTATAAATGATTTTTTCATTCAATTCTTGATTTTATTCAATTCAATTTGGATATTCTCGAAGACTGTACACCATTTTTATTGTTTTACTTTAATATTTTCATAATTTAATTTGAATTTAATCAGTAAATTTTGTCCATCATTGAAGCGCCACCTGGTAGCAAATCTGAAAGGTATTGGTTTAAAGATTCAAAACGAAAATTGAATGAAACTATGATACAAATTTACCGCACTGAGTCATAATTATGACGAAAGTTGACCGAAGCTAAGAATTCTCCATGTCACTTCATCTATACTAACCAATTAATTAAATGCAGAACTATAATCCTGTAGAAATATATATGTATCTTCAGCTTATAAGCGCAGTTAAATTCTTCTAAGCTAACTTTGCATTTTCATTTAAAAACAGTAAGCTTCATGGGCGCATGAACCTGTAATTATTATAAAAATTTATTGCAAAGTTCACTTCTCACTTTGCAGCATTTAGGAGTTTCATTGAATTAAATGTTGCCACACATCCATCTCAATGAAATTAAATAATAGCAATTTTTGAGCTTAGGCAATATATCTGTAAGTCACTCAACCAGTACCACAGATATATATCAAATTAATTAAAGAAAGAAACGAAATGTAGAAGAGATACTAGTACAATAAGCTTAACAAAATACTTTCAAGTCAAATATTTTGCTGAAACCATATCTTTTGCTTATAAAATTAATGCTTCTTAAATTAATACCTATTTAGAATAAAGAATTTTCTAGGCACAAACAGATACAACCAGTGCCAAAGAAATATATCCAATTAATTAAAGAGTGAAACAAAATGTAGAATAGATACCAGTATACAGCTTAGTAAAATACTTTTAAATCAAAGATTTTTCTGAAGCCATATATTTTGCTTATAACATTAATGTTCCTTAAATTAGTATGTATTCAGTATAAAGAATTCTCTGGGTACAAACAGATACAAAAGGCATAATCCTTTAATTAGTGTTAAAATTCTTTAAAATGTTATATTCTCTCTATGATCCATTTAGCAGCTTAATTGAAAGAAATTCTGTCACAGATCCACCTCATTGCCACAAAATAATATGTATCTATAGCAATTTTAGGGTAAACGAATCTTGACCTAAACCAAGAACTCTGTGTGCCACTTAGCCAGTACCAAAGTTTTTTAGCCACCTACTTCACAATCAGACCATTCAATTAAATTACTTCGCCATTTTGGAATTCTGTCCATAAGTGGCTCTAAGTATTGATGTGAACGGAAGCGGAACCACCATATCAATTAACTTATCTGTCATTAACGACGTTTTTCTAAAAGGCAGAAGTTTGATTTTCAAGATTACTGTGTCACTCTCTCCGCGCCACGCTCTAGTGACTGTTACCTCTTTCGACCAAAAGATGGCGGCCCCAAAAAAAAGGCAAACCAAGCGTGATAGACAGAACATTCTAGAATCTTTTTTTTTTCCCCCCCTTTTCGGATGATTCCACTTTCTCCACGTTCTTCGGAAGCAGGAAGAATGAAACGTGACAGTGTGTTAGGTGAGGAAATGATAAAGTTGAAATACAATATTTGACGAATATGGCGTGTCATCTTCTGTCTTTTTCTCTTTCCAAATCCAAAAAGGAAGACTGTTCTATTGTGCTGAAATGTTCGTGAGGTTATTTTTCATTTAAAAAAAAATAACTCACAAGAGATCTCTTATCTTTTGAGGATTGAAGTCTCTTAAGAAATAAAAAAGATTCCCAAAATAATATTTTAAAATTTTGAAAGAACGAAAAGTATTTTGAAATATATTTAAAGCAATGTCAAAAAGTTTAAATAACTTATAAGCTAAAAAAAATATTTCAAGAATTTTAATTACATTTCTAAAATATTTTCAGATGTGCAGAAAATCATTTTAAAAATGTATAAAATTAAAATAAGGCAAAAAAATAACAACAAAATAATTCCAAGATAAATATTTAATGTATTACTGATTATGTTCTAATTTTCTCCGAAAACAGATGGATATTAATTAGACTATTTGATGAATAATATGACGATTACATTTTCAAATAGCTAAAAAGCTAAGAGAAAAAAAATATTTTCAGAATATTAATTACACTTCCAAAATATTTTTTAGAAGTATAGGAAATAATTTTTAAATTCATAAAGTTAAAATATGCAAATTTAATTAAATAACAATTTTAAAAAATAATTTCAAGTTAAATATTTAATATATTATTGATTATGTTATCATTTTATTCGAAAGCAGATGAAGAATATTAGTTTGACTATCTGAAGAATAATATTATGAAATTTATTATAAAACTTTGTGAAATTTAAAAATTACTAATATATTATGCTCAAATTATAAGTTCATTCAGCTTTAAAATAGATAGTTGGCGATGATAATCACAATAAATTTCTCATTGAATTTATTCGTTTGCTAAAAGTATTCTTTTATATGGAATTAATAAAATTTTTGCTTTAAAACATATCTTTTAGATTGATTATCTTACATTAAATATTCTTTACAATTCATTTTTTTATTGGAAACATGTTTCCATTCTTAAACTTTTCAAACTTTATCTAGTAAATCACAAAAGAATTTTTGTTTAAAAAATATTTCTCACTTTTATTTTTTTACTGTAGAGAAGAAAATATTTTAAATTAAGTAGAAATAACTACAGATGCATCAATATGAGAAATCATTAAAAAAATTGAGATTTTCACACAAATTTCAATCTTTGGAATAGAATAAAAAAGCCCAAGTAATACTAAAGATTTTGTATTTCACCCAAATAATATTTTAAAAAAACATTTCACAAAAACGTCATTTTAATCTTATTTTTAATTCTGTCAAACTTTTTTGTTCTTAATATTATATAATTAACATAGTCATCATTAAGAAAAAGGATGAAATTTAGTAATACAATATGATGCACAATTCTTTGAATTATTAGATTTTTGAGTCTGAAAATTACCAATTTTTCCTCATATCAAATGAATTAATGGAATTTAAAAAATAAACAAAATTGAAAATTCAATTTTTTTGTGTATAGTTACAAAAATATCCAACATTTTTTGTTGATGCTTTCAAATAATATATATTAATAACGGAACTACATTCTAAATTATTTTCACATCAATTACTTTAATTCTACTTACAAAATACAAAAGTTTATAAAGATGATTCAAATTTTAATTTCAATCTGAAAAGCAGATATTATTCCTCTATAACATCAGTTTAAATTTTCGTACTGCAATGCACATTCACTAGAAATAAATATTGTAAATATTCCTTGCATAAACAGCATCAAAATATTTGAACTTGTCAGATGTTTCAGTTGGCATAAAGCAACCAGATATCATTTTAGCAGACTATATGATTGATGAAAAGCTGAATGGTATACATAATTATCTTCAAAACTATGTTATTAATCAGTAAGGTATTATTAAATACGTAAATGCCATCCTCGGGTAAAAGAAATAATACTTTGTCAAATATCGCTTACAATAAATCTTATTTTTGATATTAAGATCTACATTTCTATAAATACAACATAAAAAAACTATATTTTTCAGTATGTAAAAAAGATAATTAATTATATACGATTGAAATGTTTTCCAGAGTGTATTAACCAATAATGTATAATCAAATATTTTATTGAAGTACGGAATTATATATGCCCTTATGGGATTCCAGTGATTTGTCTCTTAATGGAAATCAACCTTAAGACAAATTATATAACTGCATCGAGAATTAAGTATCGACAAACCAGCCTCTGAAGTTCTAAGCATGAATATAATTTTACTGGCATAAAATTGGCCTTAAAAGAAAACACAAAAGCGACCTTAAAACTGATATTTCTCAAACAGAAATAATTTGACTATTTTAAACAGAGAAATAATGATACAAACGGCAAATATAATTTAACAGAATTACATCAGTGGGTAATTGATATATTTTTCCCGTTCAAAGATCTCTGATCTAAAACATTGATATCTTAAATGATTTTTCAAATATTTTGAATATCCATACTTGTTTCTGTATTTATTCTGCTCTATAAGACGTCAATATGCTTAAATGATCTAAAAAAAATACCAGACTTATATATTCTTTAGACTTCGCTTACATGCTATTAGCCTTTTTTCGATTCTGATTAGAACTTATCTTACTTATAGAAGTCACCTTTTAGCTAGTATATTAGTTTCACAATTACACTGGCAAAATAAAAGTAAATGACACTCGTGAAATAGTATTTTCTGCGTCCTTCTGGTTATATTTAATACAAAAAGATTTTATAATTTTTTCTTTGCTCGATAGTTCGAAGAATGTCAAGGCGGCATTCTGGTTTTCGGCTGTCATATTAGACACAAAATTTGTGATCCTAACATTAAACATGTCAATCACCAGCTGGTGTTGATAAACACTTTATGTAATGTAAGTTTATACTTTCATGTAACTGACATAAAAGACAGTAATAACAAATTTGAATTCATGTAGCCAAAGAATACGTTGAACTTTTTACTTCATTGATCCCATCTGAAAAATAATCCAGTGTAAAAACCACTATTTCAGCGTTAGTTGCACTATCCATTAAACTGAAAAAACTTAGAACACGACAATACTATAATAAAATTATTATTAGAATATCATATTCAATGGTTCTTTTGTAATATTTTTTTTTACTCTGGAAAAGACTTTATGCTCACTCTGTATTATGAATTATCAGAGTATTATGGTCTGTTTTATTATTTCCTGCCATTTTTCATTTTAGAAACTTGATTTATATGACATTTTTCGTTTTCTAGAATTTTGCATCGGAAAATTTAAATTCTAACTTTGGAGTATTTAAAAAAAAAATTAAAACATGAAATGAATTTGTTATTTCCTTAATTTAACTTCCTTTAAAAGAATAATTTCTCATACAACATGAAAATGAATTTCTCTAAATTACTGTAATTGAATTATAATTAAGTATCATAAATGAAATCACATTTCTAAATATTCATTAACATTTATAAAGTTTGGGTTTACTTTTTCTGTAACAACTTTCATTACTTCTCGAAATCTCTTTTTGATAGAATGATACAAAGTCTCACGAGGAATTTAATAACAGCTTTTCCATAACATCGAAATGAACTGAAACCAATATTTGGCCGATTTCCCTATCAAATTATGCATCAATGATTGTTTAAAACAATTTATTGAATTCTCCAAAACGCAATCAAATCATTTTAAAAAGCATTTGACATGCATGAGATAATACATGCCTCTCCTCCTTTAGATTTCAATCTGTTCCACTGCTTTTGTTTGCACTTATTGAATGATGACTGAGCAAATATATAACACAAAGTATAAAACCATTTATCAAAAGCCATTATCTTGTTTTGTTTTAAATTTTGAGAAACAGTAATTCGTTTGACAATGCTATTTTTTGTTGACTCAGCATAAAAGCCGGTGATTGTTTCCCAAAGCAGTGAAGGATACTAGAAAAATCAACTTAAAAAAATTTTTAATTGCAAAATCTAATTACAAAAAAAATCTTTAAAAAAAATTTTTTTGGAAGCTAATGGCTAAATTGTTTAATCGTATTATAATAGAGCCAATTTAGATATCACGAGAATCTTAAAATTAGAGTAAATGTGCATGTTTTTAACATCTTATTACATGGGAGCTTACATGTGCATGTCTTTTACTATCTTCTTACATGTGCATGTCTTTTAATATCTTCTTACATGTGCATGTCTTTTAATATCTTCTTACATGTGCATGTTTTTTTAACATCTTGTTACATGTGAGCTTATATGCACAAGTCTTTTAACATCTTATTACATTGGAGCTTACATGCACAAGTCTTTTAACATCTTATTACATGACAGCTTACATGCACAAGTCTTTTAACATCTTATTACATGGGAGCTTACATGTGCATGTCTTTTAATATCTTATAACATGTGCATGTTTTTTAACATCTTGTTACATGTGAGCTTACATGTACAAGTCTTTTAACATCTTATTACATGGGAGCTTACATGTGCATGTCTTTTAATATCTTCTTACATGTGCATGTTTTTTATCTTGTTACATGTTAGATTACATGTGCAAGTCTTTTAACATCTTATTACATGGGAACTTACATGTGTATGTCTTTTATTATCTTCTTACATGGGCATGTTTTTTAAAATCTTGTTACATGTGAGCTTATATGTGCATGTTTTTTAACATTTTATATGTGAGTTTACATGTACATGTCTTTTATCATCTTATTATATGTGAGCTTAAATTTAAATGTGCATGTTTTTTAACATCTTATTGCATATCAGCTTACATGTGCATATTTTTTGTAAAAAAAATTTTTAAGGTACACAAAATGCTGAAATAAAATTGGCGAGATGGACTTGATGAAAATCATGTGATCATAAATTATTTTCAATGAGCATGTTTTATTTTATTTTAGGAAAACAATTTATATGAGATTCGATCCTCTAATCTGAAATATCGTAATATAATAATGTTTTAGAGATAAGGAATAAATTTTTCATTTATCATCTATGAAATTTACATGAGAAATCAGAAAGTGAAATTGAATTACTTCAAAAGACAAAGGACACTTTGAAACAGATGATCCAATTTAGCTTTTACTGGTATTACGATGTTATTGGATTTGAATGATTACAAAGATTCATGTCCACAATAAACGGAACAAGTATAAGGCTATTCAAATAACAGGAATTTAGCCTTTGTCACAGTTTGATGCTTAAAAGCACTTTTTAATAATATCACGAGCTTCAAGTAATACATAAGAAATTTAAACATAATCAATACTCAGACGGTCTCTAAAAGCGGCTAATCAACAAGATAATTAATGTAAAACTAATCAGAGGAGAATACATTTTTCACGTAGATTTTAACTCACACACACCAAGTATATCTTACACTAGACGGTTATCCGAAATTTTTCAGCATAACCTTACAACTAATTACAAGATTTAAACCCAAATTAATTTGTACAAAATGAAAATACTTTACTGTTCCAACAAGTATTAAACCTCTGTATCCCAAATTAAGTCAATTTCTCATACATTCAATTATTTACAACCGATTAGCAATGTTAAATTACAGCGCCAGACGTTTTCAATTACTGGCGTCTTAATTTACATTCAAGATGCATGCTAATATTAAATTTACTCAAGTAGCTGCATTTTATTAAAAATTAGCAAGTAAGTTCGAAGTTTCCATAAATTAACTAAAGGACTGTGCTCGTATGAAATTACAATGCATCTTTAATTCCCCTCTACACAATTAATATCAGCGTAATTATTGAAATAATGATATTTGATATGAATGAATTTGTTTATTGCACTCGGGTTTTAATCAACACGGTTATTTGGTAAAATGGTTGAAAAATAAAATAAATGAATTAGACGGAATTCATTTTTAATGAGTTTTGCTATTTGTTTCTCATCAGAGGGTCTTTCACACTTCCAGAACGAATTTTTGCTGCTGATTTTCATTAACGCCAGATGGCATCAGATCAGCTCTGTTAATCGATTCGTTTTCAGAAATAATTAAAGGCGAGTCATTATCACTTGGAAGAGGAAGATCGGAGGCGAATATTTAGCCTATAATGTGTGGGGAGATGATAAGTGAGCGATAATGAATTATCAATAGTGATTAGTTCGAATCCGCTACATCAACTCGATTAAAAATGCACTGTTTTTATAACTTTACATTTAAACAGATGAGTAATATTTACGCCAAAAAATAAAATTCAGATATTAAAAATTGAAAGAAAGCAGACATTTAAAAAAATTGGCACAAAAATATTAATGATTCAGGCATTTTTTTCAAGGATTTTTAAAAAACTGGACATTATCAATTAAATAAAAGGACAATATAATAAACAGATGCTGTATTGAAATTCAAATTAACTAAAAGATATTTTTCAAAATTCTGTTAGCAATATTATGAAGCATAAGTAAGATGTCTGCAAAAATCCATAGTTATCCATAGTTTTTTTTTCAAATTTTCATCATAAATACTATGAATTATAACGAATATTGGTAATAATTAATTGAAAAATTATGTTTTTATTCATTAAAGACTTTGTTCCCATATATCAGGTATCATATCGTAAAAGAAATCTTATAGTTATAGCCAAGGTTTATTTATTAAATTGAATTCAAAACACCAAACACATGGAAATTCAAATTTCAAATTGCATTTCTTTTACTTTATAGATATTGATAAATTCTCTTTATCTTGAAGATCGTTTTGTGATTCCGTATTACTTCAAAACTGATCCAAATTTGACCAATTACTTTTAATTCATCATTGAAGATAGATGCTTCTATCAATTTAAATTGCCTCTCATGATTCTTTATTAAATACTGTCTTATGTTTAAGCAATTTTTAATAACTTAGAAAAAGTATTTTAATACCTTTTTTCATAATTTTACGTTTTAATATTTTTGATGCTACAAAATTTTTTATTTTAATTGAAAATAAAGTTGCATAGATTGAAATATTTTGTGCATTATAATAATTTATATGTAAGAATAATTTATATCAACAATTTTGAGATGTAATAATTTTAGGATTTGACATAAATATTTATTACATTAAAAGTCAAACAAATTTTTTACACAATATAATATAATATTATATAGTATCACAATATAGTATAGTATGTAGATATCAATGTCATTTGTACTCGAACAACTAAATATGTAGATTTCCAGTGGATGGATTTAGTTCAAAATTTGACAGAATTCTTCAAATGTGGTCGCAAATCCATATACCGAATTTCATTAGTCTAGATCAAGGCGTATCTGAGTTATAGTGTTCACAAAAAAAAAGACATGATGCCCAAAATGAATTTTTCAAAAACAGTGAAGTCTAAAAGGTAGAAATTTATGAAAACCTCTAGTTGAAATTTTTTTTGACAATTACAATATTTCTTCTTTGCTTCGTATAAGAGAAATAAAAAAAATGTTAACTAAAATGGAAGTTAAATTTATATAGATTATAAAAATATTTTCAGAATGGAATTAAAAGTGAAATATAGGAATGTTCAAATAAGAATTAGAGTATATATAAATCAATAAAGAAAAAAACAAATAAATCACTCAAATTTTGAAGTCCCTGAGTTAAGAATTTGCAAAGAATAAGATAAGGTTTGAAGACTGAGATACAAAAGAAAAGCTTTCATCGAAGTATTCGAATCCAATCTCAGAGCTTTTGCTTTGTGGTTTCATATACCAAAAAAAAAAAAAGATGTATAGTAGCTCCCTTATGTACTCCACATTTATTTATCTATTTCTTATCAAAGAACCTCTTCCGGTACTTTTTATAGATTTAAAGTTCAATAAAAATCTGATTGAGAAAGTTCTCTTTTAATCACTTAAAACTTTATTCTTATAATTCTACTTCTATAAGCTATCTTTCATGCAGAGAAAGTTAATAGTTCAAGTTAATAGTTTTTTTTTTTCCTTTGATTTTGTTTTAATTTGAGTTTTTGAATCGGAGACTTTGTCTCATGTGTGCTTTTACAATACAACTTAATTACTTTACATGTTCCGTTGTACAAAAGGTTTTCATTAAGTTAATGGCTGAAACTCTCTCGATATTTAGAATTCAAATAACTATTCAATTCAAGAATAATCAATACAAACATTATAATGAAATTTTGTATGGATACTAATATATAAGAAAACACGTTCAGCAATCAATTTTAATAATTCTATCTCTTTATATTTTTCTGTAACAATTTAATCGCTTGTGATTTCAAATATCATGAGCATTTCACTAATTAATTTTATTTAATATTATGCATTTCTAGGAAAATATATGTATAAAAACTTTTGTTGAAAGGAATTAGAATATTAATTTTTATTTGTCCAAATTGCTTTTGCCACAAAAAGAAATGATAGAAAAAATGAAAAAAGAGACAGGAAATGCTATAGTTTTAAATATAGTGGACATTTTTAGAATCTACCACTTGAAAATAATGTATACATTCTATAATATTTTAAAAGCGCACGCAATAAAATTATTTAATATAAAGCTAAATAAAAATTGGAATTATTTTAATGAATTATTTCTCAATTCAAGTAAAAAATATCTCTTTTCAATAACGAAACATAACCATTTTTTTGTTTTAAAATAAATAGCAAGGGAATAATATATATAAATAAATGCGATTACTGAAGTTAAAAATTCATTACACAAAAATGTACTTATTTTTTTTTATTTTCAATATTTTCGGATACTAAATTATTTCTATGTTACCTTAAAATGCAATAATAATTTTATTAGTGCTGCCAATTTTTCAGTTAATTTCAATAATTTTTTAAGTATATTTAACGGTATTTTCCTTGTTTTAGTTACCGAATTCATATTCACCTTCCAAGAAATTCCCGAAATTTTCTCATATAACTCTCTGGCATAAAACTGTATACTTTCAGTAAGCCCACGAATATCTCGCATGTCAATGATGAATAATAGTAATGAAATATAAATAGTTGTCATGAGTCTGCTATTTTTGCTTTGCTGACCGAGGGACACAATAATTGAACACAAATTTCCTGTTGTGGCCACAAGAAAACATACCAAATTTCATTGACTTAAGTTATTGTGTTTATAAATTATTGCGTTTACGTACATGCAATGGTATTAACCGACAGACATCGAACCATTTGACAGATTTTGTTCATAATTTGTTTTAAATGCTAAATATGGGCGCCAAATTTTATTTATCAAGATGTTTTGGGTTTGTAGTTGTGGAGTTCCCTTGAATTCGAACACCCAGAGAGACAAACTTCTTGCGAACAAATTTCATTCAAGGTTTGATAGAAAGCTATAAATAAAGTCTTAAGTCCGTATATCAAATTCCATCCATCTATCTCAAAGAGGTTATGATTTATTGCTTTCACAAACAGAGAGATTAACATAATGCCTAATAATAAATAATAACATAATGCCTAATAATAACATAATGCCTAATAATAAATAATAACATAATGCCTAATAATAACATAATGCCTAATAATAAATAATAACATAATGCCTAATAATAAATAATAACATAATGCCTAATAATAAATAATAACATAATGCCTAATAAGTGTATCTCAGAATGGTTTCAAATCTAGATATTCGTCAAAATTTCGAGTTCGAATTTTTGACGATTACAATATTTCTGTTTTGTACACGAAAAAGCAAAAAGCAGTGTATTTTCTAAGGAAGTGAATTTAACAGAAATATTGCTTTATGTCAAATTATTTTAAGAACATTCGTTTATAACAAATATTTTTAATATATAAACTCAAATTTTAAACCTACCAAACATCTTCCCATTTAAAAAAAAAGGCGCGGATAGAAATATTATTGAATTTCTGATTACATCTTTAAGTCCAAGTACCAAAGGTGAACTCAAGTATGAAAAAAAATCTCTTTACCTGATAACTACCAATCATTTGAAAAAAACACTCGACAATTAATTATATATTTTTATGTTCTATTTAACAATGATATCGAGGTCTTTCTGAAAAGACACTGAAAATGCTGACCACGGATCAATGCTTTTTTTGGCTAGTTCTTTTTTAGAAAAAAAACTATGACAGAAAAATTCTTTAAGTGCATAAATAAGCAAATTATATTTATTTTCTGAATGAAATGTTTATGAAAGAATTCTGTCAGCAAATAATAATGATATCAAGCAGTTGAATGCAAATAATCATTTAGAGAATATTTTATTTATAAAGTTTGGCAATGCTTTATAACTGCTGTAAATTTGAGAACATTATTGTTATTCAATATCAAGAGCAATAAACCGGAACAAATTTTCTAGTTTTTAAGATTTTGTTTCGTAATGATATATTCATTTCAGATATGTGATATCCTATTTTTAACTAGGTAAAATTGCTTAATTATGTTAATGTTTGTAAATGTTGACATGTTTGCTAATTTGAGAATGGAAATGGAATTTTATCTTTTTACAATTAAAAAATTTCGTTAGTACTGAATTTTTTAAATTTTTCACTTTTTAAGACATTTACATGATTAGTCTATAACGTGAAAAACTTCGATGTTTCGCATCAAAGAAATAATGTCTATCATGATAAGTAGCACAACGTAAACAATAATGACTTTCATTATACAATAATAGTAGCATATATTAACCATTTCTAAGGTCTTGGGAAGTATGCTTCCCACCAAATTTATCAATCTTTGTATGAAATTATGTAGGTTGGCATAAGTTCTGACAAATTTTTTTAGTAAGTCAGAAACTTAGATGCTTCGATTCTTTATCTCAGACAAAATTATGTGTCTTGATTTGTTACTTAATTATTAATTAACCAAATTATTTAATTAATCCAATTAAATTTATCTAATAAGCTAAATGAATCCTTTTTCTTATTCTAATTTCAAGCCTAAAAATATTTTAACATAATATGACTAGAAAAAAATTGGCTCTTTAAAGGGTTAAAGGAATAAGTCATCTTTCATCACGTAATTGTTTGTTATAAAAATATCACATTATATACGAAAACTATATTTCGCCGAATAAAAGCATTGTCTATTAAGAAATTTGTTTTGTGCTATTATAGATATCTCTAATACTAAAAAAGTGAAGATGTTAAATATATGCTTCTCTATCTGAGCTCTATAGACAAGCCTCTAGACCTGGAGCTAACAAATTTAACATAAATTTAGGGTGGTAACAATGTGTATTTGAAACATTTTTTTTAAATTTAACTTGAATGTTAACAAATTAAAATTTTGAAAAATTCTAATTTTTTTTTTCATGATATATTTTGAAAATATCAAAGAATAAAAATAATTTTTACACCAATTTAAAATCCCAAAATTGTGTTTTTAAGCACACCTACATATAATTTCCCCCGAATTTCGACAATTTTTAAGATTATTATTTTTATAATTTTCAATAATGCATCATGCACTTATTGCATTGAAATGAATATATGTCCTTGCAAAGAGAACATTGAATGCATGTCCTTGTTGCTCTCAATATTTCAATGAATATTTCACCGCGAGATTTTTTTTCAATTGTTTAAAGCTGAAGACGAAAGAGTTTTCTTTTATTATTTATATTTGAAATAAAAAAAATGATGCAGCTGTACTGAAAAAACAACAACATTCAATTAGAAAATAGATTATCAGTATAATTGCGTTTTTAATGACATTATTGTATGACAGGCTTGAATTCCATTAATAAGAATGACATAAGATATACAATTCCAAGGAACATGTGTACAGCTACTCCCTTCCCAATATATGGACTGATTGGCAATATCATCCTTAGTGTTTTATTTTATATAGTTTAAAAAAATTAATACAAGGAATTTTTAATCCTTCGTTAGTATATTTATAAGAACCTAAACAATTACAAATTTTTAGAAACTAAATAATCCATCAAATTTTGCGGATATCCATATTCTTGTATAAAAAAAATTACAAAGCAAATTCTTTTTAGAAGGAAATATTTATGTCATATTAATAGTTACAGAAATTTCAATTAATTATTTTTTTCTCTGAAATTTCCAAGACTATAGCGTTACAGATATTACTTAAATTCACCATCAATTTAACTCCTTTTTTTCCTTACTAATAAAAAACAATGATACTCTACTTAATATTGGTCTTAAAATAATATACTGATATTTTATTTATTAGGATAATATAATGATATTGATTTATTAGAATAATACACTTATATTTTAATAACTATGGTAAAAATCAAAATTATTTATTATGGTAAAAGAGATAACATCAAGTAAATAAAAATTTAAAAATATGAAGGTTATTTAGAAGGCATGACCAGTTATTTTTCCTTTTTATTCATAAGGCTACGAAATTTTAAACATATCGTCAAAATAACATTTTGAATATAAACTTTCTATAACTTTAAATTATTAAAATATTCTTATCATAATTTTTTCATAAAACTATCGTTTTATTGTTTAAATATTAAAGATTTTTCCTTTAAATACCCATTTGTAAATTATAAGACTAAGAAGCTACTTTTAAATTTGAGACTTTGTATTATATTTTGTTACGTTATGAAATACTTCCTTGTTTCAAAATTAGAATCTCTAAACGAATTCCTATTTTTTCGTTGGGCGGAGGGGAGGGGGACTACATTCAAGCAGAAAAATAGAAATATAAACAGAAGTTATATGAAATTTATGTTCACTAGCTGTAGTATAAATTTTTTATGAGGATATTTCAAAGAAATGGAGAAAAAACAAGTAAAGAAATGAAATAATGAAAAACAATCGATTAATTAAAAGATTAAAAATAAATAAAATCGATACATTTTATTGTTCTCAAAAAACGGTTTAGCATGTAAGAATGTGTAAAAATATGTAATTTATACAAAAAAGTATTTTAAGACAATAATAATTAATTAATTTTAAAACTTTTTTAGCGACTTCATTTCTTCTTTTAAAATTTTTTTTCTTCAAACCCTGGAATTTCGCATCAATATAAATTAGAATATCGATTATAATTCGAATTTGTTTTGATTAGTTCGAAATAAAAATTGAAAATTGTTTTTATTTCTGAATTGTTTTTATTAATTAAATATATCCTTATTTTACATTCGTAAATGATCATCGAATTATTTTGAGAATTAATCATATGAGTCATCGTTTGTATGATAAAAATATCTATCATTCATTCCAGAACTTCTCCACTGAACAATATATTAAATAACAATAACCTCAATTTCAAAAACATAGAACATATTAATATTTAAGAAATAATATTGATTAAATATTAATGAAGTTTTGGGGAAAATAGTTATATTTAAAATAATGTAAACCGTTTATTTGTTATAAATATTTATTTAATCTTTACAAGCATTATTTTAAAGTGTATTAATGATTATTATTATTTTATTAATAAAAATAAATGTGGCTAAATTTTAATTATATATTATTTATTAAAGCAGCCAATTATTAAACATAAATTTTTGTTGATATTATTAATTAGTTAAATGCTGATTTCTTTTACTGTATTCATTTTTAAATTAGTGTAATTTTTTCTTTTAAACTTTTTGATAAATCAAATTTTTATTACTATTTATTCTAAAGAGCTAAATCTTAATATGTTCCACGGAATACTTTCAACTACAAAAAGTAAAATTCAATGTATTCAAAAGGGAAAAAAGGAATTTAATTGCTAAACTCTAAAGTAAAAGGATTTTTTTAAATCAAACTTTTGTTATTTGAAAAACCACTAATAAGAGCGTGAGCCTAATTTCCTGGATATAAAATGGGCTAAAAGTAGAGCACCTATTACTCACAGTGTTTCATTCTTATTCTTCACTTCCTGAGTTAGTCCTTCGAAATTTGAGCCTTCATTCATTTTGATTGATTCAAAAGATGTCTATTCCAGGGAAGAGGAAACTTCTACAAGATAAAAATGAATAATTGCTTCTATTTTAATGATATATATATATATATATATATATATATATATATATATTAATAGGTGAAAAATTTTCTCAATCGAAATAAGCAGTTTCTATAATCAGCGGTCAGTTTCAAATTATCTGATCGTTCTCCGTAAAGCATGTAATAATATACTAAATTAATTTTATATGTTCCTTTAAATGAAATAATAACTTCCCATAAATAATTCTAATAAAGTTTTGAAATTATTTTATTTTTATAAAATATTTATTCCAAAGAAATACGGTATATATATATATATATATATATATATATATAAAGTTTCAATTTTATTTAGTAATTACTATTTAAGGCGTGTAATTGTTTTTTTTATCTAACAATAAAATTAAAGCAAATTCAATCCCCTAGTTCAAAAAATTTCTTTTGTATCAGTTTTTCAATTTTATTTTTAATGCAGTTTTAGTTAAGAAAGTTTATCAATTTTTTTCATTATGAAGTATGTGCAAACATTACCTGTTAAAAATATTCCATATATTATTAATATTAATGGTGTTAGTTTATCGACCCTTTATTCATTTTTCAACAGTAGTTTCCTATGTATTTTTACTAAAAGCTAAGAATAAAGTTATAGAAATTAGTTCCTGAAAGTGACATTTTGTCATTATTGTAAAAATAAATCTGACATTAGATTTTTTGACATAATGTTAAACCATAAATTATTAATTTAATTTAAAAGATAAGCATGTAATAATTTATTTTAAATGCAAAAAATAACTACGTAAGACAAAATTTATTTCATATTTATCAATTTTTGATAATATCAAAAGAAGCTTAACAAGAACCAAATCTTTGAGAATTTCGAAACTAAGGAAACGTTTTTCAGAATTCTTCCAAGGAAAATTTTTTTTAGCATTAGGAAAAAGATGTTTCAAATTATATTTGAATTTAGAAATTCAGAATGTCTACTTTCATGCTTTTTTAAGATTCGAAGATTAACAATTTTCAATAATAATTAAAAATGTTTAACGCTTTCAGTCCAAAATATCAAAGAGTGCTAATGTTTGATGCAAGATTTGTTTATCTTTAATTCATTTTTAAAATTTACTCTTAAATATATAATACCGATAACATGCGCACGCACAAATCATGCATTTAATATAATCGTCGCATGCCTTACTATAAACCCAGCAAACAAATTAAAGAAAAGGGGTTTTGTAAAATATACTTAATTTTTTTTCTTTAAAAAAGTATAGATAAAAATGGCATTATCAAAAATATTTTTTTCAATTAAAATGTAAAAATGATTTATGATTCCAAATTATCAATAAAAAATTTAACACCAATATACAAAACTGAAGAAAAATTAAAATGAAATATACGATCGCAAATATTAAGTTATCATGTGAGAATATTATTATTTTTAAGTCATTATTTGTCTTAATTAATTTAAGTCATTAACAATTTTAAACCGGTTTGAAACAATCACGAGACTTTGATCTATCCTCTCTCTCTCTCTCTCTCTCTCTCTCTCTATATATATATATATATATATATATATATATATATAAACTTTCATTTGCAATTTTTCTAGTTGGCAAACAAAGTTTTGGAGCTCGACCGATTTTGAGATGAAATAACAGCTATGATTTCATAGTTCTACGTCAACCTTTTAAAAACGCATCTGCTGTCAAAGAAGCATATGTAATAATAAAGCAATACTGGTAAAAGCAGGTCAACCTTTCAAAAACGCATCAGCTTTCAAAGAAACATATATAATACTAATGCAATACTGGTAAAAGCAGGTAAAAAAAATATATGCGATTAAAAGATGAGGATGAAAATTTCCATTTATGCTTTATTCATTGCCTACGCGATTTCGAACTTCAATATTCTTTGCCTATGCGATTTCGATCTTCAAAACCCTCTAACCAAAATAACATCATATTCTCACATGATAATAGATGTAGCAGTCCAGAAATTAAATAGAAAAACAATGATTCGCATCAAAGAGCAAATGAGATTTTTATTTTTTACTTTGTTTTTAATGTAATAAAAAAACTTTTATCTTAATTTAAAAAGCAACCGTCTTTTTTAGTAAAAACTAATTCTACAAATCAGCTTAAAGGTTCTTTCTTTGTCTTTATTCAGTACTAAAACAGTCTGTCGTATTTTGTTTAACTTCCAAGTATAATGCAGACAATTGAATTAAGCACTTTGTATCTGTTTCTCTTGATTGATATAGATAAAAATTTGATACAGATTCACATCTAGGAAATAAAAAAATGGCACCAACATTTAGTCATTAATATACAAATGAAATTGATATTAGTTTTTTAACATATAAATAACCAAAGAGTTTTTAGCTTATTTTGAGATATAAGTATAACAATAATTTGTATTATATGTAACAGAAACAATATAAAATAAAATTTATTTCCTATTAATCAATTTTTTTGGTAACATCAAAGGTAGTTTATATAAACAATTTTTAAAAAAATTCTAAACAAAATAAACTTTTTAGAATTCATTTAATGAAATTTTACTTTCGCATTAAAAAAACAGACGACAAATTTTTTTTATTAAAATCAGTAATAATATTGATGTAAAATTAAAATTAAAATATTATTTCTATAAATAAGCATGAAAAATAAAAAAAAAATTAATGATCTTTTTTATAATTTATAAGAATTTTTCAATTCAATTAAATTTTATAACTCTACTTTATTTAATTAAAGATAATTTCCAATGAATATATTATATAATTTATTGAAAATCATCTTTACAGTAAATTTAGAAATCAGTTAAATAGAATGGATAATAGTTCACATACATAACTCTATTTTATTGCATTAAATATATTTATGCAATAAATAGCATTAATAATAATTCACATTTATAACTCTATCTTATTGCATTAAAGATGATTTCCTATACATATATAATATTTTGTAACATAATAGTAAATGTAGAAATAAATTAAAGAAAATAAATAATAGTATTCATTTATCATTTCCACTTATAGTTTTAATCATTTTTACTTATTTTACTTGATAATTCAAGCAAATAATTTAAATTAAATCTCAGCAATCCATTAATATTCTAAACTTTTATATTTTGTCTCTAAGCAAAATATTCTTCGAATGCAATTAATTTTCGATAGAAATGTGCTTGGAATTGCACAACTTCATTTTAACAGAACTGAATACATTTAACATTTATATTTATTTGGTTTCTTTTATATGAATATTTATTCACAAATTTTTAGTTGCATATTTTGTTCTTAATTATGAAAAACTCTTCTACAAATTTATATTTTTTTTAGATTTATGAAATATTTTCAAGTTTCACCTGAACACTCTTGTACAAAAGCAGAAAAATCTCTTTTTACCCGATATCATCGGTAATTTTTCATTTTATGATTTCAGAGTGGAATTCTTGCATTAATTACATACATGAAAAGTAATACATATTTAATTACGTATTTTAGATTAATTACGTATTTTCGAGCAGTTAGTAGATTAATCAAGATTAAAAATATGATTTATTTTATCGAAAAGTAAAAAAACAGCTAGTTTAAAATATTAAAATTTAAAAACATACATTATACTGTTTTATATTAAGATTTTTAAATTAATTACCGTTTATAGTAATGCTGAAAAGCGGAAAACAATTTAAATTCATACGGTACATTCATATAACCAAATTATATATTGTCACTGGCAGCTTCAGTTGATGGTACACAAGCTATGAGAGACGGTATTGACGTCATATGAATTTAGTAAGCGATTTTGGCTGTCAAAATACTTCCACGAAATTTAATGACTTTCACTTTAAATGCTGAGTTACTTTATATAAAATATAGGTTACTTAATTTCAGAATAAAATTTTGCTCAATCATGTCATTAGCGAATTAATATACTAGGATCCTGTCCAGAGCTGTTTAAGGGATGAAGTAATATATTTCGTTTCATTCTTTGAATTGTCATTGCTGTATATATTAAGTTAATATTTACATGCATTTAAATTTTTGACTTCACATAGAGCAGTACTTTATAAAATTAAACATTTTATATGATAAAAATTTTATTATAAAAAGTTAAAAATATATTATAAAAAGCTATATGTTTTATCGAAAATTTAGAGGTCGAAACAAAAATTGAGAAAGCATGAGATGTAAATATAACTACTCCCAGTGAATTAGAATTGTGATAGTTATCAAAGGTTGTATTTATTTATATGATGATTGCTGAGAAATTTTCTTTCATGTGATATTCATTTTGATTTATTTCTTTCTAGTATTTTTATAGTGCCTTTCATTTTTATAAATTTTATATTGATTTTAAGATTTTTTGAGTAAAAATTATTTTCTATCTGTTAGTATCTTGATCAGAAAGTGTTTTTAAAAGAATGCTTCTTACATCAATATGTTGTGGTTTTTAATTGTTAGCATATTTGATAATTCAAGGTCATAAATATTGTCATTAAAAAATTCTATAAAAACAATTTTGGTGACTATTTCATAATTTCTTTAAATTTCGCGATTGAATATTCTATTTTTTTCAGTCTAATTTTATTTTACTGTAGTTATTTTTAATTTAATTAATTAATTTATTTTTTAATTTAATTTAATTTATTTAATTTTATTTTACTGTATTTCTTTTTTTAATTTAATTTGACTTTATTTATTTATTTAATTTTATTTCTTATTTTATTTCATTTATTTATTTTTGCTTATTTTATTTTATTTATTATGTGTTTCTCCAAAATAACTTACAGATGCTTTTTAGAGAGCAATATCGAAAAACTTTGCTAAATCTTATTAAAATCGGAAGTTCAAATTAATTAAAAATATAATTTATAATTAGGTTCTGCAAATATTAAAATGTTACATTTCCCTAAAGAGTTGCACTAACATTTTACAATTGTTAAATCTATCACAAACGTACAAAATTCGAGAGCACTGCTATATTAGAAAGTGAAAAAAAAAATCAATCACAAAATTTCATCTTTATAAACATGAATGAAATAATTAAATAAAAAAGCGCAGTAAAATAACAATATGACATAAAAGTTAAAACTCATTCTCATTCAGTCTGCAACACAACAAAATACAAAACAATATCAAAACATATTGACAAACATTTCGGCATACATAAGTTTTTATATTTTAATTCCCATAATTATAATGCATGAGCTCTATATAAAAATCAATTTTTCTCACGTACTTCAGATTCTAACAGAGAGTAGAAACATAAGTTATATGCATTTCCGAACTTCACGTTTTGCTACAATTTTTTTCTAGTAACATTGTTTGCTACGACTTGAGAAATTCTTCATGTTCTGCATCACGTAAACGTAATCTTCAAAGGCATTTTCGGCTGAAATGCCGTAGAGGTGCCAGTAAACATTCTTTCTACAGCTACATTTTTGCCATTGTTAGAGTCATTTTGTCTGGATTTCACAAAATCTCTCTGGTATTTTGTCTTGATTTTTTTAGGGAAGAAAAAAGTCGTGAAAGCACGATTTCGTAAGAATCGTTCTATTGTGAAATAAAGCATTGAAGTGAGGAAAGATAACTGAGTGACATTTCACGCCGAATAGAATAAATGCAAATTAGGCAAAGAGACAGTATTATAAAAATCAAAATGTTCCACTTCAAGATTTTGAAGAATCTTCATAATCTTTTGAAATTATTCCATCATGCTCATCTCTCCACTTATGAACATAACTAAACAGCTGAAGTGGTCTCCTAAAAACTTTCTCGTATACTCTCTAATAAAGTTGTTATCCAATAATTAAGAAATGATACCTTTTGGCATGGATTCAGAGTTTTTAATAAATCTATCGTATCAACCATGGCGAGTTTTTTTGGCGATTAATCCCTGGCATGCAATTAGTAATATCCAAAAATCGAATTTGTGTTTTAAGTGAGTTCTTCCCACCAGCTTAAAATAAAAATTTGATACAAAACTATATTTATAGTCATAAAATCATATACCAAATTTGATATGTTTAAATCATTGCATTTTTGAGCTATCGCGTTTACATGCTTCTGAAAGTACAGACCGATAGGAGCTAAATTCTTCATCGGATTTGGCTTAAACTTTTATAGGTATCTATTCTATAGATATTAAATCTGTGAACCGAATTTTATCATCTAGCTCTCTCCGTTTTGTAGTTATCATATTAACTAATATCCGAACAGCCGGACGGACAACAAATTCCTCTAAACAGGTTTTACTCCAAAATTGACAGAAATCTACAAATTTGGTTTAAAGACCATATACCAAATTTCATCCGTCTAGTACAAAGCATTTTTGAATTATCTTTGTCACAGACAGACATTTTCCGTAGACATTCGTCAAAGCCTCGAGTTCGATAATTTTGACGACTACTACACTTTTTTTATGCTAGTTATACGAGAATGTAAAAATGTATTGTTCTAGATTAATGAAATTTGGTCCTAACTCCAAATTTGCAGATTTCTGTCTAATTTTATACTAAATATGTTGAAGTCGAGTTCTTCAGTCTGTTTGTCCGTATACATATGAACACAGCAATTTAAAAACAATAATTATATACATATGAAATTTGATACATTATTTTGTCATTAGAAATTTAAATGTATATTAAATTTTGAATCAAATACGCTACAGGTGACCACCTGTCTGTCTGTTTATTGTATATATATAGGGCCATCAAACCAATCAATAATGCTTTTGTATTACAAAAATTACAATAAAAGAATTCTTCCTTTGTATATTAGCTCCGAAGTAGAATTTTCACTTCTGGTTTTTAATTCTTATTATATACATTTTTAATTGCGTTATTTCTATACCAGATGAAATTTTAAACAAGTACATTTTATATAAATAATTTAATAGAAAAAAAAAGCCTATATTCCTGGTGAAGACACTAATCGCCATAAGCGGCTATTGCTCAAATA
The DNA here is from genome assembly GCF_947563725.1 of Argiope bruennichi. NCBI lineage: Eukaryota > Metazoa > Arthropoda > Arachnida > Araneae > Araneidae > Argiope > Argiope bruennichi. Next base: position 60,781,868 of record NC_079154.1, read on the forward strand.
GATGCGACTCATTGCGACTTGTTATTTAAGTTATTATTCACTCTACAAAATTTTAAAATCAAAATAACATTAATATTAATTAGCATGCAATGCGTACTTAGATAAACTATGTTTACATCAACATATTTACCTATCTGTATAATTTTCATTATTAACAACATAGCTGACCATTTTTTTTATATATATTCTTGGAGATAAAACTACTCTACTGTTTCTTCTACTAATTTTCTTTTGTTTTACTCATTCGTGCTCTAAAGATACGATCTGCACTATTTTAATGAAATCTATTCCAGGACATTATTTAACTCATTGATTTTGAAGTTCAATTTCTTAAATCTTCGTGTAAATTAATATACAGGGCTAAGTAAATGTATGTAACTACACATACAATAAAGTCTTAAAATAAATAAAAATCTAAAAATTGCTGGAACATAAGCAAGAATTTATTTCGAATTTTCTTGAACTCATAAAGTTTTGTTTAATTTAATCCTATTCAAAAGTAAGAATTTTGTCTACATTTTAAGTTTAATGAATTCATAACATTTATTTCAGACATAGGAAACAATTGATGGCAAATTGAAACTTTTGATTTTGTTCATAATAAGCTTAAAAAAACACAATGAGTTTTTGAAGAAAATACATACAAAAATTGATGCAAAGTACTGTAAATTGCCATACCGAAAATTAAAATAATATTAGAAAAAACTAATATTTTATATATTTATTACATACTATAGAATTCTGTGCTCACAGATTTCAAGATTTATAATGGTTACAATGATTGATTTAATTTATTGATTTTTACCTAATGACTGTTTCTTCAATTTATTTATTTAATATCTAGTTTGCTTATATATAAAAATAAAATTAATATACACAAATTTCATTTAATTTTAATTTTTAATTAGTGAATTAAAATTAATGAGCAATGTTGCGAAGGTCTAAGTAATATGTCAGGAATTGTCACAGGCCATTAAAAGTAAGTATAAAAAATAGTATTGTTCTTTCAATGGCGTGAAAATAAATAAAACAAGATTGAAGAGAATTTCCTCAAAAGTTTATTCAGGAGTAGATATAAAGGTCATGTTTCTACGCTTGACATACTCTACTAGTTACTGACCAATTTCAAATAAACAAATGGACATTAATGAAGTTAAAACATAAGAAAGTATTGTGAATAAATCCCTAATTATCATTATTCGGTATTGCAAAATTATCGTTTGCTGTCTTGCAACAGATATTTTGAAACTAGATTAATTCCATTTTTAAAAAAATTCTTTTATAAACTAATTCCACTTGAAAACAAAGAATTTTTCTATTTCTTTCTAGAACAGAATGTGAAATGTCAACTGTCTGTTGGTCTATTGCTATTTCTTAAATGTAAAGTTAAATTACATTTAAGATTTTTAATTAAACAATTTTGCATAAATATACTAATATTCTACAAAATTATATTGGAATAAAAAAAGTTTATTTGAAAAAACTATTTATTAAATTTCTAAAGTGGTGTGAAAATCGCTTTTATACTTCTTTTTCTCTGAGGTGATTGAAGAAGGTTTCAATTTTCTTTACCTAAAATAATCTAATTAAAATTTTGAAAATTTCTTTCTTAATGAAACGTATTTCCCAAGAAGTAGGTGCGTACCAATTTTTGAAGCTTGAATCAATTATCTGTGCCATTCGGTGTGTGTGTGTTTGCCATAAGCAAAAAAACATGATGGAATTTTCAGATTATGTGTAGCTTATAGAAGGAATCATGTTACACGTTTCGTGAGTATATAAATAAAAAAAAATCATCTTGATATTAAAGAATGAATCCTAAAACTCACGGTACACTATTCTACTTCTAAAACTAGTATTTTAAAGGTAGTAGAAATCGATTAGATGATTTTAAAAAAATAACTGCACAATTTGAAGAATAACTTGATTGATTGATTGATTTTTTATATGGCACAAAGGCCAGTACTGGCCCAGCTGTGCCAAACTCGTTTAAGCTAAGAATAATAGCTAAAATCAATTTTATTAGTTATTATTTATTAATTTATTGTTAATTATTAATTATTATTAATAATTTTTAATTATTTTATTAATTATTGATTAATTTAATTTTTAATTGAAGAATAGCTAAAATTAAATTTGTTTCATTATAATTTTTATGGACTTTCAATAGGAGAAGAGTCGACATCAAACTGCCTTTAGAAGGATTTTGAGGTGTGCGAAATCGGCTTCTAATAAGCCTTCATTAAATTATTGGATACTTAATTATTATATTATATATAATATCTTATAATATTAACTAATGAAGTATTATATGCATTACAACTATATAAAAATTTATTTGCTTTAAATATATATGTTCTGACTCGTTATTGTATTAATGAAACCGACGAAACGAACGATCATTCAAAACGAAAAACGAAAATTACCAACATTTTAATTGTAAATAAAAACTTCTCTTTAGTATAAAATAAAAGTTTAAAAGAAAGGTTTTCTTTTAATTATAAAATGCAATGTGCATAAAATGAATGAACTTTTTTTATAAAGCAGTATAAAATATAAAATGTAATAGTTTAATATGTCTATTAAAGTATTTATTTCAATAGCAAATCGTAAATGTGCTATGATGCGATAATCTTCAAGTTAAGTAACGCATATAATTTCGCTTAGAAAAAATATTTCTGTATAAAATCACTCCAAAATTAACATAATATGTAAATATATGTTCAATAATTAAAATGGGTTATTTTTATTGCAGCTTGATATAATATTTATTTTTAATTTTTAAATATCTGAATTTTTAAATCTAATCTATCTAAAATTTTCGAATTTTTGTGCACGTTAAAATATAAAAAATAAGAATATTTTTCATATTAAATAGGGCCGTAAAAGTATATCGCTCCTACAATAAACGAAAAATATATTAAACAGATGTATAAAGTAAATATTATGTTATGTATAAGGGCCGAAATTTTTTTAAAAATTTGTATAAGTACCGAAATTTTTTCTAAAAAAATTCTTTACGTTTTGTCAAAAACATAAGAAATTTTATGACACTTTCATGAAGTCTACATATAATTACATTTTTAAAATTTATTTATGCTTTCAACTTTTTCAACTTACATACATATTGCACCTTGTAAAAAAGGAAATGATAATTATGAAATTAAAATTTGAAAATGCAATATTTTTAAGGTAAATAGAAACATTTTTTTTTTAATTTCATACTAAAGATATCGAGAGATTTCAGGTATTAAATGTAAAGTATCATTGAAAAATTAAAATAATTAAACATATTCTCTTTTTTTTTAATTATTATATGTACAATATTTTCAGCTAAGAAAGTTTAATATTGAAAATTCTTGCATAATTCCCATAAAAAAATTTTTAATAACTGAAGGAACACAAACATTAATAAAATAGTAAATTTTAATAATAGACATAAATAGAAATAATTTCTTTCAGTTCAGTGTAATTTTATTTTATTTCCATTTTAGAACTGATTTGATTTCCTGGTATTGATTCTGATGCCCAATTTCTAAACGTTCTTTTATTACCAATGAATTGAGTATTGTAACAATACTCTAGTGACCAACATCAAATACATTCCTTTCCAAATTAAAATTATGCAGAAGTTACCACTTCCTAATTGGAAAAATAACTTTAAAACGAAATGCAATTATTAATAATTGCTTGATCCAATCTCTTTTACAACAATTCGTTAAGCAGATTTCCTGTTACTTAGAAATGGTAACAATGACAATAAATTGAAGAAAAAAAGGATAAACCCCTTTTCGTTCTAAAGATGAAGGTTATTTTCATACTCCTCCTCACAAATTGAAAAGTTTTTTTTTTCTTCCACAAAAGTAAAAACTTTCTCCAAAACGAGGTTATCTTGTCGGACGGATTAAGTAGCAATTGATAATAACAACGCTGCATCGTTATATCCGGACGAAAAGTATGTTGTCGGAATATATGTCGTCGTACCAGGATACCGAGGGATACGGTATGTTAAAAGCCTTTTCCGTATTTTGGTATATAAACTCGGGTCGGATTCGAAATCGGCATCAGTTCTTAGCTTGGATATTTCTTCTCTAGTGCTCTTGGGAATTGTTCTAAAGGTACGATATCTAACTTGAACTTTTATTTAGATTGCTATAATTTTATTGAAAAAGACGCTGGAGTACACGAATCATATATTATCAAGTAGAGCGTGGTATAAGTAGAAAATTTAACCTTCATTCTTGGATATATGCCCATATATATTAATAACGTGATTAAATTTTAAAAAAATTATTAATTACATAATTTTAAGCAATTTTGGTTGGTTAATTGAAATTTTCAAATTAAATATTTTGCTTACAATTTATCGGATTAATTTTATTCATATTGAAAGAAATCAATATTATATAGCTATTTAATCCTTAATCTTTTAATTCATATACCTGAAAAAATCTATCACAATAAAAAATTTCAAGACAGAATATAAACATTGATATTTCGTACATCTGATGATACTATTAATTGCAAACTAATTTTTTAAAAATTAATTGATTCTTTTCCTTCGTTAAATTAAAAATAGTAAAAAAATTTTTTATAATTATCAAATCAAATAAAATTATAATTATAATTTTATTTTCAGTCAAATAAAGTTCAGGTTTTACGATAATGATATGAAAAATTTAAAACAATGTATTTAACAGTATGCAAGTAAAACATGCAAGAAAGTATCATGCAAAACTTTCTTTAAATAAAAATAAATTTCGATAAAAGTAATATAATTCCTGGTTAAATCAAATGAAATAGTTTCTTCAAAATTTAAAGGAAATATTTCTGCGTATTTTTTCCAATATTATGAAATCCATTTTGAAGAATCATAACTTCTTAATTTAATTCTTGTAGGTAAAATAATTTTATCGTTTTAAATTTCTTTTTAATCATTTTTGTATATTTTGATTTTGAGAAATCCAAATTGTTCCAAATTTTTACTTCATAAAATTTTAAAATTTAAAATTTAAATTTACTTCATAAATAATTTAATACTCTGTAAAAAATTGTTTAAAACTATTGCTAAATCACAACTAAATAAAATTTTTAAGAATTATATTTTATATACTGATATAGAAAAGTATTAATGAAACCGGTTTTGAAGACTCATTTTACTATAATTTTGAATTAGCTGAATGAAAGGCGTCATTCATTTAGACTTAATAATGACTATTTTCGCATTGAATAAAAATAATATAAACTTTCTAAGATAAGAATTTAAATTAAACAGTTTTTTACAATAGATTAAAGTTGAAAAACGTTTTAGAGAATAATATGAGTGTTAATGTTCAGTATATATGCGCAATATTAAATATTGAAGATATATCAATGTAAAGATAAATTAATATTAAAAAAAACAATTTCTTCAAAACGTTAACATTATCAAATGAAATATCCTTAACTAATAATAAATTAAATTAAAAAAATTTTTATTAGAACGTTTAAACGAATATTTTTCACTTTTTTTATAAATATTAATTTAGTTACGAAAGCGTTAAATGTTAACTATATAGTTAGTGTATCGTTCTTGATATACATTTAATTGCATTTAAAACATCCAGTGTTAAAAATTTCAAGTAACATGTTCAATAACTTACTGCTTATTTTTAGATGAAGGTAAGCATGAAGGCCTGCCTCATCATGCTGATGATGGTGGTTTGCTTCGCTGCTGCTGATCCGATTCCAGAACCTGAACCTGAACCAGGACAGTAAGTGAGAATTTCCAAGTTTAATAATTAGACCACGAACATGAGCATAGATTTCAAAAAGTATTTTTTTAATTATAATTTCAATGAAAAGAAAATCCATTTATGCATTAAAAATTTCTCAATTTAATAAGCAACAAATAAATAGTTTTAGAAACTTATAAATAAGTATAAAAGTATACAATAACTTATTAAAAGAGTTCCTAAATTGCTTTTAAAAATACATAAATACATAAAGAATCAAATTTGCATTTTTACTTCACTCTTAAAAGAAATAACTCATATAATTGTTTTACTTTCAGTGATGAGAAGAAAGTGATAGTCATCAAAGACCAAACCGAGCATCATCATCACCACCACCACCATCACCATCACAAACATGGTCACGAACATAAACACGATCATAAACATGGACACGATCATAAGCATGATCACCACCATGGGCATGATCATAAGCATCATCATAACCACGACCACAAGCATGGACATGATCATCATCACAAGCACGGACATGATCATCACCACAAGCATGGACATGATCACCACCATAAGCATGGACACCATCACCTCCACAAGCACGGACACGACCATCATCACAAACATGGACACGATCACCTCCATAAGCATGAACATGGACATCATCATGGACACCACCACCTCCACAAACATGGCCATGATCACCACCACAAACATGGACACCATCACGGACACCACCATTCACATCATCATGGACATCACCACCTTCACAAGCATGGCCACGACCATCATCATAAGCACGGACATGACCACCACCACAAGCATGGACATCACCATCATCACGGCCATCACCATCTCCACAAACACGGACATGATCATCACCATAAGCATGGACATGACCACCTCCACAAACACGGACATCATCATGGTCACCACCACAGCCATGGACATCATCATGGGCACCATCACAGCCATGGGCATGACCACCATCACAAACACGGACATCACCATGGACACCATCATGGACATCATCACTCTCACCATCATGGTCACCACCACGGACACCATCATGGACATCACCACAAGCACGGGCACCACCATGGACATCATCACGGTCACCACCACGGACATCACCACAAGCATGGTCACCATCATGGACATCACCATGGCCACGGACATTATCATGGACATCATCATGGCCACCATCATGGTCATCATCATAGCATCTTGCATGGCCATGGATTTGGAGGATATGGGGGTTCCCATGGTCTTGGTGGATTCAGCTATGGTGGCCTTGGAGACCACCACAGCTTTTTCTAATTTAGCAATCTTCACATCGAAATTAGCATTGCCAATGCTGTGTTCTAACTGGATTTCCCATTGTAGAGCACTGTAGAAAGGCGGAAATTTATATCGAAAACGAACAATTGTTAAAAGCAGATATGGCTAATTTGATAGATTTCTCTTGCCATCTGAGTCATATAACTTATTTATTTATTTTTACTTTTCTCTTACTTCATACGCAGATATGAAATGCCAAATATATCTTTCGAATGTCTATTGCGCTCAAATGGTCTTTTTCTCAGTTATATTCATACCAGTAAGAAGCACAAGTAATGACCATAAATTTTCTCTTTATCGTGTATTTCCTATTATGTATCCGTGAGTGCCACGATCCTACTTAAGAGGAATGAGGACTTTGGTGTCATCTGGTTTGGACTCTTAAAGACTTCTTTGTGATCTCTCATTTCGTGTCAAAATATTTGTGATGGTTTATTATTTTAAACATTGGTTGTCGGGGAAATAAAAGAACTTGAGTGAAAATCATTTGTCCTTACTTTATTTAAATTATTGCATCTTAACAAAATAATATTTTAACATTTTACAAAATAACATTATCGTATTCTATACAAAAAAAGTATACAGTATTTTAATAAAAATAGTTTCTTTTTATTTTAAACAAGACATAATTTTCAACAAGTTGTGCATTATTAAATTATTGATAGTACAAATATGATAATCTCATACTGATAACGCAGTAATTAAACCGTAAACATTCTTCTGAATAGCAAATGTTTCTAAATTTCTTTATAACTTTGTTCTTATTTTTAAAATAATTTCACTCGCAAATCTAGCTTTCACCGCTTGAAACGATGTTATAATACGAGGATAAAATAGTAAATCTGTATAAATTCCGCACTTTTTTGCCTCAAAATTTTTAGAAAGAATCCTTATTTATAAGCTAAGGTTTATTTGATTTCTTAGAACAATATAAATTTTGAGTTTTATAAGGAAAATTTAAATACAAGTATTCACCTTTGTGCAGCAAAGACTAAATATTTAAACTAGAAAATTTTAGATTAGTAAACTAGATTTAAATGTTGATGGTCAAATAGCATATATTAATTTTTTGAGTTTAAAAATAATTTCTAGCGTTGTCAAAATAATTTTTCAATTGCTTTCATTTTCAAAATATGTTTAATCTGCTTTAAATAACTAGATACTTTACAAAATAGATATGCAAATTTTTTCTAATTTTTTCATAAACAACTGATCACTACTATTTGTTTTGATTTTTAGTATAAAGAAGTTTAAGTGACCGTCTGGTTTATCCATATAATTAAAAATCAGCAATTAAAGTAAATAAAATAATCATTAATGTGGTTTAAAATAATTATTAACGGCTTTTTAAATATTATTTTAAATTTAAACCATCCATCTAAATTATTTTAAAAGTTCAATTTCTAATAAATAAAGTGTTATTTTTGAAAGATTAATATTGAAAATTTAAATCATTATATACAGTAAAACAAATGTAAAAACTTTTTTTAAAAACTAATTTTTAGGCTACCACCAATTAGCATTAAATTTCGGGGGGGGGGGATATAGCAAATACAATTAATAAGGAAAATGAAAATATAATTCAGAAATTTTAAAAAATGAAGAGAATTTCCATCTTTTTGTATGTATGTTAACACATCAAAGTTTATCAATTGCTAATAAGTACGATAGGGCAGCAAATGAATGTAATTATCCACTACAATTTTCGCCACTGTTAAGTTTGAACATTTTTCCGTTTTATGAAAATAATTTGAAATGAAATTCATTTTCCCAATAAAAATTAGTAACACAAATAAATTTTTTATATCGTTAGTAAGAAAATAAATTAACACTCTTTCTATCATTTATCTTAACGTTATATTTAAAAAAAATCAGAAAACATGTAGAAATTAGTAAATTTATAAAAAGAAAATTCATATTGATGAAATTTAAAGCGAATTCATATCAATAAAAATTTTAAATTAGAAGTTACTTTCCTTTCTTTTTAACTGAATTTTTAAAATACATTCTAATTACTATGAACATCAGTAATTATTGCGGTAATTAAAACTTAAAATTGTTGAAAATAATTAGAGTTGTCATTGGGAACGAGTTTAAAATTTGATGAAATAATATAAAAAGGCCAATTTTATTTAAATAAGAACAGAAACTAGAATTTTTATATTTTAAAATACATATACACCATTTCGTCTGATCATGTTTCCGCATTTTAATATTGAAACATTCACAAAAATGCCTAACTTTTGACTAAGAAATGTCCTCTTATTTAGGTTAAGCTACACCTAATTAAGAATTAAAATGAAGTACCGAATAAATTTTCCTAAAATTCATTGTCAAGATGTGTTTATGAATGTTAAATTGAGGCAACCCTATCTGTTTTCTCGTCACTCTCTTCCCTATGATTTTCAACTAGCCTTTATTCGTTATCTTGTAAAGCCAAACATAGCCAAAGTCGAGCCAAACTTAAGAGCTTTATATGAAAATTTGGAGAAGACAAATAGTATTTAAAACTATGATTTATTTCAGTCTGGCTTTAGATTTGGTAACAGTATTCAAAGCTCTTTTCTAAGAATAATAATTTAGTTTAAAATGAAAACGTATTTACATCATTTCATGCATAAGCATAATTAAAAAGAAAGAACAACTCAAGGTATGCGACTAGGTTAAAAACATAAATTTGGATGAAAATTCATATTCTTATGTTCTTTATAGTTTTAAAAAATTGGTAGGTTTTTATTTCCAGTAATATCTTTATTTTGACACCATGTCAATTAGTAGCCAAGTTTTAACAAACTATTGACTCTTAAGTGATGCTTTTTTTATAAGAATTTCAAAATTCTACTATCAGAGTATCGTCATATCTCAAAAAGTGATCAAAATAACGAAATTTATAATTAATGCTTATTACGTTATGCAGTATGTAATGAACTATGCATTTGATATTCAATGCTCAAGAAGTGAATTTATGATTGTGTAAAGCAAATATTGTTGAAAAAAATCCAAAATTTCATATATAATTTCATATATTACACACACAAAATTTATTTTTCAATATAATCTTAGATAATAGTTAATTATACTCAAAGAGACGTTATACATGTAATCTTACGAAAAAAAAATGAAAAGATGTAGCAATTCTTTCTCTCTAGAACAATCTTAGTTTTTGTAAATAAAGCTAAAAATTTACATCAAATAGGATTTTCTTCAAAAGCTACATATATATTTATATATTTCACTCTTATTCACCATTTTATCCCTATAATAATAAAATAACATAACATAAGCGTTATTATTATTATTATTATTTTGAAAAATCCCCTCCGAATCTTGTCGCATATCTTAAATAAAATATATGAAGAAGTCTTGTGCTCTAAATTTGACGCGCAAAAACTAATTATTTTGTCACGTATTTTCTCCCCAAAAAAGGAAACCTAATTTTATATATTTTTTTATTAAAAAGACTTATAATGATTTAGTTTTAAGGAATAAGCATTTCTTCATCTAAGACAACTTCTACTCTTGCATGTTCAAGAAGCCAATATTATTTAAGTGCAGTAGAGTAACACTTATCCAAACTTTATTTACCAGAAAGGCCAAATATAAGGATTGCAATTATTTATATACAGTAGAAATTAATAAGTTACAATTGTTTAAGTACAGAGGATCTCCAATTACCTGAATTTCAATTGTCTATATCACTTTGAGAGGGGAAAAAAGTATAAGACCGCTTCATCTTCCCGAAAAAGAATATCGAATGTAAAGATAGAAAAATAACTGACCGACTCAAATATTCCAGCAACAATATTTTATATAAGTACAAATGTCAACAAAATTAGTTTCCTAGTCATTAAGTTGTTATATTACTGACACATTTTTCTCTTCTCCTAAGAAATACTTTTTTGTTTCATTAAAGTCATTTATTTCCCAAATAATATTAAAGGCTTACAATAGTGTTATGAAAGCTTACTGTCGTTTTATAGCATTCAGAATATCAAACAATATTGTGAGGTTATATAATATTATCTTGTCCAAATAAATGGTTTGATTTTCTTGACACTTTATTTCAAGACAAAAAAATTTTTGAACTAAACAAAAATCTACAGATACAATCATTTCTTAATGACACAATATACTCTAAAATATTATTGCGATATTTTCACTATATTTTATGACAGGTGTTACCAAATGTGAGTCAAGTGTCAATTCGTGATGGACCAGGACAAGAACTTGTGTGAACATACATCTTTTCAGAATTTGCAAAAATACAATATGGGTTTTATTAAGCGACACATTAGAAATATTTATTGTAAAATTATATTTGATAATGTTTGTTTTTGTTTAGAGAAAAATCCTTTTTTACTCATAAAACATCTTTCAGAAACAGCGTATGCTATTCATCACAGAAAAAATTCAATGCACGAGGACAAGTACACACTACAGATTAGGCTTCTGAAAATGTTCGCTACAATGCTAAAAATGTTGGAACCTCTTCTCTATGACTTTCAGAATATTAATCAACGTGAATATGTTGTATGATATTTTGTACTTACGGAGTGGCTTAATTTTTTGTCTCTTTAATTCCAAGTGGATTTCAAATTTCGTTCAAACGCATTGCTACAAACTTTGTAACAGATGAGTTTTATTAGTAAAACTAGTGAAGAGTGGTCTTTCCGAAGCTTTCTTTTATACTCTCTAATAAAGGCCTTATGCTCCTCTCTCTCATAAAGTTATGGACCGTGGGTAAGGCTATGATTGCCTTGATTGATACTGACGAACAATTATTATAATAATAATAATACTTTGGAGTGAATCTAGCATTCATTTTAACTGGATCTATCTTGCAAATGTGTATTTTGGACGTCTTTTTTTGGGACTGATAGGAACTAAAATTTGGCACCGAACTGCAAATGTAGTCACAAGATCATATGCCGAATTTCATTGATTAAAGTCATTGAGTTTTTGCGTTTACATGCGGGCGAAATCACAGAAACCTGAGAAGATCTACATTTTAGATTTTAAACATGTGTACGAAATTTCATCTGTCTGACTCTTTATGTTTTGTAATAATTGAGTTCATTTATCAACATTTAGACAAAAAGATTTCTGCTAAACGCATTTCGTTCGAAAGTTGATAAAAATTCTACAAATACAATTTTGTTTAAAATCCCCTGGCATAGGGGTAGCGCGTCTTCCCCGTGATCTGGGCGTCCCGGGTTCGAGTCCCGGTTTGGGCTTGGTTGTTCTTCCTGTTCTATCTGTGACATGTGTAAATGTGCCCTCCTGTAAAAAGAGGTTGTGCAAGCGAATGAGTGATGCGTGAGTAGTCAAGTCATACACTTGGCCCTAGTTGGCTCTACGATAAAAAACAAGGGACACTCCCCCTTAGGTTTAAATCGGCTGTCTTTGAACAGCGGGTTTGTCCGTGGTAAGTGCCATAAGTAACAACAAAGTTTAAAATCCGTGTATCAAAATTCTTTTTTCTGGCTCAAAATATATTTGAGTTATTATGTGCACAGAGCAGACAGACAGACAATATACGAACTGAGGAAGATCTGAAATGTGAAAGTTCTTCGAAATCTCGAGTTTAACAATTACAATATTTTTATATTTTGCAAACTAAAAAGTAAAAAACTATCTATAATTAACTATATTATCAAAGAAATAAACAAACATGGAAACTAACGGTAGGCGTGAACTCAAGAAGATCAGTATTGAACTTCAAGAAAAATACTCTTTTTTCTTTTTCAACAAATTCAGAGGTACCTAAGGTTTTTCAGCTATTACATAGAGTTATAAAAAAATGGTGTGAAAAGCTTGATAATTTCTAAAACCTAATTAGAGTTTCTCAAGTTAGTTCATTTTAGAATAAAACTCACTAAAAAATATTACTGAATTAAACTGGATCTCTCAATGTATCTGCAATTAATGCTGAAAACTAAAAATTTTCTTATTATCGGTATTTATCATGTGCTTTTGTTTACAAAAGGATATTAGGATAGTCAATTTAATTTATACGGTTGTTTGTCAGAAACATGATTCATCAAATATAGATTGAATGAGATTTTTTTAAGAATTGACATACATTTTTATAGCTCTCGCTTTTTTTATAGTGTTCTATTTTGCAATTAAAGGGCTGTAATTTTTGAAATCGATGCGGAGTTCAGACTGTGTAAAGTTGTTCCAATCGCAGAATAATTTTACACAAATTTTATATATATATATATATATATATCAAATTTTATATATTTTGAATTAATTTTATCTGATGATCTCAAATAGTGATGCAAATACATTGCTACATTTATGCCCATAACAGAATCACCTGTGATCAAGTCTGAACAGCATCCATATAATATAAGCTGTTGTCTTTAATATTTTGCTCAGCCAGCATTCATTTTAAATTTTACTGCAGAGAAATTTTAAATTTGAGAATCAAAGTTCTCGCTGAGCTAAATAATATTCTCTATCTCATACAATTAAATTATTGCAGGCAAAATATAATAATTTAATGCTTTTCGGATTTTAACGTAATTTGTCCATATTATCTTTAAAACTTTAAACAATTTACTATGTCATTCAAAGCCAATCTCATCTCCTCTCTCCATTCGCCTAATCCATGAAGATTCAAGAAATAATTATTTGTATTCATCTAAAAGGTAAATCTATTCAATCGATGAGCAGATATACTCAAGTAAAGCATAAGCAAAGCAATTCTTACCGATGAAGTATCGAAGCTATTGTTAAAACATATTTCTCTGTTTTCGTACTTTATATTTGTTCACTCTGATACAACTGCTAGCATTCTGTGACTTTAATTACAAATTTGAGTATTCCGATGTCCCATCAAAGGCTTTCTTCTCTTTTTTTTTTCTTTTGAAATTTGAAAACCAATAGCTACAAACATAAAAGGAGTGTCTAGATATAGAAAAGTAGGAACAATGTATTATTTAATTGCAAATATTTTATCAAGGGGCTTTGCTCTATTTGATTAGAAACTTTTTGGCAATATGAGGAAATGCAAGTTTGTACAATTGATAAAAAAGAAGATTGAAGAAGTATTTTATTGGGCATTTGATATATCATATATATAAATCAGCTTTAAATACTTGTTTTTCTTGGTATTCCTTTTTACCTTTGTCTTTGAATACTAAATTGATGCTGTTCTACTATCTGAAGAAGAATTTCTCACATGTTGTGTAGTTTACAAAATGGATTTATTTATTAACTCTGGTGTGCTCTTTACGCTTATTATACGAATACAACCGGTGAGTCAATATGATCTGAACATTAAATATTTACAGAAATTTATGCACTCCATTTTTCCAGAAAAAAATATTATGTTCAGAGATACTGTTTTAAGAGAACAGTTAAAGATAACTAAGAAATGTTTTAGTTATAAATTAGACGAAGAAAAGCTAAAAAAAATTACAATATAGACTTTGGTATGGATGTCAATAATGTCCCTTTTACAAACAATAGAGAACTAATATAATTATTGATATCTACTCGTTCTAGAATTAAATCAGACAAATATCATCAAAGACCAAAAAAAGATTCAAAATCATTACTCTTTCATAGTTAGGCATCGCAATATTTATATGAGGAAACTGACAGGCATTGTCGCCAGAAATAAAATGGAAATAAAGTCACAGAAAAATGATGCATCAGATTATTCTATCATTTTTATCACACAGCTGTCCAGAATCACAAAACTTTTGTATCTTCACCTCAATCAAGAAAATAAAGAAGTTTCTGGTGAATTTTTCTGCCTGAAATGTCACATTTAGTGTATTTTAGTTCTAAAAAATAAAAATTTTAAATGGCATCCTGAATGGTAACAAATTATGAAATAATTTTACGCGGCTCCATTACTCTTTTAATTTAGTTACATCAACATCCTGTTTTAATGCAACACTACGGGGACGAACCTCAAAATTTTGATCCGCGATAAGATGACGAGGACGGCACCTGAGTTGACATCCCCCTCTCCAAACTTCCACACCACACCAACGGGAGGCCGTTTGGACCCGACGGATTTAACGTGCACCAGACCCACTAATACGATAGTTCTTCAGTGGAATAGGGTCTCGAACCTGAAACCCTCCGTTTCCGAAGTCCAGACCTTACCACCAAGCCACCACGGCCCCTCCATTACTCCTTTAAGTCATTACGTGTAGAAAGTGGCATGTTATTTACAGTTTGGATAATTAAGATGTAAATAAACCACATACCTCTGAAACTGTAATATAAATAATTTGTAAACTTTTAACAAAAATCATTATAAATCATTGAATAAAAAGCAAAATAATAATAATAATAATATATAATATATAATATAATAAAAGTATGGGTATAAATTATAAAAATACACACTGTCGCATGAATTAAACATAAGTTTAAAAAACAATACAAAATAAAATGATTCTTATAAAACAATAAGAATATAATTTTTTCCTTTAAAAATAATACAAAAAATTAATTTTTTTAAATTTTTTTTCTAATACATATATTTTATTTTAAAAAAATTTCAGTTGTGCAGTTTACTCGCATTGCTCAATTTTATTTTAAAAATCGCCACCTATTTATTACACGCATATTACATAAATTCTATTTAAAAGTTTTTTTTTCCTTCATTCAATATACATGTATCCATAAATTCTATTTAAAAATTCTTTTTCTTTTATTTCTTATGTGTTAAATTTGTTATAATTTATTACATAAATAATATTGAAATATTCTTTTATTCATTAGGCTCACATCAAATGTACTTTACTTAAAATATTTTTATTTATTTATTAGAAACGAATTGCATAAATTTTATTTAAAAGTTTTACTTTATTCACTATACACACATTAAATAAACATCCCAAAGTTATTTACTTTATTAATTATACATTACATAAATTTTATTTTAAATAAAATTCTAAATATCAAATGAATGCAAAACATGAATATGTCTGTAATTTGAAGTACATCTGAAGTCGAGATTCTTACTTTCGAAAACGCAATCACAAATGCTACCGGAATAATTCAATTCTAAAAGAAATTAGATCAAAAATTCCATTTACATTGAAAAAAAAAACCCGAATTATTTTAATCACCCTTCTCAGAATTAGCTACATTGAGATTTTTTCTTCCAGAAAAGTGAAAACTCGTCAAAACCAGGTTATTATGGCGAGGGGATTAAGTAGCAAACCGATAAGGATAACAGTGCTGCCTTATTAAGTATATTGTGTCGCCGTGCCAAGATACTGTTGGATACGTTCACTAAGAGCTCGTTTCGAGATCTGCTATATAAACTCGGATTGTATTCAGTATCTGCATCAGTTCTACGCTTGGATATTTCTTCTCTAGTGCTCTTGGGAACAGCTGTAAAGGTATAATATATGATTTCGCACTTAGGATTCTTTTTTGTTTTTATAAATAATTTATTTGAAAACTTCACTTCTGGGAATTTCAGCAATGGCATTATAGCATGCAATATTTTAAAGCAGAGAGGTATATAATTTTGAAAGTAAATTCTTTTGAAGAAATAATTTATTTCTATAATGAAAGATTCTAAATTTCTGTAATTTTTATTCCAAGAAGTTTCTATAGGGAAAATAAAACTTTGAAGGTTGAACCTTCATAATTTTCAAATAATTTTTTTTAAATTATTTTAACGTAACCCTATGTTTTATTAGAATTTTTAATTAATAAGAATTACTTTTCGGAGTGTCAGGAAGAAATTTCTTATTGAATTCAACCAATATTATAATGCATTATTTCTCTTTTGAAAAGCCTATAAAATATAATAAAATATATTCATATAGTAATATTCATATATTATTATATAATAATATTCATATAAAATATATTCATATGAAAAAAAAACATAACGATCGCTTTGATACAAGTAACAAATAACTTAACATTTGTTTTTAAAATTTCAATCTTAGCTTTACATTTCCTGAATTTGTTTTGAATTCCATATAATTAGAAAAAAAATGTCGGAAAAATTCAAATAATTGTGGAGGTACTAACTATAATAGCAAATTATTTAAACTTACAAAAAATCAGAGTTAAAATTGTGATTGAATATTATAATTTTTTTAAGTTAAAAAAGAAATTCTCAAAAACTGTTTTTGGAAATTTTATTCTATACTTTAAAACAACCGCGAGTTTTCACTTTCAATCTTGTTGAAGCAGAACCAAAAACAGCAACTGATTCCCTTTTAATAGCTTCTTCAATCGTTTCACTATCGCATTTTCATACAAGGAAATTTCTTTCTTTTTTTCACTTTTTCCCTTTCTTTATTCATTGGTTTTTATTTAATATCAGGGCTAATAGATGCATTAAAGATTTCTTTTTAATTTGTAGTAACATAGCAGATGCCTTTAGGAAATCAAAGTCTTGTAATCACGATGTTGGTAGGCTTAAAAAGTTATTGATTGTTCAATTTAATAAGATGTATATAATTTATGTTTGTAAGTTTGAAAATTATTTAACCACTGCAGTATAAAATTGTTTTTAAAGAATTGAATTACACTTGATAAATCTAATTGCTTTTTTATTATTTCAATTTTTATCGTCGTTTCTACCTGACGGAAAATTCAATTCAATTTTCTTGACATCTTTTTATTTATTATATTTTCAGTTTACCTGAAATTTTCTTATTCTTAATGTGCATTTGTATTCTGCAGAACATCAATATATTGGAAAATAATTCACAAATATTAATATTGTAAAACCATATTAACTGTTATTAGTGATTTTTTCAAAATTTGGTTTATTAACTTGTGTTATATATTTTAATCACATTTAATTTCGACATTTTATTATATGTGCTTAATTCTTAAAAGTAGATGTTAAGAATAATCATAGGCTATATAAACGTTTGATACATCAATGCAATAATTAGAAAGATTTTTTTTAAAAAATAACGCTCATATAGACATTCTCACAAAAATTATCCAAAATTACTTTTTTCTTAAAAAAAATGAAAATAAATAAAGATTTTATTATAGACATCAGATTAAATCTTCTAAAAATAAAATAAAATAAAACTTTCTAAAATCAACATGATGTGGAATCATAATTTTTTTTTAAATAAAAACACTTTTTATCACCTTATTATAACAATAAAAATATTGAATTTAAGTTTTCTTGAATAAAAAAATCACTTTGATATCTTTTTCAATCAACTAATTTTACGAGTATTAAAATTGAGGAAATTTTCTTATTATTTATCATTGCAGATGAAGGTAAGCATGAAAGCCTGCCTAGTCGTGCTGATGATGGTAGTCTACTTTGCAGCTGCAGATCCGATTCCGGAACCTGAACCAGAACCTGGCCAGTAAGTTTAAATTCAATATATTGCTAAATTAAATTACTAAAAAATAAAATCATTGTATAAAACTTTCCTTTCATAAGATGAATTCTAGCCATGGAACTAAAAAAAATATTAAATAACTCTTTAAAGTACTCAGAAATAATTTTGTTATTAAAAAATAATTGATAATTAAATATATTTAAAAAATTTCATATTAAAAATAAATAGACATAACTGATGGAATTTTCTAACATTTCTAGTGATAAGAAACAAGTTGTTGTACTCAAGGATGAGACGGAACACCATCATCACCACCACCACCACCATCATCACAAACACGGTCACGACCATAAACACGATCATGAGCATGGACACGAACACAAACATGGTCATCATCATGGACATGATCACAAGCACGAGCACAATCATGCCCACAAGCATGGACATGATCATCATCATAAGCATGGACATGAACACCATCACAAGCATGGACATGGTCACCATCACAAACATGGGCATGGTCACCAGCACAAACATGAGCATGGACATCATCATGGACACCACCACGTTCATAAACATGGCCATGGCCATCATCACAAACACGGACACCATCATGGACATCATCATGCACATCAGCATGGTCACCACCACCTCCACAAACACGGTCATGATCATCACCATAAGCATGGACACGACCATCATCACAAGCATGGACATCACCATCAACATGGTCATCATCACCTCCACAAGCATGGACATGACCATCACCACAAACACGGACACGATCACCACCACAAGCATGGACATCATCATAATCATGGACACCATCACCTTCACAAACATGGCCACGATCACCATCACAAACACGGGCATGACCACCACCACAAGCACGGACACCACCATGGACATCACCACGGGCATCATCACAAACACGGACACCACCATGGACATCATCATGGTCATCATCACCAACACGGACACCATCATGGACATCATCATGGTCATGATCACAAGCACGGTCACCACCATGGACATCATCATGGACACCATCACGGGCACCATCACAAACATGGACATCATCACGGACATCACCATGGTCATGGACACCACCATGGACATCATCATGGCCATCACCATAGCAGCTTGCATGGTCATGGTCTTGGAGGATTCAGTTATGGTGGATTTTAAGATCACTAGTTCTTTTTTGAATTTAGTTACTTTTTCATCTGTTTCAACATTGCCAAGAACGTGTTTCTCATGGAATTTTTATTGAAGACTTCTACAGAAGGATGGGAATAAGATCCAGATGGGAAGAGGACTGTGGTATTTGAATACCTTCAGAAAGTAGCCAAAGGACATGGTGCATGGCAGATTTCTTTTTTTTATTGGTGTCTTTTATTTATTTTTAATTTATTTCTAAACTGCTCATTCTCACAAGTAGCAACAAAATAGTGCCACAGCTCTGCTTAACAAGATTGAGAGCTTCAATAACGTTTGGTTTGGATTCTCAAGGACATTTCTGTGATCTCTTCTCTTTCATGTGTATTTATTGGAATCATTTATTGTCAGTTCAATAAAGGACTCAAAAAATAATACTTGTCTACTCTTTATTGGAGCTAATTTACTTTTATTATGTGTGTTCCGTTCAGAAATATAAGTTGGATATTGTTATGCTGATTCTAAAATTCACAATACCTAAATAAATAAATAACATATTTATTAATATCTGAGCAAAAGAAAATGTAAATTTTCCATTTAATTAATTTTATTTTTTTCTTAAATACGAAATAAAACTTAATACCTACTGAATAATTTATACAATAAATATTTTAATATGTTAAATACACTTTATACACTAAATACATTTTATTAAAAATAAATTTTCTAAAAATTTTATATCTGTAATCAATGTTCTTATTGTTTTTATTGAAAATATCTCTTCTAAAATATTGGTTATTTTTAACAATTCAAAATTATTTCTTTATTATTTCATTGGTTCATGTGAGTGATAATAGTACTTATAATATACAGTATAAAGGGTGTTCATTAATTATTGTCGGGGTTTCCGTACCACATAATTTTCGAATAAAAAATATTACGCAAAAACCGATTACGTATTCGTAAATTACAACTCAAAGAATTTTATTAATGATATTAAAGTGTAAAGCTTGCACAATTTGCACTTTGTAGGCATTCAGCTGAAGGTGATTCTTTGAGTTGTACTTTACGAATACATAATTCTTTGAGTTGTAATTTACATATTCATAATTCTTTGAGTTGTAATTTACGAATACGTAATTCTTTGAGTTGTAATTTACGTATTCATAATTTTTTGAGTTGTAATTTACGAATACATTATCACCTTCAGCTGAATGCCTACAAAGTGCAAATTGTGCAAGCTTTACACTTTAATGTCATTAATAAAATTCTTTGAGTTGTAATTTACGAATACGTAATCGGTTTTTGCGTAATATTTTTTATTCGAAAGTTATGAGGTACCGAAACTCCGACAATAATTAATGAACAACCTATATAAAACATTGTGAGTGATAATAGTATAGTGTACAACATAATGAAGCAGTTATGCTTTTTAAAATATTCAATATCTAAATAGACATAATTTGTTATTATTTGCAAAGAGCTCAAGCTTAGTTTACATATTTAAATTTAGACACGTTCATCTATCACCTTAAATTCTCTTGTTGAACAGAGCACATTTGATATTTTTTGAAACAGATTTAAAGATCCAATCTTCTGCATATTATTATAACCTCCTGGAAAAGTTATATTCCCGGCATCCAAAAATATGATATAGAATTTTAAAAATTGCAAGAAGATTCACAAATAAAATGATAAACAGAAATAAAGAACATGTAATCTTCTTTATATTTGGAGACAGTAAATAAAAATTTTAATTCAATTAATCCTTTATTTGTAATTATATTATTATTTAATTTAAATTAAATTATTTTTTTTAAAATTAGTATGACACATTAGTATAATTAATTACAATGAGAACTTTAATTGTAACAACATTGATTTCCCCCAAATATAAAATTTTTAATTATTTTAATTAATACAAGTAATCGCAATAAAAATTGTTTCTTACTGAGTTTGTAATTTTTATAGCTTCCTACACAAAATTAAGGCGCAATAATGAAAACTAAGCTTTACTAATTAGATAAATACAAATTAAAAAAAAATTCCTCTAAAAAAAAGAAACTAGTAAATAAGCCAACTACAGATTAAGTAAGAAATTTTGAAAAATTATTGCGTATTTAAAGAACCTATTTCGTGCAATGTATACTAACATTTAAGAAATGAGAAATTTTGTTACAAGTAGTATTGTGTTGCAAAGAAAGAGTAATAAATCAAAACAATCAACTGGAATTCCTGTTGTGTTTCTCTTATCAAGAAGAGAGAGCACACATTACTAGGAATAATTACTAACGAATTCACTACTTTCTCAAGAGGTTCTAAGCAAAACTAAATCCCACTTTAAATGAAATTATTCTATATTTTAAATATCACTTATATACGCATTTTCTACTGACTGTAACTGTATGCCATACATTTGGACAAATTCATTTCAAAATATTCCTAGAAGAAGTGATTTTTCTTGTTCGGATTATTAAGCGTTTCTCAATGTAAAATTATTGATAAGAAATTTTAATAAATTAACAATATAATTTTAAAACTTATTTATATTCAAATTAATAAAATTTATCTTTGAAGAAATACTTTTTTAAAGTCATATAAAATGATATATTAATCATGTGTTATCGGTTCAATAAAAAAAAATGATTTTCCAAATTTCCACATATTTCTCGAAACATAATCACCACAAAATGGTATTTTTTCTATGAAATTCACTCTAACAGAGAATGCTTGAACTCAAATATTCTCACTTATACAACTCAGAGTATTCCATCAAGAGCGCCCAAGCCTAAGAAATTCACCTTTGTTAGTGAACCATATATAAACAAATTTCTTTTTTAAGGATATAATAATGCATTTTGCTCCTTATTTTCAAATAACATAATGATTATTACTTCTTTGTTAAAATATTTAATTGCTGATATCTAAAATAAATCATTTAATGATATATAAATGGAAGCATTGTAATATCAAGAAACTGGATATACCTCAGACACGAACCTTTTTCTTATAGAATGATTCCTCAAACGGTATTTACTTCGTTGTGGCATAAGTTGCTTTCTTATGGCGAAGCAGAAGTGCAGTTACTGTGCCTATTTGATAGGCTAAGAAACTTTGAATATTTTCTTCGATATTTTTTTCCAACTTCAAAGGTTTTCAATCTATCATTGGTAGAATTGGGAGGTATCCGAATCAGTGGTGTATGGAGCACAGCGTTGCGTTTTTTCGTTCTTGACCTCGAGTTTCCATTTATCATTTCTAATTTTTTACATTTATCTATTCAAGAATCATATTCTAAAGAAATTAAGAAAAATAATTAAATTAAAAGCAGAAAAAAGAGAGAAAATTATTTAAAACAAGTTCTGAAAATGAAATTTATAGATTTGAAAGGTAAATCTCGAGTTAGGTTTTTTCTAACGACGTTAGAAAAAACCATAACTACATAAAAATAACACATATCTCTACATAAAAATAAGACGAAATTTGGGATGAATGTTTTAAAAAGATATTCGAATTAATTAATAAATATGATAAATATAAAAACTTAAAACATTTGGAAACCTAAAACCTTTTCAAATTATTTCCAACATTTTCGGAAAATGTGCATTGTTTTTATCAAGAATTTTTTGCAAGAAAAATTAGATGCAATATATTCCATTTATAATAAAGAGGAATGGAAGGCTCAGTAGAGGGTAGCTTGATAGTTACAATTGGAACGGCGATGTCCTATAATTAAGGGATAATATCGACAATTTTATGATCCCAATAACATATTTGAAATTTTTTCTTAATTATGAAAAGTGAATTGCGAAAGTTGAATGTGAAAAGAACTAAAACGATTTGTAAACTACAAACTACATATTTATGAAAAATAATTAGTACCTAAAAAATTGCGGATTAACAAGCAAGGGAGATTGAAACTAGTTGTAAAAATTTTCGAAAAGATGTTCATATTTTCTAATGCATTTACAATCTCTATTTCTATTGTAGCTATTTTTTATTATAACTTAATTATTCATTCATAAATGCATAAAAAAACTTTCAAAAGTTTTGTTGATTTTAGGACCAGAAATATTTTTTTTAAACTTGTCAGTTGTTACATAATGGAGCAAATTGAAACAAACATTGGGGAAGTTATAACAATAAAAACAGCGATACTCACAATTATTTTCTCGTTACCATTCTTTTATTCATTAAAGTACATAACGCATTTGATAATCATTTTCAAATGACATAATGGTAATAAATTATATCAAGTAGTTTACAGTAAAATAAGGAGAAAATTATTTTGTCAATCAACATAAAAGTCAGTCTGTATCAGAATTAGAGTTAACCCAAGCAATCGATAGACTATTTTCTACTACATACATTTTGTATCCTTATTTTTGCAACTTAAATATTGATCCATAATTTTGTTTCTTTTTTGTGAGTCACAGTGGTCTGTTTGTAATGTCTTCGCCTCAGTGTCAGGGTCATCCTGAATTAAATGGAGTGGAAAAGGTCTTAGCATGCAGTAAATATTTCGGGGCTGAATATCTAATTTCTACGGTGCTGTACAAAACAGAATTGAGGGGTAGGCCAGGCATTGTCCCCGTCATCTGACCGCTGCTCCAAATTTTGTGATCTGCTTATAAATACACTATGAAATACTGCAATATATCGTCAGAATCTCTATAAGCGAAGCATTTTTTTTTTTCAGAATTTGAATATTGGTTCAAAGTCCTCTTCTTTACCCATCTTTTTTCGGGTTTTTTTTTCTCGAATTTTTTTAATTCTTTTTTCCCCTTTTTCTAAACCTTTCTTCTATCTTTCCTTTCTATATATCGTAATATTCTTTTACCACTACTTGTTTATAAAGTAATAAAATTAGGAATTTAAAAATGTTTACATTTTAATTTTTATTGTTTTTTACTAAATTAATTTCTGTTTTACTCTGAGGTGATCTGATCTTCGAAGGTGCCTGCTGATATTTAAGGCAGAATGTCTAACTACATGAATCAAATACAAAACAAGATATGTTACTCACAAATTATAATATGTTACAACATGCCCCATTTTATAATTTCGGATATTTTTGTTGTTTCATAAAAAAAAGTATTGTGATTTTTTTTTAAAAAAAATTAAAGCAGCCTTTTTAAAACATAATACATAAAAAAGTAAATAAAGAAACTTTTTCAAGAGGATAAACTATTTTAAATAAAAATTTAAGGAATTTTTTTGTCTCCATTTCTAAAGTGGAGGACGAGTTCATTACTTCTCAGTACTCAATTCCGCTAGGACTGATCGCACTCACTGTGGTACAGTGATAGAGCTTGTCATGAAAAAAATATCAATCAAATATTCTGATTACCCACATTACAACTTACCCCTATAACAGCTAGCCCCTGGCTCAATACTTTTGTTAAAATAAATGAATACAGTTGCTTCAAATTCAACATATTCTTTCACTCTTCATAAAACTCACAATAAACTACTGCTTATATAATTATGATTAACATAATGATATTAAATTTATATTTTTGAATTTAACTATAGAAAGGAATTTTATGATTTAATCTCTGAACTTAGAAGGTACAGGGTGTCCCATAAAGTATGCAGCGTTTAATATTTACAAATTCGAAAAGAACATGTCAACACGAGTATTTTGAAGTATAACGTGTGAGGTCTGTTTAGACTTACAAATATATCAAAATACTCATCTTGACGTGTACTATCCAAATTTGTAAATATTAGATGCTGCATACCTTGTGGAACACCCTGTATTTACACTATATTATCATTATAAAATTGGTTTAAAGCGTACCCTTTTAATTACTAATGAGATATATGCATTTTATTAAACTTTTAGAATTAGTTTAAACAGTTCTTTGTAAAAATAGCTTTTATTTCGGAGGGGGGGGGGTATTCAACCATCATGTCTCAATTTCTGGATTAAAAACTATCTGGAAATAAATTCGAACAAATATATCTTATTCAGAATCTACTCCTTCGCTTGTGTAGAAAATAAAAGGGGAAAAAAATTTAAAAAAATTCGTAGTCAAAAGCTAAAAGAATTCATTTCAATTTTAACTATTTACTTGAATAAAATACATTTAAAGAGAAATTTGTAATTTAATTTTAAAATATTTAGATCATGTAGTCGGAACAATTTATAAGAAGACAAAAAATAAAAATAAATTACCAATTAGAAATAAATTATCTTATTTTTAATGTTATATAAGACGAAAATCATTAAATCAGAGTTAGTAGTTTTAGCTATAATTTTAAAAGTTCCGAACCTATTATGAAAATTTCTTTGTTTGATATTTATTGTGTATTTTCTGAAATAAACCTAAATATTACAAAGAACCTATAATAATAAACATTGTATACGTAACAGAAAACAAACAAAAAAATGCAGAAAGAAACGCTTCTGCTTGAAAATGTCATATGTAATTTGGTAAATTTCTTTCCTTGCTAGGAACGTCTAGGAAGATCTTATTTTACAATAGATGTCTTTGTTCTGATATTTTATTCCCTCTTGCGATAAAGGAAACTGGTCACAGGTTCTTTAACTTAGTATAATCTACATGCTTTGAATTTATCAATCAAAATCTTGAGTGCTTTCATTGAATCTTGTTTGCAAGGAAATGCAGTATTACATATTAGTTTTTACTCCAAAAATTCCAATTAGTAAATTACAACGTAATATTTTACTGTTTATTTCACAAAACATATCTTTTTTGTATAAAACAACCCATGGTTTCCATTTAAAAAAAAGCTCTAATTTTTTTAAATAGTATTTTCTATTTGAACACCATTACAAATCTTTACATCCGAAATACATGAATCCCTTGGTATTTCAATTCAATACAAATCGAGTGCACCATAAATCTTATCAGAAATGGGATTATTCATATTAAAGGAATAAGTCAAAGTGCTTTATTTTTGGAGCTATTCCGCAGGTTAAAGTACTTGAGTAACCTTACTGTTTTTATCATCGTCTAAAAAATGCTTAATATAAATAATAAAGGTACAAGTTGCAAACACACATAAAAATCTATCCAAACTTTTAGGAAATCAATAATAATTTTTAAATGAAGAGTAATTCATTTCATTTGTACATCTTATAAAAATAAAATTCTTTTTTTATAAAATAAAACATTCTGCAATCATAATAAGCTCCGTTTTCTTGATATTTGGTTCAGAATTGTTGAAAAATAACAAAGTACTCACTTTAAAAAATGTAAAATCATAAATCGCAGCTTTGGCCATCATCTTATTTAAATTTTAAAATTTTGAAAAATAATTAGCTATATTATTCTTATTTCGATTTATTATTATCATTTGAAATAGAAGCTTTGAATAGCTTTGAATTAGATTTAGACACTATAACTGTCAACAAAAAGGATAAAAAGAGAAGTATAAAAATTTATCCAATAAACGATTTTTTTTTCCAAAAAAAAAAAAGATTCTGCAATCATAAAATGTTCAGTTTTCTTTATACTAAAATTTTAAAATGTGTTAATGTACTTTACAGTTAAAAAACGATGTGATATTTCTTGATTTCATGTGAGGTAGTTCATGTACTTTTGCAGGCCTAAATAAAAAAATTTCGACTTACATATTTGTAATGAAGATACTACGTTTCAAGAATATGTTTAATAAGTATTTTATTCTTTTATTAAATGATAACTTATATCGAATGCAATATTTGAAAGTATGTAAATAAATCATATCCCAGATTTTACAAAAAAAAAAAAAAAAAAAAAAAAAAAACATTATAAGAAACAATATTTTGCTGATTTGTAATGATTTTCTAATAAAGTATTTCTGTATTTTAAGATTTGAAAATTATCTATTTAAATAAATATGCGTGGAGAAATAAAATTAGAACAATTAACATCATTTTTTAAAGAAATAAATTAAAAAACTTGATTATGTTTGGGTTTATTTTATTTATACAATTATAATAAACTCATTTAATGTAGCAATTATGAAACTTGCTAAGCTGATAGAATTTATTGCATAAAAGTAACAATTTGTCTCTTTACTAATTCAACCGTATAGATAGTGGATGAATTTTGAAAAAAGGATAATTTCATAAATGTATATTCCACTTTTTTTTATATAAAAAAAAATGGTTTCCGTACAATTCGGAAAAAGGTAATTTTCGTCCGCTGATGCTAGGAAAACTGTTGTTTCAGAAAATAAATTTTCTTAAAGCTATTCCATGGTAATTTTAAAATAAGACAACAGAGATCAATTTGCATCTGCCTCTTGTTTAATCATTTACACTATGCAGTCATTGAATAATCTGATTTGCAGAGATATAGGCTAAAATTAAATCATTCATTGACTTCATTATTCGGAAAAAAGTTGTTGTTTTTAATTTATAAGCAAATCAAAGTTTCAATGGAATCTTAATTGAATCTAAATTATAACACATTCCTAAAACAGAAAATGCATCTAATTGGGTAAAAAATAAAATGGATAAATAAAAACTATTCAAAACAATTGTTGTAGCAAAAGATTGAAAGAAATCGGGGATTATGGTGCGCAAAATAATATTAATGTACACAAGATACCTTGATATGACTGCAATCAATTTTTTTAAACCACAAATTATCGCAATATTGGTTTGAATTATTTTCATATATTTAGAACTAACATATTTAATAACTGAATTGGCCACTTTCAGGAAAACAATCATCATGAGCATTTTATTTAAAGTAATTTGAGAAATATGATTATTGATTCATATTGCTTCACGAACAGTGTAAATCTTAATTTCTACCTGATTTTTAGGTAAGATACAACGATCACTTCGATACTTTGAAACTACTGAGTTTATTTTTTCATTTACTAATACAAACTTAGCTTCCCTAGGAGGATTAAAAATCATACTGGAAGTATTTCCCTGTATACACGAGTAAATATATATAATTAGAAATCATACTAATTTATAAACATAATTAAGTCAGCACTTTATTTAAAGCAATATGGTAAAAAGCGACAATAAAATATTAATATACAAAACAAAGTCAAACCAACGGAAGTAGACTCCTTAAGCTTTTTCGCATACTTTGTAATAAACTTATCGTGCCAGAAAACGCCTTACATGGTATTTTATCATACATTAGAAATCATACTAATTTATAAATATAATTACGTCAGCACTTTATTTAAAGCAAAATGGTAAAAAGCGACAATGAAATATTAATATGTAAAACCAAGTCAAACCAACGCGAGTAGTATCCACTAAACTTTTCAGCATACTTTGTAATAAACTTGTCGTGGCAGAAAACGCCTTACATGGTATTGCCATACATTAGAAATCGTACTAATTTATAAACATAATTACATCAGCATTTTATTTAAAGAAATATAGTAAAAAGCGACAATGAAATATTAATATACAAAACAAAGTCAAGCCAACGAGAGAAGAATCCCCTGTACTTTCCCGCATACTTTGTAATAAACTTGTCGTGCCAGACAGCGCCTTACATGGTATACCATAGTTACGAAATATTAACTTATGTATGAATTTCGCATTTTTACTGAATATATCGTATTATCATCGATGAATTATTTGGCGATTATCCTAGGCATACTGTAAAGTACTGAAGGACTAGACACTTTGGTGAGATGGCGACAGAAACTAAATTTAGTTGGTGCCGAGTGGCAACGTGGAGAAAAATGCCTGGAGCGGAATGATGTGGTGTGCCTGAAAAGGAACACCGGAAGGAATAGTTTATTAAAATTTAAAATGTTTCATGTTTAAATGTCAATCTTTGTAAAGTTGTGTAATGTAGTGATCGTCCCTATGTGTCAAAAAAAATCACCAAATTCAGTTTAAAAATCGGCCTGTTTCTTTGGAATAATCCAAGCTACCATATTACAATACATTAACAGTATCGAAAATTCGAATTTGTGTTTTAGGCACGTTTCTCTCAACCGACTGAAGCAAACATTTGACACAAAACTCCATACCAAAACTGATACATTTAAATTATTGCGTTTTTAAATTATTGTATTTACATAATTCTAAAAGTACAGACCGACAGACAGTCAACTCACAGTTGGATCTGGCTCAAAATTCAACAGGTTTCTACACTATAGATAAATAAGTGTTCCGAAATTCTCCCATCTAGATCTCTTCGTTTTGTAATTATTGTGTTAATTTATACCCGAAGAGTCGGATAGACAGAGCTCCTCTGAAAAAATTTCATTCAAAATTTGGTTGAAACCCGTAAATTTGTTGCAAAGATCATATACCAAATTTCAACAGTCTAACTCAAAGCATTTTTTAATTATCTTTGTCATAGATAGACAGACAGAAAATGTGTGTTTCGAACTCAGGGTGGTCAAAATCTCGAATTCGAATTTTTTTGTCGTATACGAAGAAGTAAACATGGAAATAAAACTTTAAAACTGAAATATCGATTCGCAAAAAATTTCAAAATATTTATACTAATTATAATATTTACAATCAAATATTAAAAGTTAAAGCTTAAACATATTCAATTATATATTTTTTATCAAGGAATGTGATACCTCACTCTATTTGTATATAAAAAAATAAATTCCAAAAACACTAAGCTATAATAAAATATGCTTATTTTAAACACTTTTTACTTCAGAGGCCTTTAAAAATAATACCCATGAATCTTTAAAAAGTTCTTTCAACTTCAGATAAACTACATTTACCGTAAATAAAAAGTTGAAACCAGGATATTTAAGTTTCGTCAGTAAATTTACTTCAAAGAAAGTTTATAAAGAATGTCTTGTCAATCCGAAACAAATTTGGCCATTATTTCATCATGGTTTAATTTTCCTTAGAAAAGATACTAAAACATTTCTGATATTCAAAAGAATATCACTTTGGTCTTAACAAAAGCTACTCCTATCTCTAGACACAAGAATGATTCCAAGAATTTGATTAGTCACAGTTTGCTGCACTCTTAATGCAGCAAGAAAAAAAATTATTCATCATATTTTAGACGTTGTATAAATTAAAATATTAAGTATATAAAGTTATTAAATGATAATAATCAAACAGTATATAGGCTAAAATATAAAATCACGACATTTTTTACAAAAGTGATATTTATTTTAATCCCCGCTCTCATTTTTTTTCTGGTAAGAAAGTGTGAACTTTCTCGGAAACCGGGTTATCATGACGGCTGGATTAGGCAGAAAATTGATAATAATAACATTACATGGAAAGTGTGTTATGTCTCGTACCAAGTTACTGTTCGATACGGAATGTTAAGAGCTCGTTTCGAGGTTTGGTATATAAACTCGGATAGTATTCGAAATCTGCATCAGTTCTCGACTCGGTGAATTCTCCTCTAGTGCTCTTGGGAACAGTTCGAAAGGTACGACATACAATTTGTGCTTTCCATTGGATTATTATACTTTTCTGCAACAGAAACTTGTATTCCGTGATATCGTTCAGGAAGAATATATGATAGGGCATAATGTGATTGATATTAATATTGGATATAAAATTGCTCCTTAGCTGTAATTCTAGTATTATGAATATATTAACAATGCATGATAATGGACAATATTCGCAATATTATATGATATTGATAATATCGTATTAAATTATAAATTTCGATCATTATTAAATAGTATAATGAAACATGCAGGGCTATGTGGAAAGGAGTTTCTAATCGAATGTAAACGATGATTTTTTTAAAAAAAGATATTAATTGATTTTTCTATTTTAAAGATTTCTAATTATAGTTTTATTTATTAAAAATTAAATAAAAGTTCCAAATATCTGTTATAATGATTAATATTTTTCTAAATGGATATGTAAGCGGAGGTAGCAATTCCGTTAATTTCCTTAAAGCCTAATTAATTATGATGAGCTAATTTTTGGAAATTTAAATAAATTTTCTTAACTTTTAATTAAGATAAAACCTGAGTAATACTATTTTACGAAAGAAAATTGAAGATAACACAAGAAAAAAATATTAAAAATTTAATTTAAAATAATTTGTATTTTAGAAATGAAATCTAAAAAATACAAAAAAAAAGAAGAAAAACATTTTAAATGAAAATATTTTCTTGGAAGGTTTATCTGTTGTCACAAATTATTTCGCTTATTATGTATGATTATTTAGTTTATTATCTTTATATTATATATATGTACGTATAAGTCTTCTAATTTAAACGTTGAAATTTTATACAAAATAATTAAATACTTCAGTAAGATATTTATTCTGTGATATATAAACAACTATGATTTTTTTTATGAAAGATGCTGTTTCATGTAAAGAATTTTAATTATAAGAGGTATTTCTCTCTACTTTTGCAAAGAACTTTAAAAAAAAAACATGAATATTTTTTTTTTTAATTCTATATAATTATGAATGAAATATTATGTATACTAACATATTGATTTTTTTTTCTGCACATAATACTGGGATGAGAGGGGGATTAATCAATTAAGGAGAGGCATAAACTAGCTTACTATTTTTTTACATTGAGTTTTTTTGTCTATATACTAGACTTTTGCTATTGATCATTTTTAAAGAAAAAGGGTAAATACATAATATCATTATGTAATTATGTATTTCTATTATTTAAAAATTAATTATTTTAATTATAATATAAAAAGTCTGCAAAATATTTTAACATGATTTAAATTAATTTTTTTATTGTTTCCATTTTTGATTATAAGAAAATAACCAATGATTTCATCATGGATGATACTAAAATTCTTTGAAGTAAATGAACTTTCCTTAAACAATTATCGCATCTTTTAGTATTATCTTAATTCTTCATCTCCTTTAATTCTTATTATAATTTTCAAGACACAATTTTTTAAAAGTTCCATAGTTTAAATGTAATTATTATCGTTGTAAAATTTCATTCTAAAGAAAATTTTAATGAAATTCTCTTATACATTATACATATTCTATTTTTCCTTCTTTTTTCTTGATTTTAACTTTTCCAATATGTATAAATTGATATTATGCATTGTCTTAAAATATAATTGGTATTGAAACCAAGACGAATCCAAATATCACTTAATGTACATAATTAAAAAATAATGTATTATATTAACGAATTAAAATTTATCTCATAGAGTTTAAAGTTAAAAGAACAAATCGGAATTTAAATCATTGTTTAAAACCTAACTCTAACAATGAAAATTGATGTGAATTTTGATAATTTATTACCAAATTTCATAACCACTGTCTGTATATTCTAATGAAATTTCAAGTAAAAAATATCTGAACGTAATACCCGTTATTTATTTTTAGATGAAGGTCAGCATGAAGGTCTGCCTTGTCGTGCTGATGGCGATGATTTACTTCGCTTCAGCCGATCCAATTCCAGAACCAGAACCTGAACCAGGACAGTAAGTAGAATTAAAACTGCTATCCATTCAATTAAGAATAGTATTAGAATATTCATTTAATGCACAGAATTAATTACATAAACATCATTCAAATCAGCATAGATTGTTCCTCAAAAAGTCATAAAAGTATGTAATGTTCCTAAACTATTAAAAAATGAAGGAAAATAAATTCATTCGTTCAAATTATAATATATCATTTCGTTTCAAATTACAGACATTAAAAACATTTATCAAATTTTCAGTGAGGAGAAGAAGGTGATTGTCATCAAAGGCAAGCAGGAGCACCATCATCATCACCACCACCATCATAATCACAACCACGGTCACGAACATAAACATGAGCACAAGCATGGTCACGAGCACAAACATGGTCATAAACATGGCCACGATCATAAACATCATCACAATCATGACCACAAGCATGGACACGATCATCATCACAAACACGGACATGAGCATCACCATAAACACGGGCATGATCACCACCACAAGCATGGACACGATCATCTCCACAAGCATGGGCACGACCATCATCACAAACATGGACACGATCACCTCCATAAGCATGAGCACGGACACAATCATGGACACCACCACCTCCACAAACATGGTCATGATCATCACCACAAACATGGGCACCATCATGGACACCACCACGCACATCATCATGGGCACCACCACCTCCACAAGCATGGTCACGACCATCATCATAAGCATGGACATGACCACCACCACAAGCACGGACATCACCATAATCACGGTCACCATCATCTCCACAAGCACGGACACGATCATCACCATAAGCATGGACATGACCACCTCCACAAACATGGACACCATCATGGTCACCACCACAGCCATGGACATCATCATGGGCACCATCACAGCCATGGACATGACCACCATCACAAACACGGACATCACCATGGACACCATCATGGACATCATCACTCTCACAAACATGGACACCACCATGGGCACCATCACGGACATCACCACAAGCACGGACACCACCATGGACATCATCATGGTCACCACCACGGGCATCATCACAAGCATGGGCACCATCATGGACATCACCACGGTCATCATCATGGTCACCATCATGGTCATCATCACAGCATCTTGCATGGCCATGGCTTTGGCTCCCATGGTCTTGGTGGGTTCAGCTATGGTGGCTTTTAAATCCTTTACAGATTTCTTTAATTTAACTATCATTACATGGAAATCAATCTTGCCAGAAAAGTGTGGCCACTTGAATTCCTACCGTAAAGAGTTATCAAAGAAGAAGCATGGATCGAGAAGGCAACACTATGATAAGTCGGTAGTCTGGAATCAACCATGGACACATTTTCAGCATGCTGTTTTTTTTATGTGAGCAGTGTCTAATATTTATTTATTTATATTTTCTCTGTAAATTTGCAAGCCAGCGCGATCTGTGAAATGCATCTATCTATATTCAAAAGTCAGTCAACAAGAAATGATTTTAAGCTCTAAGAAGCAACTTTCTTACAATTATATTCATCTCATTTTAAAACATGTGATTTAATATTTTTCTCTTCCTGCTGCATCTCTTTAAGTGCCACAATTCTGCTGAGGAAGAATGAAATTTTCCTTGATATCTCTATCGGGCTCTGAAGATATTTCTGTGATTTCTTTAATATCTCTTTTGGGCTCTCAAGATGTTTCAGTGATTTCTTTCTTCACATGTCCACATCATTTTTCATTGTGAAGGCTATTTATTTTAAGCAATTTTTTGTTGTTATATCAATAAAAATATCAATGAGAACTTTATGTCTTATCATTATTTAATGTCTAATACAATTTTTTGCTTGAATTGTTACCAATTGAAATATTACGATAAAAAAATTCATGAACCATTGCATTTACTACACTTCAAACAGCATTTTGAATTTTTCAAATATATCTATATAAAATATAATCGTGAAACTAATTACAAATATTGTTTGTTTTTATTAAATGAATACGTAGATATTTTAATAGTCGTGTATGCATTGTCAATAGTGTTAAAGAATTCAACAAATAACTACAATTAATTTAATTTTCTCCTCCAAAATATCGCTGAAAATCATCTAATTTTATTTTTTTTCCTTCAGTAATGTTTCAATATTTTTATTAAACTTTTATAACAATTTAGTCATTAATATACAATACCACAATAATTTATGCTTAAATGTAACATAACTGTAACATAGAAAAAAATTTCCAAAATCTGTATTGCAAACTAAAATACAAATTAAGTACAAATTCAGTGATTAGAAACAGAGCACATTTTCCGTGTGTTAAGCCCTGTTTTCATTTAATGACGAATTATAATTTAATTTTCCTTTAATTAAATTATTAATTATAATTTAACTAAAAATTTATTTTATTTATTGATCAATTTACTTTGTAATTCAGTACACCATTCATGTGTTTCTGTATTAATCTGGTTGTCAATTGTAACAAACAAGATTTTTTGTGAGCAGTGGTTTTATTAATTATTATAATCAGGTAAATGGAATTTTGGATATGCATTGTTTTTGTAGAAATGCAATGCATATCCATCCTATTTCAAAAGAATTTTACTGTTTATATTTTGTATAATAATTCTCAAATATTTAGTATCTGAAAATCAATACTAAATATGTATTCCATCTAGACACCTATTCTTTTCCCCTCAATCCAAACATTTTCTGTAGAATCTTGTCTTTATGAGGAAAGAAAATTACTAATATTTTTGTATAACTGACTTCCATTTTTTAATCTTTTCTTAATAACGATACAATTTTTGAATCGACATTTCTTCTTCTCTTTAGTTCTTTCTTATCACTTCATTTTAAATTACTGCGTGTTTTCCACATCTAAACTATAAACTTCTCTGCGGATAGATTAACTCTCCTGTACAAATGGATCCCCCTATTTGTAATGAGTAGATTTATTTTAATGAGGGAAGAAAAGAATATATAAAGACACCTCCTCCCCCATCGATCACTCAATGGCAAAGTATTTTCCTGTTTCTTTTCAAAAATATCTTTATCGGAAAAATATTGGTAATCTCGTCTGCATAAAAATAAAAAGCCGAAATTTGCATTTCACGTTTATAACAATAAGAAATATCGACGATATAGAACCCAAAGTGATGAAGTAAAAAGAAAATAATAATTGTTATTTGCACTTTTGTTATTTTAAAATACCTTCTTTATAAAAAATAAAATTATACAAAGTAGAAAACCTGAAGCGTAACATGATATATAAAAAATATATTGATTTATGTGATTTTTTTCCTTTAATGCCAGCTGTGTAGCAAAATATATATCTACATATCTACAGCATACATTAGATATTGACGATACCCTGATACATATGGTTTTCTCTTTAAAGAGATAACATTTTAACCCTTTATAGGGCCGTGGTATACTTCACGTGTAAAGTATAGGACGTGGTATACTTTAGTGTGAAGTATACTTCACACCAAATTCATCATTATTTGTATTGTGATTGGTTGGCATACATTCTCATAAGTTTTTCAAAAAAACAGAAACCTAGTTGTTACAGTTTCTTATCTCACACAAAATGATGCATCTTGATTTGTTGTATAATAATTAGTTAACAAAATTAATTAATGAATCAAATTATATTCATCTAATAAATTAAATGAATTCTTTTCCTTAAATCGATCTCATTTCTGAAATTATTTTAATATACCCTTACTAGCAAAAAAATGGCTCTTTAAAAGGTTAGAACAAAATTGTATATTGATACATAACATGCTTACTTTTCTCGTTTTAAGTTATTTATTTTTAGTTGCATCCCAATAATATATTTTTTCTTATGTTCCCAATAATTAATATTTCCGATACTTTTTATCTTTATTTACCCATTGGTCATTTCCAAGAATGAGAACAAACACAGTAGCGGACAGTAAAAATAACTCATAAATGTAAGAAAAACGCTAAGTAGAAAGAAGAATCCTGTCCACGTTGATTATAGGAATAAAACAATGGTTTCACTACAATTTATACGGAACATTTCCCAGCTTAATTTACACGAGTCTGTCAGTCAGCTTGTTTTGCATTCGTGGGAATCTGTCCATAACAATCAATGAGTACAATAAGTGATCAAAACACTTAAAGCTCAATGCTTGAATTCACTTTCGGTACCGCTAGAGCAGAACCAGAAAGCAGCTATTTAATCACTTTTGACCTCTTTTGAAATGGTTTTTCCGTCTCCTCTTCTTAGTTGGAGATTTCTAATATTACTTTGCTTTTTTTTCTCTCCTTGAATACTTTAGATAGTTTCTAGCAGAAAAAAAATGACGTAGATGTGAGTAATGTGATGCTTTTTTAATGCAATTGGACAACCATGAATTTTACTGTTTAAAGATATATTTTTGGAGATACAAATGATTTTTGAACAACGTTGTTGAAATTTTGAAACTTTCTGGGGTATTTTTATGAGGCTTGAGAATATTCTTATTTTTGTTATACTCATGTGCACAAAACATACAGAGAGGCATGGTGATACTTTGAAAAAATTGACATATTTTAACGAAGCTTCTAATCAAGCAAAAAAAAAAATTGTTTTTAACATTGAAAGGATTTTTCGAATAAATTAGATGAAATATTGAATACTGCTTTTAATTCTTAGAA
Source organism: Argiope bruennichi (assembly GCF_947563725.1). Classification (NCBI taxonomy): domain Eukaryota; kingdom Metazoa; phylum Arthropoda; class Arachnida; order Araneae; family Araneidae; genus Argiope; species Argiope bruennichi. The sequence continues at coordinate 60,819,417 of NC_079154.1, forward strand.
CTATTTCATCCAATTCTTATTCTTTTTATTTTTTCATAAATGATGTATATAAAGAAAATAAATATTTTAATGCATAAAATAATCGATTCCAAGATTGACAATTCTAATTGGATCTGCTTTAATTTGAGAAATACATATTTGGGTTTTGTCCATTTGCGTATAAAAAAATACGATAGCTCTAAGGCAAAATGATCTAAATTTATGAAATTTGGCATGCATCAAATAACTCATTGGCACTATACATTATACTAAATTTTGAATAATATCATTTTGTGGAAAGAATTTCTTTTTTGTATTTCTGTGTTGATGTCAACACTATAATTGAAAAATGCAATTAAATTAATATAATTTATTAGATCTTCAACAACAAATCACATATTTGCATCCGATTTTATATAAATCAGTTCTAGAATGGCAGTCTTTATTCTTGTTTACTTATGCGGTGTAACAGGAAAAACAACAATTCGAAAAAGGAAGAAAATTGATGAAAAATCAATATAGAAAATCTTAACAAAATTTTTATGAAAATTACTTGATATTTTTCCTAGAGTTCAAAATATATTATATATTTATTTCTCAAATTTTTAGCGGATATTTTAGCATTTAGTGTCTATTAAATTTTATATTCAATACTAAGGAAATCACAATTTTAGATTCAAAAGTAGAATAAGTGGACATTCTAAAAGATTCAGTATGTCATCGTAGTTGGAATATATGGTATCCTGATATTTGAAAAATATGCCTAGCAAATAACTTTTAAAAAATTCATACAAAAACTCAGTTTATGTAGATTTAAACTGAGTGATATTTTCAAAGCTCATTCTTTAAAGAAATTTTTACAAATTAAAATTTCTTCCGTTTAATATAAAATTTTCTTCTGTATAAATATGCTTTGAATATTACTAAATAATCAATATGCTTAGTAATTAATATGCTTTGTATCAATATGCCCCGTGAGATTCTTTTTGAATTTTTTTTAAATTAATGACAACGATTATGCTTGTGTTGATTAATTAATATAATACAATCATAAATAAAATTAATTTTATACGTTTATATTAAAATAATAATTTTAATAGTGAGAAAATTAATTATATCTGAAATGCATATTTTTCGATTTTTCGTAATAAGACTTATAATTTAATTTCATTGAGATAACTGAAAAGTTAACACTTTTTCACAAAATATTACAATATTACAAGTGTATCACCAATGTACTTTTTTTTCATTTATTCAATACAGTTCACTTAACTTGTTTTTTCTAGAATAAAACCAAGTTAATTATTTAATTACTTTCTGCAAAATTCTCAATGTCCAGTTTTTTCTAGCGCTAGTTTTATTTTTTAATTAAAAATAAGTAGAACGTGTTGATCAATTATAATTATTTTTTAATTGCACTTAATACCGAATTACAATGAATTGTAGCATTTAAATGTCATGTTTTTATCTTTTTAAACCGTTAATACAAATACTATAATAAAAGAAATATATCTTCTGCATAATAGTTGGCAAAGATGTATTATCTCAAAACAATTAAATTTGAATTCTCCAAAGAGCAAATCTTTCCGGCTAATATTCATCTCACGCATAATTTTATTTTCAGAATATATTTTATCACTTCTGGTTTGATGTTCACAAATGCCAGATGATAATGGGTAATCCCTTAACCAGATAAAAGGAACCATGAAAATTAAGACAGAGTAAAGTAACTTTTCACTTTCTACATTTCAGTCACATTTCCTAAATTATCTTGTTATTCTATTTACAAATTGTTTACAATTAGTGCTAATAATATCATATAAATATATTTTAATTATAACATTATCTCTTTATTATGCGATCGGTGTAAAATGATAAATATGTGAAATATGCGTACTTAAATTACTTTCTTAAGTGATATTGATGGGAATGACTATAAAGAATTACCTCCGTTCCCTCATAGCCTCAAAAGGGAACTAAATGACCAAACAGCCCCGAACAGCAATATAATTCTGTGAATAATAACTCTGTATGAGTGGCACGAGCAGTGGGAATTCAAGTACGAACATGTTAAGACTGTTAGCGTTAAGACTAATTTTGAAGTGAAGATAGTTAAATTACGAGCAAAATGTTGTGATTGCCTCCAAGGTCACTATGGCTAAATCAAATGAGAACATATGATCTGAAGCCATGTCTTCAAAAATCATAACAGTGCAAAATGCTACCATGATAACAGCACTGATGATGTCCATAGTCAGAGTAACATTCATGCTTGCAGCATTAGTGTCCATGATGATGGCCAAGATCGTCAGCGATGACTCTGAAGAGAAAAGCAACAAAGAGGAAGAAATATCGGATGTTGAGAAATACCATAAACTACATCAGGATACAGGGATATTGCCACTGTATAATAGCTCATTACGAGCTGCAAACATGATGGCAGAAGAAAGTCCAGTAAAAACACGTTTTTAGCAAGAATAATTTTGATATAAGGATACTTAAATTACGGGCAAACAGCTATGATGGTCTCCAAGGCTATTTTAAAGGAATACATTGATAGCATCAGAAATGAAGCCGTGTCCTATGAAGAGATTGTGAAGAAAATCATGCTGTTAGTGCATAACAATTACCAAGTGTGCCCATAGATCACATCCACCAAGGATGCGATCATTTACTTCATTATATGGCATCTTCACATTAATCAAATATGATGTGACCGTTAAAGCCTAAAGCAGAAAATATAGATAAAGGTAGAGATTACATTTTAAATCACTATTATCTCAATAGTGACAAAGAGTCTGTTTGCAAGAATTCGTCTTACTTTCACAAAAATACAATATTCTGTAGTTTTCGATTTGAAATAAACCAATTCTAACTTTATTTTGTAAGAACCAAACAGGGAATATTTATACAGCATTTAAAAAATTCCGAGTAAAGTTTGGTGTCATTGGATATTTTTCTATGAAATCTAATATAACTATCTATTTTTTTTTAAAAAAAAAGGTACTGAAAAATCTTCCTAATTGGTATTAATTATAAATAAAGCTAATTAAGAATGAAACTTTAGTTTAATTAAATTCCTTTGACTTAGCAATAAAACTGATCTTAAATTTTCTCATTAAATTTAAATTTCTTATATTGCATTGTTAAAGTATCTTATGGAACGATTTTTTGCTAGCTATTAAATATAAATTGAATAAATATAAATATCAACTCCGTTTCGACGAACTTAAAAAAAAAAACGAAATCATTACAAAATATTTTAGGTACAATTCTTTGACTAAAGTGTTGGAATTTATATTATCATTAAAATACAATGGGCAAAGTTTTTTTATAATTATCCAAGAATGACATATTGAATCTAATATTAAAAAAAAATATATTCCGGTCAACAAATTGGTCTTTAAATTCTGTAATATTACTTCTGTTTTCTAAATGCGTTTATACATTTTTAATTCCACCCCCAAACATTTGTTTAAACCCCAAACACAATGGCCAGCAATCACTCAAGAATTCTTGCCGCTTGACATCCCCATCCTAATCACATCTTCCTCAGGAAACACGACACAACCGATTTCACAAATCATCTCCTAATGGCCGCTCCCAGCTCAAATGAGCACGGTCGAATAATTTTTTAATAGATGAACTCGTTTCTGCTGTTTTTTGGGGAAAAAACCTACTGCCCAAAAAGCATATTTTCATAGCCTCCGTTGATGAAGTTTGTAGGGCTTGGTGACATGGCACGGACTAGCGCGGCAATCATGCAGGAAGAACTTGCGTTTGGTCGGTGTCATGCACTATATAAGCGAAATCGGAAAACTGTTGCTTTCATTAGAGTTTAACAACACAGTTCCAACAACTAGGGAGCACCTCCAATACCGTGCATAGGGTGGCCACCTTACTGATAGCTAAAACTTGGGAAGTTGAAGTTTAGCTTTGTCCATCTGACAGACTCAGAAGGTAAGTGGAGTTAGAACATATAAAGCAAGAATTCACGATAAAAATTATCGATATGGAAGAAAATATATACTTGGCTTATCTTATCAGGTTTTCTTATTACTGTAGAAACTTATAACAATATTACTTATAATAAAATATTCAATTTAACGTTTTTTGCATTAGTTCATAGAAGATCCTTTTTGTATCAGAAGTTTCTATGTTTTTTAAGTATAAATATAAAATGAAATTACTTCGAAATTAGTTCTGAGAATATGACGCTCCAATGATTTATTTTTTATTTAATTTCAGAACAATTTGTTGTCTTCTTTTCTTTCAAGATCTGAGTTTAGGAAAAATATGTAGGAGATTCAAATTTGTAGTCCAAATTATCATTGGATGAAAATTGTTCTGATTTGATTAGATTATCTTTATTTTATTTTTAAAAATTGTTCCTATTTATACACAGCAATAATACGTACATAAAAAAAGGTGATATAATAGAAACCAGTGTTTACGTAAATTTATTTAAATTGATTAATGTAAAATTTCTTTAATTTTACACTAATTAAAATATTTTATTTTAAAGTATTCCAGTAAAATGAATGCTAAAATATTTTTTTAACTGTAGATAAAAAGAGAGAAAAAACTGTACGAAATAAAATACATATTTCCCCAATTTTAAATTACAAATTGCCTTTTTGTTCAATAAATATCGCAATATTATTAAAAAACATTAAAAGTATATCGATTTCTTCAATAAAAATGTAATAAATCTTTGGAAAATCCCTATTTAGTAATCAGGAAAAAGAACTAACTATGAGCCTTAATTAGTAATTTTAGATCTAACTAATCAACCCTGTAGAATATTTTGAATGATTCTTTTTAATATGCATATAATATCAAATATCCCTCATGGCGCAAAATTACTGGCATACTATTTATAAAAAGTATACCATGCTATAAATAATATCACATAAAAAAATAATCACCTCTAAAATTCTATACCATTTATAAATTTGTCGGCGTTTCTTTTCATGTTCAAGCAAACGATATTTTTTATCTTATAAAATTAATCATCTTGATATTAGTTTTTCTGAAAATAAAGGATTACAATATATATAAAGTTCAAAATATTGTAAAATTAGTATAATTAATTATTCGCATAAAATAGCACAAAGATACAAATAAAAATTTTTAGAATTTTTCAAAATTTTATCCCATTAACTTATTAATAAAGTGACTTAAGCTAACTCATTGATTTAATTTATCTAAATAACAATTATAGTTAATAATTTCTTAAAAGTTTAAGAATTATAGTTAATGATTTCTTAAAAGTTATTAACTTATTAAGAAACAATTATAGTCCATATAAAAATTCATTGTTCATATTCATATGTTTCTTAATGCTAAATTCCAATTTTTTTAATTAAATAAATTTTAATTAGCATAATTACTTTTCTAAATTTGACTATTGTTTCGGTTAAAGGAAACGTTCTCCACTACATATAATTCTTACATAGCAAATCTAAGATAATTCATTACTTTCTGCACATACATATTTGAAAATTTTAGATAATTATTTTATAATTTAGGAGCGATTTTAATTTCTAAGAATTCCTAATTTCTTAAAATCAAGAATGTCTCATTAAAAAAATCCTTGCAAGGCTTTTGAAATAATAAATGTTTAGTCGTTAAGTATTAAATATATTTGTTCAAATTCTTGAAAAGTTTAGTTCGATTTTTGAATAACATGGGCGTACTAACGAGGGGTGTCATTTTTACGAAAGATAACCGAAACTCTTCAGGTAGATTCAAATCTTTTTGTCTGAAGTGTAAAGTTTGAGACTCAAAAATTGAACGCCCGTGACACTAATTGGTACTCTTCACAATACTCTCGGTGTTCCGTGGCATCTTTTTTCAACTCAGTTCCATCGTAATTGTAGCAAGATAATTATTTGATACGGTTAACGATCGTTATAAAATTTCATTTTTAACTTTTCATCCAGTGCAGCAAGATTCGAATTTCACAATAATTAAGGGGAAATTTCTGACGCCGTATTTTGGCATCAACTTTTATGTGAGATGCTAACAAACAGTAAGAATACTAAATCAGTTTTCATTAATTAAAAACAGGTTTGAAAGGGAAAATGTATAATTTTTACGTTAATCTTGTGAAGTAATATTTCTGAAATTGATATAAGAGCTTGTTAAATCTCTTGATTGTTTTTTTTTTTTTAATTATATCATGAATACTAATAGAATCTAATCTTTTGAAAGGTCATTTTTCCCTTTTAAAAATCTGCTAAATTATATAATGGAATAATAATAACCCATAATAAATAATATGAAATTTGATATATTTCATATAATAAATAATTCATGATAGTTTAGAAACTAACGATTACTGTTATGTAGTAAGTTGAAGTTTGCATTTAAACATTTTCTCAGTCTCTAATATAAATGACTGCAATAAAGTTTTGCATAAAATTCATTGCACATACATCATATAATAAAATATGTATAAAGAAAATGATGCATGCGACATAATTCTCTTAAATTTTACTAAAATGTTTCTTTACAAAAATCTCTTCATTGTTTTTTAATTTTATCATGACTACTAATAGAATCTAATTTTTTGAAAAAGTCATTTTGCCTTTTAAATATCTATTAAATAACATAATAGAATAATAATAATTCATAATAAATAATATGAAATTCAACATATTTCATGCAATGGATAATTCATGATATTTATAATCATTTCTTTGTAGGAAGTTAAATTTTGTATTTAAACATTTTCTCAGTATTTTATATAACTTCAAGGTTGCGATAAAGCTGTACATAAAATTTATAGCAAATCTATAATATAACAAAATATATACAAAGAAAATTATATACGAAACAGAATTCTTTTAAATTTTACTACAATATTTCTTTAAAAAAATATTTTTGCCTCTTCTTATAATTTTATCACTACATTTGCAAGCATTATTAATAAAACCCAACTGTGAAATAGGAAAAAATTCTATATCTTAATAAATTAAATTATATTAATAAGAAATTCATTCTGGTACTCAGAAGATTATACATTATAGTAAATATCACACAAAACATTCAAGAATTAAAATTAATTTACGGCAGAATAAGTAATTTATGTATCAATTGTATTATTTTGGATATATTTTAAACATTACATTTTATTCATTTTTGTGTATTATACAATTTTATTTTATTATAAAGTCATATATATATTACATGATATATTTACATTTCATATTTCATGATAATTAATAGAAAAATATATATTTAGTAAAACATACGTTTCTTTTGCTTCTTCTAAAAAATAATGTGTTGCCTACTACTGAAATATAAAAGAAAACAGAATGTTTTAAAATGAAATGTGCACTGGTTGATTTAATTCTTAGAAAGTAATAACTGCTTAAATGGAAAGAACAACACAAATACGTAAAAATAAGATTTAACTTAGAATCATCCAGAAAGAAAAAAAATAATAAACATTGTTTAGGAAACATCTCAAGAAAATTTACTTACTTACCTGTTTTATATAAAAAATTAATTAAAATAAAATTACTATTGGCTTACTTCTTACTATTTTTTTTCTTTGTTAATTTACCCCTCTACTTTCTATCAGAAGAGAATTACAAATTCAAGTAAAAGTATTTAATTCAACTATATTTATTTCTTTTCTAGATGAAGGTCAGCATGAAGACCTGCCTCGTCGTCTTGGTGATGGCGGTTTACTTCGCTGCTGCCGATCCCATTCCCGAACCAGAACCTGAACCGGGACAGTAAGTCTGAACTTAAAATAATAATACTTCTCAGAAGCAAGCAGATAACTTAAAATATCAAAGCTTTATCTTATTGGAAGGAAAGGCATTCTGAATTTTCTATTCAAGCACAATTAAAAAACATAATCAGAATAACTACATACTTTAATCACAACAATTATTTACTAAAACTTTTCACAACAAAATCGCTTTTATTTCATTATATTTTCAGTGATGAGAAGAAAGTGATTGTCATCAAGGATGAGACGGAGCATCATCACCACCACCACCACCATCACCATCACAATCATGGTCACGAACATAAGCACGATCACAAGCATGGACACGACCACAAACATGACCATAAACATGGCCACGATCATAAACATGATCATAAACATGACCACAAGCATGGACACGATCATCATCACAAACATGGACATGAACACCACCATAAGCACGGGCATGATCACCATCACAAACATGGACATCACCACCTCCACAAGCATGGTCATGATCACCATCACAAGCATGGACATGATCATCATCACAAACATGAGCATGGACACCATCATGGTCATCATCACGAACACAAACACGGACACGACCATCATCACAAACACGGACATGACCACCACCATAAACATGGACATGATCACCATCATAAACATGAGCATGGACACCATCACGGACATGACCACCTCCACAAACATGGTCATGATCATCATCACAAACACGGACATCACCATGGACATCATCATGATCACAAACATGGGCACGATCACCATCACAAACATGGACATGACCACCACCATAAGCACGGACACGATCACCATCACAAGCATGGACACGATCACCATCACAAGCATGGACACGATCACCATCACAAGCATGGACATGAGCATGGTCATCACCACAGCCATGGACATCATCACAATCATGGACATGACCATCACCACAAACATGGACACCAGCATGGACATGACCACAAGCACGGACACCACCACGGACATCATCATGGCCACCACCATGGACACCATCACAAACATGGGCACCATCATGGCCATCACCACGGCCACGGACACCATCATGGACATCACCATGGTCATCACCATAGTATCTTGCATGGTCATGGTTTTGGAGGACATGGATTTGGAGGACATGGTTACAGCTCCCACGGTCTTGGCGGGTACAGCTACGGCGGTCTTGGGGACCATCACAGCTTCTTCAATCTTGGCCACGATGAAATCAAAATCTAATTTAATTGAGTTTTGAATTGGCCTCACTATGAAATCCTCCTAGCCAAAATTGCGTTCCTACTAGAATTTCTGCTATGGAGCACAAAAGGAGGCGAAAGAATACAGAGCGGAGAGATGACAGCGACTTATATTGGTTATTTGGAAAAGAGTACAGGATATATGTTTTGCATATTTCTTTGCTCTCCCGTCCAATGTTTATTATTTATTACTTATTTATTTATACTTCGCTCAGACTTCATAAGTAGTCATGAAATGCCAAATGCATCTTTTTTCCCAAATCAAAATAAACTACCATGACCATATATTCGAAGCATTATCTTTCTTATAGCTATAATTACATTGGTTTGAAGCGCTTGCATTTATTTTTCTTTCTCCCTTAATTATTTCATTTCAGTTACATTAGTGCCACAGTTCTGCTTGAGGTGTATACGGACTTAAGTAACAACTGTTTGGGGCTGTAAAAGGCATTTCTGTGATTTCTTTTTTTTTTTCATGTATCTACATATATATATTGTTCATTATAATAGCTATTTATTTTATCCATTGGTTGTTGGCTCAATAAAGAATCTTGAATTGATAGCTAAGTTTTCTTTCAATTTCTATATTACACTTTAATCACAGCTCAAATTTGCTCTAAGTACTAAAGATCATTATTTCAATACACAGACAGGAAAATAATTTTACTTTCAAATTTAAACCAAAAACATTCAATAATTTCGCAAATACTTGTAATTTAAGTATTATTTTTCAAATTTTTAAACGAATTTGAGATTTTAATAAAAGCTTTATATTATTTCTTTGGGGGCAAAAATGAGCATAAAAGTAACGTTAAAGAGCTATATCAGTTTTAATATTTAAAATTTTCATATTACCTGCAATATTTAAACTTTCTTTAGCCTTTCAGATAATAAAATTTCTAATATTTTATATAGGATCAATAGCGTATCTATTAAAATTTCATTATATTAACAACATTCATTTGCCAATTTTAATGTGAAAGGGAAAGATAATAGGAAATTTTATTCAAATATGTAAAAAATAGCATGTAAAAAGGCACATATTTGACATTGTATTCATATACAAATGTTACTTTTTTAGGAAGAAAATTAATGATGATTTTTAATATATCTTTTAAATCGGAGATTAAAATTGAAAGCCTGATAAAAACCAAATTTTGAATATCTTTGTATAACCCAAGTACCTCAAGCAATAATACACAAGCAATTATATTAAAAAATATTGAATATAATTTTTAAAAATGCTCTGAGGGTGGCAAAAATGATTTTAATTTTCCTTTTGAAGTATTTATCTTTACGTGTTAAATTATATTAAATAAGTAATAAATATTTTAAAAAAATATTTGTTTAAATTTACAAAATGCATGCAAGTATGCCTCTCAATGTATTAAAAATTTTATAATAAAAATCGATTGCTCCATGAAAAAATATCCAAAACTCGAAGTTTAAATTGATGTGATGTAAAATATTCAATTAAAGTTTAACTAAGGTTTAAAATCCTGAAATTTAATTACATTTATATATAAAGAGAGAGATGCAGAGATTTGAATAGATTAAACAGTGATTAAGATTCACTTGCTAGTGTAATTTAAAGCAAACCAATACATTATAATAAAACCGAAGCTCGAATATTTATGTATAATCCAAGTACCTCAAACAATAATACACAAATAAAAGGAATAAAAAATAACGAATATAGAAATATATTTTGAAATTATTTAAAATTGGCAATAATGATTTTAATATTCCTTTTGAAATATTTATCATTATGTGTTAAATTATATTAATAAATTACATTAAATAAGTAATAAATATGTAAAAAATATTTATTTTAACGTGTAAAATGCATGAAAACGTGCTTCACAATGTATGAAAAATGTTGTTATGAATATATACAGCTGTATGAAATTTTAAAAATTGAAGTCGATGTAAAATATTCAATTAAAGTGTAACTAATGTTTTAAATTCTGAGTGTTAATTAATTATATATATATATATATATATAAAGAGAGGGAGAGACAAATTTTGAATAGATTAAACAGTGATTCAATTCACTTGTTAGTATAATGTAAAGCAGACCAATACATTATACAAAAATACAAAAAGGCATATTATATTATATATATATATATAAACATTCTTTCAGGCTTAATTTTTATTTCACAAGCCAAATTCTATGTCTTATCTATTCAATAATTTTTCTCTTCTTTATCATATTGATATCTCGTCCATGATCTATGGAATTGTCTTCACTTTTCTATTCCATTACTCTAGACACTGTTTTATATGATAAAATTAATTTTGGGAGCAAGTGTAAAATAACAATGATCTTAAAAATTTTTAATGATTTTAACTTCAGGTTTTTTTTTAACGTATTTCTATAATTTGGAAGTTTTCAAAATTTTAATCCTTGAACCGAAACTAAACTTCTGTGAACTAATCTGTCTATCTGATTAATATGTCATAAATTGTGGAATAATATGATCACGTCAATGATTTTATCTCGCACATTATTTGATTATATAATTTGTCTAAAACATTGCATCATAAGTTATCTAATCAAATAAAATCACCAAATTTCGACTTAAACTTGCACTGTGTTTCCTGTGAGTGAAATAAAGTAATCTTTTCTTTTTTTTTGGAAAAATAAGAAGAGAATTGATGAAATATAATTGAAAACAGAGCTTTAATTAATATCATAGGACACAAGAATTTGAAATAGTAATTTCTTGTTCAAATATTGAGGATTAACAATTTGCTTTTTAAAAATAAAAACGTAACTCAACTATTAATAAAGGAGAGTGTATGCGATGTCGCTCTTCAGGCCAGATCGTTTCACCTGTATATATGTAACATTATTTCTGAAATGTAGAAGGCAGGTTTGACAAGCAATGAAGAGACTTTGTATTTTTAATTTCGCTTTATTTTCTCCCGGGAGACAGGCTTGATTTATTTACAAGAAGGCGCGGCGCGGCACAAAAGCAGAAATAAGAAAAAGGGGAGGGCGAAATAAATGATCACTAGTCTTATATAACAAGGGATTTCCGGCCACGTGTCAATTTAATACTCACGTTGACCTTTGACAAGGGCAACGAAGGGATCACTTTCACTTGATACGTAGACTGATGGTGCAGTACTTTTTACACAGCCCCAGTTTAATTAATTAAACCGAAAATGGAATTGGATCAGGAAATAAGAGAATGAAATTATTAAGGGCTAAATTAAGATAAAGTTTTGGAAATTAATTTGGATTAAATTAAGAGTTTAAAATATCATTATATATATATATATATATATATATATATATATATATATATATATATATATATATATATATATATATATATATATATATATATATATATATATATATATATATATTGGGTGAAAATTTTTTTCGTTTGCAATTTTTTTTACATTTTTAATTAACATTTTAATCAATTACAAATTAAATGAAATGTAAACATTTTACAAATTAATTTCCAAAAATTATTACTATTAAAATCCAATTTTTATACCATAATAATATTTAAACATCGTTCAATTATATTAATTTTTTATAGTGTATCGTTTTTTAAACTACAGGCATTTATGTCAGAATTCAAATAAATTACTTAACCAAACTGATTAATCATGAAACAAATATTATTGCACTGATTTTGATAGTATGACATTTTTTGACTTTGGTCACGGTATTTGGTACCAAACGCTAGTGTAGAAATGTGTAAAAATGAGGTGTCGAAATTTGAATTTCGAAATACTGAGAAATTACAAGAATATTCAATTCCTCATCTTCTTATATTATAAAGGCCGTACACAGTGCATCTATGGATGTAATATCTATATGTAATGTAATCTTTTATAAATAGTTGCTAGTTATAAATGTAGACAATTATTTTTGAAATTTCAAAGAAAATATAAACTTTCAAATAATAATCTATATGAATTAATAATCTAAGAAGAGACATGCAAGGTTGTTGGTAATTTAAAAGAGTTTTGGTAAAAAATAAATATCGAATGTCAGAACAATTTAAGCATTTAATATAAAAAGGTGTTAACGTTCGGGGAAATTTTGAGTCACATGCATCATCTTTCGATAAGGAAAGAAAAACTTTTTAATTGGCGCGAAAAAGGTTTAATTCCAATCAGCAGCTTTCATGATACTCTAAGGAAAAAAATTACTGTCACACTCTCTTTATGCAAGAGAGATTTAAATTCTAGATTGCTAATGATCCCAAATTTGTTCCCCATTTCAGTATTAAAGATCATTCAGTTCGTGTACTTCAGAATACCAGAATGTAAAATTTCACTTCCAAAGATAAAAAAAATCTTTGCCCGCTTAAACCCCGAAATGATAGTTCATGTTTATAAGGTGTTGATATACAAAAAAAGACACTTTGGCTACTAAGCAAATGTGAACTTGGAAATCCTTCATGAGTTCTTAAAAGAACTTCATGTACCTCAAACCCATTTGTGGGAGCGTCTATAGCGAACAAAGCAAGCGCCTAGAGTATTCAATGACATATAAAAAAAGGATAGGAAATTTTTCATTGATATCCAGGCATATCGGGCATCCACCGTAGCTCCATGCACCTGACGTATAAGGCTTTTCGGTATTGATAGAGTTAATATAACTATTTCAGTAAGAACATTCTGGCTTCCTACCTCTTAATACTGAAAAAAAATTTTTAATTATATTTGTCGAAAAATTTGAGTGGCCAGATGGTATATGGTGTTAGAAGATCAACAACTTGACAACGCGTCACATGTACTAGATATTGAAAAGAAAACAAGAGGAAAAATAGAATTCGAGTAAAATATCCTTTGAATGATTATTACGATAATTGATTTACTTTAGAAAAATAATTTTTTATAAGTGATTCGAACACACATTTTATCGAAGAAAAAAAATAGCCTCAGCAGTTACATATGGAAGAGTGGAAGTACTTTCTGAATATGAGAAAAAAATTTTAAATGTATCAAAAAGAATATTTTCAAACATATTTTTGGTGGTGGGTCGAAAACTTTAAAAAGTGGAATTACTTCCATTTTGCCACAAACCTTTGATTGAAGTAATATTTATTTATTTCTATGAATAAGTTATACATACATATTCATTTCTTTAAAAAAAAACTGCAAAAAATAAATTCACATTTTTTGCCAAAAGTAAACAGAAAATGAAATTAAGCACGAAGGTAAATTATTTGAACTGGTATGAGTTGATTCAGTTAACAGCAACGGAATAATTATCTTTAATCCTCTAATTAATTTCATTTCGAATAGATAAAGTTAATTCATTTGAAATGGAAATTCAAATTTAGATGTAGAGAAACCTTAATAAGCCTTATGAAATGAAACTCCATTTCCGTTTAATTCCTTTTCTGATTCATTAAGCAAGCGCAAGAAAAAAAATTTTAAAAACTTATTGGGTAATTTTTTTTAATATTGATTGTATAAACAATTGAAACATTGGACGCATTATTAATAGGGATTGCTATACGGTATTGCAATACCGGTATTCGGTATACCGGGATACCGAATACCGGTATTTTGAGACATTTGTACAATTTTGTAATACCGATATTCACAAGTTTAAATACCGGTTTTTCGGTATTTACTAGAAATTTTCAAAATCGTCTCCACTATATGTTCAGGTATCGCGAACATAACAAAATAGTACACGTTTTGGTTTTTATGTCTCCCTAAGGGCGAAATTAATTAGCTAATTAATGGCTTAATTAATTGCTTAAATCTGAATTAGCGAAACATGGATTATCCCTGAAAGAAAATATTGTATCCATACGACTGATGGAGCAACAATTATGAAAAAAGTTGGAAAGTTGATTGGTGCAAATCAGCAGTTGTGCTATGCACGTGGAATTCAATTAGGAGTGATAGATGTATTATACCAAAAAAAATAAAGAACAGGAGAATCCAAATACTGTGGATATAGAAACTTCGGATTCCAGCTTAGAAAAGAGTAAGAGTGAGAGTGATATTGACAATGAAGATAATGACAATGTAATTGTTGAAGAAGATATTGCTAATGAGGATGAAATATTTACCTATCAAGAATTGCTTCCTATAATTTATAAAGTTCGAAAAATTGTTAAGATATTTAAACGTTCCCCTATAAAAAGGATATATTACTAAAATATATACTAACTGAAAATAAAACAGAATATATGTTAATATTAGATTCTAAAACACGTTGGAACAGTTTACTCCTATTGATGGAACGATTTTTGAAACTGAGAAATCCAATCCAAAAAGCAATAATCGACTTAAACCTGTAAATTAATTTTTCAGATAGTGAATTCGACTTAATATCCAGAACTATATCAGCTCTAATTCCAATAAAACTGACTATAGAGGCATTATGTCGGATAGATTTTAATTTATTAACAGCTAATGCAACAATAAATTTCATGTTGCACTCATGAAAGAACAGCACACATCACTATCTGAAGAATTATATATTACATTGAAAAATCGCACAGAAGAAACGCATACCGAAAAATTAAATGTCTTATGGTATTTATATAATTATAATGATTTTAAAAATGAAAATGAAAAAGAAAAAAAGAAAATAATCAATTCAAATCTGATTAAGTTTATAGTAAATTTCCTTAAAATTTTTTACCCACAAACCTATCCACATTCAGAAGAATTCGGTTCAGTTATCGAAGATTATGATGATACTAATGTCGATAGTGAAAAGGAATTGTCTTTTGAACAAAAATTAGAATTAGCGATAAATAAAAAAATTTTAACAAACCAAAATTCAACACAGAAATCAGTTATATCCAAAACCATCTGACGAGAAATCGATTTATTTGAAGATGAGGGATTTAGAGGTAAATACTTGGAAAAAGTATATCGCGCATTGCTAACAGTACCACCAACTAGCGTAGATGCCAAAAGATCGTTTTCGACAGATGATAATTTTTACACAAAATTACTTTTCAGGCTTAATGACAGTACCACTGATGCATTATGCGTTTTAAGATCACATTTCAAAAATTTGTAATAGTATCACAGACTGAATAGTGATATTTGCACTTTTTTGTGATTTAAATAAATAAGATGTTTCTATACTTTTTTGTGATTATATACTGTTATAATTTATAAATTACAAATTATTTTTCGTGATATTTACAGTCTCTAACAAAACTGGCAAATAAAACAAAGAAACACCTGTGTTTTCTTTTTTTTTTTTTCTAAAATTTCGAATACCGGTATTGAAATTTTGGTCCGGTATTGCAATCCCTAAATATGATCAATGAGATTTAATAAAATATTAATATTATCTTAATATTTTATAATAAAAAGAATATTGACAAATTTATTTATTTTGGCAACTAGAAAAAACAGAGTCGTTTAATTGATCCGTTGCGGGCTTTTCTCATCCTGTTCACCCTATGCTGTAGATTGGAAATATGTCATTGATTACAAAAGTGGAAGTGCAGCCGAAAGTTATAGGGTCTAGTCGAAAGATTCAGTGCCATTCGTGCAATTTATTTTTCATATCTAACATATTCTAATTTCATACATAATAATGTTTAGAGATTGGCATTATATCTGTAATTTATAACATGCTGGATTTAAAATTTTGCAAAACACTTTTCAAGACAGATTGTTAAAATTAAAGCAACCAGACATCACAGATAGTTAGCACTTGGACGTTAGATGCTCATTAAGAAAAGAATTTTCAAACTATTAATTCAATTTTTAATTAGAAATTAATCGAAGAGAATTTACAACAATGACATTAAAAATTATTTCATGTTATCCAAGTGCCATCGATTCAATTGCTGCTGATTTAAAACCAGAGAATAGAAGATCTAACCTCATCCAAAAGCAGTTATGTTCGCAGGCATAGTACACTATAAACTCATCTCGCTGACTTGCGCATTGAAAGATATAGAGAAATCAGTAGGAGTAGTCTCCCTGAAACGTTCTTGTATATCACTAGTAAAGTTCGTATTCCCTCCCCTCCATATAAAATCGGGGATGATGAGTAAAATCTCAATTTATATCTCACTGCCAAGCAATAGTTAAGAAATAGAGATCTTCATCGAAAATTCGGCAGTTTCGCTTAATTTAGCGTGTTGGTGTGTATTCTGAAGATTTTTTTATCCGCCAATTGAAACCGAAATTTCACACACAACTATAATTGAAGTCACAAGAACTTTGCTAATATCGCAAGCCATTGCACTTATGAATTATTGCGTTAGCATGCCTGCGTCAAACTGTTAACCATTTGACAGATTTGATTCAAACTTGATGTATCTACATTTTACATCTTTAAGTACCAAATTTTTTCTAATAAATGCTTTGCGTTTTTTGTTACGGAGACTTGAAGTCAAACAATTAGACAGACGGTTTGTTGTTATCTGAATGTATTTCATTCTAAATTTGATAGATATACAAATCTGGTTTTAAATCACTATGCCGAATTAATATCCGAATGCTGCCGAGTTCCTAAGAGTGAATATGGCGTCCAATCATATAATAAATAATACCAAATATATGAAAAATATAGGAATTTATTACATTAAAGGCAAATTCCTAATTACTTCAAGATACATATTGTACGGAGTAACTGAAAATCCTTTCCTATCTCTCAGCAGAAAATCGAAAAATGGAAATTCATTTTTTTTTCTTTAACCTTTATACCCTAGTATACAAGAAATATAAATATATATGGTATCTACGGCGACAAAATAGTAATAGATCTGGACCTCGAGGCGGGAGGGGGGGGGAGAGATGGATTTCCAACATGCAACTATTATCTAAATTGGGGCTAGCTAAATCCTTCTGTTTTAAATGATTGGAACCCATCAATGCTGAAAGGGATGTTAACCGACTTACCGTCCCCACGGTTCAAAATTACCCTAGCGTTGTTCAATAAGGATGTTAATATAACTGAACTATATGAAATCTTCTTGAGTGAATTTCCATATTAACATTTTGTATACTTTACCATTGTAAACTATGGATTTGATTTCTCCATATAAATTTCTATAAGCATATTTCGGAACATTTTTATTTAAAAAAAAATTATCATAAATAGCATCTAGAAATCTAGCTCAAAGAATTAGAAATGTCTCACAGAATTAGATTGAATAACTATAGAGAAAAAGGAATTTAATCAAGCCTATGAAGCTTAAAATCATTAATATTTCTGCAATTATTTCCTAACTTCTTACACATATAGCTCAACGCAGATACTTTTCTCCCAACACATAAAACAAAATGGCGGATGTATTGTTCCCGTAACATGAAATTTTATTATGTTTTTAAAGCGTTGGAGCTCAGAAAAAAACTATTTATAAATGATCTGATAAATATTCAACCTTTCAAAATTAAGATGTTCCTTTTTGGTTAAAATTACCTCCCCCTTTCTTTTTTCTGCCATTTCCCGCCTAACTCCTATCCATCCCTAATTTTCTTTGTCCATAGTCAGAAAAAAAAATTCTTATTGTCCCATTTGAAACGTTTTATTGAAATATAATTTTTATATTTTGCTTGCATTTTCATTAAGCTATATTAAATTTGTCTCCCATACAAAGTCATATTTTTATAATACTTACATTAAGTAATTCTACAAAAATTTAAAAATTCTTTTTGATATTAATTTTTCCCTTTCTCCCTCCCCTTACATCCCTAATTTGTATTATTGACAGTCTTACATTTGTTGGCTTGATAATAATTATTGATCATATTTTAGTTGTTAATTTCAACAGTCACTTTTGCTATTGTCAACAACAATATAACAGTTTAAATGTTTAACAAAGTTATAGATTCTAAACAATCTCATGGAATAAACAATGGATTCCAGTTCTGTTGTTTTCTGCTAAAATTCATTCACTGTTTTGCAACCGAACGTTGTGCGACTGTTTTTGCTGAGTTATAATGCTTAGTGCGCTTTTCGAGAACTTCAATGAGGCTTCGGCCATCATTGTGTTCCTCGTCTTAATGACGATTTGGGAAATACTAGAATATTTCCTTACCCCCAATTTGCCATCTATTGGGGATGTAGATTCAAATCCAGTTTTGGATCTTCATACAGATGTATCATCTGACCCGCCTGTACCCCGAGTTGCTGTAGTGCGCTCGTTTGTCGTTTATAAGATCTGCCGGGCTCTGGAGCTACCTGTTGAATTGGCTCCAATTCAAGTCCAAAAGGCTGAGACTCCGATCGTAAAATCTGTCATGGTTTACGAAATGTGCTGTGCGTTAAAGTTGCCAGCACGACTGGCTCCTATTGGAGTGCCAGTTGTGGAGTCATTTGCAGTTTACCAACTTTGCATGGCCTTGGACTTGCCGGCTGAATACCGGCAGCGGCAGAATGCAGTTTAAGATCAGAACTGTAGTATCGATGCTGTCTTAAAATCAGGACTGTCATCGGATGTTGAAGGGAGGGTTGGCGGGCGGGGAACGAGAGTAGCACACCTCCACGTGGTGTTCCCTGGGCAACGGGGCAGTTCATTGGAACTGCAACGGCTAAGATGCTACTCAAATTTGAAAACATAAATAAAGAATTTATTGAAACATAAATAAAGAATTTATTGAAACATAAATAAAGAATTTATTATGTTTCTTTATTTATTATGTCAGACTAAATAATAAATAAAGAATTTATTATTTAGTCTGACAAAGTTTACACTCTTATTTTTATTATTATATTTGTCATTAGTCATTTCATTACTATTATCTTGTTTGGTGTAAAAATTCATATATAGTTGGCACACCATTATATTGTCAACAGATGCCAAGATTCCAATTAACATTAGTTAGTGTAGCTATTGAAATTTAGTGCCGATTTATTGAAAGAAGGCTTACTATTCCTTGGTATGAAATCTGAGGACCAATCCTTTTTGCTTAAAAACATTATATTTGACAAAAAAAAATTCAGAATTTGAAAATTATTGATTTTTTTAGAAAAGAATTTATACAAGATTTACAAACTCAAAAAATAACAAGAAAATTCTAAAACAAAACCTTTAAAAAATTATGAAGTAAAAATAGATTTCTGAACAAGCTTAGTATCATTTATAATATTCAAATGTTGAACTGAAATTTAATTTTGAAACCTCAAAATTAATGTTAATTTTTGAGTGAATACTGAAGAAAAGCGATTTGCATTATATGCTCTTCTCTCTAGGCAATAGAATTCATCAGTTGTTCAAGTTTCTATCAGTTTCCATAATACAATAGAGTTCTTTAAATATTTGGAACTTGCAATCATTTGTTCTCAGTTTCTTTTCAAAATAATCTTCTTTAAAACATAATATTTGGTAAATCGTCATTAGGAGTTTTAGTGTATTGGAAAAAAAATTCGTTGTTACGTCCAATTTTGATATCAGATATAAGTAAATGAATATAATCCATTCAAAGACGATTTTCTGATATTATCCTTATGTTATCATTGACTTTATTATATTTCCAATGAATATTTATTTGGAAATATAACAGTGAATCTAGAAGCAAATTTAAAATAAAATGGTTAAATTTTCTTATGAGTTTATTTATGTAAACATGCACTTTGTTTGAATTCGGTTGTGAATATAACGCCGTATACCACTTTCTTTAGCTCTATAATATTAATAATTTTTAAACCAAAAGAAAGGCTGAAATACGATTTCAGAATGTCAATGTACACAAATGAAAACTGTAGCTCATAAAATTGTGAGAAATTCAATAATTTTTCAGTATCTCGTCAAAAAAAAAAAAAAAAAAAAAAAAAAAAAAAACTTTTATAATTGTTAAAATAAAAATCTTACACTTCTGATTTTCGATTTTCTTTTTATCTGTTTGAAATGAAAGCGTTTTGTGACTCCAAAGCAAATTTGGGTTTTTCACTATCGTTTAGCCTATGGCTCTTACGGAAGAGACTGTTTTCAAGGGTGATCGGCGTTGTTGATATTTTCTTGTGCTCTTCAAAATATGGCTATAAAATGAAAAATGATGGATAATTTCTGTTCAATGTGATAATCAAGTGTAGCTGAAACCCTAGAGTAACAGGTTTTTGAATTTTATTCCAAAATTCTTTAGCATCTTAGAAGTTTTTGACTTTCTGAAGTGTAGTTGTGGCAGAAACGCCCACTTGTTTGGGTAGCCATTTTGTTGTTTGTTTACTATTTTAGAAACAGCTATCGATATCTGCGTTCAGTGCATGAACTATTTGCAGGACTCGGATATTGTCCTTCTGTATCGAAAGATTTCTTTACTGTGCAGACTCTTATTTTGTGATTTTTTACCAATTTTAATTCCAATTTATGGAAAGTTTCCATAAATGTATTGAATATTAGTTGACAACAAAATTATTTGGAAAATATCAGATCTCTTTAGTGCATCTAATTAGAAGAAATTCTTGTTACACTTTAGATTGTTTTTTAGTGCAAAAAAAAAAATATTGAGATTTTATTTGGACAGGTTTTTTTTTTTTTTTTTTTTTTTTTTTTTTTTTTTTTTTTTACATTCTTTTCTAATAATTCAAATTTAAAATTGGGAAAGCTTTCCAAACATTTCGTTAAAAGCTTGCTTAAGCTTTACTCTCTGTTGCACTAGAAATTTAGACTTTGTGGGAAAAAATGGAATCAGACATAAACAAGACGGATAGGGAACACTTTGCTGATGATAGCGATATTCTAACTGATGATGAGAATTTATTTTACTCGCCAAAAGGAGCGGGAATGATAGTCTCCGATACACCAACTCCAATTAAAGGATTGACATATAAAGACTTTAAAAAATCATCGGATTCTGATTCAAATGAGATAATTGAACCGTCAATGCAGACGGACAGCAAAATACAAATGGCCACAAAACGGAAAAAGAAAAATGTAAAAATGAAAACAGGGGAAAATCGCCCTAAAGATAAAAGACCGTGCATTTCTTGTAAAGGCAAAGAGAAAGAAAGAAATGATGGTATTGCAAATGCTAAAAAGGCAAAGAATGTGGATGCAAGTGAAAACGAAAAACCAGAGGAAAATAAGCAACCCTTTGGACCATTGGGAATATTGGAAACATTTGAAAATATTATCAGTAAATATAGGATTGAAGGTAACGCGGCTGAAGAATTGAGAGACTTATTTGTGAATGTTTTGTCAAATTCTTCAGCAACCAAAATGAATTCAACAGATGATAATCATGGACCAACATTCGCAAATGTGGTGAAAAATCTTAACAGTGATGGCATAGTGGAAAAAAAAGTTCCATTAAAACCAGGTTTAACGTTTATTAGAAGGATCCAAGCCTCTAAAAAGCTGTTGGGTGAAGAAAGGAATCAAATTCAACAAAAAATAATTAACGCGAATGAAAACGATAATAAAACAACATCATTGCTAAGACCTAAAGCAAACCTGCCTACACTGGTGGTTAGACCAATTGCAGAGACAATAGACTCATCGATTAAAATGAGAAAGACATTAGAAGCGAATATCAGCCCAAAGGGGATGGAAATTAAAATTATGGATTTGAAGCCAGCAATGGGAAATGGAGTTCTGATTCAAGTTGAAACACCGGAAATGGTAACAAAGTTAAAAGATGCTATTAACAGTCATACAAATTTGCAAAATGTATGCAAGGCTACTACTCCACAGATAAGAATGCCTCAAATCATTATATATGATGTGGAAAAGAGTGAGAGACCCAGGGAGGAGGAGGAATTGGATTTTCTCAATCAAATCAAGCTAAGCAATGACATAGTAGGGAATATGCAGGTTCTATTTAGGAAAAAAGGAAGAGGCAGCTCGTCTCACTGGGTTATAAGTTTGGATCCGAAAGCGTTCCGAATAATTAAAGATAAAGCAAGATTACAGTGTGGTTTCGGATCGTATAGATTTAGAGAATTTGTGGAACCCCTTAGATGTTTCAAATGTCTCAAATTTGGGCATGTTCGATCTAAATGTATGCAAAAAGAAGATAGCGGCTCCAAGTGCTTGGAAATGCATAACTATAAAAATTGCACAAAGGAAAATCCAGAATGCAGAAACTGTAAAGAATATCGCAAAAGAACAAAAATTATGATTCGAACGGATCATATTGCAACATCGGAGCATTGCCCTGTATTTATCAGGGAGAGAGATCAGTTGATTAAACAGACGAATTATGAATAATAAGCCTTTCAATGATAATTCTTGGCGTCTTATTCAACATAATATAGGTCGGGGTAAATATGCGACAAAGGAACTCCCAAATTTGTTTGGGGAGAATATTCCAGATGTTTACTTGTTACAAGAACCATATACAATGAAAGGAAAAATAATAGGACTTCTCCTAGGATGGAGAATAATTTCTCACCCTTACGGGAAGGCGATTATAGCAGTAAGAAACCAAGATATTTCTGTTTTGACAAGATTTACTAGCGAAAACATAGTAGCAACCAATTTATCAGTGGGAAATAGTGAAATTACTATGGTATCGGCATACTTCCCACCGACTCACAATAAAGAAGAAATCTGCAAAGAACTTGGAAATCTGTTTGAACAGTTGGGGACATCATCCATACTTATTGGCGGAGATTTCAATCTTCATAGTCGTCTGTGGGGAAATGAAATTCCCGTTCATAGACCACAACATGAAGCCGGCTCGTTTATAGAATTCATTTTTAAGAAGAACCTTGTTATTTGGAATGATCCAAACTCATTGCCAACGTTTCAATCTGCACGTGGAAGAAGCTGGATTGATGTCACCTTATCAACTAAAGACCTGCATGACAAAGTAATGGGCTGGAAGGTAATCCAAAGTACTCTGAGTGACCATAGCCTTTTGGATTTTCAAATTAATATGGGTGGCAAAGTTGTTTCAGCAGAAAGATTTAAATTAAGCAAGTGGAAAATTCGAAAAATTAGTTTTCAAGTGGCTGAAAAATATGCTGATATAAGAGAAGCAATGCAAAGGATAAAAACTAAAAACGATTTAGAAGTATGGGTAGTAGAATTTACAGAATTCATTCAAGGAATTAGCCAAAGATCGAACAGTAAAGATACAAATAATCTCAGGGTCCCCTGGTGGGACACTGAACTGAAGAAACAAAGAAAACTGACAAGAGCCTTGCGGCATAGATACCAACGATGTAAAAACACTGAAGAGAGAATGAAGAGAAGAGAAATTTATAAAAAGAATGAATCCATATACAGAGGGATGTTAAGAAAGAAAAGTATTGAATGCTTTGAAAAGTTATGTAGCGAAATAACGAGAATGAACCCTTTTGAGCTACCTTATAAATTAGCGGCAGATAAAATGAAAAGGAAAACAGTTTTGCACGGTGTCAAAAAACAGGATGTTACAAAAACCAAAAATACAAAAGAAACTATTGTGAGATGCCTTTTCAAAGAGGAACAATCCCAACAAGAAAGTAAAAAGCAGAAGAAAATGAGGAAAAGTATTGAGTTATATAAAACAAAAGAAAAAGATAAAATATTCACAATAAATGAAATAAGAGCAACGATTAATAAAATGGCCAAAAAGAAAACACCTGGATTAGACAACATCCCAAAGGAGATGCTTTCTGAAATTAACAGAAAGAATCCATTCATACTTTTAGAGTTATACAACAAGTACCTAGAATTAGGTGCGTTCCCTAATCAGTGGAAGGTAGCAAAACTGATTTTAATTCCTAAAATTAATAGAGACTTTGAGGATCCTAAATCCTACAGACCAATTTGTTTGCTAACAACAGCAAGTAAAATCTTGGATAAACTGATAACTCAAAGAGTACAGCACTTATTAACGGCACAAAATAGACTGCATCATGATCAACATGGTTTTAGATATAACCACTCTTGTGAAACAGCCCAAAATGCACTATGGAGTAAAATAAAAGATTCGATGAATCAAAAACTAAAAACAACAGTTATATCTTTGGATGTAGCTGGAGCATTTGATTCCGTATGGAGGAAAAGCATTTTATATGCCCTTATAAAAATGAATTGCCCGAGCAATCTCTTTGAATTGATTAAAGATTACTTAAATGAAAGGAAATGTATTTACCAAGATGGAGAGAATAATTGGGAATTTATAATGGATAGAGGAGTGCCACAGGGCTCGTTTCGGACCGTTATTCTGGAACTTGGTTATGAATTCTGCCTTTAAAATCAATCTTCCAGTGAACTGCTTTATGCAGGCGTATGCCGATGATGTGCTACTAATAATCTCGGGAAGAACAAAAGATGAACTGGAAATTAAAGGAAAACAAATAATTCATAGGCTAGTAAAATGGGGCAAAATTCATAAACTTGAGTTTAATGAAACGAAAACAATTCAAATGCCTATTACATTTGGAGAACGTTTAAAAGTAAGAGATCCGCCTAACATAAAAATGGGCAATAACAATATAAATGTATCAAATCAAATTAAATACTTGGGAGTAACATGGGACAGTAAATTGACATTTACGTCACATTTTAATAAGGTCAAGAAAAAAGTGGATGTATTAACATATAAACTAGTGACAGTTGCGGATAAATTTTATGGAAAAAGGAAATACCATCTAAGAAGAATCTACACTGGGGCCATTGAGCCATTTGTTCTTTTCGGGCACGGAGCATGGGGACATAGGCTAAATCTAAAGAAAATCAGAGAAACATTAAATTCAATCCAAAAGCGCCCTCTCATCATTATGTCTGGGGCTTATAGAACCATTTCTACAGAAGCCCTTCAAGTGATAACGGGAAATTTGCCAATGGACCTCAGAGCAACGGAAATTTTCACTAAATTTCAAATAAGAACTTCTAGTAATAAAGTTAAAATAGGAAACAAATGCTTCGGCTAAAAAGATTATGAGATGTATTTTGACAAATTCGAACAACATCCTGCAGAATGGTTTATTCACGGTTTTCAAATTAAAATCCCAGATATGGATGGAATAGAAATTTTTACAGATGGTTCAAAAGATGAAAATAAAGTAGGAGCTGCAATAGTAGTATACTACTATGGGAAAGAGATCGATAAAAGTCTTGTGAAACTATCGAACCATGCCACAAGTTTCCAGGCAGAAGTGCAAGCTTTAAAGATGGCCATTGAATATTGTGAAAGGGTGGAGAACGGACAGAAGTGCTCAATTTTTTCAGATTCTCTCTCAGTCCTACAAGCCATACAGTCATCTCACAATTGTAATAAGGAAATATGGACGATAAAAGAAAAGATAAAAAGTGTAAAAACAAACAAGTGGATAGAGTTGAATTGGGTTAAGGCCCATATTGGGATATATGGTAATGAAAAGGCGGATCAATATTCAAAGTTGGCGGCACAGAAAGAGGGTATTGATATGGTTGTCCCCAAATCAAATGGTGTCTTAAAATGGGAATTAAGAGAAGAAATAAAGCTGCAGTGGTTTGACAGATGGTATATGTCCAAAAACGGAAGAGTAACTTTCGATTTTATTCCTAATCCAGAAATAAAAATAAGAAGATACCATCCACTGATAATTCAAATTATATCAGGACATGGGAGATTTCCTGCATATTTCCAAAGATTTGGAAGAATGCAGGACAATAAATGCATTTGTGGAGGAATCGGTACTGTTTACCACTATTTAAAGGAATGTATTAAAATCTCGGAGTTAAGAAAAAATCTGAAAATTATAAATGATGACTTAAGTACAGTACTGATGGTACCAGGTAATCTTAAAACTCTGAAGGACATGATGTCAAAAATTGTCAGTTTTTTACCACCTATTTGAGAGTTTGTAGATAAGGAAGAAGGACAGTAATTGACCACTTTGTGGCCAATTACCTCGAGGAGAATGTCACTTTGACAAATCGGTCAATGCAAGGATGGACAATGCTCAAGATAGCAGTCGGCCACAACAAATCCTGTCGATACTGCTACGTTCAGTGGTGGCGGGGTGGTCGGCTGTACGCAAGAAAAAGAAGGCTCTTACGGAAATCACCCCTACTGAGATAAGTGCGTATGTATCTCTCTACGTTGGCTTTCTACAGACTATACCGTCAAACTTAGAGTTAGTTACCAAACTTGGACCAAAATAAGAGAAAATACTTATTGCTCAAACATCAATTTGATATCATTTAAAATTTTTTTAAAAATATCTTTTTAATGATACCATTTGAATAATCGTGAAATTTTTTTCTGATTTTCAATATTTTTTAAAAATTATTTGTGTGCCTGATTTTCTACAACAGATTATATTTTTCACATGAAATTCCAACTGATTTTTATTATTTATCAAATATTTAATCGCAAAAGTTTAATCCATTAATGAAAGCAAAAAAGAGATCTGTTTCATATCTGTGAAGTTTACAAAACGAATAAAAATTGAATTTGCAAAATCAAGAAAGTTCGAAGAGAGATGAACCGGGCAATTACGTTTCTAACAACGTTGTGTGTCTTGGGCTTGATATCCATTTTCCCTTAGGAATGCTCTTGTACATAATGAATTAAAAAAAAATAAGATGCACTATAAAAACAACATGGTTTTAATGTTTGACAGTTTAACCGAAGAATGGACATGAAATTATGTCTAAGTGATTTAAATGAAATTAAATATAGCCGGTATTCTTGATGAACATGCTGGTCACCAATACGGATAACATAAGAGTAAAATACAATTCAAATCATACACACAATGTGGCGTTTTTATTTCTCCAGTAGAATTTTTGCTATTCGAGCAGTTATTCGTTCACCAAAAAAAGAAATATTATGAAAACATAGTCATTAACTAAACAGTTCCTTAACCCATAAAAAAATAATAAAAAAAAATGTTTCAAATATTTGCAATAAACAGACAACCGATACATATTTTCTTAATTCCTTAACATTTTAATTTATATTATATTTAAGGATGCTCTTATTAGTCAGAGAACGGAGGTTGTAAAGGCTCAGCTCAATCACCCTGAAACCCTGGTAACCACTGTGACGTCCCTTTTCCCACACTCGATAATTAACATTTCTGGCCAGCTGTATATCATCAAGGTGTAAAACTCCCACATTGTTAAGTGTCTCTAGATTGCCAGATGGGGGGGGGGACCTCCTTTTATGTATGGTCATCTGGCCAATGAGTGTGAGTCTAGATAAGAAACCACACGTGCGTTTCCCAGGGAAACAAATCGTGTCTTCGAAAGGGGAGAGTGTCAAACTTCATTTTCCCATTTTGGAAGGTGGATCATCAACGAACATTCTCACGTTCGACCGGAGACCATTCAGGTTTGTTGATTGGGTATCAGGGAGCCCAAGTGTACCAATGTGGACATGAGAGGTGCAGTCTGAGAGAAAAATAAAATGCGTGATTTTTCGAAAGAAAAGAGAGGAGGAAAGGTCAGAGAAGCTTCGTGTGAATCGGACTTCTGAGTAAAATTCTACACGAAGGAAATTCGGTGGATTCCGAGAGCTACCCCTGTAGTAGCCTGAGATACCAATAGCCTGTTAGCTGTTCTTGTGAAGGTGTTTTCTCCGAATTTGTTCTAGGAACTATTCTTGTTTAATTTTCGTGCTGTAAATAGCATCATTCATTTAACCTAGATGAGAAAGAGTTGTTTTTATGTAAATAAGGCTGTAAATAAAGAAAATTGTCTATAAACGCTACCCTTTATTTGATCGGACAGTATCAAGACATTAGAAGGTATATTATCTGGATATGAGATAAATGAAAATCGGATCTCCAAATTGTGAGATTATATGCATCTGCAAGTAATTTCTAGGGTGACAAATCTATCAATATTACATACTAACAGCCTTTGACGGTCAGTATGTAATATTTTGCTGGGATAAATTTCAGTTAAAAATTTCAAATGAATTCTTCCTGAAACATGATCCTAATAATTTCCTCACAAAATATTTACAATTTCAAATTTCCATAGGCATGTAATTCATACTAATTTAGTAATTTTACATCATTCTGCCTTGTAATATACATTTCCCTAACTTTCTGCTTGTATCTTTCTACTACTTTACCCTTCCCTGGGAGAATTTCAGATGCAAGGATGAGAAGCGTACAGTAAAAGCGTGGGGTGGGCTACCCTTATCGATGACCTGAGATTCCTTCTGCAGGTCCTTTGATGGCCCTTAGGACTCAATCATAGTTTCCGCCCATGCTGTCGCTACGTTTCAATCATTCAATTTAATCCCTGCGCCTTCGAGCGATTTAAAATAGCCGCTTATGGTTATACATCTAATTACATCCAAGGAATCTGCAGCAGTGTTTATAAACGGCCCATTTGAAAAATTACCGCTACTTGATTCTGAAGTTAAGCTTGACTATTTATATCATTATGATATGATTATTTAAAATCTAGATTCATTTAGGGAAAATTCAGGAATGTCATAGAAGTTGCCATTTCCTTCGATGTAAGATATTCTTATGAGATGGAAAATAAGTCTATAATTTTTGAGGGCATAATTATGCTTTGAAAGGCTCTGCAAACAATCCCTTTGTGTTCAAGTTTATTTATTAACCATCTACTCTCAAAAACATGTGAATATACTGGGATAAAATTTCATTATTATTCCAGTATATTCACAATTAGATAGAAATTCTCAGAAAATTGGGATAATGGGTTATACCTGCTCTGATCATAGAAACGAACTGATTTGAAAAGAATATATTTGTAATGATAAGAAATTATTAACCTTTATTTATTATTATCTTTATTTTCCCACGCATTTTCAAGTACCCCAAAAAACTATTTTCTTAATGTTCGTCAATAAAAGGTATTATATTTCTTGAAATATTATATAATTTCTTTAATATCTTCGCTATAGAATAATTTATAATAATTTTATCCACAATTTTGTCGAGACAAGTCAAGAAAGGAACCCGTATATAAACAGAAATGTCTGAATATTATGAGATAGGAGAAAAAAGTATATAATTCTCACAATTTTGCTTTAAAATCCCTGAAGAATTATTAAAGATTCATCACGCCTGTAAAAAGATATACATGAAGAGCAAAACTTAGATACTAGAGACTTGATCTTCTCATGTTTCAGATATTTTCTGCTATCCAGCATCATATATCTTCAGGCCACAACCCCCACCATTTTCAAATTGGTCTTTCTTCAATAATGTTGGAGGGATAAATGCATTTTCTCTATTCTCTCCAAATATGTATATGTCCAGAATTGTTAATCAGAGAAAAATTAGCTTTAATTAGTGAAGAAACTCTCACCTCTATTGCTGGTCTTTGGAGTTTCTAGTACACCTGGAAACTCGTAACTTAAGAACAGACTTTAATGGCACACATCATTCTGAGTGTCTTGAAAACAAATTACCTCTCTTTATATGCTTTCTTTTGTGTGGGGCAAAGTAAAATACAATATATGCTTCCCAGCAGTCTGTTGTATGTATCTTGTGATTTCCTTCGGTTTCTCTCGCCTGTCTCTTATCAAAAGACAAGATGCCTATGGTACTACATCACTTTAATTCGTGGATAATTTAATATGGAAAATTGTATGAGCAGCATAGTAGCTTCAAGCTCGAGACATAAGAAGTTATTCTTCAGGAAATGCTAAACACACTTCATTTCATAATTCACTGATTCAATTTAGTCTAAAAAGAATGCAAATATCATCTGCAGAATTGCCCATTGCAGTAATAGGTATGGAAGAAAAGTTTTCTTCAAACCTGTAAAAACCCGAAAATAGAAATCTAGTAAATATTAAACATACAAGACCCTTATGTTGTGGTCATCATTAGACTGGATATGATGTTTTTTAACAGCTAAATTCAAATATATAAGGGGAAATAAGATGCAGTTTATAGAGATTATTAATTGAAATATCAAAAAATATTTTTTCCTGAAAAAATAATTAATTATAATTGAAAAATTTTGTCTTAATGAGTAGCATTGTAGAATATCAAAATTAAATCTGATTTTAAGAGATAATTACTTTTCGATATATTTCGAGAATTCTAGATAACACGAGGACTTTCTGTTCCGGTAAGATTCTTAAGAAATTAATGTGATCAACGGAACAATACTGGTGCTCAAACGAAATCTGATTCAATACTCGAAAACTTGTTCCCTTCTTGAATTTGGAGGTCTCAGTACCTGGAAGATATGTGAAGGTTAAGCACTCTTTATTCTCAAGGTTTCAGTAATATCCTCTTTTGCTAAATTATGGCTGCTATTGAAAAAAAAGGCTCAATCTTCTACAAAGTAACGTATTGAAAGCGTTTGCCGAATTCTCCATCAAGAATGACACATGGTTGAGTCTTTGAACCACGAGTGCTTCTGATAAGAAAGCTAATACATGCGTATGAAACAAAAATCTTTGGAATCTCTGATTAGTACTTAGGAGGAAGTGTATGAATCGAAAAACTCTACTAGAAATGCGTCATTATGAGGTACAAAAAAAATAGAAATGAAGTATTAGAATGCATCTGAAAATTGAGAACAGTTCAAATAAACATTTTATATATGCATATATTATCTTTTTTTTGTCTTGTTTCTTGAGAGTAAATTAACTCTCATGCTTAAAAAAGCATCTTTATAATTAAAAAAAATATGTATACCCTTTAATGATCATATAAATACAAAAAAATCAGTTTTCAAAAATTTTCGTAACATAGTTATCTCAAGATATACAGTTTTTCTTTAATGAAAATGTTTCTTCTGTTGGATGCTGCATAGATTTCTTCATAGAATTTCTTATTCATAAGTAACATTAAACATTCTGAATTTTAATTAATTTAAAAGTTAGAAACCAAACGATGAATTAGCAGCGCCATCTGAAAACGACGTCACTTTATAGAAACGACGAACACTTACCTTTTATTAATTTTCTTATGCTAAGAATTCCATAAAATAATATAAATTACAATTACATTCAATATTATGAATTTTTAAAAATTAGGGACTAGTTTTGTTTTTAAAAACAGAAGCAGCAATTATTACAAATCAGTATGTTTTGAATGCAATTCTCAATTCGTTAGCATTCAAAAACTTCTTTCATTTACACAAACATTTTATCTTCTATTTAAAATATTTGAGTTATTAATTGCTGATAGAATACTAATGTGCATCGAATTTTATATTCATTTCTTAACACATAATATCATTCTCGAAAATAAAGAGCATGTATAAAGAGGAATTTCTCAGCTTATCCTAATGTCTCTTTGATGAAGAGGAACGAATCCATTCTCAGTTCAAATGAGAAAGCAAGCAAGATCATCATTTAGTATAGAAGAATATGGTTCAGAGTCTTGGCGCATTATTTTGGAATAACCCCTGTACTCTAACAGATGGATGTGAGAATTTTGAAATTTGAGAAATTACTTGTAATTGTAAAACTTGGGGTTAGGGGTTGGAATTTAAATATAAATCATTGCAGATATTTCCGACATTCATCATTTATCTGTTAATTAATTTTACTAGCTTTCAATTACAAATGCAAAGAAATTTAAGTATTTTGCGATCCTAGACAGATTATCAAGACCTTTTTTGATAAACAGGTAAATTTAATTTCACATTTCATCTCATTTTTGACATACTGATATTTCATTATACAATAATTTTTTTTATCTTATTAACTTTATGAAAATACATTTTTTTTATTTATCCTTTGTTACTCCAGACTGCCTGGCATTCTCTTTTATGTTTCACATTGTGTTTATAAATAACCTAATCACAAAGTTAATGCAATGAAACATATAAGAATCTGATCAATTACATTTAATAAAATATTTATATTACTTTAATGTTTTATAATTCATAGAATATTTACAAATTTATTTATTTGGCAACTAGTAAAAACAAGTCGTTCGATTGAGGGGCCTTTCTCATCCTGTTCACCCTAAGCTGTTGTCTACTTGGAAATCTGTAACGGAGTACAAAAGTGGAATGCAACCAAATGTTATAAGGGTCTTGTCGAAAGAATCAATGGTAATTGTGCAATTCCTTTTCATTATCTAATCTATTCTACTTTCACACATGATAATCTTTATAGATTGGCATTATATCTGTAATTTATAACAGCCTTGATTTAAAATTTTCCAAAACAATTTATAAGGCAAATCGTTAGATCTGAAGCAACCAATCTTCGCAGATACTTGATACATTGACGTTAGCAACTTATTAAGAAAAGAATTTTCAAATTATTAATTCAATTTTTAATTAGAAATAATTCGAAGAGAATTTACCTAATGAATTTAGAGATTATTCTATGTCGCCCTAGTGCCATTTATTCAACTGCCGCTGATTTAAGATCGAAGAATCGAAGATCTGACCTCACCCAGAAGGAACTGTGTGCGCAGATCTAATGCAGTTTTGTAACATGCTCTTTTAAAGATATGGAGAAATCAGCAGGGATAATCTTCCTTTAACTTTTTTGCATACTTTCCAATAAAACTCTTACTCCCCCAGAAAGGCATAAAATTGTGGATTTTGAGTTTAGACACACTTTATATCCCAACAGAAAACAATAGTTAAGAAATAGAGAATTTTATCGAGAATTCAGCAGTTTCGCTTAATTTAGAGTACTGTTGTGTATTTTAAAGATTCTTTTTCCCACCGATTGGAAACGAAATTTCACAGAAAAATACAACTGAAGTCACAAAATCACATGCCAGTATTACAAGCCATTATGAATTATTGCTTTTGCATATATGATATATTATCAACCATTTGAACGTTTTTGTTCAAAATTTGATGCATCTACATTTTACATGCTAAACTCAAGTACCAAAATTTGTCTGATTAATTCTTTGCGTTTTGTTTTTATCTAGTTCACTTGCAGTCAAGCAATTAGACAGACGTTTGGTTGTTATATGAATGGATTTCGTTTTAAATTTGATACATCTACGAATTTAGTTTAAAATCACTACTGCCGAATTTCATTCGCCTAGATTTCAACATTTTCCAATACTGCGTTCACGGATAGAATGCTGAAATGGGTTTTTTTACGTAAGGCAGACATAATGCCAAAGTGAAGATATTAAATAGTTATCATAGTCTTCACTGTAGAATAATTTATTCCCAATTCTGTAGAAGAAAAGTCTAGAGTGCCATTTTATAAAAATAGAAACGACTAATTTTATAAGATATGAGGAATGAATTTCTAAGATTTATAAACGCAGTTTAAAATGAATAGAGATTACTAGTTCAAGTTAATGGTAAAATGCATAGCTTTCAAGTAGAACGTTCGTTATCCTATTCAATTTATTTTTTTCTTTAATATTTAAACTGTTCAAAATATTTCAATAAGGGATGAGATTAAACTTTAGAATGTGATAGATATACTTTTGTATAACTCTCGGAAATCTCAAACTATCATTAAAGACCAAAATAAATTTTGATTTATTCAAATTGAGTCTGTTATATTCAGTTGATCATCGCGAACTCTTTCAATGCATCAAGTTACGATTAATGAATTTTCATTAATCGTAAGCTTTAATAATTCATTCATTCTGTAATCTGCAAACACATTCGATCAAAAATAATATTTACAAATAAGAAATGATTCTGAATAAAAAGTACTTCCTCCATATTCACAACTTCTATTTCTGATTTTAAAAAATTAAAATAATTATGTTCAAACTCCAATTTCAGCATTACGTTAGTCTATTACCTCTATATCATTTCATTTGTTTTCTTCAGATAATGAATTATTCCAAATTAATAAAAAATATAGGAATTTATTACATTAAAGGCCTGTTGCTAAATGCATCCTGTCCAAATTATTCCAAGATGCATATTCCTCAGGAGGAAATCTAAAAACAAAAATTCTTATTTTTAACCGTTATATTCTAAGACACAAGAAATGTATATGCTGTCCGTAGTGGCCAAATAGCAAGTTCTGGACCTCGGGAGAGGTGGACGCTGACTAATTCCGCTTGTGCTAAATTATTGGGGCCAGTTCTGAAAGGGGTCGCTAATCGACTCACCGTCTCCATGGTTCAAAATTACAATTCTTACCCTAAAATAGCCTTAATGTGGTAATAGCCCAGTAGCCGAAATGTAGCCTTCAAAAGGGATGCTAATATAACTGAACTAGGAAATGCTTCTGATATGAATTTACAGATCAATATTGCATTTATTTTAACATTGCAAAGTATATTTTTGATATTTTTCAGAAATTTTTATGGAAATTTATATTTCTATATAAATTTCTGTAAGTATATTTCTGAACACTTTTACTTTATAAAAGCTGATTATATACTGTGTCTAGAGATATTTTGAAAATTAGAATGAAATACTGTTTGGAAAAAGGAAATTAAAAAATTTGAAAAGTTATTTCAGTCATTGTTCATTAATATTTGTCTAATCATTTCCTAACTTGTTACACTTATAACAAACCACAGATATTTTATTATCAACACATAAATTAAAAGGTAGAAAATGTTATTTCCAAATGTAACATGAGCATCGATTCAATTTCTTAAGATTTTGATCACAGGAATAAAGCTGCTTAGAAATGATTTGAAAATTATTAAACCTTCCAAAATACGAATGCTTTATTTTTTGGTAAAATACCAGCTCCCCCTTTCTTTTTACTGCCATTCCCCAGCTCTGCCTACCTCCTAGCTATCCCTTACTTTCTTCATCAGTGTAAAGGATAGAAAAGAATAATGTTTCATTTGAAACGCCAAATCAAAATATTATTTTTAAATCTCGTACACTTTTTCATTAAGTTATTTTAAATTTACTCCCATAAAAAGGCACATTATTTTTAATACATTTAAAAATTCTACAAATATTTAAGAATTATTTTAGGTATTAATTCCCCCAATTTTAGCCTCCCCTTACTTTCCAAATCTGTATTATTTACAGTTATTCTTTTTTTGGCTTTGTAATAATTATTGGTCATTCTTCAATTGTTAATACATACAAAATATTTCAACAGTGACTTTTATCATTGTTGTCAACAGTAATGTAACAGCTTAAATGTTTAACAAAGTTATAAATTCTAAACAATCTAACAGAATAAACAATGGATTCTTATTCTGTTGCTTTCTGTAAAAATTCATTCACTGTTTTGCAACCAAACGTTGTGCGACTGTTTTTGCTGAGTTATAATGCTTAGTGCGCTTTTCGAGAACTTCAATGAGGCTTCGGCCATCATTGTGTTCCTCGTCTTTATGACGATTTGGGAAATACTAGAATATTTCCTTACCCCCAATTTGCCATCTATTGGGGATGTAGATTCAAATCCAGTTTTGGATCTTGATACAGATGTATCATCTGACCCGCCTGTACCCCGAGTTGCTGTAGTGCACTCGTTTGTCGTTTATAAGATCTGCCGAGCTCTGGGGCTACCTGTTGAATTGGCTCCAATTCAAGTCCAAAAGGCTGAGACTCCGATCGTAAAATCTGTTATGGTTTACGAAATGTGCTGTGCGTTAAAGTTGCCAGCACGACTGGCTCCTATTGGAGTGCCAGTTGTGGAGTCATTTGCAGTTTACCAACTTTGCATGGCCTTGGACTTGCCGGCTGAATACCGGCAGCGGCAGAATGCAGTTTAAGATCAGAACTGTAGTATCGATGCTGTCTTAAAATCAGGACTGTCATCGGATGTTGAAGGGAGGGTTGGTGGGCGGGGAACGAGAGTAGCACACCTCCACGTGGTGTTCCCTGGGCAACGGGGCAGTTCATTGGAACTGCAACGGCTAAGATGCTACTCAAATTTGAAAACATAAATAAAGAATTTATTGAAACATAAATAAAGATTTTTTATTTAGTCTGACAAAGTGTACACTCTTATTTTTATTACTATAGTTTTCATTAGTCATTTCATTACTATTAAATCGTTTGGTGTAAAAATTCATATTTATTTGGCACACCCTTATATTGTCAATAGATGCCAAGATTACCAAGCAATTAGTGTTGTTGTGTTGTGACTTATGGCATTTTATAAGCCCGCTAAAGTTATCTGTCAGCGAATTATGCCAAGTGAGCGTCTCTTGGGTTTTCAGTAGTGCCAACTAGGGCCATGAGTAAAACTTAGGTACTTCATGCATCACATTCGCTTGCGCAGTCCCTTTTTACAGGTCTGCGCATTCACACACTTCACAGATAGAACACAGAAGAACAACCATACCCGAATCGGAAGCTGAACCCGGGAAGCCCAGATCAAAGGGAAACGCGCTACCCCTATGTCAGGATGCCTGCATGTATATCAGTAAGAAATGTCATTAAAATTCAGTGCCTTTTAATTGAAAAAAAAGCATATTTTCCCTTGGCATGAAATCTCTAGACCAATGCTTTCTACTTCAAAAATTCTTATGTTTGATTTTAAAAAAAATCAGAATAGGCAAATTATTTATGAAAATTATTGTTTCTTTTGAAAAAATGAACTATACGGGATTTTCAAACACTCAGAAAAAACCAGAAAAGGTCTGAAACAAAACTTTAGGAAAACATTAGGAAAGGTTAATAGATTTTTGAATAAGCTTAATAGCATTTATAATACTACATGAATATTGAACTTCAAAGTTAATACTTTGAAACATCAAAATAAATTTTCATTTTCCAAAAGTAAAATTACAATGAAGACATGAGCTTTGACTAAACAGTTCGGTAACCTATAAATCAAAAATCCGTTTCAAATATTTGCAATTAGCAAAAAAGCGATATAGACTTTCTTAATTCTAAGGAATTTTAATTTATCTTACATTTAAAGATATTCTTACTAATTAGAGAACGAAGAAATATTGTTTGGATATGAATGAAAATGGAAATTGAAAATCCGAATTATAAGATTTTATGTATCAGTTTCTAGAGCGACATATCTATCAATATTACATACTAAACGTCTTTGACAGTTGGTTGGTTGGCTGAGATAAATGGCAGCTAAAAATTTCAGTTGAATTCTTTCTGCAACGTGATTTTAATAACTTCCTCATCAAAATATTTCCACTTTCAAATTTTCATAGTCTTAAATAGACGTTTTAGACTTTTCATATATTCCCCTAATTTTCTATTTGTATCTTTATACTCCTAATTTATCCCCCTTCCGAGGACTTCAGATGTGAAAATGAGTAGCGTACAGAAACGGTTTGGGGCTTGATACCCTTACCGATGATGGAAGATACCTTCTACGAGAAGTGCCAGTGATGGCCCTTAGGACTCTATCATAATTCCAGCCTGTACTGTCGATTCATTCATTTAATCCGTGAGCTTTCGTGCAGATCGGACTAACTACTTACGGTTATACATCTAATTAAAACACTGGGATGAATAGTAATGCTTAAAAATGGATCTATTAAAGAAAATTACCGCTACTTGATTCTGAAGTGAATCTTTAATATTTATATCATTATGATATAATTATTTAAAATTCAGATTCATTTAGACTAATTTTAGTAATATCGTAGAAGGTGATTGAAAATGTTCTGATAAGAAGGAAAATAAGTCTATAATTTACATCATGCACAAGAAGGTTCTGTAAACAATCCCTTTGTATTCAAATTCATTTATTAACTATCCACTCTCAGAAGGAGTAACGTTCATTAATACTCCATATATTCATAATTAAATAGAAAACCTCGGATAATTCGGATAAAGGGATATACATATTCTGATCATAGAAACGAATTGATTGAATGAATAGATTTGTAATTTATTATTTTACATTTATTTATTATTACCTTTATTTTACCATGCATTGTCAAGTATCCAAAAATAATATTTTCTTAATGTTCCTCAATATAGATGATTCTAATTTTTAAATATAATATATGTGATGATATTTTAATTCTAATTTCAATTT
The DNA here is from genome assembly GCF_947563725.1 of Argiope bruennichi. Classification (NCBI taxonomy): domain Eukaryota; kingdom Metazoa; phylum Arthropoda; class Arachnida; order Araneae; family Araneidae; genus Argiope; species Argiope bruennichi. The sequence goes on from NC_079154.1 coordinate 60,858,072, forward strand.
AATTAATTTCCAAGATTTTATCTTAATTTAGCCCACAGTAACTTCATTCTAAAATATTCTCTTATTTCGTGATCCAACTCCACTTTCTCTACGTAATTAATTCAGGAGAGCTTTGTAAAATTGCTGAATCGGCTAAAAGCCTAACTTTCCCATACTCCACGTGAAGAGACAAAATACCGCTGACGAGACAAATTCTTTTTTAAAAGATCCCTGTGTTTCCCCTGCCCTCTAGCAAAAATCCCTATCGAAATCTTAATAATATATTAGCACTGTAAAGAAATATTTTCCCTATCAAAATCTCAGGTTATATAAGACCAGGGAAAAAATGTTCAAGAGCTTTTTCCTCATTCCTTTCTGTGTCGTTCTGTGTACTTATCGCTTGTACATATGCCTGCTTCTTCAAAATGAAATAAAACGGCGCCACGAAATCAAAAGTATCTTCACTGTCTTCAAACTGCATTCTGCTTCACATAAAATGATGCTTACATATAGATATTCTCAAATATGTTTAATATCTTCACTTTAGAGTAATTTATAACGATTTTATTCCCAATTTTTCAAGAAAAGTCAAGGAACGAATCCTTATATAAATAGAAATAGCTGAATATTATGAGAGCAGAGAAAAGAAATATATAATATTCAAAATTTTATTTTAGAAGGAATTAGGACAATTAGTTCAATTTAATAGTAGAAAATTGAGATACCATTTCAAGGAGAACGTTTTATCATTTCAATTGATTTTTCCCCGACGCTTACGTGCACCTGTAAAATCCATTATGTGATAGAAAATTTTCGAACTCGAACTTCTATCGAACTCTCGGTAATCATGAACTATCATTAACCACTAAGACAAGTCTTGATTTATTCAAATTGATTCCCTTCAATGTTGTCATATTTATTTCACGACTATCAGTTTTCATCAATTCCTGAAAGAAATGAATAATGAGTTTTCATTCTGGGACTTTCAAAATAAATTTCTTCCCATTTCAAGTGAAAAAAAAAATCCGCAGCTGCGTTTTAAAATAATTATCCTCAAAATTCACAGCTTTTCTTGCGATAGTTAAGAATTTATTGATAAAATAAATTCCATCTTGATTTATTTGTGAAAATTATAATACATTATTCCTATTGTTGGATTATTGTGTCTGACCTCCATCTGTTTTTATGCTCATCATTTTTTAAATAAAACTTTGAAAGAAAAAAAAAATTCACCCGGACATTTTTTTTAGTGATAAATATTTCGAATATCACAGAGAGACATACAGAAAGGAAAAAAAGAAAAGATTCTATGCGTCTTCAGCAAAGAATAATCACGCCCTTGTGATTTTTTCTTTTGCAATCTATTGCAAATTCCCTTTGAAAAAATGTCGGAGGGCATTTATATGTTTTTAGAATGATTTGCGGGCCATTTAATTTATATTTAAGGTATAAGAACTGTTTTTTTTTTTAAATATTCGATATCACACTCTGCATTTTAATTTACTGCATCTTAAGGCTGCATCTCAATTTACATAATAGATAGCCTCTTCGTTAAATTTCACTTCCTCTTTCACTATTTTCAAGAATCCACAATCCTGGTGGATTTGCACTTAGAAAATGCTCTTTTCAGCTGACCAAAGGCACAATAGACCATTAGTGAAGTATTAATTTATCAGAAATATGCTGAAAAGATATGAAGACTGACACAGGTATTGTATATATTTCTTTAAAGAATGCAGGATATTCTTCATCAGGATACAGCGAACTTCGTCATTCTTCGAAGTGAAAATTTTCTTTTGATAATACTTTGAGTTGATTTTCAGTACTCCCTAATAGGAGAACTCTATGACAATTATGACTGAAACTTCCTTTGCACTGACGGAATGCAGTTGGTATATATTTTTTTCATTGCTTTCGATAGTAAATAAACTTATTTTTGTGCCGGCGTCCTGGCATTGGGGTAGCGCGTCTTCCCCGTGATCTGGGCGTCCCGGGTTCGAGTCCCGGTTTGGGCATGGTTGTTCTTCTGTTGTTCTATCTGTGAGATGTGTGAATGTGCCCTCCTGTAAAAAGGGGTTGTGCAAGCGAATGAGTGATGCGTGAGTAGCAAAGTCGTACTCTTGGCCCTAGTTGGCGCTGCTATAAAAAATAAGAGACGTTCCCCTCAGGCTTAAATCGCTGTCTTCGTTACAGCGGGCTTGTCAGTGGCAAGTGCCATAAGAAACAAACAAACAAACAAACTTATTTTTGTTGCAGTTATTTTGTTGTAAACGCGTGCTTCATTAAGAGTCGCAATATATTTCCATTCATTATCTATTCTAGCATGGTTGTACAAATAGTTCAGCTATAAGCCACGTATCTCGGCAAAAGCTGATAACATTTTGTTTTAGGTTGATTACTATAGGAAGACTACCTATTGCCATGGTTTTCATAACAAGACTTCGGGAAAATTTCTTCACTTCTTCACCGATCATGGTCTCTAGAACCTAAAACCATTTCTTCGTTCAAAAGTTATATATATATATATATAGTATATATAACTTTTTGCCCATGTTATCATGTATAACACTTTGCCATGTTATCATGTATAACACTTTGCCATGTTATCACGTAAACAGGATAACTAGAGTAATTTTGTTTGGATTTTAAATGGCTCGGAATATATTGTTAAAAATGTAAAATTATCGGATGAGTTCGCAAATGGCCCGTCTAGTTCAAAGGGGATGATAATGGTGGAGGATTAAAATTTTCATTTCGCTATAACTTTTCTAATATTGAAGATAGAAAAATAAACCCAGTTAGACATTTAGTGCCTCTTTAAGAGGAACAATTTGCATTTGAAATTTTTCTATAACTGCAATATCTTAGAAGTTTGGTGCTTAAAAGTGATTTAAAAGCCTTAATTTTCTAACATCAACAATTTTTGTTGCAGGATGTAAAAAAAATCTAACTTTATGTTCCAGCCTGATGAGAGGAATTTTTTTATCCTTTTCTAACTTTTAAATCTTAGTTAATCATTTTATTAATTGCTTCTACAAATGTATTTAAATACTTTGTAATTGATTTCTCCATCGGCGGAGTTTTCTCATGTTACCAGTAATTTCGCATTAATGGAAATTTTAATCTGTAATAAGAAATATGTTATTGCATTTATGAATTAGCAGATTATAAAAATAATCTGCTAATGTCAATAAGCGTCTGGAATGCAATTAATCAGAAGATCAATAATATATTACGGGTTAAAAGGCCATTTCCTTAAGAAAATGACTACTTCCTAGTTTATGACTTACAATGAATTCAATGCCTTACAATTGAATAAATGTATAAATTTTGAGGAGTAATCTTTTACAGTATTCATTGCTTTCTGCCTTAAAAGAAAAAAAAGACAATTACAAATTAGTTTTATTTTTATTTTCTAGCTTTAAGAAACAACGGATTAGTTTCAAATAATTGTAAACATGAAAGTAAATACTTTCTATTCCATCTTATCAATTCTGATAATTCTGAAGATAGTTTCTTAAATATTAACATAAGCCGTTTTTCTTACTGTCAGTACTTGACTGATGACAGTTGTGTGCTCAATGGGATGTCAGAAAGATCAAATAGAATAGGAAACAATTCTTTAACAAGTTTGTAAAAAGATGCTGATATTTGTTAGTCGTTTTATGCACTCAAGGTTTATTTAAAAGGCAGTTTTTTATGTCTTTAACAAAGAAATTGATGACTGTTTCATTTTCAGGGAAATAAAACTGCGCTTTTAAAGAAAGTGATTTGCAAATGATGTCAAAAGCAACGAAATGGGAAGTATATAATGACTTGGTCCACGCTTAGAAGTTTTTGTCGATTTCCTACAGTTCCTGTGGCATCTTCTTTAGGAAAACCAAGCAACTTCACTCTTTATTTCCAAATATATACTTACCAAAGGTAAAGGCTATTTTATATTAATAATGTTTATTCGATATTCTAGCTATTTAGCCGACGTTGTTGGAGAGGAAAATATTTTCTTACCTTTTATTAAGAAACCCAGATGATTAGTACATTCTAATAACTGATTTTTCAATTTTAGTGTTATAAAATAGGAGACATTTCGCAAATTTTTAAAAATATTTGATGCGTATAGGTTTAATAAGCCGATGATTAATTAATTAATTTTTAAAAAATTTAGTTAAAAGAAACTTAAATTGTAGAAATATTTAGCCTTTTGCATTTTTGCTCAAATTATATTAGCTTTAAAGTAAATTTGGTTTCAGTAAACATAAATGAAATTATTTTTATTACATTCCTATGAAATATATTAACAATATTTATTTAACATCATGATATATCTATTACATCATGTTTCTATTATTTTTGCCCAGTATTATAATTTTAAGCGGATATTTATTTCAAAATTTATGATATCTTTTCTTATCTTTTGAAGTGGCGGGATATTCAATATTTGTTTTAAAGTTTAATTTTCAATACTTTAAAATGAAATTCTCATTGTAATAACTGAATCTCTTTTCAAATATTCTATTACTTTTGCAGTAATTTCATACAGAGTTCTCTATTCGGAGTACTGATTTATAGTTATGAACTTAAAGTTTATTGCATCAAAATAAATATTCAGTTTACTATTAGGAAGCAATTACTTTAAGAAAAAATATATTAATGTTATTTGATAATCAAAATAGAATTCTTTCAATATGCACTAAATCTTATACCATAGATATTATATATTTAATATACTCCCATTTTTTTACAGACCCAATATCGACATCTCGAAATTTATTCATTCATTCATTTCCTTCAAAGAAAAAAAACTACTTAATAGTTGCGAAATATTCACTAAAATGTTCCTTACACTTTATAATTCGCGATTAATATTTGAAATACTAGTAATATATCAATTATCACAAGAAATCAAATGTTGCTATATGCGAGAAAATAAAAATATAATCCATGACCGCATCCAATAGATTGACCACTGACCACGCACACGCAATTAAACGCGTTTTTTTAGCAAAAAAAATAATAAAATACGCTATTTTTTATGAACTATATCTCGATTTTTATGTAAAATAAGAATGCCACTTAATAGAAAATAATTAGAAATTTTTTTGGAAGGTAATTTTTTTCTTAAGTAATTTGAATCGTCGATAAATCTTTTGAATCATCGATTTTAAAATTTCTGAAATCTGAATAGAAACAATAATGTTGGTATACATATTTGTTACAAACTTAAAATTTATTGTTGTTTATATAATAATTTTATTTTTGTTACATAAATTAAATGTAATCTGATATTAATTTAATAATAACTTCAATTCTTGTACGTTTAAAAAATAAATGCTATGAATACACAATATGCTCTAAAGATAGACATTTATTTTCATGAGAAACAATGTTTTGATGATCTCTTTAAGGAAATCTTCGTTAGGTTTATAAAAGCGGAAATTATTTGAATACTTTAACAATTAAAACAATTTAGACATATCACCAATTCACGAACATTTTAAAAGTAGCCTTCTTTTTCAGAAATGCCAAATCATAGGAAGCGGACTTAAGCTTTGAAGGGGGGGGGGCTAGTCTCGAGATGAAAATTAGGTTTATTTTGATACGCAATAATTAAGGCATCGCCAGTTCAGCATTTCAAGACGTTCACGAAATTCATGTGAATCTAGCAATTTATACAAGACTGGAAGTCTTAGTTAATGATAATTTTATTTTGAAAGAAGGGTTTTAAAAACTATTGCAATCACAAAAATGATGGTATGGTTGTATGCAGTCTATCATGCATCACAAATGAGCAATGGTAGGGTTTTTTTCATTTACATTCTAGTGACTCTAGTGAAAGATTTCCTAGCGTAATTATAAGCATATAACGGTAATTAACAGAGTCTGAATGCGAAGTGTAAGTTGGAACTGGATTTATGATGCATTCTTTTTTTCAAAAATTGTGACGAAAATCAGCATTCCTCTATTCACAATATGAAAATATGCAGAGAATTTATGATTTTAGGTATTACTTTTTATCATGGGCATTGTAGCGATCTACCATGTTTAAATGATCGCGATTGGTGATGTACACGCAGTATAGTCGAAGTTAATAGATAAATAGATAAATAACGTTGTGACAAATAAAACATTAAATGGGAAGTGTACGATGCTTGTGAGGACAGTTCAGCAAAATTTGGTTTTTATGGAATGTAAAATAACAATTCGAGTCTTTTTATGTACAATTATCGGTTATAGCGTCTCTGCTAGATTTGTTAGGTTAGGTCCTAGATGACAAGAAAAACATTGGTTGAATCACAATTCTAGGCATGGTGGTCACAAAAATAAGCCGTAATTTTAAGATTTTATAATTTGTTTTCATAATTATTGGGAAAGTAGCGTTACAGTAGTTACCATTTAAAACTATCGATGGCATTTCGATGGAATATGGTTTTCTTTATGAAATAGATTTTATTTCTAAAATAACCCTATTTTTAAATTTTATTATAGGAATGATTTAGTTTCATAGAAATTACAATTCTAACAAAATTAATCGACCATATTCTTCCAATATCTTAGATATATTAATTTATAATTTTGCACACAAATTTGTTTCAACCATTTCCTACTAAATAATAAGGTATTTTTAATTTTTTTATCTTTTCTTATTTGATATATCGGATCTTCATAAATGCTTTCTTTTTTAATAAATTAAATATAATTATTTATTTTGCTTATAAGTTCATTAATTTTAATTTTTGGTAATATTTCTTTCAAACAAAAATTATTTTTTCTTAATTTGCTTATATTATATTTAGTTTTAAAATATTTATCAAAAATATGTGCATTTAAATTAGAAAGTGCTGGCGCCCTGGCATAGGCGAAGCGCGTCTTCCCCGTGATCTGCGCGTCATGGATTCGAGTCCTGGTTCGGGCATGGTTGTTCTTCATCTGTTCTATCTGTGAGATGTGTGAATGTGCCACCCTGTAAAAAGAGGTTGTGTAAGCGAATGTGATGCGTGAGTAGCTAAGTCGTACTCTTGGCCCTAGTTGGCGCTACTAAAAAAAACAAGAGATGCCCTCCCCCACACCAGCTTAAAATCGCTGTCTTCGTAACAGCGGGCTTGTTCATGGCAAGTGCCATAAGAAACAACAACAAATTAGCAAGTTTTTAATTTCCTAGAATATATTTAAACACATTCAGAATTATTATCACTGTAATAAGAAGTTTATATAGCCATCTCTGAAGATTTTCTTATGAATTGATCGTTCTAGACGGCCATGTCTCTAAATGAGGACTCTCTGTCTGAAGAAGGAAACAAGTTTCAAAGATTTTACTGTCAAATCAATGTTCAGACTATCGACTAATCCCATTCCTTATGTTTTTTTTAATTTTATATCAAAAATTTTAATAACCCATACAGGAAAGGGTTAAGAGCTGAGGGTGGAGTATGGCGGAGACACGAGGCCATGGATTCAAGCTGTCAGCCAGATAATGGAAAGATATGACTGGCGCTAACTATAATGTGGACTGTTTCCCCAATGACTAACTACTTGGAGATTATTTGTCCATATTCTTAAATTTCTTCTATCTAAACAACGATACAATTTTTCAGTCTAACAATACACCATGTCACTGGGCCAGACTGGTTCGCAGTTGATTTCAAGAGCATGCTGGATAATATCAAAAAATGACGTTGTCATTTAGATAGGCAAGAGATATAAATCTCGACGAAAATGTACAGGACATGATCCAAAGACCAATTTGTGCACAAAATTCTTCACTGGCAAATCTCTTGCTGTTTCGGGCTTCTATAGAGATAGTGTAGATAAATATTTCCTCAAGAAATTTCCGATGACTTGTTCAGACAGTGTCACATCGAGCTGTATTTCACTGAATAGAAAGAAAATAGAACTCTGAATAGAACATGGTAATAGAAGATATTCTATAAAATATAGTACTTCAATGTAAACGACTATTGATGAATGAACATGGATATATATATTAACTATGCAATCACGAATCAATTTTTATGCATATCTTATTAATAAAATATTTTGTAGGTTGTTATGGTTATGCTGGTATTTTATGGTTATATCTCAATAATACTATCGGCAGCAGTGCCTGCATTGTCTTCCCAGAATTATGGAAGTAACAACTTTGACTCAAGGAGATCTAATCTACTAGCCACACCGAGAAACTTACCAAGGACCTCACCTTCATCAAGTGGTTATACCCATGATGTAAGCATTTCATTTTCAAAATATTTATAATCAAAAATTTTAATATTCCATTATTCATAATACGATGCTATTCTAATAGAAAAGAGCAAATTAATTTTTTTAATAAGTTTACAATAAAGTTGAATTATTGCCACAAAATATTTTCACAAAAGTTTCGACTCATCTGATAGGAATGTTGTATACATGAACTGATAGACACCATATTTTTAAAAAAGGAATTCCGAGATTTTTCGTATATTACTTGATTAGTAAAAATATGAATTTAACTGCATATATTTTTAATAGGTAGCTGTGAATTGATAATGAAATCTTAGAATAGGAACCGGATGGTGGCAAGTTTGGAATTTAATTTCGGCAAATATCAGCCGTAACAAGGCCTAATGCATATTAAACCCTTCAAATTCAAAGCATTTGGACATCTCAGTTGTATTTTGATTTTCTATCGCCTAATCTTAAAATAACCTTTTTATAATTTCAAAATTGCTTGTTAATCAAAAACTAACTTACCAAATTAATGTGATCATATAAGGGCTCAATACTGAAGGGTTTCGATAAAAACAACAAAAAGAAGTTTATAAATAAGTTGAATTAACCCAAAACTCGTAAAAATTAAGTCTGGTTCCTGAGTTATTAAAGACTGATCATTTCAAAATTAATTGCTGAAAGTATCATACGTTGCAATATTATTGACAATGTAGCCCTAAATTTCTTGATCATCACACACAAATTCTGTCTTTTTTAAATTTCTTTATTTCTAGTAAGTTTCATAAATTATTAAACTTTACCAATTTGTACACTGAATCTAGAATAATTTATAAACTTATTGAATTTATATATATATATATATATATATTTAATTGCCATTTCATTCTAGGTAGTCCCAAAACCTTACAAATTCAATTACTTTATAGTCGACGATCAAGGAAATACACATCATCGAGATGAAGAATCAAACGGAAATGGAACAGTCAAAGGATACTACGGGTACACGGATATTTCAGGGTTGTTCAGAATAGTTGAATATACCGCAGATAGAAATGGTTTTCGAGTTAGTATCAAAACCAACGAACCGACTTTAGTTGGAAGGAAAAGTCCTGCTGACGTACGATTGAATGATTATCCATCCGCCACAGATATGCGAAATGAAAATGAACCTTGGAAATATTCAGGTAGTAGGTTTGTTTTATATAAATGAAGTCAAAAAAATATGTTCGAGAAATTATGATAGAAGAATGATTAGTAGTATTTAATTCAGGAAAACTGAGTCTTAGTGAATTTTCAGTTTTTCAATATACATTGAGTGTTTTTTACAGATTTCAGATAGCTGAAAAAGAATATATTAGTAAACATTTTTCACTTGTCAATAAATTTAAGAAATTACTTTTTCGATTGCATACATCTGTCATTTCTTAGAATTTTAATTCTTTGATATACATTGTTTTTAAAATCGAAGTATCTTTTGTATAAAATATTATAATGTACAAAATCTCTTTTTAAGGTCTATGCATTGAAATGAAATAGAAATTTAAAAACAATGGTAGAAATAGTGATAGTGCTTTCGTTAAAGTCTTAACATTGTCCAGTAAAGGAGTATCTACCACAAATTTTCTTATATCAAAATCATCTGCATCTATAATCCTAAAGAATTAATAAAAAAATTGAAGTAGTAGGTAGTAAGTAAAATTGCGTCAAAATGAAAATGATATTGTCGAGAAGAAAACACTTTTAATTTTATGATGGTGTGAATTTTTTGTGGAGGTTTCGGTGAAAGAATTGCAAAATATTGTTTACTTTATAATATATTGTTACTTTATAATATATTGAAGTGGATAACATTGATTTTTGTTTCTCTGGCTCAGAAAGACTTTATAGTTTTTGATTTGGTTTCAGCAATTGACTTTTGCTTTTAGACATTATTAGACCAATACTTTGAAATAAATAACAACCTAGCAAAAAAAAAAAAAAAATGCCGTGTTAAAGTAAATAAGAAGTTTAAAAAAAGTAGTGATACGATAATTCAAGTTAAAAATTAATTTTAATATGGTTACATTTTTTTCAAGTTAAGAGTTGAAAGAAATATTATGCAAAAATTAATTTATATAATTGAAAATGGAAAAAGTTTGACTTTAATATGGTATTGAAATATTTCTTGTAATAGTATTTGTTCCGAAATTACTACAGATAAATTGTAACATTTCGGTTAATTTTTAATTGATTGAATGTTTAATTAACTTTTGCGATATGAAAAGTAGACGTAATTTTTCTCTTGTCTTAATGAATAAATGTGAAAGATTTGCTTGAAACCTGCTCAATCGTTTAGAAGGAGATATGGAATATACACACATGCATGCATGCGTAACTGAATTTTGTTAAATGAATGATTAAAGAAAGACGCAGATTTCGATATCTGCGTAGTTGATTTTCATCACTAAGTTACTCAAAAATTAAAGAAGACATTTTCATTAGCTCCCTGATTAGTTACGTTTTGAAGGATAATGATTTTAAGAAAAAGCTTTAAGCAATTTAGAGAAAACAACTTGGATTGATTTTAGAAATATTGCCTGAGCCAAATGCCCTTCGTTCAAGAAGTGTGGAAGATTCATAATGGGTAGGGATTGCAATACCGGTATACCGGGATACCGAATACCGGTATTTTGAGCCATGTGTACAATTTTGTAATACCGGTATTCACAAGTTTAAATATCGTTTTTTCGGTATTTACTAGAAATTTTTAAAATTGTCTCCACTATGTTCAGGTATCGCGAACATAGCAAAATAGTATACGTTTTTGTTTTTATGTCTCCCTAAGGGCGAATATAATTAGCTAATTAATAGCTTAATTAATTGCTTAAATCTAAATTAGCGAAACATGGATTATCCCTGAAAGAAAATATTGTATAAATAACTACTGATGGAGCAACAGTTATGAAAAAAGTTGGAAAGTTGATTGGTGCAAATCAGCAACATTCAATTAGGAGTAATAAATGTATTATACCAAAAAAATAAAGAACAGGAGAATCCAAAAACTGTGGATATAGAAACTTCGGATTCCAAATTTGAAGAAAGTAAGAGTGAGAGGGATATTGACAATGAAGATAATGACAATGTAATTGTTGAAGAAGATATTGCTTATGAGGATGAAATATTAACCTATCAAGAATTGCTTCCTATAATTTATAAAGTTCGAAAAATTAAGATATTTAAACGTTCCCCTATAAAAAGGATATATTACTAAAATATATACTAACTGAAAATAAAACAGAATATATGTTAATATTAGATTCTAAAACACGTTGGAACAGTTTACTCCTAATGATGGAACGATTTTTGAAAACTGAGAAATCCAGTCCAAAAAGCAATAATTGACTTAAACTTGTAAATTAATTTTTCAGATAGTGAATTCGACTTAATATCCAGAACTATATCAGCTCTACTTCCAATAAAACTGACTATTGAGGCATTATGCCGGAGAGATTCTAATTTATTAACAGCTAATGCAACAATAAATTTCATGTTGCAGTCACTGAAAGAACAGCACACATCACTATCTCAAGAATTATATATTATATTGAAAAATCGCACAGAAGAAAGGCACACCGAAATAAAAAATGTCTTATGGTATTTACATAATTATATTGATTTTAAAAAAGAAAATGAAAAAAAAGAAAGAAAGAAAGAAAGAAAATAACCAATTCATATCTGATTAAGTTTAGAGTAAATTTTCTTAAAATTTTTTACCCACAAACCTATCCACATTCAGAAGAATTCGGTTCTATTATCGAAGATCATGATATCACTACTGTCGATAGTGAAAAGGAATCGTCTCTTGAACTAAGAATAAGCGATAAATAAAAAAAATTTCAACGAACCAAAATACAATACAGAAATCAGCTATATCCAAAACCATCCGATGAGAAATCGATTTGTTTGAAGATGAGGGATTTAGAGGTAAATACTTGGAAAAAGTATATCGCGCATTGCTAACAGTACCACCAACTAGCATAGATGCCGAAAGAGCGTTTTCGACAGCTGGTCATTTTTACGCAAAATTACTTTTGAGGCTTAATGACAGTACAATTGATGCATTATGTTTTTGAAGATCACATTTCAAAAATTTGTAATAGTATCACAGACTGAATAGTGATGTTTACACTTTTTTTGTGATTTAAATAAATAAGATGTTTCTTTACTTTTTTGTGATTATATACTGTTATATTTTATAAAATGCAAATTATTTTTTGTGATATTTACACTCTCTAACAAAAATGGCAAATAAAACAAAGAAACACCTGTGTTTTCTTTCTTTTCCTACAATTTCTAATACCGGTATTAAAACCGGTATCCCGGTATTAAGATTTAAAAAATACCGAATACCGGTATTGAAATTTTGGTCCGATATTGCACTCCCTAATTATTAACATCTATAATTAAAGTAAAATACTCAAATTCATTTACTAAAGGAAGGAATTTAAACTTAGTGCAAAATTTTGTATCAAATATGGTCAGAATACGAGGATCGAATAAATTGAGCTCTAATGTTTGGGGCTTAAGAAAGATTTATTATGTATATAATTTTAACAAGTTGCCTCATATACAGTTGTTAAAATGTTAATATTAATGTTTAATTTCTTCCAATATCAATTAATATTTCACCTTACTTCTGTTAACAAGATAATTAAACTAAATGACATTTCATTTTAAGTGATTATACATCTAAAGTGAAATTACTCGGGTATTTCCTATTACATTTTCGAAGCCTCGGTGGCTTGTGGGTAAGGTCTCGGCTTGTGAGCCGTAGGGTTTCAGGTTCGAGACCCGATTTCACCGAAGAACCGTCGTGTAAGGGAGTCTGTTGCACGTTAAATCCGTCATGTCCAACGTCCTCCCGCTGGTGTAGTGTGGAGAGTGGGGTGCCAGCTCAGGTGTCGTCCTCGTCATCTAACCGCGGTTCAAAATTACGAGGTCCGTCCCAAAATAGCCCTAGTGTTGATTTAGAACGTGACGTTAATATAACTAAACTAAAAACCTATTAAATTTTCATTGTTGCATTATTAGAAAATATTAACTCGTATAATATTAATTATAATACGAAAAAATAAATATGTGAAAGTAGAAAAATGTATACAATAATTATATCAATGAATTGATTTTATTTATTATTTTCAAGATGATAAATATACAACAATTTACACATATACTGACATATTATAGACACATGTGCCTAGAACATACATTATTACAACTTTTTCAAAGAGTTTTTTTCCTGTTCTTCTAAGGTATTCTTTAATTTAAAAGTGAGATCAAAAGTAATTATATAGCATGAAAGATAAAGAATAATGACATACAGAGTAACTTATTTTTAAAATACGTATTTCTGTATTTGAAAATATTCTATAGATTCGCATCAGAACCTATGACTTTTTAAAAGTGTACCATTTCTGAATTTGTTTCTCTGGTATTTTGATTATATAAGTAATGGGTAAAAAGGAAAATTGTGAAAATTTATTTTTAGATTTTCTTCCTGGTTTAAATAATATCCAGAAAAATTTTAAATCATTCATATTAACAGTTACAGCTTATTTTCTACTGGTTGTTTTTAAAGTTGTAACATGTGACTCGATACATTCCAAATGTTCTTTTAACGTGTAGAGTGCATGTTGTGAAAAATACCAACTTTGAGATGAACAATTTTAAATTCATTATTCCATTTCATGGAAATTTGAAGAAGATATAATGCGGAACATTGATAAGCTGCTTTTATATTTAATAGATTAAAATGACATTATTTAAACAGTGCTGAATTAGGGTATCATAAAGATGGTGACAATGATAACCAAATACAAAGAACAACCATTCTCCTCTGCAGCTCATCAAACTTAAACTCATAATTCAGTTAACTAATTACAAAATATAATTCCAATAATTTGGAGATAATTTTTCTCAGTGGTGATGATAGTAATAATAGAAAAATATATCCCCAACGAATGGTATCCAATCATTGCAGCTGTGTTTTCAATTATTTTGTCTTGCAAACAAAGGTACTGAAAAAAAGGAAATAAATTTCCTTAAAAAAAATCCACAAAAAGCGAGTTTTTTTATTGTTTTTGGCAGTAAAATTTTCTTTTAATAAACATTGGGAATGTTAATAAATAACCAAAACATAACTTATACAATGCTGAATTAGCTTGTAATAAAGATGATGGCAATGACAATTAAATCCAGCCACTAGTCTCTGCAATTCATCAAATTTAATCTCATAATTCAGTTAGTAATTATAACGATATTATTTCAATAATTTGGAGATAATTTTTCTCAACGGTGGCGATAGTAATACTAGAGAAAAGAACCCAATGAACGGCAACAGATCATTGCAGTTGAATTGCTTTTCCTTATTTTCGCTTGCCAGCAAAGATGTTGAAGAAAAGGAAATACATTTGTAAAAAAATACATAAAACACGTGTTTCTTCACGGTTTTTGGCAATAAAAGTAATTTTTTTTAATAAACAACGGGAATGTTAGTAAATAACCAAAATATAATTTAAACAAAAGCGTGTCATAAATACGATTGCAATGACAGTTAAATCCAAAGAATAACCACTCGCCTCGGAAAATACTCAAACTTAATCTCATAATTCAGCTAATTAATTACAAGGACATAATTTCAATAATTTGGCGATAATTTTTCTTAACGATGATGTTAGCAATAATAGAAAAAAAGCCAACGAACAGAAACAGATCATTGCAGATAAATTGCTTTTCCTTATTTTCGCTTGCCAGCAAAGATGTTGAAGAAAAGGAAATACATTTGTAAAAAAATACATAAAACACGTGTTTCTTCACGGTTTTTGGCGATAAAAGTAATTTTTTTTAATAAACAACGGGAATGTTAGTAAATAACCAAAATATAATTTAAACAAAAGCGTGTCATAAATACGATTGCAATGACAGTTAAATCCAAAGAATAACCACTCGCCTCTGAAAATACTCAAACTTAATCTCATAATTCAGCTAATTAATTACAAGGACATAATTTCAATAATTTGGCGATAATTTTTCTTAACGATGATGTTAGCAATAATAGAAAAAAAGCCAACGAACAGAAACAGATCATTGCAGATAAATTGCTTTTCCTTATTTTCGCTCGCCAACAAAGATGCTGAAAAAAATGAAATAAATTTCTAAAAAAATCTAAAACACGAGTTTCTTCATGGTTCTTGGCGATAAAAGTAAAATTTTCTTTCAATAAACAGTGAGAATGTTAGTAAATAACCAATGCTGACAACAGTTACATTTTCTCAGTTGTATCAAACATCCTGAAAGCATCCTCACGCTTCGATGAATCTCACGCCAAAACAGAGAAAGAAAGGTATTAAAAGCACGGAGGATTAAATAATATTTTACAGGAAGTTCTAAAAGCAGAGGAGGTAAGTCAATCATCTCGATTGTTCTAGAAACATGCATTCGTTGGAAATGAGAGTAGACAGATCTAATTCTGTTTCATGCTTGAGGGAAGAAGTGTTTTTGCTTTATTATCGTTTTTAAGAGGTATTTACACAATTATTCTCTCAGTTGTTTTGAAGTCAGATGCATGGAAAAAAGGTGCAAGTTTTTATAGCAGGTACCCAAAAGCAACCAAGGTGCAACGCTTCTAAATAAACTTTCTGAGACAAGCAAATAACAACAATAAAGTAGGAGGAAAATACATGTAAAAATTTAAAGGCAAATAGTAAATTATTTATAATAGCCTGTTTAATTGTTTACATCAACGTATTTAAATTTTGGGATGCATCATTCAATAGCAGTTTCAATCCTTTTTTGTAGTTAAAAACGTTTTCAGCCAAAATATCTTTTATGTTATTCATAGGTATTCTTATATTTAAGGATGACATTGAGTCCATTCAACAACTGATGGGGATTTTATTTTGATTCAAGTAGTGAAAGCGGAATAACCTAGCACAAGTGAAAAATTTTGTATTGCCTGGTTGGCACACAGCCAAGAAATGATAAAGAGATAATGTTCCTACGTTTTTTGTTTCTTTGGATATTTGTAAGCAAATACGGCATAAAATAGGTATTTGATTGCAGAGTTATTTTAAAGACTTTTAAAAGTTGAAAGTATGTTTTACATAACCTTTTACACAAGTATATTAGGTGAGGGGGAGCGACACTACCGGACTTTATTTAAAGTCGGATTTCATACTGCATATTGATGACATACAGTTAAATATAATAACAATAACGAAAAAAAGACATTGAAGTTGATTTTCTCAAGAGTCTGTATTTGTATGCTGAAAACTTGTAGAAATAATTTAATTATTAAAAGATATATTTGTTGACTCCCTCTATTAAAACGACAAAATTATATTTGCTATTTGGAGAAAATACGATTCTGTTTCTGATCTATACACTATTTATTCGTCAAAATCAATTTTTCAGTCACAGTTACGAATATGTATTATTTTTTATTAGGTGAATAAATATTTCATACCACTGTGTTAAATATCAATCAGATTTTTTTAGAGTTAAAGTAAGTTCTACTGACGACAAAGGGTGATAACGCTAAAGACGAACTGTTGATGTAAAGGATACAAAATACAAATGGAAAACAATAATTTGGAAATTCACAAACTTAACAAGGAAATATATCTTCTGAAAAATATCAGCCGAAAAATTATACCATAAACAAAAGAAAAAAAATGTCAAACGTAATTTTTAGTAAGCAAATGCTGTTTTTATTATCTATAAACTAAAACATCTTAAGCTATAAAGCTTTGAATAATATATTCACCAACTGATGCACCAAAATAAGATAAGTTAGACAAATTTCCCGTTATTTTACTAAATTAATAGAAATAACGAATAACACATATTTAATACAAGTTATGGACACAATGAAAGATGTGAAACATGGAACTAACAGGTGAAGGCTGCACGCTCCTTTAGAGTGATTGCTGAGGTTCTGTAAGTCACTTTTGGAAGACACTTTAATGGAATATGCTTACTTTACATTTTTAATACTAGAAAACAAAAATGTAATTAATAGATATTATTTTTTCTTTATTCTTAAAATTAGACCTGAGATTTTTCAGTTCTTTTAATTTTTAAAAAAATTAATTCTATTTACAGGGTTAATGTAGCTGGAAAAGTATTAAATCAAATTTGTCAATAATTCGATTCTTTTTTTTTTCTCTTTATTTCAGAATTTCTTAGCAAAAAAAAGTTTAAAATGCAGCTTATACTTCGAATATATTTTGGTTAATTTAATATATTAATTAAAATGTATATCTTTCTGAATTGTCTTTGTTATTGAAAAATATCCATACACTGATTTTTCAATGATCTTAAGAGAATAATTTTTTAACTCTTTAATTCATTCTAAAGACCGCAGAAAATTTTCTAAGTGATTAACGAGAATAAGAAATCAATGACTGAAAAGCTAGTTTCAGTTAAATTTCAAAGTTTTTCTCCTACTCTTTAATTTTCTCACCCATAAAAATATATATTTAACTGAATTAATTAGATAAAGCGCAGCAATTTTTTTAATATTTTGTGGTAATATTATGCATATTGATATTCTGGTAAGAATTTTTTATTTCTTCTGTTCACTAAATGCATTTAGATAACATTTATGCATAAATACGTCATTAATACGGCGAGAAAATAATTAGAATACTTATTATCATTCAAATAAGTTTATTCTAGATCTTTAGCGTTTGAATCCTTTCAAGATACTTTGTTATTTCCAGGAATGAAAAGTAATTATTAAACTGAATATCATTTCAGAAAGTTAGAATTAGAATTTAATTTCAGATATTATAATTAGAATATAATTTCAGAAATCTAGAATTAGAATATCATTTCGGAAACTATTTTGAAGAATAAAAACATTTGCATGTTGAATTGAAAATTGTTATTCTGTCAAAACTGTTTAAAATTTATAATTAATTCAAAAACAGCAATTACGCAATGAAAAACTTCACTTTCAAAACTAATCACATCATTTATCACTTTTGTTTTCAGAATCTTACGAAAGATAATTAAATGTAATGTTGTTTTTTAACAAAATTCAAGTGAAAGTAAATTATGATGTTTGAATTAATAAATATTGTCTCTTTTCTTTAAACTACATGGCGGTAGACTTGAATTTCATCATATTATAAATAAATAATTTCAGTTTAAAGTTCCATAAAATAAATCTGTAGACAAAAATTTGTTTTAAAGAGCAGTTACATAAAATTTTAATGTACTCAAAAAAATAAGTTATGCTTTGACAGAATTTTTTATGTTTATTATCATACATGATTTTTTTATATTTACTCTATTAATTTTACGGAATAAATTTCAAACATTTTGTTTCACTGCTGTCTCATTTCTAAGCTCTTTGAACATATATGATGTAGCAATAGATTTTGTATAGGTTAAAATCTTCAAATTTTTAATTAAAAATAAATTTTATGTCTCACAATACACGAATGCTAATATGTATCAAGTACTGATAAAATATGTGTTTTCTAAATCTGTATTAT
Organism: Argiope bruennichi; assembly: GCF_947563725.1. Classification (NCBI taxonomy): domain Eukaryota; kingdom Metazoa; phylum Arthropoda; class Arachnida; order Araneae; family Araneidae; genus Argiope; species Argiope bruennichi. Next base: position 60,876,797 of record NC_079154.1, read on the forward strand.
TCATATAAAGAATCGGGATTTTTATTCTCTCATATACCTCAACAGTGCAACTGCCGGCGTCCTTGCATAGGTAGCACATCTTCCCCGTGATCTGGGCGTCCCGGGTTCGAATCCCAGTCCGGGCATGTTTGTTCATCTGTATTCTATCTGTGAGGTGTGTGAATGTGCCCCTCTGTAAAAAGCGGTTATGCAAGTGAATGTGTGAGTTTCATCTTCATATGAGCTAGAAGTCAGACTTCTGCCCTCGGGTGCTCAGGGGTCTTTACCCTCAGAAGCTACTGCACCCCCTTCCGTGGTAACGCAGACACGCCATCATCAACAGTGCAATTATCACTTCACTATTTATACACTTTTTTGTGTGTGTGCGTGTGCGTGTGCGTGTGCATGCAGGTTTTCAAGGGGGAAAATTGCATTTCCTTTTCTAACGTGTCCCAAATAAAGCAGTTCGATTATAGTAAAATTTTGTTACAGTTTTAATTTTACAAAGAATCATCATATTTGTGTTTGAGAAACATACAGGTATTCATAATTTAGGGAAACGGATACCACAGAACGAAACTGCACATATACTTTATTGCACAGAAAGATTCAAAACGAAGTTGACTCATTGCAGTTCTAAAAATGGCACTCGATTCAACAACCATGTGCGAATTAGTTTCTTAAACGAAGCAAACTAAAAAAAATTAAATGAAATATAATTCTAGGCACATTTATCAATATATTTTTCGCATAAATTTTCATTAATGAAAATTTTGTGTCGCTGGTGAATAAAAAAGAATAATGCACTATTTCTATAATTTAATACGGTTTCACCAATTTACAATCTGTTTATCATTGCCCTCATCAACATTTTTCTGTTAAGCAAATAATTTGATATAGCCACATTTTTATATTTTCTTTTAAAATTAATAATTCCCTGATCTACAGAATATCACATGAAATAATGATTATCCAGTAATAATGTGTAGGAATATAAAGCTCTTTTAACAACTGATCCAGTAAGGCGTGATCCATTTAAAGCAGTTTCAAGATTTTATCGCGATAACTGGACTGTTATGGCAAACTAATGCGTAATTTGTGCCTTTATGACAGTGATGAATGACTTTGGATCATTAATGTTATATAGCGCAAATGCTGACTCTAAGATATCAACCACACTTTTGCACGAAAATCATAATAATGAGTTTTACTATCTATCCCCACACAATTTATCTCTAAAATCTTCCTTATCAGATATATGAATTCAAGTTTTGCAAGTTTTCAAAAGTCTGATTCAATATCATTACTGAGCAGAAAGAAAATTTATAGAAAAATCAAACTTTAAAGGTACAGAAAATTTTTAGCGCTGTACTGATAAATTTTACAAAGTTTATATGCACCCATTTCGAGTTATCTATAAAATGTTTCGAGCTACACATATCAATTTTTGGTCTAAAATTGGATAATAAAATATGTTTCTATGAAAATACTGAACAGCGCAGAATTGTATGATAAATATATAACGGAACTAATACTTGTTCACTTGATACAGATCAATTTAATTTTTAAATTTATTGTATATCTTGGTGGTGAAAAAAGGAAGAGACGTTATAGATAAACATACGATAATGTGCTGTTAAATGGTAGACAGTATGCCCTTTACAATTGTCACGTTATTGTGACATTATGCGAATGAACTCTTTTATTTGGTTTGTTAATGTTTGCACCAGATTAGTTTGTTGTTGTTTTCGTGTCCATGGTATTGCAAAAAAGTGAGGAAAGAAAGTCTCAGATATTGCACACCTATCGAAAGAGGTTTGCCATTGCTTCAGAGAGGTTGGACTTCTACCTCTTGGTCCGCGGAAGGTACTCTATTTCACTCCTACCACCTATTGAAGAGGCATTTCTCTATCCGCCACCTGGAGACGCGCCCTCTAGGGGTTATAGGTTCCCCCGAGGGAACCAGATTTGTTTGTTTGTACTGTAACATTCCCCATTTCCCAGTACTGATAAGACATTTACAGCCAGCTGTGTCGCCGCTGTTACTTACTAAACTCCTCGAGATAGCCAGATGGTGGATCTTTTCACCTGGGTGGTCTCGCATCTGTTCATTAGCGACTACAGTGAAAGACCACATGTGGGAATTCCTCGTCCAAGTGATATTGAGAGTACCTTCAAAGAGAAAGGAGTGTCCAAACATCTGGATGCTAAATGTTTCTCATTGTGAAAGGACTATGATAACTCCGTGTTCCAGAATAGTCAGTTATGAAACATGCATCACATAAAGGACCTTCCCCCGACCTACTGGCGCCGCTGAGAGAGCATATTGCTGAACCCCGATTGGCCGAAAGAGAGCTCAAATGACTCAAACGAATTGCTGGCAGACTGACTGTTGGACTACGCCCAAGAGTCCGGAGTCTGAGAACCAACTGAGTTTCAAGAAAACCCTTCGACTTCGAATGTTGTGTCTCCTACTACAGGTGTAAATAACTTTTTATTTAACGAAGATTAGAACAAGTTGTTCTTTTGTATATATAGGTCTGTAAAATAAAGAATTATCTGGAAATTCTGCTTCGTTATTTGATCAATCTAGATCAAGACATTACTGTACCATATTCAAGTAACATGGCAATCCTGACTCAGCTAATGAATCGTGATTTAATATATTTTAATATGAAACTCAATTATCTTATTTACAGTTCCCAGGTCTCCCACTGTAGAGTATCTCAGATATGAGGGTGAGAGGCTACTAACATGGTGGTTGGTTCTCGTTGCCCGAGTGGGTACAGAAATGGTAAAAGGTCGGTAAAGGTCGGTTTAGAAGGCTACCAGTTGCCAATAACGGGATGTGCTTCTCCCGGGAAGAGTTGTACCGAGACCCAGTGATGGCCCTTATTACTCCATAGTTCCCTTCAATGTTATCGCTGGGGGCCGGTCATTCAAATTAAATCCATATTCCTTATAAGTAGGTGGGGCTGAGTAGTGTGTGGTTACAGTTCCCAGGTGTGGATTGATTATATTCAGAGATTTGAGTATAGTGAAAATTTCGAGATAGACTGCTCTTTAAACATTTTCTACTGGGAATCTTTTTCAGAATCAATCTGAAGAATTAACTTCCTGTAACATTCATGACTAGAAAAGATCAGGAAAATTCCCAATATTTTCTTCATATTGGCAATTTGTCCCCCAATCACGTTGAATCATTGGGCTTCCAATATTCTCCTGAATATTTAGATAGAGTCTGTTAATGCAATTAATATACATTTTTCATCAGCATAGATCCGTTAAACAAATAATGTTATAGATTATATCGGTAATTAGAGTTTGAGTTCATGCTTTATTTCCATTTATTTAAAAGTGACGTAACTTTTAGTTTCATATATCCAGCTGGAAGAAGATGCAATCTAAATCTGAAAGCAGAAATAAATTATTTGATATAATTGCTTATGGGAAGGAAAACTTCCACCTCTTTCAATAATCTCAAATATTTTCTCAGTTAGGAACTGAAGTAGTATTTCTGTTGACTGTAAAATTTTTACAAAAGGGAATTTTCATATGCCATAAAATATTTCCTCTCAGTTACTATTTTACATCTTTACAAACATGTACTAAAAGAAAAAAAAATGGCGGATGGAACTGACTTTACAGTACAAATGACATTTTACTGAAAAATATAAAAAAATTTATAAATCAATTAAATTACGATAACCATAAAATATACATCCTGCCGTATCCATACATCTGGGTTATAAAAAGACAATATCATCTTGGCCATAAGAGAGATATTGTAGTCAATATCAAATTGATCGACCAGCCCATGCATCAATTCCACCGATTGGTAGTATATTCTCTCCTCGGAAATGCCAACGCTGATCCACAAATCCATCACCATTATTATACCATTATCACCCTTCTTATACATTCCAGAGAAACAGAAATCTACTCACTTATCCCCATATTTTAAATCCAACATTCCTAAAGGAATAAACGATAACTCATCTACGAGAGGATAAAATCGTAAGAAGATAATAACTATTTTAATAATAAAACACATTTATAAAACTTCTGTTTAAAAAATGTTGGCAGAAAGACTATTTTCAAAAATTCAATAGAACAATTTGTTTCATTTATTTAGATAATTACAGGCAGACAAATTATTGATGACAAATAATTCCATAAAAGGCTTTTTCGAACTTAGATAAGTTAAAACGATGAGATTTACTAAAATCTCCAGATCGAATTATTTGAAGAGCACATTTCTTCGTAAATTTTATATGCAAGAAAAGTAAACATTAAGATTTTATCTTTCTTATTTTTTTTTAAAAAAATATTTTTAAATCAATTTGAAGCATCAAATTTGATCTCTACTTTCGATTTTACGCATCTCGATAATCAGTTCCAGAGGGTATTCCTTTATAGTTAAGCGCTGAAAGATCTCAAATCTACGAGCACACAACAGTTTCTGCTGACCGTGAACAATAGAGAGGGCGAAGCCGTTGCCCTGAAAACGGATTGCTCCTTCAGCCGGAACAAAAACAATGAAAGAGAAATTTCAAGTGCGCTGACCCACAATTTGCCCGCCCAGATAAATGCGGTGCGGGTCAAGGCGAAAATGCGGGGCACCTGACCAACAATTGGTCACGGGCCCAAAGAGCATCCCACCCTTCCCGAGATCCGATCATGCGTGAGAAAAACTGTCTGCCCTTTTTTAAAAAAGATCCCCTTTAGGAATGAATGGAATCTTCTTTTTTCTTTCTTACCTTTGGACTACCTCGTTATCTGCTTTCTTCTTCTTTTTTTTTTTTCTTTTTTTTTTTTTGATATGAAAAGAATTTTAAGCTTTAAAATAACGTTAACAATGTATCCGCCTTAATGGGCCGAAACTTGACTGTTCTGGTTGGAGAGCATTATTTGATTGATGTTTTTTAATTTTCTGCGAATCTCAGAGATCAGTACTGAACTAATATCAAAAACATGTAATAAGTTTGTTTGAGATTGTTTATTAGTCACGTATTTGCTATAAATTTCGATATTCTGATGAAGAAAAATAATTTTAAAAAATAATAAAGGATTGATTAAATTCGATCTGTTTTCGGCGAAGATCCATTCAAAAGTTAAAATTGTTAAGATTTAAATGTAAAATAGCTATGAAGCTTCACATATTAATTTTTGTAATCAAGTTTTAATTGTAACATGGTGGCTTGATGTTTAAAAGATCTTTGCAGGAAGTACACAGGGAATCCGTTCATAATCCGTTCCGTTCAGCGCTTTATATGAAAATATAAAAACGAAGAATGTATTATTTCTTCTGAACGGCAATTGAACGTCATATAATATACATCAATCAATAGCCAGTTAACTATTTCGACTTCGGAAAATGCGTACATAAATTGTGTCGAAAAAATTGACTGATGACGTGTATACTCGTTAAACACAGAGTATGTGTAATATAAAATTATGTTGTAATGAAATGACTTTTATTTTTTTTTTATTTCAATAATTCACATTTATTTATTTACTTAAACTAACATACATTTTCTGCATATGAACGAAAAGAAACATAAAGAATTAATTTATTATTTTAATTTTACTGTAAGAAAATGGTATTGAGCAAAGCATTGTACGACGCATATTAATCTTTTATTTGATCCTTTGATTTCGACTTGATCTCAAAATATTTCAAACATCTTGAAATTTGCGAAAACTTTTGAGTTTTTACTAAAATTCTCATTCAAACTGCAAATTGCCACTACTTATTACTCCTGGCCAGAAGTAAGCTCAAATTTTATTTAATTATCAATTGAATTCTGGAAATTTATGTAAAATTTGATAATATTGACTATGATATGGATATTTACATTTCTGCCAAAATCTTACTACCTGAATTCGGAAATCCAGTAAAAATGGCGTTATTGCTCGCTTAGAAAGAAATGGCTATGCTGCACGAAAAGTAATTTTGAATGTTGCTGCGTGAAAAGAGTGAATTTATTGTTGCATCATAAAGGAAATTCATTTCACTAGAAATACAGACAAATGCCTCTTCTTAAACAGTCAAGCTCTCGTACGGGGTCTTTTTAACCCCATCTTTTCTCTTGTGTTCACAAATTCTAAAAATTTATAAACATTTTTCACCTGTTATTTCCTATATCTTCATGCGGGAACTAGAAGAAGAAGATTAAAGCAGAAGAAATCGATGAAATTAGATATCTCATTTTTTTTACTGGAGGGTTGAGGTCAAACTGACCCTTGTGCGTGCTGTGTTTCAGATTCTTTTAATCCTATGAGCCCTGACAGCCCGATGTCGTCCCGTTCGACAGGATCTGGCTCAAGCGCTTTGGGGTGGTTAAATGAGTTTAAGGAGTGAAACGTATTTTTCGGCGAGCGCTCATTTAAACTGATTTAACCGCGCCAAAGCGTCTGATTCAGCCCCTTGTCGAACGGGGCGATATCAGGCGGTCAGAGCTCATAGGGTTAATATTAGGGCTATGAGAGCGTAAGAATGTAAACAGCAGAGACTCAGAAATTTTTCCGCCATTGATCCTATTGATAGTAAAAGTGATGTAGGTCAGATTAGTCAGATATTGATGAAAATTTGAAATGTGATCATGATACAGAATCGTAGCATAGATTGTGAATACTCTAGAAATCTAATGGAAAGTATCTTCCTGCTAGTGAAGAAAGAAGTAAATCCGTTTATAAAATTCATTCCTTCATAGTATGAATAAATTGTCTTGAAATTATTTTAAATGAGAAATGATAAAAGTATTTTCTTGATTATTATATAAAAAGGAAAGATAAAAGATACGAATTTTCAGTGTTGTATGCTTAAGCTTCTTTTTCCAAAAAATATTAAATGTAAACTCTATGTTAAATGTAGATTATCTAATTCTTTCAATAATTTGATACTGACAAAAATCTACTTCATTAAAAATAATAAGTTTTATTTGAATTGAAAGGGGGGAAATGAAATGAATGCAGAAAAGGTATGAAAAAAAGAGGTGGAGTTCAATTCATCTTTTCAAAATTTCTTTTATGTCGAAAATAGAACTAAATAATGGAATAAAATATTTGCGCAAAAATATATTCATATACTCTGACCATATTTTTATGCAAATAGCCAATAAGGTGAGGAGTAAGTATTTGACAATTAGGAGTCAAAATGACCTCTTGTGTGTATTGCAATTCAAAAAATGAGTGCTTATGCTGAAAGGTCAAACACATTTAAAGAATAATAAGAAATTTATTGAGGGGGAAGTCTCGTATGAAAGGTTACTTCGTACGTAAGGTGAAAATGTTGAATGTATCTGAACTGTTTTCGAACATAGCCATAGAAAATCCACAAGTAGATTGCTTGAAATTTCGTAATTAGCAGTTAACAGAGTGAGTTGAAAAGCCAGGGATCACCTATTACTTCATATCAAGATAAGAAATAGACTTTCGAATCGACCTTTGTCCAATAAGAAATGAAAGTCATGTTCGATACACACTCATGCTTCTAATGGAAATAAATATTTTAAATCTGTTTCGCCTTTTTAAATAATCCTGGATAGCCGTAATGAATCGGAGATTTTGAAAACATGAAGAAATCTGCTGACTAGGCAAGATTTCTGCAAAGAAGGCATAAATGAATTCAACATTGTTTCCGTAATAAAGGTTCATTCAATAGATTTATCGAACAAAATTTTTCTTTGGTTGGTTTATTTAAAATATGTATAATTTTGTATATAATTTCTAGATGCTTTTTCTTTAAAGAAAATTCTATGTTTTACAAAATACATTTCAGAAAAATCTATAACAAATTCTTTTATGCCACGCAATCGAGCATTCACAATCATACGAAATAAATGGAATTTATAGTTTACATACAAATTATATTATATTAACATAAAATTATTAAACAAATTTTGAAGCAACGCATGATTATATTGGTATGGACCTCCTCATTTCGAACCGTGGCCGGTGCGACTCTTGTACTGGCTATATCGCAAAATATCAATCTGTACTGAGTGAATTAACAGAAATTATTTCTTATACAGCAATCATTTTCGTAAATCAAATTATTATTCAAATAAAGTCAAAGTTATTTCCTATTTCTTAATGAATGATTTCGGGCAGCCTAGGAAACTAATTGAATTCTTTAATTGCGTCGAAAATCGTTATAACATTTCTAATTATTTGAATACTGCAAAATTTATTATGCCTAAACATATTACAATATGTTAAAATTAAAATCAAGGGCTTACTTTTGTCAGCAGAAATCAAACATCTTATATTGATGAGCAATTTTGTAAATTTTTAACTCAACGTTTTTTTTTTAATTTTTAATTTATTTTTTTTATTTTACTTAAATCACTTTTCACGATTTCTTACCTAATTCCAGAAATAAGTTCATATGATTTTTTAATTGAAAAAAAAATCCCAATTCCTTTGAGGCAATATTTATTGAATATATTCTCCACAAAAAAATAAAAATTTAGAACACTCTTTCCTCGCATGATGTGCTTCCCTTTTTCCTTCTTCATTTTTTTTTTTTTTTTTTGAAATAGTGAACAGCTAATTACATAAGCAAATTCTTAAAGATGATAATTATTGCAATAATTTTCCTTAAAGAAATAGCATTATGCATGAAATTACTTTATCCTTTTTAGCGCATTTGCAAACAGCATTATTTTTCTGAAAAACGATTGGCGAATTGAGCGATATTTGAAATCTGCATGGAATAAAAAAGAAAAAGTTGGTAGTATTTTCATATCAAATCTAAAATTTGCAAATTTACTGTCTTTTCTTTATCCTTTCACGCTGTTTCTGGACATATTGAGTCACTAATTACATAAGTAAATGGGCAAAGATAATTATTAACTCGATCATTTTCTTAAATTTGACTAAGCGATTGCTTTTGTAGAAATTAAATAAACGACTTACTTTTTTCTTTTGAAAACATTTAGATGAAAATAAAATAAGAAAATAAGGAATTGGTGAACCCATAAAAACATTATAAACATTAAAATGGAAATCTTTCTTAATGTTATACAATCACATAGTAGAAGACATAATATTAATGCTTAATAAATGTTTTGTTGTGTTGCATTATGTATGTCTAACCTTTAAAATGCCATTAAATTTGAAACTGAGAGTTAGATAATCAGAAATTGAATTTAATAATTGAATTTGAATTTAATTCAGACCAATTTACAATTTTTTAAAAATTCATTCGCATAATTCTAAATCATGTAGTTGACAAAATATTCGAAGAAGTAGCTAACTATCTGTAAACTAAACTGACTGTAAATCCAACAATTATTTTTATCCCAATCTAATATTTAAAACATTGAAAAAAAATTATAAAATCTCAGAAATTGTAAGAAAATTTTTGAAAAAATATTACATATCAACATTAAAATGAAATAAATATAATCTAGCAAAAAATATTATTAGTGTTTTTTGCATCATAATATAGAACATAAACTTAATAGTCTAAAATATTAAAAATGCACATACTAAATTGTATAATTTATTTAGAGCATTTTTTACGATACGCGAGTTCAAAATAATTCATATATCGTTTAAGCTACTTCAAAGCGTTGTTTATTTATACATACAATTCTATGAAAACGTTATAATTTCAAAATGAATTGGTTGAGCATTTTATTTGAACTCTGTCGTTTAGTGATGACGGCTAACGGTATGTGATTAGACACCACAAAATGTCCAGTCTCTTCAACCTCCCTTCGTTGCTAAGGAAATGGGCTGTTGACTCCCTATGATTTTTCAAAAGAGTATCTGTTGTAAACTTTGTGTATGTATCTGGGATAACTGCTATTTCCTGAGTTCTCCAGAGAGCTAGTTGTGGCGCTTATATGCATTTAACTTATAGAGAGAGTTCACCATGAGTTGGAATATAAGTTCATAAATATAAAATTCACTTAATTGAGTATTTTTCTCAGTTCAAAAATAATGAGTCAACTGATGTATACTTATAAGAGCTATCATAGACACAAGTATATATTATTTTAAAACATAATAAATTAAAATAGCCATATATTGATTAAAATCATATATGATTAATATATTATTTAATTAATTTTATTGAAAATATTGAACACGTAATGGGAAATGGGAGTCAATATGACTCCGCGTTGTTCATTAGCTCTGATTATCTCGTGGTGTTTTATACTTGAATAGATCATCTCAGCATCTTCAAATTGATTGAACATTATGTTGCCAAAAGTCTAAGAAGGAATACGTGCGTACGATCGAGTTATTCTTTTTCGTAGTTTTTGTTGTTATTTATGATTTCATTGACTTCATGTCTCTGAAACTGCTTTTAATTTGAATAATGCAAAAATGCGCCTCAGCACAATATTGTTTTGAAGTTGCTCAGAATTAGTCCTAATTTTCAACTGTTATATCTGATTGAAAATGAAGCCTGGACCTACATTTTCTCGACCAACATGTTGCTAGGATTGCAAAATATACAAATTTAAATTTATTGCAATTAGACAAAAATATAGAGGTCAAGAGAAGTCAGATTTGCATGATTTTGATATAGTGGAATCACGTGGCGTTTTGAGTTTACTGTTTTATATTGCTGCTTTTAAATTTGAATAATTTAAAAAAAAAATAAAGAAATATTCTTAAAATAATAATTTAATTTTGAATTCTTCATTTTTGTTAGTTTAATTCTAAAAAATAGTAACATTAATGTAATTCAGTGATATCTAAACGAAGTAAATATTCATTACAAGATTTTTTAAGGTTTTTCTTATAACATGTTTCCAACATTTAATATTATAACATTTAACACTTTTAATATTAATATTTTTAATGTTTTTGGTAACTACATAATTTTCAAAATGTATTGTATTTCCAAAATAAATTCCAATGCTGTTTACAAAAGACAAAAAAATATCGCAATGGAGTCATTTTAATTCCATGTTTCTGGCTCCAGTCATGACTCCAGTTACAGGTTAATTGATGATATCTAAACTGAATTTCGATTCTTTTCAATTGTCATATTCTTTTAGAGGTATAAATCTATATTCAAGTTAGCATTTCTATTTCTTTGTCGATCCACTTCAAGGGAGCTTACTTATACAAAACCTCCAACCGATTTCCAGAATGATTAGTACACACAATTTACGAGAAGCGACCATCATTAAGATATCTGGTGATACGCTTCATTGACTAGAAAAAGGACTAATTCATCTAATTGCATATTTTTCTGAGTATTAAGGGTGGTGAGACAACTGATATATATTTATAAGAACTATGGAAGCACAAGTAAATATTATTTTAATATATAATGAATTGGAATCACCATATGTCTTATTGAAATATTTTATTGTTCGTATTTAAATAGAAATTCAATTATTTTCAATTATCATATTCTTTTAGTGGTATAAATCTATATTCAAGTTAGCAGTTTCATTTCTTTGTCAGTCCACTTGAAGACAGCTTACTGACACAAAACCTCCAACCGACTTCCAGAATGATAGCACACAATTTATGGGAAGCAATCACCATTAAGATATCAGGTAGCACGTTTCACAACATTTCATTGACTGAAAAAAAAAGACTAATCCAACTAACTGCATATTTTTCTGATTATTAAGAATAATGAGTCAACTCATATATACTATAACAACTATGGTAGTTATAAGCACCAGTATATATTATTTTAAAATATAGTGAAATAGAATCACCATATGTCTTATTGAAATATTTAATTGTTCATATCTAAATGGAAATTCGATTCTTTTCAATCATCATATTCTTTTAGCGGTATAAATCTATATTCAAGTTAGTATTTTCATTTCTTTGTCAATCCACTTGAAGACAGCTTACTGACACAAAACCTCCAACCGACTTCCAGAATGATAGCACACAATTTATGGGAAGCAATCACCATTAAGATATCAGGTAGCACGTTTCACAACATTTCATTGACTGAAAAAAAAAAGCCTCCATATTGACTCGAGGAAAAAAAAATCAATCGATAAAATCTCGAGAGATATATCTTTTGAAAAGAAAGCGAGCGAACTGCTCACCCAAAAGCATACAGCGCGATACGAAAGTCACGGGCTTTCCATCACAGATAAATTTTTGACTTCATAAAAGCTGGTAAGAAAAAGAAGTGTAGCACGTCTCGCCAGTTTGTAACTTAATTACAGAGCAAGGACAGCTTTTAAGTCCGTCTGTCCCAAAGTATTCACCCCTCCTGCCAACCGCCTTTTTCCTTAATATAAGACCCATGCCGTTTTTATGGAACCTGAGAGCGCAATAAAAGCTATAATTTATCATCCATAGCCCCTAAAAATACGGCGGCATGGAGGATACTACTTCTATCCGTGTCATCTGAAAAGGCTGATTTTTTAGAGGATAGCGCCCAGACTTTTATGGACCTGGAAATCCATAGATCATAAAGTGAAGAACGTGATCACCCAGCACGTTCTGGGGATGTTCATTTTCTGTTATTTTTTCCCTTCCCACCCCACATGGAGTGTCTTTCCATCCTTCTTTTCTTCCTCCCCCGGGCGTTCCCTAGCCCTTTATTTCGAGATTTTGATATGATACTTAGTTTTTAGCCTGGAATCTGTAATGGTCTCAAAGGCAAAACAACAAGGACTGGTTGTCTATTAGGTTTAAGGATGCGGCCACTTTAAGGTTGTTAATTTACAAAATGGAGTACGCATTCTTTTACACCCTTTTACATCTGTAACCTCAGGGTGCGAAGTTTGGGCTAAGATTTATTAATGTGTTTACCTGATGTAATCTTAATGATCTTCAGACACCTGTTGAAATCGTGTTTTTATCATCAAAGCGTTTTTAGACCGACTTGTTTTTCAGAAAATTTTAAGATTCAGTTTAAAATTATGATCTCATTATGGTGCGATGGAGATTTCGTGGCAACTACATAAAGCATAAATAGCTTTAGCTACTCATCGTGAAGTCATTGAAAGTAGAATATATGGCTAACTTCAAAGTTTGTTATTTATCATCTGTAAGTAATTACATTAATTTTTCTAGAACTATATCAGTAAGTACTTGGTATTAATTTTTTTTAATCAAACCTTGTGATAACCAAGAAACGGAATAGTGTTATTTAAATAGCGCAATTGACATTAATATTATTTTATTTGCGAAAAGTTGTTCATATTAAAAGCTTAATATGGCGCACTGCATATAATATTTTTTATGCTTTTATCACGTTTTTGGAAATCAAGTATTTCAGTAATTGAGACCAAAATATTTTGAAGCTAATTAGTTCTTTTCATCGGCATACCATTACTGAATCATGAAAAGGTAAGAATCACTTCATCGTTATAGGATTTCAATTAAAACGATTTAAACTTCTTTACTAAATTCAAACATAAATACTGTCTCAAGAAATTGCAAATAAACATCTTTACATGCCATACTTGTAGGTTTCATCCTAAGAAAATTATTGCCCTAATAAAAGTTTAATTTCTCTTCTCTCTCATATTTTTAACGAAAAGAATTAAATAAATGTCACAACTATTAAAAATATTTAAAATCCTCCCCCACTCTATCCTAAAGCGTTGGATTGGAAATTAATCTATCTCTACAATAAATTTCCTATAGGAGATAATTTCAAATATAAAGAAGGGAAGTTTCAGATATCGTGGTCGGTTCTAGCTTTTCAAGTTTGTGGGAATCCTTTACCTCTACTTCTGTTATAAGATGTACCTTTTGCGTTACATTGTACTGTAAATGGAGATGATCATAAGCAATCAACTTTAGGTTTCCTGCTGCTTGTAATCGCGGCGACAATGATTCAGTTTTTCAAAATCATACCAGTGGTTAAGAGATTATGCTGATATAAATATACATGCCCAGATATGCACAATGAGACTTGTATATGAAGATTCTATATTGTAAATTTTAAAAAATAAACTACATATGAGCTTCAAATTAAAATTAAAGATTCATTGTTCTTTATGGAGTTATGAGAAAAAAATTATTGCCTACGAAATAAATATTTAAACTCTTCTTAAATCATTTAATCTTTTATTCGGTTTATTACATTTTCATTGAAATCTAATAATAATTTATATAATTGTTAAATCATTGTGGCAGAAATATTTCGAAGTAAGCTCGTAATGATCACTGAGTACTTCATTTTATGAAGTTTATTTTATTTTATATTTAAAACAAGTATTTAATAGATATGAAATAACGATTATTTAATATCATTTAAATGAAAAATGAATATTTCACTGAATGTATAAACCCTTTTTCATAAAAGTAGATAGAATTGCAATACTTTGCATCTTAAACACGAATAAGTAGAATAATGAAGCAGATAATGTTTATCATACACAAAAACACTAGTTTTGATTTTTATGCACCCAAAAGAAAAGTGAGCATATTTATAAATACTCTAACGTTAGACTTTCAAACTAAAAAGCTTTATTAGAATATATTATTTCAAAATTATAACAAACTATTGAAAACAGCACTTTTGTTATGCTTTTGTTTAAACAATTTCTTTGTATATTCCATTATATGTCTGAAGTGGCCATAATTTTGTATCTTTTTTTAATAAAAAGGTGGATGCAATTTAAAAGAAATTATATAACATATTACATTAAATTTCTTACAAGTAACATTTTTTGTTGTTGTTTAAAATATTTAGAATATTGAGTTATATCACTGATATAAAAAAAATAGAAAAATGAGAATGTGTGCAAAAAATAGACGAATTCCTTCGAAATTCCTTCTGCTTTTGAAAGAATATGAAATTCTTCATTTTTCTCACTTCAAGATTCTTTTTAATAAATTCTTCTTCTATCCAGGAAGGATGCCTAACAACTTTTTAAATTTTGGAATGTATTTTTTTAATCAGTTTTAATTATATTTTTCAAGGAATCTTTTAAAAAGAAATAGGTGAAATGTTTTTAATAATAAAAATAATAAATGAAAAAGGCACGAACATTGAAAGACACGAAGAGTGTTTTAAAAATTTATTCTTATATCTTTAGAACACGCCATTAATTCTATAACTCGCGGATTTTCCTTAATCTTTATCAGATTTAAATGGGTATAAACGAGAGTACGAAAGGTAGGATAAACAGCCAAAAAAGCAATTCTGAAATTAAATACACAACTAAAAAGTTAATTACTTAGGTTGAATTCCGGGATTGAAAAACTTTTATGATGCAATAAGTATTATCTCATTAATTAAATCTTAAATTATTCAAAAACAGCAATTGTGGGTATTATAAATTTGCAAATTTATGCAATGCAGGTTAAACTAATTTTCTTAATTTAAATTAATTGTCATACATAAATGAAAAATAATAATACAAATGGTTCATTTTATTTTTATTTCTTGTAATTATTTTCTTCTTCTTGAATTTTTTCAACATACTGATACATAATTATTAAATTTATTATATACAGCAAATTAAATGCAGATTTATTGTGAGCTGTTTTATAAAAAACATTTTGTATGAATACACGGTATGAGGTACTGCAATATGTTATAATTTATTGCATATCATCATTTGTATTTTCTCCTATTTCGATTTTTAAATATATCAAGTATGTCTAAAAATAATTATAATTTTTTTTAATTATCAAAAAAAATTTCGGTTTTGAAGACAATTTTAAATAATTATTAACAAAATAAAATGGGATTATTTTTCATGTATTGTGGATATTATTTAATGTTTAAATTGTTTATCTGATCAACAAGAATTTTTTACTAATAACAAATGCTCCAATCATCCGCTAATTCGTAAATTTTTTTCTGTGTATACACCACTCCATATATCAACAAGGTCTATTCGAATAAGTACAGCAACTAGTACCAATATATATTTGAATGACATTTCAAAGGACTCAGAGCTTTTTCAAGAATCAACCATTAATATTTATAAACTGGATTCAGTTTCTAACATCATATATCACCATTTTCAGATAATATTGCTAAACATAAAAATATTTGACTAATTATGTTTTTGAAGCATATTTTAGTAAATTCAAAGAGCAATTATCTGTTATAATATTTTTGTACGCCAATCGTTTTTGCTTTTGTATTTCTAGAAATTTTATACTATTAAAAGGATTTCACATGTGTTTTAGAAGGTAAGATGATAAATATAAAATTTGCGAGTTGAATTATTTATCTGAATTTTTCGTTTTGTGACATAAAATTAAAATACATTTCTGAAATCATTTCGAAAATAAAAATGTCACTAGCATTTATTCATATATTACTTAATCTAATAAATTCTAATCAACACATTTAAAGAGTATTCTCCCCTTCAAAAATTCATGATTTTTAAGAAAATTTCTTTAAACATACGCAAAGAAGTCATTATTTTATTTCCTTTAAAATAATAGCACTACAGTAAAATTATTTGATGAATTTTTAATTGTTAATCAACATAAATAATTTGAAAATAAGAAGTCGCTTATGAATAAATCTTTATTGAGACTTAAAAAATAAATAAATAGCAAATGATGAAAGTTAAAAACATAAAAATGAATAATTTGAAGATTTCAGCAGAATTTTTAAGTATAAATTACTCTGTAATTTAAGAAATCGTTTGATGATTAAGCTTTGTTTATAAAAAGAACTTCTAGGATTTGAATATAAATTAAATTTGTTTCTTTGAATATATATATTAAAGGTAATGATCTACTTTAAAGTAATAAGCTCCTTTTTAAAGGGAACAATTTTCTTACATGGTATAAAGGGACGGGTTTTTTTTTATTATTATTTGACACTAAATAATGAACGAATGGGTGATAAACCATAAATTTTCCTTATAGTCTGTCATTTTAATAATTTATTTTTTGAAGATATGTCATTATTGCAAGAGAGAAATTTATAGGCAAAAAATATTTTTTAACTCTATTAAGCTAAACAATATAAATCCAAAATTGGAGCCACATTTTTCAGCTAAAGAAATTCTTTAGTAACTCAAAGGATTTCTCTCAATCCATTTTCTTAATTAAGATTTTATAAAAACAAAAAAGATTAGGATAAGAAATTATGAGCTAATCTTTGATTCAATAATTTATTATTTCAAAAAGTAATGAAAATATATAAAAAAAAAAAAAACTTCCTGAAATATTTTAAAATTTCAAATAAAAATTTTTGTTACGAGATATTAAATTTTAACAAATGTAAAGGTATGAAAAAAGCATTTATTCTACCTATAAAGAAATCTCCGTTAGTCAGTTAGTTTTCAAATAGAAAATTTTTTTAAGTGAAATAATTTACATAAAATAATTCGCATGATATTCGCATGAAAAACATAGCGGTACGTGATATTCTAATATTTAAAATCTAATTATGTCCATGTTATTCCTGTAAGTTTTTTGAAAAGTTCTCAGTGGGTTTCACATTTCAATTGACCCGGCCATATCAAATATATAAAACGATTAATGATATATCAAATTAATATGAATTAAATTTGTCGAAAGATTTAACTTTATACTTTTTTTTTGAAAATTTAAATGTATGTACATTGGAATTTTGCCAATTCGAGTTTTTGCTTTTATTCTTCAAATTTGTTGTAAATAATAAAATATCATCTGCATTTGTTAAAATATAACTATTTTGGATAATTTTAAAACCAAATTAGAAATTGTAATATTTTTTTTTACGTCTGAAATACTTTTTGTTGATTTATTACTTTTTAAATTTGCATTTTCAATGATTACAAGCCAATAATTTCTACGGCCCTTCATTCACTTGATGTTTTTAAGGCTGCGCATGTATTAAACTTGTTAATGTACTGTAAAAAAAGCAAGCCCATTACATATAACTTGTACCGTGCGTTTTATTAGACAATTATTGCGAAGAAAGTTCCATTAAAGTTTCCTTTATTAAAACACTTGTCTATAGAAATTATAACTTTAATTGCAATGACTCTTCATTTATTTATTAAAATAACTTACGGTATATTTATAGATTTTTTTATTATTATTATTTAATTATTTATTGCTATTGTTCTTATTTATTGCTATTGTTCTCATTTAATTATTTATTAATATTATTATTTAATTATATATTGAAATTAATATTATTATTTAATTATATGTTGAAATTAATATTATTTAATTATATATTGAAATTAATATTATTATTATTTAATTAATTATTGAAGATATTGTTATTGTTATTTAATAATTTATTGAAATTATTATTATTGTCATTTAATTATTTATTGATATTATTAAAATAATTTTAAATTAATCTGCATTGCCTACTTTAGGTCAAAAATTATTTTTTAATTATTATATTTATTATTTTTACACCTACCTTATCTCAAATCGAATTTTTATCGTGGTCTTGTGAGTTTCGAATTTGAAAAGTTAGATTGTCGTTCATACACAATCTTATTATCTACGTTTATAAGAATGCCATAAACAAACAATGGATGAGATATATTTTGATTTATATACACAATTGCTTTCACGCTACACGGCTTCGCCTACAAACATTTTTTTCGCAACCACCAGTGAAAAAAAATTTATCGCAGTAATAAACACTGAATCACAAAACGCATTCTGATGCGAAACAAAACGAAACAACGATGCCCCAACATGCATGAGTAACATTCGAAACCATCCATAATCCATCCTCAGTCGAGTGGTTTCAAGATTTCATAAATGTCTAGATTTTTATGCTTGCTGTGATACAAAGAAAGAAAAAAGAAATCACCGAATCTTCTTTTCGAGTGTATAAAAGAAAACAAGAAAAGAAAAGAAAAAAAGAAAAGGGGAGGAATCGAAAGAACTTGTAAGAAGAAGTGAGAGGTTCGGGACTTACATAGTGTGACGGCCTTTGTTTAGAACAACTGGAAGATGACAGAACAATGGCTGACAAGTGATGCCAACCAAGCGATAATTTCTCCCCCACGCTCAGCGAAATATCTGAAGCGTTCCAGGAAAAAAAAAAAGAAAAGTGGGGGACAAAAGAAAAGAAAAGAGTTTAAAGAAATCAAGTTGCTGAAAAGGAAAAGTATCGGACCAAAAAGCGATTATTTAAATCTTCGACATTTAGTTTAGGAGTCCGGAATAAACCTCTTTTATCTGTCGTTTCTTTTTTTAAGCTTTTTTTTTCAGCCTCTCGCCTTTGCTACTTACATCGTTCTTGTCAGCTTTAATGTTCGGCTAAGTGAGGTTGAACGTGTTGAATCAAGAAATTGAGGGCCCTCCCACATATTAAAATTCAGCTCCGAGTTAATCTGGGTTTCAAAGAAATCTCAATTTGATAAAATATTTCAATATATTGATTGTGTAATGTTTTCATTGGATTTTAGTGACAAGAGTAATTTCGCTCACAACCAAAGAATAAAGTTAAATTTTTTGGGGGGGAGGAGGGGGGGCGCATTCTTCGAAATATAGGCTTATGTGTTCTCTTTTTATGTTTAGATTCGTCGTTTCTGAGAAGAAATTCGAATATGCAAACTGGATCGTTTCCTAATAATAATGAAATATATCTAAAATTTGAAATAGATCTACATTGTTGCAATCATCAATCAAATTTCAGTTATCTTTCTTCGAGTGTAAAGGATTTCCGGGAATTCTTTAATAAATTCAGTGTTAGTATAAATTAGCAGGCATTCCCTACTCTTCCTCCATTATAGTGCATTTCACATTTAGCTCTTTAATCTTGGGAAAGAATATCAAATATGTCATCTAGATCACTTTCCACCGACTGATTAGATCCAAAATGTGAGACGATTTTGCATTGTTTCTTAAAGCTCAAAGGATTTTCTAGCAGTCTTTAATAAATAAGTTGTTCGTATACATGAGCAGACATTCACTAAATTTTCTCCATTCTGGTACATTTGAAGTTTAACTCCTCCATTTCAGAGAAGAAAATCGAATATTCTTTCTATATCACACTATACCTATCGACTAGATTCAAAATTTCAAATGAATCTACATTGTTAAAGTTATGATTACATGTCTAATTTTTTTATATATATATCTCAAAGGATTTTATCGCATTCCTTAATAAAAAAATTGTTCTTATAATTTAGCAGACATTCACTAAACTTGCTTCATTATGGCATATTTCATGTTCATCTCCTTCATTTTGGGAAAGAAGATCGAATATGCCATTTGGATCACTTAAAATTGGCTGACTAGATCCAAAATCTGAAATGAACCTATATTGTGGATTTTACCGATTTACCAATATACCGATTTTTTAAAAAAAGAAATCTTTCTTGGAGTTCAAAGGATTTTCTGTTATTCCACAATAAATTAACTGTTCTTATAAACTAGCAGACATTCCCTCGACTTCCTCCATTATGATACATTTTATGTTTACCTCCTTCATGTTGGGAAGAAAATCGAATTTGTCCTTTTGACCACCTCACACTGACTGACTAGATCCAAAATTTGAAATGAACCTATATTGTGGATTTTACTGATTTACCAATATACCGATTTTTTAAAAAAGAAATCTTTCTTGGAGTTCAAAGGATTTTCTGTTATTCCACAATAAATTAACTGTTCTTATAAACTAGCAGACATTCCCTCGACTTCCTCCATTATGATACATTTTATGTTTACCTCCTTCATTTTGGGAAAGAAAATCGAATTTGTCCTTTTGACCACCTCACACTGACTGACTAGATCCAAAATTTGAAATGAACCTATATTGTGGATTTTACTGATTTACCAATATACCGATTTTTTAAAAAAGAAATCTTTCTTGGAGTTCAAAGGATTTTCTGTTATTCCACAATAAATTAACTGTTCTTATAAACTAGCAGACATTCCCTCGACTTCCTCCATTATGATACATTTTATGTTTACCTCCTTCATGTTGGGAAGAAAATCGAATTTGTCCTTTTGACCACCTCACACTGACTGACTAGATCCAAAATTTAAAATGGATCTACATTGTTGAAGTCATGTTTACATATCGAATTTCCTTTATCTTCCTTGGATTGCAAAGGATTTTTCTCATGTTTTTTTTTATATATAAATTATTAAACATTCCTTGACTTTCATCACCATGATACTTTTCATGTTTAGATTTGTCATTTTGGGAAGGGAACCGAATATTCAATTTGGATTTTATTGCATCCCGTTGACTGACTAGACAAATTAAAAATGGATATGTGTTGTTGGAGTGATATATTGGAATCATATATTGAATTTCAGTGATATAACTTGTAATATAAAGAATTTTATGACATTTCTTAATAAACTTGTTGTTCCTTTAAATTCGCAGATATTTCTAGCGAATTTTTTTCATTATGGTACATTTTATGTGTAGCTCCATCGATTTGTGAAAAAAAATCAAATGTATCATTTAGATCCCTTCCGATCGACCTTTTGGGTGCAAAATTTGAAATAATTCTATATTGTTAAAGTCAAGATTAAATACCATTTTTTTTACTCAACGTTTTCACATGCAAGCAGAAATACAAAAAAATAATCTATACTTTGATTTGCTCTATCATGTACAAGAATAAGGATAGTATTAAACAAATCAAATCAGAGTTAATGAGAAGATTTTCTATGATCTATCTAATTTTGTTAAGCATATAATGATAGAGTTATTACAAATATAGAATTATATCAGTAAACAGACATTTAATTGTCTTTCGATCACTCTATTGGTACAGAGCTAAACTTCTAATAACAAAACTATAAACCAAGATATAATTTTATCAACTTTCTTAGATTTAATTACTGTGAATGCAAAAAAGACAAACTTTGCAGCCAGGTTCAAAAATAAATCACACTTTTCTGTGCTTTTAGTTAGAAAAATTGTATAATAAATTTCCGTCATCTTACTCATTCCATATAGGAAATATTATGTCCATAGGCATACATAATATCATAGACATATATTCATAGACATATATTCATAGACATATATTCATAGACATATATTCATAGACATATATTCATAGACATATATTCATAGACATATATTCATAGACATATATCATAGACATAATATCATAGACATATATCATAGACATATACATAATATCTAGACATATTTCAAATCATGAAATAAAAATGATTTGAATCCTTGAATTCATTAAAAGCTAAAATATCAAATGACAAAAAAAAATTAATAAAATCAGTACTGTTACAATAATTTTGTATAAAAAGAAGTAAAAAGTGTCAACATAAATAATAAAAATTTATAATTTTTTGCTTAAATATTCTTTTGATCAAATCATTATCTTCACATTAACCCAGTCACAAACACTATGGTTTCTATAAAATTGATATCTTCTTAAAACCAGTCTCCCATTTAAAAAATAACAATGCAAAAAAAGGAAATATCCCTAAATAAAAGATTAACCTTTGATATTAATTAAGATTTATTTGTTAATGTTTTAACTTTAATTTAAGATTAATATTCTCAATGGATGCCAAGTCAATAATCTCCGAACTTGGTGAAGCATTTGGTGACTTTGGCAACAAAAACGATGTTTCTTGAAGATACAAGAATCATGATGAATTGAAGATACAAGAATCAATCAATATATCTATTAAGAGTCAAGATCTGCGGATTCTTCTAGAAAATACAATATTCTGTCACTGAGACTATATAAATGGAGGAGAGAAAGACTATACAACACGAGCAGCAGTTTTTTCTTTGGAGTATATAATCAAGGAACTAAATCTCTAACTGTATTCTGAGTGTTCTTGTATTGTCAGGTTATTTAAAATAATGCTCTGTTTTCTGAGTGCATGTTGCTGATTTCTACATGTGCTGCTTTTAGGTATATTTCGTATGTATTCTCCTATTTGTTAGAAAAAAATTCTTGAAATCTTTGCTTTCTTCTTAACTTTCATGTAATATGCATTTAAATCTTACAATAAATCATTATCAAATATTTCTCATCCGAAATAAATCAATAAACTATTAATTAAAAATATTCATATTGTTAGATGTAAGAAGAATTAATCAAGATATTAATCAGCATTTATAAAAACTTTTATTTATACATACTATACAATACTATTTATACACACTATACAAACTTTTATTTATACATACTATACAATACTATTTATACATACTATACAAACTTTTATTTATACATACTATACAATACTATTTATACATACTATACAAACTTTTATTTATACATACTATATACATACTATACAATACTATTTATACATACTATACAAACTTTTATTTATACATACTATATACATACTATACTATACTATTTATACATACTATACAAACTTTTATTTATACATACTATATACATACTATACAATACTATTTATACATACTATACAAACTTTTATTTATACATACTATATACATACTATACAATACTATTTATACATACTATACAAATTTTTATTTATACTAAAACATTTATATAAAACTTATCTCAAATTCAAACGCAAGATTTAAAACATTTATTTTTAAAGAATAGTTAGGAAAAAGATTTATAAAATATCAAAGTCATGTTAGAAAAGGTCTAACCGAGCAAGGAATTGAAATTAATATTATAATTTTTTCTCCAATATAAGGAATTTTATCTTTCTAAACACCACAACTGATAATATAATAAAATAAATAGAAAAAATACAATATTAGTGTTTCTTTTAATCTTCAGCAGGTATGAACACAAAATAAAAATTTTAATTGCCTTTTTTCATAAAAATATTTTATTAAGAATAAGAAACCTTATCTTCAGTTTATGCACTTTTATAAACGACCGAAATTTGACTATGCAGTAATCTGAGACTCATAGTAAATTTTTATTTCAAACTGTCTTTTTATAATTATGATTCTTTAGTAAGTACTTAAATGCTAATCGATAGAGCATGCTGGGATTTGTGAAGCAGAATTTTATTGATCATTAAAAAAAAGTGGGGAATCGCATTTGAAATTAATAATGAAAATTAATAAGAACTTTCAATGATAAGATAATAAAAAGCAATTTTTCTTAGTAATGATTAACTGTTATATAATGAAATAATTTTTACTTTTTCAAAAAAAAAATTAATGTGGATTTTGAAAAATTTTTGAAAATAAATATTCAAATAAGGAAAAATTATTATCCTCAAAGGCAAGTAAATTCTTTAAATAAACGTATTTTTAATTTTTATGCCTTACTTAAAATAAAGCAAAATTATTAAAAAGATATTAAATAAATCGTGTTCAAAAACCTTAATTTCTATACTTGAAATTATCTTGTAACAATTTTTCTGCTCAAGAGTGATATTTATTTTACTAAACAATTTCACATATGATTTAAACAATTTAATGCTAGTAGAAACAATTAGATCCTTGAATATTAATAAAGAGTTAATACAGACCAGCATGAAATATAATTATAAAAAAATTAACTTTTTCAAGTGAACAGTATTTAGGAAATCGTCTAACATTTGTAAATTGTATAATGCGATATGCATACTACAAGGGGTGTTCAAATGAAAAGGTACGAAACGACACTGTGAGCATAAATGAAAACTTTATTCAAAGTATACATCATATGCCTAAGCACAATGATCCCATTGATTAACGAGCCGAAGGATTCCTTGTTTCCAAAATTCCTGTGGCCGTGACGAGACCCAGTCCTTCACAACATCCTTCAGCTCGCTGTCCGAGTTGAAGAGCTTCGCTTTCGGATGTTTTTTCAGGGGACCAAACACATGAAAATCGCAGGGTAACATGTCCGGGCTGTAAGGCGGATGGTCGAGTTTCTCCCACTTGAACTTGGCCAGTTCCACATGTGTGACCCTGGGGACGTGTGGACGTGCGTTATCATACAGCAGAACCACACCCTCCGTGAGTAGTCCCGGTCTTTTCTTCTTGATGAACCTGTGTAGTCTTCGGATGTCTCTCAGTACACATCGGAGTTAATGGTTCTTCTGTGCTAGAGGAATTCAACAAGTAGCGGACCGTGGACGACGAACTCAAGGACAGTATAAAGGGCTGGGTCTCGTCACGGCCGCAGTAATTCTGGGAACAAGGAATCCTTCGGCTCGTTAATCAATGGGATCGTTGTGCTCAGTCCTATGGTATATACTTTGAATAAAGTCTTCATTTATACCCACAGTGTTGTTTCGTACCTTTTCATTTACACCCCCTTGTAATACAGACCAGATTTAGGGAATCATCTAATATTTGTAAATGGTATAATGGATATGGATATTATGTAATGTTATATGAATGTAATAACATTCAAAAAAATCGGTTGATACTTTTTATTTTTATCAGGTTTTTGTGCAGGAAATGCAAAAAGAAAAAGAGGAGTGTTTTCAGAAAAATTTGATCACAAAGATAACGATTTTCACTATTTTGGATTTCTTTGTACCTGATATTTTTTTTAAAAAAAACTATTTGTGTAATTATCTGTATATCTGTAAGCCAAAATCGATGATATGTATCAAATTTCGTATGAAACCTTTCAGAAAGAACAGGAGTACTAGTCTTTACATAATACCATTTTTGATTTCTTTCTTTGAAAGTAAAAATAAGTGCAAATAAATAAAAAAAAAAATAACGGCATGAAATAAAAATAAAAATTCCACTGAAAATGTTAGTTAATGTGAAATGTTAAATAAAAATAAATGCATTAAAAAAAAGACTTTCAACATATGTTTCATGGTTTTACGAATTATAAAATGGTTCTTCATATTTTGTATTATTTTACTGATTTGTTCCACATTGATAAGATTTCTCATTGAAGTAAGCCATCACACATTACTTCAGGAAAAAAATGAGCCATTATTTATGAAAATTTTGGTTCCTAGTTTAATGAATAGCATCATTTATTTACTTCGCTCAACTATGTCACCATAATTTTTTTGGTTGTGAAATATAATCAGCCATAACACTTTTTCTAAGGAAAAAAAATATTTTTTGACTCTATTCCTTT
This sequence comes from Argiope bruennichi, assembly GCF_947563725.1. Classification (NCBI taxonomy): domain Eukaryota; kingdom Metazoa; phylum Arthropoda; class Arachnida; order Araneae; family Araneidae; genus Argiope; species Argiope bruennichi. The sequence continues at coordinate 60,902,653 of NC_079154.1, forward strand.
AAAAAATGCTTTTTTTTTTCTTTTTTTTTTCAATGATGGATAAAAATCTGTTTTTCATAAAATAATCATCTTAATAAATAATTATTATTTGAACAAGTTATAACGAATTTTTGATAACGCATCTGAGACGAAAAATTACCATGAAATGTATTACTGGCAGTTAATCTCTGCGTTCATCCGTAATCTTTCAGCCATGAATGGAAATTAGTCGCTCGAAGATGATAATTCCGTCTTCAACAAACCATGAAATAGATATTAATGAAGAAAACGATTGATATCAACAAACCATAATTCATGCGTCACTTGACAGCATGCGATGACATAACTTTACACAGATTATGCATAATAATTTCGCGTGCTTTTGATGAAATAAGGTTATGTTTGTGCGGTACTCTATCTAAATATCTAGATATGAACTATTTACGATTTAACTGCTTAAATATTACAAGATCCCGATTGACTGTGTTAATGAGGTGTTTTGAAAGTTAATTCACTTTTGATTATATGTTTATATTACAGTATTAAGGATTTTATATATTTTAATAAACAAGTATGTTTTTGTTTAAATATAAATCTTATGTGACCTCAATATTTTAAAACTTTTGGCGTTTCATTAGAAATTATTTGGTCACAATTTTCAGTTCTTGGTACTATTTGGCGAAGCCTGGTTCTTATGCCTAAAAAGAAAATCTGAAAGTTAATAAGGCCATAATTATTCATCTTCTCACGGATAATTTAGCAAAAGAATGAATAAATAAATTATTTCTCCATTTAATTGAGATAATGAATGAAGAAATAAAATGAAGGAATTCATATATATTTTTATCGTGTGAATGTCATCTAATAAAAAACAACAGAGCTATTTTTTATGAAAATTTCGCTAGAAATATATTCTGTTTTTGTATTAGAATGAAATAGTTCTTTTATCTCTCGTAATTCTTTTTATATATTTGAAACATCTTATTTTAAAAGTCGACCGCGTTAAAAAAAATATATGGTTAAATTTCTCATTCATGAAATCATATACTATTTTAGAAAGGAGTTCGAAATTTTGAGCCATAATCAGATTTCTCTTAGAACGTTTCCTTTTTCACCTCGAAGAATTAATCTGTTTGATTCTGACGGTCTAAAAGCGCTGAGAAAGAGGAAGAGTTATTGTGCAATTGGATTTCAGGCCTTTTGACAATATTGGCTTGAAAGCAGTGCTATTTTATCAGGCCACTAAGGCTTGAGGATTGTTCAGAAAAGATTATCTTTCTTTCAATTTCATATACTTGAAGAATTTACCGGTTATAGTTAAAACATCATCAAGGTGGGGGGGGGGGGTTGGGGGAGTAGGGGGGGAGTAAAGCCTAAAACGTGACAGAATTAGAAGTAAAATAAATGTTCTATAAAATATTGTTTTATAAATTTCGTAGGGTTTTTTTTATGCGTTTTAACAAAGATTCGTATCACAGACAAGAAAATAAAATACGTCACAAAAGTGTTTGACCCAATCGGAAGCTAATATTTGGTCATTTGTTATAGTCCTTAGAAAAGAATCTTTATACAATTTGTAAACAAATTTTCACTAAAATAATTTAAATAAGTTTAATTTATTTTTAATATTTGTTCTCAATGCATATTTTGCAAAATATAATATAATTTGATAATGGCATGGCTGGTATACACCTTCTGCATAAGATATTTTACAATTCCTGCCAGAATACCTCTTTTTATAAAGTGAAATAAATGTAATTTATTTTGAGATAGGGTCATTTCCTGTCTAAAATGGAATTCAGGTCAACGACTCCCTATTCTTTTGCCGCTGTATCTTATTCTTGTGAGACTAGTGGTATAGAACTTCGATATTTAAGTGTAAACCTTACAAGAATTCTGCTTATATCAATGGCTCTCATAACAATTAGATCTACACATCTTTTCCAATTTTGGTTCCAAGAATCCCAACCCATCTTTCATTCGGAAGTCCTTTTGTGTCTGTCAGAGAATATATAATTTCTGAAGCAGTTTCGTGGCCGGAGAGAGAGAGAAGACACGTTCGAATTTTAAACTTCGCTTTTATTCCATCCCGGGAAGCATAATTTATGTACAAGAAGCGCGGGAGAACAAGAAGCATCCGCTCACTGCGAGGCACAAGAGCAGAAGAGAGCGACAAAAGACAAGAGAGAAAATATTTTTCCCAGTGCTTATGTACAATGAGATTCTGATAGGGATTTCTTTACACGTTTCGATTTAGGTAGGGAATCATAGGGATCTTTTAAAAATAATTTGCTTGGCTGACAATTTTTTATCCCTTCACTCGGAGTATGGGAACTTGCCAGCAATTTTAGAACTGATTGTTGAATTTACTAAATAGAAAAAGTGAAACGGGATCACAAAATAAGAGAATATTTTAGAATGAAGTTAATATAGGCTGAATTAAGATAAAACGTTGGAAATTAATTAGGGTTTAATTTATATTTTAAAATATCATTTCATATACATTATATATACAGTCGGCCGCCCCGCTCTCACTGAACGAAGCAGTATCAACATAATTTGTAGTGACTGATTGCTATATACGTGATATATATAATTTTTTTGCGAAGATTATTTTACTAAATACGACTAATTAAACCGAAGAACTGCATGAAAACTTAGATTTCGTTATTTCTGCAGAAATATATTTATTGACCCTAGCAATATAAAATATAATCCGTTACTTACTTTAAAACAATTTTTCGATTATTTTCAGTGAAATAATCAGTTATTGGATTATGATTAAAACAGAACATCCTGTAAACTGAAAAAGCAACTTTTTTTAATGTTGCAATAATGGAAGAACTTACAAATCGGACACATCTATATACATATCGTAGCAGTTCCTGTTCTTCCTCTTCACTTTTAACTACAATTTAGTTTAAAAGATTAAATGATTTGGTTGTATCAAGTGAATTAAATATTGTGATTCAGAATTAAATATGTAATGTGCTTAAAACTTAATAACTAATCATTACTTTTAAAACTTATGGTATCTTCGAAAGTGCATTAATCCCTCCGGAATTCCGGATAAATTTCAATAGCCAAATTGTAGGGGGAAAAATTGTTTTCGAAAACTTTTTTTTTTCATCACTATCATAAAAAACGAAAATATCTTATTGAAATTCCAGCTTACTCTACTTCCTTTTATACAACTTACTAAATGGATTAAAAATTACTTTACATATTTTGCATTGTTTTGTTTACGGAAACATAAACAAAAGTTACTTAAAATGAAATTTACTTCATGTTTTCAAATACAGAACAATGGAAAAAACTTTTTTTCAATCGAAAATGGTGAGTTCCAACAAGATTGTGTAGTGCTCTTGTTGCGGGACTTAAGAAAATATCAAAAATCGGTCAATCAATCAATTTTATTTGATCGGAATAAATAAATGTATAGATATTTCGAAATTAAAATTATTTTAGATAAATCATCAATTTGTGGTTGGAATTGTTGATACAAGATTGTAGATACTTTTTCGAAGCAAAACCATTTCCTATTGATTTGCAAAGCCTAAATCTTTAGTTATTATTTCAAAATATTTAATCAATATATTTTGAAATAACAATTACATAATTTATTGAAAAATAATATATAGTAATATAAAACCAAAATATTTATAAATAATAAATCCCTATTTTTATTAACATATAGAATTATTTACAAATAAGACGTTGTTTGTCTTTGTTATTGGCCATAAGAAATTAAGGAAAAACAATGACATACAAGTGTTTAAAACAATTAAGTAGTGGCTTTTCATGTTGAAAATAAACAAAGTTATGTAATGGGATAAAATGTGAAAAATGCTTGTTATCCTCTTAATAATTTACAAGAAGGTATAAAAACGCAGCCAATGTAAGCAGGCGGATTTTTTTTTTTTTTTTTCTTTTTGTCATTTTTCAAGATTTTTTCTTATGTTACTATTTCAACCCAAGAAACTGAATCATTTATTTATCGACGTTCTTTGATTCTTTTTTTTCCCTATTTTTAATCATAAGAAAAGTTTATATTTTCTAGCTGTCAATGATTCAGTTCCCAATGCAGCTATCTTATTTATGAAATATAAATCATTGGAGCACTGTGTGTAGCTAAATTTTCTAACTTCAATTTCATTATTATTGTACTTTATTAAAATGTTTATGTTACTCGAAAAGTTACTTACGTTCATAAACAATTAAATTTATCGCTTTTAAGTTTCAAACACTTCCAATTTTTCTTCGGTGATGTTAGCGATATTTCTCACACAAACATTAGATGTTTATAAATAAGAATAGTTATTTTGAGTATTCAACATACATTAGCTTCAATATGACGCTTTCGATCAAAGTTTAGACGAAGCTTTGAATGGTTCTTATGGTTTTGATTTGTGACAGTTCAAGTAACTGTCTAAATACTGTGTTGCTATTGGAATGTATCAATTTATTTTCACTCAAAGCATACCATAATTTATATAACTGTTATTTATACAAGGGAGTGTAAATGAAAAGGTACGAAACAACACTGTAGGTATAAATGAAGACTTTATTCAGAGTATATACCATAGGACTGAGCACAACGATCCCATTGATTAGCGAGCCGAAGGATTCCTTGTTCCCAGAATTCCTGCTGCCGTGGCGAGACCCAGCCCTTTACACCGTCCTTGAGTTCGTCGTCCAAGGTCCGCTACTTGTTGAATTCCTCGTGCACAGAAGCACCATTAACTCCGATGTGTACTGTGAGACACTCCGAAGATTACGCAGGTCCATCAAGAACAAAAGACCGGGGCTACCCACGGAGGGTATGGTTCTGATTCATGATAACGCGCGGCCACACTTCTCCAGGGTCATACACGCAGAACTGTCCAAGTGGGAGCAGCTCGACCATCCACCCTACAGCCCGGACATGTCTCCCTGCAATTTTCATGTGTTTGGTCCTCTGAAAAAACCTCTGGAATGGAAGTGCTTCAACTCGGATGGCGAACTTAAGGACGCTGAGAAGGATTGGATCTCGTCACGGCCACAGGAATTCTGGGAACAAGGAATCCTTCGATTCGTTAATCAATGGGATCGTTGTGCTTACGCCTATGGTGTATACTTTGAATAAAGTCTTCATTTATACCGACAGTCCGTTTTGTACCTTTTCGTTTGAACACACCTTGTATAACACTCAATATTTCTCCATAGGGAAGATAAATTTAATTTATCCGAATTCCATTTATAATCTTACATTGAATAATGTAAAAAGCAAATTCAGTTTCTCCATGAAAAAAAAGCAGAATAAGCCATCTCAACGTTCATTTTGTTGTAAAAGTTTTTGGACTTATAATTACAAAATTCTGGTTTCCTGTTTTATCTAGAAAATCAAAGCACTGCTCTTATTTAAATAATTTAAAAGTACTCGATAAAATATTTTTAAATGACTACTTTATCAAGTTGAATTTGTTTTGTTTGTTTGCTTAATTCGTTGTTTAGAACAATTCAGTGTGCAAAATTACTTTTAAAATTGGAAATTAAATTCTCTGATTTAATGAATAATTTTTCAGATCTTCGTCAGACCGAAAAACACATTCTTGAATTTAATTCGATGTGTCCGCAAATGTGATAACTAAGTGAAATTTGGTACATTTTCTCACAGCTAAAACTCTGGATTTTTATCAAATTTGCGATGGAATTTATCTGTGAAAGATTTATCTTTTTTTACGTTCGTATTCATATTTTTTTTTAATGAGCTCGCTCTTTTCATTACTTTGAAAATGCAATGAACTTGGAAATTTAGTTTAAAGAAAGAGACTAAATTTAATATTTAGTATAAAATGTAATATTTATATTACATTTTGGACCATTTCCATCAAAAAGATTACCGCTAGTAATTTTTTTTTAATTCTTGATTTGTTTTATTTTTGACAATATATCACTACAGCTTCAAAAATTGAAAACTTTTCATGCTAATTCTTACTTTTTTTTCACTTCCGAGCAATTCCTTAGTTGTTCCTCGGTCCTCTTTTCAAATATATTATACCGTAAAAAATAAAAAATAAAGCTATTTAAGTAAAGATATAAACAAGAAAAGTTTACAATTTCCTGCTTGAGAAAAGCAATTGAAGCAATAAATCTATTCCTAAGTATCCCGCCGCATTATTATTATTATTGAAAATGCTTATACAATGGAATAGTTTACAATAATTTAAATAAAAAAGAATGAGTGTTCCAACAAGAATTGTTTCAAAAATCTAATTGCACAAATATTTTAGTAACAACGAAAAACAAGCTTAGCATGAAACTCATAAATATATTTCGCGCTGTTAGTTATATTTGTTCCGTTATGTAAAATATCTCTTTTTTCTTTCTTCAATTTCCGTTTCGTAATGTTTACTTTTTATGCTTCATTTCTTTTCGTTTCTGCTTATCATCTAGAATTCTTTAACGAATGCATTGATTTTGCGTTTTGATATATTTCAGAAATGTAAAAAGAATAATAAAAATGTATCGAATTTTTAAGCCACAAACCACCATTTGATTATCGAATATGTAATGGGATTATTTGGATTGCTCGTGCTTTAATATGTCACAGACTTTCCTCCTTGAAGTTGTGGTTAGGTTAAAATATGGAACCAAACTAACTAATGTTTTATACTAGTAGCACGATAAGAGATAGTAAAGACACATTTTGTCCCTATTCATCCTTAAATGCCTTATGATTTTTCAGCCAGACTGAATCTATGAAGACACGAATGGGAGACAAATGCCCTTATGGCTGTAGGTTGTCTTTCAGTAAAATGAGAATAAATCCCTCCTATATCTTCAATAGCACCAAGACCTCATCAAAACCATAAGACCAAAATGTCACTCATCAAAATCATTCTAAATTATCCTCTCTTAACTATAATATCCTACAGAACCACGCTATCACAAAGGAAAGCAGAAATCAAAGCTTAATTTAGTTTTGTTTAGTTATATTAACGTCCCGTTTGAAGCAACTCTAGGGCTATTTTGGGACGGACCTCGTCATTTTGAACCGCGGTCAGATGACGAGGACGATACCAGAGCTGGCACCCCCTTCTCCACACCACACCAGCGGGAGGACGTTTGGTCAGAACGGATTTAACGTGCAACAGACCCCCTTATACGACGGTTCTTCAATGGAATCAGGTCTCGAACCTGGAACCCTCCGGTTCCGAAGCCAAGACCTTACCACCAGGCCATCGCGGCCCCAAAGCAAAAATCAAAACCGCAGGACTCAGACAATAGTTACAGACTTCTGATTCTACAATGTTTGTTTATATGTTTATATATGTTATATAGATGTTTATAATGTTATTTATCAATTTTATCATATTCTATTTGTTGTTATTTTCTTATTTTTTCTTCAATTAGTAATCTCTATATAGTTTACCCACAGCTCACGACTTCAAAAATCTAAAAAGGTTGTGACTGTGAACCTTTATCTCAACATTTATCAGCAAAATTCACTCCATTGTCACCATTTGTTTTTAGGTATATTTTGTTCCCTTCATTTAATTATTATTTTGCTTAATTTGCTTAAACATTAAATATAGACGTGAAAAATGCGATTCCGATGCGATACTCTGTGTAAATCCCGTGGATGGTTTGTCGTATCTTTCTTTAATTTTTTCCTCTTCCTTTCCTTTTATCTTGTACTCATCCAAATGTTTGATAACTCAATGTTATAGGCCTAGGAGGGCAAGATGGCGTTATGTTATATATCTTCAATATCTCAAAATCATTTGACAGGAATTCAATCTCATTTTTTCCATGGCAGATTTGATATACAGCTTGGGAAGTACGAAGTCTCCGATTGTAATATTCGCCGATTCGCTTGCTCCTTAGCCGCTGACTCCTTGTGTGATTGTGATGACTTTTGTCATTCACAACATTCTGATGTAAAGGCAGAGCAGAAATAATTTGAGCATTACTAGAACAATTATATTGTCTTTTTGGATTGTATAGATAATTAGTTGCTGAGGGGTGAGTATTATGGTAAGTTGAACTGCTTTGTGGATGACAAGTTTGAAAAATGACAGTTTTAGAGTTAATTTTACTGTACATCTATGAGCAATATTTTTTTTTCTATTGAATTTTTATATGCTGCTTTCATTTTTTTCAATGTCTCATCCATCTGGATAGAATCTCAGGCCTGTGGTGACATGACCTCCATCTTTTAGGGAAGTTTGCTTGGTTTTGTGAGTATTCTCACCATCCTGTGATTTTTTCTTCATTTTTTTTTATAGAACTTTTGAAATATTTGATAAGAGAAGGATTCTACTGGTTGCAATGCAATACTTCGAATTGGAATTGAAGATGGAGGGGAAAAAATCCTGCTGAATATAAGTATCCTCTGAGCAAACAAAGGCTTTCCACTGTAGATTATTTCCTTACAATATGTTCGGCTGGATTCAAACGACTGCAGAATAGACTTGGATTAATCTTACTAATATTTAAAATAAATTTTTCAATGCCTGTGTGAAATTTCTCAAGATTTACCAGTATTTTCAGACTTTTTTTGTATATTGCGTGATCTTTAAAGAGCAGGACTGAAAATCATCAAAAAAATTGATCTTGAATTTTAAATGATTTTCTTAATTTAAGAAAAAAAATTGAATTTGAATTTATGATATTTGGAATTTCTTATGACTAATTCGACTAATGAAAATCGGAAAAAATTATCAAAATGAATTCAAACCTGTAGATTCCTAGGAAATATTGGGTGAAACTGATTAATGAAAAGCCGTCACCATCTTTCCTCACACATGCACATGAAAATGGTTATCCAAATTTAATTAGAAAAATTTATATGATTTGGCATTTATTTTATCTTTAAAATTTTAGATAGCGCCAGTCTCGTGACCCATTCCATTAATTGATCCTCTATCAGTAAGAATTTGATCATGTATATATGAAATTAATATCTCAGAAACACAATAAAATAAATGGACAGATTTCTGCATGAGTTTTGCTCCAAAATTATAATTTGTATCAAATTTTAAATATAAATGGTAAAAAGTGATAATCGGTAACATTTAAACTTATAAATCTCATTTTCACTTCCATATATAAAAAAAGAAAGAAGAATAATAATCAAGTCGTGTATTAAGGTGTAATTAATACACAAATCTTATTACTAATTTATAATCTGTATTTCACGAATATGACGCTAACATAAAGTATATGAAGGGTATTTGGAAGAATGCAGGACAATAAATGCATTTGTGGAGGAATCGGTACTGTTTACCACTATTTAAAGGAATGTATTAAAATCTCGGAGTTAAGAAAAAATCTGAAAATTATAAATAATTACTTAAGTACAGTACTGATGGTACCAGGTAATCTTAAAACTCTGAAGGACATGATGTCAAAAATTGTCAGTTTTTTACCACCTATTTGAGAGTTTGTAGATAAGGAAGAAGGACAGTAATTGACCACTTTGTGGCCAATTACCTCGAGGAGAATGTCACTTTGACAAATCGGTCAATGCAAGGATGGACAATGCTCAAGATAGCAGTCGGCCACAACAAATCTAGTCGATACTGCTACGTTCAGTGGTGGCGGGGTGGTCGGCTGTACGCAAGAAGAAGTATATGAAGGGTCACTTTAAAGATATATGCTAAAAAGGTAAATAGAAAAATAACATTTCACGCTGAATCAATAAAAATTAAAAAATTTTCCCTTCTATCCATAATTCTAAAGCTATCAAGTTAATGAGAATTGCCTGTAGAAATACGAACCACTAATGATATGTAGTGTATATGATATTATATGTCTCTCCTCAGAATTAACGAGTGTTCTCCTCTCAGATTTGTTGTTCAAATTTGCTATGCAGATGTGTTTTGTGTTAAACTTCGTTGTGAAGGAAATCTAATGAGCACTTTTTATCTCTTGATATTTGATGACTGGTTTAAATTTCAATTAAGATATGGTTTAAGACTGCACTAAATTACATCGATTTGTACTTCAAGTTCAGTTTAGTTTTAGTTATATTAACGTCCCGTTGTAAAGCAACACTAGGGCTATTTTGGGACGGACCTCGTCATTTTGAATCGCGGTCAGATGACGAGGACGACACCTGAGCTGGCACCCCCTCTCCACACAACATCACACCAGCGGGAGGACGTTTGGCATGACGGATTTAACGTGCAACAAACCTCCTTACACGACTGTTCTTCGGTGGAATCGAGTCTCGAACCTGAAACCCTACGGCTCACAAGCCGATACCTTACCACCATGCTACAGCGGTCTCTATTTGTACTTTAAGATCAACGCACATTCGAAGTCTTTCCAAGTGTACACATACACTTGGACAGGCATACAAACAAACAAATAAATTACTTGATGATGGATTTCCTCCAAAATTATGCATATACTAAAATATTTTGGGCACAAATGATGTAATAAAATATTTCTAGCTTATTGCCTTTTAGAGTTATCGTATTCACAAGCCCTCGAAACGATAAATAGGCAAACAAATATTTTCCATCAATGTATTTCATCGAAATAATAATTATCTATAAACATAATGTAAAGATAGCATACGAAATTCTATCAGCCTATCTTATAGCGGTTTCGAGTTACTGTATTCCCATAGGGGCATAAATTAATATTTTTCTTTAACAGTAAGCGCTAAGAAGTGGAGAGCTATCAAAATATTGAAGTCAAATTTTATGACAATATATAATATTTTTCTTTTGCAAACTTTGTATAATAAAAGTTAAAAGTTTGACTATGAGAAAACAGAAATTCTCTTCTAAGTATAGCATTTTATTAAACTAAATATCGATGATTAGTTTAACTGAAACTACATCCCGTTCGAAATCAGCAATTACTTTACAAAACATTAAACTCTATCCAAAGCGATGTAGCTAAACGCAATAGTGTACGCCGAAGCTTTTCCATTTACCGTCAGCTAGAATTGTTCCTGACTGCAACGATCTAATGTAACGATCCTGACTGCAACGATCCAGCGGTAAAGTCTGCAACATCGCTGACTTTACTGCTGAGCCAGTACTTGGAGTAGACACACAATACTCAACGAATTAATCTCACCCAGCTTCTGATTGAATCATTGCGCACACAATACATTCCATTGGGCAACAGAGCTTTCAGCGATCGCTAGAACAAGTTCATTGAAGCGAGGCTAAGCACCATCACTCCATTTTCTATGCAGGGGGACTTCCGCTAATCCAGATGAACCTCCTCTAAGAATTTTGGGGAAAATCCCTCCTCCACTGAGTCCTCGACGCGGGAAGTGGAGGCGAGAAGAAAATCCTAATCTTCCAGACAGCTTTATAATCTCTTTACTGACAACATCGGAGGAAGGCATGACATAATCCCATAGCAGGTTTAAAATGTTTCTCTTTAAAAGTCTTTTCCAGCCGAAAGCTAAGAACTTCTTCTTGAAGAATATCCTTTCCCTCAACTTCTTTTCTTTTTTTTTTTCAAAAGCGTAAAAAGAAAAACAAAGGATTAAAGCTTTTCTGTCCGAATAAAACTACATTTAAACGTCTTTCTGTTTAAACGTCAAAATAATTTCGGCGAGAAGAAGCGAATTTTTATTTTAACATTCTCGAATTGTCGCCAACTTGGTTTCCTGCTGCTGTTTGGGCTAAATTTCGGAATATGTGAAAGATTAAATTGCATACGAAGTAAATACGCGTTGTTCATACTTTGATATGACGACGTTGGGTTAATGTTGCGATTGTGTCTCCAATACAAAGGATGCATCTCGAAATCCATGATAATGTTAGTTAACTAACTTGATTATAACATCAATATTACCTATAGAATTAACTTTGATTTTATGTTAAATTCATAATTTTAAGTCTTTGCACTCGGATGGTGTCTTTCACTCACCATTCAAGACGGTGCATCATTTTGACTTTTTATTTATTTACTTTTCGATTTTGATTGTTAAAACCGCCTACAAAATGGTAAAAAGTTGTAGATTAATTTTTTCAGGGAAATTCGAATTAAAGCAATTATGTATATTTATTTTTTAGACCAATAAACAAATCTTTGTATTAGTTGAATAATTATACAATCTAATTATTTTTCCGAATGAAAAGGATTGAATCTCATTTACCACAACTAGATTGACAACAATGAGAAACTTGACAAGGCGAAAGAATAAGAGAAGAAAAATTAACAATAATTCTACCCTCAGAGTATTAATGCAACTAAGTATTGACCACCTTCTTTAAAGAATCAGAAACGCCATCAATAAATCACAGATTTAGAAATATGCATTTGATTTATATATATCGATTAGGGCCACGATGATCTAGCGCTAGTCTTCACTTGGGTTTGATGAATTCCACGTTTAGACTTCATTCCTTTGAAATTTTCGCGATAAGTGCACATCAAATCCTTATGGATTAAATGAACCGAATGCCTTTCTCTTGTAGTGCAGAATTTGGAAAAGAGGCACACAGAGACACAACAACAGAGAGAGAGTTTTCATCATCTGACCAACTCTCAATCAACTATAGCTGTCTCAAAATAACTTTCGTTTAGTTTCAAACGTGGCATTAATAAAATTAAACTAAATATAAATTTATTAAATCTGTATCATCCCCCATTTAGATACACGAGTCCTCTAGCGATATAATCCATTAATTTTTGTATATAAGTACTACTCTCCATCCAGTTAGAGAAGCATTTTTCTCTATGTTGTGTTCTACAAGAAAACACATGATAAACTTAATTGTCATTCTAGTTGTGTTTGTTAATATCCCTATTAGAGATTTAAATTGTCAAATAAAGAGTAGATATTGTGAAATCATTGGACCGTAAATTGTCTGTAATGCTACAAATTCTGTAAATTGAGCCTATTTTGACTTAATAGTTAAAATTTAGGACATTTTTGGCATTTTGTCACGAAATCTCTATTGCTTTTCGTAAAATTCAGAAGTCTTCTGAGAGTGTTTAAAAAGTAATGGAAGTATGCTTATCTGCAATCAGCCATCAGTAAATTGCTGTTTATACTTTCATTGAGTAAGACTGGCACATTATCAGTCTTACTCAATGCAAGACTGATGATTTGTGTTTGAGAGACAAAATTCTGAAATAGATAAAGAATCTGGATCGATTTACCGCATAGCATTTTGAATTGTGCTTTATGAATGAGATGGTTTGAATTGTAGAAGACAGGATTATTTTAACCCATATCAAATTTAAATATTTGTGAATAAACAGTTAAAAATAAGCAAATGGTACAAGTTATGCTTGTACCGTTTTAATTAAAGACTATATAATCCAAATTCTGTCCTAACACCAGCAATGTTTATAAGAATTTTTTTCAAATTCCTTCAACTTTTTTTTTATCTTGATTAAGTTGGTATTATATATTGATTATCAAGACATACAGATCTGCAGCTTTTCAAATCGTCAGAACGGAAGCATCAATAAGTACACACAAAGACTGTCTCCGTACCCTTACTTGAAGCTAGTCGAAAGAATTCGAAGGTTCCGCGTATATAGGGGTCCCTGAATTCATGGGGCAAACTTCAAGGGTATGTAAAATATGTATAAAGAACATCTTTTGTATAACATTGTGGGGTCGAAAATGAAAAGTTTCAGCTGAAAAAACAAAAAATGCGGAGGAACTGAAGAGAAAGCTCTTTACTTACATAATATTTCAATAAGTACCACCACCAGCATCGATACAGGCCTAGAAACGTCTAGCAAGAAATTAGCTTATACTCTTTCGAAGATACTAGGTGCACCATGAACGAATGCAGCTGCAACTGAAAGTTTTGCAATGAAGTTTTTATCAGAGTCATTGGAAGTCTGATAGACGCTATTTTTTTCCGCCTTGCTTGCACTTACTTACACTTACTTGTTCCGCCTACACTTTTCATTTTCGACACCATAATGCTATAAAAAAACTGCTTCTTTATATGCATTTAACCTACCCTTAAAGTTTATCCCATAAATTCAGGAACACCCTGTATACGAATACAGCGTCACAATAGACTGTAAAATATGTAGGTTGAGTTATCGTACCATTATGATATCCTTCGTGTTTCTGGAAGGATTCGCATTGAACACTTATAATTGCGTTAAATCAAAATTTTAAACTGATCTTATTGAATTCTGACGAGGTTGTATTTTGTTGAATTCACGGTTGTATTTTGTTCTGGTTTCTTTTAACACCCCTGCAAATTTGGAATTCTCCTTCCTGTATTTGAATTTTGATTTTTGATTTTGAAATACCAGTTACATTACAGTTCTCTAATATTTGTTTCTGCCTCGAGCGATCCATCATCTGCTGTAGAAACTCCATCATATTTCATTCCACAAAAATTCTTCCCTTCACAGCACTCCTCACCTGTCCTGTATTTCCCCACAAACGGCAATAGAATGCCTGGTATGACTTTTCCTAGAATCGACGTTTGAAATCCGATGTGAAAGATCTCAGCTCCTTCCACTTGACAAATGGCGATGGAGTGCTACAAAAGCGGAAGATAAGGCTTAAAAAAATATTTATGACAAGCTGGTCCTATTTTTTATTCCTTTTCTCGATAAAAGTTCCATTTTTCATAACATTCGCGGATAATAGTAACTTTCGCTCTGTTCCCATGCAATATTATGTGATGATCAAAAAAAGAAGGGAAAAAAAGGATTCATTTTTTGATGCATGCAGCTTCGAATATATAGAAAAGTATAAAAGATCTTTTCTCCCCTTAAAACTAAAAATTGATTTACACTGAATATTCCTTTTAAGTTGTTGTTTTTTAGTTTAGAATTAAAAGCAAAAGTTTAATGGAATAAATAATGGAATACAAGGGTTTGTATTTTTAAAAAATAAAACCTCTTATAAAAAATTTCATTTATTTTTTTGAAAAAAAAAGCATTTATAACTTTTATTTGAAATCTGCCAAACGGTATTATTTTCAAAGGTAAAATAAATTACATCTACATTAATTTTTGTAATTTTATTGATAATTTAAATAATATAATAATTAAAACGAGAATATAAAGATTTGCTATGATATTTTTTCACTGTTTAAATGAATAAACTTAGAAGAGTCAAAGTGTTATAATTTAAATAACTTATAATTCATCTTTATTTTTCTTCAGTTGAATATCATTAAGAGATTACAGAATGAAAAATTAGTGCTATACTTTGATTGAATATTATTGAAAAACTCCCTTGGATCACAATCACTCAATGCACGATATTGTAACTTTCAAAATAAAAAAAAAATGGCAGGGAAATTTCAAAGATAAAAGTAAAGAACTATACAAAAATTAAAGCACAATTTTAGAAAATTATATTCTCAAAACTCGTCTTTCTGTTCTAAATCTCAAACTTAAAAAAAAATGGCAGGGAAATTTCAAAGATAAAAGTAAAGAACTATACAAAAATTAAAGCACAATTTTAGAAAATTATATTCTCAAAACTCGTCTTTCTGTTCTAAATCTCAAACTTAAAAATTCCAAAAAATATCTTCTATCCAAAAAATATCTTGATAATAAATATCTATCTGATATTTATTATCAACCCGAAAAGTCAATCATATATCAAATCTGATTATTCCATCTTAAAATTTAAAAAGTCTGCCACTCTAAAAAAAAACTTAATATTCATCATAAACACGAAAAATAACTTATTTTCGAATTTGATACAATATGCAGTGAAAAATTAAAGTGACCTTTGCTGAATAGCAAACATAATTGGACATATTTTTGTAAATATTATTTATTCTTGCAAAACAATTACATCAATAATTATAAAATAAAACAATTTTATAATTCCATTGATAACTCTACTATTACAACTACTATAGTTTTTTCATAGCTCTATATATTAAATACTACAAATATTCTTAGTCCAAAAAATTCAGTATTCTTATTCTAAAGATCAATTATATTCACATGACGACGATAAGAACTATATTCTCTTAGTCGAATTACAAATTGGCAATATCATATTCATTGATATGATCAATATCATCAATAATAACGCAATTTGAATAGTTAGCAATTGCATTAAAAACTTTCTATAGGAGGGCTTTGAAAACTCTGAGCAAATTTTAAATGTAATGAAACTGACACGTAAATGACAAAATGCAAAAGCCATTCAAAGGGCTTTACAAAGCAGAAGAATAGAAATACTATAGAAACAAGAGTTATCAAATTTGGCAATTACTTTTTGAATAGTATGTGCTGCAAAATTTTAATAACATGTTCGATTAAATAAAAATTAATCGAAAGACTAAACTTTTTCTCAATAATTTTAGAGCATATAATTTTACGAAAAACAATTTTTACGCCACATTAAAACTTTTAAAAAATTTGAATATTCCGAGATACCAATTTTTTTTCAGTACAGCGATTTTTTTCTTTAATTGAAATAAATTACTGAGAATTTTTTTTAAACACATAACTTAAAATTTGTGAAAATACTTTTTGAGCATTACATTTGGATTCAAACCGAAAACCTTATTTAATCAAATCTTTTAATTAATGTTTCTACCGCAATTATTAAACTGTATTTATGCATTAAAACCGTAAAAGAAATATAAACTTCAAGAAAATAATATTTTAAATTTCTCTATTTACGTTATAAAAATCATCTTTTGAAATATTTATGAAAAAATTATACAAAACAATTATTAAAAACATGTTTTATCTAAACTCATTCTGTTTAGTTAACCATTGAGTTAGCATAAAAATTTTTATAACATTTTAACTCAGTAGAATATCCAATAATCGAATCAAGATAATTAAATATTTCCTAAAAATGCTGCAGTAAATGAAAAAATTATTATCTAACCAAAAAGCCAAACTTGCTTTTTATATCAACGGATATTTTTCGCAAATTTTGCTCCTGTGTGCTTAATATTAAATGCTTCTAATGCAAAACAGATATATACTGGGGAACCTTGTATAACGGAAAGTACTGATCAAATACGATAACAGGATTAATTGATTAATGGCTGAGAAATCAAAAACTGAGGTTTTTTCAGCTAATGCATCGATTACGCTCTTAATCATATTAACAAAAAATTACTAGAAAAAAACTGTCGAAGAGAAAGTATTAAATGTAGCCAAGCAATATCACAAGGGATAGAAATTAGCAATTGATGTTGAGTAATTAGTTCTAAATTTATTTTGCTTTGCATTTAATTTAGATATTAGAGAAATCTGTCTTTACTTAATCATTGTAGGTACCGATTGTCTGATTAATTAGTAATTTTTTTTCTTCAAAATGTTTAAGATAATTTCTTATAGATACAAAGATTGGTTTTCAAGTTCAAAGTAACTTTTAAATGTAATTATTTTCAAATAAATAAAAATAAAAAGATTTTATTTCGACAAATCAGTTGCAAATGAACGACTTATTTTCAACCTGAAATCAAAATTTTATTATAGATATAGTTTGCAGTTAAATTCGCTCTTCAATCTGGAAATGATAGTCTTTCAAGCCATAAAATATAAGAATGTTCAACGTAAAGACTGTTCAGCCTTAAAAATATTCTGCTGCTACTCATTTTCTCTATTGAAAGGTTCTAAATGCTGGGAAATGCTTATTTATGAGATCGGAATGCATCTTTTCAAAGCATAAACTAACATTTTAGTTATTGTGATCTATTTATAACATCGTAAATTATGCTTAATGCTGTGGTAAATATAATTACTAATCTGAGGGTCCTGAAAAAACGGATGACACGTTGAACAATTGCAAATGTTTATTTTATATGTTTTATTCTGCTTATTGTACCATTCCACCAATTGCAAAGCTATCTCATGACTAAAATGGCAAACTGCTATCAATAAATTTCGGACGTACGATAACAAAAAATATCAGATTTCATTTAACGTGTGTATGTGTACATCGACCAAATATCAACTTATTTTATTTGCGAATTGTTGATTTTGAAAGTTGTGCGCGTTATTAGAGAACATCGGTTTGCTAATTAAGGTTTGATGCGTTGAAATATAATAATATCTATCATGAAGATATTAATTTACTGAAATAGCATTATCGTCATAAATTTTGAAGTGAAATATAAAAAACTTAATTTGAATTAATTTCTAAGAAAGCATGGAATTTTAAAAAAATCTTATTTCTTAATGCATATTTTAATTAAAGTAATGAAGAAAACTTAATTTTTATTTTTACTTCTGAAATTAATATAAGGAGAAAAATTTTAAATCTTACATATTTCTAACGATTTTTAATTTAGGTATCGTTGCAAACTACAGTCTGTAACAAATTTTAATTATTGTTAGCACTGAGCTCTATTTCTTTACAAAAAAGCATATTATTATAGAGAACCACTTCTTGATTTTTGTGTGGATAAAATATATTGATTTTATGGACAAGAATTAAATGGTAGTAATTAATTCCTACCCATTCTAATATTTAGACAAATACCCAACTTAAAATAATCGCATACTCTGATATCAGCTTAACGAAAATGGTTTTTATAAAGATGCTTCTTTCGGTTTTTTTTTTTTTTTTTTTCTTTTTAATTTTCTCACTTTATCAATGAAAATAAACAAGAAGATTTTAAAAAATAATAAAAAGGAAATAAACTAAAAAAATGAAATGAACATTAGCCACTTAACAAAAATTATCTATATAGCTTTTATACAAAGATGGAAAAACTCAATTCTTCTACACAAAAGGAATTTAGTGGTTTTTGTTTTTTTCATTTAATATGTTCATGAAATATTACATCTTTTTCAAGTGCGAATATAACCATAAGAAATAACCTTCCTTACGAATGAATAAGGATTTAAAGTAACCCATCGGAAAAAATTTGCTAGAGCAGGACAAACCTAAATTGAATAGCAGCTTCTTAAAATTTAACCTTATAGACAACATCCTAACACCACAATAGTGTTGGGTATTCCATTTCCAATCGGCTGACATTATATCAACATTATATAAAATTTTAAGTCGATTTAGCCTGGTTTAGTTTTTAATTATATATATATTTCCTTCATTTGTGGCAATTATCTAATGTCACATACCAAAGAAAAATAATCCTCATCTTCTTGGATACTATTTATAACATTGAAGACTTTCCTTTCCTCTTCTCACCCATCTGTCAATCACAGTCATATTCAAGGCTAATGGCCCATTGGCACCAATACATCTTCCGAAAAAGCAAAATCCCAGTTTAGAATCATATTCGTATCAGTAGCAGCTACTAGTCACGATACAATTTCGAGAACCAATACTCGGCGAATACATGGTTTAATTTGAAGACGGCGAAAAGAATCGGTTACCTGCTATATCAGGTTGATATACATGTATCTAATACCAAAAAAAAGGCCCTATACCTCAGCAAACCATTAGATCTCCTATCACTGGTAATCCTTAAAAAAATGGAGAGTCCGACCTTTAAAGTATTCTCAAAATGAGATTTCGTTGCTCAATCTCGTCAATTAATAAAGATTGTATGTGAATATAAAACCACAATAGTCGTTTCTGGTTGCGAAAAGTTCAATTACAGTTTTCCTTGTAAAATTGAGATAAATAGTTTGCTTGAATAAGCAGTGATAATTTCCACATTTGAACTATTTTTTTAGTCTATCGTACTTAAAATGTCGTTTTATACTTTACATATGACATTGGTGAAAATATTCAACTTTGATTTTTGATAAGTTTTGCAATTTTGTGAATTGTTACCCAATATCACTTACAAGCTGTATAAACTGGAATACACAAAAATTATTACTAACAATCATATTAAAAAATAAATTGTGTGCGCGTGTGCGTGTAATGTAGCGGGAATTCTAAATAATGAAATGAAACGGAAGAATTACTTTTCATTCGTTAAAAATCTATGTCTGCTTTTTAGCATTATCCACATTGCAAATTTATTTAAGTTTAAAAAGTGGGCTGTAACTAAAATACGTAAAGGCAACAATTAAACTTGCCTAGCATTTTCTGGTTTGTTGTTATATAGGAAGAGATCAAATTATATCCTTTTTATATGCACATACAATGGAAACAAACTATATGTGCTGTAAAATTTAAAGTAATATGTCAGACTTCATTTGTCAGCAATGCAGATATGCAGTTATATAATTAATATCTGCAATATTATACAACAAATCAATCTTGTGTTAATATACAAAAAGAATAAAGAATTCCCTTTCATTTAATAAGCAGCAATAAAAAAAGACTAAATCAATAACTTTATGTCTCTCCCCGATATAATTCCAAGAACACAACCACCACCCTCACACAAACTTCTCTATCCATCTTCCATCAACTCGCCATCACTGATAACTCACTATGTGAGACGCAGAGGATGGTACATACGATTTCCTTCCTAAATTATTATCGGCTGCCCCCACTCCTCCAGAGCAAACTTCCGGCCGAAGACATTAATTGGGAGAGACACGTCAACCCCCGTCCTCTTTCATAAGCCCAATTCCGAGTGAACCGAAACCAAAACCGGATCATGGCGGCAACCAGATTGGTCGCAAGGAGAGATAGTCCGACCACCTATCGCATCACAATCAATCTTGACAGGCAATCAGATCAGCAGGAGGGACCCCTGCCTTTGGGTATTGTTGGAAGGCTAAAAGCATCTAGACGCTTGTTACGGAAAGCAACTTTACAGGCATGCCTGGAGTTAATGCATTTAAATGAGTGGCAGCAGGGTGAGATGGGTCAATCTTCAAAGGAAAGTCGGTTTCCTAAGTGGAGATGCCTACACAGCATAAAATGTTTGGTGCATTCCAATATATGCTTCTAGAAGACGGTGATTGGAGTAATTTCAGTTGTAGGATGGCTTATGGCTCCACATTGATTTTATATAACACAAGTGCAAAGTTTCGGTTGGAAAGTCTTTAATATTTTTCATGCTGAAAAAAAATGTATTTGTGCAAAATGAATTTTATAATTTGATACTGCTTTTCTATATTATATATGGAAAAATAAAATATGAGGAAATTAAATAAAATTGAATAAAGTTTCCTAAGTGACTTATTGTTTCTGAGAATTCTTAAAACTGAGTTTTTCAGAAACGCAAATGCGAACATTTAGAAAGTTATTTGGAATATTCCATACTGAGAAACTGTATCTGGATAGAACGTTTGGATTATTTGAATTTTTTATTGTTTCATATTTATTAAAAAAATAAGATAATAGAAAATTCAAAGAATTTAATTACCAAACACATGATTAGAATTTTTAAAAAACATAAAAAAGCTTTAAAAAGTACACTTTTTTCAAAGTGGTTTTGATACAGAGGAAGCTTGCAAATCATAGGCATAGTGTCAAGAAATATTATCTATAAAGTAAAGTTATTAAATGATATAATATCTAATAACTTTATTTATCTATAAAGTTATTAAATGACGTTTGACACTAAGCCGATGAAACATATGAAGTGATGAACTAATGCTTTAGCAAAATAATGTTTGTGAATCATGTTAAAAACTTAAGAATGAGTTATTAGAATAACTTCAAAATGGTGACTTAAAAATATTTTTTTTTCAAAAATCGAAAATTAATGCTGCATCATGTCCATATGATCAATCTATAGATGTTTTAGCGTTTAATTAATTGTCTGCTAAAAGGCTGATGAATAAAACGGAGTAGATATGCTTACGAAAAGCTTATTTGTATAGCAAAAAAATAAAGCATCGAATTATAACATCTATGAACCAGTTCATTTGAGGTTACTATCACTGAGAACTATATAATTTGTTGCACATAAAGTGCAGAAGTAAAGCAATGAGCTGTGAAACATATTGACACTAAGCTGCGAAACACTGTTTTCAGAACAAATTTGACGTTTTGTAGTTACACTCTGATGCTATACAACAGGTAGGACAGACAAAAATTTTGTAGGTTTGAATCTAACTTTCACACGAGTGAAAATGCATATGATTTGTAAGCAACTACAGATAAGAGCTATGTTTGCTTTAAATACCTGGAAAACCAAGCATCTCACGGCAGGTTTTTTTTTTCTTTCTTTTTTTCCCTAAAATCGCAAATAAAATCCTATTCTATGGGCCGTTTAAAGTTATAAGCGAAATTTAATTGAATTTCAAACGTGGGATTGAACATAAGAAAAATGCCTGGCAGCCCGAAGTCTTAACCACTACCGTATCTCGGATACGTCATATATAACTAACTACATGTCAATATTTAATTACACTTGATGCAGCATCCATCTTCCTTAACTTCCGAATTTCACCAAAGGAAAGGCATTCGGCACAACACGTTTGATTTAAGATGAACCAGATCCACACGCTTAACAGATTTTTGACGAAATTGGATTTCGAATTTAGAACCCATCGATCTCAATGTTTAAATTTTACCACTAGGTATACCTCAGACTGTATGGAAGAAAAAGTAGGCAATAAAGAAAGTAATCTTCATTCATATTTGCACAAATAGTACATAAGAATTAAAGTATTATACAAAATGAGTTTTGTCGTTTTTTTTTTTTTTTTTTTTTGGCTTCATAAAATCTAACAGACTCGTTTGGCAATTCAGTGATTTATTTATTTTGCCTCGCGTAAAATTTCGTCATTGCAAATTTTCATAGTTTCTTCTTTCGTTCTTTGAGAAAAAGTTATGTTTTACGCATTAGAATCGAATGTCTCTAAAATCTGCAAACTTTTCAAGTCTTCTGGAAAATTTTCAACTGCCATTTGCTTTTCTGGAAAATCAGGATTAGAGGTGTCGAAGCGATATCACTAATATCTATCGACTACTAACTCTTAGCTACTGATATACAACTAACATGAATCAGCTCTATCAACTTCCACGCTACCTCTGTACAACACTTTTCTGATTCGATAAGTGTGGAGAACAGGAAAAGGTTGAATATTTTAAATCTGATCTCTCGGCTATCTTTGCTACACTCCATCCACTTTCAGTGGGCCCCATCCCATGTCAGGCTAAATAGGAATGCCTTTTGGCTAGCTGATGGCTTGGCCAAAACTGCTTTTGCTGAAAACATACATTGAGACAAAGCACTCATTTATCTCTGAAATCCCCTCCATTAAAAAGAAATGGAAACAAACAAGCTTTGGAAAGTTCCACCTAATCATGCATAATGTAAAGGCCCCCCCTCCCTTCAATTCAAGAGTGTACTTGCCAGAAAATAGTAAACGATTGTCTCATGGTGCACTTGGGGGCACACCAATGCGCTTACTGTTCCTCTTGACCTAAAGCTCTTCTAAAAATGTCATTGGTATAAAACTAACCAGGCATCCCTCACTTACATTCTTAATTGTTTGGATTTTGCCAAAGATGACATTTCAACAAAAAGCCGATTTTATTTATCAATTCGGATTCGTCATTTTTAAATTAATGGAAATGATTTAACAGGATTAATAACAAAAACTTCCTTACTGCTTCACAACATTGGCAACTTCTGTTATGGCAAGTGTTTGGATTGTTTTCTGGTTTTCGCAAAAGTCTGGACAACTTTTTTCCTTAATTCTAATATTTATTTTTATTCATGATTTTTTTTAAAAAAATTATATTATATTTTAAAATGGTAAACATTCAAAGAGGGTCGGAAAATAAAAAATCACCCAACTTTGAGTTCTCATCAGTCAGGTAGGAAAATGCGGGATATTATTATATTCAAAATTAGTTTTTCAGTGATAATTACAGGTCCGCATTCAATGCTTCATTAGTTCTCTCAAAACGTATAACATTTTTTTAACTGAACCTATAAAATACGAGGAGGATTTTTTATAATATAAATTTATTTATATATTTGTATAGTATATATATTTGTATAAAAGAAGTACGAGACAGAAAACTGTGTTACAGCTACCCTAACACGTGAATGTATTGAAATAAAAAGTAAAGCAAATAAATTGATAAAAACATCATTAAGCTAATTTAGGTAATCTTCCATCTAAATGTAAGTAATCTCACGTTTGCATTTCATGAATTAATAAGAAAAGCACTTTTATATGCTTTTATTTAATTAGAGTTGCTTCATATTCAAAAAGTAAAATTTTTTGTTCAAACATTTGAACTGCTGTTTTTTTTTTTTTTTTTTTTTTTTTTTTGTATTTTTGGTGATAATGCACTACTTTAGAGCTTCCAAAACTTGATTATCAATTGATAAATTATTTTAATTAAATTTCGATTACATACAAGTGGCGACATATGATAACGCAATCTAGAAAAATTGTAAGAATCATGTTATTTAATCTTGTTATTATTTCTAACAATGAACTTTAAATCGAAAAATAAAAATTATTTATTAATACAACAATAGAAATGTGTTTTGATAAACATTTATACTTCGGTATTTTCTGAAAGAAAGAAAAAAACATATGAATAAGGCATCAAATAATCTACACCTTTCTGGCAGTAAAACTTCTACAACAATACCCAAACTTTCTAAAACCACCCCCCACCTCCTGACAGATTACACTTGACATACCAGAAACGCAAGCTAAGAGTGATAAAGCCAAGCATTTCATTCTGTCTAGTGGAGCTTTTCAAAGACAGCGGCTTTCTAATTCATTGTCGCCAAAGCCTGACGAGGACACCCTGAATAATCTGACCCAAGAGACTCTCCTTATTGGACAGCATGTGAGACAAGGTATCACATAATATATCACACTGGGCTAACGGTGGGACTGGATAGGGGAGGGAGGGTCTTGTCCCTTTCCACCCAACTAGCGACGAGTGAAGCGAGATAGTACAGCAACTTGACAGCGAGTTCTGAAAGGTTGAGCGAAGACTAGCTTCGTTATAGTGGGCAATGACTAATAATTGTTAATAAATGTGCTTTCTCAAAACTGTTAATAAATGTGCTTTCTACAAGACTAGCCTTTGAGCAATGAGTAATAATTGCTAATTAGCGAATTTTCTAAGTAATAACTGCTAATTAACGAGTTTTCTAAGGAACTATTTTAAAAGGAAGAGTTTGAATATCAGTACTTAAGTTTTGAGCTGTTATTTACTTCGGTAAATAAAATGTAACAATAGCTTGGGCGTTTTGGATAGACATTTTAAGTTCTGCTTAGCTATGCCAAATTTTAAATACACATTTGGTATATTTTGGAAAGTGGGAACATGTATTTCAAAGCTGTCTTTTTGAATTTTGATTAGTTAAAAATTAAACATTATATTTGCATTTTTTCGTGATAAATCCGGAAAATGTTATTGCACAAAATTATTCTTGGAAAATTTTAGAATTTAAAAAAATTGTCTTTTTATGATAAAATTACATTATGGTATTTTTAAAAATATTATTCAGTGATTTCCAACAATTTTTTCATAGTTATAAAGACATTCAAAACTTATTATTGTTTCCTCAAATATATGGTACCGTGGTTTTCTTCCATTGCTGAAAACTAAATAAGAAAGCTCCAGTTTAATATCTGCATTGATTTACATGAGAATCAGAAAAAGAAATTACAATATCATAAAAGTTAGAATACAGATGAAATGGATCTTTACATTTTTAAAGGCACTCTGATATCGTATCTATCAATTCCTTTAAGATAGTTCATATACACAATAAATATAATTGGTATTCACTTATTAAAATAACACATACTTATAGCTTAAGACAATTTGATGCTTAAAACTTGTTTGTTGACGAAATCATGATTATGAAATCTAACATAGGAAAATCAAGAGAAATTAAATTCAACTAATATTCCTGGTAAACCAGCTGGTCGCCGAAAGCCGCTAGAGTTGTCATATAATTCATCTATGTAAAAGATTTTTAACAAAGTTTCTTTAATGATAAATATCTGAAATTTCAAATTTGGAATGTCTGATTTAATTACTTAAAAGCAATGCTTCAAATTAGCACGAGAGATAATTCATGATCCATCTTCTAATTTTGAATATTGCCAACTCTGATCATATCACCATACAGACTTCCTCATCGTATAAATTGTAGGACGTTCGTTCATGGGCAGCATACTCAAGATGTTTATGATCAGTATGTTTTCGCGGGAGTTTAGTTTTATTTTGTACATTTTTGTTAAAAATATTTTCTGCTGTTTAGTATACTTATAAAAGCATATAATAAGGTTTAAAAACTTTATAATTATTAAACTACTAATTAATATCCCTGGCTTTATTCGTAATTAAAATATTTTATTATTTTTCATTTATCAAATATCAAATACATAAGTAAAAAAATTATGGAATCTTCGAAAATTCTTTCGTATATTTCAGTATATGTCAGCAAAATTTTCAATTCTTATAATATATATATATCAAAGATTACCTCAAATCAGCTACTGACAAATATGGGAAATAAGCATCCTATACAAGAAACGAAAAAATTTTATAATAGTCAACATTCAAAGGAATAACAACGCTTTCATAAATAAAAGTATTTCTTTAAAATATTTTGATATTATAAGTGTAAAAATGTTTTTTGCAAAAAATGTTATATGGCATAAAATCCTCTTAGAGAAAAATGTTAATAATATTTAACATTCACAGGGTGCCAAAGCGTTCATAATAATCAATTTATTTGTGATGTTGTGGCGGATTGGTATGAGGGAGGATAGAACCTGGGACCTTGTGGTTCGCAGTCCAGTAACATGACCACAATACAAAAGCAATTGCTCGGGTAGCGTAGCTGTTAACTGGCTTATAAGCTTTCACCACAGACTCTCCCTCCAGTGAGTCGGAAGTGAGACGAACGATATGGCTGTTGAGTGGTGATACATTAGCTGTTGATTCTAATGCGCCTGTACCCATTTGAGTAGTTTCAAAAAACAGCATTGAAATCTCATAGCTTCTTG
This sequence comes from Argiope bruennichi, assembly GCF_947563725.1. Taxonomy (NCBI): domain Eukaryota; kingdom Metazoa; phylum Arthropoda; class Arachnida; order Araneae; family Araneidae; genus Argiope; species Argiope bruennichi. Next base: position 60,929,395 of record NC_079154.1, read on the forward strand.
AAAAAAATTATTGAGCGACTTAAATAAATTTGTAAAAACAAAGGAAGGATAACTTTTTTTGTTTTTGTTTTTGTTTAAGAAAAAGCTAAATTTTAACTAATATAAAGACTAAACATTTAATAAGTTGCCAAAGAAACGTACACTATAAGAGTTATGAATTAGAGTATTTTGTGGGAAAATTCGTAAGAAATTTATTGAGTATATTTGGATATTATTTAACATTATCATCATCATGATACACACACATGCATAAATATGTTTGATAAACCCTTCATTTAAGCGAATTTCAACGAGATTCATTTTTGAAAGATTTATTTCTTATCATAAAATATATTAAATAGCTAGTACCATAAAATCATTGATTCATTTGCTATTTCAGATTAACCCATCATTTTTCTGAAAACAAATTGTTTCCTACATCGATTCAAGAAAAATAATAGTATGTGCAAGAAAATAAGCCCTTCTTTTATGTCCATTATTGAATGATATTCTTAAGATGCGTCTGAAAAACAAACCAATTCTTGCGTTTCTTTTCAATTCATAGTTTTTATGTCACTGCTTGGACATTTATGAAGATGGATTTGCTTTAGACATGTACTTTCGTAGACGGAACATTGTTCTGTCATAAAGATAATGTACATTGCCGATTTGGGTTAAAAAAAGATGAAATGTATTTTCATACTCTCAGACAAAGTAGAATTTGTCTAGCTAAATTCTCCGCCTTCAGACTTTGTGTCTTGTCTGAAACGATTGCTGATGACCTTAATAGCTTTATGAGCAGATTTAGCTTTTTCTACGTTTGAAAATGCTCTGGAAATAATACTTCTACTAAATTCCTAATTCTTTTTTCTCTGTATTTTTCGAACTTAATTTTGCATTTCTTTTAGAATAATTCTAGAATGAAAAATTTATTTTTCTTCGACTTGTTTTTATGTTGCAAAGAAATAACTGTAATTGGGAAATATGTGATGAAAATTGGATCATAATTATTTAATAATATAGCATGCATTTGAAATAATTGGAAGAGATTGTTCTAATTCTTATTAAAAGTTGATTTAAAATCCAAGATGTGATCCATTTTTTTTTCCATTGTGAAATGAAATATTTTTATTCGCATTGTGATCTTATGAAAATTTCTTTCTAATTCTTTTCTTCCCTATCTTCACATTTTCATTTCATTTTTATGCACTCTTTGTACACTTTTCAACGCCCTATGTATTTTTTCTTTCTCGTATACGTAGTATAGAGTAGGTACAGTTATCTTCAAAAAATTCGAACTCGAGGTTTTGATGAATCGCCACGTTTCAGATCTCCCTGAGTTCCAGAAACACATTTTGGAAAATGTCCGTCTGTCTATCTGTTACAAAGATAACTCAAAACTGCTTTCAGCTAGACAGAAGAGATTCGGTATACGGTCTTTACATCAAATTTGAAGATTGCTGTAAAAGTTTCATCAAAATCCGTTCAGAGAGAGTCTGTCTGTCCGGCTAACCAAATACATGTTAACACGATAATTACAAAACAAAGAGAAATGATCCTATGAAGTATGATCTTACAAAACAAAGAACTGGATGAATGAAAATCGGTACACATATTTAAAGTGTAAACATTATTCAATTTTAAAACAAATCCAACCAGAGGCTGACCGTCTGTCAGTGCGTATTTTTTGGAGCATGTAAATGTGATAACAAAAATGGAACTTCTTAAATATATCAAATTTGGCATGGAATTTCTTAACTACAAGTGTAGTGATGTATTAATTTTTTCTTTCAATCGGGTGAGAAAAATGCATCTAAAACCCAAATTCGATTTTCGGATACTATAAAGCGCATGCCAGGAATTAATCGACAAAAGAAAAAAAAACTCGCCCAGAAATTACACGCTAAAATCAGTGAAAATGCTAAATTCACGTCAAAAGTTAATATTTCGTTACTATTGTATGCCAATTCTATGAAAAGCATTTACTGGGATAACATGTTTATTAGAAAGTATGCAAGAAAGTTTTGAGAAGACCAATCTGGCTGGTTTACATGTAATATTTAAGCAAAGGAAAAGATTCACGAAATTTGATGAGCTTGTGTGAAAGCTACAGCCAATTTTTGAGAAATCACACGGAAGTATGTATATATATATACATGATTATTTACAAGAAATATCAGAGCGGCACAAAAGCAGAAGTAAGAAAAAAGGCAAAAAGGGCGAAAAGTACCGAAACGAATTATCTCTAGTCTTAATATAACATTGGATTTCTGGCCATGCGCCAATTCAATACACGTGGTGACCTTTAATAATTTTTCAAGGGCAACGGGAAGTAGCACTTTCATTTGAAACGTAGTTCTGATGGCGCTTTAGTTTTACAAAAGGATTAATTCAATCGAAAGTGGAATTGGATCAAGAAATAAAAGAATATTTTTAGAATGAAGTTACTATGGGCTAAATTAAGATAAAATCTTGGAAATTAACATACATACATTATATTATATATATATATAGCTCTATACTCTTTCTTCTCACGTTTAGTTTTTCCATTTGATGTCTTCTCCATAAATAAAAGGAAGAAAGATCCCAAATTTGCAATACTTCAGATTAGATAATTGCCCATGCACTATTTGATGAATATGTATATGCAATTTTCAATTTGAGACAGAAATTTCAAATTTGGCTGCCATACTCAAACTTGTTTCCCATTTCCTTAAACAAGTTTTCATACTGGAATGATTCCAATTACAATAAAATGTCCAATAACAATGCTATAATATCCTCATGGTATTATCAGGCATTTAGTATGTCGAACAATATCGTGGATATATCGAAAGATATCTTTCGCTAAAAGGGGAAGATATTACTGCTTACTTATGCAATCTTTTATTAAAACACTAAATCTGATCTCCTGATGGATTCCCATCTGTGAATCCGAAAAAGGTGACTTTTTTATTATGCCTAACTTTCTGTTACTCGTCTGTGAGCGAACAAAATAACTCAAAAACACAGCTCAAAATTCAGCTAAAAGCATGAAATTTGATGCGTGTTTTTAATACCAATTTGTAGATTTCTATCAAAGTTTATATGAGATCTTTTTAAAGTAAATTTGTATGTCCATGTGAATGTAAACAAGATAAATCAAAAATGCAAATATGCTAAGTGGTTGGCATTCACTATATAATTTTATTAAAAATATTGATGAGTCTTAAATGTTAAATATAGGTGAGTCTTAAATTATTCGATAAAATCTGACAATGTTAGGCTGCCTGTCTACCTGTTTATTTGTATGTATGTTAAAACGATAACTGTGAAACGCAAAGACTTATATAATTGAACGTCGTTTAATGCCTTTAAACTGTCAACCTATGCTAATCTCTTGACGCAATCGACAGAACGAAGGATGGCCAAAATCACTTATAAACTACACACAAAATAAGTAATTATAATTTAGTATAAATAATTATGAATTATCTCAAAACATTACATATTGAATCATAGCACGCGGAAATCGGGGTCGGTAGAATGGACTCATTTTTCCAGATTTGGCAAAAACTTGGAAAGTTTGTGGTCATCTTTTCCACGATGTGTTCAGGGGATGCAGATTTCCATAAGGAGAAACATCAATAAGGTTTCATACATATTGACAAAATGCTCTAGAGTATCGAAAAGAAGAAACGCTCGCTGGTTTATTCCAACAGCAATGCAGATATAATAAAATTAATTGACATAATTAGTATCGTCTGTGCATAATCATACCATAATCGACTACTCCAACCCACCAGCAGGCACACGGAAAAATCTGAATGACCGGACCTCCGCGACAGCAACAATGGCGGGAACTACGATTGAGTTTGTAGTGAAAGCTTATAAGCCAGTTAACAGCTACGCTACACGAGCAATTGCTTTTGTATTGTGGTCATGTTACTCGGCTGCGAACCACAAGGTCCCAGGTTCTATCCTCACACAATTCAATCTGCCACAAGTTCTAAGGGCCATCACCGTCCAAGATGCAACCTTTTCCTTGGGAAGTACGTCCCATCATCGATGGGAGATAGCCGATTCTCACCATTCCTGCACTTATCAGGGTAGCGAGAATCAAGCACCATACCGGAAGCTTGTAATCCTTATTTCCTGGTGGGACTCGTCTGTGCATAAGGCAAAAAGTAGTTTGGAAAGAAATAGGCTACTATTTTCAATAACATTCCGGGATACGGATTTATTGCCAAAGAGAGTATCTACCACAACCAAAAGTAACTGTGCAATAAAAGACAGATGAAAATATTATGCATGTATTTTTCAGACATTTCAAAATGAATAAACAAAAGTGTACTTTAATCAGATTTCTAACATTAATCAATGAAAAATTGTATATCGGATATCTAAATGTGGATGGAGAGATTTATGTCCGCATGTTTTTAGCAGGGACATTTTGTATATTTTTAACTAAATTGTATATTTCGAATTTTATAAATGAGCCAAAAGCGCATGTGTCTTTGCAATCTGAATATGCGCCACATTGTTAAGAAGGCACAGACTTCAAACAGTTTAGTCAGAGTAAAGACGCATTGAAGAGAACACATATATGCAACATCAAAACTAAAGGACGCATGTTATTAATTTTAATAAATTAATTTACATATTTATTCTTTGTATATATATCTTTTGTGAATATAATAAACTCAAACTATTTTAAAAGAGTTAACGGAGGTATTTGAAATCAATCATTAAAATAAGAAGCTACTTAACAAAGAATTATAGCAAATCAAAAAATGACATCAGATTTCTGCTCTCCTTTTTATTATTCAATGTTAACTTTAATACTAAGGTCATCGTGAAGGTTAAATATTTATTATTAATTTTGAGGGTTTCTAAGATTATCTATCAATGAGTAACCGCTGAGTTTAGAAATAGTAAAGTTATATTAGAATGCATGTTTTAAGAAATAAATACGTTGACAAGTATATATCTGAATATCTTTGAAAGAATTAAAAATATATAAAGCAATTATTTAAATAAAATTTATTGATTAAATATAGTGATATATGTTGGTTAGAAAAAGCATTACAGCTAATTCAAACTTTGAAAACACATCTTTGAATTTTAATGAGTAATGAGACAACTAATATAATATTTTATGAGTAATAGTTTTTTTTATTTGATAGTTGCTAGAAGTAAATAAACTTGATGATTGATAATGAAAGGCTAATTAAAAACAGTAAAAGAAATATAAGGGATTTTTTCCAAAAGAAATTTGATAAATTAGATGAAAAAAATGCATTGTTTATGTGCTTTAAAATTATACAGTGTTACCATTGACTTTATACTTTATAAAATATTTAATAATAAAACTTTTTAAAAATTAATTAAATGCATATTTTAATGTAGACAATGTTAATTGCATTTTTCAATTAGTTAGGCAAATATTTAAAATAATTAAAATAAGGAATATTTCATGAAATGGAAAATTATAAATTAAATAGCTCAAGTTTCATCCTTTTTCTATCAATAGATGTTTTTAATATAAATAAAAAAAATTCTCCGAAATTGCAAAAACCTAATAAATCATACCGGATTAAATGGAAATTTCTTTTTTAAATAGCAAATGAAACTGAAATAGAAAGAACAGTATGTGTAATACAAGCTGAATAACTTTCAAAAGAAAAAAATTCAATTATACAACTTTTCTGCCCATTTCTTTCTTTATTCCATTGATTAATAAGTAAATCCTAATAATTTTCCCTTTTTTTGGTATTTTTTTTTATTTTTCATAAAAAATTTAACTTTCTCTTTGGAAAAATTATCCTGGTGATTTTTATTAAAGGTTGAAAAACTTTAAACTTTTCGTATCACTGCAGTCTTTAATTTCATGTCATTTTTTTCCCATTCGTGGTTTTTCTCGTATTATTAAAGTAAGATAAAAAAAATTAATTTTACACGCCAAAATCCCTTCGTATAGATTTTGTTATTGTTTTTATCACTCACATTCATTACCTTCGAAAAGATTTTTTCACTTTTTTTCCCCAAAAAGATGAAAAAACAACCTAGAATTAGAGACCCATTCATTACCAAAATCTCGCCAAATTATTAAAATCCTATACTTTTCTCTTACTTTTGATATTTCTTATTAATAATCTTTTTCCCAGACGAACTTTTTTAGAAGTTTAAATTAGTCTAAACTTGTGAAAGAACATTTAATTGCTTACCGGTTTCGACAGAATATTTGACGTGAAAAAAAAATAAAGACTTGGAAAAATGTTTTCTTTTTTTTTAGTACCTCAAATTCAAAGGGAAATATTTCCACGACATACAAATAGAAGAGAAGAGGGAAAACTTTTTTAAAGAAAAAAAAACTTTAATAAAAGTGATTATTTCTTTCAAAAACTCGATTGCACAAAAAGAAATAATTTGCTATAATTAGCCCTATAATTGCACTTTTCTTCAAAGGAATACGCATTTATCTTTTTAATTTAATTAAGTATCTATGAACAAATTCTGAAAGGATGGAATCAAGTGTTGATAAAAAAAAAATGTTGCTCTTTAAACGACAAAACTGCAACGCAAATTAATTCGTAAACTTTAATTAAATTTAATTTTTCTTAATGCCAGTGCGACAACTACTATTTATGCTTTTCTTAAGTATCATGATATCGTTCTAATAAACCAATAATTATATCTTTTTTGTGAAATGATAATGGAAATTTTGTTTAATGGCACTAATTAATGAAATTGAACTTGTTACAACAGATAAAAATTGAGTTGTTTCTAATTGTGATGAAGTATAATGTTTATTTTTAAATATAAGTTTTTGATAATACTTGGTTTTTTTAATTTTTTATGATAATAATTTTTGAGAATTCAGTTGTAATTGGCTTTTTTTCAATAAAATAAAATTAAAAAAAATTGGTAGAACCTTATCTTTTGTTTCTTAATATAATAATGTGTATTATAAAAGAATGATCTACAATAGCAAGGAAGCATCTACAATATTATATATATATATATATATATATATATATATATATATATATATATATATATATATATATATATATATATAATTATATATTCGTTCTACTCTTGGACCAACAGCTAATTTCTAAATAGTTAGAGGCAATAATGTCAATTTTGAAGAATAATTTAAATGACCTAAAATATTATATTATATGTTTTTTGAGTAATGTACAATGTAAAAAAATATTAGGAATCATCTACAATATATGTATACATACTATATTATAGATGATTCCTATCATATACAATATTCATCCTAATCTTGTACCAATAGCTAATTTCTAAATCGATAGAGAAAATAATGTCAATTTTTAAAAATGCTTTAAATGACTCGAAAAATTTATATTTTATATTTTTTTAAGTAATGTATACTATAAAAGAATTATATGAAGCAACTACAATATATATATTCGTTCTAATCTTGGACCAACAGTCAATTTCTAAATCGTTAGAAGCAATAATGTCAATTTTGAAAAATGCTTTAAATGACCTGAAAAATTTATATTTTATGTTTTTTGAGTAATGTACACTATAAAAGAATAATAGAAATCATCTACAATATATGTATATATTCATCCTAATCTTGTACCAATAGCTAATTTCTAAATCGATAGAGGAAATAATGTCAATTTATAAGAAGGCTTTAAATGACCCGAAAAATTTATATTTTATGTTTTTTGAGTAATGTACACTATAAAAGAATAATAGAAATCATCTACAGTATATGTATATATTCATCCTAATCTTGTACCAATAGCTAATTTCTAAATCGATAGAGGAAATAATGTCAATTTTTAAGAAGGCTTTAAATGACCCGAAAAATTTATATTTTATGTTTTTTGAGTAATGTACACTATAAAAGAATAATAGAAATCATCTACAATATATGTATATATTCATCCTAATCTTTTACCAATAGCTAATTTCTAAATCGATAGAGAAAATAATGTCAATTTTTAAAAATGCTTTAAATGACTCGAAAAATTTATATTTTATATTTTTTTAAGTAATGTATACTATAAAAAAATTATAGGAAGCAACTGTGATATATATATTCGTTCTAATCTTGGACCAACAGTCAATTTCTAAATCGTTAGAAGCAATAATGTCAATTTTTAAAAATGCTTTAAATGACCTGAAAAATTTATATTTTATGTTTTTTGAGTAATTTACTCTATAAAAGAATAATAGAAATCATCTACAATATATGTATATATTCATCCTAATCTTGTACCAATAGCTAATTTCTAAATCGATAGAGAAAATAATGTCAATTTTTAAAAATGCTTTAAATGACTCGAAAAATTTATATTTTATATTTTTTTAAGTAATGTATACTATAAAAGAATTATATGAAGCAACTACAATATATATATTCGTTCTAATCTTGGACCAACAGTCAATTTCTAAATCGTTAGAAGCAATAATGTCAATTTTGAAAAATGCTTTAAATGACCTGAAAAATTTATATTTTATGTTTTTTGAGTAATGTACACTATAAAAGAATAATAGAAATCATCTACAATATATGTATATATTCATCCTAATCTTGTACCAATAGCTAATTTCTAAATCGATAGAGGAAATAATGTCAATTTTTAAAAATGCTTTAAATGACTCGAAAAATTTATATTTTATATTTTTTTAAGTAATGTATACTATAAAAAAATTATAGGAAGCAACTGTGATATATATATTCGTTCTAATCTTGGACCAACAGTCAATTTCTAAATCGTTAGAAGCAATAATGTCAATTTTTAAAAATGCTTTAAATGACCTGAAAAATTTATATTTTATGTTTTTTGAGTAATTTACTCTATAAAAGAATAATAGAAATCATCTACAATATATGTATATATTCATCCTAATCTTGTACCAATAGCTAATTTCTAAATCGATAGAGGAAATAATGTCAATTTTTAAGAAAGCTTTAAATGACCCGAAAAATTTATATTTTATGTTTTTTAAGTAATGTATACTATAAAAGAATTATATGAAGCAACTACAATATATATATTCGTTCTAATCTTGGACCAACAGTCAATTTCTAAATCGTTAAAGGCAATTAATGTCAATTTTTAAAAATAATTTAAATGACATAAAAAAATTTTATTTTATGTTTTTTAAGTCATTAAATCTGCTATTGAAGAAATCACGACATTCGAATTTTTATACAATTTAAATGTCCTATTAGTCATATTTATTGGCACATTTTAAGCGAATAAAGTGTCATTCTTCTACGATTAAAATTGGTGGAGTTACGAAACTTTGAATACCAGATTTATATGGTTTGCATTATTTCAATAAATGTCACGAGGAATATCAATTCTATCTCGAGGCCGCTGTTAATTGGTTTATAATATATATCATCAAATTCTAGCATCCCTTCCTCAAAATCACCGGTATGAAACTGCTAAAAGACCTTACAAGTTGAAGGGGGGGAGGAGGGTCTGACTCGAATATCTTGAATTTAGAATCTGAGTAGTAGGATTCCATTACTTCATAAGTTGGCTTCCACAGTAGCTTACTAATATCCACTGGAAATAATAATGGATACTTATGTGTTGGTAAAAAATTAATACTTCTACTTACAAAACTTTAGTTTTCCTATACTTATCACTATCAAGCTACAGAGGATTATACGCCATCTTATGACTGACATCCACACATCAAAATTCCAGTTTCCGTATGCTTACCACCGCCAAGTTGTGGTGGATTGTGGGTATTGTTTTGGCCATTCTTTGAATATCTACAAATCAATATTTCAGTTTTCCTGTGCTAATTACCATCAAGCCACAGTGGAACTTTTCGATCGACCTTTAAATATCTACACATCAAAATTTCAGTTTTCTTGTACTTACTACAACTAAGCTCCAGAGAATTGGGTTTTAACTTTCTGGACGATCTTTGTATATTCAAAAATAAAAAATTTCCATATTTATAGTAATCAATATTAATTTCAATACACTGTAGTAACACTAATTACAATGATGCAAAAAATAAATTGCAACTGCCTAACATTAAAATCAAGCATTAACAAAAATAATATCTAGAAATGAGCTTATTACTTCCTTACAAACAAAAAGTACTTAATTTTCATTGAAATGGGGCATATTAAATATCTTTAATTAGTATCATTAAACAACAACACCATATCATTTAAAGGAGAAAAAAGTCTGAAATTGCTGGTTTGTTAGAACGGTATCATATGATAATTAACAATTAATAACAGCTGTGACACTTATAAAAGGAAAAATTAAATTTAATTAAAATTTACAAATTAACTCGTGTTGCGATGCTCTTCTTTGCTCAATAACATTTTTTTTTTATATTAACACCCAATCTATCCTCAGAGAATTTGTTCATAGATACTTAATTAAGTTTAAAAGATAAATGAGTATTTCTTTGAAGAATGGCTAATTATAGAGCAAATTAAATTCTTCTTGTGCAATCGTATTTGTATACATATAATTTGTCACATTAAAGATTTTTTTCTTGAAAACTTTTTTTTTTGGGGGGGGGGCTTTTTTTTGTTTGTTTGTTTATACATACTGACAAATATTTCCTTTGAATTTTTGATATCTGAAAGGAAACAAAAAGATGCTCTGACGTAGCTTTACTATTCACCCCCCCCCCCTATAAAATATTCTGTTACGGGAAAGAAATTAAGTGTACTCTCGAATGTATGAGCCATTTTAAAGTTATAAAAATCATTTATAAAAAAGATTATTAATAAGAAATATCATAAGCAAAGAAAAATTATTAAGATTTTAATAAATTGGTAACATTTCTTTATGGAAGGAGTATTTAATTATGGGTTTATTTTTGTTTGTATATTAGTTCATTCTGGAAAGGAAATTCAATGAAAAGAAAATCATTTTACTGTAAATGATAGAAACTATGAAAAAAATATATGGGAACATTTAGAGAGAACAAAATTTTATTTTTTTTTTCTTTTATAATAATATGGCGAAAACCCAAGAAAGGTAAAAAATAACATGCAATTCAAGACTGCAGTTATCACAAAATTTTAGGTTTTTCAAGCTTGAATAAAAATCGTAACGATAACTTTTCCAAAAGAAAGTTAAATTTCTTATTTTTTTTTAATTTAAATATCTTATTTGAAAAATAAAAGAAATATTATTAAAAAATAATTTTCGAGATCATATGAATGAAAATAAAAGTAAAATTATATATGATTAAAATATTATATATTTTCTGCGTCTTGAATAGAAATACTTTTTTTTATTACACATGCAGATATTTTTATTCAATATTCAACTGGAAATTCAGAAAAAAGAATAATTTTAAGAAAATATTTTTTTATTTAATCTAATAATTATAATATATATTTTCCCATTTTTGATATTTTTTATCAGATCCAAAAAGAAATATATAAAGAATAAAAAATGCCAAATAAATTTTTTTACGTTTAAACTTTTAATAAAAAATTTTGAATCTTTGTTTACATAATCAAAAGAGATTATTTGTTGAATTATATTTTATTAAAATTGGTGGGTTTTTTTATAAAGGTTAATAAAAAAAATTACTAATTATGTATTAGGCAATTTTGAAAAATGTGTATGAGAATTCTTATAATAAAGTTTTCTACAATCCTATATCTCAAAACAAATTCTTTAAACTGACTTTTTATTGTAAAACTAATTCATATTAAAAGTAGCCAATGTGCAACGTTATTATGTTGGTTAAAAATGTTATTTCGCAATAATTATTTTACCAGCATGAATTACTCTGTTGCTTAACCTTAAAATAAAACTAATATTTATCCATCTTTTTTTTAATATATAAAAGTGATATGGATGAAAAACTTTGATTTAAATCACTATATATGAACGAAGAGAGCTCGAGAAATAGAAATAGATATATTATTCATTTCATTATAAAGAAATTTTTCGAAAAAAGTTTTTTTTTATCTACAATGGTTAGATGCAAATGATGTCTAAAGCACTATGCGTATTGGGAATTTAATGGAATTAATTAGCGTATAATTTAATTCGAAAATGCATTTTAGATAAATTTGAACACATCTCATTTTTAAGAATTCTATTTGTAGGCCCATTTACAACTTACTAGCCGTCTTTAATGGCCAGCAAGTTTAGAGAAATGTTAGCTTTGTTTTTTAGTTAAATCTTTATGAGGGAAACGTATATCTGATATTTTTTTATTCTTAACGAGTTTTTGACAACAATTAAGTATTCTAATACTTTAACTTAATTATAAGTTAAATTTTTATTCTATATAATTGAATTTTTTTTTTGGAAGTGAATTTGAGAACAAAATTGATTTTAAGACTTTATAATATATGTATATTGAATTATAAATTTTAGATAAAGAAAAAAAAACTAAAAATAATCAAAATAAAAAATTACTTTTCGGCACACTAATAAAAGTTTGTTTTTGAACAACCGTTTTCCTGTTTCCGATTTATTTATTTATTGGAATTATTCTAGCTTTATTTGCTGATGCCAACTTTTTAATGATAAGTGTATGCTCTTATACAAAATGAATATCCCAAAGTTTTTGTCATTAAATAAATGCAGTTAATATCTAAAAAAACTGAAAATTCGACTCAAAATGCCAAGATACACTTGATTTATCCCACCTTGTTTAATTTCAAGTAATCTTCTTTAAACAAATTACAGGTTGTTTTTTTTTACATCTAAATATTATGCCTTGTTTAATAATTATGAATGTAATAACAAATTATTCAAGATTTACTTTGAAAAAAAAATGTAATAAAAAAAGTATTTTAAATAAATCATATTGATTTTTTCAGTTATATTCTACACTAAAATAAACATATTTATTACGAAAAGGTCTATTTGTAACTCTCAATTATATAAAGATATAAAATGATTAAACAATTACAATAGGAGTATATCAAAGAAGATATTTAATAATTAGTGAAATCATATCACTGGATACACGGATAAAAGGCCCACGGATAAAAATTACTAAATGACCGGACCGCCGCTACAACAACACTGGTGGGAAGTGTGGTTGAGTCCCAAGGGTCATTACCGGTAACGGCGCAACCCTTCCCTAAGGAAGTACGTCCCGTCATCGATGGGAGGAGCCAGACCCCCCACTTTTCTGCACCCTCCAGGATGACGAGAACCAACCAGCATGCAGGAAATGCCTCATCTTCATTTCGAGGTACCCCCTGGGGGGATAATAAGTAGAGAATCAAGAAAGATTAGACTGAAACTTTAGCAACAAAATTTTTTATTGTAGAAATGTCACCATCCTGGTGATGACAAGCAAACTTTTGGCAATTCTGCTTTTTATATTTTGCCATACCGAAATGCAACCAGAAACGGTAGTTAAGTAATAAGTCAGCAGAATTCCATGATTTACGTTGCCGATTTTTTTCTTACAAAATCGGCAAGTAATGTAAATGACAAAACTTAGCTTACATTAACTTACAAAATGGTTTTAATTTAAAACATATATACAGAATTATTCAAAAAGAATCTAATTTAAAGTAATTATTTGTAATGAACGGTAATAAACAGAGTCACATACGGATCATTGGCGGAATTTGATACATTCAAGATCAATTTGTTGCGCTAAAAGCATGGAGTTGGAAGTCCATTTCTTATCACAAGTGTAGTAACTGCCCCTCCCCGATAAATAAAATTATTGCTGTATGAAATTTTATTTTCAAGAGTTTGAAGAGTAGTCTAAAAAGTTTTTAAGTACAAGTCAACCGTTGTTTGTGAAATTCCGAGCTTTCTATTTTTTGTAATTCTAGTTCTCCAATAACCATCGAAGGTAAACCCAAGATTTTCTTCTAATGTGTCAGAAAAACCAATGATTTTTTTTTTTTCCTTTACACGCGCAATCATTTTCTACAAATTTCTTGTAACATCTTTAAATGTGCTTATAACGATGCGCCTTTTTATTCAATTTATAAGAAAATAAATACATGCTGCAATGTATTTATTTTCTTTGCAGCAGTATCTTCACTTTTTGTATACTGCAACACAGGAAACTTTTTCCTGAGGCATCGCCATTTTCTCACGCTATCCTCTGTGAATTTTTTTATAATGAAAAAATAAAACTTTGTACCTTTGTCTATTGAAATGCCCATGTGCGTCTTTATGCGTCCATCTATGTGTGCCTATTACTATTCATTAGAATTAAGTATTTTACATTTACTCTTTTTAAGATCCCTGTGTTAAGAACAAATGGTGTCAATACACGTGGCGTCAAAGAGACATGACAAACGTTACAAAATATGCCATCTAATAATGAATTGCACAGTATCATATTCTGCTTTGTGTCATAATGCTCCAAGTTTCAAACGCAAATTGAGTAATGGATTCCAAGCCGAAACTTGCAAGCGTGATCACTTGACGTGCATCACTTCATAAGACATTAATTCCATTTAGGTTCAAAGGTTTCGGAATTATTCCGCATAAAAAAATCCTAACATTTTATATAACCACATTAAATGCACTCCACACCCACTAACAAAAATAAGATCAAATTGCACACAAAAAATAACAATGTTTTCCTCTGAAGACGACCAAACATGAGGAAGAAATAAGAAGAAAGAACAGCAAATTACAATATCTTTTTCATGCCCCCGGAGACCAAGGAACGTGACTCAGGGTAGGTAGACAGACGCAAATTAAATCAGTGTTCCAAGGTGGATACCAAACCGCAAATAAATTGTTCGCCTAATCTGCGACGTGCAGCTCTTGAGGTGGTTTGTTGTTTGCATGCCTGTCTTATTTGCATACGGGCGCTGCCTAAAAGCGCTATTACATGTCACGTGCAAGAGCAGCGTTTTATGTAATTTCCACTCACGACAAGAACAACTCGATTTTCTTTAGAAGTGAAGCAAGTCGAAAGGGGTGGGTTCTTTTAGAATTAGAGTAAAAATAGTTGTTTGAAGATTCGAATGGTACAAGATTTTTATTTGAGAAGAAGGAAAGAAGGATATAGCTAAATGAAAACACTGAAATGACTATAAAATGTTTACCACCGAAATTGATGTGATTGTATTAAAGTTGATTCCTGAATGAGAGGGGAATAAGTTTTGGACAAAGTTCGAAAGCACTTTTTGTTACCTTGGAATAGGGTCGATGTTACCCTTTCTAGGGCCGTGGGAAGTATGCTTCCCACCAAATTTATCAATCTTTGTATGAATTTATGTAGGTTGGCATAAGTTCTGACAAATTTTTTTTTAGTAAGTCAGAAACTTAGATGCTTGAGTTCTTTATCTCAGACAAAATGATGTGTCTTGATTTATTATTTAATTATTCATTAACCAAATTAATTAATTAATCAAATTAAATTTATCTAATAATCTAAATGAATCTCTTTTCTTATTCTAATTTCAAGCCTAAAAAAATTTCAACATAATAGGACTAGAAAAAAATGGCCCTTTAAAGGGTTAAAAGGTATTAAAAAAAAGAAAAGATCAGTGATATTCTTTAAATGCATAAAATCGGAAGAAGGAAATATGTCGGTTGCTTATATTTACAATATATAATACATTTTAACCACCTTTTTGAAAGAAAAATTACAATAATTATCAGTACCTTAAATTGATCACTTTACAAGTGAACTTTGCTAACTTCTTCAAATATTGCATTTCTGTCTCTTCTCTGTTACATTCAAGATGAGAGGTACTCCCTATTCGAACTGTTATAAATCTGCCCAACAGTCATTTAGAGACTTGAGATCGACGATAAAAGCAGTTTTGTATTTAATATTTCAAAATGACCATAGGCTGGAAAACTCTATATTATTATTTTGAATATTTAATCGTATAGAGTATTTTTTATCTTTAAACATTATTCGAAAACTGCAACAGACGATTTATGAATGATTTTTGAAATGAGCCCTTTGATTTTTTTTTAGCCTTTTTGATTTTGAAAGAACACTTTAACTGATAAGTGAAAAGAGTAACTTGAAATAATACTTCAAAAAGCAAATATAATGTATTTACACATAATGATATACCATTATGTTCTTTAAAAATTAAAAAGATTTGAATGAGGAATTAAGGACAATTTACTACAATGACTCAGATTTGGATAAATCCTTTGAAAAAAAATTCCAGCTTCCCAGGAAACTCCAACAAGCAATGTATAATTGATTATGTAACTGTTAACTTTTAAGTATCATCGAACATCTAGAAAAAAATTGTAGGTCGAATACGAATCATTGTAAAAACAGTTATACTGCATTTTGGTTACTAGAAAAACAGAAAAAACACTTTTTTCCATTTTATTATGTATATGCCTTGAAGTTATAAGACTAGAAGGATAGGAATAGAAGTTAAGGGTAATTTTTTAGTCTAAAATTCCATTGAAAATTTCCTTCGTGCATTATTTGGCATATGTTTAACAACCGTCAAATATTTCGAAACAAATAGGCATCAAATCAAATTTCGAACGTGTTATTGTTATTTTTAAGTGTCATTAATGATCTGAAAGGCAAATACAAATAATATTTTCTTCCTTAATATTGAATACATTTTTTTTTGTTCAAGATTGCAATCATTTTTTAAAAAATAAAAAAAAAAATCATTAAAATATTGCTATTAAAGAACTATTCTTTCGGAGAGTATAAATTCGTACTTTGAGGTTAGAGTAGGCCCATAATTTAAAAAAGTAATCCTATACCTGCGACTTATTTTTTTTTATTCTTCTAATCCAGATGTCAAATCACTTCTTAGTTATAATATTTAGCTACTCAACACAAAATTCAGATGTTAAATAATTTCTCGGCTTAGTAACGGAATTTAGCTATTCAACGTCAAAAAAAAAGTAAAATACTTGTAATTTGAGTGATTTTTATAATGTATTACAGTAGACTCCCGATTATCCGTGGCGGGTTATCCGAGCCTGCCGCACAAAGTTTTTTTTTTTTTTTGACTGATTTTTTTAAAAAAGGTGTAGTTTTACAGTTATGCTTTTGTAATTACATAATACATTACAGTATTAAAACAGTACATATGTATTAATTTTTCTGTGCATCTTTGACGCCTCTCGTAAATACAAAGCACTTTTCTGTTTTCATTAACAAAATGCATTTTAGGTTAGTTTTGAGTGATATACTAAAATAGTAAGCGTTAGTTAAACATTTCCTGCTGTTTATTTTACGTTTTATTGTACACAAAATGATTTTTCAAAGTTGGAATGACTGTTTTCTCTTTTGCTATACCCGTTTTTAGCTTTTTTCGGATTATCCGCGATTTTTGTTATCCACGGCGGCTGCGCCACCCAATTCCGCGGATAATCGGGAGTGTACTGTATTAATAAGGTGATAAAGGAGAACATGAAATCAAATGATAATACTTTATTTTTAAACTCTTCGACAAATTTCTTTCAAGTTACGCATTATTCCTTACGGCATTTCAATTTCTTGCTCCTCCACTTAAACATCCATTCTTTGGTTATTTCTCTATCTCCAAAGACACAAGGAATAAAATAGCACATTTCTGTTTTATTTCCAAAGATTATCTCACTATACAATGACATTTAGAGCAGCATGTATTGCTTTTGAATACACTTGCGGATCTTTTACAACTGTCAAATGAAAAATATTGTAAGCGCAAAGTAAGTTCGTAGTTGTTAAAAATGCATTGTAATTCCACGATAGTACTTTCTGAGTCTATCTATTAACTGAAAACGAAAGACATTCTATATGAGAAGAAATAAAGCTAATCTCATATGAATTGATTGTTGCAAATAAGAGATGAATTGACGAAATCTTTTAAATTTCATTTTCTAAAGCCATGTGAGATTGTAGTGAAAAGCTTATAAGTTAGATGACAGGTACAAAACACGAGTAATTGCTTTTCTCTTGTGGTCTTGTTACTCGGCTGCGAACTACAAGGTCCCAGGTTCTATCCTCGCTCATACCAAATCCGCTACATTGGTGACCTCGGACGATGAACCTTCAACCTTCGTACAGCTGTTGTGGCGCCATCTACCCACAGCAAACCAAAGTCGTCAGACTCACTTGGCGCAACAGCAACTACTCACCCACACACGTTCGCCGCTACTCAAAGGGATACAGGCGCATTAGATTCAACAGCTAATGTATCACCACTCAACAGCCATATCGTTCGTCTCACCTCCGACTCACTGGAGAGAGAGTACTGTGGTGAAAAGCTTATAAGCTAGTTAACAGCTACGAGACATGAGTATTACTTTTGTCTTGTGGTCTTTTACTGGGCTGGGAAATACAAGGTTCCAGGTTCTATCCTCGCTCATACCAATTCGCTACAAGATATAATTTTTATGAAATTCGTCATTTTTTTAAGCATCTAAGTTATGCTAATGATAAAAATGTGCCGTGCTATTATTGTATAAAAAAAATCATTGCCCTCTGATAGAATCTCTTAGAAACTTCAATCAACCAGTCAAAAATTTTATACTCTTATAAAATTACTTACTACTCTTTCACAATAGATATTATCTACCCCAATAAAATAAAACTTATATAACGATGAACAATAGGTTATCAATAATGCAAAATCAATTTAACTGACCCCTGAACGGAAATAACGGAATACAAATTTTATCTTCCAAATAATTAAAAACGAAGGGAAAGTAATTGTTTTCAACTTTTCTTACAAATTGTGCAGATTCTATATTTCTAAGCAATTCAGACCCACTTCCCACAAACAGCTGATTATTGATTATCAAACTTCAAATTATTTTACATCCCAGTTCTTACTGTCACTATATGTATGATGCATAGCTTTATAGGAGGAAGACTAGAAGGCGTAATTACATGGAGAGTGAGAGAAGACAACCCATTTTTATTTTCCCATTTAAGTGTGTAGGGGAAGAGGAAATTTTCCTTCTTAATAATTGATGTTATTTCGATTTTTAATAGTTGATGAAACATTTCATCTATTTGTAATTTAAAGATTTAAAAAATGTCTTGATATTTCATTTATTCTTGGTCTAAATAATTAAAAGGAATTAACTTGAAATCTGGTTCACTTGTAATTTCAAACTTAAACAGATACGATTCTACCCACTTGTTATTTTAAAGGTTACTAAGATTTGGATTCTTATAATCTGTATGTCTAGATGATAAAGAGAGCGCATTCATTCGTAATTTAAGGCTTAAGAAGATATCTTGAGATGCCAACCAGCCGTAATATAAAAAGCATAGAAACAGTTTTAAATTTCTTCCGTCCATTATCTAAAAGTTAAGTCTTGAGGCTTCATCTAAAAGTCAAATCTTAGATATCATTCAGAAGTAATCAGGATTTAAGTTAGATTTCTATTCTAATACACAGTGTTTATTTATGTATCTCATTTAGAAGTTTACAATGTTAATTATTAATTTTTTTCATTTTTCAGTTATTTTCTTCTTTTATCTTCAATTTGTTATCTCTATTTAGTTTACCCACAGCTAAGATCTCGAAAATGTAGAGAAGTTACGTCTATAAATATCAACGTTTCCATGTACGATCAACCCATTGTCACCATTTGTTTTTAGGTATTGTTATTCCCTTAATTTAATTATTACTTTGTTAAAACATTAAAATTCTGACATAACATTACGCCATCCCATGCCCATAACCCTGTGTTGTCTAACCAGTCGGATGATCACCAGATGGAAGGAAAAGAAGGAAAAAAGAAAGAAAAACAACAAACCATCCAGGGATTTCCACAAAGAATCCATCGCTGTCACATCCTGCAAGGCTATATTTAATGTTTTGGCGAAGTAATAAATAAATGAAAGAAACAAGAATACCTAAAAGCAGATGGCGGCAATGGGTTAAACTTATAGAGAAATGTTGATGTTTACAAACAGACCGTTAACTGTGGGTAAGCTATATAGAGATTACTAATTGAAGAGAAGAAAAAAAAGAAAGGAAAAAAAACTGAACAACAAAACTGAATAACACTGTAAACATCTATATAATATGTATTAGCTTATAAACAAACATTATAGAATCAGAAATCTGTAGCTTCTATCTGGGTCCTGTGGATTTGATTTCCTTCGTGAGAGCGTGGTTCACTGGTTCTGTAGGGTATTACATTGTGATGGAATAATTTAAGCTGATTTTAACGAGTGGCATTTTGATCTTAGCTATTGAATGGTTTGAAGAAGTCTTTGTATTTGTGAATAGGATATACTATAGCGTAGATCTTGCCACGAGAAAGGATATTCGATGCAACTAAATAGAGTTGTCCAGAATGCCATTCCGATGGGATTCTGGTGGATGGTTTGTCGTATTCCCCCCCCCTTCTTTCCCTTCCATCTTGGGCCCATCCAAAAGGTTAGATAATTCAGTGTTACTGGCATCGGGGGTATAGAATGGGATTGTTATTTTATATGTCACACCAAAGGCCATATAAAATATAATGAAGTTCATTATTTTTTTAATCATTTATACTAATGATAAAAAAAATATATCATTATAAATCATAAATATCGGCACATTAATTTCTTATAAATGGCATCTTTTATTGATGAAAACAGATTTCATACTTATTTAAATTTATACTCTACGACCATTTTTAAATAATAAAGCACATTTTAACAATGCAATGTGGGCAATCCATTGGGCCATTCCATAAAGAAAATTTATTTGATTATAGAAGATTCTTAATTCACAATACCAGGAATTTTATTCCTCGCTTTAGGACAGCGTCATTTCTGATTATAAAGGACTTACGTCACTTCCCTTTGAAACCCCAGAGGTTACTAAAACTTACTTGCTTAAACCCTCCTCTACACAGATAAATGCTTCGGGGAGGTAATCAATTTTAATTACCAGCGTTTACTTGCCTTAATCGTTCCGAATGATGCATGATTCCCATTATAGCACTAAAAGGTTACAGATGGTGACATATTAATCAAAAGACAATTGTGATATTTTAATTTACAAGACAGTCATTACAAATGACTCTTATTTCTTAATAAACAAGATGAATATTGGGTCGTAATTAGTTCATTTATTTCGTTTATGTCGTTTTATTCAATAATTTTAATTTTGCCCAGGATATCAAGTCATAATTATTTCTTTTATATTTCTTTAAGGACAATATAATTATGCCAATTTCAATGGAAAAAATCTAAATAAATTTGAGAAAATTTATTTTTGATTTCTTATATATATTCTAAATATTCGATTAAATATTATAAACATCAAAAATTCGATCACGAGACTTCATGATTTTCGACATTCAAAACATCATCGAGTCCGAAAAACATATCTTTGGAATTATGTATATCTGTCGCTCGGCTGTCTGTGAATACAATAAGAAAAAAGATTGTTCTAGATTAATGAAATTTGGCATGTGATCTTTACACAAAATTAGTACTGTTCGTTGTAGTATCCTGAGACTACCATTTTTCGATGATTCCCTCATTAAAGAACGAGACTAGAAATGATGAGCGCATTTCTGAAACTGTTCGTCATTCATTGACCTTGATTTCCTCCCTATTAATACTTTTCGTTCAATCTTTTTTCGCGTTTATGTCACGTCGTTTCTGTCCGTATTATTTTATTTTAATTCAAAATTGCGTTATTGATTGCTTATTTGGCTAATTCTAGTGGCAAAAACATATTTTCTAATAAAAATATTGTTATTTAAACACTCCTTAATGATAATACTTTTAAAAGGTATCAAATTATTTATTTAAATAATCTTTATAATATTTTAAGATGTTCCATAGTTACAGAAATTCCTTAAACGGAAATGAAATGTTTTAAATGGAGTAAACTCTCAATTATTCACCATCATTATTTTCTAAATATTATAAAAAATTCAATAACTTATTAAAAGCGAAGCATTTTAACGTAAAATTTGTTTTTATTATTGTGTAAAAGAGTTAATTATCTAATTAAGAATAAAAATTTTCCATTTATTCATCATAATTTAATGTTTCTGCTTCTTACAGTAAATTAAAATTGTTTTGAATTATTCTATTGTGAATTAGTATCTTTTTTCTGACAGTATTACGAGTTATTTGCAGTGTTTACGCCTCATAATTCCGTGAGTAATCCGAGTTTACTCCTTAAAATGTAAGCATCACCTTTGATCCCCCCCCCCAATTTTACGAATTAAATGCATCCTAACGCATGCGCAAGAACGCGGAGGGTTTCAGAATCCGTTGGCAAACAATGAATCTCTATGAAATTTTGAAAGAAATTCATTCCCAGGAAAATTGTCTGCTTGTTTGACCGGTTGCCAGTGAATAAGATAATCTAAAAATGCAAAGGATAAAATTTGCTACCTAATTTTAGGATCTAAAGTGCAAATATGTATCAAATTTTAAACCAAATATGTAAAGAGATTGCACACCTTTTAGTCTGAAGTAACCTAATAACTCAGCATGCATGCAAATCTGGTAACTCCGAAACGCAGTAACTAGATGAATGAAAATTGGTATGTGAACCTGATGCTGAAATTGCAATTCTTTATTAAATTTTGGGTTCAATCATTCGATAGAAAAGAGTCCAAAATCAAAGTCAAGTTTTTAAATTATACTGTGAAATACAAAACATTCATAAAAAAGGACACTGAAAATAAAAATATGAGCACTCATGGCTTTCACAGTCTTGCCTATATCCACAAATTCTACACAGAGGGAGAAAGGATTACACCTTTATCAAGAATTGTGCGAAAAAGTTAAAGATTACTTCCCCTTCTTTTTTGGCAGAGAATTGGGTAAAATAATAATTAATACCAGAAACAAAGAATTTCTCAAAAAGTAAAGAAAACAAAGGAACTTTTTTTTTCTCCAGAGAAAAACGAGTTAGAGTTTTTTTTTAGTGCATGTTTTTTGTAGATATGGCGTCAATGCTATTTAATTGGTTATGAATATTATCTGCTATTCCCTCATACCTCTTAATCTGAGAAAGAGGTAAAAAATAGAGAAAACATTTCGTTTTTAGGAATGCAATTAAACATTTTTTTCTGTTGTTGTTTATAGAGATGATGTAAACTTATTTGTCAGAAACAGATCTAAACTTCCAATGAAATTATTCATTATAGGTAATATAAACCAACAAAAAAAAAAGAAAAAAGAAAAACTGATTAGTACACTTTTGCAATTATTCATTATCTTCTCAATAAGAAAACATAACAATATAACTTATAACAATGACAAAAAATTACATTCTAAATTCTAATACATCTAAAATACATTCTAAATTCTAATACATCTAAAATACATTCTAAATTCTAATACATCTAAAATACATTCTAAATTCTAATACATCTAAAATACATTCTAAATTCTAATGCATCTAAAATACATTCTAAATTCTAATGCATCTAAAATACATTCTAAATTCTAATGCATCTAAAATACATTCTAAATTCTAATGCATCTAAAATACATTCTAAATTCTAATACATCTAAAATACATTCTAAATACATCCAAAAAAAAGTAATCGAGGTAGAACTGATGACATTGTTTTCAAATGTTAATTGGTGGGAAAAAATTTCATCTCTTCCTATACAATGTGTCGTTTGCATGTTTTGAAAACATTACACAACACCCACCAATCTCTTTATGTATTAAGTTAATTTTCTGAAGCTCCCATTGATTTTTTTTTTGTCTTTTTGTATTATTTCGTTTCAGTTAGAAATTTTATATTCTTTCAGTAAATCTTGCAAATTTTTGTTCTTTAAGATAATTATTTGAGATATAAAACACTCAACATGAAATCCTAAGTTCAATACATGAGATTAGTTGCTTATGGTTATGCAGTTACTAGTTGCACGAAAACAATGCCAAAGATATAAATACTCGATGCAGTCTTATTTTGCCTAATATATATATAATAAATTCAGTTTATCCACATTCTAAAAATTAATTATTCTTTGATATTTTGAATTCAAACTTTACTTCAACTTTAATTTCTGTGCTGCGCAGGATCTAAGATGTCTGGATTTTCCCATGTATCTTAGGGCTTCTGTCATTTCTGTAAGCTTCAGTAACTCATAAAAATCAAGCGGATAAAACAAATCGTTTTTTTTTTCAGCAAAATTTCCGTAACAAACGACACTTGATGATAATGGACACTTTCAAACAACAAAGGGCCCTCTAGAGAGAACATATATTGGTTTCTTACATTAGGAGAGGACTCTGACAAAATGTCGTTAACAGAAGATTGAATGACTGGAATTTTTAGAGTTCTTCGACGTCAAGTGACATCCAACTTCTTGGCCATCTGAGTCTGTGTTCTCACCATAGTGCACAGGATTTTATCACGTGATTTATAGAGTCTTCTTCGGCGCCACGCTGACAAGTCGAACTTTTGTCAGAGAAACGGCTTTGATGTACAGAAAATACACCCTGTTCATTGTATACTTGGTTAAGATAAAAATCATCCTCGATTCGGTTAACAGAAATGTTTTTAAACTGTTCATAGATAGTTCTTCCCTTGATGAAGTTATTCCATCTTTCCTGACAATCCTTAATTAATCTCCCTCTCAGAAATATCTAATCTCTTAATGCTTTTTCATGGTCCGTATTTCTCTGACCTAGCTTTGATGAGCATTTCTTAGGCAATGGTCTTAACAACAACAAAAAAAAACTTTAAAACTGCTAAAAAATTATAATATTGAAGAAGAATATGACAATTATCTGCTGCTGAGTTCCTGAAGAAAATATTACATAAACATGCCTGCATATAAGCATTTTTCCGATTTCAAGGTGACAATGCGATTGAAAAGAAATAAATCTGCATGGGAGAAAAGCTAGATTATAGAAATCCAATTTGTTTTGAAACAAGCAATGGGAAGTTGAATAAATCATGTTAAGATATGACTACATATATTATCATATGATCATACAAACTAGAAACAAACTCGTGTACATCTAATACAGCTAGATTTTATATAACTAACCAAGATAAAGGAGAGAATGCAATATTTTCTTCTGTTTAAAGCTACCTAGAAACACCTAGATAACATATAAAATACAAGATGGTTTACTTCCAATGTACACAGGACTGTAACCTTCTCAGAGAAGCTCATGTGTGTAATGGATCTAATCCTACTTGGTTTTCCAAGCTAAAGGGGAAACGCAGCATCTTCTGCTGTCTAAAGCGACCTGGTAACACCTAGATAGCATCTGAACTAGAAGATGATTCATTTCTACTGCACAGATGTAAGTTGGCTTCTTACAAGATTTTCAGGGAAGCTCGTTTATGTTATGGTTGGAATCCCACATGGTAATCCAAGATAAAGGGAAAATGTGGCATCTTCTACTGTTTAAAGCGATCTAGAAACCCCTAAATAGCATCTAAAATGGAATTTGGTTTATTTGCCATGAGCAGAAGAATACTGCCATCTCAGAAGACTTTCAGGGAAGATCATGTATGCTATGGTTCTAATCCCGCTTGGTTTGGCATCACTACCCAAGATAAAAGGGAAATGTAACATCTTCTACTGTTTAATGTGGTCCAGTCACAACTAGATAGCATCTTGACCTACTCCTTGGATACAGAAGTAGTTACCTTCCAGGAGGATTTGCAGAGAAGCTCGTATACATTTAATCCCACTTAGTTTAATAGCTGTACTTTCTCTAGAGGAAAGCTTCAAGCACCAAATCCGATTAAATTAGATTATTCGTTGCTAAAAGCCATCTATGCCTACCAATTTTGAATAGTAACATAACTACGTTACAAGCACAACGGATGATAATATTCTTCTTATTATTTGCATTCTTCAACCATGGGCATGCCTTAACTCACCAAGTGTGGGATTCATATAGGTTAACTCATGATAATTTTAGTATATTAAATATGATAGCGGACTCTCGGGATTAGTTCCTCTTCCAAACCCCGGATGGTAGCGCATTATGGAAATTATGCCGAAAAGTCAAGAAAAGTAGACGTTCATGTTGAGTTTGAGCGATCAGTAGCTCGTGAGGAAAAGCAGAGCAAATTTATTTTAACGATCACGAGGAAACCCAGCGAATTTCTTGTGAAATTAGTAGTTTTTTTAATGAAGAAAATAATTTATATTCTCTTGAAGAATATTCGTAACCTTGATATGGAATTGCTTAGAGGAAAATTGTGTAAAAAAAAAGGAGTGACTTGATGTGAATAAATAGATGAACTAATCAAGAAAACTGTTTCCTGATTTTTCTTGTGTAGAATCTTCTATTTTTACAAACAGGAGGATAGGGTTTGTGCTCACGAACAGTGCAGAAATACTGCGTTAAGGTAATGTTCCCTATTTTCAACACGGACAATGGAATCAAAACTACGAAATATCGCTAATTCAGTAAGAATTTTGTACCACCACATCAGACTTAAGTGAATCTAAATAGAGCCTTTTATATTACTTAAATAAGGAAAGGAAAAAATTTAACTTTCGTCTGATATTCAACGCGCAGTAAAGATGTTATCTATATTTATACTATAGTCTTTTCAACAAGAATAAATTTTAAAAGATTCCTTGAGATTTCGTATTAACAATGATAGCCACTGCCCAATATTTCGCGATTTTGTCCAATAGTTTTCTTCCACAATTCTTTCCCCTTCTGATTTATTTTATTATTTTATCTAACGATTGTAATCCTTTCAAAAATAAAACATTAAACAGGCATACAAGTAATTTTGTTTATCAGCAAAATAGCATCTAAGTGCCATTCTCCGCTTTTCGTCAAAAACATTCTCCTTTTAAATTCGAACCATTCCTTCATCAAGCCAGTTCTCGTACTAAAGTAAATTGTCCATCAAAAAACAGGAATGGGCAGCTCAAGGAGGATGCGGAGAACCTGCTCAAAGATTTAAGAACTCAAAAAGGAACAAAACAGAAAAAGAAACAACAAATCGTTCCAGAAAAAAAAAAAAAGAAGAAAGCGAAACAAGTGAAATAAATAAGACTGGCCTCTAACAGTCCAACTTAAAAGAAAGCGGAGGCCCAGATAAAATAACAAGGTACACTCTGTTTTTCCAGAAAAAAAAAGCAATATTTTCTAACTGTGGAAGAAATAAGAAAAGAAATAAAGAAAAGGTTTGAATTGCCTAAATATTGGAAACTGAAATGATTGAAAGTAACTACAAAACTGTTGCCATTTGGACTGTTATAAAAAATGACAAGAGGTAGGTAATAAAAAAAAAGTAAGAAAAGAAAAAAAAATATCTATTGAAAGAAAATTGAAGATATATCCACTGTTGACCACCTGTACTCTGAAACTTAGATTGTTTATGCTTTGATTTTCTTGTTTTTTTTCTATTTCTCTCTTTTTTTTTCTTTTTTTTGCCTCTTTTCTTGCTTTTGAAACATTTTATAAATGTTTTAGGAGTGCCAAAAGAGCTTTTGAGATTTATTTATATTTATAATATAATATGAATTCTATTTGTATCTATAACTTGTATCTATAACATATATTTTTATTTATGTTTTATTGCTAGCCTGTTTTAAAGCAGTTCAAAAGTTTCATTGAGATTTAATTCTGCCCCTTCCTTTCGTGGACAGATGACAATGATACTTTCTGTTTGATAATATCCAATTACTGGTTGATAATATCCTCTGAAATGCTGTATTATTTTAATCTTACAACAGAATTTATTCTAATTGATATATAAGAAAATCGGATAGTCCTCTGTATCTACGGAAATTTCATATCTTGCTTTGTGCACGATCGTATTTTATTGATTGTTAATGATTAATCGAAATTCAAAACAGAAAACTGTGCGTTAAAAACATTATTTCTCCCTCTAATTTTACAAGGAATAATTATAATGAAAAGATCTCAAAGACTATTTCAGTTTCCTTGATTCTAAAATTATGATTTTATTTACATCGTATGTGTATCAGAAGCTGTTGTACATATGAAAAAAAAAGTCATATGTCATATTCTACATTATTTTAAACTAAAATAATTCGAATCCATTATTGATCGGATTAATTCTACAATATCATCCAGCTACGTAAACTTGGATAGCTTTGCCAATTTTTGAAAAAAAAAATTGATGTTAGGTTCTCTTTTAAATTTGTGAATCAATTAATAAATGTGCCACTGAATATATCATACAGAGAAAATATTCATGAATTGCCTTTTTGCAATTTTAACTCTTATCGATCGTTTACAAATTCCGGTCAACACTATTGTTTCTAACTTAATGAAGAAGTTCTTTTGGTAGTCATGTTTTAAGGGTGTCCTTATATTTTAAGGGCATTTCGACTTATTTTTCAATAGCTAGCAAAATTTGCGCTTTTCCAGGTTAGCTTTGCCAAATTTATTTTTATTTTTTACGTACAAATGTTTACTTACCATAGAATATAAAGCAGCGATCTAGATTAATGGTTTATGGTGATTTTAAAATATTTACAAGCATTACTAATTGAATAAGGGGAGAAAAAAGAAAAATGCGGTAAAATAGTCAAATTTACGGCACCTTTACACACATAAAATGAAAGCGTAATTTTAAATCATACGTCAAAATACACATGGATAATTCTGGATGGTTTACTGGCTATGCAAGAGAAATGGCAAAACTAAATGGAGAATAAAACTGGCAAAAAGAGACAGATTTATTTTTCTATATCTCTAGAAAATAGGGAACAAAGGAATCAGGTGACCACTAATAATTTATCTAAACGTCATGAGCTTTCTATAAAATAAAAATATGCAAAATAGGTATAGTGATTAAAGCTGGAGACTCTGTCGTGGTTTCTTCATATACAGCGCAGAGAGTTTGAAAGTTGAAGTGTTCATTGATGACAAATGTAAAGATAATAAACTTCCATATGAAACAAAAATTAATGAAATCGAACCTATTTTGGTTTAGAAAACTCGTCCTAAGATTTTTCCTAATTATTTTAAATACATAGATGACAAACACTGGTTCTGAATGTCATTTTTTTTTTTTTTTTTTTTTTTTTTTTACAAAACAAAAGGTAAACAAAAAAATACTTTTTTGTAAAATTTCAATCGCATTTCTTAAACTTCTAAAAGATTTTAGAAAGTATGAATATCTTTTAAAGAAACAATAACAAAAATAAGTATTTTTCTTCATTTTAGGGAAGAATTCGTTGCACTCGATATTACATAAACTTAAATAGAAAGTCATTCATACTATAACTTTTAAGATGGACTCGAGCTTCGCAAAGAAACTTTCAAAACTATTTATATACATCAAGAAAACTTTCATCGTCGAACTTGTTGTCGCAAACACAAAGGATGACCGCTATGACGCTCTCATTGTCAGTGACATAAATAAAAGAAAATGATACATCATTTTAGTGTTACGCATATTGTTGGCAGTATTATACATTAGTACAACACCGCTATACAACAATTGCATAAATAATAATATGTGCAGTATGTGTCGTTTCGAACGGTAAATATTTTAAACTTTTACAATAAATATTTGTTAGATACTACTTATTGTCAAATGATGGACAACTTTTAATATTGTTTTCCATGTGACTTTGATGTTCTGCTATTACAATTTTGCATTCTATTCAATATGTGCTTTTTTTGTCTTCTGCAGTTTTTTTTTTTTTCGCCTTTTCTTTTAATTAATTCGCTGACAAACAGTGATCATTCGTTTGCATCTGTTTTTTATGTGTTTTGGAATCATATAAAATGCAAAATTTTCTAGAATTCCGATATCAAACATTTTGACAAAAATTATTATCTTTCTATGTAATTACTACACATAAAAATGTGAAATAAGAATACTTAATTGCCCTTCAGACAGTAAACTAAGCGTTCCTTTCCATTGAACTGTCCTTTGCTTCATTAAAAATGATTACGAATTAATAACGTTTTCATTTTTCTTCCGGAAATCAAAAAAATGCGTGGATGAGCCACTATAACAATGACAAAGCTTTCTCGAAACAAAACAAAAAATGAACTGGTTGAAGTGACCGATGTCACAGTCTACCCGGAGCCCACTCCATCATAGTTTGAGGTCCTTTTTCTGCCATGGTGGCAACAAGACACTATTCCATCCACTGAAGTGAGCCTCTAATGATGCTTCTGGGACGTCAAATGCTTAAATGTCAGGATCCCAGGGAAAAAAAGGCGGAAGAAAATAGGAAAATACAAGCTGGAGAAAAATGGTTGACTCTTTCTTGCGGCTATCGATAAAACCATCCCTTTCGAAAAAAGTATATATAACGTTCCCTAAGGTGTGGAAAAAGAAAGTGTATCGGAAGGAAATGTTAATTAAAAAGGTTATAAAAAATGCAAAGTAATATCAATGGGTTTTCAATGCACTCTCTTAGAAATAAAGGCAAGTTCGTAAGAAATCGTCAACATCAGAAAATAAAACTTTGTTGGTTTATTGACTTAATTATAAGTTACGTAATAAATTAAAAGAATTTATTTAAGACGTATTCAAAACAATACATATTTGGTATAATACTTATAATGGTCGAAAATAAGTTAATCAATAGTCTCTCCCTCTCCCCCCCCCTCTCCCCCTCTCTCCCCCCTCCCCCCCCCCCCCCCCTCTCTCTCTCTCTCTCTCTCTCTCTCTCTCTCTCTCTCTCTCTCTCTCTCTGTGTCTGTCTGTCCATGCGTGCGTACCTTGGTACTGTACCCATAAAATGGTCATATGGCTAACAGTTAACAACACCTTTTGGATTATCAAGGGTAAAAAATACATTTTGATTTTTGTCCCGAACTGAAGAAGATTTCGTAACTAAACTGCATTGTCTTCCAAATTCTATTTATAAGCAGATATCTCTCATTAATAAAATAAATTTGATTTTTTTTCAAAAATATTTCTCCAAAAAACAAACTCCTTCCATTAATACAGGTGTGTGTGTGTACAGTTAGTTTCAATATTCTGAAACGATCAGTTTTCGACGATTCTATCTCATTAATCTCTCTCGGGGATAGACGCAGAAAGATGAACGCAATTTGGAATTCTTCGTCATTCTTTGACCTTGATATTCGTCCTTTCAGATACTTATTTGTTCAATTTTTTTCACGTGCCCGCGAGTAATCCCAGTTTATTTTATTGTCAAATGTAAACATCCACTCCTTTCCCTTTGTTCTCACCCTTATTTTGACGAATTAAACACATCCTAACGCATGCGCAAAAGCGCGGAGGGTTTCAGAATCCGTTGTCGAACAATGCGCGCGCGCGCGCGCGTGTGTGTGTGTGTGTGTGTGTGTGTGTGTGTGTGTGTGTGTGTGTGTGTGTGTGTGTGTGTGTGTGTGTGTGTGTGCGTGTGCGTGTGCGTGTGCGTGTGCGTGTGCGTGTGCGTGTGCGTGTGCGCTCGCTCTCGTTACAGACTGATGATTATAACTAATTCCAAAAAAGTCTGTTTTATTTTTGGATTTGAGAATTCTAACACATAGAAAGTCATACAAATCTGCGTATGTGCACACAGTCATGTTTCAAAATTTTTTTTATTTAACCTTTTAAGCATGATCATACTTAAAGAGTTATTTCAATATACTTAAAGGAAGTTTTTACCTCTTAAGAAAATAAATCGGAATTTCTATAGATTTATTTCCATGGAGAGCACTTAATTTTTTTTTAACAAAATAAAAAATAAATGATAATAAAAACTTTTCAAACATCACTGCTGCTCAATCGGAAACCTTTAAAATAACTAATTAAACCCCATTTAAAGAAGAAAAAAAGAAAGCTGAAATTAATATTTAAAAAGCATACGGTGCAAAAACTAACAAAACAAATGCTCAAATACCAGAACAAAAATAAATAAAACAATACAAATGAATGCTGAAAATTTAAAAGAAATCTAATAAAACAGAAATTAAAAATCATTACTTAAGTTATTGACGACTCAAGAATAAGAAATAACCACTTTTCTTATTTCTTTAATATCTAGATGAACAATTCTTTGTTGCCAAAAAAACATTCGTAATTAATTCGATACCTCAAATTAGAAAAAAGTTCATTTGTGGAAAAATAATATGAATAAAATAATAATTAACATAAAATAAATGTGTGTGTTTTTTTCAAAAATTAGAAGGAAACGGGATTATTTAACCTTGATGAAAAGTACAGAAACGAATTTATTTCGTATTTGAAAACCTGTTTAGTAAATTTGTTTTAAAAACAACATACCTGTGAAAAAAATGATGTAAAATGAAATACTTCTTCGCTTGCTGTAGAATTACAGGAATTCGTCATATGATTTAAACTTATGACTATTATTTGTTTTATATCTTAAAAAGTTAAAAATCTAATTATTTTATAAAAATGCAAAATTTAATACAAATGGGATAATATGTGTTATGATTATGATTAAAACTTAAAATTTTGTTGTCTTAAAGCTAATAGGTGATATGCTAATAAAATAAATTAACTGGTTATATTTCATAATAAACTAATTAAATGTCTTTGATAAATTTAATTCATTCTAACGATAAGCTTATTTCTTTAAAAACGATTTTAATTCGTGACATTTAATGTTACTTCAAGAATTGGAATAATGCAAGAATCAAATTTAAAAATTTACTAATAACAAGAAAATTAATCGTCTGCAACTAATTGTTTAACATTTCATTACTCAGAACGTGGTATTTATAACAATTCTCATTTTAAACAAACAATTTTTTTCTTCTGTATTTCTAATGTTTCATAATATTTTTCTATCTCATTTGCTTTTATAAACTAAAGAAGTTTAATCCCTCCATATTCATTCAAACAATTTTATCATGACTCTTGGTTTGAGAAATAAGTAAGAAAATGTAGAATAATTTAAATATAAATAAGAAGAAATTCTCTTTGAAACATATATTCCAGGCACCTCTCGCGAAATGTCTTCATTAAAGATAAATTTTGATTTAAACTTTTTTCTTGTGAATAATTTAGAGGCATTAGATTGATTAAAAGTTAAAGCGTCGCAAGATTGTTGTGGGCGATCAGATTTTCAATTTAAGAAACTTGTTAATTTTATAGTTCAGATTTTATCATATTGAGTGTTTATTTCCTTATAAAGAAGTATGCAGTAAGAAAGTACTGTAATTGTCAAATTTTCAGCCGGTTCTTAAAATGGATATCTTTGAGTCCTGGAAAACACATTTTAGGAATTACGGTTGCTATTGTCTCTATGTCTGCCTGGATAAATCAAAAAGGCTTTCAGCTAGGCAGAGGAAATTTAATATGAATTCTTAACTCCAAATTTGTAAATTCCTGTCAACTTTTAATCAGAATTCATTCAAGAATTTTGAATGCTTATCCGATTGCCAGACACTACAAAGTATACAATAGAAGATAAAATTTGGTACTCAGATTTTAGTATCAAATTTTGAGAGAAATTTAACAAAAACTTTAATCTGCATGCATATAAACGTGACATTTCGATAAATGCGACAC
This sequence comes from Argiope bruennichi, assembly GCF_947563725.1. NCBI lineage: Eukaryota > Metazoa > Arthropoda > Arachnida > Araneae > Araneidae > Argiope > Argiope bruennichi. The sequence goes on from NC_079154.1 coordinate 60,962,682, forward strand.
ATTATATAAATGAAATTTGGTAGGTTATTATAAAATTGAATTATAATTCTCTTTAATTTCAATCGGTTAAAAAAAGTGTAAAATAGCGTACTTTGTTTTCTCCACTATACTAAGAAGTACAAAAGGCTCATGTGCTGGACTTGGGAGATAAAAAAAAAACTAAGCACTCATGGCTTTCTTGGGCTTGCCCATGGTCTACAATTTTTGAGTGGGGGAGAAGGGGATAAGAACTCAACTTGGGTTTAGTTTAGTTAGTTATATTAAAGCAACACTAGGGCTATTTTGGGACGAATCTCGTAATTTTGAACCGCGATCAGATGACGAGGACGACACCTGAGCTGGCACCCCCCTCAATTTGGGAACATGAGAAAAAAGTTTTGGGGTGATCATCGCCTCTGGTTTACAAGCTTAACTACAGAAGTTGTTATGCATATCTTCCTTTCATTCTGCATCGGAATATTTTTAAAGCGTGGGGTAATTTTTAACAGTAAGTCAGGCATATAGAAACGAGACCATTTTTTCAATAGAAATGGAGTACCAAATCTAAAAAGGGGTAAGTGGGATGCAGGCGCTATAAGAGATTTTTTTCAAGAATGAATTATGTAAATAAAGAATTGTATAAAGTTAACAACACAGATATGTCTAAAATGAAAAAGCAAATTTCTGGGACGATGTAGATCATTTTAACATTTTTTTTTTCCATAGAGCAAAAAAGGGGCAGAAGTGAAACGTTTAAACCTACACACAAAGAAATGACATATGAATGGAAGAAAATCAAAGCTAAGTTGGAACATCGTAAACTGCTTCTTTAAATCAATTTTGATTGGTCGTATCTTATTTTCTTGGTATGAGCAAGTGGCGCAATGGATCTCTTCGATCCATACGTGTGTGTAATCGCTTTTTTTCCAGAAAAGACACCTATATTGATAAACTTGAAAAGCAAAATTTTATCCAAATATAAAATTTAATCCTACTCGTTAGAGCCGTTATCGATTTTTATATAAGAAATGTGTGTTTGAAGTTATAAGTAATGCGAAATCTTATTGAATTGGAAAAGCGGAAATAAAAAACATGAGAAAAGCACATGGGCTACGAAGACCTAACTATCTTTGATACGCTCATGCAGATCATTTCAGACATGTCAATATTTAGTTATAAAAATATGTTTTGTGGGCGTAAAATCGAAGGGTTATTTTTCCCAGGAAGGACCTATAAGGTAAACATAAAAAGCAAAATTTTATTTAAATATAAATTTTGATTCAAATCGTTAGAGCTATTTCAGAGATACATGAAATTATATATATATATATATATATATATATATATATATATATATATATATATATATATATATATATATATATGGATTACACATGAGCTTTATTGATGATTTAGCATAAGATACGTTTAGCTTTCTAATTTACTTCATAAGAATTTTCTATCCATTTCGATGCATATGCTTTAAAGTTTGGAAATGTATTCAAGCTCTATGAATGCTAAATGTTAAATTCTTTGTTCTTTTTCAAAGAAAGCTTTTTCGAAAATCCTTTATTCCTCCTTCAAATACAAAATTGCACATCTTGAATCTTAAAATTCCAAGTTCTAATGACTGTCAAACGATGTAAAGTAGACCATAATAAGTTCGCATTGTTAACTCAGAGCCCATGAATTTCATTCTTTCACTTCATACAGCGCAAATTAGAAGCAGCCTAGCCAGATTTTAATTGTTCTGCCCTTAAAATTCACTTAGAGGACAGGCACCTCCGCAACAGAGTCATCAAATCCTGCTACAAATCTCCCCCGGGCCTCGCCAGCCCAAACTTCCGATAATAATTATATGTCTTTTCCAAAACCGCCTTATTGTTACCGGAAAGGGGACATTTTCTTTTTTGCTGTCCGGAGTTATTGGTCGGAGGGGGAAATAAAAAGGCAGGATAAATGCGCCCTCGGGGACGCATCTTCTTTTTGACTACCGCAGCTCACAACTTCATCGTGGATGGCCAGGGGACCGTTTACGAATTGAAAAACGGCAGGGATATTGGGTAGACTTGACACAATCGTATTATGGTTGTTGTTTACGTTCTCCCTTTATCACCATGCCTGTACATTATGAATCAGTCGAATTGCCTTATTTTTAAAACTGCAATCAAAAATTCAATCATAAATGTTTTAATTAGATACAAAAATTGCTAGGAATCCATTCATAACTCAATATGATCTAAGAATTTAGTTGAGTCAATATGACATCACATTCTAAAGATAGACAATATCGTCCAATTAAATAATGAAGAAAGCAAATAAGTTAAGGGGTTAATTTTATATTTTTATGCATAAATGTGATGAAAGAAGTAAGGAGAATATAAAAATTAGAACCAGTCTTTCAAGTCAACACGAAGATAAAATGTCATTATATTTATGTTACGTTTTAAAACAAAATAAGACATGACTAATGTTATGAAGATTATATAATTGTGCTTCCTTGTTTGCTATTAATTTAATTCCTCCCCCTCACCCCAGAAAAAAAAGTGTTTTAGAAAGTTAAGAGTAAATATTGTAAAAGTTTTATTCTATGTTTTAATATATTTGGTAATGGCATTACAGTGGCATAACGATAATGGTAAAAGGAAATATAGAAGCCCTGTTTCTGATTTAAGGGATTATGAAAAAATAAACAGTGTTGTGTCTATGTCATTTTTTTAAGTCGAAATATGATTAGATGTATGAAAGAAAAAAAATCTGGGAATCATTTAAATTTGGCAATCAGAGAGGAGACGAAAAAAGACAATAGAAGCCTGTTATTCTCTTTACACTACTTATTACAGATACTGTTCTAGAAATTCTCTATTGATGTATCAGTCGTATCTATAATAAATATTTCACTCCCAAGTGTACACATGTAGCTACTTTATAGGGACTCTTAATCACAGAAGGATTAGTTTTGCTTTATTTCGCTCTTAATTACTTCGTAAATGAGGGTAGAGTAAGAGTAATGATCAAAGGCAAGCATAGCAATTCTAGTGTAAACAAATTTATTTGATGAAAGGATGATAAGTCTCATCTTCCAACGAAATCGGAATAATACGCGTTCTAGTATCTTACGATTTTTTAGAGAACTTCTTGAAAAATGAAGAGGGTATGTATGTGCTAGGGCACTTAAACCTTGTTTTCTATGGACTGGAAAGGGTGGGGAAAAAATTACTAGTCAGACATTTCAATGGTAGTTTCGGATGATGCTAAGTTCGAATCTTGATTCCATGTGTATAATTACACCGTGTAAAAGAACTTGATGGACGAAAAATTTATTAAAACTCTCTATAAGTGAAAATAACAGAGTAGAATCTTGAAGATTCTAAGAATCTGCAGAGTGGATTCATCTTCTCGAAATTATGAAAGTTGTTTAAAAATGGCACAAAATATAAATAAGGCAAAACAAAATCAATAGCCTAGCTTTAAAAGAATTCTAATATAAGAAGCAAAAATTTACTGAGAGTGATCTTAAATTAGTAATTTACGAAAAATCAATGCACGAAATGTAAGAATTTGAATTTGATTGGATTTTTGTAGTTTATTGGCGCAAAAGCCATATTGCGCCAATCAAATTCACGAAATGCAACAATTTGATGAACTAATTTAAGTCATTAAAATAAATTATTGGGAATATGATAATGTTTATTTATGGCGATTTCCTATAAATATCATAAATTCCCATAATTTTATAAAATATTTATCATGTGTTTTTTAGTTTTTATATGGAAATCGCAATTAATTGTTGGAAATTTGCGTCTTACTAAGATGGTGCGATCAACCATATAACGCAAACTCATGAAAATGGTAAAAAAATAAGTCAAGCGACATTTGAAATATTTTCAGTCCCAAAACTTCTACTTAATATTGACTCAAATTTATTGGAACATATTAAAATTTTTGGTTTAATTGTATCATGTTCACTAAAAGAGGCAATTACAATCTTCGAATGGAATTTGACGATCAACATTTTTACCAATGTTTTACCTAACGACAACATGATGTTTCATTTAAAAGAAAGTATCATTATTTGAGGGTCAGAATACTAATCTATAATATCGCATAAATCTTTAAAATGCAGCAGCATTTCTAATTGAATATTTTCGTATCAATCTGGTGAGCTCGCATTTAAATGGTAAAAACATATAACTTGAATAAATGTACTAAAAAAAAAAACTTCAAAATTGTGCGCATCTATATTTCTACCTCGAAAATATTCTATATGAATGGCAACACGAATACTCAAACAGCCTTGTAAATACGAAGCATTCTTACTCCACTGTAAGGAAGAAAATTGTGATTTGACTGTACATTCCTAACCCATATAATTATTTTCATTCATTTGTCATATAATGTTTTTTTTCCTTTAATTAAAGATAGCATTAGAAACAAACCTGATATAAGGCAGACGATTTCTTAATGAACTAACTTTAATGGACTAGAAAATATTTAAAAAGCTGAAACTCAATAAAATCTCGAGATAAATTTGTCAATGATTGTAGGAACTTCTTTATAAACTGAAGCAAATAATAAATCTGACTAAAAATAATTTCTCTGAAATAATGGAATATTTTTTTAATACGAGAAAGAAAGATGCAAGAAAGTATTTTCTTATTATCTTAAACAGAGAAACAAGCAAAATGTCTCGCAATAAATACATAATCCAACTACCAAAATGCGATTGCATTATCGTCCTAGGAGGAATAAAAAAGCACTTGTAAATAAAATTTAAATAAATTAAACTTTAAATAATAAATATTTAAAATTTAAATAATAAAACTAATAAATTAAACTGCTTGTGTTTTGCAGTAGGAACCTGATAATGATTTGACTCGAGCATAAATAGACAACATTTTTTAAATAGTAGCAAAAACCCTTTAGAAGTGGTTACCCCAACAAGGACCTACCATGGATGCTTGGTAGGAAAGTTGATAGATGAATTAGTCAGTTCTAACTTTCATAACAGATGTAGTAATGGTGTGAGGTTGAGATATCTTCATTCTAATGACAGAATGTATCGTCTGCAGGAGGTCTGGGGCATGAGCGGTGATAGCCATAAGAACTTCACCCACAGTTTCCTTATAACTATTGCTACGATTATCAATGAATTGATTTAGATATTTTGGAACGACATTGGTAACACACCTATTATAATTACTAGAACTGATAGCTATTAGATATTCACGAGTCAGTTACTATTCAAATAACTGATAAATTTATACAGAAATTTTAAGATAAATGAAAAGCAATAAGAATTCTGCAAAAATATTTTTATGAACTGAAGTATTTTATTCCCTTTATTTATTTATTTATTGTGTGCATTTTATTATTTCAAGAACACACCCAAGCTTTTTAGTATTTTTCCTCCATCAAAAATTTCCTTCCTGCTGTTGTAAATTTAAAATGGTAACTGCAAAACTTTGACGAAATAAAGACTGTGTAACGCGAATAAAAAAGCTAAAATAATAGTCGAAGTTAGCAAACTAACGAGCAATAAGTGAGCTCAAACTGACTTGTTAGAGCTCTAATTAAGACAAGAAAATTGCTCTTATTATGGGCTCGGTTTAGAGCCTCTCTTCCGTTCCGTGCAATTCTCAGCGAAACAATGATTGGCTGCTCCTGCCATTCAGAAAGAAGATACTAATTTAAAATTATTTTTTTCTCATAAATAATTTTTTGTTCGCTGTAAGAATAAGACTGGAGAACTCTAGTGTAATAATTTCGTAATAAAAGTCTATTTTTTTTCAAAAAATGTTCTTCAATGGCTTGCTTATTGCTTTCAGAAATTCAGATGAAAGTTATGCTTCTTAAAGCAATTATTAAAAATAAAAATAAAATGTAATGTCAGTTATAAATATACCGCTTGACGATTCATTTATATAGTGAAGGCACTTTAAAAATGTAAACAGCTGTTGTGATAAAAAAAAATCAGTTTATTTGAGTCATGAAATATATTTCTTTAAAGAATGAAAGACGAATTGAAACACGTTTGAAAATATTTTAAATAGAAAAAGTCATGGCCAGTTAATTATTTCAGACATATAATTGTGTCTAAAGCCTTTTTCCCAATGCTATCTGTACGCTTCTATTCTCCTTGGTTTCTGTCATACATTACGATACACCTGTTTGTTATATTTCCATTTATCAATTGTTGATGTAATATTAGCAATACCAGATTTACGTATAAGCTACACAAACTACAGTTTAGGGTCCCATTTTCTTAATCCTCTTAAAAATTATTACCCGAATGAGCACAATTCAAATATTAAATGTACTACTTAAATGGATATATAAAGAACTCTTATTTAAAATAGCTCATCAATTCTAAATCCGGCATTAAATTTATATTATGACATAACTTCCTGTTTCTAGATCATACGCAAAGATAACCCTACCTGTCTATCCGTTAGGGTTCACTGTATAATCTATCTCCAACAAGTAAACACAGGGAATATGGAGGAGCCTCCTTCAATGACCAAAACATTATAGTATGAATCATTAGATCGTATGTGTTTCAAATTTTGAGTGGTGCTAAGTTTTCTGATTGATCAAAGTTGTGATAGATAAATAAAGCAACTTACACATTTCACGTATTGATGGAGCTATAATTTAGCAGCATGTATAGAATCCTATAGGTTTACAGGGGACACAAATGTTTAAAATTAAAATTAAAATCTGCAAATAAAATTAAAATTAAAATCTGCAAACAAAATATTCTTGATTAAAAACGAATAAAGATAACGAAACAACTGATTTTGATTGATATGTTCAAGAAATATTATTTTGCTTCAAATTGCAAACATTGTTGTTTCAGTTGTTTCATATTAATACTTTATAAGCAATTATTTCAAAATAAATTTAATATTTTATGCCAATTACTTAAGTAATCACATATTCGACGCTCCGGTTCGTTCTTCGTTCCAATTAATCCTATTTTGAATTTCTGTTATGGTAATAAGAATATTGTATAGCAATGTACAAATCTTTTTAGAGCTTCTGAAGGGATAATTTCAGATTTTTAACATCATCAAGTCTTTTTAAGTGAAATTATCTTAGAATGTGCACCAAATTATTTTTATACACTTCTATTTTTCTCTTTATTACAAATATTTTTAAACATGCATAAAATGAGAAAACGATTATATTTGTTATTAATTCCACTCGTCATGAAATAATGCAAGAATGCGTCAGAATACCGTCTAATGTCAATAAATAAAATAATTATAACTTTTTATATTCCTATATAAAAGATATGTCAAATTTTTGGCAATCCACTTATTTCCACATTTGCACAAAAACAAAATTTTAGAATGCCCAATATCTTAGAATTAATAGGTAACATAATTAACAATTTTTCATTCGAGTCTTAGACGGAAATCCTACAAATGTATCAATGTGTGAACCAAATTTGTCAAGTCGAATCTGTTCTTTCTTTAGCATACTATTAAAAATTAAATCAAATAGCACCATATTAAATAAGCTTATCATTGATGTCCTGAAAGAAATTTTATTTTGTTTATATTTCTGTCATTTTCTTGGATGTTTTATTTTCGTTCAGTGTCTTTCAGGAAATAATGGACACCAAGTAATAAAACCATCTTTATCCATGTAAATGCGATTTTCCCCTCCTGATGGTTGATTCTCTTCCCATAATTTCTACTTTTCCCATTTTGTGACGATTTACGCGTTTATTGCTATACACACACACGCATATATATTATCATATATGCATACTTAAAACGACCTAAATAAAAGATTTCTTTCTTTTTTTCTTGCAAAACGAAGTAATTAAAATTAAAAGATACTTTCTTAAAGTTATACAAAAAAATAGGTCATTTATGAAGCAAGTAACATTGAATATACATAATTTCCCATTAATCTAAGTTCTAAAAATAATTTCCTAATCAATTGAATTCTCGTTTCACTGTAACTTTAATTACTGAATTCGGCGGGCTATTATTTTCTGACAGACTCAAAACGCTATATCAGTAAATTCCTTTCTGACACTAAACAAGTTCAAAATATTTTTTCACGCTTACTTTCTGACTTCTTTGTCGGGACGCTGCCGTGCTCTTACCATGGCTTTAACATACCCAACGAAATATAAAAATTGGTCTTTTCTTTGAAATTATGAAGAATAATGATTGTTAAAGAATTCCACGTCTATTTCTTCAAAGAATATGTTACAAATAAGTAATTTTGGAATAATATTAAAAAGCTTTTCTTCTAATAAATATTCTTGAAATTATCATGGGGACTACAAAAATGTAAAAAAGAAAATCAATGGCAAAAGTAATTGTGAATACATTTATAAATTTTGTATTAATTCCACGTTTAGTTGCCCATCATGTTGTTTAAATTAGGTTTGACCACAAGTTATAAGTGAATTTCTTTGGTAGGTTTATATGAACTAACTTTGAGTAAATCCTTCCTAATTTTTAAAATAATCATTAAAAAGATCATTAATATAAAAAATGGGTGTCTTCATTTTGAAACATTGATATCCGCTATTCAGTACATTGACGAATAAAACAAAAGAAGTGCAATTTTCCTACCTACCCTTACATCTTTTCCCTCTTCTAAAGAACCGCCATTTTTTTTTATTTTTTTTTTTTTTTGTCACAGCAGAACGTTATTCATAACTCATAAAATTATGATGAACAAGCTTAAAATGTTTTTCTCCCTTAAATTTACAATTATCTACATCCATTTAGTTATTCCTCGAAATGTATTCACCATAAATCCATCTCCTTTTCCTTCACAAATTTATCTCTACACGTTTCTTCCATTTCTAATTCCTTAGAATGCACCCCCCAAAAGAAAAAAATTAAATGTCATTTATATACACTTAAAGGAAACCTAAAAACATAATTTGCACCCATTTTTTATTCCTCTATTTTTTTCTTTTTTTCTTTCTACTGCAGAAGAAGAGCAAGAAAGAAAGAAAGAGAAGCAGCAGACGATAAAAAAAATTACTTTCAGCTCGTAAAAATGGAAAAATAATTAACTTTTTTTTTACCTAGTTGAGGATGGCAACAGTACAGTGAGCGTTCCATCATTTTTATTATGCTTTTTATGCATTTAGTTCCCTGTATTCTGCGTGTGTTAATGCGAGCGTTTATAATAGAGGCGTGTAATTTAAAAGGCTGTCAGGAACGCTAGCAACCTTGTTGATTATAATTAATGGCAAACCGACCAAGGGAAATTGTTTTTCCGGTTGGTCGTGTGGTATTAAAATTCGGTCGCTATGACAACGCGACGCTTGTAAAGTTTATAGCCGTTTGTTGAGGTTACAGTTAAGGAGTATTTTTCTTTGGGTACACACAATAGAAAACGTGATCAAACAAAGTGGCTAAAAGCACATAACCTACTTGTTATGGCAATTTATCTCCTGCACAATGTGAGGTGAGATGGTCCAAGACAAATGGACCATTAAAACAATTTATTTCTTTGAGCTCTCGGGTCACGAACTTAATGTGGCGTGAACTTTTGTCAAATACAGACGTACCCAATAGCGATCAAACACGCAAGTGAAATATTTAAGCCATTTGTCAACATTTAATTTTAGCATTAAGTGTAATCTAATATTACACTTTGATTCGCGTGTTTTTCAAGATCGATATACTTTCGGCGAATAAGACACAATTGAAAGGGAAATGGGAATTAATGGAAGTTCGAAGATATAGTCAGCAACATCATAAAAGGATTTTTTTTCTATCTTTATTTTGTAATGTATTTTTAATTATATATTAGAAATAATACGCATGCAACAAAATGTATTTAATATTTTTGAACGTTGCTTTAAATTAATAATTCTAACAATTTTATTGTTATTACATTAATAAACTGTAAGTACACAATTTATGCTACATTATGTTAACCTTGGAAAACAATGCGAATTTTATGGTGGTGAGAATACTGTAATGAAAGAGGCCGAAATTTTATATGCCAATATCAAACAAGATACTATGGAATAATATTTCAAAAAATACTATCAAAATCTACAAACATAATTGGATATAAATTAATTGCTTCAAACAATAAAAAACATTGTTGTAAAATTATACTCATAAATACATTCCAAAATCCTTAAAAACCAAAGGAAAAAAATTATATTATTCAAAAGTTTACTGTATGTTTTTTTTTAATATGCTTCGAAGTTACTGAAGAAAAATATTGGAATTTTGATTGATTTTTTTAAAATTAAAAATCTAACAAGAGATTAGATATATCTTTTCTTAATGAGTATCTACTATTCAAGCAATAAGCACGTGACGAATTTAATAGGTCTAGGTTCAACGATCTTCTGTGTACAACACTATGAGCTATCTTTTCGTCATACATATATTTGCAAGCAATTTCCTAGCTTACAAATGTTAGAATTTTTAAGCACACATATTCATATTCGTAATATTGTCTTTATGTAATATTAATGTTTGTGTTAAGTAAAAACGGAAGAAAATTAAAAATTTCAAAGTCTTTTTTATGTCTTTAATGTAGCATATTCAAAGGACTCCTCTGTTTCTCCACACATTATTTAAGGATAAAATATTGTTATTCAATAAATAAAACTTCAGCATATAAATTATACAATACTATATCAGTCTTGTAAAAAAAGTATGAAACTTCTATGATCGTTCAAGGTATTATAATAAAATATGCTAATTTCAGATGCCATTATCAATAGAGTTTTAATATAATAATATTTATTATTATACTAAAATTATTATTATAGCAATTATTATCAAAATTTACAGACACGGTATAAAAAAAACTTACCTATATGGGACAAACATGGTCACTTCGAAACGGAAAGAGATGAATGTGCAGTTTTGTCAAATATAAATTACTAATCACATTTAGTCTTTTCAATTTTCTCACAACATAAAAAGGTTTTCTGAAAACAAACAAAATGACATTTACATTATAATCAATTTATATTTGCTTATTTTAGAAAAATGTGATATATCCTTGCACACGCAGCAGTCAAAGTAAAAATTTACAGAAAAGCACACTCAGCAGTCAAGAGTAAAAATTCACAGACTAATTTATCTCATAGAATAGGACAGAGTGGCCATAGGTAGCTCAAGAAAATTACTTGTTTAAAAGCATCTGTTACTAACAGCAAAGACCGATGTATGAAATGAGATTTCACTTACAAACTGTCAAAACATTAGAAAATTGATTCTGAAAAAACTTCTGCAGAAAAAAATTGGACAAAAAATAGTAATAAATGTCATTAATGAAAGAGATTCAACGCTGCTGGAAAAGAAACACTGAAATCTAAATGGACACCTAGACAGACAGACTTCCGCTAAATTTGATAAATCTACAAATTTAGAGAATTACCATTTATCAAAATTCATCTTCTAAATCAAAGAGTATTTCGATTATTGAGTTCACAGATAGTCGGACAGACGTAATAAAAAAAAATGCATTTATCGTATTTAAATAGGGGTGAAACCTGAAAAATTGTCTAAATCTTTTGTCTGAATTTCTTGATGAATTACTGTCCTTTTTTTTATATATGCTAAAAAGTAAAAGTATTTGCATTTAGCAGTAATCGGAATAAAATTTCTTCATACATGATTTCCCATTCTATCATTTTGAATTTTAAAAGCGCTTACTGTTTGTTATAAAAGTTTGTTAAACCAGCATTTTTTATTGTTGAGAGTTATGGATCATAAAACTTTAAAAAGGAATATTAAACCAGTACTTCATATTAAATGTTATTTTTATCACTTACACTTCCTATTTTTATAGTTAATTTTTAATAATGTAATACTTGAATGCAGAAACTTACTTGATGCAGTTGTAGTATGAAATAAAAAAAAATATTTAAAAGAAAGAAATTTTGAAAAAGTAATTAATCAAATTTATTTTAGTGAAAATTCGAAGGAAAAAATTAAGACTTAAAGACTTTTTCCATATTTCTTATACACATTTACATCGATTTATACTACCGCTACTAAAGAAATAAAAAATAAATAGCATTCAGTGTAAATTTATATCATAAGATTTATAATATTTTTAAAGATAAAACTGCTTTGGTTTTTGATATTCACAAATTGAAGAATCATTTAATTCCGAGCAAAAGTATCTGTAAGCTCTGAATTTTCCTTATTTATTGAAATATAAATACATAGAGGAAAGCGTATTTAAATATAAGCAAAATCATCCGCTAGAGCATATAAGAGTAAGTCTTATTAGTTTAAATTTAATATTGACCTTAAAGAGTTTACCTTTCGTATTTTATACCAGTGTGGAGAAGATTATGCGGAAAATATTCGCTAAGTACCAACATCTTTTCTTAAATATTGCATCATTTAGTCGATTCTTTGTGTTAAAGAGGCTCAAAGATGCTCATTTATATGAAAAAGGCAGGAGATAGTGAATGTTGTTTATATTGCCTCAAAAGATTTTCGCTTAGAAATATATCAAGGCGTTTGATGCAATTTTTCAGGACCGGCCTTTGGGGTGTTAATTTTACGAAGTACTTTCAAAAATAAAAGTTAAAAATAATGTTGCCTCATTTCGCGGCAAAGTAACAGATGCTTTCATATTATAAATAAAGAGAAAAAAAATCAAATTTTAAGAGATGAGATTTCTGTCAAGTTTACTTCAAAGTGAAATAAAGAATGATAACTGGAGAAAGTCTTTGGTTAGAACTTTTGTGCTTTTAAAATATTAATTTTGTTACAGAACATAAACGTTGTCTCATACCCTCGTATCCGTAACCATTCTGGTCACTGAAAGGTTTGATGGGCATGTTACAGGAATTTTATTAAATATACTGTATAGAATATATTTACTATATAAAAAGACATAAATAACTATGTACAATATTTGCAAGCATATAAGAAATGATAACAAAGTGAAACCGTTTACAAATATTTTCTACTTTGAAATATTATCTGGAATAATAATATGCAGAAAAACATTATGTATGGGAAAAAAAACACATGGATTATGTGATTATTGCACTTGTTATCATAACACAATAGATGAAGATGCAGTTAATAAAAGCTAATAAAATAATTTGGTTGAGAGAGAGAGAGACTCTTGATGCTGAATGCTAGGGGGGCAAGAAAAGATCTCTATTTTCACCGATAAATTTTATTATATTTTGGCGTTATTTTCTATGGCGACTCTTTTCATTCATTCTTTTTCATGGCTTGGCAATGGTTTTTTCATATGCCAAGAAAACTGATTCTGTTACAAGGTGAGGCAATAAAATATTGTGTGATGTTTGGAGCTGTGTGATAAAGAAATATGTTCAGCTTTATGTTCCAAATTTCAATCCACATATTATTCTGCTAATTTGATTTTGGTTTATTTTTTTTTAAAAAATAGTTCCAATTTCCACATTTAACTTGTATCTGACACTTTAGTCTTATTTTGTCGATTTGGTGGGCCTCGTTATTAGCTGAAGGAATTACAGAGGTTACAATTTCCGTTACAAATATTATTTTGCCTAATATATTTTATATTTTTAAATGAGTTGACTAATCAAGAACTTCATTAAATGTTTTCTTTAGATTGCAAGTTTCGCCATAGAACACAACAGTTGAAGGATTTTTTAGTACGAAAACTAATTCTTATAGATCATAATTTGTAGGACTTCAGCGATTCTTCAGCGAGAATCGCAGAAAGACTGTCGACACTCCCTTTAGTTATTTTCCCTTTCCACTAAAAAAATCACGTTTTTCAGATGACCCCCACAGACAAAACTATGGAGAATGGAGAGACCACCTACAAGGAAATGTACATCGTTTCTATATATTTTTATCTTTAAAATTTTACACAGTTCGAAAAAAAAATGTGTACTAATGTCAACTTATGCACTTTGAATAATCATAGTTCCAAATAAAATTGACTGTGCATATTTATTTATTTATTTTGCTAGTGCATATTAGATAGTATAAAGTCATTAAATCTCATGTTTCAAAAATTCCGAAATACAATTTATAGTGGGAACTATGATAGTTACACAATTTTTTCTGTTACTTGGCTAACCATTTGCAAACTCCGTCTTGTAGTTAGGGAAGAATATTAGAAATACATTTCGATCTTGCATAAAATAGAATAGTCATTGTTATGAAATATTATACTGATCGCATTTTAGGAAATAGGTTTTTTAACAGTGTAATCAAAGCATTTAATGTAAATTACAAACCTCTCACTCTATTTTATTGAATTGCATTATTTTGCAAAAATGCACTGAACAAACTTTTTGTAATTACTGTAATACTATAAAAGTTTTCAATATAACTGCATAGAAATTAACACTTCTTTAAAATTGTCAAAGCATTTATATTCAGATAAATTTACTGCACAGTTGCTGTTCATTTTTAGATTATAACTCAGATCATAATTCAAATTTTGTAAAATTTATACTGTTACATCATTGTAAATGGATCAAGAATATCATAAATTACATACATACATCATATGAAACAAATATTATAACAAGTATTGCGTTTTTGTATTATATAGAAAGGGTTGTTACCTTAAAGTTTATATTATTATTGCATTTCATATAACAGGACTGCTGGTATATATATTCCAAAATTGCAATTTTAGTTTTTAAAGTATAAATAATGAGTAATATACACTAGTCAGATTTAATAATTAGATACATAAAAAAAAATTGAAAAAGTTTTGACACTTTTTTTTGCATACTTTAACATAAGGATGCCTCTTATGATACGAGATCAAATATAATTTGTTATCCAGCAATAGGTTTTCACTTATGTTAAAAGAATCAGTCAGAAATCATTTAAAATGATATTTTTCACCGACGTTCAGTCAATGTAAGATGAATGCTATTGAAATCAAAAGAAAACATTCAGTTTTCATTCAATAACCATTTCTATCATTTGATAAATTTCAATTTATTTTTCAACGAACTTCCACTTAAAAATATCTTATATCAGAATGTAAGTTATTGCCCCAGATGTGTGCACATGTTACAACATCCTCATATAGACGAATTTATTTTTTAGGGGATTCTAAAACAAAATCAAAATTTATCATAATATCAACGGTGTATTTATGGCGCCTGAAAAAATTTCTTCTTATGTATCTTTTTTGTAAAAAATTATTTCAAAAATTTTGTGCTTATAATCAAAGTAATGCTTTGTTTTCGATATATTACAGAACAATAATTTTAACACTAAACTTTTCTAGGATGAAATAAAGCTAACACATAGATTTTAGTAAACTTTATGAAAAAAAAGCCATGAAAATGCAATATTGAGGACGATGTCTAATAAACGCACGTATCATTGTTGAAACTTTACACCTCCTTTGAAAAGGCATGTGCTTGTACATAGCCCTCACCATAAAGAAGTTATTAAATAGAACCCATAACTTTATCAGAGGCGAATTGCCATTCAGTGCATCCGGATGTTTCAGTAGAGGAAGGGGGGGGGTATTTTTACGATTCATGGATATAAGAAATTAAATCCCTTTCCCATTTTTTGAAAAAAACGCAATAAAAATTAGAATTATAATATTAGAAATAGACAATTTGAGATTTAAATCTAAAGCAAAAATTCTATAAATAACAAAGGATAAATTTTTAAGATAATTAAAGTCGATATAATGCAAGAATTATCATAATTATTTTCATAATGGCAATTTTAATTGTAAAATTCTTTCCGTAAATAAAGCGGATTCTAATCATAATTCTTGAATAAGTTGCATCAGAAATCGAAATATCTTTTCTTTTTCTAGAAAACCACAGAAAAAGAAAGATGTAATAATATTTAAATACTAAATTTCTCTAAATTCAATAACAAACAAAGCATAAATTCTAAAGCACTTACAGTCCGTATAGTAGACATTTTAATAATTCAAATAATAATAATCTTAATTCTAAGACTTTTTGCGTGATAAAGGGATACTAAACCATAACTCTTGAATAAAGTTTACCAAAAATTAAACGCCGTTTCCTTTTCTAGAAAATAAATAAAATACATTAATATTTAAAGATTAGATTAATATTTGAATCTAAAATAAAAATTTATTACAGAGCAAAGAATAAAATCTAGACATAATTGCAAATGGTATAATAATAGGAATTTCAATAAAGATTTGCATGATGACATTTTTCATTCTAAAATGCTTACTGTCATAAGGTTGTTCTAATCCATAACTCTTAAATAAGCTTTATAAGAAATGAAACTACATTTCCTTTCCAAGAAAATAGCAGAAAATAAAGATATAATATTTAAACGCTTAACTTTTCTGAGATTTAAAGGTAAAACAAATTCAATAAAGAGAAGAGAATAAATGTAAAAGATAACTGCAGACAATATAATTTTTTATTTTCTATTATTTCCATTTTTTCTCCAATCGAAAAAGAAGACTTGAGTTATTTTATCGGATCAAGCCAACTTCTAACATAAAATATCGAATTTTAAAAATATAAAAATAATGATCCGCAAAGTTGAAAAGAGGTAAAAGTTACTATAAGCTGGAAAAAGATAGAACCTTTTCGCTTTGTTTTTGTTTCGAAAACCTTTTCTAACAATTTATCGGTATTTTTTAAGTGCCTTGTAATAATTTTAGATTGGTGCTCGATAAGATTGTCTGATAGAAAGCAACCATGTTTCCTTTTCGTCCTATAATCAGACACAGCCGCTGGCAAACGTGTTGGAATTTTTCTTTCTGGAACAAAGAAGTGTTCTTTTTTTTTATTCTTTTCTCAGTTCTTTTCTTTGCTGCAAAATTTGTGAACGTGATTAAGTGGAAGAAGATAACATGCGGATTAAATGGAACATTTTTCAGTGGATAATTTATGAGCCATGATTTACTTTTAAATTAGCTTCCATAAGCGAGATTTTATGGAATGAATGAACAGATTCTTGAAAAATTATGAAAAGAAATGGATCTCGAATAAGAATCGTTTCTTTTAAATTCTTAAAATGCATTCATATTGAAATTATTGAAAATTAATATGAATAGAGGAATTTCTAAAAGTTATATATTAAAATAAAATGACTAAAAAATTTCGCTTCAAGTTTACTTGAGATAGAATAGAAGAAACTGAATGCTTATAAAAGAGAAAGTGAATCTAGTTGATTCGAATGCCGTAGAATCGTGAATTATTAATGAAGAAATAAAAATAAATAAATGTTCCTTGAGGAAAGATTTAATAATGTATCAAATTAAGCGTAAACCTGAAAATGAAAAAAAAATATATGAATAAGGTTTACTCAATGAGTTTGAAGAACTACTATTGATATTCAAGAGTTCAGTTTTAATCAAATGCGCTATTATGTAATAAAATTGCAAAAAAAATTCTAAAGTGCCTGCTTTTGTCTTTTTTTTTTCTCACATATTTATGGCTTCAAAGCTACTGCATCTTAGTTGAGTATGAGTCTATTAAGATAACATAGCAAAAAAACTATCTAATAAACTATTAAAATATTTTGATAATTAGTAGATAGACAATTTTGATAACATAACAGCTTAGAAACTGAAAATGAAAATATAGATGTGGTTAACAAAAACTTATTTTCAATTATCTACATCCTATATGATAATATATTGATGCTAACTTGTGATACTATTTAACTTACGCAAGTAGTTTCATAGTAAGGAAGAGAACTCTACAAATATCTCTAACAGATGCTAAAAAGATATTAGATCAATGGCACCCTAACTTGACAACGAACTTAACAATCTTTTGCCAACATGAGGGCGAATTTGATTACTATGACGACAAAAATAAAAGATTTCGAATATTTGAGAATTTTGGCTACATGTCCATTCGGATGTGAGTTCTGCCGTTTGTTCTAGAGCATTCGATTCTCTGTCATGGGAGTTATAAAAATCGAAGGCACACGAACAAAAACGAGTCAGCAATCGAGTCAAGATAGTTGGAGTGAATTCTCTTAGGAGCACTGATCACCAGAGATTTTTTTTATACGCGCTTCATGTAGTTGCAATTGTTTAATGACGATTTGTTTTGTTGATTTCGGTAACTACAAGTTTATATGAGTTTCATTTTTCGAATAGAATAAAGCGTCGTTATCCATTACTATGACTGTTGAACTTTTCACCATACACATACGAACTCTTCGTAACAATTTCTGTCATATACTAGTCACTTCCACGCTTAGTTAAAAAAGGAATAGATGATTTCAATAAATAGTGTATGTTAAAGATAGATTCAAGTACGATAAAATACTTTATGAGACCTTATTTCACCTAAAAAAATATTTTGTAACCGAGATTAGGATAGAAAATTCTAAAAGTCTAAAATATATAGATCTAAATTATGAAAATTCAGTGATTTCAAATCTTATCCATGGGAATTAACCAAACCTTATTTTAGTTTTTATGTTCCAATTTTCATGTTTGATTGAGCTGCAATTGCTTTGTGGCGAGCTAAACACAACAACAGGAAAATTTTTTAAAAATGCAATGCATATCTAGTGGTAAATGCATTAGAATTTTTCTTTCCAGGATAGAAAATTTCCTTCTAATACCTCTGGGGTTTTTTTCCTTGCTATAATATTTGTGAAAGTGAGAAAGAAAATGTGGCTGACATGGACTTTTCTGCGTGGATAATCTAAAAGTTATACTTCACATGCAGAAATTAATTTCGATAGAGTTAGACTGAATGGCTAAATTCGCCAAGAAAAGAAAATTATAAAAGAAAAAAAATTATTTCGTCTGTAAATCGCTAATTTTTAATTCCTTAAATGCATTTACATTCAAAGTCTTTGCAAAAAATTAATATGAATTTCAGAAAATTTCAAAAAACTTTAACAGCAATATGGAATTACAAATTAATTGCCTTCTTAAAATCACGTTCAATAAAAACTTAAAATAAGAATGACGAATGTTAATAAGAGAAAACTTGTTTCGCTAATTTAAACTAAATAAGTTTTGAGATTTTAATTTAATAATAGATCACACAAAACTCAAACGTGCTTACAGCAAAAGTAGAGAAATGTCTCAAATGATAAGTACGTGATTTACCACTGAAATTAAATACTTTCGTTTGTATTTCGAAAATTCAGATTTGAAAGGGGGGGGATCTACCTCACAGAGGAAACGCAAAAGGATAATTAAGCTATAAAATACAAAATTCTGAAAACAATTTTTTTCCATGTTTCTCCCTTTTTCAAAATCTTACATGTTTAAACTCGCAGACCCGTGCGAGTTAGCTAATTATTTGAATAAATATAGAAATTTAAGAAAGGGAAAATCAACAATTAGTTTAAAATAGTCACTGGATCCTTTAGATCTTAAAGCATTTAGTGTTTTTCTTAGTCGTTTTTGACATATTTGAAAGAGAAAATATCATTTTGAATTTTATAAAATGCTAAGAGTTTAAGACAAACATTTTATCAATGAAAGTTTTTGCAAATCATTATCAAAAAGAATCATTTTAATAAAAGAATTCAGTTAAATTTGAATATTGTCAAAACAATTGCATGTCATTCTAAATCACTTTCAAGAAATAACTAATTTTGATTGCCAAAGTTTTGTCAAAATTATTTGGGGATAATTACGTCAAGTTTTCAAGTAGCATAGCTTTTCTCACTTTGGTTACATTTCACTTTTATAATTCTTAGTTGCACGATCACAAAGAATAAATATAATAAATTAATTCATGAATTAATATAGAGCCATTTAAACGGAATTAATTAAATGCAATGTAATTTAAACGGAAATTCATCTTATAATGACTTAGTTGATTATTCATTCAAGATCATAAGAAGTTCTTAAAAATTACATTATTTTAAAATTTTAAGCATTTATGCAATAACCATAATTATGTAATTTTCAAAGATATATAACCACAATTAGTGTCAAACTTTTTTTCATTGAATTCTTTTCCGATTGTTTAATTCATCAAATATTTAACAATTGTTCCAATGTAGTTCAAATTATTTAATTCTTAATATATAGTCTGTCCTGAAATATTGGTACAAATAAAGATGCTTGATATATTTAAAAAGAATTTAATTTTATTTGTAGTATTTTATAAAGTAATGATCATGAAAATTTTTTAACAAATATTTGAATGCATCGAAATTTAATAATTTAACAAGTATCAAACTTATCAAGTATTTATATTTTATATTTTCACTAGAGTATATTGCATTCCATGTAAAAGTTTCCAATTCGCATTACATCACACTTAAAGCAAAAAAATAACTTTATGAGGCATTAATAAAAATTTAGATTAAAAAGTTACTTAAAATCAAATTGTGGATAAAAGAAATAGATTCCTTCAATTTAAAAATGCTTTTAAAAAAGCTCTCTTTTGTTGCATTAAAAAATTAACATCAAATTTGTCAAATTTCTATTTAAATACTAATGCATACTTCTTTATTTTCTTAGAATATTTACATATATAACCAAACATTCACCTTTTGTAAATTCTTTCTCTCCAAAATAATAAATCTACATAGAAATTTTTATACGCATTTTCCGCAGTATCCTTTTAATAATGTCATAAAGTCGTAGGTACTAACAAATACAATTGTAGACAATTGAGGAGGTGTCTTCTGAATTCAAGGCAAAATGCCGTGCGAAGGAAGAAGAAGGAAGAGGGGGGGGGAGGAATCATGTTGTATTATATCTTACGATCTTCATTCACGGCAAGATTGATTTCTTACTTTAGATTGTAGTGCCGTTTTAAAGTTAAAACAATCTATTTTGGGGTAAATCACACGTTTGTGCCAAATTAGCAGGTTTGGGAGAACGGAAGTGTCATACAAGATAATGACTCCTACATGTAATCCCACATATAGGAATCATTATTGATGCCTCCCCCCCCCCCGACTCTAATACCCAGTATTTCCACTTTTCCATCCATATCTTACCACGGAGCCACCTTGACCCTTACCAAGTAGCCTGTTCTTGTCAAGATGCGATTTCTCCAGAGGAAAAGTCTATTTTGCTTCCAATTTTTGTGAATGGTACGTTAAATATGAAAGCTTTAATTTTATTTTTTACATTTTATTATTTTGTAATCCATGTTAAAACGTTTTTGATTGAAATTTAAACAAATCAGCTGGTTCTAAAATCATGAAATAAACTTTAAAAGTAATTTAGACTTGCAGAAACAGTAATTTCTTTTATAATATGAAACAGCAAAAAAAGGTTGGAGAAATCGCTTTCTTTGGGCATTAACTCCGAAGTAATATATTTTGAGTTCCTCTGCTATTTTGTTGTATATATATTTTTTAATTTCAATATATAATCATTTATAGTGATTGGTCCAATTTATATTTTTAGTATCATTTTCATAGTGGGAATTTTAAATAAATGCAATTCATATGAATATTTAAACATTCAGGAAAGTTAACACTATAATGCATCCTGTAATCATTTGGCTTTACATTTTTATTTTCATTTGTAAACTTCACGGGACTATTCCAAAGGACAACAGTGAGTATTTGGGAATCCTTTTTTATAAACATTTGTAGAAAATGCCTATTAAGCGGTACTCGAATTAAATTTAAACTGGAAACTTGGAAAAGTACCAAAATGGCCATTTAATGAATTGTTCTCTCATTAAAAATACTGCCAATATATATTTGCTTTGTAAAAATATATTAGTAAAAATAGATTTTTATTTTTAATGCAAAATTGTTATATTATAACATGTGTTGTTAGGATATTGCTTAATTCATAATATAACCATTTGGTACTTTTTCATTTTTTTTAATTTAACAAAAAAATACTTTAAAAACTTTTTAAATATTTTTTTTTAAATTATATGCAGTTATTCAAAACACTTTTTTGAATACAAAAATAAAAAGCCACACATTCTAGAATTGATATTTTGGCGGGTAAGCTGGTTGCCAAATGTGACAATTAAATTTATAAATGTTAAAAATATTTACAACACTCGCCCCATAAAAACTCTTGAAATTGAATTTTAAACTCCAAAATGGATGAAAATGAAAGTTAAAATTTAGAGAGAAACAGACATATTAGTATATAAATTAAGATTAAGGTTATTTCTAAGCTTTTTGGTCTACAAATTCATTTAAAATATTAATAAAATGATTTTAAAAGGAAAAAGTTGTTCGAAATTCTCTAAAAAGAAATAAATGTTCAAAAGAATTTGTAAAATGTTCAAAAGAATTTCGACATTTGTCACTCTTTCTATAATTATAAAACAAAGGGAAGGATACATTAGATATTCAAACCTTCAAATGACCTTTTTTGTCCTTTAAATTAATTGCCAACTTCATTTAAACAGAGATTCAAGTATCAAGCATTTTGTAATTTAACATTCAAATAAAGCGCTTCATTAAATCCGAAAGATTTAGATTCATCTTATTCATTTAAAAAAAGATTTACGTTAGTTAATTTTAAGTTCTCTCAAAATTGCCATTTCTAGCAATGCAGATAAAATGGCAGTTTCTACAAAATTTATCGTTTTTATGTTCCAAAAAATTAGTAGCTTTTAATGGCCTTTTTCAGAATACACATTTTTCCAAGGTCTGCTAAATAATTTACTCCTGAAAGTCACAAAACCTACCAAGTACAAATCCTTTCGAACATTTTTTTCTTGGAATATCTTCGTGCGAATTTCTTCCAAAACGATGACATGTAAGGGGAAAAAAATCACTTCATATCTTTTGATCCTCTTCGTAGCCCAAGTTGGAAGTAAACGGAAATGTGTGATTACTTCAGAACGAAAAGTCTGGATCTCCCGTTCTTTCGACTTTATTCTTTTTTTATTCTTTTTTTTTTCCTTCTTTATTCTTTGATGTGTTTCTTTTCAGGAAGAAAATGATCTCTCTCCGCTTATTTTCTTTTCCTCTGTTCCTTCTCTTTAACTTCCCATCACAGTCTTAGGGAGATTTTCGAATGGGGGAAAATTCCGCCAAGAAAAAGCAGAAAGTGATCTTAAGAAACCTAGAGGTTTTATCACTAGGAGTAGAAGAAAACGTACCAATGATGTTTAGTAGAGCGGATAAAAGACAAAAGGAAAAAAAAATGCGACTCTTCGAAATTGAAAGTGAATTTGTTTGCTTAAGCATTTGTTCTAGTGTCGGATGACTTCAAAGTGTTTTTTTTTTATTTATTGCTTTTTCAATAATTATTCATTTGAGTTAACTTGCATTTCCTTCACAAAAAAATCGATTAGTATAATTCCACTTCGCACAAAAAATAGATAAAGTAATAGATATTTGACTAAAATTTAGTCTTTTAGTTGAAAGAAAATTTAGAAAAACTGCAAAAAATATGATAATAAATATATCAATTTCTAAGAAAACGATTATATTAATATATAAAAAGGTTTGAGGTGTAAATACAAACGTTTTAAATAAATACTTATCATACGAGTATTACTAATGTCTTTTTAATCCTGTTTCCTAATGTTTTTAGTGCAAGCAACTTCATATGAATAGACACAAACTATATGTTTTTCCTTGTCTTCCCTATTTAATACACTGAAAGAAAATGTCTCCTGATTTTTCTGAAAATATATTTTATCGCTTTTGTTTCAAATGAACCTCTCAATTATATTTTAATAATTTATTTTTAATAGCTTCTCGTTTCTAATCTTCATTATATTTCATAATTCAGCATTATACATATTGTAAAATCTGAAAATTAATATTTTTCAAAAAAGTAATCTAACAAACCCACTAATGGGTGACTACGCTTTATTCCACAAAAAATACTAAATAAAGTAGCATCATTCAGCCCTTCTAGAATAGCAAACAGCCATCTTTATTTAGACAGTAGGGAATAACAGCAACAAATAAAACAGGCTGGGAGCACCGATCTCAATGCAATATGACTACAAAGATAGAATTGCACGTCGTGCGAGTGTTTTGCTTTCTATCTTATTACGCAAATGGAATTTTCTAGAAGAATCTCTAGATTTCGGATCTGTACAGATTAAGATGAATTTCTTAGATTTTCCATGGCTTTCATTTTTATCTCTAAGATCGTCAAATTCGTTATCAAATTGCCAAACAGTCACCAAATTTCTTTTTGAGATTGCGGTTATTGACCTGCTATCCATTTAATAATCATAAGAATATCTGTTCATCTTTCTTTTCAGCGATGATACTAATATTGCTAGAAAGCAATATTACAGATTCGCAACAATATTTCGTTAAATTAATTCTTTAATTGATAATTAAGATTTTTAAAATTATTATGATCATCAAGCGCAAATAAATTTGCAAAAACATTCAAAATATCGATTGGGAGAAAAATCGGTTGAAAAATTAAATGCTTACAAGCTTGGAACAAGTTAAATTGAATAAAACGGTCAATAAATATAGTTTTAAAGACTAAATAATTCGATAATAAAAAAATAATAGTCAAAAAATTGACTTTCTCATTTTTTTATGAAAGTAAAAAGAAAATATTTATAGTGAATCATGAATAATTATTTATCTTTTGCCTTTTATGAATATTTTTCACACATACACACACACACACACACACACACACACACACACACAAAATGTCAGTGGTTCTGTTTAGTAAAAAATAGGGTCTCAAAATATAGAAGATACCAGGAAAAAATGTAAAATAATCAAGCTTTCACTTAAACAAAAACAAAAAAATACAAATACAAATATGAGGTAAAAAAAGAATAAAATATTAAATCTTATCTTAAAATGATAATAAATAGAAAAATGACAGAAGGAAATAAATAGCTTTCTAAATTCAAAGAAATTTATATGAACAGGCATTTTTCTATTATAAATAATTTAGTCAATTTTAAAAAAAATCATTTTATTTTTCTTCTCTTAGTCGTATAATGTAGAATTTTTTTAATTAGTTAAATTCTGAAGTAGTAAAATAGTGTTACATGTTATCGATAACCCATAACAATGAAATTTTTAGGATATTTGCACACCATCTAGTGAGAAAAAAAAATATGCTACCAAATTCAAACTTTACAAATATAAAAGTTAGATAAAAAATACTTTTTTTAATAGCTTACAAAAAAGTTTTTTTATTTTAATTATTCTCTACTTCTTAATATTTAATTTATTGTTCATCAGTTTAAATAATATGGAACCTTGAAATAATTTCTTCTCAAATTTCCAACGAGAGGATATAAAATCAAAATTCAAATAAATTAACTAACAATTAAATTCTGAAAATATTAAAATAATATATTATCATCGATGACACACACAAACCTTCATCAGTCTAGCATGTTTGAAACCGAGTGAAAAATGTATTACAATATCCCATCTTCGTAAAACGAAACAAATTAAGTTAAATAAAACAATGTGTAATGAAAGCGTAGAAACCACACTGTTCATTAACTTTGTTAAAGAGCATTATTTGCGTGAATTTTTTTTTATAAAAATGTAATAAATACTTTTACTTGATGCTATGTCTCTTTTAAATTCACCCTTTTTATCAAAATAATTTTGTGTCATTTGAATAATTCCAAATTGTTATTAAGGACAGGTTTTGCTCTTTTGTCTCAGAAACCTGCCATTCCCCGGCAGCAAAATCTCATTTCTTTGACGAAACTTTTGTCCTTTGTCCTCTTCCCCTAAGTCGGTTCATGCACCTGAGAGACTTGATCCTTTTACCCATGTAAAAGTATCGAGGCAACGTCGTCGGAGCTTTGTTTTTAAAAGCTCAGGCAACTTTTAAAGCCAGCTCTTTGTTCGTGCGAACTTTGCCCCAGTACAAAAAGGATGGGACTTTTTATCGCCAGAGGTATTACCCGCGGATTCATTTCCTTTCACCAGTTGGATCTATTTTTGGGGAGAGGATTTTGGTGAAATGTAAGTAGAGATGTGCGGCTTTCATTGAGGGGTTTTAAAGAATGCTGAAATGTGGAGAAATGAAAAGGAGCTTGGGAACCTGTGATATATTTTTAGAAAGAATGGGGGACTGAAATTTCCAGACAGGGAGATATGGAATAATTCCAGTATTTCTAAGTATTCAGTTAGGTAGGTGAAGGTCTAATGGTGATTGATAAGTTAGTCTTTGGAGAATAAGTGTAAGGATATTTCCTATCACATAAAATTAAAAAATTAAAAGTTTTGTTAGTTAGTTATCAGAGAATATTTGTAAGATTAATTTTATTTGATAGGAAATAAAGTTAAAAATTAAATGTTTTGTCAGTTTTTGTAAAATATCTGTAGGGATATTTCTTATAAAATAAAGTTATAAAATTAAAAGTTTTGTTTGTCAGTTATTGGAAAATATCTGTAAGGATATTTCCTATCAAACAAAATTTAAAAATTAAAAATTTCAAGTCTAAAAGAACAATTTCTTTTTCTTTACAGACTATTTTGATATAAAATAACCCATTTAAAATAAAAAACAGTTTTGTGTTAATTATTACATCAAAAAATTTCTTAAACATATTTACTATGACATGAAATTTAATAACCAGAACCAGTTGTTCTAAGAAGCAAAATATTTTTTTTTCAACTCAAGACAATAAGTAGGCTTATGAATTGTATAAATAGCAAATGGATAAAGAAATATTCATTTTCAAAGTATTTAATCTAGTAAATTCTAAAAATATTGGTAAAGGTTTTTATTTTCAAATAAAATGTAACGATTAGAAGCTTCAGATCTCCAAGAAATTACATTATATTTAATTTTTAAAAAATGATGCAAGTGTATTTAATTTCAAATAAAATTCCGTAATAAATACCCTAAATAATAAAAGCTTCATATTCTGAAGAAGGATATTTTTGATACAAATAGGATAAAATATAATTTTTATCTCAACATATTCAATTTAATTTCGCCTAAAACTGTTTGGGAAAATATCTGTAAAGGTATTTATTAGCAAAATTAGTGATGAGGTCTCCTCAACTCGGAGAAAAAGAATAGCTTTAAAATATAAGATAATAATTGAAATAAGAGAGAATTATGGTCTCAAAGTAAACAATTTACTTTTGTTTATCTTATTTTGGAGAAAATGTCAGTAATAATAAGAATTTTCAATTCTGAGCAAAAATTTTGCCATTTATCAACTTAAAAGTTTTAGAAGGAAAAAAAAATTGCATAAATAATATGATTTTTAGCATAAATATTCTCGGAAAACGAACTTTTCCATATAGAAAATTGTTTTTTAGATTAAAAATTAGAAAATTGTCTTTATGATAAAATTTTAACTTTCTATCAAAATTTGAATAATAATCTTTAAATAAGAGAGAATTGTCTGCCCTCTCATTTTTGGAGAGGGAAATTGTCTGCCCTCTCATTTTTGTATGGATAGAATATATCAAAAAAAGTGTGCAAACAAATTATTATAAGGAAATTATTCCTTTATAACAGCATATTATTTAACTGAGAAAAATAATTAACTTCAAATCTATCCCTCATAATATATTTGCATGTATTCATTAGATTTTTAAAAAGATGAATTGTATTTATTATCTTATTATTAACACGTTACCCTTCTATATAATATCCATTACATTTTTTCGATGTTTATAACTTCTATTTTTCCATATTTTAAAAAACTTGATTAGTGAAAAGTTCGAGATAATAATTTGTAATAAAGTAAGTTTACCAAATCAGCTTTTATTTCTTTTCTTTTCTTTTCTTTTTTCATTTGAACTTCAACGATTAAAGAATTCCTGATCAAGTAGTTGAAGAAATCTGTAACATGTTATGTCAAAGTTTAATCACCATTTCAATAAGAATTACAATAATAACTTAGAAGAATAAATTTTGCTACAAGAATAATTTTTAATTCTCAGTTTTTCGCATTCATTAGCTAATTTACTCAATATTTCTCGAAAGTAAAATATTTTAATGTCATTTATTTATTAAAAAATAATTATTTAATGTGTTATCATGACACTTTTACTAAAACCTTGCTTTTATGGTATCAATTTGTTCTTATCACAAAATAAGTAGTACTTGTAACGTAAGAAAGGTTATAAAAATCGTCAATCAAATTAGATGTTGACAGTTACTTAAGGTAAATGCCACAGTTAAAGTAAAAAGATATTTAATCTTAGTACTTATCGAAATGTCGACCTGCATCACATAAACCATTTTTAATATGTATTATACTTTTGTTGGAAAAATTTATTAAACAAAACATTTATAACATTATTTAAAATTAAATTAAAATGAAAATATCAGTTGCATTGAATAATTTTATTAAAGTCTGGTATCTCCTTGAAAATATAGACTTCACTAAAATATTTTTTTTAAAGACGAATAATTTTTTAAATAATAAATAAATTTTTAAAAATAGTGCAAAACATTATTACGAAACAGAAACGAGGAAAATAACTTGAAATATGTATCTTTTTTTCAATCATTAGGTATGAAAAATAACACTAAAGATAAAATAATCTGCATATATGAAAACCGTTTTTGATTAATAAAAAAAATAACAATTTTTTTTTAATACTAGAAAATATTTCTTATACTTTATAAGCTTCGAGAGCAAAATATGAAGAAAATCTACTGAATAGTTTAAATTTCTAAACCATACAAACAATCCATCATTTTTTACTTATATTTTTATTATATATTTAACGTAAATGTCTTTCGATTACTCAGTTTAACCGACAGTAAATATTTCACTTTTGCCAAATATTTTCATTAAAAATGCAAAAAAGGTAACGTTTTTTATGTTAGCGATATATACACATAGCTGACTTAATGACAGTCTGTTGATAACTTAATTTTTTTTCCTTTAAATATAATTTCCAAGAATATTTTGTTTACTTAATTCTATTTTTAGTTTTATTTTCAAAAAATCATTCCATTGTCCTTTTATGCTATGCAAGCTTGCGTAAAATAGAAACTATTTAGTCGTCGGAGCATAATATAAACACTTTTAAATTGTAGGAAAAAAGTAATTGCTTATAAATGATAAAAAAAAAATAACCGACATATTAGTTTTACTAAAAACTAAATGTCATATATTGTAACTTACATTGTTAAATTGGAATATCCTATGGCAGCTATGAAAGACAAAAAACCTGTCGTATATTGAGTAACGATATATGACATTTAATTTTGAGTAAAAGTAATTTGTCGGATTCATTTAAATAATAATAGGCAATCATTTCTTCAGCTCTAAGTACTCCTAAAAGGCCGCTAATTTGCTGTTTTTCAATAATTATAGACTATTATTTCTTTTGTATAACTTAAAGATATTTAGCTTACTTTTTCCAACGATTAAATAGTTTCTCATTTTGCTTAAACGTGTTTCTCTTAAGAAAATAATGGAAACTGTTTTTAAAGCATAAAAATAGTAATAGAATTAAATTAACAAAGCGCTTAAAAGAAACTTCATGCAGAAAATAAATAAAGTCATCAACTTAATTTAGTAAAAGAAGGAATGAAATAATCAGTAAAAATAGCTACTTATTCTATTTCCCAAGAAATTATTCTTCCAGTTCTTTAGATATAAAAACATAGAAATAAAAGGAAAAGAAGCATTACCTGTATATGATAACTGAGTTGATCGCTCTGCTTATTCAATTAAAAAAAACAATAAGCCAAGCATTCAATCAGCAAAAATAAATTTTAAAACGAGATTATTTGGAATGCAAGAAATAATTTTAAAAAGCAAATATCCAGATAAAAAATATGAGAATTACTTAATTCCGAAAAGCTTACTCATAAGCGAAAATTGCATAAATAAAAATTTAAACGCAAATTAAGAGTTTTAATAAATTCCAAATTGAAATATATTACAAGTTCAGCATCCTGTAACAAAATCCACTTTAGATAATTATTGTTAGAAAAGAGTAATATTACTTATTCTGTGTAATTCCAACAGACTCCACACACGGGTAATAATGCTTTGAAAAATGGCTGACATTTATTTTAACTAGCCTCACTCTTTGCGAAACATATTTTGAATTAGCATTTGTTAATCATGAGATTATGAGACGCCATTAAGTACTAAGCACTACACAATTACGATTTGTAGAATGATTGCTTAACTGCCATTTGTACAAATGTTACAAATGAGCGGAGGGAATAATTTAATCGAACAGAAAATATTTCCCGAAACTCAAAGCTCTCTCTTTCGAAAAATATTTTCATTGTTTTCGTTCTCTAGAGTTAATGAAAGCCATTTCTGAATAAACAAGCTGATATTTACTCGGCAGGAGAAGTAATAATATTATCGGATGAAAGAATTATTTTATTCAAAAAAGGATTTTTAAAACAAGTTGGATTTATGGAAAAGGAGGCACAGATGGAATGATTTGTAATAAATATTTAAGAAAAAGAATATTTTCTCGAGTTAAACATGTTATTCTAAAATAAATTTTGTCGAGTATAGAATGAATGCTATAAAATAGATTTGAAAAAGTGAATTGACAAAATAAATTAAAAGAATTTATGTCAAGTTAAAATGATTTTAAAATTGATTCTGATGCTATTTTAGAGACTAACTGGATTTAATTTTTCCTCTACTACATTTATATAACATATAAACTCAATAAAAAAAAGAAGAAGAATGTCTAGAGACTCTCTTTCAATGCATTATTACATTTTTTTAATCAAACATAATGACGAAAAAAAAAAAGAGTGAAATAGTTTTTTTTTAAGAAATTGTTATCGAATGAATGTAATATATTTCTTTTTTTTTTTTTAAAGAGAAGTGTTTTCTTCAGCCATGCTTGCTATTTTCCATACTAAAAAAAATCAAAATTTCATAAAAATGTTTTTATAAAAATTAATTAGTAAAATTATTTTGAATAATTGTATACAACGATAAAATTATAGTTCATACCATGTTTTTATTATAAACTATATTTTCTCTAGTTAAATAATTTTTTTAAATAAATTTTGCCAAGTATAGAATCGATAGTATAAAATAGATTTGAAAAAGTAAATGAAAGGAATTTATCTCGAATTAAAACGATTTTAAAATGGATTCCGATGCTATTTTAGAGACAATCTAAAACAGAAATATTCGATTTTGAGCAAATTTTATTAAATTGAATTTACTTTTTTCTGGAGATATTTACATAACATTTAAACTCAATAAAAAAGATTAGTAGTAATATCTAGAAACTCTTTTGGAATGCATTATTACATTTTTTTAAAATAAATCAAACGATAATGACGGATGAAAAGAGGGAAACAGTTTGTAAAAAAGAAATTATGTGAATTAAGTGTAAAATAATACTTTTTTAAAAGAGAATCGTTTTCTTTTGTCTTGTTTTATTTATATTTTTATAAATTTATAATTTTAAAAAAATGTTTAAAAATATAAATTCGTAAAATCATTTTAATAAATGTATATAACAATAAAATTATAATTCATACCATGTTTTTATTACAAACTAGATGCCTTTGGTGACCATCGGCTTCGCCGGAAATATTGGTAATGACCAAATTTAGTTAATTCTTGTAGTCATAAATTCATGCTCACAATTCCCTCAACAAAATATTTTCAAAACCTTGTTACTTTAATAACTTTATCTTCTTAACTTCATCTATTGAGTAGATGAAGATCCGCGTGCCTTCGTAAAAAATCTGGGCACCATGCCGTCACAGCGGCATTAAAAATGTAACTGTCTGTAAGTTGCTCGCTGTCTCATGCAGAAAAGTAATTCCTTATGTAAACTTAGTATATTAAATGGTAAGTAAACCAACTGACTCTCCGACCCGTCACGAAGGCATACGGATTTAAACAATAAGGCTGAATGACCGGACCGCCGCAACAGCAACACTGGCGGGAACTGGGTTTGAGTGCTAAGGGCCATCACCGACCACGATACAACTCTTCCCGAAGGAAGTACGTCCTGTCATCGATGGGAGGAGCCAGATCCCCCACCTATTTGTGTACCCTCCAGGGTGGCGAGATCCAACCACCATGCCGGAAGCATCTCATCCTCATTTCGAGGTGCCCCCCGGGGGTCAACACATATACCAAATAATGATTGTTGAAGTTCTAAATGAGGATTGATGAATAAATATATTAGATGGTAAATTTTTTTTTCTTATTGTCACGATAATTAATTTATATTTCTTATTACATTAAAGGTATCTCAAAAGTCTCAAATTCGTGACACGCAACGAATAGTTTTATGGTCTAACAAAAAAAATACTAAGAAAGATTTTTAAAGAATATTTATATCAATTTTTAAAACTTCTAATTACAGATTTACAATAAAATTAGATATTAGAATGGCAAGGAAAAGATCAGATTATTACTAAGATGCGTGATCAAATCAAAACATTCCATTAGAAGGAAGTTCTTTGGGAAGAACGTTTGAATATTAACACGCTTTTCGACCTGCAACACGAACAGCATTTTATTAAAAATACGAGGAAATAATTTCAAAAATTAGAAATGAATTTGCAACAAAGTTTGAATTTTAAAACCTTGGAAGGAAAAATCTTTGTATTTTTGACAGGTTTTTATTAACTTCCTTTCTTATGAGTCTTTTTGTTTGTCTGTTCGCTACAAAATGTGCAATCGGTTTTAAACTTACTTCCCTATGAAATATAAACTTTAAAAGTTAAATATAATTAAGAAATGAATGACAATGCAATATTAACTCTTTCTTGTCTATTCGGCTCAAATTTAGTATTTAGATGTAGTTAGTACTTTTGTAATCGTGCGTAACTCAATGGGAAGATAGTTTAAAATTGACTGCAAAATTTTGCTATATAAGATTAAAAAGAAAAACATTATTTATTTAAGCTTTAAATTAAAAAAATTACTGTCACACGTTCATAAAAGGGACTAGAAAGAACTTCAATACCATATTTTCAAGTCAATTTTTATGGGGCTAGGTATCTGCATGGATTTCCCATAAATTTTATACTTTTTAGCCCACTTTATATTCAAAAAAATTATTGTCAATAGATGCAGAAACCATATGCAAATGGTAGTAATTGAAATCTATTGCTGGTCAACGTTGAAGGCAAAATTCAATGAAATTAGATTGCTTGAATTTAAAAGAAAATATAATTGTCAGCGATTTTGAAATACTAAAAAATTATCAAAAGAAATTACTTCCCATAGTGGGAAGTACGTATAGGTGAAGAATTATTTTCATTAATTAAACAGAAGAATCTTTTCAGGTAAACGATTGTCAACTCTTTTGAGTCCGTTTTAAAAACAATCACTGCGAACAAAATAGAAAAATGTTAGCAAAAAAGAGTACAAGAAGAAAATAATTTAATTTTACGGCTGTAATTTATATTTTTACTTTCTCATACGAAGTATACAAAAAAGAAAATATAAAAATCGTCAAAAATTGAACCTCGAAATTTTGATGCGTTTTCCCTTTTTTTACGTTCTTGAATTCGAAAAACTCATTTCATAAATTATATATCGCTCTGTCTGTGAATATAACTCAAAAACGACTCGATATAGACATATGGAATTTATTATTTCGCTTTTACACAAAATTGACGATTTCTGTTAAATCTTGGAATAAATTCCAATTAACTTGAAATTTCAATTTCTGTTTCAATTTTATTTATTTAACAGTTACCATGTTTCAGTGAACATGGTGACTATAAAGCAAATAGATTCAGATAAATAAAAAATTCTCATTTTAGAGCAAATGTGTAAATGCATATCAAATTCTTCTCTAGAATATGACCTAGAAATCAAATTCCCCTCTAGAATGGCGCCCTCGCATACGGGCAAACGCTATAGCACAAAAATTCACTTACCTAGATAGTAAAACGCGATTAATTCAAAAATGGAATTACGTAGATAATAAAATTTTATCTGGCACTTTATTACTAATATTTAAGTTTGATTCCAAGCTGTCTTAAAGAGAGCGTCAAATTAGGCCTCGTGACTTCTGCCGTCTTAGCGAAGATCCAAAATTTTTAGGTGAAAGAACATCTTTCTAAGCAACATGCGAAAAGATTTCGGGCAGATAGTTCTTAATGGTTTTTACAGTGTTTTCAAAACAAATCTACATTTTCATAAAAATTCCATTCATACAAAAGATTTGTTTTACTAAGCCCTTGCTAGCATACGAATACACTCTTTTATTCTACTCCATTCTTTTCATAGATCATTTCTTTGACAAATGCTTACCAAGCAACGACCATTTTAAGCTATATGTGGTTGCTTTGTATAATAACACAAAACCAAAAAAAAAAAAAAAAAAAAAATCACATCTATTTACGTGCAAATTGGATGTGCTTCTCAAAACACACCATAATGAAATTTTTCTCCCCCTTTCCGATTAGAGAAGGTATCCGTCTTCTAAGGCTTCCCTGTTTTTAAGCCAACATGTGGAATCGTTACAAATGCGCCAGAAACAATGGAAATTTCCTCTCCCGGGCCCTGTTTAAACAGAATCCCATTGAAGGCAGGAAATAGGTTGTTTATTGAGTGGGTGCGGCTTTTCTCCTAGACCCTTTCTGTCAAGTCGGTTTTCCACGGCGATGATTAATAGCATTTCTCCCTTTGCTGACACGAGTTTCCTTCCTTTTGTTTTTGTTTCGCCGTTCGAAAGGGCACGTGTTGAGCCTTCATGTTCCAGAAAAAAGGGTATTTTTTTAGGAGAATTCTTCCTCCATAGGTAATTCGTTTTCTTCAGTTCGATCGGTGACGATGCTAAGTTCGGTGTAATAGACCTACCCTCTAAATAATTGAAGCGAGAATCCTTAGCAATTTGTTTCCTGCTGCTGGTGCTTCGAACTGCAATTTCCGTGCATAGTTGATTACTTTTGTTTCTACGGCTTCTCGTTTACTGTAATTTAAATTGATTTTCACTGTCGTTTAATTTCCTTCTAGTCCATTTAAGCTAAATTGTTGCTATTTTTATGGTCGATTTCAATAAAGAGCACACTTCGTTAGAGGTGCCTTTTATGTGTCTCATGATCTCCCAGAATAAAATTCTCTCTCTTTTTTTAAATCTGCAATGTTTTAACGTAGAATTTATGTCACCATCTATGTATAAAAACTGAAGTTCTATAAAATGCGTAGACATTTTGCAGAATGCTAAAAAAGGACAGCAATGTATGAAGCGATTAAACATTTCGCAATATTTCCGAAAGCCAAATGTGAAACTAGCAAAGTAAGAAATACATCTCCAATGCAAAAAATGAGCCTGTTTCAGAAAACATAGATGAGGTTATACCCGTTGGTGGATTAAATCAACTATGATGATAATATGCTTAAGGAGATTTAAGAGATTAATTCTTATTACTATTTGTGCATGCTTAAAAGAAGCTAGTAAGGCACATGCATGCACAAAGTTTGTCAAAAAACTCATACCATCCATGTCATGCTGGTAATGATGATGAAAATTATATTTTGAGCATTCTTTTTCTTTATACTAATAAACTGTTTAAATAGTAGCGTTATCAATACTTTTTTTTTTTCATTTCGTTTATTTTTTTTCATACACTACATGAATAGCATTTGTCATTCTATAGCTCGCATGTCGTTAAACTATGAAGTCCGTTATTTAAAAGATATCAGATATTTTATGATTGGTTTGGTTTAGTTATATTAACTTCCCGTTTGAAGCAACACTTGGGCTATTTTGGGACGGACATCGTCATTTTGAACCGCGGTCAGATGACGAGGATGACACCTGAGCTGTCACCCCCCTCTCCACACCACACCACATCACATCAGCGGGAGATATTTTATGAAATAACAGATCAACCATAATCAGTTGCTTCATGAAACAATTAAATATCCTTTGAAATAAATGATAAATGTTGATCAGTTATTTTATGAAATAATTATCCGAATCGCCAATTTACTGCAATTTTTTGAGGGGGGAAAAAAAAAAGAAATGAGCTACAAAAATAGTAAAGTATACGAAATAGCTAATTTTCACTGATTTGTACAAATAGTTTTATTTTAATAGTGTGAGCATGTATACAAAATGTAAATACTATTTTTTATAATCATTAAATTAATATTTTAGAATTAAATTTAAGGAAATAAACTTATTTATTCAATTAATTGAGTATTATTCCAATTAAGATGAATGATAAGAAATCTAATATTTTATTTCCATATTGTTTAAGAGTATCTCTATAATTCTGTAATTTAAGTAGAATTCCAATTGCTTGAACCTCAGTCGTTCGATATACTTTGAGGCGGGGATATAAATACCCCCCCTCACACACACACACAAAAAAAAAAAACTTTCCGAGTAAAAACAACAAACTAACTTGGATTCCTATGGTTCAAACAGCATTATTTTGATATATCTTCTAAACAATATTTTTTATATTAAAGTAAAATTTTGTTTTATCTCTTAAGTAATAACAATTTTCCTTCAGTTATATAATTATCTGCATCCAGTATTATCTTGGATATGGATAATTGAAAATCTGAATTCATTCATACAGAATTCATTTTCTGTAGCTTAGGAAGCGAAATAACACTTTCGCAATCCTTTAAGTCAATAGCCAATTTAAAAGGATTCTTTGAGATTTTATTCATCCGCAAAGCTGACAAGGTAAATTAAGCTAACTGAGATCTAAAGTTTCTTCTCCTATGAATATTCCTTGATTAATAAGTTGACTTGATGTATAGCAATCATTCATCGCTAAATAACAATCCAGGAGAATAAATGAACCAAAATATTATTAACTACATTTTTAAATATATTTCTGAACATTGAATGATATATTTATAAAAAAAATCATTTTTGTCTGGGAGTAAGCGAGTTATACTTTAAGATCCTTCAAAAGCATACGCCTGATACTTTTCTCCAATACGAAAGTAATTAAATAGAAATCACTGCAACAAGCAAAAATATGAACTGATATTATAAATACAATATCAGGAGAATTCTAATATCAAAAGTGATGTAAAGCGTTACAATCCATTGTTGAAAGCAACATTTGTGAATCTACAATTTTCTTCAATTCACGGGACGCTAATATATGCCACGCCTCATTTGCACAATGAAATAATGCATAATGAATGCTATGAATTTATAATGGGATGTAATGAATACATATTTAAAATGAACTGTTGGTGAAAATTGATGTAAATTGTGTTCCGAGAGGAGCATTATTAATTTTCTCATGCATAGTTATTACATTAAATGATTAATGAAACTGCTTAATGTATCTTCTGCTTTATAATGTCACTTTCCAGAATTAATTTAATCTGGAAGTTGTACATTTCCTTATGAGACAGATAAGGTTGTGCTTATATGAGGTTAAGGCAACTTATTAAGAATATTTCCTTTTGTAATGAAACAATTCATGCGGAGAGAAAGGTCCATGAAAGTTAATTGAATTTTGAATTAGTATTTCATATTATGAGAGAATACAAGTGAAATATCTATTTCAGTTGCAATGAAATAGCATAATTAGGATTATTCACTCCAACAAAGAGTAATAAACCAGCCAGACTGGTCTCCCTCAAATCTTCTCGCATACTATCTAATAAATATCGTATCTTCCTACCCCAGTCATAAAATAATGGAAATAGTGTATTTACACATGTTTTGGCTCACTATTCTAAATTTGTCTACAATTTATCTAGTCATTAAAAAAAATTCTTATTTTTTAAAATAAACTTTATGAATGAAATGAATGAAGCTTATTTTAAAAAAATAATTAGAATATATCTAATTAAAAAATATATCTTTTAATAGAATATAAACATATTTAGTTTCTTAAAAAAAATTTTTAAAGATTTAAGAATAAAAATAAGATGATTTTAATAACTAGAGAAATGATAGAAAAGTGAGCCAGAATGTGCGTAAACACACTAATATGGACCTTGGGTAAGGCCGTAATTGGTGAAAAATATTTACGAAATATTGATCTTTGGTGTGAATCTAGTATTTATCAGAATTACAATTTCAGCCGCAATGTAATGTACCAAATGTCATTTACTTAAGGTATTGTGCATTTGCTTTATGTTTACATGCATGCGAAATTACGCCCAAAATACAGCCAACCCTTTGACAGATATGATTCAAACTTTGATAAAGATTAATGTTTTAGGTGCTAAACCTGAATACCAAATTTTATTTATCTCGTTTTTGATTTTTTTTTTATCGAATTTACCTGTACACGAACAGAAAGACAAACTATCTCTAAATGGATTTCCCTCAAAATATGAAAGAATCTATAAATTTTGGTCGTAATCACAGCCAAATTTCAGTAGTAGTGTTTAAAGTGTTGTTGAAATTTTGTATTCTCAGACAAATAAACAAAATGCCAGAATATTTCTCTTGCTCTTGAAACGTGGAAATCCATCAAAATCTCCGAGTTCAAGTTTTTGCACGATTAAGATAGTTTTTCTATACAAAATATATAAAAAAATGAAAAATGCTCTGTTTAAAATAAAAATGTTTAAAAATAATGTGAACTTTAGAAGACCACATTTATACAGAATTCCTGTAATTAAAGTTCCTATATGCAGAGTCATCAATAACGATAACTAATCATCAGCCACATATGAAGCTTTATGGATAATTTAATAAAGAGACGTTTAAAATATTCAACGAATTAAAAAAATATTAATACCAAATGCAACAATTAAATGAGTGTTTTCAAGAACATGTTTCAAATCTCCCCGGGTCCAAAAGACACAATTTTGGTATTATGGAAGTATGCGCGCACACACACACACACGATAAAAAAATGCTTTGAGCTAGGGCAGTGCAATTTGGTATTTGGTTTTTAACGACAAAATTTGTAATTTAATTTTCAAAAATTTTAAATGAAATTCATTTACAGGAAATCTGTTGTTAGCAAAAATAGAATGCTCCTGTAATATTGGAGTTTTCTTTCCATCCGAATGCGTGTACACAAACAGTTAATGATTCGTACCCCGTTCGCAACAATTTATCACATGAAGTGAAATGATGCTTCCAATTATTTATGCAAGATGTTATTTGACGGTTTTATGCAAATGTTTTTTCACTCTATATAACAGCGGAAGCACTCGTGCTCACATACTTAGACGTAGATTCAGTTTCTTTCTTTTTTTCTTTTTTTTTTCACTTGTGTTCGTAGTCTGTGTCGGTGTAATATGTGATATTTTATAATGTATCAAATGTTTGTTTGTCGCAAAAAATAAAAGTCTGTGTTTTTAAGAAGTCTTCTCGACCTGCAACATTTTATAAGCACCAGTCACGTGCATTTTTCACTGTTATTATTTGAACATCTTACTCTGCGGGCCTTACAGACGATTGATCTTGACAATTACAGGGCTTGAACCCAAATATCGTCTGACATCTGTCTTACTGGCTGTTCGAGTACAAGTTAACTCGATGACTACAAAAGGCAAAGTGCTAAGTAGGCAAAATTTAGTGCATAAGTTTTGGGATCTAAAACATAGATACTTATAAAAGTTTGATCAAAATTAGTCCACTGCTGACCGTCCGTCGATCTGTACTTTCACATGCATATAAGCCTAATACCTCATAAATGCAATAACTTAAATCAATGAAATTGTGTATCTTATCCTGGGGCTACAATTCAAGTTTTGTGTTAAATTTTGGTGTCAGTCGAGCATCAAAAAAGGCGTCCAGAATACATATTCTTGCTATAGATTAAGTAAAAATGCTGGATTCCCATCTAAAATCAGTAATTCGTAACTATCATTTACCTACGCAATACAAGGAATTCGTGGCGTTACCCAAGAACCAAAATTTTAGGAGGAAGAAATGGAATAAGACCTTTATTAAAGAGTATGTGAGAAAGTGTGCGGGGGGGAGGGACCATCTCCACTCATTTTCGACTTGTTATAGTAGTTACTCTCAAAGAGGAAAACATTCAATGTACTCACCTTCAGAGTAACCTAAAATATACTACATCCATTTTTGTTAGACAGATTATTTTTATCCAAACTCTGATCCAATATCAGTTGACTCAATAATAAATTTGGAATACAGAGGAGATACAAACAGATCCCCTCAGTTCAAGAGGATTCCAAAAAATATCATAAAGAAATTTG
The DNA here is from genome assembly GCF_947563725.1 of Argiope bruennichi. Classification (NCBI taxonomy): domain Eukaryota; kingdom Metazoa; phylum Arthropoda; class Arachnida; order Araneae; family Araneidae; genus Argiope; species Argiope bruennichi. The sequence goes on from NC_079154.1 coordinate 61,002,562, forward strand.
AAAAGAAAAAAAAACCCATAGTTGCCGTCTGTGTTGTTTATTTTAAGAAAAAGCGATTTCTGCAAAGATCGTGTTCGAAGTTACTGTTCAAACTAAAGAGGACAGAGTTCCTATTTCAGCAATAAGTTCTCAGAGAGTAAATACAGTTTCAATTACATCTTTATACACACATCGAAAAAATTTCATTTGTATCACTATTTTTTACTATGAAACCTTCCTCTAGTAGTTATCATACTTAGAATTACATTTCATATTTTTCTCATTTTTTTTATCAACTTTTCACAAGATTCCAAAATTTTCTGAATAATGTCACGGCCATTAACAATTTTAGATTACTTAAAAGGACTACTCAAAGGAATTATATGCCTTCTGTTTATCACCATTTGAATTAAATTTGATATAGATAATCTGATATAACTAATCAATAGTTATGGTCCTTAGATATTAAGTCCAGATAGAAAAAAAAAATATATATATATATATGAGAAGGCTGTAAATTCATTCAGGGTTATAGCAATTAATGACTAATATATCAAATGGAATCTCTGCCTCATACAGATGTTAATGACAGAGTGCCTACTTAATTGTATGGGGAAAGCTATATGTGAAACATTGCGCCAAATGAATAATCGCCAAGTAGTTATTCCATTCAGCCGAAGCACAAGGAGAAATATGAATGATTGTTATCACAATAACACGGATGCAAAAAACAGATTGAATCCTAAGAACTATCTCTCTAGCCTCTTTATAATCCGCACTAGATGAAATCTAAATTGAAACAAATCTACCCATCTGACCATAGTGCCAACAAACAGTGGTTTATAACTATTTCATAGAATCTTTTGGACATGGACACGTTTACTTAAGTTATGTCAACATCCCGTTTTAAAACAACACTAGGGCTATTTTGGGACGGACTATGTAATTTTGAACCGTGGTCAGATGACGAGGACGACATCTGAGTTGGAATCCCCCTCTCCACACCAGCGGGATGACGTTTGGCCAGGACGGTTTCATCGTGTACCAAACCCGCTTACACGATGGCTCTTCAGTGGAATCGGGTCACGAACCTGAAATCCTCCGGTTCCGAGACCGAGACCTTACCACCAGATCACCGCAGCCACTTGGAAATGGACACATTTTTCTAGGCGGTTTTTGATCATTTTTGTGCTTTCTATCACTCCAACTCAGTTTATAAGTTGAATTTTTAATCTTTTTTATAACTAATATTTGGATTTTAACATTCGAAACAAGCAATACAGTGTAGAACAATTCTACCAAAGTAGTATTAAATTTAAGTATGGAATTTCATTTCTCAGTTTTGTTGCATTTTTTAAATATCGTGTTCACATACATGAAGAATTACGTAGATAAGTTTCAAGGATTTGTACCAAATTTTGATATAAATTTAGTGATAAAAGCATATTCGAAATCTCCTTCATTTATATATCTGAATTTTTTAAGTCATGTACTACATCTACGAAGAAATAGATTGAAACGAGATCCACTGGTGGAAAGTCAAATTTGAGAGGGATTTGCAATCTTGGTTCTAAAATCATATACTAGATTTCACACATCTAGTTTTTCCAGTTTTAAGCTACGGGGCTCATAGAGATTGACAGACTGACATTGTTCCAGATATAACGTCTTCGAATTTAGACAAATTTAAAATAACAAAATGCATCAATTCAGATGAATTTGAGATTACATTGCTTTCTTTCATTAATAAAATGTCGAAAAAATAATTTAAAGTAATATTGTTTAACTCACTTTTGAATTGTTTTTGTATTTTAAGCTTGATTTTTTTTTCTCCATTTAAAACAGTTCCTAAAATGTAAGGTTTCATGATTGTTTTAAAATGTTTCAGCCTCGACAGTAAAATTAAATTTTCCACTGACGAAATACTGAAAAGTTACATCAGTACACAGAAAATAAAATATTGAGAAGCTGTCAATATGCCTCCATAAAATAAAAGCAGGGAATCTCAGATATTGTTTTCAAATACATATCGCAATTTTAGAGAAAATAGGAGTTAAATTCCCTTGTAGAAGCATATGCTCGTTTATTTTAAACAATAAGCGCATTGAAATAAGTAAATAAACTTGTTTGTCTCGAGTAAATAAACATATTGGAATAAGCAAATAAATTTATTTTGTCATAAGCAAACAAATGTGCAAACAAAGGTAAATTATTTTATCAGTTTTAAAATCGCTTGTTCTCTATATTTCCACGAAATGAAATTCTGAAATTCGAAACCATTTTTTTTCCCTCTAAATGTTTTATATCATTTACAGTAACATTCTATGAATGTCGTAAAGGTTGAATTATTTATACATTTTTGAACAATTCATTTTTAAGAGAAAGGAAAGAGAGGGAACCTATAAATAATTGAATATGTATTGGAAACTTAAGCGATTTAAAGAAACTGTCGTTTTGTTATTGCTTAGAATAGCACTTTACTTTCGAAATTTTGGCGACTTTCACATTTTTCTGTCAGAAAAACCTTTTTTGACTTATATCTATTTGTTTGAGAAAACAGTAACTTAAAAATTTCTTTGAATGAAATGAATAAGATTTTGTATATTGATTTTACACCATATTTGTGGACTTGTTATAAAATTTTGAACATTGCAATGCATTTGTTTCTGTTTTTCCGGTTATCCGAGTACAAGTGAAAGCTATCGCGTTGTTACCACAACAAAACAAATAATTAGATACTGTTCATTTCAGTATCCTAAGACTACCACTTTTCGACAATTCTATCTCACTAAGGGGTGAAACGCGGAAGATTAGGTACAATTCTGGAATTCTTCGTCCTTCTTTGGCATTGATTTCCGCCCTATTCGACATTTTTTGGTTCATTTTTTTCTCGTGTATTTGAGTGTCGTTTCTGATCGCATTATTTTATTTTAATTCAGAATTGCATATTGATAACTGGCTTGTTCAAATGCTGGTTCAAAATTTGCTACTTATTTCATGTAAAATATTTAAAATAATATTTTTAAGTAAAAAAAAAATTATTAATGATGTTAAATTATATATTTAAAAATACCATATATTTTTTTAATAATATTAAGACTTTCCGTATTAACAATAACTTATGAAATGAAAATAAACTGTTACAACTCTCCATTATCCAAATGTTTAATCTCAAAATATTGTCAAAAATTCAACAACATGTAAAAAAAAGAAGCATTTTAACATTTAAAAAAATCATTATCATTTAATAAAAAGTAAGTTATCAAATTTTAGAACAGAAATTTTCTATTTATTCATCGAACTTTAATTTTTATGCCCCTTACCTTTATGCCAATAAAAATTACTCTAAAATATTTTATTGTGAATTAGTATCTTTTCCCGACAGTACTGCGAATTATCTGCAATATTTATGACTCATAATCGGCAAGTAATCTGAGTTTATTTTAATGTTAAATGTGAGCATCTCTTCCTTTCATCTTTCATCTCACCCCTATTTTGAGGAATTAAACCCACCCTTAACGCATGCGCAGAAATGCGAAGGGTTTTAGAATCCTTTGACAAATAATAAACAGAATTTGGTCCACAAGTTTATGATCTAAATTATAGATACGTGTCAAATGTTTAACCGAATATGTGTCAGAGTTGTCCGCTTATCAATCTCTACTTTCGTTTTTATGTAAACGCGAAGATTTAAATAAATGAAATTTATTTAAATTTTTATAACAAGTATATAATCAATTTTAGTACCAAGATCATTATGCGATCTTGTTACTAAAATTGTAGTTCTGCACCAAATTATGCGATCTTGTTACTAGAATTGTAGTCCTGCACCAAATTATCAGATCTTGTTACTAGAATTGTAGTTCTGCACCAAATTATGCGATCTTGTTACTAGAATTGTAGTTCTGCACCAAATTATGCGATCTTGTTACTAAAATTGTAGTTCTGCACCAAATTATGCGATCTTGTTACTAGAATTGTAGTCCTGCACCAAATTATCAGATCTTGTTACTAGAATTGTAGTTCTGCACCAAATTATGGGCCTGCTAAATCAATTACAGACTCAATAACAATGGGGCATTGGTCTATCAAGCGGTGCTCTCCTTTGTACTTCGAATCCCGTCGAACATTTGGACAAAATGTCGTTTGCTCACGGGTGTTATCCTCGTCATCTGATCACGGCTTAAAATATAAGATGCGTTCCAAAGTAGATATGGTATTGTCTCGAAACCGAATGTTATCGTAACTAATTTAAATTCCCATTTCATCAAAATAAATTTCGAATCGCAAAATGCATTCGATTCTAATCTGATTGTAAATTTATTTTCAAATATTTCAATGAATTTTTGATGATTAAGATGAATGCTATTTGATATTAGTTTTCCTTTTAACAAATTAATTTAATTCAATTATTTAAAATATATATTACGTCAAATTTGTTTATAGTCGGTAATATTATATTTGAACACGTGCGTGTCAAAATACAATGGTAAGGAGTGCATAAATTTTTCTTTGTCAAGGGATGCCAGTTAACCATGTGCAAAAATTTTTTACAAAATCTAACAAAAATAAATTATGTCTCTACAATAACATACAACCGATCTCATTTATTAACAGAGCTCTGCTCTTTAGTTCATTTTATATTGAAGTTGTAACGTTTCCCCGTTTCCCTCACATGGTTATTGGCATTCCTACCAGATGTAACGTCACCCGTTTCCCGCACATAGTTAAGTGCCTACGGATCGCCAGATGTGGACCTTTTCCATTGGCAGTCATTGTTTCTGGTCATTTGTTATATCCAGATAAAGGGCCACAGATGGGCGTCTCGTCATTTCATATAGATACATCATGTCCTCAAGGGCAAAGAACGTCAAAACATCCAGATGTTCATTTTTTATCTTATGAAGAGACACTCTAAATCTACAAGAAATGATCAATCACCAGCAAACGTTGTCATTATGTGTCGAACTCGGGTGGATGTCAGCCGGTGTTAGCTGCGAATTGATTATAAATTGATTGAATTGATTACTGCCCAAGAGAGGTCAGCTACAGAGATGGATCATCAACAGATATTCCCACGATCGATTGGAGATCATTGAGGAAGCAATGTTGAACAGCTATTGGGTGATTGGGAACTCAAGTCCACCATTGTGAAAACTAAAGCCGGAGATATGAGTGAAATAAAATACGGTATTTTGGTTTTTGCTTGGTGAGCGAAGAGAGTGAAGAGAGGAGAGCAGTGAGAGGCGTTGAAGGAGAAATCGGAGGGACGCCGGTGTTCGAAGTTGTTTGATTTTGTGAGAAGCTCCGTGTGATTCGGGTTTCCGTGTAAGATTAGCCGTTTGAGCTAACAGTCTGTTAGCGTTGTTTATATATATATATATATATATTCTCGATTTAATCAAGGAACTATTTTATGATTCAACAGTTTTGTAAATAATAATAACCTAATTTCAACTAAATTTGATATAATATTAACCTAGATGAGAGCAAATTGTTTTTGTGTACATATATAAGGCTGTAATTCAAAGAATTGTTTTATAACTCTGTTCTCTTATTTGATCGATCAGGATCAAGATATTACAACTTATATAGGCTTATTTGTATTATTATTAACTTCATTTAACGTCTTAACGTATAAAGATATTAACTTCATTTAACGTCTTTATTAAATCATTTTCATTATACAAGGATCTTTATTTTCCCATTCTAAGATGGGCCAAAAGAAATATTCTTAAACTCCTCGTTAGATTAGAACCATCCTAATGGGTTTCCTAGCCAGTTCCGCGATTTAGGCATTATTCTGCTCTGTTCTGAATGAAAGATGGCAAAGACACAAGTCTGCCGCAACAAGAAACTCTTGTTCAACGAGTTGATTCCGTGGTTTGAAAGAAACGGAAGCTGTTCAAAACCCAAACAATGCACTGGAGACAAACTAGTTGAAACTGACTTTGGACAGTGAATATTTAGACATTCCTTCTTCATATTCTTTGCTTTAAAAAAAAACTCGAAAAATTTTCAAACTAATGACACTTTTAAAAGAGCATTAAGGCTCTTCTCACTTCACTGGTAACTTTCTTTGAAAATGGATTCGGAAAGCTGGTTCAACAATACAAAAAAAAAATACTGATACTAAAAATATAAATATCAGTTTTTAATACGACTACGTCGAAAAGTAAACAGGTTTTAGAAATAATTTTACTTTGATTTCTCTTTTTACTTTCTCGTATGCGTTGTATAGAGAAAGTATCGCACTCCTCAAAAGTTTTGAACTCGAGATTTTGACGAATTTCCACGCTTTAGATCAAACACATTTATTTTTGGAAAATGTCCATCTGTCCGTGACAAAGATAACTTTAAAATGCTTAGAGATAGACGGCTGAAATCTGGCGTACAGTCTTTACACTAAATGTGTAGATTTCTATCAAATTTTGAGCCAAATCTAAAAAGGAGTTGATTGTCTGTTGGTCTGTACTTTCAGAAACATGCATACACGGTAGCTCAAAGTTCAGTTTAGTGCCAAATTTTAGCATCAGTCAGATAGGAAAACCGCAGCTAAAACACAAATTCAATTTTCGGATGCCGGGGATTAATCGCCAAACAACCTGCCAAGAATGGCACGATGTAATATAGCAAAAATGTTCAATTCACGCCAAAGGTTAATATTTCGTAACTATTGTACGCCAAAGCCATGTAACGCGTTATCTGGGGTAACACCTTTATTCGAATGTATCCAAGAAAGGTTTGGGGAAAACCACTCCCACTGATTTCATGACTCTTTAGAGTTTGGGAGAGAGCCAGCCGTTGCATATTCGTTTTGCTTTGGGTTCAATTCATTTTAATATATATATTAAACTCTTAATTTCAATTTAATTAATTTCCAAGGTTTTATCTTTATTTAGCCTATAGTAACTTTATTCTAAAATATTCTCTTATCTCTTGATCCAATTCCACTGTCTCTAAATTAATTCAAGAGAAGCTATGTAAAATTGCTGAATTGGCTAAAAGCCTAACTTTCCCACACTCCGCGTGAAGAGACAAAATACTGCTGATGAGACAAATTCTTTTTTAAAATCTCCCTGTGTTTCCCCTACCTCACCGATGCGTGTAACGAAAATCCCTATGAAAATCTCATTATATATTAGCACCCTATCAATTTCTCTGTTTATATAAGATCAGGGATAAAATGTCCAAGAGCTTTTTCCTCATTTCCTTTCTGTGTGCTCATCGCTTGTACATATGCCTGCTTCTTCAAAATGAAATAAAACGACGTCTACGAAATTAAAAGTATCTTCACTGTCTTCAAACTACATTCTGCTTCACACATATATATATATATATATATATATATATATATATATATATATATATTTGTCTAAATCTACACTATATATATCTCTCTGAAGATTTTTTTTTTCACTTTCAGCTTGCTTTGGTACTTTGGTTTACAATTTAATGAAAGAGATTCTTAGTTTTCATTATTTCAATATAACTATATGAATTTATACAGTTTGATTTAGAAAGGATAAAGAAATAACATTCTTTAAAACAAATAACGCTTTCCAGCATAATAATATTATCTTACTACGGTTTTCAAATTTAGAGTTCGAATTTTTTTTTTTTTTTTCGAAAATGGGAGGAATTTAAAAATAAACTTTAAATTAAAAAGATGTAAACAAATCATTAAAGTAAAATAATACAATAAATAAACAAATAAAATTATTGTAAAAAATATATGAAGAAACATTCATCAAATTAAATTACATTATTCATGATTTAAAGTGGATACCTTTGCTTTAATTTTACAACTGCGGCTTCTAAAGAATTCAAAATAGTGAAAACTCGAGCACCCTTAACCAGTTGACCTATCGCCTCAAACCTTAGATTCTAACCTGTTTGTGTTAATTTACATTACGAATGGATATATTTGCATTAGGAGAATACATAATTAAATTTATAAGGCCGACGAGAATTCTGATACAATAACATTTCGCATTAAGTTGCAATGTTTCAGATCAGATGAAATGATGCAGAATGTATTCATCAATTCCAACGTGTGCATTTCAATAAGTACTGCAGCCCAATTGTCTAAGTTATTTTGTAGCATTATAATTCACTAATCTAAATTCGGGCATTTGAATTTAGATTAGTGAATCGTAACTTTGCAGCCTTGTATATTTCCTCCCAGATAAATGTAGTTCAAAAGCGTAATTAGGTTGATTCAATTTCTGCGTCCTGTAATATCACTGATTGAAATTCATTTGGATTCAACGAAAAACATTACATTTTATTTTCTTTCCATTATAGAAACAATACTTTTTGTAATTTTGTCGAGTACAAATTGTTGAAAGAATAACTTTTATAATTATTAAAAAAAATCCACTTCAATATTGTAGCGAATCTTCTCCCTCCAAATCTCCTCTAAAAAAGTCCTATGTAGAATTATATTAGCCAATGAAAGTGAAAATTTAATTCAAAAAAGAGAGAGAGAGAGAAAATGGTATTTGTTGATATTTACGCACCCATGATAAATCGCCAAAAATTAAAAACATCGCCAACTAAAGTCGCTTGTGATAAATCGTCAACAAACGAAACCATTTTGGCACCTTAAATAAGATGGAACCCAGCGTAACCTGAAAATCGCAAAGTAAATAGAGGGCCGTAAATATAAACAAGTATTGAGAGAGTTGTAGTAGTTGTAATTTCTGAATAGTTTCTAAATAGTTGTAATTTCTGAATTTTTCTTCAGATCTCAAAAGCAAAATTTTGGCCATGATATGCTAGCTCATCTATACGCATTTATGTGAAAACGATGTCTCTAAAATGTAGTAAGTTAATTTGATTATGGGTTTGGTTTCACCGCCAGTATTGTAGGACCAAATTCGTCTTTAATTTAATTGATTTGAATTTTTTTTTTTTTTTTTTTTTTTTTTTGCAATATCGTGAATAGTTTTACTTTCTGGTATACATAGCGTGGAGATTCGACGAATCTCCCAGTTTTAGACCTCTCTGAGTTTCAAAAAACACATTTTTGGAAAATATCCGTCCATCTGTCTGTGACAAAAATAACTCAAAAACGCTTTGCGCTAGACGGTTGACATTTGGCGCACCGTTTTAACACCAAATTTGCAGATATCTATCAAATTTTGACTAAAATCTGTTCAGAGAAAGTTCCTCTATCTGGTTGTTCGAATATAAGTTAACGCGATAACAAAATGAAGAAAGCTAGATAAGTAAGATTTCGTACATATATTTAACATCTGTAGTGTAAAAACCTGTCAAATTTTTAACTAAATCCAGCAATGGATTGACTGTCGATATGTACTTTCAGAAACATGAGAAAGCGATAATATAAACGATGAAGCAACAAATATGTGAAAGCGAAATATATCAAATTTGGTATGAGATTTTGTGATTACAAATGCAATTTTCTGTCAAATTTTTGTTTCAATCGGATGAGAAAAACAAGTCAAAAACACAAATTCCGAGTTTTGGTTATTATTAACTGATGCCAGGGATTAATCGCTGAAAAATTCGCATCATACGATAGATTCAGTAGAAATGTTAAATTCATGCCAAAGATAAATATTTCGTATCTATCGTACCCCATGACATGCAAGCATTGTCTAGCATGAAAAGTTTATTAGAGAGTGTGGTAGAATTTTTCGGGAATACCTTTCCGGTTGGGTTCTAACCATTGAAACAGATTGGCAAGTGAATAAAACACATATATTCAACATCATTTGCCTTTTATACTTGATCAAGACATTAAGTCCGAAGAAGTTATTTAAGATTTCTACTACATATCATCCCAAGAGGGGGCTCTTCGAAATGAGGATGAGAAGCTTCTGGCATGGTGGTTGGTTCTCGCCACCCTGGAGGGTAACGAAAAGGTGGGATTCTGGCTCCTACCATCGATGACGGGACGTACTTCGTTAGGGAAATGTTGTACTGGGGCCGGTGATGGCCGTTAGGATTCAACCACAGTTTTCGCCAATATTGCTGTTGTGGCGGTCTGGTCATTCAGTAATTTTTATCCGTGTGCCTTTGGGCAGGTCGGGGAGTCAGTGACATGACTTCTGCTGTATATCAATAAAAAGAAATGTTTCAAAGAAATGTACATCGTCAATTCTCTAGTTTTAAAATAAAGAAAAAATGTTTAAAAAATGAAAAGAATGATTGAATCAACTTATAAAATGTTCAGAGTACTATTTTTTTAAAAGTTGATAATTTACATAAATTTGGGAACTGATTGGCGGAGTATTAATCTGCCCAATACAACTGTATTTTGGCATTGTCTGGATAGCAATGAACGGAAAGTCACGCGACTGAAATGCATTGTACTTCAATTTATAAGTTTGGCATTTAATCCCAATAAAAGAAAATGTTTTCTAAAATTCATTAAAAAATAATTCTAAGGTATGTAAGGAATAAAGGAACTTGAGTGACTTTAAAATATTCATTTAATGAGGACAAAAATAGGACATCTTTTAAAATAAAGGTAAAATGTTACTAGGAAATACATTCACTTATGAAACAGGACATCTCCAAAATTAAGTCTTCATATACCCATTTAAGACTCACTTTATTGATACGATGAACGGAACAATAAAGTTGCAACGTCACTTCCATCCAAATCATAAAAGGAAGGGCAGAATAACAAAGGAAAAGAAAAAGTGAAATTCTTTAGAAATCTGTACACGGCTTATCACTCAATACATTTTTCTAGAAGTAGCAAAATCACCCCTAAAATCGCATCATAAATGCCCAAGACATTTATTGAAGGCTCTGTTGTCATCACGGATATCCGTCGTTACGGCTGATGTGGCCCATTACTTCAACTCTGATCCTTAATTGTCTGTCTGTCATCAAGAGCGCGTGCTGGAAGACTCCCTGCTGACGAGTGGGAGGGTGGCAGGCAGACATTGCCAACTCCCAACCCCACTTCCATCAAGAGCGTGCCTAGTAGGTAATAACACTAGAAGGTCGCCAACTTCCAGTCTGCCTACCCTTTCTGAGATGGCCCCTCTGCGTGTGGATATGCCCAACTTTCCAAGTAAGTGTCGACTCGCGCTGTCATTGGCCATCCTGGAATGACTTCCGCAATGGCAGGCTTAATCAAATTTCCTCGGGGGCTGGGGGGGGGGGGGGTTAGACTCTTTCATGAGCATTGTGCGTGCTACTAGTCATCATAAAAGATGCCTTCTTTTTAGAGATGGGTAAATGTGAAGGATATAGTCCGATGGAAGGCTCCTTTCTCTAAAAACTCCGAGGATCGTCGTCGTGACGTGAGTTTTTCTCTTCTTTATCCCCAGGAAGCGCCTTCTTTTGTGATCGGTGATGATTTCGTGCCGTTCTTATTGGCATCGACGATCGGATATGTCCGGAAGGTTGTTGTCATAAAACGTGCATATTTCTATATTGCGTTCTTGTTTTTTGACATGCATGCCATTTTTTCGGATAAATGCTTCAGTCAAACGTTTTCTGTTCCTACTTTTTTTTTCTGTTGCTCATCAAACCTAAATTGAAGACGTGTCAATTTAAAAGATAAAGAATCATTTGGATATTGAAGACTACATCAATAAGATAGCACTTTATGTAATAAAAGCTCTTAATCAACAAAGGATTCGATTTGGAAATCAAATCATTTAATACAGAAATTGAATATCTATATAATCATATATTAGATAAAACAAAACAAACGACAAAAGTTCCAGAATTTCTAAAAAAAAATCGATTTAAAGACTGAACTTGAATGGATAGATAGACCAAAAAGAAAATTTGGAAGAATGCAAGAAAATAAATGCATTTGTGGAGGAATTGGTATTGTTTACCACTATTTAAAAGAATGTATTGAAGTCTCGGAGTTAAGAAAAAATCTGCAAATTGTAAATAATGACTTAAGTACAATACTGATGGTACCAGGTAATCTTAAAACTCTGAAAGACATGTCAAAAATTGTCTGTTTTTTACCAACTATTTGAGAGTTTGAAAGTATTCAATTTTCTGTTTTTGTTGTGTAACGAGAATTTGAAGAGATATTTTGAATTTCGCAAAGATTTTCTCTTAGTGATGGTCGTTTCATTGTTTTATGGGTAGATAAGAAGCAGAACAGTAATTGACCACTTTGTGGCCAATTACCTCGAAGAGAATATCAGTTTGACAAATCGGTCAATGCAAGGATGCACAAAGCTAAAGATAGAAGTCGGTCACAACAAATCCTGTCGGTACTGCTACATTCAGTGGTGGCGGTGTGGTCGGTTGTACGCAAGAAGAAGGCCAAAAAGAAAAGAAAAAAGTGAATGGAATTAATCATCAAGCATATTTACTGAAGATGAAGTATCCAAGTAGACTGTGTTTCGATGAGATTAGAATGCCATCATCGGATTTTCTTCAACATCTCTGAGTGTTTCATTGTTTCATTATGGGTCGCTGAAATGGATGTGGGAGAATTAAGTAATTGTCAAAGACAGCGGCAACATAAGACTTGCTGAAATAAGGTTTAATGATGTTACTCTACCTGAAGATGTTACACCAAAGTCGAAGTTGCAGAAGCAAAGTCTTTAATCGATTTTTTTCTACACAAGGTATCGAAATTTTACAATGGGATATAGGTCAGGTTGTAAATTAGAACAAAACAGCAACTTGAAGTTATTATACATATGTATATATTTGAAATTCTATTTTGAAGTTTATGGTGTAATTGTAATGTAGAATATCACTAAAGAATAAGATTTTGCAACATATTTGTAACAATCACATATTGATACTCTGAAATATAATTTGTGTCATTTCATGATTATGATGTTAAGAGCACACGAAAATCAAATCAGCTTATCTAAGTTGTGATTAAAAAAATAAGTTTCAATAAAATATTTAATTCTGCAAATAAAATTGCATTTGAAGACATCAGAATAATTGAAAATGCTTTGTATAAAATATCACTAAATTTCTGAAAAAAACTTTAAATAGAGTTCTAAAGGATTAAATATGTTCAACTTGACCCAAAGAGGATTTAATTCTCTTGTGCACTGAATGTCCCAATTATGAAACAAGTAATTAGTTTTTAAATTTAAACGTGTTGATATCAATGATTCAGACGTATCAAATCGTCTTATTAAAGTTCTTCTGTTGATTTCTTTCTAAATTATGACATTCCTTCAAAACTTATTTACTTAAAAAATTTTAGCAGTGTTTTCCTCCTTTCATTTAGACATGATACATCACGCCAAAAAGTTGTCGATATTTTCTTCAAAAATCTGTAATAAATGTAAAAAATTACGTAATAAATGTTCTATTATTATTATTATATTGTTTTTAAAAATCAATATAATAATAACAGAAATTGATTTTTAGAAGTAAAATTTACTAATAAAAAAAGCATTAGTAATTAAACTCAGAATGCGCTTATTTATTTTTAATATTTGTTTAATGATTGAATGCTCCAGTGTTAATAGTTTTGAATCAATTACTGAAAAGCAAATCATAAGAATATAAATCTCTAATAACGAGCCTTACAAAGCAATGTACCATTAACATAAATTTCTAAGCTAATACCATAAATTTCTAAGCCAATACCATAAATTTCTAAGCCGTCTTTAAGATCTACCAGGAAATTTATTCTCAAAAAAGAAAACTTCCGACATCAAACCACCTTTCTGCGAAAATAAGCCTTGAACAGGGAGTCAGGTTCCTTCAAAAAATTTGAAATAGAAAAAAAAAATAATAATAAGGAAATAAAAAATTAAACAAGGTAAAACACAGCAAGTATCATCTCCTGCCACTGCTTTTCTCTTTCGAGATTCAGCGGTATCTCTTAACTTCTGACATCGAGAACATGATCCTGGAAAATTAAATCAACTTTAACAATGCGAAAATTACACATTTCGCGAACAGAAACTGCCTTCCCCCATCATATACCCTCCCCTACACAAGTGTCACCGACTTTCGTGTATCATTATTAGCAACTTTAAATCCCCACTCCCACCTCCAAAAACATTCTTTGCCTCCCTCCAGACTTCTAAGCCCGATCCTTAGGTACTGTTCAAGTGTTTGAAGAGGGGAGTGGGAGTTGAAAATGGAATGGAATTTTAGAATGTTCGACGAGAGTATTGTGTTCTCCTCCTGTAGTTTTTCTTATTTTGTTTTTTCTGAGGGTAGCAGACAGTAAGATGAAATGTAATGTAAATATCAGTTTTCGAATGTCCTGACATGCAGGTTACATCCGAATGGAAAAACAAGGGAAAGAAGGGAGAAAAAGCGGTCGTCAAGAATGGGAGGTAAAGAATTAATTTTCGAGAGGGCAAGAAATTTCTTTTGTATTAAATTAGTAAAATTCTTTTTTTCTCTCTCATGACAACAATTTTTTTTTTCTTTTTGCTTTGTTTGAGTTTCAAAATGTTTTAATAGTGATAAGGCATTGGCACAAAGAGAAGCCTTTCCGATATCTATGTGTCTCGATTATTTTGTTGTTATATTTGCTTAATCCATGTATTACCCCATTTCAAAAATAATTTTATCCTAAATAATTATTTAAAATAAAAATATTTAGCAAACTAATTTTTTAAATGAATAATAAAAGTGTAAATTTCTCATAGCCCCATACAGAAATCTAATCCCATAAGGATTGCTCTGAAAATTTGCGATAGTGAATTTTAAGAATATTAATAATTATTAATATCTATTAAAATTAAATATTATTAAAATAATTATTTTCTGCTTTTCAGCCATAAATGTGAGAAATTTTCTAATCGATTTTAAATTAACTTTTCGATGAGTTAAGATCTGGCGTGGTGCAATCTGCTAGTAATTAAAGTTTTTAATGTATTGCAAATTTTGCACTGAACAGACAAAGAGACAGACAAGAAAGCAAATTAATATTGCACTGCCATCCATTTCTTAGTTATATTTAAAATTTCAAATCTATAAAATCGAGAATTCAGTTTTATTAATAATAATGTTAATAAGAACGTGCAAATAATAAAAATTGATAAAAGCATTATTAAAACTAAGATAATTTTTAAAGGACATTCGAAACACTAATCCGAAACATTATAGACAATAATTTGGCTTTATTCGTTTATCTTTATCTAACACTTTAAACTTTTTTTTAATTATACAAAAGCGATAACATGTGTACTAAAATTGGCATTTAATGTCGTCACATGGTGCATAAGTAAAAAGCTTGCAATATAAATAGTGAAAGGCATTCTTGTTTAAAAACTGAAACACATTTTAAAGAATTCATTAAAGTTAGAGAAAAAAAAATGTGAGAATTAAGCTGACATCATTAAAATGCTTTTTTTTCTTCTTTTAAATTTTAAAATAGTGTAAAAATTGGCATTTGTGTAAAAATACGATACGAAGATTTCGACGGAAACCATAACATTTCAGAAGATTTTATATAACAATCTCATTTAAATTTTGGTCATTCCTTTTCTAATTTTTTTTAGCACCTACGACCTAAAACCATGCTCGGAAAGTTTGAGTTTGAGAAGTAATTCGATGTTTATACGTTGCATGGTCGTAACAGTTAAGGACATATGATTTGCCACCAACAAATATTAGGATCACATATTAGGATACTAAAGATCACGACACATATTAGAATACTAATCACAGAAATGGATTTATGTATTCAAAAAGCTGATCCTTGTGGGCTGTATTGTTTTAAAAGCAGTATATTTCATGCATTACAGCTTAATACGTTGACCGCCACGTGACTTGCCAACGATTCGCATCTGTTATCTAATTAGATGACTCCTTTAATTTAAAAATGGAAAAGAAAGAGTCTACTAATTAGAAAGATGATCTGACTCACAGATGTAAATCAAGGCAGCGAACATGTGAAAAATATTTACCTACTATTCCATAAAAACCATCATCAAAGGTAAACTTTCCCAACTTCAAATTCTTTCATTTACCTGTCAGTGATATTAATGGATGTCGAAATCGAGGATAAAATGCTTTATCGTAATTCCGAATTTAAAAAGGAGGTAGAGATTTAAAAGCTCTTATATTCTTACACTGGAAAATGCCCAATATTTGAATTCCCGCATAATTAATATATCATATTACGATAATGGTTAAGTATTCCAATACAGATATAAAAACAATAGCGATATATTTAAATGGATATAGAACGAGTTTTTACTGGAACTGTGCCTGAACTCTTGTAACATTCTCAAGTGCAAATTCATTCAAAATACAAGAGAAACAACCTCCTATGGCCCAGACTCTCAAATTTTAAGTTGAGCAAATGATTTTTAAAAAATCAAAACTCTTGTAGAGACAATTCAATATCCACAGTTCTGAAGTAAGAAAGATTTCAAAAATTTCTCTGGGGCTGTCATTTTCGTTGCTAATTGAATCCAAAAGTGTTTTTGACTGCACATGAATTTTGAAGCGAAAACTCTTCTGGAAATAGAAAGAGACGAGGAGTGTAACCGATCATAAACTAACTCCTTTCCTACTTTCCAACTGAATGTTTTCTTTCTTTAAAAAAATGTACTGTCGGTGCAAAAACCACGAAACCGCATGCTCCCCAGCGGAAAACATCACCCCCGGGATAACGGAAAACTAATGGGCTTCATTTATTTTTTATTTTTTTTTTTTTTTTTTTTTGCTTTATCTTTTACAACTCGTACCATCCGTCGCTGTCTTATCTTTATTTATTTCAAAAAAATAAAATAAAAATATTTTTAGTCGTTGAGGGGAAGATTAAAAAGGGTACTTAGCAAGTTGACGTATAAAATACGCATTCCCTCGGGGGGTCTGTCTTTCTAGAACTGAAGGGTGCTATGGAACGTTTTTTCACGCCTTTTTCAAGAATGCCGAACAAATTTTAATTAATCTTTGTCTCCAAAAAATTTTTTTCGATTTCTTTGCCTCATTTTTTACATTAAATTTCGTTTTTTTTTTTTTTTTTTAAGTTGTTCATAAAACAAGTACTTTTTGCGCGCTTCGGGTACATTTCAAGAAACAAGGGTTTGGGCTGTCGAGTGAAAAAAAAAAATCTCTCTTTTTTATATTTTTTTTTCTGTTCAGATTCCTGAAGTTGCAACTTTTTTTAGCACAAAAAAAGTTCTGTGCATTTTTTTTATTTATTTATTCTCTTGATTATTGGTCATGTCGTTGTGTTCATCAACCAATCATCAATCATTTAAATTCTCATTAAAAAACAGAATGATGAAGGGTGTGAAAGCATTTAACCTTTCATTAAAACTTAATTTAGTAATACTAACCGCATTTGGCGACCAGTTTCTCAGCTTTCCAAGATTATTGGTTGCAAATTTTTGATTTAAATATTTTATGTAATGTACTCTTAACCCTTTGAGATATAGAAATTAATGTATTCTAACCCATGTACATTTTCAGTGAGCTAGTCTTTCTATACAGATATTATTGCATCAACAATCTCTAGGGGTTGTTTTTTTTTTTTTGTGGAATTTATCTCCATGTACACACGCGTATGAAATTTGCTTTCATTCTCTTTTTTCATTTAGCTACAAATGCTTCCAAATCGGGGCCATCCTATAAAATTCGGCACTTCTGATATTTTACTTTAAGATGAAGGTAATTCCCATTTCAAGTTTTTTTAAACTATTGATGTTTGCCATTTTCTGTTATCCTTAATTTTAATTTCATTTATTGTTTTCCATACTAATGAAAGACAGTGAAAGAAATTTGTATTTCTCTTCATTCAATGAGTATCAATAACATTTATACCTTTCCGTAGGTGGTACATAAGCTACAACAGCAGTTACCACCTACCCATACCTTGAGTTCGAGTTGGTACAGTAATCAGTACCATTATTCCACAGCGTTTAAGTCTAATCTGTGAGGTTTCTAATCATTCGTCTTCAATAATGAATAAATATTTGATGACAGGAGACAAATCCATGGACTATTAAAACGGAAACTCCATCTGTAGCATCCTCCGAGTCAACATTCAATACCGCTTATTCAATAAAATTTCACTCTAACTTGTAAGATTTCTGATCATTCTTCTTCGGTTGCGTATGATGAATAGATATTTGATGACAGAAGACAAATTCGCAAACTTCTGAAATGAAAAACAGATCTGTAGCCTCCTCTGAGTTCGAGTTGGTACAACAATCGGTACAACTTAGTCAATAAGTTTCACTCTAACTTGTAAGATTTCTGATCATTCTTCTGCTGTTGAGTATGATAAGTTGAGAAGAAAAAATCATGTATTATAAAAAAAAAACGAACAAATCTTTAAATTAATTTAAAAATAAAACAATAAACCTTAATCAAAATATCCTCAGGCTCAACTAAATATCCTTACGCGATACAGAAGCAACAACAGCAGCAGTTCTCACTCAGCCATCCACACCCTGAGTTCGGGTTGGTATAGTAATCAGTACCCCTACCCCATAGAGTTCCACCCTCACTTGATCATTCTAATAATGAATAGTGAATATGACGACAGAAGACAAAATCTTGGACAATTGAAACTGAAACTCTATTTATAGCATCGAGTTGGTACAACAATCAGTACCAATTCTTCAATAAAGTTTCACTCTTTGTAAGGTTTCTCGTCATTTTTCTTCATTTGTGTATGATGAGTTGTTATTTGATGACTGAGAGGGCTGCTGATAGTAAAAACCAGATCTGCAGCCACCTCTGATTTCGAGCTGGTACAACAATCTGTGCCACTAATCCAGAAGAATTTCACTTTAAACTGCAGATTTTCTAATCACTCTTCTTGGATTATGATTCAATGAGTAAATGTTTAGTGACAGTTAAAAATTCATGAGCAGTTAAAAACAAATATTTAAATTATTTAAAAAAGAAAAGAATGACCTTTTTATGGCCCTTAATCAAAATATTTGCTTTAGAAAGAATATTTTTTTAAAAATTTCCAATTTTTCCTTAAAATTTAGGCAAATGTTAATTATAGTAGTTGAATTTTTAACTATATAGCAGTGAGTTTTATATATTTTAATCATATTATTTGCAGTATTGATTAACCAATGCCTTCAGGTAGTTTTCTTGTTTTTCCTTTCCTCCTTGTTTTTCTTCTAAAAGTTGTTTCAGTTAATCGAATTTCTAAGTAGAAGGCTCTTCATACAGCTAAAAAAACATTGGTTGAGAGATTTTTTAAATGGACAATTTAATTTGATGAAAATTAGCACACATTACTTTTCCAGAACCAGAATCTTAACTAGAATATCAACCTAGTTCCACTGTTAGCTTCTCATTTGTTTCCGATGCGGTAATGACCACAACAAACCCCTCATCCTCCAGTCAGCGTTTCTGTCCGCGTAAAACGCTCTGGTAATATAAAATTGGGCCCGCAGTAAAAGCTTGCAAAGCACCGACGAGAAAATTGCTTTCCCTTCTAAAGCTTGGCCAAAATTAAATTCACGCGTCAAAATCCCAACATCCGGCACGAGCAGGACAGAGATTTTTCGGCCATAAATTACGATTAGTAGGAATCCCGAGTCTTTTATGTTCCGCAAGGGTCCGGTTGTCCTTAAAACCTCTGCAGTGATAAACGCCCCAGTGGTACTAAAAGCCGAGCGACAATACGTGGAAATCTTAACGCCCCAGTGTTGTTCTGAAAGTATAACCGCTTGGAAAATTTTAATGGACTTTTATCTCAATCATTGGCGTTGGAAATGCAAAGGCTGCCCTTTCGAGGAAAGATTTCTCAGAAGGTATCTCTAACATGACAAAGCTGAAATGTAGTTGTTAACTAACAAAATATATTATAGAGCTTTAATTTAGAATAATTTGTACCATCTCTGCACAAGACCTATTTCATCCACACGTGAACTCTGCATATATGGATAATATACAGTATTCATTATAAAACTAATCATAATATAAGTTAATACCCGGTACCCGGCGCATTACTGCCGCAAAAGAAAGAATTTTGAAATATCGTTTGAAATTTGAAATATTGTTTGACAACGGATTCTAAAACGCTCCGCGATTTTGCGCATGCGTTAGGACGGGATTAATTCGTCAAAAAAGGGATGAGAGAAAATTTGAAAGGAGGGGATACTTACATTGAGAAAGAAAATAAACTTGGATTACTCGCAGACTGAATTAACCTTTCTAGGGCCGTGGGAAGTATACTTCCCACCAAATTTATCAATCTTTGTATGAATTTATGTAGGTTGGCATAAGTTCTGACAAATTTTTTTAGTAAGTCAGAAACTTAGATGCTTCAGTTCTTTATCTCAGACAAAATGATGTGTCGATTCGTTACTTAATTATTAATTAGCCAAATTAATTAATTAATCAAATTAAACTCATCTAATAAGCTAAATGAATCCCTTTTCTTATTCTAATTTCAAGCCTAAAAATATTTTAACATAATGTGACTAAAAAAAAATGGCCCTTTAAAGAGTTAAAATACGGTCAGAAACAACACGATATTCACATACAGGTGAAAAAAAAATTGAACAAAAAAGTATCTAATAGGTTGAAAAACAAGATCAAAGAATGACGAAGAATTCCGGAAATGCGCTCATGTTTCCGCGTCTCTCCCCTTAATGAGACAGAATCATCGAAAAATGAGCGTCTCAGAATACTTAAACGAACAGTAGCTATCTTGTTTAATTAGGAATGATAGAAAGAAGGATATTTATTTTCTTGTCGACAACGAATACATTCGATGAAACTGAATGATATATAAAGGAGAAGTATAAATAACATTTATTCTATTACTTTGACTTTATTATTCAAGTATACTTTAGGGTAGACAACATTTGTTATTTTGTTCCGTCTTCATCAAAAGCAAATATCTTGGCTGTCTGTCTAGTGAGCATCCAACATACAACTGGCCATGTGAAAAACATTGATTTTCTATGCTCAAAGCAGTAAGTTGTCAAAGTTTTATCGGCATCGGATGAATAGTACGGCAGCATATAAAATAAGAAAAAAAAATTCATTTTTATATATTGGATATTCATTTTACCGATGAAGTTTGAAACGTAGATGTGCTATGAAATGAATATCAGAATATCTATATTAATTTTTCAGTGAAAAAGAAATATTGTGAAAATCGGGAAATTAAATTATATTAATGAATAAGTTAAGATGGGAAAGGTAAAGATGAGTTTGGTTTCAAAACTTTACCTAGAATCAGCTCCAGGAAAAGATTCAAACCAGGGAATTCTTTCTTTGAGATTTTTGACTTTCAATCAAAATTTCACCCTTCAGAAACCGAAAATAACAAAATTGAGAAATTCCAAAAAAGTAAGAATAAATAAAATAATATAAAATGCAAACATTCAAATACAATACGAGCACAATGTAAACATAAATAATTTCATATGCAGAATAGAAACAAAAATTCTCAAATAATAATTAGCACCAATTCATTATATGAACTCAAAAAAATTAGCTTATCCATGATCATAAAGGACACTGAAATATTTCAATAATGAAAAAATCTTCCCTATAAAGCGATTTAAATATTAGAATAGTTCCAAGTATAATTACTTTCAATATTTGCTAACTTTATTAAGGTTTTCATCACTTTCGTAAGGTATTTTGTAAAATACAGTCTGTCAAAAAATTGTTGGGACACACTACAAGTTCACAGATTTTTTATCATGATATTTTACTGTTGTTGTTGTTTCTAATAGTACTTGTCATTGACAAGCCCACTGACTTTAGAAGTCAGTGATTTTAAGCCAAGGATGCGTCTCTTGTTTTTCAGTAGCGCCATCTAGGGCCAAGACTACGATTTAGCTACACACGTCACAACCCTGTTTACGGGGCGGACTTCATTCATGCATTTCATTCACGCATCCATAGATCGTAATTTACAACCGGAATCAGAGAACGATCACCCTTGATCCAGTAACCTCAGTGGTATTACTCTCGACATGGAAGATTTTGGGACCACGACAGATTTATACGTGCGCCAGCCACCACACACATGGAGAGTCTTTGGCCGGCGAAGTACGAACTCGCAATTCCAGGTTACGCGAATCCAGCGCCTAATCAACTGTAGCTATCCTGGCCCTCATAATATTTTACTTAAAATATGCAATTGAAACCAAAACAAATTAATATTATTTTGATATATATTAATAATAATAAATCAAACAAAACTATTAATGTTATCATATAATGTTATTTGATTATAATTGAATATAAAAGAAATCAAGTAAAAAAAACGTTCTCAAAAAGGTATTGGAACACTTTTCAATAAAATAAGATAAACAATGCAAACTTAAAAGTTAATATCTTGTTGAGCCGCCCATAAGTGTTATGACCTCTCAGTCTAATTTTTTTGCAAAATCATCCATCGAGTTTGGGCCACTCTTTACCAAACGTTTTACCATCTTAATCAAAAAAAAAACCGACAGCAGTCCTTATTATAGAACCCTGGTCTATTTGATTGCCCCCTCCATATTTGATAGTAGGCCGTACATTTTTTGACATGCATTGCTGTATTTGATTTCCTCCAAACTTCTTGCTTGCCATACGATAGGAAAATGTCATATTTTCTTTCATCAACAAAAATTGTTTTTTTTTTTAAATTATTTTGACTGCTTTAAATACATTTTAGCCAGCCTAGTTGCCGCTTTGCTGATGTAGAGCTTTCTTTGAGGTACTCTGCCATAATATTTATGTTTTCTTAAAACATTCCTAACAGTTTCAGGATTTACAATTCATTTTCCCAACTTCATTTTATATTGCAGAGTTAATTTTATTGCACTAGTTTTTGGATTAAAGTAAGCTTGTTTCATAAACCACCTCCCTTTACATTCATTAAATGTCCTTGGACGCCCTGATCTTTGCTTGTTTTCAGTACTATTTAATTTCTTGAACTTGTGAATAACGTTAAAAACTGTAGATTTACTCAACGGCAAGATATATCCTATACAGCGAACTGATTTTCCATTTTTTTCATTGACTTATTACAAGATTTCGCACAACAACCGATGTATCTTTGTTTCTCGCCATTTTTTTCTATAAGAAATCTTATCTGATAAAATTTTTGTGTTTAAAATTATAGCCTAAAAAAGTGGTAGTATATTCAATTCTATTGATGTGTTATATGTTTAAATTTCTTAATTAAAAAATATCCCAATATTTTTTGGACTTCTATTTGCCTTTGAATTATATTTAAAAAGGTAAATCAAATTATAATTTTAAAATATCTATAAAATTTTCCTTACAAATTGTGCACCAAATGATAAAATGTTTCTCGATTCATTTTGTTTTTATTTTAAGGTGATAAATAGTTTTAAAAATAGCTTTGTAGTTATTCATGCCAAGTGTCGCAATACTTTTTTGAGTGACTGTATGTAGTACACTACCTGTCAATTAATGTAACATTTTTTAAACATCTTTCCAATTATTTTTCTTTTCTGATGAAACACTTCAAGGTCTATTACCCCCAATCCAATCAGGCATCCTTCCTTGCTTTTTCCACTAAAGAAAACTGCGGGTGTAGTTTTCCAAAAACTTTCTCGCATAGTCTCTAATACACTTATTATGCCAGACCTTGCATGATACTGGAGTATTACGAAATATTAAAATTTGGTGTTAATTCAACTTTTTTTTATTGAATCTATCGTATCATGCTCCTTGGCAAGTTTTTTTGGCGATAAATTCCTGGCATGCGGTAAATAGTAATCGAATTTGTGTTTTAAACACGTGGATTTTTTTTCACCCAACCTAGTGAAATAAAAATTTGACACAAAACTGCATTTGTAGTCAAAAAATCTAATACCGAATTCGATATATCTAAATCATTGCATTTTTGAATTATCGCGTTTACAAGTTTCTGAAAGTACAGACCGACAGACAGTCAACCTCTCGTTGGATTTGGCTCAAAATTTGTCTGTACTATAGATGTTAAATCTGTATTGAATTTTATCTAACTTTCTTCGTTTTGTAATTATTGTGTTGACTTATAATCGAACAGCCAGACAGACAGACTTCCCTTGAACGGATTTTACTAAATATTTGATAGTAATCTGTAAATTTGGCATAAAGACCGTATACGAAATTTCAACCGTCTAACTCAAAGCGTTTTTGAATAATCTTTGTCAAAGACAGACAAACAGGGTTCTTTTTCCAAAATTATTTTTCGAACTCAGGCAGGTTTTAACTGTGGATTTTCATCAAAATCTCGAATTCGATTTTTTTTTTAATGATTACTATATACTTTCTGTATGCTACGTATTCGAGAGGATAAAAACTACTTTCAAATACACAACTAGTCCTTTTTATTTAGCAATAAAAATTCCCCCACGTTTGTATCACCACCACCCCAATCTAAAATTCTGTCGTGAAAAATCTTTCGTGCTATAGTTATTCTTTACAGTGTGGAAAGTGGGACGTGAGTGCATATTTGTATTTGTTCATTTATATCAGCACTATTTGATAGTAAAAGAATAGATGTCACCAACTCATTACACCTATTTGCATATTTTAAGATTAATGTCTTTCTTTCTTTTTTATTTTTTATTTTAATTTTTTTGGTAATTGAACATAGATTTTCTTGCTTCGATTTTAATTTTTCTACAAGGTATTTGTTCAGGCTCCTGGCCTACGATTTCTCCCATTTTTGAGGAAATCACTGTTGTGTTGTTCTAGCTAATTACCAAGTAACTTTAAAGAGGCATAATATCTTATTAATATTAAGCCCAAACTTAATACACCTATTTACATATTTTAAAATCAATATCTTATTTTTTGGTAATTAAACTTATAGTGAGTGTGTCGCGATTTTCTACTGAACTGCCCGGTTTTAAATATATTTTTAATCTACACAAACACAGCTACATTACAAAATTTACAAACACACATAGACAAGTAAGTAAAATTAAACAGTATGGTGGAGGGATAACACCGTTTCCAACCGAAAGCATTCAGCGTTAGCGCAATGGTTGCGCATAGAAAAAAGTCGACCTCAGGATGTAGGTCTCCCGTTCAACTGCTTGTCTGTAAACGCCACAAGGGGCTTCTGTAAAACGCCACAAGGGGGAGCTCTCTGCTCAAGAGGAAAAGAGGAGCTACAAACTTAAATTTTCTAACTCAGACTTTAATTTTTCAGAATGGTATTTATTCAGACTCCTATATTGCTATTTTTCCTATTCTTGAAGAATACTGATGTAGTGTTCCAGTTAATTATAAATATTTTTGAACTGTTTAAAAAAATCAAATCGATGCCTTATCACCTCATTCTGCTCCTTACATTTCATAAAATCCAACCAACCAACTTTTAAGAGATGTAATGTCCTGACACGATCCTCTAAGCACTCTTATACAGGTATCTCGTAGCTTTTACAAGCAATGTGGGAAGAAATCAATCCACGACCGGAAATACTGAATTAGTCCATGATTATACATATAAGGCTCCCAATGATTTGTTTCTCTCCCTCTCATCGAATCGTTTCCATTTTGAACAAGTATAATTAACGAATTATTTGAAGTGCCTCGACTCTGAAGGATGACTCAATACATTAGAGGAAAGCTGCGAGTTTGTCTACAAAGTCATGGAATAATTAGTAAAATTTCTGAATAAATTATACACGGCACTTTACTCGCCGCGCCATTTATATTCACGGGAATAATTGTCACAATGCTCATTGTGCCATTTATCATCATAAATTTCCCACTGCAGTCGCAGCTTTAATTTGTCACCAGAAACCATTAAATGCTAAATTTGCGTCGGATGTGATGGCAGTCAAAAAGATTTGCTCGGAATTATGATAAATTCCTATGAATACATTTTATCACACGGCTCATAATTTACGCTGTTGCGCTTTTTGTCTGTATTATTGTTTCGTATCCGTTCTTGCAATCCTTGTTTGCGAATTTTCACTTAATAAAGTAAAACGTATAATTAAGAGAATATTATAAAGCATTATTTTTATTTGCCTAAATAAATCATAAAAAATTAGGCCATTTTTTTTAATTCATATCTATGCCATCAAAATTCATTAAATTCTTTGCAGTTTGTTTAATTGCTACGCAGTTTAAAAGAAATTCATTTTTTATTTGCCAAAATCAATACGCAGGTGAATTTGTGGTCCTGGCAAAACTACCAATACCCTCCTTCCAATTCTTGTTATATTAAATCCTTCCCTTCCCAGATAACTGTTTACATTTTTTCTCCTTGCACTTATTTATGAAATTTTATAACATTTACAAATACGCTGAATAAAAGTGATATATATTCTTGCAAAAAATTGCTTTAATGAACTATATTGGTTAAAATTAATGTACACTACAAATTAAACTCATCACTGTAATAAATTAATTACACATTGCCTGTATTTTCTAAGAGATTGATTCTGGAATAAAATCCATATTTTATTGCTGATGATAACTATTAGTTTTCATTTGATAACTGCTAGCAATAAAGAACCGCTTCAGAAAACTCTTTTTTAAATTCCTTTTTATTTAGACATTTCCTTTTCTTTTTATTCCTTTTATGATTTCTATTCCTTTTTATTTATTTATTTCGGACCAAACTTTCAAACCTTTTAAATGTATCACTGTAATAAATTAATTACACATTTCCTGTATTTT
Source organism: Argiope bruennichi (assembly GCF_947563725.1). Taxonomy (NCBI): domain Eukaryota; kingdom Metazoa; phylum Arthropoda; class Arachnida; order Araneae; family Araneidae; genus Argiope; species Argiope bruennichi. The sequence continues at coordinate 61,029,079 of NC_079154.1, forward strand.
TTTAAAAGATTGAATCTATAATAATCATTTTTGTCCTATGCATTATTGAATCAGCAATGAATCCATCATTAGATCCAATTGAATCAGGAATAAAATCTATATTTTATTGCTGATGGTAATAATTAGCTTTCGTTTGATGTACAATAAATAACTGTTTCAGAAAGATCTTTTTCAAATTCGTTTTTATTTAGATGTTTATTTTTATTTTTTCTGTTCATTTTTTTTTTTCGAATCAAAATTTTAAACTTTTAAATGTATCACATTAATAAATTAATTACACATTGCCTTTATTTTCTAAAAGACTGATTCTGAAATAAAAATCAATATATTTATGGCTGATGGTAATTAATTGTAATTAATTATTTATTAATTACTTATTGCTGATGTAATTATAATTAGTTTTCGTTTGATGCAAAATAAAAAAACTACTTCAGAAAGCTTATGCCTAAATTCTTTTTATTCAGACATTTCTTTTTATTTTTATTCCTTTTATTATTTCTATTCATTTTTTTATTTATTTTTCCTTTTTATTTTTTTCGAACCAAAATTTCAAACATTTAAATATATCACTGTAATAAATTAATTACACATTGCCTTCATTTTCTAAAAGATTGACCCTGGAACAAACATCCATATTTTATTACTGCTGATAGCTAATTGGTTGTTCATTTGAGGCACAGTAAAGAACTGCTTCAGAAAGCTCTTTCTTAAATGCCTTTTTATTTAGACTTTTCTTTTTATTTCTATTGATTTCCCTTTTTTTATTTTTTCCAGTCCAAAACTCCAAATCTTTAAATGTGCCACTGTAAAAAATTATTAACACATTGCCTTCATTTTCTAAAAGATTGAATCTGGAACAAAATCTATATTTTATTGCTAGTGGTAATTGATTAGTTTTGATTTAATGCGCAATAAAGATCTGCTTCAGAAAGCTCTATTTTAAATTTTCTATTTAGACCTTTCACTTTATTTTTATTCCTTTTATTATTTTTATTTTTTGGACCAAAACTTCAAACCTTTGTGGGTTTTCTTTATTAGCTAGTTCTTTAAAAAATTTTGCTGAAGGCCAATATTCAGGATGTACAAGCTAGTTGCCAAAGGCGGCTAGTTTAAAGGGTCATTTGAAATAAAACACGATAGGGTGCGTGCATGAGCTTACGCTACAAGAAAATATACGACTCAGTAAACCGTAAACGAAAAAAGGATCGCCAAGCCGACAAGCGTTTAAGTTATTACTCAGATATTTATCCAGAAAAAAAAAAAAAGAGAATAACCTCAATCAAAAGAATAAAAAAAAACAGTCAAGTAAAAGTTGAATTATGCAAAACAGAGAGTCAAAAACACGCGCAATTATGATATTTATCAAAAGGAAGTTGCCGCGGACCAGAGAAAAATAACAGAGATAAAAGCGGAAAAGATAGACTTTCCATTTTACGCATCATTAAATTTTAAAAATGATGTTAGCACAACGCTAAAACCGTGATTAATTTAATGATAGATCCAGAACGCTGCGGAAACAACACTGGGGGGAGAATTAAAAATATTAAAATCAATCAAATCATGGAAGCTTGATCCTTGGGTTGCGAAAAAAGAAATTTTTGCTTCGACAAAAGCGCTATTAATTAGCAAGATTTCTTATTGGTATTCCTTCGGAAACCGTCGGAAAATTAATGAAGTGTGGAGCTCCTAGCAACAACATGAGTCCACAAAATGATTTACTAAAGTAGCTTTTTATTTTTTAAAAATGAATAAATATTAATTTAATGTTAAATCAAAATATAATATTGAAATCCACCGATCAATTATTTTTATTAACCACTAATTTAAAGTAAAATCAATGATTAATGCTGTTTAATTAAGGTAATTAATAATAATTTTTTTACACCTTATACAATTGCCCAGATTGCTTAAATTCTTTGTTTGTAGTTCAGTACATGATAAAAAGCAAATAATGGGATGTTAAAATTTTTCAAATGAGTCATTTTTCATTTTTAATTCAGAATTTTCACGTATTTCAAAAAGGATTACACCAACAGTTCGACCATCAACAGCTAACCTCCCCCATATTAGTATTATTTGTGTAATCATATCAACCAATTTTGATGAATTATATCGTATAACCGAGTACTATTTAAAATTATATTTGCACCATAAATCCAGAGCATTCTTATTGGTTCTATATTGCAAAGTAATAGATTATATTGACGAGAAAAATCGCCAATATGAGTCCAGTAGTTGAGGATGAAGGATTCCAATATGAAAAACAAAAAGTACATTATAAAGAGCACATAATGGTATGCCAAAAATTTGAAATGAGTCATTTTTTTCCCTTTTAATTCGGAATTTTAAATCGCATCTTTCAAAAAAGAACTGCACCAACAGTTCGGCCATCAACAGCTAACTCCTCCTTCCCCACATTAATATTATTAGTTTAATCATATCAACCAAATTTGATTAATTACATTGTATGGCAGAAAACGATTTTAAATTATATTTGCACCATAAATCCAGAGCATTCTTATTGGTTCTATATTACAAAGTAATAGATTATATTGACGAGAAAAATCGCCAATATCAGTCCAGCAGTTGAGGATGAAGGATTTTGATATAATAAACATAATAAAAAGTGCATAATAATATGCTAAAAATTTAAAATAAATCGTTTTTACTTTTATTCTTAATTAGGAATCTTCAATCACATCTTTCAAAAAGAACTACACCACATCTCGGTCCTCAACATCTAGCCCCCCCCCCATAAAAGTACTATTAGTTTAATCTTAACCAAATTTGATGAATTCTATCGTAAGTCAAAGCACGATTTTAAATTATATTTGCACAACAAACAGAGCATTCTGATTGGCTCTATCATGCAAAGTGATAGAATATATTGACGAATAAAATCGCCGATATTAGACTAATAATTGAGGATGAAGGACTCTGACAAAGTTTTATTGTATGATATATCTAAAAATTAGAGATATATCTTAAATAACAACAAGATCCCCATATATTTTGTGGTCAAGAGTTTTTGCATGATATGAAAATTAGTGAAATCAATGTAGTGAGTTCCAGATTTAAGATAGGTCCAAAGTTTTTTTTTCCAAGGTTAATGTGCAATTAAACAGTGTTTTGAACTTTCACATAATAATGGAGGATGGCAATGACGTATCTAGGGGACCATAGGCTTTCATACGAAATAAAATTTAGTGAATTCGATACAGCCTGTGCGGGTAAGGGAATTTATCAAGGATTTTTTTTCTCTCACAGACTGTATAATGAAATAGTGTTTTTTAGATTTCTCCAAAAAAAATAGAAGCTGATGAGGAATTAGTACCTTTAATATTAGGAAGGGAACTTATGTCGGGCCAATGGTTGGGTGGGGGGGGGGTGAAAGTTTGGTTCAGTTTTGCCAAATATTTTAAGTATATCGATTATGTAACGGCTACGAAGAATTCCTTTTTTAAAAGTTATCAGCAAGTTTCTTAGATAAATAACATTTAAGTTAAGATTAAAACGTGTGTGTGTGTGTGTGTGTGTGTGTGTGTGTGTGTGTGTGTGTGTGTGTGTGTGTGTGTGTTAGGATTGGTAACATTTCATTTGCTTGTAGAGAGCTTTATTCACATGTCTTATGAGTCACTCCAATGTATGAATGGTTTGACACATAATTGATGAGAGAAGACTTAAACAGATAACGCCGATTATAGCCGAAACGAATAGCATAATTAATTTCCGAAAGAATGGAAAAGGTAGAATATATATATTTCTCACGAGAATCCTTAATTTGAAAGATCCTTTTGAGATCTCATACATTCTGTACTCTATAGATTAACTTAACTTTCACCTTCTCTTATACGAAGTATAGAGAAATTATTGTAATGATCAAAGATTTATGTTAAGTTACGTTAGCTCTCGAGCTTGACTTACAATCAAGCTTGAGTTTTTTTGCGAATCTCTACTTTTCAGAACTCCCCAATTTCGAAAGACTCAGCATTATATCTGTCTCAACATGATAACAAAAGCATTTTAAGCTAGATAGATGAAATGTGAAAAGTGGTCAAGAAAGTCTGTGGCACTGTCTGAATATAAATTAATTCAATAACTACAAATAAAAACTGCTGGAAGGATAAATATTTGGTACACACTTTTAATATCTGAAATATATATAACTACCAAGTCTAAAACAAATTCCGACGAAAAGATTATCGTTTGTCGGACTGTATTTTCACCAGCGTGTAAACACGATAACTCAAAAACGCAATGATCTAAATATATGAAATTTGGTAAGTAGTTTTGTGACTATAATTGTAATTATGTCCGAATTATGGTTCCAGTCGGTAGGAAAAAGTGCTTCTAAAATGCAAATTCTACTATTTACCGTACGGACACTATTTACCGTACTGCAGGGAATAATAGCCAAGGGTCAATGATAGAGTCAGTAAAAATGCTGAATTCACTGCAAGGAGTAAAATTTTTAACTATCGGTCGCCAATACTATGCAAGACATTCGTGACATTACCCTAGGTCTGAAATTTTATTCGGGGAAAGTGGTATAATACCTTTACCAGAGAGTATGTGAAAAAATTCTGAAAAGACCATTCCTGCTGGTTAAATCCTGTTCCCTTGATTAATCAATTTAATTTTTACTTGGCTTTTGGATTTATCTTAAAAATTTATCTTAAAAATTGCCTACGTATTGTCCAAAAAAAAATCAAGTATCCAAGCATGTATTTTTATATTAGAGTTTCATTTATCTGCTCAAGTAAATATGTATACTTAATAATAAATCAGACACAAATTGGACTGTTAGTATAATATCATTTCAAACCATCTTATAATTGGTTATTAAATTTATTTTGGCATATTAATTCATCGCCATACTACTTTGAACTTAAATGTCGTTTTGAACATGCAAAGATTCAAATTAGCATGTCAAGTCAACTCATTAGCCGGCTTGTGTTTTCGAAAGTCTTTGTGGTTAAATCATAGATGGCATCGAAAAGTATTTCATGAATAATTGCAATTTACCATTGATTTTAATGGTCTTTCCATCTACAAACACCAGACCCATAAAAGCGTATACACAGAATGAAAATAAAAATGTTCTTCTTGGTTATAAACTTTTACTGCTGTACCAGAGGATTAGTGTAATTTGGAAAACAATACGACTCTACTTTTAGGTCTCCAGCTCAATAAAACAAGAAAAATGTCCAATCTTTAACATAATAAAAAGCCTTCATTACATCAGCAGGGGGGTTGTCAGTAAAGCCCCGGTACCCCCTGCAGTGTAGCAACCACCCAGTTGGAGGCCTGATGAAATGTGCAGCAAAGGGCTGCAGAGAACTTATACTTGCTCGAAACCACGTTAATTAGGTCCTGGCTAACGTGCATTAGGGTAATTGATCCACGAATGTGTCAGTCCGGTCAGTCAATCGCATCCGGAAGTGGTGTCCTGTCGAGCCGGATGTGGAAGGGGAAGCTCTTTGTTTCACTAGGGCGGTTGTTAAATGTGGCTCGAAGCATTGGTTACTGTTATGGTGCAGGGAGTAAAAGGAAAAAACTAATCAATATCGAGATTAAACTGTATTCAAGACAGAGGATTGTGGAGTTGATTTAGCGAAGGTTTTACGAGTTTCTTAATGTCTAATATATCATGCTAAATTATGCGGATCAGAAAATGGATTTAGAGGGATCCAGTTATTTCTGAAGTTTGATGCATTCAAATTAATATTAATGAAACATGACCTTTTAAGATAACTAGCATCTGTATCGCAGTACCTTGCTTTTCAATGCTTTAAAGTAAGTTAGGGTCCTTTATTTTATTAGTTATCATGTCTGGATTGTTATTGGTGATATATCGCCATCGTGTAATAATATCACCTTGCTTCTCAAATCATTTTTCTTCTTACATCAGTAAAATTGGGATTAAATTGCAACCAAGTAATTTTATGCTACATAATAGTTTGTATCTGGACCCTGACTAAAGCTGGAGAAAATAAAATAGCCATTTCCGAAAGAAAAATTCTGCGAGCCATTCTTGGTGGGATAGAAATCAATGTTTTGAGAAGATATAGCTTTGAGCTATATAAAATCTATAGATATCCAGATATTATAAAGTTCATAAAAATAAATCGGATGAACTAGACAACTCATATATTTAGAATGGATGATGATTCCATATTTAAAAAAAATACATAAACCACTAACAAGTAGGAAAAGGAGTAGACCCAAATTTTCGATACTCAAATTCAGCTACCTTCTTTAGATTTTTTTTACTCAAATTAAATTAAATTTTGATTTGAAAAGACAGAGATATGTCGACAGAAAAAATTCTGAGAGTAGATCATTTCCAAATATTTTTTTTTAAATAAAAAAAAATTAAATGCTTAACACTTTCAACGATAACCAAAGAGATATCTCGTCTTTCAGATACTTCCAATTGCTGGTTTCTGTGGGCTAAAATCTGTCTCTTATGCCAGGTAAAGGTCTTAAAGGTATTCTTCAGATGTGTATTAGAAAGTTCAACTTACCTAAACTGGCATAAGAGACAAATTTTAGATGACAGAAACCTGTAATTGGAAGTATCTAAAAGACGAGATATCTCGTCGGTAGTGTTAAAAGTATTTAAGAGTCATTCCGGAGACAGCAGATTTATTTTCTCCGGATCACACTACACGATGAATGCGCCTCGTAGCGCCATCTATGAGCAAACATTAGAAAAGTAGATTAAATTTTTAACAAACCATTGCTTTCAGGCACATTACCGAATTTAACCAAATTAAATTATAGAACAAATACCATTTAATATTTTAATAATTCTGTCTTAAGTAAAATAACACATACGTCAAAATAAGAAACACAAAGAATAAAAATTGAGTTCTTTGCAATTATTTTTAATAACTTCCTATATTAATTAAATTAAAATGTATTGAATGTCCTGTATATTCTATTCATATCACATAAATAAAATAAAAGTGATGACGAATTGATGAAAGTTGTTTCTTTCTTTTATGACATTTTTAAATGATTCACTTGTATAGAAAATGTAATTTGTTTTATAATTAATAGAAGTTCCAAATTACATGCTTACATTTTAGACAGTTGGAAAACTATACGGCAAAAAATATTTTTCAAGCGAATTCAATTTAAATATACCACGCGAATTTAAAGGGAGAAATGGGGAGTGGAGAAACAGAACGTACAGCAAGATGATAGACGATATAGACTGTTATAATTGACGTGTGCCTATGATGTCACATTAAAATAAGAATAAATAATTTGAAAATCTATAGAAAGATTTTGAATTGTATTTCTGAGAAATCTTATTTTTGTTATTGTATATCAAATTAGGAAAAAATGAAAATACCTTTTAGCAAAATGCATATGATATATTAAAATCGATTAAATCAGTTCAAATTAATTTTTTAACAAGAATATCACTTCTTTACAATAATGAAAAAATTATTCAAATATTTTGAGTGAAGCTTAGTTATATGAATATGGTAATTATTAACATAATAAAACTGCTATTAGTACTTTCTTGGCAGAAATAAATTTTCACATTATTTTATTTGTGAAATTTGGTTAACTCCTACATTTTTAACTTGAAGGCGTTTATAATTATGATAATTTTTACGATTCCATTAACTGTCTATTTGCATAATATTAACGTATTTTCTTTAATAAAAATTTATCTTAGTAAATAGGATGTCAAAATTACAAAGTTCATTTTTATCTCTTCATTTGATTGTTTTCATTTGTTAAATATTTCATGATCTTTATAAATGTTTCACTGCTTGTTTTACTGTACGTGCTAGTATATTTAATTATATATATATATATATATATATATATATATATATATATATATATATATATATATATATATATATATATATATTAAAAAAACGATAAAATTTTCCACTTTTTGAAAACGTCTAATTTATGTTTGAAGTAAATGCCACTGATTATTTTTAAGTTTTATTATACAATGTTTCTATCAAAGTGCTATATACTAACAGTTTACTAAAATAGCTTACTTTCTAAAATTGTTTCAAAAATTAATAATTGACAAAAAACTTATTCCCAATTATCCTTCCCGATATCTTACTTTTTTTTAAGCTTATATGTATTATTTATTATCTGAAAATTTTCTTAAAAGAAATTTTGCATCACTTCAACCTCAAAAGGAAAAACCAATTTTCTACAAGTTACACTCATATAATACTTTTTCAAATATTTTCGTTTAAGAGCTAGTAGTTGTTTGCGCTTTAAATTATAAAGCTTTTATCTTATCGATAAAAACTAAATTTAACAAAAAAAATGCATTCGTACTTGATAAATTTTATTATATTACCATTATACTATAGCATTATAATCTTTAACCATCTAAAAAACAAACATAAGTGAAATTTGGAAATTTCCATATATATTACTATATTACTAAAAAAGAAAATCAAGAAATATTTTGTTTTAATTTAAAATAAACCATGTATAGCGTTTTACAAGATCCGTTTTATTTATGAATGCAAAGCTGTAAATACTTCACTGTAATCTAAAGAATCACAGATTATTAGAAATATGAACAAAATTTAAAAAAAGTTGTTGAAATTTAAAAAAATAATTCTGTTGACTAAAAAAATCCAATATTTAAATTCACTAAAAAAATTTTAATGGAATCATTTTTAGTGTAATGAAACGCTTATAATCTATTGCATTTGCCATGAATAGAACTACCCTTGTGGTAGGTCATATAGTGGAGCTTTTTATTTTCTAATTAAAAAAAGTTTCCTCTTCAATTTTTTCCCCTTTGTCTTATAATATATATGAAATTTTATGAATTTCATTTTTTTAAGGATAGGGTTAAAAATAAGAAGTTAGCGATAAGCACTTCGAGGGGGAAGATATTAATACATTTTTAATAACTCAAATATTTTTTTATTATTGAAATGTGTATTAGACATTTTAAAATTGACTTATTTTTTGAGAAAAGTATGAAAAGAAGAGATCTAGAAATTTACCCTTTTTGGACAGCCTTATTAGCTGGTCTGTGACGAAAAAAAAATCCATAAGTCTCGACAAGGCCCAATTAGAAAGTTAAGAATATACCTAATCATTATCAGGACATAATTCTACTAGATAGTATTTTTATTTTTAAAAAATTGGACAATTTCGAGTCGTTTCTTTTTTTAAAAAAATTCTGAAAGAAAAGTGAATGTACAATTTTCTTCCTCAACCTAACTTCAAACGGTGATAATTACAGTTAACTTCTTCATGTGATTAACTTTATTTTGATGACCTAAAGAACGATGTTTGAGAAAGCCCCAACTCCACGAGAAATTTCTTATAAAAAGGATAAAAGTTCAAAAGAAAACTCACGCTCGAATAATGTCGAAATTAGCTTTTATGGAGGAGGTTTTAAAACAATAATGACCACGAAGACTTGAAAAGAAAGAATGGAAAAATAAAGAGAAGCATCGACGATAATTAGTCAAGCTAGTCCGAAATTTGACATTGATGGATTAAGAAAATCCATCGAACAAGAAATAATCCAAAAAGAACTTAGAACCGGGGAGCTGGGTTGGTTAGAAAAAAATAATTAGAAAAAAACAGTATAGACCCAAAAGAAACTACACAGAACAACACTGCGAAACAGTGGATTTTTTTCTTTTATTTAATTCAGAAGGGACATTAAAGCGGGTAGATCACAGCTTAGCGTGTGTTCTTATGTTCATTAATTCTTTTCTCTTTTAATTTCCTCCCCTCTCCTCCCCTCATTTTTTTCCCAAGAATCACCAAATAAAAGTGCAGAACGTCGAGGAAGATTAATTTCTTCCGGTTTTTCTTTAATTAGTTTCATTAGTTTTCATGTACTAATAACTGGAACCTCACAGAAAAAGAAAATAAAATTTTACAATAATTAAAGATAACATTCTAAACATAAATAAGAATTTTATTCAAATTCATTTTGAATAAAAACTAGAAATATTTTCATCTTATAGGAGGAATTCGAGACTGATGTTTCTATATCAATACTATTTGTACAATCTTTCTAGGAAATATTGGAAATTTAAATAATTGCTAATTTCATATTCGTGTTTAAGAGGCTTGGACGGACAACTGTATTTCTCGATTTCCAAAGAATCAGGGTCATGAAAAACTTATAAATGCTTTTCAATCAGACCGAAAAAAAAATGTTATAAAAATTTTATTGTACTTTTACAAATGGTGCTATAATGGTCGATTTTCAAAACAAAAGAGCGATGAAAAGTAAACTTCAAAAAGAAAAAAAGTTTTTGGTCATCGCTTAATTAGTGTTATTTCCGAGTGAAATAACATTAGATTTTTTCAAAAAAAACAAAAAAAAAAAACAATGCAGATATTGATCTGAATTTTGTATTAATCATTCCTTTCTTTACTTATGCAAAAATGACGAAAATGAAAAAAAAAATTGCAATTATTAAAACTTACACCTGATTCAATTAAATTACCATATAATGTTTCACATCTACTTGAACAGATCTTTTCAATAGCTATAACTTTCATTTTAAATTTTCTTCTCAGATTAATAGATTTTTACTTAAATGCGGAAAACGGTGTTGCAATTCCCTCTCCTCCTCTTATCCGGTTAAAAGAGCATGTTTTGGATGACCAATTTAAGATTTTAAATCAATAAAATTGCTACGAAATTTTTTCCAAGAAAATGTGTAATTTAACTTAATTACTTCATTACGGTTTAAAAGCTTAAGGTACAGCTTAAAATAACCATTTTAGAGCATCAAAATGTGTGTCAATTAAATTAAATTAAACTAAATAAATCGCACTAACATAAGAATGCTGGATCCAGATATGCAAATTTAATGGGCTGGCTGCAAATTGACAAATACGATGGATTTCTTTGACGAATAAAACCTCAAACAACTATCTTTTACCTTTGAAACTGTTATCCTCTAGAACATGTAAAACTATCCTAAGAACTATAAAACTACTTATAGCTTTAAAGAACCATATCCATCTGTTACTACCCCTTACAACAGAATGACATGAGATTCATATATAATTCGAACTACAGAATCGTCGATATTTAAATAACAATTTGAAAAACAAAATTGACCTGGATTACCTCAGTATATAAAATGGCTTTCACATTCTTAAATAAAATGAAATTAATAACAGTGTCATAAATATTTTTTATTTATTCATTTAACCGGAAGTTAAACTATTGTTATAAACTATTAAACTATCATTAAACCAGAATGATACGAAAGTGTGATCTCTAGTCTTACAATAATATACAGGGTGGTTATAATTTTAAACTTCCCCTATAAGCAGCATCCTACAACTAACGGAATTTTGAAAAAAAAATTTAGTCTCAAAATGTCCACCAGAGGGCGCCATTTCCGAAAAACATTAAATTTAACACTGTAAATTACCAAAACAATATTAACAATCCAGAACAAGAATTATGAATAATAAAATGAAAAACCGAGAAAAGCTGAAAACTCCCCAACGCTTCATGTCGTTTATTATGTTAAATTTAATGTTTTCCTGAAAAAGGCGCCCTCTGGTGGATATTTTGGAATTATTTATTTATTTATTTATTTTGAAATTCCAGGAGCGCATCTCGTGTTTAGTCTATATATCAAATTTCGTTGCAATCCGTTCACCCGTTTGAGTTGTAGGATGTTGTTTATAGGGGAAGCTTAATTATAACCACCCTGTATTTTCATATTAAATACTTTTTGATTATAGTTGCGATTCTAAGTCTCAATTGTAATCAACAAGTATTTAATGGTTGTGCAATCTAATATTGTTTCCGTCTCTTAAGATATCGTCTGCGAATTCCGTATCCATGTTTTAATGTGAATCTTTAACGATGGATAATTAGTTTATATAATAAACTTCTAATTATTATACAATAAATTATATGTTTGTTATTAACTGTTATTTAATTTATGATACAGCTATAATATTATAAGAATATTTATCATCTTCAGACACTATACCTCATTTTATCTATGTTATTCCTAACCTATTTTACCTCATATTCCTAGGTAAGCCGTAACAATTAATTCAAAGTACTGTTTACAGTACAGAAAGCTATTTATTACGTTATTCAAATATTTGTTAGATGAGTAGTGAGATTCTATCAATCTTTGAAATGGAATCTGTTATCATGATTAGTAGGAACGATGAGCTTGTAAGATTATGTTGCTAATGTTCTAGCACGCAATACAGAGTAATCGATTACTTAATCAGATTATTTATCACATTATAATCCTGCTAATGTGCGCCTCACTAACTCACTCATAAATTTCCATTCGAACAAGATCACTGATAATATGGCCTCTATTACGTCCGTTGTCAGGTACATCAATTTAAGACGTTGTTCAAAGCAAAATTGTGCGATTTTAAATGAATCGGTTAATAAATTTTTGCTATATTTTGGCCTCCTTCTAGTATATACGTTTAATTTTCATTTAGATTTACATTTTTTTAATACTTTTTTCTATTTAGAAATCGAGTATAATAAAATGAAATAACAGTAATTCGACAACAATAAAAGGTAATAATATATTCCCAGATGTAGAATATTTATATCTATAAGAAAGAATATTTGCAAGTCCTTATTATATATTTGTTTATATGCTTCTTTTTGTTAGATTCTTTATGAAATTCGGTTCAAGTGCCAATCAATACAAGAAGATTACTGTTCAAATTTTCGAAAGCCAAGATATTAATTAATATATGTTATTTAAAAATTAAGAATTTTTTTAATTTCCTTAATTATTTCCTCATTTATTTATATTATAAATAAATATAAATACATTACAATATGAATAAATAGTATTATAAATACTATTCCAATAAGTAATATTATAAATAAATAAATAATATTTATATTATTTAATTCCTTAATTAAGGATTTTTTGGGGGTTTTTTACATATATAATCTTTGACAACTATCATCTCACAAGCTAATGATATGTACATTATCTAACACCAAAAAATATTCTTTTTGAATCAAACCAATTTCATTCCTATAGTTTATTTTCTTTAGATTTAAGAATTTTTTAAAATTTAATTTAATACACAATCTTTAACTATGTATTCCTTTTTATAATGAAATTTAAATTAATATTGTTGTTTCATTAAACCATTTATCGAGTGATTTTGCTAGCGTTGAAAGTAGGGGGAAAAAATGGAAGGATTTTCACTTCCGCTTTCATATCCCAGTATATATGCTACTGTTAATTCGGATGCCAAAGCCGAACGGTGATTACCTTTTTGGATATATTGTTATTGTCAAAATATATAGTTCAGTTTTTCATCAATTTAATTTTATTTCAAGAAATAACTGATCTTGATTTATCAGATATTTTATAGAATAACTATTTCCTGAAATAACTGATCATATTCTATGAAATAATGCATTTCATACTTTCATGACAATATAACTTTTTTAAATTTCCATGCGCTGCAATTCATAATTGACTGGTTTTATTAAATTTATATTCCTTAATTTTATCAAATAAAAAAGTGAAATTTTAAATGTATTTGTTATAAATATTTAAACAACCAGGAAAGGCAGTATTCCAAAAGAAGAAGTCGATTGTCAAAAAGAGCTATTAAAATATAAAACCAAATCTTAATATTGAGGTATCACAAAATAAAAATATATTTTATAACTATAATATATACTTTTTATTTCAAGAATCAAAAGTAAATAATCTTTTCAGAGAAAATTTCGTTTTATTTTGCTTACTTCAGTTAAAGTCCCATTCTGAAAATACATGAAAACTTGAATGGAAACAAAAATGCATTAATTCTGTAATTGGATCGCTTAAGTCTTGTAACAAAATTACGGGCTCAAGACCTTATTCCAAAAAACATCTATCGTCTCTATGAACCTGAGTGAAATTGAAGGACCTAGTCTGACGGACACGATGGTCAAGGGATTAAATCTTTGTTTCTAGGCCGGAGGCTCCGGATTCGAAAGCCCATTCCATTCCGTCTTGTATGCTGCGCCCTGATGCAAGTTTAATCTGAATTCAGGAATTTAATGCCCTCCTATTGATGTTGTATAGAAGACTGGAAAGTGGGATGCAAACTCAGATGTTATCCTCGCCATCTGATCGGGATAATATCAATGTTACAATTTTCTTCCTAAAATAGCTTTCATGTTGCTTTTAAAGGGGACGTTGATATAACTGGACTAAATCTTTAGAGTATCACTATTTTACTACTGATATAGGACGAGAGTTTAGAGAAATGAGCGCTAGCTCAGATGTTGTCCTCATCTTCTGGTTCAAAATTTGGAGGTCCGTCCCAAAGTCTTCAAACGAGAGTTCAATCTCACTAAACTAAATTTTTCAGTTATGGAATTTTTTAAATCACTACAGGTGAAATAGAACGCGACAAGTGAAAATGTTCAATAGGTGCAAATATTTTCGAAGTTATGCAAGTTTACAAATGTCTTAAATTTATCAGAAGTACATTTTTCGCATTCATTCGAAATAGTTACCACTAATTATTTAAAAATTTGATGCATTATATAATGTTGATATAAGTCAATCAATATAACAAACGCATCTATGCTACATCAGAAATATTTTATTTGTTTGAAAAACAATGTTTTTCTAGAAAGTCATGAAATTGGTTCATTTTTTTTATATTTGAAATATTCCAATAGAGAAATTTTGTACTGACCGGAAAATTCTTATGACTGCTTAATTGCAGCAAAAATAAATTATCAGGTAAGTTTATATGATGAATAAATGAGAAAGAACCATTCATAGATCTCGCTATTCTTAAATGGAAATCATTTAAGGATTAAAAATTCTGGAATATTATGGAAGTTATTTTACAAATTACAAATGCAATCACCTGTGAACCCTTCCGATCCCATCTAAGATGTGTGACACAATAGAAAGTCTATACACAGAATGAAAAGAGCGATATTCTAGATAATAAATGGCTGGGGAATTCTTTGGTGACAATCTTCAGAAAAATCATTACACATACCTAGTTAGAAGACCAATGATATCTATTCCTTTAACACGTTAAATGTTGTATCATCCATATTTGGGTAGCACCAAAAGTCCTTATACAGTGATGCCAGTAGAACAAAAACACGAAAGACAAGACAACACATTAACCACCGCATCTCCTAGAACAGCATATCTCATTATAATTACAATTATGCAACAACATATAAATGAAACCTTTTTTTTATTCCCTTAATTCACCATTTGAATACCTTGTGATTCATACCTATACTAAATATTCTAAATTTTCTGCTACAATTACGAGTTAAAATTTAAGCATCTTATTAGATAGTGGTCCGAATCACGGACAGGATTCAAGGCAACGAACCTCTTAAACCAGAGATGAAAAGATCCTGTTTTTTGTAGAACCATAAATACTATCCTAGGAAGACTGGAATCATATTTTCTCTTTGGTAATTTGAGATTCAGTACACAGAATGATTTTCATCGAATCTGGAAAGATTGTAGCTTAACGCATAAGCAGAATCGATCATTTCAATGGATTCCTTGTATGCTGAGAAATCATACTGGACAGCTGTAAATCTCTTCTTGTCTTTAATACGGGTTCTATAACTGTACAATGACAGGGCGAAAGGATTTTTTGAATCTTGTTTGTGTTTTCTGTAAAGTTATACGATGTGGTTTTATTTTTATGGACAACAATATAAGAACAATCTGTTCTAAATTTAAAGGGCGATTTTCTGGGGAAAGAGGTCATTCATTGGATTGCGTGACTAATCAGATCATCGGAATACATTTTTATAAAATTCAGGTTATAAATTCCTTCCCTATTAAAAGAATAGAATATATTACTCCAAGTAATGGTTAACAGTAATAAAGGCATGTTGTAAAGCTAATAAAGCTGATTGACCTGATCACATTTATTCTTTGCAAAGTAATTTTGAAAATTTCAGGCGTTACATTCTGGTCATCTTCAATTTTACTAATATATTTGAAAATACTTTTTCTTTTTAAAATATTATTTTACTACTTATTGTTATAATATTAGTTATGAATATACAAAATTCTATCGCAATAAACAGATTGTTAGTCGAGATATCAAATAGTCCGTTATGTATCCAAATTTTTGGACACTAGTATATGATTCATTTCATCCTTCTAACGTTATTGAGCAGTCATGTACAAATTTATAAGGTTAGAAAAAATCTTACCTTTCTTTCGTCGTCTTTTGATTCTTTGTTCAGTTAGGTTAGAAAAATTCAAGAATTATTCCACAACAGAAGAGTCGACAAGTCACATCCAGTTTTCAGTCTCTAGCACACAACACATAACTATATACTATATGCACAAGATAGTGACATTGACGTTAATTTCGATTTTATAAAGATGGCGGACGTATTACATCAAGCGTCGTGTTTTCATAACAAGTGCAGCAAAGCATGATGGGAAATCACCTGACGTCAAAGTTTAGGATATGCGCAGAAATGTTATATCCATTAGCCGGTATTATCTACAAGTATACTGTATTTCAGCATTATAATGGTAGGAATAAATATCATATTCAACAGAAATTTTAGAGCATAACAGAAAATAAATTTAGCTTCCAAGTCTATATATGCTGTAGGAATATAAAAATTAAAATTAAAATTACTAATAAGAATATTTATTCGTGATGGTTTAATTTATTTCGGGACATTATGACGTATGAACGGTGAAGCTGATTTTATTGCGCAAACAAAAGGTTAAATCATAATAATGTAAAATGTAACTAAAACTGCTGTAAATACAAGAAAGATACTTTAAAATATTCACATTATTTAAATAAGTGGACAAAACTCAATGGACTTTCAAAACTAAGACGGTGGACATGTGGTGTTACATAAAAATAAAATAACTAATGAAGTTTAGTTATATTAACGCCCAGTTTTAAAGCAACACTAGGGCTATTATGGGACGGACTTCTTAATTTTGAACTGTGGTCAGATGACGAGGGAGACATCTGAGCTGGCACCCTCCTCTCCAAACTTTGATGCCACACCAGCGGGAGGACGTTTGGCCCCGATGGTTTTAACATGCACCAGATCGGCTTACACGATGGTTTTTCTGTGGAACCGGTCACGGTGGAATTGTGAACTTATTGGCCGCTATCTTCGTAGTAATAGGGAATGATATGTAAATCCGGTAAAACAGTATCTAATTACTTTTCATTAGTGAAGGCCAAAGATTCTGAAGAGATTATGAAGTTTGCTCTCTGAAGCAAGGCCTCGATGAATCGACCATATGATGTAAAGAAGCAATTTGTCTTGTTTTTTTAAATAACATAATAATATCAGTTAGCAATTAAATCGGCAGTGTAGTGGCCGTTATTCATCTTCTCGTTACCTGCAATTCTAGTATGTGATGGTACGCAATTAAGTATAATAATGAAACCATAGGAAGAGACTTTATTAAAAAGATTTAAAACTTTAAAACCTAAAAGGAAGGTGTGCATAAAATGATTTTATATTCAGACAGAAAAACGGTCTAAATGAGAAATTTTTTTATAAAACTTATAAAAAAAGCAAGTATCTTTACATTAAAATCCGAGCAGATAGAATGAAGTATTAAAAATTGCAACCGGGGGAAAAAGCTGCTACAGTAACATGGACAGCGGATTTTCATCTGTATGTATGAATTAGAATAGTCTTGATAATGTCATCTGTGTTATCTGATGATCTAGAAATTATCTGATTTTTTTTTTTACTATAAATATAATTTTTTGAAAAAAATCTTGTTAAATTCCTAATAAAATGAAACTTTTTGAAAATATTTAAGCAGTTAATAAGCTTCTGTACATCATACATAGATTTGAAACATAATATTTCCCCTCCCTTAAT
Organism: Argiope bruennichi; assembly: GCF_947563725.1. NCBI lineage: Eukaryota > Metazoa > Arthropoda > Arachnida > Araneae > Araneidae > Argiope > Argiope bruennichi. Next base: position 61,046,960 of record NC_079154.1, read on the forward strand.
AAAGAAGAAGAAAGATGTATTTTCATTCATAAAAAAAGAAGGAACACTTATATTAAAGGCAATTTGCATCTCATCAATTGTTTAGCAATGATTATCATACCTCTATAAAATAGAAAGGGGGAAAAAAAGGCCTATTAAAGCTACACTATTTACACTTTTTCAAACCTAGAATTAAACTCAAAGCCAACGGATAGCTTCTTATAAAGTGCTTGTTTCTCGTAACACATTTACCACCTAAGAAAGGGCATTAAAGGTCCTATCTTCAAACCATCTTGCTTTAGCTTGAAGGCATCATCAGATTTACTCCAAAAGGACTGTTTAAAGCCATTCCACAATCTAGGAAGGAATCCAGAAAGACATATTGTCATCATTAAGTTTTATAGCTGGGCCTCGGTTCTAATTCTATCGTTAGGGTCGCCATAGAGGATAAAGGATCCTAATAAAAGCGGGCGCCAACGTTCTAGCAGCGCCGCCTGGGGACTGTTTCAGACACCTTGTTTCTAGTATCCTGACTAGGATATACTAACTGTATTAATCAGCCTTTTATTAAATCGTTCTCTCAGATTTGCATTTCCTGGAGAGAGAATCGGAGGAAATTCAGAATAAATAATGCTTCCCTCGAGTTGCCAAGGAACAATTATTTCAAAAGGGAACCTTTTTTTTTTAATTTCCAGCACTATTTCTCCCACCCTTTAGCTTTTAAAAGGGGAGGAGTTGGGAGGAGTGTCCCAGCGTAATGGTTATGCGGCGACCGTAATTTGAAGGGAATGCGTTTCTGTTGTAGAAGGGAGTTATTTATACGGTTGGAAGGCTTTCACTTAAATGTTATAAGTGAACTGCATTTGCATAAAAGACGTTAAGACCTTTACATAAACTCTTGCTTGAAAATGGATCCGGAGGAAGAGCCTAAAGAAAAAAGAAAAATTTTCTGTTCCTGGCACCAGCTGCAAGAGATCTTTATTTGCGTGTGTTAATGGTGATGATTTTCATTTAGCAAGGTGAAAATTACGGAAAGAGTTTTGCCGGGGAAAGTGAGAATGAGTGGGTGTCGAAGCTGAAGCTATAATTAAAAAGGGGTAAGGGTTTAGGAAATCGAGATCCCTTCTTCATATAAAAACAATTATTGAATCGTATCGATTAAGCCTTCAGAGGGCATTTAATTTAATTAGAAAACTTTTTTTTTTGTTTCCATGTGGAAAGTAGTGAGCATATTAAGTCTCTCTACAAAATATTTTTCACTACAAATTCAGGAACTTGAAAAAAGATTTTCCAGAAAATGAATGCTTTAAAAATAAGAATCGATTCAAAATTTTACATATTCTTGTAATGGGTTATTTAAACGATAATTATAGCTGCTAAAGCTATAATTAAAAAGGAGTCGGAGCTTAGAAAATGGTGACCCCTTCTTCATAAAAAAAACAATTATTGAATCGCATCGATTAAGCCCTTAGAAGGCATTTGTTCTAATTAGAAAACTTTTTACGTTGTTGCCATATGGAAAGTAGTGACCATATTAAGTCGCTCTACAAAATATTATTCAGTTTAGGTTCAGGAATTTCAACAAAAATTTATCAAAAAGCAAATGCTTCAAAAATAGGACCGACCCAAAATTTTACATATTCTTGAAATAAGTTATTTAAAACGTTAGTTACCACCTGATTCAACTGTGATTCCCATCTACCAGCTAATTAGTCCACAGTAACTATTTTATTACATTATCCCTCACTCTACTACAATTAAGAGATAGCAGAGAAGGAGGTCATCTAATAAATAGAAAAACTGAATAGCAGATGTAAATCACAGCAGCAGATGAATCGCAGATGTAAATCATTTCAATACAATGTTATCGAAAAGCGTGTTCTGACAAACTGAAATAAAAATAGAGATCCATTCTCTTCTTCATACAAAAATAATTACGGTATTAATTCTACTTTCCAGAAAGGGAAGGACAATCATTTTGTTTAATTTAATTCCTTCAATTAAAGAAATTATTTTTGCAGCCATATGGTATATAAAAAGCATGGCATCAGTTTGCATTAATGCTTTATGTAGAACATTTATGAGTATATATATTAATTTATTTATTTACAAGTAGAGACACGGACAAGGCACGTCCGCCACAGCGCGAAGCTAAAGCAGAAGTAAGAAAAAGGGACGAACAAATGATCACTAGTCTTATACAAGATGGTATTTCCAGAAACGTGACGATGGAATACATATGTTGACTTTTACAAGGGCAACGGAAGTATCACTTTCATTTGATACATAGTACTGATGGCGCATTAGTTTTACAGAGGAATTAATTAAACCGAAAGTGGAATTGGATAACGAAATAAGAGAATATTTTTAGAATGAAGTTACTAAATCTTGGAAATTAATTAAATTGAATTTAGAATTAAAATATCATTATATATATATATATATATATATATATATATATATATATATATATATATATATATATATATATATATATATATATATATATATATATATATATATATATATATATATATATATATATATATATATATTCTTGAATTGTTTAAAACATTAATATGCAAAAGGATTATGGTTTCTTCCGTTATTCAAAAATAATTATCATATCACTACAGTCTTAGATAAATGTTAGCTTAATTAATGGCCGACTGCTTTAATTCCATTTAATTAATAAGGATTTTAATTTAATTAATAAATGCATTTTTGTTGCTAATTGTTGTAGCATTCAGTAATCATTATAAGCATGCATTATGAATTCTTGGTAGAATTTTTATTAGCATATGTACAAGAACTAGTACGAAAGTTTTATAGGAAGGGAATATTAAAAAAAACAGGAACTTAATAAACTATGTTTGAAAATTGAGTAATTTTCCGTTATAGTCGATCACATGCTTTGATAGAGAAACGTTAAGTTCTGAGTTTGACAAGATACCGCATGTTTTGATTGCTGTATTTTAGGGACCTGGCATAGATTTTTACTGGTGCGAAACAAACGGAAATCGTTATGTTGAAGTAATGAAAATCATTTTTTGTTCGCCATTTCCAATTTTGGAAATAAACATAAATTTCGATTCAGCAATCCGAAAACTTAAAGATCTGCATTTTCAGCTTTCATTTTCTTTACCATCTCAGGGACCTGAATTTTTTTAATATTCTCTTTAAATTTTTCATTAAAAAATTTAAAGCTCTTATGCTGATGTTGAATATTTCGAAATATTTGCTGTTTTCTTTATAAAGACATACCAATTATTATTAAGTTCTTTTAACTATCATCCTCCCTTCGATACAGATAGACTTCCAGGCATAATTTGAAGAATCGGTTTGCGGTCTAAATCGCAGAAATGCTGAAAAAATCTTCTCCCTTGACCTTTGTATATATTTTCTCAATATGATACATTTCCTGTTTAGCTTCTTTGTCGAATGAAAAGAAATAAGAACAAATTTTGGACTCTTATCGATTGAATGAGTCCAGCACCGTTATTTCTTATTGGTGGCAAAGTGACGCAACAGATTTCTCCTATCAAAAATACGAGTTTTTGATTTATTTATTTTTTTTTCAACCGACTGAAAAAAAATTTGCAGTGGACTTACAACTTTAGCTCATCACATACCGAATACCATTGATTTAAATGTTGCTTTATTAGTTATTGCGTTCACATGCATGCGAACGTACAGACCGACAGATGGTCAACCTTTTGATAGATTTGATCCACACTTTGATAAAAATGTATAATCAGAGTACTAAACCTGTAACCAAATTTGATCTACCAAGTTCTTTACGTTTTGCTATTAATGAGTTCACTTGTATTTAAACAGCGAATATATAGACTTCCTGCTAATGTAATTTGCTCAAACTTTTATTAAAATCTACAAATTTGGTCCTATGTTAATATACCAAATTTTATCCGTCTAGATCTTAGCGATTTTGAGCTATCATGTTCACATACAGATAGACATAATGCCAAATATGTGATTTTCGAACTGAAAAAGATTTGGAACCCGAAGATTCCTCAAAATTGTGAGTTCGAATTTTCTGATGATTACAATACTTCATCTGCACTTTGTATTCGAGAGAGTAAAAAAAAAAGATATTATGGTAAAATATATCATTAAAATTTTTTAAATGTTCTGAAGCATGGAACTAAACCGACCGTCTTATTAAAAGAAGGGCTTCAATGTGCATTGCCACTGAGGCGACCTGAGTCTTGGCGATTCAATTGTCAATTACAATGCTTTTTCCACACATACTTCAGATACGAGAAAGTAATAAAAAGAATAAACCAGCGTGAAAAGTCTCACCAAGATTTTTTCTCATACTCTTTAATAAATTTTTCATGCCAGAGAACGCCTTGCATGGCATTGATGCACAATATTTACGAAATATTAACTTTTGGCTTGAAATTAGAATTTTTACTGAATTTATCTTGTAATCTTGGCGATTAATTTGCCGATTAATCCCTGACATGTGGTTAATAGTGTCCAAAAATATCGAATTTGTGTTTTAGGTACGCTTTTCTCAACATATTGAAACAAAAATTTGACTCAAAACTACATTTGTACTCACAAAATCTCATGCCAAATTTGATATATTTAAGTCACTGCGTGTTTGAATGATCGTATTTGCATGTTTTTGAAAGTACAGACCGACAGACAGGCAATCCCTTGTTGGATTTGGCTGAAAAATGGATAGATGTCTACACTATAAATGTTAATATGTACATCGAATATCTAGCTCTCTTTATTTTGTAACTAGCCGCCTTTGGCGACCAGCCGATTCGCCAATCTTAATGCTCATTAAAATTTTAATAATTAAATACTCTATATAATTCCTACTTTAATAGCTTCTTCATTAAAATATTTTTAAAATTCAAATTTCAATTCACTCATAATATTGTAAAGGTCTTCAGTCATAACGTAATCTGTATCTCTAATTTTCTGTTAGCTCCCGTAGAATTTATGCTTTAAATTAAAGTGGAAAGGATTAATCTGCAATTAATCTAATAATATTTTTTACTGAAACAAAGCTTTTTTTTTTTTTTTTTTTTTGTAATATGATTGCTGAAAACAGAGTCACTGAACATTTAAACCTTATGGGCACTAAATAATATCTTTCTTAATTTATGTAATGTCTCAAGAATTTGTCAACAAAATTTTTTCAGATTCATCATGAGAAGGTCTATTAATTAACAATGTTTAATTTTAAATGCATCAAACACTAAGAAAATAAACAGAATCGTTTAAAATAATCAATCGAAAACAGGTAAAAAAAATTACTTAAAAAACGATTAACTTAAACTAACATAAATACAATTTAATTACAAAAGCATACAACTAACTAACCTAAAAATAATTTAAATCAAGTCAAATAGATGTAAACAATCAGTACACAATGCGCATGCGTGAATTTTCAATGCCAGTTACGGTAATGCAAATACGTGATTTTTTTCTACGCCAGTTGGGGTAACGCTATGCGGATTAGAAAATTTTAATTTCCTTTATTCTGTTTTATTTTAATTCAAAAGTACTTCAGAATGAATCTGAAAGATCGATTTATTAACAATGGTTAATTTTAAATGCATCAAACATTAAGAAAATAAACAGAATCGTTTGAAATAATCGGCCGAAAAACGTTAACCCTAGCCTCATTACTGTTGGGGAAAAAAACTGAAGCCTTACTCATTTGGCGGTGGGTAAAATGAAAAGATTTTTTTGACGGGAAAGTTAGTTTTTAATTAATAATTAAAATTTCAATAAAAAAGGGACTCCAGGTGCACATTTCCGACCTCCAAGGTAGACATGTACGAAATTTGGTAGCTGTAGGTCAAACGGTCTGGCCTGTAGAGCGCCAACACACACACACATTGAGCTTTATATAAGTATAGATTATCATGTTAACATATATTCGAATAGCTGAAAAGACTGACTTCCTCAAAATAGATTTTACTCAAAATTTGATAAAAATCTTCAAATTTAATTTAAAAACCGCATACCAAATTTTATCTGTCTATTTCAAAGCGTTTTTGAGTTGTCTTTGTCACAGAGAGACAAATAAACATTCTCCAAAAATTTGCTTTTCGAACTCGTGTAGGTCTAAAACATGGAGATTCGTCAAAATCTCGTTCGGATTTTTTTTGGTGATTATTATACTTTCTCTATACTACTTGTACCAGAAAGTAAAAAAGCCCTGTAAAACCGAACTGAAACTCATCAGAACTGGGAACTGTCGATGGAAATGGAAATGAGATGCGATTAGTCTGCAAACAAGTTCTCGTGTAGGCAACTTGTGTGCGCAACTGAAAGTTTATTGACAAGGAGGGCAACGTAATGGAAGTCATTAATCTCCCTCCCAAGGAAAGTCCAGGTGCTCGAGAACAAAGCGTCCCATCCAATCGATTGTCATTGCGAAAGAAGCCAGGAGGTCCCGCACCGGTGATGAACGACTCGGCATTCTGATGAATGACTTTAAAACTGCCGGCCCGCTCGTTTATTCCGTGGGAAGGTTGACAATCACAAACACAGTCCGACTGCTGGCTCTGGATTGTTTCTTTTAGGATCGATAAGGGAGAAGTGTGCTTAATTAACTGGGATAGGGTGTCAGTTCTTTGTCTTCACCTTTTAAAAGGCCATTTTTTTCCCCTTAGGTATATTAAAATATTTTTTGGTATTGAGACCAATTAAAGTAAAGAAGTTCATTTGGCTTATTAAATAACTTTTATTTATTTATTAATAATTAATCTACAAATCGAGGAACTTCGATATGGTTTGGAACTAAGAAACTGAAACAGTCTAGTAACTTTCTTGTATACGGAGAGTTTAAATTTAATTATATTAACATCCCATTTAAAAGCAACAATAGGGCTATTTTGAGACGGACGTCATAATTTTGTGTCGCGGTCAGATGACGATGACGGCCCTTGAGCTGGCACTCCCTCTGCAAGTAAGTGAACAGATGAAGCTCATTTTTCGCTCCATGGAGACGTTAGTACACATAACTGTCGCTTCTGGGCGCCACGTCAAATCCACGAGTGTACACTGAGAAAACCACAGCATTCCCCCAAAGTCGCATTTTATTGTGGATCCACAGATTTCTTCATCATAGGACCCCTCCTCCTTGAAACACAGTGTCCAATAAATGCGTGGAAACGGCGACAGCTCAACGTTATTTAACGCTCCTGCTCGAAATGATTTTTCCATGTTTGTGTGAAAAAGATGCACCTTCTACTGTTACGTTTATGCAAGATGTAGCAACAAGTCACAATGCTATTCCAGTCAAGGAATTCCTGGTACAGACTTTCAGGGACGAAAGATACGTTAGCAGATGATGCAAGTTTCTATGGCCTCCTATATCTCCAGATCTGACAGCAGCAGACTTTTGTCTGTGGGGGAATTTAAAATCCCAGGTGTATAGATCCCACCCGAAATTGCCGAAATTGAAAGATGCAATCCACTGGGAGCTGTTATGTATACATGCTGCACTCTGCAGTTGCTGGATTTGTGACGCGCCTGCAATGCGTTATCACCAGTGGTGGAGGACATGTGAAACACATATTGCTATAGTAAATTTATTATATGTTTTGTAGTTATTACATGTTATATTTATATTTTGTATTTATCATTTGTTATGTAAATTTGTTATATGTTTAAAATATGATTTGGTATCATTATTTCTGTTATTGCCGTGTCTTTTCTTTCACTTATATACAAAACTCTACCTATCGGATGTTTTTTTTATTTATTTTTTTAAATCTTAAATAAAATCCCGCAACTTATCAATGCCAACCCGCAAACCGTTTTTTACTTTGCTTAATTTTCTGGGTTTTATACATTTTAAAAGTTTTTACGGACTTTTTGTCCAGCCTATATATTCGTATGAAGTATGCAAAGTACTTAAGTCATTATTTAAAAATATCAAAAATAATAATTCCGCTAATACTTTTAAAAAATAAATCACTCACAACCATTCAGAAAGGGAGAATTCACAGAAATCTACTAAAGATAATATTGACGCGCAGACTTAAGCGATCCCGATATTCGTTATAAACAGAACCATGAAACCAAAGAACAAAAGCTTGAGGAAACAATGACCTCCGCACGAGTTAGGTACGCAGGTGCTAAACATCCGTAAGATCTGATTAAAAACAATGATAATGTAAAAAAGTGAATTAAACTCCCTTATTACCTAAATTCTAAACCCGTCTTTAAAGAGAGATACAAGCAGAAAAAGAAGAAAATAATAAGATACGATGTGAAGGCGCTTCTTTCCTTATCTGATTGTAGGAGGTTAAGCCAGAGTTAATGTATAGATGGTATGTTACGATGGTAAATAGTTGTAATGTTTTCTAGCGTTAAAATTATGGTTGAATACATCGTGCTTAAAAAATTAGCTGACGCAGGATACTTAATAATATATTTGTCTTTGGACTGCTTAGGTTATAGATTACAAGCGGTTGTTATCTAGTTGATTTCGGACCCAGTGACTTTCTGATATTATTAGATAAAAGCGAACTAAATTTGATGGATATGAATTTATAAATTCTGAGTGCTCTAACTTGGAAAATGTGGAAATATAATGAATAACATTTTTGCAATTATACTTTCATACTGTGCATAAAAGTGGATATATAAACTAGCTTCACATTGCACTTAATAAAAGTAAAATAGATTTTTTTTTCTTTTTTATATGGACTTTTCTAATAAGGACTGAAGCTTGAAGTATTTCCATTGGTAAAAATTAAAACGCCACTGTTCCAATTTCCATTAATAATGTCAAATCTCGCCAGTATGCGTTACATTAAATTGGGAAATAAATGGCATAATAAAGTTATTCTTGTGCTGAAAGCTTATAAGCCAGCTAACAGCTACAAGACATGAGTATTACTGTTGTCTTCTGGTCTTGTTACTCGGCTGCGAACCACAAAGTCGGGGGTTCTATCCTCGCTCATCACAATTCGCTACATTCTCAAGGATTATATTCTTTCACTTTACAATATATATGCTAAAGATGGAAATCAAATCTATCTTTATATGTATACAAAATCGCGAATAAACTTTATATATATATATATTCAGTAATTTATCTCTGTTTTATCTTTTAATATGAGTACTATATTCAGTTTAACGATTTTGAAGTCATTCAATCGAAGCCAAATATATGTGATTGATTGGCAGATTTTACTTTACAAACTCTTTGCCTTATTTATCCTCTCTGTAACTTTATATTCTTTCTCAAGAGCTTTATACTCTTTCTCTAGAGCTTTATATTCTTTCTTAAGAACTTTATATTCTTTTGTACTATGGAATACATATTATGGATGGATATTGAATCTATCAGTATAGAAATAGAAAATCAAGAATAAACTCTCGTAACTATTCTTGTAATAAATAGAAACAGGAACTGTTCCCAAAAAAAGAGCAATTCCCTATTTACCGCTAGGCTGCGGCAATATATTTCTTTATAAGCCAAAGAGACGCCAATTTCGTAACTTAGAAAGAAACAAAAAATACAGACAGATAAAAGGCCAGAAACACCAAGCGATGACCCCAGATTGTTAGTGGTTTCCGAATTTATAGGAACGTTTTAAACTTTAACGCTTTTTATAACATTCTAATTATTCCAATATTTTAATATGTATGTAATAATTTAATTTATTACAATTCTAACATTTTAGCTTAAGCAGTATACTCATTTCAACTGTTCTGATATCAATCATTCGACCACAGCTATATTCATGTGATACAATCTTTTCTCAATCACCGTCGTTAATATTTAAATTGAATTCGATTCGATTTTCGTTATGTTTTCCTGCTTCCTTTTGGTTAACTGGGCGTTACTCGTTTTTAAGAAATAATTTCGAACTCCATTTCTGAAAGGTATTGACTCAACAAATGAAACTGGATAATGTATACAATTTAAAACCTTCTCAATAATGGTAAATTTCAATACGTCTTCTGTTAAGAATTCAGTTAACCACGTTGTCTTCCTGGGCGGCGAATGCTTGCCAATCATGTAAATATCACGTGGTCTCCTTGTTCATGTTAATATTCTTTTTCCAGTAGAAGAGAAACTTGACTCCTGTACTTGGGGGGAGTATGATCTCGGCTCTCTCTCTCTCCCGAGAAATTTTATGAGTAGTTCTCTAGGCCTACTACACTATGGAGTAATCATGTGCCTTTTGTTGTTGATGTTACCAATAAACCAGATAAAAGACAACACGTGTCTTCAAGTCATTTCACCCAGGCAACAATCTTCACTATCAAATAAATTATTGTGTAATCAAGAAAATCAAGCAATTTATTTAATTTTACATCTTCTTTCACTTCTGGGCTTTTGGAATTAGGATAGACATTTTCCTGCTTATGGTCAACGGCCTGAAATTCATTTTTAACTACTTAAAAAAAAATCAGTGCGATCCTTGATTGCAGAGATGGATAGAATGAAAACAAAATGGATTTCTGCATGTCATGAAAACAAACAAATGGAAACAGTCATTCTTCATGACTGTTTTAATTTATTGCAGTGCAATTTTTAATGTTTTCAGAAAAACCCATTTGGCTTGAATTTAGGTATCTAATGTATTTACAGTTTTAATTCTTCTTCGACCTAAGTCGTTATATTACAGATATTACTAGTACGTAAAGTAATTTTTTTTCTATTCATTACAGTGTACATACTACATCTTCTGATGAGTTCTTTTATCTTTTAGCAACAAGTAATCTGCAATCCTAGATTCTTCTTGCACACAAGTCAACATTACGAAGTTATAATTAGAAATTTAGTTTGAGTTAGAAGCCAAGGCTCCTTTGACTCCCAGTTAACTACATTCACTTTTGAAATTTCTGATCAATATTTCTGATTATGGCGCGCACACGATTTCTTTAAAGGTAATCATCATGGTAATTCTGAGTTATTCATAACAGCATTTTCTTAATGGAATTTTGAAATTCAAACGCATGCAAAATCTCGAGAAAAACATATTCTCGGGCACTTTCTCACATTCACAAACAACTAGCGCATACGACTGCAGTCATTTCAAAGAGTAATAAGTATAATTGAGCCATGCAGAAAATTACTTCTGAAAGTTTAAAAAAAGAGATGAGTGATTTCGATGCTGCTCCCATAACTACTTCCTGGTGTGTTCTTATTTTATAGTTGGAATACATGTGTAATGAGTACGCGGAAGTTGTTACCAGCGTCTGCCGAGTTTCGGGCAATTAATCACTCCTAACGATTTATTCTAGGTCTTTCTATAACAACATAAAGTATGGTGCGAAGAGTTAAGAGGATTTTCTTTCTGTTTTCCCAACGATCATACATCAAAGTTGAAACCCTCTGAAAAAGAGAAGGGATCTATTTGACTTATGCTTATCATTTATCTTAATGGGATTTATGACTTAATTATATTTGAACAAGAGAAAAATCCCCGCAGTATTTTATACTGAATACTTACTTTTGAATCTTTACTTAATTAGAGAGAGTAGGTATTCTACATTTGGAACTTCTCAGAAACTCTCTATTAAAGATGCTATTCGCTATAAAATGTAGAGGCACGAGTGCTCATATTTTTTTTTCTGAATATTACACATAAGAATTTTGTGTTTCATCTATACTTATAATAAAGCTCAATGTGTGTGTGTGTGTGTGTGTGTGTGTGTGTGTGTGTGTGTGTGTGTGTGTGTGTGTGTGTGTGTGTGTGTGTGTGTGTGTGTGTGTGTGTGTGTTGGCGCTCTACAGGCCAGACCGTTTGACCTACAGCTACCAAATTTGGTACATGTATACCTTGGAGGTCGGGAATGTGCACCTGGGGTTCCTTTTTTCGAATTTTTAATTCGAATTTTAGTTATTAATTAAAAACTAACTTTCCCGCCAAAAAAATCTTCCATTTTCCCCACCGCCAACTTTTCCGCCAAAAAAGTCTTCCATTTTCTCCACCGCCAAATGACTAAGGCTTCCGTTTTATTCTCTCCCAACAGTAATGAGGCTAGGGTTAATATTTTTCGGCGGATTATTTCAAACGATTCTGTTTATTTTCTTAATGTTTGATGCATTTAAAATTAAACATTTTTAATTAATCCATGTTTCAGATTCATTCTGAAGTACTTTTGAATTAAAATAACACAGAATAAAGGAAATTAAAAATGTAAAATCTGCATAGCGTTACCCCAACTGGCGTAGAAAAATTCACGCATTTGTGTTAACGTAACTGGCGAAGAAAATTCACGCATGCGCACTGTGTTCTGATTGTTGCCATGACAACCGTTATGAACGGACGATTTAAATTATTTTTAGGTTTGTTGCATGCTTTTGTAAGTAAATTGTATTTATGTTAGTTATATATTTTTTGTATATGCTTATAGTTTTAAGTACATCGTTTTTTAAGTAGTTTTTTAAACCTGTTTTCAATTATTTAAATTATTTTTACATTAGTTGCATGCTTTTTTTAATTAAATTCTATTTATGTTAGTTATATATATTTTTTGTATATGCTTATAGTTTTAAGTACATCGTTTTTTAAGTAGTTTTTTTAAACCTGTTTTCGACCGATTATTTTAAACGATTCATTTTATTTTCTTAGTGTTTGATGCATTTAAAATGAAACATTGTTAATGAATCGATTTGTTCATGATGAATCTGAGAAAATTTTGTTGACAAATTCTTGAGATATTACATAAATTAAGAAAGATATTCTTTAGTGCCCATAAAGTTTAAACGCTCAGTGACTCTATTATCAGTAATCATATTATTAAAAAAAATGCTTTGTTTCAGTAAAAAAATATTATTATATTAATTGCAGATTAATCATTTACACTTTAATTTAAAGCATACATTCTACGAGGGGTTACAGAAAATGAGAGAGATACATATCACGTTATGACTAAAGGCCTTTATAATATTATGAGTGAATTATATGACTATCAAAATTTGAAGTTTTAAAATATTTTGCTGAAGAATCTATTAAAGTTGGAATTGCATAAAATATTTAATTATTAAAATTTTAACGAACATTAAGATTGGCGAACCGGCTGGTCGCCAAAGGCGGCTAGTAATGTAATAAAGAAAAACGAATACGCATTCTAAAACATTATTTTCCGGACAGATTGATTGGTTTGGCTATATTAACGTTCCGTTGAAAAGCAACACTAGGGATATTTTGGGACGAACCTCGTAGTTTTTAACAGCGTTCAGGTGACGAGGACGACACCTGAGCTGGCACCCCCTCTCCAAACTTCCACACTATGCTAGCAGGAGAGTGGCCTCAACGGATTTAAAGTGCTCCATGCCAGCTTAGATGACGGTTTCTGGTGAAATCGGGCCTCGAACCAGAAACCCTCCAGTCCCGATGCCGAGACCTTATCACCAGGCCACCGCAGCCTCAATAGATCGATTGAAATAAAAAAAAATGACACAGAACTGTTATTTACGAAATAAGATCTCATATCATATTTTATTTATTTAAGGGCCGGCGTCCTGGCATAGGGGTAGCGCGTCTTCCCCGTGATCTGGGCGTCCCGGGTTCGAGTCCCGGTTTGGGCATGGTTGTTCCTCTGTTGTTCTATCTGTGAGATGTGTGAATGTGCCCTCCTGTAAAAAGGGGTTGTGCAAGCGAATGAATGATGCGTGAGTGGCAAAGTCGTACTCTTGGCCCTAGTTGGCGCTGCTATAAAAAATAAGAGACGTCCCCCTCAGGCTTAAATCGCTGTCTTCGTAACAGCGGGCTTGTCAGTGGCAAGTGCCATAAGAAACAAACAATTTATTTAGGGTATTCGATTAGGTTCAGAGGGGAGTTTTTAAAAACAAACAAATATTTTAATGTTTATATGATGTGTTTTTTATTAATATAAGAATAAAATGACGAATAAAAGTGTAATGAATTAAATATATCTGTGACTTTTGAAGAAAAAGCTTATTTTGATGTAAATTTTAGCATTTATTTTCAAAAACTGGGATTGTTCTAAAGAAATAAATTGTTACATTTCTTTTTCAATTTTTTTTTTGTAACATATCTTAGAATGCAACTCACAACTATGAACAATTATATTCAAAAAATAAATTTTTTATGTACAATATGTGAAATTATCTATGAAATTCTTGGAATTTTTTTTTTTCAACAATACAATCATACAATCATAAATCCACTTCTTGAAAATTAAACATCAAATCCATAGTTCATTACATTTTGAACAATGTAATGAGCACTATTTATAAATTTCATTAAGATAGCTTGATTATTTTTTGAGATATGACGATACTCGTACAGTAGAATTATGAAAAAACTCGTTCTTCAGAAAATTCATTTATAAATGCTTATAAATAAGCATCACTTACATATCAATATTTTGCTATAACTTGTTTCCTTATTGACATAGAAACAAAATAAAGGTATTAATGGAAACAGATACGTACCTATTTTTTGAAACTGTTAAAATAAAAATGCGAATTATCATTCAAATTTATGTTTTCAACCTAATCGGGTGCCTTAAGTCGCTGCATTTTTAAGCCATCTCAATTGCATGCATACTGTCTCTTTGACAAATTTAATTTAAAACTTGATAAAGATCTACGCTTTAAATGATAAAACTGTGTGCCAAATTTAACTTTGTCAAGTAATAGCATTTTTGTGTTGTTGTTCACATGCATGCTACAGCACAGACTGATAGACGGTCAATTCCTGGCAGATTAAGTAAAAAATTTAAAATGGGCTTATACTTTAAATGCTTAAATGTATCAAATTTTATCCATCTGAGTTTAAACCTTTTGTAATTATACATTTCATTTTGTGCTCGGATAGCTCAACAGCTTCCTGTTAATGGAATTTGTTCAAAATTTGATAGAAATCTGATATATTAGTTTAATGATAACAAACCAAACCACTTAGTTCAAAGCGTTTTTGAATTATTGTGTTTCACACGCAAAATGATAGAGTATATATAGTTCCCAAATATGTGTTTTTTGGTCTCGAGTTGGTCTGAATCGAAGAAATTCTTCAAAATTCTCGAGTTTGAATAGTAATTATTGGTAAATATCATAATCTAAATCTGTTCATAGACATTTAGCAGATGATTCCTTTTCAGACATTTTATAACTGCTACTATTTTTATTTTGTTAAACTATTATTAAAACGTAAAAGCAAACGATTTTTTCTTTGATAAACATATTTTGTTAAGATTATTTCGTTTATTTTTTGTATAATAGCTGATGATCAATTGTAAACCTTCCGGAATCTGGGAATGCCTGTAAAATACGCTGTTATGTTGAAAGAATAAACAAGCCGATGAAATTCTAAATTGCTTGGAGTATTATTTTAGTTGTAAGAATTTAAGATGCTCTGCAAGCTATAGTCAAAAGCTTAAGAAAACATGTAGTTTTCTAGAAAGCATGCAAAAGTAATAATAATAATTAGAGCTGTAATCGTAAATTCTTTTATGATTTCAATATTTTGCATGATCCGTGTATGAGAAAATTATTGATAATTTGTGTCACAAAATTACAGATTCAGAGCAAATAAATTATTAAATTTTATTGGTCTCTTTATATATTGTTACGAATCTGTGATGCGGCTTCCCAGCATAGTTGGTTCCATGGGAGGTCCCAGAGCTTGGCGACAAATTTGGCGACTTTGGTGCCAAAATAGATTATACCCGAAACATCGAGAATTTTCCCGATTCGTCCAATAGGAACCGAGATACGCCTCGAACGTTCCTGATTGGTTGAGAGGCTTCTAGCCCCACCTCCTGAGACCTATAAAAGGAAGCAGCCGCAGCTGCCGAGCAGTCGCGAACCAGTGGAGTCGAAGAGTATTCGGAAGCGAAAGAGTAGTCGTCTCCGTGAACCAGATCGGAGAGTAGTCGGAATCGACGGTAAAGAACTAGCCTTCCAGAGAAAAACGGAGCAGCGACGGAGTGAAGCTAGTGCTGAACTAAGCTGTGCGCTACTGTCTGCAGTAGAGTCTTGTTATATGCTGCTGTGTATGCTTTTGTATGCTGTTGTTGCTGCACGTCTCGGCTGAAGATAATCGTCTTCTGTGCTGTATATAGTTGTCGTCTTTGTGCTGTCCTGTGTGTCTTCGTGTAAATAAAAGTCGTTGTTTTATTTTCTACTGCCGCCTGCTGATTGAGCATTTTTCACACCATATAACATCCACTATCCAAACGAACCACGGAAATTTCGTAACAATATTAATAAACAATGTAGAAACATAGTAGGAACATATACAATATCATTACATATACAAAGAAACGTACTATAGCATTAATACAATTCAGCAGAATCTGCTAATTTGAAATTGAAAAATTCTTGGCTAATTGTAACCCAATAAAAATTCGAATGATCCAAAAATTCAAATTAAAAATAAAATATAACTATAATTATAGTAAAAGTGAACGAATTTTTTTTAACTAAAAATGAGAATTTAATTTTAATAAATAATTTATAATTAAATAATAAATAATCCTACTAAACAAAATAGTTAGTGGTATAATTAATCTTTTCAACTATTTTAAAAACAATAATTTTAATTCATAGGAAATTTTTATAAACAAAGAAAATATATTATTTTGAATACAACAATTGCACAATGAAACTTTAAACAAGATAGTACGTTTCATATATAACGGAATAAAATTTTTAAAATAACATTTTTTTAATTATTTTTAAAATTTAATTCATACATAATTTATCTGTAAACAAAAAATAATTTTTATAAAAAAAAATGAACAACTATTTTACACATTTTACTTTTTAAAATTTAAATTACGAATTTTTCTTTTTAAAATAAGAAATGAAGAAGTAATTAAAATTTTAAATTGTTTTAAAAATAATAATTTCAGTAAATAAGAAATTTTGATAAATAAAAAGCCGACACCACTTTGAGTATCACAAGTTTTATGCATAAAATTGAATGTCCATTTATGTACTTGAACTCTACACCACATTTCTAGATGGATTCGAGCGAATTTTAACATTAATGTTCCTTAACACCAGGAAAGATTAACTATCCATCAATAGAGGTAAAATGGCGATTAAAAGATTCTATGTTTTTTCCACCATAACTTCAGAAACTTCACAACTACACAGTTCATTTAAGCACATTTTTTTTTCGTGTATGTGTGTGTGTGTGTGTGTGTGTGTGTGTGTGTGTGTGTGTGTGTGTGTGTGTGTGTGTGTGTGTGTGTGTGTGTGTGTGTGTGTGTGTGTGTGTGTGTGTGTGTGTGTGTGTGTGTGTGTGTGTGTGTTCAAGTAATAAATTTGTTTCACCGTTTAATTAAATCTACCACCCTCGCGTTTTTACCAATACAGAAGTTACTTTCTGCGGAGATTCTTATTCTTGCTCTTGTTGTGGAATTTTCTGAATTAAATTTGAATGAGTTCATTTTAATAAACGCGCACAGTAATTTGGCCCTAAACACTCTCTTTAATGTTACTACTTTCTTTTTCTGTTTGACCCAATTTTATTCTCATATTTAGCATATTAAAAATGTCTATGCACCCCAATTACTATTATATATATATAATAATAATTGGGGTACATAGACATTATTATATATCAAATATTTTCAAAACATATGCTTATTTATATGCGTATTGTGATACATAACACTCAATTGTATCTTATGCGGTGGAAATTATTCACTTCAGGATTATTCAAATTTTCTGAATGCTGACATTCTTTTTAGTAGCTGTTGATATCAAAATGCCAATGCGTATTACTTATTGAATCTAGGAACTGCTGATTGTCTGAGACCAAAGAGTTTTTAAACTTTCTTTTCTTAATATTATTAGTCGCTTAATATTAAGTAAAATTTAATCGCTTAAAAGCCAATATGAGCTAGAAACTCAATGTTTACTCCATGGCCAATTATATGTAGCCAAATTCTAAAGTGGGAACGTAAAAGTTATCATTATAAATAGACGAATTTAAAAACACATTAACATTATCTCTTTGACAACTGAATTTTTCAAAATCATTATTCAGATGCGGCATTTAGAAATAAGTTCAGATGTTTTTCAAACAAAGAAGACTTTTATAGTATACTACCTGATAATAGTATGATATAATAAAAATCTGCAATAATAAAAGATAAACCAACTAAACCGCGGAATGCAATAGAAAATAGGGAGACTGCCAACATATGAAAATCGCGGGATAAGTAGTTGAAGAGTTGGAAAAAAAAAAAAAAACGTTAATATGAAATTCGGATATTCCAGAATATATTTGATAAAAAAATATTTTTAAATACTTTCTGAAAATTAATTTTATTGATTGCGATTTTTATATTATTTTTAGCGCTGATTCTAAAAATGAAATCCATTTTTTTCTATCATGTAAACAGTTTTTACTAAATTAATTGCTCATTTGTAAGAGAACGGTAAAAACGCCAAATTTTGAGATTTCATTTAAACTTCAGTAATTTATAAATTGGATCTATTTCCTAATTCAATTGTTAAATATATGTAGAAAGTTAAAAGTTCTTATAGCTGTCTTTGTTTTACCTCATTAGTTCTTTCTCCACTTTTCATTTTCTAAACTTTGCAAAGATTTTCCTTGATAACATTTAGCAGCTGTCGGCTTTCATGCTGACATTTTATTTTCCTTAATATCGTTTCCCCATCTCTTTTAAATCTTAGTGAAATTTTTCACGTTATTCCTCAGTCAATTTTCTGGAAAATAGCCCAAGTATGAATCGAGAAAATGAACTACTAAGTTCATGTTACAAAGTAAAAGCTTGAATATTTTAATAATCTCTTCTATGACAGATTTGTAGCTTGAATCCTTTTGCTCCTAAGAAAGCTAGTAATAACTAGTTTTCAAGATTTCCAGGCTTTTCTTTTGTTTGTTTCCATTTTAATCTCAAAATTTTCTTCTTTCCTCATTTTTCTTATGTCTGGTCCTACAAACACACCTTCTTTCGGTTTTGTTTCAGATAAACCTGGTCACAAAGGTATATGAAGCATTCGCCTTCTTTTCGTAAAGTCTTGATAAATTGTTTCATGAGACTTAATTTTATGAAAAGTAGTGGAAGTAACGCTTTATTTTTGGATCAACCAGATTTTCTCTTTGAATATTTTGGACTTTATGATCTAATGTCTTCCTGGTTGGTCATTTTTTTTTTCCTTAATGTAATGTTAAAATCTGCCTTAGCTGTCCCATTCAAAGAAAACAGAGAAATTTCATGTATCCTTTCTTCTGACCAAGAAGCTTAAAAATCACTTTCAGATCACCATAAATAGGTAATTTTGATCTAAATTCAGAATGAAATCAAGATTTTCAAATAAATATTTTGGACAAAAATAGTTTTTTAAAACTTTTTAGGGATTTAATCACCATAAGTATGCTTATTAATCCCATATATATATATATTTTGTCTAAATACATTAAATTCACATACACATTTTTAAAAAATGCTAGTTTTTTAAAAATTATTTTTATTTAATTTTCTATAATACAACATCCTATAATGAAATCTTAAAAGGAAATAAGGTTCTTAAAACAATTATGCACTGATGATCACTGAGGATACAAAGTACGGCTGCATTTAATAAACGAAAACTGTTGAAATATAAAAACAATTTATTCAAAACCTATAATTTTTCATTCTTATCAAATAAATGAACTCGTAATTATGTACACTAAGTCAACATTTATTCGATAGAAAACTCAAGAGAGTTCAGATTAAAAAATTGAGTTAATTCAAAATCTGAATGAGAATCTTTCTATTTCGTGAACTTTATTTAACAACATAATTGCTTGTAGCAACTGCTGTAATACCCGTTTGAGCCATTTAGCTATATAGACAAATAGCTCCTTTATTAAGAAGGATATCGGCATTTAATTAAACTCAGATTTTACATATTCATCGAAAATTCTTGGATAATTTCTATAGATTAATTTTTGATTAAACATCGTTTTTAGTCATTATAAACATGTTTGAATTTTGTTTGAAACGTATTCCTCTGCAATTTTTTTATGTTACAAAAATCGATCTTCGAACGATAAATGAAAACAGGACATCGGTTTTATTATTGTTTAATATTATTTAAATATAATATTTCAGCATTCATTTTAGAAAGCAATATATGACTTATTCATTAACATTTTTAAAAAAGGGGAAGTTTGGGAAATTACAAAAGTTAGATTACCGAAAAATTCACTCAGAATTTTTATCTCTAAAATACTTGCTTTCAGAAGATGACCATTCATTCACAGGAATTGCAGTCCACACATTATTGTTAGCAAAGATATTATACGATATAATATCCGTTCGATATTCTGAATGATATTTCTATAGAATCAGAGAGCAAAAAGGCGAAAGCATGAACACTCAAACGAAATATTTCCCCTTCATTTTCTGGCCCTCATATAGAAAGAGAGAGTACTGCAATGAAGTTTTATGCCTCTTAATGCAATTAAGCCAACTTAGAATAAATTTTGAAGCATTTTCTATGACAGAGTGAAACCAATTTGACAGAGCTACTATTTTAATTTTAAAAAATAACACGCCAAATTTTATTTGTCTCAGTCACTGTATTATCGAGTGGTGGTGTTTACATACGTTCTAATACATAAAGAAAATATATGGTAAGCACTTTAAAAGATTTGGCTTAAAATTTAGTAATCTATACTTTAAATGCTAAAATTGTGCTAAAATTTTATTCAACCAGTTTTTTTTAAAACATTTTTTTAATTATTGTGTCCTCTTGGACAGACAGACAGAAGATTCCTTTGAATGAATTTCGTCTAAAAGTCGTTTATAAATCAAAAATTAGTTTAATGATTATTCACCAAATTTTATTCATTTAGCTCAAAACGTTTTCGAAATATCATGTTCTCAGAGAGACAGAACAATTGACAGCCAGATATAATTCCAAAAATTTGTTGCTCGGACCCGGTGAAGTTTGAAACGAGAGGTGTCTTTAAAACTGCATGACCACATCTCTTCGTATACGAGAAAATAAAAAAAGAAATGCTTTCTAAGTCTTGTATGGCACATACATCTGAAGATAGTATTTCGATATCATTGGATTGCGTAATCATCAGATTTTGACAACTGAATTCATTTAAAAAGAGAAGAGTTTAATTAAATTAATGTATTTCAACCCTTCAGAAATGTATTATGCAGCATTGCTTTTTGAACTGTATAAAAATCTATAGTTTTCAAACTTTCGTTTTGAAAGAACAAGCCACTTCCAAGCACTTTCAAACACCTTTTTGAATTTGATGATTATTCTTAATCAGATCTCTTCTTCGTAAAAAAGTGTAAGGAACAAAAGGAAAATAGAGTTTTCGACTTATTATTCGAATTTTTTTTAATTTATCGTTTGTTTATCAATGGGGAAAAAAATGTGTTTTTTTTGCTTGATCGTTCGTTTGTTTATTCCATTTCCAATCCTTTCGAAAGATTTTGGTTTGAAATACCAACTGAAACGTTTTAATGATAATTTAAAACCAGTAGCAGATTTTTGATTTGGCTGATTAGACAGCTGCCAACGGCCGCTAGGCTGTGGGGAGTTTCAAGCCGGTCGATAAAATAAACCGACAAATTAAAAAAAAAAAGTGAAAAATCGAACTATTTTGAATTATAAAGAATTATTTTGAATTATAAGGACTAAAGTGAATGTACATTTGGAATTATTAATATTATTTGTTAAAGTATAAATAATTTTAAATTTTTATTTTTTATTAACTAGTTAAGAATAACAATGTTAAATTTGATGATTCTTGTAAAAAACAATATTTATTCTTACATTTGTTTGTAATTTATTTTTGCTTTATAATCTTGCAGAATAATTAAATACTTACATCTGTAATTAAAGAAAACATTGACTAATGGATACATTTTTATGAATTTTTATAACTTTTGTTAAATTTTTTTCCATTCATGCATATTAAAAATAAGTAAGCAAATAAAATATTTTCACAAAATCTCAAAAATAAGAAAATGGTTAAAATAAATCAAAAACATATCAAGTTAAAATGCTTTAAAATGTAAAATTAAGTTGACAAATTAAAAAAAAAAAAGAATCTTATAATGTACACTGCCTAGAATTACAAAATGTCTCATTTGCATCATTGTTTTTAGATAAAAAAAAATATATCACAAATAAAGATCCAAATGAGTTCCATCGTCTTGTTGGAGAACCTGATACAATAAAATACCGAATATTTAAAAGGCTTCTAAATATATTTTAAATTAATTTAAAGCATGCAAACTCCTTAACATCGTAAAATATTACAAACATATTTAATATATGCAAAAATAACAGTATTTAAAAATTTAAGTGAGAATTTTTAAAACTAATAAATGACATTTTTAACATAAAAATAGAATTTTTATTATTATATTAAATTTAAATTTTTGCGAAATTTCCATCTTTGCGCATTTTGATTCCGAGTTTCGTTCAGCTTTATATTAAAAGATGTCGACACAGTAAAAATATTAATCCATTTATTTATTAAAAATTATTAATGGCTCAGGGAAAAAATATTTTCATTTTTAAAATAATTAAAGACATTCATTTTTTTTTTTTTTTTGTAAATATTTAAAGTCTAAGCATTGCCCAGGAATAATAGGCATCGTGACAATTTAGTAATATTTAAGAATAATTTTAATTTTATTTAATTTCCCTACATTTAGTATCTACAATTTGTTACAAATAATGATAATAGATGGCGACACATTAAAACCCCACGGTTTAGGAAAGTGCCTTTGGAAAAGTATTATTTTTTTTTTATTTTAATTTTAAAATACTTTTGTGTAGTGAATTTTTGTCAAAAGCCGAAATAATATGAAAGAATATAATAATGAAAAATGTCAGTCAATTTTTATATTAGAGTTTCTTCGGGGCTTAAGAAATTGATATATTTCTAAGATTGCAACATGTTACAAAATGGTGTAAATACAAGTACAAACACTCAAAATTAACGAATTAATAAGTTCAAACAGAATTTTCTTGTAAGGTTAGGGCATAAGACTTATTTTATTATATTTAATATAATTTTATTTTAGGTTTCTAAAATTTTAAAATCTCGAGGGAGGGGAAAGTGATATATTCCTTGTACAAAATGCGAAAGTTTATTATTTTATAATATATGGACAAAAAATATAAACAAGAATTTTCCACACTTTTAAATCCTTTATTTGCTTAATTTGAATTGTAAGATTCTCTATAGTGAAAAAGTCATACAAAAATCTCTTTAAATTTAGCCAATAGATGGCAGAACGAATGTCTCAAGTTGTTTCTTGGAAATATATGTGAATTTCACAAGTTCTAAAAGAGAAGAGAAATTTATTGGGAATCCTTGCAACAGTTTAATTTGATGTTTGGAAACAAAAGAAATAAAATTTATAAAAATGAACCGAATATTTTACAAAGAATAGATATTTAATACATGAATGTATACACTGCAAAGAGCAATCGCATCGCAGGTTCCGTAGTGTAGTGGTTATCACGTTTGCTTTACACGCAAAAGGTCCCCGGTTCGATCCCGGGCGGAACCAAGGTACTGTGGGCATTCTTTTTAATTTATGATTTTTTTTTATATAATTGTTTTTTTTTAATAACACAAAGGTACATTTTTGTGGAGTTGTCTATGAAATATGTACTTGAATACATATTTAGAGATACTTAAACATTTGAAAAATAATAAAAGCGATAATAACCTTCCATATTTATAAAATTTAAGAACGTCTTATTTCAATGCATTAAATATTTTCAAAGTTGTATGGATTTTTTCATGAATACATGTTGTATATCTGTATATGTTTTATACTGAAATTTGGGAGAAAATATAAATAGTTGTAAATATAGTTACAAAAATTAAATAGGATGCATAATAATTATTTGTGATTTAAAAATGGATTATATATCTATATTGAAAATTTAATAACTATATATTCATGACAGTTTTTGATTAATATATCTTAAATAAAAGTCACTGCAAATATGTAGTAATGTTTATCTAACATTTCCAAAGTCGTAGGTTAAACAAAAATGGTACAGTTATTATTTAACATGAGAAAAATGCATTCTATATTTCAAAATGACATTCCATATATTAGAAATTGAGTGAAAATTTAATGCCTTTCTACACATACTTCAGAACATATTATTGCATTAAAAAAATAATCTTTATACCAACTCAAAATTTAAAAAAAAAAAAAAAAAAAAAAAAAAAAATTAAAATATATTAATCTAACTTTTGTGCAATTCTTCCTATATTTTTTATTAATTTTTGTTATTAAATTTTTAAGTATAAACAGTTGACATATAAGCCATTAACATCTGTCTTGTAGCCTTTGATTTGTAAGGTTTCTAATCATTTAATAATTTTTTATAAAAATGTTTCATAAAAAATATTTTTTACCTTTAAACTTTTTAAATAATAAAAGTAACGTGGCAGCAAATAAAATTAGGATATTCGTGGCAAGTACACAATTATTTAAAAAGCATAATAAATAAATGAGTAAAAATCACAGTAAAGAAATGAAATAAGGAAATTTTCAGATAGTAAAGGAGCTGAGATTGCAATTACTAGGGGCAAATAAATACTAGGAAAGAAGATGGATACTTTTTCAGTAGAATGTACCAGTTTTGACTCATCAAAACATTTCTTTATATAAGCTCCAAGAAGAAAGACAAAGTTGTATATTGAATAGTGCTGGATAGATGTAAACTGTAACAATCTTTGACAGTTGTTATTTGTTTATTGTTAAATTTTTTTAATAGATTTATACTGGAATATTAATCATCTAGTGTGTATTAGTCACTTTTGGCAACCAGCTGGTTTAACAGGGATATTAATTATATTTCAGTTTAATCTAATAAATATATCTTTATGTCTACGATTTTGTCATATTGTGAGACAATAAAGTTGTGCCATTTTAATTATTTCACATATATACTATTCCTTGTATGCATGAACCTGTTCTATGGAGACAGGTGAAATTAAATATGCAATTTTGCTTTTCATTTATCTTCTAATTTCTATGGTATTGTAACTTAATTTTATTTATTTATTTTCCTTGTAAACTACAGAGATAAATAGCAAAATCCTTCTTTAGCCATAAACAATGGGAGAAAATTATGCCATTAAATATTTGATGAAATAATCTGAGCAATTTATATTTAAGAGCAATAATGTAATCTATTGTTGAAGCAAACTAAGCAAAAAAAATTAAAAAATTGAGAAAATTCCAAGAAAATTTGCACAATTGTTAAATTGCTCAAAATGCATTTTTTTTCTTTCAAGTTTGAAATAATGTTTGTGCAATATTTTCTGAAACTATCAAGAATATTCAGTTTATTTTTATTAATTATTATTATATCATTCTTAATTTTAGTTAAGTTGAAAGCTTGAAAAAAACTTTCTACAAACTCCACATATTCATCGAAATCATACTATTGTAGAATAAGAGAGAGTTTTAAACCTTGGACTGATTTTACATATTAAATTTGCTTCATACATAAGTTCACAATTCTGTTGCAAATACTGATCTTAACTCTGTTTAGTTTTGCATTTATACATATTTTAATATTTTTTTTTTTTTTTCAATTTTAACATTTTTTTTAAATAAAACCTTACACAGTGGTCAAAAGACAACATAGTGCGACAACAACCTTTGACCGGGGAATGTTGCACCTTGATCTGCAATCATTATAAAAACAAGCATAAAAGAGAAAATGAATTTTATTGACATAAAATTATAAGAAATTCAATTTGATTCAATTTCAAACTTTTGTAAATAAGAAAAAGTTATTTATTTCATAGCTTAATGAAGGTTCTTTCTTTCATAACAATATTTATTATGTTTTAAATTAATGAATTGGGAAAACTCTTTACAGAATTTCATGATTTGGAAAAATAAATTACTCTTACAAAATTCACTTTTCCTTTAAGGGGCAGTTTTTATTAAACCCCTTTGAATTAGTTTTTATTTATTTATATTTTTAGTTGTAGATTTTCGGTCATTATTTGATTTCAATGTACCAAATTATAGATTGAAGTATGCTTAGAATTCAGAAATATTTTTATTTATCTGTCTTTCAAGAATTAACTTCCAATCCACTGAGAAATGAAAAGAGAAAATTTACTTGGGGCAGTAAAAGTATATTAACCTTCCACATTTACAATGCCTTTTTTTTTTAGATTGGAATGAAAAACTCTTGCAGTTGACCATGAGACTAAGTGTCATATAAATATAACATGCTTGAAGTATCTGTAGTTTCTTCTATATAAGAAATATTGTATTTTAAACTGGCCAAAGTAACAATAAATAATGATGATCCAAAATACAAATTAGTCAGCTTCATAATTAAATAATAATTATGAAATAATAATATGCATAATTTTCATTTGCAATACAAAAATCAGAGTTTGTATGAAATATGATGATTAGTCAGTCTATATTATACATACATTAGTAACTGTATCAAACTGTATTCTTTAACTGTATCAAAAAATTTTATGAGGTAAACTGTTATGCTTATAATATTTACTCCTTAGTAGTAAAATCTAATAAATATTTTTATTAACCATAGTATCCATTAAAAAAAATAGCAACAAGTTAAATTTTAATGGTTAAGAAGTAATCAGTGATTAATCTAACACAAAAATTTCCTAATTTTGTCGACCATTGCCAGAATATGCTGAAAGGATGAAAGATACAACTGGTCAGAGGTACAATACTCTCTCCTAATAAATAGATTAGTTTTTAAAAAGTTAAATTAAAAATTAAGAAATACAAAAAAAATTTGTTTGTTGCAGAAAGTTAGTAACAATTTTTGTAAAATAAAATGTATGAACAAGAAAATATATGAAATAACCAAACTAGTAACTAAATAAGAATATTAAAAAAATACTCATAATAATCACCACATTTTTTAACTGCAAAGCTAAATAGAACAAGGGAATAGAATATTTGTTTAAAAAATACTATATGTTGATTTTAAATGTGAAAATACCGCAGAGATATAAAAAGATATTGAAATGAAATTGTGTAACACAAAATAAATATTCATAAATTTGGATAAAACAAAAGCAGAAAATAAATTTATTTCAATTTTTCTTTTTCAAATACAATCTATGGCAAACTTCTGAAATTGGAATGTCATAAATAGGTGGAATGCTACCTTTAACCGCAGACTTAGGGCTCCTGGCATATTCATCAGTAATTGTGTGAACTGATGACAAATCAAGTGTCATCATAAGACTAACTCCAGGATAGATTAATAAAGCAAAAATAGCCAAACAACAACACACAAACACTGGAATTGCCACAGCCCAGTATTTTTGAGGCCAGTATGTCAGTCCTAAAGAATGCAACCATGGATCTGGAATATATGCCCATATTAAGTAGATGAAAAATAAAGTGTAACTAGCTATGTACATTACAAATCCATAAACACTTCTTGTTGGGGTTGGAGCTGGTGAATTTTCACTCATATTGATATACACTTATGTGACAAATCTTTCAGCTTGAATAAAATTCATAAATCCTTCAACATCTGGAAAGAGACCAATCAATTTTAAAAATTCTGATAGAATATTATCACAATGATAATATTAAAAATATCAAGGGAATAAAATTAGAAGCCAGATAATATCTGATTATTTATTAACTTAACGCAGTTTTATCTCTTAAATGTTAAGATTAGGTTATCGTTTGGACTGGAGCAGGTGAATTTTCACTTAGGTTGATTTAAATACACTGTTATACTTAAGAAATCTTAATTAAAATTTAGAAATTTTTCATCATTTAGAAAACAATAAATCACTTTTAAGATTCCAAAAGAGATTTCCATAATGATTATACCACTAATCTGAAAAGATATAAGCAACTTAACTGGGTAAATATCTCAATAATAATTATTTATCAATAATTCCATTGTGTATATTAGATTCTTAAAATAAGTTATTTTAAATATATTAGAAATTTAATTAAATTTATTAGAAATTTAACATAAAAATTATTATACCATGCTCAGAGAGAATAATTTAATCACAAATTTATCAGAAAAAAAAAAACCCTCCAATTTTAGAAGGATTTTTTAAATATAAAAGAATGCAATTATATATTTCTAATTTTTTTACTATTATGGCAATTATGCTTAGGTATAATTACCATAATTTAATTTATATTAAATATAATTAATATAATCTAGATTTTTAACTTTTTACTAGTACAACAATTTTATTTTTTATTCAAGTATGAATATTATAGTATTTTATATAGACTTTATATTAATATAGTTTATATAAAATAGTAAAAAATTACAATGCACAATGTTTTTTTTTTTTTTTTTTTTCGTTTTGAAAATATTTTTAATGGTTTCAGAAATGTATACTAATTCTGTGACATTAGGAAAAAAAAAAAAAAAAAAAATCAAGGAATAATTTTTGAGTAATTAATAAATCATTGATATTTATATTTCTTACTGTTTGGACTAATCCAAAATGCAAGTAAAGTCTTATAAAAATTATACTAAAACTAAACTGGTATAACTTGAATAAACTAAAACATTTAAGTTTCATAAATGTATGTTAATTTTTTTTAAAAATGACACATTCTCGAATTATCAGAAAAAAAGATACAGATACCCCCAAACCCAGGTAAAAATTTGGTGTATACTAATAAGACAAAATATTACTCAGTTTATTTCTCTTTTAAAATTAAAGTAAGAAAAGGTCAAGAAATGAGTTTACAAAATCTAATCTATCAAAAACCAAAACAATTCTTCAAAGCACCTTACAATAATAATTAATCTTAATGTATATAGATTTTTTCGGTATTAAACAGTTGTTTTTTTTTTAATTTGTTGTTACTTGATAGACAGTGTCATATGTGGAATTTGGGTATAATTTTGGGAAGTTGTAAAATATAGAACGATTTAAAACATTTAAACATTGAGATCATATTAATATTAACATAAAACATAATTAATTCTTGTACTTGTAACATCAATAAACTACATTTCACAAATGCAGCCAAACCCCTGCTAAAGTTTGAATATTTGTCTTTTATTTCTTTACATAACATGATATTATAGCACATCTACGATTATAAAAAAATTCATTCAATATTATTAAATAAAAAATTTCAATAATTAATTACATTAATTATTATTATTAATAGGATACATTTTGGAGTAAAATGTAGGAAACAGAAATTACTTAGATAATTAAATGCATTTTCGTATTCGAAAACGTCCAGTTAAAAGAGAAACTACTTATTTTCTTTACAAAATAGAGTATATCAAATTAAAGAAAATTTCAAGTTTTATTACATCAAGAACTCAAAATTAAATCATCGCATGCAAATTTAATTCCTTTTTAAGGAAATTTCCACAGTTATATAAAAAAAACATTTTAAAAAATCAGCTATTTCAAAATCTATTTTCATTCAACTTGGTGATCTCATTACTATAGTAGCAGACATCTCTCCTTCGATGTTTACTTTTACTTTTCGTTTTTTACCTTTACAGTTACAGTTACAATTGTTGTAAAAATGGCAAATAATATTATATTGCCTTTTAACTGCAAAGGGAGAAAAAAATATGTAAAATATTTTCCAATATAAAAAGGATTTTTTTTAGTTCATTCGACTTTCTTCTTTAATTTTATTATTAATAAAAAAGTGTTAATTAGTTCATACTAATTAATTATTTTAATATTTTTTGTAATTGCTATATTGTAGTTCATTTACTCTGAAAAAATAAATTCTTTGACAAATACTATGTACTTAAATTACAAACTATCATATTAAAATTGATATATGAAAACTAATAATTTATTGGCTTCTTTAAAAAGCGCCATCTTCTGACAAGTTCATCTACAATACAATCCACATCTTGTAAAATTGATATTACATTGTAGAATGATTGGAAGTGTGTACGCTTCATGTATGTTGTCATAAAGTTTACGTTCACTCATTTCGTTCATGGAGATGTGTTTTGAAACAGATGGAAGCAAACTCATGACATTTTAAACAAAATTTAAAGACAATTAAAATTACTTGAAACTTTTCCAGTATGGGTATTCTTTTGGCAAAATTGTGGAGTTTATTTTCCAATGAAGGTAAATTTAATAAGTTTGTAATTAAATAAGTTTGAATGTTCTGCTTCTTAATTATATGAGCATTATTTACAACGTATGTAATTAATTAAATTCTTCAAATCTTATTAATTTTTAAAATCACTTCTATCAACATTTCTTCTCTTATACCTAATTATGTTTTATTCAAAAGAGTTTATTTCAACGTTCTGTCTTAGAAATGTTTATTTTAATAAATGTATTTAAAGCAAGAGGGTGTAATAAATATATCTTTTAATTATCCATTTATTTTAACTGCATCTCTTTCGTTTAAACGAAAAAATGGAAAGTTTTTGAATTATTAAAAAAGGTTGCTAATAATGTGGATTTATATTTTTTAATAACCGTTTATTGTTAAAAACTTTTTAGGTATTTTAAGTTTTTTTAATTACTTTTTGGATATTTGATATTAACCAATGTATTTTAAAAAGTATTAGAAATTGGTTGAGTAATACTTTTATATAATATACTTTAAAAAAATACTTTTGCGTCATCTATCCATATTAATTTTTGAGATTTTTTAACTTTAGAATAAAAATTCTTATTCGTGCAGTATATGGCAAGAAAATAAACTGATATTAATATTTTTTGCATTAATATTTCTAATTATTAAATACTTCATTTTAAATCCTGTTTGTTTATGGTACTGCATTCATATTGAAATGAATGGATGTCAAAAACATTTTATTTCATTTTCATCTATTTTTCTTAATTTGTTGGCTACATTTTGAAATGATATAGTTGATGGCAACTATTGTCATGCTTATATAAAAAACAAAATTCTTAAATCATTGTTGTTGAATAGATTATGTAGATTTTTTTTTAAGTAACTTGTCAAAATTTTAATTTAATGAAGCTAAATGAGGAAAACTTATATTGGTATGGATATATTTCTATATCTCATTAAAACACCTTCAATTAATGATTTGCTTCTTAATCTTTTCATTCTATTTTCCATTGCAAGAGACAGAACTGAAAGTTTGTGACAAGATGAGTTATATTGAAAATAATTACTACTTTTAATAGTCAATAGAAGTAAATAAAACTTAAAGAACTTTTTAAATTGATGTTGCTCATTTACACCTGTTTAATCTATGTCGGCTGAAAATGGCATTTGCTACATAAAGCAGTTTTCTAAATGACAGTTCCTTGTCTAAATTTGTAAGATTAATGGTTCTGTGTTATTAATGCTATTTATTTTCTTTGAATTTTAAATATGGCTTATCAAACATACAGTGCTATTTCATTATCAGTGTTTTATGCTATAATATTCAATTTTTAGAAAATAAATAAAATTATTAAAGTGTTTTGCGAATCAAGAATAGTAGACCCAAAACATTTTTTTTTTTAAATAGTACTTTTACCTGGAATTAAAAATTTTGTTACTTGTACATTAAACTCATGCCAGTGTTTGTCAAAGATTGTAATTTATTGACCATGTTTGCCAGTAGCTTCTGGTTAATACACAAGTACTAAAATTTTCATTTTAATTTGAAACGACATTTTATTAATATTGACTTTTAATCATTTACTTCAATCTTGGTCAAAATCTATTAAGGTGGAGAAGAAATCATCAATTAATTTATTCTCTACTTTTCCTGTTACCAATGGATGTTATTTCTATAGTTGATATATTTAAAGTAATTTTGATATTACTGTTTAGTGAATAGAATGAATACTCATGAAGTCAGTAGATTGAAAATTTGTTATTCTCCAAATTTTTATTTTCATTGTAATTCACAAAACAAATATTTCTGGGATATCCTTATCAATGTACAAACTGTATAATATTCGGGAAAACTCTGTGTTACATTTATTAAATAATGTTTGATAATTAATAAGGAGATTCTAATATGTAAATTGTGTAAACTATTATAAAATTTTACAGTGTGCTTGCAAGTATCTGAAAAGTATTACTTTCTGTCAGTTGCAAGTTGACTTTTTGTTACTGAGCAGTGATTTGAAAAACATTCTTGCCATAAATAAATAATGATAAATATTCAGCTATCGTAAAAGTTGCAGTAAATTTGTTGTGCATTATTTTTTATAACATCCGATTTATTTTATCCGATTTTTTTTTTTAATAATAGTAATACCACTTCTTTTGTATATATGAAATTCTTAATTAAATTATTGATATTTATGAATACATTTTTTTTCCTTAATCATAATAAAGAATATTAGAATATTTCAATGTAATACAAAATTCTGAAATTTTAAGAATTTTTTTATTCTGTGATTTATTTTGATGCTTCATGATAATTTAAAATTCTTTTATTAGAAAACTTTTCTAATATTTTGTTACTTTTTCAAAAATCTTTTTATCAGTTAATCACAAATATAAAAGTAAAATATATTTCTTTAATAAAACTTTTACTTTTTTGCTAGATAGATTATACTGTAGGAAAATAGATTAAGAATTAATTGAATGATAAAAATGATAATCATTAAGAGGGGGGATATGTGTAGTGTAATCATCAGTATCACTCAAGATTTTTGATATTTATATTTTTCTTTTAAATTAATTTTTCAGTTTCGCCCTGTTGTTGTGTAGATAGCAAACCCTGCAAATGAAGGTATTGGATAATCATATTTAACTGTTTTTAGAGCTTTAGTAACAATATCAGTCACTGAAATCATAAATTAAAAAAAAAAATGGGGTTTCACAAGAAAAGCAACAGGAGACAAAGCTTACTTTGTTACGTAATGACTTTCGACTGAATGTAATTTTAAAAGTATTGCATGAAAGCATTGCTATCTAAGGTGTTAATCTCATTGTCAAGGCATGTTTTTCAAAATTAATTTTCTCCAAAGATTATCCAAATTGACTTCATCCATAGCTTGAAAATATTACATTTGTCAAATTGAACTCAAAATGGCTTCCTTTAACTGAAAATAAAACATTGTGTCATGCATTATTTTTAAAAACACAAGTTAACTATTTTTAATTTTCATATTTTTAGGAACTAAAATAATTTTTTATGGCTTTATTTACATTAGAACTTCAGTAATTCAAATATTTTTAATACAAATTAAGTAACAATTTGAATTAATTTTCTGATTTCTTAAATATTAAAATATCATAAAAATAAATTTTGAATTTATTTTGTCAATTCATGTTTAATATAATTTCATATCTTTAATTGTGATAGTTAATTAATTTTATACCTTACATCCTCTATGGCATTAAGTGAATAACTTTAAAGGTTTTTATTCCCTGCAACAGTTGTCTATGAGTGCTGCCAACCAGAAAAGAAGTAAATTATAACAATAAAAAATTGTGAATTTGTAGTTTATTGTGCAATTTTTGTATTTAAACTGCTATATGCTATTTGTTAAAATTACTATTTATTAATTATTCATTATTTATATTCAGTATTGAACCATTAAATACTGAATATAAATCTTTTTTGTTATTTATATTTTAAAATATATCATTTTAACATATTGTAAACATGAATGTATGTGGGGGAACTCCCATTGCAAATTCTTATAATAGATGTCATGTAAATCTAATTATTAACAGCCATAATGTCTTAATATTTAAGCTTCAACAGCCTAATATTAGATACTGATTCTGATTTAAAGAATTACTTCTATTATTGGAACATTATTGTGAATGTATGAACCTGTTGCTAAATATATATACCAATGCATATCAATATGGATCATCATTATAGCTATTGGATTGCAGAAGTTTGAAAATGTGATAACTTGGCTACTGCCTTCATCATCTTTCGACCATGATTCAATATTATTAAGCTCATTAAAAAATAGCCCTCATGTTCCTTCAAAAGGAGCTTAATTAACTAATAAGCAATAATTTGTGTTGGGCTCTGTAGTGGAAAAGAATCAGATAACAGCGATTTTATTTACATATTGACTTATCTGCCTTGTATAAAGTTAAAAGTAAAATAACTTTGTTTAGTTAAAAAAAAGTTAATAATTTGTTTTAGAACAATTTTCTGTTCTATTATTATCTTGAAATTTCTTTTGAAAGGCAGAGAAATTGATGTTTTGATCTATCTGTTTGTGAATGAAATTATAAAAATTATCAGAAATCTTTTTGTAGAATGTTAAATAATAAAACTAAGCAATAATAATTAAAAAAATAAATTATAATTTTAATATAAAAAATAAATTATGTTTTAAGATATTGAATTAAAAAAATTTAAATGGGTTTTAGAGAGTACATTCAATATAAACTTTGAAAAGTCAAATATTTGAATAAATTGTTTGTGCATTGCTTGAAAGAGGTTATATAAGAAACTTAAATATATTTTACTATAAAAATTTAGTTTTAATTTATATTTCCATTTGTGTCCTGTATAAAATACTTGTTTAATTTTTTTTTTTTTTTTTTTTTTTACATATCTTAATAAGAATTTTCTTTTATGAAATATGTTGAATAATGACTTTCTATTTATAATTCTTCTATTTTTATTTCCCTATTGACTGCTCTATTTATAATTGAAAGGAATTTTCCTGTGTTAACATTAATATGGAATATTGATGTTTTAAATCATGTTGGGTTTTATCCACAAATTTAATAAAGATCATTTTGTTCTATTTTATGATGCAATAAACTTGACTGAAACAGGCCAATAAACTAGTTTCAAATTGAAACCATATATTGATCTGTGACATTTCAATTTGAAAAATAATGGTGACATAATTTAATTCTGAAGATTTAATGCTATGCAGATTTATAGTCTGTTTTATAAGTAATTATTTTTGTGCTATGCATTTATTAAAAAGAATATTTCTGTTTGAGTAAAGTGGTAAAGTTTCCAAATAAATTACTCCTCATAAATTTGTAAAAAAAATCGGCTAAAATATTTGGTAAATATTTAATTTTATTGTTCATGGCTTTTTCTTGTATGCATTTGTTATTAATGATGCTATTTTCTTGTTACATTAGTAATTTATTTTTAAAAAATGAACAGGTTGATTTTAACTGTTTCAAAGTTGTTCATATTTCAAATTTCATTTGGAAATCTTATTGCCGACCAAAATTATCTGAATGCGAAATTGTATTTTCTAATGCCACATGCTAATTAGATTTCAGATTTTTGAGTAACTGAAATTTTATTATTCATTTTGACGTTATGCGTCATAAATTTTGAAGAAAACAAGAATCTAAGGCATATAGAATATTCTCTGGCCTTCAACTAACAAGCAATAAAATGCAAAATATTTTCGTGATCTGCAGGTAAATTGTTTATTAAAGTTAGAAAATCGAAATTTAGTTGTTTGGATATAAATTTTACGACTTTTGGTCGCTCTTCTGAATTAATTTATTGATCCAGTTTTATTTTTGCTGTTTTAATAATCTTAAAATAATGAACACTGCACAATGTTTCTCCCAACATTTAGTCCTTTGCTGATATGCATAATGAATAAATAAACTGAAATGGAATGATTTGATAGCGTCTTCCCATTCCAACAACAATCCCCCACCCCGTTCTAATATCTTTTAATGGCCTTATCTGGTATTTTGTTTGCATAACACAAACTGTAAAAGCGTTTTCGTTTTAATGTGATGCAACTTGTTCGGGAGAGGATCTCAAAACTTGTTAAAACTGGATTGACGACATTTGGTATTTTAATCGTGTATTAACATTTCAAGTATAAGCTATCTATCAGTTTTACTGATTCGCGCTTTGTCAACTGTGCGAATAAGTGTAAGGTATGAAAGAAAAAATTATATATTTATATATAAAATTGATTGCAAAATTGGAATGTATTTCATTGTTGCATACTTGTATGCTGAATTACGGGGGGGGGATTCAAAAATGGGGAGGGGTCCCTCTCTAGTCCTTCCCCCCCCTCACATTTTTTTTTTTTTCATTCTTAATTGTAAGCTTCTATTTTTTTAACTAGCCATAATAACCCATTCCAAAAGATGAAAAAAAAATTTATTTATTGAACATTGATTGATGATTATTTTATTTATTTAATTATTAAAAAAATGCAAGTGGTCTGCATCAATGGACATGGTTAAATGTAAAGCTTCCCTGTTTTTCCAACTAAGCACACATCTCCGGTGGACGAGTTGTTTTTCAGTCTAAACGAGTTTTCCTGTTCAATAAGGAAATCTATGCAAATAGTCGAGAACATTAGCTATTGACAATATGCTAATTGTTTTCCCTTGTGCTCTATTTTGCGTGACCAAATACATTATTGATGGATAAAATTCAATATATAGCTTTGAATTTGTTTCAAATGGTAGAAAGGATAATGTGCACATCTCTTTTTAAAATAACAATATTATATAAATGTAAAATTGTGCTCTGTTGGATTTCCGTGCAATAATAGCTTTCAGTGCCTGTCATCAATAGAGGTAGCTTCTTTCAGATAGCATAACCACAGTTTTAAGATCAGATTACACCGAAGGTCCGCCTTGACCTAATTATTATTAAACGTATCGAGGTTCAAGTTCTAAGGAAATTCCCGAAGTGGAATACCAAATAGAATATCACCTGATCCCGGTTCAGAATGGCGACATTCACCATTAAGAGCCCTCGTATATCTTTAAAATAAAATCTCGATTTAACAGTTTAACACTTTCAACGCTACCGACGAGATAGTATATCGTCTTTCTTTCAGATGCTTCCAATTACCGGTTTCTGTGAGCTATGTCTCTTATGCCAGTTTAGCTAGGTTGAACTTTCTATACATATCTGAAGAATACCTTTATTTTTTTTTTATTTATTTATTTATTTTTTTTTTTTTTTTTTTTTTTTTTGTATAAAAAATGTCAACAGCCAGAAGAATTGACATTTGTCCTTTCATGCAGTTTTTATCTAATTCATCCTTAGCGATGAATATGTTAATTATGTTTAGTGTGTCACTGATTTGAAACCGCATTGCATTAAGGATCTACTATGCTTGTGAAATTCGTTATTCAAGTATCTGTTGGTGTTATTGAATTTAAGAGAAAAAGAGATATCTCGAAAGTTGTCCAACATCTGTCAGATGAGGACATCAAATGATGGCTCGAAATTGCGAGATAGGTTTCTCAAGATTTACACAGTTCAATTAATTCAGTAAATCAAATTGAAACAAAATCGGCGAACAGGAGATTCGATTCTTATTATTCAAAGGACTTGGTTATTAAAAATTATATCAAAAAAAAGGAACAGATATGGATCTTCTTTTTCTGGTTGGAAAAGTAATAAAACTTTAGAAAAATTGAAGTAAGGAATTCATTCAATTGAATTCTCAAAACGACCAAAGGATCTTGCCATTTTTTAATAAAGAAGTATAATTTATAAATAGATTTCCATATAATTTGGATATTTCTCCCCATTTGATATTTTTATAGTACTTGTAACCTTTCCTTAAAAAAAAATCGAACAGGATTTTATTTTGTAAAATGGATTGTTAAGTAAAATATTTGGCAATGCATATGTGTATATCTTAGGTGGCAGAATTTAATTGATACTTACAAGCTTAAAGTAATGCATGGAGTTTTCAGGAACGTATGTGTAAAAACTAAAAAGTATCGAACTTGATAATTAACATTTTTTTTTCCCGTAAGTCATTCTATTCATGATCTAATCATGGCCCAGTTCCTTCAACTTGATTTTTTTTTTACTCTTTCATCTCTCGGCCAAGAACTCGTCAAGGTCCAAAGTAATTCTTAATATCTGATAAAATGTCATACTTATCTTCGGGACGTCCATGACAAAGTCGTTTTGATTTATTGTTTTTTGTTTTAATATTTACAAGCTTTCTTAAAGAAATTTGAATATCTAATCTGAAATAAGATAGTTTGATAATATTTTGGGCCTCATTTACCTATTTTTACCTTATTTTTAAATTTACCTTTAATTATATAACAATTATAACTTGAAAAAACGCATACGCTTAAAATGTATTTGATATCGTTACGTTTATGTATATGTACAGCTGCTTGGACTGTGAAAAGAATTACGTTAAAATATAAAAACAATTTTAAAATTAGAAAAAAAATGCATAAAAAGGTTATTAAAGTGATATCATTAAAAAGCTTTTTTTTTTTATTTAAGTAGTTTTAAAATGATTTTTGTTTAATAATATGTTCCCAAGGTATTGAGGAAAAGATTAAAATCTCGATTAATTTTTTTAAATTTTTTCTTTAAATTAGTGAGTATTTACTACTCAAAGTAACTACCAATCAAATGTAGTAGCACTTGCTTCAGCGGTCTGACCTGTGAAACGTTGTGCACCAATTTTAATCATCGATATTGCATAACGTAATTTACAGTAATACTTTGTAATTATTTATTTTAGCAGGATATTGTTTATAGGCCAAAGTATTTCAGCTGATGTAGGATTCGTGTCTCCAGTTTTCTAATGCATCACGTGAGAGTAATTGTTCCGCATAAGCAATATATTGAGAATAATAAAATATAAGTCGTTGAAAGTTTTTATGTTCGCAAACTTCTCATGGATCAAAATCTTTAAAATGAATCTTTGTTTTTATTAATTTTCAAAAGTAACAGCATAGAAAATAATAACGGAATAATTGTGATCATGAACTGGCAAAGATTAAAGGAAATTATTTAATAAAAGATTCGAAATTTCGGTGAAGATATTTAGTGTATAAATCTTCTGATATATTATTCTGATTCGTTAATTTCTTTTAATTAAATTAATTTGTTTTTTTAGGAATGTGTTCCTTTCGATTGAAGGGCGTAAAAAAACAACTATGTTACTGAAAGAACTTCGCAACTGTCACCATTTTCGGCAACGCATTAATTTTATCATCAACCATTCTGTCTGTGTGTATATGAAAGCAATTCATCACGAACACAGTAAGATAAGTTGCATCTGGCATACAATCTTAACACCAAAATTATACATCTCTTAAAGTTGTGGACTTAGTCATTTGAAAAAGGTCCAAGAGACAAATAATTTTTTTTGTTTTACAAACAGTTTATTCAAATCAAGATGTAATGTTTCTTTTTCTAAAATATAGCTAAAACTTGCTTTTCAAATTCTGAACAACTGAATATAATCGCTCAATTAAGAAGCTTTCGCATTTTAATGAAATTTGCAATAACAATTTCTTCTACTGGGTTCATTTTGTATTGTTTTAATCTTGAATCCCATAAGATATTCATAAACTCTTTATTAAAAAAAAATGGTGACACTTATACTCGACATATCCGACAAGCACGCTATCATCGCAGACAGAACTTAGTTGTTCCGAATTTTGTTGAGTTACGATCTGTCTCGCTGAAGTTCGTTCCTGTCCTAGTTCCGAATTCACCTGAATCCAGGCGGGTTTGTTTCCTTGTATCTGGATGACCGAGAGCCTTGAATTACATATTGAGTTTTCATTCTGTATTGAATTCATCCTATTGTTCAGTATGAAAGATAGTGATCTAAAGCGTCAGTACATGATAGTTCTACTGTGCGGGAGTTGATTTTTATTCATTGTTATAGTAATGATTCATTTTCTATATGTGGGCGTGTAATTTGAAAACTAAACGTATCTGTAGTCGTTTGTAATTCTTAAGGACGAAATAAGGTTCGTGCATAGTTGTAAATCGTTATGTTATGAAGATTCCAATATTTTCTAGATTGAATAATTCCCGTTGTTCCTTTTTTTTTTTTTTTTTTTTTTTTTTTAATTTAAACTCAGTCAGATTAAAACCTGTTGAGGCATATAACCAATGCAAATTATAGGGGACTCTCTCAATTTCTAAAATCAGATTGATATTGATTTTTATTATATATCTAAACAGTTTTAAGTTAGAAAATACTATGATAAGCTCAAAGT
This sequence comes from Argiope bruennichi, assembly GCF_947563725.1. NCBI lineage: Eukaryota > Metazoa > Arthropoda > Arachnida > Araneae > Araneidae > Argiope > Argiope bruennichi. Next base: position 61,086,815 of record NC_079154.1, read on the forward strand.
GATAAACTATTTAATTGCAGATCGCCATGATCTAGTTTCAGACCATCGCATCTAAAAAAATTAATTTTCAATAAATCTGCGTAAAAATTACTGCAACTTTTTAACACAATCTAATTTCCTAATGCAAGATTTGTCTTAGTTCTTGATTTGTGAAACAAACAGCAAGAGAAAGAGAAAAGAGGTGGAAAACAGTTATATGGTAGCAAAATCTGGAATAAATATCCAAAATTTATATTCTGAAGTTTAAACGATAATTTACTATAATTTGAATAAGTTCTAGTACTTGGTTCTTGTTTATCAAATGATACCAGTAATTAAATTACCTTTAAAATAATGAAGGAGTCGAGAATCCAGTCTTTTGGGCTGTTGAAAGTTGAGGGACTCTTAGGCAGTTACTTGTTTGATAATACGGCTGCAATTAAGCTGATCCTGCTACTAAGGCCTAGCTGTAAAATCTTGTCTTCGATGCTGGAGAATCCCTGATTCGATACTCAACTCCATCAGAGATTTGCCTTGTATTTAGACCTAGCGTACATTAAATCTGACTTATAGGATTAAGCATTCTTCTTACTGATGTGGCGCAAATTTTGAATTGTGTGTGACGGGGGGGGGGGGGGATTTCATGTGTCATCTGACCTTGATTCAAAATTACGAAATCCTTTCTGAAACAGCTCTCGTGTTTCTTTAAAACATGACATAATTGTAATTAAATCAAATAAAATTTAGAAAATATTTTATATCTTTATTTTTTTTAATCTATATTTGAACGCAATACTATGAAATCAAATTGAATAGTTTCAATTGCATAGTGAAATGCCGTTTCTACATTGTACAAATTGGGAGGGTTAATCCAAGGCTCTGTTTTCAGTGATAGAAATTTTGATTCTTCTTCCAAATGCGATTTCGTCCCTCTAATTTCTCCGAAAAATGTACTTCATCATTTTAAAATGCTTAGTTTTGTAGAACAAGTACTCATTTCATTTTAAATTGATATGTCAAAATCTACATATGTAATCATACCTTGTTTAAAGAGTTTAGTTTTTAACTTAATTTATAATTATTATGAATTTGATAGCTTTATTTCTCTGAAATTTACTTCTAAATGGCACCTTCCACATTGAAATAAAGTTGTGATTCAACAATTAATTGATGATAAATTTTGAAAGTATTAAAATGTTTTGTCGTCATTGAACGCTCAACTGTGCAAAATTTCGGAATTAAAAATCAAGAAGTGAGGAAAAAAAAATCGATTATAAAATTCTGTTTTTACAAACATGACGTATTAAAATAAAAACTTCTAATGAATGCTAGACACGAATTGCTTAGAAATAAGAATCATTTTTGTGTTTAGCTGGAAAATAATTTCTCTCTTGGTCGTGCTTTTATTAACCGTATTGTTACGTAATAACAATTTCTGGATATTTCAATAACAATTTCGATCGAAATTAAATATTCCGACTTGAAGTTGCGAAACTACAGTAGCAATGATGTTGCATTTTTATTAAACAGTTTCATTATTAATTTATTACGTTCTATTTCCTTATTTCATAGATCAAACAATTCTTTTTAGCATCATTTCATCATCTAGAAAAACGTCTGAGAAATAATCAATGTTTCACATATTTTGTTAATTAGAGACTGAATTTCATATCAGTTCAAGTGTATTATTTATTTATTATATAGATATTAAATAGTGATTTACATTTCTTGAATTCTTTCAAGACCAACAAGTCCAATTCGCCCATTGTACGCATTTCATAACAGTGCAGTGGTAAAACAAATATATTCCTTTTAAATTGATCTTGAAATACCTTCTAGGTCAACTCGGCTATTCTTAGCTTTTTAATGTCGCTCTACTCGAAATTTCTGTGCGATTTTGTTATTATGTGATAATCGTTGTGATAACAAAGAAAAGTAATTTACTTAACCTTCGCTTGTTAATCTAATATATAAAATTCTCGTGTCACAGTTTTCGTTGCCATACTCCTCCGAAACGGCTTGACCGATTTTGATGAAATTTTTTGTGCATATCCGGTATCTATGAGAATCGGCCAACATCTATTTTTCATCCCCCTAAATGTTAGGGGTAGTCAATTATTAATTAAAAACTAACTTTCCCGCCAAAAAAATCTTCCATTTTTCCCAACGCCAACTTTTCCGCCAAAAAAATCTTCCATTTTCCCCATCGCCAAATAAGTAAGGCATCAGTTGTTTTTTTCTCCCAACAGTAATTAGGCTAGGGTTAACATTTTTCGACGGATTATTTCAAACGATTCTGTTTATTTTCTTAATGTTTTATGCATTTAAAATTAAACATTGTTAATTAATCCATGTTTCACATTCATTCTGAAGTACTTTTGAATTAAAATAACACAGAATAAAGGAAATTAAAAATGTCTAATCTGCATAGCGTTACCCCAACTGGCGTAGAAAAATTTACGCATTTGCGTTGACGTAACTGGCGAAGAAAATCCACGCATGCGCATTGTTCTGATTGTTGGCATGACAACCAACGGACGATTTAAATTATTTTTAGGTTAGTTGCATGCTTTTGTAAGTAAAATGTATTTATGTTAGTTATATATTTTTTGTATATGCTTATAGTTTTAAGTACATCGTTTTTTAAGTAGATTTTTTTAAACCTGTTTTCGACCGATTATTTTAAACGATTCATTTTATTTTCTTAGTGTTTGATGCATTTAAAATTAAACATTGTTAATGAATCGATCTGTTCATGATGAATCTGAGAAATTTTTGTTGACAAATTCTTGAGATATTACATAAATTAAGAAAGATATTCTTTAGTGACCATAAAGTTTAAACGCTCAGTGACTCTATTATCAGTAATCATATTATTAAAAAAAAATGCTTTGTTTCAGTAAAAAATATTATATTAATTGCAGATTAATCATTTACACTGTAATTTAAAGCATAATTTCTACGAGGGGTAACAGAAAATTAGAGAGATATATATCACGCTATAACTGAAGGCCTTTATAATATTATGAGTGAATTATATGACTATCAAAATTTGAAGTTTTAAAATATTTTGCTGAAGAATCTATTAAAGTTGGAATTGCGTAAAATGTTTAATGGTACGACCGGAGTTTTATCCCCTGCTTGGCGAAATTTTTAAAAATCGCAAACAACGGCCTTGCGAAATGTTCAAAAGCAAAGAAGCAGATGTTCAATTATAGTGCATAATAAAGATTGCCAGCTTTGGTGCGTTATCGCAACTTGGCGAAGAAGGGGGTTAAACTCCGGTTAAACCTATTTAATTATTAAAATTTAAACGAACATTAAGATTGGCGAACCGGCTGGTCGCCAAAGGCGGCTAGTATATATATTAAATTTCTTATTTCAGTCGGTTAATGTTGAATCACAACTCTCAGCCCACTTATTGATTAAAATATCCATCAGAAAATTAAGAAGTTAAGAAATTTTTAAAAAGTATGTTTGGAATCATTTGAATACAAAAATGAAAGTAATTTTGATCTAATTTTGCTTTTTCTTGTGCAAAAAGAAATATTATGTTTTTGAATAATTTGGACATGACATTTTTTATTATTCTCCATGTTTTTTAAATCTGAGTTTGAGAAAAATCATTTTTGAAATCGAGTCGTCAGTCAGTCAGTGAATAGTATAATTCAAACTCGAAAGAAGCTTTACTTGTGCTATTTAATTTGCAAAATTATATATTTTTATAAGAGATTGAAGGAAATCCGCTGAAGAGAGGATATCTGTCCCTTCATCCACGTCCATGTGAGCATGACAATAGCGAAATGGTCTAGATAGATAATTTGGATAGATCTAAAATTTGGCCTATAGTGTATTAACTGAAATTATGTCTTGAAATGTATTAAATTTTGAACCAAAACTTTCTTGATTGACTGTTCGTGCACAGGTGGGCGGGATAACTCATAAACTCACTGTATTAGGTAGAAGAATTTAAGTATATAACCGTAAAATTGTATATCTGCATCTAATTTTAGACTAACCACGACAACGAGTACATTTTCTGACCATGTGTATGTAAACTTGATAACGCGAAAACGGAAACAGTAAATTTTCTATGCTACAATAAGGCTCAAAATTATAGTAGATATAATCGTACATATAGTAGATAATCGTAATTATAGTAGATATAATTCCATATAATCGTACATAATCAAAAATTTTGTTTAGTTTTTAAAATATTTTTTTTAATTTTGAAACATTTTGTTTACTTAGTTAAACTATTATAACGTCTCGCAGCTCATTTTATAATATTTTTAATATCTGTAAACTTAATATTTTTCTGAGATTAATAACTTTTTACTTACTCGTATGCGTAGAATAGAAAAAGTATAGTAATTATCAAAAAATTCGAACTCGAGATTTTGGCCAATCTCCACGTTTCAGATCTCTTCTGAGTTCAAAAAACATATTTTGAGAAAATATGCATCTGCCTGTCTGTGACAAATATAACTCAAAAACGCTTTGAACTAGGTAGTTGAAATTTGGTATACAGTCTTCATACCAAATTTGCCGAGTTCTATAAACTTTTGCATAAAATCTGTTCAGAGGAAGTCTATCCGGATATTCGAATATGAATTAGCACAATAATTACAAAACAAAGAGAGGTAGATGGATAAAATTCGGTACACACAGATTTAACGTTTGTGTAGACACCTGTCAAATTTTGAGCCAAAACCAACTAAGGATTCACTGTCTGTCGGTCTGCACAATGACTTAAATATATGAAATTTGGTACAATATTTTGTAGTTACAAATGCAAATTTTATTTCAAATTTTTGTGTTTTAATCAGTTTATAAAAACGTGTCTAAAATAAAAAATCGATTTTTGAATACTATTAATACATGACGGGGATTAGTCGCCAAATAACTCGCCAAGAATGAATGACACGATGGATTTAGTAAAAATGTTGAATTCATGCCAAAGATTAATATTTCTTGGTTATTATATACCAGTTTCATGCATGGCTTTCTCTGAAATAACACCTTTATTAGAGAGTATGCGAGAAAGTTTTCGGAGACCACTCCGGATTATTTATTTAAACAGGAAGAAGTTGTCTCCACTTCTATCCCGTTATCAAGTAATATATTCAAGGGCAAATTTAGTCTTGTTTTTGGATAGCCAATTCAGCTACATATATCAATAAAACTGTTAAGTGTTTCTTCACATTGATATTTTTCTCATGATATTTCTAAAGGAGTATTAGTAAATTGGCCTCAAGGCTGGATAATAGTACTAGTTTCATAAATAACGGAATGTAAACCACGATTTCTTCGAAAATTCTGTTATTGTTATTCGGTTGTTTCTATGATATTAGATATAAACATTGCACAGAGGAATGCTATTCGATGATATCATAAAAAATGGTACATGCGGGACTTTTTCTTTATAGTCCATTGAGTGTATTTAAAATGTGACTTGAAACTACTATACCAACGTGTTGATTAGTGGATTTTGTTAAACGAAGTATGAAATATTTTGGTTGTTTTCATGAAATATAATTGTCTTGTTAAATAGAAATAAAAATTGCATGTAAAAAATCTGTTGAATTTGAAAATCAGATTTGGCCACGTGATAGATTATCGGCTTCGTGACTGGTGGATCGCGGGTTCGAGACCAGTTCCATAGAAATACTGTTTGTCAACGGATTCTGTGAAGACCACATTTCGACGACTCCATCTCATTAAGGGGTGAGACGCGGAACGATGAGTGCATTTCCGGTATCCCCTTTGACTTTAGATTTCCCCTATTAGATACTATTAAATGCAAACATCTCCTCCTTTCATCTTTTCTTTCACCCCTATTTTGACGAATTAAACCTATCCTAACGCATGCGCAAAAACGCGGAGGATTTTTACAATCCGTTGCTGAACAGTACCACCATTTATTTAGATCTGATAAAGGGGGGATATAAGAGGAGCTGTCGGACGAGGTGCCATCCTCATCATTTAATCATAATACAAAATCCCGACATCCATCCTAAATAACTCTGAAGCTTCAAAATAGTTCGAAACTTGGGAAAACATTCGAACATCCCTTCTCGATCCACTCCTTCTCTTACCTGTTTAGCTATTGAATGAAAAAACGTGAAGAAATAAATTATTCTAAAGGAAAATATATTTCTTTTCTCGAATATTAAATTTTTCGTTCTGTCACGGACATTTGTTCATTTGCCTTTGTGCCTTCCCCCCATAGTTTTCTTTATAATCATTCATAGTTCTTTCAACGCAGTATCGTGAGCGGAGCATGGAATAAAGAATTCACAGTACTTTTTTTTTTCTCCTTTTTTAATATATATACCTTAGCCGTTGAATTGATTTATATATGTGGTTCAACCACATTTCTGCAGCGTAATATTTCAATTTGCTTTTGTTCGCTAGGAAAAAGCTTTTCTTTTTCAGTCCTTTTGTTTCAAGTCATCGTACAAAAACAACCCGATGCGTGGCAATAAAGAAAAAGGAATAAAACCATTTTCTCTTTGTCCAATTTACTCTAACGTACAGCCTTTTTGTAGTAAATAGAAATTTATCTTGTGTCAAGTATTTTTATAACTACGATAGCGTGCATAGAAGTTGTTGACATTGAACAATAATTTAAGTGTATGTTATACTCTGTTATTTGTATCCATTTTATATAATATTTTTATTACATTTATTGTTGTATTTGTTACAAATGAATTCTATTGTAATACAGTAGCAACTTAATATATTATTGTAAAAAAAAAAAAACCGATATTAAATTTATTTTATGGTTACTATTCGTATAACTATCTGAATTGGTTATAGACTTTTGACATATACTTTTAAAACTAATATAAAATAGTTTCGAAAATAGACTGAAACATTAAAATCAAAGCACCACTTTTTGCAAAATTATGTACTGTTTGTTTTAGGATCCCGCACTAGAACATTTCGTTGCTTGCACTTCGCTAAGGGATGATAAACATCAAAATGAACTTTTCTTACGCTTCCTAATTCTGCGAATAATCTTCGCTCTATTGCTAAAAGTAAAGGTCATCTCTTTTCATTTTTCTTGGAAGGTTTTTTAAAGAAATAAACGCTTCTTGACACATGCACAAAGGCCGGAGGATTTCAGAATCCGAGAATGACAGTGTATAAATTATTTGTATAGTTTTTTATTATTTATTTCTTAAATTGCTAATCGTTATGACTTGACAGTACTCTTCTCTCCTAATCTAAGGTCGCGGTAGTTTAATGCTAAGCTTTAGGGTTTTAATTCCGATTATATGAGAAAATCCTCGTGCATAAGAACCTAGTGAACGTTAAATCTGACGTGGGCCAAGTATCTTCTTGTGGTGAGTTAAGGAAATTCCGAGAAGTACCAGCTCAGATGTAGTCCTTGTCATCTGATTGGCATTCAGAATTATAAGATCCATCCTAAAATAGCCCTTATGTTGCTTTCAAGCTTGTTATTAATATAACTAAAGCCTTCCTTAATAATTATCAGATTGAATCCTTGTGAAGTCTCATTTCACAAGAAGCCTTGTTTCTTGTTTCATTGCCATTGTTCCTTGTTTGTAAACTAGGAACAATGTGTTAAGTTTTAAAATAATCTTGTCGATGGATTATATATATATAATATTGAGCAAAAATTTATCTTAGATTATTAGAAATGAGCCAACTACTTTTTAAATAGCCCGCCCAGCTAAAGTAATCTATATTGTGGAAACGATTTATAGGAAATTTCATTTACGGTTTATTATTACAATAGTGAACAAAATTTCGGAAATCTTTAGGAGAAAGAACATTTTGGAGATACAATGGCTCATAATAGCAATAATATTTGCGGTAATACAATAGATTTTAAAGATAATTTAAGAATGTAAAGCATTAAATTATGTTGAATTACTATTATTGATTTAAATTTATAGGTAAATAAGTGGAAGAAAGAAGTTGCTTAAGTTGATAAGATATAGCTCTTCTTCATTTGAATGTAACCAAAGAGTATGAGTGTTTAGACAGCCAATAAAGATATGTTCACACGATACCAACTATTGGGTGTAATAATTGTCTTTGTTCTTTTGTCTCGATATTGTCTTAATTTCGACAGTTCAAACAACACTGTCTCATCTGGTCGTATGATCTTGTAGTAGGCGTGGCCATCTATTGCCCCACCATGGTTGTCCTCGTGTAAACTCTGCTTGAGGTGTTCTCTGTAGAATTCAGCAATTGATACCATGTTGTGGAGCTTAGAGAAATTCGTTTTTTCATGGTTTTTACAATTGATATTAAATTTGGTTATTTTCTTGCATTTTCCCATTTTGTGAACTCTCAAAACATAAAAAAAAAAAGAAAGAAAAAAGAAATAGCACAAAGGGTTGTTTGATCACCCAAAACACGGTGCAAAGTTTTACTATTGCAAGAACAAGGTTTTGGTATTCATGAAATTAAAAAGAAAATTATCAAAAGTCTAACTAAAGATGGCATTTATAAATTTTCGAAGAAGTATAAGAAAACTCAGTCGCTAGAAAATAGTAGAAGCAGGAAAAGGTGCACAGATTCAACCGAGAATAGAATAATTAAAGATTGTGCCTGAACGATAAAAGAACATCCGGATGTATACAGAGTGAATGACGCAATGCAATGTGAAATTGAGTGCGAGAGTCATTCGACACAGACTACAGGAATCTGGTCAAAATACTAGAATTCTGAGGGAATTTTTTAAAATCCGAAACAAAGGTTGAAGAAATTAAAGTAGCCAAAATGCCATGTTAATTGAATTATAACAATGGGACAGTGTGATTTGGAGTGATGAGATCAAAATCCCGCTGTTTGGCATCGATGACATACGCTAAGAGAAGAATAGAAGTCTTACATCCTGATTTCATTACACGTTTAGTTTAGTGTAGTGTTTATTGATCACTGGTTGTATGACTCTGGCAAAAAGAATGGGTAAAATATGTGATATTTATAGGAATATAAATTGACTAAACTACCACCTTCCAAATGTAATCTTTTCTCAGGTAATGAGGAATTTATATTTCAAAAGGATTCAGATCCGTATCATGCTGGCACTATATTTAAAGACTGCTTTCAGATAATAATATTTTACTACTGAAGTGACCTGAGATAAACCGAGACTTTAACTCAATCGAAAATGTTTAGAGCCGATTAAAGAAACTTACTGCACAAAAAGAACCCAGAAATTAAACCAATTAATATTTCAATCATGGTATCACATTATAACAACTGTGGAGCTAAAAGCATTGGAGAACTCCACGGGGATGGCGTTGCAAGGCGTAAATGATACTAAACATTGAAATACTAACTTCCATAAGTGAAAATTTTAATATTTTTCATTATTTCTACGTTTTGTTTATATATATATATATATAATATATAATTTTGTGATATTTCTCTTGGCAAAATTGCCGTTATTAGCCATCAAATTTCGAAAATGTACCTTTTCTAAAAGGTTTCCATAATTTTGGCCACTACTGTATATTTTCAAAAGATGCATTTATTGTGTATTTTTTTATTATTTGATTCAATAATACAGTACAGATAATGAATTAAAAAGTTATTTCAGGATTATTCATTTGAACATTTTTTTAGAATGCATTTTCCCCGGTTCATTTGTTTCTCATTATCTTTATTAAATTTTACTAATATCTGAATTTGTTTAATCATCATTACTAGCTTTAGTGATATTGTGTAATCAAAGAATCTTCTACATGAATTATTTGAAGTAATAGACTCTATCAGAATTGATGGAATTTATCAACATGTAAAATTCTATCGGAGTTTTAAAATAATCGATTCACAGCAGGTCCTTTAATAGGTAATAGAACTGATGTATGTTGTTGGAAACAATCTTCGGAAATCTATGATATGCGAAGTGAAAATTATCTTTTTACCAGCAAAAGTGACCAACCTGAAACTTTATCTCATGTTTTTTTAATAATTATACCCCCCCCCCCTTCTACTTCGCATACTATTCATGTACTCAGTTTTTTGGGTGGAGGAAGTGACAAGTCCATGAACTTCACCCCTATGTAAGTTTTTATTTTCAGCCCTGCATAATGTGTGCTTCGACGTATAATAAAGAAAACTGAGTATGCCTTTTAAACGTCGATTTTTTTTAAACGACTGATTGAAATTAAAACTTGACATAGAATTACAATATTCATAGCATTTCATATTAATTTTATATAAATCGTTTGTGTTTTTCCGTTATCGTGGAAGTTTTGACTTGCAGATGGCCAATATCGATACATTTGATGCAAATTTGTGCTTTAAACGTTAAATCTATGTACCAAATTTTTCTGTCTTTGCTCTTTACATTTTATAGTTATCAAGCTGGCTTATACTCAGACATATGGACTTCTCATGAATGAATTTTATTCGAAATTTGATAAAGAGTCACTCATTTTGTATAATGTTCACATACCAAATTTCATTCGTCTGGTCTAAAGCATTTTTGAGTTCTTTTTAAATACTTTATGTACAAATAAATAAAATAATAAGCTGATTTTTCTTTGTATTCAGAAATCCAAATTCATTTATCAATCATCACATTAAGTTTTTTTACAAAGTACGTGAAATAGAACAGTAAAAGCATTTAATTTTATTTTCTATGCGCTTGATCGTCTTGTAACATTCCCCGTTTCCCAGTACTGATAAGACATTTACAGCCAGCTGTGTCGACACTGTTAAATACTAAACTCTTCGAGCTAAGCCAGATGGCGGGTCTTTTCACCTGGGTGGTCTCGCATCTGTTCATTAGCGACTACAGTGAAAGACCACATGTGGAATTCCTCGTTCAAGAGGTATTGATCGTACCTTCAAAGAGAAAGGGGTGTCCAAACATCTGGATGCTAAATGTTTCTCATTGTGAAAGGACTAACTCCGTGTTCCAGAATAGTTAGTTGTGAAAGGTGCGTCACACAAAGGACCTTTCCACGACCGACTGTCGCATATTTATATATAACCGACCGACTGAGAGAGCATATTTCTGAACCCCGATTGGCCGAAAGAGAGCTCAAATGACTAAAGTAAATTAAGAGGCGGAGATTGTCGCCGAAATAAAGTGCGGAGATTTTTGAGAAGGAGAGAAGAAACGAATTGCAGGTGGGCTGTTGGACTACTCCCACGAGTTCGGAGTCCGAGAACCAACTGAGTTTCAAGATAAACCTTCGACTTCGACTGTTGTATCTCCTACTACAGGTGTAAATAACTATTTATTTAACCAAGATTAGAACAAGTTGTTCTTTTGTATATATAGGGCTATTAAATAAAGAATTGTCTGGAAATTCTGCTTCGTTATTTGATCAGTTTAGATCAAGACATTACAGTCTCCACTTCTAACTAAACAAATATACAGTAAGATCATTCCCATTTATTTACAATAGATTTCTTTGCAGAATTACTATGAAAGTGTTCTTGCCCATAAATGTTACTTATTTTGAACGTCCTTCGCAAATTTACGAAAAACATTCTTGGAAAAAAAATTCCAAGAATTTCCCAATCTGAAATATTGCTTATCCCGAAGATAAGCAATATTTCAGATTGGTACTAATCCTTTTTTGTTTACAGCCTTCATGAATTAAATAGAAGTATTCGACGAACTAATATCAATTGTTTGCTAATAAACAAAATTTTAAATAAACAACAACAACATAATTATTTAAATTTCTCGTGTAATGCAGATTCTTAACTCAAATGTCCAAGGAAAAGTGCCAGATAAACCTTATTGCCCAATAAAGTATCTTCGAGAGGCCGTGCCAGATTGAAAGAGAGCACGCATGTCGCGTCAGCGATTCATTTGAAATTTTATGACCGTGTCGATTCGCGAGTACTTTGCTGTCAGATAAGAGAAGGTCGAACTCAGTGGCAGCTGGCATGAAGAGCAGCAATGCATGTCCTTCTGGTCTAAACATCTGCTTCCTGGTTTTCCTTACCATGTTTTGCCTTTGTAATGTATTCCCATGAGGGGGATGAAAGGGATATTGCCTTTTGTACAATTTGAACTAAGGGGTCTGATTGCGTGTACCATTTCCTTTATGTATCTTGTACATATGGCATTTTTTTTATAAATGTTTTAAGATTAAAATTATGTGTTCTTGTTTGGCAAGAAGCAATATTTATTTTATTCGTACGTAACAACGTATTTATTTGAGAAGGTTGTTATTCGTGTCTAAAAAATAAATAAAATAGAATCGAACATCTATTCCGCATTAGCGTCGCACGATAATATGTTAGGATTAATTCTTCACTCTATAGTTTTTAAATTTTAATCCTTTGCACTCAGAAAAGCAATTCAACGCATAATTGTTCACCTAATATAAGAACTTGTTTATTGCTCCGAAAAATTAACTTATTTATAATTTTTTTTTCAATTAACCCAAAAAATTACTCTACATCGTCTTTGCTGTCAGAACAATTAAACAGAATAATTAGTCAGAACAATTAAACGGAATAATTAGTCAGAACAATGAAACAATTTTGAACAATTAAAAGTAAAATTAAATGCATAAAATGTCAAAATGATTCGCCATCTTGAATAGTAAGTGAGAGTCACCATCCGATTGCAAAGGATTAAATAGCGTTGCAATGCTCTTGTGTGTGTGTGTGTGTGTGTGTGTATGTATATATATATATATATATATATATATATATATAATATACATACAAAGAAAAAATATCATCGTAAAGTGTGCTTAAAAATATTTTAAAAAATTAATACAACTGAAAAAAAAACTGCATTTTTTTTTTTTTTTTTTTTAATTTAAAAGTTTTGTAAAAATGGTTTTTCGGCTATAATATGTACCAAGTTATTTGAGTAAGATGTTTTGATTAATTTTTAATTAATAATATAATCAAAATGTTGAAAATTTCTTCTATTAGTGAGCACCTAATACTCAAGAAGCAACTCAAAGCATGTCAAATTCTATAATTCTAAGTCCAATAATCTGCTCTAAAGAATGTTTTGCACGGTTTTTAATCATGGGTATATCAGGACGAGTTCACACACACTATACCAGCATTTAAACATTATCGCTTAAAAATATCCTCACGGCTATTTTAAATTTAGAAATCTGTAAAGAAATGTATTGCTCTAAATGAAAGAAAATATTGTAACAAATATTTTTTTTTTCCCTGCAAAAATTAATTCATGACAAAAATTGACCTTAAAATTTATCTTAATAATGCATTACAGTTCAAAATTTAGGCACTTCATATGGAAAAATTCTATTAAGTAACATTAGTTTTGAAGCTTGCATCGATTTTGGACATTGTGACAATAACGCAAACAGCGAATTTTTGTGCATAATTTATTAACTTCTGGGTTTTCTGATATTTTAAATCAATTTTTTCCGAATACGTTGTTTATTCAGTTGTATATGCTGCATATTTAGATGGATGTTTCTTTGTTAGAATATGCACTTCTCTTTTTAATCAATTGTTAAAATGGATTGTGTACCAGTTTGTGCCAGAAAATCAGCTGTATTCTCTCATAATTAAGCTGCCTTTTGTTTATTTTTGTTTTAAAATGATTGACTTAAAAGCATTGAAAAGTAAGATTTTATTACATTTTTTTTTCCTGCATTTATTGGGAAAGCATTTAGTTCACTTAAGAAATATTATGTTTCTTTCTGTCCTCATTTTTGCCATTTTAACAGTTTTTACTGGAATATTCATGATTTATTGTTGTGAGAATTCCTAACGATCATGATTTAATTTCTGAGTTCGTCGTGAAATTGTACCAGTTGTATTTGTTTTAAAGTTGGGAAAATATAGCAGGGATATTATTTATTCTGAAAGTATTGTGATATGGTGTTATCATTATTGAAGTTTGGTCGTTTACTTCTCTAATCAATATTAAATAGACTATTATCTGCTATTATTAAATAGTCTTAATTTTTTTTATTATGAATTGTAATAGTTTTTTTCCCCCTCTTAACAAAATACTGAGAACTTTCTCATTAACATCTTTATTTTTTATTGCATATTTAAAGTTTTTTACGAGCGAGTAAATTAAAATTCGGTTATTGCATTTTATTTCCGTCTAACGAAATAAATAATATTTTAGAAATAAAAAGTTCCTTCGTTCATTTAAGAAATAACTAATTAAGTTGGAATTGGATTGGCAGAAATGAAGGAAAAGAATGCAAAATTAAACAAATGAACGAAAAAATATTTGCTTTATCAACTAATTATTATTGCTAATGTGATAGTACGAATAACTTGAAGATATCGTTGGATTATATAATAGAATTGTTCTTATTTCGAAAAATTGATAAATTTTTTCGTTTATTTTAAAAGTTTTATTTTAGCAATAAAAACAAAATCGTCTGTTGACTGAAAAAATAAGTTACCCTTCGACTCACTTGTAGGAATCTAGATTACATGCAATATGAATGTTGGAAAACGAAAACAAATTCTTGTATTAACTAGCTTTCTTTTCCGTTACGTGAGGGAAGTTCCATGATTCCTGTTTGGTCATTTGGAGAAACCAGATTTTATTCACCATGCTTTTTTATTGGGTTTTCCTCCCAAGGAGAAAATGGATCAGCTGACACAAGCTTGCTTCAGTAAGTAAATCATTTCCGCAATGTTTGGCCCACTTATCGAAAACTTCTCTTTGGAATGCGAGAAAGTGGAGGTCACTTCCGTTCCTCTAAAATTCTTTTATGAACATTTCTCATTTACAACATTTTGAAATTCTTATATTAACTTATAGGTTAAAGCTGAAGTTCATTTAATGGATGATTCTTTTGAAACTTTCAGTTGTAATATTTGATGTTTCATGCATTCATGGATTTCCTTACATTTTCAAAAAGGTTTTTTTGCTGGAATTATTTCTAGTTGTAATAATTAAGAGCAGATTATTAAATTCTTTAATACTATAGTATTTTCACTAATAAAAATTTAAATTTAACTTATTTTTTTATGCCTTTAATATTTTTAATTAATGAAATACCGACCCTTTCCATTTTTTTCGTTAATGAGTTTAGTTTTTATGATTCTTTTTAGAAGCAGATATGTATGTGTATAATAATGTTGTGCATAAGATATTATTTCGATTTCATATTAGTGTTAATTAATTAATTAATTAGTGATAATTAAAATAGAAATTATGTAAAATGACAAAAAAAACTCAAATTTCCGCCCAAAATTGCATATATCTATGAACATTTTTACATGAATTAATACATCGATTTTAGTTTAAGTTTATTAATATTTGTCTTAAAAGAGAATTAAAAATTATCTTAGTTATTTTGTGCTGTATATTTTGATGAATTGAAAACTTGATTTTTAGTTCCCTATATTAAAATCTTACCGAAAAATTTTCATCGTTTATGTTCTTTCGATGTAACAAATTATTAAACGCAGTTAGCGTAACAGTTACTATATACAACTAGCACGTGGATCCTTAATAGCGTGCTGACGCTCATTAATTTTCAAAGCTGCCATATGTGGTATATAGATAGTTATTAATATCATTGGCGAGCAAGTTAAAATCGAAAGCTCTGCAGAAATAGAAATGGATAATGCAATTTAACTAAAAATACAACCTATTAAAAGGCAAAAATTAGATGCGGATTGATTGAGATAGAGAAATAGGATGCTTTTTCTATTGTGAGATCTTTCTTAATTTTTTATCTGCTGAAACCAAAATTAAACAAGGTTGATTAATCAGCATGTTAGAAAATTGAGAATTTATATTTCATTAGGAGAATGCTTCAGAAGAATTTTATATTTTCTCTAAAAACGTTATTTGATGCAGTCCAGAACACTGATCATTATCGGCTATTGATCTTGCTTTCTGATCTGTCATTCATTCAATATTCAGTGATGGCATGGATATGATAAAAGAAAAAATTAAAAATGAGCTTTATGAGTAAAACGATGCAATTGCTACTTTGGTGATATTAAAAATGTTATACTTTTTAATCAGAATTTATTATCTCTAATTTCGCTATTTTAAATAAAAATGAAAATTTATATCAAAATTAATTCTTCCAGCAATTTTTGCTACGCTGTGTCAGAAAAATATTATTGCTAGAAATTGAGGATGTAGCATTTAAATTAAATTTTAACCCATATTTATAGGAATAGAATTACAATTCCATTGTTTAGAAATTCAACTTTAGAATGCTTATTATTTGATGCAGCTATTTTACTGCCGATATCCTTGAAGTTCAAGGAAGGTCATTTCCGATCAAGGTTCCGTAGTTTGTTGAAATAAGATGTAAATAAAAAGGAAGTATGTTTTCAATATTATCTTATCAGTTGCACGTAGACCAATCGTTATACTTTGTGCAATGTGACGGCGTACAAATTAAAACCCCAGTCAAATGTTGTAATTTTGTATTTTGTAAATTCAGAGCCGCATTTATAGCTTTTACAAGTTTGTGAATTATATATAGCTTTTACAACTGTTCTGATAATATTAAAATGGTTCGGTTGGAAAGGTGTACATAGACCCATTTAAAAAAATATTTATATTATACATCTTTTTTAATGAGTAAGTTTTGAATACGATTGTTGTTTTTATGCCTTCTGGATAATGAATAAATTCGATATGCTGTTTATACATATCGACTTAAACGTAAAAGTGTATATAAATTTTGGATTCATTTTCTTAAAGTTTCTTTAAAAAAAATTTCGGGGGTGGGGCAGTCTACGAAATTTTGTAACTTTTATAGCTGCAATACTGTAAAATTTGATAATGTAAATTGTATACTGCACCCTGTTCTAAATATTGCGAACGTCATTTAAGATATATTGAGGAAATACCGCATAGTGGGCAGTTCCGCTTACAACTATTTCCGGCAGTTAAAATCGTGGGAAACTGTTTTGGACCAATTACGTACATTATGGAAGAAACAAATACCTAGGTTAGACCCCTCACCCACTTTTTCGCTTCTCATCATTGTTCGAAAATTGTCGGACGTTTAAAGGAATCAATGCTTTCCTTAGAATTGCAAATCTCTGATTTGAAGGCAAACCTTCTTTTGAAAGTGGTAATAAATAGTTTCATCGCATATATTGCCAGATCTAGTTTTTCATTAGAATAAATAATTTTTTTTTTAGTGAATTTGTCCATTTTTAATCAAAATGAGACCTGTTGAATGAATAAGTTCTGTATGAGATAATTCTGCGCCATATAGCAAGGTTGCGTAATTTTACCCTATGCAAGAATGCTCTACCAATGGGTGTTTTGTAAATTTCAAAAATGCCTCGCAATTATAAGCGACATATTAATAAAGGATCCTGACAGTGAATTCATTTGTTGATGCCCATCGAAACGGTTTTACAGGAAGATCGGAAAACCAGGTACCAGGGAAAAAAGATTTTTGTAAATCCCTGAATCAACTGTGCACAAATTTCTATAACCTAATCTTTCTGAAAATCACAAAAAGGAAGGTAATAAGGAAGCCAATTTCTCGAGAGCGAGAACTTGCTGGACATTCGCTCTGAAGTTACCCTAAGTATTTTGTGGCTTTTGAACGCGAGTGCACCATTTTGCGGTTCCCGACCTGCTCAGATGTCAATAAATCGATGTAAATAATTAGTTTGGATGGTTATGTTATTTCTGAAATGTTTCTGTTCCATATCATGAAAAAGACCCAAACCGATAAACATGAACCGTGTTAATGATTTTACCATTTCGGAAAATCGGAAATTTATAAACAATTTGCAAAAAGTATAGATTAACCGAAAACTAATAACGATGCAAAAGTCTTCTCAAGTGTTAAGGTAAAAAGGGACGCAATAGTTAATCTCAAAATCCGGGGAAATTTTAATTACCGTCGCAATGGTTGGTGGTTTTAATACCACAGGAACTAAATTTTGAAAATTACAGATGATTCTGACTTTAGTTGCATTGTTTGGACTCAGTGCGCTGTGAGTTAAATTCATTTAATATTGTTCATTATTTTACTAATTTGTTCTTTTTATTTTATATATTTAGTAAGATATTTGAATTTAGATCAAATTAAAATTTTTGCTTTTAGATTTTTTAAGAGTCTGTTCCCAAAGCTATATGCATGGTATCCCCCATCACAATACGCGGAGTAACCGGCCATACTGCGCAAATGAACTGTTAGATTTCTTTTATGACCGGCTTTGCATCTAAATTCATTTTCTAAAGTTTTTTTTTCTGCGATTTAAATTTTTTTTTAAGATTTAAAATATACGAAAAGACAGTTTATTTATTTTTTGCATGATAAATTATAAAATGCATGAGTTTATCAGTGCAACTTATGATACTTCTGTAACTGTATAAAAGATGATATCTTAAGGTATCCGATTAGGTTCGAAGGGGATTTTTGAAAAACAAAATTGGCGTTAATATAATGCTTTTATATTAATATAAGGAAAAGTTGCTGAATAAAGGTGAAATTATTTAAATATATATGTAGCTTTCTCAGAAAAAGCACATTTTGATGTAAATTTTAGAATTTATTTACAAAAACTAGGATTGCTCTTGAGAAAAAAAATTGTTAGGTTTTTTTTTTTTTTTTTTTTTTTTTTTTTGTAATATTACATGTGCAACATATCTTAGAGTGTAACTATTATCTAAGAATTATATTCAAAAATAAAAATTTTGTTTGTAATATGTAAAATTATGTATAAAATTTCGGAATTTTTTTCAACAATATTTACAATAAAGAATCATAATTCCACTTCTAGAGCATTCAACATCAAATCCATAGTTTTTCACATTCTGCATAACATAGTGAGTACTAATTATAAATGTATCTACTTATTATAAATTTCATTAAGGTATGATGATTATTTTTTCAGATATGACAATACTAGTGCAGTTGAATTATGAAAAAAAAAAAAAAAAAAAACTCATTCTTCAGAAAAGTTATTTAAAGTTTTTAAATGCTTATAAAAAGCATCGCTTTCGTGCCAGTAGTTTGCTATAACTTGGCTTCTAGTTGACATAGAGATAAAATAAAGATATCACTTTAAACAAAAACCTATTTTTTCAAACTGCAAAAAAAAAAAAAAAAAAAAAAAAATTTATTTATGTTTTTAGCTTAGTCGGATATCTTTATACAAAATTTTTATAATTCCGTTAGTATCGGTGCAGTATTTTTACAGAGATTCAGATTAAAACCAGAATCTTTATTCTTTTAATTCCACTTCAAATATGTTTTCGCTTCTATTCCTAATTATCTTTAAATAAAATGTATATTTGTAAGCTATATATTTTCGGTTTATCATCTTGTTAGAGAAATTTTATTTATTTATTCATTTATTTTTCTTTTGGAGATTATTGACTTGCGCAGTACTCTTATCAGTTTGAATCATACTTATTAATATATCACTGTACCTGATATTTTTCTTCTGTATCATCAATAAAATGAATTTTCAGTCTTTTAACTGCTCTGAGGAAATACAGTCTACTTAGGCATGTATTCGCATGAGTCTCAGAATGTCATTGACTTTTAAATTACTTTGTACTAATTTTGAGCATGCAAGTGGCAAAATGCTTTAATACGATTCACGCTATGCGTGCTTCAAATTGCGGGTAAAATGGCGAGACTAGAGCTCCAATACGACATACATGACTGTAATTAAAAAATATAAATAGAAACTCAAATAGCTGTTCACAATGTGTTATGAATTAGTGACATGAAACTCTTTTTTTCTGTAGTTCCTCTATACCAAAGATACTAACTTGAAGATTATAAATAATGTATGCATAATGTTAACATTTTGTACTTAAATGTTTAGCAAATAAATGACTCTAAACACTTATAAACACTAAAAAAAATTTGTCAATTATAGTATTTTAATCCGTTTTGCTTCTTGTTTTCGAAATTGCTTTCAACTTTATCTTTTATAAATGATATTCAAATACAATTGATCATGATAATTTAAAAAATTGTTTAACAAAATATTTAGAAAAAAAAAAGCTTCTTTCTTTAACTTTCTCATATACAAAGTGTAGAGAAAGTATTGTAATCGCCCAAAACTCTTGCTCGAGATTTTGACGAATCTACATGTTTCATATCTCAGTGAGTTAAAAAAGACACACACATATTTGTGCTGTTATGTCTGTCTGTGAACATAACTCAAGACCGTTTTGTGCTAGACGAATGAAATTTAGTCACGGAATTCCTACCAAATTTGTAAATTTCTTTCAATTTTGAACGAAGTCCATTCACATGAAGTATCTCCGTTTATTCGAATACAAATAAGCTTGATAATTGCAAAACAAAAACAGCTAGATAAATAAAATTTAGTACATAAATTTAGCATCCAAAATATAGATACGTATCAAATTTTTGAAATAAATCCGTCTGACTGTTGACCATCTACCTATCTATACTTTCGCTTGTATGTAAATTCAATAATTGATAAGCGGAATGACTTAAATCGATGAAATTTGGCATGTTATTTTTTTATTACAGTTGAAGTTTTGTCTAATTTTGTTGTCAATCAGCCGACAAAAATGTGTTCAAACTACATATTCCCAAGATAGATTCGGTAAAAATGCTAAATTCATGCCAACGATTTATATTTCGTAACTATCTTTCACCAATGCTATGTAAGTTATTCGCAGTCTTTCCGAAAGTTCACAATTTTATACAGGAGGGATGGGATAAGACCTTTATTAGAGAGTATGCAGAATGTAATGTCTTGATCTAGACTGATCAAATAACGAAGCAGAATTTCCAGACAATTCTTTATTTTACAGCCCTATATATACAAAGAACAACTTGTTCTAATCTTAGTTAAATAGTTATTTACACCTGTAGTAAAAAATACAACAGTCAAAGTCGGAAGCTTTCTTGAAACTCAGTTGGTTCTCGGACTCCGAACTCGTGGGTGTAGTCCAACAGTCCGCCTGCAATTCGTTTCTTCTCTCCTCCTAAAAAAAAATCTCCGCACTTTATTTCGGCGACAATCTACGCCTCTTAATTTACATTGGTCATTTGAGCTCTCTTTCGGCCAATTGGGGTTCAGCAATATGCTCTCTCAGCGGCGCCAGTGGGTTTGGAAGGTCCTTTCACAAAGAGAAACATCTAGCCTCTTGATGTTTGGACACCCCTTTCTCTTTGAAGGTACGATCAATACCTCTTGGACGAGGAATTCCACATGTGGTCTTTCATTGTAGCCGCTAATGAACAGATGCGAAACCACCCAGGTGAAAAGATCCACCATCTGGCTATCTCGAGGAGTTTAGTAAGTAACAGCGACGACACAGCTGGCTGTAAATGTCTTATCAGTACTGGGAAGCGGGGAATGTTACTAGAAAGGTTTCAAACTGACCATTTCATCACTTTTTAGTTACTTATCCTGAGGACGATTTTATTTTTGCTTCCAGTACCTGCTTATTATACTTATCGATTCATTTACCCTTATTGCCCTTTTAGATGCAGAAGTATCTAGATAATCATGTGTTTCTTATTAATTTCATTGTATACTTTGTGTCAGTGGGTGATAGGCACTGCGCTCAAAATTTTCTTGATGTAGCATTCATTCAGGAAAAAGAGGCGTTACCTTTCCATTTTATTCCAACAGTGCATAAACTTCTATACAGTAATGTATCGAAAATAAACTATGCATTCTTTTTTTATGCCTGTTATTTGGAGTATTAAAAACAAATGCTAATATATTATTTTTATTCTGAGATTGCATCCGACGTATTAATAATGTAATCTCTTAACTCTCTCTTCTCATTTCGTTACTTTGCTACTAGTGTGCCACGATTAATCTGAGAATCATTACTTTCTATATAAATTTCAAGTAAAAATTGTGAAATAAGAGTTAAATATAGAAATTTGTCTTCATTGTAAAACAAATACTTTTTAAAAAATCCAGTGTTTTTGTATCATAAATGTTTTTTGTAATTTTACTTCATTCATATTCAAATATTTCAATTCCCTTTCAGATCTAGATATAATCATAGTCTATATTCATCGATATTCACGGTTTTACGTTCTTATCCTATCTGTAATTTTAAACTCGAGATGGCGTGGTGATAAGATGTCACCTTTGAAGCCGGAATATTCCAGGTTCGATACCCAATTCCACCAAAGAACCATGTTGACGGGTCTGGTGCGCTGTGAATCCGTGGGAGCCAAATATTTTCCCGCTGATGGGGTATGGAAGTATAGAGAGGAGGTTGCATTCAAAATTAGCGCGCAAAAACCGCATTTAAAATTGCGATGTCCATCCCGTAATTACCTTAGTGTTTCTTTAAAACGGGACATAAAATAATTCTGTTCCCAAATAGGTTAATTTATTTTTCTCCAATTTATGATGTTGCTTTAATTGGTTTGACAAATTTTCAGATTGTTTACAGTATGCAAGAGTCTACTCCAAAATAAAAGTTATAAAAGAATTACTTTTCCTCTTAAATGGGTTAAATTACCTTCAGATAAGAATTCAAAAACTTTTTTTGGGACTAAACTGAAGTATTTGTTAAGCACTTGTTTAGACAGTTTTTGCATAACATAGACATAAGACTCGAATTATTACTTAATCATCGTGGAAACGGTCTACAAAGAGTCATCAATTAAATATTTTTCTTATATTTCTCAGTAGTTGTAAATATTTAAATTTTCTTATTCTTGCTGATTTCCAGAAGTGTTCATTCCCAGAATTTTTCCGGATTTGTTTGTATTTTATCTGTTCACTAACAGCTGTTGTGATGCTCTATTCAATTTTAATACACCGACAGACCTTACGTCATGAATTCGTTGGATACCGTGTTATTCTTTGGAGCAGGTGCGTTTGCAATTCAAATCTTTTCGTGCTGCCTCTGATTAAACACCATTCTGTGAGACGTATTCAGATAGCATCTCTACTTTTACCATAAATTAAATCTAGGTAAACTGTGCGTTAGTCACTGCGTCATTATACAAGTATCAAATTTTGATTTTTTTTAATCGCTAAGTGACGAAATTATAGAACTTCGATCAGCCGCGATTAAAGAATTTCGTCACTCAGATCGAGATTTGTATTCTTCAAGATGACAGAGCGCGCGCACTTGGCTGTACAAGATAAGAAAACACTGATTTTATATCTTCTCGCCGTCTTATCTTTTATTTAAGTTCAAATAATAAACATTTTTTGCCTAAATTAATGCGATATGTCATAAAATATTTAATGAAAACGTTTTTATTTCTGTTGTAGACTATTTATGTTAGCATTAGGATTCTTAACTTTTTGAATCTTATGAGAATGTGCATTCTAAAATATTTTCGTCATTCTGCTGCTAGTAAATTTTTTAAATTGTTCCATTAAATAGCTTACTTCGTGGATGCTCAGTCAATAAGATTGAATTTATTTCAGTGCCTTTTTATTGGGGTTGAATAAATAAAAAAACAATAATACTGGGTTTTTAATGGTGGCGTTTGCTATCTCTGGACTTATAAAGATGAACACTTATTCTATTATGGCAATAATAAGGTATCATTTAAAAGATGATTTGCACTAAATTATTATTATTATTATTATTTTGAGATAACTATTTTGAAAAAGTATAATTGAAAAAAAAACCTAAAAAACAAAAACAAAGTTACTTAATTTAAATATAAGTTAATTAAAAAAAAACTAACTTTGAACATAAGAAAATTGACATTTATTTTCCTGTTGTTTTAAAGAGCACGTTCACTAAATTTCTTGGAGATCGGATAAAAATTGTAGATTTGTTTAAAAGACATATACACATCCATCATATATATATTTCGGTGCTATCTGTATTGTTCATATTTTTGTACTAAATAGGCCAACAAACTAAATGTAATCGATGCATTTTTTTTTATTGGTAAATTCCTCGCTATATTTATTCGTAGTGTTCGTACGTGTTTAGGCTTTATGGAATCGGAGTTCCGTTTCAATTCGAAATAGGTTCGAATTGGAAATATATCATTCTGTGCCATCAACGGTCTATGCGTGTTTCTCATTCTTTTCAGGCGGTATGGTGAATTGGGAAACTGTTTTTCGTGAAGAAATATGATTACAGTGGAAGTTCGATGTTTTCATCCAATAGGCGTGAGAAAATGAACATCTGGATTCAATAAATTACTACCTTGTCAACTCCTCCCTCGATACATGAAAGGGGATGTATCCTATTTTCTATTAGGCTTTGTGAAAAAGTATACACTTATTAAAAAAAAATATTTTTATATCAATTCATTTCAAATATTGACACCACTGTAGATTTTATTGATATTACCTGTTTATGAATCTGATTTTAGCCTAAAAGAAAGGAGAAAAAATCGAATAAGTTTTCGTTCACAAATAATAGTCATGTTTTTTTTTTTTTTTCTGAATTAAAATAATGATACTATAATTAAAAACACTCATATAAAAGTTATTAAAATTATTTAAATTTGAAATTTCTTTTTGAAATTTTTTCTTATTTCTTGATCCAATTCCTACTTTTTATTATTCACTTCTCCATTTTCTCACTCTCCGAGTAAAAGGTTAAAACTCCTTAATGCTTACATTCTTTTAAAGATTCCTATTCTAAATCTGCTCGTGTCAAAGAAATCCCTATCAAAATCTCATAGCAAAATCATTGAAGGCAAAAATGTTGATTTCTTCTGTTTTTGTATCGCGATGTACACAGGCGTCAGCTTATCATCGCTTCTTCCTTGTTTATAATATACCTCCCGTGATGAAATAAATCGAAGTTTTAAAATTTCTAAAGTTTCTTTTATTCGGCCACTCAACTGTTAAATTATATAATGAATATGCAAAGATTCAACTTGTATATTGTTGGATTAATTAATTCCCGTTTCAAAATTAGATAGAAAGCAAAATTATGTAAGGCTTTTAAAATGTACAAACTAATTATCTGTCAAAATTTGAAGATTAAAAAAGAATTTCTTCGAGAAGACGTTAAGACATGAGTTATTTAATCATTATTTTTGTTTAAAAAATATTGATTGAACTGATGGATTTTTTTTTTCCATAATCAGTAGTCCCAACAAATCAACTGTAGTTCAATGGCAGCTAATTATAAATAAGAAAATTAGCCATTATTGTTATTATTGACGAAAACGAAAATTCTGATTCAATGATAGACTAACAGAATTAGTCCAGCTTTTGGATTTAATATAATCCTCGAATCTTAATTCAAGTTCTATTTTCATTCATTTCCATGAAGTTTTTGAAAATGATCACTTATATCAATATGCTAATTCGAAAGTTCGTGGACTTGTTACATGAAGCCTAAGAAATATCAGGATGAAGAAGTGATAGATTATTTTCTGATTTTGGAATTACTTAAAAAAAATTGACGCTGCAGTTTGCTATAAACTGATTTTTCACTAAGTCAACTATAGAAACACTTGAGAAATTTTTACCTGATTACCTGAGGAAGCCATGTAAAATTCACACTTCTTAAAATAGAATGCTTAATAAGGTTAACTCAAAGAAGCCATTTCGCTTTTGCGCTTTCGTGATTTTTTCAAATGGCCGAGTTTTGGGTGGCTTCTGTTATGAAAATTGTTGCTTTATATATATATATATATATATATATATATATATATATATATATATATATATATATATATATATATATATATATATATAATATAAATTTCAGGTAGTGTAAATAGTGTAACATTCATTTTATTCGAGTTGGAGTGTTTTTATAGATGGCATAATGATGCATAATTTTTATGTATTTTATGTAAACTTCTTTAAAATTAGCCTTTTTACCAAGTTTTATCGGTTAATTTATTTGTTATAAATGGAAAAAAATTTCAAACTCTTGAATGGATTTTTTATTTAATTAGCAATTAATTATTTGCAATTTCGAAATTTACATTACATAGTTCCTATCTGTTTTTGAATACTGCTGTCGATGAAAAATGTAATGGTTTAAAACTCAATAATTTATCCTTGTTTTATAATAGCTAAATATTTTGTATTAAAATTAATATTTCTATAAAATATCTGGCTATTTGGATACAAACATCAAGCTTATAACATTAAATAATATTGTTTAAATGGGTTTTTAGATTCAATACATATCCAAGGCTAGTACGGGTAATTGGGTATATACTGGAATAATTATGAACAGCACTGTAGCTTATTAATTCATTTGGAAAAAGATTGCTAAACGAACTTTTCGAGCATGATTATGCACTAATAAATTTTCGACTTCTTTTTCTTTCTGATAATGAATTTAAATCGAAGAAATTT
This sequence comes from Argiope bruennichi, assembly GCF_947563725.1. Lineage (NCBI taxonomy): Eukaryota > Metazoa > Arthropoda > Arachnida > Araneae > Araneidae > Argiope > Argiope bruennichi. Next base: position 61,112,984 of record NC_079154.1, read on the forward strand.
GACAAGTCTGCAAAATTCATTCCCAATTAACCTAACTGAACCTAATTTCCTTTCCCTTAATCTGTTTAAAAAAAAAAAAATTGGAAGTATCATTGTATATATGTTACCGACAGTTACTACATATTCAGTAGAATGTCGGATTTGAAATATGAGACATAAATACACTTTCAATAGACATTGTATGTAAAACCTAGGAGTGCTATGGCAGGAGAAATGCTATTTAGGGATAATTTGAAAAAAACGTTATTAGAATATTTAAATGCTTAATTAGTTTAGAAACAATCATTTTCATCATCTTTATTGACATGGCTGCCGAAAGTATGAATTTTTTGACGATACTTGTGTTCATCATTGGTTTCCTTTAAACACGCGTAGCAGGGGAGCAGGAACAGAAATACCTCCGGTAAACATGTCGTGTTAGTTTAATATAGTATTAAATATAATTTCAATCAGTTTTTTTATCAGCAGAGATGGAATTTTTATTCTGCCGATTTGACATTATAAAATGCCTAGAAAATGTGTGAAATGCTTAATCATTTTCAGATTTCGGCATCCTATAAAATGCTTAAGTGTTCTATAGAACGGTAACATAAAATATACAAGAGTATTGAAATTATAATGATGCTTGAAATTATTTGTTTTTAGTTTTATTAGTTTTGAAACTTATTACTTTTTTTACATACTCGTATTTCAGTTGTATAAAAACAAAGTATGGCAACTTAAAAATTTGAAACATGAGGTATTCATTAATCTACTCTATCCACTCATCCTCTCAATTTAAAAGGGCCATTTGGAATTATGTTGAAATATCTGTCCTGTAACATAATTTGAAAAAGCAAAGAATTAGTTGGATGAAATTCGATATGGTCTATTTATATTTAATTGTAGATTTCTTTAAAATTTTGTTTGGCATTCGTGAATAAGAAGTTTCTCTCTCCATCCATGGAATATTAATGCAAAATGAATCAAGTGGATGAAATTTGTTGTGTGGTTTTAACATCAGAATAGACGATCTTATCTATCAATATGTATATTCGTGGATGTATAAACACGATAATTAAAAATTGCAACTTACTAGAGAAAGTTCTTGATTAAAGAATTGTAAATCTGTATCAAATCTCAGGTGAACAAAGAGAAGTGAATTAAGTATGTATTTGATTCACTCCTCTGTAGGATAAATCTTAACGTCCATATTTTGTATGTATACGAAAAAAATCAAGTGTAGAATGCGTCCAGTTTTTTTTTTTTTTTTTTTTTTTTAACTAATGTTTGATGTGATGTAATGTTTGACATTTTTGGAGTTATTTTTATCTGCAATAATTAAATTTATATATATATATATTTCTTTAGAACACAAAGTCGTCATTGTGGGTCTGGACAATGCTGGCAAAACAACAATTCTCTACCAGTTGTATGTATAAAACAATTTTCTCTTTTTTTTTTTTAATTACATCGTATTTTGTATTTTTGTAATGTAAAATTGATATCAAAATATTGTTAATATCTAATGCTCTTGTTAGTGCAACTTGAAGAAATATGAGTAAACTTATGCTTTATGTTCTGATATTTAAATGTGTATAATGAATTTAATTTAGTTTCCTTATAATATTTTTTTATTTATTTTAACCATTTCAATGCCAGCTAACAAAATCGCGCCGATCTCATTCTCTATTTCATTCAAAGTGCCAACAACGTGATCAAGTAAGTATGTCGAATTGATTGCACTTTTCGATTTTGTTGATGTACTTACTTACTAATGTTCTTCGATGTCCAATGGAAATCATTTCTCATTTGATTAATTTTATTAATTGATTTTGTTTGTATTAAATAATGCCAATTATTTTAGCCAAAGATTGGATACATATAATATTTAAATTTGATTTTATTATTGTTAATTAAAATGAAACTGATGCCTTATGAGATTTTGCAGTTATACCATTATTTTTGGACCACTAGAAATTGAATGCAAAATATTTATCCATAGAGTATATCCTAAAAAATTATATTAACTTGTTTTCTGTTCATATATAATTTTTAATTATTGTACACCACTCAGATATGTTATTATTTTTAAGTTAATTGCAGTCATTCAGTATTTTATTTTAAATCCAGTCATGTTCAGTAATTTTAATGCTTTCTGTTGAAAGATAATTTATATATTATTCTCATTTGGTATAATATAACAAAGAAATCTCCTTGAAAATCTTTCACTTCATTGCTTATAAATATATTCATGACCTTTTGCATTTAGCTAGTTTATCATACAGTTATATATCCCATATATATCCGTATAAAAAGTTCTATTCTTTGTTGATGAAATTTTCAAAGTTTCATTTATCCTACTTTCATATTGAAGCATGATTCAAAATGTTTTCATATTTTGCACAAATCAGGTTGAACCTTCAAATACGTTATTCCTCCCGTCTATTGTGAAAAATTGTTATCTTGTTTTATGAAAATACATGCCCATTTTGATATCAAAAATTATATGTTTATACTCCTTACTCAAATATATTTTTTCAAAAGCATAAAAATTTTGTAATGCTTAGAATCCCTTGTTTTTTATTACTCTTGAAGAAAATATTAATTTGTCATTTATTATCGTGCTCAAGGAAATGGATAATTATGCTGTTTAAAATAAAACCCTGTAAATCATTTGTAGACATATCGAAAAGTATGCTTAAGTGCTTGACAGTAATAAAAATTTAATTGGTAAAAATTCCTAAATGAGAGATTTAAATGCATATTCAGTGTTATTCTTGTATGAAAAAATGCTTATCAATGAATTACATTTAGAATGTAATGTATTAAAATTATAATTATTTTCCTTATATAAGGTAATGGTTATTATTTTAAATGAAGATGAGCTTTGTTCATATGCCTGATAATTAATACATGAATATCAGGCACATTTATATGAATATTTTTATTTACAAATATGTTGGTGGCATACAAAATAAGTGTTCTTTAAATTAATTTATTTAATTGAAATATGTTTACCAGCATATGAATTACACATTCTGCATAATTTTATTTGGTTCCTATTGTCTTGACAGTGGTTTTTTTCCCATCATTTTTTAGTTTATTAGATGAAGTTGTGCACACATCTCCTACAATAGGAAGCAATGTAGAAGAAGTTGTATGGAAGAATATTCATTTTATAATGTGGGATTTAGGAGGACAAGATTCCCTAAGAGCTGCTTGGAATACTTACTATAGTAATACAGAAGTGAGTTAAGGCTTTAAAGTTTTATTAATAGTTTTCATCAATTAACTTTAGCAAGTATAGATCTATTATTTTACTTAATTGTAACTAATATTACATAACAATTCTTATATTTGAACAATTATTATTGAAATGAATTAATTGCCAGAAGAATTTATATGGAAAAATATTTAATTTATACTCATTCCTTGTGCATACATGGAAGAGCATTATTAGATTTGAAATGTCAAATCAAAATTAACACTACTTTAAAATATTACAGTAAAATGTGCTCTAAATGTAATTGGTAAAGTGTTTCTGAAGAAAAAAATACTCATTAAATTGAAATTGTATTGCAAGTTGATATTTTTAAAAAATTGTCTCGTGATATGCCTAAAATTGCCTTATAATTACCAAAATTCTTAAATTATTTTTACTCAGAAGTGTTAAAAGCATAATCATTCCTTTTTGTACAATTTGAAATTTTTCTATTAATCACTATAGAATAATTATGCCTTTAAAGATAATAAATTATTTTAAGTTGCTAATTTTTGTATTTAAATAAAACGCTTTTCTTTCAGTTTCTCATTGTTGTAGTTGATAGCACTGACAGAGAAAGGTTGTCAATAACTAAAGAAGAATTATATAGAATGCTTGCACATGAAGTAAGTGGCATATTCAGTAATTTTCTGTTGAAAACAGTGCTAAAATAATTTACTTAATTTCATGAATTGATTAAAATTGTCTTATATTTTCATGCTTTCTAATACTGAAAAACTGTGGATTTCCAAAGAATTGATCTAAAAAAAAAAGTATTTCTATGTCTCATACCAAGAAATAACTATACATGAAGTACAACATACATTTTCCTTCTGAGCCATTAATTATTTATTATTCCTGATTTCCCTTTGCTGTTTTTTCCCCTTACATTTTTGTCAGTTTTGTAACTGTATTTTTTATTTTATTTAATCTTTAAATTTGTTTTGATTTATGTGATTTTTTTAATATATACAGTGGTGGCCAAAAGTGTGGACATTTTTTGAAAGTTTCATGTTTTTCAACTTTGCGTGCTTGTAGAATATATTAATTTTCACTTAAATACAAATGTTTATATATCAAATTGAAGGTAATTTAATGTAAAATTTAATAACAAAAAACAGTATTACAATATCTGTATGACAAAAAAAATTACGCTTATTTTAGCAAGGTCTATTTTAGATTTGCATTTTTTTAAAGGGATACTTACACAATCAATACTTAGTAGGATAACCCTTATTTTTTAAGACAGCTTCACAGCGTCTTTTCATCGAGTGAACGAGTGTTTGGAGTTCATCTTTCGTAATCACATGGTGCCAAGAATCAATTACAGATTCAATAAATTGTCTTTTATTGGATGGACGTTTTTTTCGTACAAGAATTTTCAAACGTCGCCACAAATTTTCAATTGGATTGAGATCAGGGCTGTTTCCTGGCCATGGTAATACATATATGCCTTTATTTTGAAACCATGCTTTGCATACTTTTGCTGTGTGGCATGGAGCTGAATCCTGCTGAAAAATAAATGGTGCTTTGTTGGGGAAGAAATCCCTGATGGAAGGTATCAATTTTGGTTCCAGGACAGTTTCGATGTATTTTTTTGCATTCAGGATGCCATTAATCACTTGAATTCGGTGCACACCATCTGCAGACATACATGCCCAAATCATGGCATTTGTTGTTGTTTTTATAGTTGCTTCAATGCAATCAGGATGAAGCGTTTCACCTACTCTATGTCTCGCGTATTTTCTACCATAACTGCCAAAGAGCGATATTTTAGTCTCATCGCTCCAGATTACTTGCTTCCGTTCATTTTCTGACCATTTAATGTCTTCTTTTGCCCACTTAACTCGTTTTCCGCGTTGCTTTTGATTTAAATATGGTTTTTCCTTGGAATTCTAGCCTGTTGTCCAAATCCTGATAACCTTCTTCTTATTGTTCCTGAACTTACTACAATACCCGCTGCATTCATTTCACATCTAATGGCATCTGATGAATTTTTTTCTATCTTGAAGGCATAGCTGTTTAATTTTTCTATCAGCAGTAGCACTTGTGCATTTTTTTTTTTCGGCCTGATTTGGCCTTATTTTCCACTGATTTCGTTTTTTCATAACGTAAACAGAACTTTCGTACACCAGAACAAGTCACTTAACCACCAACTTGTCTTGCAATCTCAGTGTAAGAGAGGCCATTTTCTCTCAATATGGCTATTCCGCTTCTTTTTGTAGATGTCCAATCAGTTCTTCTTGTTGGTGACATTGTTTAAAATTAGTTTAATTAAAATAAAGGACTTAAAATATTCAAAAACAGCAATACTCTGTTTAATTGTACTAGTATGCATCATTCCGCAAAATATTTCCACAATAACTCTTTTACCATCCAAATAACCTAAACTATAGTTACAGATATTTGATGGGTCCTCAGAACAGTGTTTGTGATTGGCTACTACGCTTTTATTACAAAATACATCATTATTCAAAACGATTTGTGTATGTTTGTTCTACTAAAATGAGCGTAACTTTTTTCGTAATACAGATATTGTAATACTGTGTTTGTTATTAAATTCTACATTAAATTACCTTCAATTTGATATATAAACATTTGTATTTAAGTAAAAATTAATATATCGTACAAGCATGCAAAGTTGAAAAACATGAAACTTTCAAAAAATGTCCACACTTTTGGCCACCACTGTATATACATATTTGATAACCCAAATTGTTTATTCTCAGTTTTCAAAATCTCATTGATATGTGTGTGTGAAAACTTCCTAATATGAATGATTTTACTGCTTTGTTACTTGTTTGAGATAGAAATGCAAATTATGACTTGTTTTCTGTTTCTGTCATTTTCTCAAGCATAAATAAATTACAAGTCTACATTTTAAAAATTAATAGTTTTAATTTTATTTTGGATTGTGGTATCTTGGACATTTTTTAATTGATAAATTTTCTATTCATTGCAAAATTTCTTTTTGGAGATATTGCAGACAATAAATTTATTATTTAGTTCTCTTAAATTTTAAGAAAAATTTCTTCTTTTTAAATATTATTCAATTTTTTCCATAAATGGCTTTAAAAGGGAAACTAACTTTGAAATCTCTCTTATCCTTGTAAAGTTGATAAATTGTTTTTTAGAATTCTTTTAATTAGTTTGTCATTTATCATAATAGAATTTCAATTTATTTCTGTAAACTGTGACTAATGTAGTTTCATAAAATTTTGAATCCTTTCATATATATATTTTTTTTCTTTTCTATAATATTTGCATCTTGTTTTTACAATTAAATTTATATATTGACACATTGGAAGGAAAAAGAAAGCTGTTTATCCAAAAGTGTAAATTTGTATCGTGTATTAAAAATATATCAGATTGTTAAAGTGTAAAAGCACATTGTTAGAATAACATAACAAAGCCTCAAAATGTGAATGTATTTTTATTCACCGATATGATGAAGAAAGTATTGAACTCCACAAAAATTCAACCTTGAAATTTAAATGAAACTCCATACTTCTGCAGTTCAAAATGCTTTTTAGAATTATAATGCTGTGTAATTTGGATGAAATTCGTAAAAGGAAAATCTATATGCCTAGATGCAAATGACCTCATGGTGAATGGATGAATTTTAGTATTTAAATTTCTTATTAGAATTGTAGATATGAAGTAAGTTTTAAATCAAAGCTGTCAGAAAAGTAAACATGGCCTGATATGTTTTTATGCACATATATAAATATTATAATTCAAAAAATAAATTTCATATCTAATTAAAATTTGATATATGATAATGTGGTTGAAAATCATTACCAAATTTTGAATCCAATCATAGGAAGCAAAATAACTAAATTGCAAACTTAGTTTCCTTCATTATATTAAAAAGCACAAAATGCATAATCTGTGTCACTACACTTCTTTCCTGTATCCTCTTCTCCTCTATATATTTAGGGCATGCAAACCAGGATAGGAAAATAACTACAAAAAAAGCTACTCGATTGTTTAAGTGTGCAAGAAAGTTGAGGGTAGAATATTTTTGCTGATTTAAGCAATCCAGTTCTGTTTACCTACTCAATTTATAGCTTACATTAATCTGAAGCAATAAAATTTACATAGATTATGTATATTTTATAATTATAAAAAATTTTTGAACAGAGATTACCTATTTATATCCATTCTTCAGTATAATTTTTTATCTTTTTTCAGGATTTAACAAAATCTGCAGTTTTAATTTATGCAAATAAACAGGACATCAAAGGTTGTATGTCTCCTGCTGAAATATCAGAACAATTGAATTTAACCTCTCTAAAAAAACATAGGTGGCATATTCAAGCTTGTTGTGCTCTTTCAGGAGAAGGGTAAGTTCACTACTTTTTATACTGAGCATGTAGTTCATAAACACATCATATGGAATTCAAATAATTCCATTTTGATAGTGCTGTGCAAACATAAAGGCAGTAGATTAACTTTATAGACACTATCGGTTAGAAAATTATTAGTAAAATGATATGTGGTATAGTTCAAAAGATGGATATATGAAATTTCATAATAAAAAAATGAAATAGAATAAATGATTAATTTATAATGAATGAGGAAAAAGTAGAAGTTGACCCGGAATTTGTAAAAAGTAAGTGAACTAAAAACAGAACAAAAGTACTGATATATTTATATTAAAGTTATAATTATGCACTTCTTTTAACTTATCATATTTTACTGTTCTTTTTAATTTTGTTCTTAAAATTTTGATTGAATCCTTAAGAATGTGTTTAATGGAAAGATAGAACATTTTAATAAACTTTGTTTACAGTTCTGCATAATAAATGATGTTATATGTAGAATTTTAGGGCAATTTGCATCACGCCATATGAAAAAATAGGTTTGAACACATGTTTATATATTAATTAGAAATAATTTATAATTATCAGTAATTTTTTGAATTAGAAAATAATTGACTAGTGTAATGTAATGTTATTTAATTTAATGATTCTGTACACTTTTCTTTTTCAAAATATATTAATTTAAATTTTTATTATTTTTCAGACTTTATCAAGGACTGGAATGGATTTATTCTAACTTAAAAAATCGAAAATGACAGCAGTTTTTATCATAGTGCCTAAAATATCTTCCATTTGGTCAATACCCAAAGTGACTTAGAATTTCTCATACAAGTGGGGGTATTAGTCAGCTTTTTTTACATTTACTTCCCAATTTTGTGATTTCTATCATGATGAAGTATAATCATTGGATGAGACTATAAGAAGTGGACAATGATATGAATTGTTTTTAAAAAATATCACATTTTAATTTTTTCCCCCTCTAATTTGTCATGCAAGAGTTCTAAAGAGAAGCTTTCATGAACAAGAGTTTTCCTTTGTGTATTTATAAATTATGAGTGAGATGGTTTCAATTTTCCCTCATTTTTCAAATTGTATTTTGTGTTTCCACATCATGATTCAAAGAATATATCTATGCAATTTCCAAGGTTCCTGTTCACAAAACGAAGAGCACATGCAATAAAACTGCATTTAAGTTAATATACTGAATTGTTTTCTTATGAAATGATGATAAACTTTTGAATAATAAATCCAAATTGTATTTTGTAATTTTACCTTAAAAAATGCCAATGATTCTTTTTTAAATGTACTGAAAGATTCATATTTGGACAGTATCCCTTTCCTTGCCTTTCATTAAATAACTTATGAATGTATATTTTTCATAAGATTAATTTTAATAAATAGCATTTCTGTATGAAGCTTGCTAATGACATTGCTACTTCTGCATTTTACAGTATATGCTGTGTCTACACTACCAGTACTAAACCCTAATTTCAATTTAAAATCAGATAAGATAATATTTAAAATTTTGAATGCAAGCTAAAAATTCACTTGCGATACCAATCTTTGGGCCGAACTATATTTCTAAATAGTATGAATTGTTTTATTTACTTTAAAAATTGAATGTAATATTTATTTGCTTCCCACATATGAATTTTTCAATGAAAAAATATTTTTTATTACTGCTCATGCAAATACTCATATATAATTATTAACATCACACATTGTATCATAAACTGACAAAGCAAATGGCCGGACAAAGCTGACATTCCTGATTACTAAAACTGCTTGCTGAATATTGTTTCATGACAAGTTATGTAACAGTTGTAAAAACAATTGCTTTCACATTGACTTGATAAATTTTTATCTCATGTTCATAATCATCTTATACATACTATCATACTCAGAATAATTATGGATTTATAATCAAATCTGATTGTGCATGTATATACTATTTTTCAAATATAATTTTTAATTAAGTGTTGTCCTTTTTGTATAAAAAGTATCCTTTAGAATTTAAATAAAATATAAAAATTCTAATTGTATGAAGTTAAAGCATGTAGTTATTAGTAATTACTTAATAAATATATTTTTCTATTATCAGTTTGAAAGCTATTACAAAGTAAAAAAAAACTGGATTGGTTTGCATTTCTTAAAACTTGGTTATTATTCATTAATTGACATTGAAAATTATTACTTAATTATTTATATTAAAGTCAAAAAAATATTTAAAGAATATTGTTTAATATGTGTACTATTTTAGTTATAAATTGACAGAATTATATATTTCCTCTATTTCAAATTTTTTTAAAATTATGCTATATTTTATATTCAATAAAGAATTTAATTTAATTTTAAACAAAGAAGAATATATTAACTTATGCTCACCAATTATTAATAGAATTACATCTTTTAACATATCTTTTTCTCTTAATAATGCAGTTAGTATTTGTCATATTTAAAGATAAAGCATTTATATATCAAGTTTTTAAAATTGAAGGGAAAAAATTAAACATTTATTATTCCATGTAACATTTATTCTAATAAAACTTTTTATTAAATATTATTGTTGATTACCTTCCTTTTGAAACTTGGACATTCGTATATGACTAAACATTTGTATTCTGTAATAACTTTTAAGGATTCTGTATTAAAATTTAAGAAATTGTATGATTCGACAATGGTGTATGCATTGTACTATTACAGAAATATATTCTAATTTAATTATCTTCTTTCTGAAATGACCAGTTTCTGAGTTTGAATGATTTGTGCTCAATTAATGATTTACACAATGTTTGGTAGTTTTTTGTATAGAAAAAAAAATGTTTTTATATTTACTGAATTCTAATTTTTTCATCATGAATTTCTTTTATTTGTGTTTCACATTAATGTATTTATTTCAATAAAAATATTAATATGTGCATTCAAAATATTATCTCAAAGGGGAAAAAGATATTCAAATCAGTTGTGCTATTTTACTACAAAATATTTCTAACTCATAAAAAATCATTCTTGCAAATATGGTCAAATTCATTATTCATTTATTAACATATTTTTAGAATGTAGAATTTCTTGAAAGATATATTCTGGGTCTAATTACAAACGCACATATTCTTCTTTAACCTTGTTTTTTTTTTTTTTTTTTGCAATAAAGTAATAATTTTTACAAAATCTCAAAGAAAATGCATTACATTATCCTCCCCCTCCCCTCGAACTAACCCTATAACCATATATTTTATTTTTTGAAAATAAGGCAAATGTAAACTCATGAACTTTAAACAACTTACACACAAAACATTTTAATGGAAACAATTATTAATTTTTGAATTTTTAAGGATTCAATATTTTGAATTAATGTTTTTTGACAAATAAATATATATGAATGAGAGTAAATAAAATTTGAATTTACTTCAGAAGATCACAGATTCTCAGAAGATCTCCTCATTTAAAACAAGAATATAGCTCACTAATCAAATACTAAAATAATTTACTAAAACTACACTATGAATAAATATGTAAAGCATTAACATTTTTCTATATCAATTTAAGGACAAAATAAAGATTCGTTACAGAAATGATACAGCTACTGCTCTCAACTGGCAATTATAAAATATTCTTTTTATATTAAACAAAGGCTATTTTTTAAGCTCATTTGAGATTCACAGTCACTATGAAAACTTTAAAAATCTGCTGTCATCTATAAAATAAACTCATTTCCTCTACAAAAATTTCAAAAGTAGCACTTTTAAACTTTTTTTTTTTTTCATCTAATTACAAAATGTAAAAAGAAAAAAAAATGACAAATTAGGTTTTTGAACTGTGAGTTATAGAATATCAACTTAATTTGACCACAGGAGGCATTTATAACATAAAATGTTTGATAGGCCAGAAATAATCAGACGAAAAGGGAAGCTAGATTGCAATGCTCAATAACATTTTCCTAGAATGAAGCACAAAATGTGTAATTTGTATTTTTTAATACCTATTGTAACCTTCAGCTTAAACTTTTTTTACAATTCATGCAGTCAATACCAAAAACTGTTTTAAAATTAAGAGAAATCATGTTACCTAGATAAATGAGAAATATAAAATACCATTATCCAGACAAAATAGTCTTTTAAAAAAAGTAGTAATGAAGTAATAAAAGAAAGGGGTATATTTTCCTCATTTTATCAAGCTGCATACACACACGTCGCTTTTTTTTTTTTTTTTTTTTTTTTTTTATTTTTTGATGTAGCATAGAATGCAATAAATTGTCAAAAAATTCGAATTTGAGATTTTGACGAATCTTTACGTTTGAGACCTCCCACACTTCAAAAAACACATTTTTGGAAAATGACAGTATCTCTGTGACAAAGATAACTCAAAAACGCTCTGAGCTAGACAGTTGAAATTTGGTATATGGTCACCAACTTTTCAGATTTCTATCAAATAGGTAAAATCTCGGAAGAAATCCATCTGTTTGAAAATAAATTAACACGATAATTGCAAAACGAAGCGAGCTAGATAGTTAAAATTCGGCATACAGCTTTAACGTCTATAGTATATAGACACCTGTCAAATTTAAGCAAAATCCAACCACGAGTTGCCTGTCGGTTCTTTCAGAAATATGTAAACGCAATGACTTAAATATATCAAATTTGGTATGGAATTTTGTGACTGCAAGTGGAGTTTGTGTCAAATTTTTGTTTCAGTCGATTGAGAAAAACTTGTCTGAAACACTAATTCCATTTTTAAATACTATTAATCGCCAAAGGTTACACAGATTCAGTAAAAATGCCAAATTCACGCCAAAAGTTAATATTTTGTAACTATTCTACGCCAATGGCATGTAAGGCTTTCTCTGGTATATGACAAGTTTGTGGGATACCTCTCCCTGCTGCGGGTAATTTACTGTCACCGCTCACAGGAATCGAACGTTTACGCACAAAGTGATAAAATTTACACCACAGTCGTAAAAGTTGGCGTAATTTTGTCAACAAATAAATTTACTTTAACCTTGTTATTTAAACTATTTACTGCATAAGTGTAGTTTGAAATGAATAGAAAGCAAATTTTAACTTTATTCTGCCGTCGAATGCAAAGGGAAAAAAATAAAGCTTTTTATTTGGAGGATTCATCCAATTAACGAGAAAAGAGAGGAGGTTGGAGCTTTCTATACGTTATTTGATATGAAATTCTTCAGAAAGTCAATGACGTCCTTTGCTGGATTACATGGACAGTTATAAGATACTATTCAGCCCAAAAATACCAAAATGTAGTATTCATCTGTAGAAATGCTGGCAATAACACTGAGATAAGAAAATAAATTTTGAAATCTATAAATTGGAATATTAAATTGCATTGTGTAGAATAAATACTTTTTTATTTTAAAGTTTTGAAATTAACAGTGTTTATTGATACAATTCCATAAAAGCAAGCTATAGATACTTAGATACGCATTATATCCATAAATATATAATTAGAAATTAATGTCTGTTGTGCTCGATGAATCGTCAGAATCTACTGAACTTCTTTCACCATTTTCTTCGGCAGCATACTTATTAAAACGTCCGTAGTATTCAGCTGCTGTTATTTTATTTTTCTTCGGGATCGATGTTGATGGTTCTTGATGTGGATGGAGTGAATCCAGAGTTGTACTCGTTGAACGATTCTGCCTTGATTGAGATAGCAGTGCATTTTGAGTAGTGAAAGGTTGTTGAAATGGCTGTGAAAAGGAATGTGGTTGGAGATGGTATATGGCTGGTTGATACTGTTGCTGAAACTCATTGGATTGTGCAGTATAGTAAGGGACTGCAGCTTTTTGATTTTTTATATTAGAAATGATCTGAAGAACTTCAATTTGGAATTGAAGCCATTCATCACTATTAAAATTTTCTGTATGGGACAACAGGCTGTGGAAGAAGGACATTTGGGCGTTCAGTTTCTCTGGTGCTGTTTTCTCCAATGCCTTTAAATTTACTTCATCATTTTTCTCCAATGCCTTTAAATTTACTTCATCATTTTTCTCCAATGCCTTTAAATTTACTTCATCGTTTTTCTCCAATGCCTTTAAATTTACTTCCTCTGTTTTCACCAATGCCTTTAAATTTACTTCATCTGATTTCTTAAATTTCTTTCGCGGTACTGTATTGCAAATAGCTTTTCCTTTTGTTTCAGTTATTAATTCTTCATGCTGCGAGTGCTTAAAAGGCTGTTGACAAGAACCATCTGTTTCATCTTTATTTTCATCATTTATTAAAAAACTCTGAGTAGTCTCTGTTTTATCGTATAATTTTTTTAAAAACTGCAGTTCATCAGAAAATATGTATTTTCTTTTCTTGGTAGTTTTTGAGCCACTAGCTCTACTTTCGTTTGCCCTTTTTTCAGCCTTGGCGAAGGCGTCACGCAAATGCTTCCACCGTTTCGTCACTTCTTTACCTAAAAAAAAAAAGTAAAGTAAAGTAAAAGTTAAAAAAAAGTACATTAACTAAATTAAAAAAATTCAGATATTTATCAAGTGGATGTAATTTCGCCGACTTTCATTATTCCTTCAGATTAAGAATCTCATTAGTTAGAATTATAGTCAAAGATGTCTTTAGGCACTACTTAAGATGATGAAGAGCATAACCTTAATAATAAACTCGGAGCAGAAATACACAACAGAATAAAGGCTAATAAAAGTTTCTTTGGACTGAAAAAACAACTAAGATCCAACTTAATCAGTTGAAAAACTAAACTAAGAATTTATATGACTCATATTATGCCTGTTCTGCTCTATGCAAGTGAAACGTGGACATTTAGCGTTCTCTGAACATGTCCGAGAGAAAGATCTTTGGCCCAGTATTAGAGAGAGGATGCTGGCAAACTATATTCAAGTTGAATTACACAAACTCTATAGGCATCCACAGATAACACTAATTATCCGGAGCAATAGGTTAAGATGGCTTGGCCATATCTGGAGAAGCCCTGAAAACAACGCCCTCAAAATATCCACTTTTAAAAATTCTATGAGATCACGGGGCAGAGGAAGCCCTCCAACTAGATAGCTGGATAATGTAGAAAGAGAGCTGAGTGTTCTGAGGATAAAGAACTGGAATGGAGTTGCGGGTGATAAAAAGTGTGCGTGGTTGAGGCAGCCAAGATCTGCAAGGGGCTGTTGCGCTCATGAAGAAGAAGAAAGCTTAACCTTCCATGTCCCTCTTATTAAATCTTGCATATCTCTCTGTGAGAATCAGTAGCAAGTGGATTAGAAAATGCAGCAAAATTTTCCCATTGCATAAAAAAATGTCCAATAAAAAGTTTGTCTATACATTTTAATTATAAAGATTGCCATTCACTTGTGCTAATGGGCATTGCCGACAATAAATATCGTCTCGTTTTTGTACATATTGGCAGCTATGGAAACGGCTGTAACTCGTCGATTTTTCAGCAAACTTAACTGTGGAAACCAAAAGAAAGTAATTCAAAAAATCTACCTGAATTAAAAAAATTACCATGCACAGAAAGTCGAAAAGTTCGAAACTTTTTATTGGTGATGCAACATTTGGGCTGTATAAAATTCACTATGGCCATATACTAGAACACATTTGGTAGCCGAAAAGAAAATCTTCAGCTATCGTTTATGTGAAAACAAAATACCATCTTAAAGGTCGTAATGAATACTAAAAGATGCTGTGCCTAAAATTTTCATAGGAGGTTGTCTACATACTTAAAATTATAAATTACTTTGAAATTTCCTATGGCAACACCGTTTTTGGATCACATAAATATATTTTCTGTTAAGGGGTCGTTTCCATATTTATATGTATAAAATCCAGATATTCTCCGGACGTAGGTAATAGTACTTTTATTATTTATTTATCTAAATTTTTAAAGTTACAATCTATATATTAAAATCGATTGCTATTTCATTCCTGAAGAAACATTTTTGGAAGAATATAAGTATTTTTTGCCAGGAAATATTCAAAAGCATAGGGAATTTTATTTAAATTGCATCTGAGCCTGATTTTCCATTATGCTGAAAGTATCAAAATAGAAAGTTTCATTGTATGAGAAAATGATATAAAATTAAATGTATCTTTTATTATTTAAAAGAAAAGTTAATTTTAGTGTTAAAATTAATATCTTAACGGTTCAGAGGGAAAAAAATTAACTGTTTTTTTTATACCATTGTGCTTTATCCCTGCATTTCTTTATCAG
Source organism: Argiope bruennichi (assembly GCF_947563725.1). NCBI lineage: Eukaryota > Metazoa > Arthropoda > Arachnida > Araneae > Araneidae > Argiope > Argiope bruennichi. The sequence continues at coordinate 61,128,731 of NC_079154.1, forward strand.
TATACATTATTCCTATCATCACTGTATACTTTGATAAACAGACATGAAATGATGCACTGCTTTATTTTAGAAGATACAAAAAAAAGTGAATTTTATTCATTGATAAATGTAAATGTTTTCTCCCGCCTTTTACGGCAACTTAGTGTTCCATGAAAATGCATTTTGTTTGTCAAAAAATTCATGTTTAGAGACGTGAAAAGCAAATTGCAGAGCATCACTCTAAAAATTTATACATATCTTTCATTTCCAACATCGTAACACTTTTTAAGCTATAATTCATCACATATCTGCTACTTCTTTTATGAACAGAAATTTAAAAGAGATATAGTTATAATAATTATATATAACTATAAGAATATTTATTATATATAGATAGTATTATATAAGGCATAATTATAAAAATAATTATTCCTTTGGATATCTTTAAGAAGTAACCAGCTTAATAATCAATAATTTATATTAGAATTACTTGCTTAAACAGAACAAAGTTAGTTTAATTAAAATGGCATTGAAAAATTTAGTATTTATCAATCAACTGTTAGATTAATAAAATCAATAAAAGGAATTAAAACTTTCATTATTCCATTTCGGGGGCCATATTTTATTTACAAGAAAAAAAGCAATGTGACACGTCTGTCTACATCACGACACAAAAGCAAAAGGGGCCGAAATTTTCCCCTCAGTGATTTTATAATGAGATTTTGATAGGGATTTCTTTGTCACATATAGTCAGTCTTAAGACAGGGAAATTTATGTATCTTTAAAGGAATATTGTAAGTATTAAGGATTTTTATCCCTTCACTCGGAGAGTGAGAAAATGCTGAAGTTTGGAGTTTTATAGAGCACGTGCAGCATCAATTAAATAAAAAAGGTAGAATCGGATCAGTAAATGAGAGAACATTTTATAATGAAGTTAATATGGGTTAAATTAAGATAAAAATTAGGAAATTAATTAAGATTTCAATTTGATTTTAAAAATATCATTCCATATATATGATTGCAAAATATCAACATTAAAAGCTTCTTAAATAACGTCTTGATGTGTGAATTTTTTTATTCCATTTGTGGTTTTGTAACAGAATATAATAATTATAATTGGGGCAGATTAATGCTATGAAATTTGAGACTTGTGAAAGAAATGTTGGGCATTGAAACAAACATCAGTAAATTTTAAAAAATAAACAAAAATGGTCTTTTTTTCTTTAGAAAATATGGAGTTCGTTATCCATAAATTGTTAAGAGAAATAATTTGTCGGAGTGCTTGTAAAATTAAACAGTTAAATCCTGTAAAGTATTTATTACTAAATAAAATTCCCCTTTTCTGGAATTTGTTTTATGTTGCAAATGGCATTATATGAACTGACCAGTAAAATTTTTAGCTTATTACAACAATAAAGGTCATCCTTCACACTTAAAAGTGGCGATTGTATAAATATTATGGCAATGTTTCTTTCTTTCTTTTTTTTTTTTTTTTCATAATATTTTGATTTTATAACTTTGGCCACTGAAGAATTTTTTAATAATGGTTTTGGAAATTATTTTTGTATCGCAACAATGTAAAATGCTATATTTGTTTCAAGGAATGCATGGTCAGTAGCATTTCAGCGCCAAATAAAATCTATCAATATTTTGCAATTTGTGAATGTCCCCCTAAATGCATCGTTTTGGATGCAATACAGAAAACTACTCGTACGAATGAACCGAAATTTTGAATGTCCCCATAAAATGACCTTGTCCTTCGATTTATGCCAAAATTTAAATATATTGCAATTTATAAAAAATCTTTTAATCTAATCTTGCAATTTTTTCTCATATTAAAAATTACTTTTTATGTATACAAAATCAGTAGAATACCTTGCATTTTCATAACAAAAAAAGAGTTTCGGTGGTCAATAAATTTATAAATTTTTAAGATATGAATAAAAGTTCAAAATTTAATTTTAATATCAGAAATTCAAAATTTTGTTAGCTCTTAATTTCGAAACGAAACGACTTAAACTAATGAAATTTAACTTTCCGGGAATAACTTTTGATGTAGCTTTAAAATTTGATGTGAAAAATGGATGCTGCCACTGGAAATTTTAAAGTTTGTTCTTATATATATATATATATATATATATGTGTGTGTGTGTGTGTGTGTGTGTGTGTGTGTGTGTGTGTGTGTGTGTGTGTGTGTGTGTGTGTGTGTAATGATATTTTAACTCTAATTTCAATTTAATTAATTTTCATAATAACTTCATCTTAATTTAGCTCATAGTAACTTCATTCTAAAATATTCTCTTATTTCGTGATCCGATTCCACTGTCTCTACTTAATTAATTCAAGAGAAGCTTTGTTAAATTGTTGAAGCAGCTAAAATCTAACTTTCCCACACTACGCGTGAAGAGGCAAAAATACCGCTGATCAAGCAAATTCTTTTTTAAAATCTCCCTGTGTTTTCCCTACCTTGTCCACCCGTGTAATGAAAATCCCTATCGAAATCTCATAATACATTAGCACTGTAAAGAAATATTTTCCCTATCAAAATCATAGGTTATATAAGACCAGGGATAAAATGTCCAAGAGCTTTTTTCCTCATTCCGTTTCTGTGTCGCTCTGTGTCGTTCCGCATCGCTTGTACATATGCTTGCTTCTTCAAAATGAATAAAACGACGTCACGAAATTAAAAGTATCTTCATTGTCTTCAAACTAATAATATTGTTAAAGCCTATATTATTCTTCATAATTATGTAAGGGATACAGATGGATACATGATTAAGGATACAGTGTCAGTTATAGGATTAGAAGATATTCAAGGAGAAAATATTTCAAATGGAGGTCTCAAAGCAAACAATGTGAGAAACATGCAGGATTACTGTTCGTTTCAGTATCCTGAGACGACCACTTTTCGACGATTCTATCTCACTAAGGGGCGAGACGCGGAAGGATTAGTGCATTTTCCAGAATTCTTTTTCATTCTTTAACCATGATTCCTGCCTTATTAGATACTTTTTAATTCGCGTGTATGAGATTTATGGCTTGTCATTTCTGGCTTTATTATTTTATTTTAATTTAATTTGCGAGTAATCTGAGTTTACGTTATTGTTAAATGTCAACATCTCCTCCAGCATCAGCCATTGGTGATCTCGGACAATGAATCTTCAACCTTCGTACAGCTGGTGTGGCGCCATCTACCCCCAACCAAAAGTCGTCAGACTCACTTGACGCAGCAAAACCCAAAAGCCGTCAGACTCACGTGACGCAGCAACCCAAAGCCGTCAGGCACACTTGGCGCATCAGCACCCACGCACGCTCGCCATAACGCTTGGCGCTATTAAACTGGGTACCGGTCCATTTAGACAACAGCTACTTAATACATCACTACTCAACAGCCATATCGTTCGTCTCACCTCCGACTTACTGGAGGGAGAGTACTGTGGTGAATAGCATATAAGCCAGTTAACAACTCTTCTACCCGAACGGTCGTTTTGGTATAATGGTTTAGTTACTGGACTGCTAACCACAAAGTCTCAGGTTCTATCCTCGAGCATTCACCTACCACTTCAGTTTCCTCTCACCCCTGTTTTGAGGAACTAAACACATCCTAACGCATACACAAAAGTGCGTATGATTTTAGAATCCGTTGGCAAACAATACTTCCCTTACTGTGGATGGCCAGGATGTCGCCAATTTGTTTACTTTTCATATTGCCAAACCTAACTCTACTAATCTCCGCACGGCTGCCTCTGGTAAACCCTGCGGTATTTGCAATAACGTATTCTTTATGGGGTATTATTCTTTTGTTATGGGATGCATCATTAAACGACACAAACAAGCAGGTGATTTTTATCTTCGAAGTATTTTTCATCTCTGTATCTAAAACTAGCTCTAGGTTTTCGATGGCAATAAAAATAGCTTGAAAAAATTAAGATCAAGAAATAATGTATGCCAAATATAAATGAATTAATTAAAATAAACCAAGGATGAAAGGCATTTCGAATGCACGATTCACTTATAATTTTAAAACCTTCTTTTCATGCAATTTCTTGAGCTTCGAACTGGAAATACTAAGAGTGAAAGTATGAAATTATAAGAATGAATAGTGAAAATAAATTGATAACTGAAAAATATGAAGAACAGAATAAAGCAGATGTACAAAATTATAATAATAATTAATAAAAAAAAGTTGATGATTAAAAGATATCAAAGAAAGCAAGAGATGAAATGCTACTTTGAACAAAACATTGTTAGCTTACTAATTAACGGAATTTTTGGTAATTTCATATTATCGAATTATTATTTTACCATTTTTAAAGTGAAATCATTATTATTATTTTAAACTATATTTTCTTCCTACTTATACATTTTTTGTTAAACAATTCAGAACTTTTTATTTTCTCTTACACCACAAAAAGGAATTACAGAATAAAGTCATTTGCTTTTAATTGATTTGTTGTTTGAATTTTTCCTATAGAAAACTGAATATATTTTTATGATAAACTCTTATTCAATTTGCTTATCACTTTTTTCATGAAGGAAGAAACTGAGTATAATTTACCAAATACATGTTATTTCTTGAAAAATATTATTAATCATATTAAATAAATGTTAGAAGGCCAATAAACAAGGCCTCTTACAAAATTAACTTTTGAAAATTATAGATTTCTAAAAAAAGCTTTTAATTAATTAGTTTTTATTTGACATTCAGCATATATTGATGTACAATATCTGCCTCTTAATATGATCATTTCGGGACTTAAAATTTTTTAATATTAATTGGTTGATAATAATAAACGAATTGGGTCTAATGAACTGCATTTTTTATAACTTCAAAGGAAAGGAGGAAATAACACTCAGGGCTATTGATAATTTATTTTAAAAATAATTAAGATTTCATTAATTATTATTTGTTAACAATTATTCCTTAATAGCTCACTCATATAAGTTTGCACTTTTTTTTAAAAAAACTTATTGGCCTATGTTGCACATCGCGTTTCAAAATATCAAATGCTTAGCTATTTATTTTTGTAAAGAGGGCTTTCTTCAATACATTAGTCCCCGTCGGAATGATCAACGTTTATTGTTTGGTCTTTTCACAAAAAGTTCATGACTTTTCTAACTTAAAAAGAAAAGCCTGCGAAAATTTCGCTGAACCACAGATTATTTCAGGTGAACTTTCATGCTTGTTAAAATGCCGCGGTGGCCTGGCGGTATGGTCTCGGCTTCGGAATTGGAGGGTTTGAGATTCGAGATCCGATTTCACCGAAGAAACGTCTGTAAGCATGTTAAATCCGTCAGGACCAAACGTCCTCCCACTGGTGTGGTGTGGAAGTTTGGAGAGGGAGGTGTCAGCTCAGGTGTTGTCCTCGTCATCTAACCGGTTCAAAATTACGAGGTCCGTCCCAAAATAGCCCTAGTGTTGCTATAAAACGGGACATTGATATAACTAAACTTCATGCTTGTTAAGAATTTGTCTTCAACACTCAAATTAATTTTTTTTTCAATCCATTTTGCTTTCGTAATTCGATTGTAGGGAACATTGTATGTCTGTTCCAACATATTTCTGCAATATATATCGCTTATGTTCAGACAAATGAATGTGAACCTCCATCCCATGTTTAAAATGTCTCCGAGTTCAGATGTTTCTTTACAGGAGAAGCAAGGAATTTCAAAAAAGTCAGTCTTGTTGTAAATGACGGATCGTTCGTTCAGTTCTCTATTCCAAAACTCATAGCATTAAACGATATTGTGATCACTCTAAATGGATATTTATATCTACATTCTAATATGGCGGTTCGAGGCCAGAAGATTTTGATAATAATGTTAATATTAACCAAGATCACGTTAAACTGCATTATTTCCCTTGAGAAAAGACAAGGCAAAAATTTTAATTTTACTGACGAATTATTGTTTTAAAAATACTAAACAGTGCAAGAGAACTTTCTTTAACAAAGAAATTGCTGCGTTTCTATTCTACCTCCGCATTTGCTATTGGAATTTATAATTTTTATGAAAAACTTTCTTGAAAGAATTTTAAACTGAAATAACTTGCGAATCGACTGAGCCAATCAAATAAGGCCTGATATTTTACATTTCTTATGTATTGAGATTGAATACTTTCACCTATAAGATAATTAAAAAAAAACTTTAAAATATTTTTAAGAAAAAAAAAATTAAAAACTCTATTGACACAACGCCTGTAAATTTTTTATACATATTCATTCTATTAAATTTTTAAAAAAATTATGTTAAACACTAACAAAATGAATTAACCAAACAATGGCGAAATTAGATAAACATTAATTCCATATGCTTTTCTGAAAATAATGAAAAAAAATATTCAAAATTCCATTTTATATCTTTCTATTAGAAAAATTAGAATTTACTGGGATTAGTCTTATTTACCTTGTTTCGCTCCATTCCCCAACTTATCGTGCGATTAACTTAATTAATTTTGTGAAACTTTCTAGAATATCCTTCATATGCTATTTAATTTGTTAGTTTCAGATTTTATTTCGAAAAACTCTTTCAATCAGAAACTCCTTGCATCGTTTCAAATGCTTTAAAAATCGTAGAAAAATTCCTTTAAATCCACTAGATAAAGTTTAAAAAAAATTTAACTTATAGTGTTGTTTCTATTTATTCCAATTTACTCTTGCATCCCAGCCACATATAAAATTACTTACAAACGAGTTGTAAGTATTTTGTAAATAAAAAATGCTTTGAAGCAAGCCCGACTATATGTTTTTTTGTAAGAGAATGTTTTCATTAATAGATTGAACAATGGTAAAAAAAATATAATTTCAATGTAAATTCTGAATAGTATCCATATTTTTTAAAACTATATAAAGTTTAATTTGGGATATTCACTGAACTTTTACAGCATGAGACGTATATTGTTCAAACTCATTGATACAATACGCTTGTGTTTCTTAATAATAATTACATATCAGTAAAAATATTTCGCAGTATTTTCCAGTTTCAAATTTCAAAAAGAAAATATAATTTTTTATATCTTTAGTAAACAAAAATTATTAATAATACTGTCTCCAATTTCTCGACTTAAAAAAAATTCTAACAATACCATATGAAGTATTTCTTTTTAATGGGCATAAAAACTTCAGCAATAAAAAATATAAAATAAATGAAAATGGTTAGTAATTTGTATAATAAATTTTAGTATGGCCCTTTTATTTCCTGTTTTCATAAGAAAACATAAAGAAAAAAAAATGTAAAATTGTTTCTTCTGATTCAGAAAATTTTAGCTACCCCCCCATTTATCCTAGTAACTTCTAAAAAGATGAAACTTAATTTACATATTACTTAACTATTATTAATACATTTTATTAATATTCTTTTTCAATAATATCATTATTAAATGGAACTTTATACCAAAGCGGAAAAATAAAATCGCATTACACCCAGGGCATAAAAAAAAAAAAAAAAAAAAATGCAGAACTATTTGCTAGAGCGGATGCACAGCAACCGCTTCACACCTAGCAAATCAACGGATCGTAATATTCACAGAGCAAAGCAGCAGACCCTAGTGGATAACCGACGTTTGGAGAGCTACTGCTCGCTTTGTTTATTACTTGGCTACCATCAGAACGTGACCCTCCAGGGTCACGATCAGAAGCATCCTCAAACATTCTATGTTGATATTTTCTTTCAAATACAGGAAAGGTTTCCTGGCAGATGTCCAAAATATAAAAACATTTTGGTCACCATGGTATCGTTGACGGATAACTAAAATATGCCGTTTTCTTAGTTAAAACAAGTATTCCTACAGAAAACATTTTTCTGTGCATGATTTTTATTTATTAGTAAAAATATATTTTTATTAGAAATGAGTTAAAAGCATAATTAAATTTTTAGAAACCATAATATTGTTATTTTTCCTATAGTGCTTATGTTTTTACAAATAAAACGTTTGCTAATAATAGCCAGCTATGACTTTCAGAAATAAAAAGAATCGATAATTAAATCCAGAAACAATAGTGCAATGTAAATACAAATTATCTGGCCCTATTCTCTCAACATTAGATTTTTTTATGGCTCCCTACTTTCGCTAATAAGTGTTTAAAAAGTACAGACTTACCAAGTTCATTTCTTTTTTTTTCTTCCAGTTCATCAAAGTCGCTATAAATTTCCAGACAAACTTCATGCCACGCGTTTCTGGTAGCGTTTTTGTCTTTAAATATATCTAGAGTTTTATCCCATAAAACAGGCCTTTCTTGGACTAAAGCAATTAAAATTTCATTATCAATACTTAGCTCACTCATGCTCATAACAGTTTGAAAAAACAAACAAACAAAAACGTTTTGATGCTAAAAAAATTGTTTCAAGCAGAAAGGTAAAACTCACTGTGAAAAAGAAACGCTAGACATTAAAAAAACAAAACAACTGCCATGTGAGAGTTTGCATTTGGTTATGTACGCCTGTAATAAGATGGCGACGGTAAAATTACTGCTGGCGCCAGTGGTAATCGACGTCTGCACAGCATCCGCGAACGGAAAATTAACCGCGCCCTTATTTTCAGTGCGTAGGTACGGCGTCCACGGTAAATAGTCCGCTGCGGGAAAATCCACTGTGTGTGTGCAACCAGCCTCAATATTTCCCAAAACTGAAGAAACTTTTCCACTAACCTTACAGTTCATAAAATCTATTAAACATCGACAGATCTAACAACGCAAATAGAATACATTTTTTTTTTCCACAAGAAGGAAAATATATTCATTTAGATAAAAATAACCACTTATAATGCCCTTATATAAGAACCATAAAAAGTAAGCAGTTTTTAAGTATTTTTAAAGATGCTACAGATCCTGCACAGGTTCTAATAAGTAAATAAATAATTCAGTCAGAAGTGAGTGTTACTTTAAGGACAATCAACATTTTTACAAAGTTTAGTGGATTTACATTTTTATTAATTAATACCTATTCTTTGAAAACTTCAAATTTTCAATAACCAAAAAAGTATGTACAACAGAAAGATTTTTTTTTTAATCCTTTTTGGAGACATCAAAGTTCAGGGTGTGAGTAGTAAGTAGACAAGTAATAGTAGACATGGAATTTTATAGCATTTAAAACATTGCATGCAGGAAATATACTTTTACATTTTTTTTTTTTTTTGCAGCCTATCATTAGAGTTGGTTATCTAAAAGTATGTATTTTATAGATTTTTGTTGAAAAGTGCCTACTACACATGCAAGTTCATGGTGAAATATATTTACACATAATGTGTTAAAAAATAAAAAAAAAAATCATTCACTATTTACTCTGGACAATGACTTCAGTGAAATAAAGTCCCAGCGGCATAAAATAATCAGGCGCTGTGAAGAGGAAGGAAAACAAAATAAAATAATGTAAAAAATGACATTTCACTTTTCCATTAAAGATCTCAGATTTTCTTTATATAGGTGTAAAAAGTTGAATTTTGTCACTTATATTTGATCTGCTTACTCTATGTCTTTATGTTAGATTAAATGGTATCCTGTAATTTTGTGTTAATATTAAAAGCATAATTGTAAATATTTAAATAAACTGCCTCTATGCAGGAAAGATTTATGTTGTTTTACTTTAATTATATACAGAGAAAGCAATTTTTTAATTATAAATTGCCATTCTTAGACATTGAAATATTATTAAATAATTTTCAGTTTCCTTTTCCCAGACAAAATACTGCATTTCAACTTAAGATCAGTATAAATCTGAAACAGGATTTGAACAACTTTAATTTTCAGGTACTTATTATCTGATTTTTGCAACAAAATTATTTGGACACTTTTATGATTTTCTTTTACCTCTTCTCATTTTATCCAATTCAAGATGTCCAAAAGTTCTTATAATATCGACATGGATTAAAAACTTATTTTTAGATGAAATCTGGCATTGATTACCTTACTGTAATATTTCAGCAAATATCTAAATATTTTTTTTTTAAATGTTCCACAAATTTGCATTTTATAGGCTGTAAAAATATCTGATCAACAGTTGACCAATTGGTTTTGTAGTTTTTCTGGGAGGAAAAATTATGTTGTAAATTAATAAATGAGTAAAAAACATGCAGGAGATGTAAATGGTGTAATACAAGAATAAATAATGTTGATGCATATAAATAATATAAACAGGCAAAGTTGATATTGCATGGTATATGAGTAAACTTTCTTTCCCAAATTTACTTTTTTATTTCTGAGAATTTTTAAATGAAATTTTTTTGCTTCAATTAAAATATTCGAAGCATTTCAAAATAAAAACAGTGGTTTCTAACTCATGGTCCATGAGAAGTTCTGGTAGTATGTATTAAAAAAACATATTACAGGTAAATGCGTTATAAAAGTGCCTCAGAATACATTTTATAACACATTAATGTTCAAAAAAATTTCTGAGGGGAAGGGTATCTTTGAGTTGCCCATCCTTTGTCTGGAATTCCAGTGCCTCCCTCCTCCTCCTCAAGAAGATTCACCCACCCAAATTGGAGGTCAGTATGGTCTTCATATGGTTCAATTTCTGGCTTAGTGGTTTGTAGACGTCTACAGATTGGGAATCATGCATATGGAAAATTAAGTAATATCATGTAATTATTAAATGGTGCAATATTATTTTTTGTGTTTTGTTAAAAATATCAGATGTTAATTATTCTCAAGAGTGTAAGTATTCTCAAGTAATTTAATCTCACTCCCGACAATACAGGTGAAAAAGGCTGCTGTTAAAAAAAGCAGAATTTTTTAAACAGAATGCCAAGAATAAACAGGTTGAACAATCTAGATTTTCATCTCTTCTTTTAAGAAAATAACCAACTCAAATAATTAGCAAAATTTTAGCTCAATAATCAATCTAGGGTTTGGTATTTTTGTCTGAGATCTCATGAAGAGAAATGTACCTTCTAGTTTACATTTACAAGCAACATTAACCAAACTATACCTGATGTCATTTTTATTAAAATTAAGGAAATATTTGCAATGCTATCCTTCTAATTAGTTAATAGCAGAATGTGGACATAATTCCATTACTTTCTGTGAAAAAGTATAGATGGAAGAGTTCATTTTGAATTGGAAATGGAAAGAATATGTTAATTATTATTTTAAAATTTTCTTTTTATCTATAATACAATTAAAAAGTTAGTGTTTAGCCACCACTGAATTCAAGTTGTTTTTCTTCTAATTTAAATTTTTCAAGAGACATTTTTATAAATTCATTAATACTTGTAAATTAACCTAATTAATTTCAATTCTTAGTAAGTAGTTGGATTTTGTCAGTAAACGGATGCTATAATATTAAAATTTTGCTAAATGTTAAAAGCCTTGTTTTTGCTTTTGCACGTCTAATTTCTAATATTTTTAATTATCTAATGTATTTTTTCAGGCTGATTTCAAATCTGCTTGTATAATTAATATAAATCAAGCAGTTTCATTAATATTTAAAAAAAACTATTATAAAACAAGCAAAGATTACTGTGATAAGAAAAGATTGTTTTTTCAACTAACGAAACTGTGTTATTCTAATCAATCAGTAATGATGAAGGACTGAAAGCAGAGGGTTATAGCATGTTTTAGTGCATTCAAAGCAATTGTATATCGAAATTTGAAGTGTAACCTAGAAAAAAATAGGAATTTTTGCCTGATAATAAAAGATACAAAATACTTTAGAAGGAAAATTATTTATATGTAAAATTACTTCTAAATACCATATAGTTTTACTAATGTTGTGAAAATTTTGAAAAAACATTCTGCAACATATTCTATTATGGACAGGGAGGGATCTGTTTGATCGAGAGAAAAAAAATTATATGAAGACAGATTATTGCTCTTTCAAACAAAAAGCTTAATTCATCACAACATTTTGAAACAATGGAATTTGTCATCAAATGTAAATGTTAAATAAAAATGCAGGAGGCGATTGGCATGGACATTATTATAGATTACTGAAAATTGGAAAAAGGTAATATTTAATAATAAAAATCAGTTTTGTTTTTTTAATAACCAAAATAGTGCCTATGTAACACAATGAACTAATGAGAAATTCAACTCTCACTGTCTGAAGCCGAAAGTAAAGTACTTAACAAAAGTGTGAATGGAGCTACATGTTTTCCAATAGTGTTGGAAGAATTCACATCATGAGCATAACAGTGAAAACCAGGGATTATACTGAAATATTACAATATAAATTGATATGGCTGCAAAAGATATTTTTGGGTATCAGTCATGGATTTTTCATGACAATTATTCTTTATGTTACAGTACAAAATTAATTCAGAAATGGTTGGAAGACAGTACTGTGAATAGAATGAACTAGACTAGAGTCTCCAGATCATAATCTGATAGAGAACTTATAGCATAAAATTGATTATGATATTTAAAAGTTAAAAAAAAAAAACTTTCCAAAAAATGCAAGTTAATTAAAGCTCTAATATTTTTCTTTAAGTCAATAATATTAATATTTTTCTATATATACTTTCAAGAATTTGGTCCATTCCATTCCAAAAAGACGAAGAGACAAATATATCAACGTGTTGGCTCATAAAATATTAATATTCAAACATGTAATTTTCAAAATACATATCAAATATGCCATATTTGTAAAATTATTATTATACTACATTATTCTTTTTGTATTTTTGTGTTGACATCATTAATCAGATGTACTACAAAAAATACATACTTAAATGTACCCTATCTGTAATTTTTTTTATTATGATACTATATATACTATGTTACTCCCTATACATTTTTGTGTTTACATCGTTAGACAGATATACTACCAAAAGAATACTTGCAGCATCAAAAAAATTAGTAAAGGTTTGAAATCAGCATGAAAAAAATAGATCCAGAACTAATAACAATAATTAATTTTTTGTAATAAAATTATAATTTTTTAATTTAATTTATTTAATATAAAATAATAACAATTTTATAATGAGTGGCAAAAAAATAAATAAAATGAGTATTTGGGACCTTCTGCTACAATTTTCTGCATTTGGCAACACAAAATATATTCAATAGGTATATATTTGTTAAAAACAAATTTGTGGGTGAGGAATACTTTCAAATCTTAATAATACAAGACAAAAAAAAAACCCTGTATTTAAAATTTTTTATTAAAACTAAGTAATGATTCTTGACTAGATCATTCATACAGGAAATAAACTAAATATATTGTTGTTTCAATCACAGAGAGAATATTAACAAGATAAACTAGACATATATAAATAAAATACTGTTTTACTAATGAAGATAATTTCTGTGCAGATATATAAAACAATTCCTTAAAAATTTTAGTTCTTTATAACTTTAGTACAGTTTGATATCACAGTACAGCATAACTGATTATGATTTTAAATATTTACGATCATAATCTACACCATCAAAAAAAATCTATAAAATGTAACTGAAATAATGTACTACATTTTAAATATTAGCAAGAATAAGTACCAGCTAAAAATCATACTTTTATCATTTTTATAAAATTAAATAAAAACATTTAAGTAGAATCTAAATAAAATTATATAACCGCTAGTATGATATCAAAGTGTATTAATCTGTCATTTATGAAAAGACACTGTTAAGTATATATTGTTTGAATGGATTTGGTGTGAAGCGAGATATGTGTCCATTTAAAAGCCAGTAAAATTTTAACTTAATAGCTTTCAATAATGAATAGAATGTTAAATTTATTTAATAAAATGCATTTCTCTATTAAATATTAAAAAAATAAATGCTCAACAAAGGTAATAGGAACACTAATTACAATTTTTACTACATATGTAGGCTTTTATTTTAACATGTTCATATTAGGGCTACAATTCATGTCCTTCCTCGGGTGGCTGACTACTCCCAGACTACTTAACTTTATTGGGTACAACAACCTGATGAAAATTTCAAGCATGAACCACTTGTGGTATACACTACCAGAAGAGGCATCTAAATGCGAGCCATCACCAGTACATGCAGACTGCATGATTTAATATTATTCTAATGAAGTCAGAATTATCTACATTTAAGTGCACTTTCAGACAGCTGGAATTATAAAGGTTTTGTTAAAAACAAAGTAAGTGTACATTTGATATAAAATAAAATTAATTCATTCCATCTCTATAAAATATGTAGTTAGACCATATTTAAAAAAAGACCTTCATATAGCAAAAATGTAAATATGGATAATGACCTTAAAACTGTACAATGTTCAAAAAGTTATTCAACAAGTTCAATATTTGTAAACTTAACAATTAATAAAATAGATTTTCTGAAGATGGAAGCATGTAAATACTTTGAATATGATACTGCCTTTGAATCTGATACTATAAAAATGTATCACTGGTAGATATGTGTCTATCAACAGAAAAAGGAAAAAATTTATAGTTTTGAGATTCATATGAAGGATTGTAAAGAGCAAAGTAGAAAACTTTACTTCACACTATATATGAAAAAAAGTCTGGAATAAATAAATAAACAATAAAAATGATCCACATATATAAATAGTAATATAAGAGGAAAAAAATACACATTATTTAAACTAATTAGAAACTCAAAACTACTAAAATGCAGAAACCCATACTACAACCTCTAGCACCAAGATTGTTCAAACAGAAACAACTTATTCTATTACAGCTCTATAGTTTACATGAACTTCACAGCTAATACTAAATACTAGATCAAGAAGACGATCAACAACAAGATCTTTGTTCAGTCTGACATATTTATTCAGTTCACTCAAAAGTTTATCAGTTTCCTTTTCCATTTTCAGTTCATCGCTTTCTTTAGAGCCCAAATGCTGAAAGAACACAATGAGCAAAATTAATTAAAGAAAATTTTATTACTTTGATATTCTGAAATAATTTCATTTATAAATAAAAATGCTTAATTCCTTAAATGAAAAACTAGTCAAAATAGAAATGAACTTTTTTTCCTTTTTTAGTGAATATTTAACATATCTTATTATATGTAACATTTAGAAAGTATTAAAATTGAAATAAAAAATAAATTAAATAAATAAAATTAAATTATGTTATTAAGCATAGATTTTATTTATAGCTATTGCAACAACTAATTCATGTTCATTTTAACTTTGTAAAAGTTATAACCAGCATTTTTCTGGTTTTCATATTACTTCAAAAGTTCAATATTCATACATACAATTCTATGGATGAATAACTAAATATTACATTTGACGAAATAATATATATTCACTTAAAAGTATATAAAAGCAATTGGATGTTCAGCAGCTTAAAAAATGCACAGTACTTTTTAGCTAGCTATAAGTTTGATTTAATTTTTTTATTTTCAATGGTCATCTAAATAAATAAATTATAACAGCCATTATCTTAAAATTTTCCAATTTATAACAGTCTTATGATAGAGTTACAGTTTATTCACTATATGAAAGTTTTTAGTTTAATCAAAATTAATATGCTCTTTAGAATCCACATAAGAACTATTTTGGAATGGAACTTGCGATTTTGACCCAAGGTCAAAATAACTAGGAATCTTAAGCTTAAATCTCTTCTATAAATTTCCATACTGCTTTGATATAATATGTGATCTTGAAAAATTTAAAATGCTCCAGATTTTTGATGGAATGAATCTCAAACAAATAGCATTTCAATTTTGAAGACAAGACAATTACCTGATCACTGGTATCTGACACAACAAATAAAGTATAAATAACATGAAATGCATTTTTCTGAAATAATAAAAATAAAAAATCTTTTACAACTCTTAAAGTACTGGAGCTCTTCATTATTATATCTAATACAAACACTCTTTTGTTAAGATAAATTTAATTAAACTATCACAAATATGTATCTAATTTTCTTCTAAAGTATATTTCTCTCACTATATTAAAAAAAAAAAAAAACCTCAGCATATTAAGTGCGCTTTTAGGTTATTTTGTAACATTTATTTTTAGGTATACGAACATTTTTTAAATTGGAATACAATGCCTCAATTATGCAAATCGCCAAAATATTACCCACCAATCTTACGCTATATATTTAAACATGTATTTGTAAGATTTATAAAAAATATCACCAAAAATAATTATCATATTTCAAGACATTTGTAAAAAGTAACAAAATTACAAAAAAGCAGATAAAACCAATAATAAAAATTACTTTTGCTTCATATTCTTTAAAATCTTTCTCTCTTTCTTGTCTTATCTTCTCAATTTCTGCCTGCGCTTCTTCTTTAGCTTGTTTCAAACGTAAATGCTTGCCTATAAAAAATAAAGAAAAAACGATTAATCAGTATTTTATATTTCTCATAAAAACGATATGAATTGTAAAAACCATAATTAGTATGAAAAGTATGAATTCAATTAATATTAATTTATATAACATCATAAATATGAGCAGAAAATCTAGGGAAATCCAAGACTTAAAGGGTAAAAGAAAAATAATTAAAAAATTCAAGTCTATAAAATATTAGTTTCTATAAAACTTACGTTTGCGGGCTTGGCTAACTTTCTCCTCCGCTTTCTTTTCAGCAGTTAATAAAAGTTGAATGGAATGCGAATCGTTTTTGAACATGATTGACAGTTATTGTAGAAAATAAAATTATTCAAAAAAACAGATAAAATAGTTATAATTCCGATGTGAATGCTCTTTAGCTAGTAAATAATTAACAGAAACTACAAAGAGCAAACGAAACCAGAACTAGAATTAAACAGGTAGTTCTGAAAAAGTCATATGATTCTGTTACGGGTATGATTCCAAAATACAAAAAAAAAAAAAAAAAAAAAAAAAAATCAGAGTGCATATTAGCTTGAAACATGAAGACAGTTTTAAATTATTTGAATTTTATAAAAAATACTTATAAACAAATTAAAATTTTATTTTTCGTCATTCTGCTAAGAATGATATTTTTTGTTTGCTTGAGTGAATTGATCTTTACTGATCAGACAATCGGTTTGTAACTGTATTTTTGATCGTATCTATAAAACTAAAACCTTCCGTATCCATTTGTTTCGGAAGTGAATTTGTTTCATATTTATTGAAATATTTATATAAGAACTGCCGGAGTATTTAACATTTTGCCAGAGGAATTTGTTTTATAAAATGGAAACTTCAACAGCTCCCGAGACTTCAGAATCCCAGGACGGGTATTTTTATAATTTTGTTTTAGAATTTGGAAAGTTAAATGATATAAAATTATTCTGAATCATCTGTTTAAAAATTGACAGTCTCGAACGTTTGATTAACAATATTAATTTTAAAAAACTGATTTCATCCTATTTTTCGTCAATTTTAATACACAAAAATTATTTTATCTCATTTATATATAGAGAGAGGGAGAGGCAGAAAGATATTTTTTCTTCTCTTTCTCTCTAAATTATATATATAATATAAAGTAAAAGTTTAATTTTTTTTATAAATTATCTATTTCTGATATTTGATTTGTGGTTTAAATGTACCTTTAGATTGCACATTTTAATTCACGTTCTTTTATAAGAGCCTGTTTTAAAATTGCAATATATCAGTGTTTATTTTTAATACCCAATGTGGGTATGTATCTCGCTCGTATATCATTCGATACCGCTATATACTTACACATTTAACATTTATGTTATCTTAAACTCAAAATGTATGTTTTTGTATATAATTTAAAATGTTATTAACATAAAAAAAATTAGAAACTTATTAATCTTTTACAACTTATTAACTTTATAGAAAGTAGAAGAATAATTAAATTGCTATATAATTCTTTGTAGATAATATTTTTGTTTTAAATTTTAACCTTTTTTACTTACAATGAGTAATAATGTGCTTGTTGATTTTTTTTTTTTTTTTTTTTTTTTTTTAAAGGAGTAATATTGATGAAATAAAAAATGTAAAGTGTTGAGTTTGGTTTTGAAATTGTAATGAACCATTAATTAAAACTAACTCAAAACATACTGTTGCATATGTTTCTTGTTCAAATCTTGGTATCAGATTCAGATATTTACAGAATCAAAGTTTGAACTCTCAAAAGATTTGATAATTATCTATTTTTATGCGATCTTTTTCTTTATTTGTTAATAATCATACTTTTTTTTGTATCATATCTTCATCTTTCTTTGATTTTGTTGTCTCATCAAAATGTAAAAATTTCCTATTATACCATACATCTATGAATTTTTCAGATTCATTCTATCAAACATTCTTTTACTGTTTATCCAATTTGAAGTAATGGATGTTCTTAAATTATAGCAGAATAATTACACTTAAATTTTAAACTTAACTTTTTAAATTTAGAGCCATATCACTACAATATACTGGTATTATGCAAACTATAATATCTTATACCATTTTATATTTTTCAGCAAAATAATGATAAAAAAGATGTTGAATAATGTCAGAATAACATGAATTATTATGATATTCTGAAAAATTTAACTGCTTCTAAATTAGTATCAAAGCTTGAGGGGTTTTTTGGGGGAGGGGGTGAATTTACAACATATAATCATTGTCCCCTTTGTACATGAAGGAAATATGATTATTTGTTACTCAGATGGAGAAGAGTCAATGATGCTTATGCAGGTTCCATTCACATTTGAAGTAGAGTTCTGGTTGACAAAGAGACGTGTTTGTGCCATAGTCACTTGCATTTTGATCATGGAGTATTTAAAGTGTAAATGTATATTACTTGATGATTTATATTTTATCACAGATAGTATGTTACCAATCTGTGAAAATGCCATGAAATTCCAGAAGTACATAGTATCAGTAAAAGTTGCTGTTGCTTATTTTTGATGGTCCTTATATAAGGGCCTTAAAAGTGTTTATTTTTTTAACTATTTGTCAGAAAATGTATATTTCATTCTTTGTGAATTTCCAAAACGGAATACAATGATTCAATGCTTACAAAAATGAAAATAAAGCAAAATATTTAATTCTCCAATGTTGCTATGTAATTAATTTTTTTGTCAAATAAATTAACTGTGTTTTATTTTAATACCCTCTATTAAGAGAACTTTAGTTTGGCATGACATCTGAGTTATTGCCCAGCTCAAAAGAATTTTTCTTTAATTATTGACTTATTTTGGAGACTTTTAGATTTTGTTTAGACTTGTCAGAAATTTTATGATCATTAGCCTCTATACAATCCAATATTCAAGTATTGATTCAAGTTTTAAAAAAAATGAAGTAAGATTGTTGTTTACATGTGATTATTAAGAATCGCATATTTCCTATAGAAAGATGGAGGATGGTACATGTTTAAACTCATTACTGTCACTAAGTATTTAACTTACGAATTAATATTAGAGATTGATCTTAATGAAAAGTAACAGTTATTTCCTTGAAAATTTATTGATTGTAATGCTAACTGACACCGAAAATATCTTGAATTAGCTATGCTTTGCATTTTGAAAACAATTGGGATAATAGACTTCAACTGTATGAAATTCCTTTTGTAAAATTTAATGCATCACTTTACATTAATCTCATTGACTGACAACAGAATATATCTTGTCCACAAATTTTTAAATCCTTACCTAATAAAGACAATTCCTAAGAAAACAGGAGATGAATTATCCGTACTACTCTTGCTTTGCCTCTATTAGCTGTTGAAAAGGCAGTCAAGATTGTAGCAGATCAGCTATGTTATGCAATAAATTGGAGAGAGAGGCCTTCATAGAGTATAATAGTAAAATCTTGAAAACTCATCTGAGAGTTCAATAGCATAAAGAATATCTCCGCTATATGAAATATGTCTCTCTGTATTATATATAATATAAATGCCTTCTTTTTATAAACTTTGCCTATAATAAAAAATTTTGTTTGTAAATAAAAATTTTGTTTGTTTTCAATTTTTTTTATTTAAACATATTTTTAATTCTATTAAATCTGGATCTGAAAACTTGTTCTACAAAAGTTTTTAATATGCATTCTCTAAATTCAGTGTAAAGGGCAGAGCTGATACTTGTTCTAATAAACTACAAATTATATATAAATATAAATTTTATATGTTTTAATTTGAAATAAAAATTGATCACCAATGCACTCCATATAGGCATTTTTTTTTTTTTGAAAAATATCTAGTTTTACAGTCATTGGATAAATGCCCAAATAATATTTAACTATACCACAACTCTATCAATAAATGCTATAAATGTTCTAAAAGTAGGTTATTTGCAAAAATTTTATCAATTTTACTGTACTTGATTAATAAGATGTATTAATTAAAACCTAAACATTAGCCTTTTAATTTTGATTTCCATCATAAAAAATTATATTGCTTCCAATAAAGATAAAATGCATAGTCATGTTGAATATATATATGTAAAACAGCTGATCAGGAAGAATGTATTTTCTGTGGTTATATATATATACATATACATTTGGAAATGTGTGATATAGTGATAATTTATTCTGCTATTACAAGTGTATTTTCAAATTTCTGAATTGGTAGTATAAAGAAAATTTTTATTTTGAAATAGATAGATGCATTTCTGTTTAAAATGCAGTGCCAATCTATGAAAGTGTTCTTTTGCTTTTTTAAGTTTCTTGCATATTTATTGACTTCTAGGAGAAAATTATTGAATTTACAATATTCTTTTCATTTTAGATCTCTTGGACCTTCTCCATCACTTGAAAATCCTTCAATAACAACTGAGGTAATTTTTTTTTTTTTTTTTGCTTTTTTTTATATCAATAGAAATGTGTTTAATAATTTTAAATATTTGGTTTGGTCCATTAACAAAAAAAAAAAAAAAAAAATTGTTATACTGAATTAAGTAACTATCTTTAAATTATCATTGCTCATAAGGATATATAGTATGTGAATAATTCTTCACATTTTACAATGATATTCATCATAAAAATTATTCATTATTTTGAATAATTTTTAATGAATTATTACAATGAATTAAAATCATATTTCCTCTCCTTTCTTCTCTAAAATTTTAATCAAATTAATCCATATTATAGTTTATGACAGCAACATTTAGAGATATTTAACGATTTTGCAGGAATTCTATTAGATTACACTTAATGAGGATCACAACCTACTGTATGAGAGACAGATGTAATGAGGACCCTCTCAAGTCCACCAGATCTTTATTTACATTAAATAGTATTTTCCATTGGGGATAGAAAATATTGTTAAAATTATAGAAATTATTTTTTATGTGGATTTTTATTTTGGTTATTCACATGTCAAACTAAGTAATTAACATTAATACTTCCTGACCTTCAATCAAGTAAGTTTTCCTTAATTAAAATTATTTTAAATTTTATTGAAATTCAAACAAAACACAGGAATATGACCTGATGATCAGATTATAAGTCTTTGAATATATTGCATTTACAGGAATTATTTTTAATTTCCAGAGCTTTTTCCTAATAATATTTTAACATTTTTCATATTGCATTGATCAGAAGAGTTTTACATGTCCAAATATTTCTGTATGTGTGATATATTTGAACATAAAAAAGGCATTTAATTTAAACATTTATTAATAGATAGTATGTCTTTGTATCCATTTTATATTAGAAATTTGTTTTCAATTTGCTAAACTAAGATTTAGGAATGCAGTATACTTTTTAGCATAATCAGGATACTTTTCAACAAATCAAATGCTTGTATCTGTTCAATATTTTACTCGAATAGTTTTAAGAAACTGTACAAATAACATGGATGAACTGGTTTAGAGTCCTACAAATTAGATATAAAAAAACACACACCCTAATTTGGGTTCATGAGTGTTAAATAACTTATGTCATCTCATATAGATAGGTGAATGAGTATTAGATTAACAGGTAAATAAAATTATAATGAGCACAGTACTAAATCTTTTTTAACAAATTACATGGCTATGCATGTCAGTTATACTATCAAAGTTGTATTTATAAATGATGTATGCCAGTCTTATTAATTCCCATTCTGTCCCAAATTATTCTTCGTTAAATTTTGATATATGTTACCAAAAGCTTATATAGTAATCCTTTCTTTTATAGAAAATTTGAAATTTTGTTCATAATAGATCTTGTTATTGCACTGAATAATAGATCTTGTAATTGAGAACTAATTTCAAACTGTTTTATATTCTGAATATATTTAATGCATTTAATTTATTTATTACTGTACAAATTTCAAATCGTTTGATGTCCTGGATATATTTAATGTTTTTATTTTATTGTTGCTATACATGGCTCACAGAAATGCATATCCTAGTTTCATTTTTTTTTCTTGTTATCTTGAATTATTACCCACTGAGATTAATTACTGTGGTTTTGTTCCTTTGTAGGAAAAAAAGATATGTTGTCCGTGTGAAAATGATTCTGTAAACGATATAAGAGAAGAAATATTGGAAAAATTAAAAAAAATTGAAGATTTAGAAAAAAAAGTTCGTGAAGTACAAGAAGAGTAATATCTTTTTTATTTATTTATTTACATATTTAAAAATATTTTTAGAGCTGGCTTATCAAGCAAACATTTACTAATAGTTAGTGTGGTTTTGTGTCCATTTTTTTATTATAAATTTACTTTAAGTTTATTAAAATTAGATTTGGGAATGCAGCATTCTTTTTAACAAATTACAAGTTAAATGCTTGTAATCTGTTGAATATTTTACTTGTATAATTGTAGAAAACTGTACAAATAACATGGATGAACTGGTTTAGACTTAGAGATTAGATTTTATAAAACCTAATTGGGATACATGGCAGTTAAATAACTTGCATCATCTGATATAGATAGGTGAATGAGCATTAGATTAACAGGTAAATGAAATTATGATGAGCACAGCAATATACCTTTTCAAACAAATTACATGACAATGCATGCTAATTATGCTATCAAAGCTGTATTTATAAATGATGTATGCCAATCAAGTGGCATACATCATAAATTCTTACTCTGCCCCAAATTATTGTTTGCAAAACTTTGTTATACATTACCAAAAGGTTTACATAGCTAGTAATCATTTATTTTGCAGAAGATCTGAAATTTTGTTCATAATAGATCTTGTTATTCCACTGAATAATAGATCTTGTAATTTGGATTAATTTTAAAATGTCTATGTTCTGAATATATTTAATTCATTTCTTACTTTATATTTTTCAAATCGTTTTATGTTCTGGATATATTTAATGTTTTAAATTTATTTATTACTATACAAGGCTAACAGAAATGCATATCCTGTTTGTTTGTTTTTTTGTTTGTTTGCTTTTTTTTGTTGTTGTTACATTGAGATTAATTACTACCATTTTGTTTCTTTGTAGGAAAAAAAAATATATTCTCTTATTGAATTTCCTTCTCTTGATGATGTTACGCCAGCCATATTGGAACTAGGGCAGGAAAATGAAGATTTAAAAAAAATAATAATAATTTGTGAATTAGAAGAACAGTAATAACTTTTTCTTAATTTATTTACATATTTAAGAATAATTTTACAGGTTGTTTATCAAGCTAACATTTGGGTCTTTATTTTCTATATAATAAAGCACCAAGTGTATTTACAATGTTTTTCTTTTTTTTTAAGTTTAACAAAATGATACTTGAAAATAGCAATGTGAAAAAAATTATACTTAAGAAATTTATTAAATGTTTAGAATTTTGTGGGAATTATTTTAAATATATGTCGATGATTAAATGTAGAAATTATAGGAATGATTTTTCTTTTTTTAATTATACAATGGTTTTACTTTGAAATCTGTTTTAAGTCATCTTATTAAATTTTAATACATTTTGATTCTTTTAAACATAATTATAATTATTATAAACAATCTTATTATAATCATCATAAACACAATCATATTATATTCTTTATTTCGGTAATGTGTTGCATGTTTTAGCAATTTTTAATAGCCTGCTTCTCAGTGAATGTGAATCATGCATCTTAATGAGAATCCACTTCGTGTCATGACTTTATATTCTTAGTTGGAAAGTGAATAAATATTATTTTGCTTAAATGAATTGTTTTCAGGTGTAATTTACAATAATTTGAATACAAAGTTTATAGAAATATGTTTCAAATTTTTATAATTTATTTAATTGTAAAAAATAATTCCTATAATAGGGAAGAAAAAAAAAAACCTTTTAAGATGAATTAAAATGCATATGAAAATAATATTCCCTTGATTTGCTTTTAATGCTTTTTTTCATTTTTCATTTTTAAAAAATAATTTTTTTGGGGGTATATGAAAATTCAATTGAAAATTATATTTTTAAATTACGAGTGTAGTGAAATAAAGATATAACTTATATAATGATGGGAAGATTAGGTGAATGGTAGGTTATAAAAAGGAATTTCTCAGTGGATTATTTCTGCATTGTTATAATAAATAACTTCTTTATAGCTGTTCTGAGCAAAAAATTTTGAGGGAAGTCTATGAAGATTTTGGCTTGAAAGATAAAGATTAAAATTCTCTTTACATCACACTAAAAAATTAAGTTATAAACTTATTAGTTATTATTTAGTAGCTATTCTAAAGCAATTTTATTTATGTAAAAATTGCAAGAACTTTCTAAAATTACAATATTTAACATTCTAAAGTTATCTTTTTAGAAATGTTTATTTTTATTATTATTTTACAAACATTAGTGTTTGTAGTTATTCTATTAATTTGCAATATCATATACATCTGCATAATTTTATTTGAGACAAATTCTGTTTGCTGGACAATTTATAATGTTAATTTACTTTAAACATCTTAAAATGGTTTGAAATGGTTAAAGCTTTATACTCATCAATAATATAGTGTTTACTGCTTTTTAATTTACCAGTTAGAGCAATTATTCTTTTAATTTGGTACTAATATGAGAGCTAAGTCATTTATTATTTGTTCCTAAATTCATATCTTGTGATACTTTTGCAATTGTAATATATGAATTGTCATTGTAAATAGACATCATGTGTATGCATGTTTATCTGTTATATACATATGCATATTTCTGAAATATGATGAGTTTTTTTTTTTTTTTTCAATTAATAATGTAGTTGTTCACAGCAGATGAATCATATATATTCTTAGTGGTGTATCATGAATAAATTTCTTTAATTATAGGGTAAAAATGTAAGAGAGTGTAATTTTCCTTGAATTTTGTTGGGTAAAAATATTATGCCTAATATAAGTATTTTTTAAATCTGCAGAGCTAATAATATGATAATTCTTGCATGTATTGTTGTAAATAATCATCTTGTATATGCTATATTTATGTATTAGTCTGTGTATTCAAAAAAAATTCAAATTGCTATACAGAATTTTTATTATCAATCTAAGCTTCTTCTTCTTTTTTTTTTTTTTTTTTTTTAACAGCTTTAAAATAGCAAATACATGTTTCACATTCATACTTAACATAACAGCTGTGTATCAGAATAGTAATGCATGAACTTTAAGATGAATGCTATATAATTTGATAGCAAGATTTGTAAAATATCAGGGCAATTTATTCTAAATAATTAAGATTCCAGTTGTTATAGTTTCATAAAAATGTAGTCACTCCTACCATCTTATTCAAAAAAAAAAAAGATTCTTATCTTTCAATGAACTTTTGAAGCTTAAAATTGAAGGAAAATTAAGAAATACTAATTGTACAAAATCTTCTTATGTCATCAATTTTTTTTTTTTCTTTTTTGAATCTGTACAGCTTTAATTTTATTTGTAACCATTCTTGTCACCACTGCTAATTATGAATGTTTATTTCCATAATTATGTTAATAATGCCATCGTACTTGAGAAATTCCTAATACACAACTAGCTGTGAGGAATGGTTGCAAATAACACCAGAGACACTATTGCTAAATGTATAATTTAACAATATAATCAAGTGAATAGCCTCAGTCACAAAAATTGGATTTTGTAGATTTCTGAAATGAAAACCTGAAATAAGCACCCATAAATTATTGTTATTTTACAAAATTACAAATATCTTACCCTGTTAAAAAGTTTGTATTACAATAAAATCTTCTTATTAAAACATCATATCATAGTATACTGAACAAAGCTATTGAGCTATTACAATATTTTCCAAACATTCATTGTACAATTATGAATATTATGATGAACCTTGCTTAGATAACAGTCCTTTATAATAGTATCTTTTCAGATTAATTATTTAAAAAATATTTTTTGAACTAATTTATTCTAATAATTTTTTTTTCTATTTTAATTTGTCTGTCTATTACCTATTATTTTTCTAATCGTTTTAAAAACCTATTTTATATTATTTGAATTTTGTCTCGTATGTCTATAGAAGCCATAGTTCAGTTGTTTAATTTTGTCAGTTTACAAACATGTTACTATGTTGATATGTTTGTTGTACTACTAAATCTTTTTATTTAGATATTGTATCATAGTATACTGAACAATGCTTTTCAAACATTATGACATTTTACAAACACTGATTGTATAATAGTGAAAAAAGATGAAGATATTTTGCAATTTATATTTGTTTTAAATCCATGTTAAATATAAGTATGTTAATTAATATTTAAATACTCAGAAATTTTATATTAAAAAAATTTAATATATATTTATTCAGATTTTATACATCTGGGTAAGATTTTAAACTCAAATATGCACTGTGTTTTTTATACATTTTTATATTAGTAAAAGTCAAACTCATAAACCAAATATTTTATATTTCAACTGACACTGGTCTGCATAAAAATTAAATATCAATTTCTGTGAGATATATATAAAATTTATACTAATGAAATTATTTATGTTTCTGTATGATTTGATGGGAAAATAAAGTTTGATTAATTGTTTCTAATAGCAAGGACTGTAATGGTTGACAATATGGGAAGGACTTATGTAGGTTTAAAATTCTAAAGTTTTGCATTTTTATATTTATGGAATACGTGTATTTTATATTTTGCATGCTTTTAATCCCTTGTTGAATTGTTTACTGTACAAATATTCCATTCTTTAGTTTGTATAAATTTTTTTTGTTAATAAAAATTAAATTTGACAGGAAACTATTTGGTCCAATTATTATCAGGCTGTGTTCAACAGTAAAATTGTAAATTGAACAAAATTAACAAATCCACAAGTATCTGATGCCAGTAAAAATAAAAACGGAAGACAAGATAATTTTTAGTTTTGTTTTTATTTCACAGGGGTGTTTGTGCTCCGGGGAAACCCCGGAATTCCGGGGATTTTGAACATCGATCCCCGGAATTTCCGGGGATCGTCGTTCAAAAGGAAGTAGGAATAATAATGAATTATTTATTTTGATCTGGGTAATTTTGTTTGCTTTTAAAGCAGAAAACGCAAGGTCAGTGTGTGTGGTGAAAACTTTTCCTTTCTTTCTCCAAAGGCAGTGATAATGCGTGAAAAGGGGGAAAAAACTTCTTTTTTGTTCTTTCCTTATTGCGAGTTATGACTCATTCCCCCGGTTCTCGGACATTCTCTTCTGGATTCTTTTCGGCAAGTAGGCGCGGCAGAAAAAAAAGGGGGAGACTTCGTTCGACCAGATGTGCGATAACGTGACTCTGGGTTCAAAGGTCTTATCTCTACTGGCGTGGCGCCAATAAGTAGAGAAGGGGGATTTTTCGCCGTATCAGCTATTTGTCATTGATCGCTTCGCAACTTTTTTTTCTCCGCTGTGTAAAATTTTCGTTTCATTTATTGATGCACGTGTAAATTTTTCGTTTCGCTTATTGAAATATTTTTTTATTTATGTACGCAAGAGAATTTCATTTAGAAATTTCAGCATATGAAACAGAAATTACCCCTTAAAAATTCATATCTAATTAGTTTTACAGCATTAGATCCAGAGCTAAGAGGTAAAACCAGTACAATATTAGCTTTTGAAAAATTATCATCTTTTATGTCCCATATTTTTAGTGATAATGAAAAGTCAAAAGTAGAAGCTGAAATAAGGTTATACCAGAGTGATATTGATATCACCAAAGAAATGCTCTACACATCTGATGAAAGTGGAAATCAAGTCAAGTGTACAATTGATAAATATTGGTCTAAAGTTTTTAATTTAAAAGATGATTTCACAAATGATTATAAGTATCCTACATTGGCTAAATTGGTCAAAGCCTGCCTTAGCTGCTTCCATGGCCCATTAGTGGAAAGTGCATTCAACTTAATGGATGCACTTGTCACTGACTATAGAACCTCTCTTAAGATTGATTCCCTAGATGCAGTGCAGACTATTAAATATGATTTAATGGCTTCTAAAGAAACCTCATGTGAAAAATATGGCTCAAAAAATCCAATGACTGATCCAATTCACAAAGATCTCTTACTTAATATGAACAGAAGTTGGAAAACATATCAAGAGGACTTAAAAACATGTATTTCAGATGAGTCACCTATAAAAGTCTCTGAAAAACCTTCTACATTAGCAGAAAAGCAAACTGCTTCTACCTCTGCATGTGCAGTTCTCGAGGAAATTTCTTCAACTGTAAATGAGGAAAATAAAAGTCAACCTTCCTGCAATTATGAAGTTCACCACAAAAGAAAGACAAGCCCACAAACATCAGAAAATAAAAAAAAAAGCAGCAGAAATTAGATAATTTTTTTTAAAAGAATTAATTCAGGTAATTTAAAAGATTTGCATAAAATGTAGTAGTTTATATGTTTGAAAATTTATGGTTATTAATTTTGCAAAAAAAGTAATTCATTGAACTTTTATAATTAGGTCATTCAATACTTCATAATTGTAATTTTTCATTTCCCCCCCCCCTTCTCGAAACTCCAAAATGCCGGTAGTAAGTCCGTAAAAGTTTCCGGGGATTTTTTGGGGTCCCACAAACACCCCTGATTTCACATTTTTGTTGATTATGGATTAATTTTACTGTGTGGGGGCAATTTTTTTTCATATTAAATTGGCAATATCCAACAAAGTCTTAATTTTAGCTGGCAATAATTACAGATAAAGGTTTCGCTGTCTTGTTTTGTTTATCACTTGACCTAATCAGTGTTTATTTCCTATTATAAGTTGTTGTTTTTTTTAAATTTTATTTGCATATTCATCGTATGTTGCAGTGTGATTCTTTCTCCTGTCTTATTTTTAATGTTGCTGCAGAGAAAGTCATAAGAGATTCAAAAATTAACATCAGAGGCAATATCTTCTCAAAATCAACACAAATTTTGATCTATGTGGACGATATTGACGTCATTTCAAGAACTGTTTTTCCACATTAAAAGACACTTTTCTTTCTTTAGAGCATACTGCTAATAGCATGTGACTTATTATAAACTGTGAAAAGACCAAATATATACCTGTACTACGTAATGGAACCTCCCATGAAACCTATCTAGAAATTGGTTCTTACAAATTTCAGGTTATCCAAAGTTTTACTTATCTTGGTTCTATAATTACTGATGACAATAGCATAAAAGAGATTTTAGGTCGTCTAATGAATGCAAATAAAGGCTTTTACAAATTGAAATGATTTTTTAAATCCTCACTACTATCAATAAATACAAAATTTTTACTATATAAAACCTTAATTAGATCAAAACTTACCTATGGCTCAGAGACCTGCACCTTGACCAAAGCTGGAGAAAATAAAATAATCATTTTCAAAAGAAAAATTCTGCAAGCCATTCTTGGTGGGATAGAAATCAGCTATGTTTGAGAAGAAGATATAGCTTTGAGCTATATGAAATCTACAGAGAGACAGATATTATAAAGTTTATAAAGATAAGTCATATGAACTGGAATAGATATTTAGAATGGATAATGATTCCATATTTAAATTTTTAAAAAAATTATTTTACATAAACCTCTAACAAATAGGAAAAGCGGTGTACATAAAATGAGATGGATGGAGTCAGTGGAGACAGACTTCCTGGCTATCCAGGAAAGAAACTGGTGCACAAGTGTCAAAAATAGAATGTGGTGGAAAAGAATTCAGAAGAAGGCTCTTGCCAACCCTGGGCGGTCTAGCTAAATATGATGATCCATTGTATGTTATTTGTTTATAACTTAGCTATTTTATTTTAAAATGTCTTAACAATTTCATAAATCACAGGCATTTTACTGTTTTGATAAGTCTGTTTGCCATTATGATTTTTTTTAAAAAAATGCTGCTTTGGCATGCATGGTGATCTGAAAGGTGGAAATTTATTAAAATTTCAAGCTGAAATTTTTAATTACAAAATGTGTTTGATAAAATAGCTCTTTTTTTAGTTACTTATTACCATTTATATTACTGATAAAAAAAATTATGCAGTTTCGACCTAATTTTCATCAAAATATTTTTCTTACTTATAAAAATAATTGTGAATTATTCACTGGATTCTAGATTATCTGAGTTAAAGGAACTAACTGCAATTCATATGCACAAAATATGCTGACATATGAATGAATAAGTAAGTGAAAAAATTCAATATTATTTTATGACCAATAATATTTTTTATATTCTGAATTTTAACTTTTAATGAATTAAATGTTTAACAACATAGTTGAGCAAGAATTTCATAGTTACCTTTGATGGTATAGTGCCTGCATAGAAATGTGCATTAAAAGAAATTTTTAATCAATTCTAAAATGCTTAACTAGATGAAAGATCATGTCACTGTTAAAAGTTTAAAAAATAAATATGATCTCGAAGCAGTTTTCAAATTGAATCGATTTTATTACTAGCAATAATTAAAAAATGTGCACTGAGTAGACAATACTGTAATACTTAAAAAATTTCACCTTGAATTATTTTAATGGATTTCCATCTTTCAGATTACCATGTGTGCCAAAGCAATATATATATATTTTAAAATTATGAACATTAAAAAAAGTAACAAAGGACATAATTTGGTACTTGCTTCATCCAAGTTGTAGATTTCTGTTAATTGTTGGAAAAATCTAATAGACTTTATCTTCCTACACTTATACATTCCAGTTTCATAATTAAAAAAAGTGAAGCTAACTGGATGAAATTTGATGTATAGTTTTGTCACAAAGATTCTGGATATTTATTGAATTTCGTAATTGTTTTCGTAAAATTATGCCTAAGAGAAAATGCTCAAATGGATATTCCTCTTCAAATGGATATTCCATTGATAAAACTAGTTGGAAAATGTTTATTCTGTAATCAAAGAAAAGAAAAAAAATGATGGATTGCTTTTAGCTTTTGCCTGTTGGTTGGTCGCATGTTTTTCAACTCTAGATCCAATTCCACAGAAATCTGACTAGTGAACATCATCCGATTGGTTGGTGTCCTATAATATCAATCGGATTTGGGTTTTTACTCAGATATGTTCCTTGGCCTGAATATGCTTCTACATTATGAAGTCTGTCCCAAGCCGATTTCCTGTAATTTCCAATTAAGACTTCAATTCAGTGATTAAACTAAGCAAATTGATGCAGTAGCTTTCTCACCACAATGTGAAAATAAATATTTTTGTTTTATATTGTCTGACTGGAGGATATTCTCTTGTGAAAGATTTGATCTATCTTTATGATTAAAAAATTGATTAGAATCGTGGACTTCTCAGTACGACATTATATTACATATTTACAAATTTAATTGGAAATGTTTTGTAAACATTTTGTTTGTTTATCGGTAACAGAAAGTTTAATGACACAATGAACATAGTAAATACCTGAGTTAATAAAGCATAATAAATGCAGACATGTAGATTTCGTATAGCAGATATATGGACTAAATATAAAAATTCATTATTGTTTTGTGAAACTGTAGTATTTTTTTCTCTGAATTACTTTTTTAAAGAATAAATTGTTTAAAAATAACAAAAAGCTGATTCAGACAACCTTTTTTTATTCATGAAGACAGAAAATTCCAAATGTGTTACAATATAAAACAAATGAAATTATGAAAATGATCACAATTGAATTCATTTTATCACAATCAATTTTATGAAAAAAGTTTTTGCCCCTCACCCCCTTGTTTCATGAAAGAAGTATAGAAAAGATAAAAATTTTCATAAAATTAAAAAAATGCATTTCGAAATTTTGAGGAATCTCCGTTTTTTTTTTTTTTCAGACTATATATGTTCCAAAGAAATGATTTTTTTAAAAAAATTGTGCTTGCATGTGAACACAATAATTAAAAAATATTATTTTGCACTAAAAGCGGAAGCTTTAGCACATTTTCTACATAACAAAGATATAGATTTATCTCGGTTTTTGTTGAAAGTATTCGAAGTCTATGTATTTATCCATGTGAGCACATGAAACGTCATAGTTAAAGAATTCAGATATATGGTAATGAATTTGACTTGGTATTTCATTTTATAATTTGGATTCAGGATTATATCAAATTTTGAATTCATCCTTCTGAAGGTTGACTGACTATATTTCTTAATGGATATCCGAACGTAATAACTCAAAACCGCCAAAAGTTACTTAAAGGAAAATTTATGTAATCTTTCTATTTTTCTTCAATTTCAATCGAAATTTAAAGTTATAAATACCTATCAAATTTAGTAGACAATTGATCAAAGGAAAAATGATCAAATGCATATTCCCTCTGACTTTGACCCGATAATTCTTGCCTATATGTGCATGTACTCACGCGTGTGTTGTATAACATGGTCTTGCCAAATGCGCAGTTATTGAATATGTTATTTATTCTCAATGTTTTACATTAATAGTGATAACGATGCATGATTAAGATGACTCTCCAATGTTTCCAGGATTCTTTTTAATCAACGCTCTCCTTGTATTGTAAATTCCGTAGGAAAAACATGTTAAAATATTCTGTTGATAAAAACAATGGTGCGACTGCTTCCTTCAGTATCTGCAGTTAGAGCCGCAGTCATCTGGTGGTGTAATCATGGGATGGGAACATCTGGGGGTCTAAATCCGACTCCATGGAAAACCAGCCGTATATTTATTGATAATATATGTTGAAGGCCTTTCTGTTGGATTGTATGCCGTACAATTATTTAGAAATTCATGTGGGCTCGACTGCGATCCTTGCCATATGAATATGACTTCATACTAATATATCTGGCTGAAAACCGATCGTGTTATTTCAAATTAAGACTCCAGTCTGACTAAAATAAAGATAATCGAGGCAGTATCGTGGGAATGAGCTTTTGCATGCTACTTTGTCTGATGGAAAGAGATCTGATTTTGAAGGTTTTATATTGGCTGTCATAAGTATGAGGGAATTGATTAGAAATTGGATTTTCAGCATAATATTATCGTGTATACTTCTTTAAAGAAGTGGAAGAACTCGAAGTATTCTGCTGGATAATGATACTAATAGCTTGTCATTGGAATGGTGATGTAAGTGGATTAAATGTTAAGGACAACGATGTTATTTAATTTTTACAAATGATTAATTGCTCGTTTTAAGTTTTGAGCGAAATGTTGCTGATCATCCAATCCACCAATTTGTGAACGTTCGTGCAGTATCTGTAAGTTTTCACTAATCCAACTGACGTTTCCAACGTGAGTCCAGTAGGTGTCCCCATCTTCATTCAACCAGGACTGCGTCACAGATCCTCCACTACTTCCTGTTCAACAATTTTGGATCCTTTATACTGAGTAGTTAGCTATATAGAGAGCTCAGAGTAGGAGTGTTTTAATTCTGACCACCTTGTATGTAGTCTAATATTTTGTATAACAAGGGGAGTGGTTTCTTTAAAATTTTCATGCATACTCCCCATTAAACATCTTTTCCCACTTAGCATAAAATTGTGAATCTTGGATAACATCACGAATAACTTTCATGGCTTGGTGAACGATACTTTCGAAATATAGATCTTTGGCGTGCCGGCGTCCTGGCATAGGGGTGGCGCTTCTTCCCCGTGATCTGGGCTTCCTGGGTTCGAGTCCCGGTTCGGGCATGGTTGTTCTTCACCTGTTCTATCTGTGAGATGCGTGAATGTTCCCCCCTGTAAAAAGGGGTTGTGCAAGCGAATGTGATGCGTGAGTAGCTAAGACGTACTCTTGGCCCTAGTTGGCGCTACTAAAACAAGAGACGCTCCATCGGCTTAAAATCGCTGACTTCGTCAGCGAGCTTGTCCATGGCAAGTGCCATTACAAACAACAACAGATCTTTGGCGTAAATCTAGCAATTTTACGGAATCTATAGAGAGGATATATATTTTAGACGCATTTTTGTCGGCTGATTGATATCAAAGTTTGACAGGAAACTGCAGTTGTAGTCACAAGATAACATAATGAATCTCATTGATTTAAGTCATTGCGCTTATGAGTTATTGTGTTTAGATGCACTCAACCGCAGCCGATCAATCATTTGACAGATTTGATTTAGAATTCGATCATTACGTATATTTTAGATGTTGATCGGGTGGATTAATTCTTATTTACCTAACTCCTTGTAGTAATCAAATTCAATTGTACTAGAATAGCAGGACAGACAGAATTCCTGACAATAGATTTCATAAAAAATTTGATAAAACTCTATTTATATGGTGGTAATTCTATATACCAAATTTCAATCGCTCAAAGCGTTTTTGTGTTATAGTATTTATAGACAGACAGACCTAATGTCAAGAATAGGTTTGTTTTTTTTTTAATCTCAGAGAATTCCGAAACGAGAAGTTTCGTGAAAACCTAGAGTTTGATTTATTATTATTATTATTATTTTAATACTTCCTCAAAATTTAGTACAAGAGAAAACAAAAAATTTAAAATTGATGCTAATTCATGAATATATTTTGCTAAATAAACTTATAAGAAATGGAATATAAACCAATTCATGTAATAGACTTGAGTTGGAATTTTCACAATCTTAAATTTGTTTTATAACTTAAATTTGTTAATTGAAAAATTTGAAAAAATATTTTGTTTCGTTTTATAATTGTTAAAAATCGAAAAGCTCTGCAATTTTCTGCTCATAAGACATTACATCATGTTACAGTTGATATTAAACGGCAGCATGACTTGCAACATTACGTTTGTCATGTGACTATCATGTAAATAAATTGTCTGTATCGATTGAAAATTTGTAATCCAAATTGATGTTGAGGATTTCCTTGAAGAAAATCGGTTAAAGTTTTCATTGCCATGATTACGACGAATTGTGTAGCGAACTGAAATGAGCGAGGATAGAACGTAGAAGCTTGTGGGTCGCAGCCCAGTAACATGACCACAATACAAAAGCAATTGCTCGTGTAGCGTAGCTGTTAGCTGGCTTATAAGCTATTCATTACAGATAAGCCAGTTAACTGACTTATAAGCTATCACTAAAGATAAGCCAGTTAACAGCTACGCTACACGTGCAATTGCTTTTGTATTGTAGTCATGTTACTGGGCTGCAAACCACAAGGCCCCAGGTTCTATCCTTGCTCATTTCAATTCGCTACAATTGCAAATGGTAATCAAGTTAATTTTGTACAATTTTGAATTGTTAAAATCACACACTGAAATTTCTTCTGATCATTAAAGATATATTTTTCGATATATCTTTTGCATATTTAACTTTTCTACTAGTGTTAACTTTTTTATGTAATTAAGAACATCGTAAAATAATCGACTTTGTTATTAAGAAATTAAATGAATTTAACTGAAATGATTAATATAAAAATATTTTTTGTCATGAAGTTCTTTTTCCCCCTGTCCCTGTTAGGTCTTAGGACAATTTTTAATCATTTTATTTTTATCGAAAATGCTTATAAACAAATTAAAATTTTGTCTTACTGCTGATGAAATTCTGCTGCGTATGAAATTTTTTGTTTGCTTGAATGGATTGATCGTTACTGATCAGGCAATCTGTTTATAACTGTATCTTTAACCTTATATGTATAAACAGAAACCTTCCGTTTCGATTTGAAATGTGAAATTATTTCATGTATATTGGAATATTTATATAAGAATTGTGGGAATATTTAATATTTTTCTAAAGAAGTTCGTTTTATTAAATGGAAACTTCAACAACTCCTAAGACTTCACAGTCCAAGCGCAGGTATTTTTATAATTTTGTTTTTGAATTTGGAACCTTCAAATGATATAAAATTATTCTGAATCATCTATCTGTTTAAAGACTGATAATCTCGAACATTTGATTAAAAGTATCAATTTAAAAAAACTGTTTTAATCCGTATTTTTTGCCAAATTTTAAGCATAAAAATATCTTTATTTTAACTCTTATATATAATGTAAATACAATATTTTTGTGCAGTTGCTTGGCCGAGAAGAGTGAGACGACACTTTGAACTTTTAAATTTCGTATTTATTCCACCCCGAGTGGCATAATTTATGTATCAGCAAAAAGCGACAATCTACAGCTCGACATAAGACCAAAAAGAGAAAAAAGCGTAACAAAGAGAGAAATATTTTGTCCCGGTCATTATATACTATGAGATTCTGGTACCGATTTCTTTACACGTGTCGATTTAAGTAAGGAAAATATAGATAACTTTAAAAAGAATTTGCTTGACATGATAGTTTTTTTATTCCTTCACTCAGAGCTCGTGAAAGTGTTGATGTAACTATTGCCCAGCTCAAAAGAATTTTTTTGATTATTTCTTTATTTTGGTGGCTTTTAGATTTTGTTTAGACTGGAAATTTTATGATCATTAGTCGCCATACAATCAAATAATCAAGTATTGATTCAAGTTCAAAAAATAAATGAAGTTGAAAAAAAAATGAAGTAAGATTGTTGTTTAGATGTGATCATTGAGAATTACATCCTTCCTATAAAGGGATGGAGGATGGCACATGTTTAAACTCATTATTGTGACTAAGTATTTACATACAGAATTAAAATTAAAGATAGATCTTGTAATTAAAAGTAACAGTTATTTTGTTGAAAATTTATTGATTGTAATGCTGATTGACATTAGAAATATATTCTTGAACTAGCTATACTTTGCATTTTGGATGCCTGCAGCAATCAAGAAAATAGACTTCACCTTTTTGAAATTCCTTTTGTAAAATTTAATGCATCACTTTACACTAGTATCATTGACTGATAATGGAATATATCTTGACTACTAATTTTTGAGGTGAATTGTCTTGACTACCCTTGCTTTGCCCTCCATTAGCTGTTGAGAGGGCAGTCAAGATTGTACTAGAAGCTTCAGCTATGTTGTGCCATAAATCGGAGAGAGAGGGCTTCATAGAGAATAATAGAATCTCGAAAAATCATGTCAAAATTTGATATCATGAAGAATTTCTCTGCTATATGAAATATAAAATGTATGTCTGTATTATATAAAATAATATAAATGTCTTTTTTTTATAAAATTTGTCTGTAATAAAGAATTTTGTTTGTACACTTTCATTTTTTTTTATTAAAACATATTTTTAATTCTATTAAACCTGTATCTAAAAACTCATTTTGCAAAAGTTGTAAATATGTATTCTCTTAATTCAGCGTGATGGGCAGAACTGATACTTGTTATAATAAAATACAGATTTTATATATGAATATAAATTTTAAATGTTTTAAGTTTGAAATAAAATTTGATCACCAATACACTTCACATAGGCACTTTCTTAAAATGACCTAGTTTTGGGTTATATACACAGTCATCATATAAATGCCCAAATAATATTTAACTATACCACAACTCTATCAGTATATGATATAAATGTTCTAAAAGCAGACTGTTTGTAATATATTTATCAATTTTAATGTACCTTATTAATAAGATGTATTAATTAAAACCTAAACATGAGCCAGTTAATTTTAATTTCCATCCTTAAAAATCATATTGCTTCAAATAAATATAAAATACATTGCTATGTTGAATATATATATTTAAAACAGTTGTATAGGAGAAATGTATTTCGTGTAGTTGTAAAATTTTTTTAGAGATGTGTGAAACAGTTTTGTTTGTTCTTGCTTGTTATGAATGTTACAAGATAAAAAGTGCATTTTCAAATTGGGAATATAAAGAATTTTTTTTATTCTGGAATAAATAGCTGCATTTCTTTTTAAAATGCAATGTAAATCTGTGAAAATGTTCTGTTGCTCTTTTATACTCCTTGCATATTTATATTCTAGGAAAAATTATTGAATTTGCACTATTCTTTTGATTTTAGATCTCTTAGACCTTCACCATCCTCATCTTTTAAAAGTCCCTTAATAACACCAGAGGTAAAAAATTTTTTTGCTATTTTTTTGTTCCAATAGAAATGTTGTGTTAATTATTATACCAATATTATTGTACCAATATAAATGTTGTAATAATTATTTTAAGTATTCTGTTTGGCCCATTAAAAAAATATAGGCTGTTATACTGAATTAACTGTCAATTACTGTTATTATACTGAATTAACTGTTAAATTATCATTACTTCTAAGGATACAATACACAGTATGTTAATAATTCATCACATTACACAATAATATTCATTATGTATTATTTTGAATAATTTTTAATGAATTATTACAATGAATGGAAATGATGTTTCTTCTCTTTTCATCTCTAAATGTTTAATCCAATTTCTACATATTATAGTTTATAACAGCAACAATTAGAAAAAATTAACAATTTTGCAGGAATTGCATTACAGTGCACCTAATGAGGGTCACAGCCTACTGTATGAGTGACGGATGTAACGAGGACACTCTCAAATCTTCACCAGATCTTTGTTTACAATAAATTGTATTGTCCTTTGGGGATAGAAAAATATTGTTAAAACTACAGAAATTATTTTTTATGTACATTTTTATTTCCATTATTTACATGTCAAGGGAAATAATTACCATTAATGCTTCTTGACCTTCAATCAATAAATTTTTCCTTAATTATGACTATTTAAAATTTAACTGAAGCTCAAACAAAACACAGGAATATGATCTAATGTAATGTAATGATTGTAAATCTTTTAATTAATTACAATAGCATGTATTATTTTTAATTTCAGGAACTTTTTTTTAAATATTTGAGCATTTTTTATATTGCATTTATCAGAATATTTGAGTATATGCGATGGATACTGTGGCTTTGTGTACATTTTTTTTATTAAAAATTTACTTTAAATTTATTTAAATTAGATTTGGGAAGGCAGCATACTTTTTAATATATGCATCATATTTTTCAACTGATTTCAAATCAAATGCTTGCAATCTGTTGAATATTTTACTCATATAGTTTTAAGAAACTGTACAAATAAGATGATTGAACTGGTTTATTCCTAGAGATTAGATATAAATAAACCTAATTTGTGTACTTGGAGGTTAAATAACTTGTGTCATCTGATATAGATAGGTGAATGAGCTTTAGATCAACAGGTAAATGAAATTATAATGAGCACAACACTAATTTTTTTTAACAAATTGCCTGGTCATGTATGTTTATTATGTTATTAT
This sequence comes from Argiope bruennichi, assembly GCF_947563725.1. NCBI lineage: Eukaryota > Metazoa > Arthropoda > Arachnida > Araneae > Araneidae > Argiope > Argiope bruennichi. Next base: position 61,167,850 of record NC_079154.1, read on the forward strand.
GGTTATTTTATAAATGATGTATACCATTCTTATTAATTTCCATTCTGCCCCAAATTATCTGTTGCAAAATTTTGTTATATGTTACCCAAAGGTTTACATAGTAATTCTTCCTTTTGTGGAAAATCTGAAATTTTATTCATGATAGATTTTGGTATTGCACTGAATAATAGATCTTGTAATTTGGACTGTTTTATGTTCTAAATATATTTAATGCATTTAATTTATTTTTTACTATAAGAATTTCAAATCATTTGATGTTCTGGATATACTTAATGTTTTCAATTTATTTATTGTTATACATATCCCTTTTTTTTTTGTTACACTGAAATTAATTACTGCCATTTTGTTTCTTTGTAGGAAAAAAAGATATCTTCGCAGTTTGAAAATGCTTCTCTAGAAGATATGAAGAAAGCCATATTGGAACTATGGCAAGAAAATGAAGATTTAAAAAAAGCAATTCATGAATTAGAAGAACAGTAATAACTTTTTCTTTCTTTATTATACATATTTTAAAATATTTTTAAAGCTTCTTTATCAAGCTAACACTTGGTGCTCCCCCCCCCACCACCACCACCAAGTGTCTTTACAGTATCTTTCATTTTTAAAAGTTTAGTGAAATTTGTATTTGAAAATAGCAATGTGAAAAAAAATATACTTGCAAAGTTTATTAAATGTTTTTAATTTTATAGAAATTATTTTAAATGTATGTTGACGATTAAATGTAAAAAGTATAATAACGTGGTTCTTTTTTAAAAAAAATTGTACATTGGTTTTTGTTTGAAATCTGTTTTTAGTTATCTTACTAAATTTTAATACATTTTGATTCTTTTAAACACAGTTATACTTTGACGGATAAGTCATATTATTTTCTTTATATCAGTAATGCAAGGCATGTTTTAGCAATTTTTAATAGCTTGTTTCTCAGTGAATGTGAATCAAGCATCTTAAAGAGAATCCACTTCATATCATGACTTTATATTCTTATCTGGAAAGTGAACTTAGATATTATTTTGCCTAAGTGAATTGTTTTCTAGAGTAATTTACAATAATTTAAATAAAAAGTTTGGTTGAAATATATTTTTGTATGCTCCCCGAGTTTTTCGCCAATATGGCAATCCAACGAAATGATCTTTTAGCAACCATAATTCTTTTTTTTACTGCTTTTTGGAATGGTTGAGTTGTACATAAACTACAACTATTTTATGACAAATCTCAAATTAAAAATAATAATAAAAGAAATATTTATTAAAGATTTTAATTTGCTTTATTATAATTTTAAAAAAATTTACTACTAATAAGACACTGCAATATTATTTTTATTGTGAATACGAACAGAAAATAATTCTTGTTTTGCAATTTTTAACTGTTGGTATGCACTTTAAGAAATTGTCTGAATTCTTACTTTAAAAATCTTCTGCAATGGAATTCCTTACATTTCTTGTAATTCTTTTTGTGCTTTGATGGTTCTCTTTATAATTTGTTATGTCGGCAACTGTGCAAGAATAGTTGTCTTGTGAAAGGAATGTCATTAAATATTTTGAACCTGCAGAATGAATGAAGGGTGAGTGGAATATATATATATATATAATTACCTGTTAATGAAATTAGGGAAAGGATGCTTGTTTGAAATTTTGTATGGAGAATATTTTGATTGCTTCTTCATCTGTTTTTTCTTTTCTTTTGATTATGTACTATTCCTGCCCTTATGTTGAATGTGCTAGCGAAGCTACTAGGTTCCCGCTGCTAGCAAAGCCATAGGATGTTTTTCTTAAATTAAAAAATTCTGCCCGGAGCTTTCTACAGATGCTGAAAGCATCGAATGCTCTAAATTTTGCTCTTTACACAAGAGACCAGCGCAGCCAGTCTGTAAAAACATTTTTATTTAAAAATTGTTAAGGTGAGCAGCAATAGTGATCCCAAAGGTTCAAAAAATCAATCAATAAATAAAAATCTCAGAGAAACCAATTCTTATCTGTAAAGATCATAATTTTTATGCAGAAAAAGTTAACCGTAACTGTTATGCAGAAGTATTTGTTTATTTTGTGCGCTATTTTATTAGTGAGTTGGCATCCTTGGTGCAGCAAGGGGCATACTAAACCACACTTTTACCCAAAGTTTACAGAAATATGTTTCATAGTGTGAGAAAAAAAATTCCCATAGTAGAAAAATACTTGCATTTTAAGATAAATTAAAATATATATAAAAATAATATTCTCTTAGTTTGCTTTTAACACTTTTTTCAAATTTTTTTGTTTAAAAGTCATTAATTTTTTCCAGGGGATATGAAGAAAGTCAGTTGAAATGGTATATTGATAAATTGCATGAGTACAATGAAATTAAAGATGTAGCTCAGATGGTGATGGGAAGAATAGGTGAGTGGTAATTTATAAAAGTGATTTTCTCTGTGGATTATTTCTGCATTGTTGTAATTATAAATCCTTCTTTGTAGCTGTTCTTGAGCAAAAAACTGTGAGGGAAGTCCATGAAGATTTTGGCATGAAAGATGAAGATTAAAATTCTCTTTATAGTTCACTAAAAAATTAAGTTATAAACTTATTGGTTATTGTAGCTATTCTAAAGCAATTTTATTTATGTAAAAATTGCTAGGATTTTCTAAAATAATAATGTGGAACATTCTAAAGTTATCTTTTTAGAAATGTTTATTATTTTTATTTTACAAATGTTAGCGTTTGTAATTATTCTATTCAGTTTCTGTATCATATGTATATATGTATTTAAATAATTTTGTCTGAGACAAATTATTCTGGTTTCTTGACAATTTATAATGTTAATTTACTTTTAACTTTTAACATTCTTAAAATGGTTAAAGCTTTATAATCATCTATAATATAGTGTTTATTGAATTTTAATTTACTAGTTAGAATAAATAGTCTTTTAATTTGATTCTGGCATAAGAGTTGAGTCATTTATTATTTGGCCCTAAATTCACATCATGTGAAACTCGTGCATTTGTGATATATGTATTGTCATTGTAAATAGACGTCATGTGTATACCATATTTATCTGTTATATATATATATGTACATATTTCTGAAATGTGATAAAGATTTTTTTCAATTAATAATGTAATTGTTCACAGAAAATAATATTTTCTTACTGATGTATCATGAATAAATTTCTTTAACTACACGGCTTATCTTAAAATTGCAAAAGAGTGCAATTTTTCTTGAATTTTGTTGGGTAAAAATATTATGCCTAATAATTATTTATTAAATCTGCAGAGTCTAACAATGTAATAATTCTTGCATGTACCATAGTAAATAATCATCTTGTATATGCCAAATTTATATATTAGTTTGTGTCATCATTGCTAATTATGAATGTTCATTTTCATATTTATGTTAATAATGCCATCCTATTTGAGAAATTCCTAATACTCACGACTAGCTGTGAAGGATGGTTGTAAATAACACCAGAGACACTATTGCTAAATATATAATTTAACAATATTGTCAAATGAATACCCACTGTAGCAAAAATTAGATTTTGAAGAATTTTTCTGAAATGGAAACTTGAAATAAACACCCATGAATTGTTATTTTACAAAATTACAAACATCTTACCATGTTAATAAGTTTGTATAGCACGCAAATCCTCTTATTTGATTGCAATATCATAATACACTGAAGAATGCTATTGAAACATTTATGTACTATTATGACATTTTACAAGTGTTAATTGTATAATGGTGAATTTAAATGAAAAAAGTAGGAAAACGTTGAGATTAACATCTCAAAAAAGGAAATGCTTTTGTAATTAGTAGTATTGATAAATTTATTTTCTAAAGGCCCCCACTTTCAACATTTACCATGTCCCTTTATTATCTAGTTAGCCATTGATTAAAGAGTACATTTGTTAAGAAAATGAGCTGTGTTGAGATCACAGTTGTTTAAAATAGTGTCTTTTGAGATTAATTACTTAAAAAATATTTTTGAAATACTTAATTTATTCTAATAAAATTTCTATTTTGTCTATTGCCTAGCATTATTCTGATCTTACTGATGCTTGAAAATTTATTTTCTGTCATCTGAATTTTATCTCATATGTATATGGAAGCTGCATTTTTATAATTCAGGTATTTATTTCATCAGTGTACAAACATTTTACCTTGTAGATAAGTTTGTATTACTAATAATTCTTTTTATTTAGATACTATTTCATAGTATACTGAATGATGCTTTTTAAAGATTACAGCATTTTACAAACATTGATTAGATAATAAAGAATTTTGAATATGAAGTAATTTTGCAATTTATATTTGCATTATATTCATTTTAAATGTAACTCTGCTAAATAATATTTGGGTACTCAGAAGTTTTCTAGTAATAATCTGATATATAAGTATTGAGATTTTATGCATTTTGGAAAGAAACTGAATTCAAATATATAGAGTGTTTTTTACACTTTTATTTTTATAGTATTAAAAGACAAATTCATAAGCCAAATAATCTGTTAAATTTTAACTGAATCTGGTTTGCATAAAAATAAAATATCAATTTCTGTAAGATTACATGTAAAATTTACAATAATGAAATTCTTTTTTATTGTTTATTATTATTATTATTTTGTGGTTTGATGGAAAAATAAAAATTGGTTAATTGTTTCTACATAACAAGTATTGTAGAGGTAGACAATTTGGAAGAAACAGATACATGCACTTTTATATTTATGGAATACATGCATCTTCTTAAATTTTGTTTGCTTTTGATCCCTTGTTGAATTGTTTACTGTATAATATCCCATTCTTAAATTTGTATATATATATATATACTAGCAGACCCGGCCACTCGTTGCTGCGGCTAAGGTTTTTGTTATATTACATAGTAGTAAACTATTCAAGGGAAACGGTAGGAGAACACTAGTCATGGGGACCACCATGCTTTTTTACACAGATGCCATTTGTAAAAAAAACATGGGGACCTCCATGACTGATTTTCTACTACCGTTGATATTGAGCAAAAATCAATAGAAAAAAAAAATAAATTTAAATTTCTTTATTTTTTGTATTCAAGTTTGTAACAAATGAGTACATTACAAAGTCGTTAGTAAAAAACATGTAACACCTAAACTTATAAATGAGATAGGTAGGGCAGATAGTTTTAAATCTTTGACAATAATGTTTATTATTTTGAATTATAAATACTTTTAATTTCAATTTAATTTACCACTAATCGGTGCACAATATTTTTGGTTAACCTGTCTTTAGCTAACACAAATAGATTTGACGGTTTTCCTACACGTGAACATGCAACATATAGTTGCCCATGAGAAAAACATGTATTTTCCAAATCTAAACCACAAATGGACATTGTTCGGCCATGAGATTTATTTATAGACATGGCAAAAGCTAAACGAATTGGAAACTGTAACCTTTTGAAGGGTATCGTAGATTCTGATGGTATCATCGGAACACGTGGCAACAGGACCACTTCTCCTTTAAACTTTCCAGTTAAAATGGTAGCTTCAAGTATATTTCCGGTGATCTTTTTGATGACCAAACGCGTACCGTTGCATAATCGAGGTGGATTCAAACTACGCAGGAGAATAATAGGTGAACCAATCTTTAATCGAAGGTTATGTGGTGGCATTCCAGGTATATCTAGTGAATTTAAAAATTTAATTGGAAAATTTGCACTATCATTTTCATCAACAACATTATCGATTGATTTAAAAGACATCAGATCGCCTGGTAACAACTGTTGTATTTGGAAGTTAATTTCGTCATCATCAACATTTTTGGCTGCCAAAATAGCCCGATCACTGAGCCAGTTATGATTCAAGTAATTACTCTGTATATCCGGAAAAATACTCTGAATCAATTCATTTTTTCCCTGAAGAACAGTGCAGAAATTGTCTGGCAGTTTAATGCATTGCGTGTTTGGTTGCAGTTCTATTTTACCGTTCCCAATATCTAGTAATTGTTCAGAAAATATTTGTGCTGATGGATCATTTTGCAATTGTACGCGCATGTTTATGGCCAATCGAAGTGTTTCAACGTTTCACGTTAAATCCGTCATGACCAAACGTCCTCCCGCTGGTGTGGAGAGGGGGGTGCCAGCTCAGGTGTCGTCCTCGTCATCTGACCGCGGTTCAAAATGACGAGGTCCGTCCCAAAATAGCCCTCGTGTTGCTTCAAACGGGACGTTAATATAACCAAACCAAATAAGAATGATTGTTTTAAACATGCATTTTATTTAAAGATTGTTGAACAATGAAGCACTAATAATTAAAAAGCAAGAAGAATTCCACTGTATTATTTTTACTATAATATGAATTCAATTTATACTTCAGTCGAAATAACACGTGGTCGGCTATGCTAATACCAAAATTGAAAAAGTAAGAACAATTGAATTTCATTGTATTGCGTTTACTACGAAATAAATTTAACTTATACTTTAGCCCCAGCAGCACGTGGTTGTTATGCCATTAAATTGTAGCTTATGTGAAACGTTGGTACTTTTAACACAGCGCCATCTGTTAGAGTACTTACTCAATCCAGTCAACAGATACCGCCATCTGTTAGAATCGCTTGGAGCTAACAGATAATTGTGACTGTCAAATAATGAACAAATAATTTGTTCCTTCTTAATACCTTCCTTCTTAGTATTTATTATGATGTATAATAAATCCTCTAACTTCAGTGATACAGATTCTGGCTTCCTCAGCTTAAAGGAAAGATTTAAAAAAAAAAAAAAAAAGTTCTATATTCCACACATGAAGTTGACATGAGATTTATTCCGTCATTGATACATTTGTCTGTTGCAATAATTCAAAATTCATTTACAAAATGAAATCAGTTTCAGAAACATTTATTAAATAATGATAAGCATTGTAGCTGAAGTGAATGATAGCTGACGTAACTTGATACGTACATGCAGTTTATTAGTAAAGAAATGAAAAACTGAAACGATTATTGTAACCATTTTTTATTATCATATCTTCAATAATTTATATAAAAAAAGATTAAATTTCATTTAGCATACAAATGAGTTAATATTTTTTTATTATCCGATTAGAGGAACTTATTATTGGCTCGTTCACTTACCTTTTTTACGATATCTTTAACAAAAGAAATAAAATCATTTAATTGAAAATTCAATGAAGGTAACAAATGTTATTGCCGTACAACATTTTTCTTAATAAACAGTCAGATAAAGAATTGGAATTCATTAAAAACGAAAAGTAATAATTATCCGTGTGCACCTCCAAGTATTTTTCCAAACTTCTTTATAATTAAAAAAAGCAGAATTTTAGTATGTTATATTAATCAGTGATCTGTTAAAACGTTTGTAATTAATCATTTTCAAATAAAATATCTTATTTCTGAGAATTGCCACCGTGCACAGTAATACAAAATTCAAACATAAGATCGTGATACTTTATCTGTTGCAACGTATCAAATTTATTGTATGCATTAAAAAATAATTGTAGAAAATGATATCTTATTCCTGAGAAACGTTTTCAGATAGGATCATAAATAATTCGAACATTCGGATTCGAAACGTAACGCAAATGCGTGAGTTTTTCTACGTCATTTAGGGTAATGCTATGCAGATTAGAAATTTTTAATTTCCTTTATTCTGTTTTATTTTAATTCAAAAGTACTTAAGAATGAATCTGAAAGATCGATTAATTAACCATGTTTAATTTTAAATGCATCAAACTATTAAGAAAATAAATAGAATCGTTTCAAATAATCAGCCGAAAAATCTTAAGCCTAGCCTCATGACTGTTGGGGAAATGAAACTGAAGCCGTAATCATTTGGCGGTGGGGAAATGAAAATATTTTTTTGGCGGGAAAGTTAGTTTGTAATTAATAATTAAAATTCCATGTATCGTGAAGAAGATAAATATATGTTATACTAAGGTCTCTCAATATATGGTACCGAAACCACATAATGAATCCACTATTGTAGAATTATATTTTGTATTAAATTTTGCCTTTCAGTATAAAATTAATGCAGTCTTAGGAACGTTTAACTTAAATAGTAACTGTGACTAAACAAACAATATGTATAAGGACCTTGAATTTGTACTTTTTGTCTTTCTGAAATATCGGCAAGTTTATTTTCTTAGTAATTTTTTTAAAAATTTATTCTTTGGATTACAGCAATGGCGACTCCTGATGAAATTATAGACAAATTGGCACAACTCACTATTCAAGGTAATATTACTCGTTTTTCTGCTGAAATCAGTAACATAAAAGACGATTTTTCAATTGAAGAAATTGAATATATTTGCAATCGTTTAACGACTGCTTTAAATGAAATATAACTAATAGATAACGAAATACTTAATTTATTTTTTGACGAAGAATACGAACACGATTTTTTACAATGTGAAATCTATACAGATAATGCTACATTCGTAATTTTTAAAGCTAAAAAAATAATTCAAAATAAATTTGCGCCAACTGCGAATAACGTTACTTCTTCATCTATAATTAATTATAATAATTTGACGATGAATTTATACTTTATATTACTACGCCTGTTACTCAATCTTATACAGTTAAATTGCCTACAATTAAGCTAGAATCATTTAAAGGCAATGTAGAACAGTGACGAGGTTTTCGGAACAGGTTCAATCTTCCGTAGATGCTAATCTAAATCTTTCCGTTATTGATAAGCATGTTTTTTAAGAGATGAGCCGAAACGATTGGTCGATAGTATAAATGTTATTGTTGATACATAGGAAGCTACTAAAAAACTCCTTATGGACAAATATGGGGACAAAAATAGAATTATCCAAGCTCATTTGAATTTTTTTAGAAAATTTGACGCCAATACGAAATCCATCGTCAACACCACTGAATGAAGTTTTTATTGAGTGCAATAGGTGATTACAAGATCTACGTGCTTTGGGGGAGGATGTTAACATCCATGGTCGAATTTTAACTCCTAAAATCTTACGGGCATTTCCTGCTGACATTTGTTCCATTAGATTATTTTCGCGGATCGTCAGAAAATTTTGGAGGGAGATATAGCAAAATTAATACAATTTCTGTCGGAAGAGGTAGAAGGCGCACTTACAAATCTGAAAATTAGAGATGAGCAGTTTGTTCACTATGATTTTAAACCTTCCACTGCTAGCTTATATGTTAATTCCAAGAACAGTACTCCAATTAAAAAACGTACTCCCTTTTGTGCTTTCTGTGATACTAATGGACAATGGCGGCAAGACTTTAACATCGTAACTGATATAGATACTCGTGAGCAAAAGTTGGAATATAGTAATCGTTGTTTTTTATGCACAAACTGTGGCCTTAATCATTGCCCTCGGAAAGACAAAGTCCGTTGTTATAAATGTGAAAAAGATATCATGTCTCCATCTGTAAAACTGTGGAGAATAATCCAAATTTAACTACCATTTCAGTTACTTCTACTAATAACGTTGACATTATAACTAACAAATTTACTCATCTACAAACTGCTCGAGTATATATAACTGGCCCAAGCGGTAAACCCCAAAAGTAACATGGTGTCTCTTAGATGGTGGGAGTCAGTCTAGCTTCATTAATCCTAGTTTGATCGACTTCAACTGGGAATCACTAGCTGAGAAAAACATAACCCTCTGCCGTTCGAGTTCATTCCAACAAACAAGACAGAGAGTCAAATTTATCTTGTCAAGCATTTGGAACAACTAAACAATAAATATACAAGCATTTGAAAGTTCAAATACTTATGTTTTTCATCCTTTTCTTCCCCAACCTGTCTCTTTTGCTCATAGTCAAAAGTTGCAACTTGCTGATCCATCAGACAATTTAAACAACTTACCTATTAGAATTCTAATAGGCGCTGATTTTTATTGGACTATAGTGCATATTGAATCTTCTATTTGACTTTCTGCAACTCGTTTTGATGCCTCCAGTATTTGCATGGATTCTTTCCAGCAACCGTTCGTTCACTGCTATAGCATATTATTCTGTTTCTTCAGCTCACAACATTAGCGCTGAAACTTTGGTACGCAGTCTGGATGATCAGATGAGACAGTTTTGGAACCTGGAAACAACTGGCATTAAAATTATGCAAGATAAAAAGATGACCATTCGTAATTCTGAAGTTTTAAGTGATTTTCACAATTCATTTTGCAGAGTTGATGACCGTCGTGTTGTAAAGTTGCCATGGATACCAGAGTTGATTCTTTCATTTAATAATTACAAAATAGCGCTCGAGCGATTTCAAATACTCCGTAACAAATTCTTCATTCATCCAGACTTAAAAGATATATACACAGAGCAGATGCAAAATTATATCGATAATCAATTTGTTGAACTTGCCCATAATAGTCATTGCAACGAATCAAAACTATTTTACCTGCATCATTATATAGTGAAAAAACGAAAGGATAACAAAAATAAATGGCGAATTCTATCTGACGCTTCTTCTCATACACCAGGGCATCCTTCCTTAAATGATGCTCTTGAACAGGGTCCTAATTTGCTTCCAGACATATTTACAACACTGTTACGATTTCGACTTCACAAATTCGCAGTCACGAGCAACTGACGTCAAGCCTTCTGTCAATTTATTTTAGGTGAAGAGGATAGAAATTGTACTAGACTCCTGTGGTTCAAAACAGAAAAGGATATAAATGGAAAAATATACACCTGCGAAATGAAATGCTTATCGATTTTCCCGTCTACCTTTTACATTGACTTTTAGTCTGCTTTTCGCCACACTTCGTGAATTAACTAATATGCACTCTGATACATACCCTACTATTTTCATGCACGACGTTGTTATGGGAGTAAATACTGCTGAGAAAGTAACAACTCTTTACCAAGAAATACAAGATTTAATGGCACAGATAAGTTTACCTTTGGCTAAATGGAGTACAAACTCCAAGATCCTACAGGCTGTTTGGGAACTAAATGATATCACCTTTAAAAGCAACACGCAAGTATTAGGAATTAGTTGGAATATCAAGGAAGACCTGTTTCATACAGACATAAACGAAAGTATTTATCAGTTTTCTGTCCCTGCAACAAAACGTTTACTTCTTAAAATTGTCTCAAAGTTGTATGATCGATCCTTTATGCCTCTATGCACCAGCATCAGTAGTTGGAAAAATTCTTTTTGAAACCACGTGGCGCATTGGAGCTCAATGGGACGAAATTCCAGTCATCGCCGCAAATTTTAACCGATAAGTGTCTGAAATATCATCTCTAAACAAGATACGCATTCATCGTTGGATGACCTGAACGGCCTGAACTTTTGTCAGCCTTACTAGCAGCTTATTTACTTAACTATTTTTTCAAAGAAACTGATTTAGGTAATCAAACATATACACTTTTGTGTGATTCAACTGTCGTATTAACCCGTTGAGGACCATGATCACGTATACGAGATCACGCGAGTCTCCCTTCACGGCCCACGATATCAAATACGCGATGAGCCCTCTATGGGCCCATGATCACACCGGCGCTATTTCTATTTGAAGCGTTCTATTTAAATTTTTAAACAACACTAGATGAGGTTGAAGTCCCTTATAACTTTTGGAGTATATCTCACAGAGTTTTGAGCTTCAATATACACTTTCGGTTCTGACTTTTTTTAAAACTTGATCTGGGATATTTAAACATGTAAGCAATTTCATGTGTTCGGTTCTTTAGAGAGGATTGGACGTTTAAAGAACCATGATTTATTTTGCTCTGGGATTTTGTTTATATTATGACTGAGTGGGGGAAAGGATGGAATGCTTATTGGTTTATATATGGGGGGGGGGGGGTACGACTTTTTGTTTCCAGTTTCGGGATCACTACACAGTATTTTGTATGTTTTTGATCTGTTGTATTTTGCTTTCCCATTATGAAATGAGTGAAATATTTAACAGTCTAATTGTATGGCATTTGACCTTCATATGCGAGCAGGCATTTGTTTCTGTTTTGCGTTTCTAGATTTGATAGATTTATTGGTATAAACAAACGGCTCTCTGAAAGTGCATGTGTGATTTAAAAAGACTCCAGCGTTCTTATTGATTGCTTTGATTTATTTTTCGTTAAGAAAAGTGCGTTCAGATGTCTTTACCTGGGGGTGAGAGTGAAATATTATACAACTTTTATATTTATAGCTTTCTTCTCATGGGTATAATATTTGTTTTCGTAAGTATAGTTAAAAATTAAGTGTTTGTTTATTTCATTCATTTCTATTTATGACGCAATCTTTATATTAATACATATTAAGTAGTAGTATACTTCAAACGTTACTTGTTAAATTGAAGTCATTACATTAATGATTTTATATGAATTTTTTTTTGTAAACTTAGGCTTAACGGCGAAAACTGCATGGGCCCGTGGTGACGCTGCGCTTCGGAGCACTCGGGTTTGTGAGAGCTCTTCGTTCTACACTCGCTGGTCCTGAAGGGGTTAATTTGGATAAGAAACGATCCTAATCGATGGTAAATATTCGTATGCAACCGAGTCACTGAAATTCTTCAATACACCTCCAGCGTAGTGGCGACATTGCTCAGGTACTCAGAACATAACAGATCATCTTTCCCTTGGAATGTTCCCTGCAGAATTACCGTATCTAGAAATTTGGTGGAACGGTCCACGTTGGTTAGGGCAAATTCCGGACGCCTGTCCAGTCCGAAATATTTCGATAAACGACAAAAAATTATTAATGGATATAGAAGCTCGTCAAGTAAAAACACATACATCAACTATCCAAAGTTTAATCAATATATCTCGCTTCAGTTCATACACAAGAATAACAGCGCGGATTTATCGCTTTTCGCACATCTGTAAATCTTGACAAATTTTGCTTCAGAATTAACAACTGATAAGATGAATAAAGCAAAAAAACTATTCGATTTCAGTCATTCAAAAACAGTTTTTTTTTTTTTTTTTTGTAGAAATCAACTCACTAGAAAATAACCGTTCCTTACCGAAATCCTCAAAAATTTCTCATTTTTACCCATTTCTAAAAGATAATATTTTGGAACTTTCCAATATTACTTAAAGTATCTCATTATTTCGTGCATTTTTTGATTAGACACACGCACATTCGTGTACATTACTTGAGTGTTCGTATAGTTCTTTCAGAATTATGCACGGAGTTTTGGATACTCCGAGGTCGTCAACCTTTGGTACCTGATGATCAAAATTGTAGATTTCTGTTAATTGTTGGCGAAATCTAACATAATTTATCTTCCTACACTTATACATTTCAATTTCATAATTTAAAAAAGTGAAACCAGTTACTTGGATACAATTTTGTGTATAGTTTTGTCATGAAGATTCTGGATATTTATTGACACTCGTAATTTCTTAAAATTATGTCTAAGAGAAAATGCTGTAAAGGATATTCCCTCTGATAAAACTAGTTGAAAATGTTAATTCTGCAATCAAACGAAAGAGAAAAAAATGATACAATTGCTTTTAATTTTGCTAGGTAATTGATCGCAGATTTTTCATGACTATTGACAATCATCTCATTGGTTGGTGTGCTATAATATCAATCGGATTTGGGTGTTTACTCAGATATGTTCCTTGGCCTGAAATTGCTTCTACATTATGAAATCCATTCCAAGCCGCTCTCCTGTAATTTGAAAGTGAGACTTATGATCAATGATTAAACTAAACAAATTGATGCGGTAGCTTTCTGGCCACAATGTGAGAATAAATATTTGTGTTATACGTCTTATCACTGGAGGACATTCTCTTGTAAAAGATTTTATCTATCTTTATGGTAAAAGGATTGATTAGAGTCAAAGACTTCTCAATTAGGGATTGCAATACCGGACCAAAATTTCAATACCGGTATTCGGTATTTTTTAGATCTTAATACCGGGATACCAGTTTTAATACCGGTATTAGAAATTTTAGAAAAAGAAAGAAAACACAGGTGTTTTTTGTTTTATTTGCCAGTTTTATTAGAAAGGATAAATATCACAAAAAATAATTTGTAATTTATAAATTATAACAGTATATAAAGAATCCCCAAAAAGTAAAGGAACAACTTATTTATTTAAATCACAAAAAAGTGTAAATATAACTATTCAGTTTGTGGTACTAATACAAATTTTTGAAATGTGATCTTAAAAAACATAATGCATCCATTGTACTGTCATTAAGCCTGAAAAGTAATTTTGTGCAAAAATTACTAGCTGTTGAAAACGCTCTTTCGGCATCTATGATAGTTAGTAGTACTATTAGCAATGCACGATATACTTTTTCCAAGAATTTACCTCTAAATCCCTCATCTTCAAATAAATCCATTTCTCGTCGGATGGTTTTGGATAAAGCTGATTTCTGTATTGTATTTTGGTTCGTTGAAATTTTCTTATTTATCGCTAATTCTAATTTTTGATCAAGAGACAATTCCTTTTCACTATCAACATTACTGTCATCATAATCTTAGATAACTGAACCGAATTCTTTTGAATGTGGATACGTTTGAGGGTAAAAAACTTTAAGAAAATTTACTATAAACTTAATCAGATTTGAATTGGTTATTTTCTTTTCTTCGTTTTCATTTTCATTTTTTAAATCATTATAATTCTGTAAATACCATAAGACATTTTCTATTTCGATATGCCTTTCTTCTGTGCGATTTTTCAATGTAATATATAATCTTCAGATAGTGATGTGTGCTGTTCTAGTGTGATGTGTGCTGTTAGGAGTAAACGGTTCCAACGTGTTTTAAAATCTATTATTAACATATATTCTGTTTTATTTTCAGTTAATATATATTTTAGTAATATGTCATCTTTTATAAGGGAACGTTTAAATATCTTAACAATTTTTCGAACTTTATAAATTATAGGAAGCAATTCTTGATGGGTTAATATTTCATCCTCATTAGCAATATCTTCTTCGACAATTACATTGTCAATATCACTCTCACTCTTACTCTCCTCAAAGTTGGAATCCGAAGTTTCTATATCCGTAGTATTTGGATTCTTCTGTTCGTTATTTTTATGGTATAACACATCTATTACCCCTAACTGAATTCCATGACCATAGCACAATTGCTGACTTGCACCAATCAACTTTCCAACTTTTTTCATAAATGTTGCTCCATCAGTCATTATGGATACAATTTCTTCTTTCAGGGATAATCCATGTTTCGCTAATTTATATTTAAGCAATTAAGCTATTAATTAGTTAATTAATTTCGCCCGTTAGGGAGACATAAAAACAAAAACGTTTACTATTTTGCTATGTTGGCAATTCTTGAATATATAGTGGTGACAATTTTAAAAATTTCTAGTAAATACCGAAAAACCGGTATTTAAACTTGTGAATACCGGTATTACAAAATTGTACAAATGGCTCAAAATACCGGTATTCGGTATACCGGTATTGCAATCCCTATTCTCAATACTACATTGTATTACATATTTACAACAAGATATTTTTTTATTTTAAAGATGCATAACATGAAAATTTGTAGCGTTTGGATGATCTAATAATAAAGGAATTATCTGAGGTTGGATTTCGAGACTAATTGACGCAAGTGGTAAGAATAACATTGATATTTAATCACTACAAACATTTCAAGCATTTCAACATTTGAAAATGAAAATTTTGTTTTAGGAAGTAATGCTAAAGGAAGTAATTATTTTGTCAGAATTTTAACACTATCGCAAACAGATCACTGAAAGACATTATGAAATATTGTTATCAATTTCTACTTAGTATCTGATTAAGTGAAAAGTTAACTAACTTCTTAGGCATTTAATTAAACATATAACATAATGTGTGTGTGTTTTCTTCTTGTTCTGAAAAATTTATTTGCAAATTTCTTCTGTAGTGAATAAATTGATAAATTTTTATATAGAACAAAACTTTATCTTTATATTTAGAGAGAGTGCAACTTTCACATTGCAATAAATCTCTACTAATAAAAAAGATGAAAATGTATGTGTTGGCACTGTACAGGCCAAATTATTTTACTTTTGGAGCTACTAAATTTAGTGCATATATACTTTGGAGAGTGGGAATGTGCACTTCGGGGCGATTATTTTTTAATTTTAATTTGCTGGAAATTAAGCGCTATTTTGTCGTTTTCCTATGATAACATCTACGAATATTATTTCGCAAAAATAAATTTCGCTTTATTTCAAAATATTAAAAAACAATTTTATGATAACAATTTAATAGTCGTGCAGATCTTTACTGAATTTCCTACAATAGATTACATTGTTGTCCTGAAATTCAAACTATTTTCATTGTTTCATCCTATATTTAATCTCATGATTTCCTGCCATTGTTGAAAGCTAAGAAAGCAAGAATATTTTTAATGTCTTTTTAATTTACAAGACAATTAGCAAGGTGAAGTCACATTATTGTGAAATTTAGCAAATAAATGAACCAAATACTGGGTGGGCAAAAAGTCCGTAAAAACTTCAAAAATTTGTAAAACCCGGAAAATTAAGCAAAATAAAAAACGGTTTGCAGTTTTAGCATCGATTACTCAGGGGATTTTTTTTAAGATAAGAAAAAAAAAAAAGCCGATAGGTGGCGTTTCATACATAAGTGAAAGGAAAGACAAGTAAATAACAAAAATAATGTTGCCAAATCATTTATTATGACAATATATGCTCCATACGTCTACCATCATAGGTGATAACACATTGAAGGCGTGTCAGAAATCCTGCAGCAGCAGAGTGCAGCGTATCAGGCTATATACATGACAGCTTTTGGCGGATTGGATGGAAACTTGCAGCGTCTGCTAATGTTAACTAACGTCGCCATGGAGGAAAAAATTAACTTCATCTGTCCACAAGATGTTAAAGACTCAGGAGGGATCTTGTCCAATTTTATCACATGGATAGACAAGGCCGCTGACTAAGTCAGCGATTTAAGCCTACTTTGTGCAGTAGCTTCTGGTGGTAAGGGCCTCCTGAGCACCAGAGGGCAGAAGTCTGACTTCTGGCACATATGAAGATAATACTCACACCCTCGCTTACACAACCCCTTTTTATAGAGGGGGGGGGGGCTCTTTCACACACCTTACATATAGAGCACAGAGTAAGAAACAACCATGCCCAAACCAAAACTCGAAAACAGGGCGCCAAGATCACGGGGAAAAACGTGCTATCGCTAGGCCAGGACTATCCCTGCCCCAAGTGTCAATCTTTAAGCATGCTTCAAATTTTAACACGAAAATCCTGCCTAACTAATGTCGGGTGCATAATGAACAAATCTGGTCCTTGTGCGACAAAACCAAGCCAAATCCAATAAAAAAAGCACTTTCTTATTATATTTTCAATTTTATATTTATGCCTTTATTAGCATAAAACAACCACTATTTTTACTATAAAATATTATTGCCTCGTAATTTTTGAATGGTCAAGCATTTGTTATGTGCTACATCTAATACATCCCTCAACAGCATTATATAGAATATTTGATATAGATTTAAGGCTTTAGTTTAGTGAATTTATAAACAAATAAATGTATGTGTATTCATATATTCACATTTTCTAATCTTTAACTACAGAAAACCTTACTAATTTCTCATTCCGAATAGTGGTCTTGCTTCATACAAACAAAATCAACTCACCTTTTCCATCTCCGGCGCAAAATATACGATCAATAAATGTATTTTCAACTAACAAATAGAAGAAAGCTTCCCTACTTCAGCACCTTTCTAGAGATTGAATTGGAAACATTACCTCTTTCAGTTTGTCGGGAGGCTGATATTCTAGTCGTTCCATAATCCGTCCGATTATGGAACGGATGGATTATGGAACCGAAAGTCCCCAGCCTATATCTACTACATATTCTCCGGGTTTATATCATGCAGCAATTCTGAAAAAGTTTGAGGAAAGAAAACTAACAATTATGGACCAGTTTAATGCATAATTATTTTCTTGATTTCGTAGAAAAAAAACTACAATATATATTTGTATAACATTAAAACCAGGGCAAGTGATTTCCCCAAATTTTTCTCGCACACTCTCCAACAAAGATCTTTTCCCTCTCTCATAAAATTGTGGAGCTAGGATAAGAACACGAATAATTTGCATGGCATTGGTGAACAATAGTTACGAAATACATATTTTTTGGTGTAAATGTCAAATTTTTACGGAATGTATATGATAATATATTTGACACATTTTTGTAGGTTGATTGATACCAAAATTTTACACTGAACTACAGGAGTAGTCACAAGATAACATACCAAATCTCGTTAATTTAAGGAATTGAACTTATGAGTTATTGCGTTTAAATGCACACACCCACAGCCAGTCAACCATTTGACAGATTTGGTTTAGAATTTGATAATTATCTATATTTTAGATGTTTATTGTGTGTGACAAAATACCTGGTCGCAACTCCAGGATTTCCAAAAATAGGCCTCGCTTTATTGTCTGACATCTTAGAAACCCTAAACCCAAGCCCGTTTTTCTGCAAAACATTTTGAAATTTTTCAACAACATCCTGAATTTGTACATTAGCAGATGCCATGAGTAAAAATAGAAAAATAAAAATGCAAAAACAAAATAAAATGGAAAAATACAACCTGGCCACGTGGGAAATGATGGGAGCTAACAGCCGTCGACTGATACAAGTGGATAGTACAGTGTGAAATGAATGAAATTTAAAATTAGAGGTTAAGGTGAAAGGTTAAGAGATAAGGTTTAAGGTTACCATAAAGAAGAAAACGTACGCCGATAACGGCAGCCAGAAATGACCGTTTATCGCCAAATTTCTCGCCAATTTGGCGGAGGCCGTATACTGGAGCTGAGCCAATATAATTCTTTAAAAAAATAAAGAAAGTTTTATCTTCAAAAATTTTCAGATATAAGGAAATATACAAGGTATTTTATCATATAAATATTTTCTTTCTGAATAAATAAAAACATTGGCAGTGCTTTTCTTTTCAGCATATTACGAAGTCATAGCTGTTACAGAATAAATAGATCCATAATTTCAAACATACAATCCCATTGAATCTAGGGGATTTTTTTATAAACATTTTTGCTTTTAAATAAAGAGAAGCATTTTCTTTAAAAATTTTACATAATAAAATCTCTTGAATAACTTTCATAATATTATATAAGTAAATATAATTTTAAAATCTTAAGAAATCAAATGCAGGATTTTTACCTAGCTAAATGCAAGATATTCATTTAATTCCCAGTTTGATGTGCAATTTATTTACACAACTGTAGATAATCTTTTTACATCAATTGCCAATGAAATGCTTTTTTTTAATCATAAAAATAGTTGTGTATCAAATTTATTATCAACATATGTAAACTTTGTGAAAATATATGGACAAAATGTTTCAGGTAAATAAAATATGACTTTCTAAATGTAATTTACATGCTTAATAATCTGAAGGAAAAAAATGACTTTGAGGATTTCATAAAAAGTTATTTTCTTAACAAAGACAAATATCTAGAACTAACATCTAATCCTATAACTTCTTAATTGACATGAACAGGTACAGAAACAGAAATATGTGATGAGTTGTACATGATTCAAAATATTTGTATCGTGTACAGCTTGCAATTCTTACATTCATATTAAACATTATTCCACAAAATAATGACATTCGTAAATAACTGAAAGATAATACTTTTTCATATGCACACTATAATTGCAATTAATGATTCAAAATATTTGTATCGTGTACAGATTGCAACGGACACAACCATAGGCATAGCTAATATTCTTAAGATTTTCCCCGCGCAAATTTTCCCACAAAATAATTACATTCGTAAATGATTGAAAGATAATATTTTTTCATATGCACACTATAATTTCATTATTAATAAATAAAAATATTTTAAATACGTTCAAAACAATCTTTCAACTGCCGATAAATAACGGACACAACCATATCGACCATTGACGATAGGTATAGTAAGCTAATAGTCTGAAAAATTTCCCCGAGCAAATTTTCCCCTTCTTTTTCCCTCGGAGCAGAATTTTTGGAGCAGCCCCTAGACGCTTCTCCTCTAACCGGCCAATATCTTTCCAAGCTTCTGATTCGGTTCAATGACTTCGTTAAGATATCGCACTCATCGAAACAACGCGCTTAATGAATGTCGATCACTCTTTTCCTTTTTGTCTTACATTAAGTTGAAAGCCAAATCAAATTCGTTGCCGCTAAAGCTTCGTTTTCGACGTCACACTCAAAATTTGCATACTGCGAAGTTTAAAAATAAGACGCTCTTAAAAATGTGACTCTCTTCTTCCATTTTATGCAAAAAAAAAAAAAATGCTTATGCCGTTATTTTATGCAAGACTTATTCTTTAATTGTCGCGAGCAGTGTATATTAACTGCAAGCCATTGCTTAAAAATCATTATGATAGAGCCTAAAAAACACAGGCGCCTCAATCTCAGGAGACACCCGAGCACAAGTCGAATCTGATTGGTTTGTCAGATCAGTGAATTGAAAACCGCCAAATTCGTTTCCCGCCAATTTTACAGTAACCAATTTTTATCTGTGAAGCGGTAAGCTTTGTTCCGTATTGCAAGGATAAGCAATAAACATGGAATTCAAATGCGCATTACGCGGGGCTAAATTTTATAAAAAACGCAGTTATTTTAAATGCATTTTATAAAAAAAAAACAGTTCATAATATTTTCTTTACAAATATAGAAAATGACTTTGAGGATTTCATAAAAAGTTATTTTCTTAACAAAGATAAATATCTAGAACTTCTAGAAGAAATAACTAGAAGGCAATAACTTCTCCATGTGAAGTTATTGCCTTAAGTTCCGAACACATATGTTAAAATGGATCCAGTGACAGTTTTGTAGATCTGTGCATTTCATTTTTATTGAAAGACAACATTTATAAACCTAATAAACCTATATAATAACAGTTCATAATATTTTCTTTTCAAATATAGAAATGAGAGCACACTTAGAAACATGTAGCAGACCCTGATTTCTTCTATATCAGCTTTATTATAAATCAGATGTGAGTGTAAAATTGTAATCAACTGAATTACAAAACAAAATACTACAGTACTGATATCTATTCCTAAATGAATTTCGCCAAAGTACGCATCTAATTGCCAAAAGGAAAGATAAATAGCCAACAGAAGATTTTCCATGACGTATAGTTTGAAGTCATGTGATTAACGAACCAATCAGATTCGACTTGTGCTCGGGTGTCTCCTGAGATTGAGGCGCCTGTCTAAAAAACTGAATCAAATTCTATTTATTTACGTTATGTTTTTGATTTTGGAATATGGGATTTTTGTTTCACGTTTACGCATATTGGATCTATTGGAATAAAATGACAGAATTTTGTTTAATTTTCAGTTATTGCAAATTTCAATGAATGTTTGGTTTTTAAAATTTCGAAAGTTATCTTTTTTTTTTTCTTCTCATTTTGGAGGTTTATTCAGATGTTTTATATTTTTAATGGAATTATATAAGAAACACAGACTTTTTGTGTAATAAAAACAAATTTAAATAATCTGCATCCGTATTATTTATTTCATTGCATTGTTTTTCTCATTATATGAAAACGTAATGGATCTTCTCCACGGTGGCTCTCTACGAGAACAGCTCAGTCCATTATAACCGCAGGTGGGAAAAGATGGAAAATGGGGAGGGAAAAATATAATTTAAGGATAATATCAATAATGAAACACTTTATTTAAAACACTTATATTATATAGAATCCTTTAAATTTGAAAATAAGATAAATATAATTTAAACAAATGCAAATTTAATTAGTCTTATATATTTTTTTTTATTTAAAAAGTGAAAATCATCCTGTTGATACATTCAAGGATTTATGAGTGATATCCAATAACATGCATCTCATAAAATGCAACTAATGTTATGATATATTTTTGTAAGATATTAAACTGAGATTTTCCCTTAAACATTAAAGGCTACTTGATATAACCAATAAATGTTAGTCAATGCAATTTGTCAAAACTTACTGAATGAAATTGCAAAATTTAGTTGTATATATTACCTTTTATATAAATTCATTCTCTCATTCTACTTGTTTGCAAAATAAATAACATACACTGTATTAGTTAACCGAGGTGTAAAAGTAGAGGAAAGGATGAGGATTATCCCCCCCCCCATAAGTAATTAATGGATATGGGAATTTTAAGTCTTTATTTAATAGCACAAGCTCCGTGTATGCATTTTTTGTTATCTTAATTTCCTTCGCTTTCCCTCTCAATATACAAAAATAATTCAAAGCCTATATATATTTTTATATTTCATTGAATCTGTACATCTCATTTAAATTTGTCTTAGCTGAAATTAACTTTATTTCAATGGAAACTGAATATGTGTTAAACAGAAATTTTGAAAACTCGAATCTCATCTCTATAAGTTGAAAACTCTATTGAATTCTATGCATAAAATATTGGTTCTCCCACCTTATCTGCATATATATAAGAAATATTAATTTTCACCTCTCCCAAACATTATTCTTTTCTTTGGGCTTTTTTAATCTGTTTTTTAAGTTAGCAAAATCTTTTATAAAACTGTCTCATAGCAGGTTTAATTGGTTAATCAGGCCCTTCAAACCAATTAAAAATTGTTCCCACACTTATGCCATTTGAAAATCCACCGCCTATACTACGGCATCATTCCACGAGCTCAAGCTCCACTTTCCCCACCTGCATTTATAATGGACTGAGTTGTTCTGGTAAAGAGACATAGTGGAAAAGATCCGCTCAAGCTAAGAACTCGTTCAGGAGCATGCGCCGGAAAACAAACCTCCATCATTCCAAAGATCCGCTAGTGCATATCTATTAAAGCAGAAACCTTTCGTTTCGATTTGTTTCAAACGAGAAATTATTTCGTGTGTATTGAAATATTTATACAAGAACTGTCGGAATATTTTATATTTTGCTAAAGAAGTTTGTATTATAAAATGGAAACTTCAACAACTCCCGAGACTTCAGAATCCAAGCGCGGGTATTTTTATAGTTTTGTTTTAGAATATGAAAGGTTTAAATGATGTAAAATTATTCTGAATCATTAGTTTAAAAATTAACAATATAGAACATTTGATTAACAATATTAATTTTGAAAGATTTGTTTAAATCCGTATTTTTTGCCAAATTTAATATACAAAAATTATCTTGACTCGTGTGTGTGTGTGTGTATGTATGTATGTATGTGTGTATATATATATATATATATATATATATATATATATATATATATATATATATATATATATATATATATATATAATGATAGATAGAGGCAGAAAGATATTTTTTTCCTGTCTTTTTGTCTCTCTCTCTCTCTGTATATATATATATATATATATATATATATATATATATATATATATATATATAATGATAGATAGAGGCAGAAAGATATTTTTTTCCTGTCTTTTTGTCTCTCTCTCTCTCTGTATATATATATATATATATATATATATATATATATATATATATATATATATATATATATATAATAAAATAATGGTACTACAATTTTTTTTAAATAAATTTTCCTTCTCTAATATTAGATTTGCAGTTTAAATGTACCTTCAGATTGCTAATTTTAATTCAAAGTTTTTTACAAAAGCCTGCTTTAAACTTGTAATCTATTAATATTTAACCATGTAAAATGCTTAGTTATTTAATTTTAACACCCAAGTAGGTATATACTTCATATGTAATATGATAATGCTATATGCTTACACATTTTGCCTTTATGTTATCTTAAACTCAATATGTATATAATTTTGAATGCTAATAACAAAAAGATTAGAAACTTGTTAATCTTTTACAATTATTTTAACTTTATAGAAAGCAGAAAAATAATTAAATTGCTATATCATTTATTGTATATAATATTTTTGTTTTAAATTTTAACCTTTTTCACTTAATGTGAGTAATAATGTACTTGCTGATTTTATTTTTTTTAAAAAGGAGCAGTTTTGATGAAATAAAAAAATGTAAAATGTTGAGTTTGGTTTTGAAATTACAATGAGCCATTGAATTAAAATAATACAAAACATGCTATTATTTATATTTCTTGTTGAAATCTTATATTTTTCTCTGAAAATTAACCTGACTGAGATTCAGATATTACTAAATCAAAGTTTGAACTCTGAAAGGATTTTGATAATTATCTGTTCTTATGCTATCTTTTATTATATTTGTATCATACTTTTTTTTCGTATCATATCTTCCTTTGTTTCTTTGATTTTGTTGTCTCATCAAAATATAAAAGCTTCCAAATATACCATACATGTGTGAACTTTGCTACTCTTTCCGATTCATTCTATTAAACATTCTTTTGCTGTTAATCCAATTTGAAATACTGAAAGTTCTTTCATTATAGCAGAATAATTACACTTAAATTGTCCAGAGCCACATCAACAACATACTGGTGCTATGCAAACTATAATACTTTATACCATTTTATTTTTTTCTTCGTTTATCAAAATAGTGTTAAAAAAGATGCTAAATAATGTCAAAATAACATGAATTAGTATGATATTCTGAAAAATTTAACTTCTTCTAAATTAGTATCAAAGCTTGAGTTTTTTTTGGTAAGGGAGTTGAATTTCCAGCCCATAAGATTATTTCCAGATTATTTGTTGCTCATATGGAGAATAATCGAGGATTATTTTGCTTATGCATGTTTCACTCACATTTGAAGTAGGGCTCTGGTTCCAAAGAGGAGGGGTTGTGTCATAGTTATTTGCATTTTGATCATGGGATATTTTAAAGTGTAAATATATATTATTTAATGATTCATTTTAGCATGTTACCAACCTGTGAAGATGCCATTTGATTCCAAGCATCATTAAAAGTTGCTGCTGCTTATATTTTATGGTCCTTATATAAGGGTTTTAAAAGTGCTTATTTTTTTACCAGCTGTTAATATTTTCCTTCTGAGGGAAAAAAAAAATCTAATTTCCCTCACTAGATCTGCCTGATTATAGGCTGTATGTTCTTTCTGATACCGGATTTTTCAATGTTTGACAGGTTTCAATAAATTTGGAGGACAGTGGAAAAGATTTTATCTTAATTTAAAGAAATAGTGATCGATTTAAGGAAATATAACCTTTTCATTTACTTGACTCTTCTTTCATCATCTTTTTTGCTCTTGTTCGGGGAGGAGGAATCTTTTTTTTTTTTTTACAGCTAATTATGTGTATTTAAAAAGCAAAAACACTAAGGTTTCTTTTCAGCTGCAAATCGCTGTTTTTCTGTATGTGATTACTTGTGTATGGAGTATTTATTAGTTATATTTCAACATGATTTAGTGATTCATCATTAGTGAAATGTTTAAATATTTTTACTTTAATTAATTTTTGAGCAAAAATTTAGAATTTTTTAACTATATGTTAGAAAATTTATATTTAATTCTTTGTAAATTTCCAAACAGGAATGCATCCAATTATTCAATGTGTCCAAAAATGAAAATAAAGTAAAATATTTAATGCTTCAAAGTTACTTATAGATTATTTGTTGCTTTTGGCAGAAAACAAATTTAAAAAACAAAACAAAAATAAATTGTTATAAATATTGTTTTTTTATATATAAACTATTCAGTGAGAAAAAAAAATGTAATCTATCACAAAAGTTCAAACTCGAGATTCTGACCTATCTTCTTGATTCTAATCTCAGAATAAAGCATTTTAGGAATTATGCTTATCTGTAAATGAAATAACATCAAAAGCTTAAAGCGTGGAGCTGCTATTTCTTAAAATGGTATTTTTCCGTTAGCCGGGCTCATATGTCGCCAATTGTGAATTAAATGTGAATTTGGTGTAAGAAATTTGGCAGAATTTTACATTATTTGGCGATTTTTCACTTACGCACGGCTAATGGAAAAAGCAAAATGTGCAGATTTTTATCAAATTTTAAATGAAATTTTCCATTAATTTTTTTTGTCTGTATATTCGAATGCGAGTGAACACAATAACTTAAAACTGTGATCAGTAAAATTTGGCACGCAGTTTTAGCATCTAGTACACATATACGTAAATACTGCTACAGTAATTTCGTGTATACGTAATTACATGCAAATGATGAATGAAATTTGGTAAGTAATCTTGCTAATCAAATTGTAGCTCTGTTGCAATTTTTGGATTCAGTTGGCCAACCAAAAATTTCTGACCATACTCAAAGTTTCTTCTTTTTTTAACCATAATTGGCTTCAGAAAATAAAAATCTGTATGCTCTTGGATTCACAGTCTTGTCCAAGGTACCTACTTTTTATGCCAGACTTGGGAACTGTGCAATAAAGTATTGGCGAGACATTTTCAGCTGTTTAAATGTGTTGCAGAGCATATTAAGCTATTTTTTAAAAAATGTATCAGAGTGATGTTGCATTTTTGACTTTTTATGAATCTGATGTTCATAAATTAATGAAACTATGATTGTATTCTTTTTTAAAAAAAAGTTTTGGAAGAAAATTTCCTACTAAAACTTTTTCCTCAGTGATTTTATAATGAGATTTTGTTAGGAGTTTCTTTGATACATGTAGATTTAGGATAGGGAAACATAGGAATTTCCAAAAGAATGTGCTAAGCATTAAGGATTTTTATCCCTTCATTCGGAGCATAAGAACCTTCTATAGAGCATATGTAAGATTGATTAAATAAATAAAAGTGAAATTGGTTCAAGAAATAAGAGACTATTTTAGAGTGAAATTAATATGGGTTGATATATTTGTATTGGTATATAATTGTATATTTTTTTAAATTAAATAAACAAACTATGTTTTATTTTAATATCCTCTGTCTGTGTACTTTTGTATGCAATGGCATCTAAGTATCAAATGGATCAAAAAAAATTTTTTTTTTTATTGACTTATTTTCGAGCCTTTTAGATTTTATTTAGACTTGCGAGAAATTTTATGACCATTAACCACAATACAATTGAATAAACGAGTTGAAAAAAAATGAAGTAAAAATGTTTAGATGTGATTATTGAGAATCACATCCTTCCTGTAAAGAGATGGTGGATGGAACATGTTTAAACTCGTTGCTGTGACTAAGTATTTACCTACAGAATTAAAATTAGAGATAGATATTGAAAGCCTTAGAGCCTGCAGCAATCGGGATAATAGACTTCCACTGTTTGAAATTCCTTTTGTAAAATTTAATGCATGACTTTACTTTAATCTCATTGATTGACAATGGAATATATCTTGTCCACAAATTTTTAAATCCTTACCTAATAAAGACAACTCTTAAGAAAGCTGGAGATTAATTATCCTTACTATCCTTGCTTTGCCTTCATTAGCTGTTGAAAGGGCAGTTGAGATTGTATCAGAAGCTTAAGCTACACCTTGCAATAAATCTGAGAGAGAAGGTTTCGTAGAGAATAGTAGAATAGAATATTAGAGTCATGAAAAATCATGCCAAAATTCGATAGCATGAAGGATTTATCTGCTATGTGAAATATAATATGTCTGTCTGTGTATTATATATAATATAAATGTCTTCTTTTTATAAACTTTGCCTGTAATAAAAAATTTTGTTTGTACAATTTCAATTTTTTTTATTAAAACATATTTTTAATTCTATTAAACCTGTATCTAAAAACTCATTCTGCAAAAGTTTTTAATATGTATTCTCTAAATTCAGCGTGAAGGGCAGAACTGATACTTGTTATAATAAAATACAGATTATATATGAATATAAATTTTAAATGTTCTAATTTTGAAATAAAATTTAATCACCAATACACTTCATATAGGCACTTTCTTAAAATTACCTAGTTTTGGTTTATTTACACAGTCATCAGATATAAATGCCCAAATAATATTTAATTATACCACAGCCCTATCAGTAAATGATATAAATATTTTAAAACCAGATTTTTTTGTAACATATTTATCAATTTTATTATACTTTATTAATAAGATGTATAAATTAAAACCTAAACATTAGCCTTTTAATTTTAATTTCCATCCTAAAAAATTATGTTGCTTCAAATAAGTATAAAATGAATTGCCATGTTGAATATATATATTTAAAATTGCTGAACAGGATAAATGTAATTTCTGTGGATATATGTATATTATATGTGGAGATGGCTTCTGAGAGAATAGTAGAATAGAATATTCGAGTCATGAAAAATCATGCCAAAATTCGATAGCATATGGACGACATATGTAGATGTGATATGGTGATAATTTATTCTGCTATTACAAGTGTAGCAAAAAAAAAAAAAAAATACATTTTCAAATTTCTGAATTAGTAGTATAAAGAAATTTTTTATTCTGAAATAAATTGATGCATTTCTGTTTAGAATGCAGTGCCAATCTGTGAAAGTGTTCTATTGCTCTTTTATATTTCCTGCATATTTATTGACTTCTAGGAAAAAAATTATTGAATTTGCAATATTCTTTTCATTTTAGATCTCCTGGACCATCTCCATCTCTTGAAAATCCTTCAATAACACCAAAGGTAAAATTTTCTTTGCTTTTTTTTGTACTAATAGAAATTTTGTGCTTGATAATTTATTTTAAGTGTTTGATTTGTCCATTTAAAAAAATATGTTGTTATACTGAATTAAGTAACTATCTTTAAATTATCATTGCTTATAAGGATACATAGTATGTGAATAATTCTTCACCTTATACATTAATATTCATTATGTATTGTTTTGAATAATTTTTAATGAATTATTAAAATGATATTCTTCTCCTTTCATCTCTAAATTTTTAATCAAATTAATTCATATTATAGTTCATGACAGCAACATTTAGAGATATTTAACAATTTTGCAGGAATTGTATTAGATTATACCTAATGAAGGTCACAACCTTCTATATGAGAGACAGATGTAACAAGGACACTTTCAAATCTTCACCAGATCTTTATTTACATTAAATTATATTGCCCATTGCTTGCAGAGGGTAGAAAAATATTGTTAAAATTAGAGAAATTATTTTTGTTATGTAAATTTTTATTTTGGTTATTCATATATCAAAGGAATTAATTACCTTTAACATTAATACTTCCTGGCCTTCAATCAGATAATTTTTTCATAATTATGGTTTTTTAAATTTAACAGAAGTTCAAACAAAACACAGCAATATATCTGATGATCGTATAAATCTTTGAGTTAATTACAATAACATGCATTATTTTTAATTGCAGGAGCTTTTTTCAAATACTATTTTAACATTTTTCATATTGCATTCATCTGAATTGTTTTATATGTCAGAATATTTGTGTATGTCTGATATTTTTAAACATAAAAAAAAGCATCTAATTTAAACACTTACTAATATATACTGTAGCTTTGTGTCCATTTTGTATTAAAAATTTACTTTTAATTTGTTAAGATTAAATTTAGAAATGCAGCATACTTATTAACATATGCAGCATACTTTTTAACAGATTATAAGTCAAATGCTTGTAATTTGTTGAATATTTTAATTATATAGTTTTAAGAAACTGCAAATAACATGGATGAACTGGTTTAGTCCTAGAGATTAGATATAAATAAATCTAATTTAGGTTAATATACTAAATAACTTAATTATAAATACCTTGTTAAATGTTGAGGTTAAATAACTTGTGTCATCTGATATAGATAGGTGAATGAGTGTTATATTAACTGGTAAGTGAAATTATGCTGAGCACTGCACTACATCTTTTTAAGCAAATTACATTGTAACATGTTAATGTTACATGTTAATTATGCTATCAAAGTTGTATTGATAAATGATATATGCCAGTGTTATAAATTTCCACTCTATCCCAAATTATTTTTTGCAAAATTTTGCTATGTTATCTATATGTTATCAAAATGTTTACATAGCTAGTAATCCTTCCTTTTGTTGAAAATCTGAAATTTTGTTCATGATAGATCTTGTTGTTGCACCGAATAATATATTTTGTTATTGCACTACATAAAAGATCTTGTAATTTGGATTATTTCAAACCATTTTATGCTCTGAATATATTTAAGTCATTTATTACTGTACAAACTTCAAATGGTTTTTTTTCTGGATGTACTTAATGTTTTAAATTTATTCATTGCTCTACAAGACTAACACAAGTTCTTAACTACTGCCATTTTGTTTCTTTCTAGGAAGAAAAAATACCTTTTCAGTTTGAAAATGCTTCTCTTAACGATATGAGGAAAGCCATAAGGGAAAAATGGCAAGAAATTGAAGAATTAAAAAAAGCAATTAGTGAAGCAGATGAACCGTAAGAACTTTTTTGTTTATTAATTTACATATCTAAAAATATTTTTAGAGCTTGTTTATCAAGCTTACACTTAGTACTTTATTTTCTCCAAATGTCTTTGCAGAATATATATATATATATTTTTTAAATTTTAGTGAAAATGGTGTTTGAAAATTGCAATGTGAAAATATATATATATATATACTTGAGAAATATATTAAATGTTTAAATTTTTATGGAAATTAATTTAAATGTATTTTGATGATTAAGTGTAAAAATTATAGTAATGAATTTTTTTTTTTAAAATTGTACAATGGTTTTTGTTTGAAATCTGATTTGAAATCATCTTATTAAATTTTAATACATATTGATTCTTTTAAACACAATTATATTTGACAGATAAATCATATTATATTTTTTGTTTCACTAATGTGTAGCATGTTCTAACAATTTTTAATAACCTGCTTCTCAGTGAATGTGAATCAGACATTTTAAAGAGAATTCATTTCATGCCATGACTATATGTTCTTATCTGGAAAGTGAACTTTAATATAATTTTGCCTAAGTGAATAGTTTTCAGGTGTAATTTATAATAATTTAAATACAAAACTTATAGAAATATGTTTCAATTTTCAGAGTTTATTTATTGTGAGAAAAACATTCCAATGATAGAACAATACTTTCATTTTAAAATAAAATGTGTATGAAAATAATATTCCCTTGATTTGCTTTTAATGCTTTTTTCAATATCTTTATTTAAAAAAAAAATGTAATTTTTTTCAGGGATTTTGATGAAAGTCAGATGGAATGGTGCATTGATAAATTGCAGAAGTGCAGTGAATGTAAAGAACAAATTCATATGGTGATGGAAAGTATAGGTGAGTGGTAGGTTAATAAAATGAATTTCTCAGTGGATTATTTCTGCATTATCATAATTCTAAATCACTTCTTTATAGCTGTTCTTCAGCAAAAAACTGTGAAGGAAGTCTATGAAGATCTTGGCATGAAAGATGAAGATTAAAATGAAGATTCACTAAAAAATTATCTTAAGTTATAAACCAAATTAGAAATAAATATTAATTAAATGCAAAAATGGAACAAAAAAAAAAAGAATTAATTGGGCCTGAAGTCTTTTTCAAGGGTCACCATCAGGTAGGGATTCAAACCAGGGATTTTTTTTCTAAGAGGTCTGATTTTCGTCCAAAATATTTACCCCTCGTGACCTGAAAATCCCAAAAAATTGAGGTTTTGGAGATAAGAATTAGTATCAGAAAATCAAAGACAATAATTACACAATAACAAGCAGAATATTATATTATGTATTGACCCTGTAGCTTCCTGTTTTATGACTTTCAATACACATGCACTTTTTCAACCGGTTTCAGCAGATGCTTTTTTTAAATAATTCAGTTATTTCTTTGAGCGCGTTCTCTAAGACTGCACCTCCCTGTTAGTGTTCCAGTGATAAACAAGGCTTAGAAGATGGCGCTAAAACTTGGGCCCCGATACATCATCCACTTTACTGATCCTATTATGAAGCAGTACTCCAGACACATTTAAATGAAGCAGGAAGTAATTTTAGTGATAAGGATAATTGTACAGAAGAGTTTTTCGATGAAAGTTCGCCTTCAACTGATTATCATATGTATATTAAAACATAATTAATTTTTCTAGTGATAATGTATTTTGAAAATTTATGAAATATATTAATAAAATAAAAGATATATATACAGAATTTATAGGCTGATTTTTATATTAGTTCTTAACCTGTATGTTCAAAATGCCCTAGAAAACCACCGTGCTATGAATGTCACACAAGCCGATAAAAAATCGGCCAATTTTACCCATTGTCATTTTTTTATTTTTTATATGATTATTTAATTTTACATTATATTATAGTTAAAAGTAATATGTTTTTTCAAGAATATTATTTATTGTAACATGTAATTTGAGAAGAAAATGTATGTTCCAACTCATTTACTTTTTTCAATGATAATATATTTTGAAAACTTTCTAAAACATATCTATATATCAAGAAAAATATCTGCAAAATATATTGGCAATTTTTCATACTAATGCAGTCTCGTAGACCAGTTAAGTCCTAAAATTTCACCTCCCCAGTTAAGGGTTAAAACATCTATACTGAAAAAGTTTTGGGAAAAATCAGTAGTAATTAAGTTTTTAATGAGATTGTTTGTTGCTTCGGTATAAGAAATTTTGTTATTACAAATTTTTTTAATCCCGTCAAATTGTGAGAGCATCAAATTTTTGAAAACATTAGAGTTTCAATTAGAAAGGTAATTACTAAATTTAATGATTTTAAAGTTAAATTCATCCCTTTTATCGTAAATACCTACCAAATTTTTTCCGTTAGAAATTTCTATTTTTAAATCTAGACAGAAAGCTTTATGCTGATTTTCGTTCACTTCATTTAAAAATAAATCATTAGGGTTACAATCAATAACAACATTAGAATTATTTTAAAAATAAATCATTAGGGTTACAATCAATAACAACATTAGCATTTTTTAAGTTTAATAAAAGCAAGTCATTGATATATCTTCATCTATACAATGACCTATTTCTTTGTTTTTCATATTTTAATGAGGGTTTTTTTTTGTTTGTTTCATGATTAAATGGTCTTTTTGTAGCTTGGTTTTATTCCATTTTGCTGTGATCTTACTTAGATTTAGAAAATTTTTTGAAATAATATTTTGCTTGTTATTGTGTAATGGAGTTTGTAATACTAATTCTTATCTCTGAAACCTGAATTTCTTGGGATTTTTGGGTCACAAGGGATCAGTATTTTGGATGAGAGTCGGACCTCTCAGATAAAAAATCTCTACCTTAGGGTGACCTTTGAAAAAGTCTTCAGGCTGGATTCATTGCTTTGCTCTTTTTGGTTCCTTTTTTGCATTTAAACTTAATATTTAATTCTAATTTGGTTAAGTTCATTTGTGTTTTAGTTGTAGCAGCATTAGCATTCTTTAAATGCAATGCATCTTTTATTAGTTTGGTTCAGGAAATATTTATTTTTAAATTGAATTTCAGAATGATTACCTTTTTTGATTGATAGTTTCTTCTTATTAGTTATTGTAGCTATTCTAAAGTAATTTTATTTACGTAAAAATTGCAAGAACTTGCTAAAATTGTAATCTGGAATATTCTAAAGTTATCTCTTTAGAAATGTTTATTATTATTATTATTTTACAATTTACACTCTTAAAATGGTTAAAGCTTTATATTCATCAATAATATAGTGTTTATTGAATTTTAATTTTCTAGTTAGAACAAATATTCTTTTAATTTGATACTAATATGAGAGCCGAGTCATTCATTGTTTGATCCTAAATTCACATCATGTGATACTTGTGCTATTGTAATATATGAATTGTCATTGTAAATAGACATCGTGTGTATTTATTTAACTATTATATACATATGCATATTTCTGAAATGTGATAGTTTTTTTCCAATTAATAATGTAATTGTTCACAGCAGATGATTTACATTTTTTCTTAGTGATGTATCATGAATAAAATCCTTTAATTGCAGGGATTACCCTAAAGTTTCAAAAAAGTGTAAATTTCCTTGCATTTTGTTGGGTAAAAATATTATGCCTAGTACAAGTATTTATTAAATCTATAGAGCCTAATAATATAATAATTCTTGCATGTGCTGTTGTAAATAATCATCTTGTATATGCCATATTTATATACAGTAGACTCCCGATTATCCGCGGACGGGTTATCCGCGCCTGCCGCACAAAGTTTTCTCTTTTTCTTTTTGACTGATTTTTTCAAAAAGTGCAGTTTTACAGTTATGCTTTTGTAATTACATAATACATTACAGTATTAAAACAGTACATATGTATTCATTTTTCTGTGTATTCTTGACGCCTCTCGTAAATACAAAGCACTTTTCTGTTTTCATTAACAAAATGCATTTTAGGTTAGTTTTGAGTGATATACTAAAATATTAAGCGTTAGTTAAACATCCTGCTGTTTATTTTACGTTTTATTGTACATAAAACGATTTTTTCAAGTTGGAAGGACTTTTCTTTTTTGCTGTACCCGTTTTTAGCTTTTTTCGGATTATCCGCGATTTTTGTTATCCGCGGCGGCCGCGCCACCCAATTCCGCGGATAATCGGGAGTGTACTGTATTAGTTTGTGTATTCAGATTTTTTTCAAAATGCTATGCAGAATTTTTACTATCAATCAAAGTTGCTTAACATAACAGCTTTGTATCAGAAAAGTAGTGTATAAACTTTAAGATCAATGTTTTATAATTTGGTAGCAAGATTTGTAAAATATCAGGACACTTTATTCTAAATAATTCAGATTCCAGTTGCCATAGTTTCACAGAAATGTAGTCGCTCCTACCATCTTATTCAAAAAAGATATTCTTATCTTTCAATAAACTTTTTAAGCTCAAAATTTAAAAATCTTTTATGAAGAAAATTTAAGAAATACTAATTACACAAAATCATCTTATGTCAACAAATTTTCTTGAAATCTGTACAGCTTATATTTTATTTGTTACCATTTTTGTCACCACTGGTAATTATAAATGTTCATAATGTTTTCATAATTATGTTAATAATGTCATCCTACTTGAGAAATTCTTAATACACATAGCTATCTGTGAGTAATATTTGCAAATAATACCAGAGACACTATTGCTAAATGGATAATTTAATAATATTATCAAATGAATATCCTCTATCACAAAAATTGGATTTTGAAGAAGTTTTCTGAAATGAAAACTTGGAATAAACACCATAAATTATTTTTATTTTACAACATTAGAAACATCTTACCAGGTTGATAAATTTGTATTCAATCAAACTTTATTTGATTGCAATATCATAATACATTGAACAATGTTATTGAAACATTTATGAACTATTACAACACCATACAAGCATTAATTGTACAATGGTGAATTTAAATAAAGAAGATATAAAATAGATTTGTATCGAATAAAAAAATAAATAAATTTTGAATTGTTCTCTTACTTTTTATAAGACACTTTAAAATAAAATGTTCTGAAGCGTGATTAAGCATTTCAAAAAAGGAAATTCTATAATGTTTATTAGGACCTCCTACTTAAAGAGTATCCTTAACGAGTATGTTAACCTTAAAGAGGACCTTTTTAAAGACTATATTAGTTAAGAAAATGAGTCATCTTTAGATCATAGTTGTTTAAAATAGTGTCTTTTGAGATTAATTACTTAAAATATTTTAAAATAATTAATTTATTTGAATAAAATTAATTTTCCTCTATTTTAATTTTTCTATTGCCCTTTATTATTTTGATCTTACTAATGCTTGAAAACTTATTTTTTTATCATCTGAATTTTATTTTATTTTATGTCATGTATGTATATGAAAGCTGCAGTTTCATAATTGAATTGTTTAATTTCATCATTGTACAAACATTTACCATGTTGATAAGTGTATATTGCTATTAAATCTTTTTATTTATATATTGTATCATATTATACTGAACAATCTATTTAAACATTACATCATTTTACAAACATTGATTGTATAATAAGGAATTTTGAATATGGAGAAACTTTGAAATCTATATTTGTGTTAATTCATTTTAAATATAACTGCTAACTAATATTTGGGTACTCAGAAGTTTTATATTATTAATCTAATATATTGAGATTTTATACATTTGGAAAAGAAACTAAACTCAAATATATACAGTGTTTTTTATACTTTTATTTTTATAGCAGTAAAAGGCAAATTCATAAGCTAAATAATCTGTTAAATTTAAACTGAAGTTGGTTTGCACAAAAATAACATATAGATTCGTGTAAGATTATATGTAACATTTATAGTAATGAAATGATTTTTGTTTTTAGTTGGTTTAATGGATAAATAAAATTTGGTTAATTGTTTCTATTTATCAAGGATTGTAGAAGTAGACAATTTGGTAGAAACTGATGCATGTTAAAAACTATAAAGTGTTGCATTTTTATATTTATGGAATACATGCATCTTCTTATATTTTGCATATTTTTGATCCTTTGTTGAATTGTTTAATGTACAATATTCCATTCTTAAATTTGTATAATTTTTTTGTTAATAAAAATTAAATTTGACATGAAGCTATTTGGTCCTATTATTATTATCAAGGTCTGTTCAATAGTAAAATTATAAATTGAACAAAATTAACGAATTCACAAGTATTTGATGCCATTAAAAATAAAAATGAAAAACAAAATCATTTTTAGTTTAATTTTTATTTTACAATTGTTGATTGTAGATTACTCCTACTGTGTGGGCACAATTTTTTCACATTGGTAATATCCAACAAAGTCTTGATTTTAGCTGACAATAATTACAGATAAATGTTCCCCTGTCTTGTTTTGTTTATCACTTAGCCTAACTGGTGCCCATTCCTATTATAAGCATTTTTTAAATTTTATTTACTTATTCATTGTATGTTATTTGTTTATGATGGTCACTACTTATTCTAACTACGTCACTACTAGGGATTGCAATACCGGGATACCGAATACCGGTATTTTGAGCTATTTTTCAATTTTGTAATACCGGTATTCACAAGTTGAAATACCGGTTTTTCGGTATTTACTACAAATTTTTTAAATTGTCTCCACTATAGGTTCAGGGATCGCCAACATAACAAAATAGTATGCGTTTTTGTTTTTATGTCTCCCTAACGGGCGAAATTAATTAGCTAATTAATGGCTGAATTGCTTAAATCTAAATTGGAGAAACATGGATTATCCCTGAAAGAAAATATTGTATCCATAACGACTGACAGAGCAACAGTTATGAAAAAAGTT
This sequence comes from Argiope bruennichi, assembly GCF_947563725.1. Classification (NCBI taxonomy): domain Eukaryota; kingdom Metazoa; phylum Arthropoda; class Arachnida; order Araneae; family Araneidae; genus Argiope; species Argiope bruennichi. The sequence continues at coordinate 61,204,777 of NC_079154.1, forward strand.
GGAAAATTGATTGGTGCAAATCAGCAATTGTGCTATGCTCATGGAATTCAATGAGGAGTAATAGATGTATTATACCAAAAAAATAAAGAACAGAAGAATCCAAATACTGTGGATATAGAAACTTCGGATTTCGACATTGAAGAGAGTAAAAGTGAGAGTGATATTGACAATGAAGATAATGACAATGTAATTGGTGAAGAAGATATTGCTAATGAGGATGAAATGTTAACCCATCAAGAATTGCTTCTTATAATTTATAAAGTTCGAAAAATTGTTAAGATCTTTAAACTTTTCGCTATATAAAATGCCATATTACAAAAATATATACTAACTGAAAATAAAACAGAATATATGTTACTAATAGATTCTAAGACACGTTGGAACAGTTTACTCCTAATGATGGCACGATTTTTGAAATCCAATCCAAAAAGCAATAATCGATTTAAACCTGTAAATTAATTTTTCAGATAGTGAATTCGACTTAATATCCAGAACTATATCAGCTCTACTTCCAATAAAACTGACTATAGAGGCATTATGTCGGAGAGATTTTAATTTATTAACATCTAATGTAACAATAAATTTCATGCTGCAGTCATGAAAGAACAGCACACATCACTATCAGAAGAATTATACATTACATTGAAAAATCGCGCAGAAGAAAGGCATACCGAAACAGAAAATGTCTTATGTTATTTACATAATTATAATAATTTTAAAAATGAAAATGAAAAAGAAGGAAAGAAAATAATAAATTCAAATCTAATTAAGTTTATAGTAAATTTTCTTAAAATTTTTTACCCGCAAACCTATTCACATTCAGAAGAATTCAGTTATCGAAGATTTTGATGACACTAATGTTGATAGTGAAAAGGAATTGTCTCTTGAACAAAAATTAGAATTAGCGATAGATAAAAAAAAATTTAACGAACCAAAATACAATACAGAAATCAGCTATCTCCAAAACCATCCGACGAGAAATTGATTTATTTGAAGATGAGGGATTTAGAGGTAAATACTTGGAAAAAGTATATCGCGCATTGCTAACACTATCACCAACTAGCGTAGATGCTGAAAGAGCGTTTTCGACAGCTGGTAATTTTCACACAAAATTACTTTCCAGGCTTAAAGACAGTACAATGGATGCATTATGTTTTTTAAGATCGCATTTCAAAAATTTGCAATAGTACCACAGACTGAATAGTGATATTTATACTTTTTTTGTGATTTAAATAAATAAGTTGTGACTTTTCTTTTTTGTGATTCTTTATATACTGTTATAATTTATAAGTTACATATTATTTTTTGTGATATTTACACTCTCTTATAAAACTGGCAAATAAAACAAAGAAACATCTGTGTTTTCTTTCTTTTTCTAAAATTTCTAATACCGGTATTAAAACCGGTATCCCGGTATTAAGATTTAAAAATACCGAATACCGGTATTGAAATTTTGGTCCGGTATTGCAATCCCTAGTCACTACAGAGATGCTATACAAATGGCAGGCTATTAGAGTACTCTAGTTTGGAATTCAAAAATTTATTATGAAATTCATCACTTGCAAAGATGGTTTTGCCATGAAAAGCTCCATTAAGTTGGTGAGTTTTTCCACCAATTTCACTTTGTAACCATGAGTTTTGTACTTCAGTAATTTCATATGCCATTTGCAGTTTTAAATATTAATTATATAACGATTTTCAGTATTCTGCTCTTTTGTGGTCATAGAAATTTTAATGACACAATCAAAATTTGTTGAATGTAGTAAATGCCTGAGTTAATTGAGTATAAAAAATACTGACATATACATGTCGTATAGCAAACGTATAGACTAAATGTTATAAATATTCATTATTATTTCATGAAATTGAATTATATTTTGTTCTTTGAATTACTTTTTAACTGAATACAATGTTCAGAAATAATAAAATAGCTGAAGAAAAAAGTTTGCAGCCGCCACTCTAGATGGTATAGTGCCTGTCCTGATATTCACACAAGTTTTATCAAATTGCTGAACTAGATAAAAATTCAAACAACCTTTTTATTTTTCTCCTAGACAAAAAATTTCAAGTGTATTACAATATAAAACAAATGTAAATGTAAAAACGGCCACAAAGCGATTTTGAAACTGAATTCATTTTATTACAAACAATTTTGTGAAAGATTAAAAAAAGTTTTTACATTTTTGGCCCTTGCCTCCGTAAAAGAAGTTTAGAAAGATTTAAAAAAAAAAAAAAAAAAAAAAAAACCCAATAATAATAAAAAAAAACATTTCGAAATTTTGAGGAATCTCTATATTTTTTCAGGTCATATATGTCCCAAATAATCCAATTGTTAATTGTTCTTGCATGTGAAAACAACAATAAAAAAGTGTTATTTGGCACTAAAATTTTGGATTTTTTCTTTACAAGTAAAATTCGAATTTATCTCAATTATGTTGAATGAAGTCTGTGTATTTATCTATGCACGTTACTTGAAACTTCATAATTAAAAAATGCAGCAAGTTAAATGTATAAAACTTGTAATACATTTAGACTTGGTATGTCATTTTATAACTTGGATTAAGGTTTATATCAAATTTTGGACTTCATCCTCTTAAAGGTTAACTAAATGCCAATTAGTCGCTTTATGGATAACTGAAAGCAATAATTCAAAAGAGGCCAAAAGTTATATAAATGAAAGTTTTTATGCGATCTTTTTATTTTTCTTGAATTTCTAATTGAAATTATATATATTGGCCAAATTTAGAAGACAGTTGGTCAAAGAATAGATGTTCAAATGCATATTTTCTCTGATTTTGACCGGATAATTCTTGCGTGTATGTGTATGTACTGTATTCTTGCGTCTATGTATGTTGTATAGCATGGTCTTGTCAAACGCCCAGTTATCGAATGTTTTATTTATATTTCATAAATAACACCCCTTTCTTACCCTTTTCTCTGAATATTTTACATTAATAATGATAATGACGGGTGATTAAGATGACTCTTAAGTGTTTCCAGGATTCTTTTTATCAACGCTCTTCTTGTATTTTAAATTTCATAGGAAAAACAGGTTAAAAATATTCTGTTGATAAAAACAATGATGCGATTGCTCCCTTCAGTGTCTGCAGTTAGAGCCGCAGTCATCTGGTGGTGTAATCATGGGATAACATCTCGGGGTCTAAATCCGACTCCATGGAAAACCAACCATATATGTATTGATAATATATGTTGAAGATCTTGCTGTTGGATTGTATGGCGTACAATTATTTAGAAATGCATGTAGGCTCTAGTGTGATCCTTGCCATATGAATATGATTTTATACTAAAATATCTCTCTTAAAACTGACCACGTTATTTCAAACCAAGACTTCAGTCTGACTAAATTAAATTAATCGAGGCAACATTATGGGAAGGAATTTTTGCATGCTGTTTTGTCTGATGGAAGGAGATCTAATTGTGAAGCATTTTTTATTGGCTGTCATAAGTATGATGGGATTGATTAGAAAGTGGATTTTTCAGCATAATATCGTGTGTACTTTTTTAAAGAAGTGAAAGAACTCGAAGACTGTGGTATCTTGCTGGATAATAATAACCATCAACTTGTCATTGGGATGAATGGTGTAATCGACTTAGATGGTGAGAACAACGATGTTATTTAATCTTTACAAATGATTCATTGCTCTCTTTAATTTTTGAGCGAAATGTTGCTGATCACCCAATCCACCAATTTGTGAACGTGCGTGTAGTACCCGTAAGTTTTCGCTAATCCACAACCTAGACCCCAACTGACGATTCCAACTTGAGTCCAGTAGGTGTCCCCATCTTCATTCAACCAGGACTGCATCACAGGGCCTCCACTATCTCCTGGACAAGTGTCATTACCTCCTTGAAGATAGAGATGGGGGGAAAAACTATTGTAAATTAAAATTTAATTCCAGACAAATTAGTTAAAAAAATCTTTTAGTTATAATTCAAAATGGTTTTTATGTGGTAAAATAAAGTATGATATATTTAGTGACGGTCCGCTAAAAAAGTATCCAGACACTACTCGTTATTCCGAAACTAATTATCGCACAATTGAACTGTAATTGCCTGTCACAGTTTATTATAAGTGGATAAATATTTTTTCAGAGAAGGAAACATATACAAGTGGTAATAATTAAAGTGGTTCTATTCAGACCCCTCTAGAACCCATTCTAACCATCGGATTTTTATGAAACTTGGTGTACACATTATATGGACCATGGGTGGGGAGGAATGCTGCAATAAAAATAGTTCATATTTTGACAATCAGAGGGCATTTTAAAAATTCTTTATACATATTAGTGAAATCTATAAAGAGATTTGGAGTCAGAACCTGAAAATCATTCTGCGTGTCTTTGCCATTGTTAATCATGTCTTTACAGAAAAAAAAAAAAAAAAAAAAGATCGAGCTTTATTGGTAAAATTGGGTTACCAAAACGGCTGCACTACATGGATATCGTCGTTTAAAGAGATTGTGAAAATGTTGAAAGATGGTTTGATAAAGTTGATTATGAAATTTGAAGAGACTGGGGACTTGGGTGTGCTGCCAAGAAGAGGACGGAAAGAAGTAGCACTGCTGTAATTAAAAGAGCCCCCAATTTCAGCTATTCTTCAGCATGTGCTCGAGCGGTATCACGTGAGTTGCCGAACCCGTGGTATACAATACGAAAAATTCTGCGATTCATTTTAAAATGGTGTTCGTATAAGATCCACTTGGTGTAAATGCTGCCACCAAACACGCTATGAATTTGCTTGCCGATTTTTGGCGGGAATGGAAGTTGATGACTCTTGGCCTTAGTAAATTCTATAGTCTGGTGAGGTATACTTTTCTTTAGATGGAGCTGTGAATAATCAATATTGCCGCATATGGGGTGCTTCACTTCTTAATGAACTGCACCAATAACAATTGATTACGTGATTGCTTGGTGTGGATTTACTGCTAATTTTATCCTTGGATCGTTTTTCTTTAAAACTCTCACTCCTCCAGGTCCTAAATCATGCTCTGGCACGAGTGCACGGTACAGTGAACTCCTTGGAATGTAAGCCATTCCTGCTTTACAGGAATATCAGTGTTTACAGACAGTGTCTTCATGCAAAATGGAGCAACTCACCTCACTGGGCGCCAAGTCAAAGAGTTGCTTCGTGCTAACTTTGGCGATAATCATGTAATATCCAAAGCTTTACCGGATGCCTGGTTTGCTCGTTCACCCGACTTAAATCCCTGTGATTTCTGGTTGTGGGGATTGCTAAAAGACCGTATTTATGGAAAAGGAGTTAGGACTTGACCTGAGTTGTGATCATTTGCTGCAGTCCCTGGATGGTTTCTTTGCGCTACCATTGAAAACGCTATAATGCGCTTTCAACATGTAATTCATATCATTTGGCCACACGCAGAGTACATTCTGCAATTGAATAAATTTTAATGATTTGACAGATTTTTTTGCCTCTTTTAGGCCTGTTTTTATTGCAGAAGTCTTTTTCCCATGGTCCATATAATGTAAATACAAAGTTTAATCAAAATCCGATAGGCAGAATGGATTTTAGAGGGGTTTGAACTGGGTCTCTTTAATTATAACCACCCTGTATGCGTTTAGTTTTACAAAAACTCAATTTTAAAAATTGGAACGCCCATTTCTGAATATGTATCTAAATTCTTCACATTAAAATAGTTCAAGTACATATAATATTTTATAATTTTGAGTAAACGGTATCAATTATAAATATTTGAAATTTTAATGTTAAATGAGAGTTTCATTTTTCTCAATATATTTTCAAGATATAGTGAATCTTTGACCGTAATTCTTATTTTGATTTAAAATATTCACTCAATACGAAAGACAAAAACTATGCATTTTTTTAATATATGAAAGTATAAAGTATACTTTTTTACTAGTTTTAAATTCCTAAATTAAACATTTTTTATTAAAACTTAAAAAAAAAATGAATTGAAATCAAATTTTGAAACATTATTGTTTAACATTTTATCCACTTCTGTCAAAAGATTATTAAAGATCCTCATTTCGAATAGAGTTCTTGCTTTATACACACATAGAATAACTCACCTTTTCCATCTCCGGCGCAAAACATACGATCACTAAATGCGCTTTCACGTAACAAATAGAAGAAAGCTTCTCTACTTCGGCACCTTTCTCGAGATTGAATTGGAAGTATTATCTCTTTTAGTATGTCGGGGGGCTGATATTCTACTTGTTCCATAATCCGCATGATCCTTGTCAGTCCCCATCCTATAGCTACTACATGTTCTCCTGGTTTGTAAAAGCTTGTATCATGCAACAATTCTAAAAACATTTGAAAAAAAAGATAACTAGCTACTACTACTTTTGTAAAAATAAAAAGGAATATATATATATATATATATATATATATATATATATATATATATATATATATATATATATATATATATATATATATATATATATATATATTTCTAGACAAACACAGCTAACACACATCAGTACACGACAACAAACAGTAGGTCACAAGTAGTAATCGGTAGTAATAACAACCACAGCACACAAAGCGGCCAGACAGAATTCAGCAGGAGGAGGGAATGTATGTACAATGCTTCACTCTGTGGTCTCTCCAAACGTCTGCAATTCACCACTGTCTCCTCGCTTTAGCTGTATCCAACTGTCGACTCAGTACAGCATGACTTGATATTGCTTCTACAATAAACACTAGGACTCGGCACACAATTCAATTCATCAATCGCTTGAGCTCCACACAACGCTTGCTCTCCGCCGGACTGATCCAACTATTCTGCCGTTTCTTTCCAGGGCTAAGACTGCCGGCCTTTTATAGTTTCCGGGAGTTGGGCACAGAAGGTTCTGGACCAATCAGGCGTGTCTTGGTTCCTGTTGCTCAATTGCTAAAATTCTGGAAGTTTCCAGTAATATCTATTTTGTCACCAAATTCGTCGCCAAGTCTCTAAATGGTCGTCAAGTTTGTTGCCAGCTCTGAGATCTCTGATGCGGCATCCGATTAACACCCAACAGAGCTAACTGTAAAACGGTCTTTTCAGTAATTGAACTGACCTTGCTGAGAAGCCACATTATAGGTTTGTAACAATATTATATATATATATATATATATATATATATATATATATATATATATATATATAAATCACAATTGATTATACGACTCGCACACTAAGGCACACGTAAATATTTATTAATATCGTTGACAGTTTATGACTTTAATACACCAAAACTACTAGGGCTCTCATCGTGCTTCACTGTCACCTAATTAGATAGTGGTGTAAATAATGTATATTAAGGATTTTATATAACATTAAAACCAAGGGAAGTGGTTTCCTCAAAATTTTCTCGTATACTCTATAATAAAGATCTTTTCTCTCTTAGCATAAAATTGTGGATCTTGGATAATTTGCATGGCATTGGTGAAAATAGTTACGAAATACAGATCTCTTGTGTAAATGTAGAATTTTTACGAAATGTATATGAGAATATAGTGGACACATTTTTGTTGGCTGATTGATACCGAAATTTTACACGAAATTGCAGCTGTAACGAATACACCAAATCTCACACACCGAATCTCATTGATTATGAGTTACTGTGTTTAGATGCACACACCCACAGCCGGACAACCATTTGACATATTTGATTTAGAATTTGATAATTATCTATATTTTAGATGTTGATTTTGTGTATTAATTCTTATTTATCTAACTCTTTGCGTTATGTAGTAATCAAATTCATTTGTACTGGAATAGCCAAATAGATAGACGTCCTGTGAATAGATTTTGTGGAAAATTTAATAAAAATCTACTTATTTGGTCGTAATTTCATATACTAAATTCAATCGTCTAGCTGAAAGCGTTTCTAAATTATTGTTGAGTTATTACAGATAGACAGACATAATGTCAAAAATAGGTTTTTTCTGAAGTGTGGAAATTCGTGAAAATCTCGAGATCTTGGGCAAGGACGTGATAATACCAACAATGTTGATATTTATTTTCAGAATCCTGCATACTAGAGTTGAGTGCAAAAGAAAACCAGTATTTAACTGCAAGTTCTTAGCGAACAATATCTATAATAGAGCCTATTGGAGTGCGATCTTTGGCCATTAATCGCTAAGATGCGATTAATACAGAAGTATCAAAAAATTGAATATGTACTTTGTGACTGCTTTTTCCCGACCGATGAATAGAAACCAGACGATTGTAGTTACTGTTCGTCAACGGATTCTGAGACGACCACATTTCGACGATTCCATCTCATTAAGGGGTGAGAGGCGGAACGATAAGCCGGTATTCACCTTTGAACTTGGATTTTCCCCATTAGACACTTTTTAGTTCAATTTTTTTTTCACGTGTATGTGAGTGTTGTGTCATTTCAGATCGCATTTTATTTTAGCTAAATATTTCATATTGATATAGCTAGTTCTAGTGGTAAAAAAGCTTTCAGGAGTGGTAAGAAGAAAATTTTATACAATATCCTTAAATATTGTGATCAAGAAGCAGAAAACGGGGATCTTAAAATAATGCCGGAAAAATTCAATAACATATAAAAAAGAAGCATTTTAATATAATAAAGATCATTGTTATTTTGTAAAAAAGTAATTACCAAATTTTAAGAACAGAAATTTTTTATTTATTTTTCATAATTTAATGTTTATGTCCCTTATATTAAATAAAAATTGCTCTGAAATATTTTACTGTGCTTTTTTTCTTCTGTATTACTAATTATCTGTAATGTTTTCGTCTCATAAAACCGCTGGTCTTCATTGTTAAATGTGAACATCTCCTCCTTTCATCTTTCCTTTCACCCTTATTTTGACGAATTAAACCCATCCTAACGCATGCGCAAAAGCGCGGAGGGTTTTACAATCCGTTGTCGAACGGTACAAGATCACATACGAAATTTCTTTTAGTTATGCCATTATCGCATTTATATGCATGTGTTAGAAGAGACCGATAGGTGGTTTTCTCTTGGCAAATGTGGTTCAAAATTTGATATGCATTTACAATTAAGGTATTAAAACTTGAGTACCAAATTTTATCCATTTGTTGTGTGATAGAATAATCGAGTTTACATACATTGGAATTTATTGCAATAAAATGACAAAATCTTGTTTATTTTTTAATTAATGGAAATTGCAATTAATTTTTGGTTTTTGAAATGTCGATAGTGATATTTTATTTTTCTCATTTTGCAGTGCTTTTCACATGTGACAAATTTTTTGTAGATCTGTGTAACAAATACAGATTGTTTTATATATACAGATTTAAACAATTTTATTCATATAATTCATTCTATTATATTTCTTTTTTTTTCTCTTCATTATATGAAAACTCATATCAAAATGCCGAAAAAAAATTATACTAAAAAGGGCATATATTATATAATGTAGGTGTAGAATTTTCGTTTCAAAGTGTGACAGTCCAAATGTTTCATAACTTAAAATAATTAATTGCAAACTTGAAAAAAATATTTTCGTTTCTATCATAACAATTAAAGGCGAAAGTTGCAAATATAGCGTAAGACATTAAATAAAGTTATGCAATGCAACATGAAAGTTGTAGTTAAACGGCAATATGACATACAATATTATATTTTTCATGTGGCTGTGATGTAAATAAATTGCCTGTTGAGAATTTTTAATGTAAACTGATTTTGTCTTGAAGGAAATAATTTGAAGTTTTCATAGCTAATGAATGCGATGAACTGTAAATGAGAATCAAGTTCATTTTGTACAATTTTGAATATATACAATTGTTAAAAACTCACACAGAAACTTCTTTCAAGCTTAAAAGAGATATTTTCCGAAATATCTTCTATTATATTTAAAGTTTCAAATGGTGTTAAAATTTCTATGCAATAAAGAACACCGTGAAATAATCGACTTTGTCGCTAAGGGATCAAATAAAGTTAACTGAAAAGAGTAGTATAGAAATATATTTTTGAAATGATGTTATTCTCCCCCTCCCCCCATATGTCTTAGTTCATTATTTTAAATATATTATGCAACTGGAAGTTGGTTTAAAAAAAAGAAACTCTTAAATGGTTGAAATTTTAGCATTAAATAAAAGATAAAATGTATTATCCAATCAATAATTAAAAAAATTATTAGATAATCTGCAAACACAGGATGCCTATTTATTAAAAAAAATATTTTGAATACATCTCAATCTATATTATCTCTCTCTCTCTCTCTCTCTATATATATATATATATATATATATATATATACAAAAAATTTTAAGGTATTTCTCTATGTGTTGTTTAGGTGTTTCTTTAAGAACTGTTTTAAACTTACCTCGAGGTGGCAAACATATTGGTCGAACTAAGGAGTTGAACTTAATAGGTGTTTTAAGCTGTAGTAAGGCGATATCATAATCAAATACTGGCCCAGAACGATAGTTTGGATGGATGAGGATTTTCTTTACTCCAGATTCCTGTAAAGATGATTGATTTCTCACATCAATCTGACCTAAAAAGAAATATTTATTTTTAAATATAAGATACTTCATTGAGTTTTTTTATTCTTCTGATTAAGCTTGCATTACGTTGAACATTCTATTGAAAAATTTCACAGATACTTGGTTTTTTTCCACTTAAATTTGTCTTTCATCTGTTTTACCTTATTATTTTATATCTCACTTTGCAGTCAATTTTTTTTCGTTCTCTTTTAAAGAACAGCACTGTCAGTGAATGTATCGAGAGTTTTGTTTTGTTTCTTTCTGTAGAGTTGGACAGTAAATGTTTTGAGTTATTGTGATATAGTCACCAAATTGTCTGATATGTTCCAAAACATGAGGTGTTTTAATAGGGAAGAGTGAAACAAATATGTTTTTGGAGTATCGGATTATAAAAGGGTTCATAAGTTGAATAATTATATGTTAATGAATGAAAAAAAATATTGAAAACATTATGAATTGAAAAAAAAAAAATATTGAACTTGAATTTTTAATCCGTGCAAAGAACCTAAAATTTGGAAAATACGGTATCCCTTTCCCAAAATTTTAGTTCTATTCTAAAACAATACAGAGAACATTTCTAGTTTCTTATGGACAATTCAGTACACTCTCGAGTATCCGATTCTTAGCTGTCCGCCTTCCGTACTCTCCGGTCTGCTTTTTCAAAAGCTAAAAACTGTAAGTTTTGACTCTTATCTTAGGGTTACCATTTCATATCTTTGAATCATTTATTAGTGAAAAATTTTGAGTCAATTTACTCAAGAACTAGGCCTACGATTTATGCTAATGTTTTGTTTATGTTTCCAGCATTTAAGTCAGGCATTGCAGAATTTATGTTGAAATGTGAACAGTTTATAGCCTTAAACTTACTTTTTATCTTAAATTTTTTTGAAACGTGCAGTGCAGTATATAAATATATAAATAAGCTAGCAGTACAGAGCCTTCTATTTACCGCAACAGCTTCTATGATTCACAGAAACACGGCTGCGTTCACATAATATGTGGCTTGAAATAAATGGAGGGCTTAGTACTCAATAAGAAGCGATAAAATATTATTATTAAAGTGAGTTTTGGTGTAAAAACTTAGTCTTCTGGTATTGGTGGGCAAAGAAATGAGTTCATAGAACTTTGGCCTATTCGGCTTTTTTGTTATCCGTCCTCCCGCCACATTTGGCCGGATACTCGGGAGTGTACTGTATATATTTTAATTGCCTTGTGTCTTATATTTAAAAGTCATAGATTACATTTTGAGTTTACAAAAAAAAAAAAAAAATCTTAAGTTATTGAATTGAGGTGAAAAAAGTTATTGAATTGAGATTTTTTTCCCTCTTTGCTAATAGAAACCTTACGGTATTTTAAATGGTAAAATAACTCTAAAGATCGTATATAAGGCCTCTTAAGGTTATAGATTCAAAATGATGGTATTTTTTCCCCACCTTTTTCAATTTTCTCATTTTGCTTTCCAGAGAAAAACAGAGAAATAATAACTAAAATATAGACGTTGCGAATTTTAGAATAGAGGTAACCAATGTGTGACGGAAGTTTTGAACTCTATAAACGAAATATTTTATCATTAGAAAGTTTACGAAAGAATCAGAATTGTGATAAAATGACGCGTGAATGAAAAAGACGGGTAATGACATAAAAATTAAAATGTTCTCACATGATAACTTGAAATTTGCAATCGTAGATTTCATTTTTTTTTATTGTTATGTATTGTATTTACTTTTTAGAAAAATTATATTTCATATTTATTTCATTTGCAATATTATTTAATTTATTTTTAATTTAAGCTTTTGTTAATGGATGGCAACTTGTTGATAAAAGTTAATTTTTTCTCATTTACCTCTCACGTTCACGTGCAGGTTAAATTTTATTTTTATTTCGTGCGAGCTAAAATGCTGATAAATATGGTTAAATTATTTTTAAAAAAATCATTTAAAAATAAAAATTTAATTTGTAATTCAAAATTTTAAGTGAATGGCAACATTGTAGCCATTCTTTTAAGTTTAGTGAGAGTGGCAACGCTGTTGTAATATTCCAAAAAATAAAAATATGTCGATTAAAAAAATGGTTGTTCGCTTCTTGCTTTTGTTAAGAATATCTACTTTATTGCGAAGAATTTGGGATTCAAATAAAGTGAGAGACATTAGCAACCAGATAATGTAAAACATAACTCTTATTGTGAGATATATAACGTATGAATTATTTGTGACTGTTTAGTAAATGACGTTTTCGACTGTACGTTAAATAATACTTGTAATATAATTTTTTGTTGTAGTTAAATGGGTGTTTGAGAGACACAATTATATAAATTTAGACTTTTATGTAAATTTTGGGCTAAATCCTAGGGACGGGTTCCGTCAAATTTGGCGCCAAACTTTAAAGATAAAGTCGCCAGCGTCTCTTGAAAATCGTCATAATATTGAGATATAAAATTCTGAAGATTACAGCGTCCACGATGCTTGGCGAGAAAAATTTGGCTGAAAATCGCCAAATGGTACCCGTCTCTAGAACTGCACCAAATTTTGATTTATATATACTTTTATCCCATTTTTAGAATGCGCATTAATATTTTAAATTAATGTCATTTTAGTTGTGCATTAATATCTTCAATTAATATTATTTATTTGTTAGTCAAGTATTTAATTTTGGCTTTGAGTTCATTTTTAAATGATTTTTAGTTAATTACTTCGTTTCTATTCATATGCCAATTCCTTTATTTTTTTAAATATAACTTACCTAATTTAACTAGTATTTCCCTTTCTTTCACTCTTCTATGGTGATTCGCATACAAGCAATGAGCTGCAGTTAATATAAATTTTTCATGTATAACAGAGCCACCGCAAAGAAACTGCAGGGCAGAAGAATTCTTTTAAGTATAATGATGTAAATATAACTAACGCAAATGATGATATATTTAGAAATTAATAAATAAATATAAAAATATATTAGTATACAACCAAGTATTCATATTATAATTTTAATTAGGATTCATATTAGTACTCTTTAGATATACAAGTATTCAACTTTATTCCTACTAATATATATATATATATATACGATTTGTTGGTCGATGAAATAAACACAGTTCTCTGGTAACGGACAACGACGACTTTTGTTAAACACAAAGAAGACAAGAACATGCAGACGACAAATATACAGCCGAGACGAACGCAGGCAATACAAAGCAGCACATTACAACAAACTGTAACCCACAAGTAGTAATCGGTAGCAATAACAACCGCAGAACGCAAAGCGACCAGACAGAATTCAGCAGGAGGATGGAATGTACGTAGTTTCACTCTACAACCTCTCCAAACGTCTGCAATTCTCCAGTGTGTCCAACTGTCGCTTTAGCTGTACCCATCTGCCGCCTCACTGCTACACAACTGACTACTTTTCACACGACTTGATACTGCTTCTACAATAAACACCAGGATTCGGCACACAGCTCAATTCAGTAAACGCTTGAGCTCCCCACAACGCTTGCTCTTCGCTACACTGATCCAATTATTCGCCTTTCACTCTTTCCACGATTCAATACACGACTGACTTCGGCATGAGACTGTCGGCCTTTTATAGTTCCTGGAGGCGGTCAGAGAAGGTTCTGGAATAATCAGGCATATTTCGGTTCCTATTGACTCAATCGCTAAAATTCTGAAAGTTTCCGGTATTATCTATTTAGTCTCCAAAGTCGCCAAATTCATTGCCAAATTTGTCGCCAAGCTGTGGGATCATTGACTCGGTACCCGATCAGCATCCAACAGAGCTGATCGTAAAACGGTCTTTCCGGTGATTGAACTAACTGTGTTGGGAAGCAACATTACAGTTTTGTAACATTATGTACATATGATTATTACATAATTTATTAAAATTTAAATATGTGTTTGGCATTAACTTCGATCATTTTCAAAATTATTTTTTAACAAACATAAAATAACAAATATATTAAAATTTGTCTCAAAAATGATATAATTTAGGTGTAGAATATTTTTTTTTGAATTTTTATAATTATTTTAAAAATATTTTTCCCATTATTTTAAACTACATCTTACATTGTTTTAATGAAATTCAAACCGATTAAATTGGTTTTTCAAATGTTCTATAGCAGGGTCTTCTTTTCTTGGTGAAAGTTAATAAAGAAAGATTGAATTTATTATGTGCTTTCAGAAAGATCTTTATCTTTACTAATAATACATTTGGATGTATATGCTAGAATTCTACAGAACACATTGTTAGACCTGGATTTAACATAATTACCTCTGCTATGTTTTAAGAGATCAAAATATGCATTTTGAAATGATTTTAAAAATTTCAGTTAAAAATATAGTGCAATTTTGACGTTCTTCCATCATATTTCAGCAATTTTGCTAGCAATAAAATGATTGTTACATCATATTAAAATTAAAAAAAAGAAAAAATTTCAATTGTACTAATTTAGTGTAGAGCAATTTGTTAGTTAGTTTATTATTAGTTAATTAAAAAATATATTTCACTCATACTTTACAACAATATATTTTACAGTTGTAAAGGAATTCAAATTATTTCTATTGCTATTAGAATATTTTATAATGGTATTTCTTCTTTTATTGATGGGGATCGCGGTGACCTGGTGGTAAGGTCTCGGCTTCTAAACCGGAAGGCTTCATGCTTGATTCCATGGAAGAACTGTCGTGTAAGCGGGCCTGGGGCACACCAAATCCGTGGGGGCTAAACGTTTTCCCGCTGATATGGTGTGGAAGCTTGGGGAGGGGAGTGCCAGCTCAAGTGTCGTCCTCATTATCTGACAGTGGCTCAAAATTATGAGGTCTCTCTTAAAACTGAGTGTCGTTGCTTTAAAACGGGATGTTAATATAAACAAACGAAACTTCCTTAATTGATGATGAAGATATGAAGTTACGGTTCATCTATCTATAAAGTGTAGTTTTCCATTTAAAGCATTCTTTTAATATTTTTTAGAAATTTTGTTGTTTTTATAGTTTAGGTTTAGTTTTAGAAATATCTTTTGATAAAATATTTTTAAAATTCATTAATTTTTGAAGACTACTACTTGTTCTTACAAAAGAATTGTGTGTATAAATGTATTTTATATGTCTTATTGCTTAAAAAAATACTTTCCTGTATTACTTTTTGGTTAGGTTTTAATTGGGGAGCAAGCGAAAAATTGCTAAATAATTTACACCTGTGCCAAAAAAAAAAAAAAAAAGTTTTAGTGTTAGGTTGTTTGTAGGTTGACGCAGATCTTGGCGACGTTTTTAGGCGCACGTTTAAACTATTTGGCTAACTTTCGCTTTCACCCGGCTAACCGCAAAATACCTTTCCTATTTCCTATATACCTGTCCTATGCATATCCTATTGAATTTAAGAGAGTTTTTATTGAATAATGCTCTGAAATAATACATAATTATATAAAACATCATGTAGTATATATGAAACTTCAATATTGAACGTTTCTGCCATCTATTTACAAATTTTTAATAAACCTGTTTAGTCTTTCTTTTATGAATTTTTTTTTTGTATAGTTGAAGTTTAATCACTTCCCTTTCAAATTATTCAAAAGCATGGTGTCTCTATATAAAAAGATTGAAACTAAAAAAATTCTTACATCAGAATTTTGATGACTATTAATATTTTAGAGCTTTCTAATTCCGAAAATCTGACGCATTATACAAGGTGGCCATAAAATAATTTTTCCTGTTTGGCGACTTCTTCAATGAATGAATGAGATGAAACCACATTTTATATACAGACTGTAAAAAGCATGCAAAAATAAATTCCGCAAAAAAAAAAAAAAAAAAAGTTGTCGATGGGTGAAATATTGGCTTTATACTTGACTGTTGATGTATGCTTAATATGGGCCCTACCTTACCTCAGCATGCTTTACTGGTAAAGCTATTCTACAGTAGACAGTGTAATGCTGTAGCTGCTCTTAAGCAAACCTGCATGTCTTGAAAGAGAATATAAGACGGGCTGTTATGAACATCGTAATTGATAATTTACACGCAACATACACCTTTTGCAGTATGCTGTACACAGAGAAGGTAAGAATATTGAAAATGTTCCACGGCGTCCAGAGGGCCTTAATATTGATAAGTGAAAGATTATTTTCTGTGAATTTCCGGAATTCATTCATAACCGTATTTCCACAGAGTCAATATTTCCCCTATCTGCAACTTCTGGTACTAATTTTTTTTTTCGTGGAATTCATTTTTCCATGCTTTTCACACTCTGCTTATGAAACGTGGCTTCATTTCGCTCATTCATTTTAACTGCAGATGCCGCCAAACAGGGAAAATTATTTTATGGCCACCCTGAATATGAAAAATCAGTACGCCAGTATATTGAACTGGTATCATTGGAAAGTTGATTTTTAAACTTTAATATGGTTTAAAAATTGTTTACCATGAATTATTTTATTTGAAATATCCTTTGATATCACTGAAACTTAAAGCTGCTATAAATAAAAATAAATAAAAGTAGTACAACGGTACAGAACAAAGTTATATTATTGGCAAGCGAGAAAATTTAGTTTGTATCATAGAAAATTAGAAGTGAAATTGTTTGTAGAAACAGTTATTTGGATAATATTATGGGAAGTTGACTCAGAGCTTACTGGTTGGTGAGTATAAGAAAATTGCTTTACGAACTTAATTTTTCGAAAAAATAAAAATAGGATAGTTATTTACTTCTGGATGCAAATCTTGTCTGACAGTGTATAAAGCTGCCATCCAAGGCCACGGGTCGATAATTTTTCGTCCACCAACGATTTTTCCGCGACCAACGTTATTCCCCGACTTTCTCGGGTATACACCACATGTCGTATAATCTAAAAAAAATCGAGAATGGTATTTAAGAAAGATCAAAAATTCAGCGTCAAATATAAAATTATAAATGTAAAAATTTATGATATAAATTTGTCTTATGTTCGATAACCATAAACCCAAACTGAATCTTGGAATCACTGCAAGTCAGAAGTCTGCATGTCTCTTTCTTCGATTCCAAGTGAACATTATAATTAAAAAAGTGAAAAGCTCGATAGATAAAATTTGGCACACAGATTTGTATCTGAAGCATAGGTCTGCATCAAAAAACGTCTCCTTCAAAAGATTGACCGTTTGTCAGCCTGTATATTCACATGAATATGAGATCGACAACTGAATTACACAACGACTTAGATAAATTAAATTGGTACACAATATTAAAATCTAATATGCAGAGCCGTATTAGATTTTGATGTAAATCTGTCGAAGTATTGATTGTTGATGTATATTTTCTCATGCATATAAATGTGATGGTTGAAAAATGTAACGATTTAAATAAATAAAATTTGTTACATGATTTTGTTACTATGTAATTCTATGCCAAATTTTGATTTCAATCGATCAAAAATAAAACGTCAAAAACGTATATTTCTTTTTTTATGCAATAATATGAAGCAGAAGCTCTTCATTGGAAAGATTCTTCATTCTTTGATTAAGGAAGGGAACAAAAATCTTAGTATTCATGGTTTTACTACCTTATCCAAAATTCGGAATTTTATGGCAGGGGAGCAAGAAAGTTTAGCGCACATCATCCTTAATGGTTATATATTTGATTTGGCTGTAAAAAAATTGCCAATCTCCTCGTCCAGGGCTCCAATTTGCTGACTTTTTAACATTTTTTTTTTTTTTAAGATTTTCTTTTTATCAAAGTTTTGTTATGTCGCGAATAGCTCAAAATTGTAACATTAACTGGATACAGAATAAGGGATACATGGTATCGAAAATTCTTTAATAACGAGTCAAATAATTAAAGGGAACATTAATTATAGGGTGCATGTGTTAAAACACCAATAACAGTATATGTATGTTTAAAGAGGAACTCAAAAAATACTTTTGCTACTATTGACGGTAATGAGCTGTAGCAGTCAGTAAGTACAATGGCAAATCTTTTAAGTATTACATGGAAACTGACCAAAATAGGCTTATATTCGAAAATTTCTAAATCAAATGTAAACCCTATCTAAAATCAATTCTAATCTGAAATTTTTCCATATTGAACCAATATAAGTCTAAATGTACAACGTTGAGATTATACAACATCCCTAAAAACTGCATTTATTTTGAAACAAAATTATAATTTCAATACGCAATTTCTTTAAATATGCCAAATGAAGCACATCTGAATAATATGTCAGCTGTAGTCCTTATAAAAATCATTAGATACAGTACACTCCCTAGTACCGGCCTAATGTGGCGGAAGGACTGGTCGGATAACAAAAAAGCCGGATACACCGGAGTTCTATGAATTCATTTCTTTGCCCACCAATATCAGAAGACAAAGTCTTTATCCAAAACTCACTGTTCTAATAAGTATTTTTTCTCTTCTTATTGAGTACTAAGCCCTCCATTTATCTCAGTGTGAAAACAGCCGCGGCCCGGTGAATTATGGAAGCAGTTGCCGGTAACGTGTCGGGTTAAAATAGAAAGAGCTGTACTGGTAGTTTATATACTGCACTGCACTTGAATTTATTAAAGAAAAAGTAAGTTAAAGGATAAAAATTGTTCATATTTTAAAATAAATTCTGTATTAGCCAACTTAAATGCAGGAAACATTAACATTAACTAATTCTTAAGAAAATTGGCTCAAACTGATTTTATTTTTCATTGATAAATTATTACACACATATGAAAAGGTAACCCTGAGTTAAGAGTCAAAACTTAGTTTTTAGGTTTGAGAAAGTCTTTAATAGATGACTGAATAGACGTCTTGCCTTTCTCATTTAATTACAATAAAAGAAAACTAGGCCGGATAGTCACGAACTGGAAATTCGGGAGTGTATATTGTACTTTGCAATAACTTTATAGAAATACTTTTTAAGAAAATATTAAAATAGTAGTAAGTATATAAGAGCGGAAAAATCTAACAAACATAAAATATTGTTCAAATTTTGAGATTAAAATCTGCATCTAAGCTATCTGAATATGGAATAAGATATTTTAATAAATGCTTCATTTGAACAAAAGTAATCCAAGCAAATTACCTCGAAATCGATCTTTTTAATCTATATCTATACTTATAAATAAAGCTCAATGTGTGTGTGCGTGTTGGCGCTCTACAGGCCAGGTCATTTGACCTACAGCTACTAAATTTGGTACATGTATAACTTAGAAGTCGGAAATGTGCACCTGGGGTCCCTTTTTTTGAATTTTTAATTCGAATTTTAATTATTAATTAAAAACTAACTTTCCCGCCAAAAAAAAAATCTTCCATTTTCCCCACCGCCAAATGAGTAAGGCTTCAGTTTTTCCCCAACAGTAATGAGGCTAGGGTTAACATTTTTCGGACACTTATTTCTAACGATTCTGTTTATTTTCTTAGTGTTTGATGCATTTAAAATTAAACATTGTTAATGAATCGATCTGTTCATGATGAATCTGAGAAAATTTTGTTGACAAATTCTTGAGATATTACATAAATTAAGAAAGATATTCTTTAGTGCCCATAAAGTTTAAACGCTCAGTGACTCTGTTATCAGTAATCATATTATAAAAAAAAATGCTTTGTTTCAGTAAAATAGTATTATTATATTAATTGCAGATTAATTCTTTCCACTTTAATTTAAAGCATAAATTTTACAAGAGGTAACAGAAAATTAGAGAGATACATATTACGTAATGACTGAAGGCCTTTATAATATTATGAGTGAATTATATGACTATCAAAATTTGAAGTTTTAATATATTTTGATGAAGAATCTATTAAAGTTGGAATTGCGTAAAATATTTAATCATTAAAATTTAAACGAACATTAAGATTGGCGAACCGGCTGGTCGCCAAAGGCGACTAGTATTAAATAACTCTAGATCTATCAAAAATCAGGATACGAGGACTTATAATAATAATTTTAAAAACAAATCCTTGTCAATTCTCGGAAGATATATTTCTTTTCAAGAAAAAAAAAATTAAAGATACTTTATTTTTTTTAAATTAAATTTTTTTGGGTAAATTAGATATTATTTTGGGTAAACGAAATAATCTTTTCAAACAGTGTTTTCTTGAAAAGTAAATATATTTTTTGAGAATAGGCCAATATTTGCTGCAATAATTATTATTATAATTCTCAATCTACTGATTTTCCTCTATTATAGTAAAAAATTTAATATAACTATTTGCCTAACTTAAATGTAATGGAGCATCTATTAACATATTTCAATTATTGGTTATTGGTCGACTTAAAAAGAAGCTAATGAATTAAAAAAATTTCTCATTCAAATTTTTAGATTTATTTGCTTTGTTATACAATTGGTTTATTAAAAAAAGTCATTGCAAGTGTCTCTATTGAATAATTCTTAAGAGTATGTAGAGCACATATTATTCGAATATGATTAGTTGTCATATTTAAACTAAGTATTTGCTGGCGTTCTTGCATAGGGGTAGCGTATCTTCTCCGTGATCTAGGTGCCCCGGGTTCGAATCCCGGTTCGGGCATGGTTGTTCTTTATCTGTGCTCTATCTGTGAGGTGTGTGAATGTGCCCCACTGTAAAAAGGGGTTCTGCAAGCAAATGTTTGTGTCATCTTCATATAAGCTGGAAGTCAGACTTCTGCCCTCGGGTGCTCAGGTGTCTTTACCCTCAGGAGCAACTGCACCCCTTTTCCGTGGTGACACGACATCATCAAAGGAAGTGTTTATGCAAGTTATCTTCTTATGTCTCTTATATTTTTCAGGGTTGTTATAGTCTCTTAAAAATTCTGTGATCAGGACCCAGTTTATTAGAAAGCTAGTATAAACCGCAGTCTGAAACTTTTCAAAGTTTTTCTCAAAGAAATCACTAAAAAATTCCATACAGGAGTTAAATAGCATTTTATTCCATATTTAATACCAGAATCAAATAGTAACTTGAGTGCAGTAAACTAAATTGAATTTAAAAAACAAACTTTTTTCCTGTTGGTTGTACTCTGCAATGTATGCTTAGGATACATTTTAAATAACTTTACAGGATGGCAGCTTATAGTGATAGGAGTATAGCACAATTCATAAAAGTATCTCGGAATATTTCACTTACTGACTAATACATCAATGATTTCTTCAACCAAGTAAGACACGGTAGCATAATCTTCAAAGATAAACACATGTTCTTCTTTGGGTTCAGATGCTATTTTATTGAGGGAAGCAATCTGAATGGATTTTGTAGACCCAATGCAGAAGATTTCCACGCCTTTTTGTTTGAGAAGTTTTGCCTCGTCGTTTGGATCTCCGCCTCTGTTTGATTTGCCTGTTTAGAAAAGCATGCTCAATGGTACGGAGTACGGAAAAATATTAAAAAGTAAAAAACAAATTTCATTTTTGATTTAAATTGTTTTTTAAATGCAATATTGTAACTTTCTGATATACGCTATTTTACTTCTTGATATACGAAGGATAAGGATAAACACGTCACACACACACACACACACACACACACACACACACACACACACACACACACACACACACACACACACACACACACACACACACACACACACACACACACACACACACACACACACACACACAAAGAAGCCTCAAATCTAATTGGAATTGCTAATCTCATTGGATAAACATTGTTAAATTATAAACATAACATAAACTTTAATATGATACCAGAACTTCCAATCGTGGGATAGATTTAAAATTAAAAAATAAAAAAAGACTTAATATTCTAAAGAAAAAGAGGCAATTATTATGAATTTTAATTAAATTAATTTTGAAAAATTAATTAAAATTAAAGAAATCCTTATACAGAAGTGAAATATGCGTCACAGAAAAGCTTATTTTATAAATTTTAAACGGGTTTAAAAATAATTACCATCTGTGAAAATAAAAATAATGGATTTCATTCCTTTTTTCGATAGATGGTATTCAGTTAAGGGTATATGTTCTTCTCTTATCAGAGCTAAAGCTGAATTCGGGGCAAATTCTCCTCCTGAAAAGGTAAATAAATTTTAATGAAATATCGCACATGATTTTTTAAGGCAGTCAATTGCAATTATAACAATACATTCCTGCAGGATAATTCTTTTTCTCAATTAATACGACACAAAACATTACAGAACTTTTTTTGAGCTCACCTGTAAAACTCAATTCATCTAAATCAGCAAGTACGTCTTCTGTTGTTTCGTATACAAAGGGCAAAAATTGAGCTTCTGCTGCTGAGCTGAAAGTCAAAGCTCCAACTCTTGATCCATTTTTGGAAATACCGACCTGGAATGAAAAAAAGTGAGTTGCTGTAGGTGAA
The DNA here is from genome assembly GCF_947563725.1 of Argiope bruennichi. NCBI lineage: Eukaryota > Metazoa > Arthropoda > Arachnida > Araneae > Araneidae > Argiope > Argiope bruennichi. The sequence continues at coordinate 61,227,515 of NC_079154.1, forward strand.
AAAAGTTATCAAATGAGAGAAACAGCAACTTCTCTGAAAAACAAAGGAATGATTTTTCTTCAGCTAACACGCCGTGAAAAAATTCTTTGCAGCTTATTTCTTGTTGATAGAAAAATCTTGATTAAAAACATTTTTAATCATATAGGATTAAAAAAATACTACAAAAAAACTAAACGCCATGGATTGTTCCAAAAATTGATAAAATAATAGATTTAATTTCACAAATAAATAATTAATAAATAGCAGTATTGTGATTTTTCCTCAATTGTATTATGATTCTTCTATATATTTTAAAATTAATATATAACCTTTCCTTTGAGGACAGTATAAATTTGTATCAATAGAATTTTTATTCTTGTATTAGGGTTATTACAACTACTGTACTGAAGACAACTGTTTTTTTACTTCTCAGTTGTACTGATTCCTTTCTCCTTTATTCACTGTTCAAAGTACTTAATTCATATGTCACTTATATTAATTATTTGCATGTATAGGATGACTTCATATTTCTAATTTAAGAATGGTAACTCCAGATATGGTAGTGGGGTATAGCAGATTTGAACTTCTTTAGAAACCTCTGTCCATTAAAAAATCTTTAAGGTAAAAAGTATCGTCACAGAAAGATAATTTTATTTTTCCGTTAACTATTAATCTGAATATGAATTAAATTTTCGACGAAGTTTCATTCTTTAGGATTCTGCTCGTTTTGTTAGAACTATTGTATCTGAAGACATTACTTTTTTACTTCACAGTTGTATTGGTTCTTTTTTCCTCTAATCGCTTTTTAAAGTGTTTTATACATCTATCACTTGTACTAATCATTTACATCTATAGGATGGCCTTATCATTTCTAACTTAAGAATAACTCCAGGAGTGGTAATGGAGTATATCGGATTTGAACTTCTTTATAAACCTCTGTCTATTAAAAAAATCTTTAATGTAAAAAGTATCGCTATAGAAAGATTGTTTAATTCTTTTAAACTATTAATCTGAGGATAAATTAGATTTTCGTCGAACTTTCAGTCATTTAGAATTCTGCTCGTTTTGTTAGAACTATTGTATCTGAAGACATTACTTTTTTACTTCACAGTTGTATTGGTTCTTTTTTCCTCTAATCGCTTTTTAAAGTGTTTTATACATCTATCACTTGTACTAATCATTTACATCTATAGGATGGCCTTATCATTTCTAACTTAAGAATAACTCCAGGAGTGGTAATGGAGTATATCGGATTTGAACTTCTTTATAAACCTCTGTCTATTAAAAAAATCTTTAATGTAAAAAGTATCGCTATAGAAAGATTGTTTAATTCTTTTAAACTATTAATCTGAGGATAAATTAGATTTTCGTCGAACTTTCAGTCATTTAGAATTCTGCTCATGGTCAGATATTTTCAACGAAACTCATGAACAAATTATTATTGTAAAATTAAAATAATCGCATATATAGTTCAACGTGGTGATGGATAAAATAATTTTGTACAAATTTCTACTGGTTTGAAAGGTTTTGGTTTATAAAAAATGTTTATTTAATTTTTACTTTCTTGAAAACTGATTTCAAAATTCTTTCGAATTATTAGAGCAGATCATCTAGTTTTAAATTTTCACTTTCAAGCAGATTCTTACCTTTTTAACGAAAGCTTTCGCAAACTCGACGCTCTTTCTAAAATTCACTTCTTTGACGCTTTCGGAAACATCGAAAAGGAAATAAAAAACGGGTCTTCCTGGAAGATTTCTAAAGGATATATCCTTCGTTCCATTTCTTTTAGCTTCAGACACAGGAATTTGTATTTCCTCCAGGTTCTCTTCCTGTCCACCAATTTTTGTATTGTTCTCAATATAATAAGAATCTGAAAAGAACAAAAACATATAAAATTCCTTATGGAACGAAGAAACAGTCGAATTTTTTCCTTTCCTTTCTCATTACATTGTTAGAGCAACTGTGAAATAATACACACAATTGCACTAACATATCGCATTGTTATAGTGCAACTTAATAAAACAATGAAAAAATATCAATTGCTAAACAAAACTTTTTGTAAATGGACATCTTGATGACTAATCAAGTGAACACGTTAACTTTTCGATTTAACTTGTTCAAGAAATGCGATTTGAAAAGCAGTCAGATAATCCACTTGTTGAGAAGTTTTTAAATTTGTTTTCCATTTTTTTTTAATGATTGCATGACATGTTTCACCCATTAAACTTCGAACCACATTGAGCGATATTGTTTTAGGTTCTCTAAATAAATATATAAATCAGGTCTCATTGTCAAAATTGCTAGTTTTGTGATAGTTTCGAGGCAAAAGATAGACAGAAGAGCTACTGTTGCAAGCAGTTCATGGTGACTTTTATGATCTTGTTCGAAGATTAAGAAGAATGATACAGGTATAGGGGAAAAAACTATGTACCTGCAGTATTTGCTCTCTTTACCCCACTGTTTCCTAACTCATAAGCATGTAAACATGATGTATCATCTGTTTACATGGTTAAGAGTTCAATTTAAATGGTATATTAGAATACAGACTTTAACAGAAGGAAAAATACGATTGTTCAAGAAAACGCAGTTATTTTGAAAAGTCACGGGGCAATATTTGCTTTCTTTTCCCCATTGTTTCATCATGTTTACAAGTTTAAGAGTTAAATTTAAACTGAATATAAGAATAGAGACTTTAACAAAAAGAGATAGAAACATTCTTGTTCGAGGAATAAGATAAATGAAAAAATCATGAGGGAAGGTATTATGTACTGGTAATATCTGCTTTCTTTTCCCGCCGTTTCATAATGTTTACATGCTTAAGAGCTCAAAATAAATGTCATATAAGAATACAGACTTTAACAAAAGGAGATAGAGTCGTTCTTTTTCGAAGAATGAGATAAATGAAAAAGGTATGGGGGAATGTATTATGTACTGGCAATATTTCCTCTCTTTCATGATTCATTTCATGATGTTTACATGCTTAAGAGTTCAATTTAAATTGAATAGAATGTTACGGACTTTAACAAAAGGATATAGAAACGTTCTTGTCCAAAGAATAAGATAAATTAAAAAAGCATGGGGGATGGTTTATGTACTGATAACACTTGTTCTCTTTACCCCACCGTTTCATGATGTTTATATGCTGAAGAGCTCAATTTAAATGGTATACAACAATAAACTTTAACAGAAGGAGACAAAAACGCTCTTGTCCGAAGAATAATACAAATGAAAAAAGCATGGTGGAAAATATTATGTACCGGTAGTATTTGATCTCTTTATCCCACGGTTTCGTGACTTTTACTTGATTAAGAGTTGATTTTAAATTATATGTAAGAAATCAGACTTTAGTAAAGGGAAAATGGTTCCGAAGGAAACTTTTGCTTACTTTCTATTATATCGGTTATTTCTTCAATCATGTAGGACATATTGGCATAATTTTCCATGAGGAACACATGTTTTACTTTGGGTTCAGATGCCATTTTATTGAGGGATCCTCTAAGAACTGACATTGTAACACCGATGCAAAATATTTCCACACCGGCTTGTTTGAGAAGTTCTGCCTCTCCGCTCGGATCGCCACCCCTGTTCGCTTTGCCTGTTTAAAAAAATATGCTTTATGGCATGACATATATATAAATATTAAGAATCATAAAGCAAATTTAATCATATATTTGAATTTTTTTTGGATACAATATTGTGATCATTGATATACGAACCTTTGATATTTTGCCTATATGTGTATTCCCAGTGATATAAAAATAATTCAATATGTTGAGAATAAAGTATTGGTTCTTAATTGATTTTAATAATAACTTGGCTCTTTATTATTTCTTTCCAAGATACTAAGTTGTATGGAAAAGTTATTGCATGGAGAACAAAGGATTATATAATAGATGAATGGAAAATCTTTAGAAAAAAACTAAACATAATTATTTTAACAACATGTTATTTTTAATATGCTAAAAATAGAAACTGACTTTTTAATGAAAACTGTAGACTTCAAAATATATAGTAGGAATGTAAGGTGCGGAATTCAATTTTGTAAATATATTTATTTAATACGGATCGCTATAAAAAACTATCTGCGCAATTTGTTATCATTTGGAAAAAAAATATGAAGAAATCTTTACTTTGTTGATGGGAAGGGAGGAAATGCAGACTTACAATTGATCCTATTAGGACCACTAAATAAAAAGAAAATTCGCTTAAAAGTATTCATGGTTGAGCGTCTACTCCATGACAATAAAATGTATTATTTCTAAACAATTTTTTTCTTCTTTTAGTTTTCTCACATTGGTGAGTGTATTCGCTGCCTTCAAGGGACTTAATATTTCCGAAGAACTTTCCGTGACTTGTGTTGTTATCTCTATCTCTAATTTAAATTGGTATCTTAAATTTTGTTACTTCGTCAATTTCTTTCGATTGTCTTGCTCTTATGTACAGGGTGGTTATAATTAAAGTTACCCTGTTTAGACCTACGTAGTGTCCGCTCTAGTGGAATGATGTCGAAGAAACTTGATATTTAGGTTGTATGGATCATGGGGAAAAGAAATTGCAATAAAAAATTAGTTCAAATTTCAGCCGATAGATGGCGGTTTTCATGTACGATAAAGGTCGTTAGGCAAATTTAGAGAAATTTAAAAAGCCAGTAGTCACTGTCGCAAAATCATTCTTCGCCATGTCGTTAGAGAAGAAAGGAAGAGCTTTACAGATAAAGTTGTTTTATCAGAACAGCATAATTTGTCAGCTGCACTGCGAAAATATCGGCGCTTGAAAGACTTACAAAAAGGGCCTGTGTCCAGGCAGGCTATGAAAAAGATGATTATTAAATTTGAAGAGACTGGAGAGTTGGGTGTGGTACTAGGAAGAGAGCGGATATCAAATGAAACTGCGGAAGATGTCTCTCCTGCCGTGTCGAAAGAGCGTCTGATTAGTAATATTCTTCATCAAATGCTCAAGCGGTGACACGTGATTTGTCCCTCCTTTGGTCTACAGTACGAATAGTTCTTCGACCCATTGTAAAGTGGTATCCATACACATCCATCATATGCAAGCGCTGAATCCTGCAGATCCGGAGAAACGAAATCAATTTGCTAGAATTTTTTAGCCAGAATAGCCGTTGACAATTCATTGTCTTGGAACATTGTATGGTTGGACGAGGCTCATTTTACCCTAGGCGGAGCAGTTAATACTCAGAACTGTCGCATATGGGGTACTGCAAGTCCTAATGATGTGCATAAACAGTCTCTACAGCCGGATTACATTACTGTATGGTGTGGTTTTACTGCTGATTTCTTCTTGGTCCTTTTTTTTTATGAGAAGAACACGCCTCATAGACCTCAAAGATGTTCCGTTACGGGCGCCCGTTACCGCGACCTTCTCCAGCAGCAAGTCATTCTTGCGTTACAAGAACGAGAATGTTTAGGAACTACTGCCTTCATGCAAGATGGTGCACCACCTCACATTTCTCGACCAGTGACGGCATTGCTTCGTGCCTATTTTGAAGATAAACGGGTAATTTCAAGAAGTTTTACAATTGCCTTGCCTTCGCGTTTTCCGGTCTTGAATCCCTGTGATTTTTGGTTGCGGGGATTCCTGAAAGATCGTGTCTATGGAGGAAGCATGCGGACTCTGTATGAATTGAAAGCAAATATAACAGGTCGTGTTGCAGAAATTGATCGAGAAACCCTTCGTGCCAATGTTGAACACGCCATAATACGCTTTGAACATGTGCTTGACGAAAATGGAATGCACATTGAAAATATATCGGATTAAATAAAGTTTTTAATTTCCAAATTGTGTGTTTTGTTTTTCATGCGCTGCCTTCTCACCTGGCGATTGAAATTTGAACTAATTTTTTTTACTGCATATATTTGTTCCCCATGATCCATACAACCTAAGTATCAAGTTTCTTCGACGTCCTTCCACTAGAACGGACTCTACGTAGGTCTAAACAGGGTAACTTTAATTATAACCATCCTGTATTATTTTAATAGAAATATTTCCTTACTATCAGCACTGAAATTTGTTTTGTAGGCTGTAATCCTCTTTGAAGGCTTTATAAATAGAGTGGCATGCCAGGCTGGATTTTATCATCAGTAAAATCACACCAACCCACTCCGCTGTTTAAAAGTAAATATAAGTGTTTCCAATCAGACAGTTCTGAGGAAAGACACAGAAGCCCTCTAATAAGCAGCAAAATCATTACAGTAAAAGCCTCTAAGTAGTAAATTATCCAACAACAACAAAGGAAAGGTGAGAGAACATTCTTTTGAATATACTCAATAATTCAAATATATTATATACAATAGAGCTTGCTTTGAGAGATAGAGATTTGTTTTCAAAATGCAAAAGGAAACAATAAACTAAAAGGAAAACACGGCAATTTCGAGAAACCGTTGTATATTTGTTTCAAAATGAATTATGAAAAATAATAATGTGATTTCACATGATCTGTGAAGATATAAAAAATAGCAATATCTGTTTTTGAGTTTTATTCGAAATAATGTTTTAAAACTGTGGCTGTATTATTAAATAATTTTTTTCTAGTGAAATATTTCTTTTACAGTGCTAAGTAGTGTATATATTATTTTTATTGTACATAAATTTATTTTAAAGTTTTATTGTATGGCAATTTATATAAATGAAGTAATGTAAATTAATTAAAACATTCGATCCAAATTAAGAGCTGTTGATCGCTGAATCCAAATTTTGCTCTGTGCTGACCGACGGATCTATTAGAGACACTTTTATCCTAACAATTTAAATTCCAGTAACTAATAAAGAAATTGCGTTTTTGAAGAATGAATTTATTTTTTAATTGGTACAAGAAGGGTAAAATAAACAAAGAATAATTGGTAGTAGTGCACAGATTAGGCACCGGTAAAGGCTTAGTGAGCTGGGAAGCATGTGTCTTCTTTAAGGTGTGTGTCTATCCTAAAATCCATGTTTTCGTGAAAATTATCGAATTTTTTATGCGCCCATACATTTAAGATTCCAAAATTGTTAAAATTTTGTTCCTACATAAATTAGAAGCAAAGTATAACCTAATTAATGATATGGAAATTGAGATTTCGGAATCAGAGGAGGGAATTTAAAGGGACGAAAAAATTTAAACAAAAATATTTCGCGACTATTTTGTAACTTTTAAGCGATATAAATGTCAAATTCTTTTTTAAAAATATAAATCAAAGTTTAATTTTTATCATTTTTAAAATCTGGCAACATTTTTTTAAAAATTCAAGTTTGAATACTGAAGTTGAGTACTGAGTTGAAACTGGTGTGAAACTGACTGAAGACTCCAACGAAGGTCTTTGCTCAAATTTTACATTATCTTGTAAATGTGGATTTATGACTGGATTCACGTCAATAAAAGAACATTCTTTGAATACTTTATTGGTATTCGCATTAAGATTGATTGGGGGAGATTTTCTTCTGAGAAGAAATTGCTGGGCACATTAAATTTGCCATATGTTTCTAAACAGACTTTTAGAACTCATGAACTGAAACTATTAGAATCAGTGAAGTACTTTTGGGAGAAAAATCTGAAATCTGCATCTAAAGAAGTGCGAAATTTAAAAAAAAAAATCACAACCTGCGATTTTTTTGCCTTTGTCACTAAATGGCTGTGTATCAGCTATTTCCACAGAAAATGGAAAAATATTGGATTTAGAAGTGATGACCCAATATTGTAGAATGTGTGAAAGGGATATATCTTGCAACCATGAATGTTCGAACTACAAAGGTAATTAGGAAATATGGGAGTTGTTGGGGCTTATAGAATTTTGAATCATCAATATTGAAATAAGAGTTACAATATGTCGAATATTTTGGTGATGGTGACTCTAAGGCATTTCTGAAAATGAATGAGGTCTATGGACAGGATATTGTTACAAAACTTGAATGTAAAGGGCACGTTCAAAAAAGAGTTGAGTCATGAATTAGGAAATTAAAAAAGAAACCAAAAAACTCGGCGGAAAAAAAATTAACCGATAAATTTATTGATAAACTTCAAAATTACTATGGAATTGCTATCAGTAATAATGTGGGAGATATTGAAAAATGGCAATCTGCTGTTGTAGCTGCTTTCGTTCACTGTTTTTTCAGCAGCAGAAACTTAACGCATATGCAGTGTCCAGAAAAAAAGGAGCGACAGCGTTGTCGATATCAGCGAGTTTTGAGCAATGGAAAGACCTAGTCTGAAAAATCACCAGGTCTTCCAAGTTCTGTCATCAAAGTAATAAAATCCACATGTTTAGAGCTCTGTGATAGAGTGTTATTAAAAAAATGCTTGCATGGTATGACACATAACAATAATGAAATCTCCAACAACATCTTGTGGTCAGTATTACCTAAAGAACGTTTTGTGGAACAGAAAACTTTGTTTTTAGGTGAATATATAGCAGCCATATTGTTTAATTCTGGCTATATAGGACTGTTACCTATTTTTATGCATTTGGACATTCTAATTCATTCCCTAACTTTATATATCTGTATGGGAATCGATGTTGAGCGCATTAAGAAATCGAAACGCCAGTCATTGCCTTCTACTACACTGACCAAAAAAAAAGCTGAAAGCTAAACAAAATCGAAATTAATTAAAAATGAATTTAAAGAGGCTTTATCATATAAATATGGTGAATTTTAAGAATGAAAAATGAGTAAACATTTCTTGTGTTACATTAAAATCTTTAAATGTGTTTTCTGAAAAACTATGTATTTCAATATTTTGCGTTAAGCTAAACATCATAAAAATCTTTTTTAAGATATTGAATTGAAATTTTGATATATGTTTTATCTGTATTATGTACTAAAATCGTATGTTTTTATTTTTTTTGCTTTTTTTGTAAAAAAAAAAACATGAGTACTTTTTAAAAATGAGTTTTGACACAAAATTTCAAATATTTCAAACTTTTCAAAATTTTGCAAATCTTTTAGTGTATAACACAGATAATGATGTTATTTATACACTTTATAAATATTATTGAAATATATTTATTAGAATTTTTAGTAGAAAGTTTACCATAAGAGTAATTTTTCACTCAATTTGACTAAAAATCACCAATATTACCAAAATTAATAATAATTTCATACAAATTACATTTAAATTTAAAGTTTTATGCCCCATTATAAATAAACACATATTTTGTTTATTGAAAATTTAAATATTTTTTTTAAAAAAAGTCTCCGGAGGTAGACACATACCTTATGTGAATTTAGAGGAAAACGAACAGCTTAGAGGAAACTTACATTTTTCAATTTATTTTGTTTATATAGATAAACTGAGCAGTTTTAAAAATATACGAAAACCATACTTTCCTAAATGTTGCTATTCATTACCTGAATTATTAGAAATTAATTTATCTTGAATTTTCTACTTGAGTTATTTTAGGACATTTACTTGAGTTATCATTTACTTGAGTTATTTTAGGACATCTACTTGAGTTATTTTAGGACACCTACTTGAGTTATTTTAGGACATCTACTTGAGTTATTTTAGGACACCTACTTGAGTTACCATCTACTTGAGTTATTTTAGGACATCTACTTGAATTATTATCTACTTGAGTTATTTTAGGACATCTACTTGAGTTATCATTTACTTGAGTTATTTTAGGACATCTACTTGAGTTATTTTAGGACACCTACTTGAGTTATTTTAGGACATCTACTTGAGTTATTTTAGGACACCTACTTGAGTTACCATCTACTTGAGTTATTTTAGGACATCTACTTGAATTATTATCTACTTGAGTTATTTTAGGACATCTACTTGAGTTATTTTAGGACACCTACTTGAGTTATTTTAGGACATCTACTTGAGTTATTTTAGGACACCTACTTGAGTTATTTTAGGACATCTACTTGAGTTATTTTAGGACACCTACTTGAGTTACCATCTACTTGAGTTATTTTAGGACATCTACTTGAATTATTATCTACTTGAGTTATTTTAGGACATCTACTTGAGTTATCATTTACTTGAGTTATTTTAGGACATTAGAAGGATGAAAAGATATAGGTGTGTAGAAATTATTTACTTGAGGTTTCGAAAATATGCATCCTTTAGATGACGAAAAATTACCTTACCATCTGTGAAGATGAAAATAATGGATTTCATTCCTTTTTTTGGTAGATAGGTTACAGTTAAGGGTATAAGTTCTTCTCTTATCAGAACTAAAGCTGAATTCGGAGCAGATCCTCCTCCTGAAAATATAAATAAATTTAAATGAGCACAACTTTTCAATGCATCCAACTGCAATTATAATAATGCATTCTTGCAGGAGCACTTTTTTAAACTAATAAAACTTTTCTTGAACTCGCCTGTAAAATTCAATATATCTAAAGCAGCTAGCACGTCTTCTGTTGTTTCGAAATTAAGGGGTAAAAATTGAGTTTCTGCTCTTGAACTGAGTAACACAGCTCCAGCTCTTGCTCCATATTTGGAAATACCTACCTGCAATAAAAAAATTAGTTACTGCAGGTAAAAGGTTTTATTAAATGCAAGATATAGCAGCTTCTCTGAAAAATAAACGGATGATTTTTCTGTAGTTGACACAACTTCAGAAAGCTTTTTCCAGCATCTTTCTTGTTACTAGAAAAATTTCGGCCAAAAACTTTATTCATCTTCTCATCATATTAATTAGACTGAAAAATATGATGCAGAACAAAATGTCAGGGCTGAACAGATTGTTGTCCATGCGGTTTTCCAAAAATCGAAAAAATAATAGATAGAAATTCATAAGGAATTTCTAACTGGATAGCAACATTGTAATTTCTATTCCATTTTTAAAATTGCCTACCTTTAACGAGGAAAAGAAGTAATCGAAAAAAAAAATCTATCAAATATAAGAAATAACAGTTTTTATCAAAAAACAGACAAAGGTTTTTCCACCAGTTGATACACTATGGCAATTTTTTTTCCCAGCTTGATTCTTGTTCCGAGAAAAAATATACTAAAAAAACTTTGTCATTCCTTCTTGTGGTTTTAATCAGACAGAAGATCATGAAAGAATACGAAATATCATAGATGAGTTGATGCACCTTGAGAAAGATTTTGAAAACAATAGATAGAGCTTCATTATAAAAAAACTAATTTCCAAACAGCAACATGTTACCTACTCTTTAGACAATTACGTCGTTAAATCTTCTTTATATTGTTAAATCGATTCATATTAATATTTTTATGAACAGTATAGATTTGAATCATCAACAAAATATATTACTAATAGGCGGCACAGTCGCTGTTCCAGAAAACAATTATGCTTACATTTTCCATAGAACAAATCAATTCTTCTTCTGTTGACTTTATAAAGTGTTTAACTCATTTGTCTTATTAATGAATTTCATGTATGAGGCTTAATTTTTTTATTAATAATGGGAATCTTAAATAAAATTTTCCGGCCTAGCAGAGCCCGGTGGTCTGATGATAAGGTCTCAGCTTCGGAACCGGTTTGTTTCAGGTTCGAAACTCGATTCCACAGAAGAACCGCTGTGTAAGCAGGTCTGGTGAGCGTCTAATCAGTCGGGACCAAATGACTTCTCGCTTTTATGTTGTGGAAGTTCAGTGAGGGGAGTGCCTACTCAGGTGTCGTCCTCGTCATCTGACTGCGGGTCAAAATTACGGAGTCCATTCAACAATAGCCTTAGAGTTGCTTTGAAACAGGACGTTACTATAACTAAATTAAACCAAAAAAACCGGGTTGATATTAGAATAAAAATATCGCCGACTTCTTTTTGGAATTATATGAAATTGTTAGTCCTGAAAATACATGAATATAAATAATGTTCGAGTTTTTTTAGCCCTTAATAGAAGAATCAATTAAATTTTCGTGTATGTTTTATGTACATAGAATAAGCTGATGTTTTTATAAAAGAATTTAGTAGATTTGCTAGGTTTCAAGAACAGAATTCATATACAAAGGTATTATTGCAAAAGTAAAAACAAAACAAAACAAAAAAACATTTTCTTTTCTTTTTTTGAGTTAATTTTATATAAATTCCTACTGGCTTAAACGCTTTGATCTGAGAAGAATAAATTTTACATGAATTTCTACTGCACTGCATAATTTTAATTTGTGAAAAAATATTCTTTTAGTTTCTTGAATATTGATTTCATAATTCGTCAAAATTCTTCAAGAAGACTATATATTTTTAAATACACTTATATGCAGATATTTACCTTTCTAACGAAGGCCTTTGCAAACTGGACGCTCTTCCTAAAATTCACTTCTTTGATGCTTCCGGAAACATCGAAAATGAAATAAAAAACGAGTCTTCCTGAAAAATTATTAAAGGATATATCCTCGGTCCCTTCCTGTCTGGTTTCGGTCAGATTCTGTTCCTTATCAGGTTCTTTTTCGATGTCTGCCTCTTGCAAGGTATTGCTGATATTTGTACTATTGTCAGGATCATAAGAATCTGAAAGAAATGCATTTGAAAGTCCATTCTTTTCCTAACACATTATAGGAAGTTTTTGTGTAACTTCATGTCATAATAAACAAAATCAATTATAGAACAACAAGATTAGAAAATGGCAACATGTTTACTATTTTGTTAAGCTTTTGCCTTTTCTAATTAATGTGTTCGAGGAAATACGGTTCGAAAGATCAACTGACAACTTATTCCTTGGCAGGTTTGGTTGTAAATTTGATACCCACTTTTGCTGTAATGAGTGCATGGCATGTTTCACTTGTTTAACTAGTAGAGCTAATGTTAATATTGCTAACTCAATGAGCAATATTTAACTCATTGAGTTAATATTGCTAACTCAATGAGCAATATTAAAATAATATAATGTTCCTTATATTACTCTGTGAATTTGGATGTCATTTTCAAAGTTATGTTTTTCATGTCATATGTGAGTGAAAGAGATTAAAGATGCTTCAAATTCTGCGAAGAGTGGCTAAAATAAATTGCCCCAGGTTCTGGCGAAACTGTCACTTGCTTACAATATTGTCACGTACGGTACCGTCACATGACGGTAGATGTTTACGATATTATCACATGACGGCCCATACTTTCGGTACTGTCACATGGTACATGCTTACGGTATTGTCACATGATGGTTCATGCTTACGGTACTGTCACATGACGGTACATGCTTATGGTATTATCACATGAAGGTACATACTTACGGTACTGTTACATGAACTGCACATGTTTATTTTATTGTCACGGTACGGTACAATAAAATAAGTAATCACGGTACGGTATGGTACGGTACATGCTTACTTTATTGTCACGGTATGATACTGTCACATGACGGTACATGCTTACTTTATTGTCATGGTACGGTACTGTCACATGACGGTGCAGGTTTGAAGTATAATAAACACTACGCCTCCGCACGTCTGATCGGAATTCATTTGTTTGGCGCCGGTAGGACTTCTGTTGTTGGAGATTTTTCAAGTTTTTTAGGAAATCATAATTTTAATTTTTCATAAAATAAATAAAGGATTAATTAAAATAATAATAATATTCATAATATAAATAATAATTAATAGTAAATAATTAAAAAAAATAAAAATATAAAATAAACAAAAAATCGCAAGACACCAGTGTAATGTCATCGGCATTTACCCGATAGTTTTTACATGATACCAACATGGTGTCACTGGAAGCATAGTGTTAATAGTATATGGTAATTGACATATACGAGTAGAATATATGTTATAGAAAAATGGTTAAAAATGGTAAATGAATATTTCTCACCAAGTGTTCCATCGGCGATTTCTTCAACCAGGTAAGACATATTGGCATAATTTTGCAAGATGAACACGTGTTCTTCTTTGGGTTCTGATGCTATCGCATTGAGGAAGGTTTCCTGAACTGAGTTTGTGATGCCGATGCAGTAGATTTTTTCCACGCCTGCTTGTTTGAGAAGTTCTGCCTCTTCTCTTAGATTATCTCCCATGTTTGACTTCCCTGTCAACAAAAACATTTATAATGGATTAGCTTGCGGCTGAATGTTAAAAACATAAAAAAAGCTTTCAGGATGTACTCTTTTCGGATGTAACCGTACAGTTAATACTTCATTTTCTTGATGTACAGAGTTCAAATATTTTCCCCAATGTGTGTTGCTATTGATATTATAATATTTTAATAACTTTAAAAAAATTAATAAGATTCTTATTCCATATGATTTTTCTCTATGTGAGTTTAAGAAAAAAATTATTAAAATTCCTTAGAAATTCTTAAAATTTACCACGTAATGGGTTAAATACAAAACAGAAGCAAATAATAAACATAAATATTTTATAAACGGGTTTTTATTACCATACTAAAAATAGAAATCAATTTTTTTTATAAATATTGGACATTTAATTAAATAGTATGTGCATGAATAGGTGAAAACAATACTATGAAATGAATTAAAGACAAAGCAATTGTATCGAAAATATGAATATTTCAAAAATACGTTTTTATTAGCATGCTAAAAACCGAAATTGATTATTTTTAAATTTAAAATTTGAGTTAAATTAAACAGTAAGGGCATGAATAAGGGAAATAATATTGAAAATTTGGTTATTTTGGTATTCATCATCATATAATCCGTCTAGATATTTTGTTATCAGCTTAAAAAAACTACATACATATTTTCATATTCAGATTAAAAGTATGAGAAATAAGCTTAATAAAGGGGAACGAAAACATTTATTTTGGGAGTATTCTGTGCTTTATTATTGCTGCCATACTTCCACACTGGTATACAATAGCATTTGGAGAATTAGGGCATGAAATAATCAGTGTTTCTATCATGTGATTTAATTTCGTTGCATTAATTTTCACGACAATAGCCTAACAATTTAAAATTTCCCTTTTGTATTTTGCCATAACGTTTCAGAATTTTTGATATAAATGAAGATAACAATAATATATTTATAAAAAAAATATTGAGTATATATGTTATTATAATTGTATACTTTGTAACCTGCCTGTATTTAATGAAACTGCACATATGCAAAAAAAATTCATTTAAGAATTCATTTAAATAAATTTATATACTCGATTATTTCTACTCCTACTTACATACTTTATTATTACTACTAGAAGTGAATGTTTATTGGCATAAAATAACGGCATTAATTAGGAGTGGGTTTACTGGCTGGTATTTATTGGCTCACAAATGAATCTAATATTTTTTTTTTTCTTAAAAGCTGAAATGCCAAAAAATATTTTATTTAATATGACAAATAAAGCGGAAGATAATATAAAACTCTAGACTTCGAATTATACAATTATCTTTACATCATTTAAAGTGTTTTCAATTGCAAATGCTTCCTATCTCTAAAAGTATAAAAATATTTTTTTCTATTATGATTAGAATGGATACCTTGCATTTGTAAGAATCCAATATTTGGGTACTTTAAGAAAAATATCTTACCATCTGTGAAAATGAGAATGATAGATCTCATTTCTTTTGTCGAAAAAATACGTTGAGTTAAGGGTATATCTTTTTCTCTTATCAGAGTTAAAACTGACCTTGAAGCAGATCCTCCTCCTGAAATAGCAAAAAAATTTAAATAAATATTTTGCGCACAATTTTTCTGTGCTTTTCTCTTTCATCATAACGGTATATTTTTTTTGCCGCAACTGCTCAACACATTGCCGCAAACTGCTCAAACTCCTTTTGAACTCACCCTCAAAATTCAGTTCATCGAGAGCAACTAGCACATCATCCGTTGTTTCGTACACAAAGGGTAAAAACTGAGTTTCTGCTGTTGAACTGAAAGTCAAAGCTCCAACTCTTGTTCCATTTTTGGAAACACCTACCTAGAATAAAAAACAAAATAAATAAAAGTGGACAAAAAATTTCGCCAATTAAAAAAAAACAAAAAAACATACCACTAATTTTTCGAAAAAAAAAAAAAAAAACACTGAATAATTTTTCTCCAGTTTACACATCGTTGTATAGTTCTTTTTAGCTTCTTTCTTGTTTAAAAAAAATCTTGGTCAAGAACAATTTTATCTTTTCGCATCACAATATTATATTAAAAAAATATGATAGAAACCAAAATGTCTTACAAGAGCAGATCACTTATGATTTGGCCTCAATATGGGGTAAAAATTAGATAGCGAAACTTCATAGATAGCTTCATAATTGATAACTTCATAAACAAAGAAAAGCAATTTCTAAGCATCACTGTTACTTCATTCCATTAATTATATCTTTAAAACTTTCTTCATATGGGGTTAAATTAATACATAATATTTTCCTTATGAGTGGTATACCAACAAATGTTTGCACATGTTTGCGATTTGGTATAGTTGCTGTTTTAGAAATGAGTTATGATTTTACTTCCTATGGAAATAAACTGATCTTTTTTCAATAACTTTGAAAAACATTTTATTCATTTTTTCCTATTAAATAACTTCATGCAAGATGAATAATTTTTTTTAAAATATGAAAATATTAAAAAGAAATTTCTGGGTTAGTAAGAGGGAATAACGTTTTTCGTAATATGAGAAGCTGCTAGAACTGAAAATGCTTGCATAGAAAAAATGTTTATGTTTACGTTTAACTCTTAATCTAAAACTTGATTTCGCCTAAAATTTATCAGATACAAATATGTTCATGTTTTTATACGATAGTTAGTAGTTACATCGGATTTGGTGAATAAACCAATATTTTACAAAGCAACATTATAAAGCAGGGGTGGGCATTAAGTCAATCACGATCAACCGCTGAACCGCCAAGACATTTTGAGGTGATAGCCTTTACTAAGGCTTAAGAGGACTACATACTAAAAGAAACGTATTTATGGAACACCGACGAAAAATTTCAAAAATATTTCTGTCGATTTGTTTAAAAATGGAGGTACATTAAACAAGAGAAATATTATGATGAAATAGTAAAATTTCACTCCGAATTCGAGGAACGTTTTTAAGAATTTACTAGACAAAAACCAATGTTACATTCATGTGTTATCCATTTCGTAATGCTGATGTGGAGGAAATAACTGAAAATATAAACTATATATTCTCTTTTTCTCATGAGGAAAACGAAGTTTTTCTCTTTCAAAATGCATAATTTTATAAGCACGTAGTTCCGAACCTAAGAGTAACTTTTGGAATCTAATGGACAAGTAAAGTATCCTAATTAAAAAAAATTGCATATCATTTAACATCGTTTTTTGCCTCTATCTACCTGTGCCAGTCTGCATTTTCAACGATGAATATAATTAAGACAACATATCTTTAACATCTCATAGACAACCACTTAGATTCCAGTGCAAGATTAGCAGTTAGTAATTATATACCAAGATATTTAAAATTGGCATCTAAGTCTATGTCTTCTACTAACTACAACTATAAGAGCTAACTTTAGATGAAAATGATTTATTTTATAATGCATTTTGAATTATTTGATAATATTATATTTGTAGCTATTATTATTATTTTTCAATTTTGCTATTAATAATATGTTTGTAGTTAAGTAGATATTTTGTATTTATTATTAAGTTATAATAAATATAGTAAATCTTTTTCTTACTTCACCACGCCTACGACACTGGGTGGACTGCAAAACCTTGAAAAAATTAGTGGCCCGTACCCTGGAAAGGTCTGCCCGCCCCCTGCTGTAAAGGGGAAAAAATATCACTTTTTTTGTCGCTGAGATGCTTTAAAACGTTTTTAAACTTTTCTTGTTTAAACTTACCGGTTTAAAACGGTTTTTTGTCTTTAATGAATTAATTTTATATGAATTCCAACCGGTTTGAATAATCTTAGTTCCTGAATATTGATTTTATAATTCTAAAGAACTATTTAAGTAGACTATCTAATTCTAAAACTTCAGTTTTATGTAGATACTTACCTTTATAACAAATGCCTTCGCAAACTCTACACTCTTCCTAAAATACATTTCCCCTATAATTTCGGAAACATCGAAAACGAAATAAAAAACTAGTCTTTCGTAGAAACGAGTCTTGTCCCCATTTATTTTTGTTTTATGAAGTTCATAATGTTTCTCCATGTTACCTTCCCTTTGAGGGTCTTTTTCGATGTTTGACTCTTGCAAGGTATTGTTGATTTTGGTACCATTATCTAGATGATGAGAATCTGAAAGAAACGTTTGTATTAAAACGTCTGCTGTGGTTTTTTCCAACATATTATACATATATTTTTTTTAGTAATTTCACGACATAACGAAAAAAATCCTTTATAGAAAATAAAAGTTTAATAAATGGACAACAAGCTTACTATTTTGTCAAGTTCGCTGCAATTTCAAGCTAACATGTTCAAGGAAATACGATTCGAAAGACAATTAGAACATCCGCTCACTAGCAGGTTTGGTTTGAGGAATTGCTTTTCCTCTTTTCTATAATGAATACCTGACATGTTTATTTTGTCTTCGTTGATATTATAATGTAATCAAATTAGTAATATAATTTGATTTTTCTTATATTACTATGTGAATCTCATATCATTTTCAGAACTATTTTTTTCATGTTAATAGGTATCTTTGTTTCGTGTTAAGTAACTACTTTTCGTGTTAGGTATCTACTTTTTACGTTACGTATCTATTTTTTTGTGTTAGGCATCATTTTCAGAGCCATCTTTCTCCTATTAGATATCTACTTTTTTGTGTTTGGCATCAGTTTCTGAGCAATTTTTTTCCTATTAAGTATCTACTTTTTTATGTTAGGTATTTATTTTCTGAGCCCTTTTTCTCCTGTTAGGTATCTACTTTTTTATGTTAAGTATCTACTTTTTTAGGTTAAGTATCTATTATTTTATGTTAAGTATCTACTTTTTTGTGTTAGGTATTTATTTTTTTGTGTTAGGCATCATTTTCAGAGTCATTCTTCTCCTATTAAATATCTACTTTTTTATGTTAGGCATCATTTTCTGAGCCCTTTTTCTCCTGTTAGGTATCTACTTTTTTTATGTTAAGTATCTACTTTTTTAGGTTAAGTATCTATTATTTTATGTTAAGTATCTACTTTTTTGTGTTAGGTATTTATTTTTTTGTGTTAGGCATCATTTTCAGAGTCATTCTTCTCCTATTAAATATCTACTTTTTTATGTTAGGCATCATTTTCTGAGCCCTTTTTCTCCTGTTAGGTATCTACTTTTTTATGTTAAGTATCTACTTTTTTAGGTTAAGTATCTACCTTTTTATGTTAAGTACCTACTTTTTCATGTTAATGTTATGTTTTTTATGTTTTATGTTTTTATGTTAAATGTTTTTTATGTTTGGTGTTAAGCATCATTTTCAGAACTATCTTTCACCTGTTAGGTATCTACCTTTTTGTGTTATATATCTACACTGGTGTGCAAAACGTAAGCAACAGGTGCTTTTATTTGCCATAACTCCACGAGAAATCATCTGAGAGACATGCAATTCAGAAATGAGAGACAACATTTTGCTGTTGTTGTGTTGTGACTTATGGCACTTTACAAGCCCGATGACGGTTATCTGTCAGCAATTTAAGCCGAATGAGCATCTTTTGTTTTTTCAGTAGTGCCAACTAGGGCCAAGAGTACGACTTAGTTATTGACACGTCACAACCCTTTTTACGGGGTGGAGTATTTTGTACTTAAACGATAGCGAAAGCATAGTTGTGTAAAAGTGAATACAATGCATATAGTATCGAATCAAACAAAAAAAAAGGCTTTATTGCAACAGACATATAGAGGGTCTTGTAAATAAATGTAGGAAAAGATTCAACATACTTAAATATCTGGACGACACTGGAGTGCAGATGCCAATATACTAAGAACCACCTACACCTCTCTGATCATACCAATTCTAGAATATGGTTTCCCAATTTACTTTTGTGTCTCAAAAATTAACTTAGACAAACTTGAAAGAGTGCAATTAAGTGCTCCAAGAATAATTTCTGGTCTTCGTAATAGCTGCCTTAATGATATTGTGCTGTACGAGAGTGATCTACCACCTTTTTCTCTGAGAAGAAGTCACTGTCTTTCAAAACATTACAACAAGCTCTTTAGCTACAATGATCAGCACAGAACTTCTGTTTATCTTCATTCATGGTATAATAATAAGCGTTTAAATAAACACCGTCTCTTCACGGAGGTTGTATAGCTAGTCAAAAACAACAACAACAACAGGCTTTATTGAACTCATAGTACGCTACACTTGATTGTCTGTCCGAGAGGACGAAAAGCAAGCAGATGTTCCTTAGTATGGAATATGTCCGCCCCTTACTACAATGGTTACTTCGCACCGTCTCTTCATACTGAGCACCAGATTGTGCAACAATTCTTGAGGTAATAGCACCCATTCCTCAATCAGCATCTATTTCAGTTGTTGAGTGTTCTCCGGAGGATGTAATCGTGCCGCAAGGCGTCTCCCCAAAGCATCTCATACATGTTCTATAGGACTTAAATTAGGAGAGGATGCTGGCCAATCCATTCGAGTGATGTCTTCACTTTACAATAGCTGCTGAACATCAGTAGTCAGGTGTGGTCGTGCATTGTCATCCATAAAAACGAAGTCTGGTTCTATAGCATCTCGGAACAGCACATAGTGAAGGATCACCTCCTTACAATAGCGACGACAACTCCAGGACCTCCCCCCCCCCAGCAGTCTCTTTCCATGATGTTACTGGGATGAAACCGTGTCCCACCATTTTCTAAATAAACTGGCGTTGAGAATCACTTATAGGTGGCACTGAAATGACTTTCATCTGCAAAGAGGACACAACTCCACTGATGAGATGTCCAGTTTTTGTACTCCTTACACCATTTTAAACGGTGCCACCGATGGCCAAATTTTAAAGGGATGCAGCTTTCAGGACGATGGAATGGGCTACTTTAGTGAAGCCGTCTGGCCACAGTGAACCGCGATACGTGTCACCCTGTTGCTATATACAGTTGCTGAGCAGTAGCGCTTGCTGACTGGTATCGGTCTATTTTCGCCTGCGGGACGATGTATCGGTAATCCGCTGCAGTGTTTTTTCCTAGGGCGGAGATTACTAACCTTCCTAACAACCATACCTATGGTTTGGAAGGCTTCCGAAGCGCGCGAAACGACACTTTTGTTGATTTCGAACACTTCAACTACACTGGTCAAACTACGCCTCTCCTCCAGTTTTGCGATCATTCTCCCACGTGTGAAGTAATCCAGGTGATTTCTTCTAGCCATATTTCACAAACAAACTCACTTGCATTTGCAGCGAATGTCTTTAATTGTCTTTCTCAAGTTAGGTATCTACTTTTTTGTGTTAAACATCATTTTTAGAGCCATCTTTCTCCTGTTAGGTATCTACTTTTTTGTGTTAGGTATCATTTTCAGAGCCCTCCTGTTTCCTGTTAAGTTTCTTCTTTTTCGTATTAGATATTTGGCGTATTAGGTATTTTTCTTCATGGGTATCTATCTTTTTCATCTTATCTAGAGAGAGAATGCAAATGATCCTAATGCTGTGAAGACACGGCATTAGGATAAAAATATCATGTCCTCTTAACGATAACTGTTTCTGTATCGCACATACTTATATATAAATAATAGAATACTGAAATTAAAATATAGGAATAGAGTATAGGTCTCAGAGAAATTGATAAAAATGATAAAGGAATATTTCTCACCTGTTGTTCCATCTATGACTTCTGCCACCAGGTGAGAAATACTGGCATAATTTTGCAAATTGAACACGTGTTCTTCTTTAGGTTCTGATGCTATCGCATTGAGGGAGGCTTGCTGAACTGAATCTGTGATGCCGATGCAGTAGATTTCCACGCCAGTTTGCTTGAGTTTTCCTGCCTCTTCGCTTGGATTGCCACCCATGTTTGATTTGCCTATGAACATAAGCAATCTTATTGGCTTGGCGTATGGTTATATGTTAAAAACATGCAAACAATTTCCATCTTTTCTTTACTCGTTTCAGATGTAATTGTACAGTAAATACTGCATTTTCTTGAGGAAGTATTAACTGTACAATTACAAATGTGTGTTGCCATTTACATTATAAGAATAAAACAAAATAATTTTTAAATGTGTGTTGAATTAAATGTACAGAGTTATGATATTTTACCAAATGTGTGTTTCCATTGACATCATAATACGTTAATATTTTTGAAAGTTAATTTTGATAAGATTTTGACTACATATGATTACATTCTACAGTTGCGAATTTGAGAAAAAAAATGGTTAAAATTGCTTAGGAATTATAAAAATTCCATGAATCAGATGCAATGAGATAAAGACAAAGCAGTAACAATATTAAATATAAAAATTTTAAAAACGTTTTTTATTAATGTACGAAAAATAGAAAATAATTTTTTTTATGACAAAATGGATACAAAATTAAAATGGAGGGTATGAATCACTGAAAACATAGTTGTCAACTTGTTTATTTGGAATATTGATAATCATATGATCTGTCTTGGTAGTTTATTATCAGCTAGAAAAAAGTATATGAATGACACCTATATTTTGCGTCCAAATCAATGATATGGGGGATGAAATTAATAAGGCGGAGCGAAACATTTAGAGCATTGAATTCTTGTAGCACTCAAAGTTGTGTATAGTTATTCATTAATGGAAAAAGATATTAAAAAGTATGTATCTTTAATCTTAGCAAACGAATAAAACGTTGAGAAAACGATCCCTCCCCAAAAAAAAACACAACTAAACATATAAAGGTTATAGTAGATGGTTTTTAATAACATCCAAATATTTTCTTTCAGCTGCCTGATGACAGAAAAATTATGCAAGTTATGCAGCGTCTAATATTTACATATTCGGATAGAACACGTCAAGACGACTATTTTGATGTGTAACGTGTGGGTACCTGAATAGAGCGTCATAGTTTAATTAAAGTGTGAAGTTTGTGTTATGAAAACTTCAAGAAATAAGGGAAAAAAAACTAGAAGTGAAAATCAATGTTTATTAAGAACTTTCAATACAACATATTTTCGAAATATAGGCCGTTCGAACAAACGACATGGCGAAGTCTGGAATCGTAGTCCGCAATTATTGCCTACAAAACATCTGTTCCAATTTCCTTAACCTCCATTTCAATTGCTGCTTTCAAGTCGTCCAATGTTGAGGGCTGTGTGAGATACACTGTGTCTTTCAGACATCCTTACAAAAGAAGTCGCACAGGTTAAGATCCGAGGTGTAAGGTGGCCACTCTATACTATTGCCTGTTTTCGTAAGGGAATCCAACCGGATCAATCAATCCTGAAGCTATTCCGCTAAGAGATCGAAGTTTCGCTGAATGCGGTGAGATCTAGTCCCATTCTGCATAAATGATTAATCGTTTATCTTGTCTATGCCATGCAAAAATAGGATGAAAACAAGACTCTCAATCGAATATTTGCTCATTTCAAACCCCACAATAGGTACAGTACACAGTCATTTCTTAACGACTAACGCGCGACTCATTCTCATCAAATCTGTTTTCTAGTCTTATATGTCACGGCGGGAATTTGCATATTCATTTGTAGAAGCATTTTTCCTCTCATTGGTTGTCCAAATTTGCATAATCACCTAGGGAAGCTCCTATGTTGTGCAATAGCCGTATACATTCTAATTTTGAAAACAAATTGTCGGATTCTTAATTAACATTCTTCATGTAATTAGACTATTATGCTTTATTCGGGGACCTCACATGTTATACATCAAAATACTAGTCTTGACGTGTTCTATCTGAATCTGCAAATATAAAACGCTGCATACCTTGTGGAACAACCTGTACTTAAAACCAGCGTTACATTTTGTTAGGGAATTACTGATAAATTTAGGGCTTTCCCTTATTCCAGTATGTGCTGTATCCTAAAGTCCACAAGACAAGATATAGACGGCTCATAGAGAAAAGATAACTATTGTTTTTCGATAGGAATAGGAGTTAAACAATAAGACATTCGAAAGAGATTGACAATATGCCAGTCGTGTCACATCGGAGCACAGAAGCTGAAATAGCCAAGTGCAACTTAAGAAGTTTTAAGATAATGACATTAACATTATAGAATTGAAAGTGATTGACTGTGATGGCACTGCCACGAAGATTGATTAGAAAAATTCTGTTATCTGCAAATTAGAGATTATTTAGCTTCCATTGCAGTGGTTTATTTACTTCCTTTCATTCGACTATTAATAATTCAGGCACTTATACAAATAATTGTATTGAGAATTGAAGGGTTCAGCATCATTTTGGGGGAAATTTGTGAAATGACCGCTTAAATGCTACAAATATTCGTTACAATTTCAAAGCAATAAAATTGAACTGAACCAAAGAAAAATACTGATCTTAATAAAAACAAACAACAGCAACAAAAAAGAGCGCCTTCTAAATACTGCCAAAAGCGGGCAGAGCAATGAGCTCTTGATCTTATCATATGATAGCTTAGACATCTTAAATACTTCGATTTTTTACTGATTGTTATTCATTTACGAAATGAGTTCTGCAAATGAACTCAAGCTGGTTTTAAATGTCTATCTAACGACATTTATCTTTGTCTGGTTAGACAATAAAAGTTAATAATAATATTGATATCGTTTCAAGCTGTATAAATCTAATCCCTTTGTTATTCAAAATTTTTAGAGGTAAGAATATATTTCCAGCGGAAATATATACTTCTTTCTAAAGCCTTAAAATTTATTGTTTGGGTCGCACATACAGGGTGATTCAAAATTTATCGCTCAAAAAATCGTAATCTTGGGGTGATAGAGAGTACGTCAGGAAACTGATTTCACATAGGAAAGTATCACCGCAAATGTCTTTTGCATGGACAAAATAGACTCGCGAAGTGAACACAAGGAAACAGTACAGTTAAATGGGGACGAATGGAATTTTATTCCAACAACTTAAAGTACAAGCTCACAGTAGGTGCTCAAAATTGCGACTATTAACACGAATACAGGATTAACAGCGCCGTTGCAATGGCCATCGAACATTTTCAAAAACGCTTGGCATATCGCGGACAATGCCTGTGGTCCAAAAAGGTCCATTTTACAGTCGACGGGAGTCTTGTACACATGGTCCTTCATGGTCCAACACAAAAAGAAATCCATGAGTGATAAATCAAGTGAACTGGGTAGGCCAAGCGATCGGTCCACCTCGCTGATCCATTGAGCTCCTAATGTTCAGTCCAGGTATTCAGCGCAATAATTGTGCTAAGGTCTGGAGCTCTGTCATATTGATGCCACATATCTCAGCAGATATGCCGCAGGCATTGTCCGTGATATTCCGGGTGTTTTCGAAAATGTTTGGTGGTAGATGCAACGGTGCTGTGAATCCCATGTTCGTGTAATGGTCGCACTTTTGAGCATCTACTGTGAAGCAACTACTGGTAACGAATGTATAATTTACGTTGTTTGGAATAAAGGTCACATTCGTTACCACTTAATTTTGATGTTTTTTATGTGTTCACTTCATTTGTCCATTTTGTCCATGCAGATGAAGTTTGCGGACATACTTTTCTATGTGAAATCGATTTCCTCAGATATCCCCCCCCCACGAAATTTGAACGATCAGTTTTGAATCATCCTGTAGAGTGGATATTTTTCGTAAACAAATGCTCGGATATATGGATGCTTTAGAAATAGAAATATGTCTTACCATCAGTGAAAATGAAAATGACAGATCTCATTTCTTTTGGCCTAAAAATACGTTGAGTTAAAGGTATATCTTTTTCTCTTATCAGAGTTAAAATGGACCTCGAAACAGATCCTCCTTCTGAAATAACAAAAGAATTTAAATGAAATGTTTGAGCACAATTTGCCATCATAATAATATTTTTCTGAACTAGCGCACTGCTGCAAACTGCTCAAATTTTTTTTTGAACTCACCTGCAAAATTCAGTTGATCAAGAGCAGCTAGCGCGTCTTCTGTTGTTTCATATTTAAAGGGCAAAAACTGAGTTTCTGCTGCTGAGCTGAAAGTCAGAGCTCCAATTCTTATTCCATTTTTGGAAATACCTACCTGGAATGAAAATAACAAGTAATAAATTATGTCCACTGTTAGAAATAAGAATTTCTCTGAAAAACAAATGAGCGCTTTTTCTCCAGCTAACGTATCGTTGTAAATTTAATCCTAACTACTTTTTCTGATGAAAGAAAAAAAAATATGTTCAGAAACACTTTTAATTTTTCACATCTTTTTATTAAATTGAAAAGTATGATTTCAAATAAAATATTCTAAACTGATTATATGATTGATTGGCATTGATTATGTGATTTGACAAGGACTTAGTAAATAAATTTAATAAAAAGAAAAAAAAGCGATTTATAAACTACAATATAGTAATTTTTCACCAATTATATTTTTAAATCTTTTTATAGTCTTTAATTAACAATAATCTTTTCTCTATAAGTGACTTCAGCTCTTGCTTCACTTTTGGACATATTTACCTGGGCTGAAGAAATGTTATGAGAGGAAGATAAAAAAAAAAAGAATTACGCGAACTATAAGAAATAATAATTTATCTGGAAAATAAATGAAAGTTTTTTTTCCAGCTAATATGTCATCGAAAATTTTTTCCAGCTTCTACCTTTCTCCAAGAAAACGCGTGGTCAGAAACTTTGTCATTTTTTGTTGTTGTTCAAATTTGATAGAAAAATATGATAAAAATAAAATCCCCGATGTGATTTTAAAAAGTAGGACCTTTAAAAAGAACCCTTTTGTGTCTTTAAAAATTCAAGGAGAATTTCTAAACAGCAGGATTTTATTCTTTGATCAATTATGACATGATTATTCTCTGCATACTGGAATTAATGCATCACTTATTTTTTTATAGGCAATCATATCTTTCCAAGCATAATTTTTACTCTCGTCTGAGGAGCTGTTATTTTAAAATACCCAAATACAAGGTACTTGAAAAGATATTTAGTATAGATATATCTGTTATCATTTTTTATGACGTCACAATTTATTTTACTGTATATTTATGAATAAGAAGAATAATGTAAAAATTATACCGTTTAAAGAAGCATTTCTATTACTGATCTACTTTTCCAGCTTCAAAATAAAACTCTCTCAATCATAAAATTATATTTCGTAATTATTCATGTTGCATATCCATCCTAAAACAGATAAGTTTTTTTAGAGAAATCTTTCTTAAAAGGTGGGATAATTTCTGTGAAAATAGATTTTTTTGACATTTGTTTACTGGTTAATAATATAACTGAAATGTTGTAATACAGTTATGATTTCTGTTTCCTCATTCAGCTAACCTGACATTTCTCTAATAGGCAAAACGTATTATCTTTCTGTTTATTCACCAATCCCGTCTTTAATGGGTATTTCGATAGCTAAAGGGGGGGGGGGTAGCAGTTCCACTAGCGGCGGTGCAAAAATGCAGACTTATTTTTCTAATTATTTATAAAGAGAAATCATTTCTCTCTTCGAGTAATTGAAAAATAAAGTTTTCGGTATCGTTATACGAGACGCGCCTTTCCCATTCCAGGAGTCCACGATCGCGTATGCGCGATTTCAATTTGGAATGTTTTATTTCAATTTTTAAATGGCACTAGATGGCGGTTGTCCGTTATAATTTTGACGTATATCTCACAGAGTGTTGACCTTCAATACATGCTATCCGTTCTAAGCTTTTTTTTTATTTTTTTACTTGATCCGGGGTATTTAAAAATGCAAGCAATTGCACGTGTTCGGCTCTTTCGATAATTACTTCTTATTTTTACTTAACTTTATTTTCATAAACTTAATAAATTGCTCGGCAGCGTTTTCCCAATCCATGTTGCACTTATTATCACATCCTGTCAGACATTTGTTACCTTAGCTTCGTCATGCACCTCCCTCCTCATCTCCTGTCTGTTCCTGTAACCCAGTTCATCGGACTTTTTTGCGAAGATGATCACGTCAAATACTGAAAGCCAAGTCTTATAAAAGTTTTCCATCTACCGGAGATTAAGCCCCAACCCTCGGGGCTAGGCGCTCCGTCAAACATATCATTACACGTGTTCGGCTCTTTCGAGAGGACTGAGCATTTAAAAGGTAATGATTTATTTCGCTCTGGGATTTTGTTTATATTTTGACTGAGTGGCGAAAGAATAGAATGCTTATATAGGAGGAATGTACAGTTTCGGGATAGCTACGTAGTATTTTGTATGTTTTCGATCAGTTCTAATTTGCCTTTCAATTAAAAAAAGTGTGAAAAGTTTAACCGTCTAATGCATTTGACCTTCTGTCTCTATTGCATCTATGGAATTTGACCTTTCTATGCGGGAAGACATTGGTTTCTGTTTCGCATTTTTAGATTTGATAGATTTATTGGTATAAACAAACGGTTGTCTAAAAGTGCTCGCGTGATTTAAAGGAATCCGGCGTTCTTTTTGATCGCTTTATTTTTTTTTCTTAGGTGAATATGGGAAAGGGCGTTCAATTGATTGTTGCTGGGGGTGAGAGTGAAATATTACTTAATCTTTATAACTTTGTTTTTGTGTGTATAAAATTTGTTTTCGTGGGTATAGTTAAAAAGTGAGTGTTTTGCTTATTTCATTTATTCCTATTAATGTTATCTTCTGTATATTCATACATATTAAATAGTAATATATTACAAATGTTATTTGTAAAATTGGAGTAATTTCATTAAAATAATGATTTGATATGAATTTTTTTATAGGATTAACTGCGAAAACTGCATGGGCCTGTGGTGACGCTTCACTACGGAGCGCCCGGTCCTGTTACAGCGCTTCTTTCTACACGAGCTAGTCTTGGAGGGGTTAAAATGCCAGCATTGAAATAATGTTGGCTTTTTTTTCTAATTGTTAATCTAAAGATTAATTAAATTTTTATTCAACTTTGTCTCCTTAGGATTTTGATAAATTTTTTTCATGATTATTATAATATTTTCATTAAAATTTGGGAATCGATAGACCCCGTAGAAAATATTAGTGTAGGATTTGATAAAAAAAATGAATTTAAAACGTCCCGAAGGAATTTATTTTGTATTCGAGCCTGTGATTAAATGATTTCGATTTGTAAAATAATCTCTTTTAACCCTTTCGGAGTCTTCTGTTAGCGAAAATTTCTCCCCAGCGGTCCTCTTTTTCGGCGCAGGTAGTGTTATTTTCTCTGTACAGATTAGTATATATCTCTTTATACTAATTGTATTATATTAGTATATATACTCTATATACTATAATATATTAGTACAGATATATTCGTACATATTAGTTTTCTCTGTACAGATTAGAACAAACATAAATAAAAATTCAAAAAAAGTAAACAATTACAAAGCGTCTTAAACATTTAAAAGTTTTAACTTGTAGAAGAACGGACGACGAAGAGATAAATCAATTAAATTTCTGAATTTAGATTTCAAAGAACTGAAAAGTTAATAAAGAGATATTTTAGTTTAAAAATTTTTATAGTTGCACAGATTCTTACTTTTCTAACGATGGCCTTTGCAAATTCAACACTCTTCTTAAAGTTCGTTTCCTTGATACTTTCTGAAACATCGAAAACGAAGTAAAAAAAGAGTCTGCCTGGCAAATTAGTATTTAACCCACGCCTTGACCTTGACCTGCCACTATTGACTTTGGACCTGTTGTGCGAAATTTTCATTATAACCTCGTTATATTCTCCAAATTTCTGCTCAGCTTCCATTTCAGCGACCTCATCTCGTAGGATGTCACTCCTTTTAGTTCTGTTTTTGAATTGATAAGGATCTGAAAGAAATGTATTGATTAGGAATCAGAAATGTTTTTTTATTCTCTCTGAGTTTATTTGTGCATCATCATAA
The DNA here is from genome assembly GCF_947563725.1 of Argiope bruennichi. Classification (NCBI taxonomy): domain Eukaryota; kingdom Metazoa; phylum Arthropoda; class Arachnida; order Araneae; family Araneidae; genus Argiope; species Argiope bruennichi. The sequence continues at coordinate 61,257,167 of NC_079154.1, forward strand.
CATAACACAAAAGAAGTTGATCGCAGTTTTAGAAGTTTGGAGTATGTTAAATTTCAGCTAACTACTTCGTTGAGTTGTTGAACAGTTGTGTTCACAGACACATTAGTAAAAAGATAGCCCATCAAATCACTTGTTCACAAATTTTATTTATAATGAATTATCTGCTTTTGGTGTAAAGAGCTCACAATGAGTTTCCTCCATATATAGGCTCATAAGCTGCTGTTTTTGGATTATATAAAAGTTTATTATATAAAACAGTTTTTTTTCCTTTTTCCTTAGTCCTTTTTTTAGGATTTTTTTGAACTTGGTTCAAAATTTTATAGAGAAAACAGTTTTTTTCCTAAGACCACATAGCACATTTCATTAATTCGTATCGCTACGTTTCGAAAGATATGTTCACGTACTTACCGACAGACAGACATATTTCCAAAAATGCTATTTAAAGACTGAAAGAGATTAGAAAACAGAATGTCAGTTTTGAATTTTCTGAAGACTTTATTATTCTGGCTGTATACTTCAGGACCAAGAAAGAGAAAATGAATCCCTTTTGTGGAAATAGAAAAAAATATCGAAACTATTGAAAAATAACGTAATTTTCTTACCACAGACCACGTATCCTAATAAATGCATTAAAAGACAGATCACAACATAAGGTATGATCCGGTGCATCGTACAGTTTACGCCATCTGAAAGAAAAATCAAACTTATTAGAAACTGCAAGGAAACTATTTTCATTAAGTTATCAATAGAATTCAGATCAAATCATATAAATTTACTATCGGGTTACACCCTTTGCTCTCTGCGCTTGTCAACCAAAAGAATCTCTTGTTATTCTTTTGGGACCAATGTATTCTCAGATCGCTCTCCATATAGCTAAGCATTTCTATTAGTAATAAGAGAAATTATAAAAATATTCATATTTAAAAGTGTTTAAAAAGTGTTTCGAATCACATGAATCGCTAACATCAATTTTCTTCAATTATTAAAAATTAATTGATCAATTTCTAGTATTAAAATTTTCTGGAAACAGAATTATATATGTAAATGTTAGAAAGTAGAAATATATGATTCTATTTAAATATCAAAATTGAATTCACTTTTTCTGCCTATTTTGATAAATAGGCAGAAAAAGTGAATAGTAATAATAACAATCAATTTCATCAAAATTGGTTGAAATAATAATAATAATCAAATAATCGCTGAAAACGGTAAATATTGATAAGATTAATTTAGTCATGTCGATCATCTTTGATGAATGCATCTGATGAATACTAAAAACACTACATTATTTTTATCCGGTTATTTTAAAGTTACTTAAATAGATAGAGAATAATAAAAGAGTATTCTGAGTACTTAGCTATACTTCAAAAGTGATGAAACTAATTGGAAATGCTGATGTAGCTCGGAAACTTTGTTTTTTAAACTAAAACATATACACTTCTATTTTTTAATTCTGACTGGATTTTCTTATGAACAATTTTATTTGTCCTAATTTCTCGTTTTTGACAACTTTGATTTTTAATCAAAATTAATGGATTTACTGTCATTTTTATTTACTCTAATTTTTTCGCTTTATCCCCCTCTCCTCCAAAAAAGCGTTGAATTAAAATTTTCCGCTTCGGCAAACATGTAAACAATTTGAGCTGGCGAAATGTAACCAAATGATGTTTAGTTTAGTTTAGTTACATTAATGTCTCGTTTTAAAACAACATTAGCGCTATTTTGAGACGAACCTCGTCATTTTGAACAGCAGTTAAATGACGAGGACGGCACCTGAACCAAATGATAAATAACTAATGTCCAAACCATGTTCATTGTTTCATCAGATATTCAGTTGTATGTTTTACTTAAATTGCTGAATGTTAAGAAAGAAAGTTTCAACTTATTATCTTTTGTAATGATACTTACCTGAGGAATCAGAATGTAAAATGATAAGATAGCCCATGTGCAATTAAAAGATAGATTTCGTGGACTGCTACGATTTAAATGGTTAATGTCATGCAATTAATTCTATTAGAAAGTTTCTTGTCAACAATAAATAGCACGAGTGTGAAGCAATTAAAATATACAGCTTTAATATCTGCCACATTTTGATGTCTAAAAGTACTTTATTGAAGAAATCACGAATTTCAAGTTATGCATTAGATATTTAACCAAAATAAAATATAACCATTATTTTTGGTGAACCAACTATTCACCATAAGCGCCTTTAAACTTCCAGTTACAATAGTTTGGATTTTTTCTTTTTTAGATGCACTGATTCAGAAAGAATTAAAAAAAATGACTGAAAATTCTGATTTATAAAATGTTTATAAATTATTATAAAATATTAAAGAGAAGAAGAGATATTAGAAATTATTTATAAAATGTTTTTTCAATTTGAAGTTGTTTTTGTTAATTTTTCAAAGTACCATATTATTCTTTCATTTAGTAAAAATAACGATGCATATATTTTACAGTGCTCTTCATCCATTTATTTTGCGCTGCTTAATTTTGCCTCAATTTAGAGTTTAATTCATACATTCAACATTAAAAAAATATTTTCCCGAAAGCTTTCCCAAGGGAAAAAATAATTCGTTTTCGCTTAAATTCCAGTTTTTATTAAATTCTTTTTCTGCGGTGTTACCACATAGCAAAGATGGAATTGTAAGTAGTTATGTACTTCATATTAAAAGGGCGACTTCCAAGAAAATCAACAATCTAGCCGAAGCATTTGATTGTTTAATAAGATACGCGAATTAAAGTAAAAAAATTGGAGCCTCTAGTCGTATTATAAATATATGAGAGAAGTTAAGTCTTGATTTGTTAGCTTTACTTGTTGACATCTACTTTAATGTGACCCTTCAAAACGACAAGTAGTAGTACTAGATACAAGTACTATGTAGCCGAAATAGCAAGAAACACGGCGAAAAAGTAACACAAAAAAGAATAATAGGTTTGCTAGAATATCTACCCAGCTTGCTTATTTAGGTTACCATAATGTTAAACTTAAAGGACTCCGTAGTAGTAGCTGTAAAATGGATTTCAACCGCATTACTTTCGCTGGCTTGATTGCACTAAACATTTTGTGCATAAAGGTTTTGTCTGAAGAACTGTAGAGAAATAATAACAAATTAAATCACTATCAAATTAAAAAGCATGATTTATTTTAACATTTGAGGTTTTATAGTTTTATCTCGGCGTTGATAGTTTTATCTCGGCTAAATCAAATTTATAAATTTCTAAAATTACGAAGATCGTTTTTTTTTTCAAACTCCGATATATCACAAAAAAAAACCCTACAAAAGCAAGGAACAAAATAAATTTATTGCCAAAAGTTATGTCCAAAATTGACTATATTTAGACACTATTGCCGTGAAGATTTAAGCCTTAGTCATATCTGCCAACTTGGTTTCCTATCACTTTTTCGAAGAATGTCACCACTAGTGATATGAGATAGGCGTTAACACTCCTTTGAAGCTCCTTATTAGTTAGGAAGCTTTAGCCTCATTAAAAGTTCTTCAGTTCAAGAAAGACATAAAAATAGCTCGGGTTTAGTCGCATTCTCGATGAAGGATACATATGGAGTATGGATCGCAGTGAAGATTTAAGCCTTAGTCATATCTGTCAACTTGGTTTCCTATCACTTTTTCGAAGAATGTTGCCATTAGTGATATGAGATAGGCATTAACGCTCCTTTGGAGCTCCTCATTAGTTTGGAAGCTTTAGTCTCATTAAAAGTTCTTCAGTTCAAGAAAGACATAAAAATAGCTCGGGTTTAGTCGCATTCTCGATGAAGGATACATATGGAGTATGGATCGCAGTGAAGATTTAAGCCTTAGTCATATCTGTCAACTTGGTTTCCTATCACTTTTTCGAAGAATGTTGCCATTAGTGATATGAGATAGGCATTAACGCTCCTTTGGAGCTCCTCATTAGTTTGGAAGCTTTGGTCTCATTAAAAGTTCTTCAGTTCAAGAAAGACATAAAAATAGCTCGGGTTTAGTCGCATTCTCGATGAAGGAGACACATGGAGCATGGATCGCCGTGAAGATTTTAGCCTTAGTCATATCTGTCAACTTGGTTTCCTATCACTTTTTCGAAGAATGTTGCCATTAGTGATATGAGATAGGCATTAACGCTCCTTTGGAGCTCCTCATTAGTTTGGAAGCTTTGGTCTCATTAAAAGTTCTTCAGTTCAAGAAAGACATAAAAATAGCTCGGGTTTAGTCGCATTCTCGATGAAGGAGACACATGGAGCATGGATCGCCGTGAAGATTTAAGCCTTAGTCATATCTGCCATCTTGATTTCTTATCGCTTTTTCGAAGAATGTTACCACTAGTGATATGAGATAGGCGTTAACACTCCTTTGAAGCTCCTTATTAGTTAGGAAGCTTTAGTCTCATTAAAAGTTCTTCAGTTCAAGAAAGACATAAAAATAGCTCGGGTTTAGTCGCATTCTCGATGAAGGATACATATGGAGTATGGATCGCAGTGAAGATTTAAGCCTTAGTCATATCTGTCAACTTGGTTTCCTATCACTTTTTCGAAGAATGTTGCCATTAGTGATATGAGATAGGCATTAACGCTCCTTTGGAGCTCCTCATTAGTTTGGAAGCTTTGGTCTCATTAAAAGTTCTTCAGTTCAAGAAAGACATAAAAATAGCTCGGGTTTAGTCGCATTCTCGAAGAAGGAGACACATGGAGCATGGATCGCCGTGAAGATTTTAGCCTTAGTCATATCTGTCAACTTGGTTTCCTATCACTTTTTCGAAGAATGTTGCCATTAGTGATATGAGATAGGCATTAACGCTCCTTTGGAGCTCCTCATTAGTTTGGAAGCTTTAGTCTCATTAAAAGTTCTTCAGTTCAAGAAAGACATAAAAATAGCTCGGGTTTAGTCGCATTCTCGATGAAGGATACATATGGAGTATGGATCGCAGTGAAGATTTAAGCCTTAGTCATATCTGTCAACTTGGTTTCCTATCACTTTTTCGAAGAATGTTGCCATTAGTGATATGAGATAGGCATTAACGCTCCTTTGGAGCTCCTCATTAGTTTGGAAGCTTTGGTCTCCTTAAAAGTTCTTCAGTTCAAGAAAGACATAAAAATAGCTCGGGTTTAGTCGCATTCTCGATGAAGGAGACACATGGAGCATGGATCGCCGTGAAGATTTTAGCCTTAGTCATATCTGTCAACTTGGTTTCCTATCACTTTTTCGAAGAATGTTGCCATTAGTGATATGAGATAGGCATTAACGCTCCTTTGGAGCTCCTCATTAGTTTGGAAGCTTTGGTCTCATTAAAAGTTCTTCAGTTCAAGAAAGACATAAAAATAGCTCGGGTTTAGTCGCATTCTCGAGGAAGGAGACACATGGAGCATAAATCGCCGTGAAGATTTAAGCCTTAGTCATATCTGTCAACTTGGTTTCCTATCACTTTTTCGAAGAATGTTGCCATTAGTGATATGAGATAGGCATTAACGCTCCTTTGGAGCTCCTCATTAGTTTGGAAGCTTTGGTCTCATTAAAAGTTCTTCAGTTCAAGAAAGACATAAAAATAGCTCGGGTTTAGTCGCATTCTCGATGAAGGAGACACATGGAGCATGGATCGCCGTGAAGATTTAAGCCTTAGTCATATCTGCCATCTTGATTTCTTATCGCTTTTTCGAAGAATGTTACCACTAGTGATATGAGATGGCTGACACACAAAGCAAAATCTGCTTGATCATTGAAGTGGGGTGACTGTCAGACTGTTTATATAACATTTCTAAAATATGGAGGCAAGTGTCCATTGGTGATATATCTAGGGGGTTATAATCTTTCAAATGAACTAAAAACTGCGACTTAGTCTTGTGATAGCGGCTTCAATGTTGCTTCTTTGATTTTGTCGATTATTTAAATTTGAGGACAATATAAAATGAGACATAATTCAATTATATTTGAAGCAAAAGAAAGTTTGAAAATCAAATACTTTTGAAATATTGAGCTAGCAATTTTTAAAAAAAAATCAATGCTATACTGTGTAAATCTACTCGACAGTTAAATAAATTACTGAGCATTTGAAAAGAGAATGAACAGTTAAAATTTATTCCTAATGGGAAGCAATGGATTTTTTTATGAATAAAGGGTACCTAATTTCATGAGAATTTACATACAAATTATTATTATTTAATTAAAGAAAAATAAATGCGAAACTAAGCTGGCATCGTTGATAAACTAATTTAAAAAAAATTAAAACTGTGTAAAAATAATTTCTGCACCATATGCTGGAAACTTATTGAGACAAAAACATTAAAATTTCTGTTATTTTTATTTAAAAATTTGAAATAACTTCCTTGATGGACTGAGGGTTATAGAGCATTTTGGACAAGCCTTACCTAACGCATTTTACGGAAAGTATGCCGGCTCAAAAACTTCATGATATTAAAATCCGAGGAGTGCTTTGAAATCTCTTGAAAGTACTTTATAATTTTAAACGAGCAATTCATGTATATATAAAAATTTATTTATTTCGGGTATCTCGGAAATGGCACTAAAGATTTGGATCAAATGTTATATTTACACACACACACACACACACACACACACACACACACACAAATTTTTATTATCAGTACACATATTGTTCTATGAATGTCACAATTAGTATTACATTGTTGTATGGATATCTCTTCTAATAAGTAAAGGAGAAAATACGCATGATTATGCTGTTATTATATTACATTTCTGGGAGACTTTGCGATAAGCTGGTTCGCCGGAGTTATTGGGTATATTTTTCAGTTAAATAGTTTCGATGAAATTTTCATGTTCATAATTCCGTCAAATCGTCAGACATAAAAGCAGTACTATTTTAATAGTCTCACATATGTTCTGTTCATTGTATGTATGAATATTTGTAAAGGATATCAGTTTCACGACATTATAGCGTTTCAAATATCTTTTAAACTTAGCGGTATTGTAACTTCACTTTTTTATAAGTTCTTTGAGCTTCATAGATATTAAAGAAAGACCATCTTTAACAATAACAAAAAAAAAAAAAAAAAAAAAAACAATATTAACACTTTCAACAATAAAAGAAAATCACCCGATTGAATATTTGATGACATTTTGACAATATTTTTATGAAATATACTTAAAAAATGTCGCAATGAATACACGTTTCTTATAATGAAAATTGCACTATTAGCCACTAATATTTACATTTCATAATCTGCATTATTTTCTTCTGCGAGCTATTAAATTTACGGAAAGCATTTGAAAGAAGATTACAAATAAGAAATCAGACATGTTTCTTGTTGTCTGAGTTCCAATAACATAGCAAATAAGAACAATCTAAGCTAACAGATATTACTTACCTAAAACTGAATAAAAATAAATCAATCTAATCCAATTTCAATGCCCTCTGCAATTGAGAAATATCTGTTAAATATCAATTTGTGATGTGTTATGGAAATTACGTTGCTTATATTGCTCTTTCATCAGCTCCAGAAGAATATCTTTGCTTCATCTGTTATGGCGGGTAATAATCACTACGGGTCAAGACTCACCGCCCTTGCGCTGATGTAAATACAGATAACAAGAGAGAAACATCGGACTTCCCTAAGGCTGTTAACAAACCAGTTTGTCAAAAGCATGGCTGAATATACAAAATTGGAAGTAGAATTCGAAATTGATTATTTATTTCCTTGTAAGATATATTTATTTTTAGATATTTCCTCAGTTAGAGGTGATGGTACGTAGATTTAAAACTGTGGAATGTAAGGTTTTTTTTTTCTGAGTCTCAGATGTCCCAAATCCACGGATAGGTTTGGAATGAAAATATTAGTGTGGCTTAATTGTTACTAAAATTTGATTATAATTTGATATCGTTATTATTATTCATTTAAAAAAATTGATAATACATTTTAGATATTATATATAAATAATGTTGATTTTTTTCCTTTATAAATTTTTCCAAAATGTAATTCTGTTATAAATGGTTTTAGAATTCATTGAAAACCCAAATTAATTGTTCTCTTATTAGAATAAATTGGTATGGAAAATAAATTTGTAAAAATATCTGGCAAAATCTTATCTGTATCTGTCTTTCATTTTAGTTTTTTTTTCCTTGATAAATTATAATTGTTTACAATTCTGATAATGTTGGCTTTTTATTGCAGTTTTAAAAATTATTTTTTTTCATATTTTTATTATTTTATTTTGAATATCTTGTTAGTCCACTTTAAATATCTTATTACTTTTATATGTTTTATGATTTTGTCATACTTGTTATGTTTTTCGTCTAGTTTTATTTTCTTTTTGCATATTTTCTATTTAAATTCCGATTTTTTTTTACAACCAATCCAGCATTATTTTATGAGAGCGTACATTTACAGTAAACTTTAATATTTTCTTACAGTTAATCTTGTGTTAATTTTTATTTGTTAAATAGAACCGGACAAGGAGTTGGTTGCATGCGCCGATATATTGTTGAATTTGAATTGAATTGTTGAATCTGTTTCCTAATTATTTGATTGGAATTAAGTTGGTTGGTTGGTAATTCAGATTAATTTTTTTTTCAAAACATCTAGTAGCAAAACTTTTCTTATTCGCAATGACAGCTTTAATTACTAAATTAGTTATGACAAGTACTGGAATCAAATTTGTGCAGGAAATTATTATAAGAGAATAAGATGGTATTAGTTATTAGCCTTTTTAAGCAGTGTAGTATCCCCCCCCCCAAAAAAAATAATTAGAATAAGCTACATTTTTAGTATCCCACTTCTATTCCCTCGAAACGAATCGGAGTGTACTATGAATTCGTGATTCTTAAAAATGCTTGCGTATAATATTCCATGAACGAATAGAGGTCATTGTGTGAATTCTAACATTGCTGAAATTTTTCCCCTAATCTCTGTTCAAACTTTCCATTTTTTTTTTCTTTTGCGAGAATTATCTTCATGAAAATATAAAAAGTAATTCAATTGCAGAAAATGTTGACTTGGTTTTCCTGAATGGATGTCTTAAATCCTGTTTGACTTCGATATTTTGAATTTTAACTCTTTATTGTTAATCTATTGACTCAGTCGAAGTTGGTGTTTCGATTATTAATCCATAGCTGATAGCATGCGTAATCGGAAAATGTTTCCTATTTATTTAGATACATTTGATATATATATATTTTTAGGAAAGCTTGGTACTACTTAACTGTGATGCGGGCTTGATATGCACGCTTTGAGGAATATCGATGATGTTGGGCAAAAAGAAATTCCCTTAAATATAATTAACTTAGGAACTTTGACCCGGCTTTAAAATTTACACAATAAATAAAATACGTTTTTTTTTTATTTTAAAATGAACATTAGGATTTACAGTAGCAAAGCCAAGAAGGAAGCTGTTATTTCTGGATTATAAGTCATATCACTGACTCTCTAACCCGCACGAAGGCATACGGATAAATAAATGCTGAATGACTGGACCGCCGCAACAGCAACACTAATGGGAACTATGATTGAGTCCTAAGGGCCATTACCGGCCACGGTACAACCTTTCCCTAAAGAAGTACATCCTGACATTGGTGGGAGGAGTCAGACTCCAACCTTTTCGTGTACCCTCCAGAGGGGCGAGATCCAATTACCATACCGGAAGCATCTCATCCTCATTTTGAGGTGCCATCCCGGGGGTTATTTCTGGACTAAAAACAAAACATCGTGTTTAAAATTTATACCCGGTTAAGGGGAAATACAACGCACTTCATTAGATAAAAAATAAATAATTACTTTAACAACTGATATTAAAAGGCAAATTTAAAAGCATAGAACACTATTTTGATTCAATTGGCAATCAAAATGCTTTATAATTTAACTGCAGCTTAATTATAAAGCATTTTAAAGCTGTACAAATTTTAACAGTTGATTTCACAAGCCGAAAAACTAAATTAATCTTTAAAATTTAAACTTAAGTCAGTAGCAGATCAGCTTAACATCGCTTTCTGTTGGCAACATTAAAACATCGCTTTCTGTTGGCAAGGAATTTTGATTCCTTTTACATATTCCTATGTATTATTAATACATGGTTTTGCATTTTTTCCACGTTTTCAGAAATTAACTCTTTCTATTTTATCTTCAAAGACTTTAAAGTTTTTGAAATATCATATAAATTTCCCTTGTTGAATTTTTTTATAAAAAATTCTATTTTTTAATATTTTACATAAATTTTTTACTCTCTAAATAAAATGTAAGTATTAATTACAGGAAAGTAAGAGATCCATTATTGAAAATTCAGTTCTGTAAAATATCTTTGGTCAAAATATGCTATGATTTTATAGTGCATAAAGAAATTTTCATCAAAATATCTTTTTTTACCCATGAATTTAATATCAAAACATCGAATAGATTCTTAATTAATTGATGTATTGTACCTGATTCTAACACATGTGCATAAAAATACAGATGTGTAATAAATTATAAATAATTAAAAATTCGATAAAAATTTCTTTTGAATAAAATGTTTTTTGGCTTTTAAATTTAATAATTAATAATAACATAGCTTTCAGGACATATTTTTACTATTAAAACAATTGAAAGTAATAATGTTATTACATAAAGAATTTTTTTTTCAGTTGTTATCGGTGATAAAGTGCTTGCATTGAAATGTTCAAATAAAACAGTAATTTTTATCAATTTAAATTTGATCAGCACAACGAAATTCAATGTTATCATTCTTTTTCAGGAGGTTTAAAATCCTTGCAAAACTTCTGCTTTTACTTAGAATGAAATATAATATATTCGTATACAAACATAATGTAATTTTTAAACTGTTTTCATTGAAGTGATATTATGGAAGGCAATTAAAAGAAAATATTGTAATTTCCCAATTTTTCTTCATAAAGAGAAAGTATTGTAATAGTAAAAAAAAATTACTTCTAGTTTTCAATGAAACCTGTGACCGATAGAACTAATTTTGGAATGAATTCAATTTGAATACTATAATTCAATAATTCTAGAATTTAGAATATTTAATTTTTGAAATATTTGGAATATTTCTTATTTATTTGCATATTTCACAGCAAAGACTTTATCATCGATTATAACTACGAAAAAATTGCCTGTAATAACGGTAAGCTTTTCAATTAGCTTTTGTTTCTCAAAATTGAAGAGTACTAGGAATCTCGAAATTTGTCTACGAAAGGTCTATGCTTCTCTAGTTTGTGAACAGGATAATTCAAAACTGAAAGACGTGAAATGAATTAAAATTTGGCATATCATTTAATCATTAGAATTGTAAATGAGTATTATCTATTGAATCCGACTTTCTTTTAATCGGTCTGTCAGCTAATATTAGTGGACAAAATGAAAAGAAAAATGTTAGAAGGTAAATAGCAAGATAGGCAGACAACTGCGTATGGATTTCATTCAAAATTTTATAAAAAAAATCTACAAATTTAGTTGCAAGTTCATGTACAAAATTTCCGTCTAAATCAAAGTGGTTTAGAGTTATTGTATTGACAGACAAATAGATATTTAGTCATAAAGCTGAAAATGTCCATTTCAAACTCAGGAATCGCAAACGTGGAGATTCGTAAAAATTTCGAGTTCGTATTTTTTGACGATTGCAATATTCTCTCTATAATTCGTATAATTAATTTTTACATCTCATTTATTGACTTAAAAACCTGAAACATGATAATACTACCACTGCGGCAGAAACAACTGAAACTGCTTCTTTTGCCATCAAATGTTAGAAATTTAATTAATTAATTAATTTAATTAATTCATCAAAGGCTAGATCAAATTTAATTGCACTAAATGTTGCAGAAACGTTTCTGCAACTTAGCATGCAGCAGAGACGTTTCTGCAACCGACGAATTCTTTGATCAAACGTTTGAGTCAAAGTTGAAAACATCAGATAGCGTCAGTTTGTCTTCTATTTAGTCAATACTGAAACATAGAATCGATGGGCAGTCAAGATAAATCATCCAAATTTCAAAAATGTTTCTTGTTCATCGTCTTAAAATATGTTGTAATAGATCCTTTTAATAAGTCGTTAAATAGAAATTTTATTAAAATGTTTAATCTCTAATAAAAATATTGAGGATAGTGTAATTATTTTCTTTATAATAGGCTGCTGGATAAGTTTTCATGACAAGGATTTTGAATCAATTGATCACAGGTTTAACCTTTTAACCACTGACCAGGCCCAGTAGATCGAACAAATTTTATCCCGGAGGCCTATTTTGTTTCAAACGAAAGGCGCAAAATGTAAAACAAGAACATCTTTAGTGATAACTCGTTTTACAACCTGCCCCCCTCGTTTGAAACAGAATCCGGACAGACAAGATAGAATTTGTCAGGCAGGTTGGACCAGATGAGAGTGAAAGAGTTAACAGCAAATAGACTGTATATATGTTTCTAGTACGTTATGGGTATCATCTCCTTGGTGTGCTCTGGAGAGTTGGATGTCCGTCTTATAATCTGACTGTGTCTCCTAACTACGAGATCCATTCCAATTAAGGTGTCTTGAGATTAAAGATGAGATGCTATTCTGCTTAAGCTAACTATGAATTCATCGTGGTAGATGAGATAATGGATAAGGAGAACCACTTTAAAACTAAAACAAGGGCTTTTATTTCATGTCGACATGAGAGATAGAAACCGAAGGTTATTGCCCATATTGATTTTTATGTATACACAGATACAAATTATGGTTGCAGCTAATATGTGGATATGAAAAAGTTACTGGTGGATCGCAGGTGGATAATCACTGAGATTTGAATCCGAGGTTTGATTCCATAGATCACCACAGCAACTTTCTGGTCATGGTGTGAGATTGAGAGCTTGTGTGTGCTACAGTGGAAACAGAAAATCCACCGATTGAGATGTAGTTAGCTATTGTGTAGCATTTGCTTGTGTATGCTATAGTGCCAAACAGAATTGATATGTAGTGAGTATCATTACATTTAAAACTTAATCAAAATCCTCAATTATTAAATATAATGCTACAATAAAGAATAAACTATTTTTATTATTTTATTTAAAAAAATAACACAACAAGAAAATTCATAGTGTTCCAAATGAAAAAAAAATCCTTTTATTCAATCACTGCAAATAATGTATAGAAGAAAACTTCAATTTTTTGAAGGAATGTAGCTGGTAACCCAATCCACCAACTTTTGAACACGCGTATAGTATCCGTATGTGTTCTCTAATCCACATCCTACACCCCAACTGACAATTCCAACTTGAGTATAGTAAGTGTATCCATCTTCATTTAATCCGGACTGCATCAATGGTCCTCCGCTGTCCCCCTGGCAGGTGTCATTCTTACCTTGTAATGAAAAGAATTATATATATATATATATATATATATATATATATATATATATATATATATATATATATATATATATATATATATATATATATATATATATATATATATATATATATATATATATTATGGAATAAAATCTAGCTTATGGCAATTAATTATTATTACCAAGAATTCCAGTTAATTATTATTCGCTGGTGTTTTTGAAAGACGCGCTATACACGTCTAAACGATTGTGTTCTAAAATCGTCGAAGTCGTGTTGGCCCTAACACGTCTAATTGATATTGTTTGTTGCAGTTCAGTTTCAAGTTTCATCGTGGTTCATGAAAATATACAAATGGGGGATCAGCATTAGGGGCAAATTGTGAGGATAGTACTCAATGTCTGCTACTTTAGAAATATTCTGTTAGTCTGTGGGGACTTCCAAACTTTCGTACATAGCTGATTTCAATTTTTTTTTTTAATATCGTATCCCCTCTGTCTTCCTTTATTCATAATAGTGTTTATCGGTAATATCTATGATATCACTTGTATGATTGGATTTCAATCTGACTTCTCAAAATAATACAGTAAAATAAATTAATGCAAGTCTATTATATTAAGACTTTATAAATCCGTGATACATGACCAGTTTTTCAGTGAAACTATAGGTTATTTTTTGATTGGCTGATTTATATGATATGAATTTTTTTTTGTTTACTTTCAAGCAACTTATTAAAAATCTGTTGGAATTTGGTGTATACAAATTTTTTTATGATTTTACATTAGATAAATTTTTGAGTTATAGCGTAAAATCTTATTTAGCACATAAACAAAGTAGGTGCCTGTGCAAGTGGTTAAAAGCTTTAAATCATGATTTTTGAAATTTAAAGAATATTGAAAGAAATCGCAGATATTGCTTTAATTATCTGGATTTAATAAAACGAGAAAAAAATTTAGAAAGTCAAGGGAAAATCTCAATTGCACTTTACCCATTCAAAGCCTAATTGTTACTTCAACATAAGAATTCTTGTGCATGGTTGAATTTCTGTATTGAGATTTTCAAACCACCAATTCAAAAGAGTAAAATATGAATGAATTAATTTAAATTTTCAAAATGAAAATGGCAAGTTATTGCGCAATTTTCAACGCTTTTGTTACAATGAATTTGTCGACTATGTTCATTTTAACCCATTAACTGCCAATATTTTTTAAAAATTGTTTTGGTTAGTAAAATTATATATATGCACAAAAATTAGTGTAACAGTATAATTATATTCAAATTATATTTTGATTTGAAAATATCTGATATTTTTGAAACACGATATCTTTATAAAATGAGCAATAAAACCATTTCATCAAAGAATAAAAGACTGAATACGGAACAGATCGTTTCTATAACCTCTAAATTACATGTATAATATGTTCTAATGCATTAGTACTACACATAAAGCAAAGAAGTTAGCAAACGTCGTTGATTGCCTTTGAGTCCCATAACGAAATTGATCTTTACTTTTCAATGCAACAGCTTAATTTTACGTATATATATAATGAATTACCCTTAAGGTAGCCAACATGCAAATGTCAGCAGTTATTGTCGCTTACTGTTGGTTCGAGTGGATTTAGTATTTAAAGCTTGCTTTTTTAAAATTTTGATAATTTATAAATAAGCTAATATGTGCTTAAATCCATTTAAATTTGAATTTTTTTTGCAAAGGACCTGAAATTATTTCTCATTTTGAATGCATTTCAACTCACCTCTTCCATCTCCGGCACAAAACATGCGTTCAGTAAAAGCGTTTTCAGGTAAATTTCTATCAAGTACAACCCTTCGACACCTTTCCTCCGGCTGGATGGGAAGTACTATTTCCTTCAACTGATCAACAGGTTGGATGTCAACGTGTTCCATTACATTTACGATGCCTGTATGTCCCCAGCCTATAGCTATTACACTTTCCCCTGGTTTGTAGAGACTTGTATCAAGTGGTAATTCTGAAAAATAAGGAAATGAAATTGAAAAAAATTAAAACTGATTACTTATAATAATTAAAAATTCAACATATGAATATTGCTATGAAGTTTTGTAACACACACACACACACACACACACACACACACACACACACACACACACACACACACACACACACACACACACACACACACACACACACACACACACACACACACACACACACACACACACACAGAGAGAGAGAGAGAGAGAGAGAGAGAGAGAGACGATTATCCAAAAATAAGAAACAAGTTTAAATTTTTTTTAATTTCTAAGAACGACAATAGATGGAGACACATATAATATATAGCTGAATTGAAGTTTTTTTTTGCGCTTTCAACATAAGCTCCATTTATTATGAGATAAACATCGAATGGGTCCATTTCTTGCCATTCATGAAGTAACTAGTCTCTAATCATTGAACTTAAGTGGTTGAACCCACCGTTTCAAACTTACCTCGAGGTGGCAAACATATTGGTCGAATTAAGTCGGTATATTCCATTGGCCTTTTCAGCTGAAGCAAAGCGATATCGTAATCAAAGATCTTTCCATTCCGGTAGCCTGGATGGACAATGATTTTCTTAACTTCAAATTCTTGCAAAGATGATTGATTTTTCACATCAGTCAAACCTAGAATATAATGATTAAATCATGATATCACATTTTGCACTAATTGTTTCTCTTCCTGAATCTTATATTTTGCTGATATCTGCTGAAAAATGCCATTGGATTGTGTGAATTTTGATCGACATAAACTCAATGAACTATTTTGCAGAATGTTGTTTTCTATCTTTTTATTATTATTAGCATCGATTGGAAAATTTTAGTGCTCATTTTGTGAGCATACTAGAGAATACAGTAGAGAAGAAAAAGAGCATTATATAATGAGTAAAGTTTGAGTTTTGCAACGT
Organism: Argiope bruennichi; assembly: GCF_947563725.1. Taxonomy (NCBI): domain Eukaryota; kingdom Metazoa; phylum Arthropoda; class Arachnida; order Araneae; family Araneidae; genus Argiope; species Argiope bruennichi. Next base: position 61,273,361 of record NC_079154.1, read on the forward strand.
TTGAAAATTCTGCAAGATTTGGCTGAACGTTTTTCTTATTATGAGAGGCTAACTAAGAGATAATAATATTAAATAATACTTTTTACCTCATACTTTTTACTTTACCTTTTCCGAACTAGTAGAAAGAGAAAGTATTATAATCGTCAAAAAAGTTCTCCCAAGGGATTTTGATAAATCTCCAAGTTTCAGATCGCTCCGATTTCGGAAAATTCGAAGTCAGATTCCGATTCAGATGTCTCCGAATTCGGATATAGATCTACCTGTTGGCTTTTAAACATTGTAACTTAAAAACGCTTTGAGTTAGTTTTGAAGTATGATCCTTAGAAGAAAGTTGTAGATTTCTGTTAAATTTTGAGCAAAATCCATTTAGGCGAAGTTTGTCTGTCCAGTTGTTCGATTAAAACTGAACACGAATACTTCAAAACTTATATCTCTAGATATAATTTTTTTTTTTTTTACATTGGTTTAGGATTTAAAATGTAGATGTGTATTATAATTAGAATTTATTTTGTCAAAAGGTTTAACCTTCTGCCGGTCTGCACTTTTGCTTGCATGTTAACTCAATAACTCAAAAACACAATGACTTAATGAATCTTAAGACTACAATTAAAGTTTTTATCAAATTCTGGTTACAATCGATTAGACAATGGGTATCCAAATATTTGTTCGAGTTTCTGGCTATATACGTATCAATCGCATGCAAGTGATTAATCGCAAAAAAAATATCATTAATATTTGCTCACTATACTCAGTAAAAGCGATTAGGGATGACGAATATTTTAAGAGCGGTTATTACGTAACCATTATCAAAAAATCACAAATACCAGTGATCAATACTTTTTAAAGAGGGGTGTGATTCAAATCCTTGATACAATCTTACGGGTGATATTTTGATTACAGATTTTGGATCACGATAGAAAGTAACAATCGATACTATATTACTGAAATTTACCGAAGCGGTGAATTCACTGGAAAGTAACAATCGATACTATATCACTGAAATTTACCGGAGCGGTGAATTCACTGGAAAGTACAATCGATACGATCTGTCCAATGGAAGCTCTCGAACGGAACAGAAAAAGAGAAATCTGTGAATGGATTGAAAAGTGAACGGACCGGTTATTCTTGGAATTGCATATCACTGAAATTTATTGGAGCGGTGACTTTACTGTAAAGTGTGAAGTCGCCGCTCCACTTCATGAGAGTGATTTTGACCTTCAGATATTCGCATTTGATGATGCACTATTCCATACAAATCCTTTTTAATTGCTTGTGACTTGACTTTGCATATAATGTTTACTGCTGGCGCCATCTATTGGTAGTCTATAGAACTAAAGTAATCAATTTAAAGAAATGACATATATATTTAATTCAAATTTTTCAGAAAATGGATTACTCCAATAAAGAAATTAAATAAATAGTTTTGAAAAAAAAATCAAATTTAAGAAGTAAGCTGAAACAGATAAGTTAATTCAATCACACGTTACTTAAGTATTAAATTAAGTAAATTAAATATTAAAGTAAATTATTAAGTCATATGTTATAGTAGTAGTAAGTAATTAAAGTAAATTAAGTATTAATTACAATTAATGAATTTTATATTTAATATTATGTAATAATTTTTAATTTATAATATGATTGAAATAACAGATATTTGGAACAAATATTTAAAAATAACAATAGCAAAATTATTTGTTATTCAAAAAATCGTGGATTATGCATCTCTAAAAGCGATAGAGTCACTCCAGATCGATGTCTCGTAAGTATTTACTTTCTGTGAATGGCAGGCAGTTGATGCATAATGTATCTGCTTCCTTTACTATACTACGTACCACATAATTTACATCAGTGGGGACGTTAAAAATAAAAATCTGAGCGCTCATGGCATTCAATGCCTTTCCCACGGTCCATTGTTTCATAACGAAAGGATATATAATCTTTATAAGAGAATATGCAAGAAGCTTCCGGGGAGACTTTCCGTACCGGTTTTTTTAAGCAACCTGAAATTCTTTCAATGCAACGAAAGATCTGAAGGGTATAACTATGCTAATATACTGTCTGATAATAAAAATGGTCTGCTAACTGACACATTAACCTTTCTGAATATTGTTTTGTTTTGAATTTATACATCGTCTGCTTGGATTCGAATTCAAAATTTAGAATGATGATATGATGAAGAGGAAGATATCTGAGCGGAAAAGTCATCATCCAAACATACATATTGGACACTGCCACCCGTAATAGTGTCACATAGAAATGTTTTAAAATTGCAAAATTTCTTAAACAATATTTTCTCTATCTTCTGTTTGATAGATTCGTTAGAAAGGTTAAGTTCTCATTAGGTTCTCACAAAGATTTGTTAGGTTCTCATGACTTAACTTCAGAAAAATTTCTATAGATCTTCGTCACTCCATAGAGATTAAAATCACCCTTCATTAAAAAGTAATATAAATATAGTACAACGTAAATAAAATAAACAATTTTCTGAAAATCAATAATTTTATAATCTATATTATAAAATTATTGTAAGATATTTTAATTAATTTCATTTATACTGTAATTTAATTAAATTTTAGATACATTCGAATATCTATGAAATAATTTTTGTTGCAAAATAATAAAAAACAAGTTTATAAGAAAAAAATCTTTAAAAGGGATATAGGATATATCTTACTGCCCTTCATATGATTAAATCAAGGATCTTTAATCCATTTTCATTTAACGATTTTTCTAGTCTATTTATCCAACGGACATAGTATTAATTTTTTTATCCTTAATATACTCACCTAATTTAACTATTATGTCTTTTTCTTCTCTCTTCATATTCTTCTTAAACAAACAGTGAGCTGCGGTTAATATAAAACTTTCATGTATAATAGAGCCACCACATTGAAACTATAAAGCACAAAAATGAATATCATATTATTTTAAATACTGTTATGCAATGATAGTATAATATATACTACTCACACATATATGTATGTAACATATTTTGATTGAAGTAGAATGCAGGTCCGAAGCAGTGAAGGGACTTGGTATTTTTAATTTCGTTTTATTCTATTCCGAGTGGTAGGCATGATTATATACAAGAAAACGCAGCGTGGGACAAAGCAGAAGAGCGAAAAAAGGGACGAACAGATGATGACTAGCCTTATATAACATAGGATTTCCAGCCACGCGCCGAGGGAATGACCTTTGACACCTTTTCAAAGGTACCGAAGTATCACTCTCATTTGAAACGTAGTTCTGATGGCGCATTATTTTTATTTTAGAATGAAGTTAGGAAGGGCTAAATTAAGGTAAAGTTTTGGAAATTAATTTGGATTAAATTAAGAGTTTAAAATATCATTACATGTAGATAAAAATAACTATATTTTAAAATTAATTAGTAAAACAATAAATATTATATTTAATATATTTTAGTATGCAAAACTGAACAACGGATTGGTTTAAGCGCCTTAACTTACACACGCACACGCACACACACACGCACACACACACACACACACACACACACACACACACACACACACACACACACACACACACACACACACACACACACACACACAAAACAACTAAAATCAGGAAAATCACCATATGGAAGCAATAACCTATACTTGAAAGATAAAGAAAACACAGTAACTTAAAAATGAACTAGGTGCATGCATAATAATTGCATATTCAGCATAAATAATTGTCTATTCAGAAGGAAAAATAGCAAAGGGATATCTTTTACTTCGGTTAAGATCTACCTAAATGTAATTAGGCAGATCAAGTTGATTGAAATATCCACCCTCATGTTTAAAATAATGCTGATCAATTCTTTTAATAGAAAATATATCTTTAAAAGCGCATTTCTTTCAATTGAAGAATGTTCTGTGGTCGACATGAACTTCCAAAAATGAATTTTCTGACATATCCTAAGAGATTTAAACCAGGAGAGCACAATGGTCAATTACTTAGTGTGATATCTTCATTTTCCTTAACTCTTGAACTGTGTGTGTCTATTGTTATCTGATATTATTTTCCATAAAAAGAGAGTTCACTCCAATATATATATAAGCAGAAACAAATAGAGAGAAGAATTAGTAGATGATGCAACAACAATAATAATTTAATAATAATAATTATTATATCGGATAGTAATTATTATAATATAACTTTAATAACTATTTGCAATAAATATTCTCACAATAAGTGTAAAGCAAAGTTTGACTATTTGTCGTATTAGCTTCCCAGACGTGTATGTCAGATAACGCTTATGATCTATTTTCCTGACATAATAGCAACTATTTTATAAAAATCCTACGGGACACGAAAAATACTTACATTGGTGAATGGAAACGTTTATAGCTTTATTATCAAAATATCGAATTTTTGAATGCATTAGTCCCGTTTTAATGACGCTGAGCTGTTGTCAGTTGATGGCAACAACGAATGCAGACCATCTTAGAGAATGCATCAGCCACAGTAATAGTTAATCGTTACATCGGTGTTCTGTTGCTTTATACAAATGCTGAGAATTTTGTATGATAACTAGTGTCTATATCGTTTCTCAGAAAGAATAACATATCAATCATTTGTCGTTACTTTTTTTTTAACCAACTCTCACCAATCTTTCCCATATTTGTGATAGCGTCTTGGAAAGAAGTCGAAGCTAGTGAAACGACATTCCACACTCGATGCATACTACAATGTTCACACTGAGCTTTTATTCAAGCTTGCGATCTAATTCACCCACGCGTGAAGCCGTCTAAGAATTTTTTTCTGATTATGTTGCATGAACATTAGAAGAACTTTCATCTTATGTATTTAATATCATCTTCATTCTTTTTTTTTTTGATTATGGTAATGCAGTATGTGCATTGATTGGACACAATTTATGTGAACTCATACTGAATACCTTGTTTACGCTGCTTGTATAAGTATATAGCCTATTCAATTGAAGTATTTGCTTGTTGTCTTCATCGTTATCAGTCCCAATCATAGAATTGTCAACCATTTTCAAAATTATATTCATGTTTAGAACTTGCATTCTAGTGTGTAAAAAGAACTAGTCGTTGAATGCGAAATTAAGGTTTTCTGTAAAATAACTTTCTACTGAAATACAGAAGTAAACAATTTGTTCTCTAAATCTACATTAACAGAAGGAAATTTTCTGTCATCAGCGAATTTTTCAGAAAAATAATAATGTAAAATAATTAAAGCAACCGACTGTCGAAACGGGTCGCGTAAAGAGTGGTCGTTGAAAATACAACATATTGATTTTTCTTATTAGTAAATAATCAATTCTGATTAGAATACTTTTTCAAAATTTCAGTGCTGTGTCAGTAAATGTAATCCACTATAAACAACATTTTAGTTTAGTTTAATTATATTAATGCCCCGTTTTAAAGCACCACTAGGGCTATTTCGGGACGGACCTCGTAATTTTGAATCGTAGTCAGATGACGAGGATGACACCTGAGCTGGCACCCCCTCTCAAATGTACCAAATCACACCAGCGGGAAGACGTTTGGCACCGACGGATTTAACGTGCATCAGACTTATTTACACGACTATTCTCCGGTGAAATCGGGTTTCGAATCTGAAGCCCACCGATTCCGGAGCTGAGATCTTACCGCCTGTCCCCCGCATCCTGTTATAAACAAGAAATAGTTTTTATTATTACCAATTACAATTATGCCGACAGTGTGCCTCCTGCACCAAAGTTAACTATCTAAAATAACTTATTTTCTGTAATGAGACTGGCTCTCTCTTTTATTTTTATGAAATTTCCCTGTTCGCCTTTTAAAGACTCAACAATTCCTGCCATAGATTCAATAGCATGCCATTTAGAGATTCATCGTTTGAATTACAAACATGTTGAATTATAAACAAAATGTAACCATCTATCACGAACTAAGATTTTTTTAGATGTTTTTAGTTTTCTTAAAAATACTAACAAAGAACTCACCTTTGCATGTCATACAAGCAAATTCTTTTCGAGCACACACTTAAGTAACATTTTTCATTGCGAGATTAAAAGAAAAGCAAAGGACGGACATTCACGATTTTTTCTTCTAGTATCTAGATCTAAGAAGAACGATTTACGAAATTCTTCCGAATGAATGAATAAATATTTACTTCTGGTTGCAACCCTGGTCCAACAAAATATAAGGCTGCCATCCAAGGCCAAGGATCAGTAGCCTGGCCGCCACCAACAATTCTTCCTCGACCTGCCAACTTTTCTAAGCCCAGACCACATTTCGAATAATCTGAAAGAAAAAAAAAAAAAGATTAGAAGAGACTGAAAAATCCAAAAAGACACAAAAAATTAGTTCCTAATCTTATGACTGTAGTTTGTTAAAAATTAAATAAAATTATTTAATGAATTTTAGTATCTTCTAAATAAAAACAATGGCCGATACAGGTTTTCTCAAAATTTCTTGTATAGTCTTTCAAAAAAAGTACTCGAACTTTTATCAGTACTGATAATCAATAAATGCTAAAATCGAAGTATGTCATTTGATTTTGTAATTTGACTGCTGTAAAAACATGTCATTCGCATTTTCAAAAGATTGTTTCTTTACATTTTTTTCAATAATCTTTTCAAAATTTGGATTTACAAATTGCAGTTTTTTCCCTTCTTTCAAGCGATTTTACATATAATATATCCTGAGAATATGTGAAAATACGCTACATCGATCCAAAAAAGTTGGAGAAATACAAAGAGAAATATCTAAAGATTATTTAAAACAAATGTAAAAAAAAAATGTCCGTTATTAAAATTTTTATGCTGATACTTAGACTTCATTAACTAATTGGATATAATTCACTGTTCAGTAATGAAATTACTGCTGAAGGAATGGCATCCAATTCTTTTTGAAATTGTCTCATTGAACGCGAGTGTCTGCAAGAAAAATATTCATATTTCGGAAATGTAGAAGTCCAACATCGTACTTTGGGCAAAATTTAACAAACGAATATGTATAATGAAATTAGAATAGGAAGTTTTGAAACTTCGAGCTTCGGAAATGAATGCATCCCTCATATCGATAATACACTAACTTTAAAAATATATAAAAATACACAATAGCAGTTCTGTTAAAAATAACAACACACTGTTTGTTCTTGCAGATATATAAGACTAGTAATATCTAAAAATGCAGATTTTAAAGAACTAGAGAGTAATGGGACCAAGGAAAAGTTTTACTCACCTACAGTTCCATTAGTGATTTCTTCAATTAAGAAAGCCAGTGTTGCATAATTTTGCAGGATAAACACATGTTCTTCTTTAGGATCTGAGGCTATCTTGTAGAGTGAGTCTTGAAGAACTGAATTTGTGACACCGATGCAATAGATTTCCACGCCAGCTTGCTTGAGAAGTTCTGCTTCTTCTTTTGGATCACCTCCCATATTCGCTTTGCCTGTTGGGAAGAGAGTGGCCATAAAATGCCATGACTCAAGTATGAATGGAAAGATTAAAATTGCACTAAGTCATTTTTAAAGAATTATTTAATCTAAAATTATAGTCATTGCACAAACCAAAATTCAATTATGTCAAGATGATTTTCCGAAAAGGAAACAAATTTAATGTTTTTCCTTGATTTTTTATTTTTTTACATTTTGCATGATGTTAATTTCTGGAAGACAAAGAAAATATATCCTTCACTGCAGTAATGAAATCAAAGCTTGCAAACTGAAACAGAATTGATCTTTTTCAGGACAGAATGTAAGAGAAAAAATGATTGCTCTCACTTTCTTAATGACGGTTTTTCTTCGTTTTTGTTGTTGATGATGTTTCATCTCCTTCGTATTTTTCAAACATCACATTTTCTCCTTGTTCCTATTTGATAACACTTTGATTCATTCTATTTTACTGCCGTTATGAGCGACCATTTTTACTATACGCATGGCGATCTATGCTCTCGTGAAAATGAACATGATCATTGTTAATATGTTGGTAATGGTACATAAGAATTAATATATCTAACTTTCCAAAATTTGTATAAAAATAAAATTGATATATTTTTCTACGTTATAATAATGTGTGAACTTATGCTTGGTTTTAATACTACTCATAATATATCAATGCTTTTTCTCATTAATTTATGCATAGATGTACAGCTGAATCTTTACTTTAAACAAAACTTGAATATTAAAAAATGAAGTTTTATTTTATTAGAATTATTTCCAAAAAAAGGTGTTATGATCCACAATATTTTACAGACTTAATAATTAATATTAGTTTTATAAAAACTTGAAATAAGGAATGAAATAAAATAATTATCTTACCATCTGTAAGAATGAATATGATGGATTTCATTCCTTTTTTCGAAAGCCATTTTTGAGTTAGAGGTATCAATTCTTGACGTATGTGAGTTAAGGCAGTATTTGCAGCAGTTCCTCCTCCTTGAAAAGTAAAAATAGGGATTAAATACAATATTTGTAATTATCAGTGGTTTTAAGTCATTATAAGGTTATATTTTTATATAATAATTATGCTAAAGAAGTAATTTATTTCAAACTGCTCAGTTTGTTATGAAACTCACCTGTAAAATTCAATCTGTCAAAAGCCGCTAGAACATCTTCTGTCGTTTCATACTGAAGTGGTAAAAATTGAGTTTCTGCGTTAGAACTGAAAGTCAGTGCACCAACTCTGGCTCCATTTTTGGAAATACCTACCTGAAACGTAGAAAAACTTTAGTTAACTTTCGAAAAGATAAAGGTAAAAAAAAAAAAAAAATGTGGTATTAAGAATAACAGTTTCTGAAATCTAAAGGATTTTTTTTTCCTTCAACAGACATGCTATATTGTGCGATACCCCGATCTAGCCAGAGGCCACGCGGGAAACTTGAAGGGAACGCCGAAGAGCAACTCCACCTAGCATGAAGGAACAAACTACACTTGATGATATCAGACCCTTGCAAGCAATAAAGAACCCTCTAGAGAAAATGCATATCGGTACAGAAAAGAAACAGAAAGAAACATTGCATTTTACTTTACATATTAAATTGTGAAACATTAAAAATGCATAAAATACATCAAATGAATGTTAACTTTTTACATTAGAAGAGAGCTAAATACAAAAGATTTGAAAAAAGGTCTCTAATAGAAGATTTAATGACTGGAAATTTTATGAGTTCTTTGACTTCAAGAGGCATCCAATTTCTTGACCATATGAGTCTGTGTTCTCGCCATAATGTACAAGCTTTGATCACGTGATTTATAGATCCTTCTTCGGTGCCACACTGATAAGCCGAATTTCGGTCAAAGAAACGACTTTGACGCACAGAAAATACACCATGGCCAGTGCATACTTGATTACTCTTAATTAAGAGGGATTATGATAAAAATCTCCCTCAATTTGATTAACTGAAACGTTTTTAAAATGTTGATAGGTTGTTAACCCCTTGATGGAATTATAGTAAAGAAAAATTTCAAATTGTTTCTTGTTCCTTGGAAAAACATGTCGCATTTTCCATTCTCGTAATACGTTTTGGTATTGGTTAACAAAGAAACATATAATGTGAGAGGTCAACCCTTAGTGAATATATAATTTCGAATGCAAATTTTGAGGTTTTATACAATAACAGGGTAAGTTAGTTATGGATATGATTATCTAATATTCCTTTCAAGTATTTTTTTATTTTTATCCAACATATGTTTTCCTTTTTCAAAAAGTTAAAACTACTTCGAAAAGTTTAAAAAATTTAAGATTAATTTAAATACTTTTGAAGCAGCGTGTCATTAGAAAGTTACAAATATTATATATTTTTTTAAAAAAAATGATGTTTTAATTATAACATTGCTATAGTCGAAAATACATAATTTTCAACATATAATAGATACAAATTCCTAAAGCCTGCAATCTTTGATATTTTTTTTATTAAAGGAAGCAAGGTACTTTTTAATGAACCATTTAGGTATCTCTGTATGATTAGTTTTATTCTTTAGAATAGCATTCATTTAAAAAAAAAAGCAGTTGCATTCACATATTGTTATCAAAACGATATATATCAACAAAGAAAAAAAAATAAATAAAAGGTGCAAAAATCGTCTGCACCATTTAATTATGAAATTAAAGCTAAGTAGCAAATTTTTAAAGTTTTTTTTCTTTAATGAAAAATGTTTCACTCACATAATAAAACTTCGGGTTTCTTAAACAATTTAAAAGCTCAAGGTATCTCAGATGGTATATTCCTGGGATGGCGAATCAATGGCACGCGACGCAATATTTTGGGCACACCACCGATCAAAACGGTTTGCATGTGACTTTATTTGATAAACTGAACTTTTCCCAATTCGATTGGTTGGAAATTGAATAATTTGAAATGCAACTGATTGATTTCCAGTCTAGTTCAATATGGATTCAAAAATTTATTGAAACAAGGAAAAAATTGGAATTGATTGAAACAGAAAGATTAATAAGCAAAATAAGTAAAAATGCCAGGAACGAAATTTTGGAAACATGGAATTCGACTCCAGATATATTTAACTGTTTGAAGAAGCTGGCTCATGCTATATTAACCATATTTTCATCTATTTATGCCTGCGTGTCATTATTTTTAGAGATAAATAACATTAAAGACTCGGTTAGAAACCATTTGGCAGATGACTCCAATTCAGCACGCATTCAGATAAAAGTAACATCTTACAATCCCAATATAAATTATTTGTTATCTAATCTGTAACAACAGAAGTCACACTGTTACTTTAATTTGAATTACGCATATAACTAAAACATCTACTACTATACAGTGCAAAATGTATTTTTTCGTAGTAAATAAAGAGTTTTGAGTTGTTAGTATTTAGTTTTATTATCTTTTCAATAATCACACCTCAAAAGTTTTTGACGGCACTTCTATACCTCATTAAACATTTCTTTAGAAAAAATGGCACGTTGATCCATAAAGGTTCGCCACCCCTGGTATATTCTATCACGCATGATGAACTACAAATCTGTGAATACGTCAATGCTATTTACAAATAGTTAAAGAAATCTATGATAGCTCTGACGTCCTAGCATAGGGGTAGCGCGTCTTCCCCGTGAGCTGGGCGTCCTGGTTTCGAGTCTCGGTTTGGGCATGGTTGTTCTTCCATTGTTCTATCTGTGAGATGTGCGAATGTGCCCTCCTGTAAAATGGAGTTGTGCAAGCGAATGAGTGATGTGTGAGTAGCAAAGTCGTACTCTTGGTCCTAGTTGGCGCTACTATAAAAACAAGAGACGCTCTCCCACCGGCTTAAAATCGCTGTCTTTGTAACAGCGGGCTTGTCCATGGCAAGTGCCATAAGAAACAACAACAATCTATGATAATCAATTCTTTTTATTTGAACTAGTGAGAGTGGTCTTCCGAAATTTCTTCGCATTCTCTTTAATCAAAGTCTTATTGTGGATCTTAGTAAAACCGCGAATGCCTTGTTCGACATTGACGTACAACACTTGCAAAATAAGGATACCTGGGATAAACCTAGAATTTTTAATGAATCTATGGTACGAATATATATATTTGAACCTTTTTACTAATTAACTATTTGACAATTGACAAGACCAAAATATAACATTGCATGCGATCTTGCGACCATAGTAGTAGTTGCAAGATCATTTGTTCCAGTTATTGCGCTTTTAAACACGCGAAAGTACAGATAGATAACCAACTCCTTGATAGATTTGGTTAAAAATTTAATAAGAATAGACAAAATCGATGCTATATCCGTGTATCAAATTTTATCCATTTAGCTCTCTCCATTTTCTATTTTTTTGTATTCTTGTATTTGAAGATTTTCTTTGAATAGATTCCATTCAAAATTTGAAAGAAGTCTACTAGTTTGTTTAAAGTCCATATATCAAATTTCAACCGTCTAGGTAAAAGTCTTGGGCTATCTTGCTCAGAGATATATATATACAAACAGATAGATAGACCATATATCAAAATGAGTTTTTCATACTTAGAGGGAATTTGAAATCTAGAGATCTTCAAAATATGGTAATTCGTTTTTTTTGACAATTACAGTACTTAGTCTATCTAGCGCTGGTGATTTTCATTCAACAGGTATCGTTATTGTTTCTTTGATGTTGCCATTTGTAAGTTTTGAAATTTTGTCACTGTAACTGTACTGTTAGTGTTTATTTGTTATTTCTCATATGATTCTTGAACCTCAATAATTCCTTGAACCAAAATTTTAAATTTTATTCCATTCGTATGAATACTATGATAGTTACAATTTTCGGTCTCATATATCGGGATAGTTTTTTTTTTAAATCACCCGGTATATAATGTAATACTACGTTATTTTAGTCTATCAACTCTTTTTAATTATTTTTCTATTGATATTTTTTAGACGATGACGGATAACAGAGTTATAAAAAAAGACTGATATTTAATCGGAGCTTTACTGTGCTTTTGAATTCTTCTAGTATCTAATACAACTTGCCATATTTAGATTTAAACTGTTGTTGTTACTTATGGCAGTTGCCACGCACAAGCCCGCTGTTCGAAGACAGCTGATTTGAGTCTAAAGGGAAGCGCCTCATGTTTTTTTATTGAAGAGCCAACTAGGGCCAGGGGTACGATTTGACTACTCACACATCTCTCATTCGCTTGCACAACCCCTTTTTACAGGAGGGAACATTCCCATATCTCACAGATAGAACAGGAAGAACAACCATGCCCAAAGCGGGGCTCGAATCCGTGATGCCCAGATCATGGGGAAGACGCGCTACCCCTATGTCAGGACGCCGGCAGATTTAAACTGCAATACTGATTTTTACTTTTTTAGTAATGGCCTTCGCAAACTCGACGCTCTTTCTAAAATTTCCTTCTTTGACGCTCCCAGAGACATCGAAGGCGAAGTAAAAGATGAGTCTTCCTGGGAAATTGATGTCTAGCACCCGTCCTATGGGCATGACTCTGGTCCCGTTGTGCCAAGTTTCCATTAGAGCTTTATGATATTCCTGCAATTTCCGTTTCTGCTCCGCCTCCTTCTCAGCTATTGCCTCTTTTAAGATATCGCCAATTTTGGCGCTGTTATCAAAATCATAAGGACCTGAAAGAAACAAATATTATGTAATAGTCATAACGTAATAAAAAAATAAGCATGCATTTTGGAAAAGAATGTCTTTCTCTTTTATACAGATCTCAGATTTTCGTAAATACACAAAATGCTCATTTAATTTGATTTGCCGTATGCCTTTTGTGAGTCAACGCGTTCGCATATACATGGATATACAGGCAGTCACGTAGTCTTCTCATTAACGGATTTGGTTGAAAATGATAGTCTCCATTTTGAGACAAATTTTGTTTACCAAGTTCTTTCTGTATTATCATTTACAGTGCTTAAAATCCAGTGAAAGTCTAGGCTGTTTAATTTTGGAATTGATTCAAAAATGAACAGAGACTTATAATTTTGACTCGAGCCTTACGCGCCAGATTTCCTTACTTAATCTCATTACAGTTTTCGAAATTATCGCATTTCAGTGTTCAAAAACAGATATATCAATACAAAAGTATTGTTTTCACATTCAGATAAGCTTAAAATGTAAAAAGCGTCGAGAATGTGTTGAGTCGGGCATTAAATCGTTAGTGAGTCGTCAGTCGAATTCGGCTCTACTGAGTCGACAGACATATCAATAAAATAGTATTGTTTTCACATTCAGATAAGCTTAAAATGTAAAAAGCGTCTAGAATGTGTTGAGTCGGGCATTGAATCGTTAGTGAGTTGTCAGTCAAATTCGGCTCTACTGAGTCGACAGTGAAGAACAGTAGACGTTGGATAGGTTGGAATATCGTATGAAGTCTTTTCTGTATAGTTCTCTCCTAGCATTTTGCATCAATACGGCTGTTTACTACTGATTTGCTACTTATGTGCTGATGTTTACTTAAAAGCTGTTTTTGTGTATTTTTCGGCTGTTTTGTCATCCCGTTGCGTATAAATGTCATTATTTACTATTGAACCTATTGGACTGCCACACAGTACTCCACTGCACAGGATCTTCTGGTTTTCGAATTTTTAGATTAAACTATATTGCACAACATATATAAACTACGTACTTACCTAGACATTTTGCTTCTTCTCCAGACCACTTTCTGTTAGGCAAGCACTCTCTGACTTCTGATCCTATTAAAATGTGTCCACCGTAGCAACTGAAACCAACTATGTCTCCCATCTCATAGCTACTGCTGTTCCTTCCTCCATTGATAGGGATCCCAGGGTCAGGACAGTAGTTACCTATAAAACAGTATCAAATTATATTTCTGAAGAGCTGCAAGAAAGTTCTCACTTGTTAAAATTGTCAAATTAAATCACTCAAATTATGAAAAGATATTTTTAAACGACAGGTTTATGATTCACCTTCATGACTTTAAGTATGCACCTTATTTATCTGAATTCCATCTATAATTTATTTCTTCCATTATAAAATGATCCCATTTCAGTTTCATGTTTTATACCAATTCTGTACTTTATACATGTAACATGTATTTGAGCACGTATTCCTCATCTGAAGCATTTCACTACAATCATAATCAATCTTTCGTTGTTTCCGATACAGAATATTTCGTTCAATTTGATACATAATAAAAATAATGTTTAAAATTTGATTATTTACACATTGAATAATTCATTACAGCTTGGGGGAGTAAAAATATCAAGTAATACAAAATTTTGATATAATCTGTACTAATAATAAAGACAGGTGTGTGTGTGTGTGTGTCTTGCTACTCCACAGGCCAGACCATTAATCCTAAAGCTACCAAATTTGGCACATGTATATCCTGTAAATTAGAAATATGCCCCTCACAGCGGTTTTTAAAAAATATTGATTATAATTTTAATTAATTAAAATTTAAGCTGAATTTTGATGTTTTTCTGTAATAATTTCCGAAAACATTATCGTATAAAAATAAATTTTAAACTGTTTTAAAATTTAAAAGATTGTTTTGTTTATGATATCAATTTAATAATCTTGCAATTTTTTTCCTAAATTTTGGCTTTAAAAATATTTTTCGCCAAATTTCCAACAATAGATTACATTGTTGTCTTGAAATTAAAACCGTTTTCATTCTTTCACCAACTATTTGATCGCGAGAATTCTTTTCATTTATGAAAGCTAAAGAAAGAAGTTTCAGTTTAATATCTGCGTAATTTAAAAAATGAATTTACATAAGCAAATTTTAGAATATCGATGAATTGGATATTTACTTTTTTAACAGCGTCTTGATGTCATAGAATTGATCTCCATTAGACATAGCATATGTAAGAAATAATTAAAATAACACGTTTATAAAAACTAATAATATGGTGGATTCATGTACATGAAGTTATATTTACACGATTCAAAGAAAATTAAATATAACTAACATTCCTAGCGAATCAGCTGGTTGTCAACAGCGAATAGTGTTTTTTTAAACCAGCGAGAATGATCTTTCCAAAGCTTTCTCCCATACTTTCTAATAAAGGTGTTATCCCAGAGAATGACTTGCATAGCATTGGAATAAAATAGTTACAAAACATTAACTTTTGGCGAGAATTTAGCATTTTTACTGAATTTATCGTGCCATCCTTGGCGAGTTACTTGGCGATGAATCCCTGACATGTAGCTTATTAGATCCGAAAATCGAATTTATGTTATGGACTTCTTTATCCCAAGAGACTGAAATAAGAATCTGACACAAAACTACTACACTTGTAGTCACAAAATTACATATCAAATTTGACATATTTAAGTGACTGCAATTTTGAGTTATCGCTTTTACTTGTTTTTAAAAATACAGACCGACAGACGGACAATTCTTTGTTGATTTTCGCACAAAATTTAGAGGTGCTTAGACTATAGATGTTAATTTTGTGTGTCGAATCTTATCTATCTAGCTCTCTTCGTTTTGTAGTTATATTAAATCACATTCGAACAACCGGACAGACAGACTTCCTCTGAGCGGATTTTGCTCAAAATTTCATTGAAATCTAAATAATTGATACAAAGAGTTTTAGTTATGTCTACTTTAAGGCATTTTTGAATTATCTTTGTCACAGACAGACAGACGGACGGACGTTTTCCAAAAATATGTTTTTCGAACGCAGGAAGGTTTGAAACGTAGAGATTCATCAATTTTTTGACGATTACAATTACAATATTCTATACTCCGTATACGAGAAAGTAAAACAGAAAGATCCATTCTATTGCGACTAGATAGAAACCGTGATATTAGACTATTCCACCAACCGTCTAAAAAAAAAAAAATACGATATTAAGCGCCCGTAGGTTTCCCAAGGCCTACGATTATAAAGATATTGAATTTTCT
The DNA here is from genome assembly GCF_947563725.1 of Argiope bruennichi. Lineage (NCBI taxonomy): Eukaryota > Metazoa > Arthropoda > Arachnida > Araneae > Araneidae > Argiope > Argiope bruennichi. Next base: position 61,289,647 of record NC_079154.1, read on the forward strand.
AAAATTGTAATATTTAAAACTTCATAATTTGGTTAGATTTGATAAAAGAATGCAGAAAAAATACAGAGGATAAACATGTTTTTTAAAAATTAAAATGTTTATAAATTATATGAACATTTTCAACACCCTTAGTAGAAGCAATTGTCTTTAAAGCAACTAAAAATGGTTTGTCTCAAATGTTGGATAAAATTATTAATCAGCTCGAATTTTTATAAAATGAATATGTAAATGTAGAAAAAGGAATGCATAACAGAAATATTGCAGATTTAAGTTGTTCAGTTTCGTCTCTAAATGTCAATAAAGACCTTTAAGTTTACACTAAAAAATGTTACCGGATAAAGATGGAAAGGAAGGGTAGAAATTGAAAGATCGGTTTTTCATGTTTAAATAAAAAGAAAAGAATCTAGGAGGAAAACATTGTAAAATTGAAAGTTGTAGAAACTAAATTTAATCTGGGAGTGAATTTTAAGTAAATGTACTTTTGGAAAAATATTACTCAATTTTTTTAAAAAAAATGAGTGAATTGTTTGAAACTGCGCTTAAATACATATTATGTAGAAAGCGAATAAATGTTTATACATTATTTTTTGAAAAATTTGACTTTAATGGGAAAAAAATGATTGTCGAAAATCTCGTTTAAGTACATTTTAATTCTTCGGAATTTGTGGGCAGGAAAATTTCCTATTCTAAAATAACTGTTCAAAATTTTCAAATGATATTATGAAAGTTGATTACAAAGAGAGAAAATTAAATTGAAATTAATATTTTTTCTCAATTCTCAATTTTAAATTTCTTTTCATATGATCGTTATGCTTGTGAATATCACTTTTAATTATTTTTCGAGAATCAAAACTCTATTCACCACAGAGTAAAACTTTTTTCTTTTTGAATTAAAATTTTTACATTTTTTCTTAAAAAGCGGTCACTATAGTATCATCTGAAATTGTGGAATAATTTTTCTATAAGTATTTGTTTTGGATCAGCGAATTCTGACGGAAAGCGTTGACATTTTTCAACAACTTGTGAAGTCTAATTCCAAAAACTTTAACTCAATTTTTTTTTTAAAAAAAAAGAAAGAAAAAATATTTTGAAACTGAAGCTTTTTAAAATTTATTCATGATCTAAATAAATCATCATTAAGTTAGGCAACTGATTTTATCGGTCTTTTTAATACCTAATTTTTTTTTCATTTTAAAATTTTCAATTTTAATTTATAATTTTTGCTCATTTTTTGAAATTGTCATTTTAATTCCACTTCTCCAACACTTAACCGGTAATATATACGGTTGCAGATTAGGAGGCGTGTTTAGATTATCCAACTCAATAATTTAAACTATTTAAACTGGTCTTGTGCATTTTTTCCATGTCAAAGAGCAATTTGATTCGGTTAATTTGAATCGAGGTTTGGAGCATCATATAGTTTCGGCTTTAATAAACAATTCATATTAAAACGGATGTTTCAAAAATAATTAAAAAATTTTTTAAAACATAATTTAGTTAAGAAGGGAGTAATGGCATTTTTTCCTGAAAAAATATTGATATATGATAAAGGAAATAACTGTACTTGAATGGTCACATCTCGCCAATTCGTTGTTCCACTGTCCATTTGGCATACAATATCTTTCGAAGGATCCAATGAGTTCGTAATTAGTGAAGCATTTGAATGTCACTTTGTCACCTATTTCGAATGAATTTCCTATTCTTGTACCATGCTCTGGGACTCCGGGATCAGGGCAATGGATAGCTAAGAAATAAAATTAATAAAGATAATTAAAAATATGTTAACCTGATTGGCAGAAATAGGCTTAAAAATGCAGCTGAAAGTTCTATTATCTGTTTATCTACATAAAATTTCTATTGACTTTTTTATAAGAGCATTTTTTTTCCACCAACAGTCATTCCAAATTTTGGGAAATTAAAAATGATGAATTTAAAAATTAATGAAACAAATGGTGCAGAAAAATAATAATAAAATAAATAAATAAAAATAAAAATAAAATCAAGAGTCAACAAAAGTTTGGGATAAAAAACAAACAAATTTAATGCAATCATGGCTATTTAAAGAATATTCTGTAATAGTAAATATATCTTTACGAATCAGGAACATATAAAATAATACTAACTAATCTTTATTAAAACAAGAAAAAAAATCACACTAAAATGTTTATTTATTGATTTAACCTTTTCTAGGGCCGTGGAAAGTATGCTTCCCACCAAATTTATCAATCTTTGTATGAAATTATGTAGGTTGGCATAAGTTCTGATGCATTTTTTTTAGAAAAACAGAAACTTAGATGCTTCAGCTCTTTATCTCACACAAAATAATGTGTATTGATTTGTTACTTAATTATTAATTAACCAAATTAATTAATTAATCAAATTAAATTGATCTAATTAGTTAAATGAATCCTTTTTCTTATTCTAATTTCAAGCCTAAAATATTTAAACATAATATGACTAGAAAAAAAATGGCCCTTTAAAGGGTTAAGACAACAGGAATCATCAAAAATATTTTTTTTAAATTTTGAAAACTGTTTGAAATTTTGTTGGCATTTAAAGAAACAGAATTAAAGATAGTACATAAAACTTCATTTAAATATTTATTTCTGAGTTGCAGGTATATAATAGTTAATAACATTTAATATTTTATATGATAAATATTCCATGAAATCCAAAATTATTTTAGAGCGATCTAATTTTTTTAGTTGCTTTTACCATTTTGAAACAAAAGTTAGCATTCAATTTTGTGTCTTATAAAGGAATTTCAAAATGAACATACGCATTAAATGCCCATAAATTTGAATTAAATCATGATTTAACCAAGATAATATATATATATAGTTTTCTTTGCCTTTAGGTATTTAAAACCTAGCATTTAATTTTTTTTTGTCATTTAAGCCTATGAATATCTGATCTTAAATATGGTAAAATTTTGAAATTTATTTTAATTATCTAGCGAGAAAAAGTTATATTATTATAAAAAATGAAATTTTTTTTAATACATAACAATTTAAATTTAAATATTATTGTATTACATTATCAAAAATACTTTTTTAATACTGTGCGAAATAACACCACTTTGTTGACAAAAAGTAGGAGTAGCCTCTTATTTACAAATTTGAATTGATTATAAACTCTCCAAAAATTCTCGAAATATGAATTTTTTTTTATATTGTTACGAAATTTCTCGGGGTTCGTTTGGATAGTGGAAGTTATATGGTGTAGAGAATGCTCAATCAGCAGGCGGCAGTAGAAAAAGAAACAACGACGTTTATTTACACGAAGAGACACAGACAGCAGAGGACGATTATCTTCAGCCGAGACGTGCAGCATACAACAGCAGCATAAAACAAGACTCTACTGCAGACAGTAGGGCACAGCTTAGTGCAGCACTAGCTTGACTCCGTCGCTGTTCTGCTTATCCCTGGAAGACCAGTTCTTCACCGTCGATTAAGACTACTCTTCCCTGTCGCTTCCAACTACGACTACTGTATTCACGATGACTCCCCGGCAGTTGCAGCTCTTTTTATAGGTCTCAGGAGGCGGGGCTCTCAACCAATCAGGAACGTTCGAGACGTATCTCGGCTCCTACTGGACGGTTAGGGAAAATTCTCGATGTTTCGGGTATTTTGTCATCAAAGTCGCCAAATTAGCGCCAAGTCGCCAAATGGTCGCCAAGCTCTGGGGCCTCCTATGGAACCAACTATGCTGGGAAGCCGCATCACAGATTCGTAACAATATATTTCGCTATTGTTGCGTCCTAATGTTGAAACTAAAAATTGAAAGACAATTTTTTTCACCCAAATAAGAGCTGGAAAATGTCTTAGTTTCATTATTTTGTGTGAATTTTGAGTTTGCATTTCCTGATGAAATTTCTATGCGCTTGGTTTTTATAATATTAATTTTTGGCTTAAAGCGTAGATGTAAAGGTAATTAGGCTAAGGACGATGAGTCCATTAAAGTTTTAATTACGTTTATATTATATATTTAAATTTTTAATGAATGTCCCTGATATTTTTTCTTCGACTTCAAAAGTTAATTAAAAATCTATTTAATTTTGAATTAATTATTAAAACCAAATATATGAAACAAAAATTCTAGTTTAATCATTCAACTAATTAAGTGCTATGTTTTAAAAATATTAATATATATTTATTTGTATTGTACTTTCATCAGTTTCTTCTGTCAGCAAAAAAATATTTTCGACAGATGAAGAAATTTGAGTTTACTTGTTTTCCAGAGCGGTTATTCTTATTTTCATCTGGTAAATTTAGCAATATTTCGTGGAGTTGTTAAATAGAAGAAATGTAACTCACTATTAAGTCTGATTAGAATTTTTAGAGCTCCTTAATAATGTGTAATGAATTTTTCAAACATTTATAGATTTTTACAATAATTACAAAATGTTTCAAAAATCAAATTGTAGAGAAATATATTTGTGATGATATTTTTTTCAAAATGTTTCTAGAACCTAATTGTAAAGAAATAAGGCACGCCGCTATTTCTTCAAAATATTTAAAAAATCGAAATATCTAGAAATAAGGTTATGCTACTATTTCTTCAAGGTATTTCGGGAATCTTACTGTGGAAATAAGGTTACGTTGCTATTTCTTCAAAATTGACTATTTTTAAGATTTTAATATATATCCTATTGTATCTAATTTTTTAAAAACCTTTTTGATATTTTCGACAAAATTTTAGCAGTAATTATTAAATTTTATTATTATTATTTTTTTTTTCGAATTATCTCAAATAAAAACGAGTAAGTTCTCTTCATAAAAGAATCTAGAAGCCAAAAATCAAAGCAATCTTTATGAAAATAACTTAAAAGTAAATATTTCACACTTTAAAACTAGTAAAAGGGAGATATATTGTATTTAGAGAGCGCCAATGCTCCTACATCTAAAACAGAAATGAACTTAACCAAAATAGAAATAAATATTAAGTTTAAATGAAAAACTAAATAAATAAATGAACAGAATAAAAAAGAAAGAAATGATGAAATCGGTCTGAAAACTTCTTCAAGGGTAACCCTCAGGTAGGATTCAAACTAGGGCTTTTTTTCTGTGAGGGGTCTGAATTCAGCCCAAGTATTGATCTCTCGGGATAAGAAAATTCAAAGAAATTGAGGATTTTGAGGATAAGTAGTGATATCGGTAAAGCAAAGACATTAAATTACACAATAATGAAAAGCAAAACATTATTTCAGAATTCAAGTCTAAGCAAGACCACAGCAAAATTGAATCAAAAGAAATCACTATAAGACCATTATCAAACCATAAAACCAAAAGCATCAATAAGAATAATCAGTAAAGAAAGGAATATAGAATTTGAATATCTCTTCATAAAAATAACAGATCCGTTTGTTTTGTCATTGCCTTATTTATTTAATTACTTAATCCAAGATAAAACATATAAGAAACTTATAAGATTTACTGAGAAACACAGGTTGTCAAATTAATTACTCTGGAAGCATTGTCCACAGAAAAAAAGACGTTATCCACATTTTAATTTCGAAAGAGAATAAATTCTTTTTAAAGCTGAAAGTGCATAAATAGATTTAATAACCATACGTGTATCATTTTTTTTTCAATAATGCATCAACTATCAAGATTTTATTTTCAAATAATTATGGTTGCCTTACCGTCAAATATCCTGCATAAAGAGCAGATGAAAAATTCCATTTATTTAGGGAAACAAAAGCACGTAAAATGAAATCCAAACATGCAAGAATTATCTTTACCTTCGCAAGTTGGAGATTTTCCGGACCACCCTCTGGTGTCACAGAATCTCCAACTATCTCCAATAAGTCGAAACCCTTTGTTACAAATATAGGTTAGCTCAAAGTTGAAAGGATACACTGTCATGTTACTGGATTCAATTTCTGGGATGGTTCCGTTTGCTAAGGGCTCTGGTGGATCGCAGAAGGATTCTATGATAGAAGGAATCAAATACAGTAAATTATTAGAATCTGATTATAAAATAATTTTGTTTCGCAAGTGAAATTCTGCAGATAAGTATTCTTAATAATCCAAAAAATTAAACTTCAAAGGCATTTTTTTGTTGTTTTAAAACCAAAATTTTGAAACCCTACTAATTAATTCAACTACACTCATGTTCATAAATTAAGGATAATTCAGAGTCATGCGGAAATCGAACTCTAAAATAAATATGTCGCTTGTAAAATGACTACACACATCTTCAAAAATCATATACAAATTGCAGGAAGCCACAAGATGACACCGACAGTACGTTGCAATGACGAGAGTGTAAGAGAGTGATGTATAAGGAATACAGGCAAAGAAGTAAAATTGTTCGCAAGCGCTTTATAAGCCTTTTAATGCAATAATAGTTATGACACAAAAGACGCATTTGGAGGATTTTTACGTTGTAGAATTATCGGCCGTCTGGAACGTGGGTGTACCCAGCTGGAAGTATACGAGGAACATCGAATCACCCAGAATGTCATCTCCAGGCTTTGGCAACGATTCTAAGATGATGGTAATGTAAGTAGACGTTACAGCACAGGTCGCCCCCGAGTTACAACGCCGAATGAGGACCGGTATTTGGCAGTTACTGCCAAAAGAAACAGTTGGAGCACATCATCAGTCCTGTCTCGTTAACTCTCTTCAGCCACTGGTACGACAGTTTCCAGACAGACTGTGTACAGACACTTAGGACAGATAACAACGTCCGTCCTCACCGTGCAAACATTGTAAACGAATGCCTTCGATCGGAGGATATCACCCTTATGGACTGGCCAGCATTCTCACCGGATTTGAATCCAGTAGAGCATATATGGGACATGCTTGGCCGACGAGCTTCAGCCCGTTAACCATCTCCTACATGTCTACCGGAACTTTGAAGAGCATTGCTTGATGAATGGTGTAATATCTCCCAAGATCAGATCGATAATTTGACACTCAGCATGCCTAAGCGTTGTACGGACTGTGTTGCATCGCCTGGGAAACATACTATGTATTAACCATCATACCAACCATGTAATATTGGTTTTTGTAAATAGTTTTTTTTTGTCATTTGCACCAGGGAGAAAGAAAAAAAATCGAAATTTTTATTAATGATATCAAACATCTTTTTTGCTCTTTGCTCCTTTTGTTTAATAAATAGGCTTTACAAATAAGTCACATTTGTTTTGCTTCTGACTCTTTCTTATCCTGAACTTGCATTATCCTTACTTTATGGACATGAGTGTAAATAACAAAAATTGAATTATTCAGTTGTTCCAAAGTAAATGTCGTTTTACACTCATGGCTTCGGTATTTGGTATATTTGGCTTATATTGAAATTGATTCTTTTAATGAGTGAATGTACCTAGAACTATCAAAATTAATCAGATTTCCTTGCGATTTCTGATTTGATTTTAATCTGGTACTAATTATTGATTTTGGTTGTCTCTGTTTTAATCTGCTTCTTAATGTAGCTGATAACGTTGAAAAGTCTTTCTTGTGCGAGGTTATGAATTTTTAAAAAAATTATATTCTTAATGTTCAAACAGGTTTCTTTATTAAAACATTTGAATTTTTTTCTATATCCCTTTTTTGGGAATTTACACTGATTTTTATTAATTTGCATTTATGTACATTTTAATGCTATTTATATATTTAGAAGCTATTTTCAAAAATTTTAATTTTTGGTAGAATTTTCTGACGAAAAAAACCTCATCAATTAAAATCTAATGCATACTTTTTAATTCAAATATGCTATAATCATTTCTCAATACATTTTGGAGTTCCTGAACTAGAGAATAAGTAATCTATTTACTTAGAAATATTTTCTAGTTGTTTTAGTGCTTTACATTGCGAAAAAAAAATGAAAATTTCTTATTATTTATCAGTCGAATTCCAATATTTAAAGAATAGATGGAAATGCAACTTATTTTTAAGTTCAGGAATTAGATAATATATCTTTCAAGCTAGTGGTAAAATTTTTAGCAAATAATTTGACAAAACTAGAAGACTTTTTTTGATTTTTAAAGGGTGTCCCAAAATTAACACAAGATACGAATTTCCCACTATTCCTGTAGTAAAGTGTTGGCAATTCTATTAAAAAAACCATTTGACGGCCGATAGTTTAGGCTTAGTAAAAATGGTGCGTTACACGATAGAACAACGTGTTTTCATTGTTGAACGATATTTAAAAATAATGAAAGTCTGGCGATCACAGTTCGATTATTTAAGAAATGGCCCTCAAGATCGTGTGCTTTAACACCACTGGATTTCTTTTTCAGGAAGAAGAATTCATTGGTTATTTGAAGTCAAAGGTCTATGCCAACAAGTCTACAAGCATGTGTGCATTGAAGGAGGAAATTCAATGCTGCATCAATGAAATTCAGCCACATTTATACAAAATAATCATGGAAAATTATGACAAAAGAGTGCGTATGTGCTAGCAAAGCCATGGAGGCCATTTGGACTATGTGTTATTCCATACATGCTCCTATCCTGTACACTTTAGGATTCAATAAAAATATTATAATTTAAAGAAAAAAAACTGTGTTTTTTTTTATTTAATTCAAATCTTGCATTAACACTTTGTTCTGTCGTGTAATGTTCCAATTTTACTAACCCTATTTATCAGCTGTCAAATGGGTTTTTTAATGGGGTTTTCAACGTTTTACTGCACGAATGGTGGCAAATTCAAATCTTGCGTAATTTTGGGACATCCTTTGCATTTTTTCAGCATTAAAAAATCATTACATCTTTTCAGCATCTTTTTTTTATGCAAATATTCTAAAATATAAGCATTTTTGATTATTCAAAAGATTAATCCCGAATGTAGTCACAATATGCCTTAATATGCTAATCTATGTAAGGACAGAATATTTATAGGAGCTAATTATTGAATAGAATCTTTACCTACGCATTCTTCAAACTCTTCCTCCCAACCGGTTTCTTCCTCGCACATTATGAAATTCGTGGACCCACTGTAACGGTAGCCGGGTTGACAAATTACTTCAACATCATCGTAAGGGCGGTAGTAGTCACCTTCTTTGTTGCCTTTGGCCACCCCATGGGGAATGACTGGAGGCAGTTCACAGTGGTCTTCGTCAGCTAAAATAAAAAAAAATTCTTTCCTGATTACTTTATAGTTTCACCAATGTTTTTTCGACTTGTCTTCGTTCTATGTTTATAATAACAAGTACCTGGGAGACCAGGCACCATTCGGCAGTTTTTTTTAAAAATTAAAGTCAGAAACCAAATCCTGTTCTATGGCTCGTTTAAAGTTATAAGCGAAATCTAATTGAATTGAAAACGAGGGATCGAACATATGAAAAATACATGGGGGTGCGACGCCCTAACCACCGCTCCATCCCTGATACGCTCATGGACCTCATGTATAGCCGCATGTCAATATTTAGTTATAAAAATATTTTTTGTAGTGTAAAATCGCGTTTTTTAGGGAATTACACCTATACAGATAACCTGAAAAAGCAAAATTGTATCTAAATATAAGTTTGATCCAAATCGTTAGAGCCGTTTCTGAGATACACGAAATATATATATATATATATATATATATATATATATATATATATATATATATATATATATATATATATATATATATATATATATATATATATATATATATATATATATATATATATATATATATATATATATATATATAAGTAACCAATCTAAAGTAAGAAAAAGTTTGAAAACGAAACTAAAATGAAAACGAAACAAAACAGTTTCGCAATCGCAACTAAAATTTATAACCTATTTAAACTGAAACCAAAAAGGAACTTCATAGCATTTAGAGAGCGCAATTGCAGCTACTTCTAAAACACAGATGAATTGATACAAAAGTATTAGAATCAAGTTAATAGGAAAAACAAAAATCAAATAAAAATTAAACCAAAAAAATTATTAAAAAAATATTAAAAAAAGAATCCGGCCTGAAGACTTTTTCAAGGGTCACCCTCAGGCAGGGATTCAAATAAAGGGATTTTTTCTGTGAGGACATACAGACTTTGTCTAATAATGATTCCTCGTGACCCGGATTCTTTTTTTAATATTTTTTTAATAATTTTTTTGGTTTAATTTTTATTTGATTTTTGTTTTTCCTATCAACTTGATTCTAATACTTTTGTATATATATATATATATATATATATATATACAAGAATTGCTCGTTTAAAGTTGTATTAGAATAAATCTAAAATGTCTCAGACGAGTAAAGAACAGATGTAAGCTGCTTTTGAAATAGCTCAAGTGCTGACAAGGAAGGATTTTTTTTTTAAATATGAGCTAAAAAAATACTCCAAATAGTAACAAAAAGATGGCAATATCGATGAGGATATATTGTCCCACACTATCAAATATGTTAAGCATTCGAAATAAATTTTCGTGTCTCAATTCGTATTTCATGGTTGGATATTCTATATACCCCAAAATCAAAATACACATACCAAATCTTTTCAACCAAGGAGCATGACCAATGTACTTTGGATTCTTTTTTTTAATTACGATCAGTTACCTTAGTACCATAAAACTAAACCGTATAAATAGGGATTGTTGTGTGTGTGTGTTATGCTCATTAACAATTAGGAAGCTTTGCTTTTGCATAAGAGAAGCACAGCCAACAGAATTTCAAGGAATCTACAGACTGTTCGTGAAAGGCTAGAAATCTTTCCCATCATTTTTATTATAATTTTTAAATTTTTAGGGTGTTGTAATATTTTGTTAAAATCATTAATATCCATAATGAGTTTTCCTCCAATTTCACTGAGTTCCACACATTCTGTCATGCAAAGCTGAACCGAGCCTGTATCCCCACATACACATCTATTGTCTTGCATCCTTCTGAATCTGTAGAAGTATTCACTAAATCTTTCATGCCGTGATATAATTTGCACTAGCACTGGATGAAATATTCATTCTATAATTTTTGGTTCCTGTATGAATTTATATGTTATGCTGTCTTTTGACTTCTATCGGGTTTTTTCCAATCTTGTAGGAGCCGCAAATAATCGGTTATGACTTTACGGTTGAAGTGAGTTTTTATTGTATCGTATGAACTACTTAAAAAAAAAAGAAATTTCAATAAGTGTTTAATGAAGTGTACATCATTTACCAGATTAGAAAGAATATACAGTGTTACAAAGAAGTTATGCATAATGCTAATTGAAATATGAATGAATAATGATTCTTGATGGGCATGAAATTTCCTGCCTTTTGGATGATCATGTATCTGAAAATGATGACTACATTGCATGCATCATTAATATGAGTGGATGGAATGTGTGATCCGTTAAAGAACTTGTGTAATATGTGAGCAAAATATGAATGGAGAATTTTTCTAGGACTGCGATTTCTTGATATTTGAAATTTAATAGCCTAAAAATGCTATGTTATTGTTGACAATATTATCTCAAAAGTCCATTCATACAGACATACATGCAAACTAGCAAATTCCATTACAAAGTTTGCGTATTTTTATCTCAGCTTTTACATTTTTACTATAATTCTTAGAATAATTTTTCAGGGCACCTGATAATATATCTCATAATAATTTTCTTTCATTTTTCGGAATTCTTTACGCTGTGGTGAAAAGCTTATAAGCCAGATAACAGCTACAAAACGCGGGCAATTGCTTTTGTCCTGTTGTCTTCTTACTGGGCTGCGAACCACAAGGTCCCCGATTCTATCCTCCCTTATAACAATCCGCCACATTGATGACCTCGGACGATGAAACTTCAACCTTCGTACAGCTGCTGTGGCGCCATCTACCCAAATCAACCCAAAGTCGTTAGATTCACTTGACATAGCAATCAAAGTCGTCAGACACGACGCAACAGAAACCCCTAACCCACACACGCTCGCAGCTACTCAAATGCTCAAATGGGTACGGGCGCATTAGACTCAACAGCTAATACATCACCACTCAACAGCCATATCGTTCGTCTCACCGCCGACTCACTGGAGGGAGAGTACTGTGGTGAAAAGCGTATAAGCCAGATAACAGCTACGAAACACGGGCAATTGCTTTTGTCTTGTGGTTATTGGGCTGCGAACCACAAGGTCCCAGGTTCTATCCTCGCTCAATATATTAACCACAAGCATAAGATAATTTTCAATATTTCTAGTAACTGATGAATTAAAAAAAAAGGGGAATTATGAAAACTTTCAGGTATAGTACATAAAAAAAATTCAGAAAACAATGGATGATGGATTTTTTTCCTATTTATTCACATAAATTATAATTGAATGATAACAGATCTAGATTAAGACCACTTAATCATTAATTTGTTATAAAGGAGAAGAAATGATTTGGAATGAAAATACATACAGGTTGATTATAAAAAAAACTATCCGATGTATGAGACCGTAAGTATCATACCTTCACAGAAATGGAATAAAATTTTGGTTCTAAGTATTTGTAGATCTGCGTTAAAGAATCATTTGAAAAACAACAGTTAAACTCTAACAGTTACGTTTAAAGTGAAAATTTTTCAAAATTTTCATATTGCAACACTAACTGTTTTTTATTGAAATTTGTTCTCCATAAAAAAAAAAAAAAAAAAAAAAAAAAAAAAAAAAAAACGTTGGTACGGAACCTGTTGCACTAAAATCATCAACGCTAGATAGACTGGACCCACCCTAAAGATTACTTAAATATTTGTTTTATTACGTTTAAAGGGTCTTTGTTTTTCTATACCGGATGATTAAAAAACGAGGTGAGTCACAAAAACTGTAGTAAAAATAGTGATTCTTAATCCAATCACACAAATAATAACATTCACACAATAATCACACAAATAATAACAATATGGGCATGAAGTCATATTTCTCATATGATTCTAAAGAATCAATAATCTCTAAGATGTGAGCGTTCTTAAAAAATATATATATAAATTTTTTAATTAATTGGAAAGCAATTTATATTTTAAGGCAATTCTAAACCAAAATATTTGAAATAAAAATGCTTTTGTAAAACTTCAAAAGTGAAAAAAAAATTCAAAAGATTTATTATGAGAAAAGAAATTATCACTTCTCGTAATTTACTGAATTTACTATTAGCTAATCTGTCTAGAAGCATACTTTTCGATTAGCACAGAAGATCCATGAAATAGCAACAAGTCTTTGATTGCATAGATGCCTTCTTTTCATTTCCTTGTTTCAATCATTTGTTACTATGATTTCATCAGAGTTGTTTTGACTTACGCTTGCAAAGAGGTCTGGGCGCACTCCAACTTCCACCCGGCAGGCATTCTATTTTGTGTTCTCCGACGAGCTCAAATTCGTCGTTGCATGAAAATTCTAGAACATCTCCAATGAAACAACAATTTCCACTTTTTGTTCCATCCGGTGATACACCAGGATCTGGGCAACTTTCTTTCTCTGTTACGAAAGAAAATTTAAAATAAGCGTGAAAGATAAAAAGAAAAATACATATTCACACAAAAAGAGAAAACCACTGCTCAGACAAAAACTTCAAATTATCAGAACACAAGTCCTTTTACAATACGAAAAATGTAAAATGAAACTTCTTTTTGTAGCTTGCGAGGTAATATACGAGTTGCAGGAAGGGTATCCCTGAACTTCAAATTCCAAACAGCTAATGGCTTCTAGAATCTGCCTGGCGATGTGTATGCCTATCTTGTCATGCAATTAGAGATGCATAATCCACGATTTTTTGAATAACAAATAATTTTGCTATTGTTATTTTTAAATATTTGTTCTAAATATCTGTTATTTCAATCATATTATTAATTAAAATTATTACTTAATATTAAACATAACATTTATTAATTGTAATTAATACTTAATTTACTAATCTAAGTAACGTGTGATTGAATTAATTTATCTATTTCAGCTTACTTCTTAAATTTGATTTTTTTTCAAAACTATTTATTTAATTTCTTTAATGGAGTAAACCATTTTCGGAAAAATTTGAATTAAATAGATATGTCATTTCTTTAAATTGTTGACTTTAGTTCTATATTTTACCAATAGATGGCGCCAACAGTAAACAGAATATATGCAAAGTCAAGTCACAAGCAATTAAAAAGGATTTATATGGAATAGTGCATTATCAAATGCGAATATCGGAAAGTCAATGTTACTCTCATGAAGTGGAGCGGCGACTTCACACTTTCCAGTGAATTCACCGCTCCGACAAATTTCAGTGATATGCAATTCAATGATACGATAATTCCAATAACCGGTCCGTTCATTTTTCAATCCATTCACAGATTTCTCCTTTTCTGTTTTGTCGAGAGCTTCCAATGGACAGATCGTATCGATTTTTACTTCCCAGTGAAGTCACCGTTCCAGTAAATTTCAGTGATATTGTATCGATTGTTACTTTCTATCGTGATCCAAAACCTGTAATCGAAATATCACCAGTAAGATCGTATCAAGGATTTGAATCACACCCCTCTTTGAAAAGTATTGATCACTGGTATTTGTGACTTTTTGATATTGGTTACGTAATAACCGCTCGTAAAATATTCGTCATCCCTACATGCAACTGTAGACATTGGAGTTCGGGGTTGATTATAGATTTTACTCTCGCCCTATTGTTTGGAGCGGTTACAATTAATGGCAACACTTACAGCACATCTGGAAACCTGATATTCCTTTTTAGTGCAAACTGTTTTCTATTAATGCTGCCATGTTTACCTTTAACATAATGGAACGAATCACACTATCGTGAATAAATTTTACACATATTATTTCAAAATTATAAAATGATTGCATGCATACTCAGCAACTAATTTTCTCAAATGTCTATTTTTGCTCAGTATGCTTTGCAACTATTAAATGTTTAACCATCTTACCAATGCACCTCGGCGTTGCGCCTTTCCACTGTACAGCATTGATGTCTGAGTAGAGAGTGCAAGTGAGGACGGAATCTGAGGAGTTATCAAGTTCGTATCCAGGATCGCATGTGTAAGTTGCTGTGGTTCCTATAGTGAGGAGATTGTTTGGGCCGCTGTTCAATGTATAACTGGCCTTCGGAACTGTCGGAGGATCCACGCATTTCATTTCTAGATAGTAGGAAAAGCATCATCAAGCAGATTACTAAGCAAAAAAGTAGAAAGATTGAACATTCAAATCAATAATGTAGGAATCGTATGATGATTTATGAATAATATTTAATAATAAATTAAGAAGATAATAATCTTTCTGTATGCCTGTTGCACTTCATAAAACGATAGAAAGAGCACTGGATTCAGAGAAAAAAATTAATTTCTTCAAATTCCATTTTAGAATGTTGAAATCCTTTGAATAAATCCAGATTCAGTATGAACTGTGGAAGTACTTACAAATACATTGGTGTAAATCTGTTCACATAATACAGATTTTAATGATATGCAAAAAAGTTTCATTTATAATTAAGACTTCCCTTATCATTGGCTATTAATGAATTTTCATTGCGTTTGCTGAATGTCTTCTATTAACAAATTGTATCATCTAAATCATTTTTTTTCTACGATTAAATAATTTTTTTTTGAAAATATTTGCTTACACATCTGTAATCTGTCATACTTATTGAGACAAGTGTTGAATCTACCCTACTGACACATGCTATATTGTATGATATCTGCACGACATTGTTCAGTATTCGAATGCCCCACAATATCATGAAAATATCATTGCGGTAATATTTTGCATTTTGGACAAGACGGTAAACCATCATGCGAATCTTTCACACTTTTGGATGTTAATGTCTAGCAATGATACTAAAGCAAATCAATGACATTGCAAACCTTATAAAACCTTATTACCTCTTGCAATTACCGCAATAAAAGTAATTCTAAAAGATGATCCTCAATAACCACGAAAACGGAACCAAAAATTTTTTCTGTATGCAATAGAATCCAATCAAAATAATGTTCACATGGTACAAATAATTCAAAATATAATTCCAAAAATTATCCGTAACCATTTCACATTAATATATGTGTTAGTTTGTAATGCTAAACTTTAACCAGTAGGAATGGTCTCTTTGGATAATCTATAATAAAAGTGTAATCCCTTCTCCCCCGCATATAATTCTGTATCTTGGTAAGGCCACGAGTTCTTTGTATGGAGTTGGCGAACAATAGTTACGAAATATTGACATTTGCCGTGAATTCAGAATTTTTCTTGAATCTATCGTGCAATCCTTGGTGATTATTTTTGGGGATCAATCCCTGATATGTGGTTAATAGAATCCGAAAATCTAATAGGATTAAAATCAAAATTTGGTACAGAATTACAATGGTAGTCACAAAATCACTTAGTGTAGTGGAATATAGACTATTATGATAGGACGAATGTTTTTAGGAACATTTCTCTTAATAATCACATTCACACACTGAACAAACACAAAGACAAAGACAAGACATTCACGCCCGCGGCTTCACAGTTCAGCATCACATCTCATTCTAATTACAATCGCAATGCACTATGGAATGCGTACCTAATCAGGCATCGCCATCTAGTATCCAAAAAAGAAGATAAGAGTAATGCAACTGCTACATTAGTAGAATTCATACATTTAAGTCATTGAGTTAATATATATTACATACTTACTGGTGAATGTACAAACCTACGAACGACCAATCCCTTGAGAAATTTATTTTCAAATTTGGCAGGTTTCTACACTTTAGATGAAAAACCTAATTTTATCCATCTAGCTCTCTTGTTTTGTAGATATCGTGTTAAAATCGGACATCTGGGCAAACTTATTTTCTCTGAATGGATTTCTCTCAAAATTTGGCAAAAATCTACAAATTTGGTGTGAAGATTATATATTAAATTTCATCTGTTTAGTTTTATGCATTTTTTAAGTTATCGAGTGCATAGATAGACCGAGAGCCCGACCTACCGACTGACAGGCGTAACGCCAAAATATGTGTTAGAGCTTAGTGAGTATGTTTCAGTGAAACATGATGATTTGTCAAATTCTTGAATTCGAATTTAATACTTTCTCTTTAATTCGCAAGCGAGAAAGTAAACCAAAGGGAATTGATTCCTCTAAACTTTCTCACACAATCTCCAATAAATATTTCGTCTTTCTATCTGCATAAAATTGTGTAAGACCGCATACTTTGCATGACATTGGTGATTGTATAGATCTTAGGTTTGAATTTAGCATTCTTGCTGAATCTATCGCTAGAATATGTATTTCGGGTTTCTTTTTGTCAACCTATTAACAACAAAATTTTACACGGAATAACAGATGCAGTTGTAATGAATAGCTTATAAGCCAGTTAACAACTACGCCGCCCGAGCAATTGCTTTTGTATCATGATCATGTTACTGGACTGCGAACCACACGGTCCCAGGTTTCTATTCTCACTCATTCCAATCCGTGGTGACCTCGGACGATGAACTTTCAACCTTCGTGCAGCTGTTGTGGCGTCATCTACCCACAGCAAACCAAAGTCGTCAGACTCATTTGACGCAGCAACACAAAGGCCGCAGCAACAAAAAGTCGTCAGACTCACTTGACGCAGCAACAGCATCAGCAACCACTAATCCACACACGCTCGCCATAACGCTTGGCCTTACTCAAATGGGTACAGGCGCAATAGAATCAACAGCTAATACATCACCACTCAACAGTCATATCATTCGTCTCACGTCCGACTCACTGGAGGGAGAGTCTGTAGTGAAAGCTTATAAGCCAGTTAACAACTACGCTGCGCAAGCAATTGCTTTTGTATCATGGTCATGTTACTGGACTGCGAACCACAAGGTCCCAGGTTCTACCGTCGCGCATTCCAATTTGCCACACAGTCACAAGATTAAACCTATGACCAACTGTCATAGATTTAATTCATTGCGATTATAAAATATTTCGGTTGCATACATACGAAAATACAAACAGATAGGTAGAAAAAACAATTTGAGAGATTTGGTTGAAAATCTGATAGGAATCTATATTTTATATACTAAACCAGTAATCTAAGTTTTATCTATCCGGCTTTTTGCGTTTTGTAGTTATTGAGTTCACTTCAAATCAAGTAGTCAGACGTTCTATTAAATAGATTTCAATAAAAATGTGGTTTTAAGTCCATATACTAAATTTCATTCGTCTAGCTGAAATAGATTATTATTTATAGCTCTCACATAGAGACACACAGATTGACATAATGCCAAAAATGTATTTTTTGAACTCAAGATGGTCTGAAAGGTAATCCGTCGAGTTCAAATTTTGTGACGATTATAATATTTTCTCTACTTCATATCCTTAAAAGTATAAATGGTATTAATTATTCACAAAATAATTATTTAAATAATTCACATTTATGTGGGGCACCTTCTAATTTATATTTAGCTTGACATAAATTTCTGAAGATTATTTACTCAAACAGCTGGGAACCTTGTCCGTCCATTGGTTGGAGATGCAAACGATGGTCTTCGATCCTTTCATGGTGAATCCCGGAAAGCATCGAAATCGTAAGAGATAATTTTCAGGAGCTACTGTCAAATTCACATGGTGAGGAGACTCATAAAGGTAACGACCGTTTGCTAACTTCTTCTTTGGAAATGGGCAGTCTAAAAAAATAAAAGAAGCAGAAAAAAAAGTTCAATTTTTCTTATGATAACTCTAACAGGGTTAGCTAACACTCATCTTGTTTAGGTAAATTTTGATTGTAATTAGCTAAAATTATTTTCTTTTAAAAATATAAAGAAAGATGTTATTTTCTTACCGCTGACCGCAGATACTATTAAAGATATTAACAGACAGATGGCAGTGTAGAACTTTATACTGAGCATCTTATCATTTACGTCATCTGAAAAGAAAGTTATTAATAAATTTCAAATTCTGCTAGTTTTATCAATTTTATTGTACAATAAAATTTTAGTAAAATATAAATTTATGATAGAAAATTTCATATTCATTCTGTTTTTTGGACAACAAATATCTACTGAAGAGAATATTTTTGAAATTCTTACTTTTGAATAAGAGACACTTGTTACCAAAAAGTAATTTTGGCCTTTTTTTCGAGGTTGAAAGATTGATTATAATTTTCTCAGGAATTCTTGTATGGAGGAAAGGAAATAAATCTTTCGATATAAAAATACACCTCTGATATAATCGATAATATTGCTTTTAATAATTACCTTAAAATTTTATGTTAATTTGGTTCAGTGTTTTATATATTTAATTTCACAGTTATTTGAAATAGGTTCGTTTTACTACGTTGTAGTAACCCCCGGGGGGCACCTCGAAATGAAGAT
This sequence comes from Argiope bruennichi, assembly GCF_947563725.1. Lineage (NCBI taxonomy): Eukaryota > Metazoa > Arthropoda > Arachnida > Araneae > Araneidae > Argiope > Argiope bruennichi. The sequence goes on from NC_079154.1 coordinate 61,308,855, forward strand.
AAGATGCTTCCGGCATGGTGGTTGCATCTCGCCACCCTGGAGGGTACACTAATAGGTGGGGGATCTGACTCCTGCCATCGATGACGGGATGTACTTCCTTCGGGGAGGGTTGTACCGTGGCCGGTGACGGCCCTTAGGACTCAACCACAGTTCCCGCCAGTGTTGCTGTTGCGGCGGTCCGGTCATTCAGTTTTTTTGGTTTAAATCCGTGTGCCTTCGTGGCGAGTCGGAGAGTTAGATGGTTGACTTGACTTACTACATTGTAGTACCCCTCCCCCTGGGGCCTCGAAATGAGGATGAGAAGCTTCCGGCGTGGTGGTTGGTTCTCACCACCCTGAAGGGTAGTTGCGGAAAGTTGCGGGTGTGGCTCTTCCCATCGATGACGGGACTTACTTCCTTAGGGAAGGGTTGTACCATGGCCGGTGATGACCCTTAGGACTCATCCACAGTTCCCGCCAGTGTTGCTGTTGCGGCGGTTCGGTTATTCAGTATTATTTATGCGTCTATCTTCGGGCGGGTCGTAGAGTCAGTGATATGTCTTTACTACGTTGTAAATTGTTATCTTCACAAGTGAACTGTTTCAAACATTTTATCTTTCCAAAGATGCTGCTTTTTTCCATTTAACTTTTCTATCTTTATTTAATTCAAATTTTTGATTAGGCTCAATTCTAAAACTCAGTTTGATATTTGAATTAATCCTGAGTATTCATTCCAACTTATTTAATTCAATTTTTTGGTTAGATAAACTTTATGTGGATTTTAATTAATAAATAGATATAAAGAGACATGGGGAACTTGATTTAAACGCACTTTTCTATCACTTAAGTATAAGTTATATATCCATAAAAATACTGAGGGAGACACTGAAGTGTATTCCTTCTAAATATGATGTGCTATATCACATTCACATAATGCAATATATATGTTTCTTTATGAAATTTATTATTTTATTTTTATTCATATTTTCCGCTATTATTTCATATTTTGAATTATTACATTATATACTTTACTTACATTATTACTTACATTACTACAGAATTGAATTTTTCAAAAATACAAATTTAGAAAAATTGGGTCTATAGGTGTGTACAGCAAGAGAAAAAGAAAATTTTTCAAAATAAAAAGACCAATTAAAAGTTTATTTTAATATTTAATTATTTATACGAGTTTAATAAATAAACATCAAGTAATTTTAATATATGAAATAATAATTATAACTAAATCACATTTTCAAAGTTTTAAAGTAGTAACTATCTGTTTTTATTGATCAGGCTGTTCGACTACCTTAACTATTGTATTAATTTAGTCTTGTCATTTAATAAACTTAATATTATCTTAACAAAAAATATTATTTTAAATTTCAATTTCAAAATAAATACAGAGCACTCTGTTAAAGTAGCTATGCTTACTAAGTGGCAAAATGAATTGGTGAATAAAACTGGTGAAAACGGTCCAGTTGTTGAGACTGAAGAACTCGATCAACGTTTTATTTTTCGAATACGCTTCAGCACTCGACAATTGTAAGTTGCTAGAGAAAAATAACCATTGATGAAGTATCTATAGGTTATAAAATTCAATAATAATAATAATAATAAAAACTTAGCAAAATCCTTTCATCAGGGGATTTTCGTCAATATTTTAATCTAATATCTAAGCATGTGCAGTAAAGTTATGTCTTAAAGATTTGGATCATGAGCTTTCATATTAAATAAAATTTTCCAAAACATAACATTGTTGTGGATGAGTAACTGTATTTTTTTATTTTGTCAATTATTTTAGAGATAGATCATTTCAATGAATAATAAATACTTATGAAAAATAAACATTATTAAGCCTTTCAATGGCTCAGTTGTGCAATGAAACTTCAAAAGAAATAGCCCAGTTTCAATATGATATGTTCAAAGTTTTTTAAATCATTGTTTTACTTTTGATTTTTTAATAAAATATGCTATACAATTATAAAATTCACAAATGAAGAAATCAGAATCGAAAAGTTTATTTACTTACGATAATTGAATGCATGAGTTACGAACATATACATCTAGTTATAACCCCCCCTAAAATATAAACATTTTTCAATATTTTTAATTTTATCTTCGAAAATTGACGGAAATAACTATGAATTATAAATAAATTTATATAATTATGAGAGATGCAAATTTGAAGAGCCGAGCAAAAGTTGGAATTACTTATAAATGTAAATTCAATATATTCGAATTTATCAAATTTTATTTTATATGCTATATACAATCTTTATCTATAAACCACTAACATATGAGGCAAAGGCGACGTCCTGGCTTGGGGGTAGCGTGTCTTCCGCGTGATCCAGGCGTTACGGATTCGAGTCCTGGTTCGGGCATTGTTGTTCTCTTCCTTGTGTTCTCTCTGTGAGGTGCGTGAATGTGCCCCCCCCTGTAAAAATGGGTTGTGCTTCATTTGAGCTAGACTTCTGCCCTCGGGTGCTCAGGGGTCTTTACCCTCAGAAGCTACTGCGCAAAAATTTGGGTTAAATTAGTCACACGACCAAAAAAAAAAAAAAAAAAAAAAAAAAAAATACGATGCAAAGAAACCGCTAATATTTCTTACTGTCGAGCGGTAGCTAAAAATGTAAACAAACCATCACACAAATTTGATACTGTTTCATTGAACGTTTTTACAGCTGTATTGAATTTGATCTCTTCGTTTTGCTACTTAACGGAGCTGTAAAATGTTATTAGAAATGTTCTGGAGAAGGTTTGCCGTGTCACCAAAAATCCTTTCAGTCAGAAAGAAGAAGAAATCTAAAGAAATCAAGAAATACATTTCAAACAGGAAATTTTATCTAGCGCAAAAATAGGTTTAACCATCCCCTATTACGTAATCGTTATGATTTTCATGTGGGAATCGCTGTTCATATCTTCCAAAACAATTATATATCAAAAATGATTTCTATATCCCCTTAATACTCAAAAATTATCTTTTTTAATGATGTTCCATCTTCACACAGATTTTCGTTTTGTTTTAACCTTTTTTAAATTTCTTTTTAATTCAATTTGAACATTGTCTTTAAATATTATGATGGAATTCAAATTCATTCATCAAAACATTCAATTGCGGGGTTTTAAGTACAAAGTAGGATTTATTTCGTTATATATGCTTTTTTTAATTTGTAATAAACTGATTTATTGAAGTCATGTTTCTCAGTCATATCACATAACAAGATGAGTTAAAAAAATACCTTTCATATTAATCATTTAACACCTTAAAAAAGTCAATAATATGGGGAAACAAACTGGTTGTCAAAGGCGACTGTTTTATAGAAACTGAAGATTTGGAGACTTTAGACGTGAAAATTTTTTTTAAATGGTGTTTCAATGCATTTATGAATCTACAATCTAAGAAATTTTTAATAAAAAATCATTATTCACAGATTTAGGCAAAAATTTTAAAACATGAATATGAAAAATGTGAGAATGGGTGAAATATGTCTACACATAATAACCGCAAAATAATTAAGTTGCGAAAATAAATTGGAAAGACGTGAAACAAGCATTGAATTCTATAAACATTTTGAAACAATAATAACTTATTACTATGACGATGATTTATTAATTATTTCATTTCATTAATTCGATCAATTAGCCAGAAGAAGAATTCGAATGTGAAATATTAGAATTAATCTAGTTATATTGTAAACACTATATGTGGTTTACTCATACTACGCTTTTAAAATCTATGACCTTGAAACGAAATTCATTCGAATTTTTGCTTAGTGCATTTATGAAAATGTAGTTGTAGGATTCTTTAATTATTCTATTAATATTTACAAATTTTCATAAAAATTTAAAGTGCGAAAATACAAAAGATGACTAAAACAAAAATAAATATACTGTTAACAAAAAGAAATGAGCACTTAATAATATAACTTCAGACAATTGTAAGCTTTGAAATAATAACATTAGTATCTATCCACAGAGAACTACAAAAACAAACGGGTAATTTTCAATTTAGTAATAAAAATTACATTTTATTGAAATATTTGTAATTTAAAGAAATATGAATATGAAAATGATATTCTCTGTTTTGAAATCTTCTCGTAGATTATCCCAGTACTTGTGTCAGGATTGTATTCCCATTTATGTAGTGGCACTGTTTTGAAAGGAAATGTCACTTAATTTTCACATAACTTTCTACGATTTCATTTGCGATTAGTTTTATTTCATTCAAGGTCAATTTCGTTGCTAGCTATTTTTTGTTATCTGTTTACGTCGTCTGTATGATTGAAATACACATATTTTTGTACTTACAATGAAGGTTTGATTCAGAATCAAGTAGTGTTGAAACATTTTTTAAGTGCACCCGTTTCTAAACACTGTTGTTTTTATTCTGAGACAGTTTTACTTAAGCATTGATGAAGATTTTTTTTAAAGTGCGTCTAATAATAAATGACTCTTCTCTTTTCAGTGACATATTTAGATTTGCAAATATATAGGTAAAAAATTAAGGAAATATACGATTCATATTTATAAGGCTAGGGACTTTCATATTTTATTTAAGGCTTCTAAACATAGAATAAGGTATATGGCAGTTAAAATTTGTTTAACAATCTTTTACTAAAGAAACCATTTACATCAATTTTCATAAAATATTTAATTAAAATTTTCTTAACAATATCTTTTGCTAAGAAAGCCCTTTACATAAGGTTCTACAAAATATTTAATTAAAATTTTTTTTAACAATGTTTTGCTGAGAAAGTCATTTACACCAATTTCATAAAATATTTAAAGAAAGTTGGCTTAACAACATTTTTGCTAAAAAATCCATTTACATCAGATTTTTCAAAATATTTAATTAAAAGATTTTTAACAATTTTCTGCTGAGGGAACCGTTTACAACAAGTTTTATAAAATATTTAATTAAAAATTTTAGCAACCATTAATTCTGTAAATCAATTGCTCGCAAAAATTAACTAGTAACAATTAATCACAATTAATATTTTAATAAAACAATGCTTACAATTCATTCATATTATTTAAAACATAAGTATAATATATTGGTTTATATTTATCCAATATATTACATTTATATCCAATAAAGCAAATCCAATATAAATATATTGGATTTGGTTTACTATTTATTACTTTAAATTCTCATATAAATATCCTGCAAAGCTCATTTTTGTGAAATTCCTCAACTGTATATAATTTACTAGTTATAATTATTAATTACTTTTATTAATTAACTATCAACAACTGCATTTATCTATCAATAAACCAATGCATAGGACTAAATGAATCATTATTTTATCGATACATTAATTCACCAGTCAGTTAGTTTTCGTACAATTTCATTCTTTAAAGTCGATTTTCTTTTAAATATCCCTTAAAGTTCATGCTTGATATGGTATTACTTTACTAATTTTCAAATTTTATCTAACTCATTTATTATTAATAAACATATATATCTATAAATAAGACAGAATTTAAGACTTGTTGTATCATACACAGTTTGTCAATACCATTAGAAGTTGGACACAAACAAAACTGCACAAATTAATATCAACAATTGTATTTCATTGTATTATCTTCTTCTAAAGTAAGTCAATGCTACTAAATAATTGAATCATATTATCTAATGACATAATCACACATTGATTACTCCGACCTGCTCAGAGGCACATGGATAAATCTGAATGGTCGGACTGCAGCAACAGCATTGGCGGGAACATAAGTTGAGTCCTAACGGCCATCACCGGTCACGATACAACCCTTCCCGTAAGAAGCACATCCCGCCATGGGTAGAGGGTAGTTGAATTTACAATATTTCTGTATCCACCTAGGTTGCGAGAAGCAACCACCATGTCAGATGTTTCTCATCCTTAAACCTGAAGTGCCCCCCCCCTCCGATGTGATAATGTTTTTAATGGCATAAGAATTATTCATTGAATTGTGTTATTACTCCTTAAAGCATCTCTATTAGCCTTGCGATTTAATTTTATTTCATTGACTACTTATTAAAAACACATTTGATTTTCAATAAAACAGTACTTATGCTTAATGGAATCATAAACAGTTTATGGCGATTTACATGGAGTCCAATGAATTTGCATAAATTACTATTTCCCTTTTATTGTATTATCTTTTTCTATAATAGCCATATACTAACTAATAATTGAATTGCATTATTTTATTAAAGCATAAATCTTCTCTTGAGTTAGTTTCCCATTTTATTTTTTAATGTCTTTCATACATTATCCTTAAAGCGCATCCTCGGATTGTCACTATTAGATTTGCATTCCAATTTTATTTAACTACCAGTCGATTTAAGAACCGACCACTTCACCAGGAATATTGGTTATATTTGTTTTTAAATGAATAATTTAGATATAATTATTTAGATATTATTATTAGATATTATAATTAGAGAGATTATACATATTAGATTATTAGATATAATTTTAGATATTATAATTAGAGAGATTATATATATTAGATTATTAGATATTATAAATAATTTAGTTATTGGATTAGATCCCATCCGTGATTCGATCAAACTGCTTGATATTAAAGATGTATTATTTTAATAGACTTACCTTTAGTTCTGTTTATCATTGGTTCTTATTTTTCCTGATTCCTGATGAAGACAGTCCACATTATATTGCTATAAAAAGCTTAAATATCCGGTTCATTTATTTCTAAAATTTCTTGGTATTACAATTTGATTTTTTTTATGACATAAACTACTCAGATTTGAAAGAGAATCCTTCATACTTAGTTTTAGCAGAAGAAAAGCACGCTTTCAAATATTTAATGAAAAAATGGAAGCAATTTGAATTTCGGGGCAGTAATGTAATATACTGTCTGAAATTAGACAGAAAAACATTTTTAAATAAATTGATTGAATTCAACATAAATTTGTATGATTATTAAATGGAAATCATTAAAAAGACAATTAATTAAAATTTTAAAATAATGCAAAATTCATTTTTTCTAACAATATTTTCGGATGCTATTACACATAAATGCCAAAATTCAGCTTAGTTTTTACAATAACTAATTAAAATTTGAAAAAACAATCATTCCGAGGTACAGATTATAAAAACCAAAGTAAATATATATATTAAATCTGGTAGCTGCAGATCAAACAGATTGGCCTGTAGAGCTGCACAACTCACGCAGACACATCATTATTATTCATAGAAATTAATACTTATTAATAGTCACGCATATCTCTCAATAGATTAATACTTCTGATTAACTTTTTTTAGTTTATAACCATTTTTAGTTTATTAAAATGAGCATCGATTGCAGAAATATTAGCTTGCATTAATTAATGCCATTATTTACAATTTGTTTCCTGTATTTCAAAGAAAACATTTAAAAAAATACTCTTAATAATAAATTTACAAAGAAAATATTATTTTTATAATCGAGAAATCAGGATAATTATATTGCTACTTAAAAAAAAGCAGTTCCAAAAATATCATGCAAATAGACATTACTCACGGGCAACCAAGTGAAAATCTGACAATCCAATCCTATTCCGTTGCACTCTCAAAAGTGGAAGTGTGGATTGGATTTCACTTTGCACCGTTGTGGTGGAATTTACGTCGCTGTCAGTCTGCCCATCATCATTTCCTTCACTGGAATCGAGAAAGGAAGGTCGGGATTTTACGGGTCATCAGGCGATGCCACTACGCCGATGCAGATTTTGATAAATCAGTGGGAAACATTGAATGTCGGTACTTTACGGGATTGATAAGGCGACGCGTCGTTCAAACGAACGGATGAATACTCAAATCAAGGGCGAGATCGATGATATATTTGTAAGATGCATTTATTTATTTCGGGAAATCCCCAACTAGAGTTGATGGCTTTGAAGATTAGGAAAGTGAAAGGATCATGACTACATATGTGCATTTGGCGAGATAATTGTTTTGCCAATCAATTATAACTAAAATCTTTTAATATTCATTTAAATCAAATTTTATTATAATATGCATCCAATTCTGATTTATAAATTGTGCTGATAATTTTCACTCTTGAAATATTTTAGCAAATCTTATTATGACACCATCATTTAGTAGGATATTAAATATAATCCTCGCTTTTTGAAATGGGAATATTAATAGAATAATGTGAGTATAAAATTAGATGCAATTTTAATATGACATTTGGCTAAATTTTGTTTTGGTACTTGTATACTTGGTATTTTGTATACGTGTATAAAATTTTAATATACTTGGCTACATTTTGCATTTTTTCGTTTTTTTTCTTCCCTTTCTTGATTTCCTTTCATTGTTACATAACAATTATATGGCATTATCATTTCTTGTGTTTTGATTATGAAAATTTGTCAAATGCTATTATTATGCTATGGTTTTCTAAATTTCAAGACTGTTTGTTTACCGTCCTATATTATTGTCAACCTTCCTGCATTCTAGTTTTTCTACTGTTTTTGTAATTGTTTTGCAATTTATCACATAATTATCTAAAGGAGAGTGAATATTAACCATATATGTTTATAATTTCGAAATAAAAATTGTTAAATTTTTCGCATTTAACTGAATCTGAAATTGCTCCCGTCATTTCATAGACATTTTATAATAAGGATTGACAAATGTTTCGCATTTAATCTTGAGTTTGAAATAGTTTTTTTCCATTTTATATTGGTATGTGACTGCACTGGGAATGAATTTTTTGAGAAATGTAATAAAATATCTACATTTTCTTAATTTTTGTATAAAATAAATTAAAAACGCATATTGGACAAAAGTATATCAATTTAAAGTGAATAATGTTTTGAAAAATTAGAAAAATTCCTTTTGTTTTGGTTAAAACGTGTTATAAAATAAAAATCAATTTCAAACAATTGGTGATTGATACCTTAAAAGACACATTACTTAATATTAAGAAATAAGATGAATTTTTATCCAGTCTTTAAATACTAGGTTTTCATTGTTAAATATTGAGTAATTTTCATTTTTTTTTGCATTATGTTATATTAAAACAACTGGAGATTTTTTAAATGAACATATTATTTATTTTGTTCTTCAGAAGTTGCAGATCATATTAAGAAATCATTTTCCCAAACTTGATCAAATATTTTATATTAGATTTTAATTTATGAGGTTCTTCGTAAAAAGATTTTACTAAAATATATAATTTGAACATATAGTATTTAAAATTGTAAAATGGAATTAAAACATATATAGTGCAAATATAACAATTGAAGTAATTTCACTAAGAATGAATGTATAACAATTCAAAAATTAAAAATGGTTAAAAATATTCGATGTTTCCGCTAAAAGCGGACTCTTCAACGTTGTCACCTATCTTAAATAGAAACGAATCGAACTAACAATTATTTGAACATTGAGATGGCGGGTTTATTATATGATTTGCTTCGATCGCCTGTTCTCAGTCAAGTAATCGCTTATGATAAGTTGTTCAGTAAACTATAGTTTTTATTATAGTTTAGTACTTCAATTTAAATTAGAATAGAATTTCGATTAATTTGCCATATTTGAAAAACTGGTGTTTGAAATTTATGCGCTCATAAATTTAGGATTTTATCAAAAATTTATTTGATTATGACGTAGCTATCATGTACATTATTGTATGATATTAAACACTATTCGCAATTGTACTATGTAGTTAAATAATATAATGCATTATTGTACAATATTGTGTAATGTTTAATGCTACTTGAGTAAATGACTTCAACATTATAATTTAAATACTATCAAATACTTAGAAATGTATTAAAAAATCTTATTAATAATTATTTCGAATTATTGAAATTAATGGCCATAGTTTTTACTATGTTACAGTATCTTCACGAACTTTAAGCAGATAACACGTGTCTATTTTTGGGTGTTTAACAGACTATATTGTTTTAACAATGAGATACCAAATATAATACGAAATAAATATATATATATTAATGCATATAATAGTAAATACATGATAATAATAATACTAAATATATATATGTAATGATATTTGAATTTTAATTTCAATTTAATTAATTTCCGATGTTTTATCTTAATTTAGCTCATAGTAACTTCATTCTAAAATATTCTCGAAATAAATATTAAATATCAAATATTTATTTTGTGGTCCAATTCCACTTTCTCTATGTAATTAATTCAAGAGAGCTTTATAAAATTGCTGAATCGGCTAAACGCCGACACATTCTCAAGCTCCGCTTGAAGGGATAGAAAAATGTCCAATAAGCACATTCTTTTTAAAAGATCCCTGTGTTTCCCTTACTTGTGATTGACATGCGTCAGAAATCCCTATCAGAATCTTATTAATATATTAGCACTATGAAGAAATATTTTCCCTATCAAAATCTCAGGTTATATAAGACGAAGGATAATTTATTTCGTTCTTTTTCGACTTCTACTTTTGTGCCACGCTGTGGCGGGCGTGCCTTGTCCGCGTCTCTTCTTGTAAATAATTATGCTTTCCTGATGGATTAAAATGAATTTAAAAATGTAAAATGTCTCATCTATGTCTTCAAACCTGCCTTCTGCTTCACAAACAAATAATGTTACTTCTGAGGATATATGCATTTCCGAAAGAAGATTTTTATTTAGAATAATAATTAATTGAAAATTAAGCTAGTTTTTAGAATTTTTCTATATCTTTCTAGGATAATATAGCATAAGAATGATTTTGACATTGTTTCATAAGTTAAAACATTGTCGCTTAGTTATACAAATATTATTGCTATTTTGATCTCTCTGCAATCTTGATTTAAATGTCAACAACTAAAATTTTGTCTGGTTTCTGTAGTTAATTCTTGCAACTCTGCTCCTCCTAATATCATAAGACGTAAACTCTGGAAAATGACAGAATAAAAAATACATGCAAAAAGGACATGTATGCAATTTATAGAAATTTGTTTATCGATGTATAAAAATCATATTTCAGTTTTTAAATTTGGTTTCCATCTTTCTTATTTATCTGGATTCTTAGTGGTTCAATAGGCGCCAATCAATCTTTTCTATGACTTCAATAGATTGTAGTAGAACACAGGAAAATAAATTTTACTTTTTGCATCCTTTAAAATCTCATACTTAATCAACTCTTTCTAGGAGTTTTGTTTCTCTTCTAACAGCTTTTTCCTTAATCAAATGATATTCCATCTAATAATTGCATTATTATATTTTACTGGGAAAAAATTGCATTATTAGTATCTAATAAAGAGAACAGATGGCAGTCCCAATTCTAATTTTTGTATTGATTTATATGCCAGACAACATCTTGAAAATGTAAAGTTTGACTCGATTGTGCTAAATTATTTTGCAAAATTTTCAGAAATTCTTTTAAGAAGCAATAATAAATAAGAATAGATAAAATATTTATTCATAAAGATTTCTACTTAAGTATATATGCATATATACAGGTTGTTGCCAAATTCGACCGACAAATTCAGAGGGATGAAAGTATAGGCATCAAGAGGATAAAGAATCACCATACAACATGGGGTCCCAAACGACGTTTCGGGGGGGAAAATCGCAAAAAGATAGGGAATTGGAGAACTGTTGGAAGCTGTAAAAAATTAATAAAAAAATAACAAATGATGTTTCAACTATGATTTTTTTAAAAGTGAAAGCGCATTCGTAAAAGCTTTTTTTCATGCTAGTAACATGCGGATTTGATGATCTAGGGGGCCGTAAATTACTGAAAACAAAAAAAGTAGTTTAGAGCCCATATATAAAATATTAAAACTTGAAGAAAAATAAAAACTTGAAAATGTAAGGAATTTTATATTCTATAATTTGATATAAGCGCGTAGTATGAGAACTAGACAGTTTTAAAATATTAAAAAAAATACTAACATGGGAACCAGAAAACCTCGTTGCAACATCAATATCAAGAAAGAGATTATTTCAGTACACTGAATCCAGTCGTTTTGTTTGGATATGGATGCCAGTTGCTTGATGGAGATAGTTCTAGCAAGATTAAAACCATCTCATATATTTATGTATTTGTATGGTATTTTGATCGCTTCTTCTACTAGAAAATCCGCTTTGAAAAGTTACAACTGGTATTCGAAAGTCTGCTTAGCAAAATTTAAAGCTCAAGAGTCCTCGAATGCACATATTTAGGATTTGGAATTTTCCAAGGGTTTATTTACTTTCACAAAAAGAATATTACAGAGGCAAATAGATTCATAATGCCTTCTTGTAGGCAACGAGCTAGAGAATTTGGGTTGTATTAAGCATTATCGAAAATTTATTCCAAAATTTACGTGCATTTGGATAATATGACGAGAAACACGAATAAATTTGCATAGTTGTGAGGTTTTTCATCATGGTTTTCAAAAATATTACCGGACGAAAATTATTTTCACACAGAAGCAAAATTTAAAAAAAATCTTTTAAATTATACCAATATTTTCTTTATAGTTTTTATAATTAATTCCAAAAATATATTTCATTGTTGAAGTGAGACTCTAATGGATTTCATTGCAATTAATATTTCTTTCTAATTTTTTTAAAATGCTGATTACTGAAATATGAAGATTTGGCTTATTTTTCAATATGTAGGCTTCAATCAATTCAATATGCAATAGGCATGTTTTAGTACAAAATAAATTTTTAATAATTTTTTAAAAATTTAGTTTGTTTGTAATGAAAATTAACAACTTAATTAAAATTGTTAGAATTAAACAGTCATGAAAGGATTTTTTTAAGTGTATCCGTTTTTAAATACTGGTAATTTTTCTGTCATATAATGGGATATCTGCACATGAATTTTTCTATAAATGCAAACTAGTATAAAACAGCGATATTGGATCTATGTAATGTTGTTTAACTCATTTATATATAGCTTCATGTCCATGATTTTGCTAAACTGTCAGATTTAAGGTCGTATTATTTTAATTGTTTTATTTAAATTCTGTTTTCTGTGTACATAAATCTTTCTAATTTAGACCATTTCCATAAGACATTGTTAAAATATAAATGTCCGGTTCATCTAATTTCTGAGTTTCGCGACATTGTAACTTTCGCGCTTTTTTTTAAAAAAAATTCGATTGGTGAACTGCACAGATATTAACAGAACACAGATATAAACAGAATAACTTTTCTTTAGCTTTAAACAATGTAAGGAAATCACACGCGATTAAATATTTGATGAAACTATGAAAATTGCTTGAATTTCAATGCGAAAATGTTATGTATTGTTGAAAATCAAACAAACAATATTTTTAGAAAATTCTCAAAATTCAGCAAAAATCCGTACGACCATTAGATTGGTATCGCTCCGAATTTTGGAAAAGTGTAAAAAAATGCATCTTTGTTGAATGATATCTTTGGACGTTATCTCTGAAAATCGGCAAAATTCTTTTAAAATTTAAAATAAATAAATAAATAAAAACATGGTTCCAGGACTATATTCTTACCGTTCATAGTATATATATATGACAAGTCTGGTGCTCTAAGGCTCTAAATCACACGGTCTGGCCTGCAGAGCACCAACACACACATATATATACAGACTCACATAAATATATATACACACATACACACACGCACGCACATATTTATACACACAAACATACACATACATATATGTATATATATACACACATATATATGTATACACGCATACACACACCACACCATGTACACACACACGTATATATATACACACACATACACAAACTACACACATGTACACACACACACTATACATACACACACTCACACAACAGAGAGAGAGAGAGAAAGATACCTTTTTATCTTTATTATTAGTACAGATACAGATGTATATGTTCTTTGTATACTTTGAACATTTTCTCATTGATTGGTATGTCGTAAAATTGTTTAGAGTTGGGTGGCGGTTTAGGTGTGATCTTAGCCATCTGAATAAGATTCATGGCAATGAAACCTGTACAACTCTTGTATAGTTTCGAAATGAGACTTTAGTCTGCTTAAACAAAGCAAATCGAAGTAGCAATTCCTAGCCTGGGCTTGAAACGAGCTTTTGTATTCTATATTATCCGACTGAATAAAATCTGACTGAGAACGATTTGTGTAAGGTAGCATTGTGATTAAAGAATATTAAAGTCTCTCATTTTTTTAATGTAACATTGTCTTACATTCGTATAAAAAATATTTTCTTTCCTTAAATTAGAAACATAGAACAAAAATAGTGGCATTCTCCTGGATAATGAATTTTTGAAATTTTTTATTATGATATCAGAATTTAGAATTATAATTCAGTTGAAAAATATTTCGACATGGAAAAAATAAACAAAGCTTTTTTTTTATTAGTTTTCCAATTTTAAATGAGCTGTCAAACTTTGCGATAGGCTTAATTAGGTTTGGAAAAAAAATTCAAATTTGGAAAAAATGTCACTAAAAAAATTTATGCGAAATTTTAGGATTTAGAATTAGAAATGTGTTACATTGAAGGTAAAAACTAGTAAAAATTTCAAACATTTTTAGAAATTTCAAATTTGTCGAAAATGAAAACCAGACTCACGGGAAAATACTTTTATCAAATAGAATTTGATGATCGAAAAATTTCCTATTAAAGTTTTGTTCTACGAAATAGTGTCATAATGTCGGCTTTCGTAAAAATTAAATTTGACAAAGAAAAAAATATATTTTGTTGGCATTGGTTCTCAAAAAATGCTGAAAAATAGTGTTCACGATCATAAGCATAATTTTTCTTGGATATGAATTCAGTTTGGAAAACGCAGATAAAAGGTTAAATTTTGATTTCATTTTCTTCACTTTTACTGAAAATCGATTACTCTGATGCCATTTGCAATTTTAGAATAATACTTTAAAAATAGATTTGTTTCTTCGTCCGCTTATTTTGACTGATAGAAATGTACTTTTTCCGTTAAAACTATTTCTTTCTTCAGAGTAAAATTTTTGAAAAAAAGATTGTTGAGATGAAAATCTTACCAATTATTTACTTCTATGTAAAAAGTACTGTCAGAACGTTCGTTAACTCCTTTTATATAACTTTGTAACACCTAAAACTTATTGATTTAAAGTTTCTCTCAGATTAATAGCTTTTTGCTCGCACACGAAAAACCTGTGTCTAAATTTCCGTTCACCCTCACAATAAACTTAAACCAATAAAAGTACTGTTTTGTACTTTTTCCACACTCAGATGTCTTCCATGGTAATACACAGACTTCCTTACTAATCTGCTCAAAGAAGTAACAGTATATTCGACTACAGTATAAGGGTTGTCCAAATGAAAAGTGCACAAGTTATGAAAAGAATATCTTTATTGGAAACTATGAGCGTTGTAGCACAGGCTTCATCGTTGCCGTTGCAAAAATGACGATTGATTCTTGAAGATGTTCTGTACTGCTTCCTTCACTTCGTCGCCTGGATGGAAATCTGTCCCATGTAATCTCTTAAGTGGCTCAAAGATGTGGAAGTCACAGGGTAACAAATCCGGATTGTTCCAACATTTCCCAACGGAATTTTTTTAAGGTCATCTGGATTTCACGGGATACGTGTGGGTGGGCATGGAGAAGTGTCACTTGTTGTGTGAGAAGCCCTGGCGTTTGATTGCTTTCCATAGTTTCGTCAGAGTGCTGTAATAATGTGTTTAATTGATAGTGCTCCTTTGGGGCAGAAAGCATCATGTGTGGTCCATAGAAATAGAAGACTCAGAAACTGTACTACTGTGCATTGTTTCGATCTGTGATCCACGTATAGTACGATTTTATTTTCGATGAATTTCCTCTACCACGAACAGCTTTCACTGTTGAACGCCGTATGCAGTGTACACAACCCTACAGCCCTTTATATCCCTTTTCAGTTGTGCTGTTATAGCTGCTGTCATTCTGACGCGATCTCAAGTGTCCACTTTTCACTTGGGCAACCCTCATACTTATCAGTTCAAAGATGTTCATTAATTGACTCAGAAATAAAAGTGAGGATGATATTCAATCACTATAAGTTTTTTATTGCACGCTTGAGTTTTCTTGGGGAATGTTGCTGATCACCCAATCCATCAACTTTTGAACATGCGTATAGTATCCGTAAGTGTTTGCTAGTCCACATCCTATACCCCAACTGACGATTCCAACTTGAGTCCAGTAGATACGACCATTTTCATCCAACTGGGACTGCATCGCTGGTCCTCCACTGTCGCCTGGGCAAGTATCATTACCACCTATCAAAAAAAAATTGTAAAACTAAAATCTAAATTCACTAAATTTAAGAAAGGTTTGATTTAAAATTTGCTTCATTCAATATAATTTTTGTGGTAAAAGAAAGATAATTAATATATATAATTATATATTTATCACATATAGATAATGATAAACAACATATCACTTATCCAAAAAATATTGTACAAGTACAAAACAAGTAAAAAATATTGTACAATTAGTTACAAAAATATTGCACAAGTACAAAACAAGTAAAAAATATTGTACAATTAATTGCAAAAATATTGTACAAGTACAAAATCTAAATTGTCCAAATTCAAAAAAAGGTTTGATTTAAAATTTGCATCATTCAATTTAATTTTTGTGATAAAATAAAGCATGGTAAATTTAATACCTCCCGCAAAACCTTAATCGATTGTATCAAAGAAGTAGATAAAATCTAGCTCTAGAAAATAGGCATTACGCTCTTCCCAGTGATTGAAATGATTATTCACTTCTTTGAAACATTATTCAATTAATTTAATTCGCTGAAATTTAAAAAAACTTCATTCAATTGTCATATATTACCTGTACAAAAAATATTGTAGAACTAAAATCTAAATTCCCTAAATTCAAGAAAGGTTTGATTTAAAATTTGCATTATTCAATTTGACTTTTGTGATAAAATAAAGCATGGTAAATTTACTACTTCTCACAAAACCTTAATCGATTGCATCAAAGAATTAGATAAAAACTAGCTCCAGAAACTCGTCCCACTGATTGAAATGGAATTATTCACTTCTTTCAAATATTAGTCCAATTAATTTAATTCGTTTAAATTTTAAAAAAACTTCATTAAATTGTCAAATAACTATCGTGCTCTTTATTTTGCTATCATTATTACTAATAATAGCAAATGAATATTTTGAGGATTGTAGTAAAAGGTCTGCTATATGAGTGACTATTTGACCTCAATTTACGAAATCTGGTATACGAAAAGTTAAAATCTGTATTCAATATTCAGGATTAAACGAGCGAAATTTTAATTAATAGTAAATTGAGAAATATTTTAGCGTTTTTGACGATAACTTCAGAAAATATTATACCTCAAAGTACTTCAAAATAATTATCTTTTCAGTGACATAAATTTAATTGTTATACATTACTTACCTAAATTTTAACAAGTATAAAAATATTTTTAACGCGCTTCTTAAAAATTGTTTAATTTAAAATTGTGTCTTTCCTCTGTTATAAAGATAATTAATCCTTGGATGTCTTTTGTTGTTACGAATTTCACTTTACACTTTTGTTATAAAATTATTGTGAGAGTTTTTTTTTGTAATTGATAAATGTTCCTGTTTATATAAACCTTACATTTTAGGCACAAGTTAATTTATATATTTGAATTTAATTTTTTTGTGCATATTACAACAACTGCTAAAAAACTCCTATGGTTAAAAATTATATACGCTTCACAATAACAGTGCATGACTTGAAGTAAATTACAGAAATTGAAATATATACATATTTGTTGTATACAAAAATCATTTAAGTAGTTGTTTATAAATTCTAAACCTATAATATTTGCATTAAATGAAACGATAAAAATTGAGGTTCTCTCAAAGTAATACTGCTATTGCTTATTTTAATCTAAAATCGTGAAGCTGGAATAACTTTGTAAAACACCTTACCATTACTGACTAAATCAGGAAACTTAGATTATCATTATTTTAGACTAAAAAAATAATGATGAAGAAAAGTGGTTATATTACGGTTAAGTGGTTGATATTACTTAAGGCAACCTTGGAAATGGTTTAAAATAAGTTGAAACAGTAATAGTCAAAGGTTCATACCTCGATTTATTTTGGTCATGTCCTAAAAGATATGAATTCCTTTCATACTGTTATTCCGTCAGATTAAATTCTTACACTTTATTTTAATATATATATATTTAAATGTTTGACCTTAAACACGGAATACAAATGTTTCTGAGGTGCGAGTGTAACTGATATCTTGACAATATTCCAAATTTTAACATACAAACATACATGATTTATTTTCTTATTTCCAATATATTTAACGTTATTACAGCATTTACGTTTTGCAAAGGAGTTCACTGTAATTGATGTAATGATCGAATGTAGTTTCACTAAAATAGTTGAACTGTTCCCCTGGTGAAGAAATTTTAATATAAAAAGTAGTTATACTATTCATACTCTCTGACATTGAAAAACATCCTTTAACTTTGCCTTCGTATCTCAAAGTTGGCATTTTTGCTGGTTGAATTGCAAACATTTTCCTTTCATTAATCACGATAAAAGGAAGTGTCGTTCAAGTAATTGCTTTTCCCCCTAACTAATGTGGGAACCTTACATCTCTTTCTGAAATACGTTCAATTTTCAACCCTTCATTTAGATTATTGAAAATTCTTTTATTTATGATATTAAAATTATTGAACTTTTTTAAATGTTCCTCTAGTGAGGAAAGTTCACTATGGAAAGTGTTTACATCATTCAAACTCTGCGACGCTCAATAACATTCTTTGCGTTCGTATCTCAAAAGTGGGATTAAACATTGAATAACTTTCTTTAAGATATATCGAGCTTTGAGGTATGTCTTCGTATCTCAAAGCTGAAATTTCTGCTGGTTGAATTGTAAATATTTTCCTTTCCTTAATCACGATAAAAGGAAGTGTCGTTCAAGTAATTGCTTTTCTCACTAACTAATGTGGAAACCTTACATCTCTTTCTGAAATACGTTCAATTTTCAACCCTTCATTTAGATTATTGAAAATTCTTTTATTTATGATATTAAAATTATTGAACTTTTTTAAATGTTCCTCTAGTGAGGAAAGTTCACTATGGAAAGTGTTTACATCATTCAAACTCTGTGACGCTCAATAACATTCTTTAACTCTGCGTTCGTATCTCAAAACTGGGATTAATCACTGAATACCTTTCTTTAAGATATATCGAGCTTTGAAGTATATCTTCGTATCTCAAAGCTGGAATTTCTGCTGGTTGAATTGTAAATATTTTCCTTTCATTAATCACGATAAAAGGAAGTGTCGTTCAAGTAATTGCTTTTCTCACTAACTAATGTGGAAACCTTACATCTCTTTCTGAAATACGTTCAATTTTCAACCCTTCATTTAGATTATTGTAAATTCTTTTATTTATGTTATTAAAATGAACTTTTTAAAATGTTCCCCTAGTGAGGAAAGTTCACTATAGAAAGTGTTTACATCATTCAAACTCTGTGACGCTCAATAACATTCTTTAACTCTGCGTTCGTATCTCAAAAGTGGGATTAAACATTGAATAACTTTCTTTAAGATATATCGAGCTTTGAGGTATGTCTTCGTATCTCAAAGCTGGAATTTCTGCTGGTTGAATTGTAAATATTTTCCTTTCATTAATCACGATAAAAGGAAGTGTCGTTCAAGTAATTGCTTTTCTCACTAACTAATGTGGAAACCTTACATCTCTTTCTGAAATACGTTCAATTTTCAACCCTTCATTTAGATTATTGTAAATTCTTTTATTTATGTTATTAAAATGAACTTTTTAAAATGTTCCCCTAGTGAGGAAAGTTCACTATAGAAAGTGTTTACATCATTCAAACTCTGTGACGCTCAATAACATTCTTTAACTCTGCGTTCGTATCTCAAAACTGGGATTAATCATTGAATAACTTTCTTTAAGATATATCGAGCTTTGAGGTATGTCTTCGTATCTCAAAGCTGGAATTTCTGCTGATTGAATTGTAAACATTTTCCTTTCATTAATCACGATAGAGAGAAATGTCGCGTGAAATCCATGACGCTTGCGCGATTACACTTGGTGACTGTATTTATGTGAGTATGGAAGCGACATTTCAAATCTGATTGTAGCTATATTTGATTAAAATGATATTTTCTACATTTCACAATAATCTAAATAAAGTGTTGAGGAGTGAGAGTTTTTCAAAAAATAAATAAATAAAGTTTTCCTGTCAGTTACGAGAGAAAATTTTACTTTATGGATACCAATCTTGCTTTGTGGTTAAGAACAACCACATTTTTATATTTTGTACTTGAAGTAAAATTTAATTGTTTATTTATGTTTTATGTTTTTACAAATTTGAAAACCTATAATTTTTTCAAAAGGTAAAATTAAACGTTTGGCCCATTTTGAAGGAACTAAATAATATTCAATTTTAATTTTTTTTTTTGTGTGTGTGCATGTGACCATAGTAAGAAACTCTTATTGGTCTGAAATTTTAAATTTCTGAATAAAGTGTTCTTGTTACGCCCATATGTATAGAGCAGATCTGGTAGATGTATACTAGAGTGCAATCCTCCATTCTTAGAAATCAAAATCCTGTTCAGACATTTAAAACAGAGTGGCAGAGATTACTTTAAATTATCCAGAATATTCCTGTTAAGAGTATATACAACTAATGCTATGTATGCATTGTAATGAAAGATGGTCACATGCTTTATTGAAATTTTATAAAAGCAAAGTAATCCACTTCTTATGGCCATTTTGCCCTTTAAAAACTAATGATTACTATGATCATTTACATCTTTCTGAAAGCTATAAATTTGAGCATTTTCTTCTCATCTCTTGTGTGTCATTTATGTCCAGATATGTAATTTTATTTTTATCTTTATCTTTATATTTCTCCTCTACTTTAATTTTATATTTATGACTTTATTAATATAAAATTGCTAAAATTAATTTTCATTGCTTTATAATGTTACCCCTTAATTTACGGCCTCCAATGCCGCTGTAATGTGCTATTTGTTCATTTCTGTATTCGAATTGACAATTAATACAAGAAATAACAAACTCACCTCTTCCATCTCCGGCGCAAAACATGCGCTCACTAAATGCATTCTGAGGTAACAATAAAAGATAACCCTCTTTCTTTCGGCACGTTTGAGGGGATTGAATGGGAAGAATAATTTCTTTTAACCGGTCAGGAGGTAGAAAGTGCGGATGTTCCATAATTCGTACGACTCTTGAAATACCCCAACCTATAGCTACTAGATATTCTCTTGGTCTATAAAAAGTTGTATCATCTGGCAATTCTGAAAAAACATACATAAATGAAATTTTTTCCTCTATATTTATTAAATATTTCAGAATATTATTATAGCTTTAAAAATTGTTTTAAAATAGAAAATAACAATACAAAAAAAACTGTCAAATAGAACTTTGCAAAGATATAAATTGAATTTTCTAGCATATATTACTTTTAAAGAATTGTGTGACTGTTCAATTTATTTATTTTCCTATAAAAGTAGAATAAATAATAAACCAAACATATGTTTTTAATATTTTAAGTCAAAAATTTCTTATGTAAAATTTTTTATGCTTCTTTTTTTTATTACATGAACTCATTTACTCTTTAAGCCAAATTTTCTAATCGATTTGTTAATTTTTAAGGAAATATTATAGTTACTTGCCAATATTTCGAAATCGTTTCCAGAACAAACAAAACTCCACTTCGGTCTACAAAACTCCTTTTTGTACACCAAGCACTTATGATGCAATGCGTTTTCATATCTCTGGAAGCGACTTTTCCGAAGACGTATCAACTTAGAACGAATCCAATTTCGATGCCTCACCAATCAGACAGCTTCGCGTAAATGCACTGATACCACGTCGTGAGAATTTTCCATTTGCTCACTCGTTCGATTGAAGAAACAATCTTTCCACAATGCTTGTCAAACGAGTTCCTTAAGTTATGCTTTGTACGTAGCGTTCTGTCAAGTTCTGGTAGTGTATCCCCTCGGGAGGCATCTCGAAATGAGGATGAGAGGCTTACGGCATGGTGGTTGGTTTTTGTCAACCTGAAGGGTACACGAAAAGGTGGCGATCTGGCTCTTGCCATCGATGACGGTACGTACTTCCTCATGGAAGGGTTGTATCCTGACTGGTGATGACCCATAGAACTTAACCACAGTTCCCGCCAGTGTTGCTGTTGTGGCGGTCAGGTCATTCAGTTTTATTTATCTGTGTGCCTTCGGGCGGTCGGTGAGTCAGTGATATGCTCTTTCAATGTACCGTAGTGATTTATGTTAAGTGTGTCAATGCAGCTTCTCTCTGAACTGCCCATTGTCTTTCACAACTTTGCGAGCATTTTAGTCCAACAATTCTCGCCATACGAGCATCATTCCAGCTCCATGCATGATCCAATGCACTGAACATTTGGTGCTGGAAAAAAAGTGTGTGTTTCAATTCGAAAACTTCGAAATTTGTTCACTGTAATTATAACTTTGAGAGCTGTATTATTTTAAGTCACCATGCTCTCTAGGGCACCGTTTTTCTGTCTTTTTGGGCTTTTCAGCCGGTGTGGTGTCTTGTTGAAACTCCCACTCTACATTGTCAAAGCACAGTTTGGCCTACGGAAATTCAACAACTTCTAGAATGTTCCGCTTGTAGATATTTTGATCTATTTTAACACCTTTATCCACTAAAAACAGACATGTTTTGCCGCTTGCGCAAATTCTACCCCAGGCCATGATCGACTGTGGATTTTTGCGATGTTCAACTCTTGCTGAAGTGCTTGGAACGTTTACAGACTAGACCCTATAGTTCTAAGAGTTATGAGCTTTTGGACGGTAAAGAGCTTCTCATTAGTTAAAAGGAATCTCTCTCTCAAAAAATTCTAGCGTCTTTGGAGCCGCACGAGTTTGTTATCTTCAGTGAGACTCTGAACTTTTTGTGATCTTGATAGGCTTCAGTCCAAGCTCTGATTTTGCTAATCGTTGCAACAATCGGTCCCTTATTCCCAGTTCACGTGTGATATTTCTATGGAAACCCTATAATTTCATTGAACTCACTTTTTGATAGCCTTACGGCTACTGAAAGAATTCACTATATGTTTTCGTTCACTTACTGGACTTTGACCATCATTGCCAAATTCTTTGAAACGATAGATTGCATCAGACACTGTTTGCCGAGGCACATTAAGCAAACGAACGACTTCAGACTGATTGTTTTCCAACTCAGCACATCTTTTGCTTGACATTGTCAGTACGTTAAATTAGTATGTAAATTAAAAGATACATTATAAAATATGTTATAATTGAAGTGGTAGATAAAAAGAAATGAACAAAAATTAAAAAGAAATTAATTAACTTTTTTTCTATGATGTAATAACTTTGTTCGAGGTTTTTTTTTTGCCACACCCTACACACACACACACACACACACACACACACACACACACACACACACACACACACACACACACACACACACACACACACACACACACACACACACACACACACACACACACACAGGATGGTTATAATTAAAGTTCCACTTTCAAATGGCCGTAAAAGGAAAACTACTAGACCCAATGTTATCAAAATTGGTAATAGGTTAAAGAAAGTCATGGGAATTTCTTTACCCCTCCCCCCCCCCCAAAGATAAAAAACTCACCACCAGGGATGAAATGGAGCTGTATGCAATATTGTTAAATAAAATAGGACATGGAGACATCGGTTTAAAATGTGTTTAATCGTTTCTGAAACTTGTTATAAAGCATGTTCAATGTTGCGTCCACCATTTTCTGAAAACTAGTTAAATCGTATTACTGCATTTTCAATAGTAGCTCTTAGCATATCAGAAGGAATGTTACGCAAATGTCGGTGTATTAAATCGTTCAGTTCTGCCAAATTGTTTAGAATATCACCATAAACAGTGATTTTGAGATAACACACATTGAACACGCTTTGTAACAAATTTCAGAAACGATTAAACACATTTTAAACCGGTGTCTTCATGTCCTATTTTGCTTAACAATATTGATACGGCGTCATTTCACCTCTGGTGGTGGGTTTTAAACTTTTTTTGGTGGATAAGAAATTCTTGTAACCTCTTTCAAACTATTGCCAAGTTGATAACATTTGGTCCAGTAGTTTTCCTTTTATGACCATTTGAAAGTGGAACTTTAATTATAACCATCCTGTGTGTATATATAAACTAAATATACAAGTAAATCTTCTGCTTAAATGACAGAGTTAGGAATAATAGAATAGCAGCTCTAAGAATTGTTTTAAGCTTACCTAGAGGTGGCAAGCATATTGGTCGAACTACGGAATTGAACTTAATTGGCGTTTTAAGCTGTAGTAAGGCGATATCATAATCAAATGCTGGTCCAGATCGATATTTTGGATGGATGATGATTTTCTCTACTTCAGGGGTCTGTAAGAATGACTGATTTTTCACATCTGTTAGACCTAAAGTGAAACAATAACATGGATGTAAGTATTTGCAATGATTG
Source organism: Argiope bruennichi (assembly GCF_947563725.1). Lineage (NCBI taxonomy): Eukaryota > Metazoa > Arthropoda > Arachnida > Araneae > Araneidae > Argiope > Argiope bruennichi. The sequence goes on from NC_079154.1 coordinate 61,333,260, forward strand.
TTTTATTCATGAGAATTAAACTGAGAAACGCCGGCTTTTCTTTCTGCTTTGTTACTTCAATTTGTGGTAAAGCAGAAAACGTTTTCATAACTCATGTAGTAACCCACATTTTGTTCCTTGTTTAAAGATTGTCAACGAGGAACCACTCTTCTAAAAGTGGAGATATCGTTTTAGCTAAAAATCTTAAATTAAGATTTGTAATTATAAATTCACATTTGCATAATCTTCAGGATTTCGTTCTGAAAATGTGAGACAGTAAAACCTTTGGTTATTTTCAAAACTTCAGCAAACCAAACGGTACATGTCACGACAGTATGTGCTATTGTGGAAAGAAAAAAAACTGATTTTTTTTGAGTATCGGATTTCAAAAATGTTCAAATGTTTTACATACATGTTAATAAAGTAAAAAATTATTGAAGAAAGATATACCTTGTGTCTTTATTTCACGCAAAAAAAGCAAACAAATTCCAATTTTTTTTAAAAGATTATAGACCACATTTTTATTTTTTAATTATGTTTCAATAATATTTAATTTTAGCTGCCACAGGAGAGAAAAATTACATTTAAAAAAACCATAAATTATATACTGAAATATGAAAAAGCCTTGAAATTTCAGTTTAAGTGAGATTTCTACGGTTTCGCAAATATACACACTAAGGCATTTAAAATTACAAAACCCATCTTCCTAGATCATTCATTAATGAAAATTTTTAGATATTCTGTTTTCATAAGATTGCATTATTATGCAGCTCTTTCCCGATTTCTTAATTTCTTTTTCCGTTGAACTGACCCAGAACTTAATATAACTAAGAAAACAATTTTTATTGCTCGAGTTTCATGTTATTGAAACATCAAGTCATTTTTTACTATATTAATTTAACAAATATATTCTCTTAAATTCGGATTTTTCAATCAAATTTGATATTGTGGCTTTCAAGAAGAAAATTGATCTGAAGTAGTCATCTCTGTTTCCCTGTCTCCAGAAGTTTTTGATTGGTGCGTCGCATCTTTTAAGAGCTGTGATATTGTTTGTTTTAAAAATCCATCTCAACATCATCTTGCTTAACTGATGAAACACTTCCTCTTTTTTAAGCTTTTCATCAATAGAGTGGGAGACACTCACGTTTTATTCAGTCTTTTAAGTCCAAATAGATACATATATACTGGTGTGCAAAACTTAAGCAACAAAGTGAATTTTAAACACGCAGACATGAAATTGAAGAAAACGGGTTATTACAATCAGTACAATGAACACTCAGTTCAATAGAAAGGTGATGCATATACAATTATCAGGAACAAAACATTATAGCCACGAGAGTGTACGAAAAACGCGCATAGTCGGCGCGCTTAAAAACGGATGCACAATTAAAGACATTCGTTGCTAGTGCAAGTGAGTTCTTTCGTGAAATATGGCTAGAAAAAATGACTTGGATGACTTCACACGTGGAAGAATGATCGGAAAGCTGGAGGAGGGGCGCAGTTTGACCAGTGTAGTTGAAGATTTCGGAATCAACAAAAGTGGCTTTTCGAGCGCTTGGAAAGCCTTCCAAACCATGACTACTGTTGTTAGAAAGGTTGGTGATGGCTGCCGTAGGGAAACAACTTCAGTGGATGACCAATATATCGTCCTGCAGGCCAAAAGAGCCCGATGCCAGTCAGAAAGCGCCATTGCTCAGGAACTGTGTACAGCAACAAGGCGACAATTGTCGCGATTTACTAAGGCCAGACACCTTCACAAAGGTGGCCTATTCGCCCATCGTCCTGAACGCTGGATCACTCTGAAAGTTGGTCATCCGTGGCACCGTTTAGAGCGGTGTAAGGAGCACAAAAATTGGACATCTCATTAATGGAGTCGTGTCCTCTTTAAGGATGAGAGTCGTTTCAGTGTCATAAGTGATTCTTAACGCCATTTAATTTAGAAAGATGTCGGAACACAGTTTTATCCCAGTAACATCACCGAAAGAGACCTCTACGGTGGTCCTGGACTTGTTTTCTGGGAAGCATTATGCTGAACAGGCGGACTGAGCTCCACGTTTTCGACAGAGGTTCTATAACCGGAGATCGCTATTGTAGGGAGGTGATTCCTTTCCCATGCGCACCTGTTTCGAGGTACTATTGGATCAGACTTCGTTTTTATGGATGACAATGCATGGCCATACCGGACTGCTGATGTTCAGCAGTATCACTCGAATGGATTGGCCAACATTCTCTCTTGATTTAAATCCCATAGAACATGTGTGCAATGCATTGAGGGGGATCGCTTTGTGGCACGATTACATCCTACGAGGCACATCTAACAAATGAAACAGATGCTGATTGAGGAAAGGGCACTCCTACCTCAAGAACTGTTGGACAATCTAGTGCTGCGTATGGAGAGACGGTGCGAAGCAACCATTGTAGTAAGGGAAGGGCATATCCCATACTAAGGAACTTCTTGTTGTTCTTCCCCTTGGATAGACAATCATGTGTAGCAATACTATGAGTTCAATAAAGCCTTTTTTTATTTGATTCCATACCATCTTTATTGTATTCTTTTTTGCTCAACTATGCGTCAAAAGTTCGTTATCGTTTAAGTACAAAATGCTATCTCTCACTTCTGAATTTCATGTCTCTCAAAGGATTTATTGTGGAACTATGGTAAAAAAAAGCTCCTGTAGCTTAAGATTTGCACACCAGTGTAGAATCTAATATGTAATTATATCACACTTTTAAAACATGCATTAGCATCTTTTATTAATTTCATTTTTATTCCTTTCTTCTCATTTTGAGATTGAAAATATTTTTCTACTTTTAGTTACTGACCACCTTCATTTATCTGCTATTTATCAGTTTTCTTTCCTTTTTCATTATGTTATAAATTAGTGTCTTTTAATCAAGGACATTTTTTACTTACCTACTTTAACTAACATTTCCTTCTCATCTATCTTCGAATGATTATTGCTATATAAACAGTGAGCTGCAGTTAATATGAATGTTTCATGTATAATAGAGCCACCGCATCTATACTTCAAAGCAGAAGAAATTATTTTAAATATCATGATACAGAGTAATCCATGTGTATGATAATACATCTAGGCATTAATCAGAATATTCAAGTACATTATCACACAAAACAAAATAAGAAAATGTGCGTGTATGTATTTATCATAACTCTATAAACAATGTCCTTTGGTCTAGAGCTTCTGAAACAGGTTAAAAAAAATAGGTACTTTGGAGGTTGGAAAAAAGTACATAATTTTTTAGAAAAATATTTCTTAAAAAAATAAATATCATTTTTTTAAAGATTTTTTTTCATCGATAAATTTTGAAATATTTTTTGAAAAATATTTAGAATCAGACGCTTTTTTAAAATTTATAAATTTATTACTTTAATGATACTGCAATAACTGTTTGTCGAAAGTGGTTGAGCCGGAGATGGTCAACTATATAAGGCAGCATATGACTTATTTGCAATAACACAACACACGCGCAAAGCAACCATCGATTTTGAAGGATTTTTTTTTTGCCTTTGCCATTGATTGCAGCTTTTACACAAGAAATGTCTTCTGCAATCATCAATGTTGTCCAATTCAACACTGATTGCTCTTGGAGCATTTTCAGTGAATTTTCTTCCATAAATCTGAAGTTTACTAGCTTTTCCATTCTTTAATCAATGTAACTATGTATTGAATATAGGTAAAAGAAATGATCATTAAAACAACTGACTTTTTTATGTTACAAATATATATTGAGCGGATATTTTTGTCCTCTTATCCAGTCGTTACAGATAGATTACATATTCTCTGTAACAGAAGATACTCATGAAAAAAAAATCCTAACTTCAAATTTTTATTAATATTATTATCCCTTTCGGGACGGGAGGACGGAGTGCATGCGAAAAGAATCATACCACTGGATGGGGTTTTGCATCGCTAAACCTAACTTTAAAAAAAATCACAAAAAATAAAGTTTAAATCCTAACATCCTCATTTTTACTACATTTTTAGATTATTAGTTCATTCATAATACGGGCACATTCTTCCTCTGACAAATCGCATTTTCTCTCCATAATAAACCGAAACCAAGGCATTCCGTAGTAAAAAGAGAAGTGCACGAAAGGTATCCTAAAGCTACGCGAAATTCAACAAAACTGACGGCAAAACCCGAAAAGACTACAATTATACAATAATAACAAAAAAAAAAAAAGAACGAAAGAAAAAGAAGAAACGCGAATGATTCTATCAAGTGGAAAGTTATACAACACGGCTCTGTTTATTTATACTACACTTACACCCTCCCTCGAACAGCTGATGAGTAAAATACCAAAATTTGGTTGAATATGAGCAAACTGAAGGTCAGGATACTAAAACTACATATATTTATTTCAAAAGCAATGGGCACAGGGAACCATCTAGTGACGATTAAAAATTATTCCAGTTTAAAATGCACATATACATCACCGTTCCATGAGTTCGATTTCCAGAAATGCACGTGTGGTACACTCGGGTGAGAGAGACGTTCGTAGGTTCGTTCGATGCATTTATGACACGCCCGTCACGAAAGGATTTTTCAAAAATTTTCTATTTGCGGAAGAAAAATATCGGAGTTATTTACGGCAATCAAACAGGTTTGGTATTATATGGTGAGAAGATAGTTTATTACGGATAATAGAAATGATGTATCGCCGTATTTTATCCGTTACAAAATTTGGATTACAAAGAATAACAGTGTTAAAGGGCAGAATGTTGAATTTGGATTATACTGACATAGAAATGAGAAGTTTATTGATAAGAAAGAAGAAGATATTCAGAATTTTTGCTGCTGTTAAATTTTAGGAGGATTGTTTACGATATCATTGTTTAGAAAAAAAGGAAATACAGGATAATTATTTACTTTTGGAAGCAAATCAACAATATACAAAGCTGTCATCCAAGGCCAAGGATCTTTAACTATTCGACCACCAACGATTTTCCCGCTACCGATTTTCTTACCAGCGCGCAGACCACATCTTAGAACTGAAAAAAAAAAAAAAAAAAGAGAGAGAAAAGAATTTAAGATAAAAAATTCGAACCAAATACAAATTACATAAAAAATGTCAGTCTCCAATTTCTTTTAAAGATATAATGGACCCAACCGAAAAACATTGAATAACTAATTATTATTGTCCAAAATCAAGTAAAAAATTTTCAATAAACTTAATTTGATTCATAATTTCGCATTTAATATTCGCAGACTAGTACAAAGTGAAAAGATATTTAAAGATTTTTTTAACGATGAGCTTGATTTCATGTACTTAAATATTATGAAATAGAAATAAATATATATTATTATTACACAAGATACACAATTAAGGAATCACTTCTCAATTTGAATGTTTTATTTTAAAATTTAGTTATTATTTTCAATATTTTGCAGCAATATATTATTATATCATTCTGAATTAACATCTAATTACTTGTATGTGTATTTCAGAGAATTTATATTACACGGAATTAAATTTATAATGTCAGAGATATTTATCGAAATTTCGATAATATATCATTGTTCTTTTTCTTCATTTCATAGCAGTGCTTTGAAAGAGGTATAAACGGCTCTTTATTGTGCACAGATTTTATGGTTTCTTTAGGAAAAGGGAGAATTTCCCTAACAACACTAACAGAGCCCAACTCTACCCTGATTATAAATTTCCCATGCTATTTATTTTATGCGAATACCAATTAAAAACAAATAATTTCTTACACCAAATCCTTTTCAATTTTTTTGAGACATAAATAAAATAAAACAATTCTTCTAACTAAAAAAAAAAACCATAGAAAGAAAAAAAGAACAGAAAAGGAATCATAGTATTTAGAGAGCGCAAATGCAGCTACTACTAAAACACAAATGAATCGAGACGATAGTAATAAAAACCAAGTTAATAGGAAAAAACAAAATTAAACCAAATAAAAAAAGAATCCGGCCTGAAGACTTTCTCAAGGTTCACCCTCAGACAGGGATTCAAAAAAAGGGATTTTTTCTGTGAAGGAATACAGACTGAACAGTCCAATATCGATTCCTCGTGACCCGAAAATCCAATGAAATTAGGCATAAGAGATATACCATTTTAACAGAAAAGAAAAACACAAAACAAAAATTAGAAGAATACGACCACTAATAAGCAAAAATACAATAACATAAAATAACCATATAGTAACACTCAAACCAGTTATGCAAACAAAAAAGGAAAGCACATACCAGCAGCAGGCAAAAAAAAAAAAAAAAAAAAAAAAAAGATATAAGCTTTCCCGATGTGTTTTCCGCACTTTACACTGCCCTAGCTAACGCATTCAAGGTAAAAAATAATTGGAGGGTCTCAGAGCCATCTATTGAGTTATTTAATATGCAACGGAAGGTCTATTTTTATTTTAGGTAAAGGATTAATCCCAAATCATTCCTTGATTAATTAAAAAAATGATATCGCTGTAGTTTCTGGGAAATTCATTATTAGTTAAATTTTTAATGAGGTTATTTGATGCTTCAGTATAGGAATTTTTGTTATTACAAACCCTTTTGATCCTGTTAAATTGTGAGAAAATTAGATTTTTGAAAATTTGAGAGTTTAGATTACAATGATTATTACAAAGATTCATCATTTTAAAGTTGAATTCATCCCTTTTATCGTAGATACCAACTATTGTCTTATCATTATTAATTTCGATTTTTAAATCCAGAAAGGTAGCCACAAGTTGATTTTTATTTGTTTCTGTTAGAATTAAATCTTTTGGGTAGCAATTAGTAACAATATTGGTATTAGCTAAGTTTATCACGTAATTAAAAACGTAATTTTCAGTAATATTAAAATTAAATAATTCTAGCCAGTTATTTTTAGGAATAACATCTTCATTTAAATATTCATCATATATAAAAGTACAGACATTTATATATATATATATATATATATATATATATATATATATATATATATATATATATATATATATATATATATATATATATATATATATATATGTATGTATGTATGTATGTATGTATGTATGTATGTATGTATAGACACACATACAATTGTTTCTTTCTTCCTATATAATAAAAAATAATTTATATATGTTCTGGTGATAATCATAACTCTTTAATACTAATTAATGAAATAACGACTTACGTAATGACATTTGAATCCTATTTAAATCATTTGATAATTTATGATTATTAATCTAAATATGTTGAAATTTTCATTTTTGCTTTATTATAATGAATATAATATTATTGCATGCCATATTTTTTAAAAATTTAATATTTGTCAGTAGCTTAATTTTCATCAAATAAAACTATCATGTATTTATGATGTTCAAGTAGCAAGATAATGTAATAAATTCATATGTCAAGAATTGACTATAATTATACATTTATTATATTTTAATTATTTGTCTAGTTATTCTTTGAAAAGTATCTTACAAGAAATGTAAATACATTTAGAAATTGCATATTTCATAATGTTTGTTTATAGCTGAGACATAAACTAATAGAGATAATAAAGCAGGAATATAGTATTAATTTTAACCCTTCTGACTGCAGATCAGAATGTACTATGCTAACTTTTTTTATTCGAATAGCGACAGACTCGAGATTATTTCAAAAAAAAAATGTTGCTTATATGTGTCAAATCCGAGATTATCCGGTTTCCGATTTTCCTCTTTTCTGTATGTCATGTCGCGATCTAATAAGGGGAGTGTCTCTTATCGCTGGAAGATCAATTAAGATGAACCTAAACCTTTAAGTACTTAATCATCTTTATGTACGATGTTTCATTACAATATAAAAGCCAAACCAAAAATACAATGCTTTAAATATGACAATCCCGTTCCATTGAACTTACAAAAGAATTTCAAATTTGTTCGTTTGTAGTAAAGTGATAAACCACAAAATACGCCGGCGTCCTGGCATAGGGATAGCGCTTTTACCCCGTGGTCTGGGCGTCCCGGGGTTCGAATCGTGGTTTGGGCATGGTTGTTCTTCCGTTGTTCAATCTGTGGGATGTGTGAATGTGCCCTCCTGTGAAAAGGGGTTGCGCAAGCGAATGAGTGATGCGTGAGTAGCAAAGTCGTACTCTTGTCCCTAGTTGACGCTGCTGAAAAAAACAAGAGACGCTCCCCCTCCGGCTACAACAACAACCACAGAATATACACTTCCTGCTACACGCACTATTGACTGATATATATAGAATGAAGCTAAGCTGTCAAGCGTATTAAATACATTTTTCACGCCAAGTAGTATACTTAAAATTCCAAAATCGCCAAATGTGGATTTGGCAGCTAATGGGTTGATCGTAAGTTGGTTAGTTGTCAAAATAGCATAACAGATATCCGCAGACGATTATCGTCTAAAAATGACTATTTTTGCTTATGCTCAACAGCTGTTATATGTTGATCTCTCTTACCAATGCACGCCGGCATTTCCCCTTTCCACTGTGTAGTATTAGTGACCGAGTTGAGAGTGCAGGTGAGGACAGAATCTGTGGAGTTTTCAAGTTCGAATCCAGGATCGCATATGTAAGTTGCTGTGGTCCCAATAGTGAAAAGTTCGTTTGCGCCACTGTGCAATTCATAACTGGCTTTTGGAACTGTCGGAGGATCCTCGCATTTCTTTTCTAAAAAGCAGGAAAAGAATCATCAAATAAATAATTAAACAAAAAAATGTATATAACTCTCTAAGCAATAACTAATGAACTTTGTGCTGATTCATGAGTAATTTCAAACAATAAATTAGGAAGATGTGCATTTTTCTCTATTTGTCACTTAATTTCTGCTGAACTTCATAAGACATAGGAAATAGAGTAAAGTGCGTGGAAACTAAACATTCTCAATCGGAGCGAAAGTTGAAATATACATTTTTGACAAACTTTTAATGAAAATAACCATTTTAAAATCTAAAATTTAAAATGCACTGTAATTTTCCTTTGTGATTATCGTAATACTTCAATTTTCACTTATTAGGAAAAAAATACGTAATTGCGTTGCCAGAAGTTAATCTGGCAAACTAGAAAGAAATGTAAGTGACGAAATCAATTCAGAAAAAAGTTCTATATGAATATTAAGGAAAGCAGATATAAAAAAAAATCTTTATAGCTGTTGGATGCTTTGTAAAATTTGATTAATTTAAAGTTGTTTATTAATTTTAAAAGTTGAATTTTCTATTGCAATGTTAGATACTGTGGGATTATAAGTTGCTTTTTGGACTTTTAATTAAGTGATGTCATAATCACAAACTGACTACTCCGACCCACACGAAGGCACACGGAAAAACTTGAATGACTGGACTCCCACAGCAGCAACACTGCTGGGAACTATGATTGAGCCCTAAGGGCTATCACCAGCCACGATTCAATCCTTCTCTAAGGGAGTACGTCCCATTAAGTCTTCCCAGAAGTACGTCCTGAGGAGCCAATTCCCCCACTCATAAGGGTGGCGAGAACCAACCACTATGCTCGAAGCTTCTCATCCTCAATTACGAGGTGCCCCCCCCTCTCCCCGTGGGACCTGAGTAAAGTAAGTATTTCTATAGTATATAATATAAAGTTGGCTTGCTTTCGAAATTTCTCATTTTATGCTTTTTAATAATTTAAGGTTGGTAAGTGATAAGTCATGTCACTGATTCTCCGACCCGCCTGAAGGCACAGGGATAAATAATACTGAATGACGGTACTGCCGCAACAGCAACACTGGTGGGAACTATTGTTGAGGCCTAAAAGCCATCAACAGCCACTGTACAACCCTTCTCTAAGGAAGTACGTCCCGTCATCGATGCGAGGAGCCAGACCCCCACCTTTTTCTTGTACCCTCAGGGTGGCGAGATTCAACCATCATGTCGGAAGCATTTTATCCTCATTTCGAGATGCCCTCGGGGGGGGGGGGTCGATAAGTGATAAAGCAAATTTCATATAAATGTAAGTAATAATCTAAAACTGCTATAAAACGAAAGAAAAATGCTATTAAAAATTCTGAATAAAGCGCAATTTTTTTTGTGTGCATAAACTTTTTTTATTTTAAGTTTAAATATTATTGCCCTTACGTAATAATTTTTTTTTGTGTTTTTATGTATTTTTTTAATATATGCTATAACAAATATTCCATAATGTTTTTTTAAAGCTAATATAATTTAAAATAAATTTTTATTCTTGCAACAGTTTCATTTTCCTTATTTCTAACTTCTGAGGAATTCTTTTAATTAATTTTAGCTATGAAGTGCTTTATACAAATCATCTGACCACAAAAGTTGTATTTTGTAGTACTTAGCGAACATAAAGAGCAGAGTGACGTTCATCCGGGTCCTTTCTTCATCTTCTTAAATTCATTATATTTCATAATTGAAGAGGACATCAAAAATCAAATGCAACTTATTTTTGAATAGTAGATCAAAAAGTTAATAACAGTATAAAGTCGTCATTTCTGAATATAGTCACCCTAACTTTGTAATGCATTTAATCCAATAGTCCACAGGATTACCAGGAGTTTTTTTTTTGGTAAAGCGACCAATCTTAGCGTGTTGTATCTTGTACGCACTGTTCAGCAGACTCATAGGTACAATGCTTTTTTGAAGGGTCCTAAGCGATAAGTGAAGTTATATCCATCCTGGAAGTAGGGTGATGTTGAATTTCAAACTACTAGAATGTGTCTGACGCACCATAAAGTATTTTTGTTAATGTGAAATTTAAAATATACTCAACTACAGTAAAAAGAAATTTTAAGACTATTGACTAATCGGTTTCTTCAGCATAGGTTAAACTGAATTAATGGTTACGAAAATATCCATTACAATATTTTATGTAGTTCTGTAATAATAGGCATATTTGGCAAAATATCTTTACGCTTCAAATATTGACATATCTGGTTTTAAAATATTACATTGTTATGTGCATTATATTTTCCTAATTTTCTATCACCTTCCTTAAAATTTTTGTTTTAATTTGAAACAGAAATGATTAAAATCAAATCAATAAAAAAGGTTTTTAAAAATCTTTACAATTTTTAATTTTATTAAAAATTCAAATTTAAGCACAGAAAATAGAATCGTAGAACACTGTAGATTTATTTTACTATTTAAAATATTTTATAATTTACGTTTTATTTCAAACTATTGTTCAATAAAAATTTACTATAAAATTCAATTTCCTGCAATAAGAAAGTGGTTTTTAAATTATATTATTTCTATAATATATAACAACCATTTATATTACAGGAAAAATCAGCAATTTTTAAAAAACACCCTTTAAAAACATTTCTTCATTGTTTACTCGTGAAGTTAAACCTTAAGCGTTAGTGAGATATAAGTACCAAAAATAACTGATAACATGTTCATGTCCTCTCCCTTACTAGGACTGGTTGATCATATTTATTCCGCCTTTTCAATTTCAATAATTTAGAAAGAAAATGTATCTTGATGCGGGGATTTGTTTTAAATATATTCATTGAATACTAAACAGTTCTTTTAGAGCAAACCTTTATTTAGAAGTTCATTTTTCTGCACTATAAATATAAAAAAATTCTTCATTTGAAAATTTAAAAATAAATTGGAAATTAATTTTAAAATATAAAATTTTAATGTTACTGAACTTTTTTTTACCCGTAAGAAAATTGTAGTATCTCGTATAAAAAGTTTTGTCGTAAAATGATAAGTTTATTTTAAAGAATCTTAATAAAAATAGGAGAAAAGTTTTTCCACAGCGTATCTAAGGGTAAGGGGTTGAAGAAAATGGGCTCGAACAAATTAAAATTCTGCTAAAATAATTATAAATAAAATAATAAAAGCTGTTCTACAACCTCTCTAGGTATTAAGAGACTAAAGAAAGAGGGCTGGAACAAATTAAAATTCTGCTTAAATAATTATAAATAAAATAATAAAAGCTTTCTAGGGATTAAGAGGCTAAAGAAAATTGGCTGGAATAAATAACAATTCTGCTTAGATAATTATAAATAAAATAATAAAAGCTGTTCTACAACCTCTCTAGGGAATAAGAGGCTAAAGAAAGGGGGCTGGAACAAATTAAAATTCTGTTTAAATGATTAAAATTAATCTTAAGGACTTCCAAGTTTAACTTTTGCTAGACACATATCATCATTTCAATAATCAAACTAATATGATAAGAAGAAATAGCAAAACTCACCAGGACATTCTTCGCCGGAGAAGCATATTTTCGTTTCTTTGGAGTAACCTTCGCAGGATTTTCCTCCATTCCTGGGAATGGGGTTGTTGCAGGATCTGTATCGGTTTGTGGTGCCTTCTCCACATCCCGTGGAGCACGAGTCCCACTTGCTCCACTCACTCCAGCCTCCATTCACTGCAACAGGTTGGATTGAATTTTTTTGTTAGTTTATATGAACTTTAATAAAATCATAAAAATTATTACTATGTAACATTTGGAGAACAAATGCCGCAATTGAAACATGATCGTATAATGATGTTGCTAGCTTAAACAAGTCAGTAGATAATTTTAACCCTTTTCTACATATCGTGTCTACATATAAGATGGATCTTGGGTATCGAGACAATCTGGAATCTGATATTAGTCCACTCTGGGATCCATGCTTGTTTCCAAATTTAAATTCCATAAATTCTCATTAAATTTCGGGTTTTCGATATTTGAGCACTAATAGTTACAGTTATCACATGGCGAAATTGGTTTTTTTAACATTTAAAAATAGCTCTGCTCAAAATTAAAAAAAGAAAATAACAAATTTTGGGTAGAACCGAGTTTCAACTCTGGAATCCGATTTTTGTTCAATCAGGAATCCATGCTTTTTCCAAACTGAAATTCCACAAAATCCCGTTAATATTTCGAATTTTCGTTATTTATAGCACTAGTATGGGGAAAAGGGTTTTTTAGTATTTAAGAATAATTTTGTATATTTGTAACATTAAAAAGGATGATAACCTTATAATTAATAACAATAAAGAAATTTTGATATTTCTGATAAGCAAAAATATTGATAAACTTAATACATCCTATTTTGAAAACTTGTACACTAAATTATTACCCTAAAAAATAAAAGTTTGCAGTAAGATATATAACGAATATTTAAATACAGTTGTAAAAATAATTAAAATTAATTAAAAAAATTATAATATATATTTAAAAAAAATTACAATAAATATAAGAATTTAAATTTGTATTACATATAATCATTAAAACTAATTAAATGAAAATTTACTACTCTAGAAAATTATCTTTTAAATGAGGTTAAGCATTATAAACAAATAAAGGAAATCCCAATGAGAACACATTTTTTCAAGCGCTTTGATCAATGTCTTCCTTTATTTCTATGAAAGAAAAATAATTAAACGTATTTTAATAAATAGATTTAGATATATCAATTTCATTAAACATAGATAATTCTGTTTTCTTAAATTATTTGTTATCCAAAAGAAATAAATTAGCTGAGACAAGAAAAAAAAGTCAGTTATAGGAAACCGCTTTGAATAGTAAAATAAAAATTCCTAATTAGAAAATTTTGGCAAGTATTTACGATGAAAATTTATTCGTAAAGTTATTGAACTAAGTGATTAAATTCTAAAATTTTCAAACACCTAAATTTCTCACAGTTTAACAGGATTTAAAATAAATTTTAATACGAAATTTTCCAATTTTGTGAATCGATGAATTTGAGAGAAACATTTTACTAATTGTCGATGTAGCACTATTAGGACCATATAGGTATTTAATTTTTTAAATTGTTTTTTTCTATCAACCTCCACGAAAGTCAAAGTGTTTTCATATTGTTATGGATATTACTTCCATCGGTGTTCTTTTACCGATTTGATGGTCGAAGAAATAAACAGTCCTTCAGTAACAAAAGACGACGACATGAGAGAGAGAGGGCGAGAGTTCAATGTATCTATGAAGATACATAAGAATACACTGCAGTAGTTTTATTAATAGAAAGAACGCACTGTTTGTTTCTGCAGATATGTAAGACTAGTAGTCTCTAAAAATGCAGGTTATAAAGAAATAAATAAAAATGTAATCAAGAAAAATTTTACTCACCGATGGTTTCATTAGTGATTTCTTTTACCAAGTCAGACAGTCTAGCATAATTCTGCAGAATGAACACATGCTCGTCTTTAGGATCTGATGCTACTTTATACAGGGAATTCTGAAGAACTGAATTTGCGACTGCAATCCAGTAGATTTCTACACCATCTTGCTTGAGAAGATCTGCTTCCTCTTTTGCATTATCTCCTAGGTGTCCTTTCCCTATTCGGAAAAAAGCGACTATAAATGGTATAACTCAAGGATAAGGACAAACTGTCCGATTCGCCGCGAACTTATGGATTTGGTCATAATTCTGCCAACTGACCCTTTGTTGGACCACCTCCCATATGTGGACAGTGATCGGGAGCTTCCTGCAAACTGTCTGTAAAATGAACATATATAAAAAAAATAGAAAAACCACAAGATAGGGGAAAGAGGGGAAAATGTGCCAGAATCAAGGCGGGACCAGGTTTTAAGGCATACGGATGAATCTGGCAGATCGGATTGACTGCACAGTATTGAAGAAACTAAGGTTGAATCATCAAGGCTATCACTGCCCAGGATACAACCCTTCCAAGAAAAGTTTGTAGCTCATTATATTTTACAGCTTTTTAAAGAATTAAAAATTAATATTACACACACACGCACACACACGCACACACACACACACACACACACGCGCACACACACACACACACACACACACACACACACACACACACACACACACACACACACACACACACACACACACACACTGTGTGTGTGTGAGCATAAACATAATTTTGCAGATGCGTAGCAAAAAGGAGAAACGTTTGGATTTAGCTTAAATTATTTTACAAGAATATTATGTACAGGGAAGATGCGACAAGACGCTGCTTCAATCTGCATCGCAACATCAGAGAATAGAGAAAGACTTTGGCAAGGGAATCTTAGGTATCTTTTAAAAAGGTGCTTAAGTATTAAGGATTGTTATCCCTTCGCTCCCGGCGTGAGAACATTGGAGTCAACAATTTTGTAAAAAATGGTATATATATATATATATATATATATATATAATTATCGACATAAAATTATTATCTTACCATCTGTAAGGATAAAAATGATGGATTTCAGCCCTTTTTTCTCAAAGAATGCGTTAGTTAGAGGAATCAATTCATATCGTATGAGAGCTAAGGCTGTATTTGCATCAGTTCCTCCACCTTAAACAGCAAAAAATGAAATGACACATTTGTTAGATAAACATGCTAATTATATAATTTCTCGGAAAATGCTAAGTTTGTAATGAAACTCACCTGTAAAATTCAATCTGTCGAAAGCAGCTAGGACCTCTTCTGTTGTTTCATAATCAAGGGGTGAAAATTCAACTTTTGCCTTAGAATTAAAAGTCAATGCTCCAACTCTTGCGCCGTAGATTGAAATACCTATCTAAAACGCATAAAAATTTCTGTTTACTTCGGAGAAGATAAAAATAAAAATTCAAATGTTGAGAATTAGAGTTTCTCAAAAAATCAAAAATCGAAAGATCTGTTTTGCTTTCAAAATTTTTCGAAATACATTTCTGTACTGATTTGCAAAGAAAAGTATCATAGATGACGTAATATTCTAAGTGATTATATGACGAGTTAGAATTTATGTCTTTCTAGAGAGTAGCAAGCTGAATAACTTACTGATACACGTATTATTAAAGATTTTTTTTAGCGTTTATTTATTTTTATTAATTTTGTTATTTTTTTTAATGATTTTTTTCGAAAGCCTGAAAATATTTTCGATTATTTAAAACGCTTTTTAAAATAATATCTGATTTGAGTGTAACAAAAGTTGCAGTTTCTTTTTCTTTATAATTACTTTTAAATGATATTTTTTTTTACAGTATTGCTTATATTTGAAAATTTCAACGCATTATAAATCAAGAACAATGTAAGATATTTTATAGTACCTGTTACAGAATCATATGGGATTTGTTTTTTTTGCTAGAGACAATCACAGATGTTCTATATGTGATCCCTTTGTCATACTATAGACATTGAGCCGATAATCCATTTTTGCTCAAACGCGTGTTAAGGTATTTGAATCAAATCCCTCGATAGCGGCTGTGATACGCTCTTTCAGCTCCAATGGATCAACAAAAAGGGAAGGAAAGAATACGTTGTCCTTAGCATACCCCTACAGGAAAAAGTGATAAGGACTTCTTGGTGGCCATTGGGTAAGTGGCATGTTGAAATCCGCGGCTCGTTCAATCCATCGGTGAGGGAGATGCACATCGAGGCAATTTCGCAATTAGACTGACCCGTGCTCCATCCAATGGAAGAATGAAGTTGGCAATATCATCCTGCAACTGTGGTATCAACCAAAGAGTTAACATATCCAAAAAAATGGTTCTCGTGACAGTTTTCTCTTAAAAAAAGGGCCTTACACTTTTTTTATAGACACTGTATAAAACACATTTACCTGAAGGCAATCTCGCCCGTACTGTGAATTAAATTTTTCATGCCAATGATAGATAGATTTTCTAATTTCAGCTTTTTTCCCGAGTAATGATCGAAAATGCAGTTGCACAACTGTTGCTGATTCCGTTTTGCTAAATTGAAGTACACAAAAAGGTTTCTCCACTGCGCACGCTGCCATTTCGACTGACTAGCAACATGACATGCATGCTACTGCCTATGAGCCTTCTGTCAAGGGTGGAGACACAAACATTAAGAGTATATCTACTTGACGATTCGCTAAGAGTTCGTGTCTCTTTACTGATAATGTTTTACAGTATCAGGAAAGTGTATACTTCTGTATAAACCATCCTATATGTTAACTTTAACGTTCCATTTCGAATTCTATCCGAGAAAGTCACCGAGCTTACTTAGCTTATATTAACGCACCGTTTTAAAGCAGCACTAGGGCTATTTTCCATCTCCTAACTTTGAACCGCTGTCAGATGACGAGGACGATACCTCAGCTGTCATTCCTTTTCCAAATTTCCTAGTGCGGTGGATGGCCAGCTGGAGGATGTTTGGAAACGTTTCGAAACGTTTTCACGTCAGCTATTTTCTTTAATGGTTAACTTTCACTATAATATGTTTAAGAAAAATAATGCAAAAAATATATTGTAGTGCTATAAAACTGCATTATTTAAAAATAATCTGCCATCTTTGTGTTTATTAGTTGATTGATATTGTTTAAGCGATAATGGATAACAGATATTGATATTTAAATGAAATTTCATTGATAGATTAGTGAACAGAACTTTTTTCTTAGTAGACTTAACTTGTACTTTTCTCCTAGTATACAATATAATCTATCAGATTTAAAGCACAATGCAGATTCTTACTTTTCGAACAACACCCTTTGCAAAATCGATGCTTTTTCTAAAATTGCTTTCTCCAACGCTTCCAGAAACGTCGAAGACGAAGTAAAATATGTTTCTTTTACGGTAAGGGATGAATAACGCCCGGGATGACGGCCCGATCTCGGTCCCATTGCGCCAAGTTTCTAACAGATCTTTACGAAATTTCTCCAGTCCTTGTTTCTGCTCTGCTTCCTTTTCGGCTACTGTATGTATTAAAATATCTCTGACTTTTGCACTGTTGTCAAAATAATAAGGACCTGAAAGAAACAAACAGGACAAATCTGGAGAGATGTTTAGTTGATTGTCAAGTAACATCACACTGCATAAAAAAAGAAAATATGAAGGAAAAAAAAAAACAAGCACTTCCCTTTGATGCAATTCTATGATTCTGATAAATATACAATATGCTCTTTTTATTTATCTAGCTAAATTCCTTTTATTAATTAATGTGTTCACATATACATATGGATATGCAAACAGCGAATTAGTCTACTCATTAATGGACTGGCGTGAAAATTAGCCTCCGGTTTCGATGTGAAGATTTTGCAGTAGATTTCATCTATTAAGCTGGTTTAGCTTGTGAACTGCGTTGAAAAAACAATGACCATCAAGTTTGCTCAGTTTCTTGTTTGATTCAAAATTTAAGAGGTCTCTATAATCTTAATATAAGAATCATATCAAATTTATTTCATCCCCTTATATTTTTGAATTATCGCATTTGAATGCTATAAAAAAGACTATAAATACAAGATTGTTGTTTAAACATTCAGATAAGAGTGGAACGTTGAAATTCATGTCTTTATTGGAGATCGTGAACATCGAAAGTTATTGAAAATGAATGCAATCCATCTGTTGGAATAATAAACAATAAAATCGTCCGAAAGTTATTGTCTGTGCTTATTCTCAAATTATTTTGCTTTATAAACATGAAATAAACCCATTAACTCTGTATTATACTGACGTCATTGAAAAATAAGGTGCGTTTCATTTTGTGATCTTTAATTATGATACTGAATATACAATTTTGACTTTAGTTAACCTAATATTATTTAGGTTAACTAAATAATATTAGGTTTATTATTTACCTTCTCGTAAATGGCAATTCTTTTAATAATGGGGACAATTCGTTCGTGAATTAGAAAGCGGCTCAAATTTGAAATGAAGGTTCGATGCAATGATTGTATTTATAAAAATGTTCATCATTTAGCTAAATAGACAATTCTTTTGGAAGAATCTAGCCGTCAAGATACTGTAATTAAATGTTTATTTTCAAGGTAATCACTCCTGTTCATTGTGTTAGATGAATCATTCCGTTCATCATTAGCGACACATGTCAATAGGACTTTCACAGGATATGATCCAATAACTTTCCTATTACAAATTATCTAAAAATATAAAAAAGAGCCTCTTCATGGATTCTAAGTTAATCTCATTATTAACTGGTTCACTATTAACCCTTAACTGGGGAAGTGAGGTATCTCAGACTGCTAAGGATGGATTTTCGGTCACTCCTATTTTATTTTTAGCTCAAGCGAATGGATTGACCCTGTAGCCTCTTGTTTCATGACCTTCACTACTCGTGCACTTTATCAACTGGTTTCAGCGGATGCTTTAAAAATATTTCTTCTTTGCACGACGTCTGTGAGACTACACCTCCCTTTTAGTGTTCCATTATTATACAAGGCTTAGCAGATGGCTCTGAAACGTGGTCCTCGAAATATCATCCAACTTACTGATACTCGCTATGAAGCAGAGTTCCAGATACTTTTAAATGAAGTAGAAAATGATTTTAGTGATGAAGGTAATTGTACAGAAGATTTCTTTCGATGAAAGTTCGCATTTGACTGATTCTAATATGTATGTTCAAATATAATTAATTTTCCTAGTGATAATGTATTTTGAAAAATGTCTAAAATATATTAATATACCAAGAGAAATATCTACAGAATTTTCGGGGTGATTTTTATACTAGTACTTAACCTGTATGTTTAATATGCCTTCAAAAAACATGCAACGATTGTTCACAAGTTTTTGCGTAAAAATGATACCGATAAAAAAAGGGGCAATTTTACCCATTTTTTAAAAAATATTTTCATATAGTTGTTGAATTTTCCATTATATTGTTTTCTATATACTTTTGTACACTAAAAAAATGAAATATGATGTAAAAAGTAATATGTTTTTTCAAGAATTTGTTGTAACATATAATTTGAGAAGAAAATGTATGTTCAAATGCAATCACTTTTTTCAATGATAATATATTTCGAAAAATTTCTAAAGCATATTTATATATCAAGCAAAAATTAGTATGAAATTGATTTTTATACTAGTAATTTCATTAGAAAATTTAATTTGATTTTAAAGAAAATCGGTTTTGTAGACTGCACCTACCCAGTTAAGGGTTAATATCTATTAACTACAATATATAAGGCTAAAAGATTCTAAGTCTGCTGAAATAAGAAATTGGCAATTGGTCACAGTTTTTATATGCGAAAATAGAAAGAATACATTAAATTTTATTTGAACTCAAAAAAGGAAAAATGATATTTTGAATTTTATACTTTTCCAGTAGCATTTACGTAAGACAGAGGCAATCTATAGAAAGCGTACCATCGAGTTTTCCAATTCATATCCGAAATAAACAAACCCGGACTTCATTTAATTCAAAAATCAAATATCTTCCCAGATAACTGGGCTCCATTTTCAACTATTTGTACTTATAATTTGATGAATCTGCTACTATATTCAATTAGTTTATTGTACAATATGAATCAAAACATATACTTACCAAGACATTTTGCTTCTTCTCCAGACCACTCTCTGTTGGGTAAGCACTCTCTGATTTCTGATCCTATTAAAGTATACCCAGGGAAGCAGCCGAAAGTTACTCTGGCTCCCATGTCATAGTTGTTACTGTTCTTCGTTCCACTCACAGGGATCCCAGGATTAGGACAGTAGTTACCTATTAAATAGTGACAAAACATAATTAACACACATTTAATTTTCATCACTTTTTTTGAAGCCGAGTATTAGGGTAGGCACTATTTAAAATCGTGAAATAATACTTTTGTAATTAGATTTTTTTCTATAATATCCTTTTTAGAATAGGAGTTATTTATCCGTGCTTTCTGGGGAGTAGGAAAGTATTAGAGTGTCCTATAAGTTTCTTTCCTATTTCTAATATGAAATGAATACACAATATTTGCTGTTTAAGATATTATTTATTCTGCTATATTTGTGGTGAATAATATATAAGCCAGTAACAGCGCTTCTACCCGAACAGCTGTTTCTTACTTAAATTAACTGTTTTCTGTTGCTGTTTTCCTTTATTAGATTGTATATCCTGATTCGAACTTTTAAGCTTTTTTTAAATATCCCATTCAGCAACATAAACCAATACATATAAGCGCTTTCATGTATTTCTTCCATATCAAAGTATAATTCGAATGTACTAGTGTAAATTAGCTAGTTAGTTATATTATATAAACGTCCCGGTTTTGAAAGCAAGACTAAGTTTATTTTGGGAAGGACTTCGTAATTCTGAAACGCGGTCAGATGACGGGGACGACACCTAAGCCGACAGCCTCATCTCCCAGCTTCCGCATCTCACTAGTGGGAAGACGTTTGGCTTCGATGGATTTAACGTGCACCAGGTCCGCTTACATGACGGTTCTTCGGTAGAATCGGGTCTCGAGCCTGAATACTCTCCGGTTCCGAAGCCAAGACCTTACCACCGAGCCAACCAAAATCGCTAAATCCTGCGCTAACATTTGCCAGATATGAGTGGCCTGGTGATAAGGTCTCGCATTTGTGGCAAATGCTATCGCAGGGAAGATTAAGAGACAGATTTCCAGGAGAAATAATGCGAAGCGAAGCAGCTTGGACATTGCGTATTAAAAATATTTCATAAGCTAAAATTGTGTACAAAGATGAAAATATTATGGCGGCAAGATTTGTAATATTAATGAAAGGGCTTTACATCTAAATAAAAATACGGTGTTATTGGAATGCCTTGTTATAGTATATGATAAGTTATTAGTAAAAAATTTCAAATTATCACTTGAATGCTAATTCTTCTTTTTGTAGTTGTTAAGCTGCGGATCAAACCCGCTTACACGACGGTTCTTTGATAGAACCGGGTGTCGAACCTGAAACTCTCCGTTCACGAAGCTGAGACTTTACCACCAGGCCACCGCGTCTCTGAATAAGTTTAAATCAAATTTTGGTTGATCATGTAATATCGTTTTAATATAGAATTCGCATTGAAAATTTTCGGTTTTTAACTAGTGATTTATCTAAGAGGATAATGATCTTTCGGCCGGTAGAAAATGTTTATTTATGAAAAAAAAGAAGAGATAATTGTACTTGGATGGTCACATCTCGCCAATTCGTTGCTCCATTCTCCATTTGGCATGCAATACCTTTCGGATGATCCAATGAGCTCGTAACCAGTGAAGCATTTGAATTCCACTTTGTCGCCAATTTCGAAGGAATTTCCTATTCTTGTACCATATTCAGGGAATTCAGGATCAGGACAAGAAATTGCTGAAAATTAAAATTGATGAAAAGATGTACGCTTTCTTGGTTAATAGAAATAGTCTTAAAAATCAGTCTTAAAGATATATTATCTAAGTATCTTCAGAAAATTACTGTGTACAATTTTTCAAGGAAACGTTTTCCTATCCCAACTGGGTTATTTTAAGATTTGGTGAGGGATTTCTCATTTCAATCTTTGGGGCAGAAATCTTAAAATAACAGACAATTTGGAGAGGAATTTCTCATTTCAACCTTTGGGGAGTTGAAATTAATGAATCCTCTAACAAATGGTTCATAAAACTTTTAGATTAATAAAAATTGAGCCAAAAATAAATTGGCCCTCTATTTTCCATGGCTATTTAAAGAGAATTCTGAAACACTAAATATATATTTACTTATAAGAAACAAATAAAAATAATATTATAGAAAATAATAATATTAAATAATATGTATTAAAATAAAAAGATCATACAAGAGATGTATTTATTGATTTAAGGCAACCCAAAATTATATATATATATTTAATAATATATTTTTTCTTTAATTTTTAACTTAACAATTTAAAATATTGCTGATCTTTAGAAACAACATTAAATATAAAGCACGAACGAGATTTAATTGTAATATATTAATTTATTTCTTAGTTAACTATATAAATATAATATCTAATAACATTATTTAGTTTATAGTGTAAGTATTCCATATACTCAAAAGTCACTTGAGAGTAATCTAATTTTTCTATCAATTACTCTTACCAATTTCAACCCATAATTAGTATTAAATTTAAATTTTATGTTTGATAAGCGAATTTCAAAATGAACACAAATAAGTATCAGGAATTATTTATTGTGAAGAAACTCTGCTCAATATTTTGATGAATGAAATACATATATCTTAATATAAAAATAGCTTTTTATACGCTTGTCAAATCTCTTCTCTAAAATTTTTTATATGATTGAATTAAATTTAGATGAATAATTGAAAATTGAAGCCCATGGAGCATTTCGAAATTCGAAAAATGTCTTAATATTTCTTTCTTTGAGAAAAAGGCTTTTTTAATACATGAATGTTAATATAGTTGAATTCAATCAATAAAATATCTAAAATATAATTTTTGTATGTAGTGATTTAAAGTCATTTACAATTATTTTGTATAATACAATAGCATATATTTTTAAATGAAGTAAAAAAAATGAAACTTATCTTAAACATTTATCTACAAAAATGCTTGTTTACTATCATAAAAAAATTTAAAAAATTCATTAATATTCATTATTTTTCAAATTTAAATAAAATTATACTAACACAAATATTTTTAAAATAATGTGCATTATTTTTTCATTTATCAGAATGTGAAAAATTTATTTTGTTTACAAATATTAATTTCTCATAGCTTTCCCAAATAATAAAAATAGATTTTTTTTTTAAATATTAAGCTGTTGATAAATCCTAATCCTGAAAGCAAAGATTGAAAAGTCAATTTTTTTCATCCAAGAAGCCTGAGCTGAAGCCGGAAAATGTCCTGATAGTCTCAATCTATGCTAAGTTATGAGCTTACTTTTCTTGACGAAATTACAAAATTCTTGAATTAGTATACTTACTTTCGTCTTTAAATCATACTTGTGCAAAAAAATTTAACTAGACGCGATAAGTCAATAAGAATTTCAATATTTTTCGAACAAACTAATGGAATTATAATTCAATAAATTCACTATCATGTTCCAAATAAATATCAAAATATAGTTATTTTTATTGAACTACTAATCAATAAAAGGTCAATTACTAATGTGTATAAAAAAAATGTATTCTACGAATTTCGTTTTTAACTTTTTCACATACTTGACAAATTTTTAGTAGCATTTGAAAAATATATTGTTCTTTTAATTTCTTTTTTTTTCACGTTGAAATTATCTCATATAAAAATGCGTAAGTTTAATTCATTAACATAGCAGATACGTTTATTGTAATTGTCGTTTTTACTTAATTACTTAACTAAGATAAAATTGAAAAGAAATGGAATTTTTGGAGAAAAATATCTAAGTTAATAACTTGTATACTCTTGACAAATTATCTACAAAGAAAAAGTGTTCATCATGATCGTAAATTTGAAAACAAAAATCAAAAGTCAAGAATTGCTTTTTGAACATGAAAAAAGACAGATAGAACGAATAACGACTCTTTTTTTTATTTATTTTTTCAATAGGCATTAACCACCACGATTTTTTTCAAATAATTACCGCAAGATATCCTGTAAATTCGATGAAAAATTAAATAAAAATTCTACAAAATTCCCTTTTTTTTATGAAAAACAGTCAGTTGGAATAAAAGTCTGCAAGAATTGTTTTTACCTTCACAAATTGGAGATTTTCCAGACCACCCTCTACTGTCACAGAATCTCCAACTATTTCCAATAAGTCTGAATCCTTCCTCACAGATATAGGTTATCTCAAATTGGAAAGGATATACTGTCAGGTTACTCGATTCAATTTCTGGGATAGTTCCGTGTGCTAAGGGTTCTGGAGGTTCGCAGAAGGATTCTACAGTAGAAGGGATATCAAAAAGAGTAAATTGTTAGAATTTGATAATGGAGCAATTTTTTTATGAGTGAAATATTGCAGTTAAGTATATTTTTAATTGTTCAAAAAATTAATTTAAATTCATTTTTTTTAATTATTTTCAAAGAAAAAATTTGAAACTACTGCCGTAATTAGGGTTGCGTATAGTTGTGGTTGACTCCAATTATTGAGACATGTTAGAAATTTTTTTTATTTACTTTTAAACTTAAGAAATTAAACAATTGATTTTGACTACAAGCCTCACCGAGACGAGTGGGCGAGCGTTCTGAGCAAAAGAAATGAATAGCTTTTTAGAAGTATCGCGCGTGTCAATACCCGGATGATGGGCAGCGCGCCAGTTACGTCGCACACAGCCTCAACGGAGCCTGTAGCTTACAGATTTGTATTGATATATGATTTATGATAAACATTCATTACAAAGTCAGTGACGAAGGGAACGAAACTTTTATTGAGTCTCATTGACGAAAAGGCAATTGGTTCCCATTTATCATTGCACAATTGCTATTGCTCAGATATAGCAAGGCATCATAGGCATAGATAGGCATAGGCATAGGCATAGATAGGCATCAGATATAGCAATTGGAAATGTGCACATTGCACATTTCCAATTGCTATATCTGATGCATCTGACCAAAGACTTCGATCTCCTAATTACTCACTGGCGAGAAGACTTCGGATTTCTTGAGATTTCGATTCTCCACATCTTTTTATTACCTCCGATTTCAGTTGCTGCTATGAATCCTCTTCATCTGGATAAATTATGATATCACGAACAATAGACGAAACTTCACGTGGAATATACACAGCACAGTAGTTGAATTTGCTTTCACTTGCAGTTATCGGCTTTGGCACTGCTGATTCAAATGTAGCATCCCCCATAAAAACAATCTGTGGGTTAGCTGAATTAAGTTGAAGTATCTTCCCTGCAGATATTTTATCTACGTCTGTTTGAAAACGGAAGATATCAAATAACGGATTATAAAATTTTTAACTTCCGCAGGTCACTATATCGTAATTAGGGTTGCGCGTAGTTGTGGTTGACTCCAATTATTGCGACATGTTAAAAAAGTAATTTTATTTACTTTTAAACTTAAGAAATTAAGCAATTGATTTTGACTACAAGCTTCACTGAGGCGAGTATTCTGAAGATAAAGGAGATAATACCTTTGTTGAAGCATCGTGCATGTCAATACCCGGATGATGGGCAGAGCGCCAGTTACATCACACACTGCCATGACGGAGCCTGTAGTTTAGAGATTCATATTGATATATGATTTATGATAGACATTCACAACACTACTAATTAGTTGAATTGAAAAGAGGAATATATTCTAAATCGTAGAAAAAAATATGGAAAGTTGATTTTAGTTGGTTCTACAGTCACGAAGAAGACTACAATATTACTTCTACACAAAAGTCAAAATTTCACACATGGCGCTTTTGGCGTGTATTATAACGGATGTTTGGTTACTGGAAAAATATCATTTGAATTTGGTTGAACCTTTAAAGTTTCAAAAAGGACTAATCTTATTTTATTGTTGCAATTCGAAAAGTCCCCTTTTAACCTATTTTTTTCATACTGAACCAAATTAGGTTTTCTAAAACTAAATTTATTTGATCATAAAAGCTTAATTTTTCATACTAAAATTAAGAAAATCGCATCGCACTTTCTCTTGATGAATGCATATTTCTAGACTTATATAAATTCTTCTGATTTTTGGATGATTTCTGATTTGATTCAATGATTTTCAAATACCCCAGTAGTAGCACACATTTCAAGTACAATACCAAACGATATTAAACAATATTCGAAATATTGTACTTTGAATAATATAGTATAATATCACACAATATTGTGCAGCATTCTTTGCTACCTGGGTATAACCTGGCTCCCCTCTAATATGCCCTTGGTTATTCTAATCTCTGTAAGTGAATAGTGTCAAGCTAACTAATGGAACACACATTTCAAGTACAATACCAAACGATATTAAACAATATTCGAAATATTGTACTTTGAATAATATAGTATAATATCACAGAATATTGTGCAACATTCTTTGCTACCTGGGTATAACCTGGCTCCCCTCTAATCTGCCCTTGGTTATTCTAATCTCTGTAAGTGAATAGTGTCAAGCTAACTAATGGAACACACATTTCAAGTACAATACCAAACGATATTAAACAATATTCGAAATATTGTACTTTGAATAATATAGTATAATATCACAGAATATTGTGCAACATTCTTTGCTACCTGGGTATAACCTGGCTCCCCTCTAATCTGCCCTTGGTTATACCAATCTCTGTAAGTGAAGAATACTTAATAGTGTCAAGCTAACTAATGGATGGAATTTTTACCTACGCATTCTTCAAACTCATTCTCCCAACCGGTTTCCTCTTCGCACATTATAAAATTCGTGGATCCGCTGTAGCGGTAGCCGGGCTGGCAAACAATTTCCACCTCGTCGTAAGGGAGGTAGTAGTCACCCTTTTTGTCACCAACGATATCCCCATGGGGAATGGTTGGAGGAAGTCCACAATGGTCTCCGTCAGCTAAAATAATTAGATTTATTTCCAGATTATTTTATTGTTTCATTACACAAGTTTCACAAATATCTCAGACTCGCTTACTTTCAATAAACATAACAAAAAATAGAATGCTTCTAAAATGTTCTGTAGGGATGTAAAGACGAAGTGCACAAACAGGCTGATTTTGATATTGTTTAAACGCTGGAGAAAAATGAGTTATTTTTATAAAAAAAAATATGAGTTCAAGAAATATTCTAAACAGAAAATTGGCAGAATTGATGTCGACATTATCAAATATGTCAAGTATTTGAAATATCCTTTCCTGTAGCAACTAATATTTCATCGTAAAACATTCGCAAATCATGCTTTCAATATATGCATAAAAGAAATCTATAGGTGCCAAATCTGGCTATTTTAGTGCTCGAAGAACATCTCTATTTATTCTTCGGCTTCTAGAATAACAACAAAAATTTCAGCAGATGCATGATGCATGTCATTTATTGGAGTAGACAAAAGGCTTAATCTTACAAAATAGGTGCACATCATGTAATCAAAATATGAATAAATAATGTTTCCTGATGGGCATGCATTTTTTTTGTCATTTGGACGATCATGTATCCATAAATGACAAAAATACAAGTGTTTTTTTATTTTATTCAAAAGATAATAGTTGAATGATAACAGAACTATATTTAAATCATTTAACCATTATCATTCAAGTGACAAGCTAAAGAAGCAAAACATGAACGAATCAAGTGACATTGTAGAGAATGCACGGTCCTACAGTGTGTTATGTGAGTTAAAATATGAATGGAGAAATGTTCTAGCCTGTGATTTCTTGACTATGAATTACAGCTTATTACAGTCTTAGCTTAAACATGAGACGTTATTAGTGATTCTACTAGCGCAAATGCCCATTCATACATAGACGCACGCATACATATGCATACACAAATTCCATTTTAAATAAGCTTCTTTCTATCTATGATACCTGCCTTTATTTTTTTGACTCTATTCTTAAGCAGCGTTCACACAAGACGAACTATTGCACGCGGTGGAAGGCCACGCCTACCTCAGGAAGATCACGTGACTGCAATGAGACAATAGCGAATGATTGTCTCATGGAGACAACTATTTGTCATTGTCCCATTGGAATCATGTGGTCTTTTTGAAGTAGGCGTGGCCTTTCATTGCGAGCAATAGTTGGTCTCGTATGAAAGCAACTTTTGAACAATTTTTAAGACAGCTGGCACATCCATGATGATTCACTTTTAATTTACAGAATGTATTACATTTTCAATACTTTTACTGTCTAATGCTTTGGCAAACAGGGAATTTCGAAAACTTTTAGATAGAAGCCCTAGCTCATGAATAACTAAAGAATTATTAAAAATAGACAAATTGAAAAATTGACAAATTGAAAATAGACATTCCAGCATAACAAAGTATTTCACTTCACTTAATTTACTGCAAACGGATTGTTGTTAACTAGCCTTTGTCCATAAGCATCCATGTCTAGAGCAGAAATTATTGTCTATGAAATAGCAATAGGTTCTGGATTGCATAACTGTTTTTCTTTCAGTTAATTATTACAATTCATTTGTTACTATGATTTCATGTAATTTTTTTTCTTACGTTTGCAAAGAGGTCTCAGCGCACTCCAATTCCGACCCGGTAGGCATTCTATCTTGTTTCTCCCAACGAGTTCAAACCCATAGTTGCATGAAAATTCTAGGACAACCCCAATGAAACAGCAATTTTCACTTTTTGTTCCATCCGGTGAAACACCAGGATTCAGACAGCTTTCTTTTTAAAATAAAAAAAATTTAAAATATTGCAAAAAAAAAATGATCAAAAGATGAAATGACAAACACACATTATTCAAAAAATGAAATAAATTCCACCAGACAAGCTAGAAAGCAATAGTAGGTTCCTTATCATCTAACATAATAATTTCAAATCAATTTCAATCCTTAGGAAAAAAAATAATGAATTAGACAGTTTGTAATAGATCCATTAAAAAGTTATAAGAATAAACTAATCTGAATTAATAATAATTTGAATGAAAACTAAAAGCAATTTATCTATAAATTAAAGGCAAACGAACTTCTAATGGTCTCTAACTTCTAAAGGTCGACAAACCTTTGATGGATGGTGGGACAAATTTATACCACTATTCTGAATTTCAGTAATTAGTAAGAAAATTGTACTTTTCATGAGTAAACTCGTCTTAAATATATTTACCGATTTTTTTTTTGCAACAAACATTTTTTAAAGCCATTTTATATCACAACAAATAAAAAAAATAATTTCATGATCTAAAAAAAAAAAAGACTTGAATTTAAAATGTTTTTTAAGACATTCTTATTAATTTTAAATGTTACCGAAATTATTTTTTAAATATTAGAGGCATTCAAATGTTTTTTAAGATAATTGTTATAGTTAAGAAACAACCGGTTTTTTTTGAAAAAATAATAAATGAAGTGACACAAAAGTTGTCCTTCGAGGATTCTGAATAGTTACGATAACACTGAATCAATGACTTTCTGCCATTTGCTTTTTCTAGGAATTTATAGAGCTGCTACAAACCCTAATGGGACTGAGTTAATAAGAGAAGTAATATATGGATTCCAATAAAGGCTAAAAAATATTTAAGAATGTTTTTAATGCTCGAAAAGTGTATTAAAAACTTTTGAAACCTGAATGAAATGTTGCTTTATTAGGATCAAACTATGTTGATAATGCATAATACATAACAAACATAGCCCACTAATGAAACAAAAAATTCCAAACATACGTTGATGAACCAAAAAAAATCGCATGTGAACCTTTATAATAAGGTTCCATTGGCTACAATAATGTAGAGAGTTTAGAATCAAGGGTACGTGAAAATTAAGCAAGCCTTGTTTCTCAGAAGACATTGTCGAGGCCAGAACTTTTAGTTTGTGTCTTGCACAGTGTTCCAGAAAGTTCAATAGACGTGTTTGCAACATATACGCATTGATAAAGCTTCTTTTAATAATGGATCTATTATATGTTTTTCTATAACATTACCAAGATAAAAGAGCATATCATTTAGTAATGAGTCTTTACAACTTCTATATTCTGAGATGTATGATGGTGGTTTTTCAGAGGGAAAAAAGTCGATTGATAAAGAACAATTTAAGGAAGAAAATAATGCTAATTAGAATTAGATTAAAACTATTAAATGTAAATGTATTTATGTATTTTTACAAATAAAAAAGAACAAATGGAAGTTACGGAATGGGACAATGATAGAATATTAAATGAAAAAAAAAAAACATGTACAGTGGTGGCCAGAATTGTGGACACTTTTAAAAACCGTTATGTTTTCTAAGTTTGTATTCTTATAAAAAATGTAACATTTCACAAAATGCAAACTCTTACATTAATGCTGATTTCAATACAAAAAACAACATTTAAATATTAGCAATACAAAAAAGTTAATCTGAATAGCAAACACAGTGATGAAGTGGATTGTAATTTCTAACTTTTCTCACTAGTCACTGTTCTTGTTCTGGGAACAAATCAAATATTAATAACTGATATCCGAAGCTGACATCATGTTTGCAGTTGGAACAAGTCCTTATTGTGCTTTTTTCTACAGAAAAAAGACTGCTTTTTTATGTAATAAAATTGCAGGTCAGAAATTTTATTAAACTTTTTAATATATAGTAGGAATTTTTGTAAATATTTCTGATATTTAGTCAAGAAGCAATAAAATCAAATAAAATAATAGATTGGACACCTAGAAAAAGAACTAAGATTATTTTTTTACATGAATGTTGTCCTTCCTATGCTGAAATTGCAAGACAGGTGGGTGGTTCAATGACTACATCTAGAGTCCGAAAGTTTTGCTTCCGATATCAGGAGACAAATTCAATAAAAAATAAAGCAGGAAATGGCTTAAAAAGTTGCACCATATCTGTTGATGACAGAAGAATAAAAAGACCATGTCACCAAGATAGAAGAATGTCATCAGCGGCCATCAGAAGTCAATTGAATGATGCTGTCATCTATGTCAGTTGAAGAACAATCAGGAGAAGATTATTAGATGTTAGACTAAGAGGTAGAATTCAACAAAAAATCCTTATCTCAATTTACAACAACGTATGAAAAGACTACAGTGGGCAAGGGAAGGCATTAATTGCACAGATGATCAGTGGTGACAAGTTATACGGAAGGATGAAACACAGATATTGTTTTTCAGGAGTATTGGCGAAAATATGTAAGGCAGAATAGGCGAAGAGTTACATCCTGACTGCATTCAGGCAACTAGGAAGAACTCAGTTAGTATTATGATTTGGTCATGCATGTCAGCAGACGGTATTAGTCTCCTTCGTGTTGTCGTAGAGACATTAAATGCTGGAAAATACATTGATACTATTCTAGAGCCACAATTTACACCTTCCATCAGTGATCTCTTTCCCAATAACACATCATATATTTCTCAGCAGGATTCAGCTTCTTGTCACACAGTAAGAATATCGAATGAGTTGTTTAGTACAGAACAGAACGCCGTCTCATACCTCCGTATCCGTGACCATTCTGGTCACTGAACGGTTTGGTAGGCATGTTACGGGAATTTTATTTAATTAACAAAATATTTACAGTAGGAAAACGAAACAAAAATAACTATTTAAAAAATTTACAATTATATAAAAAATTATATTATGATGAGACCGTTTACATAATTTTTCAACTTAGAATTATAATTTGTAGTAATTAACTTAGAAATATAATGCATATTGAGAGATAAAATTTGTAAGAATATACATATAATCTGTGTTCACATTTTTTATGTTATAGTAGATCAAGATGCAGTTTAAAAAAAAACAGATGGAAAATGATTTGAGAAATGGAAATGTAGACAATCTCTGTTTGATTGAAATGTGTGACAGGAGACTGCAGTGCTTGTTTTTCCCCTTAGTCTTTTTTGGTATGAGACTTGATGTTGAGTGCTATGGAGGCGAGAATAGGTCTCTATTTCCACTTATAAATTTAATTATACTGTGTATTTTTTGCCTGGAAAGGAAGTTGCCGGCGACTCTTTTCAGCCATTCCTGTTCATGGCTTGGTGATGGTTTTTTCATATGCCAGGAGATTGTAAGGATGCATTCCGTAGCATAATGAAGTGCGGTGCCTATCCCACCACAACTGCACTGGTCACTCTCAGACAGGTTGAACCTTTTGAGGTAGGCAGGAAAAGGGCCGTGTTCTGAGAAGAAAATAATTTCCTCTCTGTTCCAGTTAGTGGGATTAAGGTTGACTGAGGGTAGGATATTAAAAATTTTTCTGCCTGTGACACCATTGCTCCAATATCCTTGCCATTCCTCAAGCATGTCTTTCCGGAGGAGGGCTTTTATATGTGGTTTTGGTATCTTTGTTTGCATATATAATTGCCCATTTTGCGTTGCGTCCTTTGCCAGTTGATCTGCTTTTTCGTTGCCTATATTGCCCGCATGTGCTTTAACCCATGAAATTTTTATTGTTGGTTTTGAAAGCAGGACACCAAAAATTTCTCTTGCTTTTTGGTTTGTGCTCTTTGGATTTGAAGATGCCATGATACTAGCTCTATTGTCAACATGTATTTTAAAAGTATTATTGTTTGAAAACTGGGATGTATATTTTACTGCTTCATGAAGTGCAGTGAGTTCAGCATGGAAAACGGTATTGTTCTCATTCAATTTTGCAGACCAGTGGTAGGACCAGGTATCATTGAACAGAACACAAAACGCAGCTCCAACTCCATGTTCTGTTTTTGAGCCATCTGTGAAGATATTGATATAATTTATTTGAGATAAATTTATTCCTTCATCTTCCAATGAAATTTGGTTGGGATTGAGATGCTGTGAAGGGTGAGTAGACCAACCAGATGCTTTCTTCTCTAGATCTTCTGGTTGTATCTCTGTTATATTATGAGGAAGTTGTTATCATGGCCAGGAAAAGACCTGGCCTCAAAATTATTGAGAACTTACGGCGCTGTTTGAAAACTCTTGTACATATGAAGAGTTCATCAAATAAAAGGGAATTAATTGAGACTGTAATTGTTTCTTGGCATCATGCAATAACGAAAGAAGAGTTTAAAACTCTCTTCAGCTCAATAATACATGAGTGCGAATCTGTAATAAAAAATAAAGGTTACCCTACTATGTATATAAGTACTGACAACTCGCTGCAGTCATCAGCATCTAATGTATCTCAATAAATATTGCCACTCAATTTTTTTTTGTATTGCAAGTATTTGAATTTTGCTTTTCGTATTGAATTGAGCATTAAATTCTCTTTAAAATTATATGTAAGAGTTTGAATTTCGTGAAACTTTACATTTTCTATAAGCATACAAAGTTAGAAAACATAACGATTTTCAAAAGTGTCCACAATTTTCGTCACCACTGTATATTATATACACTGATTTATAAAAATAAATAATATTTTTTTAAATAAAACAATCACGCACATTAAACGAAACTTACTTATAAATAAAAATAATCTATGTTTACTTTTCTCTTAAAAACAGAAGAAATCACGCAAAATTAAATTATGTCTTTTTCAAATAAATACATATATTGCATTACCTTGCATGAATTCCTTAAATATAAGATAAATCAAATGTCAAAAACGATGATTTTAAATTGAAAATACATAAAAAAGGGTTTTCGTTTGGATTTTGGTCTAAACATTCCACTTTGCTTTGCGATATATTGCCGGGTTTACACTCGGCCAGTTATAAGACGGCTAGTAGTCAGCACATGCGCAGAAAGATACTGATTTATGTTTGCCATAATTTCATAAGATAGATTCAAAAATTCCATACTTGGCTATAAATTGCCGTTTTGGCATCCCTGAATTTTTCTTTTAAACTGCATATCGTATTAAAATGATGGATGGATGGACACAAAGAAAATGGTAAAATAAAAAAAAAGTGTCAACATACCTAAATTTGGAAAACTATAAAAAAGAAATGGAAAATAAAATGGAAAAAAGCCCCACACGCTCGCAGCAGAAAAAAAGATGAGCAAAAAATGTAGGAATTAATCTGTGACAGGTAAACAATATTTTCACACACACAAAAAAACAACAACAACAAAAAATACCGCTATATTCTACAGGCACATGCGCAATAAAGAGAAAAAAAAATACAATACAGTGGTATATTATTGTCGCGTCGGGACAATTACTTGTTATAGACAGAACAGCATTTTTAAGTCTTTCTACGCATGCGCTGCCTACTTTTCAAGTGTAAACCCGGCATAAATCTTCCTCGTTATATGACAACAGACTTTAGAAATCATCATTTCGGATTTAAAAATATTTCTTCTCCATAGTATAGGGCTGTCTGTTTCTAATATCGGCGTTTGTAACACTTTGCAGCGAGAGGTAATGAAAGGTATATTTGTGTTCTTTATTGGTGAAAAAGGTTTGATAGTGATGTCGTCGTATTTAGACCTGAAAGCACTGAAGAGAAATAACATTATCCTGATCAAAATCGGTTAACGGGAACAAAATAATTGAATACTTATTCATAAGCTAATATTTTCATCAAAACTATTATTTTAGCCAAACTGTAATTATTTTTTGCATCCACAAGCGTGAGTTACATAAGAAAATCATCCATAACAAACAAACAAGAGAGTCTCTTTCTTTATTTACATATTTAATCACCTTACCAAGGCACCTCGGGGTTACTCCTTTCCATTCTGTTTTATTGATGCTCAAGTTGAAAATACAGGTCAGGACAGAATCTGTAGAATTTTGAAGCTGGTATCCACGATCGCAAGTGTAAGTTGCCGTGGCTCCAATAATTAAAGGGTTGATTGCTCTGCTGCGCAATTTATAGCTGGCGTTTGGAATACTTGGAGGATACTCACATTCCATTCCTTGAAAGTGGGAAAAGCGTCATTACACAAATTACTCAACAAAAAAATCAAGCTCTTAAATAAAAAATTTAGGAATTTCACGAAGATTTATGATTTATATCTAAAAATAAAATCTAAAGGAGCCTGAAATCTTCAGTCTCCGTAGCCGAGACCTTACCACCAGGCCTTAAAACACATCTTAAAGTTTATCAATTGGGAAATCAAGCGATTTTTCCAAGAAATTAATTAGAGAAATTTGTTAAATTTTAAGTTTATGTAAATTTTGATAATAATAAAATTCGACTAATCTCAAGAAGAAACAGTCTTTATGCTCAATGCTGATCGTATTTAAAACTTATAAAATACCCAGAAAACTCAAATTTGAAGAAAATGGTACTGTGAGTTCCTATGCCTATTAAAAGAAAAAAGAAGTTCTAAATAATATTCGGACGTATTAATCCATAACTGGATATGGAAGTCAAAATGACTCCGCGTTGTTCATTGCTATGATTATCACGTGGTATTTTGTCCTTGAATACAATCATCTCCTCAGTACCTTTTGTTCTTTCAGCAGTATGTTGGCAAAAGTCTAAGTATGAACACGGATGTATAACGAGTTATTCTTTCACAAAGTGCTTGTTGTTATTTATGGAGTCATTGACTCCATAAATAAACTCTGAAACTGCTTTTAATTTAAATAATGCAAAAAAAAAAAAAGAAATATTTTTAAAATATTATATTCTTCATTTTTGTTACTTAAATTCTAACAACTATTAAATTAGTATAATTCCGCGATATCTAACAAAGTAAATACGCATTACAAGATCGGTAAGGTTTTTCTTTTAACATTTTCCCAACATTTAATATTTCAACATTTAACATTTTTAAAATTAATTTAAAAAAATATTTTTGATAACTACATGACTTGGTGAATATATTGTGTTTCGAAAATAAATTCCAATGCTGTTTACAAAAGACAAAAAAAATAAATAAATAAATAATAAATTATATATATATATATATATATATATATAGTTACGAATCTGTAATGCTGCTTCCCAGCATAGTTGGTTCCATCATCAGAAAGACCGTTGTACAGTCATCTGTATTGGACGGAGTTCGGGTGTCGCGTCGATGGTCCCAGAGCTTGGCGACGAATTTGGTGACTTTGGCGCCAAAATAGATTATACCCGAAACATCGAAAATTTTCCCGATCCGTCCATTAGGAACCGAGATACGCCTCGAACGTTCCTGATTGGTTGAGAGGCTTCTAGCACGGCCTCCCGAGACTTATAAAAGGAGGCAGTCTGCAGAGTAGTAGTAGTCGGAATCGACGGGAGGAACGAGTCTTCCAGAGATTAGCAGAGCAGCGACGGAGTCAAGCTAGTGCTGAACTAAGCTGTGCGCTACTGTCTGCAGTAGAGTCTTGTTGTGTGCATGTCTCGGCCGAAGATAATTGTCTTCTTTACACTGTAGATAGTTGTCGTCTTTGTGCTGTCCTGTGTGTCTTCGTGTAAATAAACGTCGTTGTTTTATTTTCTACTGCCGCCTGCTGATTGAGCGTTCTCCACTATCCAAACGAACCCGGAAATTTCGTAACAATATATATATATATATATATATATATATATATATATATATATATATATATATATATTGGAGTCATTTTAACTTCAGATCTCTGGTTGAATGAAGGAATTCATGTCTCCAGTTATGGTTTAATAGTATAGCATTAATTTTCGTTCAAATGTATTGATCGACAAATGTGGTTATTCAATGAGCAAAAATCATGTATCTGCATTTATAGAAGGAATCTAACATTTCAGAATGAAATTTAGAACCACCCGAATTATTTTCGAAAAAAAAAAAAAAAAAAAAAAAAAACTAAAGAATGCCGATTATTTATTGAAGCAAGCATCTTACCAATGCACCTTGGTTTTATTCCTGCCCATTTCACTTTATTGATGTCTGAGTAGAAAGTGCAGGTGAGTGCAGCATTTTTCGACTTTTTTAGTTGGTATCCACGAACGCAAGCGTAAGTTGCTGTGGTTCCAATACTAAGAGGATTGCTTGTGTTGCCGTGCAACGTATATTTGGCGTTTGGAATACTTGGAGGATTATTACATTTCATTTCTAGAAATTTGAAAAGTATCATTAAACAGATTGTTAAGTAAAAGATGAAAAAAACATTTAACTATCAAATGAAAAAATTAGGATCTTTACGAGGATTTAGTTTTAGCTTAGTTTAGTTATATTAACATCCCATTTTAAAGCAACATTAGGGCTATTTTGAGAAGGACATTTTAATTTTGAGTCGCTGTCAGATGACGAGGATGGCACTTCAACTGGTACTTCCCTGTCTAAACATCCTCACCACACCAGCGGGAGGACTTTGGCCCCGAAGGATTTAATATGCACCAAACCCGCTTACACGATAGCTTTTTGTTAGAGTCAGGCCTCGAATCTGAAACCCTCCGGTTCCGAAGCCGTGACCTTACTACTAGGCCACCGCGATCTGCGAAGATTTAGGATTTATTTTTAAAATTTAAATAAGAAAAAGAACTTTTCCTAGATGCATTACCTATTTATGCTGAGCTTTATAATACATTGAAACTTTTGCTATCGAATTTGTCAAAAGTACGTCTTTGAGTTTATCGATATGTCACTTCATAAAATCTTTTAAGGAATTACGTTAAAATTTTTACAGAAACTTTTGACTAAAATTTGATGATGATGAAATTTGAATAATCTTAAAGTGAAAAATCTATATTCCCAGTGATACTTATTATAAATTTATAATATTGCATACCCAGAAAAATCAACTTTCAAGAAAATAATATTGTCAGTTTGCCCTGTTATTAAAAGAAAAAGCAAAGCACAAAATATTATGCTAAAATTTTAATAGTTGAACTGGTAGGAAAGTCAAAGTTTTCAGCGAATGTATTTAACATAATAAAACATATTAGCGACACTTTCAAAAGAAAGGCAATATAACATTTAAGAAATAAATGTAAAAGTTTCCGAATTACTTGAGTAAAAAAAACCTGAAAACATTAAAGAAAGCAGATTATTAATTGAAGAAAATTTACCCTTATTTTTCATGCAACTTGGCACTACTCCTGTCCAGTTCACTTTATTGATATCTGAATAGAAATTGCAGGTGAGTATAGCATTTTTGGAATTTTTAAGCTTGTATCCACGATCGCACACATAAGCTGCAGTGGTTCCAATACTCAGAGGATTGTTTGTTCCGCTATGCAACTTATAGTTTGCGTTTGGGATACTTGGTGGATTATTACATTTCAAATTAAATTTATCTAATAAGCTGAATGAATCCCTTTTCTTATTCTAATTTCAAGCCAAAAAATATTTTAACATAATATGACTAGAAAAAAAAATAGCCTTTTAAAGGGTTAATAGAATAAAAAATATTGGCGACACTTACAGAGGAAAGTTTATCTAGCGTTCAAGAAATAAATGTAGAAGTTTTCGAATTATTTGGAAAAAATTAAAGAACATTATTATTAATTGAAGAAAAATTTACCCATTTTTTCTATGCAACTAGGCACTACTCCTTTCCATTGCACTTTATTGATGTCTGAATAAAAAGTGCAGATGAGAACAGGATTGGTGAAGTTTTTTAGCTCGTATCCACGATCGCACGTGTAAGTTGCTATGGTTCCAATAGTTAGAGGATTGTTTGCGCCACTGTGCAGCTTATAGCTGGCGTTTGGAATACTTGGTGGATGCCTACATTTCCTTTCTATAAAGTTGAAAAAACATCATTAACAGATTATTAAGCAAAAGATCAAAAAATGTAACACTCAATGAACAAATTAGGATCTTTATAAGAATTTATGATTTATTTTTAATTATTGAAAAAAAAACTTCTTTATGGAGGTATTACTTTATTTCTATTGAGCTTCATTATACACAGGAAATAGATCTATTAATTTTGACATAAAGTTATCTAGAATTTTATCGATATGAAGCTTCAGAGAGTTTTGTTTAATTTTTGAAATGTTCGGCTAAATTTTGTTGATAATAAAAGTTTCAATAATCTTTAAAAAAATCAAATTCTATTTTGCCAATAATGCATATATTTAATATTTATAATATTATTATTAAATCATTAACAGATTATTGAGCAAAAGACAAAAAAAATAAAAATAAATTAACTCTCAAATGAACAAATTAGGATCTTTATGAGAATTTATGATTTATTTTTAGTTATAGAAAAAGAAGATGAACTTCTTTCTTGATGTATTACTTTATTTCTATTGGGCTTCATAATACACTAGAAATAGGTCTATTGATTTTGGTAAAAAATTATCTTGAAGTTTATTGATATGCAGCTTCAAACCATTTTTGAGAGATTTTTGTTTAATTTATGAAATGTTTGACAAAATTTATAAAATTTTGATGATAATAAAAATTTGAATAATCTTAAAAGGAAAAATTCAAATTCTATATTCCCAATAATGTACAAAAAATAATATTGTTTCATCAATTATTAAAAGAAAACCTATCAAACATTATAACGATGTTCTAATATTATAACCCTTCTTTGCATGTTGATGGAAATTTCCATCATAGCATGTAGTGAAAAAACAATTGTACTAAATTTACTGTACAACTGTTGTAAATTGGTTGTTGCCGGCAACTTTTTTCACGACTATTGAGTAATAAGGAACGTAGCTGTAAAAAAAATCAAATGTCACAATCATTGTAGTGGGTGTGATCTTATTATTTCGCTGTTTGCTGTGGTTGGAAGAAACGTGTGATTTCTGGAATATTTTTTATAACTAATCTGAGATTTATTTGCTAATAAAAGTGATAAAGCGTGGAAAAACGTATTTTTTTTGTGTTTCTGTTATTTTCTGTACAATTTATATAGATTACCCCAAAAAATCTTCCCAAAACCATGAGATACAAATTTACATCTCTATGCAATTGTTTTAATTATAATATATGACGAAAATATCTTTTTTACTATATGTTTATTTTTGTAGAGAAATTTTGTAGAAACATTGAAGATTGGTCAAGTAGGTGGATCACTCCAGAGCAAATACCTTAAATCCAAAGGGTATTCTACAATCTCATGCAGTAAATGTGGAATTAATTTGTCTCTAAATAAGAATAATGATTGTTCTTTTAATTATCATCAGGAATAAAAATGATACAAAGATAAATTATTTTTTTATTTATTTTATACTAAGCTTAACATATAAATCTGCATGATGATGGATATTTCCATCATATTGTTTTTTAATTATTTTATATTGTATATTTATACTAGGATTTTGTAAAACATTTTTCCTTGGATCTAGAGCATGATTCATTCCCTGAATTATTTCACAAAAAATAATGTAAAGGAGTGTTAACTCATCGGAAAACCAAATTTTTGAGAAATTGGACTTATAGACATACTTGGTCTTTTTAAATTAACAAAAAGTATGTACAGTGCATCCCAAGTGTCCGGTTCACGACTATCCTGCCTCGTTTTCTTTTATCGTAACTAAATGAGGAAGGTAAGGCGTATATTAAATCATCTATAAAGGACTTTTTCAAAACCTAAAAACTATTCGTTTTGACTCTTATCTTAGGTTTACCTTTTCATATTTGTGTAATCATTTATCAGTGTAAAATAAAATCAATTTGAGCCAATTTTCTTAAGAATTAGGCCTACGATTTTTGTTCATGTTTTGTTTATGTTTCTTGAATTTAAGTTGGACATTACAGAATTTTTATTAAAATATGAACAGTTTATATCCTTTAACTTACATTTTCTCTAATAAATTCTCGAAACGTGCGATGCAATATGTAAACTGATATAAACTTTTAGTACGGAGGCTTCTATTTTAACTCGACACGTTGCTTGTATGCTTCATCGAGTCACGGCTGCGTTCACATTGAGATAAATAGAGGGCTTAGAACTTATTAAGGAGTGTGAAAATACGTATTATAACTGGGAGTTTTGGTATAAAGTCTTTGTCTTCTTGTATTGGTGGACAAAGAAATGAATTAATAAAACTCCGGCCTGTATTTTCGCCACATTAGGCCGGATACTGTTCTGTAACTTCAGCAGTGTGTAACTGGCAGTG
This sequence comes from Argiope bruennichi, assembly GCF_947563725.1. NCBI lineage: Eukaryota > Metazoa > Arthropoda > Arachnida > Araneae > Araneidae > Argiope > Argiope bruennichi. The sequence continues at coordinate 61,374,227 of NC_079154.1, forward strand.
TTCTGTAACTTCATTTTCAGAAACAATGGCATTTGAAAATGACGTTTAGAATTGTAATTATTTTCTGAAATAATGAATACAAGAAAGCAGATTATTTATAAAAAGAAATTTTATCAATCTTACCGATACACTTCGGCATTATACCTTCCCACTGCACTTGATTGATATCCGAGTTGAAAGTGCAGGTGAGGACAGAATCTGCAGAATTTTCAAGTTCGTATCCACTATCACACGTGTAAGTTGCTGCGGTTCCTATACTATGAGAATTGTTTGCATTGCTGCTTAATGTATAGCTGGCGTTTGCTATATTTGGAGGATACATACAGCTCATTTCTAAAAATAGGAAAAACTTCATTAAACAGATTACTGTAAATAGAAAGACAAAAAATGTATTCTCAAATAAATAAGAAATTTTATGAGGATTTAAATTTTCCATTTGACATTAAAAAAAGATGAACCTTATATTACATTACCTTGCATGAATTCCTTAAATATAAGATAAATCAAATGTCAAAATGTCTATTCTTCACGCAAATCCATTTCAGTTTTTGTATCATTTGAAAGAGAAACCAAATATCATAATATGATGAAGAGTGATTTTCGCATAATTTTCAATGCTCTTCATAGCATAAGAAACAATGGTAATTGCAGCTTATGTTTTTCACGTGTGCTCGGAATATTAGGCAAGATAATTTGCTTTGGCAAAGAAAACAAAGCCATTGAAGAAAATAAAAAAAGAACCTTTGATAATAAATACTGAATGCATTTTTTCCTGATTTCATTGTTTTACATAGAAGTCATATGTACTAATTCTGATAGTGAGTTGGAACTATGGTAATCTATTCATACCAAACAGGTTTCGTTGATAACTATTATAATTCAGTCATTTACAGCTAGAACATCCGCCATTTTCTGTTCTTTGTTGAGGGAAAATTTGGTTTACTTCATGTCTTGAACCTATTTAGATTCAGTTTTTTTGTGTCTAACTAATTTATCTGAAAATGCTTAGTTAATTATTGTTGTGGAAGCAATTCGTTGCCCATAATAAGTTGTTAAGAACGGACACCACTGTTATTCGTTCAATTAATTGATATAAGTATGGAATATATTCGAATGAAGCAAAATGTTATACAATATTTGCAGAATTTTTTCAGTGCTCTGAATATTGAACCATGAAGATATTTAGTTCAAATATAGTAGTAATTTTTTTTCCCTTTTACTTTACCCAATCGTGATAAACTTTCATATTGTTAAATGTTTTTTTTTATGAAATGATGCTAAAGCTAATCAATGAAAATACAAATCATGCTGATCGCTTCACTTAGGTTCCTCCATTTGTCTGCAGAAAAATATTGTTTATTAATGAATAAGTCTGATTTATATTAAATACATCTGTTCATAAAAATATAATAAAAAAATATAATTCTAATAAATCAACCATAACCATTTCAAATTATTATATTATAAATATCAACCTGTAGAGTAAAATTATAACATATGTTATTATTTGTTTGCATAGCATATTCAAAATGTTCAATATTTTAAAAGTATTGTAATATATGTATATCTTGATGATTTCTTAAGAATATTTACTCAAACAAATTGGAGCCTCGGGTGTCCATTTGCCACCGATACAGGTAATGATATTGGATCCTATAATGATTGATCCTGGAGGGCACACGAATCGTAAGCCATAATATTCTGGAGCTATTTTCAAATTCACATGATGGGGGGATTCATAAATATACCGACCATTTGCTAAATTGTTTTTTGGAAGTGGACAGTCTAAAAAGTAGAAAAACAAGCAAAAGCAAATTAATTCATTTTATGATAGCTAAAAAGAGTTATTTGAAACTGATCACATGTTCCTATTTGGGAAAGTATCAGATGCAGAATAAGGATAATACATGGAATTGTACAGAATTGTGATGTACTATTCAATCAAAAATTCTGAAATAAGTCCAAGGAATAGTATTCATCATTCCAACATACATTCCCATTAACATAGCCCATTTTATGGGCTTAGAAACTGCTCAATTAATATGCTACCGAAACGAAAAGGGAAACATTGCAAAATATTGTCAGTATTGATTCTGCATGTTTTTGAATGTTCAATCAGCTTTGAACACTTGGTATTTATTGGTGAACATTAAAACTTAAATATTTATCAAATAATGTGTGAACATTGTAGGGATAATATATTGAATTATGCAGAATTGTAATGTATTATTTAATCATAAAATTGGAAATAAGTCCAAAGAAAAGCATTCATCATTCCAACATACATTCTCATTAACCTAACCCATTTTATCAGCTTAGAACCTGCTTAATTCACATGATACCGAAACGAAAAGGGAAACATTGCAAAATATTGTCAGTATTGATTCTGAATATTGTTAAATATTCAGTCAGTACTGAACACTCGATATAGATAAGTGAACATTAAAATTTAGATAGTGATAAAATAATATGGGAACACTGGAAGGATAATACATTGAATTGTGCAGAATTGTAATGTATTATTCAATCATAAAATCTGAAATAACTCCAAGGAAAAGCATTCATCTTTCCATCATTCATTCCCATTAACATAGCCCATTTTATCAGCTTAGAACCTGCTTAATTAATATGCTACCGAAACGAATAAGAAAATATTGAAAAATATTGCCAGATTGTATAAAAAAATTATAGCATAAAAAATTATGTAACTTGTTGACATATTTTAAATTTATTATATAAAAAATGAAATTACATGAACAAAATTGTAAATTAAACTGTCGAACGATTAATGAATATTATAATCGGAAATTTTTTGTCTAATAAATAATCGTATATATATATATATATATAAATTTAAGATGAAATGAAATTCGTATCAATCTTAATTTAAATGCTTGATATAAATTGACCAAATTTTATTATGAGGAACCAACCATCAATTTATTGAATTTTTGGCTTCATTAGAGAGAAATGTTTAAAGTCCAAAATTACTTCATTTGCACAACAAACTTTACATAAAAGGGAATAATTACACTGATTAAAAAATATAAAAAAGATATGTACCTTCTGATAATATTACAATATTTTAATTTATGCTTTGATTTCTAAACATATATTTTCTAGATTATTTCTTACTGGATATTTAAAAGAAAACGAAATTTAAAATATTAACTTAACAGTTAAACGCACAATTATAAAAATTATGCAAACACACCAATCATGAAAGTTTGAGTAAATACTTATTAAGCATCTAAAACGAAAATTAACTGACTCATTGTGTTGCAATTCATCTTGAACTCCTCATCAACCTATCAATAAAATGTTTTATTTTTTCCTTTCAAAAACTTATATCGAAAAATCGTTATTTCTGTAATATCGTTTTTCTTTATTTATATCGGAAATCTGTATAAAAATAGAGTTTCGTTTGCTAGGACAAAAATTGTACAATATGTTCACGATGCTCTTAGTTACTCTGAATACTGTGTGATACTGCGAAGATATCGTTTCGATATTATTAGATATTTTGTACTAATAGTATATACAGTTATGGCAAAAATTCATATTATTAGTTTGTTCTTTTCTAATAAATGTTTTTAAAGTTAATTCATGGGATCATAAACAATATTGGTCCTTCTAATTATAATCATTCAGTTATCTCTAAGTATTTAGGGATGAGACATAATGAGAGGGAGATTAGGAGCCAATAATTCTATTTCACTTTAAACTGCTCTCTTTGTTAATTAAACTCCATTAAAAATAGCTCTTCACGTGGTGATAATTATACAAAAATCTTATTTTAGGAAATTAATTATAATTTATAATTAATTTTTAACACACAGAGAGAGAGAGAGAGAGATGTATATATATATATATATATATATATATATATATATATACAAATTTTAGAAGAATAATTACTCAAGCAACTAGGAACCTCATCCGTCCACTTGCCGCCAATGCATGTAACGACACTGGACCCTCTCATAGTGAATCCCGGGGAGCATCGAAATCTTAGCCTATAATTTTCTGGAGCTATTGTCCAATTTGCATGCTTGGGTAATTCATAAATATACTGACCATTTGCTAAATTCTTCTTTGGAAATGGACAATCTGAAAGAAAGGAAAAGAAGAAATGCACTTTACGATATCGCAAATACATTTAAATTAAATTATAGTTTACTATATGCAAAAATGTAATAATAATATATGTTTTGGGTAAACGTAAAGAAAAATTGACTTTTCTTACAACTGACGACACATAATATTTCAGATATTAATAGATAGGAAAGACTGTCTTACACTGATTATATAATAATTGTATTGTAAAGAGAATGTAGTAATAAAAATCTTGAATATAAAATATTAATCAGTTTAGTCATCAATCTACAAAAAAAAAAAAAGTTTTGTCCAAAAATAATTTCATTTTAAAACTGACTTTATGCGATGTATTTTTCTAAGTAAAACAAGCCTGTTTTTTTCAAGATGTTCCAGCTGGTATTATGACTTTTGAATATTACTGGGTTTCCCAACATTAAGCATTTTGAATGGATGGCATATGTACAAGTAATTACTAATATTATATTATCATTCTGGAAGTGGATATTTAACGTTACGGTAGAGTAAATCACACTTTCTTTTATTAGAGTAAAATTATTATGTATTGTTAAAGCAAAGACAGAAAACGACATGCAGCTTAAAAAAGTGTACTTTTTCTTCAACAAACGATTCTAAATATAACTTGAGGATCCCCGAAAAACATCCATTTCCTAATGAAATAAACAGTATGAATATAAATATTCGTAAAGCAAAGATTGAATACATAACCATTCATTGTTTCCTTTGCCTTTGAATCCATAATCACCAGCTAGACAAGATCTTTAGAATGCAGCTTCCCAGAATTAAGAGAGGCTAAAAGAAATGTATGACAGCAACTATCCACACAGTAATTTTCCAGGAGATTTTTTCTGCTATCGATCTTTGTTTATATAATTTGTTTTTCTGGATTTTGTAGCATATTTTGATGAACATTTATTATACATGAGGCATTTTTAACTAAGGCAAATCAAAGATTGAAAGAGGCAAGATAAAATCAAATATCACCCATAGAAAGTTTACAGGGGATATTTTTTTTGTGTTATCAATCTTCGTTTATGTAACTTGTAATCCTGGAAGATACAGAATATTTTGATGAATATTTATTATATATAATGGCCTTTTAATCACTGTTGATCTCAAAGAAAATGTATGTCACTATATTTTTTTATATTTGTGAAGAACTCCGTCCGGATGATTCTTCAAAATTTTTACCCATTTTTACTTTTTTAAAATTTTATTTTAGGGATTTTCGCTACATTTAAAAACGCCCCAACTTATCAACAGATTTATAATAGAATAATTCCATTTGTTCAAAAGAATCAGTCTTTGCTCTTGTTTTTCATAAACATCTTGTTTTAAACAAAGTAGTGTATCGATCAATTCTGATATCAACCAATTAGTTCTGAATCATTTAAAAGATAAGAGAAAAGAAAATTCCACAAACTTGTGAAAAATGATTTTTGTACACTTGTTATTTTTCTTTAGAGTGTCAAGAACAATAGTAGCCTTACTTTGCTATTTTCACTGGTGAACGCATTCTTGTAAATGATAAAGTGCTACGGTGATGAAAACATGGATTTTCAAGAATTTCACTGTGTCAAGGAATTCTCTTCGAACTTAAGCTTTTATAATCACTTATCTCTGAAAATATATAAGGCATGTTTTTTGAGAATTCATTTATTACTCTCTTATATATGAAGTATAGAAGAAGCATTATAATAGTCAAAATAATTCGACCTCAAGATTTTGGCGAATCTCCGCTCTTCATATATTACTGATTTCAAAAAACTTATTTTTGTCATTAAGCCTGTCTGTCTGTATGTGAACAAGATAACTCAAAAATACTTTATGCTAGACAGAAGAAATTTGGGATTTGAAATTCGAATCAACTGTGTGGGTTTCTCTCAAATTTTGAAAGAAATCCATTCATAGGATGTATGCCTGTCTATGTGTTCGAGTACAAGTGAACTCAACAATTACTAATCGCAAAGAGCTAGATAGATAAAATATGAAACAAAGTTTATAGCATTTAAAATATAGATATCTTTCAATTTTTGAACCATATCTATCAAATGGTTGACCGTCTTTCGGTTAGTAATTTCACATCATGCAAACGCAGCACTTTATTAACGTATGAAATAAACGAATGAAATATTTTATGCTATCTTATTACTATAGCAATAGATTTGTGACGAACTTCGGTGTCAATCGGAAGGCAAAAAAATTCAAAAAACATATTTTTGGGATAGATCCAGTAAATATTCTAGATTAGCGATAAAGATTATTATTTTTTAACTATTATATTATTTGCTAAATCCTTACAAGGTATTCGCTGCCTTACCCAAAACTATTATTGCATTCGGAGGGAAAGAAATCAGTCCTTTATTGAAGAATATGAGAAAAAGTTTCTAGGAGACCATACCCTCTGGTTTATATAGAGCCCCTAAACAAGTCCTGAGTCAATCGAAATTGTGGGGCCAAACATATGTCGTTGATCAATAAAATAATTCATCCTTTTACAACTAGAACATCTACTGTTTCCTGTTCAATGCTGAAGGAAAACATGGTTTATTTTAGGTTTCTTTTTAAAAAAATTAACTCATGCAGATATTATTTTTGCCTCTAATTTTTTTGTAAACGGTGTCTACACCGCTGGTATATACCATCTGTCCGTTTATTGGCATAAATACATTCTCTGACCCAAACTCGTTCTTACGTCGCTGTAATTCGTCCACTTAATTGATACATATACATAATTTACCCTACAAGCACATGATATTGTACGATATTTTGTGATGATATGATCTTGTGCTACAGACGCTATCTTCACGATAACCTTACATACTCTTAATACATGTAATCTAGTGGAAATTATGGGATTTATTGGATATTATTATTAATATTATTGGATACTTTGTGCTAATAGCATACACAGTTAATGCAAGCGTTCGTGTTATTGGACATTCTAGTCTAAGGAAAGGGCTGCGGTGGCCTAGTGGTAAGGTCTCGGCTTCGGAACGGAAGGTTTCCGAAGAACCGTCGTATAAGCGGGTCTGGTGCAAGATAAATCAGCCCGGGCCAAACGTCCTCCCGCTGGTGTGGTGTGGAGAGGGGGCGCCAGTTCAGGCGTCGTCCTCGCCATCTGACCGTGGTTCACAATTACGAGGTCCACCCCAAAATAGCCCTAATGTTGCTTTAAAAACGGGACGTTAACAAAACTAAAACTAAACTTGTGTAAGGAAAGTTGTTAAAGTTAATCCTTGGGATTATAATCTTTGTTGGTCAACCCAAGTATAATCTTTCAGTTATCTCTAAGAAGACTTAGGGATGAGTCATACTGGATGTGAGGGTGGAGGGCAATAATTCTTCTTCATTTAAAATACCTCTCTATTTATTAAGCTCCAATTAAAATAATTCTTTGCATCATGATTATAATTAAAAAATCGAATGCCAACAAATTACACATAGCCTTTTAAAATTGGTATACTAGTGAATTTGTAAGAAAAGAAATTAAAACATTATATTGTATGCTTATATAAAAATTATTAAAATTGTACGCATGTATTTACACTACAATAATCAAAAAATAATTCTGAATTTCATGATGTTTTATACACATGTATTTGGGAACATTGTAATATATATATATATATATATATATATATTAAAAAATTCTGAAGAATAATTACTCAAACAACTCGGAATCTCGTCTGTCCATTTTCCTCCGATGCAAGTAATGGCACTGGATCCTCTCATAATGAATCCTGGGAAGCATTCGAAAAATAATGGATAATTTTCTGGAACTATTCTGCGATATACGGGAGCTTGTGGTGCATAAAGATACCGACCATTTGCTAATTTTTTTTCTGGAAACGGGCAGTCTAAAAAGAACAAGAAAATGCAATTCATTTTCTGAGAGTTTTATGTCTGTACGATGAATTTAGTCCAAACTAATTTCAGTTTCCTATTTACTGTCTCAATAAAATATACTTTTAGGGTCAATGTAAAGAAAGAGATAGTTTTACCTCTGATCATACTTATATTTTTAAATATGCCAATAGGCATTGGCAAAGTAATGTCTTAATTGTTGTCAAAGTAGAGTTAAACTTGAATTATTAACTAATTTACAAGACAAAAAAAACTAAAGCATCATATTATCTATGCATAGTATAAAATGAAGTCTTCTGAAAGCGTCTGTATATTTGAAAGAGAAAAACTCGAAAAATACTTAACTGATATTGAAGATATTTGTACCATTTTATACGGCATTTATTGGGAAGGGTTTAGTATATTGAAGCCATATCAAAATAAAAGAAAGGAGTTTTATAATTGCGATTTTAATTATTTTCCTACTAAGATTCGCACATGCGTAAAAATGCAGTATCCGTGATTTGCATTTTTTCGCGCATGTGCGAAAACTTCAAATTGTGCATGCTTAAATAGCAAGAGCTGTGGTATGAATCTGCGACACATTTCTTTGTTTTCGTCTGATTTCAACAGCTCAAAACTCATTATTCCTAAAAAAATTAACTGATATTGGAGTATTTTTACCATTTTGTAGGGCATTTATTGGGGAAGATTTTAGTATATTGAAATCATATCGAAATAAATAAAGGACTTTTATCATTCCGATTTTAATTATTTTCCTAATAAAGCTCAAGGACAAGTGTTTCACTCTGCTGTAATTGACATAAGCGAAGAATGTTTTTCTTATTGACAACTTTATGTGGCCCTTTTTAGAGTTGCAGGAAAACAAAATCTTTTTGTCTTGGAACAAGGAGGAAAAACAGTCAATATAATTTACAAAGAAATATTATGAAACAAACTGAATTTTATTTTCATATCAGATTATACAGAGTTGATAAGCAAGTGTGGAACAGTGGATACAATGACTTATTTGTATATTTTTAAATTGTAAAACAGCTTTTCTATTGTACATTTTTAGTGAATCGTTTTGTCTATGAACATATCATATTTTTACCTTTTTAAGATTCCAAATATTTCTGAATGTGTTCTCTAAAAATTGTTTTGTAGTTATTGTTTTATGATTTCATAATATATTTTTATGTTTGTTTGATGATGCGTGACATGCTCATGGCTAAGGCTTGACTTAAGTTTAAAGCTAAGTATTCCTCACGGAAGTTATGCCACGGGAAACCTGGGAGGGTACTTCTAGTATGTTTATATAACAGTTATTAAAATTATACATATGCATACTGGCGACATTAAATAATTTATAAATATCTTGGGAGAAATTCATGAAAAATAATTACTCAAACATGTTGGAACCTCGTCCGTCCATTTTCCATTGACGCATTTAATGGTGCTGGATCCTCTCATAATGAACCCAGGAAAGCATTCGAAAATTAAAAGATAGTATTCTGGAACTCTACCGAAATGTCCAGGTAACTCTGGTGAATAATGATACCGACCGTTTGCTAAGTGTTTTTCTGGAAATGGACAATCTAAAATAAAGAGAAAATGCAATTCATTTTACTAAAATGCGTGTAGTTAAAACTAATCGCAATTTCCTACTTGCTGTAATGTCTTAGTAAAATATACACAAAGAAGTAATAAAAAAAATCATAATAAAATGCAATGAAAGAGGTAAATTTCTTACCACTGCTCACACATACTATTAAAGATATGAGTAGAGAGGTGGCGGCGTAGTGTCTTACATTGAGCATCTTTTCATTTACGGCATCTGAAAATAGATTACGTATTTATTCCAATTTACATCATTTTCATTAGTTTGACAATAAAGTTTTCTGTTCAATAAATGCTTATTTATATTATATTATTGAGAGTTATTTATTTTTAGATTGCAAATTTTTATAGATGATAATATTTTTAAAATTTTTGTTTTCGATTGAGGACGATTTCTGTCAATGAGAACTTTACGTCATATGTTCATTTACACAGGATTTGCCATTGAATAATTGGCAGTACTTTTTAAATTTTTGAAATTTCTGCTAAAAATGGAAGATGGTGATTGTTAATTGCATATATTTAGTGATCATGAGATTTTATACTAAAAAAAATAATAAAATATGATCATTCGGTGTTGATGGACTGGTTCTTCGATGACATATTTTATTATAAATATGTAAATAATTATAATACATATGCATTATAGAATTTGCGTATAAATTCACTTGTACTGTTAAGTTTCATGATACAATTTCGTTCCCAAATAATATGTTCAAATTTTCTCTAAGATATTTTTTTAACGATTTTCTATAAAATATTTTGCACAACCATAACTTTAAAACATGAAACCAGGATCTTAAAAATCCTTTTATTTGAGATCATTGAACGCATAAACTACAGTATTTTATACCAACAGAAGAATTCAGAAATATAAACATTTTTTTGAGAAATTCTAGATTTGGTTTTGGATTACACTGGGGAAGAGCAATTTCGTTTTAAATTTGTAACTTATTTTTGATTAACTTCTGACCTGTGAAACCAAAAATAACCGCAGTTTTTGTCTATTGCATCACATATTTAAATTACAGGATACTCCCCCCTTTTTTTTCTCAAAAGTCATACAGAAAAAGCTATATATATTTTTACAAAATATATTATTTACAAAGGATAGTGTGGTGAAAGCTTATAAAACAGTTAACAGCTACGCTACCCGAACAATTGCTTTTGTATTGTGGTCATGTTACTGAACTGCGAACCACAAGTTTCCACGCTCTATCCTCGCTCATTCCAATCCGTCACAATAGTTTTATTCACACAAAGACTATGTATAGTTACTAAAATTTAAGTTGTATCCATGTAATATCTCCAGAGTTTTTTTTCCTTAAATATACATATTTAGATAAGAAATTTATTTTATAGCTTGATTCTTATGTTACAGTCAAGCATTTTGCAAAAGTTCCTGGATAAGTTCTGTGAGATTCTGTAATCAAGAAAGGATTTGATAATGTTCTTGAATGCAAATAAAACCTTCTTTTAAAGTTCTGTCATGATACTCTGGAAATATTTATCTTTAAAGAGCTGCTGAATCTGTGAATCATCAAGCACATCAAACTTTATAAGATGCTTCTGCGTTGTTGTTGTTACTTATGGCACTTGCCCACTGGAGAAGTCAGTGATTTAAGCCGAGTTTGTGCGGTAGCTTCTGAAGGTAAAGGCATCTATGTACCTGGGGGCATAAGTCTGACTTTTAGCTCACATGAAGAAGACACACGCTTGCGCAACCCCTTTTCACAGGAGTTGCGCGCCTCACGGATAGAACACAGTGTATAGAAGAACCATGCTCGAACCCGGGGTGCCCAGGTCACGGGGAAAATACGCCACCTCTAGGCCAGGACGACAGTGCGCTTCAGTGTTGCGGGTTAAAGTAGACGCAGATAATTTTAAAATTAACACAGTTGATCCATTAGTGCGCGTGATATTACAACAAATAAACATTGATACGCTATTTAATATCTCTTTATATATTCATAATGTTAACTGTTTAAACCAAAAACATTTTGTCACCTATTTTTAAAGGAATTATTTTAACATCTTTAATGACTAATATTTTTGTCTGTTCGTAGCATTTAATTTTTATTCCATATTCTTATTTTTATTTCGTATCTGCAATAATTTATTAAGAGAAAAAAAAGGAATTTATCTTTCTAAATTTATATCTAATATATTATTTTTTACTTAGAATATTTTTTAATATTAAGCATGCGTGTGTCCAATTTCTTTGAAAATGTTAGGAAAAGTTATCGAAAATAAAAACAGCAATTCTTGAATAAATTATATATACTTTAAAAAAATTATTGAGAATTTTAATAATACGTATTTATATCTAGTTACTCGAGCAAAATTAAATTACTCAGAATCAATATCCAAAAGCCGGCGCAAAAAAAAAAAAAAAAAAAAAAAAAAAACGATAAACATTATCTACTTTTAATCATCGCAAAATTTATCATTTGTAAAACTTCAGTGTCAAGTTCCAAGATAAGGCAATTTTACATTAAAAAAAAATGAAATCAGCTTTTGTAATTATAGTTGTTTATCAGGAAATAAATATTGGCTTTTAATAACACCAAAAAATCATTCAAGGAATAAAATCTTCTATTTTGTAAATACAGATGTAATAAGAGGTAAACAATGATAACGGATGGCGTCAGAGTATGTTAGAAAGATAGGCAGTGTATATAAATGTCAAAAGGGTTGCTTTCGTTTCTAACGGATTTAAATATTTTCTCATTTTCTGTCAGTTGCCTCTCTCTTCGCTTCCTCAGTCTAACATGATCCGCCCAAAGTGTCGTTTCTTTTTCTAGTGAAAGATTAAGTCGATTTTCAAGCAAATCAAGAAAATGACTTCCAAATGTATGGAAATATAGAAAATTAAAATTGCCCAAATTAAATGAGCTGAATGATAAAATATACCGGTAGTATTTTGTATATTATTTGATATCAAATTGAAATTACAAAATATTTCTGGACGGAGAAAATAATTTGTTTTTAAATTTTATTTGCCTTTGGGATTAATGGTAATTCATACCAAATTTTCATATTCATGCTTATGATTTTTTTTATTTAAAGAATAGCAGGTATGGACAATACTTTTCATTATTCATGCGATATTCATGCATTATTATTTACGAAAAGAGTTAGAAAAGGAAACAGGGAGAATTTTTTTTATCCATTACTAGCTGATACAAACAGCGTTGATCGGAATTAAAATACTTTACTGTATAATATTTTAATGTAAAAACATTTTTTATATAAAATATGGAAGCCCTTTTCATGGCATACATATGAATATAAAGGAGAAATTAAAAAAAAAAGAAGATGAATTCAATGTCTTAAACATTGCCCACCAAAAAAGTATCTATAAATTTCATATTTTCAAAAACATATGCATTAAAATTTCTAAACAATTAACAATAAAAGAACGATTATACAAAAATAAAATTGGTATCATTTAAAAGGCAAAATTTTTAATTTTAAAATGCTGCAAATTATTTTTGGAGCAATTTCTCACTAAGCTTTTCTAGAAAGCGATATATTAGTTGAATTCTTAAAGCTTGAAAGTCTTATTATTATTGATGATTTATTTTCTTTTCTTTCAAGAGCTTTATTTTCTTACTCTCGTTTCATTTATGCCTGCTTTTAAATACTGATAAAGCATTACATCGAAGCCAATAAAAATTTGGTAAAATGAAATGCAATCTAGTAAAACAATGCAATAAAATAAAACTAAAATTAAATAAAAAATAGTGGTAAAGTAGTTTAAAGTAATATTAACTTCGATATGTTAAAATTAAAAAAAATAAACAGAATAAAATAAATTAAATCATTAAAAAAAAATTAAATCAAAATAAAAACTATGCAGAAATGAAGTTGGCATCATTGAAATAATAATTTTTAAATATTAAGAGAGTGAAAAATACTTATTCTGCAATAATTTACTCTGAAGATACCGAGGAAAAAATACAAAATATGGTTTTATTTCTAAGCATTTAAATATTTAATTATTTTTGAACTTTGAAAATGGACAATATTCTTATTTTATCGTCTTAAATAATAAGTGTGCAAAATTCGATTGAATTTTATTCAGATGATAAGAAGTGACGTGCCAACATGTGTGATAAAGATACGTGTGTGCCATACATGAATACATAATTTTCGATATTTATATTAAGGTTATCGGGTTACCAGTTTCAGATTATTTTTTCATGATTGTCGTAAAAGCAATGAGACGATTATTTAGCATACCAAACAAAAATGAAACTTCTAAAATTCGAATCTTTTTATTTTTTAAAACTTGCAAATACCGGATTCAAGATTCTATTCTATTTTTAAAAGACTTGTTTCAACAAAACTAACATGAAAAAAATATAATAATAGTAAATATTAAAAAAACACAGTGAAACGTTGCCTGGGCTGCTACATATTCCTACTTTCAAAATTAACATCAAAAGAATGTAATAATAGTAAATATTAGAAAAAAATCACATAGTGAAACGTTACCTGTGCTGCTACATATTCCTACTACAAAATTAACATAAAAAATAATAATAGGGAACTTACCCCCCCCCCCCCCTCCCGAAAAAAAGAACCAGTGAAGCCTCTACATATATTTTTCTTCAAACTGATTTTCTAGTCGTTTCTGCAATACTCTCAATCAAATATTTTTAATCCATATTTTTATGATTAACTGTATTATGAATATGCTTAATATGACTAATTGAATCATATGCAATGCGTCACAACGAATGCCAGGCAAATAAACTTGTCTTAATTAATTTCAATATTTACGTTTCATAGCCTAATTTCTCCTAAACGTTTGAAACTTGCAAAAGAAATATTTAAAGAAAGATTGAAAGAAATTGATAATTTTACTGTAATTCATAAAATGACAAACTTGGAAATATGAAATCAACAAATATTACTCACTTCCCCACAAATAAAATTTAGCCAATCCAATCCTGCCGTATTGCTCTCTCGTAAATGGAAATGTAAAATGTGTTTTACTTTCCGCGACCGGCTTCGGAAATTAATCGTCACTCGTTTCATCAACGGTTAGTTCCTCCACTAGAAATTGGGAAAGGAAGATCAGTACTTGCTGGGTCACCAGACGGTGCCACTGCGATGATGAAATACAGATAAAGAGTGCAAAAATTGAAGATCGGTTCTTAACAGAGCGTAAAGTGTAAGATAAAGCATCAATCAAAATAATGAATGAATACGCAAATCAAGGAAGGGTCTAGAAATCTTCGGGCTTTTAAGCTTCTAATTATAAGATTTCGTATATAGGTACGACTTCATTTGTGGATTAGGAGATAAATCTTTTGTGTATTTATTATTGCTAAAATCTATTTATGTTTTTTAATTTTACTCATTATTTATTTCAAAATATGCATCTAATCCTGATAAGTGAATGAAATTAAATAATTTTTACTCTTAATAATAACTCTCTTGTTTACGGTTATTTTGCATCTGCCACAATAAATTCTTATCGTTCTCTTTTTGGAATATATGTATATGCAGAATAATATGAATATTCTGCGAATATTAATAATAATATGCATAAAATGCAAATTGTTATAAATATTTGTCAGAAATTTTCATTTCTTGTGCTTTCTGGGTCGTTGATTATTATCTGAATATTCGTGCTTTTATCATTTTCTCATGATATTATTATCCAAATTTTTACATTTACACAAAGTATGGAGAAAATATTGTAATCAACAGAAAATTCGAACTCAAGATTTTGACGAATCTTTTCGTTTTAGATAACCTTGAGTTAAAGAAACACACTGTTTGTAAATATGCCAACTCAAAAACATTGCGAGCTTCACGGATGAAATGTAATTGATTGTTTATAAAATTTTTATCAAATTTTGAACGCAACTCCTTTAAAGGAAATCTATTTATTTGCCTGTTCAAATACAAGTGAAAGCGGTAACTTCAAAGGAGAAACTAGATTAATAAAATTTCGGTCAAGGTTTAGCAACTAAAACATGGACACTTATCAAGTATTGAGCCAAATCTGTCTAAAGGTTGACTTTCTGTTAGTCTATGTTTTTGTATGCAATCGTGTAAATGCAGTCATTTATAAACGCAATGACTTAAATCACTGAAATTCCCTATTTGATCTTGCGATTACAACCATGTTAAATTTTTACTGTTGTTTGTTTGTTGTTTCTTATGGCACTTGCCATGGGCAAGCCCGCTGTTACGAAGACAGCGATTTTAAGCCGGTGGGGGAGCGTCTCTTGTTTTCTCAGTAGTGCCAACCAGGGCCAAGAGTACGACTTTGCTACTCAGGCATCACCCATTCGCTTGGGCAACCCCTTTTGACAGGAGGGCACATTCACACATCTTACAGATAGAACAACGGAAGAACAACCATGCCCAAACCGGGACTCGAACCCAGGACGCCCAGATCACGGGGAAGACGTGCTACCCCTATGCCAGGACGCCGGCTGAATTGTTACTATAACCAGTAAGTAAAAAGATGTCTATAAATAGCTATTCATATAATATATTCATAAAATACTGTTAGATTTAGGTCAAATATCTATGTTTCCTGATTAGTGTTGGCCTGTTTCGTGCCGATTTGATTTGAAGTTTAGATCACAGAGTAGTGAACATAGAGTTCTTAACCTTGGAACATAGTAAATGTTTAAAGAGCAACATGGCAATGGTCCTACTTAGCAAGTGGTTGTGCTTAAGAAGATTTTCCAATACCACGCAAACCATTCTCGGCCTTATCCAAGGTTCTCAATTTTATACGGGGAGAGAGGATAAGACCTTTATTGGAAAGTATGCCAGAAAATTTCTGGAAGACCATTCCCAAGGTTACTATTTTATTTTGAGCACTCTTTAGATGCTATTACTCTTGTGCTTTTTATAATTTTTTGTACCTGGATATTATTTTTCTGCTCAATTAGGCACCTAGTAAAGGAGAGAGGTTTACATATATTTTAATTGCTGTGCTGAATGGATTACAGCTTAATAACTCTTGTCCATCATGATAAATGTGGCCACCATTTATCAGTTTGATAGAAAATTTGGTAGTTTTGGCGACATGACAAAACTTTAACTCTTTTGATGGTAAAAATGATATTTTTTGCAAAGAGCAGGGATTTTAGCCACATCTCAGTTAGGATTCAAATTCAGTAGAGTCTTCCCAAATATTTTAGAAACAACGAAAACAACAAAAACACCAGAAAGTTAGTCATGTCAATTCAGTGAATTCTATCGTTGATTTTGATTGTGTTATGTTTTCTTTAACTACTGTTGCTTGTGTTGTCGAATTTCACAAGTGATATCATTTTTACTGTGATTTGATCCTCGTGCTTCGTGTTTTCTGTGGAATAAAGTATAATAATTCATTATTGAGATACTCGAACTTTTCATTCAGCATCCAGCAGATGGTCTCCTTTTCCCGTCATTTTCATTTTAAATGACTCATTGATATTTTTAACAGTATCTAATTTTTAATAGTATATAATAAGGATAATAAAAGTATATAATTATAACATGAATATTCTTGGCAAAGATTTAAAAGAAGAAAAGCCCAAGAAAACTTACAATTTTCAGCACTTTAAAAAATAAATTTTACTAGGAATTATTATATAAATATTATATTATGCAACAGAGAGAAAATCGGTCAAGCTAAGCGCAATTCCTATATAGTCATAAATAGGACATACGGAACAGGTTTCGCGTCTAACGTATATTGTGGGAATTACGTGACTGGTGTTATTTTTATCATTAGTTCCTTCTCTGGAACCGATAGAGGAAAGTCAGAAAATTGCGGATTAGAGTGTAATGCTATTATGACAAAGCAAATCTAAATACACTTTTAAGATTTCAGCAGTAATAAAAAAAAGGCTTACAGTGTCCAGTTTCATTTTGTAGCGAGACAAAATCTATTGTGCTACAATAAAAATAAATAAATGTTTAAGTTTGTAGAGTTTAATGAAAATGGACTTTTGTAATATAACATAAATTTTCATAATATCTAACTGTAAAAAATTTCTTAACTTTTTAATCTCCTTAACTTCTCCATAGTTTTCTTTTGAGTTAAATGTTGTGTCGTGTGTAAAAGTTAATTACAATTAAATTATGTAAACAGAATATTAAAAAAAACTTAAAGAAACCATTGAAAAAAATTGGAAACGCAATATGTTTAATTTTACTAAATTTCTTATAGAGAGTTCATACATTTAAATGTTTGCCTTGTAATATATTCTTACTTTGGACAAACACAAATATATTACAAAGGTTGAAATGAAAGCACTATTAATACGCACATTAAAAGATAAATATTTATCATTTATAAATCTAAATTTGTTTCCAATCATGAACATTTTCAAATTAAATTTTGATTTGAATTTCAGTTAATTAAAAGCCAAGCAAAATATTTTCAGATATTTTACCGATATATTATCTCACTTTGGAAATCAAAGGACTTTGACAGGTTTTCAAATTCCAATATTGTATTCTAATTTAAATACTTTATTCAAATACTTATTAAACTCCTTGAACGATTAACATTTCTTTTGAAAAAGTTAGCAAATTTTTTTAACATTATTTTTCCTTGTTATAATGAAAATAAAAATAATTTTGTTAGGTTTATCATGTTGAACAATTTATGAAATGTTAAGTTCATGAAATAATTTAAACTCATTACCTTTTTAAATTATTAAAGCTAACTAACAGATTTTGATATTTTAATACAATTAATTAAATTGATGTTTGAAAAATTCATTTTTTCATTGTTCATTCATTTATTCCCAATTAGACTATATATACTTCTTAAAATATGATTATCAACTAAAGCTGCATTGATGAAATAATTTTTTTTATTTCATTAAAAAACTTTACATCATTAAATCTTTTTGCACCATTACCAAGTTGATATTTTTGCAGGGGTGATTAGAAACATTTGCATTTAATATTAATTGAATATTTTTATTTCACAAGTATTATAGCTCAGATTTTTTTCTCTGTCCAAGGAAAAAAAAATGAAGAGAAAATTTTACACTTCATTAAATTTATCATTTGGAATTTTATAATTATTAGTTCTTTACACATGATATTTTAATATTATACTTGATATTGTTTTTAGAAATTCAATAATAATTTCAGGTTATTACCTTTTTAATGCAGTTTTGAAGACAGTGAAAAGACTTTCGCTTTCGTCACGTCGTTTTATTTCATTCTGGAGAAGCAGGCATATGTACAAGCGATGAGCACACACACAACACAGAACGACACAGAAAGGAATGAGGATAGAGCTCTTGGACATTTTATCCCTGGCTTTATATAACCTGAGAAATTGATAGGGAAAACATTTCTTCAAAGTGCTAATATATAATGAGATTTCGATAGGGATTTTCGTTACACGCGCAGACAAGGTAGGGGAAACACAGGGAGGTTTTAAAAAAGAATTTGTCTCGTCAGCGGTATTTTGTCCCTTCACGCGGAGTGTGAGAAAGTTAGGCTTTTTGCCGATTCAGCAATTTTACATAGCTTTTCTTGAATTAATTAAGTAGAGACAGTGGAATCGGATCAAGAAATAAGAGAATATTTTAGAATGGGCTAAATTAAGATAAAATCTTGGAATTTAATTAAATTAAATTAAAGTTTAAAATATTACACACACACACACACACACACACACACACACACACACATACACACACACACACACACAACATAAAAACAGACATAAATTTAAATATCTCTTTAAATTTTGTATTACAATCTTATCAAGCAACAAGAGTGAAATTTTAATAACATATGATGTTAATAGCTTAACAGCCAAAAGGAAAAATCAATAAATCCTTAATTCGATCAAGTTGTTGTCAAAGACGAATGGTCTAAAACACAAACATCCCAAAAAGATGTAACAAGTGTTTAGTTTTCTAAATACTGTATCTAGATATAAATTTCTAATTGCTATGTCATTAAATAAGATGAGCAATTGCTTGGACATACTTTAACTTCATCATTGGTTGAAAAAAAAAATCACAAAAAGTATTCAAAATTGTTTGTTCAAAATTTGAAGCAAACAAACTAATCAAAAATAGAAACATAAAACATAACATTTTCTGATTATGAAGATTTTATTTTATTAGCAAATTTTGTTCCTGGTATCAGACATGTATCCTTTGCTTCCGGATGATATTCTCCACTTCCTTGATTTCCGGACCATGAAGAAGTGATTTAGCTTCTTCCGCCGATCTTTTTGTAATTTTTAACAACTTATCTGTTCCGTTTTTTTTTAAACAAAACAAATAAATAGGTCTATGTAACCTTATTTTTTACCACAAATTTCAATGAGTATAAAAAAATAGAGAAATATGCTTTCTAGAGTCATTTATTAAAACTACAGGCGAATAAGTTAAACATTATTAGGACAAAAATATCATTATAATATGTATGCAATTAATAATCAAATTATCAATAAATAAATTTTTGGTTGAAATAATGAATTTGATTAATTTATACTCCTTTCTTGTTAATGTAATATTATATTTTTTTTTTCTGACGGACAAATAGAAAATACAGTTTACTTAAAATTGCAATTGGAAAAGGAATCAACTAGAACCTTTATATAATAACGGATTGTTACAAGAAATTCGACGTAATTGCACTTATAATTTTCGTAATTCTGTAAAATAACTTATCAGGATCATTAATTATATCAAAAGAAAAGAATTCTTGTGTTATTTACAGAGAATTTCATTTTTTTATTAAATAAAACTTACGTTTCTATATATATCATAATGAAAAGTGTTAAAAATAAATATTTGTTGGATAATTGAATTTGCTAAATTATGTTGAGATTGGAGAGGCTGTAGCTGGAAGAAAAGAAAGAATTTAAGTTTTATGAAAACTTTTCAATGTCAAGTAAACTTGTAGAGTCGTTAACAACAACAACAAAAAAGGAACATCTTTGTAAGTTTGTTATTTATTATTACATTTTTACAAAATTGATATTGATGGAAATGTTTTGAGGAGAAGAGTTTGTTCTAATCGACAAACTGATTAACTGAGTCAATTAACTATTATATCGAAATTTCTCAATATGAAAAGCGAGAGTTTTCAGTAATGCGATCAAACAGGTCTTTTCCTCTATGTATATCCAATATTGTTCCGAAAATCATAGTAGTTCATAAGAAACATTTAATTTTTGCTTGTTGAATATCCCACGTGCATTTGTTGTTTTTCAGTAGCGCCATCTAGGACCAAGAGGAGGACTTAGCTACTCATACGTTTACAAACTTTTTTACGGGGCGGACTTTATTCATGTGTTTCCTTCACTCAACCACAGATCGAAATTTAGACCTAAATCAGAGAACGACAACTTCTGAACCAGTATCCGCAACGGTATTGTCTCGATTTGGAAGACTTCATCAAAAATATTACAATTTGTATTATTTAATCATTATTCCGCGTTTTTATGAAATAAGCTAACTTTCTTTTAGTGTATGAAAAAGTTTTGTGAGAAATGTAATAATATCTAACATATCATCGATATGTGATAAAACTCATTTAACACTGAAAGCGTATTTTACAAAATCCTATAACTCTCGAAATTATCATCAAAGTTCCATAAAAATTTATTGAAAGATTGATTTTATGACGACAAAACAATTCAGTAAAAAAAAAAAAAAAAGGTAGCCGTAATTAAATAATTTCGAGCTAGTAGTGAATTGTTAATTCACATAATTAATTATTCTGTGAATTGGAAAAACCCATTGCCTGAAGTCATTTCTACTTGCACTTATTTTTTGAAAATATGATAATAAATGGTAAAGTTTTAGAAACGTTATTTTTTGTTGTTGTTGTTAAAACTGTACCCTGACTACATTCTTGTTAATATTTTTGATTATGAGCTACAAAATGTGCATATTTGCTTTTTTTTGTTGTTATTATTGAAATTGTACCCTGACCTCATTCTTGTTAATGTTGTTAATTATGAGCTACGATAGGTGCATATTTGAAAACTTTTACTGTTACTTCGGATGAAACTTAGAATAAAATGTATAACTAAAATAATAATTGCTGGTTGGTATTTTATTATTTTGATTGGTATTGGAATAATTTTAACATATGTTCATTCCAATACCCTCATAGCTTTTTTATAGAATAAAAAGCATTTATGTTGCTTCAGATTTGAGTATACGTCACAAAGAAGGAAACAAAAAAGTGTTGGTGAAGTGGGCATTTTGTTTGTTTGTTTGTTTCTCTTCCTTCTAATGGAGAAAATTAGTTCGCGTTACCATGAAACCTGCAAACCAGAGCGCCATTTTCCTTATAAATAAGAAAAAAATGATACCATTTCTTGTAATTTTTTTTTTGTTTTGTTCAATCTTCCCTTATTGAGCAGAATTTAAAAAAATGACTATAACATTTATAAATTTTTTTTCCTGTTTAATACAATAAATTTTTTTATTCTCATAAAATACTATGAGATATTTTATATTATACTTCAATACATCCAATGGATTTCGAATTTAGAGTAATTAGTTATCTTCAAATTTATTATTAAAGCATTTGATATTTTTAGAAAATAATTAAATATATAGCAAAAAAGAAAGGAATATCACAATTCAAAAATAAACATATGTTTATTTCAAAACTCAAAAAAAAAATATTGTAGTTATTATAACTTAATTATTGATAGTACTAAGTTATTGTTAATTTAAGCCTCTATGAAAACAATAGCCAATCTTTTATATTTTCAAATACACTCAAAAATATTTGCAAATTTAGAAATTAGTTTAGAGTTTATTTTTAAAGGCGTATCGATTATATCCAAATCCGTTAAAGAGTTAGGCGCCTCCATATGCTGCAGGAAGAGTGTATCCATTTTCTACTCCCTTTTCGCCTTCTACTCCATTTCCAATTCCGACTCCTCTAACTCCAGCAGATTTCTTTCCTGATTTCTCTGTTTCACCTCCGTTATATTCAAGTCCAGCATATCCAACTCCGACTCCTCTAACTCCAACAAATTTCTTTCCTGATTCCCCTGCTTCAGCTCCGTTATATTTAAGTCCAGCATATCCAACTCCGATTCCTCTAACTCCAGCAGATTTCTTTCCTGATTCCTCTGCTTCAGTTCCATAATATCCAAGTTTAGCACTTCCAAAACCTGCTATCCTTGCATATCCTCCTTGTCCATAGTGAGCATCAGAGAGGATTTTGACAGCAGCAGGATTCTGGTTGGCGGTTCCGGGTTCATTGGTATTGATGTCTGCCTTGAATCCTGCATGGTCGGCGACGTAGTTGACTTGTCGCTTGATTCCCCTGGCATCGATAAACCCGTAGCTGCCTTTCACGTTCTTGCCATCGCTAGCTTCCTCTCGGTACTGCTCGCCATGCTTATCTTTCACACTGTAACCGAATTTGTAAGGCTGAGGAGCATGATGGACAGGCTACAAGAAAGGAAATTGATCAGAAAAATGATATAATAATAAGATCAGATGTGAGTAAGAATTTATTTAACATAAAGAAACGTCATATATATGATATAAATGTAAGATTATATGATTCAAAGAGTAAAATTATTCTTGATGAAATGTTTACAATTGGTGTAGATATTTTGTAAGAAAGAATAGTATATCCTACTTAAAACGAATATAGTTAATCTTATTTTTAAAGTAGTATTTTGCAATGAGTGAGTATTCGGATTGGATTTTCGAGAGGTATTTTTATTTTTAATTGTTAGAAAAAGCTACGAGTAAAGATATCAATCAGAAAATGATATAACAATGAGAACAGAAGTGAATAAGAATTCATTTTACATGAAGAAACAATATGCATATTATATAAGATAATATGAACCAAAGATTAAAATTATCCTTCATGAAATGTTTACAAGGATTAAAATTATTCTTGATGTAATGTTTACAATTGGTGTAGATATTTTGTTGAAAGAAACTGTATATCTTATTCCATAAAGCGAATATAGTTAATCAATTAATAATTTGAACAGTTTTATTTTTAAAGTTGCGTTTCGCAATGAGTGAATATTTAGATTGATTTTTCAGGAGGTATTTTTGCTTATGAATGTATTTTTTATAACGCATCTTATTTTAAAAATTTCGTTTCAGGCTATCAATAGGATTTTAATTTTATTTGTGATTGTACTAAATTCAAAGACTGCTTTCTTATGGAGTATTTTTCGACAGATCTTTCCAGTGATTTTAAAATTCTTCGATGTGGCTGTAATGTTTTAACATTCTTCGATGTTATAAGGATATGCCCATGAAAAAACCTTGAAAAATATACATAATATCATGAATAACTGGGAAAAGGTTTGGAATTAAAACAAAATAAAAATACTAAATTTTTTAAAAAAGAGATTAATATTCGATTTAGATGTTAAATTTGATTTTCTATTATTCTGACTAACTTCAGTCTTTAGAAAATGTTTATTCTATATAAATATTTTTTTTCTTAAACTTCTAATTTGGTGCTAGTATTAAGAATAACTGTTTTATATTTTTAAACTTGTATTATATAATTTATTGGAAATGATATACTTTTTTGCTAAAGCAGAAAATTAATTAAGAGTTTCTAATCAAAGATTTGTTTTAAAGAATCAATCAATTAAAGAATAGGTTATATATTACTTACTTCTTTTTTTAGGCTGGCGAAAGTAATAACTGTCAAAGCAGATAGGATAAAAATCTAAAACAAAAATAAATAAACAATCATTAACTTTTTTCTTTATAAAGGGCTTTTAAGTTTACAGTGGAGAAAGAGATAACATGTTCTAAGTAAAATGTATCCTCTAAATATCAATAATTATAGAAAAATATAAAAATATATACTTTCATTTCCACGAAGTCTTTTTAATTATTTTTATTTAATTTTATTTATTCAGATTTCAAAAGCTAGAGCTTTATAATCAACTTTTTTTTTAGTTTCCTAAATTCTAAGAATTCTGAAATTTTTCATTGCTTTATCTTTCTGAAATCAATACAAAGTTTTAGAATTTTCAGAACATAATTATGAAATAATATTTTTTATTTAATATAAAATAAACTCCAACTAATCTTGAAACGAATGCAAATACATAATTGATTTAAAACTTTTACTTCCCAAAACATTATTATTTTTTATAGATTTATATTAATTTAAGAATGATTTTTAAGCATCATCTATTTAAATTCATAAGCAGACTTTGTAAATAACTCTTTTTATCTTGTGTTAATTATTGATATGAATTCATTACTTTTGGTAAAGCTTCAGAAACCATATAGAAATTTTTAACTTAAAAATGTCTAATTGTTCATAAAATAAGACTTCAAAAAAACTTTAAAAAATTCTGCTTTGAAACTATTATCAAATAGTAAAATATTGCATTTAATAATAAGAAAATAATTATTATCGATACATTTATTTGTAAATGAAATGTAAAGAAGGAAAACAGTTTACCTGAGGAATCATTTTGAGTTGCTTGATCATAGAAATGTAAAATATGATACCAAACACCGCTGCCTTCTTATATTTATACTCGAGGGATCTTGAAAAAATTTAAATATTTCAACTTGAATCACATGCTTTACACTATCACGCACGACTGCTATTGCTTAATAGTGATTGGAAGCGGAACTTTAGGGTTATTTCCAGAATAATAAGTGAATTAAAAGGAATTATTTTATAAAATGATACATATTTTGAATTTTAAGCTAAAATTTTTAATGCCGAATAACACAGTTCGAAAGTTTCAAGAATATTAATACGATATTTCTAAATATTTCCTCTTTGTATCAGCATTTCTTTTCTATCAAAAACTGATTATAAATTAGAACTTTTATGTAATAAATGAAATTTTCGAAACTTTTATAATCAACTTTCCGTTAAATCTCACTTTATTAGCATTCAAAGAGTTTTAACAAAATAAATTATTCCAAGCCACTTATCACGTTGTTATCTTACAGAGGTAATGACAATTTTTCGACAGGATTAAACTCACAAATCATAATTTATATTCTAAAATTTCTTACATTGCTTTTCTAGAAAGGTTTCATTAAAGTTTCGAAGGTTCTTTATTAAAAGATCAATATTAAATTTAAAAAATTAGATTGATTAAAATCTTTCCATATTATAATCTTTATCAAAAATACAGTCTCAAAATTAGAGCAAAATCCTGAATAACAGTATTGTTTGTAACTATGTGTTTCCTAACCTGTTCTTATAGTCATAATTTTTCTCTTAATTGTGACATAAATTTCAAGATGCGTAATAGTTCTTCATACAATGAAAATTTCACAGTGAAAAGGGTATCTATGTTAATTAAATTGCAGAGTCATTGGGTATTTAGTTTTTGCCAAATTATTGTCAATTTTCTCAAAATAAAGATAAATTATAACAGAAAATTATTTAACCTCATTAAAAATACCCCTAAAATGACCATAAAGCAGTTACATCAATAATCACAGAAGACTTCCGGATATGTATAAGCAAACGATTTAAATTAATATTAAAAAAACTCAGCATATTCATTAAAATTTGCAAAAAAGAGAAAATAGGATTTGCAAAAATAGAAAATTTTGCTGTAGGTAAAAAATTAAAATTAATTATTTTAATAATTAAAAAAAAACTTAAAAAGTGAAAATTTGTGAATTTTTAAAGTATTCTTGTATTATATATTAAACAAATTGATTCAAGATTTAAAAATTCTGTTTGAATTTTTACCATATCTTCAAACGTTTTTGACGATCGAACGTTTGTTCTATGAAAGAAAGAGCCAGTATACTGTCAAATGTCATAATACTGAAACTTATGAGTTTCATGGGAATTTAATAAAGATATCTATGCACGATGTACGTTTTTCTCCTTTGGCATGTGTTACAAAATAAAAAAAGATTAAAATGCAAAAAACTGCTTTTTTTGCAAAAAAATTATGATGAAAATTGAATGAAAAAAAATATGTATAAATATTTGTCTTTCAGTTGCTTGGAATTTATCGTTACTAATATCAGAGACGAATGCGTGTGTGTCTGTTTTTGCACTATATAGGCTACACTTTTTGTCCTAGTATTATTGAATTCAGCACTAATGAATTCTTTGGCGGGAAGGAATGTGCATTTTGAAACAATCGATTCTTTTAAAAATAGAGTTTCAATAATTATGCGAAATTTTGAATTTTTCTTCTTGTTATAGTTTCCAAAAGTATCACTATTTTTTAATCTATTTTAAAACGAAAATCTTCTTTTAAATTATATCTATTTAGTTTTTGGGTAATTTCTTCCCCAAATGTTGCATAATTTTCAAAAATATTTGTTTTGACTTCAGAAAATATTCAATTGTATCATCTTCCTTTTTTTAAAGCTCAGGATGATAATTCTTGTTGATTATTTCAGTAGTTTATATGTTAAAAGAATTAGAAATGCTAGCATAAAGAAAATTTTTAATTTGAAAATAGATTATTGATACATATAGCGTTTTCATAATACCATCATATCATAGGCCACGATTCCATTAGAATGCTCAGATGCAGAACAGATACGAGATGTAAGGCAATAAAAAAAACGAACATAAAGTGATTTCGTTCATAATTCAATGGCTAAAAATATTTTGTAAACATCAAACTATGCACGAAAGATTCAAATAAAATTAAGCACGGCCTATATTAATTGGAATTTGCTGATCGCCAAAGGCGGCAGCAACTTAGAGAGTCAAGTATTGTTCTTGACTCACTGTAGTCAAGAGCAATATGCCATCAATCTGTTCCTTAAAATAAACTGTGTAGGATCAGGAGTAACATTATTTGAACAACTAGGTTGAAATTGTTTTGGAAAATCAGCAAGTTGGAAGTACTCATCTTGATTATTTCTTAAAGACTACGCGAATAATTTCTAACAGTTCTATAAACCGTTAATAGTTATCTTACATCCCATCTTCTTAAACCATCGCATCAATCGTTTCTTTTTAAAGCATCCAAGATTAATCAATTTTATGTCTGCTTTCCTTGATGGATCCTGCAACACCATGTATTTTTTTTTTTGTAATCGCGACCAGATGAAGGTGTGTTTTTAGTATTTTATTCTTAATAACAAATATATGCAATGTGTCTTTTAGCGAGACTTTAAAACTTCGTAATTAACTTATTTATGGTAATGCGTACCGTAAGTCAGATCACTGTCCCTCCGACCCACCCGAAAGCACATGGATAAAATTACTGAATGAGCGGACCGCTACGACAGCAACACTGGCGGAAACTGTGGTTGAGTTCTAAGGGTTATCACCGGCCACGGTACAACTCTCCCCTAAGGAAGTAAGTCCCGTCATCGATGGGAGGAGCCAGATTCCCCACCTTTTCGTGTACCCTCCAGGATGGCGAGATCCAATCACCATGACGGAAGTATCTCATCCTCAATTCGAGGTGCCCCTCCCCCAAGCGGGTATTTAAAGCATACCAAAATTCGAAATTTGAATTCTTTTAAGATGAGAAAGCTAAAACCAATTTTGACACTACATATCGTTGTATGAGATTTTATTGCGAGATACAAAGTAATTTTACTACACCATTTTTATAATCATACTTGACACTTTTCTGAAATTAAAAAGGAACAAGGGGTAGAGGGGGATTTAAGTGGCTCTGTTAAGAAGATGAATGTTTCTATGTCCGTTTCTAAAGGTGCTTTAATTCAAAGTCGAATTCGGCGAAATTTGGAGCAAAGATATAAAAATGATGCAAAATGGTATATCCTGTTATATTTTTATATCCTGTTACATATGCATTAAAATTTACAATCCATCTCATGTTAATGGGCAATCACTCATATATTCAAAACACGGGAGGACGGCTATAGGTAAGGAAAATGTATAAACTAAATATGCGATCAAAAAAACGAAGCGTCCTGATATTTTTTCTTATAAAATAAACTCGGTATTCTCTACAATTTTTTTCCTGTTATATAAATTTTAGAAAAATTATTTCTAGATTCCAAATTTTTTTTCACCCTTTAAAATCGCTATATCAATCCATGTCTTAAGGGATTGATATAGAAAAGAAGATTCAGCTTAGCAGACAGCTATTAAGCAAATACATGTTCAGACATCTTGTTCTCAGAAAACTTGTGTCCTTTAAAATTATTCAAGAGAACGTATTTAGTGAGCAAAATAATCGCTTCGGGAATTCAAACACACTTAACGAAAGAGGGGAAATTCGCTGTAATGTTCAGATATCTTCAGGGGAAGCTGCAGCTTCGTAGTACGAGCGTTTTGGGGCCTTTAATTAATTATTATTAATAAATTATAAGTCCTTAATCGATCTACGCGTTAGAATTTATAAGCAATAGAATTTAGCCAAAATATGTAGATGCTTAATTTATTATTATCTTCAGATTAGGTAGACAATTCAATAAGAAAGTGAAGACAAGTTAAGTTTGGCAATTCGGGGCAAGTATCTTATGGCGGCATAAGCTGAAAGAATATTGATATCCAAGTGTCAACCTACTCAATATTTTTCTGGTTCGATATACTTGGTATTTTTATAACTGTTTACATTCCAACGACACTTAATATTAATCTCACTTTAATTTCGTTATATCGATGTTCTTAAATGTGTTCAGAAGAATACGAAGAATATAGTCCTAGTATCAATTAATGGACGGAAAAAAAAAATTAGTCATTTTGGAAAGTGAAAAGCAAAGACGCAAAATAGCGTTTCCCAAATTTTAAAGTTGCTGCATTTGTCTATATAAAAAAGCTGGTGTGCTTCGGTTTCTTTTTTGAAAGAAAATGTAAATGAATTAAAATTCAAAGATTTATTAATGTGTATTTAAGACATTTATTTAATACACATACAGGTGTTCTGTTACATCACATTGCGGAATCTTAAACTTCCGCAGTAAAGAGATTTTAAAATTCGTAATAACATTTGTTCTCGCATTAAATTCAGTAAAGGATAACGATGTATTCTAACTTCTGAATAATCAATTCTGAAGTTAAATTTTGAAAAAAATGAAAATTCAGATTACAAAGAATTAAGATTTATTGACATATTTCCTTTTTCCGAAATAGCAATTTCGCGTTTTAGAAATACTCGTGCATACCACGATGAAGGATAAATTGTACTACAAGGCCGTACAAAAATTCAATTAAGAACTATTAAAAATATCATTTATCACTCAACACCAAGTTTAGTTTTATCAGAACATGCAGCTCTTATATTCAAATTTTAACATTTCATAGGCTATTCATTATAAATTTAGGAATTAAAAATATAAGGTTCCAGAAAATTTAATTTTTAATTAGAGAAGATCAGAAAAATCCTTATAGGAAGAATGTGGTCAATATTTCGTAGTATAGGTTGAACAGGCTCTGAAAAAAGATTATATTCGGTAGGTTCGATTTCTCAAGCCTACAAACTATTTTATATATTCCTTTTTATAAATAGAAATTATAATGCGATATATTAGATAAAAGGAAGATGGGGGTTGCTTCTCCCAAACGTCCTTGCACACCATCAAAAAAAAAATGTTATTGTTCCTCCCCTAGTGTGAAATTTGTCTAATTTGGCTAAGTTTGTAAGTTGTGTCACTTAAGTTTGCGTCGATTTTTCTTTTCAGAATTCCACACATGAGCACTTCCTAATTTGTAGCATAGTCAGAAAATCAAATAAACATCTTTAAGCTTCTTCGACGGATTAAAAAAGTCAAGTCTTTATCCCAAACCATTAATCTAACTGATTACATTTTGAGTTATAACATTTATAAGCATTCGCAGACCAACAAACGGCCAAGATTGAATGGATTTAGTTCCAACATTGGCTCGAAAATGCAATTTTGTTGTTAATGTGTTGAATTCACACTTTCATAAATATCATGTTCACATTCATTTGGTCAGATTTCAATTAACCCATTAGCCGGTTTGCCCGTAAGCCATGCGTGTCTCAATTTCTCATTTTTATGCTTTTAAACAACAATTAAGTTATTCGTAATTATAATGCTATACAAAAATTCCATAGAATAATTAGATATCTCAAGTGTTCTATATGAATTTTCAATTGAATCAAAACGGCAAAAATCATCCCCAAAATTACAGACTCCACATAATTTCATAGTAAAGAAAATAGATCAGTGAAGGGGTTAAGATCTATTGAAATTTGTGTAATAATCATATGAAATTCAAACCGTTTACATCTAAGTGTTTTTGAATTGTGTTCTTAAAGTGCATTGTGTACAGAAACAAAGAAAGGGAAAAGTATCAGACTTTCGAACGTATGAACACTAGCGGGATGCTCCAAACGTTGCCATCTTGCAGCTAATACTTATGGATTTTAATCAAATCCTTTCAGTTAAATTTATGCATCTAAGGAAAAAAAAGATACTGTCGATATGAATTTAGTTATTTTAAAGGCTAATTTAGTTTAAAGTCCCGTCTTAAAGGGAAATTTTGAATCGTGGTCAGATGCCGAGGAAGACCTCCGAGTTGCCCCCCCCCCTATAAAACTTCTACATCAACCAGCAGGAGGATGTTTGGCCCCGATCGATTTAATGTGCACTAGAGCTATTTAAACGACGCTTCTTCGGTGAAATCGGGTCTCGAACCAGAAACCCTCCAATTCCAAAATCGATATTACCACCAAGGCCACCTTGGCCGCTTAATGAAGGAAAATAAATTAACCTTAACAGACGTCTTTTTTTTTACAATGATTAACCCAAGAATCATTCCACTTAAAGATGGCTCTTTATCTCAAGAGTTATTCATGCTTTTGGCCAAGACGGACGAGATCGAATCCAACTTCCATGAACATCTTCATCAATGACTTCAATTCATATTCAATATCTTTGAATCTAATATTTTAGCATTTTAAAGAAAACTATTACGGTTGGATCAAATTTTAATAACCGAGGGTCGCGATTCCGGACAAAGAGGTATAATTATTTTGGCTCCAAAAAATATTAAGTCTCTTATACGTTCTTCAATGCAGGATGAACCATTTTCACATTCTTGTTGGTTAATCATTGTTATCTGGTTGATAATCAAGTTCAGCTCCCTTTTTCTTTTATATCCATTATTTGTTTCACCAACGAAATCTAGGGCCATTAAAGCCTATTTGGAATCAAATTATATATTTGTCCTATTATATTGCGTTGAGCTCCAAGAGCCTTTTTTGACTGCCACCACTTCTGCCATAAAGACAGTTGCATTGTCATTCAATCTAAATTTTCCAGATTCTTTTCCTTGTTCATTCTCGTACCATAGAAATTCACACCCCACTTTTGATCCATCTATGAATGGAAGAGATGCATAGAGAATGGAAAAGATTGAAAAATATTTAAGTTCAAAAATAAGCAAAAAAGATTAGTTTTTAAAAAACTTTCAATAAAGAAAGCTTAAATTGATGCAATGGAAAAGTTAACTCCCAAAAGATGGTTTTAAATCTAATCAAAAGATCCCAATGAAAATTTTTACATTTAAAATTATTACAATTTTATTTCCAGAAATCTATTGAGAATTTGGGTTTTTGACACTAGAATTAATTTAAAATAGCTTCAACAACTGAATGCTTAAGATTCGTGTTTAAAGAATAAGTGAATATGCTTCTGCTTATTCAACTGATAAAAATGTGTATCATAAGCACGGATTGCTTTCCATTACTTGGAGTTTAAAGCAACACTACGGACCTCGTAATACTGACTCGTGTCAGACGAGTGGGACAACACCTGAACTGTCATTCCTTCTCCAAACTTCCACACCACACCAGAAGGAGGAAGTTCGGCAATGACGTATTTAACGTGCACCAGACCCGCTCACACGACGGTTCTTCTATAGAATCGGGCCTCGAGCCTGAAACTTTCCGGTTCCGAAGCCGAGACCTTACCACTAGGCCATCGCGGCCCCAAAAATAAACTGGATGAATGACGTTCATTATATGGCCTTTATTTTGACTCATTTACAAATTTTGGAATGCCTCCAGCAGGAAGTTGTCCCCTTTCAATGTATACGGGAGCATAACTCAAACGCTGCAATGAGATCTAATAATGATTGATCTAAGATGACCATTCTCAGAACTGTCGATATGTATATTGAGAATCTGATTAAATATTATTCATTCTAAATTCAAGTTCCAATGATAGGAAGTTCGTCTAATCGTCCATCCCCACTTTTAAGAACTTAAAAACTAAAAGCGATTCGCGAATTAAATTTAAATTCTGGCTTCTGCCATAATTGTAGAATCGGCAAAATTAAAACCATTGATCGAGTATAAGATTCAAGTGAATACGAAGTGGGCCCGATTGAGGACGTTCAAGGGAAAAAACAAGGCGAGAACACATGCAATGAATCTGTTCCTTTAACACAGGCAGACAGACTTTTCCAGGGTAGGACTACTTTTAATTTTTTTCAAAGTATTGCGGTCCATGGTGTAGGTTGGGCGAGCTAAAAGATACCTTCAATAATTATAAATCAATACGAAATATTTACTTACTTGCATAACTAGAAATATAATATCAAGATACAAAAACAATAAAAACCACAAATGTATCAAATGCATTTAATATCAGACAAGTCAAAATACATTAAAATTAAGTCATTTTCGTCTAAAGTTAGCTATTATGGTTAGTAGGAGTCTTTGGCGAACAGTATGCAGACTATCTTGAATATTTCGGTATATAATTACTGAATGCTAATCTTGCACTGGATTCTAAGCGGTCGTCTGTGAGAAGGGAGCGATTCGTCTTATATTCAACCTTGAAAATGCAGATTCACACAGGTAGATAGAGTCAAAGAGCGATGTTAAAACTTTAATAATTTTATTAAAATGGAGTCGAAGAATTTCGTAAACTTTAAAAACTGGAATACTTGGTCGATTAGATTAGAAAGGCTATTATTAGATTCGGAACCGAGTGCTTTTAAAATTATGTCTCTTCTCTTTCAAAATGGCGTAATTTATATTTTCATTTATTCCAAATGGGCTTAAGTAAACACATTCGCATATATTGTGAAAAGCGAATTCTCCACTCTAGATGACATCGGTGTTCCATAAATGTTTCTTTTAGTGTGCGCTTCCTAGGGCTTAGTAAAGGCTGTCACCTCAAAGTGACCTGGTGGTCCACCGGTCGATCGCGATCGACTTGAAATGTGTTAAAGCAAAGGTGGACATTAGCACATAACTACGATTCAATCTTGATATTCTGATTAGATTGTAATTAAGAGGTTGCAGTAAAGGGCACAGAATCGAAGCATCCAATTAGATAGTTCAGTACAATTAAGCAGCGAATTCATTAAAAGCATCCGATCGCCTGAATAGTCTTTAGAGTTGTGCCTTTTTAATATCAAGAGTAAGGAAAGAGATCTAGATGTATTCTGTGACCACATATTCAGAACACATTAATGAAATCATGCATCTCAATAATCCAAAATTACAATCAATTGCATATCTCGAAAGCAATTTCAGTTCCTCATTCTAAATGGGTCTTTCTAAGGAGTTAAATTCATTTCGTTGCTCTCGATAAGCACATTTGAGGATGAGATGCTTCCGGCATGGTGGTTGGATCTCGCCACCCTGGAGGGTACACTAATAGGTGAGGGATCTGGCTCCTCCCATCGATGACGGGACGTACTTCCTTCGGGGAGGGTTGTACCGTGGCCGGTGACGGCCCTTAGGACTCAACCACAGTTCCCGCCAATTGCTGTTGCGGCGGTCCGGTCATTCAGTTTTATGGTTTAAATCCGTGTGCCTTAGGGCGGGTCGGAGAGTTAGATGGTTGACTTAACGGAAATGATTCGAATCGTGAATTTGAGTTGTTCAAACGGGATTTAATCAATTCTTACAGCTGGCGAAATTCGCAGAATTCTTTGCAATAAGATCAGCTACATTCTTAAAAAGTTGCTCTCAAAGTATTTTAACGAAAATTGCAGTTATCGAAAATTTAGATTTAAAGTTCCATCATTTCTATTTAAGTAATTCAGTAAAGATTAGAATCTAAACGAATCTACATAAATTTAACAACCACGAATAAACTTCGAACATAAAACTTAACGCGTTGTTAAAAATTAGATGACTGAGCCTTAAAATGAATCCAGTAATTTAGAAGTTACAATTCAATTTGTATAAAGCGATTCGGCAAATAAAAAGTTTAAAATTTTGCAAATTCGAATTATTGGATTTAAGAATTTATCATGCGATTTGGATAATATTCGACAAGAAATTCAAAATCATTCTATTAAATTGAAATCTTAGAATTAATGTTCCCGTAAAGAAATATTTAGAGGGGAGTCGATGAGCTCTTGTATCAAATTCATTGAAAATCAAGTCTGATTTAATGTTGATACAAGCCGATATAAAACGGATTTCAAACACATTGCGCTTCATACAAGATGAAAATTTAGAAAGTGAATGCCTGTTATGAATAAAAACATGGAGATTAACAGGTAAAAAACATTCAAATTCAGACTCAAATAGAAATTGTTAAAAATAAAGCCTCGCAAAATTTCAGAAGCTCTAACAGTCAAATATTAAATTCGACGTTATAAGCAATTACTTCCGTAAAATTTTATCGGTATATTTTAAATAATTAGAGATTAAAAGCCAATAGCACTTAAGAGGGCCTTAAGTAGCATATTTGTAGAAAGGTAATTAGGTCTAGTCGTTATTAAAAAATTTAGAATATAGAAGTATTTCGTACGGAAGCTACTTTCCAGCAACCATTATATGCGTCAACAAGAGAGGTATCAATACTTTGAAATTTCAAAAACGATATTTAAATATTGAAACAACAATTGATGCACGAATTGCATAAATATCTCAAGTTGACGTACTTTAAAGATATTGGACACGAGACAAATCACCGGAATAACTACAGGAGCCTACTCAATCCCGAATGCCTGAAATTTCAAAATATTGGCTACATTAATTATAACGATATTTCTATGAGGATGACTAAAAGGTATATTGAAATAATGAACACTAAATTGCGAGGAATCGAGATTTATTAAATGACATTTGCTACATTTCAGTCAAGCAATGTTTACAAATTAAAATGTCACATGAAAAAATTAATGCATTGGAAAAGTTACATTAGACAAGAATTCGCAATTTAATGGTTAAACTGACAATTAGAATTCTTGAAATCGATTTTAACATAAAGTTCGATGTAATGTCAAAAACATGCCGGGAAATTGTATTAAAGCTTAAAAACTACAAACACAGTATAGATATAGATTTAAAGTAGCAACAGCTATAGTTATTAAACAGGCAAGTACAATGAACAAGTATTAACACATTTAAGTATAATTAACTCATTTCATATGCTGAAATAGTTCACAATTCCAGTAAACGTAACTACAATTGCTGGTAAGATTTAAATTTAAATAGTTTTTAAATTTAACTTTAATTATCAGTAAAAAGTAAATTTGACAAACTATTATAGTAAACTAAATTTTATCAATGATTAAGTTTCCTATAATCATCAAGATCTACATAAAGAATATTAATCGTTTAATTAAACTCTTGAAAGTAGATTAAATATAAAATTTTATCATTAGAGGAAAATTAAGGATTTTAAATCAAATCTTTTACACATTTGTTAAATATTCAGACATTTCGATTTAATCATTAGAGAATTCAATTCATAAATTGCATCACATGAATAGTAACTTTAGAGACTTAATCTAAGGAAATATTTAATCAAACTATGCGATACCGCATTATATAAATTTTAGTTTCAATTACAAGAGGCTGAAGGATGCATTTTGTAAATAAAAATCACCGAATCCGTTTCACTTTCTAGAATGCCGAAATATTATCATCGCGTAGCGAAAGATTTTTCCCAGGCATGAAATGCAGAGTTAGAGGCGTTATTTGGCTTTACTAGAGAAAACGAGATTGAATCTTTACAACGGCAGTTGAAAGGATTTTTTCCATTGCCATAGAAGGTTCCAACGTTTTGCTTGAAATTAGTCGCGGTTAAATTTCGGTATTTAAGCGAAAGTTGCTTTGCAATAGCGTATTGCAAGGTAATTAAACGAATCTTAAAGTGCTGAAAGAGGAACATTGAAAACGATTTGGGAAATGTTCTGGAAAAAAAATCGCGTCCATGGTCAACTTTTTTAAGTTTCGATTTCAGCGGGAAAATCCGTTAAATCACAACTGCAATAGCTGCATCCGAGAAGTTATACCATGAGACCAAATATGAATTAAAACTAATTTGTGTGTTATTTTTCCCTTCTACCATAACAGAAAATTGCTCTAGTTTAAAGTGATTCAAGGATAAACGAACTTAAAAATGTGGAAATTCCAACAGGAAGGCCTCTTCATGAAATTTGTATACAAAGATTGTAATCTGAACATTGCGATTAAATTCATCTGCTATTAAAGTGCTTCCAATTCTCTTTTAAGTATTTAAGAGAGGGCGGAATAGAAGATCTGGAATTTTATTGCAAAAATTAACAAAAACGTGGTACTTGCCAAATATTCGATACCGTTTTATTCTCAAAATGTAAGAATTTGTGTTATAGAAGTTTGTTACCGCCTTCGCCCCCATCAAAATCGACTTTCTGCCCGAATTTATGCTTATTCACCGATAGCCTTCAAATTCCAAAACATTTCGACTTCGATGCTGATCAGGCATAGAGTTCAAAATGCCAGCAGGAATTTGGATGACTGCCAAGTAACCGGCTAGCACAGCTACTGACAGTGTTCATTAATCAAGATTACTGATTAATTAAATTTATCTAGGCAACTATCGAATTTAAATCCTGAGCCAATATCTGAACAAATTATGGTATTGGAAACGATTCCCTGGTATGAATGATTTCATTATAGTACAAGTGTACTTTTTAAAGGAAATCGAGTCAAATCAATATTGATCGTTTGCAAATATCGCTGCCAACATTTTAATTTACATTTAGAATTTAGGACGATATTTGAACGCAAACTAAATGTTTTAAAATATATCTTGCAAAACTACAGAACAGCAGTATAATTTAGTTTACCCCATTATTTAGCATTTTACCTCGAAAGTGGGAAAGCAAAACTGATATCTGCAGAATATTTTCTTTCAAAACCCGATTTTCCTAGGAATATTCTATAGTTGAGATCGTAAAATTTAGCGTTTCACAAAACAGACAAGCAGGAAAATTATGAATTTCAGTTAAATCTCATTCCGATTAAAATGAACGTTCTGTAATACACTACATATGCCAATCTGTAGTCATTAGTTTTTGCAATAAATGTCAATTTTTAACACCTTTTTGAAAGTTCGTAAAACTGCAGGTTTAGGGGAAGTTTTGGAATAAAGTATCCTTGCATATTGGAGAAAGGAGAAACTTGCCTTATCAGATGAGATTAACGAAGTTTTTTTGACGAATGCAAAGCATAATTAGAGCTAACATTGCCAATCTATATGAAAGTGTAGGGGATAATGCAAGCTATCTATCCAATATCAACCAGGCAAGTTCCATTATTCAACACTAATTTTTGCTCTTTCTAGAAATTGAAATATGGACATCACCTAAAATTATGGTGTACGACAAGCTTATCTATTCGTTTAACATTTAAGGAAGACATTCAAGATTACCATGTCATTGAAAAAAAATTAAGATATTAATATTTGCCAAATTCTACAATCAAAATTGGATATTTAATATGTTTTAGTTAAATTTCTATGGGTTTCTATTAAAATGACCGAACTTAATTTTATTCGAAAGGTTTTGATCACGATGTTGGCCAGGCATCACAATCAAAACGCTTCTTTCATCCTCACAAGCAGAAGGTGGACCGTTCACTTGCCGGCGAAGTTACGGACCGCTTTCAGCTGAAAAATTCCGTTAAGTTCATATTAATGTTCGAATGCTTTGGATTATAGCTGTTCAATACAAAAATTAAGTCCTATAATGGAACGTCGGAATTTATCGCGAGATTTGCGATGCAACTTGTTTAAATATTAATGTGAACAATAGAGGACTTGCTTGGTTGACACCTTAAAGATTAAGACATTGAAAAATACAGCTTCAAGAGCTAAATTTTCTTGAATATTGCAGGATGATTTACTTTAGGATTGAATGGATCAAAAAATTAAGCTACAAAATTTGAATATTTATTGACCACGGTAAATAATTAAATTTTTTTAGTGGAATTTGAAATTGCAACTTAAAACATTTGGAACACTAGGAGTAAGCTCATTAAAAATTTAAATTAGTCTGTAGGTCATCTAACACCTGCTCTTTGTTATCAAATTCGATACCAAAAGGTCTTTATTAATTTATGCATTTGGCGTTATTTGATTAATACTAGGTTAGACTAATCAATTTTTACTACAGCGATAACTAATTGCTATTCTGTTTGGACTATTTAAGACACCAGACTGAAATTAGTTTGACTTAGAATGTTAAAATGCAAGCAAAGTTGGGGTTGATTAAAGTTTTAACTTTTGCATTTATTTGTATATTTTTAAAAATATCTAGAATTTAGTAAAACTCAAGTTATCCCTTGCCAAATATTGCATACTATTGCCCATACGAAATATTTCCCTAACCTAGCCTTTAAGAAATATTATGCATTCTTTTAAAGTATTGTTAGGCAGCTCTACTGATTAAAGGCATGTGGGGAAAGAGTTTAGAGCATAAAGATTTTAATTTAAAAATACTACTTCAGCATCAAAAAAAATTAAAATTTAAGATGTAGAAAACAATTATAAATTCTAGTTCGGATTTACAATTTTCTGGCGATCCCAAATTTGCTGATCTCTTGCCAAATAACGTTCAAATATTTGAATACTCACGATTAACTTTCAAGATTGTCTAAAGCAAATCCTGTCTAACATGCATCATCCAGCCTAAACATGTAGTTTAATATTAATATGCAATTAAAATTTAATATAAAGTTACAATTACAAAAGTGATATTTGATTGCTTTTATATTTGAAGCATTTTATACAATAACAATACATTCATAAAAATCCAGGGTCATCAAGAAGTAGCATTTCCTACGATGCGTAGGAATTTCAAGACGTGATAAAGCAGCCAGTAAAACATGCACGGCTAAAAGTATACAGATCGACATAAACAAAGATTTAAAATAGTAAGGGAACTTCAAGATTATGTCCAATTAAATATACACACTAAATTTATTAAAGACGAGTAATACTATGATTAAGGATATTGGCAACATCT
This sequence comes from Argiope bruennichi, assembly GCF_947563725.1. Taxonomy (NCBI): domain Eukaryota; kingdom Metazoa; phylum Arthropoda; class Arachnida; order Araneae; family Araneidae; genus Argiope; species Argiope bruennichi. Next base: position 61,413,941 of record NC_079154.1, read on the forward strand.
AAAAGAGCGATACAAGTTGGAACGATTTGTGCTGCGTATTAGTTTTTTTGAAGACGATACGTTTAATGTAACTGATATCAGGAAACCCGAGTCGTTTTAATTGAATATTAAATTAAATGAATTTAAACAAAACTTTAGACTCGAAAGAAACGGACAATTTTAACACAGCGATTTTGACTTCTAATGGATCTATTGCAACCGGGTAGGGTACGAAGTGGACTACTGCAGAAGCTTCAACTAAAATTCAAGCGTAAAAAATATTTACTGAATTTTCTTCAATTTCTGTATCTGAATTAAAATACAAGGATTATGCTAATAGTAGCAAAACAATCCGGATTACATACTGTGGGGAAGAAGGCTATAAGAGTTGGAAGAGCGTTAGAAAACTAACGCGATCTTACCAACTATCGCAATTTCAGCAAATGTTTTTATTCAGTTTAAAGGAATTATTTGAACTGAAGCTACTTCATAAGTACCGGCGAGGCGACTACGAGTTTTGTAACACTGGCTTTCGAATTAAATTCACGACAGTTTAAAGAGTCACATTTAAAAGTGCTGCTAAGAATAAGCTATTTAATCTACAGAAGGTTTGGCCAAAAATAAGGGAGAAGGGTGATTTGGCGATTAAAATTTAGCATTTCATTCTTAAGTTACCTCAAGCCATTATGTAGCTAACTTTTGAAGTGCAACCGGTTTAAAATTTAAATTATAAATCAACTTTAGTTAAAAATATTTGTTTATTACACAACGATTAGTCATAAAATTTAACTTGATTCTAGCCAAAAATCCGCTAAAAGATACGTCTGTAAGTACTCGCATCATTGTCTTTTTGTTGAAATCTAAATTTAGAAAGTCAGATATTCAAATAATTTAATCTTTCATGTATATAGAAAAAAATTCACGCATTACAAAGCCAGACACTACCGTTTTCCTTCCAATTAATATTTCTATTCACAAACGAGTGAAATGGAAATTTCCGAACTAGATTTTAAATTCATCAGTAACCCTAATCTCCGATACAATTTTTGTAATCGCTACCAATGCTTCAAGCACAAATTGCATTTTGCTGGTTCAAATCTATAAACACGATATTTTAAAATTCAATCATTTGACGCGATAATGCTTTCTCCCGTCAATTAGATTCGCGTGATTGCTACAGTTTGCTATTCAAAAGTGCTTAACATCCCAATTCGTCATAAACACGTTAAATGCCGGATCCCTGGGGACCGATACTTTCCACTTAGACCGCCGGTCCCGAACAGCCTAGACGGAAAGTAAACAGGGACCCGTATTTAAAGTGTTAATTTCTCTATCCGAACCCCATCAAATCCTCCCCATTTAATAAACCAGTCAAATGCAATTTTTACTTTTGACATTGGCATCGAAAACATTTATATTTTAATCAAATTCGATTAATTGTATCGTTCTGTCCGAAATCCTATATTTCCGTACTCGTAATTATAATTTTTATCCAAGGAATTTGGGCTACTCATCCCATTCAATTTAATCTTTATTATACAATCAAGTTAAACCACGCTTACGAATGCGCTAATATTCCTACCAAAAATCAAGATATTAAAGCTCAGTTAAATTTGAAGACTCATCGATTTAACAGTACTTTGTGTAGACTCGTTTTATGCAAACTCGTTTTATGGGAGCTTCCCGTTTTTAATGATTTAAAGAATTTTTAAAGAATTTATGTACTCTAATTTGTAATAGAGGTCAGACTTTATAAGAGCTTGATTATACAAGAGATTACAGACTTTATTTACTTGACATCTTATTGGAAAATCTGCTCGAAATATAGATCAAATGTTTTTCCAATAAAGTTTAAATCCAGGACACATCAAGGAGATTTCGATTGATTTAAAAAGAACGGAATTTCTAGAGATTCATTCATTACTGAATATTAGAGGTCGACTTAAAAATCTGAAGCTTGTTAATATCGATTTTAAAACATTCAAAGTGGATATTCTATGGAATGAGACAGTTTATCTAGCCTATCAGACTCTATTACATAAAGCATTTGAATGATGCATCTTGTACTAACCGAGCGATTTCGACTAACTATCAAGCGAGTGCTGAATAGCATTTGAATTTTGTAGTGCCAGAATGTACTTTAGAGATCATAATGTCTGTCATGTTAAGTATACACAACATTAAACTTGGAGGTTTGATATACATCTCGTACGGGATTGGCATTTATCATTTGCTGCTTACAATACCGAACTTCATATTAAAGTGAAACAAGAGGGGAAGCGGTTCAAAGATTTGTACTATCTTATCACTTGGATGGAAGTGTCTTGTAATTGTCCGTTTCATTCAATCGAATTTAAGATGGAATTCTCTGCTTAACTTTAAGTTTTAAAGAATTTAAAATCTACAAGGAATTTTGAAATATTAATAGATGCAGCTTGAAGTTCCCTATTTGATATAGAACCAATTCACTATCGGTTAAGTTAAAGCTAGTTTTAGAATACAGCTTGAAGTATTTTTAAAGATACGACTGCTTACTAAAAAATTGATTTCGTGTTTACATATTCATTTTATATTAAGGCATTTGAATTTAGCAAAATATGGTGCCCTTTACGAAGTCAAAGCATGTAAAAGTTACTTCAACATCTGATGCTACCATCCAGCAAGAAATCTTGATTTCAGAGCATGGAAGAATTTCCTTGGAAGCAAAGTTGATTCTTGTAGTCGATAGCAAATATCCAGTCTCCATGTTCAAGTTGATATCATGTGTCCTGAAAAAGATGCATTTCATGAACGGAACCGAAGTTTAAAAGTATCAGAATTAACAAGTCACACATAGAAAAGTCAAATTAAAACAGACAAGACAAATTCTTGAAAATTGTATCGGAGTATGCAAAAATTAGTTACGGGGCAATAAATTACATGTACCATTTGCTCTAGGATAAACCAAGACATGTCACAATATTTATATTAAGGAATCTAAGCCCAAGTTCCTTACCATTTTGAATTCAACGTTGCGTTTGATTTACAATTAACCCTTACCTTACCGAAAAAGTTAGCAATTGTTTGTAAAACATAAACTAGGAAGAACATATTAATGATCTCTTCATTCTGATGCGCCTAATGAAGTTAAAAATTTATATGTCTGGAATGTTATTAGCTGCATGTAATAAATGAAAGATAATCTATACTGCAATGGTGTATAAAGCAACTGTCACCGAATTAAATACATAATATTTGTTAAAAATTCCATAGAGAAGGAACACCAAGTTTGTGAACATGTGGTACATTCTTTGCAAACTTGAATTCCTATTCGAAAAGACGAAATTTATCAGTTAGCCCGATTTCGTCCTGCATAATTAGAATCCAAAGGCTTCCATGCTGAAACTTACAGGAATTTGATTTACTTGTCTAAATTAATGCGTGAAAAATTTTAGACTGCATTAATCGCTTTACACGATATGAATACTATTAGAACAATTTTAGGTTAACACAGTTTTGCTTGAGGAAAGTCAATGCACAAGACTTTAATGCACTATAATAAATGCAGATTTAATGCAGAAGCTTATGCGTTTATAGCAAGCTAGTTTTCTAAAAGAGGATCGATTTGGTGCTTAAACTTTCACTACTTCCTTTACCTTACAAATTACTGGATTCCAACCAATAGTAGATGGAAAGTTGCCCTTGACTGAAGTCATACGCCAATGATATGAATGTGTAATCCAAATATAATTTCACGTTTCTTTCAAAATGTCGCTATACTGCTGAAGCCGACCACCGTTGTGCTGCATCTCGTATTGCTTGCTTACAATTCCTCTTATCTTCGTATTAAAAGATTAAAGCTTTTGTTAATTCCCGTAACAAGTTTATAATTAAAAACTTTAAAAATTTCGCTACTTTAGACTATGGCATTGATAAAAGCTTGGATTAGTTATATTGCGGCATATTGATACACTTTCGAAAATTAAACGACATGAATCTTACTGGAATATTACCAGACGATCAAGTTGTGCACTTGGTAATGAACTCGTATAGTCGTAAAAAATAGAATAGCTCTTGTTTTTTTATTTACTACCGCATATTCACAAGATTGACAATGGAAATGGCTTGAATGGAGATGTTTATTGAGATACAAAAACTGATTAACCTAACGGACAGTTAACTACTATCTCAATTTTTCCATTATGGGAAAATAAGTTTAACAATTCGACTCAATAAATCGCTATTTGTGTCGTATTTTCGTAATTCGTAGTTCTTGAAATACTGAATTTCGTTTGTTGAAAAATCCCAAGAAGAGCCAAGACAAAGGACCGTATATTATGCAAGCTTCAACTTGTTAATTTTTATTAACACTTTGCATTTTTATCCCAGAATTTTCGGAGCAAATAACTCGAGATTATCCTTTATGCGATAATTTTTTTCCCAAGTAATATTTACTTTAATATTTAAATAAAGTATTTCCATTACTTGGAAAATCAATTTAGATTTTTTAAGAAATTAATCCTATCCTAAGCAATTAGCATGCATCGAAATTTTTTTTGACGAATGAAATGCATTGTTCAACCCATTTTCCCCCTGAAAGTGCCACCGATTTGAGAAATTCAAATGCCGTAAGAACATTTGAAGCCAGCGAAATTATCGGCGTTACTAAATAGTGAATTTTTATTTAGAGGAAACGATTTCTATACCCTAGACTAGAACTGTGATAAAAGCTTTGCTAACTATCAATAAGTTATATTGCATATTGGTAAATTTCTATCCTAGTGTTAATAGGATGGAAGTTTTTAAAGTTTACTACTGTAAGTTGAATGAAGAACGACGGAGTATTAGACATTGTTATGCCAAGGCTGTCGTAATCAAGATATATACAAACTGAACTAAATTCATTATCATGCTATAGTATCTGGAACTAGAGGTTCGAGATAAATGTTTTTCATAAGCGATATTCCAAAAGGGGATTTTGCAGCAAAAATCAATACAAGGATATTTTGAAAATATTATCCACCTAATTAAAGAAATGTATGAATGAATTCTCAGTATTGAGCAATTAAGTATATGAATAGGTGTCAAGTAGTTTCCTTATTGTATCGTTCATTTACTAAGTGGTAGGAGTTTTAGATATTTACTTGCAAACGATAACAACCAGTGAAGGGCGAAAATTAAATATTCCAATAGTCGGTCTATACTGAAATTTGGTTTCATGTCGACTGCGTGAGAAAAACATTTAAAGAATTAAATTGAAATCGTTTGATCCGAAGACTAACATTTAACCGATATATTATAATCACTATTAAAGCCCTTGCCTTTCAAAATGTAGATTAATAAATAGATTTATACATTCCTCAAAAAGTTGCAAGTCGACTGGAAACGCTAAAATTTAGTATTTTACAATATTTCAAGACATTTTTGGGTACGAGCACATTTTTTTCGATTCCGGTATTTTAATATGTCTGCTCTTATTTAAAAATTTTACAATTCACTTCCCCACATTAATATTTTTGAATGCAACATGAATTTCATGTTTAAACCTATGACTTTAAAGCACGAGTAAAATAAGATGGTTTACTTTAAACGAGTAAAAAAATTATACAATTCCGAGATACCACCGCGAGTTCATAGATTCATTTAACAATTGGAACCGTTATTTTCTTAAATCTTAACTCGAAATAAGAATCGGAACTCCATAAAAGTTTAAGAGACTGATTTCATTACGACAAATCGATTCACTAAAAAGTTTATAGCCTTAACAAAAATGTCAAGATAATAGTTCACAATGTTAACCACTTATCCATCTCAAAACCTGCCCCTTCATTCATTTTTATTAATATCAAATTTGTGAAGATGCGATAATAAAAAGTTAGAGTTGTATTTTTGACGACTGTACATATCGAAATAAGATTGCACTAATCCTTTTCCAAATAATCCTTCATTTAGGAGGACGGTACGACACTTCTCCAATGTTTTGGGGTATGTCAGACTAGTGTTAATCGTACGTGAATATATGTACACAAATATTTTAGGTAGAAATTTGAGTAGTTTTGACTTTCCAAATGCTTGTATTTTTTTCATAATATGAACCATTTCACAAATTTTTACTTTCTGAAATCTGAAATTCAATTTAACAAAATAAAAACCTTCATTTCTTACCTTGGAAGGAAATCCACATAATTTGATCTGGCATCGCAGGGATTACTATAGTTCCAGTTTCTCATCACAGACGGGCTGCTTAGGCAATACTCGGGAATTTCATGTAGAAAGCAAGGTTGCAGGCATTCTTGATACGTGTAGAGAAGCAGCTTGAAGCCATTTATACGAAGTTTCTGTAAAAAGGAGAAATAAAGGTTGTATGCAATAAGAATTTCTACACAATTAAATGTTACACTAATTGCTCATTTAGGTCACCATTCTAGCCGTTATACCAATGTTTAGTTGGCTGACAAAGTTAATATTTCTTCAACAAAAACGGATACCAGCAATGAATTCACTTCTCGAAGCAATAAGATAAGCCCTTACGTTTGTTCTATTGTGTACTTAATAAATTTTCCGAGTGAAAATTACGATAGAAACTACAGCTACTCGGTTATACTTCGAAATAATTTACCATGCAGGGTAACGAGATTAAGTTTTATTAATCTTTTGCTGCCCATTTTTTTTTACCATCGATTGCAGCAGCTTTAGTAGAACATCTTTGAAATTATAGTTTAGGTTTCAGATATTTTTGAAGAAATAAGAAACTTACCAATAGACGTGAAAGCTGTTTTACCAAGTAGGACAACGGTAGATGCACGAGCACAACATGCTTTAACGCAACATAATGCTGCACAATCACCATAAAAAAAAATAACAGCAAAACCATAAAAGGTGATAAATGCCACCGATTAGATTCTTTTAAAGTATTTTGAATATCATCTAGCCAATAAAAATGGTTCTAACCAACCACTCTTGCTGAATTGATTTGCATAAAAGTTATTTATATTTGTTTTGGCGCCTCGATGGCGTGATGATTGGTGTTATGTTTTGGTAACACCAGATTGCTGATTCAAGGTACGATTTCACTGAGGATAAATTTTGTATACTAACTTTTTGAATAATAAAGCTGGCATCGAGGATGAAATACCCGGGCAATCGATAAGGCGTGTACTTTTAATTACTGTTGTATCTTTTCACCATTTGAGAATGCTTCAAAAAATCGAAATCCGCCCCAAATTTGTGCATGAGAAACAATTGGAATAATGGGTTCAAAAATTCTATAAATTTAGATTTGATTTTGGCTACTGAGCATAATTCGTCTTAAGGGAAAATTTATCTATCTGTACTGATTTAACCTTCTAATAATTTTCAAACAGTTTTATAATAGGATGTAAATCTAATATTCTGTATAATTGTTATTTTCAGAGATTCCAAATTGTGTGTTTTTGCAAAACATTGATAAATGAGTCTTAGTAACTAATTGCATGAAAGTTAGTAAAATTATTGAAATTCTAGCTATAATGGCCCAATGCTATTCATTTCCTTTCTTGATTTTTTTTATTTAGGCATAGTAAAATATTGGTCATTCTTATCTATTTTTCTAAAATAAAATGGTTTAACGCTTAAAATAATATTTGTGATTGAGCCATTTAAAAGTGAAACAAATTCGAATATATATATATATATATATATATATATATATATATATATATATATATATATATATATATATATATATATATATATATATATATATATATATATATATATATATAAATTCCTTAACATAGAAGTAACATAAAAATATATTGTAAATGATAATAGATTCCTAAAATAGTATCGAATGTAATACTACGAAATATTTTTGCTTCTGAGCTCCATTCTCTTTCTAAATGTGATGGCTTTTGAAATGGCTATAACTGAACGATACGACTTATCGAATTAATTAACACTATGAATAATTTAATAGCTGTAATATTTTAACTACATCCCTTTTTTGTGTATCTAATTCCTTTTCTCGTCTTGAAATTCGAGCAAATAATTTTTTGTGAATTTTTGACTAAAATTTTTGTGATTGTGAAGATTTAAATTTAAAATTTCGTCTTTGAAGAAATTTTTGAAATTTTTAAAGCAATCACCACTCCGTATATAGATGTCAGAGCGTTGAATACGCATACCGAAGTTTGCGAGTTCGATACTACATTGGCGCAACAGAATTCGCATGATATTCTTACATATTATGCGTTCTATCAAAGTACCAGAAAGGCCGATTTATTTATTGTAAAATCGTGTTTTATTTTTGGAGAAAATATTAAGTTACGAATTACATACTAATTACTTAGGAATATTTTTCAGTCATACATACATATGAAATGGCCATTCTAATAGAAATAAAACATGAATATACTTAGTTAATCACGTTATTCGAATTCGTTAACACAGTAATTGCATTGTGTAGACAAATGGATGTGAGCCGAATGTATTCGTAGTCGGATAATGTCATATAGAGCCATGTTACAAAATTTTGAGGCACCAGTAGGTTATCATCCTATGACAACAATAAATGTACTTTTGAAATAAAAAAGTGTACGAGATGGCGCTAGATGACAATGTCAGGATAAGGTAAAAAAAAAAAAGCTCTGATAGTTAGTTATAAACAAGAACGTGTGTGTAAAATCACATTTCTTCATGAAAAGCACATATAGATAAACTTAAAATGCAAAAGTATATGTAAATATCAAATTTGATCCAAATCGTTCGAGCCGTTTCCGAGATACACGAAATAAATTTATGTGGATACAAGAATTGCTCGTTTAAAATTATAAGATTAACATCTGCTCGTTATTTGGCACCCTTAGCAGAATTAAACTCATAACTCAGTCTCAGCACATGGAACAGCGGTGATTTTGTGATTTCTTTGCTGCAAAACAGGAGATTTACAGGTTCGCTAATTGAATCCACTGTAGAACATCGTGCAAGAATGCCATGAGAGTGAGAGCATATATGAACATATCGAGTCAAGTTCAATCATATCATAGCACTATTAGCAATATACCTATTCAAATAATTATTTTTCTAACTTTCGCAGTGCTATAACTTCAATTTATAATTCTTCATATGTACTACACAGATATTAACACAGGTTTCTTTTCTCCTTAACATTCTACAAGGGGAGAAATTCATACGATTATATATTTAACAGAACAGTGAAAATAACTTGAATATTAGTTCAACAATAATATCAATTTTTGAAGATTATGCAGAAAAAAGGATTTAAAGGTTATATGACAACTAATTTGGTTTCATTCAAGACATTATTTCAACATTTTATGATGGTGCCAAAACCAATTTCATACATAAAATTATTTTTGTGAATAATTGAGCTGGATATATTTAGTATGTATATATTGTTTATATTAGAAATATAAGACAGTATTTTATACATAAATTGAATGTAATGTCTGTGAATCTATGCCTGAGTTTCCAATATAAACAATGTAATCAAGATTATTATTATTTTTCTTTTTTATTAATAATAAGTCAATCCTTGTACACTACAAAGTACAGCACAAGGCTCACAGAAGTAAGTAGAAACAACTTCATACATAGATAAAAATATGTACATATAAAAATACGGATAAAAAGAACAGAAAAAAAATAAACAACAAAACTAATTAAAAATTGAAGCAGCAAAGGCAATAAATTTACAGAATGAGAAAAAAAGCCATTTTGTGGTCGACCAAAGTAATCAAGATTAAAATTTGAAAATAAATGTATGAAAAAATGAATGAAGAAAGTGCCAATCCTGTACGTCTTTCCTTATCATTTTCAGCGTCTTTTATCTTTTTTGAATAATTTAAATACCTCTCTGAGCAAAAACAGATAACAGAATAATTTTCGTCCTTTTAGCATATTCTAATGATTACCGTTTCTTCATTTAAAAAGATTATTTTAAGAAAAAATTTCTTTGCAAATTTCAATACATTTATAAAATACATAAATGTATGGTTGCTTAGAAATATACAGGATGTTTGATTAAATTGTAAAAATGATATTTATTCTATTAAATCGAAAATATTTACACTATCTCTCTGAATATATGTTTTATTACGACAAAGAGAAAACATTTAAGCATTCATTTTTACATTCGAAATATCATCAATTTCCAATTGAAAAGAATTTTATTGATGTTACAGAGCACTAACATAACGAAGGATAATTAAACCCAAATATTAATCAATGCATTCCGGTACACTGTTACATTCAGTTACAATTTTGAAATGGGAAATGCATGATTATTGTTACGGGAATAAAATTTTGCTAAAGAAGTCATTCAATATGTTTATTGAACATTGTTTATAATATTTATTTATTTATAAAATTTTTTTTGAAAAAATTGCAAGAACTTGAATGCAAAACTTATAATCTCCATTCCGTCTATATCTAATCAGTTTTCTTAAATGTTCGCTCAAAACGGGAATAACTGCCCATTCCATTTTTCATTAATAGTTTTTAGAGACAGCTCAGTCCGACTGTGGATATATAGTTCATTAGATACTATAATAGGATTTAGATAATAAAAAGGTCACTGTTCCCACATTCTTTGGTCTATTCTTATGAGACATTTTTTCATATAGCGGAACCAATATCGCGTGGAAAAAAGTTTGATGAAGCTTCAAAATTTTAAAAGTTACAGAAAAATTATTCTTACTGAAAGGTAAATTAAAAGCTAATCGATATTCTTGGTTGTAATTAAATGTAGCTGATTTTTTAATAATAAATAAGTTTTTTTGTAGTTTACACATACGAAGTTTACACAAAGTTGCAATTTACACGCGAAATATTTAATAGATATATAACTTTTTATGGTATACTTATATATATATGACATATAACATATGGCATTGACATTATATTTAAAGTCGAGTTCATTAATTAATTAGAGGTCACACTTAATATAGATTTGTTAAGTATGACCTCAAATTAAAGTTACACAAAGTCCATAATTAATTTAATTTCTCTAATGCATTCAGTTTAAACTATTTTAATGCTATTATTATTAAATAAATTAAATCATTCAATTTAAACTGTTCGAAATAAAAATCATAAATCGAAGTAATATTATTGATAACTCATTATAAAGGCCCTTTTTAAATTATTGCACCGGGTAGTAGAAGAGAAATCTTTGAGTCATCAGAAATCCGGAGAATAAAATAAAAGTTGCAAAAGTTAAAATAAAATTTCCAGGCACAATTGCTTTGAATGGTCTAAGAATTAGAAGGGAACTATTAGGAATAGAGTAGGAATATTGTTTAATGAACTGAGACTGTCAAATTTAAAACCAGATGTCGGATCAACAAATTTTTATTGTTTCAAACTGTTCTATCTCCAAATCTACAGTTTGCTTACGCCTTAATATTCATCTTAATCATCCCATTATTAACATTTCCTTTGCACATTATATTCATCCACTCTTTCTGTTAGCTGGTTAAAGTGACAATAAATAGGATAGTATATAATAGATATCTCATAGAACTTAGATAATAGATAGTTGCATAATTCTTTCATTTTAGTTGATTTCATTTAATTTTCTTCTATAGTCCTGTCAAAGAATTTCATGAGTTAAATATCTCATTTAAAATTATTCATTTTCCATAAATATGTCGGCTTTTAATTACAGCCCAAATTCGAATATTTTATTTAACAATTATGATTTAAAAGGTTAAACAAAATGTTATATTTCGTTCCATTGGTACCATCTTTTGTTGATTTTTTTAAAATTTTGCTGCTGATCCTTATTTAAATGTCCTCAAGCTATGGAAATGCTTAATAATTCCTCACATGATTTTATTTGTTAATCCTCAATCTAAACAAACGTGACTTTTCAAACACCCAATTCATTCAAATTCAGCAAAGCGTGAAAAAAATGCGAACTGCATGTTAACACTTATTCAATCCTATTATCAAGAAAACGTGTTGAATATTAATGTACCTTATGATTGATAGCATTTTTTAATGCGATAATACTCTTTTTCCAAAAATGTTATTGTTTCTGGTTTAGATTTCTTCACTTTTTTGCCTTTTAATGCGGGTGAAATATTTGTTTTTCCATTCGAAATATACATTATTTGCAATTTAGACATTGTTTAAAAACTTTTAAATGGTGAATGATTTTTTTTGTCAGTTTTATCAAGGGATTTTGAACGTTTTGACTTCAGAATGCCAAAAGCCTTACAAAAATTTAAAATTATCATGAAAATAAAAGAACAAAGAAAGACTTAAAAAGAACAAATCGTAAGATGTGCGAGTTCATAGGGATTTTTTAAAATCTTAAAACCAAAATAAATAAATTATGCAATTTACTCATTGAGAGGGCAGAGATTGATGATAATACAATAGTTTATGTATGGATAGGACGCATTATCCTATCCATAAACCGATGCTATTCTTTCGGGTAATTTTTATTGAAGCACGCCGTTTCTATTATAAACAAAGGGTGTAAGTAATAAAGCGAGTTATCATCAATGGTGTCTGGGGGAAAAATGTCTATTATTAATACTTGACAGAAATGAATTGTTATTGCTTGCAAAATAGCTTCGAAAGATTACCGAAAGAATCAGGCTTTAAATTTTTGCTTGATGTGAACATTCAAAACAGATTTCCGAAATTATTTTAAAGGTTTCTTTTTCGTTTATTAGCCACTGCATTGATTTGAATAAAAATTATTAAAGTATAAGAATACTGCTCATAAATTTGAATTTTTTGAGAAATTAATATAATAATTTTAAATTTCATAATTAATATTGATTTTTTCGAGACTTTTATACTCAAAACAAACATTATTTGCAAGTAATACTCCTTGTATTGTTAATGAAAAATGTTTCATGTTTGCATATATAATGTGAGGGGTAATTAATTTTGACTAAAATATTGAATTTTTTAAAAATAAAAAAAAATTTGGCAGGATTGGATAAATTTTATTATTTATGTACAATAATTTTAAAATTTAATGCGTTTTCCTTCTCACCGTGCATGCGCAGTGCATGGCGTTCAAAATTTTAATATTCTCCTAGTTCATAATTTTAATATTCTCCTAACGTAATTAATTTAATAAAATTTTAATTCCAAATGCATAGCGTTCAATAATTGCTAATTTCATAAAAAATCATTTCATAGTTCCAGAATAAATAATTTCAAATAAAGTCTAATCAGAATGAATAATTATAGTAAAATGCCCTTTTTTAGTACAACAAGAAAATTATGTTTTTAAAAATTTCTGTTTTTTGAATTTGTTTGTTCTCAAAATAAATAACTCCAAGCATTTTGGACAAAAGTAAGTAAAATACCTAATATTAAATGTTAATTATAAGGAATAAAGAGTCATAATTAATCAAGAATATATCAATGATATAACTTCATTTCTTAAAGCAAGCTTATGATAAAAATTTTGGGACACAGTCTTTTATACACTTATAATTAAAGCACGCTTAAGCTAAAAAAACTTTAAGAACTTTTTCAAAATTGAAATATATATGTGTTGCATCTATTAGAATTTTTTAAATCATTTTTAGTTCCTGAAGTTTTTAGGATTATTCATCAAAAAATATGGAAATATAAAGAAGAAAAATTTCGTCATCTTTGAATAGCACCGACGAAATATATTCCTTGAAATTCTTTCGAATTTTTTCATTCCCTCTTTTTTTTTTTTTTTTTTTTTTCAATTTTGTGCATTTTTTTTGCTATATTTTTATCTGAATGTTCCAGTCACGGTGAGTCAATTTGCTTGTAGTAATTGGTATTTATATGCATATACTTGATGATATTTTCCTCTTTCCATCTTTTTTATGCTATGATTAAAATGTTTATTTTTAGTAAAATATTCCGACTAAAATTTTTATTTTAAAGATCTAAATAAAAGATTTGACAATTTGAAGTTTATTAAAAACAGATTCTAATCTTGTATCAGAAAATATTTATTAAGCTGAATTAATAAGAGTGTGTACATGTATTAATAAATATAAGCAATATGTATATAAAATATACTATGATGCATTAATACAAATATACTCATTTATACAATGCAGGTCCACATTATTTATAATAGCTGCCTTTGGTGATTAGATGGTTCACCGGAATTAATGACTGTTAAAAATTTCAGTTAAATATTTTAATAATTTCAATTCATACTATTTTAGAAGCCTGATACCATTATTAGAATGCAATGGAATATGCATTCTTCTGTTTGGTTTATATTCTTATATTTACAATTATCAACCCAGGGTGCCTCAAAAATATAAATGCAAAGCTTCCTTCCGACATGGCGATTGTTTCTCGTTGCCCGAGTGATCAAAAGAAATGATGCGTAGTTGGCTAGTTAGTGTCGATGACGGACGTGACTTAATAATTGTTATAATTAAATTGATAAGTTGTATCCTTCATTGTGTTGAAGAGATCATTTCTTTCTATTTCAAATTTCGTTACTTTAGAAATGGGAGTGGATGTCAGAAGCAAAATTATTTTGTGGCACATGGAAAATCTTAGCATGATCGTTGTATAATCCGCCAATACTACTTTAGAAATCTATGAATTTACCATTTACAACGTTTTTTTATATTAATTCTATGTTAAGGATATTTTTTTATATTTGAATCTCTTCCACGTTTTCAAGCAAACACTATTATAAATATTTTCCTTTTGACTGATAGATATTTTATTTAAGAAAAAAAGACAAAAATTACCAAGTATCTGAAAATACAAAAATAAAAAAAGCAAAAAAGGAAAGGAATAACACTGGGCCATTAAAGCTTAATTTCGAAAAAAAAAATGGCTTTCATGCAATTAGTTATTGAGAGTTAATATGCATACAGGTGTTTTACAAAAATACACAATTTGGAGTTTCTGAAAACGAACAACTATACGTTTGATAAGATTTACATCATACTATTAAACTCTTTGGAAGAAGGTTAAATCAGTAAAGTTAGCGAAACATTTCCTTAAACCAAATCTAGATTTATGGGAATTGGACCCATCATTCAAATCGTGCTCAAGGACAAATTTGGGATTGATCTCGATTTTTGTGAAGCATGTTCAAATGATGAAATTATATAACGGTAATCACATATCGATACACTTATCGATGTGAGGATATTTGATCCACGGTGCCAGCTTTATCATTCCATAAGACAGTAAGTATACTGTACAAATCATCAGTGAAATCATAGCTTGAATCAGCGATCTCCTCTTTTCAAAACATCAACCGCCACGCTGTCGAGGCGCCAAAACGAATAGAGAGAAATTAATTTTATGCAAATGACTCAATAAGATTGGAATGTTAGAACCGTTTTTATTGGTTAGATGATATTCAAAATGCTTTAAAACAGTCTGATTGATTGCAGTTTTCACCTTTGGTGGTTTTACGAACTTTTATTATGCGATGCGTCGTGTGGAAAATCTTCTTTTGGAAAGTAATTGGCTTCTATTAAAGTATATTATAAATGTACGTCCACTATCTTGAGACTTGACGGAGAAATGCTTCATGTTAATTGGTAAGCAACTTTGAAAAAAATGTGAATTCTATTGACATTTTAAAGATTCTTGGCTTTGAATTTTTACTCCTCAATATAATATATTCTGCTCCTAATTGTTTATCGCCATATCGCTACTGTAGAGTTCAATTAGTTGTGAAATTCGTGCTTTAACAATAAGGGTTTATTTTAATGCTTCGTACAACAGAGTGAACTGTGTTCGCTTCTGAGTACAGGAATTAATTCAAATGCGAACTCGAGCGTTAGATTCCTTAAAGTGCATGCCTTAAAAGTTTATAGGTTCCTTGATTGACTTAATTTTCAAAATTGTTTAAATAATCTTGTTGATATACAGCAGCAGACTTGCCAATTATCATTCTCGGTTTCTCTCCATATATAAATAACGTGAAATTCGTAATCTTGAAACATTACTTCTCTTGAAATGTAAACTTCTACTAATTCTGAAATATAACATTGATTCGAGAGTAATGACGAGACCCTCAAATTCTACATGAATTTAAATTTGATTTAATATTTAAATCTGGATATTTACGATACCAGCAGGAAACTTGAATCTCTTAAATGCAGTATCTGAAAAAATTGCATGTTAATTATACTTTTATGGAAATAAAGTAAAGGAACAGGGCCAAACTTTTAGTTCTTAGGGTCCTACGAATGCTTTGTACTGCCTTATTGAAACATGGTCGAGGAAACGGATATGAAAATAGAACTTACATTTGAGATGGAATATCGCCGGTTCTAATCAACCAATAATGCGTGTCTGGCCATAAGCTCTCAATGAGTTAATGCTGTCTGTCTTGAGATGTTTAAAGGAATAATTTGATTAATTAGAAACTTTGATTCGGGGATTTCGGAGGAAATGGTTTCGACGAGTGAAGACTTATTGTCAAGTCTCAGATGTGATATTTTGAATAGGGAATAACCCGTATTCCAACACTGCATTATGCGAGGATTTCAAGAAAATTCTAATCCCTCCCGGAATGTATATCAAACAGATCTACCAATTTTCATTCCAATTACTGGCAAGTCTCTTGGATGGGGTTTAAATTCTAGTGCTTGTCGGTTAAATGAATAGAATGTGTAAATAAATGCATCTGTTGAAGATGGGTTTCAAAAAATATCTTCAACGTAAACTATAGTCATTCTCAAATATATAACGAGTTGTTGGAGTCGATCGTAAAAAGTGGGTATGATAAAAATATTTCAAAAAATTTAATCTCGCTACTCTGCATGTTCGATTATTCTGAAGTATAATCGAATAAATGCTATTTCTATCGCATTTTTCATCCGGAAATTTATTAGGTGCACAACGGAACAAACGTGAGGGTTTATTTTATTACTTAGAGAAATGATTCAATGCTGTCCATTTTTTTTTTTTTTGAAAATATCTCGGCTAACAAAATATTAGTATACTGACCAGAATGGTGAGAATATCTGTGTAGAAATTCCTATTACATGCAGTCTGTTTCTCCTTTTACAGAAATCTCAAATAAATGGATTCGAGTAGTTTCTCTACATGGATGAAGAGTACTTGCAACTAGCCATTCTACATGAAATTCCCGAGCATTGCCTACCCAGTCCATTTATGAAGCGTAACTAAAAATTCAGCATTCTCTACAATGTCGTTCAGACGAAATTATGTGGATTCTTTCCAAAATAAGAAACTAAAGATTTTATTTTAAAATAAAAATTGAATGTCTTGGGATTCAGGAAGTTAAATTCTGTGAAATATTCTACTTATTCTGAAAATATAAGTACTCTGAAAGTCAAATCTATTCAACCTTTTATCCAAAATGTTAATTGTGCTTGAATATACACATTAGGTAATAACGTATACCAATATCAATGGAAAAACTGTCGTATTATCCTCCGAATGAATGGCAAAAGGTTGGCGCAATCTTTTTATTGTAATATGTTCAGCAGTCAAAAATGCAACACCTCTCTAACTATGTTTATTCCATCTTCTCAAATTTGGTGTCGATAAAAACGATTCAGAGACAGGTTTGTTGAAATGGATGTGATTGAACAATTCGCCGTAATGAAATTAACTTAAAATTTTACGGAATTTTAACGATAATTTCTAGTTATAGACTTGAGAAATGACGCTTAATGTTAAACGAATCTTGTGAACTTTTGGCGATATCTCGAATTGTTTCTCTTGATAACTCGCCAAAAGTAATCTTATTTTAGGCTAAATGCAACAAATGCGTAATTATCTCGAATATTTAGACTTTTTGAGGAAGAGAATTGCAACAAAATAAGTTCTTAAGTAGGAGTAGATATGTTAAAATGCCAGAATCCGAAAAACTGTGCTCGTATTGCAACGTTTTCGATACGTTTAAATATTGTAAATTTCCCATGATCTATTTGTAACGCTCATTTTTCGAGGGACCATGAATGAATTCATTTGTATTTATGAATCTACTTTTTACAAAGCATGAGATCTAACGGTGACATTACAATATCGCTAACTTTAAAATTCATTTTTACATTAATTTAATTCATGAAAGGTGTTCCACTCGGATGATGTAAAATTAAATTGCAGGACAGATTTATAGTTGGAATCTTTAATTCTTTCTCTTTACTAAGTGTTATCGTTTGCATGTAGTTATCCAAAGAAATCGGTACCATTTCTTGCCATTTAAAGATAAAATAAATTAAATGGCACCTATTTATATACTTGAGTGCTTAATATCGAGCACTATTAATAAATTTCTTTAGGTGAATATTGCCAAAGTATGCTTAAAATTTTAACTCTAGAGTTGTAAAATCTCCTTTTGGGATTCATGAAAAACCATTGCTTTCAAACCTAGCTACAGACATTATAGCAAGATGATCACAACAGACGCCTTCTTATAGACAAGAACGTCCATCAATTCTTGCTGCAATTTGCGATGCTAAATTTAATAATTTTCTATCCGATTAACAATTTCGGTCAGTTCACCCCTTTAATAAATACAGATTTTTTCCATTGGCTTAATGTTTTTACGGTATTGGCACTTGGAAAATCGACTTTCTTTCAGGGAAGTTATATTAAAAAATGCATCTCATTCGTCAAAAAACAAATTAATGCTAACTTTTTAGGATGGGATCTATTAGAAATTAAAGTGAATGAATTTTAAAAATTGAAATTCAATATTTAAATAAAAAGAATATTTATTGCGAGGAAAAACACTCGTATCAAGGATAATCCCTTGTCGTATTTGCCCCTCCGAAATTCCTGGGATGTAAATGCGAAAAGTTTTGCTTGATAGAAATTAATATAAGACCTTGGTGGTTAGATTATTTTTGGATAGATTGCAAAAAAAGTATATCTCGAACTACTGCCAGTTCCGGTCCAAAATGGGACGCGCATAAAGACTCGCTGAATTGTCAAATCTGGATTCCCGCAATGGAACGTTAATTAACTGTCGATTAATTCGGTTAATCTGTCTCTAAACAAAGGTGTCCCTTTAAGCCATTTCCATCGACAATTTTGTGAAGATGCGGTAGCTACAAAGATACAGAACTACTCAATTTTTGACCGTACAAGAGTTTATTGACTAAAATGTCATGATGTGAAACTTGGTCGTGTTGTAATGTTTCCTAGTCCGGTTAAAGGATTCAAGCCGGTTAATTCTCGAGTGTATCAATATCCACAACATAATTAATATCTCGTGGATAAGGAACCAAGCTTCTTTTATCATGGCCAGTCTGAAGTAGAGAAATTTAACACTTCTAATACAAATCTTAAGAAAATGCACATAAGCATTGATTTTGTAATGCGAATTTAAGAGGGACTGAAATATGCAAACAATACGAGATAAAGTATAAGGGTTACAAACTTCGCAAGTGTAGTGAAACTTTGAAAGAAACAATGCAATTACGAATTATATGGTTTATGTATTCATATCGGTGGTGTACGATTTCAGCCAGCAGTAATTTTCTAAAATTAGGAATCCAGTAATTTGCAAGACAAAGAAACGTAATGCAAGTGTAAGCACCGAATCGATCCTTCTAGAAAACTAAAGTTTACATTAAACGCATTCGCTTTTATATTAAAACTGCATTTGGTAAAGTAGATGAATTTCGTGCATTAACTTCTAGCGAAACCATTAATCTACAATTATCTTGTAAAGCGATTTGATTGCGCAGTCTAAAATTTTAAATGCTTTAATTTATTGTTATGCAAATCAAAATTCAGCAAGTTTCAACATAGAAAAACTTTGGTTTATATTTATGTGAGAAAAATGTTCCTCTTCTACGAATCGGAATTGAAACCCACAAAAAATGTATTCACTATATGTGGAATTTGAAGCTAATATTCTATTTAATTCAGCTGCTTTACACAACTGCAGTGTAAATCATTTTTCACTCATTGCCTTCAACTTATAACTTCCAGACGATTAAATTAACTTCATTAAGCCTTCATAGTAAATGATCGTTCATTGGATCTACCAGATAAAGTTGCAAGGATTATCACTAACGTTTCGAAATGGTAAAGGGAAATTACAAGTAAAGAACGATGAATTAAAATTACTAAAGAACATGGTATAGTCCTTAATATAAATATGAAAAATGTTCTTAGTTCATCGTTTACTCTAGAATATTTCTCTTAGCCTAATTTTTCTGTACTGTGATCAGACTTTAAATTCGGATTCTTTTACTCTGCTTTAATTTGCGTGACACTGCTACGTGTGACTTGACTCAACTTCAGTACATTCATTCATAATCATAAAACTCGTCTTTTTCAGGCGTCTTGATATCAACTTCAACATGAAGATCTGGATGTTCCTCCTTGTTCATATTAATCTCAATCTTGCCTCAAGGAAATTCAATGCTCTGAAATCCAGACTGCTTGCTGAATAACTTCGGATGTTGAAGTAACCTTTATGATTTGACTTTGTAATTGGCACAGTACTTTGCTTAATTTTTGTGCCTTAATCTACCTTAATAGTGCCGTATGAAATGAACCTATATACATGAAAGTTCTTGGTAAACAGACTGATATCTATAAAAAATGCTTCATGTTGTATTCTTAAATTTAAAATTAGCTTTAACTTGATAGTAAATAATTCTATATCAAATAGGTGAACTTCAAGGTGAATCGATTTTAAAATTCTCGAAAGATTTTATTCTTAGATTAATCGGAATTTTAACTTTTTATTTTGGATTGAATGAAACGGACAAAACGCTTCTATGCGAGTGATGGCAAATACTGCCATAAGAACCCTCCTTCCCTGCGCTTGCGACTCTGTTGCAGTTGGTATTGGACATTTATCATTTGCAGGTTACATCTCGTACGAGCTGTATATCGAGCCTTTAAGTGTAACATTATGAATGTTAATAAGTACTATAGTGCTCATAATAGCCAACTTGTCGGCAGTATAAAATACTAAAGCGAATGCTACTTAAAAATCACTCTATATTGTCTGTTTGGCTCAAATTCGCTTGGTCTGGTACGGCATTAAAATCTTATAGGTAAAATCATCTGAAAGGCAGTGTTTCTACATAGAAAGCCGATTTCAATAATTAAAAAAGCACTAGCCTTTTTCCAATATTCTTCACCGGGCCGCTCTCAAATAATCAGTAATGAATGAATATCTAGAAATTTTTGATCTATTTTAAATCAACCTAATCAAACCTTGATATCTTAAGTTTATCTGATGAATATTTTCGGCAGATTTGCCCACTAAGATGAAAAGTATGTTAAGGAAATAAAGTGTTATGTTTCGTGTATCAAGCCTTTACGAAGTCGGATCTTTATTGCTAATGATAATTTAAAGTTCCTCAAACCTTTAATTGAAAAGCGCCCTTTAAAAGATTCTGTATAAAAAAAAATTCCATACAAAAGTATCCTTAAATCGATAAGTCTTCAAATTTATTGACTAAAAGTTATCTTGATTTCTAGCAGGAATATTAGCATATAGGGATTCGTGGTTTAGTTCGGTTGTCTAAATACTAAAATGAATCGAACGAATATACCGATTTCCTCGAATGAAAGCTAAAAGCACACGTGAAATGCAGGATTTTGATCGGAACAATGTCATTAATAGAATTTGGTTAGCATATAAATGATCGTGATCAATGCCAAAAGGAAAAATTGCATTTAACTGGTTTATTATAGATGGGTAAAGTAAGATGGGGTTTGGAGAGGAAGAACGCGTTAATTACTGGTCCCTGTTTACTTTCCGTCTAGGCTGTTTGGGACCGGCGGTCTAAGCGGAAAGTATCGGTCCCCAGGGAACTGTTAATTAACGTGTTAATGACGAATGAAGTTAGTAAGGAATTTTAAATAGCCAAAAATGTAGCAATAATTCGGAACTGGGAGGGCATTTAAATTGCTTTAAATTTATAATGTCAAGGTAGGTTTAAAGGATTTAAACCTGTAAAATGCAATTTGAACTTGAAGCATTGGTAGCGAATACAATAATTGGGTATCTTTCAAATCTAGTATGCTGGTTTGGGTCGTCCTCATTCGCAAACATAAATATTAGTTGGAAGGAAAACGCTAGTACTCGACTTCATGACGCGTAACTATTCTATATTAGTGAGCGATTAAAATATTTATTTCTCTATCCAACACTAAACAATAACTTTCAACCAAAACGCGAATAATGTGGATATTTACTGATGCATCGCTTTGCGGATTTTCAACTGTAATCAAATCTTTAACTTCGTGATTACTAATCATTCAATAAATATTTTAAACTACCATAAAAATTGCAATTTTAAGCAGGTTGCCTTTCAAAAACACTTCCTGAAATCATTATAGTTAGTTTAAGTTAAAATTTAAGTCCCCCAAATTTCTCAACCCTTGTTACTTTCTGTTAAACCTTTTGCAAATTAAATTGGCCATTTTTAGCGGCATATTTAAATGCTCTAAACTCCGTTGGTCCGTTTTTAAAACTCCGTTAGTCTTGAATTGAATCGGGAAGCCAACATTACAGTTGGCAACTTTCGGCAATATTTATCGGCTAGCTTTAGTTGCTTCGATTAATTCCTTTAAACTGAATGAAGTTTAGCTGAAATTGAAATGGTCAGTAGGATGACGCCATCTTGCTTCCATTCATCTGCTTTTTCTTCTCTCCTCTCCACACCAAGTATGTAATCCTGAATGTTTTGCTAGTACGATTAGCATAATCCTTGTGGTTTGGATATCGCTTTCGGGATCGAACAAAATTCAGAAAGTAGAATACTTTTTCGCTCCAATCCTGGATAACTACCCTAAAATCATTCCGTACCCTATTCGGTTAAAGCAAGTCCGTTTGAAGCAGAGATCGATGTTTTTAAAATTGTCCGTTTCATTTGAATCTGTAATTTAGACCTTTTTACCTTAGTTTAACATTTTAAATTGGTTCTCACTGGAACTACCGTTTCTCTGATATTTTATTAAATGGATTCTTTAAAAGATCTCTGATACGCGGAATAAGTTCTAACTTGCGTTAAGTGTTTGCATGTCGGCGACTCACGAGCTAATGTCCCTAATCCTAGCGTTTATCTTCAATAAATGTAGAATGCATATTTAATTAGACACGGCCTTGAAGTTCACTTACTATTTTAAAGTTTAGCAATAATAAGTTTTAAATCTTATTGGCTGTTTTATCGCATCTTGGAATTGTTACAACAGCTGAAATGCCATTTCTTGGCACTGGATTTTTATAAAATGCGATTTTACTAAAATTGCTGCCGATTATATAAGTCAAATTTTCAGTCTTAAATTTTAATTGCATAGTAGTATTAAAGTTACAGGCTGGATGATGTATGTTAGCCAAACTTAAGCTTATTGCGACTATTCAAATTAAATACTTAACGATACTTTGCAAGAGATCAGCAAGTTACACTTCCTGTGATTTGAAAGTCTGATCTGGAATTTAAAATTTTTTCTATACCTTAAAATTTAAGTTGAATATCTTTAAATCCTTGTGCTCTACTCTATTTTCTCCGAATGTCTTTAATATTCCTTGAAAGTTCATAACGATTGGCTTTGAGATGGAATATGTGACATCTCGTATGGGCAATATTATGCAATATTTAAGGAATACTTTAAATGCCATCAGAATTTAAAAGTATACAAATCTATGCAAAAGTAGAAATTTCAATGAACCCTTAATTTGCTTGCATCTTAAAATTAATCCAATTAAAGTAGCTTGAATTCGGTTTTCTACCACTGTAATAAAAAATGGATTGACTAGCCTCGTATAATACTGTGGAGGCATAAAAACGCCAAGCACATCGATTACCCCAAACTTGGTATCGAATTTTAGAAGGCTAATGCAGTCGGTAACACACAAGCACTTGAATATCTTAAATTTTAATGAAGGGATTTTACTTCTAGGCTGCTAACATCAGTGTAATATGAAATTACAGCATAAATATTTTAACGTTAATTGCTTAATAATCTAAATCTCTATACTAACTTCTAACAGGTAGTTATAATGTTCAGACTCGGACTACCCTGAAGCAATTGATCCTGCAATACTGAAGAATTTGAATCTTAAGTCCACTTTTCAATTTCTTGATCTTAAAGGTATCAACTAGGCAAGTCTGTTCTAATTTAGGTTTAAATAATAACATGAATATAAAAGTTCGCAATAAACTGAGTTTTCATTATAAGCATTAAATAGAAAAATTACAATATTAAACAGTCGTATACAAGACAGAATAACTTAATAGAGCTCTATTTTCTTCAGCTGAAGGTGGCCCGTAACTTCGCCGGCAAGTTATTGGTCCACCTTCTGCTTATGAAAAGTTTCGATCGTGATGCTTGGCCAACATCGCGATCGAAGCCTTTTTAATTAAATTTAATTCCGTTATTTTAGTAGAAACCCATAGCAGCTTAACTGTAACGTATATCCAGTCTTAAGGTGTAAAAACTTCGCAAATTTTTACTTTTTTAATAAAATATAGTTTTTTAATACGATGGTAATCTTTTCTTTAAATCTTAAACGGTTAAGTTTATCGTACAGCATGCTTTTAGATTTCCAAGTTTCAATATTTTAGCTTGAGTGATAAATTGTGTTGAATAACAGCTTGCCTAGTTGATATTTGCGAGTTATCTTAATTTGTCCTTGCACTTCCATAGGTTAGCAACGTTAGCTTTAATTCTTAACTAGATTTCTTGTCGAAGATAAGTCTTACCTTCAACATCTGGCAATGCGGGTTTTCTTAATGCGAAAAAATGTTATTTTCCCCTAAACTAGCAGATTTTATGAACTTTTATATCGGTGTAAATTTTTAACCTTAAAGCTCGAGTTAATGATTCATGATTTACCTGATAGTTAATGTGTATACAGCCGTAAGTACTAAAGTTTTGATCAGAAGGTTTAAAATTCGTAGTAATTTTCTAACGGGTTTGGTTGGGTTAAAATTGGCCACCTCGGTTTCAGAGTATTTATATTCCTCAAATTAGGCTTTGAAAGAAAATCGATCCTTTTGGTAAATACCCGATTCCTATCTCATTTTGATCTGAAATGCTAAATATTGGAATAAACAGATTTGTCTTGCAAAACTGAAACTGCGGTATATTGGAATTTTGGGTGAATTTGAATGTAAATTAGTCATGGCAATGAGACTTGGAAAGGGTCAATATTGTTAATTTTTGACTCGATATCATTTACAGGCAAACTTGAACAGTAGTCGACTCGTTAATTTTATTCTCGCTAGGAATCGTCTTAAAATATTGCTATGTCTCTTAATATTGGTTCAGGATTTAAATTCGGTAGGTGCTACTTAAGAATTTTAGCTAGGGAAGACTGTCAGTAGCTGTGCTAGCCAGTTACTTGGCAGTCATCTAAATTCCTGCAGACATTTTGAACTTTGCCTGATCAGCATCGAAGTCGAAATGTTTTGGAATTTGAAAGTTATCAATGAATAAGCAAGCCGATTCGGGGAAACTCGGTTTTGACGGGACGAATGCCGTAAATGAACCATCCGAGAGGCCATTTTTAGCAGTTTGAGAATATATAGGCATCGTATATTTAGCCATACCTCGCTTTTGTTTATTAAACTTAGATTTCAATTTAACAAACTTTGTTTCGTTGATATCTTTTTTTTTTATTCCATGTCTTAAATTTTTAATGAGAATAGGAAGCATTTGAATCGCGTTGTTCAGACGATTAGTCTCTCTATAGAAACTACGTAAGGCGGCTTTCCTGTGGGAATTTCCAGGTTTTAAAATTGGTATAACCATTTCACCCTAAAATTTCTTTTTAACCACAGAATAATGAACTCTCTCGGTTATGGTACAAGGGAAAATTAACCCATAATTGCTAGTTCATTTTGGTTCTTATTCATAGAACTTCTCAGCTGCAGCAATTATAGCAAACATCCAATAATGTACTTGTTTTTCAAACGGATTTTTTCGCTCAAATCGAAAATTAAAAACTGTCCGTGAATACTTAAAATTGCATTTTTGCTAGAATACTTTTACAATATCCTGCTTTCAACTCTTTTGCAATGGTATATTGAAAGGCAATTTAAACGAGTTCCTTCAAAGAAAGGACACTCTCGCTTAAATTTAACATTAACATATTCCAAGCAAACTGTAAGATCCTGTTCCTATTCAAAATATCCTAATTTGTCTCGAAATTCCCATGTAAATATTTTAAAAAGTTCATTTTCTCTTTCAAAGCCAACGAACAAGCACCTCTGGTATCTCTGCGTTTAATGACTGTAAAATCTTTCGTGATCGGATAAAATATTCTGGCGTTCTCTAAACTAAACAGAGTAGGTGAAGATTTTCATTTATAAAATGCATTCTCCAGCCTTTCGTAATTAAAATTCGCATTTATTTAATACAGCTTAATCTTTAGAAATATTTAGTATAAACCGAGTCTTTAAGATTAATTCATGTGAAGAAATTTGTACTTTAAAAGTAACGATTACGTTGAAGTTCTTGTTAGTACTAAGTTATTTTGACACAAATGTGCAAAAGACTTATTTTAAACCTTGGTTTTTATCTAATTTTGTCAGATTAATCTCCCTTCTGAGATTTTAATTCTTAAGCGTTTAATATTCTTTGTATGTACATATGTATGTAGATACTAACGAACGCAGAAAACTCGTATTTCATGCTCATTAAGAAAATCTAGTTTACTGCTTCAGTCTTTTTAAAATTTGCCTTTTTACTTGATAAAGAAATTTAAATCGTCATGTAAAGAGTTTAAGAATGCATATCTAGCAAACGCTTGTATTTTTCGTTCACTGGAATTGTGAACTATGTTCGGTGTATGAAAAATGTGTGCCTATGAATTGTATGTCTTTTGTAACTGTAACTGTAGCTGTTACTTGCTGTTCTTGTAGATTTTAAGCTTTGATAAGTCTTGTCATGTTTTGGGCTGAATACATCGAAATTAATGTTAAAACGCAATTACGAGGATTCTAATGTCGTCTTAAGCATTAAATTTCTCAGTATATTTTTCTAATGTAATCTTTCAAATGCTCTAAATTTCATTTACATAATGGTGTAAACATTGAATCTTGTAAATATTGCTTACTTAATGTATCAAATGTATCGTGTAATAAATTTGTTTTCTCGCAACTTATAGTACTTATTTGTTCAATATATTCGTACATTCTTGGTCATCCTCATTGCTCTAATTCATGTAGTCGGTATTCTAAAATTGCAGGTATTCGCGATCCAGTAGACTTGATTACTGTGGTGACTTAATCTCGTATACAATAATTCTTTTTAAATTTAGATACGAGTTGCAACGTTGATTTATTTTATGCATCAGTTCAAAAATAAAGTTTTTTAATGCCTTGTTTCCTGCAGCTGCAAAATGCACCAACTAGATTTCTTACTAAATTTAAATTTTTTTTTGCATTCTGAATTGTTAAATATAGACTAGAACTTCTAAAAACCAACTAAATTTCTGCGAATTTGCTACTTAAGTAGCGGCCCACTCGCGTGCTATTGCCTTCGAATTCTTAAAATATGCATTTAATTAAGAAAAAATTACTATAGCCTCAAAGTCTTGAATTTAGATTTTTCGTTTGCCTGTTTAAAATGTCTCAAATTTCGTGCGATTATATTTCCTCGACAGAATTTTCTATTTGGTTCTAAATGTTTATAGATAACATTGCGGTCAAGATTTTTTGTTCAGACTCGATGCTGACACCCAAATTTTCAATTTGCAGTATTAAGAACAATGTATATCCTTTCTATATCGGCACATGGTGCTTAATTTTACTTGTGTCAACTTTAAATCTGATCTTATTCCCAATGAATAACTTGATAGAACTTATAGATCCTCCTTAAATGTTTCATTATGCGCCCATTAATTCGAAATTGAAGTTGATAGGATTGCTTTGAATTTAGCCTTTCTGATCGAATATTATCCTAATTATAGTATTCCTCGAGTTTTAAATTTGAAATATTGCCTCTTGTCGCGTCGTTTAATTCAAATATAACTGAACTGTACTTGGTTTAATTTTCAGGCTCATGAATCTGATAATCGATATCTAAAATATCTTGCTCAATTTAAAGTTGGAAATGTATTCAGAGTGGTTAAATTTATTCAAGAAATTCCAATTTTTACAGAATTGCTTAAATAGTAATAATGGGAACTTAATCTCGTTAAAATATTTCGGGAAAAACTCGTAAAAAAAATCTAGCAGATCCCATTAAATCAAATTGTGCGAATTTTGTAACCCCTCACAAGAGACGAAATCCCATTCGGAGAACTTTAATTCTTGATTTAAATTGTTTGAGTCAAACTTGCATATCTGTAGCACCAAAATTAATTTTACTCTTTACTTAATGAACTTTACTCCTTAATTCCTAAATGAATTTTACTCCTTACAAATATAAGAGGGAATTGCAATTGCTTTCTAGGCATGCAATTATGATTTTAATTTTGTATAGTGAAATGAATTTGTTTCTGTAAAATGTGCTTAGAGTATGTAGTCGCAGAGCACTCATTTATATCTCAACCCCTTATTCTTGTCATTAAAATATCATAATTCTCAAATGACTACTCTGGCGATTAGGTGCTTTTAACACATTCACTGCCGAATTTATTCTTTCTTTAACTGTTCAATTGGATTCTTCCCGTCTGTACATTTGACTGCAACTCTTTAATTACTATCTAATCAAAATATCAAGCTTGAATCGTAGCATAGAATGTGTTAAAGGGAATAAATTCATTGCGTGTGTTCTCTCCTTGATTTTTCTCGGAAACGAGAACCCGTTTCGTATGGAATTGAATCTTACACTCGATCAAAGAAAGATGCTAATTTTTTCGATGCGACTCTTGCCATAGTTGTAGAAATCTAAACTTTGTTCATGAATCTCCTTCAGTTTTAAATTACAGCGTTCACAAGGCTCGACGATTTATCCATTTGACGAACTTCCTGTCAATGGAACTTGAATTCAGAAATAATAGCAATATTTAATCTAATTTTGGATACATATTTGCATTTTGGTGATATAATATCTGAAATTTCAATCGTGTTAGATTTTATTGCAGCGTTCGAGTTGTCTCCGTCAATATGTATACTGGAGGCTTTCCAAATAGGCAAAATTAGAGGTTTAGCTTGCAAAATTCATCCAGAGTATTTTTGTCATGTTCACATAATTGTAACGTCTTCATTATATAGGAAATTCATTAAAATTCGGAAATCAAACTTCATGACGGTTATTGCTGTCCTTTACTAAAGGAAAATGCTGCAATACAAAAACAATGAAGAGAAAGAAAATTGGAAGCGCAACGTGCTGTCTCTTAAAAAAATTACATATTTTGTACTGTTACATGCAAGTGCACACTATTTTCAAGCAAAATGACAAATTATATTCCTTTAGAATAATAGAACTAAAAGAAATTCGTATTTTTCATGATACATTTCAGTTAGTTAAGGGAATCATCGGTAATTGATACAAATCTTAATCGGTGGAATACACTCAAAGACCAGAAGGCATTTAAGCACGGATATAAATATAAAGCGCTCAGTGGTTCAAATTACTTATCCTAGTATCAAATCGTATATTCTCAAAACGCTTTACATTTAACTTATGAAAATAAAATCAATTTAAATATCAACAAAATCAGTCGTCTTCAGTTTTTCCTCTTCCTCCATAATTCAGCTATTTAAGCTTTTTTATTTGAATTATTGTCTCCTAAATCTTTTTAAAAGCATATCCAAGTGCAAGAATAAACTCATCTTTCTATTCGCAAACCTATTTTAAGCGGAATTATTTTTTTCCTGTTAAATGCTGTATGCCAAAACTATACCTTTACTCTCTGAAAAGTAAAGAGATTATACATATTAGTGCGATTCCTTTTAGTGCTTATAAATCTTATAGTTAATTTTTATAATTCTTAATTTTTTCTGTTAGAGGTTTCTTTTAGTAATCATTGTCCAAAAGATTGCTATAACGATGCATCTTGCATAATGACAATTAGTCTGGCCTTTGGAGCGCGAATGGTTAAGAGCTAAGTAATGATAAAACTACGGAGACTCATTTTGTAACTCTCAAATGCTTTGTCAAAGTGGATTTTATAAGTTCTTTCAATGTTATTTGAATGTACGAGATAAGGGTTTAATATTTCTCCGGACCCAAATTTTTCCGGAACCACAACCCTCAGTTTTTTAATTAAGTTTAATAATTCCCTTCGATTGTGAACATTTTAGATGAATTCAGAAAAATCTAAGATGAATTGATGAAGATATTTATGGAAGTTTGATTTGATTCTCGCCCATCTTAATCCAAAGTGACTCCTGATTCGCTGGTTACAGTAAACAAGGACAACATTCCATTAATATAGAAAAAATAAATTAGCCATTAAAATAACTAAACACATATCAAAAGTAAACGGTATTTTTATATCATTTAGAATTACGAACTTTACTTAGAGGAAGAATGATTAAGTCCTCTTACAGCTAAGGAATTTAAATGTTTGGAACTTCTAATGAGTGGTTATTTTTAGTTTTGGGAGATGCAGAAATTTTCTGAGAACAAGTTGTTCGAACATATATTTGTTTTATAACTATGAGTTAAACGGAGTATTCTTTCTTGTATCAATCCCTTAAGAACGTAGCTGACATAACGGTTTTAGGAGGCATAGAAATTTTCTTATCTTTTGAAATAAACTCTTGCGTTTCAATATTCTGAGGTACTTTAACCAATTTTTAAAATCATTCAGTTTATGAAAATGTAATATATTCAATGAAAAATATAATGATTACCCAAACTAAACTTCCTTTCTCATCAAACGTCTCGATGTAATTCAATATTTTCAATAAGTTTTAGTTTGAATTCAATGTATTCAATAAGTGTTAAGTTTGAGTGCGCTACTTCTGAAAACAATTGATGAAAATGGGAATAGACTGGCATTTTTAATGAACATTTGAAAAAACGGCTTAGATACAACATTTAAAGAAAAGAGATTACAGGTTTTCAATTCAAATTCTTCTTGCAATATTTCCAAAAATATCCTTATCAATAAATGTAATGGACAATGTTCAAAAGACATGGGAATAAAGTTTGTCTAAAGAAATATAACGGTATACATATATTTTCCATATTAATATTGCAATTGAATATGGATTTGTGAACGCGAATGTATTGTTTAATATTTAGGTTTTATTATCCTTTTTTATGATGGTACTTAACATCAATAAAATATTTTTAATGAAAAATAGGTGGTATTACGAATGTATGTTAAATTTTTGTTTCTCTTTACTATAATAAAATAAACATTAAATAATATTGTAAATATTTACGACTTAATAGACTAGACATCATTTTTGCAATTTTATATAATATTTTGCATATTTCTAAGTAAATACACTTGCATAGTATATAAATTTATTGGACTTTCCTGGTAATGTTTCCTTTTTAAAATTACATCTTTATGGCGTGTTATAATGATAATTATAATTTATTCATTTCAGAGACGAAACATGCGCCGTTATCCGTTTTTCTCCTGGGCAGTATTTAAATTATTGAAAATGTTATCATAGGAAGTGTTGAAATTCATAAGGAAAGAAACATAAAATCTACACTATCATCATTCATTTTTTCGTATATTTATTTTTAAGCTTTAATATTAAGGAAAATGTTTATATTGCGAAACTCGGGCATGCGTTCAGATATTTCATTCAATTTAAAGTAATGTCCTTCGTTCTGATATGTATATATATATCAAACATGTTGCTAAAAGAGAATTTTGACTATTGAAAACCTCTTTTTTTTATCATTTTAACTTAATTTATATTTTTGCATTTTCATCTATTCAGTAACGAAATTTGCTTCAAGAGATCTGTTTCAAAAATATTGTACTACAAAATCCGAAATGAATAATATTCACTTTACCCAAAAATAAATAGAGAAGGGACATTACAGAAAAGCAGATTGTAGGAGCATATAAGAGTTACTGGACAAACAATGGATATGAGAATGTGTGACCTTTCTGCAGTGGTCCTGAAGTAAAGATATGTTAAACCTCGTCTTCACATATGTAAGTAGCAAGTATTTCATTTTTAGAATTTTGTTAATGTAAGGAGTTTAAATATACAAATATTTTCATATACACAATCTTTATATCTTGAATGTATACAAATAAACATACAGTTGGATACATCCTCTACCTAGAAGAAACAGTTTTTACAAATAGTCTTTTTGTGAATAATTGAAGACTAGAAGATAATTTTGCATTTGCGAAAGTTACATTGCTATGTCATATACAGTCTGCATTTTAAAACTTAGACAAGTTAAACTTTTGGTTGCTTAGGAAAAAATTTGGCATTTCCAAATTCTAATATTTAAATAATATTTCTCGGTAATATAATTACGTGAAGCGGGTTCGGCCTCTTCTAAAATAAGCGGTTTTATATTGGAGAGCGTCGAAATTTCTTTTCCAAATAATTGAACAATTTATATAACACATTGTAGATAGGAATAAATGACTGATTAGAGTTTTATTAATTAGATTAAATGATTATTTTATTTGGATGAATAAGAAATTTCCCTGCAATAAAAAAAACAACTTTCAGTACATTTAAAATTAATCCAAATCTTAAAAAAAAAATAGGGTTGGGTAATTAATTTTTTAAAAGACAAATTCTCAAAAAAGGGAAAGTGAAGGAATTAAATTTAGCAGAATGAGTGAAAATATAAATAAGATTAAAAATATTCGTTTAAATGATTGTTTTTAAACTTTATTTTTTAAGGAATATAATTAATGCTGAAAGCCAGTAATAATTATGAATACGCCATGAATCTAATACGCCCTTTTTATTCTAATTATAATGAAATTATTAGTTTGCTTATTATAAATGTTAGATTCAATACAAAAGGAGATAAATAAAGAGCATATATTTCATATATGCTACAATACTATATTGTATAAGAATTACTTAAACAAATGTTTCAATGTTTTGGAAGGAAAAATCATTTGCTGTAGTTTTTAATACAGCATAATTTTAGAGTTTATGGACCATGAGTTTTCCCTTATTTCAGCAGAGTTAAGTTTAATATTGTAATCATCTTTCTTGTGCAAGTAAATACAAAAATCTACAAACGTATCCAGGGGAATTTATGATAAAATCGATGGACAATTCTTCGCGAACAATAATTTAAAATGAATTTCTTGTATTAATGATTAAAGTGGAGGAATTTTGAATCTCAAACATTGGTAAAATGCATTTATCCCAATCCACTTAGGAGTCCATTGCCTCTGTATCCTATAAGATCAGTATTTCCATAACAAACGGCAGCCGTTCTAAGTCCATTATATCCGTATCCCAATTTAGCACCAAGACCATCATTTCCGTATCCTACTCCATTTCCTGCATAACCGAGTCCAGCTTATCCTCCGTGTCCATAGGGAGCGTCGGAGATGATGTGGACGGCTGCGGGGTTCTGGTTGGCGGTTCCGGGTTCGTTGGTCTTGACCTCAGCTCTGAATCCAGCATGACCAGCAACGTAGTTGACCTGTCGCTTGATTCCCCTGGCGTCGGTGAAGCCATAACATCCCTTCACGTTCTTGAAGTCCTTAACTTCTTTACGATGCTGTTCACCGTGCTTGTCCTTCACGCTGTAGCCGAATTTGAAATGTTTATGGGAAAAATTATTAAATGTCCTAGAAAAATTTTAATTACTTTGGAGAAAAATGCGCAAATGGCGTTGAATTATGTGACTTTCTTCATTATACAGGACAAATATTGAACATTTGCATCAGACTTTTGGCTTAAGGAAAATGAAAAAATTATCAAAGATTAAGCATTTATCATATTATTAATATCGGGTAATAAAGCAAAAAAGAAGCAGGACGTATTTACAAAATAATTTATTCATTTGTTAAATAAACAATATATGGTCAAATCATACAATTTGTCTTCTAAAACCCATATCGGGCATAACCTAAACCACCGAAAACTCCATTTCCGAGGCCATAACCTCCATATCCTCCAAGACCAGCATTTCCATATCCTACACCGGCTGCTCCAATACCAGCAGATCCAAGACCGTTGTATCCTAAGCCTGCTCCTCCATTTCCGGCATAACCGAGTCCGGCATATCCTCCGTGCCCAAAGGGAGCATCAGAGATGATGTGTACAGCTGCGGGATTCTGGTTGGCTGTTCCTGGTTCATTGGTCTTAACCTCGGCTCTGAATCCAGCTTGGTCAGCTACGTAGTTGACCTGTCGCTTGATTCCCCTGGCGTCCGTGAACCCGTAGCTTCCCTTCACGTTCTTGCCATCGCCAACTTCTTCTCGATGCTGCTCACCATGCTTGTCCTTCACGCTGTAGCCGAATTTGAAAGGTTGGGGATGGTGGATAGGCTAAATATGAACAATCTTCTCTTTAATAAAAGAATAATAATTTTTATTCTCACAAGTTTTAAAACAGTTTTCTTCAGGACTGAATAATAGAATTTGTTTTTAAAAACAGTTTGAAAAGTGGTAATTTGTTTCGCAATAAAAGTTTATTTGATCATTTTCTAAAATATGATGTAATAAGAATACTTCAAGGAATTTCTAAGCTACATTTTAATTTTTAAACCAGTTAAATATTTGTTTAATTTTTAATTTTAATTATCAAAGTACATAAAATGCATTTAACACCCTTGGAAATTTTTCACATACATGCCGAAAAGTAGAGCTGTATTGCCTATCTGGTGAGTAGGATGATAAATTTTCAGTATTATGTTTCAGAAATTCCACAGTATGATCTCGGTATAATCTTCATAAATCATACAGCATTGCAGTTGCATATGTTTTAAATAAAAATTAGTCGTAGAGTGAAAATGAAAGGCACTATTTTTAGTTTCTTTTGCTCATTTACTACTTTTCCATAAATTTTTTTTAGCTCTTCGAACATATATACTCTAAGGCAAGTTGAAGTTAGAATTTACTAAAATACTAAAAATTTCAATTTTCTATTTTTTATGACACTAACTGGAAGCTTAATATTTCCTCACTTATTTATAACAACAGTTAGATTGATTATAGTGTTAAGTTTTGTTTCTTAGATCACCGGACGTAAAATATTTTTCAGGTAAATTTTATCAGGAAACTAATTATATGTTTAATAATAATTCCGATATTTTCAATGTGTTCAATTATAAATAGTAATATCCTTTTACTGTTGGGAATTATTCAAAAATTAATCATTATTTAATCAAGAGGGAAACAAGTGAAACGTGTTTGTTCAGAGTGCAAAACGTATTGAGAAAAAAAAATTCTAGTACGTTTTTTATTTATTCCTTTTAATCAAGACAAAGTTGAGGAGTAAATAATATTGATTCAGAGCCTTTCAGCTCTTTTTTTTTTTTTCAATTTACAAAGTATTTTTGTTAATAAATTTTACAAAGTATTTTGTAGATTTATAAACAACTTATAAAAGATCGGTTCTCTAGATGTAGAGCGAAATTGTTAAAAATGTTTTCCTTGAAATTTCTGAAGAGGGTATAAAAGAAAATATTTACAATTACCTCATGATGCAGACTGGCGAAAGCAGTCACTGCCAAAGCAGCCAAGATGAAAGTCTGAAAAATAGTAATATTTAGTTGAGAAAACAATAAAGAAATAATAAAACCAATGGGATGACAATGAAAAACGTTTCTAAGGATTTTAAAAATACCCATTTATGTATATATAACAGCTGGAAATATTTATATGGAAAAAATAATAACAGAGCAAGAGTTCAAACTTATATTCAGTTTCCTATGTTCTCAGTGGAATTTAACCTTTTTTATTTCTCAATTTTGTATATCTTCTTTATTAATAGAAAATTTTAATTTTCTTATTATTAATCCAAATTTTTGACATCTATTTAAATTTCACCAAAAAGTGGCACCTGATAAAGTTAGTGGTAAATGCAATGTTAAATTAATCTAAAGCGAATCATTATACAAAGCATGTGTGTGTGTGTGTTTAAGTAAAAAGATTACAGAAAGCAGCATCTTTTCATATTAAATTGAAATATTTGATGTGCGAGTATTGAAATATTGTGTAAAACTTATTGAATCCTGAAATTTTAACAGGATGATTTTCAAAATATGCTTCAAAATAAGTTTAAAATAATCTCCAAAAGATATTTTGAAAATATTTTATAAATGTATTAAAAGAATAATGCAGAATGTGAATAATATTGCAAAATCTTATGATGTATTAAATATAATAGCGGATAATTAAGATCAGATGAGTCATTCTAACAAAGCATTTAGATAAAGCAATAAAAGAAGCAACACTAATAATACAAGAAATTTTGAATAATATCAAGAATAACAAAGGGATAAAAACTCTGTTGATGCAAATCATTTTAAAATTTGTACAGTTTAAATAAACTTTAGCAAAGATTTAAATCGATTATTCCGGACATGGTGAACAAATGTGTTTTTGAAATAGAGATTAATCCTTAAAGTTTGAAAACCGAAAAAAATCTTTCTTTTAAAAAGAAAAGTTAGAGAAATTGCAATAAATTGAATCAGACCTACAGTTGATAACATTTAGCAGTTAAAAATTAAAAATTCATGTTGTTTTCAGAAAATAACACCGTGTTATTCTTCAAAACACTTAGTATCTTTCATTTTTAAAATTAAAATTACAAAACGGAACCAGGTAAATAACAATTTCTGCGGATAATTCCAAGCTTTTAAACAAAGAAATAAATCTACAAAGAAAGTTACCTGAGAGATCATTTTAAAGTCGTTAAAGGAATCGATAACTTGAAACAAGTGATATTATGCCATTGAGTTACTCCGTATTTATACCTCAGAAACCTAAGTACAATTTACTTTTTAGAGAGAAAAAAAAATATTTTCCGCATGAATAAATTGGTATTTAAGAACGCTTGAAATTCCGGTGAAATATTGTGACCAAATTATTGGAAAAACGTCATTGTATCAAGTTAGATTCTTCAGTTGTTGCAATTATTGTGACTCGCAGTTACTTCATGTAGTTCAAAACTATTAACAAGTATGCTAGAAAATTTTTCTTCAATAAGGGGATACTTTTTTTTTATAAATATAATTTAAAAAGATATATGTTTGCTCTGAAATAAGAATTCTTGAGTTGGAAACTGTTGAAATTTCAATACAATTTAAATTTTTGTGCAAAATAAAACGTTTTTACAAACTTTACATGAAAATAGAAAAATGATGATAGAAAGTGGCTTCATTCTCTTCAAGTTTCATATGCTAATGGATTAAAACTTTCATATAAATCTTCAATATGACACTTTTGCTGGTTGTTCAATCTTTTAAATTATGGCAGATGCTACTTTAAGAATAAGAACTAATATGAAGTGCAAAATTTAAAGACGAATCCAAAATGAAATCGAAATTGAATTTCGTTTATATAATATTATTTTAAAATACATAGTTTCAAAATCTGATCATAAGTTTGATTATTCATTTCATCAATAAATTGAAGACAAAGATTTTAACAGCTTTTTAAGTTATCTTAATTGTATGAGTTTTCGGTAATAATGTATTCTTTTTCATAATTTCTGTGCCATTATATTTATTATTTACCTTTGTTCTGTAGGCGGAAACGATTCAACAGTTACTGAGAATATTTTACCCTGTACTTTCTTATCTGTACCGCAATAATGCGAGTTTTAGTCATTATAAAATGAAAGAAAATCCATGGGAGTAGTCTTCTCAATATTTTTTTGCATATTCAATAATAAATGTGATATCACTTTCATCGCAGGCATGCAGTTAATACACAAATACCAGAAAATCGAATATATACTTTTGAATGTCTCTTTTGCAACCGAATGAAACGAGAATTTGACATTAACTACAATTGTAGTCACAAAATCAAATTCCTAATTCTATTCATTTAATTCATTTCGTATTTGAGTTATTGGGTATACATGCATGTAACAACATAAATCGACCTAAGGCTAACCCCTTCGACGTATTTAGTTCAAAATTCGTAATGGATCTGCATTTTATATGTATAACCTTTGTGTCAAATTTTATTCATATAACTCTTTACGTTGAGTTTTTTACCTAAAACTCTACAAATTCGGTGTTTCCATATACAAAATTCAAGCTTCTACCTCAAAGCGGCTTTGAATTATTGTGATCCAAGTAGACAGCAATAATTCCAATATATATATATATTGGAATTAGGGCTGTCTGCTTGGCTGCAATATATATATATATATATATATAAACCTCTTCAGTCCAAATATATGGACTGGAGAGGTTTGAAACGTAGAAATTCGTCAAAATCTCGACATCGAATTTTCTGAAGATTGTAGTATTTCTCTTTTTATACTGCTTGCGAAGCTGAATGCGAATTTTGTGTCTTTTCTCGGTGAAATCGAGTTTTCGATTAAGATTTAAAATTTTATACTGTTTGATATAGATAAAATCATTCTTACTAGTTCTAGTATATTTCGAATTGTCATACGTTGCTCTAGTATAATTCGAAATGTCGATATATATATATATATAAAAGTAATATCACCACATTTCACTACATTAACATTTGTCCCATAATTAACATTTAGTCGTTTGGTAATTAACTTTCAAAGAGAAAACGGGAAAAAGAATGAAAAGAAAAAGAAAGAAAGAAAGAAAGAAAAAGAATGAACTATTGCATATTTACAAGTAGAAGACATCACATCTATAACAGAGCACAAGGGATCTATCCAACCAGTTTGTATATATTAATTATTTTTCAGATATAACTTCATGATAATATTCTTCTCATATCTAATATAACCATGTTAATATATATTTTCCGATCCCACCATCAATACAAATGTGAAGAGAATATTCTCCATAATGCCAACTCAATGGTTGGATGAAAGAAATAAATTATCTATGAAGGGCACTGAAGAAATTTTAATTTGTTGCAATAATTTTTAAATTACTTGCGTTTAATTTTATAATTATGTGGACGTAAAAAAGGGTTTAATTTGGAAAGTAAAATCATATTAATAATAAGATTTAGTTGAAACGATTACAATTGTTTATTATTATTATTTTTTATATTATTATTATTTAGTTTATTGGTTTTATAATGACTATCGGTGCGATGGTATGAAATATATTTTTTTCTGGGAATGTTCTCACTACAAATATGAAGAAAAATAGACTAAATGTTTGGAAATAAAATGAAAGGAGATGAATTGCTATAAAATACCATCATACTGTGATCTTCCAGATTAGAAGTTTGAATTGCCTTTAGTTTTTTAAAATTCTTCACAAATATTTAGATTTATATATATTTTTTCCTCCAGTTTTACTAATCTGTCTGTTCTGAACTATCCTTTGTACTGATTTATTTCCGTAACCTGTAGTCTTAAAACTCAAATTGTGTGACTGCTGCGAGCATAACTGACAAGCATTTGGTATTCATTTTCTTTTGGGAACTGCTACTTCTGGAAAATTATTTTTACGCTACTAAAATTTTTTTGTAGAAATTATCATCTTTTTTCAGATGGAAAAATGTGAATACAGTAGCACGCAATTTGACTGTAAAATGTGAATACAATAGCAGAACAATACTTCTATTCTCTTCAAGAAATAGAAGAGAATGTTCATAAATTTTGAATGCATACCTCAACTTCCATTTGCATTAAGCTTGCTTGAATTAGAATGATCTGGATAATTAAATCTTTAGATTAAAATGGTATCTGGAAATAAAAACATTTTATAAGACTATTGTAAAATAGATTTTATAATTTTACATTAATAATATTGATTTATTTCTTAGGGATTTTCTGCATTCATTTTACTTTGTCTCTCAAGAAATGTAATTAAAAAATTATAAACGTCGAAAAACTCGCTTAAAAGATAATTAAAAAAACTTCGATAACTGATAACTGAAAACTTCGCTAAACTGAACAAAAAACATTACATTGCATTATATTTATGTTTGTATATTTGTATATGAACCAATTTGTTTAGAAACAAAATAATTTATAAATAATGTAAATTAGATGGGGAAATTTTTGAGTTTAAATATGCTGACTGTTTTGGCCTTCGATAGCTCAGTTTTTAGAAAACTCAATCACATATAAATGAAACACAAACTCGTGGACTGTATCTCTCTTTGTTTATTCTCAACACTCCTGACACACCCTCTCTCTCGGGGGTTTACACACACACTCCGCCGGTTATATGATTTCACCACTTGGTGGCGCTACAAATTTAGTAGGCGGAGCGTTCTGCTGACTTATTGGCGTCAACATTCCGCCCCCCTTGAAATATCATTTCAAAATCTCAACATTACAGAAATAAAAATTTAACACATTACTTAATTAGACAATGCAAAATTTCAGCAATTATCTTGCACAAGATACAAAAAAATTACACTTTAAAAAAAAAAATTGAATATTATATACAAAACATTTTTGAAAAGAAAATATATGCTATATTTCAATATGTACAATGAACAACTTAAATATACATTGTATCATTTTAAATACTAAATATAATAATTACACTAGATATACATTGATTTTATTCACATGGTAACAAACAAATTTTTGAAATTGCTCTTTTCGTGACTCCTTGTGGAGTTTTTATAAGTACTACTCTGACTTTGCCGTCTGATCCATAAATTAAATCTTGTATTCTTCCCATTGTCCACTGGCAAGGGGGAAGATTATCATCTTTTAAAAGAACCATAGAATCCTTTGAGATGTTTTGTTTCTCAAACTGCCATTTGTGTCTGGCTTGCAAATTATTTAAGTAATCTAATTTCCATTTTTTCCAAATTGTTTGGACCATTTTGCTCAATCTTTGCCATTGAGATAAAAGATTATCTTTTCTCTCTGAATAATCTGGATCAGGAATACAATTTATGGGACGGCCGATTAAAAAATGGCCTGGGGTCAAAATTTCAAAATTGTTTGGATCTGATGACAAAGGTGTCAGTGGGCGACTGTTTAGAATACCTTCAATTTGAATAACAATAGTCAAAAACTGTTCTATTGTTAAACGCGCATTACCAACAACTCTCTTTAAATGGTGTTTGAAAGATTTAACACCCGCCTCCCATAAGCCACCGAAGTTAGGTGACCTTGGTGGAATAAATTTCCATGTCACTTGTTCAGTTGTTAAGTAATTAGCTAATGGCTCTGGGGGTCTACCAATCATATTTTGCAAACGTTTCAAATCTGAATTGGCCCCTTTGAAATTAGTTGCATTATCAGAACAGATAGAGGAACTAACACCTCTTCTGCTAAAAAAGCGCTTTAAAGTGGCAATCATTGCCTCTGCAGTTAAGTCAGTGACTATTTCCAAGTGGATTGCCTTAGTAGCAAAGCAAATGAAAACAGCCATATAACATTTTTGATAATTGCCTTTCCTCTGACCCTTGTATTTAATATAGAAAGGTCCACAAAAGTCTATCCCAACATGAGTAAAAGGATAACTAGGTTTAACTCTATTGGTTGGGAGATTTCCCATAATTTGGGTTACAGTTCTAGGTTTAGTTTTAACACAAATGACACAATCATGAATAATTTTTCTGGCTGTATTTCTGCCAGATAATGGCCAATATTCCCGTCTTACCAAATACAACAATGTTTGTGCCCCAACATGCAAATATTTAAGATGAAAATATTGCATAATTAACAAAGTGAATTTGTGATTCTTTGGAAGTAATATGGGAAACTTTTTATCATATGATAAATCAGAATTACTTAGTCTTCCTCCAACACGTAAGACACCGTTTGGGTCTAGAAATGGGTTCAAGCAACTTACCTCACTCTTATTAACATTTTCACCTTTTTTGAGGGCTTTTATTTCACAATTAAAGGCAGCTACCTGAACAAGTTTGACTAAAGTTAACTTGGCCAACTGCAGTTCCTTGGTGGTTAAAGGACCTGACATTTTGCTCGAGTTTCTCAAATTATTAATAAATCTGAAAATAAAAGCTGAAATTTTAATTATTTTATATAACTTATTTGACACACTAAGCATATTATCTAAAAATGATGAGTCCACAGCTGAAATTAAACAGAAATTAGTCGGATTTTTGAGTTCTGCTAAATAAAGTTTCTCAGAAGAAACGTCCCTGTTCTGCACAGAACTGTCCAATGAATCGTGGATGTCGTCGCAATCACCAGGAAAGTTCACAACCAGTTCTTGGAGAAAGGTTGGACCAAACCACCATAAGTCACTTTGTTGCATTCTCGTTGGATCAAGTCCTCTTGAAATGACGTCAGCGGGATTTTGTTCGGAAGGAACGTGATGCCACTGATTCATTTCTGTGGATTCTTGAATAGTAGCCACTCTGTTCGCAACAAATGTTTTTAAGTCTCGTGACTCTTTTCTCATCCACGAAAGCACGATTGTAGAGTCCGAATAATACGATACTGACGTAATATCCATTTTTAAGGCATTTTTTACCTTCTGCATCAATTTGGTGAGCAGAACGGCACTGCATAATTCTAAACGAGGTATAGTTACCTGCTTGATTGGTGACACACGAGATTTACTCGCGATTAGCTTCACTTTCACTTCACCCGCTGAATCGACTGTTCTGGCGTAGATTGCAGCGCCATATGCCTTTTCAGACGCGTCACAGAATCCATGAAGCTCATTCACTTCCGCGTTTGGAATGACAATACATCTTTCTATGTTAATGTCATTTAAGTTTCTTAAAGATGTTACAAACTCTTGCCATTCACTAGCTTCTTTCTCGGGAAGCATTTCACCCCAATAGATCTTGAGCAACCACAATTGTTGCATGAATATTTTTGCCTTCGTGATCACTGGCCCAAGTAACCCAAGTGGATCAAAAAGTCGGGCGATAATGGACAAGACCGACCTTTTGGTAGGATGGGCATTGTGCTGTAAATCTACTTTAAAGGTAAAGCAGTCAGTTTTAGCCTTCCAGGCAATCCTTAAAGTCTTAGTTTCATCTGTAGATGAGAGCTCATACTCTTTCTCAGTAGCAGGAATAAGCTCGGACGTATTTCCACACCACTTGTGTAATGACATCTGGGCAGTTTTTAGAATGCCAACAAGTTCATGTTGCAAAGTTTTTGTCTCTTCCAATGTACTCGCTCCACTTAAGACATCGTCCATATAAAAATCATGGCAGAAGACTGATGCAGCACTTGGAAAGTTTTTTCCCTCGTCAATGGAAATTTGCTTAAGTGTTCTCATGGCTAGATATGGAGCACTAACCGTTCCGTAGGTAACCGTATTTAGCTGATACGTTTTAACGGGCTCATTAGCTCCCTCTTTCCATAAAATTCTTTGTAGATTTCTTTGACTCTCATCTATATTGATCATACGATACATCTGACGAATATCTGCAGTAAATGCAAATATATGCTTTCTGAATCTAATTAGCAATGTAAATAGATCGTCTTGAATCATTCCGCCATTATACTGAATTGAGTTGAGCGATTTTCCACTACTAGTCAAGGTGGACGCATTAAACACAGTACGTAGTTTAGTCGTCGTTTTTTGAGGCCTATAGATGCCATGATGAGGCATATAATATGTCACTTCAGGTTCAACACTTTCATCTTGTATCTCGCTCATGTGGCCTAACTCCTCATACTCCTTCAGAAAATCAGAATACAGTTTCAGATATTTTTGGTCTCTAGACAGGCGAGTCCACAGCGATTCGAGTCGTTTTAGAGCAATATCCCTTGAATTCCCTAGACATGACCAATGCTCTTTAAATGGCATCGCCACAGTATATTTTCCTGTCTCATCTCTTCTATGTGTTCGCGCATAATGCTCCTCACAAATAGCATTCTCTTTACTTTTAGGTAATTCATTACCCATTTCCTCAATCTCCCAAAATTTTCTCAGGTTTGAATTTAATTCTTCTGCTCCACATATTAAACCGCTATAGTTAGAATTTAATTTAACTGAACTCGAAACGCTACCTCCTACAATATACCCAAATACAGAGTCCTGTAACGTCAAATTCTCATTTTTAGCCTTTAATTTTCCCGGCTTTATTATTTCATAAAAGTATTCAGCGCCAATTAAAATATCTATTTTGCCCGGAATATTAAAATTAGGGTCCGCAAGGTCAATTGATTCTGGCATATTTACACGCATATCTATCATATTATTCGGTATTAAATCCGTTATTTTTGATACCACTAACATTGAAATATTTCTTTCGAAACTTTTATTTTTACTAGCCACAATTGCTGTTACTCTGCGATTAACTACAAGCGAGGCATTATTAATACAAGAAATAGATTGATTTATTTTTTCACTTTGGAGTCCTAGCCTCTGCATGCAATTCTGACTCATGAGGCAGCACTGTGAGCCGTTATCCAAAAGACACCTTACTTCCTGCCATTGCGAACATCTGTCTTTTATCAAACATCTTACAGTCGACAAAACAACATTCTTGTTTACCGTTAGATTTGTTGCGACAAAGGTCGGACCCCACTCACTGGGGGAAACCGAACCCTGTTCCGAGTTTCTCCCCTCCGATTGCGACTTATTTATGACTTCGGCGGTTTTTACATTCTTAGACGAAACATTTTTTGCTTCTTTCGAAAAGTGTATTAACTTGTTGTGAGCTTTGCCACAGAAATAATTTCTAAACGAACACTTTTTAACGCTGCAATTAGGCGAT
Organism: Argiope bruennichi; assembly: GCF_947563725.1. Lineage (NCBI taxonomy): Eukaryota > Metazoa > Arthropoda > Arachnida > Araneae > Araneidae > Argiope > Argiope bruennichi. The sequence continues at coordinate 61,458,450 of NC_079154.1, forward strand.
AAGCATTTGAAGCAGACGTTTTTATTTTTTACTACCTCTACGCGTTCAAGAACCGAAAGTTTTTTAAATTGAGGACAAGCATACAAAGGATGATTCTCGCTTTTTAGACATAAATCGCAATTTTTATTTTTCATCTCATTGAAAAATACTTTTGATGCTGGTTTAAATTTATTGCTATAATTTTGTCCTCTTCTCATCTCATTAATGGTTTTGCCTTTGGAAGCAAAATAAAGATCACATTCTTTTCCTAACTCGAGAGGTGTAAACCACTTTTGATTTTGCCTAATATTAATATGAGTTGCTGTTTCTTTATCCAGCGTTTGGAATAATTTATCCGAAACTATCAATTGTTTTAGGGTCTCAAAATCTTTAACACCCCTTAATTTTAAATAATATTCAAAACTCGTCATTAAGCGTGACGCGAATTGCACATGAGTTTCATTATCTCTAGAAGCGTATCTAAAATTCTCTAAAACTGCTTGCGCTGTTGGCTCGAATTCTCTTAGTACAATTGATTTAATTTCTTCATAGTTATTTAAGTCTTTCTCAGCAATATAAGTTAGGATATTCGAAGCTCTTTCTCCTAATAAATTTAATAAAATCTCAGCTTTAAATTTTTCAGGAACCTTTTTAGTATTAAGTGCTCTCTCTAACGAAGTAAAAAAGAAACCCCAATCCTGAGCTTTGCTCGGTGGTTTAATACACAATATTCTCACAGACTTTAATAAGCTATCCAGAGACTCTTCTGGTTCGGTTTTACTCTCTACATTAACGGAAGTCTGAGTACTATTTTCAGTAGCCCTTAATTGCGCTAATTGTAATTCTATTTTAGCTCTCTCTAATCTAAGACGCTCTAGTTCTATTGCACTATCCTGATCGGATTTTTGTTTTCTGTTCCCTATTATTTGATCTACAGCTTCTTTAACAACTTCGTTGTCATTTTTGTACACATCACTCTCCTCAATTAAACGTATTATTTCACTCTTTTTCATGCCTTCCGCAACAACCAAACCTATCTCCTCGGCAACGAGTTTTAATTCATCTTTCTTTAATTTTGCTAAACCCGCCATTTTAAATATATATTTCAAAACAATTCACGAGAATAATATTATCACAATTTTATTCTAAACTCATTAAAACAAAATTAACTTCGTCTCGGAAAATTAATTGTAACTCATCAAAAACAAAATTAACTTCATCTCGGGAAATTAATTATGACTCATTAAAAATAAAATTAACTTCAACTCGGGAAATTAATTATAACTCATCAAAAACAAAATTAGCATCATCTCGGGAAATTAATTATGACTCATTAAAAATAAAATTAACTTCAACTCGGGAAATTAATTAGTTAATAACTCAAAGGATAATACTGCCCATACCTCTTTGCTGGGACTGCTGTCACTCGAGACCAGTTATCCACAATAGAATTCTCATTCTTGGTATTTTCGCACCAATTTCGTCATCATCGACGATATCTCCACTAATAAATCACACATTTCAAATAATGAATCACTATACAATAGATGCATAGACGTCTCCGGCTAACTGGACCATGTTTTGGCCTTCGATAGCTCAGTTTTTAGAAAACTCAATCACATATAAATGAAACACAAACTCGTGGACTGTATCTCTCTTTGTTTATTCTCAACACTCCTGACACACCCTCTCTCTCGGGTGTTTACACACACACTCCGCCGGTTATATGATTTCACCACTTGGTGGCGCTACAAATTTAGTAGGCGGAGCGTTCTGCTGACTTATTGGCGTCAACACTGACAACTACTTTTTGTAAACTTATCACACTAAAAATATACTTTAATAAAGAAGATAATCGTGTTTCTTTATTATTTTGAAAACTTGCGTCTGAAAGAAGAATGGGAAGTTCTTTTACTTTATACAGTGTTATACAGGAAGTTTGAATGAAATTCAACGATAATGTATGGAATCAATTTCTTACATGTAAGGGAAATATTATATGTTTACGTATGCTTTGTATATATGTGTCGTCAATCAGTTAAGTGAAGATACTAATGATTAAGCAAAAGCAACTTATTTCGATTTAATGAAGCACTGGATTCAAGGTATTGATTTTTATAAGACGATAGTGGTGATTATTATGTGAGTATGTCTTTATGAAATAATTAAATAATTTTCATTTAATTCTCTAAGTGCATATAGTGCATATATTTTTATTTTTATTTATTTATTTATTTTTTACAAATTAAGGCTTCATCGGGATGAATTCATATTTATAAAAATTTTTAGTACTGTGCATTTATTGTTGTTTTATGATCACATATTTATCATTACATATTTTAAATTACACATTTGATTATTATATTTTGTTTGGATATTTTTAAAAATATCTGAAAAGGACTTAGAATCAAGAATATAAACAAGTCTAATATTTGTACATGAATCTTTTTTTTTTTAAATATCAAGTATGTGAATCATTTAAAAATATTTAAATACGGATTCATTAATGGGCTTCATAATATGATAAACATATATCAAAATAGTTATCAATGCACTTCATACTTCTAATGAATGTTTTTAAATAAACTTGTATTTAGTGTACTCAATCAACTATTAAAATGCTTGTTTGACTTTCAGTTAAATAGAAATTCTAAGATCTAAATTAAGCTTCTATTTGAAATATTAATATTTCATCTATATGGTAATTTTAAAGCACAGTTTTTATTAATTTTGCCTGCTTGCAATATTACAAATAAAAATTAATAATTCTTTCTTTATCAAAACTTTGATATTAGAAAAAAATATCATTTTCATATGTCAAGAATCTCCATTTAGATGTTTTCTGTCATAAATGCCTTTAATCAATCCTGAGAACAATCCGAATTTGTGCACTGATCCTTATTGACATTCGTTTCAGTGAAAAAAAAAAGTAAAACAGCTCAAAGTAAGTAAAATAATTATTTATTTCTCATCTAAAACAAACATCTAACAAATATTGTTTTAAAAACCGTATCGATCTTAACCCAATCCAGCGAGGAGTCTATTGCCCAGACTATAACCTTCATAGGCCTGTCCCCCATATCCTCCTAGTCCAACATTTCTATCTCCTACACTGGCTACTCCAAGACCAACATCTCCATATCCAAGACGGGCAGCTTCAAGACTTCCATAACCGAGTCCTGGAAGCACCGGCATATCCTCCATGTCCATAGGCAGCGTCGGAGATTATGTGGACAGCTGCTGGATTCTGGTTGGCGGTTCCTGGTTCGTTGGTCTTGACTTTAGCTCTGAATCCACCGTGGTCAGCTACGTAGTTGACCTGTCGCTTGATTCCCCTGGAATCGGTGAATCCGTAGCTTCCCTTCACGTTCTTGCCATCGCCAACTTCTTCACGGTGTTGCTCACCGTGCTTGTCCTTTACACTGTAGCCGAACTTGAAGGGTTGGGGATAGTGGATTGGCTAAATATAAGAAAATGTGTTCAATAGAAACTTCTAGCATTATATATATCACAGAAGTTTTCATCAAAAAGGAAATACAGAATTAATTTTGAAAATAATTTCAAAACTGGCCACTTATGTCTAAAATAGGAAGTAAATGAATTTTATTAGAAAAAGATCTTTGTCTGTAATTAATGCAATCATTTGAAAATATAAATAATTCGTTTAAGGTTCTTAATAAATTTCCAAATAATTTATGTGTAAATAATATAACTATACTGCCCAGCTGACGGAGTCTGATAATAAATTTTGTTTCTTTTTATTGAGAGGTAAACTGATAGCAACCTCTCGATTCTGCCTTCATTAACTATATAATTTCATAGCAGCAGAGCATACAACTGAAAAGTAAATGCAGATTCATTTATTTTATATCCCCTATGTTTATTTAATTTATTTCTTTTAGTACTTGTTTATTTTCATGATTTCTGCAATAAATTATCAAAAAAAAAAAAATATCTCGTCACCAAGTACTTTGGCGTGGTCTTGGCATCGCATATATAGAGGGACTTGGCGACTTTGACGTAATATGGAAATATCCATATGAAACTAGAGGTATCGTGGCGAAATCATAGCAACTTTTGCTTAACGGAAATCTTCGCGTAATTTGAAATCGCCAAATAAATGATCAAGACATAAAAATAAACATATCCTAATTTCATATTTTTAGACGCATATAGACCTCTTCTGTGCGGAAAGATGTCTACAAGAATAAACTTTTCAATTATGATGAATTCCAAGACAAGAAAGGTATGATTTTTTTAAAAATAATGATAAAGTTGAATTATTATCAGAACATGTTTGCTTTTATAGCTTTTCACAAATTTTTTTTAATTATTTATAGTAACTTTTAATTCACTTTCATTGTGCTAGAATAAGATTTTTAACGAAGTCGTCTAATGATACACAAATTAAGAAAGTCAAAAGTTTATTTATGTAGTTTTCTTGTAAACGATAACACCTTGAAAATAATAATATGTTAAACATAAGAGATAAATAGTGAAATTTTATACCTTAGATTTGTACAGTCAAAATGAAAAGAAAAAGCTTACACATTCATTAATGCTTGAAAATGTTTTTTCTATTTAATGCCCACTATTTAAGCGCTATCCATTTGGCTAGAATAAAATGATAAAAATGCCACGCCTCCATCCTAGAAGTGATGACAATTTTAGAGCATTTATTTTAGTTCTATAAATTTTTATTTCCTTTGATTCCATATTAACAAGAATATAATTTTGTGATCAAATTTTCATTGCATTCTATTGATGTATGAATTTTGAAATTGTCTCACATCCATGTATTCAGGATAATAATGCTCTAATTTTATGTTTTTAGAATTTCATTATTCTGTAATCAATTAATTTAAATACATTTTGATTCCATATAAGTAACCCTACATTTTGATAAATTTGAAGTAAAGTATTTCAAGATTCCATTGCATTTAACTATAAATTAAAATACAAATGCAGAAAATAAATGATAAAAAGAATCTCTTTTTTTTATCTTAAAAGGAATAGCGTGTTATTTAAGGATTGTCATAATCAATTGACAAACTGGTTAATTAAATAATATTTAGACCGATGTGTTGGGCCGTTTCTTTTGTTAAGCCATTACTTTGTCAGTGTTACAATGTGTTAAAAGATTTTCTATATATATTTTTTAAAAAAATAGTTATTTTTATATGTAGTGAAGAAGATATGTGTCAAATTTTGCCTTAAAAATTTTATCACGAGTCTTAAGAAATATATAGAAGGCACATATTGAAATTACCTCGTGATGTAGATTGGCAAAAGCAGTCACTGCCAAAGCAATGAAGATGAATATCTAAAAATAAAAGAAATATCGTTCAGTAAATGGAGCAATAAATAAAAAATATCTTTAGAAAGGTGAGAAACAACTTTTAAAATCTACATATATATTTAAATTAAATGAAAAAGCAACAAGAGGACCAGTCCCTAGACCCTGATCACCAGTATAATCTTGCTAATTTTTAATTTATGAAGGTTCATGGCGTCTATGGCATCAGAAAATCAGGATCACATCTTAATATACTTATTATGCAGCTGACAGTCACACCTTACCCATCATTTAAAAAAAAATTTAAAAATCTAAAAAACTCTATTTTTTTTTCTGCACATTCTCTAAAGGAGAAAAATTAAGAAAAAATTCTGCAGCCTCTACCACAATCTGACTTTATTTCTTGTATCGCGGCATCTAGACACGTTATATATGATTGTCTATCCCTGCACTAACATCCATTTTTGAAAATAATTACAGAAACGCTTCTTTATCGAATATTCCTAAAGAGAAGAAACCAGCACTGTTCCGATTTTGTCTATTTTTATATCGTATGCAAATTCATAATTCCTATCTGCTATCAAATGTCACTGATTTCCCTATGCTCAAAAAATAAAGAGTTTGATGAGCCACTGTGCTTTAATTACAAGATTAACTTTACAATTTATTTTCAACATTTCGGGTGCGTTTACAACCAATAAGAGCCTCTGTGCTTTAGTTACAGGGCCATCTTTACCATTTATTTTCATTGTTTGGGGTGGGTTTACAACAATAAGAATGCCCTTATATATATATAATAATAAAAAATAAAAGTATAATAAAGTAATTTTTTGAATATGATATTTTTAAAAATTGATAGAAATGAAGAAATTTAGGCATTTAATATGGTGTACGAATAACTGGTCGATGAAGGGAGCTTGTTTATAATTCTGATATAAAGGTAAAGTTTATAGTATCTATATTACAATAATTACAGAAGAAACTGTAAAACACGAACACTGTTGCACGCCGTTTCACTTAAGTTGTGGCTTTTGAATTTGTCAATTCATAATACATAGTGGTTATAATTAAAGTTCAACTTTGAAATGAACTACTGAAGGAAAAGGAAAACTACTGAACCAAATGTTAAAAGTCACCACCAGGAGAGAAATGGAGCTGTATGAAATATTGTTAAGCAAAATAGGACATGAAGACACCAGTTTAAAATGTGTTTAATCGCTTTTGAAACGTGTTACAAAGCATGTTCAATGTGTGTTATATCATAAACACTGTTTATGGAGATATCTAAACAATTTGGCGGAACTGATAGATGCGATACATTGAAATGTGCATAACATTAATCCTGTTTTTGCTAAGAACTACTGTTGAGAATGCAGTAATGCGATTTAACTTGCTTTCAGAAAATGGTGGGCGCCACATTGAACTTCGGGGGGGGGAGTCAGGAAAGAAATTCAGGTGACTTCCTTTAAATTATTGCCAAGCTTGATAACAATTGGTCCAGGAGTTTTCCTTTTATGGCCATTTCAAAGTGGAACTTTAATTATAACCGCCCTGTATAGTAACTTATTTAACAACTTATTCATTAGTAAAAAAATTTCTATTTTTTATTATTAATCTCTTTACCCATGTAATAAATTTTCACAAAATTGAGTATTAATTCAAATATGAGAAAAGCGACGAGATGTATTTATAAAAGTAAATGTTTTTGAATATATCATCGTTTTATTTATCAAAATAAATTTCCACAATAATAGAGTGTGTATCTAGTCAATAATTTTTATCTCTTTTGTCAGTTTTGAATCAATTCTTCTGAAAGTGATATTAGAAAAATTCTTGAAAATTAGTTCTCTAATTGTAAATTACAGAACAGTAAATATTATTGACATGCGTCACTAAGGTGTGATAAAATATCACAAATTTGATCTTAATAAAATTAAAAGTATGATATCGAAAAAAAAAACTTGCTTTAAAATATGATATTAAGAAAAAAGGGTTAGTAAAAATTTGAGTAAAGATATAAAAAAACATTTTAAAGCTATAATAAATACTAATCTGTACAATAAATTTCTCTATTTAGAAAAAAAGTTATTTATTTTAACAGACTATTTGTGATAAGACTATTTTATTATTTTAACAGACTATACGATAAATTGTGTTTCAAAATAAGAGCAAATAAGAAATCTTACAATATTTATTCTTAAGAAAAATTATCTTTTGAATTACTCCTACTAATGTTCTGCAATTGCTGTCAAGATAAATATTAATTTTATTTTAATAACATTTTTCATTTTCAGGTTTTATGTATTATTTCGTTTTAGTAATTTTAATAGTTAACCCGAACGAATAAAATTGAATTTCATTTCCTGACTCAATATATTAAAAGTCCTATGGTAAGTTAATGAAACAATATCTTATTCAATTGTAGTATATCTACAAAATAATAAATTTTATATATAGCTAGTAATTATATTTTCAAAATGAGATTGTTTATTTTATTTAAAACTTAAAGACAAACCTAAATTTTTTATAAAATTGAACTGCTATTCCCTGCAATTTCTCATATAATTTCTCAAAAAATATACTGTCATTTATGCATTAAAAATATGTCTTTCTAGTGACGAGTATGGTCACTAGAAAGACATTTAAATCTAAATATGCATAATTGCATTAAATAATGCATTTGATGCAAGTATGCAATATAATTATGTTATATTTTCTGACTAATTAAATATATATGCAAGCAATTAAGGTGTCCTTGAATATCAGCTTTATTTTTTATTAAAAAAAAAGTGTTCATTTTCTGAAGTCTTCCTTGTTAATATGCAAGAACCTCAGTGACAAGCTCTCATCAATGTATGTAAAAAGCAGATGTTAAAAATTTAAGAATTCTTTTATTTTTGACAAAGGGAGCTTAAAGACACATGGCTATGTAAATATTTACTTTAGGACCGCAGTTTTAAGTAATATTAAAACCATACTCACTGCAAAAATTACTGAAATTAACTCTTAGAGACGTGGAAATCAAGAAGCTTGCGCAATTCAGAAATTCAGAATTCAACAAATGAAATTCTTAAAGTTTCTATTTAAAAAGCTAATTTTCATAACTTGGATATTTATGTTTTTGGCCCATTTATGGATCCAAGACTTTTCCTTTTTTTGCAAACCTACTGATTTAAAAAGGAATTAACTTTTTCATTAATTCCAAGATAATTGAAGCTCATTTACTGACTATATTATAACAACATATTCAACATGTTAATTATTAAAATATGCATGCAACTGAAATGCATTTCCGCACATTCTAAATTGGTATTCGATCTCCTATGATTTCATTATTTTTAATTCTGTTTCTCTAGTTGATTAATGAATATTTCTTTATTTATTTGTGTCTTTGGAATTTTAATGTCTAAAAGAAAGCATTTTATTTGCCGTTAGAGCCTCGTGATATGCCTAACAGCAATCTTAATTAAAATAAAACTGCATGTTCTTTATTACTTTTTTTTTTCACCAGGAAGATGCGCAACGAATACCAAAATAAAATTCAGTGGAGCATTCGATGTGAATCACAGGAGCGTGAAATGACTCTTTCCAAGCATTAAATAATATAAAGTTTTTTGCTTTCATGTCCTTGATTCTCAAATTTAAAGAGGTAATTGATTAGAAATCTCGGAAGTCGGAAGTATAAAGTTATTCAGAATAATCTCCTTTTTTATCATTTTGATAATTTGTCAAATTTTAAATTAAATAAAATAAAATTTATTTGTAATATCATTTTAATTAAATTTCATTTTTATTATTTTCTTATAATTTTTTACAACTTTTTATGTTATACAGTTTTCCTAACATTAATTTCGAATTTTATTTTTTATGAATATATCCATGGATATTTAGATCTGTAATACAAAATTTTATTCATCTGGAAATAAATTTTTATGAAAGGATACCATCTATATATGTTTTGTATTAAAAAAATAATGAGGTGTTATATGTAATATTGATCGGATAGGCATTTATTATTATGAAAACGGAAAATAAAATATTTTTCATTCTGCAAAATATTTTATTCACTATTGTACTGTTTTATGAAAGGATACCAGTTATATATATCTGAAATTAAAAATTTAAAAAAAAGGGAATGTGTTTCTGTCATTACTAAGTAAACTTGAATTTCAGTATTTAGAATAAATTTTCTTTCATAGTTATTTCACATTTTTCGCTCTACTAACTTTTGGATTCGGTTTAATACTGTTTTTTTCTGTCTGCGATTTATCCACGAAATTTTTTTTTCTTACGCTTAAATCATTTTGAATGTAATTTGAGTGTTTAAAAATACCATTTAAATAATTGAATTTATTTTTTTCTTTAGATTGTTTATGTAGCAGATGGTAGATTAACAAATGTAATTAATATATATATATATATATATATATATATATATATAATTTGAAAATTTGATCAGTTTATTTGATATTTAACCATTTGTAATTGTGTTTTTTGACAAGAAATTATATTAGTAATTGTATTTATTCATATGAATATATAAGCTCCAGAATGTTAGCTTTTCAAAACAATAATTCAAAAAACAGTTACGAATTTTTCAAGAATCAACACATATTAACTATGTAACAGACCCAAAAATGTGCGTGGAGGAATGTGTGTAAATTAAGATGTAAATAAGATCTTTAAGGTATGCCTAACATTTCAAATTTTAGTTTTATATTACTTTTTTTTCCATTTCTCATTCACGTTAGCAAACCTGACGTGATCAGAGCTATTTCGATATTCCTATTATTTTCACTACAGCAGCATTGACATCTAAACAAGATTTCACAAATCACATGCTTTTCCTATTTTTTTCATAATATATTAGTTATCTGTTCATGTATTCAAAATTTTCCGTTGTCCAAAATGATGAACAATCATTTATAGTAAGTTATTACATTTCATATAAATGAGATGTCACATTTTTTTTTTTAAAGTGAAGAGTCATCTTTGTAATGTTACTCAATATTAAATAAAATTGAAATAAAATCAAGTTTTTCCAGCAAATTGCCGAAGATTTGAACAGATGATTTAAGAAATAGGAGCTTTGAGAAAATTATTGATGTATGAAAAGATTCAATTACTCATTTAGACTGTTCTTACCTAACTTTCATACATGATTGGTTTCAATTTTGGGCATCAAGTATATAAAAAGAAAGAATTGTAAACGTCAAAAATTCACCTAAGGGGCTGCGATGCATCTCAATCGCTTGCACCTCCCTGTCACTCCATCCCCATCCCACCTGCCGCCCCAAAAAAACTATTTTGGGAAATATTCCTAATTACGGACACAATAATTCTGAAACGCAGTGATGCTAGTAAATGAAATCTAATTTGTAATCTTTTTGAATTTTTCTTTTAGTTTTCTATTATTTTTAACAATACGCCTCGGAGAGAAACATGCTCTATCCATCCACTCATATGTACAGGATTATAACTCAAAATTGCAGTCACCTTGATGAATGAAGTTTATCTTACAGTTTTCTCAACAGCAGTCTATATCTGTAACAAATGTGGACCGTATCTTCAAATAGTAAATGCTGGTCTATTTCTAACATGCTATTTAATATGACTGGAATTCATACTTAAGAATTTTTTGAATCTTGAATGTAAAGAAAATGAAAATAATAAAATCAGTAAGTGGTGTCTTTTAGAAACGCCTTATAATACTGTAATAAAATGAAAAAAATCAGAAAGCTTATACACTTTGTTATCTACATTTTAGAAAGAGTCTCATCGTAAATAAAGAATACATTTATCCTTTAAACACAAGAAAGTCGTGTATATATTTAAAACTTTTATCTAAAGTTATATCTTAAAGATAATAGTAGCTTTATTTTCTTAAAAAAATACAATAAAAATAAAGCTAGAATATTTAAAGAAGCTCATATAAAGTTATGATTTATAATGTAATCAAAATTTTAGATGAAATATCTATTGTACGTTAAATGATAAAAAAAATCATCACTTCTAATTGTAATAAGAATGGCATGAAATAAATTTTATTCATTAAAAATTAGAAATCTGATGAAATATAAATTAAAATTAAAAAAAATAGCTATCGGAACAATTTATTCTTAAATAATGAATTCGAAAGTTTTATGCAGGATTATTACTAAAAGTAATAGTTAAAAAAAAATAACGCTCCTCTTGTGTATGTGAATTAAAACTGAAACGTTTCGAACTATTCAATTCTAGCTGTTGTATATTGTATTTGAATAGAGAAGTGAAGTTGAGCCTATTTTGATCAAACTCGGAGTTGATTGAAAAATATTAGTAAACAAACAAGTGAATAAATAAAACCAAGGAATCGAAACTTTGATACCCAGTAATTTCAATATACCAAAATAAGTTCTTTAGGGCTAAAGATGTCTTGAAAAAAACCCAAGAAATTCATAAAAAAATAACCCGATAATAATGTTTACATACATTTTTCCAAAATTTCCAACTTTTGACAAAATTTGGAAAAAGATGTATATATTTTTTTATTTTTATCCTGCCTTCTAAGCCTCGTTATTTAGCTAACATATTTTTCACATTTTAAAACTTTCGTTTAAGAACTATTTTTATAAGAAATTTACAACTAAACAGAATTTTAAATCAGAATTTCCTTCCATGATAGTAAAACGATTTTTAGAAGAAAAGTAAAAAATATTATTTGCCTTACCTACAATTGCTTTTCGTAACTGACATCGAGTTTTTAGAGCAATAAGAATCGGAAAACAAATTTTTGAAATTAAAAAAAAAGGAAAAAATTATTAAATGTTCTAGAAAAATTCAAATAGCTTTGGAGAAAAATGCGCAAATGGCATTGAATTATGTGACTTTCTTCATTATACAGGACAAATATTGCATATTTGCATCACAGACTTTTGGCTTAAGGAAAATGAAAAAATTATCAAAGATTAAGTATATCAGGTAATAAGGCAAAAAAGAAGCAGGACATATTTACAAAATAATAATTTATTCCTTTGTTAAATAAACAATCTATGGTATAATCATACAATTTGTTTTCTAAAACCCATATCGGGCATAACCTAAACCACCGAAAACTCCATTTCCAAGGCCATAACCTCCATATCCTCCAAGACCAGCATTTCCATATCCTACACCGGCTGCTCCAATACCACCATATCCGTATCCCACACCAGCAGCTCCAAGACCGTTGTATCCTAAGCCTGCTCTTCCATTTCCAGCATAACCGATTCCGGCATATCCTCCGTGTCCATAGGGAGCATCAGAGATGATGTGGACAGCTGCGGGATTCTGGTTGGCGGTTCCTGGTTCGTTGGTCTTGACCTGGGCTCTGAATCCAGCATGGTCAGCTACGTAGTTGACCTGTCGGTGGATTCCTCTGGCATCGGTGAATCCGTAGCTTCCCTTCACATTCTTACCATCACCAACTTCTTCTCGGTGTTGTTCTCCGTGTTTGTCTTTTACGCTGTAGCCGAACTTGAAAGGCTGGGGATGGTGAATGGGCTAAAATAGAAAAAGTAACAATGAGCATTTTTATTTTATTTAAGTGTTGATATTTTTAAAGTTTCTTTCTTACCATAGAAGATATTAAATATATTTTCAAAGAATTCTTGTTCGGTGTATATTTAAAATTTTTCACTGTTTAATTGAATAAAATATATATTATCCTATACCGTTTGTAGTTACAGACAGAATCTGAAATAATGCACTTTCTAACGAATTTAATGATAAAAAAAACAACAGCTAATTTTTAGCATAATATAAATAACACTACTTAAGAAAGACTTTTTCTCTTTGGGTGATTAAAATTAATATAAATAAAAGGAGATATCAGAAGGAAAGTGACATCAAAAATTGCATAATACCGCCAATATTAAAGGATTTTTCTACAAAGAATTAATATATGTATTATTTAAGAACGTTGAATGAATAAGTATATATCTGCAAATATTCGTATTATTTTTTTTTCTATTTTGTGAAATCCAAATATTTATATACTTGAAAACATATTTCTTTTATACTTGAAATCTAATATATAAATCTAATATATATTGATATCTAATATATAAAAATGATTTTTTGTTTATTCTTATATTATGCGCTGCCGTATCGTTCATCCGATTGCAGTTAAACTTTGCCAAGTTATTGCTTGCCCTTGTTCTAAGGTTATAGGAATTATTATACCTGATATATAAAAGGAATTATTGTTTGTTCGTATTTTATGAACTTCGTATCATTCATCCGATTGCAGAAAAACTTTGCCAACTTATCGCTTGCATTTGCGCGAAGGTTATTGGCAGTTATTTGTTTTTTTGTTGAAGAAGGAAAACAATATATATATATATATATATATATATATATATATATATATATATATATATATATATATATATATATATATATATATATATATATATTCTACTCTAAACATACTTGAATAATAAAGTAAAAAAAATGGAATAAATATTATTTATATTTCTCCTTTATATATCATCTAATTTCAATGAATGTATTCATAGTCGACATGAAAATGAATATCATTATTTCTATCATTCCTAATTAAACAATTCGAATTTCAAACGATATTTATGAAATCATTTCTTCTAAAGCATCAATGCGCCGAGTACCAGCTAGTATTAGATGAAAATTTGAAATAGTGATAGTTATATTTACATTTAAGTTGTTTGATGTTCCTTTAAAATAGAAATATTTTGCTATCATTTAATGATGATCTGAAATTTATCGTCATATCCTCAGGCGTTTAGGGGTAAAGCAAGCAAGATAATAATATGCAGGCATGGCTTCAGGATTGTAGAGATAATATGTCAGTGAATTTAATTTTCTTATAAATGCAAACATGTCAGAAGTAGAATATTTAGTGTTGATACCCAAGATTGCTTGGTCTTTATACGTCACAGCATAATCAATGTCAATAGCATTTTTTTGAATCATTCTTAAAAAATATATTTATAGAAGAGGGACTATGTAATAAAAATATGTTTCAAATTTTTCTTAAAAGATTTATATGAAGAAAAAAAGAGAAAATATTACCTCATGATGAAGACTGGCAAATGCAGTCACTGCCAAAGCAGCCAAGATGAAAACCTGCAAAATATCTAATTAATGGACACAGTAAACAAATAGCTTCTAAACATTCAATAATAAACCAAATTTATTAGGATATAAATTTGTTTACTATTCCCAATACAAATATCTCGCCCAATGTATTTTCACTAAAATCGTAATTAATTCAAATACAAGATGTTTCGTTAAGAAAAAGAAAATAGCTCTTGATATGTATTTAATCATTTAAAAAAGAGCTGCCATATTAATTAGAGGTTTCTGAGATTGCTATCCTTAATATCTTTTGTGAATAAATCTGTTCTCATAGTACACGTTTTGAATTTGATTACTGCATATGCTGCGAATTTTAATTTTTCGTAACGTATGCAAAAAACGTTATGCAAAACGTAGCGTTTTGTGCTATGATAAATGGTACTCAATGTACTCATAATTAAAGTATGAATATATTTAAAGAAAATAGGACATTCTGGATTTAAAAAATCAACGACATTTAAGTAACAAATTTATATATATATATATATATATATATATATATATATATATATATATATATATATATATATATATATATATATATATATATATATATATATATATATATATATATATAAATTTGTTTACTTTTCCCAATACAAATATCCCGCTCAATGTATTTTCACTAAAGTCGTAATTATAAAATCGTATAACAAGTTTACTTTCTATGAATATTTGTCTTGCAAAAAACAAACAAAAATGTAATATGGATTCTTTCCATAAGACGATGAGTCCATTCTTGAATATGCAATTCTGATTAAAATTATTCAACTATCAACATGATATGTGATTATAATAACAATAATTAATGTGAATTAGTTTTCCTTTTAACACATTTTAAAAAGAAAATTATATTGAATGTCCTATAGTAGGAAATCTGAAATAAACACGATATTTTACATTGCTAATAAATTCTTAAAAATTATTACTTTGCAAAACTTAATAATAATGTCGTTAAATACCAGGTGCGGCATAAATTTGTGCAAACTTCAAAAAATCATAATAAATGAAGTAATGCTCGAAAAAAATTGCGGTTTGTTGGAATATGTTCAGAAAGCCTTTGGATTTCTTTATTTCATTTAAAAAATGTATTTAAAAATGACCGATAGATGGCACTCACACGATCATACCGAGACGGTTTAAATGGAATATGTTCAGATTTAATATTCAAACTCAGTCAGTTAAATAGGAAATTAAAGAAAACTTTCTGAAATTTTTTTTTATCTGAAAGCGTAAACAAAATTGCAATACAAGAAAGTTACCTGAGAGATCATTTTAATGTTGTTCGATCTGGAAACTTGAAACAAGTGATACCTTACCACTAAAATGTGGTGTATTTATACCACATGAACTAAGTCACAATTTACTTTCAATTAAAGGTTAAATCGTTTCCGCATGAATGAACTGGCGTTTTAGAATATTTTAAATTCTGATCAGATATTGTGACATAATTATTAAAATAAACCTTATTATACCGTGTTCGGTCTCTTGAGTTGCAGAAATTGTAGCGACCCAAAATACTTCATGAAGTTCAAGGCCATTATTGATTATGCAGAAAAGGTGATTATAATATTAAAAAAAAATCATATTTTGGATAATACTATCAAAAGCGTTAAAATATAAGTGTTTTCAAATAAGATTTTAATAATTTGTAGCTAAGGAATTTTTAGATAATTTTTCGTGCAAAATCAAAAATTTTGATAACTTCTAAGCAAAAGTTGAAAATTTAATAAAAATGATTTTATTTCTTTTCAACCACACTTCCTTAGTAAATTTTAGAAACATTTCTTTATTATAAATTAAATTTTATGATTCAATTTTACAAATTGATTGCTTCGTTTATAATTTATTCTTTTAGGTATAATAGATAAAGTTTAGGTATAATATTATAAATTAAATTTTATGATTTCAATTTTACGAATTGGTTGCTTCGCTTATAATTTATTCTTTCAGGTATAAATAGATAAAGTTCTTTTAGGTATATTATTATAAATTAAATTTTATGATTTCAATTTTACAAATTGATTGCTTCGCTCATAATTTATTTTTTTAAGTATAATAAATAAAGTTCTTTTAGGTATATTATTATAAATTAAATTTTATGATTTAAATTTTACAAATTGATTGCTTTGTTTATAATTTTATTCTTTTAGGTACAATAGATAATGCTAAAAAATCATAACGATAAATACTGATTGCGTTTCCTAGAAATTACTTATATTATTTATTATGAAAAGTATAGTGCACCTAAGTTAGATTGGTATCAGATATATGTTATCAGTAAATTTAATAAACTATTTATAAGTGATTATTAATATTTTTGTTAAAGATTGATGTTGCATAGAATTAATCAACGAGTGGAAATGCAACCGTTTATCATCAAATTTTTTGCTTACTGTTATAGTAAAGGCAAAAATAAATATCCCTTTATATGTAAAAATTCTTCTTTCATCATTCTCATGAAATTCCACAATATAGGTTTTTTTTCTGTATAGTTTTATCAGAGAATAATGGAAATAAATCCACAAAACCAATAAGATGTACGGAATTCCCCTTTTGAACATTTCGTTTTAAAATTTATATTTTAAATAATTTATCTAAATAACATACCAAGCATTATTATTCATTTTTTTATACTTTTAAAATATCTTTTTCAATTACACTCGGATAAATTACAAAATTTTCCCTTTGACTCTAATATTTGTTACGGATAAAAATTCAATTAAAAAACAATACTAAATTTCATTACTCTAATTTACTGAGTTTTTTGATTATGATCGTGATAATTAGAATATCTCTACTGACCATTTAAAGTTTTCTAAATTCAACTAATCTCACATCTGCTTTTATCTCTCGACAGATATTTTTTTACAGCATTTTTAATTTCTAAATGGATGAAGGCCATTGCTTAATAATATCATACACAATGGAGCGAAAAAATAATATTTAATTATTTCAAGCCTTTTTTCCAATTTTCATATATATATATATATGAGCAATTAATTGAATAGGAGGTTTATTTTGAAACCTTCAATTTAAGCCGCTTTTGAAAATAGAAAGTAATTTCATTAAATTGTTTACCACATTGTTTATAGAAGTTTATATTACTCTAATATTAATTTATTGCTTAAAGCTCTTTTTTAATATTATTTACCTCTACTAAGAAAATATAGTGAAAAATTTATAATCGTCACATAACTCAATCTCAAGATTTCTGCAAATCGTACACATGTTTTTAAACTAAAAAAAAAGAATTACGTAATATTATCAGCATGTGAAACTTTATATTATCTACGTGTGTATTTGAAAAGAGAATAGTTTAAAAAAAAAAACTAATAAAACTAGATGAATAAAAGTTTGCCTTTTGAAACATGCATCAAATTTTTGGTTATTCTTAACTGTGTTCTAAGCCAGCTAACAAGACAAAATGCTTTAAAAAAGTGAAGAACAATTATTCTGTTTTCAAAACACTTTGCATGAAAAAAGATCCGATATATATTTTTTGTATTTATTACTTTCATATTTCCTTTCAGCTTTGCCATCCATTTTCAGTCAATGTGATTGGAATTCGTAAATACGTATGTATCAAACCAATTTCTTCTTTAGTGCAAGAATAAATGTATACATATTTACATTGCAACTTTAATTTATAATATGCGTGTAGCAATAAAGTGAAACATATTCAATGATTATGCAAAAGTAATTTGTTTCGTTTAATTTGACCTTTAAATTCAACTAGAGCATACAAATGGACATAAAAGCTCATCTTCCTGAAATAGATGAAGAGTATCTATTTCAATCACATCTATAATTCTGTTTACTAAGAACATTTTTATTTATTAATGTAAAGATATTTATCCTTATTTAACATAAAGAAATAACTAGTTTTTTTTTAAATTTTTGTATAGTATATTCATTTTTTTAAGGTCATATTTTATAATACATGAATGAAAGATCAATATCTTATGTTCGAATTGCTCGAATCAACATTTTTCATTTAAAGGAATTATGTACGTAGATTGATTTGCAACAAATTTTCGATCATAAATTTCAAATAAAATATAATTAGCAGTCGTATTTTAATAATAATTATTGGGTATCCATTAAATTTGTTTTTCTCTTTTTTAAGCTTAGAAATTTTGAATTAATAAATTAATCTAGTATCGGATCAAAGTCAGATTGGATCTAGTACATATCAAAGGACTTTTATAAGATTAAGTATGCTGCTGAAGTTAAATTTTTTTTCTGATGATCCTATATTTTAAAACTAGAAAAAAAAATATTGTGTAAAATTTGATAATCTCAGACTTATTAGAGTTATAATTAGAAATTTTACAGAAAACAGATCCAATTACTTTTAATCGGAAAACTTTTGAAAAACATAAGAAAAAGGTAAAATAATTAAATCTTCAATTTATACGTTTTGGAAAACACTTTATGGAACTAAAATAAATTGAAAAGTGTAAAAGATATTCAATTTACGTTATCAATTTTTATACGCTTGAATAACGTAATAATAAGTAAAATAAGGGAAAATGATTTTATTTAACCAATTTCTAAAAGAACAGTTTTTGAAATTTCGCATTCGCTTTATCTTAAATAGAGAAAAAGCATTTTGTAGAGAAAATAGACTTTTTCCCTCATTAAAGCACATAACAATTATTTCTAAAAAAGGCAATTAACGTAACATTTATAATTTACGAAAAAGTTCAGGATTAATAAAAATTAGTCACTTGCGTCATATTAAAAATTGAGCAGTCTAAAAAATATAAATTAAAATTTCAAAAATAATAATTTAATTTTTATAAAAATTAAAAAAAAACCGATAAACCAATTGATGATAAAAAAATAATGGAAATAAAAATGCTTTAATTTTAAAGAACGAGTTTTCAAATTTTATCGTTGATTGTTCTCATTCATACAAACATATTATTTTTAGGAAATCAAAAGAAATTAATAACGCTGTCATAATGCATATGAATAAATACAAGAATTCTTCATTCTGTTCATTTATCACTGTTTTACAGTTGTATTTTTAACTAGAAATGTAATTGAACCTTTATATATCAAACTAATAAATTAATGCAAAAAATATATATGATAATTAGTAAATAATAGAAAAACAATAAATAGAAATGATTTTCAGATATATCGAAACACTTTTCACATATATTTCTTAATTTTCTCACTAAAATCTATCAGGCCTATTGACTTTTTTAGGACTAAAGAAGACTTAAATGATATAAATTATCAAAGAACTTTATTTTAAAAAATTATGGATAATAACGATTACGTACTTTTTCCAAATTTCTAATTTTTCTGCAAATTTCGCGTTCAATTTTTTCTTGCGTATTTATTTTTATCTTATATTCTATGATTTTCATCCTGTTCAACATATTGTTTAAATTTTAAGACATTCGTTTAAGGACCTTACTTATTATAGAAATTTAAAACTAAGCTGAATTTAAAGTGAAACTTGTCATATAAAATTATATAATTCCTTGTTAAGAAAAAGTTTTCTTGAAAAAAAAATCCTTCCTTTTTTCGTAAGAACACGTTTACTATAGGTAAAATTGTTCTTGAAACATAATGAAGATTATTGTTTAATTTATCTAGGATTTCTTTAGTCTTTTTCGTATATGATTTCTGAAGCAATAATTAGAAATAGTCTTAACCCTTATTTAATTTACAACTCATACGAAGGAAATAAATGACCGCTTCTTGACTATTATATTTCTTCATAATTCTTTTATGAGAAATTTTTTTCGATCTGTAATTTTAATGAAAATTCAAGAACTGATTGGCATTTGAAATCGGGACAGTTTCAAAAGAGATTAATATATCGATATTTTAGATATCAAGTATATGGAGGGTTCAAATGTATGGCTTTGAAATGGTATATAAAAAGATTCATATCTCATATATTAACTGCATCTAGAAATAACAGAAAACAATCGCTAATTAAATCAAAACATGGTAAGCTTTTCATAGTCTTTTTAATTACTACTCATCTTCGCTAGTAATAAAAATAAATATGAATGTTTGTTTGTATGTAGGAACTCAATCAACCGTTTAATCTAGAGCAACAGAACTCGATAAATATATAATTTGGAGAATCGAAATGCGCATGTTGAAGTAATTTTTTTTGTAATTTTATTTAATTAAATTTAGGTAAAACTTGGCGCTTTAAATAGATAACTTAAAATTGAATTACAGAATGAGGCAATGGCAAAATATAAAATATGCCCAATTTCAATCATTACTGCTCTTTGTTCTGATATAACTGAATGTATCAAAATATATCCAGAGAAAAATAGGCGAGAGCCTTACACAATGGATAAAGTGATAATAAATATTATATGTCTATCAAAATTTGAAAATTGAAATTATTTTGTTGAAGAAGCAATTAAAATCATGTTATACAAAGTATGTAACTAAAATTTCAAGCAATAATTTATCCCGCTAGGCAATTAGTCACCAAAAATGACTAGTGACTAAAAAATTTCTGATAAAATATAAATATATATATATTGCATTTAATAAATATTTTAAACTGTTATTGCTTTTGTACTCTTCAGCCAATTAATAAGAGGCTTGTTTAATTAATAAGTTGTATTCATATAACGAATACATTCTAAATATATTTCTGCGCTTTCTGTACGAATGAAGTGAAAGCATGGCTTTATGTTTCAATCTTTTGCTTGCTCACAATATTACAAATAGAAATTTATAAACCTTCACAACACAAAATGCTGATATAAAAATGAAAGTTTCATTTTCATATTTCAATAATTTTTAATAAGCAAGTAATTTCAATAATTTTTAATAAGCAAGTAATTTCAATAATTTTTAATAAGCAAGTAATTTCAATAATTTTTAATAAGCAAGTAATTTCAATAATTTTTAATAAGCAAGCAATTTCAATAATTTTTATTAAGCAAGTAATTTCAATAATTTTTAATAAGCAAGTAATTTCAATAATTTTTAATAAGCAAGTAATTTCAATATATTTTAATAAATAATATTCAAGTTTGTCCCATTAAAAGAAATGTTTATTTGTTAATTGTTATTTAATTACCGAAATTAATTCTAAGTTGTTCATCTTCCTTTGAAAAATAAATTACATTTCCAGCTAAAACTATGTCAGAATCTCTCTAAGTTATATTTTTAATTAATAAACATGATTCAAATAATATTGTGATGCTTCATATAGAACGCTCTTACTTATGAACTGAATTATTTTAATAATAATTAGTAAAATATTAGTACTAAATACTTAAATGAGCCATTTTATTAAAAAAAAGGGCTTCATCCTTTAATAATGATATACGTATTTTTATGCCGGCGTCCTGGCATAGGGGTAGCGCGTCTTCCCCGTGATCTGGGCGTCCCGGGTTCGAGTCCCGGTTTGGGCATGGTTGTTCTATCTGTGAGATGTGTGAATGTGCCCTCCTGTAAAAAGGGGTTGTGCAAGCGAATGAATGATGCGTGAGTGGCAAAGTCGTACTCTTGGCCCTAGTTGGCGCTGCTATAAAAAATAAGAGACGTTCCCCTCAGGCTTAAATCGCTGTCTTCGTAACAGCGGGCTTGTCAGTGGCAAGTGCCATAAGAAACAAACAAACAACACAAACAAACAAACGTATTTTTATTTCTTAAGGTTCAAAATTGCATAATTTCATTGAATCTTACCAGACTAAGAATTAAAACAATTTTAAAAGAAGAAGATTACATTATTGGGGCAAAATGGATACAAGATAATTAATAAAAATCGAACACTGCTTGAATAAAAATTTTATTTTTAAAAGGCTAAAAATGAAAAAAAAATTGTTAAATGCTGGAGAAAAATTTAAATAGTTTTATAGGAAAATGTGTAAATGTCATTGTAATACGTGGATTTTTTTTTATTATATTGGGTAAATATTGCACACTTGCATCACTGACATTCTGCTAAGAGGAAGAAAAATAGAAATATTGCTCTAAGAACAAGCATTTATATTGTTACCTACATTAATTTAAAAATGCAAAAAAAAAAAAAAAAGAAACATGACATATTTACAAAATAATAATTTATTTCTTTGTTAAATAAACAATCAATGGTCTAATCATACAATTTTTCTCCTAAAACCCATATCGGGCATAACCTAAACCACCGAAAACTCCATTTCCGAGGCCATAACCTCCATATCCTCCAAGACCAGCATTT
The DNA here is from genome assembly GCF_947563725.1 of Argiope bruennichi. Classification (NCBI taxonomy): domain Eukaryota; kingdom Metazoa; phylum Arthropoda; class Arachnida; order Araneae; family Araneidae; genus Argiope; species Argiope bruennichi. The sequence continues at coordinate 61,481,063 of NC_079154.1, forward strand.
CCATATCCGACACCGGCTGCTCCAAGACCACCATATCCATATCCGAATCCGGCAGCTCCAAGACCACCATATCCATATCCTGCACCTCCAGCATATCCGAGTCCTCCAGCTCCGGCATATCCTCCATGTCCATAAGGAGCGTCGGAGATGATATGGACGGCTGCTGGGTTCTGGTTGGCTGTTCCAGGTTCGTTGGTCTTGACCTCAGCTCTGAAACCGCCGTGGTCAGCGACGTAATTGACTTGTCGCTTGATTCCCCTGGCATCAGTGAACCCGTAGCTTCCCTTCACGTTCTTGCCATCACCAACTTCTTCTCGGTGTTGTTCTCCGTGCTTATCTTTAATGCTATAACCAAACTTGAATGGCTGTGGATGGTGGATAGGCTAGAAGGGAAAATATAACATTGAGTAATTTTCATTTAAGTAAAGACATAGGTATTTTTAAAGTTTTTTCTTACATAGAACAATATTAAATATATTTTCAAAGAAATATTGTTCGATTTATTTTTAGAGCATTTATAAAATAACTAATTTCTTAATGAATTTAATTATTGAAACCATATTTCTAAGTTTTAGAAGATATGTCGAAATTTATATTTCTCAGGAAAATCGAATTTTATTTGATATTTTAATACTGCATTATGTTTTCATTTTCCCATGGATAAAAATATATTTATAACTATTATAAATAAAATTTTATGCAACGATAGTATTTATTTAATAATCTTATTTTTTGTAATAAATAATCGGAATGAAATCTTTCTTAAGAAAGTAGTTCTACCATGAGATAAATAAATAACACTACTTAAGACAGTATATTTTTCCCATGAGCGATGAATATCATGAATAAAATTAGATATCAAAATGAGAATGCTAACAAAATATACATGATGCTACTAATAATGGTGAGTTTTTGCTTATATTCCCTTTAAAATTTTTTAATTTTGATGTATTTCTGATAATATTACATGATTTCTCTACAAATAATTAGCAGATATATCATTAAAGAAGCTTAAAAGTAATGAAAATATATATATATAACTGTAAAAATTTGCTATAAATATTTTTCTAATTTGTGAAGTCCAAAATAGTTTTCTTTTCATTTATACGAGCGTCATTATTGATATGATAGATACAAAATCGAAATAGTGATAGCTTAAAAGTAAAATAAATCAAGATATACAGTAAAGGCTTCATTCTTGTAAAGAAAAAACTTCAGTGAATTTAATTTGCTTATAATTTCAAATAATGATAAAGTAGACAATTTAATGCTGAAATCCAAGGTTGCTTGTTTTTTATATGGAGTTATGATATACTATTAAATGCATCTATTAACCTTTAATATAAAGTTATGTCTCAAATTTTACTTAAAAAATTTATATCAAAAATAAAGAAGAAAATATTGAGAATTACCTCATGATGAAGACTGGCAAAAGCAGCCACTGCCAAAGCAGCTAAGATGAAAACCTACAAAAAAATATCATTAAATAATGAACACAATAAATAGTTTCTAAATAGTCAGGAATAAACCGCTTTTATTAAGATAAAAATTTGCTTACTTTTCCAAATACAAATCTATCGCCAAATTAAATTTCACTAAAGCTGTAATTAAATCAAATAAGTGATATTTTATTAAGCAAAAGAAAATATATATAGATATGATCGTTAAAAAAGAAATCTTTCACCTTAGCAGAGATTTCTCAAATTATTATCCTTCAACTCTTTTCTGCGTCAGCTACAAATTTTAAGTTTGGCGTTATGATTAATAGTATTATTGAATATGTTCTTAATATAATTAAAAGATGAATATATTTAAGGGAACTGAAACACTCTCGACATCGAAAATCAACGATATTTAAGGGAAAAATGGAGTGGATATTTTTAAAAGTAAATGTCATATCTGGTATTAAATTTAGTATGTATAGATGAAATAAGCTATGTCCATAATAAAATTGTATAATAAGTTAAGTTCTATGAATATTTGTCTTTTAATAACAAATAAAATGTAATGCGATATTTTCCACGTTATGATTATACAATCAGTTCATTCTTAAATGTAAAATGTTAAATAAAATCTCTCAACATTCAGCATAATGTGTGATTATATTTTCAATAAATAGCGTGAATTAGTACTTATTTCGATATACATTAAAGAAATATTAGAAAATTAATTTGAATGTCATACAGCTAGAAAATTTGAAATATACGTATTATTTTATATTATAAATTAATTCTTAATAATTATTACTTTTCAGAAACTGATCATATTATTTTAATATATTTATAATTTTTGTAAATACTAAAATGTCATGCAAATGCAACAAAATGGTTTTGATACGAGAGTCGAAAGGTGAAAAGATAAACATTATTTGAGAAAAAGACTAAAAATTGTATTTTATTTTTCTATCATAGAAGCCCATTTAATTATATATTAAAAGTTATGATATGAGTTTCAGAATTTCAAAATTATAATTTATAAATTTTTGCAACCAATGTAATATGCTATTATTTTGATACATTAATATTGAAAAAAGAATTTCTTGAAGGTATACTTATGCAAATTTCTATATAAAAGTTCATTTTAAAGTACTTAAAATGTTAAATTATAGAAATCATTTTGAAAAAAAATTCCCTAAAAATAAAAACAAAATTACAATATAAAAAAGTTACCTGAGAGATCATTTTAATGTTGTTCGATCGGAAAACTTGAAACAAGTGATATCATACCACTAAACCACGATGTATTTATACCATATAAACTAAGCCGCAACTTCAATTTGCTTTCAATTAAAGATTAAATCGTTTCCACATGGATGAATTGGCGTTTTAGAACATTTTAAATTCTGATCAGATATTGTGACATAATAATTAAAATAAACCGCTTTAATACCGTGCTCGCTGTGAGAAATTATAATGACCCAAAATTATTTCATCAAGTTCAAGGCTATAATTGATTATGTAGAAAAAGCAATTCGAATATAAAAAAGTGTATTTTGGTTTTTAATATCAAACGATAGATAAATGATATATAGCAAAAGATATATATCTTTTGATGTGTAATATCAAAAGCATTAAAATATGAGTGTTCTTAAATAAGATTATCATGCTTTGAGTCTCAGAAAATTTTAGATCTATATTTTGAACAAAATCGGACATTTTAATAATTTTTAAGCAAAAGCTGAATGAAAAATAATGCAAATGCATTTAATTCTTCATTGTTTTCCTTAGCAATTTTAGTACAATTTTGTTACTATAAATCAATTTTATAATTTCAAATGTACAAATTTACTTCTTAGCTTATTATATTCTTTTAGGCACAATAGAAGATTTAAAAAAAAACTTAACTACGAGTAGTGATTATATTAAGTAGCCTATTTTTAAATTATTTCTTATGAAAAGAATAGAGTGCCAAAGTTAGATCGATATCGATTGAATATGTGTTATCAGTAAATTCAAGACAATATTTAGCATTGATAATTAATATTTCTATAGTCATATTGAGTAGAAATGCAATCTGTTTACCATTTCTCTGTAATTTTCTAATTTTTGGCTTAAGTTTATACTATGGGGTGTCTCCTTTTGCAGAAGATATCTTCTTTTATCGTCCTCATCTTATTCCACAATATGGTTTTTTTATGAGTATTTTCATCATACAATAATAAAAATTGATCCATAAAATAAAGTTGTTTTTTGGGCATCTCACTTTTGCACGCATCGGTTCAAAATTTGATTGATATAAAAGTTTCTAAATAAAATGCCAAATATCATTTATTTTATTGTTGTATTTTAAAATTATCGTTTTTATTTACACTCAGAGAAATTAGGAAATTTCCTCTTTGTTTCCAATATTTGACATGGAATAAACTTTCAGTCGAGAAAAACGATACTAAATATCATTCATCTAATTTAATCTTTTTTTGAATTCTGATCGTGACAACGAAAATATCATATACTTGTCATTTAATGCTCTCGGAATTAAACTAACTTCATATCTGCTTTTAAAATTAAAAATCTTAGGTTTCTAACGGGTAAAGAATTTTTTTCGAGGATATCTATAGGACTACGTATTCTACTACCTATTGCAATGGTTCCCATGACAAGATTTTTTTTTGACAGCAGGCGTCTCTTCATCCAAGGAGTGAGATGTTAGGAAAACATTCCGGCTATCTCTGAATACAGTTATTCCGTCTGGGGATGTTGGCACTACCGGAATTACATAATGTAATATATATATGTGTGTGTGTGTGAGAGAGAGAGAGAGAGAGAGAGAGAGAGTAACAACTAGAATAATTTTGTTTGGATTTTATCCGGATTGGAATATGTTGTAAGAAATGTAAAAGAACCCAGATGAGTTTGTAGATGTGCCATCTTGTCACAAGGAAGAGAAATGGTGGAGGGGGCTTGAAATTTTCCTTTCGCTGTAACTTCCTAAATATTAAAGATAGAAAAATAAATACAATTAGTCAAATAAGCGTCTGATTAAGAGAAACAGTATTTGTATTCAAGGTTTTTAGATAGCTGCGATCGCTTCGAAGTTAGAGTATAAAAATTATTTTCAAATCCTAATTTTGATTTTTTTTATTAATATCAATAGTTTCTTGCGAATTAAAAAAAATGAAATAAATCTTTCATTTTTCCTTTATTTTCATAGTTCGAAATTGTTTAAATGCATGTGGTGTAAACATTGAAAGCTTGAGTAAAACTAATTAAATAAAAAGGAAGAAATAGAAAGATATATATATATATATATATATATATATATATATATATATATATATATATATATATATATATATATATATATATAATAATGTCGGGGTATAAGCAATATTCTGACTTAGCGTGAGACCATGCGGGAAACTTGATGGGGCCGCCGAAAAGCAACCCCACCTAGCACGAAGGAGCAAATGGCTCTTGATATTGGAACTTGCACAAAAACAAAGGACTTTCTGGAAAAAATGCATGTTGGTCCAGAAAAAAAAAATTACATTTTACATTACGTATTGAATTGAGAAACTTTAGAAAGATATTAAATATACCTTAACTCTTTTACATTAGAAGGGAATCAAAGTCAAGAGATTTGACAAAATGTCATTAATAGGAGATTTAATGACTGGAATTTTTAAAAGTTCTTCAACTTCAAGAAACATCCACTTTCTTGAACATCTGAATCTGTGGTTTCGCCATAGTGCACAAAGTTTGATCACGTGATTTATAGAGCTTTCTTCGATGCCACACTGACAACTTTTATCAAAGAAACGGCATTCATGTACAGAAAATACACAATGTCCAATGTATACTTGGTTAAAATAAAAATCATCCTCGATTCGGTTAACCGAAACTTTTTTAAATGTTCCTATGTAGTTCTCCCATTGGTTAAGTTATTCCATCTCTCCTGCCAATTCTTAATTATTTGTCTTTCAGTCTCATTTATGAGTTCGATTTTGGACTTAAGGAAAGATATTTCTTGGGTTTCTAAGTCTAAAGCTTCCATGGCTAGTGCTTTTCGTTTCGTGCTGCCTTTTCGTTACCATTAGATCTTTGATGAGCTCTGACCAGATCATTTCAACACCAAGTTTAGCAGCTTTTTCTTTTATATCTAATATTATCTTTTTTATTCCACCAGCGGAACCAAGAACGATTAAAACCTATCTTGAATAAGAAATTATCTATGCCCTTTTTATATTGCATTGAGCGACAAACTCCAGAGCATTTCTGATTGCCACATTTCTGCCCTAAAGACAGTTGTATTGTCATTCAATCTAAATTTTCTAAATTCTTTTTCTTGTTCATTTTCTTAACCATAGAAATGCACAACTCACTTCCCCTCCCCCCTATTTGATCCTTCTATATATATATACTACTGACCGCCTTTGGCGACCAGCCGGTTCGCCAATCTTAATGTTCGTTAAAATTTTAATAATTAAATATTTTATGCAATTCCTTAATTAAAATATTTTAAAACTTCAAATTTTGATAGTGATGTAATTCACTTAAAATATTATAAAGGCCTTCAGTCATAATGTAATATGTACCTCTCTAAGTTTCTGTTAGCTCCCGTAGAATTTATGCTTTAAATTAAAGTGGAAAGGATGAATCTGTAATTAATATAATAATATTTTTTATTGAAATGAAGCATTTTTTTTAAAAATATGAGTACTGAAAACAGAGTCGGTGAGCATTTAAACCTTATGGGCACTAAAGAATATCTTTCTTAATTTATATAATATCTCAAGAATTTGTAAATAAAATTTTCTCAGATTCATCACGAGCAGATCAATTAATTAACAATGTTTAATTTTAAATGCATCATACACTAAGAAAATAAAAGAATCGTTTAAAATAATAGGTCGAAAACAGGTTAAAATAAACTACTTAAAAAAAACGATACACTTAAATTATAAGCATATACAAAAAATATATAACTAACATAAATACAGTTTAATTACAAAAGCATACAACTAATCTAAAAACAGTTTAAATCAAGTCCGAATCCGTTGCCAACAATCAGAACACAATGCGCATGCGTGAATTTTCAACTCCAGTTACGGTAACGCAAATGCGTGAATTTTTCTAAGCCAGTTGGAGTAACGCTATGCAGATTAGAGACTTTTAATTTCCTTTATTCTTTTTTATTTTAATTCAAAAGTACTTCAGAATGAATCTCAAAGATCGATTAATTAATAATGTTTAATTTTAAATGCATTAAACATTAAGAAAATAAACAGAATCGTTTGAAATAATCGGCCAAAAAATGTTAACCCTAGCCTCTTTAGTGTGGGAAAAAAATCTGAAGCCTTACTCATTTGGCGGTGGGGAAAATAAACAGATTTTTTTTGGAGGGGAAGTTAGTTTTTAATTAATAATTAAAATTCTAATTAAAAATTCAAAAAAAGGGACACCAGGTGCACATTCCTCCCGACCACCAAGGTATACATGTACAAATTTGGTAGCTGAAGGTCAAACGGTCTGGCCAGTAGAGCGCCAACACACACACACACACACATTGAGCTTTATATAAATATAGATTACCTTTAGCCATAACATCCACATATTAGCTCCATGTAATTCTTTTGACTTTCTATTGTTCAATTGTATACTTCACAATCAAACATGCGCCTATCGTCTGTACATTCTACCTTCATTGCTTCTCTAATTAACTTAGCCGCCCCCTTTCTCTTTTAATTATTAAAAGAGAAAGGGGGCGGCTATCGACGTAATATCGACGTAGGAACGATCACTGAGAATTTGAAGTGCATTTGTGGATGCCGTGCACTAGGCTTTAGCTATTGCGAACAACGTAATACGTAGAAGCTGTTAAAGTTTATTTATTTGCCTGGCTATTCCAGCAAGTACATTTTTATATATTTATTTAATTGTAAAGTAAGGGAGTATGACCCCAAGTATCCTTAGTCAGTCTTCTTATTTTTTCATTTAGTTTTCTTATTTTAAGTATCATTTCTTTTAAATGTGATATAAACGACGTTAGAGTCAAAATTGATTCCTAAATATAAGTTTATAGTGTATGGTATCCTCTTCCCATTTAAACTAACCCCTGGAAAATGACTGATTTCTTTTCTGTACTTAAACATGATCTATTTGTATTTATTTGGGATAAAATGTAATTTATATATTTCTGCCCAAACTTTCATACTTTTGATTATAGCTTTGCTCATTTGGGCAAAATGAAAAGATGCTTTACTTCTCATATGAACATCGTCTGCAGAAAATCCTCTTTAGAAATTTAAAAATAAGAAATAAAAAAATTAAAATTATAAAATCATTAATTTGTGCATTTTGGAATACGCTTTATAGCACTAAAAGGAATTGAAAAATGGGAAAATAATACAATTAAAGTTATTCAAATTTAAAGAACACTTAGTGATTAACAAGTAAAAGAAAGGAAAATGATTATATTTAATCGATTCCTAGAAGCACAGTTTTGAAATTTGGCATAAAATTATATCTTAAATAGAGAAACAGCTTCTTTTGCAGACATTTTTTTCTCATTAAAACCCATAATAATTAGTCTTTTTCAAAAAACGCAATTAAAAATGTTATTATAATTTACAAAATTAGTAAATGAATAACATATTTTCAATAATTAATTTAAAAAAAAAACATCCTCACTGCTAATCATCTTACGAATGTAACGAAACAAATTTTACACGTTAAAAATTCAACTATTTGATGAAATATAAATTAAAATTGCAAAAACATTAAACCAAATAGTGATGAAATTGATTTAATCTTAAAAAACGAGTTTGAATCACTGATTATTATCATTCATACAGCCATATTAGCTAACACTGCTTCCAGATATTTAAATACGTTTTACATACATTTCTTAATTTTCTTACATACATCTCTGAGGCTTATAGATATTTTAGGTCTAAAGACAAGTTAAAAATATAAATTATCAATGAAATTGAATTTTAAAAAATGTACCGATAATATCTATTAGAAATTTGAAAAACAATTTGAATAAAATTTGCTCAATTTTTTTATCGTACTTATCTTTATCTTATCTTATCGCGTCTGTTATTCTGCTCAAAATATTTTTTTATAAGTTAGAACTTTTATTTAAGGGCCTTACTTATTATATAAATTTAAAACTAAACTGAAAATTTCTCTATAAAATTATATAATTCGTTATAAATTATAAGTAAAAGTTTCCTTAAATAAAAATGTCCTTTCCTTTCGTAGGAACACTTTTAATATAAGTAATTGATTCTTGGAAAAAAGCAAGATAATTGTTTCATTTATCTACAATTCTTTATAGTTTTTCGTAAATGATATCCAGGCTTTATAAAATTCCTAACGCATGAAGTACAAATATTCTTCAACCTTATTTAATTTATATTTCATACGAAGGGATTAGGTGTCCACTTCTGGATTATTAAATTTATACATAAATCTTTTATAACAAATTTCGTTCGATATATAATTTTATTCGAAATGTAGGAACTCTTTTGCATTTTAGTATTGAAAAGTATCAAAAGAGTTAATATATAGATATTTTTGATATCCAAGATATGGAGGGGGAGGGGGGTCAAATGTGTGGGTTTGAAATGTTATATCAAATGATTATATCATTAATGCTATTAATTAATATATATATCATACATTTAAATGTAATTTGAAATAATAAAAAAACATGGTATACATTAAAAATGATAAGCATTAAAGAATGATAAACATTGAAACATGATATGTTGAACTTTATTTTTTAGTTTTCTTTACTAATACTCATCTCTACTAACATAAAAGATTTTGTTTGTATGTGTTGGAGCTCTATTCTCTATTTAATATACAGCTACCGAACTTAATACATATATACTATGGAGATTGGAACTATGCAATTTGAAGTAATTTTTTGTAATTTTATATATTTTTCGATTTTCGAATGGCAAAAGTTTTAAAGATAAAGTTATATTCGTAGTATGAATGCATTGAAATTATATTTATGTGCTTTCTGTACGATAAATTAAAAGCATGGCTTTATATTTCAATTTTATACTCACATTATTGACCAGGGGAATTTATAAATCTTCATTATAAAATGTTGATAAGAAAATAAATCTGTGTTTTTCGGATTTAAACAACACATATTTATGAATTTTTTAAAAACTTTTTATTAGTGAATTCTGAGAACAATACAAATCTGTGTGTTTATTCAACATTAATAACATTTTGAGAACAGTTTAAATAAACAAAACAATTCCAAACTAAAAAAAAAAATAAACATTTATTTTTAATTAAAACAAAACACTAACAAAAATTGTTCTAAAAACCATATCTGGCATATCCCAAACCATTGAATTGCCCATTACCAAGACCATAACCTCCATATACTCCAAGTCCAGCATTTCCATATCCTACACCAGCTGCTCCAAGACCACCATATCCATATCCCAATCCGGCAGTTCCAAGACCACCATATCCATAACCTGCACCTCCGACTCCGGCGTATCCGAGCCCTGCAGCTCCGGCATAACCTCCATGTCCATAGGGAGCGTCGGAGAGGATGTGGACGGCGGCGGGGTTCTGGTTGGCGGTTCCAGGTTCGTTGGTCTTGACCTCAGCTCTAAATCCAGCATGATCAGCGACGTAGTTGACCTGTCGCTTGATTCCCCTGGCATCGGTAAATCCGTAGCTTCCTTTCACGTTCTTGCCATCACCAACTTCTTCTCGGTGTTGTTCTCCGTGCTTATCTTTAATGCTATAACCAAATTTGAATGGCTGTGGATGATGGATAGGCTGAAAGGGAAAAATAGCATTGAGAATTTTTATTGATAGTTGTTTTTTGGGTTTTTTCTCTTGCAATATTTTGGTCATGATGGAACTTAAGAGTTCTTTTTAGATACATTTTTATAAGTTTTCACTGCGCAATCTAACAAAACAGATATTTGTCTAAACAATTTTCAGCGACATACATAATTTAAAATATTACATTTTTTAGTGTATTTAACTCTTAAAAGCACGAAGAATATATGAATTTTTGAAAGTTCTTCGCAATTCACCTTGTTAGAGGAAATAGAAATTTGCTTTTTTTTAAATACTACTTTATTTTTCCGTTTTCTTTGCGTAAAAATCAATTCATAGCTACTATAAATTACATTATTTATAATGATAGTATTTATTTAATTATATTGGTCAGTTTTCCAATTGTTCTACAGTAAAATATTTTCTTAAAAACTAATTATTATTATAATCTAGATTACACTATTTCAGAGAGTAATTTTTAATTTTTTTCGATTAATAATGCTGGAAATAAAAGTAGATATCAGAATGTAGATGATTGCAAAACGTGGCTAATATCATCCGTTGTTTTTACAATCAATCTTTGCAAATTTTTAATTTTAACGCATTTATGAAAATATTGCATGCCTTCTCTAGGAATATTTATTAAAGAAACCTCAAAAGTAATAAAAGAAATTTGTAGTGAATCGAATTGAAAAAAAAAATGAAGAAAAATTTGAATCTTCTAGAAAAATCTTCTGAATCAAATGGGCATAATTATTGATACGATAAACACAAATTCATAATAATGTACTTATATTTTTATAAAAGTTTTTGACGTTAATTTAAAATAAAAGTATTTTGTTATACTGAAATGATGATCAGAATTTATCATCATAGATTCGGATGCGTAAAGTTAGAGAAAGTAAGAACCACGGTTCCAATCTAATAAGGAGAAAAAATATAATGTGTTTAATTTGGTTTTAAATCAAACATGACAGATTAATAGATTATTAAATGTTGATATCTAAGAACGTTTGTTCTTGATACGTCACACTTCAATCAATAATAAGAAACTTTTTAAATCATTATTGAAGAAAAATGTCTTTATTTACTTGTGATATAAATACATGTCTCAAATTTTTCTTAAAAAAAATTATAGCAAGAATAATAAAGAAATTGAAATTACCTCATGATGAAGACTGGCAAAAGCAGCCACTGCCAAAGCAGCCAAGATGAAAACCTGCAAAAAATGCTATTTAATATAGGACACAATAAATAAGTAATTTCTAAAACGTCAAAATTAAATCATTTTTATTGGGATAAAAATTAGTTTACTTTCCCAGATAATTATATGTCTCCAAAGTAATTTATATTATAATCGTTACTGATTCCAGAAAAAAAATTATTTAACAAAAGAAAATATTTCTAGGCATGAATTTAATCTTTGAAAAAAAATTCACTCTACTAGAGTTTTCTCAGATTGCTATCCTTAGTCCCTTTTGTGAATAAATCTACTCTCACTGTACACATTGTGAATTCAAATAATATGTAAGCTATGAAACGTAATTTTATTGTCATGATATATTTGTGGGAACTGATGCACTCTTGATGGCGAAAGCCAACAATATTCTAGTGATAAATAAAGTGGATTTTTTAGTAGTAAATGTTATATATGATGTTAAATTATATATACATAAGAATGACTTATTTCCATATTAGACGGCATAAAAAAGTTTATGATCTGAAAATATTTGTCATTTAATAGCAAATCAAATATGAGTTATCATGTTATATTCTCCAAGTTATAATGAGATAATCATTACAATCTTGAATATGAAATTATGAATAAAATTCCTCAAAAATCAGCATAACATGTGATTATATTGTCAATAATTACAGTGAATTAGTTTTAATTTTATATTACTTTAAATGATAATAAGAAAATATATTGAATATTAAGTAGCTTAAAAATCTGAAATATACACGCTATTTTTTTAAATATAAATGGACTCTTAAATATTTTTACTTCCCAATATTATTTAGAATTTTCTTCTTATAAAAGATACGATCTGAAATATTTCTTGAACACTCCCGAAAAAAAGGTTGTGAAAATGTGTTATATGTTTTGAGGTAGGTGTGTTGTATGTTTTGAAAGTAATAAAAAAGCATCGAAGAATTTGAAAATTCGATCCTTAATATCGTAGCAATAACAATATTTCCTGAAATTTTTACTATCATAAATAGACATAATAATACTTAAAAAATAACAATGAGGCATTTAAGATAGCTGAAGAGTTTCCTTTAAATCGTAGCATAGAAAAGTAAATAAATTAAAACAAGCTAAGATATATAACTAACAATCGGAAAAACGATGGTAATAAAAAAATTGCTAACACAATGGATTTTGAACCTATAATGATTAAACTATTTAAAGAAAATCTTCCTGTCAAATACTTCGAAAGCTAAGTGCAAATGATATTTTATTTTAATTACAGAAGTTAGATATGCAGATAAAACAAAATAAACTGAACAGGCGAATTATTTTTGAAGATAAAATATTAACGATCCTAATATAACTCTAAACTTAACATTTATTACATTTAGAAATTCATTTTATATTTTTCTTAAGCAATGACAAAACATTCTTGAACATTTGGTTTTAAAAATTAAATTATCAGCATTCAAACTTAGTTAGTTAAATAGGAAATTATAGAAAAAAAAAATTCAAAAATTACAATATAAGAAAGTTACCTGAGAGATCATTTTAATGTTGTTCGATCGGAAAACTTGAAGCAAGTGATATCGTACCTCTAAACTGTGGTGTATTTATACCACGTAAACTAAGCCACAATTTACTTTCAATTAAAAGTTAAATCGTTTCCGCATGGATGAATTGGCGTTTTAGAACATTTTAAATTCTGATCAGATATTGTGACATAATTATTAAAAAAAAACTCTCTTAATACCATGCCCGTTATCCTCGGCTGAAGAAATTATAATAGCCCAAGATTACTTCATGAAGTTCAAGGCCATTTCTGATTGCGCAGAATTATAATATAAAATCATATTTTGGTGAATATCTTATCAAAAGTATTAAGTTGTTCTCAAATAAGATTTTCATAATTGGAGATCAATGAAACTTCAGATCAATTTTATTGGATAAAATCAAAAATGTTGATAATTTATAAGTAAAAGATGAGTAAAAAATAATAGAGTATTTGATTCTTCACGCATTCCCTTAGTAATTTTTAGCAAAACTTTGCTACTATAAATGAAATTTTATAATTTAAAATCTACAAATTTTTTTTCTACAATTAATAATTTTTTAGGCACTTCATTAAGTTCCAAAACTAAAAACAAATCCTAACGATGAATAATGATAATACTAAGTATTCATTGTTTAAATTTTTTTAAAGAAAAATATACGCCAAAAATAGAAATAGTACGCCAAAAATAGATTGGTGTCAGTTCGAGATATGTAATTAATAAATTGGAGACATTATTTTAGCAGTAATTATTAATAGTCAGATTTGTACAATTGCTTAGATAAAAATTTGAGACAATGAGTAGAAATGTCGAGTGCGTCACATTTCTCTCTGATTATCGATTTCTTTTTATTTATTTTTAAATAACTCTTTTCTCAGGCATGAGAATAAGAAGCTTCCGGCATAGTAGTTAGTTCTCCCCACCCGGATAAGTACAGAAATAGTGTGGGGTCAGTTAACTCCTACCGATGAAATGACGTACCTCCTATGGGATGTGTTGCACCGTGACCGGTGAGGACCTTTAGGACTCAACCTCAGTTCCTGCCAATGCTGTCGTGGTGGTTCGGATATTCAGATTTTTCCATGTGCCTTTGAGTAGGGCGGAGTAATCATCCCGTGATTACCTGTAGAGTGCATCCCACGTGGATGAGCACCTTAGATAAGAGGATAAGAAACTTCCAGTATGGTTGCTCCTCCTCGCCCTTCATAAATCGTATGGGGTTGGCGACGCCGTCCCGATGACTGGACGCGCCTCCCACGAAAGGGATTATACCGAAGCAAGCATTGGTCCTTACGACTCAACCTCAGTTCCTGCCAATTCTGTCGGGGTGGTTCGGACATTCAGATTTTTCCATGTGCTTTTGGGTAGGGCGGAGTAATCATCCCATGATTACCTGTAGAGTGCATCCCACGTGGATGGGCACCTTAGATATGAGGATAAGAAACTTCCAGTATGGTTGCTCCTCCTCTCCCTTCATAAAACGTATGTGGTTGGCAACGCCAACCCGATGAAGGGACACACCTCCCACGAAAGGGATTATACCGAAGCCAGTATTGGCCCTTAAGACTCAACCTCAGTTCCTGCCAATTCTGTCGGGGTGGTCCGATTTTTCCGTGTGCCTTAGTGGCTTGTCGGAGCAGCCAGTGTGTGGTTACCTTTAAAGTATAGACTAATAAAATATCTATTTTTGCGCTAGTCCTCTTTTTTCAGATTCGCGTATAACTTCACAATAAGGAGCTTTTTTTTATTACTTTCACCACAACATAAAGGAAGTCAGGTCACAAAATAAAGAAGGTTTATGGATTTCTCTCTTTTCATCGCTTGGGCTCAACTTCGATTCATATAATATTTTTAGTATCTAAATAAAATACCAAATATTATCATTTATTTTATTATTATTATTTTTAAAGTATCGTTTACATTTACCCTTAGACAAATTAGACGGCATAGTCTTTCATTCCAATATTTGAGACGGATCAAAATTTCTTTTGAGAAAAACGATGGGAAATTTCTTTTATATAATTAATGATTTTTTAAAATTATGATTGTGTGAACAAAAATAAATATATTACTTAAAAATTTGATAAAAAAAATTAACGATATTTATATAAAGATCATGTTCCATATATTTACTTTATAGTGTTTCTGAGTTTTGGTGTTATAGATTACCTAAACATAATTCTAAAAATGTTTAAATAAATTTAAATCATATTCTTACATAGATATATTTCCTGCGTTCCGGGTAGGTATAAGGCACGAAGAAAGAACAAAATCACGAGGCCAAATATTTTAAATGATAATATTACTGTCACCTCGAATGTTTCGCTTAAAGGAAATTAAATGAAACTGTATGCATTAAACAGAGATATAGTTAGTTATTTCTTAAAGAAAGTCAATATTTGTCCCAAATGCTGTAATATATTCATTTCTAAGAACAGTTCTTTCAACTTTTCTTAGATTTTCTAATTTTTATACATATTTTAGATAATTTTTACTAAAATAAAGATGAATATGTGTGCGTAGGTGCTCTACAAACCAGACCATTTGACCTACACTTAGAAACTTTGGAGCATATATACCTTGAAGAGGAAAAATGTGCACCTCCGAGCAAGTTTGGAAAATTTAAATTAGAAATTTAATTATTAAAAATTAAGCTGAATTTTGTCTTTTTTCCACGATAACTTCTGAAAATATTATTACATACAAATAAATGTTCACATCGATTCAAAATTTTAAAAAAAAAATGTCTATTAAATGATACCAATTTAATAGAAGCACGAAGTTTTGCTCTTATTTGACAATTTTTTAAAAAAAAATGTGTTTTGATTGATTTTTAATAATAGATTACTTTTTGTCCTGAAGCTTAAATTGTTTCTTCAAATATTCAATTCGTGGGATTTTCTTTCTATTGTTGAAATCTTCGGATCAAAGTTTTTCTTTAATATCGATGTAGTTTACAAGATGAATTATAAAGTGAAATAACTATACTGAAAATTCAGAAGACAGATGAACCAGATATTCACATTTTTAATAATACTACGATATGGAAATGTTATCAATGTCGGCCTCCTGGTCTATAGGTAGTGCGTCTTCCTTGTGGTCTGGGTGTCCAGGATTCGAGTCCTGGTTTGGGCATTTGGGCATGGCTGTTTTTAAACCTGAGTTCTACCTATTAGGGGTGTGAAAGACTCCTCCCCCCTTGTGTAAAAAGGGGTTGTGCAATCGAGAATATGAGTGTCATCTTCGTATGAGTTGAGATCAGTCTTCTGTCTTCGTGTTCTCAGGGTCTTTACCCTCAGAAGCTACTGCACCCCTCTTTCCCTGATTTCTTGGACTTGTTTTGAATTGGTGTTCAATCGAAATGGGATGAACAACAGCAACTGTTGCCAATATAAAAGCTCATGTGTACATAAAATAATAATTAAAATAAAACAAATTTATTTTTAGTCAATTTGGCGGAATCATTGAATGAAGTTATATCTAAAGGGTTTGTCTGATATCAAATATAAACAATAATATCAGCGAGCCTGCTGGTATCCTGAGGTGACTAGTATAATATAAGTTGAGCCATCTGTTAATTACCCTTTTGGACGGTGGACATTTTTGAAAAAAATGTTATATTCGAGCAGTTATAAAGCTCAGGTAACTAATATCCCACCGAAAACGCATAAGAAGAGTTAAACCATGTTGAACATCCGTGAAACTGAATCTTATATTTGTTAATCCTACTGCATTGGTGAAGATATGAAATATGAAATCAGAATCTCAAATGCTTACCATTGTAACTGCAATTTCTCTGATTGAATAGATTAGAAGTATATGATTAAGTTTTGTGTTATATATCTATTTAAGCTTTCTGGATTGAAATTCCGACAACTCAATACCAACTGTTGAACATAACTGACTTTTGTTCTTTGAATATTCGTTAACGCTAGATTGAAAATACCTCAAAAACTATATTTAAGATGAGAAAATGGGTATGTTGCTTATTATAATTTTTTGGCGAACTACTCTCCACTTCCGAATTTTCTGCTTCACAGTAATAGCAATCGTCATTGTGAAATTAGAAATCAGTAGGCAATTAATCAGAGTCTCTCTGTAAGTATATTTGCATGCGAGCTGCCATTCCTTGAAAATATCAGTTTAATCATTTTTCTGAAGCAAATGTATTTGGTTAATTTAAGCAGTGATACAAAATTTTTTATCTTGCAATATGATAAAGATCATTTGCGTTCCATCTTTGGAAATTAAGGGGTGCTAGTGCACTACCTTCATTTCAACTACGGATTATTTTCAATGCTGATTACAATTTCATTTGTTTTTTATAAAGTTCTTAGTAATATTTCGTGCAAAGTAATTTCTATATTTATCAAATGTAGATATGAAAGTGTTTCTCAATATGAGAGTATCTATTTCATACGTAGAATATGGTTTGCAAGAGAAAACGAGAAAGTAGACAGGAGAATAATTAAAATACTTTTTTTTTATATTTCTTTAAATGTATTCGTTGTTTTTAACTTCAAATTTTAAATAAAATGTTAATCGAGTTTCAATAGCAGCTGTTAGCTATTCATTTTATTTCTTTTATTTACATGCGCACTATTTTATATAAATAAATTCGTCTATTATTGTATAGGAAAGAAATTAATTAACCTATAATAGAAAATTTATCATATATCGAAAGTCATTTAGAAAAAAAAAATGTTGACAGTTCTAAAATGCAAAATAGCAACACGGAACAGTGTATGATGATTGTAAGTAGCATAGTGTTAATAATTCTTGTTAGAACAAAAATTAGAATTTATTAAAATATGAATGTAATTGATTGGAGAAGAAGAAAAAACGCAAATTGTTTTTAACCAGGTTTTTTTAAAAATATGATAAAAAAAGGGACACAAAAAACATCTCGTAATTTGTTTGTTTTAGAAAATTGTCATATAAATTGAAATAAAATAATAAATGTGAAAAAAAAGATTAGAATCCATATATTTAGATTTAAAAAACGCCTCATCATAAAAAATAATGATGATGGACAAATTTAACTATTTTATAAATGCAATAAATTTAAATTATTTTCTAAAAATAAAAAAATGAAATATTTTCATTATTTTTTTTTCTTTCGAAAACTTAGATAAACTATTTATTTTTAAAAATAAACACAATGAGTATCATCATTTATAATTCCTAAATAATTGTATGCAAAAAAAATTGGAAATTTTTTAATAAGAAAGCATCACTACTTAATGATATCAAAATGGAAATTGCCACTGAACAATTTTGATTCTTTAAAAGTTGTGCATTTTAATATAACTTGAAACGGAGTATTAAAATTGAGTTGAGGATTAGAAATTTTTGTTTTAAATAACCCTTTTGCAATATTTATTCCTTAATAGTCACTTTGGAACTCTTATAACATTTTAAACAAATAACAAGCATTAAGATGTTTTGTATTCACAAATAAAGAATTTTTTAACAATCTTATCGTCAATAATAGTTATTTTGTGGTTATATTTTAAAACAATTATATAACTGTATTTATTTTTACTGCCCTCGTGATAAACCGTCAAAAATTTCGAATCATCACCGATTGCATCCACCAATCATTTCAGCATTATATGTGTAATCGAACTTGGCTATCTTGGTGTAATCGGAAAATTGCCATGTCAATTCGGGAATGCTTGACATCTTATGTACTAATAGGCTTGGAGATTGTGACGTAATCTGAAAATCATCAAGTTAATCCGAAGCCGTAGAAATAAACAATTACGTTTCAAATGTTATGTCTACTTTTTCACCTTAAAGTTTTAAATATATTTTGAGATTAAGGACAAGACTAGAAATTATTAAAGCATTATAGGAATATATATGCGTCGTAAAATGATTAATATAATTCACACTGTTTATTAATATGCACCATATTTATAATGATATTTTTAACTGATGTTTCCAATCCATCTCTTTTGAAAATTTTATTATCTTTCTATATTCTAAATTAGATTACAATTGCTATAAACAAAAGTTTCTAATAAACTTTGCTCATCTCACTGTACTTTCTATATGAAAACTTGAAATCAAAGTTTTGTGTTTCATAACTTACGCCTGCACTTATTATTTCATAGAAAAATTTATATTTTAATTTATAATTTATAAATATAGAAATAGAAATGTCAGTTGATCAAGAAAAAAAAAATATTAATGTGGTTTATTGTAATTAAAGAAAATCTCAGAAAAAAAACCCCAGATTTTTGTTCTTGTAAAAAATCTTTGTTTCAATAATAATATAAACAAATAAAAATATTCAATATAAGCAAAATAAATATTTATTTCTTGATTAAACAGAGGGATAAATAATGTTTTTAAAACCCATATCTTGCATATCCTAAACCACGGAGGAGTCCATTACCGAAGCCATAGCCTCCATAGCCGAATCCTCCATATCCTCCAGGACCACCATATCCGTAGCCAACACCGTTTGCTCCAAGACCACCGAATCCATATCCTGCACCTTCAACTCCGGCATATCCAAGTCCAGCATATCCTCCGTGCCCATAGGGAGCGTCGGAGATGATGTGGACGGCTGCTGGGTTCTGGTTGGCGGTTCCAGGTTCGTTGGTCTTGACCTCAGCTCTGAATCCCCCGTGGTCAGCGACGTAGTTGACCTGTCTCTTGATTCCCCTGGCATCGGTAAATCCGTAGCTTCCCTTTACGTTTTTGCCGTCACCAACTTCTTCACGGTGTTGTTCGCCGTGCTTGTCCTTGACGCTGTATCCGAACTTGAAAGGTTGGGGGTGGTGGATAGGCTGGAAGAGAAACAAATTTCATTTAAATTTTTTATTTATTCTTTAAAAGGGTGTAGTAAAAATTCAGATCCAGATTTTGAGAATGCTTGCTCATAAATAGCATGAAGCTATTGCCATTATTTTTAGATTTAATTTCATAGTAGAAATGATTGTTTATATTTCTTAACTGTTTGAAATCATTAATATAATTTAAAATAAAGTATTTAAATGATGAACATATAGCTTGAAAATAGACGATTTGAATTTTCGATGGCATTCCTTATTTCATATTAGGATGAATAAGATATTAGAATAGTGTATTATGACTTATCCCTGTCAAATTGAAACATACTTGTCTTAATAATACATTTATAACTGTTAGATACTATAAGTAATACAGGTAATAAGCTAAAGGAGTAATTATTATGTATTGTATATATATATATATATATATTAACTACGATGAGACGAAGTAATTGTTTTGAAAGACAATAACATAATCTACATAACACTATTTCAATAAGTATTATTTCAAAGGAACCTTTAGATCTAAGAATCAAAAAGAAAACTGTTGCAAAATTTCTGTGCTACTGTTTATGTTAGATGTGAATATTGTTCTATTTAAATTTTCTTTAAATTATAATTAAATGCGATACATTTCTGAAAATAATAGATGGGTTTTGAAAAAGTAATCAATGCATATATTTAGAAATTACGGGAAAATCTCTGATCTAAAGATAATCAAGGTTAATTGAACAATAACGATTGTTGCTCTTGTAGATTTCACCAAACCTTCTCATTGTGAATAAAAAAACAGGAAGAATAACTTCAAAATGTTTTAATTTATTCTTTCTCGTTTTTGAATTGATTTTATTAAGTGTACCAAGAAAAAAGGGAAAATTTTAAAAATTACTTAACAGTATTTATATAGAATTATTAAGAGTCAAAATTTAATATCTAGCCATATGTTTTATTTGTTAAATTTTTGGAACAAAGAATTTTATCCGAAATTATAGAATCATTGTAAAAAGTCTAAAAATATACATTAATAATAAAAGTTTCATGTCACTAACTATAACGTAAAAGAAATTTTCAGTTTAAAACGCTTAAGCTAATGAAAAGTAATTAAAACTATATTTTAATTTTCTATCAAATTCTGGTTTGAATAAATAAAACAAAATAAAGTTATGTAAAGAAATCAATATACTTACTTCATGATACAGACTAGCGAAAGCAGTTACTGCCAAAGCAGCTAAGATAAAAACCTAGGACGTAGAAAAATAATCTTTAAGAACAATGGCGTATTAGGTAAAATGCAAAAACAATATTAAAATTAATTTTAAAACTGCTTAATTCAATGGCGTTCAAATCATTAATTGAGAAAACGTTCCAATTGCAGTTCAACATTTAAAATTATCATAATACAACGAGTTATCAGTCTTAAAAATGACATGTTAGTTAAAGAACGCCATGAAATTAGTATAAAAATGCTTTAGATCTTAAAACTCTTAATCTCACTAACGTGGAAATGTCATCTTAATTATTCTAACAAGTTTAAAAATCTTTGTCAGCACTGAAGGATAATTTAATACACTTTAAAAGTTTTATAGCGTTAAATTAGAGCCATAGAAGCAATTAAATTTGTTCGCAAGCTTTACACTAAAATCATGATTAAAACTGATTTGTATATAAAAGCCTAAATTTTCAATCACCCAATAATTTAAAGGAATATGTAAATAAATTTTGTGTGTTTTTAATATCCCATAATGATCTGCAAAAATAATGATATAATATCCCTAAAATTAATAACAGTATAATTTATTTTTTATCACATTTATAATTTAAAATTTTAACATTAAAAGACTTTTTCATAGAATCATATCTCCAAAACAAAAATACATTACCCGAGAGATCATTTTGATGTTGACTTATTAACCAACTTGAAAGAAGTGATATTTTGCCTCAGAGTCCCAGTGTATTTATATCCAACAGTTGAAACGAAACTTACTTTCTATTTGATTAAAAATGACAATTCTTTTCCACATGATTGAATTGCCATCCCAAAACATTTAGATTTCATTGGGAGATCACGACCTAGTTTCCGAGGAAACAACCATTATACCTACGTACCGATTGCTCAGTTGTCACAATTAGAATAGCTGAAAGGAATTTCTTTCTTTTTTTAAGGTCAAGATCGTTGCTAAATATGGTAAAAATACCTTTTTTTTTCTTCTTTTTAAAATAAAAAGCATTTCGTATTATATGATCAAGTGGGTAAAAAATGTTTTTTAATTGATGGTTTCTTTTTTAAATTGAGAAAAATGTTGCACAATTTCCTTTTTGTAAATAAAAAAAAGAAGATATAACATCAATTCCACACCTGCTGATTTTTGTACTGACGGCTGTGATCTCCTAAAATTCCACCCTTCTCTCCGCATAAATTATTGTCTAAATGTAGAGGGTTGAACATGCATTTTGAACATGTTTTTTTCATGACCGACTGAAACCAAAGTATGGCATGAAGGTATAATTTTAATTAATAAAAACAATATTACACAACAAATTTCATTCATTTAAGTCACTGCGGTTTTGAGTAATTGCATTTACACAGGTATAAATGAACAAAGTATCAGACAGTCGCCCATTTGAAAGATTTGGTTAAAACCCTGTCAAATTTCACATATCAAATGCCATAACTATGCATTAACTGTTTCAGTACTGGCGCGGTTTAACCGGTTGTGCAAATTTTATATTGATTTTTTTAGTTTAGTTATATTAACGTCCCGTTGTGAAGCAAATCTAGGGCTATTTTAGGACGGTCCTCGTAATTTTAAACCGCGGTCAGATGACGAGGACGACACCTGAGCTGGCACCTCCCTCTCCACACGGCACCACACCAGTGGGAGACGTTTGGTCTGGAGTATTTAACATGCAACAGACTCCCTTACACGACAGTTTTTCGGTGGAATTGGGTCACGAACTGGAAACCCTACGGCTCACAAGCTGAGACCTTACCACCAGACTACCGCGGCCTTCAAATTTTATATTGGCGGTTCATTATCTGTTAATGGTGTGTATGTGCACGATGTAAAATGAAGATATCCTTGGCAATAAAAGGTTTTATATCTTACACCCCTAGCTTGAAACAAAACCCGGCCTGCCAGGATAGAATCTGCATGGCCGATTGGGCCGGATCAGTAATGAAAGAGTCGAATATCATTTACTAAATTGTTGCTTTTTTGAGTTATTGCATTTACATATACGAAAATACAGACCTGTAGATGGTCAGTCCTTGAGGTATTTAATTCAAAGTTTGAAACAAATCTAAATGTTAGGTTCTAAACTTGTGTGCCAAATTTTTCTTCGTTTTGTAGTTATTGTGTTAACTTGAAATTAAACAGACAAATAGATAAACTTCCTGGAAATGAATTTCGCTCAAAACTTGATAGAAATTTACAAATTAGATTAGATTATATACCAAGTTCTTCCTCTATTTCAAATAATTTTTGATTAACTATGGACTCACTATGCATAGATAAATACAACTAGTTCTACTTCCAAATATATAATTTTGGAAACCATGAGATCTGAAAAGTGGAGATTCCTCAGAATTTAGAGTTTAAATTTTTTGACGATTATAGTCCCTTTTTCTAATAAACCTACTATGTAAAAAAGTAAGAAGTACCCAGAATTGAAAGTGCAGTTTGTTTAGATACATTTTACATAAATGTGAAAATCGAGGTAAACGATCTTGAAATGAATTTTTTTTTAATCCGTAAATTTTATGGGAACTTAGATCATATACTAGCTTTATAAATAACATTTGGCAAAAATAATGGAATTGCAGTAATTTCGCATTTAAAACATTAAAATAAAATAATCGATTACATGGATAAATTTACAAAAATATCTATTTTAAGGGAACGATTATTTTTATTATCAGCTTTCTTTGACGACCAATTTTTTTCAAAGATTAATAGTTGCTAAAAATTTTCATTAAAAATTTTATATCATTTTGTCTTAATGGCTTCCTTGGCGAAATACTTTTATGTTTGATGTACATATATGTCTTTGATGTATATGTATGCATACTATTTCAGAAAGCTTGTATTATTCTATTCCCAATGAATGTATGCATATAATATATGTATTTTTTTTGCCTGAATTTTATGCATCCAATCATATCAAAGGAAAGAGCAGCAGTGTTTAAAAAAAGAGCATTTCAAAATCTTTTTCATCTTGCTTAAATTGAAATCAAAATTTTTCATATGCTTAATGTATATATATGCATACTATTTCAGAAACCTTGCATTATTCTATTCCCAATGAATGTATGCATATAATATATGTATTTTTTTTGCCTGAATTTTATGCATCCAATCTTATCAAAGGAAAGAGCAGCAGTGTTTAAAAAAAGCGCATTTTAAAATCTTTTTCATCTTGCTTAAATTGAAATCAAAATTTTTCATATGCTTGATGTATAAATATGCATACTATTTCAGAAACCTTGCATTATTCTATTCCCAATGAATGTATGCATATAATATATGTATTTTTTTTGCCTGAATTTTATGCATCCAATCTTATCAAAGGAAAGAGCAGCAGTGTTTAAAAAAAGCGCATTTTAAAATCTTTTTCATCTTGCTTAAATTGAAATCAAAATTTTTCATATGCTTGATGTATATATATGCATACTATTTCAGAAACCTTGCATTATTCTATTCCCAATGAATGTATGCATATAATATATGTATTTTCTTTGCCTGAATTTTATGCATCCAATCTTATCAAAGGAAAGAGCAGCAGTGTTTAAAAAAAGCGCATTTTAAAATCTTTTTCATCTTGCTTAAATTGAAATCAAAATTTTTCATATGCTTGATGTATAAATATGCATACTATTTCAGAAACCTTGCATTATTCTATTCCCAATGAATGTATGCATATAATATATGTATTTTTTTTGCCTGAATTTTATGCATCCAATCTTATCAAAGGAAAGATCAGCAGTGTTTAAAAAAAGAGCATTTCAAAATCTTTTTCATCTTGCTTAAATTGAAATGAAAATTTTTCATATGCTTAATGTATATATATGCATACTATTTCAGAAACCTTGCATTATTCTATTCCCAATGAATGTATGCATATAATATATGTATTTTTTTTGCCTGAATTTTATGCATCCAATCTTATCAAAGGAAAGAGCAGCAGTGTTTAAAAAAAGCGCATTTTAAAATCTTTTTCATCTTGCTTAAATTGAAATCAAAATTTTTCATATGCTTGATGTATATATATGCATACTATTTCAGAAACCTTGCATTATTCTATTCCCAATGAATGTATGCATATAATATATGTATTTTCTTTGCCTGAATTTTATGCATCCAATCTTATCAAAGGAAAGAGCAGCAGTGTTTAAAAAAAGCGCATTTTAAAATCTTTTTCATCTTGCTTAAATTGAAATCAAAATTTTTCATATGCTTGATGTATATATATGCATACTATTTCAGAAACCTTGCATTATTCTATTCCCAATGAATGTATGCATATAATATATGTATTTTCTTTGCCTGAATTTTATGCATCCAATCTTATCAAAGGAAAGAGCAGCAGTGTTTAAAAAAAGCGCATTTTAAAATCTTTTTCATCTTGCTTAAATTGAAATCAAAATTTTTCATATGCTTGATGTATATATATGCATACTATTTCAGAAACCTTGCATTATTCTATTCCCAATGAATGTATGCATATAATATATGTATTTTCTTTGCCTGAATTTTATGCATCCAATCTTATCAAAGGAAAGAGCAGCAGTGTTTAAAAAAAGCGCATTTTAAAATCTTTTTCATCTTGCTTAAATTGAAATCAAAATTTTTCATATGCTTGATGTATATATATGCATACTATTTCAGAAACCTTGCATTATTCTATTCCCAATGAATGTATGCATATAATATATGTATTTTCTTTGCCTGAATTTTATGCATCCAATCTTATCAAAGGAAAGAGCAACAGTTTTTAAAATAAAAGCACATTTTAAATTTTTTTTCATTTTGCTTAAACTGAAATCAAAAATTTTCATATGCTTGGTTCTGAAGTTAAATCTTGATTGTAAATAATGCAAAAAAAAAAAAAAAAGCTACAAAATTGTTACTAAAAATATGACTATACTGAAATATACTCAGACTGAAATAAAAAGCTAAATATTCATATTTTGGAAATTAACAATGGGAAAAAGACCAGATGAAATTTCAATTGCATCAATGAAAAAAAAACAACTTGAGTTTAAATTCAAAAATCAATATATTGTTGAGAAATATACTTAAAATAAATTTTTAAGATTGATTAAATTATAAGAAAAAATATACGGTAAAAAATTGCTATAATTAAAGAAATACTCCATAATATTTTAAAATGATGCAGAAATCATTTATATGAAGCTATAATTTCAGAGATTCTATGGTGAAATTAAAAAGATTTCGATTATTTAAACTTTTAAGAAGATTGATTCTTTAGTTAGACAGGGAAAATAAGGAAATTTTTACTCATTTTTATTAAATAATTTTACTATGTAAATGCGTAAAGGTGATGATTTAGGAGTTTTAAATAATTTTTCTTAAATTTAAAAATAGTTATTTTTGCATACAAGCAAGCAATTGTAAATCAACCAACCTTTTCAAGCTTTCGAGAAATATTAAACAATGCATAAATTTATGTATAGTTTGGCATTCAGTACCGAGTTAAATGCAATCTGTAGCATAATAGGCCATTAATTATGCAACAGTTAATTTTGGAAATATATGATAATAAGCTTTTAAAATAATTATCAGTAGAAACTTATATCTCAAAATGTGCATTTTGGAATTGGTGTTGCATAATTTTGTGTGATTATTTTGAACTGAAATAAGCTGTTGATTATTTTTAACTCAAGTAAGCCGTGAGTTCTTACAATGAGATTTGTATCTTGTAATTTGCATAAGAAAAGTAGAAAACAAAATACGTTTAAGCTTCGGATTTGAAAATGTAATCTGTTTTGCAAAACTGATAGCAATGTAAATTCAAAAGTGACATAGATTTGAACAGATTTCTCAATTTTTTTTCATTAACATTAACTGCTTTGTTCCGTGAGGCATTAAAACATGCATTTGACATGCAGGTGAAATATATGATTTATTATTGTTTACATAATATGTGAAAAATTGTTGAATGTCTCGAATGTCTGTTGTTTTTCCAGAATGCAAACTCGTATGTTAATAGGAATTGGTTCAAATGTTAATAGGAAGATAATCGGTTTTGGGAAACTGTTTTCTTTTCTCTTCTCATATTTAGAAATTAAATACTTTCTCTATTCAATTTTCTAATGTATTAACACAAAGGAGTGTCTCGTAAAGCCAGAGGTAAAAATAATTTTGCTTGGCGCCAATAAAATATCTTTATTTTATTGGCATAAGCGCAGTATACAAGGAGAAAGTATTTCAATCGTTAAAAAAGTCGAAAGCGAGATTTTGATGAACATCTACGTTTAAGATTTCATATGAAAACTCTTTTGGAATAATGTCTGCCTATGAATATGATAAAATTAAAACACTTTGATCTGGGTTGTAAATCGGGAATTTTATCTAATATTTTTGCGATATCTGTCCAAAAAAAATTTGTCTATTTGTCTGTCTGTGCTTATGGCAACACGATGACTTAAAAATGAAAAAAAAAAAAAATATGTAGATGGAACTTACATTTTGGACAAAATCTAAAAAATAAGTTGATCGCCATATGTAGCTTTGTATACATTTGTGTACACAATAATTAAACCAGCAGGTTTGGTTTCCGAAATTTTCTAGTTTATTCTGTAATAAAAGTGTTATTTCTCCTTCATTTGCATAAATTGTGAACATTCGACTAGACTGTGACTGCCCACACATTAGAGTGGTCTGCTCGATATTATAGTGAAGAAAACTGGCAGAGCAAAGAATATTATATTAAAGAAAATATATATCCCTAATTTTATATCATTGTTTTCTTCCTTATCTTTGAATTCGATTCATAACGTAGCATTTCTTATTTAACTTCGTAAAAGAGTTTAAGCAATACCGTACTTTTTCACTCACTTTGTACTTTATCATGTTTATACATTCAATATTATTACACTGTAGTACTTTCTCATTTTTGTTTTTATTATTGCTTTCAATTTTATGCATAGTCCTATTTTTTGACATTTGCATGAATCTTCACAACTGATTGCAGTGTAATTTTTCCTTTTTTTATCTTTTTGAATAAAGTTTATCTACACCAATACCGAAGAGGATTGGGGTCACATGAGTTCTAAGAACAGTAGTGTGGCATAGTGTTAAGATGTTTAGATATTTAAATATCAATTGTATGGCACTAGTGAAAAATATTTATGAAATATCAATCTTAGGCGATTTTTTGGCATACGGTTAATAAAAAATTTGCATATTTCTATCAAGTTCTAAACGAAGTCCATTCAGTTAAAATCCATCTGTTCAGCTATGCCTATGCAAGTAGACACTAAAATTGCAAAACGAAGAAAAGTTAAATTAATAAAATTTGGTATATAGGTTTAGTTTCTAAAATACAGATTCTTATTCAATTTTCAAACAAATCTATTAAAGAATTGACCGTCTGTCGGTCTATAATTTCGCATGCATGTAAACCCAATGACTGAAATTAAATTTGGTATTTTATATTGTAACTACAATTGTTTTCTGCAAAGTTTGACTTCAATCGGTCAGAAGAAAGGCGTCCAAAATGCATATTAGACTATCTAGTTCTTGTGTATTACTTATGTGTATACCAAATTCTATACATGTAGGTCAAAGAGTTTTTGATTTACCTTGTTCACGGATAGACAAACATAATTTCAAAAATGCGTTTTTCGAATTCAGACAGCTTTTAGGCTTGGAAATTTGCCAATATCTCAAGTTCATTTCTTTTAAAAATAGTGTAATTTTGTATATAGTTTTGTGACCAAAATTATAAATATGTATTAAAATTTGGATTCAATCTTTCGAAACGAGGTGTCTAAAATTCATACCCGCTTTTCTTATTTATGCTACGAAATATAAAATGCGAAGATGTACCCTCAGATGTAGGGAGGGTGTTAGCTCTGGCTTGTTGACCTGTCATGACTCTTCGATTTCCTCTTTCGCCCCCACCTGCGACGCTATCATAGAATACAGACTCTTAAAAAAATTAGAAAAGACGATGTTATAGTCTCCAAGTATAAAAGAAAGCGGAGGGAAAGTTGGGTGGAAAAAAATTCATTGCCGATAAATTTTCTATCCAAATGCACTTAAAATTGCCTTTTCATCTGATGTTTTGTCAATGACCTTTTTTCATATCTTAATTCTGTTGCTTTACAGTGATAACTTTAGAAACCTTCATAAGTAGGTAACAACTTTTTCACCATCTTCAATTTGAAAAGATAAATAAATTTATTGATGTCATTTCGGCTAACGAGTTTTATTTTCGAATTTTTTTAAAAAACTTGTTTTCTCTGCCAATTCTTGTTGTAAGAATTGTAATTGTAATTCTCGCGTGTAAGAAAATGTGACAGAAAATGAACAATTAAATTTATCATGCGACTGTAACGTATATATGTAAAAATACATTGAATATTTTAAATGAACATGTTAAAATATGTATTATAATCTTCTTGAAAACGGGTTGCAACTACTTGGCATTTCTATATATTAAAAATAATTGACAAAATCAAAGTAAACTTCTAAACCTTAACATTATGCCGATATTCAACTAATTTAAAAAGGCCATTTTTTTTCTAGTCATGATATTAAAACATTTTTAAGATTGAGATTGCCTTAAGAAAAATGATTCATTTAGCATTTCAGATAAATTTAATTTCATTTATTAAATAATAAGTAACCAATCAAGGCACATAATTTTTTTTTGCGAGATAAGGAATTGAAGTATATAAATTTCTATCTTATGGAAAACTTTGTCAGAACTATGCCAACCTACATAACTTCATACAAAACTTGATGAATTTGGTGGTAAGTATACTTTTTATGGCCCTAGAAAAGGTTAATATGAAAGCTTATAAACCTTTGACGTAAAATCAGGGGTCGTTTGTCGTCCATCATCCATTTTTAAGAAAATTCTAAACAAAATTTACTGTACATTCACAATGATAAGAAAATTCGATAAAGTGCCCCAACTCTAATCATTGCAATAATTTTTCCAGTTTTTATTTCGTTTGAAAGCTTATGACATGAGTACACAACATTATTGATCGCCTTTCCTCTCTTTTCAGAAGTTATCGCAAAATAAAAACATTGACATAACATCCAGCTTTGGTAAATGGACTGATTTCACCAATTAATTTCGCCTCTATGCGTGCATAGCGAATTGGTCAAATACTCAGTGTTTAATGTGCAAGAACAATTTAAAATAGTAAAACCATTTGGTATGATAATATATTGTTCATCAAAGTAGGTTTAGAAGAAGGTATTAAATTCAAAAATATGTATGATATGCTAGCTAATCGTTACAGGCGGCAAATAAATATAATAATTAAAAATCCAAATAGAAATTCTTTCCTAATTAAATAGGAATAATTTTATTATCACTGATTATAAATAATAATTCTCTTTGGAGAATTTTTATCATACTTGAAAGAAAATCGAGTAGCTGCTCAAAAGATAACTCTTTGTAATCACCGATTTATCCTAAATTTTGTCACAAATCCATGATTTTCATTAGAGTATAAATACCCATTTGCTTTAATTTTTCTCGTTTATTTTTAACTATTATTCTAACAAATGAAGAAAAGATGCACTGATTCTTTCTATATTCTTGAACATAGAATAAGATATACAGATTCATTAGTCAAACGTTTTTAATTCTTGTGTATTAAAAATACTACATATATGACATTTTACTTATTTAAAAAAAATTATATTTAAAGAATAAGTACCAATTAGAAATACAAATTTAAAAGCTGCTCTAATGCTACTCATGCTTAAACTATGTTTTAACGGTACAAAAACTTTTATATATTTTGCTAAACACATAAATACTTTTGAAAATATGATATATGGGGATATACATAAGCATAATTACAGAAAGGTCTTATATCATTCTAGAAAGTCTAAAAAAATGGAATTTATCAAAATGTGGAAGTCAAAATCTTTGATAGTAATAACATTTTCACTTCTTATACCAAAAAGTGAAAAGGAATCTAAAATATGCAACCAAAATAAAAATTCTTTCCATTTCGTCGCGCTTGTTCACTTTTCACCTCAAGGCTTTATCGGCAATCATTAATGCTGCGGATTTCAATGTGAACTTCATCTAAGCCTTGTAAAACAAACTTAAATTTTCCTTTAATTTTTATTTGTTCATTCATGCATCCCCTTTCCTCAGAATGTGAAAAAAAGAAGGGTGAAAAAATTTGTTTAGGGAATTTCCTACATTCCCTTCAGAATTAGGTAATTCCTTAAAATATTCTCAGAAATTAGACAGGTATCCTATGAATGCTTTGAATCTATTAAAATAATTTCTGAGTAAATATGGTGATCATTAGAGCGACCAGTCTGCGACTATACGTATTTTACAACATGGATTAACAAAAAATGAAAACATCATGCAAATTAAATAGAATAGTGACAACTACTAAAAGTGATAATTTCTCTTAGCAGAAATATACATCTTATGCATGTTAGTTAATAAATATAAAAAAAAAATTGGCTAAATATTAAAAAATTATCATTAGTTATTTATTAATAATTGACAAGTTGTGTAATTGAAAGGGACCAGATATCAAATACAGAGAGTAAGCAACACATATAAAATAACATTTGCATTTGGCAAGAAGATTATTGCTAAAATTATTGATATGAAAGATTTCAATGCCAAATTTTTGTTTACTGTCTGTTTACTAATTTTGATAGTTTTCATTTATCTCTTTACTAACTATGTACAAAATATATTCTTTACGTGTTGGGAAATACAAAAAAGTGTTTCAAAATATATTTGTTGTTTGAAAACTTCTTATAAATCAAAATGTGTGACAAATATAGAATAAAAATGGGCAAAAGATGTAAAAATATAAGAAAATGTTTTATTAATAAAAGAATAATTCACTATAATATAAAACTCTTAATTGAAGAAGCCCCTGTGTTGAAAGAATACTTAATTTAAATGGTGGTCTGGGAAATGTAGCAGAATTCATAGAAGGCTATTTAATTTTTACTAAAAATGCACCTTCCAAAATAATAACTAACTCATTCTGTGTTATTCTTCGCATAAAATCATAACTTAAACTTCACATAAAAAACATTCTGCCCACTCTTCTATTCTAGTATTTTTCCCAAGAAAGTTTTCTTTTAAAAATTCTGAATTTTGGGTTTTTGCTTCAGTTTCAAGAATGCCTAATTTATCTTAAAAAACTGTATTATTTGCAATAATCGCTGATTTTTTTCGGGCTATTTTTTCATGATTATTTTTCCGTTGCCCTTTTCGGAGATTGCTCCAGACTCAAATAATAAATACTAAATTTGATAAACCGCCCTATTTAATGTATATATTTTTTTTGCATATTTCTGATTATTATTTAGTGTTAAAAAACCTACTTTAATTATCCACTGTTTATATTCACAACTAACTCCTACATTTCACTAACAACGACTACTGATGATGCATTATTCCATTATAATATCAACTATAAGGAAATCTCAACATTTAAAAAAATGTGGCATAATCTTTCTCCCAATCGTCATTTTTTTCTCTCTAAAGCTATGCTTCTTACAATTGGAACTAATATGGCCCACGACTTAAATGACAGAGACTGAATTGGATATACATATTATTGATTTTTCGTTTGCCTTCTTCTATTGCTCTTATCTGGAACCTTGTTGATTTAGTTCCAATGATCAGAAACGCATACAACAGAGATCTGACGTTTTTATGATGGCTATTTTTTTGCACCTGCAGTCTTTTAAATCCGAAAACTTTAATTCTTATCTACTTTTAATGAAGTCTTTTAATTCTTACTCATTTTTAATTGATCATATTGTCACATAAATCAGACTCTTTAATATTAAAATTCTATATATAATAATATTTTAAAATATTTCTCATAACTGAAAGTAAGTAAATGAATAAAATTAAAAAAAAAAAAAAACAATTTTTATTTGAAATGTCATGAAATATCGAAACAACATTCAAAGTCTTCACTGTGTGGCAGGTACTTTCTGATGTGTTTAAATTTCTTTAACTGACGAATTTCTTAATTGAAGTAGTTGCATGATATGCATATATTTAAATAATTTTATAGCCTCTTCTGAATTTATTAAATTATGCCATACCATTCAAAAATATATAAAAATCGCTTTAATATTACATCATTTCTATAAAACCCTATCAGAAAAATAAGCAATCAAATTGGATGTTAAACTTGAAGTGAATTAAATTAGCATCTTTCTGTCTGCGAATAATAAAGATTTCCCTCTCTTGATGAATGTGTGTGCACGTGTGCGAGTGTATTCGTGATTTCTAAGCCAGACCGTTTGATACAAAGTACCGAATTTAACATATACATAAATTGTAAGATAAAACGTTGGATCTTGGAGTGAATTTTTAAAATTTTAATAAAATAATTTTTAATCGGAATTTTAGAAATTTTTTATTGTTTCTGAAAATATTACTGCACACGAATGAAATTTATATCATTTTATAATTAACAAAATTTCTTTACAATAACGGTGTTTTGCAGCATTTCTTTTTCATTTTTAATCAATTTTAAAAAAAAAAATAATTAAAAGCATTTAAGTTATATTTTATAATATTGTTATAATTGTTAAAATGAAATTCAAAATGTTTTTATAATAACTATTAACATTTCATTATTTTTTTTTTATTATTGATGAATAAAAGATGAAATGTTAGTTTATTTTTTTTTATTTTGAGTAGAGTTTAGTACGAAATATATTTTTAAAAACAATGCTGAAATTATGCTAGAATTTGAATAAAAATTTAACTTCAAAGTCAAAAATTGCTGAAAAATTTAATTAAAATTTTAAAATCTATGCACAAATAATGATAATCTTTAATGAGATAGAACTGAATGTATAATAATATAGACAGAAAATTAGGAAAGTGTAAAACATGGTGACGAGAATTTTACAAGCTCTAAAAATGTAATTAATTATTTTATGTTACATGACCTTAATGGCTTCCTCAGCAAAATGTTTTTAAACTTCAAATTTCGAAAGATACATAAATTATATTATTATCTAAAATATATAAATTTGGATTTTAGATTTATAATTTAAGCATGATAAAACGCGTAAAGTGTACGTGCAATTTAAATTATATTTGTTATTTTTTTATAAAACATATTGTTTGAAAATATACTTAAAGTTGATTAAAAGAGAAACTAAATTTAAATATAAAATGATATCACTGAAAAGTTAATGTTATGAATTTTAAAATAATTTAAAAATCGTTTGTGCTGTGATACTTTCGGCCAATATCGAGGGGAAAATGCCAATATTTGGCTTATTCTTTGATTAATTGATATTCTATGTCGAAAATCTCTCGCCAAGATGTTTATTTACACCTTTCGCAGATATATGTGCAAATCTGGTATCTCAAACAGAAAGCCTGTAGAGAAAGAACACACGCACTAATACGCCTTCATTTTTTTTAGAAGTGAAGTTCGAAAACATAAATCTGATAATATTTATTTTTCCCCAAGAAATATGTATATTTTGAAT
Source organism: Argiope bruennichi (assembly GCF_947563725.1). Lineage (NCBI taxonomy): Eukaryota > Metazoa > Arthropoda > Arachnida > Araneae > Araneidae > Argiope > Argiope bruennichi. The sequence goes on from NC_079154.1 coordinate 61,515,602, forward strand.
TATTCCAGGTTTTAAAAAGGGGAATAAAGTATATCAGGTTTTATCAGCAACAGGCTTAAGATATTCACTAGCACTATTTTCGAATTATAAGCATATATGCATACGTATATGCTTATAATTTATCCTTTTTTTCGTGTGCTTATAATATAATATATGAATACATATATTATAAACACACGAAAAGAAAAACTAATGCATACATACATCATGCATTTTTTAAAAAAAATAAGAGTTAGAAGTCATATCAGTGTTCAGTCACGGTTAAAATTTAGTCATATAAATCTCTTCAAATAAAAATGATGAATAAATAAAGCAAATGTATGCAAATGAAAACTAAATAAATATTTATTTTCTAAAAATATAATCCAATTTCATTACAATTGTTGACCTAAAAACCATATCTGGCATATCCTAAACCACCAAGCAATCCATTGCCTCCATAACCATAACCTCCATATCCATCAAGTCCAGCATATCCATATCCCAATCCGTTAGCTGCAACTCCAGCATATCCGTATCCTGCATTTCTGGCATATCCTAAGCCTGCTTCACCAACTCCGGCATATCCTAGTCCAGCAACTCCAGCATATCCTCCATGTCCATAGGGAGCATCAGAGATGATGTGGACGGCTGCGGGGTTCTGGTTGGCGGTTCCGGGTTCGTTGGTCTTGACCTCAGCTCTGAATCCAGCATGGTCAGCGACGTAGTTGACCTGTCGCTTGATTCCCCTGGCATCGGTGAATCCGTAGCTTCCCTTCACGTTTTTGCCATCACCAACTTCTTCACGATGTTGTTCTCCGTGTTTGTCCTTCACGCTGTAGCCGAATTTGAAAGGTTGGGGATGGTGGATAGGCTAGAAGAGGAAGAAAAGTTTTGAAAATTTAATTTAATATGATTATATCATATTAAATTATGATTATTTCATATGCAACTTCCTAAGAATCACCTGAACGACTGACTTTATCAATAAACAATCAGAAAATTCAAAGATTTATCTTAAGGTTTCTGCCTGCGAATGATAGAAACTGTTTTGTTAAAGGTATTTCAGTTACTTAATTTAAAGAAAAATAAATAATTTCAGACACTTATCCTTGATGAGCAAGGAAGTAAAGAAATGTTTCAGAATTATTCTTTAAAATAAAAGAAACTGTGGTATAATGTTAGTTTAGGATGAAAAAAAGAATCATTATAGACTGTTTTAGGATGAAAAAAAGAATCATTATAGACTGTTTTAGGATGAAAAAAAGAATCATTATAGACTGTTTTAGGATTATCAATAGAGAAAATAATCTGGAATAATTTAATGATAGTATTTACAATGTGCATAATTACCCTATTGGTAGTAAATCATTCAATATATACCGTGTATTATAAAATTCCTGTTAATTGACACTGTATTTCATAATAATTGTACAAATAATTAAAGTTGTAATCCTCTTTACACTTTTTTCTAATTTAATTAATCATGTAATGTACATTTTACACATACATTTTAAAAACTGATCACTATTTGCTAAAATATTGTGCGACCACATTTAATAATTACCAGAATGTCGGAAAAAGGAAATTTCCATCTTGGCATAAAATTAGAATCCCGGCTCTTTTCCTCCATTTTTAAATTGTTTTCAATATCAGCGAGAGTTTTCCTGGTGAAAATGCGAAATAAAGAAAAACTCATTTACTTCTGATATCTTTTAGTTAGATTTCTTTTCAATTTAGGAATTAGCCAAAGTAAAGTTTTTGAGTGGCTTTTTAACACTATTTTGAAATATATACATCAAGAAGTTTTCAAAGAACAAATGCCTTGTATTCTATATAATTTTTGTCAATTATATGCATATTTTCCATCCGTTCATTTTTTTCAAATGCCTTATATATTCTATAGACATCTTTAATTTAATTACATCCTAACAGTCAAATAGTTGGTCAAAGCATTCTTATCGACATATTGTTACATCTTCATCTTATTGATATTATGAAACTTTCAAATATCTTTCAATTCTCCATCATTGATAAATATTAATATTTTTTGAATTAACAACCTAAAAAATCTTCATAGTAATTAAACAAATTTATAAAATTATGCTTTAAATTACATTTAGTAATATTTCATTGGGTATTCCGAGATTAAAAAAAAGAAATAAAATAATATAAATAGCTTTCTAAAAATATGTTAACTTACTTCATGATGCAGACTGGCATAAGCAGCTACTGTCAAGGCAGCCAAAACAAAAGCCTGAAACAAGAAAATAAAAAAATATTCACTTGATTTGCAAGATAATAAATAGATGTCTTTAAAATTATCAGACTGTAGAAATTAAATGTATTAAACTAGAATTCTTGACTGTTTTGAATATTCAATTCACTTTGAAGGAAAGGAAAAAAAGGAGGCAAACAAACAAAAAGAATGAAATTGGTTTGCTAAAATATGTTAATTATTTCCATGATTTTATATGATTATTATTATCTTCTTTTACATTAAAAATATATGGTAATTTTTTAATTATTATGCTTAAAAGAATGAATCAAATAACTGAAATGCAAATGTTAATGATAATCACATATAAAAGTTAGTATAAGAATTTAATAGTTTGGGTTTGAAATTTCACCAGAAGAAACACAAAATTTTTTCATTTATAGTCGTTTACTAATAAATAATCATTTTTCTTGCTATTTTTAAAATTTTTTATTATTAAAAATGTAATACTAGTTAAATATCATTTTGCTGTATGATGATATACCGCAGAATCAAAAAATATTTGTTTTAATTCAAATCATCTATTACGTTTTAATTAGCTCTAATTTACATCTATTTGACTTATTTATAGCTTTTACATGGTTAATATGCATTTTAATATGTTTTATACCGAATAGTGACATGTTTCTTTAAAAAATGGTATCAATAAAACAGTAATATAAAAATAAATCAAGTAATCATAAACTACATTCAGTTCAGAAGAATATTGAATCATACTTTGAACCGAGCCCGTAAACGAAAGTTCTTCGAACAAGGCAATATAATAAAACATCATACTATAATAGATATAAGTTCTAAAATTTTTCTTTTTAAAGAATTTTCGGAAATCATTTATATATTACCGAATTTCAAGAAATATTATTCATTATTAGTAGCACATTAATTTTTTTTTCATTTAGAAAATTAAGTTTTCTATGAAGAAATTGCCTGCTAAATCGCTATTGAAAACAAATGCAATTCACTAACATGATATCTAATAACAAAGGTTTGAGTAATAGTAACGTTACCTGAGAGATCATTGTGGTGTTTACTTATCAAGCAACTTGAAGCAAGTGATATCATAATGCTGAGTTTTGGCGTATTTATATCATGGATGCTGAAATGAAACTTATTTTTGATATGAGTGAAATGTTAATTCCTTTACGCATGATTGAAATGTCATTTTAAAGAATTTAATATTCGATTACGAGCTCATAATCTAATTTTTCATTCGGAGCCATTATACTGGGTTTTTTTTTTTTTCGTTACTGCAATTGGAATAATCTGAAGAATTTATTTCATTTATAAGGTCAAGATCGTTGTTAAACAGGATGAAAAAAATACCTTTCTTGCAATGAAAAAGTAAAGAAATATATTTTAATTAGGCTACTTAATGTCACAGATAATTATATAGAAAAATGACTTGATTTAATGGCATAGTATGATTACCATTCTTCGGAATTTATGTCTTTATAATGGACATTTTTTAAAGAATACTTTGTTAATAATCAATAATGTGCATGAAAATATTTTTATTCTGTACATTTATTACAAATATTTAATTTAGTACAATTTCAAGTGTACTATCTTATTTTAACGATAATTCAGGAATTTATTTGAAATAACAAAAATGAAGCCATGTTCTTTTTAATATGAGCTTCTTTCTCTGAATGTACTTGGAAATTATACTTGTTTAAGTTCCGAATAGCCATGACAATCATTTAAATAATAAAATCTATGGCTTTGTTTCTTAATTATCCAATAACAACAGCAATACTTCAATTATTGAATATCTAACAAAGAAAGCCAATTTGCCGTTGTTAATTCAATGTTTTCATAAGTTGTTTCATTCAATATTTTTCGCATCCCTTGGGTTGTGAATTCGAAGCCTCCAGCCGAAGACTCTCCGTGTGCGGCGGTGGCTGACGCACGTATAAATCTATCGTGGTGACAAAGTCCTCCATGTCGAGAGTAATACCACTGGGGGTACTGGATCAGAGGTGATCGTTCTCTAGTTCAGGTATAAATTACGATCTGTGGTTGAATGAATGAAATGCATGAATGGAGTCCTCCCGTAAAAAGGGTTGTGAAGCATGAGTAGCTAAGTCGTACTCTTGGCCCTAGATGGCGCTACTGAAAAACAAGACACGCAAAAATTTCAGCTTAAATTCGCTAACAAATTAGTCAACGGGCTTGTCTATGACAAGTGCCATCAGAAACAACACAACATGTTTTCATAAAAGTTTTAAGCCATCGGGAATGGTCTTCTACACACTTTCTCACATATTATGTAATAAAGGTATAATATGACAGGAAGACATGTACTGCATTGGCGTACATAAGTTACGAAATATTAAACTTTAGTGTGAATATAACATTTTTTCCGAATCTATTGTGTTATCTTTGAAAGCGATAATTCCCTGGTATGCTGTCAATAGTATACGAAAATCGAAATTGTATTTTAGGTGCGTTTTTTCGAAATGTTTCTACCAAATATTTTACAGAGAGATAAAATTATAGTCACAAAATCCCAAATCAAATTAGATACATTTAAGTCTTTGCGATTTTACCCTATAGCATTTACATATCTTAGAAAATAAATGCGGAAGGAATGTCAACCCCTTTAAATTTGTCTCAAGAGATGATAGGTTCTAGACTATAGATGTTAAATTTGTGTACCTATTTTTTTTCTATTTTGTTCTCTTTGTTTTGTATTTATCATGTTAACTTAGATTCGAACAGCCGGGCAAACAGACTTTCTCTTAACGAATCGGCTCAATTCAATTCAATCAATTTCATAGAAGTCTTCAAATGAGTTATAAAGACCTTATTCTATTTTACATCCATCTAATTCAAAGCATTTTGAATTAGATGGATGTAAGTTATCTTTGTCAATCTCAGATAAGCAGACAAAAAAAATTTTAAAAATGTGTTTTTCGAACTCAAGGAGATCTAAAATATGGAGTTCGAATCTTGCAAAATCTTGAGTTCGAATTTTTTGATGTTTACAATATTTTCTTTATATTTAGTATACGAAAAAGTAAAAAGTAGCTGCACCATTGTAAGGTTTGTGGCGGATTGAGATGCGCCAGGATAGAACGTGGGACCTTGTAGTTCGCAGCCGAGTAACATGACAACAATACAAAAGCAATTGCCTGTGTTGCACAGCTGTTAACTTGCTTATAAGCTTTCGCCACAGATTCTTCTTGTTCAAATATATATAAAAAAATGTGTTTACTTCCTTGTAAAAATGCAGGGTAGATTCAAGACAAATGCGATTATAGAAATATGTGATTACAAATAGATATAATTTTCTTGTAAAAATGAAAGGAAAAAAAAATTGGATATTCTATAAAATGAGATTTTTTTGAGTGGAAGGAATTATTGTTTATCTTATGTGAATTCTTTCGGGTCAATTTCGCTCCAGATAGTCTGAAGCCAGTTAACAAAAACTGATAAGCGTTCGATATCCGCAAGCATGTTCTACATGGGTATATCCAATTCATTTGAAATTTCTTCTTGTCTTTTCGTTTCATTAGGATCGGTCTTAGATTTAGGTTTATTTGTTCTTTTGCATTGGAATTTGAAGGAATTGAATACATGTAATATCTTAAGAAGGCATACGGTAGTTTTAATCTTTTCCTCCTATACTATGTTCCTGTTCCTTCAGACAATATTTTAAAAACAGAGCATTTTGGCCAGATAGTGTAATAAACAAATACATGGATCTTCCATACGTAAGCAAAGAAAGATGCAGTTCAATTATTACGTACGAAAAAGTTTCAAACATCTGAAGTATTTTTTTAGCATTGCACACCGATATATTTCTTGCAATTATAGTCATTGGTAATCGGTTCAATTATATTTAAATAATCTTGTATTTTTTTGCATTAGGTATATACTTTAAGTTTGCCGCGGTGGCTTGATAATAATGTCTCGGCATCGAGGATAAAATGTCCCATGTTCGAAACCTAGTTCCTTAACAGAACTGGCGTAAACGCGGTTGAGGCCTGGTTTTGTTAAGTCAGTCAAGACAAAACTTACTTTCACTGGCGTAGAGTGGGCCAGGTGGCATCTTGGACAACTGACCGTCGTTTAAACATAGGATAGGTAAAACTTGTATCCCAATTTTGCTTCTAAATAAAGTTTTAATATAATCAAAATTAAGAAAACTCTCTACTTATTTAGTTGAAGAAAAAATATTCTAGACTTCAAAACTTGGCCTCGAAATTTTGTCAAACGCGAATTATATGTAATTTTTTTAGTTAAAATTAAAAAATATTTCCTAATTTTTTTCTCTCTGAATATGTACTAAACGAACGGCATTTGGTAAGTGAATCTTACGCTAAGCAGTTTCGAATTTAAGGATAAATTAAAACAATTAGCAAAACTAGTAAAAAAAATTAATTTTTACTAAACGCATATTCGATATATTCATTTGTAAAATACACATTTTTCGGAAACATTTTTTTTAAATATGAGAATTTTCAGTTTCTCCGAAAGAGAACATGTTGAATTAATACATTTATTTTTATAAGCGTGAAATACATATAATTGATTATTAACTTGATTACATATATTGGTACATAATCGATTATTAAGCTTATTTAAATGCATTTTTAGTCCATCTAGTGATAATTTTAGAAGCATTTATGTTAAAATAAATTATCCAGGTTTTAATCATAAGTAATTTTGTTAGGAATTTCGGGAATTAAAAAAATACAATAATAATCAATTTAGTATTGTTGAACACTTAAATATATATATATATAATACATTTTAAGAAAGTATAATAAATCGTGTTTCCCGGCTATTGGTTTCTAAAAGTATGGTAAAGAAAAACTGAAAAATTTTGCAGTTGCAATTTTAGTGATAAAACTTGCATATAAAATGTAATTATGATTATTTAATTGTATTTTTTATTTCAGTTTTATCATGTGACATCATTTTGTTGAAAGCAAGTATGGGTAATGAATTGAGATTATTCTGAATAAGTGAGTCATCCAAATGTCTGTAGAGGCATAAGGTAAAATGAAATTCAAATTATTTCTCATTTCTACAGCGAGTGCTAGACAATTAATACAATTAAGAGGAATTACAATTAAATAAGCCTGTAGGATTTGGTTGTTAATAACTTTAATTGAATTTTTTCATATGTTTTTAAAGAAAATTGCAGCTAAAATCTAAAAAAACATATCTAAAGATGTCTTTTTAAAATTCTTCATAGAATTGTCAAGGTTGTTTATAAATAATATCTTATAAAATGAATTGTTTCCAAAAACAATTAATTAGTATCGAGAACCAAATATTATGAGGTAAAAACTACTTCTAAAGAGCATTTTCCGTTAGTGAATATAGTATACATGTTTTTCATCTTAAATTTTTTTTTAAAAAAATGTATGAATGAAATATAATTGTTAAATTGTTATCACAATTATTACAATTTTAGTCGGAACTTTTTCAAGACAACTTGATAATACTATAGTTTTTTTTTCCTTTGGCTAAAAAAAATTCACATGAATTATATCCATAGATGATTTTTTTTCTGATATCTGTTACTGTAAACGGCATATGTTGCTTTCTAGTGATTCAATGTTTAAATAAACTTTATAAAAGTTATTTAACTCCAAAGAATACGTGTTCTTAACATGCTTTAATTTAAATGCATCTTAATTTTATGACAGCAAATCTAATTATGATTATAGAGAAAACGTAAAGATATACAGTCAAGTAAATAGTAAAATATTGTAATCAAAATTTAAAAGAATTTTCTCTTCATAGATTTTTAAGTTTCACAGACCCCCATGAACTGATATAAGCACTTGAGAATGTGTATTAATATTATTTATATATACATTTTTCTATTACAATAATCTTAAAAATGTTATTTCTTTTTCAAAAATATCTAGACGCAGTTATGTTGCTTTTTGTTCACTACCTTAATATGCACGTAAAACATGTTGAAATGGTAATTTTTCCTGTTTGAAAAGATTTGACATTTAAATAGTATTTTAATATTTACTGGTTTGCTCATAGATGCTAGAAACATTCACCTTCAGATGCTTAGTTTAAAAATGTGAATTTATATAATTTTCAGAATATGTGAAAACTCTTTTACGGTAATATTTGTCTCCCAAGCAAAGAGTAACATATTTCCAACGTAATTGAAATAACATAGAATGTAAAAATTGTTCACTTTGTTTTTACAAATAATATTCATGATGAAAGTGTTTTTCAGTATTACATGAAATGTTTGTTAAAATGATAATTTCAATGAAGTTAATACGATGCAAGTATTATTTCATTCATTCAATTGTGCTACACAAATTCCATTATTTGATCAACTACCTTTGGACGAATCCTTTCTAACTGAGTAGTTTAAAAAATAATTGATTAGCATTAAAACAATTAATTGCTTGATATTAAAAAAAACATAATACAGCTTGAATAAAGGACTGTTCTGATATCGAAACGCATAATTCACAATACAAATATTAATTATTAAAAAAATTTTTTTGGAGAAATATATATACTTGGCCTCTAATAGTGGATATTCTTCTTGATTATAATAAAAATGCAGTAGATAAATGCATCAAAAAATATTGCTAATTAAAATCGAAATTGGAAAAATTATCACAATTTGAATATACGTCATGAAATTAATAACATTTTGAAATTATTAAGAATACAAATAAACAAGATTTATTTACAAAAAATATTTATTTCTTTTCTAAACAAACCCTCAAATATCTATATTTTACAAGCAGTCCTTTAAAAACCATAGCGGGCGTATCCTAAACCACCAAAAAGCCCGTTGCCGAGGCCATAACCACCATAGCCGAGACCACCATATCCTACACCAGCTGCTCCAAGACCACCATATCCATAACCCACTCCGGCAGCGCCAAGACCACCATATCCATATCCTGCACCTCCAACTCCGGCATATCCGAGTCCTGCATCTCCGGCATATCCTCCATGCCCATAGGGGGCATTGGAGATGATGTGGACAGCTGCTGGGTTCTGGTTGGCAGTTCCAGGTTCATTGGTCTTGACCTCAGCTCTGAAACCTCCGTGGTCAGCGACGTAGTTGACCTGTCGCTTGATTCCCCTGGCATCGGTGAATCCGTAGCTTCCCTTCACGTTCTTGCCATCGCCGACTTCTTCACGATGTTGTTCACCGTGTTTGTCCTTCACGCTGTATCCGAATTTGAAAGGTTGGGGATGGTGGATAGGCTGGTGAAGAAAAAAGAATAAAGAGTTTTCATTGAATCTATGTTGACAGTACTTTACTTTCTTTAAAGTTTTGCAAACGAATTAGCAATTGCTGGGCATCATTGATTTTACTAAGAACTACGTTTTTAATTCACTGTTTTATTGTGAAATTATAATCATCATAATAGTCATAGAATGCACTGACTTTCAATTTTTTTCAAGCTTCATTAAATCTGAACTCAGTTTATTTTGTAACATTCGATTAAAGAATTACCAAAAAGTATTTCAAAATTTTTTTTATGGAATACGCAAAATTTTGTACAACACAATAAAAAACTAATTTTAGAAAAAGGAATTATTTTTTGTTATAATTTTCTGTTATATGTCTGAATAAATTATCATTGAAAAAATATATTGAATTTAGAACACCAATTACGGAATTTATAGTATTCATAAATACTGTATAATGGTAACTTATTTTATAAATATTATTTTTATTAAAAATTTATGGGCCGCGTTACCTGGTGGCCAGGTCTCGGCTGTTGGATAATAAGAGAGTTTCAGGTTCTAGATTCGATTCCACTGAAGAAACGTCGTGTAAATGGGTCTGGTGTACGTTAAACCCATCGTGGCCAAACGTTATACCGCTGATGTGATGTGGATGTTTTAATAGGGGAGGGGGTGCTCACACAGGTGTCGCCCTCATTATCTGACGACAGTTCGAAATTAGGACGTCCGTCCCAAAATGGCCCTAGTGTTGCTTTAAAGCGGGACATTAATATAACTAAAAAAAACTCCAATAAAAATTTGTTATTTAGAATTTTGTTGCGTGATCTTTACACATCTATCCCAAGTTAATACAAAATTTGCGTAACAAACGAAGATTAGAATTTTAAATTTTTAATATATTTAAAAAAAATTGTAATTTTTAATTTTACCAGGAGAAATATTTTAATGAAATGCTGATATTGTTTCATAAATACTTTATATCATAAGATTAAGAAATCAGTTTTTAGATAATTATTAATAAATGCGTGATATAAATAGCATTAAGTATTATAACTATTTACTTAAACTTGAGAAACTGAATAAAAGTAAAATTAAAATAAATATTCTTTTTATAAACTCTAAATATCTCTACAACGTTTCTAAATATTTTATATAAATTCTTTAAAAAAATTATTCTTTCTTATTATTTCAATTAATGAGTGAATTTCTTATTCTTTTAATTTTCCTGAGAGTCGAATTAAATGAGTTCTATATTTATGAATCCTGAAACATCACAGTTAATTTTAAAATTAAAATTTATTTGATCAATCAATCTAACAGTGAAGTTACTTTTGAGTAATAAATACTTAAAAATAATAATGCAAATTAAAGCTGATGTCATCTTTATACTTTTTCGTGTTGTAATCCTTTAAAGTATTGAAACCAGCAGAAATTGAAAACTTTTATGTCATTAGTTAATGCAACTTTTGTACACTCAGATTAAATTTTATTATACTTTGCATATTTTTTGAAGTTCTAAGCGTATCTTTCCGATAATTTTTCAATTTGTCTTGTCCTTATCATCCGGTATTTCATTATTATATCCTTAACTTCATGCTACTATCTTATTATTATCAAATGAATTTGTTTATTGAAAAGAATATCTACAAGATTCGTATTGCATTTACATGAAAATTGTTAGGAACATTTTGACTATTTTCTCATTAATTAGAACATCTTTAAAGAAAAATTTTAACGTAGCTAGACATCTTACATCAAATATTAAACTTTTTAATAAAGTAATAAATAAAATATAAGAAATAATGTCGAAACTGTAAACTTACTTCATGATGCAGACTGGCAAAAGCAGCCACTGCCAAAGCAGCCAAAACAAAAGCCTAAAACAAAAAGAAAAATTATTTATTGTTACACATGCACAAAGTAGATGTATTAAAAATTATCAAACTAAAGAAACTATATATTAAAATTTAATTTTTAAATATTTTGAGCACTTAATTTGTTTAGAAGTAAAAAGAGGTACGAGGAAATAGAAATAAAATGACTTTGAAAGTGCTAGTTATTTTATAATTTACATGGATTTATGCAGCTTTTATTGTATTTAAAAAAGTAGAGAAATTTTCCAATTAATATGATTAAAAGAAATTATTTGGATTAATTTAAAGAACTAATTATAAAAATAAAGAATTTGAGTTTGAAATTTTACCAAAGGAAATCCAAAAATTATTGATTAGCGATTGATTAATCTAAAATTATCATTTTTCTTTATATCATTTCTTCATTTGTTAAGTTTTCTTTTGTAGTTGATCTGAAATTAAAAAAAAAATAACGAATGGCTTATTCTTTTGAAAGAAATGGCTAAAAATAGGCGATAAAAGAGCTGATCTATAGCCTTACACTAATAGGTGGGGGATATGACTCCACCCATCGATGATGGGACGTACTTCCTTCGGGGAGGGTTGTACTGTGGCCGGTGACCGAGTTAGGACTCAACCACAGTTCCCGCCAATGTTACTGTTGCGGGCGGTCAGGCCATTCAGTTTTATGGTTTTAATCCGTGTGCCTTCGTGGCGGGTCGGAGAGTTAGATGGTTGACTAGCCTTTCATGATCAACATTCATTTTCATTGCCATTAAGACTGATTAATACTACTAATTAATATGTTTGTATTTTATCAAAAAATAAAGAAATATTAATATTGAACCGACATTCGGAAGACTTAATAAATCTTCTTTTTAAGTTTATCGACACAAATTAAAAGTTGAGTATTTGTAATTAAATACATTTTTGAACTTAGGTGAGTAAAGATGGAGTTAAGAGTAAAATGAGTTTTATAAAAGTTTAAAACATTGTTAGATTTTATAATTCAAATTTAATTATAAATATTTAATTTTATCTATTCCTTTCTTGGAATAAAAATGTATCGCTTATGTTGTCAGAGCTGATTAATACAAAGTATTTTTTGACAGTATGTAATAATGGATAATAAAAAAAAGGATTTTTGTGGTACAATGCTAAAGCATATTGAAATATATATTAAAATACATTAATATTTTTTTATTTAAATTTTAAGCTGAGAAATTCCTGAACAAAAGGGCTCAAAACTTTTTATGAAACTTTTTTTTTCTATTCCACTGTTTATTCGAAATCAAAAATAATTAATGTCGCTGATTCAAAATATCCGTTACTATTTAGTATTAATTACTTTTAAATGATTTTCTTCAAATAACAGTAAATTCTTCTTTCTAATATTTGATTTGTAATTTCGAAATTATAGCCAAACTCATATAAAGGAAACATGTTCTAGCAGGAAAATTGCCTACAGAAATATGTATTTAAATCAAAACTAACTTATTACAAAATTCTTCTCTTAAAAAAATTGTCTGCAAACTATAATATAAGAAATTCAATTATATATTTAGAAACTGAAGCTAATCCAGAATCCACTTTTTAAAGCATGCCCCGAACTTCATCCGTAAACGAAAATTGTTCGAAACTGACAATGTTATAAAATAAGTTCATAAAGCATTTCCGAAAAATTTATATTTCTACCAATAGAATATTTAATAACATATTTTTGAGTAATAGTAATGTTACCTGAGAGATCATTGTAGTGTTTACTCGCCAAGTAGTTTGAAATAAGTGATATTATAACGCTAGGTTCCGGCGTTTTTATATCACTAGTTCCAAAAAAGAGACATAATTTAGGTAGTTGTGCAAGGTTAATTCTTTTTCCGCATGATTGAAATACCATTTTAGATCATTTAATATTCCATTGCGAGTTCATAATCCAATTTTTCATAAGAAGTCATTATACCGGTTTTTTCTTTGATCGGTTATCGAATTAGAATAATTGGAAGGAATTTAATTCAATTATAAGGTCAAGATCGAAGCAAGTTTAGAACTAATTATGCATGCTCATTAACTACATGCTTGTTCTGCCCGTGGCTAATTGAAGAATATAAAATTACTTCAGTTCATTCATCCTAGACCCAGCCTAAGTTATTCTTTCGAGGAAAATTTTGAGAGAAGAGGAAGCATACAGTATTTTTTATAGATATATGATACTTCTATTTCGTTCCTTCAGGTAGAGTTTTGGCAATAGGACGTATTGCCATGATGGTTAATAGACAATTGGAGACAACTTACCCAGGTCAGCAAGATAAACTATATAGACAATTATTACTTGAGCAAAACACAGAAACGTCGTAAATCTTCCCTTATATTGAATTCTGATATTTTCTTCCAGTAATAAAAATTTTAAATATTTGCAGTTATTTAAATAAATTTGCGTTTTGTTATGTAATTCCACGTCCAAAGCGGGTGTGGTGGCATGGTGGTAAAATATCGGCTGTAGGATCAGTTCGTTTGCAGTTTGAGAACCGATTCCATTGAAGAGTATCATGCAAACGAGTTTAATGTACCCCGAATTTATTGTCATTTGTGTGGTGAGGAAATTAGCAAAGGAGGTGCCATCACAATGGCCGTCATCATTATATGCTCGAGTTTAAATAGGATATGCGCCTCCAAAGAATCCCGGTATTGCATTAAAATGGATTTTAATATAACTAAAACTAAAGTATTCCTGTCCAAAGTAGATAAGAGAAAATTTTCAAATTTCCAAAAATTCGTCATCGATGTTTTGGCAAATTCAATATTATGGATTCCGTTAATTTGGAATGGATGGATTTGGATTAAATTGGATGGATTTCAGTTAAAAAATAATTCATTTCACAGATTTACTCTATAAGTATGTAAAAACTGCAATGAATTATAAAAACGACATTTGGAATTTTGTTTTAACATTAACAATTGTTGTTTAGAATATAGGTATGTATGTTTAATTAAGACGATCTATAAAAAATTCAATAACGTCAATATAATATTCCTTCGATGCATATTCGATACCTGCATTGCACAATACACAATATTTATTAATCATTTGTTTATGTGGTCTCTTTCAGTCTCATTCGCGGAGGTGATTTTATGGATTTCGAATGAATCCATTTACTACTTTAAGCAGAAGATACTGTGTTCACAACTGCTCATATAATTTATTTGAATGCATTTCTATCCTATTTAATTATAGTTTCAAAAACTTTTATTTTTGTACAAATTATCCAGGCAATATTTAAAAGTAATTTTTTTTCCTTGAATAATAAAGTAGCTTAATAGTGAAATTAATAATATTAAACTAATATTATTTTTAGTATTCAAAGAATATAAAATTCATTTTTACGTCTACTGTTATCCGAAATTATGCGAAAAAAATTTGTAAAATTTTCAAAATTGCATTGATACGAGCATAACTAAGAAAAATTCTTCAAAATAGTGGGGTTTTTTTTCGATTCCTTACCTAAAACGACCATTTTACTGCATAGAACGTGCAGACCAAATTGAATAAGTCTGTCATCTTTATGTTTGAGTATAAGTTAAAGTTGAATTCAGATTATTCGCCATTTTTAGAGCTGATGTAGATGTACTGTGCATTCAAGCACAATTAAAAGGAGTTAAAATTAAAGAAAATTATAAAATTTGTTTGTCACTCATTTTTGTATATTTAGGAAAATTAATAATGGCTCTCTTTCAAAAAGAAATACTAAACTTCTTTTAAACCTACATCAAGTCTAAAACCCACACAAAAGGGCATTTTAATTCTTTGGGAAATTATTAAAGCTATCATAAATAATGCTTTGGAAAATAAAATTACCCCTGAAGAGATTAATTTGTGATAGAAATTCAGCATAATAAAGTTAAAAGTATTGTTAAAGAACAATGTAACAATATTATGGCTCTTAAATAATTATCTATCGTATTATGATATTAAAAATTAACTTTAAATAAACAGTTATTTTAATCAATATTATTATAATTTTGGTGCAACTTTTCAAGATAATTTAATTTTGCCTTTGATCATTGATATGTCAGAGATGTATAAAGATCAAGTTTTGTAATTTAAAATTTTATTTCAAAATGCCTTCAGTTTACTATTTATTTAGCACAAATAATTAAAATAAAATTCTTTATAAAATGCAACATTTGGATTAATTCTGTATTTAAATTTTTTAGTCATCACACACACACATACATATATATATATGTGTGTGCTTGCGTGTCTCTGTGTGTATGAGATTAAATTGTATATATTATCAAATATAAACTTTTTAGAAACGGCAAATTTTTGATGAAAAAGCTCATCATATAATAAAGTATTAATCACCTTAAATAAATAATTTTTACAAAAGAAAGAAGGTGATGAATTCAAAGTATATTAATTTTAGAATTAAGTTTTTATACAATATGTTCAGTATTTTACAAAATTAATCATTTAGAGATTTACAGCGAACTGCTGGAGGAATTGAAAGAAAATGATGTGAAACATTGTTACAAAAAATTATATTGTGAAAATAATCTTCGCAATGAAAATTATTTAATGCTACAAAATTTTACTGTAATTACTTTTTAAATCAGTTTCTAGGACCCGAGCATGATTTATTTTATGAAATTGTGCTAGACAAGTCATTTCATTAAGTTACTTCCCTCAGACCGATTCTTTTTAAACTACCGATTTTAAAGCGTTTATTGCATAGTATTATTAATGTTCAATATAATCAATGAAAACAGAACATTGCTTGAGAAAAGAAAAATTATGATATTGAAACGACAAAACCTTGAAAAAAATCATAACAAATGTAAAAGTTGAAATTTTTGTAGAATTATATATGTTTATTATTGCATATTAAGCATCTCTCTTTATGATAATGAAAATACAGTATTTAACTACATCAAGAATATTTTGATAAGTAGGAAGCATACTTTTAAATTTATCACAATTCATGACAAATATAATATTATTTTTAAATTATTAAAAAAAGAAACATACAAGAGATATTTACAAAATAAATATTTATTTCCTTGCTAAACAAAACATCAAAGATATATTATTTGCAATCAATCTCTTAAAAACCATATCTTGAGTAACCTAAACCTCCGAAACGTCCGTTGCCGAGGCCATAGCCTCCATATCCGAGACCACCATAGCCTCCAAGTCCAGCATTTCCATATCCTACTCCAGCTACTCCAAGACCGCCATATCCATATCCTGCACCTCCAACTCCGGCATATCCGAGTCCTGCAGCTCCAGCATATCCTCCATGTCCATAGGGAGCGTCGGAGATGATGTGGACGGCTGCTGGGTTCTGGTTGGCGGTTCCGGGTTCGTTGGTCTTGACCTCAGCTCTGAATCCTGCGTGGTCAGCGACGTAGTTGACCTGTCGGTGGATTCCCCTGGCATCGGTGAATCCGTAGCTTCCCTTCACGTTCTTGCCGTCGCCGACTTCTTCACGATGTTGTTCACCATGTTTGTCCTTCACGCTGTAGCCGAATTTGAAAGGTTGGGGATGGTGAACGGGCTGGAATGGGGCAAAGAGAATTCAAAGTTTTCATTGAAACTAGGTTATCAATATTTATTTGATCTTCGGTTTTTATAAATTTAGCAATGCCTCAGCATCTTTAATTTTTCACAATAATAAAATACTGTGACTGTCAAATGTTTTAAGAATTATTAAACATCCGAAATAATTATTTTATATGATTGCCTATCAGTAAATAATACAAAAGAGAAAAAATATATTCAATGTTTTATTTTAATGAAATAAAGCAAATTTTTTACAACTTAATGAAGTATACTATCGGAAAATGAATAGTGTTGTGAATTAAAGATGAATTAAACTAAAAGTACGAATTACATTCACATTATTCTTAAGCATATTATAACTGTAATTTTTTAAATGTATAAAGAATCCAACAAAATTGTTTTTCAGAATATCGGAGTGAGAAATTTATAAATTTAACATTAATAAATCAAATGCTTCTAAAGATAAAATATGATTCCCTTGCATTTCATTTTCCTTATTTTAATATTTTCATTGCCCTAATCAATCGATATTTTGTTATTATATCCTTACACCTATATCGTTATCTGTTTGTTATCAATTAAAGTATTTTTCTGTCGAAAGCATGTCTTTGCGGATTATATTATCATTACTAAGAGAAAAGATGAACATCCGAAGAGTTCTTGTAGTTAGTGGGCATTTTTTAAAAATTTAAGTTTCCTCTCTCTAAATCTTCCACCAGATATTAAATTATTTTAGAATGGAAGAAATAAAACACAAAGAAAAATTTGTTAAGCTATAAACTTACTTCATGATGCAGACTAGCAAAAGCAACCACTGCGAGAGCAGCCAAAATAAAAGCCTGCAACCAACAAAAAAATGTTAGATGTACATAGTAAAATGTATTTGTCTTAAAAATTACCTGACTAAAGAAACTATTTATTAAAAATTCAGTTTTTAAATACTTTTAGTATTTAATTATTCTGAAAGTAAAAATATGAGAAAAAAAGAAGAAAATTTTATGATAAAAAAATATAATTTATTTTATAGTTTTTAGGACTTTATGCAACTATTGTTGCTTTAAAAACTTAGGGAAATTTTCGAAAGTAATATGTTCAAAAGAATATATCATGTATGTGAAAATCAAATATTTAATTTGAATTACTTGAAAAACTGAATAAAAATTAACAAATATGATTTTGAAACTTCACGAGAGGGATCCAAAACGGATTCAAAAATGATTGGTTAATTAAAAATAATAATTTTTGTTTATAATTTTTATAAAACTAATATTCATTAAAGTAACTTTTTATTTGAAAAAAGTAATTAATATCGTTTTTTTGAAAAGGTAACCAAAGAGGTTGTTTTTATTTAAAGCCTTTAACGCTCGGCCTAAAGTTTCATTGCCATTAAGATAGATTAAAACACATAAAATGCTGGAATTCATTCAAAGATTAAATTTTTTAAAGTAAGGAACTAACATTCGAAAAGCTAAGTAAGACTTATTTTCACGTGTGTCTTCTTATACTGTAGATTAAATATTTATAATTAAATCAGTTTTAGAATTTCTTGAAGATAAGGAGTTTTACAAAGATTTAAAACCTCAATAGATTTATAATGCAGTTTTAATAGCAAAGAGTTATTTTTTATTTCTGCCTTCAATTAAAAAAAAAAATATTACTTACGATGACAGAATTGATCAATGCAAAAATATTTTATATCCTTATGGTCTAAACAAGAAATATATTGCGACACGAGACTAAAGCATATTGGAATATCTTTTGAAATGCGTTTATGTATCTATAAAATAAATTTTAATTAAACAAATTCCTAACCAAAATGACAGATTTCTTATGAATAATTTTTTCTGTTCGATTTTAATTATATGAATACAAAAATAATAAAAAGTATCTGTTGCAAACAGTTCGATATCACTTTCTTGTAAATTGATTTTAAATGATTTTCTTAAAGTTATAATTAGTAAATTATCCCTTTAAAGCCTGTTCTTTAACCTCGGAATTACAGCCAACTTCGAATGATGGTAAATTTTCTAACGACTGAGAAATGCTTAAAAAGCTCCTATTTGAATGAAACCTTAATTATTTCAATAGTAGTTTCTTAAAAATATATAAACAAAATTATAACGTAAGAATTTTAATCAAATATTCAAAAACTGCAGAAATTCCAGAAGAATGTTAATCTTTGACACATGCTTCGAGCCTCTAAATGAAAGCTATTCAAGCATAAGGGATTATAAAAAAAGCCATAAGTTCTAAAATTTTAATTCATTAAGAATTCATCAAGTCTTTAAAATTCTAAAACACTCTCTAATTCTAAAAATTCTAGTCTTAAAAAATTCTCGAGCTTCAGGAAATAATATTAATTATATTTATTTTTTAATTAGTATTTAAAAGCTACGAAGAATACTGCAAACATTTCCTTGCTAAATCATTTTTTCAAAGTAGTAAATAAATATTATTTATTAATATGATATCTTATATTAAAAGTTAGAGTAATAAAAAAATTACCTGAGAGATCATTGTGTTGTTTACTTTTCAAGCGATTTGAAACAAGTGATATCTTGACGTTGAGTTCCAGCGTTTTTATATCATGAACTCTGAAAAGAAACGTGTTTCGGGTAAGAGTGAAAGGTTAAACCCTTTTCCGCATGATTGAAATGTTATTTAGGGAATTTAAAATTTTATTGCAAATTCTTAATCCAGTTTATCAGTACACCGGCTTTTGATTTGATCGGTTAGAACAATTAGAATGATTCGAAGGAATTTAATTCATTCTTCAGGTCAAGATCGTTGCTCAATAGGATGAAAAATTAATTAATTACCAATGAAAAAGGGAACGAAATATTATTTACAGAATTTAATAGCACAGATATTTGAGTAGAAATCTTTGATTTAATAGACATAAAATAGCTAGAATTTTTAGAATTGTTAATACTATTCATGCGTTTCTGAATATTTTATTACTAATATATAATACAAATAAATGTGTTTTATTTTGAGCCTTTGAAATATAATTTCAAGTATGTTGTGTCATTTAGACGATAATTCTAGTATTTTCAGTCAATCCCTCTCCAAATAAAAGTTGGGATCTGCCTAATAAGAGTTTCCTGCCTGAAACGGAATTTGCAATATTATCAGTTTAGAATTCGGATTACTGTGACGAACATCTAAATCATTAAATATATGTCTTTTTAAATTACTCAACATCAGTATCCTAATATAAATGTCATTTCATTGTAGTTAGCTTCTTTATTTAATTGATTTTAAAAGAATTATCTAAATAGATTCTATCGGTTTCAAGCATACAAACATAAGTATTCGCAATTTCTTTAAAAATACAGTTTTATCAAAACAGTTCCATGGACTGAAAATAGACAAATACTCTTCCAAAAAATGGAAGAAAAAATCTGAAAATTGTACGGAAAGAGGATTTCTTTTAAATTAATATCCACATATATGTTAAATTAATATGTGGATTATTTTGGTCACAAGAGCAATATCCATAAGATAGTCACTCTTGCTATGCAGTGTGAAGCAAGCTCCCAACCAATACATTTCCACTCGCATGCTCATCCATGACTATCCAAATCATCAGAAATTACTTTTTGTTTATTCCATATCATAAGAATGCATCATAGACTCGTTCTTAATTACTCTCACTTATTACTAAAATTGCAGTAGCGGTGAGTTCGGAATCGGATTTCACAGCCCTTATTGCGCTCTAATGCTCTCTAAACTTTTTCTCACTGGTACTGTGAGGAAGTTTGCAGAGGGAATACCGACTAAGTTATCGTCATCGTTATCTGTCTGCGTTAAATGAAGAGGTCCTTCCTCAAACATTTACAGAGTTTATTCAAACGGGACTCTAATTAACTGAAATTAAAACTTTCTGTCCAAAGCAGATGAAGAAAAGGCATTCTAGTTTTCAAATATTTCGGAAAATCATCTGTTATAGATACCCATGAGTTTAAAAATAAGCTTAAATTTTATAAATTCAGTCTCCAAATATTCAAAAGTTGCAATGCCCGAAAATAAAAACATTTGGAATTTTGCCTTGATGCTGAAATTACTTTGCAGTGATATAGTTATGGATATACAACTAAAACGATACATACGAAATTCGTCAAGGCGAAGAAGAATTTTCCCTTAATAAATATTCGCATTATGCATTGCATAATGCATAATATTTACAAATCATTTTTTTACATGGGCGTTTCCAATATCTTTCAAAGAGAACATTTTATAAAGTTCGAATTAATGAATTTACTGCTCTAATCTGAAGATGGTTATAATTAGTTTAAACGTCTAAAATTTGTTTAAACGCATTTCTATCCAATTTAATTATAATTTAAAAAAATATTTATTTCTATATAAACTATCCAGGCCTTATCTAAAATTTTTTTTTAATTATAAAGTAGCACAATAGGTAAATTATTATTATTGAACACATACTTAAAAAAAATTATAAAAATGATTTTTCCTCTTATGCTATCCAGAATTATGGGCAAATAAGTTTGTAAAATTTTAATGATAATAATGATTTGTAATGATAGTAATTTTGATTGATTGATGATAGAGATATGATTTGTAATGATACAATGATTTGTAATGATAGAGATATAAATAGAAAAAGATTATTTAAAAAAACATTGGGTTTTTATTTGAATTCTTACGAAGTATGATCATTTTGCTAGATAGTACATGTAGACATTTAATTCATTCCTTCTGAATAAGATTGCTATCTTTCTGCCTGGGTAAAAGCTAAGTCGAAGTCAAATTATTCCCCATTTCTAGACGGAGTGTTGATGTACTGCGTATTCAAACACAATTAAGTGAAGTTAAATTAAAAAATATATATAATATTTGTTTTCCACATTATTCTGTATAATTAGGGAAAATAATTATAGCTCTCATTTGAAAAAGAAATGCTAAACGTCTTTTAAAATATCAATCAAATCTAAAACCTATATCTAAGGGCATTTTAATTCTTCGGAGAATTTTTAAAGCTGTTATAAATAATACTTTGTGAAATTTATTTGTGATAGAAATCCAATAAAATAAGTTTAAAAGTAATGTTTAAGATTTTTTTTTTAATATGAAGCTAACGTAATTATCTATCATCTTATGATAATAAAAAAATAATTTATCATTTAAAATAAATAGTTATTTTAATCACCATTGTTATAATTTTAGTTCTGACTTTCCAAAATAATTTGATATTGTTTTTGATGTAATTGGAATGGTTAAAGAAATCACTAGTGTGGATTCAAAATTATTTTTTTCTAGTATGACACAATCAATTAATTATATTTATTGTTTTCTAGAAAATTAAAGTTGAAATAAGTTTCGTATGTGGGGTTTATTTCAGTTTGTATAACTATCTGATGTGTTTTAATCTAAATATATCTGTTTTATTATTATAACGTATCTATATTTGGCTGTCGTCGGTAAAAGAAATATAAAAAATACACAACCAAATAGATAGCAAAATATCCTGCCAAGAGTTAAGAAAATTTGTATTCAGGAATTTGGCTTTAACTTCTAGATCGCAGATATTTTTCCTTTGATTCTCCTTAGTATTAGAATATGAGAAAAATTATTTAATATAAATATTCTTTGAAGATAATATTAAAAGAAACAATATGTTTATTCTTGATTAAAATTATCTATAGATAATTCCGTTGCCTTATCTCACTGAATTGTTTCTTGTTTTGAACGATTTTAAAGCTAAATGAACGTTATCTGTTTTGCTGTTCGAAGTAAGTAATATCGCCTATAGATGCTTAGCTTTAAAATAGATTATTTTCAAAATGCGTAAGAACTTTAATATTCTATGTTGTCCCTTAATATTTGTAATGCGTTTTTAGGATAATAATGGGATATTTAATAAGCAAAAGTGGTTTAATGTTCTGTATGTTATAAACATTTGCTGGGTTTCTTCAGAGGAAGAGGGTATCAAGTTTTTCCATATGCTATTCTAAAGAGATAATACAATTAGAAGTTCAGTTTTCATAATCTTAAAATCTTCTACAAATCACTAAACTTTCTCTTTTATCATTAATTCTTCAAATTTCAATGTCAAATGAACTATAATCAGGGCTTGTATGTAAAAAATTACCACTTAAGTGCTTTTATTGGAATTCTTTCAATCATTACTTTATAACAAATGAATCAAATAATAGGAAATCAAGAAAATTAAGTCCCATATATGCCACATGAATTTCGAGGCGAGAAATTTGCTAATCTATGTTTCATAAAAAAAATTGTTTTTGAATTAATGAATCTCAAGTTAAAATGGTGCTGCGATTATCGTAAAAGTTAGAAGTAAATTCGCCATTTAATTAGATCTTAAGATAATTAATTGAACTAATTTATTTTAATGAAACATTCTGAAATTTCCAATTTTCATAAGTACGTGATGTAAAGTTTCATTTTTTTTTTTTGTATTTATACACATTGTATTGTAATTGAATTTCTTTCTTTAAGCTCAGATAATTCTAAGTACGTGATAAAAGCATACTAAAAAATGTAACTTTTAGTTCAACGCTTAAATATAGACACTGCTCTTCAATCACTTTTCTGATAAGGAAAATGTCATTTAAATCAAACTGACATACCTCAGTAGTACTATAGTAAAATTTTTATTAAGTTATGAAACTTTTGTGTACTATCATAAAGACTTAATGGAAACTTTTCACTGTATTATAGTTATTAAACTTAAATACATCCATCTGAGTATTTTATTACATTTAATAAAATACTCGGAGAGAATATTTAATCAGTGAGAATATTTATGTTATCAATAATATTTGTGAAAGTTTGACGCAGCGGTTAGACATTGAAAGTCGCTCAACTTATTTTATCTATGCGGAAATCTATTAACAGCAATTATTCATTCGAAAGTTATTCCTAACTCTTTGTAAGGATCTCATGGATTTTATGCCTATGAAAGTATTCTTTTTCATGAAACTTGAACTTTTAATATATATATATATATATATATATATATATATATATGTGTGTGTGTGTGTGTGTGTGTGTGTGTGTGTGTGTGTACACAAAATAAATTTCATATATTATTACAATATGAAAATAAAATATAATAATTATTTAAATAATTTAGAAACTACAAATTTTTGATGAAAAAGCTCATCGCAACACATTAGAAAGTTCAAAGTATTAATTCTTCTAAAATATTAATTAATTAATTAATTAAATAAAAGAAAAAAGAGAATAAACAAAAGATGGATTCATTTCGGGAAAAAGTTTTTAAACAATATGTTAAATATTTTATAAAATTATTTATTATTTATATACAACGAACTGCAAGAGGAACCGGAGAAAGAGAGGGTAAAAAAATTGATAGAAATACTTTTTTGTGAAAATAATATCTGCGATGAAAATTTTTTAAAGCTACACAAAGCTCTTGTTTCGTATTGAAGATTTTGATCAGCCTCTCTAAAGCCTGATTTAGTAAATTAAATTGCTACTTAATTGCTGCACAAGTCATATCTTTAATGAACTTCTCTATGACTGTTCCTTTTAAAACTACCAATTTTAAAAGATTTATTGCACAGCATTAAGATATTAATATAATACATAATCAAGTAAAATAAAATGTCGCATGAAAATGTCGTACCAGCGTTAAGAAAACTTTGTTAATTAGTAAGAAAAATGCGAAATTTATCACAATTTAAGCATATATAAAAGTAAAATTATTCTGAGATTATTAAAAAATATATACAAGACTTATTTATGAAATAAATATTTATTTCTTTGCTAAACAAACCATGAAAGATACATTATTTTATAATTGGACCTTTAAAAACCATATCGTGAGTAACCTAAACCTCCAAAACGTCCGTTGTCGAGGCCATAGCCTCCATATCCAAGACCACCATATCCACCAAGTCCTGCATTGCCGTATCCTACACCAACTGCTCCAAGACCACCGTATCCATATCCCAATCCTGCACCTCCAACTCCGGCGTATCCGAGTCCTGCAGCTCCAGCATATCCTCCATGTCCGTAGGGAGCGTCGGAGATGATGTGGACGGCTGCTGGGTTCTGGTTGGCAGTTCCAGGTTCGTTGGTCTTGACCTCAGCTCTGAATCCTCCGTGGTCAGCAACATAGTTGACCTGTCGTTTGATTCCCCTGGCGTCGGTGAATCCGTAGCTTCCCTTCACGTTCTTGCCATCACCGACTTCTTCACGATGCTGTTCACCGTGCTTGTCCTTTACGCTGTAGCCGAATTTGAAAGGTTGGGGATGGTGAATGGGCTGTCGGATCAAAAGTTATTGAAAGTTTTAATGAAAACTAGAATACCATTATTTTATAAATCTTTGGTTTTAAAAACAATTTAGAAAAGCCTGAGAATCACTAATTTGTTTTTTAAGTAACATTTTGTAATTGCATAAGATCCTTATAAAATTATAAAAATGTGGTTCTGGAATTATAAAATAATTTTGACGTTACAAAAATAGAAAAAAAACATGCTATGAATTCAAAATTTTTTGAGAAATATTAAAAATCAGAAGTAAGATTTTTATGCGATATTCTAAAAATAGATGACACAGAGATGAAGAAATCTGTTCGGTTTTCTTTGTGAAATAACATATGATTTTTGCAATGTGATAAAGCAAAATATGTTGTAAAACGAATGGTGTTGGAAATCATTCATAAAAAAATATGAATTAAATTTAAAATACGCATTTTATTCTAAATATACTTATGTATGTAATATTAGTAATTTATTAAAGCAATATCGACGCCAATAAATTTTTACTTCAAAATATCAAGATGTTAACTATACAAATCTAACAGAAGTTAACATAAAATGCTTCCTAGCAAATCATATTTTTTTCATGCATATATTTTTTCTCATATTAAGTAATGCATTATCCTAATCATTCGATATTTTCTTATTACATCTTTATCTTCATGTTATTATTTTCTTATCATCATTTGTAGTTCTTTATTACGGATAATTTTGGTTTTAAAGCTTATATTATCATTACTACGAGAATACTAAGGAACATCAGTTCAATTCTTGTAGTACTGGAGCATCTCTTAAAAATACAGCTTAACTTTTATTTACAACGTAATTATCTAATCTAGCTAATCTTACATCAAATAGTAAGCTATTTGAGAAAGATAGAAATCAAATATAAGGAAACATTTGTAAAACTTTAAACTTACTTCATGATGCAGGCTTGCAAAAGCAGCCACTGCCAAAGCAGACAAAATGAAAGCCTAAAACAAACAAAAATATATTTTATAAGTTATAGCAGAATGTAAATGTCCTACAATTTATTAGACTAATGAAACTATGCATTAAAATTGAATTTTTAGATGTATTGATCATTCAATTATTCTGAAAGAATAAAAAGTTGTAAAAAAGAAACTTTGAAAAAATATTAATTATTTTATTGTTTCCATGGTTTTATGCAACTTTTCATACATTAAAAGTGTAGGGAAATTTTGAAAGTAATATGCTCAAAAGAATGAATCAGGTATCTGAAAATTTAATTTGATCCCTTGAAAAACTGAATAAAAATTAGCGAATATGATTTTCAAATTTCATGAGATGTATCCAAAAATCTTTCAATAATGATTGATTAATATAAAATAATCATTTTCTATTATTATTTTTTATAAAAGTAATATTTGTTAAGTTTTCTTTTGCTGTCTGATATTGAAATAAAAACAAAACAAAAAAAGGAATGTCATTTCTTTTCAGAAAAAGTGGCCGAAGAAGCTGATTTTATGTATAGCATTTCATGCTGAACATACACTTTCATTGCCATCAAGACAGATTAAAACTATATGCCTTAATTTAGTCAAAGCTTAAAATTTTTGATTAATCTTGAACTGGCTTTCAAAAAACTAAATCAGATTTATTCACAACTATTTTTGCTTAAACTGTAGATTGAGTGTTTATGATTGAAATAGCTTTCGAACTTCTAGAACATAAGTAGTTTTATAAAAAGTTAAAGCCTTATTAGATTTCTAATTCAGATTTAATAATAAACAGTTAATTTTTTTATTGATTTAATTCTAGAATTTAAAAATATATTACTTTAAATGAAAGAAATGATCGATGCAAATATATTTTGTGTATTTTTTGTTCTAAATAAAAATGATATTCTAGCATAATGGCAAAGCATATTGAAGTATATATTGAAATTCGTTTTATATTTTCATTAAATAAAATCTAATCAGAAAATTCCTAACATAAGGCCTAGAACCTTATTATGATCTTTCTTTTCTACCCGACTGATTATTTATGATTAATTATTTGATTTAAAAATATTATTAAGTATCTGAATGCAAACAGTTCAATACCACCTTTTACTAAATATTCTTTAAAACTTAAAATTTGTAAATTCTTCCTTCTGATATCTGTCCTGCACCTTCGGAATCACAGCCAAATTCGTATGATGGAAATGCACTCACGACTGGAAAATCCTTAAAAAGCACTTATTTCAATGAAACTTTACTTGTTTCAATAGTAGTTTTTTAACAATATATATATCAAAACTATAACATAAAAATTTTAATCAAATATTCATAAAGTACTACAGCAAATCCTGAAGAATTTTAATGTTTGATACATGCTTCCAACTGAGCCTGTAAACGAACAAAGGATTGTAATAAAAGGCATAAGCCCTAAAATTTCAATTTATACAGAATTTACCAAAGTCTTTAACAATTCTCGAGTTTCAGAAAATATTATTAATTATAATTAATTTTTTAATTAATCGTTTAAAGTAACGAAGATTTCAGTGAAGATTCCTCAACTTAATCATTATTCTAAGCAATAAATAAATATAATTTATTAATATGATATCTAATTAAAAGTTTGAGCGATAGTAACTTTACCTGAGAGATCATTGTGCTGTTTACTTTTCAAGCTAGTTGAAACAAGTGATATCAAAACGCTGAGTTGCGGCGTTTTTATATCATGAACTCAGAAAAGATACGTGTTTCAGGTAAGAGTGAAAGGTTAATTCCTTTTCCGCATGATTGAAACTTTATTTAGAGAATTTAAAATTTTATAGTGAACTCATAATCCAGTTTATCTCCATGCCGCTTTCAGTTTGATCGGTTACCACAATTAGAAATGATTTGAAAGAATTTAATTCAGTCAACAGGTCAAGATCATTGCTCAACAGGATTAAAAATTAATTTATTCAAAATGAAAAATGAATAAACATAACTTAGTGAGCATAAAACGTAATGGCACACATATTTGAATAGAAAATCCTTTATTCAACATACATAATAGAACTAGAATTTGTAGATTTGTTTAATCCTATTTTTTTATTTTTTTAATCCTATTTCTGAATATTTTATTCTAATTACTAATTTATAATGCATAAAAATATGTTTTATTTTTACCTTATTTACTATAATTTTAAGTATAGTGTTTTCATTTGGATGATAACTCTGGAATATTCTGTAGTATCTTTGTAATAAGAATTTCTTGCCTAAACTGGAATTTGAGACTTTATCACTTGAATTTCAGACTGCTGTGCAAACATCTAAATCATCAAATATCCGAGTTTTTTTTAATTATTCAATTAAATTATTCAATAATTAATATCAGTTCACCTTAGTTAACTTGACGATTTCATTAGATTAAATAAATATCTAATTATTGTAAGATTCTGCCTTCTCAAACATTTGAGCAGAAGTGTCCTTATTTTCTTGTAAAAATACAGTTGTATTCAAAACAAATCACGGGTTTCAAATAGACAGAATGCTCTTCTAAAAAGAAAGAAACAGACATTTGGAAATTGCATAGAAAGAGTTTTTTTTAAAATAAATTATTATTCTTGCTATGTTAATTGCGCATAATTGCAAATGTGTTATCAAACGAGAACAATTTTGCCATGCATCATGTAAAAGAAATTCACAATCATTGAATATTCACATATATGTCTTCCCAAGGTTATCTAAATCATCTGAAATTACTTCTTGTTTCTAAATTTCTTTAAGATGTATCCCAATCTCATTCTTGATTACACTTTTGTGTACGACATTGAGAGAACTGGAGATGTCGTACAGTAATTTACTCTGCTTTTCTTTCTATTCAACTCAATTATATTTTTGCTGGTATTTTTAGACGCAGAATTTATTCACAAGATAATAAAATGGACATTTGGTGATATCTTTATCGTATGATAAAGTGCAGATATATTGACAATAAATGCAAGCACAAAAGATAAGGGCATCTTCTTTTGCATTGATCTCTAATAAAAGATAAGAGCATCTTCTTTTGCATTGATCTCTAATAAAAGATAAGAACATCTTCTTTTGTATTGATCTCTAACAAAAGATAAGAGTATCTTCTTTTGCATTGATCTCTAACAAAAGATAAGAGCATCTTCTTTTGCATTGATCTCTAATAAAAGATAAGAGCATCTTCTTTTGCATTGATCTCTAATAAAAGATAAGAGCATCTTCTTTTGCATTGATCTCTAATAAAAGATAAGAGCATCTTCTTTTGTATTGATCTCTAATAAAAGATAAGAGCATCTTCTTTTGCATTGATCTCTAATAAGAGATAAGAGCATCTTCTTTTGTATTGATCTCTAATAAAAGATAAGAGCATCTTCTTTTGCATTGATCTCTAATAAAAGATAAGAGCATCTTCTTTTGCATTGATCTCTAATAAAAGATAAGAGCATCTTCTTTTGTATTGATCTCTAATAAAAGATAAGAGCATCTTCTTTTGCATTGATCTCTAATAAAAGATAAGAGCATCTTCTTTTGTATTGATCTCTAATAAAAGATAAGAGCATCTTCTTTTGTATTGATCTCTAATAAAATAAGAGCATCTTTTTTTGCATTGATCTCTAATTTTTCTTACAATTCTAGATGTTTGTGATCAGTGCAATTGTGTTAATTGCCTTATATTTTGATGAGCAATTATGCGACCCTTGCCGATGTGGTGGCATGTTGATTGGTCTCGGTTGTAGGACCTTCAGTGTGTAGACCAAGATCGGAGCTCATCAAAGAAACGCCCTATATGCGATTTAACATTGATCTCACTAATGTGGTAAGGAAGTTTAAAAAAGGGATATTAACTCAGTTATCATCATCGTTATCTGGTCGCTATCAATGAGGAGATTCGTCCGAAAAGACTTCCAGTGTTGATTGCAGCAGGACCGTAATTAAATAAAACTAAAATATTCCATCTATAGGTGAGGAAGAAAAAGTATTCCCATTTTCAAGTAAATAATAAAATCGAAAATTATAGATACCCATCGGCGTTTTGATCCATTTTATGGATTTATTCTATAAGTATGTAAAAATTACAATGCACGAAATGAAAAACGTTTGACATTTTGTCTTTAAACTGACATTGCTTTTCTGAATTTAGGTATGGAAGTACAAATAAAACGATCCAAATGCGTCAAGGTGAAGAAGAATTTTCCCATAATTCATAGCTGATATCCGTGCTGCACAATATATACTATTTACATTTTTTTAAGTGGTCTTTTTATTCAAAGTTGATGCATCATTCATTTCCAATTAATTCATTTACTGCTATAAGAGGAAGATACAGATTTCACATTTGATCATATAATTTATTTAAACTTATTTCTATCCTGTTTAATAATAATTTTAGAATCATTTATTTTTGTACAAATTATCCAGGCCTTTTCGAAAAATAATTGAATTAAATGAATTCATTAAAATGTAATACAAGAGAAAAATTAATGTTATTGATCACATATATTTTTAATTTAAATATATATATATAAACTAATTTTTCCTCTACTATTTTCTGGAATTATGATAAAGAAATTTTGTAAGATGTTAAAGTCAAAATTGCAACAATACAAGAATTACTAGAAATAGATTCTTGAGATTATTCAGAAAACAGTGGATTGTTATTTTAATTCTTACCAAATGCGATCGTTTTGCAGCATAGAACGTATAGACAATGAATTCATACTAATCTGAATAAGTCTGTCTTTTTCATGTCTGCGTAAAGTCGAAGTCAAATTATTACCCTTTTCTAAAGCGAGTTTCAATCTACTGCGCATTCAAATTCAATTAGGTGACGTTAAAATTAAATATATATATATATATATATATTGTTAGATTTTTTTACCACATAACTTTGTATATTTAGGGAAAATGATGATGGCTCTCATTTGAAAAATAAATACTAAACTTCTTTTAAAACATCAATCAAATATAAACTCATACCTAAGTTAATTCTTCGGGGAAATATTAATGCTATAATAAATAATGCTTTGTAAAAGCAAATTAACCCCAAAGAAACTAATTTGAGAAGGGAATACAATCTAATAAGGTTAAAAATTTCGTTAAAGAACAATTTATTGATATAACCCTAAAGTAATTATCTATAAATTTATGATATTAAAATAATTTATCATCTAAAATAAATATATATTTCAATCAATATAAATTTGATTTTAGTCCAGACTTTTCAAAATAATTTAATATTACCTTTGATCATTGATATGTCTTAAATGTTTAAGTAATTCACATTTACATATTAAAAAATTACTTTTTCTCTGATATGTCACAATTAACTTAATATTTGTCATCTAGAATGTTAATGGTCATGTCTAGAATGTATAGGTCATAAGTGAAATTTATTTCAGAATCTATAAATTTCTAATGTGTTTTAACATAAATACATATCATTTTTATTATTATAAAGGATATACTTTTGACTGTCATCCGAAAAATACATAAAAATATATACAAACAAATAGCAGTTAGCTATCTGGTGAAAAGTTAAGAAAACTTATATTCATGAATTTAAGTTTTAACTACTAAATAGCAGATATTTCTCCATTGATTTTTATTAATACTAGAATATGGGAAAAAGGTACTTAATATAAGTGTTTCTTTTAATATAAAAGCATCAGACTCAAAAATTTAAATTGTCTACAGATTGTTCAGTCGCGCTATCTTCACTATATATGTGTGGTATAGCATCTTTTTTTTTTTTGCTTGGGAAGATTAAAAATTGAATGATTATTAACTGGTTTGCTCTTCGATATAAGAAATGTCGTCTATACATGCTTAGCTTAAAATTATTGCTTTAGATTATTTTTTAGAATGCGTAAGAACTTTAATATAATTTAATATATAATGTTACCTATTGCTGTAGAATATTTAATACGCAAAAGCACTTAAACATTTCGTATATTATGAGCATAGACTGGGTTTCTTCAGAGGAAGAGGGTATCTAATATTTTTTCAAATGTAATTCTAAAAAAATTATGGAATTAGAAATTCAGTAGTAGGAATCTCTTATATCTCCTACAAATCACTAAACTCTTCTATTATTCTATTATTCTCTTCTAATTTCTTCTATTATTAGTACTTCTGATTTCGGGATCAAATTCCTTTCAGCTACATCTAATGTGTCCAAATTTACGCTTTAATGCATTTTATTGGAATTCTCTCATACATTTTTTAAGGAAGTATTATACCATTTTAATTTCGGGGCAAGAAATTTGTTAATCTGTGTTTGAGAAAAAATGTTTTTTGCATTCACGGATATCAAATTATAATGGTGTTGCTACTATTGTAAAATATGCAAGACAAATTCACCATTTAATCATTATTTAAAAATATATATATTATTCAAATTCTATTATTATAATGAAAGCTTGCGCAGTTTTCAGTTTTCATAAGTACTTGAGAAAATTTTTGGGGTTTTTATTGTATTTAAATACATTTTATTGTATTTAAATTTCTTATTTTCAAGCTCAGAAAATTACTGATAAAAAATTCCTGAAAATCTTAATTTATACTTCAAAAGTTAGAATATATTAGAAGCAGATAAGATAAAAGTAGATATTGCTCTTTATAAATTTTTCTGATTATGTAAAACTCATTAAAATTATAGCATCATACCCCAGTAAAATTTGAGAAAATATTTATGAAAATGTAATATGCTATAATAAACCTTTAAGTGAAACTTTTTAGTGTTTTAGTTATTAAACTTAAATATGCACATTTGAGTATTTTATTTTTATCAATGAGTATTTTATTTTTATCAATGAGTATTTTATTTTTATCAATTATTATTTTTATCAATGAGTTCTGGGAGCAGACATTGAAATTTTCTTGGTAGTACATCGGGTATGTGGAAATCGCATTTAAAGAAATTGTCCCGTCATAATAGTTATTATTAACCGTTTCAAGGAGTTCATGGCTTTTTGATAGGAGTATTTTTTCTAAAACTTGAACATTATATCAAAATTTTTCCGAGAACAAGTTTTGTAATTTGATATTTTTTCCACTCTAACATTTTGTGATATTTAAACGCAAAAAAAAAAAAAAAAAAAAAAAAAAATAACGCATATACTAAGAATTGTAAAAGAAGAAAAATTTGAGGAAATTATATGCTTATCATAGAACATTAAGATTTTTCTGGATTATAATGAAAATATAGTAGGTAATTAACTACATGGAGAACATTTTCCTAATGAAAATGTAGCAGTTATCTACATCAAGAACATTTTGATAAATATGAAGCACACAGTGATATATATCACAATTTAAATATTCGTAAAAAAAACTAATATCATTTTCAAATTATTAAAAACAGAAACCAAGAAAGCTTATTAACAAAATAAATATTTATTTCTTTGCTAAACAAGCGATCAAAGAAAAATCTATACAATCAGCCACTTAGAAGCCGTATCGTGTGTATCCTAAACTGCCTAGAAGTCCATTTCCAATGCCATAACCTCCATATCCGAGACCACCATATCCACCAAGTCCTGCATTGCCGTATCCTACACTAACTGCTCCAAGACCACCGTATCCATATCCCAATCCTGCACCTCCAAGACCACCATATCCATATCCTGCACCTCCAACTCCGCCGTATCCGAGTCCTGCAGCTCCAGCATATCCTCCATGTCCATAGGGAGCGTCGGAGATGATATGGACGGCTGCTGGGTTCTGGTTGGCAGTTCCAGGTTCGTTGGTCTTGACCTCAGCTCTGAATCCTCCGTGGTCAGCAACATAGTTGACCTGTCGTTTGATTCCCCTGGCGTCGGTGAATCCGTAGCTTCCCTTCACGTTCTTGCCATCACCAACTTCTTCACGATGCTGTTCACCGTGCTTGTCCTTCACGCTGTAGCCGAACTTGAAAGGCTGGGGATGGTGAATGGGCTGAAAAGGAACAAGGAATAAAAATTTTAATTGAAAATTAGGTTTTTATAGTTTATAAATTGGTTTTGCGAACAAATTAGTTTTGTCTGAGCATTATTATTTGGTTTTTAAGGAAGAAGCTATAATAGTAATTTTATTATAAAATTATGATATGAAATTACAAATTGCTGTTAAGAAATTGCAAAATCATTATGTTGTACGAAAAAGCAATAAATTGCTGTGACTATCAGATTTCTTAAGGTTTATTTAGAATCAGTAATAATCTTTTTTTTTATGAAATATGGCAATTTTATTCAGTGAAATGAGGTATAAACTATCAGAAAACGAATAGTGTTTTTCTGTATCGGAACATATTAATGATATAATGAATTAAATTTTAAATATCAATTACATTCACATTTTGAATAAGCGTGTATTTTAGTAATTTATTAAATGAATATGGACTTCAATAACCATCTTACTCAGAATATCGTGGATAGAATTTTGTAAATCTAACATGAATTAATATAAAATGCTTCTAAATAGTACATAATTTCTTGCATACCCTTACTTTTATTTTAATATTTCATTGTCCTAATCATCTATTATTTTCTTAGTTTCATGCCATTATCTATGTATCATCAATTGAAGCATTTTTTAATTAACGATAAGCATGTCATTTTCGAGAATAGTTAGTTACATTTCCTAAAAGTTTAGCTTAACATTTAGACAAAAATCTTACATCAGAAATTAAAATATTTGAGAAAGGAAAAAATAAAATGTAAGGAAAAATTTGTTAAGCTATAAACTTACTTCATGATGCAGACTGGCAAAAGCAGCCACGGCCAAAGCAGCCAAAACAAAAGCCTAGTACAAACAGAATAATAATGTTACATGGCAAAAAGTAGACGTTTTAAAAATTGTTAGAGTAAATAAACTCTAGATTAAAATTGAATTTTTAAATATTTTAAGCAATTATCTATTTTGAAACAAAAAGAAAAATATGCCAAAACTAGAAAAATTAACAGTAAAAAATATTAATTTTTTTGTTTTATAGTTTCTATTATTTATTCAACTGTTATTACATTAAAAGCGTAAGTATTTTTTTTTTTTTGCTGCCTGATATTGACGCAAGAGGGAAAAACAGCGAATGCCATTTCTTTTTGAAAAAACGGCCAGTGAGGCAGTTCTTATTTATAGCATTTCATGCTCAGCATATAATTTCATTGCGGTCAAAACAGATAAAAACTACATAAAATGCTTGAATTCATGAATTCATTCAAAAACTTAAAGTTTAAAAAAAATTAAGCTTGAAAAGATATTTAAAAAATATCAGTAAGGCTTATTTTCACTTGTTTCTGCTCAAACTGTAGATTGAGTATTTATAATTAAATTCTTTTTGAAATATCCTAAATGTGAGAAGTTTGAAATTTTAATCCTTAATATATTTACAAATCAGATTTAATAATAAAAGTTAATTTTGCTTATTTGTATATTTCTTGAATTAAAAAATTTATTGCTTAAGATGACAGAACTCTCAATGCAAAAATATCTTGTGAAGGAGGTTATGTTCTAAATAAAAATTAAATGGTAACATAATGACGAATCATATTGAAATATCATTCAAAATAAATTCCAATCAAAAAAACTTCTAAACAAAAAGATTAGAAGTTTATTTTGAGTTTTTTTTATCCGACTGATTGTTCATGACTAATTACCTAAATACAAAAATGTTATTAAATATCAAAATGCAAATAGTTCGATACCACTTTCTAATAAATTATTTTTAAATGATTTTTTATAAGTTTTTATAAGTATTTTTCCCTCTACTGCCGGTTCTGTAACTTAAAAATAACCGCTTAATTCGCAATGTGTTCACGGATGAAAAGAACTAAAGAAACATTCTTTTGAATAACATCTTAGTTGTTTCAAAAGTAGTTTCTTAAAAATATGTCTGTAAAAACTTCAAAATTAATAAACTATAATCTATCCAAAAGAAAGTTAATCTTAGTTGCATGCTTCCAAGATTAACATTCTTCCTGTAAATGAAAGCTATCCGAATAAAAGAATATAATAAAAAGGCTTAAAATTTCATTTCATAAAGAATTTTCTAAAGTCTTTAACAAATTCTCGAGCTTAATGAAATATTAACATTAACGTTTTATTACTAACATTTTTTTATTTGTTATTTAAAGCAACGAAAATTTCTGTGGAGAATTCCTCAGCTAAGTCATTATTGTAAGCAATAAATGAATGTAGTTCACTAACATGATATCTAATAATAAATGTTTGAGTAATAAAAAGTTACCTGAGAGATCATTGTAGTAGTTTCTTATTGAAAAAGCTTGAAACAAGTGATATCAAAACTCTGAGTTCCGGCATTTTTATATCGTGAACTCTGAAAAGAAACTTGTTTCAGGTAAGAGTGAAAGGTTAATCTCTTTTCCGCATGATTGAAACGCTATTTAGGGAATTTAAAATCTTATTGCGGACTCGTAATCCAGTTTATCTGTTTGATCGTATACCACAATTAGATTGATTTGAAATAATTTTTCATTTATTATGTCAATATCGTTGCTAAATAGGAGGAAAGATT
Source organism: Argiope bruennichi (assembly GCF_947563725.1). Classification (NCBI taxonomy): domain Eukaryota; kingdom Metazoa; phylum Arthropoda; class Arachnida; order Araneae; family Araneidae; genus Argiope; species Argiope bruennichi. Next base: position 61,552,229 of record NC_079154.1, read on the forward strand.
AATTTATTCGCAATGAAAAAAAGAATAATCATATCCGATTGTGTATAGAACTTAATATTAGAGATATTTGAATAGAATGGCCTCAATTAAGCAGTATTAATATAAGTAGATTTCTTAGAATGTTTAATGCTGTTTCGTTTGGACGATAATTCTAAAATTATCAGTACCCCCCCCCCCCTAAAAAATGGTTCTTTCTAATAAGAGTTTCGTGCCTAGAACGGAATTTGAAATTTTATCAGTTTGGATATCGGATTGTTGTGACAACCATGCAAACCATCAAATATTAGTTTTTGTATTATAGAATACATTATCGAATAATAAAAGTCACGTCATCATAGTTAGCTTGATAATTTAATTAGATTTATAAAAATTATCTAAATATTGTAAGATACTATCTGCTCAAACATTTGAACAAAAGTATTCTTACACTCTTTTAAAAATGGAGTTATATTCAAAACATTTCTACGAATTGAAATTGACAGAATGCACTTTTTTAATCAAAGGAAAGAAAACATTTAAAAATTACACGGCAAGACATTTTTTAAATATTATTTTTCCATTGTAAGTTTTCTCGATTACACAAGCAATATCCATATGATGATCAATTTTGCTATGCACTGAGTGAAGCCAGTTTACAATCCTTCGATTTCCACATTCATGTTCCTTCCGTGGCTGTCTAAATCGATTACACAAGCAATATCCATATGATGGTTAATTTTGCTATGCACTGAGTGAAGCCAGTTTACAATCCTTCCATTTCCGCATTCATGTTCCTTCCGTGGCTGTCTAAATCATCTGAAATTACTCCTTAAGTCTCCATTTCATTAGGATGTATCCTTGACTCATTTTTAATTACTCTTTCGAAGGCAACATGGAGAGAATTGGAGGCATGCAAGGCATAAAATCTACGTCTCCTTTTATATTTCTCTAATTATTTCTCCTAACAAAGTTTAGAAGTGTAATGCTCTCAGATCGTAGTAAAAAGGACTATTGAAGTCTTATTAATAGTATGGTCAAGTAAAAATATAAATTACTAGTTGGTACATGACGCGTTGCTGCCACAGAAGAAATAATTTTGGAAATATCGTTTGAAATTTAAAATAGCTGTATTGTTTAATTAGGAATGATAGAAAGAATGATATTTATTTTCTTATCGGCAATGAATACTTTCATTGAAATTTAATGATATGTAAAAGAGAAGTACAAATAATATTTATTCTATTTTTTTTTTTTTTACTTTATTATTCAAGCGCCTCAGGGTAGGCAACATTTTTTGTTTTTCCGTCTTCAGCAAAAACAAATACATTTCTTAGCTGTCCGACTCATAAAGATCTAGCATACAAATGACCTCGTGAAAAACATGGATTTTCTAGATTTAATCTGAACACTTGAAGTGATTGACTTTGAGCCTTGCTGATGGTCATCGAGATTGCAAATCGAATGAGGAACTGAACCCATTTGAAATCAAAACGCATGTCGGTGGGAATAATCAGAATGCGTGGAATGAGCACATCTTTACTATTCGACTTTCCGTTAAGAATAGTTGTTTAGCTTCTTGCCGCATATTGGTCTTTTGATCCTGCTGCTCGTCATCAGGTAGCATATAAACGTTGTCTTTCGATTCTTGCTGCATGTTGATCTTGAGATTCTGAAGCTCGTGAATTTGCTATTCGTAAACGGTCTGCTTCATTTCTCACTCGCTGTTCCCCATTTGTTTGAGAAGCTCGAATTCGCTTATTTCTATGTGCTGCGCTGGTAAATCTATTAAGTGTCAAACGTTTGGGGGCACATTTTTGTCGAAGCATTCAACACGATACACGATTGTATAACCGAAATATCGTTTGTCGATTCCTTGACTAAATAGAAAAATTACTGTTTGCACTGGAAAATTTCCATTATATATAACCTAACATGATCGGTATCGACAATAATAATTCTATTTTGTATGTGTGATATAAACTCGGAATAATATGTGTGGTTTGTACACAGACAAAATATTGTGCAAGCTGAATGACAACATCCTGTTTAAATTACTATTCATTAATGAGAAGAAAAAAAATAGCGCTTGCACTAAATATTTTCTATTTCGTTTCACCCACATTGATTGGCATCAATCATAATAATTTTATTTTGTTTGATATATGTGCTATTATCTCCGAATGATATGTGCCGTTTGCCGTTTACTATTTGAATTTACCAGCATTATTTTGGAAATTTTAAAGTATAACCTCTGCGCAGGTGCAAGCAATAAGATGGCCAAGTTTCATCGCAATCGGTAGAACGGTCCAGCAGCGCATAAGGTAAGAACAAACAAAAATTCATTTTTTTAAATATTAGTTTACAAGCGTAAAAGACGGAAGCATCTTAATATTCTTTTGCATTGAACTTTGAATTTTTTGTATGATTATAAATGTCTATGATCATCACAATTATGCTAAATTTTTATATACTTTGATGAGTAACTATGAGTCTAATTCCTGCATGACGACATGCACGACCGGGAGTCTGAAGTTTCTTCTACCGAATGAGCTGTCATTTTTTTCACACTGATGTGAAGAGGGAATTTGTAAAGGGAGTATTTAGTTGTCATCATAGTTATCTGGCCGATTTAAATGGAGAGGTTCGTTCCAAAACAGTTGTATTGCTGATTCAAACTGAATAATGGTGATCAAAAACTGAAATATTCTGATAAAACAAATGAGGCAAAAGCATTTCAATTTTCAACTCTTTCGGAGAAATCAATTGTTATATATAAATATATACTCAAGAGTAAAAAAAACTATTTTATAGATTTAGTCTCTGAATATTTAAAAATTACAATGCACGAAATGAAAGACATTTAGTACTTTGCCTTCATACTGAATTACTTTTCCAAATTTAGGTATGGAGGTATAAATAAACCGACGAAGACAAAATTTGTCAGCGTGAAAAAGCGTTTTTTTTAAATATGTATTCGGTATTCATACTACACGACAAATAATATTTGCAAAGCATTTTTATGGTCTTTTCCAGTTTTATTCAAATTGGATGCTTTATTTATTTCGGATTACTTCTTTACTATTCTAAATGGAAGATTTTTTGTTCACAATTGATCATATAATTTATTTGTTTTCATTTCTATTCCATTTAACACTAAGCCTAGAAAGATTTATTTCCGTACGAGTTATCCCGGAGTTCAGAAAAATTAATAAATATTTTTTTGAATTTAGATAGTCACAAAAGTATCACACTGGTCAAATTAGTTTATTTGTATACATGTATATTTTTAACTTAATATAAAAATAATTTTTTCCGGTTTCTAATTTTAAGATTTATAGCAAGAAATGTGATATTCTGAAGTTGTAATGATATAAATATAGCTGGAAAGTTTAGTAAATTTATTTAGAAAAGTGTGGATATTTTTTTTCCAGTTCTTAGCAGGTTAGATCATTTTGATACATGGAATTTATGGATAATTAATTCAGACCCCTCTATAAAAGAGTGTCCTTTTTATGCCTAAGTATAAGTTAATGGTCGGAGACAGATTATCCACGGTTTCTGGAAAGAAAGTGGATGTATTGCACTTTCAAACAGAATTCCTAGAAACTAAAATCAAAGAAGCCCTTAAGATTTGGTTTTATATAATTTTTGTTGCACAAGAAAAATTAATAATGATTGTCATTTCAGAAAGAAAGGCAAAACTGCTTTTATAAAAGAAGTGAATAAAATCTTAAACTCACATCTAAAATCTTTTCAGTTCTTCGGAAATTATAAAAATTGTTATAAATAAAGTTTCATGAAAAGGAATTGTTTCTAAAAAATTAATTGGCTGTATTAATCAAGCATAAGGAGTTGAAAACCATTGTTTTAAGCCAATTTATTTTAATGACGATAATGTATTTATCTGTGATTTAAAGATATTCAAAAAATAATTCTTCATCTAAAAATAAGATTTTAATTATTATTGTTATAATGACATATTAAATTTTTAAAGATAATTAAATACTATCTTTGTTCTTTTTTATTTTCATTCTGTTTAAAAAATTCACATGTATATATTTAATATCTTGTGGTATGTCACAGTTAATACAATTTAATGTTTTCGAGAATACCGGTGTTGAAGTAAGCTTTATAATTGGAATTTATTTCAGAAAATTTATTACTTTCAAGAATTTAGTCAGGGTAAACTGATACAAATGTAGAAAGCTGATTCCCAGTGACATTAGAATTTGGATAGAAAATATTGAATATAAATATTTATAATAAGATAATTTAAATAGATGAAATTATGTGACATTTTATATTTCCATTAAGATTATACAAAAATGTATCTAGTTTCAAATTTTTTATAGGTAGTTTTCCTACTTTATTTTCTCTAACATTTGTGCGTCAAAGCATATAAATGTGGAGATATTTCGTCTTGAGAAATCTTTCGCAACTGTGAAAATATTCTAAGTAATACTCTAAGTAAATATTCTAAGCACTATTCTTGGAAGTAAAAAAAAATAATCGCCTCCAGATATTTAGCTTTCGATTAGATTATTTTAAGAGAAATTGTGCTAGAGAAGAATTTTCCGTAATAGACTTCGATTCGACTGATCCTTTAAAAACTAACAATTTTATAAGGTTTGAAGCATATCACTGATATATTAATGCGCAATATAATTGATGAAAACAGAATATGGTTTGAGAAAAGAATTGTTATGATATTTAAATGCCAAAATCTTGATATAAATATTAATAAAGGTAAAAACGGAATTTTTGGAGACATGAATGTACTTATTAATGTATATTAAGTATTTCTCTTGATTATGATAAATATGTAGTGGTGAACTACATCAAGAAAATTTTGCTAACTAGGAAAGATACAATGAAATTTTTCACAATTTATATATATGATAAAAAATTGATATCATTTTAAAATTCTAAAAAAAAAGATCCAAGAGACATTTACAAATATAATATTTATTTCTTTGCTAAACAAATAATCAAAGACATATTCTTGATAATCAGTTTCTTAAAAACCATATCGTGTGTATCCTAACCCGACCAGAAGTCCATTGCCGAGGCCATAACCTCCATATCCGAAACCACCATATCCTCCAAGACCAACATTACCATATCCTACACCAGCTGCTCCTAGACCACCATATCCATAACCCACTCCGGCAGCGCCAAGACCACCATATCCGTATCCTGCACCTCCAACTCCAGCGTATCCGAGTCCTGCAGCTCCGGCATATCCTCCATGTCCATAGGGAGCGTCGGAGATGATGTGGACGGCTGCGGGATTCTGGTTGGCTGTTCCGGGTTCGTTGGTCTTGACCTCAGCTCTGAATCCCGCATGGTCAGCGACGTAGTTGACCTGTCGCTTGATTCCCCTGGCATCGGTAAATCCGTAGCTTCCTTTCACGTTCTTGCCATCACCAACTTCTTCACGATGCTGTTCTCCATGCTTGTCCTTCACGCTGTAGCCGAATTTAAAAGGTTGGGGATGGTGGATGGGCTGGTGGAAGAAAATAATAGAAAATTTTCATTGAAACTATTATCATTTCATAAAACTTTGGTTTTTGAAACCGATTATCAAAGCGTGGACATCATTAATTGTTTTCTAAGAAACATTTTAAAATTGCGCTATTTATTATAAAATTATAATATGAAATTACAAAAATGTGGTTATGAAAAGGCAAAATCCTTATTACATTACAAAGTAGCAATAAATGCTGTGACTATCAGGTATTTTAAGAATTATTAAAATTTAGAAATGAATTTTTAAAAATTTTTATAGTCTGTAATTATATGAAACAAAAGGTAAAAAATATATATATACCATTTTTTTATTAAATAAAACACGTTTTCTATAACATAATAAAGTTTAAGCCGAGAAACGAATAAAGTTGATTTCTATTGGAATTTAACGATGAAAAAGTTAATTAAATTTAAAGTACGAAACAAATTAATAATGTGTGCATGTAATAATATATTAATAATTTATTAAATGAATATCAAATCCAATAAAATTGATATTCATTTTATTGGATTTGATATCAGTGTATCGCGTGAGAAATTTGTAATTTTAACATAAGTATTTTCAAATGCTTCTAAGGAACACAATATTTCCATAAAGATCTTTTCCATTATTTTAATTTTTTCATTATGCTAATCTTTCGATATTTTGTTATTATATCCATATCAATACGTAATTATCTGTTTATCATCAATTTAAATGTTTTATATCCAATACGCATGGCATTAAAGCGTATTCTATTATTAATACGTGAGTGGTTAGTAATATGAATTGAAAATATAGTTTAACTTTTAGTCTACAATCTTAATCAGAAATTAAACTATTTAAGTGATAAGTGAAATAATATATATAGAAAAATTAGCAATTATGCATGACGTACTAGTAATTTATTAAACGAATATCAAATCCAATAAAATTGCTATTCAGTACATCGTTGTGAGAAATTTATAATTTTAACATAAACATTTTCAGATGCTTCTAAGGAGCACATTAGTCCCATGGATATCTTTTCTCTTATTTTAATTTTTCCATTGTCCTAATCGTTCGTTTTTTTATTATTATATTCTTGCCAATATGCTATTATTTTTTTATCATCAAATGGCATATTTTTATTTTCGATAGCATGATATTAAGGATTGTTCTATTATTTCTACGAGAATATTTAGTGACATCAGTTGAAAATATAGCTTAACTTTTAGCCTGAAATCTTACATTAGTTAGTTAGTTATAGTTAGTTATTTAGGATTTTGTGGAACAAGAGCCATATCTGGCTATGCTGCGCCAAACATATGGTTGAAGATAAAAAAAATATACAGTGAAGCTATAAAAACTTAAAGTAAAATTTGCAAAGAAACCAAGAAATGTGGAGATAAAATTGTTTCTAGTTAAATAAAATGGAAAATACAAAGAAAGTAAAAATATTTGGATGGGAATGTTGTCCCACCAAGTCACGAATGTTTGAAGATGATGTACCAAATAAACGTAATCGATGGGGATTAAAAATTGGACATTCAGATAAAATATGAATGACAGTCAAATTAACATGGCTTACATCAGAAACTATTTAAGAATAGGCAAAATAATATATATGGGAAAATTAGTAAAATTATAAACTTACTTCATGATGCAGACTGGCAAGAGCAGCCACTGCCAAAGTAGCCAAAACAAAAGCCTGAAAGGAAAATATATTGTTACATATTCTTGGAAAAAAGTAGATATTTTAAAAATTGTGTCACTAAAGAAATTACTGATTAAAATTGAGTTTTAGATATTCTAAATATTTAATGATTTCGAAAAGAAAAATTAGTAGTAAGAAATAGTAATTGTGTTATAATTTCTATGATTTTATGCAACTATTGGTGTATTAAAATCATATGGAAATTTTCAAAGTATAAAGTTTGAAAAAATAAACCAGGTACCTGAAAATCATATATTTAATTTCGATTACATGAAAAATTAAATATAAAATTTAAAGGGTGTGATTATTAAATCTTACCAAAGGATATCCAAACACATTTAAAAAATGATTGGTTAATATAAAATAATTATTTTTCTTTTAATATTTTATAAGTATAATATACGTTGCATTTTCTTTCACTCTCTGATATTTAAATAAAAATAAATAACGAATTTCGTTTTTTTTTGTGATAAAATAATCAAAACAGACGGTTTTTATTTATAGCATTTCATAGTCAGCAAATACTTTTATAGTCATCGATTCAGATTAAAATTACATAAAATGCTTGAATTCACTCAAAAATTAAAAATATTTTTAATTAAATTTGAAATGACTTTCGAATAAATCTTGTTTTCACGTGTTTTAACTCTAAATGAAGAATGAGTATTTATAATTAAAATAGGTTTTAAATTTCTTAAACAAAAGGATTTTTTTAATTTAAAGCCTCATTATATTTATAATTCAGATTTTGTAATAAAAAGCTAATTTTGGCTATTTATTAATCCTCGAATTTCAAAAATTATTACTAAAGATAACAGCATTGATCAATGCAAAAATATTTTGTGAAGTTATGTTCTATAAAAAAATTATTTAGTAGAATAATGCCGAAGCAAATTATTAAGCTTCGGCATTATTCTACTAAATAATTTAATATGCTACCATATAAGCTCAATATGCATTTGAATATAAATTATTGAAATGCCCTTATACTTTGATAAAATAAATTCCAATAAAAAATTTCTTAAACAAAATGGTAGAAGTTATTATGAGACTATTTTTTTCTGGCAGATATTTTATTATTTAAATTCAAAATAATAAGAAGTCTTTGAATGCAAACAATTTTATACCACTTTCTAATAATTCATTTAAAAAAATATTTTCTAAAAATTATAATAAGTAAATTCTTTTTTCTAATGCCCGTTCAATTAGAATTAAATTCCTGTTCGGAACTACAGACAAGTTTGTAAGATGGAAACGTACTCACGGGTATAAAAGATTTAAGAATTTAATGAAATTTCTATGAATAATTTGAATGAAACTTTACTTGTTTCAAAAACATTTTCTGAAAAATATACAAACAAAATACTAAAGTAAGAATTTTATTCAAGTATTCATAAACTACAGCAAATCCAGCAGAACACTAATCATTGAAATAAGCTTCGAGAATATAAACGAAAGTATCCGAACAAAAGGATTTTAATAAAAGGTATAAAGTTAGGGATAAAAGGCATAAGTTCTAAAATTTCAATCCATGCAGGATTTTCCAAAATATTTAAGAAATTTTGGAGCTTTAAGAATATTATAAATTAAAATTAATTTTTAAAGCAACGAAGATTTCTATGAAAAATACATCAGCTAAATCATAATTCAAAGCATTAAATATAATTCACGAACATGATAACAAATATTAAAAGTTAAGTGATAGTAAACTTACCTGGGAGATCATAGTGTATGTATTATTCAAGCGACTCGAAACAAGTGATATCATAACGTTAAGCTCTGGCTTTTTTATATCATGAACTCTGAAAAGAAACTTGTTTAAGGTAAGTGTGATTGGTTAATCCCTTTTCCGCATGATTGAAGTATTATTTAGGGAATTTAAAATTTTATTGCGGACTCGTAATCCAGTTTATCATTATACCGGCTTTAGGTTCAATTGGTTCAATCGCAATGAGAAATTATTTGAAAGAATTTAATTCAGTCAATAGGTTAAGACTGTTTCCCAATAAAATGTAAAATTAATTTATTCATTATGAAGAAAAGAACAAGCATATATTATTGAATATAGAACTTAATAGAACGGATATTTTTTTAAAAAAAGCTTGGATTTAGCAGCCATATTAATGCTAGCATTCTTAGAATTTTTTAATTCTATTTTAATTCTATTTAATTCTATAGAATTTTTTAATTCTGAATTACCATTACAAATTCATAATGCATATAAATACATTTGAATTTTACCCTATGCAGTGTAATTTCAAGTATATTATTTCATTTGAAAGATAATTCTGGAATTTTTTGTAAATTTCCTCCAAAAAAAGAAAGACCGTTTCTCATAAGAATTCCGTGCCTGAAATGGAATTTGAAATTTTATCATTCCGAATTGCTATGACAACTATCTAAATTGTTGAATATATGTTTTTTATTATTTATTTAATAATATAATCCAATAATGAATGTCACTTCTCCGCAATTAACTTTATGATTCTATTAGATTAAAAAAATATCTAGATACTGTAAGATTCTACCGACTCAAACATATGAGCGAAAATATTTCTATTCTCTATTAAAAACATTTATATCCAAAACAATTTCCACTGATTGCAAATAGACTGAATGAGCTTCTTAAAAGAATGAAGAAAACATTTAGAAATTATACGGAAAGAGGTTTATTTTAAAGATTATATTTTTTTCTATATTATTCATCTAGATCACACTAGCAATATCTATATCCAATATCCATGATAGTCATTTTTTGCCATACAAAGAGTGAACCAAGCTCACAACTATTCAATACCCTTATACATGCTCTTGCCATGGCTGTCTAAATCATATTAAATTCCTTGTTGTTTCAATACGGTCATTCATTGTTACTTCATTATCTTTAATACTCTTTCGAATGCAACGTTGAACGAACTGGAGGCATGCAGTAACTTAAGAAGGCATAATGTGCTTATAGTCTGCATCACGTTCTACATAGTTCCATTTATTCTTACTGGCAGTGTTTAGAAGCTGAATTTATTCACATAGTAATAAAATGGAATATGGGAGATATCTTAATCGTATATAAATTAAGATGATATGATGGTGAAGTATGATGAATTGTAGATACAAAGACAGTTATTATGAGATCAAAAGAGAGAAGATACTTAAGATTTCTTTTGCGCTAAACTCTGATTTTTCAGACAATTATGGATTTTTGTGATCAATGCGATTATATTAAATTACTTTATTTGATGAGTAATTATGCATTCATTGCCGCCGCGGTAACATGGTTATAAGTTCTAGATTGTAACATCCGTGGATCTATAGTTCAAGGTCAGATTGAACAGAAGAACAGCCCTGTAAGCGTTTTAAAGTGCTCGAAAATTTCTCCCACTAGTATGGTGAGGCAAAGGAGGTACAACTCAACTGTCTTCATGGTTATATGGCAGTAGTCAATTAGAGAAGTTCATCCCAAAGCAATTCCAGAATTAATTTAAATAAGAATCTAAAGCCAAATTATATATTCTGCCGAAAGCCCATGAAGAAAAAGTAAAAGATTTTTCAAATATTTAGCAAAATCGACAATTGTAAATACCATGAGTTAAAAACGCATTTTAAGGATTTTCCCTCTGTGTAAAATTCAAGTGGAATGTAAGTTATTTGGCATTTGACTTTGGCACAATTAAAACCATCCAGACCAAATTCGTCATGAAGATGAATTTTCCCTTAATACATATTCGATATCTGCACTGCACGATGCATAATATTTAAAAATCATTTTTTTTTCACTTGATCCTTTCCGACCTCATTCAGAGTAGTTGATTTATTGATTTTGAACTGATTCATATACTATGCTAAATAGAAAATACATTGTTACAATTCCACATGATTTATTCATTTACATTTCTATCCCATTTAATAATAAATTCAGAAACAATTATGTCTGTATAAATTATCCTGACATTAAATAAAAGTTATTATTATTTTGAAATTTAGTTAGTAATTGTAGTTTTGTAGCACAATGGTCAAATTAGCGTTATTGTGTATATATATATATTTAATATACATAAATATTTAATATACATAAATCCTATTATCCAATTTCTAATTTCAAGATTTACTGTAAGAAATACTGTAACATTCTGAAGTTGTAATTATATAAACTTAGCTAATAGAGATTAGTAAACATATTTAGAAAACAATGGATTTTCTTATTTCTGGGCCAGTGCGATCATTTTGATGCATACCATGTGGTGACAAGGACTTCAAATTTCTATGGATAAGCGTGTCCTCTTTATATCCAGTATAAGTTAAAGCCTAGGTATAACTTCAAATTAGTCAAGGATTTTACAGCGAGGGTGGATTTACTGCGCATTAAAACATAATTTAGAGAACCAAAAATGAAAGAAGCCCAATAGATTTGGTTTTCATATCATTTTGGATACACAAGGTGAAATAGTAATTGTTACCATTTCAAAATTAGTTTCTAAACTTCTTTAAAAAAAAGTGATTCATATGTAAAACAAGCACCTCATTACTTTTTAATTCTTCGTAAATTTTTTTAAAATTGTTATAAATAATGATTTATGAGAACGAGTTTCTTCCGAAAATAAATAATTAGCTGTAGGGGCCAAACATAATCAGCTGAAAAGTATTATTACAGATCAATTTATTTAAATGACAATTATATATTTATCTACGATTTTAAGCGATTCAAAAATTATTCATCATTTAAAAATAAAAGTTTTGTTTTAATCATTATTATTATAATTTTAGTACCAATTTTTAAAGGTAATTTAATATTGCTTTATTCTTTTAAATTGTTATTCTGCTAAAAGAATTAAAATATGCATATTTAAATTGATTTCTTGTAATATTACAGTTAATATAATTTTTTTTCTAAAATACCAATGTTAAAATAAGCTTTATAAATAGAATTTTTTTCAGAATATGTATTATTTTTCAGTGCTTCAACCAGTGTAAAAAGATACTAAATGTATCAGTTTTGTATAAAAACGAAATTACTTTTGACAGTTGTCCAAAAAAACTTTAATGTGTAATCAAATATGTAGTAATATATCCAGCCAAAAGTTAGTTTCTCTTCATGATTTTTTTTAAGATGTTACATCGATATTACTTTGCTGATTCCTACGGACTTTAGTATCTGGAGAAAGGTTATTAAATATAGATGCTTATATTAAGATAATACAAAATGGTGTAATAATGGGTGTTTTTATATTTCTTATTATATAAAAAATTTCAAATTATTTACATATTGTTCAGCTTCTTTGTCTCCAATAACTTAATATGTGTGTCGTAGTATATAATATTGGTGATTTTTTTTGTATGGAAAAATCTCGCAATTATATGAATATTAATTTGTTTGCTCTTCGAAGTGAGAAAAAAAATTAACTTCTTGTTAGAAATATGGCCTTAGATTATATTCTTAGATTGTTAGATCGATAATTTTTATAATACAAGAAAACTTTATTATAACTTTGTTGCCTCTTTTACAATGATAAAATAAGTAAAATATTTTGAGCATAGTAAAGGAATATTTAATTTGCCAAAAGAGTTTAATATTTTGTATTATATACATGTGATGCATTTCCGCAATGGAAGATGTTATCATATTTTGTCTTATGTAATTTTAAAAATATCATAGAATTATAAAACAGTAGTAAGAATCTATTAGATTCTCATACAAACTGCCAGAAATTCTCTTCGAATATAAAGAGCTCAGATTTCAATGTCACGTCTTTCTGCCATATGTCATATGTTCACATTTACTCTCAAGTGACTTTTTTTGATTTCTTCATGGATTCACATTTAACAAAAGGGTAAAATAAAAAGCAAACAACTAAATTCCAATGGCTCATATATACCACTTGAATTACGAAATAACCAATGCTTTAATTGTGTTTGAAGAAATACAATATTTGAATAAAAGAACTTTAAATGAAATGGTATAGCGAGAACCTTAAAGGATGCGTGGCAAATAAAGTTATCAAGTGTTATTTTAGGAATTTCCTTAAAATTGTATTGATTTAATGACTTTTCAAGCAATTTTCAGTTATCGAAGTACTTGGTGGATGTTTTCCCTTTTTTTGATAATATTGTATAATTTATAATATTTGATTTTCTTTTTTTAAACACAGAAACAAAGTATGTATGAGACAATTATTTCCTACAAAATTTACCTTTTAGCTCAATAATTAAATGCAGATTTCGCTTTTCTGCCAATGTTCTCATTACGAACAACACATTCTTACCGTCTTATCTCAGAAAAATTTTCGGAAATGTTTGTAAGTTTATGAAGATTTAAGTAAATTTTATTATACAAATACTAAATTTATTTTGTATTTAAAGAGCATTTCTTGAATTATCCTTTTTAAATGCAATTCAAATGATCCTGTATTATACATATTGGAAATTTCACACTTTTGTATTTATTTTGTAGTTATTAAACTTATATATTCAAATTTGGAGATTTTAATATTCAATACAAACAGATATATGTATGCAATAAATAATTTTTGTCAAAGTTGTAAATTCGGTCTAAAGCACTGGAATTCACATCGTTATAAATTGAATTTTAGTCTGAATTTTGTACTTCATTTTCGATTTTTTTTAACCATGAAAAATGTATATATAATTATTGTGCAACTGTACCATAATTTTAAATGCTTAGAAAATATGCATATTTGCTGAAAGATTATAGTTTTATATATTAAAAAGGCGAAAGTATTAATAGCCACAAAAAGATAAATTAATAAATATGTTTATAAAAAAAGGTAAAAACAATGAAAAAAGGATGTATTCATATTGGAATGAAATTTTGATTGAGTAGTTTAGAATTTAGTAAAGTTAAAAATTTAGGGATCTCAATGAAATGCAAGGCAAAAATAGGACCAAATATATCTCGTGAAAAAACTTCGTATATTCATATTACTTATTTCCTTTATTCATAAAAATAAAGGAAATAAATTTAAGAAGAGAAGTAATTTCTTCAAGATTATGTACTTATTATTGAATAATAAGTATGATTTTTCTAATAAGATCACATGTCATGTAACAAACATCGGTTTCAGATAATTAAAAATATATAAAAACAAATCTCATTCACCAAATAAATATTTATTTCTTTGTTAAAATATCATCAAAGAAAAAAAACTATACAATCAAATTCCTAAAACCCATATCGTGCATATCCTAAACCGCCAAGAAGCCCATTGTTGAGGCCATAACCTCCATAGCCGAGACCACCATAGCCTCCTAGTCCAACATTTCCATATCCTACACCAGCTACTCCAAGACCACCATATCCATATCCAAGACCGGCAGCTCCAACACCTCCATATCCGTATCCTCCAACTCCGGCATATCCGAGTCCGGCATCACCGGCATATCCTCCATGTCCATAGGGGGCATCAGAGATGATGTGGACGGCTGCGGGGTTCTGGTTGGCGGTTCCGGGTTCATTGGTCTTGACCTCAGCTCTGAAACCAGCATGGTCGGCGACGTAGTTGACCTGTCGCTTGATTCCCCTGGCATCGGTGAACCCGTAGCTTCCCTTTACGTTCTTCCCATCACCGACTTCTTCACGGTGTTGTTCTCCATGCTTGTCCTTGACGCTGTAACCGAACTTGAAGGGTTGGGGATGGTGGATAGGCTGGAAGGAATAAAAAGGAGTGATATATATTTTTTTAAACCTGCACTTATTCAATGCTTGGCTAATTAAAGGTGCAATTCAATATTATCAGAATTGCTGTGGAGAGAGTTTGCTTGGTCACCGAAAATTTTATTCGACCAGTGGACAAAGATGTGAATGAAATGAAGAAATATGCGTCAAAAGGCCAGCTTGTAACAGTAATAATAAATACTCCAGCTTGAAAATAGTCAAAGCCTACAAATATAAATTGGCCTACAAATATAAATTGATAACCATACTTTACAAGCAATTATTTTTAAAAATAGCTTTTATATTAAAAATAGCTTTTATATGTCATTTCAATTACATTGCAATCATTTTTCGTCTCTCTGCACTTTTTTTTTATTTTTAATAACACTTTTACATGTAATAAGGCATCTGAAACTATGATTAGTTGAAATTTAGTAGCTAATGCTGCTTGCAAAATAAGTCTTTGCCATTGATCATCTAAACAAGGCATTATATATTTTTGTATATTCATCCATATTTAGGCTTTCTTGAAAAAAATTGTGTTGTACATATCGGTAAAGAGAGTTTGAAATTAATTTTTAACGTTATGATGAAGTTCAAATTCATTTATCACAACGTTAAACTGTCTACTTCTTTCAATGTTTAAAATAGGATTTTTTAAAAAAAATGCTTTCTTTGGACAGTAATTTCGTAATAGAATTTCCAATTCCGCTTTTATTTTTCTGTATATACATTTTTTTATTTGTACCTACAACAGTTAGTAGCCCATTGATTTCAATGAAAGCATTATTTTTAATTCTATTAAATAACAGAGTGAAATATTTTTAAAATGCGTTCCATATTAATGTTATAACAGTCTTAAAAAATCAATAATCTGAGAAAACAAACTGGTCATCAAAGCCGGCTACTTTTTATAGGAAACTGATAAATTATTTAAATACTTTATATCATAAACTTAAGAATCAATTCTTCATTAATTACTCATAAATAACTGACTAAATATTATGTCATAATACAACTAAATAATTAGTAATAATATGAGGATTTAAAGTGATGCTCTTTTTTACAAGTTTTTAATATTTTAACCTTTGTTAATATTTTATATATATTCAAAAAATTGTATATTTTTATTTTAAAAAATGCGTAAATGCCTTTAAAAATGTTTCGAAATTAAAATAAAATGAATTTTGTGGTTTTTCAATCTTGATCTATCTTATTTACTTTTAAAATTTGCTTCAATCGTCAATAAATTTAATCATGAATTTCCCTCAAGAAATTAGCTTTTGAGTTTTTTAAGGAGCTGAACAAAATCAAGCTTAGTTCGTTTTTATGCACTTTCGTACTGAATTTCGTTTTAATATTCATATCAGCAAAATTTAAAATTGTGTGAAATCCCTTTAATAAAAATTTAATTACTGGTATTAAATATGTTCCTCACGTGTATTATTTTTCTCATTTCAAGTTTTTTGCATATCTTTTTTATTTAAATTTTACAATGCTCTAATCATCCAATATATTGTTATTATATTTTTATCTTAACTTTTTATAATTTTTTATCATAATTTTTCTTGATTTTTGAATATTAGCATGGCTTTAAAGGAAAAACATAACTATTCTCGTAGTAATTAGAATATCAATAAAATAAATATCTATCAAATCAAATTATATCTAGAAATTTTATATTGGAAATTAAATTATTTTAGAAAGGAATAAAATAAAATATAAGAATAAACTGCAAAAGCTTTAAACTTACTTCATGATGGAAACTGGCAAAAGTAACCACTGCCAAAGCAGCCAAAATGAAAGCCTGAAAGCAACCAAAGTGTTCATTTAATATGAATTACAATACATAAATATCTTAAGAATGAATGTAATTATATCAAAAAATTCAACTTTAGAATAATATTTAAGGCGAAATGTTTATTAACTTACTCAGATCTTGAGATTTAAATTGTAAGTTCAATATTAGAAAAGAATGTTGGTCATAAATTGTATAATTTTATAGCTTAATAGAAAAATTTTAAAATTCATTATTCTTTTACCATATTTAGTAAAATGGAGTAAATTTTTAATTTTGATTTTTCAGATTAATTCATTTAAATATTTATCGAGTAATTTGCAAAGCTTGTTTAGTAAATACGCAATTTGTAATAATATATTTTAGACATAATTTTTATATTTAGTGAAAAAATTGAAGAGTTCTTTTATTATGCACTATTTTTTACGTACAATCTTTGAAAATAAACTTAAATAAGAACCACTTAACCTGAATGGCATGTGCAGAAAATACTATAAGCGAAAAATATTTTGCAAGCACCCCTCCCCCCACGGCCACTTTTTTTTTTTTTTTCAGAAAACTCAGAAAAATTGAGATTCTCTGATAGGAAAGTTTATATCATAATTACTTTTCATTCATACTACATTCAAATTACTTTCAACTGAATTTCTGTATTTTACAATTAATCAATGTTTCCCTTTATTACTTATCTTTCAACTTTAAAAAAATTATATGCTTTTAAAATTCATTTATATTCCTAAGTTTTACAAAAAGCATTGTTATAAAACATTGATTGCAAAAATGTAATCGTAAAAATTCAAATGAATATTCAGACGATAGTTCCAATTCAATGAAATATTGTTTTTTTTTAAAAAAAAGCTATGAATTTCATTTTTAAATTAAATGTTCTAAAAGTGAAATAGTTATAAAAAGAATAATTTCAATTATTTAAAATAATCAAGAATCTTCTGACAGTTTTCACCTATTGCAGATTTTCTTTATTGATTATTAACATCCCAAGTCAATTTTCATAATTCATAGTTAAATGAAAAAAAATTTTCCTAAAAGTTTCATCAGTCAAATTATTTATAAAAATAATTCAAAATTATGATATAAATAATAAATTTAAATAATAGAAAGGTTACCTGGGAAATCATTATGGTGTTTGTTTGTCAAGATACTTGGAACTTTTGAAATTCCTTTCAGATTTCACAATCCGATTTTTCAAAAAAAATTCTTATTATTTCCGCACTTCTCTTCATCGTTTACCGAAATTAGAATGGCCTGAAATAATTTAATCCATTTACAAGGTCAAGATCGTTACTAAATTAGGAAAAAAATAATTTTTAACATATTCAAGAGAAAAAGCGTATGTAATTATTAGAAAAAAATTTAGAAAAAAATATTTGATGTATAAAAACATAAATTTTGTAACAATGATTTGATTAAAGATTTTGAAATATTTTCATTCTTTTTAATTGTTTTTGTAAGAAAAATCTTATAACTAATTTAGTATGTAATTTAAATGTCAAATATCAACATCATGCAAAACGATTTAGAATACAATTGATTATGTTAGTTGCTGTTTATAATCCTAAGCATAAATTGACGAGTCCACGAATTATTTTTTTAAAGAAAAACTTATTCAAAATAGAATTTTGAATCTGATGTGCATGAAATACGGATAGCTGAAGCAAAAAAATATTATGCCAAATATAATGATTTAAAATTTCATTATTTGACAATGTTATTCCATAAAGAAAGTTAAAGCCGCCATTTCTAATTTCATGATTTAATTAGAGTTAAAAGTAATTAATTGCAGGCCGTAAGTTTCACCTCCTTTAAATATTAATAATTCTTTTTTTCTTTCTTTTTTTTTTTTTTTACTTTCTGGAAAAAAATTCTTTTATTGAACCAAAAGAAATGTCGAATCTTCAAAAATTTAGTTTTGATATCTTGATAAATGTCTACTGTTTAGAACTCCCTAATGTTATAATCTCTCTTTTTTCTACAAAAAAAAAAAAAAAAAAAAAAAAAAAATTATTCTTCAGTATTATATCTCTCTGTATGGAAACACCATAACGAACGTTGGATGATATTTTTCAAACTGCTTTCGCATGAATTGAAGATTATTAAGCAGAGGTTTAGTTAGAGGCGATAAATATTTATTTTGAGCTTCGTCGTTATATTCGTTATCTTTATAGTGCAAAACGTTGTACAGAAAGCAGCCAAAATTACAAACTATTTTTAAGCATATCATTTGCCAATATTGTTGAAGGACAATATATTATTTATATCAATGTTTAGTATCTAAGTTCAAATCCGTTAGAGAATGAAGTAAAATATTATGCTTTGTTGTTTTTTACATCAATAAACGTATAGTTAAAAAATTATAGTGTCTTAATTTTTGTACAACCTCTTTCTCTATTAGTCGAAGTTAGAAAAATAATCTTGATAATATAAATTTTAAACAAAAATGTTCGATTGTTCTGCAACTAAAATTATATCAAATTTTCAAATTTTGAATTCTCATTATTTCAAATTCATCAATGACCGCTTCCAGTAGACG
Organism: Argiope bruennichi; assembly: GCF_947563725.1. Taxonomy (NCBI): domain Eukaryota; kingdom Metazoa; phylum Arthropoda; class Arachnida; order Araneae; family Araneidae; genus Argiope; species Argiope bruennichi. Next base: position 61,571,425 of record NC_079154.1, read on the forward strand.
CATTTCACTATTTTTTTGGATATTCTTATATGCTATCCTCAAAATGATGAAATAGTACATTTAAGATAGTAGGGTAATAATTATTTGATGATTTATTACAATCTATATATTTAAAAACTTTTTTCCGTATTTTGCTTGAATGCAATATGGATAAAAAAAAGTTATGCTTTTTTATTTGAAAAAAAAAGTTACTGTGTAAATATTTAAATTCGCGATATAAAAACAAAAAAAAAAAAAAAGATTATTGGTTTTGCGTATAGTTAAATAATCAAAAATCGTCCATTATTTGTGGTTGTCGATTTCACTATTAACCCTTAACTCGGGAGCCGAAAGTTTAGGACTTAACTGGGGAGGTGCGGTCTACGAGACCTCATTTCATTTCACTCAAATTAAATTTTCTAATGAATGTATTAGTATGAAAAACTGCCAATATATTTTGCAGATATTTTTCTTGATATATAGACATGTTTTAGAAATTTTCCGAAATATATTATCATTGAAAAAAAGTAAATGCATTGGAACATACATTTTCTTCTCAAATTACATGTTACAATAAATAATATTCTTGAAAAAGCATATTACTTTTTAAATCATATTTATTTTTACAGTATATGAAGGTATATAGAAGACAATATAATGTAAAATTCAACAATTATATGAAAAATAAAAAAAAAATGACAATGGGTAAAATTGGCCCTTTTTTTATCGACTTGTGTGACTTTCATAGCACGGTTTTCTAGGAAATTTCAAATATGCAGGTTAAGAACTAGTATAAAAATCAATCTATAAATTCTGTATATATATATCTCTTGGTATATTAATATATTTTATAAATTTTTTAAAATACATTATCACTAGAAAAATTAATTATGTTTGAACATACATATCTAAATCAGTTGAATGCGAACTTTCATCGAAAACTCTTCTGTACAATTTCCCTTATCACTAAAATCACTTTATTCTTCATTTAAAAGTGTCTGGAGCACTGCTTCATAACAGGATCAGTAAACTGGATGATATTTCGGGGCCCAAGTTTTAGCGCCATCCGCTAAGCCTTGTTTATCACTGGGACACTAAGAGGGAGATGCGGTCTTAGAGACCGCGCTCAAAGAAATAACTGAATTATTTTTTAAATCATCTGCTGAAATCCGTTGAAAAAGTGCACGTGTATTCAAGGCCATAAAACTGGAAGCTACAGGGCCAATCCATTCAATTGAGCTAAAAATATAATAGGGGTGACAGAAAATCCATCGATAGCGGTCTCACAGACCGCACCTCCCCAGTTAAGGGTTAAGTTTTTAAAAATATTTTATTTAACTGTGTATAGTTTGATGTTTGATAATAAGTTAAATCCTGGCCACTGACCACAGACTACGCATAATTCAATAGCTAAATTTGGGAAAATGGGGTATTAGATTGCTTTCCATAATTATTTGCAAGAATAAAAATACATCAAAGTGTGCATTTTTTAATTGATTATTCAATTATTGCGTCCGATTATAATAAGCTTCTTTAAATCGTTAATCCTCTGAAAGAGAATGGCGTCACTCATTCTGAGTAAAATGACACTAAAAAAAGCAAAATTAATCTACGGATTTAAATATTTAAACTACTTGATAGTACTTGATAACAATCTAAGTACAACAGTGACACAAATGTTCACAGATTTCTTAATAAGGCATTGCATTATCAGTAATTGATTTGTTCCTCAATTTTTAAAACAGCCAGCTTTCGAAAAACAATGGATATGGCGTTGTAATATTTGCATTAGACAGCAAAAGATTTAAAAGATTTTGTACGATTTCACAATTTCCCAGAACGCAGATTTACAACGGCTGATTTGCACATTATAATGGCTGATTTTTTTAATACTCATTTTCTTTTATTTTTGTAAATATTTATTTTTGTTAAACTACATTTAATTTGATTATTAAATTTGTTAACAACATTTTGTTTCGAGCTTTTAGAATTATTTTTACATTTTAATTTTATTATACATTTGATTTGAACTTTAGAGAGACTACACTTTTTTTCGTATGTCAACTTTAACTTGTTCCAAAAATAATCACGGAAACCTTCCAATGCACTCATAAAATTATTGTTGTATGAATTACATTATTCGAAAATGAATTTGATAAAACAGAGGTAATATAAATTTAACCAGAGAGTTTTTTTAAATTCTAACTTCAAAAAGAAATAAGTAATTTTGACAATTGCATTTTTATCATGCTTAAAAATTTACTGTGTTCTGCGCTTAGTCCCAAAATTACCATAAAAAAACTATCAGATATATAAATTGAATTTCAAATTAATTTTCCCTTAACTATGCAATCATTGATTGACACCAATATGTTTATTTTTCATGGAAGATTTATCTTTGATAAATTTGGATAATTCTGCATAAAAAATTATCTCTTACTTTTATCTTCACACTGATGCATTTTTATATCATAATTTATGAGATTTTATGCTGCAATTCCGAAAATTTTTAATTGAAGAAAAACTTTTACGACATTTTAAAATTGGAAAACAAAATATGTTCAATGGTGTCAATTTGATTGCTGATTTTAATTTTAACAATTACTTTAAAAATTTAAAAAAAAAAGATCAATTCATGTTTATTAAAAGCTAAAATATTCATATTGTATTCAAGGCGATGTAGGTAAACTGAGAAATGATATGAGCAGTTATTTTTACCATGCGTCAAATGAGTTAATTCTGTTAGAATCGTGATTGCAAGTAAATAAATTGAATTATCTTTAAATAAATCTCAATGTATAATAAGGAAACGTAGTAATTAATCAAGAGCAATGGTTGTCCCGGCAATTTATTGTATATTTCTAGTAAACACACTAGTGTATTATTAAACAAGCTACTGACGGACGATAAGTAGAAAGTGTTTTTGCAATACGGTTTTTGAGAATTAATAGCTTAAATTTGGATAATGCAAAACCAAATGTATATTTTTGGCGTCTTTTTTCTGACCGATTAAAACTAAAATTTGTCAAGAACTACAATTGATGCAGAAGATGATAAGTCAAAATTTTCTGTATTTTAGTCATTTCGTTTATAAATTATCGCGTTCACATGCAAAATTACAGACCGACAGATGGTCAACTCCCTGAAAGATTTCAAATGTCATATATCTATACATTAGTTTTTACATTTGTGTATCACATTTTATACATCTTGATCTCTTAAGTTTTGCAGTTAATGCATTAACTTATATATGTAAAGCCTGATAGACAGACTTCCTCTGAATGGATTTCACCAAAATTTAATAGAAATCTGCAAATTTGGAGCGGTGATCATATATTGAATTACATCCGTCTAGCTCAAAGCATTTTTGAGTTACTGGGTTCACAGACAGAAGACAGATATAATTCTAAAAATGCGGTTTTCGAATTGTAGGTGGTTTGAAACGTGTATAACCATCAAAATCTCAAGTTCGAAGTATTCTTTTTCAAATGTACCATACGAGAATGAGAGAATGTATAGTATTTACTTTCGAGGTCAATAAAGTGGCGAGTGGGTTCAAAATAAAAATTAAAAATGAATATAAAATTTCATTTAAAATGAAAAGCAGCGTGCTTTGAATTTATCTATTTGTAAATGTTCACCATAATCTGAAAATATTCTTTTCGGAACGAGTTACTTTTTATTCCAATGAATATAACATAAAAGGTGAAGCATATGATTTAGTTATAAATCTCTTAGAATTTTAATACCATTCATTGCAAAAAAAAGATAATAAGAGATGTAGATATAAACATAAAAATATTTTTTTTTTTTGGCATTTAGAGATATTTCCAACAGGAAATTCTTCAGATTCTTGAAGACAAATTTTTGTGATGGTAATAATCTTTTAACTATGCATAATTTTTCCGATAGGTGAAAATACATCTAAAATATGCAACAAAATAATTCTTTTTCAGCACGCCTGTCTATTCTTTATTCAGCTTTAACTTGAACAATGAATATGGAATGTTTAATCAGCAAATTTTAATCATCTAATTCTTGTATGGCATATTTAAATTAACACATCGGCTCATTATTGAAAACATTCCTATATCTATTTGCTGTTAAAGTTATGAAGGTAGTGAATTGTGATGGTTTACACTTTTTACGAAGATTTATTTTATAAATAAAAATGGTATTTTAAAGATGGGTAATCAAATAAAATTAGAATCAAATTAGATAAAATAAAATAAAATTAGTCGTTTATTACTCGTTAATATATTATAGCAAAATTATATCTCTTTCAATCCAATGACGTTTAAAATATATTTATAACGTCGACATTTTTTTTCATCTTATTATTTGAAGCTATAGAATTTCGTTATTTTATTTGTTTTCTATCATGGTATTCTTACGACAACATTTTTATTTTATTTATATCTCTGTAGTTCTCTAAATTAGAATTTTGAAGCTATTCTTTTTATACTATACATATTTACGTGAGTATATTTTCGTATAAATGTGATGAAATATTTTGAAATTAAAATGTAAATATTAAACAATTTAAAACATTTACTCTCCCTAAAATTAGTAAATAAATAAAATAATGATATAAAACAGTTTTATTTGAAGAGATGCAAATAATACAAGTTTCTTTCATCATTTTCACTAAATATCATGGAAATTAATATATATTCCATATTTTTTGGAGCAGTTTTATGATATGCATCTGCGCAAAAAACAAAAAAATACATAACTTTTCTGAATTTGCTGAAACACGCCAGACTATACAAAAAATACTTATATAATATATATATATATATATATATATATATATATATATATATATATATATATATATATATATATATATATATATATATATATATATATATATATATATATATATATATATATATATATATATATATATATATATATATATATAAGTAACCAATCTAAAGTAAGAAAAAGTTTGAAAACGAAACTAAAATGAAAACGAAACAAAACAGTTTCGAAATCGCAACTAAAATTTATAACTTTATTATAAATAAAGAACTTTATTACTTCTAGTAACAAAGAAGTATTGGATTTTCTTAAAGATAACAACATTAATAAACTTAATACTTTTGATTTCGAAAATTTATACACTAATCTACCTCATGAAAAATTAATAAAGGTCTGCACTTTTATATATGACGAATATTTAAATGAAAATATCATTCCTAAAAATAACTGGCTTGAGTTATGTAATTTTAATATTACTGAAAATTACGTGTTTAATGGTATTAATTTTTATAAACAAGTCAAGGGCATTCCAATGGGGACAGCTTTCTCAAGTGCTTTAGCTAATATTTTCCTGCATTACTATGAGAAAAAAATAATTAAATATAATTTAATAAACGGGTGGAGATATATTGATGACCTACTTTTGATTAACTTCGACAATACTAATATTATTACTAATTGCTATCCAAAAGATTTAATTCTAAAAGATACAAATAAAAATCAACTTGAGGCTACCTTTCTGGATTTAAAAATCGAAATTGCTAATGATAAAACAATAGTTGGTATATACGATAAAAGGGATGATTTCAACTTTAAAATAACAAAACTATGTAACTACCATTCCAATCTAAACTCTAAAATTTTCAAAAATCTAATTTTCTCACAAGTTAACAGGATCAAAAGGGTTTGCAATAATAAAAATTCTTATATTGAAGCATCAAATATCCTCCTTAAAAATTTAATTAAAAATGATTTTCCTAGAAATTACTGTAATGTCAATTTTTTAATTAAACAAGGTATGGTTTGGGATTAATCTTTTGGCTTAAATAAAAATAGAACTTTACTTGCATATTGGATCACTCAATAGATAGCGCTGGGTGCCTACCTCTGTTTACATAATTTACCGTTAACTTTTAAAAACAGGAAATCACAATCGATTGTTTAAAGTTTCCTTCACTGTTGGATGGTATGTACTGGCCTTTTCGTTTTTAATTTTAATTTTAATTTTAATGCTGTTTTTGTTTTTATTGTTATTGTTTTTATTGTATTTTTACTTTGTGGTTTTTTTCTAATTTGTTATTTTGTATTTCCTTTCTGTTAAAATGGTATATCTCTTGAGCATAATTTCAGGGGATTTTCGGGTCACGAGGAATCATTATTAGACTTATGTTTGTATGTCCTCACAGAAAAAATCCCTTTATTTGAATCCCTGCCTGAGGGTGACCCTTGAAAAAGTCTTCAGGCCGGATTCTTTTTTAATATTTTTTAATAATTTTTTTGGTTTAATTTTTATTTGATTTTTGTTTTTCCTATTAACTTGATTCTAATACTTTTATATATATATATATATATATATATATATATATATAAAACAATGCAATTGACTTGAACTTTAATTTATTTCTAAGAATGCTAAATGATATAGAAGTGAGAACTTCCATTATTTTATTTCACTACTTTAAAGATTTTAAAAGGATAATAATAGAATAGATGAAAGATTATGATTTTATTCATGGTTTTCTCTTTTATATATATATTTAGTTTTGTAACTACCTTTTTTGTTTCTTTCTAATTCCTACCACTAAAGAGTAACAAATCACCAGTACTAAAACAATGAAATTTTATGCAAAATTAAAATAAGAAAATTTCACAATGTGGCAAATATTTTTTTATATGACGTGTCTTGTAGAGACTAGCTGGATTTTAAACAGAATAAATTTTCGAAACGATGCACAAAATAAAAATTTACTGTCAAGTTGGTCTTAAGAAAGAATCAGAGAGAAAGTCAACGGAAATAACTTTTGGACCAAAAAAAGGAATAGAGATCTTTTGCTGAGAATTGATTGTGGTTTAATAAACGATAGGGGTAGATGCAGTACATCTGTGAGATTAAAAGGGACACTGGATGTCAAGTATTCTGAGAACTAAAATGTGCTTTCTGTCTTTATTACACTAGTATTCTTTCGACATTGCTTACAGAAAGTGTTAGAATTACTCATTAAAGTTGCAATTCATATTAATAACCACTACAATAAAAAAGAAACAAATAAGGTTATTAAAGAAATTTATTAATCTAAAGAACTAGGAATGCTTTCCTAACGATCATTGATGATTTCTCTCTATCTACTGAATTATTCTCCTAAAATATAAATAAAATAAAAATTTTGACTCAAAGAGCTATAATATTTTTCGAATAAGGTAGTGTCTCGGTATAATAAATTTATTCTGCTTTATGTAGGATAATTATTAATTTAAAAAAAAATCTTGAATTTAATATCAAATATTTATTCAATGCGCTATCTCAACATAAATATGTTATATTAATATAAATCAATAATTTATATTAATATTTGAAGCAATTTGAAAGTAATTGGCAATTTGAAACATCCAAAAATAGATTTCCATATACTGTAAAAGCTATCTAACTACTTTCAGTATCAGAATGTCGAATCAAAGAAAAAAAGGTCTTACAATACAAAAAATAAATATTTATTTTCCAATTAATACAATTTTGTTACAAATGTCATTTCTAAAAACCATATCGTCTGTATCCCAAACCTCCAAGGAGTCCATTGCCGAGACCATTATATCCTCCGAGACCAGCGTTTCCATATCCTACACCAGCTGCTCCAAGTCCACCGTATCCATATCCCACTCCGACAGCTCCAAGACCACCATATCCGTATCCTGCACCTCCAACTCCGGCATATCTGAGTCCTGCATCTCCGGCATATCCTCCGTGTCCATAGGGGGCATTGGAGATGATGTGGACGGCTGCTGGGTTCTGGTTGGCAGTTCCAGGTTCGTTGGTCTTGACCTCAGCTCTGAAACCTCCGTGGTCAGCGACGTAGTTGACCTGTCGGTGGATTCCCCTGGCATCGGTGAATCCGTAGCTTCCCTTCACGTTCTTGCCATCGCCGACTTCTTCACGATGTTGTTCACCATGTTTGTCCTTCACGCTGTAGCCGAATTTGAAAGGTTGGGGATGGTGAACGGGCTGGAATGGGGCAAAAAGAATTTAAATCTTACATTTAATTTGAGATTTTTTTATGGCTTTCATAATTCGAATATTGAACAATATCAGCTTAATTTATTTTATTGAGATTGATGGGCAATCATTTTCTTGATATCTGTTGATATAATTATATTAATAAATTCATTTTCCTTACAGTCAAAGTATTGCATTTAATCCAGATGACTATTTAACGGCATATTTTGAGATTCACCTGTATAATAATTAGAAAACTTTCAAGAGAAAAATTATTTAAGAGTATAATATAACATCGAGCTGAATGTTATAAATAGCTTAATAACGAGCTATCTATCAAACTATTATAATAGTTAGTAGTTATAAAACAAAATTTATGAAAATGTGAATTATGTTTAGAAATACTTCAACGTTTCAAACTATATTAGGAGAACTATAAACATACTTCATGATGCAAACTGGCAAAAGCTGCTACTGCCAAAGCTGACAAAACGAAAGCCTGAAATAAAAGAAAATATAAATTAAATGCATAGAGTCGTCGAAACATTTTTACTAATAATTATCAATACGTATAAAATCATGGCATCAAAACTACAGGTTTGGTTTTGGTTATATTAACGTCCTGTTTTGAAGCAACGCTAGGGCTATTTTAGAACGGACCTCGTAATTTTGAACCGCGGTGAGATGACAAGGACGACACCTGAGCCGGCACCCCCTCTCCACACCACACCAGCGGGAGGATTTAACGTGCAACAGACCCCCTTACACGACGGTTCTTCGGTGGAATCGGGTAGTGAACCTGAAACCCACCGCGGCCCCATCATAGTTATGGGATAATATTCTGTATTTGAATATTTGAGACATTTAACGTTTCTTGATATAATATATATATATATATATATATATATATATATATATATATATATATATATATATATATATATATATATATATATATATATATATATATATATATATATATATATATATATATATATATATATATATATGATCAGGAAAGAGAGATATTCCGACTAAAACTATCTTATTTTTTTATTTATTCCGCTGTTATATATAATTTATATTATCGATGTTAAGTAAAAAAGAAAGAATCTACTTATTATGCTTAATAAATGAATCATTTTACTGAAAAACTTAAACTAAAAATTGTAGTGCTGGAATTTAAACGGAGAAAATATTTACACTTTTTAATCATAATTGTTTAATAATGATATTTTCCTCCTATTTTTTTCAAAGTTTTATATCGTTATAATAGTAAAATTAATTAAAGTTTCTTTTACTTAATGGTGAAAGAGATTTAAAAAAAAAACCTAACGCTTACAAGGCTTGTATAATAAAATGAATTTAAAAATCTTATTTGCTTTCATGTCTTTTTAGTAATTACGAGTTTTAATGGCGATAAAATCTATTAACATTTATTTAAATGCATGAATTTAATATAAAAAAATGAAATAAAAGTAGAACATGAATTATCGTATGAGAGACTTCTCAATCTTTGACTTCGAGTCTTTTTACTAAAGTTGATAGTTGAGTATATAAAAATAAAAACATTTTCTTATAAATTAAACATAAAATAACTTGTTAAAATTTTAAATAATCAATGGTAGTTAATTTTAATTTTTATAAAACTGGAATAAATTTATTAATTCAAAAATTAACAAACAGTTTCCAAGATTTTCTCGATAAAAATATATGTTTGGAAAATAATCTAGAAACAAATATGCAGTCACATAGCACTGAAGAATAATTCAATTATTCTTTTGTTTTCCCTCATATCTCCTGAAAATAAATTTAAAAGAGAGCCTTTTACACAAAAAGACATATTTGAAGTTCAATGCAGAAAAACATTAATATCAATGTCTTTTACGAAGCTTTTTTTCTTTCAGAATTTTAAAATAATTATGAATATCTTATTGAAAAGATCTAAAAATTTTGTAATTATGTTTAATTAATTGTCACTGCGTTACAGCTAATTGATCTGTCCTTTCAATATCTATTCTTCTGTGATTTAAAGGTACAATAAAATTTTTTAACTAATACATAGTCCAAATGTCTCTTCTCAAAATCTGGTTTAGATAATATTTTATATATATGTTTGCAATGCTATAAAAATATTATTTCAAAACTATATTTACAGGAATATAATACAAGAAATTCTATCAAACATTCATAAAGAGAAACCTATTTATAAAATATTGATTTTTAGAAAATACATTCTAAATTTCCAAACAACAGATACTAAATCATTTATTTCATGAAAAGCAAATTTTTTTAAAATTAAAAAGCAGAGCACAATATTTAAGAATATAAATGCGTATGATTATAAAGTTACCTGAGAGATCATTATGATGTTGAATAATCAAGCAACTTGAAGCAAGTGATATCTTGTCGCTGAATACTGGCATATTTATATCAAGATTTCTGAAACAAAACTAATTTTCGATTAGAATGAAAGGTTAAATATTTTTTTCGCATGATTGAACTTCCATTTCAGAACATTTAAAATTCCATTTGGAGCTGGTTATCCTATTTTTTAATAGAAGTTCTTAGTATTTTGGCGTTCCTTTTAATCGATTACCACAATTAATTCCAGGCTACAGAATTACCGCAAATTATATTCAAATATAAGGTCAATATCGCAACTAAACACAGTAAAAAACAAGTTCATTCGCACTTAAAAAATAAGAAACATATATAAATATTTACCTTTCATGTTTAAATATATAAAAAAAATAACCTTCAGACTAATGGCTAGAATATGATTAACGTTCTTGCGATTTTTGAGACATTTTAAGGATATTTTTAATTTTTATCTTCAAAACATGTTTGTCTTATGAACAAACATATTTATTTAAAATTTTTTATTATAATTTCAAGCTTAAGGTGAATGATTTAAAAAAATATTTTATACATTTTTAATAAATACCTTTAATTTCCTAGCATCACGATGAATATTATTTAAAAATTTGAGCTTATTAAAATTATCATTTTTGCACCTAATAAAAATCTTAGATACATTAATTTGTAACTTATTTAGTAAGCCTTGTTAAAAAAAAAATTAGGAATTCAGGAAATTAGAAAAAAAAACACAAGAATAAAATACTATTTTTAACATGCATATTTGGAATTTTAAGAAGAGTAAAATTCATTCTCACAGAATTTTAATTTTTTTTAGAAAACTAAAATAATGATAAATTCCAAAATTATAAAACCAAAACTTCAGTAAATAATAAGTCATTAGTAAAGGCAATCAACTTTAATTACGATTCACCCATAGAATTTTTATTTTATCCTTTAGAAGTTGAGAGCATCTTTACAAAAAAATATGGACATCCTTAAGTAGGAATATAAAAGAAAGCCGAGGACATAATATTGATATTTCTACGATACTGGAAAGATGTTGAGTATATAAACGCTGTTCAGCCCAACTTAAGTCAAAGAATACTTCAAAATTAAGGTTCTAATATTATCCAGGAATAAAGACTAAAATAGATAATTTATCATTGCGCCATTTTAAAAATAAAAGACTATGTTCTTTTTTAAAAAGAAATAGCATAGATCAAAAGTAATACGATCATAACATTTTATTTTAAAATTTATTATGGAATTGTTAAGGTTGCTATAACGATACGAAAAGTCTACGAGACAATACAGTTTGTTAGAAATGCTGATTGAATGAGATAAAAAAAGGATTTTTAAAGATAATTCTGTTTAGCAACAAATAACAGTGGCAGCAACAAATTTTCCTATCATTTTAAGAATTACTTAAAAATTGACCAGCTATCCAAGGGCAAAAAATATATATGTATTCAACAATATAATAATTTCACTTCATATTTATTTTGATAATTGATAAATGGTTTTTGTTCTTAAATAATCTTACTGTGCTTTCAGAATTTGCTATGGCTCATTTGCGGTGACTTTTAATGCACATCTCATATGCTGAATTAATTATTTTGTTCAAAATCTATGTTAAAAAAAGATTAATACCCTTATTTTACTTCATGAAAAATTTGATTTTAAAATGTTTGCTTTTAAACACATATATGTTTGATAACAAAGTAAATTTAGTTTTGGTCTCCGAACAAATCTCATGTTTACTTTGGATCATCAAACAAAGTAAAACATAGAATTTTTAAAAAAAAGTATCTAAAGAAAATTTGAAAATAATATGTATATATATTCTCAAATGTAATGAACAAATGCACTTCCACTGAGTTCGGTAGCTGAGAAAAAGAAACGATTATTCTTATCCTAAAAAGCTGTTATATCCCTTAAAAACAAGGATTACAGCTTTTTTCCTCCTACTCTAACATGTTTGTTGCTGATGATGATCTAGAATTAGTAATTTTTTTTATTTATTTATTGTGTTTAAACTCAAAATTCTGAGTTTGATTTTTAATTCGAAATTATTAATAATAAAATGGCAGCTTTTAAATGATTGCGAAATGAAACACTGCTCATAACATATTAAATGCAAATACTCTGAGATTAAAAAACACCATATACCACAAAAATAATCTAAATCATATATATATATATATATATATATATATATACACAGACAGCCAACACTTAGTATTCCTTTATAGCAAACAATTCTGACAGAAAAATTTTCAAAGTATATAAAATAAATGGTTATAATTAAAGTTTTGTTGAATATTTCTCCAATATCAACGTTAAAAAATATCAGTATCTGAAAATATATTTAATATGAAAATTATTATTGAATGGAACTTCAGAGTTTCGGTAGAAAACAAATGTATATTTTCTAATGACAAAAAGTCCTATGCAAACGTTCAATTATTTCTTAATCCTTTAACTGATAAATGGTGGAAAGTGGCATTAAATAGTTTTTGGTTGCATATACTAAGTAGGATATATATATTTTATTTAAGTATTCTTTGGCATTTTTAATCAATTTATAAATTCTTATAAATTTTTTTCTATTATTTTAATCATTATGTCGACATACGAATCATATTTACAACATCCTTGTAAAGCAGGTAAAGCATAGGATCTTTACAACACCTACGTAAAGTTCCTATTAGAACCAATGAAAACACGTTGCTTCCGAGCTACAGTACTGAACAAAGGATTAATATTTCTATCAATCTAAGCCTTTTGAAAACTTTTCTTACGTTCTAATATTATTCAGTTGATTATAAAATAATGCTAATATATCAAAGAGTACTTTTCTGACAAATACATAAAAGTCTATATTTGTAGTATCAACGAGGTTTTTGCTTCAAAAAGCTAACATACTAAATGAACGTTTTTTTATGCTAAATTTACAGATTAATCTACCATGTGAATTCTTACAATACAGCATATTGGAATGATGTTTCTCGTGATACAATGCCCTTTCATGAATAAAATACAGTTATAATTCAGTTTAAAACATACTTGACAGTAGGAGATAATAATCCACTTACAACCGCGACTCGGATGCAAATTGTGTTAATATTATATTAACAGTAACTCGAGTATTTACTACTCGTTTCTCGAAGTAGTAAGCAATCAAAATTAGATCCTTATTTAAAAATAGGGCTTTGGAATTAATCTCATCTATACTTATATAAAGCTCAATGTGTGTGTGTTGGCGCTCTACAGGCCTGGACCGTTAGACCTGCAGCTACCAAATATGGTATGTGCATACCTTGGAGGTCGGGAATATGTACCTGAGGTCCCTTTTGTGAATTTTTAATTAGAATTTCAATTATTATTTAAAAACTAATTTTCCCACCAAAAAATCTTTTCATTTTCCCCACCACCAAATGAGTAAGGCTTCATTTCCCCCCCACGCTAATGAGGCTAGGCTTAACATTTTTCTGCCGATTATTTCAAACGATTCTGTTTATTTTCTTAATGTTTGATGCATTTAAAATTAAACATTGTTAATTAGTTAATCTTTCAGATTCATTCTGAAGTACTTTTGAATTAAAATAAAACATAATAAGCAAAATTAAAAATTTCTAATCTGCATAGCATTACCCAACTGGCGTAGAAAAATTCACGCATTTGTGTTACCATAACTGGCGTTGAGAATTCACGCATGTGCATTGTGTTCTGATTGTTGACAACTATTATCAACGGAGGTGGACTTTAAATTATTTTTAGGTTAGTTATATGCTTTTGTAATTAAATTGTATTTATGTTATTTATATATTTTTTGTATATGCTTATAGTTTTAATTACATCGTTTTTGAAGTAGTTTTTTTAAACCTGTTTTCGACCGATAGTTTTAAACGATTCTTTTTATTTCCTTAGTGTTTGATGCATTTAAAATTAAACATTGTTAATTAATCGACCTGTTCATGATGAATCTGAGAAAATTTTGTTAACAAATTCTTGAGATATTACATAAATCAAGAAAGATATTCTTTAGTGCACAAAAAGTTTACACTCTCAGTGTTTTCAGTAATCATATTAAAAAAATGCTTTGTTTCAGGAAAAAATATTATTATATTAATTGCAGATTAATCCTTTCCACTTTAATTTAAAACATAAATACTACGGGAGCTAACAGAAAATTAGAGAGATACTTATTTCGTTATGACTGAAGGCCTTTATAATATTATGAGTGAATTATATGACTATCAAAATTTGAAGTTTTAAAATATTTTGATGAAGATATTTAATAGATATTAAAGTAGGAATTACATAAAATATTTAATTATTAAAATTTAAACAAACATTAAGATTGGCGAATCGGCTGGTCATCAAAAGCGGCTAATTATAAATAAAAACATAAATTTGGACAATGTTTTATAGCACAAACTCATATAACAACAGTTTGTTTGAAGGATCATATAAAACTTATTATAAATTTAATATAATACGTTTTTTAATATAATATGATTATTTTTTCATTAAGGGCATATAATGCTCTCTTCATTGGGAAATGTTATAATTTTTTTTTATATTTCATTTCGAAAAAGATAAGGAAAATAAAAATGCTTCATAGAAATCGCTTTTTATTTCATGCAGATCCATATTGCATTAGTAATTAATGAGTTGAGCATTTTTCCTCAATCATTAATGATTTCTATTACCATATCGGTTTCCCCATTATCGTGTCAGTTATATCTACTTCCACGCTTGGCTGTTCTTTATTGTTATTCACTTGTGCACTTTCTTCTATCATAGTGTCAAAATGAAAAAAAAAAAAAAAACTGGTTTTTAATCTCTTATTGTTACCACAAAACACCCCTAAAAGAAAGATGGGAAAGGATTATAATGCTTGAGGAAACACATATTTAACGGTTAAAGAATTTGCAAATAAAATCATAATAAAGCATCTTGCCAAAAACAATCGTAGATTCGGAAATTAAATATTATCTGAAGAATGTAACTTGAATTATATTATTTAAATTATCATTACCCAGATTTTCATTTGTCATAAATCTTTGACAGAAATTTCATACTTTTTATGGTAAGGAACACAGTTGGAGATTTATTATTAAACATGGAAAGATGTTCGTATGTGATAAGAGATTTTCATTAAATTGTCTTTTTAATGCAAATGCAAAACATTGACATTAATTCATTCTTTCGTTTAAATTGTTGAGTTGATTATTTCAGAAACTTCATAAGCTGATAAAAAAAATCGCGATTCATTTTATACGATTGCTTAAAGTATAAACTAATTAATGTATGGGCAGCTGAATTAACAGTTTTTATACCTCATTTGAGTTCCTCTAAAATATTCATTTGCTAGCCGCCTTTGAAGACCAGTTTGTTCGCCATGATTATTGAGTTTTTAGACAGTTGATTATTAATATAAAGAGCATTTTTTTAAATAAATTCACCATGTAATCTGATACAAGTAAAGTACATGAATTTAATTAAAACAGTTCACAGCAAATTATAAAATGTACAATAGTACGAAATAAAAATGGAAGTGAAAATTCTACTACGGATTGAATGATTGAAAAAAGCACGTGATTGAATGTATTCATAGAGAATTTGAATTCCATCATAGCATTTAAAAACATTGTTTCAGATCGTATATAAAATTGAATTCAAATATAATTGCAATTAAATGAAAAATTGTATAGATATGAAATTTATATCTATAAAAAAGTAATTTTTTGAGTTTTTAGTTAATACAAAAAGCATTTTTTTATAAGATAATTGCTTTGCAAGATATGAGCATCAATTTCCGTAAGCAAGTCATAACGATAATGGAAAGACTCAAATTTGATATACTGGCACCAACATTTTTAAAAAATGGAGAAAGTTCTAGCTAAATATAATCGTACCAATTTTTTATTGCAGATTTATAAGTAGTTTGTTAACATTTCTGCTATACACCTAGGATTGCTGATTTTTAGAGAATTTTTGGACGACTAGCAAGATTTTGATGTGTTTAGCGAGAAAGTGGACATTAATCTTAAGTGTTACCGTGATTACATATCTGGCAATAGTTAAGCCTATTTTTTCACTCGATTGAACTTTTTATTTGAAGCCTATTTCTTTCATATCTCCCCTCCTCTGGCTGATTGTTTTGTTTAAAATCATGGCGAACTATCTCCGGAACACTTCTAATAATATTTTGCAGCTTCATTAATTAAATAAGCGAAGCGTATGATTCAGTACAGCTGTAAAAATGTTCAATGAATGAAGCAATCTGAAATTTGTATGATAATTTGTTTATATATGACCGTTGCCATTCAACAATTAGTAATAAGCTCGATTTATTACTAATTGTTGTACGTTAGCGTTTAATATATAGAGAGATTGTTGAAACTGTACAAGCGGCGTCATTTACCAGATTTCAGCGGCAAAAATATGTATCTAGTAGCGGAATTGGCTGGAATCATCCAGACTTAAAAATATTAGATGTCATTATTCTGTATTTTCAAAATTTGATTTGAAGATTCTAGGGATTATTGAGGTGAACTCATCAAAATCGGTAACAGATTTGTATCGTTTCTCCATTTATGATGTAAAAACAGATGCCGTATTTAGTTTCAAATATTGACAAATATCTTCGAAAACAAGGAATTTTCATCGAACAAGGAATTGAGGGAATCCCAAGTAAAGGATTCGTAAGGTAAATGGAATCCTGTTTAAATCTTTCAAGTTAAATTCATTCTTTGCAAATTAAAATTAAGACATTATAAATAGCATCAGTATATCATTATTGCCTTTGAGTAAGACTAATTGACTTCTTGAACTTATTTTTAAGAAGTCTTATCTTTTTGGGTAATCCCAAGCAAAAAGAGAAAAAAAAATTAATGAATCCCAGAAAGAATTTTTACAAACAGTTGAGTCTGGTCAGTGGTGAAAGAGTTAAAATATAAATTAATCCAGTAATATCATATAAATTATAGTTGTATCATATAAATTGTTTCAAATTTACTTTATAGCAGAAATCAAAGTGTACTGCGCAGTGTATTACTATATTTTATATCAAAAGTGAAATTTTACCGCAGTGTGCTTCTATGGTAAAGTTTAAACAATGACGTACTTCGTCTTTAATGTTTAAAATTGCGATAGTAGAAATTCAAAGAAATATTGTAAAATTCTTTTAAAATGCTATACTTAAAATGCAGTTGTTTTATTTACTATAATACCAATTTTTCGATAAAAACCAAAATTTGCTCGTTACAAAAGTTTAGACAACATTGTGAGTTTTCGCGAATTTTTGTCAGTGTTCAAAATTCAAAAGAGATGATGTTGCAATCTTCGAGTATTTAAGTTCTGAAAACAATAATACTCAGCTGGTGAGGTGGCATGAGCGAAAAAAATATTCAAACAAATAAAATTACGAGGATTTAGCATTTGAATGCTGAATTTAAATTCAATTCGGAAATTTCGAAATGAACTTAATGTCTATATAAAGTTCCTCTGCCTGCGTAAAGAGAAGCGCAGTTTTACAAGGCTGTGACTGCATTTAAGGATCATGATGACTGTCCAGCAATTTGTTTTTCATCAGATTCTTAATTCATCAGGAATCTCAAAATTAAGAATATTCTAGAAAATTAAAGAATTCAGAGATGAGTTTTGGAAATAGAACATGTGGAAATGAAATGAAAAAGAAACAAGATTTGAAGCCACATTATAAATCAATAAAAATGTTGTGGACTTGAATTCATATTTTTATATTTATAGAAAAGCAAACTAATGATATTTAGCAATAAAATAAATTGGAATTTAGGTGGTTCAGATTGATGAGCATCTGGGTGAGCAATGGTGGTGCTGTATGTGTTGTTTTAGTCATAGGAATAGTGGTATCTTGGTAAAGGCTCTGCAAATTTTATTCTACTGTGGACAGTGTCTCCATACATTACCAACGGTCTTCAAGTACCAAAACCTTATGGCAATACATGAGAGAATAACTTGCTGCCATTTGCTAATCTTTTAGGTGACCATTTCTATAAATATGAGTATTACTAAAGTTACTTACGTATACGTATTACTTACGCGCGGTCAATGACTTTCTGTCGTATATCATGTTCTTAGGTTCAAAAAATGGTATCAAATAAAAGTCTCATTGCTATTCTAATGCTTCTTTCGAAACCTTCTTATTTATGAACAGTATTAACTTCCAAACAATAATTAAAATGTGATGCTCAAATCATTATGCCGAAAAAAAGTTTAAAAATGATATTTATTAAACTTTTACAATGAAAATTTATTTTATTTCTTGTATTATAAAACATTTGATTTTCATAGAATTGTTCTAGACTAAAATTTAATGTAATTTTAAAAGGGTAAGATCACAATATTAAGGCAAAAGATATACAAGAAAAATAATAAAACATAACTTTGCTTGAACAAAGAAAGGTTCTGGAATAATTTTGAAAAGGTTGGAATGGAACAAAATTTAAATTATTTTGGAGAAAAATATGTGAATGTAATTAAATTATATAGATTTTTGTCTAATTATACAGGGAAAATATTGCATGTTTTTATCATGAATACTCTGTGTAAATGATGAAAAATAAAAAATCAAAGATTTACCATTTATCATGTTACCAATATCTGTTAAAGAAAAGAATGCAAAAGAAGCATGACATATTTACAAAATAATTTATTTCTTTGTTAAATAAACAACCAAAGGTCTAATCATACAATTTGTCACCTAAAACCCATATCGGGCGTAACCTAAACCACCAAAAAGTCCATTACCGAGGCCATAACCTCCATATCCTCCAAGACCAGCATTTCCATATCCTACACCGGCTGCTCCAAGACCACCATATCCGTATCCCAGACCAGCAACTCCAAGACCGGCGTATCCATATCCTGCACTTCCTAGTCCAGCATTACCGGCATATCCTCCATGACCATAGGGGGCGTTGGAGATCATGTGGACGGCTGCGGGGTTCTGATTGGCGGTTCCGGGTTCGTTAGTCTTGACCTCAGCTCTGAAGCCTCCATGATCAGCAACGTAGTTGACCTGTCGGTGGATTCCTCGGGCATCTGTGAACCCGTAGCTTCCCTTTACGTTCTTGCCATCACCAACTTCTTCACGATGCTGTTCACCATGCTTGTCTTTTACGCTGTATCCGAACTTGAAGGGTTGGGGATGGTGGAGGGGCTGGAGGGGACAAAATGAATTGAAAGTCTTATTTAAAGCTATGATATCAGTATTTTTTTTCAAACAAATTAGTAACGCATGAACATCATTGGTGTTTTTATTAAAGAAATAAGATTTAGAATTTCATTTAACTGGAAACTGGTATATGTGGAGTTTTAAGCCATGAAAATAAGTGCAATAGTTATTTATTATGATTGGTAGCCGTAGAAATAATGGAATTTTTTAAAGATAATTGATGAAATACGTGAAATTTATTAGTCTTAATAAGAATTTATATGCACAAATGACCAGTTGGCGAAAAAGGGTTGATAATGGTTTGCCATATAATTATCTAAGAGAAAATACTTTGAAATTACTATACATTTTTCGATATTTTAAATAATATAAATATATTTATTAATTTAAACTCATAATATATATCGGGTCCAATTATGTCTTCTTGCATGTACATCTTCATCCAAACGTTTTGCTAACAAAAATGAACAAATGATGTGACAATGGTGTACCAATTAGAAGCCTGGGCTACAATACATCTTATAAAAAATCTTTTGTTTTATAATATTTTTGCTTTAGAGCATGTAAATAATTTATTTTATTTTAAAAGGCAAAAAGAGTAATTTAAATACCTTATTTCATGATTTTAAGAATTCACTTTTCTGTTAATTATAATCATATACAATTAGCACTTTTACAGTTCTGGTCGTGAGAGGTTTTATAACCGTAAACTTCGAATAGGATCCTTATCAGATGAATGGGTATTCGTGGAAAAATTAACTAAAGAAAGAGACACGTTAAAACTTACATGCAATATAGAAAATAACACTTTAAAAATTATACAAAAAAATGTAATACCGCTCTGAGAAAAGGGAGTGTTCTGTGAGAAAAATGAGTTCGTGAATTTTGATGAAAAGTTAATCTATATTACTGTAGAATAGAGTTAATTAGAATTAGAAATAATAATCAGAAATAATAAATAATAATCAGCATCAATTAGAACTTTAAACATATATGAATTTTAATCAAATTCTTATAATTATTATAAATTATTATTTTAATTTTTAGTTAATTTCTGAAATTTTTTCTTCATGATATTGTTTTATTTTCGATAATTTTTTATTTCTTACCTTTTAAATAAAAAAAAATGTTTAAACCCTTTTTTTATTAACAATGTTTTTGCTTTTTAGTACATGTTTCATTATAAAAAATATAAATAATATGGAATTTAAAAATGAGTATCTTTCTTATCAAACTTCATAGGACGTAACTTCTATGGTATAATTTTTACCCGAATTTATATATTAATAAATAACGAAGAACTCTGAAGTTATCGAAATATTTTATCGGCATTAGGAGCCAATGAGAAAGCGAGTGAAAAATTTATCTATATAAAATTCTATTCTTTGCAAACATCAAAAATGCGAAATTCAGCAAAAAAAAAAATGTAATTTATATTTATATTAGATTTAGTAATTTTCCATTGAATATTTATTGGTTTGAAATGTTTTAAAGGAAACAGAAAAGAGCTGTAAAAAACAGTGAACTTACTTCATGATGAAGACTAGCAAAAGCAACCACTGCGAAAGCAGCCAAAACAAACACCTGAATCGGAAGAAAATTATTATTGCATCAATGGATAGAACAGTAAGTGTATGTTTAAAATAAAATAAATAACTTAACTATTTACATACAAAATGCGATACATAAATATTTAGAAGAAGAAGCACGAGATGTGAACAACAGGTAGAAAAATCTTAGCTGTAAAGATTCCATCAATTGCATTGCAATTTCTGCAGTCTTCTGCAATTCTTATTATCTTTTTGATATTGTGAAAAGAAGTGTTCATTTTTTTTTATTTATTAGAATAAATCCTTTTATCGAGAAGCAAATTCTTCAAGTAGATTAGATTAAATGTTATACGCAAATATCGGAAATTTTGGTTTTGAAACATTACCAGAAGACATGATAAACATGTTTCAAATGCATTTAATTCAGTATTTTTTCTAAAAAACTTTTGCAGTTGCATATAATTATATACTTAATATTTATAAGAATTTTCTTTTAATGCGTGACGAATGAAATAAATGCAGAAGAAATACATTTCGTATTTATTTAATAAAAATAAAATAAGATATTTCCATCTATGCCTTTTTAATAACTGCTTTAAACTTTTTATCAATATATAACTATATATAAGTCTTATATGGTAAATTATCATTAACTGACTCTCTTTTTTACTAACTAACTTTGAATTTTAGAGCTAAACAGAATTCTTAGGGCTGAAATTTGATAACGAATGAAAAGAGGTCAAGAAGTTTTGATGTAATAATATCATATACCATGAAAAAAAAAATCAATCAAATGTTTACAACCAACATCAATCGAAATGTTTATTATTTTTGAAGCATTTTATGTATTGCAATTCCGAAGGCAGTTGCCGTAAAATTGCATTGTAATAAAAACTGCAAGTTCCTAAATTTCAAGCCATTTAAAAATTTCTGAATATATTCTCATGTTTCTAAAATTATTATTCAAGTCCTTATTCTTATTCTTTAATTCACCCTTTTAAAGTGTGAAAGTGTTTTTTTAAACTTATCAGCTAAATTTATATTAAAAATAATTCAATAATACAGTATATAAAAATCGATAGTAAGAAAGTTACCTGAGAGATCATTGTGAAGTTGAATTATCAAGCAAGTTGAAACAAAGTGATATCATTTCGTTTTATTCTGGAGTATATATACCATGAATGCCAAGAAAAAAAAATGTAAATTATAAAGGTTAAATCTTTTTCCGCATGATTGGATTATCATTTTAGAGCATTCATAATTGCAATGGGAGCTTGCAATCCAATTTCTTGATAGGAATGATCATTATGCTGTCGTTCTTTTTTTTCTTTTTTTTTTTTTTTTTTACTGGTTACACAATTAGAATGACCTGAAAAAAATTAATTCAGTTATAAGGTCAAGATCGTAGCCAAATATGTGAAAATAATTTTTTTCATAATGGAAAATAAAAGATGCTTATTTTAATAAACATAGAATTTCTTGTACAGTTTTTATTGTATGAAATAAACATCTCCGATTTAACTGCCAGAATTTCTATAATGTTTTTTAAGAATTTTTGAAATGCAATTTAAATGTATTTTGTTTTAATATAAATTAATAATTTGAATTTTTTAAATTTCATTTTTATCGCAATATTTCAAATGAAATCCATTTCATTTTTATTGAGTATTTTCATAAAACAATTATGAATTAACAAATTTTTGAGAAATGACTATGATATAGTAATAATATTTCTAAAAAAATATTTGATTCAGAATGGTATTTGAAATTTTATCAGTTTCAATTGTAAGTAGCTTAGACAATCAGTTAAATTGCTATATGTAAGGGTTTGTGCCTTAAGTAATCTATAAAAACATCCCACAAAAATCCTAACTCCATTTCTACTTTAATGGCATTATTTGCTTTAGAAGTAATGTTTAGAAATTGCAAGTTTCATCTTTCTCAAAAATGAGAAAAAAAATTATTTTTAATTTCTTCTAATAGTATTTTATTGAGTGAGTATATAAAGAACAAAGAAAAAATTAATGGATTCTATTTTGCAATTGTTTTTACATCTAAACTGTAGAGTAGTACAAAGTTTAGGAAAGATTTAGTTAACGCAAAAATTGGTTTTCTAAACATGCATTCGATTTAGTGTTTATTCGTGAATTTTTTTTGGGGGGAAATATATTTTTTAAACATGTATTCTATACTAGTACAATAAAATAAAACTGCATTGAGAAGGAAAAAGAAAAGTTTTCTTATACATATATAATTATTCGCACTCACATTTTCTCTTTGTCATTCTTATTCTCCTCCAGTAGAAAGGTTTCAAATGCTTTAAATTGATGATTTATGTATCTTGATTCAAAAAAATTTACATAATATAAAATTATTGTATTTGTTTACCTGAGAATGTCCATGTTATCTAATGAAAGATTTACTTGGTATACATAATTCAAAAGATATTGAAAAGGACGAGAGTGACGTTAAAGTGCTCCTTTTCATATTCTTGCTCATTGAACTAATTCGTAATTACATCTACTGAGGCATCTAGTCAAACGTGTAGGCTAATTAAAATTGTATTTACTGAAAATGTGTAGGTGTAGGGTTTAAAGAAGCTAATATGTTTTTTTTTTAAAAAGATACATTAAAACAGCCAATTAAAGTACATAGTTTCTAGTTTATCAAGAAAACAATTTTACAAAGGACAATTAATTTTAATATTCCTTTTTTTAAAGAACATTTTGTAAAAAAAGAAAAGCACAAATCTTAGATACTAGTCAAAATAACTTTTTAACATTTTTGACTGAATTAGGATATTATTATAATGAATACCTTAACAAAACAATCAGTCTCTGAAGCTTCGTACGAGGAGAGGCAGCATGTAGTTGAAGACTTCGCATAACGAGATGATGAAAAACATTTTTCTAAATTACAGTATTTCTGGCATTCTAAATACTAAAAAATTTTGATCATTAAGAATAAATAATTATAGTGTCTTTATTCAATAATATTAAAACATTAGCGGAAGACTTTTCTAAAATTACTTTTATTTTTGCATATGATAAAAATATTCTTCTGAATAAATATATTGACTGGTTTCCCTCATTGGAATTTGCATTTAACGTTTTTTATAAAATGTACGTTGAAAAAACTTAATAGCAGACAATCTGGGATTATAAGATTCTAGATCCTAAGTGTATATACCTTTAGTAAAATATATGTAATAATATATGTTATTTAATGTATGTAATATTGTATGTTTTGTATGTAATAAAATGTATTGCATAAAATGTTTTTTTTAGTAATCTTTGAATAAAAGTAAAAATTAAAAAATATCTAGTAAAAATTAAGAAAATTCTCTTTTCATAGAATTTTTTGAATCATTAAATGAACACATTCTTTATGACTCTTTAAATGTTAGTTAATTTCAGAAATTATACTAAAAAACGATTTCAAGGTAAGAATTCCTCTTAACTTCATAGAAATAGCTATTCTTTCAGTTGCTGAAAGTTAAACTTTCTCCTCTATCATTAGTAATTTCGATTTCGAAATCAGTTCCCTCTTAAGTGCGTCAAGCGTGTCCAATTCTTTATCTCACTGTGTTTTGTTAGAATTCACTCATCCATTTACTTCTAACAAAATTTCAAAAAAAAGAAAAAAAAAATGTAATACTGAATTCTTCTCTGTCATAAATTCCGCGTAAATTACAGTCTCAAAATCATCATTAATCTTTCTGTTTTTAAATCGATAGTGGAAGGAAGTAATGTTTTCCCATTAAAGAAGTGCAAAAAAAAAAAATATATGTGACGGATGTAGGAAAAATTCTGAAATGAATTATTATTTGAAAAGAATAATTTGAAATGCATCATTTCAATTATTATTAATATGCTATTCATTTGTAGTAAATACTTAGAAAAAAATTTCCCTCTTTTTTCTTTCTCATATACATATTATATAAAGTACTTTAATAAGAAAAAAATTCTAACTCGAGATATTGATGATTCTAGTAATTTTAGAAATATGTTTTTTTTTTCTTGTTATTCTATTTCTCTATCTGTAAACACGATACTTGTTTGAGTGGTTTTCCCTAAACTTTCTCTCTTACTCTCTAATAAATGTATTATCCCCTACTCCCTGGAAAAAATTGTGCGTCATCAATAAAATAAAGAATGGCTTATATAGCATTGACGTACAATAGTTACGGCATATTAAATTTTGTATTTTTGCTGAATCTTGTAAACCTTTGCAATTGTTTTGGCAATGAACCCATGGAATGCGATTAATAGTATCCGAAAATCAAAACTTTTTAAATCGAATGAAATTAAAATCTGACCCATTATTATAATTTAGTCATAAAATCACAAAACAAATTTGATTTATATTTAAGTAGTTACATTTTGAGTTATCGTATTTACCTGCTTCTGAAAATACAAATTGACAGACATTCAACCCTTTGTTGGATTTGGCTCAAAATTCTATAGAAGTTAAATCTAAGACATAAATTTATAGATGTTAAATCTGAGATATAAATATAGATGTTAAATCTGAGAGATAAATATAGATGTTAAATCTGAGACATAAAAATAGATGTTAACCCTCCAAGCGGCAAACCCGGAAAAAGACGGAATCTTTTCTCCCTTCAAAACGGCGGACCCGTCTATAGACGGAAACAAAAACTCCCTTAAAACTGTCACTGCCAGTATTTTTACGGGTTCCAGTTTTTCCCTACCCCCAATCTCAAGCTGTGAGATAATGAGAAGGGAATGTGAGATAAGGAAAAGTGAATCGTTATCAGTGGACGATATGATTGATGTCTTCCTACTCGCGCCCTTTTAAGATTTTAAAATCTCGCTTACGTTCTGAGGCGTTACTTTTGAGATTTTGATAATAATTACGTATCCAAAATGAAATTTAAATAACGAGAATAAAATTGAACGAATGAAAATATATTGTTTGTTTGTTTTCTTATGGCACTTGCCACTGACAAGCCCGCTGTTACGAAGACAGCGATTTAAGCCTGAGGGGGACGTCTCTTATTTTTTATAGCAGCGCCAACTAGGGCCAAGAGTACGACTTTGCTACTCACGCATCACTCATTCGCTTCACTTTTTACAGGAGGGCACATTCACACATCTCACAGATAGAACAACAGAAGAACAACCATGCCCAAACCGGGACTCGAACCCGGGACGCCCAGATCACGGGGAAGACGCGCTACCCCTATGCCAGGACGCCGGCTATGAAAAGATATACCTGGAATGAATACATACATAAACGTATTATTATTAATAATTTGAAACATAAGATTTTAAAGTTTTCTAGCATAAGAAAATAGTTAATGTAAAAAATAAATAAAAAATATAAAATTAAAATTTGACAAGTTTCTTTTTTATAGCGTGCTTTCATTTAAGGATTTTAGAATTGACATTGCTTATGCAACTTATTTTTGAAAATAAGACACTAAACTTATTTACAGAATTTACTTAACGAACGAAACTTTTTAACATTTAATGAATTATTTTTTTTAGTATTCATTAATAAGTGTATTTCAAAACGGGGAGATATATAGAACCAATATATAAAAGTGCGATTTTTCGGAAAGATTAGTATTCGTTACATTAAATCCTTATTTTTATAACGTAATAAACTATATATGAGAATTGAATATTTGCTTCATTCTTTAAACCTTATAGAATTTCACACTCCTTGACGAATTCGAACAAAAATGTAAGCATTGTAGAGATATAAGTTTCATTGTTTTTATATTTTTCCTCTGGTTTTTAATAATATTTTCAAAGTGAATATAAGCGCAGTTTTTATAGGTTCTATTTTTTGTATCGAAATATTAATCTTATTTCACTGTACAATCTTATATATACATCGCACGATTCTGTTTATATGAAACTGGTTTATATTGACCTTTTTACTCTTAATGCTGCGTAATTTAATCCACGAATTTTAATCCACTTGAAAGTGAGTGAATGTGTGAGTTAAATGTGAGAATTAATAATTTTAAAATTGTTGCCATTATTTTAACTCCTTGATCTAATTTTATCTCATATGTTAGCATTTAAAAAAATTTTAATGCGTACAACTGGCATTTAGATTATTTTCTTCTCCTGTTTGGTCAGTTCGAGTTCACTGGATGTGATTTTTAACAAACAAGACGGGGTATGATCTTTGTTTTATTTTATTTTTGATCACGAGAGTAAAAAAAATTCGGAAACTCCCACTTCCATGTAATTTGAAATTCTTTATTCTTAATAACCTTTAGCCTCACATTTTCATTTTTTAAAAACAGAACTAGTTTGAACAAGGGTGTCAGACATGAAGGTCGCTTGCGAATATTTCTATTAAAGTAGCGAATATCTCTAATTATAATGAATATGAATGTTCGTATTGGTGATCTCCAGATCAAACTGTTTGACTTAGAGCGAAAACACTTAGCCATTAAATAATTAGAAAACTGTGAATGTTCACCTGGAGATGAAATTTTCAAAATTTTAATTAAAACTTCTATTAATTATAAATTATTTAAAATTTTACCATTTATCAGCGATAAAATACGAAATTATTCTAATATAATTTATACAATGTGCCATTTATACATTTGAATGTATCGCCAAGAAAATTCATTCTTTGAGGTAAAATTAAGATCTTGAACTTTTAGTGTCTTATTTATTGAGATGCTAATTATGGAGCATTCTCTTCAGCCACATGGTTTATTTGTATTTAAGTAAAGAAATTTTTACCCATGTTGCTTTTAGCTTAGATCTTTTTAACCTTTTAACTAAATCATCATCAATGGGTAAAAAGCCGAAATGAAATATAAGGATAGCAATGAAAACTTTTAGTTTCAATTCAAAAATAAAATATATTTTTAAAATATGCTAAAATATTTTTAATTTAATTAAAAGTGGGAAAATTACATGACACAAAATTTCGCATCATTGATAAAAAAATTTGAATTCACAATTAATGTACAAATTATTTTTCTACTGTGATATTTTCGAATGAACTTTAAAATTTTAATAATTTTTATTAACCCTTTAAAGGGCCTTTTTTTCCTAGTCATGTTGGAGTAAAATGTTTTTAAAATTAAGATTGGCCTAGGAAAAGTAATTCATTGAACTTATTAGATCAATTTAATCTGTTTTATTAATTAATTTTTCCAATTAATAACTAAGAAATAAATCAAGACACTTCATTTTATTTGAGATAAACAATTGAAACCTTATTGAAAAAATCGTAAGAATTTATGCCAACTTACATAACTTTATTCAAAAATTGTTGAATTTGGTGATGAGCATACTTCGCTTGTCCCTTGAAAGGGTTAATTAAAATTTTAAAGAAATGATTCCCACTGTCCAAAGTATGTAGGTGCAGATTTTGGTAATTCTATTTCAAATTGTCTGGTCTGAAAAGTACCAATACAACCAGACAAATAATGACACACACACTCGCCCATCTTTATTATTAACTTAGACGAATGTTTGTGCGTGGCGTCTATTAGAGCTTCCATATATATCTTAGTGGAATATGCATCTTAGAAAATGAAAATGTCTAAAATGTTTTTTTTTTTGTTTACTTCTGAAAATGTTTAAAAATTATGAATTAAAAATAAAACGAGATTTTGAAGTGTACTCCATCATAACTTTCAAAATTATTACAGAATAAGAAGGAATTTTTGGAAATTTTTATTGAATAAGAGATATGAGAAATCATCTGAGTCATTTCAAAAATTAAAAAGTAATATTCAGTATATACATAAAACTTTATTGCTGAATGATTCTATTCCCTGTATTTAGAAATTTAATAAGCCTGATTGGTTTCAACAAAATAGGTTTTGCATTAATTGAAGTTTATTCACTCCCGTTTTAAATTAAGGAATTACAGTCAAGGAGCTGACAGAAAATTAAAAAAAATCTGCAATACAGAATGGTACAATGAGTCTGCAATAGTATGAATTACATGACTATCAAAATTTGAAATTTCAAAATGTTTTGCTGAAGAAAACATTTAATAAAAAATTTTATATTGGCTAGTAACCCTGACGTAACACATGTGCTGATCAACGAAAGCAATAAATAATGTAAAAGTAATAAGTAAAAAAGATCAATGCAATTGTATTTGCAAAGCTTTTAAATTCAGATTTTTCTTTTTAATGATTCATTTACCCCACGGTTTGTCGTTATCCGATTGCAAAATAGTAAGAGCTTTGATTCTAACCCGAAAAAACTGAGATTTTTCAAAAATTGTAATTTATTTTAAAACTGTACTTAATATTCTGTAGGAACTTGATTTGAAGGTATTCAAAAAATTCCAGTTGCAACTGGTTAATTATGAGTCTAAATAATCCGTATTATTTGAGTCATTTTTCCAGGCCAAATTTGTATCATAAATATTACAAAGAAATATTTTGACAATTATTTTTATTTGTTACAGTCATAAGGCGCATCGACCAGTTATTTCAGCATTACTGAATAACTGGCCAATTAGCTTTGCCAATTAAATATTGTAAAGTATATTTAATTATAAAATTTTAATCATGCAGATAAATACTGAAAATCGATATATTTGAAAGTGAAACATCGCATGAAATTTCCTAATTACACAATTATTTTTTGAATACTGAAGAAACAAAGTTATAACGTAGTGTTACTTATCGCAATTAATGTTTTAAACACGCATTTTAAAATATTAAAATAAATTGGCAATGCGCTGAAAGGTTTTTTTTTAAAAAATTAAATCACTTGCACGTAATGTCGAGAAATAATTTCACAGTACTACGGAATAAAATAATTTGCGAAACATATTGCAATGAAAAAAATATTAGACGAGGACTTTCAATTTATAAAAACTAGACTAGTATCAAAATAAACATGATAATAACTTATTCCTAACATAAATTTTATATATTGTTTTATAAAATAATCGAAAAACCTCTAAAAAAACCAATTACATTTTCGCATTTTCAATCGATGTTATTGTCAATCTCTTCCTAAGCACTGAAAGAAAAATGCTCTTAGAAATCGAAAGACTACGATAAGAAACACCTGCTACTCACAGCATGAAATTTGCTTATCACTTCCCACCTGCAGCGCTGAACTGACAACAAAAGGACAAAGCAATCCTTTTGACCAAACCGCGACATTTTTAAGGTTGAACCTGTTATTCCGGCGTGCCGCTTTCGGTAAGGATAGCAATCTGAAAGCCGGCGGCATAAATATAGATGTTAAATCTGAGTACCGAATCTTATTTATCTAGCTCTCTTCATTTTGTTGTAAACTTATATTCAAACAGCTCAACAGACACACAGCCTCTGAATAGATTTTGCACAAAATTTGAAGGGAATTTACGAATTTAGTAATTCGTATTAGGCCATATACCTAATTTCATCCATTTTGTTCAAAGCGTTTTTGAGTTACCCGTGTCACAAACAGTTTTTCAAAAAAATGTTTTTCGAAGTCAGTGAAGTCTAAAACATGGAGATTCGTCAAAATCTTGAGTTCGAATTCTATAACGATTACAATATTTTATCTATATTTCGTATGAAAGGAATATGCTTTTATTCGGACAGAAAAAAATTGATATATGGATTTTATACAAAATCTGTAGATTTTTATCAAATTTTGTACGAAATTCATTCAGAAGTAGTCTGTCCGTCCGTATATCTGATTGCAAGCTATCTTGATAAATTACAAATCATAAAAATAAATTACAAATTATAAAGATCTAGATAAATAATATTTAGTATATAGGTTAAGCTTTTAAAATTTATTAGTATATCAGCTTCGAAACCGAAGATATTCAAAAGGAATCTGACGGTATGTACTTTTACATATACAGGGTGGTCCAAAAAAAACTTCCCCCATTTATGAAACCCTAGCGGCCTATCCGCTCAAACAATCGAACCAAAATTTCACACATGGTTGTTTGAAGGTATGCGCTGGAGATTGTGATGATTCTAAACAACGCAGAACTCACGGTTACGGTTACAGTGAGAGAATTTTGAAATTTTCGAATGGCAACACCCACTTTTTCCTTGCGCAAATTGATCAGCGTATTGAAAAACCATAAATGGCGTTGGAACGATTAGTGTGTGACGAAAATTGCTGCCGTAAAGCATATGCAAAGAAAAGCATTATAAAGGAATAATGACAACACAGAGAGGAAAGAGAAAAAAAGTTTTTATTGGAATGGAAAGTTATAATTACAGGTTTTTAACGTGTTCATCTTCGCAGGCGACACCGCATTGCATTCGGGAGATTGTGCACAACAATGCCGAACGTAACATGAAAGGAGGAATTTGCATAACTCCACGTGTTATGACATCTTGCAATTCTGACACATCTCGTGGACCAGGCGTATACACCTTAGATTTCAGATAACACCAGAACCAGAAATCCATAGGAGTGAGTCGGGGGATCGCGGTGGCCACGAAACTGCAAAGTTACTATAAATGACACTATCACTAAAGTGTTGTTGCAGCACTGGTCGAACACATTGGGCGACGTGTGGAGGAGCCCCATCTTGCATCGATACAATGTCCTTTATGACATTTCGTTGCTGCAATTCAGGAATAACGGAATTCTGCAACTGTGTCAGAATTGCAAGAATCGATAACACGTAAAGTTATGCAGATTCTTCCTTTCGTGTTACGTTCGGCATTGTTGTTCACAATCTCCCGAATGCAATGCGTTGTCACCTGCGAAGATGAACACGTTGAAAACCTGTAATTATAACTTTCCATTCCAATAAAAACTTTTTTTCTCTTTCCTCTCTGTGTTGTCATTATTCCTTTATTATGCCCTTCTTTGCATGTGCTTTAAGGCGGCAATTTTCGTCACACGCTAATCGTTCCAACGCCATTTGTGGTTTTTGCGCAAGGAAAAAGTGGGTGTTGCCATTCGAAAATTTCAAAATTTTCTCACTGTAACCGTAACCGTGAGTTCTGCGTTGTTTAGAATCATCACAATCTCTAGCGCATACCTTCAAACATCCATGTCTGAAATTTTGGTTCGATTGGTTGAGCGGATAGGCCGCTAGGGTTTCATATATAGGGGAAGTTTTTTTGGACCACCCTGTATGTAAACACTACAGTTTAAAATCGTAACAATTTTGGTAAACGAAGCTTGATTCACAGTTCCAGCAGTTAAAGTGTGGATTCTTGTCACACTTTGGGTGACAAGATTGGGTTATAATATAGGAAGTGTGTTCCTTCTTATACATGCAAAAGCAATAACTCATGAAGTCAGTGAATTAAATAAATGATATTCGATATGTAATTCTTCGACTGCTCTTATACTTGGATGTTAAATTTTGGCTTTAAACGGAAAATTAGAATAAATACTTTTTAAATACATACTATATTTTCTGGTATTTGCGTATGAAGATAATAGTGTAAGTTTAACCTTATTTGAATTCCTGACAAAAAAACTATACAGGATTTTGAAACTGCAAATATTTGATGATAAAAAAGTAGTTAATGAATATATAAAAAGAAATTTAAATACTTGGAAAGAGATTTGCAATTATGAGCATTCCATTGGGTTATAATATAGGAAAAATAGAAGAAACTTATTTTTTATATTATAGAAACCAGGAGAAACCAGAAAATGTTTTTTACAATTTTAGAAAAACTATTAGTTGCCGGTTATTAAAATTAAAAATAAACAACTCTTATTTAAAAATAAATATTTTATTTTCTCTGAATAAACAATGAAAATATCTAGTTATGGAATGAACATCTTAAAACCCATATCGTGCATATCCTAAACCACCAAGAAGTCCATTGTTGAGGCCATAACCTCCATAGCCGAGACCACCATAGCCTCCAAGTCCAGCATTTCCATATCCTACACCAGCTCTTCCAAGACCACCATATCCATATCCAAGACCGGCAGCTCCAACACCTCCATATCCGTATCCTCCAACTCCGGCATATCCGAGTCCGGCATCACCGGCATATCCTCCATGTCCATAGGGAGCATCGGAGATGATGTGGACTGCTGCGGGATTCTGGTTGGCGGTTCCGGGTTCGTTGGTCTTGACCTCAGCTCTGAATCCAGCATGGTCAGCTACGTAGTTGACCTGTCGGCGGATTCCTCTGGCATCGGTGAATCCATAACTTCCCTTCACGTTCTTGCCATCACCAACTTCTTCACGATGTTGCTCGCCGTGCTTGTCCTTCACGCTGTAGCCGAACTTGAAAGGCTGGGGATGGTGAATGGGCTGGAAAGGTATAAAATGAATGAAAATTTCATATTCGAACTTAGATACTAGTATTATGCAGTGCTTATGTTTTTCAAAATTATTTGAATTTTGATGAATATAAAAGTAGCGAAGAAACATGTAGAAAATCAATGTTTCCTTGTGATATTAAATATCTTGTTACAACAAGAAATTCCATAATGTAGCAATTTTTTTAAAAATTTTTGATAGTAAATGAAGATTTAATGATTTTTATCATTGGTAAGTAACAAAAATAACAAAAATGATTTCGAAAAATTTGAAGAAATGCGTAAAATTCATCATTTTATACAACATGGGTGGAAATTGTTAATCGACGAAAACGAACGAATGAGGTTTGCCACGAATTTATCAATAAGAAAGTATAATGAAATTATCTAGCATTTTGTCTAACTGATTAATATTAGTAACTGTTTTAATAAAAATAAGGTCTCATAACAATCTTTCAATCAAAATTTAAAATGCTAAATATTTAAAAATAATGAAATTAAATATAAATTATGACTAGAAAATTATAATATATCACACAAGATATATTAGAATTTTGAGATATTAAATTTATACAAATGCATATTTTTTATAATGTTTAAAGTTCCCAGGAAAAAAGTATTTAATTCAAGATCTGATGTAATTTTCTAAATAATTTATTTCACGATTTTAAAATTACTTTTTTAATTTATTATTAATTAACACTTCTAGAATGCATGCATAGTTATAGATAAGAAGGCGTTGGAATGAAAATTTGAGCAAACTATTTTCTACGATTTTAATGTTCTGAGCTTATCTTTATTCATATTTCATATATAATTAATGAAATGTACGTTATCTCTTAGTAAAATGCAAAAATATATTTAACTGTTTATAGAATATCGAATGGTTTTAGCTTCATGTTTTTGAACTAAACTATTTTTTTTTTCTTCCTATCTTCTCTTTTTTGATCAGAAAATAAGATCTTGTATCTACTGTAAAGAGAACTGAGACTCGAATAAGCTGCAAAAAATAAATACTCAAAATTTCTTTAAACATTCTTAGTTAATTTTCTATCATTTTTTTTTTCTTTCTTTACTAATAAGCGAATTAGGCAACTTAAAAAATTGGTAGAAGTTCTTCAATATTATATTTAATGTTTATATCAAGAAGTTAGAAGACATATATCAAGATATTATTATATCCTATATTTTTTCATAATCATTCTGCCGATTTTTGTATGTCGTTATTTCTTATTGTATTTTCAAATATTTTCTTGCATCCGCATCTTCATGTCGTTTATATCCATATGGTCAAAATGTAACAATCTTATCCAATGAATGGCACTTTTAATCATCAGTAAAATATTAGAATGTCTCAAATGGAATAGCCTAATTGTTTTTTAATTTAATTTTTAAAAATATTCCGATAAATAAAAAAAAGTCTAGCTAAATAAATTTCATCTAAAATTCTTTGGATGAACATTCAATGATTTCTGATAAAAAAAGAATGAAACTTTAAAAAAAAAAAATGCAAACTTACTTCATGATACAGACTGGCCATAGCAGAGACTGCTAAAGTAGCCAAAACAAAAACCTGAAATAAGAGAAAAATAATATATCAATGCATATGTCTTAAATTGGAATTATCGTTAATACTTTAAATAAGAGCTATATTTTAAGACTGAAAATGACTACAAAAAGATAGTTAGATTTTGAATATTTCATGCACTTAATTTTTCACAGAAAAAAATATATATAAAATAGAGAATAGATTCATATGAGGAGCAAAAAAATGTTAATGTTCATATACTTTTTTTTTTCTCGAATTGTTTTTATCTGCTTCATATTAAGAATTAAAAAGAAATTTTCAAACTATTTTATTTCATAAAATGAATCGCTTAATTGAAAAGTGTTTCTTTTTTGTGGATTAGATGAGCAATATAAAAATAAAACTCCAAAGTTTGATTTAAAAATATTATTAAAGTAAAGGTTAAAATAATTCTGTTACGATTTGTTAATAATAAGCAAATTATTTTCCTTTAATTATTTTAAGGATTTTTTTTTAATTTTTATAACGATAATATTTGTTAAAATCTTCTTTTTCCGATCAATAATGAATTTCAAACAAATGTAATGAATACAGTATTTATTTTATCAAATGAATTGAAAGAATTTCTTACATTTAAGGTTTTTTAATATTTAGCATACAAATTTTTTTCTATATAACCACTCTGCGTCTTCGTTAAGTAAGATTCTCCCAATTAATAAGAAAAATAATAGATACATTTGAATTCCAGTTTGAGAAAATTTTTACTGCTAGTACTTAAATCCTTTAATTCAATTTGTAAACTAAGTGCTTAAATATGAAAACTACTTTTCTAATTTTCTAAACCTTGAAATGCTTGATTAAAAAAGTATATAAATACTGTGTTTTGCAGTCTAAATTTGATAATATAGACAAGATATTTTAATAAATTTATTGAATGGACAAACTTATGGAATAATTTGCAACCTTTGATCAGTACGAAAGACATTTGTGATACTTTTTCTAAATTGCATTTAAGCAGAGAAATAATAACGAAAAATAATTTAATTAAGCCCTCTTTTCTTCTTATACACGCTGAAAGTAACTTTAATTGAGGGCATTTTAAATAAATGATGGCATGCTGAGAAAAATAAGAGGATTAAAAAATGGTTTATAAATGTTACCGTCTCTTTTCTTTTGGTAGCAAAAAATAATTGACACGGACTGAAAATATATTATGAAAGATTTATCTTTAAGCATTTTAATTGATTGCTTGAAGTTGTTATTAGTCGTTGCTTTATTTCATTGTGCAATTTTGAAATTTAGAACAGCAACACAATCATTATGTCGGAGATGTGATTAACAATAGATACAAATAATTTATTTAATAATGCAATACGTGATAACAGAAAAACTGCAATCAAATGTGTATAAACTAAAGAAATCTGAAAGAATATTAATTCATTTAAAATTATGAATTTTATACCTAAAAAAAGATGAAAAAATTATCATTATAATAAAAATCCCAAGTTCCAAAATTTGAAACTCTTGACTGAAAAGTTGCCAGCTGAATTATTAATAAAAATAATTCAGTATCAAGATATATAACAATAAATATTTGGATAGCAATAATATTACCTGAGAGATCATTGTGGTAGTGAATTATTCAACGACTTGAAACAAGTGATAACCTGACTTTGAGTGCCGGTGTTTTTATATCCGAAACACTGAAGCGAAGATTACATAAGATAAGAGTGAAAGTTTAAATTTTTTCTGCATGAGTGAATTGTCATTTTAGAACATTTAAATTCCATTGGCAACTCACGATCCAATTTTATAAGATATATTCTTATTATTCCAACGTTCTTTTGATAGATTTTCGCAATTAGAATCGCCTGAAGTAATTTAATTCAGAAACAAGTTCAAGATCGTTGCTAAATAGGGCAAAAAAAAAATCAGTTTATTTTCAATGGAAAAATAAAGGAATGTTTCTTAAAGAATGCAGCTGTTTTAGAATAAAAGTTCGTTTTTTTTTTCATGTTTTATAATAATTAATCAAAAATAAAATGCAGCTTTTCTGAAGATTTAAGGATGAAATATATTTGATAATAAGTAATAATATTTCAATAAAGTTAATATTTCAATAAAATTAAATGCACTAGCATGTTGAAAATATTTCTCAGTTTGATATTTCTTAGCATTAATTTATTAGTTTCTCTATGGATTGAATGGTTACTTTTAGATGCAAGTTTCATAATATTTATATTATTTTTTATTGGGCATGAAAATTCTTTTCTTTCGGAATTTCCTATATTACCAGATTTAAATATTTTTTGATATAACTATATGATAGTTTCATATTTAAAAAAAATAACCGTTTTCATTATATACGCCGTATATTCATTATAATATTTCAGAGACATTTACTAGATATTCTTGGTTGAAATGTCACATATTTCAAGCAAGTAATCTGTGTGGTATTCCAACCTGATAATTGACATTTCACATAACCTGATAGAGACATTTGAATCTGATAGTTTCCAAATATTTATTCGAAAATTATTTTAATTTTTAAAACAAATTTCTTATGCTGTTTCAGTGCTAATTCTGTGAGGAATTTTTATAAAGTGATTGCATATTTAGAAGGAAACAATAAAATCGCGAAAGTTTGATGTTTTATCTGAATTTTTTTTTTTGTAAATTCATGTAAATGATATTTATATCGTAATTCAAATAATTGTTAAATTCTTATATTAGCGTCTTTTTCACTATCTCAGAAATTCTTTTGCCAGTTTTCTGTTAGTGAACTTTACAGGTGTTTGTCTGTTTGTAATATCCAACAGTAGTCAATTATCATTCAGACTTTCCTTTTCCTTAATATAGCCATTTACTTTAAAGTTTTCTTCACTAATTGCACCTAAATTTTCAGGAAAATGACCCGGCTCAGATCACAAACTAAAATAATAATCTCAGATCAAAAACTAAAAGATTGAAATTTCTTTTTATCATCTCTTCAGATTTGTAGCTTGAGTCTTTTTTATTTCCAAGAAAACCAGTTACAATAGTTTCCAAGATTTCTGGACTTTTCTTTCCCTTATTTCCATTTTAATATTTAACCTTTCATCTTTGAACATTTTCCTAATGTTTGGCCATACAAACACACCTTCTTTCAGTTGCTTCTGATAAATCCATTGATTGGTTATAAAGGAATTTGAAACATTCATCTTCTTTTTTGGTATTACATTGACAAATGGTTTCACAAAATCTGATTTTGTTGGAAGTGGTGGTAATACAGTATTTCTTTTTATTTGCTTTTTGCAGGGGGATTAATCAGATCTTTTTCTTTAAATATTCTTTTTTTCTCTAGGACTTAGCATTTTCCTGATTAGCCATTTTTTTAAGGTAATGTTTTTTATTGCCTCGGCTATCCCATAAAAAAAAAAGAAATTTTGTATAGGCTTTCCGTTCACCAATTACCTTAAATATTACTTTTTGATTACCGCAAACTGTCCATTGGTTATTTTTTAGGGTTAAATCAAGATTTACAAACGAATATTCTAAATTGAAATAATTTCTTCTCTCACATTTAGTAGTTAAATCCTCTAATTTAGTATTTTAAGTCCATAAATGTGTTCATGTTAATTCATGTTAAATGATATTTTTTTATTTGAATTATAATAAATTCACAAAAAATATAGATTGTGATGAACGTGATGAATATATTTATTAATTTTCCAATAATCAGCACCCAAAAAAACTATAAAAAAACACTAAATACTTTATCATTTTTTTTTCATCTCGAACTTGTGTTATCAACCGTTTCTTAATATTATAAAAAATAACCGTAATTGAAAATCGAAGAAAATATCTATTTTTATCTTTTAATAAAAGGTAGTTTTTCAATTGTTCAAACTAAAACTTTCTCTTCTGTTATCTGATTTCAGTGTCATTTTCCACTCGAGTGCATCTAGCGTGTCTAAATCTTAGCTTGTCTGTTTTTGTTAAAATTCACTCATCCATTTATTTCTGCCAAAATGTCAAAAAAAGCGTTGTATTGTATTCATGCATCTCATAAATACCTCATAAATTCTGCGATTTTCATTTGAAAATTATTTTTATTTTTCAAGGTTTTAATCGATGATGGAGAAAATTATCCTTTCCAATTAAAGAGAACGAAAATAAGATGGTGGTAGAAGAATTGTGAGAAATACAAGGCAAATTCGAAATTAATTAATATTTGAAATATATGTGTTACTCGTAATCAATTATTTTAATTAATTGGCATAAAATTTACTTTTTAGTGAATATTAAATATATTTATTTGTACCTGATTTACTTATTTTAATTTAAGAAATACTTATATTTTTGATAAGAAATTTTCAGTCAATTTTCTCAATGCAAGCATTCTATTTAAAATAATTATTCCAATTTAATATTTATTCATAGAAATTCTTAATGTACCAGTGGAAATGAATATATTTAATCTTTGTGGTATTTATACAAGTGCCTATACAATTTCTAGATTTTTTTTCTGTTTTAGAATTAATTGTAATTTGACTGTCAGGTTGTTAATGTTTCAGCTTCTAATATTTGAGGTCCGAAACATAATTCAAAAGAAAATGAGCGATCGTCAAAACAAATCTGGTGAGACTTAATCAACCATGACCATATGTTCTCTCGCTGGTGTAACATAGAAGTATTTCAGGCCCTGGTGTCGTTCTCGTCATCTGGCCAAAGTTCAAAATCAATTGGGTTCTCCAAAAGCAGAAATGTGTCTTTTTGAAATAGGGACTAAGTTTAACTAAACTTAAAAATTAGGAACAAAAACTAAAATCAAATGATCTTAAAATTATTTAAAATCTGAATCTCCTATTCACTTTGCCCTTGGTGTAGCTTGTAACCTGAGACAGTATGTTTTACAGTATATAATAAATTATAGAATTTTAATTGCCAAAATTATACCAAAAATTTAAAAGCTTTTACATTTACAATCTTAATATAAATATAATAGTAAGTGAAACTTTTCGAAGTTGAGCAATTTTAAAGAAAAAAAAAAAAAGGTGACGTTTTATTGATGTCTTTTATATTTCATGCTCTATAGCTCAAATCAATTACATCAAATAAAAACTTCATTATTTGTTTTAAATTGTCACGTAGTAATTTAGGAAGGTACTAATGATTCTTAATAGTCCATCAATTTTATAAAGTATCTAAAAAGCATAAGTAAAATGCATCGATTCAAAAATACTTTGAATTGTAATTATTGATCACAAAATTTAAAAAAAAAAAAAAAAAAAAAAAACGTATGACTATGCAATTCAATAACATAACTAGATTTTACAACTTTCTCTTTCTTTCTTTGAAGGTTATAATAAGATGGTGGATTCAGAACACTTTTAGTAGTCTTCATCGATTTAACACCGAGAGATATGGAACAGATTATAGTTATGCATCATTGTCAGAGAATACAATTTTCCCTTTCTTATAATTTTTTCAATGTCCTGTAAAGCTATTTTCATTCGGTTAGGAGCTCATTCTACCATTTTCACTTATATTAAAAAAACTTCAGTAGAAATTTATAATTCATTTTGCTGTAGTTGAGTTGTCTTTCCTATACCCAGATGGAAACTCTCATGATATCAGAGACCGTTGGCCAGTAAAAGAAAGATGAAAACAAGAAATATAAACACATATTTAATAACAAAATGCGACCCAGTTCTTTCGCGACACATTTCATATAAATTCTCAAAATTTCATGAAATTTATTTCGGTTAGCATAGTAGTGGCATAGAGTAGAGACATACTAGTGCTAATAGCGATTAGTATTTTCTTGACAAATCAATCTTCTGTTTTTAAATTTCTAAATAAAATAGTAATAGTGTCCTTAGAGAAAAAAACTAAAACTTTTTTTCTGTCATTTTAGTTCTTCTAATAAAAAGTATTTCTAAATTCACAAGTTTTCATAGTATATATTGGCGTGTTTAAATTATGTTTGAAAATAAAAAAAATAATGTATTAGGATATTTAAATTAAGTATCTAAATATTATAAAAACAACGAATTTCAGCGACTCAAATTTAAAATCAACAAAATCTCTTGCTTAGGTGCTTATGTCAGAGACTGAAACATAAAACAGTGTGATTAAATTTAGATATAAGGAATTCAGAAGAAGGACTTAAAAATTTCTATGCGAAATTTTTTAGTTTGCACTTGTTATTTCACTATCATTATTTGAAAAATATGTCTGAAAAACATATTCGATCATTCAGATTTGAAGTTTTGTATAATTGTTAAGGATTTTACCATATTCTGTGGGATATAGAAATTGTATAATTACTGATACATGGAAAATAATATTAAGTTAAGATTGTCCTTTCACTGTTTAAACGACTTCAACTAATTTTCTCTGATTCGAGCTGAAGTAGTCATCAAAAAGAGTTTTGTTGATATTCGAAATTCTTTTTAAATTTTTATTA
This sequence comes from Argiope bruennichi, assembly GCF_947563725.1. Lineage (NCBI taxonomy): Eukaryota > Metazoa > Arthropoda > Arachnida > Araneae > Araneidae > Argiope > Argiope bruennichi. The sequence goes on from NC_079154.1 coordinate 61,612,722, forward strand.
TTATTAAAAAAGTATATAACATATTCAGATCAAAATAAATTTGAGTATTTCTTACATTAGCTTGTAATTAAGAAACATCAATTAAAAATAATTATAATGCTTCATGTCGAAAACATTTATTGAACAGCTGTAATTCTTTTTCAAGAAATTGTTATGAAAACATTTTGTTAAAATTTAGAGAGGCTATAAATATTTAGGTGTAGATTGCAATAAATATTTGAATTGCCTTGGACTGAAGGGTTGCAAATTAGAACAAAGTAATCAATATATTTGGGGATTTGTCTAAATAAGGAGATGTTATATAAAGAAATATAGAAAAATTATAAAATAAGCCAAAAAGTTATTGAATACCGTAGAAAAAAAACTAAAGCAGTCTAAACAAAAATGTTTGTCATCCATCTTTCCATTCTGGGTATTTTATCAATTGTAGTGAAGAAAAATTACACAAGTGCATTGTTAACGCTCTGTTATTCAGAAGAAAACTTGGAAATTTACCACAATTCTAGCCTATATCATTTAATAAACATCAACTTGAGAATGTTGAAATAAAAACAAAGCATATTCAAATTAAATTTTTATTTCGTTGCTAAACAAATCATCATGGCGTTACTGATACAAATTTTTTTCTAAAATCCATATCTGGCATATCCTAAACCACCCAGCAATCCATTGCCTCCATAACCATAACCTCCATATCCACCAAGCCCAGCATACCCATATCCCAATCCATTAACTCCAAGTCCAGCATATCCGTATCCTGCATTTCTGGCATATCCTAATCCTGCCCCGTAAATTCCGGTGTATCCGAGTCCGGCATCACCGGCATATCCTCCATGTCCATAGGGAGCATCGGAAATGATGTGGACGGCAGCTGGGTTCTGGTTGGCGGTTCCGGGTTCGTTGGTCTTGACCTCAGCTCTGAAACCTCCATGGTCAGCTACGTAGTTGACCTGTCGCTTGATTCCCCTGGCATCGGTAAATCCGTAGCTTCCTTTCACGTTCTTGCCATCACCAACTTCTTCACGATGTTGTTCGCCGTGCTTGTCCTTTACACTGTAACCGAATTTGAAAGGTTGGGGATGGTGGATAGGCTGAAAAAGAAGTGACACGAATATAAGTCTAAGCTTATTGTTGAAATTCCTCATATTAATGATAATCTTATAAAATTTGAAAATAAAATAAATTTAAACCATATATTTCTTTATAAAATTCTATGAAATTTGAGCCTTCTGCTAAAAACTATTAGTATTATGGTTTTTAGAACATACATTATTTATTATTTTTTATTATTATTTATTAAATGTAGCGAAAATTGATCCTACCGACCAAGCACCGATGGCTCAGTCGGCTGAACGGAGCATCTCATAGCGGGCGGAAGGTTGCGGGTTTGAATACAAGCGAGGCGAACTGTCAAAAATTGATTTTTAATTTCAATTTGCTTTATGTTAAAGTTATGTTAATTATGCAAAGTTATGCAAATTTATGTTAATTATTCTAATCTGTTATTTATGTAAATTCCCAATTTTCTGAGGGTCTTTAACTGTATATAAGTAGTTTCTCAATCAGTTAAATTGGTAATAAAATCTTCAGTTGATTTTGAGTGTGTTCATTTCTATTGGACTTACTACATTCGCCTCATCTACGTGACATTATTATTATTTATTATTATTATTATCATTATACATTATTTATTATTATTCTTTTATTTTTCATTATGCTAATATATTTATTATGAGATTTAATGAACCGTCATACCTAACTATATTCTAAAAAAAGTGAGAAAAAGTAAATTTTTATAATATAACTCAAATACGATTTAATTAAACTGTTCCATGTTTGAATGTTTTTATATTCATCTAATCTTATTTTTGTAGCAATTCATGCAAAATTTTAAACTTATGTTTGAAAACACTTATGCCTAAAGCTAAATTTTGTAATCGTCTCGCGAATTTTTTAAGCGTTTTTCTACTTTAATATTATGGAAAAGCGAAGAGTTCATGTTTTATGAATTTTATTTACACATTAAGAACGAACTGACAGTTTGGGAAATATCAAATAAAATTATAATGACTAATTTTAGTTTATTTTAAAAATGGATAAAAAAAAGTCTATATTTTTTTAGAAAATCTGTTTAAAGTGAAACGAATATTATATTCCAGTTGTTGCTTTAAAGATATTTACGTTGAAATGTTTAATTTAGATAACTTATATTTTTATTTATTTTCTATTGTAGAAATGCTTATTTTATGGAAGTTTATTATTATACAAAATTTTAAATATATATCTCCTGAATCAGCACTGACTAAGCAATATTTCTAGTGAGATACATTTTACATTAACAGAAATATATCTTAGTCCATTTTATATATTTATACTGATTTCATTATTAACGAATAAATAATGAATAAGTAGAATGTAATGACCTCTCCGATAGTATATTAAAAATAACATTAAGATGATGATATTAGAAATGAAAATATCAAGTAAACATATTAATAATTTTTGATATTTATGGCTGAATTTTAAACAAACGTATTTTCATCCGAAAATTGAAATTCTACGTTAATTTTGGAAGGATAATAGAAGAAAGTTATTCTTGCTACCTTTTATTTTATTGACGAAACTGGATATGTAAAAATGGGATTAAATTTATATATGTTTTATTGCAAATTAAAATAATAATAATGAAGGCACAGAATTTCACAAATACAGTTTATATACTTACTTCATAATGCAAGCTGGCGAAAGCAGCCACTGCCAAAGTAGCCAAAATGAATGCCTAAAACAAAGAGATAAATATGAGTTTATAATGCATTTTTTTAAAACTTTGCTTTAAAAGTTAATATCTAAAGACTTCATAAAAATGTAATTCTATAATCTTTGTTTACAATTATTTTATCTTCTAAATTTCATGTTACATTTATATTAATCTCTTTACAAATATATTTTCAAACAAGGAAGAAAACCCGTGATGAAAATATTTAAGAGATAGTTATGCTTGTTCTTTAATAATTGGTTCTCTAAACTGCTTTCTCAATAGATGATATCATTGAAATTATCAATTATACTATTTGCCTATTCATAATAGTAAATAGACAATAGACTTTATGAAGATTCTTTCAAATTCTAAATTACTCTTTATAAGTCCACGAAAAATTACTCTCTTCCTCTCGAAAACCTCATATAAAGTCAGATACCAAACAACAAAAGAAATATGAAATTTTAACATTCATGAGAAGTAATTTCTAGAATTAAATAGATTTAATTCTATCTTTAATAACTAGAATGATATACTTCACAAGGCTGCCAAAAATACATACTGTAAAATGATAGTATCAATAAAATAGAATAGTAAATCAAGAAAAAAGCTGTAAGCTTATTCATGACCTTTTTAATAAGCGATTGATATTATAATTATTTGTGATTTATGTTAAAATTAATAATTCAATATTCTAATAAAAATTATTTTATTCTCGATTAATTTCTAAAAGGAATTCCAAATATCATTCAGTCCTTACAATTATCAAAACATTCTGTTGAAATTTAATATTTCAATTAATAAAATAAAATCAAAACTAAGAATAACAGATAAAAAAAACTATGTCAATAAATTATATATGCGGAACACTAATGTTACCTGAGAGATCATTTTGAAGTTGGTTTATCAAGAAGCTTGTAACTACTGATACTGTGAAGTAGAGTTCTGGGGCTTTTATACTGCGAGAAACGAAATAAAAATTCATTTTGTACTAGATTCGGAAGTGAAATTTGTTCTGCATGAGTGAAATTACTTCTAAAGCGCATTTAATCCCATCAGGCGTTTGCGACCCGATTATTAAAATAAATCTCCGCTATGTCAACAGTTTGATGTAGCAATTACGGTCACCAAAAGGAATTTAATTTTTATAAGGTCAAGATCATTATTAAACATTGCCGGAAATTATTTTTTATGCTAAAACAAAACCAGCCTGAGTGGTCCCCACGAAGCTTTCTAGCATACCTTCTGATAAATATACTTATTCATTATTAATCATATAGCATTGGTGAACAATAGTTACAAAAGAGCTTAATTTAATGCGATTAATCGATAATTTGCTTTGATGGACAAGCATCAGAAAACTGAATGCATAACGATTAAAACCAAATTTTGATATAAAACTATGACTCGAATCACAAAACCACATGTTAAATTTCATATTTATAAGACTGCGTTTTTGAGTTCAAGCGTTTACATGCTTATGGATGCTATCCATCTCATGACAGATTTTATTTCAAATTTAACGCATATTTAAACTTTAGATATTAAATGTTCGAATCTTTTTTTATCTATCTAGCTGTTTACACTTTATAGCATCGTGTTAATTTCTAAACGATCAGCAGGACAGACAGATTACATTTGAATGGAATTCTTTCAGAATTTTGTAGAAATCTATAGATTTGGAGTAGAGACTATAAACCAAATTTAATTTCTTTAGCTCAAAATATTTTTTGAATTCTCTTGTTCACAAATGGACGGATAGAATTGCGTTTTTCGGAAAATAAGTCAAAATCTTGGCTTTGATATATTTTATGTTTACTTTCTCTTTGTATGTTTCGTATATGAGAAAGTGAAAATATTTATTTTCATATTAACTGAAATCATAGGTACATGAAAATTACTGAAAGACAGATCGGTATATAGATAAATAATTAGAAAATTTATGAAACTTAATTGCATTTTTAAATGGATTTGGGTTTATAACTGAATAAAAAAATTTTACAAAAATTATTTATAAGGCCAAATATGAGCGGAAATAAAATCAAATATTGCATCATTGTATTTACCCTAATAATGGATTGCGTAATGTATTTAATTACTTTTATGTTTGGTATTGCATTTTCATATAACATGTATTTTTTACGACTTCTTATTCTATGGTATGTTTTGTTTCTCATATATAAAGCATAGAAAGAGAAAATATTACAATCGTCAATAAATTTTCATTCTTTTTTGAAAAGAAATTTTATTTAGAAGATCATTCAGATATTTTTTTGTATCTTTTTATTCAGAAACAAATTTTATTCGGATATTTTTTATACACATTGATATCATCTTTCAGATGCTTTTATGTTGTTCCATCGTTTTTTGTTTTATGCAAAAATAATCCCAGGCAGTAAAGCATGTGATTTCAATAATCACGACAGGAAATTTCTTATGTTTGTTTGTTTTTTAAATGTTATTCCTCTTAATCAATGATAATATTAAATTTACGCGTAATCCACCGGTCAATTTATGCCACAAACAGGCTTAGAGTTTGAGGCATTTAAACCTCAGGGAAAAATAATAAATGTTTTTTTTTAATTTTAGCTTAGTTTAGTTACATTAACGAAACGTTTTTTTAAAGCAATACTAGGGCTATTTTGGGGCGGACCTTGTAATTTTGATCATGGTCAGAAGACGAGGTTGACACCTGAGCGGGCACCCCCCTCTCCACATTGATGGAAGGACGTTTAGCCTTTACACTACGGTTCTTCGGAGGAACCGTATCTCGAACCTGAAACACGTCGGTTCCGAAGCCGAGACCTTAACACCAGGCCACCGGGGCCACACGAAAGCTTTTAGAATTACATCACAATTTAGCTCATAATGAGCAAAATAATTTAAAAAAACACACTCCCTCCAAACAAAGACAAACTGAATAATGTGGTCTTTTGTAAGCTGTAAACAGTTTGATGAAATCGGTCAATAAGAAATCTGACTGCTCATACGCGTGCACGGTTACACGATAACTTTGAAAAATTGCCAATTAGATTAATGAAATTAGTTATATGTTTTATCACCCAATTCTTTTATTTAATTTAGACCTCCAATATTTTTTCCCCATTAATATCGCAAAAGATGTTGCATATTCTTGTCTATACGTGAATGTTATTAACTATAAACTCAGCAAATAGATAATAATTTTTTGTAATCTTACCACCAAAATTACAGTTTTATGGCAAAATTTTACTTTCTCTTAAGTGAAGTAAATTTTCAAAAAAATTAGAAATCGTTATTTTGAAGAATTTCCATGCCTCAGACTTTCCTGAGATCCCAAAATTTATTTTTGGAATTATGTCTTGGAGCGCAATAACAAAAATAATTTGAGCTAAGGAAATGAAATGGCATATGGTCTTTACACCAAATTTGTAGTTTCTGACAAATTTTGAAAGAAATTAATTTAAAGGATGTTCTTCGGGAAACCAGAATGTTGAAAAAAAAAATACGGTCTTCTTATCGGAACTAATAGCACTCAATAGAGAAGTCAAATTTGCAATCTCTCTCCCCTCATCAGATGCAATCGACAATTAAGCAAATATGCAATCCTCAAGCTCTCCAAAATCCAATAATCAATTAGATAGGAACAAATTCTCCCATCCTGTTGGAAATCCTCACATTCAAATCTCATGGATTTAGGTACATGTTGGTTACAATGGGAATGAATCGGTGAACTAACTAGACAAAACAGAGGCTAGTTCGAATCAATATCGGCTAGTGCGATCAAAGTCATTTGAAGGGCATCTTTCAAACCGAGATGATGAAAAAATGGCAAAAAAGATGAGAAGAAATTGAAACAGGCCAGTCAACATTCAATATAATTCCCATTTCCAACATATCATCTATACAGATTCCATCTGGCCAACTCTCTATGGGGAGAGAGGATCTCTAATTTACTTTGCCACCGACAATTTTCGGGAAGGTATTGTATAGGAGAGTTGCATCAAATCCTCTTTCACGCGGTAAAATACACGCTGTAATAAATCATATTCACAAGTACCTCTTCAAGGCCATTCAATAGATAAAACCAAAATATCACTAATCAAAATCAGCAGAAATTCTTCCCTCATAATTGTGTTGCCCTAATAATTATTATCAATTTTTATAATTTTTAATTTTTTTTCTTTTTTTTTTTAATCTTTAATTAGTAATCTCTATTTAGTTTACCCACAATTCACATCCTCAAAAATGTAAAGAGGTTGCGTCTATAAATATCAATGTTTCTCTGTAAGTTTAAACCATTATCATCATTTGTTTTTAAGTATTTTCGATCCCTTCATTTAATTGTCAGTTTGCTAAAACATTAAATATAGCTGACCAGGATGTGATTCTAATAGGATTCTCTGTGAAAATTCCGTGGATGGTTTTTCATATCTTTCTTTTTTTCTTTCTTTTTTTCCCTATCTTGTGCTCATCCAACTAGTTGAGTGTTATAGGTACCGGAAGCGCAGAATAGCGTTATGTTATGTTATGCCCAGCTGTCCGAGTAAAAGTGAATTCAATAACCCGAGTGAATAAAACTCGTGATAAATAAAATTTTGTGCTCAGATTTTAAATCTAAAATAAAGATTAATGCTAAATTTGAAATTAAATTCTTCAAGGAGTTAATCATCCATCCGTTTCCACTTCTTCATACTTGTAATCACGATACGTAGATGAGTGAAATCTGGTTCATAGATTTAGCATTTAAATTGCAGATCTTTATCAATGTTTAACCAAAATCGGTAAAGGGTTGACCATCTTTCAGTCTATTCTGTCTGTCATATTCGGTCTTTTAATGTAGTTTTGTGTAAAATATTGGTTTCAGTCAGCAGGAATAAAGACATCCAAAATATGAATTTGATCTCCTGGAACGTGTGTAATTTCCTTATAACAAGGATTAATAACAAAGAAAAGGAAAATCATCAGATTTCTTGCTTATATTCTGACTTTTGTAATGAATGTTATCCAATAGCATGTGGTTAATACACAAGTATCGATTCTCCCGTTTGCGAGACAGAAAATAAAAAGAAGTTGAGTCCTTTCCGAGTTCTCCTTATTCCTAAGATACATTATTTTATGCTGAAAGGAGGTGGATAACACATTTATCAGAGAATATGCAAGAAATGTTCAAGGAAATCACTCTCATTCATATGCTTTGAGTCTTAAAATAAGTACGTGTCTACATTCCAGTCTTCTTGTCTGCATTCAAAATTTAAAATATATTTGCAAAAATGTGTTTTTTGTAAATATATGTATATTTAAAATGCAGAATTTTCCTTCAGACATTTTTTTTTTGTCACAGAACTTTTTGAAGTTGAAAAAGCAGATTAATTTGTTTCTACTTCAAAACAACTACATCAAAATTTGAATGCACTGATCGTTATATTTGTAGTTATCTGTTTAATTTAATTTTGTATAGCACAGATGATGCCCAAACTGTATGAAGAATAACCCTCTTATGAAAGATTAGATTTTTATGTTTATTGATGCTTAGATGATGCCGAAATTGTGCGAAGAATAGTATGCCTATGAAAGATTAGTTTCTATGTTTTTTACAGATATGTACCTCATTGTTTGGTTAGAGGTTGCCCTTGTCTTAATATCGTGCCCTAAGTGGCACGTTGGAACAATCTCAGGAGTTGGGACTGGTGGTAAGAAATTTAAAACCGCATTTAACACATAATCCGTCTTGCATGTGAGCTTGACACACGTTAAATTTGATATTTAAAGAGGTTGAGTAGTCGTTTTCCCCATCTAACTATGATTTGAAATGAAGAAATCTGTTCAAAAATAGGCTTTTTCAGAACCTCTTCTATCCAAAAACTTTGACTTAAAGAGATATTAACATCTCTTTGTTTCCAACTGGGTCATTAATGTTAATTGATACAAATTTTTCAATATCGGTCCTTCGGTTATTATGTAGGTGAAATAATTTTATATCTTTTGTTAAAAAAACGCCTGAGAGGTTACAAACTTTTACAATAACGGTTTTAGTGAAATGTTGTAATATCTGTAATATAATATTATTTTAAACTAAATAATTGCACAGACTGATGTGCATTTTTTCAAAATTAAATTGTACATATTTATTTAAAATTCGAATACTTATTCTGAAATTTTTAAAATGATGTTGGCTTAGAATTGCATAGTTGTGTTCAAATCATAAATATTTAAAGAAAATAAATAAAAAAACTCTCAAATTCACTTTATTTTCCTTAGAAAAATAATAAAATTATGAAATTTCCTTCCCTTTTCCATTTATTATCGTTAAAATTCATCAAATTATAGAATAATATAATCATATAAATAAGAGATTGAAATAAAACCTGCTTTATTTGTGTGTACATTTTCTGATAAATGTATATACAACTATTTCTCCCCAACTATAAAATATAGGCTTATATTATAGTCTTAGCCTTTCTCCAAATCGTTTTAAAGATTAGACTTTAAAAAGTCTAATCAACCCCTTTGTTGAAATAAATTGTTAATTTTGAAAGTATATGATGAATCTCAATAGAAAATTTAACTCGATGATGATGATAATGATGACGTATCCACTTTAAAACAAAAAGAGAGATGCAGTAGGTTATGAGGATAAAGACCCCCTGAGCACCCTAGAGTAGAAATCTGATTTCTAGCTGATATGTAGAAGACACTCGCTTGCAAAACCCCTTTTTTATAGCCCCTTTTTTGAAGCTTGTAACCTTATTGCCCTGGTTTACACAATGACTGAAATCTAGTCAATATATTACCAGTAATATTACATAAATATTAATGCGACTGGATTATGGCAAACTATAATGACCAAAATTAGGCTCTTAAATGATGATATTTCAGATTGACATTCATAAAAAAAATAATCGAAACATTTGCAAACCACTTCTACTGTCAATATAATAATTCAGTATGTACTAGATAGTAAGTTAGGAAAACACAGCGATAAGATTATTTCATCAATAACAACTCCTAACAAAATTTTCTATTCATGCATAATAATTGCTTTATAGTCGACTGAGAACAATGATCAAGATGTAGTAATTGAAAGAGATATGTATCAAGAAGAGCTTTATTCAAAGCAGTGAAATGATTTTTATTATCTACGGATATAAAATTGAAGGGAGGAAATCGGATATTTTGAGTAGGAAATAATATTCTCATACCGAAAATTTATATGTCAGGAATGAAATGTTTCAGAAGTTCACAATAAAAAAAGGGGACAGTTGGGTAAATACAGCATGGTATATACACTATGCGTAAGATTAAATCTTATTATAAAAGGAATGCATCAAAGGTCGAATTCAAGTAAATTTCAAACATTTATCTAATTTGAAACTATGTATATTGCTAGCAATATATGACTTTTTATAAATTATCAGCTGCACTATTTGTTGATAATTTAAGAAAAAAATCTGCATTCTAATCACCAGGAAAAGTATAATATATGCGTTTCTAAACAAAAAAAGATTAAAAAAGTACGAAAAAAAAACTATTATCCTCTTGCATAATACAGGATTTTTTATCGCGCTATATGAGAAATCGTCAACATATTTGTTTTTATTTCTGTTATAGGAATTCACGCTACACTGGAATCCATTGCTTCATAACTAAATAATTTCCATACATAATGCAAGACACCTTATAATACATTATTCTCCAAATCGAAAAGTATCGTATAAATATTCTATTTTAGCTATATCAGATATTTTGTATAGTAAATTGACATTTTGTATAATTTGCTATACTGAATGAAAAAATATGGCAATTCAAACTGATCAAAGTAAATATTTATTAATAAAATAACATAAAAGAATAATAAATATAGGCTTAAAAGCCATATCAATCTATTTAAGAGTCCATTGCCAAGGTCATATCCTTAAAGACCACCATATCCGTAGCCCAATCCAGCTGCTCCAAGACCAGCATATCCATATCCTACACCTCCAACTCCGGCGTATCCGAGTCCAGCATCACTGGCATATCCTCCATGTCCATAGGGAGCATTGGAAATGATGTGGACGGCTGCTGGGTTCTGATTGGCGGTTCCAGGTTCATTGGTCTTGACCTCAGCTCTGAAACCCCCATGGTCTGCGACGTAGTTGACTTGTCGGTGGATTCCTCTGGCGTCGGTGAATCCATAGCTTCCCTTGACATTTTTGCCATCTCCAACTTCTTCACGATGTTGTTCTCCGTGTTTGTCCTTTACGCTGTAACCGAATTTGAAAGGTTGGGGATGGTGGATAGGCTAAAAGGAACAAAGTGATGAAAATTAAACTTAAGAACTGATTTTCTTTCACCTATAATTTTTATTACCTGCGAAAAGTTATAGCATGAATTATTTTTTCACTAAATTTTTCCTACGTATATATCGGGAATAAATTTCTTTAAAATGGAGATCTTGAAATTTGCTTTAATCTCTTGGGCTATGTCAGTCTTTAGTGGTGAAAGATTAATATACGTTATAAAAATATGAAGAATATTTATGACGGAGCCAAATAAAAATACTGTTTAATCTTTTTTACAATATATATATATATATATATATATATATATATATATATATATATATATATATATATATATATATATATATATATATCACTCATAAATCTGGTTTGAGCCCAAAACATACAACACTGAATTGAGATTAAACAAAAGAGCTTATTTCAAGTACAATAAAAAAAGAAAAACTGTCTAAAATTTGGAATTTTTTCCAAGTTGTAGCTAAAAGGAAAATCATTTTTTTAATACCCCAGTGGAGCAGAAGGAAAGAAGTAAAATCTTGCTAATGGTGCGAAATGATTCAGGAATTCGTAAACGAAAATTTCTTAATTTGATTCGAAGAAATTTTGTGTTATTCACTGAATATGTAATTCACATGTATACAATATGCATATACACAATCCTAACACAAAGATTTCAATGAATGTGAGAAAAAATGACTAACTGTTTAATATTTACCTCATGATACAGACTGGCAAAAGCTGATACTGCTAAAGCAGCCAATACAAAAGCCTAAAATAAAAGAAATATATTTAATGTTTTAATACCATGTGAAATAATCTTTAAAAAACAAGGTTTAAAAACTCATATGCTAAATTGAATGGGTAATTTTTATTGTGAATATTTTAATTTTATTGACAAAAATATTTGATTAAAGTTTAAAAGTTGAATGAAAAGTGTGTGTTTAATATTGAGAGAAATAGAAAACAAATTTTATCACTCTAAATGGCACAATGAGTCTTTTTATTCCTATTTTTTCCTAAATATTCATATATTAAAATTCATGGATTCAATATCTTCAAATAAAATTTTAAAGTTCAGAAATTTGATGAAACAAAAAATGTTTTCTTTATTTATTTCGAAAGTTAAGTTAGGCCAAAGAACTTATTTTTAAAGCTAAAAACAGTTTGAAGAGCGTTTGCTCTTAGGATAGATAAATAGATTCTTATTAATCGAAAATACATTTATAATGCAATTTTGATCTTCAGTTAAATACATATATATATTAAATGGTGAAAGCATAAGATTAAAATGCTGATTTGAAACAGCTATAAAATTTACAAGAAAAAATTCCATACATATGAATAATTTTCACAAGAATATTACGAAAATGACTTTATCACAGAATGATAAAGAATGATTTTCATATTATTGCTAAATAAATACGATTTCTTACTAATATACATTTTTAAAATAATTTGGTAAACTTTATAAAAGTTTATAAGCCTTCTACCACAGAACATAGCATACCCAAATAACCTAGTAATGTCTTTAACATAGTATATATAATTCTAAGACAAACAATACAGCTCTATTCTATGAAAAATATTTTTCATCTAATCATCATTTTTCCTGCGGCTTTAAATCAATATCCAAAATTCTGCTTTAAAACTGCTTGAGTAAAACATTAATTTAAAATTACTGAGGGGATAAGTATTTTAAAAAGCGAGAGAAAAAAATATTCAGATCTGAAAAACGATAAAATTACCTGAGAGATCATTTTGTTGTTAAATTATCACACAACTTGTAAACAATGGATATTACCTTTCTGTTTCAGGTGCCTATATATATTTGTGCCTAAAGAGTAAAAATAAAAACTTATTATTCGTCAGATTCGGAAGTGAAAATTTTTCTGCATGAATGAATTTACATTCAACCGCATTTTAAATCCCATCAGGAACTCGCGACCCAATTATGAAAGTAAATCCCCATAAGACATTTCATTCATTCTGTTTCAGCAATGAAATTTATTTGTTAATATTTCATGATATTCATTTTTTATAAAATCAAATATGTTGCAAAACGTCATAAAATTCATTTTATTATTTATTTTTATTCATTTACTTCTTCTTGCACAAGACTAATGTGTCTGCTGAGGGTAATTATCTGACACAATTTTCCAATATTTAGACAAGTTTGTTTATGTGAAAAATAAAAGCATTAAATTCTCACAATTTTCGAAAATATGATAAAATAATCATCAAATCTTGAATATATATGAATCCTTGAAATTGTGGTACATCAAAAATATATCTATTTTAACAAAAATATTGCTCCCTTTTTTTAAAACAACATTTACTGGTGAGATGAATGCTGTTCTTTTCTATGTAAATACTATCAATATCAAGATTATAAGTTTTATGCCATTAAGAACTAATCTGTTTGTCCACTAATTATCGTGACGATTGTTTTACTCTTCTGGTTCATTTTGTGTTTTAATAGGTGATGATTGGATTTATTATTAATTACTGAAGAAGATACAGGTGATATTGCCCTAATATTTTTCTATATCCTTTTTGCTCTATAGAATTCATCACCCTAAGAAGATCGGTAGAGAATCCATATGAAGATAACTCAAAATCTTAACTGCACTAAAGCTTTTTTCTTAATCATTCTCCTCGTGACATAAAAATGGGGGTCTTTATCAATATTTCTGTCATAATATCAGTTTTAAGAGAAGAAATACTATTTAATTATTTACATTCTTAAATTTAATTGAAAGAAACAAATTAAGTTAAAATTAAGTTACCTGTCTTTTTTAAGAAGTAACATCTAGAGGAATTTATGAATTCTTCGCAACTAGGGAAAGGTAATATATCACCGTCGTTCACAAGATCATAAAATTTGTCAACATCAAATGCAGGTCAAGTTTCAAAATTTATGAAAATTTGTATACCTCTTCATATTACTTGAGTTTTCTGACTTCCGTTATGGTTATTTTTTCATAGATGGGAGAATTAGGAGTATTATTTCGCAATAGTTTAATCTCTTTACTAGCTTTAGATTTGTCCGACTAGATTTTACTTATACTTTATTTACTTATTATTCTATTTACTTACTGATTCCATTACGTGTGGAACGAATAAGATTAATACACTTTTACTTTTTGCATAGAAAATAAATATAATATACTAATATAGCCACTGTCTTAAATACATTTTCAATACACTACAAAAATGCACACAATTTGGTTCTAAACGTTTACAGTTATTTTTTCCAAATTTACTTCCAATGTCCATTACTTACAGTATTCGGATAAATGTTTCACAATCATTCTTTTGCAACTATGAAGTCAATAAAATGTTATTCTCCATATAAACTTTGCTCAATTGTAACCGAAAATTTTCCCATTGATGCTTATTATTTGCAAAATTATTATTTTATAATGATGATTATTTTGCAATTTAGTCTCGCTATTTTTGGTCTCTCATTCCAAAGAAATCTCTCCAACTAAATATGACTTGCTAGATTTGATTCGAAGATATTTCTGATTATGAGACTTCTTAAATGAACAAGTTTGTCGTGAAAACACTACATTTTTTTATTTTTTTCATTTTTCTTATATTTTTTAAAAATTACGAATATACTAGCTAAAATACATTTGTTTAAATTTGGCGTCATTTGTATTTATAAAATTATCTCCACAGTCCTCTATGTTAGCGAAATTTAATTTCATTTAACCTGTATCATGACAGATGTTGAAACAATGATCTTGTTATAGTTATTTTTCCCTTTGGGTTATGTGTTTTAAATTTTATCTTCCATTGATTTTTAACTTATTATTTTAGTTAAGTAGTAACATAGTAGTATCTTGTAGAGGTATAAAAGTATGTTTAAATATGTGCTCCGAAAATATATGTTGTGTACCTTCTCGGCCAAATACGTGTTTTATCACACAAATTCAACTAATTTATGAATTTGTCTTTGACTTTTAATTTTTGAATATTCAAAAAATGGATTATTAAGCAGCCTTATATTCATAATAAATAGAGCACATATAATTTAACAAAAATCTCTTTGGAAACGAAATAAAGTCATATTGTAGCACCTCTTTTTCCCCTTGTGCAGACAGCGCCCCCTTGTGGCGTTTTGTAGAAGATAATCAATTGAACGGGAGACCAGCATCTTGAGGTCGAATTTTTCCCTATGCGCAACCCTTGAGCTAACGCCGAATGCTTTCGGCTGGAAACGGTGGAATTCCTCCACCATACTGTTTTCTTTAACCAATTTTCTATGTATGTGTAATAGATGTTTGTGGATTTTATAGTGTAGCTGTGTTTGTAAAGATAAAAAAAATATTGTATTTAAACACAACACACCACTATAATATATAATAACATAAATTACTAGTTTTATTTTTAAACATTTTTATGAGATTGAAATATCCTACTCATAGGAATGTACACCAGCTTTAAGATATACAATATTTAAGAGTCATGACATCAGAACTTATGAAAGTCACGTTAATGTGTTAAATTGCTCTCTTCCATGTTCGCTCTTGGACAGATTACCTATTGAACATGTTTGTCTGTTAATAGAATGACAATGCACATTTCGTTTGAATGTGCATTGCTGTTCTCTTAACTACCTATATCTATACCTTAACTACCTATCACTCTTGGAACTACCTGTATATGTTTCGTATAGATCACTTCTTGATCCATAATAAAGAATTTCAGCATATGATTTTTTCTTTATTTTAATTATTTATTTATCTTATTAATAATTATTTATTTATCTTATTAATAATTATTTATTTATCTTATTAAACATATAATTTAGTACTGTCATCTGTTTAACAGCGATATACATTTGAGAGTCACTAATGTGGAATATAGGTAGTTAAGGTAGGTTATAGGTAGTTCATTGAAACAGAGCATTTAGTATTTCGCTAAAATACTAATATAAGCAATAAAGTTTAGAGAAAATATGATAAGTTTCCAGTGTTTATTTTTTTTTTTTTACTTTAACTTATAAAATACAAAAGTAGCATAAAATATTTTAATAGTAGACATTATTGATGATCTCGAAACATAAGTTTTGAAATTATAACTATGTTTGTATCTGCGACAATGTCAACTATGAAAATAAGATATGCAAGGAATTTGATGTGCGAAATATGCGATGCTGCACAATTATCAAAACTGGAAATGTAAATCATATTTTGGATAGAATCCTTACTAAGAAAGAGATGTACCTTCTAAATGTACATTCGGGTTTCTAAATACCTATAAAAATACAAAAATATCTGTATTTATAGATATATTCTGATTATTAGCGGTTCCATTCATAAATTATACAAATCATTTAGTACATATTAAGTTATTTGCATGGAATTTGATAATTATGCAAAAATAAAATAATTTAATACTTATGCAAAAGTAAAGTAAATTAATACTTATGCAAAGTAAACTTTGCACAAATAATAGTTATACATTTTTTACTTCCTTATATGTGCATTATCTGCCTTCTATTTTGTGAAACTACTGGATTTATTTATTTTTAAACATATTTATACTTTAAAAAATATTATATACTTTTAAAAAAATTGAATGTTTTTTGAAATTAAATAAAAATTAAAGTAACATTCAAAATATCGATTGTAAAACGATTTTTTATAAAAAGGAACCTTGTAAATTTAGTTTTTGGTCTGTTTTCTTGATAAATCATAACGGTTTTTAAATTCGCATGTATTGCATTTTAAAGTCAGTTATGGATAAATCTATATTTTGGTAAAACTGTCTTACTTAAAATTTCATAAATTAAGGCATTTTTGTTTAAATTTGTATTATACTTTCTCAATATTTTCTGTATTTTCTGAACTACAGAACAAACTTTTTGCATATTAGGAAAGTAATGTTTTATAGTTTTCTAATGCTTCATAATGTGAAAAATAATAATAATTTCGTATTATTTAGAGTGGAACTCCAGTATTTTATGATTGGATAGAAATACTTTTTTTAACTCAAGAACATATTTTTAAAATCATCTGCAAAATTTTGAACATATATCTTAATAATTTTTAGACAGAAGATTTTTTTAAAATTTATTTCTCTTTTCTGCAAATAGAATCAAATTTTTAAGTTGCTCTTTGATTTTCAATGTTTGGTTTAACACTATTTATTTTTTTAATTTGATTTTTCAATCATTCAATATTTGTGTGTATTAAAAGTATTTTTTGCCTAGAATCGTAATTTAACTGTTTGTTCAAACAAGATATTTGTGAGTATTAAAAGTATTTTTTGGCTTAACTTTGCATTCAACTATCCTACCACATGAGTAGCAACTGTTGATGACCGTTTTTTCTTATCTACTTCTCCATATTCAAACATGCATCAACACAAAAAATGAATGGTTCTTTTATTGCATGGTTTGAACCATAAATAAAAAATCAGAAATCAGAATGCTGCAATGAAAGAAAATAATTCAATATTTTCTTCCAATATTAACAAATTTATATTTAATCTTCCATCACATTAACTGAGTATCAGGTAAGACTAAAATCTTGGTGCAAAGTGCAAGAAATTCCTTTTTATTCAAATTCCGTGCAAGAAATTCACTTTTATTCAAATTCCCAACTTCATTATTCAAATGACAATAAATAGTGTTTCAAGTAGCTCTAGACAATATGTTGAAATAAATATCGATGCATCTAAACAATTATCTTTTTGCATGAGTACTATCGTATATCTAGTGAATATCTTCACACGTTATGTGCTATTTAAATATTATTTATTTATTTTGTTTTGGTTATTTTTATTTCATCTAATGTTCTCTACTTTGATAAGAATTTTGCATGATGAATAAACCAGAGCTTTGTTTCTGTTATTACACTTCTTTAATTTAAACATTTTTATTAATTCCGTAATTTATCATTAAACATTTTATTAATTCATGTCTTTACCTTTATTTCTACTAAAACTGAAGTAGAATGTATATGTGTGTGATTGTGTGTATGTGATTGTACCGTGTTTGTGTGTCTGTGTGTGTGTGCGCACGTGTGTGCATGTTCATGTTGACATACTACAAGTCAAACCGTTTGTCTTAGGTGACTTAGAGTTACTAAATTTGATATACATATACTTTAAAGAATGAGGATATGCGTCTCTGAGCAAGTTTTTTGAAATTTTAATTATGTAAAACGCTTAGCTTTAAAAACTTTCGAGTTATTAAGTTTTTTATATCATTACTTTTTTAACTTTACGCTATGTTTTTTATTGAAATCTGCTATTTTTTATTGAATCAGAGAAAATTTTAATAAATAGTTATCTGATATATTACGCAAATTATGAAAGTCTTCTAAAATACATGATTCTTAGTTCTGTCATTACATTTTTTACGATACAATTAAGCCTTTGGAATCAACAAGAATTTTACTGGATTACTTCAAGTTTAATTACTTCGCTTTTAAAAATTTAGGCAAAACGAATAAAAAAACTAGAGGCTTATAGCATAATGTAAAAACCTATGTATGGATCCTAAAATGGTACAAGTTACAGGACCATTAATATTTGAAATTTAAAAAAAAAATTGTTTAGGAAACATTGATTTCAAGTTACTTTAAAGATCCAATTAAAATTTCTACATAACCTAAATTTCAAGAGCCCAGCTAGCTGATAAATGCCACTAATTCATGATATAAATGACAAAATAAATTTCGTGATTTTAGGTTTGAATTTTATTTATGATACATCGATGAGTATATAATTTATACTATACCTAATGCCTAACTATACTATACCTAATATTTAAACATTTATTAAAGCGATAAATGATAGCATAAGCTGTTTCAACAAAATTTATTATAAAGGCATGAAACTCAATTAGCAGTGCACATAATATACAAAAGACGTTTATTTAAATTTCGATGGCCAGGAATAAGTCTATAATCAGAAAAATACTCTACAAAAATTCATTATAATTACATTCCTTTCTACTTTGTCAGTAGATAGATACCAATTTTATATCCCACAAGTTAAATTATTTCAACCAGAATTTTTTTTTTCACAATCTTTTCAATAATCTAAAATAATCTAAAAAGTAAACAACATAGATTTTAGTGTTTTTATATCTTAAAATTTTAGCCTCTTAAAAATTTTCAGTACTTGAGCTTACTTTCTTTGAATAATGATGATGACGTAAAAGGATGTCTATTTTTTTGGTGTAAAATCCATCATAGATCATTATAAACGTGAGTATCTTTTAAGTCAGTGCAGATTTGATTTTTTTGTAATATATCCATAAAGTTAATCTCATGTTATTTTTTTAATTTTTAAGGTAGTTAAAATAAGTTAATAATAGGTACTTGTCGTAAGCTCATTGGCGATAAACCGCAGCAAACACGTCATTTGGTGACTGATTGCTAAAGAAGGAGAAAATGTCAGTGTTCGCCGAAGAGCAAATAGAAATGAAACTCCAAGCGTGACTGACCTTGGAAAATAATTGTGCGCTGGTCTCTCACTGTTATTCGGCAATGTTTTTTCATCTCAAATCAATTAAAATAAATAAAATATTTAAAATGAACATAACATAAAACATGTAATGCATAATATTTTCAAAAATAACGCTGTAAAAAATGTTTTAGGCTTAATTTCATTTCACATTGTTTTATACAACGCATATTCATACTTTACTGTTGATTCAAAATTTTAAAAACACTTTTTAAACTAATTTAGAAGTTAATATTTTATAAAATTTTCCACGAAACTCATTTCCCACAGAAATGCAAGCATCATAAAAACACATTCGGAGTTAAACATCTCTTCATACAAATTATTTGAAATTACCGAAGAATGCATTTTTTAGTATATTTGAAGTGTTTACCTTATGTGTACATTTCGCAAGTGATTAAAAAATTATTTTCTGATTTCACTGCTAACTAAATATTGCATTTGGTTGTAACCAATAATATCACAAGAAGATACAAAAATAGATATTTATTATGAATTTCAAGAAGGAAATAATTTCATTAGATTAAATAAGAAATGCTCTATTTCAAAAAAATTTTCTGACCTACATTAAAATATTGATCTAAATACCGATAAGATTCTCAGAAGAAATATATTTATTAAAAGATAAAAATTTAACGATATTTTGATGATTTTTAGTTATTATGTAAAATATTTCCAAGAAATTAGATAATAAGTGAAAATTCAAATAAGAATAACAAATAAATATTAATTAGAATTATATGCATTCTAATGAACTAAAGTTTAAGGAAAAAGACTAAATTAAGAAAAAAATTCCAAATAAACAAAATAAATATTTATTTCAGGTAACACAAATAATAACGCAATAATGCCTAAAATCCATATCGTGCATATCCTAAGCCACCGAAGAGCCCATTGCCGAGGCCATAACCTCCATATCCGAGACCACCATAACCTCCAAGTCCAGCATTTCCATATCCGAGACCACCATAGCCTCCAAGTCCAGCATTTCCATATCCTACACCAGCTGCACCACCGTATCCATATCCCAATCCGGCAGCTCCAAGACCACCATAACCATATCCTGCACCTTCAACTCCGGCGTATCCGAGTTCGACACCTCCGGCATATCCTCCATGTCCATAGGGTGCATCAGAGATGATGTGGACGGCTGCTGGGTTCTGGTTGGCGGTTCCAGGTTCGTTGGTCTTGACTTGAGCTCTGAATCCAGCATGGTCAGCTACATAGTTGACCTGTCGATGGATTCCCCTGGCATCAGTAAATCCATAGCTTCCCTTTACATTTTTGCCGTCACCAACTTCTTCACGATGCTGTTCTCCATGCTTGTCCTTAATGCTGTAACCGAATTTGAAAGGTTGCGGATGGTGGATAGGCTGAAAAAAGAAAGACAATTATTTTTATGAGTAGAACGAATTTTATTCGTGACATATATGAAGGTCTTTTAAATCTCATCATTATATTTATTTTAAATTGAAATTTCATTCAGAACAATATATAAGCTTATCATTAAGGAAATCCATGCATAAATTTTATTTAATTTCATGATGTAACGATATACACATAATATAAGGAATATAAAAATGACCTAGAAAGCAATCAGAAGTATATAATAAGAAAATGATTAATTAATATATTTAATGTAATATATTTAATAATGTATTTAATTATAATAATTATAAGTAGAATATAACTAATTTCAGACAATTTGAAATTGACATACTAATGCTGTCATTTAATTATTATGTATAGTTATTTCATGGAAATTGTTATGCAATAATCTCTTGATGAATTTTAGATTCATTGTTTCGTATTATATTTTCAAATAAATAATTTGTCATGCAAAATTGAATTGACTACAGAAATCACTTTCTATATCATTTATAATCTATTTATTAATTTTAAAATATGTATTTGTAAAAAAGTTGTGCGTAATTTTTAGTGCAAATTAAAATATTTCTCGAAATAGGTAGTGACATTTTATTTGCCCATATATCATTACATCTCAAGAGTTGCTTATAAACTGGAGTTAAAATTAGCCCAGAATTTTATTCAATTAAAATTTAAAAAAATCCTCCTAGTTTAAAGGGTTGTTTTATTTATTTTAACACAGAATTTTATTTTAAAACTTGGAAGTTTTGTTACACAAAATTAACAACCAAACATTTTTTTTTAATAATTCACAAATGCAGTAAAATTGTGTACACATAATTCTTATTTTTTCAATTTTTATTCCAAAAATATAATTTATTATAAATGTTTCTACTAAATGTTAATTTAATTTGGAATTTAATTAGTATTTAAATTTTTATTACGAGTTCCTAGGAGTTATAAAACTTTTATATATTTGAAATTTTGAATATTTGAATTTTTGTAAAAGGTAATAAACATGAGTAATATAGTTACACTTCAAAATACCTATCAAGAAAATAAAAGCAATGCAAATTTGCAACCTGTTGAGTTGTCCGATTGAAATAAATATCAGCTATTTCCCTCAGTTTGAAGAGGGGGATTTGAAGTATTAAAAATATGGAAAAATATTATTAAATTGAATATCGGTGTATATAATGTCAAAGAGATTATAACAGAAGATTATTTACTTAAACAACGAAGAACAGGATTTAGATTAATTATAGAATGGTTCGATAACAATAATTGAAACAATTATATTTGGAATTTCAGGGAGACACTTTTTTGGAAATTTTGGAGCTCCAGTCATTGGAAATCCAACTTATATTATAAGATAATCGTTTTATCAAGAATTCAATTCTTATTCAAGAAGATTGAAAGAAGAAATAGAAAACCTTAATAAATGCATACTTACTTCATGATGAAGACTGGCGAATGCAGTGACTGCTAAGGCAGCAAGGATGAAAGTCTGGAATAAAGATAATATTTAAAATGTCAGATAGAAAATTTAAAAAAAATAAAATAGTGACTTATTAAGAATTAAGGAAATAATGTATTCAATCACTTTATCTTTTGGGATATTTTTGTTCAAATTTTATTATTATGTGCATAAAATGTTGTAAAATTAAAAGCTGAAAAATCATGATTAAATTAGAGAGTTAGAAAAATTAATGATAATCTCACAGAATTTTATACTGCGTTTTACTATTTCCTCAAGTTGGATGAGAAGTTGTCATAATAGTAAACTCTCTTTTCTACCTGGACTGCAATAGTGGTAATATTGAAAGGTTAACTATCTTCTCGTTGATGCTAGGATGCATATCTTTGTGAGTTTTCTCTCCATAACATATGTATAATAAAGTATATTCATTAAAACTTACAGTTTTTTTTGTTGTTGTTTGCGATATTTCGTTCTAATGTCTTCGTGAATTGATCAAATAATTATTTATGAAATAGTACTGTTTTATAAACTTATTATAAAAATACTCTTCCCCTTCCTATTATTCATAAATTCGATACAACTGCTGTTCTTACAAATTATCTTTCATGTGAAGAATTTTGATAAACGGATCAGAAATGCTAGTTTTTTAAATTTCTTATAGGAATTTTCAAAGCATTGAAAGTCACATTATTCAATAAAAATAAGATTATAACTAATGCTAAAAAAATTTCATACACAATTTAAACTTGAAAAAATTATAGATATTATTTACATGTATATTATTCTAAATCTTTTGTGACAAATATATATTTTATATGATCAATTATAACTCTCAGAAATTATACTAACATCCACAAAAATGTAAATAATTATATTTTCATATTTAAATTTATTGAAGTAAGTGTAAAAATATATTTAAGAAAGCCCAAAAAATGTATATATAAAGTAGAGCTTAGATTATAAAATTACCTGATAGATCATTTTGATGTCAACTCAGAAAGCAAGCTGAAACAAGTGATTCAATGCTATCGCGTCCCGGCATATTTATACTAAAATATTCCGAATAAAACTTGGAAAATATTATAAATAATATTTATATTTATATTTTTATTATTCGAAATCTTTTGTGACAAATAGATATTCCATATAATCAATTGTAACCCTCAAAAATTATACTAAAATCTACAAAATTGCAAATTATTAAGTATATGTATTTAAATTTGTTTAATTAAATGTAAAAACAGACTTAATATAACAAAATAAATATTTTAAAATAGAACTTATATAATAAAATTACCTGAGAGATCATTTTGATATTAATTCAGGAAGTGAGCACAAACAACTGATAAAATGGCATAATGTTCTGGCTTATTTATACCAAAACAATCTGTAAAAAAATATTTTGTTCCAGTTTCAGAAATGAAATTTTTTCTGCATGAATGAACTTTCATTTTGGAACATTTTAAATCCCACTGGGAGTTCGCGACCCCGTTATTAAATGGAATTGTCATTATGTCAACATTTCATTTATTGTGTTTCTGAATTTACATTAAATTCAGTGAGAATTAATCCCTTTATTAGGTCAAGGGTGTTATTCAACATTGTGGAGATTTGATTTATTGATAATTTACAGCCTTTGGTGGCCACTTGGTTGGAAGAGAATATGGATTGTGTTTATTTCGAATCGAATCTCTCAAGCGAAGCTTATTATTTAGGATTCACCCAAAAATATTTCTAAATTTTAAATTCTAATATACAGTTATGTTATTTTAAAATTGAATTTTGTTACTTTAAAAGCCATGTATCCATCATAACTCATTTTGTATATGAAGAATTCAAATAAAGTCATGTTCCATGTCATCGCATTGTTTTTAAAAATATAAATTTTAGGATAACCGATCTTTTAACTTTCATGGTCCTGTAGTTTCACTCTCTTATTTCTCATGCGAATTATACACTTATTAAACAGAATTCCTTCTTAATTTTCAACAATAAAAAGAATATCTGATAACTAAATGTTTGAAAATGATGATTTGAATATCAACTAAACAATGCCATTTATTGTTCAAAATTATGCTAAAATAATATTTTTAATGTTGCCAATTTTCGAAAAAACATTCTTGATAATTAAATTGGTTTCCTAGACAAGATATTCTTTTATGAATTTGAAGAATAAACAAACCTCAATATTGCGCTCTAAACATACTGATTTTAACTTATTGAAAATCCATTTGAAATTTCAAAATCAAATGGAAATACCCATTTCCAATTTCCACAGTATATCTGTGTCACATTTCGTATCTCTATTTCTCACGGTCTCTACTGTAGAGTCCCAAAACATACATATACACATTAATCTTTTATATATGCTTTTTTGTGTGCTTCTTAGATGTATTATCTTGTCTAAACTTAACAAAGCTCTGAAAATAACATGACACGATACGTAAATACATTTTTTTTATTTACACACGTGTACTTTTACTTTTTTCAAATAAAGTCTATGCAAGAAAAGTTTGCTGAGGTTGTTGCAGTAGTTCTACATTAAATTTGGACTTTTATTTTTTGTAGAATTTACATTAAATAGGCGTTCTCTGGAATGAAATGTTTATTAGAGAGTATGCATGTAAATCTATAAAGATATTACATAGATTTATTTTTTTATCAAAATGGGAAATATATAAATTAGATTTCTTTATTCATGCAATATTAAAAAATATAAGTTTTCAAAAAAGAATTTTTTAAAAAAAAATTTCTTGTAATATTTTGAATGATTTATTCTATGAATTTACTTGTTTTAAATAAGCAAATAAAGGACCAGATACATTCTTTTATTCAAAGCCGAAAAAATACTTGTACATATAACAAACCAAACAAGGAATTAAAATTACGACTGTTTTGAATTTCTTGTTATTTTAACTAAATACAAAAAACAGTAAATATTATAACAAATCTCTTATTTTTATAAAATTAAAATGTTATGAAGAAAAAAGATTTTAGTTTACGATAATAATCTATTCTATTAAGTAAAATCAGGGAAATTTTGCTAGTTAGGATTTGAGAATTGAACTATATGCAAATGGCTTGAGGTTATCGTTTATTCTCGCCAGAAAAAATGGTTTACTTTACCAGTGCAATGACTCCAAACTGCTCATTTCTAAATTTAACGTCGATTTCTCAATATCACGTTATTATCACCAAGTAGAGAGGAGAATGCAGATCTGGCTGCTGTTAGTAAACGGAATTCGTGAGATGCTACAATTATTACAAGCTTTCTGTTGCTGATAAAAGAGCTGAGTCATAACCATTATATGTGTATGCATATAAATTCTGTATATGCATATAAATTCATACTAACCATTATATTTATTTCTGTAATGTGAATTATTGTAGTTGAAATTCTTAATTTTTCTTATTCATTTCAGATCAAGGAATGTAATAAAATTTCTACCCATAGTATGGTTTACTATTATTGGAAACAACATGAAAGAAAATCGTATGTTCCTTTAAATGCAAAATGAGTAGTGGATTATTCAAATTTTCTAACAAGCATTCACAAATGGATAGATATTTATAATGGAGACTCTTAGCGTACTGTATTATATTTTTTCACTTTCAATAGTTTGAAATAACCAGGGAAATTCAACAGAACCTAATTTATGGAATTTGATAAGCATGCATTTAAAATGATCAAACGTAACAAAGTTATTTTATAATACATGAATGAAGATGCGCTTAACATTTTATTTTATAAATAACATAAAAATATTTTCAATTCGTTTTATCGAAAAGTATCATGGTGTCCAAAAATGGTTACAGATTGTAAAAAAAAGAGATTAAATCTTGTTTTCTGAAAAGTTGAATAGCAATGAATGTTCAACGATTTCAGGAAAAGTTAAATTTCAGCATAATAAATTCATGACTTCTGGAACATGAATGATAATCATAAATTAAAAAATTAAAGGTGATTCGGGCCTTTAGTTCGAAACATCGCAGCACGTAAACGTTAAGGTAAAATTGTATTACAAAAAAAAAAAAAAAAAAAAAGAGCAGATAAAAAAAAATGAATATCGTCGCAACAATCATATGCATGAACGCAATAACTAAAATAATGATAAATAGGAATGTAAAAGGAACTTAATTTTTTTTAATTAGAAGAAACGATTCGAAAATAAAACTGCAGAAAAAAAATAATCTGTTGAATTTTAAAGTGATACAAAAATTGTTGTTCTGTAATTATATTATCTGAAAATATGAATGTAAAAATGCTGACAAATTTTTAGTTAAAAATTCAATTTAAATAAATCTTATTCTATTCCCTTCAAAAACCGTTTAAAAAAAATATGAGAACATTTACGCCTACAATGGGAGAAATATTTTTTTTTTCCAAATTTGGTGGCTTTCGATGTAAATATTTGTCCTATAAAAGATTTCGGACGATTTTTAATTACGCATGTCGCATTACTCATATGGCATCTTAAAAATAAAATACCAACTGGTAAAC
The DNA here is from genome assembly GCF_947563725.1 of Argiope bruennichi. Classification (NCBI taxonomy): domain Eukaryota; kingdom Metazoa; phylum Arthropoda; class Arachnida; order Araneae; family Araneidae; genus Argiope; species Argiope bruennichi. Next base: position 61,639,580 of record NC_079154.1, read on the forward strand.
ATTGTCTTGATTAAAAATATTGTTCTCTATATGACTTTTTATTGCGAGTTTTCAAATTACGAAGAAGAAAATTGAGTATGTGTTTTAATAAAATCGCTATTACGATTGAAAGATTTGGTGCAACATTGAATTAACATTATGAGTTTATAAATCATAAGCTGGCTAATCTCGGCTAACTCGTTGCATCTTGGCTAATTAGTTGCATTTTGAGTTGACATATTTATATACACTAGATCACAATTCCAAAATAGATTTATTTCAGAGTAAAGGAAAATGAAAAATGAATTTCCTTGAATGAAATGAAATGAAATTTCATGAAACTGTTGAGTCCGAAATTACTGATTGCGGTTTTGCTTTAATTTTTCCTAACGCTTAGCATGCCAAAATTAAAAATGACAAAATAAAATGAAATCTACGATCGCAAATTTCACGTTATCATGTGAGAACATTATTATTTTTAAGTCATTATTTGTCTTAATTAAAGTAAGTCACTCACCAGTTGAAACCGGTTTGACAATCACGAGACTTCTCTATCGGTCCCTCTTTCTCTCTCTCTAAATATATATATATATGTGTGTGTGTGTGTGTGTGTGTGTGTGTGTGTGTGTGTGTGTGTGTGTGTAATGATATTTTTATTTTAATTTCAATTTAATTAATTTCCAAGATTTTATCTTAATTTAGCCCATTATAACTTCATTCTAAAATATTCTCTTATTTCGTGATCCAATTCCACTTTCAGTTTAATTAATCCATTTGAAAAAATAATGCGCCATCAGTACCACGTATCAAATGAAAGTGATTATTTTGTCCTGATCAGAGGCTTTGCCCTTACCAGAGGTCAAAATATGTATTCCATCGGCGCCTGGCCGGAAGTCCTATGTTATATAAGACTAGTGATCATTTGTTTCGGCCCTTTTTGCCTTTTTTCTTACTTCTGCTTTTGTGACGCGCTGCGTCTTCTTGTTAATAATTATGCTTTCCTGGATGGATGGATATTAAAGAGAGAATAAAACCAAATTAAAAATATAATATTTCGTCTATGTCTTCGAACCTGCATTCTGCTTCAGCCAAAATAACATTACATATATACATATATATAAAAAAAATTTTAAACTTTCATTTTCAATTTTTCTAGCTGGACCTTTCTAGTTTTGGAGCTCGACCGATTTTAAGATGAAAAAAAAACCCTATCGTTTTTTCTAAATATCGATGCATGGATAATCCGATAGTCTCGTGATTGTTTCAAAGCGGTTTAAGCTGGTTAATGACTTAAATTAATTAAGACAATTCGTAAGAATTCAGATAATGGATAATTTGGTGATAAATTTTTAGTTGGCAATAAATCGCCAAATGTGACAACCTTCTGCATTATTTTCGAATAACACTAAAAGCAAAATTGATGAAAATGGTAGATAAATTCACTGTCATTCCGGAGAAAATACTAACTTTGATGACATTTTTCTATTGTTTAACAGCTGATATATTATGTCATTTTTCCCCATTAAAATAATCGTCTCATTATTACTAATCCTCCTTGGTTGTGTTTCGATTGAAAATTATTTTTTTTCTTTTACGAATATCTGTTTGTATCAGGTCATTGACCACATCTCAGGGACAGTTTGATTTTCTTTTTCTATAAAACTTCATATTCTTTGGATCCAATTTATTTTTTTATCAAAAAAATTAAAAAAACTGAAAATAAAAGGAGTTACAAGCTTGTGTAAGCATTTTTCCTGGTACAAATTAAAAGGAAATGTAATTTTTGTGCAGATTCTCCATTTAAAATTTCAATTTTTATGTTGCATATACTATATTTCATAATTTTCTTTATACCAGTTATAAACATGGAAATACTTTTGTCTCTAAAAAAATTAATCCCGATATCTTCAGAAATACCATTTTTTAAAAGTTCTTAAATAAATCAGAGGAAAGAACAATTTTGCCATCATGTTCGTTTATGAACATATTATATCAAATACTCAACAAGATACGAAGATTAAATTTAATATCTGTGTTTGCATAAAAAAATTATAGATTCTATTAAAGTTAAGAACGAAATCACAAAATGGTAGTATCTATGCCTAGACGTGAAAAAGCATTGAAAAATTCATGAAGCTAGAATTAAAAATTTTCGCATATATTTTTATCAACATAATTGTAGAAAATGATCAATTTCTTAACAAAATCTGCAAAAGATCTATTTATCTCTCTCTATACATTTGTGGGTTTGTAAATGTGGCAGCTTAAAAACGCAACCAATATAATAATGAAATTGGTTTGTGGCCTGCTATCACACTTGTAAATTTGGGACAATTTTTAGATCCAGCTGATCAAGTGTAAGACTCCAAAATGTGTGTTACATACTCTATTATGTGTTATATAACTCAACTCCAACTGCTTCCTATGGCACACATATACAAGAAAAATCGAGAAACAGGGACCATCGCTGGTTTAAAACGTAGGATAACTTTGTACATTTTTTGCTCAAACAAAAAAATCAGGATCACATTGTAAAACAAAAGGATGGTATTAATCACTGACTGCAAATTTAAAAATGAATTACGCACTTCAAGTTCTTAGAATAGAAAATATAAAATTCTTTTCCAAAAATCATCAATACAAAAACATTATATCAATATATGTAAAGATTATAAAGATTGTATTGTAAATATTTTTTAAAGAAAGGTCTGTTTCTATATTTTTTGAGTTTTCCCAAAATAAGTTTCGTATATTGAAATACATTTTTTTAACTACATCTAAATGATCTCCTTTTATAGTTTCTATTATTCAGGAAATCTAAATCCTAATATATTTGTTTTCTAATTACGATTTAATACACATCCAAAATAAAAACCATAACAATAAGTATTATTAATATTATTAAAATATCCTGCAGATGAATTGCGAGAATAGTATTCTTATAATAGAATGAGAAAGGACTTGCAATTGGAGTTAGTTTACTTATACGTGATACATATTAATTATGCATTACCATTTTAACACGACAATGTTTATACTCTAGGATATTATCTGTAAATTGTTTCATGCATGCCGCATGATGCACTTTACAAAGAGTATACCATAGTATAAACATTTACATGCCGAATTCACTCGAAACGCTCTACACATTCGATCGTTGGACTTAAGAAATTCGGCATGATTTTTTTCCTTAGGATATACTTTAGAAAGGGTTTTTTTTAAACATTTAAATTAGATTTTTAATCAAAATCAGTCGAATTTTTCGCGTTTTTCGTTTAGAACATATCATTGGACAAATGATTCTAGAAAATTACTATAAAATTCAAATAATAACTTTTTAGGTATACCAATTCTTTTTTCTAATTCTATAAATTTTTCAAAAAAATTACTATAAAATGAAAAGCATTTTCACAACAATTATGTTCATATTTTTTATTTGATTTATAGGTTGTTTCGCACTGCAAAGGTATTGAACACGATTTGATTTTAATTTTCAAACTATTGCCACCATATAATTCAAATATATTTTAAAAATGGAATAAAAACTGACGGACTAAACCTATATAATCTTTATGATATGTATTTTCAAGTGAAAGATTCGAATCTTTTTTTTGTTTGTTTTTCTTAGTATTGAAAATATTATTCATGAATTGTATTTTAATATGAATGCTTTTCAACCAATGATTTACACCGTAGCCTATTTTATAAGAGTAAAAAAAGGCGTGATTGTGGAATTTAGCTTAAAGGAAAGCTATGTATTAGGAAGCAAATTTATCATGTGACACGGCTTCATATGTTTCTTAAAAATAGTCTATGATTAACCTGAACAGCTTCTCTTAAACTTCATAAACTCAATCGTTATGCCAAATTTAAAACTTTTTCAAATAATTCCATAATTTCATAGACATAAAATCATTGTAGTTGATTGTATTTTGTGTTCTTGTTTATAACAAAAATTTACAAAAAGAACTTATAAAAATTAGAAATGTTGATGTTAAAAGTATTTACTTAGTCGACTGTACTAAAGTTGTTTTAAAATAAGTGTTTGAAATAAATATAAATTTTTAATACTTTCATAAATTTTAAACAAGTATGATTAATTTCTTACAAAAGACTTTAAAGTCTAGTCCAATTTGTATCGACAAAATTATGAATAAAATTATTTACTATCTTGTGTAATGGGATGCAAAATTCTGATTAATATATAGCAGAATAAAAAAATGATAAACCATTATAAAAAATTTTAAAATTAAAGTCAAAGTCTGAGATTCTCAGAATATAATTTGTATCAATTATTTTTTCTGACCTTTTTATCTGGCATAACGTAGAACAAGACTTTATCTAATAAAACATTTTTTATGCAATTAACCGTCGATAATTCTATTTAATTAAGAAAACAATTATTTTTCATTCATTAAATAAAATTCCTTTAATGATTTCCGTCCTCTTGATTGTTAATTATAATAATTAATGACTTATGAATTCATAAAATTTATTTAATAATACTAAATATAGTGATGGATGGATTGTTGTGCAGATTACGGTTGGCTGATTTGCGTGAATTTATATAGCCAAATCTATAATTCCTTTACTGTGTAAATAGAAGAGAGAGCGTTAGTTATGAATCTCGTTGGTACCTTATTCTTTGATGCATTTGACTTATTCAATAATTAAGCAAAATATATTGAAGATAATAAATTATTTATTTTCAATCAAATGCAACATATTGACAAACATTCATATAGTACCATATCCATTAATCTAAAAACCACCGACAACCTCATTGCCTCGGAACCCAAGATCCCCATATGGCCCAATACCAGCATTTGCATTTCCCACTACGGCTGCTGCAATTCCAGAATATCCGTATCCCAATCCATTAGCTGCAACTCCATTATATCCGTATCCCAATCCGTCAGGTCGAACACCAGCATATCCGTATCCCAATCCGTCACGTCGAACACCAGCATATCCGTATCCCAATCCGTCAGGTCGAACACCAGCATATCCATATCCTTCGCCTCCAATTCTAGCATACCCTAATCCTGCGTCGACAACTCCAGAATATCCAAGCACGGGAGCAGCAGCATATCCTCCGTGTCCATAGGGAGCATCAGAGATAATGTGGACTGCTGCGGGGTTCTGGTTGGCGGTTCCGGGTTCGTTGGTCTTGACCTGTGCCCTGAATCCAGCATGATCGGCAACGTAGTTGACCTGTCGATTGATTCCCCTGGCGTCGGTGAATCCGTAGCTTCCCTTCACGTTCTTGCCGTCACCAACTTCTTCTCGGTGCTGTTCTCCGTGCTTGTCTTTAACGCTATAACCAAACTTGAAAGGCTGAGGATGGTGAATAGGCTGAAATATAAGATTTTTGTTACTTTTTCAATTGAAAAAGCAAATATATTTTATATCCTATATATTAGTAATGAAAATTTCTGCATGCTTTTTTTTCTAATGAGAAATTAAATTAAAAATGAATATGCACTTTAATACTAATTATTTTTGCAGTGATTAGATTCAGTTTTATATTGCCATATAATATCAATAATTTGAGTACTATCATAAATGCTGGAATAATTACGACAGAATTCAGATTAGGTTGGCTTATTTTACTTAAGTTATCTAATGTATTATGCAGGTTCTTGTTCTCCGTTAAAAAAGGATTTGTATTGATTTGATTTATGGATGTCAGTTTGGACCAATTTAGATCCTTCTTGTTTTAACTCAACATTTTAAATAATTAGAAAGTTAACAAACAGAAAATATTAGCCTTCCTTTAGTTCGTAATTTTGCAAACCTTGTATATCTAACACAAACTGGGAATGTTCACAATGCAAAAAACCTCTATCCAAGCTACATTTGCAATTCAACGTCTATTTTTTTTATACTCCAATAGTACAATTCGATTTTCCTTATAATTTGGAAATGGGACAGTTCTGTATGAGGCCATAATTCAGACACAATATGATGAATTCAAAAATATTATTCATAAATTATAACTCTTTCAGTAAACTATTAATGACTTGCAAATGTTATAGCAATAAACAAGTCTGTTTTAAATTAGCGCAGATATCTTCATATTGCCTCCAGGATTAATATAATTTCCTATTCCTAAAAATTGTAAATTTTATTATATTCTCCTATTTTCTGTAAACTGATATAATTACTTTTTACTACCCAGAAAATTAAAAATAAAATTTCTTATAGGAAGTTATCATTAATTAATCAAATATAGTAATGGTGAATATTTGAATATTTTTAACTACAAAATGAAAGGTTAATTTTTATTTTATGATTTTGTAAAATATTGTTCAAATATTAATTACGATAAATTAAAGTTTATTGATTTTTTTTTTCGTCATCATATTAAAAAGCAATCAATAGATATGAGATTGTAAAGATTACGATAAAGATCACAATATAGATATTTATATTTTCCCCTAAAGAAGGACATTTCTATTTTCATAATAAACTAGTAATTCTGCACGATCAAAATAATTCATTCCAAATTTAATAAATGCGCAAATACAGTCAATGAAATTATAATAAACTTTAGAGCATGCGGTTCGGTTAAAATCATCAATAAATGCATACGTGTAAAATAATATACAAGAATATGATGTTCACTTACTTCTTGATGCAAGCTGGCGAAAGCAGCTACTGCCAAGGCAGCCAAGATAAAAGCCTACAAGAAACCAACATTTTATTTGAATGGTATAAAAAATGAGAGATTAGTCCAGAGATTAGTTTTTCAACATTTTCACTGGAATTTAATAATACGTTTATCTTTTACGTATTATAATATGCTAATAATTTTTAAATATAATTTACAATAATTTAGGCCTTTTACGATTTCGGAGTGAATTTTGCAGCGCATTTGACGGAAACTAGAATGAATTTTGTTATAAGATTTCAAACAAAGGAATTGCAGGTTTTTTGATGCATGTTTTCATAAAATTATACAATTATCATTTAGTATAAGCTACACTGTCTTATTAAAATTTTCTTATACTTAAATGATCTGTGAATTTTGCGATGAAGTAAAAAATATGGGCATCAATTTTATTAAATAAAGCGCTTTAACTGAATATAAACTATTACAATTTAATAACGATCAAAATTTTTAAAAATGGATTTCGTTACAATTCTTTAATTAACTTCTATAATGAGAATAAATAATTAAAAATATTTTAATAACAATTATTTGATGGGGAACGAAGAAAATGTGCTTCCTCCTTTTTAAGACGTGCCACCCTTTTGACCAACCTCCTGTTAAGTTATATTATCTTCCTTTATAAGTAATTTTTCATTAACTTTATTAATTTTTATTAACTTTGTCTTCTATTATAAGTAACGTTAATAAACAATTATAACGTTATTTATTTAACGTTAATGTTAAATAAACGTTTGTCTTCCATTATTAGTAATTTTGATCTAATAGTTACAATCCTATTGTAAAATATGGAAATAAAAACTGTTTCTTTCCTGATTCGAAACTTGAAGAATTATCATTAAAAGAGAAACTAAATTCGTATAGATCAGTAATATCAAAATTACAACAGGCTTGTTGCAACTGTTATACCAGTAGCGTAAACGACTGCTGATTTGGCATCTATATAACCAATTAGTGAAAAGCTAATTCAGATTTTACTACATTTTGCTTTATTAAGGAAAAATTAATATTTTTTATAAAATATTTAAACACTAAGGATGCAAAAAAAATTTAAATAATGAAATTTTAAACATGTTTCTTGTTTTAGGCTTTCCCTCTTTTCTAGAAACAATTTTATATATCTCTGAAAACTCAAAAACACAACCAATTAGAAATATGAAATTCAATATGTAAACGGTGAAATTATATATTTGCACTGTAATTTTTATCAATTAAATTATTAAAAAATAATAGATAATTTATCTGCCTGCGTCCTGGCATAGGGGTAGTGCATCTTCCCCGTGATCTGGGCGTCCGGGGTTCGAGTTCCGGTTTTGGCATGGTTGTTCTTCCTGTTCTATCTGTGAGATGTATGAATGTGCCCTTGTGTATAAAGGGGTTGTGCAAGCGAATGCGCGATGTGTGAGTAGCAAAGTCGTACTCTTGGCCCAAGTTGGGTCTGCGTAAAAACAAGAGGCGCTCTCCCTTCGGCTTAAATCGGCTGTCTTTGAACAGCGGACTAGTCCGTGGCAAGTGCCATAAGAAACAACATAGATAATTTATCTGATAGATGCGATTTAACCTCTATTTATGGCGGAATCTATTTGTATAGCAAACTTAAAATCTATTTATATGCCAAAGCTAAACACAAAATGCTCTACGTTGTGAAGACACAAAAGTAATGTTGGAAGATCACTAATATCTTGCTAAAATCTTTGAGATAAAAAAAATAATCGAGGAAGTAAATTAGAGTCAGTTATTAAAAAAAATAAACAGAAGACATTTAAAATCACTAAGTGTGAATTAGGGCTAAAGAATTAAACTTTCATAAAGTCTTACCTGAGAGATCATGTTTGATGCTACTTAAGTTGAAAACTTTCCACTAATGATATCACTCAATCGAGCTCCAACGTATTTATATACCAAGGTTTAAAATAAAACAATACTTATCTTCGAATCAATCAGAAGGTTAAATAGTTTCCTGCATGAATGAACTTTCATTTCCAAAACAGTTTAAATTCCAACAGGTGTTTGTGGCCTTGCTATTAAAAGAAATCCCCAATATATAAATATCTTGCTAATGCAACCGAATAAATTGTCATTGATCCAGGCTATTAAATTTTTAAGGTCAGGAACATAACAAAATTTGTAAAGATAATTTTAATCAAGTTAAAAGATAATAATAGGTTTATGTGATGCCATGATGATGATGTCTAATTTCTAAAAATACTCTAAAAGTGATTAATTTGTGCTTTAAAAATTGTTTAAATTGATCTTTATCTAAATATTCATGCTTCACAATCAAGTTAAGAAAAAAATGCATTGTCACAGGCATTTAAAGGAAGTACCAGAAAAAAAACGTAATCAATATGAATAAATTATAGTGCAATAAACCTTTTTTAGTACTTGTTTCTCAAACGATATGGATTTCGATTTCGGATGAAATTAGGCATGTTCCTTCAGCAGTAATTTATAATAGTAAAAATATTTTAATGAGATTACATATTAATTTTACTATATACTAATACATATCAAGCAAAAAAATAAGGATAAATTAAAAACTCATTAATTTAAACTAAAATTTTGAGTAATCGAGCAGCAATTAATGATAATTGTAAAACGATTTTTTTTTGCAATCATTTTATTTTAGAGAAACAAATTTTTAATTACCTTGAGTAACAATGAAATCCATTCTTATTATTAAATATTTTGAGTTAATTTATATTAATTTATTACAAGAATTAGAAATTGAGCTCGTTACCATCATTACAGTTAGTTTATAATGGTATAAAAATAATGACATCCTTGTTTTAGTCTAGTTTTTAAATTTAATTCTAAATTGAAATGATAACTTGGAGTTAAGCTACTAATTTCAATTTCGTATTTGATTTTCATGCTGTCAGATTTATGACTCTAAATCGTTTAATTGTTAATTGAATTTATATTTTAAAAGTTCTTTTAAAAGATGTTTTGGCATTTACATATTTATATTTATAATTCAACGCATGACTCATCACTCTCGTCCATTAATTAGTTCATGCATTATCGAAAAGGCTTTTACAGCATTATCTTTTGGCTCAGTCTATTACATGGAAAATAATAAATTCAAATGGAATTTTTATTTTATTCAGGATTCTTCTTGAAAAGTTTGTTTAAGTTTTGAACCGGTAAACTACCATCGAATAACGTTTTAAGCAGTTAAATGTGCTGGAACAAATTACAATCCAGGCGAAACGGAAAACTATTGCGAATAGCATTCTAAGAAATTACATTTCATATACAAATTTATACCTATACTTAACTATAATCTATAGTTTATTGTGGTGTAACATTAAATGGCAAACAACAAATGACAGATAAGCAATGGATTCAAAACTTGATTTCAAAATAAATTTTACTTCTACAGGGGGAGAGAATTAAAATCATTCATTTCCTCAAATTAAATTATTAAAATGCAATTACATCTTTTTAGTCATCTATGATTAAAAATAATCAGAATTGATTTTTGTAAGTTTATAAATGGCAGTCAACCGTCTTCTTTCTGGAAATTAATTACGTATAGTTTATTCTTTGCTCAGTTAAATTTCTAAAATATTGCGAATTTAACTTTTAAAATTAGTTTACATTATAAAATCGGTTATCTGAAATGTATCTCTGATAATTTAAAAAGAAAAGTCGAACCTTTTGCAAAATCTTGAGATCACTAAACATAATTCGTTCTTAAATTTGTAAATGGGTTACAAACTAGAAATTAACTAAAGAAAAGAAAGAAAGAATAATGTTTGTCTCTCAAAATATAGAAACTGCACGCATTCTTATATTTTTGGATTTTGCTATTAAAACCGAGCATGTGCAACAATAATTGTTTCAAATTAAACAAATTTCGGAAATACCCTTTGGGATTCAACAAACGATGCTATCTCAGAGGGATATTTTGTATGTGGACAATGCGGTTATCGCTGATTTTTTTCCAACTACTGTCAAATCAAATTGAATAAATTAAATAAAAGGTAATAAAATAAAGGAATAATAAAAACTGCACCATTTGTAAACAATTCTTTAAACCTCAACATTTATGAGAAAAAGAATAATCTGAAAAATGATTACATTATTTAAAAATTAATGAAATTAGACACTTTTTGTTAAAAAGAAAACGAACATATAAACCTTGACTTTGAATTTATAATTTGAGAGATATGAAATTCAGTTGAACTTCGATATTTGCATCAAGTACAGTATTTACTTGAATCTGATGAACGTCAAATTCTCCATCGATTATCAGAGTTGTATGGTCGGTGTGTAACTTAATATTATCTTGCTCGTATAAATGCTACTTTAGCTATTTCGTCACGAATTAAAATTTTAAGTCTCCTTCAAAGTATCTCGTATTTTCAGAAGCGAAATGAAATTTCATCAAGTCATTCATCTTTTTTGTCATTCATCTCGTTTTTTGGATACATTACTTGATTTGTCATATTTATATATTTATAAGGAAATTTATTTATATATATTTATAAGGCAAGAGCTTTAAACAGTTTCACAAAATTTATATTTTTTGTTGGGACAAGTATGTTTAAATAATCTTATTTTAAAAGCCTATTTCTCATTCCCTCATGTCTCTTGAATGCATTATTCTATTGAGGTGCATATTTTTCAAACGCAAGGGAATGCAATTTTCCATTCTTGTCAAATCTCTATGGAAATTTTTTGAAAAAACGATAGAAAGTGTATTACAAGTCACATTGATTTCCATTATCAGTATGTTTTATAAAAAAATTTGGTTTTATTTTCGTGCAAAATAAAATGAGTTTTGTTGTTGATCGAATTATGTTGTTGTGTTGTGACTTATGGCACTTTACAAGCCCGCTGACAGTTATCTGTCAGCGATTTAAGCCGAATGTGCGTCTCTTTTTTTTTCTGTAGTGCCATCTAGGGCCAAGAGTACGATTTAGTTACTCACACGTCACAACCCTTTTTACGGGGCGGACTTCATACATGCATTTCATTTACTCATCCACAGATCGTAATTTAGACCTCAAAGACACAACTACCACCTCTGAACCAGTACCCCCAGTGGTATTAATCTAGACATAGATGAATTTGTCACCACGACAGATTTATACGTGCGCCAGCCACCATATACACGGAGAGTATTCGGCCGCCGGGGTGATAGAATTCTACAAATAATGTTAGATATGAAATTACCATTTTTAAAGATAAAATGAAAATGGAATCCATTGTAAAGTTCAAAATCTATAAGCATTAATTAACGGAAGTACCTTCAACGATACCTTTAATTTGAAAATATCTATAATTTGACATTTATATCTTCTTACTTATTTTGAGCAATCTACCTCCTTTTTTCTAAATCAGAAATATCAAGATATAATTTAATCCAGACACGTAATATTATGATTACTTTATCAATTAAAGTGGAAAATAACTATTTAATTCGAGTGTACGTAGCAATTTAAACAACAAATGATACATTCAGCAGGTAGTTTCCATCCATTTTAAGAGCACGAGATGATTTTATTGAATAGCTCGTATAAAGTAGTTAAAATACGATGCAATAAAATGTGCATTTATTTTTATGAATATAATTCCAAAATTAATTTATTTTATATTCTTTTGATTTTGAGGATGTTCAAGTTTTGGGGGAACATTTTGATAAAGATTAAAGAAAGCGGAAATAGAGTATTTAGAGTGCTTCAATTTTTTTTCCAATTCTATTTACTATTTCTCTTTCTTCGTTTGCATTTGTTGTCACATAATTGACGACAGAAATGTTTGTGCTAAATTTAAATTTTCTCACTTAATAGTCGAATCTAAAACTAATTATTAAGCAGCATTTGTATTTCATTTACACTGTTTCTTGACCTATTGTTGGCGGTATTTTGACATTTTATAATTTCACACATTTCAATTACAATGAACTTTAAATACTTTTAAATATATTTCAAATGTTCATACATGTTTTTGAAAAAAAAATTCTCGTATTTATTTATATATATCTTAAATCCTCGATGCTTCATTAGAATTCTCTATCCAATGTCAACAAATTTTGTATAATTAGAAACAAAATGAAATTTCTTTATTTATATGAACTGGGTACACATATCCATGCAGTTCAGAAAAATATATTTTAGAAATAAAATATGAGTGGCGACCATTAATGATTCTATCTCTCTAAACTTTTGGTCTGTATGTATTTAAATTATATTAAGGAAAAAAGAAAGTAAACATGATTTTTATGATGAAAGTACATGCTAGGCATGTCTCAATTTCTGTTTCCACTTACAAATAATGTCTCAGTTTCTTGACACAGTGTCAAAACATTTGTAAAATCTTAGCGACGATTTAGGTGTAATAGATTTTACTTCCATCAAAATAAAAAGTTTCTTCCAAGTTTATTAATAATTTGTTGAATTTATTGAATAAGTCTATTACATAATTTGTAAAAATTTTCCATGCGATCATATAAAAAATTTTACATTAGCTTGTAGCCACAGTATATCTGAACTCATTTCTCCTTGAATATGAAAATAATCACACACACACACACATATATATAATGATATTTTAATTCTAATTTCAATTTTATTAATTTCCAAGATTTTTTTTTATCTTAATTTAACCCATAATAACTTCATTCTAAAATATTCTCTTATTTCGTGATCCAATTCCACTTTCGGTTTAATTAATCACTTTGTAAATATAATGCGTCATCAATACTACGTATTAAATGAAAGTGATACTTTTACCCTTCCAAAGGGGTCAAAGGTCACACGTGTATTGAATTGGCGCCTGGCCAGAAATCCAATGTTATATAAGGCTAGTCATCATCTGTTCGTCCCTTTTTTCCCCTCTTCTTACTTCTGTGTGTGCCGCGCTGCGTTTTCTTGTATATAATCATGCCATTTCTTGTAAGATCACTTAAATTCTCAGCCATTTATATTTCATTTGAGACCATACGCTGTCTTACATATAAAGAGAACCTTCTAAATTCACAATAGTAGGCTATCCAGAAAGATATAAGGATTGACCAATGAGAGGAACACACATCTGCCTTTATTGTGAAAGTACAAAATTCCATAAAATAACGTCACTTTAGCTTATATAGCGACTTATCACTTGGTCTTCAACAAAAAAGTCCAATAGGAAAGTCTTGAGTCCATGTGTAAAGTGGGTCTGATAATCATCCTACATGAAGGTGATGATAGAAAACGGATACTTTTTCTGGAATGCAATGCATGCACAATGTGGTCACACAAAAGCGAAAATACCGTTCCATACTAAATATACAGATTTTCCAGCCAGTTAAAGGACAACGCTCTTCAAAAAAAGAAAGAACCCATAATGATGCGGTAAAAACAAACAAAACAGTTAGTTAGTTAGATTAACGTCCCGTTTTAAGCAACACTAGGGATATTTTGGGACGGACCTCGTCATTTTGAACCGCGGTCAGATGACGAGGACGACACCTGAGCTGGCAGCCCCCTCCCCACACCACGCCACACCAGCGGGAGGACGTTTGGCCGTGACGGATTTAACATGCAACAGACCTCCTTACACGACGGTTCTTCGGTGGAATCGGGTCTCGAACCTGAAACCCTACGACTCACGAGACGAGACCTTACCACCAGGTCACTGCGGCCAAACAAACGAAACAGTCACGTGAGGAGAATGCAATGGCGTGTTCATATAGACTTCGTGGTGATACTACTGTTTTGCATATTGACATCACCATGCAGTTAAAAGAAGTAGGCTTCATCCATCCACATGATGTTAGCAATTATTGTAGGTCACTTTTCTTTTAGGCCTACCCCTATGTAGAAAAGTCCTTCTGTATCTGCCGATAATAAGTGCCTATAGCTTACATAGATGCATACCCAAAATTTCATGCAGAATGCATTGAATCGAAGAATCGGCTGCCAATTCTTTTATGATACATTTTACAAAATATCCACGTTCAAGGAGGTCGATCACTTCATGGGCGATCTTCGAAACTCCCCATTTTCTCAAAACATCGTTCTAAGATCAGTATCCTATTCAACAGGGCGTTTATTTGCTCTTTTCGTCAATGCGAAACTTTCAGAATGAAATAATTGTTAATTCGCCATTTTCGTAGAAATGTTTAATCACCAAATATCCATCTGATAACGATAACATGTTTCCAGCATCGATTAACGAATCCGTTTCCAGCTAGGCATTTTATTGTTAGCCTGATTTGAATGGAAAGTTCATTGTGCTGTTTTAAAGTTTAAGTGCCCTCTTTCGGAAACTTTTGATATTATTTTTTATAGATGAAAAATAAATGCAATGTTTCTTTGAACATATTTGCAGGAAAGAAAATAATATTTTTTCCAAGCAAGAAATCTTTATTATGAATTTTTGGAATTTCCATTAAATTATAATGTATCCTGTGCAGAACATTTTTCTTTTATTTAGACGATTTTTGAAAACTACCAATAGCTTACTTTCTTCATAAGTTGTTAATATATATTGTATTATTATAGCAATATTTTTTAAATACTTAATTATAAAAAAATATTTTCATCGTTTGAGCTATTGACTTACGCTTTTATTAAGCATAATTAAATTACTACTCTAATATCAATAAAAATTTCAATTAAGTATTAAATTATAAAAGATATTTAAAATAAAATTAGTAGTGTTATTCAAAATGCGAAAAAATTCTGTTAATTTCTAATTAATTGAATATTTAAGTAATTATTTTACTAACTGCATTTTCTTCTCATGTTTTATTATATACAAATCGCCTTTGACGTTCAAATAGATCACCTTGAAAACTAGTTATATTTTAGTTCCACTGTTTAATGGAATATTTCTATTTATTAAAATATTCAATTAAATTGTTTAAATGTAACTTCACGACCGTGATTCCCTCAAATTTTTAGACTTTCAAATTATGCTACTTTTATTCTCTTTCATATATTCTGTTCATTCCGTACATGAACTTTTCTAATGGGGATCTTTCCGTGGTATCAAATAAATGCTAAAGTCTGGTTCACCTATCTTCTAACTTTCCTGGCGTTGTGATTTCACATTTTTTATTCGTCTTGTAAACTATATAGATTTTAAAAAGAATTATTCTTCTTTAGCTTTCAACAATGAGGAAAACACTACGCGACTTTATATTTGATAGAATAAAAGGGTTTGAATTTCAAGGCAACAATGTAATCTGCTATTAAAAACTAGGCCACAAAAAATAATTAAAAAATATAAAAGTTCTTAATTAATTTATTCAACTTCTAAATAAGTGTTATAAAAACATTTTTTTTTAAATTTTGAAATGCTTGAAATTTATTTTTGTGCATTAATAATTTTAGAGGTTACGATAGAAAATACCGAAATTCAGCTGAATTTTTAATTAATTAAAATTTTAAAACAAATGCTCTGAACTTCTCATTTTGACACTTTGAGGTATATAAATGCCAAATTGCGTAGCTCTAAGCCAAACAATTTGGCCTAAAGGAAGGCCAACAGGAAAAAAATTATTCCGTATTATTAGTGGAGATAAAGAAAAGCCTCGTATTTTTTTCATGAGAATTATCATACGATTACTGATGAAGGATGGATGCATCAGTGTCAAATATTTTTCCTGAATTTTAGGCCGTTCAATTCTGAAGCGCAGAATAAAATTCTACAGCAAAAATTTTTAAAATCTAATTATATATTTCATTAATAGTTTTTAATTATAAATGCATATCTAATATAAGCACATCTAAGAAATAAATGCTATTAAAATTTTCAGTAATAGTTTTATTGCGCGTACACAGTTTCTCGTTATGTCAGCAGTATTATGCATGAAAAACATAGTATATATTAAGCATTTTCCAATATTTTTAACAATCGCAGCTATTACTTATATATTATCAGAGTAGAGAAATAGTATTATAATTTCATCGTGCTGCTCTTTTCTTTTGTAATTCATGATTATTTTTCTAGCACACATATATTCTGTAGATTCTTATGAACATCGAATTTCCATTCAAAATCACACTAACATAAAATATTTAAAACTGAATTTCTTATATGTTGAAGTCTTGGTAGATGAAATGTTTCTTGCTGCTTCCACACATGGGTTAATATTTCATAAAACAATAATTGATTTCCACATCTAAATTTCCGCTATGTGATATATAATTATCAAATTATTTATTTGTGTCTATGGTGCGTCATTAAATTGTAAGAATAGAAAATTCAGCATAAAATTATAATTAATAAAATAAAATTAAATTAAAAATTAAGTTAAATTAAATTAAAAAATAAATTAAGTTAAATTTTAAAAAATAAATAAAATTTTAAAAAATGAAATCTTCAGTATAATTTCTAGATACGGTACAGATTTTCAGGACAATTTTGTACTTTTTTAAATTTTTGATTCAGTTTGAATTTTCAATTTTCAGAATTTGAGCAATTCATCTTCTATTTACAAGCATGTGAATTCAATAAATGTGATGGTAACAGAAAAAGGAAAATGAAAATATTCGAGAAAATTGTTGAAGTTGATATAAAATGTTACTTCTTGCAAACATGCCGATACTGATTCTTCTCTAAGCTTTTAAATTTAGATTAGAAATCAGCAATCCATAGGTGAAAAGAGCTCCGAAAGCAGATAAAAGAAATCCTCTTTTAAAATAAATTCCTCCACAGGCGGACAAGTAAATAATATGCTTCTTCTCCAGCCTGTAGAGCTGGACATATATTTTTTGATATCCTTGCGAACAATCAAATTTTAAGTCATCTATCAAAGATCCTATTGTTTTCTTTATTTCAAACATGCGCTCTGGTATTCTGCAGGTGAAAACAGCCAGTGAACAGAAGATAATAATCCCAGTGAACAAGTTGCAACATAATTCAAATATTTTGTGAGAAGAAAAATCTAATTGTAAAACAGCTGATAGGGCAGTATATAAATTTAATATTCCAATCAGTAGCATAAAGAACAGTGGCTTTGATAGAGTATCTTTTAAAATATATAAGCTTTCTTCGATTTTATTATAATCATTCACTATTGATGCATAATTTGCACCAATTTTTGTTTTATCCAATGATTTTAGTCTTTTTTGATACTGAAGTAGTAATAATCCAAAATTGTTTATTAGAATGCACATTGAGAAAGTCACGAGACATGGAAATTGCACGTAATTTGCGTAATAAGCGTATGCACATGCAAAATTGGCTGCGCTTCTGTATTTAATATCATGAATTACATATCCGAAAGTGCAAAGAATAGCTTCTTCTTCCTGTATTAGTAAATAAGTATATGCAATTGCAATCACCGGCGTGGAAGTAAATATAAAAAGTATAATCAAGTTTATAATTCGTGGACTTTTCTTTCTTTTTAACAAGAAGTTGAATGACTTAATCAAATGTATCAAAATATACATTTTTTTCTTTTGATGTGCAATTGAATACCAAAGCATTACTGATACAATGTTTATGATTATATAAGTGACGCTCAACTTAATATCGGCAAAATAAGTAAGCGATTGCTGAAAAAGTGAGGAATTAGCGAATAAGTAAATAGCAAATAAATGGAATGAAACAACTGAAACAGTACTCACTCCTCTTTGAAACGCTCTATTGAGCTCGTTTTTTTCTTGGTATTGCAGTGAAAATATTATCCAGAGTGAAATGTGAGAAATGGCCCATTTACGTGTTCTCCTATACATGTTTAGGAGGAGCTTAAAAGAAGGAGCTTAATCTGAAGCTTTGAAAAAAATTAATCAGATTAATTTGAAGTTCTAATTTAAGTGTATGTTGCTAAATTGCATCAACTGAAAGCTCAGAAAAATTCCATTAAAGTTCTTAACTGGAACTTTATATCCATAAAAATATCTTATATCCTTTTTATCTTTATATTCATTTCTAGCGATTCAATATCATTATTTAACGATATCCAGATGTTTCCTAAATTTCATCATCATATCAAGTATTTTTATTTGATGAAAGACACAAATTTTCAAGACATAGATAAGAACATGTAACTCAGGGAGTCCACAAGATATATTTATAGCTCCAGAGTTTTTACTTAAAAAAGAATATTTGATGTTGTCGTAGTCATTACTTGAATATTATGTTAAGAATTTCAATAAATGCAGAAGTTTTTCTTAGGAATTCGGTACAATGAAACGAAAGTTTCTTATCAAACAAATTTAATATCATATAGATTACATATTTAAAAAACTACATTATTACCGAAATTCAAAGACAAGAATAATCAAAACTATATTCTAATTTTTTATCTTTTTGAGAGTACTCTTCTTTCAGACTCTATTCATCTGGAAAAGTTTTTCTGGTCAAACAACGTTTAATGGCACTACAGCAATTACTTGAATTCTGTTTTGAGAATTTCAAGAATAAATGACGAAACATATAATCCACGATAATTACAATTACGATCTCTATTTATTTTAAGTAATATCATTGAAAACTGTGGTAATTCGTTATCTAAGATTGCGTAACAACAGAATTTCAAATCATTTTTTGCTTTTCAAGCTGTTGATAGTTAATTCTATTTATTGGAATGTGAGATTTGTTTTTTGCTTTTTTTTCCTGAAATTTGATAAACAAATATCAAAGCATAGTTTTATAAATCTATTTTTCTCTCATAGAATCAAGTCTCTCAACAAAAATTATCCTATACAATAACATTTAACTAATTTACATTGCAAGAAAATTTCTATTCTGAATGAAGAAAAAAGCAAAATCTCATAATAATAAAACAATCGAGATTCGTCTGTTTCCCGTATTTGAAGTAAGTCAATGCCACATATGTTTATGCCAACTAGCGAAAACATCAATTATCAAGTTTTCATTTTCTGAGGATTCCGAGAATAATAATTTGTCTTGATCAATGTGATAGTTAAGAAAGTTTATAATGATTGCGAATGAAAAAAAATTCTTCATTATTGCACGAAGTTTTTATCGATTTAAAACATTTCCATTTAATTTATAAGACGTAAAATCGTTAAACAAAACTTAGTAATTACGATCAAAAGCAATATTGATTATTTAAACAAAAGGTGATTTAGTGAGCCTTGTTTCTTTGACGTCAGCTGTATAATTTAAGTAAAACAGTATTGATTAAAATGACAAAATTTAAATGCATTGCGCATTGATAGATTAAAATATATTTTTTAAAATTAAAACTTCATTTTTTTTGTTTGTTTTGAGAATGAAGTTTATTGGGGTTTGAATTTGAATTATTAAATTACAATATAAATATTGTTGCCTTTATCGAAATTATATTAGCCTGTGCAAACAGGAATATTTCAAGTACGATAAAAATAATTGTTTTTATTGAAGAAACCTCACATGATTATTAATTAAAGTACTGCATTATCTTTAGAGAATTGTTTCAGGCTTTTTTTTTTTTTTTTTATAAATCTTCGCTTGCACATGGACATTTTCGACATCTGCATTTGGTAACTTTCTTGCAGCAATCATGCATTAATGGAACGTTAGCATATGAATGTCAATATCTTATTTGCGAAATCTCAAGATACTTCACAATTGTGCATTTTCTTGAAATGTTGTTTGTTTGTTTGTTTCTTATGGCACTTGCCACTGACAAGCCCACTGTTACGAAGACAGTGATTTAAGCCTGAGGGGAACGTCTCTTATTTTTTATAGCAGCGCCAACTAGGGCCAAGAGTACGACTTTGCCACTCACGCATCACTCATTCGCTTGCACAACCCCTTTTTACAGGAGGGCACATTCACACATCTCACAGATAGAACAACAGAAGAACAACCATGCCCAAACCGGGACTCGAACCCCTGACGCTCAGATCACGGGGAAGACGCGCTACCCCTATGCCAGCACGCCGGCTCTCGAAATGAAATTGTTCATACCAGAAAATGTTTCCAATTTTGATGATTTGTGGAAGGTTCCATTACATAGCAGAATTAATAACATCACAAATACTATGATATATTTAACATGAAATCAATTATGTTTGCGAAGCTAATTTTACAACTTATGTTAAATTTTATCAACTTGTAAAATATTCAGAAATTTCTTTCATTAATGTAAATCACTAATCATGAGATGTTATTTTAGTAAAAGTCTTTTTTTTTTAATCTTTAGATCGGAACTCTTCTGTAATATTATATTCTAAATATACACTTCCAGCATTCAAATAAAAAATAACATTTTTCCCTCATTTGATTAATTGAAAACTTTTTAAAAGCCTTTCATATTCATAATGATTATTTTTAATGTAGATAGTTTTATATATTTTTTTTAAATTTATAGCCGAATGATTGAAGATTTTTAGGGAATATAAATATTTCTGTAGCACTACATTTTATTATGATAATCGTTGATCTTTTCAACGACTTTCAGAATTACGAATTGATGTTTTATCACTGACATTTTAATGTTGATTTAAAATGTCTGTGTCTTTTTTCGATTCAAACTATTAGAACGTGCTTGAAAGAAATATAAGTCATTTGAAATTAATTTTATCGATTCCGTTGGGTGCAATTTGTGCGAGAAAATTTGCCACTTCTATCGACAATTCAATCCATTATGTTGAAAGCACATCCAGTCTGTACATTGATTTTATGGATTACATTGAATGTACTTTCCAAAAAAGTGCATGTCTATTAGTTTTACAGTCAGGATTTCTACCAATTCACAATACACAAAGAACAATTTAAGGAGAAATTTATTGATAAAATATGATTCATTTAGAAGAGTGTTCAAATAATTATGAAATAAAATAAAGTTTAAGATATACGTAATTTCTAAAATCTATAGCTACCATTGAAATTAAACAAATAATTTTTATATGCAATACGTAAACCGATACTTTTGGGGAAGCTAATCTTCTAAAGTGCAGAAATATCAAAAAAAAAAAAAAAAAATTATAAAAAAGGGGAAAATAGATGTGTGTTTTTTTTAATTTTATTTTTATAATGCACATCCAAAAACATCAATACAAGCTATAATCTTTAGATTTTTTCAAAAGAAAAAAGTAAACCATAGGAATATTAGTTGTCTCAAAGTATTTATATATCTAATATGTTTCATTTTATATGTGGAATAGTGAAGAGTTGAAAGTGCCAATTTTTAATGTAAACGGAAATGGAATTGATTTAGTCAGTTTGCTTCTGATTTTAAGAGATTATTATAAGGTATTTTGAAACCGATACACAGAATTCAACAAGACAGCAACATATGAATCGGCAATTCTTCGTTAACATTTTCAAAGCAACAATATACCATGACAGCAGATTCGGCATATATAAATATCATATACACATGGAAATTCAGGTAAAATTGTTTCCAAAAAATTAAAGATGAATTTTCGATATAAAAATCTAATATCAGTCAGCGCATAAGTGACTGTGAGGAAGAAACATATTTAATAATCAATGCATATTTCCCTTTGGATAATTACCTTTTTTATTAATGATGGCAATGTACGAATTCATCATAAGTGCCTTAGTTTATATTCTTATTTTTTCTCTATTTCATTTCCTGTTTTTGTAATTTTTCTAATTTCAGTTGGCTTAGAAGACATTTTTCAAGGTGAGGATCTTAAAAGATCATGTATTTATCTTCTCAACATTATGGTAAGCGTTATATTATGGTGCTCAATTTTACTTCAAAGCAAGAATCTAAAAATCCTTACATATTCAATAAACTCTCTCTCTAAACAGTCCATATTGTACTCCCGAAAAATTTGCAAGAATTTAGTTAAAATACTTTTGTTTATTTTCATAACTCTGCCATTCATTTTTGCAATTTTTCGAGTCTCCATTTCTGGCGTAACGGAATTCAACATTCCGTTTTTGAACACATTTTTGAAGAACAAACATACTTAATGGCTATTAATTTATTTGACGAATACGCATTCTGCAGCGTGTTAATTCAGTTTCTATGCATGTCCACATTATCATGTTGTCTTTTACTAATGCAATGTGGTCTCAGCCTCTCACAATTTAAAGACAAACTCAAAAAGATGGATTTTGATACGTTAACAGAAAGAGGTATCCAAATTCTAAATGATTATAATGTTCTTGAACGAAATATCGAACTTTTGAAAAAAACAATATCAATGCCGTTATTTGCAATTCTTCTTAGTTGTTCCCTTAACATGTATTTTAGTTTGGATATATCTTTAAAGGTAGGAATTACGCCTTTCTTAATAGCAGAATATGTTATAGGAGCCTTAGTAGGTTTCTTCGTTATTTTGTCTCTTACAATTTACAGTTCTAAGATTCCTGAAACTATCCAGGAAATTAAAAAAACGGCAGGCTATTTACAAGAAAAATATCATTTGAGATTCTTGAGAAGAGGAAAAGATGCTTTCTTTCTTGACAGATTGGAAAAGAAGGAAGTGATTTTCTTGTCAGCTGGTGGAATAATAGATATGAGAAAGAATCTTTCTTTGACCATTATGGGAACATTCTTTACATACGGATTGCTTATTGTAAATTTTGAAAGGAACTGAATTAATAAAGAGCATAAATAATTTCAGAGGCGTAAAAAAGTAAAAATTGAAAAATAATAGAGGAAAATTGTTTTGGAATGAAATAATGTTTGAGTATATTTACTAAAGCAGCATTTAAAGCAATGGATATTGTACTAAATAAATTAATTATTTTGAACCTAAATAAATTAATTATTTTGAACCTAAATAAATTAATTATTAAGAACCTGAAATATGATCACTCGCATTACACATACTATTTTTTAAATCCAATATAAAATTCCCTTTTAAAAGTCAGATTCATGTTAATCGTTTCGCAAGTAGAATTTTGTCGTTTTTTTTTAAATAAATTTCCAGCGATTAATGCAATTCCAAAATCTGCATTGATAAATATTATTTATTTCCTTTTACTCATATTGGACCCCTCATAAAAATAACCAGACAAAATGTAAAATTTTAAAAACATGGTCAATGCAACTTACTTACACATATAAAATAAAAATTTAAAAAAACATTTTTTGAATAGAGGCTGTCCTATAAATAGGACAACGCTCCAATACAATATTAAAAGTTATAAACTCACCATCTAAAAAGATTTTTTATGAGTGGATGACCGAAAAACAGTCTCTACATCGCTCAACATTGCACATTTTGAAAATTGTGGTGTTTTTTTTTTTCTTTCAGGATTTTAATTGGTATCGTCTTTGACAATCATCTGGATTTTTCACTAAAACATGCTCACAAATTAGAAGAAGATAGTATTTGTTATTTTGCAGTGTAACTCTTTCTCTAATATTGTTCCTCGGAATTGTTTCACCAAGATAACTTATTGTTACTGACTCACGAAATGTTAATAAATCCTGTGCATCGTTTGAGGGAAATAATTTGAAAATTTTTCAGGCCACGAGGAAGACAGTTTCCAAGTAATTCACGAAAAGTGCCTATTACCACATTTTTTTCCTTGAAAAGAACTAAAGTAATTTTTCATATGACTGCCGAATATATCTACTCCATTTTATATTTATTATAAGAAGTAATACCAAATGGTGTATCAACTTCCTTTCACAAGATGCTGCATTTCGCTGCACAATTTGTAACTTTTTGTAACCAACTTCAAAGATATTAGAGGGCATGTTGCCTCTATGTTATTTCTACCAGTGCCACAAATTTCTTATTATTGTAAACTAATCATAAAAACATGTGAAGAAAAAACGTTCCTCATATATATCTTGAGAAACTTAGGAATTTTAACAAAAGAGAGAAATATTTCCACAAAATGTTGAGAAAAGGATATCATGCATTTTTCTTGAGATCCTAATAAGGAATAATATTGAAGGTATATCCATTATAACATGTTAACATTCATAACTTGTATCCATATTTCATAAGTCTATTCTTCAAGAATATATTACAAGCACGTCTGACAAAAGGCGTATCATTCTTTCATCAGTTGTTATTAGGCTTTCTGAAAATATTGCAAATTGTTGCGGTGCAATATTAAATTTTTCTAAAAGCTTTTTTTCTAAATTTTATTAACAAATTCAAATGCAGATACATTCTTATGTCACTATATCGTTTCTTGGACATAGCTCTTTCAGTAAGGTTGTGCCTGTGTCTAGCGTATTTTCCGAATGCATATTTTTCACGTTATAATATGTAATGACCACTGTATAAAAAAAGATACCAATAAACTTTTTGATTTCACTTCATATGACATCAAAATACTGATTGATATTGATTTTCCTTTGTAACTATATACGATATCATATCATTAGCCATCATGTGAAAAAGTTCAAAAGTTCCTGACACCTTATTTGCAATGTGTTTATTATCTTGAGAAGAAAAAGGACTTGGTGAAAGCAAAAATTCTGGTTTTAATTTATTTTTTTTCATTTCGGTTTTTTTGCATCAAATCTGGTTTCTTCACAGATTTTGGACAAAATCTCTATAATTCCAGCAATATCTAAAATTTCTCGATCACCACATGATTTTACTGTATTGCAATTTGTGATACAATATTCTATTTCTTCTTCGTCACTTTCCAAGTGGATAATTATCATTTCAGGATCATAAAATTCTTCGTCAAATAAAGAATTCATGATATTCAAGAACTTCTTGCGCTGTTAGAAATTTCCTTGTGATTTCAAAGCAACAAATATATTATACAAACTCATAACTACAAAACGAAGCAGCATTTGAGTTAATGGAAAGACAAGAAAACTTATGAATAAATTTCACAAGCATATGTGCAATACATATACAAAAGAACTTGTTTGACAAAGGGGACTGATACCAGGAAATATTCGAGAACATTCCAACCTTTTGTTGCTCTCTTTCCTCTAGATACAAAGATAAAATGATACATTGTTCAGTTAATTCAAGAAATACGAGCTATAAATATGGGTAATTTTAAAAAAAAAGGTGGGGATCAGACCATTGTTTTATTTATAGGACAGCTGGATAACACATGTCAAATGCCTATAATATTTATTTTTTCACTGATATTTTTGATCTTTTGGACATCCCTGATAATCTAATAAGAAACTGTGTATGCTGTTCAAGGGGAAAATAATTTTAAACATTTTTAGAAGTGAATTTAAAGAAATTTATATAATTATTTTTTTTTCTCCTGCAATTTATAAAATTTAGCCTGTTTATTAAAAATTATGGCAGGTTTTATGTAAATTTTAATTTTAATTTTATTTTATTTGCACGTAACTCAACTGTCCTACAAATAAGACGGTGGTTCAATAAGAAAATGCATGGTAAAGGCATGTGTTGAATAATGTACGACTAATTACGACTGTTGATACCTGTTTTCCTTCTTTTTTTTTTTTTTTTTTTTTTTTTTTGTGGAGCGGTTAATAAATTTTCTTTCAATTTTTTTTATATGACAATTACAATTGTATTTCAAAATAATGAAGTTTTAAAATATTCCGTTAATTCTTTTTTAGTTTGAGAACTATTTAGTGATTTTTCTATCATTTTTAACAATCAGTTATTTCTTTAAACAGTTTTCATAATAAAATTTTCCATTCGTGTATTTTTCCTTTATGTTACAATTATAGTGGATGTGAGATAGTGTTTATAAAGACCAAGTTATAATACCATAAAATATTTATTTGAAACTTTTGGCCCATAAGTTTTGGTTAATTCCGTTGAACCAACTGATCGCCAAAGACAGTTAACAGCAAACAAAATAAAAGGAGCTAGATATTCCGCCTTGTTAAAATAGAAATAGAAATTTGAGTATCTATAGAAGAAAGTAAATAAAGTTCTAATGTTACATTGACAGCAGAGTTTCTTAAAGACCCTTTTAACATTATAATGGTTTTCTTTTAGTTTTACGAGATGAATTATTATCATGAGTTACTCATTGGCAATGCGAAATAATATGCATACCAAATTCCTAGTAGAGCTGTGCATAAAAAGTCTCCGATGGTCTATTTCATATTCTATAATCATATCGAAAAGAATCTAAGGAATATTATAGAAAACATGCATGCTAAAATGTGGAAGAATTACCTCATCAATGTTTCATGTTAAAATTTTCTTTCTCCCCTCCCCCCTTGTTTCTGTCATGATCTTTTTCCCATGAGTAATGTATATTGAAATATTTATAATATTATTTTTTTCATAAGTAATGTATAAGGAAATATTTATAATATTATTTTTTACATGAGTACGTATAAGGAAATATTTATAATATTATTTTTCCCATGAATAATGTATAAGGAAATATTGATGAATGAATTCAAGAAAAGCAGGTGCGGGTTACCATTGATAACATAAATTGATTAAGATATTTCATGAGATGAATGATTCAATCGTGTACTAACGATTTTGCAGAGTAATTATTGATTGAATAAAGTAAAGAAAATTCTTTACAATGGAATAATTGTCCTTTCTTTCTTTCTTTCTTCTAACAGAATCAGTATGTTTATACATTAAAATTTTGCTTTGCTCAATACAAAAAAAGGAATAATATATAAAAAGTAAAGGACTTAATAGTGGTTTTTAATTCCGTTCTAATTTCATAAGTTAAAAAATAAAATCTATTTAAATGTGACAATTTAATATTTAAATTATTTGATAATATTTCGATCGTAGGTTCAGTTTATTACAAAATTTGCTGTGTTGCTGTAGATGAGTTGAAGCAATGGCTTAAACATAGAAATTATCTTTTCCGTTTAGTACATCAAAACATTCAAAACACCATTATGATAATTTCTGTTTTTCTATTTTCATTGCAAGAAAATTTATCTAAAAGATTTAAGAAATTAGAATTTGGCAATACGTTTTTTTTTCACTGAAATGTTAAAATTTGTAATACAAAAAATTTTAATGTTATCAATATATTCTTCTTTTTATTTTTCTACTTCAATTCAAGTAGCCACTTTCAATGCGAAAATTTTCAATCTAAAAATAAAAAAGCTACCAATATTAAAGTTCTACAAAATCTTTTTAAAAAAACATTTTATGTTGTTAGCATAAAACAAAGTTTCTGTTAGCAAAATGTTCTCTACATTTACACAAAGATATACCGAATCGTTAGGTTTATATGATGCTTATTACACTAAAACAATTTTTTATACATCGCCTGGTTTTTCTTTTTCAAATGATTATGTCAATTTTAATGTGATACTCATATGCGAAAAATATTTTTTAATTTTTTTTAATGAAATAAAAGTTTTAAGATAATAATTTTATACGCTACATATTATCTGTAAATTTCATCATATCATTTTCATGCATAAAAATCTTACAATCTACAGAGAAGATGAATAAATGAAGAGTTACGAACTGCTTGAATCCCCTGGGTAGCGTGCATAAATGATATTTTTTTAATATTTTAATTATATTTTTAATTAAACGCCGGGACAAATTTAACCAGTGTAACTATAATTGAGGGGATTCATGGCTTAAAATAGGATTCATCATCTAATTACCTAGTGGGGAAGATAAATAATTTTTTCTCTCTAAATTTCATGGAAAAGTTAGAGAAAGCAGCTTCGGAACAGTGAGTATTAAACAGTGAGTAAGTTCGGAAAGCGACTCTGATAGAACTCACACTTCATTTCATTGATCAAAACTAGAATTCGGAGAGCAGAAATCCGTTACACTTTAGGGAAGATTAGCCATGGGCTAAAGCAACAAAAGAATCATTTTGAAATCACAAAGTTTTTACTTTCTAAATGCACAATCTACCTAATCCATCTTACTAATGGTAGTTTTTCTTCAAATATGTTAAAATCCTAATAGTATCTGGGAGACTAAACTTCACTCGGCTGTTGTTGTTTTTTTCTAAAAATAAGAAATATTTAGAATGAAGAAAATGTTTAGATACGAATCACATACTGATTACATATGAATATTTTTCAATCTTACCTCATCTCACAAAATTTTGAGGTACCAGTAAGTCATCATCCTATGGCAAAAAATACAAGTACCACAAAATTGCACGAGATGGCGCTAAATGACATTGCCAATATCAGAGCAGATAGAAAAAGGCTTTAATTTAGTTTGTTATAATTTTTTTTTTCTGTATGTGTAAAATCGCCTTTTTTGAGGAAAGAGGCCCATATAGATATACCTAAAAAACAAAACCTTACATAAATACAAAATTTGATCCAAATCATTAGAGCCGTTTCCGAGGTATATAAATATTATATATAAATTTATATAAATAAAAGAATTTCTCGCTTAAAATGATAAGACTTAGATTGAAATTTCTGGTGAAATTGTTATAAACTATTATTATTTTTTTTTTTGAGCAATCAACGTTAAACAATCTACAAAAATTATTTCTTTTCCTCACGCAATTTTTACATTTCAATTGAGTTTGCATTATTTGAAATTCATGGAAATGTTTTCAATCATACTAAAATATACTAGCATGATTGACTAAAAAAGAAAAGTAATCATAATCATTAAATCATTGCATGCATAAAAAACGTACTTCGTTGTAGACAATATAATTATAAACTGAAACAATCTAATATTTCGTAAATTTTGAAGAGAATTTTAATATCATTAACTAACTCTATTTGCAATTTTGAAAGAAATATTTATATTTCCAGAGACAAATTCAGTTTAATATCTTAGAAATATTCAGTTTATTATTTACAGTTCAATAACTATTTTAAATGAGATATTATTCCAATCTAATAATAAATAATCTAATAATAAGAAAGTAATAAATAATCTTTTTCACATTTTAAAACGATAAAAGTCAATTATTTAAAGCTTGTAGCAATAACTTTTTAGCCCACGGTAAAACCACATGTGATTACATGTTGGACAATGTGTGCAGATTGATGGATAATTTGAAAGTAATGGTACATGATATGGTCCATTGTGCTCTTTTCAATTCGAAATAATTGATACAGTTTTCAGAAAGCTGGATACAATTACAAATAAATAAATAAAATATATTGGCTTAGAACTATTATTTTGAATGCATTTTCGAGGATTAAGATTTTTCTGTTTTGCAGTTTTTTATTACAAAGTACTTTTATTTCAGAATAAAAATAGGAATCTCATCATGTGGTTAATTAGTGAAAAAATAAAACCGTTTTCATTCTTTTAGAAGGAAAGTAAATATTAAAATTGAAGCTTCTGCAATCAAGTACATGCTCCGAAAATTAAAAAAAAAAAAGAAACTTTGCGATTTTTGATTCAGTGTGATTAGATTCAGGAATATTGGTCTTAAAAAAATTCGAAAACAAATCTACGAAATATTACTCAAAGGAAAGACTATAATTTTTCCATTGCATTTCAAGAATTTTGCCATTGATATGGATATGACACAGTAACTGATCCGAAAACGTTAAAAGTTCATACTTTGGAAATCAAAATGTTTAAAATAACTGAGGATATCAATCCTAATTGTTTATAAAAAACATAGTTTATAAAATTTCTTCAATTTGAAGCTAATACCGATCTTTTTTTGAAAACGATTTCGAG
The DNA here is from genome assembly GCF_947563725.1 of Argiope bruennichi. Taxonomy (NCBI): domain Eukaryota; kingdom Metazoa; phylum Arthropoda; class Arachnida; order Araneae; family Araneidae; genus Argiope; species Argiope bruennichi. The sequence goes on from NC_079154.1 coordinate 61,669,652, forward strand.
TAGTTAATCACAGTCTGGTCTCTGGTTGACAGTAAATTCTACGAATTGCTAAAGTACATTAAAGAAGAAACATTTTATCCATGAAATGGCTGTACAAAAGGCTACTTAAATAATGTTGAAAGTAGGAATCCGATACCAGCCCAATAGGAACATATCGAAAAGAAGAAAAATGCATTTAAATGCTTGTAAAGTAAAGTATATTCTTCTTTGGATTATTCTTTCCCTAATAGATTCTAACGATCAGCGAATTCCGTCCAAATATTTAAATTTTTATTCATATTATTTCTGTATTTCCTTTCCTCTCTTCACAATTTACTTAATTTTAGTTGGCATAATTTATACCTACTGCGAAAAGAATTTTAAATTTTCAATCAATTTTATTTTCAACGACATAGTCTGCATTCTGTTGTGGTATTCAATTTTGCATCAACAGAAAAATCTAAAATTTCTTATACGTTCATCATGTATCTGCCCAAAACATTACATAAATAGTCCAAATAAATATTGCAAACGTTTTGTGGGATTACTGATACTGATTTTTCATCTTCTACCCATATTTCTGGCAGCATTACAACCTCACCTTTATGATGAAAAAGTAACTACATTCTGGGCATTTGGATATAAATTCGAAGAAAGAAAGTACGATGTGGCTTCATGGTGTATTGGAGAATATATACAGTACGTTGTGTTCTTAGAGTTTTTCTGCATCGTCACTTTATCTGGTTGCCTTTTAATAAGACATTGCGGTATCCAGTTGACTCAGTTTCATTACAGTCTAAAAAGCGTGGATTATAATGTTTTAACCCGGAATGCATTAGAAGTATTAAGCGATTATAAGAAACTAGAAGAAAACATAAGTCTTTTGAAACAAGTATTATCTATGCCTTTATTTTTAATTCTTTTGAATAGTTGTCTGAATTTGTATGGTGGCTTGGCCTACTTTTTGAAAGCGGAAAAAGTTGATGTTTTTGCAATACAATTCACTATATTCTCTTTAATCGGAATTGTAGCCATTACAACTCTTATATTCTACAGTTCTAAGATTCCGGAAGTTATTCAGGAAATAAAAGTAACCGCCGGCCATATAATTGAAAAGCATCAACTGAATATCCTTAGAGGATGGAAGGAAACCTTCTTACTGAAAAGACTGGAAAAGAAGAATGTCAGCTTCTTGTCAGCTGGTGGAATGGTCGATTTGAAAAAAAGTCTTATATTGTCTATAATAGGAGCTCTCTTTACATATGGATTACTTATCATTAATTTGAAATAGAAGTAAAATTATATGATATTTCTGTATAATTCAGATATCGTTCCATATGTTTTAAGCGGAAATAAGAAAGCCAGCAAGACAACAAAATTTGAAGCCAACTTTCTCAATATTTCTAACCTTTTATTTGATCTTAAAATGCGTTTGAAGGCTACTTTTTACATAAGTTGACAAACTCAATAATCTAATGAAGCAGAGAATAAACTACAAGCAATAGAAGCAGTTATAGAAAATTGGCCTTTTTGAAAAAAATAGAAACTGCGACACTATTTTGAGAAAATTGTAAATTGGTCATACTAGACTAACTCATCGGATTAATAGTAAAACAGGCTCCTATTTTAATAGTCTGTCATTTGTTTTTCACATTCTAATAGAGTGACTACTGAAATCTCAAAGATTGCATTACAGTTAAATAATTTCAATTATTCTTTAGACACTGGTTAGCAAAGCGTCAATCAACAGAAATCAAGCACAGAATCAACTTTATCCGATTCTAAAATAATTGGATTTTATTCTTTTATATATTTGTAAATTTCCACTATTACCACATCTTTTTGACATTCATATAATATTTCTTTTATGATCCTTTTTTTATATTTTTACTACTTTTATTAATGGCACAATTTCGTTTCAAATAAATGCTGGTTCAACCTTAACTTAGGCGTAATTTGTTCAGTCAATGGCTCCAATAAACTATGGTAATGGTACCAATAAACGATTGAAAAAAACACAAAATCAACCATGTGCTTTAAGTAGGAATTCTACTGAATTTGCTATATGTATTGATTTTGTCGTGAAAATCGCTGCTGCATTTCATATACTTTTTGATTTTCTTGATTAAATCAAAAGCATAATAAGATGTTTTTAAGTGTATATCATGTCTTAACAGCCAAATATTTATCTCCATTATCTAAATATCTCTTGCTGCAATTGATTTCATGAAATGAGTTATGATGCAGTGAATTATTGTTTGTAGAAATAGATCTATTAACGAGTTCAAATATATATATATATATATAAATTTTTTTCTTTACGATTATTGCAATCATTAGCAATGGAAAAATGTGCCATAGGAGCATTCCTTTTAACAGTTTTAATTAAATTTATTTAATAATTTTGTCAGAAATTTGTATCTTTTCTATTGCTTTAATTAGATATTTTTTTTTCTTTTATGTATGTATATGATTATTTATTTTGGCTTGAGGATGGCTATAATCTATCGCATATTCAATGAATGATTTCTTTTGTTTAGCATCTATTTATACACATTTTATTTTTTCATTATATTTGCCTCATTTTGTAACAGTAACATCTTATTCCGATATTCTCATTTACGGTTTTCAAAAAAGTCGAAGAATACAACATTTTATTATGATGGATATTAAAAATATGAATTAGTATGGAAAACAAATGAAGTCAAATAAGAGAATAAATTACAAAAATAAAATTATAAACGAATAATTATATTTTAATATAAATTACAGACATTCTCAGAGCCTGGACAATTGATAAGACGGTTTCGGTCAGTTCAATTATATTAAGAATGAAAAAAAAAATAGTTAACAAATTTTTGAGAGTTGCACACTAGGTTGGAACGAAAAAATTATTTTTTGATTTTTAATTTGTAATACAGCGGAAGAGTTGCCTTTTGGTATACATAAAATAAATGAAAAATATTGGAATAGGCTTTGAGGTGCCGCAAGGAAGTAAAAGTTTCAGAAAATTGAAATCTTGGATATATTTTAAAGTTTTTTACGAAATAATCAAGTTTCGATTTTTAATTTTTAATAGCTTGGAAAAGGTGCCTTTTGTTATATAAAAGATGAATAAAAATTATAAAAAAATGTTAGAGCAGATCTTGAGGTGCCACAAGGACAGTAAAATTTCATAAAAACACACTTATGCAATTTACAAAAACTATTTCGATTGAATACATTAAAATGTTGAAAGGACAAAGGAGTACTGAGAAATATAGATCCTTTATTTCTTTTAATTCATATTATGATGTAGAAAAAAGTTTGGCTAAGCCCATGTGGATTTCTTATAGTCTTTAAAAACTTCAGCAATAAAATAAGTGAATGATAAATATAACTGAGCATTTTATTTTATCTTGAAAAGTATTTAAACATAAAACAACCATTAAATAATAAAATGAATTAAGGTGGAATTTTACATCTGATAGTTTGAAAAAAATCTTAACTATGCCATATTAAACAAGAGGTTCGTGTTTAAAGTATTAGATGTTAATGAAATAATTGCATTAACGACTTAAAATAACTCATATAAATGTTATTTTCATTAATTAATTTAATTAAAAACACTTTTTACAATTTATTTTTAGTATGCTTAAATAATAGAATATTTTAAGCTATTTTTTATTTCTTACTTATTTTTTTAATTCATAAATCATAATTACGATTATTAAGGAAAATTGAAATCATTCTTTCCGAAATTCACTAATAGGTTGTGAAATTGGTATGGAATAAAGTTTCATTAAATTAATCATTTAACTGATGATTAATCTATGATTTCTGAACATTTTCATAGGAAATATAAAGTGGAAAAATTTCATGATTCGTATAGGTAAGGAAACCTGTGAAAAGTAAGCTGCAAAAAAATCTTCAGAAACATTATGGAAGTCAATTTTTTAACAAAAAATCCAAGGAAAATGATTCCAAAATATTTTTAGGTTAACGAGCATCACTGTGAGATTCCTTCTGGAATCAGTGTATATGCTAATGGTCATTGGTACCAAATGTTTTGTCAGATTTGTTGCATTGACAAAATCCTGTAAAGACAAACTATTTGAAATCTTCCAAATTCCAAAATTTAATTGGGATGACTTTATTTGAATTATACATTGAGAATTTTTTTAATTATTTCATATTTTGAAATTTCAGGAACATCTATATAATAACATATTCTCAAGTTACAGGAAAAGTTATCAAAAAGAAAAAAGTTAAAAGTTATATAAAAAAATCGTCTGAATTTAAAGCCCATGTAAAAGGTATGGATAAAATACTTGACACTTTTATCTAATAATGTTATATCCATATCTGTAAGAACCATAAAAGGCTCTTTCTAATTAATTTTTATTGGACGTTTTTAAACCTTATACCCCATTTTGAATATATTTTCTCGCTTAGCGTAACAGCTAAATGCTAAGATTCCGTTATGCAAATATTTCTTTTTTTAATTTTAAGTTTAAGCTTTTTCAATAGCAGCAAAAGGAAAGAATAAATTTACCCCAGATTTACTCTTCAAATAAAACTACTCACATTTAATTTTATATAAATTGTCCTTTTCTTTCTTCTAATAGATTCCCCAAGCTTAAGTACCAACATCTTCCAAGCACGACAATATATTCTAAATTAAATTGTAAGGGAATAAAATGCTCTTAAATTCTGGTTTTTATATATTAAAAGGGATTATATTATGAGAATTGAAATTATATTAAATAAGTAATTTGATAATATTCGGTTGCAGGTTAGAGGTTCAAAATCAGTCTCCAGTCTCTCACAAAGTTTGCTATGTTGCTGTCGATGAGTTGAAGTAAAATTTTGATGTATTAATCATCTTTCCTATTTGGAATGCCGATTGCTTCAAGAGTGACTTGCTATTGCCGATGGCTTGGAGTGACGATTTCTATCTTTCTACTTTCAGTGGCAAAATTTTCATCCCAAAGGATAAACTATCTACCAACATTAGAATTCTACAATATCTTTTCTTCAGAAACTGTTTTAGTTGCTAGGAAAATAAACGTTAGTTTTTTTTTTTTTTCAAATATTCTCTATTTTACACAAAAATAAATTAGAACTGCTTTGTTCTTAAGAAGTTTATTTCTTTGAATCTAATATTTTATTTTACACATTGCATAGTTTAACTTTCAAAACTGTAATAGTCATTATTGAAATAATAATAAACGAAAAAAATATCTTTGAATTTTAATTTTCTATATAAATACTGATTTTAAGATAATTATACTTATAAACTGCACATTATTTGTAAACTGCACCATGTCAATTTCATGTAAAAACATCTTGCAATGCGCTCTACAAGGTGGGGTTATTACATCTAGATATACCAAATATAACAAATTAGTTCCTCTTAGATAGTTAATGCACATAAAGCAATCTGTTTCAAAGGTTTTAGCACTTTTCAAAATTTCAAGTTTTAACTAAAATAAATTTTTAGTTAAAAATTGATGGAAATATTAACACTATTTCTATATAACTGAGATCATATTACAAAAAAAAAAATACTCATTCAATTATTTAGCGAGAAAGCGAAAAAAAAAAATTTTCCTTCGTGAAATCTCATTGAAGGAGTCGGAGCGTTATAAATATTATTCTTCCGAACAGGGAATATCATCGAAATGGTGCTGATAGAACTCAAATTTCATTTCAGTTAAATTGAAGTTTGAATTCAGAAAGCAAGACCTTTTATCATTCTAGATTAACCATGTGCCAAAACTTTTAAAGAAACGTATTGAATTAATGAAATACTGACTTGTTTTTTCAGTGCACACGTGCAACTTTTTTTAATTACGTAAATAAATTTGCTTACCTTATTTTACTAATGGATCTTACTTTTAAATAAAACAAATTAATTTATTAGACTGTGTTCATTATTTAGACTGTAATCTGTGGAGAAATTGTAAAGAATTAATTTTTTTCATTCTTTTTCAACATTAAGCAATCCACAAAAATACCATCCTCTTTACATAAGAATTTCATCATCTTAGTTGGGTTAATCTAAAAACTGATTTCAAATTATTGCAAATTCGTTAAAATGTATTTTAATTGCATAAGAATATGCTATATATAAAAAAGTAAAAATTTTAAAAAAATCATAGAAAAATGACTTTATTTGAGAATATATAATTATAAACTGAAACCATCTAAAAAATTTTGAAAATGTGTACAGAATCTTAAAATTATTCATTAGATATGTTTGTATTTTTTAAAAGGAATATTTAATTTAGCTGAGGTAAACCAAGATTTTATAAAATTTCAGAAATATTCAGTTAACCAGTTTTTAAAGAGATGTCATTCTGGCCAAATACAAAACTAGTGAATAATTTTTTTCCATATTTCAATCCACTAAAAATCAATAATTTGAGGCTAGTAACTATTATTTTATAGCACAGTGAAAAACAGCATGTAAAGAATTGCAATTATCTTCATTTGAAAAGAATTTAAAGGTTCAGTAAATGACACATTATTTTCTTTTGAATTCAAAATAATTGGCAGAATTTTCAGAAAGCTGAATAGAATTACAAATGCATAAAATACCTAGATTAGGAACTATTATCTTGAAAGTACATTCGGAAATTAATATTCTTCGTTTTTCAGTTCTCATTTACAACGTACTTCCATTTCTGAATGAAAATGGCAATTTCATTATGCGTTTAACTAGTAAAATTGATTTTAAAGAAAACGTTTATGATTTTTCTTGAAAAAAGGCAAGTATTGAAAAATTGTAACTTTTGAATTCAAGTACATGTTCCAAAACTGTTATGATTTTTGATTCATTGTCATTCGTTTTAGGAATAATAGTCTTCAAAGAAAACAAATCTCAGACATATTATTCGGAAGAAAGACAAAAATTAATATATCGATTTTCATGAAATTCATGCTATATAGTAACCGATTCGAAATATTACGAGCAGTTGTAACTGGTTAGAAAATTGAATTGCTTAAAATTACTGAAAACTAGCAAGTCTATCTTTTATTAAAAACTATATCAAAAGTTTGTAAAATGTCAATAGTTGAGGATCAATTGAACTATTTCGGAAAGTATTTCCAAATTATAATTACAATCTAACTCTTTTGAAATAATTCTCATAAATTATTAGAGCAATAAATTATAAAGTGCATCAAAAAAAGAAGCATTTTAACAGTGAAAGGACGCACAAAATACAGCTTAACTAATGCTGGATTTACGAATTCGATATCAATCCAGTATGATCATGATAAAAAAGGGCAAAATGCAATTAAATGTTTGTAAAGCAAAGTATATTCCTCTTTGGATTTTTCTTTCCCTCATGGATTCTAATGATCAGCGAATTCCGTCCAAATATTTAAATTTTTATTCATATTATTCCTATATTTCCTTTCCTCTCTTTCAAACCTATCTAGTTTTAGTTGGCTTAATATATTCATACTGTCAATGAAATTTTAAATTTTCAATAAACTATATTTTCAATGTCATCGTTTGCATTATTTTGAGGTGTTCAACTTTGTATCAAAGGGAAAATCTAAAACTTGTTATGAGTTCGTACCATTCCTGCCCAAAACAGTATTTATACAATCCAAATAAATATTACAAGCGTTTTATAAGCACACTATTACTGCTTTTTCATCTTCTACCTGTATTTCTTGCATCGTTACAACTCTACCTGTATGAGGAAGCAGAAACTATATTCTGGGCAGCTGGATATAAATTTAAAGAAATAAAATATGAAATGGCTTCAAATTTCATTGGAGAATATATACAATCCGTTGTTTTCTTTGAGTTTTTTTGCATCATCGCCTTATCGTGTTGCCTATTAATAAGACATTATTCCTTTCTATTGTCTCAATTTCTTGAATGTCTCAAAAGTATGGATTTTAATGTTTTAATTGATAAAGCACAAGAATTATTAAATGATTACAGTAACCTAGAAGAAAACATTTGTCTTTTGAAACGAACATTTCCACGCCCTTGTTTTTAATTCTTACGAGCAGTTGTCTGAATTTGTACGGTGCTTTGGCCTACTATTTGAAAGGAATAATTCTCAAACTTTTAATAATAGAGTATGTTATATTGTCTGTAATGGGAATCGTTGCCCTAATCTGTCTTATAACCAGTAGTTCTAAGATTCCACAAGTTATTCAAGAAATAAAGGAAACCGCTGGCCATATAATTGAAAAGCATCAATTCAATATCCCTAGAAGAGGGAAAGAAACCTTCTTCCTGAAAAGACTGGAAAAGAAGAATGTCATCTATTTGTCAGCTGGTGGAATGGTCGATTTGAAAAAAAATCTTATATTGACTATTACAGGAGCTCTCTTTACATACGGATTAATTATTATTAATTTGAAATAAAGTAAAAATAATAAGATATTTCAGAAGAATTCAACGATTTACGAGGACACATTCTTGATTAAATTTAAAAACAGATTACAATCTGAACTAAAATGATCAAAAGAAAACTTTCATGATAGAAATTAAGGAAAGTAAATACTCTGCATCAATTTAAAGAAAGCAATAAGTGGTAGCAATAACCATATCGTTAAATTAAAATATATCTCAAATTCTTGAAATTGAGTCATTGCCTTATTAACTTCATTCATAGTCACGATGAATCAGATGTTAAGCAGCCAAAAGAACTATACCATTTCATAAAAAAATGACATAATTAGGTTTGAATGATGAAATGTTATGCAAAAATACAAAACTTTAAACATTTTTCTTAAGAATATCAGAATTTTTGCTGATTTAATGCTATATAAACAATTTCCTCATAAAAAATATGAAACTCAACTTATTTTTAAAATAAAGAAACAGGGACGAAATTCTAAAGATGAGTTCCCAGAAAAGATTTGTTCCAAGAGAACTAATTTGCATTAAAAATTAGAGCTGATAGTACTCTCATCCGAAAATAATAATATTCACTAAAATACATTGAAAAAATAGAATTCATTTATTATTATAGCATTAATATCTCCTATTTTTGCTGATTTCATTCAAAAAAAATTCATGCATCATTGTTTACTGCTATAGATAGATCCAAACACAAATTCAGCTATGTAAATACAGCAATTTATATGTATACGAATATTGAAAACATTAAGAAAAAATTATGTATATGTATGTTTTCTTTTACTATCAATTTCAAATAATTATAATGTTGAAATGCCTTTTATGGATTTCGTCAAATATTTGCAGATGATAGTGATAAAATCTATAATTTATGCAATCAAAAAGAAATTATCTTGTATTATTTTTTACAGAATAACATTATTTGATCTTGACTATGCATTTTTTAAGTATGGAGAATTCGATTGAATTTGCAATAACTATTGTTTTTATCGCGAAGATTTTTATAGTTTTTAATATGGTTTTTCAATTTTTAGTGTGATATCCATTTAAATATTTTTTTTTTATTATATGAGTTAAATAATATTTAAATTTTTGTTTTCCTTAAATTGCTGATCTGATAATATTTTGGACACTAACTAATGAGGATTTTGAAATGTCGAGTATAAAATATATCTAAAGTTTATATCTCTCATTGTAAGTAAATGCTTTTATGCGATGAGTTTTGATACAGTGTATTATTACTTATAGAGATATATCTATCTATAAATTTAAAAATACAAATATTTTATATTATTTCTGTACAGTTATTGAAATTGCTACAATGAAATAATGTGATATGTAAATCCTTTCTACCAATTTAATTCGTTTCATCACAGAAAAAAATCTGTGATCCCACCATCCAATTAATTTGACCATCTTTATTGAAATTTTTTTCTTGTCTTCTTCACTGCTGTAAACAATGTTTTGTATTAAAGTGCATTATGTTTATTATATCTTTCTTGATATAATAAATTCTTCTCTTTCTTGTCTTAATGTAATAAAAATTCTACTTAAATAGAGAGAATACTGATGACAACAGTCCGAATTGCTTGTTTTAAAAATTTACATCTATTGGAGCTCGAAGTATAGAGGAAATATCTATAGCTTCATTCGATAAAACAAGCATTTAATACCGGGCATTTTATCCTTCACTCTGAAACACTAACGAAGATGGCCATGTATCAGTTTTCTGATAACTCTGAATCTTCTTTAAAATGTCAAAATGTATCAAAATAAATTTGATTTTTTAATTCTGTACATGTATGATTTGAAAACAAATGAATATTGTTGTAAAGAACGCTTACTTTGCAATATTTATACAGAAATAATTTCTATGGTTAGATTAGAAAGAGTGTAGAAATGGATATTTATTTACATGTTTATATAGTAATTTTATGACAAATTCTATTGCCGTCTTATTGTCATATTAATTATTATTAATCATAATATGACTAAGAAAATATAAATTTAAAATAAACATTTTGGAGTTTATTTTAAAAATTCCAGTAAATAAAAACTAAAATTATTTTAATCTTTAAAGGTAAAGGTTACAATAAAATACATTCAGTAGAGCTAAAATACGAGTGGGAATTTACATATACGATGGAACTTTCAGACATTTCTAAAAATGAGTAATTCCTGTATTATATTTTCTGCTCAAAGAATTCGAATCTATATATCATTTTAAATTGTTAGAGCAGTCAATGTATTTGATCCCACAAGATGAATTTTTAGATAACATAAATTTAAATATTTTATTTTTGTCTTAATTGTCCATTGCAATAAAATCAATACTCTTTAAATTATGAAATACTTTATCCTTAAGATTTAAATCTAAAAAATGATACAGGAATTCTATTTATCGCACGTTTTGGTTACTTGGAGTTTTAAAGAAATGTTTCTCCAAAAGATAATTTGAATTTTCTGTCAGTTCTTCAGTACTAATTGACTATTTAACAAGTTTTTTTAATAACATTTATTTCTATTTATTTAATACAAATAATTCAAGTTGTAAAAACATAGATGTAATTCATACAAATATTAAATATAAAATACAAATTTTGAATTTGCTTCTTTGCTTTTCTTTAATTATGAGCATTTTTACAAATTTTTCGTCAGTAGAATAAGTTCTAAGTAGAAAATACCTTTAGATATCAACTGTAATAAAAAAAAATTCTTTTCAATATATGATTGTTGAAAAATCATTAAATTATTTTTATAAGTCATAATATAAGAATATGGGCAAGCTCTTTTAAATAAATTTTATCGATGAGTTATTAGAGTTAATATCTTATGCTATTTTTTCTTTGTCCATCTGAATAAAATGTCAAATTAAATATATCTGATATTTGATAAATATTGTTCCTTAACAATTGTAGTTTCAAATAAAAAGGGAATATTGCAGACTCAATAAACTTTGATATAAGAGATAGGAGGATTTTCAATTATAACTTGGATAATATTTTCAAGCCAAAATATATGCAGGTAAGATAATAAAAGTTCTTGTCATGTCTTGTGCTGAAGTGATTGGGAGAAATTGTATCGCTTTTGATGAAAAGCAATTTCTCTTTTTCAACAATTTGTCATCTGAATAACATTCTTGAAAAAAATGTGTGCATATAAAAAAAACAATGATTTTTTTATTTTTAAATCAAATCAAGTGCATAGGACTCAAATGGATCATTTTGTTCTTTTTGCAAATATTATATTGTTTGTTTATTAATTTTTATTGTCTAATTGCAAGATATTTATGAAGTCTTCTTATTCTATTCGAAAAGAATTTTTGTCTATGTCCATTTGAATTTTTCTTTAGAGATTTTTCTTTTCCCATAAACTCTTTGCACTTTCGATTTCTTTTATTACTTTCCGAAATTAACAATAAGAAATCCGTATGTCAAAAATGCTCCCACAATGAACATCAAAAGATTATTTTTCATATCAACCATTCCACCTGCTTACAAGAAAATCATATCCTTCTATTGTAATTTATGGAGGAAGAAAATGTATTTTGTTCTCCTCCAGATTCTTGATTGATACTACTTAAGTAAAATTCCTGACGTTTCTTTTATTTCTTGAATCGCATCCAACTGCAAAAAATGTGACTGAAAATGACAGCAAAATACAGAAATGAGCTCGCAACGCATTCTGCTTTTACGTGAGGTTCATTTGTCACAAATCCAAAGAGAAGTACAAATTAAGAGAACAGCTCAAAAGGACAGAAAATAGAGGCAATGATAATATCAATAGCTGAATATCTTTTGCAAGAATGTTATAATCTCTTATTACTTCAAAACCTTTTTTGATTAACACATCAAAATCATGGTTTTTCAAATTACATTTAAATTGTGATAGGTGGAACTCGCAATGTTTCATTAAAAGACAGAAGGACAAAGTGGCCATGCAAAGAAACTCAGTTATAACGTTATAGTACATTTATTCGTCGATTAAATTAGCAGCTTTTCGATACATTTGATGTTCAATTTTGTGTCCAAAAGAAAAAAATTAGGTTCATTTCCATCAGAAAAGTAGTCCAATAAAGCTCAAAAACGCAATGGCAGAGTTACGAAAATAAGCAAAAGCGTATTGATGAAACTCTTGCAATATTTTGCGTGACGTAATTTTGGATATTCAATGTGAGAGCTCAGTGAATATGTAAGAATTTTTAGATTCTTACTTTCACGTAAAATATCACACTATAACATAAAACCTACTAAAATGTTGACCAAATAAAGAAATGTTAGTTTTAAATGAGTGTCGGAAAGTGAATATAATAGCCAGCTAAAATTAGATAAATTTTGTGTATAAGATATGAAATAATAAAAACAGCGACTAAAACATTTGTGTAGAATTCCTTTGTCAACCACAGTTAATGAGAGAGAGAGAATAATCCAAATAGGGACGTGCATTGGTTCAAAATTTCTTAAATATATTTTCTTCTGTAATATTGCAAATAATTAGCCTGGTATTAGAATCTTGTCATCTGATGCTTAACATTATGCCTTCACAACTAATTAAAAAATTCTATGTATATCTAAACAACATAAATGTAAATTTAGCGACATGTTTTAAAGGTTCTATTTCTTTTGTTCTGAAAAGTTTAAATAACTGTCAAATCATATTTTGCTATTTTCATTTGATATCAGTTGAAATAGGAAAATTCATTTCAAAGTCAGTTGTATTTAAATTTGAAAACCATAAGTGTTTTCTGATAATAATCAAACATATGTCTTATTAATGAACTAAATGTCAGGTGAATTGAACAAACAGATTGAAACTAATTAAAATTCAGATCAATTTCCAAAATATAAAATGCAATGCATATAACATCCACTTTTTTGCAGCAATTTAAACTCAAGAGTTTTTCTTTGGCACTCCTATGGTATTCTCATGAGTTACTATGTTCAGGTACACATAATAAAATCTAAAAAATGTGATTTTCGCTTATCTGATAAAAGCATTTTTTGAAAATTTCTGAGCAGAGTTTAAAAGGATTGGACTATTCCAAACAGAATTATCGATTGCATGTCAAACAACTAAATGTATTATTGATTGCATGTTACACGGTAAAATGAATGACAATGTCACAAGAAAGAGTGTTTGCTACCTTTAATAATGTATGTTTACTTTTAAAATTTTATCTTATACTTTATTTTATTTTCATAATAAATCCAAAATTATATTGGATTATTGCTTTTTTTCATAGCAATTCAAATTCTTTTAACAATCACATTTTCATTTTGTATTAAGAAATGAAGTGCTTCCTCCATTTTGTAAAACTAAAATATAATCAGTGATTGTTTCAGAAAGTACCTTCAACTAAATCGATATTATTGATGTATAATCTGAATATTTTATGAACATTGATTGTTGGCGATAATTGCATACATTTTGAAAATAAGCACACCTAAATCAAAATGGATAATTTCAAATTATTTCATAACCCTATAGCAGATGAAGTTGTGCAGACACTATAACATCTAGCTGGATGTTAAATTATAAATGCTCAAAGATTTGAATTTTTAATAAAGGCTGAAAGTTTTCGTGAATCCCATGAACGTAAATTTACTATATTTAATAATTCCTTAAAAGTTAATAATGACTATTGAAATTTAAATCTAAATTATCCTTTAACAAAAAATAATGGATGAAATTTAATAGAAATTAATGATTCTCCTCTAATATTATGTATCAACTAAAAGAAATATTTAGGTTTTTCTTTCATAATATCCTCATTTTATATATTTACTATCACATCATATAGAATTTCGGTCTCATGTTAAGACTTCATTTTAAATAATGCAGTTTATGAAATTTTAGAAGAAACATTTTTAATTTTTTAATTTTCAAAAAAATTATTTTTATAAAATTATTTTAAAAATGCTGATATTTTATTTAATTATAACTATATAAATCTGTGTGCTCAGTGGAATTATTTCAAAGCATCAAAAATATTCAATAATTTCAAAATTTGTTATGTGCCAAGTTAATTACTTCATTACAGTTTATGAAGAAAAGTTTACTATATCAACCAAAAAATGGTTAATTTATTTTCTTCCCCAAAACGTTTACAAGTATTTTTCTACAATTTTCACTCAAAACACTCACGTGGTTATTTTCAAACTGATTTTTTTATAATAATGTTTGAAACAAAAATTTCCATAATAATAAAATTCATTAATTGCATACGAATATCAAGACAGAAAAGCGGTTATATAAGTATTCTGGTTTTATGCATGACATGTTGAATTTGTATTACCAGAACAGCACGGCATCTCACGTCTTTACCCCCGCCCCTCCATTCTGTAACCATTATGGTCACTGAACGGTTTAATGGGCATGTCACGGAAAATTTATTAAATACGAGAATATTTACAGAAGAAAAAAATTAAATAACTTTGTTCAGAATTTACAAAGTCATAAGAAAATAATGATAATATGAAACTGTTTACAATTATATTCTACTTTGAAATATTATTGAAAAATTGTCTGGAAACTCTCCAGAAAGATATTATGTTTGAGGAAAAACCTGAATTATGCGATTATTAGAGTTATCATCATAACACAGTAGATGAGGATGCAGTTAATAAAATCTAATATAAAATAATTTTGTTAATGGTAACAAAGATAATCTCTATTTGAAAGATATTTATGAATGCATATGTATGTGAATAAACTATGGTTATTTTTTTCTTGTATCCCTTAGTCCTTGTGTGTGTGTGTGTGTGACACTCGATGTTGAAAGCTAGGCAGGCAAGAAAATACCTTTATTTTCCCTGATAAATTTTATTATCCTATAGATTTTTTGCCTGGAGAGGAAATTGTTGGCGACTCCTCTCAAGAATTCTTGTTAAAGGTTTCGTGATAATTTTTTGATTATGCCAAGAGATTGTAAGTCTGCACTATGTACAATATTGAAGTGTCACGCCAATCAAAAACTGTGAGGGAAAAAATTCCAATAGATATCTATTGTGATCACAGGTATTTGGAAAGTAATTTTTCATCAACGCTAAGCTTATAAAAATTTCAAAAACTCGTCAGCTAACTGCATATATTCAATCTTTGTTAGATTGTTGAGTTTTATAATTTGTTGGATGAATGTTCCTGTTTATCATAGTACCAAACAAGTATTTATTGTTCCAATATTTGTGTTCACCTGGAGTAATTAAATCTAAAAACTGAATGTTGGAAATGTAAGGTGGCATAATATCTTCTACAAATGTAATTGGAAAAAGTGATTAATCATATAGGCAAACTTTACTCCACTCTGTGGGTATTCTTATGGCAGTCCTCATATTATTGTCTGATATACCTTCATTAGGTAAAAAAAAATCGCTAAATGTAATAGCGAAAGAGAATATGAAATATGTTTGTGGATACTAAAAATTTCATTGTAGCCAGAACTCATTGTTTTGATACATAATTAAACTTTTTAAAACGAAGATCAGAACAGTTAGAATATAAATTGAATGAAATACATCCATTGTTTGATATTAAAATAACAGCTTATAGAAGCAGATAGGAAAAAATCCTTCCATAATTTAGTAAAATTATAGAGCTTGTATTTTGCAAAACATTGTTTCTCCGCTTTTTTTCCGAAATGAAATATAACATGAAACAGGACATTTTTTTATAGTT
This sequence comes from Argiope bruennichi, assembly GCF_947563725.1. Taxonomy (NCBI): domain Eukaryota; kingdom Metazoa; phylum Arthropoda; class Arachnida; order Araneae; family Araneidae; genus Argiope; species Argiope bruennichi. Next base: position 61,685,679 of record NC_079154.1, read on the forward strand.
AATTCTACCACAAGTTCGAAATGTATATTCGACAATTGCATTATACTTGCCAATTGCTTATTAATTAAAATTAAAAGAAAGAAATTATAATATTAAAATAATATGAGAAACTTTGCCACCAAAAGCAATATTAACCTATTTGTGTTGACTGTAATACTGTCAAATCTTTAATATATATATATATATATATATATATATATATATATATATATACAATATCTCCCTACTTTGTCAACAATCCGCAATGATATAGTTAACCTCTCGGATACTTCTAGAAATTTTAAATAATTTAAAAAAGAAAGTAAGATACACTTTAAAAGAAGGTGTTAGATACAGATAATCTTATAGCAATCATCGATAGAAATAAAGTTCTCTCGCTGCTGGCATTATGAAACAATTTGCCAACAATAACATTGAAACAATTGAATTATAATTTTTTGAATAAACACAAAGAATATAAGTTTGAAAATTCCCATGCTAACGTGAGCAAACCGAGCATTTTTTGCATAGTAACTTGGAAAAATATCCACATAAACTAACTTTAGTTAGAAACAAAGTAGAAGTTCCAGAATGATATCAAGATAATCAATTCACGACATATTGGACAATACAACAAATTGTTGATGAAGATTCTAGAATGAAAGTTGAGCTATATATAAAAGAAAAACATATTTAGATTATATAGTGGCTCATAAAGTCAGAAAATTCAGATACTAACTTGATCCCAAAGGTGCATTTTTGGCAAAGTGAATTAGTTGAATTTCCAGACAAACTAGCATGGGTTCAGAATGATATCAAAATAATAAACACATGGCGGATTGGACACAAAGGTCAACAGATTACTGCTGCTGATTCGAAATTATAAATATTACCACACATGAAGGAAAAACATATTAGATAAAAAAAAATTGTTATTTGTACAAATTTAATTCTAATTTCAGTCGATACTATGCAACAAAAGTTTTTTGCAATTTGCAATTGTTATCTATACACTTTGATTTGTCGAAATGAATATATGTTTTATTCATTAATAATGATTCAATTCTTTTCTGTAAAACTCTTTTGACGCAAATCTAATGCTATGACCGCTGTCAACATATATTTTTATATAAATATTAATTAGTCTTTACACTTCAGTTGAACTAATTTTAATCTGATTTGGAGAGATTTTCAAGCGTATTTCCATAATAAAAACATTAATTACGAAATTTAAATTCTCTCTTATGTCGAAAAACTGAACTAATCTTACAAAAGCAATACCAAATTCGGACACTTCAACAAAATAAAACACAAATGTCAATAAAATCATTGCAGAGCATGGTTCTTATCAACTTACATCGCTTTCATTTAAATTTTTGAGCAATTTAACACTTTTCTGCTGTTTTATTTCCTGAATAAATATTCAGTAGTTCGTTGGAAAATATCATTAGCTGAGTGAGAACTTTTACTCTTTTTTATAGAAAACTTGATGGATTTCGCACCATTTTAATTTGATTCTAAATTTAAAATGAGTAATCCGTATGTGAACAGAGATCCTACAATGGATAACAGGAGGCTCTTTTTCAAATCAGTCATTCCACCAGCCGACCGGAAAATGACTTCCTTTTCTCCTAGTCTTTTGAGAAAAGAAATATTTTTTTCTTCATAAATAGTTATCAACTGTTGTTTATCAATTAAAAGGCCTGCAATTTCTTTCATTTTCTGAATGTTTTCTGGAATCATAGAACTGTAGCTAATAAGAGAAACTATGGAAATACAACTTACTGAAGCAGCGCTCATATAATTTAAAATCAACGATAAAGGGTCTCCATCTTTCAAACAAAAATCCAATGTGAAATACAAAGTTATGGAACAAATAGAGAAAATGGCGAACAACGGAGTCGATAAAGTGCTTTTCAAAAGACGGATGTTTTCTTCAAGCATGTTATAATCCTGTAGCATTTCAAAACTTTTAAGATTTATCATATTGAAATCCACGTTTCTTAAGTTAGCATTAAATGCAGAAAGATAACACCCAAATTGCTTTATTAAAAGACAGCATGATAAAACGGAAAGGGAAAGAAACTCAAAAAACACAGTGTGATATACATATTCACCAAGAAATGTTACAATTATTTTGTACTTTCTTTCTTCAAATATGAATCCCAATGACCAATAACCAAATAATTTGTCATGTAAAATATAAGCTTTAAGGGCTCCATAAAACACTGGTTGACTTCGGAAAATAAATAAAAGTATTTTGATGAAACATTTGTTAATTTCATTGGGTCGAAGAACGAATTGCGTATAACGAGATCTAAGTGAATGCACAAGAAATCTTAAATTCTTATATTCATGCAAAACTGAAAACCACAACAGAATGCAAACGGAATTATTAAGAACATATATTATCGTGAGTTTATAACTTTCTGCATACTTTGAATTGACTAAGGTAGCTAAAATTAGGTAAAAGACGAATAGAGGGAATGAAATAGAGAAATAATAAGAATAAAAATAAAAAGTTTTTTGTCGGAATTTTTGACTTCCAATGTTGATGAGCGAGAAAATAATCCATAGAGGGATAAACACTGTTTTAAAATTTGTTAAATGCGCGTTCTTCATTATGAATTTAAATATATTTCCATGATATTAAATCCTGAATTGGTGGCTGGATGTTATCAGATTTCAGAGCAATTTTATAGTAGTTTGAAGCTTAAGACTTTCTTTATGTGTCAAATATTTCTATTGATTGCTACAAATTGGCGGCGCTCTTTCGTCCTTTACATTGATTGTTGAAGTACAATCTGCCTGTGCTTTATCAGACCAAACACTGAATTCTGACTCTTTATTTAGAAAGAAAAAAAAGTGCTTAAAATGTAACAAATCAATGAAACCTTCAACGCAAAATGCAAAACATCATCATAACAAGTAAAGTCAATTCTGTCTTAGCATAAAATATAATCTATTTACTTTTGATAATATATTTCAAAGAATTCAATGGTTTTCTCATTCTTTGAAATATTCAGGTGAAACTGTAAAATCCCAAGGAGTAAATTCGATATATTTGATAAAACTTTTTCAGTAATGTAACATCGATACTTTAAAAGAACTGAATACTTTATTAATAATCAATGACTCGCCATTACAATCAAAATATCATTTTCTTTCAGTTGCGGATAATTAATCTAAAAGCTTTCATTTTTTAATGATAAATTGAACATGGTTTGTGGTCAACTAATCAGAGCTGAAGACAAATTGATATCTTTCATTTCGATTGTGAAATGTAAATGAATTCCATTATAAAAATAATTGTCCAATAAAATTATTTTCTAAAATATTCGTTATGAAATTCAAACAATCGATGTATAATGTGGATACTACATTAAAGTCTTTTCCTTAACTTCAAATTTTGTATGCTTTTAGCTATCGGAATACATAATAGATTTTTCGATCACTTCTTGAAAAGCGGGAGTTCTGAGATTTTAGATATTTATTTGTTCGCAAAGCGAATGAAAGATTTTATTCAAAGAAAGATTAAAGATCAGTTGAAATAATTATAATATTGAATTGAAATCATTATTAATGTTATTTAGATCATTTATATGTAGATATGAATTTGAAAGACTTTAAGGTTTCATATATCATTTTTTTGTTAGAGAAAATAAAGACTAAAAAATAAAAAAATAAAAAATAAAATCAATTTTTTAAAAATAATAAACAGTGGTAAATAATTCATTTGAAATTGAAAATAATGTAGTACTATCAAAAAACATCACAATCGATAAATTCTTTTGAAAATGATAAAATGTGATCATTAAAATTTAAAAATACTTTAATATATAATATTTAATATTCAAAAGAAAAATATAGTGATTATCCAAAGAATATAATAAAATCATTCGGAGAAAAGGATCAGAAATGGTTATCTATATATTAAAAAATAGTATTAGGAAGAAGTTTTCTTGAAGATTATACATAATTTTTTAAATATAGTACTTCAATAAAGCCACCCCATTAAGTAAATTTGTTTGGGAGCCAACTTGTAAATTCTAAGTAACCGGACTTGGAATAAGGTGAAGATTTGTATTCTTTATATAATCAGAAATCTAATTCTTGTTGTCTCGTTCTTTAAAAAATAATAAGGGAAATGATAATTTGTTATTATCATTTACAGAATATATAAAAGACTAAAGGTTAGAAAATAATGAATATATATCTAGTGTACCCCCCAAAAATAGATTAGAGTTTATTTCTTTAGCATTTACAATATAATATAGACTTCCCTTTGCAATGTTTCATCAAATAAAGTTCCAAATATATAAAAAGTCGTAGAAGTTGATACTAAAAATGTTTAAAAATTAAATTTTTACATGGTCCCCATAGTAAAAGAATTTCAGTGAGTAAAATATTTTTCCTACACTCATCTATGGGTACACAAAGTGTCATTTTAGTATATGAAAGTTATATAAAAGTTATAAGTCGATATGAAAGTTTGAGCGAGCAAATCTTCGTTTTAAACAATCAACCGCCATTGCGGCATCTTTTTTTTTTTTTTTTTTTTTTTTTTTTGAGAAAGAGAGAGATATAATGTATCTATTATGACAGATTATTAAAAGAATGAAATCAGGATGCATTCCTTAATTTTTATTATATTTTGTAAAATGGAAATATATCATATTAATTGAAGTGGGAAAAAAAGTTCACAATTAATATCTTCGACATACATACAAAGGTGCAATACTTTGTTAACAACATTTGTTAAAATTTTAAATACCAAAATTTACATATTGACTTAAGCCATTTTTTAAGTCAATATGAAATTGGCGTTTGAGCGAGCAAATCTTCCATCTGAGCAATTCTACCGCCATCTCTTTCGGGTTTTTTTTTTTTTTTTTTTGAGATAGATAGAGAGAGAGAGATAAAATGTATCTATCACGACAGGTTATTAAAAGAATGAAATCATGATGAATTTCTTAGTTTTCATTAAATTTTGAAAAATGGAAAAATATTATATTAATTGAAGTAAGCAAAAAAACTTGTTAAAAACTAATACATGCAAAGTTGCAATACTTCCGAACATCTGATCCAGTTCATCACTTATGACTTCAAAACAGATTTATTGAATCTGTCTGCAAAGATCTCCTGCATATACAGGAGACATGCTAAACATAGAAGAAATGTAAACAGTCTCGTAATAAATATCATCAGGCGTTTAGATAGGTGATGTAGGAGGAAATTCAAAAGATCTTTGTTAGCTTATCCGCGTTTTCTGTTCATTAGGTCTTGGCATATGGTGAGGAAGAGAACCAGTTAGTTGCGACTATACTTATAGAACATATATCCTGTAGAAAATATAATTGCAGAAGTATTAATGTATAATGCCATTCAAAATTAACTGAATATATCGGTTACCATTCAACATGCTATTGCATAAAATAGATAAACCAAAGAGTTTTTAAAAATTCCGCAGTATATTTATAGAAAATTTTTACTGATGATGAACTGTTTGTACTATTTTAATTTGCGTCTGCCTAAATTGTATTTCTGAAGAAAGAGATATTTTATCCCAACTAAAATGGATGATTTATTGTAAAATTTTTGAAACTGATCAAGATCTGGTGGCAGCTGACCATAGAATAAAGAGTTTAACAAATCAATTAAACCTTTATTATTAAAAATAAGATTACATAATTCGATTTATTCTTTTTTAATTTCAATTCAACCTTAAATATTCAGAATGCATGCCGTATTATAATCGTTACAAACCTGTAATTTTGCTTCCCAGCATGAATAGTGTCACCATAAGAAAGACTGTTTTACAGTTATCGGTATTGGATGCTGTCGGGTGCCGAGCCAGTGATCCCAGTGTTTGGCTACAAACTTGACTACCATTTGTCACCTTGGCGAAAAATTTGGTGACATTGGCGAAAAAATGGATAATGCTCGATATTTCGTGAATTTTGTCGATCCGTCCATTACGAACCTAGCTATGCCTAATTGGTCTAAAAGATTCTAGGCCAACCTCCCGGGAAATATAAAAGGCTGGTACTCTCAAGCTTTGGTGTATCGTCGAGAGTAGTCGTCGTGAATTGTAGTCGGAGTCGCCGACAAGTAACGAGGCTTCGAGAGGTTAGCGAAGCAACAGCGGAGTGCCAGCGTTGTGTGGAGCGAGTGTTGAACTGCTGTGTGCCAAGTTCTGTTCTCTACTGTGGAATCAGCATCGTATCTTGTGTGTAGTAGCCAGATGTGAGAAGTAGTGAGTTGGCAGCTAAACACTCGTCTGGAGAGACCGTAGAACGAAGCTCCGAGGATCCCCTCTCCTGCTAGATTCTGTCTGACTGCTTCGTGTTCTGTGGTCGATTGTGGGTTACTGTTTACTGTGTGCTGTCCTGTGTTCGTCTCGGCTGTAAATATTTGTCTTCTGTGTACTCGCCGTCTTTGCATTAGTGTCTTCGTGTAAATAAAAGTCGTTGTTTTCTAATGAGGGCCAGCTGATTGTGTTTTCACATCATCAAAATCAGCACCATCAAAAGAGCCTGTCGGTGGAAATCCGTAACATAATACTAAAAATATTTGCATTTGATAATAAATTTTTTACCTCTATTGGTCCTCATGTGAGATAACGTGTCCAAAAGAGTAACATTTGTCCAATTTTTGATAAAACTGTATTCGAAATTTTTCACCGTATTTTTTAAAGACCGTACAGTTTTTGAAATAAACCTTGGATGAAGTTTTACAAGTCAAAATAAGTGCTACTTACAATGATGTTGGAATTTAATGCTTTAATTTGTCAACTTGATTGATTTTTCATTATAAATGGAGATAGATTTTTAAATCATTGGAATCTAATAGACAAAATTCAAGATGCAAATTTTATTGTTTATTCTGATATAATAAACGGGAAATTAATTTATTAATTGGCATAATGGAATTTTATAATTTAAAGCTTCTTCAAGAAAATATAAATTAGATAATAAAAATTATATATATGCATAATATCATGAGGATATAGTGTTAAAAAATGCGGATATAATGTTTAAAATCGTGTATTTTAAAATGTAAAAACTTAAAATAAAAAATAACCATTTTAAATAATCTATATTTATATAAAGTTCAATGTGTGTGTGCGTGTATGTGTTGGCATTCTACAGGCCAGGCCGTTTGACCTACAGCTACCAAATTCGGTACATGTATATCTTGCAGGTCGTAAATGTGCACCTGGGGCTCCTTTTTTTGAATTTTTAATTAGAATTTTAATTATTAATAAAAAACTAACTTTCCCGCTAAAAAATATTTTTCATTTTCCCCACCGTCAAATGAGTAAGGCTTCAGTTTTTTTCCCCAACAGTAATGAGGCTAGGCTTAACATTTTTCGGCCAACTATTTCAAAGAATTCTGTTTATTTTCTTAATGTTTGATGCATTTAAAATTAAACATTGTTAATTAATCGATCTTTCAGATTCAATCTGAAGTACTTTTGAATGAAAATAAAACAGAATAAAGGAAATTAAAAATTTCTAATCTGCATAGCATTACCCCAACTGGCGTAGAAAAATTCACGCATTTGCGTTACCGTAACTGGCGTTGAAAATTCACGCATGCGCATTGAGTTCTGATTGTTGATAAATATTATCAAAGCATGCGGACCTGATTTAAATTATTTTTAGGTGTATGCTATTGCAATTAAATTGTATTTATGTTAGTTATATATGTTTGTATATGCATATAGTTTTAATTAAATCATTTTTTCAGTAGTTTTTTTTAAACCTGTTTTCAACCGATTATTTTAAATGATTCGTTTTATTTTCTTAGTGTTTGATGCATTTAAAATTAAACATTGTTAATAAATCGATCTGCTCATGATGAATCTGAGAAATTTTGTTGACAAATTCTTGAGATATTACATAAATTATGAAAGATATTCTTTAGTGCCCATAAAGTTTAAACGCTTAGTGACTCAGTTTTCAATAATCATATTTTAAAAAATGCTTTGTTTCAGTAAAAAATATTATTATATCAATTGCAGATTAATCCTTTCCACTTTAATTTAAAGCATAAATTCTAGGGGAGCTAACAGAAAATTAGAGAGATACAAATAAAGTTATGACTAAAGGCCTTTATAATATTATGAGTGACTATCAAAATTTGAAGATTTAAAATATTTTAATGAAGAAGATATTAAAGAAAAAAATGCATAAAATGTTTAATTATTAAAATTTTAACTTACATTAAGATTGGCGAACCGGCTGGTCGCCAAAGGCGGCTAGTGTATCATAAAACAAAAATTAATATTTTAAAAAAACAATAGAACTAAAAGATTAAAATTTAAAAATGCATTTGAATATTCTAAGCTATTTTATTCTAATTAAAATTAAAATAATTGTGATGCTCTTAGAATATTTTTTTTCAGAATCTCACAATTTTTCTTTGATAATTCTTTTTTTACAATTTTACTTAGATATTCATTTTTTATGAAAAGAAATTATTAAGAAAAGAAAAGATTTTTAAGTAAGTAAGAATTAAAATATTTATAATCAGAATATCAAAAAAAAAAAAAATGAATATCTAAAGTTATAGTAGAATATATAATGGATTAACAATGAATTTATTAGACTAATAAATAAAAATTCATTACAAATTCATAGAATTAGCAATATATTTATCAATAACTTGTCAAAATCATTAATTGAGGGCGATTTTCATTTAGATGCTTTTTTATATATTTGATTAGAATAAGATGTATTTATGCTTTAGGAATGTCACCCTTCTTGCTAAGTTGATTTTCACTTGTTGTTACGTTAAGGTGACCATGTTCGTTTCCGGCTTAGACTTGTGTATATCATGCGAATATCAATTAAATTTTTGTCAGTTCGAAAGACAAAACCGAAACCATTCTCCAGTGATAATTGTTTAGTTAATATTTGAAACAATAAAGCCGAAAATAATAATTCTTATAAGAATACTATAAAAGATGTTTTATTTTAAAAATATTATTGTACAAAAAATAAATACAAAGAATCAATTAGAATTTTACATAATTAGATTTTGTACAAATAATCCAATAAAACTTTGTAGAATTAGATTTTGTACAAAGAATCCAATAAAACTTTGTAGAATTAGATTTTGTACAAAGCATCAATTAGAATTTTTTCATAATTTCGTTTTGTACAAAAAAATCAATTAGAATTTTACATAATTAGATTTTGGACAAAGAATTAATTAGAATGTTGTAGAAAAAAATCACTCAGAATTTGTACAATTCAGTTTAGAATTTTTTGCAATCGATATTAAAATAATGCGTATACTTCTAAAGATATAATTTCCAATTTCTTAGTATAAATTACATAATTATCAACACTGACTGATTTTTTTTAAAACTTTTTCTACATTTTATTAGTAATTGATCTTAGCTTAACTTAGTTTCTTTTCATTTAAATTTCTGACTCTTTTTTATCCTTTTATTCCATGAACTCTCATTACTTTTTTATTATTTTATTTTTGTCCAAAATTTACAATAAGTAATCCGTATGTAAAAAGTGCTCCTACGATGGAGAACGAAAGACTTTTTTTCACATCAACCATTCCACCGACAGAGAAGAAAATCAATTCCTTCTTTTCCAGTCTTTCTAGAAAGAAAATATCTTCTCCTGTTCTCGAAATCCTCAAATGATGTTGTTCTTGTAAAAGTCCTGCAGTTAATTTTATTTCTTGAATACTTTCCGGAATTTTAGAACTGCAAATAATAAGAAAGGAAATGACAGAAAAACCCACTAAAGCGATCACAAAATATAGTACTAAATCGTAAGGTGGACTTTCATTTTTTAAAGATACATCCAATGTAAAATATAAGTTAAAGGAACAGCTAAGGAAGATTGCAAATAACGGCATTGATAATACTCGTTTCAAGAGACGTATATTTGTTTCAAGACTATTATATTCACATAAAACTTCGAAGCCTTTTTGAATTAACAAATCAAAATCCATATTTCTAAGATTATCTTTAAATTCAGTCAGGCAATAACCGCAATGTAAAATCAAAAGACCAATAGACAAAGATGTCGTGCAAAGGAACTCAATCGCCACGCTATAAAATGCGTATTCGTCGATTATATTAATAACCATTCGATGCTTTTGTTTATCAAACATGTATTCAAATGAAAATGAATTCAATTCCTCTTCATCTGCGACACAGACATGAATAATAGTAAAAATTGCTGGCGTAATTATGAAAATAAACAAAAGTAAATTCGCTAAGTTCTTCCAAATTTTTCGGGAACGTAATATTATATGTTTAGAGCTAGAGCTTAATGAATACGTAAGACGTTGCAGATTCTTTGTTTCCCATGAAATTGAGCACCATAATATGAAACATGCCACAGCATCGAACAAAAAAATGACTGATAATTTAATATTATTATAATAAATGGACTGTGCAACGCCAACCAGAATTAGATAAATTGCAAATATAGGAAATGACATAGAGGAATAGTAAGAATAAATATTAAAACATTTATGAAGAATTTGCTCATCGCTGCCATTAATGAGAGAGCGAATTATCCAAATAAGGATATGCATTGTTATAACACTTGTTTAATAAATTTTCTTCAATTCTAACGCAAATTTGCTGGCTTGGTATTACAATCTTGATATAGAAAACTCAATTTTAAAATTTTCAGAAATATTTCCAATAAAATTTCAGTATATTTATGGTTATTACAATCGCTAACATGATTAAAATGCTCCATTAATCACTTTAATTTTTAAATAATTGAAAATAAGTTGTCCATTTAAATGCCATTGTCTGTATTTGATCATCGTTTTTTTTTTTGCATCCGTTTCAAAATAGCATGGAATAAGATTTTAAAACTACTACAGTATTTTTTAAGTTGTCAATTCAGATATCATTTTCTGTAATTGACCTTTGCAGAAGTTTGGAGGTCCATTTCAAATTGATCTTTGCAGAAGTTTGGAGGTCCGTTTCAAAATAGCATCGAATAAGAGTTTAAAACTGGAATACATCTATTAATTAATTAAATGTTCATCTTTTTGCAGGGGAAATTGCAATTCTGAGCTCTCCACCTCTCTAGACATAAAATTTAACATTTAAAGTCGCAAACTGTTTTTTGTGCTGCTGTTTAAATTTATATTATTTGCTTTTTTTCTTTTGATATCACACATTTTCTGCATCAAGGGCACGGACACATGTATTAATGTATTTGAATGCCCAATATGAAATGGAAAATAGTAATTTTCACGCTCCTTGTGAGAGCTTTTAACGATATTTCTCTTCAGAACTTTAAAAGATTGATCTATTTCATATAAAGTTATTGATTTAATTTTCCATATTAAAATACTTGCTACTTTTGACAATGAATGCTGACTCTGGAAATTTTGTTTTCGTTTATTTTATTATTCTAATCAACTGAAAACATTTTCAATAAACCAAATTTCATCAATAAATTTCCGGATATTCATTTTGTATTGTAAAACGAAAGGTTTCTTCAAATTAAAATAAATAAGCATTTATGTTAGATAGCGCCTTTATTCAAAATCATATATTCGATATGCATCTTGGATATTTTATTGGTTTCTGTATCTTTTCAACTTTTAAAAAAGTTTTGAAAGCCTTTTGAGAAGGAAAATTCCCACTACAAAATGGGATCAATTACTTGATGCAATTGATATAAAATAGGTAAAATCAAGCAAATAATGTATTCTCCTACTGTGCGCTATTTTATGATGTGCATTGATGAAGTACTACAGCATAAAAGAAAATGGATAGAGTTCTTAATAGTAGTACATTTTAGAAGAGAAAATGAAGAGAAGTAGTTTCCGTCAATCGTTTTCAGTCAGTGGAGTCAGCAGTCAGCTGAGTTCTTAATAGTAGTACTTTTTAGAAGAGGGGAAAAAAGAGAAATCAGTTTCCGAAAAAATAATTAACAATTCCTATTATCAGCTTTTAGGATATTAAACTTTTATGTAATAATAGGTTAACAGGGATTTTTAAAATTGACTTTTGAAATAATGTTTAATAAATAATAAATAATGTTTCCAATAAACCTTTTTTTTTATTAATATAAATAATGTTTATTGGAATAAAAGCCTAATATTAATCATTTTTTAATTGAACTCAAAGTAATTCAATTTAAGTAAAAAATTTTGATGAAGTGAAATAACGAAGCAAACTGTTTTATTACATACATATATATATATATATATATATATATATATATATATATATATATATATATATATATATATATATATATATATATATATATATATATATATATATATATATACACATACATTTATATGAATCATAAACATAATCATTATATAAAACTTGAAATATATAAAAAAAAATTTCGAAAATTTAAACATATTTGATTTTTAACTCAATTATATGCGAGAGTATGATCCTTTTACAATGAAATGAAAGTACTAGATAAAGTAAACCTGAAAATATATCTTTGAAAAATCAAGACATCATTTGCTGGCCAACTCAAAAATTGCCTATCTTGATTATTTATTAATTTCTGCTTATCATGCGTTGTGCATTAAATCTTGAAACCGGAAACATAAAGTTCATATGATTTCATTTCTGAATATGAGTAAATGTATATCTTGTGAAGATGTGTTTATGCGTCGAAAATAATAATAAAACACTGAAACATTAAACTGAATTTATTATTTGTAATATAAAGAAACTGAGAAAAGATATATAAATTGAAATAAATAATATCATTCACTTGTTTTCGTTTCGAATTTTAATAGGTTTTTTTTTAATTCTTACTTTTATAGTCTCATAATTAAAGAGAATTTCCTGTAGACATTCTTTTATTTTAGTTCTTATACGTGCTTGTTCTTGTTGTCTACCACGCCTGAAAATGAAGAACCACTGTTTCTTAAAAACACGAATTTATGATTCTGCCCCATAAAACATAACTCACTTCTTGGAGTTTTATGAAAGAAAAAGTAAAATTTTTCACAAACAAAAAGAAAATAAATCCGGTTGGTGCATTTATTGTCAACGCACTCGCTTTTAGCGAAGTCAACGTCTACTTCTAGATAAAAATAAAACAGCTGTTATTTTTTTTGACACGTTTTCCTATCACTCAGTGTTGCCAACGACTATTTTCCAAACATTCACCGATCGTATACAAATTAGTGATATCATGGCATAGAAATGAAAAAAAAAAGTAATAACTTGCAAATATCTACCAGTTCTTACATCAATTCCTTGATGTGGTTATAATTAAAATTCCCCTACAAACAACTCCTGCAGCGTAAACGGGTGAACGGATTGCAACGAAATTTGGTGTATAGACTATATACGAGATGCGCTCACGGAATTTCGAAAAAAAAAATTTAGTTCCAGAATGTCCACCAGAGGGTACCTTTCCCAGAAAAACATTAAATTTAACATAATAAACGACCAACATTTAAACTGAAAAAGGTCATAAATCCGAATTCAAATTATTCATTAAAAAATAATAAACTAAAGGTTAAAAATGGTGCAGAAAATTACCTAAAGTACACTCATCATCTTGCCATCTCTTGCACTCCTCCAGTACTTCTTCAGACACAATCTATTGATTTGGGTTGTGTCAAATAAATTGTGAAAAAATAAAATTATCTGCATTACAATAATTAAATTATTTAATAATGACAAAGGGAAAACCATTTTATTTGCCCTATGAGACAAGTTATATTGAGTATTAAATGTAACTTATTAAATTAAAAAAATCTAATATTTTTTTCAACCATCCGTTTATACGGGTTGGTCATAATTAACCTGATTCTACTCAAACTTATGCGAACCCAGTTCTTTTAATAAGATTTTTGATATTTTAAAGGAACTCTCTGAATAGAGATGATTTTTTTTTTCACTCGCGGATAATTTAAAGCACAAATTTGAAGATCCTCATTATAGTTCTAAACTAAATATAAGAGTTCTTTCTTTTTCTAATTATGCCAAAGTATCAAAAACTGAATTAGAAATTGTGATGAAATATTTTAACTCTTTAATAATAATCACTTCCGACATCAATAAAAGAATTTCTTATTTTTAAAATACTGACATCTTTTTGCAAATAATTCGTCACCGACCTATATAATCTAATATCTGATATTAAAAACTTGAAATTTTTCAGAAAGATTTGAAGCTGTATTGCAGTTCGGGAGTGAGGGAAAATGAACATTCAGTACATCGTCCGACATTATTTTAAACGTTATATAATACTAGAAAAGTTATTTTATATTTCTTTTAAATAAGATACGTTGCAAGATTTTAAGTTAAGATACATTACAATATTTTAAGTCAGCAATTTTATAATTTTTTAAAATTTGCTTTGTATTAATTATTCTTAGTAATAAAGTAAATAGTATCCATATGATTCCTGGAAAATACTGAACCTGAATTTAATTTAGCATTAAACATATATGACATTTATGATTCTTTGCAGATAATAATATATCAGAAAGAGGTCTTTTCCACTGTCATATCATGGAAATTGATCTGATTTGATTTAAATTATTGATTATTTTAGTACAAATGAGCGCATGAATATAAAAAAATTGTAAGATAGTTAAAAATCAATGTATGTCGATAATATGAATTTTATTGCAAATATTTTCCAAATTCAATATTTATTGAATTTTGTTTTCCAATGAGAATCACTTCTATTTCGCAATACAAAATGGAAATTGGAACTTTATTTGCGAAAATTGATTTCATATCCAAGAAAAGTTTTCAGTTTATTACGAAACTCGAACAGAATTTTTAACAGAATCTTTAGATTTAATATCTATCAATCAAAGTTGCAAATATTTTGAAAAATTGTAAATGGTTTTAAACGAAAAGAATGATTTCTATCAGTGCAGATATGAAATATCGGAGAAATGTTTAGAAGGGTGGTAAAAAAAAATTACCTGCATTTCATATGTTCCTTTGTACACCTTAATACGTGCGAAATCCCATTAGGAAAAGAAAAGCATGCTATTGAGAGCAAAAGCAAATTTATCGAGATTTCATTCTAAGAAAGATAAGTGGATGCTCACGTGTTACATTCTATATATTAAAAAATGATGAACAGAAAATTTCAGTTTCTTTTGCTCACGATTCAGACAATTTCCATTTAATAATTATTTGGTTTTAAAGTCTTATAACAAGAATTATGAAACTGATTTCCAAAATTCAGCTACGGTTAAACAAATGCAAAAGTATTTGGATTCGCAATTCTTCTTCCAATTCTTTTAAAGGTGTTAAAGAATATAATATTTGAAACCATGGAAGCAGGTTTAAGGTGCAGTATGTTTATATAAATGCAAGTTTTCAGGTGTAATTGGTTCTCAAAACTTCGAAACTGAGGATTCGATGTCAATGGTCTAAAATCAGTCTACCGATTTATGGTTAAAAATGAAGAAAATATATTTAACTAATTTCAGAACAATGCATATCCCTCTTTGGATTATCCTTACTCTCATTAACGGTGGCGATAAGCTGATTTCTCAAAAGAGTTTTAAATTTTATTCTTATTATTTCAATATTTCATTTCCTGTATATACAATATATCTTAGTTTGGTTGGTGTGGTTAATATATTTTATAACCAAGAATTTAAAATATCATTCATTTATTTGATCAACGTTTTAGTGTGTTTTATGTTGTGGTATACATTTTTACGAGAAAAGAAGAATCTTAAATATCTTACATACTTGTTAAGCTCTCATACTAAATACTCAATAATATTTCCTAGAAAATTTTTTAAACTTTTAGTTAACATGCTCTTGTTTATTTTCGTGAGCGTGCCGTTTCTTTATGCACTTTTGCTACTCTGTTTATCTGATGGAACTGAACCTAATTTCTGGTCATTTGGATATAGAGTTGAAACCGAAAAATACCGAATGGCCGTGAATTTAATTGGCGAATATTTATCTCATAATATGATAGTTGAATTCTTTTGCATGATCGCTTTGGCGTGCTGTCTTTTAATAATACATTTTGGATTCATCCTCTCTCAGTTTAAAGATAATCTAAGAAGCATGGATTTTGATACGTTAACTCAAAAAGGCTCTGAAGTACTAAGAAATTACAATATTCTTGAAAAAAATATATTATTTTTGAAACGAACGTTATCAACGCCGTTGTTTGGAATTCTTTTAAACTGCTCTCTTAATTTATACTTCACTTTGGACTTATATTTCCAAGAACATATGTCTCCTTATGTAATAGCAGAATGTGTTTTGTGTGCTACCCTAGCATTTTCTGTCATTTTCTCTCTTATCTTTTGCAGCTCTAAGATTTCAGAAACTATTCAAGAAATAAAAGGAACGGTAGGGCAATTACTTGAAGAGCATCAATTGAACAAGTGGAGAAGAACAAAAGATGTTTTCTTCCTCCACAGATTAGAAAAAAAAGAGGTCATTGTCTTGTCCGCTGGAGGAATGGTTGATATGAACAAGAATCTTTTGTTGTCGATTTCGGGGGCCTTCTTCACGTACGGATTACTTATTATAAATTTCGGAAAAAATTAAAATAATTTGATGATGGACTGTATATATCATAATAATAAATCCCTTATTCCCAAATTTCCCTTATTTTCTGTCATTAATCCCAAATTATTTTGGAGAAAAACAAGAAATTTTAATTTCGATAAGGCAAAATGTTATTAAAACATGCATTCAAAGGCTCATTTATAAAATAAAATGGCTAGATGCAATACACTTTCTTCAATCCAAAATTACCATTGATCCGGATATAATTCACGTACAAAAAGTAATATTCATAATATTTCATTATTCCTAAAAACTTTTACTGAATTATATGAAAAATGAGAATGTTCTCCTACGATTTGCATATTTTTCAGTTATTTTACACTCTAATTCAATAGTATTTTTTTTTCAAACAAATTAGTATGAAAAAAACCAGTCAACTTTACTTTTCGGTGTTTTTAAAAAGTGTATATTTTGCTCTAGTGATAATTTATTTAATTGTGATGTACTGTTTTAAATGTTTCGTATTTTCATTGCTAATAGATAATTATCTAAAAAAAGCACAACATTTTGTTTTTTTGCAAATGAGTCTTTGAGAAGAAATTTGGAAGGCTGATAGTTTTTCATTACTGAAGCTATATAAAACTATAACTTTATTAAACTATGATAATTAAAACTTTTTTTGTTATGCTTAACATCTTATTCAATAATTCTGAATCATAACTACCTACACTTGTACTTTTTATGGAACTTTGTACTTTTTATGGAATTCCAAAGATTGTACTTTTTATGGAATTCCAAAGATTTTGACTGTTTATAGCGTAATGGAACATCATTTTTTTTTACTATTTCTTAAATTGTAAATGTTATATTTGTACTACTTGAATATTTCAATTTGCTTTATTCATTACATACTTATATTTAAAATGGCATGTTCCATATTTAAAAAAATAATTTTAAAATCTGTTTAATGCAATATTTGAACAATGAAATTATGAAAATTCAATTCTTTGAACAGTAAATATTATATTTTAAAATTTTAAAACTGTGTAAAATCACGTAATAATGCATTTCAGAAAAATGGATTTCATGACTTCATTATATTGATGAATGAATTATTAATTAAATATTTTAAAAAAATGAAATAAATAAAATAACTAATAAAGTATACTTGCGTGCTCATATCTCTAATAAAAGAATGCTTATAAAAGGATTTTATTAAGTTTTTTTTTCTTCTTTCCTTTTTCTTTTTCGTACTTTTTGCTACTTGTCTTATGCCACATGTTTATGTTTGATTGGTGAATATGCAAGACTAAATGAATTCCAAGTATCTGTCTGCGTAGAAGGCACATTTTTTATGACTCTCGTGGGATATACGAGAAAATAGGAGAAGTCACAGTCTGCACCTGTTACTCGTCCAGATTGAGAAACGCTCTGTCTATTAGCGCATTATGTTATTGCTGCATTTTCCCTACCATTGTCAGTGTAGGAAAGATCCAAAAAATGTATCATGAAGAATGTTTTTCAAGGCTTTGACCTCTGGTCTTGAATAAAAGGATCACCCCTCCGTTCGTCTTTACATTTTAATAGATCTCTGGGTAGACATTCGCTATGAGTTTCAAGGTTGTCATTTATTACCGGTTGTCGAAAATCATGCAATGCGACTTTTAGAAATCTCATTATTTGAATTATTTCAGATACAATTATTTACGTCATTTGTATCATTAGATATGTATACATATTACTAAAAACTTAGAAATTAGCTGAGGGATCTTAATTTCAGTGGATGTACCAGTTATACTAAATAACGTTTGCATCAAATAACACGTAATTATTGATATAGTATATCTATAACAACATAGATATTTTTAAAGTCACGGAAATATTTTCTTTGCATTCATCTTTCAAGAAAAGTGTGTTCATCTTTGTGTTTATTTTATTTTTTACAGACTGAAAATTGTACATGCTGAAAATTACACTTTTCAATTTTTAGTTGTCAGTAAGAGTTCACTTAGTCTTTTAATTTGAGCTTTTGCAACGTGGTGGCAAGATATTGATAAAAGTTAATTTCCTCACATACACTAAATATAAACATGTTGTTATTTTATGTGAAATAAATTGTTGGAAAAATGTGATTAAAAAGTTTTTTTAAAAAATTGAATAAAAGTTGCAATTTAATTTGTACGTTAAAGAAAGAATAATATTTTAAATTTTAAGATGACCCAAACATTATTTTTGGATATTACCGCGTAAGAAAGCCAAAATGAAGCTTAATTTTTAATAAAACAAAAGCTTAAATAAAATTTCAAAAGATTTGCTTAGACGGTATACCATGCCTGGCGCCAGTACACACACACATGAAAATATGCAGTCATCTTATTATAGGCAACAATAAAGATGAAATATATTGTTAAAAATATTCAAATATGCGCTAATTATTTTTAAATATCCAAAATTTATTCGGCAAAAAAATTGGTTTCATTGAAATCTTTCTGTTTTAGAATTTTAAGTCATTATATTATTTACAGAAGTAATAACCGAAAAACTCAAAAATTTCGTTTCATTTGTTACTTAATTTAAATTTTAAAAATTGCACACACACACATACATTCATTCTTAATTATAAGAAAAAATAAAAAATTATGTTCATGCATATTTTGCGTGTTGAAATTAAGCATAGGCAAGATTTTGTGGAGAATATTCTGATTAAAAATTGTTAAATAATTTAAATTTTTTATGCAACTTTTCTATGTAGGATAGAGAAAAAGTGTTGTATTTTCAATTAAATTGGTATAATAAACAAAGAAATTGCATTTCTTTAATTTGCAAAACAAAGCACTCATTTTAAGCGTAACAGCATATATTATACTTTGAATCAGAAGTAGTTTTAAATTTCTTTAATATGTATACAGTATGAAACTCTATAACACAGCAATGAGGTAAAATTATTCTGATTAAAGTTCATAAAGATTTTTTAAGGTTCCTAAATTTAACTGTTAGTTTTTCGAGACCTAAACAGTTTAAAAAAATAATTACAAAGGAAATTGCTTTTTCTTTCATATTTCTTTAAATGTTTTTAAATTGTATATTCAAACTTATTTTGATTAAAATCAAATAACCTTTGATTTTTTATGGAATTGTTCTAATTAATTATCTTTTGCAAATTTAATATTATTCAGTTTCATTAACTTAAATATTGTTTAAATACAATGTTATGTACAATTGTATTATTATTAGTATCAATTATAACATATGATTAATAAAACAGTATAAAATTTCTAATATATATTGTCTCAATCAATATAAAACGTCTCATTCCATAAGATTAATTGGCATTTGGTAGTTGTCTTCAAACTCTTTTAATAATGTGAGCAGAATCACTATTAAAACAGAGTTTTTTATAATCGAGATACAGAAAATAAATCTGTTTTGAATGACTTGCAATTCTTGTTTTGTTAATTCAATTATTAAAAATAAGCTACAAAGATTGTTTATATGGAATTCTATTAAAATATGATAGCTAATAATTTAATACCCAAATCAAAAACTAATAAATACCATTAAAATTATATATGATTTAATAAAAGCAAATAAAATATTTGCATATAGAAGTTAGAAAATGGAATAGAAATTCATAAATCTCTTATTGTTTAAGGGCTCATAGAATGACGAGTTGTGCGTGCAATTCCATGAATAATTTGTATAGATTCGTATTTCATTTGAAAGGAATGGCAGGTAACATAATTTATTTTCTTTTTCCTTTTCAAATAATATGAATATTTTTCAAAAACTTATGCCATTATAACCAAATTTCAAGAAATGGATGAGTATAATGAATTTACTTTCCAAATTAGTATTAATCGATTTTTCTAATTTTTTAAGGAATATATTTTTATCTCTTAAGGCAAAATAAAAATTTCATCTGTATTTTCTTATTTATTAATTTTTTTATTCAAAATATGTTTTCCATTTAGAATGAAATGAAGACGAAATTATAAATCAATGCTGTTTTTATTAATACAAAAAATAATGCAACTTGAAATACGTTGGCAGACCATTTCGATAAAAAAAGTCTGTCTTTTACAGGGCTGAACAGAAATCTCCTAAATAATATTGTGAAGAACG
Organism: Argiope bruennichi; assembly: GCF_947563725.1. Taxonomy (NCBI): domain Eukaryota; kingdom Metazoa; phylum Arthropoda; class Arachnida; order Araneae; family Araneidae; genus Argiope; species Argiope bruennichi. Next base: position 61,706,278 of record NC_079154.1, read on the forward strand.
GAAAAGGCAACTATTTTGCTATTGGAAAAAAAAATGTTAGAACCGAAAAACCATGCTTTAAAGTCAACTTTTTCGAAAATACGGAAATTTGTTGCTCTTATTGGTAAAATTGATTTAATTAGTGTCTGAATTGCAGATAGTTGTCACAATTATTGAAACTATTTTGGAACAGAAATGGGAGTTCTACTTAAATCAAATAAATGCAAGCTTTTATGTGATCTAACTAAGGACATAATATATATAACTAACAGATTTTCCAACGATGCGCATAAGTATTTGAATTATATTTTCTCTTCAAGGAAATCAAAAATTAATAGAAATGTTTAAAGTGTTACTTTCATTATTCCTCTATTTTATTTCCTCTAACCACAGCACATAAAATTTTGGCTGCCTTTGTGTATTTGTACTATGATGAAAATATTAAATTATTATTGAATCATATTTTCAATGTTATCGCTTGTATTTTGCCACGATGTTCAATCTTACGACTAAAGAAGAATCTAAAACTGCTTATGCAAAAATGAAATTCTCCTCCAATGCAGTCCATACGGTGCTTATTTTCAAACTGCATAAATGTTTTGACGATGATTTTGCTGATTTTTCATGTTTTACCAGTACTCTTAGCAGTTTTCCTTGCCTATTTTACTCATGAAATTGAATACGAATTCTGGACAGTTGGATATACATTTGAAACACAAAAGTACAAAATTGTACCTACTTTTATTGGAGACTATATACATTACTCTTTATTTGTAGAGTTTCTGTGCATCACAAGATTATTGTGCTGTATGTTGATAAGAAATTAGGGATCTCAACTCACTAAATTTCATGCTAGATTCAATTGCCAGGATTTCGAATTTTTAACCCAGCAAGGCTTCGAAATATTAAACGATTGAACTTGTATTTTTCTTTGGCTTTCTTTCTTGACCAAAGAGCCTGCTTTGCTTACACAGTAGAAAGTGTTTTACTCGCTTTAATGGGCGTGTTTATTATAACTTTTTTCATTATTTACAGCTCCAAAATTCCAACATCTATTCAGCAAATAAAGGAAACAGCTAGCCTAAAAATTGAAAAAACTCTAATGAGCGTTTCGAGAAAAGGAAAAGACATTTTATTTCTGAAAAGACTGAAAAAGAAGAAACTAATTTTCTTCTCAGCTGGCGGAATGGTTGACTTGAAAATGAATGTCTTATTATCCCTTTTAGGATGTCTCTTTACATACGGATTACTTATCATTAATTTAAAATAAAATTAAAATAACGAGAAAGTCTTAATTAATTTCAAAAAAAGGCTCATGAAAATAGTAACAGAAGATTTATTTAGCTTATACAAACTATTTGAAAAATAAATAAAAAAGAAACCAAATTATTATTAATGTATTAGTCTAATATTATTAATGTGGTAAATAATTGTTTTTGAGAAGAATGAGAATCCTAACATTACACTTATTTTGTTTGCGCTATTTTGAGTAGTATTTGTTAACTAAATTTTTAATTTACATTAACTATAATTACATTTCTTTTTTTTTCTTATCTTTCTTATCTACTTTTTCTTTTTAATTTAACGAACTGATTCGAAAAATGGAAATTAATGTAACGTTTATAGCTGTATTTTCTTTCGTTTCTTTTCCATCTATTGATTTTTAATGTTTATTCATACATAATTCAAATAAATAATAATAATTTATAATAAATTCAAACGTTTCATCGTTGTAACGTCTTAAGACTTCAAATAGGCTAAAGTTAAATTAATCTTATTGTTTATTGTAAATTGTTTCTTTTATATATGTATGAATCATCAGTGAATATGAGAATATGTTTGTGTCGTATTTTTCTGATATATTTCATTTTGAATTTTTCTCTCAAAAAATTGTCGGTGTTTCTTTTTTTTAATTATGTATATAGGTTACCATCATAGACTTTAAAAGCTGAATTTTTACGTGCTGTCGAAAATGCAGATTTTATCCTGAAATTGTTCATTATAAAAGTAATTTTGTAGTTGGTTTTTTCCCCAAAGGTCTCAAGTTGAATGTTTAAAGTAAATGTCCTGTGTCGATTACAAAATATTTTACTTAAAATGAATGGTATGAATTTCTTTTTGACTCTAATTGAATTCGCAATACAGCCTTAGAGAAAAAAAACCAAAGATGAACCTGAATGATCAAATGGACGACTGATTGTGATCCGGTTTTATAGTAAACGCGTCTACAGCTTCATCAGTTTAAATACGATGCTAAAACAAATGGAATCTGTGCTAAAATAGTCAGAATATTTCACCTTACTTATTTGAAAACATTTATATGCGTATGAAAAATTTGTTTCTAATATTATAATAAAAACGCCTGATTCAAGACATTCTTCGTCAAAATGAAAAGCACTAATTGGAGGGGAAAACATTTGCAACTAAATTCCTAAAACAATCCCTGTGAATTGAAATGCAAGAAGACAACCTTTATGGGAGATAGTATATTCATCATTCGTCAATTGTAATACAGCTACGTTCTATCGCCTAATATAGTCAGATTTTTATTTCATTTTAAATAACCTGTTAGAATCCTCTTAATAATAGTAATTTATCTTCAAATATGTTAAATTCACAACAGTATCTGGAGGTACCAAGATTCGCCAGGAAGTTTTTTTTCTGAGAAAATATTTATATACGAATTACATATGAATATCTTTCAGTCTTACCTCATTTCACATCCATCAGCTCCATCTCACCAACTTTTGAGAAAACAAGTGGTTATCAACCTATGTCAGAGTTGCAAGTACCACAAAAATTCTACGAGATGGCTATACATGACACTGTCAATATGAGAGCAGGTAATGTGTAAAAAAATGTGTGTGTGTGTGTGTGTGTGTGTGTTTATTTATGTGTAAAATCGCGGGTTTTTGTTTTCAGTAAAAACATTAAAAACTTAAAACAAAACCTTATCTAAATACAAAATTTTATAAAAATCGTTAAGGCCGTTTCCGAGATACAGAATTATAATATAAATATTATATATAAATTTATATACATATAAATATTTCGTGCTTAAAATTATACGAATTAAACTGTAATTTCATGTGAAATTGTTAAAAATAAATTTTTTTATTATTTTTGGAGCAAACAACGTTAAGCAATCTACAAAAATTCTATCTTTTCCGCTTGCGATCTTTCTATTACAATTGTTTGAATTATTTGAAATTCATGAAAATGTGCTTAAAACATACTAAAATATACCAGCATAATTGGCTAAAAATGAAAAGTATTCATAATCATAAAAGTAATTATTGCATGCAGAAAAAACCTGCATTGTCCTAGACAACATATTTAAAAACTGAAACAATCTAAAATTTCGTGAATTTTAAAAAGAAATTTAATATCCTTAACTAGCTCTATTTGTAAGTTTAAAAGAAATATTTGTATTTCCAGAGACAAACTTTGTTTAATGTTTCAGAAATATTCAGTTAACTATTTAAAATGGGATATTATTCCAATCACGTGAACAAGTAATAAATAAGACTTTTCATATTTCAAAACGTTAAACATCAATTATTTGAAGTTTGCAGCAATAACTTAGTAGCACAATGTAAAGCAGCATGCAATTACATGTTGGACGAAGTGTGTAGACAGACCGATCATTTGAAATTAACGACACGTGATATGGTCCATTGGGCTCTTTTCGATTCGAAATAATTGATGAAATTTTCAGTAAACTGAATAAAATTGGAAATAAATAATTAAAATATATGGACTCAGAACTATTATTTTGAATGCATTTTGGAAGATTATGATTTTTCGTTTTCCCAGTTTTTCATTACAAAGTACTTCCAGTTCGAAAAAAAAAAAAAAAATGGAAATTTCATCATATGCTTAATTAATGAAAAAATAAAGATTAAGAATATCGTTTTCCTGTAACATAGCAACTGATGCAAAAACATTAAAAGTATATGCTTGGAAATCAAAATGCTTAAAATCACTAAGGATAGCAATCCTAATTGTGTACTAAGAACATAGTGTATAATGTTTCTTCACTTTGAAGCAGATACCGATCTTTTATGAAAAAAATTTCAAACAGTTAATCACAGTCTCGTTCTCATCTGCGTTGACAGTAAATTCTGCGAATTGCTAAAGTACATTAAAAAGAAACCTTTTATCCATGAAATGGCTGTACAAAATGGGACTTAAGTAATGTTCAAAGTAGCAATCTGATACCAGCAGAATAGGAGCATATTGCAAAAAAATAGGAAAATATATTTAAATGTTTGTAAAGCAAAGTGTATTCCTCTTTGGATTATTCATTTCCTCATGGACGCTAAAGATCAGCGAATTCCGTCCAAATATTTAAATTTTTATTCATATTACTTCTGCATTTCCTTTCCTCTCTTCATAGTTTACTTAATTTTGGTTGGCTTAATTTATACCTACTACGAAAAGAATTTTAAATTGTCAATCAAATATATTTTCAACGACATAGTCTGCATTATGTTGTGGTATTCAATTTTGCATCAACAGAAAAATCTAAAACTTCTTATACGTTCATCATGTATCTGCCCAAAACATTACATAAATTGTCAAAATAAAAATTGCAAACGCTTTGTGCGATTACTGATACTGATTTTTCATCTTCTACCCATATTTCTAGCAGCATTACAACCTCACCTTTATGATGAAAAAGTAACTACATTCTGGGCATTTGGATATAAATTTGAAGAAAGAAAGTACAATGTTGCTTCATGCTGTATTGGAGAATATATACAGTATGTTGTGTTCTTACAGTTTTCCTGCATCGTCTTTTTATCTTATTGCCTTTTAATAAGACATTACGGTATCCAGTTGACTCAGTTTCATCTTAGTCTAAAAAAACCGAATTATAATGTTTTAATCCAGAATGCTGTAGAAGTATTAAACGATTATAAGAAACTAGAAGAAAACATCCGTCTTTTGAAACAAGTTTTATCAATGCCTTTATTTTTAATTCTTGTAAATAGTTGTCTCAATTTGTATGGTGGCTTGGCCTACTTTTTCAAAGCGGAAAAAGTTCATGTTTTTGCAATACAATTCACTATATTCTCTTTAATCAGAATTGTAGCCATTACAACTCTTATACTCTACAGTTCTAAGATTCCGGAAGTTATTCAGGAAATAAAAGTAACCGCCAGCCATATCATTGAAAAGCATCAACTGAATATCCCTAGAGGAGGGAAGGAAACCTTCTCCCTAAAAAGACTGGAAAAGAAGAATGTCATCTTCTTGTCAGCTTGTGGAATGGTCGATTTGAAGAGAAGTCTTATATATCTCTCTTTACATATGGATTACTTATCATTAATTTGAATTAGAAGTAAAATTATATGATATTTCTGTTTAATTCAGATATCATTCCATATGGATTAAGCGGAAATGAGAAAGAGAGCAAGGCAACAAAATTAGAAGCCAACTTTCTCAATATTTCTAACCTTTTATTTGATCTTAAAATGCGTTTGAAGGCTATTTTTTATATTAGTTGGCGAAGCCAATGATCTAATGAAGCAGAGAATACAAGCTACAAGCAATAGAAGTAGTTATAGAAAATTGGCCTGAAATCGAAACAGATACACTATTTTGAGAAAATTATAAATTGGTCATACTAGACAAACTAACCGGAGTTTAACAATAGGAAAACCAGCTCCGATTTTGTTAGTCTGTCATAAGTTTTTCGCATTCTAATAGAGTGACTACTGAACTCTCAAAGATTGCATTACAGTTAGATAATTTCAATAATTCTTTAGACACTGGTTAGCAAAGCGTCAATCAACAGAATCAACTTTATCCGTTTCTAAAATAATTGGATTTTATTCTTTTATATATTTGTAAATTTCTTACAATCTTACAATCTACGGAGAAGATGAATAAATGGAGAGGTACGAAATGCTTGAATCCCCTGAGTAGCTTGCATAAATGATACTTTTTTAATATTTCAATTATATTTTTAATTAAACGCCGGGAGAAATTTTAACAGTGAAATTATAATTCAGGGGATTCATGGCTTAAAATAGTATTCATCATCTAATTACTTAGTGATGAAGATAAATAATTTTTTTTCTTTCCAAATTTCATGGAAAAGATTAGAGAGAAAGCAGCTTCGGAACAGTGAGTATTATTGAAGCGACTCTGATAGAACTCGCACTTCCTTTCATTGATCAAAACTAGAGTTCGGAAAGCAGAAATACGTTACAGAATCATTTTGAAATCACAAAATTTTCACTTTCCAAATGCCCAATCTACCTACTTACAATCCATCTTACTAATGGTAGTTTTTCTTCAAATATATTAAAATCTTAATAGTATCTTGGAGACTAAACTTCACTCGCATGTTGTTGTTTTTTTCTAAAAAGAAGAAATATTTAGAATGAAGAAAATGTTTAGATACGAATCACGTACTGATTACATATGAATATTTTTCAATCTTACCTCATCTCACATCCATCAGCGCCATCTCACAAAATTTTGAGGTTCCAGTAAGCCATCATCTTATGGCAAAAATACAAGTAGCACAAAATTGCACGACATGGCGCTAAATGACATTGTCAATATCAGAGCAGATAGAAAAAGGCTTTAATTTAGTTTGTTATAAAAAAAAATTTTCTGTATGTGTAAAATCGCGTTTTTTGAGGAAAGAGGCCCATATAAGCTATACCTAAAAAGCAAAACCTTACATAAATACAAAATTTGATCCAAATCATTAGAGCTGTTTCCGAGATATATAAATATTATATATAAATTTATATACATATAATAATTTCTGGCTTAAAATGATAAGACTTAGATTGTAATTTCAGGTGAAATTGTTAAAAATTATTATATTATCTTTTGAGCAATCAACGTTAAACAATCTACAAAAATTATTTCTTTTCCTCACGCAATTTTTCCATTTCAATTGAGTTTGCATTATTTGAAATTCATGGAAATGTGCTTCAATCATACTAAAATATACTAGCATGATTGACTAAAAAAGAAAAGCAATCATAATCATTAAATCATTGCATAAAAACGGACTTTGTTGTAGACAATATAATTAGAAACTAAAACAATCTAATATTTCGTAAATTTTGAAGAGAATTTTAATATCATTAACTTACTCTATTTGCAATTTTGAAAGAAATATTTATATTTCCAGAGACAAATTTAAATTAATATCTTAGAAATATTCAGTTTATTATTTACAGTTCAATAACTATTTTAAATGAGATATTATTCCTATCTAATAATAAGAAAGTAATAAAACGATATATATTTATATAAAATAGAAAGTTTCATATTTTAAAACGATAAAAATAAATTATTTAAAGCTTGTAGCAATAACTTTTTAGCCCACTGTAAAACCGCATGTGATTACATGTTGGACAATGTGTGCATATTGATCGATAATTTGAAAGTAATTGCACATGATATGGTCCATTATGCTCTATTAACTTCAAAATAATTGATACAGTTTTCAGAAAGCTGGATACAATTAAAATAAATAAATAAAATATATTGGCTGAGAACTATTATTTCGAATGCATTTTCGAGGATTAAGATTTTTCTGTTTTGCAGTTTTTCATTACAAAGTACTTTTATTTCAGAATAAGAATAGGAATCTCATCATGTGGTTAATTAGTGAAAAACTAAAACCGTTTTCATTCTTTTAGAAGGAAAGTAAATATTAAAATTGAAGCTCCTGCAATCAAGTACATGCTCCGAAAATTAAAAAAAAAGAAACCTTGCGATTTTTGATTCAGTGTGATTAGATTCAGGAATATTGGTCTCAAAAAAATTTGAAAACAAATCTACGAAATATTCTCAAAGGAAAGACTATAATTTTTTCATTGTATTTCAAGAATTTTTCCATTGATATTGGATATGACACAGTAACTGATGAGAAAAGTCCATAATCTAGAAATCAAAATGTTTAAAATGACTGAGGATATCAATCCTAATTGTTTATAAAATTTCTTCACTTTGAAGCTAATACCGATCTTTTTTTTTTGAAAGCGATTTCGAGTAGTTAATCACAGTCTGGTCTCTGGTTGACAGTAAATTTTACGAATTGCAAAAATACATTAAAGAAGAAACATTTTATCCATGAAATGGCAGTACAAAATGCTACTTAAATAATGTTGAAAGTAGGAATCCGATACCAGCCCAATAGGAACATATCGAAAAGAAGAAAAATGCATTTAAATGTTTGTAAAGCAAAGTATATTCCTCTTTGGATTATTCTTTCCCTCATGGATTCGAATGATCAGCGAATTCCGTCCAAATATTTAAATTTTTATTCATATTATTTCTGTATTTCCTTTCCTCTCTTCACAATTTACTTAATTTTGGTAGGCATAATTTATACCTACTGCGAAAAGAATTTTAAATTTTCAATCAATTTTATTTTTAACGACATAGTCTGCATTATGTTGTGGTATTCAATTTTGCATCAACAGAAAAATCTAAAACTTCTGATACGCTCATCATGTATCTGCCCAAAACAATACATAAATAGTCCAAATAAATATTTCAAACGCTTTGTGGGATTACTGATTCTAAGTTTTCATCTTCTACCCATATTTCTGGCAGCATTACAACCTCCCCTTTATGATGAAAAAGAAACTACATTCTGGGCATTTGGATATAAATTCGAAGAAAGAAAGTACGATGTGGCTTCATGGTCTATTGGAGAATATATACAGTACGTTGTGTTCTTAGAGTTTTTCTGCATCGTGTCTTTGTCATGTTGCCTTTTAATAAGACATCACGGTATCCAGTTGACTCAGTTTCATTATAGTCTAAAAAGTGTGGATTATAATGTTTTAACCCAGAAAGCATTAGAAGTATTAAATGATTATAAGAAACTAGAAGAAAACATCCGTCTTTTGAAACAAGTATTATCTTTGTCTTTATTTTTAATTCTTTTGAGTTGTTGTCTAAATTTGTATGGTGCCTTGGCCTACTTTTTGAATGGGGAAAAAGTTGATTTTTTAGCAATAAAATACGCTGTATTATCTTTAATGGGAATAGTAGCCATGACAACTCTTATATTCTACAGTTCTAAGATTCCGGAAGTTATTCAGGAAATAAAAGAAATCGCCGGCCATATAATTGAAAAGCATCAATTCAATATCCCTAGAAGAGGAAAGGAAACCTTCTTCCTGAAAAGACTGGAAAAGAAGAATGTCATCTTCTTGTCAGCTGGTGGAATGGTCGATTTGAAAAAAAGTCTTATATTGTCTATAATAGGAGCTCTCTTTACATATGGATTACTTATCATTAATTTGAAATAGAAATAAAATTATATAATATTTCTGTATAATTCAGATATCATTCCGTATGGATTAAGCGGAAATGAGAAAGCCAGCAAGACAACAAAATTTGAAGCCAACTTTCTCAATATTTCTAACCTTTTATTTGATCTTAAAATGCGTTTGAAGGCTACTTTTTACATAAGTTGACAAACTCAATGATCTAATGAAGCAGAGAATAAACTACAAGCAATGGAAGCAGTTATAGAAAATTGGCCTTTTTGAAAATATAGAAACAGAAACTATTTTGAGAAAATTGTAAATTGGTCATACTAGACAAACTCAGGGGAGTAATAGTAAAACAGGCACCCAATTTCATAGTCTGTCATTTTTTTTTTCACATTCTAATAGAGTGACTACTGAACTCTCAAAGATTGCATTACAGTTAGATAATTTCAATTATTCTTTAGACACTGGTTAGCAAAGCGTCAATCAACAGAAATCAAGCATAGAATCAACTTTTTCCCTTTCTAAAATAATTGGATTTTATTCTTTCATATATTTGTAAATTTCCACTATTACCACATCTTTTTGACATTCATAGAATATTTCTGTTATGATCATTTTGCCATATTTTTACTACTTTTATTATTGGCACAATTTGGTTTCAAATAAATACTGGTTCAACCTTTAGTTAGGCGTAATTTATTCGGTCAATGGCTCCAATAAACCATGGTAATGGTACCAATAAAAACAAATGAAAAAATCCCAAAATCAGCCATGTGCTTTAAGTAGGAATTCTTCTACTGAATTTGCTATATGCATTATTTTGTACGTAAAAATCGCTGCTGCATTTCATATACTTTTTGATTTTCTTTATTAAATCAAATGCATAATAATATGCATTTAAGAGTATTTCATGTCTTAACAGCCAAATATTTATTTTCATTATCTAAATATCTCTTGTTGCAATTGATTTCATGAAATGAGTTGTGATGCAGTGAATTATTGTTTGTAGAAATAGATCTAACGAGTTCAAATGTATAAATATTTTAATTTATTTCTGTACGATTATTGCAATCATTAGCAATAAAAAATGTACCATATGAGTATTCCTTTTAACAGTTTTGATTAAATTTATTTAATAATGTTGTCAAAAATTTCTATCTTTTCTGTTGCTTTAATTAGATTTTTTTTTCCTTTTATGTATGTATATACTTATTTATTTAATTTGCCTTGTGGATGGCTATACTTTATCGCATATTCAATGAATGATTTCTTTTGCTTAGCATCTATTTATATACATTTTATTTTTTTCATTATATTTGCCTCATTTTGTAACAGTAACTTCGTATTTCTATATTCTCATTTGTGGTTTTCAAAATAGTCAAAGAATACAATATTTTTATGATGATGGATACTAAAAATATAAATTAGTATGGAAAACAAATGAAGTCAAATAAAAGAATAAATACCAAAAATAAAATTATTAACTTATAATTATATTTTAATATAAATTACAGACATTCTCAGAGCCTGGAAACTGGGAAGTTGATATGAAGGTTTTGGTCAGTTCAATTATATTAAGAATAAGAAAAAAATAGTTAAATTTTTGAGCGTTGCCCACTAGGTTGGAACGAAAAAATCATTTTTGATTTTTAATTTGTAATAGAGCGGAAAAGTTGCCTTTTGGTGTACATAAAATAAATGAAAAAATATTGTATTAGGTTTTGGGGTGCTGCAAGGAAGTAAAAATTTCAGAAAATTTATATCTAGGCTATATTTTAAAGTTTTTTACGAAATAATCAAGTTTCGATTTTTAATTTGTAATAGCGTGGAAAAGTTGCCTTTTGTTATATATAAGATCAAATAAAAATTATAAAAAAAATGTTAGAGCACATCTTGAGGTGCTACAAGGACAGTAAAATTTCATAAAAACACACTTATGCAATTTACAAAAACTATTTCGATTGAATACATTAAAATGTTGAAAGGACAAAGGAGTACTGAGAAACATCGATCCTTTATTCCTTTTGATTCATATTATGATGTAGAAAAACGTTTCGCTAAGCCCAGTGGATTTTTTATAGTCTTTAAAAACTTAAGCTATAAAATAAGTGAATGATAGAAATAACTGAGCATTTTATTTTATCTTGAAAAGTATTAAAACATAAAACAACCATTAAATAATGAAATGAATTAATGTGGAATTTTACATCATGGTTTGAAAAAAATCCTAACTATGTCATATTAAACAGGAGGTTCGTGTTTAAAGCATTAGATGTTAATGAAATAATTGCATTAATGACTTATAATAACTCATATAAATGTTATTTTCATTAATTACTTTAATTATAAAACATTTTTTACAATTTATTTTTAGTATGCTTAAATAATAGAATATTTTAAGCTATTTTTTATTTCTTATTTATTCTTTATTTAATTCATAAATCATAATTACGATTATTAAGGAAAATTTAAATCATTCTTTCCGAAATTCATTACTAGGTTGTGAAATTCTTATGGAATAAAGTTTCATTAAATTAATCATTTAACTAATGATTAATCTATGATTTCTGAACATTTTCATAGGAAATATAAAGTGAAAAATTTGATGATTCGTGTAGGTAAGGAAACCTGTGAAAAGTTAGCTGCAAAAAAATCTTCAGAAACAGGATGGAAGTCAATTTTTTAACAAAAAATCCGAGGAAAATGATTCCAAAATATTTTTAGGCGATTTTAAAAATCTAGATTGCTTATTGTAAATTTTGTCATGGATATTTCTGTTGGTACAGTTGCCATTTTTTCTCTCATATTTTACAGTTCTAAGATTCCGGAGAATATTCAAATTATAAAGAAAACGGCTTGCCTTTTAAATGAGAAACATGGATTGAGTATTTCGCCAAATGGAAAATAAGTTTGGTGTTCGAAAAGATTGGAAAAGAAGGAAAGTCATTTTCTTATCATCTGGTTTAATGATTGATTTGAAAAAGAGTCTTGTTTTGTCCATCGTAGGATCTCTTTTTACATTTGGATTGTTGATTTTTAGCTTAGAACAAAATTAAAATAATGCAAAAGCAATTCAAGAAAAGGAAGGAGAACATTGAAACGAAGCAAAAGGAAATTTAAAATCGATATTGAAGACGCTTTCAACAAATAACGAAATATTTTTTCTCTCTAAAAAAGGCATTATATTAATCATTATTGATTAATATTTAATGCATCATTATTGAGGAATATTTAATATACATGTATTTACACTTATTGAGGAATATTTAATGTATATGTATTTATCATCATTGAGGAATATTTATTGTATATTTATTTAACATTTGTGAGGATTATTTCATGTATATGTATTTATCATTAATGAGGAATATAATGAATATGTATTTATCTTTAATGCTAATATAATTAATATATATTTATCATTATTAAGGAATATTTAGTGTATATGTATTTACCATTATTGAAGAATATTTAATATACTCTATAATAACATCATTTGGCAATTCAGTAACAAGACAAGAAGGCATTCAAAACATAAAGAAACAGCAAGTTTTTTAATTGTAACACCAGTTGAACATTTTGGAAAAGGAAATGGTGTTTCCCCTCTCCATTTAATGAAAAAGAAAGAAATCATATTATTTTGTCTGGAAAAAAGTATTTTATTTACTGTTATAAGAGCTTTACTCAAATTTTATTTTTTTAGTGGCAATTATACAACCGACTAAATCTGTGTTATTTAAATACAAATAGTTTTTCCTTCCTTTTATCTTTCTGAATATTGAATTAATGCATTGCTGAAGCATTTGAAGTTATTTCGGTAATCATAGAATATTTTAAATCTAATACTACTAACAATTAAAACTAATTTTCGCTTTTTCTTTGTGATTTTCTCTAGGCATTTAATAAAGGTTTTTATATATCTTTTCTTGAAAACTACAATTGCATTGAAAATTAGGAATAATTTAAATTTTTTTCAGGAAGTTTTCTTTTATTTGATTTCTGTCTAGTAAATCCACTAGTATGTGTTTATATAGATGTATAATGCCGAAATGTTTGTCTTATGTATAAGTTTTTATTCATTAACTTAAGAAAATCGTCTGTTGCAAGCTGAATCTTTATCGTCGTTTATATTTTTCTTCATTATTTTTTTTTTCTGTGTGTTTGTGTGATCATTAATGAGTTTTAACGCAAATTTTTCTAGTCAAAATCATAAGTGATATTTTTTATATGATTTAAATATGATTCATATGATATATAAGATTCAAATTTTTTCTTCATGTCTAGCACTATAATTATTTTTTCCATTGCCTAATATACAGTTAAATAGAGTTATCACAGTTAATAGAGTTATCACAGTAATGTATTGAACACAACAGAGAAAATCATTTATAACCAAATAATTTTACTACTGGTACCTATTTGTCCTTTTCTTTCTTCTAAAAGATTCCCCAAGCTTAAGTGCCAATATCTTGCAAGCACGTCGATATATTCTGAATTAAAATGTAAGGGAATAAAATGCTCTTACATTCTGGTTTTTATATGTTAAAAGGGATTATATTATGAGAAGTGAAAGTATATTAGTTAAGTAATTTGATAATATTTCGTTTGCAGGTTAGAAGTCCGAAATAAGTCTCCAGTTTCTCGCAAATTTGTTCTGTTGCTGTCGATGAGTTGAAGTAAATTTTTAATGTACTAATCATTTTTCCTATTTGGAATGCCGATTGCTTGAAGGCAATCAAAATATCATAGTGACGATTTCTATTTCAGAGCCAAAATTTTCATCCCAAAACATAAACTATCAACCAACATTAGAATTCTATAATATCTTTTCTTCAGAAACTGTTTAAGTTGCTAGCAAAAAAAAAAAAAAAAAAAAAAACGGAATTTTTCAAAATACTCTTTATTTTTTACAAAGATAAATTAGAACTGCTTTGTTCATGAGAAATTTATTTCATTGAATCTAATATTTAATTTTACACATTGTATAGTTTTTCTTTCAAAATTATTGTAGTTATTAGTGAAATAATCATAAACGAAAAAAAAATTATATTTGAATTTTAGTTTTCATTATAAATACGGTTTTTAAGATAATTATGCTTATAAACTGCACATTATTTGTAAACTGCACCATGTCAATTTCATGTACAAACATCTTGCAATACGCTGTATAAGGTGGGTTATTACATCTAGATATACCAAATATAACAAATTAGTTCCTTGTAGATAGTTAATGCATATAAATGACTCTTTTTCAAAAGTTTTAACAGTTTTCAAAATGTCAGTATTTAACTAAAATAAATTTTTAGTTCAATATTGAGGAAAATATAACAGAAGAAAAAATTAATCATTAGATTACTTAGTGAAACAATTTTTTTCCTTCTTTGAATCTCATTAAAGGAGTCGAAGAAATCAGCGTTATAATATTATTCCTCCGAACAGGGAGTGTCATCGAAATGGCGCTGATAGATCTCAAATTTCAATATTGATGGAAATATTAACGCTAATTGAAAAATATTGATGGAAATATTAAAGCTATTTCTATATAACTGAGGATCATAATACAGCAGAAAAAATTAATCATTCAATTACTTATGGAAAAAGCGAAAACATTTTTTTCTCCGTTGAATCTCATTAAAGGAGTCGAAGAAATCAGCGTTATAAATATTATTCTTCTGAACAGGGAGTATCATCGAAACGGTGATGATAGAACTCAGATTTCATTAAAGTTTAATTGAAGTTTGAATTCAAAGAGCAAGAACCTTTATCATTCTAGGAAGATTCGTCATGTGCTAAAACATTTAAAGAAACGTATCGAATTAATGAAATACTCGTGGTTTCAATGCACACGTGCAACTTTTTTTAATTATGTAAATGAATTTGCTTACCTTACTTTACTAATGGATATTTTTATGCATTAGTAATTGCACATTAGTAACTGCATTTCGCTGCACACTTTTGTAACTTTTTGTAACCAACTTCAAAGATATTAGAGGGCATGTTGCCTCTCTGTTATTTCTACCAGTGCCACAAATTTCTTATTATTGTAAACTAATCATAAAAACATGTGAAGAAAAACGTTCCTCATATATATCTTGAGAAACTTAGGAATTTTTACAAAAGAGAGAAATATTTCCACAAAATGTTGAGAAAAGGATATCATGCACTTTTCTTGAGATCCTAATAAGGAATAATATTGAAGGTATATCCATTATAACATGTTAACATTCATAACTTGTATCCATATTTCATAAGTCTATTCTTCAAGAATATATTGCAAGCACGTCTGACAAAAGGCGTATCATTCTTTCATCAGTTGTTAGACGTTCTGAAAATATTGCAAATTGTTGCGGTGCAATATTAAATTTTTCTAAAAGCTTTTTTTCTAAATTTTATTAACAAATTCAAATGCAGATACATTCTTATGTCACTATATCGTTTCTTGGACATAGCTCTTTCAGTAAGGTTGTGCCTGTGTCTAGCGTATCTTCCGAATGCATATTTTTCACGTTATAATATGTAATGACCACTGTATAAAAAAAGATACCAATAAACTTTTTGATTTCACTTCATATGACATCAAAATACTGATTGATATCGATTTTCCTTTGTAACTATATACGATATCATATCATTAGCCATCATGTGAAAAAGTTCAAAAGTTCCTGACACCTTATTTGCAATGTGTTTATTATCTTGAGAAGAAAAAGGACTTGGTGAAAGCAAAAATTCTGGTTTTAATTTATTTTTTTTCATTTAGGTTTTTTTGCATCAAATCCGGTTTCTTCACAGATTTTGGACAAAATCTCTATAATTCCAGCAATATCTCAAATTTCAAGATCACCACATGATTTTACTGTATTGCAATTTGTGATACAATACAATTCTTCTTCGTCACTTTCCAAGTGGATAATTATCATTTCAGGATCATAAAATTCTTCGTCAGATAAAGAATTCATTATATTTAAGAGCTTCTTGCGCTGTTAGAAATTTCCTTGTGATTTCAAAGCAACAAATATATTATACAAACTCGCAACTACAAAATGAAGCAGCATTTGAGTTAATTGAAAGACAAGAAAACTTATAAATAAGTTTCACAAACGTGTGCAATAGCATATACAAAAGAACTTGTTTGACAAAGGGGACTGGTACCAGGGAATATTCGAGAACATTCTAACCTTTTGTTGCACCCTGTCCTCTAGATACAAAGATAAAATGATACATTGTTCCCTGAATTCAAGAAATACGAGCTAGAAATATGGGTAATTTAAAAAAAAAAAGATGGGGATCAGACCATTGTTTTATTTATAGGACAGCTGGATAACACATGTCAAATGCCTGTAATATTTATTTTTTCACTGATATATTTAATCTTTTGGACATCCCTGATAATCTAATAAGAAACTGTGTATGCTGTTCAAGGGGAAAATAATTTTAAACATTTTTAGAGGTAAATTTAAAGAAATTTATATAATTATTTTTTTTTCTCCTGCAATTTATAAAATTTAGCCTGTTTATTAAAAATTATGGCAGGTTTTATGTAAATTTTAATTTATTTGCACGTAACTCAACTGTCCTACAAATAAGACGGTGGTTCAATAAGAAAATGCATGGTAAAGACATGTGTTGAATAATGTACAACTAATTACGACTGTTGATACCTGTTTTCCTTTTTTTTTTTTTTGTGGAGCGGTTAATAAATTTTCTTTCATTTTTTTTATATGACAATTATAATTGTATTTCAAAATAATGAAGTTTTAAAATATTCCGTTAATTCTTTTTTAGTTTGAGAACTATTTAGTGATTTTTCTATCATTTTTAACAATCAGTTATTTCTTTAAACAGTTTTCATAATAAAATTTTCCATTCGTGTATTTTTCCTTTATGTTACAATTATAGTGGATGTGAGATAGTGTTTATAAAGACCAAGTTATAATACCATAAAATATTTATTTGAAACTTTTGGCCCATAAGTTTTGGTTAATTCCGTTGAACCAACTGATCGCCAAAGACAGTTAACAGCAAACAAAATAAAAGGAGCTAGATATTTCGCTTTGTTAAAATAGAAATAGAAATTTGAGTATCTATAGAAGAAAGTAAATATAGTTCTAATGTTCCATTGACAGCAGAGTTTCTTAAAGACCCTTTTAACATTATAATGGTTTTCTTTTAGTTTTACGGGATGAGTTATTATCACGAGTTAATAATTGGCAATGCGAAATAATAGGCATACCAAATTCCTAGTCGAGCTGTGCATAAAAAGTCTCCGATGGTCTATTTCATATTCTATAATCATATCGAAAAGAATCTAAGGAATATTATAGAAAACATGCATGCTAAAATGTGGAAGAATTACCTCATCAATGTTTCATGTTAAAATTTTCTTTCTCCCCTCCGCCCTTGTTTCTGTCATGATCTTTTTCCCATGAGTAATATATAATGAAATATTTATAATATTATTTTTTCATAAGTAATGTATAAGGAAATATTTATAATATTATTTTTCCCATGAATAATGTATAAGGAAATATTGATGAATGAATTCAAGAAAAGCAGGTGGGGGTTACCATTGATAACATAAATTGATTACGATATTTCATGAGATGAATGATTCAACCGTGTACTAACGATTTTGCAGAGTAATTATTGATTGAATAAAGTAAAGAAAATTCTTTACAATGGAATAATTGTCCTTTCTTTCTTTCTTCTAACAGAATCAGTATGCTTATACATTAAAATTTTGCTTTGCTCAATACAAAAAAAGGAATAATATATAAAAAGTAAAGGACTTATTAGTGGTTTTTAATTCCGTTCTAATTTCATAAGTTAAAAAATAAAATCTATTTAAATGTGACAATTTAATATTTAAATTATTTGATAATATTTCGATCGTAGGTTCAGTTTATTACAAAATTTGCTGTGTTGCTGTAGATGAGTTGAAGCAATGGCTTAAACATAGAAATTATCTTTTCCGTTTAGTACATCAAAACATTCAAAACACCATTATGATAATTTCTGTTTTTCTATTTTCATTGCAAGAAAATTTATCTAAAAGATTTAAGAAATTAGAATTTGGCAATACGTTTTTTTTTTCACTGAAATGTTAAAATTTTTAATGTTATCAATATATTCTTCTTTTTATTTTTCTACTTCGACTCAAGTAGCCACTTTCAATGCGAAAATTTTCAATCTAAAAATAAAAAAGCTACCAACATTAAAATTCTACAAAATCTTTTTTAAAAAACATTTTATGTTGTTAGCATAAAACAAAGTTTCTGTTAGAAAAATGTTCTCTACATTTACACAAAGATATACCGAATCGTTATGTTTATATGATGCTTATTACACTAAAACAATTTTTTATACATCGCCTGGTTTTTCTTTTTCAAATGATTATGTTAATTTTAATGTGATACTCATATGCGAAAAATATTTTTTAATTGTTTTTTAATGAAATAAAAGTTTTAAGACAATAATTTTATACGCTACATATTATCTGTAAATTGCATCATATCATTTTCATGCATAAAAATCTTACAATCTACGGAGAAGATGAATAAATGGAGAGTTACGAACTGCTTGAATCTCCTGGGTAGCGTGCATAAATGATATTTTTTAAATATTTTAATTATATTTTTAATTAAACGCCGGGACAAATTTAACCAGTGTAACTATAATTCAGGGGATTCATGGCTTAAAATAGGGTTCATCATTTAATTACCTAGTGGGGAAGATAAATAATTTTTTCTCTCTAAATTTCATGGAAAAGTTAGAGAAAGCAGCTTCGGAACAGTGAATATTAAACAGTGAGTAAGTTCGGAAAGCGACTCTGATAGAACTCACACTTCATTTCATTGATCAAAACTAGAATTCGGAGAGCAGAAATCCGTTACACTTTAGGGAAGATTAGCCATGGGCTAAAGCAACAAAAGAATCATTTTGAAATCACAAAGTTTTTACTTTCTAAATGCACAATCTACCTAATCCATCTTACTAATGGTAGTTTTTCTTCAAATATATTAAAATCTTAATAGTATCTGGGAGACTAAACTTCACTCGGCTGTTGTTGTTTTTTTTCTAAAAATAAGAAATATTTAGAATGAAGAAAATGTTTAGATACGAATCACATACTGATTACATATGAATATTTTTCAATTTTACCTCATCTCACAAAATTTTGAGGTACCAGTAAGTCATCATCCTATGGCAAAAAATACAAGTACCACAAAATTGCACGAGATGGCGCTAAATGACATTGCCAATATCAGAGCAGATAGAAAAAGGCTTTAATTTAGTTTGTTATAATTTTTTTTTCTGTATGTGTAAAATCGCCTTTTTTGAGGAAAGAGGCCCATATAGATATACCTAAAAAACAAAACCTTACATAAATACAAAATTTGATCCAAATCATTAGAGCCGTTTCCGAGGTATATAAATATTATATATAAATTTATATAAATAAAAGAATTTCTCGCTTAACCTGATAAGACTTAGATTGAAATATCTAGGGAAATTGTTATGAACTATTATTATTATTTTTTTTTGAGCAATCAACGTTAAACAATCTACAAAAATTATTTCTTTTCCTCACGCAATTTTTCCATTTCAATTGAGTTTGCATTATTTGAAATTCATGGAAATGTTTTCAATCATACTAAAATATACTAGCATGATTGACTAAAAAAGAAAAGTAATCATAATCATTAAATCATTGCATGCATAAAAAACGTACTTCGTTGTAGACAATATAATTAGAAACTGAAACAATCTAATATTTCGTAAATTTTGAAGAGAATTTTAATATCATTAACTAACTCTATTTGCAATTTTGAAAGAAATATTTATATTTCCAGAGACAAATTCAGTTTAATATCTTAGAAATATTCAGTTTATTATTTACAGTTCAATAACTATTTTAAATGAGATATTATTCCAATCTAATAATAAATAATCTAATAATAAGAAAGTAATAAATAATCTTTTTCACATTTTAAAACGATAAAAGTCAATTATTTAAAGCTTGTAGCAATAACTTTTTAGCCCACGGTAAAACCACATGTGATTACATGTTGGACAATGTGTGCAGATTGATGGATAATTTGAAAGTAATGGTACATGATATGGTCCATTGTGCTCTTTTCAATTCGAAATAATTGATACAGTTTTCAGAAAGCTGGATACAATTACAAATAAATAAATAAAATATATTGGCTTAGAACTATTATTTTAAATGCATTTTCGAGGATTAAGATTTTTCTGTTTTGCAGTTTTTTATTACAAAGTACTTTTATTTCAGAATAAAAATAGGAATCTCATCATGTGGTTAATTAGTGAAAAAATAAAACCGTTTTCATTCTTTTAGAAGGAAAGTAAATATTAAAATTGAAGCTTCTGCAATCAAGTACATGCTCCGAAAATTAAAAAAAAAAAGAAACTTTGCGATTTTTGATTCAGTGTGATTAGATTCAGGAATATTGGTCTTAAAAAAATTCGAAAACAAATCTACGAAATATTACTCAAAGGAAAGACTATAATTTTTCCATTGCATTTCAAGAATTTTGCCATTGATATGGATATGACACAGTAACTGATCCGAAAAAAGTTAAAAGTTCATACTTTGGAAATCAAAATGTTTAAAATAACTGAGGATATCAATCCTAAATGTTTATAAAAAACATAGTTTATAAAATTTCTTCAATTTGAAGCTAATACCGATCTTTTTTTGAAAACGATTTCGAGTAGTTAATCACAGTCTGGTCTCTGGTTGACAGTAAATTCTACGAATTGCTAAAGTACATTAAAGAAGAAACATTTTATCCATGAAATGGCTGTACAAAAGGCTACTTAAATAATGTTGAAAGTAGGAATCCGATACCAGCCCAATAGGAACATATCGAAAAGAAGAAAAATGCATTTAAATGCTTGTAAAGTAAAGTATATTCTTCTTTGGATTATTCTTTCCCTAATAGATTCTAACGATCAGCGAATTCCGTCCAAATATTTAAATTTTTATTCATATTATTTCTGTATTTCCTTTCCTCTCTTCACAATTTACTTAATTTTGGTTGGCATAATTTATACCTACTGCGAAAAGAATTTTAAATTTTCAATCAATTTTATTTTCAACGACATAGTCTGCATTCTGTTGTGGTATTCAATTTTGCATCAACAGAAAAATCTAAAATTTCTTATACGTTCATCATGTATCTGCCCAAAACATTACATAAATAGTCCAAATAAATATTGCAAACGTTTTGTGGGATTACTGATACTGATTTTTCATCTTCTACCCATATTTCTGGCAGCATTACAACCTCACCTTTATGATGAAAAAGTAACTACATTCTGGGCATTTGGATATAAATTCGAAGAAAGAAAGTACGATGTGGCTTCATGGTGTATTGGAGAATATATACAGTACGTTGTGTTCTTAGAGTTTTTCTGCATCGTCACTTTATCTGGTTGCCTTTTAATAAGACATTGCGGTATCCAGTTGACTCAGTTTCATTACAGTCTAAAAAGCGTGGATTATAATGTTTTAACCCGGAATGCATTAGAAGTATTAAGCGATTATAAGAAACTAGAAGAAAACATAAGTCTTTTGAAACAAGTATTATCTATGCCTTTATTTTTAATTCTTTTGAATAGTTGTCTGAATTTGTATGGTGGCTTGGCCTACTTTTTGAAAGCGGAAAAAGTTGATGTTTTTGCAATACAATTCACTATATTCTCTTTAATCGGAATTGTAGCCATTACAACTCTTATATTCTACAGTTCTAAGATTCCGGAAGTTATTCAGGAAATAAAAGTAACCGCCGGCCATATAATTGAAAAGCATCAACTGAATATCCCTAGAGGATGGAAGGAAACCTTCTTACTGAAAAGACTGGAAAATAAGAATGTCATCTTCTTGTCAGCTGGTGGAATGGTCGATTTGAAAAAAAGTCTTATATTGTCTATAATAGGAGCTCTCTTTACATATGGATTACTTATCATTAATTTGAAATAGAAGTAAAATTATATGATATTTCTGTATAATTCAGATATCGTTCCATTTGTTTTAAGCGGAAATAAGAAAGCCAGCAAGACAACAAAATTTGAAGCCAACTTTCTCAATATTTCTAACCTTTTATTTGATCTTAAAATGCGTTTGAAGGCTACTTTTTACATAAGTTGACAAACTCAATAATCTAATGAAGCAGAGAATAAACTACAAGCAATAGAAGCAGTTATAGAAAATTGGCCTTTTTGAAAAAAATAGAAACTGCGACACTATTTTGAGAAAATTGTAAATTGGTCATACTAGACTAACTCATCGGATTAATAGTAAAACAGGCTCCTATTTTAATAGTCTGTCATTTGTTTTTCACATTCTAATAGAGTGACTACTGAAATCTCAAAGATTGCATTACAGTTAAATAATTTCAATTATTATTTAGACACTGGTTAGCAAAGCGTCAATCAACAGAAATCAAGAACAGAATCAACTTTATCCGTTTCTAAAATAATTGGATTTTATTCTTTTATATATTTGTAAATTTCCACTATTACCACATCTTTTTGACATTCATATAATATTTCTTTTATGATCATTTTTTTATATTTTTACTACTTTTATTAATGGCACAATTTCGTTTCAAATAAATGCTGGTTCAACCTTAACTTAGGCGTAATTTGTTCAGTCAATGGCTCCAATAAACCATGGTAATGGTACCAATAAACGATTGAAAAAAACACAAAATCAACCATGTGCTTTAAGTAGGAATTCTACTGAATTTGCTATATGTATTGATTTTGTCGTGAAAATCGCTGCTGCATTTCATATACTTTTTGATTTTCTTGATTAAATCAAAAGCATAATAAGATGTTTTTAAGTGTATATCATGTCTTAACAGCCAAATATTTATCTCCATTATCTAAATATCTCTTACTGCAATTGATTTCATGAAATGAGTTATGATGCAGTGAATTATTGTTTGTAGAAATAGATCTATTAACGAGTTCAAATATATATATATATATAAATTTTTTTCTTTACGATTATTGCAATCATTAACAATGAAAAAAATGTGCCATAGGAGCATTCCTTTTAACAGTTTTGATTAAATTTATTTAAAAATTTTGTCAGAAATTTGTATCTTTTCTATTGCTTTAATTAGATTTTTTTTCTTTTATGTATGTATATGATTATTTATTTTGGCTTGAGGATGGCTATACTTTATCGCATATTCAATGAATGATTTCTTTTGTTTAGCATCTATGCATATACATTTTATTTTTTCATTATATTTGCCTCAATTTGTAACAGTAACATCTTATTCCAATATTCTCATTTACGGTTTTCAAAAAAGTCGAAGAATACAACATTTTTATGATGATGGATACTAAAAATATCAATTAGTATGGAAAACAAATGAAGTCAAATAAAAAAAAAAATTACAAAAATAAAATTATTAACGAATAATTATATTTTAATATAAATTACAGACATTATCAGAGCCTGGAAACTGGGCAGTTGATATGAAGGTTTTGGTCAGTTCAATTATATTAAGAATGAAAAAAAAATAGTTAACAAATTTTTGAGAGTTCCACACTAGGTTGGAACGAAATAATTATTTTTTGATTTTGAATTTGTAATAGAGCGGAAGAGTTGCCTTTTGGTATACATAAAATAAATGAAAAATATTGGAATAGGTTTTGAGGTGCCGCAAGGAAGTAAAAGTTTCAGAAAATTGAAATCTTGGATATATTTTAAAGTTTTTTACGAAATAATCAAGTTTCGATTTTTAATTTTTAATAGCTTGGAAAAGGTGCCTTTTGTTATATATAAGATGAATAAAAATTATAAAAAAATGTTAGAGCAGATCTTGAGGTGCCACAAGGACAGTAAAATTTCATAAAAACACACTTATGCAATTTACAAAAACTATTTCGATTGAATACATTAAAATGTTGAAAGGACAAAGGAGTACTGAGAAATATAGATCCTTTATTTCTTTTAATTCATATTATGATGTAGAAAAAAGTTTGGCTAAGCCCATGTGGATTTCTTATAGTCTTTAAAAACTTCAGCAATAAAATAAGTGAATGATAAATATAACTGAGCATTTTATTTTATCTTGAAAAGTATTTAAACATAAAATAACCATTAAATAATAAAATGAATTAATGTGGAATTTTACATCTGATAGTTTGAAAAAAATCTTAACTTTGCCATATTAAACAAGAGGTTCGTGTTTAAAGTATTAGATGTTAATGAAATAATTGCATTAACGACTTAAAATAACTCATATAAATGTGATTTTCATTAATTAATTTAATTAAAAACACTTTTTACAATTTATTTTTAGTATGCTTAAATAATAGAATATTTTAAGCTATTTTTTATTTCTTACTTATTTTTTTAATTCATAAATCATAATTACGATTATTAAGGAAAATTGAAATCATTCTTTCCGAAATTCACTAATAGGTTGTGAAATTGGTATGGAATAAAGTTTCATTAAATTAATCATTTAACTGATGATTAATCTATGATTTCTGAACATTTTCATAGGAAATATAAAGTGGAAAAATTTCATGATTCGTATAGGTAAAGAAACCTGTGAAAAGTAAGCTGCAAAAAAATCTTCAGAAACATTATGGAAGTCAATTTTTTAACAAAAAATCCAAGGAAAATGATTCCAAAATATTTTTAGGTTAACGAGCATCACTGTGAGATTCCTTCTGGAATCAGTGTATATGCTAATGGTCATTGGTACCAAATGTTTTGTCAGATTTGTTGCATTGACAAAATCCTGTAAAGACAAACTATTTGAAATCTTCCAAATTCCAAAATTTAATTGGGATGACTTTATTTGAATTATACATTGAGAATTTTTTTAATTATTTCATATTTTGAAATTTCAGGAACATCTATATAATAACATATTCTCAAGTTACAGGAAAAGTTATCAAAAAGAAAAAAGTTAAAAGTTATAAAAAAAAAAAATCGTCTGAATTTAAAGCCCATGTAAAAGGTATGGATAAAATACTTGACACTTTTATCTAATAATGTTATATCCTAATCTGTAAGAACCATAAAAGGCTCTTTCTAATTAATTTTTATTGGACGTTTTTAAACCTTATACCCCATTTTGAATATATTTTCTCGCTTAGCGTAACAGCTAAATGCTAAGATTCCGTTATGCAAATATTTCTTTTTTTAATTTTAAGTTTAAGCTTTTTCAATAGCAGCAAAAGGAAAGAATAAATTTACCCCAGATTTACTCTTCAAATAAAACTACTCACATTTAATTTTATATAAATTGTCCTTTTCTTTCTTCTAATAGATTCCCCAAGCTTAAGTACCAACATCTTCCAAGCACGACAATATATTCTAAATTAAATTGTAAGGGAATAAAATGCTCTTAAATTCTGGTTTTTATATATTAAAAGGGATTATATTATGAGAATTGAAATTATATTAAATAAGTAATTTGATAATATTCGGTTGCAGGTTAGAGGTTCAAAATCAGTCTCCAGTCTCTCACAAAGTTTGCTATGTTGCTGTCGATGAGTTGAAGTAAAATTTTGATGTATTAATCATCTTTCCTATTTGGAATGCCGATTGCTTCAAGAGTGACTTGCTATTGCCGATGGCTTGGAGTGACGATTTCTATCTTTCTACTTTCAGTGGCAAAATTTTCATCCCAAAGGATAAACTATCTACCAACATTAGAATTCTACAATATCTTTTCTTCAGAAACTGTTTTAGTTGCTAGGAAAATAAACGTTAGTTTTTTTTTTTTTTTTTTTTTTCAAATATTCTCTATTTTACACAAAAATAAATTAGAACTGCTTTGTTCTTAAGAAGTTTATTTCTTTGAATCTAATATTTTATTTTACACATTGCATAGTTTAACTTTCAAAACTGTAATAGTCATTATTGAAATAATAATAAACGAAAAAAATATCTTTGAATTTTAATTTTCGTTATAAATACTGCTTTTAAGATAATTATACTTATAAACTGCACATTATTTGTAAACTGCACCATGTCAATTTCATGTAAAAACATCTTGCAATGCGCTCTACAAGGTGGGGTTATTACATCTAGATATACCAAATATAACAAATTAGTTCCTCTTAGATAGTTAATGCACATAAAGCAATCTGTTTCAAAGGTTTTAGCACTTTTCAAAATTTCAAGTTTTAACTAAAATAAATTTTTAGCTAAAAATTGATGGAAATATTAACACTATTTCTATATAACTGAGATCATATTACAAACAAAAAATACTCATTCAATTATTTAGCGAAAAAGCGAAAAAAAAAATTTTTTTCCTTCGTGAAATCTCATTGAAGGAGTCGGAGAAATTAGCGTTATAAATATTATTCTTCCGAACAGGGAATATCATCGAAATGGTGCTGATAGAACTCAAATTTCATTTCAGTTAAATTGAAGTTTGAATTCAGAAAGCAAGACCTTTTATCATTCTAGATTAACCATGTGCCAAAACTTTTAAAGAAACGTATTGAATTAATGAAATACTGACTTGTTTTTTCAGTGCACACGTGCAACTTTTTTTAATTACGTAAATAAATTTGCTTACCTTATTTTACTAATGGATCTTACTTTTAAATAAAACAAATTAATTTATTAGACTGTGTTCATTATTTAGACTGTAATCTGTGGAGAAATTGTAAAGAATTAATTTTTTTCATTCTTTTTCAACATTAAGCAATCCACAAAAATACCATCCTCTTTACATGAGAATTTCATCATCTTAGTTGGGTTAATCTAAAAACTGATTTCAAATTATTGCAAATTCGTTAAAATGTATTTTAATTGCATAAGAATATGCTATATATAAAAAAGTAAAAATTTTAAAAAAATCATAGAAAAATGACTTTATTTGAGAATATATAATTATAAACTGAAACCATCTAAAAAATTTTGAAAATGTGTACAGAATCTTAAAATTATTCATTAGATATGTTTGTATTTTTTAAAAGGAATATTTAATTTAGCTGAGGTAAACCAAGATTTTATAAAATTTCAGAAATATTCAGTTAACCAGTTTTTAAAGAGATGTCATTCTGGCCAAATACAAAACTAGTGAATAATTTTTTTCCATATTTCAATCCACTAAAAATCAATAATTTGAGGCTAGTAACTATTATTTTATAGCACAGTGAAAAACAGCATGTAAAGAATTGCAATTATCTTCATTTGAAAAGAATTTAAAGGTTCAGTAAATGACACATTATTTTCTTTTGAATTCAAAATAATTGGCAGAATTTTCAGAAAGCTGAATAGAATTACAAATGCATAAAATACCTAGATTAGGAACTATTATCTTGAAAGTACATTCGGAAATTAATATTCTTCGTTTTTCAGTTCTCATTTACAACGTACTTCCATTTCTGAATGAAAATGGCAATTTCATTATGCGTTTAACTAGTAAAATTGATTTTAAAGAAAACGTTTATGATTTTTCTTGAAAAAAGGCAAGTATTGAAAAATTGTAATTTTTGAATTCAAGTACATGTTCCAAAACTATTATGATTTTTGATTCATTGTCATTCGTTTTAGGAATAATAGTCTTCAAATAAAACAAATCTCAGACATATTATTCGGAAGAAAGACAAAAATTAATATATCGATTTTCATGAAATTCATGCTATATAGTAACCGATTCGAAATATTACGAGCAGTTGTAACTGGTTAGAAAATTGAATTGCTTAAAATTACTGAAAACTAGCAAGTCTATCTTTTATTAAAAACTATATCAAAAGTTTGTAAAATGTCAATAGTTGAGGATCAATTGAACTATTTCGGAAAGTATTTCCAAATTATAATTACAATCTAACTCTTTTGAAATAATTCTCATAAATTATTAGAGCAATAAATTATAAAGTGCATCAAAAAAAGAAGCATTTTAACAGTGAAAGGACGCACAAAATACAGCTTAACTAATGCTGGATTTACGAATTCGATATCAATCCAGTATGATCATGATAAAAAAGGGCAAAATGCAATTAAATGTTTGTAAAGCAAAGTATATTCCTCTTTGGATTTTTCTTTCCCTCATGGATTCTAATGATCAGCGAATTCCGTCCAAATATTTAAATTTTTATTCATATTATTCCTATATTTCCTTTCCTCTCTTTCAAACCTATCTAGTTTTAGTTGGCTTAATATATTCATACTGTCAATGAAATTTTAAATTTTCAATAAACTATATTTTCAATGTCATCGTTTGCATTATTTTGAGGTGTTCAACTTTGTATCAAAGGGAAAATCTAAAACTTGTTATGAGTTCGTACCATTCCTGCCCAAAACAGTATTTATACAATCCAAATAAATATTACAAGCGTTTTATAAGCACACTATTACTGCTTTTTCATCTTCTACCTGTATTTCTTGCATCGTTACAACTCTACCTGTATGAGGAAGCAGAAACTATATTCTGGGCAGCTGGATATAAATTTAAAGAAATAAAATATGAAATGGCTTCAAATTTCATTGGAGAATATATACAATCCGTTGTTTTCTTTGAGTTTTTTTTGCATCATCGCCTTATCGTGTTGCCTATTAATAAGACATTATTCCTTTCTATTGTCTCAATTTCTTGAATGTCTCAAAAGTATGGATTTTAATGTTTTAATTGATAAAGCACAAGAATTATTAAATGATTACAGTAACCTAGAAGAAAACATTTGTCTTTTGAAACGAACATTTCCACGCCCTTGTTTTTAATTCTTACGAGCAGTTGTCTGAATTTGTACGGTGCTTTGGCCTACTATTTGAAAGGAATAATTCTCAAACTTTTAATAATAGAGTATGTTATATTGTCTGTAATGGGAATCGTTGCCCTAATCTGTCTTATAACCAGTAGTTCTAAGATTCCACAAGTTATTCAAGAAATAAAGGAAACCGCTGGCCATATAATTGAAAAGCATCAATTCAATATCCCTAGAAGAGGGAAAGAAACCTTCTTCCTGAAAAGACTGGAAAAGAAGAATGTCATCTATTTGTCAGCTGGTGGAATGGTCGATTTGAAAAAAAATCTTATATTGACTATTACAGGAGCTCTCTTTACATACGGATTAATTATTATTAATTTGAAATAAAGTAAAAATAATAAGATATTTCAGAAGAATTCAACGATTTACGAGGACACATTCTTGATTAAATTTAAAAACAGATTACAATCTGAACTAAAATGATCAAAAGAAAACTTTCATGATAGAAATTAAGGAAAGTAAATACTCTGCATCAATTTAAAGAAAGCAATAAGTGGTAGCAATAACCATATCGTTAAATTAAAATATATCTCAAATTCTTGAAATTGAGTCATTGCCTTATTAACTTCATTCATAGTCACGATGAATCAGATGTTAAGCAGCCAAAAGAACTATACCATTTCATAAAAAAATGACATAATTAGGTTTGAATGATGAAATGTTATGCAAAAATACAAAACTTTAAACATTTTTCTTAAGAATATCAGAATTTTTGCTGATTTAATGCTATATAAACAATTTCCTCATAAAAAATATGAAACTCAACTTATTTTTAAAATAAAGAAACAGGGACGAAATTCTAAAGATGAGTTCCCAGAAAAGATTTGTTCCAAGAGAACTAATTTGCATTAAAAATTAGAGCTGATAGTACTCTCATCCGAAAATAATAATATTCACTAAAATACATTGAAAAAATAGAATTCATTTATTATTATAGCATTAATATCTCCTATTTTTGCTGATTTCATTCAAAAAAAATTCATGCATCATTGTTTACTGCTATAGATAGATCCAAACACAAATTCAGCTATGTAAATACAGCAATTTATATGTATACGAATATTGAAAACATTAAGAAAAAATTATGTATATGTATGTTTTCTTTTACTATCAATTTCAAATAATTATAATGTTGAAATGCCTTTTATGGATTTCGTCAAATATTTGCAGATGATAGTGATAAAATCTATAATTTATGCAATCAAAAAGAAATTATCTTGTATTATTTTTTACAGAATAACATTATTTGATCTTGACTATGCATTTTTTAAGTATGGAGAATTCGATTGAATTTGCAATAACTATTGTTTTTATCGCGAAGATTTTTATAGTTTTTAATATGGTTTTTCAATTTTTAGTGTGATATCCATTTAAATATTTTTTTTTATTATATGAGTTAAATAATATTTAAATTTTTGTTTTCCTTAAATTGCTGATCTGATAATATTTTGGACACTAACTAATGAGGATTTTGAAATGTCGAGTATAAAATATATCTAAAGTTTATATCTCTCATTGTAAGTAAATGCTTTTATGCGATGAGTTTTGATACAGTGTATTATTACTTATAGAGATATATCTATCTATAAATTTAAAAATACAAATATTTTATATTATTTCTGTACAGTTATTGAAATTGCTACAATGAAATAATGTGATATGTAAATCCTTTCTACCAATTTAATTCGTTTCATCACAGAAAAAAATCTGTGATCCCACCATCCAATTAATTTGACCATCTTTATTGAAATTTTTTTCATGTCTTCTTCACTGCTGTAAACAATGTTTTGTATTAAAGTGCATTATGTTTATTATATCTTTCTTGATATAATAAATTCTTCTCTTTCTTGTCTTAATGTAATAAAAATTCTACTTAAATAGAGAGAATACTGATGACAACAGTCCGAATTGCTTGTTTTAAAAATTTACATCTATTGGAGCTCGAAGTATAGAGGAAATATCTATAGCTTCATTCGATAAAACAAGCATTTAATACCGGGCATTTTATCCTTCACTCTGAAACACTAACGAAGATGGCCATGTATCAGTTTTCTGATAACTCTGAATCTTCTTTAAAATGTCAAAATGTATCAAAATAAATTTGATTTTTTAATTCTGTACATGTATGATTTGAAAACAAAAGAATATTGTTGTAAAGAACGCTTACTTTGGAATATTTATACAGAAATAATTTCTATGGTTAGATTAGAAAGAGTGTAGAAATGGATATTTATTTACATGTTTATATAGTAATTTTATCACAAATTCTATCGCCGTCTTATTGTCATATTAATTATTATTAATCTTATTATGACTAAGAAAATATAAATTTAAAATAAACATTTTGGAGTTTATTTTAAAAATTCCAGTAAATAAAAACTAAAATTATTTTAATCTTTAAAGGTAAAGGTTACAATAAAATACATTCAGTAGAGCTAAAATACTAGTGGGAATTTACATAAACGATGGAACTTTCTGACATTTCTAAAAATGAATAATTTCTGTATTATATTTTCTGCTCAAAGAATTCGAATCTATATATCATTTTAAATTGTTAGAGCAGTCAATATATTTGATCCCACAAGATGAATTTTTAGATAACATAAATTTAAATATTTTATTTTTGTCTTAATTGTCCGTTGCTATAAAATCAATACTCTTTAAATTATGAAATACTTTATCCTTAAGATTTAAATCTAAAAAATGATACAGGAATTTTATTTATCGCACGTTTTGGTTACTTGGAGTTTTAAAGAAATGTTTCTCCAAAAGATAATTTGAATTTTGTGTCAGTTCTTCAG
This sequence comes from Argiope bruennichi, assembly GCF_947563725.1. NCBI lineage: Eukaryota > Metazoa > Arthropoda > Arachnida > Araneae > Araneidae > Argiope > Argiope bruennichi. The sequence goes on from NC_079154.1 coordinate 61,738,112, forward strand.
TACTAATTGACTATTTAACAAGTTTTTTTAATAACATTTATTTCTATTTATTTAATACAAATAATTCAAGTTGTAAAAACATAGATGTAATTCATACAAATATTAAATATAAAATACAAATTTTGAATTTGCTTCTTTGTTTTTCTTTAATTATGAGCATTTTTACAAATTTTTCGTCAGTAGAATAAGTTCTAAGTAGAAAATACCTTTAGATATCAACTGTAATAAAAAAAAAATTCTTTTCAATATATGATTGTTGAAAAATCATTACATTATTTTTATAAATCATAATATAAGAATATGGGCAAGCTCTTTTAAATAAATTTTATCGGTGAGTTATTAGAGTTAATATCTTTTGCTATTGTTTCTTTATCCATCTGAATAAAATGTCAAATTAAATATATCTGATATTTGATAAATATTGTTCCTTAACAATAGCTCAAAAATTTTGTAGTTTCAAATAAAAAGGGAATATTGCAGACTCAATAAACTTTGATATAAGAGATAGGAGGATTTTCAATTATAACTTGGATAATATTTTCAAGCTAAAATATATGCAGGTAAGATAATAAAACTTCTTGTCATGTCTTGTGCTGAAGTGATTGGGAGAAATTGTATCGCTTTTGATGAAAAGCAATTTCTCTTTTTCAACAATTTGTCGTCTGAATAACATTCTTGAAAAAAATTTGTGTATATAAAAAAACACTGATTTTTCTATATTTAAATCAAATCAAGTGCATAGGACTCAAATGGATCATTTTGTTCATTTTGCAAATATTATATTGTTTGTTTATTAATTTTAATTGTCTAATTGCAAGATATTTATGAAGTCTTCTTATTCTATGTCGAAAAGAATTTTTGTCTATGTCCATTTGAACTTTTCTTTAGAGATTTTTCTTTAACCATAAACTCTTTGCACGTTCGATTTCTTTTATTACTTTCCGAAATGAACAATAAGCAATCCATATGTCAATAATGCTCCCACAATGAACATCAAAAGATTATTTTTCATATCAACCATTCCACCTGCTTACAAGAAAATCATATCCTTCTATTGTAATTTATGGAGGAAGAAAATGTATTTTTTTCTCGTCCAGATTCTTGATTGATACTACTTAAGTAAAATTCCTGACGTTTCTTTTATTTCTTGAATCACATCCAACTGCAAAAAATGTGACTGAAAATGACAGCAAAATACAGAAATGAGCTCGCAACGCATTCTGCTATTACGTGAGGTTCATTTGTCACAAATCCAAAGAGAAGTACAAATTAAGAGAACAGCTCAAAAGAACAGAAAATGGAGGCAATGATAATATCAATAGCTGAATATCTTTTTCAAGAATGTTATAATGTCTTATTACTTCAAAACCTTTTTTGATTAACACATCAAAATCATTGTTTTTCAAATTACATTTAAATTGTGATAGGTGGAACTCGCAATGTTTCATTAAAAGACAGAAGGACAAAGTGGCCATGCAAAGAAACTCAGTTATAACGTTATAGTATATTTATTCGTCGATTGAATTAGCAGCTGTTCGATACATTTGATGTTCAATTTTGTGTCCAAAAGAAAAAAATTAGGTTCATTTCCATCAGAAAAGTAGTCCAATAAAGCTGAAAAACGCAATGGCAGAGTTACGAAAATAAGCAAAAGTGTATTGATGAAACTCTTGCAATATTTTGCGGGACGTAATTTTGGATATTCAATGTGAGAGCTCAGTGAATATGTAAGAATTATTAGATTCTTACTTTCACGTAAAATATCACACTATAACATAAAACTTACTAAAATGTTGACCAAATAAAGAAATGTTAGTTTTAAATGAGTGTCGGAAAGTGAATATAATAGCCAGCTAAAATTAGATAAATTTTGTGTATAAGATATGAAATAATAAAAACAGCGACTAAAACATTTGTGTAGAATTCCTTTGTCAACCACAGTTAATGAGAGAGAGAGAATAATCCAAATAGGGACGTGCATTGGTTCAAAATTTCTTAAATATATTTTCTTCTGTAATATTGCAAATAATTAGCCTGGTATTAGAATCTTGTCATCTGATGCTTAACATTATGCCTTCACAACTAATTAAAAAATTCTATGTATATCTAAACAACATAAATGTAAATTTAGCGACATGTTTTAAAGGTTCTATTTCTTTTGTTCTGAAAAGTTTAAATAACTGTCAAATCATATTTTGCTATTTTCATTTGATATCAGTTGAAATAGGAAAATTCATTTCAAAGTCAGTTGTATTTAAATTTGAAAACCATAAGTGTTTTCTGATAATAATCAAACATATGTCTTATTAATGAACTAAATGTCAGGTGAATTGAACAAACAGATTGAAACTAATTAAAATTCAGATCAATTTCCAAAATATAAAATGCAATGCATATAACATCCACTTTTTTGCAGCAATTTAAACTCAAGAGTTTTTCTTTGGCACTCCTATGGTATTCTCATGAGTTACTATGTTCAGGTACACATAATAAAATCTAAAAAATGTGATTTTCGCTTATCTGATAAAAGCATTTTTTGAAAATTTCTGAGCAGAGTTTAAAAGGATTGGACTATTCCAAACAGAATTATCGATTGCATGTCAAACAACTAAATGTATTATTGATTGCATGTTACACGGTAAAATGAATGACAATGTCACAAGAAAGAGTGTTTGCTACCTTTAATAATGTATGTTTACTTTTAAAATTTTATCTTATACTTTATTTTATTTTCATAATAAATCCAAAATTATATTGGATTATTGCTTTTTTTCATAGCAATTCAAATTCTTTTAACAATCACATTTTCATTTTGTATTAAGAAATGAAGTGCTTCCTCCATTTTGTAAAACTAAAATATAATCAGTGATTGTTTCAGAAAAAACCTTCAACTAAATCGATATTATTGATGTATAATCTGAATATTTTATGAACATTGATTGTTGGCGATAATTGCATACATTTTGAAAATAAGCACACCTAAATCGAAATGGATAATTTCAAATTATTTCATAACCCTATAGCAGATGAAGTTGTGCAGACACTATAACATCTAGCTGGATGTTAAATTATAAATGCTCAAAGATTTGAATTTTTAATAAAGGCTGAAAGTTTTCGTGAATCCCATGAACGTAAATTTACTATATTTAATAATTCCTTAAAAGTTAATAATGACTATTGAAATTTAAATCTAAATTATCCTTTAACAAAAAATAATGGATGAAATTTAATAGAAATTAATGATTCTCCTCTAATATTATGTATCAACTAAAAGAAATATTTAGGTTTTTCTTTCATAATATCCTCATTTTATATATTTACTATCACATCATATAGAATTTCGGTCTCATGTTAAGACTTCATTTTAAATAATGCAGTTTATGAAATTTTAGAAGAAACATTTTTCATTTTTTAATTTTCAAAAAAAATATTTTTATAAAATTATTTTAAAAATGCTGATATTTTATTTAATTATAACTATATAAATCTTTGTGCTCAGTGGAATTATTTCAAAGCATCAAAAATATTCAATAATTTCAAAAATTTGTTATGTGCCAAGTTAATCACTTCATTACTGTTTATGAAGAAAAGTTTACTATATCAACCAAAAAATGGTTAATTTATTTTCTTCCCCAAACCGTTTACAAGTATTTTTCTACAATTTTCACTCAAAACACTCACGTGGTGATTTTCAAACTGATTTTTTTATAATAATGTTTGAAACAAAAATTTCCATAATAATAAAATTCATTAATTGCATACGAATATCAAGACAGAAAAGCGGTTATATAAGTATTCTGGTTTTATGCATGACATGTTGAATTTGTATTACCAGAACAGCACGGCATCTCACGTCTTTACCCCCGCCCCTCCATCTGTAACCATTATGGTCACTGAACGGTTTAATGGGCATGTCACGGAAAATTTATTAAATACGAGAATATTTACAGAAGAAAAATATTAAATAACTTTGTTCAGAATTTACAAAGTCATAAAAAAATAATGATTATATGAAACTGTTTACAATTATATTCTACTTTGAAGTATTATTGAAAAATTGTCTGGAAACTCTCCAGAAAGATATTATGTTTGAGGAAAAACCTGAATTATGCGATTATTAGAGTTATCATCATGACACAGTAGATGAGGATGCAGTTAATAAAATCTAATATAAAATAATTTTGTTAATGGTAACAAAGATAATCTCTATTTGAAAGATATTTATGAATGCATATGTATGTGAATAAACTATGGTGATTTTTTTATTGTATCCCTTAGTCCTTGTGTGTGTGTGTGTGTGTGTGTGTGTGTGTGTGTGTGTGTGTGTGTGTGTGTGTGTGTGTGTGTGTGTGTGTGTGTGTGTGTGTGTGTGTGTGTGTGTGTGTGTGACACTCGATGTTTAAAGCTAGGCAGGCAAGAAAATACCTTTATTTTCCCTGATAAATTTTATTATCCTATAGATTTTTTGCCTGGAGAGGAAATTGTTGGCGACTCCTCTCAAGAATTCTTGTTAAAGGTTTCGTGATAATTTTTTTCTTATGCCAAGAGATTGGAAGTCTGCACTATGTACAATATTGAAGTGTCACGCCAATCAAAAACTGTGAGGGAAAAAATTCCAATAGATATCTATTGTTGGAAAGTAATTTTTCATCAACGCTAAGCTTATAAAAATTTCAAAAACTCGTCCGCTAACTGCATATATTCAATCTTTGTTAGATTGTTGAGTTTTATAATTTGTTGGATGAATGTTCCTGTTTATCATAGTACCAAACAAGTATTTATTGTTCCAATATTTGTGTTCACCTGGAGTAATTAAATCTAATCACTGAATGTTGGAAATGTAAGGTCGCATAAAATCTTCTACAAATGTAATTGGGAAAAGTGATTAATCATATAGGCAAACTTTACTCCACTCTGTGGGTATTCTTATGGCAGTCCTCATATTATTGTCTGATATACCTTCATTAGATAAAAAAAATCGCTAAATGTAATAGCGAAAGAGAATATGAAATATGTTTGTGGATACTAAAAATTTTTTTGTAGCCAGAACTCATTGTTTTGATACATAATTAAACTTTTTAAAACGAAGATCAGAATAGTTAGAATATAAATTGAATGAAATACATCCATTGTTTGATATTAAAATAACAGCTTATAGAAGCAGATAGGAAAAAATCCTTCCATAATTTAGTAAAATTAGAGAGCTTGTATTTTGCAAAGCATTGTTTCTCCGCTTTTCTTCCGAAATGAAATATAACATGAAACACGACATTTTTTTATAGTTAACTCTACCACAAGTTCGAAATGTATATTCGACAATTGCAATATACTTGCCAATTGCTTATTAATTAAAATTAAAAGAAAGAAATTATAATATTAAAATAATTTGAGAAACTCTGCCATCAAAAGCAATATTAACCTATTTGTGTTGACTGTAATACTGTCAAATCTTTAATATATATATATATATATATATATATATATATATATATATATATATATATATATATATATATATATATATATATATATATATATATATATATATATATATATATATATATATATATATATATATATATATATATATATATATATATATATATATATATATATATATATATATATATATATATATATATACAATATCTCCCTACTTTGTCAACAATCCGCAATGATATAGTTAACCTCTCGGATACTTCTAGAAATTTTAAATAATCTTAAAAAGAAAGTAAGATACACTTTAAAAGAAGGTGTTAGATACAGATATTCTTATAGCAATTATGGAGAGAAATAAAGTTCTCTCGCTGCTTGCATAATGAAAAAATGCGCAAAAATAATCAATAATGATTGATTCCTTTATCTTTCTACAATGTTTCCGACAATTACGATGCGAAAGCTATGAGTGATGATATTTGATGATCTTTACATTCCTTAAGCAATCAAAATTTTAATCCTCTACGGCAGATGTTGAATCATTTGCTTGGATATATTTCATCTTATCTATTATAATTTTTTTGAATAAACACAAAGAATAGAAGTTTGAAAATTCGCATGCTAACGTGAGCAAACCGGAGCATTTTTTGCATAGTAACTTGGAAAAATATCCACATAAACTAACTTTAGTTAGAAACAAGGAAGAAGTTTCAGAATGATATCAAGATAATCAATTCACGACATATTGGACAATACAACAAATTGTTGATGAAGATTCTAGAATGAAAGTTGAGCTATATATAAAAGAAAAACATATTTAGATTATATAGTGGCTCATAAAGTCAGAAAATTCAGATACTAACGTGATTCCAAAGGTGCATTTTTGGCAAAGTGAATTAGTTGAATTTCCAGACAAACTAGCATGGGTTCAGAATGATATCAAAATAATAAATACATGGCGGATTGGACACAAAGGTCAACCGATTACTGCTGCTGATTCGAAATTATAAATATTACCACACATGAAGAAAAAACATATTAGATAAAAAAAAATTATTATTTGTACAAATGTAATTCTAATTTCAGTCGATACTATGCAACATAAGTTTTTTGCAATTTGCAATTGTTATCTATACACTTTGATTTGTCGAAATGAATATATGTTTTATTCATTAATAATGATTCAATTCTTTTCTGTAAAACTCTTTTGACGCAAATCTAATGCTATGACCGCTGTCAACATATATTTTGATATAAATATTAATTAGTCTTTACACTTCAGTTGAATTAGTTTTAATCTAATTTGAATTGGATGGATTTTCAATGGCATTTCCATAGTATAAACATTAATTAATGAAATTTGAATTCTCTCTGTCGAAAATTAGAACTAATCTTACAAAAGCAATACCAAATTCGGACACTTCAACAAAATAAAACACAAATGTCAATAAAATCATTGCAGAGCATGGTTCTTATCAACTTACATTGCTTTCATTTAAATTTTTGAGCTATTTAACACTTTCCTGCTGTTTTATTTCCTGAATAAATATTCAATTGTTCATTTGAAAATATCATTAGCTGAGTGAGAACTTTTACTCTTTTTTATAGAAAACTTGATGGATTTCGCACCATTTTAATTTGATTCCAAATTTAAAATGAGTAATCCATATGTGAACAGAGATCCTACAATGGATAACAGGAGGCTCTTTTTCAAATCAGTCATTCCACCAGCCGACAGGAAAATGACTTCCTTTTCTCCTAGTCTTTTGAGAAAAGAAATATTTTTTTCTTCATACATAGTTATGAACTGATGTTTATCAATCAAAAGGCATGCAATTTCTTTCATTTTCTGAATGTTTTCTGGAATCCTAGAACTGTAGTTTATAAGAGAAACTATGGAAATACAACTTACTGAAGCAGCGCTCATATAATTTAAAATCAACGATAAAGGGTCTCCATCTTTCAAACAAAAATCCAGTGTGAAATACAAAATTATGGAACAAATAGAGAAAATGGCGAACAACGGAGTCGATAAAGTGCTTTTCAAAAGACGGATGTTTTCTTCAAGCATGTTATAATCCTGTAGCATTTCAAAACTTTTAAGATTTATCATATTGAAATCCACGTTTCTTAAGTTAGCATTAAATGCTAAAAGATAACACACAAATTGCTTTATTAAAAGACAGCTAGATAAAACGGCAAAGGAAAGAAACTCAAAAAACACAGTGTGATATACATATTCACCAAGAAATGTTACAATTATTTTGTACTTTCTTTCTTCAAATATGTATCCCAATGACCAGTAAACAAATAATTTGTCATGTAAAATATAAGCTTTAAGGGCCCCATAAAACACTGAATGAGTTCGGAAAATAAATAAAAGTATTTTGATGAAACATTTGTTAATTTCATTGGGTCGAAGAACGAATTGCGTATAACGAGATCTAAGTGAATGCACAAGAAATCTTAAATTCTTATATTCATGCAAAACTGAACACCACAACAGAATGCAAACGGAATTATTAAGAATATATATAATTGTGAGTTTATAACTTTCTGCATACTTTGAATTGACTAAGGTAGCTAAAATTAGGTAAAAGACGAATAGAGGGAATGAAATAGAGAAATAATAAGAATAAAAATAGAAAGTTTTTTGTCGGAATTTTTGACTTCCAATGTTGATGAGCGAGAAAATAATCCATAGAGGGATAAACACTGTTTTAAAATTTGTTACATGCGCCTTCTTCATTATGAATATAAATATATTTCCATGATATTAAATCCTCAATTGGTGGCTTGATGTTATAAGATTTTAAAGGAATTTTATAGTAGTTTGAAGCGAAAGACTTTCTTTATGTGTCAACTAGTCGTCGTTTCTATTGATTGTTACAAATTGGCGGCGCTATTTCGTCCTTTACATTGATTGTTGAAGTACAAACTGTCTGTGCTTTTTCAGATCAAACACTGCCTCCTGTCTCTTTATTTGAAAAGAAAAAAAAAACATGCTTAAAATGTATCAAATCAATGAAACCTTCAACGCAAAATGCAAAACATCATCATAACAAGTAAAGTATCTTGTCAATTGTGTCTTTACATAAAATATAATCTATTTACTTTTGATAATATATTTTGCAAAATTCAATGGTTTTCTCAGTCTTTAAAATATTCAGGTGAAACTGTAAAATTCCAAGGAGTAATTTCGATATTTTTGAAAAAACTTGTTCAGTAATTTAACATCGATAATTTAAAAAAACTGACTACTTTATTAATAATCAATAACCCTCCATTACAATCAAAATATCTTCTTTTTCTTCAGTTGCGGATAATAAATCTAAAATCTTTCATTTTTTTAAGATAAATTGGACATGGTTTGTGGTCAATTGATCTGAGCTGCAGACAAATTGATATCTTTCATTTCGATTGTGAAATGTAAATGAATTCCATTATAAAAATAATTGTCCAATAAAATTATTTTCTAAAATATTCGTTATGAAATTCAAACAATCGATATACAATGTGGATACTACATTAAAGTCTTTTCCTTAACTTCAAAATTTATATGCTTTTAGCAATCGGAATACATAATAGATTTTTCGATCACTTCTTGAAAAGCGGGAGTTTTGGCATTTTAGATATTTATTTGTTCGCAAAGCGAATGAAAGATTTTATTCAAAGAAAGATTAGAGATCAGTTGAAATAATTATAATATTCAATTTAAATCATTATTAATGTTATTTAGATAATTCTATGTAGATATGAATTTGAAAGACTTTAAGGTTTCATATATCATTTTTTGTTAGAGAAAATAAAGACTAAAAAAAATCATTTTTTTAAAAATAATAAACAGTGGTTAATAATTCTTTTGAAATTGAAAATAATGTAGTACTATCAAAAAACCTCACAATCGATAAATTCTTTTGAAAATGATAAAATGTGATCATTAAAATTTAGAAATACTTTAATATATAATATTTAATATTCAAAAGAAAAATATAGTGATTATCCAAAGAATATAATAAAATCATTCGGAGAAAATGATCAGAAGTAGTTATCTGTATATTAAAAAAGAGTAATAGGAAGTAGTTTTCTTGAAGATTATATATAATTTTTTTAAATATAGTACTTCAATAAAGCCACCCCCATTAAATAAATTTATTTGGGAGCCAACTTGTAAATTCTAAGTAACCGGACTTGGTATAAGGTGAAGATTTGTATTCTTTATATAATCAGAAATCTAATTCTTGTTGTCTCGTTCCTTAAAAAATAATAAGGGAAACGATAGTTTGTTATTATCATTTACAGAATATATAAAAGACTAAAGGTTAGAAAATAATGAATATATATCTAGTGTGCCCCCCAAAAATAGATTAGAGTTTATTTCTTTAGCATTTACAATATAATATAGACTTCCCTTTGCAATGTTTCATCAAATAAAGTTCCAAATATATAAAAAGTCGTAGAAGTTGATACTAAAAATGTTTAAAAATTAAATTTTTACATGGTCCCCATAGTAAAAGAATTTCAGTGAGTAAAATATTTTTCCTACACTCATCTATGGGTACACAAAGTGTCATTTTAGTATATGAAAGTTATATAAAAGTTATAAGTCGATATGAAAGTTTGAGCGAGCAAATCTTCGTTTTAAACAATCAACCGCCATTGCGGCATCTTTTTTTTTTTTTTTTTTTTTTTTTTTTGAGAAAGAGAGAGATATAATGTATCTATTATGACAGATTATTAAAAGAATGAAATCAGGATGCATTCCTTAATTTTTATTATATTTTGTAAAATGGAAATATATCATATTAATTGAAGTGGGAAAAAAAGTTCACAATTAATATCTTCGACATACATACAAAGGTGCAATACTTTGTTAACAACATTTGTTAAAATTTTAAATACCAAAATTTACATATTGACTTAAGCCATTTTTTAAGTCAATATGAAATTGGCGTTTGAGCGAGCAAATCTTCCATCTGAGCAATTCTACCGCCATCTCTTTCGGGTTTTTTTTTTTTTTTTTTTGAGATAGATAGAGAGAGAGAGATAAAATGTATCTATCACGACAGGTTATTAAAAGAATGAAATCATGATGAATTTCTTAGTTTTCATTAAATTTTGAAAAATGGAAAAATATTATATTAATTGAAGTAAGCAAAAAAACTTGTTAAAAACTAATACATGCAAAGTTGCAATACTTCCGAACATCTGATCCAGTTCATCACTTATGACTTCAAAACAGATTTATTGAATCTGTCTGCAAAGATCTCCTGCATATACAGGAGACATGCTAAACATAGAAGAAATGTAAACAGTCTCGTAATAAATATCATCAGGCGTTTAGATAGGTGATGTAGGAGGAAATTCAAAAGATCTTTGTTAGCTTATCCGCGTTTTCTGTTCATTAGGTCTTGGCATATGGTGAGGAAGAGAACCAGTTAGTTGCGACTATACTTATAGAACATATATCCTGTAGAAAATATAATTGCAGAAGTATTAATGTATAATGCCATTCAAAATTAACTGAATATATCGGTTACCATTCAACATGCTATTGCATAAAATAGATAAACCAAAGAGTTTTTAAAAATTCCGCAGTATATTTATAGAAAATTTTTACTGATGATGAACTGTTTGTACTATTTTAATTTGCGTCTGCCTAAATTGTATTTCTGAAGAAAGAGATATTTTATCCCAACTAAAATGGATGATTTATTGTAAAATTTTTGAAACTGATCAAGATCTGGTGGCAGCTGACCATAGAATAAAGAGTTTAACAAATCAATTAAACCTTTATTATTAAAAATAAGATTACATAATTCGATTTATTCTTTTTTAATTTCAATTCAACCTTAAATATTCAGAATGCATGCCGTATTATAATCGTTACAAACCTGTAATTTTGCTTCCCAGCATGAATAGTGTCACCATAAGAAAGACTGTTTTACAGTTATCGGTATTGGATGCTGTCGGGTGCCGAGCCAGTGATCCCAGTGTTTGGCTACAAACTTGACTACCATTTGTCACCTTGGCGAAAAATTTGGTGACATTGGCGAAAAAATGGATAATGCTCGATATTTCGTGAATTTTGTCGATCCGTCCATTACGAACCTAGCTATGCCTAATTGGTCTAAAAGATTCTAGGCCAACCTCCCGGGAAATATAAAAGGCTGGTACTCTCAAGCTTTGGTGTATCGTCGAGAGTAGTCGTCGTGAATTGTAGTCGGAGTCGCCGACAAGTAACGAGGCTTCGAGAGGTTAGCGAAGCAACAGCGGAGTGCCAGCGTTGTGTGGAGCGAGTGTTGAACTGCTGTGTGCCAAGTTCTGTTCTCTACTGTGGAATCAGCATCGTATCTTGTGTGTAGTAGCCAGATGTGAGAAGTAGTGAGTTGGCAGCTAAACACTCGTCTGGAGAGACCGTAGAACGAAGCTCCGAGGATCCCCTCTCCTGCTAGATTCTGTCTGACTGCTTCGTGTTCTGTGGTCGATTGTGGGTTACTGTTTACTGTGTGCTGTCCTGTGTTCGTCTCGGCTGTAAATATTTGTCTTCTGTGTACTCGCCGTCTTTGCATTAGTGTCTTCGTGTAAATAAAAGTCGTTGTTTTCTAATGAGGGCCAGCTGATTGTGTTTTCACATCATCAAAATCAGCACCATCAAAAGAGCCTGTCGGTGGAAATCCGTAACATAATACTAAAAATATTTGCATTTGATAATAAATTTTTTACCTCTATTGGTCCTCATGTGAGATAACGTGTCCAAAAGAGTAACATTTGTCCAATTTTTGATAAAACTGTATTCGAAATTTTTCACCGTATTTTTTAAAGACCGTACAGTTTTTGAAATAAACCTTGGATGAAGTTTTACAAGTCAAAATAAGTGCTACTTACAATGATGTTGGAATTTAATGCTTTAATTTGTCAACTTGATTGATTTTTCATTATAAATGGAGATAGATTTTTAAATCATTGGAATCTAATAGACAAAATTCAAGATGCAAATTTTATTGTTTATTCTGATATAATAAACGGGAAATTAATTTATTAATTGGCATAATGGAATTTTATAATTTAAAGCTTCTTCAAGAAAATATAAATTAGATAATAAAAATTATATATATGCATAATATCATGAGGATATAGTGTTAAAAAATGCGGATATAATGTTTAAAATCGTGTATTTTAAAATGTAAAAACTTAAAATAAAAAATAACCATTTTAAATAATCTATATTTATATAAAGTTCAATGTGTGTGTGCGTGTGTGTGTTGGCATTCTACAGGCCAGGCCGTTTGACCTACAGCTACCAAATTCGGTACATGTATACCTTGCAGATCGTGAATGTGCACCTGGGGCTCCTTTTTTTGAATTTTAAATTAGAATTTTAATTATTAATTAAAAACTAACTTTCCCGCTAAAAAATCTTTTTCATTTTCCCCACCGTCAAATGAGTAAAGCTTCAGTTTTTTTCCCCAACAGTAATGAGGCCAGGCTTAACATTTTTCGGCCAACTATTTCAAAGAATTCTGTTTATTTTCTTAATGTTTGATGCATTTAAAATTAAACATTGTTAATTAATCGATCTTTCAGATTCATTCTGAAGTACTTTTGAATTAAAATAAAACAGAATAAAGGAAATTAAAAATTTCTAATCTGCATAGAATTACCCCAACTGGCTTAGAAAAATTCACGCATTTGCGTTACCGTAACTGGCGTTGAAAATTCACGCATGCGCATTGAGTTCTGATTGTTGATAAATATTATCAAAGCATGCGGACCTGATTTAAATTATTTTTAGGTGTATGCTATTGCAATTAAATTGTATTTTTGTTAGTTATATATGTTTGTATATGCATATAGTTTTAATTAAATCATTTTTTCAGTAGTTTTTTTTAAACCTGTTTTCAACCGATTATTTTAAATGATTCGTTTTATTTTCTTAGTGTTTGATGCATTTAAAATTAAACATTGTTAATAAATCGATCTGCTCATGATGAATCTGAGAAATTTTGTTGACAAATTCTTGAGATATTACATAAATTATGAAAGATATTCTTTAGTGCCCATAAAGTTTAAACGATTAGTGACTCAGTTTTCAATAATCATATTATAAAAAATGCTTTGTTTCAGTAAAAAATATTATTATATCAATTGCAGATTAATCCTTTCCACTTTAATTTAAAGCATAAATTCTACGGGAGCTAATAGAAAATTAGAGAGATACAAATGAAGTTATGACTAAAGGCCTTTATAATATTATGAGTGACTATCAAAATTTGAAGTTTTAAAATATTTTAATGAAGAAGCTATTAAAGTAGAAATTACATAAAATGTTTAATTATTAAAATTTTAACTTACATTAAGATTGGTGAACCGGCTTCGCCAAAGGCGGCTAGTGTATCATAAAACAAAAATTAATATTTTAAAAAAACAATAGAACTAAAAGATTAAAATTTAAAAATGCATTTGAATATTCTAAGCTATTTTATTCTAATTAAAATAAAAATAATTGTGATGCTCTTAGAATATTTTTTTTTTCAGAATCTCACAATTTTTCTTTGATAATTCTTTTTTTACAATTTTACTTAGATAATCATTTTTTATAAAAAGAAATTATTAAGAAAAGAAAAGATTTTTAAGTAAGTGAGAATTAAAATATTTATAATCAGAATATCAAAAAAAAAATGAATATCTAAAGTTATAGTAGAATATATAATGGATTAACAATGAATTTATTAGACTAATAAATCAAAATTCATTACAAATTCATAGAATTAACAATATATTTACCAATAACTTGTCAAAATCATTAATTGAGGGCGATTTTCATTTAGATGCTTTTTTTATATATTTGATTAGAATAAGATGTATTTATGCTTTAGGAATGTCACCCTTCTTGCTAAGTTGATTTTCACTTGTTGTTACGTTAAGGTGACCATGTTCGTTTCTGGCTTAGACTTGTGAATATCAAGCTAATATCAATTGAATGTTTGTCAATTCGAAAGACAAAAGCGAAACCATTCTTCAGTGATAATTGTTTAGTTAATATTTGAAACAATAAAGACCAAAATAATAATTCTTATAAGTAGACAATAAAAGAAGTTTTATTTTAAAAATATTATTGTACAAAAAATAAATACAAAGAATTAATCAGAATTTTGCATAATTAGATTTTGTACAAAGAATCCAATAAAATTTTGTAGAATTAGATTTTGTACAAAGAATCAATTAGAATTTATTCATAATTACGTTTTGTACAAAAAAAATCAATTAGAATTTTACATAATTAGATTTTGTACAAAGAATCAATTAGAATTTAGAATAATTAGATTTTGGAAAAAGAATCAATTAGAATGTTGTAGAAAAAAATCACTCAGAATTTGTACAATTCAGTTTAGAATTTTTTGCAATCGATATTAAAATAATGCGTATAATTCTAGTGATATAATTACCAATTTTTTTAGTATAAATTACATGATTATCAACACTGATTGATTACTTTTCACTTTTTCTACATTTTATTAGTAATTTTTTTAGCTTAATTTAGTTTCTTTTTATTTAAATTTCTCACTCTTTTTTTGTCCTTTCATTCCATGAACTCTCATTACTTTTTTTATTATTTTATTTTTGTCCAAAATTTACAATAAGTAATCCGTATGTAAAAAGTGTTCCTACGATGGATAACGAAAGACTTTTTTTCACATCAACCATTCCACCGACAGAGAAGAAAATCAATTCCTTCTTTTCCAGTCTTTCTAGAAAGAAAATATCTTCTCCTGTTCTCGAAATCCTCAAATGATGTTGATCTTGTAAAAGTCCTGAAGTTAATTTTATTTCTTGAATACTTTCCGGAATTTTAGAACTGCAAATAATAAGAAAGGAAATGATTAATTACTTTTCACTTTTTCTACATTTTATTAGTAATTTTTTTAGCTTAATTTAGTTTCTTTTTATTTAAATTTCTCACTCTTTTTTGTCCTTTCATTCCATGAACTCTCATTACTTTTTTATTATTTTATTTTTGTCGAAAATTTACAATAAGTAATCCGTATGTAAAAAGTGCTCCTACGATGGACAACGAAAGACTTTTTTTCACATCAACCATTCCACCGACAGAGAAGAAAATCAATTCCTTCTTTTCCAGTCTTTCTAGAAAGAAAATATCTTCTGCTGTTCTCGAAATCCTCAAATGATGTTGTTCTTGTAAAAGTCCTGCAGTTAATTTTATTTCTTGAATACTTTCCGGAATTTTAGAACTGCAAATAATAAGAAAGGAAATGACAGAAAAACCCACTAAAGCAATCACAAAATATAGTACTAAATCGTAAGGTGGACTTTCATTTTTTAAAGATACATCCAATGTAAAATATAAGTTAAAGGAACAGCTAAGGAAGATTGCAAATAACGGCATTGATAATGTTTGTTTCAAAAGGCGTATATTTGTTTCAAGACTATTATATTCACATAAAACTTCGAAGCCTTTTTGAATTAACAAATCAAAATCCATATTTCTAAGATTATCTTGAAATTCAGTGAGGCAGTAACAGCAACGTAACATCAAAAGGAAAATAGACAAAGATGTCGTGCAAAGGAACTCAATCGCCACGCTATAAAATGTGTATTCGTCGATTATATTAATAACCATTCGATGCTTTTGTTTATCAAACATGTATTCAAATGAAAATGAATTCAATTCCTCTTCATCTGCGACACAGACATGAATAATAGTAAAAATTGCTGGCATAATTATGAAAATAAACAAAAGTAAATTCGCTAATGCTTCCAAATTTTTCCGGAACGTAATATTATATGTTTAGAGCTAGAGCTTAATGAATACGTAAGACGTTGCAGATTCTTTGTTTCCCATGAAATTGAGCACCATAATATGAAACATGCCACAGCATCGAACAAAAAAATGACTGATAATTTAATATTATTATAATAAATGGACTGTGCAACGCCAACCAGAATTAGATAAATTGAAAATATAGGAAATGAAATAGAGGAATAGTAAGAATAAATATTAAAACAATTATAAAGAATTTGCTCATCGCTGCCATTAATGAGAGAGTTTATTATCCAGATAAGGATATGCATTGTTATAATATTTGTTTAATATATTTTCTTCAATTCTAGAGCAAATTTGCTGGCTTGGTATTAGAATCTTGATATAGAAAACTCAATTTTAAAAATTTCAGAAATATTTCCAATTTTTAGTATATTTATGGTTATTACAAACGCTAACATGATAAAAATGCTCCATTAATCACTTTAATTTTTTAAAAAATTGAAAATAAGTTGTCCATTTAGATGCCATTGATGTATTTGATGATCGGTTTTTTTTTTTTTTTTTTTGCATCCGTTTCAAAATAGAATGGAATAAGATTTTAAAACTACTACAGTATTTTTTAAGTTGTCAATTCAGACATCATTGTCTGTAATTGACCTTTGCAGAAGTTTGGAGGTCCATTTCAAATTGATCTTTGCAGAAGTTTGGAGGTCCGTTTCAAAATAGCATGGAATAAGAGTTAAAACTGGAATACATTTATTAGTTAATCAAATGTTTATCTTTTTGCAGGGGAAATTGCAATTCTGAGCTCTCCACCTCTCTAGACATAAAATTTAACATTTAATATCGCAAACTGTTTTTTGTGCTGCTGTTTAAATTTATATTATTTGCTTTTTTTCTTTTGATATCACACATTTTCTGCATCAAGGGCACGGACACATGTATTAATGTATTTGAATGCCCAATATGAAATGTAAAAGAGCAATTTTCACGCTCTTTGTGAGAGCTTTTAACGATATTTCTCTTCAGAACTTTAAAAGATTGATCTATTTCATATAAAGTTATTGATTTAATTTTCCATATTAAAATACTTGCTACTTTTGACAATGAATGCTGACTCTGGAAATTTTGTTTTCGTTTATTTTATTATTCTAATCAACTGAAAACATTTTGAATAAACCAAATTTCATCAATAAATTTCCGGATATTCATTTTGTATTGTAAAACGAAAGGTTTCTTCAAATTAAAATAAATAAGCATTTATGTTAGATAGCGCCTTTATTCAAAATCATATATTCGATATGCATCTTGGATATTTTATTGGTTTCTGTATCTTTTCAACTTTTAAAAAAGTTTTGAAAGCCTTTTGAGAAGGAAAATTCCCACTACAAAATGGGATCAATTACTTGATGCAATTGATATAAAATAGGTAAAATCAAGCAAATAATGTATTCTCCTACTGTGCGCTATTTTATGATGTGCATTGATGAAGTACTACAGCATAAAAGAAAATGGATAGAGTTCTTAATAGTAGTACATTTTAGAAGAGAAAATGAAGAGAAGTAGTTTCCGTCAATCGTTTTCAGTCAGTGGAGTCAGCAGTCAGCTGAGTTCTTAATAGTAGTACTTTTTAGAAGAGGGGAAAAAAGAGAAATCAGTTTCCGAAAAAATAATTAACAATTCCTATTATCAGCTTTTAGGATATTAAACTTTTATGTAATAATAGGTTAACAGGGATTTTTAAAATTGACTTTTGAAATAATGTTTAATAAATAATAAATAATGTTTCCAATAAACCTTTTTTTTTATTAATATAAATAATGTTTATTGGAATAAAAGCCTAATATTAATCATTTTTTAATTGAACTCAAAGTAATTCAATTTAAGTAAAAAATTTTGATGAAGTGAAATAACGAAGCAAACTGTTTTATTACATACATATATATATATATATATATATATATATATATATATATATATATATATATATATATATATATATATATATACACATACATTTATATGAATCATAAACATAATCATTATATAAAACTTGAAATATATAAAAAAAAATTTCGAAAATTTAAACATATTTGATTTTTAACTCAATTATATGCGAGAGTATGATCCTTTTACAATGAAATGAAAGTGCTAGATAAAGTAAACCTGAAAATATATCTTTGAAAAATCTAGAGATCATTTGCTGCGCAACTCAAAAATTGCCTATCTTGATTATTTATTAATTTCTGCTTATCATGCGTTGTGCATTAAATCTTGAAACCCGAAACATAAAGTTCATATGATTTCATTTCTGAATATGAGTAAATGTATATCTTGTGACGATGTGTTTATGCGTCGAAAATAATAATAAAACACTGAAACATTAAACTGAAGTTATTATTTGTAATATAAAGAAACTGAGAAAAGAAATATAAATTGAAATAAATAATATCATTCACTTGTTCGTTTTCGTTTCGAATTTTAAGAGTTTTTTTTTTTAATTCTTACTTTTATAGTCTCATAATTGAAGAGAAATTCTTGTAGACATTCTTTTATTTTAGTTCTTATACGTGCTTGTTCTTGTTGTCTACCACGCTTGAAACTGAAAAACCACTGTTTCTTAAAAACACGAATTTATGATTCTGCCCCATAAAACCTAACTCACTTCTTGGAGTATTTATAAAAGAAAAAGTAAAATTTTTCACAAACAAAAAGAAAATAAATCCGGTCGGTGCATTTATTGTCAGCGCACTCGCTTTTAGCGAAGTCAACGTCTACTTCTAGATAAAAATAAAACAACTGTTATTTTTGTTTTTGACACTTTTTCCTATCACTCAGTGTTGCCAACGACTATTTTCCAAACATGCACCGATCGTATACAAATTAGTGATATCATGGCATAGAATTGAAAGAGATAAGTAATAACTTGAAAATATCTAACAGTTCTTACATCAATTCCTTAATGTGGTTATAATTAAACTTTCCCTACAAACAGCATCCTGCAGCGTAAACGGGTGAACGGATTGCAACGAAATATGGCATATAGACTATACACGAGATGCGTTCACGGAATTTCGAGAAAAAAAATTTTAGTTCCAGAATGTCCACCAGAGGGTACCTTTCCCGGAAAAACATTAAATTTAACATAATAAACGACCAACATTTAAACTGAAAAAAAACATAAAATACGAATTCAAATTATTCATTAAAATAATAAGCTAAAGGTTAAAAATGGTGCAGAAAATTACATAAAGTACACTCATCATCTTGCCATCTCTTGCACTCCTCCAGTACTTCTTCAGACACAATCTATTGATTTGGGTTGTGTCAAATAAATTGCGAAAAAATAAAATTATCTGCATTACAATAATTAAATTATTTAATAATGACAAAGGGAAAACCATTTTATTTGCCCTATGAGACAAGTTATATTGAGTGTTAAATGTAACTTATTAAATTAAAAAAAACTAATATTTTTTTCAACCATTCTTTTATACGGGTTTGTCATAATTAACCTGATTCTACTCAAACTTATGTGAAGCCAGTTCTTCTAATAAGATTTTTGATATTTTAAAGGAACCCTCTGAATAGAAATGATTTTTTTTTTTCATTCGCGGATAATTTAAAGCACAAATTTGAAGATCCTCATTATAGTTCTAAACTAAATATTAGAATTCTTTCTTTTTCTAATTATGCCAAAGTATCAAAAACGGAATTAGAAATTGTGATGAAATATTTTAACTCTTTAATAATAATCCCTATCCGACATCAATAAAAGTATTTCTTATTTCTAAAATACTGACATCTTTTTGCAAATAATTCGTCACCGACCTATATAATCTAATATCTGATATTAAATACTTTTATTTTTCTGAATGGTTTGAAACAGTATTGCAGTTCGGGCGTGTGGGAAAATGAACATTAAGTATATCATCCGACATTATTTTAAACGTTATATAATACTAGAAAAGTTATTTTATATTTCTTTTAAATAAGATACGTTGCAAGATTTTAAGCAAAGATACATTACAATATTTTAAGTCAGCAATTGTATAATTTTTAAAATATGCTTTGTATTAATTATTCTTAGTAATAAAGTAAATAGTATCCATATGATTCCTGGAAAATACTGAACCTGAATTTAATTTAGCATTAAACATATATGACATTTATGATTCTTTGCAGATAATAATATATCAGAAAGAGGTCTTTTGCACTGTCATAACATGGAGATTGATCTGTTTTGATTTAAATTATTGATTATTTTAGTACAAATGAGCACATGAATATAAAAAAATTGTAAGATAGTTAAAAATCAATGTATGTCGATATTATGAATTTTATTGAAAATGTTTTCCATATTCAATATTTATTGAATTTTGTTTTCTAATGACAATCACTTCTCGTTCGCAATACAAAATGGAAATTGGAACTTTATTTGCGAAAATTGATTCATATGAAAGAAAAGTTTTCAGTTTATTACGAAAATCGAACAGAATTTTTAACAGAACCTCTAGATTTAATATCTATCAATCAAAGTTGCACATATTTTGAAAAGTTGTAAATGGTTTTAAGCGAAAAAATTTATCTCTTACAGTGCATATATCAAATATCGGAAAAATGTTTACAAGGGTTGTAAAAAAAATGTACATGCATTTCATATGTTCATTTGCGTATATTATTACATGCAAAAGCCCATTCGGAAAAGAAAAGTATGCTATTGAGAGCAAAAGCAAATTTATCGAGATTTCATTCTAAGAAAGATAAGTGGATGCTCAAGTGTTACATTCTATATATTAAAAAATGATGAACAGAAAATTTCAGTTTCTTTTGCTCACAATTGAGACCCTTTCCATTTAATAATTTTTTGGTTTTAAAGTCTTATAACAAGAATTCTGAAACTGATTTCCAAAATTCAGCTACGGTTAAACAAATGCAAAAGTATTTGGATTCGCAATTCTTCTTCCAATTCTTTCAAAGGTGTTAAAGAATATAATATTTGAAACCATGGAAGCAGGTTAAGGTGCAGTTATTGGTTAAACAAATGCAAAAGTATTTCGGTTGGCAGTTCATCTTTGAATTATTTTAAAGCTCTTGAAGTATAGAATATTTGAAACCATGGAAGCAGTTTTAAGGTGCAGTATAATTATATAAATGCAAGTTTTCCAGTGTAATTGGTTCTTAAAACTTCGAAACTGAGGATTCGATATCAGTGGTCTAAAATCAGTCTACCTATTTATGGATAAAAATGAAGAAAATATATTTGACTAATTTCAGAACAATGCATATCCCTCTTTGGATCATCCTTACTCTCATTAACGGTGGCGATAAGCGGATTTCTCAAAAGAGTTTTAAATTTTATTCTTATTATTTCAATATTTCATTTACGGTATATACAATATATCTTAGTTTGGTTGGTGTTGTTAGTATATTTTATAACCAAGAATTTAAAATATCATTCATTTATTTGATCAACGTTTGGGTGTGTTTTATGTTGTGGTATATATTTTTACGAGAAAAGAAGAATCTTAAATATCTTACATACTTGTTAAGCTCTCATACTAAATACTCAATAATATTTCCTAGAAAATTTTTTAAACTTTTAGTTAACATGCTCTTGTTTATTTTCGTGAGCGTGCCGTTTCTTTCTGCACTTTTGCTACTCTGTTTATCTGATGGAACTGAACCTAATTTCTGGTCATTTGGATATAGAGTTGAAACCGAAAAATACCGAATGGCCGTGAATTTAATTGGCGAATATTTATCTCATAATATGATAGTTGAATTCTTTTGCATGATCGCTTTGGCGTGCTGTCTTTTAATAATACATTTTGGATTCATCCTCTCTCAGTTTAAAGATAATCTAAGAAGCATGGATTTTGATACGTTAACTCAAAAAGGCTCTGAAGTACTAAGAAATTACAATATTCTTGAAAAAAATATATTATTTTTGAAACGAACGTTATCAACGCCGTTGTTTGGAATTCTTTTAAACTGCTCTCTTAATTTATACTTCACTTTGGACTTATATTTCCAAGAACATATGTCTCCTTATGTAATAGCAGAATGTGTTTTGTGTGCTACCCTAGCATTTTCTGTCATTTTCTCTCTTATCTTTTGCAGCTCTAAGATTTCAGAAACTATTCAAGAAATAAAAGGAACGGTAGGGCAATTACTTGAAGAGCATCAATTGAACAAGTGGAGAAGAACAAAAGATGTTTTCTTCCTCCACAGATTAGAAAAAAAAGAGGTAATTGTCTTGTCCGCTGGAGGAATGGTTGATATGAACAAGAATCTTTTGTTGTCGATTTCGGGAGCATTCTTCACGTACGGATTACTTATTATAAACTTCGGAAAAAATTAAAATAATTTGATGATGGACTGTATATATAACAATAAATGCATTATAATTTCGGGAAAAACAAGGAGATTTAAGTTTCGATAAGACAACAACATGTTAACTCAAAAAGGATCTGAAGTACTGAGAAACTGCTAATGGCTAAGACTCATGTATAAAACAAAACGTGCAGATGCAATAAACTTTCTTCAATCCAAAATTACCATTGCTACAGATATAATCCACCTTCAAAAAGTAATATTTAAAGTATTTCATTATTCCTAAAAAGCCCTTACTGAATTATATGAAAAATTAGCATGTCTCACTCATTTTACACTCAATTTCAACAATATTTTGTTTTTGAAACAAATTATTATGCAAATATCAGTCAACTGTACTTATTTAAAAGTGAATATTTTACCCTAGTTATAATTTATTTAATTTTGATGCATTGTTTTAAAGTGTTTGTATTTTCATAGCTAATAGATAATTTCCTCAAAGAAGCACAACTTTTTGTTTTTCTTTTAAATGAGTTTTAGAGAAGAAATTTCAAGGATAGTCAGAGAGAAATAAAGGGGTAGAAATCGGAAAAATGAAAAAAGATATATTTAAAAGAGTGAAATTATTTTGAAATGAAATGATGTCTAGGTAAATTTACACAAATAGCATAAACAAGATTACTGAAGCTATTCAGAAAATAAAAAAAAAAGCAGAAGGCTATTTACTTCAAAAACATCATTTCAGCATCTTCTGAAGAGGAAAAGGTGCTTTCTTTCTTGACAGATTGGAAAAGAAGGATTTGATTTTATTTTCATAGGGTGCAATAATAGATATTAAAAAGAATCTTTCTTTGACCATTATGGGAGCATTCTTTATATAAGGATTACTTATTGTAGATTTTAGAATGAACTAAAGTAATAAAGAATTCTAGAGAAATAAAAGGGGAAAAACTAGAAAAATAAAAAAAAAAAATGCTTCAAAAAGTTTAATTGTTTTGAAATGAAATGATGTTTAAGTATATTTACTCAAACAACATATAAAAAGCAATGAATTGTACTAAATAAATTATTTGTATTGAAATATTAGAAATCCCAAAAATCTTAAGTTTTATCACTTGCCTTACACGTACTACTTTTCTAAAGCTAATGTAAAAATTCCATTAAAAAGCAGATTAATGTTAATTTTTTTTATGTGGTTTAATGTATGACTAAATATTTTCTCTTTTTTTATTTTCTTTTCATTGTATTTTCTGTTGATGCTTGTTTTCTTTTTTCAGTTTTTTTTTTTTTTTCAGAATGTTAATTGAATTGTTTTTCATTTTTTTATATGATAGTTATAAATATTTCAAAATAATGATATTTTTAAAATTTCGGTTCATTTTCCTCAGGTTTTGGGACTATTTAGCGATTCTTTTCTGTCATTGCTTACAATCAACTATTTCTTTAAACATTTTATATAATATAATTATCTTTTTATGCATTTTTTCTTGATGCGTTTGTTGGTACAATTACAGTGGAAATGAAATAGCATTTATAAGAGATTTTTTTAACAAATTTTGTTGTCCATTCTTGCTAATTTACTTGATTACATATCATTTGACTATCACTATTCACAACATTTGTATTTATATCCATAATTGCTGGACTATATTCTGCAATTTTATTTAAAGCAAATATGGTTTGTATATATACACTAATTAGGACCAAAAGCTACGTTCTAAGCGGTTAGTAATAGGCACATACACCTAATGTGAAAAGTGGTATAAATAAAGAAAAAACTATGTTTTATTGAGTGTGAGTCAGTAAATTCTCCCATGAATTACGAATTTTAAATTTTATGGCAAACTCTCAGAACTATGAAATATATTTAATAATTTTTTTCTTAAGGTAGTAACTGAATTTTGTGTAGTAGATTCAGATAAATCTTTATTTAACAATCTTTTGAGTTATTACATAAATTATAAAGGACCTTCTGAACAAACATGAAATTTCAATCTTGAAGAATTCTATGTTCTGCACTCATATTTTTTTTAATCATGTATGGTTTCATAAAAAACGATTTTGTAATAGTTGAAGTTCAGTCACTTCCGCTTCGAATTAAAGTTCAAATATAGAAACGACAACAGAGAATTATGTAATTTTTTATGCATGATACAATCAAGAAAATGAAACAAAGCTTCTAAAATAGTATGACTTAGATGACTAAGCAAATTAGATGTTTAAAATTATTTTTGTAATACGTTTTGTTGCAAAAATCATAAAAACCAAGTTATAATATCGTACAATATTTTATTAAAATTTTTAGCGATCATTAATACTGGTGAACCAACTGGTCGCTAAAGACAGTTAAAAGCAAATAAAATAAGAGATGGATATTCCGCTTTGTTATAATAGTAGAAATTTGAGTACCTTTAGAAAGAGATAAATGTATTAGTTGGCCAATAAAATAACTTTCTCTGTTTAGCGGCATCTGCAGCTAAAACGAATGAACAAAATGAAACCACATTTCATATACAAATTGTGGAAGGCATGGGAAAATAAATCTGGCAAAAAAATGTATTAAAATTGCCGATAGGAGAAATATTCTGGGAGTACAGTTATGACTGAATTATGAAACTCACAGAAAATAATCTTGTATTCATCAACGTTAGAATACCCTGGTCGCCGCGCAACATTTTGAATATTCTGACCTTTCCTGTGCACAACATATTGCATGCTGTGTATGGCATTCTCCACTATTGAGTGTAAACTGTTCGTTTCGAAGTTCATAACAGCCAATCTTTTTTTCTGTTTCAAGACATGCAGATTTACTTAAGAGCAGCCACGGCATTACACTGCTAATGCAAGACAGTTTTACAAGTAATGCATGCTGAGGTAAGATAGGGCCCATATTAAGCATACATCAACAGTCAATTACGAACAACAGTCAAGAACACATTAATAGTTAAAAAGGAGCTGCTAACAGGTCGTTTGGTCTTCTTTTTTTGCAAGGAATGCATGGCGTTACTGTCTTGCACGCACTAGGAATTTTATATAATCCATCTCGATATGCAAACTTGCACATGTGACAGCAGTGCCAATATTTCCACTATCAGCAACATTTAGTACTTCTTTTTGAAGACTTTATGTTCCAATCCCTTTTACAGTTTGTATATGAAATTGGTTTCATTTCGTTCATTCGTTTTAGCTGTAGAAGCTTACAAGGTGGCCATTAAATTACTTTCCAAGTAAAGCAATTTAATGGCCACCCTATATTTCTAACGATCCATTGATAGTACAGATTCTCAAAGATCATTTTAACTTTAGGATGGCTTTCTGTTCACTTTACATGAAAAATTGTCATAATGTAGTCAGTGTCAATGTGCAATAGTATGCATTGCAAACTCTTGGTTAGAGCTGTTCATAAAAAACCTCCAATGATCTATTTCATATTCTATTACCGTATCGAAAGGAATCTGACTGATATTATAACAAAGTGCATTTTAGCTAAAATCATTCTCTATTTTAACTAATATATTAATTCTATATTTTAATACTCTTTTCCTGCTTCATGTTCAAATTTTCTTTCCTCCCCCAGGTTCTGTAAAGTTTTTTTCCCATAATGAAAAGTGAAATATTTTTGAGATTTCAGTGAGCATTCAATTAAAACCAGAGCATATGGCCTTTAATATTACATGAATGGATTGAAAAATTTTAAGAAATGGAAGATTCAACAATCTGCTAATTCTTGTACCTATTTGTCCTTTCTTTTTTCTGACAGATTCCTTATGTTCGTATATTAATGCCTTGCTTTGCTCAGTACTTCAAACACGATAAAATATGTTTCGAGATAAAAGTATAATTAGATAATAACGCTTTTTAATTCCGGTTTTTATAAATTAAAAATAATTATATTTATATGTGATATATATTTTAATTACACAATTTGATAATACTTTAATAATAATAGTTTCAATCTCTCACAACAATTATTCTGTTGCTGTAAATAAGTTTAAGGACTGTCTTGAACATAGAAAATATCTTTCCTGTTTGATATACCGAAGACAATCCAAATACCATAGTAATGATTCATATCTTCCTATTTTCATTGCAAAAAGTTTGAAGCTAAATGATTTTGGAACGTTGAAATTTTATAATAGCTTGTTTCAGAAATCATTTAAACTTTTTAGCATAAAAATATGTTAGTGTTATCAAAATATTTTCTTATTCTCTTTTCTACTTCAGTTCAAATTTCTATTCACAGAGGGAAAATCTTCAACCTAAAACCTAAAATAACTACCTACGCTAAATTTCTTAGTCTTATTTTTATTTGTTAACAAAAATATAAAAATATATTTTTACGTTTGCACAAAGATAAACCAAATCGGGTTTGTCTATATGAAGCGTATTAAACAGTTATTAATTTATTTTTATTTTATATATCTATAGATTTTTTTAAAAAATATGTACTAAATTTAATGTAATACTCATGAAAGAAAAAATGCTAGAATTTAATTTTTTATCGTACAATGTTTTTAAGTCTGAAATGCTTATAGGCTGCATTGTATCTGTGTTAATTCCATGTATAAAAATCTTACAATGCACTCTAAAGAACCCATCGTGACATCGAAAATTACGAAATGCTTGAATCATTTGCATAGTGCTCATAAATTTTAAATTTTTAATATTTTAATTACATTTTTTTTGTTAAACACTGATGAAATATAACGTTTATAGCTGTAATTGAGGGGAATTTTGACAGAAAATACAATTCATCAATCAGTTACTTATTGAAGAATAGAAAGCATTTTCCCCTCTACAGATTTTTTGAAAGAGTTGAGCAGCGATACACTACTCTTCGGAACAGAGAATATCTTAAAAAACGGCTTTGATAGAACTGAGACTTCACTTCACTGATCAAATCTAGAAGCCAAAGAGCAGAAATCCCATGTGCCGAAACGAATCAATTTGAAATCATAAAATTCTCACTTCGGAATTGCTCACATATACTACTTTTTTATAAATATAATTACCAACTCCTCTTACTAATAGTAAATTATCTTCAAATATGTCAAATTCACAACTATATCTGGAGGAACCAAGATTCGATTTTTCCATTTCAATTGTTTGAATTATTTGAAATTCATGAAAGTGTGCTTAAAACATACTAAATTACACTAGCATGATTGGCTAAAAATGAAAAGTAATCATAATCATAAAACTAATTATTACATGCAGAAAAAACATACATTGTTCTAGACAGTATAATCAAAAACTGAAGAAATATAAAATTTCTAAAATTTTAAAAAGAATTTCAATATCATTAACAAGCTCTATTTGCAGTTTTGAAAGTAATATTTATATTTCCAGAGACAAATTTAGTTTAATATCTCAGAAATATTAAGTTAACTATTTTAAATGGGATATTATTCCAATCACGTGAACAAGTAATAAATAATCTTTTTCATATTTTAAAACGTTAAACGTCAATTATTTGAAGCTTACAGCAATAACTTTGTAGCACAATGTAAATCAGCATGTAATTACATGTTGGACATTGTATGCAGACAGATTCATGATTTGAAATTAACGGCACATGATATAGTCCCTTTTGATCTTTTAGATTCGAAATAATTGATGAAGTTTTCAGAAACTGAATAAAATTGGAAATAAATAATCAAAATACATGGACTAAGAACTATTATTTTGAATGCATTTTGGAAAATTATGATTTTTCGTTTTCCCAGTTCTTTATTACAAAGTACTTCCAGTTCGGAAAAAAAATGGAAATTTCATCATATGCTTAATTAATGAAAAAATAAAGATTAAAAATATCGTTTTCCTGTAACACAGTAACCGATGCGAAAAGATTAAAAGTATATGCTTGGAAATCAAAATGCTTAAAATCACTAAGGATAGCAATCCTAATTGTGTACCAAGATCATAGTGTATAGTGTTTCTTCACTTTGAAGCAGATACCGATCTTTTATGAAAACGATTTCAAACAGTTAATCACAGTCTGGTTCTCATCTGAGTTGACAATAAATTCTGAGAATTGCTAAAGTACATTAAAAAGAATTATTTTATCCATGAAATGGCAGTACAAAATGCTACTTAAGTAATGTTCAAAGTAGCAATATGATACCAGCATTATAGAAGCATATTGAAAAAAAAGGAAAATGTATTTAAATTTTTGTAAAGCAAAGTATATTCCTCTTTGGATTATTCATTTCCTCATGGACGCTAAAGATCAGCGAATTCCGTCCAAATATTTAAATTTTTATTCATATTATTTCTGTATTTCCTTTCCTCTCTTCATAGTTTACTTAATTTTGGTTGGCTTAATTTATACCTACTACGAAAAGAATTTTAAATTGTCAATCAGATATATTTTCAACGACATAGTCTGCATTATGCTGTGGTATTCAATTTTGCATCAACAGAAAAATTTAAAACTTCTTATACGTTCATCATGTATCTGCACAAAACATTACATAAATAGTCCAAATAAATATTGCAAACGTTTTGTGGGATTACTGATACTGGCTTTTCATCTTCTACCTATATTTCTGGCAGCATTACAACCTCACCTTTATGATGAAAAAGTAACTACATTCTGGGCATTTGGATATAAATTCGAAGAAAGAAAGTACAATGTTGCTTCATGCTGTATTGGAGAATATATACAGTACGTTGTGTTCTTACAGTTTTTCTGCATCGTCTTTTTATCTTATTGCCTTTTAATAAGACATTACGGTATCCAGTTGACTCAGTTTCATCTTAGTCTAAAAAGCACGGATTATAATGTTTTAATCCAGAATGCTGTAGAAGTATTAAACGATTATAAGAAACTAGAAGAAAACATCCATCTTTTGAAACAAGTTTTATCAATGCCTTTATTTTTAATTCTTTTGAATAGTTGTCTGAATTTGTATGGTGGCTTGGCCTTCTTTTTGCAAACGGAAAAAGTTGATGTTTTTGCAATACAATTCACTATATTCTCTTTAATCGGAATTGTAGCCATTACAACTCTTATATTCTACAGTTCTAAGATTCCGGAAGTTATTCAGGAAATAAAAGTAACCGCCGGCCATATCATTGAAAAGCATCAACTGAATATCCCTAGAGGAGGGAAGGAAACCTTCTCCCTAAAAAGACTGGAAAAGAAGAATGTCATCTTCTTGTCAGCTTGTGGACTGGTCGATTTGAAGAGAAGTCTTATATTGTCTATAATAGGAGCTCTCTTTACATATGGATTACTTATTATTAATTTGAAATAAAAGTTAAATTATATGATATTTCTGTATAATTCAGATATCGTTCCATATGTATTAAGCGGAAATGAGAAAGAGAGCAAGGCAACAAAATTAGCGGCCAAATTTCTCAATATTTCTAACCTTTTATTTGATCTAAAAATGCGTTTGAAGGCTATTTTTTACATTAGTTGGCAAAGCCAATGATCTAATGAAGCAGAGAATACAAGCTACAAGCAATAGAAGTAGTTATAGAAAATTGGCTTGAAATCGAAACAGATACACTATTTTGAGAAAATTGTAAATTGGTCATACTAGACAAAATCACCGGAGTTTAACAATAGGAAAACCAGCTCCCATTTTGTTAGTCTGTCATACGTTTTTCGCATTCTCATAGAGTGAGTACTGAGCTCTCAAAGATTGCATAACAGTTAGATAGTTTCAAATATTCTTTAGACACTAGTTAGCAAAGCGTCAGTCAACAGAAATCAAGCACAGAATCAACTTTTTCCCTTTCTTAAATAATTGGATTTTACTCTTTTATAAATTTGTAAATTTCCACTATTACCACATCTTTTTGACATTCATAGAATATTTCTGTTATGATCATGTTGCTATATTTTAAATATTTTTATTATTGGCGAAATTTCGGTTCAAATAAATGCCGATTCAACCTTAAGTTAGGCGTAATTTGTTAAATCAATGGCTCCTGTACCAGTAAACCAAAAAAACCAAAATCAACCGTGTGCTTGAAGTAGGAATTTTTCTACTTAATTTGCTATATGTATTATTTTGTACGTGAAAATCACTGCAGCATTTCATATACTTTTTGATTTTCTTGATTAAATCAAATGCATAATATGATACATTTAAGAGTATATCATGTCTTAACAGCCAAATATTTATCTTCATTATCTAAATATCTCTTGTTGCAATTGATTTCATGAAAGGAGTTGTGATGCAGTGAATTATTGTTTGTAGAAATAGATCTATTAACGAATTCAAATATATAAATATTTTAATCTATTTCTTTACGATTATTGCAATTATTAGCAATGAAAAAATGTACCATATGAGTATTCCTTTTAACAGTTTTGATTAAATTTATTTAATAATTTTTTAAAAAATTTGTAATTTTTACATTGATTTAATTAGATTTTTTTTTCTTTTATGTATGTATATGCTTATGTATTTTGCCTTGAGAATGGCTATACTTTATCACATATTCAATGAATGATTTATTTTGTTTAGCATCTATTTATGTACGTTTTATTTTTTCATTATACTTGCCTCATTTTGTAACAGTAACATCTTATTTCGACATTCTCATTTACGGTTTTCAAAACAGTCGAAGAATACAACATTTCTATGAAGATGGATATTAAAAATTTGAATGACTATAGAAAACAAATTTAGTCAAATAAAAAAATAAATTACAAAAATAAAATTATAAGCGAATAATTATATTTTAATATAAATTACAGACATTCTCAGAGTCTGGAAACTAGGCATAAAAAGCCTTCAATGATTTATTGCAAAATTCATTTTAGTTAAAATCACTCTCTATTTTAACTACCGTTTGAAAAAAAATACTCTTTTCCTGTTTCATGTCCAAATTTCCTCCCCCCCCCCTGTTTCCGTAAAGTTTTTTTTTTAATCCCATAATGAAAAGTGAAATATTTTTAAGATTTCACTGGCCATTCAATTAAAACCAGAGCATATGGCCTTTAATATTACATGAATGGATTGAAAAATTTTAAGAAATGGAAGATTCAACAATCTGCTAATTCTTGTACCTATTTGTCCTTTCTTTTTTCTGACAGATTCCTTATGTTCGTATATTAATGCCTTGCTTTGCTCAGTACTTCAAACACGATAAAATATGTTTCGAGATAAAAGTATAAGTTGATAATAATACTTTTTAATTCCGGTTTTTATACCTTAAAAATAACTATATTTATATGTGATAATATATTAGTTATACATTTTTTTAACACTTTGACCTTAGTTTCAGTCTCTCACAAAAAATATTCTGTTGTTGTAAATGAATTGAAGCAATGGCTTGAGCATAGAAAATATCTATCCTGTTTGATGTACCGAAGACAATCGAAATACCATAGTAATGATTTATATCTTCCCATTTTCATTGCAAAAGGTTTGAAGCTAAATGATGTTGGAACGTTGAAATTTTACAATAGCTTTTTCAGAAAACATTTAAAGTTTTTAGCATAAAAAAGTGTTATTCAAAAATATTTTCTTTTTGTCTTTTCTTTTTCAGTTCAAATTTCTGTTCTCAATTGGAAAATTTTGAAACTAAAACCTAAAATAACTACGAAAGCTGAAATTCTACAATGTCTTTTTTTTAATTTGTTAACAAAAATATGATCAAAATAGTTTTTTACAGTTACGCAAAGATAAACCAAATCTCGTTTGTCCATATAAAGTTTACTAAATAGTTATTCATTTATTTTTATTTTATTTACCTTATAGTTTTTATTTTGAAAAATAATATACTAATTATAATGTGATAATCATGGAAGAAAAAAATAATAGAATTTAATTTTTTTTATGGAACAATGTTTTTAAGATGATAATGTTTATATTCAGCATATTATCTGTAATCTGCGTCATATTAATTTCACGTATAAAGATCTTACAATGCACTCACTCTACAGAACGCATCTTGAAATCGAAAATTACGAAATGCTTGAATCATTTGCATAGTGCTCGAAAATGTCAAATTTTTAATACTTTAATTGCATTTTTTTTGTTAAACAGTGATTGAAATATAATGATTATAGCTGCGATTGAGGGGAATTTTAACAGAAAATACGATTTATCATTCAATTTCTAGTGAAGAATAGAAAAAAAAAATTCCTCTACATATTTCATTGAAAGAGTTAAACAGCGATAAACTACCCTTCGGAACAGGGAGTATCATGAAAAACGAGTTTGTTAGACCTGAGACTTCACTTCAGTAATGAAATCTAAATTCAAAGAGCAGAAATCGTCATGTGCCAAAACGCTGAAAGAATCAATTTGAAATCATAAAATACTCACTTTCCAAATGCTCACATATACTATTCTTTTATAAATATAATTACCAACTCCTCTTACTAATAGTAATTTATCTTCAAATATGTTAAATTCACAACAGTATTTGGAGAGACCAAGATTCACCCGACAGTTTTTTTTTTTTCTCTAAAATCGTGTTTTTTTGGAGAAAATACATACTGATAGGAAACTGATTACTGATAGGATATCACATACTGATTACATATGAATATTTTTCAGTCTTACCTCATTTCACATCCATCAGCGCCATCTCACCAACTTTTGAGAAAACAAGAGGTTATCAACCTATGGCAGCGTTACAAGTGCCACAAAAAATCTACGAGATGGCGCTAAATGACATTGTCAACATAAGGGCAGATAGAAGAAGGATTTAATAGTTTGCAATAAAAAAGTTTTTTTATTTTCTGTATGTATAAAATCGCGTGTGTTTTTTTCAGGAAAAACACATGTGGATAAACTTAAAAAGCAAAACCTTATCTAAATACAAAATTTGATCCTAATAGTTAGAGCCGTTTCCGAGATATATAATTGTAATATAAATATAGTATATAAATTTATATACATATAAACTAAACTGTAATTTCCGGTTAAATTGTTAAAAATAACATTTTTCATTCTTTTTGGAGCGAACATGGTTAAACAATCTTCAAAAATGCTATCTTTTCAACATGATATTTTTCCATTTCAATTGTTTGAATTATATGAAATTCATGAAAATCTGCTTAAAACCTACTAAAATATGCTCGCATAATTGGCTAAAAATGAAAAGTAATCATAATCAAAAAAGTAATTATTACATGCAGAAAAAAACATACATTGTTCTAGACAATATAATTAATAACTGAAACAATCCAAAATTTCGTAAATTTAGAAAATAATTTTAATATCATTAACTAGCTTTATTTGCAGTTTGGAAAGAAATATTTGAATTTCTTGAGACAAATTTTGATTCATATCTCAGAAATATTCAGTTAACTATTTTAAATGGGATATTATTCCAATCACGTGAACAAGTAATAAATACTCTTTTTCATATTTTAAAACGTTGAACATCAATTATTTGAAGCTTCCAGCAATAACTTTGTAGCACAATGTAAAACAGCATGTAATTTAGATGTTGGACAATGTGTGTTGACTTATCGATCATTCGAAAGAAAGGGCACATAATATGGTTCATTTTGCTCTTTTCAAATCGAAATAATTGATGTAGTTTTCAGAAAACTGAATAGAATTGGAAATAAATAATTAAAATATATCGGCTAAGAACTATTATTTTGAATGCATTTTGGAAGATTATGATTTTTCGTTTTCCCAGTTCTTCATTACAAAGTACTTCCATTTCGGAATAAAAATGGAAATTTCTTCTTGTGGTTAATTAGTGAAAAAATAAAGATTAAAAATAATATCGTTTTCGTGTTCATTTGGATGAAATGCAAATATTAAAATCATAGATTCTGCATTCAAGTACATGCTCCAAAATATTAAAAAAAATCATTGCAATTTTGGACTTGATGTGATTAGATTCCGGAATATAGATCTTAAAAAAATTCGAAAACAAATCTACGAAACTGTACTGAAGAGAAAGATGAGAACTTTTTCATTGCATTTTAGGAATGTTGCAATGCAAGAAATTATTAATTAATATGCATATGACACAGTAACTGATGCGAAAACGTTAAAAGTACATGCTCTGGAAATCAAAATGCTTAAAATCACTAAGAATAGCAATCCTAATTGTTTACAAGGAACATAGTGTATAAAGTTTATTCACTTTGAAGCTAATACCGAACTTTTATAAAACCGATTTCGGGCAGTTAATCACAGTCTGGTTCTCATGTGCGTTGACAGCAAATTCTGCGAATTGCTAAAGTACATTAAAAAGAAACATTTTATCCATGAAATGGCTAAACAAAATGTTACTTAAGTAATGTTCAAAGTAGCAATCTGATGCCAGTATAATAGGCACATATTCAAAAAAAGAAAAATGAATTTAAATGTTTGTAAAGCAAAATATATTCCTCTTTGGATTATTCTTTCTCTCATGGACGTTAAAGATCAGCGAATGCCGTCCAAATACTTAAATTTTTATTCCTATTATTTCTATATTTCCTTTCCTCTCTTCACAATCTACTTAATTTTGGTTAGCTTAATTTATACCTACTGCGAAAAGAATTTTAAATTGTCAATCCCATATATTTTCAATGACATAGTCTGCATTATGTTGTGGCATTCAATTTTGCATCAACAGAAAAATCTAAAACTTCTGATACGTTCATTATGTACCTGCCCAAAACAATATAAAAATCGTCCAAATAAGTATTGCAAACGCTTTCTGGGATTACTGATATTGATTTTTCATCTTCTACCCATACTTCTGGCAGCATTACAACCTCACCTCTATGATGAAAAAGAAACTGCATTCTGGGCATTTGGATATAAATTCGAAGAAAGAAAGTACGATTTGGCTTCATGGTCTATTGGAGAATACATACAGTACGTTGTTTTCTTAGAGTTTTTCTGCATCGTCACTTTATCTGGTTGCCTTATAATAAGACATTGCGGTATCCAATTGACTATGTTTCATCTTAGTCTAAAAGGCACGGATTACAATGTTTTAATCCAGAAATCTGTCGAAGTATTAAACGATTATAAGAAACTAGAAGAAAACATCCGTCTTTTGAAACAAGTATTATCGATGCCTTTATTTTTAATCCTTTTGAATTGTTGTCTGAATTTGTATGGTGGTTTGGCCTACTTTTTGAAAGAGGAAATTGTCGATTTTTTAGCAGTACAGTACGTTTTGTTTTCTTAATGGGAATTGTAGCCATGACCATTCTTATATTCTACAGTTCTAAAATTCCGGAAATTATTCAGGAGATAAAGGAAACCGCCGGCCATATAATTGAAAAGCATCAACTGAATATCCCTAGAGGAGGGAAGAAATCCTTCTCCCTAAAAAGACTGGAAAAGAAGAATGTCATCTTCTTGTCAGCTGGTGGAATGATCGATTTGAAAAAGAATCTTATATTGTCTATAATTGGAGCTCTCTTTACATATGGATTACTTATTATTAATTTGAAATAAAAGTAAAATTATTTGTTATATTTGAGCTTGAACAGAAATGTTCTTGGGAAAAATTCAGAAAGATTTTAAAAAATATAAACAAACATAAGCAGAAACAAATTTTAATGATAGGAATTAAGGTAGACTGTTGTAGGTAGATCTGCTTACTAAAAGGTAATAAATAATTTATTTAAAGCTCATTCATCTTATAACGAACGTTTTAAATATCATAATTTGTATCTACAGGAATATTGGAAGTTCTAAGAATAAAATATTGAATATTATATATGCATTTCTATTAATAATTTTAAACAATTATAATGTTGAAATGCTTTTATTAATCGTGTTAAATATTTGTCAATGATATCCATAAAAGATGTTCATTTGAATTAATGAAACGCAATTTGTTTTCTATTATTTATCATAAAATAAAATTCATTCATATAGATTTGCTTTTTTTTTTCTTTTTGCTTTTTAATTAGACGTTTTTCAAAATTGCCACAAATCTCACACAATAAATATTATTTATCTAAGACTTTTTTTTTTTTACATCGAACACATTATGTAAGTTTTAATTCTACTTTGACCCAAGGACCAAGAATTCCACTGACACCTCATTTACAGTAGTAATTCTGGAAAAAATTCTTTATTCTTAAAATCCAATATTTGTGTTCCAAATTTATAGCAGAAGTCATTGCTATTGAGTTAGCACTGGTTAACGTTTTCAGATGGACCTTGTAATAGTTGAGCTGTTTATTTTGAAAATGGGGCAAGTCCATTTTTTGTTATGGCGTTGTTATGTATTAATATATATATATATATATATATATATATATATATTGTGGCACCAGGTAATGTAAGTTTATAATCCAATAGTGTTTACAGTGCTAAAAAATAAGAGTTTTATTATAACTAAATGGACTTGCCTCACTTTCAAAATTAATGAATTATTATAAACGTTCTTTTAATCGGGAAATATTTCAGTTCCATAAGTCTGTTTTTTCTAATAATAAAAACAAAATACTATTCAAAAATGTACAATTATTTATTCATTTGATAAAAAGTGAAACAATATAGTTTTTTTAGTTAAATTATATCGACGTCCAGTTGTAACGACACAAAATAAAGAATATTCTTGTAGAAAACATAACATAACAAAAAACAATTCAGTTTTATTAAGAATTTCAATGAAATTATACATTTTCAGTTTATACGTAGGTATAATTAAATTGAATTTTAGTCAGTATTTAACATTTTAAAATGTCCATGATGAACTGGAGTTATATAAGGTAATAAATCCATCCTTTGCTTGCATTATTCAAATGTAATATATCTCCTTTTTTTTCATACATAAACGAAAATTTTATATTTCTGAAATCACTTACTCTTTCTCGTTATGGTGGCAAATCGATAATTTTAAATTCAGCATTTCGTTCTATCAAAGTTTTGCATTACATTTTGTATGGTGCATCCCTTCTAAATCTGATTCAGTGTATAAGCCGCTAATTTTGAAAGTGGGGTAAGTAATGGGGCAAAAAAATGGAGATAATGGTAGTATAGATAAAACTTGTTATGATCTTTTTTATGAGTAAACAATTTAACGTTAAAAAAAATCAGATTCTAATATTCAGGGGATGACAGTTTTAGCTCTTAACAATATTGACAACCTGTTTATTTTGAAAGTGGTGCAAATTCATCTTAGATTGAAATTATTTTTGACCGAACATATTACGGCAAAATATAGCTCCAGTTGCAGTATGGTGAAGCAAATATGGCCGTTTGATATCATGCTATCTATGCTTTGATATCTATCGTCTATCTATCTATGTTTGATAATGAAAATCTGTGGTTGTACAGTGTTTCATAAATAATAAAAAGTATATCTTAATTATGTGCTTGGATAATAATATAGCATCCTGTGTGCATATCTGATCAGATCTGCATCTAATTAGGCCCGATACCGATATGCATTTAAATAGAACTGCATCCAGTTAGGCCCGCATCTAAATATATCTGCATGTATTTATATCTCAATCAGGTCTGCATCTAATTAAGCCCGTATCAGACCGGCATCTAATTACATCTGCATCTATTTAGACCCGCAGATATAAACTAGATACAATTAAATCTGCATCTAATAAGGCCCGCATCAGTTCTGCATGAAATTAGATCCGCTTCTAAATAGAACTGCATTTAATTAGGCCTGCATTAAGTTTGCATCTAATTAGGCCTCCTTCAGATCTGCATTTGATTAGATCCATATCTAAATAGATCTGCAACGAGTGAGCATCTAATTAGATCTGAATCTGGTCTGCATCTAATTTGGCCCGCATCAAATCTGTATCGAAATAGAACTACGTCTAATTAGGACCTCAGTTAATTAGATCTGAATCAGGTCTGTATCTAATAAGGGCCGCATCAAACCTGCATCTGATTAGAACTGCATGAAAATAGATTAAATTAGATCTGCAACTAATTAGGCTCGCATCATATCTGCATCAAATTACATCCGATTCTAAATAGAATTGCATCTAATTAGGCCCGAATCAGATCTGCATCTAATTAGACATATATCTAAATAGATATTTAACATATCTTCAGGTAATGAGATCCATATCTAAATAGATCAACATCAAGCCTGCATCTAATTAGATCTGAATCAGTACTGCATCTAATTAGATCAGCATCAGATCAGCATCTAATTAGATCCGCATCTAAATAGAACTGCATTAAATTAGGTTTGCTGCAAGTCTAAATCTTATTAGGCCTGTGTGAGGTTTGCATCTAATACGATCCCTATCTAAATGGATCTGCATCAGGTGTGCATCTAATTAGCCCCGTCTCTAAATAGATCTGTATCTAATTAGATCTGAATCAGGTCTGCATCTAATTAGACTCACATCAGACATGCATCTAATTAGGCCCGAACCTAATCAGATCTGAATCAGACCTGTATCTTATTAGATCTGCTTCTAATTAGAACTGCATGTAACTAGATCTATTTATATCTGCATCTAATTGGGCCTGCATCTAAATAGATCTGCATCTAATTGGGCCTTCAACTAAATAGATCTATTTATATCTGCATCTAATTGGGCCTGCATCTAAATAGATCTGCATCTAATTGGGCCTTCAACTAAATAGATCTGCATCTAATTATATCTAAATCAGATCTGCACATTATTAAGCCTGCATCAGAACTGCATCTAATTACATCTAGATCTATTTAGAGTTGTAAATAATAAATAGCTAGATATGTTAAAATCTGCATCTAATAAGGCCCACATCAGATCTGCATCTAAATAGGACTGCATCAAATTTGACCTGTATCAAGACTGCATCTAATTAGGCCCCCAGCAGATCTGCATCTAATTAGGCCCCCAGCAGATCTGCATCTAATTAGATCCCTATCTAAATATGCGTCAGGTTTGCATCTAATTAGATCTTAATCAGGTCGGCATCTAATCTGGCTAGCATTAGTCCTGCATCTAATTAAGCACTCATGAGATCCGCATCTAAATAGAACTGCATCTTATTAGGCCCACATTAGAACTGCATCTAATTAGATCCGCATCTAAATAGAAATGCATATAAATAGGCCTGCATCAAGTCTGCATCAAATTAGGCTCCCATCAGAACAACATCTAATTAGATCCATATCTAAATCTGCATCAGGTTACCATGTAATTAGAGCGGAAACAGATATGCATCTCATTAGGCCAGCATCAGCCCCGCATCTAATTGAGTAAGCATGAGATCTGTATCTAAATAGATGTGCATCTAATTATATCTGAATCAGGTCTGCATCTTATTAGGCCCGCATCAGAACTGCATCTAATTACATCTGCATCTATTTAGAGCAGTAAATAACAAGTTATATTCAAATCTGCATCTAATAAGACAGACATCAGATCTGCATCTAATTAGATCCGTATTTAAATAGAACTGCAGCTAATTAGGCCTGCATCTAGTGTGCATCTAATTAGGCCTCCATCTAGTGTGCACCTAATTAGGCCTGCATCAGATCTGCATCTAATTAGATACGCTTCTAAATATAACGGCTGCTTATTAGGCTGCATCTAGTGTGCATCTAATTAGGCATGGATCAGATCTGCATCTAATTAGATCCATATGAGCAGTTTATTTTGAAAGTGGGGTAAGTCCATTTTTGAAAAAAAAAATTAGATAATGGTAGTTATAGATAAAACTTGTTATGACCTTTTTATGCGTAAACAATTTAAAGTAAAAAAATAAATCAGATTCTAGTATTTTTTAGATGGCAGTTTTAGCTCTTGATAGTATTGAAAATCTGTTGATTTTGAAAGTGGTGCAAGTCCATCTTAGATTGAAATCATTTTTATTGCTGCAAAATTTAGCTCCGGTTGCTGTATGGTGGAGCAAATGTGGCCGTTTGATATCATGTCTGAAATCTAGGGTGTTTCTATCTATGTATCTTTAATGATGAAAATCGGTGGTTGTACAGTGTTTCATAAATAATAAAAAGTATATCGTAATTTTGTGTTTCGATAATAATACACATCATATGTGCATCTTTAATCTGATCTGATATGCATCTTATTAGGTCCGCATCAGATATGCATTAAAATTGAACTGCATCCAGTTTGGCCCGCATCTAAATAGTTCTATATATAATTACATTTCAGTTAGGTCTGCATCTAATTTAGCCCACATCAGACCGGCGTCTATTTAGATCTGCAAGCAACTAGATATATTTAAATCTGCATCTAATAAGCCCCGCATCAGATTTGCATCGAAATAGAATTGCATCTATTTAGGCCTGCATCAAGTCTGCATCTAATTAGGCCTGCATCAAGTTTGCATCTAATTAGGCCTTTATTAGATCTGTATCTAATTAGATCAATGTGAGCCGTTTGTTTTGAAAGTGGGGCAAGTCCATTTTTGAAAAAAATTTAGGTAATGGTAGTTATAGATAAAACTTTTTATGATATTTCATACGTAAAAAATTTAAAGTTAAAAAAAATCAGATTCTAGTATTTTGGAGATGGTAGTTTTAGCTCTTAACAGCATTGAAAATCTGTTGATTTTGAATGTGGTGCAAGTTCATCTCAGATTGTAATTATTTTTATTACGGCAAAATTTAGCTCGGGTTGCTGTATGGTGAAGCAAATGTGGCCGTTTGATATCATGTCTGAAATCTAGGGTGTTTCAACTATCTATTTTTAATGATGAAAATCAGTGATTGTTAAGTGTTTCATAAATAATAAAAAGTATATTTTAAATTTTGTGTTTTGATAATAATATGTTTACTTCCAACACCGTTGTTCAGTCCAGTGACAATGAAATAAATATCATCGATCATAAATTTTTGTTGTCAGGGCATTCAATTTACCGACGATCGTGATTTTGGAGTGGTAGAACTGGAAATCCGGAAAACCAGTTACCCCAGGATTACTATAAAGTAATACGAAATTGTCGAAAATATAATAAATATTTAGTATATGAAATGAAACGCGGATATTTATTTTCAACACAACCTCGTGAGAAAGCGGTTTTTAAAAGAAATGAAAATACCGATGGAGAAACCGTGAATTTTTAACTATAATATAGTTATATTATTAATAATATTAGTATTATCGAATATAACATTATCGATAAATCTATTATTATTATTAAAATATACTTTTATCATTTATGAAACACTTTACAACCACCGATTTTCATCATTAAAGATAGATAGATAGAAACAGCCTAGATTTCACACATGATATCAAACGGCCACATTTGCTTCGCTATATAGCAACCGGAGCTACATTTTGCCGTAATATATTCGGTCAAAAATAATTTCAATCTAAGATAGTCTTGCACCACTTTCAAAATCAACATATTTTCAATACTGTTAAGAGCTAAAACTGAAATCTCCAAAATACTAGAATCTGATTTTTTTTTTTTTTACTTTAAATTGTTTACGCATAAAAAAGATCATAACAAGTTTTATCTGTACTTCCATTATCTTGATTTTATTTCAAAAATGGACTTGCCCCACTTTCAAAATAAACGGCTCAGTTATATCATCTATTTTTTTCATTGAGTGTTTTACAATCACTGAAATCATTGAACAATCTCATCTATCCATTGGTTTATAATGTTTTAGAATTTTATTACAAACTTATTTGACAAGACTTTACAATTTTATTTTGCTATATACCATCCCGTATAGGAATAAGCAGAAATGAGAAAACCAAAACGGCAGCAAAAATAGTAGTCAACTTTCTCAATTATTGCTTTCTATTTATGTGATCTTAAAAAGCATTTTAAGGCCTCTCTTCATAAAGTGATAAATTTTGTGAAAATAGTCGCCTTGTCTCATCAAATGAAATAGAAAATAAGTTACAAGCAATAAAACCAGTTATATACCTTAGGGTTTCTTTAATAAATCCAAGCAGTGACACTATTTTTTAACAAAATTGCATTACTATTTGTAAAGACTCAAAGATTACTTTACTTCCAGACAACTTGTATTATTCTTTTGACACTGGCTTTTAAAATTCTACATAATCAACTTTGCCCCTTTTTAAAATACATTGTATTTTACTCTTTAATTAGGTTACATATTTGCATTTTTACTATGTATTTTTGACATTCATAGAATTTCTCTTTTCTGGACATTTTGCTATCTTTTTACTACTTCTAATTATTGGCACAATTAATTTTTAAATAAATGCATTTTCATCATTGAGTTTGGCATGGTTTACTCAAAGAATAGCACCTGCGCCTTTAAACCACAAGCAAACAAAGTCAGAGCATATACTTTATATGATTGTTCGATTGAATTTATTGCAAATATTGTTTCTGCCGTGAAGACTGCTACTTTTTCATATGCTTTTTTATATCTGCTTATTTTGTAATTTTTTATTATATGTACTTAAATACATTTAAATTGTCGTTTTACTTAAATTGCAGAATTGATAATATTTTGCACAGCTCATAATATGCATTTAAGAGTATTTTAAAATAGAACATCCTATATTTATCCTTAGTGCCTATCCCCCGGGGGGCACCTCGAAATGAGGATGAGATGCTTCCTGCATGGTGGTTGGATCTCGCCACCCTGGAGGGTACACTAATAGGTGGGGGATCTGGCTCCTCCCATCGATGACGGGACGTACTTCCTTCGGGGAGGGTTGTACCGTTGCTGGTGACGGCCCTTAGGCCTCAACCACAGTTCCCGCCAATGTTGCTGTTGCGGCGGTCCGGTCATTCAGTTTTATGGTTTAAACCCGTGTGCCTTCGGGCGGGTCGGAGAGTTAGATGGTTGACTTATCCTTAGTGCCTATATATCTCTCGTTGCAATTGATTTTATGCAATGAGTTACGATACAGTGTATAATTTCTTGAAGTGATAGGTCTATCTACGAATTCAAATATATAATTATTTTATTTTATTTCAGTGCGATTAATACAATTCATTTACAATGAAAAAATGTGTGATATGGGTGCTCATTTTACAAATTTTGAGTTTGTTCAAAAAGTTTAAAGTGAAGTTTTCAAATAAGTTTAATTGAAAGGAAAGTGAAAAGTTTTGAAGTAAGTTTAATTAATTTTATTAAAAAAAATTGTAAACATTTGTAAATAATAAATCTTTTGGACTAATAATATTTTTCATTTTTCCTTATAAATTTGCACGAAAGCATGGATTTTGATTTTCGTTTCTATTGCTTTAATTAGATTTTTTTTTAAGGTTTCATATGTTTATTTATTTATTTTTGCCTTGAAAATTGTTATTCTTTTTCATATATTCTATGAATGCTTTCTTTTGTTTAGAATCTATTTATATATATTTAATTTTTTTATTTATCTTTGTCTCATGTTGTTTGTATTTTGTTTTATTTTTAACAATATATTTCTTAACGTTCACTTTTTCTTTCGTTTTTCTTTCTTTTGCATTGATATTTTTATCATTGTTTATCAAAAAAAAATTTATT
The DNA here is from genome assembly GCF_947563725.1 of Argiope bruennichi. NCBI lineage: Eukaryota > Metazoa > Arthropoda > Arachnida > Araneae > Araneidae > Argiope > Argiope bruennichi. The sequence goes on from NC_079154.1 coordinate 61,782,003, forward strand.
TTTTATTAATTGTATTTTTTTATTTTTAAATAAAATATATTGAATACTTTTTTTTAATGTTGTTGAAAATATAATTGGATAAACATTATCTTCGGAAAAGGAATATTTATTCCATCTTGGAATAAGAATAAGTTTTTTTTTCTTGGTTTATTGGAATAGACTCAATCGTTTAGAACAGGCAAGAAAAAAAATATGCATTTCAAAGCTGGAATATTCTCTTCAATTGATCATAGAGGAAACCAATATGAGATTTTGCGATCCCATCAGCCTCTTGACTTGACCATTCATACTCGCAAACTTGTTTTCATGACTTTAATTCTTCTGTTACAACAATTACAAAAATATTGTATATGTTCTCTATCCATCTTGATATTTTTACCAAGAGGCTTGAAACTAAATTTATATGTCAACTAAAGTACTGCTTCTTATATAATAATAATAAATCTGTCTAAATAAATAAAATATTGCTATCTCACTTTGTATATTTTGATTGTAAAAACTAACGATCATTTGAGCTCAACGGGAAGATGAAATTTCTATAACTTCATTCGAAAATATAAGCATTTAATACCACGTACTTTTTCCTTCAGTCAAAAAACTAATTGTCCAGTGTTGTCAATGTTTTGATGACAATGAATCTTCTTTGAAAGTTAAAGGTTTTCAAATTAAAATTGATTTTTAAATTCTTCAGGCGTATGATTTCAAATTAAAAATTAGTTGTAGAAAGAAGGCTTAGCTTCATTATTTTATATTCAGCCGTAATATACAGAAATTATTTCTGTAGTTACATAAGAATGTGTATTGAAGTATGTTTACATGTGTTAAACACTTTGCTACTAACGTGCCAAATTGGCGATCTCCCATTCTAGTGCTGGGTAGAGGGGTGACGCTTCTTATAGTCAAATTAACCAGAATTTATAGCTACACCGCAATTATTAGTTCATTTCTCATTATCATTTGCAGAGCCATCATAGACCTCTACAACATGTATTGTTTAACAATTTTGTGATTAGTTTTGTCGTCGTTTGTAACCATCATATTGTGACAAAGAAAATCATTTAAAAATGGTATTGTTTTAAAATTAAAATAAAGGCAAGACAAAATATATCTTTATCTCTCTTTCTCTCTTCGAGATAAAGATTAAAGATAAAGATGCATAGATGGGTGGGACGAAAATGTCCTACTTTTTTTTTTTTTAGAGTTTAGTTTGTCAATAGTAAGGAAAAGTTGCCTTTTTATGCTAAAAAAGAATTTTAAGAAATTGGTTGCAATATTACATTATCTTGATGTGCCGCAAAGAGCTTGAAATTTGTAAAAACATTGACAAAATGGAAATTTTTAAAAAGAGCTTTCAAAAAATTTTCTTAGATTTTAGTTTGGCAATAGTGGTGAAAAGTTAGCTTTTAGGTTCAAAAAGAATTTTTAAAAATTCTGGTTGCAAAATAACAATATTTCAAAGTGTCAAAAAGAGCTTGAAGTTTGTAATAAAATTGAAAAATTAGAAACTTTGATAAAATATTTTATGAATTTTTGGTTCATATAATGTTACCAAAGATGATTTTAAATACTTATATAATCATTGCAATCGGAAAAAATTATTAATTATAAAGTATAATAATCAAAAAAAAAATCTATTTTTATGTCCAATTTTGTGCTTTTTACTTTTGTATCCTTAATGATTAAAAATGTTGCAGCTGAAAAATGTTTGTTTCTACTTCATTGTCACATTAAACAGTTTTTTAAATTAAATTTTGGAATATTCACACCTGAATCAATTTTTGCTCTTATGCATCCTTCTCTTGCGATTGAACCACAGACATTTTGATCCGATTTGGCCACCAGTGTCAAAGTTAATTCCACTGCTTGCATGTAATACGAAGACATGGAAAATCGATAACCGAATCCCCTAAACTATTTGGTTTAGCTTCAGATGCCTTCTGTATAAAGTTTTAACTCAATATTAAAGAGCACTCAATATTAAACAACACTTGGTAGTTTTATCGCTTCTTATCTATTTGATGAATCCGGTTGGCTTGCCTCTTTTTGTAAAGAACACTGTTGTTCTCCAGCGTAGTCATTATCGTCAGTAATCGTTTCTGATGCACTAGTATTTTTTGCCCGTTCTTGATTAAACTTAATTATTATCTGTAGTTCTTTACTCTTTCTTGCTTCTTTCTTTCTTAAAGCGCTTGTTGTAGCAATATCGATATTACCTATAATCATTTTCCTGTTAAACCATTGATCGTTTTGAACCTTTTAATCCATAAACGGCAATTTTTTATGCGTCAGAAATATCAAATAAACATCCAGCTCCTTCTCAAAATTCTATGAGGTTGGAATTAGATATATCTGAACATTTTCTGCTTTTAGACTTCAATAAATTTCTGTATTTAGCAAGAAAAGATTTTATCATTTGTGAAATTCTTTTACTAGAAGCAACGGGAATATAAGCTCTTGTCCCTATTTGTTCTATTATGGGAACTAAAGAGTCACATATTTCGCTTACAGAAGGATCCTTCTCCGAAGAAATTTTGATATTATGCCCAATATAACTGAATTTCCCAAAAATAGAACACTCCGAAATTTGTCTTGTCTTCACTAATTTAGACTGAACCATTTTTACTCACAGCAAAGTATCCAAGCACAAACTAACAAATCAGTTACTTTAATCAGTTACCTCATAGGCGGAGGGGATACACCAACTCAACTGAACTCGGCAAAGCTATTGATTTGAAACCAGCTCTGTCCTTGCCACTGGACGCAGACAAATCTCCAACTTACCTCAATAACAACCGCTCCGGCGACGACTCAGTGCCATGGCAATGCAATAGTAAAACTGTTTTTATACTTTTATTCATATGAAAATGTCTAATGAAAGCTTATCATCGAGGCACGCTAAAATCCTTGAAAAGTTTCAAAAAGTGTGTTTTTATGAAACTTGAACGTCCTTGCGGCATCTAAATATATATTCTAATGTGTTTTATAATTTTTATTTTCCTTATCTATACCAAAAGGCAACTTTTCAACGCTATAACAAATTAAAAATCAAAAGCTGATTATTTCGTAAAGAATTTTTAAAATGTAGCAAAAATTTCCCTTTTATGAAACTTTTAAATTTGAGACTTCAAGACCTACTCCAATATGTTTCATATTTATAACTTATTTCGTTTACACTCAAAAGCAACTTTTCAACAAATTAAAAGTCAAAAATTGATTTTTTCGTTTCACCCTAATGCATAGGTAAAATTTATAAAAAAAAGATAAAAATAATAAATACATTCAAGCGAACGAAAGTATGTGTCTAAATTTACTGATGAAAAACAACTTCTAGAATTTTCTAAAAAGATATGATTTCTGCGTAATATTGCCAATGAATTTTTTCACCTTTATTTTTATTTAATTATTTTTCATTAACTATTAAACTTTACATGCATTTTATAAAACTATCGAATAAAAGCAATTAATTGTTGAAGTTTTGTCTCTTTCAAGTATGCATTACGACTTTCTAGAACATCGCTCCACTATTAGAAATGTACAGATAGATTTCTGTTTCGAGATTGCATGTCTATATACCCAGAATTCATTTTTTTAAGAATGGATATCATCAAAATCGTGTTTCCAAAATGGATAATTTTTTGGTTTATTTATTTTTGTATCATTTTTAGGGAGTATTCAATTTTTCTCCCATTTATTTGATTTTAAAGGTCATGGTAAAGCTTCCTTTGTAATACTTCCGGCTTAATTCATCATTCGCTTTCGCTCAAAGTGAAGTCTTTGACTTTGTAATCTATATCAGATAATTTCTATACAACTTTATAGGTTCGAAATATTTATTTAATGCTTCTTCAGACAACCTTTTTTACTATTTGGTTTGAAAATCCTTTGCCCGGCAGACATTCGGCATCGCATCTCACTTTACTATCTTTCTTCTGTAAGTTAATGGTGCGAAGACTACAAAGTCAACGAAGTTGCTCTGTTCTATGACAGATAGGTAAAATGGAAATAAAAAATAATGGGTAAAATTTATCTAAAAGTTTCAATGACACATTATAATTCTGGTAGTATGAGGACGTTCGGTTGAAAAGACTTTCAGTTGCTAAATATAAAAGATTGGAAAACCGAGGAGATTTGTGAAACAATGTTCAAAAACACAAATAAGAAATATCCATGAATAATCTGTTTTGTATTAAAAATTGTAATCGATATCTAATTTTCTGACAATGATTCATATATTTTAAATGTCTAATTATGTTTGAAATGCTGAATCGTTTAATAGATAGAAAAATGAGCGGAATGAAATTTCAAACATTCCTTATTAAATTTCATACACATTTATTTAACTTTTTCCGGTCCGGAAATGTAAGATTATAAAAGAAAACCTGAATTTATACTTCTTTCAGAAATATACTTGTAATGAAAACAATCCTTTTAGATTAATATTTCTGAAAATTTAAATTATTTTGTACTATTTTTCAAGAGAGTAATTCGTGTTATTCGCAAATAATTCTATATTTCCATGAAAAATTCGAAATATTACCCAGTTAGAATTTTGGATGGATTGTTTTTAAAAATACGTTAAGTATTAGTTAAATGTTAGATTATATGTTCTACTTCATGTCGTGCGTGATGTGAAATTATCTCATTTTTTTGTTCTCTGAATTATAAATTTTCAAATAGAAGATAGGCTAAGGCAGTATCCAGATTATCAGTTATAAATAATAATTCGTTTCAAGAAATTTCCAAAAAAATATTTATCACGTTTCAGTTTTACAATGAGATCTATTTAATTTCACGATACAAAATGAGAATTTCAGTTTAATTCATTTGATTAAAAATATTTCTATTTATTATAAATGTAAAACCGGTTTAAATATCAAATAAATTTCCGGAGTGGGCATGCAATACTGAAAATAAAAAAAAACCTTTTGATCAAATCTAATCTTTTTTTTTCTGTAATGATGTTCAGAAATTTTCCAGAAAACATATTTACACAAAATATTAAAAATATATAGCAAAATAGAATACGCAAAGGGCATTTGGTTCGAACGCACAATCAAAAGCAAAAGCAAATTGCTCAACTTCAAAGTACATTATTTTACCAGCTCATTATTTTCCCTAAAATTATATGCTTGGTAAAAATAATGAGTTGTATCTTTTTAATTTTTACTATTAATAGTGAAGACGTTGTATGATTTTTTAATTTATTTTTATTTTGAAATCTTATTATAAGCTGTTTTAGAAAAGAACAGCTAATTTCATTTGCACTCAAATAAAATTTCCTCACATTTCATTTGTACTAAATGTATAAATTGGTATATCAAGCAACTAAATTCATATAAATAAATAATATTCAGCGAGATTGGTTCTCAGTACCTCGAAACTAAGCTATCGATATAAAGGATTGTGTATCAAATCAGTTGATTTGTATTAAAAACGAAGAAAATATATTTAACAAATTCTAGAATGTTGTTTATCCTTATTTAGATTATTATGGTACTAAATTATGGCACTGTTTAGTTTTTTCTTAATTGTGGTAATATTTAGTTATTTACTATGGTAATTTATTTCATTTTTATAGTATCTATTCTATTATTACAATTTCTATGTTCCAAACTGATATAATTTTGGCAGGGTTATAATAATCCATTTATGTCACTGATTTGAAATTCACCATTTTTTATTTGCTCAAGGTTGGTGTATAATATATATAGCATTGCTCAATTTTATATTAAAAAAATTTCAAAATTCTCACAAATTCAATAAATTATACTATTACACAATTAATTTTTAATCCCTCCTTCAGTTTTCATATTTTGTTTTGCTCGTTTTAATAATTTAAAATTGGATTATTGAGGTATCGAATTGAAATTTAACTAAATTTTTTTATATATTTCAGAAAATATGAGCATTTTTATCAGCAAATGCACCGAATAAGCATTTTTTCAATTTTATGAGTATGTCCATTTTTTAAGCAACTATCAATCCAGAAATAATCAATATAAAAATTATCCTATAATCTTAATGATGTTATTAATTGTTACCCAAAAGATTTAGTTTCGACGCGAACAAACGAAAATCAACTTAAAGCTAATTATTTAGATTTAAATATAGAAATTGATAATGGAAAAACTTTAATAGGCATTTTTGATAAAACGGATTTTGATTTTAACTTTGAAATAATTAAACTTAGTAACTACCATTCTAATTTAAACCCTAAAATTTTCAAAAATTTGATATTTTTACAATTTAACAGGATTAAAAAAATTTGCAATAATAAAAGTTCTTATATTTTAGCAACAAACAATCTCATTAAAAACTTAACTATTAACGAATTTCCCAAAAACTTTTGCGATATAGAAGTTTTGATAAGAGAAGGACTGTCTAATTTCTGACTTCCTCCAGTTTGTTAGCTTTGAGTCTAACTCAACAGATGGCGCTTCAATTTTGATGACGATGCATTATGACGAAACGTGGTAGGCATATATAGCTGTAAACGTGGAAAAAATAAATTTAGTTCAATTTAACGAACTAACTAGTTTAGCACTAACAAGTTTTTACCTCACATTGTCTTTTAGAATTGTACTTTCAATTAGTAAGTATTTTGCTTTCTTGTTTAAATGATTTTGGTTCCATTTTCATGGTATTTTGTGGTTTGATTTGCTGTGTTTTTATCTGGATTGCTGTTTGGAAATGATTTTACTTGTTTTAGTATGATTATTTTAATCTTGTGATACTAATTATGTCTCCAAAACCTCAAGTTTCTGGGATTTTCGGGTCACGAGGGGTCAGTTTGTTGGACGAGAGTCAAACCCCTCATAGAAAAATCCTTGGTTTGAATCCTTGCCAGAGGGGGACCCTGGAGAAAGTCTTCAGGCTGGATTCATTTTATCTTTCTTTTTGATTTTTGGCTGTAAACTTGATATTTATTTCTAATTCCATTTTTTTAAATAAGAGATGAAATTTTTTAAGTATGAGTGAGATTTTTTTAAATAAGAGATTTTTAAATAAGATGTTTATGAAACCTTCTTATTCTATTTTTGTTTCTGTTCAATTGAATTTTTTTTTACATTTTTTTTCTCGTAATCTCCTTGCACGTTCGATTTTCTTTATTCTTTTCCAAAATTAACAATAAGTAGTCCGTATGTCAATAATGCTCCCACAATGGACAACAAAAGATTCATTTTCATGTCAATCATTCCACCTGCTGACAAGAAAATCACATCCTTCTTTTGTAATCTATGGAGGAAAAAAATGTCTTTTGTTCCTCTCCAGATTCTCGACTGTTGTTCCTCAAGTAAAATTCCTGCCGTTTCTTTTATTTCCTGAAACGCATATGATAACTTCCAACTGCAAAAAATCAGAGAGAAAATGACAGCAAAATACACAAATGAGCTCGCAACGCATTCTGCTATTATGTGAGGTGGAAGTTCATTTGACAAATACAAATCCAAAGAAAAATATAAATTTAAGGAACAGCTCAAAAGAACAGAAAACAGAGGCAATGATAAAGCTTGTCTTAGTAGCTGAATATCTTTTTCAAGAATGTTGTAATCTCTTAGTACTTCAAAACCGTTTTTGATTAACACATCAAAATCAATGTTTTTCAAATTACATTTAAATTGACATAGTTGGAACTAACAATGTCTCATTAAAAGACAAAAGGACAAAGCGATCATGCAAAGAAACTCAATCATGACATTGTAATATATGTATTCGCCGATTGAATTAGCAGCTGTTCGGTACATTTGATGTACTATTTTTTGTCCAAAAGTCCAGAATTCAGGTTCATTTCCATCTGAAAAATAGGCTAACAAAGCTGAAAAAAGCAATGGCAGAGTAACGAAAATAAGCAAAAGTATATTGATGAAACACTTGATATATTTTGAGGGACGTAATATTAGATATTTAGTGTGAGAATTCAGTGAATATGTAAGAATTTTCAGATTCTTACTTTCACATAAAATATTGCACCACAGCATAAAACTTACTGCAATGTTGAGTAAATATAGAAATGTTAATTTCAAATTAGTATCGGAATAAGAATATAGTCCAGCTAAAATTAGGCAAATTGTATATATAGAATAAGAAATAATGAAATAATAAGAATAACAATTAAAACATTTGCGAGGAATTTGTTTATAACCACAATTGTTGAGAGAGAGAATAATCCAAAGAGGGACGTGCATTGGTTCAAAATTTCTTAAATATATTTTTGGGGTAACATCGCAAATGGCATTAGACCTTTGCCATCTGATGCTCAACATTTATGACTTCACAAATAATTAAAAAATTTTATATATATATGAACATCCCCAACGTTAAAATTTACGAACTGTAAGAAGGGTTCGGGTTTGTCTCTCTGAAAAGTTTAAATGATTGCCAAAACATATTTCGCTATCTTCATTTGATTTCATTTGAAATTCAAAAATTCATTTCAAAGTCACTTGTAATTAGGTTTGAAAACTATAAGTGATTACTGAAAATAATCAAACAAATGTCTTATTAACGAGTTAAAATTCAAATCAATTGAACGAACAGAATGAAACGAATTAAAATTTAGATGAATAAACGAACAGATTGAAATAAGCTAAAATTCAGATTAATTTTCAAAATATAGTACGTCCAACATTCGCTGTTTCTAGCAGCAATTTAAACTTAATAGTTTTTCTTTTGCTTTTGATAACGAATTTTCAGTCTGTTAATTCTTCTTCTCAGTCACTCTGTTCAGATGCACATAATAAAATCTAAAAATGTAATTTCCGTTCTTCTTATGAATGCTGTTTTCAAAGTTTCTGAGCAGAATTTGAAAAGATGGGAATAATCTACCTAGAATTATCGATTACACATCAAAAAACAAAATTTATTATTGATTGCATGTTATACGACAAAATGCATTATCGATTGTATGACACACGACAAAATGTTTGCTACTTTTAATAGTGTATTTTTATTCTAATTATTTGTTTTATACTATTTTTATTTTCATAATAAATTCAATTTTGTATAAGGCCCATTTTCAGCTGAAAGTTCCATTTTGTATTGTGAAATGAAGTGCTCCTTTTTGTGAAACTAAAATCCAATAAGCAATTTTTTCAGTAAGTGCCTTCAATGAAATCGACGTTATCGACACGTGTTCTGAATGTTTTATGTACTTTTAATTCGGCTTTTTAACGACAGCATTTTGAAAATGTTAAATCAAAATGGATAATTTTATGCCACGTTATAACCCTATAGCAGATGAAATTGTGCAGACTTTATAATATCTCGCTTCATGTTCTTTTACAGTTGTATTGATGGAGACAGAGCCGGCCTGTTTTTCAAAGTGGCCTGGGTGCAAGAGGGCATTTGGGGCCCTAATTTTTTGTAAAGGAAGAAAAAACTGAACGTATATTATTAATGCATATTTATTTAATGCATTATTTTTTATTTATTTATTTATTTGCTAATACCTCAATTACTTCAGAAAAATTACAATTTTTTGCAATTTCTTTTTCGATGCTTAATACAGCAAGTGCATTTAAGCGTTCTGAACACATGCTTGACTGAAGATAATTCTTTATTAATTTTAATTTGCTGAAAGAGCGCTCAGCACTTGCTGTAGTTACTGGCAACGTAAAAAAGAGTTTTAACACAGTTAATATGTTTAGAAATAACTCACCATAATTATTATTTAGTATGCGGTGCAATATGTCTTGTGCGTTATTTACACCTCTTTCATTTAAATCTAAATCCTATAACAAACAAACTTCTTGGATTAGGTTTTCATCTACATCTGTATTATAAAACTTTACAAAGTTTTTGGAACATTTCTTTAATTCATATTTTTCTTATATCAGGGTTCTTATATCAAGTTCTTATATCAGGGATTAATTTGAAATCAGAAATATTATTTGGTATACTTTTAAACTCATCTTCTATTTGTATAATAACAGTATCAATTATAGTGTTAAAAAAATAACATCTATATATATATATATATATATATATTCGATTTTCAGGGAAATGATCAAATTATGTGCTAGCACTTTTGCTTCGTCGAAAAATGTGTTAAAGTTTGTTCTTAAATTTTGGATTTCAGTTTCAATTTTATTGACAAAATTGAAAGCCGAGTCAAGAACAACTTTTTCTGCTTGAAATAGTTTATTGATAATGTTAATTTTTGAAAATATTGCAGACAATACTATTAAACACAAAATAAAGGACATTTCGTGCACTTAATAAACTTTTAGCTTCGGATACCGCTGTATTACCGTTACTTACATCATTTAAACGTAAATATATTCTTCTCGGGCATTACAAATTCCTTCAAACTTTATATGCACTGCTTTCACCCAATCTATTTTGGCTTCCCAACGAGTGTCACATGATGATTTAAGAGTAATGTTTAAATGCTTTGCAGAATTTCCCATCTTTTTCTCATTTTAGATAATAAGCAATAGAAACGTTACTGAATACTGATTGTTGAAACTTAAATCTATATTAGCCTTTAAAAAATAATTGCTGAAATTTAATATAAATTAACCTTTGCCAATATTATGCCTCAACTAAAAGAAATATTTACGCTTTTTTTTTTCGTAATATATTCATTTTATATATTTACTATTATTTCAAAGCATCAAAAATATTCTATAATTTCAAAAATTTGTTAAGTCAAGTAATTTCTTCATTATAGCTTTGAAGAAAAGTTTATTACATCAATCAATAAACGGTAAATTTATTTTATTCCCAAAAAATTTACAAGTATTTTTCTAACTTTTTTAACTAACTATTCTCAACTTTTTTAAAGCACTGTAATACAAGTTTTCGTCAAACTGATTTTTATTATAAGGTTTGGAACAATTTTTTTTTTAAATAATAAAGTATAATAAGTGCATTCGAGCATTAAGGCAGAAACGTATATATATAAGTATTGTGGTTTTATATATGACAAGTTGAATTTGTTTTACCAGTAAAAAATGCCATCTCACATCCCTATCCCCGTGTCAGTAACCTTTATAGTCACTGAACTATTTAATTTTCATTTTACAGGAATTTTACAGAAGAAAAAAGCAACAAAAATAACTATGTACAGAATTTCCAAACACATAAGAAACGATATTATTATGAAAAACATAAGAAACGATAATATTATGAAATCGTTTACAATAAGTTTTTTACTTTGAAACATTATAAAAAATTATCTGGAATAATAATATGCAGAAAGACATTATCTACGGAAAAAAAGCACACTATGGGATTATTGCACTTGTTATTATGAAAAAGTTGATGAGGATGCAGTTAAAAAATCTAATATAAAATAATTCGGCTAACGGTAACAAAGAAAATCTCTATTTGAAAAATATTTATGAATGCTTGTATGTAAATAAACAGTGGTGCTTCTTTTTTTCCCCTTACAAGAGGAGGGCACGGGGTTGAAATTTGAGTTCGGGATGAGATTTAGTATAATGATAGTATATATTTAGAATGTTCATTCATGAAAATATTAAAACGCAATGGCCAGTCAATTTCGAGAAAAGGGTCCTCAAACTTTTGGTAAAGCTTATATGCTGGTAACTTGACTCGTCCGGATGATCCCAATAGCATGGTTGTTTAGGTAAGCGTCTCGTATGCGGCAAGTCAGGGTTCAAATCTGGTTGAGATTTTTTTTCTTTTTTAACAATTCGTATTCAATTAAAAATTTACAAATAATTTTAATTAATATGTTTTTAATTTTTTTTATCCAAAAATAAATATTTATTATTGAAATACATAATAATAAAATTAAAAATTTAAAAGAAAAACATTAAAAATGTAGATGATTTCTTTTAAATAAAATTATTTAAATTTAATTAACAATTTACAGATAGTTTTAATTAATATACTACTTATTTTAATGCAAGGATAAATGTTTATTATTTTAATACTTAAATTGTAATTTAATATTTTAAAAAAAGGAATAAATATAACATAAATGGTGATAATTATTAATTATAAATATTCACATCGTAAAAAAAAATATTCAATATTTCTAAAAAACTGTCCTATATTCATTTATTTCGATTATATACAAGAACCAGAATGGTTACTGTAGTAAAAACATTGAAAACAAAATATATTTCGACATCTTGCACAACTGATCAATGATGATTGTTCACAAGAGCAAGGTTTTCTTAGAGATCTATGGGATAACAAACTTCCTTTACATTTAAAAAAATATCTCTTTCATCAGAAAGTTGGGAAGCATGCTTATTTTATCATCTTATTAAAAATTGGTGATGACAATTGATGGTGTACAATTGATTGAATTTTTATATTATCTTCGCAAGAATTTATTTCTTGATAATATTCGATTAAATAAGATTTTTATATACGCTTACTATGCTTTGAACCATCTGCCTACGCATTCAATAAATTAATACCTGCTCTCTACTATTTCTTTTGATTACTGCAGTTGAAGATGCAGTTTGCTTACATATTTAACATATATCAGCTGCTCCCTTCAATTTTTGATATAAATACAGCTTCGTTGAGTTAGAATTGACAATTTATTATTATTAAAATCCAAGAATCTGCAAATTAATTGTTTGAAAATGATGCAAGCAAGTTAAATTATCTGTACCCAATAATTTTACGTTTTTAATAATTTTTCTTTAAACATTAAATTATAAATTAAATATTAAAAGAACAAGCATTTATCGTTTAAATATTAAAAGAACAAGCATTTACCGTTTAAATACTAAAAGAACAAGCATTTATCGTTTAAAAATAAGTAGTATATTAATTAAAACTATCTGTAAATTGTTAATTAAATTTAAATAATTTTATTATTTTTTAAAAATGCATCTGTATTTATACTTTTTTCTCTAAAATTTTAATTTAATTATTATGTATTTCGATAATAAATATTTATTTTTGGATAAAAAAATTAAAAACGCATTAGTTAAAAATATTTGTAAATTTTTAATTGAATAAAAATTAATAAAAAAGAAAAAAATATTCCTATCCAGGTTCGAACCCTGACCTTCCGCATACCTAGACAGCCATGCCATTATGATCATTCAGACGGGAAACAAGTTATCAGTATATAAGCTTTACTAAAAGTTTGAGGACCATTTTCCTGAAATTGATTGGCAATTGCGCTTTAATATTTTCATGAATGAACATTCTAAATATGTACTATCATTGTACTAAATGTCATCCCATACCGATCTCAGATTTGAACCCCGTACCTTCTCCTTGTTAGTCTGTGTGTGTATGAAATTGATGCTTAAAATTAAAGAGGCAAGAAAATATCTTTTATTTCCACTGATAAATTTAATTATCCTATCCATTTTTTCCCTGGAGAGCAAGTTGCTGGGGACTCTTTTCGATCATTCTTGTTCATGGTTTGGCGCGTTTTTTCATATAAATCAAAAGTTTTTATATATCCATTTCGTAGCATAATGAAGTGCTTTGCCAATCCCAACACAACTGCACTAATCTCTCTCCGATAGATTAAACCTTTAGAGGTAGGTAGGAAAAGGGCCGAGAAGAAAATAATATCCTCTCTGATCCAGTTAATAGGATAAAGGTTAACTCAGGGTAGAATATATCAAATTCTCTGCCTGTATCACCATTGCTCCATCGTCTTTGTCCTTTCCCCAGCTTGTTTTTCCGGAGGATGCCTTTTTATAACCAAATGGCTTCGTCTGCACTTAATTTCTCATTATTAAATTTTTTCCTACCGGATCATAAAGCAATTTTAATTTCGATAATCCTGTATACTCAAGTCAATCGTCTTTCATAACAAATCTATTGCATTTCTACCTAAAATCACTGAACTTTTTGAAAACGAATTATAAAGAAATTTCCAAGAATACATCTATAAGAATATTGATGGTGACAAATAAATAGAAACGTTGGAGGCATTCATATAAATATAAAATTAATAAATTTATTGATGCATAAGAGAGAAAATGAAGTAGTAAAAAATGTTAAAATCCAATTCAAACACATTCTCACATTATAAGACATTCAATTTAACATTCAGCGTCATTGATGTGTACCGGATATGTGTTTTCTTCTAGTATTCATACTAGAACACTACTTTTCGCTTAATCCCTTTACATATTCGATATTATTTTAATTTTTTCCAAAATTTATAATAAGTAATCCCTATGTGAAGATCATTCCTACAATGGGTAATAAAAGATTCTTTTTCAAATCAGCTATTCCACCAGCGGACAAGAAAATCACATCCTTCTTTTCCAGTCTGTAAAGAAAGAACGTGTCTTTTGTGCTCATCAAGATGCTCAATCGATGTTCCTCAAGTAAAAATGCTGCAGTTTCTTTTATTTCCTGAATAGCTTCTGAAATCTTGGAACCGTAATATGTAAGAGAAAAAATGACAACAAACCCCAAGGTAAAACACAAAACACATTCTGTTATTGTATAATGGCCAAGTGTATGCGTCAAAGATATATCCAAAGAAAAGTACAAGTTAAGGCAACAACTCAAAAGAGCAGCAAACAATGGCTTTGACAGGGTTTTTTTCAATAACGTTATACTCCTTAAGTACTTCAAAACCGTTTTGCACTAACATATCAAAATCCATGTTTTTAAGATAATCTTTAAACTGATTGAGGTGAAAATCACAATGTTCCATTAAAAGACAACATGATAAAGCTGTCATGCAAAGAAACTCAATAGTCACATTATGAGATGCGTATTCGCCAATGAAATTGATAGCCATTTGGTATTTTCTATCTTGAAATCCAAATACGAAATCCCAGAAATGTCGGTTATTTACATCTGAATAGTAGGCTTGCAAAGCTGGAAAGAGTTACAAAAATAAACAAAGACTTACAAAAATAAAGGTTACAAAAATAAACAAAAGAATGTGAACGAAACGCTTGTAACATTTGAATCTAAATGCGTCTGTTTAGATCGAGTGTTTAATGAATTTGTAAGAGTTTTTAGATTTTTACTTTCATGTAAAATTGAGCACCACAACATAAAACACGCCACTACATTGAACAAGTACAGGAAAGATAGTTTCAAATCAGTGTTATAAAAGGAGTAAGACAGCCCCGCAAATATTATATAAAAAGTGAATATCGGAAATGTAAAAATGAAATAATAGGAATAAAAATTTAGAAACCTTCGAGGAGTTGGTCTGTCATTACCATTTAGGAGAGAGAGAATAATATAAAGAGGGACGTGCATTTTTCTGAAATTCATCAAATATTCTTTGTTATTTGCAGAAATAAGCTGACTTTGTATTAGAGCGTTGGTATTAAAAGCTCAACTACGAGGTTCTGAAACCCAATTTCACCTGAATTCCCGCGTGTTTTTCAGTATTATGTATGTTGTCTCTATTCTAATAGAAATATTTTATTCTTTGATGGATTTTAAAAGTGTAATGGAGAATTAACCATGGCCACAGATAAAAAAAGATAATCCAATTATCATTATTTTTATTATCTATGCATTATCTTTATTACCAAAAGCAAATTTAACCAATCATATAAAAATTCCCCATTTATAGTAAAAAGAAAATTTATCTGCTCATTACTTTCCCAATGTAACATATAAAGAATCGAACCTTCCTTGTCGCAGTTACATTTAAAAGACTTGCTTTTGCATTTGATTGCGTGTTATTGCATTAAATGATTGCTTCGATTGTGCTATGGTTTTCGCATGATATTGTGTTCCAAACCATATGACGAAACGCAAAAAATACTCTTTGTCTTTCGCCTAAATATATTCCCACATTTCTTTCCAGCATTTTAGAAAATTAGGTATTTCATTTTGTATTGTGAACTAGCGTGATTACAAATTTAAAAAATTTAAACCTAGTAAATCATTTTATTGGAAATCGCTTTCAATGAATTTCATCTAATAGAAAGCCAGTCTAGATATTTCAATTATTATAATGATTCTGCAGACTTTTTTAAATGAAAATATCAAGAGAAAATGGAATCATTTGGCTTGATGATTTACACATGAGAAGTACATAATTTGTCAAGTAATCTAGTATGTAATTGCTTGCGTTTTTACGATACAATTTATGTAGTGCTATCTGAAGTAAATTATAAGTGTGCACTGGGTTGTAGTTTTAATGCATGAAGAATATTTTTTACGAATTGTGAGAGCACGAATTTGCTGAATATTTCATACAAAATAATATAATTTCACAATATGCATGATATTCTTTCTAAGTTTAGTACCATAACGCCGTTTTAATCAAAATAATTTATCCTTTTCATGAAAAATATCTTTAAGAAACGGGTATTCATACTCTCTACAAACTCTAATCCGAGTAAAAGCTAAAATGACTTATCTCCGAAATTCTTGCTTTTCCTAGAATTTCCTATTTTGTCGCCAAAGCCGCCAGAACAAATCGCCACAACTAATATAGAAAGAACAGAAGTAAATCGATAATGCATGTAATGAAATACAAGAGGTCATTATGTTTCTAGTGTCCATTACAAGAGGTCATTATGTTTCTAGTTTTTATTACAAGAGGTCATTATGTTTCTAGTTTTTATTACAAGAGGTCATTATGTTTCTATTGTTCATTACAAGAAGTCAATACATTTATACTACAAATGAAGTTATACTGATTCTTGAAAGAAAAAAATAACTATGCTTTTAAGAAACGCATAATTTTTTCAAAAACACTCACTGATCTTATTTAACTTAACCATATTTTAATAAATTCGACAATAAAATTTTGAGTAAATAAATATATCAAATAAACATTTAGGCACCCAAGTAGACACATTCACAAAGTTATATTTAATGACGCATTATCAATAATCTGAACTCATGTCATGACTTATAGAATTGTAATCGTGATGTGGATATATATATATATTAAAAAAACGATGTAAAGTGCTGTTTTTCCATACCATATTCAAATGCATTAAACATATTATCTGTACATTTCTGTTTGGCCGACTCTAAGGTTTTCGCTACATTCCTTAATTAAATATTAATTGCTTTTACTATTTCGCAATTACTCTGAGAGTGCGAAGAGGAAAGGAAATTTACTTATTTGGTGTTTCAGAAGTATTCCAAAAAATTATCAATCTATTAATATCATTCGAAAGATATTTCTTCTCAGAAGTGAAAAGAAATATCTTGCTCTGTTGATGCTCATCGCCTACTGTTGAAACCAACTCTTTGCGGTATTGTTTAAGTATGACTTAGAGCATATACCAGCTCATGTCATGATCATCTATCAAATATTCATGCTGTTTAGAAATTTCATAAAATCCATTGCCCAGTTTAGGGCTCAAGGGATATAATTTAAAGATTACAACTGAAATTGTTTGTTTGTTTACAATACAATTGTTTACAGTAATACATACTAAATATCTTAGCACTTCTTTGCATTGAAGCATGTTGACTTTAATGTTAGACATGTTGACTTTAATTCAAATGCTAAGTCTTTTCGTTTACAAAAGTGTGAGGGGAAAAAACTTCAGTAGATATCTATTGTGATCTCAGGTTTTTCGAAAATAATTTTTCATCAACGATAAGCTTATAAAAATTTCAAAAAATCGTCCGTTAACTGCAGATATTTATTTTTTGTAAAATTGTTGAGGGTTTTGTTGAACGAGTTTTCCTGTTTATATTGTAAAAAATAAATATCTATTGTTCCAACATTTTTGTTTATCTGGAGTAATTACTTTCAGTCTCTGACTGTCAGAAAAGTGGGTGGCATGAGAACTTCCAGAAATGTAATTGGGAAAAGCCTGATTTATCAAGCAGACGAAATGTACTCCATACTTAGGGTATTCGTGTGCCAGTCCTCACATTAAAATTACTAATCATCAGATCAAAAAACACTTAATGTAATAGTGGAAGAGAATATAAATTTTTTTGTGAATTTCACAAAGTTCTTAGAAGAAGAGCTGACTGATTTGATATATAATTTAAATACACAAAATAAAGTTTCGAACAATTAGAACCTATATTAAATGACAAACATATATTGCCTGATATTAAAATAATAGCTTACAGAATCAGATCGGAGAAAATCCTTCTATAATTTAATCAAATTAGTCAATTGGCATTTTGCAAAAAATATTTCTCAAAGCTGTGAGTGATGATTTTTGATGATCCCTAAATGCCTAAATTCTTTCAACAATTAAAATTTTAATCCTCTCTGACGGATGTTGCGTTGGTATATTTCATCTTATCTGTAAGAATTCTTTGAATCAACACAAAGAAGAGAAGTTTGACAATTTAGTGAAAAATGTGCTCATATAGCGAAATGACAAAAAAAAAGCGTCATAAAATTTAACAAATCAATGAAACCTTCAACGTAAAATGCAAAACATCATTATTGCAAGTGAAGTATCTTGTCAATTGTGTCTTAGTACAAAATGCAATCTATTTGCTTTTGATAATTTACTTCTACAGAATTTAAGGACTTTCCAGCGCTTTAAGTGTTCAGGCGCAAATCTATAGGAGTAATTTTTGACATTTCGGTAAAAAAACTGCTGTTTCGGTAATTTAACATCGATTAAAATAGTTGACTAATAATAATCAATGAATCCCATTACAATGAAAATGCCTGCTTCTTTGAGTTGTGGATGATGGATCTGAAAGCTTTTTGTTTTAATTAATGACAAATTGGACAAGTTGGTTTTCAACTAATCGGATCCGAAGACAAATTCATATTTTTCATTTCGACTGTGAAATGTAAGTAAGTCCCATTATAAAAACCAATTATCGAATGATTTTTTTTTCTAAGGTATTCGTCATGAAATTTCAACAGTCAATATCTAATCTGGATATAACATTAAAGTCTTTTCCTTGATTTCAAATTTTTATTTTTGTAAGTATCACAATTCATAATAGATTTTTCGATAACTTATTGAATAATTTCAGATTTTAGACTTTTATTGTTCGCAAAGAGAATGAAAGATTTTAATCAAAGGATTAAAGATCAATTGAATATTATTTTAAATAATTATCTATGTCTTAAGGATAGTTCCATTTAGATGTGAAACTGAAAGACTTTAAGATTTCACTAACTATTCTATACCATTTGTAGTAATTGATAATAAAACGACTAATAAATAAAAAAAAAAATAAAAGGCTTCAATCATTTTTATAAAAATAATAAATAGTGGAAAACAATTCATTTATATCGAAAATAATGTAATACTTCTAAAAAATATCACTCTTGAAATATTCTTTTCAATAGCATAAAAAATTATTCACTAAAAGTTAAAAATGCTTTAATATTCAAATAGAATTTTAAATAGTAATAATCCACAGATTATATGAAAATCATTCTGAGAAAATGATCAGGAGTATTTATCTATACATTAAAATAAATTAAATTAAATTAAATTAAATCAAATCAAATTAAATTAAATTAAATCACATTAAATCAAATCAAATCAAATCAAATTAAATTAAATTAATTAAAATAAAATTAATTAATTAATAAATTAAAATAAATTATACATTAAAAAATAGTAATAGAAGGGAATTTTCTTCAAGATGAAATTATGTATAATTATTTAAATATAGAGAATAACTTCAATAAAGCCACCGCATTCAGTGAATTTGCTTACGAACAAAATTGTAAATCCTGCGTTATAGGACTTGGTACATACTTAAGGTTGATATACTTTATATAAACAGCAATCTGATTCCTGCTATTACATTTTTCAAAAAATAATAATGGCAACGACATAGGTTATTATCATTTACATAATATATAAAAGATTAAAAACCAGGAAATTATAAATGTTTATACAGTCTCTCCCTGAAAGAATTGGCGTTTTTTTCTTTAAATGTCACAATCGCAATATACTTCCAGTTGCAATGTCTAATCAGATAAGGTTCCAAAATGTATGTAAGCACGTAGAAGTCTGTGGAAGTTTATAAGAAAAAAATATACAGAATATATATAGAAATATAAATGTATATAATATAAATATACAAATATATTTATATTATATACAGAATTTGTAATAATGTAAATAATATTTGCATTTAATAAAAAGTAACTCTATTGGTCCTCATGTAAAATAATGTGTCCAGGAGAGTAATAATAATCCTATTTTTATTAAAACTGCAGCCGAAATATCTTTTTGAATTCATAAGAGATCACCGTTTTAACAAAAAAAAAAAAGCTTTGATGGTCAAAATAATTGCTCCTTTCAATTGATGTTGAAATTTAATGCTTCAACTTTTTCACTTTATTTGAACTTCTCATCATAAAATGCGATCGATTTTTAAATAAATGGAATCTAATAGACAAAATTCTAATTGAAAATTAATAATAGTTCAATAATTAATAGTTCGATTCTAGTACTAACCTTCATATTAAATGGCATTTACTAGATATCGATTTCAAATAATCAATAAACGTATATTTCGAAAATTAATTACAATAATTACTGAGCTAAACTCTTTTATTAAACTAAATGTTTCATAAATGCAAGGATGGAAATTGATAATTCAAAAAGGATGCAAAAAAAATGGTATAAAAGAGTTTTGTAATTTTGTTTATTTAATACTTCCTGAAGAAAATACATATTAGATAATGAAAAATACGCATATATATAATTGTAAAATATGTATTATAAATTCGGAAATAATGTTTGAAATTTAGTTCATTGAAGTATAATTAAACTTAAAATAAAATATAACCATTGTAATTAATGCAACGAAAAGCAAGAATTAATATTTATAAAAAAACTATATAATAAAAAAATTAAAATTTAAAAATTCGTTTGAATATTATAAGAAAATGATTGCTGAACATATATTAATAGATAATTGTATGATAAAATTATTAGAATAAAAATAATTCCAATGTACTTAGAATAATTTTTCGAAATCTCACTTAAATTTTGATATGATATTCATTTCAAAATTTAAAAAAAAATATATTAAAGTAAGAACTCATTTTTAAGAAAGTATGAATTAAAATATTTATAATAAGAATATCACAAAAGAGAATTTGTATATCGAATATTATAGTAGAATATTAAATGGATTTACAATGAATTTATTAGATTAATAAATTCAATTCAAATTCATAGTAGAATTAGCAAGAAATATATCAATAATTTGTCAAATTCCTTGTTTGAAAGCAATTTTCTTTTAATATTTTTTTTATATATTTGGTTAGAATATATATTTATGCTTTAGGAATGTCGTCCTTCTTATTACGTTGATTTTCACTTGTTGTGACGTTTCAGTGACTAATTTTATTTCCGACTTAGAACTGTGTATGGTCATGTTTGTTTCCGCCTTAGGCCTTAACTTTTCATAGTACTAAAGACAAAATCGATATCATCTATAACGATAATTATTAAGTTAATATTTAAAACAATAAAGACGAGAATAATAATTTTTATCAGTATGATATAAAAGATAATTTATTTAAAATATAATTATGTTATTCATAATTATTTATACAAACATTGGCTTACGGACACATGTTATTACTCTCAAGTAATGCAACCTTTTGCAACATAGATAACCGCAACTCTTTCATGAAAAAGTCACCAGTTTTTGAAATTTTCTACTGGAATTGCATATAAAAAATGAAAAGAAATTATTGATAACTACTGCGTTGTGATAAGTTCGAATACAGTGTTCCAATTCATCCAGTATTAGGTGCTCTGTTGGAGTGATATTCATATTATAAGCAGCACAATTCGTCTTCGCATGTTAACCCTTTAGAGGGCCATTTTTTTCTAGTCATATTATGTTAAAATATTTTTAGGCTTGAAATTAGAATAGGGAAAGGGATTCATTTAGCTTATTAGATAAATTTAATCTGCTTAATTAGTTAATTTGGTTAATTAATAATTAAGTATCAAATCAAGACACATCGTTTTGTGTAACATAAAGAACTAAAGCATCTAAGTTTCTGTCTTTCTAAAAAAATCTGTCAGAACTTATGCCAAACTACATAAATTTATACAAAAATTGATAAATTTGGCGGGAAGCATACTTCCCACGGCCCTAGAGAGGGTTAACGAATTAGAATATTAAGGCTTTAGCAAATAATAATGAATAACATAATAAAATATTTTTGTTATTTTTATGCCTTGTATAACAATCTACGTGATGTCTTAACTATGAAAGGGTACTTAGAATTTTTCTAAACTTTTGCAGAATATGTATCCACTCAAACATCGAAGATTATTTTTAAATTTGTGGAAAAAGCACTGTTTTTTTAAGTCTTTCTAGACAATAAATGAAATTCAATATATTACATCGTTCTCTGTTTTAATTTTATTCATTCGGAATCTTTACATAAATTTCCCTTTATATTAAAAAATAAAGTGGTATTATGAAATTGAAATTGTGTTATTTCAGTGTAAATTTGAAGTGTGCTAATTGAATTAATTAAAAATTCTCATATTACCGGAAAAAAAAAATTCCCTTTAAATTTAATGTAACTTCTCAATAGACCTTTGTAATATATTTTCCAAATTTTATAGAAAAAATTGCATTTTATAAGCAAAAGACTTCCAGAAGAGTTTCAGATTTCAATAAGATCTTTATAGTTTTACAAATATGAATGCTGTTTTTTTTTTTTTTTTTTTTTTTTTTCCGAAAATGCGATTGCTTGTCAAACAAACCATTCATGAAATTTGTAAAATATTACAGCTTTTTGAAAAACGTGGTGCGTCAATATATTTTTTTTTCCTTTCAACATCAATTTTTGTTCATTTATCTAAACTTGGAAAGAGGATACATTCCACGGATACATAATTAAAAATGCTCATATTTCCTCAAATATAAAAAAAAACACTTTAAATTTAATTTGATTCCCCAATAAACTTTATCCAAATCTTGTAGGACACTTTGCATTTTATAATTAAGTTTTTGCATAAAATACAAAAGACCATTTGCAAATATATATATATAAAGGTTAAATGTCATTTTTATTAAGTAATAAAACTATACACTTTAAAGTAAATAAATTAATTTATTTCTATATAAATAAAACTAATTGACAAATATTCATCTAATAACCTTATCTAACAAACACAAACTAAAAGCCAGCAAGAACTTCGTTGCCCCGAAAACCAAGATCCCCATATGGACCAATGCCTCCATTTCCATTTCCTACTCCGGCTACTCCAACTCCAACATATCCATATCCCAATCCGTTAGGTCCAAGACCAGCATATCCATATCCTACTCCTCCAACTCCAGCATATCCATATCCTTCCCCCCCAACTCCGGCATATCCGAGTACGGGAGCATCAGCATATCCTCCGTGTCCATATGGAGCGTTGGAGATTATTTGGACGGCTGCGGGATTTTGGTTGGCTGTTCCCGGTTCGTTAGTCTTGACTTGTGCCCTGAAACCAGCATGATCGGCAACATAATTGACTTGGCGGTGGATTCCCCTGGCATCGGTGAATCCGTAGCTTCCCTTGACGTTCTTGCCATCGCCAACTTCTTCACGATGTTGCTCGCCGTGCTTGTCCTTCACGCTGTAGCCGAACTTGAAAGGCTGGGGATGGTGAATGGGCTAAAAAAATTACTTTTATTATTATTTTTATTATTGGGAAATGCATCTCATAATATGAGTTGTAACTATAACTGAACACTTTTCTTCTTTTGAGAAAATGAATTCGTACTTCTATTTGAATTCGGCTTCAATTCGCTTTCTGTTGTCTTATGTCAGTTTATATTATTTGAGTGTTGTTTCCAAACCACTAATAATTATGATAGAAATCCTATCATGGTTACATGCTGCCTTAAAATTATGAAATGGTATTTATAGATGGTTGTCTGAAACATTTCTGATTTCTATTTTAATTAAAAAAGACAGCATTTTTTTTACCAAAATATTTTAAATAATTATAAACTAAAAAAATAGAAAAACGCATTTTGACTTTATAAATGAAAGTTTTTTTTTTTTACTCATCCATCTATTATTAAAAGAAATTGCCACAATTCAGGCGCACGTTTAGATATATTTATAAATCATCATTTGATTTTATTCTCCAAATTCCTTTCCATAATAGCATGTTTCCATTAGTCTTTATTATATTTTTTCAGAAAAGTAATTTTTTATATTTATCCATTTTTCAAAATAAATGATATATTTACTGTCCACATTCATGAATTATTACGATTTTGGTGAATTATTAATGATTTCTAATTTATAAATAGGATAGATTTTTACGAAAGAGTTAAGCATTTAATTGATATATTTCTTTTGTATATAACTTTTGTTAATGGTATTAATATATAATTTTTATACCTAAAATTCTAAGAGACCATTATAGTACTCAATTTCCCTTTTAGTTCAAAATATTGCTTTTTGTTATCTAGGTAATTATTTTTTCTTTGTTTTTTATAAAGTTTTTATTAATTAATTAATTCCCTAACTTCATAGAGGAAATTAAAATATTGTGCCACTATGTAAAGATTATTACTGCATTTATGACAGTATATTAGAATTGATTAAATTTTCGCGGTCATAAAAATTAATCAATTTAAAGCATGCATATTACTACAGGTGTTTATAAATATATAATTTCTAAGAAAGCATGCTTCTATTTTTTTAAACATCAAACTACTTTGTAAGTTCGAAAAATGTTAGATGTATTTTGCTTTAAATATAGACAAAAAAAAATCAGACATTACTTCAAACGTAACAAAATATAACTTAAATTGTCAGCAAAATTAAATAAAATTAAAAGGCAAAGATAAAAAAATAATATGTATTAACTTCGTGATGCAGACTAGCGAAAGCAGCCACTGCCAAGGTAGCCAGCACAAAAACCTATAGAAGATAGAAAATTATTAAATTAATCGAATAATGAATGAACATGCTTAGGAATGTGTAGTAAAAACTGATATAAATAATTTTTACAATAGAATTTTGAACAGAATTTCAGAATTTTGTATCTCCATTAAAATTAATAATTATTATGTTTATTATGCTCTGTTAACGACACAGTTTGTGCTTGTATTGCAACTTCATTTGGAATTTCAATATAATCATAATTTTATAATGATGAAAACTAAAGTGAACGCTTTTATAGAGTTTCAAACAAAAAGGCCTCAGCAAAAATTCAGTGGTTTCGTTTCGGCTTTTCTTGGAAATATAAGGTTATCTTTTTTCATAATATACATTTTCCTAAAAAACTTTTTTCATATTTCATTAGTCTTATCTTAAATTTTTTGTAAAGTAGAATAAATGAGTTATAAATTGCAAAAACAAGCTTCAATCAAGTTATTTTATGACAGTTAAATAATAGTTATACTCTATATATTTCTAGCGACATTTCTCTCGGTTTTTAATATTATTTTAAACACTGTGAATTTTGGTGAATTAATAAAGTTATCTCTCAGTTTCTCAAATTCCTTGTTAAATCTATCGTCCCTTTTATAAATCTGTCGTCCCATTCTTACAAATAAAAATTCTTGCTTTACATTGTAGAGATAGTTCTAATTCTCTCGGAGAAAGCGCACCAAAGTGCGATGTCCGTTTCATCTCCATTAATCATAAAATGGCCTTGAACGCGCAGAATGACTCTGTTTCCCGCCTCTCGGGGAACGCAGTGAAATACAACCAGAGTAGCTCCGAGGGACAGAGTGTGCGATGTTATTGTGGGTCGAATAAAGATATATTTTTGATATAAACGGAGTGATTGTTTCCCAAATCCTTACATGGAGTCAGATCATGACAAATAACATTAGGGATTAATCAATCCTCTTCACGTCAGACTCACTTGACGCAGCAACCCAAAGTCGTTAGACTCACTTGACGCAGCAACCCAAAGTCGTTAGACTCACTTGACGCAGCAACAGCATAAGCAACCACTCACCCACACACTCTCGCCATAACACTTTTGCTACTCAAATGGGTACAGGCGCATTAGAATCAACAGCCATATCGTTCGTCTCACCTCCAACTCACTGGAGGGAGAGTCTGTGAGTAAAGCTTATAAGCCAGTTAACAACTACGCTACCCGAGAAATTGCTTTTGTATCATGGTCATGTTACTGGACTGCGAACCACAAGGTCCCAGGTTCTATCTTCGCTCATACCAAATTCGCCACAATATCATAAGCATAATTACACATACAGAGAAACAGTAAAATGAGAAAAGGAAACTGTTTTTAGTGTGATTAGAATCCTACGAATTATCTTTAAGAATAAAAAGAAATTCTGGTAACATAATAAAATAACAAATGCATTAGGCTAGTTAGAATTATTATACTAGTAGCGTAAGCAGACAAATAATTTGCTCTTTCAATACCCTCATGAAGAGTTATTGAATAGTTCATTCAGATTTTCTTAAAATTCATTTCTTTTTACGAAATTAGCTATTTTCTTCAAATCAATTTTTTAGAACAATTATTGCAATTGTCAAACAAAGTCAGTTATCGAAATATTCAGAATTTTTACCATTTAAACCATCTTAAGTCCTAAAAAACAATGCTAGCTGTCTTTTAATATGATAACTCAAAAACACATCTACATGAACAATAAAATTTGATACATGATTTTTAAAAACAAAGCTGCACATTTCTGAATCGTTTTAAATGAAATTCTTCCAATAGAAGTCTATCTATCAATTTATAAAGCCTGTGTTAATTCAAATATATATGTTTGCTATTACCTCTTATTGTACATGTAAAGGCGATAAAACATAACAAATTAAATATAAGCATTTCTTTTGTGATATTCGAATCAATTTGTAGATCAGAATCATTTTTATCGAAAAACTTGAAAGGATAAATAAAACGACGGAACTAAACACAAAACGCATGAACGGGCATGCATGAAAAATATAGATTAAAGAATATTATTCCTGCTTTACAAATCTTTGATTTAAACAAATGATCAAACAACAAACAAATTATCAAACCCAGTTATATAAAATAACTGAAACGCATGTGATTGAAATAAGTTAAAGTATAAATGTTACACAAACTCTTACCTGAGAGATCATGTTTGATGATTTTTCTTAGTTGGAACTTGACGCAAGTGATATCATGAGATCCAACTCCAAAGTATTTATACCCCAAACCTTATACCAAAAGAAAAATTAATTTCGAAATGATTCGAAGGATAAATTGTTTACGCATGGATAAACTTTCGATTCAAGAATATTTTATTTTGATTGGAAGTAGTGACCTCATTATTTAAAGAAGTCGGTAACATATAATGTTATCTTGTTAATGCAACTGGACAGCTTATCATTAATCAGAATTGTTAAACTTTTGTTAAATACAAAATTTAGTAAAATATTGGAAGAATAATTCAACTCATATTAAAATACAATAAAATATAAATATAAAATAGTATATTTTAAAATATTCTAAGCATGATTAACCCTTTAAAGGGCCATTTTTTTTCTAGTCATATTATGTTAAAATATTTTTAGGCTTGAAATTAGGATAAGAAAAGGAATTCATTTAGCTTATTAGATAAATTTAATTTGATTAATCAATTAATTTGGTTAATTAATCATTAAGTAACAAATCAAGACACAATATTTTGTCTGAGATAAATAACTGAAGCATCAAAGTTTCTGACTTACTAAAAATATTTATCAGAATTTATGCCAACCTACATAATTTCATACAAAAATTGATAAATTTGGTGGGAAGCATACTTCCCACGGCCCTAGAAAGGGTTAAATTAAAAGAAACATATTAAATTTTCTATTTATCTCTCTATAAATACAAGGTATTCGTAAAATTCCTTTTTAATAATCAAATTGATGAAAATTACATTATCTAATCAGATTGAAGAAAATCCACCTAAAATTGTCCAACAAAAACGTATCCAATGTGAGTAAATTGCATTACTATAAAGTCACTTTACTCTCTATCTCCTAAAAGAAATAATACTGATTTTTTTATCAAATATGATGTATTTACAGGGACATATATTATAATCTTTTAAATACTTTTTAATGGGATTGCATATTCATTTTCGTATTATTAAGACAAAAGATAAAAATATGGAATAGTTAAGCACTTTTAATTTTTAGAATCATAATTTAAATAATCGAGTGACATTTAATGATACTTAATGGCCATTTGAGAAAGTATGAGTGCATTTATATTTCTTCTTTCTTGAATTTTAATCTGTATTTATTAATAATAAAATGTCATTCTAATTATTGAATAGATCGCAGTGTTTAATCCCATTTATTACAATAGATAGATATTGAAATGATTTTGCTTTTTTTTCTTTCAGGGATTTGGAATTAAGCTCCAAATTCTGACTTTCAGTTCAATTTCTATATTATTTGATTTGAGGTTTTAATTTAATATTTAAATTCTTATAAACTGAATTTATATCTTAAAAGTTGTTGTCAAAAGTTCTTCTAATATTTATTTATTTATTTCAAAATGCAATTTATCATCATCTGTCATTCGGTAATAATTTCAATCCTACTAAAAATAAGCAAATTATGAAGAAAGGAATGAAATTGAGGAAAAATAAATATAAACTAAAACATTTTTGAAAAATTGTTTGTTCTTCTCAAGAGGAGAGAATATTGTTCTGAAAACAGTTAATTATCTTTTTTTTCGTAATTATTACGAAAAGGATTTTATGACATCAATCTTATCTTCGAGTCTGTAATTTCAGTAAATTTCAAAACAATTTACTCAGTGTAATTGTATACTGAAATTTGATAAAACTCAAATCTTATGTATCAATTACACCTCTATTAATGTGTTCTGGGAGGTCT
The DNA here is from genome assembly GCF_947563725.1 of Argiope bruennichi. Classification (NCBI taxonomy): domain Eukaryota; kingdom Metazoa; phylum Arthropoda; class Arachnida; order Araneae; family Araneidae; genus Argiope; species Argiope bruennichi. The sequence continues at coordinate 61,810,690 of NC_079154.1, forward strand.
AACAGAAGGCTACAGTTGTAGTTATCTTTCTTTTAAAACATTTAAGTGTTAGAAATTCATTTTTAAATAGTTTACCTTAACACTGAGAGAGTGATACATTGTAGGAAAAAAATGAAAGCACATTTGAGCGTGTCTGTAGAGCTTTGTAGAAATGGAATAAATACAGCACTCAAACTCTCTGTTAATCCGATGCTGTTTACTTTTGATAGCCTTTTTTTATCAAAAAGTAATGATCTTCACATCTATCAATCTAGTTCATCGCATATGATTAAAATGCAAAATATGGTATATGGTCTTTTGATAATTACTATTTATAACATTTCTCTTCGATATTCTGATAAAACAATATTTTTAATTACACTAAGTATAAGACTGTACTAATTTCACCCAATTTCATTTCGTATAAAAACTTATCTTTCTAGAATGTCATTGATGGTTGATTGAAATCATCGTCTACAATTTTGATATATAACTCGAAAATTCTTTAGCTGAGTCCCTAAACACCAGACTGTTTTAGCCAACGAATATCGTCACAGCAAACATAGCCATAGAATTAGAAAACTCTATTAAAGAAGTTCAAATTACTATAGTGCTTCCTTGTTGAGATAAAATATTGCACATCAAAAATGATTGATATGATTAAATTAATGCTTAATAATGCTCTAGACCAAATGATGGTCAATGATTTCTTGCAAGTTTTTTCATTACAGCTATTTTGAATTTTCGTTATCGATATATATAAAATAAAAAATAGAGAGTTGAAAAATAGATAATTAAAACGTTATTCGTTTTTTTTTTTTTTTTTTTTTTTTTTTGCTACTTTCGAAAATTTGAGAGCTTATAAAATTAAGCACAGATGTATTTTTGATACACTTCTCAGAGATATTAATTGTAATATTGACCATTTGTGATTATGACTGCTTGAACACGACATGTCTCAATATTTGGTCTGTCAAACAATTCCGACACAGTTTAATCCGAGTTTTCTATGTGGAATCTACTCTCCTAGAAGTCGACAAACTACTATGAGTGCTTAATTCTAAGGAAAAATTAATAATAATGACAATATAACAAATAATACAAATGGGCAGAAACCAATAAAAAAACTTGAACTATTGCTCTTAAATTTACTGAATGTGCATTCTTTCTTTGATACATTGTTGAATACATTTTCTTTGTTCTAAATTCAAATGCTATGGTCTGATGTTAGAGACGTAGAATCGAAAGCTTAGCATCTATATTTTCAAAATCATTTCCAAAAGATTTTTCTTTCATATATATTTATTGCAATAGTTTCATTTGCAATTACAGTGGGGTTTTAATCTTTGATTACCGTTAAAAAGTCAATGAAGAATTGTCAATCCAGAAGTTGTCTTTATTTTATTACAACAAAAATTCGGAAATCTATTTCTGTGTAGTGTAATAAGACTTTGAATGCAGAAGCAAATTCATTAGACATTATCAAATCACCGCTGTTAACATTAAAAAAACGGAAACTTTTGTTTATTATATTTGAATTATAAGATGCTACATATAAATCTACTTTTCTGTGTAGATAATAAATTTCAAGCACTCAGTTTTCGTTTCTAAATGCATGGTTTTCAATGCTTAATGGCCCTTACATGCATTTATTTCACTTTATTTTTAAGTTCCAATGCACATTATCAAAAAAAACAATAATTTTAGCTTTTCGTTTGAAAGCTAAGTTCAATATTTACATTAAACTTCATATAAAATTATTAAGTGGGTATTATTTATAACAATTCCTCCAACTTTTAGTAGTGAATATTAACACTAAAGGCATTTTACTTGTACTTTATTATAAACATCCTTTTATATTCATAATACGTTTCATTTTATGTTGCAAAATGGAAATAGAATTCATTGTAAAAATGAGCTCGATAACGTAATGCATTAGGTACTTGGAACAAAATTTAAATACTCAATATAAAATCTGGATATTTCGCTTATTTCTAGTTCTATTCCATTTGTTACGGATTCTTCATTAAAATGAAAACAACGAGAGAAAATAGGACAACTTCAAGACATATTAAATTTTAAAAATTATCTCCCAATCTTATTGCACTTTGTTTCATGATATTCATTGATGAAGTATTATCTACAAAAAAAAAACGTATAAATGAATGAATTTCTAATAGAGACGGAATAAATTTATCAAGATAAGCAATTTTTGTTGAATAACTCATATTAAATAATTAAAAATTGCTATTTTATAAATAAAATAAAAATAACTACTTTTATTAAAAGAAATATCGCATTTAAGTCTCGGCATATACTTTTAATTTTTATATTTAAATATACATTTTTAAATGTTATCATAGAATGCCTGAAATTTAATTTGTTTTACTTAAATGTAACTGGAAATTTTTAACTTTTCAAATAGAAATAAATATCAAAAGGTTGAATTGCTTACTTAAATTTCAAACCTGTCAGTTTTATTCTACTGATTATATTACAAGAAGGTATATTTTTACTATTTGATAAAAAATAGTAAAAATATATAGTCTAAAAAATATCGTCTTTCAGATATATAGACTCGATACCTGACGCAATTTTTGTTGACGTGATGCTTATAAACTACAATACATCTTCAAAGCATTTAGGTAAATTTTATATCGAATATTTGACTATTGCGAAGAATGATTTTAATGAAATAGGACTTGAAAAAAAGAATTCACTTCAAATTATTGCTTTGAAGTACAAGCTCCCTTTTAAAGAAAAAATATAAACATTATTATTTTTGCTTTGTTTGATCTCAGGCTCTCATTCACTGATCTCTATAGTTTCACAATTGAAATCAGCTTTTAATTTCTCACTCAGTAATAATTTACTCAGTAGTTAAAACTATTGTTTATTTTATTTTTTATAGCAGCTGCCAAGAAAATAATATTCTTCGTTTTCAATCTTTCGAAAAAGAAAATATATTTTCCGCTTTTCAAGAAGCTCATTTGATATTTTTCAAATACAATTCTTATCATTTCTTTTATTTTCTGTACAATTTCTCAAATCTTGGGACTGTAAAATGTAATAGAGTAAAAGCCTGCAAAATTCATGGGGGGGGGGAGGGAAATATATAGCACATTCTGTTATTTTTTTAAAGAGAAAAATCTTCTTTCAAAATTAAATCCAAATAAAAACTCACTCAAAAGAAACACACATTATGCTGTTGAAAATACTTATTTAAGAAACGAAATATTTTTCTCAAAAATATTATTTTTTTTAATACTTTAAAGCCTTTAACATGTCGAAATTCATATTTTTCGGATTAGAAAGAAAAAATTAGAATTTCGCATAATTTGATTTTGTACAAAGAATCAATTAGAATTTTAAAAATTAGATTTTGTACAAAGAATCAGAATTTTGTAACATCTGATTTTGTACAAAGAATCAATTAAAATGTTGTATAAAAAAATCAGTTAGAATTTTGTACAATCGATATTAAAATAATGCGCGTAATTCTAGTGATATAATTTCCAATTTTTAATATAAATTACATGGTTATCAACACTGATGGATTTTTTTCCATTTTTTCTACATTTCATTAGTAATAATTAATCTTAGCTCAATTTAGTTTCTTTTTATTTAAATTTCTCAATTTATTTTATCCTTTTATTCCATGAACTCCCATTACTTTTTTATTATTTTATTTTTATCCAAAATTTACAATAAGTAATCCGTATGTGAAAAGTGCTCCTACGATGGATAACAAAAGACTTTTTTTCACATCAACCATTCCACCAACTGAGAAAAAAATTACGTCCTTCTTTTCCAGTCTGTCTAGAAAGAAAGTCTCTTTTCCTGTCCTCGAAATCCTCAAGTGATGCTTTTCTTGTAAATATCCAGCAGTTAATTTTATTTCTTGAATAGTTTCCGGAATTTTAGAACTGCAAATAATAAGAAAGGAAATGACAGAAAAACTCACTAAAGCGATCACAAAATGTAGTATTAAATCATAAAGTGGATTTTCATTTTTTAAAGATACATCCAACGTAAAATATAAGTTAAAGGAACAGCTAAGGAAGATTGCAAATAACGGCATTGATAATACTCGTTTCAAAAGACGTATATTTGTTTCAAGACTATTATATTCACATAAAACTTCGAAGCCTTTTTGAATTAACAAATCAAAATCCATATTTCTAAGATTATCTTTAAATTCAGTCAGGCAATAACCGCAATGTAAAATCAAAAGACCAATAGACAAAGATGTCGTGCAAAGGAACTCAACCGCCACGCTATAAAATGTGTATTCGTCGATTATATTAATAACCATTCGATGCTTTTGTCCATCAGACATATATTCAAATGAAATGAAATTCAATTCCTCTTTATCTGCGAAACAGACATGAATAATTGTAAGAATTATTGGCATAATTATGAAAATAAACAAAAGTAAATTAGCTGAGTGCTTCCAAATTTTTCGGGTACGTAATATTATATGTTGAGAGCGAGAACTTAATGAATACGTAAGACGTTGCAGATTCTTTGTTTCCCATGAAATTGAGCACCATAATATAAAACATGCCACAGCATCGAGCAAAAAAATGACTGATAATTTAATATTATTATAATAAATGGACTGTGCAATGCCAACCACAATTAGATAAATTGCAAATATAGGAAACGACATAGAGGAATAGTAAGAATATATATTAAAACAATTATGAAGAATTTGCTCATCGCTGCCATTAATAAGAGAGTTAATTATCCAAATAAGGATATGCATTGTTATAATACTTGTTTAATATATTTTCTTCATTTCTAATACAAATTTGCTGGCTTGGTATAAGAATCTTGATATAGAAAACTGAATTTTAAAATTTTCAGAAATATTTCCAACGAAATTTCAGTATATATATACCGTTTTAACAAACGCTAACATGATTAAAGTGCTCTATTAATCAATTTATTTTAAATAATTGAAAATAAGTTGTCAATTCAGATGCCATTTTCAGCATTTGACCATTGCAGAAGTTTAGTTACCCGTTTCAAAATAGCGTGGAATAAGATTTTAAAACAAGACTAATTTCTTTAATCAATCAAATGTTCGTGCTTTTGCAGTGAAAACTACAATTCTGACCTCTCCACCTTTCTAGACATAAAATGTGACATTTAAAGTCTCCAACTTTCTGAGCTTCTGTTTAAATTTAAACGATTTGCTCTTTTCTTTTAATAACATACATTTTTTGCATCAAGGGCAAGTGCAGATGTATTAATGTATTTCAATGCCTATTATGAAATGGAAAATAGCAATTTTCACGTTCTTTGTGAGAGCTTTTAACGATATTTCTCTTCAGAACTATAAAAGATATATATATTTGACATAAAACCATTGGTTGCATGTTACATGTTAAAATACTTACTATTTTTAATAATAAATGCACACTTTAGACATTTTGATTTAAAATTTATTTTATTTTCTTAATTAATTGAAAAACTTTTTGAATACACCAAATGTTATCAATAGATTTCAAGATATTCATTTTGTATTGTAAAATGAAAGGTGTCTTCAAATTAAAAAATAAATAAGCATTTATACTAGATAACGTCTTTATTGAAATCCATATATTCGGTATGTACCTTGGAACTTTTCAACTTTGTTGACGGTCTTTTGAGAATGAAAATTCCCAGCACAAAATGGGATCAATTACTTGATGCAATTGATATAAAATAGGTGAAATCATGCAACTTATCTATTATCTCAGTGTGCGCGCTTTAACGATATGCATTGATGCAGTACTTCAGTATGCATTCAATAAATACGCATAATAGATTGAATTCAAATGCATAATAGATTGAATTCCTAATAGTAGGAATTCAATCTATTTTCCTAATCTATCAGATGAGGAAAAGATGAGAAATAATTTTCGCGAATCAATTGTAATCAATCGAGTTAGCAGCATTTATTACAAAACGCATATTTTCTTCAAGTACATTACAAGCTTTTAAAATATTAATCTTTTATACAGTAACAGATTGAAATACAATCTTTTAAAATAACGTTAAATTTACGATGGCAAAACCCTGAACGTTTTGTTATATGATAATAAGATAAAGAGGTAACGCAAGAAATTCAAAGAGCACACTGTACAAAATAGATTTACCAGTTAGTTTCATCTTTCGTTACTATTGTATTTCAAATATATATTCATCCAAATTGCCAGAAAATCTTCAAAAAATAATGGAAAAAGTCCAAAATATAATCGAAGCATGTATATGTTAGACTTTTTAAAATTTTCTTTATAGGAAATTTCGGCAATTTCAGGGAAAATTTTACTAAAAGTGTATGTCTACCGTAACCATAAAGGATTGGATTCCTGTTTTGGTAGTATATCGATCACGACAATATAACACAAATAAGAATATTAAGCATACAAATAAACGGTGATTGAAATTTTATGTCATAATAAAAATACATTAAAATAATCAAAATCATATTAAGTATATACAGAAAATAAAATTGAATAATAATAATAATAATAACTAATAAAGCTTTGAGAGAAATTCGTTAATCTCCATGATTAATGAGGTAGAGAATAATTCCAAGATGGACACGTCTTGTTTTGAATTTCCTTTAACGTATTTTCTCCATTGTTCACAGAGTCTTCGTTAAATAATATCGATTTTTTGATTTGGAAGTTTAGATCTTTCGAATTAGAAACGTGTTTTAACGCATATAAATTTAATGCAAGTTAATACTGAGATAATTTGTAAAATATTATTTCATTTGATTAATTTATAAAGTTACTTAAGAGATTCCGAAAAAAAATAACTTAAATTGATAATGATAAAAAAAATCCACTTCCAAATAGTTGAAATGAAACTTTAAATAATATAGGAATAAAATGTCTTTATAGGCAAGCAATCTGAAATTCTCCAATCATTGTTTCGCTAAATTTAATTTGAAAAACTACAGGAATTATTACAAGCTGTAAGCCTGGGGAGAGGACTCCTTCCTTTTTTGCTAAAGTCCAAAATTAGATTATTTTTAATTAAATTATATATAATTTTTCACAATATTTATTAGAATACCAATTATTTATCAATATAAATATTATATTTATTGGAATAAGAATCTAATATTAATTATTATTTTTTTTAATTATAAAAATATGAGAAAATTTTGAAGTGAAAGAGGAAAATATTTAATTACAAGACATTTTGAAAGGGTCTGATTTTAGTATATCGCGTATAATAAAATCTAAATATTAATTTCAAACAAAGCAGTAATAAAGAATTGTATATCTTTTTAGCACAATCTCAATTGTATATGATCATAAGATTACATATTTTCATAAATAAAAAAAAACTTCTTTAAAGAATCATAAGCATCATCATATAAAATTTGAAATAGATGATTAATTAGAAAGATTCTTAAAAAATAATGAAAAGATCATTAAAAGAAAATTTTAAATATGTTTGATTTTAGCCCAATTATATTCGTCAGTATGATCCTATAGAAGGAAATGAAAATGCGAATCAAGTAAAACTAAAAATATATTTTTTTTAAAAAATATGACGATTCCAAAGCTGCTGGGCTGCTAAACAATTACCATCTTGTTTATTTAAGTATTAATTTCTGCTTATCATGCGCTGTGTATTATAAGTTGGATGGTTTCATTTCTGAATACAGGTAAATTAGCATACGTGTATCTTGTTAGAATATGTTTATTCAATCGAAAATAATAATAAAACATTGAAATATTAAATTGAATTTATTATTTGTAATATAAAATAACTGAGAAAAGAAATTGAAATTGAAATAAATAGTAATATTCACTTGTTGGTTTTCGTTTCGAATTTAAGAGTTTTTTTTTAATCTTTATTTTTATAGTCTCATAATAAAAAAGAAATTATTGTAGATATTTTTTTTTACTTAAGTTCTTCTTCTTACTTGTTCTTACACTATATCCTTAACATATTTATGAAAAATGTAGACACGCTTCAAATAGATAGAATCAACTATGAAATCCTTAATAAAGTAATATAATAAAGTTGGTGTTTTTAGATAGAATTTACAATCTAATAGCATGCAAATAACAATAGTAAAAATCCCCAATTTAACATCTTCATAACAAATTGCAGTCATTTTTCACCAAATTTTACATAGAAAGACGACAACATTATTAATATATTTAGTTAAAATATTTGACAAACTTTAAATATAAATTAAAACATTAAAACTAAAAAAAGGATCATAAAAATACGAATTCTAAATATTCATAAAAAAAGCTTAAGGTTAAAAGTAGTGTAAAAAATTACATAAAGTCAAATAATCGTGCTGCTATCACTTGCTCTCCTCCAGTATTTCTTCAGACACCTTCTGTTGATTTGGGTTGTGTCAAATAAATTGTGAAAAAAAAAGCAATTTCCATTACAATAATTAAATTATTTAATTTTGTGAAATGACAAAACAATTTTTATTTGCCCTAAGAGACAAGTTATATTGACTAATTATGTAACTTACCGAATTTAAAAAAAAAAACTAAGATGCTTTACAATCATCATTTTATAAAGGTTATTCATAACTAAACCGATTCTTCTCAGACCTAAGTAAAGCCAGTTCTTTTAATAAGACTTTTGATATTTTAAAAGAATATTCTGAATTGAAATCAATTTCTTTTTTTCTCACTGATAATTTTAAGTCCAAATTTGAAGGTCCTCATTATAGTTCTAAATTATAAATAAGAGTTCTTTATTTTTCTAATTATGCTAAAATGGCAAAAATTGAACTAGAAATTGTGATGAAATATTTTATCTCTTTAATAATACTCATTATCCGACATCCAGTAAAAGATAGAATTCCACAGAAAACGTTTTGTGGTTCTAAGTTAATTAGGAGAAATTTTACAACTAAATATACCTAGAACGTCAGCTGGTGTCGTTTCGACACGAAGGCAGCAAACGATAGTTCAAAGCAAAACAAATTTCTCAAAGAGCGAAAGAACTTCCAAGAAAAGAAAAAGAAAGAAAGAAACTTCCTGTCTTTATATTCAATAAGAAAGAAATATATTCAAAAAGAAAGAAAGAAAAGAACTTCCAAGAAAGAAACAAACTTCCCAAAGAACGAACGTATCGCATATTTGTTTGACCTTGAGTGCAGTGATGTTAGGTTCACAGTGGAAATGAATCGATTATTCTACAATTGTTGTGTCTAATTGTTTCGTTACACAGCATTTATTTATCTGCTCATAAAAAATATAAATTTCATTCGATTTTCGAACCTTGTGCAGAGCAGACACCCTGAAAAGAAGCCTCATAAAAAAGGTATACGCCCTGATGAAATTGCTAATTTTTTGCTAGAGCTTTTTCAGAATGAATCGGATGGTGGTGAGCTAGCTGTCTTGTTCGTATTTAGATTCCGATGAAGACATAAGATTGCGTGAAAGTCATAGCGAAGAATCTGAAGAAAGTGCAGATGAAATGGATAATATTCCAGTAATAAATACTGAATTTAAAGGAATTACAAATTCGCTGAAATTCAAAAAGTGCGAAATTAAAGAGCGTAATGGGAATGCAACTAAAAAAATGTGTGTCTCTCGCGTGAAAATGGTGTGAGGAAAATGTACAGAAAAAATTGAATATCACTGTATTCATTGCAAATGAAGTATGTACCAAACATTAAACATAAGATCTATAAATAATGATTGAAAAACTTGCATTCTCACAAATATTACGATTTTGCTTATTATACTAATATTTATAAATATTATAGCTTTATATCATTTTACAAGATTAAGTCATTTGTTTTGTTACAGTTTTTTATGATATAAAGGGTCACAATATATGAAATTTACTTGAAATAATATTGAAAAGTCTTAAAACTAAACCCTACTGAACAGTAGTCCTGCAATTACTTAGTTATTATAATCATTTTATATTGCGTCATCGAAATGACACCGGCGAACGATAATTATAAATAAAAATATTTTTAGTCAACAATTTTATAATTTTTTAATTTATTTTGTATTAATTATTAGTAATAATAAAGTAAATAGTATTCACATGATTCTTGACAAATACACAACCGTAATTTAATTTAGTATTGAACATATCCGGCATATTCTTTGCAAATAATAATATATCATAAAGAAGATTACTTTCACAATTTCATCTGTCATATTATGGGGATTGATCTATTGTAATGAAATTATTGATTATTTTAATTCAAAAACACACTTATAAAACCAAAAAAAAATTTGAGATAATTAAAAATGAATAAAAGAAATAGATTGTATGTCGATAATATGGTTTTCATTGTAAATATTTTTCAGATTCAATGTGTATCGAATTTGGTTTTTCCGATAAGGACCTTTTCCATTTCGCAATACGAAATGAAAATTTGAAGTGAAAATTGGTTCATCCAAGAAACGTTTTCAGTTTATTATGAAAATCGAACAAGACTTTTAACAGATTCAATATCTACCATTCAAAGATGTAAATGTTTTGAAAAGTTATAAGCTATAAAGTGTTTTATGTGAAAAAATCTTATCTCTTAAAGTGTTGATGAGAAAAATTGGAAAAATGTTTACAAGAGGGGTAAATATAACTTTACCCGCATTCCGTATGTGTATCTGCATACATTAATATACGCGAGAGCTCATTAGGACAAGAAAAACATGCTAATGGGAGTAAAAAGCAAATTTATTGAGATTTTATTCTAAGAAAGATAAGTAAATCCTTCATTTTTCAAGTGTTGCATTCTATATATAGAAAAATAATGAACAGAAAGTTTCAGTTTCTTTTGCTATCGAGTGAGACTTTATTCATTTAATAAATTTCTGATTTTAAAGTCTTATAACAAGATTTTTGAAACTGGTTTTCAAAATTCAGCTTCGGTTAAACAACGACATCTGGATTGGAAGATCTTCTTTGAATTATTTTAAAGCTGTCAAAGAATAGAATATTTGAAACCAAGAAAGCTGGCTCAAGTGGTATAATGTTTGTAACGAACAGAAAGTTTAAATTTCTTCTGCTAACGATTGAAGCTCTATTCATTTGACAAATTTAAGTTTTAAGGACTTATAACAATTTTTTAAACTTATCTCCACATTTAACTATGGATAAAGAAACGCAATGACATCTAGATTGACTATTCTTCTTTGAATTCTTTTAAATTTGTCAAAGAATATAATATTTGAAACCATGAGAGTAGGTTTAAAGTGCATAATGTTTATATAAACACTGGATTTGAGTTAGAATCGACTCACAAATCTTCAAAACTGAGCATTCGATATCAAGACTCTAATATCAGGCTACCGATTTAAGGTTAAAATTGAAGAAAATATATTTTACTAATTTCAGAACAATGCATATCCCTCTTTGGATCATCCTTACTCTCATTAACGGTGGCGATAAGCGGATTTCTCAAAAGAGTTTTAAATTTTATTCTTATTATTTCAATATTTCATTTCCTGTATATACAATATATCTTAGTTTGGTTGGTGTTGTTAGTATATTTTATGGCAGAGAATTTAAAATATCATTCATTTATTTGATCAACGTTTTGGTATGTTTTATGTTGTGGTATACATTTTTACGTGAAAAAAAGAATCTTAAATATCTTACATATTTATTAAGCTCTCGTAATAAATACTTAATATTATTTCCTCGAAAATTTTTTAAACTTTTTATTCGTATGCTTTTGCTCATTTTCGTAAGTGTGCCGTTTCTTTATGTAATTTTGCTACTCTGTTTATCTGATGGAACTGAACCTAATTTCTGGTCATTTGGATATAAAGTTAAAACAGAAAAGTACCGAATGGCTGTGAATTTAATCGGTCAATATCTATCCCATAATATGATAATTGAATTTTTTTGCATGACCACGTTGTCGTGTTGTCTTTTGATACGACATTTTGGATTTCTCCTCTCTCGGTTTAAAGATAATTTAAGAAGCATGGATTTTGATATATTAACTCAAAAAGGCTCTCAAGTATTGAGAAATTACAACATTCTTGAAAAAAATATATTATTTTTGAAACGAACATTATCAGCGCCGTTATTTGCAATTCTTTTTAGCTGCTCTCTTAATCTGTACTTCACTTTGAATTTATCTCTAAAAGAACATATGTCTCCTTATGTAACAGCAGAATGTGTTTTGTATGCCACAGTGGCATTTTCTGTCATTTTCTCTGTTATCTTTTGTAGCTCTAAGATTTCAGAAACTATTCAAGGAATAAAAGGAACGGTAGGGCAATTACTTGAAGAACATCAGTTGAACAACTGGAGAAGAACAAAAGATGTTTTCTTCCTCTACAGATTGGAAAAAAAGGAGGTCATTGTCTTGTCTGCTGGAGGAATGGTTGATATGAACAAGAGTCTTTTGTTGTCGATTTTGGGCGCATTTTTCACGTATGGACTACTTATTATAAATTTCGGAAAAAATTAAAATAATTTTAAATATGGCAGAAAATTAAGAGAAAAAGATTTGAAGAAAAATTCAAATGAACAAAGATAAATTATTTCCGGAATAAAACAAGAAGTTTCCATAAATTACTCAAACATTTCACAGGAAAACTGCAGTTGTTGCTAAACAAATAGTTTAAAATTTGAATCAGAATTAATTATTGGATGATTTTTTTCAAGCTGTGTTGCTTGGGACAGTATTTTCACAGTATTTTGGAATTATTAAGTAAAAATGACTTGCTCTTTTTTCAAATAGAATCTGTCATATTATAGATATTAGACTCTCTTGATGGATTCCAAATATCCTAATACTAAATCCTTCATGAGAAAAGTAAATAAATTTAAATTTCGATAAGGCCAAACTTTATTTAAAGTATGTGATCAAAAGCTCATGCATAAAACAAAAATGAGGGATGCAATTAATTTTCTTAAATACGTCAGATACAAAATTTCCATTGACAGAGATATAATTTACACCCAAAAATAAATATTTAAAACATTTCGTTATTCCTAAAATCTTTTACTAAATGACTTTGTATGAAAAATGAGAATGTCTCTTCATTTGACTATTCACTGATTCATCATTATGAGCATCCCCATCTGACTATCTATTGATTTATTTTATATTCAACTGGACGAAGATTTTGTTTTTGAAACAATTAGTGTGCGAATATCAGCTAATATCAGTACATTTTCGGTGTTTTGAAGAAAGTGTATGTTTTATTCTAATGAAAGTATATTTCATTTTCATGTATTGCTTTAAAATTATTGTTTTCTTTATAGCTAATGAATAATTTTCTCAATGCAGTATATATATACTGCATAGAATATGAGAATTAAAATTTTTTTGTTATGTTTAACATATTTATGATTAGCTCTGTAACATTACTACCAACCCTTGATTGCAATTTTTATGCCATTTCAATGGTTTTCTCTGTTTGTAAATTAATAGAACATGATTTGTTTTACCATTCCTTACGTTACAAGGGTTGTACTTCTTATAAATGTATTGTATGACTTAAATTTTTCACTTTGTTTCCTTCATTACATACTTATATCTAACATGGAATGATCCATATTTAAAAAAGTAATTTTACATTCTGTTTTAATCAATGTCTAAAAAATTAAATTGTGAAAATTCAATTCTTTTTGCAGTAAAAAAAAGACAATTTAAAAGTCTAAACCTGTGGAACATCACGTAAGAGTGCATTTCAGAAAAATAAGTTTCATGACTTGATTATATTTTTAAATGAATAATTAATTAAATATTAAAAAATGTAAAATAAATCAAGTACCAAACTTTACACTTGCGTGCTCACCTCACTAGTGAAAGAATGTTTACAAAAAAAATTTAGATTTAGTTTCTTCTTTTTGTACTTTTTACTACTTCTCTTATACACTTTTGCTTATGTATGCTTGATGAATATGCGAGAATAAATGAATGTCAATTATTTGTCTCTGTATAAGGAACACTCTTAATGATCTCTCGCGGAAAATTCAAAATACGAAAAAATAGGAGAAGTCACAGTCTGCATCATGTTCTCGTCTAGACTGAGAAAAGTTCTAAATCTATTAACGCATAATAGAATTGCTGCATTTTCCCTATAACTGCTGGTGTAACTCTGTAAAATGATTTGGATTTTGTCATGAAGATCCTTTTTCAGGGCTTTCAACTCTGGTTTTGAATGAAAGGACTTCCTCGCTGTTGGTTTTTACATCTTAAAATACCTTAGGGTAGACTCTCTGTGTCAGTTTCAAGTTTGTTATTTATTACTGTTCTTCGAACATAATGCAATGCGGTCTTCATACGCCGTATTATTTTAATTATTTCAAATACAATTATTTACTTCATTAAGATTATTAGATATGCATAACTATTACTAGAAACTTAGCTGTTGGGCCTTAATTTGGGTAGATATACAATTTATATTAAATAAAGTTTGCCTCAAATAACATACAGTTATTAAATCAATAATATGAATATTTTTAAAGTCACGGAAATATTTTCCTTGCAAATTTCTTTCAAAAAAATATAATGCATGCTTTGTGTTGGTTTCATGTCTTAAAGACTGAAAATTATACTTTTCCATATTTAATTTTCAGTAAGAGTTGACAATCTTTAAAATTGAGCTTTTATCAACGTAACGGCAATACATTGTTAAAAGCTAATTTTCCCCATGTACATTTAAAATGATCATTTAGGTTTTGTTGTTATTTTATGCAAAATAATTTTTTGTAAATTATAATTAAATTTTAAAAAAATGATTAAAAATAGCAACTTAATTTGTATGTTAAAAAAGAATAATATTTTAAACTTTAAGGTAATAAAGATGATTATTTTATATGGTTATTTATTTCCCTTCATTTTTAATCAATTGAAATTCTAAATATTCACCAAATTGCTCAGTCGGTATAGCCTGACTAGTGCCAACACACACACACACACACATGTGGGCTTGTCTACGTCTTCATTATAAGCTACAATAAAGACGAAATATATTGTTGAAATATAGGCATGACACATTTTTTAAATATCTAAATAATTATTCAGCCAAAAAAAGTGGTTACATGTAATTTTTTTTTTGACTTTAGGTGATGTAAAAGTCATTTTTGAATTCTATTATTTCTGGAAATTATTGCAGAAAAAATCCAAAATTTCATTTTTTTTGTTTGCTTAATTCAAATTTGAAAACAACATCTACAAGATTCAGAGTCTCACCTTCCAATGCAGATATGTGCTGAGTTTAATAGCTCTAAGTTGTCGCATGTGAGCATGAATGCTTGGAAGTAAGATATACACACACACATTCATCTTTATTATAAGTAAAGATGAGAATTTATGTTCATACATATTTTGTTGTTTGAAATTAAGTACAGGAAAGATTTTTTGGAGAATGTTCTCCGTAAAATGTTTTAAATAATTTGAATTCTTTGGTGCAACGTTTTTGTATAGATACCAGCAAAATATTTTTATGTTCAATTCAATTGGTATGAAAAACAAACTACATTTCTTTAATTTGCAAAACAAATTAATCATTTTTTCGAATCACAAGCATTGAAACATGTATTGCACTTTAAACTATCAATTTGCTCTATCATTATCATTTTTATCAACAGAATAATATGAAATACTAGCTGACCTGGCAAACTTTGTTCTGCCATATAAATTATTTCTAGTGAATATTTTGGTTGTTAATTAAGAAATAACGAATGTATTGTAAGTGCGTGGGGATGGAATCTATGACAGAAAGAGGAATGGAGCGCTGTAGATGATGATCGCCGATTAAATAAACCCATCAACCATTCATTTTCTCAACGTAATTAACGTAACGAACATGTACACTGTCTGATCTATTAAAAGTTAAATGTAAAGTGAAGAAAGTAATAAATTTTTTAGCTTAAAGTATAAAACGGAAATAAAGAAAATCAATATTCATTTCGAAGAGCAGTTGAGTGTACGATATTTTTGTCAGTCCGCCTTTAGCCAACACAAATAAGCTCGATGGTTTGCCTACGCGAAAACATGCCCCGTATAATTGTCCGTGTGAAAAACATGGTGTGCCCAAATCTAAGCCGTAAACAGACATCGTTTGGCTTTGCGACTTATTGATTGTCATTGCGAATGCCAATCTAATAGGAAATTGAACGCGTTTGAATTCATTTGGCACGTCTGTGAGAATCACTCGAATTCGTTTCAGGAAAACATTTCCAACCGGAATTTGCCACTCAAAATGGGGGCTTCGATAACGTTTTTCATCAATTTTTTAATGACCAATGGCGTGCCATTCCACAGCCGTGGTGGATTCAAATTCCGAAGTAAAATAACCGGAGATCCAGCTTTCAGTCGTAAAAGGTGTATTGACATGCCTGGCAAATCCAGTGAGTTCAAAAACTCTGTTGGATAATTTACAGCTTCGTTAGCATCGCAAAGTGTATCGATCAATTTGTGTGATACCAAGTCACCTGGAAACGACTGCTGTATCTTGAAGTTTAAATCGTCGACGTCCACATTTTTTTTCTGCCAAAATGGCTCTTTTTGTCAGCTACGAATGATTTGTGTATTGTGTGCGTACATCGGGCATTTTGCAAATCAACGATAGTGCAGAAATTAGTGGGCAATTTTATGCATCCAGTATTTTCATAGACAGCAATTTTTCCATCGCCGATATCTAACAATTGGTCCGAGAATGTGTCAGCAGATGGATCTTGTAGCATTTGGACGTGCATGTTTATTTTTAGCTGGACTTTTTCAACATTACGCCATATTGGCGATGATTTCAAGCAAGCATTGATCTCATCAGCATACACTAAACATGGATAGGGACACCCTAATTACCTAGCGTTATGAAATATACTTTACGACCTATTCTCATACCTACCAAATATTCATAAAAAATTTCATAAAAATCGGTCGAGCCGTTTCTGTGGAGTACGAACACAAACAACGTGATACGAGATTTTTATATATTAGATTATGCAGTTTTATAATCCTAAATATACTTTAAAGATAAGTTTATGCGCAATTGTACTATATTATATTATTAATTGTGCTTTATATACATTTTATTACACATAGTTTCAACATTTATAAAACGTCTCATTCTATAAGCTTTTTAACCATTTTAATAATGAATGTAAAATCCCTATTAAGACTTTTTATGATTATGATTTTTATGACTATGATTTAAATTCTTTTTATATTCGATTTGCAGAAAATAAATCTGCTTTGAATGACTTGCAATTCTTGTTTTGTTAATTCCATTATTAAAAAAAAGCTTCAAAAATGGTTTATATAGAATTCTATTAAAATACAATAGTTAATAATTTAGTAACCTAAGCAAAAATTAATCAATAACATTAAAATTATATATGATTTAATAAAAACATTAAAAAATATTTGTGCATAGAAGTTGGAAAATGGAATAGAAAATCATAAATATCTCATTCCGAGTTGTTCGTGTAATTTCATGAATAATTTGTATATTTTCGTATTTTATTTGAAAGGAATGACAGGAAACATAATTCATTGTGTCCCTGTTTTGTTTAGTTTTTCCATTTTGAAATAACATGAATATTTTTCAAAAAGTTTTATAGCATTAAAATCAAATTAAAGAAATGGGCGAATTTAGTGAAAGTACTTTCCAAATTAGTTTCTATGTTTTTTCTAATTTTTTAAGAAGTGTATTTTCACTACATAATGCAAAATGAAAATTTCATCTGTATCATTTTATTCGTTAATTTTGCTTTATTCAATTTTTTTTTAGAATGAAAAGAAGACAAAATTATAAATCAAGGTCTTTTCATTAATATTGGGACATGAAATACGTTAGCAGGAGGTTTAGATAAAAACGAAGTCTGTCTTTTATATTGCTGAGTAAAAAGCTCCAAAACAGTATTGTTAAAAAGGAATAAATCAACTTTTTTGCTTTTTAAAAAATATGTTTGAACTTATTATCGGAAGGACTTTAAGCACTGAAAGACACTTTTAAACGCTATAAAAATCAACGTTTTCAAAAACTCTGAAATTTGTTGTTCTTATGGAAGCATTGATTTAATCAGAGTTTGAATTGCAATTGGTTGTCGCAATTATTGCAGCTATTATGGAACAGAAATGGGAAATCTAACTTAAATCAAATGTATGCAAGTTTTATGTGATCTTAACTAAGAGCATAATATATATCTAACACATTTTGCAGCAATGTACATTCCTCTTTGGATAATTTTTTCTCTTCAAGGCAGTGGAAATCAACAAATTAATAGCAACTGTTTAAAATGTTATTTTTATTATACCTCTATTTCATTTCCTCTCTTCGCAGCATATATAATTGTGGCTTCCGTTGTGTCTTCGTACTATGATGAAGATATTAAATTATCATTGAATTATATTTTTAATGTCGCCGCTTGTATTATGTTACGATATTCAATCTTACGTCAAAAGAAGAATCTAAAATTGCTTATACAAATATTAAATTCTCCTCCAATGCAGTCCATACGGTGCTTATTTTCAAATTGTATAAATGTTTTGATGCTGATTTTGTTGATTTTTCATATTTTACCAGTGCTCTTAGCAGTTTGCCTTGCTTATTTTACACATGAAATTGAATACCAATTCTGGACACTTGGATATACATTTGAAAAACAAAAGTACAAAATAGTAGCTACTTTTATTGGAGAATATATACATTACTCTTTATTTGTGGAGTTTCTTTGTGTCACAAGTTTATCATGTTGTCTATTAATAAGAAATTATGGATTTCAGCTCTGGAGGTTTCATGCTAGATTCAAATGCCTGGATTTCGATTTTTTAACCCAAAAAGGCTTCAAAATATTAAACGATTATAACATGCTTGAAGAAAATATTCGACTTCTGAAACAAACATTATCAACGTCGTTGTTTTCAATTCTTTTGAGTTCTTGTTTGAATTTGTATGGTTCTTTGGCTTTCTTTCTAGACCAAGGAGCCTGCTTTGCTTACATAGTTGAAAATGCTTTACTCGCTTTAATGGGCATGCTTATTATCACTTTTCTTATTATTTACAGCGCCAGAATTCCAACATCTATTCAGCAAATAAAGGAAACAGCTAGTCTGAGAATTGAAAAAAATCTAATGAGCGTTTCGAGAAAAAGAAACGATATTTCTTTTCTCAAAAGACTGGAAAAGAAGAAAGTTATCTTCTTGTCAGCTGGCGGAATGATTGACTTGAAAATGAGTGTCTTGTTATCAATTTTAGGATCTCTTTTCACATACGGATTACTTATCATTAATTTAAAATAAAGAAGAAAAAGAAAAGCTTATATAGTTTCAAAAATAAAGGCATACAAAATTGTTGAAAAAAACAACAATTGTTGAAATATATTTGTTGCCATCACAGATTGTAAAAGCTGTATTTTTATGTACTGTCGATAATGAGGTATTATCCTGAAATTGTTCGTTATAAATAGTAATTTTGAAGTCGATGATATTCCTAATGATCTTTGGTTGCCTGTTTGAAGCAAATTTCTTCTGATGATCACAAAAATATTTTGCTGAAAGCAAGTAATGTGAGTTTCTATGGCTGTCCCTTAGATTAGATCTAATCTTAGAAAGAAAAAAAATAAAGATTGAGAAAATGGATGATCAAGTTGGCTGCTTGTTATGATCCACTGAAGTGGAAAACGTGTCTACACCCACATCAGTTTAATTACGATGCTGCATTAGATGGAATTTGTGCTAAAATATGTCAATATATTTCACCTTGCTGTGCGCGCTAACTAATTTTTAACTGCATTTACATGTTTATGAACAATTTTTTTCTAATATAATAATTAAAAATCGCGATTTAAGATATTCTTCGTCAAAATAAAAAACACTAAGGGGAAAAAAAAATAACTAGCATACTAAATTCGTAAAAATATTGTGTATGAATATATTTGCAAGAAGATATCCTTTATAGAAGATTATATATTCTTAATTCGCCAATTGTAATAAAGTTGTGCTCTATCGTCTAATGCAGTCAGATTTTTATTTTACTTCAAACATCCTGGAATGTTAGATTTATTATAACGTAATTCAAAAGCATAAATTTCATATCCGTGTTTTGAATTTTCATAGGAATCCCTTTTAAAAGAAAATCGATGTGAATTATTTAAAAACGTTTCCATAGTACATAAAAACTAATAATAAAATTTCAATCCCAATTCATTTTTTTTTGTAGAATTTATATTTAGCGTAACTCTATTCATTGTCTTCTAGCTGTCTCTGTAATCACATTTTGATGTTACAGATAATATTTCACATTAATACGTTTCTCAAAGTACATGTTTAATTCTTTAAACATTCTTATAGAAGTTTTTTTTAGCTAATTTAAAGCACTTCAATAGAAAATATCTTTCGATAATTTCCAAATGTGTGCTAAGAAGAAAGAATAATAAAGTTAATGATTAATATAAACAAATTTTATATGTTGTATTATAATGTCAAAGGGAAACTTTAATCATTATTTCCCGATTTTCAATTATTTTATACAAATTATTCCATTTAATTCAAATATGCCCATGTGATTTTCAGACACTCACAACTCAAATTTAAAACGGAATCCTTCCAAACGTTATATCATAAGATACTACAAATAGTGCACATTTAAAAATAAAATTATTTGCTCAACTATTTTTTTGTTATGTCTTTTTTATTTTAACATGACTTATTCCTATTTTGTCTCTCGTTTTTTCCCTCTCAATCTCGTTTAAAGTGTTTTTTAAACTCATGTTCAAAAAAAAAAAATCGAAATAGCATGAGAAGTAAATAGACATGCTTTAAGTAAATTGAAACACCAATCACATTCAAAATGTAATTTAATTTATATACAATGATTGATTAAAAATTTCTTCGCTTTTTGATCATTTTCATTATCATTCATATTACATGTTTTTATTATTTCTATTTCGACCCTTAAGCTCTTCATTCAATTCACTCACAATAGTGTATTTTTTCATTGAAGTTTTTTATATTTATTGTTTTCTAGCTCTAAGTATTTAATAAACTTGCAAGAAAATGATAATTAAAGATTCTACTATTGTTATTTACTCGGCTCAAGTTGATGATAGGAATCAGCCTTCTGATCATGTAAAACAATAAAGTCTCAGTCAGGGAAAAGGAGTGATCATGTAGAAGTTGAAATCTTATGTGAAAACAGACTTACCAAACCGGTCAAGTTTCATGAAGTTTACCTCAATACTCTAAAAAAATGTTTAAAAATTCGCTTCTAGAAAGTTTACGTTTATTAATTTTCTTTTTAATTACTTTCAAATATTCTTATTGATTTTAAGAGTAAGTGTTATTTAATTATTAATATATATTTCTACATTTACATATTCTGTTTATATGTTATATTATTTACTATTTAACATTCTAACAGAATATTTAAAGTTCAATTAAAATATTGAAAATTCTAATTCGCATTAAAAATATTCATATTTTATGAACAATTATCTTATTCAAGCATTTTCAAATTATTCTAAATTTCTCATTTTATTAAATTTTATCAAAAATACGAATGCCATAAGGAAATCTGTAAAAGCTTGAAATTCTAGCAGAAATAATTTAAGAAAATTTAATTTTAATCCTGTATATAATAAATTTTTAAGATTAGGGAATTTCCAGTAATACTTCCCAAATTTTAAAAAACAAAAAATTTAGAAATTGCTTAGTTATATTGCATTACCTTCGATGGCATAAGTACTTTAAGTAATTATTATAAGTAATTATTTTATACTATGCAAATATAAAAGTTGTTGAAGCTTTTATTTTTACAATTGTTTCACTTATTATTTATGATTCAAAATGAATTAAATACGAAGTGGTATATTAGCATTTCTTAGTATGTCCTATAGATGGAGCCACTATAGTAAATTAGGTATTTAGGTGAGATTGTAATTTCTTGCACTGCGTATCATACCGTTTACGACGCAATAATTTTCTTCCCTAATGTTATTGAAATTCGAAGATATGTTATGTTAGTAAACATATACAAGTTAGAAAAGCAAATCTCTGCCTCCAGATTGAGAATTAATTTGAGCATCCAGAATGAGAATTTTTGATATTATAGGGGAAACCAGAAATTATACTAAAATAAATAAAAAAAAGATAATTTATAAAAAAAAAAAAAAATAAGCAATATATAATAAAAGAAGATATATTGGTAAGTAATACATAATAAAAGATTTCCTTGTAGTTTCTAATTGTAGTTTTTGAAATGAAAGTTTAGTTGGAAAATGACTCTTTTCAAGTATATGTTTCAATGTTTTATTGTTTTTACTACGCAAAGGTAAACAATAAGTCGCTATAAGGCCCTTTCAATGCATAATTACCAAAAACTAAAAAAATAATTATAATTGATTTGCATAAGAGATCTTTTATTTAAGAAGAGCTTTTATTTAAACTTTCTGACAGAAGGAATGACGCAAGACAGTATAAAATCAAAAAATATCTTATTTCACCTCGAACCCAGAGAGCCCAATAAATTCTACAATAATATGAAATATTATATTATACAATGTCGCAAATTTAATATCATTCAACATTATACGGTGAAATAAGCAAAGAAGGACCGTATGTAGGAACAGAAAAGATCTTCAGACAGTTTCGATACAAAATGTGAGAACAGAATTAAAAAAATTACTCCGTTTATAGTAAAATTTATACACGCGCTTCCATTCAAATCAATATATCAATTGATAATTAGAATATTTAAAATTATCAATCTTCAAAAATAAGTAAATTAATAAAATTCAGTCTTAATGCTTTATGGGTTATAATCGAAAAATTGATTTAAAATTCCAGTTTTTACAATTATGTAACACTAAATTTGAAATAAAAGAGTTTAATAAAACATTCAGGTTATTAAATTACTTACATGAATCTTATTGCAAGTACTTCAAAAAATTATCTTTTATTTTTAGTTTTAAATGATTTTATTTGCATTTATAGAAAAAATTAAGAGTTTCATCTTTTTTCTGTCGAGATTGACTGCATTGAAATAAAAATGATATTATATATTATATATATATATATATATATAAGAAAACAAATTACTTTAATCCTCACAATAAAGAATTAACTATATCCGTAAGAGATTTTGAGTTATAAATAAATATCTGCAGATAATATTGGGCATGATCATGCTGTTTCAAGATAATCATAACTTGCTTAACTAATTAAATTGAAAAAAAAAACTTTTAGACCATTGCACAAACACACTCATCCACTGTTTTCAAAAGATGATGTAAAATGTTTCATTTTTACATATTTAGAAACGTGAAATAAAGTTAGTGGGAAATTTAGCTTGGTCAGCTGAACAGTTTGTGCTCTCTTGCTAATATTGTACTTAATTACCTTTACTCTTTCACACACTGGATGTAAACCATATGTTAAAGAAAAATTCTATATTTAGTGTTTCAGCGTCATTTCAAATGATTAATTAATTTCTTTTATATCTCTAGTTTTACTTCTGCATTTCATAAATAATAAATATATAAATCATATCATTACAATTTTTTATTCACTATTAGATACTCAAGATCGCGAATAAAAAGTTTACTGCAACATTCACAAAATTCAAAGATAGGTGTACAGTTTTATCAAAAAGCATGAAAGGTAAGAAACTTTTAAGTAATTTAGCCATTATAATTTAATACAAGATACATTAATACAAGTTAAAGTTTATTTGTGCATTATTATTTTATGGTTGTGGCATAAGTTTGTCACAAAATAAGAGCAGTTTCAATAAAGTTGTGTAATTTCTGCGTGTAAAGTTGTGTGCGAAACTGTGTAATTTCAATTTAAAAAACGATAAAAATATATCGTATGGAATACTCCTTTTTTTTGTTTTACTTATCCATTATATAATTTAGATGAATAAATTAAACTAATAAAAAATATTATCATCACATGCATGATTTATAAGAGTTATTTTCTATTCTCTTACTAATGGGTCGGAAATATTTTTCTATATCTGAAGCGAAGAGGGAAATATTGAAAATAAAATTAATACCATATCACAAAGTTCTCATCACGACATGATAGAAGACAAAATACGATGCGATTGCTCCATAAAAGAAGATTGATTTGAGCTCTGACATACCTATAAAAAGATGCTTGAAGACTCACGTCGAATCTCAAGGCATACTCATCAAGTTCCAAATATTTGAAATATCGTCAAAGATTTGTTCAGAGAAAAAAGCTGCTCGAATAACATCATGCAAATAAATAAGCGGAAAATGAAGAAATTGAAGAAATAAATAAGCGGAAAATGCCAATGTACAATGAAACACCTGCAAATTTTAAGATGCTGCTTCAAAAAAGTGGAATTTACTAAACAAAAAAATGTTGCATTATTTATGGAAGGAAAGCCCAAAGCGTGATGGAACATCCAATGCTGAAAAGTTCAGTCTGATGAAATGTGTCACGAAAATGTTTGTTTAAGCAGGAATATAAAGTTTCGATGAAAATTTTTTTGATTGATAGATTTAAAACAAGGGAGCAAAAGATTGACATTTTGTATAGAATTTAACCTTACTTCCTGATCCTCTTGCTACGACAAAAGAAGAAAAGGATTGCTTTTGACACTAATGTTACCTGTTACATCTTCATTGAGATCTTTCTGAAATACAGGGTGTTTCATAAATGATGGGAGTAACTTTAAGGGGTGATAGTACACATCAAGACGAGTCATAGTAAATAGGAAACCAAGTGTCTCAAACGTCTTCCGAAGGAGATAGGCGCCATCGCGCCATCAAAGTTTAGGGCCCTAAATTTCAAATGATGATAAAAAACGGAAAAATGGATCGATTCATTTGCGGTTTTCGCTAAAATCATTCATTAAATTAGAATTTTCTTTTTAAAAAAATTTAAAGACAAAGTTTAAAAAATGCCGATAGAGGGCGCTCTAGACTTTGGAGTACCGAACAACTACTGTTTATCAGTATTTTTTTTATTTTGTTAAATGTTTACTAAAGCTTAGACTTTAACTTAAATTTTGAGTGCAAAATTCAAACCATCGGGAATGATTAATTGGCGCAAATTTAACCGCGTTCAGGGGGTTAAATTTTAAACGCTTGTATCTAATGAGCAAAATAATAAATGATGAAGCAAACTTTAATAGGTGATAGTAAAACACCAAAACAATCAACTTTCATTAGAAAATGCATGATTTGAATTCAAACGCAAATGTGTTAGAACATCTTCAAATTTTATCCATGCAAGCGTTATAGCTGCAAGTTTCTGGAAGAAGAACATGAAAGTGGGGTATGGGGAAGAAGAAGAACACATATGCAAATTGTTATTAAGATAAAAACCACTGACCCGAGTGTGCAAGTGTAAATCACGGTAGAAACGTAACGAAAGATGTTGCCCTTCACTAAACAAGAAAAGGCTGATATGCACTTCATCTACGGAACTGCAAATGGGAATATTGCAGAGGTGGGGCGATTGTACGGAGAAAAGTTTCCCAACAGGCGGTTGCTCAATGATAAAACATTTGTGCGCTTGTACAGACAGTTGTGTGAGACAGGATCCTTTTTTGGTGCACGTTCAAATGCAGGCTGTGCGAAATCTAACAGAACGGTTGCTGTGGAAGAAAAAATTCTTGATATGGTGGCTGATCATCCAAATACAAGCACGCGAGCAGGTGCTAGTCAAATTGAAGTATCACCCTCCACGACATGACGAAAGGAAGAAAGTATGAAAGGAAGAATGACACTAAAGGAAGAAAGTATGCATCCTTTTCATGTCCAACGAGTCCAGGAACTGACTCAAAAGGATTTTCCTCGTCGAATGGATTTTGCTCGCTGGTATCTGCAGGCGAACACCCTAAATCCCGATTTTGGTGCAACTGTGTTTTTTACAGATGAATGTACATTTACACGTGAGGGTACATTTAACACCCACAATTCCCACCAATGGGCAGATGTAAATCCACATGCATCTTCTAACATGCATATCAGCGACGATTTTCCATAAATGTTTGGGCAGGAATAATTGGTGACCATCTACTTGGACCTTATCTTCTGCCAGAACGCCTGGATGGAAAAAATATCTTACTTTTCTGCACCAATTGTTGCCAGAAATGATGACAGATGTTCCCCCTCGTATCCGCGAGTAATGTGGTTCCAGCAGGATGGAGCACCAGCTCATTATGCGTCAGAGGTGCGAAATTATCTAAACGCAACCTTTCCAAATCAATGGATTGGACGAGGTGGTCCTGTCCCTTGGCCAGCGCGATCGCCCGCCCAATCTTCCATGCCTGTATTTCTTTTTCTGGGGGCACCTGAAGAGTCTTATGTATGAGACTCCTATCGAATCTGCAGAAGAACTCGTCGCCAGACTTTAGGCTGCTGTAGGGGAGGTGAGTGATAATCCTGGCGTGTTTCAGAGCTGTTCGTGAATCCTTTCTTCGCCGTTGTACCGCATGCATCGCCTCTAATGGTCAGTGTTTCGAACAGCTATTGTAATCATTTATGATTAAATTTTTTTTATAACATAAATGTTTTTTTTTTTCTTTTTTGTCTCTTAAAACGAAATCTCTTTCAGCGCCCTCTATCACCTTCGGGTTAAAATTACGACTATGATTTCTTTGATGAATGTTGTTTATTTTGGTGTTTTACATCACCTATTAAAGTTTGCTTCATCATTTATTATTTTGCTCATTAGATACAAGCGTTTAAAATTTAACCCCCTGAACGCGGTTAAATTTGCGCCACTTAACCACTCCCGATGGTTTCAATTTTGCTCTCAAAATTTAAGTTAAAGTCTGAGCTTTAGTAAACATTTAACAAAATAAAAAAGAAATACTGGTAAAAAGTACTTGTTCGGTACTCCAAAGTCTAGAGCGCCCTCTATCGGCATTTTTAAAACTTTGTCTTAAAACTTTTTTTTTTAAGATAATACTAATTTAAAGAATGGTTTTAGCGAAAACCGCAAATGATCCATTTTTCCGTTTTTTATCATCATTTGAAATTTATGGCCCTAAACTTTGATGGCGCCTATCTCCTTCAGAAGACGTTTGGGACACTTGGTTTCCTATTTACTATAACTCGTCTTGATGTGTACTATCACCCCTTAAAGTTACTCCCATCATTTATGAAACACCCTGTATAACCATCAAAAATCCCCTATAATTTATAGTAACACTTAAGAAAACAGAGAAGCTTGTGAGTTACGGGAAAATGATAGCAATTTAGTAAAGAAAGAGTTGGTTTATAAACCAGTAGTGAATTCCTAATGTTCCGTTCTGTTATGACTTTATCAAACTTTTATTTACTAAAAACAAGTGACTTTACATTATTGAATTTCTATGTGCTATATTATCTTTCTTTAGTATACCATTTTTATTTGGTTTTAGTATACCATCATTTCAGTTTGGAATTCTAGTATTTTGAATAAAACGGCAGTGTTCATGTGTTTTAAGATCGTCGTATCTTTGCAAATTAATATTATCGAACTTTATTTTCTGATGTAAAAGTAAAACATAAGGCGTGAGCACTCAACAACTAGGTTCAATCACAATTTCTTGTTCTGAAAAAAATAAGGGGGTATTTAAAATTGCATTCACAAAATAAACTGAATATTCTTACGCATTTTTTGTATTGAAGTAGATTTAACAAAATATTATGACTTTAAAGCAGAAGCTATGTCTTTTCAAGGACAAAAGTGTGAAATAAAAGATTCAACTAGATATTTAAAACAACTTCTTACTGTCGAATGGCAGTAACCAAATGTAAATGAATGCCGTATGGACGCTTCAGCTGTTTCATTTAACATTTCTAGAGATAATCTTAATTCAATGCTGTGCTTAGGCAATATTGTAGTCTCAAAATATCAAAATAAATGCTCTGAAGCTTTATGTCCTTCATTTATTGAAGCTT
The DNA here is from genome assembly GCF_947563725.1 of Argiope bruennichi. Classification (NCBI taxonomy): domain Eukaryota; kingdom Metazoa; phylum Arthropoda; class Arachnida; order Araneae; family Araneidae; genus Argiope; species Argiope bruennichi. The sequence continues at coordinate 61,838,518 of NC_079154.1, forward strand.
ATTAAACCTTCATTTACTCAAAAGAAAGGAAATGTAAAAGAAAATCAGATTAAGGAAATAGATTAGCAGAAGTTTTAAACAAGCGCGAAAATAGGCTTAACACGTTGCTTGCCGCATAACTGACTTGAGGTGTTAACCTACGATCCAATTTTACAGAATCATTTATCTAATTTGATGGTTCCTTCTTTATTTTAGTTTGGTTGGATCTGCCTACGATGCTACCCGAAAGGCGTGCAAGATCTTGTAGGTCGTCTGGGAGAGAATCATTATCTATTTATTGAAAAGCTTATAGTCATCGCCAGTATACGGGTGGTAAATAAGGGTATAACTTATAGTTCACTTGACTAAAATAAAGTATTTAAATTAAATAGTTAGCAAACCAAATCTGGATTCAGGAGATTAAGTGGGAAAGTACATAGAGAAAGCAGTGACACATATAAGTATAAAAGTAATATCATAATGTCCAAAGGATGGAAGATATAGTATACTATACCGTAATATCGAATAATGTATTAATATCTAAAATTATCGATCTATCCCATTACATAAAGTGAAAAATATGTGCATGGCACAAATACAAGATGAAAACAAAAGCAGAACTATAATAACAGAACACATAAAAAAAAGCACCACTAGGAGGTAAATCAAGAATATAAGCTATGAAAGATCAGCTATGTTCACACAGTTTATTTCAACTTAAAGCTATTAAACTACTAAATAAATATTTTTGTTGTCTTGTTACTTGATAAAACTAAAAAATATGAATTTAATAGAATCAGTTTACTATAAATTATTGTGGATGTAAATTAAAAAGTGTGAATATTACAAAATAAAAGGGAAAATAGAAATCCTACTTGCTTTATGTCAACGCTAGAAGACAGCAATTTTTTTCAATCTGAATTTTAACGTGACAAAAGCAAGCGTTTGAATGATTTCATTGATGGGTTATAATTTCATCAGAACATTAAAAACATTGTTTCAGATTTTATACCATATTAATTTTTTTAAATGTTCTGAACAAAGAAAGAAATTACAGGGAATCGAAACTGGTGTGATCAAAAGATTATATATATATATATTTAGTTTTAAGAAGATAGTGCACAAATTTATTTTGTGAAATGAAAATTGTAGTAGTTTTGAACAATTCCCATTGACAATTCATAGTCATAATGTATCTGTTGTTTCTTATGGCACTTGCCATAGGCAAGCCCGCTGTTCGAAGACAGCGGATTTGAGCCTAGGGGGGGAGCGCCTCTTGTTTCTACAGTAGCGCCATCTAGGGCCAAGAGAACGACTTAGCTATACACACGTCACAACCCTTTTTACGGGGCGGATTCATTCACTCATTCACGCATTTCATTCACTCAAACACAGATCGTAATTTAGACCTGAATCAGAGAACGATCACCCCTGATCCAGTACCCCCAGTGGTATTACTCTCCACATGGGGGACTTTGTGACCACGACAGATTTAACGCTCGTCAGCCACCAAGCACGCGGGGAATCTTCGGTCGGCGGGGTTCGAACTCACAACCTAAGGGACGCGAAGCCGACGCTCTACCAACCAGGCTATCCCGGCCTACAATGTATCTGACGATGTTAAACATGCGCACTTGCACGAATCGCGTATGTTATTCAGACTTTCTATCGGATTGGACGATTCTCTATTTGCTATTTTTTAAACTAAAATAGAAGTTTGTGAAGTGCACTAGTGCAATAAAAAAAATGTCATCCTGAAATGCGGCATACTTTTAGTTTATTACACAATCTAGTAAACCACAGTGTAAGTACAATGATGACCAGTCGGCAAGTTTTGCACTTTTCCAGCTTTGAAAGAAATTGAAATTCTATACACAGAAAAAAACTATAATTTTACACCAGTACTCTTGAAATATGCAAGAATTTTTGAATATTCCTGAACTTTTACAATAATCTGTAACCAATATATTAATAATTACCGAAGGACGTAGCGTTTCGGTTATTATTATTATTATTATTTTAATTGAGAGATTATTTTGATTAATTTTTGAAAAATAGTCAAATTTGGTGTTTTCTCAAATAATTAAAATTAATTCAAATATAAAATATTATTATGTTTTTACATAAATGTCATTTGAAAATAGAAGAATATTATTTCAAATATCGTTAGATATTAAAATAGCCTCTGAACATAACTGGGCATCTTAAAAATGTACAGGAAATGAGAAGAGAAATTTCTTTCAAACTTAAGTCAAAATGCCGAAGACGTATTTTGAATTATATTTCTCAAATTATTTTTTTACGTGAGAATAGAATATGGCTGCTAATGGATTTTAGAATTATTTTCCATGAAATAATTTAGCAATTAAATTTAGTTTTGATTTTATTGGACTTAATACAATATCATTGTGCATTTTCAAACAGAACTATTTTAGTTTTTTCCATAAAAACAGAATTGAACATTGTCTTTTATCAACACGTTCTGCTGATCCTCAAGTAATTGCGAAATTAAACACTTTAATTTTGTGAATTACTTTTTAATTGCTCATTTAAAAAGATCATTTTCTTCTTACCCGTCCTTGTTTTATCTATCCTTTTTTATTGAAATCTTGAAAGATAACTTGTTGTTTCAATTAGCTTCCAAATGTAAAACAAGTAATCCATAGGTCAGGAGCACTCCTACAATTGACAAAAGAAGGTTCTTTTTCAAATCAACCATCCCACCAGCTGACAGGAAAATGACTTCTTTCCTTTCCAGTCTGTTGAGAAAAGAAAGATCTTTTCCATTATACAAATTTGTCATTTTATGCTTATCAATTAAAACGCTAGCCGTTTCTTTTATTTTCTGAATATTTTCTGAAATCGAGGAACTGTATATTATAACAAAGAAAATAGTAGTTGTTCCCACAGAAGCATCAATTACAAAATTTGTATTATACAATAAAGATTCTTCATATTTCAAACAGAAATTCAAAGCAAAGTATATATTAATGGAGCAAGTAAAGAAAATAGTAAATAACGGCACTGATAAAGTGTTTTTCAAAAGACAGATAATTTCTTCAAGCATATTATAATCTCTTAGTACATCAAACCCGTTTTGTGCCAATGCATCAGAATCCATGATTTTAAAATTAGAGTTAAATGCAGAGAGACAGTAACCACAATGCCTTATTAAAAGACAACATGATAAAATGGTGATACAAAGAAACTCAAAGAACACAGTGTAGAATATATATTCTCCCATAAATACAGCAACCGTTTGGTAGGCTTTCTCTTTGAATATGTATCCCAAAGACCAGTAACTAAATATCTTTTCATGTAAAAGATATGCTTGAAGAACTCCAAGAATCACGGGTAGAGTTCGAAAAATAAACAAAAGTATCTTAACAAAAAGTTTGCAGACTTTAGAGGGATGAATTAAGAACTGTTTTTGTTGAGATCTAAATGAATGCATAAGAAATCTGAAATTTTTATGTTCACGTAAAATAGAACACCACAACATAATGCAAACTGAAATATTCAAAATATATATAAAAGAGGATTTTATATCTTTTTCATATACAGAATTCACAAAACTTACTAAAATTAGATAAAATGTGAAAACAGGAAAACAGGAAACTAGAAAATCCATGTTTTTCACATGGCCAATTATACGTTGGATGCTGACGAATCAGACAGCCAAGAAATTTATTTGTTTTTGCTGAAGATGGAAAAACAAAAAAATATTGCAAATCTCCCTAAAGCACTTGAATAATAAAGTCAAAATAAAAGAATAAATTTTATTAATACTTCTCATTTATATATCAGTCAATTTCAATGAATGTTTTCATTGTTGGCAAGAAAATAAATATCATTTCTTTCTATCGTTCCTATTTAAAAAAAAAGATAGATATTTCAAATGATATTGCAAAATTATTTCTTCTGCGGCTGCTACCCGCCGAGTATCAGTCAGTCCTATATAATAAAATCATTTTATCGTAAACTGTTCACTATCTTGACTTTTGTGTCTTAAAATAAATTTAAAAACATTTACTTTTGATAACATACCCTTCATACCCTGAATAGTTTTTCATCTTTTGTGTAAAAACTCGATTATAAATCGATTCCTTAGGATAGTACCCTAAAATCAATAAAAGTGTGAATTTTTGAACTCTGTGTTTAAATTTATTTTTCAATTTATGTCTGAATTCTCAGAAAGCTTCAAAAGTATCGGACAAATACTTTACGAGACATGAAGTCATTTTAACAGGTATGTTATCATTAGCCACGCCCTCTTCCATTATTTTATTATTATGGTTTTACCCCACTAAGTAACCCACTAAATTTTTTGCTTTGAATTAAAGTAAAACATTTTTTCCAAAAATGTTATTATTTACTTATTGTTTGATTGTAACTTTGAAAATTTTACCAGTTCTTTTTGTGTTAATTTCTAGTCATCTAGTTTGGATTATTTTTGAAAAGAAAATCTTTTTTCAATTGCAGTTTTGGAAATTTGGAAATATCACGAGTTTGCAGAAAGGCACTTTATTTTATAATAAAAACTGTTGAGCATGTAAATCAAATTTCCCACATAAACAGTTTCCAAAATCGGTTTTTGAATTTGACTGTCAAATTTGTTAGTAAAACCTTAAAAAATAACTTCATACTTTTACTAGAACATTTCAATTTCAACAAAGGTAAAATTTATAAATGCGTTTTACGTTATAATTTTGTTTTATATAAAAAACGGCTCAAGACTTACTTTTCAAATGTTTTTCAATTTATATTTTATTAAAATGATTAATAATTATTATTATTATTAGACATTAATAAATATATAAGATAAAAATTAAGAATGATTTCCAAAATTAATTAATTTTAAATATATTTATACATAGAAATTTCTTTTGGTCCTTCAATTATTGTTTTCTATTACAGCTAGCTATCATAGCTAATTATAGCTAATAAAATCGATCAATTATTAAATATGGAAACAATAAAATTTTATAAAATAATTATCTTTTCACTCAAAAATGTTTAATGATTGTATAGAAAAATAACTGATTTAATACAAGCTTGATTAACTATAATATTTCTGTACTTGAGTTTTTAAATCCATTTTTCTCAGTTTGTTTATTTTAAATTATATTTACTACAAAATATCGAAAGTCAAACGCGTTTTATTGAAACTAATTGAATTTTTTACCGAGAACTCATATATATCAACTTAATGAAACTAGTCACTGATTTTTAAAATATTGTGTAAACATTTTTTTTCCATCGAATCTAAATTTTATATCCGAAATTAAATGTTTAATACATCTGAAAAATTCCTAAAAAATTGATTAGAAAATATTAAAATTTGAAAAAAAAGGAGAATCATTTTTAAAAAAATTCAAAAAGTTTAAACTTTTAGCTGCTGAAAAGGAAAAATATTTTTAAAAATCTAAATTTCAGAATTGTTTATATTCAATCGCAGCAAAAGAATCGGATTTTGACGAAATTGAAGATCACAATTTGGGGTAGCAAGTCTATTTAAGAGAGCTGATATTTTCTGCAATAATCTATGACAACTTATTAAATTCAAAATATCTCATTCTTTCAAGTTTTAGTTATATTAACATCCCGCTTTAAAGCAACACTAGGGCTATTTTGAGCCCCAGTCAGATGACTAGGGTGACGCCGGTGCTGGCAACCCCATCTCCATACCACACCGGCCGGATGGCATGTGGTCCTGACGGATTAACCGTACAACAGGCCCCTTTACACGACGGTTCTTCCGAGGAATCGGGTCTTGAACCTGAAACACTACGGCTCCCGAGACGAGTCCTTACCACTAGGCCACCGCGGCCCGTATTAGTTTTTTCAAATGCTGATGTTAAATATAGGAGCTCTTGCTTTCAATTTCTTTTTCGTTTTAGGTGATAAATTGAAAATTCAGATTGTCCGTGATTAAACCACTTTTATTTTCAAGTTGCCTACAGACAAAACTATTGCTCAGAAAGTTATGAAATATTAAATTAGACATATTGAAGTATAGGAATTTGAACGAATAAAAGAAAAAAAGAATTGCTCAAAGTTTTACCCCCTTAGAATATTTTAAAAGGATTACATTTCAGTCAATTCACAATTTTTATGACAAAAAATTATTTATTACAATCATTTTAATGTACTCTCTGACATCCTCAGATAGTATGTTCTAAAACTGATCGCAATATGTAACCTAAAAACTGCTACGAACCGATTTTGAAATGCTGTCTTTAAGATCAGGTAAAATACCTGGTTTTTTTATAACCTACCAAATGTTTCAAATGCCCTCAAAACCAAAAATTACATAAAGTGGTAATAAGGAACGTCATGGATCGCGAAAATGGCAGTAAATGACATTTTCTTCTATAAAGGGTGTTTTTTTTTTTTTTTTTTTTTTTTTTTTTTTACTGTCAGCAGTTTGTGACCGAAAACTGCTACTAATCGGTTTTGAAATGCTGTCTTTAAAATCAAGTAAAGTGCCTTAGCTATTATAACCTACCAAATCTTTCAAATGCTTTAAAACCAAAAATCACACAGAGTGGTAATAAGGGACAAAAATGACGCCTGAAAACATGTTCTTCAATGAAGTGTTTTTTGATTGGCCGCAATCTGTAACCGAAAAATGTTGCTAACTGGTCTTGAAATACTTACAAATCAGGTAAAGTGCCTGGGTTATTATAACCTACCAAATGTTTTAAATGCCCTCAAAACCAAAAATCACATAGAGTGGTGATAAGGGACGTCGTACATCACGAAAATGGCAGATAATGGCATGTTCTTTTATGAAGTGGTTTTCAAGAACGTCCCTTAACACAAAGCCTCATGTGTGGGTGCGTATAAATCTGTTGTGATCAGAAAATTTGAACATGTTTGGTCACAGTTGCTAACTGGGGTGGTTTTTATATGTTTTAATTAAAGTTTACAGTTCGCTGTAGATATTGTAGATTAGAATGACTTATGAATAAAAAGATCCTGAATTCTAAATAAATTATCAGTCGTAAATGTGCAATTCATTAAAAAATGTTCCCCTGGTGATGGGATTTTATATAAATTTTTTATTCGCTGAAACAAGCTTCTATCCGTTCGTTATGTCCTACACAAAAATTTATAAATTTATGAAAAATATTTTTCAGAACGTTATGAAAGGTCTGAATTCGTTTTTAGACAATTTTAAAATAGAGTCGTTTAGTTATAGGTGTTTGGTATATTAGATTATACGTTGCACAATTTTATCTATTATATGTTTTTAATGTTACTGAATTGATGCCACTTTATCTAAATTATTTTATTTTCAGTAAGGTATGAGAAATGCAAATTGAAGAGAATTAAAAATAAAGGCACTCTGTGAAGAGTATGTCAATAATATGGATTTAATGAAGCACTTTATAAAATAAATATTTATCGAGGAGTGTTTTATAATGAGATCCATTAAAATTTTACAATACAGAATAAAAATTTTAAATAGGCATTTATTCGTGAATCGATTTATTCAAAACTTTTTCAGTTTATTATGAAAATGGTTCAACTTTTAAAACAAAATTTTTGTTCTCAGTATGCATCACTGAAAATAACAAAAGGCTTGACTTCCACTAAAAAGTCAATGATTTTATGTGGCATCTAATCTAATGTTTAATCTTTTAAAATGTTGAATATCGGAAAAATATTTACAAGAAGGGAGGAAGTTATTAGAATGCGAACTTAATAGACATAAAAAAGGGAAGTAACATAAGAGCTATTTGATGCTGAAAAGCGTGCTACAAAATTGAAAGCAAGCTTGAATTTGGGTGTGGCGCAGATAAATGAATACATTTTATTTCACTGTTTATACTTGTGAAAGTGATGATCTGAAAGTTGAAATGTTTTTGATTAATGGCGAAAATTCGATGACATTTGATAAATTAGTTTCTGGTTCAAAGGGTAATTGCAAGCTATCATTTTTATAATTTATTTTAATCCTACAATATAATCTTTATCGGCCATGATGATAATAAACGCAATTGCTTTACTAATTGATGGCAAAATAAATAAAAAATTACAAAAGCAATTTTAACCAGAAGAACATAATGTATAAAGAGTAATAAACAATTGTATAAACTCATTTGTAAAATCATTCAGAATGCATTAAAATACGTCCTAATAAATAACAAAAGAACGAATCGCGATGTACGAAGATATTCTTTTAGCGTGTTCTACTAATGATTATTACAAAATAGTAGTCAATTAGCATATACGTAAATAACTTAATTATAATTACATAATTGTCAAAAATATACATTTTCTTTAAAAATATTACATATTATCTTAATTCTCAAGGCAAATTTCTTAAAAGATTGAACTAGAGACGTAATTACATAGAATAGCTCCCTGAGTAAATACCAGAATTGCGTCCCATCCTAATTTTAACTACAATCCTTATATTACTTCCAAAAACTTGTTTTAAGAGATTAATCCATACAAAATAAACACCATCAAAACTGCCGTTAACAATAATTATTTACTTACAAGACAGATACATTTTTATTTCTCAAGATGCTTATTTACTCAGAGTTAGTTAAATATTTGTATAAATATAGAGAGAGTCTCAATGTTCGATATCTGTTATGAATAGACAAAATGTTTTACAATCCCAGTCGTTCAACGATCTCACGTTTCCAAACGCAGTTAAATTTGATCATCTTTACTTTGCGTAAACATAACAATACTCAGAATATTCAATAAAATATATTATTTAATAGCTTCCAATCAACAATACTTAATGTTAAGAAACAGGAATGTTGCTTCTCAGCACGGCTAGTTTCCTTGTTGGAAAGAGCGTTTTACAATCAGCTTGAATGCTGATCAGATATCCGATCAATGACCCCCGAGGTTGGCAACAAACAAGGACACAAATGTGGCGATTTTGACGACAAAATAAAAAATAGTAAAATCTTTAAAAAATTTTGGCTATAGAACAAATAGGAACTGAGATATGTTTGGTTGTTCGAGAACCTTCTCTGCCCTGCTCCGAAAGCTATAAAAGGCAAGCAGTCCAAACCGAAGACAGTATAAAGTCGCATAGCAAGTCAACGGCGAATTAGCTGGATCAGTCCAGCGAAACGGAAGCTTTGAATGGATCTCAAGCAATTAGTGGATTGAGAATTGGTACTTTACGCCGAGATTTGGAGATAAGTATTGAAGCAGCATCGAGTCGTGTGTGGAATAGTTTGTAATTTAATAGCGAGTGTCAGTTGAGTACAGTAAAGAGGAGACAAAGGAGAATGGCAGGCGTTTGGAGAGGCCATTGAGCGAAGTTATGTAGATTCCCTCCTCCTGCTTTCTATTTTCCTTCTTTGTTTGCTGTGGTTGTTATTTACTACAGATTATTACTTGTGGGCTGCTGTTTGTTCTAAATATGTTGTTGTGTATTGCTTGTATACGTCTCGGCTGTGTTTTGTCGGCTATGTATTTGTCGTTTGTGTTGTTTTAATAAACGTCGTGATTTATTTTTATTGAGGACTGCTGATTGTGTTACATCATACACTCACTACAGACGAACCTGTTGACTTCATGGACTTAATACAGGAATTTCTGTGACAATAATAATATTTGTATTGCTGGAAAATTTGTAATGAATAGATCGATCGTTGCAACTAGTAATTCATTATTTTAAAACTCATAACATTTTGTCGCAGTTTTATGGAAGCAACTACAATCGGTTCTAGCTATGTGAGCTGATGCAGAGTATTTTTTATTACTCTTGATTTGACAATTATTAATATGAACTATGATATCAATTATTTTCAATTCAAAATAGAAGCATAGATCGTCTGTTGCACAACTAATTATTTAAAATAAAGGATTAAATAATAAATAATGAAATATAGAGTTTTCTTCTTTATTACTTTGAGATAAAACCGCTGTGTCAACATACCAGACCAACATGCAGAAAGCTGGTATTTTTCTTTGCATAATTATGTCCCTTTTGCATAATTACGTCCAATATTTTTTTTTTAATTTAACACTAGATGGCAAAATTATTCACTTTCAAAAAGTGAAAAAGATTCTTCTAGTTATTAAGAGCTTCTTGTTGATGATAATTAAAATAGTGATCATAATTCAAATGCTAATAATTTTTAATGAATATTTCAGTTTGAAAAAAAAATTAATTCAACAGTTATATTCAATGTCATTTATTATTCACTATTTATTTGGGCTTTTTAGGAATTTATTGCGGCATTTGAAATATTAATTATTCCAACTGGCGATAAATCTCTACTTTTGATAAATATTATCTAGAAATCAATTGACTGTCATGCGAAAACAAAGAACAAAGAAATCCAGAGAGAATTGCCTCCCAGAACGATTCTTCTATACTCTCTATTAAATGCAATTGTGTATTATCAGTCACATGATACTCGCGAATAATACATAAGATGTATCCTATGAATGTATTGTATTTGACTATTGTTTGACGATTAATCACTAGCATAAGGTTAACGCACAAGTGCCAGACAACCAAATGTGGATCCTGGACACTTTTTGCCCAACTGGTTGAAATCAAAATTTGACGCAAAACTACGAGTTCAATACATACAAAATTCATACATATACAGACAAATACAAATACAAAATACAGACATATTACAAAATTTCATGCATTTAAGTTATTGAGTTTAGACGCTAAAGTAGGTAGTTATCTGCACTTTAGATATTAAATTTGTGCACCAAATTTTATTCATCAAGCTTTCTTCGTTTTGTAGTTATCGTGAAACTTACATACGGGCAGCCAGACAGACAACTTACCTCAGAAGGGATTTAATTCCAATTCTGATAGATATCTACTAACTTAGTGTACATACCATATAATACATTTCATCCATCAAAATTAAAGTATTGTTTGTGTTATCATTATCATACATAGACAAACATATTCCAAACATTTTCGAACTTTCGGAAAGTTTTGAAACTTGGAAAATCGTCAAAATCTCATGTTCGAATTTTTTGACGATTGCAGTACTTCCTATGTGTGTTCTGTTTTGACGATAGTGTATTTCGTAAGCGAGAATGTAAAAATAAATGAGAAGATATTTTCTCAGAAATCAAAGGAGAAATTTATCTCAGAGATTATATTGATGAAGATTTATTAGTAAAATTTGCATCTATCTGTATCTTCTATCGCATTTAGGCAACAAAAATAAATTTCAAACATTACTATTTATAATAATAAAAAGGATGTAGTCGTTCTTGTAACACTAATCGCAGAGACAGCACCCTCTGATGTCTGGGAGCAATGACTCAGTTCAAATCAGGCGATGGAATGTACTTCGTGATTTGATCCATTCTCTTATTTGTATATCTTTAAATCCTTCCACCTTTTATATGTATAATGTCTGCGTGTAACGAAACCTGAAAATAAAGAACTGTTACACTAATTCTTACTTTATTCTTTCTTAACGGCCTCACAAGGATAAATTATGTTCTGCGTGATTGAGCTGTCATTAAATGTTCAACGGAATCTGGACGGAATTCCTTTACAAAAGCCAGTATTAATCACGTCTGGTTTCTCCCCTAGAATAGTTTAAATTAACATAAACATTTATTTATTTATTTACAAAATAGAGTTTATTTATAAAAATAAAGATAAGATTTTTGAAGGAAAAAAAACAGTTGCTGGAATTTTATGAATAACATATGAATGCCGAAGTATGTGAGTGTCATTTAATTCACACATAATTTTATAAGATTCTACAAACTGTGCATATTAAATACATCAAATCGTTAAGAAATCAGGAAAGGAAATTAGTGATAATGTGATATTAAATTTTTACTTTATTATTTACTAGCCACCTTTGGTGACCAGCCGGTTCGCCAATCTTAATGTTCGTTAAAATTTTAATAATTAAATATTTTATGCAATTCCTACTTTTATAACTTCATCAAAATATTTTAAGACTTCAAATTTTGATAGTCATATAATTCCCTCATAATATTATAAAGGCCTTCAGTCATAACGTAATATGTATCTCTCTAAGTTTCTGATAGCTCCCATAGAATTTATGCTTTAAATTAAAGTGGAATGGACAAATCTGCAATTAATTTAATAATATTTTTTACTCAAACAAAGCATTTTTTTATAATATAATTACTGAAAACAGAGTCACTGAGCGTTTAAACTTTATGGGCCCTAAAGAACATATATCTTAATTTATGTAATATCTCAAGAATTTGTCAACAAAATTTTCTCAGATTCATCATGAGCAGATCGATCAATCAACAATGTTTCATTTTAAATGCATCAAACACTAAGAAAATAAACAGAATCGTTTGAAATAATCGCACATTCCCGACCTCCAAGGTACACATGTACCAAATTTGGTAGCTGTATGTCAAACGGTCTGGCCTGTAGAGCGCCAACACACACACACACACACACACATTGAGCTTTATATAAGTATAGATAAGTCACATGAAGATATCTAATTGTCCAAACACCAATCATTATATCATTTGCTAAAATGAATGTAATTATGTGTAATTGAGTATGTAGCATTTAAAATATCAACAGATGAGGAGTTAGGAAAAATGAATATTCCAAAAACTTGAATGCATTTACACATTCTATACATCTTCCAATCCAATTTTCTAAATTATATCTAAGTGTTTAAAAGTGCTTAAAATAAATTATTCTGTTACTGAAAACGTTCTGCTCAAATCCCAATCAAGGTTATTTAAATTTAAAAAATAGATGTGTTTTTGTTATATTATAAGTCTTTAAATTAAAAAAAAAGGGAAGTCCGAAAATATTTCAATGTTATAAGCATCTTATTTATAGCAGTTCAAAAAAAATCGAAAAAAAATATGTAAAATAAAGCTGTAATTTTTGTCCTACTTTCTTGTATACTTGCATTTCTTGTATATAGAAATAATCATCACATCAGATCTAACTGAGTCTGATAAACCCATTTTTTGTGATTATACCTGTTTGTCTAAGTGCACAACTCAAAAGCACTTTGTGTAAGATAATTGAAATGTGGTATATGGACTTACAATCAAATTTGCTCTATTAGATTTTTAGCCAAATCTATTCACAGGATATCTACCTATTTTTCTATTCAAGTACAATTGAACTAAATTACTACAAAATACAAAATGATAAGTAGAAAAATTTGAGTACATAGATCTGACATCTAAAATATAAATTTTCATCAAATTTTGAACCTTATCTTTCAAACGATTGATCGTCTGCTTTTCTGTACTTTCTTATACACCTAACGGAATACTTCATAAATGAAAATGGATATATTATCTTGAAACTACCATTATGATTATTAATCGATCAACAAAAAGGCGACCACGATACATATTTACATGATCGATTCAGTAAAAATGATAGCTAGATTCAGGCCAAAAATCTATATTTTGAAAGTGGCACTCTAGTTATTTGCAACCTCACCCAAGGTCAGCAGTGCAGAATGAAAATATTATTTGAGATTATTCAAGAATGTTTCGCGAAGACAATGCAAGAGGTTTACAAATAACTGTATAGAAATTTTATGAAACCTTTGCATTTTGATTCGCTTTAGTCATTTTAATCTTGTGGCTTTTTTTCATCATATTTTTATCTAGGGCTTTTTTTTGTTATTATTTTATTCTAAAACACAAAATGCTCATAAACTTTTTAAGGAAGATTCAAAATTCTTGATGTAAACACCAAAGGTGGATACACATAGAAAAATCACATAAACTTTCATATTGAAAGTCAGTCGACTCTCCATAGCCGAATGGTCATAGCAGTGATATCATAATTTAGAGATTGTACGAATCCCGCTAGAGGCAATGCGATTTTTGTAAATACTTAATTCCTTGATTTTATGTTTCCCTTTATTTCATGTTCCAGAAGATTCTGGACATTTCTTTAGTTTACCAGACAAGTGTTCTAGACTTTTCTTACTGTCTCCAGAAAAGTATTCTGGAACTTTCCCTGCTAATATAAAAGCAGAAGATCTGTCAGTCACTGTGTTCTCAGTTCAGAGTTGAGTTAATAAATTGGTTTAGCTCTACTTCTTGTGTGTGTTATTAAGTTCCACATTAAAGAACCTACGTGACAATATAATATTTGAAAAGAAAAAATATAAACACTTCAAAATAACAGATTATCAGATAATGTATCTTTTAAAATAACTAATAATTAATCAAATAACTAAAGGTTAAACATATATTATAAAAAAGACAAATGAACGATTAGAAAATAGCCAAAATCACTATATTTTTCACACTTAAAGAAATTACAAATCAAAATTAATAAGGTTATATAGATTTACCTTATAAAAGATTCCATTTTGTAAACAAATAAGTTTGGACATAGGCGAGAATAATCTAGAAATTATGCTATATCTACCTATAAAGTATGCGCAATAACTGCAATAAACTATAAACAGTCAGAAAAAAAAAGAAATCAAGAAAGGATTTAAGTCGAAAGTTTAATCGAATGCAGAAACAGACCTCATAGAAATTAAATGGGTAACCGCTATGACTAGCCAGCGAACACTGATATTCATATTTTCTAAAGCATTTATCTTACAAAAATAGTCTCTATAACATATTATTAATCAAACAATTACCTTTTTAATGATATCAATTTCTATATTGTACACATTTTTTCCTTTAATTTTATTAATATTTTCAATACAATATCTGTAACAATATTTTAATGCTATCAACTAATTCAAACTTAGCAATGAAAATATTCAATCGCGCGTTTTTGCCAATCATTAATTCCAAGAGTGGGAATTTCATTTCCACTTGTATTTTACAATATATACACTTGTTAATTTGTAGTATCCAGACTGCATTAAATTCATGGTTTTCAGTCGTATATAATAAGGTGAAATGCTTAAATGCATTCCATATTAATCAGTTAATAGCCTAAAAGGTCAATAATCTGGGCGAGCATGCTTGCCGCCAAAGACGACTAGTCTTTTAAAAAAATAAGAATCAATTTCGGAATACACAGCATAAGGTTTTTTTCCTCTATTATTTTGTGGAAACAGATTTAACTAGAAGTATTGGTCAAAAGTCAGATCTTTATTGTTATATTATTTCTAGTTTACTTTCTTAAATTAACTCTTCTTTCTGGTATCAATTTTCTACAAAATATTTTTATCTCAAAATTTTTCTAATAGTCTTCATTGTATTTCCTAAGTAGTGTCAATGATTTCTCATTATTTTAATGTTTTCCTAAATTTATAAAAAGTAATCCGTAGGTGAACAAATTTCCTGCAATAGATAAGAGAAGATCCTCTTTCAAATCAATCACACCACCAGCTGACAAGAAAATTATTTTCTTTTTTTCCAACCTATTGAGGAAAGAAATGTCTTGTTTTCTTCTAGAAGTGCATAGCTGATGTTTTTCTATTAACGTGCCAGCTGTTTCTTTTATGTTCTGAATAGATTCTGGAATATCAGAACTACAGATTATGATTGAAGAAATAACAACAATGCCCATGGAGGAATGCATAATGTATTCTACAGTTAAAAAAACAAGATTTCTATCACTCAGAAAGTATGATAAAACACTATACAAATTTAGAATACAACTCAAAATAATGAAACACAACGGCATTGACAATGCTTTTTTCAAAAGACGAACATTTTCTTCCAACATCTTGTAATCATTTAGAATTTTAAATCCATTTTGAATTAAGGCATCAAAATCCATTCTTTTGAGTCTAGAATGAAACTGTAAAAGACTAGCGCTGCAATGTTTGATTAAAAGACAACATGATAAAGCGGTGGTTAAATTAAACTCATAGAATACAGTGTAGTGCATGTAATCTCCGATAAAAGTAACAGCCATTCTGTACTTATGTTCTTTAAATTTGTATCCAAATGACCAGAATTGTGATTCACTTTCATTTGAGATATAAGCTTGAATACCTGCAAGTAACACAGGAAGAATGAGAATAATCGCCAAAAGCATGGTCACAAGACGTCTGTAACTTTTATGCAAACAGAATATCGATGGCTTCATTTGAACGTTTAATGTTTCTATAAGAAATTTTATGTTCTTCATTTGTCGGAAAAATGAACACCACAAAATTAAAGAAGCAGCGATATTGATAAGATAATTCAATGACAATATAATATTTCTGACATTGTAGATGTGCGCTATGCCAACCAAAATTAGATAAGATGTAAAAAGAGGAAAGGAAAATGAGGAGTAATAAAGATAACATTTAAAACAGTTGTTAGGAATATATTGATCTTCAGCGTGAATAAGAGAAAGAATGATCCAAAGAGAGAACTGCATTATTCTAAAATATGTCAAATATGTTTTAAGATTCGTTATTGCTTTTGCTTGGTCAAAAAATCCGAAAACTGCTGCAGTAGATTGGCAATAGAGATAACTCTACCAGTAATTAAAAATTTTAGTCATTTTCCAAACAGCTCGAAACTCTCCAAGGCAAGTTAAAATGGTTCTCATCAATTAAATCTTCGATTTTAATAGCAAATATAATGAATATAAATATTTTGAACAGTTTGATTTTTGAGAGTAGCTTTCTTCATATATATATAAAATCTATCCAAGTTTTACAATATTCATATGATTATTGTAAATCACAAAAAATGTCAGCTCCATCACTTTTACAAACATTGTTTCAGAAATTTTTCTGTGACTTTTTCTGCGACTAATATTTTACCCAAGATCATTTTACAACATGTTGCATGATATAGTGTTCTTTTTTTATTTCCAAAGAGGTCTTGGAATAAAGAGGCTAAAATTTTATTTTTGCTTTATTTTCATAAAAAAAAGTTAAATCATTCATTGAATAAAGAAAAATTTATAAAAAGGAACAGTAGAATTTTTATTTTGTTTTGTTATTGTCATTGCGCTTCATTGATTAATGAGAAAAACCGATAAATATTAATTTTAGAAAGTACTTGCACAGAAATTATGCATTCAATGGATATTTCCTTTGCGTCTAGTTCCCTTCAATTTCCGATATTTGTTAATGTTGAGCAGAAATATAAAGACTATAATACAATAGATCAATTCATTGGAAATTGCATTCAATTGAGACATGAAAATCTATAAACTTTTCATCTAATTCACGCTCACTTTGGCGTCGGATAAAGTCGTTTAGGAGCCTTTAGATAATTAATGTCTCTTCACAACGTTTTTCAGTGCTTAACTTCTTAATATAAATATTTTTTAAATTTATTTTTATTTCCTTCTGCGTAATCTTATTGTTATTTACTAATACACCAATTTATGAAATAAGATAAATAATAAATATATACTATAATTTTTGATATTTGAGACATTTCAGCTTATTGAAAATGTTTTAAAATAGTGTACATTCTGATGAACCAAAATAATAGAAAATTTCATAAGTCATTCGAAGAGGACTAATTTTAGTATATAACTTATAAAAAAATTAAATATTATAATTAATTTTAAACAAAATGGTAAAAAAATATACATTATTTTTCACATAATATAATTATAAGAAGGGCATTTAAGTGAATGTGAAAATCTGTTAAAAAGCTTACAAATTTTTGCACATCTACGATATTTTTTTTAGTTATTGCTACATTTTATGCATACATTTATTCTAATTGGAGAAGATTTTCTTTTAGAATGATCTTTTTGTAAAATCAAATCTCGTATCTGTTTAAAGATATGCTTTTTAATCAGAAATTTTTTTAATTACTGAATTTTTCGCGATGATTCGCACAAATTAAAGCTCTGACAACAATACGTGATAGTATATTTGGCTTTATAATAATTTATTTCGTTGATAATGAAATGTTTGATTGTCAAATTAATATTCTTGAAAATAAATTCACTGTTATTTCCCTACGGACGTTGCATGATAATTTTTCTTTGGGCACTTGTCGTTTTTTCTTGTAACTTAAACTTACTACTTATGTTTTTTGAAGCACCATTTTGTTTGTCGTGTACAAAGAATTTATAAATGTATAAATAGAATTATAATGCATTTCCTGTAAGTTAGAAAAATATACACCCATTACGCAAAAATTGCATTTATTGCAAGTCATAATGAGAGAAAGGAAGATTGACAGATAATTTAATATTTGTAAATTAAATCCATTTGCACACATTATCATCCAGCATCATATACTTATCTAAAGGTATATGAAGAAATTCTCAATTGTTTATTTAAAAAAAAATGACATTCACTATGATACAAATTATAAAATATTTATATAAAATAGATGCTGATTTTTCTAGCATCATATCACACAACATTTTTCAATTCTTTATGCATATCATTATAGAACAATAAACTTCGATGCCTATTATTAACCAGGGAATGTGTCCATATTTCAGTCCATATACATCAGTCAGCATGGTGCTTCAAAGCACAGCTTTAAATTACAATAAGGTACTGAAAAAATTGAGAAATGCTTACTTCTACATATGTGCAGAAAAATCTGTAATTTTAAATTCATTGTTAGGGTTCGAAACCACTAAAGAGGGAAAATAATAATATTATTCAGAAACAAAACATAAATCTATCACTGCGAAAATTCATTACTTAGATACTGCTTGTCGAAGTTTTCTGAAATCAAATGCAATGTTGTAAGTTGTTTGATTTATAAATTTCCATTTTAATACTGTAAATTCATATTAGTATATTAATGTCATTCCTTCAAAAATATGTTCGACAAATTTATTTGTATACAATATATGCTTATATTTCTAGTACCACACTGCACAACATTTTTCGATTCTTTAAGTATAAATTTATAGAACAATAAACTTCGATGCCTATTATTAACCAGATGAATGTTTTAGTGTCTATTTATATCAGTCAGCATCATGCATCAAAGTACAATCATAAATTACAATAAGGTACTGAAGAAAAATTGAGAAATGCTTATTTCTAAATATTTGTAGAATAATTCGTAATTTTAATTTCATTGTTAGATTACTTTTATTCATAATTTTGTAAATTAATATTCTTATAGCAATATCTTTCTTTCAAAAATATAACTTTCGTTAGTAGTTCAACTCACTATTAAAATGCAACAACAGTTTTGGAATAACATATTACCAGAATTTCTCTGTTTGCATTTTGCAAAGATACCTTTAAATCAACATACATTTGAATTGATTTATCTTTCATATTTTTAAATTTTAAAGAAAATCACTGTGAGCCATTATCATGCATTGTGTAAGAATTATTTCTTCATACTTACTTTTATTTTTATTTTTTTTTCAAAATTACAGAACCCTATAATTTCATTCGGTGAAGAAATTGTTAATCATTCTTTCTAAAATAAAGCTTACTTTGTTAAAGCTTCTAAGAAATTTTTAATGAAATCTTGAAATACTCATTTTTTTAATTCTCCAAATTTAAAAGGAGCAATCCATATGTGAAGAGAGCACCTATAATGGACAACAGAAGACTCATTTTTAAATCAACCATTCCACCAGCTGACAAGAAAATGACTTCTTTCTTTTCCAGTCTGTAAAGGAATGAAACATCCATACCTTTATTCAACACACTTATTTGCTGTCTTTCAATTAAACAGCCAGCTGTTTTCTTTATTTTCTTAATAGTTTCCGGAATCTTAGAACTGTATATTATAATAGAAAGAATAGCAAGTATACCCACAGAAGCATCTATGAGAAACGCTATACTGTAGAATACCAATTCGTCTTCTTTCAAACAGAAATCCAAAGCATAGTACAGATTTATGGAAGAAGTCAAAAGAATTGCAAACAAAGGTTTCGAAAGCGTTTGTTTCAAAAGACAAATGTTTTCTTCTAGGATGTTGTAACACTTTAATGCTTCAGCACCGTTTCCAATTAAAGCACCGTTATCCATCATTCTTAAACGGGCATTAAATTCGGAGAGGTAACGCCCAGAATGCCTTATTAAAAGACAGCAAGATAAAATGATGATACTAAGAAACTCCAGGAATACGGTGTAATATGTATATTCACCCATAAAAATGAAAATCATTTCGTACTTTCTTTCTTCAAATGTGTATCCCAATGACCAATAACCAAATTTATTTCCATCTAAACAGAAACCTTCGATGGCTGCAAGACATACTGGCAGAGTTCGCAAAGTAACAAAGAGTATAATAATGAAACGTTTACACCTTTTATTCTGGCTAAAAAAGAACTGTTTATTATGGCATTTTAAAGGATATGTGAGAAGTCTTAGATTTTTGTGTTGACGTAAAATTAAACACCTCAGCGTAATGCATACTATAATATTAAGATTATATAACAGTGTTGATTTAAAATCTGCTTCATTTATGGAGTATGCGACGCTGACCAAAAAAAGATATCCTATGAAAACAGGAAACAAAATAGAGAAATAGTACGTATAGCAATTTAAACGTTTATGATGTAGTCTTTGATCTCCATGGACGAACGAAAGAATAATCCATAAAGAGATATGCATTGTTCCGAAATTTGTTAGACGTATTTTCTTCATATTTAGCACAATCACTCTTGAATGTTATCAGATCCTGGTCCTGGGAAATGCTGTTTTATGATTTACTGAATTATATTTGCAGTAACTTCAGTACATATATTTAATTTCTTCACGTTCAGCTATTTCTCGTACTGATATTCTTCATTATATTTATTTTGAAAAATATAAGTGTGTTTGATCTATCCAGATGACATTGTCTGGACATATTTTCTTCATTTTTAATACAATCTCACTTGATTGTTATCATATCCTTGACCTGGGAAATGCTGTTTCGCAATCTTCTACATTACAGTACACTCCCGAGTATCCGTTCGCCATTATCCGGTTTCGGTGCTATCTAATTTACCGCTAATTCGGTACCGCGTAATTTTCTTTTATCGAAATTAAATGAGGAAGGCAAGGCGTTGCATTTGCAACATTACCAAGGCATTGGAAGCGGACGTCTACTACGATCCTCCGACATGTCGTAGGCAAAACACAAGTTGTGACAGGACAAGAATAGCTTCCAGCTCGTTGTTCATTGTTTCGTCAGTGTGTAACAGACCTCAATTGTTGTCACTGTTCCTGATTATAACTGCATAGTACGTAAAGTATTCGTAAATTCACATTCTACGAGGTTCGAGATAAATGCAGGGTTTAGCTCTCAATGAGAAGTGAGAAAATACGCATTATAACAGTATGTTTTGGATAAAAACTTTGTCTTCTGGTATCGGTGGGAAAAGAAATGAGTTCATTGAATTCCTGCCTATCCGGCCTTTTTGTTATCCGGCCTGCCCCTCTGCCACATTTGACCGGATATTCCGCAGCGTTCTGTATATTCACAATAATTTATATATATCTGTCAAATTTCTGCAATTTGAGCTGTTTGTTGTTCTCGCGTTCTTCAATTTGTTTGATTTGAAAAGTATAAGTTAATGCTACCTACTCAGTTGCTATTGTCTGAACGTTCATGTCAGAACGCGGTTCCGAAAATTGTAATGCGATATCACTTTTGTTTCTCAACTAAGACTACATGTTGCAGCTCATTGTAATATTAATTTTTTCCTACAAGTTCAGCATCTTGCTTTGCGTGTGTCCCAACGTAATATTTCAACTGCGTGTTGTAATATTATATTAAATTTGTTTGTCTTCCCTAACAAAATTTCTAAATCATAATGACTTTCACATGCGGACATAATTCAGAACTGCCATATCAAATCCACTGAAGTAATTGTTGTTAAAACTTTTTATGTTGTTTGTTAAAGCTCTTTCATCAATTTGCCTTTTAAATGACCAGACTGGATTATTGGAAATCATTATTTGCGCATTGCAAACTAAAATAATTGATAATTTTATTGCCTAATGATGATGCATTAATTTTTCGCTTTATTTCGTTTTCGTGATCTATTGCAAACGTCTATCAAATCAATGACATTCAATAAATGAATAGCCGTATGATAACAAAGACAGTCGTATTAGTCAAGTTGTATAAAGTCTAGCTAACTTTAGTTACAATCGTAATTTATATATATAAGATAAACAATTAAAAATAGTGGTAAGTTTAAAACACAAAATGTAAACAATACGATTTCGTTACAAAATAGTGGTTTAGATTAAAAGTAGTGATAAGGATGTTGTGCAGCCACAGATTCATTAATCGAAGCTATATATTTTTCTCTACTCAGATAATTTTCACATGATTCTAGGAAATAAGTTTAATTTAATTGCATCTATATTTTGTTTTTGCAGTGATTATCGGTAAAGTTTAAAAAGTGAACCAAGAGAATGGTCAAAAAAGATGCGATGACACTGGTGATTGCAAGAGCTGATGGGAAGCTTTGCGTCCACCAATGGCAGGATAGTTCTTCGGTTACTACACTACATCGCTACTTTCTTCAAATATATTTTCTTTGTTTGTTTTAATGACAGTACTTACAATTGCCCATCTCTAAATGTCCTTTCACTCATTAAAAAATTAACAACAGTTGCTTTAATTTTAGAAGTACAGATTAAAAAGTTCATACATTTCCATAAGAAGATACAGATGAATTTCCCCCCTTTTGATTCTCTAAATGATATTTCCCAAAGAATTTAGTTCACCTTCTGCTTGCTTAGTTAGATCACAATATCTTCTTTATATTACAATATTATTTATGGTATTGTCTATTCATCTGTAAGATCTATTATTCTGTAACAACAGATACTGAACTTTTTATGCATAGGTGACTGATATCTAATATTGGTACTTTTCCGTTCGCTGGGCGCAAGCGAAAAATCGCCAAATAATGTAGAATTCCGCCAAATTTCTTACGCTAAATTGGAGTTTGATTTACTATTCGTTAGCACGGCGCAAGCAAAAAAATCGCCAAATAATGTAGAATTCCGCCAAATTTTTTACGCCAAATTCGCGTTTGGATCACAATTGGCGACATTTGCGTCCAGCTAACGGAAAAGTACTCTAATATTAAAGACAAAGACCTATTAATGGAACGAGTTTATGTTCATTTTTTTATACATATATATTTATAAATTATGTTTTATAAAGTTTGCATATGTCAGCAACATATTATCCTTAAAGGTTTCAATTACATTTGCAAACATTGAAAACAGGTTATCTAATTGCATTATGTCTAACATAAAACTAAAAGACAATTAAATGAAATATAATATATTGAACATAATTGATTCTAAATGTAATATATATATTGAATAACACAAACTTAGTAAAACATGTCATAATAATAAAAAGAAAATGCAATGGAGAACGTAATCATATCCAATAATGGGGCTTTCCACAGAGACATTAGAGGCTTCAGGCCTCGTATATCGCAGTCCTAAGCCGATAACAAATTTTTGCATTACAGTCCTGTTCATATAGTTTTCTTTTCCTGTTTTTTGTGTGAAAAAAGGAAGAAAAAAATGAATAAATAAATGTTGATGGAAATAAACACCAATGGAAATGCGAAAAAAAAATAAAAAAAGAATTAAATCCACAAATTATTTCAAATATTCAGGAATTTCTCTCAATATTTTTAATAAAAAAATGGAAGAAAGTAAATTAATAAATAAAAAGAACCGATTGAAAGGTTGAGGGAAATGTGCAATAACGGATATACGAAGAAAAAACGTTAGATCAATAAATAGTTTCAAATTTTCAGAAAGTTTCTAAGATACGAAAACTATAAATATTTTTTTGAAAAATTCAGTATTATTAAATCAAGAATATTTTTACAGGTCAAAATATTAAAGAAAAGTTGCTATAAGTTCTTTTTGCAATCCATTGAAATGGATATATTTTGAGAGAATCATTTACATCAAATGTCAATGCCGCAACGCGATTTTTCTATTTCGCTAGGATCAAATTTTTTGGTATAGAAATTCTAGTCTGCTTCTTTCTTTCTTTTCTTTTTTTTCAAGATTGTCGCCATTGCTGAGGACATATATTTTCATTTTTAGTAATTTAAAGTCACATGAATTAGTTAAATTAATATCGATTTTTTTTCTAAATCAACGGAAAAATTTCAAATGCTATGTGCTACAAATAACAGTATGATATTTAGAGAAAATTCTTGATGTCAGAGAAAAAAGATCATATGATCTTCAAAATCTCATATTGATAACAGAAGAAAAAAAGATACGGATGCATGTATAAGAGCAGAGCATTATGAAGGGCGTCTCTCTTAATTTCCATGGACATGTTAACTGATTTCTTCATTGATTTAATTTAAATTATTCTTAGTTTTCAATTAATATACTTTTAAAAGAGTAATTTTGTAACAAATTAAGCAATATAGCTGAATTTTAAAATCATTTGGATATAATTTGACAGAAAATAAAACTTCACAGACAGAATTTTAATCAGCCTTTGTAGTAGACAAAAATTTTACGTATAAGCTCTTTAAAATCGTGCTATTTAATTCAACCTTATAAGGAATTTTTTATGATGGAAACTTAGAAATTTCAAACTATATTGCTTAATATAGTTCTAAAGCCTATTCTGAATTATACAGCTATAAAGCTTCAGCATTTATTTAAAAGCTGGAATGCAAATTCTTTATTAACCCATTTTCAAATGTTAAACAAACATTTTAGTTTTTCTATTAATGAAGAACATGCATCTTGTATGTAAAGAGGAAATATTCTTTCGTAATAATATAATGGTGGAAAGCGTAAATGAAAGAATAAAAACCCTTCAAATAGATAAAAATATTTATTTCGGAACTAATATATCACAATATAGAACAACGATCTAGAAACCATATCGAGCATATCCTAAACCAGCAAGACCATAGCCACCATATCCTCCAAGACCATAGCCTCCATATCCTCCGAGACCATAACCTCCATATCCTCCGAGACCATAACCTCCATATCCTCCAAGTCCATAGCCTCCATAGCCACCATATCCTGCATAACCTAATCCTGCTCCTCCAACTCCAGCATATCCAAGTACGGGAGTTGCAGCGTATCCACCATGTCCATAGGGAGCATCAGAGATGATGTGGACAGCAGCAGGGTTCTGGTTGGCGGTTCCGGGTTCGTTGGTCTTGACCTCAGCTCTGAAACCACCATGGTCAGCTACGTAGTTGACCTGTCGGTGGATTCCCCTGGCATCAGTGAATCCGTAGCTTCCCTTGACGTTCTTGCCATCGCCAACTTCTTCACGGTGTTGCTCACCGTGCTTGTCCTTTACGCTGTAGCCGAACTTGAAGGGTTGGGGATGGTGGATAGGCTAAAGAAGAGATAAAAAGAATTGCATTTTATTCTGAATAATGAATGAATTTCTCTGTCTTTCAAAAAATTATTTTGCCACAATCTTGAATATCGAAAGTTATATGAATTTGGAAACATTAATTTCGATGTATTTCCTCTCTTTTCCTCGCTTGTCTTTACCCTTTATCTCTCTCTAAAAGAAACTAATTCTAATACTTTTCTTCAGAGAAAATACACAATATCTGTGTATTTGTGTAAAAAATTCGCAGTTTAAAGGAAATGTGTATATAACTTGTTTTAGTTGACAATACTTACTTCATGATAAAGACTGGCAAATGCAGTTACTGCCAAAGCTGATAAAACAAAGACCTAAAGGAAGAGGAAAAATATGTGTATTTAGAATGTGATAAATTCATAACAGAATGAATACCAAATATAACATACATTATTATGACTCAGGATTCTAACGTAAATTTTTTCTTAATTTAAAACATATGAATAAATCAATTTTTAAACTGAGTTGCCAGATCCCAATTTGAAAAAAAATGCAGTAAAATTATAAAATCTAAACAAATGGGAGAAAAAAAAACACATTAAAAATGTCAACATACAAAGTAATATCGTATATATGCAGTTTCGAATTATACAAATTAGATGTCATAAATGCATTTTATTTAACTATAATTTTAGGCTGAATGACAAGATTCTATTCAATATTTTAGTTAAAAATTTATTTCTCAATCATTCGTTTTCAATTTCTGTGTTTCTCCTAACTTTATGAGTAAAAAAAAATATCTTTACTCCTTTTCAAAAATAGTCAGACATATAAAAGCGAATAAGGTTAATTTTGAAATTATCATAATTCGTTATTCGTTAGAATAATTTTGGATACATGATTTATGATAATTTTTTTTCATTTATATCTTTATGTTTGTCAAAACATTTTAAAGCAGTTTGTTTCGAAGATTACTATATAATTCAACACACGTTCTATATTTAATTAATTTTGTAGCTTTTCTGATGTTTTTAACTAAATCTATAATAATTCAGGAAATCATTCGAAAATTAAGTTGCTGCGCACTGGTATTTTTGGAATATTATCTAAACTTTTGTAAAAAAAATAATTTTTATTCTAATTTAATTTAAGCAGATTTTTTTTACTACTTGAGAAACATATTTTTTTTAGTTGTAAAAGTTATTCTATTAAAATTCATGACTTCTATATTTATTTCTTTTTCATTGGCAAAGTTCAACAAAAATTTTAAATGCACAGTTTTCTTAATAACTTTCTTTAATTAATAGTTTAAAAAAATTATTTATTTTCAATTGCAGTATATTAAATATGAGAATGTATAAATATACTTTCCAAGCAAAAACTTTCGGGAAAAGTTAACTTAATAAAATTGAGTGGATAAATCTATAGGAAGAATATATTAATGTGATTGAAACTTAAAATTAGTTATATTGCAAATGTCTTCTTTTATTTGAAATTTCGTTATTAATTTTTCCCAAAGAATGAATATTTATCTAAAGTGTGCTATAAATATAATTTATAATTCAAGATTCAATTCAGCTTTTAAATAATTTCTACAAGGACTCGTTTATTTAAAAAGTTTAATACATTAAAGAAGCAGGCAAACATCGAAAGAAAATAATTGATCATAACTCATTACTAAAATCTGTAAAGGCTATAAATTCAGTAAATAACTTCTGACTTAATTTGATTTTTATATAATTGAAAATGTATTCATATTCTTATTCCTTTTCAATTAAAATATAAGTTAGAAAATAGAATATTTTATACAATAATTAAATTCAGTATCATTCAAAATGCATAAGTTTTTTTGAAATTATAAGTGATTAAGAAAAAATTTCCGAGAAGAAATTAACTTTCTATTACCATACGAATTATTTTCCAATAGAGAACCCACAATTACTGTTATTTTGTAAAAGTAACATCCAATTAAAAAAGGAGAAGGTATACTAGCTAATAATGAAATATTTTTTGCCTCTATTTATATATTAAAAAAATGTATTCATGTTTCTTTTGAATAAAAATATAATTTAGAAAATAGAATATTTTATACAATAATTAAATTCAGTATCATTCAGAATTCATAAGTTTTTTTTTGGGGGGGGGAGATTTATAAGAGATTTAAAAAATTGTTTCTAAAGATTGAAATAACTCTCTATAACTGGAAGAATTATTTATCAGTCAACAAGTACTGTTACTATGCAAAATTAATGACCAATCAAACAAAGAGAAAGTATACTAGTTGAAGGGAATATATTTAGAAAATGTGTGCATGAAATGCTTACCTGAGAGATCATGTTGATGATTTATCAATGGAATTGTATCAAGTGATAGCAAACTCATGCTTTTCGGTATATTTATACTCCGAAAAATAAATGAAAACATTGCTTTCAACTATAGAGAAAGGTTAAATTCTTTTCTGCATGGTTGATCTGAAACTTTTAATTCCACGGAAGCTCGCGACCCATTTAAAAACAGGCGACATTTATTATGTTTTTTTTCTCTCTTTCATTTGTAATAGTTTCGATTACGTTAAGGCTTTATTTTCCCTACAAGGTCAAGAGCATTACTAAAAACAGTGAGAATAAATGTTTGTGAAGAAATAGAATTTTTTTTTTTAAGTGAAAGGAAATTCAGTCGTCGGAAGTTAACGATACGCATTGTTAACTTCGAGGTATGAGAATGACCGACAAAGTAAGATTTTAATACCATATTATAATATTACTAATTCTACAAATTAAGTAACGTATTCTAGTGCATAAAATCTTACAAAATTAAATGACAATTTTATTACTAATAATTCAAGAATGTCGCATTATTTAATTTTTTGACAACAAGTAAAGATATCTATCATTCCAAGATTTATAAAGTGATGCAATTACACATGGTTTAATGAGAAACATAAAAATGTATTAATTAAGATAATTTTAGAAGAAATTAGTGGGAAATAATAAAAAGTAACAATATTACACGTATTCTACATATCTCTTAATTTAATTTTCCAGATTATATACTGTATGCTTTAGACGTATATGAAATAATGCATGTAAAATTTATAGAAAAATTCAGTTTTAGTATTCAAATGAGGAATATTTTTAAAAAAAACTTTTTAATGCATTTGGATGATATCAAAATTATTTCAAACTACAAAGCCTATTTAAAATTTTGTCAAATCTTAAAAATTTAATGCATATTCTTCTTCATAGTTAATCTCTTTATATCAACAGTAGTTTCGAAATTTTTGTTGAAAGCATGAAGTAAACGGAAACAAATAATCATTAATTTCTAATTGAGTATTAAAATACGAAATACTGAGCACTCCAAACAAAAGATGTTTTTAGAGGATACATCTTTCTAATTCAAATCAATTGTTCATAATTAGGGATTGCAATACCGGTATACCGGGATACCGAATAGCGGTATTTTGAGTCATTTGTACAATTTTGTAATACCGGTATTCGCAAGTTTAAATACCGGTTTTTCGGTATTTACTAAATATTTTTAAAACTGTCTCCACTATAAGTTCAGAGATCGCCAACATAGCAAAATAGTATACGTTTTTGTTTTTGTCTTCCTAACGGACAAAATTAATTAGCTAATTAATGGCTTAATTAATTTCTTAAATCTAAATTAACGAAACATAGATTATCCCCGAAAAAAGATATTGTATCCATAATGACTGATGGAGCAACAGTTGCGAAAAAAGTTGGAAAGTTGATTGGTGCAAATCAGCAGTTGTGCTATGCACATGGAATTCAATTAGGAGTAATAGATGTATTTAGGGATTGTAATACCGGGATACCGAATACCGGTATTTTGAGCCATTTGTACAATTTTATAATACCGGTATTCACAAGTTTAAGTACCGATTTTTCAGTATTTAATAGAAATTTTTTAAATTGTCTTGGAATTTTTTTAATTGTTCAGGGATCGCCAAGATAGCAAAATAGTATACGTTTTTGTTTTTATGTCTCCCTAACGGGCGAAATTAATTAGACTGTGAATACAAAGTTGCATCGTACAATCAAAAGAAGTGATAAAATACTGAATGACAATGGAATGTTAAAGCCTCCACCTTTTGCGCACAACTTTGCGTTTACTTTGACAAAATAGGAGTGAGAGGAAAGATGAAAGGAGATGTTTAGGAGGAGATTCAAAACACGTTGGAGCAGTTTACTCCTAATGATGGAATGATTTTTGAAACTGAGATATCCAGTCCAAAAGGCAATAATCGACTTAAACCAGAAAATTAATTTTTCAGATAGTGAATTCGACTTAATATCCAGGACAGGTTGTTATAACTTAATATTAAAACTGGCTGTTGAGGCATTATGTTGGAGAGATTCTAATTTATTAACAGCGAATGCAACAATAAATTTCATGTTACAGTCACTGAAAGAACAGCACACATCACTATCTGAAGAATTATATATTATATTGAAAAATCGCACATAAGAAAGGTATACCGAAATAGAAACTGTCTTACGGTATTTACATAATTATAATTATTTTAAAAATGAAAAAGAAAAGAGACTAACCAGTTCAAATCTGATCAAGTTTATAGTAAATTTTCTAAAAAAATTTTTTACTCACAAACCTATCCACATTCAGAAGAATTCGGTACAGTTATCAGAGATTATCATGGCACAAATGTCGATAGTGAAAAGGAATTGTCCCTTGAACAAAAATTAGAATTAGCGATAAATAAAAAATATTCAACAAACCAAAATACAATACAGAAATCAGCTATATCCAAAAACATCCGACGAGTAATCGATTAATTTGAAGATGAGGTATTTAGAAGTAAATATTTGGAAAAAGTATATCACAAATTGCTAACAGTACCACCAACTATCATAGATGCCGAAAGAGCGTTTTCGACAGCTGATAATTTTTGCCCAAAATTACGTTCCAGGCTTAATGACAGTACAATTGATGCATTATGTTATTAAGATCACATTTCAAAAATTTGTAATAGTACCAGAGACTGAATAGTGATGTTAACACTTTTTTGTTTATCTAAACATTAGTATTGCCAGGTTCTCTGCTGAACACTCTATACACTTTCAGTGTGTCCTCTCACATGTTGGTTTAAATTGTAATGAGATAGCGGATAATTTAGCAGACATATTTCATGGTGATGCAGCACTAACTTATTCTGAAATATCCTCTATCAAAAAGATGGAGTCGAGTGCACTTTGGAGAGTCCCACCTGCTCACCCTTGCTACTTTGGTAAAAGTCCCGATTGGTGTTACCGTCTGAATATCTCTTGAAAACAGCAAACGGCTCTCTCTCGTTTTTTAAGTGGACACACCAAATCCCTCACCTTCCAACACGGACGGAGGATCTTTGCTGAATGTCCTTGGTTCAAGGCAGATCAAGCCTCCCCCAGTCATATTCTTAAATGTTTAAATTTTACGATTTTTGAGATTTTAAGGGATCCGCATTTGTTTTTGGACATTTTAGAGATCTTTGGTTTCATGGAGGTGGTATAGTGCAGCTATACCACTTTGGATCAGAAACAATAACAGCACTTTTTTGTGATTGAAATAAAGAAGATGTTCCTTTACTTTTTTGTGATTCTTTATAAACCGTTATAATTTATATGCTACAAATTATTTTTGTGATATTTACATTCTCTAATAAAACTGGTAAATAAAACAAAGAAACACCCGTGTTTTCTTTCTTTTCCTAAAATTTCTAATACCGGTATCCCGGTATTAAGATCTAAAAAATACCGAATACCGGTATTGAACTTTTGGTCCGGTATTGTAATCCCTATTCATAATGTAACAATATGAAATAAATCAATTAATTGATTTCAAATAAACTAAATCCACTTTAAATTGGAATAAAATCAATACTTAAACAAATATAATATTGGAAAATATTTGTTATCAATAGAACTTTTATGCTTGAAGAATGAAAAATGGCTAATTTGTCTGTGAATATATATGCAAGCAATCAAACATTATCGCAGATTCACTTTTCTGAAAATAATTTGATTTGTACATTTGTTAAAATTATTCAATCATTGAAAGCAAATTTCAAAATCAAAATATTTTTGAGAGATCTTTATGGCCAATTATTCCAAAAAGTCCAATATTTAAAATCAAATGCAAAATATTAAGCAATGATTACTGATAATGCACTCGAAACGGAATTAGAAAAAAAAACACGTAATTAGATTTTTTTGTAAAGATTGCTTATTTTAGATTATTTTTAAAGACATAGATTCCTCTCACCAAACTATAATGAATTTACTTTAAGAAAAGTAAAGCGCGTTTAGCTTACATAAGATGATGATGATCAATTTAGTACATATAAGGCTGGATAAATGGTGCGATTTTCCTAGTTTTGAAATAATCTTTGTTCATAATAGTTGCTCATTTTTGTAAAGGCATTTGTGTAAATTTATCTTTTATCTTCATTTTGAAAACAAATTTTCTTTACCCAATTTTTTGTTTTCTTTGGTAATTCTTTCTTATCTTCTCTTGGACAGGTCAAATACTCTTTATATTAAAATTATTTCAAATTTATAATCAGTAATTCGCACATGAAGATTCATCAACAGAATATGAAATATTCTTTCACAAATCATTTATTCCAGAAAAAAAATATATATATATATTTATAAAAACTATTTTTGTAAGATAAATGTTTTAGAAAATATTAATATCAGTGTACGTTGGCTAGTCATAGCGGTTACCCATTTAGTTTCTATTAGGTCTCTTTTTGCATTCGATTAAACTTTCGACTTAAATCCTTTCTTGATTTCTTTTATTTTTTTTTCTCTGACTGATTGTAATTTATTGCAGTTATCGCACAGACTTTGTAAGTATATAAACCATAATTCCGACAAAATCAATTTTCAAAATTAAATCTTTAATGTCAATAACTCGTGCATCTTTTGGTATTTCTATACCATTTCTTGAGCTAAAATGATGAGGTCATATTTACGCCCTTTACCTAGGAAATTCATTTGGAACCACGTATTATTTTATCACTTTGTACAGATCAATGTTTGAAAGTCACTTAATTATATAACATAGCATTTTTGAATTTTATCCTTTTAAATGATATGCACATAAGTCAACAAAATAATACCAATATTATATCGTTGTTGAAAATTTTTGTTATTTATTTTTATTCCAAAAATACTACTATAAAATAATATACCTAAAACTATATTTTTATTCTTCAATAAAATAATATTTACCAAAATTTATCAAAAGGAAATGGTTAAAAAAATCATTTTTCTCTTGAAATAAATTTACCAGCAGTTATGAAGGAGAAAATAAAAAAATATTGTTATATCATAAATTTAAAGCTAAATACGAAAAACGTTTCACAACATTTACTTTTTCTTCCAGTCTGTTGAGAAAGAAGGATTTCTCCTCTTTTCGAGATGCGATACTCAGTTTTGTGTTTTCCATCAATAGTTATTTTTTTTTTCAAAAATGCAAATTCTAGCAAAAAAAAAAACCATATCCATAGAGGACATATAAAAATGCTATTATTAAACAAGCGGAGTGGTCTGCCCAAAACCCTTTCAAATAATCCGTAAATCTCGGGGACAAAACGAATGTTTTTCAAGATATTGTCGAACAATAATTAAGAAATATTGATCTTCGGGTTAATTTAATATTTTAACTGAAACTATTGTGCGACCCTTGGCGGTTTTTAGGCAATTAATTCTTAACATTTTTACCCGATAACCGTATTTTGTTCTAAGACTTGTTGTTTTCACCAATTAAAACCTAATTTCGACAGACATTACAATTATATTCACAAAATTTCATCTCAGACTTCATATATTTAAATCATTGGATGGTTTCAGTCATTGCATTTACATAATTATGAAAATATAGTCGGACAGACAGGTCATATCCTTAGTAGATTTATTTTCAAATTTGATAAATATCTAATATTTAGATGTTAAATCAATGCAAAAAATGTATCCATATTGCTGTCTTTGTTTTGTAGTTATCGTGTTATATTCAAACAGCCTGACAGGCAGATTTCCGCTGAATGGATTTCGTTCAAAATTTGATAGAAATATACAAATGTGATGTAAAGATCATGTACCTAATTACATCAGTTTATCTTAAATCTTTTTTTATCATTGTTACAGACAGACAAACAGAAATCATTCCTAAAATGAGCTTTTCGAACTACAGGGAGGTTTCATTTGTTAATATGAATCCAGCGAACTTGCATTATAGTGTAAAATAATAACTAGCAACTGAATAGATACAATACTGAAAAGGAGAATTTTGTGCATCTTCTGAGGAAAATTCAGCTTACTAACTGAACATTGCTAAATTATTTACCTGAATTTCCCTTTGATATATAAAACAAAGAATAAATGAAACAAAAAATTATATTATTAACAATATTTCCGTAATTATTGAACAAGTTTCGGATGTTTGCATCTTTAAAACTTAATTTTTCAGACAAAAAATATTTTCCTACATTTTTTTTCTAGTTCGAACACATCCTTAAACTATAAGGCATTTAAAAAACCTTTAGATGATATTTCAAGTATTTCGAACTAATTGAACAACCTTAAAAAATATCTGTAAATTAGAAACCCTTAATTCCGTTTTGGGAAACATTTTTGATTTTGTTTGTGAATAAAATAAATAAAAATTATTCATTATTTAGCAGTTTTATCAGAAATCACATTCTAGTTTTTCTAAATTTTAGAAAAAAGAAAACAATACTGACATATTTTGTAAACATGTTCATTCAACGTAAGGCAATAAATCTACACATCAAAAATTTACAATTCACAAGCTACTTATGAAACATTATATATTTTTTTAAATGTTAACACAGCATGATTTCCTTGCCAATGCTTGTTTATCCTCCATACAAACCACTTTTTGTAGAAACTTTCCATTGAATTGGTATATCAATAAGATGCCATTGTATTCAACTTGAATACCTCTGTATATTTTTTGAAATGAATTATAGTTATATGTAATGCTTTATGCATCCGTTTCCATTTAAAGTGTGAGAGCAATCCAAAAGCTCTTTCCAAAAATTTAATTCAAATGCAATTTCCTATAATATTTGTATAGTTATGTAGTAAATCATTGAATAATTGCAATGAATTATTTCAATTTCATTTTTATTGGTAAGGCAATAGAACAGTATAGACAAACTTTTGATGAAGGAAAATTAAGCCAAAAGCTCCAATATAAAATTTATGTTCTAATTTAGTATGAGTCAGGAATACTACTTTTGTTCCTACAATTTGAATGCTTTTGCTTAAGCGGGTATTCTGCTGTCTACAATAGAAGACTTAATAAGGTGAAGTTATCTCCAGTAAAAAATACCAAAATCTCATCAGGCACAATATTAAAATATCATCTTTGTTTATACCTAGATATGCCAAAATGTGGCGTAACTTTTATGAAACTTATTATTCTCGGCTTACTTTTATTCTTGCAAATCAGTGCTAGATATCATTTTTATATTTTTCAATCACCAATATACTGCTCTTGAAATCAATAATAATTTTTTTTTAAATTATAAACTTTTTATTATATTGGATAAGCTTAAATTTCACATCATAATGTTAAAATGTAATTTCAAAATAATCCTTTTAATTAACACAAAAGTGACCAATCTGCAAAAGTATTAACTATAAAGTTTGTTTCAATTTTTTTTTTCTTTTACCAAACGGATGAAGAAATTGTACACGCAACTTGCTGTAGATCTCTGTACCCTCTATGTATTTTAAATCTCGTGACATTTAAATGCCGTCTTCTATATCAGAATGTTGCTCAGAATTATGATGGCAGTCATAAAATAAATCAAGTGAATCTTCATATCTTCAAATCTAAACTAAATTTGACTAATTTATTATAAATTAAATGGTGTAATTTTATATATCGAGTCCGCCCACATTATTCATATTGCAATGAATTGCGTGTCATATCAGTGTATTAACATAAAATACCCCAACGTTATTACGGAAGAGCAAACATCTTTGTGAATATATCATATAATATCTCGTGCAAGGTCAAATAATCTACAAATTCGAAATTGATTTTTCTTTTTTTGGAAATATGATGAAAAGCGAAAATTTATTGTTAATCAATATAAAAAAAAAACCTCTGTGGATTAATAATAAAGTGTAATCTTGCCTACAATATAGTAAGAGATTGACAAAAAATAACAAAATGTTTTTACTCTCATTTTTTTGAATTACTAATATTATATATTTAAATGTTTGGTTAATAAAATAAGAAAGAGTCATCAGTTGTATTAATTTTTTACAGATGAGAAAGTTGTTGAAGAATAAGAATTCTACTTCATTTGGAAAGGTATCCATTAGATATGAAAATTTTAAGACTCGGAATTATCAAAGTATTTATTAAAATTAAGAATAAATGAATTAGGCAATAATGGAATTTTTATTGACAGTTATTTACACATTCAATTGTTCAAAAAAATATTTATCACTCGCAGATCAAACGTTTTTAATTTTTTACGTAATAGGCAAGTTCGTTTCTCAGAATGCTCATTCATTTAAAGTTCGTTACAACAATTTTTTTTATAAATTTACAAAGTCTGAAATTCTATGCTTATCAGGGACCTGTGCAATGATTTAACTTCCATGTCTGAAACGTAATATTGAAATCGTATTTCGGATCAAGTAATGAGAATATAAGCTAATTAATGAATTAAATGAAAAAAATTCCTTTGAACAATTTTAAATCATCCAAATAATATTTAAGTAACAATAAAAAGGAAACGGCCATACATATCTATATATGTCTCTAGAAAATTTCTAATCAATGTCACTTTTCCTCCTTAGTGCTTGCAATGTTTGTACGAAAAAAAATCGCATGACTAATAAATTCAAATCCATGAGTAAATTGATCTTTGTACACAACAATAAATTATTTAATAATTCATAGTAGTATGTCTTTGCATTATAAAGGCAAGTGTAATTATTTCTAGATAGAAAAATGGGAATCAGCTATGATTTATGAATTCAATAATCATAACCGATTACTATGTGAAGGTTAATGAGGAGTCTTTATGCAATAATCTATTATCTAAAATCCAACATTAACTTTGGGATAATGCTGTATTAGAAATTATTTTCGCTATTTGAGATTGCATCGTTATATCAGTATGTTACAGAGTTTTCTAAGCTTTATATAAATAAGTACAATTCAAAATTTAAAGGGAAAGATTGCTTTTAACTTAAAACTACATGCTCAAATTATTCAATCTAAAAGAAAAAAAAATCTAATGGTTATACAGAAATATTTCATTTATATGGACGATACATAAAATAGTATTAATAAATGTTGTCATTGAATTACTAAATATTGTAATTATTTTAATAGCATTAATTGTTGTTACTAAAGCATTCCTTTAAAAATAAAAATAAAACATCCTTAGGATTTTTTCAGTAAATAACTGTTTAATTTCCTATTTTAAATTATCATTCTGTTCATCAAAAGGTTTTCTTCATATTCCTTAAACTCTTGGTAAATTCCATAGATTTTTAATTTTGTTCTAAAGTTAAAATAAGTATTCCGTATGTGAAAAGAGCTCCTATAATAGATAACAGAAGACTCATTTTTAAGTCAACCATTCCTCCAGCTGACAAAAAAAAAATAACTTCCTTCTTTTC
The DNA here is from genome assembly GCF_947563725.1 of Argiope bruennichi. NCBI lineage: Eukaryota > Metazoa > Arthropoda > Arachnida > Araneae > Araneidae > Argiope > Argiope bruennichi. The sequence continues at coordinate 61,875,354 of NC_079154.1, forward strand.
TAGTCTGAAGAGAAAGGAAATATACTTTGTTTTCTTTACGAAGTTTATTTGATGTTTTTCAATTAAAAGACCAGCTGTTTTCTTTATTTGCTGAATACCTTCAGGAATCTTAGAAATATAGACTACAAGAGAGAAAATAGCAACACTACATACAGAAACAACCATAACAAAATTTACAACCAACAATGCAAAGTCTTGCACTTTCAAACAAAAGTCCAAAATAAAGAACAGGTTAAGTGAACAACTCAAAAGAACTGCAAAAAGTGGCGTTGATAACATTTGTTTCAAAAGGCAAATATTTTCTTCAAGGATATCATAACGCTTTAGTAAGTCGAAGCCATTTTGGGTTAATGCATCAATATCCATGTTTTTTAAAATAGCATTGAACTCAAAAATACAACAACCACAATGTCTTATTAACAGACAACATGACAAAACTGTGATGCACAAAAACTCAAAGAAAACATTATAGTGCATATATTCACCAATAAATATAGAAAGCATTTGGTACTTTTTATCTTTGAGTGTATATCCAAATGACCAGTAACTAAATTCTTTGTAATTTAAAAGATATGTTTGAAGGGCTGCAAATAGCAAGGGAAGAGTTCTCAAAATAAGCAAGAAAATTTTAATAAAACTTTTATTAATTTTAGCAGAATGAAAAATGGACGGTTTTGTGTGAAATCTTAACGAGTTCAAAAGAAGTCTTTGATTTTTATATTCTTTCAAACCTGAATACCGTAATACAATACAGGCAGTAATATTAAGAATATATATCAATGATGATTTCACATTTGTTTCATATATAGAATACATTAGGAGAGCAAATATTAAATAAATTGTGAAGAATGGAAACGAAATAGAGAAGTAATAATAATAGCAATTAAAACTTTTGTGACTGATTCGTTGATTCCCATCATTGATAAGAGAAAAAATAATCCATAAAGGATTGTACATTGTTTCTTCTGAAACTTGTTAAATATTTTTTCTTCATTGTTAACATGATCTTACTTGCAGAGCATCAGATGACTGATATAGAAAAAGCATACAAGTGGATTTTGAGAACTATTTCTGCAGTAATTTTAGTACATGTGTATGGAAACTTCAACAGATTGAACGCGCTGTCATATGTCAGTTGTTGCTCATTTTCATTATTTTGAAAATTTAAGTGAAACTTGCTTATTCGAATATTCATCAGCCTTTGTTAGATCACGGGTAAAATTTTTCATTTATATTTTAAACCGTTTTGTTGGAGAACATCATGGCAAGCACAAATTAGAAAAGTATGAAATCCTCTTGCATTTTTTTGTTTCTACTTATTTCAGTTCACCAGTTTTCGAAATTTTAACATGTAAAGTATAATTTCTTGGAGTCAAATATAAAATTTAAACAGAGTGCTTTTATAACATGTTTTCGTCATCTAATGCCTTTTGCGTGCATTACAGTATTTGGATTAAATAGTAAAATCCAAAGATAGTAATTTTTTAATTTCTTTATGAAAGCTTTTCTTGGTATTCCTCATCGATCTTCATTTTTACAGGATATAAAGAACGTTTCCCCAAACATGCATAATAGTTTATCAGATTGAAAATGTCTGTTATTTTCAATTGTGAATCATGAATCTGAAGACTTAATTTCTTTTATCCAAATAGATTTTTAAGATAAATTTGTAAAGTTGGGTACATCAGTGAAATTGAATATATTAAATTCTGAAAGAATTTTTTAAATATTTTATTGAGAAATACAAATAAGTACTCCTTTTAAAGCTATTAATCGATAAATATCTATTTTAAAATTGCTTGAAGGCAAGGAAATGTGAGCAATTGATGTATAATCTGGAATAATTCTTTTTTGTCATCATTTTTTATTTTTATAAGAATCGAAATTCAAAATCGATTTTTCTTTCAATTTTTAATAAACATGAGCATAAGAATTTTTTTATAATTATTAGTTCTGGAAGGCAATATGATAATTTGATAACTATAAAGCTGTTAATTTATAATGAAATTGTTAATTTGACTATACATGATTTCATGGCGGTGGTGCAATCTATGATTCAATTTTAGAAATATAAATATGCCATTATTTATTCGATATTATTTACTAATGTGATCAAAATGTATCAGAAATGCTTCATTTAAAATATATAAATCTTAGATATCGTCTGCGAATTTTATCAAACTTTTTTTAGGATTTCTATAAAAAGTTATTAAGAGTCAGGAATTTCATTCATATTATTGTCTAAAATTAAATTTGTTTTAATGTGTGAATTCTCACTCTATTGATTTTCTGAAATAAATAATGTTATTAAGCAAGCAATATACATTAAATTGTATCGTAAAGAAATTTCTGCTGCAAAAATATCTGAAATAATGAGAAAAAAAAACTTTCCAATTTTTCAATCAACACTTTTAAGTTCAAAGAGCAATTATCTATCAAAAACAGCCATATTTTATAGTTATAAAATGTTTGAAGATGGCAAAAAATATGCCTATCTGGTAGACTGATAAATTTGATCAATGATCGAGATTTCGATAAAAACTAGGTTAATATCAAAATACTGTATTAAAATGCCATTTCAGGAAAATTTAATTCCATTTAAAACGCTAAAGAATATGCTTAATCTCAGATATGGATTTAGGTGACATTTACAACAGAAATTTACATATTCGGTTTCAGCTGTAAAGTATGTGAACCCATAAAAATTACATCATTGTAAAATTTTATATACTGCTAACTGAAATTATTTTTCTATGAAACCAATATTATTTCCTGTACAAGAAACTACAGGCCATCGATATAAAGAAAGCAACTCATCAAGAATTGAAATTGTTTTAAAATATAGTTTACCCATAAAGCAGAAAAAAGATATTTTAAGCTAAAAATATTGTTTTTAGGTATGCCTTCCTCTTGAATAAAATGGTTTGATAGTTGTTTTATAATTTTGACTCTAACTTTCTAAACTATAAAAAAACCTTTGAAAAAATAGGAGCATATTACTTCATAGAATACAATTATGCAGATTGTGAAGAATGCCAGATCACCAAGTACTATCGCAAATATTCATATTACCAGAAAAAAACTATATATATCCTTTTATCTTTTTTATTATATATGGAATTAGATGTCTGATAGCCATGCACTTTTTTTTAATAAATATAAATCAGTTATACAGAAGGTGTTATTGGCATTCATCCCTTTAAATATAGGTCTAATTGCTATTATTATTTGGTTTCCTAAGCTTAAAGAAGATATATTTATGTAAATTTCTAAGTTGATAATTAATGAAGAATGAATCACTATTAGGAATCCTAAGACTTTTTTAATATCAGGAAACTCCAATTAGAAATATGAATAAAATTCAATTTTGAAGTAACGTAATTAAAAATATGCTAACCAACACGAAGAAAAGGGTCTATATTTATGTTAAAATGGCTTCAAATATAGATTATATAAAAATTATTAAATGAAAATTCTCCGTAGAAATTGCTGTTGGGAATTATTTTCCATGTAAGTTGTTATTACAATGCTTAAATTTTCCTTTTATTTTAAAACAGCTATAATGAAACCACGTTTAAAAATATATAAGGATTGAATTTTTGACTCAGAAAACTAAAATTATTTGTAAGAATATTTATAAATGTTGCCTTTATTTTCAGATTCAATATAATTTCGAAACTTATAGAATAAATTCAGCAAAGACCTGCAAAGACAAATATTTTCTGAAATGTATATAGGGTGATTTTTAATGCTTTTTGGATGCTGATTGCCAGAGAAATAATGCAAAGCTCCATTCCATATAATTTTTTTTTATCAAACACAATCTACTTCATACAATTTTTGCTAATTTAAAAAAATAATTTGCAATCATTACATAATTTTAAAAAAATCTATTTATATCAAATTCAGAATTAAGTACTAATTAACTAAGATTTTTGAATTTGCATGAAAACAAGAATGCATTACGCTCGTTTTTATATGTTAAGAAAAATTATTATTGTTTTTTTTTTTCATTAAAGTGGGAGAAATTTTATCTGGGTATATACAGATGATATATTCTCTCCATTTAAAAATAATAATAAATGAATTAAAAAATGAAATGTTGCAGAAGATGTTTATTTCTAATTTAATATAATACAATGACTAACAATGACCTAGAATCCATATCGAGCATATCCTAAACCACCAAGAAGTCCACTTCCAAGACCATAGCCTCCATATCCCCCAAGACCATAGCCTCCATATCCTCCGAGACCATAACCTCCATATCCTCCGAGACCATAACCTCCATATCCTCCAAGTCCATAGCCTCCATATCCTCCATAACCTCCGAGTCCATAGCCACCATATCCTGCATAACCTAATCCGGCTCCTCCAACTCCAGCATATCCAAGTACGGGAGCTCCAGCGTATCCTCCATGTCCATAGGGAGCATCAGAGATGATGTGTACAGCAGCTGGGTTCTGGTTGGCGGTTCCAGGTTCATTGGTCTTGACCTCAGCTCTGAAACCACCATGGTCAGCGACGTAGTTGACCTGTCGGTGGATTCCTCTATCGTCGGTGAATCCGTAGCTTCCCTTTACGTTCTTGCCATCACCAACTTCTTCACGGTGTTGCTCGCCATGCTTGTCCTTTACGCTGTAGCCAAACTTGAATGGTTGAGGATGATGAATTGGCTAAAGAAGAAATATGAAAAATTAAAATTAATTTGAAGAAGGAAGGAATAAAATTGTCCTTTTCAGGTGTCTTAATATAGACATTGTTCTAAGAATTATATGAATTTGGGAGCTTCGATTTATGTATTTTTCTTTTTATTTAATGTTATTATTCAGTTTTCTTGTCTAGCCTTTTAATATTCTTCATATGTAAAACATACTAAATAAATCTTTATGGAAACGATATTAAACTTTTACCGGTATACTTAATATCATGTGTACGGCTAAAGGATAAAGCGTGTCATTTCAAATTAAAATGCCCTAGTGCAGCATTCTATTTCTAATTTTGACAATTATTATTATTATTATTTTTTGTAATTCCAGAAAATCATAAATGAAAAAGAGTAAAATGCAGAAGTAATTCTTCATGTCCTAGCAGTTACACTTTTCCATAAGGAAGGCGTTAGTCTTTTAGGACAATTTCTAGCTCTGGAACTTGATACCACCAAAAATCCGCAATGCTTATACACTTGGTGGACATTAAATCTAATCAGAGATTTGAAGAGATTACAAAGATTTAAGTGCCACCTTTTCATTTCTTTATCATCCAACACGACTCAAACATATGTATTTAGAACCTGTGTAGCTTCCTTCTAATAACTAAGCAAAATATAACACTTGTCTTTAATGGGAATAACTTTCCCAATGAAAGGAAACTTGAAAGCATTTTTCTCTGACATTTACATATATCAGAATCAGTTTGACTTTTTTTTGCTTTGATGTAAATAAAATAATCTTGACATTTTCATTAATCCAAATTAAAATAGTGAAAACCACTTCTGTGAATAATTTGAAATATTTGGATCCATTCAACTCATTTCAAAAGGAAATTTTTTAATTTATTCTATTTGATCTGGATTTTAAAAAAACGAAAATGTCATGTTATATTTTCATAGAACTAGTTTTAATGCAAAAGAATTAAGATAGCCACTATATTTCAAAAACAACTTTCGACTAAAAATGTGTTAAGCTCTTATCTAAAAATCTATTCCTTTAAAAGAATAATAAAGATTAAACAATTGGAAACATTATTTCTAATAAAATCTTCGGGAAATTAGAATCGCTTTAATTAAATTAATTGAAAAATTATTTAACTATTTTTAAAATTATTGAATATTATTTAACTAATTTAAAATTATTGAAAATTATTTAACTAATTTTAAAATTATTGAAAATTATTTGACTAATTTTAAAATTATTGAAAATTATTTATGACAAAAAATTATTAGAAACATAAGATGGAAACATTTTTTATAGTTCTGATTTAAATTATTCTTGAAATTTTCTTTTTGTACTGAAATTCACTGTTGCCTGTTTCCACTGCAATTCACTCTTGAGTTGGCTGTGTTGATTTTAGCAAAAAAATAAATAAACAATTAATGTTTATTCTGTGTTGTGTCATATGCAGTGTGAGAGATAATTATTTAAAATATATAATTTTTTAATTTGGATGGCAAAATTAATTATTGTTACAAATTTTCTGGCATGGTTATAAATTTTGACATTGAGTTTGTTTGTTTAACGGCAGAAATACCTTCTTTGGATAAGATGAGGCACACATAAAATTAAGAAAATATTAAAACAATGACAAATAAATAATGTTAATATTTTTTTAAAAAATAAAATAGAATCAATGCAACATTTTAACGTTAAACTTACATTAAATTTTTTACAATAAACATCTGAAAGATATAAAAGTTATTTTTTCTTTAGATATTACAGGAAGATATCGATTAAAATGGATATTAAAGAGTGAAAAAGATATATTCTCGCAAATTAAATATTAAAAAAAATGTTCTAAGCTGAGGAATAATCTGCAAATACCATTAGAAAAAGATGAAGAAAAGTTCTTTTATTTCCAGCTCAATGTATTCAAACACTAAATTCCAAACCCATTTTTCTTGCAATGTGGCGTATTCATAAATTTTTATTTTTTTAATTCAATAACTCAAATTCTTTTTTCGATGCGTATCTGAAATTTTAAATAAGTTTTGCTTATAATATTGTCAAAGCGGGGAAATTATTCTATTTATTGTGATGATTTGTTGCAAAGTCATGCATCTTTTGAAATTTAAAGGAAGATTTAAATTTTTAAACAAAATTTAAAATTTATGGTTCGAAAAAAATTGGGATGTTGCAAAACTTTGAATTGAATCATCAATCGATGTTTAAAAAATTATTTATGGTGAATAATATAATGATAATTTGGTTTCCAGCTTGAGTGCTTGAAAACATATCACATCTATAGGAGGAAGACTCAGTTTTCTTCAATATTTAAGATATAAGTATTGACGTCATTAAGCGTTTTCTATGATTTTTAAAAATTTCTTACAAGAGTCATTTACAAATTCAAAAACGTTAATTAAAATCACAATCTTTTAAAAAAACTGAGAGAGAAACCATCGAATGTCGTCGGACGTCTTAATTATTGTCTGTTGATATGATTTAAAAGATAATTATTAGTATTCTACAATATTATTTTTTGAAACTTTTCTAGTGAGAATTCTAAAAAGTATTTCCTATAGTTGGAAAAATATGAGTATTTTTGTTCAAGATTTCTCAATATTATCGAAACAATTAATTTTAAATCAGAAATTTGAAACGAATTGAATCTCTATGTTAAACTTTTGAGAAAATGTGTTTGTGTGAAGAAGAAATAAGTCTAAAGTTTATTTAAAATAAAATTCATGATTTGATTACTGTTATTCAAGACCTTGCAATATTTATACAAGGGTTTAGTTTTAATTTAAAAAGATTTGGGTATCTAATGCTGAAATTTCTGAAGAAAATTTTTTCACTGTGAAGAAGAAATATGTCTTAAATAAATTTGAAAGGAAAATCAATACTTACTTCATGATAAAGACTGGCAAATGCAGTTACTGCCAAAGCAGATAAAATAAAGGCCTAAAGAGGAAGAAAGATTTTGATGTTAGAAACATGATTATAAATGCTAAATGTAAGAAAAAGTTACATATTAGAATCTTTATAGTGTAATCATAATCTCATAAGAAGTCAAGCTCGTAACAGTGATTTTTGGTCAATTTTTTATCATTATTTTTAATTAATATTGTAATCAGAAAGTTCTAAAATTTTCCAATTTCTTTTTTTTTTTGTTTCCATTTTGATATTTTATAATTAAAAGTAAATATTTCTTCCAAAATTCGAATTAAATACTTCTGAATAATTCAATTCAACTTTTTACAATTAGAATTCAATACTTACTTAATTCACATTTCAATAATTCACAATTAGAATTAATACATAATTCTTCTAATATTTCTGCGTAACTTATTTTGTAAATTAGTTTAAATTCCATTTATTGCTTACTGATCATCGTTTCTGTTTTTTTAGTCTTTTTTAATATAATGATTTTCGCTCTTATTTGTTTAAAGTAGATTGGTAATTTTATTTTAAACGTCTTAAAAAAAGTCGAATTTTTTTTTTTTGAAAAGCTGAAAAATACAAATGAAATTTATCGATTTATCTGTTTTAGAATTTATTTCTTTTATTGGCTATGGTGAAGAGAAATTTGAAATAAATATTTTTAAAGTATTAAGGCAAGCAACTTTCTTTAAAGTTATGGCTACGTAATTGTAATTTTTTTCGATTATGGTATTTTAAATAGTCTATATTGTCAGAAGAATTTATTCCTATGATGACAAAACAAAGAAAACAGGAAGAGTTAACTGAATATAACTGAATATATAAATATGTAACGATAATACGTTGAATAAAATAGTTATAATGGTAATATACTATAACCTATTTTATATAATGGTAATATCTTCTTATTTGAAACAATTTATTCATTTTTAAGAAGAAAAACAATATAAATTTTCTTAGAATTGCTGTTTTCAAATTTGTTTAAAATTTACGAATTTTGATTTTAAAAGAATTTTTGCAGGATTTTATATCAAAAGATAAATATATTACTGAAATTCAAAATATACGATGAAATTATTTGAGAGTAGTTTAATATTTCACTCTTCTATGGTTATAAGCATCAATTAATTACTTTGCAACATAAAATTGAAATTTATATATTAACAAATTTCCACAAGTTCAAAAACCAATCATGCTTTTAGTAAAAATATAAGATAGAAAAGGAAAAAATATGTATATTTATGCAATAGTTGCATTCAGTAAAGTTCATAATTCGTCACATCATTTTAGGAATTTTTACAAGATTTAAATAATTGATTCCAAAGGAAATGAACCAAAAGTGTGTTAAAATAATTATCCATGTGTCAAAATTTAATAATTGCCATATATGTTTAAAAATTAAACAAAAAAGTGAAAAGGCAGTTGAAGGATATATTTTATAGAATCAAATTTTTATGAACGGAACTTACTTGAGAGATCATGTTGGTGTTGATTTATCAGCTGAAGTATATCAAGTGATAACAAACCCGTGTGTTCCAGAGTATTTATACTCCCAAACTGAAATAGAAATCTTACTTTCAACTATATTGAGAAATAAAAAAATTTCCGCATGATTGAGTTGCCATTTAAAATTCCTGTGGGAGCTCGCGACCCGATTATAAAAAAGGAACATTCGTTATGTCGACATTTCGTTCTTTCGGTTGTAACAATTTCAATTAAATTGAGACATTTATTTTCTTTACAAGGTCAAGTGCATTGCTGAGAACTATGAGAATGAATTTATATGTAACCAAAATAAAAAAAAATGTTTTTGTTAGGAGGAAGAAAAAAAAAACAGTGGTTTGAAATTAATGAATCGTATGATTAACTCTAAGGTATGAATATGATCATCGAGACAAATTTCTAAAGGCTATTTCTATTCTGTTTTGTTTCAAATAATTATTGGAAAAATTCAAGACTGAATTTAACCTCACTCAGTTTAAAACTTTAATTATAGGATAACTTTACCTTCAATAGCAAAATTGTAAATTGAACAAAATTAATCAATTGTACAGATTTGATGTTGATTAAAACAAAAATTGCAAACCAAATAAATTGTTCATTTTTTCTCAATAATTTTTATTTCACAAATGCCGACTGTGGGAAATTGCAATGCACCATTGTGGAAGCTTTTTTCTTAATTTTAAGAAAATTTTATGCCTTACTCTACATATAAAATATTGCAGTTCAATCTTTGCATGGAGCATGCAACAAGAAGATGAAAATTTCTAATATATAACATCTAAATTTCCTCGTTTAAGACAGGCAAAAATGAAAGAAGGCATCTTTTTTCACCTACAGATTAGGTACTTTTCAAGGATAAATATTTATATTCCATATTCAGACTGAAAAGAATCTAGCGTAGAATAGTTTTAAAAGTGTTTGTTAAGATATCTGGGGAATAACCTAACATGTGTATAATTACAAATGGCAGATGATTTCAATTGCAAATAGCAGATGATTTCAATTATAAATGACAGATGATTTCAAAATGACAGCTGATTTCAATTACAAATGGCAAATGACTTCAGTAACAAATGGAAGACACTGAGAAAGTGAATATTCATAATAATGAATATTCACTTTGTCATTGTTTACCTCGATGTCTTCCAAGATAACTGTAAATTCCAACAGTAATGAGAAAATTGGTTCTGACGATTCATACAATGTTTTAAGTGAAGAAAGATTTGAAGATAAAAGGTCCTGGTAATGTAAAGAGAACAGCGTAGAATAGTTTTAAAAGTGTTTGTTAAGATATCTGGGAAATAATCTAACATGTGTATAATTACAAATGGCAGATGATTTCAATTGCAAATAGCAGATGATTTCAATTATAAATGACAGATGATTTCAAAATGACAGCTGATTTCAATTACAAATGGCAAATGACTTCAGTAACAAATGGAAGACACTGAGAAAGTGAATATTCATAATAATGAATATTCACTTTGTTATTGTTTACCTCGATGTCTTCCAAGATAACTGTAAATTCCAACAGTAATGAGAAAATTGGTTCTGACGATTCATACATTGTTGTAAGTGAAGAAAGATTTGAGGATAAAAGGTCCTGGTAATGTAAAGAGAACATTATTGGAAAAGCAAGAGAAATTAGCAAATCACGCAATACAAATGGCAGACTAAGTGTAAACGCTTAACTATCTGGTTATTTATTTAATTTTCACTATATTTTGCACCATAATCTCACATCTTTATTTTAGGTTTAATTATATTTTAGCAATTATGATTATTTATATAGTTTTTACGTTCCTTGGCCCGTATAATGATATTCTGTCATATATTATTATCAATACATTTGTAGAAAAAGACTTAAACGCTTGTTTTCCTTTCAAATTCCGCTTCGTAACCACGAATTGTGTGCTTTATTAATTGCCGGAATCTCCTATTTTAAATACTCGAGTGATTGAATAGTAGTTAGCGATTACTAATTACAGAGGTTTATTGATGATTTAGTAATTGGTAATATTCACATTCCTTTTTAATCATAGATCTATAAACAAATTCATTTGAATACATTTAGAAAGTCTAAATGAAAAACACTGTTATTTATGAGCACTTGAAAATGTCTATATTCTACTTTTACATCCGAATTCTATGCCTTCTAATGTCGTTTAGTTAGAATTAAATCAAATGATATAAAAACAAAAAGGAATTATCAATGTTTATTTAATTTTATTTGACAAATTCAACTTATATTAAATATTAACGGTGATTTAAAAAAATGAATTCAATTATATTATTTCTTCTCTTCATCTTCAAATATGTAAACCAAGAATACAAATTGCTATTTATAGTTGCCTGGTTATCAAATAAAAAAAATATTTCGAAAATTTATACAAGATATGTATTAATTTTATTATCAAACCTTATGAAAGTAATATAATGCATAAAAACATATTGCGTATGCATGCATAATGAATAAATGATATAACGCAAACTTTTGAATTGAATTCAGAATGTAAATTCATGGCGCATATTTTTTAGCATATACAAACTTACTTTATGATTTAGTTTACACGTCATAGTATCTTAACTTCAAAGGAAACTTCAAAGTATGCATAGACAAAGTCAAGTAGTACTAAAAGTGGACAGTATCTTACGAGTATAAGAAAAATACTTTTTCCTAACCTTTGTTTCTGATTATGGGCTGTATATATTTGTTTTTTTTCTTGTTTACTTTTTTTCTTTTATTTGCTTATATATTTTCTCTTTTTTTTAAAAAAAAATATTGTATTTTCTTTTTATTTTTCTGTTTTCTAAGTTTAAATTGCCTATCTTTAGTAAATTTTATTATTCACTAATTATATTTAAATGATACTTTACTGTGGAAAAATTTGTAAGCTCTTCTGCTTTAGATCTTCTCCACGTTCTTTTTTATGCATTTTTATCCTTTACTTTTTTTTTGTTATGGTCTTTTTTTTTTTTTTTTTTTTGGCTGCATTTAACTACTTTTGCATCTAATACACGTGTGTATGAAAGATTTTTTTTTGAATTTCTAGTCTTTTGGGTAGCTAATAAAATTCTTTTTTTAAATTTTAATTATTAACTTTTTACCGGTCTAACACTACTTTTGACATTTACTTAATTATAATTAGAATGCATTTCTATTGTATGTATCAGCTAAACGAATTTTTCCTTTGGAAATCATTCCTTTAAAATCATGAGCTCTTATTGTGGATTTTGAAGAGATAAGGAATTGTTCTTTTCTTTGAAAGAGAAACTCAGGTGCTCCCGTATTTTAAGACATTCCAATTCATATGTTTTTAGGATGGGGAAAATCAACTAATCTCCTTGAACAAACACATCTTTCTAATAACTATATTACCAGCAAGTCCTTTTCACCAATTGGAATCACATTCTTGTAGTTAAATTATCAACATTTTGCAATGAAACGTAGCTGAGCTTCTTTATTCATATTTCAAAACTAAAAGAGAATTTCTTTTTGTCAAATGTTTCATTTTCTTTACGTTTCCTCACCTCCGAAATTTATCAAGTAATGCAATCATAAAATACTTGATTTCAAGATTTTGAAAGTATAATCCATATTTTAGGCTTTCATTAACTATGGGGATGTCTTCAAAATTTTCAAAATTATTCAAAATTTTTGAGAGATTGATAAATCGCAAATATAGGTTGCCAAATGAATGGAAAATGATATATTCTTTTCACAAAAAATAACATATTTGTATTAGTTATGGGGTCGAATCGTCAAGGGAATATATATTTTCTATAAGAAGTTTCTACTTTTCGAAAAAAAGAAGCACACGAAAAGAAAAAATAACAGAGTGTTATTTTTACATTTTCCAAAAATCAATAAAGCACAAAAGACGCAATGTAATATTTTATAGTGCAATTCTGCACCTGGCTTTGGTTTAAAACAAAAGTCTACATTTCAATGAAGTTTATGGAATATAAATTTTACTTAGACTTCCACATGGTCTCTTAAGTACATTTTCTACTATAAGAGTACTTTATCACTTAGCCACTCCATCAAAACAGCAATAATTCCGCCCTTCATTACGAACAACGTGTTCTGTATATTTATTAGTGGAAATTTATAGACGCTATATACATATATATTCTATATATTACTTAACCAAATAATCTACCATATCTTTGGGACTCTTTGGACTTTCTTGCGAAGCAAAGATTGCATACCTTTCTGCATTTATCGACAGATTAATAAAGCCTTGAAGGAAGAATGCCACAGATATCATCTGATTGTAGGTTGAGCAAATGATTTGAATGGTCTTAGCTGTGAACAGAACATAGAATTATCTAATTAAGCAATATTTTTTTTTATAAAACCCAATTTATAATTATATTGATTTAAATATTTTGCCAGGAATGTTTATGATCAAACATATCTTTATTTTTACATGTATTATTTTTATCTTTGTATATATTGATAATTCCTCATTTGTGATATTATTTTCTTAAAATTTATATTCAATTTTTTATCAATTAATTGTTTATATCTTTTCGTATCTGAAACACTTCATATTAGATATAGTTTGAAATGTATCAATGCATTCTACTGACAAAATGTTTTTTTTTTAACTTTTCTTTCAAATTTTATTAATTAATATTACAAGAAGTATTTGCATTCCAAAAAATATTATAAGTTTTTAATTATATTTCTTAGTTTTTTTTTAATTTGAAGTTAAAAATAGTATTTTAATCTGGAATTGTGCTTATAAGTTTTTCAGAATAAAGAGATAAATTTGTCATCCATAATAATTTTAATATATTCAGAAGGGAAAAATATGTTTTTGCAAATTAAAAGAACAACATATGGATATAAACTTCAATATACTGTGGATTATTTATATTTTATATAAAGCAAAAATAATATAAAAATATTAATTAAATTCATGCAATCTCAGCTATTAGCTTGCATGCTCTTAGAATGGTTTTGAATTCCTGATTTAAAACGCGTATGTTATTGCTTAAAGTATGATTCCTAGTTGATGTCAATAATCTGTCTCATTAATTTATAATTAATAAAATTCTTGCTGGAAATGAATTCTCAATAAATACGCACCCTATAGATACAACGAAAATAAAATAAATTCATGTTTCAGGAGTCAGAGTGAAATATGAAAGTGTGAAAGTTATCTGAGATGAATGTGATTGAAGAAGAAGATGCTTCTTTCCTCTTTAAGCAGAACCTATCGAAACATAATACAAAGAAATAGACTTTCATTTCTCAAAATGTTTTAGAGGAATCTATAAAAATAAAATATTCTTTATGATAGCACTACAAGGTCCCAGGTTCTATCCTCGCAAGTTCGCCACAGCTCTTTATGAAAACTCAGGCAGTTTCAAAAGGAACAAAATTGGTGATGAGTATATCAATTTTATTAGTAGATGTAGTCACAGATTGCTCTACAATGGGAGTTTTACATATCGATACATGGTGTTTTTTCTTTCATTTGGAACAGCAGTATTTGTCTTTAAGATTGCATTTTTTTAAAAATCGAAAGGTGCTTGGTTCGTTCCCAGGTTTCGGCACCAAATGCTAACTTTTAGGAATTAAATTAGATGAAAGGTATCAACCGACATCTCTTTATTTTTCTTAAAAAACAAACTAATTTTAAGTAACTGTTTCAAACTGGACAACTAAAATATTATATGTAATCTCGTTCCCAACAGAATTCTTTTATTCTTTTCTTGATTAAGTAATTATGGATTTACTGGAAATTTATATTTATGTCGATTCAAATTACAGAATTGAGAAAACAGAAAAAAAAATGCTACTTTGAATTCTTATCAAACAGAAAAATAATCAATCTCATGATTTATGACATTGCCGATTACTTTTGATGGAATTATTGCCTAACTGCCTTTCGTGGTTTGTAGTCTTTCCGATTCGTTCGCTACGCTTGGATTGTTTACTGCTTTCAATGATTAATGAAACCGAAAGTTACATTTTTCTAGTATCTTATTCTTTTTTACGTTCCGCTCCAATGACAGTGTCAGTGTCAACTTCTGGAACGAAATCATCATGCAATACAGGTGAATGTGAAACAGCCGCACCTACGGATTAAAAAGTTACAGTAATAACTTTCCTTTTTTTGAATTTAAATAGCGAAATCAGTCTTTTGCTTGAGGGAAAGTTAGTAAAGAAAATCTATAAAAAGAAATCAGCTTATCACTGCTCTAAAAAATTACATCATTTTGTTGATTTTAAAAAAATTATATGTTTGGAATAAAAATTTCCAAAATATGTGATAAATTTAGGTTTTGTTTTGTTTTTTTCTTTCTTTTTTGCTTTTTTAAATAATAAAATAATTATAAAAGCAATGCAAAAATTGGCCGAATTTTTGCATTCGTAATGTGAAAAATTGTGAAATTAAAATTTAATTTATTTATTTAGAGGAAATTTATATACATTTTTGATATTTATAAAAGTAATCAAACTTGACGAGTAAAAATATAAATGAAAAAATTGTTAAAAAAGTAATTTTTCATAACTCAAAATAACATACTAATAGATACTTTATAAAAAATATCTAAATTCGATTTTTTTAAAAATTCTGATTTAAAAATTTTTAAATCTGCTTAGATATATTGTTTTTAAAAATTTGCTATCGCCAAATTTTGGAGGTGTTTTTTTTTTTTTTTTTTTTTTTTTTTTACTTTTTAGTGCTTAATTAAAAAATAATTTCAACATTTTTCTAGTGACGTGATTCATTATGATTCGAACGCATTTTTATCTGTAATCAGTCGAAGAAAAATATTCATTAATCAGAGTATGTCCAATCCTTAAATCCATTCTGTAACTGAGTTTTCCTTAAAAATTTATGTGGTTTTTAAAAGATGCATCTGTTACAATCTATGGCTAATGTTATAATATTGAAAATATTTTTTTAAAAAATTAGAACTAACTCTTAAATCTTGCTAAATCAAAATTAAGCTTTTCTTAAGATCTATCAGACATTTAAAAGAAACCTATACCTTAATTAGTGTAATAACAATCAAATCAAATTCATTCTTATTAAGGTGTATGACTGCACTGAAAAGTCTATTTTTTCCGAAACTATTTTTATTCAATACTTCTAATTTCCGAGCCGTCTTCGTCAAAAACATGTTTGGACTTTCTTCCCAAATCAATTCTTTGGAAAGTTATATTGTCTTTTATATTTGCATAATGCACGTTTAAATGCTACTTTCTCAACTGTAAGTTTTGGTTAAATTTTCTTACATAACTCTTTATAAATTAAAATCTAAAATCTAATCTTTGTCTAAATTTGGTATAATAATTTATCTTAATTGTCATTTAATTAGTATACTTTGGTTTCCTTTATATTTTTTCAGAATTTCATTTATATTTGAATTTTATGATTTTATACTTAAAGTTCAAATAATAGCTCATTATTACTTCTATAAAAAAAATTTCTGGTTGAGATATAAGTAATTACAGCACTTCATACCGAAAGGGATAAAATACAGTAAAGCATCTTTTATACATTTTGCATATTCCACCATGAAGTACCTCAAATACCTGAAAGAGAAACTGCCGGTATGGTGATTGGTTCTCCATACCCTGATAGGTATTATAGTGGCGTGAAGGCTATCCTCTACTATTCTGGATACGACGCAACATTTCCCACCAATGCTGTTGCCGGGTCCGGATCATTCAATTATTCTGTGTGCCTTCAGGAGAAGTGAGACTAGCTAATTCGTGGTTAAACATCTAGAGATGGATTTACGTAAAAAGTCGAATAAGTAAAACGATGTTTTGTTGAAATTTTAATAAAAAGGTTGACTATTACAAATTTAAGATTTTTAATGCAAATCCAGATAAAGGAGTGATATTTTAATTTTTTGATAGATTTTACTATTATATCACAGGTTAGTACTCAAGACAACAATTAAATTTCAAAACTAATACTTTATTCATAAAATTTATTTTTTATTCATATTTTTACTGTTTATCTTTACATTTCTTATTTTATAATATTTATATACTCGCAAAATGCTATTTAAGTGATAAATTATTTGATTAAAATCTAACGTTCTGATTTTCCATGAGCATAAATACGACATGAGAAATCGATTTTCAATTAATGTTTTCTCAGTAGTGTTTCTGCAAGAAAAAACAATAATTTCTGAAATTTTTCAATGAAATCGATTACGTTCCATTCTTATTCAGCACTGCTTAAATTCACATCAGTTCATTTAGCTTTTTTTAATTACCTTGAATATTTTTAAACTCGTGAATATTGCAATTCTTTTCAATTACTTCTCAAAAGTGATCCTCCACATAGGACACACTCGCCTTGTCGATACTGCTTCGTTCGGTGGTGGCGGGGTGGTCGGCTGTACACAAGAAGGACACACACACAAGCATCTCATATTTGGCAAAAATGCGCCTACATGCAACAGGCATCAAGTTCATTCGAACAGTTCAAATTCTTGTTTTTACTTCTTATCGTGTTCGTTTTTTTTTTTTTTTTTTTTTTTTCTCGTCCTTCATAATGTTACAAGACATGGTGGGAGAAACATACCACCCAAATAATTTTAAATTCATGTAAGTGATTGTTTTCTAACTTGCATTTAGCATTTTTTTTCCTGTTTGGTATTTAACGTTTCTCTTATTCTTGTTTCTACTTTGAATTTGATTTTTAAATTTGCTTGAATCATAAATTTTATACCTTAGAACTTAAAATTCTAAAATCACCTCTTATTTTCATTGTCATATTTTATGAGGTTTTATCTTGACATCTCTGCTTCTTATTTTAATAATTGTGTTTTTAAATCTATTCTATTTTTACTATCTGATTGGCGCAACATAACTAAAAATGGCTCTTGAGCCCCCCCCCCCCAAAAAAAACCGAAACAACCGAGCAACCAACCATCAAAAGTGATCTTTGACCTCAAGGGATTCCAGCTATCTTCAAAATTAAAAATGAAGAATAACCAAAGATTTACGTCGTGTAAATGAAGTATTTTACATTGGTTTGTGGCAATATACAAATAAGAAACGAATAATCGATCGTTAACTGTAATTCACTTGATGTCGATATTGGGTCGAGTACTTTTTGCAAATTACTAATACCAATAACTTGATCATGATAATCTATAAAGTAAAAATATTTTCTTAAATCAGAACAATCGAGAAACAGGGCCTTAAAATCAAAACTAAGACTGAACCTTTGTATTCTAGAATGTATAGTAGATTTGTTACTGATAGCGTGAATAAGAGCATTAGTGAATATAATAATTTCAAACAAATCGAGATTATAAATCTCGTTATATACTAAAATAAAAAAGACTCAAAATGGTAATTTTTTTAATTGATTGTAAATAGTATTTCCTTAAAAATAAAAATTATAAAAAAGGAAATTTATTTCAAATTCAGAAAAAATGTAACTGTTTTCAGGTATAGGAAAGAATCAAAAGCTTCTAATTATAATTCTTTTCAACATTTTTTATATGTTTGAGTTTAAAAGGCAGCCGAAGTCTGTGGCTTCAAAAGCCGATTTCGCGGATGATCTACTTTTTCCACTTTTCTTTTTTCTTGAATTTCTTTCAAGTGGAAACAAGGCCATTTAATTTTAAACTTTTATTAAAGTCTTTAAAAAATTAAATAATCATAATTTTTATGGAATATAAATATAATTAGTATCTTTATTCTTTCTAGCGAATAAAATAATAAGTAGAGAATGTAGTAATTTTTTTCCATGTATTAAGTGAATGTGGGCTGTTTTAGTTGGATTTTCTTTAAATCTTACGAATTTTCATAATTGCTAGTTTAGATGCAGCATTAAATTGTAACAAGATTGCAATTAAATATAGGTAATCATTTTCATGAGATCTATATGTTTTTTTAACCTTAATAGCCAGCGAACTCATTCTATTTGAAACATTTCATCATCCATGGGCAAGAGAAAAACGGAAAATAAATAAACGATAAACATTAAGAAATTCATATTAAATTGTTATGATACGATTTTTAGTGAAAAAAATTATTCAAAATAAACCGGCTCTAAACTAATCACCTTTCATCATTTAAAACTAGTCACCTACTGCTGCCAGCCAGTTCGCCAAGAAAATTAGCTATATTTCATCTCAGTTACATTGTTTACAAGTAACTTCATCATAACCATAACTCTCTCAGATTGTCCGTCATTAAGGCCATGTAATTTGAATTGCCTTTAATAGGTTTTGTTCATTGTTCAAATAGATCTTTCTAATTGGTACCAATCCCATGACGTCATAGCATATTAAAAACCTAAAACTGCTAATCATTTATCTTCTGAATTTCGAAGTATTGTAACTTCAATTTTTTATTCGTCTTCTAAGCTACACAGGTGTTAAATAGAATCCTTCTTCATTTTCAACAACGCAAGAAAATCAGACGATTAAACATTCCATGAAACATCAGAAACTGTACAAATGTCTGGATTTTAGGGAGGGAGGAAGTAATCTATTGTTGGCAACTAGTCAAAGAAAAATAATTTTAAAAAATTGAGGAAATTCAGCAAAATTTTGTATATTAAATTTGTATGATTAAAAAGATAATTTTTTTAACTAAAAAAGGTGTGTGATTTATTTTTATGCAGATATATTTTTGCAAATTATATCGGAAAAATGCTGAAATTCGACTTATTCTTGAGTTAATTGAACATCATTATTATCAAAGCAACATCTTATCACAGAAAAAGTACAATAACATAAATAAAGAAATATGACTTGTTATATATTTGCATAATAATGATAGAACAATCTGATTGGATAGATAGGAAGATAGTCATTGGTTAAATAGTCATAGTAAGAAAATAGAATATGTGCTGATATAAGGCATTTCATGAAACATTGCATGAAATACAAATGGTGGTAGCCTCAGAATATCGTTTTTAAAAAAATGGAACGCTTTTACAATTATCTGGAGAGGTTTCTTGGTGAAAGATATCTAAAATATTTTAACAAATTGTGACGTAAATGTCAGGTATGTATTAAAATTAAAGGGTGAACTTGCACGGTTTTAAATAGCATCTGCTTGTTATTATATTATTAAATTTCTACTATACTATGACTTGTTTTATATCTTTCTCTCTCTTTTGCAGTTGGACTTTTTGATCATTCTTTCTTGTGTCAGCATAAGACATATCAATTCTTTCTTTCCCTCCTCAAAGCTTTGAGGTGGAGGTTTGAAACATCCTGTGCATTTATGACCAATTAAGATTTGATTCAGGTGCAGTATAGTAATAATTTTCAAAGGTGACCAAACATTTTCAATGGTGGAAAATTTCTAAATTAAATAATTGATATTGTTATAAATATTAAATAAATTTTGTTGAAAAATACAAAAGGGTGCTTATAAAAGATTTATTTGCATAAGACAAGATAACAAGGCAATAACATAAGCACTTTCTGTAAATGTTTACCATAACTATAAAATGAAAATGTCCTATTCATACAAATGAGTGAAACAAGAATAAAATTTTAAACAACATTTTCACTTTATGCTCACTGTAGCAAAAACATGACTAAAACAACATTTTATGCGAGACATTTCTGTATTTATAATGAAAATTTTGTTAACAATATATTTTTAAGTCATCACTTGAATTTTTAGCGAAACTATTAAAATATTTTGAACAGTTTTCTTGGGAATCGCGAAATTTACTGTTACATATTTTGCAATTATTTACCAGAAATTTATTTAAATAAATTTTACATTGAAGTAGTATGAATAGTGTCCTACAGAATCTATTAAAATATCTATCAATAATATTTTTTTAATGTTATTCTTTCTTCTAATAATTATAATTTTTTTTAAATAATATTTATACGCAAATTACATTAATTTTTTTATTAATAGCAAAAAAAATCTAGTTTAATCACATAATATATCTTAAGAATAATAAACTATTACGTTGATTACGAATCTCATAAAAATATAATGTAATATTTACTCACCTTTTATATATATATAAATTTTGGTCTTATATTAGAGAATTTAATAATAAATTATATCATTTTATAAAATCCACTTAATTTTTTTTAAATAATTGGTCTTTTTATGCGATTATGTTTTTTCCAAGCAATGCAACAATGCAATTTTAAAAATCTCTACACTTACGAAAAACTTATAAATATGTATACATAATTAATATATTCTTTTTCAGAATCTTTTTTTTCTTTTTGTATTTATTCAAAATATTGTGTACGCAACTAAAAATAAATTGCTAACATTTAGTTTAATTTGGCAAAGTATAACAGATATAATCATTAAATAATAGACAGAGTGATTATTTTTCTAACCATAACAGTATTCATATTGGCACTGAAAACAAGAGGAGGATCTCAGTGATAAATAAAGATATAACAATAAACGTAATATTTGGTATTTGTTATGATTCTTATAGTAAACAATGAACTTAAATTTTAAGAATTCAGAAAATTTATATTTTATCAAGGAAAAAGCTCCAAGACTTTTTAAATCTAAGATTTCATCCCTTGTCTTTATATTTTTTTTTCATTGAAGATTATTTTCATGGGCAATTGAATTTCCTTAAACTTTCTTTTAATGATAATTTTTTTAGATTCTGCATATGATAAAATTCTATTCTTTAAAAAAATTACTAATAGAAATAAACCTTATAAATTTATCCGGAAAATCAAAATTTCTATTAAAAGAAATTAATATATGAATACTTCGCAAATAATGTCTAGATTTAGTAGTTAATTTAAGAAATGAAGTTTATAAAACAGATGATATTTTGAGCATGAATCAGTGACCTCCACTTCTCTGAAAAGAAACTCCCTTCTATAGAATTTCTTCGTGTCTTTCAATGTTTTGGCAGCTTCTATAGTTTGGCGCAAGCTTCGTTTACAGCAGCTCCAAGTAACTCATATTTGTTTCTGAAAGAAAGAAATAAAAAATAAATATTAATAAAGAATGAATTGCTTGATTATTTTAATTCATTTTTGTCTCTTTTATATTAAAATTTAGTTGTTAAAATAATATATATTATTTTTATTATTCCATTGCATGCTTTTGAACAACAGCATCTTTTATCTTTAAGAAAATAAATTTAATTAGCATTAGTTCATAAAATGTTGAAAAAGTGAATGCAAAAGTTTGTTTAGTTGCTTTCTATATCGTAGTCTTTAATATGCAACTCATTATCATAATTATCATAGAAATTTAAAATGAAATCAAAATATAAATAAAAATACGTTAAAATTATTTTAATTAAAATTAAAATTATTTTAATTATCTTCTACCTTTTATTGTTTATTTTATAACCTTCATTTAACGTCCAGAAAATTGTAAGAATAAAAATTCATTCTTTTTCTCGAATTCATGACGAAATAAGGCCATTATATTAATATAAAAATTTAATTAAATTGTAACTATTATTTGAAACCATTAATTGATAACTAAGTCCTGGAAATATTAGTGCAATGTGTTGTCTGCTAGAATACACAAATGTGCAAAATTATAGAATTTTATAGCAACAACAAGCGAGAGAAAGCAATTCGTTAAAATATTTTACTTTTGCAAATCAGGTTAAATAAAAATTTAATGAAAAAAAATTTAATAGGCATTTATTAATGCATTTAAAAGTAAAAGTTATTTTTATTTTAATTATTTTTTACTTTTTAATATGTAATTCATTGTTAAACTTTTTATTGAATTCTAAAATCATTTTTATTTCTCAAATTCATTAATAGATGGCACCAATATATAGAATCAAACTTTTATTAAAGTATTCGGTTAATTGCTAATTATAATCGGAGATTGTCACATTAGAATATTGCCATCGAGATCAATTAAGCGTACATTTCAAAACTATAACATATTAGGAAGTATATGAAAGTTCTATTATAAAATTCCATCTTTATAATCTTGAAGTAAAACAAGTTATAAAAAAGTATATGAAATATGTTGGTAGTCAAAACTTGTCTTAAAACTATTTATATGTTTTATATTGTTTCCACTTGGTATGCTCATAATGTTGAATATCCGATATAAACATTTTGAAAAACAAAGAACATATGCTGAAAATAATTAATAGAATCAACAAAAAGCAACAGCTTGATAATTTTACAAAAATTAACAATATTCTCGAAGTAATTATATATAATAAATATGAGAATCGATTTTTAATTATTCTTTATCCAGTGGGAATTATCTCCCTGAAAATAGTCTTTAATAGTCTCTAATAAAGGTTTTATCACTCCAATATAAAATTATGGATAGGGCTGCAAACTCTGTACATGGTAGTGGCGAACAGTAGTTACGAAATATAGATCTTTGGCGTGAATCTAGCATTTTTATACTGAATATGTCATAAAATTATGCATTTTAAGACCTTCTCTCCGAAGGATTGTAATTAAATATGACGCGAAACTACAGATGTAGTCACAACATCAGGATGATTTTCACTAATTTAAGTCATTGCAGTTTTCACGTATAGCATTTGCATGCATACGATAGAGCAAACGAAACCGGTGGTGAATTCCTTAATATGTTTCGTTCACAGTTTTATGAGAATCTACATTTTAGCTCCAGCTACCAAATTTTATTAATCTAGCTCTTTAAGTTTTGAAATTATCACTTATATATTAACTATTGATAACAAAAATGCATTGCGGAAAAACTATTATACCTTAATATACGTTTATTTTTGTAAGTTATAACTTAACGTAGGCTCCATTTGCAAATCGAAGAATATCACGGTGGTATTCTAGCTTTCATCATTTGTAATCCAACATTTATTTCATAATACGAGATACAACATCTGATATCTTAAACTTTAATGATTTAGGAACATGAAATACGCTTTGACCTTAATGGTATTAAGATTAAGATAAAATATCAGAAAATAGAATAGAAAACATTGCTAATATTGTCTGAGCTCTTATTGAGCACAAATGGTTGGCTTCATGCAACAACAAAATTTATTGACTTTTTCTTTCATCTACATCATTTCTACGAAACTTAAATTATGAATCATTAATCACTGGTTTTCTTCATCTACACTATTTGGTTAATATATAAATTATGAATCATTATTCTTTGATTTTTACACTCATCTACATTACTTCGCTAAAATTTAAATTATGATTCACTTCTCATCGACTTTTCCCCTCTTTTACATATATTCTAATACCATCTATTCTACAATAAAATATTTATAAAATGATAAACAAAGCTACACTACCACATTCAACGTTTATTTCTTTTTAATGTTTCAAAATCATGGAAAATCCTTATGCATAAATTTGCACTGAAAATATTTGATTTTGAATTGGTTGTTAAAGATTGGTTGTTAATATATATGACATAAAACTTGATGCATTCTAATTGGCTAAGATAGTATGTAACAGAACTGTATGAAAGATGCATAAAAAAGTTTAAAAATTTATAAAAGTCATACAAGGATTATGTATATTATCGATTTGTGATTGGTATTATCATCCAATTGATCATTATTAATAAGATAGATACTCAGATCTATGTAATAGAAGAGCTGTATGACAGAAACATAAAAATTTCAAAATATATTAAAATCATACAAGGATTGTGCATATTATTAATTTGTTATCGATATCATCATGAGGTTGATTATTATTGATAAGATGGATACTCACCATATTTGAAGATATATCTCAGTAACGGTGTCCTTCCTGTTCATTAACGTAAACATCCTTATGGGGAGAATATAAAGAATGCAAATGCACATCTGCTGGATGTTGGCTCTCAGTGCCTTTCTCGTTGGTCACCACCTGTGCCCTGAATCCGAAATCGTCTGCAACGTAGTGAACTTCCCTGTGGACTCCGTGATCATCGACGAATCCATAGCTGCCCCTAATGGTACCATCAGGGTCCTTGTGTTCGTGGCGGTGTTGTTTGCCATTGGCGTCTTCGATCTCGTAGCCAAAGTGGTAAGGCTTTTCTTGTTCTTTAGAATCTTCTTCCTGCAGAAGAAAAGGCTTCATTTTTTTAAAAGATTTAGGAAAGGGACAAGTTGAAGTCTAATTATTATTTACAAAAGGAGATTTTGAGGATTTTTTTCAAGCCATCTCCCCCCCCCCTTTGCAACCACCTGTAGCTGGCATTCCCTCTTTCATAAAACATATAACCGTCACAAATATTGTGGCATTCCCTCTTTCATAAAATATATAACCGTCACAAATGTCGTGGTGTTTCAGAACAATCAATTCTACTGAGTAATTCTACCGAAACGATGAAATTTTCATAGATTAGTCGCATGTGATAAATGAAACTTATAACACTTATGTCCTTTAATGCTACCGTATGTGAAATAACTAACTATAGAATAATGCAGCATTTTATTGCTGCATTATTCTATAAAGAAATTAAAAGTATCAGTTAATACAGCATTTTTACTGCTGATACAAATAAAATAAAACATGGAATGATTCTATAGAAGTCATAGATATAAGAAGAAATCAGAATCAAATAATTTATGCCTTGTCTACAATTTTTTGCTAGATTATTAAATGCATAAAAAGATATGACTATAGCATTAGGATTAGAGCATAAATAGCATTATATTTTGATAGCCCAAAGCGAATCAATAAGCATATAAATAACAATAACCCTGCGTATAATAATGATGATATCACAGTACTTTCTTGGTATACTATATTCTACTCCGATTTCAAATGCTTGATATATATTAAAACAGCTCCAAATCATGAAAAATATTTAAACCAGACACAGAAAAAAAATAGTGATGAATATCATGGTTTGGATATTTATAGTATGATAAACTCTAAGCAGTATTTAACTACTATATTTTCACTAACAATGAATATTTGTAAAATAATTGTTCTATAAATTTATTTTACTATATTAGTATAAAAAATATAGAGTGCTTTTGAAATTATAATTTATGAAATATCTTTTGATCTTTTGATTTCAGGCTTACTTTTAAATAAAAACTATGAAATCTTTGAATCTATCTTCATTTTTGATGCACATTAATGATTTTGACATTGACTGAAATTATTCTGTTTAAATTAAAAGGATCCCGAATTATTTTCTCCGATAAATAAAAATAAATATATATCATCACCTATTTCCCTTTGAAATCGCTGCCAAAAGAATAAAATAGAGTTACAAAGATCTCATAGTTCAGTATGAAAACACGTACTCGTAAACACAAAGTTTCTATTTTTGAACTATATATTATATAAATTAGTAAAAGTTTAAATATATAGTTAAATAAAAGAGCCTAGAATTTAATTTTTTTTTTTTTTTTTTTTTTAACAATTTGAAGAATTATATGATAGATATAGTGGAATATGTAGAGCGTTAACTATTAAAATTTTGCTATGTGAAGAATTAATTTACTCAAAGAATCATTTTCTGCGTAAGGCTCGTGCTGCCATCTATAGGGCAACATACGCAACTTTTGAATTGAAATTGTAAATTTTTATATTCAAAGTACTTTTAATTCAATAAGTAATTAATATTCTTTTAATTACTCATTTATCTCTTTTTTATTATTCATTTAATAAATAAAAAAGCGTTTTTATTACTTACATTTACTTTAGGATCTTCTTGGGGAAATTTCAATGTATATTTGTAATAAATTTATCAAATTGTGAAATTTATTTTTGAAAAATATAAATATTCAAATTGATTTCAAGTTGTATTTTATAATAAGTCAAGTGTGCGTAAAATTTTTTATATGTGGATACTGGAATGGAAGATATAAAAGGCAAATTCATGGAAAGTAGTTAGGTAGTTGGTTAGGCAGATATACCGAGTAGCATAGGGATTAATAGATCTTTCATAAATCTCTTTTATGCTGCTATCCGAAAGCGATATTAGATAAGGAAGTCCAACCAAATTTTCTATAACACATTATGTCAAATAATTATATAATATTTCAATTTAAAACATAAATAATATAACAAAGAAAATTTTGCACAAATTTTCATTTATCATGAAAATGTATACACGAAAAGAAAATGGAGACTAAGTCTATGAAGAAATAGAAAAAGTTTCAAATGACAAAAGTTTCAATTACTATTCAGAACTCAATTTCTCACAGTGTATACTAGATGGTGGTCGGAATACTACTTTATATATCAATGAACTATAAATTTCACTTACTCACTACCATTGCAAAATGTTGTCAGTTTTTTAATAGTTTTAAAATATGAAATATGAAATGAAATATATATTTTACATAATAATATATAAAAGTATTAAATAAATAATTTAAAATAATAAAAATATAAATATATTTTGGTTTTGAATTTGTTCTCTTATTAAATAAATACTTTATAAATGTTGCTGATTCCTTTTTTAATCAGTTTGTGCAAGATAATGCAAATGAAATTTAACAGCTAATCAATATACAGTTTAAACATTAAAAATAAATTCAACTGCATGAAATCATATTAAAACATTCATATAAAGAAATAATACTCACGTAACTATGATCATATCCGAAATCTTCATCTGCATATGCTGCAGTCAACAGAAAGGCAAAAAGGAAGATCTGAAAAAGTAAAATAATAATAATAATAATAAATAAATAAAAAATAATGAAAAGGAAAATTGCTTAACATGTCAAAAATATGATTAGAATAAATTTGAATTGAATGCGCATTAATATATTTTAAAAAATACTCCCTTCTTGTAACTGGACAGCTATTAACTGAAATGAAAGATGTAGACAAATCAATAATCTTTTTTAATTAACTCCACTAATGAAATTAAAATTAATTATAATAAAAATTAGGGAAACCTGTAGATCATTAACACTCATAACAAATGCACACTTAAAAATGCATATTGCATAGCCAATAATTTTTGTACTATTTTAGAAAGAATTATTATTTTTAGAGCAGATATATAAGTTTTTACCTTCTTGAGTAATTAAAATAATTCTTTTTGTGTTTATGTAAATTTCAGTTTAAGTTAAATTTAATTTGAGGAAAATAAAAAGAACTATTTGTTTTTAACATTTTAAATTATTTTTTTACTTTTTATTTCAATGAACTATTTTTTTTTATTTATTTATTATAAGCAAAGTTAGCACATCTGGATGGTGACATTCTAATTTTAGAATATTTATCCAACACGTTGCATAAAAATAAATTTCTACTTTAACTATTGGTAATTTTTTTTACATATTATAGTTTGCCGATTACCTGGCTTACGACTGTTTAAACCGTGAACCACCTGGCTTAGTTACCTAGCAAAACATTAACTATCCGCTTTAGATCGAAGGATAATTTTCTTTACTTAAACTTTGAAAATCAATAATTTACATTAGACTTCTTCAGAAGATTATTTTCAAAAACTAAAGTTTAGTTCAGGCTACTTTTTAAAATTAAAATATTCCAATAATCATTCTTTTATTCCAAGTCTATATTTAGTAGAATCAGCGAACAGTAAGTTTAGTTAAAATAATTTTTGAAATAACTAGCCTAAGTTTCACATTATTTTTTTAATGTAAGAAGCACGCATTTAACTGTCTCATTATTATTTCATATTTCCAGTTATTAACTAAGATGTTATAAATTTATTTTAAAATATGAACAATAAAATTTTTAAAGTCACAATACAGTATGTTCAATCTAACTCCGTTCAGTTATATTAATGTCGCATTTTAAAGCAACACTGTGGCTATTTTGGAACGGACCTCGTAATTCTGAACCACGGTCAGATGACGAGGACGACACTTCAACACCAGACTAGCAGGAAGACGTTTGGCCCCAACGGATTTACCATGCACAAGATCAGCTTACAAGACGATTCTTTTTAATGGAATCGGGTTTCAAACCTGAAAACCTTCGGTTTTGAAGCCAAGATTTTCATAAAACAGTATGCAATAAGCATTTATAATGTTTTGATTTGTACTGAAAGGAGGATAATATAAATTCGAGTACTTTCGGATAAAAGGGTTTTGCTATTATAAAGAGTAGGGAGTAGAAAATGTGCATTTATGAAATACCATCTTATATAACTTTTTCGTAATCCCACTTGCCCATCAACCATATCAGACTGGATAACAAGGAATCTAATGTATTTTGTCTTCTATATAGCTATAAATGCAAGATAAAAATTACAATACATTTTGAGGTAAGAAACAGTAAATATAGAAGTTTAAAAGGTCAGTGGAAAAATGCATATTGGGGATCTCATTTAATAATTGGTACCTCAATCACTGAGAAGACTTTGTAAAATGCTCCAGATTTCAGAAGTAGTTGACCTACCGCTCTGTAATCGGATCACCTAACCCAAATAAAATGATTGATAAAATGACTGAAGAAAAATGATTGCATTCTTCAAAAAAAAATACCAAACAGAGACAAATATAGTTTAGAGAGGAGAAATGACTCATTCTGACATAGATCTTTTAAATAAAGATGAACTTGCTAAGCCGTGTCTACGAGATATCCTAATGAGCCAGAAAGTTCATTTTGGTTTGAGTAACAAGCCAAATTTTGTGTTTGGACCAAAGCATTCGGGAACATTTTCCTAGAAATTTCTCGATATTGGCTGAAGTTGATATTTGTTGTTTGTTATCATACATGTTGATTCCGTGGCCACTTGTTTAAAAAGAAAACACTATGTGACCTCAGATATGTTTCTAAACAGCAACTGCTGCCATTGCAACTAAATATCATGATATTCTCAGAAACTTTAAAATATCAGATAAACAAAAACGATAGTGCTGACATTAAATTCATTTTTTGAAAGATTATATACTTCTAGATATTGGAAAATTCATGCTAAATGTGTTGCTTAAACTTTCACCAATGAAGAATAGAAAAATTATGTATTCCCACAGCTTGGATATTAGGTTTTTTTCCTGTTGCAAACCCGATTTGTTTTTTTATGTTATATTTAGACGATTTATTATATTTTTAATCAACTGTCACATTAATTACGTAAAAGATAAAGCAGCATACCTGCACGGAATATTACTACTGATCAAAGCCAGCAATTAAAAATTTCAGCATCTTCCATGTGCACATATTGTTAGTGACTAATATAATGGATAATATGTCATGATTCTTCCAAATATCCGATATTGTTTGTTTTTGTAAAAAGCAAATGTTTTTTGTTTTTTTTCAAAATTTTGTTTATTGTCTTCTCATATAGATTTAAAAGTTCCTTCTGTAGTATCAATCTCAAATTAATATATATGTTACCGTTAAATTATGAAATCCGTTATTTTATAGAATACCTAGTTATTCCATGAAATAACTGATCGTGTCCGTTAAAGTGTAAAACTCTCTTGTATTTCATGGTTTAACTAGTTATTTCATAGAATAACGATCTGCAGCCCGTTAAAGTGTAAAATAATCTATATCATATATCTCGCACGACAAATACATTTACCTTCCACCCCTACTGCATTTATGTTTTGGGTTTGTTTGTTTTAGAAATAATGTTCTTTGTAATTCCAAGTGTCATTTTAGTAATCCTTGTTGTAACAAATGATTTTATGGTACGTTTCCATAAATACCATTTATAAGCTGCATAAATTAGATAAATTGCTTCTTTTTCATTTTAATTGTCTATCATTAGTTTAATTTCATTTTAGATAAATTGTTTATTTTACACTTTAACTGTCTCTCATTAGTTAATTTATAGAATACCTAGTTATTTCATAGAATAACTAGTTAAAGTGTCAAATTAATAACATATTACACACTTTAACTGACACGATCAGTTATTTCATAGAATAACTAGGTATTCTATGAAATAACTGCATTATATACTTTAACGGTTACATATATATATATTTGCATATTTTTGTGGCATTACATTTTGGGCACTATAAATGGAAATTTTCGTATTCTTCTAATTATTAATTGCATCTGAGGAATTTTCTGAATAGAGCATATCTTAAAATAAATTCTCTAAAGAAATAATTATTACTTGATGTTATTTCCTTCAGCCTAAAATAATTTAGCTACTTATAAGGTGAGTAATAATGCTCTTTTATCAATACTTTTTTCTCAGAAATTAATGTACATTAATCGATTTTCGTGGTCTTCAGCATTATTTATTAGAATTAATATTGCAAAAAACATATCTGTATTGGGCAATATTCCACACATATGTGGCTGAAAAGACTACATTTTAATTCATATGTTTGGAATTCATCCAGAATCCTAAGCTATTTCATACAATAGATAAAAAACTGTAGCAAATGCTTCTCTGACGAAATATCAGGTAGATATTTTATTCTAGGAAGACACGTTTTTTTCTTGCTATGCCATTTGATCACTACACTGTAGATCTCTAAATTGTATTCAAATAAAACTTGTAACGGATTTAAAACGCAGAACTATTAACATATAATTAAAGAGTCTTAAATTAGAATCTAATCATAAAAATTTAATTAAATGTAGTTTAAATTCCATATAATGAAACGTCCTAACATTAACAATAATTTAAAAAATTATAAATTGATTTACAAATGCATTTTTATAAAATTTTATATCTATTTAAATAAATGATAATTTTCCCATTTTCATTATTAACTTGAATTTTTTTTTCTGTTAGTTCTGTTTATTATCTGATAAATTTTTATATTTTGGTACTAACTGCATGTATCATTTTAAAACAAAAATTCTTAAATAAGCAAAATTACATATCATAAACTCATATGTCCACCCTCTTTTTTGTTTTTATTTTTCAATGCTTGTGATTTTGTTTCATCTTTAAATAAAGAAAGAAACTTTCGCTAATATGCACTGTTTTATGTTTGCTGACATTTAAAAATAAAATTAATTACGCTCATTTTTCAAGCACTACTGAATACATCGAATATTTAAGAATTTATATATTTGTATCAATGATGATGTTGTTTGAACAGATAAAAGCAATCTTGTGTTTATTGCACCATAACCATAGGATATTGTATAATGAGACAAGTTAAATCATCTTAATTTTACCTTACAGTCAGAAACTTTTCAAAAGATAAAATAATAGTAGTATTAGTATTTTTAATCTATAATAAATTACAAGCAATCAATCGATTAAATATTCATTCAACAATTTCTGAAGAATATTTATTTTTATGGTGAAAATATAAATTTTAAAGCACAATAATGATGTATAATACAAATTGCTTTTTTAAAATGTGCCGTAATGAATACAACTGAACCCAAAAATTTCTCCAATTAAAGGACATGCTACTACTGATACGATGTGACTCGTAAAAAATCTTCTTTAAATCGCATTTAAAGACAAGAAAAAAAGATGCAAGACTCATTTTAAGAAAAAATACAGTTTTTATGGATAGGTTTAAAAAATCCAAAAGAAAACAGCTTACCTTAACCGAAAGCATTGCTAATTTATCCTTTGTAAGGAGCGCGATATGCATCCAAGAGTGATACAGGAGCTATTTCCGGGAAAAACGACTGTTCCACCTTTTTATATACCTCTCAGAGAAATCCAAAATATTGATAGAAAGCGAAACTTTTTTTTCTTCTGCGGGATTTCATCACTTTTTAGGACAGTGGAGACGTCGCCGATCCAATTGCCATCAATTGAACGTCCTCTGAATTATTCACACTTGGCTTCACAAAAAGCCGAGAGGCAAAATGGACAGTTTACTTTCTCGTGGCTGTGTCCACTCTAAGAGGAACAAAATTAACTTTGGAGTGGTCAGAACCTAAATTGAATGGAATTTTAGAACATTTCATCAGTAAATTACTTACTGATTCTTTTTTTTTAATTGTGCATTTCAAATCAACGAATTGGTAATGTTTTTTTCTTCGTCTTCTTTGTTCGAGTAGTAGTGGTTTGTCGTATAACCATTAAGTTGTTAAGTATCTAAAATGTGAGCCGAAGAGTCTGTGGTAAACTTTTGCGCATCATTAGTTTTGCTACTGAACCTTTCATGTAGGTAAAGGGGTCATTATACAATAATTTCAAAGGGAAAGCACAAACATATTTGTAAATTTTGGGTAGTTAGTTTTGATTGGCTTTGCGTGCGTTCGCTTTCTTTGATGGTTTAGTTTTGGGAACACTTTGTTCCGCATTTGATTATTTAGTCTAGCAATTTTTCATGACAGTGAAGTCATATTTGAAGTTTACCTTAAATTTAAATGTCTACTTTCATATGATTTCAAAACTTATTATTAAGCAAATTTAAATTTAAACTTGGAGGAAACTTTAGAACTGTATCTATAAATAGAAAATTTCGCTATTGGTGATTTATAATGAATAGTTTGAGCTGAAATTTGGAATAGACTACTCAAAGAACTTTCTTTGATGTTGACGTTGACAGATGAGTGCTATTATCTGTTGTCTTTCAAAATATATGATTCGCCAATTCAGTGAGCCTATACAGGATTAGTCGAGGAAATATAAAATTCACTCACATCATTAATTTTACCATATATCAATATAAATTGCTTCATTCATCTTATTAGATTAGCACTAGGAATATTTTAAGGAAGATCTTAAACAACTAAGCGATGATTAGATGAAAGGAAGAAACAGAATCATATGCTCTTCCTAACTTTTCACATCATTTGAAAGAATAAATTTCTAAATCTGACCTTCAGTGTACACAATGGTTGGCTGAATCTAGAATCTCTTGACCATAAAACCTTATACCATCAGACCACTGTAGTTCTTTGATAATTTTTTACAAATTATTATAAAAAATGTAATATTTTTATCAACTCTACTTTTTTATTGAATTATTAGCTTACGAATTAATTGACTAAATTTTATATGGCGCATTTTTCGTCATTTTTTTTAAAAGTAAGACAATTAATTAAAATATAGCAATCACCAAATAATGTTTTATATAATGTCCATCTGTAAAAATTTGTTTATATATTAGAATTTCGTTTAAGAATAATTGAACCAGTAGTAGTCAAACATTTTTGTAGTAACATACCACAGAAATGAACCATTTTATAAATATTAATATATTAAAACTTTCTGAAATGCGTTGTTTGACATGCTACTGTTTCGTTTCAAACACTATTCTAATCAACTCTATTCAATTTCATTTTATTGGTGAAAAAAACGTAGTAAAAAAACAGATACATGATTTCTTACTTTACATAATCATATGCCTTATTGAACATGTTTTTGATAATTTTTAATAAACTTATAAATCCAAAAAAGATATAAAAAAGCAGTTTTAATTGTTTTTATTGTTACTACATCCATTTATAAATAAATATTACATTTTGTGCTTCAAAGTCGTTTCAAATATATTGCTTTTATTCGCTTTTATATTATACACAATACTATATCTTTGTTAACGTACTTTAGTAAATTCATAAAGATCAATAGTCAGATAATGTACTTTTTAATGATTATTCAAATTAAATTTGAACTTTCCTGCAACACCTAATACATTTAACTCGTAAGTCATTGTTTATTTTAATAATTGTTTTAAAACAATCTGTTTTGCGTTATACTTAATGAATGATAGATGTCGCGGATCGTTTGCTGTCGTGCCAAAAATAATCCATCCATTTTAAGCGAGTTTGAAGCGGAACCAGGAAATTTTTATTTTATGTTTAGATATCAAATATGCTTTTGCTGATCAATTTGAATTCGTTTTATGGATCGTCAGGTTTCAACTTCTAAATAAATTAAAATATAATTATTTATGATAAAAGTCTTTTGCAGTTTTTGAAGCATAAAAAATGAAAGATATACGGGAAATAAAATATTATTTTCAAAAAATTGTTCAAGAAAAAATCAGACGTGATTAAATGGATGTACAGCAAGAATTTAAAATACCAAGCTTCAAATACTTTTTGCTCCTATATTTTAAGCTAGTACAAGGGCTTAATTAAAGGCTGTGGCAATATCTATAGTTTCAAAATCACAATTATGGATAACATTCTTTTTTTTTATGTTTACTTATCAGTGAATTCAAAAAGAAGAAATCAGTTTTCAAAATTTAATTAGCAATACATTAAAATTCTGTTAATTAAATTAATTATATTTCATTAAAAATCCAGATTCAGAAAATAACAACTGCTAAATTAATACGCAGTCACATCAATTATCATAATTAATTTTTTTAGAATTTGGAACAATGATATTTTAAGGTATACGATAACATTGCGTTTCCTTAAAAAAAATTGAATTTTGTTTTAGGATCAAATAATAAATATCTCAAATTTTGTAGATTATAAAAAAAGTCTTTAATTTTAATCTAAATAAGATAGAATTATAGACAGTAGTTTTAATCACATACAGATGATAAAAAGGAAAACTAGAGATAGTGTTTTTTTTTAACCGAAAGTGGATGACATTTTATTTTCACCGTATATTTTTCTGAGAAAAAATACTTGTACTATTTATATCAATTCAAATTACAGTTTACTGTTCTATTTATTCAGTCACAGTTTACTTCTTCTACGCAGTTTTAGAAATAATTAAAAGCAGCTTTGTTTCTAGTGCAATTACATTTACAAGTGTGCAAATACACTTTAAATGCATTTTCTGAAGAATGTAGATTCCCCAATGATAGAGGTATAGAAGACATGAAATTTTCAAAAACAATTTGATTAAATTTAATGAAACTTGGTATGCATAGTTCAAAGCATTTGAGGATGGAATAGTTCGCATATATTATGACAGTTTCGTTTAGCATTGTTTTACAGTTACCTTCTATTCAAAAGGTAGAAAAATTTTGGCAAAAAAAAAACATTTACGACAGATTAAACAGTTTACAAAATATTTATTTATTAAGATAACTTCCGTTTTGCAGTCTGATACATTCTAGATAGTTTAAAAAGTATATATGTGAAATAAAAATTAAATATTTTCATTATTTTTTTATTTGTATTGCTTTTTTCAGCATTGAAAAACTTTTGTTAATTTTTTTTTCTTCAATGAATGTTTTTAATTAATATTATTAACAAAATATATGTTAACAAAAATTAATTAAAAAATTAGTATTAACAAATTAAATTAACAAAAAATTCATATTAACAAAATTAATATTAACAAAATTTATGTTAACAATATAATATGTTTTCTTTTAATTCCTTTTTAAGACTATATACTATATATTGAAACATTTGTTATCAAAAAGCTTGCTATTGCTTCTCTCTCTCTCTCTCTCTCTCTCTCTGTATATATATATATATATATATATATATAGTTTTTTTCTGTGAACCTTTACAAATTAAACGGTTTGGAGCAATCATTTTACCTCATTTTCATTGAATGTATTTAAATTCTCTTCTAAAAAGAAACTATCATTTGACATTTGATTTTTTCATATAATAGCTGAAATTTGCTGTTTAAACAGATTCAAATCTATTGAGAAATCCAAAAAATATCTCAGCTTTCATCTAACTGTCATCTTAGGGGAAAAAACAGCTTATTTCAAACTTTCATGTCACATCATCAGTGCTTGATTTAAAGATTCGCAGATCTGATCAATTTCCATCTACGTGCTTGTGGAATCTGTTAAAATTAAGATTTTAATACTTTAATATATTAATAGTCGAGCAAGAAATGGCACAAAAGATATTGTCTTTGTCATTTGACAGGTTTTAGAGTAACCTCATGATGTTTCTTTTTTCCCGCGTAACCTAATGTAAGTTAAATTTTATTGATTTTGATTCGTAGTGGTTTGGTAATTGAGAGTTGGCTTCGGTTCTAATAACTAAAAACGGTTTAAAATTCTTAATCCTTCCTCTAACGGTTACTCCTGTCATTTCAAATTGATAGAATTATCAACTTAAACAATTACTCAATTTCAGAGGAAACAAAAATTTCCATATACGTTAATGGAAATCTGTAACTCGAACAGATGAAAAATTTTTGTAATTAAGTGAAATTGTAAAATTGACAAATGAGATTTGAATTCAGAAAAATAAAGAGTGTATGACCATAATTAATTCGAATTCAGCAAAGGGAATCTATGATAGATTGCCGATTAAGCAGATAGGCAATTTCCTAGGACTGCAAGAATGAAGGGTGATTAAAAAGATTTTATTAGCCTGTTTCTTCAATAAAGAAATCTGTAAAATATACAGGTTTTCAAACATAAAATATTAGGGCTGCAATGTGCGTATCCAATAGTTTATTAAAATCATTTGTTAAAGTAGATGCTTTTTATCAGGTATTGAGATGAATTATTCATTAACTGATTGTTATTTTTCACTTGACGGTTTTTTTATAGAATAATATAAAATAAATGAACGATGATATATATTTTACAAGATATTAACAAAAAATAATTAAATATTATATATTTAAGTATTATATTATTAAGTACTAGCAGCCTTTGGCGACCGATTAAATGCTCGTTAAAATTTTCAGTTAAATATTTTATATAACTTGTCTTTAATAGTTTCTTCATCAAAATATTTGCTATTAATCTCTCTGTAATTTTCTGTCAGCTCCCGTAAAATTTCAACTTTAAATTAAGGTGGAAATGATTAAATTGCAATCAATATAAAGAACATCTTTTAATGAAACTCCGCATTATTTTTAAATATGAGCATTGAAAACAGAATTATTCAGTATTTGTCTTAAGTACAATACAAATAATTTTCGTAATTTATGTAGTATCTTAAGAATTATTCCTCAAAAATTACTCATTTTCATCATAAATTTTTTAGTTTTAATTTTAAAAGGATTTAAATGATGTTAATAGCAATATTTTATTTTGTTTTTCGTTTGGTCTGTAAATATATTTCAAAAAATTATGAAGTTTAAATTTTATACAGTTCTTTGGTCCTAAGGAATCATTTTCTACGAAACATTCAGGACGCTTCAATTTTCAAATAAATAAATGAACGTTTCTATCTCTTGCTATTAAATCTTTTAGATTTATGAAGTTAAAAATAGGATAGTTTAGAACGATCAGCATTTTCATAATCTTAAGCAATCAGTTTTGAGAAATCCTGGGCGATGATTGGGGTATCATCTTTTAGACGGTCCATGAAGTGGTCTAAAATCACCCTTTTTTATTGAATAGTGATATTAAAATATTTAAAAATCAATCAGTTCTAGAGATTGATTTAATTGATTGGAGTTCTTTTTATTTAAGATATTAGCTTCTCAAGATTATTTTGTTAAATATGATCCACAGAGCAGAGGATCTAGATAAAATTGAAACATTCGTCATTTATTAGAGCATTTATAGACTGAAGTTACATATATTATAATTATTTACTTCATTTCAGCCATTTTTATACATTAAAGGCTTACAAAGTAGCCGTTGGACCTTGAATTTAAAGGATATATATTAAACCATATGCTTATCTTAAATAAAGCTGATTTCTTCAATTAATAATATAGATGTTGTAAAAGATCATAGAAAACGTTTCTTTGCATTTACTTTTCAAAAAATATCATGTTTCATATTTATTTCATTTCATACAGACATGTGCTGAAAATTACACTTTTATATTTTTAATTTGCAATGACAGTTAATTTATTTTTTAATTTGAGCTTTTGTAAATATTATGGCAACATGTCGATAAAAGCTTTTTTTTTCATTGAAGAGTAGCTGGCTCATGGAGCTTAAATTTTATTTTTATTTTGTGTGAAATAAATTGGTAAAAAATTTAATAAAATTATTTTTTTTTAAAAATTCATTAAAAATATAAATTTAATTTTTTGGTTAAAACATTAGTATCATTGAAAAGATTATTTTTTGATGTTATCAATATGTTATATTTTCAGATGTTATCAAGAGAAACCCCAAAATTTTGCTTAATTTTTAATTAACAAAAACTTTAATTAAAAAATAGAAAAAATCGCTCCGAAGTACACATTCCCAACCTCCTAGATATGCATGTGTCAAATTTGGTAGCTGTTGGTCAAACGATCTGGCCTGTAGAGCGTCAACACACACACACGCATTGAATTTTATTGTAAGTACTAGCCGCCTTTGGCGACCAGCCGGTTCGCCAGTATTAATCATCGCTAAAATTTTCACTTAAATGCTTTATGTAACTTGGTCACTTAATAATTTTTCCTGTAAAATATTTTGAAGATTCAGATTTTGATAGTTATATA
Source organism: Argiope bruennichi (assembly GCF_947563725.1). Taxonomy (NCBI): domain Eukaryota; kingdom Metazoa; phylum Arthropoda; class Arachnida; order Araneae; family Araneidae; genus Argiope; species Argiope bruennichi. Next base: position 61,914,504 of record NC_079154.1, read on the forward strand.
ATTTAGTCACACTATTATGTAAGCCTTAAACAGTTCTGTTCATTGTATAAATTACAAAAAAATAATTGCATCGTTTTCAAATGTAATACTAAATTTACCATTAACTATTAAAAGATTAGCCTCATAATATGCATTTTGATGGTCCTTTATGCTGCAAAGTTCATAAATATGCCTCAAACTGGAAACAATAAATGCAACTATAAAAACATTTTTCAAAATATAAAGATTTGTTAATTCATCTGAATCTGAAATCTGCCTCGTGTGTCAAATGTCCTCTCATTGCCGAGATGCGGAATTTTAAAGAAACTGGTGTCCCTTGAGGTATTATAATATAGAAAAAATAATTTAGTGACGCTTTAAAATGAGAAACTAAATTTTTCAATTATCAAAAGTGTCTTTTAATTTCATAGTCCAGAATTGTAAAATGTTTAAATCGGACACCTGATCATCTTATGTAACATAAAGCAGCAATATCAAAATCGCAGACTTTCATAGATGTTTAAATTTGTAAAGAAAGATCGTTTGTAATGAAACACTTTACTTATTCACATTTAATATGAGTTTTGCAATATGCTTCCTTAAAAAAAACTTTCATATTCCTTAAAAATTTCCTGCTAAGAAGGCTTTTTTAAAAATTTTGGTTAGGGATAGAAGAAATGTTTAAAATAGCATAACAAGGAGAAGATGGTAATCATTCATATTTAATACAACTTCAGTCTTTCGCAACAATAATAGCATGAGCTTCCATATACTAAAATAGCTAATTTTATAAAGGATTACGATTTGGAATCAGGATTATTCAGTTGTGTAATTATATTCTGCTCATAGTAAAAAACTGAGAAGGAATACTTACTAAATTTTCACTTCCTATATTTTATAATAAATTGTCAGCAAAAAAAAATTAAAAAAGAATGGGATTTAATCTAGACATTTTATTTAAAATCTCAATAAATGATAAAAAAAAAGCAAGGCCTGTATCCATATGATCATTAGAATTTTATGATTAATGTCTCTTCTTTTGTATAAAGTATTTTATTTTCATTTTCTTAGTTGTAAATAATCTGTTAGAATTTTATGATTAATGCCTCTTCTTTTATATAAAGTATTTTATTTTCATTTTCTTAGTTGTAAATAATCTGTTAGAATTTTATGATTAATGTCTCTTCTTTTGTATAAAGTATTTTATTTTCATTTTCTTAGTTGTAAATAATCTGTTAGAATTTTATGATTAATGTCTCTTTTTTTGTATAAAGTATTTTATTTTCATTTTCTTAGTTGTAAATAATCTGTTAGAATTTTATGATTAATGTCTCTTCTTTTGTATAAAGTATTTTATTTTCATTTTCTTAGTTGTAAATAATCTGTTAGAATTTTATGATTAATGTCTCTTCTTTTGTATAAAGTATTTTATTTTCATTTTCTTAGTTGTAAATAATCTGTTAGAATTTTATGATAAATGTATCTTCTTGTGTATAAAGTATTTTATTTTCATTTTCTTAGTTGTAAATAATCTGTTAGAATTTTATGATAAATGTATCTTCTTGTGTATAAAGTATTTTATTTTCATTTTCTTAGTTGTAAATAATCTGGAGCAATCGAGGAGCAATACCTTTAAAATACACTAGATAAATAGAAAAATAGTATCAGCGCAGACTTGCCTTTCTAATTACATTTAACTTTGCTTGTTTAGATCTTCCTTTTCCAAAATAGATTTTCCTCAATAAAAGTGTATGCTCAATTTTGTTATTCGATATAAAAAAGAATAACAAAAATACAAAGTGCGGCTACATTGAGAAGTATACGAATCATAAAATACACATTTTCACCCCGTCTAGGAAGGAAAGAAATTTAATGGAAAGTAGAATAGAAAAAAAAATGAGTATGCATTTAGAAACATGTTTGGTAAAGTTGTGATATAGCTTGGAAAATAACGCGCAACCAATGATGTCTTTTGTTTATTTATTCACTACTTTACTTTCCATGTTTTGTTGTGAAAAAAGCAGATGGTGAACTTCAAACGTAATTTGTCATAAACTGTCAAAAGTTTTCAAACAATTTATGCCAAATTTCAAAAAGAAATCAGCTGCTTGAAAACCTGATCGTCTGTACTAACAGATTGTTATAGAATGTAAACAGAAAATAAATTAAAATCTATCCAAGGAAGGAAACTACCAAAATATATAAAAATCGCTGTTTTGCATTTGTTGAGTACAAATCTCATCATCATGTTTCTATCTATTATCAAAAGTATTTTATTGTCTATAATTTTTTTATAAAAAGTATTAGGACTTGACTTAAGCCTAATGTTGATAAAGAGAATTTGAAAGAGGTAATATTTATAAATAATTAATCTTAAATTATATTTTAATAACGTTATCTGAATTGATGGAGTAACATTTGCATTAAGCTAGTCCTGCACCTGAAGTTGACAAAGAGAAACTGAAAGTGGTAAAGGAAAGCGGCGTAATTCCACACAGTGAACTATTCCGTGCACAGCTGTTTTTGATAGTAAAAAGCGCGGGAAAAGGTTTCGAACCACCTGCCTACATTGTGATAGGGATATGTTTTAAAATAATAACTCCTTCTCTTTTAAATTCTCTTTTTCATTAGATTATTTTCGAATATTGAAAGAAACTGAAGTTTTTCTTATAATTCCAGACCTCTAGCTTTTAAGGTAAGACTCTTTTTTGTAAGTAATAATAATAACTTCCATCTGTAAAATCTTAAATCCCAATGGAATAAGCTATTTATTTTAAAATCAATTTAATGAATTTTAATCGAAATAAGGTTAGTTGAATGAATTCATTCTGTCTTGGGTAACTCTATAAAATCTGGCAACTGATACACGGCATTCCATTGTAGAAATCCTTTAGTTAATGGGTACCTGCTATATTTTACAGTGCTTCGAAATTAAATTCGAAATACCAATAAGCGGTACTAATATAAGTAGTAATCGAAAGAAAAAATATCTCAACTCCAATTTTTTATAAACTTTAAGTATTCATAAATGCTTACTAAGTCATCCAAATCAAAGAGGTAAAATATTGCTAATTGTGAGGTAAATATTTTACGTATATCATCTAATAGATGTCTGCCTTAGTTATTATGAATCACTGTTTCCTCTTCAAAATATGCAATGATTTCAAAAACAGAAATGACATGATGCACTTGATGCTTGAACAAGCTCTATTAATATTACCATAGAAAATTTTAAAAAAGTCCTTGTTGACCCCCACAATATTTCTATTCATCAGAGAATGTTATCGAAATTTACTAAACTTGTCTAACGATGATTTTATACAGCAAAATTTAAAATTTGTTTGCAAGATACTAGTTTCTTTTATTAATAAATCTAAATATTGGAATTTTGATCTCGTTTTTTTATCCAGAAACAGTTTTAAAGAAAAAAAAGCAGACTACATAATGAGGGTATTTAATTCGTATATGTTTATTTTCAGAATATAGTTTATAGATTATAAATGTTAAATTCATGTAAAATACATAAACAAAGTTTTTATACTGACAGTTTAATGAGACATATCATTTAAAAACACACAAGCAGTATAAATTAAATTATCATATCCATGCATTAGAGATGAAGGTTACTTAAAATAGTGTAATTGATGATTGTATGATTTTTCCAACTATGAAGAAAATGCTCATTTGTTAAATAATATGGCAGACAATGTTAAAATATGATGCCTTCATATTTATCAAAAGTTTACAAATTAGAACTTCCCTTGAAGCAAAATTTATAAATATATATCATGCATATAAATAATGTAGCTTTACCGTATTAACACATTCGCCAAATCGTGTTATCAAGTAAACTTTCATCCAATTTTGATAATGTATTGATGAGATGAATGAGCATGCAAATCCTCATATTCAGCTTTCAAATTTTTCCTTCTTTTTTTAGATTCCTTTTTGTGTGGTTCCATTTCATTAAGCTTGTACTTATGTCTCCTCTTTACCACCTCTTGTTGAATGTCATCAGCTTTAGAAGTGGCTTCATCTTCTCTTTGCTGCGATTCTCGACGAGGAATCTGATACTGAGGCACAGAATGTACCTTACCAATCGGCTTGTGTCTCCGTGTTGTTGATGGATTTGGTTCTAGTAATTCTTTTGAATTTGTAGTTTCAGAGGAATATGCAGGCTTTGAAGAGCGAGCAGGAGGTGCCTGATGTCTGCTATCTGTGGATGCATGATGAATTTCTTCACTCATGGCACCGATTGGTAACGATCGATATCCTTCTGGAACACTTTCATCTCTTTCTGAAGAATGACGTGGTAGATGGTTGTGATGTGCTGAATCATACCTATTGTCGGATAAAGAATGGTATGGTTGCTGAGGGTGACCATCTGCGCTGCCTGGTAAAGAATGGCGAGTTCTAGGAATGTTCCTTTCCGATGATTGCTGAGCACTCGAATATGTTGGATTTTGCAAGTATTTTGGTAAATTTTCTTGAGGTACTACAGTATAATGTGGAACATGCTGTATTCTAGGAGGACTTGTTGGAATTCTCGATTGAGGTAAATATTGTCTTTCACCAGAATGCGTTTGATGTGTTTCTCTAGAATTTTCTTGTGGAATTATTCTTGTTCTGTGCAAATGGCTGTCATCAACAGGTCTTCGAATTTCACGCGATGGATATGTTGGAAGAGTTCGTTGCGGAAGAGGATCTCTTTCACTAAGGGGAGTGTAATAGAGATGTCTATCATGACCTTCATTTCGAATTTGTTGTTGTCGATTTGGAAGAGGACTCCTATATATTGCTTCTCTATCGTTTTGTGGTCTTTGACTTACAGCGACCTCGTGTATATTTCTTGGTGGAGGGTAATTTGGACGTATATCGGCCGAAGGATACTGCAATTCACGATGTCTGCCATATATTGGCCTATCTTGCGCATAATTTAAACCTCGGGTATCTGGTACGGAATTTGGTATGTTCGATTGGACATTATTTTGGGGATTCCTATGTAAAGTTTGCTGTCTTTCATTTTCTGAAGAATGAGGAGTCTGATAAGGAACAATTAAAGATTGAGGCGCTACATTTCTGTAAGGAAGGCGCTGAGGGATAATCTCAGGATTCCTTTGTGGACTATTTTCAATTAAAGGGTGTCGATTCATTGGAATATTTTGAACAACAGTTATTGGTTGAGGTTCTATCATTGCTAAGGTTTCAAAGTATGGATGTGTACCATATTGATGAGGAGCTTGTTGTCGTGGGTTTACATCCAGTCCTGTTGAAAAACCGACCGAATATAATGGATGAGCCATGACCATCCCTAAAGGTACTTCATTGTTGGTATTCCTAACTGCGGTAAGGCTTTGTCCAATACCTCGAGGATGCACTTCTCTCGCCAAATTGCCTTCTAAATGTCTTAGATTTTGCAAAGGCGAAAAGTTATCACTATTGAAAAGAAATGGCTGTGGGTGCCCATAGATTTGCCGCATGACATCGAAAGGAACAATATTACCAAATTCAGATGATTGATACAAACCATTTGGATCTTGTCGGGATGTTTTAGATATGGTAGAAGAAATATCACTTTTTGAATTTTCTGGTGATTCCTTGTCTGCGCGGTCATTTGCTGCGTTATATTCAGGGGAATATCGATCCAAAGTTTCTGTTGCCTGCTTTACTTCTTTAGCTGCTGCTATAGTAAGATCTATTTTTCCTGAATTATTCTCATCGGACTCTATTTTTAGTTCAATTGCTTTACTCTCACTTTCAATAAGATTTTCTGCGGGATTTATGGAGGCTTTACTTGGATTGACAATTACTTGAATAGGTAAATGTTTTTCACTATTCTGAAAAAAAAATAAGAACCCAAAATGTCAGCAAATTAGCAATGTAAATAATCTTTACAAAGCATGTATTTGTATTATTATTTTTAACAATAAGTCATATGCAGTACATTGTAAAAATAATATTTGAATACAATATTCAACAGCATTTAATACATTAAAAAACGAGTAATGTTTAAGTAACATTTTTTCGATTAAGTAACATTATATTAGTTAGGTGATACTTTCACAATATTTTTGTTGTGCGAACTTGTGTAATTTACATTTGTTAGCATTCATTTTGAATGATCATGTTCAAATTTTTCGTACACACTTTTCATTTATTTCATTGATATTCGTTTACAATTTCATCCTTCATTCAATATGATTCCACTTCTAAAAAATTTACTTTACGCTTTAGACATCATTTTTATCGCATTTTCAAACTTTTATCATCAAACTTTATTTCTTCATATTTCAAGAAATAAAAAAATGCTTCAATATAAAAGGTTACATTTTATAAATGTATTAAATTTTTTCAAAGGATGATAAATAAATTAACTGTTACTAAATTATTTTGTTCATTTGGGTAAACCTTGTATTATTTTTCATGCATATAATTATGATTTAGATATTTTCTTTTAATAAATACATGTACTCATACAAATGAAATATTTGTTAAGCATTAAATGGAAGTATATTTACATATTAAATTTTTAGTGATTTATATCCAATTATAAAGAAAGTATAAAATGAAATCATTAAAAATATTCGAAATGATCTAATATCTGACAGTTTTATAAAAGTTAAAAGAAACATACAACTATAATTTTCTGAATATTATGTAAAAGATTTGGAATATTTTCACATTATCGTATCTTCTACAATTATCTTTTGTTTAAATGATTTTTTTAAATCATTAAATAACCTTTTTAAAAATGGCAACTGCGTGCTTGAAAACTTTTTTGATATGGATGCCTCGAGGTCAGATAAATTAAAAGGAATAAGTATTGAAAAAAATTGTTATTTAAAGCTTAAAACAATTTTTTTTAATTATTCAAACAACATACATTTATAACTGTTTATACAAATTTTTGTATCATCATTTGCTTTTTCTACTGAAAGTAAGTATTAATAATATACATACTCGATTTGTTTGTCCTTTCACAATTATTAGAATATTGATTAGGCAAGCCAATAAGAATGAGCGCTAAAATAAAAAGCAAATATAAATACATAAAAGTGTGCTGAAAATACAGAAACAAGAACAGAATTGAAATCATTAGATGTAATTTTTTTAAAATTTATCATGCTCTATGAAAAATATTAATGTGAACTTTATTTGGGCATCATGTTAATTACCGTAATGGGCGCATTCATTTCATAACTTTAAAAATGCACCATAAAGTAAAATAAATATTGAAGTGGAAATCGTGGAAGCAGGAAACACGATATATTTCATTTTCCAATTTTCCAAAAAGAAAAACGGCGAATATTCATAAGTCAGTGTATCTTTTTTTTTTATTTTAGACTGGCACCTTTTGTGTGGTCTTATATTTACATCAGTTAAAAAAAAAACAAAAAAAACTACCATATTTTTCATTGTTAGTTGGTACAAAAATCGAAGTTTTCTCCTTTTCTTATTGCAATTCGTAAAAATGAGATAGGTTGATTGTTTGCTATATAACTATCTACAAATTACCATTTCATCGATTAATATAAAAAATATTTAAATAATTTATTTGCAGATCTGAAATTCTAGCCAAAATATAACAAAATATAGCTTATAATATCCTTAGTTCAATTGTATTTCCATGAACAGAATAATTTTTTTAATGAGCTTCTAAAATTATTAGAGTTTTATTATATCTGCTATTATTATGCATTTTTACTACATTAATGATTTAAATATCAACTAAAAGAAAATATCGATAAAAACAGGCTACCATATTTCTTCAAACATCTACTTGGTAGACATTTCACTGTACCGTTATTTTTACGAACAATAAGTATTATATTTCTTGTCCATTCATTTCTATAGATAATGCCTAACATCAGTATAATATAATTACATGTTAAAAATTATTAAAATATTAAAAACGTAAGATTATCAACATTGCTAAATAATATTACAGTATATACTAATGAAATAATATAACAAAAAGTAGAAATATTTTTAACGGTTTTTAAATTCAAAATCATTTTCATTTAGGACAATAAAAAGTGCTAATTAGGTGATAAATGTTCTGTAATCATTTTTACAAAAAATATCCAGGACCTAAAATTGCGAAATTACAGTTTTTTTACACTGGGTTAGACGGAATATATTTAATACTTTATTAAATACATTCTACATATTTATTTCCCTATTTATTACAGAATAATTTATTCCATGAAAATTGTAATCATTATATAAGTAACATCATGTGCTCTGAAATTTTATGACGATACAAGAAAGTATTCACTGATTGAAATAAAAAAATGTTTTTGATTATTTTTACAACATTATTATTATATTAATCAATTACTGAATGAGTAACATTAATTCAAACATGAATTCTACCGCTCATGTTTGAAGAAATGGAAAGGTATCTCTACTCCCACATCTCCGATTTTCATTATGCAACTACTATTATTTTAAGGTTTCCCATTTTTACGATAAACTGTCCTATTTTTCCACCGTTTAGATATGAAAAGTTTAGTCAATGTAAGTTTATAGACAATTTCAAAAGTATTATTATTGCAGTAGTACATCTACTTAGATCATAGAAGAAGAAAAAAAGTAAACATTTTAAGAATTTTTTTAGTTATTAGTTAATCAAAATGCTTGCTAAATTTATTGTATAAACAAAATTACAATTCTAATTACATTTAATTATCATAACTGAATAGAATTTAATAATATTTTTAGCATTATTAAGGCGTTCCTAAAATTTTGGTGCAAACTTTAATAATGCGTCAGAAATACATTAACCAGTCATTTTTATAATAAAACAAGAGATTTCTAACCCAAACGGGAGTGAATAAAATACATCTCTTTAGCAGCTAATTTGATAAAATGTGTAAAATAAATTTAATGGAATATAGAATTAGAACAACACAATATTCCAGTGGCATGAATAAATTGTAAACAAAATGAGAAATATGATGAGGGCAATTTGTATGCATTATCAAAAACAAACCTTTTAAGGTATCTGTCTACGTCTAAATTGTAACGTAAGGTAATGTTACGTAACATTACCTTACGTAAGGTAATGTTAAATGTACGTTCAAAACACTAGCCATCCTAGATGAACACATTTAGCATGTTACTCCTGTGACTATTTTCTTCAAACATTGGGATTTTTTATTTTATTAAATCTAAGCTGTACACTTTATATAGTTTGAATTTTTCTTTATTGAAATAGATCCTTCTATAATGCCACCTTCTTCTCCTTTGCATTTGTATTGTTTTCAGCATTTTTCACCTACTATATAAATTTGTCTCATAATTTTAGAAGCATCCTGTATAAAATTTATGATTAATTGAATTATTATATTTTTCCATGCTGTAAATACCCTTCTTCATATAATATTCAAATAATCAAAACAAAATAGTCTTTGAAACAACGTTTATTTCAATTACAACGCGTTAAGGAACAATGAAGATTTAAAAATATGTTTTACTATTATTATGCATAAAAATCAGATAAAGCTAAGAGAATAGCTCAACATTAATTAAGAAATGAATATTTTGGCTTTAAATTATGTTTAAAAATGGATACTGAAATCGATAAGAAAAAAAATTGGATGAACTTATAAATGTTAGGAAAAGAACATAAATCATTTTGTATATGTGATAAAAATGTAAGAGGGCTAAGAACTTTGCTAATTGGTTAATTTCTTTTCTATAGTATCGGAAAGGTAGTTTTTTATTGTAGCATTAGAAAATTTTAAAATAAATAACTGAAAGAAACTAATTGCCAATTTTAAAATTTTAGCTCCAAGACTTTAAAAAATATGGGTAACAGACAATTGTTGAAATATGTTTGCAATTTTTAATTGTTTTGAAATATTTTAGGAGTTAATTAAAAAATAATTATGATGATTGTTATTTCATATCTAATGGTAGTAATTTAATACACCGATGCTTTCACAAAAGTATTATGGACTATGATGGCAATTAAAGAAATGTTAGTATTCACAAAAAAATGTTCACCATATAAACATGTTTTAAGTGATCACTTGCGAAAATTTTAAGCCCTTGATTGTAGACCTTATGCAATTGAAATAATACACAATAATTTGATAAATATTGACTATAATTTCTACTTTTCAAATACATTTGTTTTAACATAACACAAATAATTTTGGTGTTCTTATAAATTCTTCAGATATAGTAAATTGCTTCAATTTTTGATGATTAATTAAAATCACTGTTTTCAGAAAAATGGATTTTGTAAATATTTTATTCAAAAAAAATTGTTGCTTTAAAATTCTAGGAAGGACTAAAAATTCTTTTTTTCCTGTTTTGACTTTTTTTAGATATGAATTTTTCACATTTTTTTTTTCTTCAGTTTTTTATTGGTAATAATGAAAGTATATCGCACGTTACGTTTTGAGTAGTAGCAAGGATTTTCGGTTTCATAATCTCTATATTTGGAATTCTATATCGTTATGGAACTCAGAATATGCTCTAACAGAAAAATTCTTTGAATTCTACTGACTATTTCTTTTCAGTTAGTTTTTACGAATTGGTATTGAAACATTCCTATTATTGCCTATTTTACTCTTTTATATTTGCCTCTAAATCAAATTAAACGCATCTAATCTAAGCTAAATTTTAAAAATGATTGGGATTTTCTGTTTATCACTATTTTTAAAATTAAGTTTAAAAATGCATATTTTAACTATCGATTTGATTAGTAATTGATTTTTTATTCCGACAAAATATTTGTACTTAATTTCCATTTATAGCAACTCAAAACTTCTAATATTTTGACGAAATAATAAAAGTAGATTAATCAAAATTCGCTTACTTTACGTGCTTTTTTTGGAACAATTTCACAATAAAATAGTAAAACCTTTATGAGGCTATTTCTTAAACTATAATATTTTATATAAATTTCTGTTTTAATTGTTATTATCTTAGTAGGCCTTTGTCCAATTAATCTAAATTGTGAGAAAGTAAGGAAATCTAGTAAAACTGTTTCAAGCTTCTGTACATTCAAAATTTAAACATCTTGCTAACTTATGAATTTTTTACTTTGCATTAAATAGATTTGTTAAAGAATTGAAACAAATAAAAATTGAAAACTTTTAAGATTATTTTAATTACGATAAAAAAATCTTAAGAGACAGATAACTCTTATTTGTAGCATATATTTTCATTACCTATCCTTTTTCTATGGGAATGACTTTGGTTTCTTAATGAATTAACTATTTGTTAAAACTTAACAAATATACAGTAATATTTTAATTTTTATTGCAGATATCTCGAAGGGATAGTAAAAAATATCGTATAAGTTCGAGTTAGATTTTTTTTTAAAAGCTCAAAAATAAAATCGATTTATTATTCACTATTTTAGCTGCCCTAGATCAACTATTAACTGACATATTCTGATAATACGATTTTCGAAGGCCTTATAAAAATTGCAGCAAATAACGAATCTCCAAAAGAATATAAAATTCCAGCTTAAAGAATATACTCAAAAAACATATAAACTTTTTCTAAATATTGTCCCATGGATTAGATACATATAATTCAAAGATCAAATAAGCTTTCTATCTATAACGATGGTTGAAAAGAAGATTTTTTTTCGTTTGCTTCACGGCATGGTAATTAAACATTTAAGTATTTTTAAAAATTGTTTCTGGACTTAGCAGAGTAAAGAACATGTGCCCAGGATAACATAGCGTTTATTAAGACTGAATGGTTCTAATATAAACCTCGTCTCTTGAAAATTTCAGAAAACAATCTTCATATTAACAGAATAAGAAATTCTACGTTACCTTGTGTAAAAACTTCATGTTTATCCTGTGGTTGAAATATCTGTATCAGTAAAACACGGGAATACAAACCGTCCCTACTCAAAAATCCAATATATTCCTCGATTCCGATTCTCCATGAAATTGTGCACAGTGGTATCCTAAAGCACTGGTATCCAAAGAAACCCACTCCATTCGTTTACCAAAGACCAAAAGGCAAAAGTCAAATGAACTTTTTCTTATATTTCCATTATAAGCACTCTTTCCTTTTAGCCTACAAAACAAGCCACCATGGCAGGAACAATTTTAAAGAATTTTATGGCCACGAACATTTCGACATTTTTTTTTATTATTATTTTTATATGATATTTTCTTTTCCTTTTCCCAGTAACGTGTCTGATCTGAATTTCTTATTCTTTTTTTTTCCACTTAAGACAAAGATATTGTGACGGCATAATCTTTATGTAGGGTCTGTTAATCAAAGAAAATGGTCAGAGTAGGATTGTAAACATGCCAAACCAGCGTCCACCGTGCGGAAAATGTCTTTTTGCAGGAGGAAACTTACCACCCATGACCGTAGTCGCGCGCCAGCCATTTCCTCTACTATCGAACTTAAATTGGTACTGCAGGTGATAAATTTTGAGGACTCAAATTCGACCCAATGATTTATAAGGAAATTGGAGGTGAGTTCAAGTTAGGGTAGAGTGTGATTTCATTGCACTTCCGCAAAATTTGAGTTGGTCACTTCCGTAAAATAACACTTAACCTTAAGGTTATGAATTAGAGAAATTTGAAATGTATTCTTATGAATTTTGATGTAAAAAAGGGAAGTTTTATCTCTATTCAACTAATTGTAAAATAAAATATGCAGTCTTTATAGTTTGTTGGTGGGTATATTATCCTTAGTTTTTACCATTAGCACTCTATATTTCCATTACAAAAGGAATGCTTGAGCAGTTAAACAATAGTCTTAGAGCAGAAACAGATTCGTTATAGGATGGGAAGGAAATCCTGGTCATTTATTATTAGTACTACTCCTTTTACGGAAAATGTAGTATCTTTAACCCTCAAATGCATAGTAATGTGGATCTGAATCGTATATTTTAAACTTCATAACTCTTTATGTAGCAACCTTTGCATGGTGCTTTACTTTTTTTGATTTTAATTTTACCAAAACTATATTATCGTTTCCGAACTCAACTAGACTCTTTGACTCTTCATTTCATTATATGGGACAATTTTCATTGTTGGAACCTCTCTGAATACTGTTTGATTCTCGTAGGTGTTACGAATTACGATTATTTATATAAAAAATAATAAAGACATCAAGGCAAAAAAATTGCGTATAGAAACAAGGAAAGAACAATGAATAATATTCACATTTCTGCATATACTGATAAATTTATACAAGAAAAAGGTATCTTTTTGTGTGATGTAAAAGTACATCAATATGCAAAATCGGTTTTACATGAGTTTTTAAATCTAAAGGGTCATCTTATCCTTTGCCGTTTATGGATGTACAAAAATATGGCGTTGGTTACTGACTGAGGAATAAATTCATACTATGTACACGGTGGTTATTTATCAAATGCAACGTTCCTTAATGTTTAAATGCTAAAAATACTTATTTCATGAATTTTTAACTTTTGTAATGTAATGAGAGGTATTAGTTATATTTGAAGTATTATATTATTGTATCCATTAGATTTATAGAACTCAAGGAATAATTATTCATGATTATGTAGAAATACATCAATATGGGTTTTTTTGTATTTATTTTAATTATATTGTATTTATTTTAATTATATTTTAATTTTGTATTTTTTTTTCCATTACATCCATTTTTCTATGGGTTTAAACACTACACTTTATACTTTCAATACACTTATTATCCAGCAGTAATGAAATTTCAAAACAGTTTATGAAAAGAAAGGATCTGGAAAAGGATATTTTCTCGGTATTTTGAATAAATTATAAGGCAAAAGATAAAAAGACTTACTGGGGAATAATCATGTCACATTCTAAAGACAAAAAATGCGATGTTTTCAGATAAAGTTAGCTTTTCATTCATTATGAGAAATTTTGGGGCAACAATTTTCCCAAGTCTCCCTATTCTCATTTAAATTATCGGAATAAAATTATCGAAGAAATTGTATCATTGTTTAAATCTTTGGTTTAGCTTAAGGAGAAGTTTTCTACTCTTCTCACGAATTTGGTCTTTTCTTAAACTGCATATATGCGAAGTCATTAGAGGATGTGAGAGCGCTACGAGAAAGTTATTTAAAGTCGTGCTTCGCACATGGCTGGATACCGGAAGTTTTGAACTTCTTAGAATATTAATAAGATTACATGGCGCAAATCAATAAATAAGTTTGTATTATTACAAAGCAGAAAATTAAGTGATAATAACTAACGTTTTGTTACCATATCACTTCTAATCCTCGTAGAAACATTAATTTATTAACCTGTTTGCAATAAACCAGGAAGGATTAAAACCTTACTTTTTCGTAATGAAGATTTCACAATAGAAAGTTTTTTTTAAAAAAAATGAAGACTTATACTTTTCAAATAATTATTTATATTTTTCTTTGGTTTCGAGAATATAATCAAATATATTTTATTATCTTTAACGTATTCTAATCGCAGTAAAAGCAAGTTTAGATCCTATTAAAAGCTTACAAACTGCGTTTATCGAATTTTTAGATTCATATAGAAATCCTGAAGAAATTTCTGAATGGTACCATTTTTATTTCAAAAATAAAATATTCACGATATGCGGTTAGGATATTAAATATTGCTTTTTCTTTAATAGGAAGGAAGATAGTTGTGCAAAAAAAATGATTTTAATGTCTGTTAATTCATTTTAAGAAGATATTGTACATAAAATCCTGAATTTGAGAAATGATAAACCGCTTAAATATTCCTTTCCAGAAAAAATATAATTGTCTTGTAGAATATTTCAAATGAAGTTAAAAACAGGTTTTAACATTCTTGAATGTGCAAAGTATGTAACCACGAAAAAACTGAAAAAATATACAAAAAAATGTCTGTTTATAATGTAGCAATGTAGCTTAAAATGGTCTCTTGCAACATTAAATCACAGCCAACCAAGCAATGTCTATAAATAAAATTGCATGCCTAGTTGCTTGTTTCCTCGTTTGAATTTTTAAAAAATACCCAGCCCTTGACGGATTCAAACGAAATTCGGCTATTAAACTATTTTTGAACTATTAAAAATTATTAAAAAGGTTTTAGGAGCTTTATAAGGGTTTAAACTTTATTTTTTGCACCATAATTTCGGAACAAATCACCGCACTCACATTGCTTTCTATGCCCTTTTAATATTGAAAAAATTATTTTTATGTATTGACATCACTTTTATTTATTTACAATTTTTGTCTGCTTTTTAATCAATTTTTCAAATTTAGTTTAAACATGACTTTAATCGATTCCATTATTTTAGTACGAATAGAAACTGTACCACTTACTTAGTATATGTTTTTGTTTCTCTAACATAACAGAGAGCAAGTAGATAATGGCAAAACTACTGGTGAGTTAAATATAAAATTGCCAGTCATAATTTATATATTGAATCATAAGGAAATAAAATGAAATATGCTTTCTAGGACACAAATCAAATTATAGTAATATGAAATAAATATGCACTGTAAAGCAAAAGTGATAATATGTATGCAATTCAAAACGATTATAATTTTAAATCATTTTCAAATAATTCGATATTTTGCACCCTTACCAATAGATAGATAGATACACAAATAATTAGCATATAATGAGATAAAATATTTTAAGAATCGAACTTGTCAACAAATCAAGTAGCGACAGCACTCAAGTTGCATCTTCAGTTGTGAACACTTGCACGATCTCCAGTATATTTGTTGTTTATGTAGAAACTAAGCAATTGGTGAGTTTCAAATTTGCCATATTCAGAAGTTGTTTGAATACAGCATTTACACTGAGGTTACAAAAAAACATGGGATGTCTCCTAATAACGTATCGGGCCTCTTTTTTCCGGCGAAATGTTATAACACGAAGTTACATGGAGGCAACAAGTCATTGAAAGTGCCAGCAGAAATATTGAGTCTATAGATGTCCATAATTGTGAAAGTGTTGCAGGTGTAGGATCTTGTGTACAAATTGAGATCTCCATTATGCACTTAAATGTTGAAAGAGATTTACGTCGGGAGCTCTAGTTGACCAAATCATTTGCTGGAATTATCCAGATTATTCTTCAAACCAATGTTGTGGACCGGTGGCACGGCACATTGTCATCCATAAAAAAATTCCAACTTTTGAGTACAAAAAGTACATGAATGGTTACAAGTGGTCTGCAAGTTGCTAAACATAACCATTTTCAGTCAATGATCGGTTCAATTGGACTAGAGGACCCAGTTCAATATATGTAAAAACATTCCACACCAATTTGAAACCACCACTAGCTGGCACAGTGACTTGTTGGCAGCTTGGATCCGTGGCTTCATGTTGTCTGCGCCAATTTGGAACCTACCGCCAGATATCACTGACTGAAATTTTGACTCATTTAATCAAGTGAGGGTTTTCCAATCGTCTAAGATCCAACTGATATGGTCACGAGCCCTGGAGAGGTGCTGCAGACAATGTTGTTAATAAAGGCACTCGCGTTTTCTACTACCATAGACCTTTAAAGCCAAATTTAGTCATAGGTACATCCGCCCACATTGATTCATGTGGTTATTTCACGCAATATTGCTTGTCTGTTGATACTGATAATTCTACGCACACGTCATTGGTCTTAGTCATTAAGTGCAGGCGGTCAGCCATTGTATTGTTCATGGTAGGAGGGTATGCCTGAAATCGGATATTTTCGACACACTCTTGACATTATGGATCTCAAAATGTTGAATTCTCTAACGATTTCCGAAATGGAAAATGTTCCCATATGTCTAGCTCGAACTTCCATTTCGCGTTCAAAATCTTCTAATTCCAGTCCTGCGGCCGTAATTAAAAATCTTTTCACATAAATCACTTGAATACAGATGAAAGTCCTAGCAATGCACCGCTCATTCATACACTTTATACGCGCTATTACTGCTTTTTGTATATTTGCATATTGATATATGATTTTTATCACCTCAGTGTAGATTAAAATTAATTATAATATATAAACTATTATCACAATTTTACAGTTACTTAAAAACTCGATTTCTAAAGAGGGTTTATTATACTTTCTGAAATACTAACATATTTTACATACAAATATCACAGCGTTATTGATATTTTTAAGAGTTGTTTACTGTCACTCAATTTCCGAAAGAGAATAATTTTTCAATGTTAAATTGTAATGAGATCGAAACGAAATTTTTTAAGGCTATGATGACGGTACTATTTTCATACAAATTTCTGGGCAGCAAATGAATAATATTCAATGAACTATGACACAACTTTTCTCAACCGTTTACCTCTCTTGATTAAACGCTGATATCAATGTTAACTGCGGTGTTTCATTTTCCAGATGAATGCATCACTTAATTTTTCATTGTTGTTGTTTTTCTTTTCAGGTTTAAAATTTTAAATTGTAATAGATTCAGTACAGAATATACTAAAATACTTTATCGTTGAGTTATGACCATCTGCACATACGAGAATAAAATATAAATAACAAAATTATATTTAATTTCATGTTGTACTTTTATTTAAAGTACATTCAATAGTGTAGTGGAGACGGGGCAAAATGGGGATATTAACAGTAGACCATCTTTAATAAATGCAGTTTTTGATGTAAATTGCTTTCGTTTGCATATATTGTTTGAATGACATATTTTGCTTTACTTCTAGAATGAGTAAATTTTATTTTAATTTAATCAGTATCATTCTTCTGTTTTGTTTTTTTTAAAAAAAGATGATGCAAAAATGTCATTTTACCCCTGTGTACTGGAACAAGGAAATTTTGATTCCGATGCAAGACGACAATCCTGATAAAAGTTGAAGAACATCGACGAGGTTTTAAAACTCACAAATCCATTTTTTATAAAAATGTAATTTACTGGGATTTCAATAGAAAAAAATCGTGAAATATTATTTAAAAAAATATTTTGATTATTATAAAATAATCAAAATATTTCCGCTCATTTAACAACGTTGGTAAAACCAAAACATATTTTTATTTAATATTTCCAAATTTAAAAAATAATTTGGTTATAAAATATTTGTTTTTGCTGCATCATTTGAGATATTTTTATTTCGCGTAATTCCGTGAAAGGTCAATAATTTCTGCAAAATATGGAAGCATCTTTTTTTTAAATGTGTTCTAAAAAAACAAATCTTTCTTTCTTTCTTTTTTTTTTTTTTGTTCAATTCTTTTTAAATTCACGTCACAAAATGAATAAAGAACTATTATTTATTTTATACTATTGTAGTTCAAATAACAATCTACTTATAAAAAAATCACTAATTAATTTAAACCAGTTTTTAAAAAAGCAGTACTATTTTGAATGGCATAAATAATCTTCAATAATCATACGCATTAAGCATATAAGCTTAGATATTTATGTGACAAATTACGCTCAATTTAGAGAAAAAAAAGGCTTAAATTGTGAAATAATACCTACCTATAGAAAAGAGACAATATGCTAGGATATCAAACTGTTTGCAGTATCCACAATAATTAGACGCTTTACATCAAAAACTACGATAAAAAGTTAATAATAAAAAGTGTGTAGAGTATCCCTAGTATGCTATGAAATGATTTTTATATACACAGGTAACTTGAGTAGAAATTCCGAAATACATATTTCAGGGTAACAGTTTAGGTAACAAGGTACAGTCTTAGAACGTTTCTGTATTAAAATTTTATTATAATATCTGATAACGTAAACGCGTTTATTTTACTCAAATCATATTAGCGTACCATTTTGAAGCAACACAATGCTTATTTAGGGACGGACCTTACTATTTTCAAATCTCAACATTGGCACCAGAATTGAGACCTTTCGCCAAACTTTTACTCCATACGTAGAGAAAGATATTATACACGCGATGTTAGATTAAATGCTAAATAATTTTTTGTAGAAAAATATTTTGAACCTGGAACTTTACCTTTTTTAAATCAAGAATGTTCTTTCGGATCACCACGTCTTCAACACAAAATGAATAAAGAATTATTCTCTAAAGAATTAATTCAAACTAATTAGAAAAATATTACCATTTCATTCAAATATTCAAATTCTTAACGGGATATTATAAAGAGGAAGACTATAAAAATTGTTTCTTAATTATTTTATTTATGTGTATTCGAATGCTCACAATTTCAAAAATTAAAATTATCGGCTTATATAGGAAGAAGCCTTTTATTATAAATCGGCGATTCTTTAAACTTATAACATTTACTTTTTCCTGATTACATTAGATAAAGCTTCGAACTCTAAAGATACACCATTAAGACTATTGAGATCAATCTCATAACACTATAGGCGAATATATTACTCTCAGAACTTTTGGTCTCTTCGTCTCAAAAATGAACTTCCTTGTTTAAAATGATATATGATTGTATACATGACTATACTCACATATCAAAGTGCAATTTGGAATATCATTGTGCTTGTAGTTATGTTACCGTAAATAAGAAAAGATAGAATAACTATAGGATCATTAAATCAAATAATAACAATAACCTTGATATTGATAATAAAACTGTGTAAAATTATGTGATATTTTATTACCTTCTTTCTTTTCTTTTTCTTTCATAAGAACAGTAAAAGAAAACTCATTACTTTTATTAACGTATATAATAAAATTCACTTTCGTAGATGTTACAAAAAAATATTAAATAACAAATAAAAGAAACAATATCAGATCAAGTAACCAAAAATATTTAATAATGTATGTTCCACTCAATAAAAAAACATGATTAAAATAGATTTTGAATATTAAGTTGATTATTTCAAGTCTAAACATAAAAAATGCCATTAGATATTATAAACAAAGTAATGGACCAGCTCAATTTTACGAAGCCCATAACATCTTTAACAGAAATCGTTTGTTTGTTGCATTTCCTTGATTGTTAAATAATGACATGGAAAGTTTCAGTTAAAAGTAGTCAGCCAATTTAATGCTTTTGTCTTTCAACAGTAATATAAAAAGCATTTCATAAGATTAAAACCCCTTTAAAATTAAATTACATTTTAACCAAGAAAGTATACCAAAATTTTTTATTTTTATAAAAATGATATAAAATTTTCTTTAAATTGTTTTATCAGTAAAAGCAGGTCAATATCATTAAAAATGAAATAAATGTTAAAGTTAAAAGAAACTTATTTGTTTATTTCATATTTTTCAAAAAAAAACCATTTTAAAAATTTTTATAGTTTTTTTTGTTGGATAAAAATTTTTGGTACACACATACTTGTTACACTGAGAAAAATATTTACATTATTGCAGAATTTTATGAAATCATAAAATAGAAAAGGATTAGGTTTCAAAATTTAGATTTATGTAACTTCTCAGTACATAACATTTTCTAGCGAGTAAAATTTTTATATGATTACTAATAATAAATTCTAATTAACTAGGTGATGTGTCAATTAATCGGTATCTGTAATTCATCTTATTTGCGTCAAATCATAAAAAAATGTAAGCAACAGAAATGCATTTCTTTAACCAAAGAAAAACAGCAATATTTAT
The DNA here is from genome assembly GCF_947563725.1 of Argiope bruennichi. Taxonomy (NCBI): domain Eukaryota; kingdom Metazoa; phylum Arthropoda; class Arachnida; order Araneae; family Araneidae; genus Argiope; species Argiope bruennichi. Next base: position 61,934,939 of record NC_079154.1, read on the forward strand.
TCATGGCGTACTCAAAACTTGTATGAATTGTGATATAGGAAGATTAGACATATTTATCAAAAACTCATTGCAGAAAATCTGGTAAAAAATCTATTTTTAATGGAAACAGTCTACAAATTATAACTGATAGAAAACTTTATCTTATGCTTGTCCTAAATTTTCGTTTCCCACAGGAAGATGGCAACGTTATTTATTGCAATAATTTGAATTTTTTTCTTTCGATTTCCTTACTACTTAGTTTTCAAAATATCACATCAATGAATTACGATTGTTTTCAAGATTTCCTTGAAATTTCCTTTCGTGCTTTTAGAAAAATCATAAAAAGAACTTTTTTGTGGAATGTATAAAGAACGGTTGTGCCTTCAAATTTAACAACATAAATGCGTCGTTAAATATATCTATTCCCGATACACATTATAGTTCCAATCAATTATTTGAATGTATCCCAAAATAAAAATTGCAAAATTTATTTCGAACACATATAAAACATATTTTATAAAAATATGTGCATTTAAATTTCTGAAACAAATTTATATTTATTCTTTTAAGAAATATTATTTAAAGTAAACCATATAATAAAACATATATAATAAAATATTGTTTTTATCCATTAGTAGTTTACATTGAATAATTCTGTTATTTCAAATATGAATTGTTCAATAAAATTTATGATAACAAAGTATATAAATTTAATAACTCTTCTCTCCGATCTGTTCAATATTTAAATTCGATTCGATTCCTTTCCTTGTTTTGAATATCTAATAACGTTTATCTGTTTATATTTTTATCCCAAGATTGTTTGGAATATTAAATACTCGCAAAGTTATTGACCTTTTTAGGCTGTTGAACTAATAATTTGGAATACATTTAAAAAATTACCTATCGTATTATGTCTTATATTAACAATTTAAAATTTTTAAGATAGTGTAAAAATCTTTTTTACAAACTAATTACTTTAGAAATATGGATAATAATATTAATAAGCAAGTCACAGCGATTATTATAGGCAAGTCATATAGAGATTCCTTAGGTGAAGATATACATATATAGAGATATGGTGACGATAAACTCTCATGACCCGTGTCTCATATTCGAAATGTTATGCAACTAAAAGACCGCTCCTATCTATCATTTAATTAAAATATTGGAAGGATCATCTAGTTAAATAGATGATTCAGTACAATTATCCGTTAAGATAGCGGTAATTAAGGAGTTAAGCCTATTTTCGCGCTCGATTAATACTTTAGAGTTTTATATTTATAATCTTGATTTGTTTTACATTTTTTTTTCCAATGACTGTTTCGGCGAGCTCTCTACCGAGGATTTCTTAAGGATTTTTCGGCTCCATTATTTAAATAAGCAAAGCGTTGGTTTAAGTACAGCTGTAAAAAACGTTCCACGAAACTGTCAAAAACGTTCATATGGCATTTGCTTATATTTTATTGCTATTATTTTTCCTAAATTCCTTCTGTACTACTTCTAAATAGAAGTAATCTTTTTTTGAAATCCACTGATGCTTCTCCATAAGCAACTCTTCTCTCTTGCGATGATCCAGAGTGGAATCTGAAACTTATTTTGTCCGCTATAATATAAAAAAATTGTCCGGTTATATAGAGGATTGCCAAATGAAACTAAAATCAGTATAATAGAGAATTTTAGATTCTTCCTTTTTCAACTTAAAATATTAGCATTTCCATTTAATAACAAAAGCTTATTATTTTCCTAAATTACTTTACAGAATTTAGGAACTCCTTCTTTAAACGCTTCATGCTAATGTTTTTTTCTTTACCTTTCCACATCATTTTCGGGATTTCATTTTTAATTTGTCATTGAATTATAAATGCATAACTTACCAAAATGCATCCATAAATCTTCTTATCAAACATTACCCTGATTTCTGTACTCCAAGCGTTACACTATAAAAAAATAATAACCAATGCTCTATTTTTTTCCTTTTTTTTAGATTTAAATCTCAGAAGAATAGTTATTTTTGATTCTTGCTAGTAAGTTATTTCCAATGCAAGTAAATGAATATGCATTCATTCTCATGATACAAAGTTCATTAATAATTTAATAGTTATGATGGATTTATGATGAAATATAATTCGAAAATTCAGAACATAATTCTTCAGGAGTATAAAGATGAAACTTCGGATTTGATTCCTAATTATACACTTAATGTATGAAAAAAATAAAATGAAATTCAAAATTTTAGGTTATTAATAATATGCCAATTTTATCGGATTCGTAATTTGGATATTTTGTCAGTTTCAAAAGTTTTGTGAAATGAGTATTGTCTCTTTTTAAACAATATTTTGAACAATGAAAATTATTATGATATGAAAGCCTTTTCAAAACCTTGAATAACAAATTCAAATGTGAAATATTTTAAAAAAATTGTTTCGACTGTCAATTACTGCTGTTTCTTTAGTTTCAGAGAAAATAGCAAATATTTCTATTTTTATCAACTGTCAGACTTCCATTTGAAATATATTTTTTTCTATAGAAACTATTTCGATAAGTGTATATGTCTTATAAATTACTTTTTGATTTTTTTTAATATTTTATCAATATATATTATCCTTAGTCACTGTGAATATTGTAAAGATCTAGGAACTATCTTTGAGGTAGCTACATACATTTTACCTCAATATCATTCATTAACTTAGGATAAAAAGTTTATAATAAGTAGTTTCAAACTTTATTAACAAGTTCTTTATGAAAATTCAAAATTTAATTATAGTGATATTTTTATTGAAAAAAATTAGGGAAAATGCATTTTTTTTTTAAGAATACGAAGTATGCTTTTCAAAAATCTTTGCTATACTAGTTCGGAAAGATTAATTGAGGATACCAAAAAGCAAGGAAGTAGGATATTATAATGCATTTTAATGATGACGTTTTTATTGAATTCAATTTCGTCCGAAACCAATCTTTAAGATATTCAATAAAATTTCTTTTATCAATTAAAACTATCTGTTATTGCAATATAATAAAAATGGATCAAGATTGCAATGCAGACATAAAACCTTTAGGAAAATTTATCAAAATGCAAGCGTGTTAGATCAATTTGATTGAAAAAAAATCATAAATAAGATTTCCCTCTTCCTTATTAAAAGTGTGTTTTTTACGATTAAACATGGATGCTTAGTGTTGCTTGAAGGCATGCAAAGTATGAAAGGCGTTCAAAAAAGTGCATCCATAAAGACATGCAAGCTATAAAAATACTGATAAAATTATAAAAGGCGATTAGGATGTACTGCTAAAGGTATATAAGATAAAATGACTATTTTTAATTAGTTAATTTTTTTATGTCATGATAAATCAAGAAAATTTCAATGAAGCAGACATTTAAAAGCATTTTTTCTACAAAATGCATTATATCTTTATCGGAGCGTATTCTTGAAAATATTATTATGTAGTTATGTAATGATATAAAATAAGCCCTTTCTCTCTTTCTATCTCTATCTATCTATCCATCTATCTATCTATCTATCTAAAATGAAATTTGGAATATGATAATAATTCTTCAATTCAAACATTTTTTACATGATTTTTTTTTTACTTTCAAGATAGTTTATAGTATAGATCAGTTATGAAATCCTTACATAAATTTAAAGAAAGTTGCTTTATGTTTTGAATTAGTTATTAAAACAATGGATGATCTTTCTTTTTTTCGTTCACGTATAAGAAGCATAAAAAGAGAAAATTTTATAATAATGAACAAATTCGAATTCTAGATTTTGACAATTGGCCATGTTTCATACCTGCCTGAATCCGAAAACCACATTTCTGGAATTTTGGCTGCCCGTCTGTCTGTCATTCAATAACTGAAAAACGCTTTAAGTACGGCAAATGAAATTTGTGAAGTGGTCTTAGTAAAATTAATAGATTTCTATCAAATTTCAACAGAAATCAATTCCAATTAGGTCTGTCTGTATGATGTATAGTTGCATTTCATAATGAATCTCATAATATGAATTATTCCATATTTATTATCGTATAATTATTTATCTTTTATATTTAGATATGTATTCAATGGCATGTTGTAAGTGTTACTAATAAAAAAAAATGATAAATTTTTATTTTATGTAAAGTAATTTGCTCTAGTCATATTGTCAGGTACTTTTATCTTCACTTACCAACACAGAATAATATATATATTTTTTTCCTTTACTAAATACTTATGAAATAATTCTTTACAATTTTCGTTACGATTTCATTGCAGAATAGTTTCTATGTTTATGTATATATATTATTCTGTTGTCTTTTTTCTGTGATATTTTTTGAGAACAAAGTTTGGTGGTTTATCTGTTTAAATTTTTGGAACAAACGATTTCTCATTCGCACGTGACTTCACGTTCGTTCGTGTGCTCCCCTCCTTCTTCCAGATGCCCATAAGTCATGATATCGGAACCATCAAAGCGCAACTGAGTTACGACCCACATTACGCGAATCGTTTGTTCCGTTCAGGTAACGAGTCCGTTGAAGGAAGTCATTACATCAGAGCGTGTCCGGATCTAAAAATGACTACTTTGCCTGCAGCGAAGGACAGTTGTGAAGGAAAAGTCATAACTGGGTGTTTGACGCGCAATCGAAAGTGAAATGACCGCAGTTAAAAACAAATTAACTTTCTTTTTCCATTGTGAATGCTTTTAGAGACGATAGTGGGAACAATGGGACAGGCAAAAAGACATATTTTATTTTATCGGCGGTAACAATTTCTTTTTACTAATTTAATTTGGATCGTTTTGTTCGCCCTTTATTCAAGAAATAGAGCTTTCGTTTAACGAGATTAAGTAGAAAATTATTTTTGCTTGTGGTCGATAAAAATTTTCCATTCATTTATGTTTTGCATACTTTGAATATGTAAATAATTGTAAGATTTTTATTAGCATCTAAAACAAAACTATAATTACAAAGCTTTAATAATTGATTCAAATAATAATTTTAATAATTAATTTTTTTGTGCAGGGTTCTAACTCTAATCATGAACCAAAAGTCAGATATCTAAACCTCTTGAAATAGGCATTTCGTCTTACTCTATTGAAGGCTTTAAATAACATAAGAAATTATATTTTACATTGTTTGAATCAACGAATTATATTCTAAAAAAATTATAATATTTCTAAACAGCCCTTCAAGTATATCAGCCATAGTCAGTAAAATATTTTTCGACATATAAAAATTTTAAACAAAAAAGAGTTACTCTTTTGTAATTGAAGCTCTTCGAGCTATGAAGCTTTGAGCATCATTACTTTAGACAATTTTAGATTATTTAAATTGTCATCAATGGGCAGGGTTTACTCGAGATGGTCATAGATTGATTTAAAGTTACGAAATCCAAAGTTTTGTAGATTTTTTAATTTTATTCTTAGAAAATAGCCAGAGATTTTGGCCAGAGAAAAATGGGAAAAGTTTGAAACACACAATTATAAAAGATGGTACTGATACTCAATGTTTTTAAATATCTGTTCGCATTCTATACGTCTTTTTGGTCACAGTTTCTCTTTTAAATAAATAAATAAATAAAATGAATGGAAATGAAAGAGCTTATAGTATATCTGTGATGTGAAAAGAGTGCTGTCTTTTTCTAAGCGTCTATTTTACATTATTAAATCAAATTTTTCGAGGTTTTATTTGAGATTTAACTTTTTACTAAAAAGGCATATTCACTTTAAAAAACTTCCAAACAAATATACAAAACGGTTCAGGTTAATTAATATCTTTTTAATATGCATTCCGTAAATGCATAACAAATGTAATGCATAAAACACGTCATTAATTATCATCTTATGAATTTATTCAGAAAATATTCATCAAAGCAGAAAATTAATTAATTAATTAAATATAAACAAAATTGGGATGCAGTTTATAAACAAGTGACAGACAGTCGTATGTATATTTTGGACACCTTCTCTCTGGTTGATTAAAATCAATATTTGATACAGAACCACAATTGTAATAAAAAAAATCAAATACTAAATTTCATAAATTTAAGTCAATGGGTTTTTCAATTATCTCCTTTAAATGCTTTCGAAAGTGCAAACCAACAGACATTCTTGATAACAGGCTGTACCCCTTGATATATTTATATATATATATTTTAAATTCTAAGTCTGTGCACCAAATTTTATCTACCCGGCTCTCAACATTTTGTAATCATCATGTTCCCTTGTTCTCGGTCAACTGGACAGACAGACTTCTTCTGAATAGATTTCTTTCAAAATTTGAATGAAATCTACAAATTTCGTATAAAGATCATATACCAAATTTCATCAGTCTATCTCAAAGTGCTTTTCATGTTCATGGTAGATAGACAAAAATGTATAAATCTAAAGACGTACTTTTCGTACTCTCAAAAGCACAAAATGTGGGAATTCGTCAATATCTCAAGTCTTATTATTTTTAACGATTACAGTATTTTTTTTCTCTGTATAGTTCGTATATGAGAAGGCAATAAAAACAACGTTTTAATTGAAGGTACTGAGAAGCAAGGTATAATTAATCGTATTATCTGAGTATATGTTAACTTGTAGGTATCAAATTAGACTGAAAAGTATCAAAACATCTCTTTATTTTCTCAAAATACAAACTAATTTTAAATAGGTCGTGCCAAGTGTGCAATTAAAATATTATATGTAATCTTGTTCCCAACATCCTCTCCACCCTGGTCAACCTCGAGGCACACCTGAATTTACCAAAGTATATTTTTAAATGTTCAAGTTTCTACAAAAGTGAGACAAGAATTAGTTATATTATAATTTCTGTTACCATATTATTAAAAGTAGATATTAAACACTGAATTTATATATGGAACTGTGAAAATGCTGGAGGGAATTGGGAACACTAGAAAACAGGAATGAGAATACGATATTAGCCTCACCGAGTACAAAGGGAAAAAGTCTAAACTACAACCCATTATCAAACGTCGCTTTTTCCCTTGTTCCTTAAGTTTCCGTATCAGTTTTCTACTATCAAGATCTATTCAATCACCCTCCCAATCTTTTGAACAGAAACAGTGCTGAGAGCTTGTTGTATCTATTTATCCATTAAAACTAGAATGCTACTGAAAAGGTGGCAGCCGTTCGAGCCCAATCGAATTTGAATTGAATTGAAAAAAGCGCCGGCTTCCTTAATCTGTCCGATCTCACTTCCTCTAACGCTAGTTGTTTGGAAAATGGTCATTTAGCACCGACCGAGAATAAAATCGAACTTCCCCAAAAAGTTTTTTCTATGTCTTTTGAATGGGAGAAGAATGGGAACACATGAAAAGGATGCATAGACAATAACTCGTTAAAATTACATTTACTTTCTAAAATTGGAAGGGTTGAAGAGACTCGGGTAAAAAAGAGATCCTAGGTATATTACATACCAGAAAATACTTTGACTTTTAAGCTTTTCAAGAAAACTAAATGCCAGACACCGATTTCTTAAGATTGTTCTTGGCCATTGTAAAATCTTCAGAATTAAAGAGAATTTTTCTCAATACATAGTTCCAGACGTATTACATAGCAAAAAATACTAATAATACATAAAATAATTAATTGAAAAGGCTATTTTGTTTTCTCAACAAAATTTCTTCTGCAATCTCTATTATTTTATAATAATGATTTTTTTTTCAGATTTGGTTTGGTTATATTAACGTCCCGTTTGAAGCAACACTTGGGCTATTTTAGGATGGACCTCGTAATTTTGAACCGCGGTTAGATGACGAGGGCGACACCTGAGCTGGCACCCCCCTCTCCACACCACACCATAACAACGGGAGGACATTTGGTCAGGACGGATTTAACGTGCAACTGACCCCCTTACACGACGGTTCTTCGGTGGAATCGGGTCTCGAACCTGAAACCCTCCGGTTCCGAAGCCGAGACCTTACCACCAGGCCACCGCCCCCCTTTGTTTTTCAGAATAATTAACTTTTGTAAAATCTGATCACACAGGCACGATAGTTACCATTTAAAAAATTAATTTAAAAATTATATTAACTAAAAAATTAAAATTATTCAACTAGTAATAATAGATAGATAATAATGATCGATGGTCAATAATTATTTTTTATAATAACCAAGCATTTTGAGGTTTAAATGATGAATTCATTGCTCAACTCTCAAGTTTGTACATTTTAATGAAATTCTGTTATATAAATTGTACACTTGTTTGTTTTTATTTGGCAAAATTGTTTACATAAAATCAACATAAATATTTTATATTATTTGTATTTTGTAGAATTTAAACTCGATATATATTATTGAATTTCCTCTGCAGTTTATAGACATATCTCTTTTAATTTTAAAACTATTTAAATCTTTTTCAAATCCTATATTTTTAGAATCCAAAATCAATTTTCTAAAATTTACAAAGAAACAATCTTCAATTTTTTTGCTAATTTTTTTTCTGTGATGATAAATTTAACAGCAACGAGAAAATTATCAAATCTAAATTCTTTATTTATGAATTTCTATAATCTGACAGAAAATTTCCACAATCACTAATTGTTTGCTTCAGATAACATTTAAATAAATATTTTTTTTAAAAAAATCATTTAATTAAATTTTCATTCTTTATAAAAATATTAAAATATCACATCTTTTATCTATAAATATTTTGTATCCATAATCTTCTAAAAATCTCACCGTTTACATCTTGTATCCCTAAATATTTAATTCATTGTCATCAATATGGGCTTTAAAAATTAAATAATAGATTAAATTATGTATTATTAATCATTTTAAAAAAATACTTCATTTCAGATATTCGGATCAACATTGAATAATTTTCCAGCATCACCCGGTCGGTTAATCTTTCATTAAATGGTCAAGTAAGAAATTAATATCATGAAAATATTTATCTGTATATTACAAATAATTTTAATAGCGTTTTCTTTTCGCATTTTGTTTCTGATTGTTCTCTATCAGAAATGGAATTAAAAGTACGTTGGTTACTTTCCAAATTCCTATTAGTTAAAATTTAACATTTTTATTTATTTGTCTGTTTATTCACTCCGGAATAGCTTACTTTGCAATTTTAATAAACACTCTTTATACGCAATTGTTTATAGTTAATTAAAAAAATTTATTGTTTTTTTTTTTTGCATTTATCTCATAATTATTTTTACATTTTCTTCCTTGCTTGAAAAAGTACTTTATATAAAAGCATTATTTGTTTAAAAACAGATGTTTCTTATACAATACTTTCAGAAATCGTAAACAAATATTTCAGTCTCCTCCTTCTTATACGATTAAAATAACTTTTACTTGTATTGAAAATATGAAAAAAAAATCATTTCTATTTCTTTATTTTTTGTCAATAATTCCTATAAAATTGTTGATCATATCCTAGAAATTAATTAATTAATTTTTTTAATTTATTTTACCTATTTTTATTATAATTCCACGATAATTCGCTTTCCATTTGTATTAAATACTCTTCTGTCACAGTTAAAAAAAATTTTTTTTTTACTTCTCTTTGTAGATTTCAAACGAGAATTTGTATTTTTTTAAATTATAATTCCACGATAATTCGCTTTCCATTTGTATTAAATACTTTTCTGCCACAGTTATTTCAAAAAAGTTTTACTTCTCTTTGTAGGTTCCAAATGAGAATTTGTAATTTTTTTTCCAGTAAAAAAATTCTTTTCAATGATGAAAATATAAAAACGAACAAAAATATCATTTGCAAAATATCTGTTCGCCACAAATAAACGGAAAACAAATCTTTTTAATGAACCAATGTTTATTTACAATATCATTTCCAAATGGCAATATTTTTTCGTAACGAAAATATATGTAAATATCACACTGTCTTTAAATGCTGCATATAAATGATAACAAATGTCTACAAGAAGCGAAAAATTTCAATATTTCAAAAATGCTAACACCAACCCTGATGATAAAGCGATTCAAAAATGTTACAGTCCTGATAGCGTATCCCTGAATGAAAACCTAAAAAAGAAAAATGAGAACAATTAAAATATTCAAAAAATATTCTAAAATCAAATACTAAAAAAATGTTTTTCTTGTTAGATTTTTTATCAGGATCATATCCAAATAATATCAAATATCAAGCATATAAATATTTTGCAATATATTTATATGAAAATTTTCAATACATTTGTAAATTAGCATGGATTTAAAATGGATTTTCTTATTTCAGACTTTTTTTTATTAATTCTTTATTAAAACTTTTTTTTCTGGAGTCTTTGTGTTTTATTCATTTTAAATTTTTTGCTTTTTATATCATAACACTTTAAGGATTTTATCAAGCTTCGAAAACAATAGAAAGTTATTTTTAGGAAGAATGAATATAAATATAACACAAAGCGTCACTATATAGCAAGAGACAGACGGTATATTTTCTTTCTGTTTTTAAATAAACGCAAAAAATATCTACAAGTTATGACATTTCAAAATATGATAATTCTTTTTCTTGAAGCTTATAAAATTATTCATTTTTTTTTCTCTTCAATACCAAATGAAAATCCCGCCATTTTAATTTTATTAAAGGAAGAATTGTAAGCGATTCGAGATTTATTTTGAGTAACACTTGAAATTTTCAATCATAGTTTGGTGACAAGGTCTCGAACGATACCTGAACTAATAACTCTCCTTTCCAAACTTCAACTCCAACAAAGGGATGAATTTTAAGCAAATTCGTTTCTTTCTCGATCAATCGTAGGTCACTTCTTTGTGAGTGCATGTTAATCTAATTATTACATTCCAAAGCATGTAATGCTTCTTTCTAAATCTTAGATTTAAAATTGTTTTTTTATTTCATAAACTTTTTATTAATATCTATATTGATGTTTCTTTATTAGAAATAAAGGGAGAAATGTCTTTTCTAGTGTTCATTGTAACGTGTCATGATATGTTTTCTAAAAAAGCTCATAATACAATGGATATAATTATTAGAAGTCTTCTCATTTTTTGTACTAATCTTCATATTTTATTTGCGCTTATACAAATAAGAAATTCTTTTAAAAGTGGCATTATCAAGTCTTTAATTAATTTGAATATTCTTAAATTACCTAAAACTGAAATATAGCACCAGCATCTTATGCAGCATGTGCATTATCGTAAACATTTGTTTCATCATAAGGTAAATAATCAGCATCTTACAAAACCTCAAGCTTTTAAGACCGTTACAGATACCTAACTCTTTCCGGATAAATATCCTTGGAATAATTTTTATAATTATATGCTTGTATCGTAAATGGGAAAAAAAATTCTGTCAAACAAATGTAAATTTTTATCTGGAGATTACTTAAAAGAAACCTACAGATCATTTAAAAAGTCAGGCTGTATAAAATGAAAGTATCTAATGCAAGATATCATATATGTATATAAAGTCATACGTATTCGCACTGCTAGTCTCCTTAATAATAAATTTTTTTCAAAAAGTTTTTATGTTAGATACTTAATACGAAAAAATACCTTTAAAACTAATGGCCGTTAGCTAATCACCATACTCCTTTACCACCATGGCCGTAGACACCAAGTCCATAAGCTCCATTATCACCTCCATGCCCTGCATACCCAAGTCCTGCATATCCATGTCCTCCATATCCGTGTCCTCCATATCCATATCCTTCATATCCATATCCTCCATAGCTTTTCCCTACCAATGATCCAGCATGTCCTGCATAGCCTCCATGGACTCCATATCCGGCTCCATAGTAGGGATGGGCTGAGGAGTGGATATTGACAGCTGCAGGATCCTGGTTAGAAGTTCCAGGTTCGTTGGTTTTTATTGAGGCTTTAAATCCACCGTGATCGGCAACGTAGTCAACATGCCTTTGGATGCCCCTATTGTCAGTGAATCCATAGCTTCCCTGAACGTGTTGCCCACCAATACCGGATTCCTGTCGGTGTTTCTCACCGTGATGATCTTTAACGGTGTAGCCAAAGGCATAGGGTTTGGCAGCTGCGTAGTGCTGGAAAAAATAAGGAACAGGAATATCTTAGTTATATTTCATATTAAGTCAAATGATTTGGTTGAAGCAAATGTGTTTGGTTGAGTAAGTACAGATTTAAGCTAAATTTTACTGTGAGCAGTAACTCAAATGAAATTTTTGTGTCACAATGAAGTTTATCATGAAACTTTATAACCTTTATGCATCATGATAACCATTAACAATATTTCAATAATATACCATGCGTCCGAACTAAAAGTATAAAAATGTTATGACTTATTATTGCAGAATTACACATTTTCAAATACAGTGTTACGAGACGTGCTTAACTTGATATGCTGAAGTTTTTGTAAGTTCTATAAATTCTAATGTATTTCTTGCTTCAACAGAAAGACACATTATCTTATAAGCAAAATATTGCCACATTTTGGAATATGACATTTTCAGGAATTTATATTAGAAGTGGGAGCCCGATTGCCGGTCAATCAAGATTTCCGGATTTAATTCCATTAGTTCGACACTCTTAAGTATTCAGTAATTCCGTTACGCATACACTAAAAAATTGAGAATTCATGAATATATCATTTACGCAATTCGTAAAACGATTCCTTATAAGTTACGAAAAATTTGGAGGGAACACAGTCACTGTTTAGACATTTGTCTCCAACAAAAGAGGCACACATTGAAATTTTTGGTATTAAAAGATAAAGTGTTCCTACTATTTAAGTATTTTTTTAAAATTCTAATGGATAATTTCGTAATAAAAAGTAATAATTTTTGATTACGTTTAACTCAGACACCCTATATATACATTATATAGTCAGAAATTTTTCAAAATATTCCGTTCAGATTTAGTTTACAGATACCTTTTAGTTATTCTATATTTTAATATCAGTATAGAGTAAGACAGGAATATTCTGTATGCTGTAGAATAGTAATATTGTACGAATCGGGTAATATGGTTATAGACTGCAAAACAGAGAAGAAGTTTAGCGAGTCATGGCAAGCGCGATCGAAGAAAGAATTTTTGAAATACGCGTAAATTATTGCATTTCGTAAATAAAAATGAATATTATGGCCATTTATTGAAGTAGAGATAAAAAAGGTTTTCTAAAAATAAGAGGTAATGACAATTTATTACGAATTAAATAGTATTTTACTAAATGCTGAATTTATAGATCGGAGAAAGGTTTTTCAGGTTTTTTAAAGTAAAATATTTTGAAATTATTTGATTAAAGATAGTGGATCAAGTAATTAGCGAAATTTTGCATCAAAGATCAATATTTTGCTATCATTCGGGAATTTGAGGAGAGAAAAACAAACTTATTATTTTAAAATGGAATGAAGTAACTGTTATCTGAATGAGAATTTTTATTATTGACTATTTAAAACCTATAAAGCATTTCAACTTAAACGTTTTATAATTGTTTTTTTTAATATTTAATTTTTAATTTTTCTAAAGAGTATAAGGTTTTAAAAAATAAATTTAACTTTTATGAAACTTGCATTTATTTCTCACACTTAAATGTATGCTATTTAAATTAAACTAAAGGAAATCGAACGAGAACAATGTAAAAATAATAATAAATGTAATTGAAACACAGAAGAAATAAACATGATTTATATTTGCTTACCCCTAAATAGCCATCAGCTATCACCATGGAGATAGTAGAAAGAAGAATAGCAATCTGAAAAATATATATATGTTTTTACTACAAATGATAAAATACTGAAATAAAAGAATTTTCGATAATGATTGCTCTCGATAATGAATAATGGTATATATTTCATAATTTTAAAAATTTTATTTCTCTTAAATTTCTATTATTATATCAAAAAATTATTTTACAACAATATAAAAATTAATATGTTTATTAAAATTTGCTTTATTTAATTTTGTTGCAAAAATAAAATGAAGCAAATTTTAATTTTAATATAAAAATAATCTAACTGAATAGAAATGTTTTAAGGATCTATAATAAATATCATGGTGGCAAAATATAGAAAAATTACTTATTTATTTTGTTTTTTTTACGAATAAATATTTTTTAATTGTAGAAGGCTTGTAAAAAAGAGAACATTACAGAAATATTATAAAATAAACGAAAAAAAAATTGAAACTTCATGTTGCCAATAGTTATAAATAATTAAACAAAGCCAAAATATTAAATATTTTCCTCATTGTAATAATGATTAAACGATTCAAGTCAATGATTTCTTCAAAATGAAATATTTATTTTCATTTTTGCAAATTATTTTATTATTTGCAGTTTCTAATCGAAATTCGTTATTTGTTCAATAATTAGGAATAATGTTTTCATTCATAGCGGAAATCATCATTGAGAATCGAATATTTATATTTAGTTAACAACATTTGACTTGTAACTAATAGTTATTAATGAACTGGTTTGATGGTATTGGTGTATTGAGGAAGCATGGTAGTAGTGTTGCGGTTCTAGGCCCAAAAATTTCCAAGCTTGATGCCTGTTTCCGCCTAAAATCAACCGTGTAAGTGGTTCTAGTAAAATGCGCTATCCCGCTGATGTAATGTGGAAAGGTGGAGAACTGGGTAACGACCAAGGAGTTGTTCTCGTTCATTCTCACCACGATTCAAAATCATGAAAAAAAATTCTAAAATAGTTCCTTCAAAACAGGGTATCATTATAATTAAAATCATTTCTCACACTAATATCCCGAAATGGGGCTTCTTGAAAGCAAATCCTAGAACTTTGTGTCCTTTATAGTTATGTGAAAATGCATCCAGTACTTTAGTTGAGTTATTTGTTTGTACAAAGCATTTATTCACTGTCAAATTTCTTAAGAATAATAAGACACATTCAATTCTATTCAGGATTAGAATAAAATGTTCAATTATACGCTTCTTACATATGCGCAGTTTTAGAAAATTTCTATAAATTATCTCCAGCCATTAAAGAAAGTTAACCATTTCATTATGAGTAATGAAATTTCAGTATATTCTTTTAAAATAAATATTTTGAATTAGGAAAAGCAGGAAAGTTTTTCTGCCTTCTTTTCACAATCAAATTCCCCTTTCATAATTCTGCAACTTATATTTTTATAAATTCTGAATTGATTATCTCTGCCAATAAAAAACCCCATTTAACCTTTAGTTTATGATACCTAAAAAATCTCAAAATATTTTCTAAAAGTGAGAATTTTGAAGAGGACAAACCAGGAAAGTTTCGACTTTCCTAGAAAAATAAGTCGAGGATAAGATCAATATTTCCGTTTTATAAACCGTTGTGTTATCTTTTTTTAGGCGAAGGCAATAAAATTATCTAAGCAATTTTAAAAATAAGAGATATTAAACCAGTGAGTTGAGAAAGATGTACCAAATTATTTAGAATTTGTGGCATAAGATCTACAAGAAAAATATCATACCTTATGCAATGGAGAAATTTTAACTCCTCAGTATTTGTAAATCATTTATGTATAGATAAGTTAAGATCAACTACCCCTCAAAATATCTTAAAATTTATGTTTCAGATTTTTCCAATCTCTTATCGTCTTATCTTTAGATTTTAAAATAATTCGATAGCTTACCTTACAAATCATTTTGCTTTGGCTTCAGGTAAAACTGATACTTGTCCTGGGCTGACGTTATTCTGATTCGAATGTGGAATTGTCCCCATATTTATATAAATCTCCTCTGTATTTTTTGAAATTCCAAACACCTGTTCTACGACTTATTTTTAAAAAAAAATATTGAATGTAACGAAATAAAGATTCTACGCTGTTTCGATATATGACGAAATAACAAATTCTTCGATTTCCCACAAAATAGTTGAATGAAAAAAAATTTCTATTGTATCGAAAAATTTTGGACTAAATTCTTCAAGTAGTTTTCTCTCGGTGAAAGGTAAAATCGATTAATATATTTCCCATAGTTAGGAAATTGAAAGAAAAGCAGGAAAATGTGTTTGAAAAAAGTTCTAGGTCAAATTAAAACTTGGGTGTAACCAAGAAATCGACAATCTATGTCATTGAAAATGAAAAAAGTAGAACCAACTGAGCGTGAAGGATGGGTGTCAACTGGATTTGATTTTGAGCCTTCGATGCTGATGTTAGTTACAAAAGAGGTATTATCATTTTCTAAACACTGAAAAGAAAATAAATATCTAAGTTCCATTTTTTTATTTCCCATACATACAAAATTGTTTTGTTACACTTTATAGTTAAAATAAATTATTCTGAATCTCTCTTATTACAAAATTATCAAATGCTAATTATTTTTTAGTGTTACCATCATAAAAGTTTTTAGTAATTTTTACATCATGCTTTGTTTTAATTATTCCAGAGCAAATGTTGAATAATGTTTGTTAGAAAATTCAAATACGGAATATATTCAATCTAGGAAAATAAGTAGATACCCATGATGTAGAAAAAGAAATCTCGGAAGTAAAAAACAACAAAAATAAATTAATACAAGTCAATAATGCAGATTAATAAAATACCGATTTGTTTGTAAAAAAATAATTCATAAATATTCTTAATCCTTTACTTGATTTTTTTTATTTCTTTTGAGTATGGAAACTGACGTTGCAAACTTACATTTTTCTCAGTTTCATCTGCGAAAATACGAATGGAAAGGTAAAAGACAACGAATTTGTAAACCAAAGTGAATATAGGTATAAATTGTTATACATAAAAATGCACTTTGTATTAAATATTGCTGAACAATACATAAAATAATGAGAATTTGGATAATACAATTCATTTTATTAAGTATTAAAAATTTGCGTGTTTTTTTCAGATTAAGCATTTCAATTTATTAAACCTTAGAAAGCAGCGATGAAACTAACTGTTTTTAATGAAAGTATATTAAACCACGTATTAGGATGAAAAGTGTTCGAATGTTTAAAATTAGTTCTATCTTCCTTAGTAAATACAATGATGAGGCTACTGATTTCTCGAAAGAACACCAATTATGGATCGTAACTTTGTATTACAGACAGGCTTATTAGCTATTCGCAATACAATATAAATTTATATATATTGAGTCAGCTACCGAATCTAGAGCAAGGTTAACTCTTTATGGATAAAATGGTGGTATCTTTGAAAAAGTAAAAAATAATTGATAGAAAATTATCAACTGAATTCGGTACCGTGCCTTTAAATAGTGCTTTTGAGTGCAGATAACAACTCCATATGTATCATTAGCATAGGAAAATTTCTGAATGTGTAACTCCTTCCGTACCATTAAAACAAACAAAAAATAAATAAGTCATTATAAAATTAAAAACCAACATGAGTGGTTTTCCCAAAACTTTCTTGCATACTTTCTAATAAAAGCTTTATTCCTTCCCAACAAGTGAAACTGCTGTCCTCGGCAAAGCCACAAATGCCTTGCATGGTATTGATGAACAATGTAAAGAAGTATTAATCTTTGAATTGCACCATTGAAATTTAGCAATTTCATTGAATCAAGAGTGTGATTCTTCGGTGATTAATCCCTGGCATAAGATTAATACATAAGTATCATATATCGAATTTTTATTTTGGACGCCCTTCTTTCGGCTGATTGAAACCACAATTTGACATGGAACTATAATTGAAGTCACATGATTACACACCAAATTTCAATTAATTAAATCATTTCATTCTTGTGTCATCGCATTCACATGCTTGTGAAATAATGATTAAAATACAAGGTGTTCATTAATTATTGTCGGGGTTTCCATACCTCATAACTTTCGAATGAAAAATATTACGCAAAAACCGATTACATATTCGTAAATTACAACTCAAAGAATTTTATTAATGATATTAAAGTGTAAAGCTTGCACAATTTACACTTTGTAGGCATTCAGCTGAAGGCGATTATGTATTCGTAAATTACAACTCAAAGAATTATGTATTCGTAAATTACAACTCAAAGAATTATGAATACGTAAATTACAACTCAAAGAATTATGTATTCGTAAAGTACAACTCAAAGAATCGCCTTCAGCTGAATGCCTACATAGTGCAAATTGTGCAAGTTTTACACTTTAATATCATTAATAAAATTCTTTGAGTACAACTCAAAGAATTTTATTAATGATATTAAAGTGTAAAACTTGCACAATTTGCACTTTGTAGGCATTCAGCTGAAGGCGATTCTTTGAGTTGTACTTTACGAATACGTAATCGGTTTTTACGTAATATTTTTTATTCGAAAATTATGAGGTACGGAAACCCCGACAATAATTAATGAACACCCTGTATATATATATATATATATATATATATATATATATATATATATATATATATATATATATATATATATATATATATATATATATATATATATATATATATATAATACTAATTAATGAACACCATATATTAGTATTATATATATATACAAGAGAATACTATATATTCTCTTATATATATAATATTTATTATGATAATAATCTGCATAAACAAAATGAGACCTACACATTTTTATAAAATTCCAGAAGTTGACCCTCGCCGAATACGGAAAAAAGAAGTGCTAAAATTACAGTAAATTACAAAAAGCAGTGCTACACAATGCTGGCTGTACACCCATATGTAAGAATATTATAACTTAGGAGCACGGCATACTGGATAGATGAAAATTTTCATTTAATGCTTATATAAAAAAAAATATATATAGATTTGACGCCTAAAAAATCATTTTAACTGATAGTCTTATGTGAAAGTATGTGCAAGAAAGCTGCGTTGCTCATATTACTTGTTTTTATGCTAAGTCAACAAAATTATAAATTTTTCCAAACAGCAGATTTTTTTAAAAAAAATTTCTTGAACTTTTTAAAGTAACATTCAATAATGTTACATATTGTGCTCATTAAAGACTTATTAATTATTAATAATTAATGGTTGCTTATATAAATCTGAAGACAGACTTTGAAAACATTTCATTTTATTAAGTTTTAAAGAAATAATTATATTTGTTTCATAAACGCATCAATATATGATGGTAGCAAGAAATGAACTTAATAATTAAAATGGGTAATTAAAATTGATTTCATTTAAGCAATTATTGAAAATGAGTTATTTATTTAGACATTTTAAAAAATCAATTAAAAATAATTTTGACTTTAAATAAAATCTTCTTACACTTTTCTTTCTCTTTTTCTTCTTTTAATTCTAAAGATACAAAATCTTCCGTGTATTAGTGTTGAAATGATTGAAAAACAAAATTTTGAGTCTGATTACTGTAATTATTGATATTTTACTGTTGTCATTATTTATACTTTAGTTATTTTTAATCAGTTATTTTTAATCAAGAATGATCAATTTAGCCATTTAAAATTAAAGTATAAATTAATTTTGATTTTATATAATCCAATTTTTATAAGAATTACTTGTTTTCATTTTTTTTCTTTTAATTCTGAAAATGATGCAAATTTTTTAATGGATTACTTCCAAAATGACTTAACAATAAAAACCAGACTTTTTTGTTATTTCGCTTAAAGGAAGTAAGTATTTATGTAAAATTGCAAAAAAGATCTGATATTAAAAACTTAAATTTTAAAGATTCTTTTAAAATATAATCCTCTAGATTTAATTCTGTTTTACTTAAAATTCTGAACAAAAAAAGATAGTTTTAAGCTAAAAAAAACACTTGAGAATAGTTCAATTAAAAAATGACTTTCTGGTTTTTTATCTAAATCTTATCCTTTTCCTATTAAAGATTTTTATTTATATACATTTAATATTCTTAGATGGATTATAGGAATGCTTCTTAAAAAAGCTCCTTTTTAGAGATAAAATCTTCTTTTTGTATGCAAAACGATTATTCGGACAAAACAATTTTAAGAAGTTCTTTATAATAAAATATTTCACCGGGAGTAGTTTCCATATGATTTAGCTACATTAGTCTTCACGTTTTATAGGAACAGTAGGGTTATTTTGGAACAGACTTCATAATCTTGAACCACGATCAAATTAGGACAACGACACCTGAAGTGGCGCGCCCACTCTAAATTTCTACATCACACCAGAGGTACGGCAATTGGCTCCGACGGATTCAACGTGCACAAGAGCTGCTTGTGGACAGTTCTTCGATGGAATCGTACCTCGAACCTCCGAAACCCGAAAACCTTAGACCAACCTTACCAAACAGGCCAACGCAGCCTCAGAAGCCCTCTCCATTGAATTAGTATACTCTCTAATTAGAATTTGCTCGCAAGACCGTTCTAAAGCTAGAGTAAGACCAGAACCACCACAGCCACAATATTTTTAACTGCCTCCGAATCGGAGATCAGGAAAAGCGGCAACACAAGGGTGTGTACTCTCATTCCTCCTACTTTCCTCTATAGTGACGCGATATCACGCGTGAATATGGTTGAAACAAAAATGCGGTACAAATGTGTAATTTTCTTTACTAGACCACAAGCCAAACTTATTATAATTAATATTATAGATATATACGAATAGAGAGATCGATTGATTATCAACTCGTTAACAATTCAAAATTTGTTACAAAACAATAATTCTGGTAATAAAGCTCAGTACCAAATATTAACCATTAATCGTTATTTTTATCATTACTTTCAAATACCTGCAGATAAACGGGATGGATTTCTTGATTATGGATAACTTCCAAAATATATACAAGAATAGGAAAAAAATGGCATTTTGTCAGGATTAATAATTGTATTAAGTTTCAAGAAAGCCAATATTATTGCATAATACTGTTTATTTCGATGTAATTCATAATTTACAAAAAATTAATAAGATGATTTTTTAAATCCTTCACCTAGCAAAGCAAACAAAACTTGCTAAAAATCTCACAAGATTTCAGTTATTAAAATCACATGCAAATTTTCAGTTCAAGCAAAAATAGAGCTAATAGTGAAAAGAAATTTTATAAGTCAAGTAGCCAAAATTTTATATATTAGTATAAAGGTCCAGTATAGACTAAGTTCAGTTAATAATTATTAATTGCTTAAATGTAAAACAAAATTAAGAAAATTATATTTATTTATTTATTTTTATTTCAACCTTGTATAGCAAAAATAAATTTCATGATTCCTTTCAATTACATAAATATATAAGATGGTCATTTCTATCATTTCAGTTATATTGTTAAATATAATTTTTCTTAATAAAGTTACTTCAAGAGAAATGACACTAAGACAATTTCTAATGCATTAGTATGGAGCATTAAATTATCAAATTTTATAAAATTAAATCATTCTAAAAATTTTGAGTTCGGAAATTTATATTATTTTTTAGGAATTAGATTTACACTTTAGTCTTAGCAGAAAAAGGATATTAGAAAACTATCATATGTTTTTAAATTAAGTTTCGTAATTAATTAATTCATTCATTAATTTAATTCATAATAATTTTCTTTTAAGAAAAAATAATTTGTTATGTACGATGAATTTGTTTTATGTCTGATTCCATAACTTTAAATATTAGTCGATAATTTTGCTAGTTAAAAAAAACATGTAAGAAAATGTTAGAATAATTAAATTATAGACGCCTTTATTATAGACGTGTCCGTTGTTTTTCATTGAAAAAGGCAAAAATAATACTTTCCTGATTTTTATCCGTCAGTCAAAAATATCTGTTCCATTTTATTCATTAATACATGAAAAAAACTAAACAAATTCCTAGACAGTTTCCTATACATAAAATTGTCATGTAGTAATAATTGAAAAGGTATTCTACTGAGGCGAAATCACTGATTTATAAAGAGATCAATGATTTTAGTTATAGTTTTTATAGCAAAAAATCTTCAACAATAAAACTGTCTGTTAAATATTTATTTTTATTCCTCATACGATCATATATTGAAGTTCTTTCAAGCAGAACTTGTACTTAAAACTTAGCTCAAAATAAGCCAGAATTATATTTCTCATTTTTTAAAATTTTAACCTGATTTCTTTATTCCGAAATCTATAGTATTTCAAAAAAGAGCATACCATTTAAGTGATTAAGAATAGAACATTTGTTGAATATTTTGTCGTGTCAGTCAGATATCAGAGATATAAAATGTTTTAATATCTTTTAAAGGTCTAATGAAAGTGATTATTATTATCCTCTAAATATTTGCCACCATCAATTTACATATTTACTAAAAAAATCTGTAAATCGATGATGATAAGTACTCCATTTATATATTTCCAGATAAATATTCCTTTTACATATTTACATGATAGATACTACTTATTACTTTTTTCCCTGATAAATACTCCTTTTATATATTTACTAAAAAAATCTGCTAAATCTTTAAGCATCCATTCATGTTTGATTTATTATAATTGGGGGAGGGGGGGTAGTTGTTTTGCTGTTGTGATTTCAAATTTAATAAATGACTTTTGAAAAATGCTTTCATAGTACTTTGTTTTGTGTAGTTTCCTAAGAAAATAGATATACCACAAGGCAGGTCATATATCAAAGAATCTCATTTATTTACATGCAACATCTTTCACACACACTAGAACAAGTCGGGACAAAACAAGAACACTGAGTATATAACATTTTATACACTATAATATACCCTTCTCAACTCTACAAGCGATGCGAAAGCTTAGCGTTGATAAATAGTGTGCAGAAGTGCAGTATCTTCGGAGGGCTTCTGATCATCGGAGCGTTCCGAAGATAGCCGGTGTATTTGTCCATTCCATTGCCCGTTCCAAGCGCATTAATCAGGGTCAGAGGCGAGCGAGCTGGAAAAAAGTGGAAGAGATATAAGATTACTGACTTTTCAGGAATTATTAATTAGGACTGGAATTAGGAAAAATTATTACAAAAATAATTCGAGGAAAATGTTGCAGAATTGCAAATAATTTCATTAACTAGATCTTGGTTTGGAATTAAAATATCTTGACAGTTTGCGTTGATTTTATAGAAGCATATGTATTTTAGCAATAAATAAATGTTGCTGAAGCAGTGAAAATCCAGAGTGATGTTGTTATATAAACTAATCTGCTACAAATTATAAGGGCAGTATGCTATACCACTAGCGGTTTAAAAAAAATATTATTAGTCAGAAAAAAGTGACCTTAAAATAAGATGTTTTGTTAAGTATAATTATACTTGCATCAATGGATAAAGAAACAAATGCTACTGTTGATGAAAATAAATACTAGTATATTAACTTCCGCCTTTTTTAAAGGAGTATCTTGACGAGATTTCGTTGAGTAGGTAGTTAAGTCGAAATGGCCCGCGTTTGCTTGGAATCTCATCTCAATAGTTTTCTTTTGTGTAAAAACGTTTGAAGAACCGATTTAAGGTGGTTTAGAAAGACTTTATAGCTGAGAAAAAAAGTAGCCTTAAGATAAGAGGTTTTTATAATTATGCTTGCATTAATGTATGACAGAACAAATGTTATTTCTCAAGAAACTGAATAGCAATATTTTAACTTCCATTTCTCCTGAAGGACTATCTTGACGGGATTTCTATGAGCAGATAATTAAATCAGAAAGCCCTGCATTTGCTTGTGGAATCTCACTTCTATGGATTTCTTTTTTGTAAAGATGCTTGAAGAACTTGTTGGTGATTCAAATTAACTACAATAAATGCACAATGAAAAAATGCGAAAGTAATCATTAAGGAAGCATGCTTACTAATATCAAATAATACTTTTAGCTATATTCACAATTCCATCGATCGTTTACAAATGTCTGTGCAATGATATTGGACAGTTCAAAATGTTTCGATAGCTAACAAGATTCTATATTTTAATATGAGTTATGTTAATAATAGTTATTTAGTTATATGAGTTATTATGAGTTATTTAGTTAATATGAGTTATGAAACTCTGATAGTTTAATGGTTTTCATAATACATTACTCATAATGCATATAAATTCTAAGGACACTTCGTAATGTATTGTCAGCTAGTTCGATGACAGAAGCATCATCATGGTTCATATCTAACTTTCATACTTACAATAACTTAATTTGCAGAAGCTCAATAGTAGGCGTATTTGGGAACCCTGTATGGGATATGGTAAGATGGGGCGTAGTGAGGTCCAGCATGGTGAACAGGAGCGTAATGAGATGGGGCAGCATATGCAGGGGCGTGAACATGAACTGGAGCAGCAGAGTGGACACCGACAGCAGCTGGGTTCTGGTTGGCGGTTCCGGGTTCATTGGTCTTGACCTGTGCCCTGAATCCATGGTGGTCAGCAACATAGTCGACTTGTCGGTGGATACCGTGAGCATCAACGTATCCATAGCTTCCCTTCACGGCTCCCTTGCCATCTCCAGTTTCTTTTCGGAATTGTTTGTTGCCATAATCATCTTTTACGTCGTAGCCATAATCGTAAGGTTGAGGTGCATGCTGAAACAATTGGAATTTTTCTGTTGAACATTGCGCGCTAAAAATATGAGTTCATTACAGTAAAATCGATTTTTTTCAGCAAACTTGTAATGTTTCAAAGTAATCGCGTCAGTTTATGGGAACTCATTAATATCTTTTTTTGTACAAAATTCTGAAAGAATAATTTAAGAATTTCAAGAAAATTTTCAATATTTTCTTCACCCAGAAATCATCTAAACTATAAGTTCGTTTTTTTTTTAATGTGAATCTATTTTACATAGCTTCATATCACACAATATGATTTTTTAAATTTATTAAATTTATCATCAAGCAATTAACTGAAAATATTCATAGTATTTTTTTTTATTATTATTGATTTCATTTATTTGAAATTTACTTCAATAATCTGAACTAATAAATTTTGTCATCACCTTGAAGTATATTATTTTTCATTGATAGAATTTCGGAGATATTTCGGCTAAACGTATATTTAATTCAATCAATTACATTTTTTAATTCATTTTATTTTATTACTTTTAAGATGTATTTTTTAATTTATACTTTTTATTTAGTATATTTAAAATAAAGTGCTTACTGCATTTATAAGTTGATGATGATGTTTGTATTCAAATTCTACTTATATACTAAGACAAAAATTCAAAGAATTTTGGCAAAAACTAAGTTAATTTTAAAATACTTTTTTTAACTCATTGATCCATCAAATTATTGTTAGTGTTTTTTATAATGACTTGACTATAAATTAAAAAAAATTATCTTTTCAGCTAATTTTGTGATTGTTTAATATCTTTTCAAAATAGAGCACGTCAAAATAGAGTATCTTACAAAATAGAGTACAAAAGAGAGTAATCGTTACAAGCCAGTCATCTTCGATTTTCTCAGAAATATACATTTAATTATTAATACAATTGCTATATCATGCATTTATTTATATTGTATGTCTAATAATTGTGACTAACAAAATATATTCATTTGTTTTTTAAAGTATTATTAGGAAATTGCAATAGAAGGCTTATCTTTTATTGATTTATTTCATTAAGAAGTAATATCATCTCATTAAAATAAAAGTTCCTTTTTTTTATGCGTAAAGTACCTTAGACTGAACTAGCTAATAAATGTTTTTATTTATTTATTTTCTAAAAAAAATCCTCAGGTCTCATAAACTTTTGTTTTTGACTTGATATCATTCCCACTTAGATCAAATTTAGGTATTTTAAATATAAATAAGTTCCTTTTGCTTACAAAAACGACGATTCTGTTTAACTTGTAAATAATAAACAATTCGTTGCTATTTCAAAATGAAAGCGAATGCATAACTCTAAAGCGCTACGGCCTCTTCGCAAACTAATTTATTGTTTCCCCTTTCACTTTGAGGAAGATCTTCTATGTTAAGGGTTCAATAAAAAAAAAGGCGAGTTTATATAATAGGAACCACTTTCACTTACATAATCGTGAGGGCCTTCATAACCGTGACCGTATCCATGAGCAGGATAATGATGTCCGTATTGGGCTGAAACTACAGCAGATACAGCAATAAGCAAGGCAACCTGAGGGAAAAAAATGTTTTAATGTATTTAAATATTAGTATTAAAAGGTTGTTTTATTTTATCTCATATGCCATAAAACAGGAAGTCTATAAGGAAAGCGTTAAGACAAAAAAAAAGTTTGTGAATGTCTAAAGTTGAATTTTAAAAAAAACTCTTTGTCAAACTTTCGATCATTAAATGCATAAATGACTATAATTTATTGACTTAACATTTTTTCTTATCACACAAAACCTTTCCGGATTTATTTTTCTAAAATTAAATTTTAAGTTCCGCTCAAAAATTCTTTTTATTACTTCCGGTGTTTTTATGAGATTCCATTTATTTTATCAAATATTTATATTTTTCTAATTGGCAATCTTTTTTTAATATTATTCCTGAATGTAAAGTATCAAAATATCTTCCTTAAGAACATTGTTATATATAGGACAAATTTGATAAAATAGAACAAAGCAAATAACAAGATTTTACAGATTTCTAAGGATTTCATATCTAAAAATTAAATCATTAAATTTAAATGGTCAAATTAGCTGCTTTTCAAGAGAATTCAGACATTTTGTTTAAGGAATTCATCGTTTCTTAAAAATCTTCTTCCGATGTAGCAATCTATGAAATAAATATATTCAATCGTCTTTTTTATGAAACAAATCCTGATGCAATGTATTCCGCTATCAGAACAAAAAGACAATGTATGCATTATGCGAATGTAATGGAAACAGAACAGAATTAAAATAGAGAGAGTTTTACATATCAGATTTTCAAAAATATGTGAAGAGGTTAGTAGGAAATATTCGAAATGTAAAACTTTTTTATTCTAGAATAAATGAAAATACAGCTGAAATTACTTTTAAATACTAACTTACACTAATAATTATGTTAATTTTTATAAAACTTCAGGAAAAAGAGCATTATAAGGTATTTATTTTTATACCGTTTTAGTATTAATATATTTATTTTTAGAATACATTTTCAATTACTATAACAACAAAGCAAGTCAGTTAGATTGGTTGCGGTTTTAGCACTTCAATTTGAAACTACAAGATGCCTCTTTAGGACTTGATTTCTTAAATTAAAAGTGCATCATAGTTCCGCTTAAATTTGACTTAATTACAACTAATTCATCAGGTAAATCCATTTTGATAATTTAAAAATGGTAAATTATAATGTCCTGCTCTCTTAATAATAACTAAGCCTGGAGTAAAACGGACTTATAAGTAAAACATTTTAATATGCTTAAATTAAAATAAAATGCAACTGTGAAATCTCACTTTCAAATCACATTTTTCATTTTTCTCATAAGTATAAGGAATTAAATTATGAACTGGATATTTCATTAAAAAGCATTTGAATTGAATATTTCATTGTTAATTACTTCTATATCCAAAATGTTTTAATCTTTGGATTAAAATATTTTGGACCGAGTTACAATTCTAATAATGAATAGAAAATTCCGTAATGGCGAAAAAAAATTATTCCTTCCTCTGGAAAAATGCGCTCTGGAATCCTAAAGAAAATAAATTTGGGCTGTTCATTTTTTTTTTATTTTGTTCAAAATCTGACATTTTCTTTAATCAACAGAACAAAG
Organism: Argiope bruennichi; assembly: GCF_947563725.1. NCBI lineage: Eukaryota > Metazoa > Arthropoda > Arachnida > Araneae > Araneidae > Argiope > Argiope bruennichi. The sequence goes on from NC_079154.1 coordinate 61,962,273, forward strand.
CAGCAATAATAAAATCACCAACTTTATAAAATTAGTTATTAAATGCATTTCAGTGGAAAGGGAGATTAAAATTCTTGATATTTCCCCGAAATTTTAAATTTTTTCCATATTACTTTCTTTTATTTTTACAAAAAGTTTGCTGAAATTTGCCTTGTTTAAACCCCAATATCATTTTCAACCGATTATAAACATTTTCTACAAGACTACTTTCATACTAATATAAGACACACTGAAATACTTGCTGTAGAGTAAGTCTGCAGTATTCCTTGCAGACAACTTACCTTGAAGATCATTTTTCCGAACTTTTATTAAACTCCACAGGACACAGGTGAGCTGCTGCTGTTCCAGTAAATCCCTCTTTGTGTATATCCCACATTCCGCACCTACGGTCAGTATTTATACCTCTTGGAATGGCAACACAGCGGATAGGAAACGATATGTTCTCAGATGGGAATTCTAGGTCAAGCTGATTTCAAACCGAGATTAACACGCTCATTGTTGAGGGAACAAATGTCCATACAAAAGGCCGAGGGAGAAATCCCATTGTCTACTTAAATGAGCACTGGTCAAACACGGCGGCCAAATAGGACTACATTGTAAAAAAAAAGTGAGAGAGGGAGAAAGTGCAATGCATCAGTTTCTAGTGTCTTATGATACGCCACGCCTTGAAAGTTACATACCTCAATGTTACGAAATTTAACAATTTTTTTTTCTGATTTGAAAACTCTAACGAAGGTTGAAATGTAGTATCAGGTCACATTTTGTATAAAAGATATTAGTTTTAGATACAATAGCTCTGTGTTTCTAAAAATTTAGGTTAATCGTGCATTTTTTTTTCTTCTACTCATGATATTTTGTAAATATGTTGCTTTAATTTAACGAGATTTCATCTCATCAATTTCTGTCTGCACGTAATAAAATAAGTGATTAATTTTGGATCGCATTATGAAAAGGTATTGCTTATGGTTAATGGATATCTTGAACGTATTGTGAAATTTTGGTTGCAGAGTAAATGTTTTGCCAGTGTCTGAATGGTATTTCAAAGATTGGGTTACGCTCTATAATATGATGATTGGTTTGAAATGAAGTTTTTTTCGGAAAGATCATAAGTTTGTGAATTTAAAGTATTTTGCACAATAAGGAATCAAGTATTGTGTTCGAACACTGTAGACAAAAGATGGAATATGTTCAACCATTAGACAAATTTTTTAAAAATTATTATATAAAATAAACAAAACAAATAAATACTTGAAAACTGCATGTATGAATATAATGAAATCGTCCACAAAGCGAGTTAAAAATAATAAATTGAGAAGAATTTCATAAAACATTAAAATATATTATTATTTTATATAAAATCATTTGTATAGTACTATTAATATATATGAACGAAAACTTCTTAAATCGAAGGAAAGTAACTTGTACATTCCAGTATTTTCAATAACACGATTCAGCGGCAAGTAATAATTTAAAATATTTTATGTCATAAAATAATATTTGTTATAATTAAAATAATAATATCAACATAAACTGTATAATAAATTATTATAAATTAGGTTTGGTACTATATTATATTTTTAAATATTTTAACAATAGATTCATATTTTATTAAAAATATAACTCTTTCAAATAAATGCATAATTGTATTCATGGAAAATTATTTTCTCTTTTCATTCGAGTAATAATATCATCATAAAAACAACTATCACTTATAAATGATGTTTGGCATTGAGTATTTTTTTACATTATTTTTGAATTTGCATTCTTTTCTTTTCTTTTTCTTTTAAACTTCATATAATAAGGATGTATTCGTTTATCATCGCTATAATACTGAAAATTTTGTCCAAAAAATTAACTTCAACATCGCAGAAATTTTTTTAAAAATGCAATTTCATCAGGAGAATTTTTTTGTTTTTTTGTTTTCATGTGAACAAAACGCCTATAAATTACAATCATATCTTTTGTTTAGATGCACAGTGAAATAAAATACACAAATAAATAAAATAAATGTTATAAATAATTTATACTCAGGAGTTTTAAATGCAAATAATGCATTTAAAATTTACTGTATTAAAAAAGCCATTTAAATAAATTCTTCCGAAAAAAAAACAATGTTGCGTATAAAAATTTGAGTCATAAGTGATTATATCCCTAATCATTCCTTCCAATATCAAGCAGGATAGAAGAGATCACAGTATCTGAGCACTCTAAAAAATATTTCCACCTGTCCCATCGATATCTTTTAGAGCATGAAATATACAATGATTTTCAATTATTATAAATATTTTTTTTTCAAAACCGTGATTCATCCTCATGAATAAATCATGATGTTGCAGCTGAAAATTTCTTTAGCATATACTTCAAAGGTAAATTTCATATTGATTTGAAGATTTGATTTATTTTATCATTTACATCTAACAGCGAATGACCATTACTTTCTGACATCTCCCCAAAGCTAAAAAATTCATTCATCATTTATTATCTGTATAAAAAATATTTTGCCGAAACATCATCTTCAAATTTTAATGGTTGAAAGGTAAAATATCTGAGCTTCAGAACATTCTGCAAAATTTTAAACTTAACGGTTTTTAGTCATGTTTATTAGAATAAAGTTACAATATTTTTATATATATTTTTATTAACTGCTTAACTGGCACAAACAATGCTCAAAAAATGAGAAAATAGTTAGTTACATAAGGGTGATTCTCTTCGTAATTAATATTTATTAATAATGAAAAGAATGAAATATTAATAATGAAGAGAGAGAAAAAGAGTTGAATTAATAAAGGAAACGTAAAAGAATGTAAATATAGGAGAAACAATTACCAAATTCTTTGAAGCCAATAATTTGCATTTATTTCATTGGACAATTAGATACATCTATGCATTTAGGAAATGGTTACAAAAGTAGATGTTGAGATATTGTTGCTTTTGAAAAATATTACAAATAAATTAAAACATTCTGACGTCACTGAAACATTATACTACATTTTTGTATCATGTAATCAATCTGTAATATGATGATGAATCGGAATTCATATACTTTTATGAAGAAAATTATGCATTCAAATAAAATTTTCTACCGAAAAATCTATAACATGGTATTAAATTCCTTATTATCTGGCTGCATGCGATTACAATTTATTTGTAAATTTCAGGCGAAGAACATAATACATTACTGTATCAAGTTCTGCCCTTTATCTTTTCCATGACGCAAGCTTTTTTTTTATTTAATAAAACAAAACTGAAGCTTTAATATGACCTCTACATTAAATGGTATATTCAAAAATAGCCAACACTTTCAACACATTGAGCGCTATTTATAAAAACAAAAAGCTCCTATTCTTATAACTTCACTACCTAATCTTATCAGTAACTGATTGAATGCATCGTAACTTGTCAATCAGTTTTACTGTTTCAATTCATGAAGCTTCACTGCTTCCTCAACCCTTCATTTAGGCGACATAAAAAAAAGCGCCAAGCGCCAAACTCTTCATTATAGCGGATTAACCCCGAACACCTTTTGGCTGCGTTTGTTTCTAAGTTGTTATAAAATCTCTATAATAGAGATCTTGTCTTCCTAAAAGTCATTCAATTATTTTTTCAAAGACGCTTGTACTTGAATTATGCTATTTTGATTATTTCATTCTTTATTTTCTTCTAAAAGGTATATAAATAAAATACAATTACTCGTTTTTGTTTCAGATTTCTTTTAATTATGAAGTTTTTCCTTGCATTTTTTGTTTGTTGGTTTTATTTTTCTTTCTTCCTTTCTTTTTTAAGAATTAGAGTTTAAAATTAAATTTTTATTTCCCAGAATTATTCAGAACAAAATATTGTTCTTGCAACAAAGTTTATTTTTCTTTTGTTTTATTAAAATTTTTATTTCCATAAAGTTTTTCTTATGGTTGTGAATTTTAAAATTCTTTTGCAATACTCGACGATTTATTAAATTTTCTTTTTAAACAAAATTTTGTAATTTATTCAAGGGATTAATAGTTTTATTCTTCTAAATTATAAACATTATTTTCTCCATTAACTAAAATTGGCATTTTTTTGTAAATTTAGAGTTTTTTTTTATTAATAATTATTAAGGATAAAAATTTAATTTGCATATAATAATTGGAAATATAATTTGTTAACTTACGATGCGTTTCAGTTGTTTATCTTCTCTTAGAAGTTCCTATTTTAGTTATATTAATGTCCATTTCGAAGTAACAATGCTGTAATTTCGAACTGTGTCACATAAAAATACAATATACGGACTGGCAACCTTCTATAAACTAACTAAAAAATATTTACCTTTGACGTCTGATCTAATGTAAGACCCATTATAAACCGATTTTTTAAAAATCAGTTTTTAAAAACGCGACCGAAATCATGTCTTTACCACCAAGACACGAAGATGATAATATATTTAAAATTTCAAATAAATTATGGAAATTCAAATAGATTTAATTAAAATATGAAAGTTAGCAAAAGAAATTAACCATTTTATGAATAAGAAAATAAATGTAAAATATCCAATTTATGTCGATTCATTAAAAATTTCTCCTGTTCAAAATATCACATAAAAATAATTCCTGTTGCTGATTCTTTATAATTATAATTATTAATATTCTTTATAAAAATAATTTGTGTTGCTAAAATGTGCATATAAAAATTCTTTTGGCGAGAACATTTCTAAATTATACGTTATTTATGATAACATAAAACCCATTTTTCAGGTTAAATTTCAAAAAAATTATTACGATAATGATAAGATTAAAATAAAAGTAAGATAATTATTATATTATTTATTAATTAACATTTGGTATGAAGTGAATTTGTAATTCTGAATAAACTTCTTTAAAAAAATAATACTGTGGATACAAGAAAATTATTGAGTGAGTAAAATGAAAGAACAAATATTGAGATTGGAAAAAACGATTGTAGTTTTCGCATGAATAGAATGCCTGTGAGTATTTGCCAGAAAAAAATGTTAAATTGGCAGTTCTGTTAGTTTGGCAATGATTTTAAGTAATACTAAATAGTTTAACTTCAATTCTAAAACATTAGGTCATGAAATTCAAAATATAAATACAATTTATAGTTAAATTTTATAATATTATTGTAAATTAATTATACACTAAGATCTAAAACATGAAGTGTTTTTAAATTCTTCTGAATTTTCACAAACATAGCATATCTACTGAACAGTGAATGTTTCAGTAAAAAAAAACATCAATTAAATGAATGCTTGCTACTATCTACTCACTAATTAACATTCTTAAAAAATCCTTCATTTTTTTTCTACTTACAAGCTGAAAAACGAAAGTATTGTTCTAAAATATAATTTAATTACAATGGTTGAAAAAAAGAGTTCAAACTAATTGAACTCCGTATAATTAGTCATCGTGGAGAAATAAATTGTAGGTCAATTAAAAACTATTTTTTATTCCATAAGTTATTAGAGCATCAACTAGAAATTAGGGAAATTATTTTAATTACTTATGCAGTCATCGAGAGAAAATATTTTCAAAATTTTTACCAAGTGATTTCGGAAAATTTTATAGTTACTGTTCGTTTCAGTATTCTGACATGACCACTTATCGACAATTTTATCTCATTAAGGGGAGAGACCGGGAAGCATGAGCGTATTTCTGGAATTCTTCGCCATTCTTTGACCTTTATTTTTGCCATTTTAAAAACTTTTTTGTTCAATTTTTTTCACATGTATATGAGTATCGTGTCATTTCGGACTGTATTATTTTAATTCAGTCCGAAAGTGATCCTAGTTTATTTTATTGTTAAATGTAAACATCTCCTCCTTTCATCTTTTCTGTCACCCCTATTTTGAAGAATTAAACACATCCTAACGCATGCGCAAAAGCACGGAGGTTTTTAGAATCTGTTGTCAAACAATACTAAATACAGCACCTTCCACCCATGCTTTGCAAAACAATCTATTATGCAGAATTTAATTCAAATAATTTGGTTAATTCTTTTATAAGATTAATGTGAAATAATATAAAAATGATTTTTTTAAAAAAGAGGATTTGTTCCATAATATTATATTAGCACTAATGAACGTATTATTTTATATTTTATAATAAAAAAAGATATTTTAAAGTAATATAAAAAACGAAGTACAAAGTCTATCGTCTATAATATTAATATAGAACAAAACGCCTTCTAATACCCCCGTATCCTTAACTGAACTGATCAATGAATGGTTTGATGGATATGCTACGGGAATTTATTAAATTCCAGAATATTTACAGAAGATAAAAACGGAAATAAATATGTACAGAATTCAAGAACAAATAAGAAATGAAAATGATAGGAAACCGTTTACTACGGTTTTCTACTTTATAATATTATAAAAAAATTATCTGGAGTAATATGCAGAAAGATATTATGTATAAAAAAACATATGAATTCTGTGACTATTGCCCTTGTTATTATAATACAGTAGATGAAGGTGCAGTTAAAAAAAATCTTATATAAAATAATTTGGATAGTGGTTACGAAGAACTCTATTTGAAAGATATTTACGAATGTTAACTTCAAACAATGCAAGCCAATTATTCATCTGTCTGACAATTTTTTTTATTTATGAATAGTAAGAATTTATCTCGAGAAAAGTCAGCGGAGTTTACTTCGACATTTGATTCAAATATTTTTTTAATAAGATTTCGCATCTAAATATTGTTGCTGAAGATTAATTCACATCAGTTTTATGAGGAAGAAAACTTCTTCCACGATTTGGGTATAAATGCTTATAATAAATTTTTCATCAGAACTGAATTCTAAATAAAAGTCAGCAAAAAAAAAAAAAAAAAAAAAAACAGCGCAAAGATTTTTTTTCTTTGTTAACATGATAAAATCGGGAAAAAAAACCTTCAAAACATTTTAGTCGATTTTTTTAGAGATAAATATTAAAAAGTGGTGGGCTGTTGTGAAGAATATATTAATAAGTCATAAATTTATAAACTCGATTCACAAAGTGAAATATGTTGCACATAAAATGCTCGAGCTATATAATTTTCATGTATTTCTTTGTTTTTTATTTATATTAATGCAAAGAAACCAAAATTTAACAACTGCAATTCGAGTAACCAGCCTTTCTTCACACATTTTATTGTGAAAAAATGATCTACTGATCTAGCAACTTTAATTCTTATTCTAAATACAAAAGATTGACCAAAAAATGTAAAATTTAAAATATAAGAACTTGATAAAGTAATTCGAAATTTCAGAATTCAAATTAAAAAATATAAGTTTAGAATCTTACCATTTATCGGAAGAATTCTAATTATTGATTACCGTTGTTAAAAAAGCCAATAACAATATTAATGGTACCAACTGGAGGAAATGCAAACATATCTTTACATGTCCAATTCGTATTTGGTTTTATCTTCTAGTCATGCTTTTATCAACTGTTTGATTGATTGATTAAAGGTAGAAACAATATAATTAGATGTCCTAAAAAAATTAATCTCTATGAAATCCTGTAAAAACATAATTTCTTATTGCGTTTTTTCTCTGACGATTTGTTTATCAGAATTACCAATAAAAAGAACATTGCATCTCTGTAATAACTAAATTTTTAATAAATTCTTTATGAATCTTCGATGTGTGGCATTGACTGTTAATGCAATAATTATACAAAACGTGTATTTCTGTTCAGAATTTTCTGTAGTTTGTTAAAGTGGAATAACTAGAGCGGTACAAGCAAAGGACACATCTTAGGCACTATTGCCAGGGGGCGGAAAATGCAGTCAATTCGTTGCATTTAAAAGAAAATTCAGTTTCTAATAAGCTCTTATTCCTTAGATTTTAAAAATTAAAATGGTTTCAACAAACTCAGGAAAAATTAAAATCATTCGAATGCTTTCCTAATTGGGAGTAAAGGCTTATTAGAAACTTTTGGCGATTAGCTTATAGCTTAAGGTTATTTTATATGTTAAGCAGAATAAATTATAATAAAACGTATATTAGATATTTTCAGTTTTTTTTTATGGATGACACTTACGAAATAGGGATTTTAAATCCTTCGCATCAGTTCGAAAGAAAATAGCTTTGTTTTTTGAGCATCAAAAAACGAAGCTATTTCTTTTACAAAGCTATTGTGAGAAAACAGCGAACATTCGACAACAGCACACCTAGAAATTATATAAATCCCAAATTTTTTAGTAAAAGTATCACATGTGTTTCAGAAAAGAGTCATTTTTCAAATATCTTGGAAGTAAAACAGATTCCGAAAATTGAGTCATGAATTTATGATTGATATAATCGAACCATATAACGTAAAATAATGAATGGAAAATACTCATAATAAAACGAAACTTTTATTTAGAATGCCAATAGAAGACAAGACAAGCACAAGATGCCAAGGTAGAAAGCTTGAAAGATCACATTTATTTTCATTCCTTCCTATTAATAAGAAACAAAGGATCAATAGTATTCTAAACGACTATCTTTTGGAATTTGTATTTATGCTTTTGAATATGAAAAACCGGAAATTATTTTTGTTAAAAATAAAAGGACCTATCATAGTACAAATATCTATACTATAATTTCAGATGGTGTGAATATAATATTATCAATCAAATATCTTTATTATGCTCATACTCTTCTTTTTTCTTTACTTTAAAATTAAATGAGGCAGCTCTTTTGATATTTACGACAACAACGTCAATTGCAAGCTCCGAAATGTCTTTAAACAAACTAAAGCTTATATTTTTAATATCACAGAACTTCAATGCAAAAAAAAAATTATTTAATTCTTTTGAAGGAGAAACTGACTTCAACGGAATCATAAATACTTCTGATTTAAAAAAAAAACAAGAAGGCGAATTTATAGCATTTCAGATATTTAAAGCCTTCAATTTTTTTGAAAGTATTGTATCCCTTTTTATATTTATGCAAATATTTTCGCTGAAATTATAAAAAAGGGCAATTTTACTTATCACAGGCAAATGAATAATGCGGTAATTGTTATTCATTTTTCAATCATATATTTGAATTTTAATGTAATTGCATCTTTTTATTTCATGCAGTACATTTTAACGTAGTCACAGGGTGCTAAATATATTATTATTATTGTTATTAATTATAACGTTTGATAGTTAAAACCAAAAAGTGTGAAATAATTCTGCGTATTATTATAGACTAGCCGCCTTTGGCGACCAGCCGGTTCGCCAATCTTAATGTTCGTTTAAATTTTAATAATTAAATAGGTTGAACCGCAGTTTAACCCCCTTCTTCGCCAAGTTGCGATAACGCTCCAAAGCTGGCAATCTTTATTATGCACTATAATTGAACATCTGCTCCTTTGCTTTTGAACATTTCACAAGGTCGTTGTTGGCGATTTTTAAAAATTGCTCCAAGCAGGAGGTTAAACTCCGGTCGTACCATTAAATATTTTACGCAATTCCAACTTTAATAGATTCTTCGGCAAAATATTTTAAAACTTCAAATTTTGATAGTCATATAATTCACTCATAATATTATAAGGGCCTTCAGTCATAGCCTGATATGTATCTCTCTAATTTTCTGTTACCCCTCGTAGAAATTATGCTTTAAATTAAAGTGTAAATGATTAATCTGCAATTAATATAATAACATATTTTACTGAAACAAAGCATTTTTTTAATACTATGATTACTGATAATAGAGTCACTGAGCGTTTAGACTTTATGGGCACTAAAGAATATCTTTCTTAATTTATGTAATATCTCAAGAATTTGTCAACAAAAATTTCTCAGATTCATCATGAACAGATCGATTCATTAACAATGTTTAATTTTAAATGCATCAAACACTAAAAAAATAAAATGAATCGTTTAAAATAATCGGTCGAAAACAGGTTTAAAAAAATACTTAAAAAACGATGTACTTAAAACTATAAGCATATACAAAAAAGTATATAACTAACATAAATACAATTTAATTACAAAAGCATCCAATTAACCTAAAAATAATTTAAATCATTGAAAATAGGTTTAAAAAAAACTACTTAAAAAACGATGTACTTAAAACTATAAGCATATACAAAAAATATATAACTAACATAAATACAATTTACTTAAAAAAGCATGCAACTATCCTAAAAATAATTTAAATCATCCGTTGGTTGCCATGTCAATAGTCAGAAAACAATGCGCATGCGTGAATTTTCTTCGCCAGTTACGTTAACGCAAGTGCGTGAATTTTTCTACGCCAGTTGGGGTAACGCTATGCAGATTATACATTTTTAATTTTCTTTATTCTGTGTTATTTTAATTCAAAAGTACTTCAGAATGAATGTGAAACATGGATTAATTAACAATGTTTAATTTTAAATGCATCAAACATTAAGAAAATAAACAGAATCGTTTGAAATAATCCGCCGAAAAATGTTAACCCTAGCCTCTATTCTGTTGGGATAAAAAAATAACTGAAAGTTGGCGGTGGGGAAAATGGAAGATTTTTTTGGAGAAAAAGTTAGTTTTTAACTAATAATTAAAATTCTAATTAAAATTTCAAAAAAAGGGACCCCAGGTGCACATTCCCGACCTCTAAGGTATACATGTACCAAATTTGATAGCTGTATGTCAAATGACCTGACCTGTAGAGCGCCAACACACACACACACACACATTTAGCTTTATTATAAGTAAAGATAAAGGTTTATTTCAATAATCATCAATAATCATAGTTTCCATACAATGCCTAAAAACAAAAAAAATGTAATGTATATATTTTTTTCATTATTATTTGTATATATACTCCTTTTCAATGTATTAAGAGATCTGTCCACATTTTATTTTTCCTGTACGAAAATTTAGCATAAGACTTCCAAACTGATTTTTAAAAAATTATTTTCCAAACAAATTTTTGAAATATTCTTATGATACACTTCGTATTCAAAGACTGTCCATGTATATTCATCATTGTGAGGATATTTGTATTTTATAAATTACATCAATTATAAATGATCTTATATATGGTTATTTAAATGTGATTACATGTTAAATTTTTGCATTCCTTGATATAAAAAGTAAAAACGTATATATAATCAGGATCGCGTTTAAACTAAACAAAATAAAGTAAGAGCACAGTTTGGGTATTTTTTTTCTGAGCACCCTTTTATGTAGATACTTCACTAAGTTAGTATGACTCGCATGAAATACATAATTCTCACTCTCCCCTACATATCTTTGGTTATTTCCTAAAAGTTACCTTAAATGACATCAATTATCTGAAAATTTTCATAGACACTTGACGTCTTATTTTTAGATGACTGTCAAATTTAAGTAAACAAGAATTAGTTCTTTTTTTAGATTGTTTAAAAAAAATTTCAAAGCCAAATATATTTTTAGCAGTAAAGTAAACAGCTGTGTATATATTTTTTCTAAAATATATTTGAAGCCTAGTGTCTAGTTGACTGAATACCATCACTTGTGCATGTCAAATTTACCAAGATACTTTATTCATTCAAAACATTTACACACATTAACTACATCTGTCTTTAAATTATGTAATGGTTGTACGTTTCACAAAATTTGATGTGTTTTTAATGGTTTCTCGTTATATCAAAATTTCATATTATTTGCAAATTTTTTTTATTTTATACTGTGGCTTCTGAATTACGGTATTTTGATATAACATCTAGAATTTGCTCCTATTTGTCCGAAACTTAAATGCTTTCTTCCGAAAGTTTCTTTATTTCTAACTAGATAACTAGACACTTTATCTATAAGATTATAGATAAAGATGTATAAAGGACGATTTCGAATATCATTATTTATCATCATCATCATATCATAATATCAACTATTTAAAAAGAAGAAAAAGTGTTTCAAATCATTCATTACTATCCTCGAACACTGGAAATATAAAGAGGAAAAAGAAAGATGGATGCGATTTTAAGATTTAAAAAAATATATATACTTGTAAAACTAAATTTGGTAAGAAATCATAATTAACTTTAGCATTTATTCCATTTACTGTTTTCCACACAGTAAGCATAAGTTTTGTGGAATTGTTCTTTTTTCAAGCATTTGTAAAACAGCTAATCTTACCTCTACTCAATCTAAACACAATGTGAGGATTTTTTCACTAACAATTTTCAAAATGCTATCACCATAAAAGAAATAAAACTCATAAATAAGTTTTTATTGATCGTTTTTAATTAAATAATCATTTAGATTCACTAAATTGGATCTTTATACTATAAATAGTAGTACTAATCGGTCAAATGGAATGCAAAAGAACACCATGTTATGTTATCAGGAAAAATTTAGAAAAAAACTTCCGCCGGTTTATTTTTTCATCTGTTTCATATGGTTCAACAATTTTACATATTATGAATATCCATAAGGAATTAATTTTTTAAATATGAATATATTCATTCAAATCGCTTATTTGTCATTATTATGTTTCATACATGTCTTGAATTATCATATTTTTAAACTTTTAAACTTATTATCTCAAATTAAATATTTTATATATGTTATATGTTAATTGAGAGACATGCGCGATTAGAGACAAGTCCATTAATCTTTGTGGTGTTTAGGAACAGAAAAGAAGCTGGAATAGATTATGGTCAAAACTTCCTCACTTATTCATAGAATTTTAATGAGCAATATAATTAAATAGTTTGCCTCATGGGAGAAGAAAAAATGTTTTGAAATCATGTTTATTAAGATAAATACATTTCAGAACATATTTAAATCCAGAGCAGTTTTCTATTTCTTTCTCTCTTTCTTTATCTCTCTCTTTCTCTCTCTCTCTCTCTCTCTCTCTCTCCTTCTCTCCTTAATTAAACCATTTAAGAATTAAATTAGATTTTGAATTTTTCCTATAATAATCTCTGAAAGTTTTGGTGCTTAAAAAATATTTTTTATTATATTTTAAAATTCAAAATTATTAGCTTCATGATGATACGACCAAGCAAATTTTTTAGAAAAAAAATATGCATGATTTCCATCAATGCATATTTCATTGTTGCATATTTCATGATGCATATTTCATGATTTCAATGCAACATTTCATTGTTGCATTGAAATTCAAACTATTTTCGTTGTTGCATCAAACATTTAAGTGTGTGAATTCTTTTCCATAGTTGAAAGCTAAAGTAAAAAGTCCTGCTTATCACCCGTTCTATTTATATGAGGAATAAGTAAATCAGCAGAACCGCAAAAGATAACAATTGGAAGAAAACAGCAATTAGAAGAATCATAATTTTAAGACACTATGATATCAAAGGATTTAACTTCGTAAAAAGTCATATGATCACAACAAACATTAGTTATTAAAATAGCAAGGCTTCAATCACAATTTAATGTTCCAAAATTCTTCGAATAATCATGATCTTGAAATTACGCTTAAAACATTTCATTGAAATTACATGTAAACAAAATTCCTGTCAAATGAGCTTGTTGATAAAGGCGGCTAGTACAGAATAACAAAACCTAAGCAATAAAAATTGGAAATCTGCTGAATATTTTCTGCGTTGAATCACATCAATTATTTCTAAGCCGATTTTTTTTAATAATTTTTGTCTTATGATTCATTCTCATTAAACCAAATCGTGTAAGTCAGTTTTCAAAAATTAAAAACATTGAAACAAACTATAACATCATTCTTCCTGTTCAACGTCGTATGCGTACTCTGTGATCTTCTCTCCTATTAGTTCCGCAAGATATCCTAATAGGCTTAGAGATTACACATTTTATGACAATAGATTGCTCTGGGCTATAACACAATTATGGGCCTGATGTTATTTTTTTTTTGTAGCCAGATTCTTTGCAAAATATTATCAAGAGAAATTTACAACTTCGAAAGAATGCATTTATCTGCTTTATTACTTTATACACGATTAATTATTTTAATGAGAAACTATAACGGAAGTTATATGATATGATGTTATGCGTTGAAGTGATTTGCTTCGTTTCCAATGATTCTCTTCGACAACTTCTGGAATGTCTACTAGTATTAATTAATTTTTATAGTAATTATGATGAACATTTATGTATTAGCATTTATTAAATAATATATTAAGTAAGCACAACAAGTATTTGTTATTTATTAGATTTATTCAACGAATATGACAGTTCCAATATCTTCTGGAAAATGTGATCCATCAGCTTCGTTGATTATAAATTTATCGTATTTAGAGAGATCATAAAATTTTTTATCGTCGAAAATGATAATGTTCCCCCCAGCTATAAATGGCGCGGGGGGGGTGACAAATCGTCGCCAGCAATTCGGTTTTAGTGATCTTGCGTGATTTAAAAATTGTCAATATTGCTAAAGCGAAGGAAAGCGAACAGTATGTTATAATTATATTAGACATCAAAAGTCCCTTAAAATATGACATTAGAGGAAAAAGAATAAGTAAACTCTATACGAAAACAAACATCTCGAAGCCTTAATAGAAACCTCTTTTCTAATCTCAAAGTAACAATCCAAACAAGTGATGGTCTAGTGGTATGGTAACAAACACTAGATGGTCAACAATGGTCTCATATATCTACTCCTTTTTGGAACATGGTTGCACATAAGATTTTGAAAATAGATTGGCCATTCATTTGCAAGCATTTGCAAATGAAAAATGCTTGCAGAAAATGATAATATATCTAAAAGTCTTTTATTAGTTTCGATCATTTTTCGTCAGTTTTATATATATAATCATATTGTTGTCACTTGTATATCTTCTTTGCAACTGATTGAAATATAATTTTCTTTTCTTCTTATTTTTTTTCTTCCTACAGCTATAATCCTACAACAAATATAAAATCCACCTACAACTATATCAAACCGAAAAGAAACCACATGAATTCTAGAAACGGAGTTGTGGTGTGTCGTTAAGATACTAAGGCATATTATGTATAACGGATTTCGATAATCTTTGCGTAATTTAAATATCGCCAAGTAAGCTCATTATCCTAATGTTCTTGGCATAATCTGTAAATCGGCAAACAAAACCAAGGGCCAACCTTTGATTTTAAATAAAATCCTTGTTCCAGATCGTTTATGTGCTATGTTTTGTTCCACTGTAAAGAAATTTAACTCTTAACTTCTAAATTGCTCAAAAAAACTAAATTAAAATTTTATGTTATCATATATTATTAGAATTTAGTTCAAAGTAGTTGCATAATTGTCACTGACATTAGTGAGTAACTTATGTGTCGTTTTTAGCTCTGCGTTGTTTTAAAATGAAATTTATGCATGCATAAAACGCACAAAGTGTCTGACTGCTCAAGAGTATTTCGTTAAGTCCTGCAAATTTCTGAATTAAATTTGTTTCAAAGCAATTTTTATGGGATTTTAAAAATAAATTTTCTAAATTCTGCTAACAATGTTTCCATCTTTCTAAATATTACTAAGTATTTATTTTAGTACCTAACCAAAAAAGGTATTTTCTAAGTAGACCAAATGAAATTAATATTTCAGAAAGAAAACCAGATTGATGATTTAGATATCCATAAAATATTATTAATCAAGCCAAATTCTTAATTTCAACTGGTTTGATTTTTCTGTCTTTCAATTCTTCAACTGCCACTCAGGTGACTATATATATTTCAGCTTACAAGCCACTGAAAAAGTTTATAATTAAAAAAAAAAAGAAATGCATAGTTTAGAGTTTATATTGGGGAATCCGTAATCAAATACATCATGTACGAAATACATGCTAGATAGCAACCCATTGACTGCTGTCACCTTGCCTGCTGACTCATATGATCTCAAATCTTTTAAATACGTTTTTTTAAACAATTCTACTCATCAGTTTTATTTTCTGTTGTTTTGAAATAGTAGATATATACAGGGAAATGATTTATGATTAATTTTCAAAGTGTCAAACAAGTATAAAGCAAATAAATGATGACTATGATTTAAATCACAACAATAAATAAGGAAAATGCACATCAACAACTGAAAGGCAGCTAATTTAGAAATAATTCCCCTATTTCTGACGTAGTCATGTACATCATTTTAATTAATCTGAATTTGAGTTGGAATTTTTTACTAAAAAAAGTAAAATCATATAATTTATTGACTTTGAGAGCAGCAATCTGATTTTTTAAAAAATATTGAAAATGGAATTTAAAGAGTTTTAGGTAATACGGAAAGGAATTCAGATGATATATTTTCTTTATAAGTAAAATATATATGTATATATTTAACTAATGACGAATAAACAGTTACAATAAAAAAGTAAAACATTTTAAGCATATCATCATTATTCTTCTTAAAAAAACAGATTGCAATGTTTCGAATAATAACCTATTAGTAAAAAAAAATCGTAAATTAGTAGAGTTCTGTTAGATATTCTCCAAGTAAATTAGAATTTTAATAACATTTTAATACATTTTTAATTGTCCAAAAAGTTTAAAAATTTGTCTTTATGAAACTCATTGCAGATTCATTTCTTCGTAGTATTACTTTTAATGACTCATGTTTCTATAATTTTCTTTGACTGGAGATTTTCAATAATTATTTTAAAAATCTGACTGCAAAATTTAAAAAATAACTATCCTTTAGTGCACAAATAAAATCATGTGTTGTTTTTATGTACTTCGAAATTCATTACTATAATTAGTATTAAATCATGCATGGAAATCATACACTGCTACATGGAATCGATAAAATAAAAAACTAATTAATTATCTGGTAGTTAAGGCATATATATCTTATAATTCCGTGAGCAATATGATTGTAGAAAATTTCATAGATCTGATAAAGGATGTCCCAAAATTAACGCAAGATTTGAATTTGTCACCATTCATGCAGTGAAGTGTTGGCAACCCTATTAAAAAAACCATTTGACAGCTGATAGTTTAGGTTTAGTAAAAATGGAATGTTACACGATAGAACAACGTATTAACACAAGATTTGAAGTAGGGTTATGTGTGGTAACACATAGGACAAATGGCCTCCACCGCTTTGCTGGAACGTACGCACTCTTTCGTCGAAATTTTCTTTGACCATTTTGCAAAAACGTGCCTGAATTTTGTTGATGCAGTGTTGAATTTCCTCCTTCAATGCACGTATGGGCTTGTTGGTATAGACCATTGACTTCAAATAACCCCATAAAAAGAAATCCAGTGGTGTTAAATCACATGATCTAGAGGACCAATTCTCAAAATTACGAACTATGGCCGTTCGTTATTTTTGAAATATTGTCCAACAATGAAAACACATTAGTCGGTCATGAAACGCTTCATTTATACTAACTTTGAAATATCAGCTGTGAAATGAGTTTTTAATAGGGTTGCCAACACTTTACTCCACGAATGGTGGCAAATTCAAATCTTGAGTTAATTTTGGGGCATCCTTTACTTCTGGAAGTGATTGAAAAGTCAATGGGCTAAATACAGTTGTTTATAACTATGGATAATTTAAATAAAACCCTGAGAGAATTGTGAAAACTATAAATGAAAAGATCACTGTTACGTCGCCAAGTTTGTTTTTGGATGTACCAATTATTATAAATAATAATTAACATAAGTAACACACTGATAATTAGAACTAAAAGACAGATTACCTATATATTAAGCCGAAATTACTTAACACGCATTTATAGGGCTATTAAATTCGTAATGCTGGGATATGATTTTTATATTGGGCATCTATTTAACCACATACAATGTCAAAGGTTGTGAATTATCAAAACCAATCATTTGAAATCATTATTATTATTTGTTGTATTTGGCCATGCTCACCAGGATTAATTTATTAAAATTTCAATTAAATATTTTATTAAATAATTATTTTGTATAACAATTGTGTTTTGTTTTTCAGTTAAATACTTTAGTTTAAATGGTTTCCTCAGCTAAATATTTGTAAACTTCAAATTCTGATCGATGTATAACTCATAATATTTTAGAACTCTTAGCCGCTCTAGTTATTTTGCAATGCATTTTCTAAATTTTTTATCTATTAGAGTAAAGTATTCTCTGATATCTCCACAATGTTTTTTGATATTTTTAATGCCGGACAATACTGTGAGAATAGTAATAATGTTGTTCTGTTTTTTGTGCACACAATATACACTATAGAAATGGACAGGAAATGTTTAAAGATGGGCGCTCTTACCATTTCTTCTGTAGTTAAATCATAATTATAAGTACAATAAATCTAAAATTTTATTAAAAGCATTCCTTATACAGAAACCAATTCAACTACCGAATCTTCATACCTTAATCTTCAATAATAGAAATAAAAGCCAAGATGAAACATCATTAGCAATAATTAAAACGATTTGATTTTCACTTTAGTCATAAAATAATATATAGTTTTGCAATCCGCTTAAAATACTTTTTAAAAATTCATAAAATAGAAAAAAAATTATATGGTTTAAAAACTGATATCATTGAAGGAATATTTTTTTAACTTATATTGACGTAACAATCGTTTTTGTGCTGAAATATTTTCGAAGAATTTTATCATGGAAAAATGACAAAATTTTACTTAATTTTTATTGTTTAAATTTTTAAAAAAATTGATCCTATGTGCATATTCCAACCTTCAAAAGTGCATATATACCAAATTCGGTAATTTTAAGCCAAACTGCCTGGCCTATAGAAAGACAACGCATAGGCACATACACAGGAGTATCTTTATTAAAGATTATCTAAATCATCACGAAATGTGTTTTCTTTTAATTTTACTCAGAAATAACTCTTTAAATACTGACTTTAATTACTATATTTAAAAAAGCTTTCTTAATAATCTTTGAAAATAAAGTAATTATTATAACTTTTTTTTCTTACTATTTTCAAACTTCGCTTTTTTTAAAAAAAAATAGTTGGTAAACATGAATTTATAAATATATTTGCTTGTGTGGAGGTCAAATCACACCAAATTTATCAATCTTCATGTAGCAACAGCTCGGATTATTTACATTTTTGTATAATACAATAAAAAGGGTTTAAGTAGAGCAGTTTCAATTTTAAATCGAAATGGTAAAAACTGAGAAGCTAGGGCAAATGAAGGTATCGAAGAATTACTCATTATAAGATCCAGTAAAAATAAGAGGTATAGAGGTGTATACGGAGCGATTTCTTAACTACAATAGCATCGCCCATATTCGACTTCATTTAATTTCGCCACTTTTAAGTACAGCTAACCACTCAGAATATTCTACCATTTTTGCTCAAGTATAATTTAAAATAATATGATTTAAAAAAATCTAGTATCTTTTTGAGATAAAAGTTATCTCATAAAAGTTGATTGACATGATTAAATTTATCTTATTAATAGTCGCAATCGTCCGCGATTATTTCAGTGTTATTAACATTATGTTGAACTTTGTTTGTTTTTATAAAATACATCTTTTCAAAAAAGCGGAAAGAAAAAAATTCGATTTTTACATTAAAACTTCTTAGAAATTTATGGCTCCATTTTCTAACATTTATATATATTTCTCGTTGCTAGATCAATTAATTGAGAGAATAATCTAAATTTAGAAAATTTTAACTTTAGAAATTGATTATTTAAGTTTTAATCATTTTTGAAATGTTATTTCTAAATGTTCATGCAATTTTAATAATTCTACTTTTAGTAATGAATGTATTTACAATTTTTTATTGCTAGCAAAAATGAATAACTAAATAACAAGCGATCCTAAACATATGTAGTAATCCCCATCAAAATGGCGACATAATTCTCCGAAGTTGATGAGTGGAGCAAGCAAGAGGTGTAAACCCCTGGTTTACCATATTTATCTTAAAGACAGTAAGTATTTCTTTATTATATTTTAGCTCAGTATAATTTGACTGGTGTCTCTTCACTAAAAAAAGTATCAATAAAATTAATTGCCATAAATAAACACCATTTTTTTAGTAATATGTCTTTTGGTATAGATTTGAACTTTGGAGTCTATATGAACTGTCGATTGACAAACCACTGGGGACAAACTCGCGACATTCTTCTCACAAGACTTCATGAATAACGTGTGCGTGGGAGACCGGGTGACCTGTCACCGGGTCGTGGAAAACCATTGTTAAAGAACACGAAAAACGGAACCCCGGCTTAAAATCCTTGGGAGAAATCCGGCTGAAATGGAAAGTGGATTATGGTACTTGAAGACAATTATTTTGCGATTATTGCAAACATGTTTACTTCTTACTGCTGAAAGTGAAAGATGAAGTAGCAAGGAAAGAAATTTTATGCAGAGCAATATTACTTAAGGCATTTACGAAAGTTCTACAACAAATAACTTATTTCTTTCACCTCCTTAACTAATAATAAAAATAAAAATACGTGTGTGTGTGTTCCTGCGTTCAACAAGATAGACCGTTTAATCTACAACTGTCAAATTTGGCAGATATATATTTTGGAATGGGCATTCTGCACAGTACTATTTTAATTTTAGTTAATTAATTCTTTAACTTTGTATAAACGTTTATTAATAGAAAATTAAGCACGATTTTAACTCTGTACTGTTATTATCTCTCAGGTATATTATCGCGCATATATGTTTAAAATTTAAGAAACTGTTTTTTTATTTTCTCTTATACCTAGGGTAGAGGAAAATGCTAGGTATTATCTAGGATAGATAGATGGAAAATTTGAACAAAGATAACTCAAAAACGCTTTGATCTAGACAGGTGAAACTTGTTACGATACACTCTTTACACCAAGTTTGTTAGTTTCAAACAAATTTTGAGTAAAATATATTCTGAGGAAATCTGTCTGGCCGGCTATTCGAATATAATTTAACACGATAACTATAAAACAAAGAGAGCTTGATATATAAAATTCGATACACAGGTTTAACATCTATAGTCTAGATATCTGTCCAATTATGAGCCAAATTCACCTAAGGATTGATTGTCCGTCGGTCTGTACTTTCAAAAACATGAAAAAGCGATAACTTAAAAACGCAGTGACTTAAATATATCAAAATTGGTTGTGGTTTTGTGATTACAGGTACAGTTTTGTATCAAACCTTTCTTCCAATCAATTGAGAAAAACTAGTCTACAGCAGA
This sequence comes from Argiope bruennichi, assembly GCF_947563725.1. Lineage (NCBI taxonomy): Eukaryota > Metazoa > Arthropoda > Arachnida > Araneae > Araneidae > Argiope > Argiope bruennichi. The sequence goes on from NC_079154.1 coordinate 61,983,239, forward strand.
AATTCGATTTTCGGATACTATTAATCGCATGACAGGGATTAATCGCCAAAAAACTCTCCAAGGTTGACATGATAGATTCAGTAACAATGCTAGTAGTTAATAAATAGAAGCAATGTGGTGAATACTTTTTTAAAGTTCTGCTCTTTTAATTTTTTTTTTTTAATTGTTTCAGGTTTCTTATTTTACACGGATGGCAGAAACATGTCGATAATGAAAATTCTTGAAGAGTGTTAAATTCGCTTTATCATAAATTTAACCCAAATCTTTAAACTCAAGTATATTATGCTCTCCAATAAAAGTGATGGTAGCCCCTCATAAAGTTGTGGACTTTGGATAAAGCCACGAATACTTTGCATGGCATTGGAGAGTAATATAAAATTGAAGTAAATCTAGCATCGTTACTGAACTTATTGTATGAATATGTATTTTGGACGCCATTTTTTCCTATGATTGAAACGAAAGTTTCACTTGAAACTACAGTCATGAGATCTCGTTTGAAATTGCATAGGTTTTAGTTATTGCGTTTGCAGGCATGCGGAAGCTTGACGGGTAGATGTTCAGCCCTTCGATATGTTTGTTTCAAAATTAGATAAGAATCTACATTTTAGAACCCAGGTACCAACTTTTATCCATCTAGCTCTCTTCGTTTCGTAATTATCGAGTTCACTTGTACACGAACAACCAAGACTTCATTTAAATGGATGGATAAATACTTAAAAATTTGATCTGATTCTATATGTTAAATCTCATCCAATAAATTTAACAACATCCATGCCATTTGACTGTTCGGTGAGTTGAAATTTATTTTCTAATATTAAAAGATGCAATTGAAAAAGTCCTTTTATCCATATCATAGATTATGTAGCTTTTTAAAGATGTTTTCAGTATTTATTTGACAATTATTACTGTCGAATATCAAACTTGAAGCGAATTTTCCACGTCGCATCAATGCTCTAATACACTTGTCTATCAAAATACCATCAAACAAAAGGGTATTATTATTTCAAAAAGTAGCAGAATGTTGGAAATTAAAAAGTACCAAAAAATGCAAGCCACATAATTGGAAAATAAAAGTATTAAAATTGTTGTTTCCAAATGGACTTGTTAGAAATCCACCTATTGTATTAGCACCTTACCCATTTTCAAAAAGATGAACAGCGTATGTCCTTAGTTGGAATTTTTTATCACTATTCAACTGCATAAATCTCATTCTGTCCATTTAGCAAAAAACATAAATATGTTAAAATAATGCATTTATATCAGTACACATTTTAATATGACAATTATTAAGAAAAATGAAAATGTGAAATGATTAGTTTGAAATTACTATTCTTCAAAATAGTTATAAAATATTTCCTTAAATCTTATTTTGGCACAAAAAATTTATTCAAGAAACCATCCATTGTAATATGCTATAAATACTTAAAACTTCTGTTCTGAAAGAGAATTTTCAATGTATAAATAATAATATTATAAAAGGAATCCTTCTTAAACTCTACATTGTAAATCATTGAAAAAAATTATTTCTGTATGTACTTAAAAAATGATGAAAATTACACATTGCATTTTTTCACTAATATATTACTTTTTAATCTTTCAAAATGATAAATAAATTACAAATTAAAGTGTTGATTTTAATTAGAAATACAAGATTCAAGGCTTTGCTTTTCATTAAAATATGTAGAATTGACGAATGGAGGTTTTCAAACTATTACGTTTTGAATCATCTAGGTGTTATGTTTACATAATTTTAATAAGTCAACAACCTCTAAAGTAATAAAAAATTAAACCCGATATTCTCTTGGCCAGATATTTTTTGGTTGATATTTAAATGAATTATGGTTAATTCTAAACCAATTGAATATTTGTTACAATTTAATTCACAGAACTAGTAGAAATTTTTTCACTATTTAAAAACTGTGACTGTTAAATTTTCCCAGACTTTTTTGGTTCTAATAATTTCTATATCTGAATTCTTATATAGAAGGATTTGTAGTAATACTGTATGAACTATTTGCTTCCGCTGCAGATTTTTATCAGAAGAAACTCCAGATTTCACTATTAACAATATAACAGCTTAAAATATTTGTTATGAGTAAAAATAAATTCGTCGAGTAAAAATAATAAATATAAAATGAATTTTCAGCTGCTACTTGTTAATTTCCTCAGTGGAGTTTTAGATATAATCACATTTCCCGTTCTTTTTTTCTCTCCTTAAAATAAAAGAATGAAACTAGAAGCTTTTTAGTATGTACCAGTTATTGAAAACAATGAATTCTAACCTAACTACCGAAATTATTTCTATTCTGTGAGAAAGAAAGGATTAAGAACACAAAACAGTTGTGTTGTATGTTCACGGATCGGTACTCCATTGTAGAATCGGGTCGGACCTCAGCAATCTTTCGTGTTACTATTAAAGAATATACAGGTTTTCTCTGGCTATAAAAAAAATCGATTATAGGTTTTCTTAGACAATGCTTATTTGAAATGAGCACATATTCTTCCTCAGAATTTAAATACTGAGAATAATTTAATGTATAAAACTGAATGTTTTATAATTGCACTATTCCTAGTTAGTTGTTCCACTAGTTAATTTGAATTGCCCAGTTTTCAAGACAATAAAATTTAATAAGCTGTTTCATAATACTCTAGGTTATTTTAGACTTTTTAAATATCTCTTTAACTCTCTTTTTGTGATGTGGAAACTTACATTAAATGAAGAGATTATATTTGAAAAAATGTCTTTAGCTTATAATACTATTTCAAAAACTTCTTTTCGTTGTATTCTTTTTCAAATAGAAAAAGGTTTTTACAAAGTATCAAGAAAATGCATTAAAAATATCCTCCAAATATCTAGCCTCCAAATATCCTCCAAATCTCCAAATATCTAGCCTTAGTATACTAACAGCGGTATATTATGTTGGATCTATCTTCATGGAAATATTAATATTCTTGAAATAAATTTTCCATTTTAATTTAATACTATAAAATTTAGCAAATCTTTTTGTGATGCGAAAACTTACATTAAATGAAGGGATTATATTGGAAATAATATCTTTTACTTATAATACTATTTGAAAAACTTCTTTTCGTTGTATTCTTTTTCAAATAGAAAAAGGTTTTTACAAAGTATCTAGAAAATGCATTAAAAATTAATCCTTAATTAGAAGAATCAGAGAAGGAAATTAAATTTAAAATAACTATTCAACAATTTTTATTTAATGTTATCAAACAAAGCAAGTTTCATAAATATAATTGTTGATCTTTGTGAAAGTTTTATATATTTATATATCTTTGTGAATATATATATATATATAACTTAAACCCTAATTAATTCCCACAGTTTTATCTTAATTCAGCCCATATTAAATTCCTTCAATAATATTTTCTTATTTCTTGATCCAATTTACCTCTTTATTTTAATTAATGCACGATGAAGATCTGTAAAATTGCGGAAATCAACAAGTTCCCACATCCGAGTGAAGGGATAAAAAATTGTCTAGCTAAGTGAATTCTTTTTAAAAGATACCTAAATTCCCTTACCTAATTCGGCAAGTGTAAAGAAATCCCTATCAAAATCTCACAGTATATAATCACGGGGATAAAATTTTCATGAACTTTCCCTCTTTTCGCTCTTGTTCTATGTGATGTGTCCGTCGCTGCTGCTTGTACATAAATTAGGCCTCCTAGGATGGAATAAAAGCAAGTTTAAAATTCGAAAGTCGGACACGATTCTGCTTAAAAATTATGTTTGGATATATAAAAAAATTATGCGTTATTATGTGTAAAAAATTATGTAGGGCCGGGAACTTGAACCTAAGGATCTGCAATATATTTACTGTTATATGTTCAAATTTGTTATTTCCAACACAACAAATTGGATTTATTTAACTGCTACTTGGAAACATTATAGTATCAGGAATTTCCAAAAAAAATTTATTCTGTCATGTTGTTTTTTAAGAAAAATGTTTTTAAATTAGTCAGAAATTTTGATGGAAATGGAAGAGAAATTTATTGGAAGCTCTATTTCGACAAATGTATTTATAAATATTTATAAAAATTTCGCAAAATGAGTATAATATTTTTCAAGTAAATTTAAATAATTAAATCAAAGAATTTATTAAAAATGCAAATTCGATATTTCTAACCCATTAAAAAAGCGAAGTCATACTTAGAAATCAGCAAAGCGGAATTCAGTACAAAAAATTTAAATTAACCTTTTTAAATTGTATGAATGATATCCTTCAAAATACAAAATTACCTTTGATTTTATATAAGAAATTTTATTTAATTAACTTTAAGATATTCGATTCAAACATATGTAATGCCCATTCAAAATATTAATTCTATTAAATTCAGATAGTGTGCTGAATTTGAATAGAATTGCTTTCTATTTTCATTTTCTTTTTTCCAATTTCCAATTACGAAAGAAATTCTTTGAAGGAAAATTCTAAGAAAAATTACGAGCTGTCATTTACCAATCATGAATAGGAATTTTTCTTAAGATCTTGAAATATAATTCATGTTAAATTAAATTTAATTAAAGAGAAAAAAATCTTTAAACATTGTAAAAAGAGATACTTGGAATATTATAAAAACACGTTCCTAACAAGAATTTCAATCCTTAAGAGATCCAGATATAAGATATAGATAAAAACAACTCTTTTATAACAAAAGAAAAGTAATTCAACTGATTTTGATAAAAATGTATATAAATATATAATTTTACTAAGGAAGGAAAATATGAACATAATGAAAGCAAAAGTTGAACAAAAAGAAAAAAAACGAGACTATTAAAATAAACAAATTATTAAAAAAAATTCTTAGGGAAAACATTGAATCAGAGTGCCCAAATGCTGCAACATCTAAGAAAAACGGAAAATTGCACACAACCTATTCCTAGAAAAAAGTGCCTTGTGATTATAGCGTGTAAAATTAGGGAAAAGAATCGGAAAGGTTAATTAAAATATGAATCCAGGTAGAAAGCATAATCAAGGGTAATCACTGCCGGGAAAGGATTTTAGACGATTGTCAAATAAATACTTGGTTTGAGTCTCACTTTGAATAGGATCTTCTTAGACTTGGTGTCGTCTTCTTATTTCATTTTTTTTCGGGGTTTTTTTTTTCTCTGTAATTTTCAGACTTTTTTTTATAGTTAAGTAATATTAATAAATTGAATTTATAAGTTGTATTTATTCATACAGGATTATTCAAAAAAAGGAGCAGATTTAAAATATCTAGTTTTTATGAGCGATAATAAATAGAGACACATACAAGTGAAGATCTATATCTTATTTTAAACTAAATCCATTAATAGGTTGTCTATCTGTTGTTCTGTACATTGGCATGCATGTAAACATGTAACTGAAAAAATGCAACAACTTAGATAAACTATTAAATCTGTAGTTTTGCATAGAATTTTTATTTACATTGGTAAAAAAATGGCGTCCAAAATCTATGCTTGGTTTCTTTTTCTGTTTTACTGAAACACAAAGCGTTCGATATGCGGCTCTCTGAAAATAAAAATCTGAAGCTCCCGTGATGTTCTCGGCTTTGTCCAAGATCCACAACTTTTATATGAATCACAATAGAATACCTTTATTCGGGAGTGTGCGAGAAACTTTGGGGAGACCGGTCCTGCTGGTTGTTGTTACGAAAGAAAGTTGTAAACATGCAAATAAAAAATACAAAATCTGAAGTTATAGTAACAAATAATCATGATAGCTCACATGTATAACGTTATTTTTCATCTTGCTTATTTCAATATACATAAAGATTATTTATGTAATAAATGGAACCAAATAAAGATGATTAATTTACAACAAACCAAACCAAACGTGGAAAAGAAATAACTGAAGGAAATTAGCTTATAATCAGAAGAACTCTGATTTTAAATATTTTTTATAAAAGACGTTTCTACATTCAAGTCACATGATTTAAGATTCTTCAAAAAAATTATTCTCTTTTAAGATAAAGAAGTATGGAGGATATTTGTTTCCCAAAACTCAGTTTGATGTTTATTTATACAATTGCTAATCACTTATAAACCGTGAAAATTAGATCATATATTTTTTTTTCGTTATACTCAATAAATCATTCTCAATTAGTAAACATTTCTCAAACTTTAGGATGAGAAATAAATAATCTATTTTCATTACATTTCCCAAAATCTATCTTCTGGTATTTTCATCTGAGAACTATTAAACATTTCATATACGCACATAAATTATTTTTTCATTCTTTAATTCGTTGAAATATTCCACATCCTTTTCTCATCGGCTTTTTCCTTCAAATAGTTTCGAGAAAGAAAAAAAAAAAGAATCCTAACGAAAACGAAAGCCCTGACTTATCGTTTCCTAAACATGGCTTGCAACAGTGCAATTAAGGTCACCCACGAAACGGTTGGGATACGCTCGCCAGCCAGATAACATCTGCCAGAGCCAGACATAATGGACGCCGCTTTAATCATGGATCGCAGCACTTTTCTTTCCTCATTATTATATCTCCTTCCCTTCTAACCCCACCCTCTCTCAGCATCAAAGGGGAAGAAAGCGCAGGTGAAAGTTATCATGAGTTCAGCATGCCCAGCTGTGATTCTCTTTTCAGATTTTTATTTTCTCTTACGGGAACACGGAAGAAATATTTCAATCATCTGCAAATTCAATATAACTCTTCTAAGGATTTTAGTACTTTCAAAGACCAAAAAATAAATAAGTACTAAAAGTCGTAATCCTTCATCACTTCGTGTGCTACGCTTTATGGTAAAATAATGTTTACATACTTCCGTTTGACTGAATTGTATCACGGCAATTAATTATATGAGCAAATTACATCAATTTTACAAAAAGAATATCAGAATAAACAACACTTTAATAAAATCGAAAGCAAAATTTCCATTTCGAAGTAAATATGCAAAGAAAGAAATATTTTTCGTAACTTAAACATTAGCGGAAAGTATGACAGCACAATATTTTATGAAATAATAATATAGGTATTAATTTCATCATAATAATAAAAACACTGTTATCTGAAACTTTTGTTTAGAAAAAAAATTTTGAAAAAGTTCTTAAAATTAGAAAAAATAATTGTTCAGTAATAGAATTTTTATTTCTAAAAATACATTTTTTTTAAAATTTTATAAAGATGCAAATATTGCTTCTTTGCAATAATACGTTCTGGCAATATTGTGAAAAAACTATAGAATTGCAATTAATTAGATGAAACCGAATTAAAAATTTGAAAAAAATTTTTCTTGGTGAACACTTATGATCCAAAAGTATATATCCTAAATTTTGCTTAGGATATATACACTTTTTAGGATAACAAAGCCAGTTTAGAATAGCTTTTTGAATGATTTTAGCATAAAACATGACATAAGTAATAGAAAATATGACAGGTAGGGATTGCAATACCGATATTTTTTGCCATTTTTACAATTTTGTAATACCGGTATTCACAAGTTTAAATTCCGTTTTTTCGGTATTTATTAAAAAAATTTATTTTTATTCCTAACAATTTACTCCTAATGATGGAACGATTTTTGAAACTGAGAAATCCAGTCAAAAAAGCAATAATCGCCTGAAACCTGCAAATTAATTTTTCAGATAGGGAATTCGACTTGATATCCAGAACTGTATCAGCTCTACTTCCAATAAAACTGGTTGTTGAGGTATTATGTTGGCGAGATTCCAATTTATTAACAGCTAATACAACAATAAATTTCATGTTGCAGTCACTGAAAGAACAGCACACATCACTATCTGAAAAATTATATATTACATTGAAAAATACCGGTATTAAAAGTATATCGCCCGTTGCTAACAGTACCCACCAACTAGCGTAGATGCCGAAAGAGCGTCGCCGACAGCTGGTAATTTTTGCACAAAATTATGTTCCAGGCTTAATGTCAGTACAATTGATGCATTTTTTTTAAGATCACGTTTTAAAATTTTGTAATAGACGACAAACTAAATAGTGATATTTACAATTTTTTGTGATTTAAATAAATAAGATATTCCTTCACTTTTTTGTGATTTTTTATATACTGTTATAGTTTAGAAGTTTACACTCTCTAATAAAACTGTCAAATAAGACAAAGAAACACCTGTGTTTTCTTTCTTTTTCTAAAATTTCTACTACCGGTATTAAAACCGGTATCCCAGTATTATGATTTAAAAAATACCGAATAACGGTATTGAACATTTGGTCCGATATTGCAATTCCTAATGACAGACTAGAAGTAATATCTTGTTGAATAAATTGGAATCTTATCCATGTGTCTCTCCATGAATATAATAACTCAAAACTGCAGAAAGTATGAGGACTGCTATATCATTACCCATTGCTTAATTTGGCAGGCAGGAATTTAATATTTCTTTCCCAAATTAAAAGAGCTACTTTTAATTGTTATATTAATTTTTCTTGTTTTGTTCTTTTTTGCATAAAATAAAATATACTCTTGTTCTTGTTAAAATGCCTTAGATTTCTTTTAAGCTCCGAATATTTAAAAATAGTATAGGTATTAATTCTTCAGGAATCAACCCATACGCCTCATGCAAGTTAGATGAGTAAAATTTGGTAGGAGATCACACTATGAAAACCAAATTTTATGAAATTTTGATTAGAAATCCATCAGAGAAAGTACACAAAATCAATTGTCTTCGTTATTTTGCAAAACCACAAAAAAGGGCTATATTAAAAAAATATATTTTCGGAAAAGTATAACTTGCCATTTAAATTGAAGATGTTAAAATTTTTGTTTTAAAATTTCACCGATAAAAATTTTCGAAATCATCGCCAGAGACTATTAAAATCATGAAAACGAAAACAATGATGATAAACTATAATTCAAAAACGAAATTTAATTAGTCTTCAAAAATTTATAATGGTTTTAGGCTTTGATTATCAGAAACATTTGCTTTTGTAAAGAAACACATCCAAGCATTTTTGCTTACGTTTTATAAATAATATCCATTGGAAAAGGTAAGGAGAGAACACTCTCGTTTTTAGTAGTTTCGATGTAAACAACCTCATATTTTTTTAAAAATTTGCTGATCTCAATATAAAAGAGAAGGAAATAGTTAAAAAGAAAAAATTATGCTTCTTGTGCGCGAATGCTTATTTTTATTAAAATCACTGTTTTCTTCTTCGATATTTCACGAAATTTTCTTCCAAAATCATTGTCCATTATTTTAAACTATACTTAAAAGAGATTATCTTAACAATTAGTTAAATGCAGTGAATGTATATACTGAGTTACTGTAAATTATTAATAATTCTGGAATTAAAATATATCAATAATTGCATGAATAATTCATAATATTAAATGTCAAAAATCCAGAATGATTCAAATACAACCTGCCTTATTAAAACTGTTTGGCTTAGTATGAAATGTATCTTAATCGGCTGCCCTAATAAAGATAATTTAGAAGAATTTCCATAACCAATACGATTTTTTTTAGTTTCAAGAACGCCTTTCAGGCCACAAAATGTTTCATAACCACACAAAATTAATTAATTTGTTAAGATACACGATTACAATTACTGACGGAAATTTTGTTTTTCAATTATCCTACAAAAAGAAATATTGTTATAAATATTAGAATAATTAGTTTGCATTCTTTCGCTCCTCCAAGAGAATTAATTGCAATAGATTGTTTAAATGAGAACATGAAGCAATATCTAGAAAGTCGCAGACGAATAACTTTTTAATTGAGGAAACTTAATGCGTTATATTTCTATCTGTTGAATTCTTCGTTCAATAAGGAAACTGCTGGGTAATATTTCGATAAGTTTTTTATTAAATAAGAAACGTTATTTTTTAGAGAATAAAAAGGAAGTTCTAATGCTATTGGAATGCCTCTTTTAATTGGAATACAACCGCTTATGCAATAACAATTACTTTCAGAAAGGCTAAACAATGCTTTTAATTAATCTTATTTATGGATGAATAAATTAGATGATTGCGGTTACTTCCTATAACTTAAAAGTTCGGAACCCGCATTTCATTGTTCACTTATGTTTATATTTTTCTTCGTAAAATTTGGCTGAAACTATTTTCTTAATATGCGTTCTCGTTTAAAAGTTATATGATTTCTGGAGATTAAATAAATAATTCATCTGATATAATAATTTAGAGTATTAAAAGTGATGTAAAAGTAAAGAGTTTTAAAAAAGTAATTTCACTGTAAAATTTGTATTCTTTATTTGAAAGCACTTATGCGCTACTTTCTAATCAGTAAATAAACATTACTGCAAAATTCTTGGATTAGATACAAGAATAAATATCGATTTTACAACTAAAGCTACAACTAAAATATCTGTAAATTGGCTCAACAATTAGAAAAAAGGATAGAGTAGCACAACTACAATTTTAAAGACTTCGAATTTTTACTTAAGTGTATGCAATTTTCGCTTCAAAATTGTATCAACTGTGTTCCGTTAAACAACAATATTCTTTAAATATAATTACCCATTTGCAGAAAATATGGCATAAGAATTTTTATTTATTTATTTTATTTGTTTTTTGTAATGTAAGTTAACATATGTATGTATTCATCCACTTTAAAATTCAAAACTTTCAAAGAAAAATTAATATTGTTAATGAATGCGTTGGATATTTAAAACTTTTAGATTACAAGCATTCTATAAATCGTTTAAAGTAGTCATCTTGAAAATAACCTAAAATTTTAAAATATTGCGAATTATCTGAGAATGCTAAACTTTTAATATTTCTCACCTATCACATCTGTCTAAGAAACTCTTACGTATTTCCAAATTATTTACATTTTTGGCAACATAAAAAGAGAAAATTAGAAATTGAAATAAAAAGAAAGAAATTCGGAAAAACTCAGTGAATCTCAGTTTTCTACTTTAGATTTTTCCTTAAAAATAAATCAAAAATATCTGAAAGCTATTTCTGAATATGTATTTTCAGAAACACTATAGTATTATTCTAGATAAAAACTTTAACCATTATAATTCTTATTACTATACAATGACCTAAGTTAAAGAGTTTTCCAAGAATGCCTGTAGAGGAAATCACACATTTCCGTGACTAATGTCTGTTACCTTACAGTTTAATCCAATGGTCTATAATAAATAACTTGGTTTACAATTCTTCAGCCTCTTTCTAGACATGGGAAAATATTACAGCTACTTCAACTAGAATACTAATGTCTTTATAAGCATCGAATTCAAAACCAGAAGCGTATTATAAATGAGATTTATAATAACTATAAATAAATGAGGAAAATGATTTAACTTTATGATTGCTTTTGTTAAAACAGCAGCAAAAATATTATACCTGGAGGGAAATATATATAAATGGAATTTCGTGCAATCAGTTAGTAGACAAATAGTTCGCAATGCTATAGAATAAGCATTGTTAAAAAATGTGGATAGTTAACTAGAAGCTACTTGTGTTTCTTTAAGTGATATAATCTCGTTTCAGATGAATAGAAAATTGCTTGTGTCTTCGCCATGCTAATTACTTTGTAAGCAAATTGTATTGCATGATATGAACACCGGCTTCCTACAACATTGTTCTTTGGATCGATTTGTTATTAGAGATAATTTACTTGTTAAAAAGTGTTTTAGTAATGAAAAATCGTGTTTTACTGATAAGCATGTTTCCATTTCAGCGCAATTAATCTCGGCTTTGGGATTTGCGGGCATAGGGGATTCCAAATTAGAATTACTCATACACTTAAATCAAATTCAATTTAGATTTGACAGAGTCCAATGTATTCTTATAATAATGTGTCGAATTTATTCTTCAAATAGTGTGTCCAATGTATTCTTCTAATAGGGTGAGGAATTTCGGAGAGATCGAAGCATCTCTGTAATCCTCTAGCTAAAATTTAAAATAGTGAATTCAAAATAGATTACTTTTTTTTTATTTTGACAATAAAATGAGGAATGATATTGAAACCTGGAATCAAAAATATTTATTAGGAAAGTTTTATTAGGAAGTTAGGAAATTACCACGATAGAAAAATTCTTGTTTTGTATTTTTCTGTGGAATCAGAAACGAAATTTTTTATAAAAATTATTAATTATTAAAAGTCAAAAATAAGTTATCAAAATTAAAATAATTTCAAAAGTTTTCAAAAGTCTCTGATATAGTTAAATTCCATTCATGAATTGATGAAATGGACAAACACCATGGATAGCTAGCAATCCCTCATTTTTAACTAAACCTCCAAGTTTTGCAAACTTCAGTTGTTCTCAATCTCTGGTATAAGTTTGATATTTTATGTCCATCCAATCTAAGTTTTGAATGCTGATTGAAAGATATTAAAAAAAGAAAAAAAAATCTTTCTCACATTTCTCGATGAAAGACCAAATATTTAATTTTCCTTATTTCCTGTACAATTTCATAAATTGCTTTTCAAAATGTTCCCTTTCTCACTGAAAGAATCCGTGGCATTTACCAATGCCTCAAGGAGTCAATATTGAAAATGCCATTTGTTCCCTATGAACTGTCTCAAAGGTGCAATCAAAAAGTCTTTCAGAATTCCAAGAGTTCAATCAGTAATTATTTCAGCAGTCCATTGTGCACGCTCCATCGAAGATATGTTTTCCTTTAGCTTTGTTTTTGTTAGCTCTGAAGCGGAAATAATTTATCGACGAAAGAAAAATGGTGAATTATCATTCCAAAAAGAGCAAATCATTTTTGTTCGTACATTGGGAGAATTTTTAAACAGTTTTGCCCACCGATTACCTGAAATCGAAAACGTTTATGAGAATTTATTTTGAATGGTTTTTTTTTTCTTTGCATATTATTGAACTTCACGTTTATTATAACTTACTTACTTTTTTCTTTTGTAATTCGTTTCATAGTGAAAAAAATGAGAAATCATTTAACTTTTATAGTAAAAATGAATGCAATCACTTTTAAACAAAATTATTATATGTTTTCATTTTTATTACTATTGCATGAAGACAGGTTCTTTTAAATGATTTTCATAATAATTTTCCGAAAAAAATTTTATTCTTCATTCTGTAATAAAAATAAATAATAAAGTAATCTTTGTTATAAGAATTATGAAATACAAATATTGATTGACTTTTTTTACCTATGTTGATTTTTTTTACCCATAAGTTTCATAGGCATTTTAAAAAAAAGTTAGGAAAAAATGATGAATAAATTATGTTTATGACAATCAAAACTATGAATTCTATTCATATTTTTTCAATTCAATTAAATGCTTAATCATGCTAATATAGTATATTATGTATCCTCTGTATAATTTTTTAATTTCTTGGAATCAAATCAAATTTTTAAGTTCTTCTAACCAATATAATTCTTTACATGGCGATTTCTATAGTTCCCTCAAAGGTGTGCGTTTTATGATGTTGCTCGAATGTTCCATGGAGAATTTGGATCCATTACATTCATATACTAATTAAATACTTCAACCCAACAACATTTTTCTGTTAATTCAGAAATCCATTGTCATTATGGCACCACATTGAAAACTTTTTAAATTTATCTTGGTTCAGAAGCTGCTAAGCATTAACTTCTCTGGAAAATATTTTTAATAATAAAAATTACTGTACTAAAATTATTCATTCATTCATGCTTAAAGTCTGATATAATTTTAGCGTGATATTAGCAAAAGCAGTATATATTTATCAGTTTAGTAATAAAGGGTCATTATAGCAATTCAATTTTTTTTAATTTATTTAGTAGTATGTCAAAATAAATTAAAGAAAACCAATTAACTTTATTTTTCATTGATGTTCATTTCATACTGTTAAAATAAAAAAAAATCAGTTGTTTTAACTGATACAAATAATTTATTTAAATTTAATAAATTTTAAAAGAAAAGTTTTCTAAACACCTTACAAAAAGAAAATCAGATGGTTGTGATGAAAAACATTTTTTTTTTTCCTTTATTATAAAACAGAAATAGTTTAATTGCAACAATTTTCATGATTCAGTACCTGCTTAAGGAAATTAAATTAGGTGTATTTCTATTTGACATTTGCATTCGATTTGGCTTTTGTTAATTTGTTTGTTTACCCCTAGAGAAGACCGTAATTGAAAATAGGATTGAAAGGATAAATTTTAATTTTATTTTTAAAGCTGCCGCTTTATTAAAATCTATGGTTAGGATCTGATTCATTCCTAATAATAGTATTCTAGTTTTAATAATAATATTCTTTGTTGCCAGTGATGGTACTTTTAATTGAATCAATAATTCAAAATCAATTTTATTTCGAATTTTTTATTTTGATAATAAATCATTTTACAAAATATATAATTATTATGATAAATTCTCGTCTATTCTTACATAATTGTTAGTTAAACCAAATCCACTTGTAATAATTCCAGCTTTTTATCTATTTTTCAGTATAAGAAACATTTTCAGAAAGAAATATATTGTAATATACTATAATTAAATTTAATGTAACAATTAAACAAAATATTTCTCTAACATTTTAAACTTTTTTTTATTTTTTTCAAACATTTCATATGATATTTTCAGACGATTCCCATCACAGTGAAAATTGCATACTCTGAAAGCTTTTGAATTTCACAGTTTATATTAAAAACTGATAAATAAATTCTAGCAATGTTGCACAACTGCGAAACAGCATTTGGAAATTTTATACAGTTGTATTTCAGCTGTCGATGAATCTGTTGGTATAAATTTTTATAAGCTACTCTTCAAATTTCTACAGTATGAATTTATTTAAGAAAAAAAAAGTATTACTTCGAATTTAGGAATTTGCGTTTTTAATATGTTTTCCGTTTAAGAGTAATATATGTTTTTAATATGCTTCTCATTTCAAAAATATAAGATTTTTCTTATGTACTAGTTATACATAAAAATTATTAATATCAATTAAATATACCCATAGAATTTTTTTGAAAAATTGTAATCAATTAGGTTTGAAAGAACTGATGCTCAAATTTCAACTGCCGATTGCATTAATTATTTCCTTGAAATGAAGAAGTTTACTATGCACTCCAGTTAATTTTATGATGAAAATTTTAATTTATGTTCCTAAAAAGTATAAAAGCATTTACTTTTTAAAAAAATTGATTAACTACGAATTTTAATATGAACTTTTTGTTTTTTCATAAACAATTGTAGTATCCATTTTGCATGACAATCGATGCTTTTTATTTTAGAATGATAATTGATTTCTAGCTATTGAATAGGCTCCAATGCATACTTTCAATTTGGAATCAAAGCTTTCAATTTGGAATTTATAGAAATAAATTAATTTTTAATGTTATCAACTATTATCTCAAGACTCTTATGTTAATCTGATTTTCTCAATTTTTTAATTTCTTAGGTAATAAAATGTTCTTTAAAGTATTTTCTTAGACAAAGCAAGTTTGCTAGACATAATAAATTTTATTTCTGTGAGATCATATTTTATAACATTACAAGTATTTTGAAAAAAAAGTTTAATTCAATAAACTATTATTAAAACTCGCATATAAGCACATAATTTTTATTAAATTCAAAATTCATGATCACATTTTAGTATTGTAATTTTTTTTCAAAACTTATAATTCATCATTATAATAATGTTAAAACTAGCAATTTTATGTCCTTTTTTCTTTTTTGTTTTCTCGATAATTAGCATATCGTTGATATATTATTAAAAATGATGAGGTCAAGTAAAAAGAAAAATAATTAAAAAGTTCCTTTTGTTTTAAGATAGCATATTTGTAACAGAAAAAAAAATCATTTTTATCAATATTTCATCAGAATACAATATACACAACGTTTGTTTTCTTTTTCGGACTAACATTTTAAAACAGGAAGAAACATTAACTTTTTATCTTTTCGATTTGGTCAATAATATACCAGTGATATTTCTTCTAGAAATTGAAGTTATATGAACAAAATAAGCTGAATTTTTTTTCTGGTTTTTGTAATCAGTGCATAAAATTAAAGTAATATTAACTCGTGTATCAACAGAGAAATCTAAATTATATTTCTGTCGTTAATTACAGTCTGAGAAAAAAAAAAAGATAAAAATATTCTGCTGCCTCTCAAAACCACATTCCCAATTTTTTTTTTTTTTTAAAGAAAATCACAAGAAAACTAGTAGCAGAATCACGAAACACAATCAACAAAACGTGCTGGATCTATTTCCTGCTCGTATCTTGATGAAGTAAACGTTGAAAATCTGCAAAGTGCCAGCGCGTGATTCCACGATTTCGCAACCGATTATTGGGAGAGGAGGGAAGGTAGACATAAAGGATCCATTTTCAATTATCACTTCTGGTGTGAGAGTCGTTAATCCATTGTTTTCTGTTTCGTGTAATGAATCCAATATAGAACAAAAGATTTTGTGATTGAATTCTTTGTGAAATATTAGTTATGGATTGTGTCATTTTTTTTTGAATTGATGGAATTCCTTTCTCTGACCTAAACTGCAAAGAGGTCGAAAGGAATGAAACTTAAAAGCACAGTTTTGTCTGTTAACTCGCCTTACAATCAGTTTTAAAAAAATACATATCCAGTATTTAGATTGATGTTTCCCTTTGTTTAAAGGAATTTAGTAAAATAAAAGACTCATTCTTTTGGTAAATTCCATTTGGTGCTCTGAAATTCTGATGTTTTTTTTTCCAATTTGATTCATTTGAAATTTTTCTTAAGAAGCTGCAAACTTGCAAAATTAATTGTATACGTTATATTTAAATTTAGATAAAGACGAAAAGATATTATAAATATTAAATATAAAGTAAAAGACAAATGATATTTGTATATAAAGACAATTATAAAAGAATATAAAAGACAAATAATATTAGTGGAAAAAGCAATTTTCGATGATAGCGCAGCTAAAAATGGACCACAAATTACATGATTTGCTTTCTTGTTATGTGTGGGTCTAAATAGGATGGTACTCATTTTTAGGGAGCATTTTTAACTACCTGAAAATCTAAGAATTGTAATTAAAACGTAGAAAACATTAGAATTAATGTTTATATAGATTGTGTTTCCTTTTAAAGATGATTCATGCTAGGTAACTGTATTTTATAATTCACAATAAATAGTCATCACTATATAAAATTCTATTTTTATAAAAAATTGAGCACATACAACGGAATGAGCAGCTGGCATGCTTTGTTCTAAAAATATATAAATATTATTTTTACTGCTGTTTCCCTAAGCATATATAGAAAAGAATTTTTTTAATTATGACATTCTTCATGGTAATCTTTTGTATACGAGTTTCCCTGCCATTTTTATTTTCTCGTATAAAAAGCATAGAAAAAGCACTGTAATCAACAAAACTTCGTTGAAGATAATAAGAGAAAATTTCATAGAGACCCCACTCACTTATTTCTTCAGTTACAAAACTGTTCATGGTATGATGACGAATGCGACTGTAATTACATTGTTAAAATGTACTAATTTTCTCAATTGAAAATAGTACCAAAAAAAATTTCTAAATTTATCTCTTCATGGATGATTAAAGAAGGTGTATTCAACTAATTACACAAAAGAATGACCAGGATAAAAGAAAAACACTCAGAAAATCATAATAGATGAGAATTATCATAAATGAATACTCGAATTTTCTTATTTATATGCCACTGAACCTTACCCAACCTTTTTTAATACAAACTGGAATCAATAAGAAGGATATCTCCTCAGGTTCATTGAATGTTCATCCATCATTGCATCTGTGGAAACGATGGTGTCCTATATCATTTCAAACTGACTCTTCTTTGACATCACTAAACCTGATACTGAAAGCCTATTGATTTGATACAAAAATATTGTACATAACTGAAAATCGTTGATATAAATATACCACTTCTAATTGTCTTTTCTTTTACAAAAATCGTTTATATTACTACGCCTGACACTGAAAACCTATTGATTTGATGCAGAAATATTGTACATAGCAGAAGATCACTGGTGTAATGTATGAATATTATCAAGATATATGAAGGAAAGCATAATATCATCATTTACAAAGAAAAATTTTAATCGCATTTATTATCTTTTACAATTTACTTAAACAATATTCTAAGTAATAATCCATTTATAACAGCGCACCATTTATATTTTTATCATTTTAATGTCGTTTTTCATTTATGCATCGTTTCATCATAATGCCGATTCGCTCTAAGCCTTTGTGAAAAAAGGTACTTCATTTATACGAAGAAAATGGCGTAAAGTTTCATTATAATTTATTGTCTTTTATATTTACGAAGGCTCAAACTTCCTTAATGCAGATATCATTTTCCAGGAGTGTGAAACTTAATATTGATAGTATGACTTCGAAATTATCTAAAATTAATGAATTAATAAACAAATTTTTAGTGCTAATTTAAACGATGTGAAAAAATGTGTGAAGTCATGAAAAATGTAAAAATGTTATTTCACTTTAACACACAATTCATGCGCATACGAGGCTGTATAATTCCAATTGAAACCTTGTAAAAATTTTGATTTTTTTTTTTTTTTGTTTGACAAAATATTAATATAAAAATTCATTCTCCTCAATTCGATTTATAATGCTGTATTTCTTATTCATGAACAATATATACTCATTATCTTTCTGGTAACGATAAAAAATTAAATTAAATGCCAACTTTTGTATTTATTGTATTCAAGAATACAATAAGAATATGATTTTTCTTAATTTTAAGATACATTTTTATTTTAAAAAATTAATTTTTTTCAATATTATGTTTTTTTATTAATAGTACCTTATTTAAAAACTTAAAATTATTACTTTTATTGGATTTTTATGATAATCATTGAATAATCAATATTGTTTGTCATAATTTTTTTATGTTTCTTTTATTATTGTTTTAAGTTAAACCATTGAAAAATATATAAATGGAACTTAATTGGGGTTTTTTTTTCAGAATTCCTGCTTTCTAACAATTGTGTAATTTAACTATAAATATTATCCCTTTCGGTGATTTAATTATATTAATAAAATTCATATATTATAAAATTCATCACCTTTAGAATTAAAGAATCCCCATTTGCATTAGGGGAATGCAAATGCAAATAGTATAGAGTTTCTAAAACTGCCCGATTTATAATTTCATCAAAATTTGAAAAGTATGAATGTTTGGCTGATGAAGCCATTAATACAATAATTACATAAAATACATAAATTACATAAAATATTTAATGGAAATTCTTAGCCATGTGAACCAGTTGTTTGTCAAATTTGTTGCGAATCAGTTGTTCATCAAACGCTTCTAATCTATGATAATTATTAGAGTGTTACGGAATTTGAAATAAAATTAAATATATTTAGCAAAACGTCTTAAATATGCATGATAAATTTAAGATATATTAAAAAAGAAAATATTTATATTTTTGAATATTATTTTGATTTGCATGTGTAGCATTGGCATCAAGGATTATAAAGATTATCACGTCAAGAACTTTGAAAATTCAAAAGACCAAGAGATTTTTTTTATTAATAGTATGATTTTTTTTTCTTTACTCAGTAAAGTTAATCCATGCCTTTTGTCTGCCGACGCCCAAGAAACAAAATATTCTGAGAGCATTCTAATATTTACGCGAGCGTAACTGCGGTTGCTCTCAATTTCTTCTCACTTTCCGGTCGAACAAAAAGTATACCGTTTTCATGTAAACACCTAAACGAAGGGGTGTTCACTGGAAGGCGATGGCACGTGTCCTTTAGGTGACAACACAAAGGGCTCTTTGTGCAATAAAAAAACACTTCATGCTCCCCTTATTGTGAAAGCAAAACGGATGGAAAAGGCGGGAACTTTTTGATACACTGGACTGAGCAGGTGTTGCTACTTCCGGTGGAGAAATCGAAATCTTCGAAGTTTCCGCTTGCTAGAATAAAGAACAATAAATAGCTGTAATACGAGAGAACGGATTGTATTTTTTTCCGTACAATGGAACATGCGTTAAATGTTTTCGACTTAAAAAAAGGTTTTATGTTGCATTGGGCGCAAAGGAGTTTAAAAGGTTACTTAAAACCAAAACTTACGTAATAGCTTGCAAGGACACGATAGGTGTTTTTTTTATTAAAAAAAATCATTTCATTTTTTAAGGGGATTAAATAGGTCAAGTCCAAGTCACTGTGCATATTTTTTAAAAGAGCTACAGAGAGAAAGCTGGAAGATTCAATATATGTAATTAGCATGGTTCTTTGTTTGAAAGACTGCATTTTTCCAAACTTTATATACATTACAGTGTATAAAGTTTTTCTAAATACAATCTTGAAAACGAAGAATAAAATCTTTCAGTTTATGAGTTTTTGAGTGCATTATTTTAGATCGATAAAGTTCAAAAAATTTAATATACTTGGACATTTAGGACGAGAACTAACAACTAAAATGAACATTAAAAAGAAGTAAGAAGATTGGCTGCCTTTTAAAATTAAATCATCAATTACCACGTTCATCAACTTTCGAATATCATCTCTGACATCGAGAGTTTACTAGATGTTTTGCCAAAGACAAGACTAAATTTTATACTTCATTTCTATATTTTAAAGAACATCATATTTTCCTTAATACTTATTTCAAGAAAATGTCATTTGCTCTTTCTCCTAAAAAAAAGTGCTGTTCTTGAAACTGGATTTTTTTGTAGCAATTATGAAAATAAAATGATAAACTGCATAAAAATCAGGCGATTTCAAACGTCAAAGTTATTGCATTCCTTTTCTAGCGTTACAATTAATGTCTGATTTTTCTCCAATTAGAAGTCATATTCAAATTAAATACATTCCAAATGGTTAGAACGTTTTTATACTAAGTAAACAAAGTTAAGGAAAAGAAAATTTCAATTATAGTGAAAATATAAGTAAAATATTATTTTAATATTTTTAGAATTACCAGTTAATTGATTAATTAATTAAATTTTGATTCCTTATGAGTAACTCGCTTTAATAGTGAATTTGAGAATAATTAATTATTGATTTCCTAACATTGATATTAATTAATAAGAAATTAAAGCTTATAAATTAGAAAATATTTAAAACTAGAAAATCTGAGACCAAATAAAAATATATTACAAAAACACTGTTTTTATTAAACTTATTAATCTAATATACATAATAAATACTGTTGTTCAATTTATGAAGAAAAGTTCTGAATTATTAAAAAAAAAACCCTCCTCTTTCTCAATTATCAGAACTTTTTTTTTCACTTCCATAGGAAAACAGATGTGAGATCAACAGGTTAGCAAAATGATTGAAAAGAACATTGAAAAAAGTAATTATTCCTTCTGGTGGAGCTAAAGACAGCATTCATTCCTTTTCTTTGTGTCAGTCCCTTCATTTTACCTAAGAAAGAAAATGAAAAATGCCAATTAATGTTTGAGACTAATCAAATTTGGCACAATTAGTTGAAATAGAAAATCTAAATTAAATAAAGAAATAAAAAATTTTTTAACTTGGTTCTACATAATGATTAACGGTTGATTTTTGCTAACTAAGGAATTAATGAAACTTTTTGAGTTGAAAACTAAAATATTAAACAAGGTCTATTTCTTCAGATAGTGCTGTTTCTGAGCAGTGGATTGTTAAATTGCTTTATCCTCAATTTGAGTTCCAGCGAATGTCTTTCGAAATCAAAACGTCATCTGATAAGATTTCCTTCAGTAATTTTAAAAGTAAAGAAATCTGAATAAAAAATTTTAAAAATCTGAATTTGATTATACCTTTTATTAAAGGCTGATTGTTAATAATTAAAAATATTTTGAAAAACTTTAGATAAAGCATTCATAATTATTAAGATAGTATATTATTGAATTACTTTATCCTCGATATAGTTTCTAACGAATATTCTTTTAATTCTATTCTTTCATGGTATTATTGAATAGCTTCTTATTTTAGGAAATATAATTAAGTGCATTTGCATTTATAGTGGAGATTAATTTTAATTCTTTTATATTACATTTTAAATCATTTCCTTTTTCAAAAAATTCAGTGAAATATTTTTTTAAAACTTTTTGCTTTAGAATAGACCAGTTGTTTCGTCGGGAATGTTGGTTATATTTAATTTCAATTAAATCGTTTAAATATAATTTCATGTCTATAATTTAGTAAAATTGTCAGATGGTGAAATTGTGCTGATTTAATTATCTTATATATGTTCTATTCATTGTGAACATGAACCTTTCTAATAAAGAACACTCTTATGATATTATAGCGCGATAAAGAAGCAAATGAAAGTAAACTTTAACACTTCTTTCTTCTTAACATATCTTTCCACGTATATCCATTCAACTGATAGGAAATACTGGAGTTTCCAAGCTCGGGAATATTCTGTGGCGAAAAGAAAGAAAGAAAATTCAGCATTGTTTGCAGGCAATTTAATTTCCTAAATTTTAAGATTAAGGATTGATGTAGAAACATTAGAAGTTTTTTTTTTTCAAAGAAAAACCTTAAAAAAGTAAGTTTATATATATATATATAAAAAAAGCTTTTTCGTAAGTAAAACTTTTTTTAAAAAATCTTCAATTCTCAGTAAATTCTGACGGTCAGTTCATGACGAGTTCAATTTACTTAATTATGAGAATTAATGATGATCATAAATCTTGCTGTCAATACAGAAAAAAATAAGTCTATAATTATCTCTTGCCATTAACAAAACGAAATTATGAAGTATTAAAGTAGCGCTTGAACAGTTTCGAAACTAGTCATTAATTTAGCTAACAAAACTATCTAATCACTTTAAGTAATAGATTATGATTTGTCAGTGAACTTCAATGATATTATTTCCACTTTTGAATAATCCATTATAGGTTCACCTTCCACTGGTGCTTTTCTAAGCGACATTTTTCCAATCCAAGAAGTTCTTTCTATCCCTAGGGAAAAACATCGATAGTGGTCACACTCTAATTAATTAATATTGTTGAATTTTGTAGGAAAAAAATGCTTTCTCTCAATCAATTATTTTCCTCTTTTTGTTTTAATTGGCATTTGATCATACCAAAAGACAGATTTGTTTATTGAAAAAAAAAATTGATGTTTATTTTTAAAAATGTAATTTTTCAGATAGTTCAATTACCATTTAAAATGATGCAAAGATATATATGAATCATTTTGATAAACCCTTAATTGAATGTAAATTCTAAGAACAAGGATAAATGAAAGTGGATTCGGCTTCCTTTTTTGATAATATTAATATTCCGTTTTTTAAAAAAAATTTTAATATATTTTGAGTATATACATAAAAGGAAAGTTTTAACGACTAATTTTAACTCTTTATGACTTCCAAATTAAGCAAATCCAGAGTGGTCTTGAAATTTAAACCCTTCCATTTATTAAATTATTTTCAAACTAAAAAGGAAAGATTCTGTAATGATAAATCCTTTAACTTCGTTCAATAATGCAATGGTTAATGTATTACTGTAATCTGAAGAAAAATCAAAACACCATAAACCACAAACATTAATCAGATCTACTATTCTTTTATCAAGGCTATCGATTGATCGTTCCAGGATGCAGCAGCCTTGAGTAGTTAAATCAGAGTAGTTGATAAAATATTGATTATCATAATTCCGAGTTTACTTATAAACCTTCCTTGGAGTTTCAGAAGGTTAAAAATAGATATTTATTAAGCTTGCCTTTTTACAGAATTAATACGAAGTATTTTCTCCAAAATTGTTCCTATATATCAACTAACATTTGCATAGATAAAAAAACATTAAATATAAATCAAAATAAAGATGTAACTTTTGATTGTAAAAATTTAAATCACTACAATCAATTCATGCTTACTTGATGTTAATCATTTCATTTTATCAATTAATTTCCGCCATTACACATTTTGCAGACAGTTTTGTAAGAGATGTCGCAATACAAGAAAAAAACAATGGCTGTCAAATGATGTGTTGAATTATAATTTTTTTTTTTTAGATTACGACGTCATTTCAATTGACTGTCTTGTTTTACCAACTTTATGCGTTACTTTCTAGAACCAGTGTGATCCGTATGTCTAGACGCAGAAATCTAGGCGGTTAAAAATATCCAAATTTAAATTTTCAAAAAAAAAAAGCAAACAATTTAATTCTAAAAAAATTTTTCACATTCTAGATTCATCAAATTCTCAAGTTAAATTTTTGACGATTTCATACTTTCGATTGAATTCTTTCTCTATACTTCATATTCAAGAAAATAAAAATTATATTTAAAATTAATTTTAAAGAAATTGTTAATATTAAAAAAAACTTACATTGAAATAAATCATATTGCTGAAAAGCTAATCATTTGAATTTTGAACTGATGTTAAAAATGGCTTTGTTCTGTAAGTAATTAAGAAAAAAGTAATTGGAAAAAAAACTTTCATAAATAATCTAAATAAGTGAGAAAAAGTATTTAAAATTCAATTAACCGTTATTGAATTAATAATTTGGATATATTTTATAAAAAACACTTTATAGCAAATACTTCGTCCCTAGAAGAGAGCTATTTAAATTATATATTTCTAAACACCTTTAGAGACAAACTGGTTCATCGAGATTAATGATTGCTACAAGTTTTAATTAAAAATTTAATCTTAATAGCGTCTTCAGTAAAACATTTTTATTTAATTTTTTATAGATATATATAACTTATACTATTTTAGAGGCCTTATGCCATTCTGTTCAGTTAATTATACATTTCCCTCATTTTCTGTCACCCCCCCCCAAAAAAAAATTTGTAAAAAATGGATGTACTCTCTCATTTTAAGCTTTTAAAAAATGCGACCTAATTCCGATCATAAAACAATATAAAATTTGGTATTTTTCTTTCTTGCCAACAGTATTTTAAAAATAAATTAAAATCTTTTATTAATTTTTCTCAGAATAAAAAAAAAACATATCGTTAAATCTACTTTGTAAATAGTAATTTCTGTTAAGGGCAGATATTTAGTTTTATACGTTCCCTTATTTCATTAATTGTAAAATAAAAACGAAAATATATATTCAACTTTAAAAACGATATTTATCAATAACTTCAGATATATTCTTCCAGAAATCTTACGTTTTTGAATTATCGTTCGTTTAATATTCAGTACGTTTAATTTTCATTTAGAATACTTTCTCATTTTGTTGGAAAATGTGCTCAAAATGATTTTTAAAGATTGATTAAATATAAAAAAGAAATTATATGACGAAAAATTGGTATATTTGAAAAGATAATTTTTGAATTTTTTCGATAATGCAGAAATAATTTTTGAACTGCCACATTTTCGAAAGCAATTGAGAAAAACTTCAAAATATCTGTTTATTTTTTACTTAAAATTGAGAAAAAAAATCACCCTGAGGTGCACATTTTTATTTTTCAAAGTATATCTGCGGCAAATTTATTAACTCTAGTTCAAAATTTAGCATGTAGAACACCAGCACACAGGCGCATATACATAAACACACATTTATCTTTGTTATAAGCAAATGTTTTCCAAAAAACCAGCTTGTTCAAATTTTGTATTGAATGTAATATATAGTTTTCTAAATAAATAGAGAAGCTGTTTATTTGCTAGTAAAGCATTCAATTCTTACTGAAGAATCATCTCATCTTTACTGTACATTGATGAAACGACTTTGGATTTTTTTTAAAAATGAAAAAAAAAAACGATAAACAGAAAAACTTAATTAAAACAGAATTGAAATTAAACAGAGCACAACTTCGGAAAAGTAAAAATAAAATATTTATTCCATCGCTTTTCATTGCTTACTTTTCTTACCATTTACATTCGAGTAACCCAGATTTTTATTTGAATTTCACATATTCACTTCCTGTTTTCGCTCCCTTTTCTTAAACATTCCCCGGTTAAAACAATGGAAGTGTACACAGCTGCTATGGTAATTTAACACTATGTCGTTGCGAAAATAAAGGGCTTAGAACTCATTCACTTTGAAAGTCAGCTTTTAAAGTTTTATTATTATTATTATTGTCAAACTATTTTTTTCTCGTTACACTTATGTATAAAGTACATGAATCATTTCAATTTCCAATCATATAAAAATACTTTTTTATTTTAATAAATTTTATATTTAAATTTTTACTTTACTATCAATTAACAATTCAATGATAAAAAAAAATTACTACTGATTTTAATTATTTCTATCAAGTTCAAATTAATTTTCTCATGGTAATTTTTTTATTTAATTTAGCTGTCCCAAAAAAGTTTTATTAAAACTTTTATGAATCAAAAAAATTTAATAACATGTTTAACTGATTAACAGTTAACGTTATTTTAATTAATTAACTGAAAAACACTTCTTGAAAAGTAAAACTGAAACGTTCTAAAATCAATCACTGGATCGCTATTAACATTTTAGACATGAATTAACCAAGCTTTTGTTTTAATGCTGAATGTTTTATTTATCACCATAGTCATGGATAATTCATGCTTTATTTACCAAGATAATAATGGATTATTTTTGTCTCAAAGTCTTTCAAGGATTTTCAGCTCATTAAAATTTGGAACAAAAATTTAAAAGATAAGTAGATGATTTGGAATGTTTAAAAACTAATGAAGAATAAAATTTTAAAAGAGGCTTCTCAAAAGCATGATAACTTTCTTATTTTATTTGACTTTAAACACATTAATAAAAAGGATACTTAGGTGTTTTAATAGTTTTTATTCCTAACATTACTACGCCGCTTACGGTATAAAAAATATACACCAGGGCTGTGATTCAATTTTATAATAGGACTAATAAATTATTTTTATGGAAGGAATAGCTTGTCTATTTTCCACCTATTATTTATTTAAATAATCTTTTTGCATCATTCTTTGCTTTGTTTTGAAATGCGTGCTGGAATAATTTTGCCTGCTTTTGACCATAATTTTTTTCTTGACGAATGTAATTTGAATTTGTATATTTTAACTGTATGAACCAACACAAAAAAAAATCACATGTCTTTATTCTATTGCTACCAATATAATAATATAATATTTCTTGATTCATTCAATACTATTATCATAATACAGCAAATTTTGATTCAATCATTTTCGGAAAAATAATAACACTTTTCATGATTCAATCTTTACCTTTACAGTTACATAATATTTCTTGATTCATTTGCATCATTGCATCAAATTTTTCATTCTTTTTTAAATGCATGTTAAATTAATTTGGAATTCTTTTACTATAATTGAATCAATATACTTTTATTGTATACACCAACACAAAAAACACATTTTTTTTATTCTATCGTTACCAATATTATAATATAACATTTCTTCATTCATTCAACACTATTACAATGATAAAGCATATTTTGATTCTTTCATTATCGGAACAATAATAAAACATTTCTTGATTCAATCATTAGCATTACAATTACATAATATTTCTTTATTTATTTGTTAACACTGCAATGATATTTCTTGATTCATTTGTTAATACTGCAATGATATTTCTTGATTCATTTGTTAACATTGCATTAATATTTCTTGATTCATTTGTTAACACTGCAATGGTATTTCTTGATTCATTTGTTAACACTGCAATGGTATTTCTTGATTCAGTTGTTAACACTGCAATGGTATTTCTTGATTCATTTGTTAACATTGCAGTAATATTTCTTGATTCAATCATTTCTTATAAATAATACGTCTTGGAGAGAAATGAACATGGTTATTTAAGAAATTTGAGAATACAGGCGTATTGTAAAAAGTTGGTGTCGGAACTACAACAAAGGCTCTAGGAGTCGAATGAGAAAGAGAATGATAGGCGTAGTGACTTCTCAATGGCTGAAGTCTAAGAGATGAGAACATGGCATTCGAAAGGGATGAAGGACTTGCTTCCGGTGTGAAGTTAGCTGTGGATGACTGAGCAGGCAGAGAGGGTTTATTCAATACTTTCTCAAGAAAATCTGTAAGAGTAATGAAAATAAATAAATATTAGCATTTCGAAAATTTTATTAAAAATGGCTTTTTTCTGATGGATTCAAAGGTAAAAGAATTGAGCCGAACTCTGAATATAAAATAGTAATAGTATTTAATCCTAATTTTATAAAATGTCATTTTACTGTCAATGCAATGTCAAATGCTGGCTAAATTCAAATAATCGAATCGCATATTAAATACAATTAATGATTCTACTAAGTTGCTTGTATTTGCTTTTTTGTTTAAAAGATAAATGCAATGAAATTTAATAAATACATTTTCGGTTGCCCTTTCTAATCGCGGCCCAATAGCTGATTTCTGAACCATTAGGGAAAAGCATATTTTCCTAAGTGGAAAAGGTCTGCTAATGATGTAAAGATGTAAAAGAAAATGATGCAAAAACGACTTAAATTATATACTATGTTGATTGAATGGATTATTTATAGATGAAAAAAATGCAAAATTTGAATTGTAAAGATCTGACTGTTTTATCAGTCACACATAGAAAAATATTATTGATACTTTGAATAAAAGAGTTCCCCTCCTCTGAGGCAGAAACTAAACAAATTATGATATTATTTTGAATATCCTATTTTAAGCAATTTTAGGCCATTTCAATGACCGTTTCGAGGAAGATTCGAGAATTAGTGGAAAATTATTGTACAGAGCGGATCTTGATTGGCTTTAAATAAGGAAATTCAAAGCTTCATGTCTTGATTTGTTTTAGTTGCAGAAGAGCGAAACATTTTTTTTAAGATGATAGAGGCTCAACAATAACTTACTAAATATGGCTAATTTGACCGAGAAACAAAGTAAAAATTTAGGCTTCATAAATTTCACCGTTATTTATTAATTGGTACAAGAAAATCAATAATGAAACAAAGGAAATCGCTGGAAATTCTCACGGTAATAAAAAATATTACAAACTGAGCATAAAAATTAATTTTGAAAAATTTGTTAAAATTTTTGAGTTGAAGTAACATTGAAAACTTTATACTTTTAAATTTCCATTTCGTGAAAAATAGCCTTTGTGAAATAAGGTTGGAACATGTCATGGAATGCAGAATCGAACTCATTGCTCATTTTTATGAACTATTGAAATCCTAATGAATTTTTTAAACTGTCAAAAAAATTCCTCTCAATTTAAAGAGTACTTGTACAAAATTTAATTAAAATTTGATAAAAACTGTAGATTTTTTATAAAAAGTAAACACAAAGAAAAATTCTGTTTTAGATATATGAAGAGAAAAATGTATAATTATTTTTAAATGTTAAGGTATTTCGTCTCATTTTGTAATTAAAAAAATTTTTTAATCATGTCAGTTGAGAGTCGTGTGATTTTTCCCCCTTAATTTTAACTAACTTTTAAACATATATTTTGTTTCTCATTTTACATACAAAATGGAAAAAAAGTCGCATAATTTATGCAAGCGAGATTAATTAGTATTGTGAGTATTTTTTGCTTCGAAATTCATAAAATATTGAAATTACTCCACTGTTTTCATTCTGTTTAATAAATATTCTCTTTGCCAGAAACAGAAGAAATATTCCATTTTTATGTACTTTTTTTAGAAATATTCCATTTTAATAGGCTCTTTTTTAATGCAGCTGATGCTGAATATTTTCTGAATACACATTTTATTTCAATATTTAAACGAATTAAGCTCCTTAATATTATTTTGAAACAGATTTCAGACTGATTTAATCTCTTTCTTTAAATTTTTCTAAAAATTTATTATTTTTATTTTTATTTACATGTTAAATATATTTACTAATAAATTCTCTTCTAATTTTCATTCATTCACGTATATGTCTAAGCCAAAATAAAATTAAGATGTGCTTTCAATTAATATTGATTATCATTTAATATAATTACTCAGGCACGCGGTTGAAAAGTTATGGTAAATTAGCAAGTTCTTGGATATGAAAATGGTTTGAGGCTAAGTTGTCTCCGTACCGATATCGGATAGCACATGGGCTGCACAGTGATAGGATTCAATTTGCGTTTACGTAAGTGTCTGATTATGCTGTCGCGGCAGCCTGATCATCACATTACCCTGATGCAACACTATGGTAAGGATAACTGGATGTTGATCCACCATTTGATATATCAGCATTTCGATCTTTCCCTAGCTCGTCTAATAGTTAGAATAAAGCTTACTTGATTTTGGAGCAATTACTTCTGGTGGTGGCTTCACTAGCCACACAGTGTCGGCAGGATTCTGCTCAGAGGTTCCTGGTTCATTGGTGTTAACCACTGCTCGAAATCCTAATTTGTCTGCCACATAGTCCACAGCCCTGTATAAGCCTGATGAATCAGTGAAACCGTAAGATCCTTTAACAGAACCTTTCTCGTCTCCGGTCTCTTTTCGATGCTGGGTGGTACCGAGGCCATCGCTGGATTCGTAGGAGAATTCGAAAGGCTTAAATATCTAAAGAAGAGACACAACTTTATAACCTTTTTTTCCAAATAAAGGGTATGTTAGAAATATTAATAACAGCTAAGTAAATATCTGAAATTCAGCAATAATATTGAGATTAAGAAAAATGCAAAAATAATGGTATATTCATTTAAATGTAGTGCAAACACCAGCAGCCGTAGCATGAGTCACAAGAGTTCTCACAACGACATGGGTTCTGATAGCAGAAGATATGATTACAAGATGATACAGCAAAAAAAGCTATGGATTATTAAAGACATTAGAACAAAAAAATTTTATGAGAAAATAACGACGATATTAAATGAAAAATGTAAAAATGTGTGCATATAATTATAAATTATTAAAAGCATTTGGATTTTACCATGAAACAATTATTTTTTTAAACAGTAGCAATATAACTGATTGGTTTGAAGAAACCCAAGTCTATATTGAAACTGATCACGAAATCTGGCGTGTGGTCAGATGTTTAATATTTTGCCAATGGAATAAGATTACGCCAAGACTTTAGCGCAGTGACTACAGATATACTGAGATAGGAACTAGTAAACATCTCCAGATTAACGTTAATACATTGTAGAACGCAAACTAAACTAATGACCAAGTAACAACACTTTTCTGGGTGTTAACATAGGACAAACATTTTATGAAATATGAATCAGTGCAGGTATTGACTAATGCCTATATAATTATTGTCATTGCCAAGAGCCCTACATCATTGAGTTTGGTACCATCTAAAACGATTTCTCAGCATGTCAACTATGATTCAGGAAATCCAACTCGTCCAAAAAGGCTCGCAGCAAGAATTTCCTTTTAACTCTTTCAACTAAAACTAGGTTCTAGAGAAAATAGTTAGTTCAAAATTGATTATCTCCATATCATCCCCGTCTCTCTCCAAACACCTTTGTCTCTTGGCCGCAGGTGTAATTTAAAAACCTTGATTAAAACAATTGACTAAACGATTTGACTAAAAAGATTGTGCCTTTTATCCTATGTAAAGTGTTGAAGTAATGATTTGAAAGTCCAGATATATATACTAAAGCAGTAATACCTCATAGAAGTCTGTCAAAGCAGAATATCTCAAATTCGATGGACAATTCTATTCCCTGAGGTAGAATATTCTATCCCTTATGGAAGAATTGCCTAGAATTCCCTTCCCTGTAATAATTGTTTAGTAACTAAGTCTTTCTTTTCTCAACCACAATGTAATAGATAATGCAACTGCATTGCGAATAATCCCAACTCTACCGGAAAACTTCTCGAAGTGTGTTTTCAATGGCGTATCTGTAAGATGAAAGAGCTGGCAAATTTTATGGGAACAAGGGTCTTCGGGGCTCCGTCTTGAATTGTTACAATTAGATTGGAATACAAATATTTTTACTGCCAGCTTCTCCAAAACTGAAAAAAGTATTAAATATGTGTCGAATAATACAAGAACTGAACTATAGCGCTCTGGGTGATCCCCTTACTTCCAAATTATAAAATCTTTTAAAACCATTTAACTATTTAAGAGAAGTTCAAAATGTCCTGAAAATAAAAATCATTTTAAACTGAAGATACGGATTGTTTTGATTTTCTAATTTCCTAAACATTTCTAATAGTCTGTTATTGTCTAGTTATGTCACTAGAGTTCGCATTATATTCACATCAATTTTATATTAGTGATAAAACTAATATTACTTTAACCTTTGTGCATATAATATATAAAATGCGAGAAATATTTTTAAATTTATAGCTTACATATAAATATATAAGTTTTTTTAATTTTCTTGTATGTTTTTTTCTAACTACTTAAATAATTCAGGTTAATTAATATCACCAAAATTTTTGAAAATTTTCTTCCAACGTATTTTCCGCCCCTCCCCCGTTAAATTGTAACATTGAAACATAAGCATGAAGGACAAATCAGAAACTACATAGATAAAAGTTTTCTCATACTTACATATTGAGCTTGATTATTTTCAACAATAACTTCAGAGTGAATAGCAAAGAAATCACAAATGAGCAGAAGTATCTAAAAAAATATTTATTTTTTAAAATGGAATCATGGAGTGAGGTTTTTTTGTTTTTTTTAAATGCAAGTGCCAATTTTTTTTCAGGGTCTCTCTGTCAAATCCTAATAACTGTATAATATCATTTTTTAAAATTTTCATTCGATTGATGAAAGTAAAAATGAAATTTGCTTGATACTGTTCAAATATTTTTTATTTATAGTGAAAATTATTTTATGTTTTAAATAATGTCTGAAACCTGCCAATAATAAGTTTATTATTCGTTAAATGAATCTTGTTAGAATGTTTACATGTTATTCATCTTTTAACTCATGATTCGCTTTTATAATATTCAGAAGTCAAATTTCAAGAAATTGTGTCAGTTACTAAAGAAAAAAGAACCTCAAATTTATCGTGAATATTTCTACTTTTTTCTCACTTTTAAATAGAAACTAGCGTTAAAAATATTTTTTTTTCAAAATGTTACCAGTAATTTTAAACAAAATTTTTCTTTTGGTTTAATTTAATTTCTTTTAATATTCTAGCTGCATTCTAATTATATTATTTAGTACAAATAACGTCAATTTTAATGTAGTCCGTGTATAAAAATAATATAATCAAACAAATAAATGCAATAATATATTGCAACCGATTGTTTTGTTTTCAAATATGAAAAAAAAAATTGCATTACGCAAGAAGTTTTTTATATTAATGAAAATAAGTATCTTTCCAAATTACTGGAAAGTTTGGAATAATAACAGCATTAAATTTATTACAATTTTATGACTTCTATCTAAGTTATTTCTGTCCATTAGAATCTGTTCTTCCTAAGGTGACACTGGCAAAATATTCTCGACAAATATTCTCAACCCCCCCTTCTCTATTCTCACCCATAAAAAAGTTAACAGTATTTAGCTCTTTTGAATAGAAAAAAAAACTTTTAATAAATTAGCATGTAGTTTAATTTGTCATGAACATTACCAATTAAAACATTTATTCCGTTCAATTTACAATGAATGTTCCCTTTTAGAAGAGAGCCCCATTTAATTTACCCTGAATATGATTTTTTTTTTTTTTTTTTTTTTTTTGAAATAGGAAAAGAACAAAAATGGCAGATATAGTTTCATAACTTACTTTACTTCATAACTTTCATATGGTTTTATTATATTTTTTGGTTCTTTTAGCTCTTATCTAAAGTCTCTTTAGAAAGATATATGATAAAATAGAATAAGATTTAAAAAGTATGTCTCTATTTACATATCAATGAGAATTTCTTCCAATTATTAGCTAGCTCGATAACAATATGTCTACTACTCTGTAACGCATTGCATGTTCTGTATTTCCTGCTTTTAGATGCAACTCAATATTTTTACATCAAATACTTTCATGTTGCCATCTATTGACAATAGTCAGATTTAAAATCATATATAATAAGTAATGCAATTATTCGGAATATGCTATATTTTGTACATAAAGCTGAATAAATAAACAATTAATTTTATAATTCAAAAAGAGTGTATTTAGGAGTAATATAAATAAAATCAAAATTCATATTCAGCTGAATGATAAAAATATCCCCAATTGTTAGAAATCCAATATATTAGAAAAGCTTTGAATTATTATTATTATCCTGAATGTTAATTGATTTTTTTATTATTATTTTTCAGATGGAAATCGGTATTCTTCAAGGGTTTTTAACAATTTGGAGAAACGGTTGCAAATTCAAGTCTCATCCTTGTCGTCTAACCATAGTTCAAATTTGTAGAATTGATTCCAAAAATAGCATTTAATAGTATTTAAAATATTATACATGTGTCAAAAATCAAACTTTCTCCTGTTGTATAAGAATAGAAATGAAACATCAAGCTCGCTGAGTTAAAATAGCAATTAAAATATTTGAAATAATCTAAAATGAAACAATAAATTTCAAATTAAGATTTTAATTTCTTCATTTACTTATTTCAAACAAAAAAAATGACTGTTATATTAACAGCGTTTATTATAAGAACATAGAAGAAAATTATGAAAAACTTTTGTTTTAAATAAATATTTTTAACTATTGTTAAGTATAATATTTATTAGAATAAAAGTTATTGTCATGGGTATTTTAAACGCACTACAAGAAATAGCAATAGGATTTCGAAAGTGTAATTGTACAGTTAAAATGAAAAATTAATTTTTAAAAGACGCATGTGAAGAATAACATGTTAAATAAGCTTAAATAAGATAAGGAAAATAATAAAAGTTAATAAAGTCTTTGAATATTTGCGCTCTACAGAAAAGACTGTTTGGCCAAGAACTTCCAAATTAAACATAGCTATTTATCCTTTGGAGAGTAGAAATCAGCACCTCGAAGTGATGATTTTTAAATTGCAATTAGAATTTTAATTAATTAAAAATTAGTAATCCGAAAGTATTACAATACAAAAATAATTTTTACATGAACTTAAAATTCAATGACATTAATACATTTCTTTATGAATTTAATTTCTATTCACTTTTAATTTTTTTTAAATATTTTAAGCCAACAATGCATTTTATTATTAAAGCCAAGTTCAAATAATTTTCATTTTTGTCATTAGATATATAGATTCAACTTATTTTAATTTTAAATGTATATTTCACAACATATTACACGTCTTTGCTTTTTTCAATCTGAAAATAATATCCATTTTTCTTACCATAAAGACACATCACAACTTTAAGAAAAAGAATGTTCATGTAATGGAAAAATTAATTTTGTTATCAGAATACCTAATCATTTTGCCATATCAATAAGTTAACTCAATAACTTTTGTATTCACCTTTTGACTTAATATTCATTGAACCGGATATAATTTTAATTCATGGTCATGGTGGCCTGTTAACAGAGTTACTGCTGTTAAATTAATTGTTGTTTAAATTGTTGAAGCCCAGGTTCCATATATGGTTTAACTAAAGATTTATGGAATGCTCAGACTTCACGTTTAGGCAGTATTATAATGTAGAGAACTGGTAAAGATACAGATATTATCTGCTTACCATAGTTCAAAGTCTTTAAATTTTATTCAAGAATAGACCTATGTAGTGAAACTAAGAAGTGGAATACTTTTATAATAAATGAAACTTCGATTCTAAAAATCAGAAATTCGAATAAAGTAAAACTAAATCGTGGTCAACGATTCATAGCATATCATTATTGTTCGAATAATAAAATATTTGTATCATTCCGAATGTCCGAGGTATCAAACAATGTTTTCACTTCACCACAACATAGCTTAATGTTTCTGTGCTCATAAAACAATATTAAAAATAATGGATTCGTCATACTTTTATATCTTCAGAAAAATTTATTCAAAGAAATTTCAAACTAATTAAGCTTTTTTGGCTAAGTGACAATTTTACTATAATATATTTCATAAAAAACCACTGCCGTGACTAGGATTCGAACCTGGGTTATTGCGGCCACAACGCAATGCACTAACCACTATACGATGACGGCTCAGGAGGTTAGTTGTGAGAAGTAAAAGATACTCGATTTGAAAGAATTCCAAAAGAATTTCAAATGAAATGGTCCGTAAAATGACTGATTTACAGATAATGTGCCTAGTCTGTGAAATCATTTGTAGATGGCAGCACTAGCGCAAGCTAGAAATAGAATTCGGTTTTTATTTTAGCAGAAACAAATGCGAAGACTATTTTAATGCTTTTTTTTAATATTTTAAATTTTCTGAAAAATCCATTAGCTTTAATTCTGATTATACAATAAAAAATTTACATCATTGCATATTTTTATAATGAATTAGTTTGATTGTAAGTTACAAAACTTGTCTTTTTTTTGTTGTTGCTCTTTTATAAAATCTTTGATGAACCTGAGATAGATAGATAATATTGGTTAATTCGTAATATATATTGGTTATTTTTTGATATAATTTGTTTATTTTTATCTTATCTAAACAATTTTCTTAGTATAGTTGTTACCTGTCATAGGGTTATTTATAATAAAATTTTATTTAATAATAAAAAAACGAATTATATTTCCTTGCTAATGCCAAGCATAAACATAATATGCAAATTCAAATATTGTAGATCTAGAGAATATATACTATCAACATGGTTATTCTTGCTTGCATTTATTTAATACTTAAAAGATGAAATTTATTGGAAATTTCTTTAAAACATTAAAATACTTAATTATTATTTCTAATGTTCTATTATTCTTCCATGAATCAATATACAAAAAAAATGAAAATAACATACGCTAAAAAAGCAAAAAAGGAAAAATAAAAGAAACATTAAAATTTTCTCAATCAGAGAGGAAAACAATATAATTCTTTTAAAACACTTTTTAAAAAAAATTCCATTTGTTGGAATCTGTATTCAAGTTACTGCAGTCAGATAGTTTTACGTTTAGCAAAAAGCAGTTTTCCCATCGACTTGAGTTTAAATTATATATTTGTTAAATTAAAACAAAAAACTCTCTTGGAACTGTATAGATATCTTACATGATTTTGAAAAGCTTAAATGTCATTCAAAATTTATTTTTGTAATAAAAATATTAATGTAATATCATTGTGAATGATCGTATGCATGCTATGTGCAGTTATACACAGTCCATAACAGGCATTACATTTGAACAAAATGACATTTAACGGCATGCAATTACATATCATGTATAAGAAACAAAAAATATAATTCAAAATTATTTATCTTTTTAGTATCTTTAGAAATCTATATAAAAAGGAGTATATCATCTTATTTTTTCGATAAATATTTGGCTGAAAATGGGCCTTATTGCAAAAAGATTGCTTGAGAGAATCAATTGCATATCATGAATGGAAATTATAAATGCGTGATTAGAACTATTCCTCGTTTCAGAAGTTTTATAAAATGCATAGAAAGAGGAAATATGTCAAAAAACTTAGATAAAGCTTTTGTGCATATATGATTAAAGAAAAATTTGCATCATCTTCGTGAATTTTAGGAGATAGCAATATTCGAATTTTACTCTGATTCCAAAATATTGTAATAATAGTTAATATCATAATCTTTGCTTCAAGTTTTTAAAACTTTTGACTTAACAATATATATGTTTTCAACAATGAGCATTTATATTCGTGTAATTACTGAAGAATTTATTTTTTCCTTCAAATGCTTAAGTTTGTCTGTCACCTCAAGACTTCGATAAGAGATATATCATATCAAGAGACATATTTCGATTAAGAGATAATTTGAAATATTAGATTTGCTTCGATTATCAAAGCTATTTAATAATAAAAAACAAAAGGAACTAACGTCGGAACGCTATTTTTAAAATTGATTAAATATAGATATAAGATTGAAGTAAAAAAATAAATAATAAACTAATATCTTACGGTTATCCAGGATACTTTCAAATCCATTTTCAATTAAAAGCTCTCAGAAACGTCTAAAGCAACTCTAAACACTTCTAGTTTCGGAAAGTATGAACCTTTTAGAATAAGTTCTCAATTCAACCTTGCTATATATTTTCTATCCAGGAATAAATTTCATGGATTGCGGGTTGTAGCAACGCGCCTATTGTTGTTTACTTAACACGGATTCATGTCTCAAAGGTGAAAGAATCCGTGTTTTTAAACTATTTTTTTTTCAGGAAATGTTTTCTTGGCATATTTTTCTGGGCATTCACTTCAGTCCTTCTTTGTTAAAACCTCATTCGATATGACACTTCTCTACTGAATGAATATAATGCAATTTTTTTGAACCAACGAAGTGGTATCCACATAACTTTCTCGTATACTCTCTAATAATTTGTCATGCCAGAAAACGCCTTAAATGGCACTTATGTACAATAGTTACGAAATATTAACTTTTGGCATGAATTAAGGTTTTTACTGAATCTATTGTTGATACTTGTCGAGTTATTATTAATACCTCGTTAATAATATTCAAAAATTGAATTTCTGCTTTAGACATGCTTTTCGCAGTCGACTGAAACAAATATTTGACACAAAACCGCATTTGTAATCAAATTTGATAGATATAAGTCACCAAGTTTATGAATTATCTCTATAAACCGACTATTATTTCTGTAAATTTCTATTCTCCAGACCACAAGTGACAGTCAACCCATAGTTGGATTTGGCTCAAACTTTGACAGGTGTCTACACTATAAATGTTATATCCGTGTACCGAATCTTATCTATCTAGTTCTCTTCGTTTTGTAATTATAGTGTTAACTTATATTCGAAATGCCGGATAGACAGACTTCCTCTGAACAGATTTCACCCAAAATCTTACAGAAACCTGCAAATTTAGCGTAAAGACCGTATGTCGAATTTCAACCATCTAGCTAAAATCGTTTTTGAGTTATCTTTGTCATAGGCAGACAGACGACTATTCTCCTAAAATGGGTTTTTCGAACCTAAGACGGGGAGATTCGTCAAAATCTCGAGTTCGATTTTTTTGCCGATCACTTTGTTGTTGTTTCTAATGGCACATGTCATAGACAAGTCCACTGACATTAGAAGTTAGCGGTTTTACGAAAAGGGTGCGTCTCCTGTTTTTCAGTAGCGTCATCTAGGACCAAGAGTACGACTTAGCAACACACACGTCACAACCCTTTTAACGGGGCGGACTTCATTCATGCATTTCATTCACTCATCCACAGATCGTAATTTAGACCTGAATCAGAGAACAATCACCCCCGATCCAGTACCCCCCAGTGGTATTACACTCAACATGGAGGACTTTTTGACAACGACAGATTTATACCTGCACCAGCCACCGTACACACTGAGAGTCGTCGACTGCGGGGGTTCGAACTCTCAACCCAAGGGACGCGAATCCAACGCCTGCCACCAGGCTATCCCGGCCATTATTACTTTAAGTTCTCTACGCTACGCATACGAGAATTTAAAAAGCCAGTGGGGGCAGCTTCCTTGAAATTTTCTGGCATTATCCTCCGATTAAGTTTTTATACCCCCCCCCCTTCTGTCGAATAAAATTATGGACTTTGGTTAAGATCGCAAATGCCTTGCATGGCATTAGAGAATAATATTTACGAAATATAAATCTTTGACGTTAATCTAACATTTATGTTCACTCTATCGGGTGGGAATGTGTTTTGAACAACTTTTTGCCGACTGAGCGAAACTAAAATTGGACACGGAATACAGTTATAGTCACAAGAT
The DNA here is from genome assembly GCF_947563725.1 of Argiope bruennichi. NCBI lineage: Eukaryota > Metazoa > Arthropoda > Arachnida > Araneae > Araneidae > Argiope > Argiope bruennichi. The sequence goes on from NC_079154.1 coordinate 62,022,636, forward strand.
AACATACCGAATTTCAATTATTTATGCCATTCCGTTTTTTGAGTTATTGCGTTTACAAGCATACGAAAGTACAGATAGACAGACGGTTTATCCTTTGAAATGGATCAAAATTTGATAAGAATCTATATTTTAGCTGCTAAATTCCGTGTACCAAATTTCATCTACTAAGTTCTTTGAGTTTTTGAGTTATCTACAAGTGAATTATAATATCTATTCTTAGGATTTGTGAATGTATTGAAAAAATAAGGTATTGCAATATTATTATTAGCATAAAATAATTACCTATATAAACTAAAATATTTAATATTTTTATATGTGGGAATTACAATATTTCTCTAAGAAATGATTCATGGAATTTTTACCGAAAAATTGATTACAAAATTTAGTAGAAATTATAATACTAAAATATTTTTTTAAAAAAACATAAAAGACGAATAAATTTAGGAAAAACAAGTTTAAAAAATCGCAGTATTTTTATCAATATACTAAAATATGTAAAATATTCTTTTTGCTAAAAGAATTTACTTCTGCCCTCGGGTGCTTAGGGGTTCTTTACCCTCAGAAGCTACTTTATCCCTTTACGTGGTAACGCGGACACGACATTATCAGCATCACTAAAAGAATTAAAAATCATTTAATTCTACAGGCTTTCGAAACTTAAACAACATTAGTTTCTGACAGAAATATAACACCTTATCTAGAAATTCCATAGTTAAATGTTTAATATAGATATAATTATCTTGAATGCAAACTTTTATGAGCGTTCATATTTAAAATATACTATAATATAATTATTATTATAAGAACTTACGTGTTCATACTTTCTACAAATTCTTTTAAAACTTTGAAAACAATTATTTTCTATATAGCATTCTATCACAACAGAGATTCACCAAAGATTTGCAAATATATAAATTTTTCGAGAAAAAAATTGATATCCTTTTTCAAAGTATTTGCTGGCAGGCTTTCGTTGTGTTGTTTATATAATAGTTAGTAAAATAATTATATGATTAATATAATTTTAAGGTTATTTTTGTTCATTCATGAAGCTATAATTCATTGAAATATTCAATTTCTCATTTATTTTTGATTCATATATTGTTTATTCATTAAAACAGCTGCATTAGCAAATAATAAAACTTATACCATTTGGGAAGATAAAAGTGCTTATGTAAAAATATACTACAGATATTATGAAATACTTTTATTTAAATTAACATATTTCATATTTATAATATAGAATTCGGTAATAGTTTTTTCAGTCATTTCTTGATATGTTAAAGTATTGAAGCTTAAATTTTGGTTAAATTTTGATTCCTTACAGATTTGTGTGGCACATCAACCGTTGAATTGGCAAAAAATTTATATCGAAATTTTGCGATATTTTTAATAATGAATTACAAATTGAAGAACAAAAAGTACAAATTAATAAATATGAGATCAAATGAAGTAGCAAAAAAAGTATTTTTAAGAAATTTCAAATATATTAATATTTTAAATATTTTATTCACTCCCCTGACCTTAATAAATTAAATAACTAATTTTATTCCTCAAAAACATTGGCATTGAATTCCTAACCGAATGTCACATTTTAAAGCAATTATCTTTTCTTATTTATAACATAAAATCGTAAACTGAATTGCAACTTGAAATAGCGTTTGCAGCATATTTCAGTCAAGCGTGTCAAATAAGAGCATAGAAATCAAGCTCAAATATTATTTTTATATATTCTTTTGAGTATAAATAGACAAAAACACACATTTTGGATATCATTTGTTCCCATTTAGCGCAGTAAAGCAAATTCAGAATGATTTCTCAGGTAATATAAATCATAATATCGTTTTAATGACTTTATAAAATTATTAAGAACTAAAGCAATTTAACAAATAAATGTGTCTCGGAAATTGATAATTTTTATCATACACAAAGCATGGAAGACTTTAATTATGCTTATTTTTGAAATCATATTTTTCTTTAAATTTCAAATGTGATGTATTTTTAAAAATTTAGTTGCATTAATAGTGCAAATAGTTGCAAAATAATAGTGTTAATAGAATTTAAATTGAAACGATTTTGTTCGTTTTAATAGTATTATTCTATTGGTCCTCTTCTTTTATAATCGAACGAAAAACTTTTTATACAAAAATGGCATATTTTTTAATATATATATATGTGTATGTGTGTGTGTGCGCGCGCGTGTTAAAAAAAACTCTTTTGTTACTGATTGTTTGTCCGGCAAATTAAGATATTTAAAAAAAATTTCTGTAAATATTCTTGATTATTAGTTTAAGATAAGTTAACAAGAAAGAGCCCTGTATTAAACATTTTTGGCAAATTAGCTTTTTATAACTATTATTTAGTTTAAGTTGATCCTTGTTTGCAAAGGTGGTAGAAGCATTAATTTTGTAATTAATTGTAATTAACTTCCTAATATGTTAGAGTTCCTAAACACTGAACAGTTAATATTTTTATATGTGGGAATTACAATATTTCTCTAAGAAATGATTCATGGAATTTTTACCGAAAAATTGATTACAAAATTTAGTAGAAATTATAATACTAAAAAATTTTTAAAAAAATCATAAAAGACGAATAAATTTGGGAAAAACAAGTTTAAAAAATCGCAGTATTTTTATCAATATACTAAAATATATAAAATATTCTTTTTGCTAAAAGAATTTACTTCTGCCCTAGGGGGCTTAGGGGTTCTTTACCCTCAGAAGCTACTTTATCCCTTTACGTGGTAACGCGGACACGACATTATCAGCATCACTAAAAGAATTAAAAATCATTTAATTCTACAGGCTTTCGAAACTTAAACAACATTAGTTTCTGACAGAAATATAACACCTTATCTAGAAATTCCATAGTTAAATGTTTAATATAGATATAATTATCTTGAATGCAAACTTTTATGAGCGTTCATATTTAAAATATACTATAATATAATTATTATTATAAGAACTTACGTGTTCATACTTTCTACAAATTCTTTTAAAACTTTGAAAACAATTATTTTCTATATAGCATTCTATCACAACAGAGATTCACCAAAGATTTGCAAATATATAAATTTTTCGAGAAAAAAATTGATATCCTTTTTCAAAGTATTTGCTGGCAGGCTTTCGTTGTGTTGTTTATATAATAGTTAGTAAAATAATTATATGATTAATATAATTTTAAGGTTATTTTTGTTCATTCATGAAGCTATAATTCATTGAAATATTCAATTTCTCATTTATTTTTGATTCATATATTGTTTATTCATTAAAACAGCTGCATTAGCAAATAATAAAACTTATACCATTTGGGAAGATAAAAGTGCTTATGTAAAAATATACTACAGATATTATGAAATACTTTTATTTAAATTAACATATTTCATATTTATAATATAGAATTCGGTAATAGTTTTTTCAGTCATTTCTTGATATGTTAAAGTATTGAAGCTTAAATTTTGGTTAAATTTTGATTCCTTACAGATTTGTGTGGCACATCAACCGTTGAATTGGCAAAAAATTTATATCGAAATTTTGCGATATTTTTAATAATGAATTACAAATTGAAGAACAAAAAGTACAAATTAATAAATATGAGATCAAATGAAGTAGCAAAAAAAGTATTTTTAAGAAATTTCAAATATATTAATATTTTAAATATTTTATTCACTCCCCTGACCTTAATAAATTAAATAACTAATTTTATTCCTCAAAAACATTGGCATTGAATTCCTAACCGAATGTCACATTTTAAAGCAATTATCTTTTCTTATTTATAACATAAAATCGTAAACTGAATTGCAACTTGAAATAGCGTTTGCAGCATATTTCAGTCAAGCGTGTCAAATAAGAGCATAGAAATCAAGCTCAAATATTATTTTTATATATTCTTTTGAGTATAAATAGACAAAAACACACATTTTGGATATCATTTGTTCCCATTTAGCGCAGTAAAGCAAATTCAGAATGATTTCTCAGGTAATATAAATCATAATATCGTTTTAATGACTTTATAAAATTATTAAGAACTAAAGCAATTTAACAAATAAATGTGTCTCGGAAATTGATAATTTTTATCATACACAAAGCATGGAAGACTTTAATTATGCTTATTTTTGAAATCATATTTTTCTTTAAATTTCAAATGTGATGTATTTTTAAAAATTTAGTTGCATTAATAGTGCAAATAGTTGCAAAATAATAGTGTTAATAGAATTTAAATTGAAACGATTTTGTTCGTTTTAATAATATTATTCTATTGGTCCTCTTCTTTTATAATCGAACGAAAAACTTTTTATACAAAAATGGCATATTTTTTAATATATATATATGTGTATGTGTGTGTGTGCGCGCGCGTGTTAAAAAAAACTCTTTTGTTACTGATTGTTTGTCCGGCAAATTAAGATATTTAAAAAAAATTTCTGTAAATATTCTTGATTATTAGTTTAAGATAAGTTAACAAGAAAGAGCCCTGTATTAAACATTTTTGGCAAATTAGCTTTTTATAACTATTATTTAGTTTAAGTTGATCCTTGTTTGCAAAGGTGGTAGAAGCATTAATTTTGTAATTAATTGTAATTAACTTCCTAATATGTTAGAGTTCCTAAACACTGAACAGTTGTGTGTTTTCGATAATCGCAATATTTAATATTTTCAGAAATTAATTATCAGTTAATTGTTTGGGGTTTTTTTCGGTTGAATGGTAATTTAAGAATTATTGATAAAAGATTTCATACGAATTACAATAATGAATTTTGAAATATATTAAAAACTAAGCATTAGGAAATTAAAAAAAATAGAATTTTTAAACCTGTGAGTTTTTATTAATGATCTTAATGACTTTTTTCCTCTAAAAATTATTTCATCTAAAATCTGAAGATTAATATCAAACTCGTGAAAGTGTGAAAAGCAGAAAGAAAAGCTAAAAGGAAATTAATTTATGGGAAGCATTAAAAGAAAAAAAATCTATGTTTTCATTAAATACTTTTATTAATGTGACCGAAATTTTATTTTACTTAAAATATATGCATTAATACTTTATACTCTAACAATCTCTGCTTTTACTTCTAGAATTTTATATAAAATATTATTTTCTACATTTTGTTACACAAATAAGAGTTACCTTTTAAAAACATATTTAATTTATATTAATAAGCATTCGCATTCATTATTTGAATCAAAGCTATTGCCTTACTATATTTTATTATTTTGCTGAAAGGAGAGATTTTTCTAGATAAATCGATTTTCGAATAAAGCCCTTTTATCTTTATCCTTATATATTCTTAATTATTTTGATGGTAAAATATACTTATGACAAGTTATCCATTTTGAATTTCTATTATATTTGCTTTTTTTTAAATGTAGAATGGAAATCGTTTTATTTTTTATTCCCTTTTTTTTCTTTCTTGAGCTAAATAATAAAAGGCAATTTTTTTTTCTAGTATAATTCAGCTAACTAATATGAAACTTCTTATATGAATCAGGACACAATTTTGTGATTAATAGTTAATAAATTCCTAAAGAATTCCAGTCTAGATATCATCGTTCAATGGCCTTTCTAAAATAGCATTAATGTAGAAAGATTTTGAATGTAGTAGATTTCGAAATAACATGCGGATAATAAAAGTTATATGACGTTTCAGTAATAACTAGTTGTCAGAATTCAGATTTTATTTTCTTTCTTTCAGACTCTAATTTTAGCTGCCCTGACAGTCACTGCCTTCGCTAGTCTCTATCATGTTGTAAGTATATTGATTACTCATTCTTAGTATAAATGTTTACCAGCTGGCATAAAAATATGTGAATATCAATATTTGTAATCAGACATGTATGATCAATCTCTCAATTCAAATCTATTGTTTAAAACTCTTTAAAAGTAAATCGTTATACCTAGAGTTACTAAATTGGGCAGAATTCTAATTTTGGTTGAATGATTTGAATTTAGAGATTGGTTAATTGTGTCTGTCTCGCAAATCAAATCAATTAATCGTTCAAAAATCTTAACAAACAAATTTTGTACTTAGATTTACCAAATTAGGAAGAATGTTACCTTTGAGTTGTAGTAATCTTTTTAAGAAAAAATTCTTCAAAATTCCTATTAATTTTAATTAATCGAAATTAATTTTTTCTTCAATAACTTTGGTGGATAGTTTCACGTCCGCTTTAAAATTATAAAATAAACAAATTTTACTTCCGCTTCATTTTTTTTCTAATTTTATCAAAAAAAAATTTTAATATATTTTTAATATAAGTCAAAGAAAATACTTGTTATTTTAATTAACGAATGAATTTTTTTCTCATATGAACTCTCATTCTCATATGAATTTCTTTTTCCTATAAACATTAATGCTATTATATAATTAGTGGTAAATTTGAAAAATAAAATACACATAATCAAATGAAGCCTTAAGCAATATTCTATTTTAATGTTTTGGACAACGCCATTAGAATAAAAATTTTTTACACTTAGAATTAACTGCATATGCCATTTTGCTTTCAGATATATTAAACATTATCAGATTAGTCTTCATTTACAGAATAATATTTTTAAAAAATCGCTTTTTAAGATCGGGTTTAGATTATGATGTAAACCTTTGTGTCATGATTACATTGACTGAATGAGAATAAAGAAATTATTTTCAGTATGTAAATAAATTAAATAATATGCAAAGAATATTTTCTGTTCCCTACAATGTACAAACAGCATATAATTTTATTAATTATAAAAATTAATTCGGTGATTTCTTAAGTCGAAAATCAAATGCATGCTATCGTTGGTCTTTTAAAGCAATTAATACATCCAATGCATTTGGATTTCATAGAATAAGGAATGTATCATGCATTAAAAAAAATGGAAGTAACCGAAAGACCGAAAAAAAATTCTCTTGTGAAATTTATTACATTACTTTAACCTTACTCTTTTTTTTTTCATTGAATATTCGGGAAAATATTACAAAAATGTGCTTTTTTTTATGCGGGAAGGCATAAATGGCTAATAATATTTACAATAATCGGATTTTTCATCTTTTGTGGGAATCATATTCGCGTTACAGCTTCTTAATTTATAATGAAGTAACTTCTAACTATGCATAGTATATAAGTAAATACTACATATAACATAAATGTATGTTATAAGAAACATGTATTTATGTATGTTATAAGAAAAATGTATGTTATAAGAAACATGTATTTATGTATGTTATAAGAAAAATGTATGTTATAAGAAACATGTATTTATGTATGTTATAAGAAAAATGTATGTTATAAGAAACATGTATTTATGTATGTTATAAGAAAAATGTATGTTATAAGAAACATGTATTTATGTATGTTATAAGAAAAATGTATGTTATAAGAAACATGTATTTATGTATGTTATAAGAAACATGTATTTATGTATGTTATAAGAAAAATGTATGTTATAAGAAACATGTATTTATGTATGTTATAAGAAAAATGTATGTTATAAGAAACATGTATTTATGTATGTTATAAGAAAAATGTATGTTATAAGAAACATGTATTTATGTATGTTATAAGAAAAATGTATGTTATAAGAAACATGTATTTATGTATGTTATAAGAAACATGTATTTATGTATGTTATAAGAAAAATGTATGTTATAAGAAACATGTATTTATGTATGTTATAAGAAAAATGTATGTTATAAGAAACATGTATTTATGTATGTTATAAGAAACATGTATTTATGTATGTTATAAGAAACATGTATTTATGTATGTTATAAGAAAAATGTATGTTATAAGAAACATGTATTTATGTATGTTATAAGAAAAATGTATGTTATAAGAAACATGTATTTATGTATGTTATAAGAAAAATGTATGTTATAAGAAACATGTATTTATGTATGTTATAAGAAACATGTATTTATGTATGTTATAAAAAACATGTATTTATGTATGTTATAAGAAACATGTATTTATGTATGTTATAAGAAAAATGTATGTTATAAGAAACATGTATTTATGTATGTTATAAGAAACATGTATTTATGTATGTTATAAGAAAAATGTATGTTATAAGAAATGTATTTATAAATGTATATCATAAGAAATAAACTACGGAGTGCTTTACATTTTCTATAGAAATGAAGAAGAAAAGGCATCTCTGAACAAGCTCATATAGCGATGGTCAACATTTTAATGTTTTCAAGAAATACATTGATTTATGAACCATAAATGCTATTTTATATAAAGTTTTAATTTGACTACTTTATCGTCACTAAAAAAATAAGAGTTTGACAGCATGGCATCTCACCCAATATTTATTTTTCCTCTCCAGCCCATTCACCATCCCCAGCCTTTCAAGTTCGGATACAGCGTGAAGGACAAGCACGGCGAGCAACATCGTGAAGAAGTTGGTGATGGCAAGAATGTGAAGGGAAGCTATGGATTCACCGATGCTAGAGGTATCCACCGACAAGTCAACTATGTAGCTGACCATGCTGGATTTAGGGCTCAGGTCAAGACCAACGAACCTGGAACCGCCAATCAAAATCCAGCAGCCGTTCACCTTATCTCTGATGCTCCCTATGGACACGGAGGATATGCTGGACTTGGATACGCTGGAGTTGGAGGTTCGGGATTGGGATACGGATATGGTGGTCTCGGAGCAGCCGGCGTAGGATATGGATATACTGGTCTTGGAGGATATGGAGGTCTTGGTTATGGAGGCAATGGGCTCCTTGGTGGTTTAGGATATGCTCGATATGGTTATTAAATCAAATTGGTTGTGTGAGATAGCTGTTATTTAAAATAAAAATTTATTTTGCAAGGATTTTTTTCTTTCATTCATGAGTGGTCATATGATAAAGGTGGAGAAGTTTCATTAAGTTGAATTTTCTCAGATAATATTTAAAATGTATGAAGATAAGAGTAAGTTCCAATCAAAACATGACTTCTTGAATTGCTAGTTGAGACCCTCAGTAGGATAGTAAAATCCTAAAGTAAAGTCGAAAAATTGCCACAACGGTTTTCATTTTCCATGATTTTTGTTTTGTTTGTTCTGAAAGAAGAACAAACTGTTAAGAACTTAGAATCTAATATTGCAGAAATTCATTAGAAAGAAAGGTACAATATTCTTGGAGCTGAAGCACGTTCAAGACTTTGTAGTTTCTTATAATCACTTCTCAGAAGAAAGGATAACTAATCAAGTATCACTACAATTTTTTAAATGAAAAATAAATAATTTTAAAAGGAAACTTTTTTTTCTCTCACGAAATATATATTTCTTTTTCTTTTCAAGGCACAATAATTTTAAAAACTAGAAGATATAATTTACTCAGATCATTTAGTAAAATGAGTTCTAATAGCAATTATTTATATCACTGCTTATAACGCAACATCAGTAAACTCAAAAATAATTCAAACATTAATGTAAATAAAATCTATCATAGTGCATAGGCTCCTTCGAAGCTGTCACACACAATTAAGTTTTTAATTACCTGTGTCCTTTTTTAAAATTGCAATAATATGTCAAAATTTATCCATATTTTATTTTTTATTTTGAGATAGTAAATAAATAGTTATTGAATAAAGGCATTCTTTCTAGATATAGAATTTCTAGCGATGCATTTAATCCAGCGGACAGAAAGCCTATACATTCGCAGACAGATTAAATGTTTATTATGCACAAGGCGGTCTACTTTTGATTCACAGTGTTTTATACATTCTGCTTCGAAGAAAAACAAAGAGTTCAAGAAGGTGTTCTTAAACGATAGTCTTATAAACTTAGCCCCCCCCCCAACACCATCTTATATGGAAGACCTCGAGGTAATCTCTGTTTCATCAACGCATTTCTGTCAGAAGAAAGATGCGCTAGTTCTTCTTTCTTGGCGGATACTACTATAGTTTTAGTAGTCACAACATAATGTTTAGCACGTCACAACATAATTAAATGCATCACAATGAAATCAGAATCGAATTAAATTACTCCATCACAATGAAATTCCCTGGATTTGGCCTGAATGAAGTGAAAATTATTTGATCGCAATGAAATTCCCTCGATTTGGCCTGAATCAAATGACACTATTCCATCATTATGAAAATTCCTTGATATGATTAGAATCTAGTGAAATAACTTCATCACAACGTAATTCCCTTCTATGACCAGAATCAAGAGGAAATTATTCCATCACAATGAAATGTTTTGTTATGATCAGGATCAAGTGAAATCATTCCATCACAATGAAATTAACTCTGATATAAGAACAATATTACAAATTCTAGACAGGTGGTATCAGCAGCCAATTTTCCTTTCAAACTTTACTTCATTCAAATATGTGAATAATTTTGGCATGACAATGAGTAAAAAATTATAGAGATTATATTCTATACTTCTATATCAAACCTTAAACAACATTTTTCTGGACAACATTAGCATAGAACTTATTGATGCTTATCTAATAACAATTCAAACGGGCACCAACTGACAAGAATATTTCACAACCACATTTTTCGTTGTAGAAACTTTCAAGCTAAAAGTTTTGATTGAACAGTGCAAATTTTAGAAATTATTGAATGCATTATTAGAGTAGAATTAAGGTTTTTAAAATAATATAGTTTAAAACAGCTGCGAATTTCCTGGGACGATATTACTTCAAAAATACAATAACATAATTCTATGAAAGATGAAATGAATCTCCTTTTTTGAAGAAATTTGTATCGTTATTTAAAAAAATTCCTCACTAGTTTTAAAAAAGCAGAAATTTTTATTAGTGCATGATTGCAATAGAATAGGCCAATCTTTATTCAAAGCACCATGGTTTTTAATTCTGATATTAGGCCTGATTGGAACTTCATACAAAATATCGAAGTTTTACCACTTATATTGACAACATCCCATTATAGTTAATCTTAAAAAAGATAAAATGAACAGGCTGGCGTCCTGGCATAGGGGTAGCGCATCTTCCCCTTGATCTAGTCGTCCCGGGTTCGATTCCCGGTTTGGGCATCGTTGTTCTTCCTGTTCTATCTGTGAGATGTGTGAATGTGCACTGCTGTACAAAGGGGTTGTGCAAGCGAATGAGTGATGCGTGAGTAGTCAAGTCGTACTCTTGACCCAAGTTCGCTTTACGATAAAAACAACAGGCTCTCCCCCTTAGGCTTAAATCGGCTATCTTTGAACAGCGGGCTTGTCCGTGGCGCCATAAGAAACAACAACAACAACACAAAATGAACAGACTGAAATTTCCAGCAGTAACAATACGTACTTTATAACGATGTGGGAAGAACGTAACTTTACATCACAAAGAAGCATTTCTATCAAAAGAAGGCTCCTTTCTCAAATTCTCAGGACCAAGACATCTGTATAATTGTCAAAATGGTACAACAAAAGGTTGTAATATGACTCAAGAGAAATTAAACATTTTAATGGAATATTATGGAATGATTGAGAAACAAAGCCATGATGTATGAATTAGGGTTTCAAAATTCATGAAAAATTGCTATTTTAAAGGTAAAATATTGTTCCTTATTTCCACTACCGATTTCCGGTACGAAAATTGCATCACATTTAACAAACAAAAACAAGGAATAGAACCTCTGCGAAATGCACAAAGTGGAAGTGGATTAGTATATCATATGAAATTGCAGCATGAATTATACGAAGATAGGCAGAATACTTTTGGCGCAAAACTGATTGTTTACGATCTTACAAAAAGTTCTAAAGATGATGATGGATTGTTTATCAGTCCCCGAGATTGTTTATCAGTCCCCGATCACTGCAATATATATATATATATATATATATATATCGGATTTTTTTTTGTTCAATTCAATTGAAGACAAAATTCAAAACCGAACTATAATAATAGTCACAAGATCACTATTTAATTTCATTAATTAAAGTCATTGCGTTTTTCACGGTCAACAAACGATCAATCCTTTGACAAATTTTATTCAAAATTAGGTTTGAATCTACATTTTAGCTGTTAAACCTTTTTACCAAATTTTATCCATCTAGCTCTTTACTTTTTGTAGTTAAACATGTTCATTTTTACCCATACAGGAAGATTTTTTCTGAACGGATTTTGTCGAAAATTTAATAGCCACCAACAAATTTGATCATATACCAAATTTCATTCGTTTTTGGGCTATTTTTTTCATAGACCGGCAGATGTCTAACTTATCGAACTCAGGGAGTCTAAAATGTGCCGATTCGTCAAAATCTCGAGTTCGACTTGTTCGACGATTAAAATACTTTCTCCTGTTTACTTCATATATGAAGAAATAAAGACTGTTTTTGTTCTGGATATTAATAATGAAGTTAAATTTTCATTCGAAGTATACATGTTATGATCAATGTGATTATTCAGTTATTATTGATATTAATAGTCAATTATTAATAATTAAACTAACTTTTTAAGCGGTTATTATTAGCAATGAGTGTTTAATAATATTAGTTAGTAATACCAATATTAATCGTAACCTATTTAAAAATTCGGTCATTATTTATAGAAATCGCAACCAATTTTAATACTAATAAAGGTTCTAATAGCCGATTCATCGTATTCACCGTCACTTTATAATTTGTGTAACACTTTATAATTTGTAAACGCCATCGTTTACTAAACATTGATTCGATTGACAATAAATTAAAGTGTTATCAGATAACAAGATAAAATTTCAAATCATTCCCATTTTAGTGGAATACTTTCCATTCTTTTCCATCTTTTTTCCAACAATCCTTTTTTTAATAACCAAGAAAGATAATATACCTGAGAAGCTAGTAATATAATATAAGTTAGTTTCAATACTTTACTTTCTAAACAAATTTTAGGTGCATCGTGGAATATGATATAATTAAATGTCTAATGCCACTCGAATGTGTATATTTCTACAGTTCAAAAACTGAACTTCCTATGTTCCTATTAGAAAACTTCCTATGTTTTTCACGAAACTAAAAAAATAGTAAAACAATTAAAGAAAATCACGATTAAACCTGAATTAAAGCATATATACTAAGCAATTACAAAGCATATATCAAACATATATACTAAAAAGCCTTTTTCCAATTATTATTATTTAATTTCTAGACTGATATTCCTATTTTAAAACACAAAATATTTCATTGGATCCAAATGAGGACGTAAGAGAAAAAAAAATTAAGAATCCATGACGTAGTATCTACACGGAAGCCTTTCTGATAAAACGTCTTCATAATTTCTCTTAGATAAGATTATTTTCACTTGAATCCTGATGAGTATCTTTTGATAATAAGATAATGATTCACGTGAAAGAAAATAAACTCTAAAAAATTCAGAAAAACGCAATTTGAATGTTAACTAAACACTTTAGATTCTATATAATTAACAACTTGTTTTATAATGAGAGTAATCAATTAAAATTTTATTTTTCAAGTGAGCCTTACTTTGTAGAGTTATTTTTGAAAAAAAAAAGATTGAAAAATTATAGTTCAATGAGTTTCTTCTATTAAAAAATTATTACTTAAATGGGAATCAAGTCAAAGAATTTGATGGCATTTTCAATAAAAGCAGTTATTTGGGGTTTCATGTTTTAATTAATTAGGGATAAGAATTTGATGGCATATTTATCAAAATGAATGTATTTTTTAGAACTATTGTTTAGATGAAAGTCAAAACAAACCTTTCGGTGTCACGTTTGATTAGAAAGGAAAGGAAATTTTCAGCAAATGTGTGCGAGCGTGGGAGTATGTCAATGTGTGTTTGTGTGTATTCGTATGAAAATCTATAACTCAAAATCTCAACAAATTGGGATTTTAAAAAATTGTCGTCTGGTGTTTTTTTTTTTCACGAAAATTATCTATTTATTCTAAAATATGAACCCAACACATGAAAAGAAAGATTTATTCTATAGTCTGTAAGTCAAAGTTTTAATCTTTTTAAAGATTTTCTTGCCACTTTGATTAATTGTAATGACATAATAAAAACCTTTAAGCCTCTTTTTTCCTCCGTTTACTTTCAACTACTAATAAATAATTTTGTTTTACATTTTTTGACATACTAATTCACTAATTCCTTTACAACTGATAATCAAATTGAGACTTATGCATACTGCAAAAACAAATTTCGAAGCAAATGTCACCTAATAAGGCTCTTTTAATCTTCAAATCGTTCTCACGAGTGGAGCTACAAAAGGTGTAAAACGCTTACTTTAATAGTGTATGACAAATTTAGGCTTAGGTCAACAATTTCTTTTTTGAGTGTTCTTAGAGTATAAATAGAAGGAAATGCAAACTTCTGGTATGATTTATAACAAATTATCTGTGATAAACCAACTCTACAATGCTTTATCAGGTAATATTCTTTATTCTTATATAAACTTATTAATTTGGTTTGCAAATAATGTACCATTTATAAAAAAATTTTTTAATACTGACTGAAAAAATCATACCTTTAATGTAAGTATTTCTGAAACAGCTGCAAAAAGTCCCAAAAAATGCTGATTTGTGCTGTGTATGGCAGCGTCTTAGCTATTAACAATTCTCTTTGGATGATCGGTACTTTCTCTATCAATACTGGATTTAATTAGTTTCATTTAAATCTTTTAAAAATAATTCTATATTTATAGTTCCCTTAATAACGTAATTTTAAAATTCAAACTAAGACAATCAATTAATCTATATTTTTAGTGACTTTGATTACAGAAAGGGTGTTAATAGGCACGTCATAACATTAAAATGACGCGACTTACTTTACATCGAATCGCATGCTAGCTGAATTGAAACATGCCAATAAAGCGAATTAAATTTCAGAAAGCATATGCTTTAATCCTGTTGGATATATTTCATATTATAATTACTTAAATAATATGCATTTCGTACTGCTTACTTGTTTTTTCAATACATTGTGAATTTGTATACGAAAAAAAATCGATCTCGAAATTTTAATAAATTTCCATATTTTATATGCGTTTGAGTGCAAAAATCACATCATTCTGAAAAGCTCAGTTTCTCTGCTTTTGAAAAGGATAATTCAAAAAATTGTCTTTCTAAAAAGTCTCATACATTTCTCTCTAATTTTCTACGTAATATTACAAAGCCGGAAATGCATCATATTGTGTCAAATTATTCGAGATTAGGTTGAGATAGACACGCCCTTTTTTCATTTTTACTTTTCTACGTTACCTCGGTCTTTGATTTTAAGGCAATGGAAATCTGACTACTCGTATCAGTTCTAGACTTATACAAGATCTGCAATTTTCATGCAAGAGAATAAAACCTTTATCAGGGAATGTACAAGAAATTTGGACGAGACTGCTGTAGATTTTGGCTATTCGACTATTATTTTTAATAATAATGTAACGCGATGACGTTTCTTTCAGGAAATCTACTTTGGAGACAAATATAAGCGAAATAAATAGATATAGGAAAAATAAACAATTACAGATATTAATATCCTGCAAATTCGGTCATTAGTTTGCAACGAGATATATCTTTCATCTTATAAACATTAAGCTCTACGCATCGTACTTTCACACTTGCCTTCCAGTATCCATGTTGCCGTTTTCGTTTTATACATTTTCTAAGATATGTGTTGCACATAATTCTATTCGTCTTACATAATGTGTGGAAATGCATGATTGTCTTCATACCTTAAATAGTTTCGTTGCATAAAATGATAAAATGTCCCGAATATTGAATTTCTCTTTTGTGTTTCAGGTTTTTCTTTTGTCTGTTTTAGCCGTAGCTGCATTTGCAAGTCTTCATGATGCTGTAAGTTTGCCTAATTTCAAAAAGCTTTTTTTCCGCTTACATTCAAAAGTAAAAGTTTTCAGCATTCGATTATTAAAAGAAGTATGGATTACTTTTCTTTCATTAGACAATGTGTGTATTTTTTTTTAACTTTTTTTTTCCGCCGACATTCTGGCATAGGGATAGCGCGTCTTCCCCGTGATCTGAATGTCCCGGGTTCTAATCCCAGTTCGGGCACGGTTGTTGTTCTGTCTGTGAGGTGTGCGAATGTGTCGCCCTGTACAAAGAGGATGTGCAAGTGAATGTGACGCATGGAGTAGTTAAGTCGTACTCTTGGCCCTAGATGGCACTGCTGAAAAAACAAAAGATGCTCCCTCGGCTTAAATCGCTGACAGATCTGTCAGCGGGCTTTTAAAGTGCCATAAGTAACAACAATTTTTTCTTTCATTAGAAATTTTCTTTTTCCATTTTAAATATTGAAAATATTTTATTTGAAATTCATTTACTTCAAACAGAATACTTTAAGTAAGTAATTATAATCAAAAATACTACAATGGAATGAAAATAATTTTATTATCAACGTTTTTTACAAAAAATAAATTACAATGTTTATTAGAAGGATTATTTTTCAGGACTGTTTATACGAAGGATCAATAATTAATCAAATTTTAAGAAATAACAGCCTAATTTATAAATTAATTTAATATAAAATAATTTTTTTAGGGAAAAATATGCAATAGAGTACCATACTTTTGCCATTTTAATTGCTTTGTCCTTTATCATTCAAAAATATTGTATAATTTTTTCATTTACACGTCCAAAATTACATTTAATTTCATTACTACATTAGAATGAATAATATATTTAAATAAAAGTCTTACTTAATTCTTATGTTTTTGACTTGACTATTCATTACTTGACACATTCATCTCTAGAAATAAGTTGACTTTTTGATTGAATTAAGAATCAATAGAATACTTTGGTGTTGAAAGATTGTGTGCTATTTTTGTATTAAATTATAGAATCCTAAAAGGATTTCATTTCAACTTATAAGTTCATTGCCCTTGGGACGCACGATCATGACAATTGAGAAGTTAAATATTTAAAAGGATTCATAGGAACATAAATCATTTTCTGAATAAAAACGGAATTTGCAGATAAAACTATCTCCTAACAAATTATAATTTCTTGTAGCCTGTCCACCATGCTCCCCAACCTTACAAGTTCGGATACAGCGTGAAGGACAAGCATGGTGAACAACATCGTGAAGAAGTCGGCGACGGCAAGAACGTGAAGGGAAGCTACGGATTCACCGATGACAGAGGAGTGCACCGACAAGTCAACTACGTTGCTGATCATGCGGGGTTTCGAGCAGAAATCAAGACCAACGAACCTGGAACAGCCAATCAGAACCCAGCAGCCGTCCATATGATCTCCGATGCTTCCTACAGCAATGGCAGATATGCCGGAATGGAATCCGGGATTGGAGGTGCAGGGAACAGATATTCAAATTTTTGAGCAGCCGGATACAAAAATGGTTATGTACGTCTTGGCGGATATGGGGGTCTCCGTTGTGGTGGAAATTGTGTCAGTGATGGATTCTTCGGTAGCTTAGAATATGTTGAATATTGTTGTTAGTTCACTTTCTAACTGGTTTGGTTGTATCAATGTACAAATAAATGTTTATTTAAAAATGCTTTTCTTTTTGTTTCTAGAGATAATAAAAATTTAGTTAAGATTTATTATATAAGTTGGGTGAATAGTTTTAGTTGATTTCACTAGCAAAACAATGCATTTTTTTTTTCTCGTGTGCATAAAATATCGGATGTAAATTAGATGGAATACATACTGATTTAGCAATTTAACTCTTTTTAGATTTGATAAGTATCTTCAAAGTTTTTTTATTGGAAAAGACAAATTAATGAATTCTCTCAGACTAACCAATAATAAGCATTTAATTGTAAAATAAAGATTTAGTGTCTTACTATCATACGATTGAATATTTAACAGTTCCATTTTTCTTTTAAAATATATTCGTTGATGTCTATTTTGAGATTGCATATCTTAAAATAATGCAGAAATTCTGAAACATAAAATGATCCAAAAAAATGTACATTCGTGTTTCAGATGAAGAATTGGTTGTCTTTTGTAATGCGAGAATATAAACCACAAAAATCTACTACGGGTACTGGCATGCGTCTTGCTCATAATATGATCATATATTCTATTTATAGAACGATGGCAAGCAAAAAATTAGATTAGATTACTAAATCTGGCATTTGTGTGTGTAAATTATTTTATAACTCTAGTCCCTAATATTTTTTCAATATATTATTCGAAATATCATGTAATCTTGTAAACATTTGTTTCAAAATTTATTACCAGGTGGCATCAATCGTACAGAAGCAAAATTATTTAAATAAAAATGATTAATTAAAAACTGAGTTCTAAAAATACTAAAATGTTTTTATATAATGTTCTGGTATAAGAACTTACAATTTCAAAAAATTTCAGAACTTTAATATCTAGGAAGGGATTATAAATTTCATTACAAAATGCGGAGAAAGAATTTAAGTTAAATACAATTATATATTGAAAGAGCACAAAAAGAAAAACAGTGCGCTAAACTTAAGTATTTCAGCTTATCCTGGATGCTGTGGCAAGGTAGAACTATTTGTTTATGTACATGTTAATTCTATATTAAATGTAGTTTGCATTAAAAAAAAAACTCCACAACATTTTTAAACAAAATTTATTATTAAGCATTAATGATATTTATTTTGCTCAAAATCCCATCAATTGAAAATAATTAACTCTTTTAATGAAAAGATACCAAACTTTTTAAACATTTTATTCTTACTACATATCTATATTCCTTGACATACAATTTTATACTAAAATAAATGCTTTTACATCTAATAAACACATTAGCGATAAACAATTGCAAGACTATTCGAAAGTGTCATTTTTAATGTATTTTATTTACTTTCTAAAATCGCATTAACTTGTGAAATAAATAGTTCCACCACATTTAGCTTTATCGTTTTAACATCTTAATAATCCTCCTAATCTCATTGTATCTCATAAAGCAAAGAAATCAACGGTGCATTTCAAAATAGCTACATCGATTTTAAAAACAAATGTCACATTAGAAAGTGGTTATGTTCGTTTAATGTCCGAGTTGCAATTCGAAGTGGAATTTGGCATACCTGCGGAACGATTACTTCAATCATGCGTGAAATATTTAAAAGTAAAAGTCAAGATCAAATACTCTATTTTCAGTTTTTATACTCTTAAATATAAATAGAAACATTTTCAATGTTTGAATACCATTTTAATAAATCATTTTTATAATGATTTCTCAATTATTGTTTTTATTTGTCTAAACTCTTTCTTCTATTTACTTATCAAATATTGTAAATGTAAATTTGGTTATTTTAAAAACACAAATTGAAAATGATATATTTTAAACGCTCACAATTTCTGTATTGAATAAATACTGAAGAATCGTAACTTCATAATAATTTCCATAATTATACATTGCAAAATTACGATACTTTATCGTAATAATGCAATTACGATTAAGTAATGCAATTACGATTAATCCTTTGGTGACCAGCCAGTTCACCAATCTTAACGCTCGTTAAAATTTTAATAATTAAATATTTTATGTAATTCCTACTTTAATAGCTTCTTCATCAAAATTTTTTTAACTTAAAATATTGATAGTCATATAATTCAATCATAATAAAGGCCGTTTGTCATAACAGAATATGTATCTCTCTCATTTTCTGTTGGCTCTCGTAGAATATATGCTTTAAATTAAAGTGGAAATGATAAATCTGTAATAAATATAATAATATTTTTTACTGAAACAAAGCATTTTTTTAAATAATATTATTACTGAAAACAGAGTCACTGAGCATTTAAACCTTATGGACACTAAAAAATACCTTTCTTAATTTATGTAATATCTAAAGAATTTGTCAATAAAATTTTCTCAGATTCATCATGAACAGATCAATTAATTAATAATGTTTAATTTTAAATACGTCAAACACTAAGAAAATAAACAGAATCATTTAAAATAATCGGTCGAAAACAGGTTAAAAAAAAACTACTTAAAAAACAATGTACTTACTATAAGCATATGCAAAAAATATATAACTAACATAAATACAATTTAATTACAAAAGCATACAACTAACCTAAAAATAATTTAAATCAAATCCACATCCATTGAAAATAGTTGTCAACACAATGCGATTGCTTGAATTTTCAACTCCAGTTATGGTAACGCAAATGCTTGAATTTTTCTACGCCAGTTGGGGTAACGCTATGCAGATTAGAAATTTTTAATTTCCTTTATTCTGTTGTATTTTAATTAAAAAAATACTTTAGAATGAATCTGAAAGATCGATTCATTAACAATGTTTAATTTTAAATGCATCAAAAATTAAGAAAATAAACAAAATCGTTTGAAATTATAGGTCAAAAAATGTTAAGCCTAACCTCATTAGAGTGGGAAAAAATTGAAGCCTTACTCATTTGGCGATGGCGAAATGAAGTTTTTTGAATTAAAAATTAAAAGTCTGATTAAAAATTGAAAAAAAAGGGACCCCAGGTGCGCATTCCCGACCTCCAAGATATACATGTACCAAATTTGGTAGCTGTAGGTCAATGGTCTGGACTGTAGAGCGCCAACACACACACACACACACATTGAGCTTTATTATAAGTATATAGATTGCGAATAAACTGAGGATTAGGGATTGCAATACCGGACCAAAATTTCAATACCGGTATTCGGTATTTTTAAAATCTTAATACCGGGATACCGGTTTTAATACCGGTATTAGAAATTTTAGAAAAAGAAAGAAAACACAGATGATTCTTTTTTTTTTGCCAGTTTTGTTAGAGAGTGTAAATATCACAAAAAATAATTTTTAACTTATAAATTATAACAGTATATAATCACAAAAAAGTAAAGAAACATCTTATTTATTTAAATCACAAAAAAGTGTAAATATCACTATTCAGTCTGTGGTACTATTACAAATTTTGGAAATGTGATCTTATAAAACATAATGCATTCATTGTACTGTCATAAGCCTGAAAAATAATTTTGTGTAAAAATTACAAACTGTAGAAAACGCTCTTTCGGCATCTACGCTAGTTGGTGGTACTGTTAGCAATGCGCAATATACTTTTTCCAAGTATTTACCTCTAAATTCCTCATCTTCAAATAAATCGATTTCTCATCGGATGGTTTTGGATATAGCTAATTTTTGTATTGAATTTTGGTTCGTTTAAATTTTTTTTTATTTATCGCTTATTCTAATTTTTGTTCAAGAGACAATTCCTTTTCATTATCGACAGTAGTGACCTAATCTTCGATAATTAAACCGAATTCTTCTGAATGGGGATAGGTTTGTGGGTAAAGAATTTTAAGAAAATTTACTCTAAATTTAATCAGATTTGAATTGGTTCTTTTCTTTTCTTCTTTTTCATTTTCATTTTTAAAATCACTATAATTATGTAATACCATAAGACATTTTCTATTTCGGTATGCCTTTCTTCTGTGCGATTTTTTAATGTAATATATAATTCTTCAGATAGGGATGTGTGCTGTTCTTTCAGTGACTGCAACATGAAATTTATTGTTGCATAGCTGTTAATAAATTAGAATCTCTCCGACATAATGCCTCAGTAGTCAGTTTTATTGGAAGTAGAGCTGATATAGTTCTGGATATTAAGTCGAATTCACTATCTGAAAAATTAATTTACAGGTTTAAGTCGATTATTGCTTTTTTGATTGGATTTCTCAGTTTCAAAAATCGTTCCATCATTAGGAGTAAACGTTCCAACGTGTTTTAGAATCTAATATTAACATATATTCTGTTTTATTTTCCCTTTGTATATATTTAAGTAACATATCCATCTTATAGGGGAACGTTTAAATATCTTAACAATTTTTCGAACTTTATAAATTATAGAAAGCAATTCTTGATAGGTTAATATTTCATCCTCATTAGCAATATCTTCTTCAACAATTACATTGTCATTATCTTCATTGTCAATATCATTCTCACTCTTTTCAAAGTTGGAATCCGAAGTTTGTATATCCACAGTATTTGGATTCTTCTGTTCTTTATTTTTTTGGTATAATACATCTATTACTCCTAATTCAATTCCATGTGCATAGCACAACTGCTGATTTGCACCAATCACCTTTCCAACTTTTTTCATAATTGTTGCTCCATCAGTCGTTATGGATACAATATTTTCTTTCAGGGATAATCCATGTTTCGCTAATTTAGATTTAAGCAATTAATTAAGCCATTAATTAGCTAATTAATTTCTCCCGTTAGGCAGACATAAAAAAAACGTATACTATTTTGCTATGTTCGCAATACCTTAACATATAATGGAGACAATTTAAAAAATTTCTAGTAAATACCAAAAAACCGGTATTTAAACTTGTGAATACCGGTATTACAAAATTGTACAAATGTCTTCAAATACCGGTATTCGGTATCCCGGTATACCGGTATTGCAATCCCTACTGAGGATGCTAAACTTCTATAGCTTTAATATATATATATATATATATATATATATATATATATATATATATATATATATATATATATATATATATATATATATATATATATATATATATATATATATATATATATATATATATATATATATATATATATATATATATATATATATATATATATATATATATATATATATATATTGTATCTAATTAAAGCCCAAAATTTTCTTTAACATTGACTTATTTAAATTTTATAGTATTGCCATTTTTTTAAGAGATATAATTGAACAAATATAACAGAATTGGAGATATAATTCATAAGATGGTTTTGTTCTTAACTAAGAGTTATTTAAAACCTAAGAATTCAAGAAACTCTTATGGGCAAATTTTTTGAAAACTGTAAAAGCTTTTCCCTAATGTATCTTTCATATAAAAGAAAGTAAATAAAGAAATTCGAGAGAAATATATTTGGTAGAATGTAATTCCTACCACAGATTTTCAATGTGAAGTCCATAAACATTATAGCAGAGCCCATACAATCTAATAAAACATTCTTTGTGAGAACAATAAAGATTCAACTACGCAGACCTTCAATGCCGTCTTCAATTGGTTCATACTTTACGTTTCTTCAAACGAAGAATCAAACTTAGCGCATGCAAAAACCAGGCTTTTATCAATATATCCAGTCTTACTTTAGAGATGTCTCTCATTTAACAAATTATGTTTTATAATTCCAAGTCGCATCCGCACTCTTTATGGTGAACAGAAGACTTTTATAACAAATAAAGCAATACATTCTACAGAACATCATTACACAACAATCCTTAAGCTTCAATCAAAATACGAAATCTTTACTAAAAGCTATTTTGCTAGAAAGTGCTCAGATTAATTTCAGAATAAAAATATTCAACCTTTATTCTTAATTTAATCTATATTGTTTCTGATAATGTAAGTAAATAAATTTAACATGTGGCATCATAGTCACTTCATAGTCTCATGACCATTGTAACTACTGGGGCACCTAGATGCATAGCAAAATACTGCACTGTGTGACGCACTACACTTGAACGTTCGTCTAAAAATTTGAGCTGTGTAAAACTGTTGTTTACAATTTATACAATGAGTAGAAAATATATGCTATTGTTGAGCTTTTGCCAATTAAAATGCAAAAAAAAAGACAATTACTGAAAAGAATTTTTTCAAATTCACAATTAATATCCTGAATCTTTAAAGATATCGACTAAAAGATTTGAAAATCTTGAACATATTAGTTTGATAAGCATGTAGTTGTTTAAATGAACAAATATAAACACTCATAAGTAGTCAAAAGTAAAGAAATTATCAAAAATATTAATTAATTAAATTTCAACTTGAATGTAACTTCTACTGCACATCGCATCGATTTTAAATAACCATACCATATTACTTAAAAAAGATTTTATTCCTATCCCCTCCCCCTCGCACAAAATTATAAACCTTGGACAAAGCCGCGAAATCCAAAAGTTTTAGATTTTTACATGAGCATTTCGTGCTTTGTAATATGCTGGGGGGAAAACTTAAGACATGAAATGCCGTTTTTCCTTCTTTCCGGTTGAAAACAAATTTGATGTAGACTTACAATTGCAATAACAAGATCACAGCCATATTTCATTGATCTAAGTTGTGTTTTTGAGCTATTGCTTTTGCATGTTTGAGAAAGTACATACAGACAGATGATCAATACCTTTACAGATATGATATATCATTTGATACCGATAAACGCTTTAGATATTAAATCTATGCATTAAATAGTATTCATCTAATTTTTTACAATTTGAAGTTAAACGTGTTCCCTTGTAGAGGGACAGCCAGACAAACTTCCTGTTAAGTGTGTTTGCACTTCCTGTTAAGTGATTTTCATCAAAATTTTATCGAAACTAATAAGTTTATGGGAGAAAAAAAAACCTAAATAAATTCTAATCTAACCTAATTCACCTAACTATTTTGTATTATTGTGTTCACAGACAAGCATAATCCCAAAAATGTGTTTTCGGATCAAAAAAGGTCTGAAAGTGGAGGTTCCTCAAAATCTCAAGTTCAAATTCTTTAATGTTTACAGTATGTACTTTATTTTGCATACTTCGTAAAAGTAAACTTTACTTCGCATAAAAAAAGAAAGCAATTATTTCAGATCATAAATGAATTATTCTTATCTTTATAAGCAATTATTAATATTTGTTGGGTATTATTTTGTTATTTAATGCTCTCTCTGAGAGGGGATTGTTTATTTAGAATTTCCTCCAGCTTCAGAAAATCCAGCTTCAGACCAATAAGTGTATTACTAAACTGGGGTATAATAAATAGAAGAATATTGAAATTTTAGGATATAAAAAAATGGACGATTTGATTTTAAAAATTATTGTTTTCACTAATTTCAGATATCTTGAAATTATTTCAAAAACTGCAATTCCTTAGAAGTTAAAGTTGAAAAAAATAAATATCTCTTTTCTCAATTACATTTAACCTATGCTAGAAAGATCTCGTCGATTGTATTTTCTTCCATGTCTATCGTCCACAAAGCTTAAACTCATTTAAAAACCTGGTGGAATGGAAGGAATGAGATAAAATTTTCTTTTTATTTAATCACCGAAAACTTCTTTTAAAGCAATAATCTCTAAGGAGTTGCAGTTAACGAAGAATTTTAAAAACAGATGTTAATTGTTATGATGGGATTCCTATCCTTCCTACACTGTATATAAATAATCAAACAAAATTATAATAAAATAGAATCAAAATTACTGCAATTATCGTGTCCATGAATATGCTTTTCGTTGAGTCACTTTAAATTATGACATTGTTGACATGATGAATTAAAGAAGAACACTACTCTATCGATCTTATAAAAATTTTGCCTCGGAACACTTTCTTTTTTTTTCAAATCGAGTCAAATTATTTATACACTGAATCGATGGCAACTGTTCTTACAATTTTCTCCAAATGTTTCAGGTGCTAAATTTGTAATATTTTCAAGTATATCCAAAAGAGTATCACAATAGACCTATCACAATAGATTGATTCAGGCTTCCAAACTTTAAAAATATTTATTGAATGTAATTTATTTTGTTTCAAAGTTGATTAAAATTACATTTCATAAGATGTTATAGTGACCTTAATATAAAATATCTTTGAATCAACTCTTTAAAATAACCAAGAAAAAAATATGAATATTTTTTTTAAATATAATAATTAGATCACGATAACTCGTTATATTTTAAAATGTTCTAAAATAGCAATTCATTCATGCAGAAAGCAATGTGACCTTTCAATGTAATTAAAAAGTTTCATTCCATTCATGTTGTTGACATATAAATACTCCTGAAATCATGCATAATATCAGTTTGCTTTTACTTTCTTGGCAAATAAACATCACAATGATATCTCAGGTAAGATTTTGAATATCAAATTCTTAGAAATATATCTTTCTTTGTTTAATTTTAATTACAATTATTTTATTATAAAAATATATTTAAAAAGGATTTTTTTAAATATTTCATTATTATAACAAAAGAAATATTTCTTATTATAATGATTTTTTTTCTATTTTAATCCTTAATATAAAATTCCTTATAATAAATATTATTGAATCCTTAAATATATTATTATTATTTTTTCGAATTTACAAGATTATAATATAAAATGTTATTGAAATTTATTTGAATTTGTCGATTTGACAAATAAGCCCTGAAAATATTAAAACAGCGTAATGTTATTGCGAGTGTGCAAAGCTTCAAATTCTCGCATATCAGAAAAGGAGAGGAAAATTGATTACAATTTTCTATAACTTTAAACATGAAAAAATTAAATAAGATTGAAATGTAACAAGTTCAATTGCATTATACACATTTTCTCAACATAATTTTAAAATAAATTTTTAATATTTTATTACAATAGCTTAATTTGAACGAAATCTAGCTGCATTAATTGATAACATTAATCTGGCAATATCAATCAATTTGCATGATTTACATATAATCAGAGCAAAAAAAAACCCTCTTATTTTAAATTAAAGTTGAGCAATAAATAAACAGCATTTTGAATGCCATACAACAACAGCAAGATAATAAATTAGTTGGCGAAATTGGTGTTGAGGCGAGGAGTTAAAAGTTTCTTTTGTTATACTTTCTGAAAACCCTGAACAAAGGAGAGCAAATGGCCAATGATGACATATCTAAATTTTCAAGAGCTTTCAAATGAAATAAAAATTGACCAAATCGATGCAGCTGATGAGGCTGGGGGGGGGGGGTTCTGATGCAGTTTCCTCCTTAGAGAACTTACAGTGAAATAAAAAATATAAAATTCTACTCTACATCTATATAGTGGCTTAACGAGCAGGACAAAGGCGCAAGTCATACCGGAATTTACAGGAGAAAAATTTACTGCTTTTATTTCAATGTTAGCATCTTGAAGGGCTTAAAAATTAATGTTATACCCCCTTTTCGCTAAACCATTGATAAAGAATGCGGGAAGGAAGGAAAATCATAACATGTCCTCAGGAAACTCTTACAAAGCCATACGAATGAAAGTGAAGATCAGTCAGGTATCTGTATCTAGAAGTCATGAGCATTCAGAAGGAAATCAGAAAAATATTTGGGAATTGATTCCTTGGTTTTACAGCTTATTTTAACTATATACATGCATTTTAAATATTCTGAATGTTTTTTTTTCGTTCATAACAGGCTTTTATCTTGGCTGCCTTGGCAGTGGCTGCTTTTGCCAGCTTACATCATGAGGTAAGTGCCAAAACCATGAACTTTTTTTGCATTTTATCTCGCTCGTTCCTACAACTTAAAAGAAAATGTAATGTGGTCATATAAAAAGAAATTATATTAATGTCTTAAAAATATGATATCTTCAATAAAAATTTCATGCAAATTTTCTATTTCAGGTAAGAATATAATATTCAAAAGAAATAGCTGTTTGCTAAAAGTTTTATTGGTATAAACTTATTAGAAATGTATTCTGCAGCTATCAATATTTATTTTTATCAAATGACACTTTTTCCATTGTCGATAGTCAGTAAATAAAACTAAAACGATTGACTACAGATCTCATAAAAATACTGTAATTGCAAAAAAATTATAATCGGAAGAACATACTTATCTTAAATAAAAATTCTCACACATTTTCTTTTTCCTTTTAGCCTATCCACCATCCCCAACCCTTCAAGTTCGGCTACAGTGTAAAGGACAAGCACGGTGAACAGCATCGTGAAGAAGTCGGCGACGGAAAGAACGTGAAAGGAAGCTACGGATTCACCGATGCCAGGGGAATCAAGCGACAGGTCAACTACGTCGCTGACCATGCTGGATTCAGAGCTCAAGTCAAGACCAATGAACCCGGAACTGCCAACCAAAACCCTGCAGCCGTTCACATCATTTCTGATGCCCCCTACGGACATAGTGGATACGCCGGAGTTGGAGGTGCAGGATATGGATACGCCGGAGTTGGAGCAGCTGGATTGGGCTACGGATACGGTGGTCTTGGAGCAGCTGGTTTAGGATACGGATATGCTGGAGTTGGAGGATATGGTGGCCTCGGCTATGGAGGATATGGTCTTGGCAATGGACGCCTTGCAGGTTTAGGATATGCTCGTTACGGGTTTTAAACGTATATTTGTTATGCTTCTTATCTAGTTGTCGAATAAATGTTTATTTGTCACATTTCAGAGACGTTTCTTCTTCTGTCAACTGAAAATCTTCACAATTGTAATACCAATGTAATTTGACTCTAAAATGAAATATAAAAAGTTAAAGCAAAATTATTGAAATTTTAAAAGAAAATAAATTTGAATATAGTTTTAATAAGGCTTGAAAAAGGATAATAATGTCACAAAATTCAATTTCCCTTTTGGTTTATACTGAACTCAGAATTGTTTAAAGTCCTCTAAAGTTCTCTTTTAACCTAAATCGGCTCTATTTCATTTTTACAAATGATAAGATCTCTAAAAATATATAATATGAAATCAATAAGAATATTCGATTTGTTTTCATAAATAGAACTTTCAGACAGTTTTAATTGTATTTGAAATATTTAAAAAAATGTTTCATTTAATTTTATATTGAATGCTCATAAAACTTAAACCTTTCTGAATACATAAGCTAAAGATAACTTATAAAACATAAAATTTGTTTTTCCAAAATAATAAGTATTTTTTTTAAATATCGAGTTCTAAAAATGTGTTTAAAACTATGTATATACATGGAGATATAATTTTAAGAGGATTTTTTAGGGGGAAAAACTAACTTAAAATTATATCTCATTGTATATGGGATCATCTTTAGATATCTCTCTGGGAGATATTTAAAGCATAAAAATTCGGGAAATTCTCTTAGTAATTTTTTTAAATAATTTTTAAAGTTTTTCTCAATTTATCTTTCATATACTAGAAAGACAAAAACTTCTAGAGAAAGATATATACTGGAAAGCAGAGATTTTTGAAAACGATTCTCAAAATGAAGTTCATAAACTTTATTTACAACCTAATTAAACATAATTACAATTTTTTGGATAGCAAAGCAAAAAAGATCTTCAACGGCGTCTACAAATTATTTGCACTTTATATTTCTTCAAAAGAGGAAGTAAAACATATACGAATATAACGAAACCGAGAAAACGAAATATCCGAATATAGCGAAAACCTATCATTTTCATCTATTTCATCCAGTCTGACCAAGTATCACATTCAACAAATCATATTTCATAAGTGTATCTCATAATTCCAGGTTTCCATAATTCCATGAGCAAGCTTTATGGCGAACATAAGACTCTTACCATAAATAAAGCGATACATTCTAAAGAATATATTACACAACAATCCTTAAGCGTGCATCAAAATGTGAAATCTCTACTAGGAGCAGTTTTATTAGAAAGCTCTCAGATAAATTTTGGAGTACAACCTTTATTCCTAATTTATTTTGCTTCTTATAAAGTGAATAAGTGGATTTAACCTGTGGTATCATAATCATGTGACAATCTTAACTACTCTGGCAAACATTGCAGCTCAACAACTAGATAAATGGCAAAATACTGTCCATCACACCGTACTTGCATGTTCGTCTGAAAACATGCACTGTGCAAAAATGTTGTCTACCATTTAAACAATGAGTAGAAATTGTGTGATATTGTTCAGCTTTTGCCAATTAAAATGCAAAAAGAAAGACGACTGCTGACAAGAAATTTTTTCAAATTCCCAATTATCATCCTGAAGCTTTAAAAATATCGAATAAAAAATTTGAAAGGAAATTTTTAAATTTTGATCATACTAGTTTGCTAAGCAGATAGGATTTAAAGTAAATAAATTTTAAAAACCATATGAAGTCAAAAGTAAATAACTGATAAAAGACATCAGTATGTTTAAAGTTAAACTTGAATACAACCGAAGAATACTTCTAATGCACATCGCATCGATTTTAAATAAATATTAAAAACTGATAAAAGACAATAAATTAATTCCTTGCAGTAATTATTAGTTATCTTATCACACAAACACAGTATAAATCAAAAACCAGAAGAAGTGGTCGTCCCGCATCATTCTGTCATATTATTAAAAAAAAAAAGATTTTATCTCAACATCCCTTCCGTGGGCAAAACCGTGAACACAAAGAGTTTTAGGTTTTTACATTTTATCCCACAATTTTCAGATTTTTGTTTTCAGAATCTTGGAGCATTTTAGCATGAGCATGAGCATTTTATGTTATATAGTATATTGAATAAAAGACTTTAAAGGCATAAGATGTCTTTATTCCGCTTTCCGATTGAAAACAAATTAGATGGAGACTTACAATTGTAATACCAAGATCACATATTATATTTCATTGTTCTAAGTTCTTGTGTTATTGAGTAATTATATTAACATGCTTTAGAAAGTGCAGACAAACAGATGATCAATTCATTTACAGATATAGTACAAAATTTGATAGAGATCGACTTTATATGCTAAATCTGAGCGTTAAATTATATTCATCTAACCTTTTACATTTTGAAATTATTGTATTTCCTTGTACCGTGGCAACCAGACAAGCGTATTTCCTGTGTTTATTCAAAATTTAATAAAGGTCTCCAAGTTCGGTGGGGGGAAAACCACATATCAAATTTAATCTATCTAACTCAAAACGTTTTAGTGTTATTGTGTTCATAGACAGAAATAATTCCAAAAATGTGTATTTCGGGCCCAGAGAGATTTGAAACGTGTAGGTTTGTCAAAATTACAAGATCAAATTCTTTAATGTTTACAATACTTTATCTTAGCATACTTCGTAAAAGTAAACTTTACTTCGCATAAAGAAAGCAATTATTTCAGACCATAAATGAATTATTCTTAATTTTATTAGTAACGATTAAGATTTTTTGAACATAATTGTGTTATTTTATGCTCTGTCTTTGAGTTGATAGTTTATTTAGAATTTTACCGAGATTAAGAAAATGCGTCAATAAGCTTATTACTGAATCTAGATATAATATTGCCGCATTGAAAAAAAGCAATAGACTTTCTATAGCCGAATGGTCATCACACTGGTCTTGTAAACAAGAGATCGCGAGTTCGAATCCCGATAGATGCAAATAAGATTCCAAAGTTGTGTAAATATTTTTTCTTGATTTATGTTCGTTATTTCGTGTTCCAGAAGATTCTGGACCTTTCTTACTGTCTCCAGAAAAGTATTCTGGAACCTTCCCTGCTAGTATAAAAACCGAAAATCTCTCAGACACGGTGTTGTGAATTCAAAGTTGAGTTAATAAATTGGCTTAGCTCTATTTCTTGTGTGTCATTGAGTTCCACACTAAAGTACCCACGTGACAATATAAATAAACAGATAAATACTGAAATTTTAGTATATTAAAGCAATGGAAGATTTGGTTTAATGAAGCAATAATAAGGTTGTAATTGTTTTTTTAATTTGACACATAAATTAATTCTTTGACAAATATTTATGGAAAAGAAATACGATAGTATCATCGTTTATCTATTGACCAATTCAAAAAGAAGAAAATGATTTAATGTGCCTTTTTTACACATATTTTTTGTAACAGGAAGAACTTTGCAAATCCATGTATGATTTGCAACTCCTCATTGGGATCCTTGGGAACATTGGTTTTATTTAATTTCGATTAAATAGATGTTTTTAACTTCCAAATTTTCAGTATTAAAGCCATATTATTTTGATTATGTTACATATCTTATCATCATTGTTTATGTCAACTTTTCTAATGAAGACCAGTGCCATGACATCATAGCGCTGCTTAAAATTTAAATGTGCTGTTTCTCTTTCTCTTAAATTTCGCTATATTGTAACCCTTTTTTTTTTCTTTTGTATTCATCTAATAAATTGCATAAATCTTAAAAAAGAAGCTTACATTTTTATTTTTCAGCAATGGGAGAAAATAAAGCGTTTGAATATTTGATGAAAGAATGAAAACGGTTAGAATTTCAGGACAACAAGGTAGTCTATTGTTGGAAATGCGACTAATTTTCTGAATTTTGGAAATGAAGCAAAAATGTTTTTTTTAAATTTCCAAAATTTTGGAAATTTTGCACAATTATTAAATTTTTATCATTAAAAGGACACATTTTTAAATTCTGGAAAGTGTCATTTATTCATTGTTGTTCAATGCTGTTTTCGAAAGTTATCTCAGGAAAATAGCAAAAAGTCCTTTATATTTAATTACTTAAAATTTCAAAAAATCTGTCCATCAGTTACTTTAAAAAAATAACATCTAGATTATGATCCAAATCAACTTTTGAAGATAATCTAACGATAAATGGACAGTCCATCGGTCTTCATTTACGCATACTTGTAAACGTGATATGTGTAAAGGAAAAACGAATGATTCAAATAAATGATATTTGGTACCATATCTTTTAATTGTAATTGTAGTTTTATATAAAATTTCGGTTCCAGTCAGCTGGGACATAAGCGTCTAAAATATATTTGATTTTCGGGTACTGCGTATTAACTGGATGCCAGTGATTCATTCGCCAATGTCATGTCAGGAAATTACGGTTTCATACAAAATCCACAATTTTTATGCGGGAAAAGGGAAAATACCTTCATTTGAAATTTTGCGAGACAGATTTAGGCAGACACTGCCACAAGTTTAAAATATTTTCAAATATATCCAACAGAGTTAAATATAAAAAGCAAAAAAAAAAAATCTTCCTTTAAATTGATTTTCCAAATCCTAAGAAAAATTCTGATGAATGTATCTGGTTTCGTTTCAAGGTTGATTAAAACTGCATTCCAAAATATGTGATAATGCCCTTAATAAAAAGTATTTGCATCTATGAATTAAAGCAACTAAGAAAAAAAAATTTTTTAATCTAATAATTAGATCACGATAACTCGTTAAATTTTAAAATGTTCTAAAATAGCAATTCAGTCATGCAGAAAGCAATTTGATCTTTCAATATTATTAAAGAAAATGTTTCATTCCGTTCATGTTCTTGATATATAAATACGCCTGAAAATATGGATAATATCAGTTTTCGTTTACTTCTTGGCAAATAAACATCACAATGATATCTCAGGTAAGAGTTTGAATATCAAATTATTAAAACTGATCTTTTTTCGCTAATTTTTAATTGCAATT
The DNA here is from genome assembly GCF_947563725.1 of Argiope bruennichi. Classification (NCBI taxonomy): domain Eukaryota; kingdom Metazoa; phylum Arthropoda; class Arachnida; order Araneae; family Araneidae; genus Argiope; species Argiope bruennichi. Next base: position 62,055,523 of record NC_079154.1, read on the forward strand.
TTTTTCTTATAAATATGATTTTTTTTAATTATTTTTTTAAATACATCTTTATTAGAATACCAAAGGACATATTCCTTATTTCAATCATTGTTTCTATTTTAATCTATAATCTGTAATTCATCATAATAAATATTATAGAATCCTTAAATCTTTTTTTTTTAATTTAGAGCGATTTAGTAGAGAATGTTATTAAAATTTATCTGCATATCAATATGGCAAAAAAAGCCCTAAAAATATTAAAATTGCATAATGTCATTGATAATTTACAAGTGTAGAAGGCTTCAAATTCTCGCATATTAGAAAATGAGAGAAAATTTTTTAAAAGATCATGTCTTTTTTTAAACATGAAAAAAGAATTGAAAAGAGTGAAATGGAAAACGTCAAATTAAATTGCATTATAGTCATTTTAGCGAATTTGTATTTTAATATCAATTTGTTATATTTAAGAAAAATAATTTAATTTTTACAGCGTATTTGAGCAAAAAAAATCTTTTTATTTTTAATTAAACTTGAGCTCTAAACAGAGAGCATTCTGAATACTATACAGTATCTGAAAAGTAATAAAATTTAGTAGGCGAAATCGGTGGGCGTCGGACATTTATTTTGTCATATTTCTTAAAACTCTTGAACAATGGGTGGGGAGACAAAGGCACTGTTTTATATCTAATTTTTAAGAGCTTTCAAATGAAATAAAAATTGACCAAATCGGAACAGTCATTTGGGTTTAGGGAATCTGATTCAGTTTTCTCCATAGAGAACTTACAGTGAAATTATAATTTTTGAAATGTTTTTTTCAAAGTGTATATAGTAACATAACTACCAGGGCAAAGAAGTAGGGTATAGATGATTTAAGCCCCAGTCTTAGTAGGCATCATAGTTATATTTATTAAATTAGTGCACTTATTATATATTTTTTAAGAAATGCACAATGAGGGGTGCCAAAAATAAAGTTATATCTAGGTTTGCTAAGCCATTGTTGACTAATGCGGGGAAATTCTATATTAAAGTTTTGCAAAACCATTGATGACCAATGAGGACCAATAAAAAGAAGGCAAAAATCACATGACATTTAAGTATTTACCATTCAGAAGGAAATCAGAAGTGTTTCGGATTACAGAACTGGTTTATTGGTTTAGCCAATTATTTTAACTTTATACGTGCTTTTCAAACATTCTGAGTAATTTTTTTCTCTTATAATAGGCTTTTATCTTGGCCGTCTTAGCAGTAGCTGCTTTTGCCAGCTTACATCACGAGGTAAGCGCTTCAACTATGAACTCTTCTGTCCTGTATTTTGTCCTTTTGTATTTCCCCAAAAAATGTTAAATTGTCGCAGCATAAAAAATCTTTTTATCAATATCTTTATTATTGTTCTCGTAATATTTAATAAATATTTTATGGCATATTTTCTATTTTAGGTAGGATTAGCCATTCAAAAAAAAATTGCCCGGTTATTAAGGAAAATTATTTATATAAATTTATCAGAAATGTATTCTACATCTATTAATAATTCTTTCCATGAAATGCCTTATTTGCGATTTTCATAATTCAGTAAATAAAACTAAAACGACTGACTACAGATCTCACAATAATATTTTAATTTATTATTGTGAGAACAATATTTTAATTAAAATCAATGTCCTTATAATTTTTATTCCTTCTAGCCTAACCACCATCCACAACCCTTCAAGTTCGGCTACAGTGTGAAGGACAAGCATGGTGAGCAACATCGTGAAGAAGTCGGCGACGGTAAGAACGTGAAGGGAAGCTACGGATTCACCGATGCCAGGGGAATCCATCGACAGGTCAACTATGTAGCTGACCATGCTGGATTCAGAGCTCAGGTCAAGACCAATGAACCCGGAACCGCCAACCAAAACCCCGCAGCCGTTGACATCATTTCTGATGCCCCCTACGGACATGGTGGATACGCCGGAGTTGGAGCAGCTGGATTGGGATACGGATACGGTGGTCTTGGAGCAGCTGGTTTAGGATACGGATACGCTGGAGTTGGAGGATATGGTCTTGGCAACGGACGCCTTGCAGGTGTAGGATATGCTCGTTACGGATTTTAAATGTATATTTGTTATGCTTCTCATCTAGTTGTCAAATAAATGTTTATTTGTCTCATTTCGGAGAAGTTTCTTCTTCTGTCAACTGAAAATCATCACAATTGTAATAAAGAAGCAAGCTCTAAAATGGAATATAAAAGGTTAAAGCAAAATTATTGAAATTTTTTTTAAAAATAAATTTGAATATAGTTTTGATAACACTAGGCAAAGGATAATAAGGTCACAAAATTTTATTTTGAGAATTTTATAACCGTTTCTAATTTTAACTTAAGTGTTGAAGTTTAGCATTTCATCTATGTTTGTTAATGTCTGATTTTCATTCATTCATTTCTTTTGGTTTATAATGAACTCAGAATTGTTTAAAGTCCTCTGAAGTTCTTTTTAAACCTAAAACGGTTTTATTTCATTTTTAAAAATGATAAGATCTCTAAAAATATATAATATGAAATCAATAAGAATATCCGATTTATTTTCATATATATAACATCCAGACAGTTTTAAATGAATTTGAAATATTTAAAAAAAATGTTTTATTTAATTTTATCTTGAATGCTCATAAAATTTAAACCTTTCTGAATATATAATCTAAAGATAACTTAGATTATATATTCAGAAGGAAAGAAATAAAATATTATATATTCAGAAATAAAAAACTGACATGTTTATAATAAATGCTTATTATAACTTCCAAAATAATAAGCATTTTTTTAATACTGAGTTCTAACTAAAACTAAAACAAGTTTATTTAAAACTATGTATATACATGGTGATATAATTTTAAGATGAATTTTAAGGAAAAAAAAACTAACTTAAATCTACATCTCATTGTATATGGGATCATCTTTAGGTATCTCTCTGGGTGATATTTAAAGCACAGAAATTCAGGAACTTCTCTTGTTAAATTTTTTAATAATTTTTAAAGTTTTTCTCGACTTATCTTTCTTATACTAGAAAGGAAAGACAAAAACTTCTAGAGAAAGATATATGCCGGAACGCAATACAGAGATTTTTAAAACGATTTTCAAAATAAAGTTCATAAACTTTATTTACAACCTTATTAAACATAATTACAATTTTTGTATAACAAAGCAAAAAAGATCTTCAACGGCGTCAACAAATTATTTGTACTTTATATTTCTTCAAAAGAGGAAGTCAAACATATCCGAATATAGCGAATCCGAGAAAACGAAATATCCAAATATAGTGAAAACAAAGCGTTTTCATCTATTTCATCTAGTTTGACTAAGTATCACATTCAACAAATCATATTTCATAAGTGTATCTCATAATTCCAGGTGTCCAAAATTCCATGGGCAAGCTTTATGGTGAACAGAAGACTCTTACCACAAATAAAGCGATACATTCTACAGAACATCATTACACAACAATCCTTAAATGTCCATCAAAATGTGAAATCTTTATTGGGAGCAGTTTTATTTGAAAGTTCTCAGATAAATTTTAGAGTACAAATGTTCAACCTTTATTCCTAATTTATTTTGTTTCTGATAAAGTGAATAAATGGATTTAACATGTGGCATCATAATCATGTGAAAATCATAACTTCTCGGGCAAACATTGCCGCTTAACACCTAGATAAGCGGCAAAATACTGCATTGTCCATCACACATACTTGCACGTTCATCTAAAAACATACAAAAATGCTGTTTACAATTTAAACAATGAGTAGAAAATGTGTGATATTGTTCAAATTTGCCAATTAAAATGCAAAAAGAAATACGATTGCTGACAAGAAAATTTTTCAAAATCCCAATTAACATCCTGAACTTTAAAGAATCGAATAAAACTATTTAAAAGGAAATTTTTAAATTTTGATCATACTAGTTTTCTAAGAATATAGGCTTTAAAGTGAATAAATTTTAAAAATCATAAGAAGTCGAGAGCAAATATATTATCAAAGACATCAGTATGATTAAAGTTAAACTTGAATATAACCGAAGAATACTCCTAATGCACATCGCATCAATTTTAAATAAATATTGAAAAAACAATAAAAGACAAAACATTCATTCTTTGGTGTAATTAATAGTTATCTTATCATACAAACACAATATAAATCAAAAACCAGCAGAAGTGGTCGACCCGAATCATTCTGTCATATTATTAAAAAAAAATAAGATTTTATTTCTACATCCCTTCCATTCTCCCACAAAATTATGGACCCTGGACAAAACCTTAACACAAACAGTTTTAGATTTTTACATTTAGTCCCAATATTTTCAGAGTTCTGCACATGAGCATTTTGTGCTATGTAGTATATTGGGAAAAAAACCTAAAGGCATAAAATGTCTTTCTTCCGTCTTTCCGGTTGAAAACAAATTGCAGACTTACAATTGTAATGCCAAGATCACATATCGTATTTCACTGATCTAAGTTCTTGTGTTATTGAATTATTATATTCACATGCTTTAGAAAGATCTTGTGTTATTGAAATATTATATTTACATACTTATTAATTCATCACACAAACAAATGATCAATTCATTTACAGATATAGTACAAAATTTGATAGAGATCGGCTTTATATGCTAAATCTGAGCGTTAAATTATATTCATCTAACCTTTTACATTTTGAAATTATTGTATTTCCTTGTACCGTGGCAACCAGACAAGCGTATTTCCTGTGTTTATTCAAAATTTAATAAAGGTCTCCAAGTTCGGTGGGGGAAAAACCACATATCAAATTTAATCTATCTAACTCAAAACGTTTTAGTGTTATTGTGTTCATAGACAGAAATAATTCCAAAAATGTGTATTTCGGGCCCAGAGAGATTTGAAACGTGTAGGTTTGTCAAAATTACAAGATCAAATTCTTTAATGTTTACAGTACTTTATCTTAGCATACTTCGTAAAAGTAAACTTTACTTCGCATAAAGAAAGCAATTATTTCAGACCATAAATGAATTATTCGTAATTTTATTAGTAACGATTAAGATTTTTTGAACATAATTGTGTTATTTTATGCTCTATCTTTGAGTTGATAGTTTATTTAGAATTTTACCAAAATTTAGAAGATGCACCAATAAACTTATTTCTGAATTGGGATATAGTATAAATAAACATAGAAATACTGAAATTGTAGCATATTAAAGCAATGAAAGATTAGGTTTTATGAAGCAATAATAAGGATGTAATTATCTTTAATTTGACACATAAATTAATTCTTTGACAAATCTTTATGGAAAAGAAATACGATCGGATCATCGTTCCTCTATCGTTCCGCTTTCCGATTGAAAACAAATTAGATGGAGACTTACAATTGTAATACCAAGATCACATATCATATTTCATTGTTCTAAGTTCTTGTGTTATTGAGTAATTATATTAACATGCTTTAGAAAGTGCAGACAAACAGATGATCAATTCATTTACAGATATAGTACAAAATTTGATAGAGATCGACTTTATATGCTAAATCTGAGCGTTAAATTATATTCATCTAACCTTTTACATGTTGTGTTTCCTTGTACCGTGGCATACAGACAAACGTATTCCCTGTGTTTGTTCAAAATTTAATAGAGGTCTCCAAATTTGGTGGTGGGTGGTGGGTGGGAAACCACATATTAAATTTAATCTATCTAAATCAAAACGTTTTAGCGTTATCGTGTTCATAGATAGAAATAATTCCAAAAATGTATATTTCGGGCCCAGAGAGATTTGAAAGGTGTAAGTTTGTCAAAATTACAAGATCAAATTCTTTAATGTTTACAATACTTTATCTTAGCATACTTTGTAAAAGTAAACTTTACTTCGCATAAAGAAAGAAAGCAATTATTTCATAAAGCATAAACGAATTATTCTTAATTTTATAAGTAACGATTAAGATTTGTTGAACATTACTGTGTTATTTAATGCTCGCTCAGCTAGTGAACAGTTTATTTAGAATTTTACCAAAATTTAGAAGATGCACCAATAAGCTTATTTCTGAATTGGGATATAGTATAAATAAACATAGAAATACTGAAATTGTAGCATATTAAAGCAATGAAAGATTAGGTTTTATGAAGCAATAATAAGGATGTAATTATCTTTAATTTGACACATAAATTAATTCTTTGACAAATATTTATGGAAAAGAAATACGATAGTATCATCGTTTATCTATTGACCAATTCAAAAAGAAGAAAATGATTTAATGTGCCTTTTTTACACATATTTTTTGTAACAGGAAGAACTTTGCAAATTCATGTATGATTTGCAACTCCTCATTGGGATCCTTGGGAACATTGGTTTTATTTAATTTCGATTAAATAGATGTTTTTAACTTCCAAATTTTCAGTATTAAAGCCATATTATTTTGATTATGTTACATATCTTATCATCATTGTTTATGTCAACTTTTCTAATGAAGACCAGTGCCATGACATCATAGCGCTGCTTAAAATTTAAATGTGCTGTTTCTCTTTCTCTTAAATTACACGGTATTGTAACCATTTTGTGTTTTTTTTGTATTCGTCTAATAAATTGCATAAATCTTTAAAAAAAAACTTTTTATTTTTATTTTTGAGCAATGGGAGAAAATCACGCGTTTGAATACTTGTTGAAAGAATGAAAACCCGCTAGAATTTCAGGACAACAATGTTGTTGAAAATTGACTACTTTTCTGAATTTTGGAAACTAAGCAAAAATGGTTTTTTTTAACTTTCAAAATTCTGGAACTTTTGCACAATTATTGAATTTTTATCATTAAAAGAACACATTTTTAAATTCTGAAAAGTATCATTTATTCATTGTTGTGCAATGCTGTTTTTGAAAATTATTGCAGGAAAAGAGCATACATTCGCTTATATTTTAATTACTTAAAATTTCAAAAAATCTATCAGCCAGTTACTTAAAAAAAAGATAAGATCTAAATTATGATCCACGTCAAATTTTGAAGATAATCTAATGAGAAATGGACTGTCTATCGGTCTTCATTTTCGCATACTTGTAAACGTGACACGTGTAAAGGAAAAACGATTGATTCAAATAAATGATATTTGGTACCATATCTTTTAACTATAATTGTAGTTTTATATCGAATTTCGGTTCCAGTCAGCTGGGACATAAGCGTATTTGATATTTGATTTATATTTGATTATTTGAAAATTTGATTATTTCATAATATATTTGATTTTCGGATACTGCGTATTTAACTGGATACCAGTTGATTCGCCAATGTCATGTCAGGAAATTACTGTTTCATACAAAATCCACAATTTTTATGCGGGAAAAGGAAAAATACCTTCATTAGAAATTTTGCGAGACAGATTTAGGCAGACACTGCCACAAGTTTAAAATATTTTCAAATATATCCAACAGAGTTAAATATAAAAAGCAAAAAAAAAAAAATCTTCCTTTAAATTGATTTTCCAAATCCTAAGAAAAATTCTGATGAATGTATTTGGTTTCGTTTCAAGGTTGATTAAAAATACATTACAAAATATGTGATAATGCCCTTAATAAAAAAATATCTTTGCATCAATGAGTTAATGCAACTAAAAAAAATATCGACAAAAAAAATTTTAAATCTAACAATTAGATCACGATTACTCGTTATATTTTAAAATGTTCTAAAATAGCAATTCAATCATGCAGAAAGCAATTTGACCTTTCAATATTACTAAAGAAAATGTTTCATTCCGTTCATGTTCTTGATATATAAATACGCCTGAAAGCCTGGATAATATCAGTTTGCTTTTGTTTCTTGGTAAATAAACGTCACAATGATATCTCAGGTAAGAGTTTGAATATCAAATTATAGGAAAAAGATCTTTCTTCTCTTATTTTTAATCGCAATTTTTTTTATATAAATATGATTTTTTTAGTATTGTTTTAAACACATCTTCATTTGAATACCAAAAGTCATATTTCTTATTTCAATTATTGTTTCTATTTTAATCTATAACTTGTAATTCATCATAATAAATATTATAGAATCTTTAATGTTTTTTTTTTTTTGTTTTTTTAATTTACAGCGGTCTAGTATAGAATGTTATTAAAAATTATCTGCATATGTCGATATGGCAAAAAAAAAAACGAAAATATTAAAAATGCATAATGTCATTAATGATTTACAAGTGTAGAAGGCTTTAAATTCTCGCATATTAGAAAATGAGAGAAAAATATATTACAAGATTGTGTCTTTTTAAACATGAAAAAAGTATTGAAAAGAGTGGAATACGTCAAATTAAATTGCATTATAGACATTTTCGTGAATTTGTATTTTAATATCAATTTGTTATATTTCAGTAAAATAACTTAATTTTTACAGCGTATCTGTGCAAAAAAAAATCTTCTTATTTTTTTTATTAAACTTGAGGTCTAAACAGAGAGCATTCTGAGAAGTATCTGAAAAGTAATAAAATTAGTATGCGAAATCAGTGGGTGTCGGATATTTACTTTGCTATACTTCTTAAAACTCTTGAATAAAGGGTGGGTGGTGGGTACAAAGGCAATGTTTTTATATTTAATTTTTAAGACCTTTCAAATGAAATAAAAATTGACTAATTCGGAGCAGCCATTGGGGTTTAGGGAATCTGATTTAGTTTTCTCCATACAGAACTTGCAGTGAAATAAAACTTTTAAAATGTTTTTCAAAGTACATATAGTAACATAACGACCATGGCAAAGGAGTAAGGTATAGATGATTTAGGCCCCAGTCTTAGTAGGCATCATAGTTATATTTATTAAATTAGTGCACTTATTATATTTTTTTAAAGAAATGCACCATGAGGGGGTCTCAAAAATAAAGTTATATCTAGGTTTGATAAGCCATTGCTGACGAATGCGGGGACATGCTATATTAAAATTTTGCAAAACCATTAATAACCAATGAGGAAGAAGGAAGGAAATTCACATTATGATCCCAGGGATCAATTTCTAGGTCAATAAAAAGAAGGCAAAATTCACACGACATTTAAGCATTTAGCATTCAGAAGGAAATCAGAAGTGTTTCGGATTAAAGAACTGGTTTATTGGTTTAGCCAATTGTTTTAACTTTATACGTGCTTTTCAAACATTCTCAATGATTTTTTTTCTTATAACAGGCTTTTATCTTGGCTGCCTTAGCAGTGGCTGCTTTTGCCAGCTTACATCATGAGGTAAGTGCTTAAACTATGAACTCTTCTGTCCTGTATTTTGTTCTTTTATATTTCCCCCAAAAATGTTACATTGTCATAGCATAAATAATCTTTTTATCAATATCTTCATAATTGTTCTCGCAATATTTAATAAAAATTTTATGGCATATTTTCTATTTCAGATTGGAATAGCCATTCAAAAAAATATAAAGTTACTAAGGAAAATCATTTATATATATTCATCAGAAATGTATTCTACATCTATTAATAATTCTTTTCATGAAATGCCTCATTTGCGATTTTCCTAATTCAGTAAATAAAACTAAAACGATTGACTAGAGATCTAACAATAATATATTAATTTATTATTGTGAGAACAATATTTTAATTTAAATAAATGTCTTTATAATTTTTATTCCTTCTAGCCTATCCACCATCCGCAACCCTTCAAGTTCGGCTACAGTGTAAAGGACAAGCATGGTGAGCAACATCGCGAAGAAGTCGGAGACGGCAAGAACGTGAAGGGAAGCTACGGATTCACCGATGCCAGGGGAATCCATAGACAGGTCAACTATGTTGCCGACCATGCGGGATTCAGAGCTCAGGTCAAAACCAATGAACCCGGAACTGCCAATCAAAACCCCGCAGCCGTTCACCTCATTTCTGATGCACCCTACGGACATGGAGGATACGCCGGAGTTGGAGGTGCAGGATATGGATATGGTGGTCTTGGAGCAGGTGGATTGGGATACGGATACGGTGGTCTTGGAGCAGCCGGCTTAGGATACGGATATGCTGGAGTTGGAGGATATGGTGGCCTCGGCTATGGAGGATATGGTCTTGGCAACGGACGCCTTGCAGGTTTAGGATATGCTCGTTACGGATTTTAAATGTATATTTGTCATGCTTCTTATCCAGTTGTCGAATAAATGTTTACTTGTCTCATTTCGAAGACGTTTTTTTTTTCTTCTATCAATTCAAAATCATCACAATTGTAATAACAAAGCAATTTGATTCTAAAATGAAATATAAAAAGTAGAAGCAAAATTATTGAAATTTTAAAAGAAAATAAATTTGAATATAGTTTTGATAACACTTTAAAAAGGTTAATAATACCACAAAATTTTATTTTCAGTATTTTATATCAGTTTCTAATTTTAATTTAAGTTTTGAAGTTTAGCATTTCATCTATGTTTGTTAATGTCTGATTTTTATTGAAATTTTGCAACTAATATTAATGTTTTTTCTTGGTAAAAATAGCATAAACAAGAACTATTTAAATCCTTTCTAGAAATAATTATTTCAATTTATTTCTAGATTAAATATATTTATTCGAATAATAATACTTTTTAAAATTTAGATTAAAATATCGTTGCATAAAAATGATATGCTTTTGAAATCAATATAATTTCAGATATCCTATAACATATTAATTATTAATCCTTTTTTCCCAATGATTCTTATAAATGGTAAAAGTTTGAGTAAAAGCTAAGATATGTTTAACTCTATCAATTACAATGGAAGGACTAATTTAAAAAATATTTATAGAATAATAACATATTCCACAAATTTCAACGGCTTTTAGCTCCATTTCATTCATTTTTTCACAAAAGTAACCATTATCAGTTTTATTTTATTTTTTAAATTCTGACTACACAGAATCTAAGACTGAAATAAATTATTAGATTCTTCTTTCCGGAAGTTTTCCAAAAGAGAATGGATTTACGAACTTGAAAACTTAGTACTTTGTATTCAGAATTAAATGCTGTGTTATATTAATTTCATCAAACAAATACCAAAGAAATAGTAAAATCTTTGTTTGTATCTTTCAAATATTTTAAATGAGAGAATTGCGTATTATTTATACATAAATTTTAGAACAAAAGTAAATGGCATCTACTTTTAAAGAAATGACTTCTATACAAATAAAAATAATTGATTACGAAAATGAAATTTCTAAATTTAAGAATAACAATATTTTCATATTTCTTCTTGCATGTAATACAGGATTCATTTAGAATTATTACTACTTCTGAATTCAAAAAAAAATCTTCTTAATAAAAGAGAACCTCATGAGCAATTTTATGATTGTTACTATTTGAAATAATCTTTTGTGGTAACATTGAAAATAGTATTGCAGAAATTTATTAAAAATGAAAATTTTCACTGATATAAATAATTGAAAAATTATTTGAAACAAAAATAAAACACATATCATTTTATATAACTCAAGGTAAGCAATCTACTATAAGATAGCAAGAAGGAATCATTATTTATAAAGTATACATTTAAAATGACAAAAATGACAAAAAGGTATTATTAAGTCAAAATAAAAAGGCGATAAAACATTTAATGAATTAAATGCAATCAAACTTCGTTGCATCTTGACTTTCATTAAACATAATCAAATTGGCATATTTTTAAATTGGCATTGGCATATTATTAAATTGTTGGTTATATTCAATTAAAATGAGCCATAATAATTTTGAACATTTGCAGAAAGTACTTTTTGCTCTGTTATTTTTTTTAATTAACTGATACTTTAATTTATCCATCTGCAACATTATTGAGCATTTAAAATATTAATTAAAATCATTAAAATAATAAATACTTATTTGAATTTATTTCATTCCGAAGACCAATTATTAATAATGATAAAAAACTTCTTTTAACTAATTTTTGAAAATAATTATAATAAAAAAAATTATGTTAAAATATTATGCCTTCATTAAAAAAATATTATTTTGAATTTAAAAATAAGATAATTTCTGTTTGATTAATTGTTCAAAAATGTTTAATGGCCAAACAGACTTATTTGCTGTGCAAGGATGTTGTTCAAAATTGATAAAAACCTGCAAATTTTTGGTGGGAAACTACAAACTAAAATTAATCCGCCTAATTCAAAATGCTTCAGTGTCATCGTGATCAGAAACAGACAGACATAACTCCAAAATCGTACATTTCAGATCCAGAGATATTTAAAACATGAAAGTTCGTCAAAGCATCAAGTTCAAATTTTTTAATACTTTTACTTTTGCATTGTAAAAGTAACTTTGCATAAAGTAAAAAAGCAATTACTTCAGACTATAAACGAATCATTCTTAACGTTACAAGCAACATATTACTAAGCTGGGAGAAAATATAAATAAATAGAAGAATACTGAAATTTTAGCATATAGAAAAGAAAATCCATATAAGATTTGGTTTTCTGAAGCAATAATAAAGTTATCATTTTCACTAATTTTACATATCTTGAAATTGTTTCGACAACTGCATTTTCTTAAAAACTAAGGGATAAAAAAAATGAATATCAATCTCTTTTCTCAACTACATTTAGCCTATGATTGAAAAATCTCATCAATTTTATCTTCTTCCTTGTCTATCATCCACAAAGCTCAAACTCTTTTAAAAATCACGGGTACAAGTGTAGGAGTGAAACTAAATTTTTTTTTATTTAATTATTGAAAATTTCTTTTTAACTAATAAATTTGGAATAGTCGCGGTTAGCGAAAAATTTTAAAATCAGATGTTAATTGTTACGTTCAGGTATTTATTCTATGAATTAGAATTTTCTATCTATTTACAAAAATACATGAGATGTTGTGAAATGAGAATTTCAACCCAACATCACCATCATACTCCATTCCTCTATGACTTAGAGAGGTCCAGTACGAAATCAACTGACATTTTCATCCTTCCTGTACCATATCCAAATAAACAAATAGAATTAAAATCTAATAGGATCAAAATTACTGTAATTATTATGTCCATATATATGCTTTTGGTCGAGTCACATGAAATTATGAAATAATTGTCCTAATATAGAAGAACACTTCATTGTCGAGCTCATAAAAATATTGCCATAAAACAATTTTTTCCAACTCAAGGCAAATTATTTATAGACAGAATTGGTGGTGTCGGTTCTGGCAATTTTTGCCCAAATGTGATAGACGCGAAATCATTTATGAATATAAAATGAAAAATTTCGTAAAATAGAAGCATTTCTTCATCACGTGACATAATTTAAAAGTGCCACGCAACTTTCATCTTAGAAGCTACTGAGCATCTTAAAAAAAAAAGCGCAGACCGTCACTTTAAAACACATAACAATTTTTGTTGGATTGTTCTATGATATGTATTGTCGTCGTGTTGCACAACATGAATACGCACCATGGTCACTCTTTGATGAAAAGAATAAGATTATAGCATCTATATGCTATTGATCAACCAAAAAGTAATAAAAATCGAAAATACCATTTTCGAACACCATTTATCTAACAGGAAGAACTTTGAAAATCCGTATAAAATTATTAAATACTAGCTGGGGTCGCTGTGAATATTAGATATATTTAATTTTAGTAATATATATATATATATATTCACGTCCATGATTTCCGCCAAACTGTCAGTATTAAAATCGTATTATTTAGATATCATATACATATCAACACTTTTAGACATATATACTACATATTTAGAAATCATATTACATATATCATGTTCATTGTGAATATATCATATATCATGTTCATCATCTAGTGAAGATCAGTTCTATGCCATCCCATCGCTACTAAAAAAATAAACGTGCGGTTCATCTTTCTTTTAAATTTCGCGGGATTGTGATTTCATTATTTTTATTCACCTATAAAATTACATAAATCCTCAATAGAATCTTTCATCTCTAGCTTTCGACAAAGTAAGAGAATCACGTGGTAAAATATTTTATGAAGGAATGAAAACGGCTTGAATTTCAGGGCAACAATATAATCTATTGTTGGAAATGTGGCCAGTTTCCTAAATTTCTGAAACTAAGCCAAAAAAAATATTTTTTAAAAATTTCTAAAATTTAGGAAAATTTGTGTCATTACAAGGACATTTTTTTTAATTTGTAAAAAGGTCACATATTAATTGCTGTGCGATAATTTTTTCTAAAATTATTGCAGAAAAAAAAAGAAGCGAAAATGTCTTAATTAACTAAAAATATGACAAAATCTCTACAATAATTATTTAAAACACGATAAATTTGATCTACATTACACATACACGACAGATTTTGAAAGCAATCTTTCAAGAAATAGCCTCTATGTCTGTCTATATTTTCGCATACATGCAAATGTGATGCATGCAACGCAAAAACGAAAGATTCAAATCAATGATACTTGGTAAGAGTTGTTTTGATTACAATTAAAATTTTATATCAAATTGAAAAAAAGGTTCTAAATACATAGTCAAGTTTCGGGTACTTGTGTATTAACCAGATGCTAGCGATTCGCCAATGCCATTCAAGGAATTTATGGTCCACAGTTTTTATGCGGTACGAAGAATATCACCTTTATTTAAAATATAACAACTTTATATAAAATATATGAGCGTTTTCCAAAAAATCCGAGAAAGGTTTAAGCAGACACTGCCACCAGTTTATAATATTTTGTAATACATCTAAAACAACACAACAAAAAAAATCTTCCCTTAATTCAGTTTTCCAAATTTAAAAAAAATTAATAAAAGCTATTTATTTTGTTCAGGTTAATTAAAATTGCATTACATAATATACGATATTGACCTTAATAAAGATATTTTTGAATCAATGCCTTACGTAACTGATAAAAAGAACTCGACAAAAAAAATTTTTAATCTTACAATTAGATCATGATAACTCGTTATATTTTAAAATGTTCTAAAATAGCAATTCAATCATGCAGAAAACAATTTGACCTTTTAATATTATTAAAATAAAGCTTCATTCCTTTCATGCTCTTGATATATAAATACGCCTGAGATCATACATAATATCACTTTGCTTTTACTTTCCTTGCAAATAAACATCAAAATGATATCTCAGGTAAGAGTTTGAATATCAAATTATTAAAACTGATTTTTCTTCGCTAATTTTTAATTGCAATTTTTTTTCTTATAGATATGGTTTTTATAAATATTTTTTAAGGTGTATATACACACTTGAAACTTCGAAAATCGTTCAAAATATCGAATATTTTTTTTATTGCTTAATAATGTTCTCTGATCCTTTAGCTTTCAAACGATACCAAGACGTTGCCAATATTCCAAATATTTCTGGAGTTATAATTATTTTTCTTGAGGTGCTTTCATTGAAAACTCTAGTTACGGTGTTTTCAAAACTCATTTTATGAAGAATGATATTTTTCCACTATTTTGCTTCATTCAAACAATCATAACTCAACAAGAAATGAACCAAATACAGTTATTTATATATCAAAATAATCTGTATGAAATAGCGGATGCTTTGTGCTTCAATCAAAGCTATATTTATGGAAACAAATTTTTAATAGTTGTTTAAAAGTTAAAATTACAGAAAAAATCTCGCTTTTCATCGTCGATGAAAAATATGTAAAAAAAAAAAAAAAAAAACTATATATTTTTATAACTTAATTGAGGCAGACAATATGAATACTAATATTAGGCATAATTTCCAACTAGAATTGTGTGTCTGTACAAATTAGAATTTAAGATATCATGTTTCAAAAAATAGGCTAATTAGCTCATTAAATATTATTTAATTAATTAATAATTAGTGTAATATGTTTTTTTCTCACTAAAATGAGTTTAAACATATATAAATAACCTACTATGAAAAAAATGGATTTTTAAAGTTAAAATTTGAAAAAAAATATTCAAGTGTGTACGTACACCTTAAACACATCTTTATTAGAATACCAAAGGTCATATTTCTTATTTCCATTATTGTTTCTATTTTAATCTATAACCTGTAATTCATCATAATAAATATTATAGAATCCTTAATGCTATTTTTAATTTACAGCGGTCTAGTATAGAATGTTATTAAAATTTATCTGCATATGTCAATATGGCAAAAAAAAAAAAACTGGAAATATTAAAATTGCATAATGTCATTAATAGTTTACAAGCGTAGAAGGCTTCAAATTCTCGCATAATAGAAAATGAGAGAAAAATTTATTGCAAGATTGTGTCTTTTTTAAACATGAAAAAAGAATTAAAAAGAGTGAAAGGGAAAACGTCAAATTAAATTGCATTATAGACATTTTCGTGAATTTTAATATCAATTTGTTATATTTAAGTAAAATAATTTAATTTTTACAGCGTATCTGAGTAAAACTAAATCCTCTTATTTTTAATTAAACTTGAGCTCTAAATAAAGAGCATTCTGAATACTATACAGTATCTAAAAAGTAATAAAATTAGTAGGCGAAATCGGTGGGTGTCGGATATTTATTTTGTTATACTTCTTAGAACTCTTGAACAATGGGTGGGGGGGACGAAGGCAATGTTTTTATATCTAATTTTTAAGAGCTTTCAAATGAAATAAAACATGACTAATTCGGAGCAGTCATTGGGGTTTAGGGAATCTGATTCAGTTTTCTCCATACAGAACTTGCAGTGAAATAAAATTTTTGAAATGTTTTTCAAAGTACATATAGTAACATAACGACCATGGCAAAGGAGTAAGGTATAGATGATTTAGGCCCCGGTCTTAGTAGGCATCATAGTTATATTTATTAAATTAGTGCACTTAATATATTTTTTTAAAGAGATGCACCATGAGGGGTCTCAAAAATAAAGTTATATCTGCGTTTGCTAAACCATTGCTGACGAATGTGGGGAATGCTATATTAAAGTTTTGCAAAACCATTGATGACCAATGAGGAGGAAAGAAGGAAATTCACATTATAACCCCAGGGATCACTTTCTAGGTCAATAAAAAGAAGGCAAAAATCACACGACATTTAAGCATTTAGCATTCAGAAGGTCATGAGCATTCAGAAGGAAATCAGAAGTGTTTCGGATTAAGGAACTGGTTTATTGGTTTAGCCAATTGTTTTAACTTTATACGTGCTTTTCAAACATTCTGAGTGATTTTTTTTTCTTATAACAGGCTTTTATCTTGGCTGCCTTAGCAGTGGCTGCTTTTGCCAGCTTACATCATGAGGTAAGTGCTTAAACTATGAACTCTTCTCTCTTGTATTTTGCTCTTTTATATTTCTCCAAAAATTGTTAAATTGTCATGGCATAAATAATCTTTTTATCAACATCTTCATAATTTTTCTCGCAATATTTAATAAAAATTTTATGGCATATTTTCTATTTCAGGTAGGAATAGCCATTCAAAAAAAATGCACTTTTACTAAGGAAAATTATTTTTATATATTCATCAGAAATGTATTCTCACCTATTAATAATTCTTTTCATGAAATGCCCATTTGCGATTTTAGTAATTCAGTAAATAAAACTAAAACGACTGACTACAGATATCGCAATAAAATTTTAATTTATTATTGTGAGAACAATATTTTAATTTAAATAAATGTCCTTATAATTTTTATTCCTTCTAGCCTATCCACCATCCGCAACCCTTCAAGTTCGGCTACAGTGTAAAGGACAAGCATGGTGAGCAACATCGTGAGGAAGTCGGCGACGGCAAGAACGTGAAGGGAAGTTACGGATTCACCGATGCCAGAGGTATTCATAGACAGGTCAATTATGTAGCTGACCATGCTGGATTTAGAGCTCAGGTCAAGACCAACGAACCTGGAACTGCCAATCAAAACCCCGCAGCCGTTCACATCATCTCTGATGCTCCTTACGGACACGGAGGATATGCCGGAGTTGGAGGTGCAGGATATGGATACGCCGGAGTTGGAGCAGCTGGATTGGGCTACGGATACGGTGGTCTTGGAGCAGCTGGTTTAGGATACGGATATGCTGGAGTTGGAGGATATGGTGGTCTTGGCTATGGAGGATATGGTCTTGGCAACGGACGCCTTGCAGGTTTAGGATATGCTCGTTACGGATTTTAAATGTATATTTGTTATGCTCCTTATCTAGTTGTCGAATAAATGTTTATTAGTCTCATTTCGAAGACGTTTCTTTTTCTATCAATTCAAAATCATCACAATTGTAATAACAAAGCAATTTCACTCTAAAATGGAATTTAAAAAGATGAAGCAAAATTATTTAAAGTTTAAAAGAAAATAAATTTGAATATAGTTTGGATAACACTAGAAAAATGATAATAAGACCACAAAATTTTATTTTCAGCATTTTATACCAGTTTCTAATTTTAATTTAAGTGTTGAAGTTTAGCATTTCATCTATGTTCGTTAATGTCTGATTTTTATTGAAATTTTGCAGCAAATATAAATGTTTTTCCTTGTAAAAATAGCATAAACAAGAACTATTTAAATCCCTTCTAGAAATTTAATTAATTTCTAGATTAAATATATTTATTCGATTAATAATACTTTTTAAAATTTAGATTATAAAATCGTTGCATAAAAATGATATGCTTTTGAAATCAATGTAATTTCATAGAAATGAGTGATCCTTATTTCCCAATGATTCTTATAAATGGTAAAAGTTTGAGCTAAAGCTAAAATATGTTTAACTCTATCGATTACAAAGGAAGGACTAATTTTTAAAAATATTTATAGAACAATAACATATTCTACAAATTTCAATGGCTTTTAGCTCCATTTCATTCATTTTTTCACAAAAGTAACCAAATCAGTTTTATTTTCTTTTTTAAATTCTGAGTACACAGAATCTAAGACTGAAATAAATTATTGGATTCTTCTTTCCGGAAGTTTTCCAAAAGAGAATGGATTTACGAATTTGAAAACTTAGCACTCGGTATTCAGAATTAAATGCTGTGTTATATTAATTTCATCAAACAAATACCAAAGAAATAGTAAAATCTTTGTTTGTATCTTTCAAATATTTTAAAGGAGAGAATTGCGTAATATTTATACATAAAATTTAGAACAAAAGTAAATGATATCTACTTTTAAAGAAATGATTTCTACACAAATAAAATAATTAATTGCAAAAATGAAATTTCTAAATTTAAGAGTAACAATCTTTTCATATTTCTTCTTGCATGTAATACAAGATACATTTAAAATTATTACTACTTCTGAATTCAGAAAAAAAAATCCTCTTAATAAGAGAGAACCTCATGAGCAATTTTATGTTTGCTACTATTTGAAATAATCTTTTTTGGTAACATTGAAAATAGTATTGCAGAAATTTATTAAAAATGAAAATTTTTACTGTAGTAAATAATGGATTAATTATTTGAAACAAGAATTAAACATATAGCATTTCATATAACTCAAGGTAAGCTACTACGAAATAGTAAAAACCCATCGTTATTTTTAAAGTATGCATTTAAAATGAAAAAAAATGTATTATTAAGTCAAAATAAATAGGCGATAAAACATTTAATGAATTAAATGCAATCTAACTTCGTCGTATCTTGACTTTCATTAAACATAATCAAATTTGCATATTCTTTATAAGGAAATTTATTAAATTGTTGGTTATATTCAATTAAAATGAGCCATAATAATTTTGAACATTTGCAGAAAGTGTTTTTTGCTATGTTAATTATTTTAAATAATTAACTGACACTTTAATTTGGCATCTATAACATTATTGAGCATTTATAATATTAATTAAAATTATTAAAATGATAAATATTTATATGAATTTATTTCATTTGGAAGACCTATTACTCATAATGATTTAAAACTTTTTTTAACTAATTTTTGAAAATAATTATAATAAAAAAAATTGTGTTAAAATGTTATGTCTTCATGAAAAAAAAATATTATTTTGAATTTAAAAATAAAATAATTTCTGTTTGATTAATTGTTCAAAAACTTTTAATGGCCAAACAGATTTATTTGAAAGGATTTTGTTCAAAATCAATAAAAACCTACAAATTTTTTGATGGGAAACTACGTACTAAAATTAATCCGCCTAATTCAAAATTCTTCGGTGTCATCGTGATCACAGACAGACAGACGTAATTCCAAAATTGTGCATTTCGGATCCAGAGATATCTAAAACATGGAAGTTCGTCAAAACATCAAGTTCAAATTTTTTAATGCTTACAGTATTTACTTTTGCATTGTAAAAGTAACTTTGCATAAAGTAAAAAAGCAATTATTTGTATAACGTAAAAAAGCAATTACTTCCAACCATAATTATTCTTAACGTTACAAGCAATGTAATACTAAACTGGGAGAAAATATAAATAAATAGAAGAATACTAAATTTTAGCATATAAAAAAGAAAATCCATGGAAGATTTGGTCTTCTGAAGCAATAATAAAGTTCTCATTTTTACTCATTTTACATATCTTGAAATTGTTTCAACAACTGCATTTTCTTAAAAACTAAGGGATAAAAAAAATGAATATCAATTTCTTTTCTCAACTACATATAGTCTATGCTTCAAAATTCTCATCAATTGTATCTTCTTCCATGTCTATCATCCACAAAGTTCAAACTCTTTTAAAAATCATGGGTACAGTTGTAGGTACAGTTGTTACAAAATTACTGTAATTATTATGTCCATGTATATGCTTTTGGCCGAGTCACATAAAATTAGGAAATAATTGTCTTGATATACGAGAAACTGTCGTCTGTCGAGCTCATAAAAATATTGCTTTAAAACAACTTTTTTCCAACTCAAGGCAAATTATTTATAGACAGAATTGGTGGTGTCGGTTCTGGCAATTTTTGCCCAAATGTGATAGACGCGAAATCATTTATGAATATAAAATGAAAAATTTCGTAAAATGGGAGCATTTCGTCATCACGTGACATAATTTAAAAGTTCCACGCAACTTTCATCTTAGAAGCTACTGAGCATCTTAAAGAAAAAAGCGCAGACTGTCACTTTGAAACACAAAGCAGTTTTCGTTGGATTGTTCTAAGATATGTATTGTGTTGCACAGCATGAATACGCACCATGATCGCTCTTTGATGAAAAGAATAAGATATCTATATGCCATTGATCAATTCAAAAAGTAACAAAAAAGCGAATGTGTCATTTTTGAACACCATTTATCTAATAAATAAGAAGAACTTTGAGAATCCATATATAATTATTAAATATTAGCTGGGCTCACAGTGATTATTAGATATATTTAATTTTATTTATATATATATATTTTCAAGTCCATGATTGCGCCAAACTGTCAGTATTAAAATCGTTATTTAGATTATCTTACATATATCATGTTCATTGTGAATATATCATATATCATGTTCATCATCTGGTGAAGACCAGTTCTATGCCATCACATCGCTACTAAAAACATAAACGTGCGGTTCATCTTTCTTTTAAATTCCGCGGGATTGTGATTTCATTATTTTTATTCACCTATAAAATTACATAAATCCTCAATAGAATATTTCATCTCTAGGTTTCAGCAAAGTAAGAAAGTCACGTGGTAAAATATTTGATGAAGGAATGAAAATGGCTTGAATTTCAGGACAAGAATATAATCTATTGTTGAAAATGTGGCCAATTTCCTAAATTTCTGAAACTAAGCCAAAAAAATATTCTTAAAAAAATTTCTAAAATTCAGTAAAATTTGTGTCATTACAAGGAAAATTTTTTTAATTTGTAAAAACGCCAAATATTTATTGTTGTGCAATAATATTTTCTAAAATTATAGCAGGAAAAAAAGCGAAAATTTCTTAATTTCTAATTAAATGAAATTTTAACTAAAAATATGACAAAATTGCTGCAGTAATTATTTAAAACACGATAAATTTGATCTAAATTATACATCCAAGGCAGATTTTGAAAGCAATCTTGCACGAAATAGTTTCTATGTCTGTCTATATTTTCGCATACACGTAAATGTGATGCATGTAACGCAAAAACGAAAGATTCAAATCAATGATACCTGGTAAGAGTTCTTTTGATCACAATTGTAATTTTACATTAAGTTGAAAAAAATCCTAAATACGAAATCGAGTTTCGGGTACTTGTGTATTAACCCGATGCTATCGATTCGCCATTGCCATTCAAAGAATTTATGGTCCACAGTTTTTATGCGGAAGTATAACACCTTTCTTTAAAGTGTGTGAGCGTATTCCAAAAAATCCAAGAAAGGTTTAAGCAAACACTGCCACCAGTTTATAATATTTTCAAATATATCTAAAAGAATAACAGAACAAAAAAAATCTTTCCTATATTCAGTTTTCCAATTAGAAGAATTAATAAAAGCAATTTATTTTGTTCAAGTTGATTAAAATTGCATTACACAATATACGATATTGACCTTAATCAAAATATTTATGAGTAAATGCATTAAGTAACTGATAAAAAGAACTCGACAAAAAAATTTTTAATCTTACAATTAGATCATGATAACTCGTTATATTTTAAAATGTTCTAAAATAGCAATTCAATCATGCAGAAAACAATTTGACCTTTTATATTATTAAAATAAAGCTTCATTCCGTTCATGCTCTTGATATATAAATACGCCTGAGATCATACATAATATCAATTTGCTTTTACTTTTCTTGCAAATAAACATCACAATGATATCTCAGGTAAGAGTTTGAATATCAAATTCTAGGAAAAAGATATTTCTTTATTTAATTTTAATTACAGTTTTTTTGTTTTAGAAAGAGTTATTTTTAAAATATATCTTCATTACCAAATCAAATTACATATTTTTTATTATAATTATTTTTTCTATTTTAATCCTTAATATATAATTCATCATAATAAATAATTTAGAATCAATCATTAAATATTTTTTTCAAACAATAGTATAATGAAAACTTTTATTAAATTTTATATGTCGATATGAAAATCTAGTTTAGCTTAACTATATTAACGTCCCGTTTTAAAGCAAAGCTAGAGTTATTTTGGGACGGACCTTGTAATTCTGGGCCGCGGTCAGATGACGAGAACGACACCTGAACTGGCAATCCTTCTCCTGGCTTTGGCATCACGCCAGCGGAAGGTCGTTTGGCCCCAACGTATTTAGGGTGCACCAGGCCCGCTTATACGACGGTTTCTTCGGTGGAATCGGGCTTCGAACTTGAAACCCTCCGGTTCTGAAGTCAAGATTTTACCACCAGACCACGACGACTCTGCCAATGTGTAAAATAAGTCCTGAAAATATAAAATAATGTAATGTCAATGCTAAATTAAAATTGTCGAAAGCTTAAAATTCCCGCATATAGAAAATGATAGAAAAATTTGTTACAAAATTCAACTTTTTACATTCATATAAAAAAAAATTTCTTTGAATGATGAGAAACGAGTCAAGTTAAATTACATTATATGCATTTGTGCAAAATAAATGTTAATATTAATTAGTAATATTTAAATAAAGTCGCTTGATTAAACAAAATGTGTCTGCATTCATCTACCAGTTGTTCGCTCACTCTGTTAATAGATGGCATTAATCTTGTTATGTCAACCAATTTTCATAAAATACTTCTTATCTCATACAAAATTTATTGTTTTAAATTAAACTTGAGCATTAAACAGAGAGCCTTCCAAATGCAATATAATATCTGAATAAGTAATAAAATTAATTTACGAAGTCGGTGTTTTGACAAGGAATCATAGATTTATTTTCTTACATTTCTTAAAACTGTTGGACAGTGTAGGACAGGTGGCCAAAAATGTATGTAAATTCAAGTTCATCTACATTCAGTATCTAACATTCAAGAAGCTTCAGATGAAACAAAAATTGGTCAAATTGGTGTAATGACTGCGGCAAGGCTGGTTCGGATGCCATTTTCTCCTTAGAGAACTTATAGTTAAATAAAAAAGTTAAAATATTTCTCTCAGTGTATACAGATGCTTAATGAGAGGGACAAAGACGACCGTTTTACAGCCAATCACGAGGTCAAAGTTTTAATTCATTTATTTCAATGTTTAATTAGTAGTATCATGAAAAGCTTAAAAAATAATTTAATATCCCAATTTTGCTAAACATTGATGAAGAATACGGTAAGGAAGGAAAATCACATTATGACCGCAGGAACCATTTATTAGGTCCTTAAAAGGATGGTAAATATTAGACGTCAATTGCTCAGATCTTTTAGATGTTCGTGACAATCTGGAGGTTATGAGCATTCAGAAGGAAATCAGAAGAGTGTTTGGGCTTGCAGAATTGGTTCACTGACTTTGCCATTATTTTAACTTTATATGTACTCTAAACATTTTGTTTCTTCTTTTTAAAAAAAAATTTTTTTTCATTCATAACAGGCTTTTATCTTGGCTGCCTTAACAGTTGCTGCTTTTGCCAGCTTACATCATGAGGTAAGTGCTCAAACTTTGAATTCTACTGTTCTGTGTCTTGCTCTTTCGTATTATTAAAAAAAATATTAAGCTGTTATATCATGAATACAATTTATGACAATATCTTTACAATTCTCTTGCAAGATTTAATAAAAGTCCCATGGCAAAATTTATATTTCAGGTAAAAATATAAATACAAAAGAAATACCAACTCACTAAGAAAAATTATTTCTATACGCTTATTAGAAATAAACTCTTCAACTGTTAATATTTCCTTTCATGAAATAACACTCTATCGATTGCCTTAAGTCGGTAAATAAAACTAAAAGAACTTACTAAAGATCTCACAATATTGCTGTAACTGTGTAAGCACATATAAACGGAAGTCCATTTGTTTTACTTTAAATAAAAATCCTTATTGTTTTTGTTTTCTTTTTAGCCTATCCATCATTTTCAACCTTTCAAGTTCGGCTACAGCGTGAAGGACAAGCACGGTGAACAGCATCGTGAAGAAGTCGGCGACGGCAAGAACGTGAAGGGAAGCTACGGATTCACCGATGCCAGAGGAATCAAGCGACAGGTCAACTACGTTGCTGACCACGGAGGTTTCAGAGCTGAGGTCAAGACCAACGAACCAGGAACCACCAACCAGAATCCAGCAGCCGTTCACATCATCTCCGATGCTCCCTACGGACACGGTGGATATGCCGGTCTCGGATACGCCGGAGTTGGAGGTGCAGGATATGGATATGCCGGTCTTGGAGCAGCTGGATTGGGCTACGGATATGGTGGCCTTGGACAGGCTGGCTTAGGATATGGATATGGTGGTCTTGGCTATGGAGGATATGGTCTTGGCAACGGACGCCTTGCAGGTTTAGGATATGCTCGTTACGGATTTTAAATGTATATTTGTTATGCTTCTCATCTAGTTGTCGAATAAATATTTGCTTTCATCATTTTGGAGACATTTCTTTATCAATTTAGCAAGTTTTCATTTTTTTTTCTTGTCTGTAATGCATGATACATTTGTTCAGAATCATTATTACTTCTGAATTCAGAAAAAACAAAATCATATTACTTAAAGGGAACCTCATGTACATTTTTCTGCTGACTGTTATTTGAAATAATCTATTTTGGTAAGACATAATTACAGAAATGTATTAAAAATGAAAAAGGTTATCAAAACAAATAATTGATTAATTATTTGAAACAGAATTAAAACACATGACATTTTATGTAACTCAAACCACTGAAATACGAGATATTTAAAAAACATTATTTATAGAGTATGCCTTTAAAATGAAAAAAAAATGCAGTATTAAGTAAAGAATAAAAAGGCAATAAAAATTTTAGTAAATTAAATACACTCAAAATTCGTCTTATATTGACTTTCATTAAAAATAATTGAACTTGAAAATTCTGTATAAAGAGATTTCACAAATTTTTGGTTATATTAAGTTAAAATAAACATGAACAACAATAATTTTGAGCATTTGTACTGAAAAAAAGAAATATCAAGCTCTTTTCGCAACTACATTTACGCTATTGTTGAAAAATCCCATCAGTCGTATTTTCTTTCATGTATTTCGTCCACAAATCACAAACTTTTTCAAAAATCATGTGTGCAGTTGTAAGGCTGAAATAAAATTTTCGTTTGAGGCAAATTTTAATTTTTAAGTTTCAAATTTCGTTTAATAGCAAATGTTAATTTTTACGTTGAGGCAAATATTCTATCAATTAAAATTATCTATTTTCAAAAATACAAAAGATGTGTTGAAATAAGAAGTTCAACCTACGATCACTATCATACACCATTCCTTATGATCTATATAGACCAAGTACAAAATCGAGCGAGATTTTCACCCTTTCAGCATCATATCCACACAATCAAACAGAATTAAAATCAAATATGAACAAAATTTCTGTAATTTCTAAAATTACTGTGTCTTATATGTACTGTTCGTTGAGTCACAAAATTATAGTTATATTGTGCTATAGAGCAATATAACTATCAATCTTGTAAAAAAGTTGTCTTAAAATAATTTTTTCAAATCAAATTAAATTATTTATAAACAGTATTGATAACTGCGGTTCTTACAATTTTTATTCATATGTGTTAGATGGGAAAATATTTATGAATATAAAATGAAAAACTTCATAAAATGAAGACATTTTGTCTTCATGTGACATAATTTAAAAGTGCAATGCTACTTAAATTTTAGAAGCAACTGTGCATCTTGAAGAAAAAAACGAACATGCCGTCATTATGAAGTCAATCCATTATGACGTCAGTTTTCATTAGATTGCTCTACGATATGTGTATTTGTGTTGCGTCTCGTGAATTCACTCCCTGTTCAGTCTGTCAGGAAACGAAATAACATTATATAATGAATATGTGATTGGCCCATTCAAAAAGCCGAAAAGGAGTTATATACCATTTTCCATCATATTTTCTGTAACAGGAAGAACTTTGTAAATTCATATATGATTAGTACAGCGTTTCTCAACCTTTCAGTATTCGAGACCCAGTTTTCAATCATAATTTTCATCGCGCACCCCGATTACAATAAAGTGTATACAACAATAATGTATATTGAGTATTCTGGATTCTGTTTTTAAATTATTTTTAACTAACTGCCAAAACAAGAGTAAAAGCAAGCCAAAGTTGGCGAGAAACCACATCTGGCATTTTGCGAAGCGGGCGGTGAATAGATGAAGCGAATGAAAGCGGGGAAAATTTAAATATTATATTTGAAATGAAAGCCAAACAAGGAGATAAAGTTAAAAGAATATGAAAGTAGAAAAATTCGTTAATAAAAATTAACTTAGACGGGGTGAGCTAAATTTAGAAATTGGGAATACATTTTTTCGAATAATAAAAGAAATAAAACAAAAGCATGACTAAACAAAAGAGAAAAAAATAAGTAATATTTGTGGAAGGGAATCCACACGACCGATGCCGTCTCGAGCATGCGTAGAGCAAATTTTTTTCTCATATGAAGAAGGAAAATGTTCGATAACGCAAATTCCAATTCCAGCTAGTCTCATTCGAGTCGATCCTTCTATTGCTATAGAATCTATCGTGAATGTGTATGTTATATATGTTTTCGTGTTAATTGCAATTCAACGTATTAAATATTCACGGCCGCAGATTTATGCAGACTCATGGATTAATTTTTAAGCGGAAGTAAGCACGCATTAGACGATAGTCAAGCCTCAACAAGTACACAGACGAACTTGGTTCCGAAAATAAAATCAAGAAAATATTCTCAAGAATACTTAAATTTTGGGTTTACCAGTACTGAAGTAAATGAAGAAGAGAGGCCTCCGTGTATCATTTGTTCAAAAATGTTGGCCACAGACAGCATGAAACCTAATAAATTTAAACGAGATTTGGAAATGCTTCATAGTGAGTGCGTCAACAAACCCAGAGAATTCTTCAAAATAAAATTAAAATCATATAAAAAGCAAAAATCATTTTTTAAAGAAACTTTGTCTGTAAATAAAAAAAGTTTTAATTGCATCTTACAAAGTTTCATATAAAATAGCCAGATGTAAAATCCTCACACCATTGGTGAAGAGTTTATTTTGCCAGCAGCAATTGAGATTGTAGAAATTATGTTTGGAGATAATTTTTCAAAACAATTGCAGTCCATACATCTTTCAAATAATACTGTTGCTCGTCGAATTGGTGATATATGTCAGCTTGTCTCGAAGTTACGTGACAAATTGTTTCCAATACAGCTTGATGAAGCAACAGATAGTAATAAAGATGCTCATTTAATTAACTATGTTCGATTTTGTGATAATATATCAGTAGTAGAACTACTTTTCTGCAAACCAATAGAACTCAAATTAACAGCGCTCGCATTATTTACTATTTTAAATGATTTTATGAACGAGGCAAACATAGAATGGACAAATTGCGTCGGAATATGCACCGCTTGTGCTCGTTCAATGTCCGGAAGATTACAAGATATACAAGCACTTGCAAAACCAAAATCGCCTCTGTGCGTCTGGACACATTGCATGATCCACAGAGAAGTTTTGGCTTCGAAAGAAATGAGTCCTGGTCTCAATACTGTGTTAACTACGGTTGTAACCGTAGTAAATTATATAAAAATGAGACCCCTGAAATCGAGAATCGTTTCCGCTCTTTGTAAAGACATGAGTTCAGTACATTCAGCGTTACTATTTTATTGCGAGGCAAGAAATCGTGTGGGAAATTTTTGCGACGTGTTTATGAATTACGAGAAGAAATCCCCATTTTCCTAGAAGAAGAAAGCGAACAGAGGTCGAGAATTTTCGCAATGGTTTATTTGTGATGAAATTCGGCAACTTGGTCGACATATTCGAGAAATTAAATGAATCTTCAACTCCAAGGAGAAAATACACTTATGTTGGATACGACTGATAAAATTAATGCTTTTTGTAGAAAATTGGAATTGTGAAGCAGAAATTTAAAGCAAAGAAAAACTTAACAGTGTTTGCAAATGTGAGTGATTGTATTAAAATTTACAAGGCTGAAGAAGAACATGATAATGTTGTTTTTGTAACCATTGAAAATCATTTAGCCATGCTGGCAAAGAATCTTAAAAAGTATTTTCTTGCTGACGACAAACTGATAAGCAAGTTACGAGTGGATTAGGAAGCCATTTCATAAGACTCCCGAAGGACTCTCAATTTACAAGGAAAAAAAATTCATAGACTTCACGACAAGTGGCGAAACTAAAAAAAAATTTAGTAATAAATCATCATTATTTGAATTTTGGGCAGAAGTAGAGGATGATATTTCTGCCCTAAAACCAAGGGCATTTCGCATTCTATTACCATTTTCAACATCCTACCTTTATGAAATTGGATTTTCTGCTGTAGCTTTTTTGGAGACAAAATATAGATCTGAAACCTATAGATCTGAAATCTATAGTTCTGATATAGATCTGATATCTATAGTTCTGATATAGAAACAGAACTGAGGATGGCAATTTCTAATATTAAGCCATCCTTCGAAAAACTCTGCTTTGCAAGACAGGTCCAAGGAAGTCACTAATAATTATTAAATTTCTTTTTAATTTAGTATGTTTTGATTAAGTAAGTTATTTTATTTTAATAAGTTATTAAATATGTCGAAATGTATTTTGTTTTCTATGTGTATGTGTACTTTCCTTTCAGTCAGTTAATCATTTTTTTAAATAATATTTTCTTTTGGATATTCTCGCGTTCCCCCTCTAGTGCTCTCGCGCCCAACAGGTTGAGAATCGCTGGATTAGTAAATACTTACCGTGCTCACCGGGGTTCGTGATTATATTTAATGTCAATTCAATCGTTCAAATGCATTTTCACGTCCATGATTCCACCAAATCCTCAAACTTAAAGTCATATTATTATCTTACATATATTCTCTTCATTGAATAATCATTCCTTTAATAACCTTTCTAACGTAGACCAGTCCCGTGACATCACAGTTCAGTTAAAAATGTAAACGTGCTACTCATTTTTTAAAAAATAATTCTCAGTATACTAACATTAGTTTTTCATTGATCTTGTAAATAATCATCTACAAATCTAACAGAATCTTTTATCTTCAGCAATGGAAGAAAATAACACTATTAAATATTTGATGAAAGAATTAAAACGGCTCTAATTTCAATACAATAGCGTAATCTACAGTTGGAAATGCATTAAATTTCCAGAATTTTGGAAATTAAGCCAAAAAAATATTTAAAAAATTTACAAATTTGCACGATTATTAAATCTACATCATTAAAATAAAAAAATTTTTTCGAATTTGTAAAAGCGATATTTATTTATTATTTTGCAATACTTTTTCGAAAGTAATAGCAAAAAAAAAATCGCTTTATATCTAATTAATTGTAATCATTTTATATAATTTTATCTAAAATTTCACAAAATTGCTGCAATAATTATTTAAATCTAAATCTAAATTAGATATAAATTATATTTCCATTTTAGGTTTTGAAAATAATCTTACAAGAAATGGACTGTCTGTCGGTCAGTATTTTCATATACATGTAAACACGATACCTGTAATGCAAAAACAAATAACTCAAATTAATGATATTTGATAAGAGATCTTAATAATTGTATCTTTATATCAAATTTTAAATCTAATCGATTGGGGAAAATATATCCAAAATAAATATAAGATTTCTGGCTACTTGTGTATTAACCGGATGATAGCCATTCGACAATGCCATGCAAGAGTTTTAGTGCTGTATCCATAGTCCACAATTTATTTTTTTCCCGGGAAATAAGGGATAATGCTTTTATTAAAGAAAATGCGAGAAAAGTTTAGATGGATACTTATACTAGTTTATAATATTTTTAAATATTTCAAAAGAGTAAAAAATTCCTTTAGTTCAATTTCTTTTAAATTTTAAGATAAAATTGTTACGAATACAATTTAAATTGTTTCCAGGTTGATTAAAATTGCATTCCATAATATGTGATAATGCCCTTAATAAATATATATCTGTATCAATGAATTAGTGTAACTAAGAAAAAATTTCGATGAAGAAATGTTAATCTAATAATTGGATCACAATAACTCGTTATATTTTTAAATGTTCTAAAATAGCAATTCAATCATGCAGAAAACAATTTGACCTTTCAATATTATTAAAAAAAATGTTTCATTCCATGCATGCTCTTGATATATAAATACGCTGGAAAGCATGCATAGTATCAGTTTGCTTTCACTTTCTTGGCAAATAAACATCACAATGATATCTCAGTTAAGATTTAGAATATCCAGTTATTAAAATGATCTTTCTTCATTTAATTTTAATTGCAATTATTTCTCTTATAAATATAATTTTTTTTAAAGAAATTAGTTTTTAAAATACATTTTTATTAGAATACCAAAGGTCATATTTCTTATTTCAATTATTGTTTATATTTTAATCAATAATCTGTAATTCATCATAATAAATATTATATAATCCTTAAATCTATTTTATTATAATTTACAAATGTAAAGTATAGAAAATTTTTAATATTTATCTACATATATCAGTATGACAAATAATCCCTGAAAATATAAAAATAGCGTAATATCATTCTTAATTCGCAAGTGTATAAAGCCTCAAATTGTGTCAAATCAGAAAATGAGAGAAAAATGGATTATAAGATTCTGATTTTTAAGCCTGAAATGATCCAATTTCAATAAGAATGCGGAGAAACAAGACAAGTTAAAAACTACATTACATGCATTTTCTCAACTTACATTTTAAAGTTTTTTTAAAAAACAGTTAAATTTGGAATAGCTTATTTAATTTAATTTTAAAAATTTAATTAAAATAACAGTAACATATCTTAATTTGAACAAAAACTACACGCTCTTGGCGAACAGTTGTTCCCTTACTATACTATTAAATGGCATTAATCTGGTCATGTCAACCAATTTTTATGAATTATATCTTATTTCATCGAAAAAGCTTATTATTTTAAATTAACCCTGGACATTAAACAGAGAGGCGATATACAGTGTCTGCAAAATAATGAAATTTCTTGGTAAAATCGTTATTGTGATGGGAATCAAAGTTTCATTTTCTTATACTTCTTAAACCTCTTAGATAATGGAGGCAAGTAGCCAGTGATGGCCCATCAAGTAATCAAGAGCTTTCAATGAAATAAAAATTTACCAAATTAGTAATGGTTGAAGCTGGGAGATTCTGATATGGTTTTCTACCTCGAGAAATTAAAGTGAAATAAATTTTTTTAAATATTTCTCGAAGTGTATACAATAGAGTAATGAAGGGCGGCCAATATTAAAGGGCGTCATGGGGACAAAAAGTTAGCGTAATTATTTCCCTTTTATAAGCAAAACATCATAAGGATCTAAAAAATAATCTGTACCTTAATTTTGCTAATCCATTGATGACGAATGTGGAGAGGACGGAAAATCAAATTATGACCCCAGGTATCACTTACAAGGTCATGAGAAGGAAGGTGAAGATCAGACGACATCTGTGTATCTAAAGGTTATGAGCATTTAGAGGGAAATTAGAAAAGAGTTTCGGACTAGGGAATTTGGATTTGCCAGTGAATTTAACTATAGACATGCAATCTAACATATTGACTGTTCTTTTTTTCTTTCATAATAGGTTTTCATCTTGGCTGCCTTAGCAGTGACTGCTTTTGCCAGCTTATATCATGAGGTAAGTGCTCAAACTATGAACTCTTCTTCCCTGTACCTTATTCCTTCGTATTACTAAAAAGAAAATGTTATGTGATCATATCATGAATATATCAATATATATCAATATCTTTACATTTGCTCTATCAAAAATACATAAAAATTCAATGATGTATTTCGATTTCAAGTAAAAATATGATCTTCAAAAGATATATCTGTTAGCGAAAAAAAATATACATACTTAATAGAAGTGTATTCTCCCACTGTTAATATTTCCTTTCCACTTCTTTTATTGTCCTAAGTCAGTAAATAAAACAAAAACAATTGACTATAGATCTCGCAATACTACTTGTAATTGTAAAATAATATATAATCGGAAAAACATTTTTTTACATTAAATAAAAATCCTAATAATAATTTTTTCCTCTTAGCCTATCTACCATCCCCAGCCTTTCAAGTTCGGCTATAGCGTAAAGGACAAGCACGGTGAACAACATCGTGAAGAAGTCGGCGACGGAAAGAACGTGAAGGGAAGCTACGGATTCACCGATGCCAGAGGAATCCACCGACAGGTCAACTATGTAGCTGACCATGCTGGATTCAGAGCTCAAGTCAAAACCAATGAACCCGGAACTGCCAACCAAAACCCCGCAGCCGTTCACATCATTTCTGATGCACCCTACGGACATGGTGGATACGCCGGAGTTGGAGCAGCTGGATTGGGCTACGGATACGGTGGTCTTGGAGCAGCTGGCTTAGGATATGGATACGCTGGAGTTGCAGGATATGGTGGCCTTGGCTATGGAGGATATGGTCTTGGCAACTGACGCCTTGTAGGTTTAGGATATGCTCGTTACGGATTTTAAATGTAAATTTGTTATGCTTCTCATCTAGTTGTGGAATGTTTATTTATCTTATTTCGGAGACGTTTCTTCTTCTATCAATTGAAAATCATCACAATGGTATCAACAAAGTAATTTGATCCCAACACTGGAGTATTAAAAGATAATGCGAACTTATTTATACTTTAAAAGTGTGAATATTCATACTATTCATTTTGAGAGACCTGCTATCATATTTTCTGTATTCTGTATCAGTTTCTAATTTTGATTTAAGTATTTATCTATATTTGTTAATGTATTATTCCTGATTTTTGACTAAAATTTCACAGCTGATATTTATGTTTTTATCGGTAAAATATAATATAAACAAGAAATATTTTTAAAAAAACCTGTAATAAATATTTTAACTAATTTCAAGGTTAAATATATTTATTAGAATAATAATACTTCTTGAAATTTTTAGTTATATTATCTTTGCATAAAGCTGCAATGATTTTGGGAGTAATAAAAGTTTAGAAATATTTGACAGACTAATTAGTGACGCTTGTTATCCAGTGTTGCCTATAAATGTAAAATGTTTGAGCTAAAGCTAAAAATGGTTTAATTCCATCGATTATAGAGGAAGGATTAATTTGAGAAAAAAAAATATTTATAGGAATAGTACATTCCATAAACATAATCGTTTTGCTCCATTTCGAATATTTTTTTCGCAAATGCATTCAATATTTTTTTTTTCAATTTAAAATGTAAATAATCTAAGACTAAAGTGAATGATTAGATTTTTCTTTCCCTGAGTTTAACAAAAAAGAAAGGATTTACGAACTTCAAAACTTCTTAATCTTTATTCAGAATGAAATACTATTTTATATCAACTTTTTTAAAATTTAGTTATATTTTAAATTTAACTAAATTGAGTTATCTTAAGCCTTTCCATTAATGAAATGTTCATTAGAAAATAGGTACTTAAAATTGCAACTATAATAGACCAAATTCTTCATCTTGTCTGAAGATTTTGCCTTATATTATTCGAAGCTCTTTTAAAGCTAAAACATATCACTAGAATTAAACGAAATGAGTTATCTAATATCAATTCTTTTAGTAATAATTATAAACATAATTTTTATCACATCAGGATAAGAATAAAATTTGATGTTTCTTTTGATTTGTACTTAATTCAAAATTGTTTAAATTTATTTGAGGATTTCTTCTCACATAAATTAGGTCAATCTCATTTTTAATAATAATAAGTGCTCTAAAGCAATTATTTAAAAATATGGTATGAAATCAGCACGAATATTCTTTTTGTGTTTATAACTAGGACTTTCAAAAAGCTTTCAGCTTTTCAGCTTCAAAAAAAAAACATTCAGCTTTAAATAAAACATTTCAGCTTTCTTCTTGATAAAGTTAAGCCTGTAATAATCGAAAGTAAATCTTATTTATTAAAGATAACTAAAAAAACATGAAATATTTCTTTCCCAAAAATAATAAGCATTTGTTTAAAAACAAAGAATATTTTTAAGAAATAATTATTTGAATTATAAAAATTAGAATTAATAATCTGATAAGAACAAGGAGCAAAAAAAATGGCATCTACTTTAAAAAAATTGACTCCAACACAGATAAGTGATAATTAATTGCAAAAAATCAAACTTCTAAATTTAAGAGTAACAATATTTTCATATTTCTTCTTGCTTTTAATACAGCATACATTTAGAATTATTACTACTTCTGAATTTAGAAGAAATAAATTCCTATTATTAGAAAAAAAATCTCATGAACAATTTTATGTTTGCTGCTATTTGAAATAATCTTTTTTTGGTAATATTGAAGATAGTATTGCAGAAATTTATTAAAAAGGAAAACGCTTACAGATATAAATTATTGATTAATTATTTGAAACAAAAATAAAACATATCACATTTTATTTAGTTCAGCCTAAGAAACTACGAAACATTAAGAAGGTATCATCATTTATAAAGTATGCATTTAAAAAGAAAAAAAATTAGAATGGTATTATTAAGTCAAGATAAAAAGGCTATAAAACATTTAATGAATTAAATGAAATCAAATTTCGTCGTATCTTTACTTTTATTGAGCATAATCAAACTTGCATATTCTTTATAAGGAAATTTATTAAATTTTTGGTTATATTCAATTAAAATGAGCCATAATAATTTTGAACATTTGCAGAAAGTGCTTTTTGCTATGTTATTTTTTTAAATTAATTCACACTTTAATTCAGCCATTCGCAATATTATTGAGCTTTTAAAATGTTAATTAAAATTATTAAAAGGATAAATATATATTTGAATTTATTTCATTAGAAAGAACTGTTATTAATGATGATAGAAAACGTTTTTAACTAATTTCTGAAAGTAATTTAAAATAAAATGTGTATGTTCATTTATTTGGCTTCATAAAAAAAGAATATTTTGAATTTAAAAATAAAATTATTTTTGATTAATTGTTCGAAAATTATTAATGATAAGACAGACATATTTCCTCTGAATTTTTGATTTTGTTCAAAATTTCATAAAAACCTACAAATTTGACGGTGGAAAATCACATACTAAATATAACCCATCTAACTCAAAACGTTTTGGTGTTTAAATTTAATCCGTCTAAATTAAAATGTTTTGGTATTATTGTGTTCACAAACAGGCATAAGTCCAAAAATGGTATTTTGGTCAGAGGCATGAAATGTCGAGGTTCATCAAAATTTCCTATTCTAAGTTTTTAATATTTACAGCACTTTATTTTGCATAAAAAATAATCTTGTATAAAGCAAAAAAGGAATTATTTGCATAAAGCAAAAGAGCAATTATTTACATAAAGAAAGAAGGCAATTATTTCAGACCAATTGTTCTTAATGTTATAAGCAATTATTAATATTTGTTGAGTATTGTTTTGTTATTTAATGTTTTCTCTGCAAATGGATTATTTATTTTGAATTTTGACACCTTTAGAAGATGCGTCAATAAGTATATTACAAAACTGATAAATAAATAGAGGAATACTGAAATTTTAGCATAAAAAAGGGAAAATCAACCGTTTGAATTTTTCGTTTTGACTCATTTTATATATATTGAAATTATATCGAAATTATTTCAAAAACTACAATTTCTAAAAAGCTAAGGAATGAAAAAATGAATATCAATATCTTTTCTCAACTTTTACGTTTGATTTACGTTATTCTTGAAAATTCTCGTCAGTTGTATTTTTTTCGTCGTCTCTCGTCCAAAAAGCTCAAACTTTTTCAAAAAACACGGCTGCAAATTGTAGGACTGACATGAAATTTTCATTTCAAGCAAATGTTTATTATTACGTTGAGGTAATTATTCTATCAATTAAAATTGCGTATATATTTTCAAAAATACAAAGGATGTAATAAAATGAGAACTTCAACCTACCATCACTATCATACTCCATTCCCTATGACCTAGATAGGCCAAGTACAAAATCTGCCGAGATTTTCAACCTTCCTTCATCATATGCAAACAATCAAAAAAAATTTTAATCAAGTAGGATTAAAATTGCTGTAATTACTTAAATTACTGTGTCTTATATGTACTGTTAATTGAGAAACATAAAATTATAGTTATATTGTGATGTAGAACACTACTCTATCAATCTTGTAAAAATGTTGTCTTAAAATAATTTTTTCGAATCAAATTAAATTATTTAGAGACAGTGTTGGTGGCTGCAATTCTTGCAGTTTTTATTTAAATATGTTAGGTGGGGAAACATTCATGAATATAAATGAAAAATTTCTTAAAAAAGTAAGCATTTCGTTTTCAGGTGACATAATTTAAAAGTGCAATGCTACTTACATTTTAAAAGCAAATGTGCATCTTGAAGAAAAAACGAGCGTGCAGTCACTATGAAAATAAGACAGTTTTTTTAGATTGTTCAACTATATGTGTAGTTTCGTTGTGTCACTTGAAAATCACTCCGTGACCAATCTATGAGGAAAAGAATAAAATTATAGCATCGATATACGATTGATCCATTCAAAAAGAAGAAAAAGAGTTATGTGCCTTTTTCAATCATAATTTCTGTAACAGGAAGAAATTAAAGATTAATAAATATTTACCGGGCTCATCTGGAATCACGTTTGTATTTAATTTCAATTAAATCGTTTAAATGTATTTTTACATCCATGATTCCGCCAAATCGTCAGCATTAATGCCGTATTATTATCTTAAATATATTCTCTTGATTGAATAATCAACCTTTCTGATGTAATTTCTTCCGAGTGACATCATAGCGCTACTAAATGTAAACGCACTTCATTTTTAAAAAACTTCGCAGTATTCTAACTTTATTTTTTCATTGATCAAGTAATTATTCTTTTACAAATCTAACAGAATCTTTCATCCTTATCTTTCAGCAATGGAAGAAAATCATGCGATTAAATATTTGATCTACATTTGGAAATTGGATTGTAATTTACAGTTGGAAATACGACAAATTACCTGATTTTTTTTAATTAATTCAAAAAATATTACAAAAAAAATTGACAAGATTCAAGAATGATTTGCACGATTATTAAATTTGTATCATTAAAAAGGCAATTGTTTTTAATTTTCAAAAACGCCATTTGTTTATTGTTGTGCAATACTGTTTTTGGAAGCAATGGCAGAAAACTTTTAAAAATTCGCTTAATTTCTGATTAATTGAAATTTTAACGGAAATTTCAAAAAAAAATAGCTGCCATAATTATTTAAAGCACATTAAAATAAACCTAAATTATAGATCCATATTAAATTTTGAAAACAATCATACGAGAAAAGAACTATATATCGTCGGTATTTCAGCATATTTTTTAATGTGATGCATGCAAAGCAAAAACGCATGATTTAAATCAATGATACCTGGTAAGATATATTTCATTACAATTAAAATTTTATATCAAATTGAAAAAAAAAGTTCTAAATATATATCCAAGTTTCGGATACTGTGTATTAACCGGATGATAGTGATTTGCCAATGCCCTGAAAGGAATTTCTGGTTTTGTGATGAAAGAGGGACAAGTCCTTTATTAGACAGTAAAAGAGTGAGGTAAGGAGACTCTGCCTGTTGATCTGTAGGTAAACGCGATATGTAAAATGCTAAAACGAATGTCTCAAATTAATGATACTTAATAAGAGATCTTTTGACCACAATTCTGGTTTTATATCAAACTTTGAATCCAATCAGTTGGGGGGGAAAGCATCCGATATATCTATATATATTCGATTTTTGGTTACTTGTGTATTAATCGGCTGATAACGATTTGATAATGCCATGCAAAGAATTTATGGCTTTATCCAAATTTTTATGCCGGAAAAAGGGATAATACTTTTATTAGAGAGTATTTGAGAAAGTTTTAGAGGGATACCCATACCAATTTGCAATATTTTCAAATATTTCAAAAGACTAATGCCTGAAAACGAAAAAAAAAAAGAATGTCTCTTTAATTAAATTTTTTAAACCTTAAGAAAAAATTGTTACGGATGCAATTTGTTTTATTTAGAGGTTGATTAAAATTACATTTCATAATATGTAATAATGCATTTAATATAAATATCTTTGTACCAGTGTATTTGTGTAAAAATAAAATTAGTGTAAATAAGAAAAATAGTGTCGATGAAAAAATTTTAATCTAATAATCAGATCACAATAACTCGTTATATTCTAAAATAGCAATTCAGTCATGCAGAAAGCAATTTGACCTTCCGATATTATTTTTTAAAAAAAACTTCATTCCATGCATGCTCTTGATATATAAATATGTCTGAATTCATGCATAGTATCAGTTTGCTTTTACTTTCTAGGCAATAACATTCATAATGATATCTCAGGTAAGATTTAAAATATCAGATTTTAAGAATAGATCTTTCTTCATTTAATTTTAATTATAATTTTTTATAAAAAATTTAAAAACAATTATTTTTAAAATACGTTTTTATTATAATATTAATTTCATTAAAAATGAAGTGGAAACAATTCAAGCTAAACTGCATTATATGCATTTTCTCAACATATATTTTTATATTAATTTGTTGTATTTAAATAAATAGCTTAATTAAAGGTGATCTGACTGTATTCAGTTGCCTGATGTTCGCATACCACATTAGTAGATAATTTTGATCAAGTCATGTCAAATAAATTTTCGTAATCTTAGCAAAAAATAAAATATATTATTTTAAATTAACCTTGAGCATTAAACAGAGAGCATTCTGGAAGATATACAGTATCTGAAAAGTATTTAAATTAACTCACGAAATCGAGGGTGTGGCTAGAAGTCAAAGATTTATTTTGTTGTGCTTCTTTAAACTCTTGGACTCCCGCTGGTGTGGTGTTGTGCGTGCTCAGGTGCCGTCCTCGTCATCTGACCGCGGTTCAAAATTACGAGGTCCGTCCCAAAATAGCCCTAGCGTTGCTTCAAACGGGACGTTAATATAAACAAACCAAACCAACCTTAAACTCTTGGACAATGAGGCCTAGTGGTCAGTGATGACAAATATAATGTTCAAGGTTTTTCAAATGAAATAAAAATAGGTCAAATCGGTATAGTGATTGGGGATGGGAGATTCTGAGACGGTTTTCTCCTTAGAGAACTTACAGTGAAATAAAATTTTAGAACATTTCTCGAACGAAACGTATACAGCAGCGTAATGAAAGAGCAAAGTCTGGGATGTACATGTTCTCGGAGCCTGCCTTAGAGACCACCATGGGCACAAAAACTAAGTGCATTTATTTCACTGTTTAAAGAAAAGCATCATAACGGATCTGAAAGGTAATGTAATATCCTAATGTTGCTAAATTATTGATGATGATACGAGGAGGAAGGAAAATCACATTATGACCCCAAGAAACAATTACAAGGTCATTAGAAGAAAAGATCAGGAGAAAACTGCGTCTCTAGAGGGCATGAGCATTCAAAAGAAAATCGGAAAAGGGTTTGGAAAAGGGGAAATGGTTCTTTGATTTTGCTGATTAATTTTACTCTACATGCATTCTAAAAATTCTAAGTGTTTATTTTTCATTAATAACAGGTTTTCATCTTGGCTGCCTTAGCAGTGGCTGCTTTTGCCAGCTTACATCATGAGGTGAGTGCCCAAATTATGAACTCTTCTGCATTGTACCTTGCTCTTCCATATTACTAAAGAGAAAATTTTATGTGGTTATATCATGACTATATCATTATCTTTACTTTTGCTTTTGCAAAAATTAATAAAAAATTCAATGACAAATTTTCTAATTCAAGTGAGAATATGATATTCAAAAGAAATATCTGCTTGCAAAAGAAAATTATTTATACATACTTAGTAGAAATCTATTCTTCAGCTGGATCTTACAATACTACTATAATTGTA
This sequence comes from Argiope bruennichi, assembly GCF_947563725.1. NCBI lineage: Eukaryota > Metazoa > Arthropoda > Arachnida > Araneae > Araneidae > Argiope > Argiope bruennichi. The sequence goes on from NC_079154.1 coordinate 62,096,116, forward strand.
AAAGAATATATAATCGGAAATATATTTTTTACATTAACCCTTAATTAGGGAGATGAAAATTTAGGACTTTACTGGGGAGCTGCGGTCTGCGATACCGCATTTTCTTCACATTCAATTTATAATTTCTAATGAAAGTATTAATATGAAAATCAACCAATATATTCTGCAAATATTTTTCTTGATATGTAAATATGTTTTAGAAATTATGCAAAATATATTATCATTAAAAAAAGTAATTGCGTTTGAACATACGTTTTCTTCTTAAATTACATGTTACAACAAATAATATTCTTTAAAAAAATATATTACTTTTCACTTTTTAAATCATATTTATTTTTCCAGTATACAAAGGTATATAGAAAACAATAAAATGGAAAATTCAACATTTATATGAAAAATAAGAAAAATTACCCATTCTTTAATCGGCATCATTTTTACGCAGAAATTTGTGGACATTCGTAGCACGGTTTTCGAGAGTATTTTCAACATACAGGTTAAGTACTAGTATAAAAATCAGCCTGTAAATTCTGTTGATATTTCGCTTCGTATATTAATATTTTTTAAAAAAATTTCAATATGCATTATCACTAGAAAAACTAATTCTATTTGAACGTGTATGTCAGAATCAGTCGAATGCGTTCTTTCATCAAAAAAATTACACGTTAATTATCCACATCACTAAAATCACTTTCTGCTTCATTTAAAAGTCTCTGGAACTCTGCTTCATAATGAGGATCAGAAGGTTGGATGAATATCGAGGACCAAGTTTTAGAGCCATCTTCTAAGAGTTGTATTCTGATGGAACATTAAAAGAGAGGCGCGGTCTCACAGACATCGAGCAAAGAAATAGCTGAAATATTTAAAGAAAGCATCCGCTGAAAAAGGTTGAAAAAGTGTACGTGTAGTGAAGGTCACGAAACATGAAGCTATAAGCTCAATCATTTCGATTGAGCTAAAAATAAAATAGGAGTGACAGAAAATCAATCCTGAGATACCGTATTACCCCAGTTAAGGGTTAAATAAAAATCCTTCTAATATTTTTATTTCTTTTAGCCCATCCACCATCCCCAACCTTTCAAGTTCGGCTACAGCGTGAAGGACAAGCACGGTGAACAACACCGTGAAGAAGTTGGCGATGGCAAGAACGTGAAGGGAAGTTACGGATTCACCGATGCCAGGGGAATCCACCGACAGGTTAACTACGTAGCTGACCATGCTGGATTCAGAGCTCAGGTCAAGACCAACGAACCCGGAACCGCCAACCAGAACCCAGCAGCCGTCCACATCATTTCTGATGCTCCCTATGGACATGGAGGATATGCCGGTCTCGGATACGCCGGAGTTGGAGGTGCAGGATTGGGATATGCAGGTCTTGGAGCAGCTGGATTGGGCTACGGATATGGTGGCCTTGGACAGGCCGGCTTAGGATACGGATATGGTGGTCTTGGCTATGGAGGATATGGTCTTGGCAACGGACGCCTTGCAGGTTTAGGATATGCTCGTTACGGATTTTAAATGTATATTTGTTATGCTTCTCATTTAGTTGTCGAATAAATATTTGTTTGTATCATTTTGGAGACGTTTCTTTTACAGTTCAGCGGTATCAACGAAGCAATTTGATGCAAAACAGGAATAAAAATTGACAAAGGAAACTTATTGAAATTTTAAAAGTTATGAATATTCATATTACTTATTTTGAAAGGACTACCATTTTATTTTCAGTATTCTCTATCAGTTTCTAATTTTAGCTTAAATATTTAAATTGAGTAATTTCATTTATTTTTGATTTTTGATTAAAATTTTACTGCCTTTATTAATGTTTTTCCTTAATAAAAACTAGTATAAACAAGAAATATCTGAAACCATTTGCGAAATATTTGTTTTTACTCATTTCAGAGTTAAATATATTTACTTCAACAATAATACATCTTAAAATGTTCAGTTATAAATTCGCTGCCTGAAACAGAAATGATTTTGCAAACAATATAATTTTAGAAATCTATAGCAAATTAATCAGTGATACTTATTTCCCAATGTTTCTCATAAACGTTAAAAGTTTGGGTCTGAAGCTAAAATATTTTTCATTCCATCGATTACAGAGGACAGACTAATTTGAAAAAAAAAAAGTTTAAAGGAATAGTTACATATTTCGCAAATGTAATAGCTTAGGTACATTTCTTTCATTTTTTTCACAAATGTAGACAATTTATTTATTTTTTCAACTTTGATTGTACAGAATATAATGCAAAAATGAATTATTACGTTTTTCTTTTCCGAAAATTTCCAAAAGAGACAGAATTTACGAACTTTAAAATTTCGTATTCTGTATTCAGAATTAAATCTTACGTTATATCAATTTTTAAAGTTTAATTATATGTTTTTAATTAATTAAAATGAGTTATATTAACTCTTTTCCTATAGTAAGTGTTAATTAGGAAATGGACATATAAACTTGCAATCATAAAAGATCAAATTCGTCATCATATCTGCTAACTTTGCCTCATATTGTTCTACACTCTTTTAAAGTTAAAGCATATTACCAGAGTCAAGCGAAATGAGTTATCTAATATTACTTCCTTATTAATAATTGTAAACATAATTTTGATCACACGAGGATAAGGATAAGAAATCCTCAAAATTCAGAATTTCTTTTGGTTTGTACTGAATTCAGAATTGTTTAAATTTCTCTGAGCCTCTCTTCTCCATTAAATCAGTTCCATTTCATATTTATTAACAATAAATGTTCTAAAAATTAATTAAAAATATAATATGAAATCAGTAAGAATATTCTATTTGTATTTATAATTATGACTTTCAAACAGTTTTCATTTAAAAAATATTTCAATTTCTAAAATACTTTTTTAAAAATTCAACTTTTTTCTTCACAATCGAGGTGAATTTTCAATAATCTAGTTCACGCGTTAATTGTATTGTTTGTATTTAATTATTACTTGAATACCTCAAAATTTAAACTTACTGAATATAGTAACTAAAGATAACTAATAAGACATGACATTTGCTTTTCAAAAAAAAAACATTAGTTTAAAATCTAAAAAATATTTTTTAAATATTAATTTGAATCCTAAAAATAAGTAATCATTGACAAGGACATCAAAAAACGAAATGGTAAAGAAGCAGAAAAACATTTGTATCTTTCAAATATTTTAAATAAGAGCATAGCATGATATTTATAAATGTAATTTAGAACAAAAAAATAGCATTTACTTTTTTTAAAAAAACTGACTTCAACACAATATAACAACAATTAATTTCAAGAATAAAACTTGTATATTTAATTTTAGCAAAATTCTGTTAAATAATGGAATTTTTATGTTTTTTCTTGCTTATAACACCGTATAAAAATTATAAAATATTAATTAATAATACGGTAATTATAAAATATTAATTACCATATAAAAATACATACCTTATATAAATTTGTACAAAAGGATTACTACTTCTGAATTCAGAAAATACAAAATCTAATTACTAAAAAGAGAACCTAATGAACAATTTCCTGTTTGCTGCTTTTTTTGAAATAATCTTCATGTGTTCCATTTAGTTGAAATCCGACTGTTCGAGTACAAGTGAACTCGATAGTTACAAAACATTAAAAATTAGACAGATAAAACTTGATACACAGGTGTAGCAGCTAAAATATATATCCCTATCAAATTTTGAACCAAATCCGCCAAAGGATTGGTCATCTTTCTCTTTGTACTTTCGCATGCATGCAAACACAATAACTCGTAAACTCAATGACTTAAACAATGAAATTCAGTATGTGATTTCATTACTGCAGGCATATTTCAGCGTTAAATTTTGATTTCAGTAGATGGAAAAAAAGTAACCAAAATACATATTCGCACGAAAGATTAAACAAAAATGCTAGATTCACGTCTAATGTCTATATTTCCTAAAATTTCTTCGACAATGCCGTTTAAAACATTTGAGACCTTATCCAAGTTCCATAATTTTATGGAGGGCGCGGAAATAAGACCCTTATTGGGCAGTATTTCAGAAGGTGATCTGGAGACCAATCTTGCTTATTTGTTTCATTTTAAAAAGGAATAACACTTCTTCACAATTATTATTTTTTGCTTCCAAAAATTGAAATGGCACTTTAAAACCAATTTTAAAATTGAAATGACTAAAGTAACTGAAGTAATTAAAGTCTCTTAATCGATACGCATAAATCATTAAACTTCAGCTCAGCTAATATTTTTATAAAATGTTTCTTCTAGAATTTTTCATCAACTTAGATAGCCAGCTTTCCACTGGTGTGGTTTCGAAGTTTGGAAAGAGCACGCCAAGTTAATTATAGTTATTTTATCTGACGCAGTTTCAAAATTGCGAAAAGAATCTTAATATAGCTTACATAGAGATGCAAAATGTATTTAACCCTTTAAAGGGCCATTTTTTTCTAGTCATTCCTTAAAATATTTTTAGGCTTGAAATTAGAATAAGAAAAGGGATTCTTTTAACGTATTAGATAAATTTATATTGATTAATTAATTAATTTGGTTAGTTAATAATTAAGTAACAAATCAAGACACGTCATTTTGTGTAAGATAAAGAACTGAAGAATCTAACTTTCTATCTTTGTAAAAAAAAATGCCAGAACTTATGCCAACCTACATATTTTCATACAAATATTGATAAATTTGGTGGGAAGCCTACTTCCCACGGCCGTAGAAAGGGTTAAACCAATCTAATCTCGATTCAATAATAGCGTTTGTTTTTCTGTAGTTTGTAGCGTTTGTTTGTTCAATAATAGCGTTAATTTTTGTTTCATTGAAAAAGAAACTATGCATTTTTCATGAATTTATTACTTTAAATTTACTTTTCAATCGCCATATAAGTAAGATATTATGGTTTGTTGATAAATCAACGAATACAAAGGGTTATTAGTATTATTATCAAGACAAACAAAAACTGCAATGCAAGTCTGATAATTTGTCTATAAAAAGATAATTCAAAAATGTGACGAAATTCAAAATACATATTTTACTCTACAAAACTTTAGATCTTCATCCAATTTCTGACTAAATCCTTCAATTGGGAAATTAGCTGTCAGTTTGTCGATTAATTTATGTATATGAGGTGATAATTTTATTTTTGATTTTTGTTTGATTTTTAAATAAATCAATAAAATATAATACAAGAACAGAAATAGTCTTTCTATTTGTTAGTTTGTCTCACACAATTATTAAAAAGCTCAACGAGTTTGAAAATGAAATTTTATTTGTGATAATAGCATCAAAATTGAAATTATGAGTTAAATTTTGGATCCAATCTGTCTGGAAGAGGAGTTGAATCGATACCTAGTTCATTTCATAATTATGGCAAAAATAAATGCAACATGCTCCATATTTGGAAATATAAAGTCGAAAGGAGTGCACTCTTACAAAAACTAATCGCCTTTGGCGACCAGTTATCTATGTAAATATCAGTTCTATTTAATTTAATGCAATTTGTTTCGATATTAAATTCATTTCAATTTTCTGCCAAATTGTCAAAAGTTAGAACTCTATTAACTTAATTGTCTTACATATGTTCTGCTCATTGCATACATGATCCTTTCTAATTTAAACCAGCAATAGCATCATAGTGTTGTTAAAACATAAATATCCAGTTAATCTATCTTCTAAATTTCACAACACTGCAATTTTCCACTTTTTTATTTGTCTTGCAAACTACATAGATATTAAACAGAATCCTTTTTCTTTAACTTTGGATAATGAAAAAAATCACGCGATTTAAATTATGATGAAACAACGAAAGCAGTTTGAATTTTAGGCAGCATTATAATTTATTGTTAGAAATAAATATTTTTTTAAATTGCTAAATTAAAAAAAAATTGCATGTATATTAAACTGATATCATTCAAAAGAAATTTTTTGTAACGATGTAAAATCTATTTTATGCAATAATATTTCCGGAAATTATTGTGGAAAGCACCAAAATTCAATTTACTCTTTAATTAATTAAAAATTCAAAACTTCTGCTTCGAGATACACATTTTTCACTTCCTAAGGTATAGATGTACTGCTTTTGGTTATTGTAAGACAGGTGTAAGTAGACACATACACATTCATTATTTCGATAGCTACATTGGTATAGTTTTTTAATTGCTACAAAAAACTACTTTTTCATGCTGAGAGTATGAAAAAAAAGTTTTATATGAATATTTCGGTAGCAATAGATTAATTTACAAACAAGATAAATGTTCCATTTATTGAAATAATTATAAATTCATTTTTCACAACTGATTAAGTTTTCAAACAAGAGAAATGTTCCGTTTATGGAAATAATTATAAATTCATTTTTCTCAATGTTTAAAAATCCACTTGACCTTATAAAAGAATAAAATATTCTTTGGTGCAACTTCTCTAGCACAAGCGAGATGTTGACATAGAGGTGATTTATTTTAATAATCGGGTCGCGAGCTCCTGATGGGATTAAAATGAAAATTCACTCATGCAGAAAAAAATTTCATTTCTAAATCAGGTACAAAATAGGTTTTCATATTGAATTTTGGATGTATAAATACGCCGGAACTCAGTAGTACAGTATCACTTGTTTCAAGTTTCTTGACAACTCAACTTCAAAATGATCTCTCAGGTAAGATTTATATAGAAGTAGTCAATTTATTAGAATAGAATTTTTAAATAATTCTGAATCGATTTTGCAGTGCATAATTTAATTTACCTGATTTCAGTGGGAAAAACTTGTTGTACCAATTAAGAGAAATTTATTTGGAGGAATTAACATAATTTTTCATTATTTCCTTTAATAATTTTGCTCAAATTATTCTAAAAGTGCTTAAACTTTTTTATATTGCACTAAAGAAAATACTCAACCTAATTTTCTTTATTTTGCTACAAATCGTCCCTGATTTGTTAAATATTCTATAATCACACAATTTGTATGATTATTTGAACTAAAAAAATATTTTTTAAGTGTTTTTTTTAAATATTTATTTAATTTACGTCAGTGGAAAAAAATGGGACTTTATAGTTCTGATTCAATACCGACATGCTTGAATTTCTGCATTTTTTTCACCCCCAAATCTGTAATGTGTAGATTTGTATAATGCAAACTCTTATATTTCTCCAATTTGGTTTTTTTAACAATTGTTAACAATGAGAAGCATATAAACTCATTTACTTTTAAAGCTTGAATACCAGTTTTCTTAAAACATAACACTAAACAATTTTTTTAGGTGTTCAGGTTTCAAAATGGTTAGAAACATTGTGAAATGAGTTAACAAATTCTAAATAATTTTTTTAAAGTTAAATTTTTTTGCTTCTTTAATTAAGTAATTTACTTCTTTAATTAAGTAAGTTTTTTTATATATATATTCAAGAAAATTCAAGAGAATTTTATAAATTCAAGAATCAAGTTTTTTTATATATTCAAGAAAATTCAAGAGAATTTTATAAATTCAAGAAATCAAGTTTTATATATATATATATTAAAAAATTTTTATATATTCAAAAAAATTTATAAATTCAAGAAATTAAACATCAGTATATGTAACATTCTGAATTATTTCGCCTTAAGTTATTTTAAAGTTGATTGTTAAGAGTTGTTAGTTAAAGTTGCTAGTTATAACGCTGCTCTGGGAGCCTTGTCTAGTTATTTGATAGTTACTAATGTGTAGAGAAGACAAAATAAAAGACAACTGAAAATTTTCTTAAACTGAACTGGAAACAAATATGTAATATGGTTTTTAGGTACTTCTATTATTTTTTTAAAAACTTGTATTAAATTTCTGAATATTAAATATATTTATATTTTTATTAGGTTTTCCTTTTGGCTTCTTTGGCAGTGGCCGCCTTCGCCAGTCTACATTATGAAGTAAGTATACATTTCAATAACCTGCAATTTTTATGCTTTCTATGTATTTTTATATAAACTCATAATATAAGTTTTTTATGAGTTCTTTAAACCATAATTTCTTGACATTCATTACAAATTTAACTTCTCGTTATGATTTACCAAAAACTGAACAGTAATTTTCAGTTTTCTGTTGATAATTAGTAATAATACTTTTGCCTATGAATTGGAAGAAAAATCTAATATCGTTGTTTGATTTGTAAATTAATTATGAAATTTATTATTTTTAAAATGCTTATGAAAATTTCGCTAAATTTTAGTTTGCACTTTTGCCGTAGACAAACTTAAAGTATCACACTTATCAATAAATTATAAATTGCTGAAAAAATTAATAATTTTTATCTTAATAATTATTAAACGAATAATTAATTAATAACCTCCAGGAACTTAAATCGTATGACTTTTTCCAAAAAAAAATATACTAAACAATATCTCTTCCCTGCTAAAATTTCTGAAATAAATATCATAATATTTGCGTTAAAAAGAAAAAGCGAGGCTTATTTCTGAAAAACAGGATTGTAATTCCGAATTCTAATTCCGAAAATTCTGTAAAGAAAATTTTATTGATGACGTTTATATTCAGCCAAGAAGCGCGTTAATTTTTAAATAAAATTGCCTACCTGTCATTGGACGAATAAAAATGAAAAATGTAACTGAAAAACAATTGAAGAATTGACAAACAAACTGCAATGGCTAAAAATTTACAAATCGAATAATAAGTTGAAATTTGATTAATATCAATTATTATTTCACAGCATCTTACTACAACCATAATTTATCTCAGAGCAAGTTTAAATAAATAAATCTAATGCAAATATTCCAAACTTTACTTCTAAAAAAATCAAATATAATAATATATCAAAAGATACAACTTTACCAACATATATAACATTAATTTTTTCAAAACTGAATATGGGTTGCACTAAAACATGTCAAAGGAACAATATTAAATCTGCGATTTAATTTATAATTTTTATTATTCTCCCTTTTAGCCTATCCACCACCCCCAACCTTTCAAATTCGGCTACAGCGTGAAAGACAAGCATGGTGAACAGCATCGTGAAGAAGTTGGCGATGGCAAGAACGTTAAGGGAAGCTATGGATTCACCGATGCCAGGGGTATCAAGCGACAGGTCAACTACGTTGCCGACCATGGAGGTTTCAGAGCTGAGGTCAAGACCAACGAACCCGGAACCGCCAACCAGAACCCAGCAGCCGTCCACATCATTTCCGATGCTCCCTACGGACACGGAGGATACGCTGGAGCTCCCGTACTTGGATATGCTGGAGTTGGAGGATATGGATATGGAGGTGTTGGAGCAGCCGGTTTGGGATATGGATATGGCGGTCTGGGATACGGATATGGTGGTCTTGGAGGATATGGAGGTCTCGGTTATGGAGGATATGGCCTTGGCAACGGGCTCCTCGGTGGCTTGGGATATGCACGATACGGATTTTAGGTCAATAATTTTATAGTGTTTTGTTCGTTGAGAAATAAATGTTTTTCTGCATTTAGAATTGTCTTATTAGTTCATTTTTTTAAATTTAGATTAACTAAAACTAAAGTTCGATCCACAACTTGTTCCCGTTTGTTAACAACTACATAGAAATACTTCATTTAGTTCTGGATTACTCATTGAGTAGTTTATATTTCAATATCAATATTAAGCACTGTTCTTCTAAAATAATAAAGAAACATAAATTGTAAATTAAATTTCGTGAGTTAAGACAGTTATCGAGAGTGCATACTAGAATAATTCATGTATACAGATATGTAATTAGTTGGAAATATTATCCCATTTGATTTTAAAGGAAAGAATGAGAATATTAAAATTAATTTTGATATTCAAACAACCGTAATTACTTTTATGCCGTTGCTAAATATATAATTATAACTAACAAAATAATAATAATTAGTAGAGAAATAGGCAAAAAAATTTTAATGGAGTAGTAAATTACTAAATTACTACTGCATTACTAATTATATATTTACTACATAATTTTAATTATGCATTTAATTATAACTAACAAAAAAATAATTATCAAAATTTAAAGTCAAAAAAATTTTAAGTGCAGTAGTAAATTATTTCAGTAGACAAAACAGTTTCATTTTCATTTCAATGACATTTGATGGAGCATGAGTCTTTAGTTCAACACTCTTATTCTGATGGCATATCTAAGAGCTAAAAAAAAGTAGGTATCTTCAGTATCTTTATAAGAAACGACAAAGTCACAATTTCACTTAGTCGCATTAATGCAGTTACCGCAATTTTGTCGAACTAATTTGATCAATTAAGGCTCTTTTCTACAAAAACAATCTTATTAAATTGTGAATTCTTTATTGCGCTTAACACCTTTTTTTCTTTTTTTTTTTTTTTTGCAATTGTTGCAGCAGTTAATTGTAATAGTTTGGATAGCAATGGACTGGATTTAATAGTTTTGTAGAAATTAATTTTAATACTTTTGCAATTAATTTTAATAGTTTGGTTATCATTAGGAATTGCTGTCATTTGGTTAACTGCATTAGGAAAACAAGGCTCATATTTCTGTTATTTAAAAGTTAAAACTTCTTTCTTTGAATTCCACTCCATAAAGAAAACATTTAATCAATCTATGAAAAAGTAAAAAAAAAAATTTCGTCAATTTACTAAATGCTAATTTCTATACCCTTACTTGACTGAAAGAGTTTGATATCTACTTCCTAGTTTTAGTCAATAGAGATCCAGCTATTGACAAAACACATCAAATCACCAATGATAAGAACCAATATGGTGGCATATAATTCCAATATAAATATAATTTCATTTAAACTGTTTTGACGTGTCATATTGGTGGGGGAATTTATGGTACTGGAAAGCCGATATCAATTTAGATACAGACACGAGAAATGGCATTTGCAAATGTGATGTAGTTAATTTCCAACTTTTCTTTGTGTTCAAATACTTTTTAAAGTTTTAATGCAATTAAATGAAAGTTTAGTTGACACACTCATCTCATAATTTTGAGCTGTGTTCAGAGACAGGAACTTCCCTCCAGTTTTCTTACTGTCCAAGAAAGATATTCAATGAAAACAGTTCTGAAAACATACTTTTTACTATACTTCTTTACTCTAAAAACTTAATTTCTGTTTTGTTATAATATTTTGTATTATAAATACTGAATGCTTTTGATCTTTAATTTATAATTTTTTACTATAAATATTATGGATTTTTTTTTCGATTTCACTACCATGTAACATTGACATGAAGAATAAAAATTTTGATAAAAATTATTTATTAATAAATAATTATTTTTGGAACCATTAAAATAGTGCATTGTCATTTAGAATATATTGAAAATCTGAAGTTATTGAAAATCTGATCAAGAAGATAATGAAAACATATCAATAAGTGAAAAATTGATTAGAAAATTTCACTTTTACAAAAATTAAACAAGTCAAATGAAATAGAAGTGATTATAAATCATCAATTTCCCCAAAGTGTTTTCTTCATGACTTTTGGAAAAATTGCCGAGATGTTGAGGTTTTAAAATCAATTGTTTTACTCTTTAGTAATCCCATAAAGTATACTGATTCTAAATGTGCATAGAATATTAAGCATTATCACTTTTGAGATAACGCTTAGACATTGTGATTGAAATGAAACGCAAGAGTGAGCTCAAATAAAAAGCAAACCATTTGGCAATTTAGATATCACAGACACATTTTGGAGGAAGTTGACATTGAAATCAAAAGCTTTAATGACCGAGATAACGCTTTAAGCGCAAAGAGGGAGAGGGAGATAGTGCAATTATCAGCGCAATAAATTTCAAAGCTATTCTAATGAAAATATTGAACACCTTTATTTGTATAGGTGTTATTATGGCTATAATGGACATAAAGCGTAAATGCAATGGAGCATGTCGTGCAACATTTAATTAGATATAAACATATAATGTCTTGTGACCTTTTGTCTTGTGATGCTGTGTGAATGAGTAAGACGAGGTTCAAATGAGTATGAATCAATTACATTATAAATATTTTTTAATTTTGTTTTTAATAAAAAAAGGTTCGACAATCGATTCCGACATAAATGAAAACACTTTTTAATAATTGAAGGAAAGCACAAAAAATTATTTCTTCTCATAATTATTTCTAGGGTTATCGACGGCTGACGAACAAAATACAAAAGAAAAAAGCAGTTATGATAAATTGCCAGCAGTAAAGATAATTTTGAATTAAAAATTTCTAAATTCATTGACAGTAAATATATTTTAAGAAAAAAAATTTATTGAAACCAATAGACTCTGATCAATTACTTAAAAATTATTTTTAACCAATAGATTATAAGTAATATTTTGAAATATATAATGAAATCAAGTGGAAAACACTTCAGAGTTTTAAACATTAAAAACAATAATAACACTTTGGCAAGTAGATCAAAAAAAATTCTTACTTTGTCATATACGAAATTTAAAAACTGAAAGCATTGCAATCGTTTGAAAATTTGATCACAAAATTTTTATAAATCTGCACATTTCCGAGTTGAAAACATATTTTTGAAATTATGCCTTTCTTTGAATACAATGACTCAAAATCGCTTTAAGGTTGATGAATGAAATTTGATATGTTGTCTTCACACCAAATTTACAAATTTCCATCAACTTTTCAACGAAATTCATTCGCAATATGTTTGGCTGTACGATACAAAGGAATACTTTAAATACAAAACAAAAAGAGTTAGACATATAGAATTTAGCATCTAAAATATAGACCTGTATGAAAGTTTAAGCCAGTTCAGTTAAGGGGTTAATGCTCTGTCGGTTTGAACTTTTGTATGAAATGTGATGATTCAAAAATGGTACAATTTTCATCAATTCGTTTGGTATGTGATCTCTTTACTAAAGTTGTAACTTTTTAACAAATTTTGGTTTCTGTCAGTGAATGGTCCAAAATGCATACTCGATTTTCTTCACTATATTAAGAAGCATGTAAAATTCACGTGCGAAATTTTTACCAATGGTATCCAGTTATCGAGAAGATACCACCTGCTGATATTATGTTTAAAACACTACAGTTTTAGCAAGTAAACTCTTGTGTAACGCTGTAATTCTTGCATAATGCATTATTTGCTATTTAAGCACTTTATAGAAAACCATACATAGTGGGAATTTTCCAAACATAATACAAAGCATATAAATCCAACTACGCATCTAAAGTCGATTTTTTTAACATCTCGCGTAACACACCAGCTAATATTAATGCAATGTTAAGTTGCGAAAATGTTCTATATCTGTTTCGCTTCAATACTTAAATTACTATCAGTTCCTGTCAAGTAAATTTAATTTTTAAATCCGAATAATTGCTGCATTTTATTCCTGACGAGGCATTGCATGATTTAAATAAAGTATTCGGAATGTTTTCCCAGCAGTATAAGAATTCATGTCGCAGGTAAATACAAGAATTAACGGTAAAATAACGTTACTTTTGGAGCTGCTCGTAATATCTTAATCTTTCTGAAATATAAACGTTCTGATGCTAGAAATCTAAACACGTTTTATAGAGACATTTTTGCAAATTAATAAAAAGTTATTTCTTAGAAAAAAATGAAGGATTAGTTTATAATTAACTATAAAATTTTTAAGCCGCCATCCTAGCATAGGGGTAGCGCGTCTTCCCCGTCATCTGGGCGTCCTGATTTCGAGTCCCGGTTCGGGCATGGTTCTGTCTATGGGTCTGTTCTATCAGTGAGATGTGTGAATGTGCCCCCCTGTAAAAAGGGGTTGTGCAAGCGAATGTGATGCGTGAGTAGCTAAGATGTACTCTTGGCCCTAGTTGGCACTACTAAAACAAGAGACGCTCCCTTGACTTAAAATCGTTGACATCGTCAGCGAGCTTATCCATGGCAAGTGCCATTATAAACAACAACATAATTTTTAAAATGTAAAAGCTATGTTTCAAAATGTTACATAACCTTTCCTTTATTGCTTTTAGGAATTAACAAAACGGTATTTGTCTCGAATCGTAGCTGAAACACTCAGTTAAATATAGTCTTTTCTATTAAATTTACACGAAAAAACGAATTATAAAAAAAGAAATATAAGTTTATCATTGCAATTACTATGAAAAGGATCGCAATGGCGATTTAATAAAGCGTACGCATTTTAATCAGATTTAAGTACAAAAACAAGTCAGTTATTTTAGTAGGTTTGAATAAAATTATAATATCTTTGAATAAAAATTTTAATCGTTCGTTATTTAATAGTAAATTAGTTATTTAATTCTTAAATCCTACAAATGCACTGGAGCTATTTAAGAGCAACATTCTTCCAAAATTTATTTCACCTCATTTGTGATAATTTGTTTTGCAAATATGCTCCTAATATGTCCTTCAATAATTCCTTAATTAGTTAAAGAAATAAGTATCTCTTAACTTAAAAATTATTTCACTCATTCATTAATTAAAGTATTAAAGTTGTCAAAGAAAATTTTTTGAAAACTGTCTTAATTTTCACCATTTTTTTTTTCCTCAAAAATTTATGAAAAAATTTCACAATCCCCATAAATACTGTTTGCAAGTTTTATCCTTAGTACTGTAAAACCAAGCTTTAGAATATTCTTTAATTTTAATTTGTTAATTCATTAATGCTAATACACTTATTCATATCGACGTCTACACTTAGATAAAAAAAGATCTGTAGTATTTTGGATTTTGATTGTCTGATATATTTTTACACAAAAGAAATATTTATTCAGCGAGATCGAGATCAATTACTCCAATTTTTTCCGACAATCAACTGATAAGAAAATTCTCTAAAATCATCTAAGATCGCTTTAACTACCTTTTTCAGAAATATTAATTCGTTGTTAATTTTGATTTCATAATTTTGGCTTTCACATTTTTATTGCTAGAAATGTATCCGAGGAAAGAATTTCAATATCATTTTCATATTTAAATAATGTATTTATTCAATAATAATAATTTTGGATGTAGGACATTTTTTTTATTTCCTTTATTTCCTCATATTATAATTTTAAATATAATTACTTTAACTTGTACATAAATAAAGGAATCTAATATAAGTGCATATAAATAAAGGCTACAACAGTAAATGTATATGATATTTTCCTCCAATGTCAACGGCAACAATCAAATAAATAATGCATTTATCCAAAATATTTAAAATGTTTTCATTTATTGTTAATCTCAACAATTATGATAAAGAAATGGAAAGAAATTCAAATTCTTAGAAATAAATCATATGCCTTTGAGTAATTTCTTAAAATAAATATAAATTAGTGATGATAAAATGGACACAAAAAGGTAGTTAGTAAGTAGTACATAGCACAAAGCATATGCATAAAGCATTAAGAGTTATAAAAAGTATTATTAAGAAAATTCTTAAAATATTTTTTAATTTATTAAGATTAAAGAAAAACTATATAGAATAAAACTGATATCACAGAAAAGTTAAATTCTTGAATTTAAAGAAAATGAAAGAGTAAATTTTAATATGAGAATTCAAATCTATCGACGAAAAACATTCATATTATTTCGATTAATTTTTAAGTAAAAATACGATCAAAATTTTTTAAAAAACCCTTTGTTTAGTAAGCGCCCAAAAGGTAGGTATCTATCAACTTTGGTACCTCTAGACGAATTAGTCAAATCTATATAGAGTTCTGCTTGATTTTTGGGCTATGCATGTCACATAACGCACATATGTTCACATGACAGATTTTGCTTATAATATGCCAACTTACAAGCACTATCATGTTAAAAAAGCTTTGCAAATATGATCTTTTTTATGTAGTTGCATAAGAATTTGAGATATTAAATATGCCTTTACGAATAGTGTTACTTGTTTTTGACGTTATCCGAAAATTGACACAAATCTATAACTTTGGAGTAAGGACAACATGTCTTATATTAGAACTATATGAGAAAAATACAAGAACACCATACTAATTTCTTTTACTGCTTGCAACGGTATTAGCGTAGTAAATGGGCTTTGATCCTTGTGAGAATCTAATACTAAATGCTTATTTCTGTTTTTTTGCATTACATTTCAAATAAACTGAATTTTTAATGCCAATATGTTCAATATTTTAAAGGTTTCTAACGTCAATTGTTTTATTGTTTCTCTTGATAGAAAGAATTTAATGAATTTTTGTCTTTAAAAAATAATTTATATTATTTTTTTGAAAATATTTGTTAATGCAATAATATTCTTTTAATTAAGCAGAGAATGCCCATGAAATTATCCATCGTGAATTATTTTTTGAACAATATTTATTATAAGATATTGCACTTGAAATTGAAACATATAATATAAATATAAAATATTTAATTTAGGATGCATATAGAGTCGGCAATGCACCAAAAAACAAAATGATATAATTATAAGAATAAAGAAAACTCAAGTATTTTTAAAAGGGTGAAAAAAACAAAAACATTTAATTGGAAAATCTGGGGTTTAATGCGCATAAGCATCTATGCTAAAAAGTTTGTACTCAACAAAAGTTTGTACTACTTTTTTTAATTTCTCAATATGAACAAATTGATATTTTTACTATATTTAGAAACGAACTTGACATTTTAAGGAGATTAAATACATTTAGGTAATTCTAATCGGAGAAATTGGTCAAAGTAAACCCTGACGTAACTGCAATTTCTTTTGAAAAAATTGGGTCGCGAACTCCGATTGGAATTTTGAATATTCTAAAATGACAATTCAGTCATGCAGAAAATAATTTGACTTTTCGTCTAATCAGAAGTTAAGTTTCATTTCGGTTTCACGATATAAATACTCCGAAACTCAATGCCATAATATCAGTTGTTTCAAGTAGTTTGATAATTCAACACACAATGATCTCTCAGGTAATATTTTTATTAGTTTAAATGTATACTCTTATGCATAAATAGTGTTCTTCGGGTTCTTATTTTTGAATAATAATTTAATTCTCACATTCTTTAAATTAAAGTTAATTGCCTAGAAAAAGGAATTGTAAAGAATGAATTAAAATAATGCAAATATTTAGGAATTTATTTAGATGTTTGGAAAATATTTTGTTATAGAGAGAGATTTTAAGAGTTTTAGATATTTATTACAAATTTAAATAAATATTATTTTCTAACATAAGTCCTTTGAACACGTAGTTCAGAGTATTTTTCGAAAACTAACATGTCATTAATTTCATAAATATTTGATTACATTTCTTGTATTGTGTTTTTATAGACACTACCTGCAGAATTTCATATAGGCATGTAGGTAATAACAAATTCAAAAAAATTAATATGTTTTTTTGGTTATCACTAGTTTAATAAATGTTTGGTTAAACTTCTTGAATTAAGCTTACCTAAGAACTGTTTTCAAACCATGCATTTCGCAACTGATTCATATCATTAAATTTTCCTTTAAATCAAGGTATCATAAACGTTTTTCATTCTTGATTACATTTTTACCACAAGCATATCATCTAGTTAAGATGCTGGAAATAATTAATAAAAAGAAGCATTATTAAATCATAACGAAGAAAAAATTCTAATAAAAATGAATACTTTTAAAAATGTTGATGATTATTTTAAAATTAAGGCACTTATTTTTTGTTACAAATGTTGAAGAACGTGAAAGAAAAAGGGCTCTTCAAAATGTGCAAGTACAATCTTTAATTTCAGAAGGCCTAGTTTAAACTCATTCTTAGGAAAAGAATATGTAAAGATACTTTATTCATTAGTTGTTTTATTGTATTTTTGATATTTAAAATAGATCTACAGAAATTTATGATTTCATCAGAACGTAGAAATTATTTTAGCAGAGAAATTCAATTAAACCTTAATTTTTTATCAGATTATCCAATGCTACATAATACTAAAACGTCGTCTCGAAATATTCATTTCACTATTTCAGTTAAAAGGTTTGGATAACATTGTTATAAATTTTCTTAAATCTTAATTCACATTTTTAATTTTTCTTATTTATAAATGAAAGATGAATTTCACACCAGTCTGAGTCGTTTTATAAAAACGTACACGAAATACTCTTTTACTCCTAAAGAATTAGAAATCAACAACTTTTTCTAGAATTTTAAATTAAATAGAAACTATATTAATTGTTTTAATTTTATTTCTTATGCTATAATACATGAACCAATACACGTATGAATAAATACGAAAAATAGGTAATTCTATAGCTTTCCACAATAATGATTAACTAACTATAACGAATCATTTTAGTGTATTTTATTGCTTTAATATTTAAATTAAACCAAGTGTAATAAGAAGAAGAACTAACACATATGTAATAATCGAGTTTTTCATCCTATTAAGCATAACAATTTAAATTTTTCAGATTTAAATTTTAATTTTTTAGATTTAATTTAATTCGTCAGATTTTTTCAGATTTTAATTTTTTTAATAAGAAATCCTAAAGATAGCTATCAGATTAATCCTAAATCCTAAGATAGCTATCAGATTATGTTTAGTAAGAATATCTCTTCTTATTGTTCAAGTACCTCCTTTCCAAGCAAAATTACAATATATAATTCAAAAAATGAATTTTATTGTAGAATTAGTTCTTGTTGAATTAATTTTAGATAAGAAATTTAATTATTGATTTGTTTATATAAGAAATAATTTTTACAGGCTTTTATCTTGGCTGCTTTGGCAGTGGCTGCTTTTGCCAGTTTCCATCATGAAGTAAGTTTAAAGCTTTTCCTCATTTTTCTATTATTTAGGTTTTTGCTTTCTCAAACCATTGAACTGTTTTGATAAAAGATTTCTTGATTAATTTTAAAAGTTTTAATTTAATTTAATTATTCTAGAATCGCTACACCCTAATATGATCGATTTTAAACTTTATCAATAAATATAAATATCAAAATTTGATAAGTAAGAATATTCTAGCATTATGAGGAAAAAGAAAATATGTAAGCGATATATGAAACATAATATAAAAAAATAAAGAATTTGTTACTTAAAAATTTCTTGGCATGAAACATTATAAAATATATCGAGGAAAAACTTGGAAAAAGTGACTAACAACGCTGGAAAAAACAACGTATAGATGAAAGCTAACCATTTTGTTTATTTTTTTTAGTAACCATTACTTTGGCAAAAATTGATAATCTTATGCTTTTTAATTAGGTTTATAACTATTTAACAGCAATGGAAAAGATCTGGAATACCGAAAATCCTTATTTTTATATTCTCTATGTAACATTATGTACTCATATATTATTTTTTAAAAAGGAATTTATAACTTAGAAACATGAATACTGTTATTATATGTTAGTTAAAACAGTAAAAAACTAGTCATAAAGAAAAAAAAGCTCTAATATATTTCATATATCTTATGATACATATCTCTTTCAATATTTTTTAATAATCCATTAAACAAATTCTTATAATAGAATAGGGAAAATCTTGTAATTGTGTCTCGGAACAAAATATTTATTTCCAACGAAAGTACAGAATCAGAAAATTATTCCTTTGAATGCCTTTAACACACAGGATTTTGAATATGTTAGATCAGATAATTTCTATAGCAATTTTTAATTTCTAGACAATGATCTCATAAAATAACGTTCATTAGAAGGACTTGTTATATAGAAATGTTTATTAGATGGATTATTAATGTTATATATTTCAGTAATTTATACTGGTCTTAAATTGATTGTAAATTTCAAAAAAATAATTGTTTTATTATCGATAATTGCAAGATGGATTGGTATTTTTTTCCTATTCCACCGTTTAATATTTCATTATACTGTAGAAGCCTTATGTCATTGAATATCTCTAGTTTAAATTAGTTTTATATTCATAATGCATGCTTTAAATTATCAATCGTTTTTATTACTTTCACGCATGCAAATGAATAGGATTAAGAGCCCCATCTACTTTGTAATCAAAGCCTAAACGCATCATGAAATCTATTCATTTGTTTATTACGGTATTAGAGAATCTCAGAACCGGAGAAAGAATTACAACAAAAAATATTCGAAAAAATATTTCATATTTGATAAATAATGAAACATTCATTTATCTCCGCTTAAATAAAAAAATAATAATAGTGCTTTTTTTTTCCTCTCTCTTCCAGCCTATCCACCATCCCCAACCTTTCAAATTCGGCTACAGCGTGAAGGACAAACATGGTGAACAGCATCGTGAAGAAGTTGGTGATGGCAAGAACGTGAAGGGAAGCTACGGATTCACCGATGCCAGGGGAATCCACCGACAGGTCAACTACGTAGCTGACCATGGAGGTTTCAGAGCTGAGGTCAAGACCAACGAACCCGGAACCGCCAACCAGAATCCTGCAGCCGTCCACATAATCTCCGACGCTCCCTACGGACATGGAGGATATGCCGGTGATGCCGGACTCGGATATGCCGGAGTTGGAGGATACGGATATGGCGGTCTTGGAGCTGCCAATCTGGGATATGGATATGGCGGTCTGGGATACGGATATGGTGGTCTCGGAGGATATGGAGGTCTCGGCTATGGAGGATATGGCCTCGGCAACGGACTCCTCGGTGGCTTGGGATATGCACGATATGGGTTTTAAATCAGTGTTTTCTGTGATGTTACTTTAACTAAGAAATAAATGCTTGTACAGTTCATTTTGTTTTTCTTATTTATAAAAAATATTTCAAACATATGCAATTTAAATTTACTTTGTTACGAGCTAGGGAAATTTGTCCAAAAGTTACTTATAACGAAGTTTTCTTCGCATTGAAAATTATGTAATGAGCAAATAAATTTTTTTTAAAGGATTAGTAAAAGGGATTTTTCATTTATAAATTTTTCCTAATAATCTGTCAAAGTAATCAGTTTTCATTATATAACTCCCTTTTCGGTTAAGTAGTATATTCCACAGTTACTTTTTTTTAGCTTAAAAAAGGCAATGTTTAGTTCTATAATCACATATATTCTTATAGCTGACAAACAGTCGACATTGTGAAAGAAACCTATAAAATCTTTCAATCTTATAAAATTATTTGTTCTCAATAGAATCAATGATAATACTTCTCACATTTTTCACAATTTTATACACATTCAGTATATAAAACATACATTCAGTGTATAAAAGATACATTCAGTGTATAAAACGTACATTCGGTGTATAAAACATACATTCAGTGTATAAAACACAAAATCAGGGTGAAAAATTCCTTTTTAAGAGAACAGTTGTAAAAAAAAAAAAAATTCATCCAAAAGAGCCACTCAGATGTAAAGTATTGCTGGATGTAACAATAATCTACCTTCAGTTGGAAGAATAGCAACACCGGAAACCGGAATGAGTACCAAGATTTATTAGCTTTTTACAAAGTTTTTGCAATTTTTTTTATTCTTAAATCGTATGAACAGCGCTTCAATTAAAAAATATCTAACGTAAAGAAATGATTATCAGAAAAATGCACATGAAAACAAAATATCAGACAATAAAGTTCTAAGAATTTTGCTTTTATTTTTTAACACATTATCATATTCATTGCTAAATAACGCTTTTCAAATACATAATAAATTATTTCTAGTGCATACTTTGTGATTCATGCACCATTAAATTTATCGGACAAAGATTATATATTTGTATATAAGACATATAAACATTCATCTTTATATAGATAGATTATATAGAACACCATTGTAATGCATGTGCAAGACTACTCAGTCAACAGTCCAAATATTTTTAGTGCAAATCAATAATTTATTACTATTGCACACATCACAAACACTAAAATATTAAATATTATAATTTAGTTCATATAAATTTTAGAACTTGTACTTCTATAAATCTCCTATTAACTTTGAACAATTTACATAGAATTACTCTTTGCTACGTTAACGGGCCGAGGGGGCCTGGTGGTAAGGTCTCGGCTCTTGAGCCGTAGGGTTTCAGGTTCGAGACCCGATTCAACCGAAGAACCGTCGTGTAAGGGGGTCTGTTGCACGTTAAATCCGTCAAGGCCAAACGTCCTCCCTCTGGTGTGGCGTGGTGTGGGAAGGGGGGTGCCAGCTCAGGTGTCGTCCTCGTCATCTGACCGAGGTTCAGAATTACGAGGTCCGTCCCAAAATAGCCCTAGTTTTGCTTAAAACGGGACGTTAATATAATTAACTAACTCTGCTACATTAATTTAAAGACAGGCGTTTGGGACGGAGTTCATAGATTCTATCCCTGCTGATGTTAAGAGAGGGCATCTCAGATAAGGAGTACTCTAGTTCTAAATACATTCACATATTTTATTTTATATATTTATAATTAACAACAGGGTCATTTAATTGAGAATGATTTCACTAATAAAAGCCTTTCACAGGTATAATTAAATTTTTGTCACCATTTTTCCTTCTTACAAGCATCTGTTCTGCTTTACTTTGTGAATATTATTCGACGATCATTAATATACAACGATTATAAAATTTTATCTACATTTTTAAGATTTCCGTCGAAAATAGAAGTGGATGATAAGCAACTATTGATGATATATTTAAGAATGATGAGTCTCGAAATGAGATAAAAAAATTGGCGAAATTAAGTTTGGGAGCCGATTCTTATTTATTTTAGATATATAGATTTTTCTAGTATTAATGCAAGCAATGACTGAAGCTTTTAAAAATAGAAACTAATTTAAAAAATTATTTAAATAGATTATCAACAATTCTACCAATCGGGGAGCAAGAAAAATTATATTGTAATTCTGTATTTTACATTGCAAATAAAAGATATTTTTATTGATGTTATTTTTTTATTTTGAGTACTCTATGTAACTTATGAATGAAGAATTGATTTTGCCTTCCTTCCCGTGGTGACAAAAACCGCAGCTACACTGATGATATAAATGTGAATTATATTCGAAAAAACTGTCATATATATTTATATAACAGTTTGTACTAATATAATATGAGAGTTTTTATAGTGTGTGTGTATATTATTTGGCTCATATATTCAAAGAATTGTACAATTCTCATCCTAGTTTACATGATTTAGTTTTATAAATGCATGAGAGACATAATTCGTATACTTTCAAGAAAGATGTCACAACTTCAGCTTCGGTCTTTATTACCGGAAGAACAATAAATCTAAATAGACAAACTTTAAAAGCCGATGCTGTAAAATTCCATTTCTGGCATTGTGAGGCAACTTTTAAGTGAACAATATGAAATTGCAAATGTGTATTCATCTGCTACTTGTTACTTAGAATTATTCTATAAACGTCAATACAAAGGCATTGTAATGCGCATAGAAAGTTCGAAGTTTATTCGTCATTCGTATTTTAGTAACCGTTTTACCGTTTACAACAAAGAAAAATTCTACATTACACAATTTTAAGATTCCCAGAATTAGTCTACTTAGGAAATAATAAATCATATTCATTTATTAATTTAATCGCATTTCTGAAGTGCACTCAAAATGATTGGGAAATCTCTACTCCAGCCAGGTGTATGTTAAACATGCAATTCAAATATTTAATTTTTCTGTTAAGCTTACAAGTATAAATAGGAGAACGCGGCAACATTTGTTATCATTTCCTCCTGTTCTGTGAGAAAGCAGTTCCAAAATGATTTCTCAGGTAACAAATTTTCATTTCATTTTGTGTTAATCAAAATATCAACCCTAACCCTTCGTATTTACCACAAATCTGCAGACTAAAAATTAAAATAAATAAATTAAATAATAAATGTTAAGCAAGTTAAGTTAATATCCATTATAAATAAGTTGATTTTAAATTGTATTTTACCCTGTATCATCCCTATTAAGCTGCGTTTTTAGGTAGATCCCTTATATGAAGATATGCAATGATTCTCATGATACGACATCAGGAAAAGTTCTGCGAATCTTCACCGACTTATAGTACTTAGAAACAAAACCCTTCGTTTAAAAGTTTAAAAGTTTATACATATATATAAACTTATGTTTATTGTATATATATCCATTATACATACGTTTTGTTACCTAAATGAGTTTTTATTAATTTAGTTTAATGTTTGTCGTGTTACTGAGAGTACACTGTAATAAAAAATTGCAATCTTTATAATTTTTACCCAACTATGGGTACTTGTATTAACCGCATAACAGCGATTAACCAACAATAAAAGATTGCCAAAGATATAATGTCATTCTATTGAAGATGTTCGCTAATGACATGCGAATAAGCCTAAAGTTCTAGTGGAATGAAGTTACACAAGTAACGATGCATATTTTAAAAACATTATACATTCCATTAATAGTTATAATTAAAATAATTAAAAGTGCAACAGATAAGATCATAGTTTTAAAATTAATCAACAAAAGCAGACGAATTTTTACCTCCAGTATAATTGAAAAATCAAACGATAAATTCCTATACTTTTTATCATAAAATGGTATTATCTGCATTTAAGGTATCCGACTAGGTTGTAAAGATGCTTTTCCCAGACAAATTTGATTTTTTTTTTTATGATTTGAAAATAAATCCAAACCTCGAAGATTCTAAAACAGACTTTTTTAATATATATATGATAGAGCTGTAGATACAATAATTTCAATTATACACAACAAATAAAAATGAAAACGGAAATAATGATATTTTTAACCGAAAATGAGTGTTTTATTTTATTTTTACCGTAAAATTATTCAAATAATATTTGATATGTTTATATAAACTCTCTTCTTACTCAGTCGTAGTTTACTTATTTTTGGCATTTCTGTTAAAAATGCGTGAAAACTATATTTGTTTCCAGCGCATTTGGATGAATTAATTTACAAGTACAATATCTAAACGCATTTTCTGAAGAATGAATGTTTCACAGTGATTGATTATGACCAGAATAGTAGATTTTGATGGAGAGCCTGGTCGATTAGCCTATAATCTCCGCTCCCTAAAAATGCTATTGAAAAATTAACTGTGCAACAATAATATAACATAATAATGTAGTGCATAGTGAAATAGAATTTTTAAGAACTTGTTAGGGTGATTGATTATCGAAAAACAGGATATCTCAAAATCAATTCAATAAAATTTCATGAAATTTGATATGCAAATATCCAAAAGCTTTGCAGGTGTGATATACAGCGGATTTTCAGATGGCTTCATTTAGTTTTACAAAGTACAAAACATAGAGAAATTTTCACAAAAAAAATCGTTAATGGTAACTTCAAATACTTATAAAATTTTTATTTATTAAAATAATTCTTATCTTAGGGTCTGTTACATTTTATGTAGTTTGAACTATAATAATATATAGTATATATTGGTGAAATAAAATTTAAATATTCCCATTATTTTACTCTGTTTTTCATAACATTGAAAATTTCGCTAAATTTTCATTAAATAAGCAGTTTTTTCTTTCAAAACCTAAGGCAATGAGTGTATTTTTTTCTTCTAATAGTGACCTTTCGAGTTTGTTTCATCTATATGGTATAATAAAAAGTGTTTATGTATCATTTTTTTTAAAATTTGTCTCCGAACCTGGTCGGATACCTTAATTGAAAGAACCATAATTGCAAATGATAATTAATTTCTACAAATATATTTGCAATGCGAAAATAAACTTTTAGTGCTTGCCAACTGATGCAAAACTGTGGCATTTGCATTTGCTTAAAAACTTCAAAGCTTTCCAATGATATAAACTTTCTAAAAAAAGAGTGTATTTGTATATTATTTTATAATATTTGTTTTCTTAAAATTATCTATTTGGTAATAAATATTGAGTTGTACTATAGCAATAGAATTATTAACTATGATTGCTTCAAAATTTAATATGCCGTTGTTTTTCTTGAAGGTTAAAAAAAGAATTCGAACAATAACTTAAATTATAAAGAACATTTGCCTTTCAGCTTGCCGAGAGGAATTTTAATACGCTATTGTTCTAAAAAAGAGACACTAAACAAGTAATAAATATTTCAGTGGAGGTATATAGTGGAAGTAAGAAGTTCGGAAAATTTATCAAGGAAAGGTAGAAACAGAAGGAATTATTGAAATTTCAAAAAAAAGTTGATTAAGGTTTAGTAACTGATCGGTAATTTCATGACACCAGCTTTACCCTTCATCAATCTTATTCTACGATTAAGAATTTATCAAACGAAATCTTCCAAGAAGTAGCAAACTTTATAATTTTACATGGCCACAGTTTTTTTCATGTTCTTTTTCTTTTGTTCAAAATTATCCAAGAAATTTCGTATCTTTTCAATTTTTTTTTTTTTTTTTTGTTTTGATGCATATGTTTAAGAAACTATTAAATACAATTATGAATAAATGATTTCATACTAAGCAATTAATAGTTTTCATAATTAGTACTGTTTATAAATAATATCTTAAAAATGGAATACAGTATAAAATCAAAAATAATTCTAATTCGACTCCGTTGAATCTAAAACTGATCTAAGCCTTTAATATTACTAATAAAAATATTAGATTTTTAATACTAAAGGATGGATTTAAGGAAATAAAAAGACTAGTCAAGGAACATGGACGAATCGCTTTTTGGCATGGATATGCATTTTACATTTTTAGTTGAGAAATTTTAATACAAATGAATTGAGCATTTAAAAATTACTTAGTAATTACTAATCATTAAAAATATCCATCATTCATACTTCTTTTATTCAAAAGGTAAATACAGTTTGTTACCATTATAAATAACCCTTATAACCATTGTAACAATTATAATTCCTTTCAGGAATGCTTTGCTCTTTAGAATTAAAACTAATTTAGATTAATTTCGTTATGGATTAATAAAAAATATTTACTTTCTCCGAGTATCAAAATGCGTTATTGCCATTTTAAAAGCATTTACTTTTTGATAATAAATTAAAAATTGTATATTTATTTATATGTTACAGGTTTTTGTCTTATCTGCTTTAGCGGTGATTGCTTTAGCCTATGGTCAGTATGAAGTAAGTCATTCTTTCCTTTCCAATTTTCCTGCTTTTGTAGTAATTTACCTCGTGCTTCATTAAAAATAATTTGATTTAATACAGAAAATTTAAGTTTAAAAATTTCGGAGGTATTTATCGTTCATTCTCTCAAGGAGTCTAAAACTAGGTCGAAATTCAATCTGAAGAGTATTATGTCATAATTGAATGAATGAAGAAAAAAGCCCCTTTAAAACATTTTTATTGCACAATGCATGGTAGAATAATTACCTCGTAAAATTTTGCTTATTGCATAAAAAATATATACAAATTTTAATTAGTACGTTTGAGGTTCGGGTGGTTTGAAAGTAGACTTTCAATTGCGACATCTGCAGATTCTTTGGTATATAAACCTGGTATACATCAAATTTGATATCAATGGTCAAAAGTATTTTTAATTAAATGCCACAATGATTTGGAAAGTATGTGAAGAGGAGCAGACTCAGATGTCCTACATGTCCTCTGACCCTGATTCAGAATTGCTAGCACCATCCCAAAACAGCCTCTATCTATTTTCAATAAGTGAATATAACTGAAATAATGTGACATCATTTATATTTATTGTTATTCTATTAGGGGTAAGATTATTAAATAATCAAGCATGTTTATATATGGGGATTCTTATTTCGTTTTAACCGAAATCCTGTGAATATGACTGCAAGTTGCTGAAATGCAGCCCTCTTTCCTGCTAATACTAGGGCACTACAAAGATCATAAGTCACCAAAAAGACCAATTGAAAGCCTCTTTTACCTCAAGAACTTCCAGAATTTATTTCCGGGGTGACAATAGAACAATCTCATCTGGAATATCTAATTAGGTCAATCCATTCGCCAGCAGGTCATCAGTTCCACTGACAATCATGTATTTGAAAAGCAGTTATATGAAGGATCAAGTAAATAAAGAACAAATGAGCAACAAGTAAACATGCTCTAACTAAATAATTCTTATGAAAGGCATAAATTTAAAACTGTCTTAAGGAACATAGAATTTTCAAAATAACCAAGTATTTAGCATAAAAACAAAAAATAAATTAAATTTCTGTTATTAATAATTAATTTTCATAAATTAATTTTAAATTTTTAAAAAAAAACTTAAAATGATTATAAAGTAAAGTTTTAACTTTATAAATTGAAACAGAAATAGAAAAATATGAAATAAATTATTTAAGAATTAAAATTTAAAAACTATAAATGATAAATTAATTAATTAAAAAATAAAAAATAAACTAATAAATTAAGTATAAACAATGCTACAAGTTATTCAAAACACTGTGAACTTCGCCAAACTGTTAGTTAAATATATGCAGTAAAAGTGAGAAAAATTTAAGCATATAGGTGTGCAAATGTTTCATTTTCAACTAGAAACAGGATTGATTTATTAGAAATAGAATAGAATATTTCTTCTATAAAGTAACATAATGCAAAAATATTTTGATTAATGGATACTTGATTTTCTATTATAACATCCGCGTTGTCTACTCCAGTCATAGTCAAGATAATTTTTTTAAGCCTTTGGAAATATGCATATACATCAATTTAAAAAATACTTCAAATGATATAAAGAAAATGCTTTAAATGATATAAGAGAGCAATTTTAAGTTATGTGAGTTAATGAATGTGCTTTTTAAAAATTAACTTTCCTTTCAATCGTATTTAATAAACTGTTCTTGACACATTAACACTTTTTAAATAAAACAAAAAACCTACTCTTCTGCGACTAAAACTTCGAATTATGAAGATTTAAATATCTTTGTTTTAGACAATTTCACTAAATACGTAGAGGAAGATACGAAGAGGATAATATTTCCGGAAGACTGCATATGCCATTTTATTACCATTTGGAACATTGTCCCGATGTTAGAAATGTATGATTCTAATAGCTTAGGCATTAGCTATTGAATCATTTAGAGTATATACCATATATATTCATTTAAAACTTATTAATTGCGAAAAAAATGTCTTTTTATCAATCAAATATTTTGCTATCCTAATAAAAATTAATAAATTTTTCACCGTTTTTTACAAAATAGAGGAAATGATCTTATTTTTCGTGTTTTTAGTAATTATAATCAAATAAAATATCGTTGTGCTTTCTTCAAAAATTAAAAGAATAGAATCAATAAAAAATTAGCACTTTACCAAATTAATGTTTCATGTCCTTTATCGACCCTTCTAATCGGATTATTTTTAGCATTTAATGCATAATCTTATTAATATATAGATTTATTAATATGTAGAACCATATCATCTTTGTTAATAATAAAAATGGATTTTGTATTCAAACTCTTCACATAGATGTCACTACGAATCAACCCTTCATAATTATAAGTTATGTCTCTCTTTTTTCCACACTTTTCATACATTATCAATTGAATAATGAAAATTAGGCACCAAATAATTAGTTAATTATCAACATCTAATTCTCATTTAAAAATTGGATAACTGAATTAATAATTTACTAAATAATTAGATAATATATATTCGAATTTAAAGTATTCTTATATCGGCATATGACTCTGCATTTGAAAGTGCAAATTGTAAACACGCGATACGACACAAAATAAACATTTTTCTCATTCTAGGATATTACTACCAACGACTGAAAGTGTTTTTAAAAAGAATAAAATTAAAACACAGACTACATCAATTCCAAGTGACAGCGAGTATCTCACCCGTTCTATTTTAATAAAACAAAATCCTCGTTGCCAGATTCAACAGCAGAAAAACAGTTTAATTTAACACAAAACAATATTTAAAATATTTTTGCAGCAATTACTTCTAAAACAAACATGAACAATTTTAACAATTAAACAAATACAGAACGCCAACAATTATTTATAATATTTAGTTACGTGTGAACCACAATGCCTTGCGATGATGAGTTGCGTTACTCACAACCTGTTCCTGCTCTTATTTCTTTTTTAAATTTACACTTTATAAAATCAGCAAAATCAGCTTTTATGAAACTAGAAAAAGAAAAAAATCAAAAGAGAGAAAAGAATGAAAAAAATTGAGCTTTTTCCGGATGATTAATCGGTTTAAACAGATATTCAACTCTTTTAGAATTTTTTTCTAAAAAAGAAAATTTTATTATTTTTAAAATATTAAAAATATCGATCTTGCTATATAATTTTTTTAAATATTAGATACATCACTTAAAGGTATAAAATATTACATAAAATTCTCCCTGAAAAATTTAGTGTTAGAAAATTATGATGCTGTTAGGTTTCAAATAAATATCTACACGCCAGAGGTTTCTTTCTTTTTTTTTTTTTTTTTTTTTTAATTTTCCTAAAAAATGTGGATTGCATTCTACAACGAAGGAGATTTTTATAAAAACTTTCTTAACCAATTATTCCAATCAGTTATAGAAAAAGAATGGAACTTCCTGTTAAAAAAAAGTAAAATCAGTTGAAATCGGCCAAAAATATAAGTGCAAGCCAGCACAACTTTCCCTCATTCTATGCAGTATCAGAAAGAACTCACATTAGCGTAGAGTAACGTTAGAATGTTTTTCTAATTTAGAAAGTGTTTATTGAACTCATGATTTTTAGATAATTATCTTGAATAATAATTATAGCTCGATTATCATCATTCTCTAAAGAACATATACAAGGTAATCCAAATTAAAGTATCTCTGTTTGAGACAGTTTCGCAAGATAAGACATTGACATATCGTCTTCCTATTTGAAAGGTATATATATATCAGGCCATTGGAAATTAATTGGTGCAACAAAAAAAAATAGTTCAAACAGCGTCCTCTTGATAAAAATGAGGAATTACAGTAGCCGCACTATTTGGCAGCGTTGTTATCGTTTTGGTAGAAACACGGGTAGAGATATTTGGTTGAATCATTTAATAGCAAAGCATGCCCCGGTAACGACAGATGATCAAAGAATGTTCAAAACCCTCTATTTTATCCGTTACAACGGCCCTTTTGGAAATTTTGTTCGCAATCACTGCCCTCACAGACGTATAATTAAAATCATTTCTACTTAAAGAAATGTAATAATAAAGCTAATTTCCTATTCCTCATATTTTGATAGTTATAGGTTGAGCTATCTTATATTTTCCTTACATTTAATGAATCACAGCGTTTCATTTTCATGTAGAAGCACCTGTTTACACTTTTTTACACAAATCATTTTTCCACGGTCTGATACATGTATCCTCTAAGTATGAAGAAATAACGTCTGCTGCTTATTTGGCCAAGGCGCCATTAACACAGTACTTTAAGCTGAGTCATCCTGTTCAATGAATTAAAAAAAGTCTCATAAAATAAAAATTCAGCGAAATATATTGTCTAAAATATTTTAAATTTTACCGTAATATATATTCCATGAAAAAAAGGGTGAAAAATCATTCTGCCTTTTTTAGACTGTTCATCAACCCCAACCTTATAAATATGGATTCAATGTGAAGGATGAAGATGGCAAACATCATTATGAAGAAGTTCGCGATGGCAAGGACATGAAGGGAAGGTATGAAACAACGGATGCCAGAGGAATCCACCGACAGGTCAACTACAAAGCTGACAAAGAGGGTTATAAGATACATTATAGGACCAATGGACGCAGAACCGCTTACCAGAACTCTGCTACCAGTCCCATAATCTCAGACGTTCATTACAGACATAGAAGAGATGCCGAACCTGAGAACTCAGACTCTTCCGATAGGAAAGGCAGATATGCCGAGTCCGAGAACTCAAGCTCTCCCAACAGGCATGGAGGATATGGCGGGCTCGAGAACTCAAGCTCTTCCAATAGGAAAGGAGGATATGACAGGCCCGAAAACTCAGGCTCTCCCAACAGGCACGAAGGATATGCCTGGCCCGAGAACTCAGATTCTTCCAATAGGAAAGGAGGATATGACGGGTCCGAGAACTCAGACTCTTCAAATAGGAAAGGAAGATATGGCGGAACCGAGAATTCAGGCTCTCCCAACAGGCACGGAGGATATGCCGGATCCGAGAACTCAGATTTCACAGATAGGAAAAGAAGATATGACGGCCCCGAGAACTCGGACTCTTCCAATTGGAAAAGAGGATATGACGGTCCCGAGAATTCGGACTCTTCCAATAGAAAAAGAGGATATGACGGGCACGAGAACTCAGACTCTTCCGATAGGAAAGGAAGATATGACGGGCCCAAGAACTCGGACTCTTCCACTAGGAAAAGAGGATATGACGGATCCGAGAACTCGGACTCTTCCAATTGGAAAAGAGGATATGACGGTCCCGAGAATTCGGACTCTTCCAATAGAAAAAGAGGATATGACGGGCACGAGAACTCAGACTCTTCCGATAGGAAAGGAAGATATGACGGGCCCAAGAACTCGGACTCTTCAAACAGGAAAGGAAGATATGGCGGAACCGAGAATTCAGGCTCTCCCAACAGGCATGGAGGATATGCCGGGCCCGAGAACTCAGACTCTTCCGATAGGAAAGGAAGATATGACGGACCCAAAAACTCAGGCTCTTCCAACAGGCACGGAGGATATGCCGGTCCCGAGAATTCGGAATCTTCCAATTGGAAAAGAGGATATGATGGGCCCGAGAACTCCGACTCTTCCAATTCGAGAAGAGGATATGATGGGCCCGAGAACTCGGATTCTTCCAATAGGAAAAGCGGATATGACGGGCCCGAGAAGTCAGGCTCTTCCAACAGGCACGGAGGATATGCCGGGCCAGAGACCTCAGACGCTTCCGATAGGAAAGGAAGATATGACGGGCCCGAGAACTCAGACTCTCCCAACAGGCACGGAGGATATGACGGGCCCGAGAACTCAGACTCTTCCGATAGGAAAGGAACATATGACGGACCTAATAACTCAGGCTCCCCCAACAGGCACGGAGGATATGCCGGGCCTGAGAAAGACTCTTCCAATAGGAAAGGAAGATATGCCTGGCCAGCGACCTCAGACTCTTCCGATAGGAAAGGAAGATATGATGGACCCGAGAACTCAGGCTCTCCTAATAGGCACGGTGGATATGCCGGGCCAGCGACCTCAGACGCTCCCAATGGGCAAGGAGGATATACCGGACCTATAATCTCAGACGCTCCCAACGGGCAAGAAGGAAATGCCATCCCTGTGATCTCAGGCACTCCCAACGTGCAAGGAGGAAATGCCGGACCCGTGATCTCAGACGCTCCCAATGGACAAGTAGGATATACTGAACCCATAATCTCAGATGCTCCCAACGGGCAAGGAGTAAATGCCATCCCTGTGATATCAGACGCTCCCAATGAACAAGGCGGATATACTGGGTTCTTGACCTCAAATGCTCCTAACGGGCAAGGCGGATATGCCGGGCCAGTGACCTCGGACGCTCCTAATGGGCAAGGAGGATATGCTGGGCCCGTAACATCAAACATTCCCAACGGGCAAGTAGGATACATCGCACCTGTAATCTCAGACGCTCCCAACGGGCAAATAGGATACATCGCACCCGTATTCTCAGATGCTCTCAACGGGCAAGGAGGAAATGTCATCCCTGTGATATCAGACACTCCCTACGGTCAAGGAGGAAATGCTGGGCCCATTATTTTAGACGCTTTCAGTGGACAAGGAGGAAATGCCGGACTAGGACTTGCTGGTCCTGGAGCTGTAGGGCAAGGAGGTGTTGATGTTGGAAAAACAGGATTAAGTTTAGCTGCTGAAGGATATGGAGATTTTGGTACCATTGGTCCAACTGTTTAAAATGTATTCATCATATTTAAAAAAGCAATATTTGTTAGTGATTGTAAATACTTTTCAATAAACTTATTGCTTTTGTTCATTTGTTTTTATTAATAGTTTTTCTTATAATTTAATGAGCAATGAGGTTTTTAACTTTAATATGCAAGAAAAATCAACCTCGCTTTTTTTCACTTTCAAAAACTAAATCACCGTAAAGTCACAAGGAAATTGCTTTCATATGAAGTAACGTTAATAGCATTTCATTAAGCATCGCAATGTCTTAATATTCCTTTCTCTGAGAGTTTTAAAGCTATTTTCATATAATTATATATTTATGACAAATAAGAATCCTAATATTTGCATTTTCATATCTCCGACGATAAGAAAAATTCATGAAACATAAATAAAACTTTTTCCTAATACTTCTATTTTAAAGGGGTTGTTTCTTATTTTTTTCTGCCAAATAGATTTTTATAATTTAAATAAAAAGTATATTGCAAGTTTTTATTTATAAATTTCGGCATCACAGCTTCTTTTCTGGTTGTTTCAACAAATTTGATAAAATTTCGAATATAACATCAAAAGAAAAATTTTAGTGATGAAAAGTAAATGTGTATATGCTATTAGTATTAAAGAGAATTCTGACATAAGAATTTCGAAATCTTAGAGTTTTTCGTTATTAATAACTTTTTTTCTTAAGCTCAAGAATCTGCTCAATCCATGGCAAATCCATGCAATCCAAAATGGAAATTAAAGAAAAAAGTTAAACTGAAAAAAAAACCATAAAATGTATTGCTGTAAATGAATGAATATTAAAATGTAAAAAAATGCCAAAAGAATTTATTATATGCAGGATGTTTACACTAAACTATGTCCAAAAGTCAATTTTTAGCGATTAGAAGTAGGCATACACTTCATTTGCAACATGCAATTGTTGAGGATCCAATTCATCCCAATGTTCCGATATCTGCAAAAGTGATTTCTTTCTCTTATCTGAGAGAAGGTAGAAGATCCTAAGCTTTTTTAAGATGAGTGTCAAGAGCTCTGCGCATTGAGTCTTAACTCCTTATTCAAGAGAATATAAAATAATATTGTTATGATCAAGATTGGGTCTCGTGAACCCAAAGAAATCTGGCTTTTCTGAAATGTGTTGAGTGAGACATATAATAACCACCTGTAATTGGGAATAAAAGCCGTTCTCCACTAGGCGCTTGCAGGCAGATGTAATATAGACGCGGCAAGAACATCCATGCAAAACTCATCAATTGTTATATTTCTTAAGATTTACTCCTTTTATTTTTCTTTGCATTGCATGACAGTCATTTGTGGAGATGATTTTTGAAGAGCACCGCTGATAATCATAGTGATTGTTTCTACAGTTTGGACCTAATTTGATGAATATCATCATTAGAGCCATTCACTCATTTAGCAAAATGTGGGAATTTGTTATTTAAGTTCACTAAATAAACATTGGTTCAAGGGGATAGAAGTGCCGCTTTCTTTGGTGTTCCTACAAACAACGTTATATCTTTTGATTGGTGCTGGTTTTTAAAAAAAAACATAGAAAAATGCCCTTTTCAAGCAGGCCAGCTGAAAACCGATGACTACTCGTTTCAATCTATAAACTATGTGATTCCAAAAATTAATTTTAATTATATCTTGCTATTTTGTTTAGAAGAAGGTTAAGATGATTCTAAAAATGGCAATGGAAACATTTAATTAAATAATTAAAATATATGTCAAACTTTAGTAATTTTGCTCGACTTTAACTATACATCATCTTGTTGCAGCTATCTGAAATAATTATTGCAAGAAAGTATTTTATGTTCGAGTTTAAAGCGTAAATATTTATTTTTTCAAAGACCTGGTTAGAATACTGTGGGGCGTATTGCTTAATTTTCATTGATTTTTAAATCGTCCTTGTTGGTGTTAGGTCATATGACGTTAGTGAATCCTTTACCTATCGATGGAGAAAACATTGTCGCCTTTGGCAATCAGCTATTGATTGCCAAATATTGATTGTATTGGATATTGATTGTATTTTATTGAGGATATTGATTGTATTTTATTTCATTTAAATCTTATAAACATAATTTCATGTTCATGACTCGTCAAATTATCAGACAATAAAGTCATGTTATTTTAATTATCTTATATTGGCTCCGCCATTGTGTACAAGAACCTTTCTAAAGAAGATCAATCTCATGGCATCACATAGCACTATGAAAAATGTAAATGTCTCTTCATCCGTCTTCTAAATTTCACGGTACTTTACCTTCCCTTTTTTTTTTATTCGTCTCATACGCTATACTTAAACAAAATCTTTCTTCTTTAGCTTTTAACAATAAAAGAAAGTTATATGTTCAAATAATTGAAGCGGCTCGGACTTCAGGGCAATAATGTGATCTACTGTTGGAAATTGAGCAAAATAAATAATTTTACAAAATTACAGAAATTTAATAAAAGGTTTCCAACATTATTAAGTTGGTATCAATAAAAAGAAAATTCTTTAAATTTTGAAACTGTGTAAAACTTTTCTGCAGCAATATTTCCGTAAGTTACTTTTAAAAAATACCGAAATCCAGTTTAATTTGTAGTTCGTTGAAATTCTAGTTAAAATCTGAAGAAATTCGCACACAGGTGTACATTCCCGCCCTCTAAGTGCCAAATATGGCAGCTCTAGGCATAACGGTCTGGTTTGTAGAGCGCTAACATACACGCACACTTTATTATTAGAATAGATATATTTCCGAAAAGAGGCAGAAAAAAATTAAGATACAAGCAGTTCAGACTCCTATTGAATCATTTTTAAAATACCAAGAGTCTTTGACAGTCAAAAAATAAAAAATATTTAAAAATTTGAAATTGATTAAAAAATTTCCAATTATAAAAAATGCAATAATATAGCAGGATAATACAAAAACTTGATTCGCGAATAATAAGTTATATTATACAAAAGATAGATATTCTTTTATGGAATAAGGTCCTACTTCCAACCGTTTATGAAAATGGAAATATATCTTCCTCTCTCTAGTACTTCAGACGTTAAGAAGGATACTTATGGCCGTAAAATGTGCTGTGCATCTCTCAATTTTATTTATTATTTTATGACAGCCTCAGATGGCACTAAATATTGTTACGAATCTGTAATGCTGCTTCCCAGCATAGTTGGTTCCACCATCGGAAAGAATGTTTTACAGTCATCTGTATTGGACGGAGCCCGGTGTCGCGTCGGAGGTTCTAGAGCTTGGCGACAAACTTGGAGACCATTTGGCGACTTGGCGACGAATTTGGCGACTTTGGCGCCAAAATAGATTATACCCGAAACATCGAGAATTTTCCCGATCCGTCCAGTAGGAACCGAGTTACGCCTCGAACGTTCCTGATTGGTTGAGAGGCTACTAGCCCTGCCTCCTGAGACCTATAAAAGGAGCTGCAGCTGCCGGGGAAGAGTCGTGAATTGGGTCGTCGTCGGAAGCGACAGAGCAGAGTAGTCGGAATCGACGGTAAAGAACTGGCCTTCCAGAGATAAGCGGAGCAGCGACGGAGTGAAGCTAGTACTGAACTAAGCTGTGCGCTACTGCCTGCAGTAGAGTCTTATTGTGTGCTGTTGTTGTATGCTGCTGTGTATGCTGCACGTCTCGGCTGAAGATAATCGTCTTCTATGCTGTATATAGTTGTCGTTTTTGTGCTGTCCTGTGTGTCTTCGTGTAAATAAACGTCGTTGTTTCTTTTTCTACTGCCGCCTGCTGATTGAGCGTTCTCCACACTATATAACTTCCACTATCCAAATGAACCCTGGAAATTTCGTAACAATATATTTAAAATTGAAACGCAATTAATAAATTTCATTTATTCATTTCAAATGATTTTTTCCTTAATCTTTATATTATAAATGAACATTTTAAACTGTGGATTAAGACTAGAAAATCATTTCATATCTTTTTAATCGTAACTACCTAATAACTATCCTCCATTTCTTGATTAGCTGTAAATGTATCTCTCATATTAATGGTGGCACTAGGAATTTTTTTAAAAAATGTAAAATTGTCAGTACATTAATTAGACTCTCCTACAAATTAGTTCTTCAAAAAGTGATTAGAGGAATTCCTACAGAATATGAAGATTGTATTGTTTCCTTAAACATATGAAAAGAAATTCTAGCATTCTTCTTTACTACTCACAAGTGAAAGGGAAAAGACAAAATCAATTCTAAATTTAAAAATCTGCTAGAATTCTGTCTCTTTCCATTAATTATTAATAAATGAATATTAAGAAGCATATTTTCTTTACTAAAAATAAGAAAATATTTTTTTATATTAAAAATCTGGTTATGAAAACAAAAATGCTCGCCTAAGAGAGACGATGATAGAAATCTTTTAAATGAATTAGAAAATCAACCATATTTATAATATATTTATTTTCTAAAGAATATTTAGGGATGTTCTATTTTATGATGCTTATTGTGGATGTATTCCTTTTTTCAACTCTTTGTGCTTTTGCGATTTTTTTTCACCTCTAGATTTTCCAGAAAAATAATCATTATCTAATTTTAGTGTTCTTTTCTTATTTTGATTTATATTTTTTTATTTTTAAATTTTTAATATATTTTATAATTTATTACAGCTATAAGGAATTCTTGAAATAGGTTTTAATCAAATTCAGTAGCCTCTCTTTTCTACCTCTCTTTGAATTGAAAATTTAATTCAAATTAAACAATTA
Source organism: Argiope bruennichi (assembly GCF_947563725.1). NCBI lineage: Eukaryota > Metazoa > Arthropoda > Arachnida > Araneae > Araneidae > Argiope > Argiope bruennichi. Next base: position 62,134,288 of record NC_079154.1, read on the forward strand.
ATTAATAAGAAATTTTTGAAATTGTTAAAATATCACATTATGCCATTCAGAACATAATGTATTAAATTTCAGAATTCTAATACGACAGAAACAGAATTAAAGAAAGATGATAAAATTTCATCTTTTCAGACATGAAGGAATTTCAATGTATATTAAAATTCCCCACATGAAGATTAACATGATTCATGAAATTTATTACTTTCTCGTATACGTAGCAAATAGAAAAAAAAATAGCAATAGACAAAAAATTGGAACTAGAAATTTTGATTAATCTCCACTTTTTAGACCTCTCTGTGTTCGAAAAACACATTTTTGAAAAATGTCTGTCTCTTCATCTGTCTGTGACAATGATAACTCCAAAACGTTTTAAACTACACAAATGAAATTTGGTATACGATCTTTATACCAAATTTATAGATTTCTTTCAAATTTTGAGCAAGATCCGTTATGAGGAAGTCTGTCTGTCCGGCGTTTCAAATATAATTTAGCACGAGAACTGCAAAAAAAAAATTATCTAGATAGATAAAATTTGATGCACAGAATTAACATCTATAGTATAGACACCTATCAAATTTTGAGCCAAATCCAACAAGGGATTGACTGTCTGTCGGTCTGTACTTTTAGAAGCGTGTGAAAGAGATAACTCAAAGATGCAATGACTTAAAATATATGAAATCTGACGTGTGATTTTATGACTACAAGTGCAATTTCATGTCAAATTGTGGTCTTAATCAGTTGGGAAAACGCATCCAAAATGCAAATTCGATTTTCGGATACTATTAACAGCATGTCAGGGATTAATCGCCAAATAATTCGCCTATGATGATACTATAGATGCATTAAAAATGGTAAATTCAAGTCAAGGGTTAATATTTCGTAACTATTCTACACCAATGCTAGGCAAGACGTTCTGTGGAAGAATACCTTTATTAGAGAATATGCAAGAATGTTTTAGGGTGACCCCCCCCCACTGATTTTTCTTTTAGAGCTGTAACGATTCCATCGAACAGTTTTAATTTCTACCCATATACCTGATAATTCGATTGTTAATTGAATGATATATTCTTAAAAATATTTTGAAATAACAATATTTTAATAGAATTTTGACATCCATGGTACCTTTATGCTTTTAATCAAAAAATGAAATTAATCCTTTAAATATCTCGCTAATAGTTTTGACCCTCATAACAAACACAATGCATGTTGCGTAAGTAAAACATTGAAATCTAACGTATATTTCGAATTCCAAAGTAATTGCTTTTTTTCTTTCAATGTTCAAATAGCAGCTTTAAATTGCACTTCGAAATAGCCCTAAAACGATGATATCAATGAAGCGTGAACATTTTCATCACACAACTTATGTTCGAGTTTTATTTTTCTTTCAAAACTTTTAGTATAAATAGAAGGATACACAAATACTTGTTATCACTTGTGAAAAGTTATCTGTGATAAAAGAACTCCAAAATGATTTCCCAGGTAATATAAGTTTTTGAATTGTTTTCAATATAATATAATTTTAATAAACTGTTTTAACCTTTAAATAATAACATATTAGGAAATAAGATTAAAAACTGAAAAAAAAAACATGAACTACTTTGTAATTAAAATTATGCATTTATTCCAGATTAAAAATTAATTAATTGCATCTAGATTAATTAATTAAAACTATTCATTTATTGTACTCATATCGTATATTCGTTTAAACCTCATCAAATCTTCTCCAGACAAAATTAGATGTAGAATTACATACAAAATTAAATTATTTCGGGGCTAATTTTATAATTTTACTATATATTTTATAATTTTACTACTATATTTTATAATTTTTTTACTTTGGAACTTGAATTAAAATTGATGAAAAACTATTATAATATGAAATAATTAATTTAATCTATGTATTAATTTAAACTTAAAAGTAGAATTTTTGATTTAGTAATAAGAATTATTTTAATTCATTTATAAGAAAAAACATAATGTTGCACATAGGATAATATTCATTATATAAAAGAAATTTTGTACTCTATATATTCAAAAATATTATGAGCTAAATTAAAATAATAGCAAATATTTGTAGAGAAGTTCAATGAATTTATGACTAGTAATTACATGCAAACAGTGTTACAACAGCTTAAAGGTTTTTTCTTGAAAGTTTATACGAAATTTTATTTAATTACATTCATTTCTTCATTCCGTTGTTTCAAAGCCTTTATCAAAATTTCTTTAACTATATCGTCAACCACCACTTTTCAGATGAAAAAAAATTTCGTTGTACCAAATATGTGAAAAATATATTAAAAAGGGCGTCTTTTCAATTATATCGAAAGGAATGAAACTTAATTCCGTCGTTTAATAAATTCATCCTGATATCGAAAGGAATGAAACTTAATTTCGTCGTTTAGTAAATTCATCCTGATATCGAAAGTAATGAAACTTAATTCCGTCTTTTAGTAAATTCATCCTCACTCATCCTTTAGTATTCCTCATCCTCACAGTTCATTATTAGCTCACTCATCCTTCTCATCCTCGCTTTTTATTTAGAAAATAAACATCGAGGATAAACTTCATCTCCTCGATGATTTAGGGAAATATTTTATCGGAAGGATTTTGTGAAATTATTTCTGTGCGAAATATTGAAAAAATTTGAAGAAAAAAACAGTAATTTGAAAAAAACAGTAAAAAATTTCTCTCTTCGAATATTGTTTCCCATGACACAGCTTGACGTACCATCTTCCTTTTTTAAGAAATTCTAATAAATGAGTGAAATGAATCAATATGAAAGCAACGCCAATATATGGATAGTTTACAAATGCAAGAGGAGTCATCAAATTTTCAGAATTCACATATATTTGACAATGATTTTTGGCTGTAAAGATGTGTTATAAATTTCTTTTAATATTAATTCATCTTACTTAAAATCTAAAATATATTATCACTTTCAATACTTACTGTTTTCCACGGAGATGGCGACAAACTCTCATGTGCAGAAGAGTAAATGAATTACTTTTAATGATTTTTTGTCTATCTTTCATGTAATAAAAAAAAATAATGAAAGAATGATGAAAATCGTTGATAGTTCAGGAACTTTTGGTTATTTTTGCTGCAGAAAATGTTCAACAATATTGGTTTTCTTTTAATTAGAAAAAGTTTTCTTTTTAAGCTACAGGAGAATTTAGGAATAATTGGCTTTGGATATATTTTTTATTACCTCAAAGCCGGAATTGCTAGATTTATGAAATAAGGACGTTGTCTTTGTCAAATTTTATTTTAGAATAAATATATCATCTAGAGAATTTCTAGTTTTAAAAAGAATAGTGAATTATTCTTTACTTTATAACAGGTTCTAATGTCTAATGTCTATTAGATAATCGTTTCAGATTTCAATTTTATATCTGAAAGGCTAATCATAAATCTGCTGTCTATATATGAATGTTTTATTAATCATATTAAATTTTCATTTGTTAGCAATGAAAAAGATAAATGCAGCAATGCTTAAATTAAGATTACCCCCTTAAAAAAAATTTAAATGCAATTGAAACATATACATTGAAACATATGATGATGCATTTCTTGAAGAATTAGAAGCTACTACATCATGAAAATTATGCTTTTTTTCCTACAAATTAAATTGTCATAAAATATGTATCTACGCATGCACCTAAAAATAAGTATTTAAATTTAAATCAGAACTTTTATGCAAGAATTTCGGAAATTTCTAATGCTAAATCTCTATCAAATCACGAGAATGGCATTTAAAACATCAGTCATTCTCTTACCTTCCCCAGGTCACTTAACATTTCCCTTTCTACGATTGATTCAACTTACTCTAATGCTAGTATATGAATAATGGATTTCCAATATAATCCTGACTTGAATCGAAATTAAACAATCACATCGTATTCCTGCCTTCAGATCTGTAGAGATTCTAAGTTCCGCTATTAGTAAAAGATATTGTACTATATATCCACGATGCTATGCGATATTCTGAATACCAGCCAACATCTTGAAGATGGCGAATAATGTTGTTTGTCATTCTGTTCTGATAGTAGCAGTTTAGTTGTAGTACAAAGTGTATTTTCATAATGCAAATATGTTTAATTTTAACTAATCAACATAATTTTTATGAAAACTGCTTGGTAAAACACAAACAAAAGTGAACATTATTTCGCAAAATTTTTATATGATTTCATTCTGTAAAATGCTTTGTCACGTCTAGACCAAGTCTGTTTTCTCTGTTTCAGCTTTTTGTTTTGGCTGCTTTGACTGTAGCTGCTTTCGCCAACCTTCATCATGAAGTAAGTATAACACAAACTATTTTCTCTCTTACAATTTTAAAGATATTTTTTAATATGTTATATAATTTTTTTTTCCTAAATAGACCTGTAAAATCTTCCTTGAAAGTAAAAACTGTTTCTAGTTACAAACAGTAACTCTCTTTAAAAACAAGTCATTATAAAGATTAGTTTCAACATATTAATTTTTGACTGAAAGAAATTCTTATTGAAAAATAAACCTGATAATTCAATTATATTTCATTCTTCTTAGCCTATCCATCATGCTCCACAACCATATAAGTTCGGATACAGCGTAAAGGACAAGCATGGAGAACAGCATCGTGAAGAAGTTGGTGACGGTAAGAACGTGAAAGGAAGCTACGGATTCACCGATGCCAGGGGAATCCACCGACAGGTCAACTACGTTGCTGACCATGCTGGCTTTAGAGCACAGGTCAAAACCAACGAACCCGGAACCGCCAACCAGAACCCAGCAGCCGTCCACATCATCTCCGACGCTCCTTACGGACATGGAGGATATGCCGGTGCTGCCGGAGTTGGAGGTGCAGGATATGGATATGGAGATCTTGGAGCAGCCGGATTGGGATATCCTGTTAATGGAGGCTATGGTGTTGGCTATGGACTTCTGGCTTAGTGTGTATTTGCTGTATTTCATTAATGAATGTTTTAGTTTTGTGAAACTAAGAATAAAGAGTTAAATTTTCACGTAATACTTTCATTTATTTAATCAGAAATAAGAAAAAGGCTTAAATGCATTAAAAGATTTCTTTGGAATCGGGACAAATCTATTTCTGTTATTAATTTTATTAATATTAACTCAGAAATATTCAATTTATAAATAAAATCTGTCTGGAAAGTTGCATCAAAATGAATTTCTAAGTCTTCTTGTTTGTTTTTATGAATAGTGATTTATAAATACATAAGTATTTCGTAATTCTGAAGATAAACATTATTCAAAAGATTTAACAAATTATATACTAAAGATTTTTTTGTACTGTGAATACCTTATGAAAAGAATAATCATAATTATTGGTTATGACAGCGACTGCTTTATGATATATCATAATTCATTCTCTTAAACATCGTGTTTGATTTTTTTTCCGTTATTTTTTATCTATATGAAAGTTTTCAGATGATTATCTATATTTCTAGAAATTAATTAATATTTTGTTTCTGTTACAAGAATTTATAAAAAAATAATCGAAAAGGTAAGAAATGGTATTGCAAAAAAATTAATTAAGACATCAGTTTCGGACATAAAATTTATATAGTCACAGAAATGGATCCAGTATTAACTTTTGATAAGAAGATGAAATAGAATGCATTTTAAAAATTCTTATCTTCTAAATTATATATCAAATAATCAAGCTTGAAATATAAGTTTTGGATTATCTGAATTAACTGAATGTTAAATATAACATTCGGAAAAATAATATTTTAGTTTTCTTGAATTTGCAAAAATTTCCATCGCAATATTTTTATTTCAATAAATATTAATTTCAAAAAAGGCCAGATTTTTTATAAGAATTATTTCTATTTTTAAATTTTTTTCAGTTATATTGCAAAATAGAGTATTAAAAGATTAAATCCAATATATGATGTAATCAACTAGCTTCTATAGATGGAAGTTAGTATTGATATATATCGAAATTTCAAAACACCTTTGATTTTTTCTTCCAGGTGATTATCCTACTTTGATTTTTTCTACAAATTAAATTCTAACAAAATAACAAATTTAAAAAAAATATTATCATTTGATCAAAACAAAGCTAAATTATCCTGTTGATATGTACTGAAATAATTTTAATTCGAAGTTTAACATAAATTCTTCAAGTGCATTGTCATGTTCACTACAATTTTCATTTGTTATTTCACCTCTAAATTTAAATATATTTTAAAAAGTTTGTTCTTATACTACCTACTAATAATAACTACAGCACATAAAATTTTCTAAATATAGTCAACCATCTTATCTACAATTGTAAAATACTATGTAAAAATTAAAATCTTAAAAACATGAAATTCTAATAATCAAGGGGTTATTAAACGTGCCATATTATTTAATAATTAGTAATTGTATTTCTTTGATTTTTTTTAATATCGAGAAAGTTTTCGTATGTCACATTTCATTTTCAAACGCCAGAATATCTTTGATTACTATAACACCATTCTTAAAGATAATTTCAGTTTTCGTGGGAGCATTTAAGACCAAATAATTCTGAAGAAAATTATTTGGACCCCTATTTAAAAAAAAACTATTATAATCGTAGGTATGCTGCCTATTAAATATATTGAAATTCAACCTCTCATCTTAATAATGTGAAGCGATATGGAAACTTAGAGAAAATGGGTCGATCTGATTAAACAGACCTTTGATTTAAAAATTACGAAATTTTTTAATAATAACTCTGATGTAACTTCTAACATGAAAACTCATTTCATCAATTCACTAGCTTTTTAATCCCATTAAAATGTTTAAATAATTATTTATTGTTAAAAAATATTTTGACATGAAAATGTTGATTGGTTGACATACAATCTCTAAATTGAGCGATGAGACATGTAAGGGGTGGGGGGTGGGGGAATCACTCAACATGTTATACATGCCTCGAGGTACCATTTTATCTCGTATTTACTTCTAAGGTAAAACATCATTATTAAAAGTGGTTTTTCAAAAGATTTTATTAAATTCTTAAGCAGATATTTAAAAAAAATTAAAAATTTTCTCTATAATTTCGAAACATATAATTGCACAAATTCCCTTTTTTCGCAATTTTCGAATTCAAAAAAATTATTTATGGCATCAATTTTATTTTTATTCATTTTTCACTAATTTTACTAACTTTAATAAAATATTTTAAGCATGTTTTGTAATAATATTGCTATTACTAAAATCATACTCACGGTCATTGCAGCTACATAAAACACGTTTTTATGTACACATTATATAGTATAATTAAGAACAAGTGTAAAAAAGATCCATTAAAGATAGAGGAATAAGTCTAAGATATTATCGTGTAACGATGTTTCGTACAAACATTTTAAATCTCTTTTAAATTTCTTAATTTGAAACATGATGAAACAAATTTTGTTATATTAAACGCGAGACACATTTTATGTTGTGCATGATTGTTTTTAATATTTGAAACAAATTCAAGTAAAAACACTAAAAGTCTGTATATATAAATTTATTTATTTTTAAAAAGCAAACATATCACACAATCATATTTAATGTAAATTACAAAAAAAATTATTACTAATGCATTGAATAACAAAATTCCATGAGTGAACATTATTGTCGTCTCTTCCGGCCATTACATTATTATTAACTGATCAAAATTTTAATACTTCATTTTCTAATCCCTCTTGGAAAATAAAAATAGAAAAAGTAGCTAATTTCGTCAAATATCGCATAAATATAATAATAATAATAATAATAATGAAATACATAATGACATTAGGAGAATGTAAATAAATAACATGCTCATGAAATATTTTTAAAATAAATTAGATGAAACATAAGAGATAACAAGAACTCAAATTTTATAACAAACAAGAACGGTTATATATCACCAGTTTATCACAACTTAATTTGTTTCGTTTCTCATAAGCATTGGATTGTTCAGTACATAAATTAAGCATAATAAATTAGATGAAGCAGAAATAATAACAAGGACATGAAATTGATAACAAAGAAGTACAGTTATATATCACAATTTAATTTGATTTGTTTCTCATAAATACTGGATTGTTCAGTACACAAGTTAAGCATATTTGAGAGCAATTATGCACATTGAGAATCTTTAATCTTTCCAAAATACACATTTTGTGAAATAGTTATTTCTTAAAAATTTTGAAGAAAAAATTCAAATGCGACAAGTTTCATAATTAATTTCTACAATTTAAATAGTTTACAATGTAACGGCTTAATGTTGATTAAATATGTTATAATAAAATCCTTAAATTTAATTGTAATTTTGAAATATAGAATGCAAAACCCGTAAAATGGTATTTATTTCCTGATTTCATAATTGCTTCCATCTCAGAAAAATGTCACTCAATTCTTTTTTCTAGCTGCAACATTTTAATAGTATATGAAATGTATTGTTCTAATATTGTCGCTTGGCTCTGACGAGTTAGCTGATCTGAAGCAAGAATTATATAGACGTGTCATAGACAAGTTCATTCAGATAAATTAGGAGAAGTACGTTTCCCCCCTTAATAATCCACATTCAACAGGGCATCAAAAATTATAAATAAAAAAATAATTCCATTCAATTGAATTTTATTTATTTTAACCCCATTACTTGGTCGCAACCCGTCATCCGTTTCATACTTTTCTCCCTCTCAGAACACAATTTTATATAAGGTCAGCTGCCAACTCGTCAGAGCCAAAGAATATAAATATTCTTACATATTTCAAAAACAGCAATTGGTATAAATCCCAATGAAAAAATTAAAAAGTAGCTACATTTTCAGAAATTAAAGTGATAAATTCCTTTGATTTTTATATTATACTCATTCATTGACATATTTTTGAAAAGCTTAATTCTAAAACACAGTCACCATAGCACCATTTTTTTTAATTATTGCAGGAAAAAGAATTTATTATTTATTGGAAAAATTAATGAGTTTAACGCATGAAAAACACGCTTGTATTAAAAACAAAAGGTAGAAATAATTTTTATTTAAAATGTTTTCTACATTTTAACTTTAATTCATAACTCATCGTAATAAACATTTTGGAATCTTCATATCAATTTTCATTTCAAGTCCACTACTAGATGGCGCCACATGTACGAAAAATAATATTCAATTAAAATGATCTAATGAATGATAACTATGTCTAAAAACATTAAAACAGTGTATTGCCATCGAGAACAATCAAACATACAAAATTTCAAATGAAATACAAACATGAAAATAAATTAAAATTTGATTAAAAATTTCATTTTCACAAATATGAAACAAATGAAGTTAAATAAAAAAGACTAAAAAGTATATCACAAAAAATAATACAGATGATAATAATAATTTATTAGATACAGTACTTAATGGATTATATCTAAACAAAATATGTTTAGTTCAGATTTTTATAATTGTGTGGAGTTATTGAACAAGAAATGAAATTGCACATTTTCTACCTTAAACAGTATTAAGTACTTTAATGTATACACAAGTATTATCTTTTCTACCAATCGTAACATTCAAAATTTTGAGAATTAAAAATAAATTAAAAAGAAAAAGAATCCCATTGTTCTATCTGGCAATTAACTAGTAACAAACTTGTTTTAACTTGTAACAAAAACTAAAGACCGAAAACACGAAATTGATCACAAACAATAACTATAATAAAAGTGTAACAACCATAAAATAACAGTTTAATAAATGTCAAAACCGTGGATCTAATATAAACTTCGCTGATGCTAAACAAAAAGAAAACCTACAGAAAAATAATACCATTCTAAGCAACTAAGTGTAGATTTCTATTTGGTAACATTGAATAAGTCATCGAATACATTAAATAAATTGACAGTCAAAAAAAGATCGGCATATAATAAATATTGTAAAAAGATTTCATATATAATTTTATTCTCAAATTAATATAGAGATACAGCAATAAAGAAAAAGGACAAGTAAAAAAATTATTACAAAAATGGAAAGATGTATTTGATATCATAAATCAATTTTGCCTTCTCATATTCTAAATATATGCTAAAAAAATATTAACCATCAAAAATTTACTTTCGAGATAAATCCATGTTCTAGAACTGAAAGTAAACACATCATATTTAGGAAAGATTATGTCTCTCATGAGAAGCGCAAGAAAATAACCGAGAAAAAAATTACAAAAAAAAATCAATGAAATATTTAGTGCGAGTTGATAAAAGTTTAATTTCTAATAATAATAAAGGGGAGTGTGGGCGTGTATGCGTCTGAGTATGTGATAGCTCTAAAGAGATACCATTTGGCTTAACGCTGCCATTTTTGACACAGATCTCATTCCAATTTCTTTTAAATTTGAATTAACATTTATATTAATTCAAAATTAAACTTTATTTTGCACTTTCCCGCGATAGTGCCTTTAAAAGTTTGTTACGCTAAATTGAATTTTATAGCACTTTAAAGTTTTTTAAAAATTGTCTTTTTAATGATGCCACTTTATTTACCTAGCAAATTTTTCTAGAAATTTAGAAAGTGCATAAAAATATATTCTGCATAAATTCTGAATATAGATTTCATTGTTGGAATGAAACTCAAACCGTTGTCAAAGATACAGGAAATGTTTTATCATTGAAAGCTAAGAAAATATATTCCATTGTTGAAAGCTAAGGAAACCAGCGGGAGTGGTCTCTTCAAAACTTTCTCGTATACTCTCTAAAAGACTTGTCATGCCAGAGAATGCCTTGCACGACGCTGGTGTACAATAACTACGAAATATAAACTTTTAGCTTGAATTTGGCCTTTTTACTGAATCTATCGTGTCATCATTGGCGAGTTTTTTGGCGATTAATCCCTGGCATGCGGTTTATAGTATCCAATAATCAAATTTGTGCTTTAGACACATTTTTCTCTATCGATTGAAAAAAAAAGATTCGAAATTAAATTTGTAAAAATTTTACTGCATTTGTAGTCACAAAATCTCATACCTAATTTGAAATATTTAAGTCATCCTTTTTTTTTTAATTATCACGTTAACATGCTTGTAAAAGTACAGAACAGCCGGTCAACCTTTTGTTGGATCAGAGGTGTCTAAATTATAGATGTTAAATCTGCATACCAAATTTTATCTATCTAGCACTCTTTGTTTTGTAATTACCGTGCCAACTTATATTCTCTAAACAGATTTTACTCAAAATTTGATAGAAATCTGCAGGTTTAGAAGAACCCTATACCAAAAGTCATCCTTCTAGCTCAAAGCGTTTTTGAGTTCTCCTTGTCACAGAGAGACAGACAGACAGACATTTTCCAAAAATGTATTTTTCAAACTCCGGGTGGCCTAGAAAGTGGAGATTCATCAAAATCTCGAGTTTGAAATCTTTGGCGATTACCATATTTTTTCTAAAATTTGTATATAAAAAAGTAAAAAGATTTCGGTTGTTGACAACACATTTTACATGATGAATTACGAAATGAAATACCAAAAAATACACGGCTCGATTTGAAACAAACTGCGTACGAACTTTTTAATGATCTCTACAGTGTCATAGAGTAGATTCCGATGAATATTTACTGTTTTAAGTCTGTATAAGGCTCTAGCAAATGTTAAAAATGTCATAAAGTTCACAGACATGGAGTTTTGAAACCTTCAGAAAGAATTGATACATTTTATTCGCATGAGCATAACGCAGACAAATAATGCATTATGTACGAAAACTCATTCAATATTATCGTCTCCGTTTTCACAGAGAAATAATACATTATTTATTTAAAAAATAGGAAAAATGGGGCGAGTAAAGGCAATACTAATACAAAATTAGGATTTGGATTTAAGTGGGTTGCATGGTATCTTTATATATATATATATGCAGATATATAAGAAAACTATTTTTTTACTTGAATATTTACTGTTTTTAGTCTGTATAAGGCTCTAGCAAATGTTAAAAATCTAACGTCATAAAGTTCACAGACATTGAGTTACGAAATCTTCCGAAAGAATTGATGCATTTTATTCGCATGAGCATTACGCAGACAAATAATGCATTATGTACGAAAAACTCATTCAATATTTTCGTCTCCGTTTTCACAGAGAAATAATACATTATTTTTTTAAAAAATAGGAAAAATGGGGCGAGTAAAGGAAATTCTAATACAAAATTAGGATTTGAATTTAAGAGTGTTGTAGTGTAACTTTATATATATATGTAGATATATAAGAAAAATATTTTTTTAATTGAATATTTACTGTTTTAAGTCTGTATAAGGCTCTAGCAAATGTTAAAAATCTAACGTCATAAAGTTCACAGACATGGAGTTACTAAATCTTCCGAAAGAATTGATACATTTTATTCGCATGAGCATTACGCAGACAAATAATGCATTATGTACGAAAACTCATTCAATATTTTCGTCTCCGTTTTCACAGAGAAATAATACATTATTTATTTAAAAAATAAGAAAAATGGGGCGAGTAAAGGCAATACTAATACAAAATTAGGATTTGGATTTAACTGGGTTGCATGGTATCTTTATATATATATATATATGCAGATATATAAGAAAACTATTTTTTAATTGAATATTTACTGTTTTAAGTCTGTATAAGGCTCTAGCAAATGTTAAAAATCGAACGTCATAAAGTTAACATACATGGAGTTACTAAATCTTCCGAAAGAATCTATACATTTTATTCGCATGAGCATTGCACAGACAAATAATGCATTATGTACGAAAACTCATTCAATATTTTCGTCTCCGTTTTCACAGAGAAATAATATATTATTTATTTAAAAAATAGGAAAAATGGGGCGAGTAAAGGCAATACTAATACAAAATTAGGATTTGGATTTAAGGGGGTTGCATGGTAACTTTATATATTTATATGCAGATATATAAGAAATTTATTTTTTTAATTGAATATTTTCTGGTATAAGTCTGTATAAGGCTCTAGCAAATGTTAAAAATCTAACGTCATAAAGTTCACGGACATTGAGTTACGAAATCTTCCGAAAGAATTGATACATTTTATTCGCATGAGCATTACGCTGACAAATAATGCATTATGTACGAAAACTCATTCATTATTTTCGTCTCCGTTTTCACAGAGAAATAATACATTATTTATTTAAAAAATAGGAAAAATGGGGCGAGTAAGGCAATACTAATACAAAATTAGGATTTTGATTTAAAGGGTTGCATGTTATCTTGATATATATATATATATATATATATGCAGATAAATAAGAAAACTATTTTTTTAATTGAATATTTACTGTTTTAAGTCTGTATAAGGCTCTAGCAAATGTTAAAAATCTAACGTCATAAAGTTCACAGACATGGAGTTACGAAATCTTCCGAAAGAATTGATACATTTTTTTCACATGAGCATTACGCAGACAAATAATGCATTATGTACGAAAAACTCATTCAATATTTTCGTCTCCGTTTTCACAGAGATATAATACATTATTTATTTAAAAAATAGGAAAAATGGGGCAAGTAAAGGCAATACTAATACAAAATTAGGATTTGGATTAAAGGTGGTTGCAGGGTAACTTTATATATAAATATGCAGATATGTAAGAAAACTATTTTTTAATTGAATATTTACTGTTTTAAGTCTGTATAAGGCTCTAGCAAATGTTAAAAATCTAACGTCATAAAGTTCACAGACATGGAGTTACTAAATCTTCCGAAAGAATCGATACATTTTATTCGCATGAGCATTACACAGACAAATAATGCTTTATGTACGAAAACACATTCAATAATTTCGTCTCCGTTTTCACAGAGAAATAATACATTATTTTTTAAAAAAATAAGAAACATGGTGCGAGTAAAGGAAATTCTAATACAAAATTAGGATTTGAATTTAAGGGCATTGCAGGGTAACTTTATATATATATATATATGCAGATATATAGGAAAACTATTTTTTAATTGAATATTTACTGTTTTAAGTCTGTATAAGGCTCTAGCAAATGTTAAAAATCTAACGTCATAAAGTTCACAGACATTGAGTTACGAAATCGTCCGAAAGAATTGATACATTTTATTCGCATGAGCATTACGCAGACAAATAATGCATTATGTACGAAAACTCATTCATTATTTTCGTCTCCGATTTCCCAGAGAAATATTACATTATTTATTTAAAAAATAGGAAAAATGGGGCGAGTAAAGGACATTCTATTGCAATATTACGATTTGGATTTCAGGGGGTTGCAGGGTAACTTTATATATATATATGCAGATGTATAAGAAAACTATTTTTTAATTTAATATTTACTGTTTTAAGTCTGTATAAGGCTCTAGCAAATGTTAAAAATCTAACGTCATAAAGTTCACACACATTGAGTTACGAAATCTTCCGAAAGAATTGATACATTTTATTCGCATGAGCATTACGCAGACAAATAATGCATTATGTACGAAAACTCATTCAATATTTTCGTCTCCGTTTTCACAGAGAAATAATACATTATTTATTTAAAAACTAGGAAAAATGGGGCGAGTAAGGCAATACTAATACAAAATTAGGATTTGGATTTAAGGGGGTTGCATGGTATCTTTATATATATATATATGCAGATATATAAGAAATCTATTTTTTTAATTGAATATTTACTGTTTTAAGTCTGTATAAGGCTCTAGCAAATGTTTAAAATCTAACGTCATAAAGTTCACGGACATGGAGTTACTAAATCTTGCGAAAGAATCCATATATTTTATTCGCATGAGCATTACGCAGACAAATAATGCATTATGTACGAAAAACTCATTCAATATTTTCGTCTCCGTTTTCACAGAGAAATAATACATTATTTTTTTCAAAATTAGGAAAAATGGGGTGAGTAAAGGCAATACTAATACAAAATTAGGATTTGGATTTAAGGGGGTTGCATGGTAACTTTATATATTTATATGCAGATATATAAGAAATTTATTTTTTTAATTGAATATTTTCTGTTTTAAGTCTGTATAAGGCTCTAGCAAATGTTAAAAATCTAACGTCATAAAGTTCACAGACATTGAGTTACGAAATCTTCCGAAAGAATTGATACATTTTATTCGCATGAGCATTACGCAGACAAATAATGCATTATGTACGAAAACTCATTCATTATTTTCGTCTCCGTTTTCACAGAGAAATAATACATTACTTATTTAAAAAATAGGAAAAATGGGGCGAGTAAGGCAATACTAATACAAAATTAGGATTTTGATTTAAAGGGTTGCATGGTATCTTTATATATATATATATATATATATGCAGATATATAAGAAAACTATTTTTTTAATTGAATATTTACTGTTTTAAGTCTGTATAAGGCTCTAGCAAATGGTAAAAATCTAACGTCATAAAGTTCACAGACATGGAGTTACGAAATCTTCCGAAAGAATTGATACATTTTTTTCACATGAGCATTACGCAGACAAATAATGCATTATGTACGAAAAACTCATTCAATATTTTCGTCTCCGTTTTCACAGAGATATAATACATTATTTATTTAAAAAATAGGAAAAATGGGGCGAGTAAAGGCAATACTAATACAAAATTAAGATTTGGATTAAAGGGGGTTGCAGGGTAACTTTATATATAAATATGCAGATATGTAAGAAAACTATTTTTTAATTGAATATTTACTGTTTTAAGTCTGTATAAGGCTCTAGCAAATGTTAAAAATCTAACGTCATAAAGTTCACAGACATGGAGTTACTAAATCTTCCGAAAGAATCGATACATTTTATTCGCATGAGCATTACACAGACAAATAATGCTTTATGTACGAAAACACATTCAATATTTTCGTCTCCGTTTTCACAGAGAAATAATACATTATTTTTTAAAAAAATAAGAAACATGGTGCGAGTAAAGGAAATTCTAATACAAAATTAGGATTTTGAATCTAAAGGCATTGCAGGGTAACTTTATATATATATATATATGCAGATATATAAGAAAACTATTTTTTAATTGAATATTTACTGTTTTAAGTCTGTATAAGGCTCTAGCAAATGTTAAAAATCTAACGTCATAAAGTTCACAGACATTGAGTTACGAAATCTTCCGAAAGAATTGATACATTTTATTCGCATGAGCATTACGCAGACAAATAATGCATTATGTACGAAAACTCATTCATTATTTTCGTCTCCGTTTTCACAGAGAAATAATACATTATTTATTTAAAAAATAGGAAAAATGGGGCGAGTAAAGGCAATACTAATACAAAATTAGGATTTGGATTTAAGGGAGATGCATGGTATCTTTATATATATATATGCAGATGTATAAGAAAACTATTTTTTAATATAATATTTACTGTTTTAAGTCTGTATAAGCCTCTAGCAAATGTTAAAAATCTAACGTCATAAAGTTCACAGACATGGAGTTACTAAATCTTCCGAAAGAATCGATACATTTTATTCGCATGAGCATTACACAGACAAATAATGCTTTATGTACGAAAACACATTCAATATTTTCGTGTCCGTTTTCACAGAGAAATAATACATTATTTTTTAAAAAAATAGGAAAAATGGGGCCGAGTAAAGGAAATACTATTGCAATATTATTATTTGGATTTAAGGGGATTGCAGGGTAACTTTATATATATATATGCAGATATATAAGAAATTTATTTTTTTAATTGAATATTTTCTGTTTTAAGTCTGTATAAGGCTCTAGCAAATGTTAAAAATCTAACGTCATAAAGTTCACACACATTGAGTTACGAAATCTTCCGAAAGAATTGATACATTTTATTCGCATGAGCATTACGCAGACAAATAATGCATTATGTACGAAAACTCATTCAATATTTTCGTCTCCGTTTTCACAGAGAAATAATACATTATTTATTTAAAAACTAGGAAAAATGGGGCGAGTAAGGCAATACTAATACAAAATTAGGATTTGGATTTAAGGGGGTTGCATGGTATCTTTATATATATATATATGCAGATATATAAGAAAACTATTTTTTTAATTGAATATTTACTGTTTTAAGTCTGTATAAGGCTCTAGCAAATGTTTAAAATCTAACGTCATAAAGTTCACGGACATGGAGTTACTAAATCTTGCGAAAGAATCGATATATTTTATTCGCATGAGCATTACGCAGACAAATAATGAATTATGTACGAAAAACTCATTCAATATTTTCGTCTCCGTTTTCACAGAGAAATAATACATTATTTATTTAAAAAATAAGAAAAATGGGGCGAGTAAAGGCAATACTAATACAAAATTAGGATTTGGATTTAACTTGGTTGCATGGTATCTTTATATATATATATATATATGCAGATATATAAGAAAACTATTTTTTAATTGAATATTTACTGTTTTAAGTCTGTATAAGGCTCTAGCAAATGTTAAAAATCGAACGTCATAAAGTTCACATACATGGAGTTACGAAATCTTCCGAAAGAATCTATACATTTTATTCGCATGAGCATTGCACAGACAAATAATGCATTATGTACGAAAACTCATTCAATATTTTCGTTTCCGTTTTCACAGAGAAATAATACATTATTTATTTAAAAAATAGGAAAAATGGGGCGAGTAAAGGCAATATTAATACAAAATTAGGATTTGGATTTAAGGGGGTTGCATGGTAACTTTATATATTTATATGCAGATATATAAGAAATTTATTTTTTTTAATTGAATATTTTCTGTTTTAAGTCTGTATAAGGCTCTAGCAAATGTTAAAAATCTAACGTCAAAAAGTTCACAGACATGGAGTTACTAAATCTTTCGAAAGAATCGATACATTTTATTCGCATGAGCATTACGCAGACAAATAATGCATTATGTACGAAAAACTCATTCAATACTTTCGTCTCCGTTTTCACAGAGAAATAATACATTATTTTTTTAAAAAATAGGAAAAATGGTGCGAGTAAAGGACATTCTATTGCAATATTAGGATTTGGATTTCAGGGGGTTGCAGGGTAACTTTATATATATATATGCAGATATATAAGAAAACTATTTTTTTAATTGAATATTTACTGTTTTAAGTCTGTATAAGGCTCTAGCAAATGTTAAAAATCTAACGTCATAAAGTTCACAGACATTGAGTTACGAAATCTTCCTAAAGAATTGATACATTTTATTCGCAAGAGCATTACGCAGACAAATAATTCATTATGTACGAAAACTCATTCATTATTTTCGTCTCCGTTTTCACAGAGAAATAATACATTATTTATTTAAAAAATAGGAAAAATGGGGCGAGTAAGGCAATACTAATACAAAATTAGGATTTTGATTTAAGGGGATTGCATGGTATCTTTATATATATATATGCAGATATATAAGAAAACTATTTTTTAATTGAATATTCACTGTTTTAAGTCTGTATAAGGCTCTAGCAAATGTTAAAAATCTAACGTCATAAAGTTCACAGACATGGAGTTACTAAATCTTCCGAAAGAATCGATACATTTTATTCGCATGAGCATTACACAGACAAATAATGCTTTATGTACGAAAACACATTCAATATTTTCGTCTCCGTTTTCACAGAGAAATAATACATTATTTTTTTAAAAAATAAGAAACATGGTGCGAGTAAAGGAAATTCTAATACAAAATTAGGATGTTGAATCTAAAGGCATTGCAGGGTTACTTTATATATATATATATGCAGATATATAAGAAAACTATTTTTTAATTGAATATTTACTGTTTTAAGTCTGTATAAGGCTCTAGCAAATGTTAAAAATCGAACGTCATAAAGTTCACATACATGGAGTTACGAAATCTTCCGAAAGAATCTATACATTTTATTCGCATGAGCATTGCACAGACAAATAATGCATTATGTACGAAAACTCATTCAATATTTTCGTTTCCGTTTTCACAGAGAAATAATACATTATTTATTTAAAAAATAGGAAAAATGGGGCGAGTAAAGGCAATATTAATACAAAATTAGGATTTGGATTTAAGGGGGTTGCATGGTAACTTTATATATTTATATGCAGATATATAAGAAATTTATTTTTTTAATTGAATATTTTCTGTTTTAAGTCTGTATAAGGCTCTAGCAAATGTTAAAAATCTAACGTCAAAAAGTTCACAGACATGGAGTTACTAAATCTTTCGAAAGAATCGATACATTTTATTCGCATGAGCATTACGCAGACAAATAATGCATTATGTACGAAAAACTCATTCAATACTTTCGTCTCCGTTTTCACAGAGAAATAATACATTATTTTTTTAAAAAATAGGAAAAATGGTGCGAGTAAAGGACATTCTATTGCAATATTAGGATTTGGATTTCAGGGGGTTGCAGGGTAACTTTATATATATATATGCAGATATATAAGAAAACTATTTTTTTAATTGAATATTTACTGTTTTAAGTCTGTATAAGGCTCTAGCAAATGTTAAAAATCTAACGTCATAAAGTTCAAAGACATTGAGTTACGAAATCTTCCGAAAGAATTGATACATTTTATTCGCAAGAGCATTACGCAGACAAATAATTCATTATGTACGAAAACTCATTCATTATTTTCGTCTCCGTTTTCACAGAGAAATAATACATTATTTATTTAAAAAATAGGAAAAATGGGGCGAGTAAGGCAATACTAATACAAAATTAGGATTTTGATTTAAGGGGATTGCATGGTATCTTTATATATATATATGCAGATATATAAGAAAACTATTTTTTAATTGAATATTTACTGTTTTAAGTCTGTATACGGCTCTAGCAAATGTTAAAAATCTAACGTCATAAAGTTCACAGACATTGAGTTACGAAATCTTCCGAAAGAATTGATACATTTTATTCGCATGAGCATTACGCAGACAAATAATGCATTATGTACGAAAACTCATTCATTATTTTCGTCTCCGTTTTCACAGAGAAATAATACATTATTTATTTAAAAAATAGGAAAAATGGGGCGAGTAAGGCAATACTAATACAAAATTAGGATTTTGATTTAAGGGGGTTGCATGGTATCTTTATATATATATATATATATATGCAGATATATAAGAAAACTATTTTTTTAATTGAATATTTACTGTTTTAAGTCTGTATAAGGCTCTAGCAAATGTTAAAAATCTAACGTCATAAAGTTCACAGACATGGAGTTACTAAATCTTCCGAAAGAATCGATACATTTTATTCGCATGAGCATTACACAGACAAATAATGCTTTATGTACGAAAACACATTCAATATTTTCGTGTCCGTTTTCACAGAGAAATAATACATTATTTTTTAAAAAAATAGGAAAAATGGGGCCGAGTAAAGGAAATACTATTGCAATATTATTATTTGGATTTAAGGGGATTGCAGGGTAACTTTATATATATATATGCAGATATATAAGAAATTTATTTTTTTAATTGAATATTTTCTGTTTTAAGTCTGTATAAGGCTCTAGCAAATGTTAAAAATCTAACGTCATAAAGTTCACACACATTGAGTTACGAAATCTTTCGAAAGAATTGATACATTTTATTCGCATGAGCATTACGCAGACAAATAATGCATTATGTACGAAAAACTCATTCAATACTTTCGTCTCCGTTTTCACAGAGAAATAATACATTATTTTTTTAAAAAATAGGAAAAATGGTGCGAGTAAAGGACATTCTATTGCAATATTAGGATTTGGATTTCAGGGGGTTGCAGGGTAACTTTATATATATATATGCAGATATATAAGAAAACTATTTTTTTAATTGAATATTTACTGTTTTAAGTCTGTATAAGGCTCTAGCAAATGTTAAAAATCTAACGTCATAAAGTTCACAGACATTGAGTTACGAAATCTTCCGAAAGAATTGATACATTTTATTCGCAAGAGCATTACGCAGACAAATAATTCATTATGTACGAAAACTCATTCATTATTTTCGTCTCTGTTTTCACAGAGAAATAATACATTATTTATTTAAAAAATAGGAAAAATGGGGCGAGTAAGGCAATACTAATACAAAATTAGGATTTTGATTTAAGGGGATTGCATGGTATCTTTATATATATATATGCAGATATATAAGAAAACTATTTTTTAATTGAATATTTACTGTTTTAAGTCTGTATAAGGCTCTAGCAAATGTTAAAAATCTAACGTCATAAAGTTCACAGACATTGAGTTACGAAATCTTCCGAAAGAATTGATACATTTTATTCGCATGAGCATTACGCAGACAAATAATGCATTATGTACGAAAACTCATTCATTATTTTCGTCTCCGTTTTCACAGAGAAATAATACATTATTTATTTAAAAAATAAGAAAAATGGGGCGAGTAAGGCAATACTAATACAAAATTAGGATTTTGATTTAAGGGGGTTGCATGGTATCTTTATATATATATATATATATATGCAGATATATAAGAAAACTATTTTTTTAATTGAATATTTACTGTTTTAAGTCTGTATAAGGCTCTAGCAAATGTTAAAAATCTAACGTCATAAAGTTCACAGACATGGAGTTACTAAATCTTCCGAAAGAATCGATACATTTTATTCGCATGAGCATTACACAGACAAATAATGCTTTATGTACGAAAACACATTCAATATTTTCGTGTCCGTTTTCACAGAGAAATAATACATTATTTTTTAAAAAAATAGGAAAAATGGGGCCGAGTAAAGGAAATACTATTGCAATATTATTATTTGGATTTAAGGGGATTGCAGGGTAACTTTATATATATATATGCAGATATATAAGAAATTTATTTTTTTAATTGAATATTTTCTGTTTTAAGTCTGTATAAGGCTCTAGCAAATGTTAAAAATCTAACGTCATAAAGTTCACAGACATGGAGTTACGAAATCTTCCGAAAGAATTGATACATTTTATTCACATGAGCATTACGCAGACAAATAATGCATTATGTACGAAAACTCATTCATTATTTTCGTCTCCGTTTTCACAGAGAAATAATACATTATTTATTTAAAAAATAGGAAAAATGGGGCAAGTAAGGCAATACTAATACAAAATTAGGATTTTTATTTAAGGGGGTTGCATGGTATCTTTATATATATATATATGCAGAAATATAAGAAAACTATTTTTTTAATTGAATATTTACTGTTTTAAGTCTGTATAAGGCTCTAGCAAATGTTTAAAATCTAACGTCATAAAGTTCACGGACATGGAGTTACTAAATCTTGCGAAAGAATCGATATATTTTATTCGCATGAGCATTACGCAGACAAATAATGAATTATGTACGAAAAACTCATTCAATATTTTCGTCTCCGTTTTCACAGAGAAATAATACATTATTTATTTAAAAAATAAGAAAAATGGGGCGAGTAAAGGCAATACTAATACAAAATTAGGATTTGGATTTAACTTGGTTGCATGGTATCTTTATATATATATATATGCAGATATATAAGAAAACTATTTTTTAATTGAATATTTACTGTTTTAAGTCTGTATAAGGCTCTAGCAAATGTTAAAAATCGAACGTCATAAAGTTCACATACATGGAGTTACTAAATCTTCCGAAAGAATCTATACATTTTATTCGCATGAGCATTGCACAGACAAATAATGCATTATGTACGAAAACTCGTTCAATATTTTCGTCTCCGTTTTCACAGAGAAATAATACATTATTTATTTAAAAAATAGGAAAAATGGGGCGAGTAAAGGCAATATTAATACAAAATTAGGATTTGGATTTAAGGGGGTTGCATGGTAACTTTATATATTTATATGCAGATATATAAGAAATTTATTTTTTTAATTGAATATTTACTGTTTTAAGTCTGTATAAGGCTCTAGCAAATGTTAAAAATCTAACGTCATAAAGTTCACAGACATTGAGTTACGAAATCTTCCGAAAGAATCGATACATTTTATTCGCATGAGCATTACACAGACAAATAATGCTTTATGTACGAAAACACATTCAATAATTTCGTCTCCGTTTTCACAGAGAAATAATACATTATTTTTTAAAAAAATAAGAAACATGGTGCGAGTAAAGGAAATTCTAATACAAAATTAGGATTTGAATTTAAGGGCATTGCAGGGTAACTTTATATATATATATATATGCAGATATATAAGAAAACTATTTTTTAATTGAATATTTACTGTTTTAAGTCTGTATAAGGCTCTAGCAAATGTTAAAAATCTAACGTCATAAAGTTCACAGACATTGAGTTACGAAATCTTCCGAAAGAATTGATACATTTTATTCGCATGAGCATTACGCAGACAAATAATGCATTATGTACGAAAACTCATTCATTATTTTCGTCTCCGATTTCCCAGAGAAATATTACATTATTTATTTAAAAAATAGGAAAAATGGGGCGAGTAAAGGACATTCTATTGCAATATTACGATTTGGATTTCAGGGGGTTGCAGGGTAACTTTATATATATATATGCAGATGTATAAGAAAACTATTTTTTAATTTAATATTTACTGTTTTAAGTCTGTATAAGGCTCTAGCAAATGTTAAAAATCTAACGTCATAAAGTTCACACACATTGAGTTACGAAATCTTCCGAAAGAATTGATACATTTTATTCGCATGAGCATCACGCAGACAAATAATGCATTATGTACGAAAACTCATTCAATATTTTCGTCTCCGTTTTCACAGAGAAATAATACATTATTTATTTAAAAACTAGGAAAAATGGGGCGAGTAAGGCGATACTAATACAAAATTAGGATTTGGATTTAAGGGGGTTGCATGGTATCTTTATATATATATATATGCAGATATATAAGAAAACTATTTTTTTAATTGAATATTTACTGTTTTAAGTCTGTATAAGGCTCTAGCAAATGTTTAAAATCTAACGTCATAAAGTTCACGGACATGGAGTTACTAAATCTTGCGAAAGAATCGATATATTTTATTCGCATGAGCATTACGCAGACAAATAATGCATTATGTACGAAAAACTCATTCAATATTTTCGTCTCCGTTTTCACAGAGAAATAATACATTATTTTTTTCAAAATTAGGAAAAATGGGGCGAGTAAAGAAAATTCTAATACAAAATTAGGATTTGAATTTAAGGGTGTTGTAGTGTAACTTTATATATATATGCAGATATATAAGAAAACTATTTTTTTAATTTAATATTTACTGTTTTAAGTCTGTATAAGGCTCTAGCAAATGTTAAAAATCTAACGTCATAAAGTTCACAGACATGGAGTTACTAAATCTTCCGAAAGAATTGATACATTTTTTTCGCATGAGCATTACGCAGACAAATAATGCATTATGTACGAAAACTCATTCAATATTTTCGTCTCCGTTTTCACAGAGAAATAATACATTATTTATTTAAAAAATAAGAAAAATGGGGCGAGTAAAGGCAATACTAATACAAAATTAGGATTTGGATTTAACTGGGTTGCATGGTATCTTTATATATATATATATATAAGCAGATATATAAGAAAACTATTTTTTAATTGAATATTTACTGTTTTAAGTCTGTATAAGGCTCTAGCAAATGTTAAAAATCGAACGTCATAAAGTTCACATACATGGAGTTACTAAATCTTCCGAAGAAATAATACATTATTTATTTAAAAAATAAGAAAAATGGGGCGAGTAAAGGCAATACTAATACAAAATTAGGATTTGGATTTAACTTGGTTGCATGGTATCTTTATATATATATATATATGCAGATATATAAGAAAACTATTTTTTAATTGAATATTTACTGTTTTAAGTCTGTATAAGGCTCTAGCAAATGTTAAAAATCGAACGTCATAAAGTTCACATACATGGAGTTACGAAATCTTCCGAAAGAATCTATACATTTTATTCGCATGAGCATTGCACAGACAAATAATGCATTATGTACGAAAACTCATTCAATATTTTCGTTTCCGTTTTCACAGAGAAATAATACATTATTTATTTAAAAAATAGGAAAAATGGGGCGAGTAAAGGCAATATTAATACAAAATTAGGATTTGGATTTAAGGGGGTTGCATGGTAACTTTATATATTTATATGCAGATATATAAGAAATTTATTTTTTTAATTGAATATTTTCTGTTTTAAATCTGTATAAGGCTCTAGCAAATGTTAAAAATCTAACGTCAAAAAGTTCACAGACATGGAGTTACTAAATCTTTCGAAAGAATCGATACATTTTATTCGCATGAGCATTACGCAGACAAATAATGCATTATGTACGAAAAACTCATTCAATACTTTCGTCTCCGTTTTCACAGAGAAATAATACATTATTTTTTTAAAAAATAGGAAAAATGGTGCGAGTAAAGGACATTCTATTGCAATATTAGGATTTGGATTTCAGGGGGTTGCAGGGTAACTTTATATATATATATGCAGATATATAAGAAAACTATTTTTTTAATTGAATATTTACTGTTTTAAGTCTGTATAAGGCTCTAGCAAATGTTAAAAATCTAACGTCATAAAGTTCACAGACATTGAGTTACGAAATCTTCCGAAAGAATTGATACATTTTATTCGCAAGAGCATTACGCAGACAAATAATTCATTATGTACGAAAACTCATTCATTATTTTCGTCTCCGTTTTCACAGAGAAATAATACATTATTTATTTAAAAAATAGGAAAAATGGGGCGAGTAAGGCAATACTAATACAAAATTAGGATTTTGATTTAAGGGGATTGCATGGTATCTTTATATATATATATGCAGATATATAAGAAAACTATTTTTTAATTGAATATTTACTGTTTTAAGTCTGTATAAGGCTCTAGCAAATGTTAAAAATCTAACGTCATAAAGTTCACAGACATGGAGTTACTAAATCTTCCGAAAGAATCGATACATTTTATTCGCATGAGCATTACACAGACAAATAATGCTTTATGTACGAAAACACATTCAATATTTTCGTCTCCGTTTTCACAGAGAAATAATACATTATTTTTTTAAAAAATAAGAAACATGGTGCGAGTAAAGGAAATTCTAATACAAAATTAGGATGTTGAATCTAAAGGCATTGCAGGGTTACTTTATATATATATATATATGCAGATATATAAGAAAACTATTTTTTAATTGAATATTTACTGTTTTAAGTCTGTATAAGGCTCTAGCAAATGTTAAAAATCTAACGTCATAAAGTTCACAGACATTGAGTTACGAAATCTTCCGAAAGAATTGATACATTTTATTCGCATGAGCATTACGCAGACAAATAATGCATTATGTACGAAAACTCATTCATTATTTTCGTCTCCGTTTTCACAGAGAAATAATACATTATTTATTTAAAAAATAGGAAAAATGGGGCGAGTAAAGGCAATACTAATACAAAATTAGGATTTGGATTTAAGGGAGATGCATGGTATCTTTATATATATATATGCAGATGTATAAGAAAACTATTTTTTAATTGAATATTTACTGTTTTAAGTCTGTATAAGCCTCTAGCAAATGTTAAAAATCTAACGTCATAAAGTTCACAGACATGGAGTTACTAAATCTTCCGAAAGAATCGATACATTTTATTCGCATGAGCATTACACAGACAAATAATGCTTTATGTACGAAAACACATTCAATATTTTCGTGTCCGTTTTCACAGAGAAATAATACATTATTTTTTAAAAAAATAGGAAAAATGGGGCCGAGTAAAGGAAATACTATTGCAATATTATTATTTGGATTTAAGGGATTGCAGGGTAACTTTATATATATATATGCAGATATATAAGAAATTTATTTTTTTAATTGAATATTTTCTGTTTTAAGTCTGTATAAGGCTCTAGCAAATGTTAAAAATCTAACGTCATAAAGTTCACACACATTGAGTTACGAAATCTTCCGAAAGAATTGATACATTTTATTCGCATGAGCATTACGCAGACAAATAATGCATTATGTACGAAAACTCATTCAATATTTTCGTCTCCGTTTTCACAGAGAAATAATACATTATTTATTTAAAAACTAGGAAAAATGGGGCGAGTAAGGCAATACTAATACAAATTTAGGATTTGGATTTAAGGGGGTTGCATGGTATCTTTATATATATATATATGCAGATATATAAGAAAAATATTTTTTTAATTGAATATTTACTGTTTTAAGTCTGTATAAGGCTCTAGCAAATGTTTAAAATCTAACGTCATAAAGTTCACGGACATGGAGTTACTAAATCTTGCGAAAGAATCGATATATTTTATTCGCATGAGCATTACGCAGACAAATAATGAATTATGTACGAAAAACTCATTCAATATTTTCGTCTCCGTTTTCACAGAGAAATAATACATTATTTATTTAAAAAATAAGAAAAATGGGGCGAGTAAAGGCAATACTAATACAAAATTAGGATTTGGATTTAACTTGGTTGCATGGTATCTTTATATATATATATATATGCAGATATATAAGAAAACTATTTTTTAATTGAATATTTACTGTTTTAAGTCTGTATAAGGCTCTAGCAAATGTTAAAAATCGAACGTCATAAAGTTCACATACATGGAGTTACGAAATCTTCCGAAAGAATCTATACATTTTATTCGCATGAGCATTGCACAGACAAATAATGCATTATGTACGAAAACTCATTCAATATTTTCGTTTCCGTTTTCACAGAGAAATAATACATTATTTATTTAAAAAATAGGAAAAATGGGGCGAGTAAAGGCAATATTAATACAAAATTAGGATTTGGATTTAAGGGGGTTGCATGGTAACTTTATATATTTATATGCAGATATATAAGAAATTTATTTTTTTAATTGAATATTTTCTGTTTTAAGTCTGTATAAGGCTCTAGCAAATGTTAAAAATCTAACGTCAAAAAGTTCACAGACATGGAGTTACTAAATCTTTCGAAAGAATCGATACATTTTATTCGCATGAGCATTACGCAGACAAATAATGCATTATGTACGAAAAACTCATTCAATACTTTCGTCTCCGTTTTCACAGAGAAATAATACATTATTTTTTTAAAAAATAGGAAAAATGGTGCGAGTAAAGGACATTCTATTGCAATATTAGGATTTGGATTTCAGGGGGTTGCAGGGTAACTTTATATATATATATGCAGATATATAAGAAAACTATTTTTTTAATTGAATATTTACTGTTTTAAGTCTGTATAAGGCTCTAGCAAATGTTAAAAATCTAACGTCATAAAGTTCACAGACATTGAGTTACGAAATCTTCCGAAAGAATTGATACATTTTATTCGCAAGAGCATTACGCAGACAAATAATTCATTATGTACGAAAACTCATTCATTATTTTCGTCTCCGTTTTCACAGAGAAATAATACATTATTTAATTAAAAAATAGGAAAAATGGGGCGAGTAAGGCAATACAAATACAAAATTAGGATTTTGATTTAAGGGGATTGCATGGTATCTTTATATATATATATGCAGATATATAAGAAAACTATTTTTTAATTGAATATTTACTGTTTTAAGTCTGTATAAGGCTCTAGCAAATGTTAAAAATCTAACGTCATAAAGTTCACAGACATTGAGTTACGAAATCTTCCGAAAGAATTGATACATTTTATTCGCATGAGCATTACGCAGACAAATAATGCATTATGTACGAAAACTCATTCATTATTTTCGTCTCCGTTTTCACAGAGAAATAATACATTATTTATTTAAAAAATAGGAAAAATGGGGCGAGTAAGGCAATACTAATACAAAATTAGGATTTTGATTTAAGGGGGTTGCATGGTATCTTTATATATATATATATATATATATATATATATATATATGCAGATATATAAGAAAACTATTTTTTTAATTGAATATTTACTGTTTTAAGTCTGTATAAGGCTCTAGCAAATGTTAAAAATCTAACGTCATAAAGTTCACAGACATTGAGTTACGAAATCTTCCGAAAGAATTGATACATTTTATTCGCAAGAGCATTACGCAGACAAATAATTCATTATGTACGAAAACTCATTCATTATTTTCGTCTCCGTTTTCACAGAGAAATAATACATTATTTATTTAAAAAATAGGAAAAATGGGGCGAGTAAGGCAATACTAATACAAAATTAGGATTTTGATTTAAGGGGATTGCATGGTATCTTTATATATATATATGCAGATATATAAGAAAACTATTTTTTAATTGAATATTTACTGTTTTAAGTCTGTATAAGGCTCTAGCAAATGTTAAAAATCTAACGTCATTAAGTTCACAGACATTGAGTTACGAAATCTTCCGAAAGAATTGATACATTTTATTCGCATGAGCATTACGCAGACAAATAATGCATTATGTACGAAAACTCATTCATTATTTTCGTCTCCGTTTTCACAGAGAAATAATACATTATTTTTTAAAAAAATAGGAAAAATGGGGCCGAGTAAAGGAAATACTATTGCAATATTATTATTTCGATTTAAGGGGATTGCAGGGTAACTTTATATATATATATGCAGATATATAAGAAATTTATTTTTTTAATTGAATATTTTCTGTTTTAAGTCTGTATAAGGCTCTAGCAAATGTTAAAAATCTAACGTCATAAAGTTCACAGACATGGAGTTACGAAATCTTCCGAAAGAATTGATACATTTTATTCACATGAGCATTACGCAGACAAATAATGCATTATGTACGAAAACTCGTTCAATATTTTCGTCTCCGTTTTCACAGAGAAATAATACATTATTTATTTAAAAAATAGGAAAAATGGGGCGAGTAAAGGCAATATTAATACAAAATTAGGATTTGGATTTAAGGGGGTTGCATGGTAACTTTATATATTTATATGCAGATATATAAGAAATTTATTTTTTTAATTGAATATTTTCTGTTTTAAGTCTGTATAAGGCTCTAGCAAATGTTAAAAATCTAACGTCAAAAAGTTCACAGACATGGAGTTACTAAATCTTTCGAAAGAATCGATACATTTTATTCGCATGAGCATTACGCAGACAAATAATGCATTATGTACGAAAAACTCATTCAATACTTTCGTCTCCGTTTTCACAGAGAAATAATACATTATTTTTTTAAAAAATAGGAAAAATGGGGCGAGTAAAGGACATTCTATTGCAATATTAGGATTTGGATTTAAGGGGGTTGCAGGGTAACTTTATATATATATATGCAGATATATAAGAAAACTATTTTTTTAATTGAATATTTACTGTTTTAAGTCTGTATAAGGCTCTAGCAAATGTTAAAAATCTAACGTCATAAAGTTCACAGACATTGAGTTACGAAATCTTCCGAAAGAATTGATACATTTTATTCGCATGAGCATTACGCAGACAAATAATGCATTATGTACGAAAACTCATTCATTATTTTCGTCTCCATTTTCACAGAGAAATAATACATTATTTATTTAAAAAATAGGAAAAATGGGGCGAGTAAGGCAATACTAATACAAAATTAGGATTTTGATTTAAGGGGGTTGCATGGTATCTTTATATATATATATATATATGCAGATATATAAGAAAACTATTTTTAATTGAATATTTACTGTTTTAAGTCTGTATAAGGCTCTAGCAAATGTTAAAAATCTAACGTCATAAAGTTCACAGACATGGAGTTACTAAATCTTCCGAAAGAATCGATACATTTTATTCGCATGAGCATTACGCAGACAAATAATGCATTATGTACGAAAACACACTCAATATTTTCATCTCCGTTTTCACAGAGAAAAAATACATTATTTTTTAAAAAAATAAGAAACATGATGCGAGTAAAGGAAATTCTAATACAAAATTAGGATTTGAATTTAAGGGCATTGCAGGGTAACATTATATATATATATATGCAGATATATAAGAAAACTATTTTTTTAATTGAATATTTACTGTTTTAAGTCTGTATAAGGCTCTAGCAAATGTTAAAAATCTAACGTCATAAAGTTCACAGACATTGAGTTACGAAATCTTCCGAAAGAATTGATACATTTTATTCGCATGAGCATTACGCAGACAAATAATGCATTATGTACGAAAACTCATTCATTATTTTCGTCTCCGTTTTCACAGAGAAATAATACATTATTTATTTAAAAAATAGGAAAAATGGGGCGAGTAAGGCAATACTAATACAAAATTAGGATTTTGATTTAAGGGGATTGCATGGTATCTTTATATATATATATGCAGATATATAAGAAAACTATTTTTTTAATTGAATATTTACTGTTTTAAGTCTGTATAAGGCTCTAGCAAATGTTAAAAATCTAACGTCATAAAATTCACAGACATTGAGTTACGAAATCTTCCGAAAGAATTGATACATTTTATTCGCATGAGCATTACGCAGACAAATAATGCATTATGTACGAAAACTCATTCATTATTTTCGTCTCCGTTTTCACAGAGAAATAATACATTATTTATTTAAAAAATAGGAAAAATGGGGCGAGTAAGGCAATACTAATACAAAATTAGGATTTTGATTTAAGGGGGTTGCATGGTATCTTTATATATATATATATATATATGCAGATATATAAGAAAACTATTTTTTAATTGAATATTTACTGTTTTAAGTCTGTATAAGGCTCTAGCAAATGTTAAAAATCTAACGTCATAAAGTTCACAGACATGGAGTTACGAAATCTTCCGAAAGAATTGATACATTTTATTCACATGAGCATTACGCAGAAAATAATGCATTATGTACGAAAAACTCATTCAATATTTTCGTCTCCGTTTTCACAGAGATATAATACATTATTTATTTAAAAAATAGGAAAAATTTGGCGAGTAAGGCAATACTAATACAAAATTAGAATTTTGATTTAAGGGGGTTGCATGGTATCTTTATATATATATATATATGCAGATATATAAGAAAACTATTTTTTAATTGAATATTTACTGTTTTAAGTCTGTATAAGGCTCTAGCAAATGTTAAAAATCTAACGTCATAAAGTTCACAGACATGGAGTTACGAAATCTTCCGAAAGAATTGATACATTTTATTCACATGAGCATTACGCAGACAAATAATGCATTATGTACGAAAACTCATTCATTATTTTCGTCTCCGTTTTCACAGAGAAATAATACATTATTTATTTAAAAAATAGGAAAAATGGGGCGAGTAAGGCAATACTAATACAAAATTAGGATTTTGATTTAAGGGGGTTGCATGGTATCTTTATATATATATATATATGCAGATATAAAAGAAAACTATTTTTTAATTGAATATTTACTGCTTTAAGTCTGTATAAGGCTCTAGCAAATGTTAAAAATCTAACGTCATAAAGTTCACAAACATGGAGTTACGAAATCTTCCGAAAGAATTGATACATTTTATTCGCATGAGCATTACGCAGACAAATAACGCATTATGTACGAAAAACTCATTCAATATTTTCGTCTCCGTTTTCACAGAGATATAATACATTATTTATTTAAAAAATAGGAAAAATGGGGCGAGTAAAGGTAATACTAATACAAAATTAGGATTTGGATTAAAGGGGGTTACAGGGTAACTTTATATATAAATATGCAGATATGTAAGAAAACTATTTTTTAATTGAATATTTACTGTTTTAAGTCTGTATAAGGCTCTAGCAAATGTTAAAAATCTAACGTCATAAAGTTCACAGACATGGAGTTACTAAATCTTCCGAAAGAATCGATACATTTTATTCGCATGAGCATTACACAGACAAATAATGCTTTATGTACGAAAACTCATTCAATATTTTCGTCTCCGTTTTCACAGAGAAATAATACATTATTTTTTTAAAAAAATAAGAAACATGATGCGAGTAAAGGAAATTCTAATACAAAATTAGGATTTGAATTTAAGGGCATTGCAGGGTAACTTTATATATATATATATATGCAGATATATAAGAAAACTATTTTTAATTGAATATTTACTGTTTTAAGTCTGTATAAGGCTCTAGCAAATGTTAAAAATCTAACGTCATAAAGTTCACAGACATGGAGTTACTAAATCTTCCGAAAGAATCGATACATTTTATTCGCATGAGCATTACGCAGACAAATAATGCATTATGTACGAAAACACACTCAATATTTTCGTCTCTGTTTTCACAGAGAAATAATACATTATTTTTTAAAAAAATAAGAAACATGATGCGAGTAAAGGAAATTCTAATACAAAATTAGGATTTGAATTTAAGGGCATTGCAGGGTAACTTTATATATATATATATGCAGATATATAAGAAAACTATTTTTTTAATTGAATATTTACTGTTTTAAGTCTGTATAAGGCTCTAGCAAATGTTAAAAATCTAACGTCATAAAGTTCACAGACATGGAGTTACGAAATCTTCCGAAAGAATTGATACATTTTATTCACATGAGCATTACGCAGACAAATAATGCATTATGTACGAAAAACTCATTCAATATTTTCGTCTCCGTTTTCACAGAGATATAATACATTATTTATTTAAAAAATAGGAAAAATGGGGCGAGTAAAGGCAATACTAATACAAAATTAGGATTTGGATTAAAGGGGGTTGCAGGGTAACTTTATATGTAAATATGCAGATATGTAAGAAAACTATTTTTTAATTGAATATTTACTGTTTTAAGTCTGTATAAGGCTCTAGCAAATGTTAAAAATCTAACGTCATAAAGTTCACAGACATGGAGTTACGAAATCTTCCGAAAGAATTGATACATTTTATTCACATGAGCATTACGCAGACAAATAATGCATTATGTACGAAAAACTCATTCAATATTTTCGTCTCCGTTTTCACAGAGATATAATACATTATTTATTTAAAAAATAGGAAAAATGGGGCGAGTAAAGGCAATAAT
Source organism: Argiope bruennichi (assembly GCF_947563725.1). Classification (NCBI taxonomy): domain Eukaryota; kingdom Metazoa; phylum Arthropoda; class Arachnida; order Araneae; family Araneidae; genus Argiope; species Argiope bruennichi. The sequence continues at coordinate 62,168,038 of NC_079154.1, forward strand.
AATACAAAATTAGTATTTGGATTAAAGGGGGTTGCAGGGTAACTTTATATATAAATATGCAGATATGTAAGAAAACTATTTTTTAATTGAATATTTACTGTTTTAAGTATGTATAAGGCTCTAGCAAATGTTAAAAATCTAACGTCATAAAGTTCACAGACATGGAGTTACTAAATCTTCCGAAAGAATCGATACATTTTATTCGCATGAGCATTACACAGACAAATAATGCTTTATGTACGAAAACTCATTCAATATTTTCGTCTCCGTTTTCACAGAGAAATAATACATTATTTTTTAAAAAAATAAGAAACATGATGCGAGTAAAGGAAATTCTAATTCAAAATTAGGATTTGAATTTAAGGGCATTGCAGGGTAACTTTATATATATATATTTATGCAGATATATAAGAAAACTATTTTTAATTGAATATTTACTGTTTTAAGTCTGTATAAGGCTCTAGCAAATGTTAAAAATCTAACGTCATAAAGTTCACAGACATGGAGTTACTAAATCTTCCGAAAGAATCGATACATTTTATTCGCATGAGCATTACGCAGACAAATAATGCATTATGTACGAAAACACACTCAATATTTTCGTCTCTGTTTTCACAGAGAAATAATACATTATTTTTTAAAAAAATAAGAAACATGATGCGAGTAAAGGAAATTCTAATACAAAATTAGGATTTGAATTTAAGGGCATTGCAGGGTAACTTTATATATATATATATGCAGATATATAAGAAAACTATTTTTTAATTGAATATTTACTGTTTTAAGTCTGTATAAGGCTCTAGCAAATGTTAAAAATCTAACGTCATAAAGTTCACAGACATGGAGTTACGAAATCTTCCGAAAGAATTGATACATTTTATTCACATGAGCATTACGCAGACAAATAATGCATTATGTACGAAAAACTCATTCAATATTTTCGTCTCCGTTTTCACAGAGATATAATACATTATTTATTTAAAAAATAGGAAAAATGGGGCGAGTAAAGGCAATACTAATACAAAATTAGGATTTGGATTAAAGGGGGTTGCAGGGTAACTTTATATGTAAATATGCAGATATGTAAGAAAACTATTTTTTAATTGAATATTTACTGTTTTAAGTCTGTATAAGGCTCTAGCAAATGTTAAAAATCTAACGTCATAAAGTTCACAGACATGGAGTTACGAAATCTTCCGAAAGAATTGATACATTTTATTCACATGAGCATTACGCAGACAAATAATGCATTATGTACGAAAAACTCATTCAATATTTTCGTCTCCGTTTTCACAGAGATATAATACATTATTTATTTAAAAAATAGGAAAAATGGGGCGAGTAAAGGCAATACTAATACAAAATTAGGATTTGGATTAAAGGGGGTTGCAGGGTAACTTTATATATAAATATGCAGATATGTAAGAAAACTATTTTTTAATTGAATATTTACTTTTTTAAGTATGTATAAGGCTCTAGCAAATGTTAAAAATCTAACGTCATAAAGTTCACAGACATGGAGTTACTAAATCTTCCGAAAGAATCGATACATTTTATTCGCATGAGCATTACACAGACAAATAATGCTTTATGTACGAAAACTCATTCAATATTTTCGTCTCCGTTTTCACAGAGAAATAATACATTATTTTTTAAAAAAATAAGAAACATGATGCGAGTAAAGGAAATTCTAATACAAAATTAGGATTTGAATTTAAGGGCATTGCAGGGTAACTTTATATATATATATATATGCAGATATATAAGAAAACTATTTTTAATTGAATATTTACTGTTTTAAGTCTGTATAAGGCTCTAGCAAATGTTAAAAATCTAACGTCATAAAGTTCACAGACATGGAGTTACTAAATCTTCCGAAAGAATCGATACATTTTATTCGCATGAGCATTACGCAGACAAATAATGCATTATGTACGAAAACACACTCAATATTTTCGTCTCCGTTTTCACAGAGAAATAATACATTATTTTTTAAAAAAATAAGAAACATGATGCGAGTAAAGGAAATTCTAATACAAAATTAGGATTTGAATTTAAGGGCATTGCAGGGTAACTTTATATATATATATATATGCAGATATATAAGAAAACTATTTTTTTAATTGAATATTTACTGTTTTAAGTCTGTATAAGGCTCTAGCAACTGTTAAAAATCTAACGTCATAAAGTTCACAGACATGGAGTTACCAAATCTTCCGAAAGAATTGATACATTTTATTCACATGAGCATTACGCAGACAAATAATGCATTATGTACGAAAAACTCATTCAATATTTTCGTCTCCGTTTTCACAGAGAAATAATACATTATTTATTTAAAAAATAGGAAAAATGGGGCGAGTAAAGGCAATACTAATACAAAATTAGGATTTGTATTAAAGGGGGTTGCAGGGTAACTTTATATGTAAATATGCAGATATGTAAGAAAACTATTTTTTAATTGAATATTTACTGTTTTAAGTCTGTATAAGGCTCTAGCAAATGTTAAAAATCTAACGTCATAAAGTTCACGGACATGGAGTTACTAAATCTTGCGAAAGAATCGATATATTTTATTCGCATGAGCATTACGCAGACAAATAATGAATTATGTACGAAAAACTGATTCAATATTTTCGTCTCCGTTTTCACAGAGAAATAATACATTATTTATTTAAAAAATAAGAAAAATGGGGCGAGTAAAGGCAATACTAATACAAAATTAGGATTTGGATTAAAGGGGGTTGCAGGGTAACTTTATATATAAATATGCAGATATGTAAGAAAACTATTTTTTAATTGAATATTTACTTTTTTAAGTATGTATAAGGCTCTAGCAAATGTTAAAAATCTAACGTCATAAAGTTCACAGACATGGAGTTACTAAATCTTCCGAAAGAATCGATACATTTTATTCGCATGAGCATTACACAGACAAATAATGCTTTATGTACGAAAACTCATTCAATATTTTCGTCTCCGTTTTCACAGAGAAATAATACATTATTTTTTAAAAAAATAAGAAACATGATGCGAGTAAAGGAAATTCTAATACAAAATTAGGATTTCAATTTAAGGGCATTGCAGGGTAACTTTATATATATATATATATATGCAGATATATAAGAAATCTATTTTTAATTGAATATTTACTGTTTTAAGTCTGTATAAGGCTCTAGCAAATGTTAAAAATCTAACGTCATAAAGTTCACAGACATGGAGTTACTAAATCTTCCGAAAGAATCGATACATTTTATTCGCATGAGCATTACGCAGACAAATAATGCATTATGTACGAAAACACACTCAATATTTTCGTCTCCGTTTTCACAGAGAAATAATACATTATTTTTTAAAAAAATAAGAAACATGATGCGAGTAAAGGAAATTCTAATACAAAATTAGGATTTGAATTTAAGGGCATTGCAGGGTAACTTTATATATATATATATATGCAGATATATAAGAAAACTATTTTTTTAATTGAATATTTACTGTTTTAAGTCTGTATAAGGCTCTAGCAACTGTTAAAAATCTAACGTCATAAAGTTCACAGACATGGAGTTACCAAATCTTCCGAAAGAATTGATACATTTTATTCACATGAGCATTACGCAGACAAATAATGCATTATGTACGAAAAACTCATTCAATATTTTCGTCTCCGTTTTCACAGAGAAATAATACATTATTTATTTAAAAAATAGGAAAAATGGGGCGAGTAAAGGCAATACTAATACAAAATTAGGATTTGGATTAAAGGGGGTTGCAGGGTAACTTTATATGTAAATATGCAGATATGTAAGAAAACTATTTTTTAATTGAATATTTACTGTTTTAAGTCTGTATAAGGCTCTAGCAACTGTTAAAAATCTAACGTCATAAAGTTCACAGACATGCAGTTACCAAATCTTCCGAAAGAATTGATACATTTTATTCACATGAGCATTACGCAGACAAATAATGCATTATGTACGAAAAACTCATTCAATATTTTCGTCTCCGTTTTCACAGAGAAATAATACATTATTTATTTAAAAAATAGGAAAAATGGGGCGAGTAAAGGCAATACTAATACAAAATTAGGATTTGGATTAAAGGGGGTTGCAGGGTAACTTTATATGTAAATATGCAGATATGTAAGAAAACTATTTTTTAATTGAATATTTACTGTTTTAAGTCTGTATAAGGCTCTAGCAAATGTTAAAAATCTAACGTCATAAAGTTCACGGACATGGAGTTACTAAATCTTGCGAAAGAATCGATATATTTTATTCGCATGAGCATTACGCAGACAAATAATGAATTATGTACGAAAAACTGATTCAATATTTTCGTCTCCGTTTTCACAGAGAAATAATACATTATTTATTTAAAAAATAAGAAAAATGGGGCGAGTAAAGGCAATACTAATACAAAATTAGGATTTGGATTAAAGGGGGTTGCAGGGTAACTTTATATATAAATATGCAGATATGTAAGAAAACTATTTTTTAATTGAATATTTACTTTTTTAAGTATGTATAAGGCTCTAGCAAATGTTAAAAATCTAACGTCATAAAGTTCACAGACATGGAGTTACTAAATCTTCCGAAAGAATCGATACATTTTATTCGCATGAGCATTACACAGACAAATAATGCTTTATGTACGAAAACTCATTCAATATTTTCGTCTCCGTTTTCACAGAGAAATAATACATTATTTTTTAAAAAAATAAGAAACATGATGCGAGTAAAGGAAATTCTAATACAAAATTAGGATTTCAATTTAAGGGCATTGCAGGGTAACTTTATATATATATATATATATGCAGATATATAAGAAATCTATTTTTAATTGAATATTTACTGTTTTAAGTCTGTATAAGGCTCTAGCAAATGTTAAAAATCTAACGTCATAAAGTTCACAGACATGGAGTTACTAAATCTTCCGAAAGAATCGATACATTTTATTCGCATGAGCATTACGCAGACAAATAATGCATTATGTACGAAAACACACTCAATATTTTCGTCTCCGTTTTCACAGAGAAATAATACATTATTTTTTAAAAAAATAAGAAACATGATGCGAGTAAAGGAAATTCTAATACAAAATTAGGATTTGAATTTAAGGGCATTGCAGGGTAACTTTATATATATATATATATGCAGATATATAAGAAAACTATTTTTTTAATTGAATATTTACTGTTTTAAGTCTGTATAAGGCTCTAGCAACTGTTAAAAATCTAACGTCATAAAGTTCACAGACATGGAGTTACCAAATCTTCCGAAAGAATTGATACATTTTATTCACATGAGCATTACGCAGACAAATAATGCATTATGTACGAAAAACTCATTCAATATTTTCGTCTCCGTTTTCACAGAGAAATAATACATTATTTATTTAAAAAATAGGAAAAATGGGGCGAGTAAAGGCAATACTAATACAAAATTAGGATTTGGATTAAAGGGGGTTGCAGGGTAACTTTATATGTAAATATGCAGATATGTAAGAAAACTATTTTTTAATTGAATATTTACTGTTTTAAGTCTGTATAAGGCTCTAGCAAATGTTAAAAATCTAACGTCATAAAGTTCACGGACATGGAGTTACTAAATCTTGCGAAAGAATCGATATATTTTATTCGCATGAGCATTACGCAGACAAATAATGAATTATGTACGAAAAACTGATTCAATATTTTCGTCTCCGTTTTCACAGAGAAATAATACATTATTTATTTAAAAAATAAGAAAAATGGGGCGAGTAAAGGCAATACTAATACAAAATTAGGATTTGGATTAAAGGGGGTTGCAGGGTAACTTTATATATAAATATGCAGATATGTAAGAAAACTATTTTTTAATTGAATATTTACTTTTTTAAGTATGTATAAGGCTCTAGCAAATGTTAAAAATCTAACGTCATAAAGTTCACAGACATGGAGTTACTAAATCTTCCGAAAGAATCGATACATTTTTTTCGCATGAGCATTACACAGACAAATAATGCTTTATGTACGAAAACTCATTCAATATTTTCGTCTCCGTTTTCACAGAGAAATAATACATTATTTTTTAAAAAAATAAGAAACATGATGCGAGTAAAGGAAATTCTAATACAAAATTAGGATTTGAATTTAAGGGCATTGCAGGGTAACTTTATATATATATATATATGCAGATATATAAGAAAACTATTTTTAATTGAATATTTACTGTTTTAAGTCTGTATAAGGCTCTAGCAAATGTTAAAAATCTAACGTCATAAAGTTCACAGACATGGAGTTACTAAATCTTCCGAAAGAATCGATACATTTTATTCGCATGAGCATTACGCAGACAAATAATGCATTATGTACGAAAACACACTCAATATTTCCGTCTCCGTTTTCACAGAGAAATAATACATTATTTTTTAAAAAAATAAGAAACATGATGCGAGTAAAGGAAATTCTAATACAAAATTAGGATTTGAATTTAAGGGCATTGCAGGGTAACTTTATATATATATATATGCAGATATATAAGAAAACTATTTTTTTAATTGAATATTTACTGTTTTAAGTCTGTATAAGGCTCTAGCAACTGTTAAAAATCTAACGTCATAAAGTTCACAGACATGGAGTTACCAAATCTTCCGAAAGAATTGATACATTTTATTCACATGAGCATTACGCAGACAAATAATGCATTATGTACGAAAAACTCATTCAATATTTTCGTCTCCGTTTTCACAGAGAAATAATACATTATTTATTTAAAAAATAGGAAAAATGGGGCGAGTAAAGGCAATACTAATACAAAATTAGGATTTGGATTAAAGGGGGTTGCAGGGTAACTTTATATGTAAATATGCAGATATGTAAGAAAACTATTTTTTAATTGAATATTTACTGTTTTAAGTCTGTATAAGGCTCTAGCAAATGTTAAAAATCTAACGTCATAAAGTTCACGGACATGGAGTTACTAAATCTTGCGAAAGAATCGATATATTTTATTCGCATGAGCATTACGCAGACAAATAATGAATTATGTACGAAAAACTGATTCAATATTTTCGTCTCCGTTTTCACAGAGAAATAATACATTATTTATTTAAAAAATAAGAAAAATGGGGCGAGTAAAGGCAATACTAATACAAAATTAGGATTTGGATTTAACTTGGTTGCATGGTATCTTTATATATATATATATATGCAGATATATAAGAAAACTATTTTTTAATTGAATATTTACTGTTTTAAGTCTGTATAAGGCTCTAGCAAATGTTAAAAATCGAACGTCATAAAGTTCACATACATGGAGTTACTAAATCTTCCGAAAGAATCTATACATTTTATTCGCATGAGCATTGCACAGACAAATAATGCATTATGTACGAAAACTCATTCAATATTTTCGTCTCCGTTTTCACAGAGAAATAATACATTATTTATTTAAAAAATAGGAAAAATGGGGCGAGTAAAGGCAATATTAATACAAAATTAGGATTTGGATTTAAGGGGGTACATGGTAACTTTATATATTTATATGCAGATATATAAGAAATTTATTTTTTTAATTGAATATTTTCTGTTTTAAGTCTGTATAAGGCTCTAGCAAATGTTAAAAATCTAACGTCAAAAAGTTCACAGACATGGAGTTACTAAATCTTTCGAAAGAATCGATACATTTTATTCGCATGAGCATTACGCAGACAAATAATGCATTATGTACGTAAAACTCATTCAATACTTTCGTCTCCGTTTTCACAGAGAAATAATACATTATTTTTTTAAAAAAATAGGAAAAATGGGGCGAGTAAAGGACATTCTATTGCAATATTAGGATTTGGATTTCAGGCGGTTGCAGGGTAACTTTATATATATATATGCAGATATATAAGAAAACTATTTTTTTAATTGAATATTTACTGTTTTAAGTCTGTATAAGGCTCTAGCAAATGTTAAAAATCTAACGTCATAAAGTTCACAGACATTGAGTTACGAAATCTTCCGAAAGAATCGATACATTTTATTCGCATGAGCATTACGCAGACAAATAATGCATTATGTACGAAAACTCATTCATTATTTTCGTCTCCGTTTTCACAGAGAAATAATACATTATTTATTTAAAAAATAGGAAAAATGGGGCGAGTAAGGCAATACTAATACAAAATTAGGATTTTGATTTAAGGGGATTGCATGGTATCTTTATATATATATATGCAGATATATAAGAAAACTATTTTTTTAATTGAATATTTACTGTTTTAAGTCTGTATAAGGCTCTAGCAAATGTTAAAAATCTAACGTCATAAAATTCACAGACATTGAGTTACGAAATCTTCCGAAAGAATTGATACATTTTATTCGCATGAGCATTACGCAGACAAATAATGCATTATGTACGAAAACTCATTCATTATTTTCGTCTCCGTTTTCACAGAGAAATAATACATTATTTATTTAAAAAATAGGAAAAATGGGGCGAGTAAGGCAATACTAATACAAAATTAGGATTTTGATTTAAGGGGGTTGCATGGTATCTTTATATATATATATATATATGCAGATATATAAGAAAACTATTTTTTAATTGAATATTTACTGTTTTAAGTCTGTATAAGGCTCTAGCAAATGTTAAAAATCTAACGTCATAAAGTTCACAGACATGGAGTTACGAAATCTTCCGAAAGAATTGATACATTTTATTCACATGAGCATTACGCAGAAAATAATGCATTATGTACGAAAAACTCATTCAATATTTTCGTCTCCGTTTTCACAGAGATATAATACATTATTTATTTAAAAAATAGGAAAAATGGGGCGAGTAAGGCAATACTAATACAAAATTAGGATTTTGATTTAAGGGGGTTGCATGGTATCTTTATATATATATATATATGCAGATATATAAGAAAACTATTTTTTAATTGAATATTTACTGTTTTAAGTCTGTATAAGGCTCTAGCAAATGTTAAAAATCTAACGTCATAAAGTTCACAGACATGGAGTTACGAAATCTTCCGAAAGAATTGATACATTTTATTCACATGAGCATTACGCAGACAAATAATGCATTATGTACGAAAACTCATTCATTATTTTCGTCTCCGTTTTCACAGAGAAATAATACATTATTTATTTAAAAAATAGGAAAAATGGGGCGAGTAAGGCAATACTAATACAAAATTAGGATTTTGATTTAAGGGGGTTGCATGGTATCTTTATATATATATATATATATGCAGATATATAAGAAAACTATTTTTTAATTGAATATTTACTGCTTTAAGTCTGTATAAGGCTCTAGCAAATGTTAAAAATCTAACGTCATAAAGTTCACAGACATGGAGTTACGAAATCTTCCGAAAGAATTGATACATTTTATTCGCATGAGCATTACGCAGACAAATAATGCATTATGTACGAAAAACTCATTCAATATTTTCGTCTCCGTTTTCACAGAGATATAATACATTATTTATTTAAAAAATAGGAAAAATGGGGCGAGTAAAGGTAATACTAATACAAAATTAGGATTTGGATTAAAGGGGGTTACAGGGTAACTTTATATATAAATATGCAGATATGTAAGAAAACTATTTTTTAATTGAATATTTACTGTTTTAAGTCTATATAAGGCTCTAGCAAATGTTAAAAATCTAACGTCATAAAGTTCACAGACATGGAGTTACTAAATCTTCCGAAAGAATCGATACATTTTATTCGCATGAGCATTACGCAGACAAATAATGCATTATGTACGAAAACACACTCAATATTTTCGTCTCCGTTTTCACAGAGAAATAATACATTATTTTTAAAAAAATAAGAAACATGATGAGAGTAAAGGAAATTCTAATACAAAATTAGGATTTGAATTTAAGGGCATTGCAGGGTAACTTTATATATATATATATGCAGATATATAAGAAAACTATTTTTTTAATTGAATATTTACTGTTTTAAGTCTGTATAAGGCTCTAGCAAATGTTAAAAATCTAACGTCATAAAGTTCACAGACATGGAGTTACGAAATCTTCCGAAAGAATTGATACATTTTATTCACATGAGCATTACGCAGACAAATAATGCATTATGTACGAAAAACTCATTCAATATTTTCGTCTCCGTTTTCACAGAGATATAATACATTATTTATTTAAAAAATAGGAAAAATGGGGCGAGTAAAGGCAATACTAATACAAAATTAGGATTTGGATTAAAGGGGGTTGCAGGGTAACTTTATATGTAAATATGCAGATATGTAAGAAAACTATTTTTTAATTGAATATTTACTGTTTTAAGTCTGTATAAGGCTCTAGCAAATGTTAAAAATCTAACGTCATAAAGTTCACAGACATGGAGTTACGAAATCTTCCGAAAGAATCGATACATTTTATTCACATGAGCATTACGCAGACAAATAATGCATTATGTACGAAAAACTCATTCAATATTTTCGTCTCCGTTTTCACAGAGATATAATACATTATTTATTTAAAAAATAGGAAAAATGGGGCGAGTAAAGGCAATACTAATACAAAATTAGGATTTGGATTAAAGGGGGTTGCAGGGTAACTTTATATATAAATATGCAGATATGTAAGAAAACTATTTTTTAATTGAATATTTACTGTTTTAAGTATGTATAAGGCTCTAGCAAATGTTAAAAATCTAACGTCATAAAGTTCACAGACATGGAGTTACTAAATCTTCCGAAAGAATCGATACATTTTATTCGCATGAGCATTACACAGACAAATAATGCTTTATGTACGAAAACTCATTCAATATTTTCGTCTCCGTTTTCACAGAGAAATAATACATTATTTTTTAAAAAAATAAGAAACATGATGCGAGTAAAGGAAATTCTTATACAAAATTAGGATTTCAATTTAAGGGCATTGCAGGGTAACTTTATATATATATATATATATGCAGATATATAAGAAATCTATTTTTAATTGAATATTTACTGTTTTAAGTCTGTATAAGGCTCTAGCAAATGTTAAAAATCTAACGTCATAAAGTTCACAGACATGGAGTTACTAAATCTTCCGAAAGAATCGATACATTTTATTCGCATGAGCATTACGCAGACAAATAATGCATTATGTACGAAAACACACTCAATATTTTCGTCTCCGTTTTCACAGAGAAATAATGCATTATTTAAAGAAAAAAATATGAAAATAGGGGCGAGTAAAGGTAATAAATTCCATTGCAAAATTAGGATTTGGATTTAAATGGGTTGCAAAGTCAGTTTATCTGTATATGCAGATATATAAAAAAATTTAATTTCTTTTTAATTGAATATTTACTGCTTTAAGTCTCTATAAGGCTCTAGCAAATTTTAAAAATCTTACGTCATAAAGATCACGAACATGGAGTTACTAAATCTTCGGAAAGAATCGATACATTTTATTCGCATGAGCATTAAGCAGACAAATAATGCATTATGTACGAAAAACTCATTCAATATTTTCGTCTCCGTTTTCACAGAGAAATAATACATTATTTTTTTAAAAAGTAGGAAAAATGGGGCCAGTAAAGGAAATTCTAATACAAAATTAGTATTTGGATTTAAGGGGGTTGCAGGGTAAATAATATATATATATATATATATATATATATATATATATATATATATATATATATATATATATATATATATATATATATGCAAATGTACGAAAATTTATTTTTTTAAATTAAATATATAAAAAATCTTACGTGATAAAATACACTGACATGGGATTACTAGATCTTCCGAAAGAATCGATACATTTTCTTCGCATGAGCATTACACAGCCAAATAATTCATTATGTGCGAAAAACTCATTCAATATTCTCGTCTCTGTTTTTACTTAGAAATAATGCATTATTTAAAGAACAAAATAGAAATATATATCTGTGTAAATGTAATAGAATTAGGAACTGGATTGAAAGGGGATGCATCGTATCTTCAAAGATACGCTGAAATATAAAAAACTAATATTTTTTAAATTAAATATTCATTATTTTACATCTGTTTAAGGCTCTAGCAAATGTTAAAAATCTTACTTTATAAAATTCATAGACATGGGGTCACTAGATCTTTCGGAATAATAGATATATTTTATTCGGACGAGCTTTTCACAAACAAATAATGCATTAAATACGAAAAACTCCTTAAGTTTTCTAGACTGTTTTTTACAGTGAAATAATGCATTTCTTCAAGATTAAATAATATTTACTTGACAAACTTGAACATTCTGATGTTTAAAAATTGGAATTCGAAGGGATTAACTGATTATTTTTAAAATAAACGAAAGTTTTTATAAATTCAATTTTTTTTATTTCATTTATATTTAGTTTCTCCTATCTGAGGTTTTAACAGATATCTGAAATATATATTCTTATTTCACAAATATTGTATCACATTCTCTCAGGAGAAGCCGTATCTATTTCTTTCGTGGAAGGCTTACATAGACAAATAATACATTTTATCCCACGTAATATTGATATTTATTGCTGCCTGTTCTTTGAGAGATAATTAATCCTTCATTTAGAATATTAGTTTTGGATTTTGTGTAAGAAAATTTAAATTTTTCAACTTCGCAGAAAAAAAAATCAGAATTTCTCTCTATTATTTCATATAAAATAGACATTTTGAAATTTTTTTAAAATTTCTAGCTAGATTGATGATTTTAATATGTAACAATTCAATAAAAATTGTGAATAATATTCAAATTTTAAACAATATAAGTAAAATGGAAAATAATCCAATTTCTGTATTCAATTCTAATTCACTGTACAATTCACATAACTTGTCATATTTTGCGAGTATACGAAAAATTTGATTTCGGAGTTCTCCCACTGGCTTTATTGATATTTTGGCATAATGTTAAGTAATACGTAAACTGGATATTTTTTTCTAATTTACCAAATGCTTTGATTTTTGCTAAGTAAAAAAAGAGCCTTTCAGTGTTTAAATTATTATCACAGTAAAATTAAAACTAAAATAATAAAATAAATTACCTAATTAATGTTTATGTTGCATAAGTATACATCTTTCCATTTTCTAAATACATCATTAGAATAATACATATATCTAGGCCAGAGATTCTGAATGAAAGAAATGCTTCCTCCTTCAAAAGATGTTCAAAAATTGTGTTTCAAAGATTTAAAATTGCAAAAAGAATTTTAAAAATCTTGAACGATTAAAATTAAAAATCTTGGTAAATGATTAAAATTATTGAAAAATACTTTTAAACTTTGAGAATTTCTGCTCTAGATATCATTCCTTGTACATTGTTATAAAAAAATATATGTAATTTGAGTCATTTGATCGTCTTAAAGGAACCTGCCCTTCAATTGACTGTGATTTTAAGTACAAAAATTTGTGATTAATTTACACAAAAAACGGAATGTAAAAGAATCATTTTAAGCACAAGATGAAATATTTACCCATTTGAAATCGTCACACAGACTTCTTCTGTTTCGGTTCATCATCATGTGGGGTTCGACATTCAAATAATTTGTTCTTTACTCAGGAATGAAACTTCTCAATATTCCAGCTTGTTTTACTTAGTTCGACTTGTTCTACTTGCTCGATTTGTTCTTGCCTCGGCGGGTGAAAAGATTGGTGGGTTGAGTAGGTGTGACAAACATGCGACTTTTAAATTAGCTGCCTTTGGAACACATGCGAATCAGAATATGTTCTAATAAATGGTCTAATCGCATCATTTTTTTGGACATTTTCCATTAGCAGTATTATTCTATTACTGATACTTCAGACATTTCACATTGTTGAAAAAAAAATTCGGAAGAAGACTTGATATATACACCTTCTTTTAATATCATCACATTTAATCCAAATAATTTTTCAACAGTTCTGAAGTTTCCTGAATTTGTTTTTAGCTTCCAAACGAATATTATTTCATAAATTATGTACTTTAATCAGTTATTCTTTATGCTTAGATATTAATCGAAAATATCATTAGTGTCAAAAATTATTATCTCAAAACAATGATGAAAGTGGATAATCACAAAAAAAAATACAACCTTTACAAATGAGATTGTCTGTATTTTATAAAGAAGAAGTACAAGCCGCAAGAATGTGATTGTTTTAAAATAGCATAATCATTAGCCTCTTAATTTGCGGATTTATGTTTTGAAATAGTTTATTTGTATTTAAACAGCATATTTTTTAGCCCTTTAAATAGAGGTATGTTGCTCTTTAAACAGTTTTGCTCAATCGCAAGGGCCTCGGTGGCCTGATGGTAAGTTCTCGGCTTCGAAACCGGAGGGTTTCTGGGGCGAGTCCGTTGAACAGCCGTCATGTGAGAGGATCTGACGCACGTCAAATCCGTCGTGGCCAAATGTCCTCCCACTGTTGTGGAGTGAAAGCTTGGATATGAGTATGCCAGCTCAGGTGCCGTTCTCGTCATATGACTGCAGTTCAAAATTACAAGATCTGCCCCAAAATAACCCTAGTTTAGCTTTAAAAAAAACGGGACGTTAATACAACTAAACTTAATCTCAATTCTTTAATAATTCCAATCTCGTCTGTTTTGTTTCTAAAATCTATTCATATAGTTCATTCCTAATTTTCTTTGTAAAAGTTCACTCAAAAACAATTCTGATATAAAAATTTTAATTTCAGCAATTTTTATTCCAATTCGGTGAATATTAAAACATTTTTGGCTGAATCCACAGATAAAAAATAATCAATATAATTTCAACAACATTGCACTAATTCGGAACTTTCTACAAATGTGCCGTCAAGTTTCCATCTCAAATCACGGTGAAATTTTGCAATGATTTTTGCACTTCGGATTGCATTGAGAGATTTGTAATGTTTTTTACTCTTCAAATGTATGTTATATTTAGGCTTCGTAGACATAACTACAGAGCAGATTCTACATTGAAATATACCTTTATTTCTCTGATTTACTTCTTCAGCCAATTTCAGCAGTCTGTTATGGTACGTTTGGAAATCCACGTGTTTCTTTGTTTCAGCGTGGAAGTTGAGATTTTTGGCATGTTTTCTGCTTTTGTAATGTGCCAACATCGGTTCTACGTCGGTAGTTTTGACATCGCAAAGCTCACAATAGAGTAGTTGTGTTGGATCTTCTACTGCCTGAGGAACCAATTTTTGGAATATCAAGTTGATGATGCCAACTTCTAGCGAACTTTCTGCAAGAGAGATGCTTTCCAGCTTCTTTCTTTGGTGGGCTTTGGTTAGTAAGTGAGTAGCGCATGGAATAACGCCATTGAAACGAAGATTGCACATCAGGCATTCTATGAGATCAGGCTGATATTCCATGTTAGGCTATCAGATATTCCTGAAAAATTCATCAAAATTAGTTCATCTTGGTAATCTCAATACGATTTTTTAAAAACAATGCATTACTTTCTGTTCTTACTCTAAAACTGAAAGCGTGTGACAAAGATTATTTAATCAATAAATTTCTGAAACATTCTTTGTTGATAAATATTTTGCATTTAATATTTATAAAAAGGTTCATATTTATTTTATTCTGAGATATTCAATTACTAAAATATTGAATTAAACACTGAAATCTATATAAATAAACGAGCAGGGTTAAATTTATACTTGAACTTTTTCAGACAATTTCAATTTATTGGCGTATTAAAAAAAAGTGGAGTTCGGTGCATAATATTATTATTTTGTCTCTAGTCATCACGTACTCTTTGTAAGTTTAAATGGCACCCAAGATAGAATTTTGTTTAGATACTAAAGTCTTAATTAAGGCTGCCTCTAAAGATTAATTTCCATTGCATTTACAGCTCTTTTAACAATTGATAAAGTGCTTAAACTGACTAATTATTTATAAGATAATAATTAATTCGTTTAATTAATAACTGCAAGATAAATCTTGCAATCTGGATCACAAATGGCATGCACAGTATTGCATTTTCTATGTAACTTTGGCATCTCAGAAATTGATTCTATGGATAAATATATGCATTTGAAAAAACTTTTGCAGCAAATTTACCTATCAGTTTTTTTAATAGCTTAAATCAATTTCTAATACGTAAAAAAGTATTAACAATTGTGATATTATTTTATAAAGATATCAAATAAACCTAACATACTGATTTTGAATAAAATTCAAAGATTTTAAGCAATTTCCATATTATTAAGATCCTTTTATGATCCGCTTTATTTTGCATCATTTTAGATTACTATAGCTTTTGCATGAGACTACATTTAGCTTTATTGGTGCCTAATGATAGATTAGACATTCAACAAATAGATAGACATTTCAATAGCCAATAAAAACTAAACATTGGAAATAGATAAGAAATTAAATTCATACATATTGTTTATTTAAAACATTTTTCAACTATAAAAAATTTGTGCTTTAAAATGAATCTAACTACTTCAATAATTCAAAATTCATTATCATAATCATTTTGTACTAAAAAACTTTAATAAATAATATTCTAATTCATATCGTCAAAACATTTTTGAACAAAACTTTTGTAAATTATTTTACATTTATACGAAAATATCTATTTCACGTGCTAAAACGAAAACTTATCCGATAAAAAAAAAAGAATTAATACGAAGTGATCTAGTGCGTAATAATAACGATCAACTCTTATCATTCAGGAAAGCAAAACTAGATAAGACAACAAATTTTCTTTTTGTTCTTCTTTTGCTGAAAAATTGATTATATTTTATAAATTTTTGAGTCTTTTAGTATTTAAAAAAACTGTAAAAGAAATCAAAAGAAAGAAGAGGACATAATCCATTATAAAATCTATCTATGCAAAATTTTGACAGCAAAGGTATATTTTTTTTCTTATTCACTAACTTTCCAAAGCATAGTTTTGTTTATTTATTGATTCAATAACTGATTTAATTGTCGAACAGATTTTCATTTCCAAAAAAACTTGGCAATCAGTGAAATAACAATAAAAATATTTTTATTATTATAATTTTCACTTCAAATTTCACAAAATTAAAATTAAATATTCACGCTTCAGCAAATAAATATGCGTAAAAAATTCGATTTATCTAAGTCCTAAAAAAAATTTCAATCTATTTTAATTAAAACCTTAAAAAAATACTTTGATTTCTAATTTACATGGGTTTCTCATATCTTTTCATACATAATAACGGTAACTTTAACTGTTTTAAATTCTAACCAAGATCGATTCCAGCTTTTCTCCCGAAACGGGGATTCCCCTCTCTGAGCAGTTTAAAATATCTCGAATTATCTCTTTCTTTTCGTCAGACAGTCGGTGTAGTTGCGCCGCGATTTTTTCCGGTGATCGCGGCTCAGTCGGACTTGCTGACACTCGTATTTTTTAAGTCTCCTCTTTAATCCTTTTGATTAACAATAAACGGAATTACGGCTTTTTATCAACAACTACTATTTCGTTATGTGAGTTACTTTTTATTATTTCGAATTAATTAATTGTATAGTTTAATTATAACGAATTCACTCTGAAAATGCTAATTTAGCTACTCGAAATGAATTGCCTAAATGCATACTATAGCAGATGATAAGTCAGGCAATTCGATTTTAGACTACCATTGAGTTAATTACTTTGAGTTAATTTTTCAAAAATACCTATTTAAATTAGTAATTTTATTTCTTTTCTCTTCTCTTGTTTTTTTTTTTTTTTTTTTTTTTTTTTTTGTAAATTTTGTATGTAATAATTGATAGAAACTTAAGAAGTTCATTGCGATACAAAATAAAGTAATTTTCAAGTTAGAAGAATTTCCAAATTCTTAAATTTTAATTTTTAAAAAAATCTGTATCTATAAACGATATGGAAAATAATCAAACAGTATAAATCGATTGAAATACTCTAAAGAGAATTGACAAATTGAAATATTAATTTGTATCTTAATTTTTTTTTAAAGTCAATCATAGTCATTTTATCTTCTAAGAACAGCATAAATGCTGACTGAATGGAAACTCAAAAAAAGAGCATCCGCTCTCACTTCCTTTTCAAGATAACAGAGCTTAGAATAAAACAATCGTGACTAAATGATAAAAACAGCTAGCCTGACGCCTTGGTCAAAATTACTTATTTGAATGAAAACAGCATTTAAAAAATTTTGTATTGATGATTTTATTAGTAGTTTCCAATATTTGTTTAATTAATCCTAAAATGTATTCACGTGCACGTATTTTAATTTAAATGAATTATTTCAAAGCTTAATGGTTCTTTTTAGCGTAGAAAATAAGTCCTTTTTTTACTTTTTTATTATTATAAATATTATGAAATATATATATATATACAAATCTGTTGCTCAAATTACAGCCATAATAGAATAAACCACCGTTTTAAAAGTAAAAAAAATGTTCATTTATTTTCTAGACAATTTCTTGACTTTTTTTATTAAATTCTGAATAAATGTTCCAAAATATTCATTTACTATATAACTCCTGAATCCTACAATTTATGGATAAATTCTCAATTTAAGAGTTGCTTCGAGTTAAAAAAAATCTACTTTACAGCTGAATAGTACTTTATCAATCCTTGCATCTTCATGCCACGTAAGCCTGGATCAACACGATTAGCAAGCACTTTTAAATTACAGTTTGAGACCTATATGGAATCAACACATTTGAATATTTTAACAGCTAGAACTACTTTCTTGTCATTTTAAAGTACTAAACAAAATAACTTTAATAAAACTTTCAGAGGTCATTTCATTAAAATACTTTTTATTTATATTAAAAATTATCGCAATCAATTTTCAGTAATGAAATCAATTTTTATCTGTTTGATTAATTTTCCAATACATATATTCTTTTCAAGTCGAAAAAGTTTTTTAAATAAAAAGGAAGAGAACAATCTGCTTAGACAAAAAGCTGCGAGTTTTTTAAAAAAAATGAAAGAGATCCAGAAACTTTATCGATATAAAAAAAATGTTCATTTAATTATTAATTGAAATTATGAGTAATTCAAGTAAATTAGTACTGGAATTGAAAGACATAGAATGAATAAATTAAAAACTTCTCAATTAAAAATGAAACAAAAAGAAATTATAAGAAATTATCATCTCTCAAAAAAAATTGTTTATACCATTGAATGAACGAAAGTAGGCAAAAGAGAACCAACTCAAAAATAGTAGGTACTCCTTTCATTCAACTTCAAAATTAAGCTTTCCTTTACATTAAGAAAAAAATGAAATCAAATATGAATGCGGTTCATATTATTGGCCATATATGTCCTATTTTAACATACTCCAAGTGAAAGTAGTAAATTATATCTCTGTATTTCATTTTATCATTTCTTGAGCAAAGTTGTTTACAAGACAGTAGTTTTAATTTTTTTTATCTTAGTCGACCTTCATTTAAAACATTTTTTTTTATTTTTGAATAAATAAGAGGAATTCTAATAAAATAAGATGGAAAAAAATGAAGGTAAATAAGAATTTTATAATTGCTCCTTGTGGCAACAGATAGAGAAAGGAGAGAAAAATATCAACGTCATCAGCATTCCAATTTCTAAAGCCTAGTGCATACAAAATAAGACTAACGAGTTTATGCTTTCATTTATTTCTAAGCGCATAAACGGTGGATTTTTTTTCGGATATTTGATTTTGAAGAAGGAAAAAATAATAGGAAAATTGAAATGGAATAAAAAGGAGAAATATTTATCTTGAGTTAACTGCTTTCGCTGAAATTTGCAGAAAAAAATTTTACTGCTACATTTTTCCAAAACTGATTGTTGCATTATATTTGCCTTGCAATGATCTTGAGTTGATCCATTTTTCAACAGCAAACTAATAAATTTTGATACAGTTTTCCAAAGTGAGCTCAAATTCCAGAGCACGGAAGTAGATGCTCAAATGCATAAATACATCCGATTTACACATTCGCGTTCGCCTGTTTTGAATCTGGTTTCTGAATGATTATTCAACACCGTATCTCCCAAAAGTCTTAAGATGAAACCCGTCTTTATCGTAAAAAGTAACAAAAGATAAATTGTGAAAAGAGGAATGAACTGAAATTCAAAACGAAAACAAAAAGAAAATATAAAAAGAGCTTAATACATCTTCCGTCATGGAAGAGTATATTATCTTGATTAATTTTTGACAGTAACAAATTGTTTTTAATAAAATTAAGAAATCCGAAAAAAAGGAATGTTAATATTCCAATTTTAAGCAGTGAAAGCATTTTAGCAGTAATATAAAAAGATTGGTTAATACACAATAACAATAATAAGAATGGAAACTACTGAGTTGTAAGAATGTCTTCACAAATTCTAATTTTATATGAAATAATAAAAGAATTATAAATTAGCATTTTAATATCTTGCAAAGAAGCAGTGACATAAGTTTTAAATTACACTATAATTATATTCACAATCTTATTATTCTATATCTTAATTTTATTTCTAAGAACGATATTAAAAACTTTAGTAGTTTCTTTTGTTAATTATTACTATTTCCAAAAAATTGCACTTAGAAACAGGAATAAAATATTTCTGATGTTTTACACTAAGTTACAATATTCATTTGTTGGCTTTAATGAGAACAAAATTTAAATTATTTCTAATTTAAAATTTATATATCAATAAATTCTAATCTTTAATTTTTTATATTTTATTAGAAACTAAATCCTAAAAAATATATTGTCAGCAACAAAATAACAAAATTGTCAGTTATAACAAAATCGAAATAAGATGTTAAAATACTTGAATAATATAGATTGAAAAGTTTTAAATTTAAAAAATTAAATGGAAATTTTTATAACTAAATTTTAGAAGCGAAAATTGAATTTGTTTAATGCTCAAAAGTCAACTTCGCTAACTTCTTTAAAAAATTATTTTATCTAAATAAAGATTTTCTTAAAAAAATATTAAGATCTGAATAATTATTGAAAATAATCATCAAATAAATGGACAATAGAGAGTCTAAACGTTTTATGTATTTTGGATTCTGTATTGGAAAGTGCTCCAACCATTTTGATAAACATTTTTCCAATCAATTCATATACAATATCGAATAAAAGAATCACTTTTAGCAAAACGCAACACTGAATTTGTCTGTTGTTTTAAAATATTTATTTTAGAGACAGTTCCTCTTTAGATAATTTATTTCAACCTGTTGATAAATTTAAATAAATTATTTTTCCTCATTTCTTATGCCAACAAAATAAAGCGTTTTCTCATAAATAATTATATTCAATAATCAGATCCGAAGATAATAACTGCAAGAGAAGAAAATCAATTCTCAGGTAATAACAATAAATTCCGTTATGTACTCTAAAATAAAATCAGTTTTATTCAAGACCAAAGTTTTACGTATCAATAAAGTAAATTAATGTGACCACATTCATATAATAAACTGCGCATGCCATCTAACACCTTATTACAATGTCTGAAATCATTTTCTTTGAAATTCTTGTTTTAATTGCATATAAATTCTATTATTTATGATTACATACTTTTCTTTAAATTTCAACTATACCTTTGTTACCTTCCGAAAATTGTTTCTAAATTTTCAAAACTATAAATAATTCCCAAGTTTAATATTTCAAATTTTTAACGATAATTATTTTATTTCTTAATATTCATTATATAAAATTTGCTCAAATCAATATGGTATATATTATATTATGTATGAAAAAAACTGATCGAACTTTATTGACAATTAATTGCTTTGTTATAAATAAAACAATTTTGAACAAAAATTATTTCTTTTAAACTAAATTAGAAAATTTATATGAAAAATTCAGATATTGTTGATCAGCTTTTAAATAAATGGTACAAATACGAGAATTTTTTTTTCATAATAAACACTGGTGACTAAAAACTATACATAGAAAGATCAAATAAATAAAATTACATGAAAATTTCATTGAAAAATCTGATCACTTTCAAAAGATACAAATTTGATTACTATTTAGAACATAACGTGTAAAATTAAATTAATAATCAATATATAATTATTTTACTTTAATTGCTTTTTTAATTTTTTACAATGATATTTATTTAACTATTCCTAGACGATTATTTAAGCATTATTAATTATTAAAAAGCCAATTATTAATTATTAGAAAAATGCAAATGATTACTGTTTGTACAAAATTTAGTTATTGAAATTCTTAAATGATTCATTTAAATATAACTAATTTTCAAAGTTAAAAATACAATAAAATATTCTTTCAACTTTTAATTAATAAAACATTTATTTTTACCATTGAAATGTAATAAGACTGATTTTGCTCATAACAAAATTTACACATTTCCACTTAGCAATAAAAAAATATCAGATATATACACAATTTATAAATGAAGCATTGTGTTAAACTCTCATCTCTACGGATCACTCATTTTTTTAACAAAATATTTCAAATAAATTTTTTAACTAACACAATCTATGAATTTCACCAAGTACTAAATAATTTTTGCATTAACTAAATAAACAAATTATCAAAAGTAGATACAACATATTTTATTAATTAAATATTACACTAATGAAACTTACCAAAATTATCGTCTGCTGGAAGAAGATATCTGATAGCTTCTCACTTCCTCACCACTTCTGAAGGGAATGATCGAAAGCCGCTAATATATAGTGTTTTCCTGTGATGCAACCGAAACTTTCCCTCAGTTTCAATTCCTAAAGTTTCTCCAGCGCCTCGATTCATTCATAACTTTCAGTTTTGTTTTATAGTAAATGACGTCACAAGCAGTAACTGACGTCACGGAGCACTCCCAATTACTCTTTTAACCTTACGGTCTGTCCGATTACTATAGTACATGTTTTTTTAATTTTTACCTTTTTAGTAAGGGACGGGTTTTAGTTCGTTTCTTTGCACGCGTTCAATTAGTTTAGTTTAGAGAAGTTTAAAACTTTTTGTATTTATTATTTTTGTATAAATATTGAATATGGGGTCTGAATTAAAATTTTAATATCTTTTTTCTAGATACGGTATCTTATCATTTATGGCTTTTCACTTAAAAAAACACGAAGCACAAAACTGATAATTGCTGAAACAATTCAGATTGGGAATTCCTTTAAAATTAAAAAAGCAAGTTAATGTGCCATCTTCAGGCATTATTTATTCATTCGATCAGCTTGTACCACCAGTGGTAAAAAAACTTTTACCAGTCAACTTATTTTTCCTTATGAAATATGAAATCCAGTAAATTTTTATAATTGCAATAATTTATATGTCTTTGATATGCACTAAATGACTGTCAAATTAATGGAAGTTTTCATGCAGAACTGAAAAATTGATCAATTTAGAATTTTAATTTAACATCTGTAAGACTTAATATTACACCACATTTCTTTCTTTAGAGTTCATGGGCTCAATCAGATTTTTGATAAATTGCTCATGTTTCTAAGTTAATTAAAATGTAAAACATCACTTTATTTTTTCCTTTGATTTTTTTTCTTTTAATTTTTAAGTATCATATAAATTTTTAAGAATAGCAATTTTAGAACACTACTGAGCTCTGATTTTGGAACCCATCCCAAAAATTTACCTTTCATTTCTGACCATCAAAATTCTGAATGTAAATTTATCACATATTAATCTTGACAAAATATAGACTACTACTGACATTTTTTTGATAGGAATAAAATATATTGAATCAGAAAAATTAGTACAATATTAAAACTTTTACAGATTTATGAAACGAAATTTTTGAAAAATACAACTTTTTAATGCATGTCACAAGGAGCCTCATTAATTATTTATAGATTTATTTTGTGCGGAAGTTCGGGTATATTTGTGAGAGTAATACCAACATTTATTTATATTCCTATACGAACGATGGTGTACAAATCAGATATATTTCTGAGAGTAATACCAGTACACATATTTATCCTTCCTATATGAATGTTGGTGTACTAAGATATATTTATGATAGTAATACCTGTGCGCATATTAATCTTCCTATACGAGTGATAGTGTACTAATTGGGTATATTTGTGAGAGTAATGCCAGTACAGATATTATCCTGCCTATACGAACAGTGGTGTACTAATCGGTTATATTTGTGACAGTAATACCAATACAAATATTGATCAGTCCTGTACGAACGGTGGTATATTAATCGGGTATATTTGTGAGCGTAATACCAGTACACATATTTATTCTTCCTATACGAACGGTGGTGTACTAATGGTGATTGATTCTGTATTGAAGTTTCATGGATTTGAGACAGATTTTAACACTGATCCACAGTATATATGAGCCAAAACTAAATCGATCGGAATCGCACATTCTCTCGTTTGTGTAGCTTGAAAGTTTAAAAAAGGTGGGAATACTGACTTCGGTGTAATCATCTGAACACATTTGAATTTTCGCCAATTTTAAATTGTTCGTTGGTAACTAAAAAAAATAGGGATGTTAATGCAACAATTAAAGCAAAAAGCCTGAATTTTCTAAATCAGATCATCTTTTTTATGTATTTCTATTTAGTTGAGTATTGTTTTAAATGAATACAATTTTTGAAAAGCGATTATTTGTTTAATTAGAAAATAGTGCATCTTTTCTCTGGAACCTATATTTAATATCAACCTGTATTAATTAGAAAATAATATATCTTATCCGTATTTTTCTCTTCATTACCATGAACCCATATCTGGTAATATTTATAAATCAACTGTTTCTTCCAATAGCTTTTCTCAATCAAATTTTTATAGAAGTACACCAAGTATCATTTAACTTAATGATTCAAATTTTAATAGAATTATTTTAGCATAGGCAAATAATACGAGATTTTTTAGATGTTCATAGTCCATTAGGGCCAAGATTATCTGATAAAAATTAAAACGCAGTTTAAATGACAAACAGCTAAGCAGAATCGCTTCATGAGTCATCTCCAACACATAATAAATGTCGCTGCGTTTGCTATACAATTAATTCGCCTTAAATTGTGTTATAATGTGTAGTCCGTTTTCCTTATGCGAAAACACAGTGGATTCCAAAACTATTGCTGCGTATCATCCCACCATCAGAGAATATTGATGATGTTCTTGGGATTCTAACCTTATTCGACAGAAAAATTACCCTGCTGTTATGAAGGAGATCACTCAACTTACTCTAGATACCAAGGCGGAGTATATCTTTTCTACGAGAGAGAGCATTATGAGTACATAAATGAAGTCAATGGATAAGTAAGCGGGTTCTTGATTCTCATGGTGATTTAGTAATGGTGTGGAGTTGGGTTCCTTTTACTCCGATGACGGAACGTACCTCCCGGGATAGGGATGATGTGGTGACCTCTATCATTCAGACGAAACCAAATGTCAATGCAGACAGAAGTTAGAATGAAATGACTTTATCCCCTTAGTAAACCTGTTTTCAAAATATGTTCTAATCATGAATTTTTTCTTGAGCAGTTGACGTGTTAACGATACGTGCAACTGTAAGTAGTAAAATCATGTTCTTTCTATTAAATAGTTCTCTCAGATTAAACAATAAATTATTTTTTATTATTATTAACATGAATCAGTTGTTGAATCAGAGTTTTTTAAAAGGATCCAATATGGGTTTTTTAATATGATATTTTTTAATCGTACATTAATGAATAATACAGAAACAACAGGGAAATTTAGAGTCAAAGATAATTAAAAGATCAATAAAAATATCAGGAGTCATTCTATAAAATGCAATAATTTTAACATAAGTCGTTAATATTAAAAGGAATTAACAAGAAAAAGTTAATATCATTAGTAGAAAGATACTTCTAAAATAAAAGAAATGAATGGAAAGCTTCCAGGTGTTTTAAATTTTCTTGATTCTTTTATTTAGTCAAATTAATGGATTAAACAGGTTAAAAATATTTTCAAAAAATATTCTAAAAAAGTATTTTAGCAACTAAGGCGTGAGAATAGAATGAGCAAATTAATTTTCAGAATTGAAATTGTTATTAATCATATTCTAGCATAAAGTAAAAAGAAGCTCATTATTTAGCTAGTTTTTGAGGCATATGTATAGTAAGAAACTTAACTAAGCTGAAAGTAAAATTTTAGATCTATTTATTGCAATGGAACATGTCTAATTTTAAAGTTTTTAATTCAAATACCTATGATTTTTCTCTTTCACGTTCTTAGTTTTTTTTTTATTATTATTAATTTAATGTCGGTAGTATATCGTTTGTAATTTGAGTTTATTTGTTAATATCTAAACTAAATAGCGTTAAAAAATCGTTTTCATTTGTGAAATATTCAGCTACATCGCATACTCTGTAATCGTAACTGAACATGTTTTAAGGTCTAAATTCACTCTAGAGCTTAATTGTAGTGCAATGTATTCATTTTTAAAAACCGATATAAATTTCTTGCTTTAAAAAGAAACTTTGAACGCATTAGATATAAGTAGCTCTACTGATTTTGATTCTGAATTTAATTTAATTATGATAATGCCCTGCTTGAAAGTAACACAAGAGGTATATTAAGGCAGATTACGTAATTCTGAGTACCTGAAAGAAGGCGAAGATGACAAATAAGTATTTAAATTAGTTTATACAGTCAGTTTATCTTAATCCGAATTTTTGGATAATTATCATGGCACTCAGTTTTTAACTGACTAAGTTATCGGTAAAAGAAAAATAAGAAAAGAAATATTTTTTTTATATCAAATATTGTAAATTCTTCCCTCGTATCACAGAAACCATTTTATTTTGAAATACGTGATGTTGCGATTAATGTAACTATATATAAAAAGATCTAATAGATCTAATTATTGATCTACTAACTTTATTCATATTTTCTTTTTGTTTAGAATTAATAAATATCTTATGATGTAAAATTTATATCGAAGTGTGCAGGAGTGACCGCAGTTGTTTATCATTTAAAAATATGAAATGATTTTATTCTCACTTGAATCAAAAGTGGCCTGCGCCAGTTAAATTTTGGAATCGGTTGCGCTACTTGTAAAAGGAAAATTGAAATCTTATCACGACACAAAGAAAGAATATATGATTTACGCTTTTTATATAGCTCATGCTATATAACAAGCGTTTTTTAGTTAATTAGACTGTTTAGTCACAAAATCTATACTACATTATGTTTTATAGTATTTGAGATCAAATTTTTTTTTAAAAAATCCATTCAGTGATTTAGTTTTCTACAGCTTTCAAACTATTCAGGTGTTTCATTACATTGACGAAGCGATAAATAAAATTATCATTCTAAGGCCTGATTATTATTAAAATCAGCTAATTTACAGAAATTATTAAATTTTGATTATTTATTGAATATTTTAATTTAATTCATTTATTTTTAATATTAATTACTCATATATATATTCTGTATGAATAATTAATATTAAAAATTTATCTCCATAATCGAATCATTTAGTTTAATGATTAATTTTGTTTATACACGAAAATCAATCAAAGGAATGATTTATTCTGAATTTGTTTTTCGTAGATTTTCAAATATTATCAAAATTTTTGTCTGAATTTTTTATGCCGCTTCGCTTAATAAATTGCTTATAAGCAAAAAGTCATCGCTTTTTCTGTAAGTAATAATTCAGTACGAAATTAATTTATTATTTACTTACATTGCAATTTATTGCGAAAAGATATATCTTAATTCATAATTTTCAGGGAAACTATTTATCCGAAATGTATTATTTCGATTTCAAAGAAAATTCAAATTCTTTTTCTATTCCATACAATTTTCTATTAATATAATGTTAAAATTTAATTCTTAATTCAAATTTATTTTGGGTAATTCTAATATAAAATCAAAAATTTTAAAACATTTTTTTTTACTTTAATTGTTTTTATTAGTTAAATTCATTCCTAGTTCATATACTCCATGAAAGTAAGTGAAAAATTCTTAGGACCCATAGTTCATTCGAAAGTTGAGTTTAAAAAAGCAATAATAAATTTTTCAACTTTTATAAAATAATTTGAATGTGTTAAATGTTAAAAATACTGCTAATTTGTTTTATTGTATAATTGTTGCAAAAATTTTGTACTGTTTATTCAAATTATCAGTTTTTTAACTATTAAAATTTCAGTTATTTTTATTTTTATTTACATATTTACTTTAAAATTACTTACTTCTTTTCTATATATTATGAAGTATTAATTAAATTTATCGACTTTTTTTACAGTCTTGTAAGTTTCGAATGCGCATAATTTCGCTGTATTTTTAAATTGCCGCATTATTATTTTCATATGCGCTTTCATTTCAGATATTTTCATTTGAAATTATTTTTAAAATAATTTTATAGAAAAAAATCAAATTAAGGAAATCATATTTAAATTGTCAAGTAAGTTGAATTAATTAAGCTTGAAAACTATTTACATAGTCTATTTAATGATATATTTCATATTTATTCCATCTTATTTTAAAATTCTAAACTAGAAAAACTAAACTGTTGATCGTGAGTAATAAAAAAATATATAAATTTCAAATAGTAGGTGGTCGAAGGTGTATAAAACCGGAAACTATGTTTAAAAAAAACGAACGATGATCTTCTCAAATTCCCATGTTGTCTATGTCATTAAGAGAGGCAATATTTTAGAAAAATGGTAAAAAATTTGAGATAAGCAACAATTGGATGACAAATCAGTCACTTTTCAATCATATAGCAAAAACCCACTAAATTTTCAATCATATAGCAAAAACCCACTTCTCCCACAAGACAAAAAAACCCGTCTTTGCATAAACAATCACAAATACTTCCTCAAAATGCTTAGCATAGCGAATAAGTCTTTGTTTCACTTTCGTCTTAAAAACATCTCGCAATAACGAATAATGGAAAAGGATTGATGCATTCCAAAGGTGATTAAAATTTTAACGCATATTACTTTGATCATAAAGAAGTATTTTTTAAGCAATCATTTATAAATAATAAAATTTAAACTTGTTTTCGTCCTGAGCTAAAAAGAACAGGTGTTCACTCATCATGATTATTATTATTCATTCCGGCTTGGGGGGAAAAGTTGCCGATTTTACAAAATCGTCTGCTTTTCTTTATTTTTACCTAAATATTTTGTTATAAAGCATTTTTCGAGAATTAGTTTGTTTAATTGTATAAAACTAGTATCTGTTCAAATTGATCATGCAGTTGGTTTCTGATATTTTTGCTGGTCGGTACAGGCACATTCTGAAACTTATTTTCGTACATAATCATTCCAGATTTTGATCCCTGCTTGTTTCTATATTTATGATATCCCACAACTAATGTCCAATAGGTCATAAATATAGAAGGTACCAGAGTGATAAATATAAAATACGATTTCATATTTGTCACCCAGAAACAGCATTCTGAACCCTAAAACAAACATCTGAAAAATCAGACGAGGACGCTCACGGCTCGCATAATATTCGACATGAATCTGAAATGTTAGATATTTTCCTGAAACAAAAATCCCAGACTCCGATTAACTTTCTTCAAGACACCAGAAAATATTGGATTCATTATTATGGGGAAACGGGGTTAACAGAAAACGTATTGGTTACACTAGAAGAAATAACGTGAGCAATTTTTATATTTTTTAAACAATATTCTATAATTTATGCGTAAATTCCATAGACTTCTAATTAGTTCTGATATTTTTGTTATAAATGTTTCTTTATTCAAATATCATAATGTGATTTTTGTATTAATGAAATAATTTATTATATCTTTTTTCTATTTCTTGTCCATTTTTTAATGATTTTTTTCAATATTCCATACTGCTACTCACTTACATATTTTGGGGCTGAGTTTTTAAATGTTATTGATTTTTCCTAAATTACAAGTACATTTTTTTTACTTTATATTTAACAAACAATTCGTTAAAAATTTATCAATGATTTTTTTCATTTATTAATATTTTATGTTGTAATCTTTTTGGCTGGTTGTAATCTTTTGGATTTTCATATATCAATGTTTTACTGGTCTTTAAAAGTCAAAGTGAAAGGCATTATTGTCATATAACTTAGTTACCCAATTGCTTTGCTCGAATTTATAGAATGTCAATGTCGGAATCGATGTGATTCCTTATTATCAATAAAAGACATGTAATAATTAAAAAGCACATCAGAAAAAAAGTGTTTGTAAAAAATATGATGAATTTTAAATAACTTTTTAATGTGACAGAGAACGATTTTTACTAAATCATTTTCCACATTTATTTTCATCAGATTTATTAAACAAATTTACTTATTTTAATATCTATCTTTATATATTAACTTGTTTCATCGGTCTTGCAAATGAAAATTACATTTATTCAGATTTATGATTAAACGTGGAAATTTATGCTTTTATATTTCAGTATTTTCATCTGTTGTTGCCGGTGAAACATCAGGTGTTGAACACTGTCTCTCATTATTTGTTTTAAGCGGCAGTGGATTGATAGTCAAAAACCTTTTTTTTTTTATCATATTTGGCGTTTTAGCAACTGGAAAACTTTTATCTTTTGCTGTGCAGCGTTATATTATCAAATTTATTTCAATTTTATAATATTTGTAACTTTAATATTGCATGACTGTGTAAGCTTTTTAGAAATATATGAATCCTTTTGTATAAAAACTGATACAATACATAAATAAAGATATTTTATACCAATTTATTATTTTATGTTTTCTTTTCTGCATTGAATATACATTTTTCTATTGCAAAAAATCAGAATATATATATCTCACTGAGTTGATTTAAAATTATTATTTCACTTATTGAATAATTCTATAGATTAAATAACATTTTATAACATTCTATAAATTATAACGTATTAAGCTCAAATTTTAAAACTAATCAATTAGACAACTTCTAAATTTGTATGGATTTAATAAAAAAGTTACTTTTCTTTCGCAGATATTTTGGAACGGAAAAGAACATTTTTTTCTACATAAAAAGGAGTAACGTAGTAAGTATAAATAATACCATATATACCAAATAAAATAATTGTTTAAAAAAATAAACATAATTATTTACCATAAATAATACCAAATATACATAATAATTTTGCTTCCTCGTCAGATTTCTGCAGGAGTAGGGATTCTTTTTTTAAAATGTGATATAAACACATTACTATTTAACGTTAAAAATTCCTTTTCCATCCTTGTAACCTGTCCGAAGCATCTATACTTACTTGTTCTGCTATGTTACTTGTTCCACGCCACTGAAAAAAAAAAGAATATGTATAAAGAATAAAGAAAAACGTCTTGCATCTAGCATATCGTCTCTTGCTAAAATTTTTCCCTTTAGGAAAAAATCTTGTCTACTGTGATTATTTTCAAATTTGTTAAAATCGATGCACATGTTAGAAATTCACGATTTTATATTTTATTTCCCTTAAGGATATTTACGCATTTTTAAAACGACTTTGGAATAGCTTGATTTATGTTTAAAAGGCTAAGACTACCTTTTTAAATTTTCATTCTGATAGCTGTATTGTGATTTTTATGATAAAAGAGTTTTTCGTAAAATGTCCATAGCTGTTGATTTCTGTTCCACTTTTGAACTTTTCAGGGTCCGTCAATTATGGTGGATTTGCCCTTAGAAAAAGTTCAATCTAATTGATGTTTAAAATGCTAAGACTACCTTTTTAAATTTTCATTCTGATAGCTGTATTGTGATTTTTATGATAAAAAAGTTTTTCATAAAATGTCCATAGCTGTTAATTTCTATTCCACTTTTGAACTTTCCAGGATGCGTCAATTATGGTGGATTCGCCCTTAGAAAGTTCTATCTAATTGATCAAAAACTCTAAAGTCTGAGGGGAACTTCGAAGAAATATATTGAAATGCATTAAATATCTGTATCAATCTCCAGTTTATTAAAATTGAGTATCAATGATTACGAAAATATAATTGATTAGAAATTATCTTAAGGAGCAAACGCAATATTTGTCCCGCGCTGAATACGTTTAATTTTAAAAAATCCTTTAAGACCGATAAAAAGATTTTTTAATTAATAATTTATGAAGTCAAAAGCAAATTATATAAAATATTCAATAATAAGTAAAAGCAATAGCCTAAAATTCATATATATATATATATATATAGTAGTTTACATAAATAGTATAGTAGTTTATTATATTATTATATTTAGTATGCATAAATAGTTTATTATAGTAGTTTACATAAATATACACAACCTATATAAATATGAGGAAATTTAATAAATAGTTTATACTCTTCAAAACCCTTAGTAAATTCCCTTCAAATTTTACTCACAAAAACTGCGACGCATAAAAAAAGATTCCAGTGTACAATTCGTGCAAATTAATTTAGCAGTTTTTTTTATATTTGGAAGACTACATGTTCTTATTATACGTCATTAGTGTTGATATATAATGCAACAATAAAACATTGTAAATATTTTAAGTAATTTTATTTATTTTCCACCGAGTGTCCATACGCAAAATTTAATTAAATTTCTTATTATAAATTGAGAAAAATTATTTCTCTCGGTTGTTTTTAAAAATCGTTTGGAACAGTCTGTAATTTTTCAAAGAACTGGAGGATCTAAAATTCGTTGTGCAAAATTTATATTTTTATTTTAATTAAAAATTAAGTAGCAGGGATAAAAGATTTTTTTGTTTATAATATTTTACCTATGAAACTTTTTTGCAATAAAATATTATGGCTAGTTTTTACAGTGCTTTATTTTAAAATAGTATGTATATATATTTTTTAAAAAATGTCTTATTTATTTTTCCAAGTAATAGTATTAATTAAATAATTTCAGTCCTTGCAGGGCCCGGTTATTAACTAGTTAGAAAGAAAATCAAACTTAAACATATAATTTCAGGGGTGGTTTTTTTTTTTTTTTTTTTTTGCTTCATATATACGATTTTATTCTGACACTCTGTCATATCATTACAGACATTGCTGTAATCCATCATTTTGCGGTATTGTTCCATTATCAACTCGGACGAAATAGGAATTAATGTTTCTACTCTATTACTAAGACTAATTTCAGAGATTTCATTTACGTGTATTTCCTTGATCGTTTATTACGTATATTTCTTCAATCTTAAATACTTTTGACTTCGAAAAAAAGAAAAGGTTGATTTCCAAAGATTTAAAATTTGATAAATTGCTTTATTTATGTTTTGAAAATTTCTAAACAAAATGCAACCTCGCCTAGAATTTATTAATAATTATATATAATTAGGGAAAAAGAATAAAATTTTCAATCATTCTTTAATGCAAGTTGTTATATTGTTAGTCTACTAAAATATTTTTTCAGACCTGCACGTTCCCTACAATCATGATTGCTTGCTGGAAAGGATATTAATATTATTATTTTTTTAATTACCAAAGGTTACTTGATAAAGGCTAGTGTACAAAAAAACTAACTTTAGACATAGTATTTCATAATTCAGACTTTTAAGAATTTTTTTAATTTGAACTCAAGGCCTTCCGCTTTAGTGCAACCTTGTATTGAGTGCCCCTTGTATATGAGTTTTTGTTTTCAGTCCTGCCCTTGAAACTTTTATGTTTCTTAATACTGTTTAAAAAAAACGAGTATGCATTCTTTGTGCCTTTTTTTTTGGGGGGGGGGGCATTTAAAACAAAATTTAACAAAAAAAATCTACAATTTTAGTAACAAAATCGCATATTAAATTTCACTTATTTATTTTGATACATTATTGAATTATGCGGAACAAATATTGGTCTCTTTGATAGATTTGACTCAAAATTTGAGAAAAATTTACACTTTTGCTAAAATTGTGCGACGAATTTCATGTATCAGAGTCATTTCGTTATTGAGTTATCACGTTTAGATGCATGTAAAAATTCAGATCAACAAATGATCAAGCCCCAGGAAGGATTTGATTCAAAATATCATATAAATCTACAATAAAGATTCTATCATTCTAATTTTTTAAAGGTTTTTTTAATTATCTTTTCACCTGTACTCGGACAACCAGGTAAACTTCCTGTGAATGGTTTTTTTTTTTTTTTTTTTTTCACAACTTCATAAAAATCTGAAGATTTTGAGCATAAATCACATACCAAATTTTATCCGTCGAGTTTTTAGATTATCGTGTTCAAATACAAAGCGAAAACGGTCGATGAAAATTTGAAAATCAATTTGTCAACTATGCTTTGAAATTCAGATAAAGAATTAAGTATAAGATTTATTGCTTAGACATTTTCTTGAAAAGATTATTAGTTTTCCTAATGCTATTTTGTAAGTTAGTGTGAAAATGGCATTCAGTTTTTTTCACCAAGAAATTATAGGTTTATAAGCTGTGAATTAGATGCAATTATAGAATAGAAACCAATTATAATTTTAAGAATTCGACCTTACTATTTTTATTGACGATCATATGTGCGTAGACATCAATAGTCAAAATTATATCCATTCTAATCCATCTTTGATTAGCTGAACCAATTGAGGTATCTGTTAAATAAGACGTAAAAGAAAAATCGAACTGTGTTTTTCATTCCTTTTAATGAAATCAGTAGATTTACTACGAAAAAAGTGTCAAAATTGGCACTTGATCCAATTTTCAGAATGTAAAGATATGTAAAAATTAGTTATTAGAAAGAGATAGTTTATAACAATAAATTATTTAGAGAAAAACAAATAAAAGCGGTAATATGAGCACATTTTATCACATTTTGATGAATATTGCATTATAAATGTCTAAAAATTAAGAGTTTTTGAGAGTAGGAAAATATTTTTTTAGAGAGCACTCTTTTATATGGAATCTTTGGAAAAATACAAAAGTATCAGAAAAATCAATAATATCCGTCTATGTTCTTATCAGTGATTGCTCTGTTAAAGGATCCATCCTTCATCTTTCTTATCAAACATGGATCTTTTAACGGTCTACGTCTAGTTTCTTCTTTTCTACCAATTCCAAGTAGGAATTATTCGGATAGTATGTCACTTAATGTGTTGTAGTATTGGCTGACTTATTTTTATGCTTCCATATAAATAATTTTGGGGGAAGTATTTTTTGGAGAATATTCTTAAAGAATCCTTGGGATCGATGCAAATACTACAAAAAAATTCAGTAGCAATCGCAAATTTTCTTATCAGAGATTAATCTGTTGCTTCGTTGCTGATTCCATCCTTGACCTTTCTTATCAAGGATTTTTGAACGGTCTTTCTAACGGTCTATGCCTATTTTCTTCTCTTCTACCAATTCCAAGAATGAAATACTCGGACAATACATCACCAGCAATTGCCAATCTTCTTATCAAAGATTAATCTGTTGCTTCGTTGCATTGTCGGCGTTATAATATTGTCTATTTATTTTTATACTTTCCTATAAATAATTTTGGGTGAAATATTCTTTAGGAAATATCCTTAAAGAATCATTAGGGCGATCAAATGCAGTAAAAAAAAAAAAATTCAATAGCAATCGTCATTCTTCTTATCAGAGAATAATTTGCCGCTTCATTGCATATTTTAGCCTTTAGTGTTCTTATAAAGGATCTTTTAAACGATCCATGTCTATTTTCGGACAGTATGTGATAGTACTTGGTAACTTATTTTTTAAATTTCAAATAAACAATCTTGATAATTTTGTCAAGTGAAAACAAATCACGGTTGCCGATTTTGTCTATATTTACCGAGTTTTTAATTAACGCAATCAGTTCAGATATTCGAGGTCTTTGTAATAACACATTAAATTTAAAAAAATTTAGCAGTCGAAATTTTTTTTTCTATAATTATTTTCATAAAATAACTGTAGCTGAAAATGAGGGTTTTAAAGTTAATGCTCTTTTTATATCTACATCCATTTATTGTCTAAGCTAATGATTGTTCTACTCAAGCAATACTATTGAATGCATATGTACTGTGAAGCTAATTTGAAAGATACTAAAGCCTTCTTGAAGTTACAGAATCAGTTCATCTGGCATTCCAATCTGATGAAAATTTAATAGCGCATGTCATGTAGCATGTAATTACATGCAATCTCTCACTGTATTTCTTTTACAATATATTCAATGGATTTCAAATTTAAATTTATATCGTGTACTTTATCATGTGAACATAAATTGACCGCATCATCTTTCATTTAATTTAGTATATAATCTAGCTCATTTAACTTAACCTAATCTACATTTAATAGAATGTACTTATTTGATTGAAAATTTGAAAAAAAAATTACACATTAGGTACTAAAACTGTATAACAAATTTCACTTTTTTTTAAAAAAAAAACTTTCGGAACATATGCGTTTCGCATGCAACAGTCTTATAATGTCCTCAAAAATTTTTATTCTTAGTACTAGCATTCTATTTTAATCATATGTCTTCAATGACTCATAGTTTTTGTCCTTTGTAGCCTTTACTTTTTCTAAACTGGTTTAATTTCTTTTATATTCAGTAGTTGCATGCATTTGTAAGTACTCCAGAATGATAAAATAAGTCCTCCGTCCCCTTCATCTAGATTGAAACACACTTCCTTTTCTTTTTGTAACAATCTCACATCCGAAATAAACATTCAGAAAATATTTAAGTTGCTGAAAAATTCTACTTCCGAATAGTGATGATATTTCACATTTTAAATAGATTTTGAAAAGAACAAAAGAGAGAGAGAGAGTTATTACCGAAACTTTCTCACGTACACTTTAACAAAAATGCTATTTCACCCCACCTTGCATAAAATTGTAAATTTTGGCCAAGGCCATGAACGCTAGGAGTGCCCAGATTTTTATTTTCAGAATCCTGTAATAACAGTTTTGCTCTTCTTAATACAGTAAAGAAAATCGAATATGCCTTCTAGCTACCTTTTTTTCGCCAATTGAAATCAAAATTTGACATAGAATGACAATTTTAGCAATAAAATCACAAACCAAATTTTGTTTATTAAAGACATTGCGCTTCGGAATTAACGCATTTATATACGGTCAACCTTTTACGGATTGTATTCAAAATTTGAAAAAACAATTGATACATTAGATGCTAAAACTGTACACCAAATTTCATTACTTATCCATATTAGTGCATTTTTGAAATGCCGAAAAAAACATGCATCCGTGCATGCGAAAATGTAGACCAAAAAAAGATGAATCTTTCAATAGATTTAGCTCAAAATTTAACGAAAATCTGCTCTGGATATGCTAAAACTGTGTATCAAATTTCATCTAAATTGTGCCTTTTTTTTAGCCCTCGCATTTTTAGATATGTGAAAATACCGATCAACAGACAGTCTACTCGGCAAATTTAGTTCAAAATTTGTACAAATCTAAAATTTATATATATATATAAAATTTCTAATATGAAATATCTAATTCTTTCAGATTTGTAGTTATATTTATTTATTTTTTTGCTGGTATTCGGGCAGACCAACTTCCTCGGGCTGGATTTTTTTTTCTCCAGAATTTGATAAAAATCTACAATTTTTTTGTAAATATATGCCAAATTCCATCCCTCTAACTTAAAGCGTTTTTTATTTATCGTGTTCACAGACATATAGATAGATATAATAACAAAACTGGATTTTGGGGACTCAGAAATGTCTGAAACGTAAAGATTCATCAAATTTCCGAGTTCGAATTTTTTTATTACAATATTTTTCTTTGTATGCATCGTGCATAAGAAAGTAATAACATTTTCAGAATTATGTTCAGGCTCGAATTTATTTTTTTTTAATTATCTCTGTTGAATTCTAACTCCAAAATATGATACACAAAAACAAATTTTATTTTGTAGTTCTCAAACCAAAGTTGTTGTTCTGTATTTGATTGTTGAACCAGATTCATTTAATGTAAGATATTTTTTTAAACACATTGTAAAGTGTCCACTAAATCATGTAAATGAATCTTAAAAAATCTCATATTTGCATAGAGTATTTTAGCCAATATAATTTTCATTTTTATTTAAATTTATAATTATTTTTTTATTATTGCTTTTATTTACATGACCTTTTCAACTCAGTGAAAATATCAAATGCGTTGAATTATGACCAGGTTACAGCTGTAATTAAAAACAAATAATTTTTTTTTTTAAAAATGCGTAAATCAAAAATATTTTTAAAAATTGTAAGCATTTACCAAATATATTTTTGAAATAGTATAAAACTGCTTTATTTAGATAATAGCTTCCCTAGTTAATATCGAAAATGTCAAAATTACGAAATTTAAAACTAACAGGGATAAATTGCCAATGAAAATGATAATTTTCAAACCTTTAAGAATTTTACTGAAGCTAACTAGAGAACGTTTATTTGCATGACATATAAAAACACATTTATTTTTGATAACATGACATAAATTACATCTTGATGCTGGTTTTTGCGAAAAATCTATGAAAGAACACATTCAGCTTTTTTTAAACTAAAAGTATAAGTTTTAGTTCCTTTCATCGTTGTTTTTTCATAGTTTATTTTGTTTTGCTTCGGATCGCAGGAATTTTTGGAAGTACTTCCTTCCTTCGAGTTTTTATCAAAAGCTTTTTTTTTTATGAATCTGATAACAGTAACAATCAGTTGTTTTCTCACAATGATGCTTCATTTACCTTTGATCGAACAGACGATAATTTGTTTTTTCGCGAAATGATTGGCATTGTTTCAAAATGTAGCAACTTATTGTTTCTGTTTGTAATTACTTAATTCCTCTTGAGAAGGTTAAGGAAAAAACAAATCACGTTCATATTTTTATACTGGAATAGTAATTTATTTTTAAATTATTAAAATTTAAGCTCTTTATCATAGCAAATTTTGAGCTTTAAAAATTGCTTCTCCGCTTTGATAATATTTTCTTCAAATATTCCAAACTGAAATATTTTTACTAGCCCACATTTATAGCAATTTCATTTAATCTGGAATTAATTTCAAAGGCTGTATTTAAAAAAAATTGGAACATCTTGTTATTGTCAAATAGAAATTCATTTCAGAATTAAAAGTGAGTTAGGTATCGGAAATTCACAAACATAGAAATGGGAAATTTTTCTAATGAAAACAAAAAATTTGATCTACTCTTTATCTAGTTCCGCCGTAAACCTCATTTAACGAATAGTATAAAATAATTCCTATTTTTCTCTAAAATTTCATTATAATTTGCTCTGTAATTTTTCTTTAAAATCCATTTAATATTCGAAAAAATATTTAAAAAAATCATGAATAAAATACAGAATTATAAATATTACGAATAAAAGCGAATAAAATAAAATACGAATAAATTATTCGTATAACATGGTTGACAGCAGATAAAATATATATTTCGAATTTATATTACACTGAGCCAAGAACTATACTAGACTGAAAGTATGCTAGCCTTCAAAAATTTTTAAAAATTCAGAAAATTTTAAAAGACAAAAATTTTTTTAAATTGTTAAAATTTTTTTACAGTTTTGTAATCTATCTTTATTGAGATAATTTTCGCCAGAAGTATGATATACTGTTTTATTTATAAAATTACATCCCTTTCTTTCTTCATTACTACTGAATGCCGTTGGTTAAGGATATTTTCTTTTGTATAGGAAATTTTCTCCTCTGAACTTTCATGTGATCATTATCTCGGCTTCTAATTATAATTTTCACGCTTTCGTTTACAAAATAAACAAGAAAAAGTTTTTAATCCTCAAAAGATTCATTTCTGAGATATTGATGATTCCTTGTATTTTGAGACATTGAGTACGAAGAAAATGTTTTGGGAAATATGTTTGTCTGTTTATATATAGACCTATCACTGAGCATGAAAACTCAAAATTATATTAAACTAGGTGCATGAAATTTGATAAATATCTTCTCACCAAAATTATAGATAAATTCATTCACGAAAAGTGTATTAGCCTATTCGTCTGTATGTATGTATTTGAACACAAAAATTCAAAGACGCAGCAAGTAAGATATATAACAGGTGATGGAGATTTCTTTTTTTTTTAATATTTGGGTTGGGCACGGTCGACTCAGTCATTCATCCCTTCAATGGGCCGATAAATTGAGGACCAAGCATGCTTGGGAACTAAACACTGAGGGTTCCACGTTAGGCTGCCCACCTAACCGGTACATTTTCCTTGCACTCCAGGACCCTTGGTCAAGAAAGCAGATATAGGCACTGTAGACTTTGGCCCCCATGGGCTGTCCTGCCACTGAGTTTAGTTAGCAGATTTTTTTTTATTGCTAGAAATGAATATATATCAAATTTTGGCCTAAATTCATCTGATATCTGCCGTTTCCACCGGATGTAATATTCAAAAGTATTAACAGCAAGATCAATAGATTTTATGACTTATAACTTTAAACGAGCAATTCTTATATATATATATATATATATATATATATATATAAATTTATTTCGTGTATCTCTGAAATGGTTTTAACGATTTGGATCAAATTTTATATTTAGGTAAGATTTTGCTCTTTAAGTTTATCTATATAGGCGTCTTTCCTGAG
Source organism: Argiope bruennichi (assembly GCF_947563725.1). Lineage (NCBI taxonomy): Eukaryota > Metazoa > Arthropoda > Arachnida > Araneae > Araneidae > Argiope > Argiope bruennichi. Next base: position 62,208,280 of record NC_079154.1, read on the forward strand.
AAAACGATATTTTACACACACAAAAAAAAACTTTTTATGGCTAACGATTGGAGTCTTTTTCTTTTTTTTTTTTTTTTTCTGCTAACAATGTCATATAGATAGTTAACTCTTAAATTTTTGTAGTACTTGCATTGTTGCCATAGGATGATACCCTACTGGTACCTCAAAATTTTATGAGATGCCGCCGTATGACATTATTCAAATACGAATTCACTCGGCTCACTTCCAATAGCAACACTGTAATTATTGTTTTAACTAATTCGAATTACATGTTAAATAGAAAGCGTTCGTGATTTTTTTTTTATTTAAATAACCAGTTCATATGTAGGTGAGATTGAAAAATAGTCATATGTAATCAGTATTTGATTCATATCTAAATACTTTCTCAAAAAAAAAAAAAAAAAAAAAAAAAACTGCCAACCGAAGCTTTTTTTTCAAGGTACTTGTTATCTAATCCTGGAAATAGACAGTCTACCGTCAAAGGATAGACAGTCTATCCTTCTGTATGTTTATGTGATACCAAATCCAATAAAAACCCAATAGCCAAGGTAAATGGAATTCGGTACGTTGTTTGGATAATGAAAGTGTAAATCGAAAGTAAATCAATCTAAAAAAAAAAGTGATCCAAGGTATTTTACACGATCCTATTCTCGATATTATGATGTTAAAACAAAAATTGGTATGGTATGATCAAAAACTGTCTTTTTAGATTTCTTATTTTAGCGGGATAGTTTACTTAGCAAATTTACTTATTTAATTAGCGAGTTTACTTATTTGGTACATGAAGGAAATATAGTGTTTGCTTTTCGTCTTCGCCTTTTAGAATAAAAACGTGCTGTAGAATACTGTTTGCTTATTCTAGTTATCTTCACATTTGTCACCGATTTTTTTTTTTTTTCCCATCAGTGATGGCTGTAAGATTTGATTGTTTTATCATCCATATTTGAAAAGTTAGTATGTTCACTAGGATTTCTCTAATTTAACACCATTTAAAGTTTAGATTATACTTCTTGTTAATCTGAGATTTTCGTTCTCTCTCTCTCTATATATAAATTCTGAGCTGAATTCTATGAGGCCGGGTGGCATGAGAGATTATTAATTTTCTGATTGTGTTCGGTTCAAACTGCGTTATTTAAGCAGTGTAATAAGGAGATCACGCATTTTTTAAAGCAATGCTTTTTTTTTTTTATTGCATTACATACGAATTCTGAACTAACATCTGAACATGTATATGGTTCATTGATTTAACATGAGCTAACTTTGGTTCATGAACTAACATCTGAACATGTATATGGTTCATTGATTTAACATGAGCTAACTTTGGTTCATGAACTAACATCTGAACATGTATATGGTTCATTGATTTAACATGAGCTAACTTTGGTTCATGAACTAACATCTGAACATATATATGGTTCATTGATTTAACATGAGCTAACTTTGGTTCATGAACTAACATCTGAAAATTTGGTTCATTGATTTTTTTTTCTCCTCATCGATAATCCTTGTATATATCCGTTTTGCTATATCACCAAAACCTGGAGAATTAATATTTTCTACTTGGTATTTATTTTTCTGGATTTCTTTTAACTTATTGTTCTCAAAAGTTTATACAATACTCTATATTTCCGATTGTCATATTGTACTGAAGCTGTGTTTTGTTACACGAAAGACTTCTATTTTCAAATTCTGTTTAACAGAAGATGCATAATAATCTGTGTAATAAGAATATTACATGTGTTTTAAAACATTGCACTTTTCTGTATTATGGGATTCTGAATAAAAATATTAACATCCAAAATTCCCACACCACACTAATATATTATAATTCAGCAGCCACCATATTTTCTCCGTTTTCATTGATGGATGGATTGCATTGATTCTACACTATGAAGCATAACGGAAATTTACTAAATCATGTTACATAAATTAAAGATATTTTTTAAATTCTAATTGTGTAACTTTAAAATCTTATTCTTTATATTTTATTAAAAGGAAAGTGCATTGTTTAAAGTCTTTTAGTAAGTTTAACACAAAACTATTTAAATTTTCACCGTCTTTTTTCATAATTCAAACCAGCTCAACAGTAGTCTATTATCTGCAATTCATGATGGATTATTTTCTTTGTAAAACATTTACTTTTGTTACAGAACTAGGAACAAGTTCGTAAAAAAATTTATTGTAAAGAACACGGAAATTTTTACGCATGACAGGAACTTGAAAGTGAAATTCCTATTGTTCAGCATTTGCAGAAATTTCAGAACCCGAAGCATATCATTCAATTATTCGGACAAAATATATTTTTATTAGGCGGTTGGTTGCCTTAGATACCGATCAACGAATGTCGAAATCAAAAGTGAATCAGTCAAAGGGCTTCTTGTTTCGGACATTTTCTTTTTCCCATTCAATTAGTGGGAAATGTTAATTACTTTTGGGGAACTGTACAAAAATTACATTTTATTTTCAAATGATTTAGAAAATAATTTTGAAACTTTTTCCTTCAAATGCTAACTCTATATTTCACAAAAATGGTCGTTCTCTTCAAAAGTAATTGAATGTAAATGAAACAATAAATCGTATTCATTGAGTAGCATAATTATTAAATCAAATAACAGAATATAAATTTATCCATTAAAAATCTTCGTATCTTTTTTAATCTAGTTTGCATTTCTTCTCATAAATGCAAAATTAAGTTTTTGTCTGTCCGTCAATTTTTTTATTTCTAGAAATCAGAATACTTATCATATACTTGATACTTTAAATAAAATAAAAAAAATTATACAATACAGATATCTGTAAAACTTGAAATAATGATAATACCAATTTTTAAGTTGAGCAAGATTAAATGGATAACAAGGCACGAATTTGAAGGAAAAAAAATTTAAAAAGAAGAATTAATTTTCATATTTTAATATCATTTTCAGAAAGTAAAATGATATCTATTTAATATATACGGATGATCCTGTGTACCATGGATGACTAACATTATTTGAATAATCCTGAATCTTGTAACGGATTGAACTATCTAAAACCATATTCTCTATATTAAATAAAAACTTTAGTTTTTTGTCATTCTTGTCTTGTCTATAAATGGAGCAGAGGAAATGGTTGCCCAGAAACTTTTTCGCATATTCTCTAATAAATGCAATTATGTATTAATAGTTACGAGGCAATAGCGTGAGATCTTTGCGATTAATCTCAGGTCTGCGACTAACATACAAGTATCAGAAAATCAATTGTGTATTTTGGACGTTGTTTTTTTTTAAAGATAAAAACTAATATTTCTCGCAGAACTATAATTATAGTCACAAAATCATATAACAAATTTCATAAGACTGCGTTTCTGAGTTATCACATTTAAATGTTTGTGGTACGGATAGACCGATAAATGGTCAACTCTTTGACAGATATGGTTAGAACTTGGTTAAGAATATATTCTGTAGCTGCTAAAATTATAAACAAAATTTCATTTATTTAGTTGTTATATTCTTGAATGATAGCATTTATATGCAGTACTGATAGTTGGTCAGTCCTTGACGAATTTGGTCCCAAATTTGATACTTGTCTATGTTTTTTATTTTAAATCTGAATAATAATGTTCATCTACTTAGTTCTTTATGTCTTGAAGTTGTGTTCTCTTACACTCGGACAGCTAAACAGGCAAATTTCTCGGAATGGACTTCGTTCAAAATTTGACAGAAATCTACAAATTTGATGAAAAACTTCAGGCTAAATTTCACTTATCTAACTTGAAACATTTTTCAGTTATCATATTCGTAAACATGCGTACTTCCAAAAATTATGCTTTCAGAAAAGAGGACGTCAAAATTGTGAGTATTTTTTTTAAGAATTAAAAGACTTTCTCTTTTAATGTTTCGTATATTTGAAAATAAAAAACTAAATTTTTTTTGATAAATATTTTTTTATCAACAAAAATAAATGTAAGGATTTTCTCTGTATATCATTTTGTGCAAATTAGTTTGGCAGCAAACCTAGATATCAGTTTGAACATAATCTATTGTTACGAAAATTTCTGGAGTTCGTTTGGATAGTGGGAGTTATATGGTGTGGAGAACACTCAATCAGCAGGCGGCAGTAGAAAATAAAACAACGACGTTTATTTACACGAAGACACACAGGACAGCACAAAGACGACAACTATATACAGCACAGAAGACGATTCTCTTCAGCCAAGACGTGCAGCATACAACCAGACTCTACTGCAGATAGAAGCGCACAGCTTAGTTCAGCACTAGCTTCACTCCGTCGCTGCTCCGCTTATCTCTGGAAGGCCAGTTCTTTACCGTCGATTCCGACTACTCTCTGGTTCACGACGACCCGGCAGCTGCGGCTGCTTCCTTTTATAGGTCTCAGGAGGCGGGGCTAGAAGCTTCTCAACCAATCAGGAACGTTCGAGGCGTAACTCGGTTCCTACTGGGCGGATCGGGAAAATTCTCGATGTTTCGGGTCTAATTTGGCGCCATAAAGATTCCCTTCTGTTAGAACTAATTAAATGGGGAAAATTGTCACCTCTTGTAGTAGGATCTCACTCGTATCCTGCATTATAGATAAGTGACTTGAAGGTATATGATGTTAAAAATTATAATATGTTATAATACCATGCCAAGGAACAAGAAGGGGGAAAGCAGGGAAATATTGATCATAAAACTAAAGAAGAAAAAAAAGAAAGGAAGGATGAAATCGAAGCCGTACGTACAGAAGGAGAAAAAAGAGTCAGTTGGAGAATCTTGTGAATGTTTAACAATAAATTTACAATATTAGTTCACAGTTGATGGAGACTTTTAAGAAGTCTGATAAAAAGGAATTCAAATATGATTATTGGCATGGTACTAAAAAAAAACTATTTTCTGAAAAAAAAAAAAAAAAAAAGTGCATTTTGAAGAGTACATAAACTAAACAGTAAGAATGAACTATGGAAACAAAGAAAGAAGTTCATTGTCCGACTTATAAGTTTGCTGTGGGCGTATTAAAATTTGACTGCCAAATGGAATGAAGAAGGGGGAAAAAAAGACTAGAAAACTTTTGTGACTATTTATGACAAGGCATAATGCAAATATACCCATTACAATGATAGAAAACACAAGTTTATCAAAGACAATAGTTTTCAACTCTTCCAATATTGTAACCTTTTAAAATTTCGAAGACGCACAGTTGAGATTAGGTTCTTTTCCTCCTTATATCATCTAAAATCGAAATGAAAAATAGTAGTACAGCCCCTTTTCAAGACGGTTCTACAATAAGTATAAGACTATTTTATATCATGAATAATTTTGCTTTTTTTTAATTAACTTTTCTTTTCTTTCTAACAATCAAACTAAAGTGTAATTGATGTTATATAAAATAAGATGCCTGTACTTAAAACACAAAGGTAAGTTTTATTTTTTAATTATATAATAGAATATGTGATCCAAGATACTACGGAGTATTTTTAAAAAGAGAAAGAGTGTCACTTGTGTCATTTTAAACAAAAGTTCTAATTTTGAGAAAATGTTATAGAAGTCCCTGGTGGAAATATAAACTATATTTTATGTGCTTAAGCAATATGTTAATTATTTTTAATAATTACTTAAAAATACAATATTTTTCTACAAGACTAGAATTAGTTATTTTCACCACAAAGGGCAGATTTGACAATACTGCGCCAAGAAGAAATTTAGAAAAGCATTTATAAATACCTGGTTTTTCACTGTCTTTAACATATCGCTAGATAAAAAAAAAAAAAAAAAAAAAAAAGAGACCGTAGTGGGAACAGTTAAAACATCAGATGGAGATTAACAGAGATTTAAATTATCACACAGAAAAAAAAGTAAAGGGCAACATTTTCATTTCTGAAATCATTTAAACACAATTAAAAACTTTTAATATATTGACTCCAATTTCAAGTCTTTTAACAAGTTATAAAAAAATTGATATAATTATCAGTTGTTGATACTTTTTTAAATAAAATCAGTACAAAAAATTCTCAATTCCACATCATTGCAATCTCAAATTCAAAAGTAGATTTCACCGTATATGCAGGTCTTGGATATGCTAATCCATTGGACTTAAACATTCTTTCACTGGTGTAGAAATTTTGAGAGAGGATGCAGACTGAAGGTCATACTAGTTATCTGACCATGGTTTTGAAATTAAAGATAAATCCCCTAATAACTTTCATGTAGATTTAAAAGAGGACATTAATCTTAACAAAATTAAACTAAACTATTCCAAGTCATGGCAATTGTAAAATTCTATTATTCCATGCCTCATTTCCTTTGTAGAATATAACTAACAAAACTTTTAGCAGATATGTAACACATAAGACACATTGCAAATTTAGAAATTAGAACTTTTGTCTTTAATTTTCTGGAAACTTTTCAAACCATATATGTAGAATTTCTCTTTTATGAGTTTTATTTCATTTTATTTTTGTCTTAATCAAAAATAAGCAGCATTTGATTTTTATAGATACATTTAATCTGAAATGAGATGTTAATCAGCTTGGTCATAAAAAAAAGATTGACTCTGTATGATGTGAATAGTAATTTATGCTATTTATCTATGTTTGCAAACAATTTGTGAAGATATGATTGACAATTTAATCGAGTTAGTTAGTTAGTTAGTTTGTGATTTTTTGGCGCAAGGGCCATATTTGGCCATGCTGCGCCAATAGTATGGTAGAAGACAATTTAATCGAACTGCCAAGATTAGGTTAATATTTTAAATACTAAATAGAATAAAAATCACTTCAATCATATTAATAGTGAAAGGCTGGAATCAAAAAATAGTTCATTAAAAATTACAGTATTAATTGTTAATAATTATCCCTTATCTAGAACCTTCATAATGCAGCATAAAATCAACTATACAGTGTATGATAGCAAGTAAAAGAAAATGTCACATAAGCATTGTAATAATACTAATTTTCTCTAAAATAAAAGTAAAGTGATAACTACATTTTTGTATATAATTCAATTAATTTCTAAAATCTATCTTATATTTATCTCAAATAATTTTTTTACTTATAACTCTTACCAAACACAAGGAAAGCTTATAGCAATTTTTGATAATAAACATTCTTATGCAAATATTTCCATGTTTTATAACTTTATAATAAAAAATAGTTTAATGTAATAAAAGTCATATATTTAATAGCTTAAAAAACAAGATTTATTTATCTTATTTTATTCACAATTCCATCAATTTATATAGAAAGTTCCATAATGGAAAACTTGCAAGTCCATAGTGAGATTGGAAAAATTTTATAATTTGCAAGCCATTGTATGAACCACTCCACCTATATTAATTTGTTTTACATGTATGTAAGACAGGGAAAAACATATATTCCTATATCATATAGTTTTCCAATTTTTATATTCAACCTTTAAGATGTTTTTAAAATCTAATTAAAATTAATAAATTATTATTGAAGATTTTAGATAAATGGGGCTCTAAATCTCATTGTCTTTCATATATATATATATATATATATATATATATATATATATATATATATATATATATATATATATATATATATATATATATATATATATATATAAATTCCCATTCTAGAACTTTGCAACATAGAAACAAAGTTTTTAGGTTGGTGCTTGTAATTGTAGGTGCTTGGTTGATTTTAAAGTATAAAACACACATTTAAACACAGTTTTAAAATAAACTGCAAACAGAATAAAACTCCAATGATTATGAAATTCAGATATGGTCACACAAATAATTTTCATGAAGCAAGGCACAGCATGAACTCAATAGTATACCAAAAACATTAAAAGAACCACTTCCTTTAATATTTTCCTTTATTGCTGCTTATATTATATATATGATTTTATACGGACTTTATAATCTAGTTTCACATCAACAGTGTCCTAGAAGCCATGATAATCAAATGTTTCTTAGCGTTTAATCAATTTGCAACAACTATATTTAGCTACAAATAATAATCTTAGTATACCATTAAATATAAAAAATAAAATATTCTCTTATCAAAATAAGCTGCACACTTCAATGGTGTAGCAACAATAAATGTTCTCTCTTTCTCAACAAATATTCGTCTTGGTTTTCCCATCATATATTTGAACAGAATTCCCAATTTCTTTTTAAATTTTATTTGATATACATATTCTTACTTTTTCTATCGCCATTCTTCAAGTATATACCTATGAGTATAAAATCCCAATAAATGAGAGTGAAATCATATTTACAAAAGCGATTATAATAAACACCATCAGAGATTAAAAAAAAATAGTAATAAAAGTAGTTTAATACTACTATCATATCCTCATATCTTTATTTATAACAATGAAAATCAGATATTAAACTCCCACAATATAAATATTTCCTTAACTGCTAAATGACTTCTATAGGAAATTTCAAGCGAAATAAAAGCAATAAACTGCAGTGATATATATTTATTATTACAACATAGTGAGTATATTATATCATACATTTATAAATTAACAAAATTCCTTTAAAGAGGCCATATACAATTCTCAATAAAAAATAGAATTCTAGAAATATTTACAAAAATCGTAAGAAAATAATAATTCTTTTCAAATATACAATGTAGAAATCATAATATATTACATATATAGAAATTAATGAAATAACTTTAAGCAGGATACCACATATATACATCATCATCTACTACACCATGAGCCTCTAGTTCGGCCAAAACATTATTAAAATAATTTGGATCTGGAAAACCATGCCCTCTTCGACTGTATCCAAATTCTGTTTTATGATGGATTTCATTCCAAGTGACAGTATTCTCTTCCCCAGTTGTGGAAGAACGCCCTATTGTGAAAATTAAACGCCTCTTCCATGCTTTTATCAGCAAACGCAAAACCTACAAAATACAGTGAGGAAATTAAAAGTTACATAATGCATACTACATTATCTTTGATAAATAACATCATTTTCAAAATATTTGAATTAACAGATGTGCAGATATGCATTTAATAACTATAATTGCAGTAACTAAATTCATAAGACAAACTGAAATTCATCTCAAAATCATTTTCCAACTAGAATCATACAATCCTAAACACAGAGAAGCTGAATCATTTTGAGTAATGCTCACTGTTAAGACATGGAAAAGTTAATATTTTATAACATAAATCTGATAAAAGAGATAGAACAGTAATTATTTGTCTAACTTGAAAATTATTAATTTTCTAAAAAACTTCTAGTACTAATAAAAAATTGAATTCAAAAAAAGATAAAATTTCAAATATTATATATACAATTAAATAAATCATTATGCACACACACAAAAATAATCTTGATGAGATACGAAAATCTGAAAATAGTTTTATAACTGTAAATGTTTTTTTAACTCTATCAATTAAATATAATATAAATAATGATTTCTCAAAGAAGGAATTGTGAAGGACAAAGACTTAAAAAATTCAATGCATAGCATTTGATTAAGAATGGAAATTCTTCTGAGTTCAAGAACAAAATCTGTAACAATATATTTCCTTTAAAATTTAACTTCTGGGAAAATTCTCCAAAACATTCTTACAATATTTTTTTTATTATTATGTGCAAACTATTTGATCTGACAAACTCCATTTTAAAAGGCAACCTTTAAATATATTTGAAGATTTCCATGATATTTTTTATTTGATAAATAATTTGATGTAAAAAATCTATAATAAAAATCCAACTAAAATCTTTTTAAAATGGATATAAATACTTTGCTATTGACAATAATTTAGAGGATTCCACACAAAAAAGCAATAATAAAATAACTTCATAAAAACAATTTAATGTTCCACCTATGTGTTCTTATTTTCATTTCTTATTCATCATAAATCTTAAATTTACTACAGGAAAATATTTTGTTTTTATCATATATATATATATAGAGAGAGAGAGAAAGAGAGAGGGGTATTTGTACATTTTACCAAATAGTTCCCTATTAGAAAATATTTCCATATATAATTTTTATGATCAAATGTTGACAATGTAAGCAGAATGTGTAACATATATAAGTTTCAATAGCAATAGAAATTAAGAAGAAACAGAAAAATTTCAAAATTAATAGAATATCAAATTGAGTCTCAAAGTTCATTCAACATTCTATATAAAGTTTAAGATTAGTCTGAAACAGGTGAATATTTTGAAACAGCCATAACAAGCAAAGAACCTGACATAAATTTAATTTAAACAGTAGAGAATATATATATATATATATATATATATATATATATATATATATATACACAAACGACGATTCAAAATTATCATATACAAAAGTAAAAAATGATCAAAAACAGTAAAACAATAGTAAATAATATGATCATTAACAAATATTTCCAAAAATTTCATTACTAATCTAACCTTTCTGCCCATTTCATTGTCAGGAAGAAAACAATGACGAGGAAAGCCTCTAGATGTGTACTTCTTTCCAGGCATAGGATGTTCCGGCCCCTAATTATGGAAGTATAAAAATCAGTATTCATTAAAATACAAACACTTTAAAGGTACATCTAATAAGGGAATATATATATTACTTAAAATTAGATGATTTTTTTTTAACATATATGCATGTATGGATAAAGAATATAACTTCAAATATCAAGGTTTTAATTAATTAACATCAAAAAAATTAAGTGAAAGAAACACTTTTTTCAAACCTTGCTGCAGAAATATATTTATAATCTCAGCTGCAGCAAGTTTTGAGGAAAAAAAGTTGATGGAAAGTAATAACACTCTCTTAATATTAGAAGAGCATTGTCACACAGTAGCAATTTATTGGATATCAATTTTTAGCTTAAAGTATTGTTAAACTTTAAAACAGACTTAAAAAAAAAGTTCTTCATTCTGTAATAAACCCACTATACAATTAATATTTGTTTCATGTGCATACATATAATACTTTTTTAACTTGGCAGATAATTTTGACTTAGCTTTTTGTCTGGGATTTAAATAAATGGATGTAAATTATCTCATACCAATTTCAATAAATATACACATTTTTATGTATCATATTAAGAATATTTTACCATTGTAAAACTAAAAACAAAAACTGTATTTAAATTTTTTTTTAACTCAAATATAAAATTTGAAAAACATTAATTAATTTAATAAAATCTATTTATAAAATTTGCTTGAAAAAATAAAATAAATAATAATGAAGTCTGATATATAACTAAAAGTTTGACAAATTTTATTTAAAATTTCTTTCAAAAGAAATATTTTTTCTTTAGATTTTAAATAAGTGCAGTATCTCTTTTTAACTCTTAGTAATACTCTGCTATATCCAAATCCCATATATTTTATATTGTGGTGAAATTTCTAACTTAACTTTCAGTCAAGATATGTATACAAAAAATATTTTGAAGTGCATGTCTTAAAGTTACATTAGTTCTTTTTGCAATATCACTGTATAATTAACTTTGTAATTACGTAAACATTTCTCAGAAATGTTTTAAGGACAATCCATGCTTTTTTCCTCAATAGATCTTATTTTTATCCTGTATTAATCCTTTTATGTCTTGTACAATGAACATTTTTTGCTTTTACCTTTTAATAAACTTGAGTAAACATCAATTATGTATTTAACGGAATCAGCATCAATATTCAGAGTTTTGTCTAATTCATTATAAAGTCCTAATTCCTGGTGTAAGTATGGTAAAAGGAATTGATTTGAACTGATAAATCATAGTCTTTAATCTTGAATTAAAATGCTTCCTAAAGAGCCAGTATCTTCTTATTCAGTATTGGTCTGAAGACCTATTAGTATACTCACATAAAAAATAGCATTTTTGTATAGTCATCTTATTGATCTAGTAACATAGTTAAAATTGTAAAATCCTCACAAATTTCCATTTAAATTTTGATATTTTATTTCAATGACAAGAATATAAGGTTTTTGCATGATTCTTTTAAACTTAAAAAATTAGTTACAGAAACTGGTGCAAGACTATTATCATTATGCAATTTTATTGAATGAATAGTCTCTAAAGAAATTAACCAATGTTCAATGATGGAAGTAAATGCCTAAGAATATTGTCCAGGAATACAGTATACAACTGATTCTTGAGAAAAATGCTGATATATATCAGTTTCTATTCAAAGAAGGCAATTCTAAGAAGATAAATTCTTAGTTTTAGGTTGGAATCTTAAAAACCTGGACATTTTATGTTAAAAGATTTTAATTACATATTAAATTTTAAGGACTTATTTATCACAATTTTACTTCATTTAGGGTAGTAGAGTATATAATTCTGATATCAATTTTAAATTTTGATAACAATATATATAATTTAACAATATTTCACAAAGATTCTATGAAATAGATTTCCTCTGATTTTATTTGTCAAAATTGTGGGTGATGAAAGAAGGGATTTTTTTTTTTTTTTTTTTTTTTTTACTTGTTTGTCTGATTTACTGGAAAAACATCAGACAATCTGCAAACTCCAGAATTGTGATGGCCTTTGTAATACTTAGCTTTCAATTTTGATGATAAATTGGTTCTTTAAATTTATTCTGTGAATAAATATTTCCCAATGAAATTTCACTTAGAAAACATATATTAATTTTTTAACCCTTATAAAAAATAAATGATTTTTTTAAATAGAACTGGTTACCAAATAATACTCCATATAACAGGTTCTTGTTGTGGCTTGTCCTCCAGCTATTTGTCGAAGTCACACAAGATCCATTAGATCGTTGACCCCATATAATAGGTTAGTATAGGATAGATATTAACCAGATGGTTTTCTTTTTAACTAAGATATCCATCTTTCAACATTAAGCTTAGTTTTTATTTTACTTTTACCATAACTTTTTTTTTGGGGGGGGGGGGGGGAGGGGGCATATTTATAACAGAGAGAGGGATTATTTTAATACAATTTAGGAATAAAGAGTATCTCAATTCTTCAACTAACATTTTTTTAAATGAAGAATGGAGCAATTTCACAATTTCCTTTCAGATTCTGAATTTTTTTTATGTTTAACAATTTTAATTTAAAACTTTCAAATACTTTAAATACTGAAAATCCCAATTAACAGTAGTTACAGTAAGTAAAATCAACAATTATGCAAACATTCTAATTTTCTTACAATTTTAAATATACATTTCTTTGATCTTATTAAAAGTGTTTTGTAAAAGTTAATACTTACCATTCAAACAGATTTAAATCAAACTGTGTCATTTTAATGTCATTTAATTCAAGGGTTTGATATATACAAATTAATAGTTATTTTTATTATTTACTTGCAATCATTGACATTAAAAACAAATGCTACAGGCAGAAAAATTTCTGACAAATAATTCTAGCAAATTCAACAAATGCAGCAGAAAAAAAAAAAAAAAAAGAATGACAATTTCTTTTATCACATTGTAATAATCTGCAACTTTTTCATCTCCTAAAACTGTCAAAAAACTTTCATTTGAATTGTTCAAAATACACAACAAAATTTTGTAGATGGTGCAAATCTGTTACAGCAAATCAAACTTGAATGGAATAGTTTTATAAAGTACACATAATTCGATATCTATGCTGTTGGAAAATTTAAAGCAGGGATTTTCTTTTGCTTGCATGTTATTTAATGAATTCAATTTCAGTAATCTTTCAGAAAAATTTTGAATTGCTTTGAATATCTTCATGTCATTAGCCAAACAATGTTAACAAAAAAAATTTTGTCAATGAATCATAAACAAATTAAAATAATTAAAAAGGCCTTATTCTCAAAACAAATCAGACAGCATAACTTACTTGAGTTCCTGAAGGAATATCATAAATAATCCGTATTGTATCACATTCAGGATATCCTGGTAATGAATAAGGCAAAATATGATAAATCATGTCACCAGGAGGCTGAATTCCATATTTTACACCATGAATTTTCTTGCATACAGGACACTGAAGGCACTTATCCTTTTTTTTAAAAAATTGAAAACTTTTATGAATATAAATAAAGAAAGCAAAAAAATTTCACAGAATATATATTTCTCAGAATAATATAAAAATTAAATATGTTACCAAAATTTTTTTTTTAATGTGAGAGACTTCTAGACCTTAATTAATATCATAATTTTAGTAGTTTAAAATATATTTTTTCAAAATATTGCCAGTCTATTGTATCATTTATTAATGGCATAATGTAGTCCAAGTACCGAGAAGAAAGAAAAAAACTATCAAAAATAATTAAAATATTGTGCTTCTATAATTGCAATACATATTATAAAAAAAGTTTAAATAAAATGTTCAAAAAATTTTTGATAATGACAACTTTTTTTTTTAGTAAAATAATGTGCAAATATCAAAAATTTTAAAACCGTGTACAGCAAAAATATACAATACAGAGATAAAACAGCACATTTTAATATAATATAAATAAAATTACAAAAAAATTAAGGTTTATTTTTCTGATTTTGTTATCTTAAATAATAAAGCCATTTATATAACTTCTTGCAGTAAAGACAATACTCCAATCTGAAAGAATGATATAAATGCCAAGCAAATGATATAAATGCCTAGCATTTATTTATTGTTAGAAATTGATAACAAATATTTAAAACACATCCTAAATATAAGGAAGCCAAATTTTGACTTTCAATATTTTTTTTTAAAAATCCAAAGTCAGTAAGTATCTTATCTTAATTTCAAATGCATAAAAGGCGGTGAAAAGATAAATTAAACATTATTACTACAGTAATTTCTTATAACAATCAATAATATTACTTGAATATAAAAGTAATAAAAAAATTTGTTATACTGATGAAAAAAAATTTGTAAATGAAAAAAATTATATTATATATGGAGATTCTCTATAAGAATATATATCTTTATTAATATATATGAAAAATTAAATTAACAGAATATTAAAATTTTTATACATCACTTGTAAAAAGTGAGCGTTCTTTTTGAAATTTTATTAAATACATAGAATAAATAAGTCATCAAAAATAAATCCAAATGCCACATTATTGTTTTAAATAGAAGAAGCCAAATTTGATATTAAAACTGATTCAAAGAATTTGATAATAAAAAAATAGTTACTTACTTTTGGTCCACTATTATACATAGCTAAAAGACATGATTTATGAAATATGTGTGGACACAATTTAAGTTGTACAATACTGCAATCATCATCGTAGGAGGATCCACCAGATAAAGGTTCACAACAGATAATACAATCCTAAAAAAATTAATAAAATAATATGAAAAATATTTAGATTTTAATTAATTGAAAGCATGTATTTTAGTTAATTAATGAGACCGAATATAGGAGATAAAAAAATCAAACAAAGAACAGCAAGAAAACAAAATAAACCTATTTTACATAGGAACAGGAACATAAATGCAAAAACTTCATTCAAACACACTATCAGTATGACAGTATCATTTCCCCTGTTATTGAAAAAAAAATTCAAGAACTTTCAAACCTTCAAGGATTTTTTTTAGAAAATTCAGAGACAATAAAATTATATAATTTAAATAAAGAACTGCAAATAACAAATTTAAATAAAATACTTTCTCTGTTAATTTTCAAATACATGATTACATTCTTGCCTATTCTAAATGCTTAAGAGAATAACACTGAGAATATTTGCAATGTTCATTTTCAGTTAATAAGCTAAAATGTGCAGCTAATTAAAGTAGATTTCAAAATCACATTGCAAGCACCTTCACTCTTAGCTACCATACTGCAACTACTATATGCTAATTTCACACAAAACTATTAAAGAGTGCTGATTTTACAAACACATTTGTAATTTAATCAAAACAAAATTCATTAAAAAATGTTAATTCCATAAGAATCTTTCTTTTACTTTTATATGAATAACCTTACAATTGACCAGCATTTGGCAGTATGAAAGGGAAGTTGTAAGAGACACAAATTAAGAAATCTTAAACTTAAACAAATGAACTAAAAACAGTGCGACATTAAAATATTTTTAATTCACATTTTAAATTTTCTGTAAAAGCTTCAATTCCTAAAACTATTTAATTCTACTATACACTGAAAATCTCTATATCTCCTAATTTTTCAACTTGTATGTTCATAGATTTCTGTAGTTTTAAACGGTCTCTGCAATTCCACCCTTTTGTTATTTTAAATTGTTTAATTCATCTACACTGTATTTCCTTTCATAATGCTTTTCAACATTTAAAATTGTAATCTTTGTTTGCCCAATTTTGCGATGTATTTAGAATGGGCATCTTTTAGCTTATGCAAGTTCTTTTGTGATTTAAAAATTCTCTTCTGTGTAACATTTTTTCCCCTCCAATTCATTTGAACTAAATATTTCATTTATAACATACGTAACTTTTTTAAGTTTTTCAACCTAAATATTTTTATTTAAGAAAAATTCCATTTCAAGTATGGTTTAACCACGGGATTGTGTAATTAGAATCTTAATTTCCATAATTTCTAATTAGACTGTTGGCCTTTTCAATATTTTGGATGAAAATTTGCCAATTCTTTTAGATACTTCAAACTCCTCAAATTCTACTGAACTGCAAACCACACCATTCAAAATATAATTCTTTTTTTGTAGTGCTTGCAATTCACAAGAATAGAAAGAATGACTTTCATCTTGTTATAGCAAAACTTGTTTGGTTATTCAGAGCTGAACACTAGTAAATATATAATAGAGTAGGAAATTATCCAAAACTTTACAATTGAAGGTACATACTAAGTCCTGACAAAAATGTTTTAAATATGTAGGCTTTTTTTTTTTTTTTTTTTTTTTTTCAAAAAAGCCCTTTTAAAATTTTGTTCCAAAAAAATCCAATAAGTTCTTGGATATTGATGCATGAATTTTTATTTGAAAAATAAATGAAATGCTAAAAAGATGGTTGGTAATTTTGGTCAATGATGAGAAAACTGTCTGTTTGACATACAGAATCTTTATTGCATTTTAGTTGAGGCAAAATATCAAATTGTTCCTCATTTTAATTGTTTGTTCAAACAGTAACTGCATTTACTAAATAAGTTCTTTAAAAATTCTAAAAAAGTTCCCATTCTCTAAAAATCTGAAGCATAATTTTTTCTTTTCACTGGCAAAAATTCTGATAATATATATTAAATAAAAAGTTGTTCAAAATCCTACGCAGGTTACAACTACCCCATTTATTAAACAAGTTGAAAATTCTGTTTCAATTTCATCATTCAATAAGTAAAACATTCCCAATTTCTTATGGACTATCCATAAAAACAGATTAAATCTTTCTCAAATCCAATTTTGCCCTAGAACATAAAAGTCTCATAAAATATTTTTGGTTGTGAAATGGCCCATTAAATAGAGTCATGTGTCAATGCACAAGTTGACCCCCCCCCCCCACACACACCAAAACCTAATGTATAAATTTGTTTACCTTGTTTCAAGGATTTATTGAATGTTCACCAAGCACTGTGCATAAAGATCAGTCAGACTATTAAATGTAACACCCTGAATAAATGGAATAATGCCAAATATAAATGCATCTTTACAACAGCTATATAAATAATAACTCTTTCCACACTTCAAAGCCATTTCAGTTTTGCACCAAATGCATAATAATAATATTATCCCCGGCTGTTGGGCCTGTTGTTATTTTTTCCTTAAGATATTATCTTGCTTGCTGCACCTCTTTTCCTCTTTCTTCAAACTACACAGAGAGTAAAATCTGCAAATTGAAAATTATCATATATGTCTTTTCTTTGTGGAATTCTTGAGACAAAATCAAAAGTCCAGTGAAAATTTTAAGAAAAACATCAAAAATATACATAACAGCTTTATTTGTTTATGTCACCTCTTGAAAACAGGCCTCTATGTTAATACTTGAAAATATTACCAGATTAGGAGTTCAGTGAGAAAGTCAGAACATCATTTTTTTGTGTTTGATTAAAACGTTATTAAACAGGGAGGAAAATTTTAATTAAAAAGCAAACAATGATCCTTACAATGAGATGATATAATGAGGTGTAAATTTTAAAAAATTCTCTTTTGGATATATATATATTTCAATTCGAATGGAATTCTTGTAATTCCATTTACACATTTATTAAACAGGAGGAAATGAATAGTAAAAAGTTTAGCCTAATATTTACACTATTTCTGGAAAATTCAACTTTGTTGAGAAAAACAGAGTTGTCAAAAAATTATTATTCGTCCTTTTTTTGTTTGTCCAAATTTATGAAACAAAAAAAATCCATTGCAAAAATGCTGTCCGACAATTTTAGACAGTATATAATAATTATCAGAAAAAAAGGGTTAAAATAAAATTTTAAAAGGAAAAAAAAATTATTTAGTGTTCTTTTTTTTAAATGACATTTCAAAAAGTCAACATATAGCTAAATAAATAAGCATTTTTTTTTTAATTCCTAAGCTTAATTTTTATCAGAAAATTACTTAATAATTGAGACAAAATGTTACTTTCAAATTTAATTTTCCTTCTCTTCCTCTGAAAATTGACTATTATAATACTATCTGAAATCACAGAGGGTGTTTTTTCCCCCCAATCAGCAACTAAAAAAAAAAATTTTTTAAGTTGAAAATTCTGAATAGAGCAAAATAAGATTTAAAAAAGATATGCTTTGTAAAACAGGAATATTAAACAATATGTGTATGATGTTATAAAAAGAAAATGTGTTGTCAACTACGAAAGTGCGAACTTCACAATAAAGTATCTTAGGTAATAATATATTCCCAAATTCCTTGTAGATTAATATTTTCCCAAGCTTGTAGCAGCTTAATTTTTGTTACAACAAATTCATCAAATAATAAAGGATCTTGTGCACATTTTTAATTTACAACAAAAACAAATCAATGGAGGAATTATGGCAAAAGATAATGAGTCCATTTTTGTCAATCCATTGCATAGGGAAAATGTAGTTGAAAAATTCTTGAATATGATTGAAATTTGAAGCATTTCATCATGTTTATACTATATATGTTCTTGTAGAAATGCAAGAATAAATATGGTTAACAGAAACACTTAGAGGAAAATCAATATAAGAAAAATAAATCAATTTGGAAATCTTCTAAAAAAACAAATTCTCCATTGATTGAACATTTCTACTAATTTCCTCATACATAAAATGTATGTCTGCCATTTCATCACTGCTATACAACTGCATTCTATTTATTCTAGTTTTAAAGTAATACTTATAATTTGTAATGATCATTCATTTTAGACCAAAATTACCAGAAGCAGGTACACATGGTGTGTTTCATCGATAAAATCCTATGTAAAACAAATTCTTAGTAGAACGCTTAAAATATTTCTTTCTCTTCTGCTTTGGAGCAATTCAAAACCCTTTTAAATTGCTTTAAATCTTTAATTAAAACAATACTAAAAGATAAAACTAAAAAAATTAAAGATATTTAAAATTAATTATTTAATACATGATTTCTTAGAAAAAGGGCTTGTATGATTGCTAAAAGTGCAACCCTCTATAAAGAGTCAAATTAGCTATCAAAATATCACATAAAAGGAAAAAAAAATTCAAATTGAAAAAAAACCTACATTAAGAATAAAACATTCTATATAAAAAAAAATACTAAAAAAACTTTCAAAAAATTATTAATTAAAATACAATTGAAGACCTTTTAAAAATTTAACATATTAAGTTTAAATTGAAACTATACAACTAACATTTGGAGATTTGCACAAGAAATATTAACTCAAATAGCTAACCATGCTTATTACATAATTAAGATTTCTATTTTTGATAAAGTAATTTTTTTAATGAATAGCATTCCAGATATTTTTAGATATACCTTGCATTTAAAAAAAATAACAAATAAACTTTTTTTTAATTACATATAAGTTTTAAAAAAGAAGGAAGATTTGGTGCTGATAAGAGAGGGTGAGAATATTAGACTAATATATAGAAGAAAGCATCACGAAATTTGGCAATGGAAATTTAAAAATAATAATTATTAAAATTGAGCAACAAATCTCATTACATTCTAAAATTGGTTATTCCATCTTAAAATGCAAAATAAAATTCAATATCAAGCATCTATAAAATATCAGAATTTTTCAACAATTGATTCAAAGACAAAGATATAATTAAAAAAAAAAATCAAAGTAAAGATATGAATTTAAAATTACTTCGTCTTTAGAATTCGATATATCCAAATTAACTTCCTTGGTATATTCACTCAAGACATCTTCAATTCCAGTATCCATTTCTTCATAATTTGCAAGTTTCACTGCAAAAATAAATACATAACTTTAATTTAAAAAGAATCACATTTATTACACATTGCAAGGCTGAAACAAAATAATTGGATAAATTTTTAATTCAAACCAGTTTGTCATTAAATATTTACATATTTAACAATTGGTTCAACTTTTCATAAATTTCAAATCTAAAAATGTTAATAAAAAAACTTGAATTTTATAAAATAAAATGTGTTAAAGTTTATTTTCTTTTTTTGTAATCCAATCATCACTTCAGGGTTTCTTTTTTCTTTTTTTGCATCAACAATAATTTTTCAAACAATATACTGAACTTAAAATTTTCTTTTATAAAATACAATGTGAAAAATATAATCCATTTAAATGAATTTCAATATCAATCAGAAATTTAAAGAAAAATTAATGATTTTTTCTGTTTTATGAAGGTCAGATAGAAATTGTCACATTATGTGTGTATGTGTAATATCTCTTAATTTAATTTAAATCTTAATTAATTCCCTATTTTTTATCTTAAATTTGCCCATGATACTTTATTCTAAAATTTTCTCTTATTTCCTGATTTAAATCCTAATTTTTTTTTTATTTAATTATCTCTAACTAACTCTAAGGACTCTAAAAAAAATGCTGATTCTGAATTCTCACAACTCCGAATGAAGAAACAGAAATCCCTAACACCTACAGCACTTTTGTAAAGCTAATAAGATATCTTTTCCTAAATCACCACAGGTCAAAGAAATCCCTATAAGAATCTCTTTAGTAAAAAGCACTAATGAAAAAATTTCTTACACTTTGCTCTTGTGTTTTGGAGCAAACAGATGTGTTCCCCTTTCCATTCCCATGTGCAAACCATGCTCTCTCATGGAAAAATAAATTTAAATTATTTCTCAAATTTATCATCTTTTTGGCTACTTTTTGTCTTTGAAATTATGTTATATTTATATACAGAGAAAGAAGGATAAATCTGTCTGTTTATATTCCAAATTTAATGAAATCTAAAACATGTGCTCTTCAAGAGAAATTAACCGGAAATTGATCAAGATTTAGAGTTTTTCAACTATATCTTTTAAAAATATTTCAAAAAAATTATTTTTTATTAACATAATAATATGAAAAAATATATGAATAACTTTTTAAATTATATTATATTCATATTTGTTTAATTTTTTTTCTAAAATGGTGATTTATTTAATCTCATGTAAAATCTGTAACAATGTTCTTATTGTTATGAAAAAATTCAAATGAATTTCATTATTCCATCAAATTACTTAACAGGATGTTTTTGACAATGCTAAATTTAAAATAAAAAATTGCTCCTCTGAACATTAAATTTAAAAGTGAATTTTCACTTTTCCATACATTTTTATATTTGAGCTTTTACACTTTTTAATTTGCGCATACAATAATTTGTAGTAAAATTATTTCATTAAAGTCCTATTTTTAAATCTTATATAATAAACAAGTGGGATTTTAATTTAATGCATTCCAAATTAATAGTTTTACAGTTAGGAAAGCTAATTTTTTAGGCAATCAAGTGAATCATCAAAGGTATCTAGTAATACATAATACAAATTTAGAACTCTGTGATTTGATTTATAAGACAAAATGTAAAGGATAAAGCAATTTTAAAACTCACTCAGGTTTTTTTTAATTATAAGTGAAATAATTGTTTTATACTTTAAAAAAATACATTAAATGCAATGTTAAATTGTTTAAATTAGGCAAAAAAAAAAAGATTAAAAGCAAAAAAAAGCATGTTCCATATTCCAAGCTTTCTATATTCTTATGAAGAACTTTGGTGTTTGAACCAATATCTTTGCATAGAAATAATTTAATTTATGCAAATATAACAAATTTATTCATATTATTTTAGGAAACAACATAATTTTTGTTTTTATTTACTATCAGAATCCATAAAATCTTTTAGTAGTACTGAATGATATAAGATATATAAAATCAGAACATGTCATTTTCCAACAAAGTTTCTTTCTAATGTTACTATATTAAAATCAAAGTGTCCTCCATCTATGCCCATAAGCAGATACATTTTTAAGCAAGTAACTTCAGAATGTTTATTAAGATTTAAAATCTAGTAATTTAAAATAAAAACATACATCAAAAATAAAAATTAGAAACATCACATAAAAACAGATATTCAAAAACATCTACAAAATATTTTGTTGTAACAATATATTTTTTTAAATTATCAGTGATATTATTATTTGAATTGCAAAAGAACATCTCATTGCAAAATATTATTAATCAGACATTATTTTAAGGAAAAAAAAATAAAATATAACCACTGCATGATTTAACATTTAATTTAAACAAGAATTACACAATATATATAATTCCTGAGAACATGCAACCATTTTATAGATATGCTCACACCTCCTAAGGATATTTTAATATAAATGTGTTAAAAAAGTTAAGTCTTATTGGCTCTTCTAACAACAAAGAAAACTTATCCATAATGTATGAATATTTTTTTCATCCGATTAAATTTTATTTTAAAACTAATACAATTTCCAATAAGCAAAATTTCTAGATAAATAAGCTTATTTAACTTCTCAATTTTCCAATCATTCCCTTTCACCTATTCCTTCATATGCAAAATATACATTTTAAAAAATTCTCCTTGAAAATATTTAAACTATTTTAAAAATTAATATTTTCAAACAATTTATATTTTCTGTCACAGCCATAAAGTCAATAAAATCAAGCATATAACATAAATTATAGGGGTTAAATCTGATTCCAAATCCTTTAGTAAAAAATGAAAAAAAAAAATCATTTGCTCTTGCATTTGCTACTCTCATTTCTTTCATCTAAACCTCCCATGCAGGTACATGAAGCAACAGCAAAAGATTTTGAAAAATTCCAAGCATTTTTTAAAAAGAAAATATGGTGAGGTCATATATACCTCATATGTGTATGTGTAGTTCACAAAACAAAGAAGTTTTATAGATATAAAATATTAAAATTTATATTCAAGTCTATTCACAGTATTTTCTCACAAATTTGAGAATAGAAAAGAATGCTTATTTGAAAAATAAACTTTTGCTAAAACATTTTATAAATGAAAATCAAAAGAAGCTTTTTTTCAATCAACTGATCAAATTAATATGTGCATAAAAGTATAAAATCCTGAGTATTTCAGAAATGGCATTTTATTTATTCTACAATACATTCCATATATATAAAAGCATATTAGTTTTACTCTAACATACCTTTCTTCTTTCTTTTAGTTTTTCTGCTACAGGCGGATATTGGATCAATTCCAGGAACAGGTTTTAAAAGAGATTGCGGTGTATGAGGAGGTCGACTGTGAAACCATGGTCTACCATTGACAAGGGCAACTAGTAAATTTTTTTAAAAACTTACTTTAAAAACACATTTTTACTGATCTATGAATAAACAAAAAATTTCTGAAATTCTTTTTCTTTCTTTAATTTATATTACTTCATTATAAATATTATAAAATCTTGAAATCAATTTCTCCAATTTGCTATCAGGTACCAGTACCGGTATGGGAACCAAATTTATTTTTTTTTTAAATCAGTTAGTAGATAATTAAGTTTCAGATATTTTAAAATTGAATAGTCATTAAAAACAAGCACAAACACAAAAGCTCAAAACTTTAACAAATAAGAAAGCGATTGAAAAATCATTTAAAAATTTACAATTCCTTTAAACAAACATAGAATTAAAATCATATTGAATAATCATGCATAAAAAATATACTTCTATATGACTTTATTAATAATTAAAGAGAATCTAAACAATAAAGAAAAACAAAAGAATCAATATTACCTGTAGAATTGTTTATTGCTGCAGTATGTCTAGAAAAGAAATCATTGATCACAAATACTAGTTTATTAATCATTAGAAAAATAATATTGTTCAATAATAGCAACTGAAATACATAAAATGTTTTTAATGAAAAAAAATCTGAATAAAACAGACAATACATTAATATAAACAAGTAGCAATATGCACTATGTGATTAAAAGTATCCAAATTCTTTTATATTTATGCATTTATTAAAATTCTCCAGAAAGAGTGAAAGAACCTCCTTTGAACTTCAACTATGTAAAAAATATTCTTAAACTTGCATTTTACTTTGAAAATTCAGACATGAGGATATTTAACAGGGGAATAAGAAATTTTTTTAAAAAAAATTGCCTCAATCCATTTATTTTTTGAATCTTTCAATAGGTGGTTTTCATTATGGAAAAGTCCTATATGCATGTTCCTTAAATAATAGAAATGTTCAGAAAAATATAAAAGTCTTTTTTAAAAAATCCCAAATATTTCCACAAATTATAGGATGCATAATGATTAGTCAAATTATGTGAAGTTTGCAGAATATGTGACAAAATATTATTAAAGCATTGCATTAAAACTAAAAGTGAATTCTTGTTTGTAGAAATATGATAATTTTTAGTAAATAATTTAATAAAAAATATTCTAAATATATTAGATGAAAAACAGAATATTTTCCCTTTCATAATTTCAAAATTAAGTATATAAGACACTTTATTAAGAATTCTAACAGGAACAGAATATGATTCAGAATTATATAAGCATTGCAGTGAATAGCAATTTTGCTTCAATTACAAATTTCAGTTGCTCTATAAAAGAAAATGACAATAAGTTTTTCTATAAGTTGAAAATTGTTAACCTTGAATCTCAGAGTAAATATATTGAATTCTATAATGCTAGAAATGTAATAAAAATTCTTGCAAAGTTACAAATTATGCACTTAACATAAATTACAATAAATTAGGCATCATAAATAACAAAAAACTACATTATCATTTATAAAACGTTACAATTCTAAAATTAAGAGACATGATTTCCATAAGCACACGTGCTACTCTGTGAGTACAGCTGTCTATAAGTTTTTGTTTCTACATGCCATTCTTGTAAAAGAATGCTGGCAAAGTCTGTTACCAACATGGGTTGTTACAATCTAATTCGAATTTGAAGTTTTAGCATTGCAATATTTAGATGCTTTTAAATGCAGTGGGAAGCAGGAGGTATATAGCACATTTTTAATCTTTTATTGAATTCCAATACAACTATTCAAAGATCCAAGTATAAGAAATATTAATTTGTGGAAAGCTCATTAAGATTCTCTTTGAAAGCAATTTAAATTCAACCCTTTGCAATGCCTGTATTTCACCAAATCATAATGTATTCAGTTAAAATCTTTAAATAAATAGTAATATACATCTATATGGCTTTGAAATTTTGAATAGGGAAACATGCTACATTTCCTCATATATACCTGAACAAAGAATTTACTTTCAATTTTGGTATAATGATTTAATATAATTTGGTCGTATTTTATATTTTGTATGATTTGGTTAAAAACTCTACATGTTATAACCATAAAACTTACAAAAAAATTTTTGGCTTCACAAAAGAAACTTTATATCTTCCCAAATATGCATGGCATTTTCACAAAAATGTTTGAAAGAATAGTTCATAACTGAAGATTTCTAATCATTATCTATTTTATGTGAAACAGTAAAGTATTCAATAGTAACCCCAAACCAAATCTTAAGTAAGCCAAATTCTTTTTCTCCTTCTTCTATCTCTGATTGGTTTTCTAAATGATCTTGTAACTGAATCTTCACAGTAAATTATGAATTAAAGCATATTTTTTATATGGATGTAATTCAAAGACTTTTATCATACTTCATCACAAAAAAGGAAAAAAAATTCAAAAACATTTTATCATCAAAACAATTTTCAAGAAAACTATTAACAGAAAATTACAAGTATTTCTATAAAATAAAGAAGAATTTTACTCTCTATGAGTTTTGACATGATCTCATACATTATAAACAATGCTAATTTTTGGTAATCACATTGTTTTTATTTTATAAAAGAAATACGTACACGATGGCAAAAATTTAAAATCAGACCAATAACACTAGTTTTAAAAAGCAAATAATTTATAATATCATGTAAAAATAAACATATTTTATTCATGCACAGCTCTCAATACCTTATATTCTGATAAATATTATTACATATTTTTCTGAAATTATGCCTTAATGGTTTTTCTTAAAACAATAAATAAATAAAACCTTAATTCAGAATTTGTACATTATGGATTTATTTACATTCAATATTATAAATAATAAATAAGATTATCGTTATACGGAAAGATGTATTCATCATGAATGATTTGATGAATAATCAAATGCGATTTCATCTTTCACTGGAAATATATTAATTCTATGTATAAACTGCTAAAGTGACACAAAATTTATCAATATATGCAACATATCAAAATTTTTTTTAGTACTAGCATACACAGAATTGGATTTGTTTTAATTTTTTTAAAATGGATCACTGATTGATTTGAATATTTTATAGTAACTGCTTTGTTAATTTTGGGGTTAAATAATAAAATACAAAAAAATTAAATACCTGAAGAATTCAATCTTTTTGAAATCTTTATTATTATGAATGATAACAGAGATTAATTTAACAAATTTTTGCCATTTTTACATCTATAATGACTGTTTCATAATGACTTTTTCATCCTAAATTTTTTTACAATGTAATTTATATGAGTTTGCCAGTCACCGTGACCCCCACAGCAGTCAAAGCATTATTTGTTAATTCTTTGTTTAGTTAAATATTCCAATTATAAAAAAATTTCCATTTCACTACCCCCCCCCTTTGATTTTAGGCAACTATTCCACGACCACCTTTTTTTGTTAAAAAACGTTTGCTCAGACAAAATAGAGACAAACTTGCATATAAGCTTGCAGAGTTTATTTCTTAACCATTTTATAACAAGCTTAACCTACTCATCAAAAGCAAAATTAGATTGTGTTGTAGTAATTTAATTAATTATAACAATTCAGAATCAGATTTACTTTTAGGCAACTATATAGGTATGTCCCATTGATAAGATATTTGTATGTGATGCATGCACATGAAAAATGCACATGAATATGAGTATATGCATATAAATATGTAACTATGATTTTTCTAACTCAAAGGTAACTTTTCACTTGTTAATTTTAAAAGTTTAAATATAGGATCTAAAAAAAATATAGAAAAATTTCAAATAATCTACTAACATCCTGCATCATGAATGACACTCATCATATTCAAATAAATAAAGTAAAGGTAAGAAATAAAGAGCAGATATAAAATTGAATATCATCGTGTGATTCTTAGTTATGAATTTAAAAAAAAAAAAAAAAAAAAACATTTGCACTCTAATAATTTGTTGATCGGATCTGTATTATAGAACCAAATGATAACTTCAAGTAATGCTGTTATATTACTATGATAGTATTACATTGATACAGAATATAAGAATCAACACAGGAGTAAATAATGTGTAATGAAAATTACAAAATAAACTACAAACAGAGTATTAAAATTTTTTTATTTTAACAGAAGTAAAAATATAAAACCAAAAAAGTTCCTAAAATATAAAAAGTTGCAAAAGGAATAAAAGGAATAAAAAAGTGTAAATGATCAAAAATTACAAAAATAAACCCTACAAATAAGGTAAAGCTGATTTAAAACAAATCTACAGTACAAATAATCCTATGACTGCATATATGCACAGACACATTTTTATGTATAAATTGTCTGTGTATAATATTTATATGTATAACATAAAGATACTCACGATTGATTTCCATACGAATTTTGATTGGTATCACAGGTTAATAAATCATCATGGTTATTTACATCTTCATTTCTAATTAGCTCATTAACAGTAGAAACATCAACACCATTATCTGTAATATAGCTTCTCTTAACATTTCTGACATACTGATTCATTTGTTGTAATAAAGCATCGGTACCTGGTATATCATTCATAAAGTGAGAATAATCCGCACCTTTCACAGTACTAAAGGCACTATCAGTGGTGGAGTCAGTTGTGGGTTGAGTCGCAATAGAATCATCTGTAGATACTGGATAAGGAGAAGCACTTTGAATTCTTCTAATAGACCTCTTACGCTTTGTTTGCTTGTTGATTTGTAACATTTTCTTGAAATCAATTTCATAATTATACCCACGGAATACTTTTTTAAGAGTAACATGCTTCAAGCCCTGAAAAATTTCAAAATAAAAAAAAATTAGCAATGCTGCAAATAAGAAAATAATTCACTATCAAAGAAAAATTATTTTTCGTAAATAACAAATAATAAAATATTTAGAAATAAGATATTCATAAATAATGCAAATTGAATTTTAGTTTAGGAATTTACTTATAAATAGATTGTAATAAGGAAATTTATGAGCAACAATATTTCTACCATTCATTTTAGAAACCCCTTTTTGTGAGAGAAATTTTATTATAATTGAAACATAATAAAAGAAGCAATTTGAGATTACTATAAATCCTACTATAAACATACCAATAAATCAAAATACACCAATTCCTAAAAATTGATAGAATAGGAAAATAACTATTTTTGATACTTGTAATTAATAGCTCTATTACCACTCTAAAAAATACAATGAAAATAACTAACATTACATCCACCACTGTTTATATATATATTTTTGGTACTTTTCAGTTAACTCGAAAGGTGCTAGATTTCATTTAAAATGGATAAACTTCATCCGATGAAGTGCATCATTTTACACAACAAAACATAAAATTTCTGGCCAATAACTACTTGATCTACTTTATCACTGATGTTTGATAAGAACTAAGCTACCATCAATTTTTTTCAAATATGGAAAATGTAAAACCTATTAAAAACATTAATGTTTAATTTTATGATTATACTATCAATAAATTTAAAAGTACCACGGAAAAAATGCAATGAACAAACTACAAATTACTACACAATGAACAATCAATAATGATAAGTCTCTCAAATAAAAGTCAACTAGCAGTATTCTAAATGAGTGCAGAATTGATTTATTTCTTAAAAATTATACAATAATAAAAATATGAAATTTCTTTTCCCAAGCATTAAATATAGTTTAGTTCTTATTATTTTAAAATACCTATGATTTAATAATATTTCATACTTTTCAAACTTATTTATTTTTTTTATTTTTTTTTAATTAAGGGATGTCTCAAAGTGTAACTCTTCAGCACATATGCAATCTGATAAAAAGAAAATACTTATTCCTGAGGTAAATATGACCTCAATTTTCAAGTCCATATTTTAATTTGCTTCATGAAATATTAAAGCTTTAACAACTTATATAAAATCTTTAATTTTTACAAATTTAAACAATTTAAAATTAAAATAATTGTATTTAAGACAAATTGAATTTTAAACTACTATAAAAAAATTTAATTCTTCTTTTATCTTAGTTTTTGAGACATGCATTCTTTTTTTACATATTCTATTTATTTATATAATATATCTGTAGAAGAAATGAACCATTTTTATCACATTAAAAAAGTGAAATTTTTAAAAAAAAATCAATTCATATAAACTATACATTGAAAGCTAAAAAATTCATTAAAAATATAATATAATAATTACAAAATCATTTTTTTTTTCATCTAAACTCTACTCAATATCCCCCCCCCCTTTATTCAAGAAACATAAGTCAGTTTCCTTCCTTTTCCAAAGCACTTGGAGAATATTTTTAGCAATTATCTTTTGTTTAGCATTTTTTTCTTTTAATAATTTCAAAACAAGAAGATACCTTTTATTCTTTTTTATTAATTGCATAAAGCAGGATTTTGTTCTGGACTTTTGAAAAAATTTCTGATCTGGCTTATTTGAGAAATTTATCATTGGTTTATATCAACTTTAGTACACTATAAAGTCAATTTTCATTGCTGAAATTCATTTCAATTTTCAATGTTGACAGTGTTATACATTTATAGTTTCAGCACTAAATTACACGGAAAATATCTATTAAAGTAAGCAAGCTTAGTAGGGGTTTTCAATTCAGAACAAATAAAATACTGGACAGTAAAATATTATTCTTATATATTACTACAAAGAAGAGCATTCTTTTTCTGCTTATGTCATAACTGTAAAAAAATAAAATCCTTATTTTCAAATTTAGCCAAAAATAATTGCCACAGTCTGCACCATTTTCAGATTTGATTTTTGATAGTTGCATATTAACTACATTAGCCATTATACAAGCCACAAAATTTTGGCTTAGATATATGGCACTGGAAATTTAAACTTAATCCATTTCACTGACAAAGATGACATTTTAGACAAATTTTTTTGGTAATTAATTATTAGTTTCAATAAACATGATATTTATGGAGATTTATCGCTACATGTGGTGAATATACAAATTCCTAATTTTTGGTTTGCTTCAAGAAATGTTATCAACTTCAGAAGTATTTCATTATTCATCTATTTTATTTTCCTTTGAAAGAACAAAAAGATTTGCTCAGTTCAAATTGAATTAAATGTTAATCTACAAAGATAAATTAACCCTTTATTTACCAAATTAATTTACAATGAATTTTTCAAATTTATTTTTGAACCATAAGTTTTGGTGCAGAATAAACCAAGGCAAGAAAAAAATGTTGTAATTAATTAAAATAATTTAATTAATAGTTATAGAATTTTAATGTTTAGTTGATATTTACTGCTTTTTATTAAAAATATGCTATCCGAGTTCTTTTAAAAGCAATTAGAAAAAAGAATCATATTACAAAGATATCAGCCTTATTTAAACAGTACTTTAAAATACTGTTAATAAATAAAGGATTAAATCCACAGCTCCCAAGAAAATATGATTAAATTTAAATATCCTAATTATTGTTGAACTATAACCCTAATTTATTTTAGTTGAAACAAATTCAAAAAAACAACAGCAAAAAAATTAACTGGGTAAAAATAATTTTAGCCTAAAGGACTTTAAAAAATATCTTTTATTTTTAATTAGAAGACTGACAGGGTGAAATGAAGATTGTTAGTTTATTTATTCAAACACATGCCAAATAAATAATCCAAAAAAAATTAAGATAATTCTTTTATAAATAAAATTAACTGAATTAAAATAAGATTTTTCAACAAAAGTCAAGCAAATATTGTTCATTCAAAGATTCAAAAACTCTTTGTGCTTTTGCACATATATTATTTAATAAAAATAGGGGTGAGAGGAAACATAAAAGGAGACTTTCACATTTAACATTCGGATGAATTTAGATTATTTGTGGCATAAAAACAGTAGATAACTTGTAAATTTGTTGGAAAAAATATTCACAATAAAATATTTTAGAGAAATTTTTATTTACTGTGAGGTTGAAACATTAAACTATGATGATTTCTGATCTTAAAATTTGTTAATTCACTTTCTACAAAATAATAATTTTTTATGTTAAACACTGTTTATGTTATTGAATTTTTATAACATTTTGATATTAACAGTATATAATATTGGTTACATTTAATGATATTACTTCAAATACTTTTGTGCCACTTCTGAAACCTTTTTTGCCATGTAAGAAATGAATACGCAATTTTGAGCTAAAAGAAAATAATATGATAAGAAATGACATAACACATTCCTGTAGGAAAAAATTTAAAAAAAAAAAAAAAAAAGTGTCTAATGGAGCAGAAATAAAAGTTGAAGAATTCTGGAAATGCACTCATCCCTTCACATCCCAGCTCTTAGTCATAATCTTGGGATATTGAAACAAACAGAACTATTCAACAAAATAAATTGTAAGTTAATACAACCAATACAAATACAGTTGTATATTATGTTCAATAATAATAAAAAATTGAGTAATATTAGAAATAGTAAAATATAAATTTCCATACAAAGTTGAAAGAAACTCAAAAGTAAGCCCAATCACAGTAAAAAATAAAATGTGAACAATCTCAACATAAAAATGTTAAGGATTTCTTAACATTTTATTGAATGTTAAGAAAATATTTTATTTTTTCTTACAATATATTTCTTTTGTCATTTAAACTGCTTATTGTATTGATTATAAAAACTTGGATTTTAAAGAATCAATTTAGTTTAACATTTCATAAAAATGCATCCTACCTCAACATACGCTTTCTCAATAAAGTTATTTACTTCAACATCATATGAATGCCATACATCATGATCATCATGCCACTGCCAGGTAAAACCACTACATAACAAATCATCTTTATTACACATCCGTCTTCTAATAGTAGATTTTGTTCCTATAAAAAAGAATGTTAACACTTTTTTAAAAATAGAATTTTTGAATTCAAAAAACAAATATAGTTTAAAATAGCTATATTTTAATTTTTAAAAAATAAGTTTAATCTCTAAATGTTAAAGATAAGAATATTTACAATCATCATAAAATTACAATTTATCTGAATCTGAAAGTCGCTTGTAATTTAACCCAAGCAACAATATATATATACAATTTTTTTAATTTTTATTTTAAATAACAGTAATATTTTTCCATACCAATTGTTAAAAAATGTCAATATTATAACTAAACATCCTACAGCAAACTATGTTACTTCATATAATAAAATCCTTCACACTCTTCAAATGCTGATTTTAGTAGCAGATTTTATAGGAAAATCTACTTCCTATATACTAAAATATAATTTATGTTATATCTTATAACAAACATACTAAATGAATAATTTGAAAAAAATTAAGATAAAATTTATAAATAGCTAATTTTAATTGAAGAAAAAATGAAAATAATCAGATATTATGAAATTAGTTCACTTTTTTTTTTTTTAAATAAATCTATCCTATACTGGTTGAACTTCAGTCTAAAATCCTACTTGCATAAAAAAGATTTATGGATGGTTATGATGTGTCAAAAAAAATTAGGGAATTGCCCTAAATCTGATCTTGGATGTTGTTACTTTTGTATGAAAATGTCAATGAGAACATGAAAAATAATTTTACAGTTCTCTATATATCAATCACTAAGTTAGACTAAATCAATAACTTCCACTGCCAGATAAAACAGAGATTTAGGTTCTATTTTAACAATAAGTAAAAGGCAAGTTTCATTATATTTAAAATTTTACTGCTTATTTTAAAAACTTTCTTATTTATTTCTTCCACTGCAAAGTATATTCTTTTTTCCCCCCTCAATCTTAATGAGGGACATAGGTAGTCATAAAATCTGTAATCATTTGATAATGCATGAGTACCAAAACTGACAAGTGCTTTTTAGGAGATAAGCACTTAATTTCCAGTTTCCATTTTTAAATATGTTTTTTGTATTATTGGTAAGTTGAAAATATCCTAATTACATACCAATTAGAACATTATACATTCCTCCAAGCCTTGTATGAGCTTAAGAAAGGCTGTCGCATTGAATTACAATATAATGAAGGTCATCAGGACAGCTTTTTCATCTGATGAATCACTCAAACCTTGATAAAATTCTTTCCATCATTTAAAACATTCATTATCAGTTCTGTCTCAAACAACCAAAATGATTACCTTAAATTTGATATACTTTATTAAAAGAGGGCCAAAGTCAAATATACAAATGTTTCATCACATTCTACAGTCCGTCAGAAAAATCCATATATGCCAGTTTACACACAACCAATAAAACTTCAGAATTTTGAAGTTTTATTGAGGTGACAAGATTTCTAGAACTTCAGGAATCTAATATTCAAGTAGACAATAGAAGATTCAGAGTGAGTAAAGGAAATCTTAGACAAATATAAATAATAATAATAATAAGTTTCAAAAATCAAAAATGATTGACTAATTCATTATTAAAATGTTAAAAAAGAAAAGAAATTAACTTAATGAGGTTAAAAATAGATTTACTGAAGTACAAAAATATTTTGCTTTAATTTTAATTTTATTTTTTATTCTGATCAATTCATTTGCTATTAACAGAGTATTCAATCTTAATATAAAGCAGCCATTATAGCTATGCATGCATGCATGTTCTACATTTCCTCCTAAACAATTGGACTGCTTTCAACCAAACTTTACATACTTACTTTTCAGGTCAAGAGAAATAATATCTTTTCAAAGTGCAAGCATTAATTAAATATTCAATTAATCAGAAATTAACTCAACCTTTGTCATTTTTTTTCAGTGACTTACTAGAAATAATACCACATTTCATTTTACTAGAAATACCTTATTAACACCTAAAATAATACCTTATCAGTAATCTTACTAGAAATAATACCATCTTTAAAAAATTTACCACCTCAATTTCATTTCTGCGTACTATTTCTTTCAATTATTACTAATGTTTTAAGTTAAACACATTAAGATAAATGTTAAATTTCAATTACTCTACCTTTATTATAATAAAAGTTTTATTAGATTTACATTTAGTTCAAAGAATTAATTTAACAATACTTATAAGGAGACACAAGTCAATTGCTCAATCAGAGGCAATGTTATTAAAATGTAGTAATATAATTTTCATTTATATGCATACAGCTATAACATATTTTTTCTTCTAAATTTTGAAAAAAAAAAAAATCGCTTTTACTTCTTTTTGAAATATTTAATTCAAAAATATAATGAGAAATATACTGAACAGTCACCCATAAAAAAAAAAAAATAGAAATTCTTTATTAAATATTCTAGAGTCAACTGATTTAAAAGTACTTTCTCCCCCTCTTCAATCAGAAAACATAAAAACCAATGCAAAAAAAAAATTATTAACTTAGCTTTAAACTTGATCAATTTAAAAAACTTAACACTTAAATTAAAAATACTGATCAGTATCTGGATTTTCTATCAGTTAACATCCATAAAAATATTATTATTCCCAAATGAATCATAACAGCATATGAATAACATTTAAACTTAAAAGACTTCAAAATTTGCTAAGAAAATTCGTGGTGTTATTATGTTAGTTGTAACTTGATACTGTTTTCTCAGGAAAATGTGGTTAAGTCAGGCCAACAAATATCGTTATCAAATAAATGAATTAAGAACAAGTACATGTAAAAATTCCCTGTAAAAGTATGCCCAGAAATCGCTTCACTGATAACTTTCCTTAACAGTCGGGTGATCTTTTTATAGATGTTCTGCATACAAACATTTAGCGGAAGGCTATGTTACGATACCAAATTAGAAAATGAGGACTTTACAAATATAGCTAGATTCTGAACTGAATAACCATCTATAAAAATATCAGCAGAATATATAGATCTATGTTCAAGAAACATTTTAGAAGTATTGAAACAAATATACTTTAATGTTTACAATTGTTAAAAGGATAAAAATAAAAGAAACCTGTAGCAGTCGAGATTTGAACCATATCTTTGAAATTCACGTTATAAATTTTCAGATTTTCATCAACATCGCTTAATGAAACTTCATCCAAATCCTTTTTATAACTTTGTTCTAAAAATTGAGATACGTCAGCAGAATATGGACACCATTTCCCAGTTTTATTCAAACGCTCCCACACAACAAATTTCCACGTGGTATTATCTGCCATTTTTTTAAGAAAATCAAAACAAATTCACAGTTCAAGAACTGATGGGGAAATACTTTTGGATAATATTCAACGATGACTCGAATAACTGTGAAAGTTTTGTCATAAACATGACGTCACTTAGACGAGGGAACATATTTCAAGGAAAACTTGTTTTGATTTCGTGAAGTAGGTGCACGTGATTGCGTCACTTTGGTCTACTTGTTCATGGCCGAAAAAACAAGGAAGGCAAATGGCGCGTAAAATTTATCCGATCCACACGTGGGTTTACAAACAGAAAACAATTGTATCATAATGGTTTGAGTCTATTAGAAAGTATACATAATACCAACGTATTATCATATATGTATTTTAATTCTTTTTTATTATCTGAAGCTACCAATAACAAAATTTATTAGCCATCACTAACACCTCATGTCAATAATGATTTTCTACGGACCTAAACTTTAAATTTTGCTCTATGATCTTGATTTCCTTTAGCTCCATATGCGAATATAATTTCTAGAAATCTGAAAGCAAATTAAAAATTCAACTCCTGAATAAAATGTAGGTAATATTACAAGCTACATTAGAACATGCATACATGTAATAGATCATTCTATATATAAAAATCATTCTATATCATTAATATTCAAAACAATCATATAAACAAGATCAAACAGCAACTCTCAAATGAAATTTCCAAGCATTCGTTTTGTCTTTTTAAAGAGTAATTTTAATCTCAATTCTCTTTTGATTTAAAATTAAGGCTTCAGAAATCTTCTAATTGATAAGGCTATCAATTTTTTTTAACAACAAACAAAATATTTTTCATATACAATTTGCCAATCATTTCTTTTTTCATGCTTTTTGGATCATTTACAGGATTTTGATTAAATGTTTAAAATTAAGTTTTTTTTTTATAAAACATTGTACTTTAATGTTACATCCTCAATATTATTTTCTATTATTAATTATGATAAGTAAAAAAAAACACATATCACCTTCTGAAAGTTTAATAATAACAAATCATTTGATCTACTTAACAAATTTTCTTTCTAAATTTCATTTTCAATCATATTTTAAACAAATGTGCATTTCACACATCAATTATTAAATCAGAATTTTTTCCAGTAAATTTATTTAACTTAGGTTATTAGTTAATGAATTAAGTTTAAATTCAAATAATTTCTTTAATTTACCTTTTCTACAAATTAATAATACTGCTGTCATTTTCAACATTGTTTATAATTATTATTCACAATGTTGGTCATAATATCTTTACAGCTGCAATATTAACTTTGCAATCATGATATAAAATTCATAATAGTATAATATAATATTGAATTTCATATATATATATATTAATTGACTATGTATCATAGCCCGTCTTTCCTGTCGTTGAGAAATTTATACATGGAATTAAATATAACCAATAAAAACACAAAATCTTGAATTCTATAAATAATGAATATTTTTTTAAAATGTTAGAATGATTCCAAAAAGAGTTAATTTAGATATAAGCACAGAGTCAGATTTCCTTCTAAACTATGAGGCAATATTTTCCTAGTGCTATTAGGCTGAGAAGTAGTTACAAGCAGATTAAAAAGAATGCTTTATTTTCTTAGTTTATTTAAATAAATTCATATAACATATACTATTAATGATATTGTTTGCATTTTATCAAGTATAACTGGTTAATTTCCTATATATTCACTGTTATAAGAACATTTACATTACTGAATACATGTTTCAATATTGTATGAAAATAGTGATGGGAATAAAACTGGGAAAAAAATGTTTTTTTTTTTTTTTTTTTTTTTTTTGAGCAGTTTAATTGAAATATCCCTTTAATCTTCATCAATTACCAGATAAATTTATTCAAATACAATAGTTCAAAATTTAGTTTCAAATACGTTGCAGAAAATTGACAATGCACTTCCATCCTATTTGTTAGTGTAATTGAACAGACCAAATATAAGCCAACTATTAAAAGATTTCTATATGTTTATCAACTTTTCTTTCAATCTAATTTAAATGAGATACCACAGTAAAAATGTGAATTCTATTTTAGACAAAATGATTGAACATAAGTATTCATTTGAAAAATTGTAATGACTGTATTATGTACCAAACTGTGATTGATTTGTAGCAGACTTATTCTTATTTCTCTTTCTTAAAACTTGTATAGAAAAAAAAAAAATCCAATAAAAATAAGTCTTAAATTTTCTTTCAAATGAAATTATAATATATAATTGTTGCAATTTTTTCCCCTTATTCCGTAAGTTCTAAGCTTAGGCACATACACAAAATAAAAAGATTGATTTTTGTCATAAAATATTAATTTAATCAAATTATTACATTAATTTAATGTTTATACCATAATGAAATGAAATAGTCAAAATAAAAATAGAGATCTTTATAAAAAAAAAAGATATACTGTTAATCTACCAATTTATTTACTATCTCATTTTATCACTTAAAATACCATGCAATTCTGAATGAAATCTTTTACTAAATTAATTTATGAAATCTAACTTGATTTTATGTCTACTTCATTTTGTTAATCCAATCATGAACAAATGAAGATACATACACGTACAAAAAAGCACCTAAATAGTTCGTTCATTTGATGTTTCATACAATGTAAGATTTCAATTTTTACCTCTAATTTATTTTGAATTGATATCAACTGTTTCTTTCCTAATTATTACATAATCTCCTAAATTTTTTAAAATAAAGATAATTGATTATTTTAAACTTTATTTTTTTAAATTCCTAGCATCAAACATTTATGTTAATGCTGCAATTCATTTTTAACACACATTCTAAGACATGAATTCTATAAATCATCAATTTAAAAGGAACTATTAAATATCTTTTTACAACTATCAGCTTAAAAATTTAAAACTGATTATCTGAATCAACTCAAGATCAATTCATAAAGTTAGACTTTAAAATTTATATGTATTATAAATTTTTAACAGCACAGATGCATCTTCTATCTAGAAATATTCAGATTTATATTCAAAAAAAAAAGAAATGATATTCTGTTATCCTATAAATCTGTACTGCCAAATATATGGAAAGTTTCCTAAGAGAATTTATTTCAAACACTAATTATAAATTTCAATTGTTGCGAAAGATCTAAATTAAAAATGTTCACTGATAATAATTCAGTAATAATTACAGCATAAATATTTTTTAATTCCTGCTATAATATTCTTTTCTAACTTTAAACAAAAATCCTAGCAAGTATTTCAATTAATACGTATTTTTATATTCATATGATTCATTTTTCAGGTCTAATTTCATATTAAGCAAATAAATTAGTGTCCATTTTAGTTTCGGTAAACAGAATCCCCATTAGATAATTTTCTCTACTTGCAATTTAGTATTACTTAAAACCAACAAACAGAATGAAATTAAAATTCAATTTTTATGGAATTCATTTCTCTATTCTTTTTATAGTTAAGTAAAAGCAATAGAGAAATGAATTCCATAAAAATTATAACAATTACAAAAGTGACAGATAAAATACATTAAGGCACTGTCCGAGCAAAAACCAGTTGCTATGAATGTATGAAAATTTAATATTCAATTGATGAATGCATATACAGAAACTTATGACACACAGAACGCAATTCAGAAAATCATAGTTTAATTCAACTTAGGACATTTTCAATATGTTGACCTTTTACCATTACATTGGCCACTTATGGCACACTTTTTTTTTTTTTTTTTTTCCATTTTCTCACTATGCCCTACATATTGTGAAATTTGATTCTTTTAAATTCTCTAGTTTTAATAATAGATGCCTTCAAATAAGGAATGCTTTTTACTTATCCTGCACATAACACGGAAAACTTTTACAACTATCAGCTTAATACCCAAACTACAATAAATTATTTTAAACAACAATTTAAAGAGTTAAATTTAAAAAAATCAATGCTATTTAAAAGAAATTAGATAATTTGCTATTTCATTCCTGATTGATAGATGTTACATAAGAATATAATTGAAAACAATGTTATTCGCTTTTCTTAATTTTTCATTTTTAACTTAATTAAACTTAACTCAATTTCATTTAGTTCAAAATGTCTTTTATATAATTATGAAATAGGATAAATTACACTATAGATTAGAAATTTAATGCATAATTATTAAAACTGCTAATTGATTAATTCCTTAAAAAAATCCTGAAAATATACAAATGAATTAATTTGCTGATAATGCAAATTCAGAAAATTCTATATTTAAAATTATGCAGAATAATATATTAGAAATTTACTTACAAAATAACAGTATACTAATTTGACAAACTTACCTGAAATATCCAATTTTACAGCAACTATTTCCAATATTTAGAAAAGAATAGGAAGTAAAAAAGGCCTAATAAATAAATTCATTAAAGAAACACTATTTGAACCGTTGACTACTTTAGTAATCTTTAGTGTCAAATCCTGCAAAAGATATATGTCTGCTAATATATAAAAACATACACAAAACAATAACTCCATGACCATTTATTTCAATTATCATCAAATGAACATGAAAAGCACAGCAGGCACAGATATTCAACAATGCTGTTAATAGATATGGCACAAATCAGATGCTACCACTTATTAACAGTTTTACAAGACCAACTTTATATCATTAAAGTCGATCAGGACATATTAATTAACAATTTTTATCCATTAATATGTTTGGAAGCAATTAAAAAATTCAATTAAGTTTTACAAAATAAACTAAACAAAAAATTATTTTTTAAAAATCAAAATTTTTGTTGCATACAAACTGTGGCAATATTCTCTAAATAACAAAAACTAACATCTTTGTTGTTGAGTATATTAAGTAACAATATACAACACAACTTGGCCAATGCAACGATCAGACAATGACAAAGAGTATTATTTGAAAAATTCATACATTATTTTCACACTTAAAACAAAAATCATACATATGTTTAAAATTAAGATTTAATATTTGTTCAGTGTTTTCAAATAAGTCCTGTTGAAAAGATGCTGCCGAGCTATGCTTGAATAACAAATATCAAATGTTCATGAAGTTAAAAATAAAGAAAAAAGTTCATAGATTTCATTCCTGTGAATAAATTTCAAAGTAAATATTGTCTATGAAGAACTGTTCGCCTTTAGGTACATTTGATACCTAGCTGGACCCATTAAGAGTCTTACCAGTCCTCATTTATGATGTTACATCCATAACAGTAAAACAACACATGATAGGCAGGAATGATAACTATAAACTGAAGGTCTGAAAATGCTAAGCATTATTTAATGATGGGAAGTCGTTGAAATCATCAACACGTGGAGCAGCTTGCTGTCCCTTGCCTTTAGATGACTCTCGCCCTCCTCTTCCACCACGATTTTCTCTCAATCTATCTTCTCTAGGAGTATCACGGTTAGCACCACCTCTAGGGCCACCTCGTCCTCCACGGCCCCTACCTCGCATACCACGGCGTGAATCAGTGAAGTTAAACTGGAAATCCAACAGGACCTTTTGCTGCCCTTTGCGTCCAAATTCTTCTTCCTCTTCATCATCATCATCTTGTTCTTCATCTTCTAATGGCACCTTCTTCTTCAGAACATATCCTTTCTTCCACTGTTTTTCATCTTCTCCTTCACCGGGCTTACGGATGTTAAACTTGTGCACTGGTTTCTTAGCTTCAATCTCCCGCTTGTATTCATCCAAAGTCATCTCCTTGACTGCTTCTTGAATTTGTTCTTCCGCATTTTGTTCAGCATCTTTTGATTCAGAGTTATCCTGAACTTCATTCTCGCCTTTTACTCCATCATCAGCAAATTTACCAGATTCAGTATGATCATCATCAGGCCTGTCACCTCCAGACTCAAATTCTTCTTCCCAAGTATTTTCATCATTATGGGCTTGAGTGACCTCACTTCTCAAATCACCCCAATTATTGGGACCAGCTCCATCTCTCTTATCAACAGGTCTAACTCCTGTTTTGTCACTACCACTGTGACGATCAAAAACTCGACGATTCCTGCCTTCAGCATTATTGAAGAATCCCCGACCACGTTCTCGTCCACCCCTTCCACGAT
Source organism: Argiope bruennichi (assembly GCF_947563725.1). Taxonomy (NCBI): domain Eukaryota; kingdom Metazoa; phylum Arthropoda; class Arachnida; order Araneae; family Araneidae; genus Argiope; species Argiope bruennichi. Next base: position 62,249,889 of record NC_079154.1, read on the forward strand.
ATCCACCACGGCCTCTTCGATACTCGGCATCTTTTAGATCATTGTTAAAAAATTGGTCATCCTTGTTGCGGGCATTTTTCTCAATTTCCCTGTCTTGGTAATTTCCAATACTTCTCGGGGGTCTATCATTCTGCCTTCCTCTCATCTTGTTAGGAACTTCAACTGCATCTTTTACAGGTTTGGTGTGCACGCTTTCGGTAGGCTTCTTCGGCGATGCCGCTGGCACAACCTTAGCGGCTTTAACAGGCTTTTTATCTTTTAACTGAGTTTTTTCGGTTTTTCTTCTTTGCTTTTCTTCTTCGCTTTTCTTTAAAATTTCTAGAGGATCAACATCCTCATCACAAAATAATTCGTACCGATTGTTAATGCCAATGCCTTGAGCTACATTCATGGTTATTTCTTCTTATTTTCAATGTGAGAAAAGAAAAAATCAAAAAAGGAAGTATTTTAGAAATAAAGTTTCATTTAACTGACGGATAAAGTACTTAAAATAAGTATTTTAAACTACGATATGAAAAAAACGCATTTCAAAAATTAGGCATAATAAAAGCACACCAGCTTCACTCCAGCTTTGAACAATACTTGATGGTTACAGTTTCTATGAAATCGATCGCAACTGCAATACGAATAACAAAAAAAAAAGGTAAATGTTCTTGCTAAATTATGTGATGAACTATCATTAGGAAATGATACATTTATCTCAAAATATCACCAAATAACAGATTCAAATGATAATTTTGAAAAAATGAAATATTTAGAGTGAAGAAGCGAATAATAATATAGATTTCAGATATTTTACTAGTTGCATTAAAATTCTTATTTATTATGGTGATTTTAATATATTTGCTTCTCCTATCTATTTTCATAAGTTTTTTTGGAATTGCAGTATATTTTATAAATTTTAATTACGTACATGTGCTGCTCTAGGACGACAAAGTGTAGATTTATTTTGTTGCTATTGTAAATCGCACGATGTATCGGTAAACTAATTTGACTTCCGGAAAAATTTCTATTAGTGGATGTACCGACACTCTTTTACTTAATATGCTTAATTTTACTAAAATTATTCATTTAATTACTTTTCAGTTATTAAAAAATATATATACATAGTATATTTGATTTTTTTAAAGTATAGATTGTAGTATTATAATGTTGGAAATCGTCTTTTCAGTATTATAATAATCTAAATCTTGACTGAAATGCATTATTTTCTCACAAGTTATGTAGAACACAACTCAATCGTCAAATTTTGAATAATGTCTGAGACTTTTGTCCTGTATTGCACAGTAAAGCGTTTAATTCAACGATATCTTCACCATAGTGTGTATTGAAAATATAGATCATCATAATTTCGTAATTTTCGTAGCACCATTAAAATGATTAGGTTCAATTGTTTCAGCTGAAAAGCACCTGCTTCACGATTGTTTCTTAAGAGCTTATCAACTTTTATCTAATTATAGAATGTTTTCTTCATAGCATCGCTCATTGGTCTCTCACCCCCCCCCACACACACACACTAACTGAAGACCAATAGTTTTAGAATTTCATGAAGGGGGGGGGGGGAAAAACGCTTTCTTCACTTTTTTTAACAGGGGAAACGATCTCTCTTAGCAAAGATTAAACTTCTTTTGTAACTAAAATTAAAAGTTTAATTTAATTAAAAGTTTAGTTTAATTTAATTTGCTCATTCTAGGTTCACATCGAATCAGTAAAAACCTTAAATTCAACTCCATTGCTTCTTCCCATATCAGTGATTGATTGGCATGGCATAACCGATTCAGTAGGAATAGTAGTCTTCCCAAACTTTTCTCGTATATTCTCTGTTATCCCAGAGAATGCTTTGCGTGGTATTTGCGCACAATAATTACGGAGTATTAATCTTTGGCGCAAATTTAGCATTCATATTGAATCTATCATGTGATCCTTATCAAATTTTTCGACGATTAATCCTTGGCATGAAACTAAAAGTATCCAAAAGTCGGATTTGGATTTTAGACGTGCTCTTCTCAATCAATTGAAACAAAAATTTCACACAAAATTAAACTTATCCAAAAAAAAAAAAAAAAAATCTCATACCAAATTTGACACAGTTAAGTCATTACGTTTGTAAATTATTGCATTAAACTATTTCTGAAAGTGCAGACAAGCAGGCGGTCAACCTTTTGATCTGTGTATCAAATTTTACTCACCTAGCTCTCTTTGGTTTGTAGTTATGATCTTAACTTACATTCGAATAACCCGACAGACTTCGGAGTTTACTCAAAATCTGACAGAAATCTATAAATTTAGTGTAAAGATCTAAATTTTTCTAGATTTTTTAAATTATCTCTGTTACAGACAAACATTTTCTAAAAATGTACTTTTCAAATAAAGTGAGATCTAAAACATGGAGATTCGTCAAAATCTCGCATCTTTTGAGGATTACAATATTTTCACTTCATAATAAGAAATAAAATTAAATGTATTTGTGTGAGATCTTTTTCCAAACAATATGTTTAACAAAAAAAAAAAAAAAAAAAAAAAAAAAACGACTTTTTAAAATATGAGCTAATGAAACAAATGTGATTTTATTGTATTTATGAAAGTACTAGTCAAGCAATCTCTAGACATTAATAGAATTCTCTACCACAAATATTTGAAGTAGAAATTTTCATTCCCCAAATAGATTTCCTTTAATTGGGCTAACTGACATTCTGAATATTTTCACAATAACCAGCTTTCTTAATCATTTTTTTATTTTAATTAATATAGGAGTCGCAACCAATTTAAACAATTGATCCAAAATCTTTCTCTGTTGCAATCAAGAGAATTTGGCATGCTATCTTTTATACGTCCATAATCTAAAACCATTTTTTTTTAAAGTTCAATAAATTCTAAGCTTTAAAGATTAGTTTTTAATGGATGAAAATTTCAATTAAAAAAATATTTAACTTTTCCCTGTTCAAGTGATGTTTGCCTTTAACCATCGTAAAATTGGTTGAAATTTTTTTGTTAATTGTTCGGTGAAAATTCAAATAGACATTGATGCATTGATTAGGACCGGAGTTCCTGATTAATGCATCAAAAAAAAAAATATGAATTTTAATTCTGTTAAAATATATAAAATAAATTAATTACATTTAAGATACCATTTCTTATATGATATGATATAGATAGGAAGCATTTTGCAATTTGAATTTTTTTATTGTTATTATTATTAAACACACCAAGAAATTTTCAATTTCCAAATGCAAAAATTTATAATTCTGGAAAGATTTTTTTCTAAAATAGATATAAAATGCATTTTTCTTGAAAGAGAGTAGCAGGTGGGGAAAGGGCTGAGCTTGCTAGAGGCAAAAGCTTAACTTCAAACTATTCAGGTTATTTATTTTGTTATGTACTATAATAAATAGCTCAAACATATTGCTTTATAATTAAATAACCAATAGATATTTTGAAATGCTATATTGTACATAATTCTTGTTTCATGAGCTCATTTCTTTTTTACGTAAAAAATGGGTTATGATTAAATAGAGGCAACTTTGATTATTAAACTCGTATGATGGTCTCAGACTTTATCATGATAATAAAGATGCAAGTGAAATTGAAATTCATGAAATTTTTAATCCAAAATTGTGAAATTTTATTCTAATGCTGTTGTTTTTATTTTCGATAGCCTAAGTTACAACTTCTGCCACATTATATGCAAAACTTGACTGCTATAGCAGAGCTAGGGTCTCTCTTACTTTGACATTATCATAATAGCACAAGATATAGAACAATATTTCCACAATGCATCCAATATCATGAAGATATCATAACAATACTACACGGCATCTTGTACTAATAGGGTAAAATTAAGCAAGTTCTTTTCTGCATATATTTTTATGGTATATTCAACAACCAGGATGCAGAATTTAACAAAATGTGCATTTTCTTACAAAAATCTGTATTCTAACCAACTAGCATGTCCCCCCCCCTTTATTTTAAATGAACCACATAATTTTACGGTAAAATATAGGAAATAAGTATGAAAAGTTAATAAATAATGATGCTTAAATAATTAACATTAAATACTTAGAAGTTTTTAATTTAATTATATCTGGTTAAATAGCATATTATCAGAAAAATTTTATAAGAAAGGACATCAGCTGTGGAGGTAAATTTTAATTCTGTATTTAATTTAATACTATTTAAATATAAATTTATGTCACAAAATGCAACAGAATAAGACAAATTTTTGATGTATAATCACAAATAATAAAAAGGAAGTATTCAACAAGCAAAAATTTTAATACAAAATCTATGATGTAATAATATGAATAAAGCATCAATATATGGCAAAGAATATAATAAGATATCTAATTAGGATAAAATTACATAATTAATTAAAGTTAATATAACAAGAATAATTTTTAAAATGACAAATGTTGATCATCTACAATGAAAAGGATTTATACAAAATTATTTTCCATTTAACTTTTCTACAACGTCTAAAAAGAATTCCATACTGCAAAGACTTTTAAAATAAAGTTATGAATCATAATATTAAAGTTAATAAGACTCAAATAAAGTTATAAATAACTCTAAAATAATTTAAATTGCAGAATTTTGCTGATTTTAAAAGTTTTGTAATTTCTAACATTTTTATAAGAGGTTGACAAACAAATGTATAAAATCTATCACTTCATCCATATTCATTATTGAATGAAGGCCAATAATGAATATTTATAATAAATATCTACATAATTTAATAATAAATATTCCATTTTTATTATTAAATTTAAGAATAAACTTTTCTAAACTAGAAAAAAAAATTAAGTAAGTAGATTTTAAATTTTAACATTGGTAAGATCAAATCTTTACATATTTTTTTAATTTTAAAGCACTGGAAATATAAAATTTTGAATTTCTATTTTTCTTATAATCAATACTCACAAAGAAAATATTTAATAAACAATATAAAAATTTGCTTGGCTTTTTTTCTCTATAGATTTATTCTGCAAAGCAAGTGTAAGATATAAATGAAAAATAACTAGTCATAACAATTTTGCAAACAAATTAACAAAATATTTATTATTAACTATATTATGTACACTGCACATAATTTTTCCCAGCTTTTCCAACAATGTTTATAATTTATGAATAAATATAATATGTACAGTAAATAATAATTAACAAATATATAACAATAACATGTTAAAAATGGAATCTACAACAATTATTTCATTACTATAAGGTTTAGGTAACAATCATTTTGGAATGTTTTCAGAATAAACTTGCAAAAAAAAAAATAAAAAAAATGGGGTTATAAAAATTCTGATTTATTCAAATTTAAAAAATAAGAATTAAGTGAACACCAATAAATTGCATATATATATATATATATATATATATATATATATATATATATATATATATATATATACTTTGCTTACATTGCTCCCCTCGCTCATCTTCAATTGCCTCTTCTAGAGACTGCCACACTAACCATGTGCTATAAATAGATTGGGAAAAAAACTAATTTCCAGAAAATTTAGAAAATGAAATCTGGATCAGGGATCAATTATCTATTTTGAACATTGTGCAGGATAATATTTCAATTTAAAAAAGAAGCCAGTTTTTAATACATTTTAAGTAAGAAATATCTCATGAATAAGACCAAAAAGACAATCCATGCAAATTTTATTTCAAAAGATAAATTGCATTCAAGAGATAAATACAAATACATTTTTGAGAATATGAATTAAACTATCTATACCTTTTAACATATCACATCTTAGTGAAACTGGATTTTCAAACATGTTTTTAATTAAAATTGAATATAGAAGACATAATGACGACTTCAACTTGATTAGTGTATTAAATAAAAAATTAAGAATCCGATATATTGAAATTGGCTTTAAAAAAAAAGCTCATTTATCACAATAATCATCAATAAGGAAATCTTAATACTTTCTATCACAAATTATTACCCACTATTTACTTACATTATGAAGTATAATTACATTTTATCATAATGTAAGGTTTCGGTCACAAATATGATTGAACATTATAAGCTCAGAATGTTTCGATTATAAGCTCTCCATATTTTATTCACTGATTTTCAATCAGAATGGCATATATTTTTGATTCTCTTTTATGTGTTAAATTAAAACTTCTGTATTGGAAAGTGAAGGGAGTAGCTGAAATTAAATGGCACAATAGTTTTACAACTAAGCTCATTTATTTAAAGAACTAAGGTTTCAATTTATTTAGAACTTCATATAATCTATCAATATATTTCATAAAACTGAACAAGTAATAAAAGGTTTATTGGGTTTGTGTTGGTAATTCAAAAAAATTATACTTCTACAAAACTACTATACCTCTTAAAAAAATATCCCCACTACAAGATTTCAGATTATAAACAGAAAATAATGTGACAAAAATTGTTATTGCAAGTTTATGTTTCTCTTATACAAAAAACTTTAAAATTCTACCTCTAAATAAATGATTCTACCTCTAAAAATCTCCATTGCAATAGCAAATCTCAGAATAAATTATTTTTCAAATTTAAATCTATCATCCCAATAAAATGATCTAGCTATAAAATTTATTAATGCATTTAGTAAAAATACTAAAATAAACTAGTGAAATTTTTACCCATTGATGCAATCTAAGGTTTGCACAGAAATACTCTGTTAAAAATATTATATGAAAAAAAATTGACATTAAAATAATTGTATATAAATGTTAAGAATTTTTTTATCTAAAATTTATTACCTTTTACATGCAATTGGGCTAAAATGAAGCCTTATTAAAGGACATAAATCAAGATTTTTAAAACCTTTCATACTTTATGAACTCGGGTTCCTTTTAATTACGTTAGAAATTTGCAGTAACCGAAATTTTTTTCTCTAATTTAGAACAGAAAATTTCAATCTAAAATTTGCCGTTATTTCAGGGGGAAAAAAAAGAGAAAATATAAATTTGGAAAAAGTTCTTTAATAAAAAATAGGGAAGCTAATTTCTTTTCTCTTTCATTTTGTATAAAAAGAATATGTACCAAGCACCAGGAGAAAAACCGATCAATGAAATTAATTTAAATATATATATACATAGAAATGGTTTCATATGTTAATATATTTTGTTCTCATAACTCTATTGTAACAAGCTTTAATTAGGATACAAGTTCATGTTCAACAAGCATATTGGTGAAGAATTCAAAACATTACTATAGAAATAAAATGTAAATTCTAAAAAAAAAGAAGATGTCTTAAAAATATTCAGAAAATAAAAAAGAAGTTTTCCATCAGTAAGCTTAACATTAGAATTAAAATTTGGGTTGCATTAAAAAACAATAAAAATTCTTGAATTAGACACTACAAATCTAGAGATATAATTAAGAAACATATGAGAAATTAATGCAGTTCTTAAAGGACATATGTAAAGATTTAGAAACAACATATTACATATTCAATACAATTTTATAAAATCCTCATTATATATTATATTCTCAAAAAATATTTATTAATATTAAGCATTGAAAATACTTTCACAAAAACATTTAAACATATTTTTAAAAAAACACACATTAATCTACATTTTAACCACGAGAAATACTGATTCATTATAAATTGACAATATTTAAAAGTCAAAAAGAATCAAGATAAAACTATTTCACTGCAAGGCACTATAGGTAATATACAATATGAATTTATATGCTATTATTATTATTAAAAGTCTTAATTTTTATTGTAATTTGGTATTATTACCCTAATGGGGATATTGTTTCAATAAATAACCCTCAGAATGCCTATTAAATAAACTACTTATTTCATTCAATTCAGATTGCAACGAATCAATTGCATCTTCAATTTTTGATTCCAATTTAGCCTGTATCATTTCACTATTGTTGACTCTTGAACGAAGTTGACACAATTCCTTCATTTCTTCTTGCATAATCATCTCATTTGCTATGTGACTAGTTTCAGCTGCTATACCTTCTCTTTGCTTTTGATCTCTACCCCAAGTATCATATATTCCATATGCAACTTTTCCAGCTGATTTGCAAGCATCTAAAATTGCAGGATTGCTATCAATATATCCTTCAACAGAATCATAAATTTTATTAACAGTGGCAGAATTAGCATTTTTTGAAATGAATCGATCTAGACAGTTTATAGTTGCTGAAACAGGGTTCTCCTCATTGCCATTTTTTAAGTCAAGCCAAAGATCATCAATTTTTAATGTTTTAGATACAGTTTCCAATGTATCATTAAAAGTTACAGAATGGAAACATCGCACCATTTCTTCAATATCCCTATACTGTTCTAGACATTGAGATCTGATTCTGTATAATGATTTTGTAATTTCAGCATCATCTTCCATAATTTTTTTAAATTCTATATTACATGCATCAACATTAAAAGCTTGAGCCACAGATGTAATACCACTGGCAGCATCAGTTAGAAATGTGCCCAGAGAAGCAAAAAAATCAATTGTGGAATTATTTGATTTTTTTAACATTCTAGAATTAACATTTAATTCTTTAAACATAATATTTGTTTTATTGAAATTTAATTGATCATCATGAATTTTTTTTAGGAGCTCTTGCAATTTGAAAATTGTATTTATTCTGTTGTTTCTCCAAAAAAGATACTTCTTATAAAAGCAATCCCATTTTTCTTCTTGTTTTTCAATCTGTAAATTCTGTTTTGGTTTAGTACCTGTTTTAACTGTTATGGGTAAGAATAAATCTTCATCTTTCCAAATTTTACTACTACTACTACAGGATACATTTTTTTCATGAACAATGTAGCTATCAGTATCAGAAGTTACAGATCTTGTTTCTGGATCATGAGACCTACAAAAATTAAAGAAAATCAGCAAATGGTACCAATAATAAATATTATTCATGCAAGCATATTTACAAAAGAGGTATCATAATAGTAAGAACAATAATAAAGTCGGTATTAACAAATAATAATTCCTACTTTTTTATTGCTAAACAGTTATTTTAAAAGGTAAAATTTTTGCAAAAAAAGCAATTACTAAAAAAATTTAATTTCTGCCCTGAAGTCAGCAAAATGTATAACTCAGTAACGAAATTTGTAGAATAGGCTAATTTGATCAACATCTAAGAGCAAAATAAATAAAATAACTGAAAATAAAATATTTAAACATTATGTAGATATTAAATTAATAAAAACTTTCTTAATCATACAAAAATTTACACTTTTCTTATATACAATCAATTGCTCTTTTGCTATCAATATCTACGTTACTACCCCAAGCTGAAATGATAGTTGTTTTACTTCAAATAAAATATGAGAATAGAAAAAATATAAAATTAAGAAACAAAAAAATTCTGTTCATAAAAAAAATTTGCATTTTTAACTCAAAAAATTAAAAAAAGAAAAAAAAAACTTTATTACAAAATGCTATTTTTTAATGAAGCTATAAAATATTATTTTTTAAAAAATCTTAATCTATAATTATGACAAAAATAAAATTTATTAAAAAAGTAATTCCTCTATAATTAATAGTTTGTTAATGTGAAAAAATGATAACTATAATATAAAGCTCTAAACTTTTCAACAGCAACAATGTATAACAACATAACACAAATTTTTAAGATCTCAATGATGACTGATAATCTCAATGATATTGGTATTATCCAAATATTTTAACTTGGTATAATTATTTGAATACTAAAATTAGTATAATAGGAACTCCTTTTAAAAAAAAAAAAAATTTAAAAGCAATAGAGAATTAAAAAAGGATATTACATTTAAAAAATACACAAAACGAAAGGATATGCAAGAACTGGAAGACAATAGCCAAACGAAGATAACACTGAAAATCTCAAAACGAAAGTAAGTGATAAAACTAATAATTCCTTATCAGAATATAACTCTGTAGTTTGTCATTTTTTAATAACCAGTTAATTTTAAATCAAACGAAATGTTTCAAAAATTTATAAAATCATAAATATAATATATAGAAATTAAAAAGTTTGCATCTTTGTCTAAATTATTACAAGATTGGATGGAGAGAGGATAAAGTTACATTTTCAACCATAATTTGTTATTAATTATTAAAATGATTGTTGAAAGTTAAAAAAGGAATCTGCTTAAAATTCAAGTAATTTACAAGAAAAAAGAAAGCGAAGTTGCAATACTATGATATTTAAAAGATAGATGAATTGTATATTTATGTTTCAAATAGAGCTATAATATCATGGGACTGGTTTCCATCAGAAAAATTCGTATGCACAGTAAACGCTAATTAAAATGAAATTTACATTTTTAAGAGATATATCAAATTAACTTTGCATGCTAATAAATTTGTCATTTAATGCAAATTTTGGATAAATTTGTTTTAAAATATGGTTTTAAATAAAATTTAAAATTTCTAAAAAAGTATCAAATCTTTTCGATAAATAATTTCACAAATATTTAAAGTTATATTTATTTTGAAAAAAACAGATTGTTAATGTTTTTTTAAAAATATAAACTTACCTTTTCTTTCAATTTAAATTATTAATAAACAATTTAAACTTTCAAAGATTTGATTTAACTTTAATACTACAAAAAATGTCGACAGAATTTTTTAAAGCCAGTCAAGTTTAGATTTTATTGTAATTAGATAAGTAACATTATTCCACATAAAAGCATTAGAACTGATAATTTAATTTTAAGTAATTCAATTTGATCATTAATTTCACTGATGGAATTTAAGTTCTTTTTTAAAAAGAATTCAGCTTCCAGAATTTAGAACAAATCATTATTTCCCACAGTAAAGAGATGTTTTATTTGTAGGGAAAAAAAAGGTACAGGGATACTAATAGCCAATAACATTCAATACCAAAGTATATAGAATGTTAGAAATTATTAGCTATATGACCACTGAATGACATAATAAATTTTTCTGCAGATTAAGATATAGAAACAATTAGTATTAAATAATTTTCATTTAAACAAAATTTTAATATAGAATGTTCATTACTATTTAAAATCAACTCTGCTAAAAAAATATATGTAATATTTAAACATATCGAGAAAAAAAAATCAGAGTTATGTAATTCGAAATAATGATGCTTGTAAAATTCATATCAGAATATAAAAATTCCATCTCTTTTAGTAATAATCATGTATTACCTCATCTGGCACTCTATAGGCCAAACAATTTAATCTAGAACTATTAAAACTTGATAGATATATATTTAGAAAAATAAAAAAATGCATTTTGGAATGATTTTTCAAAACTTAATTAAAAATTAAGCAAAATTTCGAAGTTTTCCCATCATAACTTTCAACATTATTACAGCACAAAAATTTTTACATCAACTTAAAATAAAAATAAAAATTACATTTTTAATTATATTAACTTAATATTCTTGAATTTTGGCAATGTCCAACAATAGATTACACTGTGGCTTTGAAATTCAAGCTGCTTTCACAGTTTCATCAATTGCATGATTTTTTTTTCATTGTTGAAAGTTAAAAAGGAATCTGCTTAAAATTCAAGTAGTTTACAAGAAAAAAGAAAGCAAAGTTGCAATACTATGATATTTAAAAGATAGATGAACTGTATATTTATGTTTCAAATAGAGCTATAATATCATGGGACTGGTTTCCATCAGAAAAATTCATATGCACAGTGAACAGAACACATGCAAGATAGTTAAAATAACACAGCTTAAATCTCAAACAATTTGATGGTATCATGGAAATGAAGTTATATTTAAACCATATGACCGTAATAAAATATCACCAAATTTTAAATAATTTATGTTTACATTTTTGATATGATTATTATACATGTTGCACAAGAATAAAATAATTATTTAAGATTAAAAGTCCTTAAGGATTATTTTAATATGTGTAGGTACCCCTCAAAAAGTTTTCTTTACATTTCGAGAAAATTAAAAACTTTTAAGGTGCTTATAAATGGCTATCAAATTTACGCACTTTTTATGATGTTGTACACTCAGTAAAATTACATGTAATTTTAGTCACATTAACAAAAGGGAAAATTTTTATAAGGATTAAAATTTAAAACCTTCACAATTATTCAATCTGACATTTTTTTTAAGTATATTTTAAACTTACAAATAGATATTTTCTTCATTTGTACAATTTTTTTCATGGTTTTGTCTTTTCTTGCGATTTTTCTTTACATCCATTTTCTTTCAAATTTGAACTTATCTACAAATAATAAAAAAGTGAACTGATTATAAACATAAATATAACTAATGAATATAGTACATTCAGTATATTTTATATCTATGTCCTTGAAGACAAGGGATATTTAATATAGTATGTTTAAAAAAAAAGCATTCATTTTTCAATGTCTTTAAATATATTTGGCACTTACTAAATTCAAAGTAAAAAAAAATAATAATCTGTAATTCACCCCCCCCCCCTGCCTTTTTTTTTTAAATTCTGGAATAGAAATAAATTAATTTTTAAACTATTAATCATACAAGAAAAAAAGGCTATTAAAATTTTAAATTTTAATTATTAAAATATACAAGATTCTTCAATAAATTCAGAAAAAAATGTTATTTTAAAATGTTAAGAGTGGATCAATAAATCATTTTTCAGTGCAAATGTTCCAGTAATTTTCTGTAAATTCCAAATACGAAACATACATCCAAATACAATCTTATACCATTCAAAAATTTATTTAAAATTAAAAAATTCAGTGTAAAACAATATAGATAATTTCTTCAATAATTCAAAAGGAGAAAGATGCATTAAAAAAAGCATAAAATGATTACATTAAAGGGACAAGAATTTATTTACAATATGCCTATCTACAAGGCACAGATTGAGGTTTTTTATTAAAAAATGCACAATGTATTGTTTACTAAAGACAGATTATTTTATCAAATGCCAAATAAAAACAATGCTGAATTCTAAAAAAAAATATGCATAACTATAAATAAATATGCATGACTATTTACTATACGTAAACTCGAGATTTTCGAGAAAGGTTTATAATTCTGGTAGATTATAAACTTCAAAAGATATTAAATAATTAGTATTAATACCAATTATTATCATAGTGCACTCGTATCTAATTTCTCAATAAAAAATAGTAAATATTTTCGAATTATAAAAAAATTACTATACAAATAAAAAAAAGTTAAAACATTTAATTTCTCCTAAACCAAGAAAAATATAGGAAATTTACAGTAAAAACTACAGGATAGGAGAAATTTTTTGAAATTTATTTAGCATTATAAAGAGATGAAAATTTCATACCTTGAAATATGCATCTAACTTTTCTTCAAGTCTTGCCAATAAAAAGGTGAACCTTTGTATTTATCATATGCCAGTTTAGGAAGGGAATTTTCCCTGTTTTTGTTATTATCGCAACACATGATCACATTTCCAGAGATTTTCCTTATCTACCTTTCCAGTTTCATTTCAAATGTGTTGCCTATGACGTCACTTCATAGAATTATATCAAAAATGTAATGATTCGGCTGTACAATAACCATTTTTAACCGAAGTCATATCTTCTATTCCTATTCCTAAATCTTTCAAATCGGATGAAAAATTAATTATTTATGTTTTTATTTCTAAATGTCTTATTTAAACCACCATTTTTTTTAAAAATTAATCATTAAAACATATTGATAAACGAAAATAACTTCTGATAAATTAGCAGAAGTAGTCTTCCCAAAACTTTCTCCTGTACTTTCTAATAGTGGTGTTACCACAGAGAACGACTTGCATGGCATTGGTGTGCAATACAATAATTGCAAAATATTAGCCTTTAGCGTGAATTTAACATTTTCATTAGATCTATTCTGTGGTGGTTGACAAATTTTTTGACGATTAATCCTTGACATGAGATTAATAGTGTCCAGAAATTGGATTTGTGTTTTAGTCGAATTTTGTCCAAAACAAAAGAACAAAAATTTGACACAAAACTACGCTTGCAATCACATATGAAACTTGGTATTTTTAAATCACTGCGTTTCTGAGTTATTGCAAAATAAAGAACAACCGACGGTCAAGCACTTATTGGATTTGGTACAAAATTTAATAGGTGTCTACTCTGTAGATGTTAACTCTGTGTACCAAATTTTATTCATCTAGCCTTCTTTTATTTGTAGTTATGTTGTTAACTTATATTCGAATAAACAGACAGACAGACTTCCCTGAATGGATTTTGTTCAAAATTTGATGGAAATCTACAAATTTGGTTTAAAGACGATTATCCCAAATATCATCCATCTAGTGCGAAGCGTTTTCTAATTATCTTTGTCACAAGCAGACAGATGGAAATATTCGCATTTCCCCAAAATTTGTTTTTTGTACTCAGGGAGGCCCGCAACATGGAGATCCATTAAAATCTGGACTACGAATTTTTTTGGATAATTACACTACTTTTTCAATACTTCGTGTACGGAAAAGTAAAAAATAATTAAAAATAGAGAAATAGTTGTACAGAAATGAATATATACCATACATAAATAAATTTATATCACTGATAAGACTTTTTTTAGGGGAGGGGTATATGGTGTACAAATTTCAGTGGAGTGATTTACTCTGTAGTTATGGCGGGAAAAATTAAAGTCTCTTATCTGCTATTTCACCTTCTTTAGAGGATTATTGATACTCTTTAACAGCAAAATAATCTTTCTGCGCGCTAAGAAACGTGTATACAAAACAAAACGTGTCTTTTGAATCCACTAAAGCGTATGGAATCGTATATATATATATATATATATATATATATATATATATATATATATATATATTCTACAAATTCCGCCAATTAATCGTAATAACGCAGCGCGTTTAATCGCTTGTTCAGCAGCTTGCTTGCTGTCTAATTCCTCCAATTCCCCAATTGTTGAGAGGGATTACGGCTCATTGGGGCTGCAGGCCCCACCATCCGTAAATCTAAAAATGGTTAACTTTGGAGTGATATGAAACTGACCTTAGTAATTACAGTGCATCATACATGGTTTATTTTAATTTGGAAGTATTGTTTTCTTGTGTGTGGGGGAAAAAAAGGGTTATGTATTATTTTTCTGCAATTAAAATTGCAAGGGCACAGCGAGGTCTGCGTTTGTTGCAGGTGTAGTTTATATCATATGTCGGTAGGTTACTTAGGCTGGGGTTGTCTATATTTATGATGTTTCCATAGAAGTTTTGGGCTTGTTTGAGGATGAATTGTTTGATTGGGGGGATGTTCAGAGCTTTAATGATAACCTCCAATTCCCCTGGTTTTGAGTGTTGGCTTTTTTATAGTCTTCCCACAGAAAGTGATGTCACTTACAGGAAGTGGCGTAATCTTGGGAAAGTTCCAGAACTTTCTCCAAGCTTCAAGCAAATACTGGTCTCGGAAACATAATGTTTAAACCATCTGGAGTCTTCTAGAAGATTCCTTTCGTCGCCAAGGTCGGCATGTCAGGGATACGTTTTATCACTTCGTAATAATATATATATATATATATATATATATATATATATATATATATATATATATATATATATATATATATATATATACATATAAACATAATGTTTTAAGTAGAATTATGGCCAAAGACAGAGAAGACACTTTGAATTTTTAATCCATCCCGGTAGGCATGATTTATGTACAAGCAGAAGCGACGAGCACGTCAACACAGAACGACACAAGAGCGAAATGTGGAAAAGCTAATGCAAGATTTATCCCTGTGATTATATACTGTCAAATTTTGATAAGGATTTCTTTACACGTGTCGATTTGGTAAGGGAATTATAGGGATCTTTTAAATGAATGTCTTGGTTCGACAATGTTTTTTCCGTTCACTCTGAGTGCGGGAACTTGTCGATGTCAGCAATTTCACAGAGCTTCCGTTGCATTAATTAAATTTAAAAAAGGTGGAATTGGGATCAGCAAATAAGAGAACATTTTAGAATGAAAATATCTTACACACACACAATTCACACAATCATTACACACACACACACACACACACACACACACACACACACACACACACACACACACACACACACACACACATATATATATATATATATATATATATATATATATATATATTAAGAATAAGTGTCTAAATTTACATATCTGTTAAGTGTTCTAACAAACAGATTAATAATCTTTATGCTACTTTAAAAAAAAAATTATCCACTGGAAGGAAACTTGCTTCATTATAACCATAATAGTTTTAAAAATCAATAATTTTATTAAATAATTTGTAATATTTATCAAACTAGTTTGAATAAATATTAAGAGGTTTTTACTTTTTTTTTTTTTTTGTAATTAATGTTTGTCCAAATATTGTTCCAATTAGACCAAACCAACTGTCAAAATTAATTGGTCAAAACATTACGACTATTATCTGAATAAAACAACAAAAAAAGGTCATTAAAAATAGAAAATATTAAAAAAAACAAAAAACTAATGCTTAGTGATTTTACATTAGTGAGAAACACAGGAAGAACGAGATAAGATACAGTGAATAAAATAGATACAGTGTCTCCCAAAACTAGAGATGCATAATCCACGATTTTTTGAATAACAAATAATATTGCTATTGTTATTTTTAAATATGCGTTCCTAATATCTGTTATTTGAATCATATTATTAATTAAAAATTATTACTTAATATTAAATATAAAATTTATTAATTTTAATTAATACTTAATTTACTAATTTAATTAACGTGTGATTGAATTAATTTATCTGTTTCAGCTAACTTCTTAAATTTTATTTTTTATCTCAAAACTATTAATTTAATTTATTTATTAGAGTGAACCATTTTCTGGAAAAGATGAGTTAAAAATATATGTCATTTCTTTAAAATGTTTACTTTAGTCCTATATTCAACCAATAGATGGCGCCAGCAGTAAACAGAGTACATGTAATCAAAATCAATCATGTCATGAGGAATTAAAAATGATCTGTATGGAATAGCGCTTCATCAAATACGAATATCCGTCACTCCTGTAAAGTGGAGAGGTGACTTCGCACTTTCCAGTTAAGCCTCGCACTTTCCGGTGAAATCACCGCTCCGATAAATTTCAGTGATATGCAATTCAATGATACGATACGATAATTCCAATAACCGGTCCATTCACTTTTCAATCCAATCACAGATTTCTTTCGAGAGTTTCCATTGGACAGATCGTATCGATTGTTACTTTCCAGTAAAGTCACCGCTCGTACAAATTTCAGTGATATCGTATCGATTGTTGGGATGACGAATATTTTCAGAGCGGTTATTACGTAACCAATATCAAAAAGTCACAAATACAAGTGATCAATACTTTTCAAAGAGGGGTGCGATTCAAATCCTTCATACGATCTTACTGAAGATTACAGGTTTCGATTACAGGTTTTGGATCACGATAGAAACTAACAATCAATACGATATCACTGAAATTTGCCGGAGCGGTGACGATACGATCTGTCCAATGGAAGCTCTCGAAAGAAATCTGTGATTGGATTGCAAAGTGAACGGACCGGTTATTGGAATTATCGTATCGTATCATTGAATTGCATATCACTGAAATTTATCGGAGCGGTGATTCACCGGAAAGTGCGAGGCTTCACTGGAAAGTGAAGCCTCGCACTTTCGGAAAGTCACCGATCCACTTTACGGGAGTGACCGATATTCGTATTTGATGATGCACTATTCCATATAGATCATTTTTAATTGCTCGTGACATGATTGACTTTGATTACATGTACTCTGTTTACTGCTGGCGCCATCTATTGGTTGAATATAGGACTAAAGTAAACATTTTAAAGAAATGACATATATTTTTAGCTCATCTTTTCCAGAAAATGGTTCACTCTAATAAATAAATTAAATTAATAGTTTTGAGAAAAAAAATAAAATTTAAGAAGTAAGCTGAAACAGATAAATTAATTCAATCACACGTTAATTAAATTAGTAAATTAAGTATTAATTAAAATTAATAAATTTTATATTTAATATTAAGTAATAATTTTTAATTAATAATATGATTCAAATAACAGATATTTGGAACGCATATTTAAAAATAACAATAGCAATATTATTTGTTATTCAAAAAATCGTGGATTATGCATCTCTAGTTTTGGGAGACACTGTATCTATTTTATTCACTGTATCTTATCTCGTTCTTCCTGTGTTTCTCACTAATGTAAAATCACTAAGCATTAGTTTTTTGTTTTTTTTAATATTTTCTATTTTTAATGACCTTTTTTTGTTGTTTTATTCAGATAATAGTCGTAATGTTTTAACCAATTAATTTTGACAGTTGGTTTGGTCTAATTGGAACAATATTTGGGCAAACATTAATTACAAAAAAAAATTAATAAATAAATAAAAACCTCTTAATATTTATTCAAACTAGTTTGATAAATATTACAAATTATTTAATAAAATTATTGATTTTTAAAACTATTATGGTTATAATGAAGCAAGTTTCCTTCCAGTGGATAATTTTTTTTTTAAAAGTAGCATAAAGATTATTAATCTGTTTGTTAGAACACTTAACAGATATGTAAATTTAGACACTTATTCTTAATATATATATATATATATATATATATATATATGTGTGTGTGTGTGTGTGTGTGTGTAATGATATTTTAAAATCTAATTTAAACATAATTAATTTCCTAATTTTTTTAGCTTAATTTAGCCGTATTAACTCCATTCTAAAATGTTCTCTTATTTCCTGAAAAAAATCGAACCGAGAGGGTGGTAACGAAAGGACACCCAATGAAGTTAACTCAATGTAATAAGAGATTTATACATAAAGAATTTGAGAAAAATCTACATTTGAGTGCTGTGAAGAATTTTACAAAAATTACCAAAATGTTTACTTCTTTAATTTCACTTGTTCTGTTACTGCAAAAAATGGAAAGTTCTTCCTGAAATCATTGTAAGAAACCAGACTGTCAAACGAATTAGAATCATGTCTCATTTGCAAGTGAAAGAAAATTTAATATTTTAGGCTCTGATGAACCTACTGCTCGTTTCAGTACCTTGAGACGACCACTTTTCGATGATTTTATCTCATTCAAGGGAGAGACGCGGAAGGATGAGATCATTTCCGGAATTCGTCATTCTTTGACCTTGATTTCCATTCTATTATATACTTTTTTTTCACGTGTATTTGAGTATCCTATTATTTTAATTCAGTCCGCGGGTAATCCGAGTTTATTTTATTGTTAAATGTAAACATCTCCTCCTTTCACCCCTATTTTGACGAATTATACCCGTCCTAAAGCATGCGCAGAAGCGCGAAGGGTTTTAGAATTTGTTAGCAAATAATATTATTGTATGGAGAAGAAAAAACGAGGAAACAATCTAAAGAATTTGAATTTAATTGGAACAGTAAAGCATGGTAATGTTTTTGAGTGAGGCTGCATATCACCATCAGAATTAGTAATTTTATATTCATTGATGCAATAATTAATCATGATACTTATTTAGATATTTTTAAAGGCAATTTAAAATTATCAGCCCAAAATTTGAGTAATGGGAAATATTTTTTTAACAGGATAACGGTTCAAAGTATATTGCTCAAAAAATTTACCTGATGCTCTATAATTGTCCATGAAGTCTAAAAACACCACTTCAATTGCCTGATCCAAACTCAATGTAACATATTTGGAGAAAACTGGAAGTTAGAGCAAAAACATACAACATTGGGGCGAAAACCGAATTAAAAATATTGAAGAAAGAAAAAGAAAAGAATAACAAAAAAAAAAAAAAAACTTTGTAACTCTATACTTAGACGTTTCAAAGTTATGAATGCCCCAAAGTTATGAATGCCGCAGGATATTTTACTATTTACTGATTGGTCAAACCATAACAATATTTATTAAATAGAGATTTCCCTAAAACACCTAAAGAAGTTTGGTAGATAATTCTTTGTTACTTTTCCTTTATAGATTAAAATAAAATGCTTTTGTAATATTTAAGAAAGTTTTTTTATCTAAGAAACAGCTATAGATATTAAAAATTTCTCATTTTGAAATACTAATTTTTAATAAGGTATAGAATAGTATTTCATTAAAATTCATACGAATATTTTCGGAAGCTAATGTTCTAGAACTTATGCATTGTGAATGTGAGAAAATTTTTTTTTGGTTTAATTATTCATAAGTGGTGATGAAAATGACCGTACGAATGAATGGAAAATGATGATACGAGTTAGAAAACTAAATTCCTGAAATGGGATATTATACATTTATTAGGCTTTTGTTTTAGTACTTTGAAGTGTATTACCTAAAAAAAGTTAATTACATTGTTTGAAGGCAAATAAGCTACAAAAAAGTTTTTATTTTTTTCATTAACCACTTCTCCATTAGTACAGTAAAAAAAATGTACAAATGGCTACAATGCAGTAATGATTTAAATTGCACAATCTTGTAACTCAAATCTGAATTAAAATGGCTTATTATTAATTGCAAAAAAAAGTATGAAGAGCAAAAAAAAAAAAAAAAAAGGTTTAGGATACTTCCTTTATACTACAAAAAGGCTCAAAACATTTACCTCACTACTAACAATTCGTTTCTTTTTTTAAGTCTGCTCAAAATTTTTTTTTCAGGCAGATGGATTATTATTATTATTTGCTTGCATTAATATTCACTAGAAGAAACATCTGCCCACAAACAAAGAACTCTATATTTTTATCTAGTTTCTACCTAATTTATTTTCTTCTTTTTGTCAATCAATTATTCAGCACAAAAAACCAATATTCTTAGAAAAAATGCAAATCAATTTTAAGCTACTAATACAATTTTAGATTTGCGTTCCAAGCTAACTGACGATTTAAATGACAATTAATGAGACTGTAAAACAATCCTCATAATTTTGAAAGCACTTTACTTTCAATACTTCGAGAAAATGAATATTTACTGCAAATAATAAATTTAACCAATTTTGTTTTAAAAGGTGTGATTTTTTTTTTTTTTTTTTTTTTTTTGCCTTTTTTAGAAATATATGAACCGGTAGAAATAGAAAAGAGAATAATGTACTTCCACCCATGGTTAGAAAGGACTGATTGATTTATGGCTATGAACTTTAAAAACGTGGAAATACATCTGACTTCCTCCAAGTGACATGTTTTAATGTCATACGTATCGAGATTCATTTATGTTGTAGTTTTGGATTATTGGTCGACTAACTGAAACTATCAATGGCAAAAAAACTAATAGGCGTTTTGTGCCTTCTCCAATTTATTTTCACCAATCAGGAATCATATTTCCACGTTTGTGACGGTTCGTATTTGAATTAATTTTTTTTCTTGAAATTCAGCTTTAAAAAATTAACTAATATCATTTAAAAAAATTATATAATTTTATATACTTTTTTTCATTTGATGATTTTTATGATATCATTTTTTAAAAATTTAATATAATTTAATATATTTTTATCTCATTTGATAATTTTTTAAAGTTATTCTCTTTTTAAAACAGAATTCTGTAGAATCATAGTTCGGACGTTGATTTAAAAAAAAACAATTTCATTTCTGAAAAGGAATATTATAATAGTATCAGCGTTTCCAACGATTAATTAACGTAATTAATTAAGCGTCACGTAATTAGCGTTTAATTAATTGAGATGATTAATAAAAAAAATCAGTTTAACTAATCAATTATCGTAATTTTTAATTTAAATACAAACATCTTCATTATTCAGAATTTTTTTGGGGGTTTTAATTACAAGGTTTTGTTTATAAATATTGCAGAATTCAGAATTTTCGATAGCCTGTTTTACGGTTTCTAAGAAATTGTTCTTGTAGCATTCAATTTATTTTGAATGATAAGTAATCAACCTTCATATTCATCTTATCAACATTAATATTTTATTTTTTAAATAAGTTAACTATATATATATATATATGTGTGTGTGTGTGTGTGTGTGTGTGTGTGTGTGTGTGTGTGTGTGTGTGTGTGTGTGTAACAGTTTTCGGAATCCTGTCGGCTCTTTAATATGTAAGCATTATTTTATGTGAAGCAGATTGCAGTTTGAAGACAGTGAAGAGACTTTTTACATTTTTAAATTCTTTTTAATCCATCGGGAAAGCATAATTATTTAAGGTGGGTTCATACGAGGCTTATTATTGCGCGCAATAGAAGGTCACGTCTACTTCAGGAAAATCACGTGACTGCAACGGGACAATGGCAAATGGTTGTCCCGTCGGGACAACTATTAGCCATTGTCCCATCAACGTTGTCTCAACTGTTCACACGGGGACAATAGAGGGACAACAGTAGAGAGACAACGATTGCGCGCAGTAAAAAGCCTCGTGTGAACCCACCTTCACAAGCAAAGACGCGGACAATTCACGTCCGCCACAGCGCAGCACAAAAGCGGAAGTGGGGAAGAAGGGCCGAAATAAATTATCCCTCGCCTTATATAACCTGAGATTTTGATAGGGAAAATATTTATTTACAGTGCTAATATATTAATAAGATTCAGATAGGGATTTCTGACGCATGTCAATCACATGTAAGGGAAACACGGGGATCTTTTAAGAAAGAATATGCTTACTGGACATTTTTTACCCCTTCACGCAGAGCGTGTGAAAGTATCGGCATTTAGCCGATTCAGCAATTTTATAAAACTTCTCTTGAATTAATTAAGTAGAGACGGTGAAATTGGATCACGAAATAATAAGAGAATGAACTTATTATGGGCTAGATTAAGATAAAACTTTGAAAATTAATTAAATTGAAATTAAGTGTTTAAAATATCATTACACACACACACAAATATATATATATATATATATATATATATATATATATATATATATATATATATATATATATATATATATATATATATATATATATATATATATATATATATATATATATTTACGTTTAGCTAACAGTCATTTAAGTTTCGCGTACAAAAAAAAATAATGTTTTTTAATTTTCAATTGTCATTGCTAAAAAGAAATTGCTACAAATTTCAACCTCACAAAATATTTAAATTATAAAAAAATTAATCCATTTAATTATCACAGCGATGCGATGGCAATAATTATCCTGATCTTTGTCAATGACTTTAAACATTTTTTTAGAAAAAGAGTCAATGCCAACATTGTTAAATTGAGAAGTTGTTTAAAACCGAGAATCTCAAGTTTCGAAATAAAACTAAGCCTAAATTTAATTTAAGAATCTTTTTATTTTGTCAGAAAGCTTTAATTGTATAAGAAATATAAATATGCTTAGAGATAATGATATTCTGTAATGATATTTAAAAAAGAGACTTTTCTTAGCAGAAAATAAATAACTTTTATGATTGAATTTTTAAATGAACGCAATTTTCCGTTATTATAACGAATAATTTTGGTGTAATTCCTCTATGCATGAGTATTCTTATACGTATGTATTTCCTTATGTATGAATATTTTTCTATATATGAGTATTTTAATGCTTACTTTCATTTTCTTATATAAGAAGTATCTAAACAGAAAATATTTTAAACATAAAAAAACACGAATTCGGATTTTTGATGAATCTTCACATTTTAGATCTAAGTCTGGGAAACTCATATTTTGTAATTATGTCTGTCTGTGAACACAATAACTTTGGACATTTAGTTCAAATGCGTAATTTTTGATATGTGGTCTTTACACCGAATTCGTCGAATTCTGCCACGCTTTGAACGGAATCCATTAGCAAGAAGTTTGTCTGTCTGTTTTTTCGAATGGAAATGAGCACAATAACTAGAAAATCTTAAGTTTTACATGGATAATATTTCATGCACAGTTTTGGCATCTAATGTAGAGATCAGTATCAAAATTTGAGGGGGGGGGGGGAATGGATCTTAGTCACTGATAAAGAGTAGAATATCTGTCGATCTGTTTTATCCTATTCAAATTCATTGAGGTGTTTATCATATATTAGTTTGTACATTTGCATGTATTCTAAGAAAATAATTCAAAAACAGAAATGACTTAAATAAACAAAATTTTATATGTGATCTTGTTATAATAATTGTAGCTCTATGTCAGATTTTGTTTTCAATCGGTCAAACAAAAAGTGTCAAAAATGCATACTAATTATGCTAGTAGTACAAAACGTTCATGTGCGGGATGTTCAAATTAGAACTATGAGCACTCATGTTGTTAACGGTCTTGTTTTCACAGGACTCACAGTTTTTATTCGGTGGCAGGTAGTAATGCCTTTATCTTTATCCTTATTTTTACTTCTAATAAAGACTAATGTGTGTTTCTGCGTGTCGGAATTTTACAGGCTAAACCATTTGACCTAGAGATACTAAACATGATGAATATATACTTTGAAGGATGAAAATGCGCAATTCGAAGCAAGTTTTTTGAACTTTTAATTAGAATATTATTTAATTAAAATTTTAACAGCATTTTTACATTTTCCCTCGACAACTTTCAAAAATATTACAATACAAAAATAATTTTTACAACATTTTGAAATAAAAAAAAAAACTTATTTTTGCAATGATACCAGTTTCTTTACCATATAAAATTCTTTTATCTATACTTATAATAAAGCTCAATGCATGTGTGTGTGTTGGTGCTCTACAGGCCAGGCCGTTTGACCTACAGTTACCAAATTTGGTGCATGAATACCTTGGAGGTCGGAAATGTGCACCTGGGGTTCTTTTTTTTTTGAATTTTTAATTAGAATTTCAATTATTAATTAAAAACTAACTTTCCCGCCAAAAGAACTTCATTTCTGCACCGCCAAATGTGTGAGGCTTCAGGTTTTTTCCCCACGCTAATGAGGTTAGGCGTAACATTTTTCGACCGATTATTTCAAACGATTCTGTTTATTTTCTTAATGTTTGATGCATTTAAAACTAAGCATTGTTAATTAATCAAATCTTTCAGATTCATTCTGAAGTACTTTTGAATTAAAATAAAACAGAATAAAGGAAATTAAAAAATTTTAACCTGCATAGAGTTACCCCAACTGGCGTAGAAAAATTCACGCATTTGCATTACCATAACTGGCATTGAAAATTTACGCATGCGCATTGTGTTCTGATTGTTTACATTTCAACGGAAGCGGACTCGATTTAAATTATTTTTAGATTAGTTGTATGCTTTTATAATTAAATTGTATTTATGTTAGTTCATCGTTTTTTAAGTATTTTTTTAACCTGTTTTCGACCAATTATTTTAAACGATTCTGTTTATTTTCTTAGTATTTGATGCATTTAAAATTAAACGTTGTTAATTAATATACCTACTCAAGATGAATCTGAGAAAATTTTGTAGACAAATTCTGGAGATATTACATAAATTAAGAAAGATATTCTTTAGTGCCCATAAGGTTTAAATGCTCAGTGACTCTGTTTTCAGTAATCATATTATAAAAAAAATGCTTTGTTTCAGTACAAAATATTATTATATTAATTGCAGATTAATCATTTCCACTTCAATTTAAGGCATAAATTCTACGGGAGCTACAGAAAATTAGAGAGATACATATTACGTTACGACTGAAGGTCTTTATACTATTATGAGTGAATTATATTATCAAAATTTGATGTTTTAAAATATTTTGATGAAGAAGCTATTTAAGTAGGAATTAAATAAAATATTTAATTGTTAAAATTTTAACGAGCATTAAGATTGGCGAACCGGCTGGTCGCCATAGGCGGCTAGAATTTAATAAATGTAAAAATATTTTAAGCATATTTTACCAGAATACAAGGAAACAAAAAATTTCAGAACGAATATTGAAAGTCTTACGAGTGATGAAACAAAAACATAATTATTCTGAAAGAAAGCCAAAGCTATTGATAAAAGTAAAAATATTGCTTGCTTTCCTGAAATTTTCTTTGCCTATAATGGTTTATATTTAAAAAAAAGAAAGTGAATTTTAATATCTTGCACATTTCATTATTTTTTCTTTAATATCGATAGTAACTGGAACTGCAAAACAAAAAAATATATAAATATCTACAGCTTTTATAGTGATTTTTATCAATAGCTTTGACTTTCTTTCAGAATAATTATGTTTTTGTTTCAACACTCGTAAGACTTTTAATATTCGTTCTGAAATTTTTTGTTTCCTTGTATTCTGGTAAAATATGCTTAAAATATTTTTACATTTATTAAATTCTAGTCGCCTATGGCGACCAGCTGGTTCACCAATCTTAATGTTCGTTAAAATTTTAACAATTAAATATTTTATTTAATTCCTACGTTAATAGCTTCTTCATCAAAATATTTTAAAACATCAAATTTTGATAATATAATTCACTCATAATATTATAAAGACCTTCAGTCGTAACGTAATATGTATCTCTCTAATTTTCTGTTAGCTCCCGTAGAATTTATGCCTTAAATTGAAGTGGAAATGATTAATCTGCAATTAATATAATAATATTTTGTACTGAAACAAAGCATTTTTTTTAATAATATGATTACTGAAAACAGAGTCACTGAGCATTTAAATCTTATGGGCACTAAAGAATATCTTTCTTAATTTATGTAACATCTCAAGAATTTGTCTACAGCAGAAAGAAGCAGTGAAATTATTTTACTATTGGCAGAAAGAAAAATATCAAATTTTACATTGCTTTATGTTAGAAATTAGGTTATATTGTTAAAAGGCTAGAAAAAACAAAATGTATCCCTTATTTACAAATTTTAAGGAAGCTGATAGAAAGAATGTAATACATAATACAATGAACAAAATGGCGCGTAAGGTTTCTAAAATAGTATAAATTATATACCTACAAAAAGGAGAAGCTTAAAAATATTTTACTGAAGAAGCTATAAGACCAAGTTCGATAAAATATTCAATTGAGAATTTTAGCGATCAATAATACCTACGAGCCTGCTGGTCGCCAAAGGCAGCTAGTTTAATTTTAAAGATGAATGTGTAGGTAGTGGTGCTCAACAGATCAGGCTGTTTGTCCCACAGCTACCAAATCTAACGCACTTATTCCTTGGAAAGTGGGAATGTACACTTCGTGGCGATTTTTATATGAAATTTTAATTAATTTAAAGTGAAATTTTTAAGTTTTTCCGTGATAATTTTCGAAACTACTATTGCACAATAACGAATTTTACATCTTTTTTAAAATTAAAAAAAATTGTCTTTTTAATTATGCCAATTTAAAAATCATACAAATTTTTTCTGAATTTTGGAAATTTTTAAAAATATATTTTTATCAATAGATCATATTGCTGTCCTTAAATTCAAATTGTTTAATTGTTCCATTAACTATTAAATCACACGATTTTTTTCCATTATTGGAGGCTAAAGAAGAAGGAAATGAGTAGTTTACGAGACGAATAAAAAAAAAATGAATTTGCAATACTGCAAAATTTAGAAAATAGTTGAACCATTCATTTACAATTTTAATAGCACTATGATTTTATGGGACTCTTTTCATTAGAAAGATTTACGCACACAATAAGTAGAGCGACAATAAGTAGTAAGACAATTAAAATAATACAGCTGTAATGACAGATAATTTAACGGATTCATAAAGACGGAGTTATTATATCCAAGCGATTCAATTGGAATGAAGTATAATCGATATCTCCAGGGAATCATATTGAATATACAAGAAAGTTTGGGAGGAACCATTCTTGCTGATTTACCTTTCATCTTCGTATGTCAAATAGATTATTGTTTTCATAGAAGTTATAATTGTTTAAAGATAAGGTTCCTTAAATACAAACATCTAAGTAGTTAGTGAATAATTTTTTAAAACAATGTAAAAATATTAATTAATAAATTATTAATTTGTGCAATTACTTTTCAAATTTAACAAAAAAATTATATCTGAAATACACAATTCACAGTCTGTTAAAAATTTATGATTGCAATTTGTGTAAAAATCTATTTTTAGACGCTGAAAATCGAATACAAGAATTTTCCGTGGATGTTTCAGATTGCGATGCCAGTGAAACATGTGTCGTTCCAATCGGAATGATATTATACATTAAAACAAATTTCGGTAAGTTAACTTTTTTAATTATAATTTTTTACTATTATTTTAAATGGAATAATATAATGTTAATGTTTTCTATAGCGAAATGCCAGAGGAAATTTTATTGTACGCTCGAAGATGCTAAAATCCTTTTTTTTAATATCTCTTTAACATCTTTCATTATCAATTACCAGCTTAACATAACTTCTATTGAAAATCGACCTACTGCTAAATTCTGAAAGTATTATCAAAATGTTGACGTATAGCCGAAGCACTTAGATTTTTCTGTTAGCGTCCTGGAGTAGGGGTAGTGTGTCTTTTCCGTGATCTAGGCGTTTCGGGTTCGAGTCCTGGTTCGGGCTTGGTTGTTCTACACTCTGTTTTCTGTTTGTGAGGTGTGTGAAAGAACCCCTTCCCCGTAAAAAAGGGTTGTGCAAGCGAAGTGTGAGTGTCATCTTCATATGAACTCGAAGTCCGATTTACTCCTTCGGGCGCTCAGGGGTCTTTACCCTCAGAAACTATTGCACCCATCTTTCCGTGATAAAGCAGATATGACATCATCATCATCACGTAGATTTTCTGATTGTGTATTTCAGGAAGGGATCAACAAAGGAGTTCTCACAGAGAATTCATATTTAAATTTGCTTATTCAAATTCAACGACAAATTAAAAGC
Source organism: Argiope bruennichi (assembly GCF_947563725.1). Taxonomy (NCBI): domain Eukaryota; kingdom Metazoa; phylum Arthropoda; class Arachnida; order Araneae; family Araneidae; genus Argiope; species Argiope bruennichi. Next base: position 62,278,458 of record NC_079154.1, read on the forward strand.
GCCGACGCAAACTGGAACAAAAATAAGATAAAAGTTTTGCATTTTACAAATCAGATGAGAAATTTCTGGTATTAATAACCTTTTAATTCGGGTTATTTTTTTAATCGCAGAATATGGTATTGGAATTTATTGCCGCAAGAGCCAAACTGGCTATGCTTGGCTGAATGTACAAGCACAAATAATTTATAATAAAAGATTTCGTAGTGTTTTCTATTTATATATTAGAATAGCACGTATTATATAATAAAATTGTTCAATATTACAATAAAACCATATTAATTAGTTTAAATAAAAATAAAAATATATAGAATAACTGAGTCACAATTTCTGCTTTGTCCAACTCTACGGCATTAAAAAAAATGATAACAGCAACAGATTTAACAAAGTATATCGTAGCCCTGCAAATACATTAATTTCTTTATTCACTGATTTCCACTTTAAATTTTCTTTAAACTGCTTGTAAAAATTTTCGTAATTCGTAAAATGATAATAAAAAAATTATATTTGTTCATTTTGGTATTTAAACTGATATTTAAGATGTATGGATGCTATTGCAATGGAAAAAAACACATATGTCAGGTAATACTTGGACCTTTTATTCAAAAATAGTGTTTTAAAAAATTGTAACAATCCATTTACAAACTAAACTATTTGACTTTTCATATATTAAGCGATTTTGGAAACCAGCTGCTTCACCCTGAATAAGACTTTCTCAGCTGTTAAACTTTTAATATGGGACGCATTTATTTAAAATTTATAAGAAATGACTGAAAAACATGAAATTAATAGAAGTACTTTACTACAAATCAATGCGTTTGCAAATTAAAAAGTATACATACTAAGAAATTAAGAGGAATTCTAATTGATGGAAGGCTTTTTCATTTAAATCAAAGATTCGGAAAATTGTTTAGAATATAAGAATTTTTTTAATTCATTTAAATTCTTTTCAATTTAATTATAAACTTCCAAATTAAATAGATTTTTTTCCTTGTTATTTTTCAGTCCTTGGAGATACCGTGAGCAGCTTGAAATCTCGCGTCAGCTCTAAACTGGGTGTACTTGTAGTGCCGAAAGGACCGAATCGTCAAGTGTGTCTTAATGCCATTTCTGAAGAAGCAAACTTATGCAATATGGGAGAGGGTCCTGTGAAAGGCCGGCACTACGTTTATATCGAAGATTTTCTCGTCAGACCGCAGTACAAAGATGTAAGTACTAGTTATTTTCCTTACAAATGATGTACTTAAACAGATTTGTTACTTTCCATTAGGTTTGTATCTCAGGCATTAATTGAATCTCTAATCACCTTATAGATAATGTTTTTCCTATTTCTAACTCATTTTTTAACCATTAGAACAATGCACAATAGCTATATCTAGAATTACGCCATTAAAATCGACAAACCAAACATTATGCTCCAATGTGCAATGTATATATATATATATATATATATATATTGAAAATGAGGTAAGACAAACTTAAGTAATCGCACAGGTGATTTAAAGTGACCACATATGTTTTTTCCCTTTATCTCTCTCTCTAAAAATAAATAAATAAACACTTTTCCGTTTCTTCAGCAATATCCTCGTTTTTACTAGAAGATTTGCACTTTCCTATTCTGTATAAGAATTACCTTTCAACATTTCTCTATTCTGAAAGGTTAAAGCTTAATTATCAGAAGTATAAGCAAAAATATATAGAGTTAAAAAAGCAAAACAATTTGATTTTTTTGTATTATTTTTCTGTTTACTAGTTAAATTTCTATACATTTCGAAATTCGTTAATTCATATATAAAGATAAAATTATTTAATTAATTAAATTAAAAAGTTTTCAAGAATCTAAGAACAACAGGCATGCGATATGTTTCATATAGTAAGTTAGCTTTTAATATTATCATTTTTACGAAACATTATTTTGTAGTTCTCAAAATTTCCACTTTTATTTATATATTTAAAATTCTAAATATGTATTAAAAATTATATTTTCGTTCTAAGTATTTTAATTTTTTTCCTTAAATATGGCATTATAAAATGTTCCATAGTTTAATTACTGAATTGCTATTTCAATTATCAGTAGCAATTAAAACAATTTTTCTGAAATGAATCAATAACGATTCTATTAAATATTCTTTGGGGCAATTCCATTCACTTGTATTTAGAATCCATTTACAAGGTGATTTGTCAACCTGGAAATTTTCAGTTGTCTAATCAAAATAAAAAGTGTTTTAACATAGGCTTGTGGAAGTTTCAGGAATAAGTAAGATGCTGTAAGAAGCGGAATCGTAAATGTTAGGTAATCTTGAGTTACAGAATAGTAATCTGGTGTTGCATCATTGCTATGTAACCTTAGATTAAGAAAGAAAAAAAGAGATATAATGCATGTAAATAATTATAAAATATCAACGTAGATTTATATATATATATATGCGTGTGTGTGTGTGTGTGTGTGTGTGTGTGTGTGTGTGTGTGTGTGTGTGTGTGTGTGTGTGTGTGTGTGTGTGTGTGTGTGTACAAGAAGCCCGGACAAAACACGTCCGTCCAACAGCGCGGCACAAGAGCGAAACCAAAGTAAAAGTGGAAAAGCTAATTAAATATTTATCCCCGTGATTATATACTGTGAGATTTCGATAGGGATTTCTTTCTTCGAGTCGATTTAGGTAGGGAAATCTAGGTATCTTTTAAAAAGAATTCGCTTAGCTAGACAATTTTTTATCTCTTCACTCGGAGTGTGAGAACTTGTTGACTTTAGAAATTTTAGAACTCGTGTTGAATTAATTAAATAAAAAAGGTAGAATTGAATCAGGAAATAAGAGAGCATTTTAGAATTAAGTTAATATGGGCTAAATGAAGCTAAAAATTAGGAAATTAATTAAGTTTAAATTAGATTTTAAAATACCATTACATGCATATATTAAAATGCAAAAGTATAAAATTAAATATCATCCTAATATGCGTGCATATAAATAATACGAAAAGCAATTACAAAAAACAGGATTATAAATAATTTAAATATTAAATTAAAGCAAAAATTGGTATAACTGAAGAGTTTTTTCCGCCCAAATTTAAAGTAGTGTAAAATGGGCTCTAAGCAATAATATGCTCTGAATCTAGTCAAATTATCATTCAAATTTCTATTACATTTTTATTAAAAATGTAATTGAAATTTCGAAAGTCTTTTTTAATAACCAAAAGAACCTATTATCCAAAAGTTAACTATGTGCGAAGTTTGTAACTCTAGATGTAACGGAGTGACCTGTAAAGCAGTTGAAGTAGCGCAATTTAAAGATAATATGTCAACCGATAAACAATACAGTGTTAAAATTTTTTTCCGATGCATCTTCTTAAAATGTGTGTGTGTGTGTGTGTGTGTGTGTGTGTGTGTGTGTGTGTGTGTGTGTGTGTGTGTGTGTGTGTGTGTGTGTGTGTGTGTGTGTGTGTGTGTGTGTTTTAATATTGATTGAGATAAACCTAACGGTATGCTAGATCTTTCAGTAATACCAGTCTATTCCTTTGTAGATGCAAATGCGAGTTCGTGTGGAATTTTTCACTGGACGCCGACCATTTAGAAACAACACTCTTCTTTGTTACGAAGTTCCTCTGAAAGTCACGTAAGAACCTTTTAAAATTTTTTTACCACTTTCTTTGTTACGTTGTGTTTCGAAAATTGAAACCAATTTTCATATCTTTTAACCAATTAGCTTTCATTTTATTAAATTACATACTGAAAGTTTCGGGCAGTTTCATTTGTGAAATTCATTTAATGAAGGCCATCTGAAACTTCTCCCACTCGTGATTACCATCTTAAAAAATTTTTTTAACTGAATTTCTAAAATTATAAAATGAATAAGAAACTCATGCATCTATTAATGATAACCCTCCAAATAAGTCAATTTGTCAAATTGTAATCAATCTTTATTTTAAGAAAGGCATTCTATGTCCATTTTTGTTTACTGTTATTGAAGAATCCAAAAAATGAATGCCCTTCAGGGAGATCCTAATTCCACGGCAGCAGAGCAGTAATGCTTGGATTATAATCTAATTTTTTCCCCACTCAATTGTTTAAACCATACAAATGTAGTTGATGCCAAGCATGATTTATTTTTTCGCCTTATCAAATTTAACTTTGAAAAGTAACATGCACACATTATCATTTTGCCTCAAAGAAACTTTCTGGAACTACTTTCTGAAGCTCTTCAACTCTTCTTTTGCCTCGGCCGTCAATATTACTGAATGTGAGATTCTAATCATCATTTAGGACGCGCTACGGTTGTAGCTTTGTGTCAAATTTCCATTTCAATTGGTTTGAAAAAACGGCGTTCAAAACACATCCTCGACTTTTTTCACTATACTACATAGCACAAAGTGGTTGTATGTGGGATTCTGAAAATAAAAAATCTGAATGTTCGTCTGAAATTGGCGTTCGCGCCCTCATCCAAAGTCCACAGTTTTGTTTAAGCAGAAGTGAAATAACATCATTATTAAAAAGTATGCGATTAGACCCTTCTTCCATTGGTTTATTCTATAGTAACGGATAGATTGTACAGGTTAGTTACATAAAATATATTTGGCGATGAAAGTCATGTATTAAAATCATGGTCAGATGAAGTAAACTTCCTTTCCACTACCGTCTCTCTCTCTCTCTCTTTTTTTTTTTTTTTTTTCCTAGCTTCCACGCCATACTAAGAAGATTTTTAATTCTCAACAGATTTAAGCGCACCCGACCTTTATTCAATATTATATAAAGAAAATATGAATGTTGGCTTTTCGTTTCCTATCAGAAAATGTAAAAATCTATCATTTTCCCTATTTATGTATTTAAATGAATATAAATGGATTTGAGAGACTTTTCTAAGTTCTCATTTGAGCAGAATTGTATTTCATTCTACCCATTTTTGAATGAAATTCTACTTTAAATTTTCTTTTTTATATTGTATAATTCTCCCAAGTATAAAGCGATCGAATTGCGAGGAAGAATTAGCAAATTTTTTCGAGAATATTTTATGCAAACAATAATTTATTTTATTTGTTAAAGCAATCGTATAAATTTCATTTAATAAATATTAGAAACTTAGGAAGAAAATGATTTTGATTTTAATTTTCAATTAAAATTAATTGTTGGTAGAAATTCTTTACTAAAGTCTTCTCTTTTTAAGCAAACATTGAAAAATAATTTAATTGCCCAGTTCTTAAAGTATTCAAAATAAATTAGAAAGAAGAATAAGATTATGATAAAATACAAAAGTGATTCATTGTATAGAATTGAAATAAAATTATCATTTCTAATTAATAAAATTATCAATTATCAGACGAAAAAAATTATTCTTGAATATGAAGAAATGGTGTACAAATGAATAAATAACCAGGCATAGTGGTCTGCCCAAAACTTTCTCTTATGAATACATAACATACTCTCTAATAAAAATGCTATTCCAGTGAACGCCTTGCATGGCATTGGCGCACAATAGTCACGCCACGCCAAAGGTTAATAATATTAACCTTTGGCGTGGATTTAGCATCGTTATTGAATATATCGTGTCATCCTTGGCGAGTAACCCTAGCATGCTGTCAAAAGTATCCAAAAATCGAATTTGGGTTTCAGATGCGCTCTTCCCAACCGACTGAAACAAAAATTTGGAATAAAACTACATTTAGAGTCTCAAAATTACACACCAAATTTGATATATTTTTAAGTCGTTGGGTTTTTGAGTTTCCGCTTTTATATGCTTCTGAAAGTACAGACCGACAAACGGTCAACCTCTTGCTGGATTTCTCTTAAAATTTGCTAGGCTATGCTAAAAATGTTAAATATTAGTATTAAATTTTATCTACCCATTAATCCTTTGTTGTTATTGTGCTAACGTAAATTCGTTTGTTGTTATTGTGCTAACGTAAATTCGTTTGTTGTTATTGTGCTAACGTAAATTCGAATAGCCAGACAAACAGAATTCCTGTGTACGGATTTTACTCAAAATTTGGTAAAAATCTACAAATTTGGTTTTATGTTTATATACGAAATTTCGTCCCTCTTGCCCAAAACACTTTTGAGTTATCTTTGTCACAGATAGACAGACGGACTGACATTTTTCAAAAAAGTGTTGTTTGAACTCAGAGAGATCTAAAATGTGGAGATTCGACCAAATTTCGATTTCGAATATATATATATATATATATATATATATATATATATATATATATATATATATATATATAAATTACACATTTAAAAAAATTAATTTTTTTCAATTTATAGAGCTCTCAAAAGAAAAAAAAATTACATTAACCATTGTTTAAAATTACTCTTGATAGGTTAGGTTCATGCTTTCTGGTTTATGTTTTTGCTTTGAATGAGTAACAAGTAACAGTACATTTCTAATTAATAACAGTTTATAGAATAATAGCATTACATGCTTTTAGATGGAGATACTATGTACGATTTTAATTTTATCGTTACTTAATACCATTCTTTCATGAGAAAACAGATGTAATAGTCTTAAAATTATTTCTGAAACCTAATTTCACTCATAAAAATATCTTTAAAAAAATAGTTATGCTGTTTTTGCTAATTAATGAACCCTTTTCCTATTTTATAAATTTTTTAATGTTTTGCAAATTCAATTATGATTTCTTTATTTAATTAAAAATAAATAATAATTTCTATTCGTGAATACTTTCTTTTTTTCCATTTTTAAAAATACGACTATTTTGGCATTTTATTGTCAATCATATATTTCGAGCGTTTCAAAATTTTTTAATCTTGAATAAGGCTATTTTTATTTAAAAATATTTTTTATTTAGTAAAACTGAAATGTGTCAGATGCTTTATTAAAATAGTAGAATTTCACCTTTAAAATATTGTTTAATATATCAATTTAAAACTGATAAGTGATTTTAACTTTTATAGATGATAGTGGACAAGTATCATTTACAATGGATAAGATGGTGGACATTTTCTTGAATTCGTAATAAGTATTAAGAAATTAAGAAGGATATTTGTAAGAATTTTGTCACCTTAAATTCTCTCCTTCGGTATTTATAGGTCGGATTCCTGAGAATGAACAGAGAAGCTGGTTCCACCATTCAAATTCCAGTGTTGCCATTTTCCATTGGTACTAATTCAGTCTCTGCATCGTAGCAATAGTGAAGCTAATTTCAAAAGATTCAGAAAGAAGAGAAGGGAGAAAATAAGAAATCGGCAACCATACCGAGAAATTATTTTTGAAAAATCACAACAAGAGGAATTAACCAATTATACTATCAAGATTTATCCCAAAAGCCTATTATAGACTAAATTAACAACCATAAACTGGCGATATCTTCCAAAACTCACAAAAGAAGAAATTAATAGTCATACTATGTATACTCCAAAGAGGGCAAGTTCAAAGAATATATCATTTGGCTTATATCTATGAAGATATTTTCTAAGAGAAAGAATTAGCAATCATACGAAAAAGATCTCAGCTCTAAGTTGAAGACGGTTTAACTGAGGATGGATTAATTTTTTTTATATTAATTTTAAATTGGAAAATATTTTATATTGCATATGATTGAAATTTTGTTTATATTTTCGACTAAGACTATATTTCTTCATTAAGTCACGCCACTGCTTAATTAACTGAATAATAATTAATTCATTAACTGAATAATAATCATATAAAGATAAAATCTAAGTCATGTCTAATATGTTGCATCATACTTTGAAAAATTATTACAAGATCATTTTTAAAATATTTATTTAATTGATAAGTTCATTAGAATACTAAACATTGCTGTGACATATCAGCTAAGCTATTTAGAAGTACGTCGCAATTATGGCAATGTTTTTCTGTCGCTCCGTGAAGAATAGCAGCATTTTGGCTAGACTGAAAAACTTACCTGGGCAGTTAAGGATTGTTGCTGCGCAACTTAGAATCTGCAGTTCACCAGCCTCTGTTTCGTCGCAATCGAGTCCGCCATGCTGGGGAGCAGGTTGATTTCACGCTCGTCCTCTTATTCTTTCACCTCTGCCCCAATATCCCCAGTACTCAGTCCACTCTGACCATTGTCCATTCACTAAGGGAAAATCAAAAGAAAAAAGATATCAAATAGTTAATGGTGATTCTAGTTTTATTTGCTCTATTGTATTTAATCAAGCGGAAGCATCAAAAACTCATGACAGAGTAAAAAGTGTGTCATCTCCTCTTGATCAAAGCAATCTTGTTAGAACCTAGATAGTGACAGAGGCAGAAAATTGAATTCCAGCATATAAGAGTCGTCTCCTTCATGAAAAACTTACAGGGGAATCTGGTTCACAGTTGTGTGTAGTTTAAATGAAAACCAGAAAAAAAAGCCACCAACAACCACCTCGACGCCAGCAAGGGATTCATCGCTAAAGTGCATATCAGTCTGCAAGCTTTTGAACAATATCAATAAAGAGCAGAATCAAATAAAACCCATAACATTACAGTTTATGTTCTTAGGTTGTACCATATCTTATCCCTCTCTCTCTCTCTCTCTTTGGTAGTTGTTCGACACATTCTTAATATCAAAGCAATATTTTAATATATCCAGGCAGTTTTTTTTTCCGAACTGCTCCCTATAATTAGTGCACTTTTAAAGACTAAAAGAATATGTCTTATTATTCATAAGATTTGCCACAATTGTCTAGCCAAGATGTGAGAAGAAAAAATGTACGATATAGGAAAACATGTCTCCAATTTTGGACACAGTCGGTTTTGGGGGCATGTGATTCATTGACTTAATATAGTGAAAGCAAAATAATTCTAGAAGACAAACACATTTGAATCACCAGTTAGTCGAAACTCACCTGGATGGTCGAGATGTTCTGCAATGCCTTGTCTGTTGCTTTGGACCTTCGCAAGGTTTCCCCTCTGCCATAGAAGGAGTTATTACAAGATCTGTACCTATTAATGGTACCTCCTGGGCCACATATCACTGAACAAGACGACCCTCGACTCCAATTTGACCATCCTCTATCACCTGCACATATTAGATATATAATTGTATCATGCACTGTTTAAATTACACATTAAAACATAGATGAAATGCAGATTTGGTGCATTAAATATTTTTATAGGACAGTTTCTTCTATAGAGAGTACATACATTAATTAAACATTCATAATAAATTAAAAACGTTATACAATCATAATGAATCAAAAACAATAAGGAATATAAGAATATTGTTTAAAACAGGAATCAATCCCCAAAATTGATTCACTGTTTCAAAGCGTTCTGTGAAACCCCGAGGTGTGCGCATTAGAGAATATTACTATAATAAGTGTTTTGAATTCGAAGGTTAAATGAACTGTTTGGACTCTAAAAGAAATTGAGATGCTTTATGGGACGACTATCCTAAAATAAATGTCACTAGACGTGCTATAAGATGAACCGATAACAATATAGGCGAGTGGTTCAACTCGTTCAGTTACCATAATAACATGTTAATCATATTACGTTCATTCTTCTCAGTTGCCATGCAAATGAAAAATGTTGATTTCTATACTCTAAGTTTTTCAAGTACAGAATAAGAACATGAAATTGAAACAATAATCCAGATTTCACCCCATTTGACTTATGTCTTTTCCTGATTTCGAAACATATTGTGTGGTTAGAAATTTACGGTGAATACAGAAATTCGGATTGCGATTATATCATTCTTTAAAAGAGTTTTAGAAGAAGAAGTTTGAATACTGTCTCTATCAAATATAAAAAAATGTTGCATCTATGTTTTAAAAGTGTAGGCCAATTATTTGAAGTGTAATTGTATTGAGAGCAGAAATGAATAAATGTGCCTTAATTTTGTTTTCGCAAAAATCTATAAAACAAACTTGTGTAATTAGATGTCTGCATTTTTTCAAACTTCTCCTTTTTATAACATTGATTAAAGAATTGATCTATATCTCTATATCGTTTTCGAATCGACATTCAGCGTTGTTGCAATAAGCCAGAACCACTAATAATTATTTTAGGATATTTATTATTTAAAAGTTACTGAATCACTTATTCCATTAAATTTCTGCGTTTTTTCATACTTCTCCTCTTTATAAAGTTGATTAAAGAATTGATCTATACCTCTACATTGTTTTCGAATCGACATTCAGCGTTGTTGAAATAAGCCAGTACCACTAATAATTGTTTTAGATATTTATCCTTTAAAAGTTACTGAATCACTTAATTCATTCTCCCAAATACATTATTCCTTAACTGTTTTCCATTTTTTATTGCCTAATTAAATGATACTGTTCATTTTGGAATCGTGTAGATTCAATTGTTTCCATAGAATACGTGAAATGTTTTTGGATAATGTGTAACTTTTTCGTAGAATATTTGCATATTTGAATGATTTCAGATTATAAAAAGAAATAATTTGATACCCATATGACGCACATGCACGGTAATTAAATGGTTCAAGAACGTGGATCTAATAAAATTAAAATTCTACTTAAATAATTTTATTTTAAATTACTCCAAAGATGGAAGTTAACTTTTTTTTTCACAGAAAGGCTTTAATTTCAATAATCAAATTAGTGTGACAAAAATAAGTAGTTACACTGATATGGGCATTCTTTGATGGCGAAACACATATCTGACTCCTGAGGGGCACCTTCACAGGGTCTTCCTCCGTTCATCGGTTGTTGCAGGATCTATATCTGTTGGTGATGCCCTATCCACACGTAGCAGAGCACGATGGCCACTTGTTCCATTCGCCACCATTCACTGTAGCAAGTCAGACTGAAAAAAAAATTATGAACTTCAATACAACAGTAAAAAAAAAAAAAAAAAAAAAAATTGAAATCTGCAATCGCAAATTTCAAGTTATCATGTGAGAACATTATTATTTTTAAGTCATTGTTTGTCTTAATTAATTTAATTCATTAAGCAGTTTTAAACCGGTTGGAAACAATCACTTGATTATCAGATTACGTATGCGCTAATATTTAGAAAAACGTTTTTTTTTTTTTTTTTTTTTTTTTTTTTTTTTTTTTCAAAATTAGTCGAGCTTCAGAACTTTATCTCGAAGCCAGAAATTCTTTTTGTTTGTAAAAATACGGTTTAAACTACTTGGAATAATCGCGCGGCAATTGTATTGCGCAATCGTTAATTTTTAGAAAAGCGATATCCCCCCCCCCCCTCTCAAAATCATTTCGAGCTTCAAAACTTTTTTTGCCTTCTAGAAAAATTGAAAATTAAAAAAAAAAAAAAAAAAAAATACATAACTTTTGATACCTCTCCTCGCTGTTTCGCTTTCATTCCCTTTTTCTTCTTTGAGCTTCTTCAAGCGATAATTTCTTAAGTTGCTGCTCTTTATTGGCCAGACAGGAGAAGAGTACATGGAGGACATTCGCGCCAAGTTGTAACTTTTTGTTGACGAAAGTCGCCTAATGTAGCAGCCTTCTTTATTATTTTATAATTACCCTAAACATTTTCGTGATGAGCTTTTGATTCTCGATGCTACGACCTGTTTCCTCTTCATTTTGAATTATAATACATAATGAAATATGACAAAACTTCAAATCTCAACAATTAGATAGAATTCGCCAATTTGTAGTATAATTAATCAATCAGAATTCGCTATCAGCATAGCTAAAGTATGATTTAAAATAATATTTTTTTACTTTTTTTTTATAATGCTTTTATTTATACTACTGTAAATATATTTTTATTATTTACAATAGTATAAATAAAATTTTATTATTATAAATGTATTTCTGTTGACACTGTAAATTTGTATTATTTGTGCTAAATGATGTCTTTTAACTCATTCTTTTATTTTCTAGAAGATATTATTTATAACTATTTACATTACTTTAAAAATGTAACCTTATACTGCCATTATTTAAATAATAACTAAAAGTTACAATAGATCAGATTTAAAATGGGACGTGCAATATTAATATTCTTCCGGTGTTTTATGCCATACTGAGGTTGAATCATCAATAAAATATGATAACCCTATGCAGTCTCGTTCCAAACATTCTCCCCAGCCTGGTCAACCTCGCGGAGGGTGACCAGAGAGGACGGGCGTGTTAGTTTCGATCATTAGCTCTCAATTCGCTGAATCTTACATTTCCGTCGTGTCCCGAATATAGGCCGATCACTCTGGCCTTATTCCACATGTGCTGTGGTTGGACGTCTTCTTGCAAGAGCACGATATCGCACACTTGGACGTTAACAAGAATGTCCTGGTTTCGAACTTGATGAAAAGATTGCATTTGTAGTGAATATTTCTTTACCCATTTTTTTCTACTGCTACTTGGATTTTTTTCTTCTCATTCTTATCTTTACTTAGTGTTAAATTTTATCTAGGGGTTCTAACAATCCACCTAAACCAATGCCAGTTCTGCGCTTGAAACCGGTCAACTGCAATAACCGTTATATAACGGTTTACACTCAGGGTTAGAAACACTTCAATCTAAGGATCTAAAGGAATCTAAAGGTCCCTGGTTCGTTCTCGGGTTTCATCACAAAATGCTAACTACAAATTAACAAACCCCATTTTCGGATGTGAAGCATTTTAAGAGAGCATGGCGTCTTGTTATGTGAATACTGAAAACTCCTTAATCATTCATTAGTGGTGACAAAAATGAAGTTCGTCGCTAACTTCGATATCGTGTATGCTCGTTCATTCAAGCTGGTGGATAATGAGTATAAAAATCGTGGTAACGACTTGATTGCCCAGATTGCGATCAACGAATAAGGGTCAGGTCCTGGAAATTCGATATGTTGCGGATAGCTTAAAAGCAATAAGCAAGTCTCATTTACAAATAACGGCTCTAAAAAAATACAAAATACAGTCAAAATCCTCTAGATTTAAGCTCCAATGAAATGAAAATCTGTGGAAAGAAACTTTAGTACTTGGATTCCTTCAATATATATACAAATCATTCAATAAATGATCCATTTGTTTCACTATATTGTAGCCATCATTGTTTTCATGACACAAATAAAATCTTGTAAAATATTTGAGATTAGTCACGCATGATAAATAATCCACAAAAAATTATATTCTCAGATGTCATGTGTACATACTATAATCTTGCCTTATGATGATGCAATGTGAATCTCGTTGCAGACGATTCTGATATCTTCTTTTCATTCGTAAAACTGGAGATCCATGACTATTCCACGCTACTCCAATGTAGTGGAATCCTCAATCAGTAATCAATATCGTGGAGTGGAATTTTGGTACTTAATCCAAACAAATTTTCATCATACCATTTAAAATGCGTGGATGGTGAATGCAGATGAGAACAGAAAGACTTGGGACTTGTAGGGCTAGGCTTGCCATGGACTCCAGCAAGGCATTTTCCAAGTGGATTAGGGCGAGCGAGACTGACGTGAAATGTTAGCATTCCTTTGGCAAAGCATGGAATGATTGTGAATCACTGGATTTAACTACTATGTAGCTTTTTAAGATTAAACAATATTACACTTTTTTTTTCTTGGAAAAGATCGTTCCACGATCTGAAAAGTCTATGAAGTCAGCATTCTGTGATCATAAAATTATCGCGACTCATTTATTGCATGATTGCTTTGAAGTCACGGTTTCTTTCAATATGCCTTTAATCCCTACTTATAATAATATGCTTAAAGAATCATTACATTATGGCATAGTTTCTTTTGTCAAGGATATCTTAAATGTTAACAAAGATTATTATGTCTAGAAAATCATGCAACAGTTGTGTCACAGTTTTCAGTCTGTAAGCATCATTGGCACTATCTACTGCCCACACCAGATGCAGGATTAGAACAAAGATTATTATGTCTAGAAAATCATTACATGTTAGTGCAACAGGATGTCATCAAAATGGCTTACAAGAAACGACAAAAAAGGTCTCTACCTACAAGATTTCATTTCTATAGTTCCATTATAGTATTATAGTAAATTTTGAGTTGTTTTAATCAATTTTTGTATTTACCTGGACATGCAACAGTTGTTTCACAGTCTTCAGTCTGTAAGCATCATTGGCACTGCAGGATTAGAAGCACGAATCTCTTTCTTACTCCACATCCGCAAGAAACAGAGCACGAAGTCCAGTCTGACCATTCGCACCATTACCCATCAGCTGCAACTGTAGAGGGGAGGTATGAAAGCGAATATAATAAGAATATTATGTATTAAATGTATCGAGCAATTAGAGGCAAGTAAAATAAAATTAAAGGCTCTTTTATTTGTCCAACACGATTTATAAAGCAGTTTTTTAAACTTACATTACTTTTTATACATACAATAAATACCGTAAATTTTTCTAACATAATATATTAATTATATTTAAAATCAAAAATATTAACCAGCATGATTCTAATAATAAACCAGCGGAAATAGTCACTTCAAAACTTTCTCGTATAATCTCTAATAAATTTGTCATGCCAAAAAATGCCTTACATGCAATAACATACATTAGTTACGAAATATTAACTTTTGGTGTGAATTTAGCATTTTTACTGAATCTATCGTGTCATCCTTGGCGATTTATTTGGCGATTAATTTTATCATGAGGTTAATAGTATCCGAAAATCGAATTTGTGTTTTAGACACATTTTTCCCAATAATTTAAATCTGACACAAAATTACAAATATAGTCCCAAAATCCCATACCAAATTTGATATATTTAAATCATAGCATTTTTGAATTATCGTATTTACATGTTTCTGAAAGTACAGACCGACATACAGTCAACCAGTAGTAGGATTTAGCTCAAAATTTGACAGATATCAACACTATAGATGTTAAATCTGTGTACTGATTTCTATCTATTTAGTTCTTTTTATTTTGTAATTATCGTGTTCGAACAGACAAAAGGACTTTCTCTGAAAAGATTTTACTCAAAATTTGATAGAAATAGGTAAATTTGATGTATTTGATAAAGACCGCATACCAAATTTCAACCGTCTAGCTCAAAGCATTGTTGAATTACTTTAGTCACATTCAGACTGACGAACATTTTCTAAAAAATGTGTTTTTTGAATTCAATTAGGTCTAAAACGTGGAGATTCGTCAAAAACTCCAATTTGATTAGGGTTTTTTTTTTTTTTTTACGATTATTATACTTTCCTCTATACTGCGTATATGAGAATTCATAACGATATTTGTTTAACTTTGATTATTCATATGAAGCATGATACAAATCCACTTTGTTTGTTCCCCGATACGTTTCTAAGTAGTAAAATTAAGACATGATTACAAATATTAAGATGATTTGTCTTTAACAATCAAATTATAGCTATCTATCTCATATCTTAGGAAATATTCTTAAATCTTAGATCTTGTTGCAAAAATAGAGAAAGGGTTTATCATGCTTTTTCCAATGAAAGGAAAAAAAGTCTGTTATATCTTCTTACAAACTTATACGATAATCTATAGTCAAATATAATTCATACTCTCATTATAAGGAAAACTTTCGTTAGTAAGAAATGAAGCCACCAAAGATGCAATGATATAATAAGATAGAAGGTTGAAACCATCGACATTGTAATAAGACTTTTCCTATATAATTCACATACAACAAGAGTAGAGCAAACAATCTTTCTTCATATGTCGTACATTGCACTTTGAACAGTTGGATATAAACATTTTCCCTTTCGATTAATTTCGTAACCTTATCTACAATGAGCTTTGTAGGCTGTAGAAAATAATCAAAAGAGGAAAGGAAGAGAGTGATGCAATTTTTTGTTGCGTCTGCGTTTTAACTAGTCAACTGCAATCGCCGTGAATACACATCAATCCATATCTTCATTTTGGTGCGGACGACGTATATACATGTCATCATTTGATTTTGATAATGCATTGTGTGAGGTATTAAAAAAAAACCCTAAGTAAATTGATTAAAGTGATCAATTAATGTTCATATTCATGACGATATATAGAAATTAAGTTTCTTAACACCCTATAATCTGTCACCTAAATCTTTTCTCATTCTTAGCAAGATAAATATTAAAATTTGCATATTGTTAATTAAGAAAACCAACTATTATTCTATACTTTCAAAAAATTTCAAAAAAAAATAATGAAACATTTGATACAGAATATTTGCTATATTTCACTGAGTATAATCATGTCTTTGATATAGATAGATAAATTAAAACAAGGGAATGATCAGATATTTAGGTCTGAAATTTTTAAATACACATATTAAATGCAGTTTCATCTGCATCTAAAGAAACATGATCATGGAAAAATAACTGAGAAAATTACATTTGTAAGTTTTGAATGCAGTAATGTAAGAATTTATTCTAGCATCTCAGTTACTTAGCATGCTTATTATTTTCTATTATGCTATAAATTTCAGTTCCAAATCATTTCAGTTGCATTTATCAAAATCAGTTGTATTCCACTTGCATTGCAAATTCATTTTTGTGTGAATTTTCCTGATTAATTTTCTCTGACTATTTGACATATAAGAATGGTATCTAACTTTTTTCCTTTTGTATTATAGTTAAATTTGAATAGTATGGACACCACGTGCTTTGACAAGATGAAAGAAAAATTTCAATTATTCTGAAAATTCAAATAAAGTAAACTGTATCTAAAAATAAAAACAAGAGAAAACTATCGTTTTTAAATAGCTTAGTAGAAAACTATTTTCAGTTTCCATAAATAAAACATAATTAATAAACAAGCAGTCAGTTAACAGTTTGAATAAAATAATGATTATTATGAGTAAGAAATTTTAATTATTTAATAAAAATCATCTGAATGAATAAAAAATAAAATACATCCTTTATCATCATACGTATAAAGAATATGTGTTTTTTAAAAGTTTTTTGTTTGTTTGTGTGCTAGCAAAATCAGGGTTTTCCTTTTTTTTTTTTCTTTCTGCGGAATTGATATTTTTGATAGTAGATCATTTTGAACCATCATTAAATGGCATACTAAAAATAGCTACCTTTGGCAACTAGCTTGCTAGGCCGGATTATTGACTTTTTATGCTGTTAAGCAATGAATACTGAGTGCATTTTTAAAACATTTCTGGAAGCAGAAATTTTTTAGTTCATAATAAACATTATTGTGGCTACAAATTAAATAAATATATATATTACGAAATAAAAGCAGAATGAAAATCCAATTTCATAGTTAATATCCAAAGAAAATATTTTTAATGTTAATTTTACGTTGTCACAAGTGATTGCTATAATGTTTTCATAGTTGAATTTGAATTTCGTCTTGTAATTAGTATTAAAAACACTGTAACAGCTTTGTATAAAACTAAATTATAAATGTATTGAACATAAGGAAAAGATTGTACTGAAATGAAATTGACTATCCTTAAAAAGGTAATATTTTTTTATTTGAAAAAATTTAAAAACCATTTGTGTGAGATTAATAGTTTTGGAAGATATGGTCATTCATTTCTATAGAAAAATATATAGATTACGCTTACAATTAAACTATTTTCACGATCGAGTAAACTTTCAGCTTCTATTTCTTTCTCTATTTCTTTTACATGTTCTTTCATCTTTCTCTCTAATTTCGAGAAATAATTTTACAATTCAATGTACTAAATATGTTTTAATAAGTTTAAAACAATTTAAAAAAATTCATGAGATAGGGCGCATTTAATTTTTAACAACTAAAACCTTATCAAAGCAAAAATTATATATATATATATATATATATATAACCAATCTAAAGTAAGAAAAAGTTTGAAAACGAAACTAAAATGAAAACGAAACAAAACAGTTTCGAAATCGCAACTAAAATTTATTATCTATTTAAACTAAAACCAAAAAGGAACTTCATAGTATTTAGAGAGCGCAATTGCAGCTACTTCTAAAACACAGATGAATTTATACAAAAGTATTAGAATCAAGTTAATAGGAAAAACAAAATCAAATAAAAATTAAACCAAAAAAAATTATTAAAAAATATTAAAAAAGAATCCGGCCTGAAGACTTTTTCAAGGGTCACCCTCAGGCAGGGATTCAAATAAAGGGATTTTTTCTGTGAGGACATACAGACATTAAGTCTAATAATGATTCCTCGTGACCCGATTTCGGGGGATTTTCGGGTCACGAGGAATCATTATTAGACTTAATGTCTGTATGTCCTCACAGAAAAAATCCCTTTATTTGAATCCCTGCCTGAGGGTGACCCTTGAAAAAGTCTTCAGGCCGGATTCTTTTTTAATATTTTTTAATAATTTTTTTTGGTTTAATTTTTATTTGATTTTGTTTTTCCTATTAACTTGATTCTAATACTTTTGTATATATATATATATATATATATATATATATATATATATATATATATATATATTGTTACGAATCTGTGATGCTGCTTCCCAGCATAGTTGGTTTCATCATCAGAAAGACTGTTTTACAGTCATCTGTATTGGACGGAATCTGGGTGTCGCGTCGGAGGTCCCAGAGCTTGGCGACAAAATGGCAACCATTTGGCAACTTGGCGAAGAATTTGGCGACTTTGGCGCCAAAATAGATTATACCCGAAACATCGAGAATTTTCCCGATCCGTCCATTAGGAATCGAGATACGCCTCGAAAGTTCCTGATTGGTTGAGAGGCTTCTAGCCCCACCTCCTCAGACCTATAAAAGGAGGCAGTCTGCAGCTGCCGGAGTAGTAGTCGGAATCGACGCTAAAGAACGAGTCTTCCAGAGATTAGCAGAGCAGCGACGGAGTCAAGCTAGGGCTAAACTAAGCTGTGCGCTACTGTCTGCAGTAGAGTCTTGTTGTATGCTTCTGTGTGCACGTCTCGGTTGAAGATAATTGTCTTCTCTATGCTGTAAATAGTTGTCGTCTTTGTGCTGTCCTGTTCTGTCTTCGTGTAAATAAACGTCGTTTTTTTTTCTACTGCAGCCTGCTGATTGAGCGTTCTCCACACCATATAACTTCCACTATCCAAACGAACCCGGAAATTTCGTAACAATATATATATATATATATATATATATATATTACGTAAGTTTTATGTAGTGTTATATGAAACAATCGCAAAACGAAGGATCTATTCTTCTCACAAAGTGACGCGATAAGCAATACTGACACTGCTTTCGCGTGGCTGGGAATTAATTAGTATTCCTACTGGGCGGAAAATCTGCAGAAGGGGAAAATAATATCGTTACAAAATTTGTGACACTAAAAAGTGTAAACAATATAGCAAATATTAAACAAAATATGTAAATGGAGAAATTTCATTTCAGAGCAATGTATAAATATATTACGCCATCCATCCTTAAAAATTAGATTTAAAAAAGACATTATATTTTTTCAAAATACTTTTTAAAGAATAAAAAAGGCATGTAAAAGGAATATAAAATTAATTATGCTTAGAATAATCCATTTATCTAATGATTTTTTTCTAATTGTATAGTAGAAATAAATGGTTTAATTTTAAAAAACCCATGAAATCACTTCTATAAAAGTATGTATTTTGTATGAGAAATATTTACAGGATAACATTTTTTTTTTTTCAAAATATATTTGATAAAAAAAATATATAAGACCTCTTTGTTGTATAATACGTGGAAAATAATCAACTTTTTTTAAAAAAAAAAGAGAGAAATTTTCTTTCACTTTTATTAATATAAAGTTGATCATTCTCAGATTAATGATCATTCTCAGATTCTCATGATTGGTAGTGTTTATCATGAAACCTCATGATAAACACTACCAATGCTTCGTTGTCAAAAACAGAAAAAATGAGGTTGAATTATCAAAAACCGTAATTAAAAATTCAAGTAAAATGAATTTCATGTTTCCTCAGTATTGAGATTTTTACCTTGAAATACTGAAAAATGTATTGAAAAAAAATATATATATTATTCATAATGCTTAAAAATTTATATACGATCGATCATTCTTAGGTGAATGTACCAAAAAGACACCGAAGGAATCAGTCGATTTCAATTTCATGTACGATATTTATGTAAAATCTTAAAGTTGGCAATAGGCAAATATGTTGTAAGTGGAAAAGGAATAGAGTCGCGGATTCCCTTCAATCTAAAACTGTAAAGGAACAACTCCCCATAGTGACATTGCTCTATCAAAATTTAAGTGGTCTGAGCCAACATCTCTGGAAGAAAAGAAGGGGTATCGGCTAATCCTCGACCCACCAGAGGGATGAAAAGAAATCTCAGAAACACAAAACATTCTTCTCTTGTGCCCTGAGGGTCCCATCCCCTTAACGCGAATAAAGGGAAAAAGAGAAATCTGTGAATGAGTTGAAAAGTGAACGAACCGGTTATTCTTGTAAGGTTGGTTAGTATCATTGAAATGCATATCACTGAAATTTATCGGCTTCACTGGAAAGTGTGAAGTCACCGCTTTATGGTAGCGACCTTGACTTTCCGATATTCGTCTTTGACAATGCACCACTATCCCATATAGAAAATTTTTAATTGCCTGTAACATGACTTTCTGATTGCATATATTCTGTTCCCTGCTAGCGCTATTTATTGGTGGAATATAGAACTAGAGTAAACATTTTAAAGAAATGACATATATTTTTAGTTCAATTTTTTCAGAAAATGCTTTACTCCAATAAATAAATTAATTAAATAGTTTTGAAAAAAATTAAGTTTAAAAAGTAAGCTGAAATAGATAAATTAATTCAATCACACGTTACTTAAATTAGTAAATTAAGTATTAATTACAATCAATAAATTTTATAATTAATACTAATTAATAATTTTTAATTAATAATATGATCGAAATAACAGATATGTGGAACAAATATTTGAAAATAACAATAGCAAAATTATTTGTTATTTAAAAAATCGTGGATTATGCATCTCTAATTTCTAATTGTCTGTGACAAGACCTTCTAATGGAGTCCTTCTGCAGGCGCCATCTGTTGGCAAAAAATAGAACTAAAGTAAAAATTTTAAAGATATGGCATTTTTTTAATTCAACTTTTTTAGAAAAAGCTTTACTCCATTAAGTAAATGAAATAGATAGATTTGAGAAAAATCAAAATCAAGACGCAAGCTGAAATAGATAAATTAAGTCAATCACTCGTTACTAAAATTAGCAAATTTAGTATTAATTACAATTAATAAATTTTATATTTAATATTCATTAATAATTTTTAATTAACAATGTGATTGAATTAACAGATATTTGGAAAAAATATTTAAAAATAACAATTGCAAAATTATTTGTTATTCAAAAAATCGTTATTATGCATCTCTAACATTGATGACTCATGCGTGAAAAAATATTAATACCTGGAATCTGGCATTAATAAACTGCTGTTCAACCAAAAACTTAACGTGGCCTTTCTTGTATATAAACATCACTTTTCATTAGTTTCGAAATAATTTTTACAATGAATTTATTTCTCAGTAGGTCGTTTCAATCTGCTTTAGTTTTATTCTTATTTGTTCCCTATATCCAATGTTTATTTGTAAACGTAGATGCTCATGCAGAAGAATGTTTTTATGATAAAGTTACTGCCGGTACGAAAATGGGTTTGACTTTTGAAGTTGCAGAAGGTGGATTCCTGGATATTGATGTCAAAGTATGAAAAGAATAAAATTACATATTTGATCATAATTTTATTCTTGTTGAAAATATATGAAATTTCATATAGGTACTTGTCTTCAATTTAAAAACACACGCTATTTAACAGGTTCATGCATCACATCTTGAGTGAATCTAATTTCTGTTATAATTTTGTTATTGAAAATTTGCGAAAAGAATATATAAAATTGTTGATAAAATCGCTGCTATTTCATTGCAATAAAATATTTATAAAATCAAATTTATTAATGAAATGAGACACCTTTATTTTATAAGCGCAAAATGCTTGCCACGCTGAAAGTTTTGGATAATTAATGCAAGAATTTATATTATGATGTTTTTTCATATCCTTAAATCTGGAAATCAATTCAGTTGCAGAAATGTTAATGTACATAATTACGATTTATGAATTATACCAAGTACCATGTACTAAAATTATAATGGACTTTGAATATACAAGACAGTTTTATTTTAATTGACTATACAGTTGTGTATATGCTGCAGTATATATATCTATATCTGAGAAAATGCTATAAACAGAATGATGGTGCATGTTATATATTATTTAAGACTACCTTTCATTGAGTTCAGTTTTTTGACCATCATGAAATTTACAAATAGTTTTCTTAAACAATTTATAAAAATGCTTCAGACCTACTAATTTTTTTAAATAAATAGAATACGTAAAATAAAAAGTTTCTTGAAAGAAAGCAAAGGAAATTGTCGAGCAAATTATATTATTGCTTGGGATTTGTTTAGATATCTTTTATATTTAAAAAACTTTAGAATATATAATTATAAGGGATTATATTCATTTGATACTTTTCCATTAGCACAGCACCCATAGTTGTCAAGCTAAAATATTTGTATAATTGCTGTTTAACACCATGGTACATTATTACATTAATGCTAGCATTATGATCATAGAAAAGTGCCATTAATTTTAATGGCCTCTGCATAATTGCCTAATATTAATTTGAAATCTAAATCAAACAAGAATATGAACTATAACTTCAATTTTTATCTTAGGAGAGTATTTAACATTTTTAACTAATAATTAAACTAATATATATTCTCTACAGGTCAAGATTAAACTACTTTCATTGCTCATATTTTTAATGGAAAAACTACTTTTGTGTAAAATATAAAGTACAAAGTCTTTATCATCTGAAATACTTTTATTAGAGCGTAATGTTTTAGTATAATAAAAATATCATCTGAAGCACTTTTATTATACTAAAATTCCAATAACTAATTTTCTCTATAAAGTATTAATATTTATTATAAATATATATACTTCAAATTTTGTTCTCAAATATTGAAGTATAAGAAATGTTTTGGCACAATATTGTTGATAAGCATATTTATATTACAATAATAAATATAAGGGAAAAAACAAGTATATAATTGTTTTTGATATTAAAGTAGACACGTTAATTGTCTACTTTTAAACTTTTATTTTCAATTATAATCTGAAACTTAAGATTTGACGCTGTTTATTCTGCAAAAGATCATTAGTTAGTTAATATCATTAAGCTATTCTTTCAGCCCTATCCTTCTAGTATCCTATTAATTTTTAGATTTTGGCAACTAAACTCTAAAAAATTTCTTTAAATGCTGCTTCTCAATAACAGAAATTTAAAAAAAAAGCCTTTTCATGCTTTTAACTGCAATTATTGAAAATTATCCCTTTGATTTTGAGCATCCATAGTGTTAAAGAGTATCTCACATCTGCGTAATATGTAGGTTACACTTTTGCAATTTTGTTCTTAGCTGAATCTTATATGTGACTTTGTATCACATTTTTATTACACTTTTCCTTTAAAATGAAATAAAATGTTAATTCACTAATTTTGCAAGAAATGCTATCAAATAAAATATTATGATGCTGAATAAATTATATGAAATTTTTTGCTGCATAGTTATTTTACATATGAAACAAAACTTCACCAATTTTATAATCATATATTTATAGAGATAATATGAATAGAAACTTTTACCATGATTATTTTGAAACCTGGAAAATAATTGAAATTTATTAAATGTTTAAATTATTGCTGAAACTATGAATTTTGTTCTTTTTAAGCTTACACATTGCAATGTGAACTTCAATTTATATTTTTAGCAAATCAGTTTTTTATGAACGAGGTAGTGATCTATGGATAATATTTTAAAACTAATTTCTTGTATTTTCTATTTAAAAATGCTCATTTTTTTCCTCGTGTATCACATAGGTTACTCTGTTCTTCTAAACCATAGACTAAAAGTGTAATTAAATAATATTAATATATTATATGCAAAATTGAGTACATTTTTTTACTAAAATAAAATCATTCAAAAGTTCTAGACTTGGATAATTACCACATAGAAATCTAATAATTTTTCAATATTTAATATACAGCAAGCATTTTATTTAAAATCACTAATCTCACAATATTAGATGATATGTATGAAAGTATTATTAATGGGATTATAATAACTTTGTATGAGCTTATTTGGGTGCATCATAATTTAAAGTAGTAAAACTTTATTATTGAAAGGTAATATTACATTAATATTTAATGCCTGGTTAATGAAGAATCATACTAAATTTATTTATAATATGACCTCTATATATTGTTTATAAATAATTTTAATAGAATTTTTTTAATAATAAATATATATCTTGTATTGATCTTTTTATAAAATGCCACTAGTAGTTATTATTTAAATAAAAATGAATATTTAAAATAAAAAAAAGATTTAATAAAAGCTATGTTTTTAATATATAATGTTTCTGTTTATGATTGTTAGAAATGTTAAAATTATATATATATATTTTTTCTAATTGTTATTTATATTTTAGATTGTAGGGCCAGATGGTAAAATAATCTATCAGGGTGAGAGAGAATCAAATGGGAAGTACACATTTGCAGCCCATGCAGATGGTGTGTACACTTATTGTTTCAGTAATGCAATGTCCACAATGACACCCAAAATCATCATGTTTTCTATGGATGTTGGTGAAGCACCTAAAGGACAAGACGCTGAAGCAGAAGGTGCATCTCTCTCTTTTTTTTTTTTTTTTTTGTACTTATGAATAGCTTAGTTTTTATTCTATTTTCTCATTTGTATTTTCTTTGGTTTTCAGAACTATTTAATGTACAGGGTGTCCATAAAAAACTCTGAGTGTTGATGCAATTTTTAAAATTCAATAATAAAATTAATGTTATGTATGTATATGTACTTAAAATTTAATTTATCAAGATTTGTACCATTTAGTAGATTTCAATATGTACCCCACTTGTTGTATGGCATATATCCAAATGATCTTCAACCTCTTCTTATGACCTGGTCAACAAGTCTGGAGTGATGTCTACCACACAAGTGACTATCCTTTGCCTGAAATGATTTACATCCTGAATTTCTCAGTATAAATAAAATTCTTGACAAGTTCTCAGTAGAAAAAGTCTAATGGAATCAGTTCTGGGCTTTTTGGAGGTCAAGAAATAGGCACTATCCTTCTAATCCACTTATTGCTGAATCAAGAATACAATGCTTCCTGTACATGCAAACTGAAATGAAGTGGTGCTCCATCTTGCTGAAAGTAGATAGGACCCTTCTCTGCCTCAATATCAACTAACTGAAAAAAAGCATATTCCTCTAACATTTCAATATAGACATCACCATTTATGGAATTTTCTACAAAAATGAAGGGACCTGTAACTTGAATATGCATAAGGCCTCACCAAACATTCACTTTGATGTTCTACTAACTCATGAGCTAGCTGTGAACCCCAAATTCTATAATTATGTTTGTTCGTAGTACATGGAAATAAGCCTCATCAGTAAAAATCACATTTAAAAAAATCATTATTAGTATCTGTCATGTCTAGCATAGTAACAGCATACTCTAGTCTCTTGTTTTTGTCTATTGATTTGATTTCGTGTTCAATTTGTAGCTTGTATGCACTTAGATGGAGCCTTTTCTTGAACCATCTTATGAGCAGATAATTTGCTCGTGCCCGAATGAACTGTATCGTCTCAAGAATATTTTTAGACTTCGTTGACTTTTAGCACTGATTCTATTGACATTCTCTTCAAACACTTTTGGCCTGCCAGACGAATTATGTTTTAACACATTTTCCATTTCTTTAAATACATGTAGTCATTGACAGATGGTTTTGTCCATAGGCCCATTACCACCATACCATATACATGTCTAAAGTTCTGCTGTACAGTGGTAACAAATCTAGTTTTTATAAGCCAGATGATATACTGAACCTTTTGTCGTGGTATCATCATTACACTGCACTATGGAATGAGAATCTGTTATGTTGCTTCAAGGTCAATTATGTGCGATGCTACCTGGTGTTGAAAAAAACAAACTGAAACTGATATCAATAAAATTTGAAGAGCTACTGTTTTCTTCAAAGTTAACTGATCTGACCAAACTCATGCTATTAACTTCATATGATATTTTTAAACCCCAGAGTTTTTTTATGCGACACCCTGTACTACGAATTGCATAAAATAATTTACATAATTTTATTATAAAAACCTTAAAAAAAAGTGCATTGATGTTATTTGCTTGATTTGGGAAACCAATAAAGATCTTATATTATCTTTTATAAATGCATTATAAAACATCTTTATAGTAATTATTCACCATTCCAAGAAATGACTAGAGAAATTTATTGTTTTATAGCATGTTTACATTTTGAAGACAAAATATTTATTAAAAAAACCAACCTTAGTTCATTATTTCTGATATAGTAGATTTAAACATGTTTCTTAAGAAAAGAAGTATTTTAAATTTAAAAAAAACTATTATGTGTATATATTTTTTTAATGTATTTGCTCCAGTCTTTTTATTATTATTTGTGCAGGGGGCAGTAATTTTTCATTTTATTGGACTGAAAAAGTAACTTAATTTATTGGTAACTAAATATTAATTTATTTGTAAATGTAGAAGAATGTGAAATAATATCTTTAATTAATACACAGTTTCCTGAGATAATAATTAATGATTTTAATTGTGTTTTCCATCTATCAAGAGGTACAGCTGATTTTTTTACTAATTTTTTTTATCAGACTGATGTAACAGTTGTAAACATTGGTTTAAATTCTGTAAAGCACTCTTAGTGTAATTTATGTTTGTGACGAAAATGGCTTATTGTTTTGTGTATAATAACTATAGTTACTTGAATTCCCCACACCAAAAAGAGAAAAATTCATTTTTCTTTTCACATTGGAAAACAGATGATTTTTTTTTATTATTATTTTTATCTGTCTGTTTCTCTCTTTCTCTTCTTAATAAAAGACACAAGATCATGGGAATGAAAGGAATGCATTTTATTGAAATTGAATGAGCAACCAGTTCTGCGTATTGAAGATGTTCAAATGACCATTCACAATAAGTTATTTTAAGTTTGTGACAATAAATTTACAAGGCAAAAATTGCATACCAAACAAAAGACACTGATGTTTTTTAATATTTTAAAAAATTATTAGCTTTTAAAATTATTGCTCTTGTACATAAATGATAATATTAGAATTCTGCAGATAATAATTTAAATGAAATGAATGACTAATGCTGTTCTAATGACTTCTAACCAAAAATGTTATATCTCTAATTTTCCATCTGTAGCAAAAAAAAAGTAGTTGATTGTTTTAATTTTTTCTAAATATAACATGATATGCAGTACTGATGTGGTTTGTCAATAAAAAGCAATTCAAACTTAGTAAATTTATGGGAAATTAATGAAAATGCTGAATAGCTACAAATTCGAATGTAGTTTCGATTATCTAGAAAACAAACTAATCTATCAGTTAATTGAAACATTGTAATTTTTCTTTTTCACTTTTTGCGATATATATATATATATATATATATCCATAATAAATTGATTTAATGATCAACTAATATTGTATATATTTTAATTCACTTTTATACTGTATATATCCATAATAAATAAATTTAAATGTCAATTAATATTATTTGTTATTTTTATAAACATAAACAGCTATGTAGTTTCGAATATTTTCAGGTGAACTTGGAGCAAGATTTATTCATAAAATCAATATTTTTCTTAAATTCTAACAATGTTAAAAAAAGTAGCAGGTTAAATAAAATTTTTATTAAAAACTTTATGAATTACACTATTGGAAATGCGTGGCAGAATGGAGTTCATATAATACATAAAGCTTATTTTCTATTTGCATACATTTACATAAACAATATTGAATCAATCTTTAATTGTTATATTTATTACCTTCTTGAAACATAAGATACTTGAGAAAGATTGTAAGTTTTGTCTATGACTGTGAAGCTATGTGAGTGAATACTGCTTTTTTATTTTCTATCTAAACAACACTGATAAATCTTTTATTATTATGTATAAATCTTTTATTATTTTTTTATTTATGATAATTCTCTGGTTGTGGAATTTAATTTTGTTATTTGTAATTATTTTTCAATAATCTGACATTCTACCTTATTTTACATTGTATCATCACAGTTGAGTGTATTTTAATGGTTGAAACAGATTTTTGATATTTCTAGGTATACTTTCCTAAAATTCACTTGATTATTTTTCTGTTTTACTTACTTCGTTTTGAAAATTATTTGAATAATCATCTTCACTATCTTGCTTTTTTGTGGGATTAATTTTCTACTTAGCTTGAAGATTTATTATTTTCTTCTTTTCAAAATCTGATTTTTTTTTTTTTTTCCCCTGCATGGTACACTGCAGAGTCATTCAACGTTAATTATCTTTTGAAACTGTTTTATTCACCATCATGTTATATGTTACAATTTCTACTCTAATTACAAATGAAATATATCTTATTTAATATCTTCCATAAAATTCTCAGGACATTCATTATCAAGCTTATTATATAAATCTATAATGCTAATTTTCTTAATTCTTGTTTTATAATAAAAATCTAATGTGTGAACTTTTCTAATTTTTACGTACTGTAATTTCTAATGCTAATTATTTTCTAAGTACAGCATAACAGAATTCCTGAAGAAAGATACATGGAAGATATTTCTTTAAAAATTATATTTTTGAACTTGCATAATAATTTTATATTTTTATGCTGTCTTAAAAATTTAGATATTTTTATGATTTTTGTAAACTTTGTTATTTAAATTTACTGGATATTTTTGAAGCAGAGGAAATTATATTTTTGTTATTTAACTCTAATTAATTCTATACATTTTTGTATATTAAAAAGTGGGAGATTTTACATGAAATAATTTTTTAATAATGTTCCTTATACAACCTTTCTTCTAACATGTAAACTTTTATTTTCAGCTCATCAAAACAAGCTTGAAGAAATGATTAAGGAACTGTCTTCATCTTTAACATCAGTCAAACATGAGCAAGAATATATGGCTGTAAGAGATAGAATTCATCGTGCAAGTTAGTACTTTTTTTTTTTAATCTTCATTCTCTGTTGAAATATTTAATTTTTGTTTGTTATTAATCTAAAATGTGTGGTTCTTTATATTTTTTAAGTAGTCTGTGAGAAGTCTTCTAAATACTTGAAATTTTTTTTGAAACAATGTATTGTTCATGACTAAAACAGCATTAAAATTAGTAAATGCAATTACTTTTATGATATATTAAATAAATTTAATATGAATGTTAGTTATTAGTGCTATTATCTTAGTGTTAAATAAAAATAACAAATTTAATTAATTTTTTTAAATCTTATAATTTTATTTTTTAAATTGTTTGTTTATTAGAAACTTGTTTCTCTTAGCTGTACTGTTCTTCAATTTCCATTTTTATCAACAGGTTTGTATATTTAAAAAAGTCTTTACTTTAGGGAGATCTAAAAACTTTTTACAAAGTAAAAGTATAGGAGTTTCAGTAAATTCATAGGATCAAATAAATAAGATTTCTAGTGAAACAAAATTAGTGGATTCCGTTGGTGAATTGTTTAATCTCCTTAAATATCATCCATATGTAGTTATTTCAAACAAATGATATTGAATTTTCTTCCAGAAATTAACCATTATTTCTATAATTTAAAATCTTAAATTTACTTATTCTATTGATCTGATAAAATGTTGTTAAAAATCAGTTTAAAACCAAAATACTAATTATAATTTTTATTATTAATTTCTTTTTTATAATAAAAAATATTTTCAATTTAATAAATTTCCTATCTGATTAACAGTCACTTCCATCTTATAATAAAATTTCCTCCTTTAAATAAAATATGAAAATTCATTGGCTTAAAATGCCATTACAAGGATTAGTTTCTTACCAATGAAATAAAATTGAATTCATTTAATTCACAATGAAAATTTCTAGAATATGAAGGTATAAATAATATAGAAATATTAACAGGGGTGTTTGTGCTCCGGGGAAATCCCGGAATTCCAGGGATTTTGAACTTCGATACCCGGAAATTCCGGGGATCGTCGTTCAAAAGGAAGTAAGAATAATAATGAATTATTTATTTTGATCTGGGTAATTTTGTTTGCTTTGAAAGCAGAAAACGCAAGGTCAATGTGTGTGATGAAAACTTTTCCTTTCTTTCTCCAAAGGCAGTGATAATGCGTGAAAAGGGGGGGGAAACTTCTTTTTTGTTCTTTCCTTATTGCGAGTTATGACTCATTCCCCCGGTTCTCGGACATTCTCTTCTGGATTCTTTTCTGCCAGTAGGCCCGGCAGAAAAAAAAGGGAAAGACTTCGTTCGACCAGATGTGCGATCACGTGACCTGGGTTCAAAGGTCTTAATTTTGCAAAAAAAGTAATTCATTGAACTTTTATAATTAGGTCATTCAATACTTCATAATTGTAATTTTTTATTCCCCCCCCCCTTCTCGAAACTCCAAAATGTTGGTAGTAAGTCCGTAAAAGTTTCAGGGGATTTTTTGGGGTCCCACAAACACCCCTGTATTAAGGGAATATAAAAGTAAATTTTGTAATATTTTTTAATTGTTTATTTTTTATTTTTAAATTTTTTATGTTAATGATCTGTTTGAATTATATTTGGTTAATTTTTTTGAAATCTTTGTGAAATAGAATGAAAGAAATGCTTTATCTCCCTTTTTAAAAACATTTGCTATTTGTATAATGCTAACTGTTATTGATAATAAGCTGATTCGTTAGAGGTATTGAATATAATTAATTTCATTACAAAAGTAAAAATAAAACTTCTTATTCATGATTCTTTCAAATTGTCAAACATTAAAACTGTGTTATTTTAATAACCTTGCATATGTTCTCTTCATTTTGTATATGAAGTTTCCTAACAGACATCTATTCCATGACATCTTAGAGCTATTACCTATCAGTTATCTATCTTCTAAATTTAACAATATTGAACTTTACTTTTTATTCTTCTTTTAAAATACATAGATATTAAACATAAAACTTCTTTATCTTTCGATAATGAATGAAAAACACGCAGTCAAATATTTGAGAAAACAATGAAAATGATTTTGGTTTATTCATAACAATGAAAATATTGTTGTGAAATATGTTTAAAAGTTAATTAAATCTAGATTAAAGAATTTCATAGTTACTAAAATCTAGATTAAAGAATTTTATAGTTACTAATTTGGCATCAATGGAAAGATAATTTATTAAACTTTAAAATGGTATAAAAGTCATTTTTATGCAGGAATATTTCAGGAAAATTATTACAAAACACCAGAATCTGGCTTATTTTTAATTAAATAAAGTTTTGAAGAAATCTGTCAAGTGCACATTTCCATCCTCCAGAATATATCTGTGCCAAATTTAGTAGCTCTAAGTTTAACTGGTCTTTATTATAAGTAAAGATATAGTTTTAATGGGTTGGCTTTTCATGTAGAGCTTTTAAGTAAACAAAACTGATTATATCTCAGGAACTATGGTTAATTTTTGGAATGGAATTTGTTCACATATAAAAAAAGATGTACTTAATCGAATTATTGGGTTGGCTTTTCATGTAGAGCTTTTAAGTAAACAAAACTGATTATATCTCAGGAACTATGGTTAATTTTTGGAATGGAATTTGTTCACATATAAAAAAAGATGTACTTAATCGAATTATTAAAAATTCTTGCTTTCTGTAATGAGAAAATTTGAAGGCGCTAATTAATTATACCAGTTTTTAATCTAAATAAACTTCTACCTTTAAGTCTCTTCCATGAACATCAATTTGTGAAATTATGATAATAAATATTGAAGCTATAGCTTTGTCACATTTTTTTCTTTTATTAAGAACTGTATCATCTACACTTTTATTATATAAAAAAGATGCTTGTTTTTGTATTAGTTTAATATTGAGTTACTTGAGATACTAAATTTGAATGAAATTCCCCCTCGAACGTATCACTTATTTACTTCTTATGTCTTTTTTTTCCTTTTTTTTCTTCTTTAATCTTCTTATTTTACTTTATTCTATACATGTCATGGTATTTATTTTTAATCTTGCTCCTTATCTATTAAGTAACATTTATAGAATATGATTGTAGAAAAAAGTTGTAGGATTATTAAATTTATATATATATATTATTATGATAACTTAAATATTAAAGCTATTTATGAAACTTGTTTTAAAAATTACTTTAAAATGGACTATTCATTTCTTATTGCATAAAGAGTTATTACAGAATACTGTTAAACTAAGTATATTTTAAAGCATTTTTGAAGGCACTTTATAATTATCCATGGCCTTCCCCCCCCCCCTGATTTTATGCTATTATACTAATAACTAAACATTCTAAGTTAATAAAAGCATTTTTTTTTTCCCTATATGTTATGGCCACAGTGCTTAGTTGTGAGGTATCAACTACAGAGCTTTAGGTCAAAATCTGGTTCCTCAAAAGATTCTCCCTGTATGTGGGTGTTGTGCAGATTAAATTTGGCTTATTAGGCAAAATGTCCTGCCTTTAAAATAGCATGAACGTTTGGAAAGGGGATGGGGGTACCAGCCCAGTTATCATCTGAATGGGATTCAAAATTAAGAAGTCCAGTACTGAATAATCCTAGTATTTCCAAAATATTCTCCAAAGCGGGATATTAATACAACTAACCAAATCCTTTGTATATTATCACCTTTAATCTGTTTTGTAAATGCTTATGTTCTTTTTCATTAACTGGATCACAAAGTCTAGCAACTTTAATAATGAATGTTGATGGCAAAGCAGAATAATGTCACCATTGCAGCTTGGTAGTGACTAGAGTTTCATGAACAGAAAAGTACCAATAATTGTTGTGAATAAAAAATTTTGAAAATTTTTTCTCATCTTGACATTTTTTTGTATTTTTATAATTTTTTTTTTTAAATTAAAAAATTGTTTTATAATGGGCATTGAAATTTTGTACAAATCACTATTTAGTAAATTGCATGAATTTGCTTTGGATTACAGTGTAGCTGTAATCAAGCATCAGCATTAAAAAAATTACACAGGAAACTAGTATAAATAAGTATTTCTAAAATCCTCAAATAAAAGTGACAGCTTCAGCAGAATTTCTACTTGACTTGCTACACAATTTTCAACATTTGGTATGGTTAGTTTTCAAAGGTGATTTACTGAAATAGAATAGCATTGTAATCTATTCAATACTCAAAGTTCAAAATTCATAATTCCATGAACTATATCTGTAACTTATCATTTTGATTATGCACTTTCCATAAAATATGATTTGAAACTCTCTTCCTCATATTTTGCTTCTGATACATATCTCAACTTATTAAACTTATACCTTTCTTTTATTATTCATCTTTTCTTATCACACTTTCTTTTTTGTTCTGCTGTGTGTATTATTTTGTCTTAACACAGCTTTGACACAACATAGATTAATTGCAATGCTATAGGAGAACTCTATGTGTGCATACTGATTTCAGTTGGTTCATATTCTTAAAATAATTTTCTAACTATGTGAATTTTTTCAGTTTAACTTCTTATTTACAAATACATTATTGTTTCCTACCATCCTAAATCAACTCACACGTAAAATAAATGCTGTCTTGTTAAATTCCACAAAAATTTACTTTTGAACGTATATATGCTCTAAATTTATCTCTGCCTCCCTATTTTCCTACTTTCAGGTTGGAATGAGCCATTGCCTGATCATAGTTTTCACATTTTTAAAACTATCAAAAAATACAAAAAAAAAAAAAAATTAAGAATGTAAAGAAATTGAAATGCTTGCATGCATTTTAAATTTTTTACTGATACAATTATTTTTTTATCTATAAAGAAATTTATCATTTAAGAATGTAAATAAATTGAAATAAATACATACATGCATTTTAAATTTTTTACTGATACAATTATTTTTTATCAATAAAGAAATTGTCACTTTCTAAATGAATGTAGGTGTGTATTTTATACTGGTATATCCATATAATGTAATGTTCTTGTAAATAATGAAGATAGTCATCTATTGGTTTGTTTACAAAAGTATTTCTCTTTCAGTTAATGAAAGCACCAATTCCCGTGTGGTGATGTGGGCCTTCTTCGAAGCAGTTGTGCTGATTACTATGACTTTGGGTCAAGTCTATTACCTAAAGAGGTTTTTCGAAGTGCGGAGGGTGGTCTGATCTGTTAATTAATAATAGATTTTTTTATTCTTGGCACAATAAATTTTTGTATAGTAAACTATTGTGTCAGACATTCCTTATTTTATCATTACATACAGTTTTGAAATGTGTGAAATTGAAGGGAAAAAAGGATTGGTATTATGCATCTCATGTATTTTAATATCATGTAACTGTATGAACTTTAACTATTTTTATTATGTTTATGGAATTCTTTTAGGGAGATAGAAATATTCTTATGTTTGAGTTTTTGTTTTTATTATCTATTCTTTAGAAAATTTTAAAGTATAACAAAATTATTTATTTTGTGTATAATTATTAAATTATATTTATGTTAATTAAAAGAATATTTAATTTTTTTTCTTTTATTATTTTCACTCAAGCAGATTTTGTTGGTATTCTCATTCAATTTTTTCTTATGTTAGGATTGAAATGTGTGCTGCAAAATATTTGCACATGTTTTTATGAGTTTAATTTATTTATTTTTTAATATGATCCATTTTTTCAGAGTGAAAATTATTTTCCTTCACATTAGTGGCAAATAAAAACTCAAAATTATTGGCCCTCTTTAATTTTATTAAATAAATGAAATAGGAGTATTTCTTTTAAGTATACTCGGGTTCTCTTAAATAAAAAAAAATTAAATATATAAATTTAAAAAGTCATTATTATTATTATTATTTTACAATTTAATATTGTTTTCTGAAAACTTGTGTAAAAGTCTCATTCAAAATTGTTTTGCAAATCCAAATAAAGCATCTTACAAAATCTTTTTTAAAGAATCATATGACATAAAATAATTTTTAGAAGTCAATATGTGCTGCTATATTATGCAAATTGAGTTATCATATATTTTAATTGTTGAATATGGATGCAGTTATGATGATAGAGACATTAAATTATAATATTTAAAGATAAATTGTCGCAATTGTATATTAGGAAGTATTATAATAAAGGTAAGAAAGAGAAGTAAAAGTGTGCAAGTAAGAGATGTGATTAAATAGTAAAATAGTCTTAAAATTTAAACTGGGGATGCATTTTTATGAATTGTATTTAAATTAATTACATACAAATTATTAAAGTTAGAGAAATAGTCATGCATAAATAAAATCTATATAATTTAAAAGCTATTTTTTTAATTTTTAAGATTATATGGAAAGGAATGTTTATGCAATGATATGTTTTGAATGAATATTTATTCAATGAATAACAGAAAAACATAAAATCATCCTACCCCCATTTCATTTTCTTCAGAAGAATATAGAAATTTCTTGACGAGCATAATTAATTCTTCTAGATGCTAAGGAAAATGTGCATCATTTTTTTAAAATTATGTCATGGGGTGTGGAATTGTATAAGGTTCATACAAGAGGGCCTTTCATTTTATATATATGGATTATAATAGCAGAGCGCTGGCTATGATATTAAGAATGTCAATTATAGCAGCAATAACATAAAATAAAGCTGCAAAAAAATTAATATTGATTTTGAAAAAAATTTATATTTATATAAAATACTATTATTATTGTTTGTGACAATAATATAATCTCAGGAAAGAAAGATAATAAAAATCAAAACAAATAACTGAAAATAAGGGTATGCTAAAAAAAATGAAAACGAGGATGGAAGTAAGATGCTAAAAAATTAAATTACTCGGTGTTCCTGAATTCTTGGGCCAAACTTTAAGGGTAGGTAAAACCCATGTAAAGAAGTATTGTTTTGTATAGCAGTATGGAGTCGGAAATGAAAATTGCCTGTGGGACAAGTAAATATAAGTAAGTCCTTGAAAGGCGAAAACTGCAGTGTCTACGAGACTGCAATTGACTCATTGCAAAACTTTCTGCTGCAATTGTTCATGAAATACCAGCAACTTCGAAATAGTATGCCAATCATTTGCTAGACTTTATTCGTCTTGTATTGATTTTAGTGACGGCACATTTGTACACTTACTGTAATATTATGAAAATAAAGAGCTTTCATTTTATTTTACCAGTAATTTTATTTTTCCCGCCAAAACATTTTATTCCAAACCCTTCATTGCTAGACGAAAATTCTTCATTATTCATTCTTAAAGTTTGACCCATAAATTCAGAGACACCCTGTATATATATATCATTCAAAAGTACAGGGTGTCCCACAAATTCGGATAGAACACATCAAAATGAGTATTGTCATGTATAACATGTGGGATCCCCGAATATAACGCCATAGTTGTGATGTTTCGTCGCCTTTGGTGACGTCTGCGGAAACGATTGGCGAGATTCTCCGTCACCGTTGAAAGTTATTGTTTTTTGTGTATGGTATGATGAGAAGAGCTTGTGTGGCGAAAGGAGAAGGATGGTTATGCTTTTGCTTTGATTTTGAATTGATAATTTTAAGAAAAGTCTGATTGCTGCATTTTATTTGATATATGTTTTCTTTAAGAATACGCTCGTGTCATTACAACACGCTCTCTTTTGAGAACCAGAGGCTAGTAAAGTGTAGTTGCTAGTTTGAATTTTGAAAATAGTTGAATTAAAAAATGTTTAAGAACGTTGGAAAAGAAGATTTAATGCTTGTACTGAATGAAGTTGGAGAACTAGCGACGATTGACTTGAAGTTTGTTGAGCTAAAGAATAAACTAATTGAAATGGAAGAATATAAGTAAGTTGATTAGAAATTATTTGATATCGACAGTGGAAAGTAGAAGGCAAGAAGAGGAAAATAAAAGACAAGTAGAAGAAAATCGAAAACAGGCAGAAAAAAATCATATGAGAAAAAGGGAGGAATTGCAATGCGAAGTGGAACTGGCCAGATTGCGGAATAATGAAAACGCAAGTTTTAGTGTTAGTGATCGCAAAGGAGATGAAAATGAAATGTCCCTCGATAAACTTATTAACGGAGGGGAAGTTTTGACAATCCCTGTACCAGAAAAGACAGAATCTTGGAATATATTTTTCCATAAGATAGTTCGGAAAAATTTCTAGCGGAAATAATGTTGAGATTACTTAGTGACAAAGCTCCGAATGCGCTGGTTTTATATTTATGCAGATTACGCTAAAGTGAAAACTTAATTTTAAAAGAATTCCAACCAACACCTCGGTCTTGTCTGGAAAACTTCCGAAGAGCAAAGAGAAACTTGAGAGAAACTCCAGTTTGCATCCAGATTGACGTCTATGTGGGAATATTATTGTAAATTGAGAGAAGTAAAAGATTTTCAGGCCCTGAAAAAACTTATAATTTTGGGTAAATTGTTTGATTCGCTGGACAATGAAATTGCATCTCATATTTCCATACGACAGAGAGAAAAATAGTTCAAACCACAGGATCTCGCTAAGAAATGTGACATTTACTTTGGAGCCAATCAGAAACCATTCGATGAGGTCCGAAGTGATTTTAGACGACCGAACTTTTCACCTAGTAAATATATTCCTCCATAACCATAGAAGAAAAATTACAAGAGTAAATCATAGTATTCCAAAACGAAAGCATTGTTATTCCTGTGAAAGTCATCTGTATCTGTTACAGGATTGTGTGGCTAATCGGAGAAGGAATGAAACTACAAGACAACATGATAGAAATTCTAATGGAAATCTGAATTCTAATAGGAATAATAACCCCTCGAACCAAGCAATAGTAGCTAAAATGCAGTCTTCACACTTGCAATCAGAGCCGAATCAAAATCTGGTTACACTTCTAAAGATCAGTTTTTATATTAATTCAAATTATTTGCATTATTTTATATTAATTCAATTAATTATAATTATTAATTCAATTGATTATAATTACTAATTCAATTTATATTGATTCTGAAACACAAATTTCTATTGTTCATTCATCGTTGGTACCTAATTTATATGATATACAAGCAGGTAAGAATTTTTTTAACTCCTGCATTTGATAAACAAATAGGGGCGAGAGTCTGTAGAATCCCCATTTATTATAGGAATCAAGCGAATTTATTCAATAATATGGATATTTTAATTCCACTGACCGATAAATTGAATGCTTCCTGCATAATAATCCCGAATGTTTATGAATTGTTAATTGGTTCATCGGAAGAGTATTGTTTTAACGAAGAGAGTAGTAAAATCGAGGCGCCAATGACGAACAGCCAAGCGTGGTAACAGCTTTTTTTCTTTATTGCAACCCTTGAGCGCGCCGGGGGAAAGGAGCAGTATGAGTCAT
Source organism: Argiope bruennichi (assembly GCF_947563725.1). Taxonomy (NCBI): domain Eukaryota; kingdom Metazoa; phylum Arthropoda; class Arachnida; order Araneae; family Araneidae; genus Argiope; species Argiope bruennichi. The sequence continues at coordinate 62,316,637 of NC_079154.1, forward strand.
GCCAGTATAAACGGAGAAGAAAATAAAAATATTGATGATTTGATAACACCGGAAGCTAACATTGAGTCTACTAATGAAACTAATAAATACGAAAAGCGCAGAGAACTTGTGAATCACTAAAGGATGCTTGCTAGGGTTTATACAAAAGCCGACTTTTTGAAAAAACGGTTTTCTAATTCGATATTTCCAAAAAAAAACGGTTTTAACCGGTTTTGGAATTTTTGTCAAAAAAAAAAAATTGAATAGGGTAAAATAAAATATTTTTTCCTTTTTATTTTAATTTATATAAAATAACAAAATCAATATCAAAGTCAAAATTAACGATTACATATACATAATATCTACACAAAATAACGAAAACTCAAACAAAAATTTTTAATAATGATATTTATATTATTTTCACTAATTTTAATTTCTCCTAAGAAAATAGGATTTTAAAAAAACATAAAATATCCACTGAACGGTGGCTAAATCTCGTTTTTATTTTGGACACAATATTGCCTGAAATTGAAAATACTCGTTCACTAGTTACTGAGTTTGGCATCAAATTACAAATCTAAGTTTTTTGTTCTTTTATTCGTTTGTTCAAATAATGAAAATGCAGCTTTCAGTGTCTTTGGATTTGTAAGTTTTTCTTCAGGGACTTCAAGAAACTAAACAATTATATTATTTCCGACAGTTATTTTATGAACTGCTTTCAAATGATTATGTAGATTGCTCGTAGATGATCCTTTGCAACTCAACATTTTATTACAATGATTTCAGATTGGCTTGTCTATCCCGAACTTTTTGAAAACTATCCCAAACTTCCGACTTACTCATTTTTATCTAAAAATGAAATTAAAGTTATTGAATTAATATTTTTGACGTTTATTTTACAATTTTATTATGTTAACTATTAATATTAATGCAATTTTAAATCATCTAATCTACACATTTTCTAGGAATTTTGAAAAAAAAAAAAAAAAACTCTTCTTAATCTAATTCCGATGCTTGCTAAAGGCATAATTTAAGTTAAAACGTTGCGAAAGAAAATATGGAATATTTTAACACCCTGTGTTTTATTTAAAATTCCATTAAAAAGAAGCCAGAACTTCTTATTTTACACTAATTTTTGATAGAAGAAATTTCTATAATAAAATTTAAACTTTAAAATGTAAAATAGAAAATATAAACATAAAAATTAAACATACTTAATGCTTACTTTTACCGAATATAACAACTTTATATTTTTGTTTCCAGTTTTCACCTTCACAATATTAAGCAAACCTGTCGTGACTCGAGACGAATCGGATTCTGTGACCCCATTTCGACAATTCCATTTCATTAAGAGGTGAGACGCGGAACGATGAGCACATTTGACCTTGGATTTCTCGCATTAGATACTTTTTTAGTTCTATTTTTTTTTTCACTTGTATGTGAGTGTTATGTCATTTCTGACAGCATTTCATTTTAACTGAATATTTCGTATTGATATGGCTAGTTCAAGTGGTGTAAAAAAGCTTTCGGGAGTGGTACGAAGAAAATTTCATATATCATTAAATACTGTGATCAAGAAGCAGAAAACGAGGAATTATTTATTCCTTTCACATGTTCTTCGAAATGAGCCACTCAAATTGCTGACGTTTCTATTAGCGCCGACTTCATACCGATAGACAAAACATCCGACGAGAAGCAAGAGATGAACTTTATCAAACTTTTGTTTCACCTAGAAAAAAAAAGTGAAAAGGGATGTTCATGAAAAACATTAATTGACGAATTGGAGGCGCAACTGTGCAGTGCACAAGCACTGGCCAACGCAATTTGCAACGTTGAAAAAATGTGTTTGCTGCCCGTTGCATAGAATGAATAGCAAATCAAATAAGTTAAAAATTAATTTTTACATAATAATATGAATTCTTAAAACCGGTTTTCTTAATTTAAAAACCGGTTTTCGAATGTGACAAATTTACATTAAAAAACCGGTTTTTTAAGACCGGGTTTGAAAACCGTCAAACCCTAATGCTTGCCTTCAAGGGAAAAAGAAAACAAATGGATATATATATATATATATATATATATATATATATATATATATATATATATATATATATATATATATATATATATATATATATATATATATATATATATATATATATATATGATGACCCCATCTATCATAGAGATAAAATTTGAGGACAGCCGGTAATCCAACTTGTACTTACTAAAGATAGACGAGAACAAGTTTTGAAACTAACTCATAAATCGAATTTTGGTGCTGACATGGGAATGCGAAAAACTGCAGAGATTATTCATTTTTCTGGCCTGGTCTTTCTCAAGATGTGGAAAATTTCTGTAAAACGTGTAAAGATTGTAATTTGAGAAGTCCTGAGACAAAAGCATATTGAATCCCGATTAGATCTGTGTTAAGACCAGAATTACCATTTCAAGTGGTAAATATTGACATAATTGGACCTATTGAATCAACTTCAGCAAGAAAATTTAAATATGTATTATGTCTAATGGACCAACATTCCCGCTGGCCTGAAGCAGTACCATTGAGAAGTTTGACAGCAAAATATACGTGCGATGCCTTATTCGAAATTTTTATGAGAACCAGCATTCCGAATGTTATTGCTAGTGACCAAGGAGCCAAATTTTATATCAAAATTCACCTAAGAATTCCAGAAAAGATTAAGATGTCATCTGAAATTTTCGTGTCCTGGATATCCAGTTAGTAATGGTTTGGTAAAAAGATACAACAAAGTTTTGAAACAGATGTTACATCAAGTGATAAGAACTGATTCATCAAATTGGGATAAGCACATTCCATTTCTTCTATTCGCTTACCGTTAGGTTCCAAACTGTACAACTGGGGTTTCACCGTTCTAGATAATGTATGGAAGACAGGCAAACAGTCCTTTGGCAGTGCTAAAATCAACTTGGAGAGATTTCTTTACCTAGGAATATGAGCAAATCTTCAGTGGAATACCTACGGGAGCTGAAAATGAAAATGGAGGAAGCTGGTGAAAGTATTTGCCAAGAAGAGGCAACAATCATACGCTGATTTTAATAGGGGAACTGCAACGAAAAGCGTTATGATTGGAGATCTTATGTATTTACTCATTCCGGACTCGAGAAACAATATTGTACGCTCGGTGGACTGGATCTGGTGTAATAGTCAGGGTCGTTCCATCACATTCCTACCCAGTCAAATTACCATGGAAAAAGGAGACTTCATGTGAACAAAATCCGAAAAATTCCAGACAAGAATCAATGCTGTGGGAGTTATTTTTGAAGACGAGGAAGAATTCGGAGAAATTATAACAATTCCCGAGAAAGACTATTCTGTACCTTTAAAGAAAAATGAAATAAGTGAGATAGAATTAGTTCATTTAAATGAACAACAGAGAAAGCAAATAAAAGCGCTGATTAAAAAGCATCAAGGATTATTTACCGGAAAACTCAAAAAAGCAAAAGTTGAAGGGCATAAGATTCTCTTGACACCAAATATGGAACAAAAGAAGCCATACATTTAAAGAATACCGGCGGCTTTAAAGAAAAAATTTGATGAACAGGTGGACGAATTATTGGAAGCAGGATTAGTAGAAGAGAGTGATGCCGACATAGCTCATCCAGTGGTCTGCGTTAGCAAGAAAGATGGGAGTTGGAGACTTTACAGAACCCTGAATACTGTTACAAAACTAGATGATTTTCCTATGGAAAATGCTGTGGATTTAATGTATAGTATAAGTATAGCTAACATCATAACAACTTTGGATCTATTAAAGGAATACTGGGCTATCCCAATGGTAGAGCAAAGTAAAGACTATACATCTTTTAAAATTCATAGCGCTCAATATTGATTTAAAGTTTTACCTTTCGGACTGAAAAATTTTGCGTTCACATTTCAAAGAGTCATAAGTAATATTTTAAAAGAATGTAGTGAATTCGCATCGATGACATTGCAATATTTTCTCCTGACTTTGAAACTCGTCTACAACACCTGAATTGCATATTTACAAAATTAGATGAGCTTGATTTCACTGTAAACGCAAATAAATGTTCATTTGCGAGAGCTCAAATCAAAAATCTTGGACACATAATAGGCTCTGAGAAGCATCTACCGGATCCAGAACAAACAAGAGTTGGAAGTACCAAGAACAAAAACCCAGCTTAAAAGTGTGCTTGGATTACTGAACTATTACAAAGATTATATCCCAAATTACGCAGAAACTGCTCATCTCCTCACAGAATTGACGAAGAAAAGATCACCGGAAGTCCTTGACTGGAAAGAAGCGCATTCAGAATCCTTTCAAGGACTGAAAGATAAATTGTCCAAAACTATAGAACTTCATACGCCATCACTGGAGCAGCCTTTCCTTATTCTTACATATGCATCTCAAATAGGCATTGGAGCGTGTTTATCACAGAGCCACAACGGAAAGCAATATCCTGTCTGCTATGCGAGTCAGAAATTGACTCGAGCACAAACTCAATGGCCAACGATAGAGAGGGAGGCTTACGCAATAGAATGGGCCTTGAATAAATTCGAACCATGGATTTTTGGAGCATCTATTAGGATCATCAGTGACCATAATCCTTTAACTTCCATCGTTAAGAATGCCCCGCAGTCTTCAAAGTTACAACGATGGACTCTTGCCCTGCAGAGGTATCACCTAGATAGAAAATTGCCCGGGAAGCAAACTTGTGAATGCATATGCGTTGTCTAGACTGCTTGTCTCTATTGAAGAATGTAAATAGTATTTTCATTTATAATTTTAGCATATGTATGTAAATTTTATTGTAATTCTTTTTAATTCTATCTCTTGGTATTGAATTTATATGTAGTATATTTGTTATTGTAACGTTTCGGCAGAGTGGTGGACAAAATGTTCTAATTTCAGATAACAATTAAATTGAAATTAATTGTTAACTTGGGGGAAAGGTGTGATGTTTGGCCGCCATTGGCGACGTCTGCGGAAACGATTGTCGAGATTCTCCGTCACTGTTGAAGGTTATTGTTTTTTGTACGTGATATGATGAGAAGAGCGTGTGTGGCGGAGGGAGAATGATGGTTGTAACTTTGCTTTAATTTTAAATAGATATTTCTAAAGAAAAGTCTGATTGCTGCATTTTATTTGAGATATGTGTTTTCTTTTTAAGAATACGCTCATGTCATTACAATAGTCTAATCACGATATGAAGCTTGTCTAATAAAAATTTCAAGAAATGAGAAAAAACCAAGTGAAAATCAATGTGTATTGAGAACTCTCAATACAACATATTTTCAAAATGTCGGCCGTTCGAACAAATGACATAGCGAAGTCATGTAACGAAGTTTGTAATTGATTTTTACAAAACATCTGTTCCAATTTCCTTGACTTCAGTTTCAATTGCTGCTCTCATGTCGTCCAATAGTGAGGATTATGTGAGATACACTGTGTCTTTCAGACATCCCCTAAAAGAAAATCGCACGGATTAAAATCCGGGCAGTAAGGTAGCCACTCTGTACCATTGCCTGTTTTCGTAATGAAATCCAACCCGATCAGTTTATGGTGAAAACATTCCCAATGCCAGAATTTTTTCACCTCAGCCGTTGGTGATTGCAATTCATGATAAGTCAGCACCATGAAAACACGATGCTCAGTCGAATATTTGCTCATTTCAGAACCACAACGATTACGAACAGTACACAATAATTTCTTAGCAAGAATGCACGACTCATTCTTATCAAACCTGTTTTCTAGTCAGATATGCAGCTGCGGCAATTTGCATATTCACTTGCAATCGTTGCTTTCCTCTCATTGGTTACTACAAATTTGTATGGTCATCTAGGAAAGCTTCCATGTTGTGCTATCGTTATATGCATCGGAATTTGGAATATAGACTGTCAGATTCGTAATTAATGTTCTTCGTGTAGTTAGACTACGACGCTATTTTCGGGGACCCCGCATGTTAGACATCAAGTATTCGTCTTGACGTGTTCTATCCGAATCTGTAAAAATTTGACGCTGCATATCTTGTGGGACACCATGTATATGCATATACGTAAGTCGTATAAAATATATACTGCTTTTGAACGAAGAGTGGTTCGAGGCTCTAGGGTTCATGATCGGTGAAGATCAGCAGACATTTTTCCGAAGTAAGTTCATGAGAACCATTGCAATATGTAGTTTACCTATAAGAATACCTATTTTTATCTATAAGGAATGCACGAATTGCTAACATTGGTTTTTCACCAACTTCAAAAAACTAAGTCAATAAATTTTTAAATTTTCTAGTATTAGAAAGAGATATATTTGTTTTCTAACATTTGCATATGTAACTCTAAGATGTTTAAAAATCTGAATTATTTTTTAGCATCTCATCATTTAAACAATCATCTAAATCATTTTCATCAATCTAAAATCGGCCAAAAATTCCTGGATCAACACAGGAGCAACAACAGACACCGAATTGAAAAATTTAATTCGAAAAAAGCCCACATAAAATTTCCCATGACTGAAAACAGGATTTTGTAGCATCATAGAATTTTTTTCAAAGTTGTGTCTTTGTCCTTTATTTATTGTCATATTGTAAGCCAAACGAACTGGAAACAGCTTTCGTTTTCTGTGGTTCGGCAATTTCACTTTGAGTCTCTACCTCGTTCATACTCGTTGGGATTTTATTACAAATAATTCTTCATTTCTCTTTCTGATGATTTTCTTTCTAATCAATTTAACTTTTTTTTTCTATTCAACTACGAAAAATAGCATTAGTTTTTCACTCAGGTAAGCATTTAAACAATCCCAAAGTGCAAGCTGTTATCAAATATCGATTAAGGAATGCAGTCTGATTTATGCGTTCGTTTTTCTTCATTGTTGTTTAGTGAACTTACAGAAAATAAAAATGAAAACAAATAACTGAAAATTAAGTCATATTTAAAAAATAAAATTAATATTCATGATTCTTGGTTTCCTAATTTGGCACTTTGCAAAACCAGCAAAGAAATAAAACTCTTCGCAGTGGATGTGTCACGGGACAGCGAAAAAAATCTAGGAACTCACCTTGAAAACATTTAATTAAAATTAACTAATGAAAGTATTCTGGTTGTTTTTGTTTTACATTAGAGGAAAACTTTCATATTATGATCTCAAAAAATTTGAAAAAAAAAATGACAGAATTAGAATGTAACATGGAGGTATTTTTAAAAAATTTTTTAGAAAATTGACTAATGTTTTCAAAATGTTTCGAAACTCAATAAATTTTATAAGAGAAGCAAAACCAATTTCCTTAGAACGACAATTTTCCGCTCTCTTCTACAGTACATGGGGCTTTTTCCATAATCATTTGAAACGATAGTATGATCAAATAAGTGCGAAAAATCATCGAACACAACACGAAGTATTGTAAAAAAAGTTTTTCTGTATTCAATTTTAAAATTCGGGCATCTACATGCATTGAGTCACCTTGAAAACTACCTTCTTCTTGTGTTCTGAATTTCATAGTTGTAATGTGCTATAGATCTTTTTGGATAATACAGACGTATACACACACTCTTATTACTTATATAAAATATTTATAGACCCATGCCTGGAAAATTTGTCCATTCCTAATCAACACATCCTTGGAAAATACAGACGCATACACACACACTCATTCTTAAATTAATTATAATTACTACATAAAATATTTAGTATAAATTTCCTGGAAAATGTGTCTATCCTTTCTCAGCTGTTTTTAGAATCAGTATTTCACAGAAACAAGTAATTTTCAAGTTTTTCTGCATTTAAACTCATGTAGCGCAAATTACTGGCATACAAAATGCATTTGCTTTTAGTCTGATGATTTCATTTTAAAGGATTTATACTTGCTTTTACAATGTTCCTATTTCTTTTTTTTTTGCTGTTATATAATATATCAGTACCGCACGTCTGAAATAAATAAGTCATACTATCCCAGTAGCATCACAATACTGTAAAAAATTTAGGGGCATGCATGATTAACGAATGTTGTATCAACAATATATGACAATATTCGAAAGGCAATGTTTTAAATAGCATGACTGTTGTAAAATTACGATGCAAAAATAGTTTCAGCTTTATAATTTTTATATTACCTGCCCTTAATGTGATTACTTCCAAACTTAAGAATTTTTATAGAATTAATCAATTGATAACAATAATCGAATAGGTAAAATCAACCTATATTTTTATTACATAAAAAGGAAAAAATTTTTCCTCAGGACCATAATTTAATTCAAATGTAACAATTGAAAAAATTCATTAATTTTTGTTGATTGACATTTATTCTTGAATAGATCATTTATATATTACTTGTACTCATGTTCTTTTTACAATTATGTTTCATACCGCGTCTCAAAATTTCTATTCATTTGCTACATTTTGGCGTTTGTTGGAGGATTTCCTTCAGTATATTCGTCTCGTCGGAATTATCAATATTTATTATTCACAAACAGTCTGGCAGTGTGACCATCTATTGGAATATCCTCGACACTAATCATCTGCTTCTTATACTTTTCCTTTAACATACCTTCTGGGGGTATAATGGCAACTGGAATATTTTAATTTAAATTTTTACTTAAATCTTAAATCTCCATAGATGAATCAATTTCTGGTCGTGTACGTCAATATTCGATTACAGGAGCATGTTAAGAGATGCACCGTTTCCAGATATCTGCTTTGTTTTTCAACCAGGCCATTTGTACTAATTCTTTTTATATCCTTTAACACTCTCTAAAATTCTGCACCACATTTCATATTGGTAATACACCTTTTAAGCACGCATTATTCGTTGATTGCAAGAAGAATGTATTACCTGCTAAAATACACCATTGATGAGTTTTAATGACATAATATAAATTGTGGCTAGTACAATTACATGTCAGCAACGGAATCTTATTAGTTAGTTGATTATTTCAATTTACCATCTCGTTTCTGAATATGATGGATGCTATCGAAACAAAATTGTTTGTAAAGTAGTCGATCGAAAACTTTTTATACCCTAGAAAAAACGCGGGTTTTTACTTTTGTTAACCACTAATAATTGCTTTTTCTCAACAGTTATGCCCTCGAAGATAAGAACAATTACCCGATCCTTTGAAATTGTGACCTTTCGACTTTCACCTTTGAAAAGATAAGTGTGGCATGGAATGACTGCTTTAATCGCATAGTACATATCTTTTGGGGCGTGTGATGCAACGATTCTGTCACTCTTTTTCACTCCATTGATCTATCATTGTTATATAGCTTTTTGTTATCCATGAGTTTGCTTGAAAGCGACTTGTTTCAGTTTTATCCAAATATCTGTAGCTACAAATTTTCTTATTTAGCCCATTTTTGACACCCTTGCCTTTTGGCAAGGAGTTTTAGCACTTTGATTAGAGCGTCACATACATTTGTGAAACAGTTTCATGGCATTTTTAAAAAATTTTACTGTATCTGTTTCGTTTGAATTAAATTTAGTTGTATCCAATATTAAATAATATAAATAAATCATATTCAGGTACATAAAAGTAATTTTTTTTTCCGTTGGTAAATCAAATCTAATGTTAGCGGGACTGTAAATGAATGCAGCTATTAGCTACTACTTTTAAAAATAAGCTTTTTGTTTTTTAAAAAAAAGAGCTTTATAAAATTTTTGTCACCCAAAGTGACAAATATTTTATATACTAGTCTGTTTGTGCTGGATTTGGCTGATATTTTGCTGGTTTGTTCAGTGATATTGTTGTTTTTGATGTCTAGCCGAGATTTCTTCACTGCTCACTAGTACGTTTTGTAAACTTCTATTGATATGTTGTTAGATGCAGCAGTCCAGTTTTTAAAGTAATTTTTGATAATAAAATTTTAGTCCAGCTATCTGATTATTATTTTAATTTGAAATGCTATTAAAATTTATCAGGTCGCCAAGTTTATTTATTAAGTTTAAGTTGAATTAAAACTATTTGTTACATTACTTTCATGGTTTCCTCAACGAAATATTTTTATACTGTAAGAAATTTTAACTGCGGACATTTAAACAATGCTATTTTATTAGCCTTTTAATAGATTTGTTTAATAATAAGATCACAGTCGCATAAAACATGCGTTGTAGAAACTTTATTTTCTTATTAGTCACAAAAAAAGAGGAAACTTATTATAATATTATATTAATGCAGATTGTTTTATGTGAGCACACCTAATGCCAGACTTCCTGAAAAGTCTAAATATTTTTTAATATCCACATTCTTATGACGAATACCAATGATTCAAAATTTAATTAACTTCACATTTTTCTCTGTATTAAAGCAAGATGAAAGTAAAAAGTTTTAAAAAATGGCACGTATAATCAGACTATTGTATCTAGAGCTACCAAAATTGGCATTTAGTTACTTCTTAGATAAGGGAAATTATCCAGATCGGAGATTTTAAAATCTTAATTGGAATTTTAACTAAAAAAATTAATCTAAATCCCTATGCTCTTTTTTCAGTAACTTTTTAAGAATATTATACAAACACAAATTTTACCACTTTAAACTTCAAAAATTAATTTTTCAGTGAGAGCATTTTTTTAAAAATTTCTACAGCTTTTTTCAAAGTAATTTTTAAAATCAGATTTGAGACTATGATTTTTATTCTTATTTGTTGTACAACTTTGTCACCTTTTCTTATTACAATATCTCCATGATGCTATTCATTATTCTAAATACCTTACAATATCTTAACCATACATATCATAACAATGTTGTTGGGAGTTTTTTGCTTATAGGGTTGTTACAACACATTTTTTTTTTTTTTTGTTGAAATAAAATTCAAATATTTTTTTTTCTTTCAAATCTTTCACTTGCGTGTTTTTGGCAATATTAATATTACGGAAAAAAAGAAAAAAAAATTTCTTTCTTTGACTATTAATTCTAGATCCCAGTTTTCACTTTCGTTTTCATTACCATGATATATTTTTCAGGCTAGCATTCAATCTGTAAGTTGTTAAATCTAAAAATTATCGCATATTTTAAAACTCTATCATGTTACGATGTTTCGGTATAATGATATCAAATTCTTTCTTTTTATTTATAAGTTCAATTTGCCCAAATGTTATAAAAGTAACATTTTCATCCATCTGTTCCGTTTTCGTACTTTGTACTTTACGAACCAGAAGTACAGGGTCTCACAAAAGTGATGGGACACTTGTGTTTTACAAAAGGAAACTGTAATAAAATAAATAAATAAACATGTACAAAAATTTTTTGGGTGTGTTTCATATTTAAAGTTAGTAACAATTATTACATAACATACATTTTGTCAAAATATTAAAATATTAATTTAATAAAAATACAATTGTTTAGAAAGGAGCAAAAAATAGCTCACATAAGTGATGGGACGCTTACTTTTCCATCAAATATTTATCCAAAAATTTTATTTTTTTAAAGTTTTAATATTTTGTTGGATTTTCTTTTACTTTTAAAATATGATTTAATCTTCTTGGGATGGATTCGACTAATTTTTTCTGATTTCTGGAGTGATTTTACCCTATTCTTCTTGAAGCACCGATTTTAATTGTTGTTTTGAGGAAATGGTGTGTTTGCGAATTCTTGATTCCAATTCTTGCCAAATATTCTCTATGGGATTTAAGTCTGGAGATTGCGGAGGTATTTTTATTATGTCATGACATTTATACAGCATCCAGAGTCTAACGTTCAAAGCAGTGTACTTGGGGTCATTGTCCTGGTAGAATTTAAAATCGTTATGAAGGTTCAATTTTCATGCTGAAGATTTCAAATTTTGCTTTAAAATGTCAATATACTTGTACTGATCCATTATACTGTCAATAAAAACAAGATTACCAACTCCAGCGGACGAAATACACCCCCATACCATAACTCCTCCTCCACCATGTTTTACTGTTGGCACCAAGTTCTGTTTGCGAAATTCTTCCCTCCACACCAAGATTCTACCGTCAGAACCAAATATATTAAATTTACTCTCATCAGCAAATATAACTTTATTCCAGTAATCAGAATTCTTATTTATGTTGGATTTTGCAAAAGCTAGTCTGAGTTTTCTATTCTTTTCACTTACGAAGAATTTTTTCCTGGCTACTCTACAGTGATATCCAGCAGATCGAATTACCCTTCTAATAGTCTCAGGATTAACAATTACTCCACAGAATGCTTGTAAATCAGCAGCAACTTTAGGAGCACTCTTTCTTGGATTTTTTTTTAATATTTCGAACGATCATTCGCTTTATTCCATTGGATAGCTTTGATGGCCGGCCAGGTCTTCTTTTATCCTGAATAATATGATTCTTTTTTATATCGTTTAATGACATTGAAAACTGTTGAATGACTCAAGTTAACTGTTTCAGCAGCTTTTGTAATAGATTTTCCAAGTTCAATACTCAAATTAATAACTAATTTTCGAATTTCAGGCGAAGTTTCTTTTTGTTTAGCATTCATGGCTGCACAGAGCTAAAAAAACGTAAAAATTCCAAAACAAACTGGAGAGAAATACTGCAGACGATTTTATAAATTATTGCCAATTGCTTTTGAGTAAAAATAAAACCACCAAAATTTTTTTTATTGCTTATTTCAGACGATTTTTGTTGCATATCTAATGGTGTCCCATCACTTATGTGAGCTATTTTTTGTTCCGTTCTAAACAATTGTATTTTTATTAAATTAATATTTTAATATTTTGACAAAATGTATGTTATGTAATAATTGTTACTAAATTTAAGTATGAAACACACCCACAAAAAATTTGCACATGTTTTTTTAATTTATTTTACTACAGTTTCCTTTTGTAAAGCACAAGTGTCCCATCACTTTTGTGAGACACTTTTTCGTACTGTACTTCTGGTTCTGGTACAAAGTACGAAAACGGAACAGATGGATAAAAACGTTACTTTTATAACATTTGGGCAAATTGAACTTATAAATAAAAAGAAAGAATTTGGTATCATTATACCGAAACATCGTAACATGATAGAGTTTTAAAATATGCGATAATTTTTAGATTTAACAACTTACAGATTGAATGCTAGCCTGAAAAATATATCATGGTAATGAAAACAAAAGTGAAAACTGGGATCTAGAATTAATAGTCAAAGAAAGAAATTTTCTTTTCTTTTTTTCCGTAATATTAATATTGCCAAAAACACGCAAGTGAAAGATTTGAAAGAAAAAAAAAAAAAAAACTCGATGTTTTGTGTAGTCATAAAATGGATGAAACTTCTCTTCTTCCACATTAATACAAACGTTTTTGTAGTTCAAATATATACTCTTTGTTTAACTTCCCAAATTTTCACTCAGAAATATATATTTATGGCGTAAATCATGGTTATTAATATCATCAAAGTAAGAAACTCTACTCAAAAGCCATTCTGAAAATACCATAACATTATTCCATTTTTTATTGCAGTTGCCATTCGGAACTTACAAAATATTAAAAAACAAAGATAATAATCAAGTAGAGCATCAACGTGACACCATCCGATAGTGAAATAGAATTTGTTGTTTAATCCTACAAAAGAAAAATATTTGATACCATTACAGAAATTGAACAAGAGAGGTGACTCTATTGAATTTTAATTTCTCCTCATTTCTAATTGAAATTTTATCAGATGCAAAATATTATATCAAAATTTGAATGTGCATTTTTTTAAATAAATTTTTTATAATTTTATTTTTATAGCAATAAATTCGAGAAGAGTGGAATGATGAAAAAAAATCGATGACTAAAGCGTATGTGCTTTAGTCTATTCAAATTATATTAACAATCTTGGAGATTCAATCATTTATAATATTAATAGCAAATTTAATCGATTAATATGATTTTTTAAAATTTTTATTGCTGAAGTCTGATAATAATCAATGAATTACGTCAGCTGAAAGCAGAGCCCCAAGTGGCTTCAGTTAAATTTGCGAAAACAGAAAAGCAACCTGTAAGCCGGTCTAAAAGCCGCGAAAATAGCGCCCTCTTTTACATGTGTTATACAGCTTCTCTTTAGAACAAGAAAGAAGACTTGGTCCTTTATTGTCGGCTTGTTTCGCAATAGAAACCGTAGAATCTTTCAGAGAAAAGATTGCGTTTTTTCTGGCTTGTTAATAGGATTCTTTACTTGATTTATTTGTTTTTTTCTTCATAATTCAACTGAAATTGAAAAATGGCCGATCAACTCCAGGTACTGTATTACGTTAAGCCTACTTTTTAATCGAATCTTGAGAACCGTTAGAGTTCTTTACAGTTTTTTCATTAAAATATTTACAATTAACATCTAAATAAATTAAATATTATATGCTTACCTTTTGTTAATGTGTATAGTTATTATAATTCAATATTCTTATTTAAAGAATCCATATGTAGTTATCCTGTCATGTTTTGAAATTCTCTTTCTTAAATGAAATTACGTCATCGCGCTTAAAATTGTTGTAGTTTTAATGATGATTTGTGCTTTAATTACTGAAAAATTCGTTAAAGAATGTTGATTCATTATCAGCTGAGGTTTTAGTTGAAGGCATCGCTTTGTGTGTATATATATATATGTCAACTTAGATTTTGCTTCATCTGATTTAAATATGGAAAAGAGACTAAAAAGAAGAGAATTAGATTATATAATCAAATTGGGTAATTTGGCAGTGAATCCAATCGAGTCAGTGCAAATTGGAACTTATCAAATTCTTTTGTCTGTGCATGAAAGTAAAACTGTTCTGACACGATATTGTACTGATGCCGAGATTGTTTTGAACATGTCATGGCGTATGGCTGGCTGACTGACGCATGAAGATAAATTAATAGCTAATAATTGAGCGAAAATATTGCTCTTTTAAATTTAAGATCTCTATAAAAGGTTTTTTTGTGTGTGTTTGTGCGTATTGAACTTCAAAATTCACGCGATGATATTGTGAGGGAAATATAGATTCAAAGTAAAAAAAGGAATTAATGTCATTAATTATATTACTTTTGTTTTATTTATTGAAACATAGATAAATAAATGCATTAATTCCATCTGGTAATAAAATCTGTTGTTTTCGTTTTGATTAAAAAAACTTCTTTTTTGTTGCATTACTACATATTTTACTTGTGAAATCTTGATTTCTGCATGAATTTTTTTTTAAGGAGCAGAAGGCAGAAGGTGACAGTGGTTCTGAATACATTAAACTGAAAGTTGTTGGACAGGTAAAATAATTTTTTGTTTTAACAATAAGCATTTGTTGTGTTAAATGATTTTCTTTCACCTCTGATGAGGCAATAATCTAATTCTTGTTTTGAGATGCATTTAGCCCTTAACAGTTCACAAGCCATATTTCTATGTGTATTTATACTATACATTGTTTAATGTTAAAGTAAAGTGAGAGTTGACTGGAAGTTTTGTTTTTAGAAAAAATTCATGAATCCTGTATTAATATTTCATTATTTAGGAATAATTTAACAATGAAATCTTTGTTTTGCCATTTAAAACAAATTTAATACTTAATTGTGAATATATGTGTGGTGATTGATTATATTTTACCATGCATAGTGTAAAATAAGTTTGAATATGAATAGAATGATATTTGATTCATATACTATGCAGGATTTTTTTTACACTATTGGATCAAATAAAAATTATTCAAGCAAATTTTATGCATTTGAATATTCTAATAGCTTTCTTTTTTAAAAATAGAAATTTAAAGAAATAGTTTTCAGCCACTTTTTTTATCATAGCTTTTGAGATTTTTATTTAAATAATGGATGTACATGTTAAACATAAATATGGAAACATAGCTAAAAGGAATCTCTGAACAACGTGGTTTTTATAGCATGTATGGCTACAAGTATTAGAATATCAGCTTAAACATTAACATATTATTTTAAGCACAGATGATGATAATTTTAATAAGGAATGTGGTGATAAATTTATAATATGTTGGAAAACATATTTCAGTTGTAATATTTATATATTTTTCAGATATATTTTAATTAAAGGATTTTAATACTTCATTCATCTTTAACTGCTGAATAGTTTTATTTGTAATAGCCTTTTTAGTCAGTAGTTAAAAATGGTTAAGGAAAATACTTAATAAAGGAGCAGAAAAATACAAGAGAGTGCAAAATTCGCTTCATTCACAGATTCAAAAATTTTTTTGTACAAGTTCCAGGATGCTTTTATTTAGTCTAAATAGAGGAAATAGGAGATGAATACATTTAACAATAAAGGGAACTTTGGATTATTAGTGAATTTGGAAAGCGTCAAAATTGCAGATGACTCATAATATTTTGGAAAAAGAATCCTATTCATAATAAAGAAAAAGAAGTAATTTGTACTGTTCATAAAATAGTAAAGAAATAATTCATAATGATGAAAAAGAAAGAATTCATATTATCCCCCCCCCCCCCAAATAAAAGGAAGAAAAATTCATTATAAAATTGAGATTTTTTTTTATTTACTGTACGAAGCCTAACTTTTTAAATTATGATGAATAGATGGAAGATTTCTCTTCTTAAAATTTCATAATTAACTTTTTTACAAAAAAAAAAATTTTTTTTTAATGTTAAAGCACTTTTTTTTATTTGTTATTGATTTTCTGATAAAATTTTGATATGAAAGGCATCTTGGTCACATTTAATTATATTAAATAAAACTATTCTTTGTGCTATTCCTGAAGTCTTTTTTGCCCCTTCAACTATCCATATAAACAGTCAATGTGTAATTTTGAATTAAAATTAAATAGTGTGGTCAGAAATGACACAACACTTGCATATGAATGGGAGGGGAGGGAAATGAACAAAAAAAAAAAGTATCTAATGGAGTGGAAATCAGAGTCAAAGAATTCTGGAATTGTACTCTTCCTTCCGCTTCTCATACTGTAGTGAGGTAGAATCATTGAAAAGTGGTAGTCTCTTGATACTGAAACAATCAGTACTTGTTCATAACTAAATTATAATAAAAGGTTGATTTTAACTGTTGAAAAGGTGGCAGGCTATCATTTCGTGGGTTAGTTATTTGCTCTTGTGGGATTTTCTCTAGATTTTTATGTTTAGAACAGTTAACAGGTTTCAGTTTATGAGATTCTTTGTAGTTTAATATCTTGTTGATATTTCTACTTAGTTCTTCTTTCTCAGATTCAGTTTGATTATACTGATTATGCTCTTTCAAGTTATATATAGAATAATTATTATTGCCAGAATAAAAGAAAAGGTTAGCTTTTCCTGAGCCACTTGTTTTATTTTGATTTTTTTATGTAAAACTTGCCATAATAGTAAAAATAATAATAATAATAATAATAATGGTTTATTTAAATTTAAATCTTTCAGTATGTTACAAAACTTATTTGAATAAAATGCAGGAATTTTTAGTAATAGCAAGTTCTTTTAGGACTCCAATGAAATACATTTTCGAGTCAAGATGACCACACAGATGGGAAAACTTAAGAAATCCTACAGTGAGAGAGTGGTAATGTATTATGCTTTTTATTATTTAAATTTTAATTGTATGAAATTTTTAAAATGCAAGTTATTTTACTTTTATGTTTGTTCATTAGTATATAATTTTTAATCGTTTTATTTATTTTTTTGAAGTTGTGTTAAATGTGTCCCCCTCCCTTGTTAAAGGATGGTACAGTTGTTCCAATTGAAATCTTTTGCCCTTAATGTAATTTTAATTAATTTTTTTGTAACAAAAATTTGTTAATTTTGCATAATATATTATTTTTTAAATAAAATCTGAAATTTATTGATCTGCAGGGTGTCCCCGTAACGTCGCTTCGCTTTTTGTTTGATGGTCGAAGAATCAATGATGATGAAACGCCAAAACAGGTTTGTTGATATTCCCCTCCCTTAAAAAAAAAAAAAAAATGGTGCAGTTGATAACCTAATGATGCATTTTAATTGCTTTTCTTTGTTCTTGCAGTTGGAAATGGAGAACGACGATGTCATTGAAGTGTATCAAGAACAGACTGGCGGTCAGATGTAAATTTAGTTGAGATGTGAGCATGGGACATTTTTCAGTTTTGTTTCTTTTTATGTATGGAGCATCAGTATGTTGTTTTTGTATGTAATCATCATCTGAAATCATTTAAGAAAACTAAAAGAACGGATTTCATATACTTGTTTTTAGATCATTAATCATCCTCTCATGTTCCTTAATATTTTTTTTTTCTTTTTATTCTAAAACTGCAAGCTAATTGCAACTTTTTGGAAAATGTATTTTTTTTTTCTTCAAACTATAATGTTAAAACTCTCAGTGTTCCATTGTCGTAGTCTTATACTAGCTGATACCTGTGTCACCTCTTCATCATTTTCCTCTTTTCTGTATTTCAAACTTGTGTTAAGATCACTCCTTTTAATGAAATGTAAGTTAAGTCTCCATTAAACAAAATTTATTGTACAGTGTAGTTCAGTGTGTATTTCTTCATATTCTTTTAAACATTTCTATCTATTTTGAATTTAATTGTGTATTTATAAAAAATTTAACAATTCATATGGTTAAATAAAACGTAACAGTGAAATCTGAATTACCTTATTTAAAATGGTTGGATTTCTTGAATGTGAAAAAACAGTTAATGTCTAAGAGTGGGAACTTACTATTTATTTCAATCAACAATTAGTTCATGTATGTATATTATATTTTTGTATTTCACTTAAATATTAGGATTTATAAAAAGCATAGTAGCTTGTTTTGTTTCTTTTTTATATCAATAAAGTTTTTGAATTAATTTTATCACTCAATACAAAATAAAGTTGCAAGTAATAAATTCTTTACAGTAGAAAGAATATTTAATGGCAAAAAAATATTCATACTCCCGCTGTGATATTGTACTCGTGCTTATTCCGTGCTATTGCAATTTATAAATTATAGTAGATTATCACAGTAGTGAATGTTGATTTTTTAAAATCAATACTTATCAATAAATAAGTCCTCCTTATGTTGGCCTTCATTGTTATCTTATTGAAGTGCCTTTTTTCTCCCTTGGTCTATTATTACATTTTTTAAAAACTGATTTGATTTTCCAGTCAATTTGTCGGGAGTGCTGGTAAAATTTAAAAGTTTTTTTTAGATTGGAGATAGTTTCTTGTGTATTTTCTTTGATTTTATTTGCATAATAAGATAAATAATTTGCTAATTTAAAAATTATGTGTGGAATTACTTGCTGGGTAGATTATTTTTGTGTTGTACTCTCACTGTTAGGCATTGCTGACAATATGTATCTTTTGGCATAAGATAATCAATATGATTGTTTGCAAAAGTCTTTGAATACTGTGAATTTTCCATTGAAGTTAAGTAACATCTCACTTTTTAATGTATGTAAAAATTAATATTGGGTTGAAAAAAAAATGAATATATCATTTTCAGTTACAAATTTTCTGCAACAGATTGTTATGTTCATATTTAAAATCCTTTGTTGTAACAAAATTTAATAAAATTTGCTTCTTTACTCTTATATTCTTTTACTGCAATATGAACTTTTGTAATTTTGAGGGACCCATATAGTTTTTGAAATAATTCTAAAATATACACGCTTAAAACTTTATATAATATTGAGATATGAAGTAAAATATTCCTTACATATTTGGATATCTGAACTAGAACAATCATAATACAATAATTCTGAATTTTTGTAAATTATACTATTTGAACCAACCCTGCAGTTGAAAAAACTAGTTAAATTTGTCATGAAAGCTTATGTTCCCTCTGGGGTTAGTATAAAATGCTATCTAAGATGAACTTTTAATGTCAATTAACTTGGCAGAGAAAAAAACCTTTTTATAATGTACTTTAAAAATTTCTTTTGTGCATATTATTTAACTATGAAAAGCTATTAAATTTTTGGCAAATAAAAGTTACAGAAGTACTATGGAACAGATTTAAGAGCGAAGAAGATCTTCAAATCTCAATAAATTAATTTTGAGAACTATATGGATCTTGTTAATTGGCAACCTGCAACAGAATTGGATAATAAATAGCTTTAAAAAAAAGAAAGAAATTATAAACAAAACATCTGCAGCTACAAAAATCTAGGAATTGGAAAGAAAATTAAATACTTTTTAAGTGAAAATAAGTTTTTGAAAAAGAAATCAAATTCCATAAAATTCTTACTTTTTATCCAATATGAACTTACTTTTGACCAGGTCTTGGTAGAATAAAAGGGAAAATACTAGTCGTAAGTCAAATCTTTATTTGAATTTAAATAAATGAAATGAAAATAAGTGTGCCATTAAAATATTTTGTTACATTATTAAATGTTCAATTCTTGAAACTATTTAATTCTATTATGCACTGAAAATCCGTCTTTTCAACTATTTTGTTTGAGCAATTCTGCGGTTTCAAAATTCTCCTTAATTTCGGTCCTTTTTGATATTAAATCGTTTAGTTTATCAACGGTGTGTTTCTTTTCCCTATGCTTTTCAATATTTTGAGACTGTAAACTTTTCTTTTTGTCAATTTTTTTTTGCTTATTTAGAAGGCACATTTTTCTGCGTATAGAATTTTTTTTGTGATTTCAAAATTCACTTCTCCACAGTATTTTTTTCCAATTCATCTGAAATAAAATTTTGTATGACATATTTTTTAAAGTTTTCAACCTCAATATTTTTAAGAGTTCCATTCAACTATGGTCTAGCCATAGGATATCAGCATCCTAATAACTTCCTATATTTTCCCTTAAGGGTTATTAATAATTTGAAAATTTTTCAGATACTTCAAATTCTCACATTTTAATGAATTATAAGTTACATCTTTCAAAAAGTGGTTAAATTCTAATAAAATGGAAACCACATTCTTTTTCTTGTAAGCACTTACAAGAACAGAAAGAATATCTTTCACCTCGTTGTAGCAGGACTTATTTGATTATTGTCCTCGAATCTGAACGCTGTACTTGTAAATATTTAGTTGAGATGGAAATTTATCCAAAATTTTTTGAATGAAGGTCATACTAAATTCTGTCGTTCATGCTTCAAAATGCTGTTTTACTGAAAAAAACTTTTTCTGATTAAAACTGCTTTTTAGAATCTTGTCTCCTAAGAATCTTTTAACTTTTCTGATAGTCAACATATGAATCTTTATTTGAAAAATCAAAGACATACTATCAACAGTTTTTAGGTCTTCAAGAACATCAATTTTCTGGCGCTGAAACTTTTCAAACAAACAGTGACCATCATTTTCAAATTCTGTGCTAAAATTGTGCAGTCAATATAGAAGAATGTAAAAAATGGTTGGATAATTTAGATCAATAATAAAAGGAAGAAAAAAAAATTGATATGGATCTTTGTCACATTTAGACATTAGTGTTAGAAATTGAACTTTTGGACCCAAATTGTTTTTTATTTCCTTTGCTTCTTCAACTATAGTTGCATTCTAAAGACGTCTGGTTCTCCAAAAATTTTTAGGAAGTTTTCCATTCTTTAAAGATTTCAAATATAATCTTTTCTTTTCGCTAGCAAACTTTAGAATGAATAATGCATAAAAAGCAGTTTAAAATCCCATGCAGGCTACAACTACTCCCAATTATTAACAAAACTGAAAATACCTATTCAATTTCATCATTCAATGAGTTAAAAATTTCTAATGGACTGTATAAAGAGATAGATAAAATCTTCCCCAAATCCAGTTTTATTGTAGAACATGATTGCCTTGTAAAATATCGTTGGTTGTGGAATGGCCAATTAAAATTGAAACAACATATCGGATTTCGACCTTCTTATTTCCCTCCCCCTCATTTTAAAACAGATTTTTCTTTGCCTTATTTTAAGGATTGGTTGAATATTCATCAAGCTTTAGACTGTATACAATAAGATCAACCAGTCTCTTAAATGGAACACTGATTGTATGCCATAGTGCTAAATATAAATGCTTACGAAATTATATCGGGACCAAATGTTTTTTCAATTTGAGTGGGATTTTTGTAATTTCATTTTAAAATGTGTAAAACAGAGAAATGCTAGTAAAAATTTTAACTTGTGATATCATCTACATTATTTTTAAAAAATTCAATTTTGTCGAAAAATGATTATAATTACATTATTTGTACAAATTTAGGAGAAAACAAAAAGTCCTAAAATTTCATCAGGTATAATAACAAAAAAAGTAATAGTAGTAAAATAAACTGTTATTTTAAACTAAATTTAAACACCTTTAATGTTATTATAAAAACTAAATAGTAGCTTTCCCGAGTGTAACAAGCATCCGGAAAATACATTCATACTTGTTGAGAAAAAATTTTACTTTCAAATTTAATTTTCATCTTTTTTTTTTTTCTGAAAATTGATTATCATAATGCCATCTGAAATCATAAAATAGCATTTTTAGAATATGATTTCTTTTTTGTTTTGGTCTACAAATAGAAAAAAAAGTAATTGCTTAATTTTTCATGAGATCCTTGAAAAATGTGGGAAATGCTCAAATACTTTTCCAGCAAAATAAAATTTAAGGAATTTTCAAGATCCTTGAAAATCCTTTACAATTATATAATTATAATTCATATTATTGCGATTGAGATTTGGCATTATCTGAGCGTACTATTTAAGATATTTGAAGTTGACTTTTATTTATGCCTTTTATAAATAAAAGAATACACAATGCAATAGTATAACTGAAGTTTTAAAACGTGAATTTTATACTGAAATGATAATCTCACAGTTATACTGTTGAAAATATCATCTGCAAAAGATATTTCCAAACAGAATACCAATGGGCCTCTTGCACCCAGCAGCACAATAAAAACTGCTACTTTTATTAGCCAGTTTCAAATTTCACAGAATCTTATAATAATCATAGAAAACAAATAATACTTTCTATGAATTTATACAAACTTTATGAGTAATTTGTTGTACAATTTAAAATAAAATATTAACTTCATAAAAAACAACCAACTATAAAATTTATAGATATTATTTGCTATAACAACTTGGGCTGTTAATCAATGAAGATTTTTCATTCCAGAATTTTTGGATGCAATTAATCTTGCACCAGTCACAATATCAATTGATGAAAATACACTACCATAAAACAATATTTTCCCTCCCAACTGTTACCTCAACAAATGTATTGAAATATAAAATTTCAATTGCAACCCAACAAAACATTTCTTAAGTAAAAGTTTGCATTTTGTTTCTATTTAAAGTAACAGTCATATGATGAGCATTTTAATAATTGACAAAATTTCTTGATGAGTCTGTATTATTATCCTGTCTTGCCATGATAGCAGCTAACATAGAATTAATTTGATGATTCTGATATGTTTTTTTAATGTTTTCCTTTTATAAATAAACAGTCATGTTCCATTTAATCATTATTTCAACCCTTTATTTGCAATAAATTTCAAAAACATTTATATAATTGTTTATATATTTATCAAATTTTTTTAATCAAACAATCTGATTTCAAAATATAAAAAGCCAATCCAAGTTAAAATATCAATATATGCATTTTTAAACATTCACCAATGAGTAGATAACTAGATAGTATGGTACATTTCTCGAATAAAGAATTTTCTAAAACATATCTTAAAACCATTCTTAAGATTTATTTTTCTTGCACCAAAGATAAATCAATACATAAAGAATCACAAAAGACAGATAAGCAGGTAACATTCCAATTTGGAGAAGTAATACACCATTTGGATATGATAATATACCAACATTCCAGAGGTAGTATGTCATTTAGGTACAATAATATACCGGCATTCCAGAAGTAACATGCCGACTCAAATATGAATGTTACTCAAACTTGCTCATACGCACATTTCTACAGAGTTATTCAATAAGTATAGAACAAATAGGAAAATATCTGAAATTCAAAATGAAGGTGAATTGCGAACTAAATGCTTTCAGTTGTCAGTGATTAACATAGACTGAAAAAAATAGTAAGTGGTGTCTATTGGAGGCTTCTATATTATTAGATTTGCAAACAAAATTAATAAAAAAAAATATTCTTAGTAATTCTAGAATTATGTAGTCATTTATCCTGAATAATGTCTAATGCTTATTCAGGTTATTTGAATATTTTTTTTTATAGATGCTGTGTGAAATTAATATGAATACTGGCTTCAGCATAGCTGCTTCTGCAAAAGAAAAAGTGCAATTAATCATGTGAATGATTGGGGGGGGGGGGAGAGAGTGCAACAGAAGTTTTTAAATTGTGCTAAAAAAAGACACTTAAAAAACATCTGTTACTCCTTAAATAATCCACTGAAAGAAATATTACACTTTTACCTAATTGGTATATGTAAAACATAAAAATTATGCTGGTTTGAAAAAAATGATATCAAAAATTTATACAACACTGGCTGATTTGATTATTGAAATATCATACAAACTAACCAACATGCTTATCATCTAAAATATTATATCAGTTTTTGTTTGATGCATTTCTGAAGAATTAAATAAATGCATTAATATTTTTTTTTTATTAATGAAAGTATATAAAATGACTGTAAATTGTCAAAAATTGGAAGTTAAAATCACAATGTGTAGCAATGAGATAAATTTGCTATTGAAAATAATTACAGATATGAAATTAATCAAATCTTGAATGTAAAAGGTCTAAGAAACATACAATCTTAAAGAAGAGATAGACTGTATGTTAGATATTTTACATGACTGAAATAAATTAAAAGCCTAAAATAAAACTTGGATCAGTTTTTTTTTTAATGAGATTAACTAATTTGATATTAAAAAGGATATTGATTATAAAATTTTATGAACTTCAAATGAGAATAGTGATTTTTGGACATCATGTATTTTCTTTCTTAACAAATATGTTAACAAGAAAAACAGATAAAATTGGCCCTTTTTTGTTTTTCAAAACCAATAAATAAAAAATAATTCTAGTATACAGAGATATGCTAATATTCTCATTACTTCACTCACAGTTCAAAAAGCCAATCAAGTATTTGAACTTTAGTTAAAGAATACCTCATACATTTCTGTAAATTTTAAATACATAAAAGAAAAAAAAAAAATGACAGCATTTATTGCTATTCCTATGCAAGAGAGAAATTAATGCTAGTTCTGGTAGATCTGATACATAATCAGCATGGTTGTTTCGTCAGACATGCAAAATGTTAGGAATGAAAGGTAGGTTAATATTAGACTACCAGGTTTTAAGAAATACTAAATTTATGTTATAAGTTTTTTAAAAGCATAAACTAGTAGTACTATGATACTAATTATTCTACAGAATTTTGCAGCTTCGACGTTCTGAAGATTTTCTAAAACATATTTTACAACACAAGACAATATCTTTTATAAATAATTAGAAATTATATGATTCAGATCAATTAAAAGAGAACAGGAATGTTGAAGCTCCATGTATGAAAACTATGTAAAACAATGAATGACTTCCAACATATTGTTCAGTAAAATTTACAAAAATAGCAGTGGAAGACAATTTATCAAATAAACACTTCCTATTCTCCTTGGCAGGCTCAACAAAATTGTATATTTTGTCGTATTATAACAATGGAAATTTTGGACATGAACTTACCTATTAAAATTTGACATATCAACTTGTATTATGTATTTCAGAAGGAAAAAACAAACCACTAGGATACAAGTTTAGAAATAAATGTTTTGAAATTATTCAATTTAAATTATATAGCAGAAAAATTTTTAAGATATAGCAAAAACATTTGCTCTTATATAAAACTAATTACAATATCCCTCCAAATCTACAAATAAAACAAAATATCTTTAGATTAAAATAAAAAGGCTTTTATTAGATAGCTACAAATTCTAAAATCAGAACTTAAAAGTAGTTGTGAAAGAGCTGCATTTGTTCTAAGTTTCAAGTAGATTCAGTATCTCGGATATGTCGGAAGGTTTCTTGCACTTCGAGGAAGGATTGATCCGTGTGCATCAGATTAAAAAAAGATTCCCACAGTGAGAGAGTCAAATGGTTCCCAAGCATTAGATGGGGCAACTGAAATGAGAAAATAAGCATTTAGAAAATCATTAAATCTGCATAGATTTTATAAATACATTTTAGAAACATGAAGCTTCTTTTAGCTAAAATAAAAGATTCATAAGGAATGAATTACTGCAAACTCTTTTGTCTACAGATGTCTGTAATACTCTTTTTTGGCATCTATCTAACTTGTTTTACTGTTAGTTTATTATTATGAATACAAATTGTTCATGCAAGCAAGTCTGAAAATGTTTATGTATGTGCATGTTGCTCCTATTTTTTATTTATATACAGTGCATTTTTTATTTTGTATTAAGCAATGCATTTTTTTCTATTAATACATCACCATTTGTTTCAATCCGATTAATTCAAATTAATCAACATTCTATAGTTATCAGATTGTAAACTTCACATTTTATTTACATGATTTTTATTCAGGGTTGCAGTAAAGGTCAATGATCTAAAGTTTGCTAATATTTTCTTCCCTTATTATTTTTATTTTGTGAAAATGTGGATTTCCATGAAAATATAGATTTTTTTGAAGACAAATTTTATCATCCTTGAGATTGATTCATTTTCTTTTGTATAAGACTATTCATGTAATCATGTTTTATTTTATTTCTTGGTGTTTAAGCTTGGCAGAATTCATTATTTTCATTATATTCATTAGTTCAGTTTGTTCCAAGCCTGTGCCATGTCTTTTTTTTTTCTTTTTTTTCTTGCAAATGGATCACTATTTCTTTCAAATCGATTTTTCATATTATATTATATATATATATATATTATTTGAATTCATGAACATTATGGATAGAAACGATCCCAATGCAAGGAAACAAAACTTTTAATATTGTTATTTATTTACATATAAAGTGGAATATTAATAATATTTATTTTTTAAATAGTCTGCTGACATGCATCAAATTTCATAATGCAGCTTTTGTTAGTTAATCTGCAAAATCCTACTTGTGATATTGTTGACAGAATAAGTCCGGTTAAATGTGCACATCTTTGAGTTTAAGAATAATACTACCCATTCTTTAATAATTCTTAATGCATAATTTGCAAAAATAATTTCATTTAAAAACTCAAAATTTTTATAATTAAGCAATATTTCACTAAAAATTGACACTTGTAATATAACAAGGGTAAAAGGCTTCAGGATTATAATGTAACAATTTTTTTTTTGTCACCAGTTATCTTCAGTAACTTAGCACAAGACATAGTGTTTTTCTCAACTTTTATTATATTTGACATAATGTGCGACATGGTTGAATTAAAATTTGTCTCTATGGTACCCTCATAAGTCTCATGGATTGAGCATCAATATTTTTTTCCCCTTTCATGTCTATACTGATGAAATAGAGATTTTTTTATTACATTAATTCAATTATTTCTTCAGAGATATAAACCTTTTAACATTTGTAATTATTTTTGGAATTTAAGACAGGTATTGGATCATTGTGATTTCACAATGTTAGCCAATTACTCCTTATTTTATTCGCATTTCCTAGATCAACAACAAAAAAAAAATCCCATTAATATATGAATATTTTTTCATATAAATTGCATATCCAATTCAAAGCAATTCACATGAGAAAATTAGCCTTTGCCAATTTTAATAATACCCAACAATTCCAATTTTAATAACCTAATTTAATTCTTAAATTATCCTTCGCCAATTTTAATTTAATAATACCCAACTTGAAGCATAGATTTTAGTAAATTTTTAAAAATTAAATTTAATCCCTATTGTTTTCTTTTAGTTTGGTTTTTTCGGTAAAAAATCAGTCATTTTAAAAACTTCCTTTATAAATATGTTAAAAGATGTTTGAAATAAAATACAAAAGAAAAATATTTTTGTCTCGAATTACTTGGAATATTTGAAAACAAGTTAACAAAAATGCTTCAAAATGACATTTTGACATCAAAATCTGGTTAATGGATGATATATGGCAATTAGAATCTGTTTAGAAGTTTGGGAATATATATATATCAACTTATTAGACAAAGGAAACTTATTAGCACAGCCACAGATATGAAATGTAACTATCCAACAAATGGGATGTAATGGGTTAGTAATTTCCTTTGGTTTTGATTTTTTATACGAAATATACTCACCATATCAGCAAAGAATGTAAAGACTCTAAAGCTCAAGTCTACATCAACTGTTAAGTTTCATCAACCGCTTTTTTCTACAATTTCAACTTCTCTTTCTTTTCGGAAGAGCAATGGGAACATACCAAGCAAGCACCCTATGGTTACTCCCAAAGCACGACCCTAGAAACAAAACAGAAATTAGTAGTAAATTCAATAATAAAAAGAAAAGCTGGGTAGAATAATACATTAGCTATCACATTAAAAGGAAAATTCTATCAGAAAGATAAAATAAACTGAAACCGATATTTAAGTTTTTTCAAACCTTCTTCAGAATATCAATCCATTTCACAAATAGCATAAAAAAGCATTGTATTAATTTATGCATAATAAATAATCATCACCATCAATAATGATTTCTAAATACCAAGAAATAAGAAAATTAATATAATTTCATGAAAACTGAGTTAAAAAAAAAGTAAGAATACTCATTTCCCCTTTTAAAAAATTAATTTATCAAATCAAACTGAGAATAAATCAGGAATAGAAAATGATGATTTAATTACATCATGGCAATTTTTATAGATAGAATAAAACATGAATAGAACATAGAATAAAACATATTTAGATAGAATAAAACATGAAAATCATATTTTAAACTGGACATTCATGATCACTTGACATCAGCAATAGAATATGAGCATTCGAAAATTTATCATCAAAGTGAGAAACCAGTCTGAATTAGCATCATATTTCAAACCACAAACCAGCCTGAATTAGCATCATCATGATCACCCATCCATTTGGAATGGGTGATCATCAAATGTTGGCAGAGATGAAAGCTTGGAGTATCTAGAAAAGGGGAGAGAGTTGTGGAGTGTGCGCACGTGCACACACACAAAAGCATTTACTGAGATTGGAATAAAGCTCGTGAATGGCCATTCTAAATGGCTGGGTAAGAAAATAAAAGCATAGAATGTCATCATCTGAAAGATGTGGCATAAGCTATTGTGAATGGCCAGTTTTAGGTCATGATAAAATGCTGTAGTTGATAAATTCATATGAAGTGTAATTAACTTATTTACTTCTTAAAGCTGAAACTAAATTGGCTTAATTTAAAATTTTCATTTTGGTTGAATTTTTCCTTATCCTAAAGTATTAAAAAAAGTTTAAATGCAAAAACTTACCAAATTAATACACCAGCGAGATCTAGATAAAGCAGTTTGTGCAGGTGTCAGTGTAGGAGATTTCACACCTATCCTAAATGCAATGCGTTCAACATACCAAGCAGAGCTGAGGGGGGGGGGGGAGCAAAAAAATACATATGAATTTCAAATAAAAGTATAAATTTATATTCAAAAAGGAAAAAACTTTTTTCCATATTTTAAATGAATAAGCTGAAAACTTTTATGATTTAGAAGGTTTATCAAGAATTTAACATTTTATGTTATTTTGCATTATGGATACATATTGTAAATTAACCAAATTAATTTAAACACTTTTATACATTATAGCTTATTTCTGAGAAATCCTTTATGTTAATCTAGTAGAAAAAAAAATGTCAATTTTAATTATTTTTCTTCTCAACTTTATTCTTTTAAATAGCACTTAAAATTATTTAAACTCAAACTAATAAAAATATTGTAATTAGTGATTTAATTTAAAAAATTGATAAAAAAGTTTCAAATATAATAAATTAATAATGCATCCATTAAAAAAATATTTGAAATAAAAATACCTTACCCAATACCTGCTACATCTGATAGAGTATTTCCCAAACCAGCAGCTTAAAATAAATAAATAAAATTATATCCTAAACACATAAAATCATGCTATAAAATTATTTCAAATTGAAAAAAAAAATCTAAAATTCCAAAGATATGAAAACTATAATATAGAAAATTCTTGAAAATATAATTCTATGTTATAATTTTAAAATGTTTATACTGTTTAGAGTCAGTGTCTAACCAAGCTGAAAGTGCAGTTATTAAGCCAAGATAAATAAATAATAAAATTATTATTTGAACTGCTAACTAACTAGCCTTATAAACAGAAAGACTAGAAAAGACACTATGCAATTCATCAGTGATGATGCTAGATCTTGGCTGCCTTATCTTCAAATTATTATTTCCATCAGAGATGTTGATAGCATTTCATATGCCATAATTATTATAGAACTTAATTACTGCTGTAATTAGCATTATTTAATAGAGATGTATTAACATAGATGCATCAGCATTATTTAGTAGATGCATTATTTAATAAGTATCATTATAAAATTCACTATTAAAGAACTTGGTCTACATGCAGTTCATTACAGAAATTAGTATTTTGATGAGAAATGCAGTAAGGAATTTTGATAGCATTAGAAATGAGAATTCTAGTTTTAATTTTAATTAAAATTACATTCAGATGTCTAAATTATTCTTTAATTTATTTTAAATACAGTTCTTATGCACTCATTAGAAGATTCTTATATTCACCATATGTCTTGATTTTGTATCCAATAAAATGTTTGATTAATATATTTATAAAAATAAAGAGAATCTTACCTGCCATAGTAGAGATCCCTAAAGTTATTCCAATAGTAGCATCAATATAATCACCCTAAAAAAAAGAAACGAATTTCAAAATCCTTTTCAAAATTTTATAGTAATGAAACAACTGCATTTTAAAAGTTAGTTGTTTCTTGGTTAAACTAGTGCAATTGTTTGACAAAGAAAAGATTTTGACACTGTTCTAAAGCCACAATTATAACTACCAAGTCATTATTCTCATGAAGAATGAGTTCTATAATGAGCCAGATTGGCATTATACTCATTATTTTATTATTAAAAGAATCCTAACAGGTCATGTCATACTATTTGAATAAATATTTGTTATATAAATTAAAAACAGGCTTTTGGGTTACTTTTTTAAATAAGAAGGCCTTTAGCAAAATGGTCTCACCATGCCTTTAGAATTAAATTTCTTTTCATTAATATTAAATAATTAAAAGTTTTAGTTTCCATTTTCTTTATTTCCTTTTTTCAATTTATTATCATTTTATTTTCATTAATAATATTCACTTTCTTTACATGATATCAAATCTCTGATTATTTTTATGAAAAGAAAACATTTTAAAACATACAGTTTTATTATCTTAAATAAATTCTCTAGTTATTATACAGACTTCATATTTCTTTTTCAGATTTTCCAGTTCCAATTTTGAATCATCTATAGACATATCAAGAATGCGCCCAATTTCAACAAAAGTTATTCACCATGTTTACAAAAAAACATTTGAGATTTAAGACTTAAATGGGCTTACAGAAAGATTTTTCATTTATATATTTTTTTAAAGGAAACTGTATTAAAGGCAATTCTTTAAAAGATACTTGATTAAAAAAGTATTCATTCTATAATATTTTTTTTTAATTACATATATAACAATAATAAATTTATATGAATAAATACAATTGGTGTTTTCAAAATAAAATAAAGTTTTTTTTTTTTAATTTTTATATTTTGTTATGATTTAAAATAGGTTCATTACATCTTTAAAAATATTGTTTAATCTAAAAAAAAAATTTCTTGCACTGACTTTGATGTTTATGATTTGCACAAAAAATAGTTTTAAACATCACATTGGGATTGGCATCAGACCCATGATATTTTAATAGCCATACAATTTTTTGTATTTCTTGGCAATTATACTTTTTTTATGGGGTTAAGCATTATGCTATAGTGCTACTAAGAAATGTAATTATACACAAAATCTATTTTCCAAATGCACACTTCTCGCCACTAATTCCACATATGCATGCATATCGTCTTAAATCTTTATGTTAAGACAACAGAAGAAAATGAAGTAATCAATTATTAGATGAAATAATGAAAATGATTTCAATTTTGCAAGAATAATAATAATAAAAAAAAATTTAGAAAATTATGCAAAAAAAATCATTTTTGTACAATAATATTTTCAGATATTGTGATAAAAAATGATAAATTTTGCTTAATTTTTAATAAATGAGTTTTTTAAAGCACCCTGAGGAACATATTGTCACTCTTTAAAGAAAATTTATACCAAATTTAGTAGCTTTAAATATGTATCTATTCAATAAAGCACCAATATATATTCTATTCTTACAGCTATAATCATAATAAGATTGTCAAGAAAACCAAATCCAATGAATGGCACTGCACTGTGTGCAAGTAAAGCTTGCAGTTGGGCTTTGGTTGGAGGTTCTGGAGGTGCATCGACTAAAAAAAAAATGAAATAAAAAAAGGTCATTACAAAACTTTAAATAAAACAGAGTTAGATGAAATTTTTAAATCACAATTAATCATAAAAGAAATAAATGGGAATTTTTGAAATGAGAGTTAAATAGATGGTTCTTAAATCTTATAGAAGACCCAAGATTTTATCATGAGACAACACCAAGATAATTGCATCATGCATAATGAAGTTTGGCAATCTTGGCACACTTTGAAAATTGTCATATAAAATGACGAGTCGCTATAAGACACAAGCACTAAAAAAAAAAAAAAAAAAAAAAAAAGCTAAAAGGAAATCAGTTTAGATTAAATTATTTCTGAAAATTTCTGGTAAAAAGAAAATATAACCATTTTTAAAATCTTATTCAATATAATTGATTTGAAATAGTAGGAATATAAACTTATTCATTTAATACTGCACTGTACTCAAGCTTCTTCCTACAAAGTAGTGGAAAATCTCTAAAATTTACTATTTAATTTAAAATGAACTACATAATTCAAATAAATTATAGTACAATTACACATGACAAAAATAATAGTATACTTATTATCTTATTTATGTTGTTTCTTTCCACCTTGTTTTATATTTTAAAAAAATGCTTTTTTTTGTTTTTTTAGCATTTTTTTAATAAATTTGCAAAAGCTTATATTATATAATTAGCAAGTAAAACTATCATAATTCATTGAAACAAATAAAAAAAAATATTTTTGTAAAAATATATTTGGTCACTTTTTAATTTAAAAAAATATTCTCAGTAAAAACAAAAAATGCACTCAAAAGAGAAATTTTTTACATAAATGATTTTCTTTAACGTTAAATAGTATAGCATAACTAAATTTATTTGCAAGTAACTTCAGAGTATTTTTGATTATTTTCAACATGATTTTTAAACCAAGCAATAAATAAATAAATTAGAAATAATATTTGAGGCTTTATTTTGTAATGAGTGTTTATCTTATGTGTCGAAATCAAAGCCCACTAACAGTCAAAATCTTAAAAACCTCTTGAATGAATATATATATATATATGGTAATTTATGCTCAAAAGCTCATTATCTGGAAAAAAAATCTTAAAATCAAAATTAATTAAAAGATAATTTTATAATGAATCTGATACAGTTCTTTAAATGGAGTCTTTGTTAGAAAAACACTTATTAAGGGAAAAAAAAAAAAAAACCAACCTAATTTATAAATTTTTTCATGTAAATGAATAATTAGAGAGGAATTAAAAAAATTAATTTTAATACCTCCTTATAGATTTAAGATGTTTATACGATTTTGGTATAATTCCAAGAAAAAAGATATGTCCCCAATAAAATTCCATAGATAAATATGATTTTATTACTGAGTTGTTTCCAAAAAATTTTTTGCCAACATAAAAAATCTTCAATTAAGATATTTGAAAATTAAGTTATGTATTAGGCTTTCCTTGGACATCTTAGTATATACAGTTAAGAAATATGATTGCTTTAAAGTAATTCCTTAGTCACATTATCAAAGTGATGTCTTAATAAGAATAAATCTATAGGTTCATTACTTTGGAAGCAGTTATATACAGACTACTTTGGTATAGATTCAAGTACATAACTGTGTATTTTCTATTTTCAAGCATTTATATTCCCATTAATCATGAAAATTATGCTCAAACCTCGAAATGCTAATCAATCTTAATTCATAACATTATGTGAAATTTTTTCATGAGGCAAGATATATCCAGAATGCATATCTTCCCTGATTGCTCACCTGAAATATTTTTACAGTTACTCCAAAACAGGAAGATATTAAGTTAACTTAAGTTTAATTTTCTTCAACCTTCTTAAAATGATAAAAATAAATTTTTTATCAGATTTCAGGAATTAAAAATTAAATTCCTGCACGGAAAAACCAATAGTTTCTCAATGAATTGCTTCATTTCATCCTGTCTATGCTCCATCTAGCTATAGTTTCTTAATTATTCTGTCATCACTTGCTGTTGTACATCTTGATCTGCCCAAATAGTTTTGCAGCAACTGAATCTCTTAATGCTACTTTAAAAATTTATAAAAGCCATTTTTGGCTAAGTTTTCACTGGCTTTACTTCAAATTTCACCATAAAATTAAGTCTTTTCACTTGTTAAATGCTGATACACTTTTTGAAGTTTTATTATGCTTATTAATTCGATTAAATGAAAGGATAGAAATATAATCAATATCATTAATAGCAAATATATAAAGAAATGAGATATATCTTCTTTCAAGCACTAGGTAGTATCTCAACACCAAGAGATGAATCTTATTCAAAAAATATGACTAAAAAATGACTCTTTGAAACAATTGTGTTTAATTGCTGCATTCAAACGAGCGAAAACTTTTTTATATCAATTTAAACAAACTGAAATGCAGATTTTTTATATCATTATTTAACAAGCTTTCGACAAAATAATATATAAAACAAAATTTACTGCATTACATTTTTGATTGAATTATCGTCCACCTAAAATATACTTTTCAATCACTTAATAAATAAATTTTGTTATCCATCAAAAACGAACAATACACTTTTCCAGAAATTATGGAAACTCCTTATCCCCCCCCCAAAAGTATTCATATTTTTGAAAATTGATATTTATGTAATCAACTGCGATATACAATTTAAAACTTTTATAAAAAAGTAATATATTTTTAATGAAGAATGATCAAAGTATGCAGCTATAAGTTATTTTTGCGCATAGTTAATTTATGAAAAGGAACAAAAATATATATTCCAAATGCACTTACGATAATTAAAAAACCAAAAACAAATTATAAGTTAATACAATAATTATTCAAAGAGAATAATTTGCATATTAAGATAATAAATATTTGCTTATGGATAAGGTGAAAATGCTGTTAAAACTTTAAAATTATTTGAAAACAACACAAATAAATAAAACAATGCATAAAAACCTTTGATAGCTGCCGCTTGCGTTTGAAAACGTTGAAGTTCTTCGAAAAGAATAGTCCTTTCTTTGTTATTTAATCTAAATATAAAATCTTGAGCTAATTGTCTTGAATGCAATTTATCTTTAATTTTGAAGCCTGTGAAACCCAGGCTACAACTCGATGTTTTCAAATGTACATGGTTAAATTTGTGAAAAGAAAATTTATATGCAGAAAATAAACTGGCCCTCGCTGTATTGGCCATTTATTTGAATTTCAGAATGTTTTTTCTACAATGGAATTTGACAAATGCAATCATCTAATGACCGAAAATGGAATTTTTGCAGGTAATTCGGTTATTGACATTGACATAACAACACAAGAAGGGGTAGAGTTAACCGGAGGACGTATTGGAGGATCAAGCTAGGTTCCAATTAGTGCCTGTAGACGGCGCCAGCTGTCTACGGCCATCTGTAGGCGCTAACAAGAACTATCTCAATTGCAGGATTAGCTATAATAGGGGTTATAAGATTTGGCAAATAAGTACACTTGTGGCGAATTATGCCAATCTTTTTCATTTCCTATTACGCGATTTTGTTTTTTATTTTATTCCGCCATAACTTGGAATCGTCAAACTGTTTCGTTTCTTTTACTCTTTCTGAAACTTTACTCGTTTCTTTTTCACTCTTTCAGAAATTCATCTGATAATTTTTTTTATTTTAAATTGATTTTGATGTAAATAAATTCTTTATTATTATTAAAATGTATTTATTTAGTAAGAATTTTTTAAAGTCATTTGTTAAAAATTATTATTTATTAAATAACTTGTTGAAAATATAAATGTATTCATTTATTATTTTTTATTTATTTTATTATTGTATAATTATTTTTCATTTAAAAGAAAACATCTCCAACAGTCGAAAATAATAGAAATATTTTCATGCGAAATTTGAATAAATAAATGCTTTCATGTTATTGCGATTCGAAATAACATTTGACTGCAAGGACTTTCTATATAATATATATATAAATTTTTTACTATATGCAAATTTTTTTTCTAATAAAAGAAAACGTGCGCGTGTGTATGCAGAGAAGAATAAATATGTTTTGGAGGGTAGGAAAGTGTAATGTTTGGTTGAGCAATTTTTTAATTTTTATTATTTAAAAACAGCGAAAAAGTTTGAAGTTTTTCTGCAATAACTTTCGAAAATGTTTCCAAATTAAAAAAAAGATTTTAATTCATCTTTAAAATAAAAGTATATTTAGACATATATCTTTTTAATTATAAAATCTTATGATATTCTTTATTTTAACAAATTTTTAAATTTTGATTTTCAGCAATATCGTAAATGAAAGATAAATCATTTTCATTTTTCAATCAAATCTGAATGATTTTTCTTTGTTAAAAAATATGAGATAAAATTATTCATACTTTTAATATTATAAAATTTATAGGCTGGCTTCCTATCAATAAATTGCATCTTTCAAGGCAGGTTGTTGGACTTAGCGCTTCCAAATTTGGCTGGCAATTAGCTATTTCTTAGATAGCAATATTAAGAAATCTTGTTTCAAAAATTAAATTAAAATTTTAATAAAAAATTAACAAAATTCCAGCATTTTCTTTATAACTTCGAAATATATCACTGCCCAAAAACATTTTAAATTTAAAAAAAAATTAATTTTTCAGTTATCTTTTTTTTTTAATTCCATTCAAT
This sequence comes from Argiope bruennichi, assembly GCF_947563725.1. Lineage (NCBI taxonomy): Eukaryota > Metazoa > Arthropoda > Arachnida > Araneae > Araneidae > Argiope > Argiope bruennichi. The sequence goes on from NC_079154.1 coordinate 62,353,449, forward strand.
ATTTTTCTTCTTTGATCTTAGTATTTTTCAAAATACTTTTAAACATATTTTTCAAAAATATTTTTCATTGGTTTAGTAAACTATACTTCTATATGAGCACATTGCAGTGATATTCAATACAATTTTATGCGCATATTATTGTCATTTTTAATTTTTTAAATATAATATAAAACTAAACAATTAAAATCTACAATCTTGGCTTTCTATAATATTTTGGATGAAGATTCAAATTTACTTTATTATTTTCATTTCTATTATTTATTTTATTTCATTTATTTTAGGTTAACATAAAATTAAAAATTAGGTATAACTGAATTATCATCTTTTTTTCTTTTTTTTTTCCTAATAAAATACAGTTGATTTTTTTTTTATTTGACCAACTTTTTATGGCTTTTTTCTATAATTTAATAAAAAGCAATTTTAAAAATTAACTTTCTATTAGTTTTAATATATTTACTTCTTAGTTCAATCATTAAATAAGTCCTCTATCAACTGCAAGATAATTCTTTTCGAAGGTTATGTTAATTATTTATCTATAATAGTTTGCTTAAACAGTAATTCACATAAAAAACTAAGAATTAAACTAAAAGTAAGTATTAAAAAAAAAAAATTCTCATAAACAATATTTTTTATAATAATTTACAATTATATGTAACTTGTTATTTTTTTGCAATTCATGCATTAATTTAATAAAAATTAAATTTATTGCAAATATTTTAATTGACATAATTAAAGTAATACTAAATGAATGATGAACAGACCAGCTGGTCATCGAAAGCAGCTGGTACATCCCTAATTATTTCGATTTCGTTTCCAAAGTATACATCTAACAATAATCATCCTTATAATGTAAATGTGTTTTCAATGTGAAACAAAACTCTCTACTTATATCATTGGGGAACGCGGTGTTTATTTATTAAATAGTTAGCTAACATTAGAGCTCATGTTTCTTCTTCGGCTATAGCCATTTCATACATGGAATACCTGCTTAGTTATGCACCGACTCCTCTTAAAATCCAAAATTAATATTTATTGACTGATTCTCTATTTAGCATTTATGTTCAGCTGCCGGGTATGCGCTTATGTTGTTATATTAATGTTGAATGTATAGCATGGACCTTTAATTGTTCTATAAATTTCTATATATCTTTCCTAATCAACTACTATTCTTTGAATAATCTACATTTATTCTCTGAAAATGTAATGAACTTGTTTGTAGATTATTTGATGAAAATAAGCTGGAATGTATAAACCCCTTCAAACCCATAATAGGATTTATGATATTTGATTTTATCAAGTAAATTCTTCCAATCAGACTTCAAATCTTAAGAAATAAGAAATTCAATTAAATTTGCATCAAAAACTATTGTTATGACTTTTTCAAACGCTATCAATAGAAGGATATTGGCAAACCTATCAGGAAAAAAAATAGAAAAAAAACCATGAAGGAGCCCAAAGTGGAGCAGTTCTTTTAGTTTTCGGAAAGGGGATATCCTACAATGGCAAATTTTCAGGCACTATGTTTTAATTTTGTTCAATTAAATTCTATTACTCCTTCCGATGATTAATACATTAATCTTATCCGGTATCAATAACATCATGTAATTGATCTTGACCATTTGTTATCTGCTAGGAGAGAACAGATTAAGGAAAAAAATGTCTTTGATAGCAGATCAAAAAGATCCTTATATTTTCTATAGACTACTTATATTCTCTGTTCAAATTTATCACAGAAATTATACAAAAAATAAATATTAAGGTGATTCGAACCTTTAATTCGAAATATCGTAGTATAATAATATTTTAGGTTTCATTTTAATCTATCTTTATATTGTTCTTTTTCCTTAATTACAACAGCAATAAAGTAAATAAAAATGGTGTTTAATATCGACAATATCAAACACATTCTTGAGCATAAGATCAAGAATTAAGCAGAATCGGTTTTTAGTCGATTGCTTCCAATTGGGCGACGTTCATAAGGTCTCTTTCATATTTCCTGCATACAGGGTTAATTTTTCTTCCGCCTTGCCATGGACCTTAACAAACATAAAAGAATCCTAGTAGTCTTTTTATGAAGGGTGTTGTATGCTCGTAACATAAAATTTACAGCTACTTTGTCTATTTAGTAGGGGGAAAAAAGGGGGGGCACGAGAAGGGTATTGGGACCAGACATTTCCGTACGAGTTAAACGTCCAATAAATCATTCTTAGCTCATTGAAAAAAGGGGCTAGGGAGTGATTAGTCTTTGCTAAAAACGCATAAACCTGCTGGCAAGAATGTTTAGTGAGAAAATGTATTGGTATTTTAGCTAAATTTTGATATTTAAACATAAGGAAAAAGCTTCTGTCTGTTTGTACATGTGCTGACTTTAGAAACCAGCCTTTTTGACATGCATCAATCAAATTTGGCAAATATTTAGTTTGGTGGGTAAAAATGTGCTTTTCAGAGTGATTAAAATTTTTTTAATTAATTAAAAATCACCCGAAATATTGGTCTTTATTCGGGATAACTTTTTAAAAGTTTACAGTAGAAAAATAGTTTTTATAGCATTATAAAATTAATATATATATATATATATCCTTTTATTGATACCAAATTTGTTTATCATACAATTTTTCTTACAATATTTTTTAAAAAAATTTGAAATATATTTTAAACGCATTTTGCAACAATATATATTTCACTGTTGAAAAAAAAAGCTCAAAGCCGTTTTCAATGTTACTACTAATTTTTGTATCAGCTTTTTTTTTTTTTTTTTTTAAAGTTAAAACTCTTCAGCAACGGAAATTATTAACTTCTAGTCCACTTAACATGCTATTTACTAATGGATCTGTGGCGAAATTTTTCATGAGCAGAAAATAAAAATTTCAAGCATTTCTTCTTTAAAAAATAATTAGCATTTTATGCATTGGATTCTGGTTCATTATAAAAGTGGTGTTTTCTATAAAATTTGAATAAAGGATTTCTTAAATAAAAGCCTTTTAACTAGGAAATGTGAATTTATGAAATTATTATTCTGCACTGAATTTATTCAAAAACAAGATATTTGTTCTTAATTAGAATTCTCCTGTAATCCTGAAAGGTTATTTTTAAGAATTTTATTTTAACTTTTGTGAGCTCAAATGCTCACAAAAATAAGTGGTTTTTTTTTTAAATTTTTTTAACTTTTTTCCATTATGGTAGATATGGATATTCTATCAACATTTTTATTTATTAATCACCATTTTAACAAGACGCATTTATCCATATGTCATTAATGGGAACATTTGGAATAATATAGTTTTTTTCGTGAAATAATTTACAGAAGGGGAAAAACTCCCATTCCGATTTCTTTTTTGAATGAAAATATGATAGTTGAATGCTTTGTGAGGAAATTGAAGAATGCCTTTGGAAATAAAATAAAATTAAAAATAAAAATAAAACCATGAAAATTTTGAATTTCTGGCTTGTGATAACAGATAAGACGCATTTCAAATTTATATATTCATCTACGGATTCTCTTGACAGTTTCAGTTTCTTTAGCATTTGTAGAAAGAAAGTTTTCCAACTTGAAATTAATTACGATCATTAAATCATTAATTATAAAACATACTTACGATCATTAAATCATTAATTATAAAACAAACTTACGATCATTAATTCAGCAAGGACGCTTAAATTGTTGGGCAGTTATATCGATTGGATCTGAAATCAGCTAGATTTCGGATTTATATAAAAATTTCGCAAAAGGAAATAAAAACAAGAAAAATTGCTCCCAAATAATAAACGACAATAATGATCTATGAATTTTCAATTATTTTTTATATAAATCCTAAAAATTATTTATTTCTGACAATGTTCTTGCATTTCAATTTTCTTTTTGTACCAAATAAAGAATTTTCATAAATCTTTGTTAAGTCACTGAAATAAATAGTATAGTGACCTATTTACTTATTACAAATAGTATACAAATTTTTGTCCATTTGTTGGCTAGCTTATGTGCATTCATGAATTAAAAATTAAAGCATATGTTTTAAAGTATATATAAATTTACGAGTATGTTTGGTTTATTAATCCGTGTGAAAAACACGTTTTAATCATTTTTTATTTAGCGTTAATTTCTATTTGTGATTTCCATTCTATTGCTGAGTTATATCTATAGCAACATTTTATTTAATACTAGTCACCGAATAACTAAGCTAACGTAGGCTAGCCAACGTTAATGGCCGCTAAAATTTTCAATTAAATACTTTACGTAACTGGGTCTTAATAGCTTCTTAAGCAAATTATTTATAACCTTCAAATTTTGATAGATAGTCTATAATAAATATTATATTACAAGACTTCTATGATTCTATTCATTTTACTATGCATTTTCCTTATTTTCTGCCAACGCCACTAACCATCGTGGATGCACTTTGATATTTTTAGTCTTTTAACAATACAATCTAATTTCTAACCTAGAGCAAAACAAAAATTGGCATTCTTCTTCATATTAAAAATATTTTAAATGTAAATTTTTCAGATTTTTTTTTTTAAGAATTAGATAATTATATTGCTTACTTTCCTGAGATCAGCTTTGCCAGTCATAATTTTTTTAAAAGACAGAATAATAATTCCCACAGTAAAACGAAAACTGAACATTTTTTTGCAAATTTAATAATAACTTTGGTGTTCATCAAGAATTCTTATGCTTTTGTATAATTATTCTTGATACGCTTAATATTTGCTCAGAATTCTTAAGATTTTTGCTGGAAAATGTGTCTAAAATATTTTTAGAAAATTAATTAAATATGAAAAAAATATTTATACTGCAAAAAATTACAATCATTGAAAAAAAAATTCTGAATATATAAAAATAACATTTATACTGTAATATTTTCGAAAGTTATCGAGGGGGGAAAACATCAAGAACTTTCTTAATTTTAAATTAATTAAAATTCTAAATGAAATTTTAAAAAATTGCTCCGAAGTGCACATTTTATCCGTCCAACATAGTAAGTGCGTACTAAGTTTGGTAGCTATATGTCTTACGGTTTGATTAATAGAGAGTCAACACCCATATATACAGACGCGCAAACACATATTCATCTTTATTATTAGTAGAGATCGCTCTACTAATAATACGCTTTATTATTAGTAGATAATGCATTTCATCTTTGTAAAGAGGAAGTTTTGTAATGGAATTTTTATTCACTCTCTCAAGTGACAGAGTTCAAAATTGCACTACACGTTTGTATTCTCTATGGCTATACATAATTTTGCTAGAAATTAACTTGTCAATTTACTTAATTTTTAATTTCACATGAGTAGTGTCATCCGGTACTGAATATGATAAAAAAAAACAATTTATTTTTAAATTACATAATGCATATAATCTGCACTAATTATAAAGATAAATTTGTGTGTGTTTGTATTGGTACTGTACAGGGAAAATCGTTTGATCTATAACAACCAAATTTTGCACATATATTCAGTGCGGAAATTTGAAATTTCGGTGGGATTTTTTGAATTTTCAGTTTATTAAAATTTGTGAAATTTTGGTGTTTTTGCAATAATTTCTGAAAATATTATAGCAAGAAAACAATTTGTACAGCATCTTAAAATTCAAAACATTATCTTTTTAATGATGAAAAAATTTTTGCCATATAATTTTTTTTAAAAAAAGTTTTTAAGTTTATTTTACAACATTGTATTTTATTACTGAAGAGAAACTGAAACCATTTACATTGTTGTTCCTAATACCTCATCTTAGCCTTTTCCCACTGATATGACCAAGATATGAAGGTTTGGTTTATTTTCCCATTTTGAGTTGACTTAAATATGAGGCATGCTTTTAATAATTTTTCTATGTATATTTTGTTATATTATATAAAAAAAAGTTCGCCCTTTTGTGACCAAAACTGAGTGCATTATGACAATTTGAATGTCACTGTTTTATAAAAACGCGGAACTCCATTGAGTGCCTCGAAGATACAAAATCAGTGCCCTGAGTTCCCCCAAGATTGATCAATCTAAAATAATTACATTTTTGATTGTCCTAAAATAAGGATATTCAAGGCTTTATAACTCGGTCAGATTTGCCGCAAAGATGGAAATGTTAGATGGTCAAGATTATTTTACTGAATAGGATTCCTAGGTCTGAAGGATCGTATAAAATGTAGACTTCATAATCGTTTACAGAAGTACTTTTTTAATTGAAATAAAATAAAATATTACGTCATTTAAATCTTTTAGAAAGCAAAATTAAAAATAAAATTTTATGACGAGGCCAAAGAAAATATTATTGAATTATGTTTTTATTTAATTCATAAAATATGTAAATATTCTGTAATACAAATTAGATATTAATTCTGAACTCATATATTTTTTAAAGACTTATTTGGTTTTTAAAAAAATGTATTTATTGAAGTTTTATCAATTCCAGCTTAAATTTCAAGTTCACATTTTACGGGAACTGATAGAAAATTAGAGAAAGGCATCGAAGAACGAACAGAATAAGGAAAGGCTTCTATAATAGTATCGGTGATATGTTTATAAAAATTTGAAGCTTAAAAACATTTTGCTTGAGAATCTATTAAGAGAGCAAGTTACATAAAATATTTAATTGAAAAGCAAATGTTAATTCTAGGCAAACCAGCTAGTTGCCAAAAGGAAATAGTAACAATGATTTAAAAATTTTAAAAAAAATCAATTAAAATTTTTTTAAAATTTACTTTTAATTCACTAATTAGAATATCTTTTAAAAAGTGCTTTTTTTACAAAAGTTATTTTATATAACTGGTAAAAATTGTCTAGAAATAAGTATTATAGAAAATAGTTTCAGATTGGGCCTTGCGTTTTCTAAGACCAACCCTGTAACAAAGGTACTAGAAAGTATTATTATAAAATATTCTTTAAAATATTTTCAAATATTTAATTAAAATATGAAAAGAAATTACACAGAAATAAAATTGATATCACTAAATAATTAATATTTTGAATTTTAAAATGGCATAAGAATGACTTCTATGCAACAATACGCTCCGAAGTTATTGAGACGAAGGGTTAAAACGTCAATAAATTTTTAAAGAAAAAAACCTATTTGCAATTTTAAAAACTTTTCTTAGTGAACATTTATTATTCAAATTACTAACCAACTTTCGGTCGAACGGTCTAGCCTTCAGAAATCTCGCATATGTTTTTGCCTGATAAATGTTCTAACTTAATTCAGAGAAACATCCATTCTATAAATTTAATCATGTTAAAATTTTTGTAAATAATGCAACATCCTTTTCAGAAAAATTAGACATGTCAACCGAATGAAAAATCGAGCCCAATAAAAAAATAATAAAAGAATAAATAAAAATGGATATTTTAACTTGAATTTATTTTTGCAAACGATTGCCTTTATTTGAGAAGCTACTTTTAAGCGATTTCTTTCTTTGATGAATACAATACCAAACAAGAAAGGGGAAAATATAAAACTCGTGCTATAAAAATTTTTTGGTTAAAAATCTTCATCATTAATCAGATTAATGAAAATTTTGCTATATGCTGCCTTCCAAATAGCTCTTGTCGGTCCTTTTTAATGAATATTAAATCAACAGAATAACGTTAGAGTAAGATGCTGATACCCGTTCGTAATTTCAGTCTTACTGAAGAATAATATAATTATTAATGTGTTTATCTATATGTTAACATGAGTTACAAGACAGACTGCCGCCCCAAAGCTTAACATTTAGCAAATGTGATTTAGAGGATAAAAATGTGTACTTTTAAGCAATTTATCAAAATTTACAACTATAATTTTAATTAATCTCTCTCTATATATATATATATTTATACATACTATATATTGAAATAAAACTCATTCGACATGGTTGTATAAAAAATGGTTTTGTCCATTATTGCTATCAAAACATTAACTATATTAAAATGCAGCTCAAAACAGCGAACTCAAAAACTGACTAAAATACATCGATAAAAAATATTAAATAAGAAATAAATCGTAATAATAATTCGAATATTCTTTATCAAGTGTTTGTAATATTTATATGCTACAAGGGAAAAATAGATTCAGTTTAATCAATTTTACTTAAAAATCATCCGTTCAAAATGGATATTCACAGACCAATGCGAATGTCAAATACTTTGTTATATCATATGTGTAAATAAATAACTGTCTGTTTAATTAATCCTTAATTTGTCTTTTTTTTAATTCAATAAAAATTTATTCGTTTGCCTTTATAAAATGAAGGCATTTGTTTGAAGGAAATTAGATCATGAGTTCACTGAATTTTCCCATCTCCAGGCATGGGTTAAAGTGTAATTATCAAGTTTCGCGTGGGAAAAATGTTGATTATCCCATAAAAAAGAATCATTATCCATCAATCACTCACATTATAAGAATGAGAAATATGCATTCCCTACAGCTTTTCTAACTGTTTACCAAGTTTTCTCTAAAAGGTAATTAAATTCCGTTTATCCTACAACTTTAGCACATATGATACTAGATAAGAGCGCATCTGCTTACCACCACCCGGTGGTTTTGTTGCCGTAAGCAAATTGGGGTAGCTTTTCAAAAGCAGCAGAGATAGATAAGTAGATGGAAGTGGAAAAATCAATTTTAGAACTGTCATAAGTATCTATTTTTCTTTCTTCATGCTCATAAAAGCATCGGTTACTGCGCTATCTAAGAAATACTTTTCTGCAAATAAGCTTTCTTTGAGAAACTACATTTAAGCAATTTTATTTTGATGATTAAAATGCTAAAGAAAAAAGAGAAAAATATCAAAATAAATTTTATTAAAATTAATTGATAAAAAAACCCTTCACTTTTAAATAGAATAGTAGATGAATAAAAATTTTACAAGATGCTGCATTCCGATGGATATCAAATCAAAGAATAACATTAGGTCAATATACAAATATGCAATTGTAATTTCAATCTTACTGAAGAAATATATAGTTGTTCATATATTTATCTATACTTTAACATGAATTATAAGACAGACTGCCGACTTCAGAAACTGAAAATCTATCAAACATGCTTTAAAAGATGAAAGCATGTACTTTGATGCAATGCATCAAAATTTCCAGTTATAATTTTAACTAAACAAAATATTGATGTTTTCCTCTTATAATTACCAAATATATTATTGTACAAAAATGATACTAACACCATTTTCCAAACTTAATATCAAAATCCTTTTATTGATACCAATTTCATTATCATACAATTGTCTTTTTAATATAAATAAACTAAAAAAAATATTTTAGAATGTATTTCTACAATACTTTTTATTATTGTTTAATAAAATTCATTTAATTCCCAAGATTATCAAAATTTAACTAATCAAGTAAAGATGAATTTATTCTTTTGTCATTAATTTAAACTTGTTTTTTCTGTCACTCAACATTACGCGTTTGTTAGTATGCAATATAGTGATTACAAAAAAAAAAGTATGACAGCAATAATATTATTTGATAACAATAATCTTTGAAAAAAAAAATGGAATATTATGTTTGCAGTAGTAGCTGAAAAATCTACAAACGAGGTAAACAATTCCTTATGACATCTTGAAACAACACAATTTCTCGTACCCTTCAAGATATTTTATTTGTTCAATAAAAATGCTTAGGTAAATTAACACAGCCATATTCGAAATTTTGTTAAAATACCATTTTATCATTCAGATTTAGTATTTAAAACTTCAAAAAATACATTTGGAAATTATGAAATTTTCTTCTGAAGCATTAACCAAGGTTTCTTTTATTCTCAAAATAATTATTTTCCTTCAAAAGTAAAATTTTCGTTTAGTGTGAGTTGATTAGTGATGGCATTCAGGTATCTAATTTTAAGGATAAATATCCACAATGGTTATTTATTTTTCAATTAATTGTATTCATATAAAAAAAAACTGTATGATCTTATATGCTAATGTTATAAAGAGGCAGAAAAAGTATAAAGATAAAAGAGAGAAAGGGAGGGAAGCATATAACTTTTTTTATTTCATAAAATTTTTAAAAAATTAATAAAAAAAAACAAAGAATAACACATCATACATTTAACATACTTAATTTAAATTCTTTTTAGTTACAATGAATAATAAAGAGGTAGACGATTTTTTAAAAAATAAATTTTAACTAAATAAAAAAAAGAAAGATTTTTTTATTTAAAATGATATTGGAAACAAAAGTGAAAGATACTGTTTACAGTTTTTTTCCTTCCAGTTTTCAGGCTGTGGTTTAAGCATTAATAAGAATCATGTTTTAGAGGTAGAATTTGAATTTTGAGAGGAGTTGCATAGATTATCAGCTTTGATACAATATCTTGAGAATATATTATATCATATATTCCAATTGTAAATGATTGTGCTTTCTCTTTGTTCATTAAGTTTATTTTTTTTTTTTTTTCCTGTCAAGTTCTCTTTATCTCTTTAGAAGTTCCCAATTATATGATACATATCCAAGTTCAACTGCTCTTTCATATGCTAAAAGATTTCTTTTTTCTTCTTTTGTGAATACAATGGCCCAGGAAGTTCTTTCAGTTGCATTTAAAATGTACAAAACTACTTTGGTTTTTAAAATACTGGTTTCATACAAACTCCTTCATCAAAACAATGATCAGAACATATTTTGTGATTCTTCTGATATTATTCATTCTCTGTCCATCCTTTTTTCTGTAATGAATAAAATCTGTCTTTAGTTGATTGCCATCTATTTTCTTTTATTGATTCAATTGATATATGTAAGTTAAACCACTCAGACAGTTTTAACCTACTTGTGTCAGTAGTTTAAAATTTTTACTGAAGGTGAATTGAATCAATACTAAATTATTTTTGGAAATTAGTCTTTCTTCATGTTTTTGTAATGGGAACAATGGAGGTTGATTTAAAGTCTCCAAGTGACTAAAGTCATATTCTCCAAGTTATTAAATTCCTATTGAACAAATGAATTTGCAGATAATTTGATTCAGAGATTATGATTATTTTTATTATTGATTCTAAATTGTAAATATTTTTTTTCAATTTAACATAAACAGTGTTAAAATTCATTATTCTATTGTAATTATCATTACTTTAAAACAATAAAAATTATTTTCCCATTTTATTTTTCTAAAACATTTTTTTTTCTATATCCTCATTGAAATTGTGTTTTTTAATAATTTAGTCAAAACCTTAATTTTAAAAGGTAAAGTAGGTATATAAAGTATATAAGTTTCATAGGTTTTAAGGATTTTCATCATCCTTTATAATTTTTTTTACACAATATCTCAGAACTATTCATCAAACGGTATTTATCCACTCATTTGAATCAGTTAAAACAATATTAGTATAGCATTTTTTAAGGTGGAGTAAATGTTTCTCATTTTGTTAATGGTTTGGTTAACTAATATACATTTGTATATTACAATAATGAATGCTTGTGGAGCAAATTATTTTTATTTCATGAATTATTATTGAAAATCAAAATGAGAAGAAATTAAGCTTCAAAAAACTAAAAAAAAGAAAAATTTCTTGAGAAAATGTAAGTGTTGTATAAAATATGACTTAAATATTATGCAAAAATTAACAAATGATATTTTACAATTTAATAGAAAATTCTATTGACTAACTTAGAATATACTAATATTTTAAAATTAAAAATTACATTCTAAATTTTTTTAAAAAAAGTTTTAACTTCTGTGCATTATTATAAAAGTAGAAAATTCAACATTTAGAACAAATTTATCCAAGATATTAGAATTTTTAATGCAATTTTCCTTTTAAAATATTATTACACCAATCATATAATTAGAAATAATTGATTCTATTACCTTTTCAAATTTAGTTTGGCTACTTTCAATCAAAATTCTGATTTTTAGCATTAAAAGAAGAATTAAATTGCTGTATGCATAAATAAATGTATTAAGCATTTATGAAAAAAAATTAATAAATTAGAATAAGAAATATACGTATTGAAAAAGTACTTTTTAAAATCATGTAATATTAATCAGCTAATGCATATAATTTTTAATTCAATATAAATCTTATTTTAACAAAACAAAAATTAGTTTTTATTAAATAGAAAATATTGAATATTTTGATGATTCCTTTGAGGATTTTTGGCTATCATACTTTCTTAACAGAGAATAAGCCATATTTTATCAAAAACTTAGCTAAAATTATATATATATATCTTTACAATGCATATTTTTACAAGTATGAATTATTCAATTTGAAAACAAATTTTAAAGAGTTCATCATGCACATTATCAACATTAAAAAAAAAAAGAATGGAAAAAACTGCAAGAAAGAGATTACAGATTTTTATTATTGCAATTTTTAGACCACAAAATATAAATGCTTTATTGCTACTATAAATACTAGCAAATAACAAAATCAAAGCATGCCTGAAGTTATAAAAAATGTTTTAAATGTTCTATAACACTAATTTATTACTTAATTAGGTTAAAATATATATATAATTTTTTAAAAGCATCATTAAAAAATTTCTTTAGCTAATTTTTAAAAAAACATTTAGTTTTGTACAACAACAAACAAACAAAATATGGGCATTAAAATTAATAGTATAAAAAAACTAAAATACTTTCCAATGAATACAGCCAAATTGCAAGAAATAAAATTAAAACTACATCGAATTTGTATTCCGAATAAAGCATCATTTTTAGCTTCCATTAAGAATTTAAATGAAACTTGTAAGTTCATTCCATTACTTTGTGAAAACTTTAAATTTCATTTAACAAAACAATAGAAGATAGAATTTAATTATGAGTTAACATATTAGTTTCTTGCCATTTAATTAATTATAAATAGAAGGCGCCTGTAGAAAATTCAGCTTTCTCAAGTTCCCACTGTTCTCAGCCACAGTCAACATTAATTTCTAGTCAAAAATTAGATTCATAAAACTTAATTTTGGGCAAAAATAAATATATTATAACACGGTATTATTCTTTTATTAAAAAAGATCGTGCATAAATAAGATCTGCCTTCATCATAGATCCAACCGACATTCATCCACACTCCACCCTATACATTCCAAAAATGCGCTTCATTCTTGGCGGGTAAATAAATTTTCAAATTTTGGCGAAAAAAGCTTTTCCGTAAGCAACCATACATCGATTCCCCCATTTCCATCACTAGCGGAATGAAATCCGTCCTCCAGCGCTGTTTCCGCCCACTTCTCTCCCCTTTCAACTTCAAATGGGGGGTTCAAGCGTCCTCCGGTTAACGATTCTCCACAAGAAGCACCCCACCTTGCTTGGCAATGCAGGAAAATCAATTTCAGCGGAGTAACCACCTCTCAGGTTCTAACATCTCCCAGTCTTTTACGCTTCTATGATTGGTCCAGAGAACCAACGGAATGCATAATTGAATTGTAATCCCAAAACTTTAAAAAGTAGGTTTCGATTTCTGAAATCTGCCACAAAATAACAAAAATTTAATAAAAAAGTTTTTATAATTAGAAAAATCATTCGTTAAGTATTTTTTTATGGAATTATATTGAATAGCAAGTTCCATCTCTTCTATGGGACTATGTTCCAAAAAAGGAAAGAAACACGAATTTTTTGTCCTTTGGCTTTATAACATGCGCTGTTCATGTTCGGATCTTTCCTGCAGGCTCATCCTATGTTACTTAATAAAGAAGCCAGTGTCATATTATGAATTAAAAATATAAAGAAACATTGAAGCTATGGAATGCATCTTACAATCAGTTCATCCTTACCTACTGCAAGCAACCTAAATTTCAAAACTGCGATAGAAGACTGACTAGTGATAACGCAGATTGTTTAATGATGTACTTTAAGATTTTTCTTGAAAAATTTGACGTATACGTATTCCTCTTAAATTTTTGCTTGATCAGCTCCAAGCTATACACTCAATTTGGACGGCCTTGATAATGAATCTATGAAGAATATTGTATCTTTTTAAGAAATTTATGATAAAGACTGGTAAAAGTAACATGTTGCAGTTTGATTCCTTCGCTTCCATTCCAATCAAGATCAGAAATATTCTTAAGCCTCTCAATGGACCGTTTGAATGTACAACGTTTGCATACGGAGGAAAGAAAATGGATACCATGCTGTAACATAAATACGCTACAATCAGATGGCGAATGAGGTAAGTTTTTCATGTGATTGCTTCGTCTCTTGAATTCACTCAATTTAAATCAAAATCTTAAAAAGTGACCAATCATTATTATGACTAATTAATATGAATATTTTGACTTAAAATTTATCGAATATTATTACATTTTCATATATAATCATAATTAACACTGATGTTTCTTTTAATATATAGTCCGATTTTATGATTCAGATATACATAAACAAAGCAAGTTCCGTTTTAATAATGTTATCTTGAATAAGATTCCTTTATTTTTTCATTCTTACTTCTTCCTAAAATAATAAAAAGAAATGCAATACTAAATAAAATAAAACTTAAAATATTTGTGACATACAAACTACCCTATTAGCACATCAATATTGCACAACGGCTATGCGATGTTATTCATTATTCTGTAAAATATAACACAGTATTGTAGAGTATTTTGTGCAGTTTGAGTTGAGCAGACAATTCTAATAACACCATGATTTGCAAGTACTATCACTGCTTGATTATCTGTTCTATCTTGAACTGTAGTTTTAAAATTAGCCAACCTGATCCGTGTGAGTCATTATTTATTATGTGCCTAAAATAAAATCTTGAGAATAAATCCATTATAACGATGTTAAAGATATATATTAACATAATATGTTGCACATTATTTTTACGATGAGCTGAACATTTTGAATTGCATATAATATTTTGAAATGTACAAAATGATAAGGAAATTTATATGTGGATATGCATGTATTATGTAGAAATTTAGGGTGGTGGCTACAGAGAGCGAGAAATGTGATAGCTTACTATGAATTTGTTTTTTTTTTAGGTTTACACATAATAACGACAGTGGCATATTTCTGAGTATGCATACTAACGGCCTTCCTAAGGTCGCTAGATTGAGAGAAGCTGCAGACAAATCGATTAAAAATTGTTTTTAGTCTTGTTGATAATTAAATATATTGGTGAAAAATATAAATTCTATAAATTATAAAGTATTAGGACAATAATCTGTTTTTACATTGAATCATTAAATTCATTATTAGATAAAGTATAAATGATTTGTTATTCAAAATACATTTATTTAACTATTACTTCATGGATTATATTTGGTAGTCCTGTAAAATAATGGTTTTATTTGTTTGAAGCTCATTATTTTTCCATATCCTATCAAAATAATTAAATGCTTTTATAGGTGGTAAAAAATATTTACTAAAAATTGTGTTTGATTTTTCAAAATTTTTTATTATTTTATTCATTTTTCCATAATTTAAGTACTAAAAACAAATAACAAGCATTATTATAATGTTATTAAAATGAAAAAAAAATTGCTTAAAATCATTAACACGTAGATAAGTTACAAATATATTGAAAAATGAAACTAAATGGGCTAGTTATTAAAAGTAGGGTCTCATAATATTCACCAGATGGGAATATAAGAAGCCTGAACACACTACTGATTAGGGGGGCCAATTTCAATATTTAAACTTTCCTCTAATGCGATTTATTTATTTGTATTGACTACCGTTAAGCTCCAGCTTAGTTCAATTATTCACCTTCTGTTTTGAAGCAATGCTATAGTTATTTTGGTACTAATATTGTAATTTTGAGTCGTGCTCTGACACGACCTTAAGGTCGTGGCTCTGATGATGAAAATGACGTTTGAGCAGATTCCCTTCTTTCTAAGCCAGAGTGGAGCCAGCGAGAAGACATTTGTTAACAAATTTAACGTCCTTCGGACTTGCATACATGGTGGTTCGTATGTGATATCGGGTTTCGGTTCAAAGACCTTACCAAAAGAACTGCTGCGATCTGAAAACGCCTTAACTCAAATCGCCTTAATCTATTTGGCTTCATGATTCAAATTTGGCGCTATTACTCAATCGGCTTCATGCTTTGTCAAAGTTATTTCGATTACAATTTGCGGCGGTTTGTGGACTCGGAAACTAGTAGTGCAGCAAAAAATTTCACCAAAAAATAAAATTAAAAAACATTTATACCTCTGAGATTAAAACTTTAATTTTATTATCTTAATTATATTTTAGAAAACTATAATTATATAAGTCTTTCTCCTATATGTGACTTCTAAAAAAGAAAATTAATATGTATTAAACCAGATGTAATTTTATTGGCTATATATGCAAACAAACCTGTACCTCTAAAATAACGAACGAAAAAAAAATCAGTAGAGCAAAGGCGAGCTTTAGATGGTAAGAAATTGTTGGATATACACCAAACTTATGCCAGAAAAATTTCAGTTAAGCTAATATTAAGTTTAAGAGGTTCAAGTTCAACATTTTCTTCCCTATCTATCAGTCGGTTTTGTGCAGCAAGCGAATTTTGATGTTTCCGAGAACGAATTGGCTTACATCTCCTGTCTTTCTAACTCCTATATGTAATTAAATTTTTTCTTTCTCTTGCATAATAATAAAGTATAAATATATTATATATTGTAGTAAATAATGAAAAATAGCAAATATTAAAATTTATAATTTCTGAAGATTAATGCGGCGAATGAACCGGTTTCGTTTTAACTAATTTTTGATATGTCGGGTTTTATCTTCATTAATTTGAATATAAGTCAGGTTTAAGTCACAAACGACGCGTATATTTTTCAATTTATAATATTTCTAAAAATTCATAAAGCATAAAAAGAATTTGATTATTTTTTTTCTTTATGTTCATTTCTTCTTTTGAGATGAATTCGCATAAATTATGAAAGTTAAGAGAAATATATAATAGCGGATCCTTTTTTTTTAACTGAAATATTATCTAGTACAAATGCAAAATAGAAATGTATCTATTATTCAACTTTCATTTTCTAAATTCTCCGGAAAGCTCTTGAATTTTCGTTATCACAGAGCCATAACTAGAACCGCCATGCTATTGATTTAGGGAGTAGGATAAAAAGGAATATATACAGGATGATCGGTAAAGTCTCAAGTTCTTTAAATTCAAAACTGTGTCTCGTATAGTAGGGAACTAAGGGATTTCTGCAGTAAAGGGACTATATTGAATTTATTAAGCCAGGTTCTAGTGCTCCGAGAGCGAAACGAGAAAGTTAACGAAAATAACTAAAATAATAAAGAATATCGGTCAAAAAGTACAGTTAAAAAATATATGCTATAACATAATAAATTAAAATACATGATAGTTTCATGCAGTTTTTCTTAAAATGGGCAGAGATATTTGATATTAAAATTGTGAAATGTTCGTGACTTAAAAAAGGATTCATCCTAAAATTGAAAAAAAAAAATGCCTTATTATTTTCATACAGTTTTTCCGAGTTAAGCACTAGCGAAGTGAAATTTCAGCAAAAAAGAGAATAAATAAAGATAAAAAAGAAGTCTGAAATCCCCCTGGGGGCAGAATCTGAGGATCCGAACTCAAAACCTTCCTATCACAATCAAAATCCTTGAATACAGCCTAGAAGCCACACAGCCACAAAGAAGACACAATTTAAACATTTTATCCTGATCAGCTTTGTGCTGACAGGAAAATGTCAAAAGTAAATCCTTATTATTCAGTGTGGTACATAAGAGAAAGAAAAAAAAAATTAATAAAAAGAAAGAAAGAAATATATTGCTAAACAAAAATATGGCGAATTTATTTAAAAAGGCCATCATCGCCCATAGTGTAGATTTGTATTTGATCAAGTAGACCGGCATACATATTCCTAATTTTCTGCGGTGAGACAGTACCGCAGCTATCCATGACATACTGCCACAGATCTAGCAAACTTGTCAATGCTATGTCTAGAATACATGTTTCAATTTTAAGCCGAATCCTTTTGAAGCCAAGGAACGTTCATAATTTTAATCGCAAATGTCTCCATCGATTTAATAGATTAATTCCATTAAACTTTTCCCTGTGTTTTTGTTATGGTATGGAATACATTTTTCTATTGGACTTTCTGGTCGATCTTTGTTATTTTTTAATTATTTTTGTAACTCTTATCGACGCTCTGGGCGCTGTAACCTGCCTCAACAAATTCCGCATAGTAACTTTACTATTGGTGCACATTACTTTGTTGGCTATACGAGACGCCGTTTTGAATTGAAAGGCTTAAAATTTCATTGCATATATGAATATTAAAGATTAAAACGAAATATTAAAAGGGTTATCATTTTACATTCGTTTAAATTTTTTATACAAAATTATATAACCAAACATAATGTAATAACACAGTATTTTACATTATTATGTAATTTGTATAATATAGAATTATACTGCAGTATATGGATCATAGTTTGAAAAATTCTGCTGCAATGCCTTCGCTTATTTTCCTGAGTCAGAATATTTCTTATTAAAAAATTTCACAATTTCCTTAATGTAAAAAGAAATCGGAGAAAAAATTTTCACATATAGAAGATGTAAGTATTTGACAAATTTTATTTAAGGCAATTTAGATATTAGATGGGGTAAGATGAACTCCGTGTCAAGCTTGTGGGTGGCTATGATCACTGTCTATGTTCTGCCATTTTCTTGCATTCATGTTTTGTACGCTAAGAAAAATTGGATGTACGATGAGTGAAGAAGTTTGATATTTATTGGTTGCCACGAATAAAATTTTCCATCAATATAAATAGTTTAAGCACTGTCAAAGGATTTCATTAATTCGTCCTCTTAATTCTTAGAGGTGGGCCATGTAAGTCGGCTATCATAAACTGATTAAACAGGATTAACATAACAATAAGGTAACTGATAAAGGAATTTCGACAGGAATGATTCTAAACTTGATGCAAAGTTAAATCAGTTCTATTTATAGTCATTTGGGGGTTAGATATATCAAATTCCAATGTAACCTTGCAAAATATGTCAGTTCCAAGGGCCATTGTGTAACAGAAAGTTTAACAGAAATGCTTTTCCTTCAGATGATTTTTTCGAATTTCTAGTTATAAATACATTAGTTTAGCAAAAATGCATCACAGATAAATAAATATGCATTGAAATTTTAATTTTTAAGATTGAATGCGAAACAAAAATGTCAGATTTGGAATCTTTGCAGGATTATATTTCTTTATTTTCCGAAATTTCCTCTATAAATATGGTAATGTGTCAAAAGCTCTGGAAACCAACTCTGTTGATAAAATAGTAAATTTGTTACATATACATGAATATCGTTTGATATAGTGATCATATGCAATAATAATTTGTCCTAGAATACGCACCATTTGTAGAATCCGGCCTGGAAATAATCAACTGACTATTCCACCCATACTTTTAGGCATTCGGAAAAATTGAATGGAATTCCGCGACAATATTAGGAGGGATCCACGGTTGAATCCCAAGGACCATCTCCTGTCCCGGTATAACAACTGCCATAGGAGACATGTTCCCTCATTGGTAAAGACTAGTGAACCTCTCGTTGTTTCTGTATCCACCAAGAAAGTGAGAATCAACCACCACATCGAAATCTTCTTGTCCACATATCTGAGGGGGCCCTCTGGTGAGTAAGGACTGGAACTATTCATTTTTGTGTAAACGTGTTCATGATTTTCTATGGCTCAAGCAGTAGTTGTGTATAACAGTGTAGAAAGAATTTGTCTTAAAGACGTATAGTCATCTCAGGGGAAGAAAAGAATCTACAGGAACTGTGTGTGGAAGCAGTATAACTATTCAAAAATATACGGACAGTAGCTTTTTCAGATTGGGTGTATTGTCCCGAAGGAAAAACTTTACTTTCATCTTAAGACCACAGATCTAGCTTCTTTATTATTTAAAGTTTCAAGACTTCTTGTTGAACAAGTCTTGAGAGAAAGAAATTCTTTGACAGTCAAGTCTTCTTTGTTGACAGTCAAGTCTTGATAGAATGAAATCAAGATGTAAAAGAGCAATGGTTGCTTAACCACTTAACTGTTTTGTTTTCTTTACTATCTAATAAGATGAAACCTTCTATTTTGGAAATATTTTCTTATTTTGATTCAAATGGAAATCCATTGAATACTTATCTATGTATTCGAAGTAATTTTAATATTGAATTATAATCGTTATGAATGGTTTATTTTTTGCTAACAACTATCAAAATTCGATAAATCGATGCACATATGGCACTCGGGCAAAACAGTTAAGTGGTTAAAAAATGATCTTAACGCTGGGTGATTCGAAACAGTGCCCTATTTAATAATAAAAGAAACAATGTACAGTATAGGGAATGAGGCTTTCAACTTTATTTTCGCATCGTTCATTGTACAATCCTAATAAAGGTATCATTTGAAAAAAAAAAAGTTTTGAGTTCTTCGACTCGACAAACCCTTTTTATCACATTTCAAAACTAAATCAAAAATTATTTTCACAAATCAAATTTCATTATTTTAAATCTATTGGTTTCAAAATTAATTGCTAACAAAATTGACACCTTAGTGTTAAAATATAACGTGGATTTCTATTCATATCTTGAGAAATAATATAGCTACTGATCAAGAAATATAAGGTATTTACTTATTATGCACACATATTTATCATATAAAAGTAATTCTGAGCATATAATATTATTTATCAAAATTTAAATCTTAAAGTTTTTGAAAGACAACACTCCCAAATTTCATCAGAAGGGGCCATTTTAGGTGACCATGCAAAATTTCAGTTCATTTCCTTGAGTAGTTTTTCTACGTTAAACTGTTATTTCTGTTCAAACAATGCATTTATGAAACGTATCCACGAATTTCGACAGTTTTCTTTTTTCATTAAATGCTCATTGATCATGCATTTCTTGTATATTTTTAAGCTGTTATTATTTAAGAATTTATAAAGACTTTACTTTTATACTTTCGACAGCAAAGGAACTTTAAAATAAAGTAGGAAAATAACAACAACTTTCCAGTGTCATTGTGTTTTATTAATAGTCGCTATTTTCAAATCTGGCAAAGAATCACCGTCCTTGAAGAAATTCTTTTTTTCCCCCTTTTACTCTTCAGCTCACAGAATTCAAGAGGGAAGAATAATTCCCATTTAAAAAAATGTTTTACTTCCTATTAAATACTTGCAACTACATAATTTTATGTTGATTTGCAGAATAAATTATTCATAACTGTAGCATAATAAACTTCATATTTTGTACTAACAAAAGAGTAATATTTGTTAATTAGTAGTATTTTTTATGCATTCTAATGATTTTTTGCAAAAATCTGAAAAATTGTAGATTAAATCTACTTTAAATG
The DNA here is from genome assembly GCF_947563725.1 of Argiope bruennichi. NCBI lineage: Eukaryota > Metazoa > Arthropoda > Arachnida > Araneae > Araneidae > Argiope > Argiope bruennichi. The sequence continues at coordinate 62,374,675 of NC_079154.1, forward strand.
TAATTAATATTATGTAAATAGAAATAACTTCAGATATCGCGACAACATTGTTAGTATTTAGCATTAATTTTTTTTACAAAATAAATGTTATATTGATTCCATACACATTGAAAACAATTTTAAACCATGTTTGCTGATTCACAAAATATTAAAATTTTCTAACGTCTTTCTATCTCAATTGACAAAAACAGAATGAAGCGTAAAGCGGTGATAATTTTTTTTCTTTACGAAGTACTTATTTAATGATTATAAAAACAATGTTGTTAATACTTTGTATTCTTATATTAAAATATAACTACAAGAATACATCCATCAAAGGCATTTTTTTTTCGCTGTCTGTACTCATTTTCATTTAGGAATATTTTGTTTGCAGTGCTCTTTCTTTCCTCAAAGCGATTCAAATAATTGAAATTCTTCTACAAATTTAATTTTCAATGAAAATTGAAGGTTTTTCCCTCTTAGAATTCATATTAATTCATTTATTTGGACCATGTTAATTCCGAACTAGATTTGTGATTTCTTATTTCAGACGGAATTTTTTTGATATCGTCACCTACGAATTTATTTAATATCTTAATTAGAAGACATATCCTACCCTGTATATTTATTGCTTATCCAATCCTTATAATAATATAAAGGACACTTAATATAATGAGGATTTATTAATTGATTTTTTTTGCATTATAAGTGATGTATTACTTTCACTTAATTTCAAATTTAATTACTAAAAATTCAATAATTCGATGCACTTATCAGATATGTCATTTCGCAAGAGTTTAAATGATCTATTCATTATATAAAACTGATGATTGTAGCACAGTCCTTCCGTTTGAAGCTTCTTAGCTTAATTTTAAAAGACAAATACTCAAAACATGGTGTTGAATTAATATAATCTGAAATTAATGATGAAACTTTAAAGGATATATTATTTTTATGAGCATAGTTTGAAATTAAAAATATTATAACGATTAATACATTTTTATGTTTGATTGTATAACCTTGATACGAAGAAGGAATTCCTTCTGTAAAAACCTTAACAGAAGATTGATTTGTATTCCAATATAAATAGACTGATTCGATGTTCGCTATGTAAGCATAAAAAGTTTAGAAAAAACAATGGAATTTAGATATTTAAACGATAGGTTGTTTAATGTTTAAATAAGCATAATCAACATAATATTCTAAGAATTTACCAATTTCATAGACAGTAGACGCCATCACTGATCACAAAGTGATACAAGTGTGACTGTAGTTGTGTAATAATACTCTTGAATATTGATGCAATACCATAGAGCTGATATATCAGTATCTCAGCTCTATGTGCAATACTGTTGAATATGCATTAACTAGACGATCGCTGTATATATTATGCCAGAAATTCGTTTATGGATTGCATAAGGAAATATAAATAAACAAACCAACGAATTATAAAATGAACTCGCAAGATGTTAATGTCAGCATTTCAACACCCTCATAATAAACCAATAAATTATTCTTTCCGAAAAGATATTTTAACTAACTAATTAAATATCTGCCATTTGATCAATTCTTAGAAAAAAATTTTCTCGGTTTCTCGTATACATAATATAGAGAAAGTTTAATAATCGTCAAAAAATTCGAACTCAAGATTTTGATGAAAATCCACGTTTTAAACCTGTTCGAAAAACACGTTTTTGCAAAATGTCTGTCTGTCTGTGACAAAGATAACTCAAAAAAACTTTGATCTAAACGGACTTTAGTATACGGTCTTTATACCAAATTTGTAGATTTCTATCTAATTTTGAGCAAAATCCGCTTAGGAAAAATCTGTCTGCCTGGCTGTTTGAATATTATTTAACACGGTAATTGCTAACGAAGAGAACGAAATAGATAACATTCGATACACAGAATTAACATCTATAGTCTAGATGTCTTCCAAATTTTGAGCTAAATCCAACAAGAGGTTGACCGTCTGTCGGTCTGAACTTTCAAACACATGTAAACGTGATAACTCAAAAACTTAACGATTTAAATATATGGAATTAGATATGGCACTTTATGACTACAAATTCAGTTTTGTATCAAATTTTTGTTTCAATCATCTGGGAAAACGCATCTATTTTAAAACACTAATTCGATTTCCAGATACTATTAACTGCATGCCGGGATTAATTGAAAAAAAAAAAACCCTCCGCCAAGGATAACACAATAGATTCATTAAATATGCTAAATTCAAGTCAAAGGTTGATATTCCGTAACTATTGTACACCAATGCAAGGCGTTCTCTGGTGATAACACCTTTATTACAATATGCGAAAAAGTTTTGGAGGTATTACTCCTCCTAGTTTTATTGATAAATTTGATAACAATAAAGCTTGCAATTTAATAAAACTTGATGAATTTCAAATGTAAAAATGTAATTTTTTTGATATCGATTGAATTTAATTTGCTTCTTCAAGTCCGGAATCCAGATATGAGCAAAAAGCTGCTCTTCACCAAGATAAAGGGCTAAAGAGTCTAGGATAAGGTCCTTGAATAGGAAAATCTTTCGGATCTAAACAGAAATGATGCTGTTTAGCCGTAAATGATGCCAAAGCCTTTCTGCTATTTAGTTAGCGGATGTTTTCCAAATACTGAGATTCAATGTCGTAAACTATTTAAACTGCACTTCTAATTTACACCCTTCACCAATACTTCTAACTAATGAAAATTTAGGTAATTAATCTTCAAAACAGTAAAGAATTTTAATTCCAATCTTTTGAAGAATTCACTAAGGAATCATTTCTCATATGCTCGTATTGTTGTTTAGCAAAGTTTCGTTCTAAATTCATTGATGCTCGCAACATTAAGAATTTTTTTTTTTTGTCGTTTAAAATAACAATTTATTTTTTTGCTACTTACTTTTTGGAAATACAATTTTGGTTCTTATAACAAATCTTTAATGAACAGTTCTTTCATTAATTCATGCATTATAATCCAGTTTATTAAATACTTTTCTATTTACAACAGAATTATTCATTACGCTTAGCATTATAAGAGATTTAATATAAAATGTACATATAGATGGAATATAGATGACTATTTAGGAACCAGGAACAATTTACAAAATATGAATACTTCGCCAATGAATGAAACCAATGTAGTTTCCGGAGAAAAAAAAATGGAAATAAAAACGGAACCATTTTTTTGCCACGAAAACCAGAATTTATTAAAAACATAGTTTACAATTTAAATTAGAAAGTTGTACGGTTGATAGAGTGATGCGTTACTAAGATACTGAGTGTAATAATCACTTATCTCTATTACTCGAACCAGGAAAAACACTGTTAAATAAGAAATAATTTTTTTTTTCTACAACTTCAAATAACATAGCTCTTGCTTAAAGCTCAGTTATAATACCAAATACGGCGCATACGTACACATTATTCAGCGTAAATAAAAGCTAGTTATGTAATTAAATAATACAAACAATTAACTTTGTTTTTTATTCAATTCCACATTATATTTGTTATGGTATTCCAACGAAAAATTTAATGTATTATTTCATTATTTCCTTATTTTTGTTTCCTTGATTAATATATTAATAAATATTTTAACGTTTCTATAAGTATTAATGTTTAAGATTTTTAATAAAGATCATGAGTAGTGTATACTCAGTTTATCGCCTCAGAAACCATTGTATATCGATGAAAAAGAAAAATATTACATAAACATTAAAAGTAATATTTGACGTTTCTTGTTCTACTTCTAGGAGAAAGTATCGCAACGTAACGACCATTAAAATTTACTTAAAATATATATCGCAGATGATATCAAAATATGTCTGACATCAGTTACTGGCAAATGATATTCTTCAATTTTAACCACACGCAGTTGGTAAGAGAGGGATTTTAATTGACTGTTGTAGTTCTACAAACGAGTATTTCAGAACTGCTGTTCAGTATTGAGACAACTACTTTGAAAACCACGTGTTGGCTGTCGGCGTAAGAACTCTCGTCATTCAATCCACCATTATTGGCTTTAAAGAGAATTGCTTCAGATTGCTCATTGGTAATGGCTTCAGGTAAAGCATTTCTCAGCCTTGAGATTGCGGCCAACATGTGGACGAATTCCCTAGTTTCGTTCCGTAGAGAGAAACCCGATGGTGTAGACATTGGCTTGAACTGGGCAACTTGGCAAGCTTTTAGAATCCTGTCCTTGGTTATGTTAGGCTTTCTTGAATCATGGATGGTAAAGCAAACATCAGAAGTCAAATGCTTTTCAGCCAGTTTTGACACTAAAAAAGACATGGAAAATTATCATATATGTTGCCTGGGACTTAACATTCTACAGACAGACTACTCAAATTCACGGAACTTAAATGTCTAGTTTTTTTTCTTTTTTTTTAAATTTAAAATCAAAAGTGCACTAAAAGAACACAATTGCTTAAAAAATGATGAACAAAACAAGTAAATAATATCACAAACTCCCCAAAAGAATGTAATACAACTGTGTTTTATGCTATGATTTTGCACTGGAATAGAAATAACTAAATTAGACTGGAATTACAGAAGTCTTTGTTTTCCTCCAGAGGGTTATTTTATTCGTAAAGAGAGGCAAAAACGGCAGACATTTGAATGCAATCTATCCATTGTTCATGAATTTTATGATATCATAAAGCTTAGAAACATGAGTTTGTGTGTATTGGTACAAAAATTTCGCAAAAAATATGATAATAATGATCGATAAAAAGTGTCATGCATACCTTTATTCATAAAAAAAAAAGGTACGCAAAAAGAATCTTTAAAAGTTTAGTAATGCTGATAATGATTGTTTTAATATAAATGAAGCAGTTATAAAGATTAATATACGGATTTATTAGATGTAATTTATCCTTTAAGTACGGCATTTAAGTTGATACTTTATGGAAAAATCTTTCAGAGAAATAACTCTCTCGGATTGATTGATTGTCCCACTAATTTGAAAATCAAATGTGAGAATTTTTATGTACAGAGAATAGCATTCGTTAGTTTTTAGAATAATGCTCAAAATAATGGAGATTTTAAAATTCCCCATTTCAAAATCACAAAGTAAAGAGTACAGAATTCATATTAAAATATTCGATGAATTTAATTTCGTAATTTTATTTTTAATCTAACGATTTAATTTTAAACATTGATATATTTTATTGCGTAACTTATATTTACTCACTTTTTCCTCTGATTTTAACTTCAACTGGCCAATGATCGGAAATCGAACGTGCCTGAAAATGTTAAAAATGATATTTCATTAATTTATTAAAAAACTAATGTATACGATGAAACAACGAATATTTTTTCGATTAATTTCTATATTACAATTAAATATAACGTCTAAGCCCTGAACTCAAAGGGATTATTTTCACGTGAGTAACAAACGCTATGTGAAGGATATTGAATTAAAGTGTTACGTAATTATCCAACAAAAGCTATTTGGAGTAGTTGGAATTACTCAGAATGTATGAAAGAAAAGCTTTAAAGAAAAACTAAAAACCATGATAATAAAGTAGAACTGTAAAAAAAAAGGGAGATAGAAATAAACTCATCGACTGAACCTAAAAAAATATACTCTAATCAGGCATAGAATAGTTGAAAAAGGAAATCATCCTTTGATGAGTTGTTTTCCAAGAATGAATAATATGCCCATTGAAGACGATCCGGATTTGGAAATGCATGAAAACAGATTTTATTGAGAGAAGTCAATCGATACTGATGTGATACATTTGAAGTAACAAATACCAATTTGCTTTTGGAATCCAGTAACAATCTTTCTGTAGAGAAAAATACGCTAAGTTTCAGTACGGCAATAAGATAAATTGCAATTCTATAACATGCAATTACATTTGTATTATGCTACATGAATTGGCTTCATTTAGACTCATTAGATGGAAGTAAAATGAGTCGAGTAAATTTCAGAATAAATCGTGCACCTACAAGAAGATAATGAAGGCGATGTCCCGGTATAGTGTAAGCGAAAGTGGAGTTGGGTATTGAATGACTTGAGCTCTATTTTTATCATATGACTATAATCGGGATTTGGTTCGCCAAATATGACACTTTTAGATAACGTTTAAGATGTGGTAACCTCTTCTAGAACTGAACCTTCTCAGTAACACAACCGCATTGTAAACGAGACAACTGATTGACAGTTTTATGATTCGTACGCAAATGGTTGTACGCATCTGTCCCACTACCATGACTATAATCGGGATTTATCTTATTCTACATATACAGGGTGTTCATTAATTATTGTCGGGGTTTCCGTACCTCATAACTTTCGAATAAAAAATATTACGTAAAAACCGATTACGTATTCGTAAATTACAACTCAAAGAATTTTATTAATGATATTAAAAAGATTAATGAATTTGCACATGGCTGCCCTTCGTGGCTCTTAACACATCGAGACGAAATTCGATTTCCCTCCAAGTGTTCTCCAGCATTTGTGGAGTAACATTTTGGATCGTAGTAACGATTCTGCGCTTCTGTTCGTCAAGGGAGGGCGCAGGGGTCTTGTACACAATGTTCTTGACAAACCCCCATAGAAATAAGTCCAGCGGTGTTATATCTGGTGATCTCGGAGGCCACGTAAAATTCTTTGAGTTGTAATTTACGAATACATAATCGCCTTCAGCTGAATGCCTACAAAGTGCAAATTGTGCAAGCTTTACAATTTAATATCATTAATAAAATTCTTTGAGTTGTAATTTACGAATACGTAATCGGTTTTTGCGTAATATTTTTTATTCGAAAGTTATGAGGTACGGAAACCCCGACAATAATTAATGAACACGCAGTATTTCCACGCGCCGCTGTTTGGCAGTAGTAACAATCTACAGTATTTTTTAGTAGATTCGTAAATAAGACAAATTAGTATCTAAAATAAAGAGTTCAATTTGGTTTAATACCATTTTAAACTTAATATTATTCATTATTAACTAGCAATTTTAATCGCAGGTTCATAAAAATGATTACTTTACTAAAATAAACAAATTCAAATGATTGACAAAGATGAAAATAAAGAGTTAAGATATTCGCTTAATCAAATAAATAAAACAATATTTAAACATTCTGCATACGTTCAAATCACTTATTGCCAATCAACAAGTAATACCGCCCATATCATTTTTCAAAATTCCGTTTCAAAAAAGAAAGAAAAAAAAAAGTCGCATGTTTATTTCTGATTTTTTCTCATCAGGTGTGCGTTTCGTATTTATATCAGATATGAAACAAACAAATAAAAAACAATTTAAGCTAGTCGGATGAAATTTGTTATATGGTCTTTACAACGAATTTTCAAATTTCTAAGAAATTCATTCAGAGGAAGGATGTCTGTCCGGATCTCCGAATACGAGGTAACACTATATCTACAAACAACAAAAGCTCGATGAATAAAATTTGATATCCAGATTTTGTTTCTAAAGTATAAATATGTATCAAATATGGAACCATTTCTTTCGGGAGATTGATCGCCAATCGGATCGTTTTATTCATTTATTTATTTATTTATTTTGCTTGCATATAAATGAGAATTCAAGGAAATAATGACTTAAATAAATGAAATTTCGCATGTGACTCTCTGATTTCAATTGTAATTTTGCGTCAAATTTTAATTTCAATGGGTTGGAAAAGAAAAAAAAAAACATCCAAAATAGTATTTGGTTTTCTGATACTTGTATATATTGTGTATCATCAAAGATCGTAAACTAAAAGGGCCTTTCATAACTATTCTTCATCAAATGATGTGCAATTAATAATACACAAATACTTGTTTTCTTTACAATACTACGAACAGGGCCGGCCATATGGGGAGGGGGGGAGGGTGCTATGCACCTGAGACCCGCGATTGAGGGACCCCCAACATGATCATGAAGTAAAATGAAGATGTGAAAGCAGCCATGTGTTATAGTATCCAAATGGATTGTACTCCTGATATTCCCCATAAGGAACAAATGTCAATCATTATTAGATATGCAAGTTTTGAAGAGAAAAGTTGAACTATAAATGAATCATTTATAGGATTTATTGAAGTAACTGATTTAACTGGAGAAAGACTGGCAAAAATTCCATTGAAAAGATTAAGTGAGCTTGATTTAGATATTGTATAAGAATGAATTATAAAGGACAGGCATACTGCAATGGTAGCAACATGAAAGGGAAATATAAAGGTGTACAATTTAGAATAACTGCTTTAAACCCTCATGCAATTTTTTTGTGTTTTGCCTATCACATTCTTTTAATTTATTAATTTGTGATGCCACTTCCAGCAGTATATACTGTAATTTTTTTTAATATTGCGACGTCTATATTGCTTATTTTTTAAATCTACAAAAATATGGGAAATTTTTCAAAAACATTTAAATATTAACTTAAAACATCATACGACACTCGTTGGGGAGCCAACATAGATTAAACTATTTCAAGCAAAAATAATTGTTTTTGATTTGATTTAACTTAATTTGGCAAATAAAATTAAATCTGAAATTCAAAATTTAACACAGTTTTAGACGAAACAAAAGAGATATCAAGCAATTTGAATATTTGAAAACATTTTCCTGAAAAGCGAATTTGTAAAAGAAAAAGATTATATTCCGAAATAGCTGAAGAGGAAGTTAGAGGAAATCCGGTTGAGGATAGATGTTATTAATTAACATTGTAATTGATGCTGCTACTGTTCAGATAGAAAATAGATTTAAAAGTATTTCAACTAAATCTCTGATAAAAGAAACTTTAGAAAAACAGGAATTAGAAAAATGTTCCAAAAATTTTGTATTTATAACAGCAATGTAAATCTAATCCAAGAAATTAGTTTGCTATGGGATTTGCTTTCGTATAAAAAAGATGTAACTAAAGCAAAAGGCATATTGCAGCACATACTAAATAATTATTATAATGCATGATTTCTAAATATATTAACTGTGTTAAAACTTTTCTTTACGTTGCCAGTTACTATGGCAAGTGTTGAGCGTTCTTTCAGCAAATTAAAATTAATAAAGAATTGTCTTCGGACAAGCATGAATGCAGAACGCCTAATTGCACTTGCTGTATTAAGCACCGAAAAAGAAATTGCAAAAAATTCTAATTTCTCTGAAGTAATTAATAGCAAAAATAAAATCTCGGATTAAATAAACGTGCAAAAGTAATATATGTTCGAGATTGTAATTTTTTTTAATCAAAAATTCAGGGCCTCGAATGGCTTTTTCCACCCAGGCCTCTTTATAAAGAAGGCTGACTCTGATTACGAAACGCACAATTTTCACGAGCAGGAGCTAAAAATAAAACTCTGAGTACTTATGATGTTTTTGCGCGAAGTTCGTGATTTTATATTGCAGTGTGGAGAAGAGGACACCTTTATTAAGTGATTGAGGGTAAGTTTCGAAGTCATCATTACCGCTCGTTATTTTCTTGTATATTAAATATACATAGAGTAAGTATTGTCGTTGTAAAAAAAAAAAAAAAAAAAAAAAAAAACCCGAGCCGGAGATTTTGAAGAATTTTTTTGTGTGAGACCTTCCTAAGTCCGAAAAATACATTTTTGGAATAATGTCTGTCTGTCTGCGTACGAACACGATGTTTTGAGCGAGGCAGATGAAATTTAATATGTAATCTTTACACCAAATTTGTATATTTGTATCAAATTTTGAATGAAATTTATTCTGTGGAAATCTGTCTGTTCGGATATTTGAGTATAAGTGAACACGATAACGACAAAACATAAATTAAACTAGATAGATAAAATGTTTTAGCTTTAAACTGTTGATTCGCTTCACGTTTTGAGCCAAATATGTCAAAGGTTTTAGTATCTGTCAGTTTGTACTTTCGCCTGTTTGTATATGCAATACTTTAAAAAATATTTACTTAAATAAACAAAATTTTGTGAGTGATCTTGTGATTACAATTGTAGTTCTATGTCAAATTTATGGTTTCGATCTGTAAAAAAATAGGCATCAAAATTATATATTCGGTTTTCTGATGCTTATGTATTCAGTGCATGTCAGCGATTAATTAAAAAATACTATCCAAGATCACTTGATAACAGGCTCTTTCATATTTACTGTTCATAACTAACTACCAGGGTATATAGTTAATGCATAAGTACCGTTTTTCTTTGCTAAACTCTGAAGCGCACAATTCTTATATTATTTCTAATATATTCTTATATGTTCACTATATAAGAAATTATATATATATATATATATATATATATATATATATATATATATATATATATATATATATATTCTTATATATATATATATATATATATATATATATATATATATATATATATATATTCTTATATAGCGCACAATTTTTATATTCTATTATATAATTAAAAATACGAGCTCTCGTCGTGAAGTTTAATGCTTCGAAAAGCTCTTGTTTATAGTGTTATCCTTTATTGGTAAGAGACAAATTTTTGAAATAGGGCGTGTAAAAATACCTGTGTTAGTTTTTAATTTAACAACTCTTACTCTGCCTTCATTTCCATAAATTATCTCTAAAATTCTAGCCATTGCCCATTTGCAAGGAGGCAAATCATTTCCTTTAACAATACTAGACATTCGACCTTAACGTTATTTTTTATTTTTTTTGAATTGCCACTTATTTCTTTGCTGTAAGTGGTTCAAATAGTCAATTTTCCAGCGTTTACAAATTGTTTGAACACATTTGGTAGTATATTGCCAGCGCGACAACCTATTGTCAGAAATGTCTACAATTTCCGGTTCAGGTATTGAAGTAATGGGGCGTCCAATGATAAAGTGTCCAGGAGTTAAACGTTCATATTCATTAATATTATCTGATAATGGAATTAAGGGACGTGAGTTAAGTATACCTTCAATCTGAATTACTATTGTTTCAAGTTCTTCAATAGTTATTTTACTGTTAGCTAAAGTTCTATAAAGATGGTGTTTAAATGATTTTACTCCTTCCTCCCATAAACCTCCGAAATTGGGAGAACAAGGGGGAATAAATTTCCATTGGATTGATTCTGCGGATAGGTAATTGACTAAAGTCTCATTAGTCTGACAAACTAGTTTTTTTAAGCAATTTAATTCTGAAGCTGCACCCTTGAAATTAGATGCATTATCTGACATCAATGTTGCAATGCGACCTCTATGGGCGCAGAGTCTCTTTAAAGATGCAATGAAAGCTTCAGTCGTCAAATCTGTTACCGTTTCTAGGTGAATAGCTTTAGTTGACAAACATACAAAAATCGCTACATAAACCTTTGAATATATTCCCTTTCTTTGGTTTTTAAACTTTATTTGAAAAGGGCCACAAAAATCTACCCCAGAATTTAAAAATGGAGAACTAGGAGTTACTCTCTCTGAAGGTAAATTTCCCATTAACTGGTCTACCACCCTAGGTCTTTGCCTAAAACATCTAATACAATCATGGACAATTTTCCTTGCAATACCTTTACCATTTAAGGGCCAGTACTGTAATCTAATTTGATGTAACAAACCTTGTGCACCAATATGTAGACATTTTTTATGTACATGCTCAAAAAGTAACTTAGTGAATGTATGCTTACTGGGTAAAATAATTTGATGTTTAGATTCAAATGGCAAGTCAGAATTTTTAAGTCTACCGCCAACTCTAAGTAATCCTTTTTCATCTAGAAATGGATCTAAAGATCTTAACTTACTTGTTTTGAAATATTTTTACCTTTATTTAGTACATCTATTTCTGATTTAAATTCACTCAACTGTGCTACACTAGCTAAATATTCAGTACTTCTTTGCAGCTCCTCAGTAGTTAAATATTTACTTATCTTATTACGAGACTCCTTAGCTTTAGTGTTGTTAATAAACCTGAAAATAAAGCTAACTATTCTAATTAGTTTTATGAAATTACTTGTAAGATTAAAGAGTTCATCATAAAAATTTGAAGGAAAGTCATTAATGTTCATAGTCACAATACATTTTAGTTCATCAGCAAAAGCAAAATCCTGCATGGATTGATTGTCTACTGGTTCATCAGGACCAGAAAACCACATTTTATTCTTTGAGTTCATCTGCACTGCATCCTTTAGAAATAATGTCTGCAGGACTGTTTTTGCTACTTACATGTTTCCAATGGCAATCTGATGTGAGCGTTTGGATCTCCGCAACCCTATTGCTGACGAATGTTTTTAGCTTATAGGGCTCAGTCTTGATCCATGCCAAAACAATAGTTGAGTCTGTCCACAATGAGATCACATCAATGGGTAATTGCAGAATTGGAACTATCTTTTTCACTAATCCAGATAACAGCAACGCGGCACACAGTTCAAATTGGGGAATGGTAAGTGACTTTAAGGGAGATACTCTGGATTTGCTGCACACTAGACTAGTTTTAAACTGTCCAGATTGGGTGAAACACTTTAAATAGACCACAGCAGCATAGGCACGTTCTGATGCTTCAGAAAATCCATGAATCTCAATGCGAACTGCATCAGGAAGTAGAATAAACCTTTGAATTCTGAAGTTGTTTACTTCTGAGAGTTTTATGTAGAACCTTTTCCATTCTGTCATTGCATCAGATGGTAATTTTTCATTCCAGTCCAGTTTTATCTTCCAAAGTACTTGGATAAATATTTTTGCCTTTGTAATGAGAGGGCCTAAAAGTCCAAGTGGGTCATAAAGACTCGCTATTTCTGACAGCACTTCCCTCTTTGAAAAAGAGTCCTTAGGCTTGATCTTTACCTTATATGTAAAGCAATCTTCTTTTGGATCCCAAAACATAGCTAATTTACAGAACTAACACCTTGTTATTTCGAAAATGAATAGGATGTGGTAGACAGGTTTTGTAGTAAATTAGTTATTAGCGACCTATTTGTGAAGCTCAAATCCAGCTCTTCTGAGGAGTTCAGAAATCTGGGTTTGAAGATTTTTAGTATCTTCTAGCGTTGCATCACCTGACAGAATGTCATCCATGTAGAAATCAGAACAAATCACATCTGCAGCCTTAGGAAAGTCCTTTTTTTCCTCATCTGCTAAAGCTCTTAAGGTCCTGGTAGCCAAAAATGGCACAGAAACTGTTCCATAGGTTACTGTAGACAGTTTGTAAATCTTCACTGGAGCATCAGCACTTGATTTCCAGACAATACGCTGTAAGTCTCTTTGAGTGGGATCGATCAGTATTTGTCTGTAAATTTTTTTAATATCTGCACTAAATGCATATCTGTGTTTTCTGAATCTACTTATTATGGAAAAAAGATCTTGCTGAATAATACCTCCATTTAGTAAAATGGAATTCAGAGAATATCCACTTGTTGTTTTTGCACTTGCATCAAAAACCTCTCTTAAGGGAGTTGACGTTTTCTCAGGTTTATATATCGCATGGTGGGGAATGTAATAGTTCACATTGCTATCATCTTCAATTTTTATCTCCTCCATGTGTTCTAAACTCTCATATTCTCGCATAAATTCCTTATATAAGGTTTCCATAGTATTATTTTTATTTAATTTATTCCAGATACCATTTAGGCGATTGATTGCATTTTCTTTGGAATTTTCTAGTAATGATTCGGCATTTTCTTTCGTGGGTAGCTGAATTATCAATCTTCCCGTTTTATCTCTTTTATAGGTTTTAACAAAATGCTTCTTACAATAAATTTCTTCTTCACTCTTTGTTATTTCTTTAGCATTACCCGGCAATGATTCCAATTCAAAAAATTGTTTAACTGCTTCATCTAAATTTGGTTCACTTACCAGATAACAATTGGCTTTTTGAGGTAACTGAGGAAGAATGCCTGTAACTAAATAACCAAACTTTGTATTTTGTAATATTACATCTCCATTTTGCAGCCGAAGTTGCTCAGGTTTTAAAATTTCAAAAAATAGCTCACTTCCTAATAGTAAATAAATTTGACCTGGTGTGTGGAAATTGAAATCAGCTAGTTCAATTGAAGAGGGAATATTTAATGCAGATATATTTAATTTCGATACAGGAATCTCATCGGTTATTTTAGGAAGAATGGAACATTTCACCATGTGTGAAAATGAATAATCTCGATTTGATACTTTAATGTTAGCAGCGTGTTTAATAAACTGCGTAATTCCATTTATACCAGTTACACTTTGTTTTATTGATTTTAGTTTGATTCCCAATTTTCTAGCTACATCTTCTCGAAGAATACATACAGTCGAAGCATTGTCTAAGAGCCCTCTTAATTGAACTCTGCGACCATCTGCAGTTTTCACATAAATAAGATGAGTGTTTAATATAACTGATTTATTCCCTTCTATCGCCTCTTTAGTCTCTCTCGGATTCAACGTCAAAGCAGATACTTCGGTTAGTACGTTTAGTTTCGGTTTCGTTTCTGCATCTGTTTGGCTTTCGCTCGCCCGTGCCCTTGAATCTGAAGTGGTAGCGCGATTTTCAGCTGACTCATCATGTATGAGTGAGTTATGCCTTTTACCACAACTTGGAATGTTGCAAGAATATTTTGATTTGCAGATCCCCGGATGAGGTTTAAGACAGTTAATGCATAATTTGTTATTCTTAACCAAGTTCTTTCTGTCATCGATAGACATATTTTGAAAAGTAACGCATCTAAATAGTGCGTGATAGTTTTTGCATAAAATAGAAGCTTTAGCATTGGAATTTTTATTATTAACTATAAGTGTTTTCGCTCTTTTAAATATGCTCGTATTTTGTGGACGTTCGTATTTACTAGGAATACGGTTAATACTTTCTAACAAAGAACTTCGCTTTTCTAGAAATTTCATCAAATTTTCAAATGTAGGAATTTCTGCCGTATTTAGAGAAAGCTCGAATTGTTCCCTTGTCTCTTTATCTACTTTCTGTAGAATGATGTTTACTAGCATTAAATCGGATAGCTTATTTTGTTCGAATTTAAGAACCTTTAACGCTCTGATGTTTTTATTAACGCAGTCCATTAAGGCGCACATTTCTTTAGCAGATTCGCTACGAATTTTCTCAAAATTTATTATTTCTAGCATACGAGAGTCTATCAATTGACGTTGATTTTCATAACGATCTGATAATGCTTTAAAGAGTGATTGAAAGTTATCACTAGATGATTCTAATAATTTAGCTTCTCCTCTTAAGCATGCACGGAGATAATACAGCTTTTGAAAATCATTTATTTGCTCATTGTTACTAATTAAATTAACAAATAAATTTTTTAAATTTGCAAAATCAGCTATTTTTCCAGAAAATTCTGGTAATGGAATTTCCGGTAGTCGGATTTTAGTTACTGCATTATGCTTTGAAACAGGGTTAATTTTAAATTCATCTTTAATTGAATTTAATAGCAATTTCAGACCTACCTCTGTTTCTTCAATCCGTATATTTATTTGATCAATATCTTCTAGGATGGTTTCTATATCTTCCGACGTTTCAATACCGTAATATTGTTCGGATATCTTGTCCAACTGTGCTTGCAATTGTCCAAGTTTCCTTAATTTCACTTCTAATTCCATTGCGTTAATGTCCTTAGAAGCTGACTTTAAGGCACTAAAACTCTCGATTCTTTTCAGAGTAGTTTTTATCGAGCCTTTCAGTTTTAGTTTCTTTTCTGAAACCGCTTCTTGGTCATCGCTTTTTTCAACTTTTTTATCATGGTATTTGCTCCGGCTCGCTTTTGACCAATGTTATCGTCGATTAAAAATGGATGTAATAGAAGAAAATACGGATGACGTTATAGTAATTCAGGCTTTCGAATGCTGTAACCCGTTGAGAGCGGTTGCACAAAATAAAGCCTGAATTACTATAACGTCATCCGTATTTTCTTCTATTACATCCATTTTTAATCGACGATAACATATAGTATTTTACTTGGATTTGAATTTTGAAATGATTGGTTTATAAATTAATATTATTATTTTTTAATGTCTGATCAGCAGGGCTAGATCAGGTCCATGATATTGTGCAATTCAAACTTAATATTTATTTCTAATTTGGTAAATTAAAATTAAATCATTCAAAGACACTATGGCTCGATGCAAAAACCACACATTATTCACAAAAATGCAGAAACTATACTGATTCTTAATTGAATAAATATGGCCTTTACATTCAGATGCAAATCCTTGAACACCATGTCTAATTTTGCAATGATTTTGATATTTTTGTTATATTTTGGAAGCTTTTTGTAAGCTGAAAATAGTTACGAATTGATTTCAAAACCTTAATTCATTTGTTGTTGTTGTTGCCTATCCCGAAGATCAGCAGGGCTAGATCAGGTCCATGATATTGTGCACCCTAAAAAAAGTTCAAAAGCATCAGTGAACTATTTGTCATATCCCGTCTGGTAAACCCCAGGCAGGCAAGGATGTGTTCAGGCGAAGCCTGCACCTTAGAGGGACGTAACCATGGATGGGGTAAATAAGCAGCTTCTGTGGTCAAAGACTGGAGCACCAAGGGTAGAAGACTGATTCAGCTCCGGTACCTGCAGACCTTAGCTGGGTATAATGGAATGGCCTTCACGCCTAGGGTGGCCCTACCAGGAGTAAAACTCCCAACGTGCATCACCCATTCCACCTAGGAACACCCCCTCGTCGCGATCAGGGGGCCTACAGGACTTGAGGGGGTTAATTAATTTGTTTTATATATATTTGCTAACAATTTTTTGAATATTAGCTCTCAAGCGCAAAACGGTATGCAACTGTTTGCAGTTTCGATGATTTTGTATTTTATGAAACATGGTTATATTGCAGCAGACACATAATTTTTTTTTAAAAAAAAGCAACAATTAAGAGGTTAAACTAAACTAAATATTTGAATTAGTTAAACCTAAAAGGATGCAGAATGAGACAAGAGACAATTCCTTAAACGTTTTGCTTTTTTCATTTTCTAATTAGATGACATCTTCTGTTTTGAGAATATGCTGTCTTACTGATTTAATCAAGAATTCATACAGCACTCGAGATGGATTTCACAGCGTAATTTTTATATCAAATCATAACGTCTTTGAATGGTTCATTTCAGTGTGTAAGTTTGAAAAACGATAATTCCATGCTCGTATGAGATCTATCGTGTATTACGTTACCTGGTGCATACTAAATCCTACATCGTATCTACTTCGACCACACATCCTCCTGTTGCTGTGGTGCGAAAGTTTGGAGAAGGGGGGGGCTGCTCAAGTGTTGTCTTTGTCATCTTACCGGGGTACAAAATTAATAAATGAAGCAGATAGATTTGAAAATTTTATATCAACGTAAACAAATGTGTGCATTTTGTGCAAATTAATGTGTATTTACATAAAAAAAATTTAACTTTTATGTAAATTTCGAAGACGTTTTCCTCAATGCTTAAAATAACTTCTTTTATTTGTGAGAATAATGTGTTTTTGAGGATTGATATTAGTAAACGGGACTTATTGAGTCATCTTATCTTGAATAAAATGACATACCTCTTCCATCGTTACATCGAACTCGTATCGATAGTCAAATGCTCCTGCAGATGATAGAATGACACCAGAATTCATGTTTTCACCAGCGTATACAATCCTGTTTGGAAAAGAGATTACAAGAATTGCATCGCAAATGGTTAACGCAATACGCATTTACTTAAGTAATACAATAAAAAGATGGTCTTAAGCTGCTAGAACACTACTGAAATTTCCTTGAGTAATCAAAAGGGAGCAATTTTTCGTATATATGACTTTAGGCGCAAGAAGCGGACTGTATCAATATTCAATTTGACAAATCCAAAATAAAATGCTCCATATAGTAAATTTTTTATTGTGTTTGTATTTTTACAGGTCTTTCGTTTCCACTTTTGAGTTGATTTGTGCATTTTGCTGTTGCATTTAAAATAGATCTCCTATCCATCAATAACTTTTCACGTATTTACATATATACAACACAATATTAACTAGAATTTTGAATTGAAATATATTCTCATTTTGTAAAAAGAAAAAAAAAGTATAACGTATTCGGCAATTAAATCTTCATGCTTAAATGAAAAACATCATAAGATATATTTATGAAGATTTGATTTTCTTTGCTGTAATATTTTTATTAAATACAAAATAAGATTCTAAAGCTCAATTAATTTAGGCTTTTGTCAATTCGTATACTGTAGTTACAGTTTGTTGTCTATTCCGATTCCAAATTCAGAAAAAGTATTATCTCCATCTTTCCGCGCTAATTACATCAAAAATTATTGGTCAGTCTTTGTGAAGAAAAAATTTCGGCGAACACTTGATGATATGCTTGAAAGTTCTCTTCATCTATTTTGGCGGTCAAGCCTGTTTTCGATGACCAAAATTCGAGCTTCTCTTTGATGGCTCTTGGATTTCGCTAAAGTACTAGTAGCTTTAGGTACAGGAATACTAACATGACTTTTGTAAGAAGATCGATCTTAATGTGGTTATTAAATTTGATTTGTATTATTATCATATAAAGCATTTTCAAAAAGCATACGATTTTACAAATTATTCTTAATCCAAATGTCAGTATCGAAGACCTTGCGCCATTTTTATTTCGTCAGTGTTTCCTCATTCCTTTGGTGATACGGACGCTAACTGAATATCATTCCCTCTCTATAGATAACGAATATTAATAAGAAGATAATAGCATTCCAGGAAGAACATTCTATAAATCGTTCATACAAATGAGTTCTTAAAGCATTTTTTTTCCAAAAATAGAAAATCTTTAAAGCACGCACCTTTAGATCTTTTACTTGCTTCCAAAAGTGTTGCTAAACAATAAAAATCTCGATATTTTTTTTTTCACTATCGCATTTCTTGTAATGCTATCTTAACAATGCTTTCTGAAGAAGCGAAACGTGTTCCATTTTGAAGTGAATAAATTTGTAAACTTTCCAAATCAACATTCCGATCTGGCTTCTTTCTTATGCTGATTTACATAGTTGTAAATAAATGGTTAAAATTTTTGGGTATTTTTTTGCTGCGTTTAGGAAATTATTCCGAGTTTTTATTTTTTCTGATTTAGAGACAAAGGTATTGTATAGAATAATAGATTTGAGAAATAGTTTGGTAAACCAGCATAAATTATGTACTATTATATTAAATGTAGCTATATATATATATATATATATATATATATATATATATATATAATATCGTTTGTAAATTTGATATCGTTACACTGTGTGGTTTTGACGAGTGGATGGCTGATTATCAAGTTTAGTAAGTCGAATGCATTTGCTAAGTAGAAGAAAAACATGAAATTTAGAGAGTCTAGGAGAAGTATGATTGTAGTATAAACAATTGTATTGAACTCCATTTACCTCTCCTTTTTTTACTTATATATTTCAATAATTTACTAATGGAGAAAACTTAGCCAAAATTAGCAAACATTGATTCACATCCGTCTTCTAATTTATCAAAATAGAATCGTCTGATATCATGCATTTATTGCATCACATCCGCTAACTCGTCTGAGACAGGTTATAATGTTTTGAATATATTGGATGGTTTCTCGTGTGTGAATATTGGTGGGTACTGTCATACTCTTCATCCACTTATGATTCAAAATGACAAGTGTTATTTTAAAAGAATTTTCACAGCTTCTAAAGGGGATATTAATCAAACAATGAATTAAAATAAGCTGTAGAGACAGTGAATTTATTTTCTTGAATGTAGTAATATTTGTAAATGCTGACCTGTCGAGGGCACAACTTCTGTAATTGGTGGTGGTGTCTTCAGTTCGAGGGATGGCCCAGGTGAATTCGTGTCTAGTCCAGAGCGAGATGCTGTCCCAGTTCTGTTCCTTCACATAATCGCAGTCTGCGTTAAAGTCGCCCATTATCAAGATGTCCTGAAATAAAAAAAGTTCTTCAGTATATTCGTAATATAATTACATGCGACGTCATAGTCACATGGTAAGCACAATTTTTATGCCATCTGTGTATTTAATACTGCATTATAGCTTTGTGTTTGTTTACATTTACCCAATCTTATTGAGTAAAAAAAAAATGTTTTGCTGTTTACTTTTCGCTGTTTCTGTTGCATCAGCATTTAGTATCGGCAAAATATTATAAATAAAACTTCTCTAATTACCAAATGCTGGAACATCAGATTCTTTTAATACGCAAAATTGATAGGGAACCAGACAAATTTACATGTGTAACAAAATAATGCTCACTGTTGTAAGAAAAAAAATTTAATAACTCTAGTATTTAAAAAAAAGTTCGAAAAGAATTTCCTTAAATTATCGTTTGCGTTTTTCCCTGAAATCGTTAAGTTGAGTAGTTTAAATTAAATCGCGTACGTTACAGTTTTAATGAGGAAGATGATTGTTTTGCGAAAATGATTTTCAAGTTTCCATTTAATAGTTCCGAAATCTATGGAAATTTTTAAAAAATTGTCCGTTTTTCGGTAGATGATGTTTATAGGTTTATGATTTTCCAATTATACTGGTATAAAATTTATTCACATATTTATAAAAAAAATATAAATTTAAGTAAAACAAATTGAAAATATTATAAATTAAGAAAACATTTAATCAAACGCACTTTAATAATACTAACGAATATGGATGATTCCAATATAAATAGAAAACAATTTCAAATGAACGTTAATAGCAATTTTCAATAAAAGAACAAAAATGATATTACTATGTAAGAATTAAAAAAATTGTCATATAAGACAGTTAAAGAATATTTGTTTGTTATTGTTATGAATAACAATTGCATCATGCTCAGTAGATTTAAAATTTGATTTTACGCATATCACTTTACAATTATTATGTTAGCATGAATTGGCCTCAAATACAACTGATGAATAGCAGAAGTAATTCCCATAATTATCCTTGGTTTATTTAATAAACAAAACTTTATTTAAATAACTCAAAGTTAATTTTCAAGAATAACTTTTCTTTTGTATAACCTATTGAAAATTCTCCTTGATTAGATATTTAAACATATTAAAATTTAATTTTTAGGAGGATGGATTTTATTTTTTATTGAATAAACAAAATTATTATTGCTTCTTTTGCACCATTTCTAACGATATTTCTAGGAAAAATCAAGGTATTCTGACGTATTATAAGGTTTTTACCTCGATATCATATTTATCTTTCATAAAATCGTATACATCGGCCAGTGCATCAATTTCTCTAACAGCTTGAGATGGCTTCACGTGATATCCAATGAGTCCGAACCGCTTCATGTCTCCTATAAGCAAAAAAAAAAAAAAAAGGTAGAATCAGATTTTGGAAAACATTTTGGACTATTTCTTTCGGTGCATATTATTAAAAAAAAAGAGCCTAAAGGCTTAGAATTATTGAATCAATAAATAAATGAATGAATGAATGTAAAAAGTAAAAGAAATAGTAAAAAAATTCACCCGTTTCTATATTTGTATATCTTAAGGCAGTTATACTTTTAAAACTTTATTTTTTGTATCTACTATTGTTTTTGAAGAATTTGAGCAAAAATTGCATATGCAGAAAATTCTCAATTTAAGGAATCATTTAAAAGGAAACACTTGGGCTTTACCGATAGAAAATTTGAGGTAGTATGATGGTGGCTGGTATGAAATGAAAATAAATATGAAGATGCCTCCCAAAGGCAATGTGATTTACACGTATTTAGATAGGGTATATTAATACATGCGAAAGCGAACCACTCCTACCTTGCCTTAGCATCCGGATAAATGAATAGTTGTTACAATATTGTGGGAGGGGATTATGGTTGAGTCCTAATGTCACCGGTCATGGTAATACGCTTCCTATAGCAGACACGTCATGAGAGTGGAGGTAACTTGACCAGACACCTATCTTTACTCACCAAGGAAGCGAGAACCAACCATCAGATCGAAAACTTCTCATCCCCATAATTTATGTGCCTCTAGTGGGGAAGAGCATGTTTATAAACCAAACGACATATTTTGCTTGTTTTTAATTGTAGTAGGGAATCTGTTGACAGCATTAAAAAGCATTCAGATGCTAATTTTTTGATGGAATTTTCCTATTTCTGTTTGTATTTACTTGTGCGTATGCAATTTGAGAGAAAACAGAAGGCTTTTTTCAACGATGAATGAAGAAATAAAATATGTGAACCATTATAACATTTTTGAATCCATTGATTCCGCCCATCGGAGGGTACTTCAGACATGGGGCTGAGAAGCTTCCGGTATGGTTGTTGGTTGTCTACAACCAGGTGAGTGCATAAATGATGTAAGGTCTGCTATACCCTATTCGGTGATGGGACGGGTTGTATCAGGACTAGTGATGGCTCTTAGGATTCAGCTCGGTTCCCGCCAATGCCGTTGCGGTGATATGGCCATTCAGATTTTTCTGTGTACCTTAGTGGCGGATCGGAGTAGCCAATATGTGGTTATCTATTGACTTCAAATCCAAAGCGTCATCAAAAATTCGCTGGTTTGCAGTTGCGAAATCGTTGTTGACATGATGTTGTTTATACGGTGATTTACTATGTATGAATTACGAGGCTCACGATTAAAAATTAGATGTTCAATACAGCAGATTGCTAATCTTCAAACATCAAATTCGGCAGACAGCTATTTCGTATTTAGTAACTATTTACTAAGAAGGAATTAACATGTTTTCGGAATAACTTCGGGACTTATTATGATAGAAAAATCTTTTTTAGACGATTTTTAAATTAAAAAAAACACACCCTATTTTTAAGTTATACCACTTTTGTATAATTCTTTCTCTAATTTTAATACATTAAAAAAATGTTTTTCAATATATTTAAAAAACTCGTTTTCATTGTTTTAGTAACTGCGTCTGTATGCGCAAGTGCGTTTAAATGGCATTAAATATAATTGTGGGCCCATTATTGAAATGAAAATAACCCTCGTTTTATAATCATATAATTTTTTTTTAAAGATGAAGGTATATGAATCTTGGAACATCATCATATTACGTTGCTTCGACTTATAGGTTCGAATCTATTTAAATATTTTTCTTGAAAAAAATTTTTTTAACGGTAATTATTTTATGTTCTTTTGACAAAAACTGTGTGATAACTAATGACTTTGAGCTACTTTATTCATTCATGTATTTTTTTACCTCGCCACCTATAAATATATCGGCATCAGATTTCGTTGTTTCTGACTCTATATGTATAATCGATGTCAATTAGGTAGATCACAAATAAGATATTCTCATGTATCATGAAAAATAATTCTCAGGTTATCATGTTTGAAAGTGTTATTTTTCCCATATGGCCAGTTGGAGAGATACTTTCCTTTTTCGATTTTCACTTGTAAACACATAATTTTGTTAAATTTCGTAGTAAACAAAAAAGAAGCTCATGCAGTTGAATTTACTTCATCTGACCTATTTGACTGACCTATATTTACAGCATTTAGGTAAAGACCATTATCAAACTTATTGCTCTTGTAATTTATTTGTATATCCATGAATATACAAGCCGATGCACTATCAACCCATTTACGGATTAAGCTGAAAATGGTATATATATCTACTATTTTCGTGATAAAATTGTATGTTGAATCAGATTAAACTAACTTACGTATTTGAATTATTGTGTATACATGTTTTTGGACAAGAAAGAACAAAAACTTTTCTTCCACAAATATCGTCAAAAAAAAAAAAAAAAGTGCAAATTCGGAGAGAAGATTTAACCCAAAATTTCATTTTTCTAGAAAGTGGTGTTTCTGAGTTAACTTGGCTGAAAAATTAATCCAAGAAGTGATTTTTTTCGCTCTGAAACGAGAGAGTCGTTAAAATCTCGAGACCAGTTTTCCTACCATTTCAGTCCTTTTTACTTTTTTTTTTTTGTATAGATAGTATAGAGAAAGTATAGTAATTGTCAAAAAATTCAAACTCGATAGTTTAATAAATCTCCACGTTTTAGGAGCTCAGCTGCCGTCCTCGTCATCTGACCGCGGTTCAAAATTACGAGGTCCGTCCCAAAATAGCCCAAGTGTTACTTCAAACGGGACGTTAATATAACTAAACCAAACCACGTTTTAGGCCTCCCTGAGTTAGAATACATTTTTAGAAAATGTTTGTCTATCTGTGACAAAGATAACTAGTAAAAGCTGTAAATTAAGCGACTGAAATTTGATACACGATCAAATTTGCAGATTTGCATCAAATTCTGAGTAAATTCTGTTCAGAGGAAGTCCGTTTTTCCGGTTGTTCGAATATAAGTTAACACGATACTTACAAATGAAGAGAGCCAAATAAATAAAATTCGGTACACAGATTTAACATCTATAGTGTAGACGCCTGTCAAATGTTGAGCCAAATCTAACTAAGGTTTCACTGTCTGTCGGTCTGTACTTTCAGAAATATATAAACTCTATAATTCAAAAACACAATGACTTAAATATATCAAATTTGGTATGGGATTTTGAAACTACAAATGCAGTTTTTTGCAAATTTTTGTTTCAATCCGTTGAGAAAAACGTGTCTAAAACGCAAATTTGATTTTTGAATAATATTAACGCACGCCAGGGATTAATCGCGAAATAATTCACCAAAGATGACACGATAGATTTAGTAAAAATACTAAATTCACGCCAAAAATTAATGTTACGTAACTATTGTACGCCAATGCCATGCAAGACGTTCATAACAAGGTTATAACAGAGAGCGCGAAAGTTGTAGGAAAACCACTCCCGCTTGTTCTTTCTATAAATTGCATATAACAACGTGTAAAAATGTTTATTATTATTATCGTATGATGTATCGTTTGGAGTTCCAAATATGGGAGTTTTTTTTTCTCTATATGTATATTATACGTCCCAATACGTATTATTACGTACTGGAAAATTTCCCATACTAGAGTGATTTTTAACTCCTTCATGTTCATTTTCTAAGAAACGCTACCTACCTTTCACGAGCAAATTAAATTTCAAGTCATGATTAGCATACAATTTGTTTTGCAGTTGCATCAGATAATCGAATTTTCTATCCCTCCTTTTTCTTTTGAAATCCATATTACTCAAGCCAATCCAAATGGTATAAGACAACCAAAGGGAGGGTTTCAGTTTTGAAAAGTTAACTAGTTTATATAAAAAAATAGAATAATTCCAATAGATGAATGGCGACAGTAAAATGCTAAAACGTAAGTATTTTTGAACAGACAGAATTATTAAACAAATTACTCACTCAGCGTTGGTGAGTCAAACAGCAAAAAGAAAGGTTTGCGGTAAAATTTCTCAGGATCGTAATAAGATTCGGATTTTAGCATCCTTAATTTGTCAGTCCTGAAAAAAAAGATAACAAACTTCTATAAAGAGATCGTAAAAGAATTCTAATTCTAAAACATATATCGGTTATTTGATATTCAGATAAAAAGAACTAGAAAAACACAAGGTGTCAGTACATTAATTAATACCGCTAGTTCGGAATTACACCAGAGCTTTGTAATTTCAGATTTAGAAAATTTAGAACGATTTTAAAAAGAGACGGAGAAAATTTTAAGAGGCTGTAGTTTCCACTCAAAACACAATTTTTACTGTAGAATGAATGCATTATCAAACGAAAAGTAAAGGCTCTTGGACCCAACTCTAAGGTATACATGTGCCAAATTTGTTAGGTGTGCGTGGTCAAACGGTCTGTGACACACACACACACTCATAAGTAAGCGCGTGTCAGTATCTTAATGATGTTAAAATAAGTTTTCAGCATTAAATTTTTCCAAGTAAATCTATACGAAAAACATATTTTTTTGAAGACTGTATTAAGAAAGAAAATAAATTGCAAACTGAGAAAAAGCTCAAATTTATTTTTCCCTTTTTGTAAACACATCATTTGGTATTTTTAAATTAAGAAAGCTCCTTAATGGTAACCACATATCTTTGCTCGTGGCATGATGAATTAGCGAAATAAGAACCACAATAACTAAATTAAGCCATAGAAAAAGTAACATTAAGCCTGAGTTATTTTGAGCTTTTAAGTCTTTGAGCCTTTAATTTATTTTCCGCTTGTGTCTATTGAGCAATGAAAAATCGATATCGTCTGCAGACGATAAAAATAAAAAAATAATTGAAAGTAGAGAGGCACAAAAATTAAAAAGAGAAACGTTATAAAAATAGTCTTCATGATTCTTGGTTTCTTTATTTGGCACCTTGCCAATGAAATCAAAATTCTTTGAAATCATTGGGAGCAAAATAATAGAATAAAAGTATTTTGACCGTTCCTGTTTTAGGAGAAAGCTTCTCAGAGAGAAAATATTCGAATATTCTCCTATAAATTAAAAAAAAAAAAGATAATAGAACTAGAACGTCGGTTGCAGGAGTTAAATTTCCAATTCTAGAAATTTTTCGAAAAAAAAAGCGGTAAAGTTTTTTAAAAATTTAATAAATAATATCAGAGGTGTAAAGCAAATTTCTTTAGAAAAGGTTATTAATTACTTTTTCGAATGTGCCCATTTTTTTCTTCAATCAGTAGAAATGATACTACCGGCAAATATGCTGAGAAAAATTATACAAAATTATACAAAACATCAAATAAAACATTAAATTTACATTAAATCTTGAAATTTGTGCTTGGAGATGGATTGAGTCATTCCATTACGGTGATACTTAATATCCATTTCCTCGCCAAGTGTAACAAAATATTGCCAACCTTCGAAAAATTAGCCGAAAGTCCACCATCTTGGATGGCTTCAAGATGTGGTAACAAATGGCTTTTAGGGCTGCTGAAAAAATATTAGGATTGCATTTGAATCTTGAAACTTGTGCTTCGAAAAATAAATGTCCCGAATTCCAGATAAATGCGGGATACAATCACCCCTAACGAGGGTCATTAGAAGGACCGAGGCTGGATTACTGAATACAAAGGGCGCGTAATTGCGTAGATGGAAACTTTAGGGGCTCGGAAAGTCTCTATTTTTTTTTTATTTAAAAACTATTTAATTTTGTACTATCATTTAATTATAAAAGAAGTGCAGTCGAAAAAATAATTATGAACAAATATTGCTTTAATATATTTTGGGACATTATTATATTAACAGTGTTAATAAATATCCATTAGTAAATTCAATTCTCAACTTTTTTTTTAAAGTGGTGTTTTATAATTTTAAGTACGACATTCCTATTTTATTGTAAAGTATTATTGAAGACTTTATTAATAAAGTTTTGGAAAATTTCGCTGCAAAAAGGAATTCTAAGATTTGCATCCCTGAAGTCTCCTAGAAAGTTACATCCAGCCCTTACATCCAGGGTTATTTCTCATTCCCTTTGTAACAAAACATCTGGCAATCATACTCACAAAATCGCCCCCCCCCCAAAAAAAAAAAATTCAACTTTTGGCAAACGGACATTATTTTTAAATCGGACTCCTAAAATCTTTGTGTTTGTCTGCTCTACTTTAATCAAGTCATCTATAAATAGAAAATACAGAAGGCAAGATCAATAAAATTTTGGAAGTAATTTAATACCAAAATGATGAATATGTATTATATTTTGAGCCAAATCCGTCAACCTATTACTTGATTGTTTGTTAATTTTTGTGAATAAACGCTAGAATTCAAAATTTCAATAAGATAAAAGGGTAATTTTAATTGTGTTTTCTTACATCGAAACTATACAGCTCTGTAAAAATTTGAATCATATTTGTCGATATATAGATTGTTTTTTTTTCTCTGTGATCTAAAGAATACAAAACAATTATTCATTTTTATGCATAGTTATAAATAGATAAAAAAAAAATCGTGAACACAATAGGGCATCGGAACAAAGTCTGAAATGTATTTTTGATTTGCTTAACTTTGTTATGAAACAAAACACAAAATGCGCTCATTAAGGGTAAAATATTTTATCGGATTAATGTTGCAACTTCCTTGTGTTAATAATTTGTAGGAACTTAACTGTGTGTGATACCATTATTCTTGGATTTTTCTTTGCATATGAGAAAAATATTAACAATTATCAAACTTACCTGTAGAAAATGGCAATATATTCGTTAACATGCGGATCAATGCTAACTGTCATGTTGTACTTGACGCCTTCCGGAGCATAACTAAAATATAAAAAGAAATTTATAATTTTCTAAATGTAAAAGAATTATTATGAATATTTTTGACATACTGATTAGTTTCTACTCTTCAATTGTAAATGATTTAATATACTTTTGGAATACATCATAAAATGGAATGAATATGGAACTTGATACAAGCTAATTAAGGTCATATTTATTATTTAATATGGTAATTCCTAACATACCCTTGATAAGAATTGTTTTATTGAATTATCAATATTAATTGCATGGACTCGTTAGAGTGAGAATTTTAAATACTTCCTTCGATTTAACATGCGATTATCTTAACGAGTCCTCTACTATAAATTAGTCAAAACTCGATATAAAATATGACAATCTGAAATAAAGGTATTGATTCGAGTATTTTCGAGAAAACACTAGATTATTAAAGCTATTCAGGAATGACTAATGGGATTATTGTTTAATTATAATAGACTTACAAGAAAAAAAAATTAAAATTAGCATAATTTAGTTTTAGTTTTTATAACTGTATCCATTTTTAAAATTTGTAAACTAAACAAACAAATTTCTGTGCTCCGTTTATTTTAAGAGACTGGTGTTAATTTTAGTTCACAAAATCTAAGTAAAAAACAGAGCAAGCAAAGTAATATATATAACTGCCAGCTTTTAGCAGAACACATTTCCTGTGTTTTCATTCCTATATAGAAACGTGATATGTTTCAAATTATATATATGTAAGCAAAACTGTTTGAAGCATTTTCTTGGCCGAAGGAGGAAAAGACACTTTGAATTTTTAACTTTGTTTTATTTCCATCCCGGGAGGCACAGGCAGCACGGACAAGGCACGTCCGTTCACAGAGCGGCACAAAAGCGGAAGTTAAAAGAGAGGGAAAATTATTTTCACAGTGCTTATATACAATGAAATTTTGATAGGGATTTCTCTACACTCGCCGATTTAGACAAGGGAAAAATAGATATCTTTTAAAAGAATGTGCTTGCTGGACGGGTTTTTTTTTATCCTTTTATTCGGAGTGTAGAAACTGTCGGCTTTTAGCCGATTCAACAATTTTGAAACCTGTATTGAATTAATTAAATAGAAAAGGTGGAATGGGATCAGGAAACAAGATGATATTTTATAATGAAATTGATATGGGCTTAATTAAACTGAAAGTTAGGAAATTAAGTTTAAATTAGGTTTTAAAATATCATTACATATATATACTTGAAATATTTAATAAGACAGACGAGGTGTTCTCTTCAGATGTTTCTTCATCTTAATAATTAATCAAAAGATTTAATTTTTAGCAGCTATTAAAAAATTCTTTGTTAAATCCTAAATTGAAGAGAGTAACGTCCTCTCTACAGCAAAGCGGGAAGAAAGGAAAGTTTATTTAACTTCAAATGGGAATTTCCCCTAAATTTAACTGAGAAAGCATTTGTTTTAGCCTCTGAGTTTAGAGTGATATTGTAATTTCAAATGGCACAGTTACAGACTCACAGAAACAGATGCTCACTTGACTCAAAAGTTCATGCTTACTTAACTCACTTCTTTTATATTTCAGTTCAAGTACTTTTCTGTGACCCCTCAGAATAATTTAATTCGCTTTATTTTAAAATAAATATTAAAATTAAAGTATTTATTAGATATACTAATAATTAAAAAAATTTTTAATGGTATCTGAATGTTACAAGTACCAACTGAAATAAATTTTCTGAACTGACGTTTTAAATTGTAAAAGACAAATCTTCCTTCATTTTAAGGTTTATTTTTGTTACTTTATAATATATCGAAAAGTTTTGGGGCTTGATAATACACTTTGATTCAATTGTAATTGCAGCCATGTTAGCTTGCAATTTTGATTAAACATTATTCATGTGCCATTGCTTGAGGTTTTCTTCGATTCGTCATCAAGCTTCAAAAGAGTACAACATAAATAAATGCAGATGTAGATACATTTTGTCCCGGGAGGATTTATTCTTTCTACGCAACTTCTTCTAAGGCAGTGTTTCCAACGGTAGTGACTTCCATTTTTGATAGGATAGTACTCCATGTGAAGCTACAATATTTACATTGGAGTATACAATGTTATGTAGGTGTAGCAAAAGTTCGCAGACTGGTTTCGTAAGGCGGATGAAGCAAACAGAAGCGTATCGCAATCGTTGCAATGGCAAAGGTCTGCTGTTTTAGTCAGTAACGTCAATTGATGGTGATCAAATTAATACATTGGAAAAAAAATTAATGCAATTGAAAACATTAATGCATCTGAAACAATGCAAAAAAATGATACAACAATACTCGATATTAACATAGCATTTTAATTTCACATACTGCTTTCGCAAGTAAATCAAAGCAGATATAATTTTTATGCTGCCATTTGTTGTGATACCAAAAATCTAGTCCTGGCGTTCTTTATAACAGAGTCGTGGAGTTTAGAAATGAACTAAAGAGGTTGAGGTTTTCTTCTATTCGTCATCAAGCTTCAAAAGAGTAATACATAAATAAATGCAGATGTAGATACATTTTGTCCCGGGAGGATTTATTCTTTCTACGCAACTTCTTCTAAGGCAGTGTTTCCAACGGTAGTGACTTCCATTTTTGATAGGATAGTACTCCATGTGAAGTTACAATATTTACATTGGAGTATACAATGTTATGTAGGTGTAGCAAAAGTTCGCAGACTGGTTCCGTAAGGCGGATGAAGCAAACAGAAGCGTATCGCAATCGTTGCAATGGCAAAGGTCTGCTGTTTTAGTCGGTAACGTCAATTGATGGTGATCAAATTAATACATTGGAAAAAAAATTAATGCAATTGAAAACATTAATGCATCTGAAACAATGCAAAAAAATGATACAACAATACTCGATATTAACATAGCATTTTAATTTCACATACTGCTTTCGCAAGTAAATCAAAGCAGATATAATTTTTATGCTGCCATTTGTTGTGATACCAAAAATCTAGTCCTGGCGTTCTTTATAACAGAGTCGTGGAGTTTAGAAATGAACTAAAATAAATTTGTTACTCACTCATTGACATCTTGCACAAATTTTTCCATCAATTTAGGATCGTTTGTCATGAGTTCCAAAATAAGAATCAAATCGTAACGGTGAACAATCTGAAAATTGGTTCAATGTAGTAAAGTTAATAATGTAGTTAAAATTAATAATTCAAAATTTACTAAGAAAATACTAAACAAAAGAAACCGATATATTATAAAACTGTTCTAGTAATTTTTCATTTAAAAATGTTTTAACCGGTTGTAAGAAAGTAATGTACAAAAATGCATATCAATTGATTGTTTAAAGCAGAAGTATAAGAGTAATATTGAAACTTTCGCTCTTGATTTCACTACTCAGCAAGAATTTGTTACTTCGAAATATTGGAGGCAGTCATCAAAATTTGTAACATATAGAGAAGGAAAAGCTATTTAATCTATTCTCGTTTAGACTGGTGCTCGTTTAGATACTGGTGTAACGTCAAAACAACAACAAAACAAACAAACAAACAAACAAAAAGGATTATATTTTTAAATTTCTTTAAAAAGATAATAAATAAAACTTCGAGTTGATTATGTTGAACTTTTAGAAACATTAAAGCATGATCCAACCGGAAAAGCATAAATATGGTTTATTTATTTAACTTTCGTTGAATCTGCATATTCCTGGGAGATTAGGGCATATATAAACCAACAAGGAAGATTCACACACTAAAAAGGATAAAATAGAGTTTAGACAATATAAATTTATATTACAACATCATATAACATGTTCATGATTCAGTTCATATCGTAAATGAGATAAAAAAAGAATTTAAGACAACATAGAATAGAATTTAAAACAATATAAGAAAGAGTACAATTTATGCTATATCCTGAAATCTATTCTATGTTATA
This sequence comes from Argiope bruennichi, assembly GCF_947563725.1. NCBI lineage: Eukaryota > Metazoa > Arthropoda > Arachnida > Araneae > Araneidae > Argiope > Argiope bruennichi. The sequence continues at coordinate 62,406,437 of NC_079154.1, forward strand.
CTAAATTCTGTTTTAAATTATATTGAACATTATTCTAAATTCTATTCTGTTCTGGCGCTGATAATATTGCTCGTTTTTTTTGTGAGGGTATCCTTTATTCAACATTATTCTAAATTTTTTAAATCTCCGACGTAGATGTAATTGCTTGTTTTCCTGTGAGAGTAAACATTGCATTTCCCTCAAATTTTGTCATTTTCTACTTCAACAAATTACAACATTTGAATCCCTTCAGTGCATAATCGGAAATTATGTATTCAGATACTAAGAAGGGAAGTTGCATATATATGCATGGTCATTGATAATTGCATCTTTGTCCAGTTTCGAGGTAATTTTGTAATAATCATGATCATATTTCATCATCATGACCATATTCATGATGATTAAAGATGGTCATTATTTCCATTTAGCCATTAGGAAAAGGACAGAAATGGATTAAATCTAGTAATATACATTTAATTAATCTAATCAACTCAACTCAACTCGCAAATGGCTTCATTTATTAGATTGCTATTCTGGTTTTTCTTATGCAACAGAAAGATTTGTAGAGAATATATCTCTTAGCTTGGAACCCTAGACGCAATTATGAACGATAAAACGATCTTCCGCACTGGCAATGGTAAAACGAGATCTTACCTTAGAAGCAGACATAGGTTAGTAATTTAAGAGCAGCAAGAACGAAGAAAAATATAATTTCTTCCTAATGCTTATTATAAGATTCCCAAGAAGTTTACAGTAAAACAGTATCTTTCACTTCATCTTGTTACAGATTAATAAAATGATATGATAGCAATTCCTCGTTACAAAGTTATATTCATATTGTTCCCAGTGAATTTAGATTTTGATAGATGTAAAGTATTCTCAAAGTTTGGAAAATGAAATTTGGTTACAGAAGTGAAATGATATCAATATTAATTCGATTTCAGATTTTTTTAAGTTTGTCATTTTCATACATGAGGAAATCATGAGCTTGTCATGATTTTATCACCGTAAATACTATGCGCAGCTGTTTGCTTTAAAATGAAAACATTAAAGTAGATAGTTAGTTCTCAGGTTAGTTTAGTTTTTTTGGCGCATTTATCAGAGCAATTTTATTATTTATTACGAATGGTGGTTTGTTTCAGCATTGCTTCATAAAAAATGTCGAAGAACAAGGACATCTTAAAATTTTGCGATACTAACAAGGTGACTGTTGCTTAGTTTTAATGAATAAAAAATATCGTATCTATTTCAATCATAAAAATTTTGGAAATAATGTCAGCAATTGAATAAGAATTATTTTTTTCTCTCAGTTTTCTTTAAAACGTTGTATGTTCTCACATTAAAATTAACGTGTTAATTCTTAAAAAATATTAAATAGATGAAAACTTTTTTTTTTGAAATTAGGTTTTAATTAAGCCTGTTCAGATTTAAAACACATATATTTTATAATTAATCGAAATAAACTGAAAGAACGATTGATTGTTCTGTGATAATTTGTGATTATTTAATAAAATATAAATTCTTGTATAACATTTAGACCGACAGTTTAGTTAAAGTCTGTTTATGTTTAAAAACTAAAACCTATAAATTTTTTCCATTGCTTAAAATTTTTTTCCGTAATTGATATTCCAAATACGAGCACATATTTTCCGTTGATGAAATAGGCAGATTAATATTTAGAAAAATCCTCTGATTTAAATTAGATTCATTATATATATATAATGATATTCTAAAATATAAGTTAAACTTAATTAATTTCTTAACTTTCAGTCCAATTTAGCCCATTAACTTCATTCTAAAATATTCTCTTGTTTCGTGATCCCATTCCACTTTTTCTATTTAATAAATTCAACGCGAGTTCTAAAATTGCTGAATCGGCTAAAAGCCGATAAGTTCCTACACTCTGAGTGAAGGGATAGAAAAACCATCCAGCAAGCACATTCTTTTAAAAGATATCTATTTTTCCCTTGTCTAAATCGGCGCGTGTAGAGAAATCCCTATCAAAATTGCATTGTATAAGCACTGTGAAAATTATTTTCCCTCTCTTTTACCTTCATTTGCTTTTTTTTTCTGGCTGTGAACGGACGTGGGCTTGTCCGTGCTCTTGTGCCTCCCGGGATGGAAATAAAGCGAAGTTAAAAACTCAGTGTCTTCCCTGTCTTCGAAACTGCCTTCTGCTTCAAAAATTATGTTCGATTTTTTGAAGTCGTTTTACTTCATCCGAGGGTGGCACGCCTTATGTGCAAGCAGGAGCGACGAGCACACACACAACACAGAACGACACACATCGAAAATGAGGGAAAGCTCATGAACATTTTATCCCTGGTCTTATATAACATAAGATGTTGATAGCGAAAATATTTCTCCACAGTGCTTATATGCAATGAGATTTCGATAGGGATTTTCGTTACACGCACCGACCAGGCCAGGGAAACACAGGTATCTTTTAAAACAGAATTTTTTAAGTCACCGTTATTTTATACCTTCACTTGGAGTGTGGGAACGTGAGGCTTTTAGTCGATTCAGCATTTTTACAATGATTCTGTTGAATTAATTAGATAGGAAAAGTGGAATGGGATCAGGAAATAAGAGAATATTCTAGAATGAAGTTAATATGGGCTAAATTGAGCAAAAAATTAAGAAATTAGTTAAGTTTAAATTAAATTTTAAAATATTATATATATAATATAAAATATGCACACAAGATTGGAGAAAACATATAAATCCTTATGCAAATGGAATATTGAAAGAAAAAATTTCCAAAAAAAGTTAATGGAAAAAATAATAGGAAAAATTGCAAAATGGCCTTCATCGATAAAAAAAAAAGCTTTGTAGATATTACGTTCTGAAGCTTAATGTAACTAGTTTTTTAAGGATATGATTTGACAAATCTCTTAGAAACACATATAAGCACATAAAATAATCACGCGTTGCATCCTGCATTTTTATTAACATACTTTTGAAATTTTGTTTCGGAAACTAATAAATATAAATATTAACACTATCCTCCTTTAAATGTTATTTCTATTCTTCTGTTAATAAAAATAAGACGAAAAAAGTTGAAAATAACACCTTTTCAATGGTGGGCATCAACATTCCATTTCTCAGTTTCCTTTTGCTCAGTGTTTGAATATTGAAAGATCCAATGAGCAGAGGAGGTTCTACTGCGTTATCCTTTGTTTTCCAGTAAGAATTAGATCTAGCCCTCCCAGGTGTTTTCAAGTATCCTATTTCATTCTCTGTTTGTAGTGGTACATGTCTGGGGAAGGAACTTTGGATTGCAAGAAGAAAGGTGCAGGCTGACAAGATGTATTCCAGTCGTTTCTGAAACGCAAGAAACATAGTCATATTGCAAAAATTGCACTTTTAATGTTGATATTAGATGAAGTTTTACGGCAATCAATTGTAGTCTTGAATTATTCTGTAAAGGGATGATGTGAAAGCATGAAATAAACTAACTTAGGGCACATATTAAAAAATGAACTGGTTAAAATTTGAATTTTATTAGTGTAGATTACTTATTATTATAGATCCCTTTGATAAAAGGATAATTTGATCAAATACAACATCATATGATTTATTGCTTTTACATCATTTTATTTATTTAATACTAGCCGCCTTTGGCGATCAGCCGGTTCGCCAATCTTAATGTTCGTTTAAATTTTATTAATTAAATAGGTTGAACCGGGGTTTAAGCCCCTTCTTCGCCAAGTTACGATAACGCGCCAAAGCTGGCAATCTTTATTATACACTATAATTGAACATCTGCTCCTTTGCTTTTGAGCATTTCGTAAGACCGTTGTTGGCGATTTTTAAAAATTGCGCAAGAAGGGGGTTAAACTCCGGTGGTACCATTAAATATTTTACACAATTCCAACTTTAATAGATTCTTTAGCAAAATATTTTAAAACTTCAAATTTTGATAGTCATATAATTCACTCATAATATTATAAAGACCATCAGTCGTAACGTGATATGTACCTGTCTAATTTTCTGCTACCCCTCGTAGAATTTATGCTTTAAATTAAAGTGGAAAGGATGAATCTGCAATTAATATAATAATATTTTTTACTGAAACAAAGCATTTTTTTTAATAATATGATTACTGATAATAGTCACTGAGCGTTTAAACTTTATGGGCACTAAAGAATATCTTTCTTAATTTATGTAATATCTCAAGAATTTGTCAACAAAATTTTCTCAGATTCATCATGAACAGATCGATTCATAAACAATGTTTAATTTTAAATGCATCAAACACTAAGAAAATAAAATGAATCGTTTAAAATAATCGGTCGAAAACAGGTTTAAAAAAAACTACTTAAAAAACGATGTACTTAAAACTATAAGCATATACAAAAAATATATAACATAAATACAATTTACTTACAAAAGCATGCAACTAACCTAAAAATAATTTAAATCATCCGTTGATAATGGTTGCCATGGCAACAATCAGAACATAATGCGCATGCGTGAATTTTCTTTGCCACCTACGGTAACGCAAATGCATGAATTTTTCTACGCCAGTTGGGGTAACGCTATGTAGATTATACATTTTTAATTTCCTTTATTCTGTGTTATTTTAATTCAAAAGTACTTCAGAATGAATCTGAAACATGGATTAATTAACAATGTTTAATTTTAAATGCATCAAACATTAAGAAAATAAACAGAATCGTTTGAAATAATCCGCCGAAAAAAGTTAACCCTAGCCTCATTACTGTTGGGAGAAAAAAAAACTGATGCCTTACTCATTTGGCGGTGGGGAAAATGGAAGACTTTTTTGCCGGAAAAGTTGGCGGTGGGGAAAATGGAAGATTTTTTTTGGCGTGAAAGTTAGTTTTTAATTAATAATTAAAATTCTAATTAAAATTTCAAAAAAAGGGACCCCAGGTGCACATTCCCGACCTCTAAGGTATACATGTACCAAATTTGGTAGCTGTATTTTAAACGGTCTGGCCTGTAGAGCGCCAACACACACACACACACACATTGAGCTTTATTATAAGTATAGATTAATTTAGTATTATAAGAGAAATGATACCGCCAAAATTAAAAATATTGAGTATGAGGAAGTATTGAGCATATGGATATTGAATTATTAATTTGATAGGAGGCAACAGGTACAGTAGTAAAAAGTGAAAGCATCACTGGAGATATTTATTTACAAATATAAGATAATAAAATAACACTATCATCAATTTGTGATGGCGCATCAGAAGTAGCAAACATATATATTCTAATATAAAAATTTTTTTATATCAATTTCAAACTTGATAGGTTTTACAGGAGAGTGAAAAAATACTAAAATATGACATAACATGGATTCCTTAAGCTTATGTGTAATCAAATGTACCATGTTGTACCATTTAAAGAATATTTTGCATTCCAGACAGTATTTCTCAGTTTTCAGTTTCTCGGTGGATAACGTGTTGTCGGATTTCTGAAACTTGTTCAATCATATTCCGATTGGAGGATAATTATGAAAACGTTAAATATACGAATTCTGCTGAATGTTTTTATAATCATAATACAGCGTTTTGAAACTTGTGTGGAGATATCTGTTGATACAATCCAAATTCATTGGTATGAATGTAGGCTGTTAATGAATATGCCTTGTTATAAAGGATCCACAGAAACCATTGCTTAGCCACTGACATTTGTAAATATGCATGAAATGCCCAGATATATTTAAAAAGTCATTCTTAAATAAAAAAATTGCGCGTGATTTTATTAGAAGAATGTTTTTTTAAAATCATAAAAATGTGAAACTGCGATACTCACAGCATTTCCAGATCTAAGATTAAATGTAAGAATTCCAGCAAATAAAATTTCTTATAGTTGAGTCTGGCAAAAAATTTTCTGTACATTTTTCTACTTTTATGAAGTTTTCGAAATAACTTACCATTGTTATAAATAAGCATTGAGAACTCTGGAGTCATTCCATTCAACCTCCTCCTCTGCTCAAATGATAATTAAAAGATCATGTGCGATTTTTTTTCACATAAGTTTTTATTCTTTCTTGTTGTTAAGTGATTAGATCAGTTTTGTCATCAACAGGTGCAGTTTTTCCCTCTTTGAAGCTATCCTCCTCAAACTGTTATCACTAGTTTCATTTAATATCAGGTACTAGTTCATTTTATCTATTTTTATTTTGCTTTATAGTTAAAAACATTCATCTAGCTGTAAAAAAAATCGTCACTAAAATAATGTTCACAATATTCTTGTTTACTCAACTCAAAGAAGGTAAAATAACTGGTTCTAAAAAAATTTAGAATGAAATTTATATTTAGGGAGGGGGGGGGATATTAAAAGAAAGTCGGAGTTAAAAGTTAGATGTTTAAAATTTGTCAAAAATGTGGTTCCGAAGTTACGCTAATATCCACACAACAGTTATGTTGGTATTCATATAGTTTCAATGCAGTATTGAAAAAAAATCATATCAAACAATTTATCAAATAAAAAGAACTTCTTTGAATTTTATAAAATCTATAAAATGCTCTCGTATAAAGTTTAAACTTCAAATATCACCTGCTTATAAGTGTGGTGAATAGCATATAAGCCAGTTAACAACTACGCTACACGAGCATACGCTTTTGTGTCCTGGTTATGTTACTGGACTGCTAACCACAAGGTCCCAGGTTCTATCCTCGCGCATATCAAATCTCCAAATAAGTAACGTTAATTTGTGTATTGCAATTATTGGAATAACTTTCGATACAGAAATGAAAACAAAAGCGCCTTAAATAATTAATTCAATACAAATTATCTGTTTGATCTTTTAAAAAATTTTTAGGACATGCATGTGTAATAGTCAGGCTATGTTTCAAAGATTAACTTATTTATAAGTAACCTGAAGTTATACAGTGATTAGTCAATAGAGAGATAAAGGAGGATCCTATATTGGGTATTGTATATTTAAAAACATTTTATAAAATATGATTTATAAATAGCATCAAATGCAAGAACTTTAAGTAAATATGAAAATATATGCATTATAGTATAAACATGAATAGGATAAACATAGTCAAAATAGTACGTTTGATTAATATTTGTTCAAAACATTATATCACTATCTAAACATTATATCATTTGATTTGAATAAAAATCGTTGATGAAATGCTTAGTTAACAGATATATGATACAAGAAATATAAATTTCGTGTTTTTGTGCTTGTATTCCTAATTCCTAAAAATCTATTATATAGTCTGGAAATAATACTTCGAAACATTCAGAAGGTTCCTCAATTCAAATTTATGTATAACATTTGTAAAAAAGAACTTTTAAAATGCATAACGTACTTTTACCTCTACTTCCTCTAAAACAATTTTTGTTATGATATTTTGTAAAACATTTTTTTATATAACTTTTTGTAAGTATATGCGTATAGGGGCAAAACTGTATATTGAATTTATAAATGAATCCATTTAAAAAAGGATTCTTTTGTAAATCTAGTTTTATCCATACTCAGCTGAATCTCATTTGGGAATTATTATTAATTAGATGTAGACATATTTCATAAATGGGAGAAAACTCTGTAGAATTTAATTCGATTTCCCTCCCAATCATTTTTTTTTCAATATTAGAAATGGATTTAATTCTTTTAAATAATTGTTCCGAAAATAGTGGCAGAACTTCGCACTTCCCACTCATTAAGTTGACAAATGATAAAAACTGTTGATTTATGATTAGATTGTCATACATATATTTTTATTTTAACTTATATTTTTTTATCTTATATATATTTTTTTAACTTGCTCGTTTCGTTTAACTTACTCGTGTTCTATTTAACTTGCTAGTTTAAAAAATATATAATTTTTTAATCGACGTTTTCATTTACTTCCTGTTACGTCAATTTTGAAATTTTGTACATTTGTACAAAATTGTATTCTTTTGTAATAACTTTTTAAATATTATTAAAAGGTGTGTAAGCACAATGAGATATCAAACATCAAGCAGGAATTAAAACTATTTTACTAACTGGCTGTTGCCAAATACATTTACAGAGACATACAAAGCTATTGACTGCCTGTTGTAGTTCATCTATATACTTATAATAAAGCTCAATGTGTGTGTGTGTGTGTGTGTGTTGGCGCTCTACAGGCCAGGTCATTTGACATACAGCTACCAAATTTGGTACATGTATACCTTAGAGGTCGGGAATGCGCACCTGGGGTCCCTTTTTTTGAAATTTTAATTAGAATTTTAATTATTAATTAAAAACTAACTTTCCCGCCAGAAAAATCTTCCATTTTCCCCACCGCCAAACGAGTAAGGCTTCAGCTTTTTTTTCTCCCAACAGTAATGAGGCTAGGGTTAACATTTTTCGGTGGATTATTTCAAAGGATTCTGTTTATTTTCTTAATGTTTGATGCATTTAAAATTAAACATTGTTAATTAATCCATGTTTCAGATTCATTCTGAAGTACTTTTGAATTAAAATAACACAGAATAAAGGAAATTAAAAATGTATAATCTGCATAGCGTTATCCCAACTGGCGTAGAAAAATTCATGCATTTGCGTTACCGTAGGTGGCGAAGAAAATTCACGCATGCGCATTATGTTCTGATTGTTGCCATGGCAAACATTATCAACGGATGATTTAAATTATTTTTAGGTTAGTTGCATGCTTTTGTAAGTAAATTGTATTTATGTTATATATTTTTTGTATATGCTTATAGTTTTAAGTACATCGTTTTTTAAGTAGTTTTTTTTAACCTGTTTTCAATGATTTAAATTATTTTTAGGTCAGTTGCATGCTTTTGTAATTAAATTGTATTTATGTTAGTTATATATTTTTTTGTATATGCTTATAGTTTTAAGTACATCGTTTTTTAAGCAGTTTTTTTAAACCTGTTTTCGACCGATTATTTTAAACGATTCATTTTATTTTCTTAGTGTTTGATGCATTTAAAATTAAACATTGTTAATTAATCGATCTGTTCATGATGAATCTGAGAAATTTTTGTTCACACATTCTTGAGATATTACATAAATTAAGAAAGATATTCTTTAGTGCCCATAAAGTTTAAACGCTCAGTGACTATTATCAGTAATCATATTATTATAAAAAATGCTTTGTTTCAGTAAAAAATATTATTATATTAATTGCAGATTCATCCTTTCCACTTTAATTTAAAGCATAAATTCTACGAGGGGTAACAGAAAATTAGAGAGATACATATCACGTTATGACTGAAGGTCTTTATAATATTATGAGTGAATTATATGACTATCAAAATTTGAAGTTTTAAAATATTTTGCTGAAGAATCTATTAAAGTTGGAATTGCATAAAATATTTAATTATTAAAATTTTAACGAACATTAAGTTGGCGAACCGGCTGGTCGCCAAAGGCGGCTAGTAAATAAATAAAACGAAAGAGAAAAAAGCATTTTAGTTATTATATAAATAAAGTTGGTTTTCCTATTCTTTTTCCTGTGGCAAGTAATAATATATTTAGACGGGATTCCGTTTGCACCAAGTATTCTTCAAACATTTGCCGAGTTGCAGAGCAGAAGTTAGAGTAGTAAGTATAGAGAATTAGCTAAATGCGGAGTAGAGCGACAGTGTGCAGAGCAACCGTCATGTAGGATCTTCCATACAAACAAACATGGCATATTTAATTGCAACACTATTTGTTTTGAAGCTAGTTATTTTGCAGTTAGATTTACACTTGCCAGAAAATGCCTGCTTACAGTAAACATTCAGGAGCCAACAAAAGTGCCCTGTAGTGTCTAAATTAATTCAATTTTTATTGAAAGTATTTCTTGAAAAATTCATTAAATATCAATAATAATTTCAAAAATATAGTCTACATTGTTTTAAAGTAATAATAATTCAAAATTACACAAAACGATATCAGTCAAAATTAGTGTACTGGTACAAATTAAAAAGATATTTGCAAACTAATCCATTTTTTAGCCTCCATGAACTTGTATGAAAAAAAAATATATCACCTGAAATTATTTTTTTCTACTCATTCATTTTAACTTTGGTGGTAATACAATAAATACAATTTTTAAAAAACATGTTTTTTTAAACGGTATATACTTGCAAACAAGTATTTAGTGTTGTTAAGTAAATTTAAAATTGCATTTTGAAGATTTTCGAAAGACAATAGGTATTGTTTAATTTAAAATGAATTCTAAAGGAAAAGAAAAGAGACTACACTGGATGAAAAGAAAATCTTAAGATTAAGGAATGAAGATAAAATCCTTCGAGAAATTTTTAAGATAGTTGGAAGAGCTCATTCTTCTATCCAATCAATATCAATAATTGCTAGTGATCAATAATTACAAGTCATCGAAATCTGCTATCTCAAAGCCACATAATAGCGGCCCATTTAATCTGACTTTACGAGAAAAGAGATACATCCTGAAATCAGTACATTTAATCCAAAGTTAACTGCATCTCAAATAATATTTGATACTAGAGAGATCCAATAAAATCTTTTCTTGAAGACACTATATGGAAATTACTGGAAAAGGATGACTATCATTTCCGTGTAGCTTGTAGAAAGCCACGAATTTCAGCTGTAAATAAGCAAAAACGTTTAAATTTTACCAATGAGTATGTAAATAAACCTTCCGAATTTTGGGAGAAAATATTCTGTGATGAAAGCAAGTTTAGTATCTTTGGCATCAAAGGGTGCACTGGTGTTTAGAAAACAAGGCACGGCATTTGAGAAGCAACATCTTGTGCCTACATTTAAACACGATGGAGGTGGCGTAATGATTTGGGGGTGCATGGTGGCAAGTGGAGTAGGCCGTATAACTTTTATAGACCACACATTAGAACATATGGAATATATGAATGTAATAAAAGAAAATTTGAAAAGAGTGTGCACAAGATTTGAACCTTGGCGATGACTTTTGATTTTAACAAGACAATAATCCAAAATGCTCTGCTCACAACATAAAGCTCAGGCTGTTGTGCAATATTAGAAATCAGTTGCGTTGTCCTACACAATCGCTAGACTTAAACCCCTTTGAACATTTATGGGGCTTATTGGAACATAACATCGGCAACATAACATAACATCGAAAGATATGCTGAAAAGAGTGATAATGACGGAATGGAAAAATATATTTCATCTGAGGAAATCACCAGGCTAGTCCAATCTATGCCTAAACGATTGACAGAGGTTCTTAGACAATAAGGTTATCCAACTAGATATTAAAGTTTAATTGGCAGTCCATAGAAGCTATTTTTTGAAGAGCTTTTTCATCTGTAAGCAAACTTTTTCTGATAACTTTTTGAATAATTTTAAATTATTATTATTATTACTTTAAAACAGTATGTGTTATATTTCTGAAATTGTTATTGATATTTAACGAATTGTTCAAAAAATACTTTAAATAAAAATTAGACTAATATTGTCACTATAAAGTACTTTTATTCTCTCTAGAATGTTTACTGTGCGTTTGTACGCAGACATTTTCTGGCAAGTGTACATTTGATAACCTGATTAACAATACTTACATAGTTTTCGTGTACTGTAAGTAAACATTTCTAGATGCGGTCATTGTTTTTTTTTTATGATGTGTTCAATCTTCGTTATTATTTTTATGGAAAAATATTTTTAGTTGTCTAAAATTTCTCTATCCACTATTTGACAAAATTTTCTGAAGGAGAAACATTTTTGTACGAAGCTCAGAAATTACATTGTGTAAAGATGGGAAATTTTGTTTAAAAAAATTAGAATATTCATATTGCTTTCTCTCACTTACAAAACTGACATTTTAAAATTTGATAATATTTATTCGTGAAACAATGCCGCTATGGATATATTATAATCATTTGCATTTTTCGTGTACTGTATTATAATCATTTGCATTAAAAAAGAAAAAAGAAAAAAGAAGCTAAAAGCTTGAACAAATAAAATAGCAATTCGCGATAGAATTTGAAACAAGGAAGATGAGAGAAAATAAAATGTCTCAAATGAAATCATATCAAATAAAATGATGTATCATGAATACGTATTATTAAAAACAACATAAATGTCTCGTCTACCTCTTTCGTGACCTTGGAAATACTACATGTACATCGTTTTTCTAAATGTTATTGCCGTAACTCACTTATAAAAAAATTCCACTTAGCTGATGAAATATTCTGGGTAAATAACAAAATACTCCGCGAACATTTTTTTTGACCATTTTGTACTTAATGCGCTTTGGTTAGAACGTAATTTTTTTTTTTTTTGCAGAAAACGTATTAAGATAAAAATGGTAGGGAGGATGGATTTCAGAATACTTAGCATACTTTTCTTTCTCTTTCAAAGGAAAATTTACGGTTTAAAAAAAAAAAAAATATTATTTAAGAGCTCATTTTATGCACGGTCAAGGCCGCAACTGAAAATTAACGATTTCCAATTTCACTAAGCCTAAAAATTAAAAAAAAAAATGTTTTGAAAAGAATTCGCAAAAAAGAAAAATTTAAAAAAAAAAAAAAAAAAAAAAAAAAAAACCACCCAAAAGCCCGAAAAATAGGAAGGTCTCTAAAATGAGAAATATTTTGATTCATCGTAGACGTAAGAATACATGGATAGCCATGCTTCATTTTCTTGTACTAGATAAAAAATGGAAAGAAGTTATGCACATAAACAGAGAATAAATTATATTGTTATGCAATATTCCATTAATTAGCAATTCATGTATCAATGTAAACTTTCATTGAAAGAATTTTGCTCAAATTTTAATTGATAACACACAAATTTGAATTATATCATTTCATTATAAAATATACTAGATTCCATAGCTTTTTCATCCAGAGGCTTAATTTTATAAAATTGTGCCGAAAAAGTAAAATAGCGCCCTTTTATTTTTTTTTAAACTGCAAACTGTATTTTCCTTCTCCCAAATTTGTTAAATTTTAGGTCAAGGAACATTACGATTCAAACTAAATAATAATTTATAAAATATTTTTTGGATTAATATGATCTAGCCGTTTTCGGCCACCAACTGTTCCATTCATCACATTAATTACAGTGTCTCACAAAAGTGATGGGACACTTGTGCTTTACAAAAGGAAACTGTCATAAAATAAATTAAAAAAACATGTGCAAATTTTTTGTGGGTGTGTTTCATACTTAAATTTAGTAACAATTATTACATAACATACATTTTGTCAAAATATTAAAATATTAATTTAATAAAAATACAAGTGTTTAGAAAGGAGCAAAAAATAGCTCACATAAGTGATGGGACATCATTAGATATGCAACAAAAATCGTCTGAAATAAGCAATAAAAATATTTTTGGTGGCTTTATTTTTACTCAAAAGCAATTGGCAATAATTTATAAAATCGTCTGCAGTATTTCTCTCCAGTTTGTTTTGTAATTTTTGTGTTTTTTAGCTCTGTGCAGCCATGAATGCTAAACGAAAAAAAAATTCGCCTGAAATTCGAAAATTAGTTATTAATTTGCATATTGAACGTGGAAAATCTATTAGAAAAATTGCTGAAACAGTTAACTTATGTCATTCAACAGTTTTCAATATCATTAAACGATATAAAAAGAATTATATTATTCAGGATAAAAGAAGACCTGGCTGACCATCAAAGCTATCCAAAGGAATAAAGCGAATTATCGTTCGAAATATTAAAAAAAATCCAAGAAGAGTGCTCCTAAAGTTGCTGCTGATTTACAAGCATTATATGGAATAATTGTTAATCCTGAGACTATTAGAAGGGTAATTCGATCTGCTAGATATCACGGTAGAGTAGTCAGGAAAAAAATTCTTCGTAAGTGAAAAGAATAGAAAACTCAGACTAGCTTTGGCAAAATCCAACATAAATAAGAATTCTGATTACTGGATTAAAGATATATTTGCTGATGAGAGTAAATTTAATATATTTGGTTCTGACGGTAGAATCTTGGTGTGGAGAAAACCCAAGAAAGAATTTCGCAAACAGAACTTGGTGCCAACAGTAAAACATGGTGGAGGAGGAGTTATGATATAGGGGTGTATGTCGTCCGTTGGAGTTGGTAATCTTGTTTCTATTGACAGTATAATGGATCAGTACAAGTATATTGACATTTTAAAGCAAAATTTGAAATCTTCAGCACGAAAATTGAACCTTCATAACGATTTTAAATTCTACCAGGACAATGACCCCAAGTACACTGCTTTGAACGTTAGACTCTGGATGCTGTATAAATGTCATGACATAATAAAAATACTAACACAATCTACAGACTTAAATCCTATAGAGAATATTTGGCAAGAATCGGAATCAAGAATTCGCAAACACACCATTTCTTCAAAACAACAATTAAAATCGGTGCTTCAAGAAGAATGGGGTAAAATCACTCCAGAAATCACAAAAAAATTAGTCGAATCCATCCCAAGAAGATTAAATCATGTTTTAAAAGTAAAAGAAAATCCAACAAAATATTAAAACCTTTAAAAAAATAAAATTTTTGGATAAATATTTGATGGAAAAGTAAGTGTCCCATCATTTATGTGAGCTATTTTTTGCTCCTGTCTAAACAATTGTATTTTTATTAAATTAATATTTTAATATTTTGACAAAATGTATGTTATAATTCTTACTAACTTTAAGTATGAAACACACCCAAAAAAGTTTTGTACATGTTTATTTATTTATTTTATTACAGTTTCCTTTTGCAAAGCACAAGTGTCCCATCACTTTTGTGAGACACTATATATAAATTTTGTAAAATCACCCAACTTGAATTTATTTATTGAACTTATTTATTTTTTGCATTTATGATAAGTGAAATGTTAAGTCTTACATACAATAAAGAAATGAACGTGAAAATACAGAAAATAGATATCAAAAATGAATAAACACTTGAACTAAATTTATTGCATAAACTAAAAGAAAATGTACTGAATTTTTGCAGAAACTAAAACGAATCATTTAGACCCTTGTATTCAAAGGTTAAAAAGTATTTACATCGGATGATTTTACAGAAAATATGAGATTGAATTAAAATTATTTATCATATTTAAACAAATTATTACTTACATTAACATATTTAATATTACATATTAAAACAAATTCATTGCTGTAGATGCTTTTACGCTAAAACAAAGCAAAATTACGATCCTAGGAAGTACGTAACTGCATACTACATGATGTGCCAAAAAAGTGGAACGAGTTTTTGCATGCTTTCTAAAAAACTACCCGTTTTCTCAAGCTTCAAACTATAGCTTGCTCTTAAATTCTTAAAACTAAAATAATACTCCAAGCAATTTAGAATTCCATCGGCTTGTTTATTCTTTCAACATAACAGCGTATCTTACAAGCATTCCCAGATTCCAGAAGGTTTACAATTGATCATCAGCTATTATACGAAAAATAAACGAAATAATATTAACAAAATATGTTTATCAAAGAAAAAATCGTTTGCTTTTACTTTTTAATAATATTTTAACAAAATAAAAATAGTAGCAGTTATAAAATGTCTGAAAAGGAATCGTCTGCTAAATGTCTATTAACAGATTTAGATTATGATATTTACCGAACACGAGTGTTTATTTACAAAGTTTCATTAAAGGTGGGCAATTGTATGAAAACATTTTGACTCCTATAGAGGAGGATAAAAAAAAATTACATTTTTATACGGTTTCCATGGTGAAAAAGTGTCAGTGAGTAATTGTTTTTTTTTACATTCATATATGCAAACAAAGTATTCCACACTTCTATCTATAAAACTAACAGAGTTAGGCTTATTTTTAAATTTATTAGGGCTAATCATTAATTTAAATGAAAACATTTATTGCAGAAATGTAAATTTATTCAATACATGAAAAAGTCTTATGCAAATATTTGTATAGTAGTACATCATCCAATCATCGTGAGTTGAAAAATATTTACTAACATTTGTGCAGATCGTGCATACTGTACTTCACTAATTAGTTGAAGTTGCAACTACTACTGTACAAAAACCATCAAAATGTGAACATTTATTTTAGAGAACCAATGGAAGGCTGAAAAAGAAAAGAAAATTTTTTGTTTGCAAATATATATATATATGACTGTAAGTTTTACAAGCGAATTATGTATTTTAGTAACTTGGAACGTTTTGAAATGATAATGTTTTAGGTTGTATGGAATGGGGAAGCTGGCCTAATTACAAAATAGAAGTGTTTTTTTTCTCCAAATTCCCTTCATTCTGTGGAAAGTGTATTAACAGAATTACAATCTACACGATCCTCACTTCTCAGGAAAGGAACGGGTAGAATGAGATGGTATACAAATAATACAGAAATTGCCATTTTTGGTTATTTTTTTTAAAGTTACCCACATGCAGGTGTTCGCATGTCAGCAGTTCAAAATTCGAGGATCCAAAAATAACAGTGCAGATTTTATTTGAAATTAATAACTGGCTTTTACGCAGTTTTCATGGATAGTTACAATCGGATCATGATCGACGTTTGAAGTTTCAAATTCTGCCTTACTTCGGATTAATGAGATCTTTCTTTTCTCGGAGTAGTAATTCGGACAGATGAATGTTGCTAGAATCTATTCGTCTAATCGCTATTATCTTTGAAATAGTCAGAATTCATTCTTCTAACGAGAGCAACATAACCATTGATACTTTTTCGTAAATGTTTAGTATAATATTTTCAAAATTTCGTTGGTCCCATTTTGCACAACAGTAATCTTAATGGTGACCGATTCAGTTTTCAATAGCTTTGTGCCTGAACGAATGGATCAATTGCCAATAATGAATTGGATAGCGTGTATGGAATTACTGTTAGAATAATACAGTTATGTATGCAGTTCTGTTAGAATAATACAGTTATGTATGCAGTTCTGTTAGAATAATACAGTTATGAATGCAGTTCTGTTAGAATAATACAGTTATGTATGCAGTTCTGTTAGAATAATACAGTTATGAATGCAGTTCTGTTAGAATAATACAGTTATGAATGCAGTTCTGTTAGAATAATACAGTTATGAATGCAGTTCTGTTAGAATAATACAGTTATCTATGCAGTTCTGTTAGAATAATACAGTTATCTATGCAGTTCTTTTAGAATAATACAGTTATCTATGCAGTTCTGTTAAAATAATACAGTTATCTATGCAGTTCTGTTAGAATAATACAGTTCTGTCACGAAAGTGCAAGAACATGCTTTGTAATCATTTGAATTATTGCATCGATTAATGAGCATTTTTGAATTTTAATACGACTTAATAAATATATATTATCATTTTATGGTTCCGCCTTTTTAATTATAAATCATAATATGCATATTATCCTGAAAATTGCGAAGGAAAGAATTCAAAAACCAGTCAGAGGTAATTTTCGGTATCGTTGTAAGATAGATAAAATGGTGAAACTTTGTGTGCATATATGTAAATGTATTGTGTATAAGAAAAATAATTTACTGACATTTTTACACTCTTTGAACTGCATAAAAAATTAATTTTTTTAACTTTATTTTATTACTTTTTACATAATTCAAAATGCATTCATATGATTATCTACCTTATTTAAAGAAACTTTGTAATTGGCAGTATAAGTCAAGATGCAATATTTAAGGAAATAAAAACTTTTGCATTTTTTTTTAAAAAATATTCTGTTTATTTAAGAAATACAAAAGTTATATCTACAACTTAAATAATTTATTTATCTAATAATGTCTCTCATGATAAAGATAATTCTTAATTACAGTGGCTCCCAAAATTGAGTATACACAATACTCTTTTTTTCTTTAATTTTACTCTTTTTGATCTTAACATTCCTATTTATGGCTAATATTTATAGGAACGACAAAATATACATTAACAAAAGTATTAGGCTAAAAAACAAAACGGAGGAATCAATAATATTTTTATTACAGTAATTTTTATGTCAAAGTTGCAAATTCCAAAGTCACAAAATTGAGTATATACTTTATAAAATATGCGACTTGACTATCATTATTTATTTCCAAATGAATAAGTAAAACAGTTTTGTTACTTTAATTGGCAATCATTGATTTCCAAGCGAAAACAAACGTGTTGGTCATCATAATGAACTCCAGAAATGAAACAAATGTTGAAATTCGGAAACTTGTTATTCGATTGTCTGAAGATGGTAAATCTCTACGAGAAATTGCAAGGAAAATTCAACAGAGGCACGGATGCGTTCAAAAAATTATCCAGAAGTAAAAAATGGGCAAATTGCTAATAAACTTGGAAGAGGAAGAAAATAAATCCTCAGTGCCACGACCAAGAGAAGGGTTATTCGAGAGGTAGCAAACAATCCTAAGGTGATTGCTACATCTACATCGAGAACTATTGGAATGTATGTTTCTGCAGAAACAGTTCGAAGAATAATCCGAAAAGCAAATTAAAATGGTCGCGTAGCCAGAATAAAACCATTCATTTCAAAAGTAAATTGAGAGAAAAGAATTTCATTTGCTAAAAGTCATATTTCAAAGCCTCCTGACTTCTGGAATCAAGTAATATTCAGTGACGAAAGTAAGTTCAATGTTTTTGGTGGTGATGGTCGATGTTATGTTTGGAAAAAGCCCAATTCTGAACTTCTTCCTAAAAATACCAATCCTTCTGTCAAGCATGGAGGTGGTTCACTTCTTGTATGGTGCTGCATGTCTGCAAAAGGAGTGGGAAATTTAATTTTCATTCATGGAATCATGGACAAAATTAAATATTTGGATATATTGGAGAACAATTTAAAACAAAGTGTGTAGAATTTGGGTTTAGGGTCAAGTTTTCTGTTTCAACAAGATAATGACCCGAAACATACAGCTAAAATAGTTAAGTTATGGTTGTTGTATAATTATAAAATGCAATTGCACACCCCTCTCCAATCACCAGATCTCAATGTGATAGAAAATTTGTGGGCACAATTAGGAAAATCAGTTCAAAAACACGATACTGGGGGCAAGGAACACTTAAAAAGATTATAACAAGAAGAATGGTCGAAAATACACGGCGAAACAACTCAAACTCTTGTCAACTCAATGCCACACCGTTTACAAGCTGTTCTAAATGCACAAGGATATGCAATAAAATATTAATTTATCTTTTTCTCTTTTTGTTGACAGATTTTGCTAGATGTATACTCAATTTTCTGACTTTGGAATTTGCAACTTTGACATAACAATTACTGTAATAAAAATATTATTAATTCCTCCGTTTTGTTTTTTAGCCTAATACTTTTGTTAATGTATATTTTGTCGTTCTTATAAATATTAGCCATAAATAGGAATGTTAAGATCAAAAAGAATAAAATTAAAGAAGAAAGAGTATAGTGTATACTCAATTTTGGGAGCCACTGTATGTACAATCGTATGTTTAAAATTGGCATAAGAAAAAACGTCGAAAGGAAAATATCAGGAGTGACTTAAATTTGTTGAAGGGTTCTTATAGGGTTTCTGTGCATTTCGATTAGAACAAAATGCTTAAAATATAATTTCAAATTATCTACATTTGGAACATTTTAATGAAATTTTTAATAATGATAAGTGCGTTTTATAATTGCTATGCTATTTATTTTTTACAATTAATTTAATTAATATACTTAAATAATTAAGATGCATTGATTTCAGTAATTTTAAATGCATGCATGCATTTTGTGATTTGTAACATCTAACTAAATATAATAACATATATGAGTTATGTGTGGAAGTTTTAAAATATTTTGATGACTAATATCGACTTGTCCTATTTACTCTATTCTAGTTATGTCACTGATTTCGCATGATTAGATACTTTTTTTTTACCCACCTTCATTTTTTGAATTATTTGACATAAAAATGTCATGTTGATTCTTTCATTTGTGTATTTTTTTATATTTCACATCTTTGTTTTGAGGGTGTATTTTTCTTATAAAGTCTTAGATGAAAATGAATGTAGATAAGGAATTTAGATATATGAATACAGATATTTATAAATAATTAGTGATTCATTTTATCCTGAAATTCTCTTTCTCACACACAAAGCTAGAAAGCCTTTGGTTCATTATTACAAAACTCTGAACAATCAGCAAGATTGCTAAATCAACATTCTTTTATAATATGTTATGAATTCGTAACCATCACATAACATGGAATAAGTTTTAAGAAGAAAAGATTTAAACTGAATCTTGATCAATACTTTATCACTGCAGGGATGCATTTTTCTTAAATAATTGATGGCTGCGCTTTAGCAGAGGAAGAAAGGAACTGATATGAGCAGATGGGAGCCTGTTTAGCAGGTGGTTCATAGTGTTTAAATTTTTCCCTGTGGTTATGAGATCAATTTGAAGTGACATTACATTGTGTATTTATTATTAATTTCTTTAGCAATTTTATTAGGTGGATGGAAATTAAATATAATTTTTATATTCAAGAGTAATGGCTAGTGTTATTCGATTATCATTTGAAGAATTCCAAACTCATTTCACTGACAAAAGGCAAAACATGAATATCCTGACGTCACGCAACATAAAGGCGGGCTCTATATCACCAGCGAAACAGGATTCACTGCGGAGTGGTGCATACAGATGATGGCATGATCAACAATTGCATAATAAAGGAACGTTGATCAGTTCTTATTATGCCGACTCAAAAAGAAAGATGAAACAACAAAGAGCTTTTTTATTCTTCAAAATATCTTTATTTAGTTTAGTAAAGTTGTCGTACACAATAGTGAACGGTTGTGGGCTCATCTGTAGCTTCAAAGCAAATACGAACTGAAAATATCTTTATCTAGTTTACTGTTGTTGCAGTGCAATAGTGAACGGTTGTCGTCTTATCTGAAGCATCAAAGTAAATTCGAACTGAATATAATTCATGCTCCAAAAAATCATGCGATGTCGCGTCGTTCAATGCACCATGTTTGACCTTGTACACAATAGCATCTGCCGCTTCTTTTGAAATCAGCTGCTGATATTTCGACTGGAGTGTCTTCAGGCTGTCCAGGAGTGCAGTTCCATTTTTCGACTCGGAGTAAAGTTCCGTATAGTCTTCAGTACTTTCGATCTCGTAGCCGAAAGTGGTTTTCTGTGAACGCAGTTGCTCAGGAACGCTTTGAGCACGCACATCGTGGATTGTCAGACAAAGGCTGGGCTCCAGGTTAGCTTTTGCTTTTGCTGAAGCTTTAAAAAGAAAAATTATTATTTATTTGAAGATTCAAAATAATTAGAAAAATGTAACTTATTAATATATAATTTTATTTTTCATATTTTTCAAAGTATTCTAGCAGTATTTGTTTCTTATTCGAAACGATGATAAAGTGGAGAATTGTGACGATGCTTTAATAAGATATATATTTCATATTCTGTTTATTTTTATTTCCACATACCGCATATCATTAACACGCTATTCTGAGCGATTAGATTCCTTAATAGTATACGATATTTTACAAAGCTCAAATGTTTAAAAGTTTCCGAACTTTTAAACATTTCAACTCCCTTCACATCATCCTTTGCAGATTGAGTTTTTTATAAGAAGAACAAAAGTTTTTTTCCGAAGAAATGTTTTATTAGTGTATTTTTTATATTATTAAAAAGAACTTTTGTGAAGGAAAAACATTATAAAATATAATTTTATAAAAAAAAAACATTTTAATGTATTGCTTGATGAAAAGTTTTACCCCACATCACATTCTTGCGAATTATTGAAAAATGTATACAAGATATTGCCACGATCCACTAAAACAGAATCGCGATCCGCAATTTAGGAACTCCTGTTCTATAATATTACTGCTATAACTTCATGTTATTGTTCAGCATTCAGAATATTGAACGACTTCGGGGTTAGCAATACATATCTTATGCTAACAAGTTTAAAGTAAAATGACAAATTCATTAATTCAGATTTATAAAAATAAAAATGGGAAATTTAAAGCAAATTCACCGTTATACTACAGCAACCTATTTAAAGGAGTGTGGTGAAAGCTTATAAGCCAATTAACAACTACGCTACAAGGGCAATTGCTTTTGTATTGTGGTCATGTTACTGGGCTGCGAATCGCAAAGTCCCAGGCTCTATCCTCACTCATCCCAATCCACCACAGGAGAATTAAATTTCATTTCTGTGAATAGATCAAAAAGATCACATTATTCATTTTTTGTTTTGCCTGTCAAGTCGATATATATTATTAAAATCCTTTCCAATTTTCAGCTGACACATACTATCCATTAGATAGGTTTCGAAGTCAATATATTGTCTTTTCCTTTGATTTGTTTTTTGACTAAATCAAGAAATTCGAAAGTAATCGTTATATATAGATATTTTAGTCTATTATTTAATATATAAAGCTCAATGTGTGTGTGTGTGTGTTGACGCTCTACAGGCTAGACCGTTTCATCTACAGCTACCAAATTTGGTACATGTATACCTTGGAGGACGGGAATGTGCACCTGGGGTTCCTTTTTTTGAATTTTTAATTAGAATTTTAACTATTAATTAAAAACTAACTTTCCCGCCAAAAATTCTTTTCATTTTCCCCACCGCCAAATGAGTAAGGCTTCAGTTTTTTCCCCCTCAACAGTAATGAGGCTAGGCTTAACATTTTTTGACCGATTATTTCAAACGATTCTGTTTATTTTCTTAACGTTTAATGCATTTAAAATTAAAAATTGTTAATTAATCGATCTTTCAGATTCATTCTGAAGTACTTTTGAATTAAAATAAAATGGATTAAAGGAAATAAAAAATTTCTAATCTGCATAGCGTTACCCCAACTGGTGTAGAAAAATTCACGCTTTTGCGTTATCGTAACTGGCGTTGAAAATTCAAGCATGTGCATTGTGTTCTGATTGTTGACAACGGATACGGACTTTTTGAAGGCTTAACCTGTTCTCGACCGATTAATTTAAACGATTCTGTTTATTTTCTTAGAGATTCATGCATTTAAAACTAAACATTGTTAATTAATTGATCTGTTCATGATGAATCTGAGAAAACTTTGTAGAAAACTTTTTGAGATATTACATAAATTAAGAAAGATATTCTTTAGTGCCCATAAGGTTTAAATACTCAACGACTCTGTTTTCAGTACTCATATTTTAAAAAAAATGCTTCGTTTCAGTAAAAAAATTTCCTTATATTAATTGCAATTTAAACATTTCCACTTTAGTTTAAAGCATAAATTCTACGGGAACTAAAAGAAAATTAGAGAGATACATATTACGTTATTGTTGAATTCCTTTATAATATTATGAATGAATTATATGATTATCAAAATTTGTAACTTTAAAATATTTTGATGAAGAAGCTATTAAAATAGGAGTTACATGATATATTTAATTATTAAAATTTTAACGAGCATTAAGATTGGTGAACCGGCTGGTCGCCAAAGGCGGCTAGTATTTAATATAAGTATCTATAAAAAAAGTGTTTACTTATTTTATTTTTTTTATTATTTATTGAAACATTTTTTTCACATGAAATAGGAATTTAATTTCATTTTATAGTTAATTGAATCTTGGTATTTTGAGCATAATTAAATTTTGGACATTAATGGATTAAATATGAGTGTGTTACAAATACACATTTGAAAAATTCTCCATATTGATTTTGATTCTCGTTGAAAAATAGTTAGATTAGAGCCCATATTAGTTTATTAGTTAAATCTGATTAAGCAGTTTATAACTTTGAATAAACATACAGCGAAGAATCAGGCTCTCTCTTAACTATCTCAAGTATTATCTATCAATTTATTTATTTTTTCCTTCAGCTGCATTCTATAAAAAATCATAATTTTTTTAACCTATTCTGTTGGCATCAGCCTGTAAATGTATTACTATAACATTATGCATTATAAAATGTCAGAGATGGATTGAAATTTACATCTGAAATGTTTATACAGGAAAATACGAGATAGAAAAGCTTATCATTTACATATCAAAATATCCAAAAAATTTTTTTTATATGTCTTTATATCAATTAATCATCTGTCAAAGCACTGTCCGTTTGTTGTAGTTTTTTGGAATTATTTATTGTATGGATTTGGTAACTAAATAAACATAAATACATTTTTTACTGTCCTTAATCAAATATACATTGAAAGAGAAGTATTTGCAGCCGCTTTAAATATTTTCATTCGATTTACACTATTGTATAACACAAAAAGCATTAATCTGGAATAGAATTTTTTAATGTTTTTTTAATCAGTTCAGTGACTCTACTTTTTCAACTTTAACAAAAGGTTTGCGGATAATTCCTCATAGAAATAATGGAAAAGTAGAGGACTTTCGATACTTGCTCTTTTCATCGAAATTGTTTTTAAATCCTGAATTTATTTAAAATTAAATTTAAACTAGGTAAGAACATAGATACTGTGATATTTATAAATGAAATCAAAGAAACTTTTTAATAGAGTTAACATCAGTTATGAGGTATATTTATTTCATATTAATTATTCAAAATATTATGTATGAGAATATAAAAGAAAATCAAATTCTCTTTTAACTTTCTAAACCACCACCAAAAACACCTACTCAAACAACATTTAAGAACCTCCACCAAATCTACCCTTCACCTATTTATTGATTGATTCTTACTGCCTCCTCTGAGTTTCACTTCAACAGGCCAATGATCAGACACAGCCAGAGCCTAGGAATGATTTATGATAATTTAAATTTTTTTATGAAAATTAAATCATGCAATTTAAAATTAGTAAATAAAACTCTGAGTGATTTAAAAATTGAGGAGAAAGTGTTAAAACTTGAAATCTTAATTTATTTACAATTCTACAAACTAACAAGTCAAACAGTTTGGAATGTTTTATAAAACCATCGATCGAAATCTACTAGCGAACGATTTTAATCTTCGAAATGGCAACAGAATTGAAAAATCAATGCAGCCCGCTAATAGCGTCTCAGATTCTCAGAATTCCTTCCCTTAGATTCTCAGAAGATAATCGATTTTCTAAAACGCGTGTAGGAGTAAATATGGCTGAATAAAACCATAGGAGCCCTGACCGATAACCAGGCATCCTTTATTATTTAAATACTTTCTTTCAACCTGAACTATTTCAGTTTGCTGACAGATTTTTCAGCTTTTGTTTGGAAAAAATAAATAGTTTGAATTTTTGAAATAAACCGAAAGCTTTTTTTCGAAGATAATTTTAAATGGCCTAGGAAACTGCCATTTAAAAATCGATCGATCATCCATCGACATTTAAAAACGTGTCGCGCCATCTATCGGCAACAGTGAATATTAACTCGTTAAACTTTCATGAGAAGAAAATAAATCTAAATAGAATTTAACCTCTACAAATAAAATTCTTTCTTGTTCTTTATATTAAATATGGTAAAAAACAATTAAATAATTTTGCCAAAAAATTTAATCCTTAGCCCTAGGAGAATCAATTAGATGTATATATGTATATTTTTAAATTACAAAAGCTCATTTAATTACTTTGAGAAGTTAAAAAAAAATCTGTTGGGTTTTCCCTAAAGCATCTATTGTAATTTTTCCGAATAATTCATTTTCCACTCTTTACTTTTTTTGTAGGTAAACTTTTTTAATTGTTTAAATCAGTAATGTTAAGATTAGAATGGTAACTGAGAAAATTTATCCAGGTGAAATTTTTTATTAAATTTGATCATTACTTTCAGAGTATGAAAATATATCCTATAATAAGGCATTTTATTAAAAATAAAGAAATTGTGACTTATAATCTAATATTTTCTTTTTTTTAAAATAAATAAATTTACTGAGCGATTATATTTCTTTGTATTAGGTAATCTTTAATTAATACTCACAAATATAGCAATAATCCCATATTTCTAGAATTCGCAGTGAATAATACGAGATGCTCTACAGCATTATTATAATATTTTCACTACAATGATTGGCATTCAGAATATCGAATAATAATAAAGATATAGTAATCTTGCGAAAATACTACCTAAAACATGATCACTTTCCGAAAGAATTGAGTTTCCAGTTTTTTATTATTTTTTAAATCCAAATATTTCGTTAGTATTATCTCATCTACATCGCGGAACAAGAACGAAAGTGACAGAAAATTTTGTCTTCAGTAATTTTACTATGAGATTTTTGATAGGAATTTCTTTGCCACGTGTCGATTTAGGCAAGGAAATTTTAGGTATCATTAAAAGAATGTTCTAAGCATTAGGAATTTTTATCTCTTCCCTCTGAGTGTGGGAAATGCAAAAGTCATCAATTTTCTAGAGCGCATATAGATTTAATTAAATAAAAAAAATTGGGAGTTGGATCTGAAAATAATTGTACATTTTAGAATGAAATTAACATGGACTAATTTAAGATAAAAATCAGGAAATTAATTAGAATTTAAATTAAGAGATATTATATTCTAATTTATTGACATGATTTCCAATTAATTTACATTCTAAAAATAATTTCTCAATCTCTGAGACTCCACCTTCATAGTAACTACTGAGGCGTGGAAGGCTATTACTTTTCTCTCGGAACAAAAACGCCGTTGACAAATTCTTTTCTGAAATTATATGAGCTCAGAATACTTTTTCAAGTTCTATTTTCTACTTTCTGCCTCCTTTATTCAGTTAGCTGCATTGCTTGCCATGGTTTGGACATATAAATTGTGAAAAAATATAATAATTTGACAGTTTCCTTAGAATTATATAGAATAAAAATTGTTATCCGCGAATATTTTTACGAATCACGTTTAGCATATATGTGTTAAATCACTGGATTAAATTGTTGTGGATAATTCTATCTATCAGTAAATATCCATTTAGATATTATTTCTCCTAAATTTAATCTATAATGGAATGATATTACGAGAATTACGAAATTTTGAAAGAAACTTGAAATTATTGTATTATTTATTACACATGTTATATAGATAGATACATTTTGATGAATGAAATTATTGTATTATTTATTACACGTGTTATATAGATAGATACATTTTGATGAATGAAATTATTGTATTATTTATTACACGTGTTATATAGATAGATACATTTTGATGAATGAAATTATTGTGTTATTTATTACACGTGTTATATAGATAGATACATTTTGATGAATTTCACGATTTAAATATGAGAATCATCTCATAGGTAATAATTAATTTTAATCAGATGATTACTTCCAAATGCACGAACCCTTTGTTATTATAGATAGGCAACTAAAATTAATCTTATCTTCAACTTAACAAATAAATACACACGTACATATACTTGAAAACGAAATGCCTTCATCTTACCATATCTGTGGAGATTCCGTAAAGATCTCTATATTTAAAAGCTCCGGCAGATTCCCAAATAACAGCATCTTCCATATTTTCTCCAGCAATTATGATTCTGAAAAGAATTTATTTACTACGTATACGGATTTAAGGCTCCACATTCAGCTGAACAAAAATTAAACAAATAGCAGCCCACAAGTAGTAATTGGTTTTAAACAACCACGACAGCACAAAAAACGGCGAGACAGAACTCAGCAGGAATAGGGAATACATATAGCGTACTATTCTCCACTGTCCCCTCACTCTACCTGTACTCATCCGTCGGCTCACTATTATACAACTGGCTATTCAGCATAGACTCGATTTTGTTTCAATATTAGACTCCGAGAGTCGGCGAACGGTTTAATTCTCAATCCACTGATTGTTTGAGCTTCACTAAAGGTTTGCGCTTAGTTAGACTAATCCAACTAATTCGTCATTTACTAACTATATGACCTACTTCGGCTTCGACAGCCGCCTTTAATAGCTTCCAGAGCAGGGCACAGAAGGTTCTCGAAGAAGCGGGCATAATTCGCCTTCTATTGGTCCTATCCTATCGCCAAAATTCTTGGAGATTCTAGTATCATTCATTTTGTCACCTATGTCGCCAAATTCGGCGCCAAGGCCCCAAATGGTTATTAAGTTTGTTGCCAAGCTCGGGGGTCATTGATCCGGCATCCAATCAACATTCAATAGAGCTGTCCGTAAAATTATCTTTCCTATGATGGAACCAACTGTGCTGATATATAATATATACTATATACAAACACCTCCTGTCTCATGCACGAAAGCGTGGAATGTTCTGTATCAGAGAAATGAAAGTAAATTATGTCTCCTTCCCCGTGCTGCTGTCTTCCGTTTTCTTTCCTGTTGCTATATTGGGATCTCAATTAAATTTTCGTTAGAATCAAACTAAGTAGCGAATAGTACCTGTCATAGGGGCAGCAGTTGATAGAAAGAGTGGTGTCGAAATCGTGTGTAATGAGCCAAGTGAATTCCTTCCTTCGCCAAACATCGATGTTGTCCCAGTCCGATATCCGCACATTGGCGCATCCTGCATTCATATCGCCCATCATCATGACGTCCTGAAAAGCATGAAATTTGTAATAGTTTTTAATTTCCTTTAATAATAGTTTTTAATATCCTTTATTTTCCAGCTTGATGCGTTTTTATAGAAATTCCTTTAGACAATCAGTTTTGACCAAATCTTTTTCATTTAGTCTGTTTTACATTATTTTTAAGCATTAAAAAATCAATATTTTTAAAGTTTGATTTTTGTATCTACCCATGAATTACGCCCGCAAAATATCCGGAATGAAATTTTTAATTTCTGTACTTTAACTTAAATTTATAATTTCACATTATCTTGTTCATAAATCTTAATTCTTTAGATTTCTTAGGGAAAAAAATGGAAAAATTCAAATTTATATGCGTTTTATACATTTTTGAAATTTTCAAATAAAAAATTTAAAATTCTTCATCAATAAGCATTCCCACCAAATCCTATGAAATAAAACATTACGTGACATCACAAATTCGTTATAGAAAATCAATTGCACTCATATTTCAAGAAACGTTGCTACGGCAAAATATTTTAGAAAAAAAAAACAATTTATGCAGAAATAAGTATGTATAAAATAGATTATATAAAAAGCATTCGAGCAATTGATGTTTTAACTATTTATCTGGTGCTGCGCTTCAATTAAAATTTATTTCGGCTACTTGCAATTACAGTGCAACATTCATCCAGACTAAAATTAGAGCTTTTATTCATTTCTAAAAGTACTTACTTTTATTTCTTAAATTTTAAGAAAAAATTTACATTTACGAGGTAAATATGCATGCGAATCTAAAGTTTAGTTTACTTTAGTTATATTAACATCCCGTTTTAAAGCAGCTTTAGGGCTCTTTTGGGATGGACCTCGTAATTTTGAACCACGGTCGATGATGAGGATGGCACTTGAGCTGGCACTCCGCTCTCAAAACTTCCACATTACACAGCGGGAGGAGTTTGGCACCGACGGATTTAACGCCCACCAGACCGATTACACGACGATTCTTAGGTGAAATCGGGTCTCGAACATGAAACTCTCTGGTTTTGAGGTCGAGACCGTATCACCAGGATACCTGGCGCATGCGAATCTAAAAGTAATTCAATCTAGGCATACCTTTATCTTTTCAAGTTTGAAAGTGCCTGATACTTAAGGATTAGGACTTTTTGAGAGAATCATTCACGCTAGGATCATCGATAGTTCTTTGCAGTAAAAATTCTGTTTTTCCAAGAAGCAAGTCATCGTTACTTGTTTATTGGATTATGACAACACGGATTATTAACATGACAGAAATAATTTGTATAAGAAATGTCTTTTTTAGCTATTGCATTTCGTAAACTGACTCCTTACCTTCACTTTAAAAGTCTTGACGGCGTAATCATATACTTTGGCCATAGCACTCGTTTCATTGGCTGCGTTTTTGGGCTGCGTATGGACTCCGATGACGATCATTGAATCCAAGTCCCCTTTCCAAGGAAACGAAAAAATGATAATGAGGAAAATCAATAAATTTAGATTTAAAAAAAAGACAATGATGCTTGCATTATTTAAATATCATACTTCCAAAAGAATTTCATAAATCACTAATATTTTTTAACAGTAGATAAATGCATTTACAGCTTACTAAAGGATTTGTATTCATAAACCAACTGGAGTGACCTATCCAAAACTTTCGCGCATACTCTTTAATAAAGATGCCATCTCGGAGAACGCCTTGCTTGGCACTGGCGTGCAATGGTTACGAAGTACAACTCTTTGGTGTGAATTTAGCATTTTTACTGAATCTACTATGTGATTCTTGCGGGGGTTTTAGGTGATTAATCTCTGGCATGTGATTAATAGTATCGGAAAATCGAATTTGTGTTTTAGACACGTTTTCCCCAACCGATTGGAACAAAAGTCTGACACAAAGTTAATCTTTTAGTGACAAAATTAGATATCAAATTTGATATATTTAAGTCATTCCATTTTTGAGTTATCACGTTTATATGTTTCTGAAACTGAAGACCAACAGACAATTAATCCGCTGTTGGATATGGCTCAAAATTTGATAGGTGGCTACCTTATAGATGTTAAATTTGTGTACTGAATCTTATCTATCTAGTTCTCTTCGCTTTGTAGTTATTGTGTTAACTTATATTCGAAGAGCCGGACAGATAAATTTCCTCTGAACAAATTTTACTCACATTTTGATAGAAATCTACAAATTCGGTGTAAAGACAGTATACCAAATTTCATTCATTCAGCTTAAAGCATTTTTGAGTTATATTTGTGACAGACAGATAACTGTGATGGACATTTTCCAAAAAAATTTTTTCTCGAATCTAGGTAAGTTTGATGCTTGGAGATTTTTCAAAATTTCGGATTTGAATTTATAACAACTACTATACATTCTCTATAACATGTATCCGAGAAAGTAAAAATAAAAGAATGGGGATTTAAAATTTTTTTAAACCTTATCATTGCTTAAAGAAAATGGAAATACTATTTATTCAATTTATGTTTTCACTTACATTCTTGTTTACGAATCAAATTTGTTTAGGTTGATAGTTTCTAAAATTCGTAGTTAAGAATTTTAATAAAAAGTGTAAAGTCGATTGATCCAGTTGCTTATTCTGGTATAGAATTTCCTGATTACCGTTTTTCATTGAGAGATGTATTTAAATTCCTCAAGAGAAATAACAGCACCGATGATTCGCTATTAAATACTTTATTTTTATTTCAAAACTATAAGAATTTAATGTAAGGCAAATTGCAATTACAAGAAATCCTTTTTCAATTGCTTTCGACGACTCATCCCAGAATTTCGCAGTTCCGATAAGAACAGTTTCCTTATTGAATAGAGAGTAGCTTTACTCTCTTGAGGATTTTATTCTCTACTTTATTGTTATTATTATCTTTTAATTTCCATGAGAAAGGTGGTAAAATGCACCCACTTAATAATTCTCGGATTACCTTGGTAGTATTTGAGTGTCCTATTAGATATTATAACCGCAGTTAAAAGACCACCTGACTCCAAGGAAATCTCGTCCCCAGGAATACCAAATTATCATTACCAGTCGACATTCTGAAATCAAACACACACTCATACGGAGAGAATGTTTAATGGAGAAGTGGATTGTTAAGTGATTCTCGCTGTTCTTTTTTTTTCTTCGCATGCATGCGTCCTTGACTTTCAGATTGTTGACTGGTGAAGATATTTTGTGAAGGTCACGTGGTCTGCTGTTACGGACAGCGATTTTCCTTATGTAAACGAGGTCTAGACGATCTGCTGATAATCAATCATTCTGATTCTTACTACAATTACTATCTATCTATTTATAACATAATTTGTGGCTTCATATGAAGAGGGTACATTGATCAGTTCAAATATTTTCATAATAAGAGAATATTATGCCTTTTTAAAATATATGCACAAAATATTTCTCATTAAATAAAATTTGTTTTATTGAATATTGTAATTACGAATTCTTTATATCTAGGCATGATTAAAGTAAACATTTAAAAAAATATTTTGAGATTAATATATTGCATATTGTTCCATAATAAATGACAAGATAATCCTTTAAAAGTAAGGAACGCATTCAGAAATTTAAGCGAATTATAGTTTTTTTTTTTTGATATTTTGATAATCAAAGGAGCAATTAATTTAAAAGTCAAAAATCAGTTAAAGACACTTGAGTATCTCAAATATTCTTAATATTCTTATATTAATTTTTTTTAAAAGAAAAAAAATGTCTCAAATAAAATGTATAAGCTAATTAGGAATTTAAATAAATCCATAGGCTAAGTTCGGAACTTTAACATATACTGAATTTGTTCTTACTTTCTTTTTAATTTTTATTATAGTAAATATTTCCTCTCAAAAATAATGCATCGCATCTTACATTTTTTTATTCTTATACTAATGCATTTATGATATTACCAAAAACATAATTGTATTCTTCGAAGTACGAAATTTTTTGTAGAAAATTTAGAACAATTTCTGATTTCAGGTTTCTAAGAGATTCTTACTCAGAGTGGGTGTTGCGAAGTGGGCGATGTACGGGGGTCTCATGAAGTCATCTTTACGATCAGGAAAAGTATGACCTGTTAAAAATTTAAATTTGTCGTTCCTGCAAAAAAAAAAAAAAAAAAAAAAAATTAGAGAAGAGCAGAAAATTGTACTTATAATAATGAGATTGTATTTCAATGTTAGAAAACAACATGGAAGCACACAAATGCAATGTGATAAGGTTACAATCTAAAAAGATAAAGGAAAACTGTTGTTAAAATCATAATTTTTCGTTGTCATTCTTAGTTAAAGTTTCTGACGAATTTTATAACTTTATTTTTTATGTTTCTTCCATTGTTGAAGGCAAAAGAAGAAGGATTCGATTTAATATTTCTGTAGCTACAAGGCAAATAAAAAGTGATGTTACGATACGGCAGAAGGTAAATGAATCGAACATTTACGTTTTTAATAGTGCCATGACTCACGAGGTTAATCCCTTTAAAAAGGCTCATATGAACAATGAATAGAACATATGCAAGAAAACTGCAGCAATATAAATTTAATACTTGATATTTAATGGCATCATTGGCAGGAAGTTATATATATAAAAGATGTAACTGAAATTAAATCTAACCAATATTTCCGGCAAACCAGCTTATAGCAAAGACGACAATCACGCAAAAAATGGAAGGGGAGGGGGAACAATTAGGAAGATGAATTAAAAGAGGGCCAATATATTAAGAAATCGAATTTAAGAAACAAGTCTAATTTAGTCACATAAAGACTGAAAAATAATTCATGCATTTTATATATTCTTTCAACCTGGTAATAACTTGCAACATCTCGGTATAATTTATTATAACTATATCAGTGCCCATTTTTTGAAGAAATGCAGGACTATTTTGGATTAAATTTCGTTACTGGAATCTTGGTCAGACAGCCATGGCAGCATCTAAGTTAGAATCAGCGTCTCCTAACTAACATATCCCACTAATGGCAGGACATTTGATCCATACTTCAGAAGTAATATGTTTCAGATTCACAAGCTGGTGGATTTTTTGCGGATCGGATTTCAAACCTAGAAATCTCCAAAGCCAAGGTCTTACTCCTCCAAGTTACGGCGCCCTCTCTTCCTATTTTAATGTAAGCCAATGATCGAAATTTTTTAAACCTAGTTGGGAGAACTCACCTGTAGATATAAGCATATTGCTCTTTTATATTGCCTCTTCCCACTCTTTCACTGATCTGCATCAAGTATTTAGAATCTTTTTGACGATGCAATCTGGAATAAAAATTTCTTTTATTTATTTAATAACACAAAACAATTATGGTACAATTCAGTTGTAACAGTGACAAAAAAGCGCCAAGAAAAAAATTTCGTCAAATTATAAAAGTATACTTAACTGCATTAGTATATATCATGAAAATTTTGAACATGCAAATTCACATGTTATATAGTTTGACGATTAAAATCTCCAAATTGGCGAAATTTTTTCTTGGCGCGTTTTGGTCGCCGTTACAGCCGACAAGTACTACAATTCGAAGAATTTATTATTCATGGCAAAAGTAGTGAATAGAATTCTGACTTGATTAAATTATAATCGCTCTCTCAAACCTGATTTTCTGGGGGAAGACTTATGTTATATTTCAATCCTTTGTATTCTAAAGTTGAACAATTATTCACTGAATAAAGCGTGCATATCAAAGCCCCGAGACCAATAAAATGTAAGTTAATTACTCTCAAAAAATTATATTTGGCTTCTAATTATTGTATAGGTATTTTTTTTTAATATAGAAATCAAGAAGCCTAAACCTGATGCATCGCGCAGAATCATGCGTCTAGAGTAGGAAAGTTAACACTTTCTCAACAAGAACCACAGAAGCATAATTTTTAAGGTTACTAAATTATAACTCAAAATAATTCAAAATATGCACTTCACCAATATAAGCAGTTCATATGGTGATGAAATGGTACGGCAATGACCAAGGGAAGTAGCATAAGTAATTAATAATGAGTTATTTGCGCATGCAATTAAAATTTACAAGACAAAAATTTAGAGTAAGTACTGCTTGATCTTTGAGTAAATCAGTTAACATTTGGAGCTTCTATATGCTCTTCAAAACTTCTGTATGAAAAGATTTTTTTAGATTACGGTATATGAAACTATGAGAGCTGTGTAAAAAAAATAAATTGTAAAATTAACATTGGTCAAAGTAATTTGTTACATGATAATTTTCGTTTATACAACATAACAGGCGTCTTGGGATATTTTCATATATAATAATTCTGTTTTTGTCAAATTATTGCCCCTTATTAAGAAAGGACAAATATCCAAATGATCATGATTAACTATTATGTCATGAAATCCCCCGTGAGTGTTATAAGAATAACTGTTATTAAATTATAATTATTAATGATTGTGTCACAATTTACATCGATCATTGATTTATTTAGATAGTTTTTTTGAAAATTGGTTTATGTCAGACCAGCATAAAAACGTTAAAATTTCTTGAACAATCTGAATATGCCTGAACAAAAAATATGAAATAGTATTTGCAAAATATCCCATATTTCATTTCAGTGTTACAGTAAATCTCATTACATTTATTTTCCGATCATATGCAACATTTGCAGCTATTGCGTTAAAACAAAAAGATTATGAGCTTATGAGCTCAGATGCGTCTTAGGGGATGTTAAGATATTCTATCTTTACTAGAGGGAGTAATTCTCCCTTCGACTTCTTCATTTACTTCCATAATACGAAGAGTTTTGTGTTTCATAGTATAGTGAGAAACACAAAACTCTTCATATTATGGAAGTAAAGATAAGACGCCCAATTATGGATCAAAGAGAAGACGCCCAAATATAGTTTGGGCGTCTTCTCTTTGATCATTTGGATGCATAGCAATTTTGAAAACAAGAAAATATGCTAAATTTCATTCATCCAAATATTTGCGTTTTCGATTTGTTACGTTCACATGTTCACGAATAGACCAAAAATCTGCTAATAATCTGCTAATTTAAGATGCGATACACATTTAAAATTCTGGTGGTTTGATAGATCTTATCAAGCTTGAGATGGTTAAGAGCATATGTATACTTGCGCAGAAGGGAAAACAGAACAGATTCCCCGGAGACAAGTGTCATCTAAAATTTGATTTTAAAAAAAGCTACTTTTTTGATGCATTGAATTCTTTCAGATATCGTCCTTCTAGCTTATTGAGTTTTTGAATGAACAAACTCATACAAAACGGACGATAAAGTAATACAATAGCCTTTGTTTTTTAAGCCAGAAGTTAGAAGTTGAATGGAAATCTTCAGCTCTATTGGTATGTTTGTTAATTATAGTTACTTTTGCTTTATAAAATTCATACGAGAATGTGAGAAGTTGCATTGCAGATATGTATTGCATCGCTTGAGTAAATTATCCATTGATTTACCGAATTAGTTACATCTTTCAACATTTTACATAAAATTTCTTTAGTTTCTTTTGGAAAACTTGAACATTTATTTAATTGTTGCTATTTTTATGTTGACCATACTTTTTTAAAATTACAATCAGTCACCCCGTTACCAGAAGAACTAAACCGTATAAACAGAAATTATTGTGATTGGCTGTTATGCTCATTATCTGTCTGTTAGCCATACTGTTAAGAAATTGTTTTAATTTTTATTGAAATATTAAAGAATTCATCCTTTTCAGAGACAATTTTTTTATTTATATTTTAACTCTCAAAAACTACCTCTAAGTAGAGAAATGGCACGATTTGTTGTTCATATCTGTTTACAAAAGCTCTAAAGGAACAGCAGATGGATAATTAACTCGACGTAAAATGGAAAGATGATTGTTATTGCATCAATAGTTTGCGTTGACTTTGCTCTTTGAGAAAGTCTGTTGACAAACTACAAATTTTATTGAGGAAACACTTACTTGTTTAGATCTTTTACAAGATTTTCCATTAGTTCCTCTTGGGTGGTAACTATTTCTTGTATCAGAACCAAATCATACCTTAAAAGGATCTGAAAGTGAAAATATGGAAAAAATTTTGATTTTTGATTAATTGAATAAAATAACATTTGTATAAGCGTTATACATATTTTCATCTTACGATTGAAATATATCGACTTAAGTCAAAAATTCATTGACAGATGAAAATGAAATTTACTTTTGAACTATTGAGTTGGGCAATAGATGCCTAATGGAGCTTTTATTAATAGAAGAACTCCCAAGATGTGAAATGGGATTTTAGTCTAATTTGGTGATAATTAATTCATTTTCTACAAGCAACCTCACGAATTTTAAAACGAATGTGTGCAAATTAAATAAATGCTTGCTTGTAAGAAAACTGAAAGAGAATATGTTTTTAAAGAAAATCATTGAATTCATTCTCATGAATTTTTATCAAATAGATTCAAACTTTATCGCTTAAAAAATATTTACCATGCACATGCAATTCAGTTTTCATTAAGACGTCGATTCAAAAATCAAAATATATTTTTAATGATATGATTTATGATTTATCATACATAGGAATAAAAATGCACGTTTGCCTTTCTTCGAATTCAACATCACATTTAAAAAAAGTTACTAATTATGTGTAGTCAAAAATGGCTGTAATCATGTTACACATATAAATACGTGTCTAATGTATAAATATTAATAAATAATTCGCACAAATAATCTTATATCTTCACATTTACCTCTTCCCCTGGCAAAAATCATCTTTTACCTTAAAAAATGATATTTAAGTATGTCTGTTCGATTTTTATATTTTTTCCCGACATTTTTGATTTTTAATATTTTAATAAAGTTGGTATGTAATCAAATGAAATAAATGTCTGTGTGTAATTCAATGCAATCATTGAAAAAGCATTCCTAGTAACTAAATATACTTACATAAATTGCTTTATCATTAAGGAGTCATTGGCAGAAAGCATACTAATTTTGGTAGATAAGAAATCCTCATAATAAAATAAAGACAGTAAAACATTTTGGAGAAACATCACAAATCGTCTTTCAATCGATGGTTTTAACACAAATCTACAATTCTGGTGTAAATTCCACAATGTTTTCACTTACAAAATATCTTTTTTTTTTAAGTAAGATCTAAAAAAATCAAAATGTGTCAAAATTTTGAGCTTGAATTTTTTTGAGAATTACAATACTGTCTCTCTCTGAGTGCCTTATATACAATTGTTTAATGGAGCCTAATGCAACAACACGCTACTTTTTCTCCATATTTCAGCTTGGATTGTCTTTGGTAATCGTTGGTAAGAGTAACATATTGCCGTGTACGCGTAATCATTGAATATAAACAGTTGTTATTTTTTTCATTTAAACACCTTTTTTAATATGGCCTGATTCAGACGGTTGGATGTTTGTGGATTTGACATAAGAATTATGTGATATCAGACTTTTTTGATAAATAAGGAGATGGACGTAAATCAAATTTGGCAGGATTTGACTGCGTT
This sequence comes from Argiope bruennichi, assembly GCF_947563725.1. Lineage (NCBI taxonomy): Eukaryota > Metazoa > Arthropoda > Arachnida > Araneae > Araneidae > Argiope > Argiope bruennichi. The sequence goes on from NC_079154.1 coordinate 62,444,095, forward strand.
TCATTCCATCAAAAAAAAAAGTGCAATCGATTGAAGATTATCGGTCATGATTAGTAGAAAAAGAAATATGACGAGTTTAACAAAATCGCATTTATTTCAACTATATTATTTCGACACGCTTATTTCTTTGTTTTATACTGTTTCCTTCTCATTCTTCTGTCTGAAATATCGCCAACTAGTAAGAAGAAACTAGTCAGAAAAAACAAGATATATCGCCAACAAATCAGAGCCATGCTATATCACTACTTTCTAATTTCTGATTTCATATTTCATATGATTTTCGGATTGAAACAAAGTCAATAATCGATTAAAATTTTACTGAACAGACATCAAATGCCTTGCTTATATACCATCGTAAACTATCATTTCCCGTTTATAAATGATTAAAATTTACTGCAACTTTATGAAGTCATTGATAACTTTATTTAAATTTTCCAAGGCTCATTTCCTACAATTTCGTGTGACAAAAAAATTTTCATTTTAGAAATCTAGACACTTCAAGGGCTTAAAAAGTGAAATGATCCACTTACAGGAGATGGAACTTACTTTTTTCACAATGTCCATCACAGTCTTGTTGCTCATCTTGCTGACGCCGAGATTCTGGATGTTGAAAGCTCCCACCAGAACTGGTCTCTCCACCGTCTGGTTGGTCCAAGTGGTTCTGCATGTTGCCAGAGAACATAAGCAAAAGAGCAACAAAATGATACCGCAGGTATTCGATATCATCTTTTTTGGCCTAGGGCAAAAGAGGTAAATTTAAATTTTTGATGTATGAAATATCATTTATTTTGGAATAAAATTCATTTGTTTTTATATGACCATAAACGAAGTGTTCAATTGATTTTATAGTTAAATAGTTTCTCAAAAGTCCAGAACTATTCCAATCTGCTGCTATTTTACTCCAATGTTTTTGAAAAGCGAATTAGGAATGTTAAAAGAAAAAATATTGTTAATGTATATGGATTTATATGATCTTGCCTTGATACAGACATTAGGATTTTGAGTTATATCTTGTAATATTTATTATATATTACATAATATTGAAATAATTTGTAATAAGATAATAAATATGTATAATTTAGGAGATATTTTAAATAGATTGTGCCATAAATATGTTTATGCAATATTTGCTGTTAAAATGACTTTCTTTAATCGTATTTCTATTAATCCGGCGATTTCGTTAATACAGCGTTCCTCTTGTTTGATATCTGCCAGATTATTTAGAGTCTAATACATATTTTATGCTTCACTATATGCTATATTTATTAAATGTGATCTCAGGGTTATTGGCATTGTCTCTTTGTTTATCAATACTGAAATTTAAAATTTCAGTAATTATGATCAAGGATCATTAATGCTGAAATTAAAATTTCAGTATTAATGATAAAGGATTATTAAGGATCATTTGGATTATATCTGTTGTTCAGGAAGGATGGTTCAGGCTGGGATATACCAAAAATCAAAACAATGTAGATATCAACTTAAAAAGCACGATCTGCACAAAAATCTCAAGTAAAGAATGTAAGAAAAAAAAAACTAAAGAAACTATTTCCTAATTTTTTCGAAAACTAGGGCGGATTGATTTATTATTTCCTTGTAAAAAGCAAATCTTATTTAATCCTTCAAAAAATTTTTTCGCATTTGCTACAAATTGCAAAGAATATGATGGGCAGAAATAACTACTAAAATCTTTATTGATATAATTCACTATAGCACTTACTTAATTTTAATATGCTTTTTGAATTTTTTAATGATTGTTTTTATCTGATTGGATTATTTAGTTTCATTATTAATTTGTTAGATTCACCGTGTTGGATGAACCACGATGTTCACGAATCAATCAATGTTCATTTATTTTTTTTCTTCTAATATTTCTCTCTATTCTAAGCATTACTGATTTAGAATAAGTAGTTAAATCAGGAATTTTACTTAAAGAAATAAAATTTTTGAATCCCAATTTTCTTGGATGTCCTTATATACCTTTACCTTTTATATACCTTTGCAAATTTTAATATTTGTGTTTTGTAATTTTCTCTTAAAATTTTTTTTGAATAGTCTTCTTTTGTTTTCGATTATTCTTCGTGGCGTTCATAAACACATAGTTTGCTTATCCTTTTACATATTCTGTTCTTTTTTTAAATTCACTGGATATTTTTTCATATTATTCTCGAAATAAGATTAAATCAATCCATCTTTCTATTACGTAATTATATATTTTAAATTACTTTTTGTAATAGTGGAAACCTTTTTATATTAGTATGTGTTAGCAGAAATCATTTTTTCAAAAGGAATTTGATATTAAATGCAGATCTAGAGAAAAAAGAAACAATTATTCTTTATATTGTTTCAGCAGCAGTATTAAGTGATTATCCTTATAAATTTTTCCAAATAATGAAAAAAAAAATCCAATTGGATCCCTATGTCATGTCCATAGGACCTTCTATCAGGTAGCAATGAACAGTCTTTTTAACTTTTCGAATCACAAGCCTACAAAACTGAAAGAGAGCGAATACATTCCTAAAGCAAGGAACTAGAACAGTCAAATATTGCTTATTTATTAAAAATATTCTCATATTTAATTTATTCTGCGGTGATCTCTTATCAGTAACTGCATAAATAATGAAGCAGATTATTTATTAATCCTTGGGAACATTTGACGACAGAGACTTGCATTTGTTTTGTCTAAGTGATGAAGAGTCTAATTCGTTATTCAAACTAGGACTACATTTAACGTATTGCTAAGGCCACAGTGTTTGTTATCAGTTGTAAGAGCGTGTTTCTTTACAGTTCCAATATGTGCATTAGAGTGGAAAACGAAAATGGCTTTACTTTTTTTTAAAGATTTCAGTTTGGTAACAGTGCTGAAAAACTGCCTTTTAGGTTCAAAAACAATTTTTTTTAAAATTTGGTTGCTATATTACCGCAAAAAACTTAAGGTGCCGCAAAAAGCTTAAAATTTGTTTAAAAAATTGAAAAAAAAAATGGAAATTTTTAAAAAAGGGCCTTTAAAAGTTTTTCTTAGATTTAAGTTTGGTAATAGTGGAGAAAAGTTAGCTTTTAAGTTCAAAAAGAATTTTCAAAAAATTCTGGTTGCAATATAGCAATATCTCGAGGTGTCGCAGAGAGCTGAAAATTCGTAAAAAAATTGAAACATTATAAACTTTGATAAAATATTTTTGTGAATCTTTCGTTCATATAATGTTACAAAAGATGATTTTAAATACATATATAAGCATTACAATTGGAAAAATTATTAATTCTAAAGTGTAATAATAATAAAAAAATTTTCTTACTTCTGTATTCTTAAAGATTACAAATATTATAGCTGCAAAATGTTTATTTCTATTTCATTGCCACATCAAATTGTTTTTTAATTAAATTTTGGCAAATTCACACTGAGTCAATTTTATTGATTTTCTATTTCGCTTAACATTATATCTTTTAAACTGTAAACACCACATTTGAGATATCTGTATGTGCTGGAGAGATATTTTAGATATTTCAAAAATCAGTCTTGGACTTAACATGAAGATGACGTCGTTGTTTATTGGGAAGGGAGCAAAAAATTATGCCTGTCATCTTCCTTTGCTACATTAAAATGTAATACTTCCAGTATTGGGTCCAGAATGCCTTCTAGATAGTCTTGATTTCATATAAACGGTTCTAGGATTTGAGATCTTATCCCGTGGGACAAATCGCTGTGCCTTTAGATCTGAAGTATATTAAGTTTGGAGACACGATACATATTCATCAAGCAAAGTATACTTTCATCTGGTGAGGACTCTAAATTATATGCCTTAGTCAAAATTACGAAAATAGTTCTCGAGTTGTTACAAAGTGAGACATTTATATAACTGAACCAAATCTAAATTTTGTATTAAGTGAATAAAAGCATTATATTGAAGTGTTAACTTACAGATATTTTTTTTAAATCTTTATGATCCCGTAACCAAAAATATACACCACAATTATTGGTTTGATAGACCGGAATATGAAAAGAGAATGGTAAGACTTGCTGGTACCTGCTTCTTCCTGTTTGATTTGTTGACACAAATCAACCAACATTGTACCTGCTTTCTTAATATGATCATATCAAGAGGACGTGTGCTGAAAAATCAATACTGAATATTGACAGTAATAAGTTTTATGGTTAAGGTAGGTTGGCAATGTGTTTCACTAAATCTTTGACACATAATTGAATTACTTTTAACCAGTCGTTTCACGATCTTTTAGTTCACCAAGATTATTGATTGAGTATAATTTCTGTTAAAACTTTTGCATTTAATTTGATGTTTATGATCTTTATAGAAAATTATTTTTAGCATATATTTGTGGTGAACATTGAAACCTTACCATTTTAATAATCTTGCACCTCTTCTACCTAATGCATTCATGAACTTTCAATGTGATGTCAGTGGAAAAACTTTGATGTCATTACAGTGCCTTTAAAATTTTCTATTTTATTATTTAATTATTTGCTTATTTAATTTAATTAAAAAATTCTGTTAAATATTACTAAATTCTATGATAAATTTGAATAGAATCTTAATTCATTAATATAACATAATTTTGTGCCGGTTATATTAAATTTAATTCAAAATCAAGGAATTACAATTCTTTTAGTTTGGGATATAACTCTACTATTATTTTTATCTAAACATTAGCAGGTATTTTTTCAGTAAATGGAATTTAAAATATTTGTAATAAACTTTGCTTTTAACCAAAATGATCTTAATATCTAACAGAAGAATCCGTCGTAACTTATATCCCAAGGATTAAAATTCCAATAATATCCTGCATAACAAAGAAGGTACAGATTTTGAGAAAAGATAAAATTTTGTTGCTTTTATTACATTATAAATATTTAAAAAAAAACAACGTAGATTTGTTACAGTGGCATAGGATTCGATAATATTTGATGTAAAAAAAAGTAGCTATAAGAAATTTATTTTTTTAAAAATAAGGTTTAAAAACAAACTATTTCAATGGAATGTTAGAAGTAATGGTGAAAGTTGCGGTTGTTTTTAACGAAAGTAAAACTTGCTGCGAAAATAGTTATTATTCGAATTTTTTTTGAGTAATAGAATAGTTCCATTCTAACTATATATGTTATTTCCTCAGCCCTTTAAGAAAAATTCGAGATCAAATTGACGTTTATTTTATAATTCACATTATTTGTGTTTTTGCTGATAAAAAAGTAGATATCTGAAAAATTTTAACATTATCTTCCTTTTCATTAATAAATAATATTTAAAGTACATGTATTAATTTAATTGAAGTGCATCATTAATAAATAAAGTATAAAAACATTAAAAAAATTTATTCATGTGAAAATAATATATACATAGGTTAACAGGCTGTGTTTTTTTACCCTATTTTTCATCCCTCATTCAAAATAAAAATAATTAATTCGATTATTATATTCCAATCTATTATATTATTATTATAATCCTTTTTATTAAAATTAAGAGACCCAAAAATCCATTTTATACCAGAAAGTCAAAGAATATCATTATTTTTATTGATACTTTTACTAAAAATACGTATATAAAAATATGGAAAAAATAATCTATTCATTTTTTTTTCTTAGAAGAGATTATTTGTATAATCAGAAGTAATTTTCCCCACCACCGGTACAGAAGATGCCATCAGATTGAAAACCTTACCTTTAAAAATGCTCATTTCTATCGTAAGTTTACCACGAATCTTAATTCATTAATATAAAATCATAATTTTGCAGCAAATTATATTCATTTCTAAATCAAAATCAAAGATTACAATTCTTCTTATTTGAAATGTAATTCTTCCGTTATTAATTAGTTATCTATGAACATTTTGCGATGTCATAAGTATCAGTGTTCAAGTTTTAATTGAAAGTAATTAAAAAAGACTTACATATACAAATGTGCTATTATTAAATGATGCTTTATGTCAGAAACCTATACTTTTCTTTTCAATGAAAGGGGGAAATTGTAAAAAAAACTTTCTACTAGCAACTTTTTCTACTAGTAAAAATACTTTCTACTTTTTCTTTATGCAAATATACTGGTCAATTTCTTTGCTTCAGAGAAGAGCATATTTTGATTCGAATTATTGGAAACTTAATTATTCAAATTATTAGTAATTTATTGTTAGAAATCTAAAAATTCCAGTATTACATTTTTTTTCAAAATATTCGAAATAAATAATAATAATAAAAACTTCATCGGATTTTAAGCATCTTCCCCCGCTCCCCGCAGAAAAATTTCACAACCGATAAACCCGCTATATCTATGGAGTTTTCTTCGATAACAAACTTTATCGTTGACAACATTTTAAGAGGCTATTCTGTAGAAAACTTTCAACTCAGAATTAGCAGTAGAGTCAGGTGACAAAGATAATGACTTGCTAGATTGGGCGGGCCCTGCCTGGCAGAGGGGGGGGGGGAGTTACTGATGATTCTTTCAAACTTTGGCCATATCTTTATTTTAGCTCATTACGTGAATAGGATGTAAAAATATCTTGTCAGAATCCTTAGAAGATTTTTTTTACATGTGTAATCTATTATTCTGGCTGTACACCTTTTAAAAGAAATACAGAATTCTAGTGGTAAATTTGACATTACAATAAAGAGGCCTCTAAACAGTATTAAATAAATATATTACAAAATAGACATAGCCACAAAATGACAAACTTGCCATGCTTTATTGAAAAATACGATAAACCAGCTCATGATGATAATAAATCTTAGTGATGTTAGCCTTTTTATTATGCAATGCAGATCAAATTTCTAGTTTTGTTACTATGAACTCCAAAGATCATAAGATTTTGTAGTTTCTTCCGAGCGAATGAACTTTGCATAAATTTTTTAACAGTTTGAAATATACTGGAACTTCTGCCGCATACGTATGTTGATAAAGGCAATTTTTAACGGTTCATCTCATAATCTCATAAATATGTCAACAACTCTAGAAATGTACTGTTTCCAGTGTAGCAGTAAGTTTTGAAAGATGGTTTTAATGCATCTTGCTTCTTTGCAAAAACACGACGCATATACTAAATATTGATTTTTGAATCTTCTGATTTGCTGCGATACTATTAAAAAAAAGCACCATATCTTCAAACTTAAAAAATGTTGGTGACTGTGGTGCCAAGACATTTATGCTTAACGGAGTCCTCTACTTAGCTATATACATATGCATAGTAAATCATCTGCTATCGCTAGTGAAATGAAAAAAGCTGATAATAGAGAAAATATCGCAAAAATGTGTACTCGAAGAAACTTTTCCTCTCAATATATAATTTGTCACAATAAGGGCATGGGACACATCATCCTCGATATGGGGGTCAAGCATCCCCCCCCTTATCCACAATTAGCGCCTCCCCTGTTTCCATTGCGGAAATATCATACACGATTTTCCAAATGCTAAGAAGCATGGATACTCTCATAATAATACATAACATTCAGGTATTCTGCATTTAATTTTGCTTTAAATTAGTATTAAACTAGATTTGTCACCTACATGCCTACCTATATTTATCAGAGACTTCAAAGAAATAAAAAAATTACTCTTATATAAAATCTGTATATTTTCAATATTATAGATTAACATTTCATTCTGGGTTATATATATATTCAAGAGGTGATGTTTCCCTGTACGTTATTAAAATTTACATTTAATTTGAAATTTAGAACACTTAGTAAAGCGTAATTTGTGTAGAGCTCTTAAAACATAGATTCCGTTAGTTGTATGGTACAAATATATTATTCTCTTTATTATATAATAATAATAAATATGTGCCACAGATTTTCGAATAATTTTTCTTATCCAGGAGAATATACAGTTTTTAAAATAAGACGGCTGTTTCATCTATCTTAACATATTATAATTATTTTAGGCAGTAAATACTTGGTTCTTAAATAAAATAATCATAAATATTAAAACGTAACTAAAAAAAATTGAAAGTTACTTTGGTTACTGTTAATCACCAGACCAGTGAGTGACCTTGTCTTGCATTTCTCGGGAAAATTTCTGTGGTTCAGTTTTTAACCATTTAGTTGCAGACTAGATTGGATCCATAAGTTAACTCTTAAATTTAAACCAGTTAGAAAAGATTGCTGATATAAGTATTTAATCCTGAATATATGATGAACAAACGATGTTTTTAGATTTCTGAAACAGAAGAGTTGGAAAAGTGGAATGAGTGGAGACTTTTGTCAGTATGTCTGACGCTTAAAAAATAAAGAATTCAAATACATCTACTAAAATATGAATGTAAGTAAAGTTATAAAAAGTTAATTCCATTTTCCAGTTTATTTTTTTATGAAGAACAACAAGCATACATCCAAGAGACGCAATATGCGGGGTGGTCAGCTGTACACAAGAAGAAGACACAATATGACGATACTTAGTCCGAATTAGCGAAGAAATATTGGGTAGTTATAACTCCATACGTGAAAAGCCATGTCGCCATTGAAAGAAGCAGAGGTTTTCGAACAATAAACATGCCCCATCCTGTAAGAACCAGAGGTCGGTTGTTATTAACGCTGGTGCTGAAGGAATTCAAACCCACCACTTTCTGAAAATTGTTGCCAGCTGATCGGTAAGAATCACGGACATTAATTATTCTTTGCTGAATACCATCCGCCGAAATTACTAAAGCAATCATTGGCAATGTAAGCCACAGAAAATCCGTTATAAAATCAAAGAATGTCAATATCTGGCCATATTTTACTATATATCCTAACAAAAATATTACTTTAAACATTCTGCAAAAAAATATTGAAAATATAATTAATATTAAGGGAGAAAATACCTCTTCGATTTCCCAAAATATTTGCAAAATATTTTGGAGAAACGCCTTTGTCCAAAAGGTTGAATTGATATGATTACATTGAAGGAAAAGTGAGAATGTGTAACAAAATAAGGTATAGCAAAGAGAAACAGCACACATTGGCATTGATTCAATGTACGCTGTACTTAATTCATGTACAAAGTAAATTACAGGAATCGCTGCAGAATTTGCTGGTAACCAGTGTCGAAATAAAAAGAGAAAGCAATGCTGCCTCTTTCTTGAACTGAACCGATAATGCAGTATACGTCTGACTGGCGAAAAACACAGCATAAAGATCATGCTTGCAGCTGCAATCTTCGATATTCTGGTACATTTCTTCTGTTCTTTAAATCCCATTCGTCTCTTAAGAAATTCGAATTGTTCCATTAGAGCAGCCAATCTTTCCATCTTTTTTCGCACAGTCCACCACAAAATCATGGCGATAATTCCCTCAAGAAAACTTCCAAGTTCGTAGAAATAGAAAGCTAGAGATAGGCAATACATTCTGGAAATAAAGAATTCCAACAAGAAAGCATGGTGTACAAAAGCGAGAAATGTTTCGCATTTTTTCTTGTATTTAATAATATCCAGACCACTTATAAAAAAAAGAAACAGGATGGGATTCATCAACATTTTGTTTTTCAGTGAGACATTTTCTATTTTCTTTTTAATCGCGATGTCTTGTTTTTTCTTAAACGTTTAGATTTAAAAGGCACGCATGGACTTGAACATTCTGGCATAGCTTTTTCAGTCCTCACAACGTTGTCTATAAGATTTGTACTATTCTAAATAACAAATAAAATTGTATTTTCCTACAAAAATCGAACTTTTTACACAATTCATATTTTTATGCTTTAAAATCTAAAACCTTCAGTGGAACCTACTGATACCCATAACAAGTTTCCATTTATTAACGTCCTTCATCAAGACAACTTGCGCAACAAAATAATGGATTACTTTTATTGAATTCGTAAAGATAAGATGACCATTATCCCGTTTCACCGAAGAAATTTTTTATTAAAATACAATGTGGGCTTTTCATATTCCACTGAAGTTTCTTGTTATTGCATTACTTTCTGTAATCTCATTATCAAACAGTTTTAACAAATTCTAAAACTCAAATTATTATTTCTTCGAAAACTCTTTTGAATACTGTATAATTTAAAATCATTTTAAGTTTCTGAATAAAGAGAGCACGTGCAACAAACTATCAAAAATCATCAATTGAAGTAGTTATAACGATTTCCATTTCCTCTGTAATTATCCTGGAAGAAAAGATCGTATGTATTTGCAAATAGAAATGTTTGTTAAAAAAAGTTATTTAAATCTTTTGCAATGTTTTGTATCTTATAATATTGTAAAATTTTAAGATCATATCAAGGTAATGGATTTTTCTCAGACAATGCTTGGCTATGTATTTCCTTTTAAATATTTTATCAATAATAATTTATCTAATATTTTTATCAATATTGGATAAAAATGCAACCTCAATTCAAATAATATTCAAAATCATATAGACGTCGATAAAACTTATAAATATTGTTTATCCATCTACCATTACAATTGAAAAATAAAATCTCATCGTGGCTTTTTAAAATATAATTGCTTCTTTCGGTTTTGATAAATAAATTTTTTTGTCTTGTTTTTTTATCTTTATAAAAAAAATGAATTATGCTCCTGAAGTCACATTTTTGGATGATTTATCGACAATACATTATCAAAAGTATTCGGATACTAAGAATTAAAGCATTTCTCACAATTTCTCTAGAGAGGCATGTATTTGAACCATGTTGTAAATGTACTTGAACTCGCTTTTACCCTAAAAATTCGATTTTTAGAGCATTTCGGGACAGATGAGAAATGTATTTATGAAGCAGAAAAAGACTCAACATCATTCCGTTTCGCAGAATATGATTTGGAACTTTTAACAATAGTTTGGACGAGACTTGCATACGTTTTCATAAAAATAAAAAGCTGTATTTAAATCCCAAATTTTATTCAGACTTTTTTTCTCATAAAATGCAGCGTTTTTAATAGAATTAAATGAAACTTGCATACATGGCAAAATTTTATTAAGTCATTACATTAAAATCTTCAAATATTCGAAAAAATATAAGTAATTTTAGGGAATGAATTTATACTGCACATGTACAAAAAAAAGCACACTTTTTTTTCTCTATTTCAACCTTAGAAATATTGGTTAACTCATATAGAAATTTCATTTGAATACAATAGGATTGAGAATGTTACCAATATTACAGTAAAATCAATTTCATTTGTTCTATAATAGCAGGAAATTGACGTAAGGGTTTCGACAGACTGATCTTCTTAAATCTGATACTGATAAATTATACTGATTTCTACAAAATTTTAAAAACTTCTAAAAATACTCTTGAAACTTACAAATTAAATACATAACATAATTGCAGCAATTATGCATTATAAAAAAAAACTAAAAATATTATTTCGTTACTCATTATTATTTACATATACATTGGAATTATAGCGTTATGCAACTTTATTTATGATATAATTAATGGCTCACTTATACACTGAATATTTTGTAGAAATGCTAATTATATAATGGTATATCTTAATAATGCTGTTACGAAATTTCCGGGTTCGTTTGGATAGTGGGAGTTATATGGTATGGAGAACGCTCAATCAGCAGGTGGCAGTAGAAAATGAAACAACGACGTTTATTTACACGAAGACACACAGGACAGCATAAAGACGACAACTATATACAGCACAGAAGACGATTATCTTCTGCCGAGACGTGCAGCATACAACAGACTCTACTGCAGACAGTAGCGCACAGCTTAGTTCAGCACTAGCTTGACTCCGTCGCTGCTCCGCTTATCCCTGGAAGACCAGTTCTTCATCGTCGACTCCACTGGTTCACGACTACCACTCTCGCTAGCAGACTCGTTCTTCCCCGTCGATCCCGACGACTCTACTCTGTCGCTTCCCACTACTCTTCGACTCCACTGGTTCGCGACTCCCCGGCAGCTGCAGCTCCTTTTATAGGTCTCAGGAGGCGGGGCTAGAAACCTCTCAACCAATCAGAAACGTTTGAGGCGTAACTCGGTTCCTACTGGACGGATCGGGAAAATTCTCGATGTTTCGGGTATAATCTATTTTGGCTCCAAAGTCGCCAAATTCGTCTCCAAGTCGCCAAATGGTCGCCAAGCTACGGGACCGCCTATGGAACCAACTATGCTGGGAAGCCGCATCACAGGTTCGTAACAATACTTGTATTAGCTGCCGCTAAATTTGCTGTAATGCCAACTACTACTCTATGAGGAAGGTTATCCGAGTGTTTTTAAAATGTTTTTACAGAGCAGAAAAATATATTTATTAAAACGAAGTTTTCGGTTTTTTGTTCTTGTTTAAAACGAAATTTTAATTTTTGGATGCAGTTGTATTCAACCTCTATTATATAGACGTAAAGATCAAAAGAAATTAATATCCCTTTATTCTTTAATATAAAAAATGTTTTGAGTGAAATGATAGTAATAAAGTATAGAAAAGAAACTATCTTTTTTTTATCTATTTAAATGTATATTATATAATAAATATATATTTATATATTTTTAATATTTAAAAATCCGTTATAAGCAATGATATTTTAAAATCTAATCTAACTCTCATTTAATTTCTACATTTTTATCTTAAATTAGCGCATGTTAACTTGTTCTCAACTAAAATGTTCTCTTAGTTCCGGATCCAATACCCACTTTTTATTTAATTATTTTTATGATGCGCCCGAGAAAGTTGATGGTTGCAGCATTTTCTCACACTCCGAATGAAGAGATAAAAATCCCTAACGCTTACAACATTCTTTGAAAGATACCTAAGATTCCCTTTCTTAAGTAGACACGTGTAAAAGAAATCCTTCTCAAATTCTCATAGTAAAATCACTGAAGGGACACATTTTCGTCTATTTATTCTTGTGTCACAATGTAGACTGGCGTTTCTCGTATATAACGTTTTTTTTTCTTTTTAAACAACAAGCATTTATGTTTTTATCAGCAATAATAGATATTTTCTAATAGAAGCCTCAAAATAGGGTGTGTTTTTTTCAGTGGTCTCACACTATAGAAATTCCTTAATAATTACGCTAGATTTATCACTTATATACAATTTTATATTTATTGAGAAGGCTGAAATTTTTTTAAAAAATTATATACTTATTCTCCAAATTTATAAAATCTATATATTAAACCTTAAAGCTTGACCGAGTGCATTTAAAACAGTGGAGTTACATTTTGAAATTGTTAAAACTTATACATAAATTGAAATTTTAAAAAAAATATATAAAATAATTTTAAGAGATAGAAATTTTTACGGGATTTTTTGGAATATCCATTGCATTAACAGAAACGTAAAAAATTGTAATGTTCCCTAAAAATATGGGACATGAATTTTAACGTGCGTTTTACAATTCAGGAGTCGACACATTTTCGATATTAAATGGCTTATTCTATATATCTAAACATTATAAAAATGCTGTAACAATAAGTAAACAATTGTCGTGTAAGTAATCATAATTAATTTATTTATTAAAAAAATAAAACAGCACAGAAAGATTCCCTGTCGATTTTAATAAGCGTGAAAGAGTCCTTTTAATTTTTGGGAACTTTTCAATAGTGTGATTTTGTAACCCATTGGTTGCAGTTGAATGAGTGGTTGCTTCTTCAACAGAGTATGACCCCGAATTTTAATTTAATAGATAAGTTGCTGATATAATTATATATCCTTGTACAGGCGTAAAATAACTGGTTTGTTCATATATGTTAGAAAGATGATGTTTATAAATGGCAAATATTTCTAGCACGTCTTGCGTTTAGAAAATAAAGCATTTCAGTTGTACCATCTAAAATTCAACGGGTTGAATCAGCTTTAGTGCATTGAAGTTTTCCCACATACATAAGACGAATTATATTATTACTATATGAAAAAATGCATTGAAAATTTTACGAATGAAGCAGTGATAGTTTAGTTTATGAAACACAATATATACGTAACAAATTCGAATCCTGTCGGCTCTTTAATATGTAAGCATTATTTTATGTGAAGCAGAGAACAGTTTGAAGACAGTGAAGATACTTTTAATTTCGTGGCGTCGTTTTATTTCATTTTGAAGAAGCAAGCATATGTACAAGCGATGAGCACACAGAACGACACAGAAAAGGAATGAGAAAAAAAAAACTCTTATACATTTTATCCCTAGTCTTATATAACCTATGATTTTGATAGAGAAAAACTTTCTTCATAGTGCTAATGTATTAGGAGATTTCGATAGGGATTTTCGTTACACGCGTAGACAAGGTAGGGGAAACACAGGGAGATTTTAAAAAAGAATTTGCCTGATCAGCGGTATTTTATCTCTTCACGCAGTGTGGGAAAGTTAGATTTTAGCTGATTCAACAATTTAACAAAGCTTCTCTTGAATTAATTAAGTAGAGACAGTGGAATTGGATCACGAAATAAGAGAATATTTTAGAATGAAGTTACTATGGGCTAAATTAAGATAAAATCTTGAAAATTAATTAAATTGAAATTAGGGTTAAAATATCATTACATATATGTGAACGCCAAAATTTGTTGAACACTTAGCCCAATTCAGCGAGGAAATATTGGATAGTTATAACTCCATACGTGAAAAGCCATGCCGCCACTGAAATAAGCAAAGGTTTCCGAACAGTAAACCTGCCCCATCCTGTAAAAACCAAAGGTCGGTTATTATTGAGGTTGGTGCTGAACGAATTCTCCAGTTTCCGATAATTATTGCTACTTGATCGGTAAGAATCATGAACGCTCTGTATTCTTTGCTGAAGATTATCCGCCGAAATTACTAAAGCAATCGTAGGCAATGTAAGGCACAGAAAATCCATTATAAAGTCAACAATAACGAATAGCTTGTTATATTTTAATACATAACCGAACTTAAATATTAATTTAAACATTCTGCAAAAAAAGATTGACAATATGATGAATATGATGGACGAAAATACATCTACGATTCTCCAAAATATCTGGAGACTTTTTTCACGAACTGCAGTTGTCCAAAAGATTGAATTGATGTGATTATACTGAAGGAAACGTGAAATTGTGCAACAAAATAAGGTATAGAAAAGAGAGATAGCACACATCGGCATTAATTCAATGTAAATTGTACTTAATTCTTGAACAAAGTAGATTAAGGGGGTCATTTCAGAATATACTGGTACCCAATGTCGAAATAGGAAGACAATGCAATTTCCTTTATCTCCAGAGTTCAACCAATGGCGCAGTGAACTCTCGGGCACCGAAGAGATCAATATTGGCGAGAAACACAGCATGAAGATTATACTATAAGCAGAAATTTTAAACATTCTTGTACATTGTATTCTTGTGTTCTTTAAATTCAATCCGTTCATTGAGAGATTCAAGTTGATGTATTAAACCATTTATTCTTTTCATTTTCTTTCGCACAGTCCACCACAAAATCATTGAAAAAAATACTTTCAAACACACTTTGTAGCTTCTAAAATTAGAAGAATACTGATAAACAATATATTTCGGAAAGAAAATTTTGCAGCAAAAAAGCGTGATATATAAGGGCGAGGAATACTACATGTTTTTTATTAATTTTATTGATATCCAAATCACTAAGAATGAAAAGAAACAGGATGGAATTCATCATGTTTTTAATTTTCTGCGGACTTTATTCTCTCTTTTTTTCAATCGGCATATTTGATTTATATATTAAGTATTCTGTTCTAAAGATATATATCGATGGACTTGTATATAAATTTCTTGTGTAGATCTTTCAGTTCGTGTTCACCTCTTTAAAGGATTTGCAATACAATAAATTATAAACGAAACTTTATTTTCTATCAAATATCCAACAGTTATCTGTTTGAAATTTTTCTTTTTTAAATTGACCGTGGAACCTAGATCTACCACCAAAAAGATTAAATGTATATTAGCAACATTAAAAAAGATAATGCATGGACAAAGCGAGGAAAATGAATATTAGGTTTTAAACTGCATTTTTAACTTCCTTTTTATCGGGAGAATTGTTAATGAAAACTGCCAGTATCATCAACAGAAGTAATTATAGCTTGCCGATTGCTATTTTCTATTTAATAATGACGGGAGAAAACATAGCGTGAATTATTAAAATTAAAACATTTTTTACGAAATGTTTTTTATTTATACTATTTCTTATCTTTGATACAGTATAATATTGTGAAAGGCTTAAATGACTTCATGATAATCGATTATTCTCAGGCAATGCATCATACCATTTCTTTTAAGTATGAAATTTTAGAAATATCTATCAAATGTAAAACGTCAATTCGGATAATTTTCAAAAACATATGAATGTCGATAAAATTAATATATTGTTTTTCCACCTACCACCATGGTACCTCTATAAATATTTAATTTCTTTGATTGTTTTTTTATATTCTATAATTTTGTGAAAGGTTTGAATAACTTCATGATAATTATTTTCAGTCATTGTATGAATCTACATTCCATAATTTAATATTTTGTCAATGAAATTTATAAATTCATAAATATCATTTTCAAAGTCATATTAATGGCAGTAATAAAAAATATTATTTATTCATGAGAAAAAAATAGGAAGGTTGGGAAGATTTTTTTAACTCCAATTGCTTATTTTCTAGTGTTTACAATTTCCAAAAATAATTTATTTTGCCTGCCTATTCATTTATTCCAAATAAGTAAATTCTTCTTCTGAAATAACATATTTTTCTTATTCATCTATATCAGCATGGCTTAAAATAATAGGAAACTGTTTTTGTGGTTTAGCTCAATGTGTGTGTGTGTGTGTGTGTGTGTGTGTGTGTGTGTGTGTGTGTGTGTGTGTGTGTGTGTGTGTGTGTGTGTGTGTGTGTGTGTGTGTGTTGGCGCTCTACAGGCCAGACCGTTTGACCTACAGCTACCAAATTTGGTACATGTATACCTTGGAGGTTGGGAATGTGCACCTGGGGTTCCTTTTTTCGAATTTTTAATTAGAATTTTAATTATTAATTAAAAACTAATTCAAATTCTTGAGATATTACATAAATTAAAAAAGATATTCTTTAGTGCCCATAAAGTTTAAACGCTGAGTGACTCTATTTTCAGTAATCAGATTATTAAAAAAATGCTTTGTTTCAGTAAAAAATATTATTATATTAATTGAAGATTAATTCTTTCCACTTTAATTTAAAGCATAAATTCTACGGGTGCTAACAGAAAATTAGAGAGATACATATTACGTTATGACTGAAGGCCTTTATAATATTATGAATGAATTATATGACAATCAAAATTTGAAGTTTTAAAATATTTTGATGAAGAAGCTATTAAAGTAGGAATTGCGTAAAATATTTAATTATTAAAATTTTAACGAACATTAAGATTGGCAAACCGGCTGGTCGCCAAAGGCGGCTAGTCACAAATAAAATTAGCCGCGCGTTTTAGTATAGTACCGCAACCTTACATCATTATTGCGCTTTTTCATGACTCACATTTTTACACTCTTAGACATTTGGATTTTGTAGACATTCCATGTTTTGATTTTATTATAAATCGATACAAATATTTTCATTTCATGAATGTGGCGCAGCTTAGCCAAAGATGACTTTTGTGCCATAAAAATCAAATTCAAACTCAATGGTATTGTGAGAAACAGGTTTTAGGATTAATTTTATTATTCCGTACTTTATACTGTAAACCAAAGTTTGTGTTGCCTCATGTGACATAAATACGAGTACAGGTTAGATTTTCAACTCTGACAGACCAATAATAAAATAGATTTATTACCAAAAGAATACATTGAGGTCGTAAAATAAGAAAAGGCATTCGCTCTGATATTCGTTTGCTAGTAGTTTCTAACTGATGATTTACCACTATATCACTAAAATAATTTTCCTCAGACTGTACCACTGTACTAAACATTATTTAGCTTCATATAGTCTCATCTTGCTCGTAAATGTAGTTGGAAATTTCTTTTCTTAAATGAAAGTAATCATTAGTCAAACGAGCTGGTCTAGATGAGAGTTCTAGATGAGAACAAATCCCTTTCTTATAGCGCAAACGATCCCAGAAAGACATGATTTCATCTGACCTGGCAATGATCAGATTCTGAATAGTGAATTAAAAGAAGTTGGACAGCAGGTCTACACGATTTCATCGTTTAATAATTTTGCACTATATTGTATTTTTAAAATAAAACAAAATTCAGAAGAAAGATAATTTCAAAAATAAATCATACAGCTTGCTTTGATTTCAATAACACATAAATATAAATTATAAATTTAAAGAACATTATGAGAATATACCTTTCGATAGCAAAATAAAAAATTGGACACTTATAAAAGGTCACAAAAATAACTTTTAAATTTAAGATCAAAACATTAAATACTTTGTGTGAGGTCCTTTGGATGCTATAACACTTCTAACCTCTTATTCATCGAGGGGCCAACTTTTCAGTGATGTCTTGTTGGCACACTGTCCAATATATTCCAAAGAACATTTTTTAGTTCATTTTTATTTTTTATTTCCTTTTCTCGTAATCGTTTTCTCCATAAATGCCTGCTGAGGCTGTACAGGATTGAAATCAGGTGTTCGTGGAGGAATGGGGTACTTTTTTACATTATATAATAATCACTTTTTCACAACGCCAGCGTAATGTTTAGGATCGTTATCTTGAACCAAAGAATGGTTTCTATTTAAATTTATTTTTGCAGCTGTGGCTATTAAATTCTGTTTTAGAATATTCAGAAAGACATTTTGTCCATCTACCTTCGATAAACATTAAATTTTCAACTCCGCTATCTCCCGTTGTACCCGATATTATAACTTTACCACCATCATGTTTAACAGTTGCTTTTATGTTCGCTGGTTTTAGTGCGTACCTTTCCTTCACCGCACAAAGCAGCGGTCATCGGATCCAAATAAATTAAATTTTGAATCGTCTGTAAAAATAACAAACTTCCAGAAATCTTCAGATTTTCCAACATAGTGTTTAGCATATTCAAGAAGTTTGTTCTCATTTCTGGCATATAAATATGAGTTTTTATCTGATTATAAGGTTGTCATAAGATTTCCTAGTCCAATCACTTTTACTCGATTTCAATAATTTTCAGGCCAGGAAAATAAAATTGGATGAAGTTTTTTTTTTTTTTTATTTCTTTATTTGAAGATCATAAATTTAAAAAATGTGAAGGTCTTTAATTATTTTCCATTTTTTCTCGTGAACAAGCATCTATTGAAAGAGGATTGATTCAACATTAATAAATATATTGAAGTGGGAAATTTGAATGGAAAATGTTATGTTTCATTACATGTAGTCTATGATCACATAAAGCAGTCTGGCAGAATCCACTCTGTATACATTGTTAAAGAATTAAGAAAGTTAGCAATATCAGCCCATTCAAAATATCGTTTACTTTTGGGGAAACAGAAGGCCAAAGAAATAGTCAATGACATAAAAAAAAGTTGAACTCTGATTTCTTGATATTTTTATGGTAAAAGAAATTTCTCTTAGAAAAGGAAATTGAATGAATATAAAACTAATGCATTTACTTGTTCAACAAATCAGAAAAATTTTATTACTAACAAAATTAATTAATTGGGAAAAGTTATTAATGAAAAAAATGAATATATTGAAAGTGTTAGGAAAAAATCTCTGGATAGGAACCATCTTTTATTTGTGTATTTAATAAAATTAGCATGATTTTTAAATTCTAGATGTGTTTCCTTAAGTTCTTAATCTTTTTTCAAGGAATTGGAATGTTAATAAAGTAAGTGTATAATCATTTTCTTCTTATACTATTAACTGCTGTATAATTAAATAATTTAAGGTATGCGATGAAAGTTTCTTAATAAAAAACGAAACCTATATGAAAAAACTTTTTTAAATACTTTAGTTTCAATGTTGGCGAAAAATTTTCAGTGATTCCTGGTAGTATTTTATGTTTTTATAAAATTGGATACTTACTTAGTTATTAACTAACTTAATTTATTTCATCAAATTTAAATTTTTTTAATAAAAAATATTATATTAAAGTTAGTTCTTTTTTCTATAAAGGTGCTTAAAAAATACGTATAAAATGCCTATTTTTTTAAGAAAAAAAATTAATCTACGCACCCTGAAACAAAAATGTGTTTTTAGGTTTTAGATTTCTTCTGATTGCGTGACATGACAGTTTTCCAAAGAATTTGCTTCGAAGGTACTTACAAATATGCAAATAAGACAAAAAAAAAGGGAGTTTGAATTTTTTTCTTTTTAATTTTGTTCAAACAGTAACGGTGAAAAATCCATGATTTTTAATACAAATAAAAATTAATGTGTGTGCGTATGTGTGTATTAGCGATCAATAGAACAAATTGTAATTACCAAATTTAGCAGAGTTATATTTTAGATACTGAAGTTGTGCTCCTGAAAGTTCTTTTTAAATTATTAATTTATTTAAATTAAGTCAAAGTTCGACATTAACGGCCAATAAATTCAGAAAGAATCATTCCACAGTTATTATTTTTATACCATTCAAAGTTTCAAATATTTTTATTTCTAATAATACTGGTTAAAATATTCTACAATGTTTAGTCTGCTTTTTATCCCTTCTGATCTGGAGCCAAGGTTGTTCAAAGAGAAAGTTTTACATATTCCCAACTCCTAAACGAAAAATAAACAAGCAGGCTCTAGAATAGAAGGATGGGATTTTAGCGGTTCACTCACTACATAATTTTATTTATGTAAATAGAAATTTTTATTAATCAATCTATTGATATCAAACCTCATATAATGCGGATTTTTTGTGAGATTTGATATTAAATCGTTAGTTTCAATCCCAGCTATAAGTCGAACCAAACTTCCTAATAATTAGTTAGGAAATTACAGAGTGGAACAGATGATGAAACATTGAATTAAAATGTATTAAAGTAGATTTTTAATTCACATAAATGTTTTATTTTATAAATGTGTAAATATATAAATGTTTTCATTACAAAAAATTATCTTTTAAATATTCTCTAATACTGGTTTAACTTATAAGGATTATCGCATTTTTTATTTCAAATTATATCTCATTTTTATTTTTATGCCCTTTAAATTTGAAATCAAACTGCATTTCAACTCATTTCAATAATGGAACGGGACATTTAAGTCAATAATTGAGAAGTGGTGGCGGATAACTTCAATTACAGTTCGGTTAACAACAGATTTAAATTTCCAACTGTTTAACATTGAAGTGCGAATTAATATACTCTGAAGATGATCTAATTTTAATATTTAATGCATGAAAACGATTGAATTAATTTTTGATTTTGGAATAAATTGTTTCATTTAAAAATTGATATTTTTATACTGTTTATTTTATTTATCGTTATTATTTATTTGGTAACTATGATAATAACAAATAACTACAATAGTTATGATATCATAGCTATTTCTTCTTCAATTTTTTGCATTGTCTTGCTAAAAAATAACCGTTCATTTTGCTTAGAATTTTTATAGGAAAATAACTTGGTCGTATAGCTATGATTCGAAATCAATATAAAGTTAAATTATTAATATAATGAATACTGCAAATAGCTTTTGAATTTTACAACTAATTAAATGGGCGAATATCAATTTGTCGTCGAAGGCAGCTAATTAGTGAATAAAAGATACCACACTTATTAGTGCCACTTTACAAGTTCTGAAAGGTTTTATGCACTAATCTTACTATCACAAGAAAATCATTGTTTTATATGAGCAAACAGTCTTTAAATGTGTTGATCTATGAATATTTAATAAAGAATTTGCTGAAGATTATAGTTAGATCAATTCTTCTTCTGATGCTCTCATTTCTGTTTAGTATATAATCTTTTCTCCCAAAATCAACATATAATAAATAGAGGATTCTGTTTCGTTATGGATTTATCAATAGCAGTGTTTTAGCAACAGAGGCAATGAATTCTTATGTTTTTAAGTTATGTATTTTTCTAATTTTACCTTAATTAAATTGGTGAGAAATTGAGGGAGTAACCCTGCGATCGTTAGATTCTAGTATTTTAATTTTCTTACGTAGCGTTTACATAACTCTACTACTTTCTCTTTTGATACAACAGATGGCGTTACCTTATTAACATCAAGATATATTTCCCATGATTCTTTTTTTTTTTTTTTTTGGTTATTATTAGATTGCATTCTAGTGAGAGTCATGCATTTTTGCTTTCGTGTTGTCTTGTTATATTTAGAAAATAAATAAATAACTGTTCCTGAAATTCGTCTCATAATAAAGTGATAAAGAATCTTGTCCCTATACACATGAAATAAAGTCTGGGAGAAAATACGCAATTATGTAGATTTGTACCATTGTATTTTTACTGAATATAATTCAGAAACAATTTAAAATTTTGAAAAATGTACAAAGAGAATTCATTTCTCAGATTCATTGTTTTTGTAATCTCATTTTTTGTTTAAGCCTAATAGAGTTACTTCGTGTAAATATTACAGTGAACTGATTTTTAAATAAATTTTTCTAGATTCATGATTGCAGCAGTATTTTTTAATACTTTGTCTATCGCAAAATCTATTTCACTTCTCATTAATTATTTTAATATGATCAATGTTATATTATTCTTTTAAAATAGAAAAAAAATTGTAATGACACTTTTCTTATTGAGTCCAAACATTTTATTTTTCAATGCCTGATGAAACTTTTTGAATAAATTTGTATGTGATCCCCAACTTACTTCAATGAGCTATTATAAAGCAGTAGAATTTATTTTATTGCTTATGTTATGATATTAGGCATATTTGATGTAACTAGAATATAAATTTCAAGATTTTTTCAGTTGTGCATTTATTGATTCAAACTGCATAAATATAGCTCTGTACTTCATTTAAATTATTTTTTACCTATGAATACATATCTATCTTCAACTGTTTAAAATTTCTGATCAAGAACTAGAGTGGATATCATGTTTTATATCATATAAATTCGGAAAGAGTTTATTTAAATTTTTATGTAAGAAACATAACATTATAAGAAGTATTTAGATCTTTTAAATTTTAGTAAAAGTTTTAGAGAAAGTATTTTCCATCTATTAAAAAGCTGTATATTATTTTAGAAATAGAGACGAATTCTGTTTTTTTTTTTTTTTTTTTTTTTTGAACAACCATGCAGAGAATAAAAATGAAAGTAAAGAAAATTTTGGTTTGTAACTCACCTTTCACAATCCAAACGAGAGAATCTTTTGGCACAAATTGTTCCCACAATTAAACCAAAACAAATATTCCATTTAAGTAGTGGTGTAACTAAGGTAAAATTATGTTATGGGAACCCGGACGAAAGATTACAACCACCTGTTTAATTCACACGAAAGATAAAGTTCTTAGTGTGATCAGTTTTAAGTTCGTAATTTAATTAACATTAGATATGAAATTTTAGAAATTGCAATTATTTCAATTTTTTAACATTAATTTTTTATGTAGAATTTTATCTATCATCTAATTAAATGATGCATTTCATTTTAGTGATTTTAAGTTGATAGTTAAATGATACATTTCATTTTGGTGATTCAGATATAAGTTTTAAGAAAACATTAATACTTAATAATTTCAGTTCCCATGTGGTTTGCGAAAAATGACTTGATGGCAATTTTTTTTATCATAATTCAACAAAAGTGTTTGACAAGAGCTCGCGTTTAATGAAGGTCATTGGAGGGGATTTTGCTAAAAATTCAAATATTTGAGGTAAGAATTTAATTCACAGAAAATGAGATATATTGATAATTTTCAGTACTGATTTAAAAGTTTCCACTTCTTCTCAATATTTAGTCAAGTTTATTTTATTTTCATTTAATACATTTCAGTACTTTTTGATTTCACGTGGTTTTGTTTTAAATTTTAAGTAATTAGCCTTAAAATTTTCTCATTTGTTTGAATTTTTTAAAAGTTTTCTAAACAATATCAAATAAATCTTAACTTATTGATTACTAATTTCATCGGATAACAAATTGCATGTTAAAAAATTATTTCCCGCAAGATTTATTTTATGTATAACTTTTATACATAATATTATAATGAAAAATTGCTAGTTTTTCAAATGTTTGAAAACAATTGCTTTCATTTCGATTCTAGCAGTTTTCATAACTTAAGTAATTGAGTGAAGCATTGAGTATTCATTTTAATCCAATACAAGAACTATAAAGTAGACGAAAATTATATCATCATCTCCGAACAATTCATATTTGAAAAGAATTTATTTACAATTCTTTAGCTTCTTCGTGCAAATAAATTGATTCAGGATGCCATTCGAAATCAGAAATAGTTTTTTTCCATTTAAATAGCCAAAGCCTCTGACAAAATTTTTCTCTTGAGCTTATCTAAGTTCCTGCTACTTTGATCTTCTGCTCAACTTATCAAAATTGTTTTCTTCTTTCTGTCTTCAAATCATTTTGTTCTGTAGGGATGTCATTTTCATTTCTTTTTCCCGAGGGAAATATCACAAATTCTTAATTTTATTAAAAGAAATTAACAATTACAATAATGTTATAATTTTACATTATTGTAATATTATAACATTACTATATATTTTTGCAGAATGGCAATATATTTTCGTCGATGACACAAGTATATTGATATAATAATCACGTATATGGATTTAAATACATCTACAAAATTTGTGTTTCCTTAACTGTTATTCTACTGGACTTGTGTTTCCTAACTGCTAATTGCTAACTGACTCATCTACTGGAAAGAAAAGATAACAATTTGTAACTAATTAAAAATATTTAGGGTTGTTTCTAAACTCAGAATTAGCCTTTGATAAACAAAAATTACAAATACAACTTCTGTTATACAAGTAAATTATCAAATTAGTTCTGGTGCATGGTTCCCTCACATGATGTTCATCAACATCAGTTGAAAATACATTGAAGTTTAGAAAACTCTCAAAATAAGCAATTAATGACGAAAAACTTTTTTAGAAAATTAATATAATTTTTAAAACACCCTGAATAAAATTTCTTTAATTAAATCGGCCTGAAATAAAGTTTAAAAAAAATATTCAGATTCGCAATGAACAGTTACAACTAGATTTCATACAATTCTCAGTTTAACCCTTTAAAGGGCCATTTTTTTCTAGTCATATTAGGTTTAAATATTTTTAGGCTTGAAATTAGAATAAGAAAAGGGATTCATTTAGCTTATTAGATAAATTTAATTTGATTAATTAATTAATTTGGTTAATTAATAATTAAGTAACAAATCAAGATACATAATTTTGTGTGAGATAAAGAACTAATGCATCTAAGTTTCTGTCTTTCTAAAAAAATTGTCAAAACTTATGCCAACCTACATAAATTCATACAAAGATTCATAAATTTGGTAGGAAGCATACTTCCCACGGCCCTAGAAAGGGTTAAGAAAATGGCCTATTGCAGTACTGTTTCTGCAAAGCAAACATTTGTGCATTTCCTGTCCATAAAAAGGTAAAGAATAACTATTACAATCGATACTAATTTTCTTAAATATATTGATATTGTTTAGGCTATGAATAAGCTACGATGATCAAAAAGCACTTTTATTCGGAAACTCCACCGAAATAAAATTTAAAAAAATTCGTAAATTGAACAATTTGAAAGAAAAGGCATAAAGGATCCATTATGCATATTAAAAAAAGATATATAAATACATTACAGACATATAAGTACATACAGTAACATTTTTTGAATAGTTATAGATCTAATTTTTGAAGAACTGCGGATTACAATTTACTTTTCGTAAATCGTCCAATATATATATATTTTTTTCTTTTCTTTACATGATAAATTTAATTTCAACTATTCTAAATTCTATTGAAAGTGCTTCTCTGTAATATATTTTGATAGAAAAATGAATGTGGCTCTATATTATCAGAAAAGTTTTTAATTATTAGGCGTTAGAATCGAGAACAAATAAAACATTTTTATAGTTGTATATTTAAGTGTTAATTATTTGATTTATAGATTTTTTTTGAAATATTGTACTAATATTTAAAAACTAATTTAGTTTTTCAAATGCCAGAACATGTTAAAAATTACTTTGCTTCTTTTATCAATCTTAAAAAGATTTTTTCTCCAATAACAATTCTATCTTAGAACTTTTCTTTCCTATTACCAATTTTTCAAAGCTATTAAAAATATGTATTACCCTAAAATAGGAAAAAATGGACAGGTGGTTTTTAATCTTTTTTATCATTTTTATTGATAACTTAATTCCTGTAAAAGATATTGTGTACGTGTTACTAGTTTCAGACGATTTCTTTTTTATGATCAAACAAAATAGCTGAATCAGGTACAATATTTCGATTCATAATTTTATTTCCCCAGAATAATACACTCAAGCATGTTAATTTCTTAAAAAAGTCCCCACAGCAAATAAATTTACTCCTAAAATTATAAATCATTTACGTTTACTACTTTCTCCCTAATATTTTTCATTGTTTTAGGGATTTCTGAAAAGATGCAGTTTTCTGAATAAAATCCCTTGTGTTCAGTTTTTGCAGTGTATCCAACTTAAAAATTCATATAAATTTTTAATACTTGTGCTTTGCAATTTTCGCATTAAAAATGATATGCTCCAAATTTCTCTTTTCTTTTTGCATATTGTGCAAAAAAGAAAAGAAAAATCGTTTTTTAGTTTAATTATACACTTACAAATTCTTTACTTTTTGTATTTGTAGGAGTTTTTAAATATTATCCAGAAAATCGGATTAAACCAATATATCTTTCTGTTATGTGACTTCACATTTGAAATTGCATTGCAGTGGGAAAAGATTATTTTTATATGTATTAGTATATTAACAAAAGTCTCTTATTATGAGAAAATCGATATCAAATGCTGGTCCGTTGAAAAACAAAACAATTATTTTGTGTTTTCAATGTTTATTTTAGTAGCAATGACATTGGTTATCTTTTTAGATATTTTCAAATTGTTAAAAATACATGCACATATTTTTTTATCCTAATGCTATTATCAGACCATCTCAAATAATAAATATTTTTTTTACATTCACTCGCCTGCATTCACAATTAAAATAGACTGGACTACAACGTAAAAATAAGAACCTCGGGTGGTATAATATTGTTAGTATCTAACTCTTACTTTTGGTTCATTCAAGAATTTTATCTTTTTTCTTAATAGCATATTAGGTGTTCTTTACCTAGGCAAATAACAGTTACTATAAAGGCCGTTTATAAAATGGTGATGTATTTTTAGAGTAATTATACTGTACATTAATATGATACTGCGATAATATAATAACTCATTTATTATAAAACAGGAACTGATTTCTAAATATTGGAGTTTATTGATTCAATTTACACATGCAGTTTTACAATTCAAATGGCAACTTCGTACCTACTGTCCAATGCCATTGAAGGCGTTCCCTGGCATGACAAGTTTATTAGGGAGATGCGGTAAAGTTTCGGAGTGAAGTTTAAACCACTTCCACTGGTTTTAATATCTTCTTTCCTCTGAATGGATTGATGGACCTTTGGATGGACTGAAGGGTCTTCTGTACGACATAACGAACATTACCCAGAATATTTCTAGTAATAATGTAGAGATATTCACACAAATTCTTGAATAGATTTATCCGGGTAGATATCTTTCCCATTTTTATTTCTGCATGCCATCAGAGGGTGAATGATAATGACCTTCTTGCCAAACAAACAAAACTTCCTACATTATCTTGTAAAATCCCTAGAAATGCGATGCGGAATATCACCGAGAAAATTACATGCCTCCTCTCTTGAACTTGCTTGCAATCAAATTACTCAGAAAGAAAAGACAAAGAATGCTCTTTATAATCTTTCTTGCTTTTGTACAAATTTAATGTGATGTCTTTACAGAAGGCATATCGTCATTTATTGTGAAGCAAACGTTGGATGTATAAGGGATCTGAAGGATGGACATTCAATCTAGATATTTTTTTTCTTTAAAATGGATCCTTCTGCTTATAAGCAAGAGTTATTTTTGAGTCAATAAAATCTTTATTGTGTTCTTCATTTTTAACCAACTATATGTGACAGGAATAATTTTCCGTGAAGAGGCAAAACTATCAATAAGTAACTTTTTAAAATGATGTCTTCTATAAGTTTTGTTGTTTAAGAAAAATCCATAGATATTTAATGTAATTAAGAGACTTTTTTTCCACTCTTCTAAAAGTGTTATTTTGACCTCAGAATCCAATTAAGCTTTTTTTTTTATTTATTTGAAATATTTTAGAAAAAAATGTAATACTGAGAACTTTAAATTCTGCGCTTTAATATCCTCATTATTTGAATATTGAATTGAATTGAATGAATAGCATCATTCTAAAGCAAAGAAATTCACAAAAATGATTGCATTTATCTCAAATTTGAATTTAATTTTTTCCGCAGTTTTCTTCTTTTAACTGAAAAGGAAATGGCCTATTGTGGACAAAATGCATCGTTTAATCCATAACATGTTCATATAAATGCACAGTTTTTTCATTTAAAGCTATTATAAAATTGCAAAATCTTTATAGGTTATGTAATAATCTTGGTAGAATAATACTTTAAACTATAAAAACTAGCTCCTGGAAATTCTTGATTTTAAGTTAATATCAAATTTAAATCGTCACAGAAGTATATTTTTATATTAATGAATTATATTCGATTAAAATTTGTGATGAATCGTAGAAATTTAGCGATAAAGGTCAGCTAACTTTTCTATCAAATGTGGTAAAAACATATTCCACTATAAATATTATTTCAAAGCAAAAACGAAAACATTATTTTCTTTCGCAAAAAAATAATAATAATAATAATAATAATAATCTTATACTTTTAAGTACAAAATCGGTTATTTTCAGGTGATAGAGAATTTAATAAAAATATTTTTCGCAATGATATTGAAATGGCATAAATAAAGTTTACCTTTCATATTATTAAAATTTATACATTATTCGAAATTTTCACAAACATATTATTAAAAAGATTAAACTATTTTAAGAATTTTTAACATATATATTTTATCAGCTGAATTGCGAAAAAATATTATGATAAATAAAAATATATACTATTAATTTTGGTATAATTTGTACAATTCGATTAAACACACAACTAAATAGTAAGTAATTTTTGAAATAAAGTATCTAATCTTATGCATCTAATAATTATAAAATAATATGAGAAACAATAAATGCAGTATTCTTAAGTGAAGTAACTGTAATTTTTATATTAAATTAAAAAAAGAAGCGAAAAATTTTTCTCGTTGCCTTTAACTCATATGAACAGTGATCTTAACTTGGTTTTCGTGAAACTGTTTCAGCAATATAATTTCTGATCATTCAGCTATAATTTATGAAATGAATTGATCAGTAATTTGTATTCTAAATTTAAATGTATCAAAATATTATTGACTTTGATTATATAGACTCGGCAATACAAAGAATAACTGGCGTGTTTAAACTTGTGACTTAAGTTTTTGAGAAGAAATTATTTCCTGCATGTATTATAAAATAAAGCATTTTGGTTATAACTACAAAAATTCAACACATGCATCTAGCTTCAGTACAATGCAATTTTAAAAAATATTTAAAATAATTAAAATTGTTGTTAGATTATAAAGCTAATTGAAGATTTTATAACTGAAACTTAGATAGCTTTATTTAAAAGCGGTAATTATCTATGCTGAAGCAACAATTTAGTGGCGCTTAGCTTGAGTGAGCAAAGAAATATTGGATAGTTATAACACCATACGTGAACAGCCATGCAGTCATTGAAAGAAGCAGAGGTTTTCGAATAGCAAATACGCCCCAACCTGTAAGACATAGAGGCCGATTAAAGTTCTGATACTTGTTGGATGAATTCAAGTCCATCTCTTCATGACAATTGTTGCCACTTGATCGATAAGAATCGCGTACACTCTTTATTCTTTGCTGAAGTTTGTCTGCCGAAATTACTAAAGCAATCATGGGCAATGTAAGCCAGGGAAATGTCATTATAAATTCAACAACTACATGTGGCTTGCTGTATTTTAATATATACCCAAACTTGAATATTAATTTAAATATTCTGCAAAAAAAGATTGTGAATATGATGAATATTATGGGTGAAAATACGTCTTCGAATTCCCAAAATATCTGAAAGCTTTTTTGAAGAGCCGCGGTTGCCTTGAAAGTTGAATTGATTTTGCAATTAATCCGCAGGTAAAGCGAAAATGTGTAACAAAATAAGGTATAGAAAAGAGAAACAGCGTACATTGGCAATGTTTCAAGATACATTGAAATTAATTCATGAACAAAATAGAATAGAGCAGTAATATTTTTTAAATGTGCCAGTAACCAGCGACGAAATAGCGAGTGAAAGCAATATAATCTACTACCAGAAGTTAACAAGTAACGCAATATACGACTGGTTGGTGAAAACCACAGCATGAAGATTATACTTATAGCAGAAATTTTTGATATTCTAGTGCATTTCTCATGTTTTTTATATCCAGTCTTTTCATTGAAAAATTTGAGTTGATCTATTAAATCAGCTATTCTTTCCATTTTTGTACGGACACTCCACCACAGTATCATGGCAAAAATCCCCTCAAACAAATCTTGGAGCTTATAGAAGTACAAGCCTTGTGATAAGCAATACATGCTAGAAATAAAATTTTCTAGGAAGAAAACTTGGTATGCAAAGGCGAGACATTTTCCCCATTTTTCATTAAACTTTTTAATATCCAAACCACTCAGAAAGAAAAGAAACAGAATAGGATTCATCATATTTTTGACTTTCAGGGACACGTTTTCTTTCTTCTTTTCAAGCTTCATATTGGATTTTTCACTGAGCATTTACATTCAAAAGATATGTGTAGCTATGAACATCATAGCATAGATGTCATTAAAAGTTTTGCAGTATAATAAATTACAAATTGTATTTTCCAACAAAAATCCAGTTTTAATAAAATTCATGTTTAAATTTAAAATCTCCATGGCGCTTAAAACAATCCACAAGAGGATTCAGTATTTTAACTTCCTTTATCAAAACAACTTGATAAAAAAAGAATGCTTTTATGAATTTCCTTTTTTGCATGAATTTCCAAAATTGAATTCAAAAAGGAAAGTTGATAATTTTTCCTTTTCTCTGCAGAAAGCATTCATTAAATGTAAAAGGCAAATTGAATTGCCTTTATCATATTGCTTTTTGTTTTCTCCTTATCGGATATTGATCCAATTTTTACAAATCTAAATTTGAAATTAGTATTTTCCTGACAGCGCTTTTGGAAATATAATAGTCTTGAGTCATGTATAATCACACGGTTCAACAACAATTAAGTGGAATACACGAATATCGCTTTTAATTTTATACAGGAAACACGTGCAACGAAAACTATCAAAAATCATTAACTGAAGTAGTTACAACGATTTCCATTTTCTCTGTAGTTATCATGGAAGAAAAGATCGCATTATTTAGTAAAGTTTTTAGCAACATGCTTTTCCTTTTATACCATTTATTGTGTTTGATATCCTATAATATTGTGATATTTTGAAATAATTTCAAGATAATGGATTATTTTCAGGCAGAAGATTACTTTGAATTCCTTATAAATTAATGTTTTATAAATATTTGACAAATATGTAACTCCAACTCAGACATATTTAAAAAATCATAAAAAAGTCGGTGCAACTAATAAATATCATTTATCCAAATACTATGACACTGTAAAAGGGAAACCTTTCAAGACTTTCCTAAATCTAATTGATTCTTTTCTTAGATATTTAAATTTATTTTACCAAATAATTTTTTTGTCTTTCTTTCATTATTCAATGGCGGAAAAATCAATCATTCCGAATTGGCTTTTCCTTTGTATTGCGTTGGAGGGACTTTTTATTTTGTTTATAATGCGTTCTCAAAAGTATTGAAAAAGTAAAAGAAAAAGAACATTTAATTTTATAAAAGTAAAAGAACCCTTTGGATTATTTCCTGATATCCCCAAAAAGACGGGACAAACTTTCTTTTAACCTTATAAAAATTTCTCGAAATCATAATTTACTCTAAAACTTCGCTCACTGCAGTATTTAGGGGCCGTCCACAAATGATGAAGGATGGGTTAAGATCCGGGGAGTCATTCTATACCTTGTCGGTTTCCGTGATGGAATCCAACCCGATCAGTTTATTGTGAAAATGTTCCGCTAATAGATCAAGGTTTTTCTGAGTTCGGTACGGTCTAGCACCGTCTTGTATTAACCAATGATCGTTTATTTTGTTTGTGCTGTGGAAGAATGGGATGACAAGTTATTCAACACGCCGTTGACATTTTCGATACAAAAAAAAATTGTTCCAATGATGCCTTCGGCAGATAACGTATACCAAATTATGAGCTTAAGTGGATGTAGTGACTGAACTATTGCATGATGAGGATTTTCAGTGGCCCAGAGCCTCCAGTTCTGTATGTTAACATATCCTTGGAAGTGGAAGTACGCCTCGTCACCGAACCAGATCCAATTAAAATCAATTTCACCACATTCAAATTTATTAATCACCGTGTTTGCAAAATCAAACATTCTTAAACATCCAAATCGGTCAGAGGTTAATGGATTTGAATTTTGTTAGGGAACAGAACCTTATCCTTTCTCATTATCCGATGCACCGTGCTTTTGGACATATCTAGTTGCAATGCTGCATGTCGTACCAAAGTTGATGGACTTGCTTCTCACACTTATCTTTCTGAACATTAGCACGCATCTCTTTCTTTCCCCATAGCTAGCATATTGCCCAACACAGTGAAGGTCTCTTAATCTTTCGTACTTTCTTTTGATCGGCGTGCCCGTTTATGTTGTGGTGATTGCCGAATTTTTTCACCACAACTGCTGGAGATTGCAATTCATGATAAGTCAGGACCATGAAAACGCGATGCTCAATCGAATATTTGTTCATTTCAGAATACACCGATTACGTACAGTACAAAGTAATTTCTTAGCGAGTAACTCATTTTCATCAAACGTGCTTCCTAGCCTTATATGCCGCGGCAGGAATTTGCATATTCGATTGCAGATGTGCTTTTCCTCTCATCGGTTGCCACAAATTTGCATTGTCACCTAGGGAGGCATCCATGTTGTGCAATCGTCATGAGTATCGTAATTTGGAATACAAACTATCGGAGTCGTAATTAGAGTTCTTCGTATACTTAGATTATGGCATTATATTCTGGGACCCTACATGTTATACAGCAAAATACTAGTCTTGACGTGTTCTATTTGAATCTGTAAATATTAGACGCTGCATACCCTGTAGAAACGGTCAGTTTTGGCATATCGTGGAGTGGGAAAACGGATATTCAATCAAACCGATTTTCATTATAGTCGAGTAATTTTAACATTTTTCTTTGGAAAATTTTTTAACCTAATAGTTTTTGTTCCACAAAGAAGTTATTAAAGTCATTTTTAAATGATATCTCAAAAGAACACCGACGTTTTGCTGCTCGCTTCACCATTTTTTTTGGGGGGGGGGGAGGATAAGGAAATTATATTTTAAATAACCTGAGCATAAGCTAATGATGGGAAATTTAAAATTGAAAAAAAATTATGGATAAAGTTTTATTGCTTTAATTAATTCATTAAAGATCCGGTATGTATATTGAGCTTCCCTCCTAATGAGAAGTGATCTTTGGCTTCAAGGTGGGAAACAGTGAAATGAAGAGGAGTTTTTTTTTTCACTTTTTCCTAAATTGCTGGAAAACTCTGCATTAAGTCCTAAAAAGTACAACCCGAAAAATTGTAAAATATCAATATTTTTTCACCTTTAAAAAAACGTTAGTGAAAAATAAATCAAATGATAAATTCGTAATTTCTATCATAAAACGGCATTTTTTGCATTTATTTGAAAGAAGAATAATTACAAACTTTCAAATATATTTCAAATGCAGCGATAAACTTTTAGCACTTGTAACTGATACAAGTGCTAAAAGTTAACTCTAAAACTTTTGTACTTGTAACTTTTGGCACTCGCTTAAAATTTTCAAAATTTTTCAATAATATAAACTTTGTAACAAGATTGTATATTATTTTGATAATATTTGTTGCCATGATATAATTTATTTTGTAATAAATATTAAATTATTCATTAGCAATAAAAAATTACCAGTGATTGCTTCAATATGTATTATTTCAGAATTAATTTCTCTAATGCGAAATATTATAATCGGCAAAAAATTCAAATTCGAGATTGTGATGAATCTCGTGATTTCAGATTTCCATGAGATCAAAAAATATATTTTTAACATTATGCCTGTCTGTGAGTATCATAATTAAAAAATACATTGACCTAGAGTCTAGGTCATTCGTCTAGGTCCTAGACAAATGAAATTCGGTATATGTAGATTTTCAACCAGATTTTGAATAATATCCGTTCCCAGGAAATCTGTATGGCTGGCTGTTCGAGCATAAATAAACTTAATAACTATAAAAAGTAAAGAGCTAGTTATATAAAATTTGATACCGAGGTTCAGGATCTAAATGTAGATTAGTAACAAGTTTTGAATTAAATTCACCCATGGATTGACTGCCTGTTCTAAATACACACATACGCAATGGTTAAAATCTCTGTATGTATTTTGTAACTACAATTGTAATTCTGTATCGAATTTTAGTATTAATTGATAGGCAAAAAGGTGTCCAAAGCACATATTCTCAAGACAGATTCAATAAAAATGCTGTATTCATACTATAAATGTGTGCTCCATTACTATCGTTCGCCATCAGCATGACAGATATTTGCGGCTGTGCGGGAATGTTGTGGGGAGACCATTTCCGCTGGTTTTTTGTCAAAGGATTGAAAAGAATTTGAAAGCATTAATTTAGATGATAAGGAGTCTACCCTTGCCTTCCAGCTTGCTGAGAGGATTTTTTTATTTCATACAGACACGAGCTGAAAATTACACTTTCCTAGATTTAGTCTGCGATGAGAATTAATTAACATAATCTTTTAATTTGAGCTTTTGTTAGAGTGTAATAGCAACAAGCTGATTAAATACTATTTTATTTTCGAACAAGTATAACGTGTTCGTGCAAGTTAAATCTAATTTTCGTTCTGTGTGAAATATACTGTTAGAAAATATGCTTAAAATATTTTGAAAGCCGATTAAAAAATTTATACGGCAAAATATTAGATATTATTGAAAAGATAATTCTTTAAATTTTAAGATGATGTAAAAATCATTTTTCTGCTATAGTATTTTCAGAAGAAATTGTGAGGATACACCAAAAGTTTGATTAATTTTTAATTAAATAAATTTTTAATTAAAATGTCAAAAAAATCCTCCTAGATGCGCATTCCCACACTCAAAATTACTTATGAAACAAGTACGGTAGCTCTAGGTCTAGTCTTTAAAGTGCCAAAACACAGATACACACATAAACACATTAATCTTTTTTATAAGTAAAGATAAATTTAAAAAAAAAAATTATTCATTGTATCATGAAGTAAAAAACAAATACTTTCAGTAGTGAGAGAAAATTATAGTAATTACGTGAAATATCTGTAGAATTTTTTCTCCAACAACAAAACCTATAATAATCATCTTACTTATCGTTGACAACATTTAAATAAGCTATTTGATTAATCAGATTTCTTCACAGAAAATCCCACCTTTCATAGATTATTGGTTAAACGATTATTTGAAGAGCAATAAAAGTAGAAGAAAGTTTATTGATACAGTAATAATTTTTTATAAATAACTATTTTACTGTAAAGGATGACAGAAGATTATCTAAAGAAGCATGGTAAACACTTCTCAATTTGTAGGACGTGAAAAAACTGTTAGGTAAACGTTAAAGAACTGCTAAGTCAAAATGCTTTGCATGTAAATACAAAGCTATTTGAAATCAGATTCTTCTTAAAGAATAACAATATGGCCGTATGAAAGTTTATGTAGGTAATAAAGGAATAAATATTGCCTTTTTTTTTTCTACCATATATCGACATCATTTTATATTCTGCTGCTCCCTTCGAAAAAACTTAAGGTAAATAATAATTCTGAATCTTATAACATTTTCCTTTTGGCAACAAAATGATTCAGTAAAATAGTTAAAGTTAAGGAACTGGGTGATGAAAAAGTGATAGAAAGTTAGTAGAAACTATATTACATTAAATTATTTTCAGTCCGAAAATAATTGACATTAAATTACTTTCATTAAATTAATTACATTAAATTGTTTTTTGTAATTAATTGCAGAATTAAATGAATTACATTAAATTATTTTCTGTAATTACAGAATTAAATTAATTACATTAAATTATTTTCTATAATTAATTACAGAATTAAATTAATTACATTAAATTATTTTCATTACTTAAATTATTTTATTACATTAAATTTTTTTCGGTCCGAAAATAATTTAATATGTGAATTTCCAAATAATATTAAACATAGTTACCAAATATTTGTAGCCTTCAAACATATTGGTTTTACTAAATTTTTGTATTAAATTCATACTACAGTAGGTTTGTCACTTGCATGTGAATATGTATTTAATGTGAAAATTCAAACAGATTAATCCTATCCCAAGTATTAAAATATCCGATATTTAAAACAATAATATATGAATACCAAAATTTCTAACTGCTTAAAGAATTGCTAGCTGAATCATGAAAAAAAAAAAATTATGGTCAATAAAAATATGTATTATTGATTTCTAAATAAACTATGCAATCCATTAAAACACTTTTTGAAATTAAATAACAATACTTCTCTATTTTATAATTGTAAAAAAATATATGAAAATAATAGATACATTATTGTTGTTTGATGTAATCATAATTATTTTATATGTAATTAAAAATAGAGAGCAAAACTGTCTCGTTGGTTATTATCATGTGAGAAGTAAATGTGCCTAGTGTTTCTAGAAATAAAGTTTTTAATGTATGAGTTCTAACCAATCGTTTTCGATTCCAGAACGAATCCATCAGCAGTTTTGCTTCTAAATTTAAATTTATTAAAAACAGATTGCAAATATAAATATTTAAGAAAATGCGAAGAATTAATGGAATACTTAACAGTGTCATATTGTGTTAATGACCAGAAATTAGTTGTAGCATAACTTACTCTCAGAAAATAAAGAATTCCGATTGTGATTGCTGGAATTCAACCCTTGGATCCAGTAATAGTTTTTTGCAATTTTAACAAACATAAAGAGCATCCCAAAATTAACGAAAGATTTTAATTTGCCGTCATTCGTGCAGTAAAGTGTTGGCAACCTTATTAAAAAACCCATTTGACAGCTGATAATTGAGGGTTAGTAAAAAGGGAGCATTACTCGATAGAACAACGTGTTAACGTAAGATTTGAATTAAATAAAAAAACGGTTTCTTTTTCTAAATTTATATTTTTATTGAATCGTAAAGTAAACAGGATAGGGTTATGTATGGAATAACACATAGGGCAAATGGCCTCCACAGCTTTGTTGACACATACGCACTTTTTTATCGAAATTTTCCATGACCATTTTACATAAATATGGCTGAATTTCCTTGATGCAGCGTTGAATTTCCTCTTTAAATGTATACGTGCAATAGGGTTAAAGACATAGATCTTTGACTTCAAATAACACAATAAAAAGAAATACCATGATGCTAAATCACTCGAACTAGAGGACGAATTTTCAAATTTTCGAACTGTGGCCGCCAGACTTTCATTATTTTTGAAACAGTGCTCAACAATGAAAACATGTTGTTCTATGGCGTATTCAGTTTTACTAACCCTAAACTATCAGCTGTCAAATAGTTTATTTAAGGAGGTGGTTAACACTTTACTACACAAATGGTGGTAAATTCAAATCTTGCATTAATTTTGGGACACCCTTTTATAAAATGAATGAGATTGTTGTTATATATATAAAAAAACCTATTGAAGATTTTATAACTAAGAATTGCTATTTTATTTAAAAGTCGTAAATGTGTATGCTGAATCCACAGTTTATTGAAGCCTAGCCTGACTGAGCGAAGAAATGCTGGATAGTTATAACACCATACGTGAAGAGCCATGCCGCTACTGAAAGAAGCAGAGGTTTTCGAACAGTAAACATGCCCCATCCTGTAAGACATAGAGGTCGATCGTAATTTTTGAATGAAATAGTGTTCGCTTTATTTCGGTAATTGTTGCCATTTGATGGATAAGAATCATGAACACTCTTTATTCTTTGCTGAATAATATCGGCCGAAATTACTAAAACAATCATTGGCAATGTAAGCCAGAAAAAATCCATTAAAAACCCAAAGAGTGGGGATGGTTCTTTATTTCTTAACAGATATCCTAAAATGAATATTAATTTAAACATTCTGCAAAAAAAGATTGAGAATATGATGAATACTATCGTCGAAAATACGTCTTCGAATTCCCAAAATATTTGAAAAGTTTTTTGAAGAGCCACAGTTGTTCTGAAAGTTGAATTGGTATAATTAAACTGGAGAAAAAGCGAAAAAATGTAACAAAATATGCTATAGAAAAGACAAACAGCGTACATTGGCAATGTTTCAAGGCACATGGAAATTAATGCATGCACAAAATAGATTAAAACATGAATCTTTTCAAATTGTGCCAGGAACCACCCACGAAATAGCGAGAAAATGCAATATTTTCTACCATCGAAAGTCAACGAATAACGCAGCATGCGACAGGTTGGTGAAAAACACATCATGAAGATTATACTTGCAGTAGATATTTTTGATATTCTAATACTTTTCTTGTATTCCTTAAATCCAATTCGTTGGTTGAGAATTTCGAGTTGGTCCATCAAAGCAGCTATTCTTCCCATTTTTTTTCGTACAGTCCACCAGAGAATCATAGTTAAAATACCCTCGAACAAATCTTGAAGCTTATGGAAGTACAAGCCTTGTGAGAGGCATTGCATATTAAATAACAAATTTTCCAAGAAGAAAGCGTGGTATACGAAGGCTAGAAATATTGTACATTTTTCATTAAATTTATTAATACTCAAACCACACAGAAAGAACAGAAACATGATGGGAGTCATCGTATTTTTTACTTTCACTAATACATGTTCTAATTTATTTTCAATCTGCATTTAATGAAGCATTTACATTCAAGATATATGTGTTGATAGTTCTAACACAGTGGTCTAGAAAAATTCTAGTATAGCTAGTCTCTAAAGGATTTACAATACCATAAATTAGAATTGAAATAGTATTTTCCTACTGAAATCCAATTTTTATGAAAGTCATATTTTTATTTCTTAAAATTACCATGGAGCATAGAATTACCCACAAAAGGATTCAGTTTATTAACATAGTTTATTGTAGCTACTTTTCAACAACAGAATGCATTACTTTTATTGAATTCACAAATGTAACATGACCATTTTCACTTTTCTATATGGAAACATTTCATTAAGGGACAAGTTTATATCATATTTCTTTTTGTAATCTTATTACCAAGTATTGATCTAATTTTAATAAGCTCTAAAACTCAAATTATTGTCACTATTTAGTCTTCCTGTTCGTCAACAATAAAACGAAATAAACGAATTTTACTTTTAACTTTGTATAGAGAGCATGTGCAATGAAAAATATCAAGTCTCATCAATTGAAGTAGTTACAACGATTACCATTTCTTCTTTTTATCTCTCATGGAAGGAAATATTGCATGAATAAGAAATGTTTTTTTCACTAAATGGCTGTCCATTTATTACTTTTGCTTTCTTTGTGTCCTATAATATTGGGATATTTCGAAATCGCTTCAGCATAATGGATTTTTCTCATTTTATAGATAGCTTTGAATTCCTTATAAATTAATTTTTTGTTAATATTTGAATTTCAACTCTGTTAGATTTACAAAATTATACTGACAAATATTATTTATACAAATACAATTAATTATATTGAAAAACGAAAACCTATCAAGTCTTTTCCAAATCTATTTGTTTCTTTTCTTGTATACTTATAATTTTTGAAAAAGAATTTTTTTTTTGTCTTTAAAAGTAAAATTAATTATTTTTCAGAAGTGATTTTTTTTAAATATACAATGCGTTATAAAAATATCCGGACACATAGTTTCTAATATCCCCAGAAAAAATGGACAAACTATCTTTTTACCATATAAAAATTTCTTTAAATCATATTTTATTTTGAAAATTTGGTCATTACAGCATTTAGGGGACCGTCCACAAACGGATGATGAATAAGAATAGGACCCATCTCGTTTAGAAAGCAGATAATTATTTGGATCTTTCTGCAACATTTCTTTTTTGTTTTGGAATATACTTGCAAGAATTTTCGATAAAATACCTGGTACATTCTTTAAAATATAAAGATTTTAAAAAAAGAAAATGCAAAAATTTTCTGCTGACATTTTGCTAATAATAAGCAGAATTTTCAATTAAGCTACGCGAAACTTACAGAATATGTGACGAAGTTTTGTTAAAGCCTTACAATAAAATTTAAAATGAACTTTTTTTAATTTTCGAGGATATAAGTGTATTTTTTCTATACATTTTTAACTGCACTTGAAAAAAATAAAAATATTCTCTTTTATTTAAATTTTAAATCCAGAAATATAGGGCAACATATATAATAATTTCAGCTGAATTCAATAACTTAAGACTTATCATTCTACAGGCATTGTAGTGAGTTTAATTTTATTTTTTCTATGGAATAAAACAAATAAAATGAGATTTTCCACAAATTAATATTTTTTAAAAAGATTTTAAAATGGTTATGCCCAATTTTTAAAAACTTAGAAGTATACTAAATACCTCTTCATACTTGTAAATTAAATAAATAACATGATTGAAGTAAATTAGGCGTCATAAATAACAAAGTATTAATATTATTCTTTATTATTTGCAAAAATATTAGGATTCTAATATTATGTCATATGAATTACAATGTAATTGGAACTTCTGTATACCTTTATGCATTGTATATCAAGCAAAAGTATCAATTGGGGGTATAATAAAGGAGTATCATCTTTTCCTGTATTGAATGAATTCATCAAAAGATAGCTGTGAATTCTGCTGTTCTATTCAGAAATCTATCCAGAGTAATTAAAATGTTTCTTTAGGAATTGTGCGTAATTCTTTTACTAAAAAAAAAAAATCCTTTCTTTGATATGAGATATTGCTGTTTTGGTCGAATTTTGTGTTTTAATTCATCTTTCAGGCAGCGAGAAACATAACAGACTTACTGAATGTCCGGAATTTTTTAATAAATGTTTAATCATGTTGTGATCTTTATTACTAATTCTGACATCTATATTTCATTTATTTTGTTCACGTTGTAGTTAAGATAGTCAGGCGAGGATTTTACCCTAGAAACCGTAAGCAGGAATCCTGGAATGTAAATGTGTAAATCACTAGTTTCGTATCTAACGAAAAAAATCTGAAAAACCAAAGATATTATTTTCAATTTTAACAAGAAATGAGAAGTAAAATAGGACAAAAAGAACTATCTCATTTCATTACAGATACAATTCTTATTTATTCCAAAATGAGTTTTAGGTATTTTCTGTAGATTACAAAGAAAAAAAGAGATATACACATAAGTTATATATAAAACTTGTTATTTTGTTATCAAATACTATATTAAATGCTATAATTTTCAATTGATTGTTTTCACCAAATCAGAATATGTCATTCTATTTATTGGATTTTTTTTTAAATCCAATGTTAGTGAAACAGGTATATGATCACTTATTTTTTCCTAATATTTCAGACAGTGACAGACGATGCTGAGAGAACTGAATGATGTCATAAAGGAAGTAATTAGTTAGAAATTAAGGGTGAACTAAATTTTGAAGAAGTAAAAGAAAGAAAAAGCAAATGGTGAGCGAATTGTAGAAAATTCAAGCAATTTAAGCAGGAATGAAAGTAAGTATTTGATAATATTTGCCTCATGTATGATGAAAGATCAATATATAGTTCTAATATCTGGAAAACCGAGCTTCTCTCGGCATTATTTTTTCTGTAGAATTCTGTTTTTTTGGAGGAAAGGTTAGAATGAACATTCTATTATATATAATTAAGATTTAAAATAGATTATTTGAATTTATTTTTATGTAAGCAATAATGAATTATTCTAATAAATATTTAGATCCTTTAAATTTTAATAAAAGAATACCTATCAATTTCAGAGAAATTATTTTGTATTCATTAAGAAGCTGAATGTTAGTTAGTCTTTGAAAAATCATGTAGAAAGCAAAAATTAAAAGGTAACAAAGAAAATCTTGGTGTATAACTCACTTTTCACTTTAAACTGGGAAAATTTTTCGACGCCAATTGTTCCGTCAATTAAACCGAAACAAACATCCCATTTAAGTAGTGGTTTTACTAGGACAAAATTATGTTACACGGATCCAGACAAAAGATTACGACCACCTGAGTGTCTCACACGAAGATAATATTCTTGGTGTAATCAGTTTTAAGTTTATAATTTAATTAATAAAAGATCTCTTAAAATTAAAAAAAAATGTTATTAGTATTGTTGGTATCATTCTCGAGTATTTTGTTCTAGAATATTACCTATTATCTAATTAAATGATTCCTTTTATTTTCGATACGTTTTGTTGTTGAGATTCAGACAAGAATTTCTGTGAAGATATTAAATGCTTATGAATATCAGTCCCAGTCCTATTTGTGAAAAAGGATTTCATGGCAATTTTTTTCAATAATTAAAACAAGTATTTGATAAGTGTATACGTTTAATGAAAATCATTGAACAGAATTCGTTCAATAACATTTCCATAACATTTATAGTAAGAAGGTTAATCAACAGAAAAAAAAAATATATTGGTAATATTTAATATTGATTTCAAACGTTCAATATTTTGTCAAATTCATTTTATTTTCATTATTTTTTATTATAAAAAAATAAACAACACATTTCGGTATTTTTTTATTTGACGTGGTTTTTGTTCTAAATATTGAAAAATTAAATGAAAACTTTCTCATTTATTTGCATTTTGGAATGTCATCTACAGAAAATCAGATAAATCTAAATTTATTTAATTAAAATTATACCAGACAACAAATTGCATGTCAAAAAATTTTACCTGTAAGTTTTATGCGTTGAGTTTTAATTGAAAATTGCTACTTCTCAAATACTGGGAAAAGATTACAGTCATTCCTATTCAAAAGTCAAATTTTGATTTGAATTTCCAGCAAAATTATTGTATATTTTCACCACTTATTAGTTAAATCTTAAACCCTGTTATTCCCAAATACAAGAACCATATCCTAGATGAAAATAATATCAACATCTTCAAACAATTCGTATTCAAAAAGAATTTTTCTCTGAGTTATTAATTACTTCGTGCAAATGAGTTGATTCACAATACTATTGCAAAATCAGAAAATGTTTTTGAAATAGTCAAAGCCTCTGACAAAATTTCGCACTATGATTTATCTAAGTTCCTGTGATTTAGATAATCTACCATACTCATCAAGACTGTGCATTCCTTCCCTACCTCAGCTAATT
This sequence comes from Argiope bruennichi, assembly GCF_947563725.1. Lineage (NCBI taxonomy): Eukaryota > Metazoa > Arthropoda > Arachnida > Araneae > Araneidae > Argiope > Argiope bruennichi. The sequence goes on from NC_079154.1 coordinate 62,487,394, forward strand.
TTTAGGTAGGAAATAATGTAATTTATATTTCCAGTAGGAAGATTTCGCACTCTGAGGGGTGTTTAACCTTCTATGTATTATTAAATTACTTCATTAATAATATTTCTGAGGTTCAACTTTTTAATTATAGACTGCCGCCTTCGACACAAGAATATTAATGCAGTACCTACATCTATGAATTTAAATGGAACATCTACAAATCCTAACTACTGCTCTGACTCATCGACGGAAAAACAACCCCATTACAAGCGAGTGTTGTTTTGTTCATTATAATGGGAAATAGGTCACTTTTACTCTAATAAATGTTCTTACGCTAACAATTACTTAATTACAAATATTAGGATTGTTTCTGAAAAAAACTAAATCTTTGACAAACAAATCTAAAATCTCTATGGAGGCTAAAGTTACCCGCAACAAAATTCTCTTTATTAACTTCCTTTATATAAACAACCTGGGCAATAAGACAATGCATAAGGGAATGAAATGAAACAGGAAATATGAATGTTTTTCCTTTTCTCTGTGAAAACTATACAGTAACTGCAACCACACAATGAGTTGTTTTTATCAAATTGCTTTTTACAATCTTTTTACCGATTATTAATCCAATTTTAACAAGTCCCAAAACACAAATAAATGTTTCTTTGATAACACTTTATGGCAATAAAATAATCTTCACTCATGTTTAGACGCAATATACATCAACAATAAAACGAAATAAACGAATATTGCTTTTTAACTGTACAGGCAGCACATACAATGAAAACTATCAAGAATCATTAACTGGAGTAGTTACAAAAATTCTCATTCTTTTTTTATTTCTCATGGGAAAAAATATTTTATAAATTGGTAAGGTTTTTCTAAAAAATTTTATAACTTCGTTGTGCTTGATATCCTATGACATTGTAATATTATGAAATCACTTCAAATATTGGATTTTTTTAGGAAATAGATTACTTGAATTCCTTATAAATTAATGTTTTGTAAATATTTCACAAATATGTAACCTCAAGTCAGACGGACTCATAAAATCCTAAAAATGTCGATAAAATTGATAAATATTCATTACTCAAATTCACTACATTGTAAAATGGAAACCTGTCAAATTTTTTCTAAATCTGATTTATTTATTTTTTTCATATATATTTGCAATTTTGAGGAATAATAATTTTTTTTGTCTTCTCTTTCATTATTACGGAGGGATCAAATATTCTACTGAAGCGACTTTTCTTTTGTATTTATCTACAATATGTTCCCCAAAATATCCATACACTTAATATTAATGCAATTTTCCTAATTTCTCCAGAGAGGTCTTTGAACCATTTTACAATTTTTCTTGAACTCATATTTTATACTCATAACTTTATCATTACAACATTTAGGTGCCTAATACAAATTGATGAAGAAGCAGAAAAAGTACTTTGTCTCATCTCGTTTTATATAAAGCTGATAATGAATTAGAATTTTCAACAATTTCTGCTTTGAGTAATACTTGCAAGCATTTTCGGAAAAAAACATCACTTATATTCCGTAAAATATTAATAAATTATTAAAATATTGCAAATTTTCCCCTGGCAGTTTGCTTATAAAAAGTAAATTATTACTGAAATGAATAATTGATATTTTTAACAGAAAAATACTTCAACACAGAGTCATAGTTAATAGATATGTAAAAGTTTCAGTAACAACAACAACAAAAAAAAAAATGTTAAAGATTGAAAAAAAGTGGTTTTTTTAATTAAAATTTTAAGAAAAAACATTTCTCAATGATTGAAAGTGAGTTTGTTCTAGTTTAATTCTTTTAGGCGAACACTTCAAACAGTGCACAAAAACATGTTCAGTGTCGTTTTCTTGGTTACAGAAAAGACAGTCAGGGTTAGTATAGAATCCAAATTTAATCAATAGAGTTTGATATAATGATCATCCGAGTAATTCGAAGTGCTCTTATTACATTTTCTAATTTTAGCCAGTAAGGGATATAATATTCTCTAGCTTTTTTTGGTACATGCTATTTTGATAAACGTGATGCATCTATTTTTGCAAGCAGTTTTATCTGCAAGGATTTTTTGATATTGATAGATTATATTCTTAATGGCAATCCACTCAAGTATAGGTATGACTCTGTGACCGATTTTGCTAGTTATTCAGAGCAAAATTTAAATGCCTTAGAAACCAAACCAACAAAATTTTCTGGTTGATATTTCCTCTAATTAGAATTTATATATATATATATATATATATATATATATATATATATATATATATATATATATATATATATATTACGACTACCTCTCGAAGATTTTATACATAATTTTTTCAAATAAAGTATAGAGTTTTTAATCAAATTACTCGAATCTTACAGAATATGTAATGAAGTTTTATTTTAAAAAATTATTTTTATTTCTAAAATGATTTCTTTAAATATTCAAAGAAATATGAGTATTTTTAATATATAAATTATATATTTTTTTTAATATCAAAGAAATATAGTACAACATATATGACGATTTCAACTGAAGGCAATTAAGATCAGTTTAATATCGGCGTTGCAGTGAATTGATTTTCATTTGCTTAAATACATCTTCATATTTATAAATTGAAAGTACTATTTTGTCCCCCCCCCCTTTGTTATGTTACTATCCTTGATGTTACTCGAAATGTTACCCGAAATTGGAGATGCATCCAGTAACAGAATTTTCAAAAACTTGCAAACTTCTTTTGTAGCAAATTTATGAGGAGAATGATTTTAGGAATTTCCCATGCTAGGAATGATATGGACATTTCAAATATTGCAGAATTTCTACTAATGGTTATCTAAAAATTTGGTCTTTGTGGCGAATAATCGTGCAAATCATTGTTTAAAATGTCCATGAGATCGACGAAGAACTGGGCATCAGCTATAAAGTATCTTATCATTTTTCTTAAAGATCATTCTGTTTGAGGTAAAAAAAAAATTATTATTCTGTTTCCAGAAATGATTATATTTATAGCAGACTTTTAGTTACGACAACTGGTAGAAAAATTGCCATGCAATCATTAATGCAAAAAAAAAAAAAAAACTTTTTGACGTACCCTATTCAGTATTAAATCAAAAAATAGAATTTATTGGTGTTAGTGCTTCTGATTTGCAATTTAATTCTACTATGATTGATGTGTATTCTGTGACAAATTTCGCGGTATTATGATAGCTAATTGGTGGAAAAAATATTTGCACATTTCTATCAGTATATTATGAGTGAAATGAAGATGTACCATCATTATTTAGGCATAATTCTTGCAATTCAATCAAACATGTATTTTTGAAATTAAATAGCGAATCTTATTTAATAATTATAAAAGTAAGTCATAACAATAAATACATTATCATTATATAAAATAATTAAAATTATATCATGCGTAAATAAAACACACAAACCAAAATGTTATGCTTTCAGCATGCTTATGCATTGGCTTTCACCCATGTCAACAGTCAATTTTCCTTGCATTTCCAGAAAAAGTATTTGCAGTTCGACTTCTAACCAGTAGATTTCGTTTCAGCAAAGTATTCCATCAGTAGTTTGGCTGCTAAATTTTTAATGCATTAGGAAAGATTGCTGACATAAATTAGTAGACTCGACGGTAAGAAGAATAACGTATGTTTTAAGCCATGCGAGATCGTATTGCTCAACTATCTATTTCTGGCACGTCTTACGTTTAGAAAATAAAATAATTCGGTAATACTTTCTAAAATTCAACGGGTGGTACTAGCCTTAGAGCAATGAAATTTCACCAAATATATAAGAAGAATTAAAGTGTTACTTTATGAAAAAAAAAATTCATTGAAAATATTATAACTATAACTATGAGAGATTTATTTAAGATCTACAAGTATGTATGCGAAAACCGCAGTTTACTGACGCTAGTTCGATTGAGCAAAGAAATACTGTATAGTAATAACACCATATGTGAAGAGCCATGCCGCCACTGAAAGAAGCAGAGGTTTCCTAACAGTAAACATGCCCCATCCTGTAAGAACCAGAGGTCGTTTGTTATTAAGGTTGGTGCTGAACGAATTCTGTTTAAAATAATTGTTGCCAGTTGATCGGTAAGAATCGCGAACGCTCTTTATTCTTTGCTGAATAATATCCGCCGAAATTACTAAAGCAATCATAGGTATTGTAAGCCAGAGAAAATCCATTATAAAGTCAACAGCAATGGAGAGCTGTCTATATTTTAATAGATATCCAAACCTGAATATTAATTTAAACATTCTGCAAAAAAAGATTGAGAATATGATGAATATAATGGGTGAAAATATATCTTCGAATTCCCAAAATATCTCAAAACTTTTTTGATGAGTTGAGATTGTCCAGAATGTTGAATTGATGTGGTTAAACTGAAGCAAAACTGAAAATATGTAACAAAATACAGTGTAGAAAAATAAAGCAGCATATATTGGCATTAATTCAAGGAACGTAGCACTTAATCTATACAAAAAATAAATTAACATACGAATTATTTTAGAATAAGCTGATAACCAATGCTTAAGTAACAGGGAAACGCAATATCCATTACCTCTGGAGGCCAACCAATAACGCAGTATACGGCTGGTTGGTGAAAAACAAAGCATGAAAATTGTACTTGCAGCAGAAATTTTGGATATTCTAATGCATTTCTTGTATTCTTTAAAACCCATACGTTCGTTGAGAATTTCGAGCTGATTTATCAAAACGGCTATTCTTTTTATGTTCTTTCGCAAAGTCCACCACAGAATCATGGCAAAAATATTTTCAAACAAATCTTGAAGCCTGAAGAAGTACAAAGATTGTCTGATGCAATAGATACTGAAAATAAAATTTTCTAAAAAAAAAATATGATATACAAAAGCGAGAGATACTTTATATTTTTCATTAAAATTATTAATACCTAAACCACACAGAAAGAAAAAAAATAGGATGGGATTCAACATATTTTTGACTTTCAATGAGGTTGTTTCTATTTTCTTTCCAATCAGCATACTTGATTTTTTATTAAGCATTTACGTTAGAGAAATATGTGTTTGTGCAGAAAAATTTGATTCAGCTGTCTCAAAGGAATTTACAACTCAAAAATTACAGCTGAAAGTAAATTTTCTTACAAAAATCTGACTTTCATGAAATTGTATTTTTATTTTTTTTAAATCTCCATGGAGCTTAAAATAACGGCGAAAAAATTCAGTTTATTATCTTCTTTTATCCAAGCAACCTAGGCAATAAGAGAATGCATAAGGGAATGAAATCAAATGGGAAATACGAATGTTTTTCCTTTTCTCTGTAAAAACTATTCATTAACTGCAACCACACAATGAGTTGTTTTTATCAAATTTCTTTTTACAATCTTTTTACCGATTATGGATCCAATTTTAACAAGTCCCAAAACACAAATGAATGTTTCTTTGATAGCCCTTGTGGAAATAAAATAATCTTCACTCATGTTTAGTCGCAATATACATTAACAATAAAACGAAATAAACGACTAGTGATTTTTTACTGTACAGACAGCACATACAATGAAAACTGTCAAGAATCATTAACTGGAGTAGTTACAACGATTCCCATTCTTTTTGTATTTTTCACGAAAAAAAATTTATAAATTGGTGATGTTTTTCTAAAAATGTCTTCTTTCATATGTTTTGCTGCGTTTGAATCCTATGATATTATGATTATAAATATCATTTTAGAATAATGGATTCTTCTTTGGTGATAGATTGCTTTGAATTCCTTATAAATCGATTCTTTGTAAGTGTTTAACAAATATTTAACTTCACCTGAGACGAATTTATAAAATTATAAAAATATCTGTAAAATTGATAAATTTTGTTTATTCAAATAGCATTACATTGTAAAACAGAAGTGTTTCAAGACCCTTTTTAAATTTAATTGATTCTTTTCTTAGATATTAACAATTTTGAAAAAAAAATTGTCTTTCATTATTTATTATTGCGAAAATATCAAATATTTTTCTGAAGTTTTATTTACAATACGTTCTCAAAAATATACAGACATTTCAGATCAACTCAATTTTCCTAATTTCTCCAGAGAGGTCTTTGAACCATCTAGCAATTTTTCTTGAACTCAAATTTTACTATGAAGACCATTTAGTTTATCATCCATCGTTTAGGGGTTCAACTATAAGTTGATGAAAAAGGACTTTGTCTCCTTCTGTTTTACAAAAACCTGATAATGATCAGAAACTCTCAACAATTTCTGTTTTCAGTAATACTTGCATTTTCGAAAAGATGTCCCTTATATTCCGGAAAATATAAATAAGTTTATTTTTTAAATATCCCAAATTTTTCCTCTGGTATTTTGCTTACAAAAAGTAGCTTATTGCAGAAATGAATAGATTTTGATTTTCAACGGCAAAGGCTGTCATTATAGAGTCACAGTTAATATTTTTTGAAGATAACACTTATGAAAAGCAATATTTTTTGTATCAATACTTTAAGAGACCAAATTTCTTGGTGATTGAAAGTGAGTTTACTCCAAATGTTTAATTCTATGAAACGAAAACTTCAAACAGTGCACGAAAATATGTTCAATGCTATTTTCTTGTTACAGGAGAGACAATCAGGTTTATTACAGAATCCAAATTTATTCCGTAATGCTGGGGTGAGGGTCATCCTGGTAATTAGAAGTATTGTTATTACCTATTCTATTTTTGGCTCATATGTTAAGAGATAGAATATTTCCTTGCTTTTTTTGGTACTTGCTATTTGGGGAAATTTGGTGCATATATAGAAGTGGGAGTTTTTTGATATTAAGATATTATATCTTTAATAGCAATCCAATAAAGTATAGATACAACACCGTGACCGTTTTTGTCAGATAATCTACTTTTCTATTCCAAGCAATAATTGAATACTTGGTATCCAAATGAATAAGATTTTCCGGTTGATATCAGATCTATTATAATTTTTTTAGATGTTCTACGAATACCTCTCGGAGATTTTATATATGAATATTTTTAAGAAAATGCAGTTTTAAATCAAATTACTGAAATCTTACAGAATATGTGACGAAGTTTTATTAAAAAATAATTTTAAAATCTAAAATGAATTCTTTAAACATTTGAAGAAATGTGTTTTTTAATACATAAATTTTAACTCCGCATGAAAAAAATTAGAACATTTTTTTTCTCAATTTGAAACTCCAAAATACAGGGCAACATATGTGAAGATTGAGATTGTTATCGGCATTGTAACGAATTGATTTTCATTTGCTCGTTCAGAAAAGCAAATGAAAAAAAAAGAGTTTTCAAATTGATATTTATTGCATCTTCAAACAATTTTTCTGAATCCTATAAAAAAATTGTAAGCATGTTTGAATACCTCTTAATGAATAGGTTTCTATTTAAAGTATGCTTTTAATATTGATTTCTGAAACTTGCTGTGTTTGTAATTAAGACTTAAGAACTAAGGCATAAATAAGAGATTATGTATTTTTTAAAAAGAGGCTTTCATTTTTAAATACTTCTACTGTATTTTAATTATATTTAAATGTTTATTTATTTATTGAAATTGGATGTATAAAGAATGCGCTATCCTTCTTATAGCGGGAAAATTACTTTATTATTTTGGTGTTGTGCCCTTTTTGTTGAAAATTTTATTGAATAATTCTCTGCTTTACAGCACAAATTATGAAAAAAAATTGGTAATACGGATAAAATTTTAATGCTGAACGATTCTATATAATGATATAAAAAATATAAAGCAATTTGTTTATATTTTTTAATAAAAATATTTAATTTCATCAAAAGAAATATTTGATTTTAAACTTTCTGTTTTTCAAATTAAACTTTATATATTAAACGAAGTGACAGAAAATGAGGAAGATGTATTTCACTATGAGTGGAATGGTGTAAGGATTTCAAAAAAAGTACTTGTTGCATGTTGCGTAAAATATTCATCTGAAATTTTTAGGAATTAATCTCGGCGAACTAGCTAGTCACCAGTGATGGCTATATAGGTAATAGTTACGGCAATTTCAATATTATTGCGACAAACATTTTATTCCTTATCTCCAGAAAATAAAGGATTTTCTGCTAAAAAGTTTCTGGTTATTGATCTTTTGGCTTGAGGGGGAAAAAATTATTCTTTATTCAGAAGTAATTATATTTATATTAAATTTTTTTGTTCCCACAACCATTAGAAAAGCTGCCAGCCAGTCACAAACTTTGTATTTAAAATTTGCCTACTTCTGTCGTAAGCGGAAATGGATTGTAATTTATTGATACAAAAACATATTTCTTTCACGAGTTCTATTCAATATTAAATCAAAAACCAGAATTTGCTGGTGGATAGTGCTTCTAATTTGAAATTTAATTCTATCATGATTGATAAGAAATCGATGAAAATTTCGCGTTATTGTAATTGCTAATACGTGAAAAAATTGTTGCACATTTGTGCAATGAGTGAAATAAAGGTGTACTATTATTTAGGCATAATTCTTGCAATCCAGTCAAACATGTATTTTTGAAATTAAATAGCGAATCTTATTTAATAATTATAAAAGTAAGTATTAACAATAAAAACATTATGAAATCAAATACTCAAAATTTTACTCTGTATAAATAAAACATATATGTATAAATAGCGAAAAGTTACTCTCATTGACTTTACACATGTGAACAGTGATCTTGCCTTGCATTTATAGAACAGTTCACCATTCGCTTTCGGTGAGGCTACTAAGTTTAACTGTACTTATACAATTATATCGTACTTATATTGTACTTATACAATTAAACTTAGTAGCCTCACCGAAAGCGAATGGTGAACCGCTTTCGGTGAGGCTACTAAGTTTAACTGTACTTATACAATTATATCGTACTTATATTGTACTTATACAATTAAACTTAGTAGCCTCACCGAAAGCGAATGGTGAACCGCTTTCGGTGAGGCTACTAAGTTTAACTGTACTTATACAATTATATCGTACTTATATTGTACTTATACAATTAAACTTAGTAGCCTCACCGAAAGCGAATGGTGAACCGCTTTCGGTGAGGCTACTAAGTTTAACTGTACTTATACAATTATATCGTACTTATATTGTACTTATACAATTAAACTTAGTAGCCTCACCGAAAGCGAATGGTGAACTGTTCTATAAATGCAAGGCAAGATCACTGTTCACATGTGTAAAGTCAATGAGAGTAACTTTTCGCTATTTATACATATATGTTTTATTTATACAGAGTAAAATTTTGAGTATTTGATTTCATAATGTTTTTATTGTTAATACTTATTTTTATAATTATTAAATAAGATTCGCTATTTAATTTCTAAAAGGATTGCTGACATAAAATTGTAGATCCGAAGACAGGAAGAATAACGGATGTTTGAAACCATGTGATTGTGTTGCATTTCACTTGAACTTTCAAAAATGCAGTGGAGGGTGTCATCCTTAGAGCACTGAAACTTCATCAAAAATATAAGAAGAATTAGAGTGTTACTACATGAAAAAAAAAAATTCATTGAAAATTTTATAACTTAAATTGTGATAGATCTAATCAAGAACTTCAAAAATGTATGCGTAATCCTCAAGTTGCTGACGCTAGCCCGATTGATTGAAAAAATATTGGATAGTTATAACTCCATACGTGAAAAGCCATGCCGCCACGGAAAGAAGTAAAGGTTTCCGAACAATAAACATGCCTAATCCTGTAAGAACCAGAGGTCGTTTGTTGTTAAGGTTGGTGCTGAACGAATTCTGATTCAAATAATTGTTGCCACTTGACCGGTAAGAATGACGAATGCTCTTTATTCTTTGTTGAATAATATCTGCCGAAATTACTAAAGCAATCATAGGTAATGTAAGCCAGAGAAAATCCATTATAAAGTCAACAACAGTGGATAGCTCTCTATATTTTAATAGATATCCAAACCTGAATATTAATTTAAACATTCTGCAAAAAAAGATTGAGAATATGATGAATATAATGGGTGAAAATATATCTTCGAATTCCCAAAATATCTCAAAACTTTTTTGATGAGTTGAGATTGTCCAGAATGTTGAATTGGTATGGTTAAACTGAAGCAAAACTGAAAATATGTAACAAAATACAGTGTAGAAAAATAAAGCAGCATATATTGGCATTGATTCAAAGAACGTAGCACTTAATCTATACAAAAAATAAATTAACATACGAATTATTTTAGAATAAGCTGATAACCAATGCTTAAGTAACAGGGAAACGCAATATCCATTACCTCTGGAGGCCAACCAATAACGCAGTATACAGCTGGTTGGTGAAAAACACAGAAAGAAAAGTGTACTTGCAGCAGAAATTTTGGATATTCTGATACATTTCTTGTATTCTTTAAGTCCAATCCGTTCATTGAAAATTTCGAGTTGATCTATCAAAGCAACTATTCTTTTTATTTTTTTTTCGCAAAGTCCACCACAGAATCATGGCAAAAGTATTCTCAAACAAATCTTGAAGCTTGTAAAAGTGCAAAGATTTTCTTATGCAATAGATACTAAAAATTAAATCTTCTAAGAAGAAAGCATGATATACAAAGGCGAGAAGTTTTTCATATTTTTCATTAAACTTATTAATACCCAAACCACACAGAAAGAAAAGAAATAGGATGGGATTCAACATATTTTTGACTTTCAAGGAGACAGTTTCTATTTTCTTTCCAATCAGCATACTTGGTTTTTTTTATTAAGCATTTACATTAGAGAAATATGTATGGATGTGACAAATTTTGGTTCAGCTATCTTTCAGAGATTTGCAAGATAAAAAAAATTACAACTGAAATTGAATTTTCTTACAGAAATCATTTCTAACATGGAGATTAAAAATATATATATATGAAATTCATATATATATATTTTTAATCTCCATGGTGCCTGAAGTGACCAGCAACAAAATTCAGTTTATTAACTTCTTTATCTAAGCTACCTGGGCAAAAAAACAATGAATATTTGAATGAAATCAGCAGGGAAATATCAACGTTTTTCCGATATTCTGTAAAAATTATTCATTAAATTCAACCAGACAATGAGTTGTTTTTATCAAATTGCTTTTTGCAATCTTTTTTCCATTTATTGTTCCAATTTTAACAAGTTCCCAAACACAAATTAATGTTTCTTTGATAGCACTTTATGGAAATAAAATACACTTGATTCATGTTTATTCGCAATATACATTAACAATAAAACGAAATAAACGAATATTGTTTTTTTACTGTACAGACCGCACATACAATGAAAACTAACAAGAATCATTAACTGAAGTAGTAACAAAAATTCTTTCTTTTTTTTTTTCATGGAAAAAAATATCGCATGAATGTGACCGTTTCTGCTAGATAATTCACCTTTTTATTGGAAAATGCCAGACCAATTCAATCCAATAAGATTTTCTGGAATCCAAACCAATAAGATTTTCTGATTGATATTTATTCTAATTAGAATTTTTTTTATCCATTCCACGAATAGCTCAAGAAGATAAATTTTTCAAATAAACTGCAAAGTTTTCAATCAAATTTCCCGAATCTTACAGAATATGTGACGAAGTTTTATATAAAATTATTTTAAAGTCTAAAATGAATTCATTAAATATTCGAGGAAATTGAATATTTTTAATGGGTAAATCTTACCTGCGTATGAAAAAAATGAGAATTTTTTCCCCCCAATTTCATACTCAGAAATATTGGAGCATATATAAAGATTTGAATTGAATTAAATTAAGATTGAGATTTTTTATTGGCATTGTAGCTAATTTATTTTCATTTTATCTTTAGAAAAAGGCAAATGGCGAAAGATTATTCAAATCGACAAATATTGAATCTTCAAACAAATATACTGAATCCTATAAAATATTAGAAGCATATTAAAATGCCTCTTCATGCTTATAAATTGGGTACTTAACATAAGCTTAAAAAATGAGGCATCGGAAGTAACAAAAACATTTTACTGCGTTATTCGTTATTATTTCTACAAGCAATAAAGTTTTATTAATATATAATTTGATTTACAACATAATTAAAGTCTACGGATACCATAATACATTGTATATGGGATCCGTATATACAATGCAGAAGTATCATTTACTTATATCAGGTGGCGCCACCGTTTGCTCTAATGCCTACTGCTTGTATTTAAATTTTAAATAATATAAAAGAATGCATGGTATATACACTATAAATATAAACGATATTTATTAATAAACATAGTTGTAAAAATTAAAAAGGAAGTAAGTTTACTTTATGTTACTTTTTTATCATTAATGGAGATTTTCTAATTCAAATAATTTTTTCGCCTGTGGCCTCACACTGTCAAAATTCTTCACTGTTCATCTGGATTTATTTCTTGCACACAATTCTATATTTATTAAGAAGACTGAAGAAAGTAAAAATATTCTCTAAAAGTTTAAAATCTATATATTCAATTTTAATGTTTAACACCTTTTTCCGTGTGTACATTTTCAACTAATATATAAATTGAAATTTAAATACATAAAAGGCAGAAATTTTTATTCGAACTTTTGGCACAAATATTTCATTAGCTGAATTGTTAAAAAAAAGATATGTTCTCTAAAAATATACAGCATAAATGTTGGCATGCATCCGATATCGACACACTTTTGATATTAAGCTACTAATCCTCGCTATCTTAACATTATAAAAATATTAGAGTTATGAACATGTTATTGTGATATAAATAACCATAATTAAAATTTTCAATAAGGAAAGAAGCGCAGAAAGTTATCGTCATTGATTTTAACTCGTGTGAAATAGTCCTTGCGTTTCTTAAGAGTGTCCAGTGTACGATTTGTAACCAGGCGTTTTCAGTTGAGTGAGTATTCCTTCCATAGATTAGTTCTTAAATTTTAAATGAAAGAAAAATTTCTGACATATGTACATACATATATGTTTATACGAATGACAGTGTTACGTGTTGATATTGAATGTTTTTTTAAAGCACGTGAAACAGGCAATGCTGCTGAATATGATCTATTTCTAACATACCTTAAGGTATTCAACTATGTTGGGAAGTGATTTAAAAAAAAATATATTAACGTTTATATGATGCTTTTTTTAATATAAGGCTAAAATGACGATTAACGGTGAAATTATTTAATTATATATGTAGCTTTTGAAGAAGAAGCATATTTTGAAGTAAATTTTAACATTTATTAAAAAAAAAAAAAAAAAAAAAAAAAAAAAAAAACAAGGATTATTCTAAAGGAAAAATTGTTAACAGTTTTTCATTTTTCTTTGTAAAATTACATGTGTAACATACCTTAAAGTGTAAGTAACTATTTTCTAAAAATTATATTAAAAAAAATTGTGTGTAATATATGAAATTATTTATGAAATTTTGAAACTTTTTCCAACAATATTACATTAAACAATCATAAATCCTCTTCTCGAGGATTTAACATCAAATACATTACATTCTGCATAACATAACGAACACTAATTATGAATTTTACTAAGATACCTTGATTATTTTTTGAGATAAGAGGATATTCGAACATTAGAATTATGATAAACACGTTCTTCTAAGAATGCATTTTAAGCTTTAAATGCTTTTAAATAAGCACCGTTTACATGTCAATAGTTTGCTATAACTTAGTTTCTAATTGACATAGAGACAAAAAAATCACTGAAAACAGAAGCATACTTATTTTTTGAAGAAAAAAAATAAATATACTAATTTTCATTCAAAATGCATGTTTTCAACCTGGTTGGATAATTAAGTTTAGAAAATAAAACATTTCCGTTGCCCTTACTAAAATACAACGACTGGAATGGCATCAGTGCATCGAAACATTAACAGGTCATGAAAAAAATCAATGGAATTTCCGTTATTTGAAAATATTTGTTTAACATTTTTGCAAGATGATGTTATGAACGATTAATTTTCGTTTCCATTTTTGTTTAAGAACAGTATGTCTGCATCCTAGAGCTGTAATTTGCCGAAACTTACTCCGAATAAGCGATGAATAATGAACTGTTGATTTTTAGAATTTTGGGAGTGTCCGTTGCATAAGTTGAATCGTAAAAAGTTATAATATTCATTAAAACTATGGAACTTAAATTTTGACATGCTTTTTACAATCCAGGATTCGACATATTTTCGATATTAAATAGCTAATTCTATCCATCTTGTCACTATAAAATTGTTACAAAAATAATGAAACAATTGTGTTGTAAGTAATCATAATTAACTTATTTAAATTAAAAGCAGCACATAAGGATTGAAATTGATTTTAACAAGTGTAAAAGAGTCCTTGTAATGCTTCGGAAAGTTTCAATACTGCGATTTTGTAACCCTTTGGTTGCAGTTTAATGAATGATTGATTCTTCAATAGTTTGTGGTCCTAAATTTTAATGTAATATGTAAGTTGCTGTTATAAAGATGCAACACCGTAGATATGTAGAATAGCTGGTTTGTTCACAAGTGTGAGATTGATGATGCTGATAAATGGAAAATATTTTTAGCACGTCTTAGGCTTGGAAAATAAAGCATTTTGGTTGTACAGTACAATCCTAAGGAATCGGTTAGCGACTATCCGGCTTCAGTACTATTCCGCCTAGTTTTTTTTTATCGCAATTAAATGAAGAAAGGAAGGCATTTTAGAAGCGATCATTAATTAAGGACTTTTTCAAAAACTAGCAACTGTACATTTTGACACTTATCTTTGGCACACACATCTACCTTTTCATATCTATGTAATCATTTATGAGTGTAAAATAAAATGAGTTTGAGTCAATTTTCTTAAGAATTAGGCCTACGATTTATGTTTACATTTTGTTTGTATTCCCTGAATTTAAATTAAGAATTACAGAATTTATGTTAAAATGTTAACATTTTATATTTTTTAATCTTATAAATTCTTGAAACGTGCAGTGTAATATCTAAACCTATTTAAACTACCAGGACAGAGTCTTCTACTTTACCTCGATTCGTTACCGGCAACTTCTTCCATGATTCACCGCGCCGCGGCCGCGTTCACATTCTACATGGCTTGAGATAAATGGAGGGCTTAGCACCCAAGAAGAAGTGATAAAATACGTAATATGTAATTAAGTAATATGTTTGGTTTAAAAGTTTTATCTTCTGGTATTGGTGAGCAAAAAATGGTTTCATAGAACTTCGACCTATCCGGATTATTTGTTGTCCAGTCTGCCCTTCAGCCACATTAGGCCGGATACTCGGGAGTGTACTGTACCTTCTAAAATTCAAGTGGTTGAGTCAGCTTTAGTGCACTGAAATTTCCCCAAATATATAAGACGAATTAAATTATTACTATATGAAAAAATTCATTGAAAATTTTACGAATGGAGCTGTGATAGTTTTGTTTATGAAACAATATGCATGTGAAAGCCAAAACTTGCTGAACCCTTAATCCGATTCAATGAAGAAATATTGGATAGTTATAACTCCATACGTGAAAAGCCATGTCGCTACCGAAAGAAGCAGAGATTTCAGACCAGCAAACATGCTGCATCCAGTAAGTACCAGAGGTCGGTCGTAATTTCGGCTAGAATTGAAAGAATGCAAGTCCAGCGGTTTCCAAAAAATTGTTTCCAGTTGATCGGTAAAAATCAAGGACATTCTGTATTTTTTACTTTCCGCCGAAATTACTAAAGCAATCATAGGCAATATAAGCCGGAGTAAATCCATTATAAAGCTAACGACATTGGATGGTTCTCTATGTTTAAATAGATATCTCAACATGAATGTAAATTTAAACATTCTACAGAAAAAAATTGAGAATAGGATGAATATTATGGGTGAAAATACGTCTTCGATTTCCAAAAATACCTGAAAACATTTTTGACGAACCGTATTTGTCCAGAAGTTTGAACTGGTGTGATTAAAATGAATAAAAAGTGAAAACGTGTAAAGAAAAAAGAAACAATGTAGTATAATGGCACTGATTCAAGATATGAAGCACTTAATTCATTTAAAAAGTAGATTAACATGAGAATCGTTTCAGCATAGCCTGGTGACCAGAGCCGAAGAAAGATGGAAGTGCAGTATACACTACCTCTTGCGGTCAACCAATAAAGAAATGTATGTTTAGCTGGCGAAAAGCGCAGCATAAATATTATATTTGCAGCAAAAATTTTTGATATCCTTGTACATTTTTTGTGTTCGTTAATCCGTTCGTTAAGAAATTCGAGTTGGTCTATCAAAGCAACAATTCATTCCATTTTCTTTCGTGTAGTCCATCACAAAATCGTAGAAAAAATAATTTCAAACACATTTTGAAGTTTGTAAAAGTAGAAAGCCAGTGATAGGCAATATATATTCTAGAATGCAAATTTTGTACCAGGAAAGCGTGATATATAAGTGCGAGGAATACTAGATGTTTTTTATCAATTGTATTAAACTATTAAGAAAGAAAAGAATTAGGATTTGTTTCATTATATTTTTAATTTTCAGTGGAATATTTTCAGTTGACATGTCTAATTTCTACATTAATATTTAGATTTTATAGATAAGCATGGCTTTTTATATTATATTCTCACAGTATTCTTTAAAGAATTTGCTGTCCCGTAAATTGTAACTGATGGTTAATTTTCCATCGAATAACCAACTTGATCACTTTTGACTTTAAACTGTCCATGGTGCCAAAGTTTTCTAAGGCAAGATTTATTAACGTCTTTTATTGAAGCAATATTAAAAAAAATAATATATTACTTATGTTAAATTCATAATGAAAACATGAGTTTTCTTTCTTCCTTCTTTCTATAGAAACTAATGTGAGCTCATGAAACTAATGTGAGCTCTATAGAGCTCATGTGAGCACTAACGAATGCATGCTGTACCATTTCATCAATAATAAAGAAGAATAAATAGAATAAACGTGCATTATATTTAACCTCCTTTACGCAGAGAATATCAATTAAAACTATCAAGAATAATCAATTGAAATAGTTATAACAATTGCTATTTCCTATTTAGAAATAACAGAAGAAAGCATTGCGTGTATTAAATAAATGGAAATGCAAATTTAAATTTAATTGCGAAGGTTTTTTAAAAAAATAATCTTTTTATTTATTCCTTTTGTTTGTTTCATATGATGTAATATTGCGAAAGTATTAAATAACTTAATGATTATGGATTATTCTCAGGGAATACACGGTTTTATACTCTTATATAAAAATGTTAACAACCTTTGTCAATTACAGAATTTTGACTTGGTTCAGTTTTAAAAACGTATGAATGTCAATAAAAAGCCGGCTAGTATTGATTATTTCTTTTATTGTATTTGATACATTATAATTTTGTTAAAAGTTTTAATCGCTTTAAGCTATTGAATAATTGATTAAGTATTTCTTTTAAATTAATAGTTTATGAATAAGTGATAAATTCATAATTTCAGTTCATGTTACTTTCATAATCGTGTTATTGTGGCATTATTGAAAAATATGATTTATTCAGGTACCATTATGTTGGAAAATAAAGACGATTATTCTAAATCTCATTGTTTCCTTTTCTGATATGGTTACGATTTGGACAAATAATTATTTTGCTTAATAATTCACTTATTCCAAACAAATAAATTCTTCTTCTGAAGTCTCTTTTATTGTATTCATCCATATCAATATATCTTAAAATAATGCAGATTTTTTATGGTTTGTAACTAGAAACCAATCCAATAGTATTGTGAAACCAAAACATTCCAAACATTTTTTTCTTTGTAATTTACTTTTTTACCTACAGCTATTTTGTCTCGTGTAGAATAAATAGATGGATGGTGCTAGTTATATGCAAGTTCTTATTTATTAGTTTACGAAACCATTTGGGGCCCTAAATGTTTTGTAAAGTCAGCCATCTGACTCTCCGACCTGCCACGAAGGCACATAGATTTAAACCATAAAACCGAATAACCGGACTGCCGCAACAGCAACACTGGCGGGAATTGTGGTTGAGTCCTAAGGGCCCTCACCGGCCTCAGTACAACCCTCCCCGAAGGGAGTACGTCCCGTCATAAATGGGAGGAGTCAGATTCTCCACCTATTTGTGTACCCTCCAGGGTGGCGAGATCCAACCACCATGCCGGAAGCATCTCATCCTCATTTCGAGGTGCCCCCCGGGGGTTTAAATGTTTTGTAAAGTAAAAAAGTTGCAAACATATAACACTATAACATGTTTATTTAATGCGTGATTTCGTTTTTTCTATTAATTACTTCAGAAAAACTACAATTTTTTGCAATGTATTTTTCGATGCTTATTATTATTGTAAATGCCTTTAAGCGTTCTGCACACATGCTTGGCAGAAGATAATGTCTTTATTTAATTTGCTGAAAGAATGTTCAGTATTTGCTATGGTAGCTGGCAAAAAAAAAAAAAAAAAAAACACAATTAATACATTTAGAAATAACTCGTTATAATTATTATTTACTATGTATTGCTATACGTCTTGTGCGTTACTTACATCCATTTCATTCAAAATCAAATCCTGAAGCAAGCCAATTTCCTGGATGAGGTTTTCATCTACATCCTTTTATAAAATTTTACAGCATTTTTCTAATTCATGTTTTTCTAAAGTTTTTATATCAGTGATCAATTTGAAATACTTTTAAATCTATTTTCTATCTGTACAATAACAGAATCAATTTCAGTTTTGAAAAACAATATCTAAATTCCTCTGCCGGTTTTCTATAGCTTTATCTTCTGCTAATTAGGAATATAATAATTTTATTTTTCGAATTCGTTTTTCAGAAAAATGTTCTAAAATATTCAAATTACGTGCTATAATTTTTGATTGGTCTAAAAATGTGTTAAATTTTGTTCTTAAATTTTGGGTTTCAATTTAATTTTATTGATTAAATTAAAAGCCAAGTCAAGAACAATTATTTTTGCTTGAAATAGTTTATTGATAGTGTTAATTTTGAATAATATTGCAAACTATAATATTAAACTTAAAATAAATGGCATTTTTTGTATTGAATCCAATCAACTTTTAGCTTTGGATATCGCTGCATTATCATTATTTGCATCAATAAATTCTTCTAGTGCATTACAAATTTGTTCAAACTGTGTATACATTGTTTTAAACGAATCTATTTTGGCTTCCCAAAGAGTATCGCATAATATTTAAATCCTTTTGTAGAATTTCCTACCTTTTTGTAGATGCAGAAAATAAGCATTATAAAAGTTGCAATATCCAAAAAAATTTTTACAATACATTTTTTTACAATTGCTGGAAATAGTATCATAAATTAATAAATTAAAATAGAGTCATATGCAAGGTACATAAATTGCATGACGGTTTAGAGCAATTATTATAGTTTACACAGCTTTATATTTCCTTTTCATATTGCTATCGTTGTCATATGCCTTTCCTCTTAAAATCTATAATATCTAAATCAAGCTCTCCAGTCACATCCATTACTTCAATAAACCTTATAAATGGCTTATTTATAGTTAATCCTTTCAAAATTTACTACCTGATGATGACAGAGGTTGTTCTTTTCGAAAAATATCAGGAGTGTAATCCATTTAGGAACGTGGCTGCTTTTATATCATCTTTAATTTTGTAGAAGAATCCATTTCCTAATGCAAGAATAATTTGTTCTTGTGATCTATGTGCTAAATGATTCGTAATTCTATTTTTAGAATTTTTTTATTCTGTTTATATGATCCATTAGCACAGAGTCTTATTTATTTAATAATTTGTTTAAATTAAAAAAATTTCCATTATTAGGTGTATTATTATTTTATGGGTTCCTCGAAGTAGAAGATTATTACATGTTAAAAATAGAATCCTATCGACAATTCTTTGAAATAATAATTTAAGTCGTCCCGTTTCCTTATTTATATTAATTTGATTTGTTTTATCAATAATTGAATACAAATTTAATGGTTTTTAATTATTTCTAAGAAATAAATGAATTAAAATGATAAATAAAACTCCCATGATCTTGAATTGTAGTTGATAGCTTTCTCCAGTTATTATTGTCACCTATAAATTGTGTAGATTGTTTATTTTCTCTTCTTTTGGAAAATAGTACGCAACAAAAACAAAATACCGAGTCTTGCGTTTTTATATAAATTTACCAGCTGCAAAACTGGGTTTCACCTTTTGCCATATTTTTTTTTCATAGTCAGCAAAAGAAAATTGCCCACCTTTAGAATTTTTAGCAAAAAATCTTTTTGTGTTGTACAGGTCCGGTTATAACACAAAACATTCTAAACTTATCAATTATAACATTTGACTACAAACCTGGATTACTTATATGCACTTGATTGTATTTGTTATTGCCATTTTCGTCGTTATTTTCTGATTCTATCATATTTGAATAAATATATGGTTCTTCATTGAATTTCACAGTTTCTACGTTTTTATTGCAATATTATGTAATTTGTGCTGAACTTTCTTCTCCAGTTGGAGTTTGAATTGTAACTTCTGAAATTGAAGCAACTTCATAGTTCTGAATCGGAGCATTCATTTCATTCAACTTCGTAAACAAGAAAACAGATCTACTTGTGACTTCTACAAATCTAGCTTTTCTTCTTTTTTTCTTTTCTGCTAATTTTCTTCCTTTGGCACCCAGAGGGATATTTCCTTGCCATTTTCATGATTAGATCTAACAATGTTAAACATTTTATAGTATGAATTATTAAAATATTATATGCAATTTGACCTAGTAGGTGAGACAAATGAATCTCGAGGTAAATAAATTGAATGCACATTTGCATTAGACTTTGTCATATCTGTAAACTTCGTATATTTCCAAAGCCGTCGATTGTTCTAGTTAAATTTCTTTTTGCCCAGTCTTTATCTCTGATGCTTTGGTTTAATTATCTTTTTAGTTTTAGTTATCGATAAAGTCTTTTAATATTTGATTTGCACATTCTAGTCCTTTTTATCTGCTTTTTTTAGTTGTTTCTTATGGTATTATTATTTTTGTTGGGCGATTTTGATTGTGATTCAAAGGAAAGACAATAAAAGGTAACGTAACTCGTCATATAAATATATTATATGCAGCTTTGGTAGCTTTACGGAGAATTTAGACCTGCCTATTAATATATTTGCAACACTAAACTCTACATAAACTTAATTAGCAAAACAAGAATGGCAGTTAGAAATATCTAATATTTTGTGTCTGGATTATTTCTTTTATTTATTTTTCAAACATTTCTTTGTTAACTTTAACTTTACAATCCACATATTAATGAATTAAATATTTTGAATTGGTACTGCACTTTAGAATGCGCATTCAAAAACTGCATTTTCTTATCTGGATAAAACAATTTAGAAATAAGAAAAAAAGTTACGAGAAATACACATACTTGATTTCAAAACCTCAGAGATACCGTTTTATAACTTAAAGATAACGTAAGTTCCATGCATGTTCGGACAATTTATCTCCGTAAAACATTATCGACAACCGCACTGTTTGCTATTATGAATCATTTTGCTCTTCTCACTATAGGATTTATATTTCAACGTATTTTGGCAATCACCCACATCCTATGAAATGCTTGAGTTATGAATTAATAGTCAAAAGCACATGTTTATTGTTTAAATACGTTTAAAAATCAATAAAGTACGTATACAGTATTATTTATGGATAATTAAAAAGTGAAGAATTATGAGTGAATATTGTCAAAATTTCACTCATAATTGTTCATTGAGCAATTTTAATACAAAATTCAATCCCAAATGTCTAAACCTTCTTTTGAATATTAATATATTCTTTATTCATGTTACAAATTAAAAAACATAACTACTTTTCAATTCGTTATAAGTTAGCATATTTAGTTAATGTCCCAATAATAATTATCATTTTTAAATTAAAAAAATTAGAAATTAAAATTAATTAACTAAAAACTCAACACAAAATTTCGGCACATAATAAAATTTGGGATTTATTGCAATTTTCAAATTAAGAGGGAAATAAATTTTTAAAAGTATTTTTCTGGATAGAGCATTTTAAGATTCTAATACGAATTCCCATAAGTGTAAAAACTTTGATTTTTACATAAGGAATTTAAATGCAGACGTATAGGTACCTTCTACAAAATGTTGACTGTAAAGCAAAGAAGTTTAATCTGTAATAAAATTTTTATTAAAATATGAGCTATCAAAACATTGTGTAGTATTATTATTGTATATAAATACAATTTACTTTCGCTTTAATCTTCAAACTGTATAAAGATCTAAGCTAAGCCTCAAATTTGGACTTATAAATAAACTTTTTCGAATATCTTATTTTTTTTCACAACGTTTACTAATCACCTTTCGAAAAATTAGTACACAAACACTTTTTTGCAATTTTAAATAAAATTTCATGTTTATTTATTATGTTATAAAAATATTTTTTAATTATGCTTTCCATAATCAACAGATGAATTTGATGTTGAAAATAATAAAAAATTCAAAATAATCCTTTAAAAATATTTTGAAATTTGACGCATACCTAGACATTCAATTTTGTATGCTTAAAAAATTTTGTTTTTAATTAAATCGTTTGATGAATTCGTTTCTGCTTAGATCTCTATTCGTTGTATTGTATGAATGGAGTTCCATTGGAAGGCATTTCAGTCTGGGGATACGAAACTTCAAGTATGATGGCTACTTCTCGTCACTCTGATGAGCATAGTAATGGTGTAGATTGTTGTACTGTGCTCTATGATGATTATTAGAATTCAACCATAGTTCCCACCAATGCGTCCAAATAATTCAATTTTCTCTATATGCTTGCGAGGGTCTAATTATTTTATACTTATTATGTTATATGAATGACAGGTGAGTTCTGATGCTTGAATATACTTGTTCCATTTTTAAATAAAATATTATATTATTACGGCCAAACAGTTTTGTTTTTTGATTATTTGCGTTCAAATAATTGCTGTTTCAAAAGTTGAAGAAAGCACAACAAAAGAAAAGAATTTATTAAAATGTTTTTAGTTTTCAGAGTAGAAGAGACTATTACAAACAAAATAAATAAGATGTATATTTTTCATTGGGCATTGCGAATATGGGTTGAAATTCTGGTATTCTTGCACAAGATTGCAATTAAATTTTGTTATCATGCTAAGAAATTTATAAAATTTCTGTTTATTCATGCGCGTTGATTTTTTTAAATATGGTTTTGTTTTAATTTTGTATAATGTCTTGCAATAATTTTTATTTGCCATTGAATGGAAAAGTGCAGTCATTGCTCTTTATATACAAACATTTTATACAATTAATGCTCATATCAAGAGAGATATTTTATATTCAGCATCAAAGGCATTTCATTTTTTTTTTGTCCCATAAAAAAATGAGCACAGTCAGATATTTGTATCAACAAATTCCTATAAAAAATTTTATAGAAATATGCTGCAAGACACAGAGGAATTCTACATGGCGTATCTGTAATTTTTACAACAGAATTTATTTCTAGTTGAGATTTTACTTTTTTAAAAAAAAATATCGTCAATTTTTTTATTTATTTATTAGGTAATGAAGTTCTATATTCTTTATTCGGCATTCTGACTGTCAATCTTTTTAGAGTTCTAAAAATTGAAGTATATAAATCGTGTTGTCCGTGTGGGAAATGATTGCACATATTTTGAATAACTATCATTCAACATTCGAACATTTTTCTACATGTTATAAATAGTTTTTTTTAATGTGAATAAATGTCGAATTCGCACGTATAGTTTATGTGCCATTTAGAACCTGGTACTGTGTATTTTTACCTTGACAAAATTACAGTTCATTTATACCAACAGAATCAAAAGAAGCAGAATGAGTCATTTCGGAATTAAGAAAAAAAATAGGCAGTTGGTTAGAGTAGTAGAAGCATAAGTTTAAATAAATAATATAATAAAATGAGCAAGTAGAACTTTTTTAAAAAGAAAACGATTGGAATAAAACGTATCACATATTTCAACACATCCTAATCATTTTTATTTTCTAACAAGCAATGACAATTTTTTTTGAGGAACACATTTTCAAACTACAAAAAAAAATGATGAAGCTAAGAAAAAGACTGACTACATTTTTAACTATATATAAATGTTAAAGTTAGTCTTAACAAAACAGATAATAATTAAAAAAATATATTCATAAAACGTAATACAATTACTCTTCTTGTCTATGTAGATATTATAACTTCCTTCGTTCAAAATGTACATGAAAGTGGAATGACTAATGTCTCTAAAAAAGATGCAAAATAATATGAAATATTTCATATGAAAGTGAATATTCTTAAGTACATTAAAATTTTGGAGCAAACCCTTACTTTTTTTACTATTTATCGAATGCTTTGAAATATTATGGCCATAAAAAACAGGATTCGGTATTTTTAGAAGCTAAAAATGGAACATTTAAAATCTTACGAGCAAATAGGCAGATAAGTAAAAATCTAAAAAAGACATATTTTAATGTAATTCTTATGCCATTAAAATAGCGACTAATTTAACAATTAAAGTGGTTTTATGTTTGACTTGAACTCTGCTACTTGTTTTTTCTGCAAAGTCCTTTAAAATCACTTTCATGGCATTCATAAAAGCATCTTCTGAGCATTACGACTAAAAAATTAGCTTTTGGAAACTTAGAATATAATAAGTCGCCATTCATATATCTCCATAATCTAATCTGACAATGGAGATAACATTACAATGTTAAATTGTATGTTATTACCTCCAGTATCAAGTTAAATTATCGCAGGATCTGCATGAATTACTCAGATGGCAAATTAGATGTCCATTGTACATAGATCCTGATAAAAAGATTACATCTTGTAAATATCTTTTAAACATCGCTGAGCATCTTCTTGTCTACATCTGGCGTGGAAGGCAAGTGATCTTGGCTTGCCCTCACATTGTATTTACGGGTGTTCTTTATTCTTCGTCTGCTTTCCAGAGTTGCCGAACATAGGGTGAGTCCGAAGAAGATGCATCCTCCAAAGATGCATAGCAGCCCAAAAGACAGCATGATGGGTCCGACGACTCTCTTAGGGTCGGATCGGATATATCTTTCGTAGTTTTCATCTGAAAAGTTGGGCCGTACTTCGGTGTAGGCGATGCCAGAGAGAATGGCGCCTCCCAGAAGCATTGCGAACCCCACCAGGGCTACGCACAAAGTACAGTAGCCAACGGTTCGGACGTTGGCCACACGCCACTTGCTTTGGTCTGCGGCCATGGATGAGTCTGCTCCTTTTCCTGCCTGAAAAAAACAGAAGAATATTGGTTGTAATTTTTTTAAAATTTAAATAATTGATAAGTTAAGGAAATTTCCAAAGCTAATTTTGAATGCTCCATTTATGTTCTGTTTCTCACTTTGATACAAAAAAAAAAAAAAAAAAAAAAAAATGGCAGAAAAATGTTATCTTGAAACAAACGAAGTTTCTTCTCTGTATTTTCTATTCGATTTCGTTTATTAATGTGGTCAATAAATAGAAATAATAAAATTTATTACTCGAAATCAGTCAATTGAGAAAGAATGAGAGAATAAAACATTTTACATTTATTTATTAGAAAATAGTAGTGAATACGATCTATGACGAAGTTAGACTTTAATGAAATCTTATCAATCGGTATTATCTCCTACAAGAGTTATGAAAAAATAATTCAATTTATAAATATTAATTCCTATCATCTGCTGCATCGATGTTGAATTATCAACAGAATACTATTGAAATAATTCCCATCAGTAAGAATACTACTCTAGAGTTTTGAAATGCAATTTCACTACTGCACACTTTAACCCTTTAAAGGGCAATTTTTTTCTAGGCATGGTATATTAAAAAAATTTTAGAATTGTGACTAGCTTAAGAAAAGTGACTCATTTAGCTTATTAGATAAATTTAATTTGATTAATTAATTAATTGGGTTAATTAATAATTAAGAAACAAATCCAGACACATATTTTTGTGAGATAAAGAACTGAAGCATTTAAATTTCTGTCTTATTGAAAAATTTGAAAGACCTTATGCAAACCTATATAACCTCATATAAAGATTGATGAATTTGGTGGGAAGTATACTTCCATGGCCATAGAAAAGATTAATGGAACATATTCGTTTCAGAAATCATAATCTTATTAAAGAACAAACATCATTTAAAATTGATTAAATTGAAAATAAAACCATCTAATGTCCTCAATGGAGCACTGACGATTTCGGGAAGTAAAATAGGATTTCATAATCCTAAGCATAAAAAGAATATTGAAGATTGCGACAGACGTAATTTTTATATCTTAAATGTAATTAATTAATATATATTTATAACCTCATTAGCAATACTTCGTATATGAAAAAAATATAGTGCATGCATAATTCGTAAACACTTACTTGCCAAAAATTTCTTGTTTATTTAATAAATTTACAAATAAAATATGATTACAGTATAATAATAGAGAATATTTCAAAGCTTTAAGTAAATGGACTTTAAGACAAAAATACAGCTTTTTTAGAACCGGAAGCAGGGAAAACAAGGAGAGTTTCATTTTTTATCTTCACTGAGTGACATACTAGACTTTTATCACTGGTTGGTTCAAAAAACCTGGGCAAAAAGATAATATTCACGTAGCGATCGTTATTTCTATGGAGAAAAATACTGATAACAGTATAATGGCAGTGCTTTATTTGGACTTATGTTCCATCCCATTATGTTATCCTCGTCACTAAGGAACATTTTTGAAAAAAAAATATTTTAACATTTTAAGTTAGCGTAATATTTGTAAATTGCGGCATATGTTATAAAAAAAATCACTCAAAGTGCTTTAAATCTTAACAGGGTCCTAGAACTAATAAATAAAGCAAGAAATTACTTTTGCTGTTGTATCTGTCCAATAAGAAACGTTTTTTGAAAATTTTAATAAGAGTTTCTTGCTAAAACTTAGAACTCTTATTAAAATTTTGTGAAAAATTTATGGGATTTTTTTTTCTTTACAATTGTGGAGTATATCATTTCACAAAAATAAATTCTGAACAGCTTTAAAATTCCAGAAATAAGTTTTAAATTATGCCATCATTATTTCCACGCAGTAATTTCGGTAATATCTCATAAATAAGAAAAATATTTTTATATATATTTTATTGCAATATTTTACTTACAATGGTTGTTTAAATTGTGGGATATATACTTACTCTTGCCACGATAGTAAATATGTCTTTTGTATATGCGCTATCACTGCCATACAATTAAAAGTAAATTTTAAAAATAAAATAAGAACAGACAATTAAATCCATTTCATTTTTATACTTATTTTCATTTTTTTTTCTTTTTTTTTCAAACCATCTTTGCATTTTGCTATACTAATATGGACTCTGAATATTTTATGAATACTAAAATAATGCATCCCTTTTATTATTTATTAAAATAATAAGGCTTTTAATTTATATTTAAATGATATAATGAAAAATTGCTGCTTCCCTAGACGTTCCTACATATTTTACAACGTTGTTACGAAATAATTAATATAAATCTTAAATTGCCTTCACTAATAAAATAATTTGTTGATATTATTTAAGTATTTTTAACTTTTTACTTCTTATATATATCTATTTTTTTTTCTAACTTGGCGCCTTTTTTTTTTTTTTTTTTTTCATTTTCTAACTTGCAGCATTTTATTTACTTATCTCTATCTATACTTATAATAAAGCTCAACGTGTGTGTGTGTTGGCGCTCTACAGGCAAGGTCATTTGACATACAGCTATCAAATTTGGTACATGTATACCTTAGAGGTCGGGAATGTGCACCTGGGGTCCCTTTTTTTGAAATTTTAATTATTAATTAAAAACTAACTTTCCCGCCAAAAAAATCTTCCATTTTCCCCACCGCCAACTTTTCCGCCAAAAAAATCTTCCATTTTTCCCACCGCCAAATGAGTAAGGCTTCAGTATTTTTTTTCTCCCAACAGTAATGAGGCTAGGGTTAACGTTTTTCGGCGGATTATTTCAAACGATTCTGTTTATATTCTTAATGTTTTATGCATTTAAAATTAAACATTGTTAATTAATCCATGTTTCAGATTCATTCTGAAGTACTTTTGAATTAAAATAACACAGAATAAAGGAAATTAAAAATGTATAATCTGCATAGCGTTACCCCAGCTGGCGTAGAAAAATTCACGCATTTGCGTTACCGTAATTGGCGAAGAAAATTCACGCATGCTCATTGTGTTCCGATTGTTGCCATGACAACCATTATCAACGGACGATTTAAATTATTTTTAGGTTAGTTGCATGCTTTTGTAAGTAAATCGTATTTATGTTAGTTATATATTTTTTGAATATGCTTATAGTTTTAAGTACATCGTTTTTTAAGTAGTTTTTTTTTAACCTGTTTTCAATGATTTAAATTATTTTTAGGTTAGTTGCATGCTTTTGTAATTAAATTGTATTTATGTTAGTTATATATTTTTTGAATATCCTTATAGTTTTAAGTACATCGTTTTTTAAGTAGTTTTTTTAAACCTGTTTTCTACCGATTATTTTAAACGATTCATTTTATTTTCTTAGTGTTTGATGCATTTAAAATTAAACATTGTTAATGAATCGATCTGTTCATGATGAATCTGAGAAAATTTTGTTGACAAATTCTTGAGATATTACATAAATTAAGAAAGATATTCTTTAGTGCCCATAAAGTTTAAACGCTCAGTGACTCTATTATCAGTAATCATATTATTAAAAAAAAAATGCTTTGTTTCAGTAAAAAATATTATTATATTAATTGCAGATTAATCATTTACACTTTAATTTAAAGCATAAATTCTACGAGGGGTAACAGAAAATTAGAGAGATACATATGACGTTATGACTGAAGGCCTTTATAATATTATGAGTGAATTATATGACTATCAAAATTTGAAGTTTTAAAATATTTGCTGAAGAATCTATTAAAGTTGGAATTGCATAAAATATTTAATTATTAAAATTTTAACGAACATTAAGATTGGCGAACAGGCTGGTCGCCAAAGGCGGCTAGTATCTAATATAAGTCACTGAAAGAAAAACAATAAATTTTCTTTTAAAGATTTCTAAATCAGGGATAAAGCTTAAAATTTAATAAAAATAAATTATGCAAAAATGACAAATTAGAGGGCAATTATCTAATAATTTAAAGTTTCGAATTGGTTTGATGCTTTCAAGACTTTTTTTAAACATCGAAGATACTTTTATATAAATCAAATTTTGATTATTCTCGATTGCATATCAAAATCTTTTCTTTGGAAAAATCAGTCGCCAACTTGTGACTCTGGTCACAATGTGGCGAATTCAATTAAATTCGCCAATGAAAGGAAATTCAACCGCCAGTTCGGTCAATTAAAGACCGAAATGTCATCAGACATTTTATTTTTGGATGCCGAAAGTACAAACAGATACGAGAAAATTCTTCCCAAACAGTTATAGAATAATGGTAAATTTGGAATTGGCTCTGTTTAAAATTGGAAAAATTGAATCAAGAACATGTACAAAATATATTGCAAACGTTTTTCCATAGTAACATGTAGAGTTAATATATTGAGATTCATTTGTATATTCACTTGAGATCACTTATTTTGTTATTTTTACTTATTTAAAATTGTAACTTACCTTTGTTTTGTACTGGTGAAATTTTCGAATGAAATTAAGACATCTAACCCTATTTTCTGTAATGTTTGAGGCATCGGCAAACTAACTATATTTCTTTATCATTCTAATTCTAAAACATAAGTGAATATGGTGATGTGCGACACATATTGTTAATTTAGAGTAATATTTACCCTTTAATTTTTTTTTTACTCAGTCAATGTTTTATCTATCAGAATTGGTGGCATAATTAATGCTTGAGAACTGTGATGAAAACACTCAGGATATTTATTTGTTTATTCCAGCAACATGTAAAATAGCAGATAAATTCACTGCACTTTCCTCACCGGTTTAAAACCAACTAGTGATTATCGTTAAAGTAAAATGTTGCTGTCTTCAATGGAAGATCTCGTTTATATTGGTAATTTAAAAAAGAATTTTGTCAAGAAAGAAAGTCAGGTTGCAGCTTTATGCTACCACCTTCAGGTAGATAATTATGTTGAAAAGTTGATTTTTTTTTTTTTTTTTTGCAACATTATGATTTTTTAAATTTAATATTCTTAATATTTGAACAGGTTTCTTGATAAACGAATTTTAAATCTATTTTTGGGAAGTCTATTTTTTTATTTTATATTTCCCTCTAAATAAGTTTTAATGCTCTTTTATATCGTTAACTACTGTTTTTTTTTTTTTTTCAAATTATGATCTTTGGTACTTTTTTTTTACGAAAAATCTCATACATTAAAATCAAAAGCATATTTTTTGTTCAAATTTAGTGCGGTAATTTTTCAATACTTTTTGTAGTTCCTGAACTAAAGAATAAATAAACTATTCATTTAGAAATACTTTATAGCTGTTTTAATGCTTTACAATGTGAAAAAAAATAGAAATTTTCATACTATTTGCCATTTGAAACCCAATATTCAAAAAATGGATAGAAATATGTATTTATTTTGGTTCAGGAACTAGATAATATATTTCTTAAGCTATCAGCAAAATTTTAAGCAGATCATATGATAATCCTCTAAACTAGAATATTTTTATTTTGTATCTCTTTTTAGCCAAAAAGCCTTTTTTGTATTTTTTTTTTTTTTTAATTTACCACTTAACTGGTATATTTGGCTTCATAGATGTTTTTTAATGTTTATATGCAAAAATTCAAAAATATTACTATTTTAGAGAATTTTTCAAAAAAAAATTATCTCAAACTTAATCACATACTTTATGCGAAATTTGTTTATATTCTTTCCGTAAATATACTATTATCAGTTTGCCATTTGCAAAATTCGTCTTCGGTCGTTACCAAAACAGCATTATATCAAATGTCCTCTCTTTTATATCAGCTTTCACAATTTCTTATGCTCCCAATTACATTCCTAATAATAACAACCTCCTCCAATTGACCTCCAACCTATTTCTGTTCAAGATATCAGCTATAAATAAATTACTCGACTAAATCTATTAAGGTTCCCATATTTTTAAAAGATTACTTTTCTAAAAATGCGATCTGGAAAGAAGTGAATGCCATTAGTACAAGAATTCGTTCATTAAAAGCAAAAAATAAAAGTTTCAATGGATTTTTATTAAGAAGAAATATTTTGCATTACATGCAGTTTAACGGTTCCGAAATGGCAAATTCTCTTAAAAACTGCTAAAATTAGCAAATTAGATTATTTAAGGTCCGAAAATAAGATAATGTAGTTTAATCAACATTGCATTCTATTCTACAGTAATAGAATATAAAGCAATGGATAAACAATTACTATAAATTATTTAACTACATATATATGTAAATCAATCAGTTTACTTTCATTAACTATTATTAAACTTGAGGTTTAATATAAACTTAATGTAATAAAAAATAATTTAACGATCATGCAAACCTACATTTCTCAGATTTACGATCCGCATGAATAAATTAATATTTTTTATTAATTAATCTGAAACAATAATTCAATTTTTTTCGTTCGACAAAATAATTGTATAAGAAAATTAATTTTTTTATTCATGTATAAATGAAATGAGCAAGCAAACTATTATCTTTATAAAACTGAAAGATTTACTTGAAATCATCAGTTAAAAGTATGTAAAAAAGTACTCAATTATAAAGCAAAGAAGTAATTACAAAAATATCATTTGTAATGGTCATTAAAGACCCTTATCTGTGTAAGCAAAATAATTTCCATTTATTTTTTTATCTTATCGTTGAATTGTATTGAATTTTCACTTAAAGAAGTATTAGTTAAATAAATGCTTTGCTTCATAATATGCAGGTGTGAATAAATCTTACGCTGGAATGTTTCTAATCATATTGATTAAATCTTTCAATAATGCAAAAGACTATAAGCGTTTTGCGTTTCGATAGTAAATTTTTAACTCAGAATAAGTAGATGATTGCATAGAAAGTGACCCTGTGGAAAAAGAATGATAGAACCGAAAACAATTCATACAGAATTATTCTTACTTTTTTATATTATTCAACGCTTGAAAAAATTACTCAGTTATTACTCTGATCATTATCTTAATTACATTTTAAATAATGCATTTTAGCGTAAAAATATTACACTGTTATAGATATAAATCCCACATGAAACTGAAGAAACCACTATAATCCAATAACGAAGAATTGTGATATTTTGTTACTGAACATAATTTATAACGAAAAAAATGTCTTTAAATTGGTATGAAAATTCAATTCAACATACATGGCCGTTAACAGATATTTGAAAGGCTTAGAAACTCACACGAGATTTAAATCCAAAATTTAAATGTATATATTTATGTGATAATATTATATAAAAAGTATGTATTCAGGCTTTTAAAATCTGTGCTTTAATAATGGCAGCTAAATAATGATAAAACTAGAATTCTAAATGTGTTGCACACTTTATGCTCGTTTTTTTATGCAAAATTAAGCAGCATCGGAAAATCTTCACTCCCAATCCTCGGATATTTTGTTGGATCTTTTGGATCTTTGTGTTGTTTGTTAAAAATGAATCGGTGAAAAAAAATTCAAATACTGTTCAAAATTGAATTTAAAATGTACTAGAGAGCAGAATAGCAAAATAGAGCTTAAATGTGTCTAGAAAAACTTGTATGTTTATGACAAAATAATTAAAAACTATTTTTGAGAAAATTCTAATTATTAAATTTTCATTAATAAATTATATTTCTAATTTTAGTAACACTTCTTCAAAGATCAGAATTTTCCTCCAGAATATGTAAACAGTTATAAACCTTTTTATTGATTGCCTGATTCAGATATATTTAAAATTTCTTGGTGTTTTAAGATGATTTAAGATTTTGGCAAAAATGATTTTACTTATTTTTGTAAATATTTAAAATACAAAAGCTTCAATTTTAAATTGAAAAATCAGCTCAGCAATTAACTTCATTCTGAAAATTTTACCACTTGTTTTAAGGGGGAAAAAGTTTTAATTTTTTTAAGGAAAATACACAAATGTGTCTAAATCAATAGATTTTTATGAATGAATGCAATGAGCATTTTTTTTAATAAAATATATTTTTGTATTGCTTTAAAGTATCTCTTAGACATTTTTTCATGTCATACCATAGCTCATTTGAACTATAATTAAACCTTTTTAAAGTCACTCATAAGTTTTTTTACTCAGTTAAAATGTAAGTTTTTTTACTCAGTTAAAATGTAAGTTTTTTTACTCAGTTAAAATGTACAATTTCATTTTTAAAAAGCTGAAATGACATTTTATAGTTGCAAAAAACACTTATAGAAAATTGTATCAAAAATACTTAAACATTCTATCATAGATTTTGATTTTATAGTATCTGACATTATTAATTTTATAATTATTTAATTACACGCAATTTTAAAAATTCTAGGAAATTCAGCGAAAGATAATAGTTTTAACCTGATAAAATGATTTAAATAAGTCAAGGCTAAAAATTCCTAAATTTTTTTCTTTATACCAACTAAAGAATAAATTATCCCAACTTGAAAGCAGTATTCCCTATAAAATTTTTCGATATTACATTTTTTTACAATATAATATTGTAACTATCTATATCTGTATAATGCGTTTTGAATTTCTTCGTTTA
Source organism: Argiope bruennichi (assembly GCF_947563725.1). Classification (NCBI taxonomy): domain Eukaryota; kingdom Metazoa; phylum Arthropoda; class Arachnida; order Araneae; family Araneidae; genus Argiope; species Argiope bruennichi. The sequence continues at coordinate 62,520,972 of NC_079154.1, forward strand.
TATATATCCCGATCACAATCTTAGCAACATGCAGATGATTGATAATCTTCATCATTCCTTTTTTAACTGTTTGGTGTACCCAGGTAAACCCTATTTTGTACATATTGCTGTTTTCTACAAATTTCTCGGCATTTTTTCCATAAGAGCATTATTTATAGTGTTGATTATCAGCAAATTTTACGGGAGTATTGGTCTATTGGTCTAATTCTTTTAGTGCTAATCCATAAAGCATATCTGTCTAAGAAAAATAGAAGCACATAGAATTCAGTTAGAAACATATCTGTTGTTATTTTAAAATAGCATCTTTATGACATAGAAAATTTATAGAATACATTTGATACAGACATACAAAAGAAAAATAAATTATCTGTCTCAGCAATACGGAATGAAGCTCTTGTTCCCGAAAGAAAAAAAATGGAAGCAATTTATTTCATTCAGTTATATTTGTGCAAAGATTTTATACGAATACATAACTTTTGCAGCTGGAGTTTTCAACATTTTGAAATGAATTTTCCTTCAATAACAAATGTTTATGTACTTAAAAACTACCAGTGTTATGAAATGTTAAATTCAATAATTGATATCACAATGTTAAACAAAAAATTATTAATGCTTTATTTTTAAATCAATTTCCTTCAAAATTTTGAAAGCTCAGGTATTAATATCATTCAGAAATTAACAGCACAATTTCATGAAAATAACTAAAATTGTTTATAAACAAATTTTTAATATAAGTAAATTTTAATTCATTATTGGTTATAATAAAACAATGATTTTTTGGGAAAATTTAATAATATATTCTATTGGTCAATAATTGTAATGTTTTTAATAATTTAAAAAAATTATCTTGATTCAAATTTAGAGGAAAACTTTTTAAAAATGTTTATAGTTTTATTTAAAAAAAGAATATGACAATTTTCAAAATATTCTATCAAAATAAATTGCATGAAAATGTTTTCCAAACGACATTTTTAAAATAGATTTTTGAACTTATTTTGAAACGCTTATCTGAATTTGTTTTTTGATAAATCTGGCAATAATATCAGAAATTTTCAAATGATATCTGTTAAATTTTTATCGCAAAGAAAATTTTAAAATAAGAATCTAACTGAATTTTCTTTCTAAAAATATATACTTTAAAATTTGTACTATTTCGTGATGCATGAACCAGTTTCTTCTTTTTTACTTTGCATTGTTGGCAATGAAATTGAATTGAATGTGATGAATAAAATTAAAGACTTTATTGAATATGGAGTCATCACATTGATTCTTTTCTTCTTTTTTTCTAGTACATAAATTTTAGAAATTGCTATATTTATATGAAAACTCATTGACTAGATTTTTATTAATATCTAGGTTTTAAACTCATACCGAACTCAAAAGCAATTTTTTTTAAAATTATGACTACCTTTCTGTCTGTCAATAAAAACCACAACTCTCAAAAATACAACAACGTTGAAGGATGTTTTTATAGCAAAATTTTAGATTTATATTCCATTTTGGATGTTCAAAGCAAATAATCCACCCCATCCAAAAAAAAAAAAAAAAAAAAAAAAAATGTTTAAAAATTCAGCATAAAATTGTTTTATTATCAGTAGTTTAGATGTATACAAAGTTTCAAACCGAATCTGATAGAGCTTTGATTATTAGCTGTTGGATTTATTCGTGAATATTTAAATGCGATAACTGAAAAACACAGCTGTCTAAATAAATAATTTGCGCAGCTGTCATAATAAATATTTTTAAATTTTGCATACAATCTTAAACTTAAAACTGTAGACCTTCTCCAAATTCTAGGTACAATAGAGTAGGAGGGGGGGGGAGGGTGATTCCAAATGCATGTCGTAAATATGAATTTTAACCTTAAACACATCATGTTGAGGATACATGTGCAAAAATTGAAGGGAGAAAGCACCCTAGTGATGGATTTCTGACTAAGCAGACTAGATAATTGGTTAAAACAGCTGAACTGAGAAGAAGCTACTGGTAAGTCGATTTAAAACTTTATTTTTCTAGCTTTTAAATAAATAAATGTGTAAAAGAAATTACAAACTGTATTAATTAGAAAGCATTAGGTACATTTTAACTCTTTATAAAGTATAAATGATCAGTTTCTGATAAGATTCATCACATTCATTTAGTTTAAATTGGAGACCATTTGGTTCGACAGCATTAATGGTGGTTAAAAATTTCAATAGTTTTCTCAACAACATATTTTTAAACTTCATATTTTTATAGGCATATAAATCACAATATTTTTTTTGAAAAAACTCATCAAATTTAATTGTGCTACATATTTCTTTAAAAATGGACGTGCTTCAAAAAAATTCACCATTGCTTGACTGAGAACTTAAATCTTAAATATCAACAAATTTATTTAAAACTTATAATAAAACCTTTTCAATTCAGAAAAATGAACTGAATCCTCATATCTTGATCACAAGAAATGGGGGGGGGGGACTAGTAAGAAATATTTGTAGCAGCAATGTGGTTTCAGTTTCATTTCAGTAATGCATGTTTCATTTCAGTAATGAAATAGATCGTTGTAAGATACGCTCAAAATATCTAAAAAAAAAAATTAATAATGGAAGAAAAAATTATATGGCAAAAAATTTGGTATCATTGAAAAGGTTTTTTTTTAAAACATTATGAAGATGGACGGTCTAGACTAATATAAGAATACAGATGACGTATTCTGTACGACTGTATTCTGAATTTAAAAGCATAAAAATCAAATTTTAGTAATATTTAGGCTTAGTGCCGTGTCTAACAATCTCATAGAAGTAATAAGAATCAATTTGAAAAAAAAATCGATTTCATTAAAATGAATATAACAAAAGCACAATAAGTATTTTATTAAAAAGTAATCCAATCGCTGAATGGCGTACATAGTACATGATCAGTATTTTTGAAGGTTAATATGATGTAAAAATCATTTTTGTGTTGTAATATTTTTAAAGTTGTCCAAAAACATGAAAAAAATTCGTTTAATTTTAATTAATTAAAATTTCAAAAAATTGCTCCGAACTGCAAACTCCCACCTTCCAAAGCATATAATTTGGTAAGTCTAAACCAAACGATCTGGCCTTCAAAGCGCTAACCCACACACACTCTTTCAACTTTATTATTAGAAGAGATTTATGCACACCGAAAATTTGTTTCAATAATATTTTGCATATATGTGGTTGCATTGAAGTCTTGATTCATGATAAATAAAGAAAACTCACATTTTCACAAAACCAATAAAGCAGAAACAAATTATGCAAAATTAAATCCTTAACTTGCCGATTGCGTTAAAAGTGTATTAAAAATGGAAATTAAATTGATTATTTTATTTAAAAAGGAACCTCTTACCGAAAAATGCATAAATCAGCTTTTGTCACTCCTGTAGATTATTTTAAATGAATTAATGAATTAAAAATGAAATACAATCACATCATTGCTCCAAGCGAAAAATAACAAGCACGTTTTATAGGTTTTGATTTTTGATTAATTAAGTCTCTATTCATCCAAATAAAGAGTAATTTTGTGTCCCGGTCAATGTAACGGTATGTAATAAATTACTTCTCATTAAAATCTTTCTGTGTGCATTTATTTTAAATTATTTCGGTCAATAACATAAAGAAAATATTTTGTGAAAAAAAGATTGTATTGAATACAGATTTATTAACAGGCTTTATTAAATATTTGCTTGTTATGTTTGGACCGACTCAAAAATTTTCCAATAAAAATACACCCTTATTGACGTGTCTGGAAAACTGCTGTTAGCAGCTATTTACATTTTAAAAAAAAAAGAGATGTATCCTGTAAGACCTAGATTTCATAGATTCTATCCTGGATATTCACTATGAGTCAATTTTGAAGGTAATCCAATTGGAAGTAATGAAATCGTAAGTAATGTTTATTTTAAATAAAGATTACTTCCAATAGTAAAAAAACATAGAATTGAACAACAAATGCTAAATAAAATGCAAAAAAAAAAAAAAAACTTTTTCATTGTTATTTGTATGATATTTTGTAAAGAAAATATGCTAAAAACATTGAATGTGTATGTCAAAACTTGCTAGATAATTTGACCTAGTTAGACCTGAAATTTATTATCGTATTTTTTTTCTTTATTATTTTCTCTTGGTGACAATCTAGCTTATTGAGAATATTTATTGTGCTTATTATTTATTACTTCAATTAAACCTCTAATGCATAACTTGATATTCATGATTCTTTGAACAAAGTATTCAGCATCAAATTATGTTAGGCGTGATAAATATTTTCCCGTTTATTGCTTGGTATATAAATTTCCCTAATGGAATCAAGGTCCATGACATACCATTAAAAATGCAACTGAACGGATAATATTTCATCACCTTGCACATTGTCTTTCGCAGTACTGCAACTTCAACTTTTTTTATTCCTCATATAAATAGCACATCTTAGACTTCAGAAATGGAAGAAGAATCGTTCAATTAAGTATTTGATAAAAAAAATAAAGGGAAAGATGATTCGAATTCACTTAAAAGTGAAAATTATCTAGGTAATCGCTTGGTTATAAAATTATTAAAAAAAAACTGCTGAAGGTTATATAAAGAAGGTTTTGTATGCCCCAGAAATCACTTCATATAATTTTACATATACCGAATTCTAATTTATTTTCTTATACAGTTTAAACAAACGAATTAATCAAGAATTTATAAAATCAGCCTATGGAAAAAACCTGGCCATTAGAAATCTTGGTACATTTTATTTGCCTGCAAACCAATTTTTCTTGCGAATTTGCCCTTTCAAACAAATTTCAGATATTTTTGATACAAGCAAAAATATTCCTCAAATCAAAATCAAGCACTTTAACGAATTTTAATTCAAATTTCGAAAATTTGGATATTAAATTACGGTGCCATTTAGGTAGAAAAAATGAAAAAGAAAAATAGAAAAAATATACGACTAAAAATTAAATTGTTTATTTAGTTCATTCTAACTGTCCTCACTCTCGAATAAAATCAGTTAAAAAAACAAAAAAAGACTAACGTTGCTAACGCATTTTTAAGATGGAAAAATCATAAGCTTAAAAGAAAATATTCGTTCCCAATCTTGAAGTGAAACAGATTTGATATTAAAAATACATCAAACAGAAAGTGTGTGTTATGATGGTCATTGAAAAAGCAGTTAATTATATCGTTTAAAGTAAATTAAGGATTTTTTTAGTTGAAAAATACCATTTAAAATGCATATATCTTGTTTAATATTTTTGTTATTTCTTTTAAATCAACAATTATTATTAATATACAAACGCTCAATACAAACAACGCCTTATTTCAATATCCATTCTTTTTCTTTTGTTAAAAACCACGTGTTTAGGAATACAATTCAATATAAAAATAACACGAGACAACACTTAGAAATCAAAAAAAAAAAAAATCCCTTTAAGCTATGCGTTCCTCAAAAGTACACGAACATAATTCTCATTCTTTTTGTTCTTACGCAAGCCTAAAGAAACAAAAACGAAGTTATAGAAACACAAATCATTCACAAATTCACTTATTGCTAGAATTCTTTTAGGAAATTACATTCATTTTCATGTTTTTTTTTTATATTGATTCGATAGAAAAAATGTTCACTTACCTTATGTTTGAATGAATTAGTTATCCAAAAGTAGCAATTTCGGTAAAAATGGCGAGTGTTAAGTTTCGATGCTGAAGCGACATAGCCCTTATCATTTAATATTTGTTATGAGTGGTTCTTGGCCTGCGTCTTTATCGCAATCACTCAACTTTTTCGCCTTTGCGATAAGGTTACCTGAGAAACGACATACCTACTCGTTGAATAACTTTGATATCAAAAATCAGGATCATTGGAATAACGGTTTCCTCGAAGCTCAGATGATGGTTTGCTCCGTATTCGCCGCCATGTTTTTTCAAAAAATAAAGGACCACACCTAGGGGCATCATGAAATTTCGTTTAATATTATTTTTACCAAAGATGTCAAAAGACAGCTTTTAAAATGCTAATGAAATTATTCTCCAAATGTACTCTTTTTTTTTTTTTTTTTTGCAATTTATTTTTTGGTTTTTACTTTCTCGTATACGAAACAAAGCGAAAATATAATTTTATAATAGGTACGATCTCGTAAGTTTAACGAATTTCCATGTTTCAGACCTTCCTAAGTTCGAAAAACATGTTTTTCGAATTATATCTGTCTGTCTATCCATTTTTTACTTGTCTCTGAAAAATGATGACTGGTCAAATACACATGTGTATGTAATGATGGGAGTATGTATATGTATATGTAATGATGGGAGTATGCATATGTGTATGTAATGATGGGAGTATGCATATATGTATGTAATGATGGGAGTATGTATGTAATACAAGAGAGTGAATGTATATGTAATTTAGAACCAAATAATTAGATTCCTTTTAAAATTTGGATGAAATCCGTCGGCAGGAAGTCTGTCTGTCAGTCCGCGTGTATTTAAACGTAATAGCTTAAAAATGCAAAGAGCTGTATAGAAGAAATTTATTAAATAAATTTATCACACAAATTTTATTGATTGCATAATAAATTTTCGACTATATCTGTCAAAGGAGAAACCATTTGTTGGATGTTAGATTTGGGTATATATGAAAGCAATTAATAGCTCAAAAACGCAAAGACCTAGAAAAAATTTTTTGAATGTAGTCTTGTAGCCAAAATTGTAGATCTGTGTGAAATTTTGGACTAATCAATGGGAACGAAATAGCCTCCAAAATAGAAACTCAATTTTCTTATTTATATTACGAAGCACAAAACGCGCTCTACTGTGTCTTTACAAGATGAAAACTGAAGGGGAGGGACTCATGCTTATAGACTGCCATGATTTTCAAGGATTTGCCATATCCCCTTTTTTTCCCTCTCCAAACCTAAAAATGCGTATATTATATACTTATTTCTAACATAGGGTACCTTCTGATGCATTTAATAATTTTAAAAAGTGTGTATTATTTTAAAATATTTCTCTTTGATTATTCCAATTTTGATCACATAAGATATTACGTTTTCTGTTTCAACAAAAAAAATAAGAGAATTCACCATACAACTCTTAAATTCGGTTGTTATTTGTAATCTTGCATTCTATTATAAATGCTTACAGGATTAATTTTTTTTTATTTATAATAGAAATTTTTCTTTCTTATTTCTGAAGTTTCATTTACAGCGATATTCGTGAAATAAACTGCCGAAATTTCCATTTTAGGTGCGTAAGTTTTTTTTTTTTTTAAAAGTTTTTATAATAATGATAATTAGTTTTAATTTTTAGTATAGTTACTCTATATAATCTCCACAGGGGGGGCACCTTAGAAATGAGGAGGAGAAGTTTCCAGTATGGCGGTTGGTTCTCGCCTCCCAAAAAAAAACTGTGGGGGTGGCTACCTCCTATCAATAACGGAACATACTTCCCACGGGAAGGGTTTTACCGTGGCCGGTAATGGACATTAGGTCTCAATTATAGTTCGTGTTGCTGTCGCGGCCGTCCTATCATTCAGATTTTCCCATATATCTCATAGGAGGTTCAAGTAAACAATTTTTGATTACTCTATATATTATTTACATTGGCATCGTCTCTTTTTTTTTTCTCGATAACTTCAAATCAGAAACAATAATTGTGATGTCAGATGATAGGATTTTCTACCAACTTTCGCCATAACCTACTCAATTTGTGATAAAACAACATTCATCCTTTAAATTTAAAAGAAAAATTAAACAATTCCAATTAAATAGGCTTATAGATGCTAACTCATCGTATGTTATCTAGAAAATAACCACAAAAATCAATGTATATACTGTGCAAAAAATTATAGAAGGAAATTGAAAAGTGTACTTTATTTGTGATGCTCTGCCATTCAACGATTAGACTGACAATCATAAAATAACTTCTAGAATTCTTCAATAATTTAAACCCATAAAACTTGCGAATACATATATAAATTTGAAGAAAAGTATTATTGTTATGTTAATCAGAAATTTAAAAACTCTATAAAGCTTAATTAATAGGGTAATATGAGTCTCACACTTCCGTGCCTCGTGTCATTGTTGGCTAATTAATCCTGGAAACAAAATCATCCGTCAAATCATTAATTAGCTATCCATCGGACCCAACCAAACCTTTCCAAACTATTGCCCCTGACTATTGCTATTTCAATAACTGACTCAGGAATAAAAGCTTCGAAGAGCAAAAATATAGTTGCCAAATGCTGTATTTACAACTAGATTATTATTTAGTTTTAGTTTAATAAAATATTATTTAGTTTTCGTTTTATAAATCTATAAAACGGAGTAAAAACCAACATGAGTGGTCTCTCAAAACTTTCCTCGATGTAACCAAGTAAAGATGTTGTCTCCCTCCCTGCCACTTACAAACTGTGGACTTTGGCATCCATGACTTCACTGATATTAATATTTTGATGAATCTAACACATGAGAGTTGTGTGTACTTCTTAGTAAAGTAAAGAAAACGGATACTTGTATAGTAATTTCATAACATTAGTGAGCAATAATTGCAAAATACTGATCATGAACACGAATCCAGCATGCGATCATTGGCGGTTATTTGTTTTTTACTATTAATTGATGGCATGCAATTAATACTCTAGCACCTAATTTTCTTTATTTGAGTCTGGTGATGATAATGTCATGTCCACATTACAGCGGAAAGGGGGTGCAGTAGTTTCTGAGGGTAAAGACCCCTGAGCACCCGAAAGTAGAAATCTGATTCATATGAAGCTCATATGAAGGGGACACTCACACACTCACTTGCACAACCCCTTTTTACCGGGGGGGGGGCTCTTTCACACACCTTGCGGATAGAACACAGGGTGAGGAATAACCATGCCCAACCCGGGACCCCCAGATCACGGGGAAAAGGCGCTACCCCTATACCAGGACGCCGGCATTTGAGTCTGGTAATTTAATTGTATAAAAGTCTAAATAAATAAATAAAAATGAAGAAAGAAAGCCCATTAGGAACAATACTGCGAAATACTGCTACCCATTTGAACTCATTTGGAAAATAATTATTCAAAAATCAATCAAGGTACTTTGATCATTCTTGTTTTACATTAAAGAAAAACTACCCTGAAAATTCGGGAATGATAATAGATTCAGAATGTTGGATACTGAAATTTAGCTTCATTTCTTAAAAAACCAATGCAGTATTTCTACAGGGATATAGATTCAAATAAATAGCTCTAAATCGAAGATTGATGAAAAATAAGTTTTTGCGCTGAAAAGTCTTGTCAAATATTTTGCTAAAAAAATAACAAAAATTATTGCAAAAGACATTTCAGTCGCCAACAAAATGTTAGAATTGTCTATATACTTATAATAAAGCTCAATGTGTGTGTGTTGGCACTCTTCAGGCCAGACTGTTCAACCAACAGCTACGAAATTTGGCACGTGTATACCTTGGAGGCCGGGAATGTGCACCTCGGGGTTATTTTTTCGAATTTTTTATTAGAATTCTATTTATTTAAAAAATAAGCGAAATTTTAGCGTGTTTCTGCTATAACTTCCGAAAATATTACCGCACAAAAAAGATTTTTACATCACGTTAAAGATCAAAAATTTATCTTTTAAATGATACCAATGTTTTAACCTTAAAATTAAATTTCTATTTTTAATTAATTTTTAAATAAATATTTTAACTATATTTTTCAACAATTTTTTTCGTACAAAATAAAAATAAAATTTAAGCCGCACGAGCACGTTTCACATTCATGGGGAAAAATTAGCTTTTTTCAAAGTGTTGCCATCACATTGATTAAAGCTCCAACTAAAAATAAATTAAATCTTTTTGGAAATGAAATCTGCAAAAATATGATTTTCGTCACGTGTCTGTAGAAAATGAAGCAAATATGAAATATTATTTTTTTCCAAAAAATAAATTCAAGAAAAATTATTTTATGATCTTTTACACTATCTATATTATTAATCCAATAAATCAGTTTTATTTTAAGGCAAGCTTTGTTTAATATGAACAGGATATCCATTCAAATCAGGGCCACAGAGCTAATTTGTAAACCTTTAGTAATAGACACAGATCTTCTAAAATGGTCTAAATGGAAAATGATTATATTTTATGTAACTTGATCCAATAAATACTCTAATATATAACGAATTTTTGATTTTATATAAAGCTTCTGCTGTGGAAATCACGTTTAACTAAATGTTCTTGAAGCACTAATATTTTAAATAAAGAATTAATTTCCAATCAACTAAATCAATCACTTAAACTGACTGATTTATAAAAATTTAAATATCACTATTTAAAAAAAAAAAAAGGATAATTTTAGATTTTCCATCAATCGTTTTAAAGAAAATACGCCAATCAGAGCGCAGGTTTCTCAAGATTAATTGGCCTAAGATTATGAAAATGTTGAGTTTTTCTAAATTTTTAACATTCAAAACTTCATAAATCAGTCTTAGTTAATCGTGGAAAATAGAAACATTCATTCATTTATTTAAAATTTGGTGTGTCCAGAATATTTTTCAGAATATGATACCTTACTGCATAAAATTTAGACTTCATGATTTTTGAAATATATTTATAGGCCGGAACAAAATATTATTATTGATTTCATTTCAATCCTTTTGAAAGCAAAACTAAAAACTGAATTTTATGCTGAATCTGAGAAATTTTTGTTGAATTATTCTTTGAGATATTACACAAATTATGAAAAATATTTTGTAGTTCACATAAGACATAAATACCGAACGATTCTGTTTGCAGTACTCATATTCAATAATAATAATTATAAATAAATAACCAAAAAAATGATAAATAAAATAAAACCCTTGGTTTCATTAAAAAATATCTTTATATTAATTGCAAGTTCAATATTTCCATTTTAAATTAAAGTTGAAGTTTTACCGGAAATGACAACAAATTAGCGAAATATATATATAGTAAATTGAACGAAACGATCTAAACAACAGTATAAGTTTGGTATGACTATCAAAATTTGAAGATTAAAAATGTTTTGTTTGAGAAGCTATTAAGAGGCAAGTTACTTAAAATATTTAATTGAAAATTGTAGCGAGCGGTAATACTGGTGAACCGGCTGGTCGCCAAAAGCGGCTAGTTATAAATATTGCAAACGATACTTCAGTGGCCAACAAAATGTTAAAATTGTTATAAATGTTGCAAACGATACTTCAGTCGCCAACAAATGTTATAATTGTTATGTATAAAATAAGTTGTTTTTTTTTTCTCTTTATTCTCAAAATTTACTTTTATAGATGACTAGCTATTACCCGCGACTTCGTTCGCGTGGAAATTTTGATGTGTATGTATAAGAACTGATGGTCTGATCAGTAGTCGGCAATGTCTGTCTAAAATTGCCTGCGAGCAAAATGACAACGTCGCCCATCACCACCTGGTTGCCGCGGATGTCCTGCAGACTGCGGTTGAGCGCCTGTAATGCATGCTTGTGTGCCATTGTACACTCGTCCCATACTATTAACTTGCACTGCTGCAAAAGGACTCCCCGGCCGCTGTTTTTAGTGACGTTACATGTTAAGCAGCAATTTGAAAACGGAATGTGCAGTCCGGCCACGGTTAAGCAATGTTGCAGCAATGCCCGAAGTTGCTACAGGCAGAGTTATATTGCAATCCTTACTTAGTTGAGCTAGCAGAAGATTCAGTGGTCTTTCTGAATCCCCTGGTGCGTGAAGAAAGAATAATCCCTCCTCTCCTCTATTTACTCGGTTCAGAATCGTTTCGTAGACTTGAAGCTGCTTGGGAAGTAATCGTAGTGTCATTTCATTGACACGCACTTCTAAAACGGTGTCGTAGTTTAGCTCCTTCACAACTTCGCTTGATAATTTCCCTCTTCGCTGCGGTGGGGTAGGCCGAAATCGGCGAGACATTTTCCAGGTATGGAAATCATTTTATACTCAATCAATACTAAAGCTTCGTTAATGATTAGGTTATTTGAGTGCCATCCAACCTATGCACGTTATTTTCTCATAAAGTGTCCTTGTATTTATTCCACAGCTGGAGGGGGTTTGACAGCCCGCAAGACTAAAATTGCAAACAGGTCTTCTAGCTACTTTCATGGCCGAGCTTTATTACTCTTCTTCGAAGGATTAGATTTCCATTTTTCTGGGCATTTCGAAAAACTATCAAATAATAATAAATAAAAAAAATTAAAACTAACCTAAAAAAATGCACTTAAAACTATAAGCATATTCGAAAAATAACATAAATACAATTTAATTACAAAAAACACTCAACTAAGCTAAAAACAATTTATTTACATAGTATACCTGAAATAAAACAAAACAGCAAATCAAGTCCATGTTTCTTTAAAATCAAGTCAAGTCTGTTTTATTTATCGATCGAAATTGAGATAACTACAACAGTAAAATACACATAATTTTTAAACTTTTAATTAAAATGAAAACACAGTTGTCAACAATCAGAACACACTGCGCCTGCGTAAATTTTCAACGCAAGTTGGGGTAACGCAAATTCATGGATTTTCTACGCCAATTGGGGTAACGAAATGCAGATAAGAAATTTTCAATTTCGTTTATTCATGTTTTATTTTCATTTAAAAGTACTTCAGAATAAATACGAAGGATCGATTAATTAACAATGTTTAATTTTAAATGCATCAAACACTAAGAAAATAAATAGAATCGTTCGAAATATTCGCGTCCTAGCCTTGTTAGCGTGGGAAAAAAACTGAAACCTTATTCATTTTTGGCGAGAAAGTTAGTTTTTAATTAATAAAAAATTAACCACTCAATTAACCGTAATAAATAGTAATCTGTGTCTTATTCCAGACTATAATCTACCTCTGTGCTAAATTTCATCCAATTCCAATCAGCCGTTCTGACGTGATTGACTAACAAACATCCATCCATCCAAATTTTCACATTTATAATATAATAGTAGTATAGATAATCATGAAATAGGAAAATTATTCTAACAAAAATTACCCTAAGGAATTTTTTACTTTTCAAGAAAATAGCATCTAAATGTAGATTTGAACATAAACAAATTATCATTATTATTTAAATGGATAAACTGGGATTTTTAGTAGAAAAGGCTGTAGTCCTCTACTGCAGAGTTAATAAATATGAAGAAACTTAAGTGAGTTTGGGAAAATGTGAAGAAAGCACTTATGAAAAACAGTTTTTTGGATCAAAATTTTAGAGACGAAATTCCTTGGGGACTGGAAGTGAACTTGCTCCAAAGATATGTTCTTTGAGTTGAATACTTCAAATAGTGCACACGAGAATATGTTCAATGCCATTTTCTTGGTTACAGGAGGGACAGATAAAGTTGTTATAAAGTCCAAATTTATTCAGTAGAGCTGGGGTGATGATCATCCTGGTCATAAGTACTGTTATTACATCTTCTGTTTCATTTTTAAGCCTTGTAATAAGAGAAAGAATGGATGGTATATATCTTAGGGCTTCTTTATTCTTGATATTTTGATAAATTTAGTGACTATTTTGAAGCAAGGTTATTGATAATAAGAGATTAAATCTTTCACTCTAAAATACGAAAATTTATCACAAACTGTGAGTGAGATTCCAGTGGCCGTTTTTGTGAGATAATCCGCCTTTTCATTCCACACAATGTTTGAATGCCCTGGAATCCATACAAATACGATTTTTTGGTTGAGATTTGTTATAGTTAGAATTTTTCTGGGTATTCTATGAATTACTTTCGGAGATTTGATAGATAAAATTTTCAAGTCTTGAAGTACAGAAAAATTATCTGTTGAAATAGGTTTTTGAATTACGAGCTTATCAACGCCGTAAAAGATTGCCAAATCTTCGGCCGGATGAATTCGACATCCAAAGGATTGAGTATTTCACAGGCCTGCAATAAAGGTGATAAATTTTGATTTAGATGCATTTATTGCGATGACAAAATAATCTTGAAATTTTTTGTTGAGTGTTTCTTGAAAGAAAATTTTAGTGATAGAAGGATGTTGTGCTTTATTTTGGAAATTGATCTCGAAATGGAATATTTTACAAATTTCTTTCCGACTAGGGATTACAATACCGATATACCGGGATACCGAATACCAGTATTTTGAGCCATTTGTACAATTTTGTATTACCGGTATTCAAAGTTTAAATACCATTTTTTTTGGTATTTACTAGAAATTTTTTAAATTGTTTCCACTAAATGTTCAGGGATTGCCAATGATGTGTGGAAGGGCTTAAATCTAAATTAGTTAAACATGGATTATTCCTGAAAGAAGATATTGTATCCATAACGACTGATGGAGCAACAGTTATGAAAAAAATTGGAAAGTTGATTGGTGCAAATCAGCAATTGTGCTATGCTCATGGAATTCAATTAGGAGTAAAAGATGTATTATACCAAAAAAATAAAGAACAGAAGAATCCAAATACTGTGGATAAAGAAACTTCGGATTCCGACTTTGAAGAGAGTGAGAGTGATATCGGTAATGAAGATAATGACAATGTAATTGTTGAAGAAGATATTGCTAATGACGATCAAATATTAACCCATCAAGAATTGTTTCCTATAATTTATAAAGTTCAAAAAATTGCTAAGATATTTAAACGTTCCCCAAAAGAAAATGCCATATTACAAAAATATATATTCACTGAAAATAAAACAGAATATATGTTAATATTAGATTCTAAAACACATTGGAAAACAGTTGACTCCTAATGATGGAACGATTTTTGAAACTGAAAAATCCAATTGAAAAAGCAATAATCGACTTAAACCTGCAATTAATTTTTCAGATAATGAATTCGATTTAATATCCAGAACTGTATCAGCTCTACTTCCAATAAAACTGGCTGTTGAGGCATTATGTCGGAGAAATTCTAATTTATTAACGGCTAATGCAACAATAAATTTCATGTTGCAGTCACTGAAAGAACAGCACACATCACTATCTGAAGAATTATATATTACATTGAAAAATCGCACAGAAGAAAGGCATACCGAAATAGAAAATGTCTTATGACATTTAAATAATTCTAATGATTTTAAAAATGAAAAAAAAAGAAAAAAAGATACTAACCAATTCAAATTTAATTAAGTTTATAATAAATTTTCTGAATTTTTTTTTCCCACAAACCTATCCACATACAGAAGAATTCAGTACAGTTATCGAAGTTTATGATGACACTAATGTCGATAGTGAAAAGGAATTGTCTCTTGAACAAAAATTAGAATTAGCGATAAATAAAAAAATTTCAACAAACCAAAATACAATACAGAAATCAGCTATATCCAAAACCATCCGACGAGAAATCGATTTAGTTGAAGATGAGGGATTTAGAAGTAAATACTTAGAAAAAGTATATTACGCATTGCTAACAGTAATACCAACTAGCGTAGATGCCGAAAGAGCGTTTTCGATTGCACGTTCCAGGCTTAATGGCAGTACAATTGCATTATGCTGATGCATTATGTTTTTTACACATTTCAAAATTTGCAATAGTACCACAGAATGAATAGTGATATTTACACTTTTTTGTGATTTAAATAAATAAGATGTTCCTTTACTTTTTTGTGATTCTTTACATACAATTATAATTTATAAGTTACAAATTATTTTTTGTGATATTTACACTCTCTAATAAAATTGGCAAATAAAACAAAGAAACACCTTTGTTGTCTTTCTTTTTCTAAAATTTCTACTGCCGGTATTAAAAGCGGTATCCCTTTATTAAGATCTAAAACATACCGAATACCGGTATTAAACTTTCGGTCCGATATTACAATCCCTATTTCCGACAAATGGAAGGATCAGAAAGGAATGTAATTTGGACAGGAAAAAAATGTCCGATTCTTGAAGCAGGCTAACAACTGTGATTTCACCTTTTTTAATCAAATGGATGTCAGGTTTAGATTTTTGATAATATATAGGTAATTGGATAGCATTTGTGATTTGTTTGATAAAGAATTGAGAAGCCAAACTTTTGATTTTATCCGAAACAATTTCTTTAACCAATACTCATCAAGACAATGTTTGAAATCCATTATGTGAATAGTATAACAGGCTTTGAACTGAGTTTTAGAAATTTTATTAGTAACTGTACAACTTTAAAAAAAATAACTACATGTGCTCAGTTTAGTTATATTAACATTCCGGTTTTAAAGCAACACTAGGGCTATTTTGGGAATGGGCCTCGTAATTTTGAATGCTGTCAGATGACGAGGATGACACTCAGCTGGCACCCACCTTTCCTCTCCGCACCACACCACACCAGCGGAAGGACGTTTGGCCCAGGCGGATTTAACGTGCACCAGACCCGCTTAAATGACGGTTCTTCGGTGGAATCGGGTCATGAACCTGAAACAATACTGTTCCGAAGCCGAGACCTAACCGCCAGGCTAACCCGGTCCCTAACTACATCTGCTGTTATTGATAAGATCCCTTGTTCTGAATCCATATGTTTTATAACCGATAGATTTTAAGACATTAATTCTTCTAAAGGCTTTGGTTTCCGGAAATTCTTTAAACTAATCCCATTTTGGTGGCCTTTGGAAAAATTTAAATTTAAATATTTAATAGTTTATTTCCAAGGCAGTGGAAAACTTGCATAAGTGTCCCGATGCACATAAATGGAGCTTTCGTTTTGAGAGTCAGTTATAGAACAATTTCCTAGACAAATATTGCGTTTCCAGTAATTACACGAACTGTAAATGTTTTCAGTAGTATTTGGGGGGGGGGCATAGATATAATCGAGCGAAAGCAAAAAATAAAGATATCGTCAGCAAAAATTGAGCAATCCACTCCTTTGTCGAGGGTTTCAAAAAAAATCAGTCATGTACCAAACAGAGAGAATTAGCTATAAAACGCTGCCTTGAGGAAATCCTTTCTGGATAATTCTGATGCTAGGAAAGATATACTTCTCCATCGAACTTCAAGTGTTCTATTATGACGAAAATTATGAATGAACTATGGAAGATTACCAATAATACCTAACTGTAGACATTTTAATATAATCTAATCAATATACACATAATCATATACACTTTTAATATTAAAACTAACATCAATGAAGTAATTTTCTTCTTTAGAAATGGCTATGTGAATTCTATAAATGGCGAATTGGTTGTCCCTTAAAGGAAGGAAATTATTTATAAAAGGTTGTATTTTCTTGTTGAAAAGAAAATGAATAATGCGTTGTGCTATTATCCTTTTAAAAATGTAAGGATGATCGGTGTAGGAGTTGATCTTCATTTTATCTGTATTTGGTTTTGGAACTGGGATGACGAGTGAATGTTTCCACTGATCCAGGACACAAAGGTTGAAAGGTTTCATTAAGTCTGCCATTTTAAAATTTTTGCACCAATTTGCTGGGATACCATCGTTCCCTGGTAAGAATTTTTTTTTTTTTTTTTTTTTTTTTTTGTCTTTTGAATAGCTTGTCTAAATTTCTGAAGACGAATTGGGGAGATATTTGTATAGCCTAAAAAGTTGAGAAGCATCGGTTCATGCTCTATATTATTATCATTGAAAAAATTGGCAAAGAGGTTACTTTGCGGAAGTGGATTCGAAATATATTCATGTTTAAAAAGATGAGGTTTGAAAAATTCATTTCTGAATTTGAATAATTAAAAACTTTATTAATATTCATTAGAACATACGAGGATTTCAGTTTATACTACACATTTTGTCCCAATAATTTCGTCTCGCTTTTTAACGTGATAACGAAGTTTTGTTGTGTCTTTTTTGTGCTTCTTCAGTACAAAACTGAAAAGTGACCTTTGAAACAACTGTTTTAAGCATTTTAAAATTATGACATGGAAAATTCCACCACGGGAGAGTTAATATTGTTATTTAGTATTGTAACAGGTTTTGTTTTCTTCTTGATAGATTCTTAAATGATGATCTTTAATGAATCAAAACTATTTTTGTCGATAAAATTTTTGAAGACTGTTTCATCGCACTATTCCAATCAATCGTTTGGATATTTTGCCGAAATTTGACCATGTTGTAACTACTGGACTATGGTCGCATTCTCAATTCGAATTTAAATGTGGTATTGAACTTGATGCTAAATGGATGCTGAGCATAATGTGGAAACAAGTAAAAAAATCATACCAGAATAAGCTGCATGAGTAGGTTTCAGAGAATTGAGGAGAAAGAAATTGGAATTTTGTAGCCAATCAACGAAATCGTAGCTGATTATATCTATTTGAATCCCATAAAGTGTGATATAGGTTAAAGTCACCGAGATGAAAACAGAATGAATGAAGATGAAAATGAATCAAAATAGGCTTTCATATTTGCTGTTTTAAGGCCTTGAGGAGCATAAATTTGTGATAATAAATATTAGATCATTGTAGACAATTTCAACTTCTAATATCTCTATTTTAATGTCTTGAGGAATTCTTGTCAGAATAATTGTTTTGGGGATTCTGTAACTAGACTTCCGCCAGGACTATCTGCTCTGTGTGAATAGAAAAAAAAAGTATTGGTTGAGTTGAGAAGATGATCTCCTAAAAGATCAAGAATTCTGATATAGAAAAAAAAGTTAAGTTAAGCTTTGTTTTTGTTATGGCCTCTGCAATTCAATTCCACTGAATAAATACTATGCCAAAAATTTCAACGTCCGTAAAAAAAACAAAAAAACAGAGAGAACTTTTAAGAAAGAAAAGATTGAAAAGGAAGGGAAATAGAAAAAGCTGCTTAAAGAAAGAAATAAAGGAAAAGTAAAGAATGAGAAAAAGAAAAGAAACTATTTTAATGAAAAATGAAGTCCAAGATTTTTCACCGTATATACTTGGAGCACCGTTAAGTTTGGCAAAATGTTTAAGAACTTTTTTTTTCTTTTTTCCTTCTGACTGACAAGCCAACTTTTTCACCCTGATGTCAGAAAACTTTTCTAGAAAAGTTTCTGACATCAGGGTGAAACATACATCTTGAAAACAGCCATTGATTAAAGCAATATCTTGAAAAGAACCTTTGATTACTGCGCCATTTTTTCATTAATAATTTGAATAATAGAATTTACTTGGACATTAAATGTTTTTTTCTATCTCGATAATTCGCGCATTTGCTTTGATGGCTGTTTACTGTTTGTTGAATGTTTAAAATTCTACGCCTTACCTTTTCTTATGTGATTTCTCCTTTTTAGATCCAATATCTACTATATTTTAATGTATAAGGGACAAACCTTCACCGTTGCTGGATGCGTACCTTGACGATTAATATATTTTGATGACTCTGACATTCACCATTATATGAGATGTGCTGTACAGGTTACATACAGATGTGCTGTACAGGTTACATTACTAAAAGAAAAAGTAAACTCTAATTGAGGGGGGGGGGCGAATTGATAAAACTTACCTATTTCCTTCAAGAAATAAATAGTAAACATCCAGATGTTTAAAAAAAAAGACAGCAGCAACAGCACCCTTTGTAGAAAGGATAATTTAATTCTAAAATCTCTTTTGTCAGTAAAAAAAAAAAAAAAAGAAGGAAGGAAACCACTTTTAAAATCGAGTTTCCTTACATACTAAAGCATACACAGTCATTTTATTGACCATCAATAGCTGATTTTTTTTTTTCCATGTGCCTCGAATCCAAACTGTATTTTAAAATCCAGCAAGGCTCTGATTTTAAAAAAAAAACTGAAAAAAAGTTGACTTTATTTCTTCAATTTTGTTGGCAACTAGTTACTACGATTTTGTTTGTTTGGTTTCTCCGCTCTTAATCGCTGTGTGGGAATCTTTTAAATTTTCTCTGAAAACTGTCTTTATTTATTGTGAAATTCAGTGAATGCTTCTATTGTTTTATTTTATTATTTTTAATTTCATTATTATATTTAAATGAATTTATATCTCTGTGTGTGATAGAATAATTAAATCTAAATGAATAGTTAAATTCTTATTTCTGATTTATTGGTATGTGGTATTATTTTAATTATGTGTTAAAAGATGCATTCAGTCTGAATCGAAGGTAAAAGACTCATCGCTTAACTTAGACATTCCGAACAAACAAGAGAGTTATTGGTTATAAAAATGTATTTCATCAAACAATGTATAAAGAGCTAAATAATATCTTAAAATAATAAACATGCTTTATTCTTTCAGTATTGTTTTACTTTTGAATGTCAACTTTCTACTCTATTTTTATTACCATCGAATTTTTTTTCTAGTGAATTCTTTCTTTGCATGCATAGTCATTGAAAAATATTAAGAAATAAATCAAGAATCGAATTATTTCATATTTATGGATAATGGATCATTTTCTTTAGAATTTAATGTCAGAATTATATCTTCAAAAAAAAATTTTTTTTCAGCAATAATTGGAATTTGTCATAATTGTTGTTTTATTGATAATTGTTAATTAATAATTGTTCTATTGATACTACAGTTTATTTTAAAAGACTGTTGTAGACTCATTAGAATCTAATGTAAATTTGCTAATATATGTAAAAATTCTTACTTTGCTTACTTTATTTTGACATCCTAAGAATGTAAGTTTCAATGAGAATTTCTCAATTAGAAACTCTCTGAAATAAGATTATTGACCTAATCAAATCCATAATGTTGTTTATATTTAAACATATTTGTGTGCAATCTTGTAACTTTCATTCTTATTCTGCTAAATAAATTTCATTTGATATTTTTTGTATGGGCTATTGTTTTTCCTAGCCCTATTGGTATATAGTACTTGACATTATGGAATATTGTGTAACATCATAGAGGTGTCATATATTTTTTTGCTAGAAAGAAATACAGGGAATAAAATGTTAATGCTATTTATCTGAAACTTGCAGTCCAAACAGTGAATGTGTAAGTCTCAAAATTTGCTATGAAAATAAGTAAAACTATTTTGATTGCCAATCAAATACAAACAATAATACATTTATTTTCATTCAGTAAAAAGCCACTTGTAACCATAATAATATTACAAAATAAGTTATTTTGAAAAGGAATATATATATATACTTAATTCTGATCAGAATAAGATATGTTGACTATATTTATGTAAGTATTTTTGTATTTGATCTAATCAAAATAAATCAATGAGTTGATAGTGATACTGCTTCAGATAGTGATACTGCTTCAATTTGTTAATTTAGTTAGTTAAACTTAGTTAGCAAAAAAAAAAAAAAAAAAAACTAGAGAAGAAGACAAGTTTAAGCATTTATTATTTTAAATATTTTCATATTTTTCTTTATCTATTTTCTCTTTTCCTTTTTTTAAAAATAAGCTGAAAATATGCAAATTTTTCAAAACTTTTAGATTTTTTTTTATTTTAATTCATCTTAAGTATGTTAAAAGAGTTTTTATAGAAAATGTTTAGAGTTATGTGTTTTTGATTTGCATTTGTATATTGATATAACAAATTAGATGACAATTAAATGGAAACATCGCTTTGGTGAGTTTGAATTAAAAACTTTTTTGCCCCCCCTTTTCCTCCCTTGAAATATTATTTTTCGCTTATGTATATACAGTTATTAAATAAAATTTGACTAATAAAAAGCCAGCATTTTATTAGTTTATGATTGATAAGTTTTTGATACTTTTTTGTTTCTATAAAAAGAAAGTTACTTTTTACTATATGTGAAATTATATTTCTTATAATCTTGTATATTTAAAAATATATATACAATATATATGTATATATGTGTGATATAAATTGGTTTATAATTGTGATACAATATGCATATGTGTGTGATACAAATGACACTCAATATGTGTGCGATACAAAATTATTCCTATATGTTTGTATATTGATCATTATATTTAACAGTTAGCAAATATTTGGAAAAATAATGGATAATTTTGCTTTAACTTTTTTTTCTTAATAATTTTTACAGGAAAAGTTAATTTAATTGTTCATTTAAATTATATTTTCTACTTATTTCATCTTTATCATCAGATTGCTAAATTTAATTTTAAGTTAATTTTTGAATTTTTTTTATAAAACATAATAATGACATGAACAGATGATTGTGGTTTGAACAAACTTTTTTACTATATTAGCTAATTAAAAAAGTACTGTAATAGAATCTAAGATCATTCTGAAATTTTATTTTAGGCCAGATCTTTAAAATAGTTTTAAATTTGATTTCATGACTTATTACTATTGGCATTTATTTGATTTATTTTCAGCTTTTAATTTCATTCACCCTTTAATATACCTATCAATTGTTTTTAATAACAGCAAATGTATTAGATGGATTATCATATTTTACATTAAATGACACATACATATAATTAATACATAAAATAATTACATATTTTAAGTAATCAAAAAATTTTTTTTCATTTGTTGTTTATAAAATTTTATTTTATGGATAATTTAAATTGAAAGCAAAAATTATAGTAAACTTTTATGAATAAAAATGTAGGATTGCCTTATTACTTCTCTAAATTATTAGAATTTATAAATTTTGTCTTTAAAACTTGATATTTATTATTTTCATGTGACAAATATGATAATTTGTGTTGTTGTTTTTTTCTTTTGGATTCTGTTTGTTGTTGTTGTTCATGCATATGTGTATACGATAAATAATTTTTCCTAGAGTATTTACACAATTTAATTCTGTTGAATCTGTCCTCTATTTCTTTTTTTTCTATCCGAAATCTGCAGATATTTTCTTGATATTTTCAAAGTAATCAAATTTTATGCCTTTATTTGATTTACAAGTGTCATGTATTCTTGTTTCTTTAAATGAAAATGAGGTCATTTAATTTTCGGAACATTATTCATCTTTCACATATAATATATAATAATAATAATACATGTAATATGTAACTGCCAGTGTTACATGTCTTTAAATGGACCATTACTTTTAATTTTATAGAACACGAGCTTTTCTTAATATGCTATAATTTGATAGCATATTAAGAAAGCATATCTTGGATCTTAAAAATGTCAATTCTTCCTTTTTGCTAATATCTATATGATGTTTGTACATAATATTATTTTGATGTATAAAGATTCAAATAGATATAACTATTCTTCTTAATTTCTTAAATTTTTAGATGTAATTTGCTTCAGATCATATTTTAATAATATGTCATATATGTGGAAAAATGATTAAAAATTCATAAATAAATATCAAATTGCTGTTGATTCCTTCTTTTGATAATTTATGTGCTTTCTAAAAGTTGTGCATTATATTTATTGAAAAACTTGTTCCTATTAGATTTTGAAATTCTTATAGCAGTTTTTATGTGCATAATAATTTTTCTCTCTTTTTTTAGATTTTGAAAGTAGTTGGGTTAAACTGCCTGATCTTAATTTACAGTGCAAGATCTGTTACAAAATTTTGTCTAGCCGTCAACGTGTTAAACTGCACATGTTGACTCATTCTCAAAGCCGTAATCTGTATAAATGTATAAGATGTAATAAAAGTTTTTCATGGAATGATAGTTTGACCAAGCATATGAAAATAAAGCATCCAGAAGTTTATTATAAGAAAATTTAATAACTTGCCCATTACCTATTATATGTATTTTCAAAATTCTAGAGAATGAACAATTTCCATGCTTTCAGATTATAGTAAGGCATTATTTCTTCACTTATGAAACAACCTTACCTATTTCAGTTTACAAATTTTACTATACTAAGGAAAAAATTGAATTTTTAGAAACAAGTTACAAATCGTTCTGATTTTTTTCACACCTTGTATAAACAGGAGTTTGCATGTCCATGTTTGACAAAGGGGATGGTCAAAAATATGTATTATTAGCTATGAAAAATTTATATAAATTTCTTATGGTGTTTAGAAAAGTGAGATAATTAATATTGTTTGTTAAGCAATGATTTATGCATTTCTTGTATGTCCTTAACATTAGTTTGACTATATAACCCTATAAGTATCCAATTATTTTGATCTAATAGCTTTAAGATAGATTTAAAAATTATTATTATTATTTACACTGATTAAACCATTTTTTTACTTTCAGATCAATGAAACTTTGTGTTTGTTATGGCATTAAAAGAATGCCCATCTACAGTAATTTTTAAATTTACATGTTTTATTTATGCATAAAAGCTTTGAAATTGAACTTGTAAAGAGAAAACAGTGCTTTAACAATTTAGGGAGTTAAAGTTGGCGATACAGAATAGCTGTACTTTTGTTTGCCATTGAAAGCAATAAAAGTAAATTTTCTTAATGCATTTGACAGAAACAAATTTATCTGAATTAGCCATTACATGTAAACTTGAAGTTCTGTATTGGATTTTTTGTTTTTAAGAAAAGAAATGGAAATGATAGTAAATCATTCTGAGAAATATAAATTGTTTGCTAATAATATTCAAAATGAAAAGTGTTATGTCTAAAATGATAACTTTTAACAAGTTGTTTCATCACTTGCTAAATTTTAACATAAAGTTCATACCTACCTTTAATATTATTCGCCATTTTTAAACTGAAATTAAAAGAAAGTTCTAAATATCATATATGCCAAAAGTACTGATAAAAATAATTTTGTTTGATTTTTAAATGTATTAGTGAAAAAAAAGTCAAAGAATTCTGACGCAAATTGCTGCAATGGATTTTCACAAAACGTCTTATTTATAAGCAAAATAATGTGAAGCTAATGACCCTTAAAAATGAGTTCTATTCTTCATCTTTGATAGAAATATAAAATTTTTATGTTTAAGTTTCATTATATTCTAATGTTAAGCATGTATATACATTGCCAAAATCATTGCTATTTGTAGTCATTGAATTAAAAGTATATGTTTAAGATTTTTAGTGTTTTTCCTTGCTTTTATGTTATGGGAATGTTATATGGATATCTTTAGGATGATATAAATGATGTTTTTCACAGCACTTAACATAATGTTTTTAGGGTGGCTATGTAAATTTTACTAGAAAAAAGGTTTGCTTTCAGTTATTTTGTATTTCAAAAATTATTTCTTGTTTAATTGATACCTGAAATAATTCTTATTATAATTAATGAATCATGTTTGTATTTAATATTTTAATTAACTTATTCTTCATATGCTTATTAAAATCAGATCTAAGTGAATATATGTAATATCATTTTGTATTTTATTCTCATCTCTTGAAAGTAGCATTTTTTATTAAAAAAAAATATCCTTATTATTTTTTTAAAGATTATTAAATTCATTCAAATCATGCTTCTGTAAGCATAAATTGATTTTGTAGCTTATAAGTCCAAAATATATAAATATGATTTTAAAAATAAACCTTAATGTTATGATATGTACTCTTAATTATGACTTTAAAATGCGTTTGCCCTTTTATTATGAATAAATTTACATTATTTCATAAATTCAAAATGTATTAATAAATAGTATATCTGCTTTACTGAGAATATTTTGTGTTTTTAAAATATAAGTTTAGTATTTTAAAAACACATTTAAAGCAAGGAAAAAAGGAATATAGTTGATACAGAAAAAAAATGTTCAGTATCCTCTTTCATGAATATATATGTTGATTAAAAATGTAACTTGAATTTTGAGTAAAATTTAAATGGATTATAGTTTCATTCATTTTTATGTCAGAATTTTTCATCTTTTACATTAATGCAAGAAAAAAAAATCATAAAATACAAGTATCAATTTCCTCTTTGTAAGTGTATATCCAAGACCAATATTAATAACAAACAAAATAAAAGTATATTAATTCGGGAATCATGATTAACTACAACAATGATAAATTATGAAAATAAGATTTCACTCAATGCACTAACTCCACAAAATGAGATTCTATGATGTGTAAGTTTTTATCTTGAATAACTCTTGAATTGCCACAAAAAGAAGGTGGGCAGTTACAATATCATGGACCTCATTGAAAATGTTTTCCTTTTTTAAATAATTATGTGTGTGTGAGTAGCTTGATGGGCTTTTCTAAAACCTGATTATATAAGTAAGCAACTCTTTCAATGAATTGCATTTATACTAATGTGATATTGAAATGCAAATTAATATAAATGCATTAAACTTTGAAAAAATCTTTAGCTACTGATTTTTCAAGCAATTTCAGCTATACTTTTTTAAGTATATTTTTCCTTCCATAATGACTTGGTGTTTTATTACATTTAAAGTTTAAGATATCTTTGTTGACTTTTCAAATGCATAAATGTTCTCTTTTTTATTTTCTTCTGAAGAAAATAATAAACATCTTTTCTCATACAAATTTCAACTTGATATATTTTATATGCATCATGCCTTAAGGGTTTAACAATTATTTTTTGTTTAAAAATAAGTTATTTAGTTTTTTTTTTAAAGTGAAGCTTAATTGTGCTGAATAAAAATCTTGTTTTTAATAAATATTTAATGACTATTTATTTCTCTTGCCAGGATTTATTGCATTTTTTAAAAAAATCTTATGATATTAAATATATTCAAGAAATAAATCAGCAAATTACTTTTTTTTATGATTATTTTGTTGTTTTATGGTAACTTTGAGTTCTTTTAAAATATATATATATTTTTAAATGAAGATAAATTTTGTCTGAAAATAATATTTGTTATTTTCTTTTGCTGCTTAGGTGTAATTAAATCAAATCTGCTTGTTACATCAGTTTTAATAAGCTAAACTGTTCCTGTCTAGTGTTTGTAATGCCCAATTATCAGATATAAAAGGGAATAAATAATTAAAAATAAGTGGCTAATAGAGAATAAATGGCTAAATAGTAGGAATACTATTTATTATTTTGATGTTGAATATGACATTGTTGAACTGTCACCATCTAAGCACTTTTTATAAAAACAAAAGGCTAGATAGAGATGCAGTAGGAATTTTATTATTTTGATGTTATACTGTGTTATTATCTCCTAAATACCTTTTATAGAAAAACTTATTAAAGCTGCTGGCTTCAACAGTGGATGTCATTGATCTGTGCCAAAATTAATTTACTTTGGTAATATATACAATATAATTTTTTTCCCAGCTATACTGTTATTAAATGTTACAAAACATATACTTATACTGTAATCACGTGAAATATTTTCTGAACCAATTTAGTAAATTTTCAGACAATCAATATTAAAGTGTCTGAATTTTACTTAATAACTATATATTTATTATTTTTGTCAATGTATTTTTCATCTTTTGTCTTGTTACTTTATTTGAAAAAAGTAAATAGTCTATAATAAAAAGTAAATAGTCTATAAAGTAATAGTCTATAATTTGAAATGTCTGCAAACTAGAAAAAAATAAGAGAATTGGTAAATATTTTAATATATGTATTAGTTAAGAAAAAAGAAGATCTTGTAAATTATAAGCTTTGTTTGCTTTAAAACAGTCTTTAAAAATAACAGCAGAATAAGTTGGTAGAGAGATAATACTATTATTGTTTGATGAGCGATAATTTCGCTGTTTGTAATATACTTTATCATAAATATCATGATTAATTTACGATTATATAAAAGTTTATAAACAATGTTTTAATTAATACCATACGTTTGGCACAGCATAATCAAGAATGGTTTTTGCTCCACAAAACTCCACTAAATCAAATCATAAAAATCAACTTTCTTATGCTTTTGTTTTCTGCTGTATTTTTGGAAATATTTATTATTTTTATTAATAATTATATGCTTATACAGTTATGTATATATCAATATAAATAAAACTAAAGAAATCAGATTAGTGTTAAATATTTCATTATTGTAAATACAAGAATCAAATCCTTTATTATTCTTAATATCAAAATGATTCTAAAGAAGCAGACAAAATCAAGAAACTGTTTAACAATTTATATTTAGCAATGTATCTAATAAATTTGCTTTTTCACAGCATGAGTCTGTAATGATTTATGTAGCCTGGAACTATCAACTGCATAGTAATGTTGTAAATATTGAATAAATTTAAACAATTACATCTGTTTTTCAAAGTTTACTTTGATTTTTAATTGCTTTCTATCATAAAAATTATTGATTTTAGTATTTTTATATCTCCTGTTGTTGTTTTAAATGCTAGGAAAAATCTTGCATACTGTTTGATATTTTTTTTATATATATAAATATTCATTATTTTTGTTTTATACTGGCTATGAATTTAATTGATTTTTATTATTATTATTTTTTTAGGTGCTTATTTGATCTTACAATCCTTACGTTGTGGAATTTGTAAAAAAAGTTTCACATCAAAGCAACGACTTTCCACTCATATTGAAACCCATAGGGAAGTGAGAAGAATTTATTCTTGTAGCATTTGTGATCAGACCTTCACAAGACTTGATAATCTTCATAGGCATATGAGAATAGCTCATTGGTTTCATCAATTTGAATGAATGCTATTCCCATTTTATTTAACTTCTCTTTGAACTTAGACATTGTTTGTTACTTTAATATTCTGAACTATAAAATTTAATTTCAATTTATCATATTTCATTTTTGTTTTTTTAAAAAAAATGTTCATTTTCTTATATAATTACTTTTATCTCCAATTTCCTTTGTAGACTGGATAATAAAAATTTCACAACAAACTGATGCCTTTTGACTCATGATGAAGTTAGAAGTCTATTATTCTTGTAGATTTAATGTCTAAAATTCATATTTGATGATCAGACATTTAAAAAATTATCAGTTATTCTTATAATATAATTTAAATGCCATAAATATCAATTTTGTACTGAATATTTTTTTAGTTTAAATATTGCTTATTATTGTCGTATACTTAATTTTATTTAAATTATTCCTTCTTTTAGGTGTATATTTGAAACTGCTATCCTGTCGTTGTGGAATTTGTAATAAAACATTTGCAACAAAACAGCGACTTGCCAGTCATATTGAAACTCATAAAGAAGTTAGAAGACTTTACCCTTGTAACAATTGCCATCAAAGTTTCACTAGGCCTGATAGTCTTCAAAGACATGTTAAAACTGTTCATGAGTTACAAAAATTCTTTTAAATACTTATAATGTCATTATTTTTGCTATTTCTTTTCTTATTATTATTAGAAGAAAAGAAAACTAATAAAATGCAAATTAATAATCTCCCCCCCCCCCTCTTCTTTTCTTGGGTTTTTTTAAAACTAAGTTCTTATTGACAATATCACCTCCTATCAAACTTTTAGTGAGTTTTAATTTCTTTCTTATGTTTTTAATTTTGTTTGGGTTTTTAAGTTGTCTTAAGAATCAAAACATAGTATGTAGCAGAATTTTACTCAGGCTTAGAAAAATTTTCATGGCTGATGTCTTTTCTAAAACTGAAGGACATCGCTTTATATTAATCATAGATATCAATTTAGCTTAAATAATTTCATTAAATCCAAATTTATGTTACACAACTATAGATTGGAGATGACATTTCAAAACAGTTATCACAGTAATTTGCTCTGCTTAATCTCAGAGTTTTGTAAAATCTGAAATTTAAATTCTTGGATTGTATTTTGAATTTTCATATTTAAAAATAGCTAATATTTAATTTTAGTTTTTCAAGAGAAACATTGTTTCTTTTCCATTGATAAATATGATCATCTAATAATTTCTATATTATAGCATCTTGTTTTTAAAAAAAAAGCTTTTAAAGTGAATTACTGAAACATTTTTTGTAATTAATCTTGTATTTTAAATCTTAAAAATACTTTATATACTAATAAATATGAAAATGCACATATAAATACAAATCATTTGCTTTTAAATTTGTTTTATCTCTCTGAGAATTAAATTCACAAATGTATTTTGTAATAGGACAGAGAAAGCAGGACTATTTATCTGACTATTTATTATTATATTATATTTTCTCTAAAAGTTTGACATCTCTGTAGTAGATCTACAGTTTATATGAATAATAAAGTTTTGTAACTATATCCATATTATATTTTTCTTTTTCAGTTAATAAAACATATTCATCCTTAACTTGTAATATTTGTGATAAAGTTTGCAGTTCAAGGTTTCGACTCTTTTCTCATATGGATACCCATAGTGAAGTAAGAAGAGTCCATGCATGCAGTTATTGCTCACAAACTTTCACAAGGCTTGATAATCTACGAAGACATATAAAACTGATACATTACACTGAAGAATGATCATAAATCTGTGCTTTATGGCAACAGTGAATTTTGCTAAGAACTGAATAGACTCTAGTGTGGTAGATACTGTTTAATATATTTTGTGGCTTCTAATACGATCAAACCTTGCTTAACAAGTACCTTTATAATAAATGATTTGTAGAATGAGAAAAAAAAAAATGACTGCCTTAATGAGCGATATTTTGTAGAATGAATAATAAGGCAACATTGTGATGTTGCATTCAATCTGTATTTAAAGTTTGTTTGTCAATGCCCTTCCACCTCTTAAAAACAGATTTGTAAAAGATAAAGTTAATTGAAGATGCGAAAAATAATAAAAAACAAGACACTTTGCATCACAATTTGATATTGCAATATGCTGATGAAATATTTCAATAACATGCAAGTGCAAATATAAGCTTAGCAGGGAACTGCATTCTGTGTCGCAAAGAAAAGTTGTGAAGGCTATTTTGCCTGCAGATAAGGATGTAATTTCCTTGGTATAGAAAAAAAACCTTCCAGTAAAATAAGAGAAATGCTGAACGCATGGAAAAGAATTTATCATTTGTTGAGAAGTGTTATCTTAATAAGGCAGGTGGTGCATATTAAAAATTTAAGTATAATGTTATATCTCATTTTTGTCAAATTTTGAAACACATGCAAAAATATCTTAAGATATTTTTCTTGTAAAAAAGCATGTATTTCAAATAATAAATTACATTATTATAAATTTGTTTGAACCTTTTTTTTTTTTTTTTTCCCATTATCCTATTTTATATGGATTCTTATGAAAAAATCGTTTCGCATTACGAGTAAGATTAAGAACCAAATTATGCTCCTTAAGCAAGGTTCTACTGTATTATGAATGCATTACATTGATATTAGCTGTCTAATTTCATGGACTTTGATTTCTCTCAAATTCAGTATTTATATAATAATTTACAATTTGAAGAATTTTATGGTAATTAATTTTAAATTAGAAATTTCTTATAAGTCTTGGAAAATTTTGTAATACTTCATGCTTTCAAAGAATGTTACAGTAATTTATGAATTTGTTTATATGTTGGTTTATTTACTTTTGCAAGTGCCATTACAATTAAGTTTATGTACTTTGAATGTTTTGTTTACCAATTCTTATTAAATCAAAACATTGGTACAAATTTATAATGTATTGATTTAGGGTATTTTTTCTTTTATTTTGCTGTTTTAAATTTAATAATATCTGCTAATATTATTATTATCCATTACACTTGAAATACTAATTTAAAGTTATGACTGTCAATAACTCATTCATTTGTAACTCAGCCATTTTTATAAATTAAAATGAATAATATATACTTCTTGTTGAATGGAGTTAAATTCGGCTTTTTGGCAAATTTTTGATTTCATTATGTTTTATATATATATACAGTACTTTTAGAATTTTGAAATTAAAATTTTAAAAATTGTGAATTATTTCAACTGTATTTACTATTTTTCTTGTATTGTTTCTGTTGCTCATTGTGAGATTTCAGTCATTAAATAATTTCTGATTAACTTGCATAAATTGTGCTGGAATTTATTGATACCATTTTGCTGTAAATTAATATATAATGTACATAATGTTTCTCATATGCTGAATGGGAAACCCACCTTATAAATTTGTTTTTAATTTACCTCAAGAAATTACCAAATTATTTCATTCTTCAACATTTTTATGTGGCTTTCATTATTATTTATTGTTTCCATGTAATTTTATTACTGAATTGAATTTTGCTGAAGATACAAAAATATTCCATTAAATTTGGTTGTTGATTTGTCAGAATCTCAGATAAATTCTTTTGTAAAATGATGTTTAACGAATTTCTTTGTTATTCCAGCTGTTTTGGTTTCCTGCCTAAGAAAGAAATTCTCCTGTGTGTATTGTGGCAAAGAATTTTCTACAAAATTTCGATTATTAACACATACAGAAACGCATAATGAAGTACGAAAACTGTATTCTTGCCACTATTGTTCCAGAACTTTCACCTGGAAAGATAATCTTCACAGACATATTAAATATACACATAAGTGTGGATTGATGTCCAAGTAAAATTTTGTATAACTTCCTTTAATTTTGTAATAATTTTTTGTTAAAAATAAATGTTTTTAGTAAAACTAACAATTTTTTAGATTGATTTCTATAATATTATTACCATTTATTTTTTTTCTCTAATAAATCTATATTATTGCTTTTCATGAATCAAATAAAAATGTTTTAGAGCCAGTTCTGTTTAGACTGATTTTATTGTGTTTGAAAAAATATTGAGTAAATATATTTTTAAAAGATTTCTGAATGATCTCATGCTGAGTTCTGCAGTTAAGAATAACTACTTTTAATGACTAACTTTTTGTACTACTTTTGATTTAAGTGATGTAATAAACTATGACAGGACTATAACTAGAAACTTGGAGTTCCTAGGGCAACAGATGATTGGGAGGAGGTCATGTATTATTCCAATTTTAACCACTTTTATTCTAATTATGGGGTTTTGTACTGTTAATAATTAAATACCTTTATATACTTTAATGAAAGAAATTTTTTTCAATAAATTTCTCCTCAATGTATTTGTTTTTAGATTTTTTTTTATTACTATGTTCAGTTTGTCAGATTTTATTTTTTGCCTCTTATTAATCTTGTTAAATCAAAAAGAAAATAATATTTAAAGTGCTTTAATATCATGCAGAGCATAATTTGAAGGATATACAATACAAGTAAGATAAAATATTGATAGTTAAATAGTCAGTATATTTTATTTTTATATTTGAAAAAGCTGTTTTTAATTATTGAGGAAGCAAACTTAGTAATTATTTTATCAAGGTTAATTTCTTTTTATTATTATTAATTATATACATAATTTTGTGACTGAAAAATGCAAGCATAAATTTTTCTTTAGTCTAATTTTATTTTTTGATTTTTTTCAAAAAATAAAATTTTTAATATTAAAATTGACTGTATTTATGCATGGAGGTGTTTCCCCAACTCATTCGGGGCTTACACTGCCATAGTGTTACTATGGCAATTTTGACCTTGAACTATAGAAATAATTTCAGATTGCATAAATATGTTTATGTTACTTAAATTTGTCTTATGAAAAATCATAAAAATATTCATTGTATTTTTATATTTTATTGTATTAATAATTTAAAAATCCATTCATTGTAAAGTGAAATTTCATTTTATGTGCCTAGTTAAATTGTATTTCTTCGTGATATAGGAAACTGAAAATGCTTGTTAAAAGTACATTTGTAAATTTTTCAAGTAATAAATTATATTCCAAGCTTTTTTATTTTATATTTTATGTGTTATTTATTTTTGTTATTGTGGTATTTCTTTTTATGCTATTAAATTAATTCTACATCATAATGACTATCTAAGAAAAGAGTTTTCATTGGTTATCACTAATTTCTTCATTTGATTCATGATAGTTTTTTTATTTATTGTAAACTGATATATGGCTTATAAATTGGATTATTTAAATCATGCAACAAAAAAAAGCAAGTAATATCTATTTTATAGATTTTTTTATTGTGGTATATTAATATATCTTCAATTGATTAATCTTTATTTTTTATATATAAAATTCAATTTATTTTGTAATATTTTGAAAAGATATTGCAGAAATATTTTTATCACTCAAAATCTGCATATTAAATAAAGTGTTTTAAAAATATATCATCATAACAAATAACTGAGTAATTGATTAAAATATGAATTAAAATGATATTCTTTTAAATAATTTATAATTATTTTTTTCTGCTTGTTTGGTTTGTCCAGACCTGTTGTTTAAACACTTGTTTTCCTATGTGCCATTTTAACACTTTCGCTGAAATATATAGAAGATCATATTCATCATTTCATTACAAAATGTTTTAGATATTTCTTCATAGTTTTTTTTCTTTCTTTTCCAGTCTAAAGTATGCACTTGTTGATTTATTTTAATATATTTTCAAGTCAGCATGTATACATATTATGCATTCTTTGATCATACATTTTATGAAACCTTCTAAATCTTTACATATTATTCATTTGTTCTAAAAACTTTATATTATTATTATTTTAAGGATATTACATTTTCAACAAAGAATAATTGGATTTATTTTTAAAATGTCCTATTAATTGAACTTCTTTCTTTTGCAATTGATCAAAATCAAAATTTGGTTAATTTGTTTTACTGTATATATATTATCAAGAAAAAATGAAGCATATATAAATATTAAAATGTGTTTATCAAAAATAATTGCTTATTTTTTAAAAATCTTGTTTTAATTATTTGCCGTATCGTTTGATGTTTAATTTATCAGCATAAATTTCATTTATTTATTTACTAAAAGGGTGTATTTATGTATTCCATTTTACAATGTTTATTAGAATGAGTACATTTCACCTTGCTTGTTGCTATGTAAAATAATAATAATAATGTGTGTAATAAGTGTGTGTATCTTTACAAAATATTTCAATTGGCCTTAAGATTATTTAATCTATTTCATATGGAATGAATTAAACATACGATGATTGCCAAAGCCATAGTGTTTTTACTTCATCTGGATTTCTTTATCAATCTAATAATTTTCATTTTTTTTTTTTTTTTAATTTTTCATATGCTGCTTTTTTTTTTTTTTAAATCTAAAGACAGTTTACTTTTTATACTGTTAAAAACTATAAATGTGTTTTAAAAAAAATAAATGTTTTTTTTTTAATTTTGATATTATTTACTACTTTTCTTTTCCTAATTTGATAATCATCATTTTAGAAAGCAAAAATTTCACTTTCTTAATATCTAGTGAAAAAAAAAAACATTCTTCGATTTCATGCCATTTTAGCAAAATTTGTCTTTGAAAAATGAATTTAAATGAGTCATTTATTCTATTAAAGAATACTGAAATGTCTTACATAAAAATTTATTTAAAAATTCTGGAATTATATTCTGATACATTGATTTAGAACCAGATTTTGCTATGATAGACATTTTGAGACACTAATAAGATGAAAAATATTCATTTTTATAAAGTAAATCTTTTTTTTTTTTTTTTTTTTTTTTTGTAAAATTGAAATTCAAATCCTACTTTTTCTGTGCAATAATCATTAATAAAAATTATATATGCATGTAATTGAATAAGTTATATTAATTTATCTAAAATAACTCTTACTTAAAATTATCTCTCAAATTAAGGATAATATATTAATTTTTCCAGCATTCTTCATTGTTTCACTTTTATTTATATTATTCTTTTGTTGTAAAATTTAGATTTTAAATTTGAGTTTAAAAAACACATAATATTAAATTGAACTTTAAAAAATAATGTGGTGGTACTTTAAAGTTAAAATTATAACTTTTTAATAATTGCTTCATTTAACAACTTTGCTTTTCTTCGAATGCTTTTACTTAAATAAAATATTTTTACTAATTGCTCTTTCTGATAATTATATTTTTCATTCTTCAAACATTTTTCTAAAATTTGATGTTTTTTCTTTAGATAGCTGTCATCTAACGAGTATGTCTTCAAAAAAGTATTCATGCCCTTTGTGTAATAAAGTGTTCACAA
Source organism: Argiope bruennichi (assembly GCF_947563725.1). Taxonomy (NCBI): domain Eukaryota; kingdom Metazoa; phylum Arthropoda; class Arachnida; order Araneae; family Araneidae; genus Argiope; species Argiope bruennichi. Next base: position 62,556,481 of record NC_079154.1, read on the forward strand.
CTAGAAGACGTAGAGACACACATGTAGAAACTCACTCTGATGTGCGAAATTTATATTCCTGTGATCTATGTGATCGTACATTCACATGGCTTGACAGTCTTAAGAGACATACTAAAATTATACATTGTTTTAATGAAATGTAGGCTTCTTTATCGTAAAATATGTTTATAGTAAAAATATCTATTCCTTTTTTCAAAAATATGGTTTACATTTAGAAATTATGTTCAAATTTAAGGTAAATTTTTATTACGCACTGCAATTTTATATAAGCAAGTTTAGATGGGTAATTTAAGGTGGAATACATAAATATAATTTTAAAAATAAAGTCATTTCTATAATTTTATCTGAAGGAGAGCGTCTAAATTTCTTTGACATTATATTAAATAAATGGCAATTATTTCTTATAAAGAAATTTTATTTATTATTATTTTATTATGTATGAACTTTTGATGTTTCTTCAATTGTAATAGTTTTGTACTGTTATATTCATTTTGAGTTATCTTGATTTATGGTACACTTTTATTTGTTTGCAGTAGAATTCTGCTTTCATCAAAGTTATTCATTTCAGAAATATTATGGGTGCTATTTTATGAGAAATAAAATATATTTATTTTATAAAATTTCTAATTTAATTGAGCACCCATATGCTTGTTTACAGTTATGTGTTATTTAGTAATTACTGTTCTTTAGTTTACTTTACTAAACAAAACTGCTTGGTTATTCTATTTTATATTTTTATCTATTAATATTAAATGCCTTTAAAATGTATACCATATTACAAATATTGTATGATTTTTGTTTTGTTTTATAGGTGATGATGTTGGTAAAACAAATTCCTTTCCATTATTTTATTTTCTTTATCCTTTAAAAAATATGTAAAGAATAACTAAATCAGTTATATTGTTATTAGATTTTAAAAATGGAAAGAAAGCAAAAGATTTCTTTAAAAGAAGAATTAAAGATAGGTTCTCCCCATCTTTATTTTCAAATGTATAACATTTTTCATCCATTTGTACATTGTCTCTCTTTCGAGAATGTATATGTAACAAGTATATTCTTTTTATTTAAAATTTTATTGTTTTATTATTCAATAAATTAAGCTGCATGAAATACAAGGTGAGACAAAAGTTTTTAAATGGATTTAAAAAGTTAGTCAAGTATATGCAAGAAATAGTTTTTGCATAGAAACGTGGTTGCAAATGCAGTTTGCGACTACCAGAAGAATTGCTGCAACAAAAAGTCTTGGATCCTTTGTTATAGCAAATATTTGCCAGGATTTTACTGTGGGAAATTAATTTTTTCTTTTAAAATTTCCAGAATTTACCAGGATTTAAAAATATCATATTTGTTATTCTATAATACCATATTAAGGTATGGTACAATGTAAATTAAAATGCTATTGAATGTGTTATGTGTATTTTGCTTGTCAATTTTTAGATTGACATTAGTATAGGTCATTCATAGACATCCTACCATCATACAGAATCCCTACCAGAGTATTAATCTGTTGCCCTAAGTTTGTTTCAATATCTCATTGATTTTACTATTTGTCATAAGTTGCATTTGCACCAATATTTTAACATGACAATGTTTAAAGACTGCCTACTATCTATATATTATGCCATACTTGATGAAAAAGTAATTCGAATTCTATAAAGCAAACTGTTGGACTTAAAACTACTTTTTAGGTAGTAAGTTTCTCATTAAGAAAAAGTTAAATGTTTTAATTAGATTTTTAATTGAGATGTTATTGTTTTTCATTAACTTCAAAGCATATTATTGTATAAAAACCATTTTTACAACTCTAGATATTTTTTAATATCTTTTCAATTATACCAATTTTATTATTTTATGCAATTTTTCTCTTTATGAATTTTTGAAAGCATTTTAATTATATTTTATATCATGATTCTTCACTGACCCAGTAAATGAATTTTTATATACACAAATTATTACAATATTAAATCTGTTTTTTGTTTTTTTTGTGTCCTTTTGTCACTGCTATGTAATTAAAATTAAATTTTAAAAACAAAATATAGAGATGAATCAAACCTAAAATATCATGCAGTAATGCTTCAAATTTAAGGTTTGAATCTCCTTTAAATTTTTCAACCTGATTTTCATTGAAATGAACTACAAAAATTGTTCATAAAACATCAGAATTTCATTTATATATATAAATTATTTCTCCATAAAAGTAATCTATCTTTTTTACTAAACTTGTACTAATGTTCTTGAAATTTTTAGAGCTTTGATTTACCTGGCATATTATTGCCAATATAGTGCTTTTGCAAGTTTTATATCTATCTATATAGATGTGATTATTTATTTTAAACTATCATAGAATAAATTACTCACTCAGTATTCCTAATTATTTTCTCATAACATAGTTCTTCCTATTCCAAGTTGGAAACTACCAATTTGTTTTTAAAATGGAATATGATTAAAATGCTTTATAAAATGTTGCTGGAGTTAAAGTGATATTTGTTTGTTTTTGTTTTCCATCATTTTTAACTAAGTAGAATTTTATTGAATTTCTCGGTATTGTATTTTTGAATTTCTCAGTATGTAAAGAATAGAAAATAAACCATTTTTAATGAGTTTGCTTAATCAAATCAATTTGCATTTTAAATTTGAATAATCAAATGCAGTCAAATAGTTAGGAGTTTTTACAAGAATATTTACTTTTATCATTGAAATGTAAAATGTTAAATAGCTGAAGTGGTTTTAAAAAAAAACCTTTTTATTGCTGTAGTAAAAATGATGCTAAAGGGAGGAAATTTTATTTTGCTCTTACCATTTCATAAATATTTATTTTTGTTTTGTTTTCCCCTCCCCTCTCTCTCCTTAACAAAGGGAAAAGTTCATGGAAACCTTATTTTTTATAATTTCTAACGATTCTCAGTAATGGATAATACAAAAGATTTTAGCAGTTTAATAAGTAACTACAAACAAATTTAATCTTTATAATGAATATGAAAATCAACTTTTTGATGGTGTTTCAGTTTTCAAAAACAACTTTTGACTTTCTTATGATTTTTTTTCCTAGATTTTATGACAATTTATCCTTATTTCAAATATATTGGAATAAAATTTGTAAAAAAGGCATTAATCATTTTTGTAAAATTTAAGAATAGAACCCCCACCCCTCTTAAGCTGACAGATGAAAAAAGAAACTTTTTTAGTTTTTCCTCTTTTAATTTCAACTGTTTTGTAATATATTAAGGAATTTAATTTTATTATGCTATATTTGTCATTTTAATGGATAAAGCAATGTTCAAAGTACTGGAGCAATTCATATAATTTGTAATGATAAGATTATAATCATTTATATGTAATGATAAGCTGAAATCTTCATTTAATAACTTTATGTTTTTATGCATTATTCAAAAAAGCGTGTATAATGTAAAGCAAATTATATGTATATCCATTGTCTTCCCAAAAGTGTTTGATGCGGCATTATTTTAGAAATTAATATTAAGCAGCAGATATAAATAATATTCTGCAAATTAATTTTAAAAATAACCATATAAGAATGAAAATTGAAAATTAAAGTTTAATTAAAAGTAACTTTTTTATGAAAACTAAATTTTCAATTTTATTGTCTCGCAGGTAGAAGGCCTTACACTGAATGTAATTTTAGATGTAATGTATGCTCAAAGAACTTTACAACCAAGAGAAGATATCTGCAACATATGGAAAGTCATTCTGAAATTCGAAGAATCTTCACTTGTTTATTTTGTAAGAAAGAATTCACAAGAAGTGATAATTTAAGCAATCATATCAAGATTTATCATCAAAGTTTTGTCTAAAATAATTTTATTACATTTTTTGAGTATTGAGAATTTTTTGTATATTTAGATTGCTGTGAATGGATTAACAATTTTCATTCATATTAGTGAAAGTTCATGTTAGAAAGGAATTCTTTCAAATATTTATTGCAGCCTATCATCATTGTGTTCTGTTTAATATATTCATCCTAAATGAATTCTTCATAATGATTTTTCTTAGTTAACTTTCATTAAAATGTTAAACACTTTAACTTATATTTTCAATTTTAAGGCTGAGCTTGAATTTTCAGGTGATTTTGAAAATAATTGTTCAGGTTACGAATTAGGGACCCACTTCCTGTTATTCTTTTTTTATGTTATTATATTATTATGTTTAAATGGATTTGTATTTAAAAGAAGACAGAATTAAGGAGTTGTATTTATATAATTACTACATACTAAATTATTATTTACTTAGTGCAAGTTTTTTTTCCCCCTTACTTATTTCTCAAACTAAAAATGTGAATAAGACTATGAAATTATTTTATATATGTTGATAATTACTGTTGATATGATAATTACTCTTGGTATTCCTTCAAATTATTAAGTTTTCATTAGCAATTTTTACTCTTAATATATTATGTTCAAAAGGCAAAAATAATATATTTTTAATTTATTTATTAATTTTATTTTTTGTTTTTGAAATTTACTACAAATATTTTACTAAAGTTGTTGCAATGAAATTTTAATTAGCTATCTTGCAGGCGTCAATTTTTTTTCTTTTTTTCCCCCTTTTTCTTCTTTTGCCTTATATTTTCAAATAATGTATTTGAATAACACTTTTCAATAGCTTTTGTTTATTTAATATTATAAAATGTTATTGAATTTGTTGCAGAATAATAGATTGTTTCTACAGATATTTAAATTATATTGTGAGTATTTTGTATTAAATTTTTATGTAAAACTTTTAGACATTTATTTTTAGAATATTCTTCTCATTTTATATAACTTATAATTTGTTTTGAATTTTATTTTACTCGAGTATATCTTTAAATAAAAGGCTTTCAGTTTTTGAATATTGATTTTGAAAGTTATTTAATTTTATCTATTTTGGGATTAGAAATAAAATAAGAATTGAATATTAAATTCATTCTAGGTAAGGAAAATGTAATGCTATTGCACATTAAAAGATTCGTAATTGATGTAATAGTGAATATTACCAGTTTTACCAAATATTAGATGGCTGAAATATAATAAAAATATATAATTAAAAGTAACAGACTGTTATTTAAAACATAATTGCTATAATACATGATTATAATTGCAATACTGTAATTTTTTAAATACTGTTAGAATTTTTTTTAAAGTTATAATTTATTCCTTTCAGCATATTATATTTTTTGATAAAGTTGTGAGTGTATTAATTTCTTAATAAATTTTCAGTTTTGCTGATTCATTTTAACTATCCTTTATCAATTAAAAGGTGCTAGACTATTCCTCATTATTTTTTTTTCTTTTAAAAAATTTACTTACCTGTATTCCACTTTTAAGAAAAGAGTTCCATGAAAATACAATATTATATTTAGATGCCTTCCCATTCTGACAAATTTCGTATTCATAAAACATTCCTGCAATTGAGGCACATTAAGTTCTTAGCTAATATGTGCTGTCTAATTTATATTTATAGTGTAAATGATAATCTACATTTTAAAAGTATTGATATGTAAATCGTTCTATTATCTAGGTATTTGGAAATGATGATACTTTTAGATGAAAAACTGGTAATTAGAGCCAAATATTGTTTTATGGTTATTTTATTATTCTGTTATGTGTTCTTTTGTTGATATTACAGTATTTATATCAGTATATATTAGAAATGTGATCATTTTTCTGTTTGGCAAAAAATACCAAAATATTAACAATTCACATACTATCTGATTTGAAAATAGGAAAACAATTTCTGTTCTTTAATCTGTAATATTCCTGTTATGTTGGGCATTAATGATATTTTGAATGGGAAAAATTTGTTTGTATTTCTACTGTTTCAGATTTATTTACTGTGATATTTTATGAATATTTTTTTTCAATAGTTCAACTTGTTCCATTTTTCATCTAAAACATGAATTTGTTTAAATCCTTTTAATTTTTTTTAGTAGAAATTTATTCGAAATTTCAAACAGAAATTTGTATTTAACAAAAGTGTGAGGTCATTATGATGCTAAATAAATACTGCAAAAAATAATCATAATAACCCAAATGATTTATTGTTGCCCAATCATAATGTTACGTTTGTTTCATGATAAATATAGTAAAGTTTCATCAAATTCGAGAAGTGATTTACTGTAAAATATATTAATATAATATGCTTTTCTCCTGAGTATCTTCTGCTCATTGCTTCGATTGTTTATTATTGCATTGTAACTTTGTGATGTTATAATTGAAAATTAGGTTTTTAAATTAAAGATAAAATTTTATTTATTCTATGTTTTCATTATTATACCTTTCTTGTAATTGCTGTTCATAAATATATAATTAATCTTACACTTGAATGTAAAACAATTTGTTAATATTGTAGATATGCCTTTGAAGGATTTACAGTGTGAAGTATGTGGGAGAGTCCTTTCTAGTAAACAAAGGAAGAAAATGCATATGGCTACTCATTCAAGCATTCGTGAAATCTACCGATGTTCTATATGTCCCAAAGAATTTGTATGGTGTGAAACTCTTGCCCGCCATATGCGAACCTACCATTCATGAATTTTTCTCTCTTCTAGTCTAAATTAATGTGTAAGAAGTTCATTTGTGGTGAGTTTATCTGCATCCAAAAGATCTAAAATATATCCATAACATAATAAATTTTTCTTCTCATTATCTTTAAAATTAGTCTAATTTATTGATTATGTCTAAGTGGGATGAATTTTCATTCCTAAAAATTCTTTGACTTGATATTTTTGTGAGATATTTTCACTGATATCGATTTAGTTATTCATTTAATCTTTAGCACATTTTGTTGGGAGAATTTTTTTATAAACTTCCTTATGGTACTAAGAAAATACTTTCATATGTCACAAGTAATATGCCATGAAGTATATGAAATTTTCATGTATCATTTTCATATAAAATAAAAGAAGGAAAATTCTGAAATACTAAATGAACCTGTACAAAAATTGTTCTGGTTAGGAAAATTTGTAAGTGATTTGTGAATTTAAGAAATAAATTTTTAACATTATGTAAAGGATGCAAAAAACTCAGAAAAGAGAAAAACTTATATTATATATTCTCTGAAGAGAGGTATTTAAAAAAGAATAATCTAAAGTTAGATTTCAAATGTATTTAAATATTCATGTACTTAAATAAAAATGAAAGTGTGTGCCAAATAATAAAAATGAAGAAAAGCAAGTTAATTTATAAAATTCCTCTTTGTTAAATAAAATAAAAATAGTTTCACATTTTGTTTCTGTGTATATTTAATATTTGATGAAAAGCATTCCAAGTCAGATTGTAATATTAACATCTCTTCATACTGTACATTTATACATAGATGAAATCTTGTAATTTTTATCAAAATTACTAGTGCATTAAAAATTTTATTAATCATCATTGGCAACTAAATATTGTTTTGCTTAATATTTAACTGTAATGGATAATGAATGTTTAAGTAGAAAGTCATTTGCAAAATGTTTCTATAGGTATTGAGACCATTGGAACTCTATATAATACTATTTTTCTAACTTTCATTTATAATATTTAAAATTTTTAATTTTACTTCTCATTATTATTATCAAATGAAATTTTTAATTTATAGTTAAAATGACACTGTATGTTGTTTTTTTAGTCCGTTTAATAGTGCTACTAAATTGATTATTGCTATATTCATTAGAAACCTTAATTATGATCAGATTAGTCAGTTCTTACACATTGCTGTTTAAATATTGTCACTTATTATATAACACCAATTGTCTTAGTTTTGCAGATTTTACAAGAAGAGAAAAAGAACTTTTCCGTAAATGATATGTGTATGCAGTTTCATGTTCATACCAAATGTGGAAAAAGCCAAAAATATTTGTTATTGGTTACAAAAAAAAAAAAAAAAAAAAAAATGCCACACTGATTTAATGGTGCTACTTGTTAAGAATCCATAAATATTACTTGATGCAAAGTATATGAGTAGATTGAATTAAAACTGAATAAGAAGCGTAGATTGAAATGCCTTGTTATATGAGTAGATTGAATTAAAACTGAATAAGAAGCATAGATTGAAATGCCTTGTTTATATTTAAAGGTAATAACCAAAATTATTTAGAACCCCATTGATTTCCTAAGTAGTGGATAACTTGTTTGTCCTAATTATTTAACTGAAGTTTTGGACAGATGTTTGACTTTGCTATCTGAGTAAAAAAGATAACATTTCAATGTCTTTTTCAGTAGAACAAAATGTGAAGGTCCTATAATGATTGAGTGGGCTATATGGTGGGTGTTTCAGTATTGAACAAGATGATGTTTTGGTAGTCAGTGTATAAATAACTATGCATTGCCATGGAGTTAAAACCATTTGAAGATGTGTGGCTGAAATGGAAGCAAATTTTGAACATTATCCATGACTTTGCTATCTAAAAAAGACAACATTTCAATATCTTTATCAGTGTAATAAAGATGCCAAAATCATGTAATGAAGGGTCAGATGATATGATGGGTGTTCCAAACTGTTCGCTAAAACTTCATCAGCTTGTTCAGTGTGCAAATGGCCAGGCACTGACATGGAGCTAAAAGCATTCCAAAAGATGTGGCAATAGTTGCTCCAGTCCTGCACATAACCAATGACAGTGAATATTTTCTACTCACTTCTTCATTCTCTCAGGTAAATCTCAAAATCCAACAACATATCTCATGACAAAAAAATCATAGCATTGCTCTTCTTTTATTGCAAACATGGGAGAATTGACAACTGTTCGCCTGCTAGATGGCAATGTTGGCCAACCACAGTACATATCACATGTACTTGAAGTTTGGACAAGTACATTCCCCAATATAAGTTCCAAAATTGTTATTCTTATTTCCCAGTCTGCACATTGTTTTTGCACATTTACATAAAAATATACAGCCATTGCTCTGTTTTCATTCGATTTACTTTATAAATTCAATTTATATATATACTGATGTTGAGAATTTTTCAGCATGCATTGAATATTTTAAATATATTGAATGTGTTTTGCATTAGTTTTATTATTCAGCCTATGAAATCATTCAGGTTGTATTTTGTTAAGATAAATAAATGAATACTGATTCAGATGATATTTTAACTTATTTGTTTTTAATGCCTTATGTTAATGTTCATTCGTGGTATCATTTGACAAGTTGCTTTGCTTATTGTTTGCAAGTTTATTGAGTAATGTTTGTTGCATCCTTTTTGTAACCCCTCCTACTTTCTATAATAGTTACCAGATGTTAGAAATAATCAGTTTTCCAGCAGGCAGGGATCCATAAATATCAACGAGTATTGCAAGAACTTCTGTATACAGCATCATTTAAGTATGCTTCAATAAGATTCACTGCTCTCCTAAAGCAGAGAATTTTAAAATAAATTTTCAATTTAGAAGTCCATTCTTATTCAATACTGTATTCTATAATATAATTTTATGTATTATATTTAATTTTATGATTCATTTTTTTAAAAAAAAGAAATATATATATATATATATATCAGCCACAAAACTGATTTGATGTTTTCAAGAAATCTTATTAAAAAAAAATGGCTACGTAAAATTATCCTTATTCTGAAGATTTTGAAGAATCAAATGATATTAATAATCATTCATTTAATTTTAATGGGTAAAATTTTTATGTATTCAAATTCTAAATTAATATAGTATTTTTGTTTATCTTTTTCTCATATTTATTATGGCATATTCATCTGTTGTGATTTGCTTGTGGAATCTTAAAGAGAGAAAATTAAATTAAAAACCTTCTAAATTAAATTAGATTAAAAAAAATGATTATAAATATTCCATTCTTTGACCAAATAACAAAATTTTGGAGTCATTGTGATTTATTTGATGCAAATATTATTAAAATGTTTGCTTTTTTTATTAAAAAAGAATAAATTTGAGAAATTACTTGAATGGTGCCCAAACATCAAAATAAAAACTATGTATGAATATCAAATAATGTTATTTTTTCTAAATATTCCTATTTTGTGCCTTTTTAAAAAAACTGTACTATTTTGATAACAGATAGATGGATTATAATTGGAAATACTTTATAGTTGCATACCTTAAAAATATTTTATTTTTTCACTTCTTAAAAAATAAATATTTTAAAATTTTTTTCAAAGATTGAAATTAATTCCTGATTAAAGGAGATGTGAATTTTATTAATAAAAATATTTATGTGAAATATTGTGAGATGTAATTTTTTTTGATAATTTTATGCAATTAAATTTAGAGACATAATCTTACTTTATTATACCTATTTCAATTTTTATGCTCAAAATTTCATATTTATGTATTTTTTCTTTGTACTTTTTACTGTACTGCTCTTTTTCTTTGTGAGGCATTATTTGTACATTTGTTTCTGAATTTTTTTATTGTAATAGTGCTGATTTTTCATTCAAACTGTTAACATCTATTTGATAATAAAAAAGCTGTTGTTGAAATGTTGAAATGAGTAGCACATTCTTAAATTTAATTTATTCTTTATTTTCTGTCTTTTATTTTATCAAGATTTTTATATTTTTACTATCTTTAAAATTGTATTTAAAAAGTCATTTATGTCTGGAACAATTACAGAAAAATTATTCATATATATAATTGTTCTTTACATTACTGTTTTTGAATTATTATTAAAGTTTGTAAATTTTGTGTTCAAAGCTGACTTCCCACATACACACATTGTATGTGATAAAACCTTTATATATACCAGCATATGTATTATATATTGGTGTATATTATATATACATTGTAATTATATGTACCATTATATATGATATATAAAATTGTTGCCTTTGGCGGACAGTTGGTTCACCAGGGATATTGGTTATATTTCATTTCTGTTAAATCAGTTAGATATAACTTCATATCCATGACTCCCACAAGCTATTAGGTTATTAGAGTCATGTTATTTTCATTGTCTTTCACACACTCTGTTCCTAGTGTGCATGGATTTTTCAATGAAGCAGTATTTGAACATTACATTTTTTGTTCTTCTTGTAAATGACAGATTTTTTAAAAAAATCCTTTTTCTTTAACTTTTAGTGATTGAAGAAAATCTAAATATCTCATGAAACAATGAAAGTGGTTTGAATTTTAGAGCAGACTGTTTGAAAAGAGGTAAAAAAAAATTAATAGTGACATTCGGAATACATTTGTGCAGCTATTAAATTTATATCATTAAAAAGATATTCATTTTTATGCTGTAATATTTTTAGAATTTATCATAGGAAAACACCAAAGATTGTTTAATTTTTAATGAATAATGTATATGTACCTAGTATCATGTAATTTCACATTTTTCAGAGAGCATTAGATACATTTCTATCTTAAGGTTAAATTTGTTTTACCAAAAATAATACAAATATTACGTATAATAAAATTTGTGAGTAATGTTTATACTAACATTAAGAAACATTCATAAACAGTGATTTGTCTTTCTATATTTGTAAACTTTCTAAATTGGAAATAAAATTGCTTGAATTAGGAAAAGGGTGTTTTTGTCAATATGGGGGAATCTCCACATAGTAAACCAAATATTAAAAATAATCATTTTAAGTTGTTTGTATTCAAACATTATTTTAACATTAAATAAGATACTGTCTTCCTTGTCATTGCTGTCTCTGCCTCTCTATGATTGCTAAACATCAAATTATCACATATATATTTTCATATGCTCTTTCTTTCTTTCTCTCTTCATAATCACAGAGAATCATAGCTGTGTGATAGATTGATCTGATAGACAGCATCATTCTATTGATTTTTTTTAAATTTAATATTCCAAAGATGCTGTATTTAATTGTATTGTTATTACTTTATTTTTTTTATTAGAGCATTTCAGCATATAACTTTTTGATCATTTCTTAAACAGTACTTCAAATGTGAACTAATACAAAAAATAAAATTAACTGCATAATTTAGTGAATTTGATTATAAAGAATATGATATTAAAATGAAATTTAATATCATTAAAAATCTTGATGGGGGGAAAATCTTCCAGTTCCCCATTTTATCTTAAATCTAAATTTAAAAAATATTTTTGTTTATTTCTTTTATATTTAAAAAAAAAAAATTTACTTAAGACGAATTTTTAAAAAATCGCGCATTTCATTTTATATTGTACCTTCAAATCTGACCCAATTACTTAGTTTTTTCATCCTTCATAACAAAACTTTATTTTTCAGATTCTTGGAATCTTGCTTGTTCAAAAACCTTTCAGTGCCCTGTATGTGGGAAAATCTTGTCAAGAAAGCAGACTTTGAAGATACACATGCAGACTCATTTACAATGTAGAAGCACATATGCATGTAAATTCTGTGGTGTTGTATTTACATGGAAAGAAAACTTGTCAAGGCACATCAAAATTAAACATAGAATGTGCTGATCACTTTAGTTCTTTGTGGTTTAGCCTTTTTTATATTCATACCTTAGGTTCTGTTAGATGATGTATATGAAATTCCTTCGCACCCATAAGAAAACTGTGATGAGTATATTAGCTGTATAAGAGTATTGTGTAAGAATAATTTTGATAATTAATTCTTACTTTAAATTAAACATTCTATGTTTCAGTTTTTATTGTGAAATTATAACTAAAAAACTTCTGAATTAATTTATATTTATAATTGCATTACATATTTTTAAATGAAAATTAAATTTAGTTTAGACATTGTTTTTCTGGTGATTAATGATATATTTCATAGTTATATGTACTATTTAAAATTAGATTTTTAGACGAACACACTTTTTTAATATTAAAATTTAGATTTTAAGATGAATTTATGCCTTGATTTAAATATTGTTTCATTATTTGCTATTTGAAATTTCAAAATGGTCTGTAATAGACATTGGTCAACTGCTGAATAATAGGCTAAAAAAAATGTGTATGTTTTTAGATGAAATGCAATTTTAAAGTATTCTAGAGCAGAGCTTCTTAAATTTTATTTGGTTGCAAATTGTCAGTGAATATTTAATGTTAATGTTGCATTTTCAGAAATATGGTTATTCCATCCATTTCATTCCAGTATTCCATCTATGAATTAAAATATTTTTTATGAATAAGTATGAAGAATATAAAATTAAATGAGTTTATAATAATCAAATGAAAAGAAATCAAGTTAAATAAATTAGTGGCAAGATTTTGCTGAAACATATTTTCAGCATACTTTAATAGCATTTTTGTCTTATTTTTACATTTAAATAATTAAAGCCGTCAATTTCAAAATTATTTTGAAGTATCCCATTTGAGGGTGAAATTCACTATGTAAGAAGCCTTGTTCTAGAGCAATGGAAAATATTATAGGGTTTAAAAAAAATATAATAATAAAATTGTTCCATGTATGTTTTCTTAGAGAATAGTTTATTTAGCCTATGCACTTTCAGTTAGTGCTTTGTTTTGTCCATAAAAAATTGAATTTTTCTTACAGAAGTTGAAAATATGATGTGGAAATGTTCTGTTTGTGGGAAAGATCTGTCAACAAAGTACTCATTGGCACGACATATGCGCCGTCATTTTGAAGAAACTCCTCAGTATTCTTGTGAATTTTGTGGTTTGCAATTTTCATGGAAAGAAAGTCTTAACTTTCATACAAAGAAAAAACATGGCAATATAATACAAGCAGATGGATGTGGAAATCAAGAGGCAAACTGATTATTATAAGTTGTTCCTATGCATATATTTATTATTTTCACAGCTGTAGTTTATTTAAATAATAAATTGTGTTAAAGCAAGAAATAAAAAAATATATGGCTTGTTTAAAATATTGTACATGATACAGATATCTTTCACATTTGCAATTTTAAATGTTAAAACTAGCAAAAAAATAAATAAATAAATAATAATAATAAGATTATTGTTCATTCGATTATTAAGAACAGAATTATTATAATTTTTCTTACCATATAACCCTTTAAGCATGGTGTAAGTCTTTTTTAATCTTCATGTTTAAATATATAATACATGTTGATGAATATTTTCTTAAAATTCAATTATTATATATACCTGAGATTTCAGAAAAATGAAAAATAAATTTATCTGGTCAATTAAAAATTTATTATCTTAAAATCCTATTTTTTGAATTCATAATGTATCATATTTTGAATTCATAACGAAATATTAAACTGTTAACTGAGTTAGTATAATGTATCATATTTGTTTTAGAAATAGTTATTGAGAAATTTCAATTATTTTTCTCAAAAAAGCTTTTTCATTTCATAGGTGCAAGGAACTAAATTATTTCATTGGATTTGTATTTTTTCATCTGGTGTTATAAATAAAATGTGTTGCTTTTGTTTTTGCAACTGTGATTACTGTTAATTCTGAAAATTAGAGGAAGGAGAACAAATATTATTCTCTGAATAAACCATTCCAGTTTTTAAAAATCTATTTATTTATTTTTTTGGTTAGAATATTTTTTTAAAAAAAGGTTTTAGTGTTTAATTTTATTGTATTGTGTGCATTTGTGGGGTTTTTTCCCCCTCATAAAATTGTAATAAAGATATTCTTTTCTCTTTATTTATTACATATCAGATCTAATTTATTTTTATTGTTGTATATAAATTCTGAATTATCTTTGTTATTGCCATTATAATTCATGAATTTGAAATATTCTGTTCCTAATATGTGATAAATTGTACATTGTTCTTGCATTAAAATTTATTTACTTTATTAGTTTCATATTCTGCACTTCCTTTTTTTTTCCCCTTCATTTTTACTAATAATCTTACAAGCATTTGAATAATAAACATAGATTTTCCTTTATAACCTTGTAGCATGTGATATACATAAAAAAAAATCATCATTAAAATTCAAATTAAATTCCATGCGATTAATAATGGCTAAAATTTGTATAGCAGATCAAACAAAAAAGGAATTCTTCATGAGCCACTATAATTTATTTTAAATTTCAAAAAATAATAAATTTTTTTAAAAATTATGTTGAATAAAGTTATGATTGCATTTTAAAAAGCTTTACCTTGCTACAAATATAGATATTCATTATAAATGTAATATTTCTCATATGTTTTGATTTTTCATAATATCTATAGCAAGAGAATGGGCCCATGGCCCATAATTTTTTCATCATTTCATATAACTCGTATAACTTGACACACTTCACTTCATTATTCAATCAGCATTAAAATTAATCTGTTTCTTGTTCATTTTTCAGAATAGTTAAATTATTAATTATTCTTAAAGTTTGCATTATAATTTTAAATAAGGAAACATTTTTGTAATCATATTTTGTTTTAATAAACCAGATACTCTGATATTTTCTATATTTAGCATACATAATTGCATCATTTAAAAAATTAATTATCGCATTATATAATTTCCCCGTTTATTGTACTTTGTGATCTCTATTGATTTTTGAATCAGTTTAGTAATAAAATCGGGACTAAACAATACGATAAAATTTTGAGTAAATGTAAAATTAAAATTTTTCTTAAAAGTTCAATAACATCCACATAATATCCTTGATGTCTTATTTTATGGCTACCTGCAGTTTTTTTTTTCTTTTTTCCCACATGAATTTCAATTTATGCAAATTCATCAATTTTTATTTTTATTGAAACAAAATAATGCTTTCATTATTTTTCTAGAATTAGAAACTTTCTAATTTTTTGTATATTTTTTTTCTATCACTATTTTTTCACTACAGTTAAATGAATGTGAAATCTTTGTGTTTAACTTTCTTTATTAACATAACTAACAAAAATAACTTCTTAATGTCCAGAATGTTGTAAAACTAGTCTAGCAGTTTGTTTAAATAAATTTTTAAAAAATAATGTAATTATTATTTACATTTATGCTAAAGTGCAATATATATGCATTTGTTCATTTATTTTTAAATAGTCAACTGTTCAGAGTAATTTAATACCGAAGAGTTTTTGAACATTATATTTGAAATAATAGAGAACATTGCTCATTTTTATCTCAGAGAAATTCAATTTGTAGAAACAAAATTTTTGAATGAAATTGAACTTTGCAGTTTAATTAAGTTATCCATTTCCAAATAATACTTTATTTCTTATTTATATATATGTTGATTATGAAGTAATTAACATATATGTTATATTTCTTAGTTTATTGCATGTTTTTATATATTCTCTGTAGTGGTCAACTTAGTGGAATATGAAATATAATTTTTCAAGCTACATGATTTTAGGGATTTTTACCGATTATTATTTGTTATTCAAATTTTCTATAAAATTAGTTCTAATTCTAAACTATTTATTCAAATCAATATCATTTTTGTTATGTAATGAATATAAAAGATGTGCCAATATTAAGTTTTCATTTCTTAAAATTGATTTTTATAATATATTAAAATGTAATTATTATTATTACATTTTAATAAATTTCATAATATATTAAAATGTATTTTAAATGTACATTTAAAATAAATTTTTATTTACAATTTATTTATATTCATGAAAGAGTATTGTTATTGTATATTCTAAAAAAATTTCGTAATTTTCATGTTATTTTAATTGCAATTGCATCCAATAGTAATTGAAATTTGTGAAATAGTTATATTTTGAAACTGAATTACTTTGATTTTTTTTTCAGGCTTTAGGCTACATCATGATAATGCATCATCTGCATATAAAACAAAATGGCAATGTCATATTTGTGGTAGCTGTTTATCAAACAAGTATTCTCTTGAACGACATATGAGTAAACATTCAGATGTGAAACATTACTTCAAATGTAACATTTGTAATAATCTTTTTGCATGGCAGTCAAGCTTACTTCGACACCAAACAACTATTCATGGTGTTGTATTAACTGAAGAACAGTCTTCTAAAAAATAAAGCAATTTTATTTTTAAAAAATAATTTGAATTTTCATAGGTGATTGCTTCTAAATATATATATATATAATAGTATATATATATGCAGCTTTTTTGTATAATCATAACTGCACTAAAAATTTCATGTTTCAAAAATTCAAAATAATTGTGTATGAAATATTTATTTGAAGTGTTGTAAACCTAATTAAAACTTTTCAGTTTATTAAAAAAGTGAAAATTATCATAAGAACAGATTTTTTTTCTTTATAACAGAATTTTATGTTATTAGTATTATATTTGAAAATGAACATCATTGCACATGTACTAAACTTCTTTTCTCTTGTATTATAGAAAAATATATTTGAAAAGTTTATCTAATATGTGTTTAGTTTTCTTCATAGTTATATATTAATTAGCTTTTATATTTCCTTTATAATTTAATGTAATTTATTTGCTTAGAATTTTGTATATCTGTCTTTATATTATTCATTTAGTATATTTTACTCCATTTAACTTTATTTTGATATATAATTATTTATTATCAACAGTCTAGTGTTAACAAAGGATTATTAATAATAGTAAGCAATATGTGGATATTTATTTGCTTTTTATGACTTGTTTATTTTAATTTGGTTGAACTATAAATGGTGTAGCTTTATTATTTTACTTTCAAAGCAAATGTATAATTTTTCACTTCTTATATTCCACAAGTACCTTATTTAATCCATTTTTAAAGAATGTTTTTATTTACATACATTTATTACTTCAGTTCATTTACTCTGCATTTGATGCTTACCATTGTTTCTGAAATAGTAGGAAAATAATGGATTCAAATATTATTAAATGGAAAGTAGCATTCTTAGTAAATTGTTTTGCTAAAATGTATTTGAAACAAAATTAAATTTGGAAAGCTTTTCTATATTTTTATTAGTTTAAATAAGTCATTTTATTCTGAACTATCCACCACCACCACCCCCTCAAAAAAAATCTTTTGCTCTTCTTCAAAACATTTATTTTACCATCAATATTAGAAATTAAGCTTAAGCATTTTTTTTTAAATACTTATCGACAAGAAATTTAACTGATCTGAAATTCTGATCAATTTTTGCATTATAAATAAGTTTTGCATTAAAAATTTCTATTTTTAAGAGATTTTTATACTGATTGCAAACATTTAAAGACATGCTAAGAGCATATTAAACTACATATTTCATTGGTATTAGTTGTATTGAAATACTTTTTTTGCAGTAATGTAAATAAGTCTTAATATACCTAGGCTCAAACTACAATATTCTAACAATTGAATTTAGCAAGATCTCAGAAGTAACAATTTGTAAAATTTGAGTAATTTCATTTAAATAAATTTAATTTATGAAAAAAAAATGCATTTTTATCTTAATGTTTCTATGTAATTTACAGTCAAACTGTTATTAATGTTTTGAAAAACAATTTATTTGAGAAGCAGTTTAAATGCTTCTCAAATTCCAAATGAAATGAATGCTTTAAATTCCAAATGAAAGAATGTTCAGTAATTTATATTATTACATCTTTTGTTATATTAAATACCATATTTAAAATGGGTTAAATATAGAATATCAGTTCAGAAGTAACCCCCTCCTATCTTTCTAACTGCTTACTTTATTCAAAACTTTTTAGAAAATTATAAGACATCTAAAAAATTTGAATAATTTTTATTAGCTTTTTTATTGTTTTTAACAAAATCTTAAATATTTCCTGTCCCACTTACCCCAAATTATAGAGACATGTATTTACAATTCAAGATTTCATCCTTTTACTTTATATATGGATTAGAAACTTTACTTTAAATGCAGAATATAAAAAAATTAATTTGCAGTTAAAATGAACATACAAAAACTACAAGACAATTTAAAGTTATGCATTTTTTATGTATAAACTTAGTGATTTCTAATATTTATATCCATTGTTTTTTAACTGGTATTTTCAACTTTACTGTTAAATATATTTTGTTAGTAAAATTTGCATGTCCTTTTAACATATTATGTTTTGTAGGAAAATTTTTCTGTGATATATGTGGGAAGACATTCACTATGCCCAGCAACCTGAGCAGACATCGCCGAATACATAGGCAGAATCGAATATATCAGTGTGGTATTTGTGGTATTACTTGTTCTAGATCTGATAATTTAAAAGTTCATAAGAAAAATGTTCATAAACTTATTTAAATTACTTATATACTTGTATTTTCCCTTTAATGCTTGCCATAGGATCATTCTCATCAGGTATGGATGTTTTATAAATTGTAATATTTTTTTGTATAATGTAATTATTATATAGTTAAATTTAAGATAATCTAAATTGATGTAAAATTAATATGTAATTAAGTAAAGAATTTTGTGTTTAACAAACAAAAACAAGTAATTTAATTGTTATCATAAAAAATCTTACGACTTTTTTTTTACTCTTTAAAAAAATTGTTAAAATACTTACATTTGTGATATTATTTATGCATTCCAAATAGACTTAGCATCATACTTAGAATTGTTTATTTTGCTTTCATGATTATATGTGATTTCAAAAATGATGAATTATTATAAGGAACAAATGATAGTGGCCCAATTTAGATCTCTAAAAAGTTCAATTTTTTGACAGTGAAAGCATTATGACTAGTGCAATAATTTATTGTTTAGACTGAATATTTTTTCTTCCTATTGTTATCAAATTCTAAAAGATTCTTTTATTGTTATAAAAAAAATTTAGTCTTCAGAATATTAGTTAATGCTGTGTTATCTATAATTTTTGTCAGAGTAAATTAGTTTACTAATTTCTACCAGCAGTCTTCAATAAAGAAAAAGACATAATCTGAGTTTCATTGCTAAAAATTTAATTATATTTTTTAAATAATGTCCTTTAATTGCATGATAAATTTTCATTATTTATGTTGCAAGTACTGCTTTTTCTCTGCCTATCATTTAATTTTATTCAATTTTTTTCTTAGTTCTGAAAGCATTATTTCTTTCTAAAAAAATGTAGTATGCTGTATTGAATATTGCATTTAATTTTCAAATGATGTAAAATTGCAGGAAAAAAATAGCAAATTTAAGTTATTCCACTATTAATTATTAATATTATAATAATATTTGTGAATTTTTTAAATAAAAAATAAAATTTAAAAATAACAGGATTGTTGAATGAAAATATGTTTTTTGAAGATAAAGATTTATTGCAATCACTGATGTGTAAAAAAAAATAATAATAACCATATCTGGTTAAGTTATTTTCAAGTTTCATTATCTGCTCGAATAAATTATTTGGAAAACTATTCTCATTAAGCTTGTATCTCCTAACACTGCAACAGAAGATTCCTAAATATGCTAACTAGTGTCCCCCCCTAAAATTTTAGTAATCAAATTCTATTATATCTGCATAGATATTTTAAAAAATAATAGTGGGTTATATCTTAATTTCATGGGACTAATAAAAAGATGACTTTATAATAAAAGCCATTCTAACATCTTTCTTTTGCAAATACTAAAATTCATCTGATTATGGCATAATACTGACTGAGATAAGATTAAATAAAGTCTTCTCGCAGTATACTACAAGTTTTTAAAGAATTAAATTTTTATTATTAGCTTGAAATATGATCAGGAATAATAATTGCATTCAAACATTCCGTCTTTTTTTTAAATTAAATATATGGCTATTTCATACAGTTACCAATCAGATATGTTATTAAACATTATTGATAACTGATCTAGTTCCTCTCCTTCTGTTTGCTTGAAATCCAGGAAATTATATCAATTCTTTATTTATTATAGAAATTTAGAAAAGCAATAGTATTTGACAATTTTAATTCTTGATCTCGGTATCTATAATAAATTTAATTTTTAAGTACATTGTTATCTTTATCAATAACATATACAATTCATCATTTTATCCATCTCCTCTCTGAACAAAAAGTAACACATTTTTATTTATGTAAAGAATGTCTCCAACTATATGATTTAATAGGTAATGTTTCTTTGAGTAAAATTAGAAAAGGTATTAAGTAAGCTTTGATATATCTATCAAAAAATCCATTTGCTTCGTTATGTACCCAGAAGTAGTTAACTATAATTTTTAATATCATAATAGTGTTTTTTTTTTTTTTTTTGGAAAATAAAGTTACTATTTTATAATATTTATTTTTAAAAAGTGTACATAATGGATTTTAGGATAAAAGATTGTACAGGAACATTACCATTTTTTTAGCTTATGGGTTGGTTTATTGAATCTTAATGGGTATTTTTGTATGTTACTGTTTTATTTTTGTTATATGTTTCTTTAATTGATGAAAAATAAATTGTTTTAAAAATACTTTTATGACTGTTAGTGTTAATAGAATAAAACTTAAGAATGACTAAATGCTGATATTGATCACATTTATATATATAATTATCAAGTAAAGCCAAATAAAAGATACTGACTATATAGTGTTCATATCAAAATCAGAACAGATTTTTTTATAGCCAGTCTCTAATGTGTTCCTAATGCATTTTAACTAGTTTTAAATAAAGCATTATTTTTAAACTTGATACTATTCAAAATTCCTGATTACTATGCATGATTATTTTAAATTTTGGAAAAAAAAATCAATACGTTTCTTTGCTGCTTTGAAAAATTTTGTTAATCTTCTCCCTCTATAATACAATATTAAAAGTCTACCCACGAATATAAATATTTTTTATTGATATTTAGATGCTGAACATAAAAACTTTTCATTTTGTTCAGACGTTTATAAATTTTTGGTTTCAAAATGCATTTATTTCATACAATAGCACAGAAGTAAATATTTACAATTCAATACATCTTTTTAAATCACAAGATATCAATGTGTGAAAAAAAATTTCTTAAAGGTAAGTGCAAGCTACAATTATAACACTACTTTGTGTTAAAAGAGTGATACAAAGCAAAACTTTTATTAGAATGACTCAACACTAGATTCACCACACTCAGTTGTTTAACTGCAAAATCACATGAATGCACTAAAGTACTTAATTAGAATAATTGACGCTATATTATAGTAACAACAAAAAATTTTACATAAGTTTTCTTCATTGTAATTTAAATAAAGTAATCAACCACTGCAGATTTCATTTTGTAGTTCAATGTAAAAGCATACTTCATATATCACATTTATTATAAATTCTGATAATGACTGAAAGATATAGTAGGTAGCAAGAATGTTATTTAATATTAAATAAAAGGTATGTGGACGAGCAATTTATGCCATATTATCAGTTTAAATTCTGTTGAAACAAAAGTTATTCAAAATGAATTCTATTCATGTCATGCTCAAATTATATTTGCAATATAATATCCTCAATTGACAAAAAATTATGTTAATAACACTTTATTAACCTAGTTCCTTTTCCATACTTAAGTTAAAGAAAGCAGAAAAGTATTTGAGACAATATTTGAAAATATGCAAAAAAAAGTAGATATTGCCATACATTTTTCCTGTTTAAAACTGAGAATCATCATTAAAATTTAATAGCTATTTCAATATGAAATTGTATTTAAATACTTACCATCAAATTAAAATGGCCAATAGAATTACCAAAATTAACGCAAATGGCTAGTTTCATTAAGAAACAAATATAATACAATTTTTTGTAAGTGAAATTAGTTTACCTGATAAAATACAGTTAGTGTAAATAATTGACATCATATTCTTTCCATGTATCAACAAAAGAAAAATGTCTTTTTTCCCCATTATATAAGATGGACCGAAAAAAAAGGATAGATTGTGTTGGATTAGTATGTTAAATGTAACATTTTATTTTGAATTTAATATGCGAGAAAGGATATATTTTCTAGTTAAGATTGTCTTCCATTTCCTGTTTACTAAATATTATTAGACTATCGATATCATCCCAGAATTAATTTTTAATAATTATTTATATCACTTTTTAGTTTGATTGATCAAAAATTTCTATTCCAATTATTATGCATAACAGTAACATAGAGTTACTACAAAAGCTAATTCCTTGTTTTACTTTTTTTTTATTACCTTATACACCTTTTGTAATAAGCAAATAGTGTTTCTAATAATAATGATAACAAAACTCTTCTTTATTGAAGATAAGAACAACAAATAAATATCTAAAATTGTATTTCAACTTGTATGGACTGCTAATGCATGAGGAAAAGCAATATTCTAAATAGAATTTTTTAAAAATGTATTTCAAACTGTATGACAAAAATGAGATAGATCATGAATATTTATACTTATCTCCTTTAAAATCAAAATGCCTCAATTTCTCTCCTGATATTTAATATCCAATCATCCGACAGCCCATCACGAAAAGTTTCATTCTTCATGGTTAACTGAAAAGTAATTGACATTTATTCATGTTTCCTTTAAAATTTCTATGGCAAGGGATTATTGCACTATTATTGATTTCTGACATGATTCTATCAAAGAGACTTCCTTTATATATAAGCTTGTTGTATATTAAATCTGTGATAGTATAAATACTTCATTTTTCCCTTTAAAAACAGCATAGTTGTTATGCCAGTAGAATACCTCCTTATGCTTGTGGATTCAAACAATTATAATTCTGCTAAATAAGTTAAGATTTCACACTTTTTAAAGAAGAATCAGGTTATTTGTACAGTCACTAAATAGATTATTTTATTCCCTTATTCTTTTCAATTGCCCCTATATGATAGTCATTTAATAGCTGATGAAGAAGAAGAATAGAAACTCCAATTACAGTTTAATGATACAGATCTTAAACATTTGAATAAAGCAGAAAAGAATTTTTCAGATTCTTCAACAAAATCTCTATTTTAAGAAGATGTTTGGAATTTCCATAGCCAGCCATATTTTCAGCCATAATGCTGGATTGGATAATAGTCATATCTATCCAATTTGGTAGATCACTCCTCAAAGTGTGGAGGATTAAACATATTAATATATCTCTTCCTTGAAATTGAAAATTGTTCAGGATAAGAATTTAATAAAAAGTATGCTTAATTGTTTAAAAATCATTTTTGAAACTTCAAAAATGAAAGTAGTTAAACTTAAGCAGTCTGATAAATAACGAACATGGATGTCATTTCTTAAAATGGGAATGGGGGAATAATGATGAGTAAAGTTTAAAAATTCAATCATATTTTCCACATTAAAACAAACAAATCTCACTATAACTAATGACTAGAATAATGGGTATTTATATTCTTAATTAAAGTAAAAAATTTCAATAAAAATTGGCCAAATTCATCAATAGCTTTGTATTTAACACAATATAATCAGTAATATATTAAAAATTCAAATAAATAAAAACTTAACAAAAAAAATATTATTTACAAAGTATTCATTTGACTAAGAAAATTCTTTTTAATCATCTTCCTCTTCTTCTTCATAACCTAATGACAGATTTAATATCTTTCTGAATGCATTACATCTATTGCTCTTTGGGCCATCATAAGATTCACCCACAACATAAGTCTGGAGCAAGCCAAGGATTTGGGAGAATGTTTTTGGATATTCAATGGAAAAAGTATAATATGTAGCAATAAGAATGATGAGAGCTTCATTCAAGTCTGTGGTATTAGTGTGAATAACTGTTTTATCCCCTGCAACCAAAGCTTTCTGCAGTTGTACTCCATCACTAAATATATACAACAATGGAGATGAGTTTTCAATACTCTGAACTTGCTGCAGCATCTCGTGCTCAGGTATGTTCTAAAAAATAAAGAAATAAAATCATAGCTAAAAATTTATAATGAAGTTCTCAATTTTTTTTTTTACATAATACAATTTTTTTTTAAATTAAATTATTATTAAATAGTAATGTTTAGTCTTCATGATAGTTTCTTTTAGATGTATGGTGAAAAGACACCAATCTCAACTAAATTACTTATAACCTTTACTAAGTCTCAAACATATCATGCATTAAAAATCAAGAATGTTATAAAGATAATAAAAGGTTTCAATTTTTACAGGAAATAATCCTTAAAAAGTGAAGAAAGTTAACTTTTCTTAAAATGTTAAAACTTCTGTTAGATAATGTTACTTGTTGAAAGTATTTTCTAATTACACAAATGCCTGATAGCATTTTTTACAGTTAATTACCAGTTCTTCTGTACCTGGTGTTTTAATAGCACTTTTTTCAAACATTTCTTGAGGAAAATAACTTCTTGTAACTTTAATAATATACTCACATTTAATATATATTAATAAAAATGTATTAAATAACTTTTAAAGTTCCGTGTACTTCCTAAGCTACCATCTGGAATATCCAGCAAAATATGTGTAAAATAGGATATTTTTTTTTGTTAAAGTATGAAAAAAAGGATATTATTTAAACAATGCTTTTGAAAATGTGATAAATACAAAATTAATTATATACACTTTTTCTATAAAGGAGGGGGGATTTTTTTTTTTTTTTTAACTGTTTATTGGTGAAAAATATATATAAATAAAACTGTGTTTCTTTCAAAATACATATTATAGTTATATATTTCAAAGTGTTATAATTTGCAATATTTTAAGATTTATAGATTGCAAATGATTAATAGTAAAGTGTCTTTTTTGCAAGATAAGCGTATATAACCAATCCCTATAATTCCAAAAATTCTTGGCTTAACCACTTTAAAGGGCCATTTTTTTCTAGTCATTTTATATTAAAACATTTTTAGGATAGAAAGTGATTCATTAAGTGAAAGTGATTCATTTAACTTATTAGATAAATTTAATTTGGTTAATTAATAATTAACAAATAAAAACTCGGCATTTTGTGTGAGATAAGAAAATGAAGCATCTAAATTTGTCTTACTGAAAAATGTGTTGGAACTTATCCCAATCTATATAACTTCATTCGAAGATTGATAAATTTGGTGGGAAATATACTTCCCATGGCCCTTGAAATGGTTAAACGGAAATATTGAATTGACATATCTAGATTAAGACTTGCTTTAATAACAACACACACAGAAAAAAGCCTCGCCAATTTCAAGACTGTGTGAAAATATTAAAACGTAAATTTAGTCTTCATTCAAATGTTTCAATTTTACATAATGCCAATAGAAATATAATCTATTGTAGTTTCAAGTAAAACTTAAACAAGTTTTAAAGAGATTAATATGATTACTAAAGCAATACATATTTTTGTATCAAAGATTTTATAAATATTTCATGAGTTGAAAAGAATATTTTTTAAATAAAATATTATATTTAAAAACATTAAGGATATATATTAAAGAAAATATTTTCTTTAAATAAACTTCATAAAAAAACGGTTACATTCCAATAAATCTATAACAACTTAATAAAAGTGAAAATGATCAAACCAAAAATAAAATTTTGTTCCACTTTGATAGTTTATGATTGACATTTTTAAATGGATTTTTATTCACACAGTCTCTTTGCAGATATAATATTATATCTGCAATCATATGAATATTTCTTCTATATTTGTACAATTGTTTTTGTTTCCAGATGAAAAACATAAGATCTTATTCTTCACTAATATTGACAAGATCTGTGACAGAAATGAAAGCTTATGCTTACATTACAACCAAGGTCTTTGGATTTATCAAACATACTGTTAAATAGTTCAACATGATTTTCCACTTTAAGGTGAAACAGACTTCCTCTGAATAGATTTTACTTAGATCTTTCATAGAAATCTGCAAATTTTAGTGTTAAGATCATATACCAAATATCAGATCATTTTGGAGTTATCTTTGTCCAGACAGGCATTTTCCAAAAATATGTTTTTTGAACATGGGAAAGTCTAAAACTTGGAGATTCATCAAAATCTCTGATTGTTGATTACTATATTTTCTGTATATTACGTATACAAGAAAGTAAAAATGGCCAGTGTCGTATTTATACACTAAATATATGATGTCTCTGCATCCACTGGATTTTTCAGCTGATTATGAGACTAAGTTATATCAAAATGTAGTATCATGCAATTAGTTGCTAACAGTAGAGAGACACAGAAAAAAAATAATCAATTTAACATTTTTTAAAAATTGATCACTGTGCTAGGGTTGCATAGTAAAATATATAACTGTTGAATCACTAAAAGTAGAACTAATGGGGGGGGGGGAGAGAAAAGAGAACTGCTTGCATACATGAGACCAGCACATCAAATACATTCAAAATCAGTTATATAGTTGTCCTAAAACAGAAATACACTAATGAAAATAACTTACAATTTTGTGAACTATAATACTTCTGGAAAAACTGCTTTTCCCTCTGCTGAAAGATATCTGGTCTTCCATGAACCTTAAAATTTGAACTTTCTGCAGAAAACTCTGGAAGAAAAATTATGATAATAATATGACATTGTAAATTCATTTAACTAGATGTTATGTTAGATTCCTAATATTTCAAGCAAAACTAATGTAATTATATACGCAATAATAGAAAAAAAATTACTTTTCAATTTACACTTTTGCAACATTAAAGATCTCTCAGACACTTATATAACAAACTGTTATTCTATATTAAAATTTCTAAAATTAGAAGATGAATCATTGATTTGAATGTATCTTTAAATAGTCAAAGAGTTCTTAAATGTATCAAAATAATTTAAACTTGGTTAAAAAAGAAAAATGATTTGTGTTATAATTTCTCTATTTTTAATTGAATTGAAAACCTGATTTTTTTTTTATGAAACTTAGTTCTATAATTTAAAATTGTATTTTGTTTTGAATTTTCAAATGTTAAACAAGTATTTGAAGTGGATAAACTGTCTTTTTGACAATGTAGTTGAATCTTAAATCTCCACAAGTGAAGATATCTTCAGAAATTTCACATATAAGCAAACATTATCTACATAATTATTATTAGGAAAATGAAAACTAAAATAAGAAAAGGCCAGTCCAACAGATTTTAAAAAGCAACTTCCCCCTACCAAATAGCCTGCAAGTATAAATGCAGCACTAGCAACTCATTAAAATTTTTAGCCCTTGCAGACTAAATTGTTAGATTTTTAATCAAACTATTTGAATTAGCACATAATAGACAAAGAAAAGTAAAACACAGGTAATCTAAATTGACTATAGATATAGACAACAACAAAAAAAATAGGAATACATATTTCAGATACTCCACTAAAATATCTGTCTGAAGAAGTAGTTTTAGTGGTTAGTAAGGTTCAAATATAAAACAAATTAAAACCTTTTATTTACTAACAGGACATTTACATTCTGCTAACTTTTTAAAATTGCTTTAAGTACTACTTAGTGAAAGTGGGGGTGGGGGGGTATTTGATCATCATGTTTTAGCCTCTAGCTTAAAAATCATTTGAGAAAAAAATTACAAACAAATTGATCTTATTCAGAATCTATTCTCTTTTTATATGTATAAATTAAAGAGAAAAAGATTTTTTTTTAAATTCATAGACAAAGATTTAAATATGATATTGTTAGTTTAGAAGTTTAAAGAACCTCCAATTGACAAGCATACATAATATATATATATAATACCCATACCTTAAATTTATATAAATGCATTTCTAAAATTTTTATAATATGCATAGACAGAAATAAACTTACAGTATTTTCCACTGATGGCTCCATCATAGAACCTACAGTTGTAAATAATGACTCAAGTCTTTGATTCATTTCTGCGGTACTCTCAATATTCATTAAGTAAAGGAAATCATTCATAACCTAAAGAAATTTATCAAATGACATGTCATACAAGGCATATATAATAATTCATAAATTACCTTTTGCTATTTTTTTATCCTATTATTTCAAATCAGGTAGAAATTTGAATAATTCCGAATCAATATAAAGCCAATGTAGAAATTACAAATTTGAATTAGATGCAAGTATACATTTAGGACATGGGCTTATAAAAGGCTAAAAGTATCAGTAATCTACAGAAAAATTTCATTTTTAAAGAAATACATATTAAAAAGTTTAAAAAAGAACTAATTCTAAGATTTACTTAACTTACTGAAGAGCTATATAAATAAAGCAATATTATAAGAATTTAAACTAAGTTGAAATATCAGAAGCTAATGATATTAATTTAAGAATAAAATTGTGCTTTTCAAAGAAATTTAATACATTTTGCAACACTGTAAAAACTTTGAGTATTTTTTTAAAGCTCAGCAATAAATAAATAAGCTTAACAGAAATTGCAAAATGCCATTTTGCTTGTAGTACAATAGTAAAACCAACTGTAAAAATATCCACAAACTTGCCAAATATGGAAACTTTTCACCAGAACCATATATTTTAAGAAGGAATATTTTTATAGTTATTACCTTGCATGCATTTGGGTAACTAAAGCTAAAAAGAAAAGCAGGGCAATTTTTCTATATTTTGATAGCTGTTAAACAAACAATAAATAATCTAATCTGATGCAGAAGAGATGTAATATAAAAACTCCTCTTCACATAAAAATTTCTATGAATCATAAAGAAAATACAAGAATTCATAATTTTGGTACATATGAATTGTTTGCAAGCTGAAAATTTAATTTCTATTGAAGCAATGTTGATAAATTTCAAATAATACTAATGAAAATAAAAAGCAAAACCTCAACATGATTTGACATGTGCTAGAGTTATTTATCTTAAGTAGCTGTGGTTAAATATCAATATAATAATTAACAAGGAAAGATGAAAAGTCCAACTCTGAAGAGTATAAATGCATTTTATTTAAAAGCAAAGTTAATTTAATAAAATATATAAATATCAAAAGAAAAAATTCAAACCTTAATTATATATATATTTAATTTTTTAGAAAACACTTCCACATATGATGCATTTAAATATATAAACTTTAAAAATGTTAAAATTGTATTTTTTATATTTTATTATTAAAGTAATACAATATAAAACAAATAAATCATGTAGAATAATAAGTAATACAAAATAAATTAAATTTCAATATTTACTGAGAAACATTAAACTTTTATTACAATTCTAAATTACAATATTTTTTTAACTGTAAATAAAACTGATAACTGTTTTAACTAAAACTGATTCTACTGTGACTGTATAGCTAACAGAAGCAATTTACATTTCATGAGAATAAAGTCAATGCAAATAATTAAAAGATAAATGAAATTTAAGCAACTTACATATTTTCCATCAGCAAAGCAAGGATATTCCTCAATCAGAGAGAACAGTCTACGATGTGCATGTGAATCCAACCAGGTTCGCCGACCTTTGCAAGTTTGATGTAAAATGTCATTTATTCTACCTTCTGAAATGGTTTTGTTTGTCCATCCATCAGAAAGTTCTCTGAGCAAAGCTTTGTATTGTTTGCTAGGTGTGTATCGTCTATCTACTTTCCTTTTAATATTGCTTACTATATTTCGGCCATCTTTTGTCTTGCGAGCTTTTCTAGGAGTGAGACCAAGGCGTTTGCGTTTGAGTTTCCACTTCATGTGTCGGATTTTCTGGCTCAGAGATTTGCAGAAGAAAGACTGTAAAACAAAATTTTTTAAAATATAGGAACATATATGCAGCAAACAAGTCAGTCATAATTTTTTTGCTTATAATTAAATACGATAATTTTATATCAAACTGATTCTACTAAGAAATTTCGTCAGCTAATTTCCATTCATGAAGAAAATATGCATATATATATATATATGCAGAGCAATAATATTTTAATATGATATTAAAAAGAATTAGCCATCAAAATTACAAGACAGAATTATCTTTTAAAACAAGTATGATCAAATATGAAAATAAATCAACTCATGCAACTCAACTGGAAAACAGGCAAACATATAAAAATTACAATCATAAATAACCAGGAATTAATTTTTATTGAATCATACCTTAGTACTTTAATAAAAAAAATTTTAAAATATATATATATATATATATATATATATATATATATATATATATATGTGTGTGTGTGATTTTAAAATATATCTTTCACCCTTATATCTTGACAAAAAACCCTTCTGTTACATGAAATGAAATTTAATCCTTTCACATAAATTTGCAAATACATACTAAACTTTTGCAATATAAAAAATATTGAGAAATGCATAAAGTAAAATTTTAATAAAATTACTATTTTATAAAATAATTTACTCCACACTTACTTGTATATTATAAATTATTTGTCAAAAACATAAATAAAAATGCTTATTTTTAAAAATACAATATCTGTCTACAATTACTATCTGACATATCTAGTCATTCCACCTTATACAAATGATGCATTAGCCTGTGAGATATATTTGGAAAAAAAGTGAACCCTTAGCATTATGACAACCAAATGGTTAAAAATACATTTTATTTTTAAAAAATGAAATGAAATAACTACCAGATTTAATAACTAACTAACAGAATTTTCTTTGTGCATATGTAATAATTCTTTTTAATGCAATTTAATTTTTGAAAATAAATACATTTATATTTTGAATGTAAAGCTACTTCTGCTTTAATTTATCATTAGCACAAGCCTTTAGTTTTCAACATGCTTCTTTAAATCATATTTATTGTAACATTTTAACGCCTGGAATAAAACTTTTATATTCAATAATATTGAGATCATTTAAAAAAATTACTAAATTAGCAAAAAAAAAAAAAAAATCTAGGATTTTCTTATTTGGGAGCATTTCTCTATTCATAAAAGCTATGACAAGTTCCAAATTCTTTTGCTGATTTGTATACTTCTCTATGCTCTGTCCCTTAGAATGAAAAAACCCAATACCTATGTTTTTTACTTATCTAAAATGCATTTAGAAGAATTTTTAAGATAAAAAAAATAAAGGAAGTCTTCAAATGAAAGAATACAGTATTTAAATTAATATAGCTTCATTAGCAGATCTCTATACCTCCAATCAAGTCACTTATGCATATAAAAGGAATAATTTCAATTTATTATAGTTATTTTTATTAAAAAATAACTATTTTCTAATCACTCAAAGCTAGGCTTCATTGCTAAGTTGCACAGGCTTTTATTTTGCCACTGCACTTCAAACATGTGCTGACCTCATATTCTGCTTCAGAAAAATTCCCCTTTTAAAACTAAAGAAGTTCAACACTTTTTTAAATGCTCTCCTTTCACCACGTTTTGCCTTCTTCTTTATGCATCTTCTACTGGTCATGGCTCTTTTCAAAAATTTAGCTATGGATAAAAATTGAACTCTTTCTGAAGCATCATGAAGAATATATAAT
This sequence comes from Argiope bruennichi, assembly GCF_947563725.1. Classification (NCBI taxonomy): domain Eukaryota; kingdom Metazoa; phylum Arthropoda; class Arachnida; order Araneae; family Araneidae; genus Argiope; species Argiope bruennichi. The sequence goes on from NC_079154.1 coordinate 62,588,397, forward strand.
GAAGAAGGAGTTGTTGAAAGTCTAAGTCACTGCAAAATCAATGGCAGTCAAAACAAATTAAAACTCTTTTTTCTTTTTTCAGCAGCATAAGACAGTATTTCAATATTTTAAAATGAATTTTTAGAAGTTTCCCTATTCAAGCACCAAATCTGATACAAGAAAAGGTGATATATTCATGAATGAATGGAGAATTTTAAAAAGAATAAATTGGAACTATAATAACAAGTTTTATATATTGAAATGGGAGAATCCTAAATTTTTATAAGCATCTGTTGCAGGTTTTTGAAAGTGAAGATAAATGTGATTTCTTAAGATAAAGTGGAAGTGGCTTTATCTATGAATTAAAGCAGAAGTATATTTATTTTTAAAATATCAGCAGCATTGAAATAATCAGTTTTAAAGGCACAGATGAACCAGATTTATTACAGGCGAATATATGTATGTGTGTAAGTGCTTCATATTTTCTAGAAATATATCAATTTTGCTTTACTATAACAATATTTTAACAAAATTATACAGAAAACAAAACTTACCCATGGTTCTTTTCCTTCATATTCAATAGCTGGATAATGTTTAAACATCTTTCTTCCAATAGCTTGATACTCACTGCTATTTTGTATGTTTGGGTATCTTTCATAATAGTATTTTGCACACTCATCCACAAATATTCCCCAAACAGCACTCAAATTATTTTCTTCCAAGTGGTTCTTGATTAATTGACTGAATTCTGGTAAAGGAGTATCTGAATCTATCATTTGGAACTTGTTGACTAAAAAAAATTAATGAAAATTCATCTTTAAATGCTATGAAAACATTTGAATCACATTTATATATAAAATGTATTGACAATGAGAAAAAAAAATGGCTATCAAATATTGATTGAAAAGGAATTAAAAGCAAAATAATGATTAAAGATTTATAAGAGTTTTATAGCAAGACATATATAGTAAAGAAATTTTTTTTTAAAGTAAATAACAGAATTTCTAAAAATAAAGCATCTTATGTCCTGAAATATTGACTTGAGGAATAATGCATGAGTTTTTTTTTTTTAATGTTATAAAGATTAAGGAAATAAAATCTATCAGCACAGGGATTTTACATTATTTGATACAAGACTGACAGTTTTCTTTCTTTCTTTTTTTTCTTCTTGTAAATATTATTGATGTACATTTTCAGATCATTAAAATGGAATGTAAAGTAGGCAAAACTTAACATTTTTTCTTGATTTGTTTTTTCTATTGTATTGAGATGTTATAGGTACTTGTGAGAAGGAAAAGGAGCAATATCTGAAAGTATCACTTGTTATTGGCTTTTGGGCAACAATAATGGGAATGTTGACTTCAAGAATAGATCTCATATTGATCAAATAGCTACACTTGGTAAAGAATAAACGAGCCAACTTTACAAAAATCTTTATGAAATAACTGCAGAAACATTTAAAAAAAATTAATTAGATAAAAAAATAAATTTTTAACCTGCTATTGCAAATTTCAATTTATTAAATAAGAACAATTTTTTTAATTTTGGGGCATAATATTTAAATGCCTAGAGCTGAATTTTTAAACTACAGCTGGTCACATGAAATACATTTACAAATCAGATCATCCAAAATATTTTGAAAAAAAAATGATTTTCATACCAGATTCTTTCTGTAGAGGTATCTTCAAAAATATAATTACAGCTAAAAATAGATGGTTGTAATTCAGAATTCAAACACTTCAAATTTCGATTTTTTTTTTATTATAATTAATTATTTAGCAATTTTTTTTATAATTCCAATTCTTATAGTCAAAATCGCCTATGGCAAATGGTCTTAACATTTATATCTGGCCACTTTTTTTGACATCATAATCTTCATCCCAAAATAATATCATGCCCTCACATAATAAAAATATTTATCAGAAATTATTCAAATTTTAATTGTTTAAAATCTTAAATAAGGAAAAAATTATCAAGAATTTATTCATTCTGTTTCCTGATCTATGTGATAGGCTTACTACTCACAAATTTTCTATTAGAAATTTTGCTTCATTCTGACTGCGAAAAATAATAATTTTAATTATAACAATTTTAGGCAAACATGAAATAAAAATTACAATTTAAATAATGCTCCAAGTTAAACAAATCAATAATAAGAAACCTGTTATTATAATTTTCAGCTGATGAAATCTTTATTTTTGGCTCCTATTTTCATGCTTTAAAGCTTTATGGTTTTTATCATTGATTATTTGCTTCCTTTGTTTGCTAATTTAAAAAATTACCTAAGTTAAAGATGAAAATTGAAATGAAGTGCTTTAAAAGAAGTCATTTTTTTTTCATGTAATAGTATTTACAGGAACAAATTTACATTTCTAACCTTTAAATATGGGAAAATAAGTTCTACCTCATGGATAGAATAATTCTTCCATATTCTACTTTAATGTTTCATAAATTACTAGAAATTTAACATTCAATAAAATTCAATGCTTCTATAGAATTGATGTACTGTTTATATCAAATAGACAGTGTTTGTATCAAATGGATTTCCATTTATTTATTTATTTATATTTCATTTTGCAAATAACAAAATAAGAATATTTACTTCGTGGCACAGGTGTATCAGAATCAGGTTCTTCCTCTTTAATATGTGGAATTATTGCATTATTTAATGTACGGCTATCCACAATTTCAATTTCCTTTTGTGTTTGTGGCTGCTGCCAGACACCACTGTTAATTAAAAACAGCTGGGGTACAGTTGAAAGAGTCATTGGCAAAAGAATTTTTTTAGCGGATTTTATTTGTTTCCCATTTTGCAAAGTTTCTGTTAGTATATTTATACCTATAAAAATGGAGAAAGATAATTGAAAAAAGCAAAATAAAATATATTTTCCAGTAAATTTCACTTTTAAAAATTTTTCTTTGATGAAAATTTAATAAAATAATATTAATGAAAAATCATATGATTTATATGTAATGTAAAAGTAAAAAAAAATTAAACACTAAGATACAACAATCACTTTTTTAAATGAGAGATACAATGCATAACTTAAGCACAGAAGTTTAAGTGTCAAGCATAATTATTAAGATTATTAAAGAAATCACACAGAAATAAAATCTTTCAAAAGAAGTTACAACACAAAACTTAATTAAAATACTAAGCTCAAGAATTAAGTTTATTGCAATTAGCTTAAAACAATCAAAATAAAATTTAAATATTATTATAATTTAAATTCTAAACTTGTTCATAAATTTAAGTATTAATATATAATACTCATCGTATAATATTTTAAAAGAAACAGAATTTAATCTTCAAAGTAACTATTTTATAAAATCTATTCTAAAAGAGATACAGTAAAGAAATAATCATAAGCTACAGGTTTAATATAGCATTGTAAATAATAAAGTCTATGGTACTAAAATATAATTAATTAGATTTAAAACTCAGAAAAATTTCATCTAAATTATGCTATGAAGTCTGAATTGTAATAGAATGAATAAAATATGATCCTAAGATATTTTTTCTGCAATTAATAAAAATTAAAAGTAAAGTATGAGTAAAAGTTAATGAGTAAAAGGTTTCAAAATTCTTTTCAGCTGTTCAATCAACCAAAATATGGAAGAAAACCCTGCAATAAAAATAACTATATTAATATACAAAATAATCATTATGAATTATATAGACATGTAGAAATAGAAATGATTATCAATTGAAATAAAATAAAAATAACAACACTAACTAAGAACAGAGAGAAAAATAGAAGTGAATGAATATGCATACAAAAAAAATGTATAATCAAGTAAACAAATTTTTATCACAAATCTTTAAATACAAGCTAACAACTTTACACAGATCACACTTCAAATGTACAAAATATATTTATATAATAGAGAATATAAACAATTAACAATGCAATTTGATAAATAAATTCTTTATGCAATGCAATTTCAAATTATAAAAGTATTTATACACAAATCTAAACCTGCATTACAGCAAAATTAAATACAATAGAAATTACTTTAAAAATAAAGAAAAAAATCAAGGAATACATAATATTGTATATAATATATCCATAAAATATTTACAACAGTACTCATCTAGAAAAAGAGAAATTGGAAATTTTTAATACAAAGATAATCTGTTTCAAAGTATCATGGGATTTTTCATTCAACAGTAATGAGCTTAATTCAAAATACAGCTTTTTAATTGTTAAGCTTAGATTTTTACTTGTCCTTAATTATAATTCTTAATGCAGAAATAAGCAAAACAAGATCAGAATCACTATAAAAAAAGCTTAATTTCCAAATAATTGCTGAATTTATCCTAAAGAAAAGCATAATAATACTGGGTCATTTCAACATTTTGAATTAGTTTCATTTATTTTCAATTAAATTTTATCATAAGTCATAATCTTGCTTTGCATACAAAATGTGATATCTTGTTAAATTATTTTTAACTAAACAATTTAATATCGCTTTAGTGATCTTAACGTCAATTTTTTTACAATTCTGGCTGGAAAAAATTCATGTTATATTTCACCTAATCATTTCTGACATAAGTTATAGCTTTTAGAGTATATAATGGAAACAGAATATATCTAAGAGCCTATCTTAGTAACATTTCTATTACAATGTTTGAAAATATAGAGATATGGTTATTATAATTTAGAAAATATATGCATAATTTTTTAAAACTTGAATGATGTGTAAAAAGTTAAATATTTATATATAAGAATGCTTGAATAAAAGTTATATTTGAAAATTTTCAATCAGATTTTCCTTTCATATTTTATACAATGCAAACATACATAAATGAAAACTGAGGAAATATATACTCATTATAAAAGCAAATCAAGCATAAACATAGTGAAGGCAATAAATACAAATCAGCAAAAATTTAACTCTATTGATTACTTTTTTTTTTCAATTTATCTTCCAATTTACCTATTAATTTCATACACATACAAGATTAATGTTTTTTTGTAAATGTGAAACAACCTCATTAATTATAATTTCTATAATTATTTTAAATTTCTGTTTTCATTGACACACACAGAAAACTTGAAGATGTGTCTGAAATTATACTCTTATTATCTGCTGATACTAATGTTTAATGAGTTAAATATTTCTACTAAGATACATTAAAATAATAATAATAATAATTAAATTCAAAATTTAGAGCTTTCTTTTTATTTAATTTTTAAGAAATCAAAATAAAATTAATGAAACAGGAGCTTGAGAGAACTATGCAAGAAAATAAGTAATAAAAATATCAATATTGACTCTTTTTAATTTAAAAGTATGGAATTATTGGTTATTATTTTAAAAACTATTTGTTCCATGATTATTTCAAATTTAACTTCAGGTATATCATAAGAAAATACAGAAATGACAAAAGAATTTTAAAAGATTAGGTCTCCCTTTAATCATTTAACTAAGCATGCTAAGAAAATGTCAAATATTATATTCATGTATACAAACATTAGAACAGTTATTTCATTACATAATTAATTCCTTTATCCTCAAAAATAGCATATTAACAAGCACCTAAGCTAGAAACATCCAAGCACAGCAATAATTATAATAAACAGAGCAGAAATAGCAGCATCAATTTTAATTAAAATGTCTTGGAATTAGCTTACCTACAAAAACTAATCTAATTCACACTTATCTAATTAAAAAAAATCAGAAAAATGCATAAAATTTAAAGTTTATAGACAAAATATCATATGTCAACTAACCTTTTTTTGAAATAAATAAATTAAACAATAGGTGAAACAACAAAGTTCCATTTTGTTGTTCTGAAATTGAATGCAAATGAAATAATTCTAAATAACTCACAGATCAATATGATTAAGCATATAGAACAAACAACTTTCTAAACATTTCTCAGAATTACATTAAAAATATTATCAACTGTCAGTAAATGAATATCTTCAACAGATATTAACTAATATATCTATACAAATGAAAAATACCGAGAGTGAAATTATAATTCATATTTAAAAATATAAAATGTATACATCATTCATATGAGTATTCACATAAAGCTCCATATATACATTGAAAATGTGGTTTATCACCAGCAACACAAATGATACTAAATCTTTTACTAAATCATATCAAATAAAGAATCGTTTAGTTATCAAGATTCAATATCATTGAAATGCTTAAACAAAACAAAAACTTAAGGGAATAAAATTGTGTCAAATTATCACCCACCCCACAAAGATTGGAATATATAAACAAAGGCCTTTCCTCATTACTGAAGAAAAGCTTCAAATATTTTAATTTTTTTAAAGAAAAATTGCAAAATAGAACAACCAAATATTTTGAGTTTTAAGAAATTTTTTCCAAATACAGCCTCTTTTCTTAATGACACTGCAAAGTAAATTCTCGGTATAAAATTCCTTTTAATAATGCAAATTGCGATTATGAAAGTGTTGTTCATTCAGTGATATTCTTTCTTTGAAATCATTTTTACCTTTTTTAATCAAATTTAAAAGAAAAAATTACAAGATGAATAAATGCATGAAGTAAAACAAAAAAAATCGTTCCTCTGAACAAAAAAGCGGATTTTATTAAGGAAAAATATGAAATTTTAAAATCTAAATTAAAAAATATTATATGTATTTTTTTTTTTTCAAAAAAATATTATCAACAAAAAATCGATCAAATAATTAATGTATTTTCTTTTCACAGTGCATACATTTAAGAAATATAAGCATTTTATTTCATTTTTTGTTCAAGAAATTTATTTTTATAAGAGAAATATTTTTCTTCAATAATGAAAGAGATTTCTAGTTTTGTCAAGCTATCTATCAAAAGATAAAATTAGGGTTAAGGCAATCATTTGCTACCATTTTGACAAAGAACAATATTGTGCATTAAAAACTTTAATAAATTGTTGATTTTACAGCTTCTTGGCCGAATAAATTCCTTTTTTAATGACTTTTCATTACTAAATCAAACACTATTGATCACAACATAACGCGCAGTAGAGAAATCAAAACTAATACCGGACGTTTAGTCGGTTCCGGATAAAGTCATTCATAACTATTCTAAAGTTACACAAAAAAAAAAAATTTAATCTACTGATTTTTTTTTTTGCCTTTTTAATAAATAAAAACATATCTCTGAATCAAAAAAAAATTCTTGGTGTTTCTTGCTGATTTTTCGAATTTTTTTTTTTTTTTAATATTTTGAATTTTGAGTTTTTTTTGCATCGTTCTTTAGCGAAAGTGAATTGGCAGTGATATATCAGAAACTGTTTACTATGAACACCGAAAAAAAATTAATGATAAAAAATATATGAATTAAAATTTAATCGTTTATGTATTTCTTTTGACGATATTTGGAATTGATATTTTTCTTAATTTTTAGCACCTTTTGTTATGGGAACTCGTTTTCAGAACACCATTTTAAAATCTTAAAATTTAATAGTTGTGTTTTCTTGTGAATAAATGTGGAAATTTTAAGATATTAAGATTTATTCTTATAATTTGGCGACGCATCCCGGTCTTGAATTCTTGGAAGTTTTTTTAACTTATTTTAAGATTCGCAGGTGTTTAAACTTTTTAAAAAAATTTCGAAAAGTGTTTTTAAAATAATACGTTAAATCTTTTTGTTAGTTCATTTCGGATAGTAGAAATAAAATTCATTTAATTTTGTCAATATCTGAAACAGATTCGAAGCGCAGAATTTCTGAGCATATTATGTAAATGTCTATGATAGCAATAATTCTTATTTGATACATATGTTGATATTTGTTTTTGAGTGTATATTCTTGAATTTCATTTCTTAATTGTTAATTAAATTTTTATTTTTATTCGATATTTGTTTTGTATGTGCAAATTTTACTTTTATTAGAAAATTGCTTATTGTCATAATTTTAAGGGTTAATTTATTCAGAAATATAAAAGTATAATGGTAGATATAGTATGCAGTTTTTAATACTTTTCATATATTTAAGTTCATTGGTATCCAAAATATTGGTTCTCTAAAAAATAATGTTTTTTTATTATTGTTTTTAAATTGTTATTTTAACAGCAGAATGCATTGTTCAATATTATTTGATAAAGTACCTTGTTACGTCAGCATACATAAGTAATTTTTTTAGAGTAGTTTTTAAAATCTAAAAAAGTGCATTTTATGATTTGATAATAAAAATGAAACGCTAATAATTTATAGTTCAGGATTATTAATGGACACAAACATACATAATAAAAAAATAAATCTAGTATTTATTTAAAAATTGACAAATTGTAATTGTATGTTCATTTCATAATTATTGTTTTCATAATTCATTTGGTTTATTCTTTTTAGTTATTAAGTAGTGTTTATTTTATATATCTATTTATATTTTGTACAGTTATGTTTTGATATGTATGTTAAGTAGATTGGCACATGCATTCAAAGGATGGTGGAAAATCATAATTTTAAAGTATTTATATTTTATAAGTTTTTGTTCATTTTGTAAATAATTTGTTATTTCATTTAGTTTCTATTATTAATTATACAAAATTAATTAGAGATAATTATATACTATGATTATAAAATAAATATCTTTATATATCTTATTGTTTGACTGATATACATTAAGTTCACTTTGTATGCAATTTTTTTTTTTAAACTTGTTATTGATTTAATGTTTTTTTAATGATTTGTATGAAAAATGTATAATTTTTTTTATGTAGAAAATATTGTCCTAGATATATAATACATTGATTGAATAAATCATTTTTTATTTTTAGTGATGTCAATTGAAGAAATACTTAGCGGACTTCCAACAGAATCTCCTTCCTGCTTTATTTGTCATCAGAAATTCTTCAATCGTAGCAGTTTACGTAGGCATATGGAGAGACACTTGTTAACAAATAGGAGACGTTTCCAGTGTGATATCTGCTTCAAACTCTTCTGCAGAAAGGATTATGTTCGAGAGCATAAACAGCACATGCATGGATTGAAAGTAGAATCGCGGACAACAGATCCTGCAATTCTTTCTGATTCAAAAACTGAATGAAAATTATAGCTTTTATTTTTGTCTTTAAGTTTTTAAAATTTTATTGTTACTGTTGAGATATTTTATTAAGAGCTAGTTATATTTTTATCCCATGTATATTATGTCTTGCCATGTGATGATAAAAAGTAACTGTCAAGATTACTTGTGATGAATTATAATAGTTAAAGATGAGATGCATTACAAAGTGGATAGGAATTTTCTTTATTCTTTTATAAAGAATTACAAAATTTAATAAGACTTTTCTATTAGTTTTTCCATGACAAAAAATTCATATTTTATTCACCTATCAATCAGTATCATTTATTTAAAGTTCAGTTAAACTATAGAAACCTTATTCTAAAATTATTAACTTAGTTATCAAATCAAGATGTAATGTGTTCAAATTTTATGGATTATAAAATATGACAAAATTAATTTTGATCAGATATAAATTATAAAATATTAGATTAAAATGAACACCATTAAGTATAATTGTATGGCTTCTGTCTGTTTCATTATGTACATTTAATTATTACAATATTTATAAGCATGAAATATATACTAAAAATTAATTGCATATAAACATATATAATAAATATGCATTTATTATATACATTCCCCTTAACGTTCTAAAATAAAATAAAAAATTGTTGAAAGTAAATTATCAGTATGTTAATTAATAAATTTTAAAAAGTATTGAATTGTGAATTAAATTGATCCGTTTATTAAAAGAGAGAACTCATAATATGCACTACCTAGAGCTGTAAAATATCTTAAATCTGCCACTGATCATAGTTTGGATATTAAATTCAGAAAAATTGTTATATTGTGAGATAATCAAACATTGATCTACATTAAATCCGAATATGTCATAAATATTCTTAAATTTGTAAAAATGTTTAGAAAGTTTCAAACCATAGATATTAAAGATCTTCCTCTTTATATTTGTTATGAATATTTAAGATTTTGGACAAATTCTTTATTCTAATAACTTAAAGTAAATTTTAATTATTATTAACAGTTCAAAATATTTTCAATATCATTTTTTCACACATAAATTTCAAATACCATTATATCATTATGAATATTAATTGAACACACTGTTAACAAAGTATATTTTTACTGCTTAGTGGTGTAACAAAGGAGTTTATGAATGATGCTTATTGGTTATCTTTTTATAGTACTTCAGGTCACTTTAGAAATGAAGAAAAGGTTTATTTCATTTCTTGTGAAATATTATTTCATTTCGAAACTTTGTTTAAACCATCAAGAACAGCAGAAATCAAATTATAGAAAGAAGATTTAAATAATATATAGCAGAATTTATTATATTCATGTAATACAAGAATTTCAGAAATATCTTTATGATATATATCAAAACATTGTTTCTTATGAAAAATGTTTAAGTGTAGACATAGTTGCATTTATTTATTAATTTCTTCTATTAACCCAACTGCAGCCAAAATGAATAGCAAACAGAGAAAGCTCAGTTCTCCTTCTTTAGTATGCTTTGTTTTTGAAAATGAAAGAAATTTTTGAACAGTGGTAGTTGTTCTGTTTATTATTATTATTCAACATGAAATTTGGCATCTTTTTTTTTTTCCTAATGCATGAAAGATTGACTTTATCATATATAACAAAACAAGAAGAAGAACATGAAATTTAAAAGATATATATAGTTGTTCTTTCAGCTTTGCAATTGTTAAATAATGACGCAAGTTTAAAACGTTATCTGTGTCATTGTTTTAATATATTATAGTTAATCCATGAAGTTTATCTAATATAATAACTGTTATTTGTTGTTGCCATAATAGTTATATTTTTCTCAATTTTTAATGCTTAACTGATATATATTTGCTATTTAAAAAAAAAGTAATATATTATTTGAATTATTTTTCATAAACTGTTTGAGAGAGATTTTATTTCTACTGTGGGTTTTAATGTCAAAACTGAAATACTTTGTTGTGAAGTGTGTATTAATTATTTAAAGGGGGAAAACATTTCAAATGAATATTTTGCTGAGGTAATGAGATTTTTTTTTTTTTTCTTTCTCTAGTTATGTAAAATTTTGAAAGATATTTATGCATTTAAAACTTTTTTTGTAGCCATTCTTATGCTGAAAATCTTTTTCTCATATCATACTACTTTTAGTAATTTTATCTTGCACTTGAAAAAATTAATTATACATATCATAAATTTCTGTTTTTGCATTTGCAAAGTTGATGTTATTTCTGATATACCATGAAAAATAGTCTTGAATGCTTGTCCACCTTTCAATTACAATTCCATTCCTCAAGAAATATGTAATCCTAAATCATTCTGTGTGTATATATATATAATTCAAAATATATTAACTGAACTAATATTTTTTAAATATCTGTGCTATATCTAATTACTTTTTTTAATACATGTTTAATATATTATTACATCAGTACTAATCATTTTTCTCATGCAATTGTTCTCTAATCTTTAAAAATATCAATATTGAAATGCTGTATGTGTTAAATATTAACAGAATGTATTTGCTTTAAAATTTTTCCTATAAAATGTGTCATATTTTGTTTTTTAGGCTGATGTATTTGTAACAATTTTTATATATAATTTGTATTGCTTGTTCAAATTAATAATATATTTATAAAACTTAAAAACACTTATGAAAGTCATACAATTTTTATTTTTGAGCCTTTAATTACAATTTCAAATTGAATTTTCTTTTTCTTTTGATTATTGAAACAAGTTGACAAAATTAACATTCTTATGGTTAAATTTTTTTATTATTCCTGTTTGGTTTTTCATTCCTTCTTTAAGACAAGTACATACATTTATTCAGAATATTGCTTCTAGTATGTTCTTAATTTTATATAGTAAATGTGATCATCTCCTTTTTATCTTTCATAAAAAAAAAACATTTCAAACTTCTATAAGAATTTATATAAAAGGTGCTGTAAAAGAAGCTTTTGATCAATTAATGTTATGCATATTTTTTGCACACCTTTCAAGATTCATTATGTACTATGGGTGTTTTAATTGTTGGTTTTACAAGATGTTTATTTTTCAAGGTTTAAATAATCTTGAATAAAATAATTTTTCATATAATGCTTTGTTACTGGTTTAGTCTTTTCGCGTATTATTTGACATATAATAATCTTTATCTAATTTGCTTAAATTTTAAAAACTGTTGTTGTGAGAACTGGAGTAACTGGATTTTATGGGGTAAAAGAAACAAATGCTATGTGCTTATTTTTAAAATCAATAAAGAATTGATAATTTTAAAGAGTAAAAAATTTTAAGTCCAGATTGATTTAATAAAATAATATTGATGCATTCATGAACTTCCCTTAATGTTTTAAAATAATTCATTATTACATACACTTCTAATAAAAACCAGTCAAATGTTATGAAAATTTTCATTATAAATGCAAAGAGTGGCTTACCTTTTGCATTTTATTGCTTACAAACACAAACAGGATGTATGAAATACATATGATTTTTTTTTTTTTTCATTTATGAAGACTTAATTTCATTGGTTTAAACAAATAATCTACATGCTTACAAGATTCTTGCAATTTATTAAATGTTTCTAGTATACGACACCTTCAGTCTGTTATTTAATAGCAGTAAAAACACAAAAGATCCAGTTTTCATACTGTGTTTTATTTGATATGTAATATATTTACATTTTAAAAATTATGTGTATTATATATTTTCAGCATTAGTTTGCCAACTGATCATCTAGTGAAAACTTATCGAAGACTTTATTATTTGAAGAGGATAGCAGGATGTTTCACTGAAGATTTGAAATTTGATGTATTACTCTTTATGAGTGGTATCAAAATTAAATGAATGTGGGAAAAATTATAAGAATATATTTATGTCACTTTCTGTGAAATACATCCTCCACTTATTTGTTGCATTATGATTTGTTTTTTGTAAACAGTTAAACTTAAGAAATATTTCTAGTTTAAGAAATTAAAAATCAGTTTTATTATATCAAATTTCAGCAAATATTGCAAAATATTCATGAATTATAAAGTTCTTTACTCTATTCTTTTTTTAATGGAAAATATGCAATATCCTTTGAGTTTAAAATTTTTCTGTTCTAAAATTTATACATGCTTCCAATTCAATAGCATATTAAGCACGGTCAAATAAATAGTTACTTACTTTCTAGTATTGTATCTAAAAAGATTGGGAATATCAGTGAAGTTTTGGATTATAATTGAGATGTGCTGATAAATTTAAAACTATTTCAAACTATATAGAAGATAAAGGTATGCTGAAAAGAGGTCATTTGAAATTATTGTAAAATGAAATTGATGATGAAATTGCACTTTTTATTGTATACTAAATAACATTTTAAAAATAATGCATATAATAAAGGAAACTTGCTAGATTCTATTACAAATCGCAGGTCAGAAAAAAAATTTGTAGTGTCTCGTATGTATTCAGATATCATAAATGTTAAAGTTCACTCAATATTTCCCTCCAAAGAATTGCTTCTCATCTATTTATTATACTAATTTATAAATGAATGCCAAATTGTGGAATTCATAACTGCACAATTTATATATGATTTTAATATAATGAAGTTTATATTGCTTTCATGTATTTTTGAATTTATTACAAACATGGAATTTTTTCTGTGGACAAGATATTCATACTGCAGTACTGACACATGCTATCTATGCTAAACAGTGGAGGAAGACAATTATGTTCATCTGCTTTCAGATGGTTCAATTTTCTAATTATTATTAACAATTAAACAAACTTTTAATTTAAAAAAATGCTGTTTTTTATTTAAAATCTTTTTTTGTTCCTTTCTAGATGGAAGAGTTCGATTCATCCGTAACCAGAAAGGAACTGAAATGCTCATCTATGAAGGATTTCCTTTCATTCGTCATTTTACTACAGATAAAAAAACATATTGGAGATGTGCAGACTTCCAAAAATACAGGTGTACAGCCCGCTGCCATACTTATGAATCAAACTTTTTAAGAAAAATAAGTGAACACAATCATTCAAGTAGAAACTTTTCTAGTTATGAAGGTGAACCAGATCTTAATTTACAATATGTTTACACTGTTCCGTCATACAATGCAGGTGCAGAGACTATTCTACCCACAATTCAAGCCTTACCTTATAAATAATTAAATAATAAAAAATTTTAATAAACTAAATCTAGGCCATAATTATTCTTAAAAGTTTAAAAATAAGATTTAAGCATTTCTAATTAGATAGATTTTTTTCGAATATTTGAAATTCCAGACTTTTTTTAAGTATAGTAATTATTTATTATAACATCGTACCTCATGTTATAAAATTTGCATCTGTGAATCTTGCATGTTTCTCTGCTGTTAAAAATTGCCATAAATTTTCTGAAGTAATAATTATCATAAATTCTTAAGGTTTTCACTGAAAAAAAAATTGATTTAACATCTATCAGCCTGATGATGAAAAAAAAAATATGAATAATTTTTTCAATACGTTAAAAAAAAATATCATGAAAATGCATTTATCTTGCTCAAGTACAAAATTTGTTTTAAATATGACATCTTATAGTCAAATATAATAATTTCACTGCCATTTTATAAGTGTATGGTATTTAAATATATTTTACATGTATGAATTTACTATAATGCTCTTTCCAATTATATGAATACATTATTTATAATTTACAGTTGCAGGACTTTGTACCTTTGTACATCAAAATAAAATTTATTATTGAATGAATATCTGCTTTTAAGTGCTGCATATTTATAAATAGCCATTTGGTACGAGTTTATTGAAACAGATATCCAAGATGAAATTAATTTGAATAATTACTATTGAATAAAATTTTCAAGTTGATGAATAATCAATTATTGATTTGTTAAAAATTTTGAATTTTGATAACTGTGTTGTTCATTAAATAAGTATTCTTAGATGGTAAAGGTACACAACTTTCTTAAAAGACAAAAATATTAAATCAAATCATAACATTTCATAAGCTATAAATAAAATATTTTTATTTGTTCTTACTAGAAGTTCTATCAAATGATAAAAGGTGAAAATTGAGCCATTTCGGGTTATTTCTCTTATAATGAGTTATATTTTACAAATTTTCAGACATTTGATTACATTGACTGATAGGTATGAAGCTTTAAAAAAAATCTATTGTGTATATAAAATGTACTGCATCAGTTTTTTCGTAAATTCGTTCCAGATCCTATGCAATACAATTTCTTGAAAAACACAACCTATAAGTGAATTGACAGTTTTAATAGTTCCACAAATACTGAAACTTGAACTATACTAGATGATATAAATGATTTCATAATATGATATACCAAGATAATTTCAGAGAGGTCAATTTATCTTTCAAGATTTAACTCATGATTATATTTAAAAACTGTTCCACTTTTAATTTTATAATGTTTATAATACTAATAATTGAATTTTATTAATATGAAAAAATAAATATATAACCAGTTTTCATCTTTTATGGTATCACTCAATGCGATTTTTGGTAATAGGATATTTTCCAACATTCAACTCTTAATTCATATGATCTCTGAAAGATAGCATTGAGATATTTACAATTTTTTTATTGATAGAATACATATTTAGCAAAAATATTAATCATTGTGCAGCTTTATTAAAAATTCTGAATATATTCATTAGTCATTCATTTTTTGGTTACTTTTTATATCATACTTTTTTACTATTTTTTAAAATTTACTTCATAGGAAGCAATAAAATGGATTCCAGAATTATCTGAAGGTAGCTTATTAATGTAACGATACTTTTTTTAATTCCTTAAAAAGATAGTAGCTATCAGTTGCTTTAAAATATAGCTGAATATTCATTATTTTAAAAGGTTTTATTGAATAAAAATATACAATTCAAGACTATGTAATTTTTTACTTATGAGAGTTGATGCATTCTTATTCTGTGAGTCATTAAATAATGTCGCCTGGAAAAAGTTTTTCTACACATTTCACATTGAAATCTACGTGGATTTGTAACATGGCGTTCCAATATGTGACGTTTTAATGTTTGTTCTGTGGAGAAGAGATGGTTGCAGTATTTGCATAAAGGGCCTCTCAATGACAAATTATCACTCTGTAGATCACTTTCAAACTCTGAAAAGAAAAATAATTTTTAAAATGCAAACATTACTATAAAAATAGACATTAAACAGTTTGTAAATTTTTATCCTACTTATCTTAATAATATTTCAGCTATTAATTTGTTATTGATATTGTTAAGATTAGGGATTAAGGAAGATGAAAGCTAATTTCACTATTTATAGCAACTTTAGTTAGTTACTTATTTATCAGGATATTATCTGACACAAGCTCCATTCTGATACACTTACTAAAACTACCAATTATCAGAAAGGAAACTGAATTGTGAATCTTCCCAAATTATAACTAAACCTTGACAAAAACAAAAGTGTTATCCCTTTTTTCTTCTGTTAACTTTTATTAATAAATCTTCATATTTCATGGATGATTATTTTCTTTCTCAATAAAGTTAAAGTGAATGTTAAAAAAGCTACAAGAAATGTTTTTAAAAAGTGGAAGCATTTTCATCATAAAAATACACTAATTATATATCACATGCATTTCCCTTCTCCAACAATAGTTTACACTGACTTTCAAATCTAATTATTATTGGAGTAAATTAAAA
This sequence comes from Argiope bruennichi, assembly GCF_947563725.1. Classification (NCBI taxonomy): domain Eukaryota; kingdom Metazoa; phylum Arthropoda; class Arachnida; order Araneae; family Araneidae; genus Argiope; species Argiope bruennichi. Next base: position 62,605,045 of record NC_079154.1, read on the forward strand.
TGATAATAGCATTTTCCTATTATATCTTCAATAAAACATGCACTGATATTTACCAAAAAAACATCAATCAATTAATACATGCAATTTAGAAATAGAATATTACTAGTAAAATAGAAAAATCTTTCTAAAGATATGATAGTAATGTAAATTTTTGTCATAAAATGATTATCTTTTATTTATTATAGTGATCAAAATTCAACTTTATTTTTTTAAATATAATACTATTAATCTATGAAATAGTTACTTGTTTCCACATATAACTAAGAAAATCCAAAGATAATTTGAAGAAGCCATAAATAAATTAAGTGTATTCTACAAATACATTTAAAATAATAAACTAAACTATATAAAAAGTACTAACTAAACAATAAGCAACATTGTATAGAGATTCAGCCACATGAATCTTGTCAAAAATACTGAAAGTAAATATTCCACCTGCAACATAAGCGCCATTGATCTTGAATTTTAAATTTTGCCAATCTGAATTTTAACAAAATGTTTTATGAAATTATGAATGCAAGTTTCTATAAATTATGTTCAAAAAAATTCTAGATGGTATTTACAATTACTAGAAAATTGTTTCTTCTACTCTGCTATGTTTTGCTATCTTTCAAAATTTATTAATTATTTTAAGAGAAAAATTCAGTTTGATACCATTCTTTACATATTTCTTTGCTGCTCTTAGTCAGTTTACTGACAAAAATGCCTAAAAAAATCATACTGTAATCAATTGTGAATATGAAAAATAAATTGAGAGTTAATTTACATAAAGCATCTATATTTTTTCTACTATAAGTGTAAAGCTAATTTGACATTGGCCAATTTTATAACTGCTCTTATTTCATAAATATGACAGTTGAGCATTGTTTGACAAAGAGAAGTAAATATTTTTTTTTAATCGCCAAAAACTTTCAACCTTACAGAAACCAAGTTTATAACGTGCACTATTTAACCATAATATCTCAAAGAAGTTAATTCATTATCTTATTTTCTTATTACATAATAGAACATTTAATTAATGTTTAAAACTGTATCTAGAAAAAGAACTGGAAAGAAAATTTTGAGAAGCTTGAGCATTTTAAAATAAAAGACTGTTCAATCAGTTGGCACAATTTTTATATCTATTGAAAAAATATTTTTTCAACCACTTTTATTTTGATTCTCCAAATAAATGTGAACCATACTTAAATTTTATAAAATATAATACATGAATGGTTTTGAATACTTTTCTTACCAAACTCAAATCAATAGACATTATGCTTCATCTTTTTATGGAAACTAATATAATTTTCTCTGTGAAATGTTTTGAAACATATGTCACATTGAAATCGCTTAGAAATGTGTTTTTCTTCAATATGCCGTTTTAAAGTTCCCTTGGTACTGAATTTCTTTTTGCAGAAGGTACAGTATGGACTTTCAGTATTTTCTATAATAGTTTTTAAGATTAAAGGGTCCATTACTCCTCGAAGTAAGGATCTTCCTAATAAAGAATAGAAATTGTATCAATATTTTGAATTAAAAAAAAAGAAAATCTATTTGTGAAGCAGAAAAATTCACAAAGCATTAAAAAAATATAAAAGTTATTTTAACAAATGACAAAAATTCACATTACAAAAATGAATAATTCTGGTTAGTCAATCAAATAGTAATTAATAACTCTTAAATTCCTTTACATTATTAAAACACGAGACCAAGCACCATGCAGTTAGCAAATATAGGATCAGACTAGGAATTACTTAAACATTGTAATAAAAATGTTAAATCAACAGTTTTGATTTTAAAAAATGCAAATTCTTATCATTATATCATTTCACTTTCTATTTTTATTTAAATTTTATTATTTATAATTGATATTTAAAGAAATTTAGCATGCAAATGAATCCTGTATGGGAAATTCATCTGAGTTGTAGTTTTCAAAATATATATTTCCACATCAACCTGTAAAAAAAACATTAAAAAGTTAATGATCATACACAAAATTTCATATAAAACATACATTTTAGTGAGCCTCCATATAAATTAAACTAAGTGATGAACTCTTAAAGTAGCCATAAAATTTTACCATTAAAAGTGCAGCCAGAAATTTTTTTTAAAAAAAATTTATATAACATGCATATGACATTTATTATGTGTTTAATATCTTGGAAGTTATATTAATAATATATAACTTGGAAGTTATATTAATATAACTAAATATTCTCTTTTTCATATTATTTTATCTAATTGAATGAACTAAGGAATTCAATTACAATGTAGGCTCACTTATTTAGATCAATTAACATATAAATAAATTTATACCTAAAATTTTTTACTCATTAGTTGGTAGAAGTAAAATTTAAAAATCAAAAACATATCTATAATCCACAAAATTACTTTAAAAGCATCAGAAAAAATATTTTTTAAATAATAAAGAAAATAACACTTTCAAATCTAAAATTTGGAAGAAAAAAAACATTTAAAGAATTCTTATATTTCCAATTTCATTTTTAAAAAAAATACACAAATATTTATAAAGTTAAAAATTTTATTAAAAAAAGGCAAATTATACAAAGATCTTTTTTCTTTATCATTCAAAGTATACATTTGATTCAACAAGTATGAGTAAAAAACAAAAAATTTTTGATCATTTTGCAGAAATAATAATTGTTCCTGTAAGCAAAAATATTATCTACAAATATTTACATAACTGAATGAAAAACAATTAATTAATCAACCCCTTTAAAACCAGAAAAACACTAAATATAAAATTGAAACACAAACTTGAAACTGATTTAACTGAAAATACAAACAATGAAAATGCATTTGACAAAAATTGTACATCAAAATAATTATTTTTCTATCTAAAACTAAAGCATTAGTATTTTAAATTTTTATGTTTAAAATATTTCTTAGTTACATAAATTTAAGTAAATATCTTACTAAAATTTAATATAAGAAATATTTTTAACCTATACTCTCAAGTAAATCTCTCTGTTACTCTCATGTATAATAATCTAACAATAAATGATATCCCAATAACAATCCTAATTTATTGCATAAATATAAAAATATCCCATTATAAATAATTAACTCATCATATTCATAAATAATGTATTTATACTTTTATTCCTTAGTTTTAAAAATATTGTTTATGTATACATTGTAAATTTAATATCTGCTTGAGGATCTATTGAATATCTGAAATGGATAAAAAATGCAGAATTGAAATCAACAAGGACCACAAAAATGTTCACAAATTTTCAACAAATATTTAAATTTTTGTAAGAAATTTTCTCAACAATGAATATTCCAACTAAGGCACTTTTCATGAAAAACTTTAAACTATTAAAATATATAGAAATATATTTCCAGTTTTTAGTTTTTAAAAGTCAACAGTGTATAACTATCATCAAACCAAGAACATGCAAAAATATTAATGTATTCAGTGAAATGTACAAGAAACTTTACATTGAACCCTGTATATCATTTAGAAGACACTGCTAAATTCGACATTTTCAATCATAAATTAAACTTGGTTTAGATATTACTACTAAGTTGAAATTTGTTATAAAACTTATATTCATTAAATGTTTCCATATAATTACAAGATATGCAAAAATATTCATAGGTAAGAGAATATATAAGAAAAATATAATACTGGTATAAATGATGCGCATCACAGTACAACACATTCCTTTAGAAAAAAAATGGGGGAGGGGGGCATACAATTATGCAACCATAACAACAATACATCATATATATTAAAAGCAAGATCATTATGGCACAACTAGTTAAAAGATGACAATAATTCTTATTTTTCAGGCTTTATTTTCAAGTATGTGCAAAATCACTGAAGACCAGAAATTAACAATTAACTCTTTGCACACAAAAACTTTTTTACTCAAGTTGCCATAACAAAGTAAGTGATCACTCATCAGGAATCACCCCTTAAATGCATAGAATTAGTTCTGCATGAAACTGATGAGAAAGGTCATGAAAAATATATAAGAAAAATAAAATTCTTACTTTAAAATATAAAAAATATTGTAAAAATATAGAATAGTACTTCATTATCATCTATGATTTATATTTAAATATATGAATTGTAAAGCTTATCTCAGGAAAATTTTTAAATTATTTTTCTAAAAGCAAAGATAAAAAAAAAAATGTAATTGAATAGTAAATTTTTTTATAACCACTTCTAAAAATTAATAAGATTATTTAATTTTCACAAATAAGACTAATACTAAATAAATTTAACACAGGAAATACAAAATGACAGCCAAATTATAATGAATATTCAAAAAAAAAATCTTCAATGTAAATTTTAAATAATTTTGCAAGATTATTTAAATATACATAATAATCAATAAATACATTGATTATTAAGCATACATAATGAAGAATAACTAAATTCCCATTATAACAAGCAATTTGCATCTTGGATAACAAATTTACTTACACCCAAAAAATGAATCAGCACTACTAAAAATGTATTAATTTCAGCAAAAAAAATTATAATGAAGGCAAAATTAATATAGTGACATTAAATTCATTTTCAGCTATTTATTTTAATCATACATAAAAAAGAAAAACCGTCTAATTTTTACTTTAATTATTACTTTATAAATTTGTATGCATGTGATAAACTATTTTCAATTTAATAATTATCCTTCAATGTTTCATTTCTTCTCAATTCAACTTTTAAAATAAATGTGCCATGCAAGAATAATTAAGTTTTCCCACCCCTATAAAGCAGAGAACCAACTCGGAGAGATTGTTCCTTTTTAAACGCATCAGGTGTTTTGCATTACAACATATTAATTCCTCATCTCTGCTGCAGTTGATTTACAGTTTAAAGATTGAAAATCCCTTAATCAATTATATATAGAATATTTTTTAAAGGAGAGCCCTAATTAAAAGAAATATAAAAAAAAATAAGAAGACTCTCACACCCTGCATCTTATAAGTATATTATACAAAATATAATATTCAAACTGAAAAAGAAAGCAATTATAATTAATAAAAACAATATTTTTAAATGAAATAACTAACTGGTGTTAAATTCTCTTAAGTTTTTGTTCATGTGGGATTTTATAGTATGAGATAAACATATACATAGCAAAATCAAACAAAAAACATGCTTGAAATGCATATTAATATATGAAATAAAATAGCATAAAAACCAGCAAATAAAACTACAGAATGCATAAAAATAAAGCACAAATACTAGTTATCAAGTCATAAAAACTTTTTACACTAATAAAACTAGGTAATAAGAGAGAAGTAATTTTCATTGATGATAAATTGAAATGCATTTGTTACATAAGCAGCAAGAAATATGTCAATCGAACTTGAACAAATATGACATACATGTTGACACAAAAAATATTAAAATTAAAATCACTAAAACTTGTTAAACTTAATACAATAAAAATGACGGAAACAATCTGAAAATGCACAATATAAAAAGCAAATGATATACGCCTTAACTATGATTAAGGCTAAAAGAAAAAGAGTATTTATGGATGTTTATGGTTGCTGGTTTACTTGGTGCTTTTCAGATTATGCCTAGATTCATTATACAGAATGTAACCACCTTGGCGATATTTATCATTTGCTTGGCGATAGAATCTAGTGGCCATAAACATCCACAAGTACTGAAAATATATATATATATATTTCTACCAGTTAGTAGCTCTCAACCTATAACCTACATAATGTTTGGCAGTACACAAGGAAAATTTAAAATATAAGATAATTGATAGATTTGCTACATTTACAATATTTTATTATGAAAGGACAAATATATCTCATATTCCTTTCATCGCCTTCATGAGATGATGAAAGCAATAACTGTATTAGCACTAGTTCAATAATTTCAATTGAAACAATATCTTTAATTCAAAATGACTAAAAAATATTATGATGACAATTTTAAACAACTTCAGAATTTTATATTTCACCAAATAGAATATTTACTACTAGTGCAATATGGTCCTATAGAATTTCAAAGCTTCTAATAACAGATAAAATAATAAATAATAATCATGTGTAAAATATTAAGCATGTGTCAGTGGAAAAAAACAGCACCATCACTTTAAATTTCATAATCACAGCTGTACATTTTATTCATCATTCACATTCATTTTATTCATCAAGAGATTTGTATCTCTTTAACTGGCCCTATTCTTGTGCATAATTGGTATTTAGTTATCAACTTCTTGTAAATATATGAATGGCTTTTAAATTCATTATATTTTTAAAATACTAATTATAAAAAAATAAATAGTACAATAAAATGTATAATGCAGTAATTGTATTATTTATAGAAAGTAAATTATGGACAAGTTGAGAACTACTGTAACAAGTAAATGGTTAAAATCTTGTAGAAAATATTTTTTAAAGAATCAATTAGGTGAACAGTTTCCCATGATTGCAGGAAACGATGCACTAATATTGTCAACCTCCTTTTTATATGGTTTAATTAAACTTATGCCTTTATACAGTTCTTCAGTAGGCACTTGCATATACTTCCATTTATTATTGGGACTATGAACAGTCATTTTGTGCTCTTTCAAATAGTCTTTACGCTTATATTTTTTGAGGCAGATATCACATTGGAATCGCTTACGATCAGACATGATGTGGATTTCCATATGTCTCCTGAGATTTCCACGACTGGAAAAGATTCTCTTGCAGTATGGGCATATTGGTTCTTCAAGATCATTCAGGATTTTGTCAAAATCTTGTCTTTTTAAATGGGGATCTTTTAAGGGCCCTAAAGAAATATATTTGATACAGAAAATGAAATTTTGTGTAAAATATAATTACAAAAATTTTTATACATAATATTTAATTTAACAACTGATTACTTTACTCTTTTTCAATTTCCACAAAAAGTCATTTATAGAATTTACCATTAATTCCTGCTTTTTCAAGATCCTTTGAAACATTTTACACTTAAAAAATTACAATGAGTTTTAAAATTTCAATCTTTTTTTAAGTAATTAAAAAATCATTACTAAAATTTGCAGATTTATTAAAAGAATTATTTATTCCATGAAATAGGTTCATAAAACTGTATAAAAATTCTATACTTTCTGATTTTTAACTATTTTAACTGGAATATAATTCCTTAAGTAGCACAAAAATAAACTTTTCAAATTATATTATATATATGATGTAAAAGCAGTAACATAATCTGTATTCCAGAATAAAATTCACAAATATACACAATCATTGACAGTTTTTACAAAAATGCTAAATATGCAATAATGACTATACTATTATGCATCAAATTGCCATTATATATTATTAGTGTTCATGCAAAAGTAAATTAATGTGTTCATTAAAAACCAGATTTTATAACATTTTCAAAAATGACAAATAATAAAATAAATATTTAATACTCAAGGGATATAAAACAAACTAAAAGAAAATAAATCCTACTTTGAAAATTTAAAAAAAATCTAAACAATAAAAAGGATTCTAAATTAAAATAAGTCTACAAAATAACTAATGAAATAAAAACAGAACTAATATCCTAAAGCTATTTTTTTATAATAACCATAAATATCTTAATGAATTTTGCTAATGAAAACTTTATGTTATAATAAACATGAGCATTCTATAATAAATAAAATTTTCATAAAAGCATTTCATTTTTCAATTTAGCAATATTTATAAAATAAAATGCAACAGACTTACCAACCATCTATGGAAAATGTGTGCAAAAAGGAAAGGAATATAATATTAATGAACATTATTAATTTTAAATGTCTAGTAAATATAAAAATCAATATAGCAATAATAAAAATATTTTTTCCCACACACACAGCCAAAAATAAAAAACACTTATACTGAAGTACATACTGATATGTTTCAAACGTGCAAAAACTACCAACAAGAAAGAAAACAATATTATTTAGAATAATCATGCTCATTTATTCATTTATTGAAAGTAATAATTACTGCTTACTTTTATCCAGTTTATTAGTTTTAAATTTATAAATCATTTATAAAGTCAAAATATAAAACTTTTTAAAGAATGCAAAACACATTTAGATGGTAAAAAGTAAAGAAGACATGTACCATATAATCATCTTTTGCAAAATCCATCATATAAATCTTTATAAGGGAAATAATTGATATAACAAAAATGATATTATGTTTGAAAGGAATCAAAATGAGCAAAAATAATAAAGCATCAGACAATCAATATAAAATAACCAATAAGACACTATTTTCATGCACTTTCTATATATATTTCGCATTAGAGCTATAAAGTAAAAAAAAAAAATAATAATAATAATAATGAATATAAAAAATTTTAAAAAACATATTAAATATGATCATTTTATATAGCTTTAATTTATATTATAGTACAAAATTATAAATCAAATATAAGATAAAACAAGCATAAAAATAGGACTTGTCAATTCCTACATAATTTTGCTTTGATTATAGAAAAATAAGAACTAAAAAATCTCATTTATGCTAGCTTTCACACAAACAAATATTTTACATAGAACAATAATTGATTTAATTTAAATACTTACGCTTAACCTCTTCAAGCTGAAAAACCATCAATAAAAAATGAATTACAGCATTATATGAACAATATTTTCAGTTGAGTTTTAATTCAGTGACAGTGAACTGGCATGAATACTTTGACAAAACAATCCATAATATAAACAGTATAACAAAAGTTGAATCCATAGTTAAATTTATCAATATATTTTATTTCGAAAATTCATTTATCCTAGTCCTGTAACAAATTAAAGAAAAAGAGACATAGTTTATAAATTTTTTAAAAAATCAATAATTAAAAGATAGACAAACACCAGTTTTAATGTTCCAACATAAAAATAAATCCTAATTAAAAGCTTTACTGGAGAACCTGAAATCTTTTGCAAAATTACTTTCAATCAATTAAATATATAGTTAAAAAAATAATTAATTCGAAAAATCAGCAATTAAAGATATTTTTCTTAAATTTGAAGTGAATTAGGATATAAAGGAACTTTTTATAACTACAAAAAAAGATTCAACTAAGTTATAATTACTATTTTCAAATAAGTAAATCTTAGAAAAGAATATAACACGACGCATACCTTCTTTAGCATGAATTCCAAACAATCGATCTGCATCACATTCATATCTTAATAATTAGCATTAAATTAAAAATCATCAAGAATACAAATTGATTTTTTAAACAATTAAAAACTAAAAAAAACCATAAGCCAGAATTAAAATTAAAATTAGAAAATAATAGCAAACGCTTAATGTTTGTTAAAATATTAAAATACATAAAGAATTCGCAAGGTTTCATTTTCAAATAAATACAGGCATTTGTTAAAAATATTAAATGCAACAGGTGGATATAGCATGAAATCTGGAATGTAGACAAAGAAATAAAACCAATGCGTAAGATTCTAAAATGAAATATTGTTGCAATTTTAATTAAGATGCTGTATCTTGATTGCGAAATAGTAAACAAATGATGAAATGAGTTAACAAAAATCCACTTACCTCCTATGTTTACAAACAAACATTTGCTCTATAATGCTTACCTGACACCGATACAAAAAATTAGAATATCTGAAAAAGAATTGAAATTTCATAAAAAGCAAATCAATAACGTAATAGAAATGAGTGAGTGGATTTCAGAATACAGACCTTCTTAAATTTTGGTTTTAACTTTGTAAACCCTGAATAACCAAAATATATTCCACACTTTTAAATCTCTTACATAAGATGATAATTCTTTCGAAGTAATAAATTGTTTGTAAACATTTTACATGTGAAAAATGAAATTTAAAAAAATTAACAGGAACCTTTTTATAAATAAGCGCCTTCTAAATCGTTTGTCGTTAACTATCACCTCCGCTCTGTAAATAAGAACCTGAAGAAATCCGCCTGAAAGTTTCAGGAAAAACCCCAAATAATCTCACAAGCGAACACACACCAAACGTCTGGCAACCCTCATGCCAAACCATTCCACCACCTGCTTTCACAATTCTTTCTAAAAGTTTTTAGCGAAGAATTCCACTGAAATTAAAATCCTAACTTATTCTCCATCATACGCCTACCAACACACACTCCTTCCGATCATGAGAAAGCTAAAATTTTCGAAGATCAAACACGAGAAGAGAAGGGAAAAAAAGACAGGGGCATACTCACCAAACGGAGACGCGAAAACTGACAGTCAACCAGTACAGTAGAAAACGAATGGGAAAGTAAAAAATAAAGAAAAGAAAAGAACTCCGGGAAAGACGAAAGCGGAAAAAGAAAAAGAAATAAAACAAACTAAAAAAAAGGAAACAACCCAAACAGGATATGGAAAAGACATGGGAGTCAACTTCGCTCCTCTGACGTCACACATGTACGTGCAGTTCGAAAGAGGCGCCTGCTCCAGAAAAAGAAGGAAAAATATTCGTAGCCGGTTTTTTCCCATTCGTTTTTAGGCCAGCCCATGCGGTGGCCGCACAAGGAACACGAAGCCTCATTGCACAACCCAGGAGTTAGCGTTACGAGGAAAAACCGACACTGAATCATTTTTCCTACGAAATTATTTCCCCCTCTCTGTACCTCTAATCGTCAGCATGAAATTCCGAGTTTTTCGAGACCTTTGGAAGGTGTGTGAAATGGGAATCGATTCAACTTGTTGAGCATATAATATTTATTAAAAATACAAAGAAACTTGAGATCGTAAGATTCTTAAACAATTAATGTTGTTAAAGAAAGTAGATATTTGTGTCTAAAATAAAGAAATTATTAATCACATTATTGATAGTATTTAAAATCCTATTATTTTATTATTTTTTCGTTGCTTCAATTCTCAGTATACTATACTTCTTTATTAGATTATTTCAATTAACGAATAGTTATATTTATGCAAATTATGTATAAGATTAGAGGATATTGAAAAGAGTAATTCACGCTTCGAAATTCAGATAAAAATGTTGTCAAAAAATTACATTTTTTTTAAATGAAATTTCGTAGAAAATTATATTTTATCAGCTTCGTCTTTTTGTGAACTTTTGATTATATTGGCTGCAGATTAAATATTTTTATATAACTTGTATTTTTATTAATTTGTCTTTTCTCAATTGCAATATGTTGCTTTGATAAAATTACATTCTGCTGGACGTTATAAATCATTCGTATTTTATATTACTTTGATTCTTTTAACCGGCTGTTATATTCAAGAAACATCTCCCTAAAACGTTGCATAAAAACTGAAAATACTTAATAACACAGATTATTTTTCTCCTGCTAGCGTAGATAGGAAAAAAATTAATAAAACAGAAACCTAAGCCAATGTTTATTTGATTGTTAATTTAGTAATCAAGTCTTAACCGACAAAAATTTTCAACGAATAAAGAAATAAATTTAAATAAAATTTATATCTCATTAATAAAGAAAAGTAATTTTGAAAAATAAAAAGTTAAACTCAAAAAAATAATAGCAATGTGAAACAAACAAGTAGTGCATATGAAACGCGTTTTAAATTCAAATTCTGAATTCAATGTAAAATTCAAAGAGAAAGTATCTTATATTTTATATTAATTTAGGTCTATGAATAAAAATGAATAATAAATAACTTGTTTAAAAATCGTCTGATTATTATACTTATCTACTTATCAGTAAAATATTTACTTTTTATTTGAAATCTAAAATTAAACCAACATTTTTTGAATGCCAAAAGTAAATACGAATTTCCGATAACATAATATAAATAAGTTATCAAAATTACTTTCATAGATTTCTTGAAAAAATATTTTTAATAATGTTTTAATTTGAAGAGACGATGAAAGGAAGATCAGATAAAATAAAAATTATTTCCTTGTTGTTGTTTTTTTAAATATATGATTAACATTTCGCAGATTTTTCCTTCCGAAACTGTACTCCGAATGCTTCCAGAAATGCTTTTTTTTTTATTTATTCATTTGAAATTGATAGAAAAAAAATTTAAACAGTCATTTATTACTGAATAATAGAATACATTTAAATCACGAAAACGCAGATGAATTTGATCTTGTATCTATTGTATTCTTCGAGTCACGAAATGGAGCATTTATGCACTACTCGAGACTTCTTTTTTTTTATTTAATAGTGTCGCGTGACAAATATAACTGCGCATGATAGGATCATTAAAATTAAAATAGCGTCTTCACCAAAATGTATATAAAGCGAGCGACATGTTAAAAATTATATTATAGAATAGGTTTCTACAGTTAATAATAATTTAAATGTATTGATTATCTCATAGCTTCAATTTTGTTTATTATCTGATGAAGCCGACGTTATTCAGGATGAAAATATTTTCATTTCTTTTATTAATAAAAAAAAGTTAATCATCAAATTAATTATGCACCTGTCTTTGTACTTCAGCATTTGTGAATAAAATATGTTCTTATATATGTAACAAATCTTAAATAAAACGTCGATCAACGTACAATAAGAATGCAATTAAAAATAAAGAGCATTATGAGAAAAAAATTCAATGTTCTAAACGAACTCAATGATTTAAAATTGAATCTTTTTTATTATTATTATTTTGCATACAGTATAGCCAAAACGGATTTTTCTTTTACCTTCACTAAGCTTAAAAGAAATTTTAAGATGCTTCTAAACTAGATTATATAATTTAAATAGGAAAAAAAAATTAGTAGAGAAATACTAACAAATTTCAAAATAACAAGTATAGTCCATATTTCACTATTCAAATTCTATCCAATCATGAAAGAAAAAATAAAATGCATGTCCTTTTAAAGAAATCCATCAAATTTTTCTGGCTGCAGCAATGTATTCGAATGCCAGCTTTAGATTTGGATCCAGATAACTTAAAAACATGATTATTATTATTCACTTTTTTGCAAATTAAAACTCTTATCTCTACAAATAATAAATGAAAATATATGTCTGTATATTGGCATTGTACAGGACCTATCGTATGAACTAGGCCTGCTAAATTTGTTAAAGATATACTTTGGAGTGTAGAAATGTTTTTAGTTAATTAAAAATCAAGCGAGATATAGATATTTTTCTTCATTATTTCATGAAAATATTACTGATTTTTACACCATTTTAAAGTGTGTAATTATATCAATTTAATTGATATGAGGGTTTTTCTTTCTTAATTTAGATAATTTTAAAAAAAAATATTTCTTGCGTTATTTTCGACACTAAATTTTATTGTTGCAATGAAATTCAAACCATCTTCAATGTTTTATAAAATATTTAATCACATGATTTTATTCCATTGTTGAAAGCTAAGGAACAAAGATTCTGCACAGTTTACATGAGAAATCATGAACTGAATACACTATTACTATACACTATTGGAATAGACAAAATGCCTTTTGAAATATATTATTCTAAAATTTATTTTTTTAATGACATTATATTGTTACGGGACTCGACTCCATTAGGGAAGTCTCATATTCACGATAAACAGATTAAGCGTAAATTTAAGAAAATAAATTGATGCTTAATATACTTGTTGAAGTAATCATGAACTTCAAGCTATGCAATAAGAGATTTATTGAACACAACCAATATTTCCGCCGAACCAAGCTGTTTACCAAAAACAAATTGTACATTAGCAGATTGCAAAATTAGCTGAATGTTTTGCATCTGGTTCAAACTTTTTTTTCAACTGTTTAAAAAGTGCTCTGACTTTCTGAATACATGCAAATTAATGAAGTTTATTAGTCCCACTTCGAAAAATAATGGCATGCACCATGATACATATGTGAGCTTAATTATTCCTTTTAATGCTTAGAAATTTCAGAAATAGTTTCAAATTTTTTATAACTCCTAAAAATTAATCTGAAAATGTTTGCTGTTTCAATATTTTTATAATAATTACTACCCAATAAGAATGTGAAGGTGATGTATCTTGCACAGTGGCAGTCAGATTCATATGTTCATATGAGTTCAAAAGGATTAAATCAGCGCCAAATTTTCGCACTTTCAACTTTTTCCACCCTTAATAATTTAATTGTTAGATTGGTAGTTGAAACTAAATGCCCAGCAAAATGATGAACAAAATAATAAAGACAGTTTAATGAGCGTATTTACTTCTTCCTTTTTTTTCTTTCTTTTTTTTTTTTTTTTTTTTTTTGTATATAATAAATTAGAACCCAATCATCTTGAATTTTTTTGTTTGTCATTTTTGGTATATTATATAAAGATGCAATTAGATTTAGCATTGTAAAACATATATGGGGGAGGGGGGAATTCTCCTTTCAGCTTTCTAATTAAGACAACCTGTCATTTTTTTTTTTTTTTTCTGTATCCCTGTCTGCAGACTCGCTGATCTTTGGAACGCGGCTTAAAGGTGTTCTTCCTCTATCCCTCCATGCTAAAAGTTGTTGAGTTAAAAAAAAAAAAAAAAAAAAAAAAAAAAAAAAACCGAATATGCAATTCGAACATTTTTTTTTCTTTCCATTGATTTTAAATCAAATTTGTCACAGAATTACGATTTTATAAAAAGATTGCATACCGAATTTCACTTATCGAAATCACTGCGCTTTTAACTTATCGCGGTAAGTCAAATCATGACTGTCATGGTAATCTGGTACAGATCACCACTTTAAATGTTATATCTGTGTACCAAATTTCATCTATTTAGCTTTTACATTTTGTAGTTATCATGTTCATTTGGGATCGGACACCCAGATAGACACGCTTTCTATGAAAGGAGTTGGTTCAAAATTTATTGAAATCTTCATTACATACCAAATTTCATACATCTAGTTCAAAGCGATTATTTATCGTGTTTATAGGAAAAGAATAAGTAATTCGCTTTTTTTTAGCAAAATTACTTTAACTATCAAATAAATAATTATTATATTTCACTCATTCTTCAGCATGTTTGATCTTAAAATAATAATTAAATTGATTTTATTACTTTCTCTTCGAAATTCGAGAAAGTTTAGTAATCGTCAAAAAATCGTAAAAATATAGTAATCGTTAAATCGAGATTTCGACGAATCTCCATATTTTAGACTTCCCTGAGTTTGCAACATACATGTTTGGAAAATGTCCGTCTGTCAGTCTGAGACAATAATAACTCAAAAACGCTTTGAGCTAGACGGACGAAATTTGGTATACGATTTTCAAACCAAATTTGAAACTTTCTACGAAATTTTGAGCAAACTCTGTGTAAAGAAAGTCCGTCTATCCTAGCTGATCGAATGTAAGTTAAAATTATAACTACAAAACGAAGAGAGCTAGATGGATAAAATTCGGTACATAAAAGTAATACCTATATTGTAGGCACCTATCAATTTTTAAAAGAAATACAAGTAGGGGTTGACGGTCTGTACTTTCAAAAACATGTAAACGCGGTAACTCAAAAACACAATGATTTAAATCTATCAAATTTGGTATATGATTTTGCGATTTTAAGTGTGGTTTTATGTCAAATTTTTGTTTCAATCGGCTAAGAAGAATGTGCCTGAAACCCAAGTTCGATTTTTTTGGATACTTTTGATTGCATGTCAGGGATTAATCGCCAAATAACTCGCCAAGATCACACGATAGATTCATTAAAAATGCTAAATCCACGCCAAAGATTACGTTGTAACTATTGTACGCCAGTGCCATGCAAAGTGTTACTTGGATAACATCTTTGTTATAGAGTATGCGAGAAAGTTTTGAGGAGATCACTCCTCCCACTTGTTAGTTCAAATTTTATAGTAAGCTATAAAAAAATTATCCGTACAATCTATGCAATATTTCCTTTCTTTCTGAATTCTTATTTTAAAGAAAAATGGTTTATTCCAATAATTTTATCTCTCTTTTTTTCTCCAAAAAAATTTTTTAAATGTAAAGTCACCTACGAAAGAAAATTGATTTCAAATATTATTAAATAAAGTATTTTAAAGTAAACAGAAGATTGATACAAATTTCGGATCATTCTGAAACTTGTTCAGATTATGTTGCAAAGACTCAGCTCAATCGGCCTGAAACCCTAGTGACTACTGTGACATTCCTTTTCCCCACACTCGATAGTTGGCATTCCCGGCCATTCTTCATCAACGGAACTCCTACAGTGTTAAGGGAATCCAGATTGCCAAATGGAGAACCCTCCTTGTAAGTACGGTCATCTGACCAATGAGTGTGGGTCCAGATAAGGAACCACACGTGCGTTTCCCAGGGAAATAAATCGTGTCTTCAAAAGGCCAGATGTCTTCAGATGTCCTTCATTTTTCCCATTGTGGAGGGTGGATCATCAATGGACATTTCTCACTGTCGACCAGAGACCATTCAGGTTTGTTCTGAACGGTGATTGGGCATCAGGGAGCCCAAGTGTACCAATGTGGACATGAGAGGTGGAGTCCGAGAGAAAAATAAAAGGTGAGATTTTTCGGAAAAAGAGGGAGAGATGAGCTTCGTGTGAATCGGACTTCTGGGAAAAATTCCACCTGAAGGAAATTCGGTGGAAC
Organism: Argiope bruennichi; assembly: GCF_947563725.1. NCBI lineage: Eukaryota > Metazoa > Arthropoda > Arachnida > Araneae > Araneidae > Argiope > Argiope bruennichi. The sequence continues at coordinate 62,621,487 of NC_079154.1, forward strand.
CCGAGAGCTACCCCTGTAGTAGCCTAAGACGCCAACCGCCTGTTAGCTGTTCTTGTGAAGGTGTTTTCTCCGAATTTGTTCGAGGAAATATTCTTGTTTAAATTTCGTGCTGTAAATAGTATCATTCATTTAACCTATATGAGAAAGAGTTATTTTAATGTAAATAAAGGTAGGCTGTAAATAAAGAAAATGGTATACAAACGCTACCCTTTATTTGATCGGACACGATCAAGTTATTGCAATATCATAATTTTTTTATTTGATCAGACACGATCAAGCCATTACAATGTCATAATTTTTAAAAGAATCTGTAGACGTTGAGCACCGTCATGATAAATTATTATATTTTAAAACATCTGAAACACCGCCGTTTAAAATGCCTAATTTTGAATAAAACATGAATCGAAAAAGAATGAATTGTGAAATAACATTATTATTATTATACGTGAAGAAATGATGAGCTAATATCACTAAAAAATCCGAATGCGATCATTTTAATGAATAAAACTATTTTTTATATTTATTTTTTGAGATGCTCCATTTGTTAAAAATGTTGTAATATAATAACAAATTCACAAACAATGCTTTGGAAGAAAATTATTTTAAAAAGTTTATAAATATTTATAAATAAAGTAAAAATTTAATTATTTTTCTATAATTGATTTTTACAAAATTCTTTGAAATTTTTATTTATACATATATCAATGATTGTTTAATTATTCTTGTTCCAAATATAGTAATTCTGTCTTATTCCATGTGTCTGCAGGCATTAAGCTTCTACATAGTCTTTCATTTCTTTTCAATTCAGAAAATGATGTTTTTGCTTATGGTTTTGAATCGATATGTATGTGTGAGGGGTCTATTTTAACACTAGGAAATTTGATGATGGCATTTTGGGGACTTAATACTTTTCAGTGAGGTTACTGATTTTTTTCCTTTATCAGCTTTCATATAAAAAAATAATAACTCCTTTAATTCTTCGTCAAATATTGTATTATCTACATCATTTTAATGAACAGATTTTAATTCTTTTAAAGCAAGCGTTCTTTATATATGTATATAAATATATTAAAATCAGAAAATATTTTAAGGTTTTCTAACTTATGTACAAATTATTTGTTTCATCTACACACTTCTTCAATTAAATATCTGTGAATAAAGTTAAAAATATTGTAAACAAAATTTTCTCAATTAGTGGATAAATTTTCATCTTCTTCATAAGAAAATCTTTTTTATCGACGCCTCTAATGAGAAACTTTTCCTGAGTTCATGAAGTTGTTGTAATAAGAAAAGTAATTCAATTAAATATTTACCACAGAATTTACTCAGAATTCTAATGATATATCAAATAAAACTACTGTTTCTGGTTATATTCTCCAATGGCAGTACAGCCGAATTCGCTTTTGAACAATTATTTGTAAAGACCATTTCAACCTTCCCTAAAAAAAAACTATCAAGGTTCATTTCTTCGTCACCCTGTAGTTCGAAGAGAATCGCTTCTCAAATGTGTTTACAATCTCAGTAAAGATTAATTTAGTTTAGTTATATTAACGTCCCGTTTTAAAGCAACACTAGGGTTAGTTTGGGACGGATCTCATAATTTTGAACTGAGGTCAGATAACGAGGACAGTACCTGAACTGACACCCCCCTCCTCGCCCAACTTCTACGTATCCAACGGGAGGATGTTTGGCCCCGACAGATTTAACAAGCAGCAGACCTGCTTACATGACGGATCCCGAACCTAAAACCCTCTAGTTCCGAAGCCGGGACTCTACCACCAGGCCAACGCAGCCCTATCCCAGTAAGGAATAAACTTTTTCATGTTAAGGTGATTTCAATGCGTTAATTTATTTAAAGCTTCAACGAGATTTCTTGCTCAGAAATGAACTTTGAAACCTTGATTGTCATAATAAAATGGTAGTTTATAAAGCTGATAAGTATTCTCAAATTACACTGAATGGGAGTTCAGTAAACTTGTGAAGAGAAATCAGAAAGGCATTGGTATGTATGATTTGGAGCCCCAGAATTAACCAAATAAATTCAGAGGTACGAGATTCTTGCCTATCGAACTGATCCAAGCCCCCTAGGGGGGGGGGGGGGGTGAATTCATATTTGGTGATAAGAAGTTCCCTGTATGGTGATTAACTCTCGACGGTTCGAATGGTGCAAAAATAGTGTGAAATCGAATATCCCCTACCGATGACAAAATATGCCTCCTACGGGAGAAATTGTACTGTGACTAGTGATGGGCCTTAGGATTCAGCCACAGTTCCCGCTTTTGTTGCCACGAGATTCCGCTCGTTCATAATTTCCGTGTGCCTTCGGGCAGGTCGGAGTAGTTATTTATAATTATCGGACCGATGCATCATTGCTATTGGCTAATAATATTTATTGAAAAGAAAAGCTCATTATTCACTCTAATCATTGAAATGGCAGCTCCTTGAAAAAGTGCTTTATTTGAAAATGACAACTCGCACGTGGTAACAACTGGTTCACCGGAAATATCCACTGCAATTAATTTCAATTAAATATCTTGTGTAAAACTTGATGTTCATCATCATTCCTCAACAAGACATTTTTACGCATCAGATTGCTATGTTATGTTATGTTATCTTATCTTGTCGTCTTAATAGCTATAGTAGTTTAGATTCGATTTCAGCAAGTGGGGAATATACTATAGCAAGGACAAAAATTTCGAACGAGTTCTTAGATTAACGTGAATGACCTGAGCTCAAATTGGGAGAAAATATTAGTTTTGAAACTGTCGTTTCAACCCATTATCTTACAATTAAAGGCAGAAGGTCAATTCAAATTGTATGAATTAGTACTACTATTCATTTGATTCTAGGAGACCAAAAAATAATTTTCAATCTCTAACTTCCATTTTTTTTTAACATAAGCTTGTGACACTTCTTTTGAAAATTCTCATCAGTTACATTCAATTCCATCCTTATCCACTTCCATCCTCAAAGCTGAAATCCTATACCGACCAAATGGTTCACCAGAAATATTGATTGCAATTAATTTTTATCAGATGTAGCTGGTGAGGAGGGATTTACTTTTCCTTCAATCACCGAATATCTCTTTTTCCACCACGCACTTCTAAGGAATTGTAGTTATCGAAAAAATTTCGTTAAAGAAGTTGTTCTTTATGATGAAGCAATAGTTTACCCTTCTTCTATTCAATTTCCTTTCGATTTCACAAGCTAAAATTTGATTTTTAGTATAAATTAAAAATTTATGAAAAAAATTGATTATTTCAAAATAAATATTAATGGCTTCGTGATCCTTATCAAATAAATAAAACTTCAACACAGGTATTGAAACTATAAGTAAATTTTATATTTTGAAACATTTATAATTATTTTGTTATAGAACAAATACCTTAACCACACTGGCTATTCTACCCCGCCTAATAAAGATATTGGTTTAAGTCTGGTTGACCAGACCACCGAGACAGCAACTCTGGCGGATTCTATGGTTGATTCCTAAGGGCCATCACCTGTCACGGTTCGACTCTTCCCGTGGGAAGCACATCTCATCATTGATAGGAAGTAGCCGACCCCCACCATTTCTGTATCCACCAAGGTGGTGAGAAACAACGACCATACCGGAAGCTTCTCATCCTCATTTCTGAGGTGCCCCTAGTGGGAGAGAACTTATATCTTAAACAATGATGGGACATCCTTCTCTCGGGAAAAGTTGTACCGTGACCGGTGATGGCCCTTAGGATTCAATCACAGTTCCCACCAATGTTGATGTCGCGGTGGTCGGGTCGTTCAGTTTTATCCGTGTGCCTTAGGGCGGGTCGGAATAGTCAATGTGTGATTTCTAGACATTTCAGGTATTTAAGAACTAAACAAAACAGTAATACAGAAAAAGTGAGGATACTTTAGAGGTATAAGAAATCGAGAATGGAAAGTTTATCAAACGGACTAAACCGATGAAATTATCCTGAACTGACACACCTATTGCCCGTTCTCCAGTCTACACTATAAGACATTCTCAGAAGTTTCTCCTTTTCTGTGCTCTGTATTTATAAATAGCAGCAAGGAAAAGAAGATTATTCCTACTTTCTCTAGAGAAATGTCCTCCTCTCACCTATGAAGAAACGGGGAAAAATGACTGATACAAAAAATTTAAAATTTTAGAAAAGGGTTGGAGATGAGGCTTTGCGTCATATAAAAGAAGTGTTGTCTCATTACATTGGCGCGAATGAATATGATGAAATAATGGATAAATTAGATACATATAAAAGGTAATTTACTGTATTTGAAATTCACTTTTCATTACAAAACTGAAAAAATATTTTTGGATTTGAAAATAAAAGATTTTAAAATAAATAAACGAAACGAAAACTTTGTAAAGAATGGATCCTAATTTTAGTAATTAATACAAAGTTTTGACACTACACTATCAAGATTTTGTGTAAACCTGTTTTTTATACTTACGTAAATTAATTTAACACCTTTGCATTTGAATGCATTTAATTAAAGAAACATTGGAGATATTATTTTATTAATTAAATAAAAATAAACTGAGCAATGTATTTGTTGACTTAACAAAGTATAAATCATTGTAGCTGCCCATTTCATGCTCACTTCCGAAAAATTCATTTAATTTATCTTTATTTTCATATTGTGAGTAATTTTCACTTATTTTATTTCTTGTGTCACCTCGATTTTTTAAATTTTGATAATCCTTATTATTAGAAATAAATGAGATAGTAAATTTAATTAGTATATTATAAACATTTTTTTTTCTATCTGCAATGCAAGTTACAACCATTCGTCTTTCAAATTTTTTCACGAACGTACTCATATGTTAACTAAATTCGCTTCAAAATAAATATAAGAAATGGAAAGCAAAAGCTAATTTTTGGGATCAATTATTGCAATTATCTTTAAAAAACACAACATTACTAATAACAACCAATTATTATACCGGAAATTCTCCCTTGTTTTTGTTACGATTAAATTCAGGATTCGTTTATTTGATAAGAATTGAAATGGTAGTGATATCTATAAATAACGTTTAAAATCAGATGATGTTATGTCCTTAAACTAAAGGAAGTCAGAACCTTCAAGTAAAGTCCTTAATCCGTACTCAGATTTTTAAAATAATTTGTTGTTAAAAGACACCAAATAGGTGGAAATTCATAAATCATATAAGCATATTTAGATGCAAGAGGTTTACAACTATATATTAAAATGATTAAAATCCAAAAAATAGTTTTAAGTTAAAATTTTAATAAATGCCTCTTCATACCTTCGTTCAAATAGTATTAAGATTTTAAAAACATTCAAATAACCATTAAAATAACTTTTGTTATAAAATTCCATGAACAATTTAATGAAATTTTTTTTAGGAAGTTAGGAAGAATGTGGATGTCACCACCCGTTTAAAGAAAAAACGACCTTCTGTCACCCCACAAAAGTATTGTATGATTTCTATGAAATTGCACAATGTAGTACAAAAAATCATAATAAAATTGTACAATATTTTGTGCAATTAAAAACCATATTAGTATCCTCTAGTAATCTGAGTTCTTTTTAAAAAGTAACAATTTAAAACTATCATAAATTGAAAATTCTAGATTATCATTTAGAATTTTTAATTGATATTAATAAAAATCATGTATAGTAATATCGAATGAATTTATTGATACAGTTCCTCCGATTAACGCAGCGAGAAAGTCAGCCATTCATCTACAAATTCAGGTAATAATTCCGATTAAAAATTAGGGCTGGAATTAGGAAAAATTGAAAACTGGAATAGGTAAAATAAGTAACTGTATTTTAACATTTGCCTGTAGGAAAAATAAATTACAATTATTAACTTACTTACCTATAGGAAATTAGTTACCTAGAGGTAAAAGAATAATATTAGAGATTGTGAATTGTAGAAATGTACCAATACAAGAGATGTAAGTCATCAACTACTTTATGAAGTCTTCAAAGCAGTAGGGGTAGAATGGCTATAGCAAACGCGAGAAAAGTTCCAGAAAAGGAAAAGCAAAACAGGTGTTCTAAAGAATTTTAATCTTGTTTCCAAGAAAATTCCCTGGTTCTAACTTGCTGCAGACCTCCCGCATTGTCAGCCCTTCCCCACAAACGGGAGAAATCAGCCACAAAAGACACAGATAGTTTGAGAGGGATCGAACTGGTTAAGAAATACTCAGGTGTTTTCGAAGAATAGAATGGAAACGATTCATTGTAAGAAAATGGCCCACAACTATTTGCCTCAAAACTGATACTCTCTCTGTCTCTCTCTCTTTTTTTTTGCTAGTTATCCAAATATCAGGTGCAAGTGACTTAAAATCTTGAAGTCCTGAATCCCATGATTTGTGTTCAAATGAAATTTAATATCGCTGCAAACTGGAGACGGAGGTCAACAGAATGCAACATGTGATTAGAATCGAAATTTTCTAATTCACAGAACTGCAGAAAAGAAACAATTTAAAAGAGAGGAAATGTGAACCTCTAATCCGAAACCTCATAGTAGGAACATGTTTTTGGCTTGATACATCTCTTTATTTCATTTTTAAAATTGACGCTTAATTATATAGCAACGATAATGTGTCCATATAAAAATGCATTTAATATTGTCGATCGCACTTGAATTTAATTCAGTATCTAAAAATATAAAAAATGCTATTGTAAAATATGCTTAAAATATTTTTTAAATTTATTACAATTAGGGAAAATGTACAGATATAAACTGGCATCTCTGAAAAAAAACTATTTTATTTTTAACTGATGTAAAAAGTAAATTTTTTATGAGTGGCTCTGATAATATGCACCAGAATTATTGAAGGAACATATTCGAAATTCAATTAATTTTTAATTAAAAGTCTTATTAAAACTTTGCAAAATTCTTTCTTAAAAAGCATCTGCTACTCGAGAAGTTAACTTTATTCAAAATGTAGTAAATCTAAATCTGTAGTACAGAGTAAAGTAGTACAGAGCCTCACAGAGAATTTTGAACATTTTTTCCATCATGTCGCAATTTACAGCGGATATGTCTGTGAACAATATCACATTAAAACTACTTTTTCCATTTATTTTCTTATTGAGTTTTCTCTCTCTTTTCTTATCATGTGAGAACATAGCATTTTTTTGGTTTGAGGTTTTTGAAGCCTCAAAATGCGTAGGCAACAAATTGGCGGTTTATCGCTTTTGAGGCATCAATTTTTCGCTTTTAGAGAAATGCAGAAAGAGAATTAAAAAATAATGCAGAAGGTTGTCACATTTGACGATTTATCGCCAACTAAAGTTACAACTTGATTTCCAAATTATTCATTCTCTGAATTCTTACGAATTGTCTTAATTAATTTAAGTCATTAAACAGTTTAAAGTGGTTTGAAACAAGAAATTTGCCATCCTAGATTCCCCCCCCCCCTTTTTTTTTTCTTCTGTAATACTCTGTATAGACAGTGGTGACTATAATCATTACTCTGAAGATGTATATTCTAATTCTAACCGTCCTGATGAATGTTCAAATGCAGCAAAACAATTTTTTTTTTTCTATTTGAATATCTCGTTCATTTTATAAATTACTATAGCTTCGGAAGTTTATTTGCAAGAACAGAATTAGTCCTATTTTCCCCGAGGTCTGTCAAAATGAGCTGATTTATATATTATCCGTAATCATCTATTAAGAATTAAAATTGCCCTTTCGTCAAAGTATAGGAATCGTAAATATATATACTTAGCTAATAATGGTAAAAATACAAAATGGCAATGAAATATTAGGTACTATGGAAATCATTCATTAAATATTATGATAACCCTCTACTATTTAGTTGGATTGAGACGAAGTAGAAAGGGATGATAAGTTTGATTTCAGCTATGGAAAATTTGTTTAACTTTTAAATGCTTTGAATAGTAAGTAATATTACTAGATATATATGGACCTTGACAAATGTTTAAGGTAGGCCTATTTTTCTGTCTGAGGGGTAACCACAAAAATAAGCCACCCTCATCATGCTTGAGCTCATGGAGTAATATGAAGATCGAACCACTATGACAACATAGTCTGGTACTATGAGCTGCACCGTAATTGCCCCCATTACGGTGCTACTCTCCCGGTTGACGAAAACCAAGCTGGAAGAACTGGAGGAACAAGCTGGAGAACCAAGCTGGAAGCGTCTTGCACAAAACTGAGGTACTCCCTAGTGAGAGGAATCAATGGACTTCTTGCGATTTCTCTGGAAAATAAAGGGAGGGATTCAGAACAGAAGACAATTTATTTTCGAGTGTCAACCAGTAGTTGAGGCTGAGAGATTGGTTCTTATGTTCTTCCGAATCATTTAGATAATATTCATAGAATAATAGACTAAATTATTATTTATTATATGGTTATTAAAAAAAAATCCTAGTTTAGAAGTTATTTTCGTTGTATGTAATCATTAAAAATGATGAGCTTCCATTTCCACCGAAAATGCCGCAAACTAAGCGAGATAATAGTTTAATGGTTTTTAATGTAAAATATTTTCATAAGCTGGCACGTTAAACGTTAAAAAATAATAAGTTGTCACATTTACGTTAAAGAAATTCATGCTAGAAAATAACTGCTTCCTTAAATATACAGACACAGAGGTGCATAAAATAATTTACCATTATTTCACGCATACATCCTAGAGTCCTAGAATGATTCTTTGCAATTAGCTTTGGACATATATTTTTTTGTTTGTATTATACACTTACACAAAAACAAGTATTAAAATTTTGTTATATATAATTCAATATTACAATTCTCATAATAAATTCAATAATATTATTACCATAATTTTGATTCACAGAAAGGTAGCAAAAAAAAAAAAAAAAAAAAAAAAAAAGATTATTATTGCGCGTGCGGATATAAAAATAGATGAATGTTGGGGTAAAATCCTAGATGGGCCCACCTCTTGGCGACTTATTTGAAATCTTGCCAAGTTGACTACTAATTAAATATTTATTATTATTTTTCAATTAAAAAACGACACTTGAAGGCCAGAAATAATAATAAAATTAAATAATAAATAAAATAAATATAATTAAAAATAAAATAAAAATAAATAAAAAAAATCCATCTAGGTTGATTATTTAATAATAAAATAAAATAATAAAAAATAAAATAATAAATAAATAAAAATAAAGAAAGAAAATAAAAAAATTAATTAATTAATTAAAATAAATATAGTAAAAAATGAAATAAATTAATTAACTAAAATAAATATAGTAAAAAATGAAATAAATTAATTAAAAATAAATAAAAGAAATCCGTCTAGGTTGCCACATTGGCGATGTTATCGCCACTCTTTTGGCGAGAATTCAAAAAGACGCCAAGAGGTGGGCTGTGCCAGGATCCACCCGAATGTTGATAAATTTTACAATGTAACTAATTTAAAAAAGCAAAAATTACTAAATTAATTTTAAAAGCTAAACTAAATAATAATTTTTAACTACTAATCCTGAAAATTATAATTTAATTAATAAGAGAAAAACAATAAATAAATAAATATTTTTAAAATTTAGATCTTTCTAATAGATTATAGACAATCCAGGAAAACTTTTGATCTTCAGAATGTGTTGCTAACATTTATGGAATGGCCAATGAGAACTTTCAATCTTTCAAAGGAATTTAAAAATAAAAAATTAAAGCTTTTTAAAAGTATCTTTTTATTAACTGATTGTGCAATAATAGGCTGGAGACTAATAAATTCCTTTAAAAAATCATTGGCGATATATCCCTGAAATGTATTATAAAATTAATCTTTAAAATGATCGATTTCTTACTTTCCTATTCAATCAAAAAGAATTTGACTCAAAATAAATGATAAATTTGGCTGCAGGTATTGATTTTTATATAGATTTCATTGATCATAGAATCTAGAGTGAACTGTTGAGTAAATTAAATTTTTTGACAGTTGATTTCAAAAATTAAGTGAAACCATAACTGAAGAAAATGATCAGCTAATTTCCTAAGATTCTCAATTTCTCTAAGAGAACATTCAGCTACGTAATGTATATTCTTCCTAATCAACAAAAGTCTGACGATGTTAAATTTAATTCATAAAACAAAATAGTCAAACTCGGGACACACAACGAATATTTATGATTCCTAACAAACACAAAGGTGCGCAACGAAAACCTTGATTGGTTAATAACATATCAAGGTTCAATTTTTAAAATTCTTATATACATACATTGTTATTGATACACAAAAGACAACATTAGCAATGTCCGGTAAAATCCTAGATGGGCCCATCTCTTGGAGACTTATTTGAAATCTCGCCAAGTTGACTAAGAATATTTGTTATTGTTATTTTTCAATTAAAAAACGATACTTGAAGGCCAGAAATAATAATAAATAAAATATAATAAATAAATAAAATAAATAAATAATAATAAAATAAAATAAAATAAATAATAATAAAAATAAATAAATAAAATAAAATAAATATAATAAAAATTAATTAAATAAAATAAAAATAAATAAATAAAAAATCCGTCTAGGTTATTACATTGGCGACATTATCACAACACGTTTGGCGAGAATTCAAAAAGACGCCAAGAGGTGGGTTCTGCTAGGATCCACCCGCAATGTCCTATTACTAGTTGTTTTTCATTGCTGCACTATTTGCTCCAGAATCGTCTTCTACCCATAACCAATATAACCACTATAATTTCTTCTGACGAAATGTAGAATTGGGACAATATGCCGTTTTGCTGTATCAAATACAGGTTAATACTAATACGTACTAATGATGCGCCAGATACTTTTATAACTAACACTTCTATCTGATATTCTTGTATACGATACAATGGGCGACAGGTATTGGTTCTCGCATTTGTGGCGAGACTGGTAGCTGATACTAATATGATTCTAACTTAAGATTTCGCTGCTTCGGAAGAAGTATAGATGATGATGCGACGATGACCTTGATTCAGACAGTGATTGATGGATGGGTTAGAAGAGAAAAGGAAAGCCTTGTATCATTTATTAGTGGAGGAGAAGGCGGATACTCTTAAGTGGTATGAGCACCATTACATTTGTTAAGGGCATTAATGGATAGGGATAAAATAAATATAGTTTTTTAAAAAAGATCTTGCATGTTCATAGCATCTCTGAGGTAGGACGACGAAGTAGGCTATATCGATCAGTATCAGTTAAATCCAGAAACTGATTCAAAATATACCTGATACTCTTAGTCTATATTAATTTTTATGTACTTGATACTTTTGGTACTTTGTAAAAAATATGTTTGGGATTTCTAAGCCCCAAATTCAAATTTATCGAAATGTAAAAAAAATTCACTCTTACCATGTTATTCCGGGATCTTCTAAATGAGATAGAATCGAGGTATTCCAAGGTGAATTGGATCACATGAAGATCGAAATCATTAATCCAAGTGTTCTAACTTTTGTCATCTTTTTTGTTTGCAGGACGAGGACACAAGCACAGATAATTATATACAAATATTTACATATATTTCATTTTACGTGCACAAATTCTTTCTACAGCATAAAGCCATTTGTGGTTCCATCATACACACTTCATCAACCCAAACTTAAAACCTCAACATATCTGTTGCTCAGTGGGATCATGTAATTAGGGTTACGCCAGGAATCCCAACATCCTCCCACCTTTGAGTTTTTATTACAGAAAACTCAAACACAATTATCAAATTAATACAAATAAAATTCAAAATTATCAAATACAAACTGACAAATATCAAAATAACTGAATTTAAAAAAATGCTTATACTATCAAATATAACTCAACAAAACATTTCAACTATAAAGTTAGAAAAAGCATTTCAAATATTAAAATATATCAAAGTAGCATTCAACTATCAAAAATTTATCGGTTACAAAAATATTTCATATATCAAAATAAATCAAATCATCATTCATCTATCAAAATATATCATAGGTACAAAACTTTAACTAAATTTTCAATTTTCAAATAAAGTTCTTAAGAAGTAGATAATAAAAAGTTCAAAGGATAAGAGCTCGTGTAATAAAGAAAAATTCAGTTTTCACATTAAGAGTCTCTTTACCTTTCTTAACCTCCTGCCATACCTAGAGGTTGGTTCATCAGGCACAGGTTTGTCCAGCGAATCACCTTCAGCTGCACTGGAATCATCACAGGTAGATTTTACCTGTGGTTCATACTTTTGGAAAAGTTCCTTGTCTTGCTCACAAACTTCCAAAGGATACAGTCTCAAAGTTGGACGTAAGATTTTTCCACTTTTGGTTTTCAGTTCCACAAGCTTGACGTTTCCATCTGGCGATGTGAAGACTTCGATGACTTTGCCCAAAGGCCAGTCCATTCTTTTCATATTGTCACTGGATATCAAAACAATGTCTCCGATCTTGATGCATGGCGAGCTTTTTATCTTTCTTTCAAATTATCTGAGCTGTCCCAAATATTCAGAGCGAAAGCGCTTTCTAATCTTTGGCGATAGGCAAACCTTTTATTTAGAGATTTACTATCCAGGAGATCAAGATCATATATTCCAACCTCTCTGACTTCTTGCAGGAGCATATTGGGAGTAAGAGGTTCTAGGTCACTTGAGTCATCACTTACATAAGTTAGAGGCCATCCATTGATGACACTTTCACAGTCACATAAAACAGTACTTAATTCCTCAAAATTTAGAGATGTTTGTCCTAGAACTATACGAAGGATTCGTTTAATCTGGCTAGAACTATACGAAGGATTCGTTTAACAATACCGATTAAACGTTCCCAAAAGCCACCCCACCAAGGTGCAGACTGGGGAATGAGCTTCCAATCAATTTTGTTCACAGTACTGTTTGGTTACGGTTTCCCAGTTAATCTTTTTAATGAGGTTGTTCGCTCCGACTAAGTCTGTTTCATTGTCCGAATAGACGACAGCTGGTCTACCTCGACGAGCCACTATCTACGGAATGACGGCAGGAAACTTTCTGTTGATAGTGAAGTGGTCAGCTCTAAGTGTACTGCTCTAAATACTGCACAAGTATAAATGGCAATCCCGGACTTCTGATTTCTCTTTAGATAGAGGGGTCCAGCAAAATCAACTCCTATAATTTCAAATACAGAAGCAGCTCTAAGCCGGTCGACTGACAATGGAGCTGTTAGAGTTTCTATTGCTCATGCATCATATCTTTTACAAGTCACACAGTTCTTAACAACTTTGGAACAGTTTTACGATATTTCAGTATCCAGAACTCTTCTCTGAGGTTGGTCATCACTATTTGAACACCTGCAAGACCTAGAGAGTAGTGTTTCCAGTACACAAGTTTTTCAACTATCGAATACTCACTTGGTAGCACTAGAAAATTTAAAATTCTTTAAGTCGTCCTTCAATGACAGTTTTGTCTTAATTCGGAAAAGTACATTCTCATCTGTAAATATTTGGAGTTTCTGAAGCCGCTTCTCTTGTGGCCATGTGAAAGATTCTCAATAAAGGGATATTTAATAAGGAAATTTCGGATCTATTTCTTTCTTCCACAGTTATGTTTCCAAATTTTCTAAAGTCCCTTTTCACCCTACAGTTATTTATAAATCGGTAAATCCAGGATACAACAATAAGAAGTTTAGGGTAAGAGGAGTAAATATCATATATTTTATCTTCCTTTTCCGTATTGGTGACTCTAACGACTGTTTTCCTTTTTTCAGTGTTTATAATTTCTTCGTCGGGGAAAATATTGTGGACCAGTTTTCGTTCTTTTTAATCCAATAAAGAACATTATTGGAATCAGACCAATATCGCGTAACAACTTTTTCCATTCCTAAACTCTCACGGATTTGCACAGTCTTGCACCTATATTACAAGCTAAAAGCTCTAGTCTCGACACTGATATAGATTTGAGAGGAGCGACCCCTGCTCTACCTTGTATCAAATGACAATTGGTCGAATTAATACCTTCATTCCTCAAGAATATACACGCAGCATACGCCTTCTCGGAAGCATCACGAAAGACGTGCAATGTTATATTGCTGTCTCTTTCATTTTTGTTTAGACATCTAGGAATGGAAATGTCATTTAAAAATTTGAGTTGCTCTTCCCACTTTGTAAACTTCTTGGCCATCCAAGATGGTAAATTGGAATCCCAGGATAATTTTAACTTCCAGTATTCTTGTAGCAGCAATTTTCGTACCAACGTTGCTGGACAGGTAAATCCAATGGAATCAAAAATTTTGTGAACAGTCGATAATATGATCCGTTTAGTTACTGGTTGATCTTCTGTAATGGGATCTAAATCTCTCAAATCAACAGATAAAGAGTCGGTGTTAATTTCCCATTTTAAGCCTAAAACAGGGACGGTTTTTGTTTCTGTTTGGTCAGATTCATTTTCTTCAGAGGGGGTATGCTCCCATCTTCATAAATTGAATTTTGCAGGTTTAAGAATCTCTTGTGATTCATGAATTAATTTCATTAATTCCTCTTCATTTTCAACACTACTGACACAGTTATACACATAAAAAGCCTTCAAAAGATTTCGAGCCGTTTCGTTGTAATCAGGGGGAGTATTATTCAGATGATAATCAAGAGTTGTTCCCAGTAAGAAAGGGCTGGAAGTTATTCCAAAAACTACTCTTCGATGCTGAAAATTTTTTCTTTCTGCCCACCCTGCCACCCCAAAAACTTCAAATAAGGTCTATCATCTCCATGGAGTTCTATCTTCAAAAATGCCTTTTGAATATCGGCTGTAACTCCATATTTTCCTATTTTAAACCTGTTTAAAACAGAGGGAATAAGTCCAACCAAATTGGGCCCCTTTTCTAAGCAATCATTTATTGATGGGGAATTATTTGTCTCGGGCAGATCCATCGAAGACAGGCCTGATCTTCGTTGTGGAGTTTTCTTTGAAAATAGGGCGATGAGGCAAATAGTTTTCAGGTTTTGAAGTATCTACCCCCTCAATAATACCGTGATCCAACTAGTCCTTAAAAATATTTTCGTATTCCTCTATTTTTCCTAATTTCTTCAGAGATTTAACGGAATTTGCAAGTCTTTTTTCAGAAATACCTTTGCAGTTTGTTAAGGGGGGGGGGGGGTGTTGCCACCTAATGTAATCGCACATGGTACCTCCCTTCTTCCTTTCTAGCTACAGTTCGAAAAAAATGCTCCTTTACTAATTGTTCCAATTCTTCCCTAGTTTTCTTTTCAATTGGATCACAAATTCCAAGTATATCTAATCGCCATAAATCTGAAATGACTGCATCATTAACGTGACAGGAAAGAACAGTAGACGTACTGTCACTTTTTTCTATTTCATTTGTCTTTCCCATAAGCGTCCAGCCTAATTTAGTAATTAACACATACTACTCCTGAACTAAGTTGCCTTACCTCTCCTGTGAGCAGTTTACCAGCGACATCAGCTCCAATTAACAAATGAATTTCTAATGGAGAAGACTGATACAATAATTGGTCATCATAAGCATGCACTACATCAGTTAATTTTAATCATTTTACCAGCGACATCAGCCCCAATTATTAAATGAATTTCTAATGGAGAAGACTGATACAATTAAGTTCTCTCACATAGGGAGACAATTTTACTCTAGAAATATCGGAACACATCTTTTCCTGATCTAACACCTCAAAATTACAATTGTAACTATCATCGACATTACTTAAGCGTACCCGATACTTTTTATGGTTTTCCGCTTTTTCAAACCCGCTAAATAAAGAATGCAAAATAGATTCCTCACAGATAATTTCATAATTCATTCTTTCTGCGGCGTATTTTGATGTGTAGGATCTTTGAGACCCTGTATCATATAGACAACGAATTTAGTTTCACCGTTCCCACGAATTTGAACTACTATTGTTTGCAAATAAATTTGACTTAAAGATGTTTTTTAGTTAAAGAGCTGTCTGTAACAATTTTTTTCTTCCGAACTTTTTTCTTTATTTCTATTACTTTCACATTCATCATTCGCATTACACATGATAGGTAAATGTTTCCCACTGCATTTAGAACACTTAACTGTTTGCTTACAGAAAAGAGCAATATGTCTAGATTTAGAATTTAAGCATCGAACTAATTCCGCAGTTTAAAAGAATTTCCTTCTTTTTTTCGTTAAACCCTTCGCAAATCTACAATCTTGAGTTATACGCGATTTATCGCAAAGAGCGCATTCTTTATTTTTTGAATCAACACAATACGAATTTCTTTTCGAATTATTAAATAAATCAAAACCAGATGGCCAATCTACTTTTTCACGAATATGATGATCAGCGTTATTTTTTATTATGTTTTTCTAAATCGAAAGAAGAACGCGCAATAATCAATTTTTGTTCCGATTCGATTTCTTTTTTAAGAAAGTTTAAGAGATGAGTCAACCTATCGCTCCCTGGACTTTCTGCTGTAATTAATTTACTTTGATTTCGCTCGTAAATTCTCAATAAATCACTAGGGTATACTTGAAAAATTATCTTCTGCAGACGATATAGCAATATACTTGAAAAATTATCTTCTGCAACTCTTAATGATTTTAATGCTCGGAGTTGCCCTTCTAAAGTATCGTATAGTTTAACTAGAGAATACTTTTGACCTTGAAGATTCGCGTTATTTATGACCACCGAAAGATGCTGTCTAATATAAACTTCGATCAGTAAATCACCTCTTCCGAACATTTGACAGCTTCCTCATAATTTTTCCTGTTGGCGGGAAATTTGTACCAACTGCCTAGCTGGCGAACCCTTTTGTGTTGATTGCAACAAATACTTAAATTTGTCATCATCTACAATATCTACATCTTCATGAATCTTTTTAAACTGGCCGCACCATTGGAGCCATTCTTTAATGTTTCCACTAAATTGTTTTAATTCTAGCTATGGAAGCCTAAATTTACGATTAGTACTATCGACAAATTCTTTCATTAACAGCAACATCTGGTTTAGGTTTTTCTAAAGCGTTTAATCTTCTCTGAACTTTCGTTTTTGTTTCTAAAAATCTATCTGCATAAGCAATAATTGCTTCATATTCTAGATCAAAATTTTTTTTAGTGCAGGTTGTATCGCTTTGCAAAATAGCTAAAACCTTTGTATCTAAATCATTCAATTCTTTATATTTTTGTTCTGTTTGTTTCCTTTTGTTTTCTAAAATTTCACAAGCTTTATTTAATTATCTCGTATAATTACTCCTTGTAGGAGTTCTTAACTTTTTAATGTTTTCGACATCCATTTCTAATAATTCCTAAATTCTAATTCCAAATGCTTCGAATTCTATATCTATTTACGTTAATTCTATATAAGTAAATCCCGGCAGGGATGCCAGATTTTGGGATTTCTAAGCCCCAAATTCAAATTTTTTGAAATATAAGAAAAAATTCACTCTTACCATGTTATTCCGGGGTCTTCTAAATTAGATAGAATCGAGGTATTCCAAGGTGAATTAGATCACATAAAGATAGAAATCATTAATCCAAGTGTTCTAATTTTGGTCATCTTTTTTATTTGCAGGACGAGGACACAAGCACAGATAATTATATACAAATATTTACATATATTTCATTTTACGTGCACAAATTCTTTCTACAGTATAAAGCCATCTGTGGTTCCATCATACACACTTCATCAACCCAAACTTAAATCTCAACATATCTGTTGCTCTGTGGGATCATGGGAAATTTTTTCCTGATGTCACCAGCGCGCATGCGCTAAAAGTTTACATGTAATTAGGGTTACGTCAGGAATCCCAACAAATATCAAATTGCTGCAGTATATTCCATTTTAACGAAATGTTAATAGTGGGATGATTCGACATAAGTTGGTGAGATTTAAAGACAAAATTTAGGAAGGTACGAATTTCACAAATATTTGCCAACTAGGTTTGAAAACACTCGTAAATCAGAATATGAAATAATATCCATGATTAAAAATACTTACTGTCTTTAAAAATGTTTTATAATGCCAAGAATTATTAAGGCATAAACTTTCCATAAGGATACACATAAATAAAAATATTTGTCTGTTGAGTGCATAGTGGGTTCTTGCCTAAGATCCCCAACTTCTCCCAAACATAGTTTTAAGGGTTGCTGGGATATTCATACCAGTTCTGAAAATTTTACTGACTTCCGCTGTCAACTCTTAGAACCTGGATGTAATGATTTGATCTGTTTGTGTCATTCCTAATTGTGCTTTATCCGTCTTTCGAGTCCCAAGGAGACTTTATACCTTTTCTTTTCCCTTCTCTGGCATGTCCTAGTTTTTCTTTACTTTCCTGGGGCTTTCACTGCGCCCATCAACGAATGTGACGAAACTTCTGCCAGTTTGTGGTAGGATATTTTATCTGACGATACTCGGTATTTGAGACAACTTCTGTAGTTAGCCGTATGAGGCTCATTGCATTTAGCATATCTAACTAGTACGATTTACTCGCCTTTATCAACGTAGTCTTAGAGGGCTGGTTATCCGTCCATACAACACAGTTAAGGTTGTCTTTACAACCTTTTGACTCTTCCATAGTTAATGGCAGAAGCATTGGGGATTTTGTTCAGTTTCTTCAACAATATAAAGCAATTTTACAGGTATCCTGTACATTTTCAGTTTTGCAAAGATGGATTCGGAATGTGGACGACCATTCCTTAGTTTTGCATCGTTTCTCCTGGTTGACTGTGTCACCCCTAACTCTTTATCATAATTTCTATAGTGCTTGCTTTGCCTTATCGTCCATAAGTAACTAATAGAAAAAAATATATATATTTCGATTTTATATTTAAAATGATGAATATAGTTTCTGAATAATCTTCGAATCAATTCATTCAACATAGTAACCTACCATACATATCACATATGGTAGATTATGTCTATCACTTCCTTTTTGTTATCAAATTGCAATTGATAATATTTTATTAACGAAGTAATTGTAATATAATACATTAAATCGCAAAAAGCAGATATTTAAAGCACATTTTACTTACACCATTGGTTTATGTAGAATTTATATCATTTTAAAACAACAAAGCGAATCTTCTCAGCAAGGCTATATTCCAAGACAGTGGTGATAATAACTACTCAGTTTTTACAGATTAGTTTTAGCTATTCACCAGAAAATATGATAAAAAGGCAAAATATAATCAATTAGAAGATCATGAAAAGCTATTGCTGCAAAAAGAAACGACTAGACAAATAAAATATCGCTTCTTTTCTTAAGTAATCAGTAAAATGTGAATCTCCGAAAACAAGTTGAAAGGCGCCCAAGCATTTGTTGTATTATCCGAATATCCCAGTCTAGTAAAAAACTGGTACTCACTAAACCAGCGATAAGTGATCAAAATAGTCGATAAATATAACAATCCATACAAATTTCCACTCATCGCATTGATTTTTTAATCGACTAACCAAAAAATAGTCGGCCAAATGTGACATTTGAATTTACCTTGTTACTATGTCTGTTATTCTGCCAAATGTCATTAGACCACAGGCTAATTAGACGAAAATAATCAGATGATCGACATTCAGCAGACTTAACTGTTATACACTGGTTTATGAAATATGGATATATTCACTTATTTAGACTGTTTACCATGTAATAACTTTAAGATAAGATTTAACTTAGCTCTTTGATGTAAAGCTCTCTACACATCTTTTCTGAAACAAGGAAGATTTTTACGACTTTTGTCGACGAAACTAGCCGACTAGGGGTGGGTGGGGTGGAGGGTAATTGCTCTCCTAGTTTCTCCAGTTACCGCTGCTCATGTTAACAATCCAGTTTTCTCGGATTTTTTAATCACATATATCTGTGCTACATCAGACATTTGCCCTTTAGATAAGTAACGAAGTCATTTAAATTCCGCAGCGCTATATTTTCTATTTCAAATAATTTTTTATTATTTATTATGACTATCACTTTAATTGCAATTTATTATGCACTTTCTCCTGCATTATTTGAGATTAAAGAATGCTCAGATAAGACAGGACACATATTAAACACAAATAAACAATCAATCAAGCTACTGCCTTTTGTAAAAAGAACGAGTGCAGCAGATATCACATGTGCATAGGAAATAGGCACAATCTCCCTAGATTATGTGTATTTCTCAGTAGGGAAGTGACAGCAGCGTAAAAATATTTCCTAAAAGCGACTTTCGGTATTAATTTTTCTTTCTTCTTTTACAACACCTGCATAAGAAATTTGATTTCATTCTATTAATTAGCTGTAACTGCAGATGCCTTCAAACTGGGAAAGTTATTTAATGACCACTCTCTTTGTCTTATGTAATGCATTCCTCGTAAATAACGAAAAGAGTTTTCTGGTGAATCATGTCATCTATTTTTCTTCTTAGTAATAATCCAGCAGAAATTTCAGTTTCTTAGATAATTTTTGGGACCATGCCCAGGAATCAACGCGGTGTCTCTTCAGTACCAAAGTCAAAGAAAAGAGAGAGAGAGAGAGTCCGTTGGAAACGCGTTACAGATTTCCGGAAAAAAAGTTCACCAGACCATTTTCAGACTTGATTTTCATGAGAAACGACAGATGAATAATAGATAGCTGAAATTATACTAATTAGATTCTGAAAATTATAGGAAAAACCAAAAGCCTATGCGACACAGGAAAAATAAAAAATATATTTTTATCCTTGCATTTGAATAGTAATTTTAATTTTAAAAAATGCGGCAAAACTCTTGGACGTGTGAACTTAATTGCATTTTGGGTCTGGTGGTAAGGTCCCGTCTTCGGGATTGTAGGATTTCAGTAGAGGATTGTAGGATTTCGAGACCCGATTTTACCAAAGTGTAAGCGGGTCTGGTGCAAAATGTTAAATGTCCTCCCGCTAGTTTGGAAGTTTGGAGAGGGAGGTGCTAGCTCAAGTGCCGTCCTCGTCATTTGACGGCGGTTCAAAATTACGAGGTCCATTCCAAAACAACCCTAATGTTGCTTTAAAAATCGACGTTAAAATAACTTAACTAATTAACTGCATTCTAAAAATAACTCTTTTCTAATCATTCACACTCGCTTCACTTTTATTTCTGAATTGAGAGGACTCTCATTTTCCCACAATGGCTGTAACATGTGCTGAAAACCAAAGATACCGTATCAGCAAATTTCCCTTTAAAACTAGATCAAAATATTTTCATACGCACCCTGAGCAAGGGAATGAAAGATCATTGATGAGACATTTAGGAATCTTGAGCATTCAGATGACACAAAATATTTCGAAAACGGCTTTGAGAGATGAACTCTGCCGCAAGTTTTCACCATAAAAAATATACAGTAATGAAGAATTTTTTTCGATTTTTCTAGAAAATGTAGGAGAAAAGGCTAAAGGCGACCATTCCTGATATATTTGGAGATCAAGAGCTTTCATGTGAAATAAAAATATTTAAATCGTGTCAGTGGTTAGAGCTGGATGATGGATTCACTGGTTTTCCTTAATGTTTTATGGATGAAATAGAGATATTTCTTCATGATACACGATAGGAATGCCTGGCTAATTTTCTAGAATCCATTGCATTTTATCGAAAAGAAGGTAATGACATGGCATAATTGATACACTGTATATTCTTTCCTGTCATCAATAGATAATGAATGTTTTAATTTTGGATATTTATTTTAACTAATTTTTTAATAGTTAATTTAACTGAACTTGTTAATTTAATTTAAACCCACAGTATATCAAACCATAAAAATAAAGGCCTATTAAAATCATTTCAAATTATTTTTTCATCGCTTGCGTTTACCAGTAGTATCTTTATTTGATTTATTTTGGCATTTTGAGAAATAATAACTACGCGTGACAAACCTCCTTACCCATCGGTTTTTTGATGATATCAGGTTTCGAAATCAATTTTAAAACTGAGACTTATCAACAATCCAACATAACTTTATGATATCAATATTATCAATAATCTTATTTATCAAATAAGATTATATGCTGTAGGATATTTTTATAATTTTGGTCACTCAAAATTATTTACTATGTTCTGCCACAGCTATCCGCCTGGAAACAAATATCAGCGTTAAATTATTCGCATTTTATTTTTAATGCAATTAATAAAGATATATTTAAGAATTTGTCATAATCACTTTCCTCCCTTAATTAAATGTCTTTAGATAAATTATTTTTTGAAATTTAAAAGTAACACAACTGACTAAGAAATGAGTAACTAAATAGAAACTGAGAATTTTATATCGTTACTGTCCATCGCTTCGGAGGAGCTCTTATGATAGACAAAAACATCCGTCTATTTTCTATGATCTTGATACTATAAAATTAAGTTTTTGATCCTATCCTTATTGAAACGCCCCTTCAATGAAACTACGACGGTCGCCTGAGAAACCCAGTTATCACACTTATTAATGCGAAAATTCTTCCCCTTCCATTAAGAGTGACTAATTGAATACTCGGGGCATGTGCTTTGCTTATTAGAGATGCTCATCCAGATAATTTGGTGGTGGTGGGGGGGTCTAACAATTCTTAAAGAGTATTCGAAGAATGTGCTTTGCTTATTAGAGATGCTCATCCAGATAATTTGGTGGTGGGGGGGGGTCTAACAATTCTTAAAGAGTATTCGAACATATATCTGATTAATAAACATTAACTAAAGCAGGTGCTCTTTAAAATATAAGCTTCTTAAAAATAGAGGCTATCATTGAGGCATTTGAAGGGAAAATTTTTATAATCTTTAAAAAAGAAACTCGGGCTGTCCAGTATTCTGATGTACCTTTACTTAAATAATATTAGAATTGAGGGGGGCAGTGTAAAGGAAAGCATTAACTTTCTTTCTAACTACTGATAGGGCAGCGATGGCCTAGTGGTAAGGTCTCGGCTTCGGAACCGTATTGTTTGAGGTCTGAGATCCGATTCCATCGAAGAACCGTCGTGTAAGCGAGTCTGGTGCACTTTATATATGTCGGGGCCAGACGTCCTCCCGCTAGTATGGTGTGGAAGTTTGGAGAAGGGGTGTCAGCTCAGGTGTCGTCCTCATCATCTGACCGCGGTTCAAAATTACGAGGTTCGTCCCAAAATAACCCTAGAGTTGTTTTAAAACGAGATGTTAATAAAACTAAACTAAACTAATTGCTGGTATCTTTATGGTTTCTCTGCAAATGCTAATGTGGACTAAAAAGTTTGTATTGGATGGAGTACCACGAATCTTGACGCATTTCACGATGCAAGTTCCCCGTTTAAGAAATTTTCCGAATTTTTTAATACAGATTCTTATCTCTAGATCTAAACAAGAGAAAGAAAAAAATCCCCCCCCCCCAATATGACGGCGGTCACTTGTTGCTTCCCCTTGACTACACGCAAGAGACAGCTGTTAGACGTGATTCCGCTGTTGCATTTCGCAACGAGTTGGTGAGGCGCTAAGAGTTGCGCAAAACAGAATCTCTTTCGGAAGTCAGTGAACTTATCCCCCCCCCTCCCCCTCCATCCCACAAAACCGACAAAGCGTTGATGGCTGTTTCCTCATTAGGACCGTTAAATACTCTACCAAATTTTTCCCTGGGAAGTAGAAACGGGGACTTGCGTTGGTCAAAATTTAAAGCTCGAAAAATAGTGCTTTGTCATTGTCAAGTATTTATTCACGTTTCCCTCAGTTGTTTCGTCTTTCCACGTGAATGAATGATTAGACAAGCACATTTCTCTTTCTCACTCTTTTTTTTTTAACTTGTAAAAATGAATAAAACTGAAAACAAATTCGGAAGGTGATTTTTGACTGTTATTTGATTGTGTGCCTAAATTTATAAATTCCTAAAATTTGTGATTACGATGAAAAACAAAACTTAATTTTTTTTCTAAATCTTAATTAATTTTTAAAATCTTAAATTAATAAAAAGAGAATTTTCTGTTCCTTAATATACATTGGGTGCTTCTTATACAATTCAGGATTGAAAAAAAAAAAAATGTATTAACATACATTTTTTTTGTGAAAATTTTCCATCACACTCCAGTTTTAAGGAATTTTAGTTATAAGTTTTATATTATATACGCTATCATATGATAGATAGTATGTATAATAAAAGGGATTTATTGTTACATCAAATTATGAAATTTAGGAAATTTCTTCCGAATATCATTTCTTTTCACAAAACTTCTCTTTAATGTAGCTAAAACTTCATAAACAATGCTAATTTTCAGTTTTTATATTAGTTTAAATTTTTTTAAATTGCTTACTCATTTTTTTATTAAGACTAAAATGCCAAAATTAATATGGTAAATACAAACAATAAATATTATAAAATTGAAAATTTCCAAATTTTTTATTTTTTTAAATTTGTTAAGTATTGGAATATTTTTATTTTTATATTCTTTTTCAACTCATAAAATATAAATCACCCACTTTCTTAAAACGAAACAGAAATTCTGTTTATTAGTGCTATTGCAGTTATTATTTTTGATTCTCGAAAAATCAATCACTTATCAAATTAAAATGTTAAATACTCTTTGCTTTGATGTGACTTTTGATGTAGATAAAAGAATGCAAATCGAAACTTTAGTGTAAATGAGATTAATGATATAATTAACCGAAATTCCAATAAAAAAACTTTAAGAATAAATAGATGCAAAATTTATCTTTGATAATTCGGTGGATATTTCAATAAATATTTCGTTTATACAAATGAAAAACATTTTCATGTTCTTTGTTTCAAAGTTATATCTTCCTTTCTAAATAGACCAGCAGAAGTACTTTCGATTTTTTTTTTCCCCGTATACTTTCAAAATAGGGTATATTTTGTGTTTAACTTCGTAATACAGAAAATGTACCTGCTGCGGGAAAAATCATGCTTTGGCAAGTGACGACTCTTTGGTCCTTATCCTCAATTCGCGCATTAATTTCACGATAATTATTATCCAGATGCTTAGGAGATACATACATATATATATATATATATATATATATAGTTCATGTCATAATGAATCCTCTATTACTTTAAATCTTCGGATCGAGCAGTGGTAATCCTTCTGATTGTGAATTATCCATTGTCTAAAACGAATTACCCATCTTCCTTATTTTGGGTAGATAAAATAATAAAAGATTCAACCTAACTTAACCAGAAAGAGCTCCAACCCGCCCAGAGACGTTGGAAATTACTGAAGAACAATCAAGAGAAGAACCCCCACAACCACCTTAGGGTACATTTCAGGCAAGGCTGGTCCGATTAAACGCAGGACTTGGTACAAAGTTGATTTGCAAAGCTTTGAAACAATTTTTATGCATAAAAAAAAAGAAAGAAATATGTTTTTATTTTTAGTACATTGTACAGATTGCTTTAATAAAAAAGATAAGTTAGACAGAATTATGCAATAAGAAACGAATTCCGAGGTACACTTAATAAATTGTTTAAATAAATATAATAGCAAAATATTACAGAAAAAAACCCTCTCACGCTAAATGTTTCTAATTTTCATCAGTAGTCTGTTGTGCACACATAGAGATAGTTCCCCGAGGAGGAGGGTGCACAGGGGATACAGATCGGGTGCTGCTCTTAGGGAGTGCCATGAAAACAAAATATTAGTGCATTTATTTCACTTTTTATAGTCAAATATTCTGAAGGGGTGAAAAATATTAATATGCGCATTGCGTCGTTTATCATTGAAAATCTACTGATGACGACTAGAGCGAAATAATATTCCGCCCTGGGCGCCATTCATTCTTGCTACGGCACGACGGCAATACAAGACAGTTTGAATCCCCTGCAAATGTTTAGGGAGGGACACTCAAAAAATTAAACTCATTATAATCACTAATTACAAAAATATATCGGGGATGAGATGTGTAATTACTCTTTAAAATGCTACTAATTCATTTATAAAGTCATTATAATTTTAAAGGAGTAAATGAATGAATCAGTATTCATTAATATTTATATTTCAGGCAACTTTTATTTTATTTTTTGAAAATTAACAACATTTTATAATTTAAAATTATTTGTTCGAGGTTTTCATTCTATGTGAGAGTAACTATCTACTTCATGACAAGGCCTCTAAGACCATGAAGAGACTGGCATTTTGCCAGGGCTGCCACTGCATAGCTAAACCATTGATTGTGTAACGGATTCCAATCGGTTTAATCTTGTAAGACGAAGGATTTACTTCTGTACATGTTATATTATGTACAGAATAATGTAAATAAATGTTCTGTACATATACATTATTCTGTACATTTTCAACAAACTTAGGTATACTTTTCAATAATGAACTCGATATCCATAAAATTGCGTTCCTTCTTGACAGTATAGTTGCTTCTATTTTTTATATAAATTCTGTATAAAAACAACTAGAAAAATTTATTAAATTTACTCTATGCAGTGATGTATATTTACACCACTTGCATTCTTACTTTTTTTATTATGTAATTTCGAATAATTAAATAATTTATTGCATCTTATATTCGAAGAAGGAGCATTTTATTTAAGAAATTTTGATTATAAAATTTAGTTCTTGAATAAAATAATTTTAGTTAAATAACTTACATTTATAAATAACCTTTTAATTATTGTTCAATATATATCGTAAGCCATTTAAACAAAATAATGATTTTTTTTTTTTTTAAAGTGCTGGTAAAGATTAAATTATAATGGTGAATCTAACTTGTTAGGTTTTCTAATTTCTTTAGGGAAGAATGAAAGAAAAAAAAATATTCAAGTCAAATGTTTTAATAAATTTATTTTATTATTTGAAATAATTTATTACCGAAATAAAAAATATATGTTAGAGGTTGGAATCACGAAGTAATAAAAAAATATTAATGATTTTACACAAAAAAATAAGAAAAATCCCAGCTAATACTATCATTACGTTCCACAAATATTTTTTTAAAAAGTCAATGTAAATAAATAAAAACTGTTCTACCTCACTAAGTGCATATATTGTGAACAGTTTTCTTGTGTTCTTTAATATAATTCTTACTTGAATATACTCTCATGCAAATATTACACTGATGGCCACGATCTTTGGATTGCAAGTGCAACAGTATATGTCTTTGTAGACTAATTTGGTTGAATAGACATCGTTGACAATAAGGACAAGTAATATCTTCATCATTGCTTGAAGTTACCAAATCTGGATATTCTGGATTCAAAATGTTAGAATGTTCTAAAAAAAGAAAGAGAATTATAATTTTTCGTTATCGTTCTTTTACAAAAAAGAACATAAATTGCAGTAACAGCTTTCATAAACATATTTATTAAGAATTCAGTTAATTCATTTAACAATACTGCATGATTTTTCTAGAATTACATTAAATGATGTCATAAAACGGAATGCATTAAAAAATATGTAAATAAATTCTATAGTTAAAATCACATAATTAGTTTTAGTAATAGAAAAACAATATGGTGGACACAAATCTAAAACAAATCAGTAGCAATAAATATATAATTTAATAAAGATCTAAAATAACAAAATATAAAATTGCGACGATTATTCTGTTAGCTTAATGGCAGAGAAATTGCGCACGAAAAAAACCATGTAGAGCTTACATGACAAAGTCGAATGATTTTTAAAGCAGTTGCAGTATGCATATACAAAATTTCGAATTCATGGGTAAAACTTTAAGAGTATGTAAAATACATATAAAGAAACATTTTTTTTGTATAGCACTATGGGCCAGAAATAAAAAGTGTAGGCGGAAATAATTAGAAATGCTGAGGATAGAGCGGCCACCATCCGGTTTCTCGAGATGAAATGAACCGTTCTCGCAAAGTTGGCTATGTAAATGCAGAAAAATTATGTGATTCAATTTTGCCCTATTGGGGAAAAGTTCATAGTACAATCTTAATGCCCTTTCCCGTTACAATTCGCAGACTCGTTCATAAGATACATGTCTGCTTTCTTAGAGAACGTAAATCGCTCCATCACGCAAAGATATTCTCGAACAGCAATGAATCGTTTGAAGCTAGCATCATTTCATTCAAACTCAATAAAAGTTTTATGCAGACGATTTGTTAATGCAAACTAAATAAAGCTCCTTAATTATTCAATATTTTTATTCGCAAAAATTCCTCTTTATTTAAACTACATCATTGAACTTGTATATCGTCTGCTCTAAAAATATTATATAAACAAAGAGCTTTTTTTCTTTTCTTCACTCATTTCCTTGACATTTTTTATTTTTTCCGTTCTACACTTTTCATCTCCAACCCCATATTGCTTTATAGAAAATGCTTCTTTATACGTATGTGTTTTACCTACCCTTAAAGTTCGGCCCATGTATTCGGGAATCCAATGAAAATGGCTGCTGTATTTGGCACAATTATACAGATTATGGTGACTTCCACGCTAAATGAAAAAAAGACATTTTGATTGCGACACCAAAATAGATGGCAAATGGTTTTGTCGGTCTGATGAAAAAGTGCAAATTTAGATGTATATGAGACATTAGAATAACCATCATATTCAGCGTACGATATTTAATAAAAGTTACTGAATATAGTTAAATGTAGAACAAGTGAACAAAATTTTTATAAGTCAATAATATTAACTAGATTAAAAATAAAAGTATTCACATAATTTAAACGAGTATATGAAGGTTATTAAAAAGTGTAATAACAGGCTAATACCATAAATTATAAGAGCAGCAAATAGAAATAATTATTTATATGTAATATTAAAAGATGCAATGCTTTTAGATAATAATAATAAAACTATATAAATATATAAATACATAAAATTATAAAAAATACTTTAATTCAATTAATTTCTTAAGGTTTTTAATTCTACTAAAAATTATTTTCTAAATATGTGTTATTTTTTTATACAAAATAAAATTAAAACAAGATTACAGTAGACAAAGGTTAAGACAACAAAATTTTCGCGAAATATTTTTATTTTCATTGCTAGAAGACATGCACAAATTCTTACATATACTATCACAAAAGATGTGTAGGTGAGCTATTAATCATTTCTAAAAAAAATCTTGTGGGAGAGATAAAAACAATTGACGATGGATTGTCGACAGCCCACAGACGGGGCAAAAGATATCATAAAAATATAAAATTGTGTATGCAATTATACTATATGCAACATTATATATTGCATATAAATAAGCATAATAAGAAACTATATAATTAGTTACTACTTAGCAAAAAGAATAAATACAAAAAAATATTCTCAGACAAATCTATTTTAAATCAATGTCTAGGGTAATTGAGCATTGAATTTGAATGAATTATGTATAAGATACTAAGAAAACCTGCCATTTCTGTAATAAATAATCCAAAACCTATCATAAATGTACATAAATGAACACATCTTAAAATTAAATTATCTATAAATGAAGGACAATTCTAGCATTTTATTTTATAATAAACACATTTGAATTTTTTTCCAAACACGACCATAATTTACGAATGACATCAAAAAAAGAAGGCATTATTTAAACATATAATTAAGATTAAACAACAAATAAAAGGTGTCAACAAAGAAAGAAATATAGAAAAGAACAAAGTTTTAAGAAAATAATTTCAACATAACAAACTACATTTATTTTCCATTTTCATAGTATTAAATATAAAATATAAATATACAATATAATATCAATAAAACATAGAGGAAAGTTCCGCAAATATTTTTGTGTTTTTACTTCCTAGAAGAAAAAAAAATCATTATAAGAAATTATGAATTATACATGATTCTGCATATTTAATGGTAAATGTTGGAATGTTTGACCATATATCTTTGGAACGTCTATTTCAAACACAAAATATATTTTTATTCATCATTGTGATATATGTACATTAAAAAGAAAGGCAGAAATTTATCTAAAAATTCTGATTTAATATACTTTCACTGGGAAAATTTCTCATAGTCGCAATCATTAAATGTAACTTTAAAATATAGTAAGCAAAAAGAATATTCTTACATTAAAAGAATTTGTTTTGAACAACTATATATAGAATTTCAATATATGTATTGAAATTATAAAATCAAAAAGGTCTCCTTTAATAAAATTTCAACTGAGAGTATTAAAATTACTGTAAAAACAATTCAAAATACAGAGAGAAATGGAATATATGAATAAAGTTTTTAATACAGTGTTAATGAATATGTTCATTATTCTATCAACATATTCAAAGCATAAAATACAGAAACGACCAATTCAATTCTAAAAGCAAAATTTATTCTCTTGCATTTTACATAAGAAATGAACATTTTTTTTTTTTTTTTTTTTTTTTTTTTTTTTTTTACACAGGTACCCATAAAGCTCTAAACCAAAGCAGATATCACTTTGTTAAATAAATATAGAAAAAAAAAACTTTGACCGCACAGTAAAAAACATATACATGTAAATTTACAAGGTCTTTTACAAAGAAATTAGAAAATTACAGTGAAAGACGAAAAAAAAGAAAATGACTGATATACAATCTGACTGATCTCGAAGGAGGCAATAGACTGGGAGTCTTAAATTATGAGAAAAATACATCAATTTTTATATTGGAGATTTTATTTCAAAAAACTGAAAAAGTAAGCCTAGCTATCAATATTTATATATTTTGCAATTCAAAAAAATATTTATCTAATTAAAAATCATGTTTATTTCTATTTAAATAAAAATTATGTCACCTAACATAATCAATAACCAGATCTTATCAAGCTTTCTAATAGATGGCTGCCTTACTACATACAGGCTTCAATGAAAGGCATCTGGGAGAAAATAGAAATTACTAAAAGCATGTGAGAACAAAGATGGTATTCTGGTGAATATTTTGTTAGAATCTAACAGTAAAAATAAAGCATATTAAATAATTTACAAAGAAAGGTTTTATCCTTATCACATTTCATTTTGTATGATATCAATAGGTTCAAATTATATATATGCACATACACACTTAACAGGGTTTAAAAAATTATATAACGAAATACATCGATTATTTATTGAAAAACTTTTCAGATTTATAAAATTAAAGCTATTTTAATTATTAAAGAAAATGATCAACCAATTTTTTTTTTAAATGCACTTTAGATTGGAAGAAACATTAGGGGGGGGGTAATTATCATCTATCACCCCAAGGCCTCCAAGTTTCTAGTTATGACCCTGCTTATACAGAAACATCACCTTCATATATCACATTTTCAATATGTGGTTGTATTTTTTACAAATCTAATATTTCTCTACAACTTAATCTTCGTTTCGCTTTTCATTCACTCGGATAATGCATTCATCTAATGAAACCGAAGCTCACCGATTTTCTTGTGATGTGTGCACTACAAGTAAGAAGCCAATAGTAAGGTGCCATGAAATTTCACATAAGCATTGCATTTCTGTTATTTAAAAAGATAATCAAATAATATTTTAAATAATTTCAACATCTTAAATATATCTTATAAAAAAAACTTGTGCATTAGAAGTTGTATATGAGAATTCTAGCTAAAGCACATTAAAATCACAGACATGGTCAGAATTAGGCAGAAATTTCACAATAAATTTTACCTTTTCAGTTTATATGATAAACACATAAAACGTAAAAATATGGTATAAATAATGGGTGTTTTTTTTAATAATAAGAACAATAAAATAATAGGAGCTCCTTTTTAGTATTTGGAAAATTGCATTTTTTCAACATTAAAAAGGAAATAAGTATTCAATTTGAAAAAATCATACTTTATTTTTACTCAGTTTAGAAGATTGCATAGATGGATAAAGCATGGCCTTTAGCAATAATTTGCAGGTTAATTCATACCAATGAAAACTCATAATTTTTATTTGATTTCTAGTCCTATTCTGATATTTTGAATAAATATTCCATGCATTCTTTTTGTGAGTAGTAATAAAAGAAAAAAAATTATTTCAAAAAAAATATTTAATAATTAATTGTATGATATAAAGAAGAGTTACTGTATGTTAACAGAATAAACAAGAGAACAAATTCATTGGATATAAGCAAATATCAACAATCATTTTTGCCTCTTTGCCAAAGTAGCTGCATAATGGTTGCCATGCACACACATCATGTGAGCACGAAGGTTGTCCTTCCAGTTGAAATGGGCATTACATAAGGAACATCGGTGAGGCTCAAAATTAGGATTATGAATTGTTTGATGCCTTCGTAAGGAATACGCTGTAGTGAATTCTTTCATACAAATATCACATTGGTATGCTTTCAGAGATATTGAATTAGACTGCAAAAGCTGAAACCTTATACTTGGCATTTCTTCTGTAAAGAAAAGAAAAATTACTTCAATAATGAAATAGTTCATAAAAATGATACAAAAATATAAACCTTTTAATTACAATAAAAAGAGAATCATTAAAAAATTTTCAAAAATACTTTTATATACATATTCAAGACAATATCTTTGCAGAAAATCAGAACAACAAAATAAATATGCCAAGCAATACTAATTATAAAAAATACACTGAAAAATACAACAATTACATAATAAATATTAAATACATAAAAAATATCTAAATTCACTGATTAAAAATACAGTCTTTGAAATAAAAATAATATTTTATAATAAGCATTTTTAAATCTAGATTAAAAGTTAGTTTTTCCATAAATAATAGCAATTATTAATATTAAAATATATATCCTGAATTAATATAACAACTAATATAGATTAAAGATTATCTATTAGGAATTGAACAGCAAAAGATTTTACAAAATAAATATACAAAAAATAATAAAGTATGAATTAATACTGAAACAAAGACAGTTTTGAAACAACCTCAGACATGCAGATCTATTAAATGAAATAAAGTGCAGATTTACACTTAAACTAGAGCTGCAAAGTCATCACAGGCAACATATAAAAAAATAACATTAAATTTTATGAAAAAAGAACCATGAAAAGTATTTTTTTTTTTTAATTTAAAGAGCATATATTGTTTCCTCATCATTTCAGTAATGAAAAAAGGTAAATAAAAAAGTTAAATATTAAATGAATTCTTTCATAATAAAATACAACAATATTTATCTTTTACTGTGCTGTATTCTGTGATTGAAAAAAAAAAACAGTTTTCATATTATCCAACATAAAATAGTAAATATAGTTGATTTAGATAATTTATTTTAAGCTGAAAGCATGAAATGTGAAAATCACATCATATAAATATAATTATATGAAATATTCCCAAAATAATTCTATAATGATAATAATAATTCTATGAATGATATAAAAAGGAACTGAATAAACAATAAATAATATATTTGAGGCAATTGGTCCATGATAATTTGTGAAGCAGTGCAGTTTACTGCAATAGGTCATAATATGTTATTAAGAATATAGGAATGATTAAACAATCATAACTATATTCTGAATAAAATACAATTACAAAAAAATTTATCCTGTATTTTCTGGAATTATAGACTTTGGTGTAATAATCCTTTTTGTGAATATTACAAATTGTGAATATTACAAATAGTGGTGATATTTTTGATGATTCAAAATAGAATTTTAAATCCATGTTTAAGTGTCTTAGTACCTCTAAAAAGACAGGAGGTAAAATGGCAACATTCATACAGGAAAATAAAATGTAGAGAAAGAAAGGAAATAATAAATTTGCTACTTTTTAGATATATCCATTTATATTAAACAATGAGGAAAAAAATTGCAAATTTATAAAAAGTAAATTTGGAAATTGATATGATCTTTGTACATTTATTTCAAATATGTAAGAGTGTGGTGGTATTTACTGTCAAAAGATATGAATGATAATTTCGTAATTAGATGAAAGAATAGAAAATTCATAACATCCAATAGAAATTTATTTAAACAAAAGAAGACTAATACCAGGTCTAAAATGGAACTATCATTGCCTTATGCCTAAATTTCACCAATAATTTTTAATATTTTTCTTCTATGACAAATTATACAAAAACCTTCCAAAAATCTAAGGGTGTGAAACAGTTAAATCACAAAATCAACTTATTTTCATATTCCAGAAATTCATAATAAAGTTTTTAACAGAATAGAAAAGACAAATATTGAGGGTACCTAGTTATCATAAATATAAACAAATTTTCTCATTTGTATACATAAGTATACATATACTTAAAAGCAACTTAGCAACTTGTCTCCACATCAACTATTGTTTTTAAGAGTATTTATTATTATTATTTTTTTTTTTTTTTGGTTGCACATCTTTAGAAAATATCAAGCAACTTCACGCATTATGTAATTGGAAAAGAATGATCCAATGACTTTAAAGATATTGGATCATTTCTTAGCTTATATTTAAATTCATTCAATTACTTTCATTGATAACAGAAGAATGATATTGTATATGTAACTGCTCATGTCAAAGAAGTAAAATGAACCCTTCAAAATTTCCTTTACAGGAGCACAAACAGGTGAATTTATAAAAGAATTGTTTTGAGATATACTTCCTTACATATATATGCGTTTTGGCACAGCTTAAAGCTTGCCTAACAAGCTTTCAGTTGTGTCAAAGAGTGAAAGTGGCAATGAAACACGTTAAGTTAAATATAATGATGCTGTGAAAATATATGTGGGATCCCCTTTCCCAATAGAAAAGGAGTTAACAACAACAAAAAATATTATTTTATAATAAAAAATGTAACTTTTTTAGCATGAAAATTTTATTTGCATGCTTTAAGTTCTAATTTGAAAAAAAATAAGGTAGTTTAATTAAGTAAGAGTCATTTAATAATTTCTCAATTTATTAATTCATTTACAAATTAATTGTTTAAACTATTTTTATTTAAATCTTTAGCTTTTGATCTAACTGCATAAAAATAATATATGCTTATCAATTTTATATTTTCTTTTAACAAAAAAAATTATAACAATAACTATAGTTGTTGTCTAACATTTATGTAAGAAAGTGGACAGTGGTTTAAGAACATTAAATAACAGGAAATAAAAATAATAATAATCTTGTCCATGCATTACTTAAAATGTTCAATAGTTTCTGAAGTACAAAATAAGAAGATAATAGAAATGACACTGTGCCAAGGTAAGAGTTAAATTTTATTTCATAAAAAAAAATGAAAAACAAACAATAAGATAAATAAACATTACGTTTGTAATTTTATAGTTTTTACATTACATATATATGTACAATGGAACTAAATATCTTCATAAAGACAAATTCATATATTAAAGAATTATAATGCAATTGACTAAAATAGAAAATGCAACATATTCTGAATATTACATCATGAATATATTAATAAAAAATAAATATGTTTAATCACATTTGAAATACTTCCAAAATTCATCTGCAGTTTGCTTCTATACAATTAGACCATGAACTCTAAAAACATGTTCTTTAAAAGCATCAGATCTTCTCCATCCTTTCTTACAAACAGGACATGAATAAGGAGTTTCATTCAGATGTTTTGTTCTCACATGGCGAAGCATGTTGGAATTCAAAGTAAATGATGCTGAACAAAACTGACAGTTATATCCTCCTATAATAAAAAGTAAATAAATAAATGAGGCACAGTTTTGTAAAATGTATGAAAAGTTCCTTAAATAAAAATAAAAATAAAAAATATTTAGCTTTTGATAGGGAAATTTACTTTCCTCCTTCAGAGATTTAGATGAATTCTTCAAAACAATAGTAAGGAATCATTTCCCCTAGCTTGAACAACACTGATTATTTACTTGAATACAAAAATACTTGAAACATTATTTTAAAAATAAAACAATGGAAAAAATGAATTTTAAAATATGATAAAAATATTTTATTTATTCAGTTTTCTTACATTTTACTTTTTTTAATTTCTGAAAGAACAAAATAAAATTAATTCAAATTAAATTAATTCGATTATTTCAAATTACTCAGAAAAAATAGTTAATTAGAGAGTAAAGAATTTTTTGATTCCACAAATATTACTAATACAGCAAAAGCATGTTTTAAAATTTATACATAAAAATTTTAAGATGTATGCTACAAATAACTATTTATTCAGATTTTTTTTTTTTTTTGCTATAATTAATTCTTACTTTATTCCACAAAGTTATTTAAAACAGTTTAATTTCAGATTGATTCATATAAAATTTTATAAATATATTCTTTTGAGTGCCATGCAAAATTTATTTTCATACTATGATCATTAAATTTTATTTTACATACACAAAATAATTTTTTTTTTAAATGGAATAATGAAAATATTAGAAATGCTTCTTTTAAATTTAAAATTATACAATTTATTCTCTTTTAAATTGAGAGATATTTTTTCTAAACAAGTTAAATATAATTCTAGCAATACAATATAAAAAAATTAAATCTGAAAATATTTTTGAATACAAAACACATAAATAAGCAAACACAATGAAATAACAATTCAGGCAATTTTATTTTCTTTTTTATCATGGTTATTAAAAAGATAGCTAAGAATAATTTGAAATTTCTTACAATAATTTTTTCAGAAAGAAAAATTCATAAAATAAAATTATCAAAGCACATGTGCAATAAAATTTATGATGGTGGCAATAAAAGCAAAATGACAAAATCATATTCAAATATTAAATATTTTAATTAAAATTACAAAAAAATAATAAATTATTGTTCCAAATAAAAGCTAAAAATGTTTTTTTTTTTTTCAAATTTAAAATAAAAACAAAGTATTTCCATTATAAAAAGAGAATGGCAATGATAAAGTTATTCTTAACATAATATAAATTACAAAATATTATTCAAACATAATAATATTATATTTTTTGAGACATAATCACTATGTCTCAGTTATTTGTTGCAGTTTCTTCACATACAAAATTTTCTGATAGATTTATATAATGAAAAATCTAATGATAAGAAATATTGAATTTATTTTTAAAAAATAGGCTTGTCAGTAAAAACAAGTAGAAAATTAATAAGAAAGATGTAACAAGCAATATATGAAAAGAGAATTGTTTTCATTATTTCCCAGCTTTAATTATTTTAATTATGTTAAAATTGCTAGATATTTTCATAGCTATTTTAAATTAAATTATCATATTTTATTGATTTTTTTTAAATAGAAAATAATATTTAAAGTAAATTTAAAATCAGTTGAGAGATTAAAAAATAAAGAGATCCAAATTATTTAAAAACAAATAATCAATCTACAGTTGAGTCTCGACTTTTTTTAAAGAGTCAGAATCTCTTGTTTCTCTTCAATGAATACTAATAAAATGCAAAGAGAAAAAAACTTTTTTCACAAGTACGAGTTGCGAATTTTCAATCTATTTAGCAAGTCTATAAGAATAGTCATTACAAGATTTTTTAATTCAAAACATAACAGACTAGTTTTTTTTATAAAAAAAGCACAAAATGAAATAAAATTACTTATCATTTTATGACCTATATATAAGTATTTTTAAAAAAAGCACAAGATAGATCACACAAAGACTAATTTGAGCCAGAATTTTCATTAGCAAATACTGCTTTAAAAAGTACATACAGTATCTATCTACTTCTACAATTAAAAGAAAATGTAAATTATTCTCTAACTTTAAAACATACAAAACAAAGTCAAGAAATATAAGGAACTACTAGCTTGAAGAATCAACTTAATATAATTATATCTCAATCAGAAATATTCTATACCAAGATTAAATAAAAAAAAAACCACACAGAAATTCCTCCATAATCATATTTAATAAGCTCAGAAGACTTCTATGGCTTGGAAACAAACATTCAAATGCGGAATTAGTTAATGATAGATTGGACATGGAATTACATCAAAAACAAAAACTGTAAAAATTCATGTCTAAATAACTTACAAATAAGATGATATAGCACTGCCAAATATATGTAGATGTAAACAACATTTGATTATATCAATTAAAAATGTAACTTTTTATTAAAAATTTAGCTTAATAAAAGTTAGTTCTGTCGTAGAATTTTAATTCCTTTCAATTTTTTTATAAAGGCTATTATTTAAAAATATGTTTCAGTGTATCAGTGTCAAAAGAAAAACAAATAAAACAGAATAAGCTATCTTAAACTGTGGCCATGTGATAAGAATGACCATGAAGAAATATATTCGGGTTGTAAAGAATTTCACGAGAGCTTTCGGAATTTCCAACAGTTAACAAAAAGAAATTAAAAAAAAAAAAATCAATGATTTTAAAGATTTTATTACATTTTACTGAAGTATTTTCATTTCAAATTTATGCGATTATTAATTAATACTTTATTTTTTTAAATGGTTTTCCAACTTTAGGAATGCTAAAAAAATTTTCTGGCTAAAACGTGATCACATTTTTTTTAACCCAAACAAATTTAATAAATTATGATGTAGAATATGGATACAAATATCATAAGAACTTCAAACAATGGAACTTTAATAATACAAAAACAATTTAAAAAAATAAAATTATTTCATGAATTCTATTTATATGGATATTTAATTTATTCAATTTCATTTTTTCACAAACTTATGGTGTTAAGTGTTAACATTTAGTTATGAAGAAAATATGTAAGAATAAATATTAATATAAACTGAAAGGGTAACTAAAACTTGTAATTCCTTGAGCTATTTTTGAAAATTTCTTAGCAATTTAGAAATATGTCGAGAAGAAATACTAGAAAACATATCACATATAAACATTCAATAAACAACAAGCCAAAGACTGCATTGAAATTTCAATGTATTGGGTGATGCTAATAGAGTAGAAAAAGGCATTTCATGATCTTAATACACATAAGGAAAAAACTTAATGGAATTGGGTATTTAATGCCTTAAATAGCTTGCTGATCAAAATAAGAAAATAACAAAATGAGCAATCTGTCAAAACCAAACCTTTTTTGTAAATTAGAAACAATAAAAAAATACTGTCAGCTCATAGAGTGGAAGCAAAAGAAGAAGAAATGTTATTGTAAATTTTAAATCTCATTGAGATGGGCAATTAAGTTAAAATGAGAAGTACATTCCTTAGAAGTTATTTTCCATCATGATAATATTCCATGCAAAATAAATGTTCTCAATCAGCTCTCTCACACCCCATCTCTTTTACACTATGACTTCAGAATGTTAAGTGAACTAAAGAAAGCTTTCAGAAAATACCATTTGTTGCTGATGACCTTAGTAGGAGTTATTTTGGAGGTATTTCTCACCAAAACCTACAGAATTTTATGACATCATAATTCATTATGTATTTTAATAAGATAAATATCTCACTAATTATTGATCTAAAATAAATATTAACTATTCCATGTCTGTTGGCTTGTTTTTGATTGAACAACAAGTACATTTTTCCTTTCGATATTACTATTAAACCTTTATCATTAATCCAAGACCTAAAAAAGAATATGGAGGAACTAACTGTAAATGCTATAGGTCACTTTTAAGAGGTATTGATATCCAAATACTTCTGAAATACACTAGTTATAACAAAAATAGCTTTATTTTTATAAATTCTTTTGTTCACTATTGTTATTAGATATCACTGTGGAAGATGAGGGAACTTGGCCACGGCTTGGCCTACTATGAGTTGGAACCTGCATATGAACAGTTTGCATATGGGTCTTCAAATTTCCAGGCCAGTTGAATAACTTCTGGCAAATAGTACACTGAAACCTTCGATGGAATGGCTTATGCATCAGCAAATGTCTCTTCATACTGTGCTTCGTGGAATAGGTCTTCAAGCAGATTGGACATACATTTTCCATAGCAGGTAATAATGCAACAGCTGTTGGATGGTTCATTTGTTGCAAATAACTTGTGTATTTTCTCATAAAATCTTCCACATTTGCTACCTGGTTACCTTCTATAAAAGAAAAGTTTATTCCTTATTCTCAGTTCTAAATAGGTTAACTACTTCACATCATACAAAATATTACAATATTTAAATAAATATGATATAAAGATAAAAAATACTTCAAAACCAATATTATTAATTTAATATAAATTAATATAACAAGAGTAATTATTTAGATACTAAATAATTGTGGTATTAATTTAATATAATTAATTAAAAATTTTAAATTTGGATAGCATGTTACTATTTTTAACGAGGATGTATCCTTGATGATTAAAAACATTACTGAAAAAAAAAGAAAATTTTATAAAATGCACAAATAAAAAACAAGTAAAAAAATTTCTAATAAATAGATTCTAAAATGTATTGAAAAAAATTATTTAATTTTCTCTTCATAGCAAATAAAATATTAATTTTTTTAAAATATGATATATTATTTAGAAAATGATTTTTAATGAAAAAAAATTAAAATAATGTCATTAATTAAATAATTTTGGTTTATTGGAAATTTTAACATTTAAAAAGACAGGGCAAAAAAATAACTCTTATGGCAAATTTAGTCTGGTTATAAAAAAAAAATTAATGAAAAAAATATGAAATCAAATTTTAGCTCTAATTTAAAAATATAATACATAAATATTCCTGAAAGGAAAATTTTATTCTGCCATCAATAATATTTTTGAAAATTTTACTTCTAATTTATATATCAAACATAGGAAAATTAGTTGACATATTGAAATCAGAATTTGTATCTTAACTACATGTAAATATTGTA
The DNA here is from genome assembly GCF_947563725.1 of Argiope bruennichi. Taxonomy (NCBI): domain Eukaryota; kingdom Metazoa; phylum Arthropoda; class Arachnida; order Araneae; family Araneidae; genus Argiope; species Argiope bruennichi. Next base: position 62,661,853 of record NC_079154.1, read on the forward strand.
TCTTAATAATCTTATATATATCTTTAATGTAAGTACTTTTGCATTAGTTGGCCTTTATTAAAGAAACTTTGATATTTATGAAATTTATTTATGTATATAAATTATATCCAAAATAAAGTTTTATTCAAATAATTTTCAGGATATTAGAGAAATCTGAGCTAAACTGAAATTTGATTTACAACATTTTACATAAGTATTTAAATCAAACAACATTACAAAATTTGTTTTTGTATTTGGTGTAACGTTATTTATGTAATTAAAATTATATTCAATTCAAAAGTAAAATAATTTTACTAAAACTAATTATGATAATTGCAATGTAATGTTACAACAGAACTTATATATGAAAGAAAAATTAATGAATTAAACTAAAGAAAACCTCTATTTTGCTACAGCTTTGCCTATTTTCAATACACAAAAATTATCCAGATTGGTAAATATAGGCTAAATGTAATTATCATCTATAAATATTTTCTAATACAAAGAAAACAATAATTTTACACTTATATATATGTATATTACTGTCTAAAAAATAAAACTAATGCATTTACAATAATTAAAAGCATTAAAAAAACATAACAAAATACATAAAATCTTGTCAATTAATGAAATAAAATTTGATTCACATCATGAAAAATTTAACAAAAATTAGCAATACAAAAATAAATATTGGAAATTGTTAACAGATTTGAGATATTTAATTCAAAGCAAATAATTTTTTAAAATACAAATAAATAAAAAACAAAAAAATAATGGTTTATTTAATTACTATATTCAAAAGGATTAAACAAGTAAAAATCCACATAATTTTTTTTTATTAAATGAAATAAAAAATTTACCTATATTTAAATTTTTTAACTAAACCAATGGCCTAAAAACTTGATTGTTATGAGAAGAGAAAATTGTTTAACAACAAAATTTCTAAAAATAAATATTATTAGCTGTTTTAAAACTTTTAAATTTCCAAGATTGCATTGAAACAGCCATCATTCTTAAATAGAACAAGAAATAGAAAGTTGTCCGAAAATGTAAAAAATAGATAAAGCACAAAAAACATAGCAAAAATATAAATGAAAATCTATAGTAAAACTATCTGTTACATTGTAAAAATAAAAATAATATTTAAAAAAAACAGAAGAAAGGTATGGCAAAGCTTAAAATATTTTTCTTATCCCTTTTAAAAGAGTGAATGAAAATAACACTATAAATTTAGTTTTCGGCATAAAGTAAAAAAAAAAAATATCTTGCATTTCCGACTATCAATAAAAATCATCTCTGCATAGAATATACATGAGATTGAAATTGACTGATTGAAAAATCTAAATTCACAAATATTTTTCATAAGACATCACTTCTGCAGCTGATAGATAAAAGTAAAAGTCTTTGGAAGAAGCTTTTCACCCCAGCTATATTAACATCCTTCCAAAATTTGTTTCCAGAACAACAATGGGGAAGGGGGAAAAAAACAAAACACGGAAAATAAATCTTGCTTTTGCCTTAATTTCTACTCCTGTTTTTCTGATCAGATTATAATTTTTTAAATTTAAAAATACTCCAGCTGATTCGAACTTAGGAAAATAATATATAATTCATTAAAGAGAATGATTTTTTTAATTATTCAAATATGCTTACACACATAATTACTTTATTGAAAACAAGCTGGTCAAAATCTATGTTCTATATCAAATTATTTCAAATGCAATGTTAAAAAGTAAAAGTATTGTCAATTTTTCATCCCTCATTGACAGAAAATTTTCAGAATTATAATAAAGTCTTAATTATACAGAAATTATTTAAAAAGAAACCTCTAAAAACAGTCATGGTAATAATACAATAGTTGTGAACATTCCAAGCTACTTAGCAGAAATAGTACATTCAACAGTACACTTGTGAGATCTGATATCAACTCGCACTGATATGTTTAATATATTATTAATGTTCTCAATATTTATTATATTTGCCAAATCATGTAAAAAATCCCAGATAATAATTATACAAAAAATGTTGGATATTTTAATGCCTGCATGATTTATTGCATTCCACACATAAGGAAAAAAATATTAATACATGAGACCATTTTATTTCATTTATTTAGATAACAGAAAGAAATATTATATAATAATAATAATGCCCTCAATCAACACATTTTATCTTAAATTAACAAAAGGATTATTCATGTTTATCAGAAACATATAAACTAAAGAAAAACATAGAATTCCACAATTGAGTGCAAGCGTCATATAACAAAAATATTTACATTGATCACAAAAGCCATTTAACAGTCATTTTAATTCCTGAAAAAATACAATATTTAATAGTTAACAAATTTATAAAAATATAATTTTATTAAAATTTGTTTTTGTAAACATTACTACTATTACACTTTACAAATACAGGCATTTTTCATATTAAAGAATATATATAAAAAATAAATTATGGCTACCATAGCTTTTTGAAAATTTTACAATGAAATATGTGAAATAATAATGTTCTTTTTTACAAAAACAATCACTTTATTTATTCTCAGTTTTATTCATTCATAAATTTTTTTAGTTAAATCGTTCAATTTAATTGGCTAACAGAATCTTTAATTTTTCTTCAGATTTTCATAATTTTTGAAGTATCAATTGAAATAAAGGAACAAACCTGAAAAACTAAACAGAAAATTATTTTAAATTTAATTGGCTTAAAGTTTTAAATTCTAAATTTTTTCAACTTTTATTGACACTCTGACAATCAACAGTTTCATAGTTTCATGCACAAGATGCCATTTAAATTACCTATTTTTTTGCAATGGACATAGGATTTTTAATTATATATATATATATAAAATCCCCAAACAAACTATTACGAAATGTAAAAGGAGCTAGTTCATTTGATATTTATAAAAGACTGAAAGAATTCAAGATAAAAATTATATATCATGAAAAAAAAATCATAAAAATTGATCACACACATATATAGAAACTTCTTAATAATGAATTGCCTGATTAAAAATGTGATTGAAGAAACTGTCAGATTTATTTTAAATTCTGAAATTGTTTTTAAGAGGGGTATATGTAACTTCATCACCAAATTTTAAAAGAAAGTAGATAACATATTGAGGAAGATATATATCACATCAGTTTCATATTATTATAAATCAATAAAACTTAATCGTATACTATTCTAAGAGAAGAAGTAATAATAATAGTTATAAGAATAATAGGAACAACCCAGAAAATTTGATCAATTTGCAGCTTGCATTTTTGCACAAAAGTGATAGAAAATAAAATTACATTAAGGCATAGAACCTAAACTAATGATGATTGAGACACATAGAAGTGGGTGGGGGAGGGTCCCTTAAATTATTTTTCTAGTCTGATTCCAAGCTCTTCCCAGGGCTTTCCATTTTTTTTAGAAAAAGGAAAATGATGAAAGAAAATTAAAATTGTGAATTTTTCCAAAAAATTGTTTTAAAAATCTCCAACTGCATTATGATAAAGATTCACATCGTATGAAATTAAATAATTAATGAAAATACAGCTTTATTAAATATGTGAATATAAAGTTTTTAACCAAATCAGAGCCTCAAAATTGGAAAAGTGCAACAATATAACAAGTCAACATAATCAATAATAAAATTCACAGCTTTAAACATATTTACAACTTCTAGTAACCATATTATATGAAATATAATTACTTACATCATTTCATTTACATACATTATGCTGCAAAAATAGTGTATTTATGAATGTTTTTAGACCCCAAATGCACCACATTGCACATTAAATATACTTTTTAATTTTTAAATAACCAACAATTTTTATAAAATTACAAAAATATTAAAACAAACATTAAAAGGATAGGATCATAACCCTAAAATAATACAATACTTCAAACTTTTTTTTAAAAAAAAGCCTGAAGAATTTGGAGCATTTAATCTGACATCAATAAAATTTTACAACAAATCAAAAACATTTAATAAAAGAAAATATTAAATTTTCAAAAGAAGAAATTGCAAATATTTAAATCATAAAGCATATTGGAATTTTAATTAATTGAAGTTGAAAATTATTATAATAACATTAAGGCATTAAAAAATTCGAAAATGGTAATTTATGAGGACTATAAATTGTTTCAATTAAACATTAAAAAAAATATTAACGGCTATGCAAAAAGGGAGGGTTCAGAGCATAATATATACATGTACAGAAGTTTAAATATCAAGTGATAAATTTTATACACATAAAGGATAAAAACAGTAAATAAGATATTTTGATGACTTTCTAAATGAGTTTACAATGAAAAATGCATAAATAAAAAAAAATCACTATGTTACTGGGAAATTAGACAATTTTATGAAAGACAAATAATACATTTTTCTTCTCTTAACAAATATAAAACATAGAAGAACATTCTTCAAACAAATTACTGATAAGCAAAGTAGTTCATAAATTATTTGTAAGAAATATAAAATTAAATATAAATTTCTTTTTCTATACAATAGAAATAAAAACTCTAATTCAAATAAAAAATTACTTCAAGAATAACAATGAAAAAATATAAAAATTTAAATTAATTGAATAACAATAAAATAATTGCACACTTTTATCAATTTAAACAGCATATATATATATTCGATCTCTGAAAATAAATCTAATAAAAAATTTCTTTTACTTATAGGAAAATACTTCTAGCAAGAAAGACACTGGTAATGTAAACTTCAGATATTAAATAATTCATATATTAAATAATATAGTTAAGAATTCTCCTTCAACATATCTAAATGACATAAATTTACATGTTGTTTCAAATTGTCCTTCCTATTATAACTCCTAGGACACCATTTGCATGCAAACACTTTAGGGAATAAAGCATGAACAACCTGGTGATGGCGGCGAAGACTTTTTGCACGAGAAAATTGTCTGTTGCAAGCATAACAATAAGGCTTCTTTGAATCAACTTCAAATTGTGCTCTTTTACCGATCCTCATATGCATAATGCTGGAAGCTTCTTCTACGTCATAGAATACTACAAAATATGAAATTTTCTTTTTATATAAAATAATAAACAATTATTGTAATAATTATGTTTATAAAGAGATAATTGAGAATTAACAAAATAAGCTTTAAGAATTTGTAACTTTTAAAACAAAAAAAAAAAAAAAAAAAACTGAAATCATTTAAAATATGAATGTAGTATATTACCAAGGAAAAATAAATAATCTTAAAGGAAAGCAAGATCTTCTACACATCTACATCAGAACACTTTTTAAATACAAAAAAAAAAAAAAGAAAAATAATTCGGTTCATTAGAAAAAGTCGACTAATTTATAAAATAGTCACATATAAGCTGAATACTGTAGAACATAAAATAACTAATCCTTCATTATATAATACTAGTTATTATATAACATATAATAACTAGTCATACTAATATAAATTTTCAAATATAAAATATAGGATCAGATTAAATATTACCTTTTTATTAATATTACCATGCTAATCTACAAAAATTATGAACAAATTCTTTCACGAAGTAATTTTCGACATATGTTAAAGAAAAAAATTAAAATCGTATAAGCAGTTTCACTATTTACATATTTATTGTTCTTAGATAATGTGTGCAATATGTATGCAATATTAAAAATAAATATCATTCTTTAATATTTCACAATATCTAGAACTTGGAGAACATTTAAAAAAACAGATTACACGAAATTCTTATAAAAAGTTCACGAATTAAGATGTAAGCTGAAGAATCAATCATTATTCTTGGTATTAAGTGACGACTACAATTCTTTTAAACATTTTTTTCCTGTTGAATATCTATTAGTAATGAATAAATTAGTTAAATAAATCCATATTAATTAACTTCTTAATTTAACATAAACATGAAAAATTGTATTTAAATTTTAAAAAATTCTTAATCCTTTTGAAATAGTCGATAATTTTACAAGATCTTTATATTCATTTTTAATTTTGTTCTTTAAAAAGTGCTCAGAAAAAAAAATAACTGAAATCAGTTATTTTTAAGTATAAAAATATTATTATGAAGTGATATGTCCATGAATTTAAAAAAATGATAATAAACTAGACAGAAATCAATAAGTTAAAATATTTTTGCAATATGAATATTAGTTTCTTCTAATAATTGAATAAGATAAATAAATGATAACCACCACCCTATGTCAAAATGCCTATTTTATGTTTAATTAAAGTCAATTAAAATAAATAAATACCTATCAAAAATAAATTCTCTATTAAAATAAAATAATACAATTTTTAGGCATTATTAAATACCAATATTATTTAAGTGAAGAAATACATTGAAATCATATTCTAGTGCCTTTTAGAAACAAAAGAAATTTTGACAAATTTTCTATTTGTTATTACACATAAATTCAAATAAATATATCAAAAATTCTATAAAAACAATAATAATTACAAAGCAAATAATAATCAAAATTCTTAATCATTTCAAGAAAATAAACGATAAACATTTGTCAATGGATATCTTATTATTACAACATTTTGATGAAAAATTTTCTTTAAAAAATGTAAAATGAAAACTTATTAGAAATCAATTTTATCAAGAGCCTGTTCAGGATTTTAATCTGATTTATAAGAGCTATAGTAAATGCAAAGTATTATATTATTTTTTTTTTCTCATAAATACTTCATTAAATCAAGCAATCAAAGAGCTACCTTCTATGAATATTTTTAAAAAGTATCTTTTGGCTAAAATTATTCTAATAATCATCATAATCATAAAAAACTAGATTAGTTCTGAGAAAAAGCCTCGCTTAATAGCAAATCTACTGGAATTTCCATGTACCAAAAATGGAAAATAAAGGTATGTACTTATTAGGTTTACACTATTATTTATGGTTACTAATTGCATTTTATTAGCTTATTCTCATTTTTCTGAAAATTAACATTTTTTGCAGTTTTGGAATAATTAGACATAAGTTTCATTTAATTTTGTTAAGTTTTGCATAATTAGTGTTGATAATTTATATTTATTTTCAAAATAAGTGAAATAGCAACAAAAAAAAAGTGACAAAAAATTATTTCAAGAATAAAATATAGCTTCCACAACATAACTGTCTCACATTATAAAATTAACTTTCATGCATAGCAATTGAAATGCTATAAAAATAAATAGTCCAATTAAATTTCTCAATCACAATTTTTAAGGAAAAAAAGTAAGCATTTACAGGACAACAGAACCATTCAAGTTTCTAAAATATTTATCTACTACTATTTTTATTTAGGGAAAAATTATGGAATTTAAATGAATTTAAACTTATCTGGGTTTTAAACTCTCTTTAGTTTTGATGTATAAAGAAACCAAATATAAAATAAATCAAAATCCAATAAAATATATTAAAATGAAATTGAAATAAACTAAAAATTCAAAACATTTCATAGAAAAAAAAAGTTTTCCTACAATATAATTCTAACACTCTATTTACATACCAGCCATTAGACTTTTATAATACTGATGGAAGAAATATATTATCATAAGTAACTGTTCTCAATGCAAAGATTTAGAATATTCATTTCAAAATATAATAATAAACAATGGATGGACAAATAGTGTCTAAATAGTTATATCAACAAATGATTAAAAAAAACAACAATACAAAATTACATTTAGAATCTAGAAATAACAAACAAAAAAAAAAGAATTTTTTTATAAAAATTTTTTAAAAAATGTGTATAAATTAACAATATATAATTGCAATGCATTCCTTAATATTAGAAAAATTTTCATGGTCCTGTATTCAGTAATTTTAATGCCTTTCATTTTCTTTAAAACCAAGTATTAAAAACATAATATATTCATATACAGATTAGAATATTTCTTAAAATTTGGGAAAACTGCTTGAGATAATAATATTGGTGGGACTCGAAAAAATATTTTCAAGCATGTAATAATTAATTATTACACGTTAATTTTCAATGCTGACAACAATTTCTTAAAAAAAAAAATAATAATATTCTTTGTGTTCTTATCATATTAATGCAACTGCCAATGCACCAGCTTTTTAAATTCGGTATTATTAACCATAGCTATATCAAATAGCAACATTGTTGACCTTTCATGATATTAACTAATAAAAAGGCTATTTCTTACTTCAGTATATAAATGTTTCAGGAAAATTATTTCCAATCTTGCCAAACAATGAATAAAAATAAAAGGTTGTTTTATCAATAACGATTGGAGGGGGGGGGTAGTTTTTTAAATCAAAAACTAATTTACAATCATAAAAATCATTACAAAACTGTATATAAACAATATTTGCAGATTATTTTGAATACATTCATTCATACATTTGTTACACAAACAATATATAAATGCCACATCAATCTACTTAATGATAAATTGTCTGGAGTTGAATGAATCAACTGTAAATAATATTACAGTTGCAGAATTCATCTCCAATTTTCTGAACTTTAAAAAAAAAATCAGTTTCAAACAAAATTATTAAAATTTGTTTGAACAATAATACAATATGAAACTTTCAAGTGCAAAATATATAATATTAAAAATAAGGATAAAATAATAAAAAAATATAGAAAAAAAGAAGAATTGGATGAAATATCACTATAAATCACAGTGATCATGTATAAATGAATATTTAAAAACTATCTGAAAAAAAGTCATAAATTAAATAATTATGATAAAAAAATATAAAAATGATGATGCTTCAAAGGTGGTTTTCATAATGATAATGTATTAAAGTAAATGTGATATATAGTTCTTTGACTCTTTATAAAGAAAGTCAGTGGTTTGCAGGCTAACTTGAAAATGATACAGTACTTTCAAATCAGCCAGCCTTTCTTTTGAATTACTGCAATGATGCATACATTTTAATGCAATTGAAAATTGTGTTATTATTCATTCTAATAACTTGACAATTCCAGGAAATTTATAGTATGATTTTTTTTTTTTACTATTATGCACATAAAAATTTATTTTCTTTTAGTGTTAGTTACCTTTATGAAATCAAGAAAAAACTATCAATTATTTAGGTGAGAAAAATCTCATGTAAAAATTATGAATCAGTTATATTTGTTTAAGGAATTATTTTAAATAAAGATTAATCACATATTCAAGGAATAGTTCAAAAATAAGTTAATGAAAATCATGATGCAATAATACATTAAAAATAATAATTTAAATTACTTTTAAGATTTTGAATGTAGTTTTTGCAATTACCATTAATCTCTAGTTGTCCACTCAGCTATTTGGGCATTTGTTTATGTTGTTGTCTTCAACGAGCCCTTTAAATAAGGCCAAATATAAAGAGCGAACAATTACATATTTTCTAATTAGCCTAGAGGTTTATGATCTGATTTCAATAAGTATAAAAAATATAAGCCTATATAGAAAGCGCCAAATAGCAATCCAATTTGTCTGGTACATTGTTAACAAACACCATTTCTTCTTAATTAGCTGGAATTTTTAATAATATATATAGTAAAGAGATATATTATTTCAAAATTTGTTTTTCTTTTGTACTTTATAATGTTAAAGGATAAAGGTTCCAAGGAAAATATAATTTCTCTATGTATTATGAAAGGGTGAAAAAAAATTATAGAATAAAAAAAATAAAAAAATCTGAAAAATACTTTTAACAACTCACAAATGCAATCATGGTCATTGAATTTCGTTCATGGCTTTTCCATTAGAACAAAAATCGAAGATTAGTAAATCTTAAAATATTTTATCAATAAATAACTAAATTCAACACTACTTGAAAAAAAAGGAATATTTTATTAAAAAAAATAACTATACACTACTTCCAACATCTAAAGATAAAAAGAAAATTTTACACATATTCCAATAATAATTTGTACTTATATTTCATAGAAGCATTTTTGGTTCAAAGAAATTAATGTTATTACATACAATTGCCTAAAAATAAAAGGAATATAATTGTTATTAAAAATTATCAAAAAAAGTAATCTCAATAATTTCCAATGGGACCTATAAAAATAAGAATAAAAATATAAAACTATTTTATAAGAATAAAAATATAAAATTTGAGAAAAATTATATAAAATTCTCTTTCCGTTAAAGGGGGTCTTTGTGTTGTCTGAAATCATCGGCAATGTAATATTAATTTCATTCTTATTTAAAAGAAAATAGTTAAATATAATATATTTCCACAAGCATGTAGAAAGACTGAAATAAAAAATTAGATGTAAGTAAATAATACCAGAGAAAAGAAAATTCAGCCACTGATGCAATATAAAGTATACAACATGTAAAATCAATAAAATGTCTTACAAAGGTTCTCTAAGTCAAACCTCATCTTTATATCCAAGCTCAAGAAACCTGATCAATGGATAGTGGATTCATTTTTATAAATGAAATATTCAATCTATGATGCAATTCAAAAAGTTCAAAATATTTAAAAAGCATCTTAAAATATATCATCATCAAATGCATCAATTATATTGATTTATCTTCCAGTAACTGAAAAGGTAATCATAAAATTAAATAATTAAGTATTCAACACTAAGCTTAGAATTTCAGCATTAACAAATATTTTTAGCTTAAATGGAATAATAATTTTAGTTTTAATAGAACTAATAAAAAAAAGTATGGTAATAGTATATGGTAAAAAATGTAAAGGAATATAATATGCCATAAATAATACACATGAATTTCATTTCTATGACATCAATATAATTAATACTACACAAAGAAAATGCAGGCTTTCATGCAGACAATTTTAAATAATGATGTAATTATATATTTCAGATTAAAATGTTAAAATCAAATGTGATTTGCTGTTTTTTTTAAAGATTATTAACATGTTATAAGATACCTGAAACTGATTTATCATTGATTCAAATACAGAAAAAATTGGAATGTAAAAAAAAAGTGTTGAATTTCAAACATCCTTCCTCCAAGCTTTGGGGCAAGTCTTTTTTATATGTACTGGAATGTATTTTTTACATTTGAATATTTGAAAACAATATGGGCATCTATACATTCTTGGTTCATGACGTTTCATATGTTCATGCAACAAATGTTTATTTTTAAATGTTTTGACACATAGATCACAAGGAAAGTTTTTTTCCGCTTTGTTAACTCTTCCAGATATCTTCTTCTGTTTATCTAAAAATAACAAAATGTCTACATTATTCTCAATAAAAGGATAACAAAAATATTTATATGAATATACTTTTCAAACTAAAATTGATCTAAATTACTCTGAACATATAAATAAAAAATCACACAAGGATGCTGTAAGCAAAACAAAACAAAACTAACAAACAAAAAAGATAAATACTTTTCAAATGCCTAAGAATTAATTCCATGACTGAAAAATAAGTACTAGTAGCAATTGCAACAACTGAAAGAAAATAATAATTTATTTTCATAAATTAATTGCTCTCAATTTTACAAAAAAAAAAAAAAAAAAAAAAAAAAAAAAAAACTAGCAGATTTTCAATTTTAGCAATGTAATTAATTAAACTGTTAAGGGCATAGATTTTTAAAAAATATTTTTCCCCTTTTCTTTTTCAAGACATGGAAAATTTTAGTAACTAACATGTATATTCTTAAAATGCAAACTTTATCAACAGGATAAAATGTATAAAGACAATTAAAAAAGTCTTTGTTTTCATTTATTATTTGAAACCATTTTTGTCACAAAGATATTAAAATCGTTTAGTTAATGGAATAGATCACAAAACATTTAAAAGATTGAAGTATGAGTGTTTTTTAAAGAAATCATTAATATATTGGATAAGAAATTTATTTACATTTAGATAGAAAAGGAGAGAAAAAGATAATTAGTTTCCAGAAAAATTATTATTTAGGTAAGGTATTCATTAGGTAATTTATTAGGAAATAGGAAATTATCAAGACATATTCTAATGAAATAGTTTTAAGTCAGTAAATTAAATGATTTGCAAGAATAAGATTTATTAATGATTATCAATTATAGACTCATGATTAAAAAAAAGCAAATATTTATTTTGATCAGAAATAAAAATGAGATGAAAGAAGATTAAACAAAATCAAAATATTGCTTTTAAAAAAATAAAACGTTTGTTGATTTGAAATAGGAATATGTGATGCTTTCAATGTAAATTCTGAGTGAATAAAGTAACAAATATTAAAAATTTGTAAAATGAAAATACAAATACCTCTTCCAGAAAGCATGTTAAAGAGAAAATAAATTTTTAATCAAGTTTCAACACAGAAAAAGCAAAATTTTATTACAATCTAGAGTAACACAATCCAGCATTCATTGGAATTATTTTCATTGTCTCCATATAAAATATCAAAAGAATGTTTAGCAGCGTGCAATTTCAGAAAATTAAAATTTAATTTCCAAATTTCAGTTATATTTAGTAAAGCATACAAAAAAAAAAAAACCTGATTTAATTTTATCTTTAAAATCTATTTTTGTAAAATAGAACTAAATTAATGACAAATAAAATTTCTGCATATTTCCAGAGAATAAAGTATTATCATTGATAAATTTACAAGAAATCAACAAATATCTAAAGGATAAGAAAAATACTTTAATAAGTTAATTAAGGTATATAAAATATTTTCATCTACACTTTCTTGTACATGGCAAAGATAATTAATATTAACTATTTAAAATATTTTTAAAAAACGAAACAATCAGAAAAAATTTAAGCAAATCCAGTCCTTCTATTCAGTTACTTCAAAATCAAAAAATGTAAAAATATAAAATAACATCTTTATATGAACATGACACTTTAACAAAGCAAATGTTTAATTTAGGATTCCAAAATGATAGAAATTCTTATAAAATATTAAACATGAAAAAAAATGTAATCCCTGATTTACGAATATGAAATACTTCATACAACAAACAAATTTTGAGGTTCATTTGAATAGTGTTGATTATCAGTAACAATAAAATAATCATATTTTTTTATAGTATAAAAAGAGTAAACAATATATTTTTATAAATCTTAAACAGCAAAGATATAAAAACAAAAAAAGTGATAGTACGAAAAATAATTGTAATTATTTTTAAATCAGAAAATAAATTGATATCTAAATTGTATTTCAAATTAAGATGAGGAAAAGAAAAACATTACTAAGAACAATTAATTTATTCTCTATTTTCAGCATATATACATAATTTACTCACAGACATTAACAGTTCAGAATTAATAGTGATTAGAGTATTAGTTTAAAAAATAAAGCACAAATAGAAAATCATTACAAGAACTATTATTAAATATAAAATCCTGTACTTGTAAGAGACATAGTTTTTAGGTACATTATTTATTATCAAACACTATATATTAATGAATATTGAATAATCTTCTAACAGTTAATATAACTGGTTAGTTATAATTTATTATTTCTTCATATAATTAATTTAGAATTTTTATTATTACTGTGAAAACCTAATATAAGATTTGCATCTTCCATCCTCTGCATTAAATGTTGAAGAATTAAGTAAGATGAGGTCACCACAATTTCTCATCAAATAATATTTCAACCAAATTGTAGAATTTGAAAAAAAATTGGAAAATACTTTAATTATTTTTAATTGATTTAAAAGTTAAAATATAACTGTATTTAATTTTTTTTTTTTTGAGAAATATGTTTCAATGCATGCAAAAAGAAAAAGTTAAGTGCCAGAATTTTAATATTTACACTGTTAATCTGGCGTATGGTTACACTTGCTAAAAGTTTGTTGAAAATTTTTTATTCTGAAGAGATAAGAAAAAAGCAATCATACAAACATTTACGAATTCTAATGCAATTTTACAATAACTCCAACAGAAACATAATTTAAATATGCATGTATATTTAATAATCAGATAAAACAATTTAGGAAATAAATCTAAGTAAATTTCAAAAAAAAAAAATCAAATTCGTTTTTAAACAAGAAAAAAGTTGGTATTATACAAGCCAGAGCATTTGACTTTCTATTTGGAAGACAGAAATGTGCACTTTGGAGAGTTTTTTTTTTTTTAATTTTTATTTCAGTTACATTTTAAATTAAAAATTAAGTGAATTGTTGACATTTTTTCACAATAATTTCTGAAAATATCACAGTAGAAAAATAGTTTTTATAGCCTCGTAAAATTAAAAATATCTTTTCAATGATACCACATTTTTTTGGTCATGTAATTTTTCTTTCTATTTTTAATTCATTGTTGAAGTGAAACTCAAACTGTTTGCATTATTGTTGTTATTTCAACTTGGCTTTTTTTCTCATTGTTGATCAAGATAGGAAGATCTGAACTATTTTTCCTATGTTGAATAGGTTTTACTATTAAGGCATGCCTTTAATAGAGTTTTCGATGTTTTTTGTATTCAAAATAAGTTTAACTTCAGATTTAAGTAACGTTAAAAATTTTTTTAAGTGCCTCCATTTTAAAATAATGCAGCTTTTTCTTGTTATATAATTGGATGCATAAAAATGTAGATAAAAAATTTGAACAAAATGGTGTAATGTTTTTGTAATAATTTAAGTTATATTATATATATATATCAAAATTTAAAAATAATAGGGTGAGAAAACAATGAAAATTTTAGCAACCATATTAATCCCAGCAAACCAAATGGTCGCCAATATGTTTAATATAATACATAAATACTTAAATTCATACTAAACAAACAGCATATCAGTTTCTATTTTTAGTAACCAGAAATTTTAATTTTTACTATATAACTAAGAAAATTTATAAATACCATCTAGACACAGAAAATGAATAATACAAAAACTATTATCACAAATGCAGAAAATCTGGCCAATAAATAATTTAAATAATAATAACAAAATAAAATAATAAGAAAAAGAATAACAGATATAATGGACAATTGTAATCAAAAACTTTTCACAATAGTACATTCAACATTATAACAGAAGGCAGATATTATACAGAAGGCAGATAATAATTTAAAAGTGATAATATAGTAAAATCAATTTATGGAAAACTAAAAACTAAAGACTAACATTTTATTCAATTAAATAAAGAATTATAACAATAAATTTTTAATTATAAGAAAGATAATATGAAGGACAACCAGCAACATTAATGTTTTAGATTAAAACAACATTTCCATTAAGTTCAATTATTAAAAATAAAGCAATATTGATAAGCAAATTTATTATTAAAGAATTATGCTATTTCACATCTATATGATACATCACTTAGCCTTTAGGTAAATTTTACTAGATATATGCCCACCAGTACATACAAAGTAATATTTACTCTGTATGTCCACAAGTACAAAGTACTGTTTGTTATTCTAAGAATCAGTTTTATGATAAATTGTTTGAATGGTGCTTTTGCATATGAAACCATTTTGAAGATCTCCATTTGAAGGAAGCATCACAAAAGTTGCAAAAGATTCGCTTTCCTAAATGAAGATTAAGATGTTGTTTTCTTGATTGCTTCGATTTAAACGATTTAAGACAAAAAGGACAAGGATAGACATCATTGAGACTTGGTTGGAATGCAGATACATCACCAGGGAATGATGGGTGATATACTGAAAATAAAGGATCACCTAAAATGAGAAAAAAAATAATCTACATAATTTACAACAGAAACAAAATGTCAAAAATTATGAATTATGTATATAAAGAATTTCCAAATTATTTTATAAAATATACAAAATTTCATTCAAAACATTGTACTTAAAATGAATGGTTTAAATTTTTAATAAAACAATTTTAATTAATGTAAAGAATAATTCACAATATAAGTATAAATGTGAAGATAGATTGGTTAAAACAAGTGAAAAGAATTAGAAATATATTAATATTCAGCATAAATTTAAAAAATAAAACTAATTTAGCAAAGTGTCAATTTGAAGCAATAAAATTATAACACAGTACCCAAGAAACTATTTAAACACTTTTATTTGTATAAAGTTTGATAATAACAGCTGATGTAAAAGGCACAATTACAATAAGCTTAATTCTTAAGAAATAAATCACCATCAGTTACTGAAATTTTGCTACTAAATTAAAACATGAAAAACCATGAATTATTTTCAACATATCAATTACAATCAAACAGTTTTGTATGCTGACACAAACTTGAAAATTTCTACTGTTGCATAACAAGAAGCAATTATTATTCTTGAAAAGCAAATAATATTTTAGTCATGCCAGTACATTAGCATTAAAATAATTTAAGTAGAAAAATTTCCAATATTTTATAACAGTTTCTTTTGATAGCAGCTCATAAATAAAAGATTCTGCTAATGACAAGTCAATGCCAAAAGCTTGCACATGTCTATCAAGATTGTTTTGAGGTAGATTATTAACATATCACATATATAAAAATACATTAAATCAAACAAGACTTGCTGCAAATTACATGACAGTGTCAAAGAAAATGATAACAGCAATGATTTCTATTCCTAATAAAAATTCAAAATCAACTACAAGATTAGTAAATGATTATGACATTGAATATGTATATACTTTTATAATTTAGTTATTTAAATATAGAGTGCCAAAAAGGGTGGGGGATGCATATAAATACATGAAAAATACTCTAGAAATAATTTATTTTATACACGCATACACCACTAAAGATATAGTTCTGAATTATATCAATATTTGAATGGCAGAGGATTCTCACTAATTCCACAAATACTCAGCACAACTTTTTGTATGAAGCATTTAATTAAACAAAATTACCTTTTCTAAATGATATGAAATTTAGTCAAGATTATTTAATGAAGACAATGTCAAACTATTATTATTATGTATGTATGCAAATATGAAAAGTACATTGGCTAAAATAATTGAACAGAACCATGGAGACAAGACTTAATCTAGATATTTAAAACAAATGAAGTAACAATTAAATCCACAAATACTATTATTCATCCTTTTACCTTAATGAGTACTTCTAAATCAAAATTTTCTTAAATTAAAATCAATACATTCAATTAGTTTTCAAAGTCATCTTTTTAATGTGTACCCAAACTATGCATTTTGAGAAAGAAAAGGCACATTGATTTACTTTCCTTATTATCTTTATAACAGGAATTTTGAAATTTAAGTGATTAAACATTGAACAGTTTAAAAAAATTGAAAATTCATTTTCCTTAAAAAAATTGTTAGCTACATAAATTTTACAATAAATCTTCCAATTTGACATGGTTAAACATGTTATACTCCTAATAATAAACATACATTGTATTTTTAAAATATTTATATATAAAATCTTTTAAAATTTAAAATTTTGAATAAATTTGGATTTGGAAATTTTTTTTTAGTTAAAAAAAATTCTTTATGAAAAAATTACATCTTGTTAAATTGATTTTCCCACATACAATGTGCTAAAAAAATAATTGATCTAAAATGGATATTAATCAAAATAAAAAATGCGATTCAGTGTAAAAAATAAAATTAAGAATAAAGAATAATTTTTAATATAGCATTTTAATTCCTTACTTTTATGATCAGAAATGGGAAAATTTTATTATTATAATAAATTTACTCGAAATAAAAAAGATAAGAATATCACAGAAATCACTTTATGAGCCATTTCTCTGAAAGTTGGAAATTCAAAATATATATTTTGCATCAACAAATAATGTAAGAAAGACATATACTAATTAAAACTACTTTCTTTAAATTCAAATTATTATTTTAAAATAACAATATTTACATAAATCATTTCCAACTAATATTTCAGAAGCATAATAAGATAAAACAAAGCTATATTCTATTTCACACATGCTATTTTTAAAAAATTTTCTGATAGCAAAAGGGGAAAAAAAAAAAACCTACCCTTCCCCCTTTCCTACTTTTTAACATATTTTCTGATAATTTCCTTTCCAGAACTTTTCCATAGCATAAATGTTGAATCACAATTTAATGATAAAAGCTCACAAAAGTTCTTTTCCAACAATCTTAATAAAAATAATTAAGGATAGAAATATTAATTCCTTTGTAATTTCTACCTGTGCCTAAATATCATATTGAAATATTCAATTTCATCTTCAGAAGTTGATGAAGATAAACAATGCACAGCAATTCCAATACTTTGTATATTCATAATCCATAATGCACAATTATTTTATAGAAATAAAAAAACAGTTGTAAAGTTTCAGATAAATTTATACATCACCAAAAATGATAGTATAAATTTGATTCAGATCACATTTAAATTCACTTTAAAACTTCATTAATATCTCACATCAAAAATTTCAGTATACTCATGGAGATTTAAAACCTTCCATTCTTAAAATATCAATTCTTAAACTATATCACAACATATAAAAATTCACAATCATTTTCAGGTGCAATAATATTCCCATCAATAAGTAGAAAACTTAAGATAAAAGCTTACAACAAATTTGATAATATTCAGTTTGATCACCATAATATAATCTCAAAAAATAAAGCACATTTAACAAAAATGACCCTCAAGTATTTATGAAAATAAAAATTGCACAAGAATATGTGTTCAGTTACAGTCATATAGCAACATCATGATCTCGTCGTAGATGTGCATTCAAAGCATTTTTCCAAGAGAATCGTTTGCCACAAATATCACACTTGTAATTCTTCCTTTTGAGAAAATGAATTTCAATATGTCTATTAAGAGTGCCTGAATTATAGAAACATTTGCTGCACACTGGACAAGTTGGACGTAAGCGACTGGAACTTAAGTCTAAACCTTCCATTATAAGATTACTTGCTGGTGAAGATCGTCTGTTAATAACAAATCTCTCTTTCCATAAGGAAGGGTGATGCCCACTATTCACTAGTAAATAAAATTATTTTTCATTACAATCTACAAGAAAAATACCACAAAAAAATAAAAAATTGATTACATAGAAATAAATTTCCTTGTTAATATTTAATTATTCCATGTCATCCAAATAAGCAAGAGTAAAAATAGACAATTTCTTCGACAAAAATTATCATATGGTCAAATATCTAAAGATTTTATTTTTTCTTTAAATTAACACATACAATTATTAATCAAATAAATAAGCCAACATATATAAATATCTTGCAAAAGTTTAGGAAGTACAACGTCCACTTTAGTATTTAACTACTTAATAACAATAATTTGTGTTATTAATTATTTATTATTAGAAATCATACATAAAAAGATTTTTAAAAAATAGAACCATCTTGTGAGAAGGAATGCTTAATAAAAAATTATTGATCATTTAGTAATACTTTAGCAGAACTTCATAAAATCATCCAAACATAAACACGGGGAAGTAAAATAAGCTTGATTAATTTAGCAGTAAAATGAATAGATTTATACAAGTGCTGAAGATGTTAAAAATATTGGTAGAATTATTACATAAAAGAAAAATTAATTGATAAGAATGACACCATTTGATTCTGAAAATGCTGAAATCTACATTTCCATGATTTGTTTGTTCCATGATTTGAGTATTAGAAAAATCACAAAAGAAAAACTAATAATAATAATAATTTAAAATATTGCTTTAGTTAATAATATTATCTAATATAAAAATGTAAGAATTCATTATTTTAAGAAACTTTTTTGTTTAAGTTGAATTCTTTAGGGTTAATATTTTCATAAATACCACATAAAAAATATAGATGTTTATTTGAACACATCTTAATTACAACTCATCTGTTAATTTTCAAACATAACAACAATACTTAGTGTAATTAATTCAAAGACAAACATGAATGTGACACAATAATATTTTGGAAGTGCATAATTAATGATAATTCTAATATTATGCTTTTAGAAAAATTATCAGATTCTGATATAAAATTAAAAATAAAAATGACAATTATTATTGTTGCATGAACATTTGATAATTGCAGAAATGTCAATATGTAAATTTATTATAAAATATATTGTTAGTCATAAATAAAAAATTCTAACAATTGAAATATGTTTAATTAGCCTAAGAATTATTTTAATTTTTAAAATTTCCATATAGATTAATTAAAAATAGAATTATCCTATCTTATTCTACGAAAATTTTATAAATATAGACATGGTTTATTTTTTTACTTTTGCAAACAACAAACTATTGTGTTTAAATTATCTAAAGTTTTAAATGCATATATAAAATTACATAATATAATAAGAGTATTACAAAATTATAATTATATTCTTGAAAACAAAAAGTAATATTTAATTTTCCTAAATAAAAGTAATATTTAATTATAATAATTATGATCAAAAAGTAAATTTTAAAATTAGATTTAAAGATATACACAAAACATCTTTAGGTTATAAGAAAATGCCTTTATTCAAAAATGTCATTCTCAATGACTTATACCAAAAAAATAATAATAATAATAAAACTGAGAAGCAAATAGTGCACATTTTATGATAAAATATCCTATAAAATAAAATGTTTACTAAAAAAAAAGACTTACATGGAAAAGAGTATTTTATGTTTATAAACATAAAATTTTTACGAATTTTCATCTGTAAATTCTAATAATTTAGTAAATACTAAATTAATAAATTAATTAGTAAATACTAAATAATTCAGACTTATAACAATTTTTGAGACAAAAGGAATTAAAATAAATATATACAATCAAAATTTTAAAAAATTACCAGACCATAATGTTTACATGAAAATTTAAGCTATAATGTTTAATTACAACACATAACTAGAAAAATACCTTATTTTTAATATGTTAAAAAAATTAATATTACTCTTTTTTAATTAAAATTTACTGCTTTTTTTTACTTTGAATATTGCTTCATTTAAATTTCTTTGCAAAAATATAACTTTGAGTAAATATAAAAAATTATAAGATCGACATTTAATATCAAAGCAGAAAAAATAATACAAATATAATATAGAGCGCAACACAATACAGATAGATATAATACAGAAAAAGCAAAAATTACAATGTCTCAAAAATATGTTCAAATAATAGTTCCAAAAATATATTAACAGAAAGAAGGGGAAAAGATTATTTTCTACCATATATATATATATATATATATATATATATATATATATATATATATATATATATATATATATATGATTTAACAGAAATTCAACTGCAACAAATTAATTACACACAAATCAGCTATCAAACTTAATCATAATTAAAACAGAACAAACAAATTTCTGCCAATCCAAAGATGAAAATGGTATTACAATAAAAACCTGAAAGATAAAAAAATTTTTTTACTCAAAATCAAATCACAAATTAATAATAAAGCATCTTAATATATTACATGTTTGCAAAGTCACTTTCATTAATTCTAAAAACATTGGGGAAAAACCCCCACAAAAGCTGAAATCATAAAAAATTACAATAAAGCAATTATAATACAAAAATTATTTAAATAAAAGATAATATTTATTTCTAGGTCACCACATAATTACAAAGTTTTCTTACCTTTGCCCTTTCAAATGTGTCCTGCAAGTTCTTTTCATGATCAATTCAAATCATACTGAGTTTAATCATTTTACATCCAACGCAAAAAGTATTGTAAAAATTAATATGTTATATTGAATTCAGATTATTCAATAAATCATTAAATAGGAGCAAGGAATTAAAAAAAAAATTAATTACAAATGATTTTAGTAAAGTCAACTAAAAGATGCCAAAGTTGCAAATTAGGTTCTTTACACCATAGCATACAAAACGAATTCTTACATGTAAGTTATTCAAATGATAATCTAAATTAACTTGGAAATCAATGCAATTTTTACACATATTCATAACATAGTTTATTTAACACAATTGAAACTATTTGAATAAAATATTTTTTAAAAAAACCTTTAATCTTTAAATTAAAAAAATTAATAATGTATTTTCCCTTAAAATAACAATATAAATTTACAAAATGGTTGGAATCTAGTTGCAAATCAAAAATGAGACAAAGCACTTAATAAACTATTTATAAAAACTTTCATTATAAATAATTTATAAAATTTTAAGCATAAAAAATGTAAAATAACAATAATGAAAAAAAATCAAGATTCTATTTAGTGCTTTAAAAAATCAATTTTAAAATTATTTATTTCATTAAAAAAAAAAAAAATTAAAGATAAAAAAAAATTTGAAACAAAAAATTTCAAAATAAGCATACAAAACTTGTAAACATTTAAAACTTCAAAACTAATGAAAATAAACATTTTTACATTAATGATAAATATAATCTATACAAATATATACTTGGTTGTCAGTGTTCGTCAATAGTTTATGCTTCACATATACACTATTAATTTTCAGAAAAAGATCTTATAGGAAATTGAATCCCTTTATTTAGCTCTATATGTTATTTGAAAGGATATGATTTTATTTTATATCTTTTATTTCATAAAATCAAATATATTGACAACCAGAAAAGGTATTCTAAACTAAATTTAAACAAACAAACAAACAGAGAGATAGACACACACACACTTTAATTCTCTTATTGATATATATAAATGTTCGATTATGTATGAAATATTTAAATTGATATATAACAAACATGCATAAATAAGTTTAAAAAGAATTTAATTTTTTTTAAATAAATTATTATTTATGATTAAAAACAAACCACATCAAATGACAGAATTCAATAAACAATTTTTTAACTATGCAATTTGTATTTGATACAACCAATAAATTCCAACAAAATATCATGTATTCTTAGATGTTAGATGGCAATGCTGATTGCTTCTTACATAGCACTTAATATAATATTTAAAGAAATACTTTCAGGAAGACATGAACATTAAAAAACATTTAAAACAAGAAAAAAAATATTTTATCCAAAATACTTTAAAATTAAAATATTTTATCCCAAATATACTAATATATGTTTTAAAATAATACTGCTACTTATAAAATGAATTTGAAAAAGTTTATATTAAAGTATTTAAATATAATTTTATGCTGAACTGTCATGCAGGAAAAGCAAAAAATAATTTTTTAAATATATTATTTGATTGAAATTATTCACTTCAAATACAGAATTATTAAAAGATGTTTGAGACACAGTTAAAGAAATCCATTCAGACTAACTCTATCTAAAACCAGTCAATAGTGTTATGACACTGGCAGTTTTCAAATGAGGCTGTCATCATAATGGATTTCAATAATAAACAGAATTTACTTTTGTTTTTTCTCAAATAAGTATGAAAATTGAATTAAAAAAGTATTAAACAGTGAAAAAATAATGTCAAAAAACTTTATTCTGGTATGAATATATGATAGAAAAAAAAGCAAAAACAAATGTTGCCAATTTATTTATAATCATAATATATATCATTCATATGAATATAGTTATTAAATAATTACACAAAAAGACAACCACAAAAACTGAACCATTGATGTTGATCATAAAATTCTGGCTTAAAATTTTGGTATGTTCATGTTTAATTTTAATATTTAAAATGCTGACACTAAACAATGTTGTAAACTCTTTTTTACTCCCCGACAATATAGATATTCATTCAAAAAAATTTTAATTATAATATTTTAGAAAAATATGCAAACCCTATTATTTTCAAAATGTATATAATATAAAAAATTTAATTTGATGCAGGCAAAACAATATAAAGTCTATTTACTTTTTTTAAAACCTGAAAATTAATCCCTTGAATAATAGATATAATGCAAATTATATTATATATAAAAATGGAAGCACATAAAAAAATTCTGTTGAACAATTTAAAATTCTTTTTAATAAATTACATTATATAAGGAGAAATGACTCAAATTTTATTTAAAACTCTTTAATCCCCCACCCCCACCCCCCATTTTTTGCCTCGCCATGCTTGAAAGGCGATACCTTATAATTCATTTTAATTATCATTATATACTTTTAAAAATGAATACTGCATCCAAAAAAATTCATGCAAGACATAAATAATACTTATTACTTTATTTAAATGTCCCAATAAATAAATTGTTTGTATTATACAAAATAAAATAATACTATATATACAAAAGAAAAAAAAGAATCTATAAATGTGGCACAATTTTAACCATCAGTTAAAATTTTCTTTAAAAAATAATTTTTCAATTATTTTGTTTCTTACCGTCATTGTAATATTCATAAAAGGCATTTCACAGCATGTATAAACTTTCAAGAGAGAGTTCATGTATAAACTTT
The DNA here is from genome assembly GCF_947563725.1 of Argiope bruennichi. Lineage (NCBI taxonomy): Eukaryota > Metazoa > Arthropoda > Arachnida > Araneae > Araneidae > Argiope > Argiope bruennichi. The sequence continues at coordinate 62,685,924 of NC_079154.1, forward strand.
CAATTTCATATTATTCAAAGATATATTAGAACGATACTGCAACAGAGTAGCAAAAAATGCAATCAACTTAATTGGAATGCAGAGAACACATCAAAATGAAAAGACAGCATGATATTAAATAAAATTCATTTTAATTAATAATATATAAGTCAGATTTCAAAGGTGAGCAGAAGTCACAAGAAGTGCCTAAAATTTGTTTAAGAATTATAAAAGATGTTTGATATAGCTGTTATTGCAAAAAATCTGCAAGATTCCTAATGTATATCAGGTGATGGTTGCAAAAAACACCCACTTTCATTCATGGGTGATATCACACATCAGAGTTTTCAAAAGATTCCAGAATCCAAGGAATCAGAACAGATAATTGAGGACTCTGTTGACTTATACAGACAATAAGCATTATAGAGTAAAAGAACAAGGCCCATTTATATTGCAATCAAATATCATGGTGCAAATATAGGTCTGATATTTATCACAAAAACCAAAACTTCTTCCAAAGATATTCAGTAATTCTGTCTGTCGAGACAAATAAGTATGAAATATGGACTATTAAAAATATTTCACCAAATAGCATATATAGTTCTCTTTCAATACAAAGAAGCCACAAATGCCCATTCAATGTAGCTAGGAAACCTTAAGAATCATCTGGATATCACAGCCAAATTCTTCTTTCTTTATTTAAATGAAAATGATTGAATACTCATGATGTGTGCTTTATTCATAAGAGACGCTCATCCAATGTGTTTAGAGGGCAATGAAATTTTCCAAGAACATTCAAAGGATATCCGATCATGTATTTGCTTAGTAGTTATCAGCCTGTTTTGTATATTAATCCCTAAAGAAGCGAGCTGCCACTGAGGTTTTAGAGGGTAGGGGGTGAGATTTTTCTAATCTTTGAAAGGGAAACTCAGGCATTCCAGCATTCTGAGATATCTGAACTAAAATAATCTAAGGAATGAGAAGACAAATATTGGTTGGTCCAGTCCTACAAAATCCAACTAAAGATTTATTGTAAAGCAGATTACGCTGCTTTCGATTGTATAACGTATATTTACTATACGTAGATGACAACTTCCAATTCAGAATCGTAATATTATTCCAGTATGTCTCTGAGCAATTTACTTTATTATATGTTTGTACCCACTGTGTAGAAACAGTCAGTGTATATATCGTTTCTTAAAAAATGTTAGCAATATTTTCGATATATCATTCAGGTATCTTGTAAACAAAGCAAACATATTTGAAGATAAAGCATCATAATTACAAGAAGGGACTAGAAATATTAAATGAATATAATAATATTCTTCCATGAAAATCAAACATTTGTTTTGCAGCAATAAAAGAAATATATATATATTACAGATTCAAAAGGCCAGAGCATCTATCTTTTTATATATTCCTGCACATATTACTATCCAGTGCTTTTTTTATTATTATTTATTTATTTATTGCACAAAAATTTACATAAGTCACACAAAATAAATGCACAAACCACATTATTTTCTAAAGCAAATTTTATTTAAGTTTTAATAAGTAAAAAATTAAAACCTTTCAAGTCGGCATATATCAGAAACAACATTAAAATTTGCATTATACATTGTGTGCAACTGGATTTCAAGCTATTTGGCTATCATCAGGCAATAGTAGTGACAGGAATATATTTAATGTGAACCAACATAAAATATTATGTTTTAACATCCATACACTTTTTTACATGAAAACACCAGAAAAGAGAAATTAAAAGTTTCTCTGAAATATCCAAATTGGTTTTAAAAAAAGATAAACAACAGCTTGTATTATGTAAATAGTACAGTGATAAATCTATATAGTCTATTTAAAAAAATCAGTAAAAAATGCATTAATTCAAAGGTCTATTTACTTGGTAGAAAAATACATTATGCTCAATAACCACCTATATATATAAAAAGAAGAAAAAGACTTTCCATGATATGGAAGTTTTGTACTTAATTATATGCATAGAGAATGTAGAAATTCTAGCTACATTTTACAGACACTGCTGTTTCAAAGAAGCAAATAATTCTTTGTACCATAACATGGATGGGAAAAGTTGCTTTGAAAAGAATGTTATTTTTGTACACATGCTGCTTTCCTTAATTTACAATAACACAATTCAATTACTAAACATATTATTTCAATAACCATGAATGTCTAAATCAATAAATAAATGTAAGAAGAAATATTCTTGTATAATGCTTCAATCATTTTAAATACAAAACAACAGTTAACTCTGTTGACATAATATTATTATTAATAATAATTTTGACCCCTATATATCCACCTTTTTAAATCATGCTATCAACTTCAATATATATCTTCACATATATACAAATGAATAACAATTTATATGAGTTTAAACATTATTTAAAAATAAAAATGATTCAGTGTTCATGAAACATTATACAAAACTGAGAAATTTTATATTCATTATATTAAGAAAAATATAAAAATATATACTATTAAAGTTATATATAATAAGATCTTAGTAGAGAATTTTGTTATTTTCTGAATCAAAAATTGAAAGTAAGAATACTCTGTAAAGATTAGAATTTTTTAAAAATTACGTGCTAAAAATATTTCTATTAAAAAAACAGAATAATTTATTCAATTTCAAATTCATTAACTTTTTATAAATACCTGTAATTCAAATGATAATGAATCAACAATTCAAATGATTCATAAAAAATAAATTAAAACATTTAAAAAAATCATGAAAATACATTATTAATTTTGAAAGTCAAAATTGATTTTTGAAAACATGAAAAATAGAAATCAATTATCAAAAATTAAAACTAAATATGTACAGAAAAAAAAGCAACACAATTCTGAAGTAAAAATTTTTAATTAAATAGTCACTCATTTCAAAATCATAATTTGGAATCTTGGTAGGTTAAGTATTTTATGTAAATTCACTCAAAGTCTCCTTTAAAATTTAGTTTCTGACAACTATGAACTTAAGATAAAAATTTTACTTTTAGAAGAAAGTAAAATATGTAATTTTTTGGCTAGAAAAAAATACAGTGCTACAGTAATTTTTACACATAAGCATTAAATTAACTTGGATATTGTCAAAACTAATGAAGAGTAATAAATCTACTAAGCAGTTTCTTCCATATCATACATATTTCTCTAATCAAAGCTTGCATACTTCATCAATATTCATAATCAATTTTGGAAGGCATAAATTCATTACATTTATTAAATATGTTGTACTATATTATTTAGTAATTAATAGCTTATTTTTACTTATAGCATTTGAAAATTGCTTTCAAATCATTCCAAAAATCAATAAATAATTTTAAAACATAAACATTTTATTCATAAAATTTTGAATTTGATAAAAATAAATATGCAAAAAAGAATATTTTGTTTTCATTAAGAAACAAGAATAACTGAGTTATAGAACTTAAATTATAAATAGAAGTACAATTTCCTGATAAATTTTATTAACAATAAAAAAATCATATTTAAAAATGCATTCAATTGAAATGATTTTCACAAAATTCTAAGTAACCATAATTAAAAGCCAAATTAAAATATTTAAGATTTTAAATACTCATAAAATCTATCACTGATTCATTGAAGTTGCAAAAAAGAAAAAAACGCAATGTATTAGGCACATACGTCGAAATGAATTAGAAAACGCTAAAGATCAGTAAAATGCAATTTTAATCACATAAACTTCCACACACAAAAAAAGAAAAAATACTCATCTCAAACCAACAAACCTATAGCTTCTGACAAAATCCACAACCAAAACAAAACATTAAGCTCCAGTATCTTAACAACTACCAGATCATACCTTAAATTCTTCAAAAACTTTTCATTAGGACAATAAATAAGCTTGCTTCTTTGTGCATCTCGTATAGCATATAACAGCTATTAAAAACACAGTTACTTCTTTTTTCATGAAACTAAGATCATACCAGAGGTAGCTTACCAATCTAGGTTGATATAAAATGTTATCAATTACATACAAAAAAATCAACAAATAAGAAAACATATAAATTTTTCATTGAGTTTCCAGAGTTCATAAGTATATTTCTATTTGACTTTGATTAAAATAGCTTAAAATATTTTTAAATAAAAATGTATTATTTCATAATAAAAATACATAAATACCAAATATAAAAATGCAAGAACAATTTCAGAATTTTAAAATGTAGAAGAATCACATGATTAATTTTTCAAAAAGCTGAAATCCATCACTAATCCAACCAAATATATAAAAATTATAATATTTTTTTTTTCATCATTTATTACATAAAAATTCTAATAAATGATACAATAATAATAACTTATCTGAATTATTAAAAACAAAATAAATTTTTTTTGAGCATGCATTTAATTAATTTTATAAATATAATACTCAACAAATTAAACCAAACCATGCAATAAATTTTTGTAAAAATAAATAATCATAAAAGGTTAATAAATCATATTTTTTCAACTAACAATAACTGTTTTGAGTAACATTAAAGTAACTAGTGGAAAATATATGAGAAGTAACCAGTTTTTTTTGTTGTTGTTTTTACCTCACTAATGATTGAGTAGATTTACTTTCCATGTTGACCTTGGGTATTTTTCTTCTCAGTATAATGTTTTTAAGAACAATGATTTGTAGAACAATAACAATAGCACTAATAACTACAAATAATAAGCAATACCAAAAAAATGCTGTATAGATATTGATATGATTAAGATATAGAATGAAAATTATTATACATAAAACAAAAATGTAGCTTCAGAAAAATAAAGAAATAAAAGTGCACCCTAAAAGGAATTCATTAGTCCTCGAATTAGAAAGTGATCATTTCATACCTTTTTAATTAAAAAAATTCTAATTTCGTGATAGGTACAAAAATAAGTTGCATAAATTTATACTTTATAAAATAAATGTAATCAGTTTTTGACGAATTTATGAGCTTTATTTCTGAAAACTAATTATAGACTAATGAAGTAAATCCAAACATTAAGATAAAGTAAGTATCCAAGAAATTAAAACATATAAAAAAGATTGAAACCGACTTAAATATAATATTAACATTAAAAATTACATTTTTAATATAACTAACAATTTTTAAATTTTTCAGTTAAATCAACGATTATATTCAAAATGAAAATTGCAGCATTAAAACATAACTTTCTTGTATAATCAATCCCAAAGAATATGATTTTGTTGTAAAATAAAGAATCCCTACAGGATACCTATTTTTAAAAAATTGCTCTGTAATAACAAATATTACTTTTCAGTTAAACATCAAGGTATAGAAAAAAATGATAAATATTACAGATGATATATAGAAAAATAAAAATAAAAAATTACACAAGCACACAACAACAAACACATAACTCCACAAAAGCTCAACTGAAGCTAAAATACAAATTAATTCATGCCTAAACAACCAGTAGTCATAAAAATCTTCTTAAATTGCAGTTTTTTAAATAAACCACTGGGATTTATTGCTAAGCATGTTTATATTCAGGCTTAGAAAATCATTTCAAAAATTGATTCTCTATTTTTGATAAAATGTAAAAATGGATCTTTATAAAAACTTCCATTAGTAAAAAAAAGGCTTCTGATAAATTTATAAGTTGTAACAAAAATGTAAATCATCTGACAAAGGATATAAAAATGTTGTACAGTTTAAGTATAATAATTAATTTTTGTTTCGTTTTTATATTGATGACATGTTTATGTCTTGGGCATGTGAACTTTGCGTACATGAGACTGCAAATGATTTTTCCAACAAAAAGCTTTCATACAAAACTTGCAAACATATTTCTGTCTTTGAGAATCATGAATTTCCATGTGCCTTCGTAGAGTAGTGACATCATAAAAGTACTTTCGACAAACTGGGCACATGGGACGACGTGAAGAATCTTTCTCCCCAGGCCTCATCATATGAGGTAAGACATATATTGCATTCACTGAAGCAAAATACTCTGTAAAAAACAGTATTATAAAAATAACGAAAAATCAGTTGAAAATAAACAAGACAAAAATAATAAAAACCTAAATCGATGCTTCACAAATGCTTGTCATTTTATAAACTGTTTGTTTATGAGAAAATTATGGAGTTCTAAGTTTATTTTGTGAATGACAAACATGAAAAAATACCTAGCCCCCCCCCCATATAATCTTGAGATCTCTCTTATACTCAGAGCATACATTGATGCTACCTTCTGCCAGGTAGCCTACTCTGATTTAGTTCATTTAGTTGATTTGATTTAGTTAATCAGATATTTGGTAACATCAGAATAATTAACAAATTTAGTTCATCGTTTTATATACAGTTCATCAATAATTTAAGGCACATAATTCATAACAATGAATTTCAATTATATTAAAATTATGTTCACATCATCCACAGCAGTAACAAATACTTTATATCATGTTTCTACACAGCAATATTTCTTTCAAATGAGCTGTATGTGAGAGCACAAATAATATTTCTTTGCCATTTTTTGTGCGAAACATATCCTAGTAAATTTAGTAAGTAAAAACGTGCTTCATTGCTATTTCCTCTGTTTCTTTCTCTTGTATATTATCAATCAATTAGGGAACTATACCTTTGTTCAATTAAGTAAGTAATTTGTTAATTTGTTAAAGTAAAAAAAAATAATAATTGACAACTGAATCAAATTTATAATAAACTCCAGAATTTTTTCATAAACATTATTAATTTATAATGCTAGGTTATGTTTAAAATGCACTTTAAAAATTAAAGCTAGAGAAATCAATATACCTAAAATCTCATCTATTTCTATTTTAAACATAAAATTCACACTAAATTCACTACTAATAATATATCAATATAAGATTATATACATAAACACAATTTTTTAAAAAATACTGACATTTACATATATTTCCATGCAATAGAATTATTTCCTTAATAATAATAAAAAAAGAAACAAAAAATGAAGACAAATAAAACTTAAGAACAATTGTAAATATAAAATAAATGATATATTATTTAAATTATGCATAGACGTAAACTATCACAACCAAACGTTATGAAATAATCATTAGATAGCTTTTTAGTATAAAATACAACAAAACTAATGAGACATTTAAAATATATTAATACTAAAAATATCACTTATTAGTACATATTCAAAATAATCATTGTCAGATTTAAACTGTTGAGCAAACATTTACAAAAGTGTTATTGAAATTGTTTTAATTTATTTGTTAATAAATTTATTTGTTGTTTGCTCACTGTACTCTAAGTCGTAATATTTTTTTCATAAAACAGAAGTATGTATTAGTTGTTTACTCATTGTGTATAAGATTTATTTATATAGCTAAAATATCACAAACAAGAATTTTGTTAAATGTTTAACAAATTTAGGTGAACATATAATAATACAATAGGTATAATTTCAACATTATAACAAAGAACATTTTTTACAATACAGAATGAAGTACATAATAAATATATATTAAAGACTTCATTTTATTTTTGGTGACACTTACAATATATAAAAATATTACAAAATTTAAGATTACTAAAATGTTTTTATTAATTAAAATTAAATCACAAAATGTAATAAAAATAATTTCATTGCAATTCTATTAATTTATATAAAAGTTAGTTGTTGTTTTTTTAAGCTGTACAACAAATTCTGGAGTATTGTAACTAACAAAAACTCATTTTGCTACATTTTTAATAACAATCAAGAAAAAGATTAAAAAGAATGTATAAAATCCTCTTTTTATTTAATAAATAGGATGGTATATAAAGCTTAATCAAAAAACATAATTTTAATCTTATTATAGTTTTAAAACAAATTATATTTTGAGATTTTGCACTCTTCAGAAGGGTCAAAAATTGCATATTAACTACTGAAAGAAAAATTCTACAGTTACAAGGATACACAACTGTTTATTACATTGAATTTTTTAAAAAGAAATAGTAAGCTTGTTTAAATAAAGCAAAAGAAAATTATCTGATATATAAACACTGCAGCATTTGTTTTCCTTTAATTTTTGTTATGCAACAAGTATATAAGACAAACTTTTTAGTTAATTAATTAGATTCACTACTTTCCAATTTTTTTTATCATGTAGTCAAATAAGATATGAAAGACTTTTCAGAGTTGAGGAACACCCAAAAGCATTTCAGATATTAAATTATTTCATTAATAAAACATTAAATGCTTATTCTAATAAATTCTTAATAATATTACAATTTTAAAAATTACCTTAAAAAATCTAAAAAATATCAAAAATAATACATTCACAATAATATCCATTCTGATTCACAACATTTTAACTTATTAAAATAAATTTTTAAAAAAATATTTAGGACATTAATCATAGCAAAAAAATAAGAACAATTGATTTTAATTACATTTTAATTCTAACTGAAATAAATGCTGCACAATCAAAGATAAAACAATGAACATTTGAGCAATTAGTGAAAAAAATGAAGTGTGCTTTTGAAATTATAGATATACTTTAGTTTAAAAAAAGGGGGGGGGACCCTAAAATACAACATATAAAAGATAATGCAATTTAAATGTATCAAATACTTAATTTTTAGAAATAATTTTAAAACAGTTATGTTAAAATTCAAAATGTAAAACAACAAATTAACTAAGAGCAACTGATCAAAAGAAATGAAAAAATGAAAAAGCAAAACTGGTTATTTTAAAGAATATGACATTCGGTTCTGAACATTATATTAAATATAAATAGAATATTATGAATTCAATACCATACTCATATGTCTATAAATAATATAATCTAGTATTCCTCCTGCATATTATGAAATAAAGCTACGCAAAGTTATCACAAGTGAATTAGTGAATAATCTTTCATTCTCTACAACATTTACAAAAATAAATTTTTCATGATTCTAGGAATTGATGGTAATTAATATATTATTGAAATAATATTTTCTTTTGAAATTAGTAGCTAAGCAATTACATATTAAATAAATAAATATTTTAATATAAAATCATTTACAAAACATTTTAGAATTGATTAATTGTGAAGCATTTTAATTTTAAAATAGCATATTATTAAGTTTGAATTTAAATCTCTATTTATTTTACTAAGATGTCTTCTTTTGACAATTTTTATATTTAAAATTCAAATGTTAAACTTATTACTTTCTTTTAATAAGTTTAAATATTAAGCTTATTAAAAGAAAACAATCATAACATAAATCAAGTGATTCAATTAATTAAACATACCTATAATTATAAGCAACTGCTGATAAATAAATGCCAAAAAAAGAGATAAATTTTAATTTGTGTAAAACTTTACTTTAAAAGCAAATTGAAAAATATTCTATCAAAAAGGATACAAAATAAGAAGTGAGAATTAATGGAATTTAAAGCAAACGCCGTGTTTTTAAAATTCCATTCAAATTTCTCCCTTAAAAATATTTTAAACAATAAATACATTAAGAAATTCAAAGAATTAAAGTATATGTTTATTTAAATAAAATATTTCAGATCAAAAATAAAGTTAGTTTAATTAAAAAATAATGATTTCTCAAAAATTTTACATAAATTAAATCTAATTTTTTTTCTGTTGTGTGCTTGGAGAGCAGAAGCAATTTTAGAGGAAGAAATTGAAGTCTAAACAATATGCATACATATTTTATTCTTTTAATTTTTTTTAATTACATTGTGCAGTAAGCAATTTAATAAAAAAAATTAAAACTTACTTCCTTTGTTTCATTTCCTTAATTCTGGAATTGGGATAAAAAAAATTTTTAATGTATAAACATAATTAACAAAATTATAATTAAAAGAAAATAAAAATATCAATGAAATTACAGGCGTTTACATGTAAGAGAGCAACTTAGAATCGTTGGAAGTAAAATTAAAATATATTGTAAAAGCTAAAACAAATTTTATATGGTGAATGTTTATTTTACAACCATTTATGAAAGTTGCATTCTTATAAGTTTGATATTTATAGATCGAACTCAAAAAGCTTTGTTGGTTAACAGAAATATAATTAAAGTGAAAACATTAAATATTATTAAATTCTCAAATGATTGCTCCATTTTTTATAACTAAGGTAGACAGATATACATAAACTTTATCTTTCAAAGTTACTAATTTGAACTTAACTTTATCAAAGCTAATAATTTGAACTTAACTTTATGAAAACTAATAATTTAAATAATGCAAAATATTAAAATAAATCTAACATTCATATATCTTTACATACACAAACATTTGCAGAACATTTAATAAATAATCTGTGTATAAGAAAAATTTTTGTCCCAGAGGCAGTTTTAAATTTCATTTTAAATTGTATATCACAAAATTCATAATATTTAAAAGCATTGCCCTATATCTAAATACATACAAATAAGATTATAGAATGACTGAAGGGTTCAATATTATTTATATCATAAGAAATGTTAAAAATCAGGCAATTAATGTTACAATAAAATTCTATTAACAAAGTTAAGAGAGTCATATTTTAATGATAAGAATGTGTATGGGGCAGGTGACTTCTTTATTTGTTTATTTAAATTAACCATTTTAAAAACACTTCAGCAATATGAATTTTTTTACCTGACAATCCATTTGTTTAAATGAAGAAATACTAACATAAAATTTAAAAAGTAATTATTTTTTAAAAACAAAATTCAGTCTTATTATAAGCATCACTAAAATTCTGTGAATGCAGAGATGAACTTTTAATATTCCTTAGTTTACAAAAAATTGCAGTTCAAACTGAATATAACCTTGTTTTAATTAAAATAATTTAGAAAGTTTATGAAAGCCATTTCACAAACTACAACTGAATATAAACTTATTATAATTATAATAATTTAGAAAATTTATGAAAGCCATTTCACATAATGTACAGAAAAATAGTAATTTAACTTTCTAGAATAATTCTCAATTAACTCATAATGCATAATCACAAAATTTCAACAACAAAAAAAAAATCAGATTTTCAACTAAGTAGCATAATTATTTTGAGACAATTATAAAAATAAAATTATTAACTTTATACTACATACAAGCAGATCTTTAAATCCACATACAAAAAAAAATCATATTTAAAGTACTATTCGGAGATAAGGAGTAACATACTGCATAAAATAAATAATTCATTTCATGATACAAGCTCTGCAACTCATGAAAATATTTATTATAGACTAACGCACATCATGAACAGATTTAAGATGAGTATCAAGAGTAGTTTTCCAAGAAAAGCGGCAGCCACAAATATTGCAAGTAAAGCTTTTGCGCTGTAGGAAATGCAACTCTGTATGCCGTCTTAAATTATGCTTTCTTGAAAATGTTTTCTTGCATATAAAGCAAGATAATTTTTCTTCACCAGTAGGAACATTTTGCTGAGTTCCAGAAACAATGAAATTGGCCATAGAATCTAGAAATAATAAAAGTCATATCTATAAAATTTATAACAAAAAATGTTTACCAGTAAAAGAAAAAATATTTTAAAGAAAACAATAAAATGGTCATTTTAATAAATTTTTGCATGAGATTATTAGTAGTTAGCAAACAAAATAATTAAATTAAAAGTAATAAATATAATGCAGCCATATTTCAGACATTCCGTGGGAAGCATGTGAATAAATAAAGTGATTTCAAATAAGATTTTAATTTGGAATAATGCACTTATTAAATGCCAGACATAAAACTATTGTTAATATAAAACTAGAAGAAATAATGACTCAATTTACAGAAAACAAACTTATCTTTTAAAAGATACTGGTAGATTAAATGGCACTGGCAAATAAGTTTTAGTTTCATTTTTTTAATACAAAAATAAAGCAACATTCATTTTGAAATAACGTTTAATTAATCTATAAGTATTCTTGTCACAGCGAACTATGTGATGTTTGGATGTAAATGCATTTCTGTTTTTAATACCAAGTGATTTCTACTATGATAAAAAAAAATTAATAAAATTTTTTTTTGTAAAAAAAAATTAAATTATTGTATAAAAAATACAACTCCAACAGAAAATGTATCTATTTATTTTTATACACTATGACAAAATTTCATGTGCGTTGAGAGGTCAGTTTTCCAAGAAAATTTTTTGGAACATAAATTACACCCATAAAATTTCCTCTTATAAAAATGAATCTGCATATGTCTTCGAAGATTGTTTCTGTTGAAGAAAGATTTGGAGCATACATGACAAACAGGTTTGACTTCACTAGTAGCAGTTAATAAAGGACTGGTAAAGGAATCATTTCCTGAAATACCTAGAAAAAAGATGTAACTATGTTTGCATCTTAAATTTAATAATATATGTATAATTAACGAATAATTATATAATGAATAAAAAGTGAAAACTAAAAATTTCATATATTTTTCAGGAGAAAATCCATTTAAATTCTCCCATTCAATGTACCGATAATCATCCATTTATTATAGTGATGCACAAATAATTTTACAGTCAATAAATAATATAAAAGATAATAACTTAAATTTGTTCACAAATTTTTCTGAATTAAGTACAAATTTCTTTTTTTTTTAATTACAAAAATTTCATAGCTTGAAGAGAAATAATGTTTAACAGCTCAAAATATTTGAATCTGCCATGCACATATTAGTGGAAACAATGAAACAAGGGTAATATGATTAAGATACATATTTTATTTCCCAGTTTTGGATACTACACATACAAGCACTGTTAAAACATTTGCTTGCTCCAATACATAAAATTATACTTGTAAAATCATGTATCTATCTACTCAGATACTTACTTATATTTCAAAGTATATATTTTTGTTTTTACAACTCTAATTTCAATAATAATTCAAAAGAAAAATAAAGAAAAATAAAATTCAGACTGAAAAATAACTACATTTATTATACAGAAAAATTGAAATTTATCTGGTTTTAGAAACGAGCAAATGTAACTGAATATAATCATATTTGTTCAGGATAAATATTATAGAAAAAAATTAATAAGTTAGGTGAACAAGAGCAATACATAAAATTATACTTGTAAAATCATGTATCTATCTACTCAGATACTTACTTATATTTCAAAGTATATATTTTTGTTTTTACAACTCTAATTTCAATAATAATTCAAAAGAAAAATAAAATTCAGACTGAAAAATAACTACATTTATTATACAGAAAAATTGAAATTTATCTGGTTTTAGAAACAAGCAAATGTAACTGAATATAATCATATTTGTTCAGGATAAATATTATAGAAAAAAATTAATAAGTTAGGTGAACAAGAGCAATATAGGAAAGCGATAGGAGTTGGAATAAATAAGACAGCAAAAAATATTTTATGAGATGTATTGATTAACAGTAAGATTCTCAAAGATAAAAAGAAACAAATTTCAGAATTTTAATTATAATTTTAAAATTACTTTCAAGTTACATTAAGAGGTGAAAAGAATAAAAATAATACTAATGGTATGCAATGATTTATAGGAAAATTGAATTTGTATAAACTGAATAGTACAAACAAACAACAAAATTTTTATTGTTTGTATGCACACATAGAAGAACTACATTGAAAATTCTGTAAATGCACAGAATTTTTTTAATAACATAAATAGAACTTCTAATAAATGATATAAATACAGCTATTCATTATACATTTCTAACATTTAAATTCCTTCATAAAAAAAATTAGAAAATTTTTCTAAATGCAAAATATTAAAATAACTTATTGTAAAGTGACTTCAATAATACTCTAGAATAAAGGGAAACCCTTTAACCTCTACATCAATTTGTAAAAAAAACTTACAACTATATAATGATAGGCTTGAAATTAGGCATCATTTCTGTGAGTCGTAAATAACAAAAGATTGAAAACTATTTGGTAAAAAAAAAAAATACTTTACAAGCATCTTAAAATATTTTTAAGATGCATTATTACTTTTTAAACACAATTATTGAACTAAGTTTATATATATATATACACATACATAATCTAATAATGATTATTAATTTAAATTAAATTAAAATGTAGAATGAAGTTCAACTGGAATCAGAAAAACAATAGCACTATGACAATTACAATAGGTATATTATAGTTATTATTTGAAGGAAAAAATCATTTTGCAAATTACGATTAGTCTAATGGTAGAAACATTTTGATATTTTGTTTAAGTTACTTTTGATCTGTAGCACTCTTTAAAAGTTTACCTTATATTAACTTTACAGATTAATTAGAGAACTACTAAAAAAATAGGATGAAAAAAATAAACTCTTTTCAATAGATATAAAAGAAATTAAATAAATCCAAAACTATTTATATTTTCTTTTAATAACAGACTATTGTGTAAATAAAGTTCTTTTTTTTACTTTCAAAAACACCATACACAAAAGAAAAAATAGTGAGTTTTCCTCTAACTGTAATTATACCGAAGTTTAACACACATACAAAAACTTAACAATAAATATAGCAATAGGGTTTTTTTATTAAAAAAAATGAAACAGATTGCAACATAACCATTACAACTGAGTATTAATCATCTGAAAATCAATTACATATAAATTAAACAAGGCACTGAGTTTTAAAAATATGTTTATTCTTCAAACATTTTCAGTTCAACATATAAACATGAGCATATTAAAAAAAAAAAAGAATTACAAGAACTGTTAAAAGGATAATTGTTCCAAATATATTTTTCAAGTAAAAATATAATAAAAGAAACATATTAGTAAAAAATATAATCTTGATTAATGTCGGTCAATTTACAAATAAATGTCTACAGCAGCCCCAAAATTATTTAAATTACTACAAAAATTACAACAAAGATGGTGTAATTTTGTATTGCCCAAAAATCTGAAAAATTATGTCACCAAATAAAGAATTTTAGAGAAGATTTAATGTTAAAGACATTAAAAATTTTAACGAAAAATAGTTTCATTTGAATTATTTCTTTTATACTTCATATAAATATAAAATTAAAAAAAAAAATGAATTAGCAGTTGAATATTTCAGTTCAATATTTATAACACTCAAATATAATTTATTACAAGTTACTATCTTCAAGATTAAGGTATAAAACTCTAAAAAAAAAAAATTATTAGAAGATATATTTTAAGACCTTTAAAATGAAATTATTTTAGATAATTTATAAAAAAAAAAAAAAAATTCTCCAGCATTGATAAATAATTTTTATCTCTCAGATGTTAGTCCAGATATTGTACTACACACATTCAATATCATGAAATTAATAATAAAATAAAAATTAATTTCCATCGCATGTAGAAAATTTTATTATTTAATGATTCATTAATATTTAACTTAATTGTTTTCGATAATTTTTAATTGAATATTTTAATTAAAGAAATGTAATTTGAAGAATGAAATAAAAAGAAGAAATTTCATATACTTTCTGCGATTTTTATAGTTTTATTTATTTAAATCAGTTTCCAAAAGACACAAATTATACATTTAACAGCACAATAGATCCCTCCAACCCTCTAAAAAAATTTTCTTTACTATATTTATACAATGTACATTTCATTCTAAGTAACTATGCCATGTTATGTTTAGATTTGATGTGATTTCGCCAGTCTGTTTTCCAAGAAAATCGTTTACCACACATTTGGCAGTGGAAGTTCTTTCTTTGGAAGATATGCAGTTCCATATGTCTCTTCAAACTACCTGGTGTAGAAAAGCTCTTCTGACAGACAGTACAGCAATTACCTGGAATAAAGTCTGTAGCTGCCTTTTGTGTTATTAAAAACGAATTAGTTTTTGCAGAAGTTCTTGAGCCAAGGTTATGTCGCTGAAAACTGAAATGAGTTCTCTGGTGTAAATCTGAAAAACACAAAAAAAAAGTATCCCATATAATGTTATGAGAAATTTAAACACATTTGTAAATTTCTTTAAAATTGCAGTATATAATTTCAGTTTAAACGATGGACCTATGGAATTAATCTTTTTTTTTCACAAATTAAAGAAAAAAATAACTTGCTTTTAAATAAATATTGATTTTATTAACAATTTACATTATATATCGTTATTAAATTTTCTTTCAGCTCTCTTTACATTAAATTTTAAAATGCCGTGCAAAAATTAAGATGGCAGGTGCTTTTTCTTTTCTTTTTTTTATATTTCAAATTGTGAATCCTAAAAATCGAACTGCTGAAAGCAGTTTACTAGTTCAAAGGTAGTTTACTAAAGATGAAATGAAAATGATTCAATTTACAGATATAACCTCAAAAATAAAACAATAACAAGGACAAAAATAAAAACTATTTTAAAATACAAATATGCTTTAATTAAAAACTTTCAATCATCAGATAATAAAGATACAGAAATTAATTTTCTATATTTCCTTGACTTTGGAAATTGAAAAGGAAAAAAAAAATTTAATTTAAAGCATCCAAACTCTATTGCTATTACAGTTACATTGCCTTCATAAAAAAAATTTGCTATTTCTTTAAAAAAGAGATAAAATATATTTATAAAAAATCATTAGAATTTTTTCTTCAACCAGTATACTTCTCTTTCAGGAATATGTTAGTGTACTTTCAACACAATAGCCTTCACTAGTGAAATGTCTTTCATTAATTGATGGGTTTATAAAAATGTGATTTCAATTACACCATAACTGTATTTTCAGAGAGCGAAATGAATAGTTGGGCTGTTATTTAAAGTTTTAATATATGCCTAATGCTTCCTTTCTTATTTTTGATCATAATGGCTCCAGGTTAGATTAGTATTATTTCCAAATAATTCACATAATACTTGAACAAGGATTTTGATTTTTTTTTCTGCTCTAAAGTATTAAAATTAGTATACAGAGGTCTGAAAAAAAATTTCAACAATGACAAATGGATCTCATGAGAGAACTACTGGTTTTATATATTAACTTAGGAACAAGAACATCTTTTCTTAAAGAAGACAATATTTTTTATATACATAAAAATAAAGATCCAAAAGCACAGAGCAAATCAAGCAAATTTACAGCAATTTTACAATAAAAAGCTTGGGAAGTTATGTCACAAACATAAATTTACAAAATGCTATTCTTTAAAAAAAAATACAATGAACTGGTGTTTTATCTTAAAGTAGTATCTTTAATCATTAAAATTAGAAGATTCTTCAAATTAAAAAAAATTTCAGAACACTGTCTTCAAAATTTGGTAAAAATACATCCTGTTTAAGAAACTGGAAAGTAGGTTATAATCGATGACAACTCAAGCTTGTAACATGGGAATAGCTAGGCAACGTCTAGTTAAATCAGTTTACATGAAGTCCTGATATCATTGTAAGTTGAACAGACTCTTAGCAATCCAGCAGTGTGTCAATTCTGCATCTCTTGCATTCAGAAAGGCATATGGATAACATGAAAGGGAAATATGTCACTGCATTTGAATACTGACAATCTTATCGCAATATACACTACAGGTAATTGTTCAGATTTAGAATTATATTTTGCAATATTATATATTGCATACAATAAAATTTTTCATATTTTTTCAATCCCTTTTTGGACAATAAACATAGGTTTTCACTGTTAAAATGCATTCTTTAAATAAGTCATTAATCTGACATTTTTGTTAAATTGGAAGTCCTCTAATCAAATATTTTCCAAATTATCGAGTCTATTATAAGAAATATATGTGAACAGAAATTAATTTTAACTCTTGGTACATAATATATAAAATCATGATTATATTTAAATTCTTTGAAATATATAGAAATATATATTATGTAATTAGCTAATCTGCATGCTATCAACTTGAGTTGCAAATGACAACAAAACACTTGTTAAGAGAAAAATATTTCCACATTTTATAAAATACTTTTAAAAATATAATTTAAAAAAATTACATAAATTTAATAGATGAAACAAATAATTAGTTCTAAATAAACTTGCAATATGAGTAAAATATTTTTAAGTGCATACATAGCTAAGTTTAACCAAGAAGGATATAAAATTACCTACTTAAATATAAGTCACTGGGAAGGAACCTAAAGAAAGATATTACATAACTACAGATCTCAGTTAAATTGATTATATTGCTGAGCATGATAAAATTTCACATGTGCAGTGAGATTTGTTCTCCAGTTAAATTTTTTATGACATATACTACACTCATAACTTTTTCTTTCAGAACAGTGCATTTCCATGTGTCTCTTTAAATTGCTGTTATTGAAGAAAGTCTTTAAACAAATATAACATTTGGAAATGTTCGATTTATCTTTCTTACTTATACTCCAATTATTATGAAAAGAATGGTGAACATCCTTAAAGCCTATAAAAAATAAACCAAAAATATTTTTGTTATTAAAAAATATTGTAAAAGTACATACATAAATATTCAGTCAGTGAACATCCTTAAAGCCTATAAGAAATAAACCAAAAATATTTTTGTTATTAAAAAATATTGTAAAAGTACATACATAAATATTCAGTCAGTTTTGTTTAGGTGGAAACATGAGGAATATTTAGAAAAAGTAACAAAACAAATTCCTTTTCTACTCTAAAAATAAATTTCTGACAAAATTTTATCTACATATTAAGTATTAGAATTGCAGAATTGATATTATCAAAAAGGAATGACATGTGTTTTCTAATTAGTAAATGCAACCCATATGGCCTTTGGAAAAAAATTGCATAGTAAACTGATTGTTAAAATTCACATAAGAGACGAATTTTGTAAACAATGTAATAAATGGTTCAGAAAATTAATTCATTCTTAAACAAGAAATCATCCAATTTTAATTCAACTAATTGTTGTGCCAAAAAAAAAAAAAAATTAAACTATGTACAGATTTGCCTCCATGACTGTTAAAAAAAAGATATTACAAGATTATTTTAAATACATTCATTAAAACTGAAGATGTTAGGAAAGCAAAAATAATTATCACTAATACAGATTCTAATCTCTGCCAAATATAATTTGGGATGAATGACTCATTAAAAAAACTATAAATATGTAACAAACGCACATAAAAAAATGCACATATGAATAAATAATTAAGCATCTGAAGCAATTACTTCCCTTACATTTTTCCTTTAAAATTATGGATTTATCTAGTTTAATAAATTGTTTTTAGAAAATAAAACTATTTACTCTCATACACAAAAACATATCTATTTATAAAAAATATTAAAAAATTCATAAAAGATTAAAAAAATATATTTGAAAACTAAATTCAACCAACTACTGATACTAACAGTAAAATACATAAACATATTTTTAATAAAAAATGCATTTCAAAAGAAAACAAATCGTCCCCCAAATACTGAAAAATAATTGCTTAATTAATATGATTGCAGATGAATAATAAACATCATAAGAAATAATGATGTTTCTTAAATTACTAAAATGGCATACAAATTAGCAATCTTATACTGTTAAAACTGGAGATAAAAGGACTTTCAACATCAATTTATCATGAATGCAGCATAGCTATGAATGTATTTATCAATAAATTGCTAGTAAAAAAATAAGCCATTAGTAGAAAACCAAATAATTAATCACAGTTTTAATAATTTTAATTTTCATAGTTTTTAAGATGTGTTTCATGAAAAATACTTTAATTAATTCAAAGATATGAGCATATTATCAGAACATTTTTCCATAACTCCATAATAAATCAGCCATTAACATGGATTTTTTTTCTTTTCTCCTATCTCATTAGTGTTGAGGCTGCAGCTGCTTTAAAAAGACTTTATATTTTTTTTCATACAAGTTATCTGTAAAAAAAAAATTAACATCAAAACTTAATAAGTACAAATTCTGATATATCATAATTTAAGAAAAGTTCACATTTTATATTAAAGGTTCATACAAATAATAATATACAAATAAAAGATAACATATGGCGTTTTTCTGTTTGCATTTTAACGGGGAGGCCTTTTATTGAATTTAGATTTATAATTACAGTATATAATGTAATTAAATATATTTTGAAGGTGGTGATTGAATGTCAGATATTATTTTCAAAAATTAATCATTTCTTTGTTAATTAAAAAATTATCTTAATGTTGGCATTTTTCAACAATAAATATATTACACAAAATATATAATCATGAAAATAAGATGTTCATTCCATCTTAAAATTCTGGAAAAAAAAATTATTTTTCAACATCATTAATTTGATTGTTAAGTATATGTTTATCTAACTCCTACAAATTTTTCAATATAAATGTTGAATATAATTTATAACAACATTTCTTTATTGCAATAAATACAAAACATTTTTACTTTTTCATCAAGATATTAATCATTTTTATGATGAGATAAATATTATATTTTGTTTTTATATTGAGATTTTTATATTGAGATAAATATTATACTTTAAAAATAATTTTTTTACATTTCAACTGTTATTTTATTTACTTATTACTATATATTAGGTCTTTTTTTATAGTTGTTATTGTTGAATATGGGATTCTTATACCTAAAAAAAGTACTTTTTAACATTATGTTTAAAAATACACAGTTATTGTGAATATGAATCAGTATCAAATTCCATTGATTATATGCATTTATACATGCTTATTTTGTAACAAAATAAATATTTTGAATTAAACATATATGAAGGAGAAGTGGATGTGGCTATAAATTCATGGCAATTAATAAATTACTTCAGTATTTCACAGAATCTATCATAATAAAATCAACTAATTTTGATAAATATTAATTCATAACAGAAAATGCTACAGAGAATACTTTTTAAAATAATATACCAAATAATCATCATTATATGTATTTCATGATTACATTTTATACAAAGAGCTAGTAGCATATTCATATGCAGCAATTTTTAACACTAGAGAAATAAAATATGTCACTTCAGTTGGTTAATAGATGAAATATGCTTGATACTACAGTCAAAGAATATTTTTAAAGCTTTTTATGTAAAGAAAGAAATTCATATTTGGAGCTTTTACATAAATCCTTTCTTTATAAAAGGAAAATAAGATAACAATTATTAAAGAATAGCACACAGTAAAATATATTAAACTAACAAAATTGAATATTTCATATTCACTTTTTATAAAATTTTACAATTTAAAAAATTCAAATTATAAAAAATTAGACTTCTGTGCATTTATAGTGCCATATCTATATGAAGCATCACTTGTGGTGCAAAGTGGACATGTAACCATAAAATTCACAAATTAGCAATAAGATATTCAGATCACAACAGCAATAATAAAAATTTTAAGATCAAAATAGAAAGAACCATCACTTTAAATAATATAGATATGATTTTGTAATCAAAAATAAAATCACACATTACTATCACAACTAAGCATTCAAAGATATAAAAGAATGAAAAAATAGCATTTATATTTATGTTAAAACATTTTAATGGCAGACAATTCTGAAAGCATATTATCTCGAATGACTATAAACAAGAATTATAGAGCTGATTGCACTTAATTAAAATAGCTTTACAAATAAATTAACTAAGAATATTTAAATAATAAAATTAAAATATATGGGCCTAAAACAAAACACAATTAGAATGCAAAAATTACTAGTTAGAATACAAAAATACTAGTTATTTTTCATATACTTTAAAGAATTTATAACAAAAAGTAAAGCAATAGGTCAGTAAAGGTCAGTAAGTAAAGCAAAACAAACAAAAAGTAAAGCAATAGGTCATTGAACAACTATCACCATCTGAATATCACATAAAATGTATTTCAGTAAAATAATTTTTTATAATATGTATAAAAAAGTATCTAAAAAATTAAATAATTAATAATTATTTAAAAAATTAAAAATCTTAGTTAAGAAATTTTAAATTATGTTATTCATTTTTACAGCAATTCCTTCTTAATAGATACAGAATAGTATATTTTACTTAAATAAATGCATTATAAGCACAGATATTTTTCATTTAAAAAATTAAAAATATTATAATCAAATAAGGGCATTGAGTTATTATCAAAAATATCTTTCATAAAATTAAAATACCTATTATGAAAGATGGAAATATCTTGCAACAAATATGCATTTAATAATTTAATATCTTGGCAAAGCATGATTAATTCAAATAAGATTTGATATTTTTAAAAACATTTTAAATAAATAACAGAAAAATAATTTAATATCATCTTATTGTCATGGCTCACATCTCAACAACAAAATTATTCTTGTTTATGCAATTATTATGTTATTTCTTCTTAATTATACATTAAATAATTAACAGCAAAGTTAAAAACATTACATTCATGTAATTTATTACCATTATCTCAAAAACATAATTTCAAGATCAATAAACCACTCTAATCCCTCAAAAAAAAAAAAAAAAACCTATAAATTTATGGTAAATATAAAGATAATAGGTTAATTTTTGACTAAATGTCTAAATTTAAACAAGTAATATAGATATAAAAGGCATTAAAGTTTCAGTAATGGATATAGTCAATATAGATTTACAAAAAGAAATTCATTAATAAAAAAAAAAACTTTTTTGGTACTTATTAATTAATGAGAAAAGAGCCAAAACTTGCCAAATATAGCAAGAAAATCAAATTGGCATTGCAATTCTATAAGCTCGATTCTAACTTACAAAAAAAAAAGCAGGCTTCTATATATGATGTTTATACAAAGTTTTCAGGAAGAAAATTCAATTTTTTAGGAAATTTCATTCCGTTATGTTTCTTCAATGAATCTGTAATCCTTCATCATTAACTACTAAGTACTACTTTTTTTTCCTCCTTTTATTGATTTTTAGGGAGCAAAATAAATATTTACCAAACATAACATTTTAAAAAGTATCAAATAATTTTAAAGCCTTTGATAAATGAATTCTAATAGAAAATGTATTGCAAATTATTATTTCTAAACATATTGTTTTAATTCATATTAAGAATTAGAAGTTTATATAAACTTATAAGTATAGTACATCTTTTTCAATTAGATCTTATACACAGCAGGCAACATCCCATAATTTTAAATCTTTCTTCTTTAAAATATTTAGCTTTTGCCACCTATAAATAAATGAAAACATTTCAGAAATAATCTGATTTAACTAATTTAATCATAAACATATTTAATCAATATTAAAAATAATAGCCAATAAAAACATTTAGAAAATTCAACAATATATTAATATTTCATGAAGACAAGACTACCTTTATCATCATACTAATATGGAAACCAGCAAGTACTTAAAAACAAAGCTGATTAATTTTTTAATAAAAATTATTAAAAAAATAAGTTATTGAATATAGTATCAAGTTACTTCTTTTATAAAATAAATCACCAAATGTAATACACATTGCTTCTTTTTTTTCCCCACTAATCTTAAAACTGCATTTTATTAATATATATATATATATATATATATATATATATATATATATATATATATATATATATATATATATATATATATATATAACAACAATAGGTTAGCAAATGAACTGAAATATAAAAATTAAATAGATAAAGCAAAAGGATTAAATAAAAATTTATAATAGTTATCATTTTTAATTTACTTATATTTCAGATATTCATAGGAATATCTGAAATTCCCTTCCAAATTTAGAAAAAGGATTTCAAATTTTCAAAATAATTTCAAAGAATTTAAATGGTAATTTCATAAAATTTCATGGAAATATTGTATGGCAACACAGTAATAACTACAATTACTAATGTGAATATCAATTCACACTTTAACTTTGATGGACCATTTTGAGGAGATTAGTATCTAGTAATAAAATAAAAGGTTGAAATTTTCCTTCTGTCTATATGACACATAGACTCAACTCAAAAGGCATAAATTAAACTAATATTAATTTACTTATCTTAAAAGGTGCAGGTTAATATTTAGGTTTCTCAGATGGAAATATAACAATAAAAATGGGGTGTAAAAAAGGTCCTTCATTTAGTAACAATGGTTTAATTATATACCAGAAGTGCATTTGAATTAAGGTATAAAGCTTTAAATTTTGAAAATACTTTTGAAAACTTTAATAGCATCTCTTCATAAACAAGTAACTTCATTATTTATATTAAGTCTCAGATTTGAACTCTTACCAGAGAAAATTTTCACTTACCTTCCAAAATAGCTGATTGGTAGATTTTTCATTTCAGTTGCTTTTATAATATAATATTTCAAAAGTCTAATTTATATATATATATTTCAATATTTTAATCAGCATATATAATTTCACATTCACGATCACAACCAAACTCCATAATTTCTTTAAAATGAACTGGTTAATAAATGCTTGCAATTAACAATAATTGACAACAGAGAAACAATTTATAAAAAAAATCAGTCCATTGCATAACAAACTATCTCAACTTTTCAAATTTTGAAAGGGAGGGTGCTGAATTTTTCGTCACCAAGAACGAATAATGCTGAGTCTTTTCACCCAAAAATCCACTGTTCAATTCTATTGAAGGAAGCATGGGAAAAATCAGAAATTTTCATGATTGTTTAGAGAAAATTTTAGTTTCCTTTTCCTTCCAGTGGGAAATAATAAAAATTAAAATATGTGGTATTTCCTGCTGAGTAGCAATTGATCAATTTTTAGCATTAATTTTTTTGTGCATTAAATGTAAAGATTTATATCTTTAAGTTGTCTAAAAAATTTTCTTATAAAATCCTAAAAAGCGTATATTTTGGGTGAAAAAAAAAAAGGCTGAATCTACATTTAATCAATAATACTATAATTAAATGTAAATTTGAGTTTATTTCATTTAAAAATAATAACAACTTTCATTGTAAAAATTTAGAATTTAAATGAAAATTAATTATTTTTTTAAATGTTTTACTTGATTTCTAAAGATATTGCAAAACTGGAGTCACTTCTCCCACCAAAGTCTTAATTATAAAATTAAGGAATCAATGCAGTGAAATGGACATCTGATTCAGACAACAAAAAGTAAATACAGACCAAAAGATACATCAGTCATTATAAGAATACACAGGAGTTAAAATTGAATTTTGTATTTCTTATTTTCTCAATTCTAGAATTTCCAGATTAGAGAAAATATCACAAAATTTATGTACTTGATATTATAAGATAACATTAAAAAATGATGAAATTGCTAAACTATATGTTGTACAGACAATGAGATAATTATGTATTTAAAATAATTAGGAAAAACAACCAAAGAACTAGTCAATTAGTCCAATATACTGGTGCGATTTCGCCAATATTAATTTTATATAAAAGTTCATAGAATTAAAATAGATCATCAGTGGTCACATGTCCCCACCAGGTTCCATTTTCGAGAGAAATTTTAAAAGCACAATTTCATTCTATGTTATACATGGGAAGAAGGAAAACCACACACCATAGAGTCTCCTAGTCCAATCACTGAATCAAATTAGCCATTTTTTTTACTTTCTAGTATAATTAGTTTAGAGAAAGTATAGTAATAGTCAAAAATATTCGAACTTGAGATTTTGGTGAATCTTCACGTTTTACACCTTCCTGAGTTCGAAAAATACATTTTTGGAAAATGTCCATCTGTCTGTGACACAAATAATTTAAAAATGCTTTGAGCTAGACGATCGAAATTCGTTATACGGTCTTTACACTAAATGTGCCACTTTCTAGCAAATTTTGTGTAAAATCTATTTTGAGGAAGTCCGTCTATCCAAATATAAGTGAGCACGACATCTACTAAACGAAGACAGCTAGACATATATGATTCAGTGCACAGATTTAACATCAATAGTGTAAACAATTGTGAAATGCTGAGCCAAATCCAACAATTCGTTGATTGTCTGTCATTCTATACTTTCACAAATATGTAAACACGATAAATTAAAAACGGAATGACTTAAATATATAAAAAATTGATGAGTGATTTTGTCTGACAACTATTGTAGCTCTGTGCTAAATTTTTGTTTTTGAGAAAAACGTGTCTAAAATACAAATTCGATTTTCGGATACTATTAATTCATTAATTCACCGAATAACTCGCCTAGGATGACACGACAGATTCAATAACAATCCACATTAAAGATTAATATTCAGTCCCTATTTTATGCCAATGCTATGCAAACCGTTCTCTGGGATAACTCCTTTATTAGAGAGTATGTGAGAAAGTTTTGGGGAGACCACTACCACTGGTTTACATAAGAAAAGCTCATAACGTTTAGACATGTCATTCATGGTTTCTTCCCTTCTTCGCCTTCTGTTTCGTAAAATAAAGCTTTGGTAGAATCTCTCATTCAATAACTAAAGCAATTTCATTCAATTTGTTCACTTGGGCCGCGGTGACCTGGTGGTAAGGTCTCGGCTTGTGAGCCGTAGGGTTTCAGGTTCTAGACCCGATTCCACCGAAGAACCGTCATGTAAGGGATCTGTTGCATGTTAAATCCGTCATGCCAAACGTCCCCCCGCTGGTGTGGTGTGGTGTGGAGAGGGGGTGCCAGCTCAGGTGTCGTCCTCGTCATCTGACCGCGGTTCAAAATTACGAGGTCCGTCCCAAAATAGTCCTAGTGTTGCTTTATAACGGGACGTTAATATAACTAAACTAAACTAATCAATTTGGTCACTTTACATGCACAGCTAATCAATTAGAATGGTTTACGTTAATTGTGCAATTTAAAATAGCACTTTCCTTTAATGTAAGAAGTTGTAGTTCTTCAAAGTTGATTGATATGAATAAATTAATACTATTAATATGGTGGGCGAACGGAGTGGTAACATAGATGGTGCTATTAATATGGGGTTGCCAAAAGCAGCTAGCAATTCTTATTAAATATACATGTGAAGTTTTTAGAATTTTCGAAACTGAATCGTAATAATTTCTCAATGAAGATTCGAACAGACAGGCAACCTTTTTTCTTAAGGCATAGGTATAATATTCACAGTAAATAATAGAAAAAGCCAATAAGAAAATATAACACACATTCACATTAAACTAAAATATTCCATATATATATACATACTTACTGAAAGAAAATCGAAGTCTAGAGTCAAAGACGGCATTTTAACCAGACATAGAAATTCTTCAGAAACTAGTAATTTGGCAGATGATATCCTCAAAGTCAGGATTTTAAATCGTTTCAACTTTTTCAAATTCTCTAAAGAATAAAAAGTCTCGATTCAATAAAATAAATCTGAAAATATATTTTGTACTCACTTAATAAAATAGTGTACGACAATAATGATATAAAAAAGAGAGAAAATGATTCGATGAATGAAAATTTGTAGGTATCATGTTTAATTCAGTAGGTATCATTAAAAGGAAAAACTTTTGCTAATTCTATGAATATAAATTATAAAATAAAATGAAAGTTAAACATAAGCTTAGTAATTTAATCTTTACACATTTATATTAATTACATATTTTTAAAACGATTTCGATAAAGCGTATGAAGAAAAAGCAAACATTTTGAAATAAAAATTTCTGCCAACAGCGTATTATCTGAAATGAAAAATATCGCCTGCTAATTCTAAATTTATTCTTCTTTCAAAATGTTGCGTATAAGCAAGCCGTGGATTGAAAGATTTGTTTTTGCGCTTTCCGAAGAGAAATATTCCTATTCTATAATTCAAAAACGTTGTGAAAAAATTATTATTAAAATATCATTATAGTATTAAAATTTCTAAGTGCAACAAGTAACGGAAAAACTGTCAATCATTACTTCTACATTAAAAGAAGGTCCCAAATGAATATCTGTAAAATGTACGAGCTATTTAAAATATTTCTGAAGCGAAATCGTCGGTATCAAACAAAATACGCAGATGAGAAATCAAATGTAAAAATTTAAAATATATCTATAGCAACAATAAATAAGATTTACAACTTAAGAAGGCTTAAAAGCATAATGGTAACCAGCTTTTATCGAGGTAGTATGTCGCAAAATGCAGAATAATTTTTAGAATCCTGTATGAAAACTATTAACAAAGGATTAAATGGAAATACATTGTGATCCTTTCTGAAACAATCTAAATGTTTTATCTATATGACAGCAAAAAAAAAGTTCCATTTACTATTGAAAACGAAGAGAAAAACATGTGCAAATATGTCAGAGCAAAAGAAGTTTCACTGACCGTTTGTGAAAATTATAAGCCAATTAAGAGGCTAATAATTGTCACATGATTCTCCTAAATAAGCAAATTAAAAACAAGAAGAGTGAGGATAAATGTTAAAATCAATTCAACATATAATTCAGAAAAAGCTTCATGCCTGATATTTATAGAAGGAATTCCATTTCTTCACCATAATGACTTTCAAAGAGTAAAGCTTCATCAAGGCAAAGTTACAGGGCATATTTCGAAAAATACCACTGCCAGGAAATGAAGATATTCGTGCACTGTATATATACCTTTTCAGCATATGTAATTCTGCACATTTTCCTGTAGTTTCTTTTCCCCTATGGAAGTATTGGGCCAATGTCTGTTGAAAAGAATTCTTTCTAAGTGCAAACTCGCAACAATTGATGAATTCTGGAAAATACCAGAAGAGGAATGGAAATCAATCGTGAAATCTCTTCTACCATAAAAATCATCAATCAGACACAGCCTAGAAAAAAAGACTGCTAAATCAAAAATTTATAAAAATAATCTTTACATCTTAAATCATCTTACATTTAACATTAATCTTTACATCTTAAAATAAATGTTAAATGTATCTAAATCGCTCTAAAAATGTGTAAACCTCTTCAGCACATGGCGGATTTATCGAAGGAACCGGAGATACTTCATTTCTGAGATCTGGAATTCGATCAATGTGTATGCAACTCATAGAGCTGAGATACTAATCATCTCATCATATCAGCTAATATTCTCATCATTATAATCATCATATACTAATCATCTCATGATTATATCAACTCTATGATGCAACTATACGAGGCTCAGAATATGTTGAATCATGTCGCAAATTAAATATGTCTAAATAAATCAAGAATAAAAACAGAGCAGACTCCCTTAATATTTCAGTAAACTCATCATTATGAACGATAATATGCTACATTTCGAAATTGAGAAAAGAAAACAAGCTTTTTTTTTTTTTTTTTTTTGTAATATCTAAGTAGCGTTTTATTATTTAACGGAACTAGTACTGCCGTTTCAAAGAATTTTTATTTTTTTAATTTTGTGCAGCTAATTTGCTTCAACTAATATGATTTGCTTTCTCAATTCTTTCTTAAACTAGACATGGTAACAGAATATTTATAGCAATATGCTCAACAAATTAACCAAAACATAATTTAGCGTTACTGATGGCACGTAGACCTCGTGTTATGTTCTTAGTGTGATTAGTTTTTCAAAAGATTTCTGAATTAATACACTTTTGCCACATTTATTAAATTAATGGTATATTCTCTTGTAAAATTAAAAGAAAACTATTCAGATTTATGTATATCACAAGAACATGAACATTCATGTCTGTGCGATAAATGCTGCCTAGTTAATTGAATTTTATGATCTATTCAATGTTTCTCAGGAGGGAAAACGTAAGACAGCATACAATTAGGTAATAAATTACTTTTGCCATATGAGTGACGCCACACGAATAGATTATCATATTATTAAATTTTTATATATAAATTTAATCAAAAAAACCTTATAAATAAAAATGTTAAAATGTCTTTCGATGCTATAGTATGTTTGTTGGTAGTACTTTGCAATGTAGACAACAACGAAACTGACCACACTGACTATAAGTATTGTAATGCTGGGTTGTACACGTGATTATAGGATAAAAGCACACACTTTTTAATAATAAAATATAATCCCTACAAGAAATCTGAAAAATAAATATACAAATCCAACGTTATGATGTACGAAACTAAATATAATAAAAGTTATACAAATAATGAATTCCAAAAAAAACAAGAGAAAAAAATGATTCATTTCCAAAAGCTTTTAAAGGTTTGGGTGGAGATTTCAATGCTAATGTCTAGCAAGTACAATGATTACGAATTTTTTTAAAAAGAAGGCATAAAAGATGATGATTAAAAACTGTGTACCCAATTAATGTATATACAAATGTAAAAACATGGGGGCCTGCGGAGGAGAGGGAATAGAGTTTATCTAATAAAAAACATTTATAGGTGAAAAAAATGCGGCTCGAATCAATGCGATTCTGAACACGAGCACTAACACAACCAGTCATAAACTATAGTAGTGGCTTGATAAAATATAATTCGTAAAAGGTCTGTAGATTTCATGATCCTGGCATAGCGAGAGCTTAGGACAAGGAAACGAATTCTTCATTTCCTATAATAAATATCGAAATTCTCTATGGAGAATAGAAGAAATCTTATTTGCAGCGTTATCTTCTATAGTTCATTTCTTGCAGCTCCGATGTCTCTCGGAATTTAAGAATATAAAATTTTAAAATCCTTGTTTATAAGGTTCGGGGAAGATCCAAGATAATTAGGTGCATCCTATTATAAAAATGACAAAGCAAAGGATTTCCGAAGAATTCATGTTATCGCTATAGTTACTTTCTCCTATACAAAGTATTGTAATCGTTAAAAAATTCGAAGTTGACATTTTGACAATACTTCACATTTCAGACTTCTCTGAGTCCAGAAAACACATTTTTGTAATTATGCGCGCCTATCTATACACGTTATAACTCAAAAAAAAAAAAAAAAAAAAAAATTGAACCAGACAGGTGAAATTTAATATATGATTTTTATAACAAAATCATATTTCTATCATATTTTGAACAAAATTCATTCAAAAGTCTGTGTCCGGTTGACCGAATATAAAATGCAAGATAACTACAAAACGAAGAAAGCTAGATAGATAAATTTTGGTATACAAATTTAACATCCAAAATGTAAATTTGGAGCTAAATCCGTCAACAAGTCGATTGTCTGTCGTTCTGTGCTTTCACAAGCATCTAAAAGAGAAGACTCGGAAACGCAATGACTAAAATATATGAATTTTAATATACAAATTTAACTCGGCAAATTTTGTTTTTCAATCGGTCGAAAAAAAAGATATCCAAAACTCTAATTCAGTTTTCTGTTATTTGAGTATTAACCGCATCCTAGCGATCAATCGCCAAAAATCGCACGCTAATATTCTCTTCCGTAATTACTGTTCGCCAATAATATGCGATTAATAATAAATTAGTACATTTATTAAAAAAATATACGAGAAAGCTTCGGCAGATTCCTGCTGGTTTTAAAATTTGCGATGAGTTATAGAATAACTCCACTAATTCCATTTTAAGAGAAATACACAGACGAAGATTAATTGAGTAGTCATCAAAAGTAATCTTGCAATTAATATTTTCGTCTGATTTTATATGATCATTAAATAATAATAATAAATATAGTGATTATGCTCCGCACTGATAGTGATGGAAAAGTTGCTGGAAGGAAGGAAAATTGTACGAGAACAAAATCAGGACATTCGTAAACTTCTCAAAACGAAAATTGAAGATTATCTCATTGGGGGAAATGAAGAAATGTCATTATGCAGTTATCGACTAGATAGTTCTGAACCATGTAAAAACATATTAATTCTCACAGAAGAAAAAATTTGAAAGGAATCTCCGAAATCAAGCCGAAAGTGTCCGATAATATATGAAGTATTTCGCACTAGAGAAAGCTGGAAAATGATACTAGATGAATAATTTTTGGCATCAAAATTTTATTGATAGTTCGTGACAGATAGCATAAAGATGTCAAAACACTGATGAAGTGCAAAAATATCCTTAAAAAAATCCTGACAATAGAGAAGTGTACGTTATACAGACCGTAAAAAAGAAAGAGAATTTTTGGCATTTGCATTCCACATTCAAATAAATGACATCGGATGTATGTATATATGGAATCATTACCTCGTTTAATAACTATAAAGTAAGAAAGAAATAACCTTCCGATGACACTGGCAAAACAGTAATCTACATAGTATAGAAACGTACCCCCAAGAGAACAGAGATCAAGAGAATCTTTTGTAAGGACGCCAACAAGAACTTAATCATCTTTCGCAAGAAAGTTTGGCAACAGACTAAAGTACAGTAAATAGAAAGCACATTTCTAGTTTCAATGAAGTAAACAATAGTATGTCTATGTGTTTTTCATTATTTTTTTTTTCTTTCAGATGATTTTTCTGGTGTAGTAAGTTTTTTTA
Organism: Argiope bruennichi; assembly: GCF_947563725.1. Classification (NCBI taxonomy): domain Eukaryota; kingdom Metazoa; phylum Arthropoda; class Arachnida; order Araneae; family Araneidae; genus Argiope; species Argiope bruennichi. The sequence goes on from NC_079154.1 coordinate 62,717,939, forward strand.
ATGCGACGGAAGCCTCTGATTTATTGGCATTTTGACGTTATACCAAACATAAAATCATAAAAGTACTAAGAAAGCATTTTCTTTTCAATTTTATAATATAATTCCAGATGCCTCACACATGTATTTGGACAAGAATTTTTTTTTAAGAAATTCATAATTCTGTTTTAATACAGAATTTTATGAATGGAATAATGAAATTTTTAATCAGCGTTACTCAGAAAAATTATAGCATTCATTGGTAGCATTGTATTTATTTTAGTTTTGTAACAGCAGCAAAAAACAGAAAGATGCAAGATGCGATGCTGCAAATGTGACTTTATATATATATATATATATATATATATATATATATATGTGAAATAAAGTGGAAAAAATGAAAATGAATTGAAGTTCGAGGTTACTTTTAAGTAAATAGAAACGCTTCATTAAACTAAATTAAAGAACAGATACTGCTGACGTCATAAATGCAATTATTTGTAAATGCATGTAAAATTTTAAAATAAATAATATTTTTCGCATACGGTTTATACTTACATTTTGATTTCAGAAAAACGGTTCAACTGAAAATATTGTTTAATTTTAAACAGCCTTGTACAGCGTAACATGAATACGAGGCAGCTAATCGAAACCAGCGAACAGTGTTTCCTTTGTATCATGAAAGATTTCCTAACAAACGCGTGTTTCATAAATTGTTTAGCCTTCCTTTGCATTCACGCCTGCTGTGAATGATAAAAAAAAAAAATGTACTCAGGTTGTTTTTTTTATTTTTTATTTTCGTAACAACGAAATAATTGTACTCTATTGGATGACTGCTTTTGTTAATTATTTTGCATATAGGCGCAATTAATTCCACATTTTTGATATATATATATATATATATATATATATATACAAAAAAAATTGTTCAAAACTCTAAATTGTCAAGCACCCGCAGATTTTGTGGAACTTGGTGTTTCACAATCATATTACTGTGATTGTCACTTGTCGCAATAATATAATGCGAACATACAGTGGCTCAAACTTTTAATATTACACTTTTCTTTTACTTGACAAATTCAACTTTCAATATGAATAATACACTACTAGGAAGTGCGAATACGTTTTTATTTTTACACATATCAATTAATTTAATTTCAAATAAAAACGAAAAACTTCCAAAATGAAAAGTTTCAGAAGTATTTGAAATAAATATATATAGATTTATCTCAAAAAAATTCAGAATGCACCAATAAAATTTTTGTAATATCTCATATACAAAAAAAGAGCCAAAATTGCATTCCTCTGGCTTTTATAATGTCCTCCGTAGTGCCGATTCGAACCAACGTTTTGGCGGTATCTGAAGATATTTTACCCCAATCTTCTGGAAACACGTGTTTCAAGGCCATAGTTAAACAGCATCAAATATCGCGATTTCCAACAGAAAATAGCAAATTCAAATAGTAAATAAAGATAATCTTTTATGCTTGTAATATTAATAGGCATTGGAAAATTAAACCATTCATAGTCATTCCAAGTTCAACATCATAATATATTATGATGCCAAATTTATATGCACTAAGCATAACATTGCGGATATACATATAGATTGACTATGTGGTTCGAGGAGGTGAATCCTTGGAAAACAAAAGATTGTTTCAAAATTTCTCGTCGATATTTAAAAACATATTGGGGGAATAAAAATTTCTAAATTCAAAATTAAAGTTCCGTATATTCGATATATCATTCTGCATGATCATCTCTATATGCTCATAACTGAATAAGTATGAAATTTATACCGAACAATAGATTTATTTCCATAATTAAATCTGCGTTTAAGTCAAAACGCAATATTTTGAAAGACAAAAATCACTGGGACATATTCAAACATTTAAGTTTCTTTCATTTGTTTAATGTGAATTAATAATAATTGTCCCAAATCGAGTGTTCATCTAATTAGAAGTATTCGTTGGTCACAGGATTCAAACGGTTGTTTCAAAATATCATAACGATACCGATGGAAGATTGGCACGGAATGTATAGATTCACTAAGTATTCCATCAGAGAAAATGACACTTTAATTCTAAGAGGACTCTAAATCAGATGTTAGCATTTATTGTGATTAGCCAATATCAAAAGTAGAATAAAAATCAAAAGTTGTATCGCAGTTTATTCGAAAAAGTTAATTTGTACATCGACAGCAAGGAAGACTAGAAGTAAATTGTAAGCTATTTCAGAATGGAATCAATCAAGCAGTAATTTTATAACAAAACACAAATAACCTTATACAGATTATTTGCAGGTAGAATTACCACATTTGCATTACTACTAGAGTTTCGCAATTGAAGCCAGTAGAAATTTTTATGATCTAAATAGTTGAAGAAAAGTGCTAAATGTAAAATTGCTAAATGAGAAAAAGATCTAAAATGTTGGAAAATCGCACACGCACACACACAAAATCACTTTAGCAGCCTTTGTATAAATTCTTTTGAACTACTTAGAAATCTATCAAGTACTTTTCGCTTGAACGATATTATAAAATACCGGTCATTTGGAACTTTAATGTCAAAAATTAAATATTATTATTAATTCATTTACATTTTTCATCACTTTTAGTCTAGACTAGATTTCAAACATGTGTATCTGATGACAATTTTATTGAAATTAACTTGAAGCTTTTTATTTATTTATTTTTACCTTTTAATAATAATAAGAAATTTATTCAGTGACTCGATCATTGAAGCTACGTCTAAAAAGTGAATAATTTCGATTTTATTTTATTTATTATGTGCCTTTTACTAAAGAACGATCAGGGTCTACCTAATTTCACCTCATTCTGATTTTCTAAATTGCTTTTCTATGATAGAAGATTCCAATCCAATATTTGTGATATAAAAAAAGTAATTTTAATAAGTAAAAGAAAGACTGTTAAAATTGCTCCAAAAAAATCGTTTACTTCCATTGATAAGGCAGGAAGCACTTTTAAAATCGACATAAAGATTAACTTCCTCAATAATTCATCGTGTAGCAGTTTAGTACACTATATTAAAATAATCTAAACAATGTTCATTAGGTAAACACAAATTTAAATAATACATTTTGTGTACAATTAACCCTATAGTTGCGTATTCCGCAAATTTTGTGGGCTGAAAGTTAGTCTATTCTCTCTAGAATTCTCTTCGTTTGAACTCCACTTATATTGGACTACCTCTAACTATTAAAGTGTTGCAATTAAATAACAATGCACTTCATGTCAAAAGCAATGTATGTTTGCAAACGAAGCATCAAAATAAGGATTTTTTAAAAATTGGCAATAGAACAGTAAAAATTCTAATGCCAGAGGTTTCTGTACATACAACAGTTCTTCCAAACATTATTAAATTTGACATGCATCTAAAAATTATAATCAAAAAGTCGTTTAGCTATTAAAAATAGTTATAAATATTAATATCAGATGGTATCTCCAGAAAAGTTTTAGCATGCATGAAATTTTATCAATTTGGATGTCGGAAAAACCTTATTGGTGGGCAGCTTCTTAGAATGACCGAGTGAATCAGACAGAGCTTTAGCAACTACCAAGATACCGGTGCAGTTTTCCTGGATATCGCTAAAGCATTCGACATTGTTTGGATCGACGGACTCATTTTAAAATGATATATATGAAAATCCCTGGCGGCCTGATCAAATTATTCTCTTCATTTCTGTCTGCCAGATAATTCATTTTAAGGTTAAAGAGCTCATTCTCGAAAATATAGAAAAATTTGCACAGGAATAGCTTAGGGTTCCAAACGATCCCATGTGCTTTAAGATATTTATCAATGGCATACCTAGAAACCAGGAAACTAAAATTAGCTTATTCACTGACGACACGGCTCTGCTCTGCACTGCCAATGATCCTGAATTCATATCAAATAAACTCATCGAGCACACTACATTAATCAAAAGGTGGCTTATCCAGTGGAAAATTCAAAGATTCTTCGAAAAAACAGATAAAAGCAACAACATTGCCATAAAAAAAATACTAACTTACGACTCAATACTTCCGAAGAAAACCAAGAGATCTTGCCATCTTATTCATACTTAAGTCTTTAATAGCTTGACTCTAGAATGATTTTGCAAAAAAAAAAAAAAAACACTAATGTTAAATTCTGCGTTTTTTTATCTCTTTCTTTCGAAATAAAAGTTAAAATCAGTTTATTGTTTCATGAAAAATATTCACTTAATAAAGCGCAACCACTTGTTCAGTAATCTCAATGCCGTGTTCATACCCGTATCATCTGTTCAGTTCATAGGTTAAGAACCTTGAGTTCAAGAATTCAGTGATACGTTCCACAAACCGACACTCCATATCTCACATTCGCATACGATAAAATGGTCAGTAAAAGGTATACTTAAGACAAAATTATCAATTTTAAAATGCCCATTATAAACTATTTTATCACCTCTGAGTATAACTGTTATCGCACTAAGAATACTAATAAATATTTTGATCCATAATGTGGTTTTCCCAATCAATTATTACCTTGAGATAATAATATACCAATACCTAATGATGAAATGAAGATAGTTGCAAGTTCTCGCCAAATTTGTAGAGGTGAAAAAAGTAATTATAAATGCCAATAATACAATTTTTTGCATTTGCATAATTAAAATACAAAATTATACATGCTTCAGTTGGCATTTTTAATTTAAAATAATTAAAAATGCCAATAATTACCTTTGAATAGATAATTATAAATACTGAAGTCTGTTTCTAGAATCCAAATCATCCTTTGAAACATATTAAAGAAACCATTTCCAAAATCTTAATGATAAGAATTAAACTCAGCTGCTCGAATTTAGTCCTGTTGCTCGTAAGTAACCATTCAAACATAAGATTCACTCTACAAATCAATTACACTATACAGTGATTGTTCGCTATACAGTATTACACAGATACAGTGATTGTTCGCTATCCGAACACAAAACTGTGTCCAAGGAATAAGTTTTATTAACACACCCTACAGAATAAGTTACTAGTTGTTCCCTATCTTACTATCTCAGTACTTTTCTTGTCGTCGTTAAAGACTATATTGAACTGGACGAAATAAAGGAACAACTCATTATAAGTTTAAAGCAAATTTATCAACGAAATGAAATTTCAGAACATTTTACATTACTTTCCAAAAAAAAAAAAGCAGTAAGATATATTCATAGTCTATACTGGATATTTTTTCTGGTAATATATCCATTCCATTTTCAAACTGCCTTCACAGATACATTAAATAAATAGTTGTAAAGCACTTTCGAAGTATTGAAGGAAGGACTGAAGCATAAATTAAATGGACTGATTGACTTGTCAAAATATTCTATTCTTTTTAGCTGTTGTTTGTTTTTGTAAAAGGCAAATAAAAAAATTACAATGAAAAATTAAAACCATTTCTAATTCTGAAACAGAACTAAAGATAAAAACTAGAAATATATGAAAATAATTATTATTTCCATCCATTCTTTATCATTTTTTTAAAAAAATTTTTAACAGCTTCTTTAGCATATTAAACCATTTCTTGCAAGTCTTTTCTTAAACATCTTTGATTATCTGGATTAATCTCTACAAATGAAAGATAGAAAGGTGAGGAAAAACATTGGATAATACTGATTGTGCAAGTAATGACAATACAAAAATACGGATTTTCACTACAAATAATTTTATTAATTTTTTTCTCTCAAAAAAGACTTATTGCAATAACATGATATACTGTAGGACAATCTCAATCGCCATAAATGATTAAGATTAATCGATTTAGATATAATAGAAGAGTTTGGGGAAGCACAGCTTCTAATGATAAGTCTGATTCAAATATACTAAAATATGAAGTAAAAAACTTTAAAAGAATATAATTATATATATATAATTTTTCTCACTGATTATTTCAAAAATTATAATCTTAAGAAAAGTTAAAGCTAATATTTAAAAAACTATAAAACAATAAAAATTTAACTGTCGTATTATTTTCTCTTTGATTTGCATAATAAAAAATTCAACATTCTAACCACGATAACTTATGTATCCCTAAAAAAAAAAAATTAATGGGAGAAATGGCATACTAAACACGATAACTGCAACTGCATGTACTTCCTTGGCCATGACCGGCAACGTGCATATAAAAATGCAAATATCTCTTTGAAGTTAATGCCATGTGTTTTAAAAAAAATATATTAATAAGGTCTTTTGAATTGATTGTGTTAATAAGAAAGCGATGTAGTACAATTATAGGAGAAAAGCTTACAATTAATTTACGGTTACAAGGCTACAGTTTAAGTCTACAATTGTAATCTGCGATTATAACCATTGAACCAATATCCTTTGAAACCAGATTAAATCTATACAAAACTTAGTTATTAAAAGAAGAAAAGATGCTTAAATAGCAAGGGCTGATAGAAATTATAGAGAGCATTCAAAAACAACAGAATATCCTCTGGGCGTATAAAGGATAAGATGTGAACAAGTAATGGGAACATAGAAAATAACATTGTACTAAATTTCATCAAAAAACATGCTCTTTGTCTTTCTTGGTGATCAAAGAAATTAATTAAAAGTAAAATCTATATTATCCACACAGATAAACAATGAGTCAAAAGAGCAGAGGATAGACTAGTGACGAGACCACAATCTTCTTGTTTCGTTGCAATTTTATAAAATATGTAAAGAGAGAATTGCATCCCGATTATATTGAGGCAGCTCGAAATTAAAGCAAACAGTTCAGTTAACTCTTGATTATTAACATCGTTAAACCCAAAATTTTCAATAAAAATTTCAATCACAAATAGAAAATAAAGTGTGTAAACTCAAAAAAAAAAAATTTTTTTTTGAATGACATCTTTTCGTAAAAATAAATAAATAAAAATCTTTGTCAGCAATCTATTATTTATTCAATCATAATTGTATCTGTAGATTCCTAATGCAAATTAAAATTGTTCAAAAGCATTTTTATGTTAATTTGCATTTTTTCTTAACCATTAATTTAGATTATGTACGCATACAGCCGGAAATTTAATATATGAATCAGTCAGAAATTGGCAAGCAAAAAATAACAGAGAGAAAATAATTCATACCAAGAGGGTGTTATTGCTTTAATCACTTCAGTCCAATATATCTATCTAAATTCCCCCCCCCCTCAGAGAGACGACCTTTGACAGTAGAAAAAGGAGAAATCAAACGAGGTGTTACATTAAGTTTTTACCAAATATATTGAAAATGAGACATTCAATCTTAAAAGTAGTAAAAGATAAAATTCGGCGTAAAATGAAAATAAAAATCATGTATGTTGCTGCAATAGTATGAATTTTAGTCTCTCGTCATATTTGAGATTATCTTACAATATCTAAAAAAAAAATCTGCATTTTTTCCAAAACGATGCACGCAAATAAAAAAAAAAGTATAAATAAAAAATTGACGCACCAATTTCAGATCAGTGCTGTGGTGTAGAAAATCGGAGTAAGAATCTCAGTCTTCGTGATGTTTTTCATGGTACAAAATTATGAGATCCATAAAGCGTATTTTATAGAACAGCTACTGTTCACATCTGTGATTAAACCGATTACATTCATATTACTTTATCTAACAAATCAATATCCACATCAAATTTTTCAACAGGTTTCAGATGGTATAAATCACCCATCAGTCAAATTCTGATGTCAAAGCATTGTTATTTTGACTCCATTTCCCCCCCCCCCAAAATAATAGCAAATAATTCGGGAAAAAAAAAAAAAAACGGGACTGGCCTGCCCGAAACTTCCTCGCAAATGGGATAACACTTTTCTTATAAAAAATGTTATTCCAGAGAATGCTTTGCATGGCATTGGTGTACAACAGTTACGAAATATTAACCTTTGCCTTTAGCCTTTTTATTGAATCTATTGCGTGATACTTGTCGATTTTTTTGGTGAGTAATCTCTGGTATGCGATTAAAAGTACCCGAAAATGGAATTTGTATTTTAGATGCGTTTTTCCCAATCAGACTGAAACAAAAATTTGATACAAAGTTACGCTTGTAGTCACAAAATCTCAAACCAAATTTAATATATTTAATTCAATATATTTTTGAGAAATTTGGTGTAAAGACCATATGCCAAATATCATCCATTTAGATTAAGGCATTTTTGAGTTATCTTTGTCAAACAGACAAATAGACACTTTTCTCGGGGAGGTCTAAAACGTGGAGTTCGAATTCGAATTTTTTGATGATTACAGTACTTTCTCTACACTAATATACAAAAAAGTAAAAATGCTTCAATTTTTTTTAATATACGAGATTAACATAATTACAGGTATTAGATGTTAAGTAGAAATGCTTAGAACTCATTTACTGAGAAAGTATTGGATTAAACGCAACAACCATTTAACAAACACATCATTAACATTATAAAGAAAAGAATTATTTAAATCTTTCCCATTTTCCTCTATTCCCTAAAATAAATATAAAGAAATGTGTTGTTTTTAGACTGGTTGTACCTTGAACTACTTCAATATGTGCAACTAACTGGCAACAATATTCGGAAGTTAGTAAATTTAGTACGAAGATTGTCCGTAGATTGCTTACGTTCGAGTACTGCTGTTGATATACATGCTTATTGTATATTGACCATCTTACAGAAATCACTTTTTACCTCATAATATCTTTTGATACTATTAAGAAATGATATTTGTGCATGCATATCGTAGATTGAATTATAATCTTATTTTATCCATACTTTGGTTTTTCTATTCCTAACTAAAAATGAGTTATTAAGGTTTAAACTTGAAGCAATACCGTGTTGTACCTTTGAACACCATATGTTGTTCTTTTTGACCAGATCGAAGATCCAATTTTTCACATTTAGAGGAAAATTGGATAACCGATCCAAGATTCTGAAATTGTGAGAAGGTTGGTGACTTGTGCGTTTTATATCTATTTTACTTTTGAACATATGGTCTATTGCAAGGAATTTTCAATTCAAACTGAAATATCATTGTAATAATGGGCAGGTAAATATGTTTGGGGGCCGAAAGTAAATTTTCTTCATACCTTTGTTCATAAGAAATCTACACTAGGAAGAATTATGAATTAAAATATTACAGCTTTGAATATATTATAATATTCTAGTATCAAAATACAAGAAATTTTGCAACATCTTAATTCTAAGTGGTTTCATCTTTTAAGTTTTTAGAAAAATTCAAGTTGGGTTCAGTTGGTCTTACAAAAAACAATCGACAAAGCAAGAATTTATATATCTTTGATTTTTTTAGGTACTTTAGCAATGCATTTGACTCAAGAGTTTGCAGATGGCAATGAATAACATAATAACGAGCGACCTCCCAAACTTTCTCATATTAGAATATTATCTTCTTTTCTCCTGCATAACAGTTGTAAACCTTAGATGAGCCCGCGACCGTAATAACTTCAGATAATTTTATTTTCAGAATCCACCCCACACGTGAGCGTTTCGTGCTTCGTAAAGGAAAGGAAACCGCGTATATAATTAGGTTATTTCTTTTTCAATGATTGAAACCAAAATCAACCCCTTGATGAATTATTTTAAAACTTATGCAGATGTGTACTTCAGTTCAAATTTTATCAATAAAGCTATCGGCTTTATGACTATCCCTTTCAATTACAGACTTCTTGTGAATAAGTTTCGTTCAAAATTTGATAAAAATCTACAAGTTTCTTATTAAGATTATGCACATAATTTCATACGGTTAGCTTTAAAACTTTCAGAGTTATTGTCTTCAATAAACAGACATAATTACAAAAATAAATTTTTAAAAAACCTGAACCTAAGAAATTTGTCGAAATCCGGAATTCGAATTTTTAAATGATTACAATATTTCCTCTTTATGAGCGAGAAAGTAAATAGATAGAAATAAAAGATATATCTTTCATGAATTACCAATAAAAATGCAAAGTAACAGTAACTGCAAACCTACTGCTACGTTTCCGGAAGAAAAAAAAAAGATGAATTTCGAAAATAGAAAATAGACATTTTCAAACTGTAAATGTGAAAAGTTTCTTATTCATGAAATAGTAAAATAAATAATAATTCGTCCCTTTAAAATAAAATTTTAAAAGGAACGAATTTTATAACGACTTATATAATTATTTTATTGTTTTATGCGAATGTATATTTGTATCTCATGTCAAAGATACAACACCACCTGGAGAGAGATACAACATCATACACGACCGTGTAATTTTTTTTTTAATATTTAGAAATATTAAAATAGGAAATTTCGATATTTTAAAATATATATTACAAGAAAATTAAATAGAATTAAGATCAACATTCCCAAAAGAATAAGGATTTATAAATAAAGCCAATAAAAAAAAATACTGAAAACAGGTCAAAGGTACAACATTCTCCCTTATATATAAATTGAATTTACAATTTCTCCTCAAGAGGTAAGCCATCATAGCATGCTGAATATGATGGTAAGATAGGCATAAAAACTAAATAAAAGTATACTTTACGCGAGCGACTGAAAGCAATTTAAAGGACATTTTAAAACATAAATAAGTCTGAGCAATTGAATGAATTGTTATATTTTTGCAATTCATTTGATTTCAGAACTCATGGTTTACTTTTTACACATTTGTTTCGTTGATTTCATGATTTAGTTTATAAAACATATACACAGAGGCGGCGGTAACAAGGAGGGCAATTGCAACAATAATTACACTAAAAAAATATTACCGACTATAATTGACGAAGAAAAAAATATTTGTGGTATGATAGCTTTTTAGCTACACTAAAAGAGTTTATCGAAGTATATACTTAATTTGTTAAATAAATTACTACCTAAATTCTTCAGACTCTGCATTCAATATTATGACTATGTAATCGGGGAACGTATCGTTTTTATTATTTTTTCTTTCAAATTGCTATTGGTGGCAAAAACTATATAATTTCAGATGCTTTTAAATGTCTAATAGACTTTGTCTTCATGATTAAAATAGTTATTTGTAGAATATTTATATATAGCACATTAACACTTGGACATACGAATTTATTCTTTATTAGATGGCATATCTTATTTGGGACAATTATTATTATTTTAATCCTTAGAATAAGGACATTTGAGGTAATGATGCGTTTTCAATTGATTTTTACACTTTAAATTACTTAATACTTTCACTTAATTGCAGATTCAAATTAAAAATTTAGTAATTCAATACGCGAGTCAGACTCAACATTTATACAAAGATCTTAAGAAAAAAACCAATGCATGCAACTCATGGGATCAGTCACTTTTTGGGAGTAATATTAGCTTGCAATAATTTCGAATTAAAAAAGTATCTAACCATCAGAACGCATGCCTAAAAATGAAGATAGGGGAATTCATATTCAAGATCTAATTGTTTCTTAATAAAATGCATTGGGGTATTTTTAAGCCTAAATATATAATGAAAAATAAATACATGGGGGGGGTCTAATGTTTAAGCAGTCCATTTTTCATATCTTACATAAAATAGCAAGTATTTACATATATTTACAAAATATTTTCTCCGGCCTTCTTAAGAAACAACATCATTGTATCTTTTCAGCATTCTATATTGCTCGTGTCCGAACTGTAGTAAATTTTTGTTGATCACGCGCACTTATTCTCCTCGGATTCGAAACACCTTTGAATTCCTGCTCGTTGTTGCAATTCTCATTTAACAAATATAGGGGACTATGCTGAAAAATCGTATTTGGAGAAAACATCGAATATTTTTTTATTTATTATTCTGAATTTCTAAAAAAAATTTTTTTTTTTTTTTTGTTTCAACATTGATTATATGTAGCTTCTGATATAAAATAATTAGAGCACGCGTTTGTTCATTTAGCACGACGTAATCTGTGTTTCTATCTATATAATACAATCTAGAATGCAATACAACTTTATTTTTTTCTAAAATTAGATCTCAGAGAAATTAAATCTCAAGAGTCTCATAGTTTTAGTTTAGTTTAATTATATTAAAGTCCCGTTTTAAAGCAACACTAGGGCTATTTTGGGACCGACCTCGTAATTTTGAACTGCGCTCAGATAACGAGGACGACACCTGAGTTGTCACCCCCTCTCCAAACTTCCACGCCACACCAGTGGGACGACATTTGGCCCCGACAGATTTAGCGTGCACCAGGCCCGCTTACACGGCGGTTCTTCGGTGGAAGTGGGCCCTCCGGTTCAGAAACCGAGATCTTACTACCGCGGCCCCCAAGAGTCCCATAAAGTAATAGATTCAAATACTGACAATTTTTAATGGCCAGAAGAAAAAAAAACTGAAAACATTTTTTTTTTTTTTTTTTTTTTTTTTACAAATACCTTTGTAAAGTTTTAACAATGAAAGAAAGGACCAGCATTTGAATAAAAAAGAAACTAAATACCTGATTTCCTTTAATTAAATATAAAATTAACTATTGAGCGGTTTTGAAGCCGAATTAGAGATATTGTGCTTGCCTCCCTGTCGCATTTGCCTTGCCCCCCGTCTGCAAATCTCTGCATGTTCAGTATGTTTGCAGGAGCATGAGAATCATACTCATTCGAAAAATGACATTATAGCCAGCAGATTGATCATATCTCTGTCGATTTGTCGGATGCGCAGTGCTGTACGATCCTTTTTAAAGGATTGAATCAGCCATATTTACAGACTAAGCTAGATAAATCACAACAATTAAGATCAGGTCAATAAACATTGACACAATTTACACCCATGCAATTTTTATTGCAAAAAGTTAATTATAATGCTAAGAAAATTAAGTAACTGTCAAAAAATAATTTTGTGTTTTTCATTAAATATTTATAAGTTTCCCTTATAAAAACGTTTTATAGCCAAATTCAGCCTATAGCGCCACTTTTGTCAAAAAATATGATGCCACTTATTTTAGAAATAGATTACATGTAGTCTAAACACTATCTATATGTGTTAAAACTGATATTATTAATCGGTTATTAATATTAACTGATAAAAGTGATTAATCAGTTTATCATATTGACTACTATTATTTATAATTACCGGCAAATTATTAATATTAGTAATAACATTTGTTATTACAAAAACCGATAAATCACATCGATTTAATATGTACATAAAATAAAGTCACATTTAATGCAATACTATACTCTTGATCAGTTTGTGTGTGTGTGTAATTTAGCTTTACCTGCATAAACTTTAATTATAATCACTCTATATATCTACAAAAAAAAAACTTTTAATGAAATATTTTTAACCAAAATATCATATTTAAAAATCAAGCTTAAACCTATCCCAGTAATTATTTCGTATTTATAACAATCAGAATGAATTTTTAATTTAAAATTACCTTAATAAAAAATAAAAGAATTACTAAACGCTACGCTTTAAATTAAATTTGGCGTTAACAGGCTTAATTTACGAAATTTGCTACTGTTTTTCTATTTGAAAGAAAAAATAAGAAAGGACTTACATCAATAGATCAGCGGTTCGCCTCGAAGGTTGGTCCACAAATAATTACTGGAACGGAATTTAAATCGGCATGATGGTTAAATAGATATTAATGTGAACGTTGAAAGTTTGTTGTTCTGAGTCATGGACGTAGTATTTCTGGGAGTACTTAAAATGAAATAAACTCCTAGCTCTGCTTTTTGTTATTACAGTACAAAATTTCTAAGATTTTTTTACTTGCGATTTCAGAACGGAACACTGACGCCAAAAATTCAAGAATATTGCACGATAGCGAAACAAGCCCTAAATACTTGTGGGCTGGTTTGAATTTCAAGGTTGTTTCTTGTTCCAGAATTTGTAACGTTCCTCATTAACATTCGTCAATTAAGAAATCAAACTCGTTTGAAAAAAGTCGAATGATTCCACGGACATATATCCGAAGTAAAAATTCATAATGGAGAAATTCACATTAAACTGTAGAATCGTTTTTTTTTTTTTTTTTTTGAAGAAATTAAGATACAAGGATTTGAGGAATATTTTGCGTATGAGATAACCTCATAGCGTATAAGCAACTTTAGGCCAATACGTAGCACACATTAAAAAAAAATTATATTCAAGGTGTGACTTTTGTCGAGTTTTGTTTATGGATACCTCCGAGATCTACCAGGAAAAGCAAGGTGTATTAAAAGACACACAACACCAGAAGTAATATTCATTGAATTAATGATAATGATTTAAAAACAGTTCACCACGAATGTCCCTAACAAAGAAAAGCCTATAGGTATGCTGAGTGTCAAGCTTGAAAGTGATGGCTTTCTAATAAAACAAACTGTGAAAGATGCAGACCACTAGATTGTCACTAATGCAATTATTGCAACACATAAATGAATTGAACATGTTTAAAAGCAAAGAATGGAACTCTTCGTATTCCAGAAAAAAGCAGCTCGGCGAACAATCTGTTCTGAGCCAGCAATTTCAAGCATCATCAATGCATGAAAGGCGCTCTTGTATTCTTTCGTGCTTTCAATGATTGGTTATCAGACACCTCATTTTACATCCAAGGAATGAAATTGTAAAACAGATCTTTCGCAATGATAAACTTCATTAAAACACTCACGGTTTTTTTTTTTTTTTTTTTTTTTTTTTTGAACAAGCACACTCAAAAGGGCAGTATAGCAAATGAAGAACAAAACTCTCGATGCACAGTATTGAGCAAAGGATGAACCCAAAATGCCTAATAGTGTCACTTGTTTGCAATATCATTTATGAAAAACTTAATATGCTTTCATTATTTCTAATATTGGAAGTTGTATGCCGAACATCGATTAAAGACGTAATTGCGAGATCAAACATGCTCAGATAATATGGTGAATCCATTGATGGGACAGAAAAAATCTCAACATTTGCTGAATCCAACTACCACCATCCAAGACTTTGTTCCATGGTCGTCGCTTTTAATCCTAAGTGCCGCAAACGAAGCAAATGAGTGTATTCGGTAGCAGAGTTGCAGAAGATCGCCAATCAAGCATTGGATGTGCAAATTACAAAGCACATTCATGCACTGATCCAAAACTGATGACGAGACATCTACAAGAGACGATGACCATATCAATGAGCAAATGCTTCAGCTGTGCGAGGACGACGAAGATCCAAATGAAGCTGAAGAAAAGGAAATTTTACTCACATTACCAATGAAACGAGCGTGAATGAAATGATAATTACGAAGTTGTTTTCTTATTTATGTTCTTAATTTGTTTTCCTTATTTTTTTCCTTATATTTGCTGGCTTACTTCCATATGCTTACTATGCAAGTATCGCACTGAATTCAAAGTTTCAATAACCCAAAAGATATACCCAAAAGATAAAAAAAAATTTTTTCACCCTTGATATCATTAAAAAAAACATATTGGTTTTGCTTAGTTGAATCACGATCCGATAATAAACTTCGTGAAAGTTATTTTGTTAAGCATCACATAATTTTGAACCGTATTCTCTCTTACGGAACAGGATATCACTCTAAGATAACCATGCTTTTTCCAGAATTTCCCCACCTTCATGCACTGTTATTGATGCATCAAAAATATACCTCGGTCACAACTAAAGGAGAAGGTATATCTGAAAGTGCTTTACAGACCAGTATGTTTTAACTTGCAACAATCTAATTTGTCACAAATACATTTTGGATGGTCGGCATTAATAAGTGATTTTTTTTAATTTAATTAAAATTATTCGAGATTCTAGCATTTTTAAGTGACATTTTCAAACATATTATCGCTGAAAAATGATTTTTACGCATTTTAAAAACTACCTTTTTTTTTATAGCCAATTTGTTTCTGCATTTTCTTTCTGAAGATCGACATTTTTAAAAAAAACATTTCTATGCTATTTTTACAATTGTTTAAATTGTTGCAATGAAATTTGAACCGTTTTCATTGCTTCTGTAAGTATTCAATCACGTGATTTCTTTTTACTGTTGAAACTTACGGAGAGAAGACCGATTATTATCAGCACAATTCACATCACTTTAGCTAATAAAGGATGAGTGTATCTGCGCTTATGTTGGATCTCTCTCTACAAGCCATATCGTTAGACCTAGAACTATCAAAATGTGCTCTGGAGAATGTTAAGTGAGCACTTCGGAGTAATGTTTTGTTGTTTTTGACATTTTCCTCTCATGACAGACGAAAAATATATCACAAAAATAACTTTTACATCATAAAATAATGCTAATTTATTTTGCCTATTTTTAATAATTTTTTCAAAATATTTTTAAGTTTAATTCCTTGGCTTTTTTTTTTTTTTTTTTTCTTCTTCTTTTTTCCCTCCACTGTCTAACATTAAGGCATTCTTAAATGATGAGTAGGTTTCTGTTTAAAGTATGCTTTTAATATTTTTTTTTTAATTTCTCAACACTTGTTTAATTTCACATGTAAGCAATAATGAAATTTTTTTAATGCATCCATTTTTAAACAGTTTCGGCATGGTTTTTGTATTATTGAGATTTAATTTCTTCCGTTTCAACCAAGAGGAGATGACAGAAAATAAGACTTTTAGCATAATGAATAGAACAGTGTTAAGGCTTCTAAAATAGTGCTTGTTACATGTTATCAGTCTATCAATTTGTGAAGTTTAAAAATACTTGGCTGAAGATGTCATTAACAGCAAACTACATTAAATATTCACTTAAAAATTTTAGCAACCATGAATTCTGGCGAGTTAGCCATTGGTTTGGTTTAAAAAGCGACTAATGAAAAATAATCGACGAGAACAGTCTTCCTAAAACTTTCTCGTATAATCTCTAATAAAGGTGCTATCCAAGAGAACGCCTTGAATGGCAATGGCGTACAATAGTTATAAAATATAAACTTTTGGCTAAATTTAGCATTTTTACTGAATCGATCGTGTGATCCGTGGCATATCTCGCATAAAATTAATAGCATCCGGGAATTAAATGCATTTTAGACGCATTTTTTCCCAATGATTAAAAAAAACTGACACTAAACTACACTTGTAATTAAAAATCCCATATCAAATTTGATATATTTATGTCATTGCGTTTTTTGAGTTACCGTGTTTACAGGTTTCTGAAGTACGGACCGACTGACGATCAACTCGTTATATTTGGCTAAAAATTTGAATATGTATACCCTGTAAATGTTAAAATTTGTGAACCCAATTTTATCTCCCTAACCCTCTTCGTTTTGTAGTTACCTTGTTAATGTATATTCGGACAAACAAATTACTCAGAATGGATTTTACACAAAATCTGATCAAAATATAGAAATTTCATTCTTCTAGTTCAAAGCGTTTACGTGTTATCTTTTTTCAGACAGGACATTTTCCAAAAATGTGTTTTACGAACTTCAGGTAGGTCTGAAACGTGGAGATGCATTAAAATTTCAAGCTCGAATATTTGGACGATTACAATACTTTCTATACTTGTTATACGAGATATCAAAAGGCTTAAAAGGAATTAACATGAATTATTTCTGATTTCAGTTCTCAAATCAATGGTCTGTTTAATTATACGTTACTCAAAAATAAATTAGTACACCTCAGTGCTAACTATAGTTTCATCCAAATACTTCTCAAGCTGATAAAATATTTATACCATGGCAAGATTGTACCATAGTACTTGCTTGCTGAAGTGCAAGATAAGTTTCCTAATCATCCAAATGGTGCGTTTTGAACACATTCAATCTTGCCTTATCTTATACATAAAAGGGATGCAACATAATGAAATAAAGACTTGATTGCTTTTTATTGCATAAAAGTTCGAAGCTAAAAAAAAGGCCCTGTTCCCCTTCAGAGCTATTGCTAAAGAATTCAGAAGGCATTACTGCCATGGACATTCATAGATACACATCTCATTTGGGGAAAAAAATATACATTTCACCGAGAATATCAAGTCAAAAAAAGACTTGCATCTCACTTTTAAAAATTTGTGTTGCATTAAGGAAAAGCAACACATCAGCTAAGAAAATCAATTACCACTGCATTATCTATTCACACATAAACCTTTTTTATATCCAGCAGTAGATTAACCAATAGGCACAGCATTGTGCTCTATCTTGGTATATAAGAATTTTTGACCTTCAGAAGAATTGGAAACTGGTCATTTCAGTTATACTTGCTGAAAGTATTTGTTATACATTTGTCAGCAAGTGGAGTGCGTAGAAAAAGCATCAAGTCTTGATACTTTTAAATTGTAATAATCTCTACTTCTCACTCCCGTTAAGTTTGCTTCCATTCCATATTTCTCATGTTTCAATGCAAATATAAAACACTCCATACCCATCCAATTTCACACAGAAGTTATGGAAAGGTGTTTCATATTACCTACTAAATTTTATGCTAGCATTTTTCATTTCATGCTTTACATTTAAAAAATTTTTTTATTACTTGTTACTCCATGATAAACTAATCCTTATTTAAAGAAATACAGAATATTAATTAAGATTACATCTAATTAATAGTTCATCTTTAAGCAGCTTAACTTTTAAACATTACACCCCGTTTTAGAAACAATTTCTACACCAATCCCTTCTAAATATTCACTGGGCTAAAAAGCTTTTTTAAAAATTATTAATAATTTCACAAAATAAGATCCAAGTTCACAAGTTTGCATATTGCACTTTTTATTGCATTATTACCATATGGTATAATGAAGATTATTATCACCACGAGTCTTGCTAATTGTAGAAAGATGCATACACGTTCCAAGACCTTATGATCCATAAAGCACTGACGTGCAATTCAACACAACCAAAAATTTTTTAATCCTTTGTTCATACAAATGAAATTTAAATTTTTTCTTCCAAGTTTAATGTACCAAAGCATGCATTTCAGCATCTGAATTGCACCAAGGATAAAATTATATATGCCAAATTCAATACATCAAGTGAAGTACTTCAAATTTACATCACTTTTTTAAGCCTAAGTCAAAATAACACAATTTACAGCTGCAGATTTTAAAGAATTTGTCTAGTTGCAGCAAATGCATCTCAAAAAGAAAACCTTAAGCAGAAGAAATTAATAAAAATAACAAGAAATTTTAATATCAAAAATTTAACAGGCTATAATTTTTATCTACTAAATAAGCAGTTGTCCTCATTGAAATAAGTATGCATATGCCTGTAGTTTAATCTTCAGATAACACATTACAGGAAAACTCCCTTCTTGCAAATTTTGAACAAGCAAGAGTATCTTCCTTTTTTTATAAAGAAATTAGATGGAAAAATTATATATCTTAATTATTTGCAGTCTTACTATTACACCTCAGTGTACACTCATATTTTACTAGATACCTGAAGATAGGTTTGTAAAACAATTATATAGTATACTGTACTTGCCAGTTCTATAAATAAAATGATAAAGCAGAGAAGACCCAATGGGATAAGATTCAAATCTAGAAATCAATTTCTAGAGTAGCTTCTATAATACAACTCTTTAAGAAAAGTTATGAGTACTATGCAAATGAAATGGATTTTTGGAAAAAAAATCCCAGGCTAAAAGCCACAGGAATGTCTATTAGGCAATAAAAATCCCACTTTGTATTAACAGAATTTCTCATGAATGGATATTAAAAAAACAGTCATTAAGCAGATTTTGATTTTAATTTTTATCATAACAGCCGTGTTTTATATAATATCAAAGTTAAATTTGGAAGTGTGTGTTGAGAAAATGTCAGCCCTTACCTTCAAATCCAATCCAAATTTTCCCTGGTTTCCTTCAGTTATAAGACAGTTTGGAATGCTGAAATGTGAGATTTTCCATGAAAGAATACATTCTTAATTTTTAAATTATTTTATTCACATATAATAACTATTTACATAAATCTGATGGAGCTACCTACCACTAAAAATTATAGCCACCAAAGATGTTCAATTTTTTTTAACAGTAGCATTTTAAAATGCTAATGTCTGAATAAAAAAACAAGCATTCCATTATAACATTTCTATACTATAATCATAACTAAACAAAAAATATTCAAGACTAGATAATTTTAAGTAACATTACAACAATATATCACTAAAAAGTTTTAATCTTTGCCGTGTTACTGGGACTATAAAAACATATGTCAGTAGCTCCATCTTACAAATTCAATAACAATGAGCCAAAAACATTTTCAGTTTCATATTTTGCCTTTAAATAATGAAGCAACAATTTAATTTAGCTCTGCCGGTTTCGAACCTACAGCCATTGGGCATCCATAAAAATCTATATGCTTCCGGACACCTCTTTCCCCTTTCAATAGTTTATTACAATATGGACAAGGAACTCGCGAGGACTTGCTAGGGCTTCCTTCAGATTGCACCTCAGTTTCAGAATTGAGAGGTTCTGGTGGATCATTAGCAGAATTTACAACAGGAGAATTGGACTGTACACTGGAAATCACAGGCTGAACTGAGAGACCAACATCATCATC
This sequence comes from Argiope bruennichi, assembly GCF_947563725.1. Lineage (NCBI taxonomy): Eukaryota > Metazoa > Arthropoda > Arachnida > Araneae > Araneidae > Argiope > Argiope bruennichi. The sequence continues at coordinate 62,738,267 of NC_079154.1, forward strand.
TATCAGAGTGGGAGTCTGAGTCTGAAACTGCAAGCCAAGACAAACACGCTTAGACACATGTCTATTCATTGTGCTTTTGTCGTAGAATACCTTGAAACAAAATGGACAGATAGCCTGTTTGGGGCTTCCACGGAAACCCGAAGTAAAGCGGGAGCTCTTGAACCGAATTTGCCTTAGAGCCGCTGCTTGCAGTTTCTGCATGCGTTGATTCCACCAAAGAGTTTTTCGACCTAAAAACAGAACAAACATTTAAGAACCCATAGCACACACACACTCCTTTTATACAAAAACTTTTCCCATCATTCACTAATGACACCACACACTTAAGAACACCTAGGCATATTGCTTAATTTGGAAAATGAACAGATTTGGTCACCATTCAAACTGTTGCATTGTACAATTTAAATCATTCTTCATAATGCCTAGTTTATTCAAAACAAAAGATGCGATTACACAAAAATAAACTGAGTTCTAATACTAACCATAAACGAATGAGCTTCTATATTCATCATTTCCAACCTAATGAATAAAAAGTAAGCTTAGTGTCAAGAACTTCAGCTTAAAAAAATAACCCAAGTTTTGTGGTGCCATACATGAAGTATAGAAAAAGATATAAATATCAAAATATAAAAATGGTTAATAAAATTACATATGAATGACCATGATTGAAAAATAAATTATCAAACATTAATCTCTATTTAAATTCTAATATGAATAAATTTTTAAATTTACTCTTGGAAAATGTGGATGTTAATATTTATTAAAATGCAACTTTTATTAATGTGTAAAAATGCTACTATATTTTCCCAAATGAAAATTTAAGTTTAGCAAACAAAAAATATTTTTTATAAACATGCGGAAGACAAATTTATAATCTTTGAATTTAACCAAAATTATGATGAATTACAAGGTTTTAATAAATTAAAAATGAAAAAAAAAGAATATTAATTCTCACACCCATTGTTAATAAAATTATACCACTTTAGTTAAATAAAACAAATATTGAAATTATATAACATTAATATTTAAAACTGCTTTAACTCAAAGCTATGAAAAGTGAAAAATATTGGAACTTCTCAAAAATTAAATTAAATTGACAGATTTTTAAGTAGTAAAATTTTAGTTAAAAGTTATTTATATATTAAATTAGCTGTACAGTCAAAATTTTGAAATTATACATTAAAATAGTTAAATTTTACTCTAAATTCTATAAAAGGAAAACAGAATTAACTTTCAAAACATTACTTCAAAGTGTTTTCAAAACTTGGCAGATAAAATTAATATCCCAAATGTTTTACATGTTAAAAAATGTTATTCCATCACTCACTTAAAATATTTAAGTAAAGTAGGAGTAAATGTATATTAGTAAACTTTACAAATTGATATTAATCATTATTTGATAGATATTCTATTGTAAAAAAGCTATAATTAATAATATAATTCCTTTGGGAATTAAAGTTAAAAAGTTCTGATATTTATTTAACATAAAAACATGCAGTTAATTAGAGAAGGTTAAGTTATACAAAATTATATAATTTAATAACTGAAAAAGATAAATGAAAGCTTCTCACCTGAAATGGAACTTCACAGGGCTTTACTTCACCTGCATGTAGACTAAAGAAAGCAATCAAATGAAGGGTCTTCACAGGATATCTTTAAACAAATCAGCAAATGGATGGATTCTTCTGCATGGATCTTGAACTTGAAATAGGATCCAAGAGGCTTCCCAAAAGGTGAGGTGTACAGTTGATAGATCCACAGTTACCTTGCGAGTCATTATACTTACCAAGACTCGCTTACCATAACATTTCACAATACATGTATAGGCACTTAAATTTAACTTACCAACTAAACATATAGAACAATACACAAGGAAATAGAAAGATTGTAACTTACCAATAAATTTCAATTTAAATGAATCCAAACTTTGATAATCTTGGTCAAGATGTCAAGGTACTTGAACTCCAAAAAAGAAGTTTGGCTTGAGTAGACTTGGTTGGCAAAACCAAGAAAGATGCAATCCAAGTAGGTATGTTGTCTTCAGCAGTTGTCGAATGGGAGTTCTTAGGTTTATTTTACAAGAAAGTGTGCCAGTAGAGGCAACTTATATACATATCACGTTACAACTGTCAGGTAAGTACAACTTAAACAACTGACAGTTTAAGACTAGACAATTTGTACAATTAGCACTGCAACAGTTTAAATGGTCCCAATAACATGACAAGACTTAAGATTAAGAACCAATGCATAGAAAAGCATTGGAATTAACCATTTGATGCATAAAAATAACTTAAATCTAACCTAAGATTAAACCTAAATAATAACTAGCTTACAAACTATACTTAACTTAATAACCTTAAAATAAACCTAAGCTTAAAACTAATAGTTACTAAGCTTACACTTAAATATAATCTAAAAATATCGAACAGCTAGCCAAGTTCTTCTAAATGCTAACTCAAATGTTTCGTCAGAAGAACTCAACTATGCACTGCTCAAACATATGGAGCCACCTTTCAAATTACAGTTAAGAAAAACTTAAATATTTAAAAAAAAACAACTAGAAAATGTAATTAAAAAGATGGCTTGTTTACTAGAAACTTGATGATAAGTAAAAAAAAAATCCTATGAAAAAATTAGCTATCCTGTTAAAATTTAATTCATAAGAATTTTTAAATAATTTATAGCGCAAATAACAGGATGTCGATTATCACAGGACTTTTTTTTTCACTTACCATCTGGATAATAAATACAGAATAAAATATGATCAGTCGTAGAGAAATCTTTTTACCTTGAGGTTGAGAATCGTGCGGTACAAGGGCACTATTATCTTGATAATTACTTGGTCCAGGTATGGATGCCACACCTGACTGGTCCATGTACATCATCATGGACCTTTCTGATCCATGCGATGTTCCAGCAACAGGGGAGATGGGTGGGTCATCAAATGAAAGAATTTGTGGTTTGATATCTGCAATAAAAATACATTTTTAGATTATAAATATCAACCAAGATTTAAAAACATAAATTTAAAAAATATTCAATGAACAAGGAAACAAGTTCCTATTTAATCATTCTTAATCCTCTTCCAAATAATAACCTTCCAACCAGAACATTCTTTGAGAATCAACTTACATAAAGAACAATATTACAGTCAGAGGAGGTAATAATGAACAAAATCTGATCTGCATCTTTAAAAACCTCTAAAACCCAGTACCTAAATATATATCATTAAAACGGAAGATCGAAAGGGATACAGTAATTAAAAGAAATCAAGGGCGATTAGAATATCTTCTGAATTATAATGTTGATTCTGAGAAAGAAATTTTAAATGTGTCTGTCCAACAGAAGTTCATACCCACCTTAAAAATTTAAAAAGCTTGATCTTTCAATTTAGTCCTCCTTAATAGTCTTCTTTCATGTCGACAGTGGGAATCGATGCTTTGCATGCACAATTTCCACGTTTCTGATTCTATACTAGGGTCAATGAGGTAAAAGCCTCGGACAGTAGTGCGAATAAAATTGAGCTTGCGCTCATCAAGGGGCAAATAATTTCGTACTCCTCGACAATTAGAATTTCTCATTTCTTTAGGCGAGTAGAGCATCCTTGCTAAATTAACAGCAAACTGCCGATTGTTTTGGCTGCGACGGAAGACCATGCCAAGCTCAGCTTCTGTTAAATACAAATCAGGCTCTCCTTTCATATTGACAGGCCTGGTGTCAACTTCAGTTAAATACACCTCAGGCTCTTCTTTGACACTGATAGGCAAGGTGTCATGACAGGGAGCCCCACGTCCAATGGCAGGTACATCTGTCGACCAAAAAACAAGTGTCAGTGCAATTCAATAAAGCAGATGCATATAGAAAATTTTAAACAAATGTTTATGCCTAATTAATCCATCTGCTCTATTAAAGCACTAACACTTGCTGCCATGAGACAGCAATAAAAATTAAGATTATATTTACCTTGTGGACTGTCTGGACCTTGTAAATTTGAACCTAGTGAATCTGAAGCAGGAACTACGGCTTGGCTGATACTATCTGTGCTACTCATTGACCGCCTCGATATTTCTAAGCCACTTACAGATGGAAGATTTACGTGCCCTGTACTATTTTGACTATTAGAAGGAACCTAAAATAAAAAAGATTGGTTATCATTTGAATTCTCACTTCCTTACAACTAAATTATTTAAACAGAATTACAAAACATTTCTTGTTTACAACTTCTGAAACAGAAAATAACTGTATAATGCATTATTACAATTATACTGCCTATACATTATAAACTATTAAATCTATAATTGATTTGAGATGCTTTCAGGGGATGAAAAGTTACACCTACTTGAGATAGGAATTTAATTTTTTTAAATAAAAAAAATTGCTCTAAATTATATACAACAAAATAGATAAAATCTCAGTGTTTTACAACGTAACTGGAAAATTCTTCAAACGCCCCAAATTCTACTTAGTATATAAAAGTTATGATATGCAATATTAATTGATAACATTTTTCAGTACTGCCATTTAAGAAAAAAATACCCAGTTCTTTAATTATTAAAATCTAATTCAGAACAATTCTTAAGTACATTATATGATGAGAAAATTCAGATTCCCCAGAAATCGACTCAAATAAGTTTCTATTAGAATTTGCTGAGTGTCCTGGGCAAGATTAAAAATAGAGAGTACTCGTAACACGCTATCAACTTGTTCAGCAAGGTTTTCATTCTAAATGATCTTCTATATGCACAAAATAAAGAGCGTGTAGTTTATCTTAAGACCAATACTTTCCCTCACCAGCACATACAATTTAATAGAATCGTAACTAAATGTCACCCTTAGTTCAAGAAACGACATAGCAAAAAATTTACAGCCTTTTACTATAAAATATATGAACAAACATTAAATTTACAAAAAATTTTGATAACAGTTGAAAGATGCAATATTTAGAGATTTATTATTATGAATGTGAAAAATGATTAAAACAATCAGATGCACATAACAAAATTACGATGAACATCTATCAATTTTTCAAATCTGATTTTCTTAGATGTACAGAAGTATCACTTACATTGTCCGTAGTAAGAGTTTGTTCTAACAACTTCGAAGGTTCCACTTCGAATTCGTTCTCATCACCTGATGCTTGGTCATCGACCTGAGGATCTTGCGAGATGGACAGATGGGATTTTGAGAAGCTATTTACATTGTTCGATGAGTGTGAGGGTACCTGAGATTGTGAATTGGATGAATTGGGAAGGCCGCCTGTACGCATATCACTTGGGGCCTCCATGGACGCATCCCCGGACAGTTCCTCAACGTCGGGAGAGTCCTGCTCTTTGATTTTAGTTGCCACCCCTTCATCATCACTGCGATTAGAATCACTAAGTGACCGCTTTCTTGGACGGCCACGTTTTCTTTTCCCAACTAAGGGTGGTGTGTCTGTCCTTTGAGCGGTGGGTGTCAGGGGTGTTGCCACTGATGGGGCAATGATTTCTTGTTGCACAATTCCCGCAGCATGTCTGTTTTCACCAGTCACTTCTGCGAGGCCTTTGACTTTGAGCGTCTCTGCCGTCTTGAGGAGTGCTGACAACTGGTCATGGGACACATTCACTTCTCCGCGGTACATGAAGTCGATGATGGCTTTGAGGTCGCTGTACCTCATGTCTTTCATTATCACAATTGGGTGCTTGCAGGGGTTCTCTAAAAATAAACTCTGGAAGAAGGGACTGCAAGCGGAGAGCACCATTTTGTGTGCCTTGAGGCTGAGCCCTTCGCATGCCAGCGTAACGTCCACGAGGGCTTCTGTGGATAAGAGGTTTTCGAATACCTGTAACATGTTCGTCGTGTGGTTGTTCCATTTTAAACAAAACTGTTGAGACATTGTAGCACAGATGAGTATGAGACAATGACTAGTGAGAACCTGAAATATAATCAATACTTATTATAACACAAATCAAACTCAATATAATCACATTGGACACAAATCGCACTCATTACAATTTCATTCGACACACAAATATATATAATTAATATACTAATATTCTGCTTAATTTCAAAAGGTTTGCATTTCCAAGGGTATAAAATTCTTTTTTTACCAAGGTATATCTTTTCAATGATACAATAGCTTCGACAAAATGCATTAACACAACTGGTTTTCCCGATTTAAAATTATTTAGGAGTTGAATAGTTGGCATTTTTGTAATCTGAAAACACTATAATTTAATTCGAACACCCCACCCCTGGCCAATCTACCACCGTAGCGTCACTAACTAAATGTCCATTATGCATTTGACAATTGAGTAATTTCAAATATATTAATTTATTAAGTAATAAATATCAATTGCATAGGTATTATTAAATTGCAATGCACTCGGTGAAAAATAAAGCGCTAAAGGCCTATCAAATAATATATGCATATACATATATAAGAGAATATCAATATAACTTCCTAATTTAATGACGTAATTGCTATTGACAATCGCTGACCTTCAAATATAACGAAATGAGAACAAAATGCTATCAACATTACGCAAACCGGAAACTAACTCACTGACAGATAATCATGTAACGTTCGTCGACCGTTTCAATCCGGAGATATTTACTCCAAACCTACCAAAATTAAATTTATTATCATGATTTTGTAATTATTTCAACTAGTAGAAGTATTAACCATCATATAATTCTTAAATCATTCTTTAACTTTTAAAATTAATCTTCAAGTTACTGTTGCTTAACTTTTAATATATTCAATTAAATACTAAATAACAAACAGAAATACTCACAAAAATATACGTCTTAGTATGTTAGACCGAGCGATTTATGCGTATTTACAACTCGGTGTGTTATGTTGAAATGTCGGAAAATTGAGGAATTCAATGTGAAGAGAAGTCAATACGGGGTTTCCCGTGTGTACTAAAGGACTCAAGCTTCGACCAATCATATACGCCGAGAAAGAAATTCTCATGAGCAATTTAAAAGAATTTTTCTGATAGGATGAACCGAGAGGAGAGATCTTGTTATGATGGTTGCAAAGGGGTACCATATTTGGCTGAATCTCAACTATTTGGCATGTTATGTCAAAATATTAAACTTTTTTTTTTGTTTATTTCCTAACACTATAAGTGAATTAAAGAATTTCAAATATTAGCTGGAATAATTTCCCATAGAGATAACATTGTTTTAGTGCCCATTATAATTTTTATTCATTATTTTTTAAAACTATAGCTATTAAGATTGATGTTATTTTTGTCGTTAGTAAAGTTTATTATCTGTATACAACAGTAATGTACTTAGTTTTTTAACAATGCAATTCAACCAGGAAAAAATTATTTCTTTTTTTCTTAATTTTTTTCATAACTTTCATGTAATCGAATGCATGCAAAACAAATTATCTTCTGAAAATACGTTGATATAAAAATATTTTAGGAAGCTTATATATAAAGATAAAACATTTCCTGATCATATTTATGCTTTATAAAAACATTTCTATCTATCAAAATTAGCTTACGAATGTTTCTAAGATAGAAAAAGAAGATGGGTTATCTTTGAGTAAATTATTAATCAAACAGATATTTTCTCCCCTTTTTTTTTTGAAGAGAAGAAAAAAGAAAGTGGAAAAGTGATAATTAGAAAGGTGAATTTAAAGGTGAAAAGTATTTTTTCAATTAGAGAATTCTGAGTAAAGCAAAAGTTAAATCAAAATTTCTTTTTTTAAGGAGAATTAAACGTGGCTCCAAAAAATAAAATCATTCATTCTGTAAGAAACTATTATATTTATTTTTAATGATTTAGTATTTTATTAAACTACTTCATTAATTTTTATTTAATAACTATCCAAAGTGCCTAATCAGTTCATTAAATTACATTAACAAAAAGTATAACAAAAGACAATAATAATTTATGGACTTGAAAAAGTCTAAATAGTAAAGGGAAATTATTATGAAAGCGAAGAGATAATAAAAATTATATATAACTGCATTTCCATAATCAAAATTTCTATGCAGCTTTAGCTGTTAATTCAAAATTTTGTCTGATGGTTAATAGTGATCATAAATTCTAGCTAATTTATAATTTTTAAGTAACTAATACACAATAATATCTCGCAATAATATCTAATAAAATTTTTATTCCATTTTTTTACTATTATTAATTCCTTTCTACAACCATAAAATTAATACAAAAATAAATATTAGAAAATTAAATTGAATAAAATATTGAGCTTATTTTTTTTATTTCAGCAAACGAGTACAAATTTGTTTTATATATATTTTCTATTAAAAAGACTACAGCATTTTAGCTTTTGAAGTTTAATATAAAGCATGTAACCTCATATAAATTTTTACTCTGCCTTTCAATCAATTTAATACAAAGTTAGAAATGTAATAATTATTTGTGGTAAATAAGACAACTATATGTAAAAGCAATTATTACATTTACATAGTAGTTTAATTGTCTTTCTGAGGGAAAGAAAGGCAATATTTCATCTTTTCTATTTTTGAACAACACGATCAAAAGCATTATCTTCAGCATCCAATAACAAGTGGCTTAAAAATTAATACTAATGAGACTGTATAAATCATTCCACTGAAAACTGAAATCACAGTGAACGCCACATCGAACTCTTCGAAAATAGCAAAGTGTCTGCCTCGAGCACAAACTTTTGATTTTACACATGTAATTAAGTCAAAGTGGCGAGTAATTTATAAAGCAGCAATTGCTGCTTGCCCATACTTAAATAACGGTAAATGCGAAGAATTTAATATAGTTTTCATGATGAATAAAGTTTCCAGGGCATGACTAAAGGGATGGTATGGGAACAAAATATCAATGCATTTATTTAATCTTTAATAAAATGTTTTGGAGGGGCGGTGGACTATATGCCATGCCTGGGATACCATTTACACTTGTTCTTAAAACACCACTGAAATGCATCACTCGTTCCTTACATTCATTTACAATTGAAATAATAATGCGACGTGTCTTTGAATTAAGAAGGCTAATCATAATCAGTTCGTTGGTCCTGAATTCTGTCCATAATAAAAATGTTGAAACACTTTAAAATTTAATCAAGCAGTTTAAAGTGTTTCATTTGGAATAGTATTCTGTAACAGATTATATTTTTAGCTGGCTCTTTCGAAGAACTGAATTTCAATTTTAATTTAATCTGTAATTTATTAATTATATTATGATATCAAATCTTTTATGAAAATTAATTCTAAAATGCATTTATCTGCTTTTATTTCAAACAAATCTCTTTCTATTTGTTAAGAAATTTTTCGCACATTTCTTTTAAAGAAGAAATAACCCCGAATTTGACGCTATGAAACATAAGCGCCTTAAGCCCAAAATCTGTACGATGTAAATTTATTCTTAGGACCTTTTTTGTACGCTTGAAAGTGTATTTTATTCTGAAGATAAGTCTACATTAAAGGCAAATTGCATGTTCACAAAGACATCTTTAAAAATAAAAATGATCATGATCCTGAATAGTTTAACTATTTTTTTTGTTAATTCATGTTTCTATCTTGATGCGGAGACCTAGAAATATATTTCTACTAACATGCTTTGCAAAAATTAAAAAAAAAAAAGAAAGAGAGAGAGAGAGAGAGTTTTGTCAAAAACATTACGTGATTTGCGTATATAGTAGTCTCAAAGCCAGTGGAGAATCGTAGTGTCAGTGAAAAGCTTTCTTTCTTTCTTTTTTTTTTCCAAAAAAGAAGTAAGAAAGATATTCATTTAATTCTTCAACAGCCTTAGGTTTTGAGCTACCGCAGTCCGTGCAGAGTTCCACGTTCTCTGTTTCCCGACAGACGCTCCTCTTCAATTCTACAACCTGTTCGTTTCCCCCACACAAAACCGGACTGAAAAATGGGGGCGATCAAGCAACACTCAGACACTATTTGTGCGCAACTGTTCTTTCAAGGAAAATAGTTTATCGAGAAAATCCGGCTTTTCTAGATGCAAAAACCCTACTGGGGCCTCTTGAACAGAATTTTCTAGTTCGGAACTTTTTAAAGACTGGGTAGCTAGCTACACTCAGAGATTGTACTACAGAAAAATAGTGGGAGAACGAAAAATTGTACACGATTTCTCAAATTTTGTGACATAATAAAAATAATTTAAAATATTATCTTGCCCGAAAAAGATTTCATAAAAATCATTTAAAAATTGATTATAATTAAATAAAAAATTTTTTCTCTGGTTTATTATAGTATTTCAAGCTTATGACAAAATTTTTCTGAAGAAAATGGAATTAAAATAAATTTCGTGTACCTGAAAAATAACGAGTGAATTTAAAACTCTTAGGGTATATTAATTTATAGAAATCATTTGCGGGATTTTACGTTACGCGTTTTAATGATTAATCAGCACCGCTATATGTTATAAACGAGTGTCAATTATAACCTTCAAAATTTATTTTTATATTTTGCTTCGCAGTTTGCTGTTGTTTTAAGGTGTATACACACCTGCGAGTCGAAATGGTTCACGAACCGCAATTCGCAGGTGTGGACGGAGTATTTTGATTCTTTTTCTGGGAATGTTTCAAGAAACACACACACGCACAAAAAAAAGCTTGTAAGGGTGTCAAACTCGCGGATGGTTTTCAGCGCTTGACGAATATTTTTTGCGGCTCAACAAATATAACAGCATGTAACAAAATTTTTAAACACATTACTAGGCATCGATTTTTAAATTCCTGATTGTATATAATTAATAATAAACAATAATGTTCCTTATCAACAAAATTTTTTAAATCTTAGAAGTGAATCTGAAACGAGATTGAGGAATTCAAATTCTTGGGGGCAAAAAATTTGCTTCAGTTTTTCCTATGCATATCAAAGCAGTACCTTTCCTTATGAAAATAGAGACAATCGAGATTCAATGTTATTCAGATTTGAAGGCAAATTTAATTGAAGAAGGGATGCCTAAATTTAAAAACTATTTTAAAGCTAAATTTGAAAATATTCAGAAAATTAACCTAAGGAATTACTTAATATTCGGAAATATTTATCAATATGACTAATCATTGTTACTTATGAAAAGTAATTAGTTTTCGACCGTTTCATGAATTACTAATATTCATAATGGATTAGTTTTTAAATTAATCACTGCGCATAAGATATCCCTTAAAATATGAATGATGGTAACAGAGAAAATATGCCAAGTATGACAAGATGAAAAATATTCGTCTCTTTTGTCTATTTTTTTTTTGTATGTTGTTTTTGTAATAAATTTACGCTTTTATAATTTGTTTATAATTCAATAATTTTTTCACACATAAACTTAGATCCCGTTTAGTAATATATGAGTTTGACATCCTTGGTATATATACACTTTGCATGCCGAATGGTTTGCGCAGCTTCCAAGGAAATTATTTTCATGACGATTTCTAAGCAAACCACAGGAACGAAATGAATAAAAAGGGAGCGATCAATCATCCCTTATCGGTCGCCAATGGAGTAAGAAGTCAGGAGAAAGAGGGGAGTCTTTGGAAGCGCTGGGTTTACAAATTTAACCATGCAAATTCGCTGAAAGCTCGCGGGGAAAGGCGAATGACAGACGATCACCTTCGTACTTGAATTGAGAATCTCTTTGAACTCGCTAAAAAAAAAAAAAAAAAAAATCCGAGATATGATTCGCTTCACGAATCTCTCCAGGTAGACCGAAATACCTTATTCATACTTGTGAATCGATGCTAGCAAGTGGTTCACGAACCATTCGAATCTCAAGTAGTTATCGGTCCAGTCAGTTTTTTAGCGAACGCAAAGAGATTCGCAGTAAGCTATTTCGTGTATTCTCGAATATATTCCTTTCGTGTATACTCCCAAGGAATCTGCAGACCAAAATCTATGTTATTTTGGGCCTGTTGATTTTGTTCTACACCCCACCCCACCCCCAATCATGGAATGGTCAGAAGAAAATGCACTTAAATTTATCGAAATTTACAAAACAAAATCTCTGCTCTGGGACTTGAAACATAAGGACCATTATAAAAAGAATTTAAAGAAAGAGGCCTGGGAGGAAATAAGCGATGAAATGAAGATATCCGCTGCCCAGTGTAGGAAGAAGATGGTAAGTTTGCTGGCTTCCTATCGACGTGAGAGAAACAAAGTAAAAAGTGCCAGGAGAACAGGAAAAGGTAAATTACAAAATGTAAATTATACTTATATTTATACGATTTTAGTTTATTTTGTAATTAATATTCATTTTTACTATTATAAGTTATGCAATTAATTTTCAATTGCTAATTGACTTTGTTAAATTATTAATTCAAAATACATATCTATTTTAAATTTTACTTTCAGTGTTTAATAAGACTGAAAAATTTAAATTCAATGGAAATTGTAATTTATATTAAAATGAAATATCTTTTTTCTAAATCTACTTTCGAAATAAAGCATTTTAATATTAAAATGTTTAATATTAAGTGTATTGGAATTAAATGCCTGCGCAGGGCCATAAGTAACAGGAAAATAATTTTCAAAGTAATACAAACCTCTAATCAGAAGCATCATAACATGTTAATATTTTATGCTTGATTCGTCAAACATTTATTTATTCTTAAAAGTTACTCTTTATTTTATGGTGGGAGCACATTATTTTTAATATGCTCCCAGATACTTGAAACTTGAAAGAAGTAAGAGGTAATATTTATATTAACAATGACTATTATCCCCTGTTATCCTAGATGTAGAGAGCAAAAACTTTCATCTAAAAACACAAGAGCGCGAACAAAAACAAATTGAAGTTTCAGTCAGTTAGCAATTACAGAACAGTTTAGCTGATTTGATTCAGTCTGTGTTCAGGTTTCTAAAGTTCAAATGAAGAGGTACAATAAAGCGGATAGTTCATGCAACAAAGAGTGATGATTAAGTAAGACTCATAAAGCTCACAACAGAATGGGATCAATGAAGTTAGCAGATATTGAAATGCTTCATAGCTTGAACAGAAACATGAAGGTTGCTTTTGTTTGCAATTATTTTCCCACAACATTTTTGAAGGATATATCTTGTTTCTCTAATTGAAAAAAAGTCCACAGCTTGTTCCTATTTTAAGTATATTTTTTGCATGAAAGAATTATGCATTCAATATCATTAATGCTATTACACTCACGACAAAAGGGATCATTTTGGAGGTTAAAATGATTCAAAAGTCCTAGTGTTATAACAGTTCCACCGTTTAGGAAAACGAAAAGCAAAAACACGAACAAGAAGGAAAAAGGAACAAAAAACATTTAAAAAGAGTACAATATTTATGCCAAACTTGAAGGATCACCTGTATTCCATTGCATCCGAATGCCCGTAGGTTAAGTCACAACTTTCGTTGCTTTTTTTCCCCTCCCTGCGGATCTGTTTAATTCAACTTGATTAAACATGATAGCAACATTTTGCAGTAACTTTTCAATAAATTTCAATAAGCATATTTGTTTGCTGTTCTAATTTCTACGTGATATTTTTAACCATAACTTCAATCTTTTGGTTTATAATTTCTTCGACATCACTGAATAATTTGATTTTGGAGATTGTTCAAAGACACGTCTGGCTTCTCCAATCATTAAGTATTAAGTGTCGACAGTTAAATTCTGGCATTTGTCGTTCTCTGATATAATGGGAACAAGATTTTGATGTCGCTGAGTGAGGACTCTAGCAATTAATGCTCTTTTCGGGACCTTGGCATTGGCTATCGTGAGTGATACCACATATGTGACAGATTTGTTAGTTGCAAATTCTATTTGGATGCAAGAAACTGGCGTTTCATACATTGTCTAGGTTTATCTATAAACTTTTGGATTTTTTGGTTTGTAAACCAACTCTTAGTAGATTCTGGTAACTCCAGACCGAGTATTGTAACGAGAACAGGAGAAGAATCTCGAGTAGTAGTTAGATTTAACAAATCTTCTCATTTCAATAATTTCTATATCGTTATTATGTGTTAGTCACTAGGACAATTCTTCAAGAGGAATTTGAGTCGGAATGTCAAGTATCAGGAATCTATCAGACATATTTTCCCAAATGACACCAGTCGAAACTGAAGTATCAAGGATTTTACCCAAGCTTAAAATTTGGGCAGTGCAGAAGGGATCCGATGTCTTGAAAATAATCTTTCTATGTCTTATGAATTTCATATTCAAAATATTACCATGCCGGTTGCTGTGTTGTTTAATATAGGCTTGGATAAGAAATGGGTTTGTACGACGGATCATGGATGAAATATCTCTGTTGAACACAGTTAACTGACCAATTCGAATAATGAGTTCATTAGTGGATTTTCCACTCTTAAAGAAATTTTCATTAGAAGTAGGGTGCGTGTTTATGTTAGTCGAAGCTTGCATTATTGAGATGACATTTTCCCAGCAAGAATCCGAAGCAATAAAGAACGAATGACTCAATTTAACAGCATACAGATTTTTCAGCTTTTAAATAGAGTAAATAAATAAATATATATACAAGAAATTAGAGTTGACAAGCGTACTCAATGCTCAGAAGATAAAAATAAAAAGCTGAGGAAAACAAAATTAATTGGCAAAACCAAACTTTGAGCGCTCACAGCACGAAACCAAAGCAGAACAACCGTTGAATTCAAATTCCTAGAATTATCTTCTCCCAGATATTGTATTTAACATCATTGGAACGCATGTGAGTATAAATCCAATCATAAAACAATGGGAAGTATTCTTATATAAAAATATTTGTTATAAAATTAGAGAAAGCGTGATATAGAGAAGAAAAGTGGTATCACTGAAAAGTTTATTCCTTGAACTTTAAAATATCGCCAAATGATTTTTGTTCAGTTATGTATTCCGATTATAGAAGCAAATCATTAAAATTTGGGTTAATTTTAAATAAAAGCAATTAACATTTTTAAAAGCCTTTTTTTGTGTGAATATCTACTATCCAATAAACAAGTGTCAATAAATATTTTCCTATTGTAATGAACAAATAAAAAGAATGCAAAACATGCATTTTGTTACACATATTGAAGGAAAGAATCTATGATGCTGTAAAAAAATAAGCAAAATATTTTTTTTTTTAAAAGCAGTTTCCCAAAGTAATATAAAAAATGTTCAATATATCATTTTAAAACGTTCACTGGCTTTTCATTTTTTTTTCTGCATTAAAAAAATCCAATAAGAAAACTGAATTATGATAATGGAAAAATTAAGATAGATCTGTAATTTGTAGCTGATGCAATGATAGTAATCAAATTGGTTTAAATTTCATTAGAATATTACGGAACATTCTAAAAGACCTGGACCCGTACCAAAGCTGGAGAAAATAAAATAGCCATTTTTGAAAGAAAAATTCTGCGAGCCATTCTTGGAGGGATAGACATCAACAATGTTTGGAGAAGAAGATATAACTTTGAGCTATATAAAATCTAGATATTATAAAGTTCATAAAAATAAATCGGATGAACTGGGCGGCTCATAAATTTAGAATGGGTGATGATTCCATTCTAATATACCATTACATTAATACTAATATCCATTTACATAGACCTCTAACAAATAGGAAAAGGGGTAGGCCCAAAATGAGATGGATGGAATCAGTGGAGACAGACTTCCTGGTTATCCAGGAAAGAAACTGGCGAACAAGTGTCAAAAATAGAATACGATGGAACAGAATTCAGAGGAAGGCACTGGCCCACACTGGGCTGTCCAGCCAAATATGATGATGATGATTATGAAACATTGTTATTGATTATATTTAAAATTAATTTTGAAAATATATTAAAATTAGAGAAAAAAATAATAAATTTGTGTAGCAAAAAAGATTTATTAAGATCTTAGTTTTTAAAATAGCTTTAAATTAATTTTTGAAAAGTAATATTTTTGATAGATACTAAGGGAGAATATCAAGATCCTGCTTAATTTTTAATGCACAGAAATTTTTAATTAATATCTAGACTTTGGAGTGCTGGCAGGATTTTTTTCTTCTCTTGTTCTGTAAAACATATATAATATCAAGACTGGACAAAAATTCGTGATTGGTGTAAAAGACTATCAAACATTCGTCTTTATATATTTGAATTATTTATTTTTATTTTTTCAGGAAGAGTCGATATTTATGAAAGTAGATGGCTTGGCTATGAAGCTTTTAAATTCCTGGAACACAGAAATCCGTCAAGAAAAAGACTTATCACGGTAGCTAAATATTCATGCATTCAAGCAGTAGTATAATTGTTTACCTTTAAAAAGTAAGGTATTTTCAGAGAACGACCGGTAGTTTTTCTAGTAATGGTAGCTTTAAAACGTTTCCTTTGTAACGCATTGCTTTAAAACTGGCCGTATTCGAAACTCTTTGTTTGCATTTCAAGTCGACAGACATGAAGTTATAACTTGTGTCCATTAATATCAAAAGCATAATAGTAAATAGAATCTGTAACTGAATATAGTGGCATTTTCTTATGCTTGCAAAACAACGCCCTCAAGTGCGTCAACATAAAGAAGCATTTCGAAGGTTTTGCTGAGTTCCTGATCTATAGTTCCGCCCCTCTTTTAATAATATAGTTAATTTAGTTTTATATTTTAACATACTTTTAACTAAATCATACATAATATAGGTAAATAATTTTTATTTTAGTGAATTTTGAAAATATTTTGTACATTCATTTATTATGACTCGTGATTACGCGGCATTCAAATTCATAATTATATTTAAGCAGATATTTGGCATTTATAATTATTCTGATAACCAAATGAAAGTTACGAAACTAATAGAAACCTAATTCATTATGGCTGACAAAATGTTAATATTGTCCTAACCATTTATAACCAAATGTTTAATAACCATGTATAACCAAATCTAACCAAATGTTAATATTGTAACCATTTATAAAAACTTTAAAAAATAGAAAATATTTCATATGTAGTATTTTATGGATTGGTGTATACAATTACAGGAAAAGAATGATATGATCGGAATTGAAACTGAAATCGATGAAGGAGTCATACCTCCAGAACAAATAAAACAAGAAATAACACAGACAGAAGAAGAAGCATCACAGAGGGTACAAGAGATAACACCTAGCGAACAAGTGGCAATACATAGGAATGAAACGACAACGCGTAGGGAACAAGCGACAACACATAGAGAACGAGAGACACCATCGTCATTTTCATCTCCCAGACTAACTAAGCGAACGAAGGTAGATGGAGATATTAGTTCGTCAATGATGAAAATAGCATTTAATATGTTGCAGACTGCAGAAAAGAAATTGCAAACAGTATCTCAACCTGACGAAATAGACTCATTTTTTACTTATGTAGCTGCAAAAGTGCAGAAATACACTCCAGAAACACAGAAAACAATCCAACATGCTATCTTTGATATACTTATGAAAGCTGATAAAGGAATGTTTGATTGTCCATCTACTAGTTATCAGCACTCCTTGCACTGGTCAAATCCAGCAGAAAGTGGTCCTTTTTCCTTCATGTATGCCCCACCTTTTTCGCAACAGCAACAAGAAAAGCTTCATCCCGACATTTCCTATCGATCTGAGTCATCTTTATCAAGTAATTCAGAACAATCTCATGTACCATCAAACGCTTCGGAAAGTTTTGAAGATTTTGTGTAATGCATCCTTTCAGAAAAATTTTATGATTGTAATTCGCAAAATTTCTAACTTTCATATCTAAACATCATATCTTTTTTAAACAGCATTTTTTGTTTCATTTATAATATTAACACTCACAAGGTCGATGGTTTCCTTTCAACGCTACCTATTCAAAAATTTATTTTAAAGAAAATAAAAGAAAAATCTTTGTTCCCAAGGAGAAAAAAGTATTTTTTTTTAATGTTAGCAAAAATATGAATAATTTCTAGCCACACTTATTAAAATTTTATCAGCATATCCTTTTCTTTGCGCAATTTTTAAAATAAAAAAAAGGGGGGGGGGCTTTTTTTTCTTTTCTTTTTCTTCTTCGATATCTTTTCACTTTCTTAAATCCATTTTTAGAATATAGACATTTACACTTTCAAGGATATACACAATTCCTTTGCTTCCAAAATCTAATATCAGCGTGAAACTTTCTGGCATACCCTCTATTAAAGGTGTTATCCATGAGAACGCCTTACATGGCATTGGCTTATAATAATTTCAAAATATTAAACTTTGGTTTGAATTTGTCATTTACTTAATTCATCATGTCATCTTTGGTAATTAATCTCTGGTATACTGATAATAGTATCCAAAAATCGAATTTATGTTTAGACGCGTTTTTCCCAAAGGATTGAAACTAAGATTTGACAAAAACTTTCACTTGTACACACAAAACCCCATACCAAATTTGATGTATTTAAGTTATTGCGTTTACATGTTTCTGAAAGCACAGACCGACAGATGATCAACCCCTCATTGCCACAAAATTTGATAGGTGTCTACGCCAAAGATATTAAATCTATGCATCGAATTTTGTGGATCCAGCTTTTTTTTTTGTTTGGTATTGTCGTTTTAGCTTATATTCGAACAGCTGAACATACAAACTTCCACTTAACGGAGTTCGCTCAAAATTTGATAAAAATCTACAAATTGGTTGCTAAGACCGTATACCAAATTTCATCCGTCTGGCTCAAAGAGTTTTTTGAGTTATCTTTTCCACATATAGACAAGGGACACTTTCCAAAAATGAGTTTTCCGAACACAAGCAGTTTAAAACATCAAGATTCGTCAAATTCTCGAGAATCAATTTTAGACAGTTCGAATTTTTTGACGATTACAATACTTTCTCTGTAATACTTATATGAGAAATTAATGCTTTGATCATCCCTTTAGAGATTAGTTAATCTGTTTCAATGAATAGCACCAAACAGTGGCGTAGCGAGAGAATACAGAGGGCCCGAGTACCAATGAAAAGAGGCTCCTTGGAGCAAATATTTTTGCATTTATTCTTCATATTTAAAGGCAAAATTCTAGAAATAAGAATTTATTATTGAAAGAATTTTATAGAAGTTTTTTATTGAAAAGATATATATATATATTATAAACCGGATGTATTTATCCTGATGAACAGCCGGCGCTATGAAACATCCATTTTAGACATGTATTTTGAAAAGAATTTGGAATAATTACTGTTCATCACACGCTATCACCACAATACTTCTGAACAAAGGAATCATTATAAAAGCGATTCTACAGACATCAATGGTGTTTACCTATATACCTTCGGTTTATAGAGTGTGACATGCTCATTTACCGACCAGTCTTCGTACAATGAGTTCAAGGAACAATAACATGATCACAAATCTTTGTGTTTTTATTATCAACTGGCTATATTTTTCAATCATCTAATTCACCGAGTTTATTGATGACGTAGAATTTCAATTGAATCTTTTGTATGTATTTAGTCTTAATAGCACTTTCAGCAAAGTATTGTTAAATTTAAATTTTTAGTCATGTAACGTATTATTTTAGAAGCTTTAATGATAGATGTTTATCCTTCAACTTCTATCATTTTGAAGTTTAATTTTGAGTAGGAAGTTTTCTAATTTCAACTATTCTAGTAAACATGTTTGCTGAAACAAAGCACGTATGTAAAAAAATATGAGAATAGAAAAAAAAAAATCATTCAACATTGAAACTTTGTAAGTAGTACTGAGTATATTTCTTACTTACGTATATATCAGAAGCTTATTTAATAGATAAAAAAATCTGATTCAATAAAATAAATCAGCATATTACAATAAGAAAGCAAAACGTCAAGCCAAAAAAGAGCGACAACATAAAAATGTTTAAAAATATGCGAAATATAAAAAAAAAATTTCCTCATTCTTTACTTCTGAAGCAAAATGTTAACTAGAATTACCACTGTATACAAAAGTTTTATTAAAAGCATATTTTAAGCAGAAATAAAATCAATGCTAGCTACTTTTGACGACCAGTCTCCCTTTAAATAATTTTTGTCTTCAAAGTTTTCAAAAGCCGCATACCATTCTTTCATTGTGCATGCATTTCACTAATTGTATATATGTTTCTTTATATTTCCAATAATATCAAAGAGAAAAAACACCTATTAAAAAATAGGCATACTTTCAAAAATTTTCACCATTGTCTGATTTTAAAATTAAACTTTAATTGTAAACACAATAAAGTTCAAAAAATTTTATGAAGAGCAAAACTCAACTTCGAAAAATAAGCCGAATGGTCACATTTCGATTATTATTAACAATTGGAAAGAAATGCCACCATGAAATACTGGGTGCAACAAGGAACAATTTTGCTCAAACAATGAAATGAATTATTGATAACAAGTAGA
Source organism: Argiope bruennichi (assembly GCF_947563725.1). NCBI lineage: Eukaryota > Metazoa > Arthropoda > Arachnida > Araneae > Araneidae > Argiope > Argiope bruennichi. The sequence goes on from NC_079154.1 coordinate 62,758,515, forward strand.
AAAAAATATATTATCCGGTAAAATATTAGTGCCCATGAAAAGATAATTTTTATGTTCTCGTAAACGAATTATAGATAGACTAGAGATTTTGATGCGTCTCCAAGTTTTATTTCTTCCTAAGTTCGAAAAACATATTTTTGGAAAATGTATATCTGTCTGTGACAAAGATAACTCATAACCGCGTTCAGATGACGGTAGACGCATGAAATTTGGTAGATGGTCTTTATACTAAATTTGTGGATATCTTTCAAATTTCGAGCAAGTACTGCTTAGAGGAAGCCTGTCCGTCCGGCTGTCAGAATATAAGCTAACAAATAAATATAAAATGAAACTAGCTAGATAAATAAATTTAATCATACAGATTTAGCATCTATAGTGTAGACACCTATGAAATTTTGAGCCAAATTCAACAAGGGGTTGATCTGTACTTTCAGATGCATGCACACGTGATAACGCAAAAACGCAGCGATTTCAATACTATATCATATTTGTGACTATAATTGAAGTTATGTATCACATTTTTAATTGAATCAGATTGAAAAAACGCAACTAAAAAGTAAATTCGATTATCGAATACTTTTCACTGCAGGCCAAGGATAATTCGCCAAGGATTACACAATAGATTCAGTAAAAATGCTAAATTCATACCAGAGGTTAATATTTCGTAACTATTGTACGCCAATACCATTCAAGGCGTTCTCTGGGATTTTACATTTTTGAGGAGACCACTCCTGCAAGTTTACATTTTAAGATGATGAAAAAAATCGTTTTGGTGCTGCCATATTTATGGAGTTATCGAGAGAAAACACCAAAATCTTACATAATTTTTAATCAAACAAAATTTCAAAAAAAAAAAAAACAATCTTATGCCCACTTTTTAAAGTATATGCAAATTTTTGTATCTCTAGATCAAACGGTCTAGCCTGTGGAGCGTCAACAGACACATATTCATCCTTTTTATTAGTAGAGAAAGATAGATCCCAAACACATGACTGGATGGGTGGTGACTAGATCACAAACACAGTCACTTAACATCCTTTTCTCCATAAAAATATACTCAAGTCTTATTTTATTCTTTTCTGCTTGGAAATAGAGATAAATGTTTCGCAAAATTTTTCCACTGAATTAAGGAAAACCTTTGAACATAAATTATACTTTGTACTGTTTCATATAATTTTTTGAATTATTTAAGAATGGTATTTATGTACTGATAAGCAATATAATTTGAATTGGATAAATTTCCAATTTTAATTATTTTAAACAATATAACAATTTACATACAATATATTATTTAAATTACTTTTAAATAACATAATGATGGGCTACTTCGCAGTAAAATTGATATTTAAAAAAATATTAAGCGATTTCATTTTCAACAAGAATAATGACTACTCTTCTCCTGCCTTTCTTTCGCTCAACTAGATCCCAAGAAATAAAAAAATGTTAACCCTATATGTTTTGCAATAAAGAATTTAAAGTCATATTTTCAACTAATTACGTAAAATAAGAATTTTAAAAAATATAGTTTAACGTGAAGGAGTTAAAACACATATTTCAGAAAATTAAATAGTGAATAATTAAATCTATTATCATAATATATCGTTGTAATGTACGTTAAATGCTATTCGAGTATTGTACCTTCAACAGCCTGCTATGAATCCTAAACAGGTATTGAAAGCTGCTATATGGATCGCCAGAGGCAATACATCGAAGTTTTACTGTTAACCTTGAAAATATATTTAAATAAATGAACTCGTGACAAGGATACAGAAAGAAAACTTGTGATTTCGATATACAGACTAATACAAAAAGCATAACTGCTTACCTGCTTTGAGCGGAATATGAAGTGTGTAAATACGTATCTCGTTTGGAAATGTGGAATTCAATTTTCTTCAGCAGATTCTCAAAATCAGAAGACGGTAGTTGAGCGCATTTCTTGTATTGGTTCTTTATGGCAAATAATTTCAAGTCCACAAAATAAGTTTTTTTAAATACAGGTTAGTGTGTCAACAACATCGCCGATTCTGAAACAAACAAATTAGATATTATTAAAATGCAGTACTCATCACCGAAGTCTAATAATTTTCCCCGAGCGAAAACATGATTGCAAGTATACACAACTGACAAACAACGTAGGATTTCCTGCGATACAAGGAAAACATAAAGATATTTTAGATCTTGCTACTGAAATTAGTATTTAGTACAGAAAAGATATCCCCTAAGCGTTAAAAGTAATGCAAAACAAATTGATAGTCATTAACCTGATGCTGCTTAATGAATTCTGTGGCTCCCCTAATCAAGATCTTTCCCATTTCTAACATAATACCCTACTCAGATCGTGACCAGGTGCACACGGAACGGACAGACAAACAAACGTAGATAGATAATGGATCTAAAATCTGACAAGTACTTACAATTTTGGTATAAAAATCTGCATACTAAATTTTATCCCCCTTTTTAGGTTACTGACCTCATATACGTACTAACAAACAAATAAAACTAAAAATAATTTCGAATTCAGGTAATTAAAAAAAAAAGGCAGAGTTATCAAAATCTCAAATAATTTTTTTCTTTTATTTATAAAATTTTCTCTTTCTTTACTTCGTATATGAGAAGGCAAAAATAGAAACTCTTAAAGTTATGGGTAAGAGCTATATTCGGACAATTGTAAACAATAATCCGGTTGTTTTGCAAAATTGTTTTTTAATATGAAATACTAAAGAAAGCCTTCAGGTCGTCTGAAATTTTTAATAAAATCTATGGAAGGAATGAAAAAATATATAATTGATTTAGCAAAAGTAAGAGATTTCATGTTGCTTTCTTTTTGGCCCTTTTAATTTGTGCAGTAATATTTGTTGACAAAAATTACTGCACAAATTAGAATGAGACTATAATAGAAATTACTCATTCTGAATCGACAATCGCTAACTGAAGTATGTGAAATACCTAAATTACCTAATTTAATACCTAATTGAAGCTCTGTGAAATTTTCAAACGTCCTTTATTTTTGAACTAAGCTTTCTATCTGATGAATTTTTGTATTGCAGGAATTTTGTTTTAAGAACATCGAACATCATATCTTCAGAGATTAATGTTCATTCATCTAGTCAAATATGCTTGTAAATTAGTCTTGGATATTTCTTCTTTAGAAGAAACAAGAATTATATCTAAGTGGGAAATATGAAGTTTAAATGAATAAACTCAGTAATCATAAATTGCAGAAATCTTTCCCTTGCATTTCTTCTCTCTTAACCATTTGCTGAATTTCTCTTTGTCCAAAAAAGATTGTTATAACGTTTCTGGAGATGTTAATTTTAAGGAAAGAAATTTGTTGATAAGCATGAACAAAATCAATGAATGAGAATATTGTTGTGCTATGCAAGGCACGACTATAAACACTGACATCACAATGGATTATTTTGAAGAAATTTGAGATCATCCCCCTGATGTGTCTCACTCATATCATAATAGCTGAAAGAAAAAGGAAATATTTTAAGTAAGATATCAGACATTATATGATTATCAATGAACCATTTGTTTATCGTAAGAGACTGAATTAGGCATGCATTTCAATTTTTCTAGTTTTTACTTTTGTCTAAAACATTTTAATTTTTTTATGAAGTGTGTTTGAACACTTCTGATGAAAGATCAATACAAATCTGATTCACAAATATTCCCTGGATCGTTATTTACAACCAACCTAGTATCCAACTGGATAATATAATAAATATGCTTATTGGATATTTCAAATATTTCTTATCCTGAGTGTAATATATCTGTAAACAAGAGAAACAATATCGAAAGCTTTCTACAAAGAACCTCAACTTACAGAACATGTCTTTCAATATAGAAATTTTAAAAAATCGAATATTCTTCTTTAAAAAAAATGACAAAATCTAACAAAGAATGTGAATGGAATTCTGACAAAGGACTTATAAATAAGAAATATTATATTCGGTCATTTACTTAAATTCAAAGGCAGATGAGAAATCCACCAAAGAGAATTTCCTCAGATATTTTTTTTTCATAGGTCGGATGTGATCAGAAAAAATTGATTAGTAATTGATGAAAACACTTCATAGGAAAAGGATTTTTGAAGTGAAGATGAAAGTGTTAAAAATTGACATGGAAAGAGCAAATCTTAGTCCTTAGAAGTTAGATATTAACACAATTACTTTTAAAAGGCTTTACAAAGCTTGTCTCGCAATATGAATTCAAATTATAACCTAATTAATTTAATTTTCTCAATAAAAATTTTGTGCGCTTTTGTAAATACAGACTAATTTTTGGTTTCAATTAAATATTCTATTTTGTGGGATTTTTTTTTTTCTTCCTTTTGTTGATGATAATATTTGGAAGTAAGAGGGTTGAAAAATCATATAGATGATTAACTTTCTTGCAGTTCAACGACACATTAAGTCTTATTCAATGTCGTCTTGAGAAAGATTTTCTAGGTCAAATCTTCGCCAGTCAAATTTTGTTTAGTGAGAATTAATAATAATTGATTGTCTGCACAGCATATAAGCTATCAAAACTCAAGAATGCTCCATTTTCTGTAATAAAAGCCACCTAATTAGTCTTCAGATAATATATTTGTTTTAATACAAAATTTAAATAAGAATAAAAAAATACAGCCCAGAAATCTAGAAATTATGAAATTAAGGGAATAAACACTCTGTGTGTTATCTGAATCTGTTCTACTGTCACATTTTTTTTCCTTTTAATTGTATTTTTTCGGTTATAGTAAAAATTATTAAAAGAATATCCTCATAGCAGCATCTCGTTACAATTAAATAAATTTTTAAAATATAATAAGGAAATGTTTGTACAATGTTAGTTCCTCTGTAGTCTGTTTTGTTGAAGACTAAATAAATTATTCTTTTAACACTCTGCTGATTTGATTGATTACTGTTCCATTTAAAAAGTCTGTGATTTTTATTTTCTTTGAATCTCTTAGTTTTGAACCGTAGTGGACCAGTCTTCACATTCTAAACCGGTACGGACACAAATCTGTGGACGTTTTTAAAGAGGCATAGACCAAATTTAATATATTTCAACATTTTTCATTAAAATTGGAGTTAAAATATATATATATATATATATTTTTTTTAAATCTCGAGATTCAATATTTTTTAAAGAGATTTTTGAAGAGATTTTTTTTTTTTTTTTACCGTTGCAATATTATGCATTAAATTGATATTCAAATTGCTTATTATCCAGATCTTAATTCATAAATTTTTCAATTTTATTTTATAATAAAAAACGATAACAAATGGCATGATTTAAAACAATAAATAATTGTTTTGCTTTGAAATATAAATATAAGAAGATGAAAATGACATCTATACAAGAAACTTCCTGCATGAATTTTCAAACTTCTAACATAATAGATTCTACTGCCATTATGGTCTAGCGGCAAAGTATCGTACATGAAGATTCAATGTACGATATCCGATTCTAACGAAGTACCCCTGTGTAAGCAGACCTGAAGAATGTTAAATCCGTCCGGGTGAAGTATCCTTCTGGTGATGCGGCAAGATATGATGAAGACGACATCTAATGAAAAAAAAAAAAAAATGCAAATCTTTGTCATCTGACCACTGTTCAAAATCATGAATCTGTTCAAGAATAGCCCTTTGATGCTTTTAAATGGAACAAAAATGTAATTAAACTATATACAGAGCTTTTTTATGTGTTTTTTTGACATAAGTTACCGCTTTTAAAAATGCAAAACATTTACTAATTACATTAGAATCTTTTTTCTGAAATTGTGATAGATTTAGTTAGTTTTATTTAAATAATTTTGGATTATTTTATTTCTTATAAACTAATTAATACTGGAATAACGTTTAGGTATCAAACATTGCCCTCCCCACCAGAGGATTAAGATTAGATATGAAGATGAGAAGCTTCCTACATGATGGTTGGTTTTTATCGCCTTATGCGCACAAAAATGATCTAAGATTGACTACGCCCCTACCCATGACGGGACGTGTCTCCTTCAGGAAGGGTTGTACCGTGGCTGGTGATGGCCCTTAGGATTTTACTATAGTTCCTATCTATGCTGAAGCGACGTTCCAACATTCAAATTTTTCCTTGTGTCTCAGTGCGGGTCGAAGTCGTTTGTGATTATCAACCATTGTTTTATTTTTTCCTTTCGCATCATAAAACCCAAAAGGTGAACAATAAAGCATTTTTCAACTTAAAAAAGTTAAGCAAAATGTTAAAAAACGCAAGGCCGATAACAGACACATTTTCAACCAAATGGTAAAATTCTGTTTAAATAATATACGTTTGTCATCTAAACATTATCAGTTATTGTGACGTCACATGAGTTGAACCCCTCCCCTCCCCAATGCTTATTACTTTTCTAATTATCAAATGAAAGAAGAAACTGGAAAGATAAGAAAACTTTTTGTTAGCTTTTTTCCCCCTCATTATTATTTGCATCAAATAGAAAGAAAAAAGGAGACGTTAAAAGAAATCATTCATTTGAAATAGGTGTACATAAAACCAGAAAGAAACAGAATTTAAATTTTAAGTTATTATAAATTTTGAAATAAGAAAGAAGAAGAAAGAAATTTTAGGATTATTACACTTATAAAAGAGACACGAAACATTAAACTACTACATAAAGGATTTTAATAACGTAATCACACTGATAAAAGCGCTTGTAATAATGCAATCTAGACTAGTGAAAGGCGTTGACACAATATCACCGCCGGAATGCGCATTGCGATATTGCAGAAGAAACAACCGTCAACACAAAATATAGAGGTAATATGATTTGATGGGCAGAATTCTTTTCAGAGTCTAATCGTGATGATTGAATTGACTTTCTTTATCTGATGAGATAAAATTTGACATAATTGGACTAAACAAAATAAATATGCATATTTTTCACTCCCCATTTCGCAAACCGAGAGGTGGTGGTGGTGGGGAGTGACAAAATTTGCACTTATATAAGCATCACACTTCCTTACTTTTTACAGCCCCTAAACATTTTTGCTTGCTATTTATTTTCATATTTTTACTTCAAATCATAATGTGATATTATAAAATGGATTACCTTTTTCGACCCGGTAGTGTCTTTTATCAACATCGGAATAATCTGTTTTTAATAACTCTTCTCACAGTTGCATTGATATGTAGCTAGACGTGTCATTTGAATACTATGTCATATTTATATGTACACAAATGAATACTGTTCGAAACATATTACTGTCTATCATATTAATTAATTAATTTTTAATTGATGTTGTTAATCAATTCCAACATTATTACTAATTATTAAGTTTGTTTTTAATAAATATAATTTGGGCTGGACAGATTTGATACAATACGGTTTGTCTGCTGCAAATTTTATCATAACTGTTCTCTGCTGATTTTTTTTTCTGGTGATTCTTGGATTCTGATGATTTTTATCTCTTAATTCTAACATATTTTATTTCAGAAAGAGACACTATTATTTTAGATTTAAAAAATATTAATTCCTGGCTCTGCACTCTATACTTAAACACATTCATTATTACGCTAAAAAGCAAAAAAAAAAAATTATTTTTTTTTAATCTTTTATTTATAAGATGAATTTTGAATTAATATTTAATAATATTAATAAAATCATGATTGCGAAGCTTTACTCATATTATAAAATCGCGTAAGCATTCTTCTCTCAAATTCACTTTAAAACTGGGCAAAACTTTAATTAACTAATTAATTAACTGATAATTAAGATTTGGATATATACCAAAATAGTATATTGTCATTCAAAACAGACACGTGGGCAAAATTTGAAAGCAGAAATAAAGATGAAATTCAATAACGAAATCTCATCTTTATGAAACTTTCACTTACCTGGAAGGAACTATTAATGATAGTATTGCATAGTTAACAAGACTGCCACCAATAACGGGACGTACCTCCATAGAGAGGAAGCTGTACATAGAGCGTAACAGGGGCTATTTTGAACAGATCACAACATCCGCATCATTATCTGCTGTGATGGTCATTGAGTTTCTCTCTACTGAAACTGGCCTGGGGTTTCCTTTTTGGTTAAAAATAACTGAAGATGGCGTTTGGTTTTCTCTTTCGTTACAAATAACTGAAGCTGGCCTAAAGTTTCCTCTTTGGTGACAAATATGAAGGAAGCCGAATTAATTAAAGATATATAATATAAAAATATGCATATATAGTATAGAAATTTTTATTACTTTGTGTTTGAAAAATATTATAATGCTTTATAACACAATTAGAAATTTTTAATACCTTATAAACCATTATAATTAATTTTCTGATCAATAAAAGAAAAGTTACAAAATGATATAATATTTTAAATATTATAAAAGGAGCGATTTAGAGAAGCAACGTTAGAGAATTTTGCTTTATATGTTAAAAAATACGTAATTATTAAAAAAAAATTATTGAAACTTCGGGCAATTTGTGCTGCAAGAAGGCAAACGTACCAAATTCCATAACAATTAAGATTAAATTTTCCAAATAACATTTTAAAAAGGCATTTAATACAATCGCATCATATGGCGCAGTCACATAAAAAATATAACTAAGCATGTTTTTCAACTATGGAATCAAATATTTTACTGTGCATACTGTACACATGCTCTTATCCTCATAACAATATACGTTCTGCTGTGATATTATGTTTACATTTTATACCTGACCGGGGGGAGGAATGTGCTACTGCTCAATTTTCCCTGTTAGAATCCGGAAGAAAAAGACAATTGTCCTTTAATTATATTATGCAAGTTTCCATGTAAAAATCATGGTATTTTAAAGACAGAATTGTACAAACTTAAAGGAAAATGTTTCACCCTTCATCGTACCGTTTACTAACTTTTTTAAAGCATAAAAATTATTTAAATTAATTGTTGCTTAACTAAATAGTTTATTCAAAACAAGTAAAAAGTAATCTCATATATAATGTCAGTAAAGTTAACTAAATATAGAGTAAATTTTTAGAAAAAATATTTTTTAAGAATATATTAAATTTATTCTAATTATATAATCAAGCATAAAAAGCATATTTAAATGCAAATAAAATAGATATTGAATGAATTAGAAAAAATTTAAAAACTAACAAAAAATCCTAGAAACGTGATTAACATTCTTACGTAAAAAGTAGACTTATATAACCAAAGAAAATGTAAAGCAAGATAAATAAAATACAAAATATTTCAAATAACAAAAGAATAATTCTTAACGTTAAGAGCAAGTATTGCGAAGTAATGGATTCTTAATTTTAAATGGCTTGTTGTACGTTATTTTTATCATAAAAACAAAAATTGCTCTTTTTTTTTTTCTTTTTTTTTGTACATAAAAGCAATAATTACTCTTTTTTCTTCTTTTTTTTGTAAGAACAACAAAAATTGATTTTTTAAAATATATTGTTACACAAATTTCAGTATTGACGTAAAGAGTTTTTTCAGATATTACCATGTTACTTTTTAAACATGATATTTGTTGAATTTTATTTTAAAGTATCGGAGGATGTATTAGTATGTACATAGAAATTTTTTTTTAGAAAATTATTAGAATTATTTTTTTCTTAGTTATTAAAAAAAAGCATGTTTTTTTCGCATAATTTAGAAAAGCATTTTTGTAATGCTTTAGAAAGAAACAAGTAGATCTCAATAGCATTAAAAAAATCATGTTTTGAATTTAAACAAAAGCAGAATTTGTAGCACAAAAATGTTTCGAAAATATGAAATTTCATCAATCCCTGCTCTTACTAAAACAAATTCTGATTACAGTAATCTCATTCCGAATGCTGTAATCGAACGCTTGTAAGGGAACAATAGTACGTAATAGTTGCAAAATAGAAATCGTAACCCCCTTCAAAACAGAATGGTCTTTCCTTTTTGAAATGAAATTCATTAAAAATGGCTGCGTTTTAAAGATAAGGCCGAAAGCGCAAAGGTACCATCGGGGCGGATGCGCAGATCGTGCATCGGTGCACAGTGCTCGCGCTCACTAAATTGGGGAGGACATGCCTCCGGGGCCGGTTATCGAACGAGATCACGTGATTCGTGTGCCGACGTCAATGCACACACGAGCACTCTTTGATTATTGTTTATTTTTTTTTATTTCTCCGACTGCGGCGGAGTACAGGTACTGCATCCTGTTGTCACGGTAATGTGCGCAGCTAGGCTGGGATGCCGGAGAAGTAGGCCTTACACGTGGGGCCCAATGCGTCTCGAAAGGGAGGCCCCGCGCTTAGAGAAACAGTACACTCACTGAATAGACAGTTTATTTTTAAGGTTTCACGATAGGAAAGTGCATTTAAATGGGAAATGCATTTTGATGAACAATATTACTACGAATTCAACAGTCTTAAAAAGAATAATATTAATAATAATTAAGTATAATATAGGGCTTCTTCGTTTAAGGGCCATGACACCAGGTGCGAGAGAGAAGTTTCTCAAAGAGCCTTTCAATTTCAGAGTCTAATAAATGCAAGCAAAAATAATGATAATAACAGAAGGATCCTGAGTTATAAGATTCCATTAATATTCTTGGAATAATCATTTTTAATGAAATTTCCTTTTACTTGCCATTAATAAATGTTTGATTAATATTTTGTTGTTATGTAGTATAGAAAGAAAAAGCACTGTCATTAATAAAGACAGTAAAAAAAAAACACGATTTTTTTTTATATGAATTTTCAAGTTGCAGACTTGAATCAGGAAAAAACATTTTTGCTCTTTGTTTGCTCGCAAACAGGAGAACTGGAAAACACAACGAAGCTAGAAGGATGAAATTTGGTATACAATCGTTTTATATAAAATATCAAAAAATTTGTAATCTCCAAAAAAATTCAAGCTTGAGATTTAGACGAATCTCCACCTTTAAGACCTTGCAAAACCATATTTTTGGCAATATGTTTGTCTATCTGTCGATCCGTCCAACTGTCTGTCTGAGACAAAGAAAAAAAAATGCTGTGACTTAGATGCATGGAAATTGGCATGTGGACTTCAGATTAAATTCGTAGATTTCTACCAAATTTTAAACAAAATTCATTCAATCTGTCTGTCCGGCTGTTCGAATACAAGTGAATTCGATAATTACAAAACATAAAGAGCCAGATAAGCAAAATCTGATGCACAGAAAATGTATATTGGAACTCTCATCGCTACAATACAAAACTCATCATAAAACGTTCCGTTTTGTGTAAATATAGAAGATAACCGCTGTTTATCGAAAATCAAATTTTATGGCTTCTTTTATCTCAAAAAATATTTTAACATCAGGTTTATTAAAAAAATCTATTTTTCTATTAGATAAACTTTATTTCTAAATAAAAAAAAATCTTTATAGCCTAATAAAACACTTTTTATTAATAAAAGTGCTTTGAATTTTCGGGAGGAAGTTTAATGAGTTGTTTATGCTTCTTCCGATGGTTAATGAAGTTTGAAAAAGCAGAGATTCCAGCAGAGACTCCATTTTACAACTACAGGTGGTCTTGCACTTACATAGGCACCCCTGGTACGTTATAATAAACTTTCGGCTCTCATTTTAACTGTATTTCGGAAATATTATTTAGTTTTTGGAATGAAAAAAAGAGTCACATTAAAAGGTCAACGAACAAAGAATAACGAAAGAAACACACAAAAAGGAAGGGAGGAGAGAATTACTTTGATTATTTTTTTTAAGTTTAAGTTTTATTTTAAATTTTAAGTAACGTACATACTCTAATCGTTGCTTAATAATTAACCTCTTAGTAGTCAGAAGTAGGTATATATTTCCAGTTTAAGAAATGCTTTAAAAATATAAACAATAGTATTTACCCCTGTTTAAATTAATAGCTGAAAACGATTCTGAAGAAACTTCCTTGTTTAAATTTGTGCACAGTCTCTCGGTCCTATTAATTACATTTAGTAAAATATTCTTAACACTCCAAAAAAAATTTTAAATAATGTTCGTTGTTCCATAACTGAAATCGGCCAGTTCTGAATATCATTATTTTAGAACATTCCAATGGCCTCGGCATTATCTCAAGGTGAATGGTGACAGAGAGTCTTAAAGTAATAAAACTCAAAGCTTCATAATTCAGCTTTTTCTGATTGTAAAATAATGGATTTGTTAAAAATATTAATGTCAAAATAATATATTAAATAAACTATGACTTAAACTATCGGAGGACGATATGAAAATTCAGTCGTCTAAATTTTGACATTTAAAAACTAATAAGAGTATATATTTTGCTATTTTATTTTTTGTGAGTGATCTGAGTGGTTCTTAATTGTGTAGGAAATGCATTTGTACAAAACGGAGAGCATAAGTATTCTTTTATTTTCAAAATTAAGTGATTAAAAATAATTCGTTTAACTTAATGCACATAATGTTTTTTCAAAAAGGTAATAAAAACTAATACTGAATTTATTACCAAGAAGCAAATTCGTTTTTTAACTCAAATTTTGACAATATGCAATTTACTCAATTTGACAAAATATGTAATTGAAATTTTGATGAAAATAATGATAACGATATGAATTTCAAGAATGAAAATTATTGCGAAATTTACTTAAAATTATTTTTAAATATTTATTAAAATTAAAAAAAAATTCTACTTTAATTAGATATCATTGAAAAGATAAACTTATGAGCTTTAAGATGATATAAAAAGCATTTTTGTTTGACAATATTTAAAGAAGTTATCGCGAAAAAGCTCTAAAGTTTTGTTTACTTTTAATTAATTAAATTTTGAAAAATATTACAGAGATACACATTCTTATCATCCAAAAAATTTTTATTCAAAATTTGGTACAACTAAGTAACATTTATCTCTATATGTTGTAACTAATACGTCGATGATTAAAGAATTTACGTAAGAATTATTCGTATTAAAGAATTTACAAAATATTAATGTAAAGTTTTTCAGACTTCCATTTTTAATCAGTAAATTTAAAAATGAAAACAAACGGGGTTTTTTAAAGATTACAAAACTGAAAAAAGAAATAATAAAATTTATTAATAAGAATTATAAAAAAATATATTAATAATCCAGTTGATCCTTTATCTTAAGGCTCCTTGTTATATTAACGTCCCCGTTTGACTTAAATATATCAAATTTGGCATGGGATTTTGTGACTACAATTGTAGTTCTGTGTCAAATATTTGTTTCTTGTTGAAAAAAAAAACCCATCAAAAACACAAATTTGATTTCCGGATACTATTAACCGTATGGCAGGGATTAATCGCTAAATAACTCGCCAAGGATTACACGATAAATTCGGTAAAAATACTGTATTCCTTCCAAAGATTAATATTTCGAAACTATAGTACGCCAATGCCATGCAAGACGTTTCACTGGGATAACAAAGAATATGCGAGAAAATTTTACGGAGACAACTCCCGCATGTTAATACCAAATTTCATCTTCTAGCTTAAACCTTTTTGAGTTACTGTATTTACAGACGGATAGACAAACAGATATAGTTCCAAAAAGAGCTTTTCGAATTCAGGAAAGTCTGAAACATGGAGTTTCGTTAAAATCTCGAGTTCAAATTTTTTAACGATTACAATATTTTCTCTTTGGATACATCATACATGAGAAAGAAAAATTCTGAAATAGAGCCTTGAGAGATTTTTCACGACCTGCAGTTTCAAAAAGAATCTATAATTTATAAATTCTGCTACCGAGATTTTTTTTTTAAAAATCGAGGTCATTTATAAAATATTTTTGCATTCACAAGTTAAAGAATCTGCAATACAGCTGCGAGGGCAGTTTTTTTTATTTTTTATTATTATTATTATTATTTCCAAAAGCCTTTTAACACAGTTTTAGGACTTGGGAAAATCTTTTTCATATTTTATTCATTATGCATCTTAATAAATAATATCAAAAATTATTTATCAAGATGTATAAGTTAAACATATTTGTTTCTAAAGAGAGATGAATCTGAAACAAAACTTTATAAATTTTTGGGATCTGCTCAAAATAAAACCATTTGAAAACCTCAAATACTTGTTAAAAATACATGTAGAAAATAAACGTTTTTGCCAGTGCCTGCCAAAAATACATATAGAAAAAAACATGTTTCTGAGATAGCAATAAAATTCTCCTGTCTAAACCGAATCATTCCAAACTCATTTTATTATCACACCTGTTTCTTCAACCCCTAAATTTTAAAAACAGATAACGCGAAAACGAATAAAGTAATAAGATGACGAGGGTGGGAAAAAAAATAGAAATCAGTGGAACGGATTCGGACACTTTATCGTTCGTCTTGTCCGTGGGGGAAAGAATGTGGCTCATGATAAAATGTGAACTCATGTGAACCGGAGATCTCCACGTGTCTGCTCCGGGTTAGGGCGGAACGAGTCTTACCCTGCTTTCTTTTCCTGCACGTGGAGCTGAAATTATCGGAATGATTTGTATTCATGGTATTCAAATAAACTACCGCATCTCTCTCTTTCCTTCGTCCTAGACAAGCTGTTGTTTGCTCAAATGCCAGTGACTGTCAGCTCGTGCATGAAATTATTAAAACGCACAATTATGCCATGTTGTTTTTTTAAAAATAATGAAATGATGTTTATTGCATTTGTTTTACGAGGAAAATAATCCTCAATGTGTGGGAAAAAAAATCCATGTTTTTATGAGCATTAACTGTATTTTTCTCACTCGTACTTTAATAAAGGCTAGTATTCCAGGAACTAAACATTCGTTTATGAGGAAGAGTTTCATCGGTGAAAAAACTGTTTAAAAAATGTAGATGTTTCCGTGATTTTACGTTTGTTGAAATAAGGTGACAAATGGCTTTGAATTAACTGGCACAGATCTGAATTTTAATTTGTCTCAGATTAAGTTTTAAATTAAATGTCCCAAGTGTTATTTATTAGCAAACAGCTTATATTTAAAAGAGATGAATTAGTTCCTATTTTTAAAAACGTTAATTAGAATATTTAATTTATATAAATAGAACTAAAAAAACCAATCCCCCCCACACCGTATAAATCTAAACTAATAATTGATAGGTTTTTTTTTCAAATATTGTTCGCAAATACTACGAACTATAAGGAAGATTTTATTGAAAGTTCACAATAGTTAATTAAATAGTTATCTCTTTATTAATTAAATCTTTGCTTCCATTGTTATGCGCAAATCCTGCAACATAATTTCCTTTTGAGATGAATCCAAGTGAGCCGAGGATTTTCTGAAGTTTGTTTTGTGAAGAATTTAATTTTTTTATTGAAAAACCAGCTAATTATAACACACACGCACATATATATATAAAGCATAAAATAATCTATAATATTTATATTAAAGCATATAAAACACTTCAACCTAAATAAACTTTATATATCATCTTTTTTTAAATATATATGAAAATTCACAGATAAACTTTAAATAATAATAAGAATAAATTTAATCTTTAGTCTTGCTATTTTTATTCAATGAAAATAATAAAGATATTTTAAATCCTTTTATTTATTAGCGAACTGATGCCACTTGAAATCTTGAAATATTTAATTAAATTGCATGTCATTCTTTAAAAATTAATGATGAATCATGTAGAAAATTAGCTTTTGGGGGTTTTAAAAAATTTATTGACTCAACTGATATTCCCGATTTAATATTTAAAAATAAATATCGAACGAGAAGAGAATTTTGTATGTTACAATATTTTATTCGTATATTTTTTTAACATTAAAGAAAGTCACACAAAGTTTGGAAAATAATGATTCAGGCGAAAACATGATTGCATATTGAATTAATTACCGTTAAAGTGAATTTGTGATCTCCCCCCCCCCTACACACACCCATTTGCCCGAAGAAAAAAAAGACTCTTTTAGGCAAGTCTCCTTTAAAGCAAAAAGACGAAGAGACAATGAACGTTTGATCAACGGAAACAAACTCGTAAAAAGAATAATCGGTGTATTTGTACATTTAGGAATATTTGTACATTTCAGGAATAAAGAGCAGTAGTAAGTACACCAACCAACTTATGAAAAGCATGGAAACTCCCGAAAACAAACTATTCATCCTCATGGAAGACCTCAGACAGAATTAGATGAATGAACTTTGACATCCACAACTCCTTTCCTTATCTCGTCACCCTGTTTACGAGATATGCTTCCCGGCTCTGAATTGAAATTGTCAATAAAATTTAATGAAGTAGAAATTCTTTTGTTATTTAATTACAATGTTTTTCTCTTCCCAAAATTTTAATGTGTAATCTGTGGATGTATTTATAATTAGCCATGATTTATTAATGAAAATAAATCAAATATTTTATCTTACTGTATTAATTCTTTCTGTATTACTGTTAATTCTTACTGTATTTCCTTTAAAATTTTTATAACTAGCAATTTCATTGTTGATTTTTTTAATTAAATCTTTTTTTCTTAAGTCACCATCTTGCAGTTAGTATGGCCGAATTTTAATCTTAATCCAGAGCCAAGTTTTAGAAGGCCCCGGATTAAGATTAAGAAATCTGTTTACTTTAGTAAAACTAAAAAGATCAAAATTCCAGAAATAGAACAATCTCGATGCTTGATTTTGTCTAGTTCCAAATGAGAATTAAATTTTCTACGTTGTTCCTTTTTTTTTCATTTATAAATAAACGATTCGCACTAAAAAAAATTGCTTTAAAAGTTTAACTAGATTAAACTTAAAAATATTGACTTCTGGAAGACTCTACTTTTAAACATTTAATATGTATAGAATATAATTTCACTGTTACAATATATAATGCAATAGTACAATGTAATCCCTTTGGTTATTGTCAATCCCCTTTAAATATAGGTTAAACAATCAATAATATCAATTTTAAATAAATAAACACTCAGAGAAACGTTAAACCAACAAATACTTCCTGGGACAGTTCGATTTCGATTCTTTAATTCATTTTAACCCATTTAAGTCACTTTCTCCTTTCTTTTCTTTTCTTTTTTTTTTTTTTTTTCCTACAATATCTAGAGCATCTGAGGTTGAAGTTAAGAAAATATCGTTATTTCTATTATATGGACATTTATTTTTCAATCTCATCATAACAATTATATAGAAAAGGTTATTTGCTTAGTATTATTTTTTTTTTTTACTTTCATAGTTTCTTAAATTCAATGTTAAGAAACTAATTTGCGGATTTTGGTATATATAAATCAGGAACTTTGCTATTTTTAAATGGCAATATCATATTCTTTTAAAATTAATAATCAACTTTTAGGTTTAACTTGGGACTGTTAAAAGTTCCGAATTCTATTTACTGATGCAGCTTCATGTCAAAAATTTTACCAGCAATATTTTTCCGGTGACTGAAATGTTTTATGAATGTATATAACAGTTATTAAATTACTTCTTGAAAAAGTTATGATAGCCGGTGTCCTGGCACAGGGGTAGCGCGCCTTCCCTGTGATCCGGGCGTCCTGGATTCGAGTCCCGGTTTGGGCATGGTTGTTCTGCATCTGTTCTATCTGTGAGATGTGAAAATGTGCCCCCCCCCCTGTAAAAAGGGGTTGTGCAAGCGAATGTGACGCGTGAGTAGCTAAGACGTACTCTTGGCCCTACTGAAACAAGAGACGCTCCCTTGACTTAAGATCGCTGACAATCAGCGAGCTTGTCCATGGCAAGTGCCATTATAAACAACAACAAAAAGGTATGATAAATTACAAATATCTAACGACATTTAATTCCCTACACAAAACTTAAAAAACTTTAGAAGGTTTCTACTTCCTCCCTCCTTTAGTTTTTGCGCAAGGGTGCCATTTTTGATGTGAGGTCAAAAATGATTTTGCCTTTTGGCTGTATCAACAATAATTCTCATTTGGATATTATAAAAAATCTTCTAGAAGTAATATAAATTAACTTTTTTCTTAATATATTGGAACACTGTTTTTTAAACTGGCGCTTCTGATTTTATTCAACGCCAAAAAATGATTTTTATTCCTACTATATAACGAGGGGGAAAAACCATTTTTAAAATTATTTTTCAATGTTTACCAAAATTTTTGAATATTGTTTTTAATTACATTGTATAAACATTGGAGATTCCTCACAATCTTAAAACTCAGTTTATTATGGTAATACTTTCTCTTCGTTAATAAGAAAAAATAAAGAGCTAAGAGGAAAGAAAGCGGAAACTGTCAACACAGTAGACTATAAATTCAGTCGGAATATTAATTGTATCCTCTCTTCTCCACATCAAAGAGAATGGAAAGATTAGGCAAATATCCAACGCAAACAACATTAGTTTATTTCTGAAAAACTCGTAACTAGTAGAAAGAATTGACATCTTAATTAATAAGATGGAAATGCTTTTCTATCATAGGAATTAATCATTTACATTTATGAATAGAAAATACTTAATGAATTTTCTTTATGCCAGGTTTGCATTGTTGTGAGAAATCAAATGATACATCTCTCAGAATAGAAAATTCTCCAAGCTGCGGGCCTCTTTGTTCAAGGATATTGCAACATAGGATAGATTATTGTGCACAGGTGGTCGGTCGTCAGGGGCCCATTTTAGAAGATAAAAAAGCTAGATTTTGCCGTTTTTAATCCATAATAAATGTGTCGCTCCCAAGATAAGAAAATATTCGGCACTCTTGGAACAAAAATTCCAGGTACGGTCTTGCCATAAGCGCCTTGCAGAAGGTAATTCCACTCCTATTCAAGTGAATTTCTGAAATTTATTCAAAAAAAAAAAAAAAAAAAAAAGAAGAGAAGAGAAAGAGAGAAAGAGAGAGAGAGAGAGAGAGAAATGAAAGAAAATTAAAAAGAACGAACATACCTTCATTATTGTAGAAATAATAATAATTTTTTTTAACTAAAAACCTCTGAAATGAAGAAGGAAAAACAATTGCTAACTTATGAAGCACTGAAGGAGATACTCGAAATAAATTTGAATTTTAATTGCATGCATATTTAATATATAAAGTCTTTAATGAGTGTTTAAGAATCTTTTTACTTATGATATATTTTATTGTTCAATATTCATTGTGCTTTCATTTCCTTATCGTATTGTTTTCAGTTCCTCAAGCGTTTACGATTTTTATTTTGAACTCCAAGTTTCTATTATTTCAAGTATTGAAATAATATATTATTAAATATTATTTCAATATTTAATAATATAAGCATATTAATCTTTTAACTATCGATGTTTTATGCTGTTACTTGTATTAATTTATTTAATTCAGTTTGGATAAGAAATGCATTTCAGTTATTCAAATTATTATAGATTACATATAACTCGAATCTAAAACCACATGCATAAAAATAAAATTCTTCCATTCTAAGTACATTGGGATTTTGCCAAACAATCTATATTAATTTAATTTAGCTAGAGACGACTTTTTTAAAAATTGAAATTTATAAGTGCTTTTAGAATTCTCTGAAATAAAACTTGGGTGTGTATTCAACAATAGATATTTTTTGAAGTGTGATGCCATTTTCTTTATTCCTACTTTCATTGTTTTTTTTCTTAAGTTCCCTTAATTTTTAAATTTTCTCCAATTTACTATCAAATTGAAATTAAATTAATCACAACAGTAATCATTTTTTTTATCTTCCTTTATACTAGAACAACTGATTAAATTATCGTCAAGCATCTACAAATCCTCCATTTATTTGAATTGCCAAGCAGATGACGTGTAGATAGATTGATAAATTTTCCTAGATCTAACTCCTATTACCCCCTGTCCGAAACGCTCCAAGGCAATAGAGAAATATTAGCTGAAACTACAGGGTCACAGGAGTGGGATTTTCCATGAAGTCACATCATATGAGTCATAGCAGCAGAATATGACGTCTAACGGCCCATTTCCGGTTTGTATTGACAAAGCACTATAGCTAGCATAGGATAATGAGCAATGGATTTAAAAGTAAGTGAATGTGTATCAAAGGACAACAATACATCGTATGAATTTGTTTCAAATGCAAAGTTGCCACAGCTGAACTTTTATTTGAGGAAATCATATCCCATACTTATTAATCTTTTTAAGCTTAGCTTAGATGTTAAGCTTAGATTTTGAACTTTTTCTGCACAGACGTGCCTTACCTAATGATTATCTTCATGATTACTTCTGATTGTTTGATAGGATTGTTTGCTGTTTGATTTAATGTTTTCTTTCATATAACTCTGCATATATACTAAATTTCATTCAAATATTTATTTCTTCCGTTATTCAGCAAGTTGAGCATTTTACTGAATTTTGAATATAAGCGTAAATTTTGTTTTTATATTTCTTTTTGTAATAGAAGGATTACCGCACAATTATACTCTTGCTTAGTAACGACTTGATGGCACAAAAAAAAAAACAATATTGCAAAAAAAAACAATGCAATTTTTTAAAAACAGCTATATTTCTAAACCATCCAACACATTTAATTGCAATTATTATTTTTAATTGAGATTGTATTATAGAAGATAGACAACTTCTCTTTGTTAGATGAGTGACTTCAAATAAAAGTACATGAAGCTGGTGAATTTCTATGTAAGTGGAATAATACTTAAATTACACATAACTAACTATTAAAGAATGAAAAAAAGCGAGCAAAAGTGAACAAATCAGGAGAGCGAACGTGAGTTTTCCATGGAAGCGTGGAGGGGAAAGGAGCGAATTCCAAAGTTGGCTGGCATCAAACATGGACTGCATCCTGAACAGACGAACCATCACTGAATTCGATTTGGGCAAATTTCAATTTTCGGCTTCTTAAGTCACGCTTCACTACTATGCAGCTGATATTTTTGAGGACTGTCCGATGAGCAACTCCCAATTTGTATAGTATATCTACTTTTTGATTCATTTTCTTTTTGTTTCATCGTTTTTATTACTATTATTTTCGATTAAGTACTACATACGGGAATACAACCATATACGATTAAAAGCCAAAAAATAACTAAATAATGCTTAGATTTATTTGTGGTATTGTATTCTGCAGCAACAATGGATGAACCATCACTACTATTGATTTACAGCATCTCATTTCTTTTCTAATTTATTGTTCTATTTATGTTTACCAATTTCTCCATCTAGTTTAAAGTTATCCACAGAAATCTTTATCAAAAATCATTTAATAATTTCCGTTTCCTCACAAATATTTGTGATTGTTATACATAATCATAAATTTTATGAAATGAACGAACGAAAAAAAAATTTACCTACATCTTATTATCAGCAAACGGAGCTTTTTATTTCATCAACTCAAAAAAAAAAAAAAAAGACTATTATCAGTTTATTATGCTTCTGCAGATAAAAGCCAACAACAATAAAAATGCAAACTGTCCAAGGAAGGATGTATAGCTAATAACGTGAAATGCATTTCATAAACATTACAACTACTTACTGATTTCCAATATAAATTTTTATCTTTTTTCTTATCTTTTATTTTCTTTTCCGTTTTTCTACTCAAACTTGTTAGAACGATTAATATTATTATTCCGATTAAAAAAAAAAGATCCGATAAAAAAAAGAAATAAAGAAATATAAAAATGGCGTATTTGATATCTTTACATTGTTCTATGGGGTAAATTCTACGTTATCATCCCTACTCTGAATACAAAATCAAAGGTGGAAGGTTATTCGTAATGTTTGTTGCATAGAATGCCACACCTGGAACCAAACAGGTGCCTGCACTCGACAACACTTAGCAGGTCCATAACGTAACGTTTGTAACTGTCTCTCCCCTTACGGAGGAAGAGTTCATTGTGACAGTTGAGTTTTGAGATTTAGTTATTGGAACTACTATTGCATCCTTTGTGACTGCTATTTGCTATTGCGTCCTTTTAAAAAAATAATTTAACCGTTTTCTATTTATTATCCTAAATTGATGAAATATAGTACTCCAAGATAAGAGAGAAACGTCACTATCAACTTTTCTAAAAATAATCAAAATGGAAGTTAATTAAAAATTAAGCAAATTTTTGATATTTTATTTTAAAATTTGGTACGCAGTCTACAGTAATGTTTTTAACGTTATGATGAATTTAAACTAGTTCTATAAAATTATTCCATTGTTTTTTTAATTGCTAAAATGAAGAAAAAAATTGCTTTCTTTTGGTATAAATTCTAAAGTAGTATTTTCATTACTGCTTTTATTTCGTTATACATATACTTCTAAATTTACACTTGTAGTAATTTGTAACAGACTAATTCCATCAAATTCATATTTTTCACTCCTATAAAATAATAAGGCGAAATTTTAGACAAATGCATCCTTTAAAAATAACTGAAGAGTCAGACAAGTCAATATCCCGGGCGAATAAGCTAGCTGCTAAAGGCAGTTAGTATTTAAAACATTTTGAACTTCAAACCGAATAATTCCTGCAATTAAATAATTCTTATTCTCATTTAATTGCAACAATTCTTAAATATCCTTAAAAGATTAGTAGTTTCTTCTAAATACCAAATTATAGCAAAATATATATTAAAATTCTTTGAAAGAATTTACAACTCAAAGCTATAAAAATGCTATACTTACATTAAAAAGTTCATGTTATACCTAGAAAAAGAAAAAAAAGAATTCTACATAAATTCGAACTCGAATTAAAAACTAACATATATTCTGATATTTGATAAAAGGCTGTTGCCAACAAACAGTTTCCAAATAAATAAATAAAGCAAACGATAATATCCTAATAATATTTTTAAAAATACTATCGAAATTCCGTGGTCTTTTCCAGTTTTGAATCAGAAAGATTCTGCTTACTGATATCTTTTTTTTTTTTCCCTTCAAAGGGCAAATAAAAATCTGAATTAAATATAATATTTCATATAGGTTTTTATTTCTTACATTGTAGGACAACTCTTAATGGTTTTAGCGTGGAGTATTATTGTCTGAAAGCCTGTACTGCTCACGTCATGAAATACTGAGACGAATTTCACAGGAAACGGATACAGAAGCCGGTTGTTTCCAAAAGTGCATTTCCTGTTTTTCCGACGATTTCACGAAGCATTGGTCTGCTCTGTCATTTTCTCCTAAATTCCAGCGACCGATTTCTATGAACTCAGATCAATGTTTATGTTCACTTGAAACATGTACTTTTTCATAAAATTTTTATTGTTGTTATTACTTTAAGGCCATTTCGATTATTAGATAGGAGAATTCACACACTATTCGTTTGTGTAGTGATATTTTCGTGGTAAAGTAATTTTAAACTGAATAATTAAATCTTGTATGATTTAAATTATCATGTAATGAATGCGTATAATTTAATAATTATCAGTTAAGGATGAAATTATCTCTAACTATTAAATACATTAACTCTATTTTGTTTTTACATTTTGTTATGAGAAGCACATATAAAATATCGTTACCCTATATATATATAAAAAAAAACAAGTTTTAAGATTTGAATGGATACTCACATTTTCGAACTTCCTATTATCTGGAAGACAAGTAGGAATTTTCGGAATTTCATTTGTTGTCTGACTCGCAGATAAAAAATAAATAATGTTCGGAGCTTTTAAAAATTAAAGAAAAAATAGATATGTTTTTAAAAAATTCAGCATTTTTTTTACTTCCTCGTATCGAAATATGTAAATAATAATAATAATAATTTTATAAAAGTCAATCTCGAGAATTTGATTAATCTTTACGAGGTGTTAAAATCCCCGAAACCAAAACCAAAAAATATATACTTTAATATTAAGAATTTTATATTTGATTTCGTCTCATAGTACGTGAACGCGATAATTCAAATAGTGCAATGTACTATATTGGTGAAATTTGACATTTGATCGTTGTATTAAATCCATCAACAGAAAGAGGATTATGTAAACACATTCTTGATTTGTTTCACTATAAACCTTTTTCAGCTTTGCAGTCCTAGTAAATGTGGTCAGTAAAAAATTCCTTCGCTCTTACTACCTCTATTCTTTTAATCCTAATTTTAACTTTCTCTTCACTTAATATATTTTCATTTTATATACTCTTTGAAATCGTACTAATCCCAACATTATTCCTAGTTACTAAAATTGGTTATCAACCTGAACGCCTTCAAGCAGGTATCTATTTAATAATTTACACAATTCTTGCCTCATTACCTCTTTTATTAGGAATTTTATATTTTAAATATTCTCCAAATTTTCTTTTTCTTTCGTCAAACTGTGAACAAATCAAAATTGCATTAATTTTCATCCTTGCTTTTTTAGTAAAAATACCAATATTTTTATTCCATCTTTGACTTCCAAAAGTACACGTTGAAGCTCCCGTAGAAGGATCAATGATTCAGCAGTTTTATTAAAACTCGGCGGATATGGATTAATTTGATTTAGACCCCTTCTTTATGCTAAAATTATCCCGTTAAACTTTTGAATTTCCAGCATCAGTTTAATTGGAGCAATTATGACAAGGAAACTACCTTCGTAAATACCTATAATGCGATATTTTAGATAAGAGTAAATTCTTTATTTACTCGATTTCTTTTACTCTAAAGAGCGTTTGAAATTTTCTGCTACAGTGGCTGAAGCTTGCTTCATCTTCTATTCTTGTAACTTGTGCGAATGTTGTTCCCTCCATTTTTTTCGTATGCTCCTACAATTTTATATATGTATATAAACTTTCGAATACATTTTCATAAACTTTTTTGTTACAGTCAATTCTCAGTTATCGAAATTCTTCGTGCTTTTGCACAAGCGCCATGCTTCCATCCCGCATCTAACGGAATGGAAATCAAGGTCAAGGCCTAAAATAGAATTTCGAAAACGCTTACGACGTATCTCCCGTTTTTGGAGTTAAATCATTCGAAAATGCTAATCTTGGGATTCTGAAACGAACAGCGAATTCGTAATATCGTGATGAAAATCGAATATAAAGTTTAGAAAAATACTTCTCTTGTTTGACATAAATTTGACATAGGTCTAGCTTATAATCGCTCCAATCGTGGTGTAACAATCACATGCTGAAATTTATAATTCTAGCTCAATGGTTCTCAATTTCTTTTTTCACCCATGTCCAGAAATCAGTAATTTGTATTTTTATTTTTTAAATCTCCACGTAACTCCTACTAACATCCACCAACCATCCTTTTGTGCAAAAAAAAAAAAAAAAAAAGGCGTTATCAACGTGAAAGACTAAGGTTAGCTTAAAAATCAAAAGATTCAGATTAATACCAATTAATTGCATTATTCATTTTTGCTTTTACTTTTAATTCCATTTTTAATTTCTCGTGCAGATAGAGATAGAGTAAACATTTTTTAAAAAAATACAATTCGAAATTTTGACGAATTTCCACATTTTAGATTTTTTTGAGCGAAAAACATATTTTTGGCATTATGTCTATTTGCCTGTGATGACAATAACTCAAAAATTCAGATGAAATTTAGACCTATGCAGATACCATTTGGTATATGGAACTTAATACCAAATGTATATTTCTATCAAATTTTAAACAAAATAAATTCACATGAAGTCTATCTGTCTTGTACAAGGGAATTCGTTGATCACAAAACGTAAAAAGCTTGAGAGATAAAATTTGATGCTCAAGTTTAGCATCTAAAATGTAGATTCTTACCACATTTTGTGCCAAATCTATCAAAGGGTTGCCAGCCTATAGGTCAGGGATAGCAAACCATTGGTACGCATGCCATTGATAGCACTGGACACAATATTTTGTGCACGCCAACGATCAAACAGTTTGCTTTTACGGTTTGTAAAACGGTTTGCGTGTGATTTCATTTGATAAACTGAACTTGTCACAATTCGATTAGTTGGAAATTGAAAAATCTGAAATGCAACTGATTGATTTCCAGTCTAGTTCAATATGGATTCAAAAATTTATTGAAACAAGGAAAAAGTTAGAATTGATTGAAACAGAAAGATTAACAAGCAATATAAGTAAAAATGCCAGTAACGAAATTTTGGATATATGGAATTTGATACCAGACACATTTATCTGTTTGAAGAAGCTGGCTCATGCTATTTTAACCATATTTTCATTTACCAAGCCTGCGAGTCATTATTTTCAGGATGAATAACACTAAAGACTGGCTTAGAAACCGTTGGCAGATGACATGCATTCTGCTAAAAGTAACATCTTATAACCCTAAGTTATTTGTTATCAAAGCTGTAACAACAGAAGTCATACTAATGTAGTAATAGTAAACTATAACATTTACTCCTATACAGTGCAAAATGTATTTTTTCGTAGTAAATAAAGAGTTTTGCGTGGTTAATATTTGGTTTTATAATCTTCCCAATAATCACAAGTCAAAATTATTTGACGGCATGTCTATACTTCATTAAACATTTCTTTAGAAAAAATGCCACGTTGATCCATAAAGGTTCGCCATCCCTGCTATAGGTCCCAAGCATGTAAATTCATTAATTCAATAATTTAAATAAATCGATGAAATGCGATTTGTGATCTTGCGACTATAATCATAGATTCGTGTCTAATTTCAGTTTCAAGCGGTTGGAAAAAGAAAAAAAAAAGGGGCATATAAAATACTTGTTCGTGTGATAAATTCAATAAAAATACCAGCTTCGCGGAAAAGAACTATATTTCATAATTACTGTACGTCAATGCCTAGCAATACATTTGCGATCTTATAAGGTCCACAATTTTATGTGAAGGAGGAAGGTTAAACCTTTATTGGAGAGTAGACAAGAAATTTTCTTGGAGACCACTACCATTGACTATAATAGCATTGATTCTAAGTCAAGAAAAATGATAATGGCATCGAAATAATTTTGAATTAACTTAAAAAGAAACTTAAAAATTACTCTATGTGATAATTAATTATTGTTATCAGCTTTTAATCATTATTCCAATAAGCACATTAAAATTTTTAAAAAATGAGATTTGGGGTTTTTTTTTGTGTAACTATAAAAAGAAAAGAAAAAAGGCGGCTAATATGTCATGTTAACTATAGCTATAACTGTTTCGAAGACATGAATGATTGATGCATAATTGTGCAGTATGATTGATGGCGGGTGGGGCTGGTGATAGCTAATTATTAATCAATTAATGGATCTTAATTTATTCTTTCCTTTTCTTTAGTCTTTTATAGATGCACAACTTCAAATTACATATGATCTTAGGGACTATTAAGATTTTTTTAATTTACTTCTTTATGCTGTAGATTTTCAGACATTGCTAAGATCACTTTTGTCAATTCTTAATTACTATTCACAGAGGCACAACAGAGTACAACAAAAGACAGAAAGATGATTGACTCTTTGACAGATTTTGACTATAATATGATATAGCTATACAGTTCCGCTGATTAAACCATTCGGTGAATTTCATATATTATCTCCTTACATTACTGAATTATCGTGTCCACATGCACAAGATGGTTAAAAAGATATCTATCTCATTGACGGATTACGCCAAAAATTTGACAGAATTTTGTAATTTTTGTGCCTAATAAAACTAGCTCGAACGGCATGTGAATTATCAAGCTCCAAAAAAAGACAGACACTAACAGACATATCTGCAGCACAGAAATTATTCTTCCGAAGTTTCAGAGAGGATTAGAACGTAAGATTCATCAAAATTACGAAGTCGAATTTCTTTACCATAATTTTTTTCTATTGATGTACTTTTTATACGAAAAAGTAAAAAAGGAGTAATATTAAATAGTAGAATAGAAGAAAAGAATACTACAAATCCTTTGTCTTGTAAAATTTAATAGTATTGGTCATTAAGTTTACTGTGTTGCTTTCTACACAAGAATAAATTAAAACTAACTTTCACTTAATTGCTGATGAATGCGTCATTTGAATAGCATAATTACCATTTAACATTTTTTCTTTAATATCTCTTCGAATTTATTCAATTGTAAGGAATTACAACAGTTTGCGATAACTGTCAGCAGGCTTGTAAAGTGCCATAAATCACAACAACAACAGTTTGTAGGGTTCACACAATTTTCATGCCGAATTTTTTACGTAGGAAAGCTCTCACAAAAGATGCATAAAAAAAAGTAAAAGCGTTCAAAAAATTTTCAGAACTTGATAATTTAATTATTATTATTATTATTTAAAACTTTACTACTTTTATGTTAGTAAAGATCGAATTTTACAAACAATTTTTCACTCGCTCTTATAGTAATTGAAATATGTTCAAATGAGTATCCTCAACTTCAGTGCAGTATTTTAACATTTTCAGAGCTGAGTCATCAATTAATCCAATATTTTTATTAAAAATATGATTTCTAAGAAAGATACCACCTGTTAGCAAATTCCAGAAAAAAATAATTAAAAGACCCCATAAAATTTATAATAAGGATTTATGAAGTATAATAGAGATTGCGAGCAAAATGCAGTATTTAAAAAAACAAAAAAGAGTTTTTAATTCTACTTTTTTTATTCAAGGAAAAGAATATTTTAAACTTTTTATTTTGATTTGAGTTTTTAATACAATTTTAGATACTACCAAGGGAGTAAAAAATAGATAGTCATACCGTTGACAAAAGAAAATAAAGCAAAATAAATGGGTCCTTGATGTTTTTAAAATTTTAATCAGTTCATGCAGTCTTGCTTGAAATGATGAATATGAATATTTATCAATATTTGATTGATATTGAATACTGATTTAGCAAAGGAATATTTCTAATTTTTTATTGTGATTTCAGTTTTTAATATGCTTTATAATACTACCAAGGGAGTAAAATTAGATAATCATACCACTGACAAACGAAGATAGAGCAGAACAAAAGTGTCTTTGATTTATTTTTAATTTTAAACAATGCATGCGATCTTGCTTGAAGTGATGAATATGAATATTTATTTAAAATATGTTTTGCAACTAAAAATATTATATGGGTTTATTGAATTTCTTGCATATCGATTTACCTCGTGAAATGGAAGAAGAATCACACACTTTCAGTCTGCTCGACTTCATCGGAAAATTAACCTACGGGCTAAATCGAGGGCGAAATGTATTTCATTTTTCTATTCCTCCCACATCCTTTTCCCTTGTTTTTCCCCCCTTGACAGTTTTTCCCCCTGCTCAAAGGCCGCGGATCGAGCGAACAGCAAGCGATGGGCATCGCTTCATTTCGCACGAGCTCTGAAGACAGGAAAAATAAAAGGGAAAAAAGAATATAAAAAGGGCATTATTCCTGCTCGAGCAAATCTCCATCGGTGTGCGGAAAACAAAAAGCGGAGAACTGGATCGGAAAGGGTTAAGACAGGTTGTTGCTCCCCGGACACAATGCTGGCTTGTTTATTCGCCAAGGATGACCTGCACACG
Source organism: Argiope bruennichi (assembly GCF_947563725.1). Lineage (NCBI taxonomy): Eukaryota > Metazoa > Arthropoda > Arachnida > Araneae > Araneidae > Argiope > Argiope bruennichi. Next base: position 62,787,671 of record NC_079154.1, read on the forward strand.
TGCCGTCATCTTCTTGAGAAAAAACCAATCCGCAATTCCAGTTCTGTGTTCCACACGGGCGAATCCGATGTCCTGTGCCGTGAAAAGACGAGATGATCGCGAAGCAGCGTATCCTGTTTATAGTAGCTCCAGTTCGGAGTCGGGAATTATTTTTTTAAAGTGCCATAGAGAAGCTAACTGAAAAGAAAATGTCAGACGAAAAAAAAAAAACCCTCAAAACGAAGAGGTCGAATTTTTTCGGTTCATCTTATTCATTTTTAAAGAAACTAGCTCGTGTCTATCCTTACATTTCCTTAAAAATCGTTTAAAAAAATCTTATTTTCAAACCTCGATTTATTTAAAAAAAAAAAAAAAAAAAGATTCATTCATTTTAAAATCCTTATTGGTAATAGCTGAACCCCATTTTTGAAAATAATGAATCATTTGTCGGATTTTACTTTATAAATAACCACTTTACGTTGGAACGCCTAAACTTAACTGGTTCAAACCTTTTAAATTCTAATTTTTTTTTCTCTGGTTCTTTGAATTTCATTTTAATAGGACATTAAAATACCGACTATTATTTGAAATTATTTAATTGATTCGAAATCAAAATCAAAAATTGTAAAAGAGGTTGTTTTAATTTTTGAAGAACTCTGTTTTAATAGCTTCACAAAAATTTGTGTGTGTAGCATTGTATGTAGTGTTTCCCATTATCATTGTAATCTGCGCATTTTTTTTAAGTTATAATTTTAAGAATCTTTTTTTTTTAATTTTAATAAAACTATTATTTTTAATAATACTGTTTGAAATTATAAATGTTATGACTTTATCTGTTTCTGTTTAATTATAAATTACGAATAATGCTCTAAAGCTATTCATTCTCATTTTTAGCTTAAAAATTCTTTTCTTTTGCTCTACTAAGTTCTGGACCCAGTTTTTCTCAATTCAAATTACACTGGCCACTCATCTTTGAGCTAGCTAGCTATACCACTGTATATTAAGATAGAACAAGTCTCATAGGTAACAAAATTGATTCTAAGTTGGATTTGGAGGGATCACACACCATTATCATAAAAATTTTAAGAAAAAATACCTCAAAAAATTGAACAACTGATTTTAGCTATTTAAGTTTCATTGTAAACTGTCATCTAAATTATATTTTTTCGTTGAGTGGGCTCTTAAAAAATAATAATTAAAGGAAAGATATTTTATATTTATTAACTGCTTAAAATTCTTGTAATAATCATTTAATATGACTATAGAGAATCTATGCATAAAAATATTAATTGTTACATCATTTAGTTGATTTCAATGGATGAGAAAGAATCGAACAAATACATTATGATATAGTAGTACTTAGCGAAGATTTTTAGTTAGAATTCCCCTGCTCAATTCGAATTCTTTCTGTAGAAAGAAGAGAATATGCAGCGAGAATTCCTTGAATTTCCTATTTATATAATATTAAAATATGTCGATACTCCATTTTTTTTTTTTTTTTTTTTTTGACAAAATCGAAACAACTGTAAAAATTGTTTTTAATTCTAAATTGTTTCCTTAGTTAAATATCCTTACTGAAGTAAGTGAAATAATATTCTTAGGCTCTTAAATTAAGAAGGAATATTTCTGCTACATAATGTATTAAATCAAAGCTGCAATGTAAAGTAATCTTACTTTTCTAAACAACATCAGACGCACTTCATGTTTATTTTAAAATTTGCATGAATGAATATTACATTTATAATGCTGAATACCGTTTTTTAATTAATAGTATTTATTTATTCTTTAAAATTATTAATTGTAATTACCACCATTTTATTAAAATTATTCACTGTTTATTTAATATATATTATTTATACAATTTTATTTATTGTCACTTTTAGTTTGAAAAATTTTGATTCATCTTGCTGTATTCGTTTTAGTATTTTTTTTTTTTTTTTGTTATTGTTAATTTAAATTTTTAGATTAATCAATTTTTATTTTCCACGTTCCACTGTATTGCAGACTTAAAACATAACTCATTGTCAATTTGTGGGAGGGTGAGTGGAATGCTTGAACTCCAGGTTCTTAACCTTCGGATATAACAGTTAGATGGAGAATTGGCTTGGCAATAAATAACATTGCTCAGCAGGTTGATTATGCTTTGTGAATTCAAATGTGTTTTGTAAATATTAAAGCTAATTAATAAAAAGGAAGAAAAAGAGAAAAGAAAGAAGGGAGGGGATTTTACATAAAAAAAATAATCGTCGAAAAATGATCTCGGTTGGTAAAAACCATTTTTGTGCAGTAATGTTTTTGGAAGTTATCGAGGGAAAACATCGAAATTCAGCTTAATATTAATAAATTAAAATAATAAAAAAAATTAAAAAACAGTTTTGAGGCATTTCTACCTTTTAAAGCGTATAAGTACCGAGTTTGGTATCTCTGGATCAAACAATGTGTTCTGTAGAATGCAAATATATGCGTTCGCACACATACACATACACTTATTATTAGCACATATTATTAGTTATATTAAAGACTAAAGAATAACTAAAATAAGATCAATATTTTATGTATAACGATATTTTCTATCATAACCATAGCATTCAATAAATTTGAAACGTTAACATACTGGTGTAAATTTAACCCTAATTAAAAATGGTCCCAATTATTTTCTCTTATCTAAATCTCTAATACTCTTTTTAAATAACCTACGAAAGTTTAAAAAACAGCACCAGATATTGAGAAAGTGCACAATTTTAGCAAATAAATAAATAAAAAATAATAATAATGCAATCAAAAATACCCCATGTATATACTTCAACGTTAAGCTTATGAGATAATAATTGAATTGGGGTCCTAATAAGGAAACCGGATAGAGAAAACGTCTTTCTAGCTTGCTGGAAGAATGTTCACAAAAGAAAATACCACGACACGACCCACAATCGATTCAATGTATTACGGAATTTTTCTAACACATCGACCCACGATCGATTCAATGAGTTACGGAATTTTTCTATCCCATCCTTTTGACTTGATCAGAAATAAAGCATTTTAGATAGATATAGAAATTTCTGAATAGAAAACACTATAGAACAAAATTAATAGAGTTAAAATGAAATGGCAAAATATGTATGAAAATTTGTAAACAAGTAATATTTTTAAATTTTTATATGTTTAAAAAAGAGGGGGAAAAAATCCTGGAACGTGGACTTCAGGAAGAAAGAATGAAATTGCATCAGTCAAAGATATGTGACCTCCAACGTAGAAGATTTTTAGATGCTTTCACATTTTTTTAAGACAACTAATCTCCTTTCCAAGCATTTTAATATCAAAATACGTTAAAATCTTTCCTAGCGGATGTAATTTGCATGTAATAATTATTCTTAAAACTAAAAAATATGCATCCTACTGTATAGAGAATGTTCTAGTAGGGCATCTAAATTCAAAAACCGGCCTCGATTGCGAAATATCTTCCAAGAAGAAAAAGTACTTATTATTTCATATTCGTCGCAACTCAACTTTCCTCACGCTTTTATTTAGTTTTTAAACAAAATACAGAAGGATGAATAGTATTTTTCGACAGTTTACTGCTTTGACTGCAAACGATATTTCTAAAGGGAAATATGAGCGAGATGATTAAAACTTTTTTTTAATGCGTAAAATTTATTTATTTAATTAAAAGAAAAATGAATCAAATGAATCAAAATGAATTAATTCAAAATTCTGCAATGAATATTTTTTGTATTATAAGAACAAAAAGTGCTGAAAAATTAGGCGCATAATAAAATAAATTTCATTGCTAATTTAGAAGCTTCGTCGAAAAAATTCGAAATCGCCAATATTCCTAATGCACTTTTTTCACCTTATTATTATTATTTTAGGCTTCGTTTAAAAATGAACAGTTGAAAATAAAATCATGTTTATAATAATAATAATGATACCTTTCTCACTTTGAACAAAAAATAATTATTCAATTCAGAAATATATTTGCTATGAAAATCTTGGGAATTTGCTAAGCATTTAAGTCTACAATGAATTATTTATGAATCTGGCATTAACATAATTTTATATGATAAGCACAATAATTTCCTGGAATTTAGAAGTGGGAAAAAAAACGCATTCTAATTTTTGTGAAATTTTAATTAGCATTAATTTTAATTACAGCTTGGTAATGAATATTTAATTTAGGTAAATAAATTATAAAATTTGTTATCTCTAACTACGCGGAATTAACTCAAATTTTTCTTAATTTTATGCTGGAACGCGCTCAACTCCAACAGCAGTCTATTTTAGCCTCTCCCACAAACATTCGGCGCGTCTCCAGTCCGCTTCACTGTACCCCAATTATCCAACATGGCGTCCAAGTACAGCCAGCAAGATGGAAAGAACACTTGAATCATGTTCAAGAAGTACGCCATGTTCGAGCTTCTAACTGTGTGCGCCACTGAGGCGTACTTGGCGAAATTTCTCATTCATCTGCGGCAACCATACTTTTCTCTTGCCATCTCTCCTCCGCGCCTTCCGAAATTCTATGCTTCTCCAAAGGGACCGTATAAAATGTACGAACTGAGTACTCAGTACACTTGCGCGGTTTATTGGTCTTGAGAACTGGAGGGAACACCCAGTTACTTTTAAGCTTCTTGTTCAAGTTCGAGTTTTATCTTGAAAATCTCTTCACGTACTTTTGCTTTGAAAGAACGTGGCGAGTACAAACACGTGTGTTCAAAAGAATTTACTCATGTAATTAAAATTTATTTTTAGCAATAGCAAGATAATTAGTATCGTGGTACAAATGCACGAGTTCGCTGTATATTTATTCGTAAAATTAATATCTTTTGACAGTAAATGATTTGTTGAAACAATTTCGTGCATCAAATACAAGAGTAACTGCAAAAGTAAGGAACTCATATATGTACATTTTAAGAACTTTTTCTTGTAATACAAAATTTTCTCTTTCTTTTTCCCAGCAAACTTCGTATTTAAAATGAATCTGAGACCGATAAGGATTTCTTCAACAGTTACTAGATAAGGTTCGACGATTCTTCGCTCTTTATTTATATATTTTTATATTTTTCACGATCAAATTATACTTAGCAAATGTCTGAGAAGTTTTTAGAATAGTATTTAATTTATGCTAGCTCAATGAAAATCATTCTTTCAACTCATTGTGCATCATCATTCTTGTCGAAAGTTGTAATTATTTCATATTAATTCCTCATAGAAAAATTAAGTGTAAATCAAAATATCAGTTTGTTCCTTCCATATTGCTAAATTTATACTAAAATATTTTTTTACGATCTTCACTTTATAGAATTTAAAAATTCTATCATAGTTTTATGCTTATCATATTTTTTCAGTATTAAAGAAAACAAAAAGAAAGAACTAAAATGAATTTAATTTATTTAGGACATTTCTGTTTTTCTAGGGTTTATAATAGACACAGAAAATTAATTACAACACACGTAATATTAAAAATATGCCTCCATTAAAAAAAATGTTCTATGTGTATTTACTTCTTTAATATAACTTTGATTCACAAAAATGTACTTGAGAATGCAAAAACAGAAATCAAGGCACTTAATTTAAAATAAATTACTGAAACTTAGAAGTTTAATTTTAAAGATTTCTTTAATTGTTTTAAACTGTCGGAATAGTAATTCAAAATAAATTATAACTAAATGTATTGGAATAACCTTTCAGTATATCACCTTCAGGTTCCCCAAAATAATGTTATTCACTGTTAAAAACACCTGAATTATCTAGAACATTCAGTGTAATTGACTTGTTTGTGGTAATATCTAAAGATCGCCTCAGGATTTATAATTTCAAAGAGAACTAATTTTGTAAACAAAGCAAGTTTCCTTGTACCATAATTTGCCGCGCGTGCTGAATATTTGCCCTCTTGTTCCAAATATAAGTTCAAAATAGTCTTTGAATCATTTGTTATCAAGTTGAATCACTTATATTTTATTTTTTGTTTTATAATTTATTATTCAAATTGTACAAAGGAGAATTCTTTTTCCATTTTTCTAAAATTCAATTCTGTTGTTTTCTTTTCAAATGAGTTCTTGTCGCTAATTCTCTCATTTGAAGTTAATTAATTTCTTTGCATTTTTTTTATATTCTTGAACAATATGAACATTCTAGATTTAATAATCATAACATCTGAATTGTTTATTCATCATAATGATCTACTTATTTTTTTGTATATATTACTTTATGTTACTTATTTATTTATTTGAAATAAATAGATCCGAAAATATGGGATCACACATTTTCTTGCTTTTTGTAAGTTTTAATAATTTATATATAAGGTAACATTATATTTTTTGGCAGAAGGAGGTAGGTTTTAATAAGAAATACATTTTTAATAAGAAAATTTTAATTTCACAACTGCAGTTTTTAATTCAAAATTTATGTTCAGAAAATAATTTTTTAAAAATATTATCTTATATTTTGTTTGGTCATTTATGTAACTTTACGCACCTGACGTTGAAACAAATAGTCTCATATAGGTTAAAAACACATTTTGATTGTTTATTTCGATCAGTAGGTCTTTTTGTAAACAATTTTTTATTCTCCTTAAGTCTGAATATAAATGATAGTTTTATTCTGGTTATTTTTAACCGAAATAATATATTTTTTTATATCTTAGAGCTTCTAACGGTCAAAAGCATGTTATTTCCTTGTTTTTCTGCTCTAGAATTAGCTATGTTCCTTTTTTCATTAATGAATGCATGTTCTTAATTTTTGAAGGATGCACTGCGGGAAATAGTTCATGGGATGTGTTTTGCTAGTTGAACTCCTCTTGTTCGTGACGGTATCTGTTTTCTTACTTTTTTTACCTATTAATTATATTCTAATTTAGGCATGTCAAACTTAAGCTCAGAACACATATACATAGCAATAAATAATTGGAGATTTAATCAAAATTTTGAAATATAATTTCAAACATACAAATTAATGATTTTTAAACACAATTATTAGTATTTTTTCTCTTTCTTTTGCTTAACGTATGCACAGAAAAAGAATTATAACCATCAAAAAATTTACCTCAGAAATTTGATGAATTTCGATATATTAAGAACACAGAAGAACCATTTTGAGATTTAAAATTATCTACTTGTGTGTATATGAACAATTGGGGCCATGTATATGTATATAAAAATGATAAGATGAATAGTTTGAAATTTCGTATATAGTCTTAATATCTAAAATCTTGATCCATTTACTAATCTTAATATTTAAAATCCTGATTTTTGAATACATTTTGGATGAAATACATTAAAAGGTGCTATTCTTTGATAAGTTTTCAATTTTTTTAAAATTGAGAAATATAAACAAAGAGCCATATTTACTATAATTATTTTAGCAAAAGGCAATCTTATTGAAAGACAATAATATATACATTTCAATTATTTCATTAATTTACTTGACCATTGACACTCGCCACAAGGAAATATGATTATGTATTATTTTAGCTTTTATATTTACTCATAAACGCCTTGACATTCAACTCTTTGAAAATGTTAAAAATATGCATTATTATGACAATTAAAACTTAAATTTTAAAAATATATCGGAAAATGAGAGGAAAAAATAATCTGGTAGTCTAAGTGGCAACACCAAAAGATTTTTCTGAAAAATCATTTGTTGTTAATTTAAGAAGATGTAGTAATTTTTTTGCCAATAATAGGTTTCCAAAGTTTCCTCTGGAAAAAAATTACAAAATAAATCCTCAGCAAAAAAAGGAAAAAAATGGGCACTTTTTGGTGATTTCCTTTTTTTTTTTTTTTTTTTTTTTTCTTATTTTTAAAAATTGAAAACTGTTATTGAGTAACACTAGCTAAAAACTATTTTTTTAAATCAGAAATCATAAATGGCATCGTTATGTTAAAGGACGCCATTCTTTTTCGATAAATGTAAAATTGATACTCAATCAATTTGCAGATGGATATTACTTCAAATCCTGTATAGTCCAAGTTTGAAGAGAAATTTGAATGAAAATGAAAAATTGAATTTTGGACATAATTACAAACCTTGTTAAAAGACACTTGAAAATTCATTTTTGATACTATTTTTGTGTTTGAAAGTTTAAGAAATTATTTGAATTTGTGAATTTTTTTATATATATATATATATATCTCCATACTTACTGATTCAATAATGAAATGTTTTAGACATCCGTCTGAGAAAAATCTATTTATTTGTCTATGTACATATGGGTATGAAAATTGAAAAACGCTTTAGGTTAGATGAATGAAATTGGGAATATGGTTTTATCACAGGTGATGTGTCAAATTTTGGATTAAATCCGTCAAAGCATGGATTATTGATAACTCAAAAATGCAATTAGCTATATGAATGAAATTTCGTATTTAATCTTAATGCCAAAGTTGTATTTTTTTTTTTTTGTCAACTTGTAGATACAATCAGTTAAAGGCCAAAGGAGGTACAAAGTGAAAACCCGATTTTCTTTATCGTTCTACAATACTTAACAACGAAGAGGAATATCAAATAACCATTCGATAAAAGTTGATGGGAGAATGCTCTCTCTTGTTTATATTCTAATTTATAAAATAAACCTGTGGTTCTATTGTCTCTTACGGCTTCGCAATATAAACGCAATTCTGCCTCTCTCTTTCTTTTCTTTTTTGTCCTTTTTAGCCTTTAGGTTGGGCATGATTGTTCTAATTCAACTGAAAAGACTACGCATTGATCGGTTCAGAATGGTTTCCATGGTGACGGATTCCTCCTCTCATCATTGCTGAAGTAAGATCCATCCGAAACAATCACGCATTCCATTGCTGTAGTGAAGAGTAAATGATGATGCGAATGTATTGCATCATAGCACAGCGGTAGCTCATGCTTTATTCATTCGATTAATATCGATTTTTGCTATGCCGTTCTGACGCATTGCTGGCAGCAAATGAAATAATTTTGCACTCTAAAAAGCTATTTTTACATCAAATCTCGATTGAGTTGTAATAGTTTTATTGGATAAGAGAACAAACTGCCCACACATATGTCTCTGTAATCTATAATTTTTATCAAGAGGTATCTATGCTTGTTAATTGCTCAAAAATCTCCTCATGAATTACATACGTGCTTGTTAAATTTCTATGCCGTAATAAATATTTTAATTTCAAAACTTATTTTCTTTTTAAGAAAACATTCAGTAGTAAAGTTATTCGTCATAAGAATTATTAAAAATCAAGCATGTATAATACTTTTAAAAATGATATATTTTTAAATTCTGGATACTAAATTATGTATTGGAAGTTGACGGAAAATTAATTCTGCTTTCACAACGGCCTCATTCGCATTAAGTTCCTGTACTAGTCAACTAAAAAAAATTAATCAAATTAGATTGATGAAAATTAAGGATAAAAATTGTCATTATACCGAAGCTGTAGATATATATTAAATTCTGGATATTATTTTTCAATGGAAAAAGATGCTTTTTAAACGCACATTCTCAATTATTATTTCTTTTCATCTCATAATGAAATCATAAAAAAAAAAAAAAAACTCTAGATTTTTGAAGACTATTTTATCAAAGGTAATATTATCTCTGTTAAATGATGATGATGTGTGTCCACGTTTCCATGGAAAAGGGTTGCAGTAACTTCTGAGGGTAAAGATCCCAGAGCATCCGAGGGCAGAAGTCTGCCTTCTAGTTCATGAAACTCACACACATTCGAGTGCACAACCCCTTTTTACAGGGGCACATTCACACTCCTCACAGGTAGAACAACCATGCCCGAACCGGGACTCGAACCCGGGACGTCCAGATCACGGGAAAAACACTATATCCCTATGTTAGGACGCCGGCATCTATGTTAAATGAAAATATTATATACATTTTCAATGGCTGTATTTATATATGTAATGATATCTCTTAATATAATTTCATTTCTTAATTTGTATCATAATTTATTTAATTATCAACTTCATTCTAAAATGTTCTCTTATTTCCTGATCTAATTCCATTTTTTAAAATTTAATTAATTTTAAACGCGCTCTATAAAACTGTTTACTTCCTTATTTTCTTTCGCTCTGAGAAAAGGGATAAAAGTCCTTACAACATTCTTTTAAAGGTACCTAAAATTCCTTTGACTCAATCGACACGTCACAGAAATCACTTTCAAAATCTCATAGCAAAACGATTGAAGGGAAAAATTGTGATCTCTTTTACTCTTGTGTTGCGATGTAGACTGTCGTATTTCTTACTACTTATTTTTTGTATACAAATCATGCCTCTCGTGGTGAAATAAATCGATGTTTTAAAATTTCAAAAGTTTCTTCTATTCGGACATGCAACTGCTCAAATTTGTTTGTATATATATATGTGTGTAATAATCTCTAAATCTAAATTAAATTCTAAGTAATTTCCTAACTTTTATCTTAATTTAACGCATATTAACTTAAATCTAAAATATTCTCTTATTTCCTGATCTAATTCCACCTTCTTTTTTTTTATTATTATTAATGATCACGAGCTCTGTAAAAATGCTTAAATCAGAGGTTCTCACGCTCCGAGTGAAGGGATAAAAATCTGTCAAGTTAAACAAATTCTTTTAAAAGATACCTATAATTAATTCCCTTACCTGAATCGACACGTGTAAAGAAATCCCGATCAGAATCTGATAGTATAAAAACACCGGGAAAAAATATTTCTTCTCTCTTTTGCTCTTGTATCGTGCTGTAAATTGACGTATTGTATTGCTTCTTGCTTGAACTTAAATTATGCCTCCCGGGATGGAATAAAGCAAAGTTTAAAAAGTGGCCACGAAACTGCTAAAAAATACGTGTTTATATTATATATACATGTTGGTCTATACGGATTTTAAATTCATTTATTTATTAATATGATTTTTCTCTTTAAATTATCGAGATTTTAAGTACTTACATAGAAATTGGAGGGAAAAAAACTATTTAAATAAATAATTCTTAATATATCACCTTTTTAAAGTTTATTAAAAAGTATTTTCTTCTAGCCCCATACGTCCTAGCCCTTTTCCTAATCCCATACAGATCATGTAATTGTGAATGAAAATACACAAGTTCGAATGCAAGGCCTTTGCCAATTAAGTGAATGTTCAAAATTCAGCTACCTTGAAAATATCCTCCAAAATTATCGAGACCTCGGGACCTTCCGAAATTGCATTACCTGTAGGCAGTTGCCTAAAGTGCTCCTCCGATAACATGCCTCTGCGCAAACAAAATTATTTTTGAGCACATATCACAAGGAGCATTCCTGAGTGTTATTATCTGTGCAAGTAAGAGACGTGACTGGAACACACCTGATGTTAATTTTTTTAACAGTTACTCGATAGATGATGAGGAAAGTATATTCCGTCAAATTAGCTAGCGGTTTTCTTTTTCTTTCTTTCTTTCTTTTTTTTTTTTTTTTACTTCCCGCTCAAAAAGTGAATGCCTTTTGCAACCAGCAGAAAAAACAGAATGTTTTTTTTTTCTCTCACATTTTGATTCTTATTTTAGATTTTCCTTTTTTTATTTTTCCCTTCCGTGGAACAACAAACACTCGTCTTGCGCATGCTCCAGTGATCTTTGGGCTGATTTAGTCCGACTCAGAGGGAAAAAAGGAATTCAACTGTTTCGGTGAAAGCATGACTCATTCTATGTGTGACCTTTACATTTTCAATTAAAAGGTTCACCATATAAATAAATACAGAGGATATCGGAGAATTTTTTATGGCCCAACAAATAAATAAATAAAACTAATAAGACTTTGCATTCCACCCCATCATAAAATTTTTCAAAGCAACTAAACAAATAGCTTTCTCTTCTATTTTCATTTTAGGATTGCTCGTAATGGTAAAATTGGAATTATAATAATCTCTACGGATCTTAAAACGATTTAGAAACTAACCTTTTATTCGCTTCTAGGTAATTACTTTCCTTTCTTGCAAATATTTAACAAAAGAAATTTTATAATTTTTAATCACACAAAATTTTAGAAATTAGAATTTTTATATTCTCATATAAGAAAATAGAAAATATTCTAAAAGTCAAAATATTTGACCTCAAGATTTTGACGAAACCCATGTTTTATAATTATCTGAAACAGAAAGATTAATTATGTCTGTCCATCAGGTGAGCACTACAACTCAAGAATTGATCAAGCAATATGACTAATTTCGTTTGTTATTTCGTTCGTTTCGTTCGTACCCTAAAATCGTATATCTGTATCAAATTTTGATTGTAAACAGTCAATAGAAAGTTAATCAGAAGACAACAAACTATCAATGAGAAAGCAAGAACAAAATTCGCCTGTCCATTCAAAAATAAGTAAGCTAAATGAATGAAATTTGGACTACTACTTTTAAAATTAGAATTAGTATCAAACTTTGGATCAACTTTACAACTTCTTAACTTCTTTTCATCTGGCTGTATGTAAAAGTTATAACTCAAAATTATATGGAGCTAAATGGATATAATTTGATTTACGGTTTTGATGCAAAAATTTTATATCAATTACAAATTGTGAAACATTCTGTCAAAGGAAAGAGATCTAAATTACATAAAAATTTTTTTTTTTTTCTATACGGCGGAGTTAAACAGAAATCGCGTTATATTGGGAAATTATAAGAGTAAATAATCCAGCTGGTTAAAAAAAATTAATGCAATTATTTCACGATTCAAAGCATTAAAATGTTTTTAAAAATTCAAAATAATTTTAATAGAACTTCAAAAACGAAATTACATTAGTTTTAAAAGGTTAAAGAAAATACCATGTTATGCAGAAATATTTTAAATCCTAAATATTTTACAACAGAATCGGTGTAACTGGAATCCAATTTCTAAAAACTGAAAAATTATCGAAGAGAGATAATCCGCCATAATTCCAAGTGATTCAGAGTATTGTTGTAATTATCTTAAACAATGCAATGCTTCTTCGAGATAGGAAATTGGATAAGTAAGCGAGATCTAGATTCTGCTCAGGTTGTTACAATGGTATGGGGGTGAGTTGCCTCCATTCCGTTGATGAAACATATTTTCGTTGGGAGAAATGATCCGAATGCCCATGGCCAGTAATAATGGTTATAATTCTACTCTTAGTTTCCATGTAACTAGCATGGCTATGATTATTCACTGAGCCTCAGACACCTAGACAAGGAAGTGTATCACATTTATGGATATATATTTAGCCCCTTTTATCACGTGTCAGTATGGTTTTTCACACTTGTTCTCCCAATATGTGACCCAGAGTGAGCGGAATGATAGCAATGAAATTCTTGGATGGGGAAGTATCTTTCTGAGGGAATGACTTGAATTGCAGGTGTGGGGCAGCAATGCTATAATTTTTGATCGGTTTTCTAGGGATGTCGTTTTCCCCTTGTGTGAGATTTCAGGTGGGAAGGGCAATCGACCCAGCCTTTACTTTTGTTGGAGATAATATCAAGCTACGGAGTACGACCTCTGTAGAAGAGATGATAAAAATGAAGGATTTTCGTTGAAAAATATCCGTACTCGTTCATTTAAATCACACTGACCGTGTTCCGAAGATATATATATATAAATCTAATGTATATCCCAATTAATTTCATAATTTTTATCTTAATTTAGCCCATATTAACTTCATTCTAAAATGTTCTCTTATTTCCTGATTCAATTCCACTTTTTTTTATTTCATACACGCACTCTATGAAACTGCTCACTTCAGCATTTTCACACGCTCCGAGCGAAGGAATAAAAATCCCTAATACTTACAAAATCGTTTCAAAGACATCTAAGATTCCCTTTCCTAAATCGACACGTGCAAAATCACTGAAGGAAAGATTTCGCTCTGTTTTACACCTGATGTAGACTGACTGATGTATTTTTTTTACCGCTTTTTATCTGTATAAATTGTGCCTCCCAGAATGAAATGTAGCGGAGTTAAAATACCAAAAGTTTCTTCTTTTCGGACTCGTAGTAATTATTTCTCATTTTGAATTCAGTTGTTACATGATATTTCCTCCTCTGAGCATCTTAGAAATCTACCATCAAGTTTTGAGTTGACATTACAGAAAATTGCTTACTCAAAGTGTTGATTTTACTTCAATTATTTAGTGCCATAATTGCTTAAATTCTTGCAAGAGATCTGCTAGAAATGTGAGAGCAAACTCAGAAACAGAATGCAAACCTTTTTGTAAGAATGAAAAATGTCTTGCAAAACGTACATTCTGATTGCATTTATTTTATTGAATGGCTTTAGAGTAGGTCGTTGCGTTGTATTTGGATTATTATTGCACAATGTTGCAAACAAAACAATGTTTTATTCCTTTTTTTCCCTTTAATTTAGTTGATATTCTTAGCTAAAATCAAATGAAAGAAAATACTATTTTTAAATACATAATGATTTAAAAGCTATGAAAAATTTTAAAAATAGTGATTTACAAAAAATGGCCTTCGGATGAAATCTTTTTGTAGTTGTTTACAGGTTTATTCATGATACAGAAACCAGAATTTATTATTAGCATAATATGTAGACAAATTTCTGCTCCGGAAGCCATTGCGTCTCGTTTAATGTCTAATTGCAGTTCTTTTTAAATTAGTCAATAATATTCACTTAAAAGAATAAAATTCAAATTAAAATAGATTATAATTAGAGGAAAGGTCACGCTCATTCACTAGAAGTCGTATGAAAACAAATGAAAATGTTGCGTCACCAGATTCCCATGTGCAACAAAAATTTCATTATATTATCTCAAATTGTTCTTTTTTATTATTTTAATTTTGTTATTTTTCTAAGTTATAAATATATTATAAAATATTTGGAATCCCAGTATACTGTTTGATGAAAGGAAAGCGATAACTTATATGCAAGAAGTTTTAAAATTGATTATATTTCATTTTAATAATTATTTTTTCTAACTGTAATTATGATTATTATAACATTGATATAAAATAATTAAATATTAGTACATTTTATCACAATATTTTTAAGCAAAAATAGGCTCAGTTCTTCAAAATGTATCTTTTATAATTCATGTGGTCCCGTAAGTATTACTTAGGTCAATATAATTCCAATAATGGCTCGTTACTGAAAGAGTTTGCCGACTTTTGCCCTAACTCTCCGATTGTTTGAATTATTACTATAGTTATTACCGATTGTTTGAATTATTACATTATATCAGGGGTGTTTGTGCTCCGGGGAAACCCCGGAATTCCGGGGATTTTGAACTTTGATACCCGGAAATTCCGGGGATCGTCGTTCAAAAGGAAGTAGGAATAATAATGAATTATTTATTTTGATCTGGGTAATTTTGTTTGCTTTGAAAGCAGAAAACGCAAGGTCAGTGTGTGTGGTGAAAACTTTTCCTTTCTTTCTCCAAAGGCAGTGATAATGCGTGAAAAGGGGGAAAAAACTTCTTTTTTGTTCTTTCCTTATTGCGAGTTATGACTCATTCCCCCGGTTCTCGGACATTCTCTTCTGGATTCTTTTCGGCAAGTAGGCGCGGCAGAAAAAAAAGGGAGAGACTTCGTTTGACCAGATGTGCGATCACGTGACCTGGGTTCAAAGGTCTTAATTTTGCAAAATTAATGGTTATTAATTTTGCAAAAAAAGTAATTCATTAAACTTTTATAATTAGGTCATTCAATACTTCATAATCGTAATTTTTCATTTCTCCCCCCCCCCTTCTCGTAACTCCAAAATGTCGGTAGTAAGTCCGTAAAAGTTTCAGGGGATTTTTTGGGGTCCCACAAACACCCCTGTTATATAGTATAGTGAATAATCTCTAATTCAATATGCCATCCGTCATTTGATAGAAAATCATTCGTTTCACCATATTTCTGTTTGCATGACAAACTTTTATTACCAGACACAATCTCCAAATTTCTTTCAGTGATGAGAGCTGATCAAGGTACTACTTCAAGAACAATCAAAATGGAATAATTTCAAACCGGGAGATCCGAAGGGCCATGCATATCGAAAGAACCTACTGCATGAGTTATATGCAACATATAATTTCTTAAAAGACGAATTTTAATTGCATTTGTTTTCTAGATATTAAAAATTAAGATCCGTAGTTTCTTTTGGCTTTATGTGTGTGTGTGGGGGGGGGGTACTTTTTTTCTAGGATTAAGAAAAAAAACTTTTTTTTTTTCTGTTCGCAATAAGATGGAGAATTGGGAATTTTTATATAATATTTGAACTATCCATAGTTACGAATTACGAAGAGATTAACATTTTTATACTTTCATGGTATAACATTCGTTTTAGCCCTAACTTAGGGAGAAAAAAAAATCTTATGCTACAACATTTCTACTGAAATAAGAAAAATTTATGCGAGTTTCAGCAAATCTATAAAAGTCATTAAATGTGACCATTCCTTAAATAATATAAATCTAATGAATTTCCCTATCAATCACATTTCACACCGAAAAAATATTATTCAACCCTCCAATCCCCCCCCACACACACACACAACTGAGGAAGAGAATAAAGTAAAACACATATGTTCGCACCAGAAGACAAGAGCGAAAGTGATAGGATTTTTGCCGTTAGTGATCTTATGCGATTCTGATAGGAATTTTTTTTTGACGCGTGTCAGCTTAGGCAAGTGAATCTTAGGTATCTTTAAAATAACAGCGTAGGTGTCAGGGATTTTTATCTTTTCGCTCGTGGCGTGAGAAGCAAAGAAAAAGCAGTTTTTTGAAAGCATGGTGGTAATAATGAAATAAAAAAAGTGAGATTTGGATCAGGAAATAAGAGAAAATTTTAGAATAAAGTAACGTAAACTAATTTAAGATAATAGAAAATAGGAAACTAAATAGGATTTAAATTAAATTAAGAATAATTACACACGTGCACACATATGTATAGATAACAATGTAACATTTTATAGAAAAATAGCCGTTTTGGGCGGGCCAACTTATTTGCTTGGAATATTCACCATCTTAGTTATTTATCTATTAATAAAGAATATATTTATTTAAAATTTCGCCTTGAAATTTGATGAGATTGAAAAAAATATGAATTTAGTGCCATCGGCCAACTATAAAAGATTGCGAGTGTGAATTAAAAATTATATATATATGGACGTTAAATCGTATAATTCACTTATTTCATAGAATACCTAGATTTTAAATTTATTTCATAGAATATCTAATTATTTCATGAAAAAAATCATGTTCTATCTAATAAAGGTTTTCATGAATGATAACATAGACATATATCACGAAATAAAAATCCTACTTCTGAATTACTGTCCAAACAAAGTAGTTTTTTTTAACTTTATTTTAACACTAATAAAAGCACGCTATGGAATGATTCGATATATCACGAATATAATATCATATAGTATATTATCATAATAATAAAATATTACAAAAGATTGTGAATAAAATTAATTTTTTTAAATTTATTAACATTGAAGAAAAAAGTTTACAGAATTAAAATTGTAATCATTAAAAACATATTTTTTTGAAGTTTTAGAATTATTTCTATGAGATAATATTTTCAAAAAATAAAGTTGAAAAAAAAACACACCAAAAATTTGTTATTTTAAATACATTTTTGGACTTTGAAATGTTGGTAGTGACCCTCCTTTGATCCTGATGAATACACGTGCCAGATTTCATCAAGACTGGACAAAAGAAGTAGATTTCTGTAAAAGATAAATATTCATTTTAATGTACATATAGAGATTATTAACGTTACACGTATAACAAGTTTTCCAATGCAAACAAATGAAAATGATTTCAAATCTGGCGTCTGACTTGCATATTTTTAACTCGTTCAGAAAAAGTAAATTTTACTCATCTAACAGAAAC
Organism: Argiope bruennichi; assembly: GCF_947563725.1. Classification (NCBI taxonomy): domain Eukaryota; kingdom Metazoa; phylum Arthropoda; class Arachnida; order Araneae; family Araneidae; genus Argiope; species Argiope bruennichi. Next base: position 62,805,422 of record NC_079154.1, read on the forward strand.
TGCATTTATCTTTGTTGTATACCTAACTTTGTTTTGAAGAGATAATAAAACTTACTGATTTTTTTTTTTTTTTTTTTACCGTTTCTATTATGTACAATATTTGATTTTATTTTGGAAGCTTATCGGAACATTTTCAAACTCAAGGTCAGCTTCCATTCTTATTGAGCATAAAATCAAAGTTGAGTCATTTTAAATTCAAAATAATTTTAAAATACAATAAATAAATTAACTATTTTTTAAATTATGAATTTGTAGTTTTTAATTAATTAACTAATCTATTTTTTGAAAATGGAGTTTGGAATAATTTATGCATTATTTATTAATAAATTGCTGATCAAGTAAATGGAAATAAATGCATTGTTCTTACATGCCATCAGTAAGTTCGCAATATTATAAAACAAATCATTTTCTGAAATATCAGTTGTTATCATCAGCATATGACCGCCATTATCATGATATATTTTATGTTTGTTTTTTCTATTGTCTGAATATTTTTCATTTGCATCAACTAGATAAAATCTTACTAATTTATAACCTGCAACAGTAATAAAACAATCAAAATTTATAAGCAATTCAAGAGCATTTTATCTGTCATTTTTTTTTTTTTTTTTTTTTTTTTTGCTTTATGAAATCAGAATATTTGAGTCAGATAAAAATAAAGATAGTGTCTGATGGTTTTAAAGAGAGAAACTATTTTATTTATAACGTAATCGAATGTTTTATCAAACGCTTTTTAAATACTTAAATGTTTTGTATGACTATTTTAACGTACGTTCTTAATTCTTATATTCTTCAAATAGTTTACTAAGCCATGGATAGCAATCCAAAACAAATTGTGACAATTTTTTTCTTTAGATTTATCAATATTTATTCTCTAAAATAGGTGAACAAATTATTTTGACACAAAATATTTAATTTAAAATTCATAAAAAATTATTTCTAAATGAATGTCTTTTTCAATTGCTGAAAATTAAATCATGTAGATAATATCAAATGATTTTTTTTTCAAACAATTATTTGATTTTATTTACTTTTTCTTGTACGTGATTTTTTTTTTTTTTTTGCATATCTTTAAATTATCATTTTAATAAATAGTTTGTGGCAACAATAAAAGTTTATTCGTAGGTGAAAGCGAACTGTAGAGATAAAACTACATTTAAAAAATAATAAATATTTAAATCAACTTAATGCTGGTTTAAATGAATTTTTTCTCACATGTTGAAGTAATTTATGCACGTTTTATTGATTTTTTTTGTTTATATAAAAAAAGAAATATTTAATATTTATTAATCAAGATTTTTTCTTTTCTTTTAATATTTATGAATTATGACAAAATTCATTTACTTCCCCAAAAGTGATAAAAAGTGGAAAAAGATCAAAAAGCTGTTCCTCAAATAATGAGATTTCTTATCTTAAATAAAATATTAAAAGTTAAATAATTACTGTACAATGAATAAAAATCAATAAGCATGTTTGATAACGAAGCTTATTTTTTAAGAAAATGAGGTCTATTTGTTAAAAAGATATTTATATTTCTTGCAGCATCGATTATCCGTCATGATTTAATCTCATTTTGAAGGAATTAAGCAGTATCCAGATGTCATTTCTGTCAAAATTTTTCTATGAAATATTTTATAGCTTCATTTTAAGATACATTTTATCTTTAATTGAATAATTTTTGAGAATTATAATGTGCAGCAATTTCATAAATTAAGTAAAATTAATATAAAATCTCCCTAAATCAATTATAATGGTTCAGTTTAAAATTTACAATGGAAAGAAAAGGTGAAAAAATGCTTTTTTAAATGCATTCAGAGAAATTTTAAAAAAGTGTCATCAGTGAAATTCTTTACTCTGAGCAACCAAATCCCTTTTGAAATATATAGCATATTTTCTCTTTTGAAATATCCTTATTCCCTTCCATAAACATTCCATTTGAAATTAATATATTTCAATATTATATAAGGTATGGTATTTCAATATTATATCATTATTATATATTTCAATATTATATATAGATATTGCATTTGAAATTTCCATATATTCTGTTTTGAAATAAATTTATCTTTCGTTCTGACAATCATGATAAACTGTCAGAATGAAAGACAAACAATCAAATTTATATTTCTTTTGTTTTCATCATATTTTCATAATTATTATTGATAAATGAATAAATAAAATATTGGCTATCACATTAATATAAAAAAATTGAAGGAAAAGTATAAAGCATATTTAAGGCAGTTTTGATATACGTTTTTCGGGCATTTTTTTTAAGGCCCAGAACTTTCGATTTTACAAGGTAATTTTAGTGAAAAATAAACAAAAAATTAAACTTCCGTATTTTTAGAGCTAAAATTTGTCTCTTGTTTCTCTCTCTTTCTTTTAAAGCTTAGACAATATTTTTTAAAGATAAAATACTATGAATTTATCAATGCGCGACTTTACCATTCTATTGAATTCTGGGAAGTTAAAATTTGAATTTTCCAATGTACTTTTTATTCAACTTACCAAATGATTATTTTAAAAAATTTGAGCAACTGAAGCATAGAAGTACTGAAAAAAGCCCTCAAGGTATTTTCCAAGATCCTTTTGCTATAAATATCGACCTTCAAAGGCTAAAGCAAAACGCCCCCGCTTTGCATTTAAGCTAGGCCTACCTAGTACCGGATCGTGCATCAATATTGAGGCATCCCCCCAGCGCGGCCTAAGATGGCGTCAAGTACTCGGGGCAGTGTACAGGCACGAGGCTCGCTGCGGGAGTACGACTCGAATATCAGCGGCATGACGTCATGAGCACTGTGGGCCTCTTGTGTCTCCGGGCGCCGATGCAGTAAATAAACTGCCGCCCGCCTTGATTACCTAAATTGGCTGCAGCTCGCTGGACGTCATTTTAAAATCCTGTCAAAGAGTCCTAGCAATACAGTAAAATCTCATGTACTCTTACGCGGGTGGTTCATGCTAGATTATAAGTACAATGGAAAGGGTGAAAAAGAATCCTCATTGATACTGATATTAAATTAATATGGGATATAATTAAACCACGATATAATATTAATTTGTGGGCTATAATTCAAATACATTTTTTTTTTAAATTCTAAGTCTGAACAAAAAAAAAAAAAAATTGTCTTTATTAGTTAAAGGGCGTCTGTGATTGTAAAAGAATCATTTTTTTAAAGATCCTTAATTCAATCGAGGATTTTACTTCTATGCACTGTCTTCAATAAAAATAAATAAATAATTTCTGCTCATTTCAATAATTTTCAAACGTGCTAAAAGTGAAAAGCACAGATTTTCCACCTATTAACTTTACTGGGAATTCTAAGCAATATAAAAGTACTAACTATTTACTTGTGGATGTAAATACGAGGAAATACGTCTCATTATATCCGTGTGAATAACTACCCGGAAGTATACAACGTGCTTATACAACTGCCTTTCTTAAAACAGTATATAAAAGGTATACTTTTTTTCCAAGAAAAACTTCGTGAATTTCGGGAAGTTCTTACTTTTTATTGGCAAACTGGTTATAAAATTATTTTATGAAAGAAAATTTAGCTCCACGTTGGCCAAACTGGAGCTAATTTAACTGAAATAATACAATGTTATTCGGTTTTACTACTGAAAAAAAAATGCTTCTAATTTAATGTAAAGTTTTTATAGGGCTGCTCTTTAGTTGAATGAACCAATTATTCTCAGCTGAGCCCTGTGCAAAGTATAATGGAAATTTATTTCAGATTTCATTAAAAAAACAAAAATATATGCTTTTATTCTATTTAAACACGTAATCCAAAAAGGGAGAAGAGACAAAAAGCAGAGATAGAAGTACCATTAAAGCTTTGAAATGCTAGTAAAATTTCTTGTTACCTGTATGCATATTTACATTAATATTAAAAGAAATGTAGCAATCCCAAAGACTGTTGCTTCTGAATTTACAGAAGAAAATTGAAATTAATTAAAATTCATCTAAGACACAAAACGTACTTATTTCACACTTGGACATTTGAACAATTTGGCACTTATATCTATTGAATCTCGAATTGATTAGAGTTTAAATTTAGATAAATTTTTTAAAACTTCCGCAGACAAAAAAAAAAAAAGTCTTTCATTTGAAAAGGAATAATGATTTTATAGATGTATATTTTATGTACGCTGAGTAATTTTAAAAATCCTGAACTGATGACTAGTTCACAACATTTAAAATCCAATTTCTTCCTTCTAAAAATAAATAAATAAAAACTTAAGAATTTTTTAAAAAAATTATTTTGAAATCACTAAAACAAGTGCGTATTAACTATGTTACTTTTCAGAGGGGATATATATATTCTGTTTATTACTTGTGGATTGACTCGTGTTCAATTTTTTTTTTTAAATTTAAAATATCTGTTCAGATTAATAACTTATTTTACACATTGTTTTTGTTTTTTTTTCATTTAATCACAGAGGTTAAAGTGTATAGCAGACTGGTTGTAATATTCTTATGATGGTATCACAAATTTTGAGCAAGTTGATCGTGGCATGAGACTGACAAAAATTGTTTCCAATTGGCCCTGCACCTTCTAAGCCGACACTATTAGCACTTCAAAATTAACGTTCAATGTAAATTAAATAAATGATTGTTAGTAATTGCGAAATTGCAATGGAAATACTGTTCTTCTAAGGCATGGTTCCAACTATATGCTCTAAGGCAAATTGGATGAGTGAAAGTACAGACAGTGAATGTTTCCATTAGATCGTCAATTTTAGCTAACCAACGTAATTTGAAAACCCTTTAAGTTAAAGCATTTAATTAAAATTTTACACTTAAAGATATTTATGCAGTTTCTTTTTTGTTTGTTTGTTTGTGACAAATTTATACTTTTTTTGTTTATTATATTTATCTTGTTTCGTTTCTTTTTTTTTTCCTGATTATTTATCATACATTTCTACTATACTAACCTATTTTTACCATAACGTAATGAGTCTACTAAAAAAATGCATTTATTTGTAATATAGTGAAACATTTTAGTAATCAAAATGGCATCGCAAGAGAAAATTATGCATTACACTCATTTCTATTTTTTCAAAATTTAATATGCATTATTCTCTCCCCAGGATACATCATACGCTCATCAAGACACTTCCTATTTTTTAAGCAGGATAATATCTTTCTAGCTTTTTGGAAAAAAAAAAAAAAAAAAAATCACAAATTTTTAACGATAAAAATAAAAGAATGAACCGATTTCTACACTCATTCTATTCATTTATTTATCTTTTTTCACTTTATTTGCTTATTTATTGTATTGTTTCTTTAATTTAATTACTTTACTTACTTATATTTTATTTGTTCATTCTATCATTTTACATTACTTTATTCTCTTATATTCCTAAATATAAACTGACTATTAGGTTTCTTACAATTTTATATTTGCACTGGTAATTTAATATTTTTCTTCTTCTGATATTTATGCAGAACAAATTTCCAATTAACGATTACATTGCAAACTTGAGGAATTTCATAGCTCAGGTTGGAAAATGAAGGATGCTTTTTTAGAAACATATATCTTTCTTTTATTTTATTGATGAAGATCAACCATTTTATTTATAAAACGATATGCAAATTTCAACCATCTTGTTAGATGCTTTTTTTTAGTTTGTTGTACTCATATATGCATGTACTAACAGACAGGCAGACATAATTAAAAAAAAAAAAAAAATCCCCTTCCGTTTTCCAGTTCGGGAAATCTAAAGCATAGAGATTCATCAGAAGCTAACAATCTAATCTAGAAAACATATATCAATAATTCATATAATTTAAAAAATGTAGTAAAAGATTAATATTAAAATTCTCTCACAGCATTTTAAAACAATTTCTTTTAAGACTCACTTCAGAAATATCTTCACAGTTATCGAGATTGAATGCTAAGCTTAATGAGAACCTATTTTTACTTTTTAAAGAAATTTTCAAGAGAAAAACGAAACAGACTTAAATACTACAACCGAAAAAGAATGCAAATAATAACAATAATAATAAAAAAAAGGTACTTGATGTACAGTTCCAGAGTTATGCCCTTTGTACACGAAGATAAGAAAAATACTTAAAAGACGCAAATGCAGTAATGCTTTTTATAAGAAAAGCTTTTATCCGAGTGATAACATTGAATTCTAAAAAATTCAGAAAGATAATTCCGAAAAACATTTCTTATTCCGTTGGATCGCTTCCAAACAAGATTCTTTTATATCCGCGCCCTCCGTTTTCTCTGTCCATTTCTTTTTCCTTTTTTTCTTTTTGAAACGACGTAGCTGCTTATAAAGCATATTTCTGACTCCATATTTCGTCAGTAACACTACGCAGCTGACTGATTTTGCTGGATAGACAGTTATTTCAAACATTTGCTATTTTGCATCGTTTCATAAATCCATTAAAAAATGTAAAATTCTATTTTTAAAAAGTTTTTTCTCCCTTTCTCTCCACCTCTTTAAATAATAAACGCATAAACTTTTTGAAATTTAAAAAATAAGATTTCTTTAAAAAAAAGTTCTTTTTTGACTCTTATAAAAAAATAAATCTAGCTAGATAGTTTTTCTCTCAATTTTCTTATGCACTTCCACAACATGGAAATTTTTGTCTTTACCTTCATTCACGTATTGATGGTAATCTAGTATGTGTCTTGTATATCTTTTCGCTAACATGTTGATTCCAAAATCTGATACCGATTTACATATTTTGTATAAAGATTTCATATTAGACTTGATGTAATTATCTAGTTACTTCTTTAATTTATTATGTTTACATAGATAGGAATAGACAATCAATCAGTTGACGGAGTTGTTAGAAAGACGGAGAGCATGGATATGAAATCCCGGTGATAAAATCATATGCCAACTCTAATCCATGTGGCTTGATCATTTTCAGTTACATTTTTACATACATAGGTTTGTTAAATAGGTAGAATTTGCTTTAGCAGATTTCATCTAAAATTTGATGCAGAAATTTTAAATATTTCGCCGAATTCCATTCGTCTATCTCCTTCCGTTTTTTAGCCAGTCTATTTACAAGCAGATCAACCGACCGACGCGCATGCGTAATCTAAAAAAAATATTTTCCTCCCGGAAATCTGATATAATGAAGATTCATCATAACATGGATTTATTTGTCTTCATCTTTTCTGTTTCTTGGCTGATTCATCTATAAAAGCTAAACACAAGGTAAAAGCAGATGGAATACTGAAACAGTCATGTCATGGATAAAGAACTCGGAATATTTTTAAATTACTCTTTCTGTTGATATAGTATAGTTAAGTATTTTACCGTTTTTTGCGCAATTTCATCTCTACTTATAATAAAGATGAATGTGTGTGTAGGCCTATTTTTTCTTTAAAAAAACTTTATTATCCGTTTATTTATAGATTTAATTAAGTTTTGATTTTTGTAATAATGAATAAGTTTAAGTCTTCATTTAATGAATAATTTCATAACTTCAATAATAATGAAAATGAGAGAAAAATAATTTCAAGATTCTATGATATTTACAATAATAAATAATAAATTGACTAAAAAGTAAAAAATTAATTAAAACTTTAAAAAATTTTAATTTTTAGTGCACGAAAAAGTGTTATATATATATATATATATATATATATATATATATATATATATATATATTCAAAATCGCAAAATTTTTCAACGCTTCCATGAAATGATGGCTATTTTCTAAATTAGTTGTTACTGCCATGAATCACACATAAGCTTAAAATTTGAACAATAATGAGCTAACTTGGAGCAATTTTGAAAATGGACATACTGTAATTTGCATCTTCGAGTGCCTCTTAGTTCATCATGATAGAGTTTCTGGCCATACATTTCAAGAAATTCTATCTTGACTTCGTGCTTTCTATTTTTATGTATACTTTGTACGTTGAATTTCTAATTACCTTTATGAAATGTAAATTGAGTTACCCATTTAGTCGCAGAAAAAAACTTTCGCACAGAACAGACTTTTGATCATTCTTTAGCTAGCTCGCTTCGTTCCGAAAAATTTTTGTCCTCTCTCCAGAAACTGGGAAAAAGCAGAAAAATGAAATATAAATAAAAAGGTATTCGATTTAAAAATATTATTCGGTAAACAGCAATGAATTATTTTACATCAGAATTATTTTGAAAAACAGAATTTTAAATGTTTAATAAAATTGGAAAAAAAAAAAAACCATCTGTGGAAACTATGAATCATCAGTTTTCGTACATGGTACATGGTGAAATTGTATAAATAATAACAAGCTTTTCATATATTTTTTAAATGTTAGAAGAATTATGAACAATGTTAATGATTTTTTAATTCAAATTGTTGCATATTATTTGAGTGTATAATTTTGATATAAAAAAGTTTATTGAATTCAATAGAACAAAATTTGGGAGGTTCTGCTCTGATGATTGACAGACATGTTGCAGCATTTATACAAAATCAGGTAAAAAATGGACTGTTACTTATCTTACGCATGCATGCTGCAAACTAATTGCAGTGGGATCGAATTATCTCCATTACTATAAATTTTTGTCATTTATTTCATCGTAAAATTTCTTATTTTACTTTATTTAATAAAACTCTTCATGTTTATTGAATAAATAGCAATTTGTGTGACACACAGTTTTCTAAATAAAATTGTCTGTTATTAAATTATGAAACTCAATTAAAATATGAAAAAAAATTCTTAGTAAAAGTTTTTTTTCCTCCTTTAAAATTTTAGGAATTTTTTCAATGAAATATCTTCACTTTTAATGTAATTAACATAGGCAGAAAGGATCGAAAATATACGTCCGAAAGTATTTATCACTTAGTATATGAAAAAGAAAACTCGAATCTAATAAAAACACCTGGACTGCAAAGAAGAAAAAAAAAAGAAGAAAAAAAAAAAGGAAATATTTATTTAAATGGAATTTCATATTATATCTTATTAGTTACAAACATATTAAAAATACTCGGAATTAAATCTGATTAAAACAAGGAATAAAATTAAAACGGAATTCATTAAAATTCTGAACAACTCGGCTAGAAAAATAAAATTTATCGCATACATACATTAAAGAGGAAATTAAAGGTGAAATTCTTGTACACGTGTATGTGGTATTTGACGTCAATTCACATATGGACATTTCCAAATGGTAGTTCATGACACAACTCCTATATCTGTAATGGCAGCTTATCTAAAAAGATTGAGTGAAACACTTAAAAAAGTTCTAGAAAATGGGAAATGGCTGTTGCGTGACATTCCTCTATAGTTAGATGTTTTACCGCAAACATATAAAGACCCGGGGTCGCATGAGGCCCTTAGCAGTTCTATTTGCGGTTCACTAAACGAAATAAAATGGAACAAAAATAAAAAATTTTTACAGAAAGTTGATTTTTTAAATTATTTCTAGCCATCCATTATTGTTAACCAAATAACTGAGTCATATCAAAAATACAATTTAAAAAAATCAAATTGCTTTAAAATTGAATTTTAAAGTTACATACACCCCTCCCTCTCCAAATCATCGAAATATTTAGATGTTTTTATTAGTTTATGTGATTGCTTGAATTATTTTAAATACATCTGTAAAATTGCAGAGTTGCATCTGTATTTTTTAATTAAGTCATTTGATAAGAATGATCATAAAGAATGATGCAACACTCACTTTTCAGATCGTCGAATAGAAAAGAGCTAGACAGATAGTGAATTTCAAGATACAATTATTATTGAAATTATTTAAGGTATTTGTTCAGGAATCCGATTCTTAAATTTTGATAGATCCTGCGTAAGAAATGCTCTTCTTTATAAAAATGAAAGTTTTAAATTAAGATGTCTTTTTTTTGGATGAACTTATATCTAAGGCTTTTAAAATAATAGAAACAAGAATGTGATATATATAATCGTTATATTGAATATATATAATCGTTATAGAATATATATAATCGTTATATTGAATATATATAATCGTTATAGAATATATATAATCGTTATAGAATATATATAATCGTTATAGAATATATATAATCGTTAAAATTGAAATTTATGACATATTGATCTTCCATTGATTTATTTTACTTTCATACATTCACTATATAAATATGAGATTTAATGTCCCAAATTTTTGCAATATTTAATGGAAGTAATTTAAAATAAGCTGATCAAGATTTTATAAAAGTTAAGACTATTCTATGGAATTTTTCTATGTAATTGGAGAAATGAAGGCTTTGAAATGATATCTCTTCATATTGTATTTTTGTTCATTAGTTGAGCTTATGGGTACTAAATTTTTCATGAATTCCATGAAATACAAATTTCGTGGAATTGTATATGGAATTAGCTCTAAGGTGTCTATAATTTATTTTTATTACAAAATTAAAATTAATGAATTTTTAAGATTATTTTTTGTGTGTTTAACAATACAAAAATTTAAAAAAAAATAAATATCTTTATCCGAAGGAAACCCAAACCCAATTTTATGTAGTATATTATGCTTTTGTAAAATGTGCAAGAAAGTATGCATATTTTTTAAAAAGGTCTTAGAAATATTGAAAAATATTAAAATTTTGGAAAACATTTTGGAATAAATCCCAAATTATTTATGTGGGATGGCTATAGAGTATTATAGCCATGAAATGCTATTAAAATCTAATTCCAAATATTGAAAATAAAAATAAATTTTTAATATTTCACGGCAGCTCAAACAAGGATGGTAGAATTTAAATTTGTGTAAGAGAGTTTGTTAGCTTGGTTACTCGGTTATAGTCAAATCATATTTGTAATAAAAAAGTTGTATTTATTTATTTTCTGTTAACTAGACATTAACCTTTATTCTCAGAAAATTACAAAAAGATTTCTCAAGCGCAAAATGAAAAATAAAAATCTAGTCACTCTTAATAATCAACTAATTTGAAAGAATCAAATATATTTTTCTCATCACTTTTCTTTCTTACCAACCAAGCAATTTTCACTGAACAATAATTAATAACAGATAGATAACAACTTTTTGGTGAAAATATTTACCAGAATTATTTTAATTCAAATAAGAATCAACATTTAATATAAAATTTACATACTGCATACACACTTTTACATCGAATTACTTATAGCCAATGCGAAAAAAATATTTCAGATTTAATTTTTTTTTTGATGTGATATGAGCAAAAGGGCATTGCAAAAATATTAGTTTTACGTTGTTGAGTGAGGAAAAATATTCTTAAAGAGTCAAAGGGAGAATGCAAAGGAAACAACAGAAATCAAAAATATCCTCACATCCTTTTCTTTCTGATTGATTTTGGTACTCAGTAAAATGTTAATCTGCAAAAGTATTCGCTGAATTATTTTTATAATGTAAAGTCAATAATTATTGAAAAACCTTGTCGGAAGAAAAGAAATTAGGATTTAAAATTTAGTCTTTATTAACCGAGATTTTAGTAATTCGATTTGATTATGGTTGCGATAAACAAAGTTCAATTTAATTGTATTTTCTGCAGTTTATTATGTTTTTTAAGGAATATGACAAGTACATAATTGCATATATTTAATAAATGTATTCACTGCTTGGAGATAATTATATAGAGAATTTCGAATAAATATGATATATTGATTGTAGGAATGCAACATGTTCAACTTAAGGTATGAAAAATTATAGGCAGATTCTTTATATTTATTCTTTCAATATCCTTGCTCCAAATAAGTAAATAAAAAAAAAAAAGGAAGAAGAAAGAAATGGGATGAGAGTCGAGTAAAAATCACTCTAATTTCGCATTTAATTGAAAAAAAAAAAAAACGTTTTGCAAATGTTGAAATGTTGAATAGCAGATAATATACTATGTTTTCTATGAACTGCGATTAGTCACTAAATATTTCGATATGATGAAAATAATTAACAAAATATAAAAAATTGACTAACGAACAGCAATAAACAACAGTGGTTTACTCTCTCTCTACACGTTGCTCACAAGGATAAATATTTAGGAAAATTTATTACAACTTCAAGTCGGTGTAGAAAGTTGATAGCAGACAGCAACAGTTTTTATTGACACTGAAACGTATCGTCAGAGTAAAGAGCAAAATAATCTTATCTCTCCTTTCCCAAACCCCACCCCCTGTTTATGGCTGAATGCTTGGCTGAATTCCGAATTCTCAGTAAGTATAGCGTGTTCTCTAAAATGAGCTCTCCTATAAGATGAATACGTATAACGCAACGGAAAATTTTTGACTAGTTTTCATATCAACCAATAAGAGTGTAGGGATTTTGTGTCCCTATATCAGAGCGGGTTAAACCTTCTCAGAGCTTTAAAACAGTGCAAATCTCGGAATCCTCTTAATTTTCTTTCCACCTTCCAAAACCAGATATTTTTTTAATTGATTTGAATTTTAATTTCTATTTAAGTAATTATAAGTAGCAGACTATGACAAACTGAAACAACTTTTAATTTAAATCACTTCCAAGAAAGAGTTTTAATATCTCGATTGTGAAAAATTCAAAACTCAACATTCAAATGCAATTTTAAACAAAGTAATAAAAAGGGAAAAAATGATGAATTTTTTTAGATAATCTAGAGATATTGTTTCATTATAAAAGCGGATATGTTTTTTAATTATAAAGCTACATTTTTTAAAATTATAAAACAACGTAAAATAAACCTTGCAAAAGCTGATTAACTAGTTAGAATAATGTTTAAAATTTTAAACGAGATTTGATATTATTTAAACAAATATTAACTTTCTAAATTAATTTAAAGCTCAAAAATAAATTATTTTGAAGACCCTTCTCCTCCGAATAAAATCCCCCACTCCTTAGACAGTTGTCTATTCTACCTATTTATTAATCCTGACTTACCCTTTATATATGTATATTATGAGGTCCCGTTTTCAATAAGCTGTCAGTTCAGTTTCACATTTTAACATATTTTTAACTTAATCAATTTGTTAATAATTAATTTTTGGTGATGTTTACTTATTAGCTTAGCAAAAATTTAGATGCGTTTTTTAAACTTATTACTAGCTGATATATCCGGGATTAAAATATTTTCATGCCTAATATTTTTCATGCAAAAACTATTTTTGAATAAAATATTATAATAACCACAATCTTTTACTCTTTTGAAACGTTTTTTTTTTTTTTTTTATAATTAAAAGGAGATTATCAACAATTCTTTAAAAACGCAGATAAATTTCCTAATTTCAAAATCGTCTGCATCTATTCAATTATTTATTATACTTTGGAAAATTAATAAAAATCGAAAGAAAAAATGCACGGAAATGAAATTGATATTATTAAAGAGGTAAAATTTTGAATTTTAAGATTATATAAATATTTTTTATTGAATAAATTGTTCCAAACTTACTGAGGAAAAATAACAAAATTTCAGCTATCTTCTAATTAATTGGATATTTAATTTCCTTTTGTGTTTTGAAAAGTTGACAGCATTTTCTCTTTTGTCTTAAATAACACGTATGCTAAGTTTAGTTGAATTCTATATTAATTAAAAATTCTAAATTAGTTGAGTTAGGAGCTGGAACGTATATATACTTCCAGATTGACTTATTTTTATTAATTTGAGTCATGATTGCATGCTCTTTATTCGTATACAATTTTTTCAAGAAGACGCTTAGTGTTCATAAATATTGTAATAAATAAATGAGCATAATGAAGCATATAACAATCTGATCAATTATAATTGGCAAAATGTTAATACTGTCCTGATATTTTATAATCTATTAATTGATATCCCAGGCGTTTCTCAGGATTGGACAGAAATGAAATCGATATCTTGGAAAAGGAAAATTTTTGAAGTTTAAGATGACGTAAAAAATATTTTATCTTGAGTAATTTTTCCTAAAATTACTGTGAAAAAAAGGGAAAATCTTGGTTAATTTTTAATTAACTGAATATTTAATTAATTTTTTTGTACATTTTTCAAATTCGAATTTGAAAAATTGAACAGTAATATAGAGCAGTGCAAAATATAGTTGAATTTGACCCTGTTATTTAAAAAAGAGATATAGAACATACATGTATACATTATCGCAATTACTTTTTTATTAATGCATATTAAGATATAATTTGTAATTTTTTTTGCAAAATTATTTATTTTTATTATAAGAAGGATAATAAATTGGTTTTTAATCAACCTTTTAACTCAGGTGTTTTAGGCTTTCGCTTAATCGGAAATTCTTCATTGCATACAGTGCGATAAATAGTCTTAAAATTATGTGTAAAATAAATTTAACATTTTCATAGTTTTTTTACTTTTTTTTTAGCCGGCGTCCTGGCATAGGGGTAGCGCGTCTTCCCCGTAATCTGGGCGTCCCGGGTTCGAGTCCCGGTTTGGGCATGGTTGTTCTTCTGTTGTTCTATCTGTGAGATGTGTGAATGTGCCCTCCTGTAAAAAGGGGTTGTGCAAGCGAATGAATGATGCGTGAGTGGCAAAGTCGTACTCTTGGCCCTAGTTGGCGCTGCTATAAAAAATAAGAGACATCCCCCTCAGGCTTAAATCGCTGTCTTCGTAACAGCGGGCTTGTCAGTGGCAAGTGCCATAAGAAACAAACAAACTTTTTTTTAGGAAAGTAAATGTCTATGCTTTCTTGTTGTTTCTTTATAAACAATAAAGCTGGCGATTGAAAAAAAAAAAAATTACTTGCAATATTCATAGTTACAATTTAGAGATATGTGTGAACTTGCACGAATTCGTCTGCGGTATTCGTCGAGTACGAGTATCTATTATACTTAATGCTAAGGTGTCGGGCAAATTAAAATGATTAATAATAGAAGAGCCTTTACAACGTGAGTGACGTATAACATGTTCTTTTCAGAACAACATAAATCGACCAATCAAGCATTTCGTATAACTGCTGATATTTTGGGCAAGAAGGGAAATCATGAAGACGATATAAGATTGCAATACGTGGCCTGGAACCCATTGATGAAATATTTCGTCATGAAAGACAGAAAGAAAAAATAAATAAATTTAGGCTGAATCACTGTAGCAGAGATAGACTTTAATCTAGTTCTTTTTTTTAATAGAATATTTCTAGATTCTTTCGAGAAAGAATGTGTGATTTCTAGGAAGAATAAAATTTGCAATATGCTTCTTTCACTACTTTTTATTTAACAGAGAATGTACAATTCTCTAGTCTGAATAAAATTTACAATACTTCTCTTTCCAGATTTTATTGAAATATTTAGTATGTGAGGCATGCATATACAATGTGCGTTTCCCCCCCCGCTTTAATTGCCTCTAATTTATTATTATGTCAAATCTATCTATTAAATCTGATGAAGGACATATAAGTTTTTCTATTGCAAAATCCTATCAGTTGATGTTGTATTCGCATATCCAGTTTTGTCTGGCAATTTTTTCATGATTCTGTTTACATATGTCAGAAAATAAATCACTGGTTGACATAATAAACTGGTTGACTTGATAACAAAAATAAATTTCAATTTAATGCAATTCGTTCAAAAATCATTTCAGGTATATTGAAATGAATTTAAAAAAAAATTTGCTTTCTTTTTACAGAAACGATTGATACTTCTGACAAACCCAAAAAAATTTTTAGGTCATCCCCATATGGAGTTGTTACAAATAATTTGTGAAATACTGATATAATTTTTTAATACAACAAATCACAAAGATCCCTGCAAGCATCATTGCAGAGAGAGAGCATCAACTTATTAAATTTTCATTTTATTCAGCGCCTGATATTCGCCAAAATTATTTCTGGCGACTTTTAAGCCAAGCGCTTTTACATTTTGGCAACCCATGAAGAGGAAGAGCCGGATTTACGAATTGGTGGGAAACTGGGAGTTTTCTCTGTCTCTTTATATAAAATGGAGTATTTATGAATTTCGCTTTGGGGAATTTCAATGGCGGTTTTATAAAATGACGTAAAATTGTCGGAACGTTCAAATGTGTCAACACGTGTATCGATTTTTTTGAGTCGCGTGGTAGTTAACGTGCATTTCAGGGTCGTAGCATTTAGGTTGTCATCGGCTTATTTGAATATCAACTGCGATGCATATCTATAGAATTGACTTAATCTGATAAAAAAAAAGTAAGAGGGGGGGGGGGAAGCCGTAACTCATTAAAATTTAAATAATTCTTATCTCATTGTATTATTAATAAATTACAATAATAATTATTTTTTATTGATATATCATATATAGCCAGTTTTATATATGAGTGCTATTGTTACCAAGAGTTAATTGCGATTTCATAGATTTCAAACTTAATATTTATGCTATTTGTTATAAATATAATTAATTCCATTCAATAGCAAATTCATTACATTGCAATAATTCATTTTATGAAAGTGCAGTGTTAGAATTTTTCTGTTGACTTTTGAAAAAAACACACCTATACCCCAAAATGTGTTATTTTGGAATAAATATCAATTTACGCACTTGCATCCATATAATTTTCAATAATATGTTAATTCCATCTTAAATGTAAAATCCGATTTAATGAATAATTAATTTCCAGTAGAACCGAATTAAGCTTTGTAGGGGCCTTAGGCATCGTTGATTATTTGGAGAAAGGCCCTTTCAAATTCTTGCATTTTTTTTTTATTGATTTTAACTACGCGCGCGCGCACACACACACATAATTAATTTTTAAATTTTAAATTTCAAGATATTAAGAGAAACTAAAATATCAAAACATTTAATAGCAGATAAATTTCAACAGTGTTTAGATTTCATATAAAAATTTTAATTAATATTTAATAATAATTTTAAGCAAAATTATATAAAAAAACTTTTATAATGCTTAAACACAAATATTGCTAGCATTGTTGATGTGTAAGTCGGTTAGACAACTACATGAAATCGAAAACATGGCAAAAAAATAATCATGGGAAGAATATTCTAAAATTTAAATGACACTTAATTTTAATTCGAGTACATAATCTTTTTTAATCAAATGACAGCATAAAACTGAACTACCTGGATTTCTGAAATATCTCAGAAAGATCTTGAGGCCTCCAAAGCTTGATGGCCACTAGGTAATTACCTGTTTTGTCTGTTTGATAATCCGTCCCTGACTTCCAGACAGATCATACTTTATTTTTACATGTTTACACAATTTCAAAAAATCGTCAGAGGAAAAAAAAGGCAGTTCACATTAATACCGCTTAAAAGAATATTGCTGTTCAATTAAATTAAGCCATTAAATGAAAACTCAACAACTCACATGTCAAGATTTAAAAAAAAAAAAAAAAAAAAAAGATTAAAAGAGTGCTCTAACTTTCTGGCAGGTAGATTGACTTTTATTAAGATTAATTTCCTTCTCAGACAGGGCAACATTACAGGAAGTGAGAGCGATTACGTAACAACCAGGTGAGGCGACTTTCTCCTTAAAATCGCCTCTCTAAAGCACGTAGTTATAATAGCGACTGCTTCAGTTTGGCAAGGAGAACTGCTAACATTCCTTCTGATATATGTATAATTACGTACCAGCATTATGAATTTGAAAACTTCATAACTAACATAGCTTTAAAGCTTGGAAATCTCATATTCTTCTTTTTACAATTTACTTTTAGTTTCTAATACATTAAGAGAGAATACTGGAATCGTCACAAAAATTTAAAGAAGGCCTTAATTTCAAACCCAAAACATCGAAATATGATAATGATTGATTAATTTTATTTGGTTGACTATTTTATTTTTAAAATTTTTCTTTATTTAATATTTTTTCTTTTTTTAATAATAATTAATTTCTAAATAATTTAATATCTTTATTTTTAATAATAAATAATTAAATTCCAAATAATTTAATATTTTTTTTCTTTTTAGTAATAAATAATTAATTTCTAAATAATTTATTATTTTTTTCCTTTTCTTAATTTTTTGTATAACATGCCATAAAATATATTTTTAATATCTTTGGAATTCCAGAGAGTATAAATCCAGTAATTAAAATAACAAAAAAAATATTGTTGTAAAATATAATTAAAACATTTTTTTTAATTTATTAAAATTTGCAAAAAAAAAAAAAAAAAAATCGGTATCTGTAAAAAAATTATTTATTTTTGTTTAATGTAATATAAAAAAAAGTGGTGTATAATATGCTCTTTTGAGAAAGGATATTAAATTTTCAATTGATTTCTAGTTAATTATGCTCTAAGTAAGATTTTGAAAAATCCATTTTAACTAGTATAAGGCATCAAGAATTGATGCAAATAAAAAAAAATATATCTGCACAATTATAATTATAAATAAAACATAATAAATAAAACCTATAATATACGAAAACACGCAAAAAAAGAAAAAAAAATAAATTGTATCACATATTGCAATCAGTACTAGCGAGAAAAACAGTAATTATACTGTATACAACTATCATGGATTGCTGCAAATAGAAGAAGAAAATATCTTCACAGTTAGAATTGCAAACGAAACTTTGTTTTTAATTTAATGTCCTTCCTCAGTTCTTTTATATTACTACATACCCCGCTGGGGAACATCTCAGCTATGTAAATGGAAGCTTCCGGTATGATGATTGGTTCTCGTCTCCGCGGTGGGTTTAATGGTATGGACAGCTGTTAATTTATATTTGACCATTAGGATAGACAGATTTCCTCTGAGTTGATTCTGCTCAAAATTTGATAGAAATCTACAAATTTTGCATAAAGGTTGTATACCAAATTTCAACCGTCTAGCTCAAAGCGTTTTTGAACTATCTTTGTCACAGACAGAGACGGACATTTTCCAAAAATGTGTTTTTAGAACTCAGAAAGATTTAAAACGCTGCGATTCCTCAACTTTTGATGTTAGAACTTTTTGATGTTTACTGAGCTTTCTCTATACTACGTGCACTAGAAAGTAAAAAATGGTATATTATAATACTGCTAATATGACATTGAATAGACGATCAACAAAAAGAGGTGAAAACGCAATGAAATCGATACTGATAGATTTCCAATCATCGAAATAGTTAACTGAATTCAAGGGAATAGTAGAATCTTATCAAGGGAACAGATGGATTACTATTAGCGATAACCGAAATTCTTGATAATCGTTGAAAACGAAAGGTCTTCATTTTTCTCTTTTCGCTGAAATGGCAGTTACATAAGAAAAATTTTGTTTTTAATGATTAGATTGTTTTTAACCCCAAGAAAGAATATCTTGCACATATCAAAGGTTATTGGGGGCAAATGCATGCGCTTAATGCAATTAACTTTTAATGTACCCTCGAGCATTCTTTACTTTAGAGCTTAATCTTTAATTTTGTGATGTTTAAATCGTTTCTCTTTGTTGATATCAGCTCGGCGTAGTAATTTTAGTACAATAACAGCACTCTTATCTGTTTTTTCCCTCTATTTTTTAAATTTATTTATACGAAATTATATAAAAAGAAATTAATGTTATCGTCAAAAAAAATTCGACTTTCAGTTTTTAATGAATTTTCATGGTTTAAACCTCTTTTAATCTGAAAGAGAGAGAGAGAGAATTTATGATATTATGATGTCTGTATCTGAACACACTGAGTACGAGATGAAAGGTGGTGTTATGTTATATCTTTGAAGATGAAACGATTCTGATATGAATGAAAGTTGGTGTTTAAAAAAGAAATTTCGTTCGATTTTCCAAAACGGAAAGAATAGGACATTTGAAATTGGTATAAATATTCTCAACATATGTATAGAGTGATACATTGTAATTGTAAATAGTGTGATAAAGGTCCATAACAGATAATAATTCCACATTAATACATTTCTACATAGTTTAACTTTTGGCCTTTATATTATTATTCTATAATTAGTTAATAAATGGTATAGAAAATTTTTTATTAGGAAATTGCAACTAAGCAATTAATAATTTTTAACTGACTTTAATTAAATATTTAGCATTAAAATAAATTTTTCAATTTTTTTTCTTGCAATTCTTACTTCTATTTAAAAAGATTTACATAACTGCTCTTGAACAACAACAACAAAAGTAAAAATCTCGAAATGTAGGATTAATATACGAACGCATATAAAAAAATAACTTTGTATTATTTGCAAGAGTTTTTTATAATAGTTTTAAAATTAATTTTTATGTATCATAAATTATTCATCGTTTTCTTTCTTAATTTCAAATTTTAGGCTCTTAAAAGATCTTTCCGCGGTCTTTTAAACCGTATTTCTAAAATCTTTAGCACTGCAATTTCTTCAGCATTTTCTTACTTTTAAACTTAGGGGAAAGGGGGAAATGCCTGCTGATAATGCACCAGCGCGGTTAAGGGAAATCATGGCTGGGCACTTCAAGCAGTTTCTTTCCTCAATAAGGAAATGATGCTCCTCAGAAGGAATGGCATGTTCTTCAAAAGAGCAATGCCATTTACTAAGACTGAAATCTCTAAAAGTAAAATTCCATTAAATTACTGATAAATATTGTTTGCAAAAGTTAATACTTTATAAATTTATAAACTGAAAGAAGTTTGGGGTACTGCAATTCCTCAATGCAAACAGAAGAACTGTCCTTAATTGTCATCTGTAAATCTCTAAAAAGGAAGTCTGCTTGTGAGAACATGATGTCAAGTTTTGTTTAATTAAATCAATATTTCGTTTCGAAGTAATGCAAGGATTATTTTGGAACAGATTTGAACTGCATGCACTCGAGCTTCTCTCCCTGCCCAAGATTCCACATTGAGCTAGAAACTTCTGTGGGCGCTTGACTTACGATATCAATTGGATTGAGGTCTGTTGAGTGTGCAGGTCTACTAAGACAAGTAAAATCTCTGTTTTACACTTCCAAATTCTGCGAACAGTGCCAGTTTATGACAGGGAGTTCAGACAAGTTGGGCATTCAGGCATTGTGCGGTCTTTACGCCGAATTTGCAGATTTCTATCAAATTTTGAATAAAATATGTTCAGATTAAGTCCGTCTGTCCGAATGTACGAATAAAAGTTAGCAAGATAATTTCTAAACGAAGAGAGCTAGATAGATAAAATTTGGTACACAGATTTAGCATTTATTGTGTAGACACACCAAATTTTGAGCCAAATCCAACGAGAGGTTGACTGTCTGTTGGTCTAAACTTTCAGAAACATGCAAACGCGATAATTCAAAAACAAAATAACAAATATATCAAATTTGGTGTGAGATTTTGTGACTACAAGTGCAGTTTTGTGTCAAATTTAAGTTTCAATTTATTAGAAAAACGTGTCTGAAACACAAATTCGAGTTTTGGGTAGTATTAGTCATAAGAGAAATTAATCGCCGGAGATAACACGATAGATTTAGTACAAATTCTAAATTCACGCCAAAGGTTAATATTTCATAACTATTGTACGCCATTGCCACGCAAGGCGCTCTCTTAAATAACACCTTTATTAGAAAATGTGCGGGAAAGTTTTGAAGAGACCCCTCCCTCTGGTTTTGAAATATTTTTCAGTTTATTTTATAATAATATATTTCATTGTTGTAAATAGATCATGAAATTTAAATCGTTGTCGCTACAAATACTTCATCTTGGATTTTTCCTTCATTATTGAAGAAGAAATTAATGAAAATATGGTTTGCTTTACAAAGATGAATAGATTTTTATTTAAAATATTCTTTTAATAATTTTTTTAAAATTTTGGTGTACTTACAATATGACTTAAATTCACAAATAAATAATCACGGAAATTCTCCTAATTAAGCCCATCTTTGCTCTTTCATTCAGTGAGATATTTTATGCTTCTTCACGTAGCTATCATGTTCTCTAGCGTAAAGTTATAATCGATCTGCGTATAAGTGTCAAGTGGTCATAATAATTTGTCCTCTCGGTGTATATAATGTGATTTTGTCACTTGATCCTTGCTTCACAAATGATATCATTGTTCCTTCTAAATTTATCAAAACTGTTTGTATGTACAAATCTTGTCACATGCAAATAGATTACGTCTTAAAAAAATAACATATATTGCAAATTCTCAGTTTATTTTACTTTTCACTTCCTGACAGTTGGTGTAACCCTCTACTAATACTAAAGGCGAATGTGTGTATTTTATAGGACAGACGCTACATTTAAAATAAGCAGATTTACCACATATATACTGTTAAAGTTTAAAATGTGTATTTAGGAACAATTTTTTGAAATTTTAATTAGTTAAAGATTAATTGACATTATTTCATGAAAACTCCCAAAAATATTATTGCTCAAAATTGATTTTTATATCACTAAAAATTTTTTAAATTATTTTTGAAAATTTTGCCCTTTTACATTAAAATTAAAATTTTTATTTTTTATTTTTGTAGCAACTAAAGTAGTCGATGATAACTAATGTAGCTTCTAAATAAAAATTTCTTGAATTTTGGTATTTTTAAAAATATATCTTTGCGTATAATTTTCAAAAATTGATTTCATTGTTGCAATGAAATTTAAATTACACACATTATTTCATCAAAGATTTAAAAGAATGATTTTTTTCTATTGTTGAAAGGTAAAGGAAAAATATTGCACTCATTATCTTCGCAATTTACAATAGGAATCAGAAAGAGAAATTACATTACAACAAGAGTCAACGTTCAATTTGAAATAGGTTTCCTATACACTTGCATTTTTAATGGAATGTGATATTATGGGACTCGACTCCATTAAAGAGTCCTCAGGGGTCGTCCTCGTCATCTAACAGCTGTTCAAAATTACAAGAACCTTACGAAATAGCCCTAGTGTTGCTGTGAAATGGGACATTAATGTAAACTAATCCTCTCTCTGACGGATCCGTGCAATTTTGTACATATGTTCCTCAGAATCTAGAAAAAGTCACTGCGTTTTTAAAAGTTTCTATGACTCTCTAAAAGAGGTGAAAGTAGGGGTTGAAATTTTATGTTTTTCCGTACTGAACGAATTATCACACAATTTTTTATACTAATATAACATTTAAAATATAAGCTTTTTAGTGACATGAATTTCATATCTAATTGGAATTTATTTATTTTTAATACATTTTTTTAAAAAAAATATTTAAATGCATTTTATAACAATGTCTTTTTTTTCCATTGAAATATTATTTCCATTGAATAATTTTTTGTTTATTTGCTTTTATTATTTCGCGTACCTTTACTGACATTGAAGTTATTTTCATTCATTTTCATTTCTTTTTTTACGCATCTCTTTTAGTTGAGTTTGAGTTGAATGAATTTGCTACATAGAAGCTCTTGATACGTGTTCTAAACACGTATTTGAATTCACTTGCACTTTTAAAAGTGCAGCCTTTTTTAAGTAATGCAATACTTATTGAAAGTACTGCATTTTTTTGACTGTGCAATCTAATTTTGCTTCATATTTTAATAATTTTTAAATTTTAATGCTGCAAATTAGCATATTATAAATAGTTTTTTTTACTGGTTTTTAACTTGAATTTACTGAATAGAATTCTATTTAAAAATAAATAAATAAACGAATTTAAAATATTTTCAAAGTATATGTTTATTTATATTCCCGTTGATATTTCTATTGCTCACGTTTCACCGTATTTCGTGAAAATTGTTTACTTGCAGATTATCTAAATTTTACAATCACATCCTTTGGATTTTTTTTAAAGAAACTTTTATGTATCTGAACAAAAGAATCTTTATATTGCCTTCTTTTGATATTGTTAATCTTTTAAGTTAATTTAAAAATGCTACTATGAATACTTTTAACTTAATTTAAAAATGCTACTATGAATACTTTTAACTCAATTTAAAAATGCTACTATAAATACTTTTAAGTTAATTTAAAAATGCTACTATGAATACTTTAAAACCAATTTAAAAATGCTACATGGACCTAAAAACTCCCTTTTTTTCCCCATGTCCAATGGATTCTAAAGAGAGGACTCAAAGAAGTTTTTACATATATATGCCAACTATTGACACTAAAAATCTAGGTTAAAACCTCTTATTCTTTTTTAACATAAAAACTTTACAACTTAGAAATATGTATATTTCAATTTTTTCGCTCACATACATATGGAGCAAATAGACGCAGACGGAACTGCGGGTACAGCAGCTAATATTTTATAATTCATAGAATTTGTAATTTTTTTATAGATTCTTCTATTTGCAATTAGGCTAATTGCACCTTTTAATAGACCTTCTTTCAATTCGTCCATCTCCTCAGCCTAGCTGCCCCAGGCAGCTAGCTGCCTTGTTGGAAATTTGCCACTGCATATGTGCGAATAGACATATCGACAGATATTGAATCCCTTAATTCAAAAGCTGATAATACAAATCTATTATTCTAATATTAAAACCAGATGCCAAATTTCATTTATCTAGCTCGTTGCATTTTGAATTATCATATTCAAATGGACGAGGATGGGATTACAGAGAGATTTCCTGTAGAGATTTTATGAAAAATTTGATAGCTCTCAACTACTCTGGTTCAAAGACCACAAAACCAACCAACCTCCAGCTGAAGTTTATTGTTATTTTGTACAAACAAACATAAATTTTTTTTTGTTCACATACAGGGAACTTTACATCTCGAAGAAAATTTTTTTCGATGATTGCTGTATTTTATCTAGGACTCGGATTATAAAATAGATTGAGCAGACAACTGTTAGAGGTACCGTAACTTCTGGATGAAGGCAGGTGATTAAAAAATTCCGCCATCATTCTTGAAGTAGGTATGATTACTTAGGGAAATACTTTTAGAGTAATTTAATTTTTAGCCTTTATTTGATTCTGAAAAGCCATGTATTCTGAAGTATTTGAATAAAAATTTAATATTTCAAAACATTGCTTTTAGGATATTTTTCATGTTTTCAAATTTGCTTGCAATTAAGTTGGTTTAATTTTTGTATATAGTTGACGAATTGATTTGCTACTTAATAGCCCTAGCGAACTTAGTATACGAGTTATTAAAATGCATTAAAAAATGTTATATTTTTTTTACCTTTTTATTTAAATTTACTTTTAAATTAATTTTTTTTTTATTTGCTAGATAGAAAAACTCAACTCTGTTGAAGATAATCCGCATTTAAATATTTTATTATTTCAGCTTTTCTTAATACTTTTTACTTACAAGCTATTTATAATGATATTAAATTAAAAAAAATATATAAAATATTGGTTTTTGAAATGGAAAAAGAGAAGAATTTTGCTGTGCTTCAGGACTTCTATAGAGCTTAATTCGGTCCTTATTTTTCTCTGCATCTTTTGTATTGCTAGAAAGTAAAATGTAATTAAAGTAACCTTTTTCATTTCTTAAACAAAAGTAATTATTTCTTATTCATGGGACAGTTTTTTAAAGTAAGAATTATTAATCCTGATTTCTATTTTGTACAGCACATTTTCATATGATAATATTTTTTGACAGGCATATCTATTCCTTGCATGAAACAAAAAACACAATACATATATTTCCCTTTAATAACAAAGGCAGAAGAATTAAATTTAAACTATTATCGTGTGCTACGAAGCTTCGGTCTATACATAGGCAAGCAGATAAGCAGCTAAAGAACGGAGGGAAAAAATAATGCCTTTTAATGTTTTTTTGCTTATGCAATGCAATTAGTTCATTATAACATATTTAGCTATATGAAAAGTCAGAACAATATAAGAAATTAAATTGCTGCATTAAAAAAAAATGTGAAAATTTACTTTTGAAAAAGTCAAAGTTTTTTTTTTTTAATTAAAAGCTTTGATTTTTAAAAGTACTTACAAAGCTTTTAAATTATAAATCTAATTGATTAGATTAAAATTTTTAATTAAAAAAACTGCATCAAGCTATACATATCTCTGTAATAATGAACAAGTATAACCCCAATCTTAAATTTATTGCAATGAAAAGATGGGGAAAGGAAGTGGAAGCATTACTTTTAGGCCTCCACTTTCTCTTTGTTTGTTTGTTCCTCTGTTTTGCATATGATCGTGAAATTCTAATACAAAGAAAAATCACAAAATAAATCAATTGTTTTCAAGGAATATTTTAATTGAGAAATTATGATTGTTTTTTCGCTTATCTGGGGATTGAATTTGGAAAAATGCAATATTGAATAACTCATACAGTATCAAATGAAAGAAAAACATTTAAAAAATGAAATTTTTAGTAAAATGTGATGCACGGGTTTATTTTAGGAACGTGGTGGAAAAAATTGGAGCATTATTGAAAAAATAGTTGCTAAATTTGTTTCATTTTGTCTTAGCAAATTTTACTGCAAAGCATTCCTTGATTCCTGTAGTAGATTTCTTAATATGTAATGTGATACAATAATCATGTACAATTAGCCTTTTTAAGAATTCTTAGTGAGGGGAGGTCAGAACGTAGTAAAATAAAATATATATGCATCATAATTTCTTGTTTCTATCAGCTCTTTCATGGACTGATTGCACCATCTAGTGACGGATTGAGGAAATAAAAGCGGACTCTGAAAAATGAAATGAAATTGATTGCTTGATTGATACTAATTTTTCCTCTCTATTCTTGTAGGCTCTTCAATTCCCTTTTGTGCCCCCCTTTTTTTAAAAGGGAATGAATTTCGATTTCATATTATTAATTTAATAATTAAGTATAGTGATGTTTCACACCTAATGATATATAAATTTTTAATATTTTTGCTATGTACTAGTTTGCGTCTTTCTGATGCAGTTGAGCTTGATCCTCGGGAGACCTCCCGAAGATCAAGAGCAGAGTCTCAATGAAATATTTTCTGTTATCAATCAGGAATTTAACAGCCTATGATCAATGACTTTACTCTGATCCGATAATGCTTTTAAATTCTACTCAGTTCCCTACATATTTTCTTGAAAATGAAATAAGGATCTATTTTCAAAAATTCAGGAAAAATTTTTTGAAGTTATTACTTAGATGTACCATAAATCTCTGATGCATAGATAAAAGAAAACTGTTTGTCTGTATGCTTTTGAGTAATAATCAATTTCATGATAATCATTAAATTCAATCCAAAATTTCTTTTTAACATAAAAAAAGACATCGCATAAATATAACTCTGAAGTTTAACAAAAGAAAGAAAAATATTAACAATTCAAGGAACTTCTAAGACATGCCCCCCCCCTTTTTTTTTCTCTTCCAGAAATAAATACTTGACGCCATATTTTTAGTTTAAGGAAAATCGCATATTTGAACTTAAGTAAGACATTTTTACATTGGAAAAATGACCTTTTTTTTCCTTTTTTGCTTATGAGTTTAATGTTCCCTCTTTTTCTTATAATTTTTATTTTATTTGAAAATTTTTATTTTGTTGTCATAATCATGTTTATTTTTTAGGGATTTTAAATGAGAGATATATACTTTCACTCCTATCGCTGGCTTGATATTTTATCATGCAGTGGGTTATATATTATGTTAGTTTTGAGTATTAAATTTTTTATTCTAATTTAATGAATTTTTATTTGAAATTATCTTTACTTTTATTCTTGTTACATTTCCATGTTTAATATTTGTTCAGTGTTCTTGATATTTTGTTTATGTAGTCAGTATGAGTCGTAAATTAACACTTAGAGTGAGCGGTTAGTTTATTCATTTGTGGAAAACCCCTGATCCTTTTATATTAATATCAACCAAAACCAAAAGTAATTTACTTGAAGTGAATGTGTTCCGATTGTACTCATGTTTTACTTCAGCGAGTCTTAGAAATCATGTCTGAATTCAAATATTCGTAATTCAATAACATGTGCATATGGAAAATGTTGAGTCAATTAAAGTGAATAAATTTGCTTAACGAAAATGTGTCGGTAAAAGCATATGATACAGTCCATTTTTTTTAACATTTTATTTTGTTCAGTATGTTAATTTTTTTGTATTTTCATATATTCATTTTATAAATAACTACATTAAGATTTTTTTTTAAATTCTTGTAATGTTTTATGATATATTTGTGCTGCGTTTTATAAAATCGACCGTATGTGAAGAAAAGGAGAAAATATATGACGTTTTATTTCATGTAACAAATAAATCAGTAGGAGCTTTGAACTACATTTGGAATCAAATGTTGAACTTTCTTCATTATATCTTAAATTCTATACTACATATATTGTATTTTTTTGTTAAATAATAATTAAATATCTTACTCTAAAATTGTCGATCATTAAACTCTAATAGAATAATTTGTACAATTTTTTTTCTTGAATATTCATATACAAAACTTTTTACAAAAGAATGAATGATTTTTCTTTTTTTAAAAATTATAGTTGTTCTATAAATAAGGTAACATTTTGATTATTTTCAAAGTATGTGTTTTTTTTTCCTTCTTTTTGCTATATATGTGAAGAAAAATTCTTTCTTGAAAATGTTAACTTCACCTTTCTATAGTACACATGTCAAAAATTATTTATGAAATTATTGATCCTACTTGGTTTGTATTGCGTTTTTTACTGGTTATCAAATTATTTGTCTAACCAAGGAAAAATTATATATTTAAATTAAATATTTGAAAATATATATAAAATTTTTAAAATTGAATTTTAGGTATCAATAATTGAAAAATTACTTTTCACTCTATACTTTATTTTAATGTTTATTTAAAGATTATATTTAAAAATACATCTTCTGTTATTTTTAAAGAAATTTAAGATTTTTATCATCCATTATAATTTAAATATAAACATCCGAGTTAAATTTGAGTTCAGGAATCTAACTTAATCGATATTTTAGTATGTGTGTGTGTATATATATATATATATATATACACATATATATATATATATATATATATATATATATACACAAATAAATTTTTTACATAACTCCTCTTGTTATTTTTTTTAAAGAAGATTTTATTAAAATTAGATATTAGTTGGGGAAGGGAGGGGAGTCATCTAAAAGATTAAATTTCATATAGGAATATAAATCAGAAAGAAGACAATTAAAAAAGATGTTATTAAATAAATTATTTCTAGATCATTTTTTTTATTAACAAAAACAAGTTCTCAGAATATTGATGGAAGTTATTAAATTTCATTTTAACATATAATATAGTTAATATGCGATATGAAATAATGATTCGCAAGAATAAAAAAAAAAATTAATTTTTCAAAATGTTTATGAATGTTATTTTCACAATTATTGAATGTAGTTTAATGGAGAATTGGCATTAAAAGTTACTTTTTATAAAGATAATTTTCTCAGAATTTTAAAAAATTATTTTAATGTGTATCATTTTTTAAAAAGAAGAACAGATTTTTTTTTTTGGTATATTGCTTGCAGATAGAATAATTGTAAGTAAAATTCAATAGATTCTTTTAAGCAGATGGGGCAAAACGTTTTATGTTATTATATCTAATTAAAAAAAAAAATTGCCTACACTTTATTAATAAATAAAGTATATTTATCTGTAGTTAGAAATTTTTAATTTTGCCTTTTCATCAGCTGTTATTGTATTTGATGTATTACAATATATATGTATATATATATATATATATATATATATATATATATATAAATTTTTTTTTTTTTTTTTAGTTTTCAAATTTTTTGAAATACCTGAAATGCTTGTAAAAGTGATATAAAATATTTAATAAAACTTTTTTCTAGAAAATGCTTTTACATTTATTAATAATTAAAATGAATTTTTGAAAAAAATATTTAATATAGACTATTTTATTTCAGTGGTTTCTGTACATTATGCTTTTTATATTGAATTTAATGAATCTTTTTAAATTATCCTTCTTTTCTAAAGATGTCTTTTATTTTTATTTCAAATTTTATTTATGATATGTTATCTTTTAGTTTAAAGTTTTATAAAAGTTTTTCAAATATTACTAACATTATAGTTTTTTTAAAGCTTTTAGTGAGTTATTAAATATAAATAAATTATTCTTGTTAGACTTACTTTATTTTTACCATTTATAATTATTTAAATTTTATTTCTTGATTTTTCAGGAGCTGTTGTCTTCATTTAGAGTACCAAAAGAAAGCATTTGATACAAGGGTTTTTAAATTCAATTTATGGCTACTTCATCAACAAGAACAAGATCAATATGATTAAAAAAATCTAATTAAAAATTGTGGAAAAACTGTGTGAAATTTTGAAAATCTGCTGCCGATCTTCCTATTGCAATCACACTGCAGTATCACTTTTGGACAGTATCTGTTAACAAAAACAAACTTGATTTGTAGTTTAGAGGTTACAGGAAATTAATTTTTGTTTTAATTTGTGTCGTATATAAGTATTGGTTGTGTTTTTATTTTGTGAAGGAAGAATTGTTAATGCTTTGCCAGAAAATAACATCTATAGATTTTAATTATTTAACTTTGTAATATCAGAGTCAAAAATAGTATTGGCAAAAAATATTGCATTTTAATTTATCATTGAATGTATTGCCAAGTGTATTAAACATATTTATATATCTTTATCAGACTTTACTAATAATGTATCCTAAGTATGAAGCTGATTTTAACATATCAACACCTGTTGACCGTACTCCAAAATACTTAGTAGAAAAATATATATACTGAGCAAAAAGAAACATCTTTAAGTTAGTCATGAAGAAATTGATTTTCTATCAATTTTTTTTACCGTAGTGATTTCATTTGATAAACAATTTGACTATAAAACTTCACATCATTTTTTGCTGTTGTTTCATAAGATTTTAATTTTGCTTACTATATCTTATCAGTGTTTCATCCTGCATATTTATGAGTTAAAAAACAATTGAGAAAATATGACTAATGCTTATATGAGAAATAAACTTTATGCTCTTCATTTCTGTTAATATTTACTAGTCAGTATGCTTGTTCAAGCACCAAAGTGGACAGACTTTTTGTCCTGTTTAATTTGCCAAAATGGGTTTGAAAGCTCTGTTCGTCGACCTGTCAGTTTGGGATGTGGTCATACTATTTGCAAAAGTTGTTTATTAAATCTTCAGAGGAGGCAGTGTCCTTATGATCAAACAGCCATCAATACTGATATAAATAATCTTCCAGAAAATCATGCCCTTCTTCAGCTTGTTGGTGAAAAAGCGCCTACAAAATTACCAGCAGTTGTACCTTTAGTTTCTGAAGGAAATATCAAGTATTACCTTGAAGCAAAGAAATCTATTGAAGAAATAGCCCTATACTTGAAACCACCTTCATCTTTAGTCAGCAGTATTTTACCAAAGAATCCACTCAGCAAACCTTTACAAAGAAAGTTAGTTACTTTAATTAACTGCCAACTCATTGAAGAAGAGGGCCGGAAAAGAGCCATTAGGACGGTTCGTTCTGTTGGTGAACGAACTGTTACTGAATTAATACTGCAGCATCAGAATGCACAAGCCCTTTCAACAAATTTATGGGCTGTTGTTAGAGCAAGAGGTTGCCAATTTCTAGGGCCAGCAATGCAGGAAGAAGTGTTGAAATTACTATTGCTAGCTTTGGAGGATGGTTCAGCACTTTCCAGGAAAGTTTTAGTTCTGTTTGTGGTTCAGCGTCTTTCTCCTCATTTTCCACAAGCATCCAAAACTAGCATCGGGCATGTTGTGCAATTATTGTATAGGGCTTCTTGCTTTAAGGTATCTAAACGTGATAAAGACTCTTCATTAATGCAATTAAAAGAAGAGTTTTGCACATATGAAGCTCTAAGGAGAGAACATGATGCTCAAATAGTGCAAATAGCAATCGAGGCGGGATTGCGTATTACACCAGAACAATGGTCTGCACTTCTCTATGGAGATACAGCTCACAAATCTCATATGCAATCCATAATAGATAAACTTCAGACGCCGCAAGCATTTTCTCAGAGTCTTCAGGAATTGCTTTTGGCACTGCAACGTAATGGTGATCCTGGGCATTTATTAGAATTGAAACCGCATTTAGAGTTACTAGCTGGTATTGAATCAAGTCCAAATGTATGCCCACCATCTTGGGAAGACTTGAACAAAGCATTGGGAGCAACAGTAATTGTTGTTAGAGGATTGTACGAGTATATTCAAAATTTTGGAAATCGTAAATTGAATGAGATTCGACTGAATTCAAATGTAAAGTATAAGACAAGTATGTGTCGTGATTTACTTCATCGAAGAAATTGCCCAAGAGGTTTAAACTGTACTTTTGCACATTCTGAGAGAGAATTGGAACAGTTTAAAGGTAGAAACATTGCTGCTGTTGATGAACTGACTTCTGCATCAAGTTCAAGAAATTTTACTTTTGATGATTTCAGTGGTGGACAGAGTGATACTGATATTAGTGTTTCAAAATCAGTAGTTGCCAGCAATTCTTCTTCTTTTTTTAGTCATTCAAGTTTTAGCTCTATGCCAACATTATCTGATTGTACAACTAGCAATGTTTATAATGGAATTTATTTACCTGAAGTTGCTGTTGATAATTCTTCCAGTTCTTATTTGTGTAATGGTTATGATGCTAATAGATCCTTGTTACCTAATTATTCATCTGCATCAAATGAGCAAGATTTATACCAAATGTCTTGTTCACAATTATCAGATGATCATTCTTCAACTAACAAATCATCACAAGTTTCTGTTATCACAACCATCTTGTCAAACATTCTTGACTACAAATCTTGGTGTCATGCAGATCCACCTAGTTAGTTTGTTACTGTTAATTTTTATTAGATCTGAAAAATGAAAGCTTGATTAATAAGTATTCTTCTCAAATTAGAATTTTAAAATATATATGTTATTAATTGCTGACTTTTGTTTCTTTCAGATGCAACTTTTGTACTAATGAATAAAATATAAATCTATTATCATACAAATATATACAGTTTTTTTACTAAAATAGAAAGCAAGTTTTATAAAATGGTAATTATCTAACGAAGCTATATTATTAATTGAAATTTAATTTATAGATTTCTAGGATGTATTTTAGACTTTTAAATGTTAATCAAACATTTTATAGTTATTAAAAACTCTCTATTTTAAAATGTAACTTACAAAACAACTACAGAAAAATTCTAACAATTCAAAATATTTGTAATTGCAACAAACTGAAATTTTTAATTTGTGTAACAGCTATATGCAAGGTACGATCTAAATAGATTTCAAGACTTATTCCAATAAATCCTTCCATCTACAAACGTCATTTTGTGAAATGAAAAAGATAAAATTGTATCGAAAGTGTTTGGGTAATATGTATACATCAGTTAGATTATTAACCTGTGAATACATAAAAAAAAATTGCATTTTATAAAGGAAATTTAATTAATCAGGTAATTGATTATTACTGTAGTCACAGGAAAAGATAGATATATTTCAAATATCTTTCCTGTCGAACTTGAAAAAGAGAATAAAATGTGATAAGGGAATTTGATGAGTCTATATAGATATGTTATTTAAGTAGACTAATTATAGCCAAAAGTTATATGTAACTTAAACTGAACTTTTATAAAAATTTATAACTTCTTTTACATGACCTCTTGATATTATATGCTATCAAATGTATAAAGCATTATTATATATGTGTCTGATTTAAATGTCTTTTTTGAATGGATAACAATGTTTTCCTATGCTATGATGACCTGCCCTCTTGACTTTCATAAAATGAATTATTTTTTAAATCAATTTGAAATAAATGCATTTTAATTAACTTCTTACACTATAAATTAATTAGCAGAAATGTGTAATGTGCGTAGCATGCCATGGTGCAAGAGGTTAGGACTCCTTTATGTTTATTGCATTTATAATATTTTTTAAAAATTATTTTGATATTTACTAAAGGTAGCTGCATAATTTTTTTTCTTCATTTAATTATTGAAATTTTTTGTGAATATATTCATGTTCTTGTATACAAAATGCATGTAATTTAATGCTTGGCTTTTCATTAGTTTTGCTTTTGTGATGCTGGTATATTTTTATTGTACTATATGTTAAAAAAACCTGTTGTTATAAATGTTCTAGAATTAATATTTGTTAAGACAAATATTCATGTTTTTTAAATATGCTATTGCATATACTGCTTTATTCAGATATTTTGATTGGCTATTCTGGTCGAGCTCAAATTTGTCATGGTTTTTATTTTTGTTTAATATTTTACAGTTCTAATGAAATATTTTGTATCAATTGAAACTTGTAGTAATTATCAATGTTATGTAATTTAGAAAGAAAAAAAAAGATTTAAATTGTAAAAAAAGTATTTTTTTACAATATTGAATATGTATATTGCAATGCAATGTCTTAGTTTATGGTATGGAATTGTATTCTGATATTGTTTCTAAATATATTTAAGTATCTGTAGAAATGTTTTTATTTATAGTATTATTTATTTTTACCAAAATCAAACATTATTGAAAAGTGTTTTTTTTTTTATATGCAGAATAAAAACTTTTTTCTTTTAATCTTGAAGTGGATTTCATTATTTTTGATTGATTTGATTCATATAGATTAAATGCATTTGGATCGAAATATGTGTGTCTAGATGATTTATGAAAATAAATATATATCAAGAATTTTAAAATCAACAACATTTTAATCTCTTGCGTTTTTTTCATTTATATTATAGTTATATTTAGCCCTAGAATAAATTAATTTTAATTATATTTAAAATTTAAATTATATTTTAATTGCATTTAATTATTATAAAACCATTTTATTTCTTTATCTATTTTCTGTTAAAGATTTCTCTTAATAATTTTTGTTAAAGAGCTCAATAAAAATGTTCGCTGACTATGCAGGGAAGAGATCCATTGCAACATTTCACAAATCATTTTAATTAGTCAATAATTATTAAATAAAATTAGAGGGTATATATTATGACTTAAATTTGATACATAAATTTAATAATTAAAAAAGTTAATGAAAAATAAAATTAAACAATTTTATTAATCTTAAA
Source organism: Argiope bruennichi (assembly GCF_947563725.1). Lineage (NCBI taxonomy): Eukaryota > Metazoa > Arthropoda > Arachnida > Araneae > Araneidae > Argiope > Argiope bruennichi. Next base: position 62,840,094 of record NC_079154.1, read on the forward strand.
ATTTCTTGTAAAATATTTTTATAATATAAAATTGAAATTGCATCATGCATTTTGAGATATTGATTTTTGTAACAAATTTTGAGATATCTGCATTCTTTGATCTTTTGAATTAATGCGAGATATACGAATTTTACTTTCCCAAGAATTTTTGTTTCACATAATTATTTCAAGCAGTTCTGTTTACTTTAGGGAAAGCTCAAAAATGTAATTTTAATTCTTAGGCTTAATTTTTTTTTTTTGTACACAACTTGCTATTATTAATATATATTACTCTGAAGGTTTTTAGTAGATAAGAGTTTTATATGGAAGACAATTTTCATACAGAATTTAGTTATGGCATTTTTAATTTAAAAACTCAATACCTGTTCATTTATAAAAATGATTATACTTGTACACTTAAAATTTTTTTTTTCTACAAATTTATATTTAAAAATAATTTATATATATGTAAAATTATGTGGAAAAGTGAGAATGTTATAATAGTGAAATGAACTATATTTTAAAAATAAATGAAAATTTTTTATACAGATTTAAAAATAAATATTTTTATTATAATATTAATTATTAATGGTTTTAGCTTAGTGAATTTGAAGTAATTTTAATAGTAACATTAGTTTTATTTAATTATAAATTTAAATAAAGAGATTATATTTTATGTAATTCATTTAGTTATATTATTTTAATATTAATGTTAGTAGTCTGAAATATTTAAATGCTTATTTTGAAATAGAATGCATTTATTTCAATATTCTTTTTAAAACAATTTTTATTATTTCAGCTATTGAAGAAGGACTACCAAAGATTGTGAGTTACCAAACTATAGTGTTTTCTGCTGAACCTGTTAAATATAGCAAATATCCTTTAAGGAAAGAGGACAGATTCAAATGTCCTCACTGTCCTTATTCTTCAAACATAAGTACAAATTACAAGCACCATATGCTGACTCATACAACAGAACGGCCATTCACTTGCTCAGTGTGTGGAATGGGATTCATACAGAAACAAAATATGAAGAATCATATGGCACAACATAGTAAAACTACCATTTTTTTTTAAAATAAGCAAAATTGATTGATAGATGTGCCACCTTTACTGTAAAAAATGTTTGATTTTTAAAATATTGTTTTGCTTTTTTTTTATCCTTTTAAGTATAAATTAACTTTGATGACAAAATTAAAAGAAAAAGAATGTTAGATGCATTTTATCAAATAATCAAGCTTCAGATTTCTTTGCATGTATGTTTTATGCAAACTCTCTCATTTCTGTATGTTATCTGTTTATTTTTTTTTTTTAAAGTAAAAAGTTAGTTTTCTAAATTTTGTCTGAAAAGAGTCGTATTTAAAGATTTTATTTCTAATGTTTGTAATAATACTTGAAAGATTTAAATCCTTTAATATATATATATATATATATATATTTACACATACACACATAAATATTGATGTCAGTTTTATCAAAATGGGATTAAGTAAATTTAAAAAAATCTGTACGTTTTGCTCAGTTTTTTGAAAATTTCTGAGTATCAGTTATTCTGGAAAAAATTTATTTGTTTTCTATGTTCCTTTGATGTGAAATTTTGACCATGTGAAATTTTCAATGTCCCATTTTAGGAAATATGCATTCTGTGTGTTCTTAATTTCTTTGTTGGCATGCCTAAATGGCGTGCATTTGTTCGTTTCAGCAATTTAAAAGTTCCTGATAATGAAGGTATATTGTGATATTTTTAAAAAAATTTGTTTTATATTTGTAGTGCCAAATAGAACTTTGGTATTAGTGATATTGTTTCAGTACATTATTTGGAATTTTGTCCTGAAAATAGTATGGAGGTACAAGAGAATTAATTCATGTTGCCTTATATTTCTTTAATCAGACCCCATATTTACTTATAGGAATGGTTGTTTTTCTGATTGCAACAGAAGTTTAAATTATTATGTTATGAAAATTAAACTGTTCCTATTTTTAAGATGCACTAATATTATTTCAGCAAATATGTGTTTTATAGCATAGAATTATTTATATAGGTTATACTCAGTTAAAAAACTTTTTTTTATCATAACATACGTACTGTAAAACCTATAATATATTTTTATTTTACTTTTATAGAATTGATTCATATTAAATATTTATGCTCTCTTATTTAGATTATTTCCTCTTCCAAAGTCCTTTTAAAAACTATTTGAAAAGAAAAATTTCTATAGTCTATGTATCTTCTTTTAATAAATATAGGAGTTTTCCTGTGTAGATGAGTTAGCTATAAATTTCATTGTGCAGGTGTTTCAATATATTCTTTTATATTGAATCTAGTTATTGGTTATTTTATTTCTGGTAATTCTTACAAGAAGTTTGAAATTCTAATATTGGTCAAACATTCTCATTTTTAAAGAAATGATCAAAGTGATTGATCCTGAAAAAGAATTATTTATATAAGGGAATATATTCACAAATTAAAAATTGTGTTTTTGTTTAATATCTCTTCTTTCTTTATTTTGTTGTTGGTTTATTTTTCATAATTGATTATTTATAGTGATAATGTATTTTGCATGTTTAGAAATTGAATGCAAAAAGTAAGACTTTCTTACATAATATTTCAAATGCATATAAAATTCAAAATTATTTACAGTGTCTCTTAACAGACAAAAACACTTTCATTAAATCTCAAAGTGTATTTTCATATTATTATAATTAGACAAGAAATAATTGTTCTTGAAATGAGGAATTATTAAAATTTAGAAGGAAAGGAGGAAAATAGTATTTTAATGTAAGCAATGCAAAATAAACATTTCACTTAGCTTTTTTTTTTAAAAAAAAAATGCATTTGATGGAATGAAAATAGCTTTTGATTTGTCCTAATGTATTGTTTATAGTATATTGCTTAAAGTATTTTTAATTAAAAATTTTTTTTAAGAGTTCATTTTTTTTTAAATTTTAAACTTTAATATATATATTGAATATATTATTTCATTCTTGAATCTCCTTTTTTAAGCATTTCTTATTAATGCACCAAGCATTTTTAAAATACCTGTATGAGTTTTTATACATTTTCAGTTTTTTTTTTTTGGGGGGGGGGAGTTTCTTTTAATGCAATTTTCTGTTTTTCATTTTCTATTGTAATGATTTATTTATCAGTATTATTCAAAGAAGCAAAGCATTCTTTTTAAATATACATTTATGCTAATCCCTGAATTTTCTAATATAGGAACTTTTTTTCCTGATGATTTAATACATATAAATTAATATTGTTTTTTTAAATGTTTTATTTAAGTATAATTTTAAGTTTTTGATGCTTTATTTAAATTTATTTCATTTTTACTTTTATTTAGTCAGCTAAAAAAGTTTTTATTTGAATTCACTCGCTTTGATTTTTTGACAACATACAATTTTCCTGTTGATAAATTATTTCATTGAATATGTATATTATTATTTATGCTTTTAACAGATAGTTTCTTTTTAACGATTTTTTTCAAAAATTAACAAACTGTTAAGGAAGTTTTCTTTTGATTATTTTGGTACAGTTTATAAGCTCCACATTTGAAAATTCTAGCACTGAAAGTTTTAATTTATTTAGCTTATGTATTTATTTTAAGAAAATTGTACATTTTCTAGGAGAAATTTTGTATATATTTAAGGTAAGGGTGAGAATAAAGGATTGTTGTTTTTCTTGTTTTATCAAATGTGTCCTCATTAATTCTGAACTAATTCATGAAAATTTAAGAAAAATTCTTTTGACATTGTTTTTAATACATTTAATATGGAGAAAATAATAAAGTTTGCATTTTTATAAAATAATTGTTTATCATGTTAAAAGATTTAAATTGTAAAATCAAACTAAACAAAGAGTAAAAGAATGTATTTCTAAAGGACAACATTGTTCTCTGCTTAAGCTTGTATTGTCAGTAAAAAAAAAAAAAGTTTATTTTTCTCTTATCACAATTTATAACTTGCGCAGAATTAAGTACTTAGTGTTCAGTTTGAATTCTGTATGGTTATATATTCTCAGAAAACAAAATTTCTTCAAAGGATGTATATATACAGGATATCCATTCTAATTATGGCCTAATAACCGATTTCTTAACTTATAAGAGAGAGGCACATGCTTTCAGTTGAAAAATATTCTCTAAATAAAGTATTATATATTATGTCTAAATTTTTATACAGTTATAGTTGGCTTATTGGTTATATATTTTTTTAAATGTTGACAAGTAAATGTTTTAAACAGAAACAAATTCCACTTTTCTGTGAGAAAAGCTGGCCAAATTATCAAGTTTAGAATATCACTATTTCAGACCATTTCAAGAAAAAATTACGAATCGTTGCACAGCATTTCAATAAGGTGCCTGCAGATTTTTTTTTTTTTTTTTAATGCTAATGGATTAAGATTATTTTACTAAGACTGTATAAAAATTCAGACATTGTAATTTTTTTCAAAAAATATTTTTATTAGCTTCAAAAATATAAAATTCAATTTCTAATGCTATTTAGTGCATTTTTTAATGGGAAGTATATGTCTATTTGTAATCATTTAGAAATTGCATATTGGGTCATGATTAGAATGGATGCCCTGTATTTTAGTTCACAATATAAGTAAAGTATTTAAAATTATAAAAAACAAATTGGATAGAATTGTTGTAATAAGCCAAAGAAAACTTTTTGTTGATGAATATTCTTTCAAATCCTTTTTTTATGGATATAATAAAATAATTTTAAGAATATATAATCGCAGTGTCAATCAAGTTTTTTTTAATGTTTTGAACTAATTTATCTAAAACAACTGAATATTCTTTTTAAAAAAAAGTAATAGCTAAGTATATATGAATTTATTAAATTTTTTTTTGTACATGTACACATATTACATTTTCATATCAATTTAACTTATAGTTATTTGTTCAATTAATGTGTATTTATTTGATACTTTTTAGTTGAAGTATATTCAAGATATTGATAAAAAAATAAGAGCTTAAAAAATCTTTTATTCATGTAGCAGTATACCTTTGCTGTTAAATATCAGCCTTAATTTCTCTTCAAGTTCTTTATTAGTCCCATGCAATTGCTTCACTACTTTAGATGCCCATACAAAATAATCCTGTACACGTTCTTCAGTCCATCCTTTGGGTGTGACTCTCAATAAATCTCTTAGATTATGTAGCTTATCAGCAAGTTTCACTAATTTAGCTTCATAAGAAATGGAAGAAGCATGTTCAATTTGTAATTCTTTACGAGTGAGCTTAGAAAGTGTTTTATCATCTGTGACTTCAGCAACAATATTCCTCACAGCAATACCAAAATGAGTCTCAATTTCTTCAAAAGTTGTATCTGTGTCTTCAACAGTGTCATGAAGCAAAGCAGCCTGAAGAATTAATTAATTTAAAAAACATGAGCACTTTAAATAGCATGCTAAAAAATAGAGAAATTATGGATATACATTTATAATATCCACTTTTATTCATTAACATTTTATACTGCATTCAATTTACAGAACCATTGGACTATTAATGTTGATAACAATAATAGTTTGACTATTTTTGATTTCTGTAAATCTTCATTCTTTAAATAAATAAATTTCCCAGATTTAGCAAACACAATGTGAAAATCAAAATTGAAAAAAACTTTTATAAAAGTTTTCACTACTTTAATTGTGAATCAGTTTGGACTTCAAATTAAATCCATCTTAATCCAGTTCATAGAATTATTTAGATTGTAAATTTAATTAATTTGAAAATGCTTAACATTCTGCATTTGATCAAGCAGCACAAATATTTGAATTCTTCTACTTCACCATTTTCCATAGAAAAATTATACAAGCATAAAAAAAAAAGATTAATAATTAAAATAATGAATATATATATAATCAATATTCCCATTATTATATGAGATAAAAGAAATACCATTTAACTATTTTTGTTATAAAATATTCTTTGAAAGTCATTTTATATCTATAAATAAATAATTTTTAAGTCTTCATTTTGCAAGTATTGTATAAAGTAGAACTGTCATCATTAGTAATATTGAAAATAAATATATACTTATTAAATACGTTTTGCTAACAATACAATTTGAAACTGTCAGTTCTATTTAAGACAAAATAAATGTAATCAGTATTGTCTATATTGTATGAAATGATATTTATCATGTAGCTAGTTTTGGAACAAATTATTCCCTAAATGCTTTTTTTTTATTCCTAATTTTTTTTGAACACTTATATGTGCAAGAATAAAATCCTACTTATTTATTTGATCAGTTTGATTAACCAGTGTTAGAGTTTTTTTTTCTTTTCTTTTTCCAGTTCGATCATTTTGATTAACTAGTTATTAGAGACAAACTAAATAGCTGAATCATTCTCTGGTAATTCAGTTTCCAAATCAGATATAAATGAAGTGGACCATTAGGTGTTTGGAATTCTTCAGTTCTATTCAGACACTGTCAAACAATGATTTATGGATAATCAGTTCCAATTGTATTGTTAAGATTATGCCACCACCCCTCAAACTAAAATGCAAACAAATTAATAAACATAATGAGATATGCTGATTTGAGTGAACACATCATGTAGTGCAATTTTTCAATACAAACTTAAGCTCAGCATTTCTTTTTTTAAAAATAAGTAATAATTTTAGAAATTGAAAATAAAATTATAAACATCAAATAAATAAACTACTTTTTCAACATATCATCAAAATAATTCCATAAGATGTAAGTCGGTGTATTACTTCAGAATGCTGTATTTGTTGTATTGGGGAAAATGAAACTGAATGTCTATTGACCATTTTTATCTGAAAATTAACTAACATAAAATTTTAATGAAAAATGTTTTATTTTTAATAATTTTCTTTGTTACTATTTTGATACAACGCAAACCACATCAAATGATGCAGTAATGCTGTTCGTTTCGATATCCTGAGACTACCACTTTTTGATGATTCTACCAAACTAAATGGCAAGACATGGAAGGATGAGCCATTTCCAGAGTTCATCATTCTTTGACCTTGATTTTCATTCCATTAGATACTTTTTTGTTCAGAATTTTTTTCTATACATATGTGAGTGTTGTGTCATTTATGACACTCACATATGTATAGAAAAGATATAAAAGCTAGATATAAGATATAAACAAAAGATATAAAAGTGATAAAAAAGCTTTCAGGAGTGGCACGAAGAATACCATTAAATATGACTGAGATTTCTATTGTTGTCAATCTCAAAATGTTATAAAAAATCTAATAACAAATAAAAAAAAGTATTTTAACATTAAAGTTATTATTTTGTAAAAAAAGTGAATTATCAGATTTTACGAATAGAAATCGCTTTTATTATCATAATTTAATGTTTAAGTCTTGTAAAATGAATAAAAAAATATTCAGTAAATACTTTATTATGAATCACTATCTTTTTCCAACAATGTTATGCATTATCTGCAGCTTTTACACCTCCCAAATCCATGAATAATCCGAGATCACCTTATTTTTAAATGTCATCTCTCACCCCTACTTTCACTAAATAAATGCATCCCGATGCAAGCATAAAAGTGCGGAGGGTTTTCTGAGAACAAACAATAGATTTTGTGATTAATATTTATGCTATTCAGATTAATTTATTATTTTTTAAAGTGAAATGCTTTTTAACTAATCATATGTATTGCTGGGAAAACATTCTTATTGGAATATTTTTAAATTTTTGCAAATCATTCAATTAATATAAATATAATTTTAAAAAAATACTTTTCCCATCTTGTTTCTTTATTGTTTATATGAGCATAAATCCTTTTAATTTGGAGGAAGCCTAATTTACTTGTTGATTTCATCGGGAACATATATCATGGTGTAACGTATAACAACATGTCGTAACATATGTCATGGTGTAATACGGCCAATTCTCTCTTCTCTATCTGTAGCATAAAAATCCAAACTTCAACTTCGCTTTAAACAATACTTATTACACATGACAATAAATGAATTAAAATGAATGAATACCATAGAATGTGAAGCAATTAATTTAAAAGTCTTTATTTGTACCTTACAATATTTTTTCTTAAGGAGTTGGTTCTAGGAATCCAAATGGAAAATTTTTATTTAAATTTTGTAACTTAAAATCTAGATTTTGATAATAAAAAAGAGCAATAGAAAATATAACATCTAAACCTACTTGTAAGACAATTGGATTACTGATGTTTCCTTCCGTTACTAAAATATTCGCCACACCTACAAAAGTAAATTTAAAATTTTTAAAATTTTAAGTAAATTTTGTAAGGAAACAGAAACGACAAGGGAAACAGAAGATAAAATACCTATTGGATGATTTATGTAAGGTGTTTCTTCCGGATCTTTTCTCTTTTGTTGCCGATGCTTTTCAGCAGCAAAATTAGCAGCTTTAATTACATCACTAATGCTATTCTCAAAATCCATTTTTTTCATTAATAGGTTTTTAAAATTACCATATACTGAAAATTTTAATACAATACACAATATAGTAACACTTAATATTAGAAAACCACGCTTATAATTCATAAGACAAAAAGTAATTACCTTCCCTTTACTGATAAATACATCAGTTTTCAGTGGAGAGAGATGAATTTGGATATCGGTAGATGACTTTTTGTTTACAATCGGACAGCTGATCAAAGACTTACTACAGTTGCAGTTTTTCTTGATTAATAGTAATGTTTATAAATTTGGTTCATATTTTGTTTTAAAAAATGCCTTATTTTTTTAATATTAATCTAATTTAAATATAAAACCTTTTTTTATATTTTATTCCCTTTAAAATTTTTTTGTTTGCGCTAGAAAAAAAAAATCGAAATATTGCGTTTGCAGCGCTTGCATATATCGATATACGTTTTACTTTTTAAAAAGCGTTTCTCTTTTTGAAAACCATTTGCTCGAGGATCTAATATTATGACATGTGCTGAACAAATGTCAATTTATCGGTGTAAATGATTTTTTATCTCTATAAAATTATTTTCCCGATCTTTTATATATAGCTGCAAATTTATATTAGTTAAGAGTGCTGTAACATGTTATTGCTTTTTGGATTCTCAGTCTAAAATCGAAACACTTTTTTTTTTGGCGCTTTAAAAAAAATCATAATGCCGCATAGATTTTTCATATTGTGCTTGCATTTTATTTTTTAGATAAACCTTTCTTTCTATTGTTTAAAGTCTCTTTTTTCTATGATCATAGATCATATTTGTACATTTATTACAAGCATGTAATACTTAAAAGAAAAAATGATGGCATTATTACATGGTGTAATTTTAATGCTTCCTATATATTTCATTTACAGTTTTAATATTTGAATTTCATGCAATTTCCTTAAAGTGTATTTTCTATTGTATTAAAATGTCGAGTGAAATTTGGCGCCTAGATTGAATAAAGATATTTAAAAGAAGTATAATTAATGCTGTGCTTTTTAAGTTCTTTTGCCATATGACAGAAATTTCTTTTTGCACTGTATTTAGTAATTCTATACAAGCAATATAAATATTTTATCATATCCCAAATTAGCATGTTCATTTTAAATAAATATTTTAGCATATCGCTAGTCATCTTGAATATAAGAAAATTATGATTTAAAATCTTACATTTGTTAATTAACAAGTTTGAAAAAAATGAGTAATAATTGTTTTTTTCTCCCATCCAATTTTCTTTCCATTATTACAAGGATATTATATCTCTCAAGTATTATAATCTATAAAAGATTGTAGAGTTTAAAAGATTTAGAGTTTTAAGAATAGTATATATAAAAACTATACTTAATTACATAGCATACTAACTATTCTTTAGAAAGAAAATATTTACTTCAGAAAATGTATGTGCTTAAGTAAGAGTAAATTTATTTGAATTTTTTATGGAGACATATTGTATGAAAATTTGATACTTATGAATATTGATGTTGATTTTTAAACCTGAATAAAATAGCATGAAAAGACTTAATTGTACTAAAAGTTATAGTTTCTCTAAGATTACAAATGGTAAAAAATATCAATTTTTTAGGAAAACAAAAGTGGATTGCTATAATCTAATTTTATACTTCCTTTTTAGCAATTTTTATATAATTTGATTTTCTATATACTTTGCATTTTGTAAGGAATTAATAACACTGTTAATTTGTGAACTTAAAGATTTCCACTCTTTTTCCCCAGACTTGCAATTGAAGTGTTCAATGGAAATACCATTTATAAAGTTTTTCCTCCTTGTAATTTTATGATTGGATGGTTTTATGCAATTCTGTTGATACTTTGAAACATTACCTTTTTTTTTTTCTTCCTCCGATGCTATTTGAAATCGATTGTATTAAAATATAAATGTTCATGTAAATGTAGCTCTGAAGATTTTTTTTTAGAGAAAATAAAAACTATCTGATATTCTAGAAACTAAATTGTCTACAGTGTAATTTTTTTGAATTGCATATTTTTTAACGATTTTTTTACATTCTGGCATAGAAAATTTTCAATTATTTCTTTAAATGTTTCAAAACTTGGGATTTTCAAATGTTACTTACTAATGCTATATGCATTGAAAAATATCACTTTAAATGCAAAGCTATTTTCATAATTTTGCAGCACTTGGATGATAATTTTTTTTTTAATATTTCAATTTGAAATTCATTTTAAAAAGTAAAAGTCTGTATTAATTAATTTGTAAAAAAAGAGGGAATTAGTGACTGAAAAGAAATAGGACTATTATTATCTTGTACTTGTTAATTTTTAATTTTTGAAGGATTATATATTTTGATATCAAAATGTAAATTTGCAAGGACAGAAGTTTATGTAACTTTATCAAAAATAAGATGAAAAACTGATTTTTATTTTTACTCATATAAATGAAAATTTCATAATATGAAACTGCATATCTGAGAGGAATTATTGTAATTTTATTAAATTTTAAATTGAACTTATTATATTAATTTTTGTAAATCTATATAATAAGATATAGATTATGTTGCCTATATTTATCTTATGTTGCCTATATTTTTCTCTTGTATCTTATATATAATTTGTCCTTGAATGTAATTGAGAAATCATTAATTATTTTATTCAAAATTGTTGTTAATGAAAGTGCCAATATAATAGAGTTCTTATAATCCATGAAATAAAATTAAGTAGACAAATGATTTTTTAAACTATTTTTCTAACTTTTATTTTTTTATAAGAATTGATAAACAAAGCTGTAATTTTTAATAATTTTATCTATTTTATTGAGTTTAAATTAAAAAATTAACCTTTTCTATTTATTCATTTGGTGATTTTGGATTTGTATATAATGAGCTATTTAATATTTGATTTCCATATCTTTTTACGATAGCATAAAATTCATTTTCATGATCCCTAAAAAATGCCAATGTCCTCCTAAGTAAGTGGTTTCAATTTTCAGTACTGTTTATTTTGAAATACTCAAACTTGTGATACATGTGACCTGTATTAAGTTTCAGCTTTAATACGTTAGTTACTTAATAATTAAAGTTATAATACAGCTAATTTCTATTATGATGAAAGAAGAAAAGTAATGAACAAGATAAAAAATCCTCATACAAATAATATGAAAATACGTATTATACGAGAAATAAAAGAGATACGTATTAATTTTTTTTCTGTTTGAACATCTATATGATAGTTGGAAAAATTAGTCGGCAGTTATCAAAGGTCTGTCAATACGTTCAGAAGTTTTATGCTATAAAGCAAAGTTAGAAATCAAAATAGGCAATAAATATTCCTTATTTTTATGTTCTGATATTTTTTCTCTAAAATGAATAGTAGATTTTTTTTTCCATCCTGGAAAAGTTTATATGACATCAGCTTTAAAAAAAAATATTTTAAATTATTATATTTTTATTCTAGTTTTATTACCTGTTTGTTGTTCTTTTATAATTCTCAAGGTGTATTTAGTTTTAAATATTTTTTCTAACTTGATTTCTTAGGAATCAGAATGAAGATGCATCATTGTGGCTTTTGTGATTATGCGACTATTAATATATCTCATTTAAGAAGACATCTACTGCGGCATACAGGGCAAAAACCATTTGCTTGCAAATTGTGCAGTAGAACATTTGCTAGAAAAGATAGTCTTTGTGCACATATTGGAATTGTACACTCTTCACTAATTCTTTAAGAAATGTTTTTCATTTTCAATATGTTTTTTAAAAATGGGCAATAAATGTCCCTTATTGTTATGTTCTAACATATTTTGTCTTAAATGTAAAGTAGATTTTTTTTCATCCTAGAAGAGTTTATGTGACATCCTTTTTTTAAAAAAATAATATTTTTAGTTATTGTAGTTTCTTTATTCTGGTTTTATTACTTTTTTGTTCTTTTATAATTCTGAAAGTGTGTATGGTGTTAAATATTTTTTTCGACTTTTCTTAACTTGATTTCTTAAGAATCATGAAGAAGCTGCACTCTGTGGCTTTTGTGATTATATGACTGTCAATATATCTAATTTAAGAAGACATCTACAGTGGCATACAGGACAAAAGCCATTTGTTTGCAAATTATACAGTAAAACCTTTGCTAGAAAAGATAATCTTAGAACACATATTGTCATTGTACATTCTTCAATTATTCTTTGAGAAATGCTTTTCATTTTCACTGTATTTTTAAAAAATGGGCAATAAATGTTCATTATTGTTATTGACATATTTTGTCTTAAACGAAAGAGTAAATTTTTTTTTCAGGAAAAGTTTATTTGGCATTAGGTTTTTTTAAAAAAATAATATTTTGAATTATTATAGCTTTTTTATTCTATTTTATATTACCTGTTTGTTGTTCTTTTATAATCCTCAAGATGTGTTAAATGTTTTTTTAACTTGATTTCTTAGGAATCAGAATGAAGATGCATCACTTTGGCTTTTGTGATTAAGTGACTGTCAATATATCCCATTTATGAAGACATCTACTGCAGCATACAGGGCAAAAACATTTGCTTGCAAATTATACAGTAAAATCTTTGCTAGAAAAGATAATCTTAAGCACATATTGGAATTGTACATTCTTCAATAATTCTTTAAGAAATGTTTTTCATTTTCAATGTGTTTTTTAGAACCACAAATATGTCTTTAAATTAATTACATTATTCCATTTTGCTTCATCCACATTGCATAATTCTATTTCTTCTGATGTGGTAGTTGGTCGAAGAAGAGAGGGTGATAGTGGTGTTACCAGAAGGCTACTACTGTCCCAACCAAATATAATCAAGCCTCTAGCATTTGGAAATATATTAAATCCAAAATGATATAAATATTCTTCATCATTAAATAATTTAATTATTATAATTTCTTTAGTAGAGTCCCAAACAAAAATCAGTAAAATCTTATTGATAACATACCAATTCTTACTAATTACTTTTTATTACTAAATTTCAGCCATAGCTGTTTATTTAGCCTTTGTAGTAATTAGAATCATGCTAATGGAAAAGTTTTATTTCATTTTTTAATGGAATAGTATTGTTAGAAATTCTATTAATTGAACATATCTTGGCTTATGTTTTTGTACCAAGTTTGGTGACAAATTGAACATTTTTGGTGATTTGGCATTGTATAGTTTCTATTTTCTCCCAGAAAATTTGGGTATTATCTGATAGTGTATAAATGTTTTATTGCAATTGTTAATCAGTCTGTATTGCTCTTTTATTTAGTATTATCATTTGTGTTTTGACGAAATAAAACTGTTGAGTCTCGCATTTGCAATATAGAGTTGTGAATTTCTCTCATGCTCTGTAAATGAGCTTGTCTGAACTGGGATAGTCTGTAGCTAATTGTTTTTGCTTTTATCAGCTGTAAATATTTGTAAATAACAACTGAAAATAAATGTGTTTGTGCCACCTTAAAGTCTATTCAATCAATAAACCATAGCTGTATTGTTTAACTTGATAATAAACATTTATTATTTCTAATGAAGGAACGAATATTTACTTGTGAGAGTTATTTTTCCTTGAGATATGATGTAGATATCTTAGAAAATATGTCAATAAATAAGCTACAAACCGAAAATCAAATATACAATATTTGAAAAAAGAAACTGACTGCAAAAACATATTATTTAGTGATAAAGCTTTTTATCCTTACGTAAGTAAAAATATTTTAAAAATCTATTTTCTAAGCAGAGATGTTCAGCAAAGGCAACCTTAATACTTGTTATAACCATTGTATGGAAACCATCACAATTTAATGAAAATTACGCAAGAACCAGGATGACTAATTTTGATTTTCTGAATCATTTCTATCATAATTGATAATAATCTATTTTAAGGTAAGGCAAGAAAGATATCCTTTTAACTTCCTGGCCTATTAATATATTTTACCTCCTAAGTAGTAAATACTCTTTATTAAGAGAATTTTCTATATTTTCAATTTGCTAAGTTCATAATGGGTATCTGAAATACTTATACATATCCAAATGATTACCTTAAATTGATAACCTATTTAACTTAATTACAGATTTAAATTTCAAAATTCTTATTATTTGATGCATGAGTCTTATACTTTGTATCTGAAAGGATTAAAGTTTTTTGCAAGAATTTTAGAGTTTCATAATCTTTTAGAACTGGCATTCCAATTTTGGAAAGAGTTAAATCAGCAATGCATTTGAGCAAAGCCATTATAATCTTTCATCTGTTTAATTTAGAATTTTCTATCTCTCATTTTCTAGAAATTAAATAAATGTACAATATTTAAATGTTAAAGAAATGTATTCTTATGGCATTAATGAAGTATTTTTGAAGCTTTTTCAATAAGTTTAATTTCTTTTCTTATGTGATGCAACCAAAGAGCAATTATATTTAAACCAGACATCTATAAGTCATCTCTAATCAATCAAGCATTTATGATTACTGTTACTTCTTGCTGAAGAACTATTTATAGAGAAATATGCAACATTTTAATCAATAAAGGAGATTATCAGAAAAAATTCAAATACATCTTTTAATTTTTATTTAATTATAATTTCTATTAATTTTATTTCTCCTACCTCTCATTAAGAGATTGATGGCCAAGAGAAATCTGAGTGTACCAAAGTAATTTTTTCTAAATTTTTAATTTATCCATCTTGCAGATTAACTAATATGATGTTTGAAAGCTTTTAGTATTGTATACTGGATTTTAATGTCACTTATACTGATTTTATAAATTCTGTACTACGGTTCTTCTATAGTATAATAAATATAATATTTTGATGCTACGAAATTTGATAATAAAACTTTGTTACTGTATAAATGTGAAAACTTGTATGTTGCTGTACAGTTATTATAAATATGTTAATTTTTCTTTTAAATTGAAATGCTGTTGTATTATTTTAAATATTATTCCTTCCACCTCCATATTTAATATATTATTACATCTATATAATAGTAATGTAGTAAAAGGTAGTATTTTTTTGTTGTATATTTTTGGGTCTTATTTAATATATTTTCTTTTTACTGACATGCTTTAAAATCTGAAAGTTTGTGTGAACTTTATTATGAAAATGAATATAATTTAATACAATGTAAAAATATTACATTGCTGTTATTTGTTAACTATTTTGTAGTGCAAATTTAATAATTCTTTGAAAAACAAAACAAGTTTATATAAATATTTAAAATCTTTTGCTTTTTATTAAATAATTACATTAATGTGGAGGTAATTTGTTTTAATGAGAGTTTTCTATATTTGTTAAATTACATTTGTGAACTATTTGATATTGCTAGTGGACTGTTTAGGTTGTTCACTCCAAAATTAAACTAATATCAAGATGCGCTGCGTCAAGAATTGAAGTGCATATGAAACAGTTTGCATTCCACTTTTCTTTTAACATTTACTATATTTTTAATGTTTTCATCAGACAAGTTTTCTATAAATAGACTATGATCTAGTTTTATATAAATATTGTTTGATGCATTCAAGCAAACTTTGATTTGAATTCTAATTGTTGAAATGTTTTTCTCTCTCTTCTTTACAGATAAAGAAAAATTGAAAACAATTAGGATTGGAAAAGTTAAACACTATTTGTGTCCTTTTTGTGATTATTCTTCACCGCAATCAGCCAATGTGAAACGACATGCATTGCAACATACAGGTGAACGTCCCTTCTGTTGCAGCTATTGTGGCAAAGGCTTCATTGAAAAGAAGAATCTTAATGCTCATATGTTAAGGCACACTGGTGAAAAACCTTTTTGTTGTTTATTGTGTGGGAAAAGTTTCACTCACAAAAAAAGTTGCACAACTCATGTGTTGAAACATTGGCAAGGTACTCATGAAAATGTAGTATAAATGGACTAGTATTTGCTCTGTAGATCCTAGTAATGCCTTATCTTAGACTTTTAAATTATGAAAAGAATTCAGTTGTTATTGTTTCTATTATATCTGTTTAAAAAGCTTTTTGGTAATATACAGATTGATTTTAAAAAAAGGGCCGGGCGCCCAGATTGTGGGGATGGCACGCTACCCCTAGGCCAGGACGTCAGTTACAAATTTTGTCAAAACCTTATGAGAAAAGTTACAATACTATATATTCTATATTGCTAAATTTTATATAAGGATTTTTTCTTATCCTTATAGAATTTGTATATATGTTTTCTTCAGTTGAAAAATTGAAAATGAGCCCATTAAGCTTGCAAAGCAGATATTCTTTTTTATCAAATTGTTGTGGTTTAATAACATAAATGGAGAAATATTTTGATTTGTGCAAATATATATGTATGTGCATGTGTATTGATATCTTTTAATTTGATTTATATCTTAAATGAATTTTCTGTTTTTTTTACTTTTAAATTAGTCTATATAATTTCTTTTATTACTTGATTTGAATCCCACTTTTTTATTTAATTATTTCTAAGGTCAACTCTAAAGAATTGCTTATGCTTTAGTTTTCACTCTACAAGCTAAGAGATAAAACTACCTAACACCCACTGCATTTCTTTCTAAAATACCTAAGATTCCTTTTCCTTCCTTTTTAAAAATCCTAACGAAATCTCAATAATGATCTTCTAGTTTCTTTTCACACACTTTCACACTTGCGTTCTGCATTTCGTCTACATGTACAAACAATATACACCAGCTGAAAAATAAATTAAATTCCTAATTCGTCTTTCTTTCGGCCATACATCCGCAGAAGTATGTTGTATATATATATATGCATACTTTTTAGATGATTTAAGTATTTCATCGTATTTTATTTCATATTAAATTAATTTTTAATTATTTATAATAGTTCAGATTTTGCTCTATAAATGAGATTCTCTATGTTTGTTTGTCTTCTTTATCAATAAATCATTTTCTTATAGTTAGAATTTTTCTATTTCTTAAAGCTTTGATTGTCTATTTATAATCATTATCATCATTAAATTTTTTAAGTGAAAGCAAAATTTTTATAATCAAAAATAATTTACTTTCATTAAAATTTTTTTAATAGAATGATTCATTGTATCATTATTTTGTTTTCGAATTGATTTATTAATTCATTTTGACTTTGAACTGGAATAGTCTTTGATAAAATAATAAGTATTGGTATTTATATGAATGACACCATAATTATTATTGTTCATTTCGTTTAGTCTTTTTAATCATTTTTAGTTCAACAAGTGCTTCATAAACAATGTAACCAAAGTTTAAAGTTTCAAAAATGCATGTGTGCGGATTAAAAATATTTTATAACTCATTTGAGTTAAACCTGATGAAAGGCATTTTTTTTCTATTTAATTTTCTCAGCACAATGACATTTTCTTCCTTTTTGAACTTTTTTTTTTATTATGAGATTTTCATTGATTTTTAATATTTAAATGTATATTTGTGTGAATAAATTCCTTCTTTACAGATTAAAAAAAATGTTCTTTATCTTAGTGATGCTACTTTTAGACTTCATTCTTTTTACGGAAATGGAGAGTTATTTCAAAAATATGTAAAGCTATGGCCAGTGTAATAAATGCAGCATGAAAAATCATTTGCTATTGTATACTGGAGTATGCCCTTTTAGTTGTACTGTTTGCTGAAAACTTTCAATGAAAAAGGCAATTATTCTTGTCATATGCTAACACACTTTAGGGAGTATTTCCATTCTACTGTGTCATACTGCAGTTATAAGAAAAAGCCAAATCATCAATTATTTCTTTAATATGCTCAATTCTCATATTGTATAGTTAATTTCTGTGGATATGAATTAAAATATTCTTCTTAATGTTTTTTTAAACTTAAATTTGTTTTAGAGTAAATATATTTTTAATATTTTAAACAATTTTACAGATTTATAATGTTTAAAACTTGATGGGTCATCAATCCATTTCAAATATGGGAATCTTATTTTATAAGTTTCGTTGATTTAAAATTCTTGGATATTATGTAAAATTTTGAAATTATAAATAGTTTTAAATTGGAAAAAAAAAAAAAAAATACATGAATGAAAATTACATGCTATCAAAAGTTTCAGATGTCTATCAAAATCCCTATCATTTCCTTTTTTTTATTGGATATTTTATATTTTTATATATGTTTCATATTCAATACTAGGTGACATTCTAACTAACAATAACAAAAAAAAATATGTCTACTTTAAAAAGGTAAAAATTAATAAATAAATCATTTTATCCTTTGTAGCAATATTGCATGTTTTGCAGTAGTTGCATCTAAACAAATTTAGTTTTTCTTTACATTCAGCTATTAAAACTGTCA
This sequence comes from Argiope bruennichi, assembly GCF_947563725.1. Taxonomy (NCBI): domain Eukaryota; kingdom Metazoa; phylum Arthropoda; class Arachnida; order Araneae; family Araneidae; genus Argiope; species Argiope bruennichi. The sequence continues at coordinate 62,858,718 of NC_079154.1, forward strand.
TAGATTTGTACTAATTTTTTATTCATTTAAAATTATTAAAAAAATATTTCGTTATTAGAAAGAATAAAACTATTTTTACTTCCCTCTCAACATTTTTGCTTTTTTTCTTGCAGAATTTGCACTATTTCTTCACTGTCCAGTTTCTTTCAATTGGTTCAATGAAAGCTGAGTTAAAATTTTCCTCAGTTAATCTCATTTTAATTAGTCCATATCTAATATTCTATGGAGAAATGTGTATTAGTCTTTGTTATTTCAAGTACTTTTCTTTTAACAGATATCTCTAGTTGTTACAAAATTAAATTTTAAGTGTATTCCAATTTCATCAACAAGAAATCTATTACTTGGATTTTGTGGCTTTAATCTAGGGTTTTAATAGTGTAAAAGTACAATATTTATTTATTTATGTAACATTGAACTGATGTATATAATCAATTACATAAATAGTTTGCTTGGTGGTAGATTTATTAAAAGAAATTAGTTCTATATTGTAAAAGAGAACATACTGAAAACAATAACTCAAAAACATCGCCAACAATCTAATCTGATGGATACACACATACATAATTATTATTTTTATTAATAATTAACAAATTAATGTTTGTATTATTGTATCTATTTATCAACATTTTCATTAGTTATTAAATTTGTTTTCATTTTTTGGTTTTAAACTGTTTGATAAATAGCCCAGTGGACATTCTTATTTCGATAGTAATGAAATTAAAATTTCAAATGATTCATATTATTTTAATTTAAATATACTATTTATTAATATATTTGACTTTTGAAAATAATGGCTGTATATATAATAATTATTATGTATATTAAATTACTTTAACTTTATTTTTTTACTAATTGCTTTTTATTTAACTTTAAAGAAGTCTGAATTAAATGAAGACTTGATATGTTTAAATATATTCCTAATAAAATTATTACTACTCTTAAGTTAATATTAAAGATATTTTTTGTAGGTACTGTTGCTGTTATAAGAAAACCTATAATTTTAGGCATATATGTACACATTTTGAGAAATCTCATATTAAAATATTCACATATCTGGTTTGTGACATAAATTTCTTTTAAAAAAAAAGCGTAAATAATCACATGTTGAATCATGAACACTAATTTACTTGCACACTAATTTATTAACAGCGCACTGATTTATTCTGAGTGTGGCATAGATTTTAAATTTAGAGATATTTTTGAGGTCTGTGTGGTTGACTGCTCATGTAGGAATATATAAATAAAATTAGTTTTAAATATTAATAAATATTGCAATTAAAATTAATTGCTGTAAAAAAATACAAATCAAGATTTAGTTTATAAAATGAATGTTTTATTTACTTAATCAATGTTTAAATTAGCATATTTTAAAAATGATTATTGCAAACTGTGTTATTAATTTGATTTATATGAATAGTTTTGTTTTAACATGCAGTAGTTTTCTCATTTCTGTAATAAAATACTCATTCTTTAAAAATATCAAATGCAAATAGTTTTTTTTTTCAGTTTTATAATGGTTTTTTTAATTAATTTATTATGATTTCAAAATATTTAAAATTCACTTTTAAATAAAAAAAAAATTGCAATTTTCTTTGCTTCAAAAATTTCTTTTTCTGAATGAAACCTTGCTACATTCTACTTCTACACAATCAACACCGATTAAAATAGTAATCTTGCTTTGAATAAAAAAGAAGAAAAAATTAAGTGTTTTAAACATATTTTAAAATATGTGTCATGGTTATTTCCATACAAAATTTTGTAGGATAAAAATATCAAGTTCCTTAAAATTTCAAATTTTGAAGTTTTATAAAATGACATGGTTTCTACAAAAGAATGTAATGGCAATAAGAATGTAATGTTTTTAAAGTAACGAAAACTGAATTGTTGATTGAAAATTTATTTTTCCTATGTAGTTGAATTAAACTATTGACTTATTTTTTAAAATGTTTAATTAAGAGAATAATATAAATTTTTAATTTTAGGCTAAAATTACTTAATTTTGACTGATGTTTTATGGTTTTTATCTAGCTTTATTTCATAATATTATTCAAGCTTGTCCAAGTAATAAAAATTGTTATTGAGCTACTTTTAACATAACTATGATATAAGATTTTATCATTTATGTTATAGCATAATTTTATTTTCCGTTGTACTGATTTCTACAAAAACATGGAGAGAGAGAACAAAAAAAAAAAAAAATTAATTTATGAATTTTTGTGTTATATGTAGTGAAAATTGTTAGGAATGGGAAGAATGTAATTAAAAAATCAATTTTTTATTTTGACATTTTAATTTAATTAATTATTAAATTTTATGCTATGATAAATGAAACCATACAATTAAAAAAAAAATGTTTTTTTTTTTTTTTTTTTTTAATCTTAAGATATGAACATTACTCTTTTATTATCTAACATGATTAGTTAAAAAAATTAACATGTATTTGTTCACTGAGAGAATTTTTAATGTGTCAGAAAAAAAAAAAGTGAACCCTTCAATTTATTAATGTATTAGATAACTGTAAAAAAAATTAGGGTTTAAAGATCAATTTTAAGGTTTATATGATATATTTAAAACAAATTGATGCTTTAATATGCTAAAAGCATATTTTTTCTTTCAACCTACTTAGTCAATTATAGTTGAATTTTCTTGGAAATAATTTTAATAATTCATAATTAAATGGGCATGTATGATATTTTATTGGTTCATAATTCTTAGAAAGATGTTAGATAATAGATAAATTTACAATTAGTATCTATTTAGATAACATAAAAAGATAACAGAGTCTCTGAATATTTGTGGTAATTATGTGCGTATGCAACTTATTTTTAGTACTATAAGTTGTCAATTTTGGAACTTATCAAAGTTTCAAATATATAATATTTATATGTGTGAGATGCTTCAGTCAGAAATTCCAACTTAAAAAAATTATTAATGAAGAATTGTTGCTTTGCTTATAAAAAATTAATCGATTATGAGAATTTGTTTTGTTTGTACTTTGATTATTATCAATGTAGATATGTATACTTCTCATTATTTTATTAATTTTTATGCAATTCTTTTAAGTTAGTACTTGAATGTATTGAATTTCATTTTTAAATCTTGCTTTGTAAAATAAACAATGCATATTCATTTTTGTAAAAAATATTTTTTTAATGACAGCTTTATTATGGCTTGCTTACAAAAAAAAGTTTAGGAAATATAAGTAAGTTGCACTGCTTCAAGTGACATTTAATGTGAACGAGAATATGTAATGTGAATGAGACATTTAATGTGAATGTGAAGATTTAATAATAATATATTCCAATGCTTTAATGAATGAAATGATTTTAGTTTAAAATACAAGTAAAAGTAATTGTTGAATTTTGGTGCATTTTCTATTTTTATCCTGGACAGTTGGTACTTGAACAAATATGCAAACATTTCATTAAATTATTTTATCCCTTTAATAATAATGTAGAATTCACTAATGATGTATTAGTGTTTCATGATTTTGAAACTTTATATGCAGTTCTTAATTTTTTAAAAATATTTTAAGAATTAATTTTCTCATGTGTATTATAGTTCTATTTCTTATGAGATTTAATTTTTTTTTCTAATTTCAGGGCACAATATATAATGTTTTATTCCTTTTTTTATAGATATGGTGTATTACACTATTTGTGGTACAACATCTGTAAAGATTTATAATTGTCCTATTTGTGATTATACTTCAAAAAGATCAAATGATATAAAAAGACATATGCTGAAACATAGTGGTGAGCGCCATTTTGTCTGCAGTATATGTAGGAAAAGTTTTGCATACAAATACAGTTTAACCGTACATATGGCAACTCATTCTGAAGAACGTCTCTACCAGTGTGAAGTTTGCTTTAAAAAATTCAAAACAAAAAATGTTTGTAATATTCATAAAAAAACTGTGCACATGGAAACTTAATTTCTAAAATAAGTAAGTTTTTCCACTTAAAGTGTTCTTTTTTTACAAAACTCCTATTTTTATTTTTCTGAATTCACTTTAGAATATTATTTCTTTCTTTCCTGAGTAAGAAATTTATCTGGAATCAATGTTCATCTTGCAGTGCTTTTTATTTCCTTTTCTGAGGATTTATAAAAAGGCTTGCTTAATTTGTATATTTTTTAAAAACTTTTTTTGTGATTAGCTTTTGTCTAATTTAGTAATTAATGAATTAATGAATGTTTTTTAATGAAAAAAGGTAACATGATTTGAAAATCAAAAAAAAAAAATTTAATGAATTTAAAAATCAGTGAATGTAAGTGCACTTTTTTTTTCTGATTGGAGAAATTTAAAAGCAATGAGTTGATTTCATGAAGGTTTAAAGATGAGATGTCTAAAGGAAGTTAATCTAAATAAAGTCAGTTGTTTTTTTATACACAAGATTTTATATAAAGGTGATTTATTTTTCCATATTTAAATGTTTCATTGACACCTTTTGTATTTTCACATCTGTATTATTATCTTCACATTTGTATAAATTGGCAATAATTTTTATTTTTGTTATCCCAATGTTAAAAAAGTTGATGTTATTCTCAATATTTTAGAAAAATTGTTGACAAACAGAATATCTTTTCAAAAATCATTCTTAAGTTGCAAATAGAAATGCTGAATATGAGCAAATATTAACAGTTTGAAAGAATTAATTTTTATTAATTAAAACTTCTGAGTTATTGAATGGGAATTGAGTAGCATGCCCTACGAACAAAGCTTCTAGAATGCTATTCTAAACAAAGTGTTTCAAGATATTTAATTATTAAATATTTTTAGGAATAGCGTTTTCTTAGATAATGTTTTTGTTATTCATGAGTATTAATAATAAAATGTCCATTTTTTAAGGATTTTTTTAATATAAAATTCAATTCTGAAATGTTTAATTTTTTAGTTTTTTTCTATTAATTTTATTTTTATAGATTTACTGTAAGCATTTATGGTTAGATGAATAATCTACTATAACATATGACTGATAAAATAAAAGCTCTAATTTAAATTCTATGTGAAATATTTAAATGGCTTACAGTATTGAAAAGGAACCAAAGTTTTTTAAATAGATTTTTTGCGATTATAATTAGAGATTTGTTTAGTAAATTTTTGTACTAAAATGCAATGTTCATATAATCTTTTTATTTAAATAAGTAATATTTAAAATTTTGTGTATGATTTTTCTTGGTAAAATTTTCAGTCAGCTTTATAAATTCATCTAATATAGAGTGAATCAAAAACAATTTTTTTTTTCACTGTTTATTATAATTACAGTAATAGGCTTTGAGAAAACAGTTTCGGTTACTTTCTTGTATCATACTGTAAAATCTATCTTTTGTGAAATCTTATTTACAATACAACAATGAATTCTTTTTACTATTAAAAAGGATTTTTCACTTGTGTAAGTGATTTAATATTGTCATTTTTATTTTAATCTGTCCTGCTAGTTTTGTACTTATGTTATAAATAAAACTTATTGAAATAAATAACAATTTTTGAAATTGCAAGATACTGAATACATATATTATAACCATTAATTTCTATATTATATTAAGAAATCATGGTTATAACTGTTAGTGTTTTTGCAGTATGCATGAAACATCAGAGTTTGTGGGATTGGATTATATCTTAAGTATATAAAACTCATTAAATTTGTTTTAAAGTATGTTTCATAAAGAAATTATTATTTTCGGTGTAGTTTTTTTTTTTTTTTTACTTGGATCGTAGCCAATTGAAATACTTTTGTTGGATTTATATATTTAAAATTAACTCATATTTCTTTCTTTCAGATATAAAAGATCATTTCTTTTGTTTCGGAGGAACTGCAAAGCTTCATAAATGTCCATATTGTGATTATTTGTCTCCAGTGTTGACTAATGTGAAGCGTCACATTTTGACACATACAGGTGAACACCCTTTTAAGTGCTCTGTATGTAGTAAAGGTTTCAATCAAAAAATCTATTTGATATCTCACATGTATGATCATACTGGAGAGCGTCCTCACAAATGTGATCTTTGTAACAGCAAATTTAAAAGAAAAGATGTCCTAAAAATGCACATGTTTCATCATTTTCAAAAATGATATCTATTCCCTTAATATATATATATATATATATATATATATATATATATATATATATATATATATATATATCATTATCAAGCTTTCTTTATTTGAAATTAAAAAGGAAAACAGTTTCATATTTGATGTGTCTATTTACTTGATAAAGATAATGGAAGGATGTAGCAAATCTTTGAAAAACCTGAAGCATTTTAAATTGTTCATTATAGTCTCTTAATTTATATCTTATTAAATATACTAATTCCATATTCAATACTTTTTTTAAGTAAATGTTTTAAATACCCTTCTTCCTATAGTAAAAATAAAACATAGTTTTCTTTAAGATTTTGTTTTTAGGAACCTTATTTGGGGCCTATATTATATGTTTTTATTACTACTTTGTTCTTTAAAATTATTTTGACTGATCACTATTCTTCTTTACTTTTAAAATTAGTTTACTAAATGAAATCAATTTAATTCATTTTATATGTCAACAGGATATAAAATTTGTATATTATCAACTATTATTGAAACTTTTTATGTTTCACATAGAGGAATACAATAGAAAGTTTCATTTTTTTTGTGTCTGTTTTGCTAAATATGTGACTGCTGATTGAACCTTTGAATGTCATCTGTGAAAAAGAAATAATTTCTGTTTTCTAAGGCAATGGCTGAGCTAGATTTTATATTTGGATGTAATTTTATATTAGACAAAGAGTATTATCTCTTGCAGACATTATATATTAAGAATTTAGTCTATACAATTTAAAATGCCCAGAAAGATTACATACATAAAAAGAAAAAAAAATTAGAGCTCTGTTTGCGGAAAACTTGATGAAATCTGTATTTTATAGGTTATGAATCGGTGGAAATCTCCCCTGTATAGATTCAGGCTGAAAACATATTTACCATGTTCATCAAATAATTACGTGAATTATCAATATGGAATACCATTAAAGTCTTTACTTTTTATTGGTGTTTAATCATATGGAAGGATAAAAAGAATTTTGTTAAAATTAAAATTTTAAGAGGATACCCTGCAGTATAATTTATTTTATTTTATTTTACTTATTAGGGTTTTTGAATTTAAAATTTCTTGCATATATTTAAAATTTTATTTATTTGAGAATTTGTAAAAATTCGATATGTTCATTAATTTTCAAAACACGTTTATTCAAATTTATGGGTAGGAGCAATATTTAATGAAAAATGGCATTCTTAATTTTTGCTTCCATGAATTCTAGGAAACATGTTGTGTATTTAACAAAGAAAGTAAATTTTCTTTTTTTTTTTACTACACACATGTTATTTGTGAGTATTACAATCTAATTTTTTTGCATTTATTTGAATTATATTTCAATGCTTTATTTTTTTTAATTTATAATTTTATTTATTTTTAGGCAATTTTTATTTTAAGAAGTTTGAATTTGTATTTACTTGCAAATATATTAAATATAAATAGCCTAATGCTTTCCTAATCACTATTAGGTATATAAATGCTGGTGAATTTTTATGTTTTCATAATTTTTTGAACAGTATATTTGAGCATGTTAAGTTTTTCTAATCAGTTGTTTTACTTCTATCCCCTGCCTTTTTAAAATTAATTTTTTTTTTTTTTTTTTTTTTTTTTTGCATTTTCTAGAAAGAATTACTTTACTTTAATAGTGAGTATCATGAAAAATCATTTTTTTTTTCCATATTCCAGTTTGAAGAACACATTTTTTGATACTTTATTTCAGGGAAATGAATTCTGTTTCAACATTATTTTTAAATGGTATGTTTAGAAGTGATTTTTTAAAAAGTTCTTTATCAGATTCCATTTTTGTATCCTTTATATTACTTTTGTAGTAAATATATGAGATTAAAATTAAGAAACAATTAAAAAAAATTTTTTTTTCTTTCATGCACATTTTGCTTTGAATTAAAAATGTTGTATTTAAATTTTTTTTAAAGTTTACATGCATTTATTTTATGTTTTTGTAATTCTTGTTATGGCTAGTAATGTATTGATTTATAATTAAAACTATTGGTAATAAAGATGCATCGAGATTATTAGTTTTATTTCTGAATTGACTTTTATAAATTTTTATGTATCTGACTTTTATAAGTTTTTGTGTATTTATGATTATCTATAATTCTTTAAATTTTACCATAGATCTCTGAATTTTATGTTGGTTTCTGCATAATTAGCAAATTCTGCATTTTGAATTGAAATTTTAGTACATTGCAGAAATTTGTATTTTTTCTAATCTTAAATTCTTTATATATAATGGTTGTGACATTATAACTGTTTAAAACTGTGTTACATTGCATTATTTTAAATCAAATATTATTAATATTATTATTATTTGTTTTCAACATATTTTTATGCAGTGTGATTCAATTTAAATGGAAGTATTTTAGAATTTGCTTTGGGGAAAGAAAAAAAAAAAGAATAATATTTTTATAGCTAAATTTTTTTCATGAAATTATAAATGCTAATTTAATATTTTTAAAATGTAAAAAAAAAATACCCTGCTTTATTTTTGTTAAATCATAAATATGAAATGCATTTTATAATATTTTTATAAATTTTTTTTAAAGTATATTTCCACCAGCCTTGTTTGTTGCAATGCATTCTTGTGAAAAGTTATATAAAATCTTGTATAATGACTTTCTGGAGAATGTTTTCTGAGAGAAATAGAATACTCCCTTAAAATAAGTTTAAGACACTATATCTTATCATAATAAAGTATTTTTATTATTTTAAGCGAGTTAAATATTGATTACAAACTCTAATTGCAGTTACTTAAACATTCTTATTATTTTATTTTCTCATTAATTGATGAAATAATATGCAATATTAGTTGGAATTTCAGATTGTATATGAAAAGGTACTTGTATAATGTTCTCCTATGAAATATTGTTATCCTCTCTGTTGTTGGTAAACTTCTAGTTTATTTACAATTTGTTGATTTTTTTAAAAAAATCTAAAAATTGATTTTTTTTATGAAAAAAAGAATTTATGCTTCAAAATTTTTTTGATAAACTTTTATTTGCTTTATATAAAGTTGTTGGATTTATTCTTTTTTCCTGTACTTTAGGTAATCAGTTTATATATTGTTTTTCCCAAAGTATATGTAAATCATCATTATTGCCATTCTAACGATGAGCAAAGATCTCTCATTTATTAATTGTTTCTCTTTGTGATTATTTATTGAGAGATTGTGCTTCTATTAAAAATCATGTGATTCATTCTAAAAACAATTCTTTAAGTGTTTTTCTTGTGGCAAAAGGTTTAGTCAGAATGAATGACTTTTCATTTACTCGGAATTTTATATAGAAAGCAGATTTGAGATACAACAATTTCATTCACTTGAAGAAACATATATCAAAATGATACTGTCTTAACCAGAGAGATCATAGCATGCACAAAAATACTTGGGAACCCTGACTGTGATGTTCTTATACAATGGAATGCTTTGTAAATGGCATCTTGGAGCAAAGTAGAGATTTTTTTTAAAAATTTCAGTTTAATTCAATTTGCCTTTTCAAATTATATTAATAATGTATTGGAATATAAACTGAAATATTTTGCAAATTCTTTCCAGAATAAATTAATTACTTTTTCTATTTTTACAAGGTGTGCATTTATTTGATTTAATTGACATTTTATTCAAAGAATTATCATATTTCCCTTCTTTTGAAATATTACCATTTTTTCTGTAATATGTGGTGATTCTCCTTTAAGTATATCTTATTCTATACAGATAAACTTTAAAAGCTGGGAACTTCTTTAATAGACACACACAGAAGGTATTCTTATATATATTAGATGCACATTAGATATAAGCGGACAGATGGATAAATTATTGTTCAATTGTTTTGATTGCCAGCATTTGATGTGATATTTCATAAGGGATGTCTTTTCAGAAGTATCTGTTGAATATAAGCGATATAAAAAGAAGTTGTATAAGTGAAGTTCTTCTGCGCCTAAATTTGTAATGACCTTAATTGTCAAAAATTTAATTAAAAAAAAAAATTTGATTTGTCATTGTTTGTACTTTTTTAAAACAGAAAATGTTATTTTTTTCATATGTTGATTTGTAATGCTAAGTAAAATAATTCTTTTTGATAGGCTATTATTTTTAATTTTGTTTCTCATTAAAACAAAATAATAAATACAATGTAATTACCCATACAGTGAATTTTATCTAGATATGTATGCATCATAAAGGATACATCCATATTGATAATTTTTTTTGAGGAGTTTTAAAGAAAGAAATTTTTTTTCATGAATTTTGCTATTGCATTTGTAAAAATGTTGTGTATTTAAGATCTATATAAAGGCACTTATCTGAAAATAGTATTTCTTTTTATTTTTGTGACATCCTCTTTCCTTAAGAAAATATGCTGAACATTAAATACACATTTTCAAGTCTTCATAACATGTAATTATTGTTTATAAAAGTCTCTTCCAAAAAGAAAATGTTGTTTCAAATAGAATAATTTATTTTTGTTAGTTTCTTTCTTTAATTCTTAGTTAAAAAATAGTTACATTTGATTTAACTGTTTTTTGCAAACCTTTTGTAACTATTACTTGATATAATCAAATTTATCAAATATTGTGTTTTATATATCATGAACATTGTTATTAAATTTCAGCATATTGAAAATGTTTGGGAACTGTCTTGCTGCTTTTTATTAAAATCACAATTTATTTAGTAATCATTATTTATATGCTAATGATGCAGCATGTCAAATTGTGGAAAATTTTATCTGTGTTTCTTGAAATTAGAGGATTAAGTTCCAGTGTGAAAGATACCTGTGGCTGCCATTTGCATTTAACATTTTTAATGAAAGTGTGTGTTTTTTAAAAAAATATATGCATAATCAGAAATTGTTATTAATATGCTAAAAAAAGAGAGAGAGATTTGAAAGAATCTTTATTATTATTACTTTCATGGTTAAAAAAAAAGATTTAAAGGCAATCATACATATTGGAACTGACTTTTCTATGGTATATTAAATGTTTGTAATCTTTTATTATGGTTTCTATATCTGATAACGAATGCAATAATTGTAACAACAATGTTTTGTTCAATAAAAGTTTTATTATATAAGTGAAAGAACCAAATATCTTTTCCGGTACAAATCTCTTAGCATTATAGAATGATAATAGTTTCTGGGTAATTAAAATCTGTTTTAGATTCTCTTTGCATGTAATTTTTTGAGTTTTTATTATTTTTAAATATTTGCTTCGTTATGTATTTTTTGAAAGAAAGCTAAAGCTTAACTAATTATGAAAGATTTCAAATATTTTTGCATTAAACAGATGTTATGTACTGTGTGAATTAATGTCATTTTCAAAACTTTATAGGTGTCTCTGATTATTGTATTCTTTGTCGTTTTAAAAACAAATAATATTAGAAATACTGTCATTAAGTATGCTTTTTCAATCTCAATGCATACTTAAATGGTACATCTTAACCTCTAAAACAGAAAAAAGAAAATAAGTCACAAGCTTTTAGGGAGTTTGACATATAATCTGGAAAATGTTTGCTATTCTTTTTGAAGTTAAAAGAACTGCAATTTTCAGCAATTGTCTCTGAATTTATTATTCTTGTTTTTCCTGATTTGCAACCCAACTACTCATCAGACATGAGGAACTGAATGAAATAATAGAGACAGAATTGTTCTAAAGAGACATGAAATCCACTATTTTTGTTTGATATTACAATAATTATAATCATTAATTTACAATTGTTGTCAAAACTTCACCAAATTATTCCTCAGATAGCTACATCAAATTTTAAGTTTGACGAGATTTTATACAATACACCTGAATCCTGCTTATTTACTGATACCATAATTGTACCAGCATTTTAGAATAGTTAAAATATTTGTTGGTGCTACCTATACAATCTATAAAAAAAATTAAAGGACCAGCTTCAAGTTTCAAATCTAAATTTTATGAAGTAAAATTGAAAGCTGTACTGGAAGTAAGTGATCTTATTGCATCATTGTATAAAATTATAGTTATTAATTTTTTTTCTTTACGCCCATCTTGCACCTATTCATGGTATCTTTATTCAACCAAGTAAAACAGGAAGAAAGAGAAAGGAGTTGAAATTACTTTGATCTTTATATGAAAAAATTTCATAATCAAAAGAAGTTAATATACAATTTGATTTGGTTACTGGATGAATTTATATTGCCAGAAGGCTTTAGTGTATTTGATATGCATTTAATAGAGCAGAAAGCTCTAACGTATCTATTTTTAAATTCCCACATCCAAAGGTCAATGAAGAATGTCTTTTTATTAATATATTATGAATTTTTTTGCTTCTAATTTTGATAAAAATAATTCATAGCATGCACACACATATTCTTTATTAGAGATCTGAAACAGGACAGACAAATGCTTTAAACAATATTCACCATCATATGTATATATGTATAATAAATTTTAAAATTCTGCCACATAATTTCATTTGTGATTATAATCCTTAATTTAAGAATTCAAGTTTTGAAGACTTGTGTATTTATTCCTTAGAATCATTCTTTATTGAAACTCAAAATTGAGAATGGATTTTTAAAAATATTTTTTCCTACGATTTCAGTAAAAATTTTGAATTTGATAATGTTTCATCAGTTGTTATTTTTATTTCTAAATATATTTGTTTTTCTGTTATATACATTAACTAATATTTTTTTTTTTGCTGATATGGGGGGAAAAAACCTTCTTTTATTTTTTTAAATTATTTAATATTATTTATTACTTCTTTTTCCAACTTGGGAGTGTCTGTTGTTGTGTACTCTGCCCTTGGAATCTGTTGTTTCCTAAAAAATTTACATATGGTATTATTTATATGGAAATCAGTAAATTCAATATTTATGGCAAACTGAGGATGCACTTGGAAAAAAAAAATCTTTTAATACCTTGGTTTTAACTTTGGCACATATTTAATAATACTTCAACTTATGGAAAAATTTGTATTTTTATAAAAAAAATTCTTTTTTATGTAAAGAAATTGGCATTTTGATATTTCTTATAACACTTTTTTTTTGTGTCAAGTTTTATATAAAGTTATGTTTTTTTCTAAGTTGATAATCAGTTTATATGTTCTATTTTCAGAAACATCATTTATTTCTGATGATGGGCAAGGAAATGTCAAGTATTATTCTTGTCCTCATTGTGTATTTTCATCAAGATACTATACTTCTGTTAAAAATCATATTTTGATTCACACTGGAGAAAAACCTTTTAAATGTTCTTATTGTGGTAAAAGGTTCAACCAGAAGAGTAATCTCACTACTCATATGATAATTCATACTGATACACGACCTTTCATTTGTTCTAAATGTGGAAGAGGTTTTAACCAGAAAATAAATTTAAAATCTCACCAGATTTGCCACTTGAAATAATTAATCATTTATTGGCAAGTGTCAGTAGCATCTGTACATGTGCTTTAGTTTGCATAAGAAGAATTGTTAGATTTTTCAGTAAGTAAATATTTCTTAAGTTGACAGAGAATGTTGAAGATACTCTTTAATTTGTATTTGTTTTAATTAGACATCTGAGTTTCATATTATTTAAAACATAGTATGACACCTTTTTCTAAAATTTCTTTTAGAACTGAATCACATGCACTTTACCTATTTTGAGCAGTTGAGGTTTTGACTGATTTAATTGGTATGCTTCTTTAAATATAACATGAAATCTTTTAGTATCCTTCTGAATGCCAATGTAATTAGCTTTCAAATCAAAGTTTATCTGGGGAATTGATTGAAAGGTCTTAGAGGATGTTTAAATAAAGATGAATAAATCTCAATTTGATGACTGTTGGTGATTGCTGTTAATTAGAAATTTCTAGTATGATGGTTTTTCCTTTGAGATGCACATGAGAAACAATTTCATAACCAAAGTATATTCATGCAAAATCATTTTGAAATGAGATTTTTCACTGTAATTTGATTTTTTTTTTTTTGCATATTCTATAGTAATTTATTGAAAGTTATTTTTTATTTATCTATAGAACTACATGAAAAACATAAAATTATTTTATGAAAGCTGTAGATTGAAAAATTCTACAGCAAAAATTATTTGATTTTTTTTAGCATTTTTATCATAGTAAGAAAAATATTATATCCTTTTGCTTATTGTTATTTATTTGTGATGCAATTTTTGTTTAAATGTTCATGAGTGATATAGAAATAACTGTCCCCCCCTCCAAATGTGTACTCTGTAATCAAGTTTTGCTGATGGTCATATATAATATTGTGGATTTAAAATCTAAATAAAGGCACTTGCATAAAAAAAGAATAATGCTTTTTTTTATGATATTTTTTTTCAAAAATACATTTTGTGTAAAATGTGCTACATATTTTCTTTTGATTGATAGCATAAAAAATTTATTTTATAAACTTTCCTAAAAGGATATGAATGATGTCTGAAATAATCTAATTCATCAGAAATAATGTGGCATGCCCATATCTTAGAACCAAGATGAGAAATCTAAGTTTAAAAGTAGATCCATGTGAGACTCGGTTATTTTTTTTTGGACAGTTGCAATTTTTTAATTTTTTTTTAAAAAAATTCTTTTATTATCTTTTGAGTCCATTCAACTGAAGTGCTTGTTTTGAATTTGAAATCTTTTTTATCAATGAAATTTTATTGTTTTCTGCTTATTTTTTGTATATAATTTTTTTTAGATGAAATGCAGAATTGACCTGTATATATATATATATATATATATATATATATATATATATATATATATATATATATATATATATATATATATATATATATATATATATATATATATATATATATATAATAAAAATTTACATTTTAATATAAAATTGGTGTAGTGTATGAAGCCAGTATATTTATGTTTAACTCCAATAATTGTGTTTTTGATTCATTAACTATTTAACTATTTTAGTTTCTTTATTATCTAATAAGATGACACCTTCTATTTTGTGAATATTTTCTTATTTTGATTCAAATGGAAACCCATTAAATTACTTGACTTATCTATGTATTAAAAGTAATTTTAATATTGAATTATAATTGTTATGAATAGCTTATTTTTTACTTACAATTATCAAAATTCGATAAATCGATGCATGTATGGGACTCAGGTAAAACAATTAAGCTGTTAATAATGCATTTTATGGTCAGTATAAACAGAGCTTGTTCCATTATACAGGTAAAATGAGTTACTGTAGCTTATTTCAACTTGTTTCAAATTGGAATTTTTTAAAAAGACAGTTACTGTAAGTTCATTTATTTTGAACAGAGCTAAGTGACTGTTATAAAGTATTAAGGCACAACCTTATTTATGAGAAAAGATAAGGCAGACTGACATAAATTTTAATAAAAATTAAACTAATTAATTCACTTATAGAAGAAATGAAATGACAACATTTAAAATTAACAGTGTTGTTGCTGGTTACTGAAGGTTGGTGATTAAGGATCATTGTTGTGGTACCCTAAACATCTATACCAGGATTTTCTTGCAACTCCCTTTTAAGATTTGCAATTGAAACAAATCTTTCTAATGTTTCTGTATTGATGTATGCATTTTTTGAAATATAATGTTAATGTTACTTATTATATGTTGACAAGTGACATATGTTTCCTTTTTTGTTGCAGAAAGTAATATTAGGTGTGGATTAGGGAATAATAAATTATTGGAAGGACTTTCCATTATTTTATCATAATGTGGACAAATATAATTTGAAATGTCATATTTTAACTTCATTAAGAAGTTATACTTGTAAATTTGCATTCTATTATGTAAACGCTCTTGGAAGAAAAACTATCTATTTAATTCTAAACAATTTGGAATTTCATACCTTTTACTTTTCATTTAATCAGTCTTAATTTTGGTTTATGTAGTTAAAACATATGTAAAAACAATAATGTGAGTGGAGATAGATATTTGTTAATTGCTTGAAAACTGCATAGATGTAACTTATTACTTATTCTATTTTTTAAAATTGTTGTTATTCTAATTATGCATATCTTTTTGCTTTCTTACAGATTCCAAGCATTATTCTACATACAGAACTAAAAATTCCAAATTTTATACATGCAGATTTTGTAATTATTCATCACCATTTGCGACTAATATGAAAAATCACATTGCAACACACACTGGTGTACGTCCTTTTATTTGTTGGGTTTGTGGAAAGGCCTTTGGTCAAAAAGCAACATTAAACAATCACATGATGAGGCACTCTGACGACAGACCTCACAAATGTTCCATTTGTGGAAAAAGATTCAAGCTCAAAAGTATTCTGAAAAGACATTTGGTTCTACATTTACAAACATAGTTCGTAACATGCCCTATGTTTACTATTTTTGATTTTGAGAACAATTTAAATAGTTACTTTTATAATATATTGATAATTCTATGTTTAAGAAGATAATGATTAATAAAAATATATCCATCAGATGAATTTATGTTTTAGCAGTTTCTCACTTTTTTCCTTTAGTTCTGAACTTTCTTTTTAAAAAATCAACAATAGTTTAAAAAGAAAAATACATTTTCATTTTTTTTATTTTACTAATTTAAAAATGTATAAATTATTTTGAATCACACCAGAGATTTTCTTAAATTTTAAGAATTTTATTCCAAAAGGTGACTATTTTTTTCAATTATTTATTATGATATTTTATTTAAAGTTTTTTAATGGCTGAATTTATTTTAAAAAATAAAGAAAAAAGACTGGTTACCTTATATAGAATATTGGATGCTATATTTAATAATTAACTACCCTAACACGATTTTAAAATTTCCTCTCATTGTGTACCATCTAAAGTTCTGGTAGTTGAATTCGAAATATGTTTTTCTAAAGTATTATTTCTGTATGTTTGTTCCATTTTTCATTTTTATTTCTTTTTGTAGTGACTTATGATCTTAAAAATTATTTAATAACTCTTATTTATTTATTTTTTTTACAGATGCTAAAAATTTTAAAGAGCTGAAACTCCCAGCTTATCATCACTGTCCTTTTTGTGATTATTCATCTCGTATTGTCAGTAATGTTAGACAGCATATTTTGACACATACAGGGGAAAGACCATACATTTGTACTCATTGTGGTAAAGATTTCATTCAAAAAGGGAACTGGAAAACACATTTGCGGACTCATAATGGAGAACGTTCTTTTTCCTGTTCTATATGTAGGAAAAGTTTTGCTCATAAACATACTTTAAGAAATCATATGCTTACTCAACATTGAGGATTTCTTCCAATATTTTATTTGCAATTCTGCATGCTTTTGTTTTTTAATTTCTATTATAAAAACAATATGGTTAGGCAAGTAACGATGTGCTAGTAACATTGATGTGAATAGACACTTTCTTTAATTTCACTTGAACATGCAATCATTGAGAAATTAGGATAGATTGTATTTATCATTTTTCATTCCAACTTTTGTACAGCATTCATATAATTTGATACAGTATTTTTTATTATGATAAGGAACATAATTTAGTTAAAATAAACACTTTCACTCCATGCTAGATAAATTTTATATGTTACATTATTTCTAACAATCTTTTTCTTTTATTGCATTATGTAACATATTAAAAAAATTAATCTTTTTCATGTTTTTACTTTTTCATTAGCTATCTACCTTTCGGCTAGACTAATTATATGAAGAAAGTTTGTTTAATGGTATCAAAGCAACATCTTTTAATTATTGAAACCACTTCATTTGTGTATTGCCTAAATGTATTATGTTTTTTATAAAATCGCCCAAAAATATTTCTTAAGGATTTTGCCATTCTTTCAGATAGTTTATGTGAAGTGCATTATGTCTCTTAGATGTGAAACTATGTTAAATAACTAAAATGCTTTTAAAAATTATTTTTCTAAACAGACCTTTTAATAAAAAAATTTAAAATTTCATTACTTAAAATTTTTTTTTCTTTGAAATTATAAAGCATTCTAATTTCAGTTTCTTTTTCCTTTTTTTTTTTTTTAATTTTGTACAATAGATTCATTTTTAGAATAATTTATGATTTTTATTCTGATTCTGTAAAAAAGAACACTGTTATTTCAAATATTAGTTTAAAATCAGTATAATTTTTTTTTTCATGTAGAAAATTTTCTATTTAATTCTGTTTGTTTTTGTGCATTTCAGATTATAAGCAGTTTAAGTCCTTTCATTATTATTGTCTTTATTATATTAATGTGTTTTAAAAATAATTTTTTTTTTGATTTTGTGATATACAAAATTCTATTAAACAACTAGCTTTTGTTTTTATATTAAAAAAAATTCTTTTCTTTTTTTTGTACTTAATTTAAAAATTTTGCTTATGTTTTTTATATTTAAAAACAATTTTTAATTTTGTCTTCATCTTGTAACAAATTATTTATTTTTTAATATAATTTTTAATGTTTAGCTTTTTTTTTCAGACTGATAAAAACATGATTGAAAAGGATAATAATTCCTCTCTATCATTTTATAATTTATTTGACTTTTCAGTTAATATTCATTTTTGAAAAAAATTGAATATTAACATTTTATACAATAGGTTTATTTCTTCCTATGACTTGAATGGGGTAGTTCAAATATTGTATCTGTAAAATCTTTTTCCCTTTCTGAAGCTGTTACAGATGCTATAATATTAAACCTTTCAAATTTTTTGCAGAAATGTCTTTTCTTTTAATTATCCTGCAGAAGCTTTACGCTTCCCTTTTATTGTATCACTCAATCAATGATGTCTATATTTATGAAGAGATGACCTGAAGGGTATTAAGATTTAACTATAGATCTAATTTCATGTTTCTTCTTCAGAATCTATTTTAAATAGACATTTTGAAATTTTATTCATTTATGATTGAATATTTAGAAAAAAAATTGGTTAGTTTGAATTCAAATTGTCCTAGTTATTAAATTGTACCAAAGTTAGGGGTATTTGTATAAGAACTGTATTTACAAAATTTATAGTTTCTTGGTTGGAATGTTTTGACTGATGAATCATTGAATTAATAAAATGAATGATCATATTATCTAAATAGCATGCTGTATTTTGAATGTTTTTTGTATTATTTATAGTTTAACTATTATAAGTGTGATTGCAGCATCATGTATCCTCTCTTTTTTTTTAACATTTATTTATATGTGTAATTGTAAATGCATGAGAAAAATTTTATTAGCACCATTATCAATTATTCTTCACCTTTATTGAGATGAGGAATGAAATGTTATAACGCATTAAACATGCCAACATGTATGTGAAATAACATACTTTAGCACATCTGTTCAGTTTGCAATAGAAGTTCAATAAATAAAATATAAGATGACACATTCATAAGTAATTGAAAAAATTAATTTGGCATGCAGGCTTTTAAGATTTTTTTTTTTTTAAATAATGCTGTTAATCGCTATTAATATGGTATTTTTTTTTTTTTTTGAAAGAAAGGGAAATTTCATAAAAATAGAATTTGAATTGTCATGGATATTATATTATTATGTATGAAGGAGAATGTATTTGTTTAAAATAAAATGTTATTAATATATTAATTAATTTTGAATATATTGTTTTCTTTTCTCTAATGACTTTACACTGTTATTCAATCTGTACTTTTTTATTTAAAAAAAATTCACACATTTTTTAAAAGCTTGGTTGACAAATTATTATTGTGGCTTAGTAAAAAAATTTCACAAGGAAATGCTGTTAAGGTTCCTGTGATATTATTCCATGTTTTTATGCATTGCTGGTTTTTTCTAGGAATATGAATCTTTTCATATGTACTTGATAAGTCATATGTAAATTTGTGTTTGAATATTTGTTATAATTCTTTATATTATTTTTGATATTTCATTTTGTTAGTAGAATATATGAAAATATACTGCGTGATGGGAGTAAAGTTGTTGTAATCGGGATATATAATCTTTGCTAATGAATTTTTAAAAAAATCAGTGATGTGAGGTGCTGTTTCAGTTATGTAAAAAAATAAATAAATTACATTTTAAAAAAATGTTTATATTTTAGTGTTATGTCTGTAAGATTTATTTTTATATTATTCATAACCTAAATGTAATTATTTATATTTTTAAGTAGACTTAATTTTATAATTAGTTGTAATAATTTAGTTTTCTGTTCATTGGATGGTAAATTTGTTAAAGTATCAAATTGCCTTAATTGTGTTATTAATATAAGCGTTTTTTTAAAAATACTGTTTGATGAAAAGTGTTCTGATTTTTTTCTACTTGTTTGTTATAAATACTGACATTTTATGCTAATTTTGTTGTTATAATTTATTTTGAAGAGAAATAAATCTTTATTATATATTTATTTTCTTAAAAAGAAATATTGATAATATAATGATTTTATAAGTGTAAATAAATGCTGTCAACTGATTGATTAGATATCATTCAAAGCTAAAAAAAAATTCTGGGGAATCTATAAGATTTTTATCTCTACAGATTTTTAATAATCCTGATTCATTTCTTCTCCTTATGATTTAATACAAAACTAAGCTCAGGTAAAGTGTACAATTTTTAAATGGATATCAAAAAGATTGTTTTCATAAAGACTATTATTATTTTCCTTAAAAATAACTGTTAATATATTTTACGCCCATTTTTTTCATTTTGTAAAGCTTATCTCTCTTTCTCTCTCACTTTTTTTTTCTTTTCATTTTAGAAAGATAACTCTATTAATTAGAAGTTAGGATTTTTCTCTAATTCAGAACTGTCTTTTTAATAATTATGAATATTTTATATTACAGTAAAAAATTCAGAGCATCAAATTAAAAATAATAAAAATATTTTTCTTGCATTCTGGTTTAAAAGGAAACATTGTACATTTTAAATAAATTTTTGATATATTTGATATTGCATAAATTTTTTTTTTATATTGCTTGTTTTATTGATCAGCTATTAATAAATTTTAATACTTCTGAAATCTTAAGTTTAATATATTTTATTTTAATCGTTTTTTATTTGTTGATTAGCATTTGAGTAGAAGTGTTAAAAAATCTTTCACAATTTTTTAAAATTATTTATTAAAATGTATCTTTTCTTTTTTTTTTTTTCAGAGCTTGGAAAATGGGGAACTGGCAAGCGCCATAAATGTCCTTTTTGTGATTATATATCAAAATACACTACTTCCGTGAGAAGACACATTTTGACTCATACTGGAGAGAGACCTTATAAATGTTCTTTATGTCGAAAAAGTTTTAATGACAAATGCAGCTTGAAACGACATATGAAACGCCACTCAAGTGCAGAAATAAAGTAGGAAATAAACTATTTTGTGTGACCAAAGACGAAGTAATATTTACTTTCTACATCTTTTCCTTTTACTGTTTGTGATACTGTATTATTAATAATATGCTTGGATGATTATCAAACAAATTGTCAATTTGATATTCAGACCATTCTAATCTAAATTGATGGGTTGTTAATGGACTCAAAATTTCTAGGTGTTCAAGTCTTTCAGTAAAAAAGGTTTATGTATTTCAAAATATTGTTATTTAAATAATTGATAAATTATATTAAAGTTTTTAATTTAAAATGATATAAAATACCAGTACTTAGAAATTGCTTGAGTTCTAATGAATGAATGTTATAGTTTTTCATTGTTTAACTTTTACAATGTTTTACAGTGTAATACAATATTTCCATATATTAATAATTCAATTAATTATAATGATAATTTTTTAATGTTTTTTATTGTGAAAGAAATGGTTCCTCTGTCCTTCTGAATAGTGTTTACTTAAAATGAAAATAAAAATAAACTAAGCTCTTATTCACTGTTTCCATGACAAACTGAAAATTGATTTTAAAAATTTATCACCTTTGTTTATTATATTCTGCAAATTCATATGATTTTTATGTACAGTTTTATAAAATCTTGCATACTCGCATAATTTTAACTGTTAGCTCTTAATGACTTGTTAAATCATATTCAGTATGATTTTTTTAGAAATATTAGATTGAGAATGTTACATTTTGTACTTTTAAAGCAGTATTTAAATGTAGCAGCCTTTCTTCCATTATTATTATAGCTTAAAATCTTATAATTTTTATATTTTAAATCACAGTTTTCTAGATCTTTTGCATATATTTATTAAATATTCTAATAAACATTGAATAAATTCCAAATTCTTATTTTGAAAGTCTGATATAATCAATACATTTTTATTCATAAAATGAATTTTTTTCTTTATTTTAAATTTTGCATTAATATATTAAAATTTATGGATTTTGAAGGGTAATTGAAATTTCGAAAAGGCAGTTGACTTGAAAATCATCATCACAATTTTCATGTTTAATGTATTATCTAAACATATATATATACTCTTTGCTGGCAAAGGGGTTAAAAATAGTTGTAGTTTATGACCAGCATTGAAATTTATATTTTAAATTATATTTCAAATTGGACAAATACTTAAAGACAAAGCCTTCCCATAATCAGTTGGATAAAATTTCCAAACTTTCAAATTAATTCTTTTTTAAAATACTTGATTTTGTGATTGGTGTATATTTTTTTGTTTATTATTTTATATTATTTTAATCACTGATGTTCTTAAAATTTTATAATATTCTGTTAAAATCAACAGAAATAAAGCAAGATTTTGAATACCAAGCTTTAATAATTTTTTCATCCATTTTTATTTCCTTTAGTTTCCATAATTTAAAAACAAAGTGTTGAAAAATTTATTATTTTCTGTTATTTAAGTTTGTAACTGTCATTTGTAGATTTTTTTTTGTCTATCGTCAACTTTTAATGAAAAATAGCATAAATATATCTGATAAATAATGGAATTTCTTTCTTTCTAAAATAAATAATTAAATAACTTCTTTTATATTATAATTTTTCCAGAGTTTGCACATTTTTTTTATTTTTCATGAAATTATTTGTATAACCTTTCAAATCATTTATAAAATTTTTTTTTAAATGGTCTATTTAATTTTTAAAAAAATCTGACAAAGCAATACATTTTATAAAATATAAGAGGAACAAACTTCTTTGGTAACAAGTTTGAAAATCAATTTTTTTTTGGGGGGGGGGGTGTTAACTTTTAGGTTTGTAGAAATATGTGTAATTACATATTACTGGTATAACTAGTATTTTTTTTACTATGGGATTATTTTGTCTAAAGTTATGTTTTTAAGCAGTCATAACTGTATGATAAAAACGACAAATAACATTGATCCTTTCTGTAAAATCTTTGCTTTGATACATATTACTGGTGACTTTTGTTTTCAGTTGAATTATTTGTGATAATATATAGTCATGTAAGCAGAAGATGAAGGAAATCTCGTTTTGCAAAAGAAAGTTCCATGTTATATATATGATAAATTATAAACTGTATATTATATATATGATAAAGTATAAACTGTATATTATATAAATGATAAATTATAATATTATATGTATGATATATGTTATATATCAAAAGATTAGTATATGTCATCGAATTAAAAAAAAAGTTACATGAATGCTTCTGTCTTCTGTGTTTAGCTAAATGTTATTGAGGAAAATCTATTATAATTATTGTTTAAATTTTTGGCATTATTATTATTATTATTTGTAAATTAACAATTTTTATTTATCTGCTAATATCCATCATATTTAATACACAATTGCATTTCATTTCAATGTTTAAATAGAATACATAGATTTCTCCTTTATCTTCTTTATGTAACAAGTCAATATGTAATTGAAAATGCTTATGCCACTGTTAGCTAGATTTTTCAATCAAGATGTTATTAATTTTTTTGTTTTTTTGTTTTTCAACCTTTGGTTTGTTTTTGAGGTAATGCAAGGGATTTATAAATAATTTAGCCTTTCTTTGTTTTTTGATATTTTACTATACTTTAGAAATCTTTTAATATTTATTTATAAAAATATTTTTTTAAATGATTTTCAGCCAATTTTTTTGATAATTTTTTTATTTGTTAAAACAAAGCTACAGTATAAAAAGATGCAAAATAGAAAAACCTTGCCTATTCATTTGGAAATTCTGATTTTTAAATTTAGTTTAAAAATTACGTTTGAAAATTCTGATTTTTAATGGTGTTTTTACATTTCCATGAATAATTAATTTCTATCAGTGAAGTTTTATGTTAAATATTTTTAATTTATATAACTAGAAAGTTCATCTTATCACTAAATGCTGTTCATATATTATTGTGAGACTAATTATAAAATGACTCTATTTCAGAAATAAGTATTAAGTAAGAATATTCAATGTTAATGAAAATGATAAATGATTTTTAGGGGTTTATAATTTAAAATATTTTATAGGAAAGAGATAATCTATATTATAAGCAAAAATATTATATATTAAAATCATAAGAATTCTTTTTATATTTAAAAAATTTGGCTGTTATGGTGTAGAATTGGAATGATAGTCTTACATATTGTTATGATTGTGTTTCAAAAGTATATGATCTGTTACTGATAACTATAAAATCAATTCAAAATACAGTGAAATCTAATAAATTAAATCAAATCTATATAAGGGTATAAAATTTTTATGCACATACATAAATATTGAAAAGATTTATGCTTTTCATATTTCCTGTTTAACTAGCTTATAAAGTATTAGCAACTAAAAAAGCTGAAGCCCTTTTTTTAAATCATTTTTCCTTACACCAAAAATGTTATATTTTAAAGATAATACTATTGATGTATATTTACACTGGGAATCTGCCAACAACATGGAACACAGTTTGTAATTAACCAAAAATATTTAATTACTTATCATGAAACTATATTAAAACTTTTCCTATCATAGTATTTCGGAATAAAATTTAATTTTTACTTTTCATTTTTATATATAGATTTTAACTTAAACAGTTCTGTTAACTGTTTTTATTTTAGATGAGAAATATTAATTTTTAATGGCTTAATTAGTTTTTGAAAGTAATTACTCAGATAATTGGAGCTTTTTATGATGATATATACCTGGATGATTCTTTTTTTAAATGTTTTTTTTTCCTATGACAGTTTTTTTCTTATTTCTTGTATACTTTATGGTTATATTTTGTAATTTTTCGAATAGCTTTGCTTTTTATTATTATCTATAGTAATAAAATATTGATGAAAAGTATATTTGTGTACACAAAGTTATGTATTTAATATATTAATTAATTTTTATGTTATTGTGGTGAAAAATTGATTTGTGGTATTTAGATTTATATGTCAAATTTTTTCTTCCAAATTTAAAAGCAAGGATGGGTTTTTTTTATTGATAGATTTTAAATTTGATTATATAAATTGTTATTAAAGTGTTAAATTGTATCCTTAAAGAAGGTTAAAAAAATTAAGATCCAAAAGCAGTATATTCCATCTTGATGTTTTTTACTCTTGAAATGTTCTCAGAATGACTTGATTCTAATGCCAGTAATTTGATAATCTTAACTGAAGTTATGTGACATTTTATTTGTTTTACTTTTGTTGAAAGAAATTAAATTGTGAGTTCTCTTTTGTTCTGATTATAATATGAATTGCTATTGTTATCTCAACTGAAGAATAAAAGTGTCTAAGAATATGTTTTTGATTTTTTCCCCTTTTAAATTTTATGCATATGGAATGAGCATTGGCAAAACCATTAAAATTAATCATGAAATCATGAAAATCATTGTGTGTAAAAAAAGATATTTTTATTGATTTAAATTGTATTAGAATGACAAATTGTTACATTTTATTGATGGAATAGTTATTTTTAATTTTTGAGAAAATTTTAAACTAGATTTTATGAACCAGTATCACATTCTTATATTTGAAAATTACAACTAAAAAAATAATATTCAGAATATTCATTTTTTTTTTATAAAACTCCAAGTACTCAAGGATGCATAGTGAGATGGCATATAGGTGGATGATATGCATACTTTCTTTAAAATGCTTGTATATGCGATTATAGCATTTCACTACTGATGCATTATTTTTTAACTGGGTATGATTGGTGAACTGCATGTATTTCGTTTTCATTGGGTGAGCACCATTTTTTGTTTTCTGTGTGATAAATCTTTTATTCCCAAAGAAGATATTTTGTGTTGCATGTTCAGGTTTTATTAACCCATCAATCTTCATGATTTATGATCATGACTAGGCTTGAAAATATATAAGATCAGCCAATTTTTAAATTTTTCTGATAATATGTAAACAATGTTTTTTTATTGGTTTGAATTGTTTCCCTTTTAAATTTATATATTAGATGTTTCTGCATTATATATGTGCACTATGCATTTTTTACTAGTGTTGCTGTATGAAAATAACATGATAATATCTTCTCTATCCCTGCTCCTAGTATTTTACAGTGTTAAAAAAATGGCATTTTTTAAATAAAAATGTTTGTTAGATGTTTGGCCATTCTGTTTACCCTGATAAAGATTTAATGAGTGAATTTTCAAATAAAGTTAATTGTAAAATAATAAAACCCAAGGGAGCAGGTTTCTCATTTTATTTTGCAGTTTCTACTGAGAATAGTTAGCCGTTATTATTACTATTTCTATGTTATTATTTTGAAAATGGTAAACTGTTTCGAAAATATTACACTTTTTCATAGGAGCTCTTTCTTTAGTAAATATACTGTAGCACTTATAAAGGAAGCTCATTGATTTTTTGGGGGGAAAGTTGTAGGCCTTCTCTTTCTTTTATGTGCATGTTTTTTTTTTTTTTTTTGCTCTTTCTAAATTTTAATTTTTAATATTGCTTAAACGATTATTCTCTTTGAAGCATGTAGTTTGTATTGTTTGTATTAAGTAATATTTTTGTTAACTTAGTTTAAATTTTTTCTGAAGACAATTTTTTTTTTTTTTTTTTGAAGTCTGAACGTTTTTTTTTTTGATGCTATAATTTTTTTTTCTGTTAATAAATTTTTTTTCAATATGTCATATGAAATTGAAAAACATTTTAAGTTTAAATAAAATAATAAGCATGGCGATCTCTCAGCAATAGAAATTTCATGGACTAGACAAGTTAAGATTCTAGAAACAAAGGAATATAAACAGATAGTAGTATGTGTATGCATGTCAATATTGGAAAAATGATAAAATGTGATTTCTGTAATTCATGTAAACAAGTGATGTTAATTATGATTTTTAAAAACATTTGACATCAATAAATACATTGAATGATTTTACTTTATGTATAAATAATCAGTTGCAATGGTTATTCTCTAACTTTATTTACTACTTAATTAATTGTAATAATCTTGTTTCAAAGTTGCATTGTTTTTGAATCTGTTGTAGCTGTATAAACTCATAATTGCAAAGAGTAATCCAGAATTACTCTTTAATCTTTATAATGGTTCTATATGCAATCTTTCTAGTAGTTCCTGAATGTAATGTAAGGTTTTCTATGTATTCATTTAATAAATATTAAAATGATTATTAACACATTTATTTTAATGAAGATGCATTTTTTTATATGGCATTATATCATATGCATAAAAATTTTAATCATATTATTTTTGATGGAATTTTTAAAATTATTTTTACGGATGTGAACTTCTGTTTTTTCTCTCATGCCAACTTCTCTTATCTATAATATTAGTGACAAAGATCATGTTAATAAAATTCAGCAGAATCAATATATGACACTTCTTGGAAAGTCTTCTCTTAACTTATGAATGCCTATTTAATTTAAAGTCTGTTATTGTTAATTCAAAGTTATGCTGCATCTCTGTTGATTTCTTTTAAATTATGTTCTGAAATTGATTTCAAAATAAATTTAAATTCTGAAAGAAAGAAATTTGTATAGAAAAATTTCAAAAATTGGTAAAAACTCATATAGAAGACTTTTTTTTTTAAAATAATTTTTTTAATAATAATTTTTTTAACTTTTTAATATAAATATTAAAAAGTAAAATAAATAAATAAATAAAATGTAGTAATATATATATACATAAAATTATTTTCAAATTCTTCCTATTACCTGAAAAAATAGAAATTCTCCCATTCTGCAAATACTAGAAAAATTCAAAATGCCTGTACCGTGATTTCATAATCCGACAAATGAGTGGTATTTACCAATGGGAAATTGTTTAGGAGTTTGAAAAAGATTTTAATTTCGGAAACAAGAAAAAAAAATGTATTTGATTTAACTATAGAAGTGAAATGTTACTATCTTATATATAAGATCCTTGATGTTAACACTGGAATAGCAGGAAGAATTTCAGAACTTTTGTCTTTATTAAAACTCTTCATCATAATTTTGTTTGTGAAGAAGCTTTTTGAATGACCTACTAAACAATTTGTATGCTAAATCATTATAGACTATAATTTGTTTGATATCCTTCAGAAATTATTTATGATGCATATTCTCAACTCTCATGGGAAATTACTAATCTGATAGAATTTCAAATTTGGAGCCAAATTTGTGATATAAGACAATTGGAATTTGCATTTTAAGCTGGTCTTGATACTTATGGTTATGGAGGCTTGTCCAAAATATCAGGCAAGGAGGGAAGAAAGAAAACTATTTTTTAAAAAATAAAATTTTGTTTTCATCAAAATTGTGTTTATCCTTTTATAGTAGCAGTGATTTTTTTCTCCTTCTTGTTGTGACATCATCAGAACATGTAAAAAGAATAAGAACGGATATGCATTATGTAAGACATTTTTACATGTTGATAATTTCAGATGAATTTTACTATAGCAAACTGAAATCTCTTATTAAAATGAAAACAGTATACTTTTCAATTAAATTCATTTATAAGAGTCATTTGTTTTTGTTAGAGTATGTAGTTAATATTTTTTATGAGTAATTACTTTTAAGGATATTTTTGCAATGTAATCCATCTTTTCTTTCTGTAGGTGCAGAAGATAGTACATTAAATTCAAAATGGACTCCCAGAGTGCTGCATCAATGTACTCAGTGTGAATACATTTCTTTAAAACTCGGTGATATGAAGCGTCATGTTATGACACATACTGGTGAAAAACCTTTCAAATGTATTTATTGTGATTATTCATCTAATAGACTTGGAAATCTAAAAAGGCATAATCTGATTCATATTGCTTAATAGTTTATGAGTGATGAATTTTTATAATAATTTTACATTGATTAATATGTCAGAATATCCCTTGGACTGGTTTATTTCTGGAGCAAACAATTAAAGGATAATATTTTATAATTCATTTATGTTTTCATATTAGTAGGATTTCTAACAATTATTTTATTTATGAAATTTTTTTGACAGCAATAATATAAAAGACATATAACGGAATTAATACCTAGACTTTTTTATAAGAAAAGGTAACCAGAATTCTTTAAATTATTTGAGAGAAGAAAACAAAATAATTCATATTTTTCTTATTTTTAATATATTATGCATTACTTGAATACTTTTGAAGTGTAATCAGAAGAAATGCATAAATGATGTATTTTTTAAAATTGTTTTTTCTGTTTCTATTAAAATATTAATTTTTTTTTAAAGGAGATTCATCTTACAGTTATATCTGCTTTGAACTGCAGCTTTTAAGATTTGAATTCATCATAGATATATCCAATTCTCTAAAACTATTGACTGTATAATGTTTTAATGAATTTAAAGTGTACAGGTAAATACACTTAATGTTAGCTGTTATGCACCTTTGATTAAAGTTTAAGTTGGCATGTACTCTAAATATTAATTTTTTTGTCAACATTTTATCGTATACTGTGTTTTATTAAAATGACGTAACATAATTTAATTAGGAACTTGAAGACCATTAAGGACTTGAACAACTAAAAGCAGATTTTGATATATTCTTATTAAGCCTTAAGATGACTTTCCTAGAATTTTGTTATTTATTTATTTCATATAATGATGTTCTCTTTTAATTAAAAATATTACTTGATCTGTTTTGTACTGGTTCAATGAACTATTGTGTCAAATCATTTCAGATACAGTACAAGAAATGTTTGTTTTAAAATCATATACAACTGTTTTTTTAAAATCTAAATAATATGAAAATTTTATGATCATATTTTACATAATAATCAGATAATTCTAAAAATCAATGTTTTTGAAATAATATAGCAATTTGACATTCCATTTATATCTTAATTTTTTTTAGATATCTTTTCTGTTTGCTTGTTAACTATTGTTGGTTGTGATGATGTACAACCATTTAATAAAGCAATGATTGATGATGAAAATCAATCATTTAATAAAGCAATGTTTTCCATTCATTGAATAATAATCTGCAAAAAATTGATATATATTT
This sequence comes from Argiope bruennichi, assembly GCF_947563725.1. Lineage (NCBI taxonomy): Eukaryota > Metazoa > Arthropoda > Arachnida > Araneae > Araneidae > Argiope > Argiope bruennichi. The sequence goes on from NC_079154.1 coordinate 62,888,954, forward strand.
TTTATTATAAAAAAGTTTTTAATTATGAAATTTGTCTCAAACTTTTGTTTCAATATTTTTACTTTTAAATGCATTTTATATTTTTAACACATTTTTCTAATTATTTCCATTTTATATGTTTCATTTGCAGATGCAATAATATGCATAAAATATAGATCGATGAAACTTCATTGTTGTCCTCATTGTGAATACAGAGCAATTAGACTGAGTGATGTGAAGCGCCACCTTTTAACTCATACTGGTGAACAACCTTTTGAATGCTCATATTGTGGTAAAAGTTTTAGTCAGAAGTGCAATCTTACAACACATATGTTAATTCATACTGGTGAGAGACCCTTCAGTTGTCCTGTTTGTGGCAAAGGTTTTACGCAGAAATTTACATTAAAAGTTCATATGCACAAGAATCATAACTGTAACTTTTGAATTTATCAGAAGCAGTAAAGGAACTGCTTGACTGTGAATCACAATGTTAATCAAAAAACATATTTTCTATGTATATAGTTAAATTGCTTCTTTTGCTGTAAATAGTATGTCAAAAATAATTATCACAAACGTTTACAATGATACAACCAGTTAAAATAAATTTTAGCAGCTATTTGTATATTTATTTATTTATTGAAAATAATGCTTGATAAAGGTGAATCAAATGGTTCCACTACATGGTATATTGAAAGCTGTGCACCATAAAACAACTTAACTAGATTACTGTTGTTTATAAGCATTCTTTTTTTGTTATATATTTTGCATTCCTGTTTCTGGAAGAATAGTCCTATTTGTTTTGCTGTTTCCCCTTGGACCCATTAAAGATGCTACAGAATTTTTGTAAATTCTAAGATTTCATGTTTTTTTATACAAAAAAAAAAAAATGAAAATGATGAATTATTTTAACACAGAGTTTAGTTAAAGTGTATTTTCATTTTGATATTGGAAAGTAAAAACACACTTCCTGAATTTTAATTAACAAACCCGAAAAAAAATGCTATACTACTTCAGTGTGATGCCTTTGTTGGGATTGTTGAAAATGATATAAATTAAATTCACAGAAATTGGTGTTTAATTTTACATATGCAGGGGAATTTTAATTAATTTAGGGCATGGTGTAGGAAATAACTGTTTGAAAGATTAAATGTAGTAACGATAATATATTTCATTCGTATCATTACAAAATAATGTAAATTAAAATATTGTTTCACAAAATGGAATGATTTCAATGTCAGCATCTTCTTACAATTTAAAAAATTCGGCTCAAGCCTTAACAACTTATAACAATTTATTTGCTGATGCAAAATTTTTTCTTCTTGTTTCTGATTACATACATATTTTTTTATTCCTTGTCTTCTAAAATATTCTTTATTATTCTATTACCTTCAAAATTTGAGTCTTTTTTTTATTGAGCAGATGCCTTTTGTCAAACTCACAGTTGTCTTTAGTTTTCTGATGGTTCTAATGGTTTACACATTAAGTTAATTGATTATCAGCAATTTATGCTGATAGTCAATGAACTTAACATGGGAATATGTAATAATGATTATGGGAATATGTAGTAATAATTATCATCATTACTATCAATTCCTTATTGCAATTACCTGGTCAGATTGGAAACTTATATTTACTTGAGTGACCTAATCAGTGTCTGGCATTGTTTTTATATAATTTTTGAAAGAAAGTGGGCAAATTTTCCTTTTTTTGAATTTTGGATTTGTATTACATCATAAAATAGAAAAATTTGAAATAGAAGAAGGAAATCAGGAACAATGTAAATTTGAGTTTTCTTAAGAGGAGGTATTCTTGTAATCTTCATGAAAAATGCTTGAAAGATAACTAACAATGATTATTCGAGTTGAATTTAGATGAAGAGAATCTTATTATAGTTATTATATTTACATTAAATTTAATAACGTATTGGTTCATAACTAGTTGTATTCATTACCGAAATGATATAAAAAATTATTTATGTAAAAAATATGAAACAAAATGTATAAAATCATGTGTATAAATTTTTAAAACTATTTCGTATACTTTTATTTAATTATGACTTGTTAAATCAAAAGTGAACCATATAACAAAAAATATTTCTATATATTATAATACACAAATTAAGAAAAAAAGAGTTTCCCTTTTAACATTTCCATATATTTTGTATAATAGTCTAATACATTTTGTATATTATTCTTGTTTATTACTTCAATATATAGTGTGCAATTTTGAAAGATACCTCTTTCAAAATCTGATTTAATCCAAAATTTGATACATCTTTAAGTTTGATGTCAGAAACTACATATTAAGATTATAAGACTAGTTCATTCCATTTCATAATTATAATTTTGCATACATAGACATGCAAACAAATCATGTTAATAAAGTGTATTTAAGAACTACGAAGTTCTGTAAAATGGAGTTTTATCAAATTCTTGATATATGATTGCCCAAAATGAAACTTTGTGGAAGAGAAAGTAAAAAGTACCATTATTTTGTAAGGGTTCATAATTCTTACATTTAATATCAGTTGATGTTCTATATATGTAGTTCTTTAAAAAGAACTTTGATTCAGAACAGCAGGTTCTGCCAAGACTGATTTGTATCAAATAATTTTCTGCTGATTTCATCCTTACTCTAGTTATATATGGATTTCAAATTCTAAATATCTGCTATAATTTTTTTTGTAAAAATTAATAATGAATCTCTATTTAAGTTATAGCAAATTAAAAAAAGCCAGAAACTACCATCACAGCTTTTGAGATTTTAATTTTATTGCTCCATCCTTAAAATTTAACTGAATTAAAAGATAACAAAACACAATCGATTGCAACACAGAATTGTTTGTTGGCAAAGTTCTAACAGTGTTAATAAAATAACTTTCCTTTTTTAAAATTTTAATCCCACTATTAATTAAAAATACATTTAAAAACATTCTATGTTATTTTAATATTTCATATGGGTATAGTTTTATTTGGATTAATCTATATGAGTTTTTTTTCCTGCTTTGTAAATTTCCTTATGCTGTTCAAAGTTTGGTCGATGTTACTTTAGTCCTATGTACATATTACAAACACTGTTAATTTTTATTGTTTATGAGTGAATATTTAATAAGTTTATGAGTGAATATTTAATTTGCGATATTACTTTTAAATTGTTTAAATATTTTAATATATAATTGTATTTTCTATATTGGAGAAAGAATTATTTTTTGTTTAAATTAGCTGTGCATGTTTTTTTTATAAAGTTTGAATATTTTATGTAAATATTTCATTAAAAATTTTATGTTTATATGTGAAGCATCAGTGCATAAAGATACATCAGAATTATAGATTTATGGAAATATTTGCCATTTGTTTAGATTTTCTATTCTCAAATTTCCAAATTTATAATAAATATTATATAAAGGCATCTGCAAATTTCTATTTTGTGGGGTATAAATAAGTTCTCTTGCAGGAATTGATAAAATTAGCCTACATTGCTGTATTTCAAGTTGTAAATGTCAATATAATTTTTTCTGGGAAGAAAGGAAGAGAACATTGGTAAAGTGTTAATATGCTATTTATTCAATATTTTTTGTTTCTTATTCTTTTTTTTTGTCATTATATTATAATTTCATTTGTTTTAAACCATTAAAATATTGTGTTTTTTATTTCATTATTTATATCATAATAATTTGTGCATTTAAATAATATTTGTAAAAAACTTCAAAATGATTGAAGGTTTTAGAAACTTCTTGCCATTGTAGATAAAATAAAAAATATTTATAAGTGAATTGTAATTTTTTTGTAATTAGTTATACTAATCAAAGGAGCAGTTAAGTATTAATGCAATGCCATGCCATTTCAATGTGTAATATCGTTAATGTGTAATATTGTTTATAATTGTATAATTGGATTCTATTAATAATTTTATGTTTATAAATCATTATATGTTAATATCTATAGATCTTGTATAATTTATGAGATTGATGTTTCTGAGTATTTTTTATACTTAATACTATTCAGATTTTTTTTACTTTTAATTTTATTTTATAATGCAATTTTAAATGTTGATTTTATAGCCAAGTACTTAAAAAAAGAAATCCCCCCTTTTTTTTTTTCATTAGAACTGAAAAATATTTAGCTACATCTGTTTTAATTGGTGTTTTTTTATTGAAATGGCAACAAGTGGCTCTAATTTGCTTTTAGTTCTTAGAGTAATCTGGTGTATTTTCCAAACTTAATGCATAGCTCTAATGTATGTGCATGTAAATTAGATTATTAAGTTATAGAGGTGACACTATAGTTTCATCAGGATCCATTGGACATTATGATGGTCATTAGTTTTACTTGATGGTTTTTCTTACAATGACATAAACTAATTGGTTTTCATTTGATGTTCGAATGTATCAGATGCATACATATTAGAATTCTAAGGAAGAGATTTGAGCAATATTTTTGATGAAAAATTGAAGTCCTTTCAATTAAATACGAATGATTTCTTTCAGAAATATATTTTCAAAGATGGTTATAAAAATACAATAGAATTTTCTTGTTGATCAAATAAAGATGATGATTTTTTATAGTTTTGACTCATTTTATTACAGATATTTGATATAAACTCATGAATCTTTATTTGGTCAACTTATTTGGTTATGAAATTCATTTTTTCTATTCAAATATTACTCCCTAACATAATAATGGTTTAATATAGGAAAATATTTTACTCTAATAAAAAGTAAGACCTAATGCATATAAAAGAAAAGTTCACAATTTTGATTTATGGATACACAAATTATTTTTAATATTCATATATATATATAATCTGTTTAGGTTTGGAAGAATTCTCTCAATGCACAGAGAAGATTGTTAAACATCATCAATGCCCACATTGTCAATATTCTTCACCTAGATTGAGTGATTTGAAACGGCATATTAGAACTCATACTGGCATTCGTCCTTTTGAATGTGCTTTGTGTGGCAAAAGATTCAATCAGAAATGTAGTTTGACACGCCATATGTTGACTCATTCTGGAGAATTATCTGATCAAATGTTATGCACATGGCAGAAATTTCCTTGATAACACTTTCCTAAACTAAATGCAAAATTTACTGAGATTAGAATGCATAATTTCATATTTATCTTTTATTTTGATTCAATTGGTTGCTATGTTTATAATATAAATAGTGTACCTATATCTGTGACTATTCAGTCAATAAAATAAAATAATGAAGTTGACTGTTAAATAATAACTGATGTAGCAAGATTTTTTTTTCAAACTTTACTTAACTTGTATTTGGCTTTATTGAGAGAATTAGGAAAAGATATCATGAAGTTAAAATGCAATTTAATGGGATCATAAATTTTTCTTTCAGTGAAGAACTTATATATGCATTGGTTGTCCATTCTTATCATGGCACAGTAGCTAATTTCTAAACCTTTAAGGATATTTAGTTTAAAAAATGAAGAATTATATATTATATTGTTGGAGCTAATAAATGTATATCTCAAAAAGTTATGAAATTTAACTTTTTATGCAGTTCCTCAATCCTATTAATCATATATTTAGTAAAATAGTTTTGATACTATAACATTTTAGGCAAATAAATATTATTTTGTGATGGATTGAAAGCATTGAACATTTTAGATGAATTTAACAGCTAAATCTGCTGCTTAGAGAGAGATCTTAAAGTAAAGGATCATTTGCAAATTGAAATCATGCAGTCTTTTGTTTAAAGTTTTTCAAATATTTTACATAAAAGAGAATTATTATCAATTTGAAAATATTTTTGATATATTATAATTTTTTAATCAATCTTATTCTTTTAGTTCTTTTATTTAAAGAATAGGCTCTAATTTGTAGAATTTGTGCTTCATAAGACTATTAATATTTTTTATACTGTATTTAGCCAAAAGTTTACATTTTGTGTTGAAGATTGTATAACATTTGATATTAGTAAGAAAATTAAAAATATTCATCTACTTGTACAGATTTTTTGAATTAAAAAAGTGTTCTGTGTGTTAACACTTTTGTTACTATTATATACTTTGTATATAATAGCACATGGGCAAGAATTAAAGAATTTAAAGTTTTTGAATATGATTGATTTTTAGTTCAGGCCTTTAGAGTCATTGACTATCATTGCATCTTAAGTATTATTTTATTTTGTAATAAAAATTATTTAATTTTTTTCATTATATTTTTTATTAAATAAGATATATTATTATTTATATGCAAGGTGATTATTTATTTTATATTATTGAATATATTCTATTGAATATATAAACCAATAGAAAATAACAATGATATTTTTAATTTCAATCCAAATATATAATTTTCCATATTGTTCATATCCTATTTTGATTAAACAGCTATATTTTGGTTTAATCATAAAACAGTAGTTATTTTTAAATGAATGTTTTAGGTTGTCAACAGTTTTTTATTAAATATGGCTGACAGGGTCAGAAGACCATATACTCAGTTAGAATTTGTAACTTTTTCAAAAATTCATTTCTTCACAATATTTAAAATGTAATTCTGCCCATCACTGAAAGCATTTTCTAATTGGAACTATATATCTATCTCTAATGGTTTAGAAATTATCTTTTGGACCACAATAAGAGTGAGCACTCTTTATATATATATATATATATATATATATATATATATATATATATATATATATATATATATATATATATAATATGAGATAACTGCATGAATGAATATTTCAGAGATTCAGTAAAACTTTTGAATGAATATTCTGTAAAAAGTATTTTTCATTATTCATTGTCTAAAAGTGTCTTCCATGTGAATTTTTTTTCTTTCTAATTCTTTCCATATACTTACCCCCCACCCCCACAATTCCAGATTTAAGAAATTTTCAAATGAATACTAAAAGTATCTACTTCCTTTTTCATTTAATGCTATAATTGAAAATAATCATAATTTAAATATCTAGTTTGTGAGAAAGATTTGAATGGAATGCACTATTGCTGCGTAGTAATGCATAATTCAAACAAAGCAGCTCTGAATAATGAATATATTTAATCTTTGACTACTTATGAATTTCATGTTTAAACTAAAGTAATAGAAATGAGAGAGTGCAGATGAAATCAAAAGAATAAAATTTAGTGTAGGGAATTCTTTTTGCTGTATAAAATTCTATTGATGGAAGATAATTTTTTAATTGAAATGTACATCAAAAATTTATTATTATCTATTGTTAATACTTACCATTAATATGAATCATTGTACTGCATTTGCAATAATTGCTATAGAAGTTTGACTAAACAAAATTGCATTTGTGATTCATGCATTTCATCTGCAAATAATTTTTAGAAAGCTGAAATTCATTTTGTAAAATAATTTGTTGAGTTAGATTTGTGTTACTAAAACAGAAATATGGTAATGTAAATACGTCTTCAAATAGTCTTTTAAAATTTATAGTTGCATATTTTCCTGTTCCATTTTTTTTATGCCTATTACATAATTTTTCGTGTACTTCCAAATGGATGTACTCTTTTGCTATAAATTTATTAGTCTAAATAACTTAATGACTAATTGGTTGTAAGTTTCAAAATATTTCATTTTCTCCTCCAGTGCAGCAGATTGATATGAAATGCATCAAAATTGTCAAGTTTAGGATTTATATAATTTGTGTCTGAAGCACTATATAAATTTTGCCATATTACTTGCTTTTAAATATTTTTAGTGATAAAGCAGGAATTATTCTTAATAAATTTGCATGTTTTATTGGCTTTTTCTTCTTTCATTCTTATGAAATTGAAATTTTTAAAAATTAGTCATGAGGTTTAAATATTCATAGAAATTTAAAATAAAGGGATGCAGTGCATTCAGTGTATAAAAATAAACGAAATGTTTATTCAATGATGACTATGAATAAATTCATCCCTCCGCCTTAATTATTTGTGCATTTTAAACTGCATGTTTTACAATATTAAATATTTCAAATTGCAATTATAAATATCTTAGATATGAAATTATTTTTGATTTGTTTCTCATGTTTTTTTCTCTGTTTGAATTATAAAATTATTTGTATCTATATTTTTTTCACATTTAATATGCAATGGTGAAGTAAGATATATGAATGGACATAAATGAGTTACACATACTGTATTTTTTAAATACATGAATAAAAATATGGAGTATTATTCATTAATTTATAGTTTTATTTTTTCCACAGATGGTGAATATTATTTCAGCAGCTGTAAAGATATTTCCAAGCGGCATCAGTGTTCTTTTTGTGATTATTCTTCAAATAATCTGAGTGATGTTAAGAAACATATTTTAACTCATACTGGAGAGAGACCACACATTTGTTCTGTTTGTTCAAAAAGTTTTTCTCGGAAAGATGTCTTAAAAATTCACATGCGTATTCATACTGGAGAATTTCCTTTCTGCTGTCCTACTTGTGGTAAACGTTTCAATCAGAAGATTTCCTTAAGGTATCATATGGTTACTCATGAAAAGAAAATCAACTCTAGAAATATTTTAAAAATTTAGTGATAACTTTTCAAGGAATATTATGTATGCTTTTTATATTTTTAGAATTTGATTTGTCATTTATTTGTGATAATATGCTGAAATTACAAAAATTATTGTGTGCCATTAGCATTAAATTGTTAAAAAAAATCTAAAATTGTTTTTAGTAACTTTTTTCTCATTTAAAGCTTATTTTAATCGAGCAATGATATTGTCAAGAATTTGTTTACACACATCAAAAATATTGGGGGAGGGATGAAATTCAAACTTTTTTACTTTTTTTCCCCGTATGTAAAGTGAAGGCATATTTTTGCAAAAATAAAAATGGTGAAAATTGTTTTAACTTTATTACTAATTAGTTATGTTTGTACAGTACTGTGCAAATTAATTGGGACAAACAGATTTTTTAAGAAAATTGTTCCTTTCTCGGGGATTTTCTGCCTCAAACCATTTTCAACTGCATTTTCTTAGAACGCGTGACTGCCCTTGACTAGTCTAAATCGGTTTGACCACGCGATCATGACATGTCGAAAATTTTTCCCTTCAGTTGCTGTAAAAAGTGGTCACTTGTGTGAATTGTCTCCTTCTGATGTGTATTAAAAAAATGGATATCACTCCCAGGAAAAGGACTAGAATTGTTACCCTTAGTCAGCATAGTTCTATGAATGCGAAGATATTGCTGCAGTAATTGGAGTTGGAAAATACAGTGTTTCTAGGATTATTAATCAGCAAAAGAATTTTGGGACAGTGTCTCCAAAATGAAAGAGTAAATGTGGATGCAAGCGCAAGACCACACTTCGAACGGACAAATTTCTTGTACGAAATAGTACAATGCATCCTTACAAAACAAGTAGAGGTCTTCAGAGAGAATTATTAGCTATTGGTGTGAACGTGGATTCATTGACAGTTCGACGAAGGCTTATTGAAGCTGATAGATTTGCAAGAAAACCAATCGAAAAACAATTATTAACATCTGCAATGAAGAAAAAACATTTCAATAGGGACAGGGAATATCAATCCTGGACTGCACAAGATTGGAAGAAGGTTGTATTCAGCAACAAAACACATTTTCTTCTGCAAGGGTTTCGATCAAGATTTGTCAGGCGAAGTGGCGGAGAACCCATCAGGGAACAACATCTTATTCAAACAGTTAAGAACCTCAGAAACAGATGTTTTGCAGTTATTTTACTTCTGAAGGACCTGGCAGCGTAGTACCAGTTGAAGGGATGATGAACTCTAAACAATACATTTCTATAATAGAAAGTAAAATTGTGCCTATGATGCAAACGCTCGCTGATAGCGTTGGTATCTTTCGACAAGATCTTGCTCCATGCCATACTTTTAAGCCAACAAAGAATTTTTTTCTAAAACAGAAAATAATGGTTTTGGATTGGCCTGGTAATTCTCCTGATGTAAATCCCACCGAAAATTTGTAGAGCATTGTAAAGAGACGTCTGAGTAAAATGGACTGCTCACCAAAGAAAACAGTGATTGAGAATGTTATAAAAGTTAGGTTTCGTGATGACGAGATCAAAAATTTATGTTCTAATTTAGTGGAATCCATGCCAAACTGTGTACAGAATCTCATTCAAGCTAGAGGAGGACATATTTTGTATTAGATTGCTATACCGTGCATATAAGTTAACCTATACTAATTAAACAACATTTGTGAAAATTTTTGTGTTTGTCCCAATTAATTTGCGCAGTACTGTACTTGTTTAGTAGGAGATTTATATTAAATTGTTTTTTAAAAATATCACCTGATATGTTTTTATACTCTTTTTTTTTACCTTTTTAATTTTTATTGTAAATTTTTTAATAGTTTAATTGTACATGGACATTGTTTTTGAATTATAATAAAGAAATTTAACTGTGGTTGTGAAAGTTTTAATTATTGTAATTTATTTTGCATTTGCCAGAAGCTTTTATTTTAGATTAATAAGGCTTAAGTAGTTTAATAATATGCATAATTTGTAAGTAATACTATTGGAAATGTACATATATATAGTTTTTGCATATGTATGAAAGTTATATATATAATATCTAAAAAATAACAAATGAAAACAATTTTTTTGTTATTGTCAAAATTTTCATTTATATTCCTTTTAATTTTAAGATCTCAGATTCAATTGCTTAATTTTTTTCACTACTCTTACTTTAATTTGAGGCATATTATTATGATGAAGCTTCACTCTGATAACCAATTTTAAGTCTGTAGCAGCAGACTCGTTACTTCTGATTTCTATAAACTGAACTTTTGAATGTGATTTATATGCATGAAAGTTATTGTAATAAAATAGTTTATACATATAGATTGTTCCTTCAATCTACATAATATTTAGTGTTTCATGATTTTGTTTTTTTGCTTTATAATTAAATGGAAATTTTAAGAAAGTATAATTTTCCTATTAGCTTAAGGGAGTAGAAATTTTTCTGTTTGAATATTTTATTTTTACTGCTTTTTCATATATTGATACATATATTTTGGAACTTCCTTGTGTAACATTGTTAGTTTTTGGGTGATTATTTATTCAGGAAATCCTTTTTTCTTGAAGCAGTTTTAATGCATATGATTTTATGAAATCATTCTGAATATTTATTACCTAATATATTATCATTAATGGCAAAAAAATGTATTCAGATTTTTTGCTGTTGCTTTTATGTAAGTTTGATGCCCTTTTGGATATTGAGTGATAATGTTTGCATAGACAGACAGTATTCACAAATAAAGGAATGTTTAATAAATGCAATAGTATTTGCTATGTAATGATAGGTATTCGGAAGTTGAGCTTTATCAAACTATTCAGCTAAGAAAGTTTGAAATGCAATTGGATAACTGCTTATTTTACAAACAATGCATATTTCATATATGTTTAAATATATTTAAAAAAATGTAAATACAATCAAATTAGATAAAGAGAACAATTTGTTGTTCAATAACGTATAACTTGCAAATAATAAATTTTTGCTTTGATGTTTTCATAATTACCATTTATTCAAATTTTAACTTACTGTAAATTTTTGAGACTACAAGATGTTTATAATATGGTAAACTTGGCAATTATTTTCTAAATGTAGAAATATTAAAAAGGTAAGTGATCTTGTAAATAGTTTTAAGTAATTTTTAATAAATTTTAAATTTTATTTTCTAATAATTAAATTTGATGTTATTACAAAACTGTATTCTCATGTACCATATAAATCATATTATTATTTGAAATATTTGAAACCTTGTCATATTTTGAATTCTTGATAGTTAAAACGAATTTTTTGAACTTGAATATTTTTGACTCGATAAAGTAGAAGAATTTTTTTTTTTATCAAAACATTCAGTTATCTTGCAACCTATTCATTCATAATCATTTACCTCTATGGGATGCTTTTATATTTTTGTAGCATTGAGTAATAAAGAGATTCCTTTTATTTCAGAAAATATGATGATAATTTGAAGATAATATAATCCTCATTAATATTGCTCTGTTTAGTTTTTAAGGCTTTTATTTTTTGATAGGTGTTAAGAGTGTTAAAAAAAATGAAAATAATTTTTAATTATAATTATTTATTAAATAATTTATAAATTTATCCAGCTCCATTGAAAAACTTTTAATAATTAAAGTACTGAAATAAGGATATTATTGAATTATTCAGATTCCATTTTAAAATTAAGAAAATATACGTAATTCTTCCCAGTATATAGTTAATAAAAGTAAAGAATGTCATAACAGAAAATGGAAACACAAGTGTTTGAAACTGAAATAGTTATTATTTTCATTTTTATTTCTTTAAATACATGTTATTACCTTCATCTGAAATATTTTATTAGTACTTTTGTAAAATAGGATTGGCTGATTTACACACAGACCACATTATATATATATATATATATATATATATATATATTCATGCAGTATTATGGAAAGCTTTAAATTTTTATCCTAATGGATAATTATATTTAATAATTTACAATAAAATTTTTTTATAAGAGTCAAGACTAGTGGGATTTGAGTTTTAAAGATTAAAGCAGAAAGCTTGAAAAAGAGACAGTGAGAAAATATTTTAAATTTCTACAAATTTTAGAATTTGCTGATATAACATTTTAGATTCACTGATTAAAATAAGAATTAAAGAGATGAAACTGAAAAGTTGAAATAAAGTCTGTGTTTTGTGTGTATATATATATATATATATATATATATATATATATATATATATATATATATATAGAGAGAGAGAGAGAGAGAGAGAGAGATCAATGATGAAGAAGGAAGGTTCCTTTCTACTGCATTTTCTTATAATAGAAGCAGTTCTGAGATCTCTTGTCTCTTTGTATGGATCCATTTAAACTTTTTAATTTCCTTTATATATTTTTATTTACAAATTTGTACTTCATTATTTTATTTGAATTATCTTATAATTTCAGCAATTAATTCATTTATATATTTTGAAAGGTTCTTGACATCACCTTTGAAAATCATATTATCATGCTGTGTTTTTGTTAATAAAAAGCTAAATTATATTATCAGAGAAAGTTTTCTTATCTGTAGTATTATTTATTGGATTTTTAAAAATACCCTTTTTTTTTTTTGTTAAATCTACATCTACATATTTCAAGTATATATGGTAAAACCCTGCTAAATTTGAAGCTTGCAATATTGCATTCATTTTCTCTATACACAATGTTCATAGAGATAGTTCTATATGTAATCTCTATTGAAAAGATCATTCAAGCATTGCTTTTCATATTTTTAATACAAATGCTTTAATTTTTTTTTGTAGAATATGAGCATTTGTTAAAAAAGTAATATCAATTTTTTTACCTGTAATTTTTAAATTTTAATAAAGGAGTATGTAATTTTTGAAACAATATCTGTATAATTTATTTACATGACATCTTATATACCTATGAGCATATTTTGTTTGATGGTTTATTTTTTTAACTGATGAAATGAGTTTTTAGTGAGTATTATCTAGTACCATTTTGGGAATGAATTTATATAATCTAAATAAAAATAAGCATGAATGAAATTCATTTCAGATTGAATAAAAAGAATTTTGTTTTTGTTTCTTTCCAAGCTGATTTAAGTTATTTTTCCTTTTTTTTTTTTTTTGTGTGTTTACCTATTATCGTGTAAGTTTATGTGATTTCTATTTTTTTTTCTTCCTTTTTTACCATTTTTTTTTATTTTAAAATGAGAATGTAAATAAATTTTAATAATTTATTTGCATAATTTTGATTGTGATATAAGATGACCTAAATGTTTATTTAATTTTATTTACAAGGTACAGAATTATCTCATTATCATATTTTATATTCATCTCTTATTATTGTTTTCTTTTCTTGATACCTTGTTAAATAAAAGTTAAGTTTTTTGCTATTATTATGTATTTTTTTCAGATGCTGAATTTTATTTTTCAAGGACTAAGTTTCTTAGATGTCCTCACTGTGAATATTCTTCGCCATTTTTGAGTTACTTGAAGCGTCACATTTTTACACATACTGGAGAACGTCCTTTCAAATGCCAGCTGTGTGATAAGTGTTTCTCTCAACAAAGTAACTTGAATGTACACATGTTGACTCATAATGGGAAACATCCTTTCTTTTGTGTTGTTTGTAAAAAAGGATTCTCTCATAAATCCAGTTTATACCGGCACATGCATACTCATGCTGGATAACCTTTCTTTTATTTTATGATATCATGACCAGATATCATGAATCACTAGGAATAGTTCAGATTTTTAACTCTTTGCCCTAAATTAGAATTAAATTTACTTAATGTTGTATAAATAAATAGTTTTTTGTTGTTGAAATGTTAAGAAATCATTATTTTATTGTTTTAGAACTATGAATCTTTCATTTTTATTTAATTGCCATCTAATACCCCTTAATCTATTGAAATTATTCCTTTGATTGAAATTCCTAAAATGTTATTGTTCTGTATTTTATCTCAGTTTCAATAAACAGTTATCAATTTTTTCTTTAAAAGTTGTTACTTGAAATTTTTAATGAGTCATTGATCTTTAGTTCATTAGTTAGTTTAGTTCATTTATAAGCCTATAATATTGTTTTAAATTTGAAGTTTATACTTTAATATCATTATAAATTTTTACTGTACATTTTCTTAATGGTTAAAAACAAAGTGATAATTTAAACTGTTTCTTGTAAATAATTACTTTGGGAAAGCATTAAAAAAATGGGCAATTCAAATATATCAACTTGTTAGTGAATACAAAATTTTAAATACAAGGTGAACAAATTGAATTGAAAACTGTCTCATATAGAAGAATAATAGTTTTTATATGCCCTTTCTGTTTCAAAAAGAAAATAGTTATAAATTTTTACTTTAGATTGATTCATTTGAAATAATGAATGTAGACTGAATTGTTTAAGTATAATGTTCATCTTTTTGTGTGTTTCCTATTCAATTTGTATGTAGTTTGGTGTAACCAAATTTGTTCTTGCAAAAAATGGTTTGTGTAAAATGAGAGTTATCAATCAGTAGTCACGAGTCACATCTCTACATAGTAGGTTAACAAAGTTATATCTTTCTTTTGTTACCTTTTATGCTTGATATAGTTTTATGTCCTAATGATTTTCATTTTCACAACTTAATTAGATTATTTTGGATTTTCTAAAAGAAAGACATTAAGAATTCTTGTATATAAATTTGTTTCTGTAGATATGCAGTGAAAATATTCATTTCATATAAAATCTTTTGACAAAATTTGCAGTATTTACATTCTGATGAAAATAGGGACAGTTACAAAAGTATTTTTTTACAATGCTTTCCTTTTTTTTTTTTTTTTTTTTTTTTTAACTTTAGATAAGATGGGTAGCTTTATATGGTTAAAGCATTTTGCATCATGAACACCATTTAAAAACAGTTTTTCCTTATTTAAAATGAATTAAATATTAATGTTAAATTCCCATTGAAAATAAATCTTTTTTTATTTTATTTATATAGATGATTTTGGAAAGTATATGATCTAAAAATCTAAGCAAACATTAGTATTTTATGAACAAAGCAGTTTTGAATTAAACAGAGGAAGCATCTGAGTGTTCAAAATGTAATTTAATTGATTTAATATTGTTTATATTTTCTAATATACTAATTTTTTGGATGTTTTTTATGCTGTTGGTCTTTTTTTCATTTCATTTAAAAACTTGCTTTAAGAGGAAAGAAAAAAGTTATTATATATAAAAGAATTATATATTATATAGAATAATAATGATAAGAAGTTAAATTTTTCTTTCATTATTGATAGTTATTTGTTTATATATGAGATGTATATTTTACCATAATTGATTTGTTTGAATGTCCAAAAATAGTAGTCATTCAATGCATTTATTATTGAGTAGTGTTTTTTTTTAAAGAAGATTAAAATATTTTATATATTTTCTGGAATATTAATATTATTTTATGGGATTTCTAAGTTCTTAAATTTTTGGTTCAAATATTTTTTTTTTATTACATATTTTAAAAGTACTTTGCTTTTGTTTTAATCTTAAGAAATACTGATGTGAACTGAATCTTAGAATTTTTGTTAGCAGTTTATGAAGTGTTTTGAAGGTATAGGTGTTCTTATTTCTAGCTGAACTATCTTATAACTTATTTATTTCATTTTTAATGAATAATGTGGGCAAGTGGATTTTGAATTTCTGAATTTGTTTTTCATAGAACTTTAACAACTATCTAATTTAGTGTACCTTTTCTTGGTAAGATTATATAATTGCATAAAGATACTTTACTTTAGAAATTTTCTGTCTATTCATTTTCATTCTGGAAAAATTGCATTTAATTATGCTCCAATAGAAATTTTATCTTATATTATATATATATATATATATATATATATATATATATATATATATATATATATATATATATATATATATATATATATATATATATATATATATATATATATATATAATAAAATTATTCTTCTCTTTATTTTTAATAGCTTTAATTCATAACTGTATAAAATTTGGGATTATGTGAGGTGGAAAAAAAGCATGGTATGCTTATAACTTATTTCAAAAAATAATTTAATATTTATTTATATTTAAAATATTATGTTTTTTTAAATTTAATAGTAAATGTTTGAATGCATCAGTTTTATAGTAAACTCCCAGACACTATTATTGCTTAATTATATATTATTTTATTTAATTTTTCAATAGTTTTTATAAATTAACTGAATTTATAATTCTTTATCTATTGTAATGCATTAATTGCATATATTTTAAATTAATTATTTGGTTTTCCATAATTATAGAATTAATTTTTATTGTTATGAAATTTAAATGTCATTTTTCAAACTAGCATACAGAAAAACATACTTTTAAAGATTATTAATAGGAATGAAATATTGAAAATATAATTAAGATTTTTCAAATTTAATTATTATATGTGTGACATTATGTCATGAGCTTCATATTTGAATTCAATAACTAAATGCATAAAGTAATGTATGTTAGGTTGGCTGCTTGCAACTAAAAAGTTTTGACCAAGAGAATTAATCCTAATATATGGTTATTGCATAAGGAAGTTTAGCTAATGGAGTATTTAATTTGAAACTAAATCACATTTTCACTTTTAGCAAATATTGGTGAAATGCTACATTATTTTACAATATTAGTGTGGTATAAATTTATTCCTTTAACTGAAAATTTCATCTCTTGTTATTTTTGTGTTAACAAGCAATATCATATTATATATAGTATTTCATTGTTAGGAAATATTTTATATAGCTTTATTTAATAGGTTCATCAGCAAATTATTTTTAAGCTTCAAATTTTAATAGATATATTTCTAGACTATTTTAGAAGCTTTATGTCATTCTGTTTATTCTATCAAACTCCCTTATTTTTTTTGTCAACACCTACAAAATTTGCAAAAAATGGATATATTCTGCTGTTTTTAGTCTTTTATATAACCTAATTTCTAACTTAAAATAACCTTATCAAAATTTGGCATTTTTGATAAGGCAATTTTTCTTCATGTTAATAGTATATTTTAAATATAAATTTAATGTCTTACTGATTCTTCTCAGAATTAAGTAAATATATCACTTACTTTTTTAAAATTTGCTTTGCAAATATTGATCTGTGTTAAGGACAGAAGTTTAATATTACTATTTTGTACTTTTAATATTTTTTTATTAGTATTGATAGCAGATCAAATTATAAAAACAAAAACATATCTGTAACTTTAATAGTAACTGTTATCAATAAGTTTTTTTTTTCCCAGAATTCTTATGTTTTTGTATTATTCTTTGTGATACATTTAATATTCGTTCAGAATTCGTACCTATCTGTATTCTTGTCGAAAAATATATTTAAAACACTTTTTTAAAAAATTGTTTAGTTATAGATAAAAAATTCATATGCAAAAAAAAAAAAAAAGTGTATTATTGGAAAGATAATATTTTGTGAATTTTAAGATGATGTGAAAATCATTTTTGTACTGTAAAATTTGTGAAGTTACATGGAAAATGGCAAAATTTTTCTTAGTTTTTCATTAAAATTCTAATTAACATTTAAAAAAAGTCACTGCAAGCTGCACATTCCCACTTTTTAAAGTATATATTTTGCCAAATTTAGTAGTACTAGCCCAATTGGTCTAGCCTGTCGAATGCCAATGCACAGACAAACAGACAGACACAAACAAACACATGTTCAACTCTATTGTAAGTAAAGATAACAATGATAGAGTTGGTAGATTTTAGATTTTGGATGGATAGAAGAGGCCTTTCAACATCAAATGGCAATAATTGTTTAAAAGAAAATACATATATTTTGTATGAAATACCAGTCTGATGGTAATTTTATTATTAAGCATTTTATCCCTGGTTATTAGCAATTAGCATTATTGCTAATAATGCTAATTGCTAATAACCTAAATCATTTATATATTGTAGAAAATTGTATATTTGTTTTTAATAAAAGAAGATGTATATTGTGTTAATTGCTTTTTTTTATTGTTCAAGGATTATAAATGGAGGCTTTGTAGTTAAAAAAAAATCATTTTTCTTAAATAATGGAAATGAAGCCTATTTTAATGCATATTTATACTTTTATATTTCAGATTATATCTGTATTGAAATATGAATAAAGTTTCTTAATGATTATAATTTTCTTATAAAAGGATTTTCTTTAAATTTACCTTTTTCTTTTGATTAAATTACTTTTTTTTAATAAAGGTATGCAATCTCTAGTCGTTTAAACTGTTACTGATGTAAATTCAATATTAACTAATGAAATAATAAATTTTTTTTCTTTACAAAGTTTTCTACTGTTTTTCATTTTATAAAAATTTTAATTACTCCATTTAACCATACTTGATTATAAAATTTTTTTTTGTCAAGTATTTTTTTGTGAGGTAAAAAGATGAACTTTATTTTAAGTCCCTCTCTGTAATAAGTTTTAGCTATTTCAGTATTTGGTTGTTTACTTTTTTGCTGAAATTTAGATGATACTAAATAAATTGTTATATGTATTTGTCTAAAAGATGCAGTGTAATTTTGACATTAGGTCTTTATATTTAAACCTTATTGCTGTTTTGACCAAGGTTGATAAAAAGTAAAATATAATATAAAAATTAATATAATTTTTGAAAAAAAATAATAATAATAAAAAATAAGTCTTTGCATTCTACAAAGATTCTTCCATCATTTGGTATATAATTATTTGATTTGTGGAAATCTGTCAGAAATTAGTTCTGTATTTATATTTCATAATGATTGCTTTTTTTAGTTGATAGTTTCTGTATTTGTATATAATTTATAAAAACAATGAAAAAATACAGATATAAACATAGATTACAGAATTAAATAGCTTAAAAATAGAAAAGCTTACCACTCTTCACAAACAATGTTATTGCTTTCTTGTGTTTATTGTTTTATATATCTATATATATTTTAAATTCCTTTTTGAAAATATCTTTTTTTTTATTTTTTTAGCAAGATTGGCTTCTTTGAAAAGAAATTTGGAAACTAGGACCAGTATATGGATTTCCAATTCTGTGCCAAACAAATTTAATTTTGTGAATGGTTATTTTGTAATTAATTGTGTTTTGAAATATTAATGTATGTGCAATTGGTTAAGTTTTGTCAATGGATTTCATGAATACTAATAATGATGTATAGAACTATAGTTATGAAAGTCTGAAGTTGGAAAATACCATCTATTTTTGCGGTTGTATTTCTGTTTTAGTAATTGAAATAGTTTACTGCATTTTTTTTTAAAATTGCTGATTTAGTAAGTACCAATAAGAAACATAAGTTTTTTTTAGATATGTATAGAATCTGATATTTATTTGAATATTTATTCAGAATTTCTGTAGATCTAAGCATGATAATTATCTGCTCACAAGATAAAGTTTGTAGCGATATCTTGCTTGCAGCATGTTAAAAATCCAAATGGGAAGTGAATGAAAGAAATTCAAAAGAACTAAGATTCTCTACAGTACACTCTTAAATTCTCATGTCTTAATTTAAGAAATTTTATGAACTTGTCCTGGACCCAGTATTTATCTTTACTGAATTAATTTTTTTAAGAATATAAAAAACAATTTTTAAAGTTTTTCTTATGAATTTAGAGTTATTTTATTTTCTGATGGAATGAAATCAGCTACATTGTTAATGTACAATTATTAAAAGAGTAACTGAACAGCCACCTTTACTGATACCTTTCTACCACTACCTTTCACTGATATTTATTCATAAATTACAACATTATTGTAACTTCTAAACAAATGGAATGTGTGTTTTTTTTTATTGTGTAGCTTATATGTGTTTTCTTTTGATTAATTACTGAATTTTTCATTTAATAACACTTTTGTTTTTATGCATTTTTTCCCCTCCTGAGAGCATTCTTAGATATTTTTACATTTACAGCGTAATGCTTTCTTTTTTGTATAACAACTGAGGCATTACTGTTACTTTTTGAATTATTATTTTTTTTAATGTTTTATAAAAAAAAATTCTGTGCTTATTTGTTATATGTTCTTTTATAAATTTTCACCAGAGCCTTTGTAAAATGTGCAATGATTCATTAGCATATTTTCAGATTTTTTTTTCTTTCAAGCTAATTAAAATAAAATTTTTAAGTTTATATTTTGATTTATTGAAACTAAAAAAAACTTTTTAGACTATTTATTGCATTTTATGTTACTTTTTTATTTATTGTGAAGAATGTTATAATTGTTATTGAAGAATTAATAACAAGTTCTTTACATTCCTCCTACATTGCAAAGAATTGAATTTGTATTTATATGTCAAAATTATTTACTTTTAGTTTGATTTACGTTTTTGTACATTTTACAGTTTCTAGTTGTTTTTAAATTCTAATTTTTTTATTTCATTTCCCCCCCTACAGATAGTGGAAATAATTGTTCTTCAATGAACACAGCACCCAAGCGCCATTATTGTTCTTTCTGTGATTATTCTTCATCTCTGTTAGCTAATGTAAAACGACATATTCGCACGCACACTGGAGAACGTCCATTTCTATGTTCATTTTGTGGTAAAGGATTCATCCAGAAAGGTGGACTTGTGGCTCACATGTGCAGTCACACAGGAGAGCGCCCGTTTCATTGTTCTGTTTGTGGTAAAGGATTCATTGAAAAAAGAAGTTTACTAGCTCATACATTGAATCATGATGCTACAAAGTGATCTTAGTAATGAATAAATGAGAACATAATTTGGTTCAATATTATAACATGTATTTTAAAATCCCCTTTTAGAAAAACTAAAAGAATGTCTTAAATTTTGATGACATTTCAATAGTCCTAAAAGTGACAAAATTATTTTATTTAGAAAAGTCAATAAATGTATAGAATGAATGACATTTTTTTCTTCTTTTGCATTTCAGAAAGAACTTTACAAAGTTCACATTTGTGAAGTTCATTGTGTTACATTGAAAAATTTATATTTTGATGTTATAAAAATTAAAAAAAAATTATGCTGCAAATTTAAAAATTTGTGAATGATCGCATTAAAAAAATTTATATGAAGTTGATGCTCTTTGAGTATTCTACAACTGTAATGCATGAAATTCCTTAAAGCAAATTTTCCAGTGACATTATTTTCCTTTCATTTTTAAAGATTATGATCAAATTTAATCATTTTACCTTTTTGTTAGATTTATTTTGTTTTTTTAATTGCCAACTGAGAATTGTATATCCCCTCCCCCTTTTCATATTTTATACTTCCATGAATTTTTTTTCTTTCTGATTTATACGAATTTTTAAAAAAATATTTTCAGTACTGAAATACTTATTTTAAAAAATTAAATTAAAAGTTTTAAATTTAAAATGATTTTTTTTCTGTCTTAATGTCATTACACATATCCTTCTTTTTTTTTTTTTTAGTTTTATAAACATATGTGCCTAAAATTAGGATCTATTTCATTATTTTATTTGTCTTTTGGTATAATATTTCAAAGATTATGGAATAAAATATTTTTCCTTTTTTTTTTTTTACATAGTTTGCAAAAACAACTACATAATAATAAATTTAATATTTTTTTGTAATTTTTTTTTCTTGTTAGTGTTTTGGAATTCTATTTTTCTGTATTAAATTTTCTTTTATCATTTTTTTTAATTAAATTTAATATTTTGAAAGAAATACAAGTGAATGTGTTCATTTGAGCTAAAATTAGGAGCATCATTTTTTGAAAGCTATGCCAAGAATCAAAAATATAAGGTGAGATATTTTCTTGAATTCTTTTGTCATTATATTAATATGAGTGAAAAAAATAAGCATTGATAAATACACTATCATATGTTTTTTTTTTACAACGAAGCTACTTCAAGAGATTGATCCGCATCATTTATTGTAAACTGTTCAAAACAAGCTATATTTAACAAGAATTACATTCAAAATAAATGTGAAAATCTAATATAGAATTTATGGCAAATACTTTTTTGTTGCGCATTTCATTATTTAAGTGTGTACATTGTATCTGAATACAAAAAGATGCCCCCTTGTAATAAAATTTTGATTTTGGTTTTTAATTCATATTGATTCTCAATGTAGTTAGAGTATAAAAGAAAAGGTAAAGAAATGTGGAACAAAACTTAATATTTCTGTAAAGAGAGATAATTAAAGAGCTTGCAGCCAATTTTAGTTAAACTGTTGAATAAAATTGCAGCAAAAGTAAATTTAGTTGGATTTATAAATAAAGTTGTGTGAAGTAGTGTAGTGCCAATTAGGATATTATTTTTTTTACATGTACTATCAATAGAAAACCACTAAGTATTATGATGTCACAAGTATTATAAATATTATTTTCATTACAGCATTATGTTTAATGTTTCTTACATAGTTAGCATATATTTGTGATAATTTTTTGATTGATGATATAGTAGAATTTAAAGACTTTAATATTGATACTTTTATTTCTTTTTGATTTTTATATTACATTTTTTTTTCAGTCATAGAAATTGGTTACATTTGCTTACAAGGAGAAGGAGAAAAAACTGTCAAAAAGTATTTTTGTCCGTTTTGTGACTACTCATCTCTTGTTGGTGGGCATGTCAAAACCCATATCTTGACGCACACTGGTGAACGTCCTTTTAAATGCAGTGCTTGTGGCAAAGGATTTAAGCAGAAAGCTCATCTTAACAAACATATGAATGTCCACTTATCATAGCTTCTGATTATATTACTGTGTTATTGGATATAAGATATTCATTAGAAAATGTATCTATTAATTGGGTTAACAATAAGTTGAGATGAATTAATTTATTTCTTGCAATTTATAAAATTTTGTATTGAAAAATGTGGGAAACAATGATTTTTCACTTTGTTTAAAAAAATAGAAAAGGTATTTTTGGGAGAATTAATTTACTAGAAGCAATTGTCAAGCTTTACAATTTAATGGTTTAAATTTTTTTTTTTTTAATATTAGTATTAATAAAAGGAAATAATGGAAATTTTTTTTATGTGCATAATATGAATATTCTATACCCCTTAATTTAATAACTATGTATTCTATGCATTGAATTTAGAATCTAGCTCCTGTGATTTTATAATATGCATCCACTATCTGGAGATTTAACTTTCTTTTTTGGGAGTATTTTTAATAGAAGTTAATCTTTAATTTTCCTAAAGTTTCTATTGCAAAACATCAGTTTTATATTATGTAATTGAACACAATGTTTGCAATTTAACTTGATGAAATATCTATATGCATAAAAAAAAAGTGGGAAGCAATATTTTACAGAATAGAAAATTTATTCTGCTTCATTCAAATTGGAGACTAAAAGTAGCAAGTGAAAGAGCTAATTTAATGCTGTTTTTGAAATTAAAGTGTCAAAAGGATAATGCTTTATAATGTGTTAAACATAAAATATGCATGTTAATCTTTTAAATATTTAGAAGAGCATGTAAAAAAAGCTGCTAGTAAGTGCTTACTGTCTGATCAAACAACTTTTTTATTATTTTTGCTTTTTGCACCTGCAGTGTTTACCATTTTCAGTCTTCAGTTAATTTCAGTGCATTTTGCGGTGTCACAGTATAGTACATTATTGTGAAGTAATATTCAGGACCAAATTATCAAAGTTGCATCTGCTTTGGATCCCCAAGATGTTTTTGCCATATTTTCAAGATAATCTATTTTTGCCATTTCATTTTATTTACTAAAGCCATGCACTCAATTATACTAAGTATAATTTAAGTTCAATAATCTTAAGAATATTATTCTTAAGATTTTTTTTTCGTGTTTTAAAATTTTCTTGCAAATTATTGAAATTTTTTACATTTGGCTCGTTGACTTGCAAGTCATTAATACTGGCAAACTTTATAATATGGTATTTAGTATGTATTAAAAGAAGCTCTGCAATTTTTTTATCACTTTGCATAAAATTACTTTTTAACTAAGAATTTTCATATTAGAGATGGTAATGCCATCCTCCCCTTTTTTTTTTCTATTACAACTGTAATTCTGTCTTAAATTTTGGTTTCAATCAATTAGAAATTCACATCTAAAATGCAATTCGATTTTGAGTATTATTAACCTCATGCCAAAGATTAATTGACATCAAAAATTGCCAAAAATTACATGATAGATTCAGTAATAATGCAAAATTTATGCCAAATATTATATATATTATTTAATATTTCACAACTATTATTTGCCAATGCCATGCAAGGCATTCACAAAAGTCCAGTAATTTATGTGGGGAGCATGATAATAATTTTATTAGAGTACACCTGATAAAGTTTTGGGGAGTCCACTCCTTCTATTTTCAATAATATTTTTTCAACAAATTTGTTAAAATTACTATTAACAGTTTGTCTTATTTATTTATTTTGTTGCATTGCTATCAAAATATAAATGAATAAAGTTTTGGGGAGTCCACTCCTATTTTCAATAATATTTTTTCCGCAGATTTGTTAAAATTGCTGTTAACAGTTTGTCTTATTTATTTATTTTGTTGCATTGTTATCAAAATATAAGTGAAATATTCGGATTAAAAAAATGATTATTTAAACAAAATTTTGGATATTTATCTTTCCTATGATCAACAAACTCTCTAATTTATATAATTTATTATGCAAAATTGTCTTTCTCACTGATTTTAATTTGATTTAAAATTTTAATTTTTTATTAATCCGTTGTTTGATCTGATAAGTTTGGACACTGAAAAATGAGCTGTTGATTTTTTTGAAGTGTGTGCTCTTTGATAAATATTTTAATCTTGTAATCTGCATAGTTTTAATATATATATATATATATATATATATATATATATATATATATATATATATCACTAAAATATAATTGAATTGATCTATATTTGAAATAAGGAATGATGGATTTGGCTCAGCCACATTAATAAGTTAATTTGTATTTGATAATGAAAATTATTATTTAAAATTTATTTATTTGATATTTATAAAATGTAATCTAGATCTAAATATTGCAATGTTGTGATTATTATGACTGTTTGAAAAATTGTGAAATTGTAAAAGTTGTGTCTGATTTTATATATTATAAAATGTTTATAAAACTATTCAAATTCATCTTGTAAATGACATTATCTATCCATATGATAAAATTGTTTAATGCAATTTTTCCATTTTAATTAGTATAACTAATTATTAGAAATTCCAAGCTAATGAAACTGATGCATGTTGACGTGATGACTCTGTATGATTAATTAATATTTTTGAGAAAAGTGTTTTATAAATAAATATATTACCAGTATCAAAATTTAGTTTTTGATCTCTTTCATTCATTTTTATTTTATGTGATTTATTATAATTTTAAACTGCATTTTTCCCAAATTTCAATTCTGAATGCCATTTTTTATAGTTTCAGTAATATATTCTTGTATTGCATTATAGTTCTGTTTTTTTTATCAATATTTATTATTTATTCTATTAAGCTATTATTATTATTATTTATTAATTTATTTTTTAAGAACAAGTGTTATGTCAGTTTAGGTTGAATCGCTTGTTATTGTTATTATCACATATTATAAAACATAGACAAAAATCATGTAATATAGTTATATTATAATTATATTATAGTTATATACTTTGTTAATATAAACAGTGTTAAAACACTGTAAGGAAAAATTAAGTTGCTCTTTAGGGAGAAAATATCTATAGTATATTTTTTTGTATTTTCAAACTTTTCAAGAATAAATTTTTAAATTTTGTAATCTTTACATAAAAACAAATAATAAATACAAAGTAATGGAAACATGTTAAATTTTTTTAAAAAAAGTGAAGAAATTTATATGATGATGTATGGAGTGTACCATAAGTCTTCGATAATTGTAAAGTTCATTAGCTTTCATTGTATTGAATTACCTCTTACTTTTCCAGATTTAAGAATTAGAAATATATATTGTGAATAAAGATTGACATTGGTTGAACTTTGTTTTGAATATAAAGTTTGCTATATAAAGTTTTTGAATTTTACAGTTCTTTTTTCAGCTTATATCTAGATTAATCTGGCTTTCTAATCAATGACTTTTGATAAATTTTAATATTAATCTGTATTTGTGAATGTTTTATTACAATATGGTGAGTTAAATTGGATATTTCAACTCTATTAATTAGTAAGTAGGGAAATTACTATTTTATTTTAAACTTTAAAACTTCTTTTATAAAGTTTTTTCTCCCAGAAAACTATGTTACTAGTTATTGGTAAAATTTGATTAATTATTCTCAATAGTTGCTTTAGTTTATTTATTATATTTTTTTCTTCTGTTTGACAGGCATTGCAAATTCTTCAGAAAATAAAAGAAAAACTCCAAAATGCCACCAATGTCCTTATTGTGCTTATTCATCAGCTGTATTATCTCATGTGAAACAGCATATTACAACGCATACTGGAGAACGCCCATTTGTATGTAATTTTTGTGGTAAAGATTTCAATCATAAAGCCAACCTGAAAACTCATTTAAAGGTTCATACAGGAGAACGTCCTTTTAGCTGTTCATTTTGTGGTAAAGATTTCAATCATAAAAACAACCTGAGAAATCATTTAATGGTGCATACTGGAGAGCGTCCTTTTAGCTGTTCATTTTGTGGTAAAAAATTTGTCCAGAAGGGTAACTTAAAGGTTCATCTCTTAAGACATGTTGGTGAAAAGTTAAAAGAGATATAATATTCAACTTGGCAATGTTGACCAAGATAATATCTGCACAATGCAGAAAAATTCATAGATTTGATTGAGATTGATACATAATCAAAATTACTGTTAAACATAATTACATTTATGAAGAAGATTATATGCTTTTTGTTTAGTAAGAAAAAAGTCTTTGTTTAATTTTGCGACAAATAAAGGGCTTAATTGTGCATTTCCATTGAATATGTTTCAGAATATAAGAAATTGTCTTGAAAAACCAATACTTTTTTTTTCTTTTCATATTATAGTTTAATTTTTATAAGTTGTAATTCATTTTCTTATGTTTTATATAATAACTGCACAAAATTGTGGAATGTATTTTGTTTTAAGATAGTTTCAGATGTTTAGATCAAAGCTTTATATTTTTCATTTTAAATATTTATATTGTTGAATAAACTACAAAATTCTGTTAAAGACATCTTTTCATTTTACAATTAATAATAATAATAATTTTTTGCAATTAAAAAATGTTTATCTTTCACTGCCTGGAACATCAATAAAAAATGATAACATGCATTTTGTTGCATTTAATGAAGGATACTATAATAATCTATTTTATAAAATTGCTCATGAAAGGGAGACTGGTACTTCAAATGGTGTTTTATAAATCTAGTGTAGTTATGTTTTGCTTGATCTTTACAAAATATTTTTAAGTTTTGTTTTTCCATGCCTAGTAATCATCTTGAAACATATCTAGAAAACTTTGAAATATAAAACTTTTCCTTCTTGCTGATTTATAACCTTGAGAGTATTATAACTAAAAGTATAAAATATGAAATCCCCCCCCCTCCTTCCTTTTTGCTGAATTATTCTTAAACACAAATAATTTTGTAATTTTTTAAAAATAATATTATCACATTTTCAATGTTTTCTTTTATGTTATTAATAATATATCTCACACTTTTGTTTGAAATAAATCTTTATTATGCTGCGATTTTATAAATTACTATAACTTTTGGAAATCTGGTAAAGCATAAGCATTGTTTATTTATTTATTTATTTTTTTTTTGAAAAACTATTTTTTAGTATTTGATATTAAGTGCCAACAAAAAAGTGCTCAAAGGAAAACAGTAGCACATTTTTTTTTTCTTTTCTACATTTGATTATCATATATATATATTTTAAATTTCTGTCTTAAGCAAAATAAAGTGTAATAAAATTGCTGTGAAGGAAGAAAATAAATAAATTGTATTTAAATTGCAGTGCTAAATGCTACTTTAACTTTTCTTTGTGTTAGGTTGCATTTCTTTATTTACAAAAAAATAAAAATCAATTTACAAAAAAATAATAATTAATTTACAAAAAAAATAATAAATAACTGAATAATCAGACATTTTTAGTGCACAATGTTGGAATAGTGTACAAAATTAAATATTCTATAAATATGTTTAAAAAATCATCAAAATTTACTTATTGATTTTTTTGTTGAACATGCTAATACATAATTAAATAAGTAAATTGTAACTTATTTAATTATCAGTACTTGTGATCAATATTTATTTTAAAATTATTTGTATATTTTCTTTTAACATTTTATAAAAAAAGCCTTATTAATATGTTTTGAAAAATTTGCAGGATTACATAATTTACAAGATGTTCTATTAGTTGAAATCCTATTTTTTACCAATGAAGTCACAAAGATATAAAATATTTTAAAGGCCAGATTTTTTTTTATGAATTACTGTACTTATGACCGGTTGTTATGGAAAGAGATTTTCATATCAGATTTTTCTATGCAGATTTACCTGAAAAGATGTTTTATAGAGATCTTTTAATGAAATTATATCTGTATAAGGGCCTCTTCAAGCTACTAAAAACTATACATAATTTTGATAGAAATAAGAACTTTTTTCCTTTTCATTTTTAATGTTATGAGAAAATTTTTGTTGATTATATGAAATGTTTGTCTATTGCTAGCTGATTTATCTATTGCTAGCACATTCATATTATTTAATAATCTTTTAATCTACTTTGTGAACAAATATTAGATAATTTTTAAACTTCACTTTCTATTAAATAAGGATTTAAAGAGCAGATTTTTAAAAAATCTGCTAAAAATTCAATAATCTGTAATGTTTTGAATTTTTATTAATTATTTTTCATAATTTGTTTTATTGATTATTAAATGAAATCTCACCGATAAACATTTTTTTCATGACAAATGAATGTTTATTTGACGCTCTGATGAACAAACTAATCTTAAATTTATATTTCTATTGTTTAATACATTATACTTTAATATGGAAATAATATATTAAGTTTCCCAGAAATCAAAGTAAATTAATAAATGGATTTGGTTACATTTTGATGTTTTTTAAAATGTTAAATAAGATGAAAATTAGGTCATATAAAAATTATTCATTTATTAAATTTTTAAATCAGTGACTCTAATATCCTGTGAAGAAAATGCTTTGCGTTGGAATTCCATTGAATTCATATCTAATATAGCTGCTACTGTCTAAATTATACATATATTAATAAGTAATGACTAAATTTTCGGTTTAAAAACTTTTACTTATGCATTCTTAATTAGTTTATTTTTTTTTTTTTTTTTTTTATTTTCTCCTTTGTATTGCATTTGCTTGGTGTGATATTATTTCTGAGCAAGATTTTGATTTCATTTATCTTCAATAAGCATTTATAAATCTGTACTAGGTGCAGTATATCCTTATTGTTAGAGCATTTAGATTTTGAGATTATTTTATACAACCTTAAAAAAAATGAATAAATAAATCAAATTGGCAAATGGTTTCTATTTGCTTCTAATACACATGACATAAGTTAAATTTGCCAAAAAATATCTATTTCTGCTATTAGTATTTCAGAATTTTATATATTATTGAAGATTATTGGGATCCATTAATGAAATTTTTTTAGATTCTTTATTCAGATGTTCTATATTTTATAAATCTACTTATGTGTGTTGCATAGTAAATTCATGTAGCTTCAGTTTAAATCAGTAATCTAAATTTTATAGGGATTTTATGAATGCTGTAACATCATCCCTGCATTTAATTTTTGTCAACTCTTATATTTGACATCCCACTATTGCATTAGAATTTTGTTCCTGCTATGGAGTCATATATAATTTCACTTCATGTAGATAATACACCATCCTTGCTTTTGAATGAATTGGCAACCCCATAATTATTTAAAATTAATAACCTTGGAAAAAAAGAACTGTTTATTTGTATTTTAAAATCCCTCTGTTTAAAGCAGACTTTTCATGCAACTTTATTAAATTACTATTTTATATTAATTTAAAAATATTTATTAGTGCAGGATTATTTTAAATGAAGAATCTTTTTATAAAAACTAAAAAACCCTTTGCAATTAAAAAGAAATAAATAATTAAAAACAATCACAGTAAAAAAAATAAAACGGTTATTATAGATATATATTTTTATTGAAGCAGTTTAGATATATCTAAATATTTAGATATAAGATATACCTAGATATTTAGATATGATATATCTAAAGTTTTAATGGTATTTATTGTACTTAGAAGGGTTATCTGTTATAAATTAATGATTGTTAATTCCGGAATTCAATTTTTGAATATATTAGTTTTTATTTACGTATATAATTTCCATTTAGTTCCTTTAAGAATAGGGGAGAAAAAAAAAAAAGGATGTAAATGTTTTAATAATATTATTGTTCATCAGAAAATATTTTTAAAAATACTTATTATCAGTACTGTTTAAGTAAATAGAATCAAGTTTTCTTTGTTTTTTATAATAAAGAAATAAAGTTATTCTATGACATGATATGATGATATGATATGTAAAATATTTAAAAGATATTTTCAGCAACTTTTTAAAATCTAATCACTGATATTTTTTATAGGTTTTATAAAAGATTCCAAATGCAATATATATATATATATATCGAAACAAGAAAACATTGCCCATTTTGTAGTTATTCCTCGTTAAATTTGGCTCATCTGAAGGGCCTTATACATACTGCTGAACGTCCTTTTTTTGGTGATGTCTGCGGTAAATGTTGTAATCAGAAAAGCAATCTGCAGACTCACTTTTTTATTCATATAGGAGAGCAACGCTTTAGTTGTCCTAAGTGTAGAGAACCGTTCAGGTATAAAAGATGTGTTAAAACATCATGGTGAATACCAATAAAATTATTGTTGAGCTTACTTTCATAATGTTGTTTCATTTATTGCTGATCTGTTAAGATATCATGGTGAATGATAATAAAATTATTTTTCAGCTTGCTTTCATAATATTGTTCTAATTCTCTTTTCAGGAAATTCTAGACTTACAGAAATGTTTAAAAAGTGTTGTGTTCATATTTTTTAGATCTCACTCAAAAGTGAACTTTTTTTTTTTTTATGCAATGTGTATTTTTAGGTATTTGTTTAGTGCATAAACCAATGATAATTCAAATTGCAGAAACAGATTTATTATTTCATTTAAAATAAGCAAAATTTAACAATTTGAAGTTTAATGAAAGTGTACAAAATTGCCAGAATCGATGAAAATATGAACAATTATTACTAATTAGTTGCAAATCCTTCTATATGAATAAGAACTTGGCACTTACGAGGCATGGAGTCAAGAAGAGTTTGGATGAAGGGGAGAGAGAGGGAGATCTTCCATTCTTCCTCAAGTTAGGAGAACTTTTTATCAACATTCCTTGTATTTTTTCCTACAAGATGATGCTTTAGCTCGTTCTATACCCTGTCTCAAAAATGTTAAGGTGTAGGAATTGACTTGGCCAATCGAAGAGGGCCACATGACAGTGTGAAAACCAGTCCTGGATGTGCTTGGATCATTATCCTGTTGGAAATTGAAGTCATGACGAAGAGAATTGCATGCATACCAATACATGGTGTTTTTAAGAATACCTTCACATTGAAATTTATCCACAGCAAAACCCCATTATCAGCGCGAAAAGAAGTTTAATTAAACAAAATGTTTATGTAGAAATGTCCAAAAATAAACCTGATAGATTTTTTAAAAAACAAAACGTCACTCAAAATGGGATGAAATTAAAAAAATTTCAAAACTTCATTAATTATTATTATTTTATCGGAAGCCTATTATTTGTAATTAGGATACGGAAAATATGGAATCTTCACTTAAATTCGAAGCTGTCGAAAGCTTAAAATAGTTTCTGACAACGCTAGAAAAAATATATTAACCAGTGGGAATGGTCTCCCTAAACTTTCTCGCATACTCTTTAACAAAGGTGTTATCTCAGAAAACACCTTGCATGATATAGGCATACAATAGTTGCGAAATATTTACATATTAACTTTTGGCATGAATTAAACATTATTATTGAATCTATTGTGTGATCCTTGGCAAGTTTTTTTGGCGATTAATCCCTAAAATTAGATTAAAAGAATCCGAAAATCGAATTTGGGTTTTAAACGAGCTCTTTCCAACCGATTGAAGCGAAAATTTGGCAAGGAACTACAGTTTTATTCAAATAATCACATACCAAATTTGATATATTTAAGTCACTGCGTCTTTGAGTTATCGCGTTTATATGTTTCTGTAAGTACAAACAGACAGACGGCGAACTCCTTGTTGAATTTGGCTCGAACTTTGATCGTTATCTATTCTATAGATGTTAAATCTGTCAACTGAATTTTATGTATCTAAATCTTTTCATTATTGTGTTAAATTATATTCGAACAGCCAGACAGACCCCATTTAACGGATTTTGGTCAAATTTTGGTAGAAAACTGTTAAATTTGTTGCAAAGACAGTATACCAAATTTCATCCATCTAGCTCCCATCATTTTTGAGTAATCTTTGTCATAGATAGACAGACATTTCTCGAAAAGGTGTTTTTCAAACTCATTGAAGTCGTAAATATGGATATTCATCAACTTTTCGAGTTCGAATTTTTTTGACGATTACAATATTCTCTCTCTCTGTACTTCGAAGACGAGAAAATAAAAAACATGAACTGGACACTTTTTTGACTGATCCTGCATTTTAATGTGTTTCATTAATATTGTAAGTAAATATAACATTTATATCTTCATACTGAAAGGATGTTTTTTAATTGTAAATCTTAGGCCGGTTTCCTCCTGGGGATTTAATTATATTTTAATTTGCATAGAATTCCTTCTCTCTCTGTCTTTTTAATGGGGAAGAAGAACTAGAAAATTATTTATTTTCCCTGTTAATACTGGGCATTGTTTGTAGTTTTATCATTTTTGTCAGAGAATTTGAAAAATTCAAATTCAGATAAATATTGAATTCCCTTTTTTTTTTTTTTTAAATTCATATTTGAATTTGTTTTATGAAGCTTATTCATTTGTTTTTTTGAGCATGTAGAATTCTCAGAGAGTATTTTGTTATAAAAATTTTGGAAGTTTGTTAAAAAAATGTTTTTGCTTGGTAGTAATAAAATTTATGATTTTCTTGTTTCAGTTTCATTATTTATTCTTGAAAGTAAGTCAAAAGTTATATCAAGCATTAAGGATGAAAATTTTTCTTTATTTAGTTATTGATTTATATATAGACGTATATTATAACATTGCTTTAGAAAGGTAATCAATATAGGTTCATATAGTATTATTGAATGAAAATGGTTTCTAATATACATTTGATGGATAATTAAAAATTATGTCTGAATTTTTTAATTTTCTAAGTTTGTTATTTGTTGTTTTAAATATATATTTATAATT
This sequence comes from Argiope bruennichi, assembly GCF_947563725.1. Classification (NCBI taxonomy): domain Eukaryota; kingdom Metazoa; phylum Arthropoda; class Arachnida; order Araneae; family Araneidae; genus Argiope; species Argiope bruennichi. The sequence continues at coordinate 62,922,728 of NC_079154.1, forward strand.
CTAATGTTATTCAAGCAACAATATACAATTAAGATTTAAAAAAAAATATTTGAATCTTAATGATTTTGTGTATTTTTTCAATTGCTTTCAGTATATTTTTTCAAGCATATCTTCTTTTCTGTATGCTATTAGATCTTCTTCAGATGATATTTATTTTTTCTATGAAATCTGTCATTATTGAAAGGAATTCTTATGTTTCAGATTTCTTTTATTTGTGCTTGGAGAAAGAGAAAATTTTCTTCTCCATATTTTTAAAAGTAATCAAATCTATTTAAGGATTGGAGCTAGAAAGAAATTTACAAGCTTTATTATTACTAAAAAATCTTTCTCTTTCTCTTGTGGGTTCTAAGTTCAAAACTCAATTCCACTAAAGATCTGTTGTGTAATGGTCCTGGTGAATGTTAAATCTGACATTGTGACCCAAATGACCTCCTAATGGTTTGGTATGAAGTTTGGACAGGAGGATGGTAGTTCAGTTGTCAAGGTTCAAAATTATGAGGTCTGTCCCAAAATAGTCCTTGTATCTTTCAAACAGGATGTTTATATAATTGAACCAAAATTTTTCTTTACTTTTAATACTATAAAGATTTCATTGATAAATTGCAACTTATCTAATCTGTATACTTTCCATTCCTTGCCATAGAAAATTTCATTGACTTATTTTTCTTTTGAACAGTACTCTGTAAATATTTAAAGAAATAGTTTCATATAAGTATTGGAATGGGAATAAAATTGCTCATTTGTTTGATTTCAATTGCATATCATGTTGTGGTTTTTTAAAATTTTATTTAGTGTTTTTTTCATTGTGTTAGTTATGCGTCCTTTTTTTGTTACAAGAGATGAGTATTTAATTTTAAATTAAGTATGCTATTCAAAATTTCAGGTGTTGCTATTTTAGCTGTCATATTTTGTTACAAAAATTATATCTTAGTTTTTAAATCAAATTGTATTTAATATGAGGGTGATTTGAGTAATTATTAAAATTTAGAAATAAAACATGTTCTTTTTTCTGTTTAAATTAGGATTTTTTGCTTATCAGCCTTGCTCTAATAAATTCTGAATAAATAGAAAGTTCCTTTTTATGTAAAGGGGACACTAAATGGGGGCTTTTTTTCTTACTGAATTAAATATAATTAAAGGATACTTTAGATAAAAATGTAGCCCACCTATTTATTGAAATAAAAATTTGCAATAAATGAACAATTTGTGATTGACAATATTACAAATGATACACTGCATGACAAGTATGATAATGGCAAAAGGGATACAGTATCAGCTATAAATCCTTGAAATAGGATAATTGTTCCAAGGATTTACCACCTGAAGTGACATACACTTTGCATCTTCTTATTGATGTAACTGACTAGTTGCATGATTGTAAATCAGTATTTCCACTAAATCTGCATTATACATTTTTCTTCACGTATCTATTGTTTTGTTTATTTTACTTGTTTTATTTTTTTTATCTGTAAAGGTAAAAAATAAAGCTTCTGATAATGTTCTCTTTTGAAAAATGATTTGTTTCTGTATAGTTGATGTTACTTTAAAGCTTGTAAATAAGTGGTTTTTGGATTATACTGAATCTATACATATACAGGGTTATACAAATTGTATATATATATATAATGATATGATAAGCTACATTATATATGCTTCTCAAAATTTGCTGTTTAGATATAGTATTTTTGGCCACCATCTTTCTTTTAATATTCGTAGAGTTTAAGATACTTGCAATGATGTTAATTCTGAGTGAAATCTTAAGTTGTGTTATAGCAAAAATCTTCATACATCTTTAAATATTTTTGGAAAAAAGAATTAATGTATCTGTATTTAATGCATTATAATCTCAGTATCAAGTGGGATAATTAATTTTGATATTTTTTCAATTACTAACTTTCATTTTTCAATCCGCTCAGAATGGTAATTTTAAATATAAGTCCATTGTTGAATTTTATTGTTTATATTTTTAGTGTGTAATGTTTTTAGAATTCACTTCTAAAATTTAGAATTTCTGATATGCATTTTACATTTCTTTTATTAGCATAGTAGAGGGGTAATTATGACTTGCTTTTGTTACATGACAAAAAGAAAACATATACAACAGTGTATATACAGTATATACTACATAGGTATCAATTAATTCATTTTCTTTTTCTTTGGCCGCTTTCAGGTGTAGACTGATAATAGAACATGGTCTTGAAAAAGGCTAGCCCGAGTTCTGTTTTCTTTTCTAATGATAATGGTTTAAAATCGTTATTGGTTTCTACTTTTTTTTATATATTTTTTTTAATCTTGAGGTTATTTGTATTGTTAACGAAATTCCAATGTTTAAATTCTATTGCTCAGAATTAAATGTTCTTATATTTACAATAATTAAATTTAATGATGGACACAGTTTAATTTATTATTAGTGAAGTAAAGATTTTAATACTTACATTTCTTCATGTTAAATTATTTAATACTTCATTTAATCATTAAATAAAGTATTTAAACATGATTAAACGCTTCATATAATCATGTTAAAAAAGCTATTATTTTCTCTTCTTTTAGGAAGTTTGTAGAATTTTCATAGAGATGTATGAATTTTCTATGTGAGATATTCAGATAGATAAGTTGCATAACTTTATAATATGAAGATCTTACATTCTTTATTGTAATTCATTACAGGAAGCCAGTCTACATGATAGATTCCCTTGAAATTTTATTTGTACAATTGTAGTAAGTTGAAGAAAACCAAGGTTATTTTTTAAAGCGCTTATAAAAAATTTTCTTTTATATTAATATTCAAAATATTTTCTTAACTTGTTCTCAAAGACATGTTCATAAATTAAGAATAGGTTTTTCATGAAAGTTCTTTAATAATGCTAAAAATTCTTTTGCAACGTATTTAACTCATTAAGGACCACTCATGAGTTTTCTCATGTTGCTCTCGTCACAAAAATTGTTTCATAAATAACAAGGTTATAATAATGTGAGAACATGCAAGTTTGCCCAAAAACGTGTGGTCTCAGGCATAAGTTTTACAGATTTCTTTATGGTCCTTAAGAGAATTTAATCCTAAGAGAATTTGGTAACAGTTGAATTAAATATAAAATATTACTAAGATACTTAGATATGTATGGATTTTCGTTGTAAAATATTCATACAGATAAGTTGCATATCTTTATAATATGAAGATCAATCATTCTTTATTGTAATTCTTTACAGGAAGTCTATCTATGTAATAGATTTCCATAAAATTTTACTTGTGTAGTTCTAGAAAGTTGAAGGGAAACCAAGATTATTTTTTAAAGCATTTATCAAATAATTTATTTATTAATATCCAATATATTTTCTCAGGTTGTTCTCAAGAATATGCTAATAAATTAAGAATAGATTAATCATGAAAGTTCTTTAATAATGCTAAAAACTTTCTTGCAGAGTACTTAATTAAGAAAATTTTATTATAGTTGAATTTAAAATATTACTAAAATAGTGTTGATTAAACAGCTTAAGAGGTTATATAGTGTTAATTATTAATGTTCTAAAATTTAATTAAAAATAATATTTATCATTTTCATGTAAAACCTGTGCTTAAATTTCCTTGGAGACTGAAATCAGTTTGCAAATTATATATCACCACATGTGCCTTTGGACAGTAAAATGTATGTGTGTGTGTTTTCAACATTATATCCTTTTTTTTTCTTTTTATAAGCTTGTTGAATTCTGTTCCAAAATTGGTTTGTAATACTTGGAATGTTTCATGTGTCTATTTAAATGAAAGGGGGACCCCCCCAGATATTGATGTGCCGGAATAGCGGATTGAAAATCCCCCTCTTTTTAATTAATGTGGTTTTCGATAGGGTTTAGTTAAATATAATTTATTATTTCCTGTAATCCTTGATATCTCATTTAGTTGCTTAGAAAACATTTGAAAAGAAACTTTCAATTAATTGTCTTTATTAATTATTTTTGTTCCTCCTGTCTTATAGGCATATTCAGAGATTCTGTATTTAAAAGAAAGTCTGGGAGGTTTCACCAGTGTCCTTTTTGTGATTATTCATCATTAATAGTAGCTCGTGTAAAAGATCATATTTTAATTCACACTGGTGAACGCCCATACAAATGCAATATTTGTGGCAAAGATTTCAATCAGAGGACCAATCTACGAACTCACTTACTAATACATACAGGAGAACAACCATTTAAGTGTTTCTTTTGTGGTAGGCAGTTTACACAGAAAGGCAATTTAAAGATTCATCTCTTAAGACATGGTAGTGAGTCGCAAAAGAAATGATGTTATGCCAATTTCATGAATAATAATCTATGTTTTCTCAGAATGTTTAGTGTAATATATAGCTTCAATTGAAGCTGTTTCAAAATATATCTGTTATAAATGTAATATTTTTATCTATGGATATCATTATTTGTTTATTATTTTTTGTTTTGTTTTATAAAATATGAATAATGGAAGTGTTGTATTCAGTCTTCCAATAAGTAATGAAGACTGTTCTTAAATCTCATTGATTACATTGATAATTTTTTTCTTTTTCTTTTATTATGTTTGAGACTCAAAATTTACATTTTTGGTAATGCTCATCAGTTTTTCATGGAAGTAGAATTTTGTTTTGAAATGGCATTGCAAGATGTAAAAAATAATATAAAAGTTCTCATTTTATGAAACTACTTTTGAAAAAAAAAATGATATCTTCTGTAGAAAACCTTTTATTTTTAAAGAACTGTACATTTTGTTATAATTAATAATATCGGAATAATACTGAATAATATTAACTTTTGTTCAGTACTTTGAGAGGTGAAGATGTATCATTACTCCCACTGCTTTATGAAGTTATTATAACATAGTTTCTAATGTTCATGTGCTTAATAATTTAAAATTGTTTCGAGTTTTTTTCACACCTTTATATTTATTCGTTGTTCTTAAATGTATATTATTATTGTTGATAATTTTTTGCGAAATTTTGTAAAATGCAGATTCTTTTTATCCTGATAATATTTGAACATTAATGGTTTTATATCTGTTTTCAGTTATTGTCCTTAAATTTTTCTTTTATTTTTAAAAATATTTTCCATTTTTGTACAGCATTTACCCTTCTTATTTCCTAGAACATAAGTATTTTTGGAACTTTTAGAATTTGTAATAGCAAGAAGATAATTATTTTAATGGTTTCAATAAAAAATGAGCAATAGGAACTAAGATTTTTTAATACATTTGTTAATTACATATTATTAGAGTGTAGTAAAACGATATTATCAGAAAAAAATTATAAAATTAAGCATATATTTAGAATTTAAAAGTCACATGAATTACATAAAAAAGCTTTGGCAATAGATAATCATTTAAGGTGTTTTTTCCCTCGAATTTCTTTACCTAAATCATTACAAAATAATTTCTGACTCTCTGAATAGATTTCTATTCATTTAATATTATTTATTTATTATTAAATTGTATTTTGTTTAAAGCATCACTAATTTTTCTATGGGCCAGTCACTCATATTATTAACAAAATGAGTAACTGAAAACTTAGATTTCTCCATAATAGATCTTTGCTAATTATTTGATAATTTTTATTAATTTGCTATTATTAGAAAATTGTTTGCTTCTTTCTTCATGGAAGTTTCCAGAACTTGTTTTACATTCCCCAAACTAATTAATTTTTTCAAATATAGATTTTTTTTTTTTAAATGGATATCACACATCTCTTGCTTAGATTTCTCAATGATAGATCTTTGCTAATTATTTGATAATTTTTATTAATTTGCTATTATTAGAAAATTGTTTGCTTCTTTCTTTATGGAATTTTCTGGAACTTGTTTTACACTCCCCAAACTAATTAATTTTTTTTCAAATATAGAAATATTTGCTTTTTTTAATGATATCACCCATTCCTTGCTTATATAGCAAAACATACCACTACTGGAAGGCTATTTTGCTTTTAATGCTATAATGCTGTTTGAATGCTTATCATGAAAGTATGCGACAAAAGTATGACAAAATATTTTATAATAATACTATAAAAGCTTTGTACTTCTTTTATTACTATACATTATTTATCAATATTTGAAAGAATCTTTATAAAATAAATTTTTTCATACATTTACTGGAGAAAAAGTCTTACATATTATATTTAATAAAACGACATTAGTTCATGAATCTCCTCAAGATACCTTAATATGTATATTATTTAATTATAACTGGAAAAATTTTTGTTATTGCTAATGCTTCTTTCAATGCTATGATGATTTTCATTGATCACAAAATATGTTTAACATTACTAAAACATTTGATGCAATTTTTTAAAAATGTGTTTCAGTGTCCTTTTAAATGATAATTATTAAATTTTCTGTAAATAATTTTTATTGTACTGTGTTCATTTTTTACATACATATTTTTCCGTTGCTGTTATGCTCTGTTTTAATTTATTGAATTGGTGAAATTATGGTTAGATATGTTGATATGATACCTACTTATTTTCATAAATAAGTATGCAATTTTGAATTAGATATTCTATTGTATGAAATAATATCCATATTGACTTTTATATTGGAGAAGTTATATTTTAGTATAAAAATGATTTTATATTAAAATGAGAGCTTCTTTAATATTTGACAAACAATTTAAAATAATTTTGAATGTATATGTACATTTTTAATTGAACTAGTGAATAAATCAATTAATTATATTTAATTATATGTATTAAAATGGATTATTGCATTCTATCTTCAAAAGAACTTTCAAATAAATAGTACAGGCAGTAAAAAAAAATATCTGGAAATTTTAAAAACTTAAATGTGTTATTACTTTATTCTGTTATGGCAGTTAATATATGCATAATAAATTTTAACTTTTTGATTTTAAAGATTATTATTTTTGTTATTTGTTTTTATTTTTATTTATTATATTATGTATTCTTTTTTGTATGACATTTCTCCTGCATATGATATGAAATACTTGCTGTGATGTTAATTCTGAGCAAGAATTAAAATTTTAATTTCTAACCAAGTATATTTGTGCTTTAATAAGTATTTAGATAGGCAGGTTGAGGGAACTAAAGAGTCCATGGTAATTTCAAAATAATATGTTTAATGTAAGACAATTTGATCTTTTATGTTTGTAATTGCAGATGCTGATGCCAAATGCCATGCACTTTTTCTAAAATGAAGCTATTCATTTTTTGGAGAAAAGCTTATAGCTTATATTGTCACCTGTGTTTTTTAAGGTTTTTAAAGACTACTGAGACACAATTATAAAATTGCAGAATTCTGTAATTTATGATACTATATTTAACTGTACAGTTTATTTTTCTTTAGTTTATTTTATTATATTGGAAGAATTGACTGGGATTATGGATTATTATTAATTAAATATGATAAAAACATTTTTTATTACTGTTTCAGATATGTTTGCTTTTATCTTGATATTTTATTGTTAATATCACAAAGAAAAATATATAATCCTTATTATTTTCTTTTTGATTATTATATAGATTTTAATTTCTTTTCTTTTTCAAGGAAATTCATTTCAATGTGCAAGCTTTTATTTGAAAAGAATTAAAATTAGATTAAAAAAATATGTCAATTTTTTTAGATGTTTTTTAAATAGTCACTGAAGATTACATGGTGTTGAGCAATGATTGCTTATGTTTTAACCTTTACTTTTTAAATGTATTACTGATAATTTTTTCAATAAAACCTTTTGTGATATTTCTGAGAATTAGGAAAGTTCAAATTTGAATTTGCTTAAATTGAGCATTAGAAATGTATGCTTAATTTTTAAAAAAAAAATCATTATGGTTCAAGTAAAGGAATTTCATTATTTTCTCTATACTCTTTTGCATTTATATTTACCTCCTCTTTCTTATAGATGTTACCAATGATTCCACTTGTTAAAGAAATTTAAGAAGAAAGCCATAATGTCCATTTTGTGAATACTCATCAAATGTGTGTCATTTAAATGACCATAGTAATACACCCTGGTGAATATTCATTCATATGTGATATCTGTAGCATAGATTTCAATAAAAAAAGTAACTTATGGACTCATTAATACATACAGGAGAGCACCTTTTTTGCTGGTATGTTTGTGGCCAACAATTTTGTCAGAAAGGCAATCTAAAAACTCATCGATTTCCTCACATTCACTAAAAAAATGCTATGATATTTATTTAATTATATTTAAGATTAAGTAGGGATAAAATAATCAAGACAGTATAATTTTTAGTTTATTAATAATAGCTTTTCTTGTGAACTGAGTGATTTATTGTTTAGGATATCTTTCAGAATGTTAAAATTAATATAAATAACACTTTCCAGAAAACATATTCAATATCTCTTTTCTTTATTTCTTTTTTCTTTTTAAAAAAATTTGTTTTCTAAAATTTTGTATCTTTATCTTTTAATGAATGTAATTTTACTTTTTGCAATGGTTATTGCATTTGCTAGCCAGGCAGTAAAATTGGAATTTTTGTTTTAAAAAATTGTGCTATGTCATATTCATGTAGAATCTGCTGTGGTTTTGAATGTATCTGAATTAAGACTGGTTGATTGTAGTCATTGGAATGAACTATAATTAAACTGGCTACATTATTTATATTTTTGAAATTCTCCATATTTTTATTTCAAATCTGCCTGAAGAATTTTCTTCTCTAGCTTCTAAGAATTTTATATTCAGTTGTATTCAATAGAAGTTTTCTTCTCTCCTTTATTTTGATTACAATGAAGCATTTTAAAATCTTTGTGAAATTACTAAAAGGAAAACTCGCTATAAACAGAGAGTTTAGATTATTAAAATTAAATATTGAAAATTATTAGAAAATTAACAGATTATTAGAATTAAATATTGAAAATTATTAGAAAATTAACAGATTATTAGAATTAAATATTGAAAATTATTAGAAAATTAACAGATTATTAGAATTAAATATTGAAAATTATTAGAAAATTAACAGATTATTAGAATTAAATATTGAAAATTATTAGAAAATTAACAGATTATTAGAATTAAATATTGACAATTATAGCAAAGAAAATTTTATTTTTGCTAATTGCTCTGTGTTCTTTAAAACTGCATAAATTGGCCACAAGAATTTTCCTTTATACACAGAGTTTGAAAGATAAATTGTAATTAAAGATTTTTTAAAAATATTAATTAATTAAAAGTTATAATCTTTTGATATTCTATTTTCATTTATTATTTATTTTTAAGTAATTCTGATAAAAAAAATTCTTTTATCTTGAAGTGTAAATTACATAGTCCCGGAATATTTTTGCTCCAAATTTTGGTTCAATAAGCTGGTTTTTCTGTTATTTTTATTTTACATTTTCTTAAAGAAATATTTTAATTCTAATCTTAGACTCTTTATACTGAAAATATCCTTGGAAATAAAAACTTATGGTAATAGATCTTACATTTTTTATCACTTTTTTTAATGCATGTGAAATCTTCATTTGAGAGGGGAAGCTTGTTTTTGAAAACAGATCAAATATTGTTGATTAATCACATGAATGACTTATCACAACAGTTTCAAATTTTTCATGGCAGAAAGACTCAAGATATGAAATGTATCTACTTCATGTCATGAAATTTCTTAGCTTGAAAGAAATTTTTCAGTTCGAGAAATATTCATTAAGTGTCAGGGTGTCCTTCAAATGTGAGATGTGTAACACTGCTGTTCAGTATATTATAAATATATGAGTTTTTGTGAAGGTGGTAAGATATTTGGATTACCTGAATTATTGATTTGATGTGTCCTTCACTGGATCTTGTGTCTGTATCCTTAGCAAATAGCTGTCAGCACATCCATTGTTGCTACCAGTTGTTTTTGATAGAAATATTTTAAATGCATATTCAATAAAAAGGGAAAAATAATTACAGTTTTTATTTGGCTTCTTTTAGACTAAAAAAAATTTAACTTTACACTGCATGGGATGTTAACATACAGCATATTATATATGTAACTGAATATTTGCAACATAGAAATCTTGTGGTTGCTTAGCAATTCTCTCCATTCTCCTCATAAAGCAGTTCTAGTTTTAATAATACACCTATAATTGTTTTCTCTCTCTCTGAAATGTGTCCAATATCTTGCTATGCTGCACTTAACTGTCACAGTTCTTAAACTTGCATTGCTTGCAGCTCATGATGGGTTTTTACTGCTTAAATAAATATGTGTAATGCAAAATTGTATTGTTATTGTATTTTAATATCCTTTTTTGGCTATTGCAAATATTAAAGTGAATTTTTAATGAACTGTTGATATCTATTAGCATTAGTTGTGTTTGTAATTATTTGAATGTATTCAGAGACAGTATAATTTGAAGACACTTTTTTTCCTCCCAAATTTTTTTAAGGAGTTGTAAAAACTGATATAATTATTCATTATGTTTGCGCCATTTATGTATTCCTTATTTTCAGCTGTCCTTTTGCATCAGAATAGTAATATCAAACAAAAATTTCCATTTCAAATAATGTACATCAAATGATGTAAGAAATATTAATTTTAATTAATATTAATTAATTAAAACATAATTGATGATTTTGAATGTTGTAAGTATTTTTGAAAGGTCTTAGAAAGTGAAACCCATCTACGTTTTATTGTTAAAAATATTTTTAATGTGAGTTTTTATAATGATGAAAAATTATTCTATATGATCATGCTGTAAAAATATGACTGCACATAATTACATATTTCTGAAAATTAAGGAGAGAAATTGCATAAACGTTTTCATTTATAATGGAAAGTTTTATTCTGATAATTTTTTTTTTAAATTTTGCAATCATTATACATAATTTTTTATATCAGTTGTTTTAGTAAATGCATTATGCATCCAGGTTCTTTTCAACTTCATAAACTTTATGTACAGTTGTAATTTAATATAGTGATTAAAATATTAAATAATATAAAATAGAGTTTTTAATTCTTAATTAATATATTTTTTATAGGCCATGCAGATTATTCTGAATTCAAGATTGGAAATGTCAAATTTTACAAATGCCATTACTGTGAATATTCTTCTCCTGTTTCTACTAATGTGAAAAATCATATTTTGACGCACACTGGGGAGCGTCCTTTTGCTTGTTCTTATTGTGACAAGGATTTTAATCGGAAACACCACTTGATAACTCACATGTTAACTCATACTGGAAAACGCCCTTTCTCTTGTTCTGTATGTGGTAAAAGTTTTAGCCAGAAAGCTCATTTAAAAAGCCACATGTTAACTCATATTGCAAAATAATTATGAAACTGAAGAAAATGGAAAGGCAATAAATAAATGCCTTAACATTTTTTCTGTAATGCTAATTTTTTACCAGGATAAAATTTGACAAATTATTTAATAACTTTGTTAAAGAAGGCACTATAAATATTATAGTGGAATGGGATTAAATGACAATAATAGAAATAAATAATATGAGGTATATTTTAAAAGTGATTTTTTTCACAGATTGATTATGTAACTCTACTGGTTTCATGTTTGTAAAGATTGAACTTCATAATTATTTTTTCACTCATTTTTTTGATGTATTAGAATTTTGAAATTTTCTTCATATGTTTGTTCTTGATGACAGTAATTTATTTTAATATTTTGAGAACTGTATTGTTAGTTAAGCGATGTATTTTATTAAATTTTGATAAAAAATGAATTTGAGAAAAGCTATACTAATGAGTTATAATTTAAAGCTCTTAAAGTAGAAGCCAATTAAATTAAAAGTTTAATTTTAAAAATACCCTAATAAAATTGTATTTTTAAAAAGTTTGAATTAAATATCTTTTTCTTATTAATATCTAAAGTTATTAAAATATTAAAGCTCAAAAGGTAGAAGCCAATTAAAACAAAAATTTTATTTTATAAATACACTAATATAATTGTATTTTTAAAAAGTTTGAATTAAATATCTTTCTCTCATTAATATCTTTCTATTTCAGGAGCATAAATTTATTCTACATTTATCAGATGTAATAATGCTTTATATCTTACTTTATCAGAATATGCAAAAATTTCACAAAGGTATATTGATAGAAATGTATGGCCATCAGATATATGCAGTATGTAAATTCAAGCATATTCATGTAATGACTAGATGATTTTCTTATGTAATATCTTCTTTCTTAATATTTAAAAAAACTGTTACCTATTTCTTTAATGATTATTTATTTATTCATTTTATTCTTCTGGTTTTTTTTAAATATGTGTGTTCGTGTAGTTAAATAGATTCTGTAATTCACTTTCTTTGATGATAAATGATTGCAATATGTCTATGTTAATAAATTTCATTTTAACTTATTATAAATCTCAAGCCTTATAAATTTATGAAATTCTATATAATATATCGTTTTGGTAGATTTAAGATTGAAGATCTTTGCAAATGCTTACTGTTTATTTCTTATATCGGTGTTGACTAATTATCAGTATCCATGACATCCATAACTTAATTTTCATCATATGAAAAAATAATGTTAATAAGTTGCATATATTTTTTGAAAATTCTTTTTTTTTCTTTTTTTTTATATCTGTTTCAACTTCTACATTCATTCTGATCATTGATAAAATCTAAAACATTTTATATTACTTTAATATACATATATTCTTAATTTGAGGAAAGTTAATTAATTTTATATTTTAAGTAAATTGTATGTGATTTATCATAATAATTGCAATATGCATTATGAAATATGTTTAAAGGGAAAGAATGTTGAAATCAAATTCTGAATGTAGGAAAATTAAAAATGTATGCTTGGAAATATATTTTGTACATTTTATTATTTTGATATAAAATATCTTATAAAAATGCTTAAAATTAAATATAATTTCTACTTTTTTTGTCTAATTTTGCACTATTGTTACTTCTTTTTTAAAAAAATCTTTTTATAAAAGTAATTTTTATCTGAAATATTGTTTTCAAAGAATATAATTCCATGCTTTTTTTTGCTCTCAATAATTTGTGTTTATTGCTAATTTTTTTTGAAAAATATTGAAGTTTTTGATTTTTAATCTATGGTGTATATATCTGTTTTGAATTAATAAGATGTAAAGTAAGAATATGTCATAAAAATACAAAGAAGTATGAAATATAATATATAATTCCTCCTTACATATTGTCAAGAAAGATCATGAAATAAAAGCACTGGACTTAGTTTAATCAATATAAATAAAAACTGAGTAAAAGTTAGACTACTATACTGTGCTATATATTAAATAAATTAAATCTGATTATAAAAATATTATATACTGAAATAAAATTGTTTATAAAAGGTGGAAAATATCAACCTATGTGGCTAAAGTCATTTTATTCAGAAAATATTTCCCACTTTGCATTGATTGGTTGCATTTCTTCTTTTCTAGATGCAAGTTATAATTTCAAACATAGAAGTGGGCAGTTTAAAGAACATAAGTGCCATTTTTGTGATTATTCCTCTCCATTTTTGACTAATGTGAAACATCACATTCGTAAACACACAGGAGAACGTCCTTTCAATTGTACTCTGTGTTGTCAAAACTTTATGCGAAAATCACAGATGAAGAATCACATGATCACACATTCTGAAGAGCGGCCCTATAAGTGTCATATTTGTGGAAAAGGATTTAAACGAAAAGATAGTATAAAACCACACATGATTGTACATCTGCAATGTTAATTTGTGGTATCTCCTTTGTTAAATATTATAATTTTTTTAAAAAAATTCAAATTGAGAAGTATTTGTTACTTTAGAATTTTTAAGCAGTCTAATAATTTTTTAAACAAAGAAGTTTTTTTTTTAAATATTTTTTTGGGAAAAATATATTTATCAAGGTTAATAATTCAAAGTACTTTTTATCTATCTGCTTCATTTATTACCTTCATTGAAACTGTGTCTCTGGTAGAATATTTTATAATTTTCACATGGCAAATTTTTTTTTGAAGATCAGTATTTTAAGAGAAGATGTGAAATTCTTTTTATTACATTTATAGTTAAAAAAATACTTAAAATCTAAATAATATTTTGTATGATCTATTTATATGTGTATAAATTTTGCTTGGGAAAACATTTTGAATCTTATAAGAATTTTGTTTCTTTTTTTATATATATATTAATATTTCTTTTCCTGGAAATGTGTGTTAAATATTATAAAAATGGAAATAAAATTATAACTTATTATTATTAGTTGTGTTTTTGAACTAATTAATTTTATATTGCACTAAATTGTCCCATTAGTATTAATTTTTATATATATTTTCATATATGTTAGTATTTTATGATAATTTCTTATAGTTATTAGTATTAATGTTTTATATAACTTTAAAAATATGTTTTATTGTATCGGAATATTCAACATTTATTGAAAATAACCAATAAATTATTATTAATTTTATTTAGATATGTTAGTTTTCTTATTCTGTAGTTTTTCGATACTGAATCAGATATATGCCTTATATATAATTTTTTTCAGTGCAGGACCAAGTTGTGTTAAAAACATGAAAAATAAATTTAAAAAATTTTTTCAAAGGGTGTATTATAATTATTCTCTTAAATGTTTTTATTATATTATGAGTTAACTAATCATACTATACCACAATAGAGCTATATTTAAAAGTTTAACAAACTTATGTATATTTTAATGATTATGATTACATAAAACTGACATTTAGTACCAACATGTGCGCTTAGCAACTAGCAACTACTGTCAATATAATGAAAAAGTTAAATTTTTTTTTCTATGAATATTTAGAGACAAGATGTTGGTATTGGTTTTTCAAGTTCTTATAATCTTCAAGACATTGGCAGTCTACTAGATTACTAGACATTGCCTAAAGGGGAAAGGAGAGGAGAAAGAGAAAAATTGTGGCATAAAATGAGGATTCTGTATCAATGCGCATTCATAATCAACTGATAGTGAAATATGAGAAGCAATTCGATGGCCTGTTGGGAAATATTAGTCATTAATAAACTTGAATTAATTTCTGTTTAAAAATTTTTACTGCATTCTTTAAAGTTGAAAATTTCCTGTATATGGTGTATTTCCATTTTTTTAATGACATATAATATATATTTTAAATATATGAATGATTGCTTATTATGAATTAGATCATTGTAGTGTAAAAAAAAAGAATATTTTATTATTAAAAAGAGAATATTTTATTGTTTGTTGCTTTTATTTTAGTAAAATTTGCCTCAAAAGTTTCTTATGAATAAGATTTCTTGTTAGTTTTAAGTTTATAAATTAAACAAAATAGTATCTTTATTATAGAAATTAGTTTTTAAATATATTTCATGCAAACGGAAGGAGTAGCCCTAGATGCATACTTCTAATTTTGTGGTCTTATCTGCTTACCTACTCTAGCGAATGCTATTTTATATAATTTTGTGCAGCAAAAACTTTTTATTGAAATAAACGATGAGTTGGCTCAAAATAATGTACTTTAATAAGCTATCCATCAATTTTAAATTAAAAGGGCAACATTATTTTTTGATATGATATTTTAATTTATGGTAATTACCTACTTTAATTAGAAAGTTTTGGGGAAATAATATTGAATAAGTTTTGTTGTTTCAACTCCTAAGAATATTTTAAACAATAGTTTCTTTGCCATTATCACGTTACATAGTTAAAAAAAACTTCGCTATAAATTTTTGATTGATTGTTGATAAAACGTAAAAACATACGGCACGTAATTAAATAAAACTCACTATAAATTTATTATCTTAGATTGTTTTTTCAAGATGTTTCTTATTAATTTTGATCCCCAGAGAGAAAGATGTTTAAATAAAGGATCTGAAATTTTAAGATTTTCTACATATTTGTTGTGATGTCTGCCATATTTTTTCATTTTCATAGTTTTGATTTCCCGCATGATTTTTGATGATTAAAAATTAAAAAAATTCTTTTCCAAATTCATATTGTTACCATATGTGGGCATATCAATTAGAAGATAGCTATTTTCTATTTTCAGAGCATAAAAATATCCAATAAATGGCGAAATTCTGCACTTTTTTTTTTAGTACGGTTTTGAGGATTTCTGGAATATTCTATAAATTTTATCATTTTGAGACATTATTTAGAACAATTATTTTTTTTTCATATGATTTTAGTGAATGTGTGTGTGTATGTTCTGAATGTATTCTCAGAATTTTTCTTTTTCTTCAAAAATTTCTTGTTCAGCTATTGACTTCAAAATTTATGTTTGTTTCCTTCAAAATTTATGTTTACTGAGATGGAAACAACGCAATTTACAAAAATATACGAAGTTGATTAAAATTATTGGAAGTGAGTTACAAATTTATAACAGTATTTTTTCTTTTTTCTTATTAACCTAATATTTATTTTTCTATAACTTAAATATTCAGTAATGTACTTTCTTAAAGAAAATTTGTAGGGATTTCCAGTCTAAAATGATACTACTAAATGTATTGAATTTCAAGAATTTTTATTTATAAAATGTCGTATAAATATGTGAAATCACGTGTTAATATTACTTTTATTGATAACTATCTGGTTTTGATGGCAGTGAATTTACCTGACAAATTGGTTTAGTGTCAATTAAATATCTTATTTATAGTTTGAAGCTTATGTTTCTTACAAAAAATTTTTTTGACTAATAATTGTGACAGAAGATTAATGCCATATTATTTTACCTCACCTTATTAGCTTTACATCTGATTTGTCTACAGTGGGCATGAAACTTTCTAATGCTTTCATGTCTAGGTATGAAATTATCAAATACTGTCAAGTCTCGTAACATTATGGTGTCATTTCAAACTTAATTGTCAGGGTCATAATTTCAAACTGCATGTTACCTTTTGTTTTAAAGTATTTTTAACCTTCTAATTTTTCATGTAAACGGACCCAATTTTTTCTTTCTTCACTTTTAACAGTGGAAGAAAATCGCATCATTAAATATTTAATGAAACATTGAAATGTTAGAGTGAAATATATTGTTTAAACTCATGCTAAAAATTATTTTTAAAATGCTACAAAAACTCACAAAAAATTTACTCAGCAGCTAAATTTGTATAATAAAAAGAAAAATTTTAAGAATTTTTAAATGATTAAAAAGCTTAGTTTCAGAATCAATGTAGGAAAATGCCAAAAACTTGTCTAATTTTTAAGAAATTAAAATTTCAAAAAATCACTCACTATATATATATATATATATATATATATATATATATATATATATAATTAATTTTCATCTTCTTTTTTGAATCATTTTTTTATACAATGCTATTTCTGAAAAAAACTTCATGTTTTGAATGCACTTAATGTAATTACAGACTGTTTTCATGCTTATAATTGAAAATTCTCTGCATATAAAATATTTATTGCTTATAGTAAGCAGCTTTAGTTGTAGATTATGAGGTAAATCTCTAATCACAATATTCTGTTCAATTGCTATATAGCAATACATACTGAAGCATTTTTCACAGATATTGAATTTTTTAATATTTATTTCATGCAATCGAAAAAGTATTAAGATTACTAGTAAATTTCCATTTAATTTAATTTAATTTTTTATCTTTTATTGTTATAAAGCACTGTAATTATTATTATTATTATTTAAAAAAATCCTTTAGCAATATTTTTGTTTATATATTTTTAAGCAAATATATATTTCTCCTCTAAATGTTTTTAATATTTTCTTTCTGTATGTATAATGAAATAACTAAAAAAAATAATTAGTTAATTAAAAAAATAAGGGATTTTTTAAAATTAGATAGAATTGAAAGCTGTTATTATTGTAGAAAGATTATTATCATTGTTTTTATCATAGAACATTTGCATTTTTTTTATTATAATTATCATGAACACATATTTAGGAATGATTTTTAAATTTTTTTGTAATTTTTATAATTTACTTAAGAATACATTGTTTAAAAATTTATATGATCTCATTTTTAATAATTAAAAACATCTATTGAAAATAAATATTTTGCTGATATTAATATGTTGTATTTTAAATTTTTTATAATATCTGTAATTTTTTTTCAGATATGTGTTCTAGAAATCCTAAAATTCACCGATGTCTTTACTGTGAACACCCTTTCTGCTGTTCTGTATGTGGCCAAGACTTTATTCGTAAAAGTGAATTGAAAAGTCACATGGTTCGCCATTCTGATGAGCGTCCTTATGCATGTCACCTTTGTGGAAAAAGATTTAAACGAAAAAATTGGTTGAAGACTCATTCAATAATTCATTTAGCAGATGTTTAATTTGTTTCATTTGGCATTTTGATACTGAGAGTAGTTGAAACTACTTTAATGATATTGGCAACGATGCTTAAAGGAAAGCTGCATATTTCCTACATAAACATTATTGAGACATAAATATAATGTATATAATATTCTCATCTGGAAAGACCAAAGTTATTTTATAATCATGTTAACTAGAAAAAATTTCAGGCAGAATATAGCCTTTTTTACTTTCAGATCATAATAATATATATAAAAAAATTGCTCACTTAGAAGAGTAATATTGAGAATTGCTTGAATATTCTGAAAGCTTGTCACTGCTTTATAATTAAATATGATTAGATATATTGAATAAAAATTTTGCCTTGTTTTATTAATGTTTATTTCAAGTGTAGTTTATATATATATATATATAAACTTCTAATTCCTTCCTAAACTTCTAAATTTCCAGCTCAGTCGAGATGGTTAGCTGAAATAATTGCAAAAATTTATATTTAAGAAAAAGAAAAGTTTAAAGTGTTGTTTCTATAATGCAGTAATCTATATAAAGTAATATTTTTAATGCAAAAAAATATTGTGTTTAAAGAAAACTTTTTCTTTAACTGGCAATATGTAATTGATTAAAAATATTCAAGATTGGTATGTAAAAGGTTTTGTTCATATATATATATATATATCTAACATTTATTAATATATGACTTGAGTATTTTTTCGTGTACTTTCTCATTGAAAATTTCTGAAAGCTTCAAATCTAAATTGACTCTGTTTTCTGAAATTAATGAATTGTTAAGATTTTTTTTTGTCATTTAACAAAAGTGATATAAAGTATATGCTGTTACATGTTGATATCATTTTTATTGATAACTAGCTGCTTTTGATGTCTAGTGGTAGATTAGCTGATTCAACAGAAATATTGATTGTATTTAATGTTCTTCATTTCCCCAACAAAAATTTTTAAAGCATGAAATTGTAGCAGATATCAGAGCTATATTATTTTACCTTACCTTGTTAGCCTTACATTTGGTCTCTATTGTATCCATGAACCTTCCTAATGGAGTCAACTCCCATAACATTATTGTGCTAGTTCTATTTATTTATTTTCAAACCATATTGTCTTTGGATGTAATATATTTTGACTTTTTGATTTCTCAATTAAACCATGTAGATTCTTTTTTCCTTAGTTTTCAACAGTGGAAGAAGCACATATCATTAAATATTTGATAAAAGAATGAAAATTGTTTGAATTTTATAATAGAAATTAAACATATTGATGAAACATGTAAAAAATTATTTTTTAAATATTTCTAAAATTCCAGTAGCATTTGCATGGCAACTAAATTTCTAAAATTAAAAAGGCATTTTAAAATTTTTAAAAAGATGAAAAAAAAATCAGTTTTGTACTATAATATTTTTTGAATATATTTTAGAAAATAATACCAAAATCTTGTTTAATTTTTTAAATAAATTAAAATTTCAAAACATTTCTAGTGCATATGAAACATTCCCTCCCCCATACAGATTCTCCTTTAATATTAATAGATTGTTTAAATGTTAAAGTGCTAGTAAATCTGGTTTACCATTGAGATTTTTATATTCTAGTATTTATAATCAATAGCAGTTAAAGCTTTTGTTCTTTATTGTTATATAAATGTATGCCACAAAGCTTTCTGAGTATTAACTTTTGATTTCCTCTTGAAAGTTCATAAATGTATGTTTTGCAGTGAATAATACTTTTTTTTTTCTTCTTTTGAACCTTTTTAAAAGCATTGTGTGATTCTGAATTTTTGTGTAGTAATTTAAAATGGAAATAAATGTTTCTATATTCATATTCCACTTTTTTCTTCTTTTAGGGCATTAAGAGTTTTTCGATTAATTTTGGTCAAAATTAAAATCTATGCCAATTATTGTAATATTATAATCAATATACATATTCTTCCCCAAAAATAACTATTGGTTATTTGAGTTACATACATACTTGCTAAATCTTAGTGATAATTTTCATTGACAAATTTTAGTCATAAATGTTGGCATAAATGGAATAATATTAGTGTTTAAACTTAACAATGATTGACACTCTGCTAATGTATTGATACCAATTATTCAGTGTGATTGTTTTTGTATTTTTTATACACATGAAAAATAAATTTCAAAACATGTAACAATACTGAAGCCATTCACACAGAACAAGCTGAAAAATAAATTTACATTCTTTATATATTTATCTTCCTTTTTGTTTTGAATGAATATTTAGATAAAGTAGTATGTTTGATTTTTTGATATTTTTTCAGTTTCAGAGAATAATTCTAAGTGGGAGACATTAAAAAACAAATGCCAGAAATGTCCTTATTGTGAGTACTCTTCACCAGTATCAACTAATTTGAAACGTCATCTTCTGAAGCACACAGGAGAAAGACCTTTCAGCTGTTCTATTTGTGGGCAGGATTTTGCGCAGAAAGCACATCTTAAGAATCATTTGACTATTCATTCTGATGAGAGACCTCATTACTGCAACATTTGTGGGAAAGGCTTCAAAAGGAGAGAGTATTTAAAAACTCATATGTTTGTACATATGCAAGATTGATTTAAAATTTTATTTATTTATTGTTTTCATCATATAGTGGATGATGAGAAATAATTCTAACTTGCAATTATCATTCACCATGCAGGTCATCAATTTTTATTTTATTAATATTTTTTAATACCAAAGATTTTTACTGAAAATACAGCTGGCATGAAAACTGTAAGTGTTTTATAGTATATATCAAGCATTATTTTTTTAAAAAAAATCACTTTTATGTTAAGAGAATTGTTTTGATTTTCATTATTTTGCCTTTTACCTATGGAGTTTTTAGAATATTTTTATAGATGAAAGCAAATATGTGTAAACTTGCTAGAATGTATCTTTAAAATTCATTTTTGATTACAAGTATTTTTTTAAAGGTTATAACTGTAATGAAAGCTTGATTATATATATCATTAAGTGACAAACTTCTGGATTGAAATAACAATAGAAAAGATTATATCTTTGCTCTATCTGTTCGCTCTAAACTATGTAATTTATTTTTAATCATAGTATTGTTTTAGTTTGAAGTTTTTGAAGCCTCAAAATGCATAGACAACAAAGTGGCAATTTATCGATTTTGAGGCATCAATTTTTCGCTTTTAGAGTTTATTAGAAAATAATGCAGAAGGTTGTCACATTTGGCGATTTATAGCCAACTAAAGTTGCAACTTGATTTACAAATTATTCATTCTCTGAATTCTTACGAATTGTCTTAATTAATTTAAGTCATTAATCAGTTTAAACCGGTTTGAAAGAATTGTGAGACAATCAGATTATGCATGCGTCGATATTTAAAAAAACGATGGATTTTTTTCATTTCAAAATCGGTTGAGCTCCAAAACTTTGTTTGCTGGCTAGAAAAATTAAAAATGAAAGTTTAAAAAAATTATATATATATTATGACTTAAAAAATAATAATGTTCTCACATGGTAACTTGAAATTTCATTTTTATATTTTTAAATTTTAGTTCTTTAACTTTCCGAGTGTTTTTCGAGCATCGAACAATCATTTTTATTAGTACTGGTTTTTTTAAAAATTATGTTTCTATCTATCTATTGATTTATAATTTATTTATTATTGTTATTATTATTTCTTTTTTTATAACAGCCGTCTGAAAAAAGTTAAATTAGAAGAAAGATATATATAGATTCATATTAAGATTCTTTTTTTGCTGTTTCAATGAGATCTTTTGAATAAATTAGATTAAAATGCACTGTAAATTATACATGTGCAGGGGTGTTTGTGCTCCGGGGATTTTGAACTTCGATACCCGGAAATTCCGGGGATCGTCGTTCAAAAGGAAGTAGGAATAATAATGAATTATTTATTTTGATCTGGGTAATTTTGTTTGCTTTGAAAGCAGAAAACGCAAGGTCAGTGTGTGTGGTGAAAACTTTTCCTTTCTTTCTCCAAAGGCAGTGATAATGCGTGAAAAGGGGGAAAAAACTTCTTTTTTGTTCTTTCCTTATGCGAGTTATGACTCATTCCCCGGTTCTCGGACATTCTCTTCTGGATTCTTTTCGGCAAGTAGGCGCGGTAGAAAAAAAAGGGAGAGACTTCGTTCGACCAGATGTGCGATCACGTGACCTGGGTTCAAAGGTCTTAATTTTGCAAAATTAATGGTTATTAATTTTGCAAAAAAAAGTAATTAATTGAACTTTTATAATTAGGTCATTCAATACTTCATAATCGTAATTTTTCATTTCTCCCCCCCCCCCTTCTCGAAACTCCAAAATGTCGGTAGTAAGTCCGTAAAAGTTTCAGGGGATTTTTTGGGGTCCCACAAACACCCCTGCATGTGACAAATTAGTGCTTTCATCATCATCCAATCAAGATTTGCTTTGTAAATATTTAAAAAAATGACATGATAGAAATATGATTTTTCTTCTCACTTTTATATACAATTCCACAGCAATTTTTTTTTTTTTTTTGAATACGGGTTTTGAAAAGATTGGGAACAGTTTTTCCCCCCTCTTATGCACTACAATTTACTCTGATTTGAAATATTCACAATTCTTTTATTAATTTATTATTACTTTTGATAAATAATTTTTTGAAGTTTGATAATTGTAAAATTAATATTATCATTGAACTGAGTATCATTCAGTTGTCAAAAAATATTGTTACATAATAAAAACAGTTGCTTACAAACAACTTGGATGAATTAGTATAAAAGTAATATGTTGTAAGACTTTACCAAGGAAATTTTTGCATTTACTATATATAATTATTCTGAGAAGTATAAATATACGTTACAGAAATTAATGTCAGTCAGAATTTCTGATCCTGCATTTTTGATACATAATATGCCTAGATAAAATTATCTGGCTGAATAAAAAGATTTGTCACAATTTTTTTGAATAATATCTCCTTTATAAATGCTTGGCAGTGTAATGTTTCTTCTCTGAAAGAATAGGAAATAAAATTGTTTAAATTGATTCACAAAGGCTTTGTTTGCTATTTATATTTTATTTTTTTCCAAAGAGAAGCTTTAGATGTTCTGCCGTAATGCAAAGTTTAAATAGAATTTTAGATCAGAAATGTTGCTCATAGTTAAAACCCAAATAATTTTTCTTACAGTTATCAAATTTTGATGATTTTCCTCCTAAACTGTTGAAATTATAAAACATACAAGAACATTCAAAAGCATATTTGAAGAATATTTTTTAAATAATATCAATGAACTTTTGTGACCTTTATGGAAAAATTTTGCCAATATTAAATGTTTGCGTTAATTTTGAATAGTCTTTAAATAATCTTATGTTATGTGATTGATCACAAAATGTACATCAAATATACAACAAAATATACATCCATCAATAAGGGAAAAAACTTTGCAGATACTGGCTGAAATGTGAAACAATTTTCTTGTATTAAATATTTAAAAATGATCTCATGGAATTTGCTGTTAGGATATATCTAAAAGGTACATACAATAATAATAGCAGCTACATAAACATTTATGTAGCTGCTATTATTATTTTCTTTGAGTAAACTGTACTGAAGTTTTTTGAATACTTTCTTTTATTTATCTAAATGTTCCATTTAACAGTTTTTCCCCCCTTTTTCATTAATGCAGAAATTTGTGCTCATAATTATTGGTAATTAAATTTATTTCTCTTTAATTTCCTTTTCATTATGATTTTTTTTTACCATTTAAATAAAGAACATTTTTTGTTTTTTACTTTCATTTCATAAATTGATAGTTACTGTTTATGTGTAAATTTTCTCAAATTTTTCTATGTAAAAGGTTCTGTAGGTTTCAAAGATTTAAATAAATGTAAAATAAAGTTAGAGTTTTTCCTTTGAAAAGTTTTTACAGACTTTAAAGCAATCAAAGCAAAATAATAGACCACTTAGAAAATTAATCTGCTTATTATTTTAAAGCTGAGCAAAAAGCAACTTAGTTCTAAACACTAGTTTCTTCTGGAGATATTGTTTATGCATTGTATGCATGCTTAAAAATTCGCTATTTGCATTTGTAATTTGCTCTTAATTATTTAGTATTATATGAAAATGGAAAAGAGAAATGGACCAGATTATTTTTAAATATGCAACTATTTTAATTCTTTTCTGACTTTTTATGATACATTCTGTTTATTTGACTAAAATTTAATCTGCCAATCTAATTTCTGTATCGTTTTACAATGCTGATATTTTTATTTTATTATCTTTTTGCAACTTCATTTTAATTACGGTTACATACAATAGAATAATAATATGTAATATAAACCAAAATAGAACACCTGTTCTTGATTTTATTTCTTCATCGTTGCTATATACTTTGTATAGCAATAAAATAGATTAATGTTTCTTTACTATTAATTAAAGAAATAATAATGCACTTTACTTATTGTGCTTAATTCCATGCAGTTCATAATAAAGGAGTTTGTTTATTATAAGACTTGAAGAATCATTAATTTTATGTAAAGAAAATAATTTGTGATGCAAGAGATGGTAAATTATTTCAATTGATACACTTATGGTGTTTCTTGTTACATTGTAAGTTTTGTAATAAATAAAAATTTCAGAGCTTAATTATCATTATTTTCTATAAACTTAAGCTGTTTTTTAATTTTTACCATTTACTATTCTGCATTGAATTTAAATACTCAGTGTTTACATAAGTAATAGTTTATCTCTCTCTAGTAAATATGTGTGGCTCTTTTACTTTATTTTCTGTTATTTTCTTACATTTGTTTTTATTGTTTCTGCAACATATTGTATTTGTCAAATTTTGTGTATTTATTCTTTATTCATTTTCAATTCATGGACAAATAATAATTTTTTTTGAAAATTATGTTTATGACAAATAGATAAATGTATTTTATTTTATTTTTAAATTCCTTTTCTAATTATTAGCATATCTTTACTTTACAAGTTTATAGGAACAATCCACATGCAAGAAAATTGCTTAAATGAATGTCCTTTTTGTATCACTCATCTCTATACTTTTTTAATGTAAAGCAACACGTTATGACATGTACTGGAGAATGCCCTTAAATTTGTTCTATATGTGCCCAAGATTTTAGTTAAAAAATGCGCATCTGAACAAACAAATGTCTACACATTCCAATTAACAGTCCTATAATTGCAACATTTGTGGAAAGAGATTTAAATATGTGGAAAATTTTAAATTATAATATACATACATACACACACTTATAAAATTCATCAATTTTGTGCAGAAAAAATACCTTGACTTCTTTTTGCTTATAATTACTGAACACGAAAATTGAGTGAAATGTGTTATTTAATTAATTAATCTCACTTCTTTAATTCTTTAATTATATGTATATTTTTATATATTTATTAGGGACATCATATATAATATCATTTTTAAATTGAAACCCTCCGATTTGTCTTTCCTCTTTGATTTTAAACATTTTAAGCCTTCTTAATATGAAATTTTAGATAATTTGATGCCAGATATCGTGGAAAAAACTTCTAAGGGTTGTTCCAATATATATGAATATAATAAATTGATGCTGTTATTATTCTATCTGTTTTTAATTCTTCATAAAAGGATTTGAAAATTTAACACATAATCTTTCATATAATTATTTTTAAAAACCATGTATTAAAAAATATGAATCAAAATATGTATTATGCTATGAATCTGGCATTTCATCTTCATGTTTATATATATAAAGAAAATTCACGGGGGGGGGGGGAACATCTCATGAAATTATGTATATGTTATGCAAGACAATAAATTAATATTTTCCATCGAAGAGAATTTCCACTTTTGTCTTTAACCTTTTATTGTAGCTTTAATTTTTTAATTTGAAAGAAACAAGTGATATTTGGATTTAAAAAAAAAATCAAGTTCTAAGTTATAAAAATATATCTTCTGTATTGCTTTTCAAACAGAACATTTTAACTGTGTTTAACCCCCCCCCCATGTTTTCTTAACTTTCTTAGAATCCTCTATATCCTTGGTCTAAATAAATGTAATAACATAGTTGATTTTCAGCATTCATTTTTATGCAGTATTTCTTAATTATAAAAATTAACTATACTAAAGCAATCTTTGGTTATGTATCAATATATCCCCAATGTAAAATTAACCCTTCTGTTCTGTTCTGTTCGGGTCTATATGACCCGAAATAAAATTTATGCCTTCGTAAAAATATATAGTACAGAGATATTTTCATGAAACTTCATGACATTTTTAGTAAATAATATATATATGTACTCCTAGAGGGATTTAAGTTTATTCTTATTTTGAAGGAATATTTTTCAATTTATACCTAATGCATCGTTCGGGTCAATATGACCCAATGCAAAAAAATCATTTATTTTTACTCATTATATGTTCACTTTTGTTTGGAATAATTCGAAAGAGAAGACTAACAATAGTTTATGTAATTTATCCGTTTTCGAAATCTGTTTCGTTGACATATGTATTTGTCACATGACAAGAGAGCGAGTGCAATGTCCAAAAGTTGATACAATTGGCAGGGGACTAATCTCTTTGCTTTTATTGCAACGTTTCTTTTTTCTGCTGTATTTCATTTTCTCATACACTGTGAAAGAGTTGTGCCTGCGAATGTGAGAGAAAAAATGGCGAATCGTAGAAATTTGAATCACGCTGATATAGCTAAACTAATGGAAGCTTCTGACAGTTCAGAAGAAGTATCGGAGTATAAAAATCATACAAGTGATGAAATTGAGAGTGAAAGTTCTGACAACGATTTTGATACTGCTATTCAACAAATGAACTATAAAGGGAATATTCAACCCAAGAATCATGAAAGTTGGATCTGTTGCCACTTTCTTCTCAATCAACCACTGTTAATATTATAAAAATTATTCCAGAGGTCACAGGATATTCAACGGCAAGGATATCAGACATAAAAAGTGCATTTGAGGTAGTATTCAATTCTAGAATTGAAAACGAAATCATAAATATGACTAATATTGAAGGAGAAAGGGTTTATAGAAAAAAAGTGGAAAAATATTGAAAGTAAAACTTTTCAAGCATATATTGGATTATTATTGTTAGCTGGTGTTTATAAATCATATGGAGAATCAACAAAAAGCTTATGGGATAAAGAAATTGGCAGAAATGTATTTCGTACGACAATGTCCCTCGAAACATTTTGCACCATATCGGGAGTTATTCGTTTTGATAATAATTCCACTCATCAAGAAAAAAGAAATTTGGATAAATTAACTGCAGTGTGAGATATCTGGGAAAAGTGGATAGAAATTCTACCAAAATTATACAATCCGAATGAAAATATTACTGTGGATGAACAATTAGTAGGATTTCGTGGCCGATGTCCTTTCAAACAGTATAAAGTAAGCCTCTAAATATGGGATCGAAATTTGGACTATGTGATGGTAAAACTTCGTATGTACTGAAAACACAAATTTACACTAGAAAAGAACAAGGGTCAAAGCCAGAGAAAAATCAGGGAATGCGAGTAGTGTGTGAGTGATCTTACTTATGTGTATTCGGGGCACAATATTACATGTTATAATGTTTTCACATCTTAAAAGGACAGCTTCTAAAACGGAAAATGATTATGTTTGGCACCATTAGAAAAAATAAATCAGAACTTCCTGAACAAATGCCAAACAAAGAAGTTCGCAGCTCCTTATTTTATTTTACAGAAGACACAATAGTTGTATAACACATCCCCCAAAAGAAGAAAATGTTATTCTTATGAGCACTTTGCATCATGACAAAGAATTTAGCAGACCTGATAAAAAACCATTAATGATCTTAGATTATAATTGAACAAAAGGGGCTGTGGATACTCTTGATCAACTTTTAAACACATACACTTGTAAAAGAAAAACAACTCGCTGGCACATGATAGTATTCTATAACATGCTAGAAATTTCTGTGTAGACTAAACGAAGGCTAGTTTTGGAAGAACTGGAAAAATCGCTCATTTTTCCATACATTGAAACAAAATCACACCTATCAAGAAGTGAGGACTCAATAAAAATAGTGAAACGAATACAGAGAAAAATTAAAAACGTACCATCGGGATTTGCAGAGAATACTTCTTTGTGTCAAACGTGCAAGGTGAAAGCTCTGTCCGTCAAGCAATGACAGCAAAACTAATATGTTATGCTGCAGTTGTAAGAGTCACATTTGCAAATCTCATGTAAAATATTATTGTTCAAATTGTAAATAAAAGTAAGTTTCAATTTCGAATATTTTTCTATTACTTTTATAGATGCTTTATATTATTATAAATTTAAATTTCAAATATATTTTTGTTATTTTTATAGCTGTTTTATATTATTAGATCTTATATTACTATTGTTTAAACCATTTCTTAAGTGACACCTGTCAATTGCTGCAAGAAAGGTTAGTTTTCTGAGTCGGGTCATATTGATCCGAACGCTACTTACGAAGTAATTACGAACAGAACAGCAGGGCTAACAAAGGCATTTTATATTGTCTTACTATCCACTAATAACTATAGTATATTTTAATTTGATATTTATTTGTTAATATGTGAAATCAAATTTATTATGATTAATCTTTTAATCTTTCTTTTATATCATTTATAATGTTAGTTAAATTTTAAAAAATGTTCAGATTAGCCTCTTAAGCATAAATATTAATATTGCTCAGGGAAAAACAAACAACAGCCCACCATTTACATTATTTTCTGAAGCAGATAATACTAGATGCTGTTTTGGAAAAATCTCTTTGTGAATGAAATATAATTTGCAGTGAAGCTTTCAATAAATTAAAATGTATTGCATATTTTTTTAATATAGAATTAATGCCAATACTTATGTAGCATTAGCATCAATGATGTATATTAAAAGTTACTACATGTTTCCAAAGTTTTATTCCATGAATAAACATTTTTACAAAACTTTCTTCAATGTTAAATGGTATTTATTATTTAATTATGTTTTTTTTATAAAAGTAATTGGCTCAAACATTATCAAAGTCAAGTATCTATATATTAAAATGATTGCTATGACTTCTCTGTTTGTTATTTTTGAATAATTTGAAATTAAAAAAAGATGTTATTGCTTAACTATTACCTTTAAATAGCATCTATGCATATCTTGATTTCATTTAGTGATATTTTAGTGCTAGTAATGTTAAATTGGGATGATTCTTCTGTAAGAATGAAAAATAAATGGTTTTATATGGAATGCTTTTGAATTTAGGTTTAAAATTTTGCACTGAAATGAATTAGCATTTAAGTTTTTTCTTTACATAAAAATTTCAGATATAAATTTAATAATCTTTTTGATAAAATTTTTAAATAATCCTAAAGCAATTCTGTAAAATAATTTTTGACACGTGAAAAAAATTGTGCAGTTTTTATTATTTAAGAATTGGATCAAGTTAAGAATATTATTATCATTTGGTTATAAACAGAAATATTTTGAGGGAGTAAAAAGCTTTAATTAAATGTTATTAAGTAGATACTTAACTGTCTGTAATTTAATTTTTTTTGTTATTTAATCTACATAGAATTTGAATTATTAATGTTAGAAAGAATTATGTTGATGAAAATTTTAATATGATTTCTTACATAAACAATAATGTTATCAATTTTTAGGTTTAATTTGTAAATTGATCCCAGAGTAATCAGATATATACAGATACTTTTTGATAAAACTTCAGAATTCATTTTATCTGCATGCTTATTATTGTTTAGTGAGATTTAGAAATCGTGCTTTATATTATACACATGACAGAATGTTTTAAGCTTTAGAGTGAATATTTGTATGATAAAAAAAATGCAAATTGGGGCATCATTTTTTTTTCCCTTTGAGATTTTTTTAAAAGGAAAACTTTAAAAGATTAGACAAAAAAACAAAAACAAACCTGTGTTGAAAAGATTTTTATAATTAAATAAAGCACTTTTGCATTTAAAAATATATTATTTATTGATTGATTTAAAGGACTTTATTTCTCCTTCAAAATCTGATTGTAATGATTTAAATTCTCAATAAAATTTACAGTTATCTTTCATTATTTAAAGTCCTAAAGTCACCGATAGTAAAATCAAAGAATCAAGTATTTTGTGTTAAAGCAAACATGCCTTTCAATACAATACTTGTGGAAAGAGACACAGGTTATATGCATATGGTAAGTGTGGCAGTAAAATCAGTGCAGCTTCAGGCACAAGATTTCATGCATTTTCATTTGAAGCTAATAAAATTCAGCTCAATGAAACTAGTTCAGGAAATGCATTGAAGTTCAATTCCATTTGATTGTCACAAGAAGTATTTCCTAACATTCATCATAAGTTCATGAAAAATTATTTGCATTCTTATTCTAATTTAAATTCTTATTTTAATAGAAAAAGGAAAGAAAAACCATATGTGAAAGAGTAGTTGCAAGATATGAATAGAAAGTTCTAAACAAGTGAAATTTTTTTCAAGTGATATAGGAAGAACTATTGATTTAGATTAACATAATGAGTTTGGTATATACATTTATAATTCAAATCATTCAATCTTAAATCTATTTTAATCCAAAATTTTTTCCATGTTTTTTTTGTATTTCTCAATATATAAATTAAAAAAAAGAGATACATCATTTTTTTCCCACTTTTTTTAATTATATTATTGACGTTTTTGTTTCTGTTCTTTTCAGGTTTTCATTGAATACCTGTGAGACTATTTACATGTTTTTTTTTCTTTTAACATGATTTTATTTTATAATAATGAAGCATTCTCTATGTTTAGATTTGTGCCAAAAGCTTTTTACTTTGTCTTCGTTTCTTTTAAAAATTGTTCTGATTTTTATATTTTTTCTTATTTGTATTACTTTTTGCTCTTTTTTCCCCCTTTTTTGTGTATTAATTAATATTTTTTTTTCTCCAGGTATGCAAATTATTTTCGAAAGAAAGGCGAAGAGTAAGCTATATAAATGTCATCATTGTAATTATACATCTTTAATATCGTCTAATATGAAGAAACATATTTTTGTACACACTGGGGAGCGCCCTTTCATCTGTTCTGTATGTGGCAAAAGATTTACTCAGAAAGCAAATTTGAAAAAGCACATGTTGCTGCATTATGGAACATCTTTTTAATTATAGTATTTTTTGGTTGCTATTTTATTTCCAAAGAAATCTTGATCTATTGTATTTCAGTTTATTGTAATTTTTTTTTTTTTTTTTTTTTTTTTTTTTTTTTTACATATTTGTGAGAAAATAAGGTAAGAATAAATTCTGATGTTGCATCAATGAAATGATTCAGTTTTGTATTTCTTTAGAAAACTACAATATTAAATTAAAATAAATTGGTTTCTTGATTTTAAATTTTTTTTTCTGAATTACTGGTTAATTTTTTTATTCCTGATGCCAAAGATGTAGAAAGTTTTCAGGAAAGGATATTTATGCACAATAACAATTAATTGTATAACTATATTTTCTGTACTGGTTGCATTAAGCAATCAGCTATCTGTCCATAAATATTTGTTAGTAATTTTTTTTTTTAAATTGTCAAAATTTAGAAAAATAAATTGCACATTGATGAAATTAGGATCACTAAAAGGATTTGTTTAATAAAATTTGGATCATTAAAAGGAATTTTTTTTCAATTTTAAAATGGCGTAACATTTTTTGTCAATCTAGTTAATGTAGGTAAGTGGCAAAATCTTGCTTAATTTTACTGTATTAAAATTATTAAAAGTTTTTAAAAATCGCTCAGAATTGCACACTTTTGCATTTCGAAGTGTACTTTTACCAAATTTCATAACTCTAAATCAAATAGTCTAATCTGTAGAATGCCAAAAGACACACTTTCTCCTTTATTTATTAGTAAAGATGGTATTTATTATTAATTTAGATAGTTTTGACCATGGGACAGTAGAAAACTTCACTTATTTTGTCGAGTGCAGATGTCTTATGACATTGTCATAGGCGAATTTACATTTGCCATTGTTGCCAAAACACTGTTTTGAAAATTTATTAAAGAATATATATTTTGAAATTTAAATTATTTAATAAGATTTTTTTTTGTCATAGTGACTTTTTCTTGTTATTTAATATAATAGGTCCTAAAGAAGCAAACAAACAAACTAGCCAAAGCACTCACAATTTAGTGTATAAGCCCTTGCACACAGTTGTAATTGGAGAAATATTTATTTTATAAATTGTGGGGAATTTGAATATTTTTTACTTCTTTTACAAGATTAAAAGAAACTATATGTCAACTATCCCAAGTGGTATTGTTTATAAAATATTTATGTCATGATAATTATAATTATTATTTTTTGATTTGAAAGATATTAAAATCTGATACATAGTTGAGTAAATAGTTTAAAAAATTAACATTGAATTTCATCAAAGTCAAACTCAAATTTTTTTAAAAATAAAATTTTTTGTTAGCTGACTTTTATATTTCATATTTATTTATTTATTTTACAATTGTGGCAGAAATTTTTTAGTAGAAATGGAGTTATTGGTAAAAAAAAAAGTTAAAAAAATGCAGCATTATTTCCTACATATATATTAAGAATTGCTTATTATTCTTAGTTTGTATTAAAAGTAATATTTTTCTCATTCCAGAAAATAATAATAATTATTATTATTATTTTGTATGAAAAATATTTTTTTAAAAGAATCACTTCTCTATAATGTCAACACGTTTTGATGAAAACGATAAATGTTATACTTGCATGAAAATATTTATTATAAATTTTTCATGACTGCACAAATTTCCTCTTTGCACTTGCAGTTTTTTGAATGTATGTTGCTGTTATTGAATGCTGATTATTCATTTGCTAATTGGTCTCTAAATTGAATTGATCAAATCTATGTCAAAATAATGTATTTTCTTTATGTAATTGTAAATGCTCTTATTATTTCATAATTCAAATAATATTCCTGTTGTTATATCTCCAATTTAATAAAAAAAATTTCTAAAATTTTATTTTTAAACTACAGTAGTCTGTATAATGCTTGTTTGTTTGAAGAATTCTCATTACGTTGTAGAATTTTTTAATGATTTCATATAGCAAAACAAACTAAAAC
This sequence comes from Argiope bruennichi, assembly GCF_947563725.1. Taxonomy (NCBI): domain Eukaryota; kingdom Metazoa; phylum Arthropoda; class Arachnida; order Araneae; family Araneidae; genus Argiope; species Argiope bruennichi. The sequence continues at coordinate 62,955,935 of NC_079154.1, forward strand.
TATAAGATATATTAAAAAAACTTTCATAGTTTTTGATTTTATTTAGTTTTGGAAGATGAAGGCAAATGTTTACATTTGTCATTTTTTTTATATAAACAATGTAACTGACGATTTAAAAAAACTGTAATATCTCAGTAATAATATGTGCACTTACAAATTAGTGACATGTTTAATTTATATAAATTTGTCCCATAATACACAGTCCCTATGTTGCAATTTCCTATTATGTAGAATGCATTCTCTGCATTATGGGAATTGTAGTTACTTTGCCACTGCCACTGTAGTTACTTTGAAGCTTGATGTTTTTATTTTCAGTGCAATTTTTTAATTTTAACCATTAGATAAATTCCTTTTATTAATATATTGATATCAAAAATTGTATTTTCAATGCTTTTTTTTTTATTGTCCAAATTTAGTTTTCTCATATTTCAACAATATATATGTGCAAGTAAGCATAATAAATATTTTTTAACTTATTTTAATTTGTATTGAATTTTAAAACATTATATTTCTTATTTAGTAGTGTTCTACTTTCTAGTGAGACAACAAGAATCCCAAGCTGCATCTGTAATTTCATGATAATATGATATTTGAAACATTGTTTTAAAATGCTGTATTAAGAGATATTTGTTGATTTCTTTAATATTCTGAGTATAATTATTCATTATTGTCTAAAAGACAAAAAAAAAAAAAAATCCTGTATTTTATTTTATATTAATTTTGAGTTTCTGTCTTTTTTATCATTCTGTTTCTTTCTTTCTTTCTTTTTTTTTTTTGTAAATGTGAAGAATTATTAATATTTTAAAGGGTCATAGTAAGAACACTGCATCTGAATTTTCTAAATTATTCTTATACTTGTGATAATATGAAATATAATATACTTACAAGACATTTCTTTTAAGTCTTTTGTAAAATCTCAAACTTTAAATTGAAAATCAACTAAGAAGCAATCTCTTAATGCTTCTGGTATATTCATCGTAGGATGAGCCTTTTCTTGAGAATATATCTGAAATGTCATATATCAGCTCTACTTATGATTGATTTCTAAAGTAGATTTGAGAAATGTTGTGAATATAAAAACATTTTAAAAAAAAATCTTTTCAAGATTAGTTTTTCTATATAATATATATATATAATATAGTATTGTACATTCTTGTATATTCTTTAATACTTTTGTGTGCTAATTAGAACAATTTTCTTCTCCCTAGATATGGAAAGCTATTTCAACCAGAAACCATTGAACTATAAACTTCATAAATGCTCCTATTGTAATTATTCATCATTTATTTTGACTAATCTGAAGAAACATATTTTGATACACACTGGAGAGCGTCCTTTCTCTTGTTCAATATGTGGAAAGAAATTTATACAAAAAACACATTTGAAAAGACACATGTTTATTCATTCTGGAACACATATTTTATACCATTAAGTTTGTAGAGATCATGTCTCTGTGAAATTCTAATCTGTTAATTCCAATCATCAATATAATTATTTATAATTTATTCCAGAAACAACTCTATATATATCACATTTGTGGGAAAATAGTAGATTTTGTTATTGATTGTGTATGTCTTAGTTTTGTACCACTAATCAATAAGCATGTATTATAGTCCAAAAATTAGCTGTAATTTCCATTTTACCATGGAATATTGCAATCATTTGAAATGTTATGTAAAATTGGTGCAAATTATGTTTAATTAAGTCCAGAAACAATTTTTTTTTTGTATTGTGGGAAACATTGTTTCGAAAGATTTATTAAATGTTATATTATTTTGAACATTTATATTGTCATTTGAGAAATTTTCAAATCTAATTTTCATTTTCTTTTTTATTGTATGCAATAGTTAAGTTTTGAATTATTTTAAATTTTTTATTATTTTTATTATTTTAAAATTTCTTGTTACTTAATATTAAGTAAAAACGATATATCACTAAAAAATTTGCATGACAAAAGTTCTAGTCATATTTCCCAATTGGAAACTAGTGACTTTTCAATAAATTCAGATTGATCATAAGGCATTGACCATTTCTTCTTAAATTAGCTCTTGATTATCTTCAGTGATTTTTATTTTTTATCTTTAAAGTTTATGTATTAGTGTACACATGCAATTGTATTTCTAAAATGTGGAGAAATATCAAGCCTATTTGAGATAATATTTCATAGACATCCCTTCATATTAACCAGCATTTCCCTGCTTTTTATTAGTTAGTCTATGAAAAATATGCATAAAAAATGAACTGCTGAAGTTTAAAATAAGTTGTAATTTTGTAATTTTAATGCTTTTTAAATGTTTACTCTATACATAAGCTGCTGTATAATTATTAATTGCTGTTTGTTAGTATATATCCTTTTTATAAGATTTGGCATTAATCATACTTTCTGTTAATTTCAGCAAAAGATGCTTTTCATTTTAAAAAATTATTTTGATCTTACTTATACTTAGATAAACGGTCTGATTTTTGCTATTTTCTTTGGATCTATTTATGTGATAATTATTGGGAATTGAGATGTTTTTTTGAAAGTAGTATTTCTCAGCATTTCTACTTAACTCCTTTTCCCATTTTAATTTTTTTCTTCATTTCTTAGAAACTTTAAATATTATTTTGCACAAGAATAAAAGAATTTATTATCTCATAAATTTATATTTGATTATTAATGACCATTCTTAAATTGTATGAATTATCATGTTTTTAATATTTATCAGTTGTATTTCTTTTTGTATGAAGTAATGCTCTTCTTCTAAAAAACTAATAAAGTCTTATTTTGTAACCTTGTGAGAGATCTTGGTAATAATTATATTAGAACAAATGTACTTGATTTAAAAGAAAATGTTTATATGATTGTACACAGTATTGTTTACTCTACTGTTTATTATTTTTGTAAAATAATTTACAGCATCGTACATTTTGTTTGTGTATATATTTTTATTTTTAGATGTTTCTCTAAAATAAAGTTTAATATTTTTTGTTCTCTTTTAGTAAATGATTAATCTTCTAATTTTATTGTCACATTAGTTGGAATTTAAAACTTCTGTTGTGTTTAAATTATAAATTGATATATACAAATTATTAGCATTTGATTTTCATTTCCCAGCCAACAAATGCAAACAAATTATTTATGATTATATCAGGGATTTATAATTGTTCTCTCTTTTTATTATAAAGTTTCTTTTATTTTAGCAGGTGGTTTATTAGGTGATCAAAGCCAATAAATTCATCTGCCACAAATTGGAAGTTACTCTGTTAGGTTGCAATTGAATTATGGGAGCTATTTTGCATACATCAGCTTTTCAAATTAATTAGTATAACAAAAAAATAAATTGTCTGTGTGCTATTTTCATTTTAAGCTTTTTATTCTAATTGTTGATATATTTTTTTCCTTGCAGGTTTTCAGGATGTTTCGATATGCAAGAAAATTAATTATAAATTGCATGAATGCCCTTTTTGTGATTATTCAACAAGAATTTCTACTCATATGAAAAGTCACATTATGATACACACTGGAGAACGTCCTTATATTTGTTCTGTGTGTGGCCAAGATTTTTGTCAAAATTCACATCTAAAGAGGCACATGTGCAAACATTCTACTGAACGTCCCTACAAATGTAACATTTGTGGAAAGGGATTTAAACATATGGAGCATTTAAAACAACACATGTGTGTTCATTTATAAAAGTTGTATAGCAATACTTAACTGGTTTGTAAGTTTTTTATAATTTGATGCAAAATAAATCTTTCTTTTTATGTAATTAATTACGTAGAGCATTTTAAGTTTAATTATCCATTGATAATTTCCGAAGAATTTTTATCTGTGATACTTTTTCCCAGTAAAATAAAAAATTTTATCAACCAGATGGCTGTTAGAAGATGCATATGAATATCTTCTGTCGAATTTGGGTCTTTTGTGAATGTTTCTATGATGTTTCTTTACGAGATTAATGTTGAAAAGAAATTTTCCTAATCTGAAAATCACTGGAAACGATATTTGAAGATCCTGTATTAAAAGACTTTTGACAGTGGAAGAAACTTTTATAATTTAAATTTTATTATTGCTTTTGTCTTAAAGGACCCTTTTAGCAGTCAAATTCACATACGTAATATTTTCTAACTTAAAAGTATGATGTATACATTTTAAAAATCTTTTCCCTGTACTCGCAAAGTAAAATTAATCAAAAGTGAATTGGAAATTTGAGTCATTTGCTATCCATCCATATTTATATCTGATCATAAAGGTATGGCTTTAAAATTTTTCTATATATAATTTATTTACTGCGTTTAAATATATATTTCAAAATAAATAATGAATCACATTTTATGCATTTGAGATGAAAAGTTCAAAGATATCTACCACACTAAAAACTTAAAAATCTAATGTTTGCTCATTCTGTTTACATCATCTAGTTTGTATTTTGTTTTTTGTTGTTTTTCATTTTACTCATTTATTTAAATTTTAATTTAACTTGAATAAATTTTTCTTCCTTGAATTAATTGTGAATTCTGGGTTAAAGATACTTTCATTTTTATTTTTCATTTCTTTTCATATTTTCCTAGTTATGAACAACCTCTCTTATTTTCTATTTTTAATTTTTTTTCTTTTTGAAAATTCTGGAAGAATACCTATAGGATTACTTGGTTATAGTTAACACCCATTTTTAAAAAAAAATTTAATTGCATTCATTCTATTTTATTATGATGTTAATTTTTCTGTATTCTAATTCTAATTATTTTTTTCAGGTTGGAAAACAAGGAACTGCAAGCTTCATAAATGTCTCTATTGTAATTACTCATCATTATTTTTGACTAATCTTAAGAAACACACTTTAATACATACTGGAGAGCGTCCTTTCTGTTGCACAATGTGTGGTAAAAGATTTACTCAGAAAACACATTTGAAAAGGCACTTGTGGACTCATTCTGTAACACCTTCTATTTAATTGTTTTAAGGAATTCTGATGTACCTTATTACAATTCAGTTTAAGCTATATTTTTGTGAAAATGGTTTAAAAGCAAAGTCTGAAGGTTGTAGCAGTGTAGTCAATAAATTTGGATTGCCACTTAATAAAAAAAATGTTGAAATATAATAAACTGGTTACTGTTTCTTTAAACTATTGATTAAAATACTTAGTGATTCATATATATTTGAAGACAGGATGGATTTCTATGTTAAGATGCAAGAAAGAAATGTTTCATGTACAAAAGTAATGTATCTTACTACGATTTTTGATATATTAACACAAAAGTAGATGATAGTATTGTGTTGTTTGAAAGAAGATTATTACAATGTGTTATCATGTTATTTGAAAATGTTATTTAACAAGATTTTATTGCTCAGTATCCTTTGATTCTTTGTTATGGAAAATTTGCAATTGATGAAGCTGTTGAAATATTGAATTTTTGCAAATAATGTATTTTGATAAAAGTATATGCTATTCTCTAGCACTGTGATGAAAAAAACTTTATTTTATGAAAACTTTGTTTTAGGCTTTTCTGGTGAGCATAGATAAGCATTGCAAATTATGTATAGCTTTTAATTATCATTTTACCTCGTAATTTTCTGATTTAAACAAAAAATTAGCTCGCAATAAACAGAAATAATATTGTATCATTATTATCTATTATTTATTTTTTTAGTAGTGATTATGTCCCACAAGGAATTAATAAATGCTTCTTAATCATCAAATATTGATTATTTTATGGCGTAACTTCCTTCTAAGTTTTCATTTAAAATTCTTTTTTTAATTTTTTTTTTATTAATGTATATTTGAAGACAGGATGGATGTTTAATTGTTTGCATCCATTGTAGATTATAAACTATAAATGGATATAAGATCCATTTAAAATAATATTTTATAGACATTAATCAATTTCCTCTGTGAAGGGATGATTTTTTTTTTTGTTCCCAATTAATGTCCGTTAAAAGTGTGCTAATAATATAAAAAAGCTGTTTATGCTTATTCTAATCTTTATTTTTATGATTTTAATTCTTGTCATGTATCATTAAATTAGCTACTGTATAATTGTTCATTATTTCTTGTTTGTCCTTCAAAATATTATGTCTAAATAAATTTTTGACAAAAAAAAAAAAAAAAAAAAAAAATCTTTTTTTAAGTACATTTATGTTTTATTGCACCTTATGAATTGGATATTTTTTCTTATTTTTTGTTGTGATATTTTTATGTATTTCTTCTTTAACATTAATTAATATTTAGAAGAATAAAATAATTCTTTATCTCATAATTTTATGTGTATAATTTGCTTATTTCTAGAAATTGGAATAAATGAAGAATCATATTTTTAACATTTCTCAGGGAATTTTCTGAATCAAATGTATTTTTTTAATCATAAAATTCTTATAGGATGATGTTTTTCGATGTCAGAGCTTATTAATGATAAGTTTGCCCAAAAGATTCAAACTGAAAAATTTGCAAATATTAATTGCATTTAGGCATCAGTATATGTGCCTTCAGTATTATATATTATTACTGAATACCTCTTTTATAAATTTCCTTTTTTTATGATTATTTAATAAAGATTTACTTCTTAAACTGTGTACTATTGAATTGTTTATACAAAAATAAATAGAAATTTGGATTGATTTCAGTATAAATATGTAGATATTCACATAATAGTGGAAGTTTTCAGTTTTATGAATGAACTTTATTTAATTATACTATGCATGGTAAGTTTATATTTTAAGCTAATTTTGGACCAAATTGGTAAAAAATCTTGTTAAACTATGAGTGTAAGAATTGGCTTTGAATGAACTTTGGTTAAGCTTATTGCAAAACTCAGGGCAATTGGTCATCTGAAGATTTATAACATGAGTTTATTAAAAATGCAATCACATACTTGAGCTAATAGTTATCTTTTTTCTGAAAAAAATAAATAAAGATTAAATCATAATTCAACCTTATAGATATTAATTTTTGTTCAGATATAAATATTCAATAATAATTCATTGCAATTTTTAATAAAACATTGTACTGTAAATTGAGTCATTAAATCTCTTTTTCATTATATCGATATTATTTTAACATTAATCATTATATCTATATTATTTTAGCGAGGGTAGGTTTTAATTTTCTCATCGATGAAATTAAACAAGGGTGACTTAATGTTTCTTTGATTTTTAATTCTTATTTTTTGCAATATTGTGATTCTATAGCAATGTGCATTTTAGTGTTATAATTCTAAGATTCAATGTGCCATTTCTCTATTTATAACTTATATTGCTTTTTTCATTGCATTGCAGGAAGTAAATTGTTGCATGACACAGAAAGCTGTGAATGGACTGAAGTTTCCTCTTTTGACCAGCCATCAGCAAATACAGATAATTTGAAATGTCATATTTTGTCAAAAGGAGGAGAACATTTATATATTTGTGCATTATGTGGCAAACACTGCCGATTGAAATCTATTTTAGATTGTCATCTGAGGACTCACACAGGAGAAAGACCTTTTATGTGCAGATTCTGTGGAAAAGACTTTGCTCAGAAAGCAACTCTGAACTATCACATGACGAGTCACTCTGATAAAAGACCTCATAGATGTGAACTTTGTGGAAAGGAATTTAAACGAAAGGATTCCTTAAAAAGACATATGGTTTTGCATTTTTGAAAATAGTTAACAATTTTTTTCTCTATAATACTTTTTTGTTCTAATTTTTTTATGTGCACCAGCATTTAATATTTAATAAATATTTTGAAAGTTAAATGTTTAGTTATGTTATGAGTTTAGTTATGTTATTAGAAAGTTATGAGTTTGAATTAGTATTTTTAATCATGTGAAATTGAAGGCATGAAGGGAGAATTTATCTACATTTTTGATAAATTAGAAAAAAATATTTTAGAATTTTAAAATTTTGCACTTATATTATATTGTAGATTTTTGTGTTTTTCTAATATTTCAAATGTATTTCAATTTGTTTTGAAATTTTTTTCTGTAGTATTTAAATTTAAATTTCATGCAGATAAATAATTATTTTTGTCATTAATGTTTTTGTGAAATTCTTTCACTATTAAAATTATTTTTTCCATTTCCTTTGATTTTGTTGACTTGTTAAACTTTATATCTATGACATGCTTTTTACCTAGTACATATACTTCATTTAAAAAATTTTCTTAACACAAATTTTTGATTTAAACGTTTTTAAAGATAACTGAATTTTATGTAGTTTAATCTTTAAATTAAATTAATTTAGTTATGTTTTCCATAATTTGATTCATTTAGGAGCTGCAAGAAACTTTATGAAAAAGTAACAATATAAATAAACTTACTTTAAAAAAATGAACTATAACAATTTTATTATTTACTTTATGATACGTAAGTAAATAAATGCAGTTACTGAAATATAAGGACTCTTAGTTTTAAAAAGTTGTTGGGAAATGCATTTGAGATTCGCTTTTATTTTTAGCTCAGTGCTAAGAAATAGATAATTGTCATCACCATATTTAATTGGAATATTTGATAGTGAAATATTTAAATTTCTGTATGGATCCTATATTGTTAAATGTTGTAGAAGGTATTTTTTTTTGTGGGAGGGGGTAGGAGGTATGTGGATAGTCAAGTCAACCTTCTAACTCTCCGACCCGCCCTAAGGCACACGGATTTAAACCATAAAACTGAATGACCGGACCGCCGCAACAGCCATTGGCGGGAACTGTGGTTGAGTCCTAAGGGCCGCCACCGGCCACGGTACAACCCTCCCCGAAGGAAGTACGTCCTGTCATCGATGGGGGGAGTCAGATCCCCCACCTATTAGTGTACTCTCCAGGGTGGCGAGATCCAACCACCATGCCGGAAGCATCTCGTCCTCATTTCGAGGTGCCCCCCCCCCCCCGAGGGTCGAGGTATGTGGATATGAAACAATTCCAGCACCTTTTGGGGGGTTTATTGAAATGAAATGTAGCTATAATGTGGCTTTATGTAGTATGTGCTAAATGCTTACAATCTTTTATACCAGGGTTATAAATTCCCAAAAGTCATTATTACTCTTTAGAAACCTTTCCATAAATAATCTCTCTCTCTCTCTCTCTCTCTCTCTCTATATATATATATATATATATATATATATATATATATATACAATTTATGTTTAACATTTTCTTCTTGTAAAGTAGAATTTTTTTTTTCTGTGTGAAATTTATTTAAATGGCTTGAGCATCTAACACATTTGTACGATTGTGCAATATTTATTCGAAACATTTTAGTTTTTGCTTTTACTATTTTTATAATATCAAAATCAGAATTTCATTTAATTTTTTAAAATTGTTATGACGAGTGAAACTTTTTTCGGTAGGTTTTTATTATTGAAAGAATGGCATAAAAATTTGATTGGTTTCATCATATATGTTAAAAAAAATTCTCGAAACATTATATAGACTATAAAATTTTGGGTTACTTTGAATTAATTAACAGGGATTATATTGCTGCTTTTAAAAATTTGCTTAGTTAACCAAAAAAAAAATCAAAATTTCATAAATGATTTCCTTATATTAATTTACTGTTTTTATACTTATAACAGATAAAAGATTAAGAAATTATCTTTTATCTTTATACTAATAATTTATCTTTATCTTTTCTTTCTTTATTTTATATTGAAGAAGGATTCGTCTGATAAATATGTTGCATGGAAAAAGGTTTCTATAGAAGTTTATTCAAAATATAATATTTACGAAATGCTAATTTTGATAATCACCTTAATTATCTGCCTTTCATTTTGCTGATTTAACTTTTTTATTGCTTTTTAATTATTGCTTTGATCATCTCATGTAGCACAGCTGATGAAACCATATTGTACAATATTGCGCAATATTATATTATATTTTTTCAATATATAACAAGATTATACAATGTTGTTAATATTTTTTTTAATATCATACAATATTTGGTAATATATGTGTGCTACTATGGATTGTGTTTATAGTTCTTTTTTCTTCCTTCCTTTTATTGTAAATGTAGTTTTAAAAAATATTTTTAATTCTGTGCTATAAATAAGGAAGAAACATTAAATTCCTATTCCAATTAAACTTTTGAATTCACAATCTTATAATACCATTTTTTTAAATCTTAAAGCTGATTTTTTTATGCAAATATCTGAAATAATTTTTTTTCTTGAATTTCATTTTCCTTTTTTAATTGCACAAACATTTGTTTTGTTTATTAGTTTTAATTTCAAATATGTACTACCATTTGTTATGTTTATTGGAATTGCTATATAATTGTGTAGGCAAAAATAAATAAAAACTTGCATTAATTTCAGTATAAATAAGTATTAATATTTATATAATAGTGGAAATTTGCAGTTTTATGAATGATCTTTCTTTAATTATATTATGTATGGTAAGTTTATATTCTAAACTAATTTTGTATCAAATTGGTAAATTATCTTGTAAACACTATGAGTGCAATGATTGGTTTTGAACTAACTTTCGTGATTTCGTGATGTTTATTGCAAAACTCAGGGCAGCAGGTTATCTTAAGGTTTAGAATATTGAGTTGAGTTTATTAAAAGTGCAAATTCACACATTATCTGAGGTATGTCTTTTTCCAGAATAAATAAATGAATAAAGGTTAAATCACAATTCAGCTTTATAAATCTTAATTTTTTTTTCTGATATAAATATGGAATAATAATTTCTGGCAATTTAATAAAACATTGTTACTGCAGATTGAGTCATTATGTCTCTTTTTCATTATATCTATGCTATTTTAACACTAGTTTTTATATCTATATTATTTTAATGAGTGTAGATTTTAAATTTCGCATGGATGAATTAAAAAAGGGTGACTTAATGTTTCATTGTGATTTTTAATTCTTATTTGTTGCAATATTGTGATTCTATTACAATGGGCATTTTAGTGTCATAATTCTAAGATTTAATGTGCCATTTCTCTATTTATAACTTATATTGCTTTGTTTCATTGCAGTTGCAGGTAGTAATTTTTTGCATGACACAGAAAGCTATAAATGGACTGAAGTTTCCTCTTTTGACCAGCCATCACCAAATGCAAATAATTTGAAATGTCATATTTTGTCAAAGGGAGGAGAACATTTATATATTTGTGGATTATGTGGCAAAGACTTCCGACAGAAATCTAATTTAGACAATCATATGAGGACTCACACAGGAGAAAGACCTTTTAGGTGCAGGTTCTGTGGGAAAGACTTTGCTCAGAAAGCAACTCTGAACTATCACATGACGAGGCATTCTGATGAAAGACCTCATAAATGTGAACTTTGTGGAAAAGCATTTAAACGAAAGGATTGCTTAAAAAGTCATATGGTTTCACATGTGCGATTATAGTTAGCAAATTTTTCTCTATACATATGAATGAATTAAATAAATACTTTTTAAATTATAATTTTTTATATGTATCAGAATTCAATATTTCATAAATATTTTAAAATTTAATTTAAATATGAATTAGTATTTTTAATCATGTGAAATTGAAGTAAGGTATGAAAGGGGAACTTATCTACGTTTTTGAAAAATTAAAAAAAATCTTTTATATGTTATAATTTCATAATATTGCATTTACTTTAATTACATTATAGATTTTTAGTGGTTTTTTAAAATTTTGCAATATATTTCCGTTTGTTTCGAATTTTTTCCCTATAGTATTTAAATTTAATTTTCATGGAGATAAATAATAATTTTTTTCTTTAATATTTTTGTGAAATTCTTTCATTGTCAAAACTGTTTTTTCCGTTTTCTTTGATTTTCTTCTCTGGTTAAACTTTATACCTATGACATGTTTTTACCTACTATATGTGCTTCATTTAAAGAATTTTCTAAACACTAATTTTTTTTGAAGATATCAGAATTTTCTCTAGGTTTATCTTTAAATTATCTAAATTGTTTTCCATAATTTGATTAATTTGGGAGAAAGCTTCAAAAAGTATGTACAATAATATTGAGAACCCACTAGAAAGCAAAGAAATATTTAAAATCAAAACAGAAAAGATTTCAGTTTAGAAAAAATATAGAAAAAAATAATTTTAATCAAAAAATTCTTTTTGAAACTAAGAGTCCTTATATTTCAGTAGCTGCATTTGTTTGCTTACAGTGTGTTAAAGAAAAAATAATTTTTACAGTTTATATTTTTAAAATTTTTTTTTAACATTATTAAATGAAAGTAATTTCATGTGTATTGTTACTTTCTAATAAAGTTTCTCCCAGCTAAATACTACATACTTCATAAAAGATATTAGACAAGAATTTTGCATGAAAACTTGAATCATTTTAGGTTTGCTAAAATTATTTTACTTCACCTACTATAGATAATATAATATTCTTTTAATTGTTTTTTTTTTTTTTTTTTCATTTTCTTTAGCATTGACATTTTATATTGCTATCATTTGACTGCATTCTAAAAATAATATATATATATATATATATATATATATATATATTCAAATTATGTTTAACATTTTCTTTTTCTGAAGAAGTTTTTTTTTCTTTTTTTTTTTTCTGTGTTGATCTGTGTGAAAATTTATTTAAATGACACAAACATCTAACACATCTGTATGGTTATGCAACATGTATTCTGAACATTTTTGTTTTTGTCTTTACTATTTTTATAATACCAAAATTAGAATTTCATTTAATTATTTTTTAAAATTGTTATGATGACTGAAACTTTTTTCAGTGAATTCTTATTGTTTAATGAACGGCACAAAAATTTGATTGTTTTATTATATTTGTTAAAAACAGTCATTCTCTTGCTGCTTTTAAAAAATTGCTTACTTAACAAAAACAATAGGAGAAAAAAAAAACAGTATTTCAGAGATCATTCCATTATCTTTATTAACTATTTTTATACAAGAATCTCTTTTCTTGCAAAAGTAGTTATTAAAAATATTTTTAATGCTATACTATGAACAATGAAGAAACATAAAATTCCTAGACCAATTAAACTTTGGAATTCACTGTGTTTAATTTTGTAATTTTTTTTTTTTTTTTTTTTTTTTTTTTGTAATCTTAAAGCTGATTTTGTTTTTTCAGTTATGCAAATATCTAAGATAATTTTTTCTTTAATTTCATTTTTTCTTTTTTAATTGCACAAGCATTAGTGAGTTTATTAATTTTAATTTCTAATATGTTCTACCATTTTTTTTAAATCTTTATTGGAATAGCTATATAATTGTTTAGGCAAAAACAAATAGAAACTTGCATTAATTTCAGTGTAAATAAGTATTAATATTAACATAATAGTGGAAATTTGCAGTTTTATGAATGACCTTTCTTTAATTATACTATAAATGGTAAGTTTATATTCTAAACTAATTTTGGATCAAATTAGTAATTAATCTTGTAACACTCGGAGTGCAATAATTGGTTTTGAATTAACTTTGGTTAAGTTTATTGCAAAACTCAGGGCAACTGGTGATCTTAAAGTTTAGAACATTGAATTGAGTTATTAAAAATGCAATCTTATACATGACCTGATCTGTATTTTTTTCTGAATAAATAAATAAATAAAGGCTAAATCACAATTCAGCCTGTAAATCTTTATTTTTTTTTTTCTGAAATAAATATGCAATAATAATTTCTTGCAATTTAATTAAACATTGTACTGTAAATTGAGTCATTATATCCCTTTTTCATTATATCTATATTATTTTAACATTAATCATTATATCTGTATTATTTTAATGAGTGTAGATTTTTAATTTTTCATGGAAGAAATTAACAAAGGGTGACTTAATGTTTCATTGTTATTTTTAACTCCTATTTATTGCAATATTTTGATTTCATTACAATGTGCATTTTAGTGTCATACTTCTCAGATTTATTGTGGTGTTTAACACACTATTTATGACTAATATTGCTATGTTTCATTCTAGTTGCAGGAAATAATTTTTTGCATGAAACAGTGAGCTGTGAACGATCTGAAGTTTCCTCTTTTGACCAGTCATCACCAAATACACATAACTTGAAATGTCATATTTCATCAAAAAGAAGGAACCGTTTATATATTTGTGGATTATGTGGCAAAGACTTCCAACAGAAATCTAATTTAGATAATCATATGAGGATTCACACTGGAGAACGACCTTTTAAGTGCAAGTTCTGTGGGAAAGGCTTTGCTCAGAAATCAACTCTGAACTATCACCTGACAAGGCACTCCGATGAAAGACCTCATATATGCAAGCTTTGTGGAAAAGGATTTAAACGAAAGTTTGAATTAAATAGTCATTTGGTATCACATTTGCGAAAATAGTTAAAAATTTTTTCTCTATATTTATGGAAGAATTAAATAAATACTATTTTGTTATACTTTTTTATGTGTATCAAAAGTTAATTTTTAAAATATATTTTAAAATTTATTTTTTTTATTATAAGTTTGAATTACTTTTTTTTATCCTATGAAATTGAAGTAAGACATGAAGAGAGAACTTATCTACGTTTTTGAAATCTTAGAAAAAAATATTTTGTTTTAGAATTTTATAGTTTTGCACTTACTTCGATTGCATTGTAAATTTTTGTGTTTTTCCAGCATTTGTAATATATTTCATTTTGTTTTGAAATTTTTTCTGTAGTAATTAAATTTAACTTTCATGCAGATAAATAATTATTTTTATCTTTCATATTTTCGTGAAATTCTTTCACTGTGAAAACTGTTTTTTCAGTTTTCTTTGATTTTGTTGACTTGTTAAACTTTATACCTATGACATACTTTTTACCTACTGCATATGCTTCATTTGTAGAATTTTCTAAACACAAATTTTTGATTGAAATTTTTTTCAAGGTAACTGAATTTTATGTAGTTTAACCTTAAAATTATATAAATTTTGTTATGTTTTCCATAATCAGTCAGTAAACAAATGCAGTTATTGAAATATGCAGACTCTTAGTTTTAAAAAGTTGAAAAATGCTTTTGGGATTCACCTTCATTTTTAGCTCAATACTAAGAAATAGATAACTGTCATCACCAGTAATTAATTGGAATTTTCGACAGTGAAATATATAAATTTCCTGTGGTTCTTATATTTTTAAATGTTTCTAAATGTATTTTTTTTGTGGGGGGGGGAGGTGAGGAGTATGGGCATATGAAACAATACCAGCAACTTTTTGGGGGTTTATTGAAATAAAATTATCTTTTTAAATATTTTATTAGCTTTAAAATCTCATGTAGCTATAATTTGACTTAATGTAATATGTGTTAACTGCTTGTAATATTTTATACCATGGTTATAAATTCGAAAAGGTGACTATTTGTCTTTAGGAATTTTTCCATAAATTCTTCTACTTATCAAGAAGTAGAACGTATTTTTTTAACAGAATGTTATTTTTCCTAAAATATTCATTTAATATTTGTAAATGTTTGTCATACAACTTTTGTATTTGAGAGAAAGAGAAAAGACCAATAATATTAGATTGCTCTCTTCAGATTATTGTTATTTAAAAAAATTGATGATGAATACATTATATTTTATAAGTTGAAATACAAAAAAAAAAAAAAAAAATGCATGATAATTTCATGATAAAAAATTGCATGATTTTGTTTTAACGTAAATCCATTGATTGTCTATTGTTGTAATATAATGCATTCTCCCCTGTTTTATTTTTAAAAAGTGTCATTAACTTTTCCCTCATTATTTTTTTTTTTTATCTTTATGTAATTTGAACAATTTATTCATGTGAAGTTTGAATATGCACTATTGATTGCCAAATAATAAATTTATTTTATGCATGTGTTAAAAGTTCTTTCAAACTTCTATAATTTTTAAAACCTCACTTTCACTTCATTTTAAACAAAACTTTGAAAGTACTGAATTATGTTAGTAAAAATTATCATATTATTCAAATTATGTTTTATTTGCTGTTGTTAAAATTTTGTTCAATGTTTCTTCTTTCATGATATATTCGGAAAGTTAATGTCTTTTTTTATTGACATTAAATAGATATTTCATAATTTTTTTTTATTTGTAAACTGCTACTTGGCAAAATTCTATTATTTTTAAAAGATCCTTTTTAAATAAATATTTGCAGTTGCATAAAAAGTTTCCTGTCACATGTTCTGGTTTATTTGTCATAGCATTGGTGAACTAATTTGATGCTATTAAATCACACAAACCTAAATAAGGTTTCAGTTTTGCATCAGAATCTATTCTGTAGCCTACAAAATTATTCTGATTTTTAAAATATAAAAATATTAATATTGTTATGAGTAAAAGAAATCCGAGATTAGGACTTGCATTTTTTATAAAACATTTGCAGTTTTTAGTCAGAATGTTTGTCAATACAATTCAAGTGATTTTTTTTTTATATCAATGAGGAAGTAAAAATTTTCTGTAAAAATAATTTTTAATGTATTAAAACTATCTCTGGTTGAAATTCTTTTTTTTTGTGGTAAAATTTATATGATTTTTCTTCTATTTGTTATAGCAAAATATTAACAAAAGGTAAGATATTATTACCATTTGGAAACTTATTGAAACTTTTACATTATATTTAATCTGCATTTGACAATATTGTCATTAAAAATTTCTGAAAATAATGTTTTTGATTATAAATATTTTTTATTCCTATTTTTTTCTGACCTGAAATCTTTTTTATTTTTATTTTAAATATTTCCTTGCTTTCTTACAGGTTCTAAATATTACTCTATGTGAGGCTGAGAATTCTCGATATTATGCACGCAAAGTCTGAAATTATTTATCGCCATTTGTGACCATATGAAGAACTGTATTTTAATGCACACTGGAGATTGTTCTTTTAGTTGTTCTTTGTGTAAGAAGGAATTTTCTCAGCAAACAACTGTGAATTCTCATATGTTGACACATTCCAAAAAGACACCCTATAAATGTGACATCTGTGGAAAAACATTTAAATGGAAAAATTCTTTTAAACGTCATATGATCATGCATTTAAAAAAGTAGTATATGTAATTTTTCTTTTAAAATTATGTAATACATCAGATGATATCACATGCATTTCATTATTTTAAGAGGCCTCTGGATTAATAATTGTAATTATAATAATTTTTTTTATCTTATTTTATATGATAATTCATTTTAAAACTGCAAATACTACTTACTTAAAAAAAAATATTAGACAAAAATTTTTCATTATCATTTGAATCATTTTTGGTTTGCAAAAACTGTTTTATTGTATCTACTGTAAATAATGTGATATTATTTTTGTTTAGCATTAACTTCTTGTATTGCTATCATTCGACAGCATTCAAAATTAAATGTTAAAGAAGCACGTATCTATTGCCAGAGAACGCACACGCACGCACACACACACACACAGACACACACAAATTATGTTTAACACTTTCTTTTTGTAAAGAAGAATTTTTTTTTTTTCTGTATGAAAATTTATGTAAATGGCTCAAGTATCTAACACATCCGTATGATTGTGCAATATGTATTCTAAACCTTTTTGTTTTTGCTTTTACAATTTTTATAATATAAAATCAGAATTTCATTTAATAATTTTTAATCATTATTATGATGACTGAAACCTTTTTCAGTGGATTCTCATTATTGAATGAATGACATAAAAATTTGATTGGTTTTATACTTGTTAAAAAAATTAAATATTATATTGACTATAAAATTTTAACTTACTTTGAATTATTTAGCAGTGATTATCTTGATGCTTTTAAAAAATTGCTTACTTAACAAAAACAAAAGGAAAAAAAAAAAAAAAATCAGAATTTCATAGATGATTTCATTATATTTATTAACTATTTTTATACAAATAATTTCATTGTCTTTTGTTTCTTTATTTTATATTGAAGAAGGATTCTTCTGAAAAATATATTACATGAAAAAAAAGTTGCTGTAGAAGCTTACTCAAAATCTAATATATACGAAGTGCTAATTTTGACAATCATTTTAATTCTGTGCCTTTCATTTTGCTAATTTAACTTTTTTATTGTTTTTTAATAACTGTTTTGATCTGTAAATTTCATTGTCTTTATGATTCTTTTTTATTCCTTTCTATTGTTGTTAATGCTGTTTTTAAAAATATTTTTAATGCTATACTATAAACAAGGAAGAAACAAAATTCCTAGCCCAATTAAATTTTGGAAATCACTATGTTTAGTTTTGTAATAATTTTTTTGTAATCTTAAAGCTGATTTTTTTTTTTACTTATGCAAATATCTGAGATAATATTTTTCTTTAATATCAGTTTTCTTTTCTTAATTGCACGAGCATTTGTGTAGTTTATAAGGTTTAATTTCTAATATGTACTACCATTTGTTATTAATTGAAATTGCTATATAATTGTTTAGGTAAAAATAAATAGAAACTTGCATTATTTTCAGTATAAATGAGTATTAATATTCACATAATAGTGGAAATTTGCAGTTTTATGAATGATTTTTATTTAATTATATTATATATAGTAAGTTTATATTCTAAACTAATTTTGGATCAAATTGGTAAATTATCTTGTAACACTATGAGTACAAGAATTGGATTTGAATTAACCTTCGTGATGTTTATTGCAAAACTCAGGGCAACAAGTTATCTTAAGGTTTAGAACATTGAGTTGAGTTTATTAAAAGTGCAAATTCACACATTATCTGAGGTATGTCTTTTTCCAGAATAAATAAATGAATAATGGTTAAATCACAATTCAGCTTTATAAATCTTAATTTTTTTTTCTGATATAAATATGGAATAATAATTCCTTCCTATTTTAACAAAAAAAATTATATTGTTTATATAAAATTTTTATCATTATATCTTTTTTTCATCATATCTATATTATTTTAACATAAATCATTATATCTGTATTATTTTAGCGACTGTAGATTTGAAATTTCTCTTGGATGAAATTAAAAAAGTGTGACTTAAAAGTTTCTTTGTGTTTTTTAATTCCTATCTATTGCAATATTGTGATTATATTAAGTGTGCATTTTAGTGTCATACTTCTAAAATTTAATGTGCCATTTCACTATTTATAACTAATATTGCTTTGTTTCATTACAGTTGCAGGAAATAATTTTTTTGCATGAAACAGAGATCTATAAACAGCCTGAAGTTTCCTGTTTTGATCAGCCATCAACAAATACAAACTTGAAATGTCATATTTTGTCAAAAAGAAGGAAACATTTATATATTTGTGGGTTATGTGGTAAAGACTGCCGGCAGAAATCTAATTTAGATAGTCATATGAGGACTCACAAAGGAGAACGACCTTTTAAGTACAGGTTCTGTGGGAAAGGCTTTACTCATAGAGCAACTCTGAATAATCACATGACAAGACATTCCAATGAAAGACCTCATAAATGTCAACTATGTGGAAAAGGATTTAAACGAAAGGATGGCTTAAAAAGTCATATAATTTCCCATTTGTGTAAATAGTTAAAAAATTTTTTCTCTATATTTATGGATGGAAAAAATATTTTTTGTTGCAATTTTTTATGTGCATAGAAAGTTAATATTTAAAATATATTTTAAAATTTATTTTTTTATTATAAGGTTGAATTACTTTTTTTTTTATCCTATGAAATTGAAGTAAGATATGAAGAGAGAACTTATCTACATTTTTAAATCTTAGAAAAAAATATTTTATGTTTTAGAATTTTATAGTTTTGCACTTACTTCATTTACTTTGTAGATTTTTGTGTTTTTCTAGCATTTGAAATATATTTCAGTTTATTTTGAATTTTTTTTCCTGTAGTATTTAAATTTAACTTTCATGCAGATAAATAATTATTTTTGTCTTTAATATTTTTGTGAAATTCATTCAGTGTCAAAACTGTTTTTTCCGTTTTCTTTGATGTTGTTGGCTTGTTAAACTTTATATCTATGACATACTTTTTACCTACTACATATACTTTATTTGTAGAATTTTCTAAACACAAGTTTTTGATTGAAATTTTTTTCAAGATAACTGAATTTTATGTAGTTTAACCTTAAAATTATATAAATTTAGTTATGTTTTCCTTAATTGGATTCATTTAGGACCTGCAAGAAACTTTATGAGAAAATAACAATAATAACAAAAATAATAGAAAAAAGAACAAAAATAATAGAAAAAAATATAAACTGTAACAATTATTTTATTTATTTTGTCCCATTGTAATTAAACAAATGCAGTTACTGAAATATGAGGACTCTTAATTTTAAAAAGTTAAAAAAGTGTTTGGGAAAATGCATTTGAGATTCACCTTCATTTTTAGTTCAATGCTAAGAAATAGATAACTGTCATCACCAGTATTTAATTGGAATGTTTGACAGTGAAATATTAAAATTTTTCTATTAATCCTATATTGTTAAATTTTCCTAAATGTATTTTTTGTGTGGGGGGGAGGGAGGTGAGGAATATGTGCATATGAAACAATACCAGCAACTTTTTTCGGGTTTATTGAAATAAAATTATCTTTTTAAATACTTTATTAGCTTTAAAATCTCATGTAGCTATAATTTGACTTAATGTAATATGTGTTAACTGCTTGTAATATTTTATACCATGGTTATAAATTCAAAAAAGTGACTATTTCTCTTTAGAAATGTTTCCATAAATTCTTCCACTTATCAAGAAAGAGAATGTGTTCTTTAACAGAATGCTATTTTTTCCTAAAATATTCATTTCATGTTTGTAAATGTTTGTTATATGTATCTTGTATTTGAGAGAAAGAGAAAAGACTAGTAATATTATATTGCTGTATTCGGCATTGTTGTTATTTTAAAAAATGACGATAAGTGCATTATATTTTTATAAGTTTAGATAAAAAAAATTGAATGACAATAGTTCAGAATCATTATATCATTCTCCAACAATCAATGTTTTAATTTTCATTTCAAAATCCATTGACTATCCTTTGTTCTGATGTAAATTCATTGTTGTAATGCTTTATATTCTCCCCTCTTTCAATTTAAAAAGTATCATTATCTTTTCCCTTGTCATTTTTTTTTTAAATCTTTAAGTCATTTGAACTGTACATTCCAGTGAATTTGAACATGTAGAATTGTCATATAATAAATTTATCTTATGCATGTGTTAAAATCAACTTTTTAATCTCTTCATTTTAAACAGAGCTTTGAATGTTTTGAATTATGTTAATAAAAATTATTATATATTCTAATTATGTTTGGCTTGTTGCTGTTCGAATTTTGCTTTTGTTTCTTCTTTCATGATATATTCGGGAAGTTAATGTCCTTTTTTTTATTGATTTTAAATAGCTATTTCATAATTTTTTTTTATTTGTAAACTACTACTTGGCAAAGTTCTATTATTTTTAAAATCTTTTTTTCAAATAAATATTTGCAGTTGCATAAAAATATTTCTGTAACATGTCTTCTTTATCTGTTATTTATTTATTATTAGCATCTAATACATCCTTACGATTGTGCAATATGTATTCTAAATATTTTTGTTTTTGTTTTTACTATTTTTATAATATCAAAATCAGAATTTCATTTAATTACTTTTTTAAATTGTTATAATGACTGAAACCTTTTTCAGCAGATTCTTATTATTGAATAAATGACAAAAATTTTATTGGTTTTATGATACTAGTTAAAAAAAATTAAATATCATATTGACTATAAAATTTTAGCTTACTTTGAATTATTCAACAATGATTATCTTGCTGCTTTTTAAAAATTGCTTAGTTAACGAAAAAAAAAAAATCAAAATTTTATAGATGATTTCATTATTTTTATAAACTATTTTTATACAAAGAATTTTTGTGTCTTTACTTTCTTTATTTTATAATGAAATATTCTTCTGAAAAATATGTTACATAAAACAAAAAGGTTGCTGTAGAAGCTTATTCAAAATCTAATGTTTACGAAATGCTAATTATGATAATCTTAATTATCTGCTTTTCATTTTGTTGATTTAACTTTTTTATTGCTTTTTAATTATTGTTTTGATCTGTCATCTTCATTGTCTTTATAGTTTTTTTTTTCTTCCTTCCTTTTGTTAAGAATATAGTTTTTAAAAATATTTTTAATGCTATACTATAAACAAGAAAGAAACATAAAATTCCTATTCTAATTGAGCTTTGGAAATCACTATGTTCAGTTTTTTTGTTTTGTTTTTTGTTACTGTAAAGCTGATTTTTTAAATTTTTATTTAAGCAAATATATGAGATAATTTTTTTTATTTAATTTTTCTTTTTTTTTTGATTGCACAAACATTTGTGCAGTATATTAGGTTTAATTTCTAATATGTACTACCATTTGTTATGTTAACTGAAATTGCTATATAATTGTTTAGGCAAAAATAAAGAGAAACTTGCAGTAATTTCAGTGTAAATAAGTATTAATATTCACATAATAGTGGAAATTTGTAGTTTTATGTATGACCTTTATTTAATTATATTATACATGGTAAGTATATATTCAAAACTAATTTTGGATCAAATTGGTAAATTATCTTGTAACACTATGAGTACAAGAATTGGATTTGAATGAATTTTGGTTAAATTAAAAAAAAACAAACTCGGGGCAATTGTTCATCTTAAGGTTTAGAACATTGAGTTGAGTTTTTTAAAAATGCAATCTCATGCAAGACCTGAGAGAATAAATAAATAATAAATAATAAGGTTAAATCACAATTCAACCTAATTAATTAAATTTTTTTTCTGAAATAAATATACAATAATAATGCCTTGCAATTTCATAAGACATTGTAAGGTAAATTGAGTCATTATATCTCTTTCTCATTATCTCTATATTATTTTAGCGAGTGTAGATTTTAAATTTTTCATTAATGAAATCCGAAAAGAGTAACTTAATGTTTCATTGTGATTTTTAATTCCTATAAATTGCAGTATTGCGATTCTATTACAATGTTCTCTTTTTATTGTCATAATTCTAAGATTTAATGTGCCATTTTACTATTTATAACTAATATTGCTCTGTTTCATTGCAGGTGCAGGAAATAATTTTTTGCATGAAACAGAGAGCTATGAACAGCCTGAAGTTTCCTCTTTTGACCGATCATCACCAAATACAGATAACTTGAAATGTCATATTTTGTCAAAAAGAGAACATTTATATATTTGTGGATTATGTGGCAAAGATTTCCGACATAAATCTAGTTTAGATAGTCATATGAGGACTCACACAGGAGAACGACCTTTTAAGTGCAGGTTCTGTGGGAAAGGCTTTGCTCATAGAGCAACTCTGAATAATCACATTACAAGACATTCCGATGAAAGACCTCATAAATGTCAACTATGTGGAAAAGGATTTAAACGAAAGGATGGCTTAAAAAGTCATATGGTTTCACATTTGGAAAAGTAGCTAACAATTTTTTCTCTATACTTATGGATGGAATAAATAAGTATTTTTTATATAACAATGTTTAAGTGCATTGGAATTTAATAAATATTTTAAAATTTATTTTTTTATTATAAGTTTGAATTAGTATTTTTAATCCTATGAAATTGAAGTAAGGAATAAAGAGAGAACTTATCTACATTTTTGAAAACTTAGAAAAAATATTTTATGTTTTAGAATTTTATAATTTTGAACTTACTTCAATTACATTGTTGATTTTTTGAGTCTTTTTTAACATTTTATATATATATATATATATAATATTGAAATTTTTTTCTGTAGTATTTAATTTTAACTTTCATGCAGATGAATGATTATTTTTGTCTTTAATATTTTTGAGAAATTCTTTCATTCTCAAAACTGTGTCTTCCATTTTCTTTGATTGTTAAACTTTATACCTATTACATGCTTTTTACCTACTACATGTAATTCATTTGAAGAATTTTCTAAACACAAATTTTTGATTGAATTTTCTTTAAATATATAAAGCAATTTATCTAGTTTAATCTTTAAATTATATAAATTTTGTTATGTTTTCCATAATTTGATTCATTTAGGAGCTGCAAGAAACTTTATGAAAAAGTAACACTGCAAATGAAATTACTTAAAAAAATAACAGAAAAAATATAAACTGTAACAATTATTTTATTTACTTTATCGCACTGTAAGTAAGCAGATGCAATTACTGAAATATGAGTATTCCTAGTTTTAAAAAAAATGAAAAATTTGTTGAACAAATGAATTTGAGATTTGCTTTCAATTTCAGCTCAATGCTAAGAAATAGATAATTGTTGCCACCTGTATTTAACTGGAATGTTAGACAGTGAAATATTTAAATTTTTTTATTGATCCTATATTGTTAAATGTTCCTAAATGTTTTTTTAATAAAAATTATCATATTATTCTAAATTTTGTTTGTCCTGCTGCTGTTCAAAGTTTGCTCCATGTTTCATCTTTCAGGATGTGTATTTGACATACTAATGTCTTTTTTTTTACATTAAATAAATGTTCCATAATTTTGTTTTATTTTTAAATTACTACTTGACAAAGTTCTATAATTTTAAACCCTCATTTTTAAAGAAATATTTGCAGTTCCCTAAAAAGTTTTCTGTAATATGTTCTGCTTTATTTGTCACAGCATTGGTGAACTAATTCGATACTTTGAAATCTCACAAATCTAAATAAGATTTCAGTCAGTATCTGAATCTATTCTGTTGCCTAAAAAATTATTCTGATTTTTAAAATATAAAAATATTAATATTGTTATTAGGAAAAGAAATTCAAGAGCAGAACTTGCATTTCTTTTAAAACATTTGCAGGTTTTAGTCAGAATGTTTGTCAGTGCAATTCAAGTGATTTTTTAAAATTTCAATGAGGAAGTGAAAATTTTCTATAAAAATAATGTTTAATGTAATAAATCTATATCTGGTTGAAATTGTTTCTTTTTGTGGTAAAATTTATATGATTTTCCTTCTCTTTGTTATAATAAAATATGAATAATAATAAAGATTTTATTGCCATTTGGAAACTTTTGTAGCTTTTAAATTATATTTAATCTGCATTTTACAATATTGCCATGAAAAATTTCTGAAAATGTGTTTGATTATAAATATTTTTTTTTTTTTTTTTTTTTCATTTTTTTCCCCTGACTTGAAATATTTTCTGTTTTAATTTCAAATACTTCCTTGCTCTCTTACAGGTTCTAAATATTATTCTTTGTGTGAGGCTGAGAATTCTCGATATTATTCATGCAAAGTTTGTAATTACTTATCACCATTTGTGACCAGTATGAAGAACCATATTTTAACACATACTGGAGAACGTCCTTTTAGTTGTTCTTTGTGTAAAAAGGACTTTTCTCAAAAAGCAACATTGAATTCTCATATGCTGACACATTCCAAAAACACACCCTATAAATGTGACATCTGTGGAAAAACATTTAAATGGAAAAATTCTTTTAAACGTCATATGATCATGCATTTAAAAAAGTAGTATATGTAATTTTTCGTACGTATTTCAGTATTATGTGCTTTCTTCATCCTTAAATTAATTTTCATTTATTATACTCCAATGTAAATATTCCTTAAATTTTAATTATATTTCATGCTATTTAAGACAAAGTACATTTTTGTTCAAATAATGTTCTTTTATATTTTTATTCCACATTTCTTCTATACATATAATTGTGTATATGTTTCCCCTCATAAATTAATGTATCTTGAAGTTCTTTTAATGGCAGCATTGTGTAAAATGGAAAGTATTTTTATAAATTTTATTACTGCAATAATTCATATGCTGTATCCTATCTGGAGTTAAAATGTATCATGTTGTATCAAAATATTTAATAATTTTCAAGAAATGTTATTACAGTGTGATTAAGCTTAATAGGATTTATGTTCTGATGTTAACTGTTTATTTCCTGTATTGAATTATATCAAATTTTCAATAAGATCAAAGCTTCATAAATCTGATTCTTTTCCTTAAGAAGTGTCCATTTTTTTGTCCATTCTTACTGTCCATTTTTTTGATATTCAGCAACTGATATTGAAATTTCAAATAACATAGAATAATGTAATTTTTATGTCTTATGAGGATTTCAAAAACCCTATACATTTATTTATTTACCTAATTTCAACAAAAGATGCATATGCTTTTTATATCTCAATAAACAATTTTTTAAGAATATATCCTGCTGAATAATGTATTAATTGCACATGAAACAGTCATGAGAAATTAAATGAAGATAGACAAGCTAAAGCAATGAATTAGTTTTATTATAGGCTCCAAACCATTACTCATACTGTGTTTTTATTTAGGTATCGAGAATGTCTCTTTTAAGTCTTCACATGTCTTAAGTGTACTTACAGATAATAATTTTTGACTGAAATTGCATATGCTAATTAATAAGCAACGTTGTGGAAAATAACATTAACAGTGAATGCAAAAAATATTAAGCATCAGTGATCTCAGTATTGTAAAATTTAATATTTGTGATTGATGTAGATTTAGCCGAGGTTAATTTGTATTGAGTTATCACAATTAAATTTATTAATGATTCCAGATTGAAGGGAAATATTGAAATTGCAATGAATCTTTTCAAATAAATGATAGAATTTATCTAAATAATCTTTGAATTTTTTATATCACTTGGTCTAACATTAAAAGAATATTCGATTGATCAAGTTATATAAGTGAATAATATTCCGAGAATTAGACTTAGAAAAATTCAAGAGATCTGTGCTCACTAAATTTTGTAGTGGATTGTTCTATATCGGATTTTTGAGGCATTAGGCAAAATTTTCCAGAATGATGATAGGGTATTATTGAATTTTACTATGAATTCTCAAATATGCATTTTGTAAAATTTTGCCACTTATCTTTCTACATTATTCAATTTTGTAAAATTAATGGGTTGATATAATGTAAACTTAAATGATGATTTAACGTAAGTATTTTTAATTTTTTTAAGTTTTAAACACACAGGCACATGTGTAGACACACAATCACGCAGAGGTTATGAACTATGTTTATTAATAATATTGTAAAATTGGTATGGTGAGGCATAATCAAGGTATTTATCTATTGATCATAATGAATCAGGTATCATGCAGATTTTGAACCTTCATTGTGAAAGATAACATCATGTTTTGAGGAGTTTATTGTTTTGAGAGTTGAAGGAATTTAATCTTGTGGATTTTCTAAATGTATTAATAAACAGAACTCACTATGTACTGATAATTTCTGGAAATTCTTAATGCATACTAAATAGCATGAAAGTTTTAAAGGTTCAATAAACTCTTCTATCATGATTAGGATTGAGGAATATCATGAAATAAATGTTATGAAAAAGTTTTCTAACAACAATTTTGTTGTTTTTCTCACTAATATTGATTTTAGGAACTATAAAGAAGTAAATACCAATGTTTGTTATAAAAGCTCTATTATGTTTTTTTTAAGAAACTTTTCCAAATTGCTCTTCTATTTTTGTGGGGTTTTATTGTTAAACTTGAACAAGTTAATTCATCAACATATTTAAATTTACAATTTTCTTGTCCTGACCTTATTTATTTTTCAATACATATTTTCTTCTCTTTTATGGAAGGTTATTATTTTAAAAAGTATGGACTAGAAAATTTTGTTTTTCAAAATAAACATATCTACATAGTACATTATTATTAATTTTTGCTGTCATTGTACAGCTTCGTTATTAATTAATTTTATTTATTTAGAAACATTTTCATTTATTATTAATGATAAGGATTTAAACAATGAAACTAATTTGATTTAATATTTACTTTGACATTCAAATTTGTGGTATTGTATCATATTCTAATTGAAAATAATACTATTAAGAATATAATGTCCATTTCTTTTTTTATTTATGGTACATTTTCTCTTATAAGAAATAGCATTGATTAATAATAAATATTGATCAAAAGTATAGCTTAATTAGAAGCTGCAATTTCCAGTCATAAAATGTAGATAAATATATATTTTATTAAGTTTGCACCAGAATTGTATTAATTTTTTCTGTACATTTTATTTTTAATTATACATTCTTATATATCTATATTTTTGTTTCTCATTTATTTTCTCATTGTTTTGTTCAACATTAAGAAAAAAATAAAATAAAGAGGAATGTCTCCTTAACCTGGTTGCTTTGGAAATATTTTAAATCTTTCTTTTTATAATTAAATCATTGGTTAGGTTATTTTTGCTTTATCATTTTTTTAATTGTTAAAAAAATTAATTAGCAATGTATTAAATAATACTATTGTAGATACAGAACTTACAAAGTCATCTCTTTTTAAAAGTATATGATCTAAATGCTTTTAAAGTAAATGATGTAATTTGTTATAAAATCATAATTTTGTTTGGTTTTCCTTGGCAATTTAATACAAAAATATGTGTGTTTGTTCAATAAAAAATTAGTATTAAAATTGTTTCTTGTATTAACAAATTTAATCAAAAATTTTAGATTTTTGTGAGTTTAGATTTTTTTAAAATAAATTTATAATTGAATGATTCATTTAGCTTTTTCTATGAGTCATTAAATTCTTATCTATCAGTGGTTGTTATTCTTTCTTCTAAGAGATTGCATACTTCGTAATTTTTGAGTTAATTTCATTGTTATTATTATTGTACTTTTTTGCTTTGTTTTCTAAATAATTTTGTTGAAGTTCATTCCATAATTCAATGAAATAAATAAAATTAATATACTATTCAATGGGAATAAAACTCTAACCTTTTTAAGATATAGGTTGAATAGGCAAGTCAAAATATTTATATTGCCAGGTTTTGTATTTAAACATTGTCAGATTCTGTACATTAATATATTTTTCTATATGTATTCACAGTATCGGAGTTTTTGTAAGCATATGACTCAGCTTATAAATTAAATAAATGCATTTCATAATCCCAATAAGTGTTTTCATTATATTGCTAGTTGCTACATTCCTTTATTTTTTTGTCTTCAACAAATCATGGCACACTTTAAAGTATTCTTGATTATTTTTATTGAATTTTTATGATGAATGTTTTATTATATTCTGATGTATAATAGAATATTTTGCATATTGTTCTGTGATTTATGAACTGTCATTTTTGTTTGTTTGATTACTGTTTGTAGTGCTTTTAAAATCATTTTTAAAATAATGAAAAAAAAAAAAAAAAAAGGTACCATACATTTTTTATTTTCAAGTTCATGGAAGTATTGCATTTTATTTGATAGATATTATGTGAAGGTTATTCACTTTTTATTGTTCATTAAAAAATGCAGATTGATTGTCATCATGGGATTTTTATAATTTAGAAATGAGCAAAGATGTTTTAAAAATTATTTATAAAGTGTAATTTCTCAATTTATAATTTAAAATTTATAGATTTATTTTGAAAAAGAAAACATATTATTCTTTGAAAAATTTATATGAACATTGTTTTTTTTTTATTTAGTGCTGTGAAATTCTTTTCAAAATTAACCTCATGTGGATTTTAAAAATCAGAATTTTCTGCTTCTATTTATCTTTTCCCTTTTATTTTAAACATTTATGTACAAAATTTTAAATTCTTTCTTGTTTCATTTGTAAAAGACTTAATTTCTAATAGTATTTATTGAGTCTCAAAGTCCATGCTTAATTTTATGGAATTCTATCTCACTGAGGGAATTTGCATTTATCTGAATATGGATGCCCAAAATGTATGTGTCTAGGAGCCCTTCTTCTCATAATATATGAAGTCTCTCTAGATTTTTTAGAAAGCAAGGCAAAGCATATATCACATGCAAAATTTAGTTTCACTTATAACATAGATTTTGGGAACATTTAAATATTTTATATTTATATTTTTCTATTATTTTTAAATTGAATAATTTATCTTTGAATTTTAATGCATTTTTTCCAGTTATTATTTGTATGGAATTGCAAAAACAAATTTGTATGTTTTTTAGTATTAAATTAATTTTGAATTATATCAAAGTTAAAATTTATCAGTATTTTTGTTTCCATTGTTGATGAATATTATATCAAGATATTGCTTTCATGAATATGTTGTTCAACAAAGTGAAGTGTTACATTTTTATATTAAATGTTCATTGTAATGAAATACTATTTAGAAATCAACTTAATACTTGATTCTATAAAAATTTAGCTGTCATCTTTTATTTTATTGCATTCTTGATGCTTTTGTTTTTATTATATTTTATTTTGTCTATTTCAGAGAATTATAAGAACGAGAAAGGAAGTCACAAGCTTCATAGATGTTATCTTTGTGCTTATTCATCTCCATTTCTAACTAATGTGAAGCGCCATATTTTGATACATACTGGTGAGCGCCCTTTCAGCTGTGCTGTTTGTGGTCGAAGCTTTACTCAGATGACAGATCTAAACCGTCATATTATGTCTTTACATTCAGATGAAAAGTCCTACCAGTGTGGCATTTGTGGAAAGGAGTTTAAGTTAAGCCACCAAAAAAACAGACATATGATTAAGCATCGACAGAAAAGAATTAATTGAGATATGGGAAATTTTATATTGCGAGAGCTGCTGTGCTATATTCATAAATCAGTTTTGATTAATTGGAACTGTTGTATTTTTGACGTTTAGAACAATGACTTCCTGTTCTTTTATTTATAATAATGGCTTTGTCCAAATACTCATTCACTGATTTAAATCATTCAGGAGAAGCTTTATAAGTATTGCATTATTGATACAATTTGAAGATAATTTTCCAGATATATTTTTATTGTAATGTTCATGTTGTTAAAGTTTTTAAGGATATAATATGAATACTGGAATGGTTATCTAATATTTTTGCACAACAATACATTTAGATGAATGACCTTATGAATTCTATATTTATTGGAATTTATTGAAGATGAAAGAAACCTGTAAAACTTAAATGATTGTACATTTAAGTATTATTCAGATTTCTTTCATTAAAAAAAAGACTTAAGACATTTTTATGTTTATTATTTATCTTTTTAATAGTCAACATTTTTTGAAAATGTGTGAATAGTCAAAACAAACTTACTTTTAAAAAACAAACATACATGTAGCATTTTTATCCTTTTCTTATTATTGGATTTTTTTAAAAGGCGTACCTGGAAAATGGTGAAAAATTCATGATTACTATTATTGTTTAGTTTCTTCAAATTAAAAAAAATATATTTTCCGTGAATTTAATCACAGGATTTTAGTTAGCATCTTATGCTTAGAATGACGCAAACAAATCTGATTTCCTTATGATTTTATTTACTAATGTGATTCAGTGAAATTAATAACAATCAATATTTTTTTAATGGTTTAGTTTTGTATATTATATACTGTAATTGTCATGGTTTTATTATTTGTTTAACTAATTTAAATGTTTCTTCTGCTTTCATTAAATATTTTTTTCAGGTAAAACAATTTCAAAAAGTAGACAAAGATTTGGAAGTACCCTTATATTCTTTTATAAATAAGAAGAAATTTGTAAATATACCCTTATATTCTTTTATAATAAATCTTCATTTTTATTTTATGCAATGACATATATTTAAATTAATTCTGGACATGGTTCATTTAATTATTGTATTCATACCAAAATTCTTTTGAGAGACCTATGCAGATTGTTCTGCTTTTATTATATTAAATATATCTCTTTGCATTGCAACTTACAAAACACATAACATATTATACATCATTTTATTTGGCATTCAGGATTTTATTTCAATTTTATTCACTTATTTCTTGATCTTTTTAAAAATAATCCTATCAGTCCATGGAATTAAAATCTTGCATGAATAAAATTAAACAGAATATTTTGTAGTGTCAAAGCTTAGCCCAAGTTTCTTGGATTCAATCCCTAATCAAAATAAGAGGACAATTTTTATTATATCAAAATTGCCTACACTTCTGATCACAAGATCATATTAATTATCATTTTGGTACTTATTTGGCACTTGATATTGTTCACAAAATTAAAACTTGTTGGGTTCATTCAATATTTAGTTTTGCTGGCTTTAAATAAGTTCGTCATTGTCATTGTTAGATGATGGCAGGTGATAATTAATGAATTTTTGACCTGCAAAGTAAAAATGTCACATATTGGAAATGATTTTGTGACTAGAAACAAATTCCTTTCATAAATGTCTTAATAATTAAATTTTTATCATGTAGTAAATCATTCTGAAGAATGCTTTTTCAAATATAATGAATTTTGAAAGTTTTATGTTAAGCTATTTATTTAAAAACATGGCAAGTGTAGTGTGATGAGCTGCTTTGCAAACCTACATTTAAGAGAAAGGATTTATATAGAAGTGGCCTTTGGAGAACTTCATTTCTATTCAATATTAAATATTTTGGGTGGATCCTAGCACAGCTCACCTCTTGGCTTCTTTTTGAATTCTCACCAAACGAGTGGCGATAACGTCGCCAATGCAGCAACCTAGACGGGTTTTATTTATTTATTTATTTTTTATTTATTTATTTATATTATATTTATTTTATTTTTTATTCTTATTTTTATTTATTTTTTATTTTTATTTTTATTTATTTATTATTTTATTTTATTATTATTTATTTTATTTTATTTATTTATTATATTTAATTTTTATTATATTTATTATTATTTCTGGCCTTCAAGTATCGTTTTTTAATTGAAAAAAAATAATAATAACAAATATTCAAGTAGTAGTCAACTTGGCGAGATTTCAAATAAGTCTCCAAGAGGTGGGCCCATCTAGGATTTTACCAATATGTTTTACAGATAATTAGAAAAAAGAATGTACATTGAAAGATTATTATTACTATTATTATTTTTTTTGTAATGAATATTGTAAATTAATTTGTGAAATAGATATTTTTCAATAAACATATCTGATTCTCAGAAAAAATTTGATAATTATGATAATTAATATGGTTATAAATTAAATTTTAAAATACTTTATTATCATTTCTAATATGATAAAAGAGCATCCAAATTGGTTACATAACTTCAATATTTCTGTTACAGAGTCCCTTTTTTTCAATCCATAGATATTAAATTGCTTTAAATAAACTTTTTTCAAACATTTATTAATGTTTTTGTTTTATTTTGTTCCTTATTGTTTTATATGGAGCTTATGTTTCAAAAGTAATCGAAGACTATCTCATGATGGAAGGATAATGCAGGAACATTAGGAATTATTTCTTAATATGTATTTTATCAATTCAATCCAATATCTATTTACATTTGTAAATTTTTTGAATTCAAAAAAATTATTTTTAGCTTTTAATTTTAATACATTGACTGTTAAATGTGACTTGGTGTGTTTGAAAATTAACTCAAAACATGTTGTTTATAAGATAACACTTTTATGGTAATATATTATGTTTTAAAGTGTTTTTTAAAATTAGCTTTGTTTGATTTATTTCAGGCATAAAAGATTATTGTAGCAGCAAGATGGGTAGTTTAAGAGTTCACACATGCTCCTATTGTGATTATTCGTCACCAATTGCAACTAACATGAAGCGTCACATTAGATCGCACATTGGTGAGCGCCCTTTCAGTTGTTCTGTTTGTGGCCAGAACTTTGTGCGAAAGGATTCTCTTGTATCTCATATGACAGTGCACTCTGATGAACGACCTCATAAATGCCAAATATGTAAGAAGTTATTCAAAACAAAAGGAACTTTAAAAAGTCATATGTTCGTGCATTTACGAAATTAGTTTTCTGTTTAGTTTTAATTTGGTAACTTTTAATGATTCCTATCTTTTCTGTCTGAAAATTTCACTTTATTGAAGCTATTAAAAACAAAAGGAACTTTAAAATGTCGTATGGTGTGTGTGTTTATTTAACTTTTTTTGGATTATTTGCATTTTTTTATCATTTGAAAATATTTTGATGAGAAATATCTTTATACATAGTTACCTAGATAATTTGATTATTTTACCCTGTTTATGATTGAAATTTGCTTTACTATATAAATGTATTTTAAAGAAATTTCTGTTTAATTCTAATTTGGTTACTTTTAATGTCTTTGTCCTTGAAAACTTCACTTTACTGTAAATATAAGCAGCAATTTGAAAGTACACATATCATAAAAATCATAATTATATAATTCAATTTAACCTGTGTAAAATGTCTTTTAAAAAATTATAATTTTTTAAAAAAAAATTTTTGTATCCAATGTCTTGAAATCTTATAATATTGTGGCATTTCTACTAGGGAAAATACATAATATAAAGTCCTATTAATCATTGTTTTACTTTTTCTTTTTATAAATTTTGGTAAAGCAAAATTTATTTCCATATTCTTTATTTAAGAATGAGTATGTCTTATTGCACTAGAATTTTTCATTATTTCCTTGTCAAGTATTATTTTCTTCTTTGATATTGTTTTGAAATGCAAATGAAAATGAACTATAAAATGCTATGTTTTTTTAAAGATTTGTATGTCAGTTCTCAAAAAATATCCTGTTTTAGTTTGATAAAAACTTTTATCTGAAGAATCATTAAAGAAGAAATTTATTCTGAAGAATCACTGATGTTTAGTAGAAACAACACTGAACTGTTATAATATTTGTTATATACCTTACTCTTTTGTTGTTTTGGTTTGCTGAGACACTCCATCTCAAAAACTAAAAAAAAAAAAAAAAAAAAAAAAAAAAAGTAAAATGCCTTTTTTTTTTCTGTAGAAGTGTAATATGCTACTAAAATACTTTCCAGTATAACAGGTTTTTGGATATGATTTTATATAAAATATAAACGTATGCTAATGTAAATGCATATACAGGAAAATATTTTTTTTATATGTTAATATCATTTACAAACTTTTTGTTCCCATATTAATGGACAAATTGTCTTTTCTCTTACCATGCTTGTGATCCAGTGTTTTAAAAATAAATGGTTTATACTCTAAAGTATTCTTTTTTTTACAATGGCATTTTGGATTCCAGAAGTAGGAAGAATTTCGGCAGCAACCAGAGATTATTGGGAATATTGTATGTATTTAATAATGGTATGCCCTGTTGCACTTTTGACATTTGTTTATATTTTCATATTTTTTTGTTTTTGTTTTTACTTTTATTGCTAGTAAAATGAGCTTTGCAGGATCACTTTATTTAAAAATCATGTTGAAATATATTATGAGGTATTGTAATTACTTTTGGCATTTACCATTGTAATTGCTTTGAGCATTAATGTTGTTTTTCATCGTGCTATTTTCTTTTCTTTCATTCTTGTTACTATTAATTATTTGTACTTTTCCTTTTGTTCCAGATGTAGAAGATAATTTTAGACGCAGGAAAGAAAGTATTAAAGTCCATAAATGCTCCTTTTGTGATTACTCATCCCCAATTTTGACTAATGTGAAACATCATATTATGACTCACACTGGTGAACGCCCATTTAGTTGTTCTACTTGTGGTCAAAACTTTGCTCGAAAGGATTCTCTTGTATCTCA
Organism: Argiope bruennichi; assembly: GCF_947563725.1. Lineage (NCBI taxonomy): Eukaryota > Metazoa > Arthropoda > Arachnida > Araneae > Araneidae > Argiope > Argiope bruennichi. The sequence goes on from NC_079154.1 coordinate 62,991,124, forward strand.
TATGAGAGGAGTGCACTCTGGTGAACGACCTCATAAATGCCAAATTTGTAAGAAACTATTCAAAACAAAAGGAAATTTAAAAAGTCATATGGTCTTGCATTTACGAAATTAGTTAATTGTGGTGTTACTTTTATTTAAACTTTTTTCTTTGTAAATCAGGGTTGCCACGCTCCCAGGAAAACCGGGAAAACACAGAAAATTTGAAAATCGTCTGTAAAAACAGGTGAAATGCAGGAAAATTTGAAAATTTTCATAAAAACTAGGAAAATACCGAGAATTTTAGGTTTATTAGTTATTTTTTTTTCCAATCTAAAAAATGGCAATCTCTCAAGATTGCAAGAATAAAAGGTCGTTGTTATAGCTTCCAAAAACAATACAATATCATTCTTTATTCTGTAATGCGGAAACTCACTATTTTACTAATGTCTCCCCTTTTTTTCTGTATACATCAATCCAGTTTCGATTTGCGATACAGTTCTTTTCCGTAAGATTCTCGAATTGCAGCTAATGAGCATGTGTGAGACTTTTGTGGCTGCGTGAGAGAATAGTATACATTTCTCTGGCGGGAATAAGAACAGCGTGGTGGTGTTAAGTCTATCACACTTGAGTTTTTTAATGGTTTGTTTATTATTTGAGAATCTGTGAGCTTATTTAAAATGAATTAGAGAATTTTTTAAAAACAATGAGCTGCTCAAAACACATTTAATGCAGATTGGATGGATAAAAACATCAACCAAGATTTTGATGAATAGGCTCGGGAAGTTCCTCGAAATCCATTTATTTCGTACTGCTCGCTTTGTAAGGTTATAATAAGCCTAAGTAATATTGAAAAACAGGGAATTAAAAGTCGTGTTAAAAGAGGAAAACATATAAGACTGCGTGCCAGTTCAAAAGCGTCATCATGGATGTTGGACTTAGCCGATTGGATATCTAAAGCCGATGGCTCGTGCGCGCCTTGAGTACGGCACATTTTGCCTTCTTTTCCTTCCTTTTTGTTTTTTCGGGGTTCTTTGATGTCCGTTCATTTTACTAACAGTTTGCGGGGAGTTCCCGATCGACATCCGCAAGCAGATACAATAGGTTAGACGGCAGATTTACGACCATATCCGTAAGGTAGACCGTCGGAATTTGACTCAAGAGGAATACAGGAAAAGATGACATGCCAAATACGAAAACGTCAAATTTAATGTCCGAAAATAAACCGATTTCAATCTTTTTAGTTGAAGCTCAATCATTTAAAGCTGAATTTTTATGGGTATTAAAACTTTTTGCATCACATTCTTCCTTTAATGCATTCAATGATATATAGGAAATATTTTCACACATCTTCACTGAAAGTCAGATAGCTAAAAAATGTACGTTGGGCCATAGAAAAATGTCGTACTTTATTTGTTAATGATTAGCTCCATAAAACTGATGGCTGAAAAATTTGCAGAAATTGATGTCCAAATTCATGAATTGTCAAAAATGGATAAATAATAATAATAAAGCAATCTTGCTTTGTAACGTTTTTTTTTATTCATTGAATGATTTGTATCATGATAACAAAAATGTTTCATGTTTTATTTCATTTGAGTCCTTAATTTTATGTGATTTACAGTTAAAGAGCATTAAAGAAGCATATCCACTCATTTAATACTTTCCTTAACTCCCGTAATATATAAATTAAGGAGTATACTTAACTCCCTTAATATAATAATTAACTCCCTAATATATAAATTTTGTTTAGCTAAATTCTAGATAACAAATAAAGATAAATTCTTTTCCCCTGTATGCAAATATAAAAACTTTCTTTTAATATGCTATTATTTCAAATAGTGTTAAATTAATGTTTCCTTTCTATGCTTTTTCCACTCCATCAAACCATATTCAATTATAACTATACTCTGTTTCACCCTAACTTGGCAGTATTGTAAAAGGCAGAAAATGTGACGCTCCGCGTTGGGAAAGAGTTCCCCATCAATTCCGACTTTAAAATACTTAAAATGCGCGGAAATTTATCAAATAATATCATAAATTACATAAATCCTTTTTTTATCAGTATGTATTTAAAATTATTCTCAAGTTAGAAGTGCTTATCTGTTAAGTATTTTGTAAATAAAGCGAACGAATAAAACTAAAAGATTCCACTTTGGCTAGAACCGGTCTTCAAGGTCAAATATTTGGCGCGCTTTTCTTTTACGTCTCCGCCAACTCAGTTTCATTCAGTTCGCAACCGTTATCATCTTTCCTACTTTTTTATTCTCGCTTTTTTACCAGCTGATATTTTTGATACTGTTAATCACATTAGTAGTTATTAGTTTTCATTGTTGAATATTTATTCGATTCGTCATTTTATTCACTTCTAAAATGTCTGAAAAAGAGAAAGTGTTATCACCGACTACGCTGTGCACACCTTCAAGACGAGTAAAACCAACAAAAAGTGCAGCATGCAGAAACATATTAAATGTTTATTCTCGACTCCGAGAAAACCCTCAAGATTCTATCAATCAAATCGTCGATAAAGTTTCGCACCTTACAGGTGTTTCGCAATGAACAGTTTTCCTTTTGAAAAAAGAAATAAAGGCATCCAGTCCTTTAAGTATCCCTGGAAAGAAGCGACCTGGCTCAGTAGGTAAACATTCAGGTCTTGTAAAATATGATAATTTTACATTATCCTGTATTTGACGAAAAATCCATGCATTTTTTAGTAGAAATGAGATCCCAACATTAGATAAAGTTTCAAGTTTTAAAAGATGTGAACGATGATACAAATATCTTTTCGAAAAACATTAGCCGAACTAAGCTTTACAGAATATTGAAAGATTTAGGGCTTTCTTTTGAGAAACGATGAAACGAAATGAAATAACATTAATGATTTATTAAAATAATGTATCAATAATATTGAAAAAATGATGAAAATAAGGAAACAATTAATTATCCGATAAAGTGATAATATAATAAAGAAAATAAATATTTACTATTTGGCGAAAAATTTGCGAGATAAAGTTTCGCCAGCGATCTGCATTTCTAGTAACTTTGTACTTTAAAGTAACCCAGTTCCCCTGACAACGACTGCGATTCGGCTTGCCTAGAATATACACTACTGCCAAGTTAGGGTGAAACAGAGTATAGCAATGAGTGCTATTTGCGCATTTTCTCGTATTTTAATTGCACTTACTGGGAACCCACAGGGAGTTTTTTTTTTTTTTTTTTCCAGATTTGAGTGGCAACCCTGTAAATGTAGATAAAAGCATTTTTCTGTAACCATTAGATTAGAAATTTTGAACAATAATTTATTGTTCAATATTTTCAAAAACTTTTTGCCTCTAATATATATATATATATATATATATATATATATATATATATATATATATATATATATATATATATATATATATATATATATATTCACTTTTTTGTTTTATTTGATTTTATTATTATTAGAACATTTTGATGAGGAGTATTCCTATGTAGAGAAGGTTATAATTCCTTCTTCCAATTTTTAGAAAGAGTGAAAAGTTTGCGTAATTTTTGCTGTAATAGTATAATTATAATTTGGATATTTTACGTTGTATGTGATTAAAATGTGCTTTACTATACAGAAGCATTTTTTAAAAAAAATTCTGTGTAGTTCTAATTTGGTTACTTTTAATGATTCCTGGCTATTCTGTCTTTGAAAACTTCATTTTGTTGTAAATACAAGCAGTAATTTAAATGTATATATTTCATAAAAGGCATGATTATATAATTCAATTTTATTTTCAACTTTTGTAAAATGTCCTTTAAAGGATGATGAAAAAAAAATAATTTTTTTTTCCTTTATCTCGAATTTCTCTCACTGAAATCTTGTAATAATGTGGCATATTTAATAATGAAAATAGATATTTTGAAGTCCTATTAAAATTGTTTTTCTTTTATTTTTATAACATTTGGTAAAAGAACATTTATTTCTATATGCTTCGTTTAAGAATGAGTAGATTTTATTACACTAAAATTGTTTATTATTTCCTTGTCAAGTATTGTTTCCTTTTTTGTTGTTGTTTTGAAATGCGACCAAAATGAACTATAAAATTCTATATATTTTGTTAAAATTTCTATGTCAATCATTAAAAAATGTATTGAATTAATTTGATAAAAACTTTTATTAGAAATTCAGTTTGAAGAGTCATTGGAATGTTTACATTAGAAAATATCCTCACAAATATTATATTTGTAAACCCTTTTCTGAAGAAACAACAAAGAAATGTTATAATATGTGTTATACGTCAGACTGTTGTTTTGTTGTAGCAGGTTTGCTGAAACATTCTATCTCAAAAGGGAGGTGAGTGAAATAAAGAAATTAAAAATTAAAAGGCATTTTGTCAGACTTTCTGTACTAAATGTGATATGCTTTTAAAATGCTTTCCAAGTGTAAGAAGTTTTTGGGAATGATTTTATGTAAAAAAGATAAAATTTTGCTTATGCAAATGTATATATTGGAAATGGTTTTATAAATGTTAATTTCATTTAAAAAATGTTTATTTCCATATTAATGGATATGTGTTTTCTCTTACCATTTTTGTGATCCAGTGTTTTAAAAATAAATGGTTTGTGATCTAAAGTATTCTTTTGTTTTACTTTTTTTACGGTGGAATTTTGGATTCTAGAAATAGGAAGAATTTCAATAGTAACTAGAGATTATTGGGAATATTGGATGTATTTAAGTATTTTAATAATGGTTTGAATTGCTGTAATTTTTGACATTTGTTTATATTTTTACATTTTGTTCTGTTTTGTTTTTGCTTTTATTGCTATTAAAATGATCTTTGCAGGATGACTTTGTTTAAAAATCTTATTGAAATATATTATTATGTATTGTAATTACTTTTGGCATTTAAAAAGGTAATTGCTTTGGGCATTAATGTTGTTTTTCATTGTGCTATTTTATTTTCTTATATTCTTGTTACTATTAATTATTTGCACTTTTCCTTTTGTTCCAGATGAAGAAGATTATTTTAGACGCAAGAAAGAAAGTATTAAAGTTCATAAATGCTCCTTTTGTGATTACTCATCCCCAATTTTGACTAATGTGAAACATCATATTATGACTCACACTGGTGAGCGCCCATTTAGTTGTCCTACTTGTGGTCAAAACTTTGCTCGAAAGGATTACCTGGTATCACACATGAAAGTTCATTCTGATGAACGTCCTCATAGATGCCATATTTGTGGGAAGCTGTTTAAATTGAAAGGGACTTTGAAAACTCATCTGATTATACATTTTAGAAATTAGTTCCTTATAATATACACATTATTTAAATTTATTTTGTTTATTTGTTCACATTAAAGCATTTTTTATAGTCATGTTGTGGCTTTTTTTAACATTGGACATTTTAAAAAATATTGACCTTCAATTGCATTTCATTGAATGTCTGTAGCTATCCATCTGTTATTTAGTTATTTATTACTAGTATTTAGTTTTTTTATTACTTGCTTTGATTATTTTGATGAGGAAACTTAATTGTTTTGGGAAGGGCTTGAAATTTAACAATGCAAACTTTGTATTTTTATCTTTTATGTAATTTTATTTTAAAAAAATCAAAACTTTAGATTGCAAGTGTAAAAATCTTTATTTTGAAAATAATATTTTATTTTTATCTTTTTATAATTTCGGACGTAAAATCTAATTATTTATTTTTACTCTATGTACTTGCTAGGATCTTAAGTCATTCACAAAAGTCATTAAGTCATTAAAAAAAAAATTCATTTAAATTCTTTATGCTTATGATAACATTGATGAATCTTTTTTAATACCTTTTATTGCTATTGTACATCATTACTTAATGTAATTAACGTCCTTAATTAATGTAACTGAAATATTTTAATAAACAATTACTTTGAGTCAAAAGTCTTTTTATTTATTTTCTAAGCAGCAGTGTTTGTTTGTAAAATTAAATTTACTGATATCCAATTTTATTCTGTAAATGATATACACAGAAATAAGAATTGATCTTCCTTAATCAAAAGTTTCTAAATTTATACATTTTAAAACTAATATTTTTTCATTCTTTATTACCTTTGAATTGTAATATACATATCTATATATACTATTTTATCGCACTGAACATTAAAATATATTATTTCTTAATTCTGATCATAACATTTTTTTCCACTTCGAAATATTTCAGTGTGAATATAGTTATAGAAAAAGTGTTCTTTTTTTTTTAATTATCTTTTACTGTATTAATTAAACATTTTTCTATTTCCACCAAAACATTCAATATAATATTATATATATATATTATCGGCAGAGGCCGAAGAGAAAGGAGACACTTTTGAATTTTAAACTTCGGTTTATTCCATCCCGGGTGGCATAATTTATGTACAAGCAAATAACGACGAGGTACGTCACTTCATCGAACGACAAAAGAAAAAAGAGCCAGCTAAATATTTATCTTCTTGATGAAATACAGGGAGATTTTGATCGGGATTTATTTACATGTGTCGATTTAGGTAAGAGAATTATAAGGATCTTTTAAAAGAATGTGTTAGATCGACAAATTTTTATCCCTTCACTCGGAGTGTGGGAACTTGTCGGTTTCAGTGATTTTAGAGCTTGTGTTAAATTATTTAAATAAAATAGAAGTGGAATTAGATCAGGAAATAAGAAAACATATTAGAACTATAATATAAGCTGGATTACGATAAAAATTAAGAAATTAATTAGGATTTAATTTAGAATTAAGAGATATCATTATACATATATATTATAATTATGTTGAATGTTATATTTAGTTGAATAATTATGCTTAATAAACATAGAGCATAAACTTAATTCGAAAATTTGATTCTTAATAATCTGAAGAAAAATGGTCCTTCATATGTTGTGCTTATTACCAAGGTTATTTGGGTGAATTATCTGGAAATATATACATTGATTTATTCACAACGATTTTCCATTGTTTTTATAACTTTTATCAATAACTTTTTTCAGGTAATCAGCTTCAAGTTCTTGTATTAAAAGGTATTTCAACTGATGGATTTACAAGAATTGTAATCTAAAGGATTCAAATTGGAAAAGGATTCAAAAGCTTACTTGAGGATTTATTTATAAATAAAATTGTAGTTGCAGTTTGTAATCAGAATTTCTTTACATATTTAATTTCATCGTTTGACTTAAAAAAACATTTTTGAATTTTACTGTGTTTAATATGCTATGGAGATGTATATTTTGTTTGAAAAAACATTCTCAGTAATGAACATTGTTCATTTTTTTATTCATCTTTATTTTATTTATTTATATTTTAATTTAAGCGCTTTTATTGATTGAAAACCTTATAAGGCAAAAATTAAAACTATATTGGTTCATCTTAAAAAAAATTTCCTTGATAAAATTAGTTTAATATCACTTTGTAGTTTTTAAATGCTTGCCATAAGCTTACTATTTATGCTAAAAGTTTGCTTGAAAAATCTGAGTTATGCCTATGTTAAGCTTCTTTTTTAATTCAGTTTCATATTTTATTGTTGCTGAAAACATATTTGATAATTATTTTTCTGTCAAGATAAGAAGTGGATTTCAGACAAAACTTCAAGGAAATAGATGCATTTATTAAATAAAAAATGTTTGTATAATAATAAACTACTTTCAAATCAAGAAGCTCATTCTATAAAGAACAAAAACAGAAAAAAAGTAGTAAACTGTACGTCATTGCGTGTTTCCAAATACATATTTTTTAAGTAAATAATAGTGATCAGATGTATGATGTGTTTTAATATTAGAATTTTGGTTGTTATTTTTGTTAAATTTCTTCAATTTTTAAAAATATTTATTATAATGAATTGACACTATATTTTAACCCTGCATTATACAGTATATGTCACTTATATTTTCATTTAAATAATTAGTTATTAACTTATTAAAATTATTTACAAATTATATTTTTTTACTTAAAATATGATAAAATATTGTGCAAAATGTTTTAGTTTTAACATTGGTAAAGATATAAGATTTTGATAAAGGTATTGCAAGTTAAAGCATTCAAAATTATTTTAATTTTAATTAAAAATAATTTTATTATTTTTTTCTTTTACATGTCTTGTTGTCATTTATAAAAATTTACACAATTACTGCTGAAAATTAAAAAGAAAAAAAAAAGATGCGTTGCGAGGGGCTAAATTAGATATTTTTTAAATGCCCGTACTTTTCACAGAAAAGATACTTTGTTCTTATTAATACTATGTACTTCCGTGGAAGCTCTTTTATATTTTTGTTATCTAATTAAACCAATTTCTTTCCAGATATGAAGAATTCTTATGTAAACAAGACATTATAACGAAAGCTTCATAAATGTTCTTATTGTGATTATTCATTCACAAATCTAACAAATGTAAAGCACCATATTTTACCACACATCGGAGAGTATCCATTTAGATGCTCTGTATGTGGTCAAGTTTTCGTGCAGAAAGCCCATTTATATTGTCATATGTTGATTCATACTGAGAGCATCCTTTCATCTGTCCTATGTGGGGAAAAGACTTCACACAAAAGTCACATTTGACGAAACATGTGAGCTTGCATTCTGATGAGCGGCCTTATCAATGTCTTGTTTGTGGAAAAGGATTTAAGCGAAAAAATCACTTGAAAGATCATATGGTTGTGCATTTACGACATTAGCAAAATTCTTTTAAATAACAAAATAGAACTTAAACTAAGAGAAAACCTTAATGATTTTGAGGAGTCTGGAATCCACAAAGTTATCTATTGGTGAGATTTAAATAAAATTTTATTTCAGAATAATAATTTTTTTAATTGCCCCCCCCCCTTCCCCATCAGATAATAAGATTGAAAACAAAGGAGATAGTATTATTTTTTTGCTTCACATCTTTAATTTAACTTAAAAAGTCAGATTTTACTGATTATTAGGGAAAATTTAAAAATCTGTTAATATTTAATTATTATGAAAAATTACATTATTGTAATAGCTTTGCATCTGCTTTCAATTAATAACTAGAATAATGCAAGATAAAATATTTTGAATCATTAAAGAACACATAAACATTCTTTAGCTTGTCTGTTTTTACATAATTTTAAATAGATTTAATTAAAAATTAAATCTAACTTTAAAATTAACTTGTTTATTGTTTGAATAAAAAGGAATTTACAGTGATTGAATATCTTAGAAATAAATTGTTGGATTTTAATCTCATTCAATATCCATATTACATACCTAAAAGGTGGAATAATATAAAAAATTTATTTCATTTTAGACTGTTTTAATTATTTCCTTAACGTTAATTAATTATTTCCTTAACGTAATTTAATTATTTCCTTAACGTAATTTAATTATTTCCTTAACGTTAATGAATTATTTCTTTGTAATTTAATTATTTCCTTAACGTAAAATTAGCAGTGCAACTGCTAATTTTAACACAGTAAGCTGATATCTTATTTTATTGTTTATTCTAACATTTATAATTTGGAAGCTATCCTGGTTTCATTTTATTGTTATTCTATTTATTGTTTTCTGTTTCACTTCCTAAACTGGCTGTTTTCTTTTTCCTTTATTTATCCTAACTATTTATTATTTGCATATTTGTCTATATCTTTTTTTTCATTGATAATATCAAAACAGTTAATTAACTCTTGACTGTGGAATATCGTAACTTCTCTTAAAAGAGAGCTTTAAAAGCCAAATCCTTATTTTCATTCAGATAAATTATTCTTGTCTACAGGGACGTGCTACTTTTGCGGATTCATAGTTTTCTTTTTCTTTTTTTTTCTTCCTAAATCTTCTCATTTTCCCCACTTTTTTAAAAGAAAAAAAATCCGCAGTTTGTCACATAAAAAAATTATTTTCCTGCAAAATATGTATTTATAGGCAGAGGGGTGTCAAAAGGCATTCCAGTTAGCTCCAGAATCGAGATTGAATGTGATGAAGAAATCCTAAGAAAATGTATTGAAAACATATGAATGTTCAAGAATATTGCAGAAGAGACCCTAATTTACTCTTATAGTAAGCTTCGGCAGTTGATCCTGTTTGTCAGAAGCATTGACATCAGTCTTTGACATTAATGAAAGACCTTTCTGGTGACTAATGTCATTAGTATTGCAGAAAGAGGTGCTTAGGACTTGGAGATAGAAAAGTATCCTGCTGCCAATTTATTTCAACCACATCAAAACAAGTCAGTGGATATATGATGGGTGAAGTTGAAAATTCCTGTCAATTTCCATTAGTGTCAAAAACGGCGAATGACGTGTTCCCTTGTTTTCATGTATCTAAAATTGAGTTGAGTTTCTGTATCATGAACTCGGTCATCACTTCAAGTAGAGGCGTTTGATGCCATTCAGACTGTGATGCATGAGCTTATGTAACCATAAATTGACTATTCCGACACACGGAAGAATCTGAATGATCGGACCATCACATCAGCAACATTGGCGGGAACTGTGGTTGAGTCCTAAGGACCATCACCGACCACGGTACAACTCTTCCCTAAGGAAGTACATGAGCATGAGCTTATGCTATGCATCAAAAGAAACTTGTAGTTGAATTGTATAAAAAGAAAGTGGGGGGAAATCTCTCTAAACACACAAATTCCACAGCAAAGGAATTAAAAACAGTTCTTAGCAAAAACATTTTTTTTGAGAAATTAATTATGTGAAAAGTAACATTGAAATCAAGCAATAATGATAACCTAATATATATTTGTGTTTTTAAAAAGGTTGTCCCTTCTGTCAAGTGTTTTATTTTAATTATTGAATATTTCCAGTATTATAACTGGTATATTTTGCAGTAAAATTCCAATAAATGTTAATATCTTGTAATAATTATCTATTTATTTCTGGTATTATGTTTATGATTTTAATATCTGAAGAAACATGTTTATTTATTCCCAAAATCGCCATTTTTTCAAAAATTTTGGATTATTATTTAAAATGAAATATTTTTTAAAATTTTATCTAATTACCTTTTAGCTTTTTAAATTCATTATCAGTTTTAAAAATTTAAATATTTCATTGTATTTATATTTATTATGAGTGTTTTTTTTCTTTGTGGTTATTGACATTTAGAATTAAGCAATTCTGCTTAAATTTGCCTTCTATTTTCCCATGAATGAAATATTTTTTTCTATTTATATATGCTCAATTGCAAGATTTTTTGTGAAAAAATATAACTTAAAATCCCAAGTAATTAAAACGGATTTTATTTTTTTAAATCATTATAACTGATTATGTTTCTCTAAGAGTTTAGTAATTTATAATTCAAAACAATTTTTGTTTTGGTAAATTCTTTTCTAAATAATATTTCTCAGAGAACACTTGAAATTTTATTTTATGGTCATTTCAAAAGTTATTTTTTCTAAAATTTATCCATTTTTAACATGTTTTATTTATGATATGTTTAAAAGCAAATAATAATATTTTTTTAAACATTTTTGTTAATATTACTTTTTTTTCTATTGTAATGTTTTTGAGATATATTTTATTTGTTTGAAATCCATGTTAATTTTTTCTTTGCTATTCCAGAAAAAAATTTAGGGTAACCATTACTGGTGCAAAAAGGAATTTTTTTTAATGTACATTTTTAAAAAATAGTTAGCATATTAGAATTGATTAGGATGTATCATATAGCATATTCTTTTCTTAATAAATTGCATTTTTTTCACATATGATGTATATGCAACATGAAGAGCAAAACTTCATGAGAGTGAGCTCTAAATAAACCTTCTCTTAAGAATAATAAATGTTCATTTAGTTGCCCTTTATGTGGCAAAATTCTTATTCAAAAAGATCATGTGAAAACACTCTTAATGTTTCATTCTGGAGAATGATCTTTTAGTTGTGATTTTTGTGGATAAGATTATACTCAGTAATTAAATTTGAATCATCATTTGAGAAGGATGTTTAGGGGGATTGAGATGCGCAAATCACGTCCGGGTCACTAATTTAGGGGGATTGAGATGAGCGAGGAGAGAACTTGGGGCCTTATGGTTTGCAGTCCAGTAACATGATCATGATACCAAAGCAATTGCTCGGGTAGCGTAGTTGTTAACTGGCTTATAAGCTATTCACCACAGATGCGTGAATCTGATGAGGATAATGAATATTGAATGAATCTCAAAGTACATCATGGTCCAAAATATCTAATAGTGGAAGTATGTTTCTTGTAAATGATTTTTAAAAACAATCAAACATTTATGAATTGCAATAATTATTTAATGTTGTGCTTATTAATTTAGAGTTTTAAATTAAACTCTAAATTTTATACCAATAATAATTTTTTAAAATGTTATTGTTCAAAACAATTTTTGAGTCTGAAAATTCTACTGGTAAATTAAGAATATTTGAAGAATCATTTCCTTATTCATTTCAAAATATATATTTTTTTATATTTATGATTTTTTAACATTTTCTATCATTATTTTGTGAATTTTTTATAATTTATTTTAAATTTTTCTCATGATTACCTGAATGATTTTTTTCAATTTTTCCTCATTTCTTTTCATATAAAGTAAAATATTTGGTTATTAAAAGTTTGATGAAATTCACATGATTTCTGCTTATTAAATGCTTTAAATGCGTATGCAATATATATATATTAAATTCTGTATCAGTGCAGAGAGAATACGACTAGTTCCTCTCAAAAATCAATTTAATTTTGGCATGATTATTTTTATTATGATTCAAGCTCTTTTAATTATATAATATGATTATCAAAATGATTAAATTAACTATTTGTTTACACTACTTGATTGGTCTGTTAATGTAGGACAAAATGCACTCTAATTAATTCGAAAGTTCTCTTATTAATGCCATACAAAATTTATTAAAATTAACATGACTTGAAAATTGTGAAATATATTTTTTCATTTACTCTTGTTTGCTATTACATTTGTATATTGTTTCGCTTCAAGATCACTTTATTTAAAATACATTTTGTTGCCATTAAGCATTATAATACAAAATAGAAGAAAATTCAAATACTATTTGCAACAGGAAGGTTGGTGAAGAAACATGGAAGTAATTTTTTCTCCTCTTTTAAAATAATTAAAAAATGTGGTATTTGTATATTTTTGTGGCCGGGTTTTATTGGAGATTTTTAGAATACTCAATAACACCTCCAGGGTAATAGATCTACTTGGCAAATTTTAGATTGTGCCAATATCGATCAATTAGCGTTTTTGGAAATTTATCGCATGTTCTTAAAAAATAAATAAGCACAAAAAGAATAATGTATGCAATTTTCTTCAGCTCTGTGGAGCCATTACTTTTGTTTTTCCTCATTAGCATATAAATTATCTGTATATTGGCAGATAGTGGAAATAGGGAGTAAAATAATCACCTAATTAATTAGACTATTAGTGATACTGCTTATTGTTAACCATAATGATTACTGCTATAATATCTATCCGAAGTAAAAGTAAAAATGCTGCTGCGATAACATCTGTACTTCTTGTAAAGAATAGGTTAAACCTTCATTATATATATATATATATATATATATATATATATATATATATATATATATATATATATATATATATATATATATATATATATATATATATATATATATATATATATATTTAGAATGTTATTTTGTATTTATATTAAACATTTTCAAGCATTTTAAATTTACTTCTGAGATTGTTTTGATGGTTTCTAGAATTTTAGCATTATTGATTTTCTAACAGATTCCAAGAACATGGAAGGAACTACAAAACTATATCAGTGCCAAAAATGTGAATACTTGTCACCTTGGAGAAGTAACTTAAAACAGCACATTGTAATACATACAGGAGAACGTCCTTTTATCTGCTCTGTTTGTGGTCAAGACTTTGCTCATTCAACTACATTGAAACATCACATGGTGATACATTCTGACAATCGACCTTATGTATGTCCCACTTGTGGGAAAGGATTTAAACTGAATCATCATTTAAAAGCTCATTTGATTGTGCATTTGCAAAATTAATATATTATAGTATATGATATATTTTTATATATCTCAGTCTCTTGTGCAAAGGCGATGAAAAGTATCAAATAGTGTGCACAGTATTGTATAATACTGTGCACCATTTTGTACAATAATGTGAAAACAGGATTGTTATTACAAATTTTATATTCGATATTTTTTAAACTGTATTAAGGAAATCTTTAAAGATTAAATGTTAGAACATATGGTGTGTGTTTTATTAAGAAAGAATATTTTTAAAAAATTTTTTTCACTTTTTGATTTACATCTGAATGGAAACGACATCCTTTGATTGAATATTTAAAATTTTCTTATGATTGTGCATTTCAGAATTTAGGATCTTATTTTTACATTTTAAAATTTTCATTGCTTATGTAAATTGGAGTAACTATAATGCATTAGTATATATTTTATGAAACAAATTTATTATATTTGTTTTACTTATTAAAAATATCATTTATATAGAAGAAATTACTATTATTATAAATTTTTATGCTGTAATTAATGTTTAATAAAGATATGTTTTCTTTAAATTGTTTTATCATCTTGTTTATACTATTTTCTTACCATACAAAAATTTATTAATAATTAATAAGAATCTATAACAGTTTAATAAATACAATCAGAATTCTTCAGTTCAGAAATTTTATTATAATTGCAAATTTATAATAATTTTTATATTCACGGAAAGTACATCATCATTTTATTTTCTTAATTCTGCAATTAGTTTTACACAAAAGAAATGATTTCCTTATTTATTCTTTTAGATAACTGTTTTGAAAGCTATTATCTAAAAAGTAACTGCACAACTACTGTTGTCTTAACTAAACTGTAGTATTATTGTGTAATTGAAGCAAGATTGAACGGAGCCTTGAATATGTGTCTAACCTCTGACACTCAAGACAAATAAAAAGAGGCACAGTTACGTGTATTCTAATGCTAGTTATTGTTTATTGAATTTATTCATCAATTTCTTATAACAATAATTTTATCTGGCCCCATGAGCATTACTGAAAATGTTTTTGATTTTTTTAATGCCATTTACTTTGACTATATTGCTGTATTAACCATATGCCAGTGATTATGTGCCAAAAAAATTGCCAAAAATGTCATGTTTATGACAACCTACGATTAATCGTTAAAAATACCATATTAATCATAGGTAAAAATCGGCTTAATGTTGCCAATGACATTCAGTTAAGCTTAAATTTCTCCAATGGCACATGATTAAGCCATAAGTTCTCCATTGGCATGAACTTTATAAAAGTACAATATTTTCTGTAGACAATATTTTCTGTAGACACTTCAATGCTTGCTATGATGCTATATCTGAGCAAGATATTTTCTCTAAGGTATAAACTTCTAGAATGTCTAGAAGAAATACAATATACAATACTTTTATTTTTTATTGATATTTACGAAAAACTTTTTTTAAAAATCATTCCAACAGATCTATTTGCTGATCATTGTAATAAGGATATTTTGTATTGTTAATATTATTTATGTACATTTTTCAAAGACTTAAGTTTTTTTAAATACTTTTAATTTTAATTTTTAAATTTATTTTAACTTAATTCATTCTTTAATGACAGTTACAGGATAATAAATGTCAGTTTATTTTAATACTTTTTTATAATTTGTGTAATTGTTTAAGGGCTTAGAATTTTGAATATTACTTTTCTAATTTTTTTTGTTTAATATTTTTTTTAGATTTAAAAAAAATTGTGTTCTATATTGTGATGCTCAAATTATGTGATTGCAGTTAAAATTATTTGAAAAATAATAAATTTCCAGTGGTAAAATTTATTAAAATTACTTTTTGAATTTGTATTCTTGAGATATGTTATGCTTTTTTATATATTTTATTCTTTAATTTTACAAAAATTATGGGCTTGAACACAGCAGAAATATTATTCTATTAATTTGATGTGATTCATTAATTTGATAAATTTAGTGGTTTCTTGTAAATTCTTTGTAATTAATTAATTTATATTCTTTATTTTATTCCTGTTAAAACTGTATTATTGGTTTTTGGGTCATATGAATTATTAAACTAAACATATTGATAACAATTTCTTCATATAATTATGTGAATAACATACATGCTTCTGAGGCATTCTGTTACAAACTTCGGGCAATCTTTGAGAAAAATAAAATGCACTAGCTGTAACCAGATTCACTTATTATTATCGCGGAATAACATAAAATATCGCCTTCTGTGGCTACAGAATCATAGGGTACAGAGTAATGGGTATTTTCATCTAATATGGAAAATTGTTTGAATAAGTAGAGTAAAGTGTTGTATGTGTATCTGAACTTCCAAATCTCGAAGTAAATAAATAAATTTGAAAAAAAAAAAATATAGAAAAATAAAGAAATATTTCTTGATTTAATAATTTTTATTAAGAAGAGGGGTGAGAATATTTTTAGAACTACTATAGCTTGTGTGTTTCAAATATGAAACTTTTGCAGGACAATTAAACTTGCAAATGTGGCATATTTGGAAATTTTACATATGAAAGCGATTTTTTTTCAGTCAATTATTTTTTTTCACTTTTCAGTTCTATGAAAAGCATGTTTGTCTTTTCTAACTATGCACTCCGGAGATAAGTTTGTTTTTAGGAAATCGAAATTTAATTGAGGGGAATGTCAAAACTATTCTTTATTTAGCAATATTAATTTGTATATTTATTTTTTAAATGACTTGTTATTTTTATCAATTATTCAGAACTGTTTTGCATGGAATTACACAATTGTTATCTTAATTGAATAGTAATAGGTATTTTCATTTAATATGGAAAATTGTTTGAATGAGTAGAGTAAAGTGTTGTATGTGTATCTGAACTTCCGAATCTCGGAGTAAATAAATAAATATTTTTTAAAGAGCGAAGGAATTATTAGTTTTTAATGCTGATTACTATTTATTCAAGAATTACCATTCTGAACTTAAATTATCGATTTATTGTCAATAACTAATAATAAAATGCAGGAAAATTTTCAGAAGTGAAAGGGAAATTATCATGAATGTAAAATTTGTGTAAAATGAGATAAGGTGCAAAATATCAAACATTTTTTAGGGTTTTACTATTATTAATTTAGACTTTTTAAAACATAAAGAATGTAAATAAAAATCTCGCAAAATAAATAAATAAATAAATATTTATATTTAAATGACACAGTGACCAGAACATCTGAAATGCATTCGAAGACAAGAAATTAATTGTATTTCAAACAACTATTCTGTTGCACTATCTTCTACATATGGTGTTAATTATGCGTCGTACATGTATAATGAAACTAAACAAAGTTTTGTATATATTCGATGTATGTCATGTTTATAATTTATTTTATGTAGAATATTTTTTAAAAATAATTTCTATTATCATGAATAATCATAATTTCATGTCCATCAATAGCCATATTGTATTGCAGAGTTCTTTGTGTTAATTGAAATTAAATTTTTAAAAGTGATGACGTGTATAATAATTGCATAATATAATGATATTTTTCTGCATCATCTGCATTTGATATTAATTTTTACAATTCTTCTGGTTAACTACTCCATAAAAGGAGTGAGAACTGAAAAAATATTATTTTAGGTGATGCGAAAGTATGATAATTATAAAAGTGTTTGTACTATTTAATAAAAATGAATTTACTGCAGAAATATTGAACATATTTTTATAAAATATTGTACAAATAATAATTCAATGATTTCCTGTAATAATTATCGTATTTTTTTTCTTTTTTACAGGCATTAATGAAACTTCCAAAGACGTTAGAGGAACTGCTAAATTTTATCAATGCTCTGAATGTAACTTTGTCTCACCTTGGCAGAGTCATATGAAAAGGCATTTGCTGATTCATACTGGAGAGCGACCCTTTAGTTGCTCTATTTGTGGCCAGGAATTTATTCAAAAAGCACATCTCAATAGTCACATGATGCGACACGATGACAATCGACCATTTAAATGTCATGTATGTGGAAAAGATTTTAAACGAAAAGATATTTTGAAGACCCACATGATTGTGCATTTCCAAAATAGTTTATCGTAATTCATTGGCGAACTTTTGAATTCATCTCTTTAGTACTTTCTGGCATGTGCATACCGAAAGGATTTTATATAGCAGCAGTTGAAAAAAAAATTGATATTCTGTAAAATCAAAAATGATTAAATTAAATTTTAAAATCTTGTCAGATGAAGTTGAATTTTTACCATCATGATTATATATAATAAATATCTGTTTTATTTAATTTTTTTACATAAATAAGCCACCTTTTGTGTTTTTCTGCTACATATAACTATTTCGAAATCGACTCATTACATATTAATAAAGCTATTGTATTTTAATATATGTGTATAACCTGTTTATTTAATTCTCCATCGATTTACCTACTCAGAAAAGACTTAAGGCATTGGGTGATTATATTTTAATAACTATTCGTGCTTTATTCTAATTATTACTTTGTCTTTCTGGTATGCCCAAATAGTTGCATAATTTTATTATCTTTTAAAACCTTACAATTGTTATATTTACAGAATAGATGCTTCTGTAAAATCTTTATTCTATTATAAATAAAAAATTGCATCTTTATTGACTAGTTATATGAATTGGACAGTTCTGCATGCTTTTCAGCTCTTATATTCGCACCTGAGACACAAACAAATATTTTTCTAAATATTAGTGATGATGACACTGAAAACATTTTTATAATTAAATATTGAAATGATAGCCTTTCTTTACTTATAATTTACTTTTTCTTGCTATATTTTGCATAATCGAATTATTATGATTTGAATATATGTATATTTAAAAATAAGAATATAGTGAGTGCATATTTGGCTGAATTTAAGATTAATTTTCTTCTTTTACCAAAGTTTATTTTTTGGGACATTTTTCGCCTGCCAATTTTATTTTCCGACAAAGTCTTTTGTTACAATATCTTGTAACCATCCAAGATGACGGACTTTAGCTGAGTTTTTGGCGCAATTTTGTCTAGTTTGACAAGAAACCAATGCATTGTAACTATCAAATGCCAAATAATATAGGGATATTATGATATTGATTATAAATTGCATTTAAAGGAAAGTGTATGCAGTGTATTATTTGTAAATATTTTCTGTGGGAAAACAATAATAATTTTACTATCATTTCTTTTCATTGGGGTTGAGAGAGTTGGAAAAAATAATTCTGATATATGGATAATTTGATTTAAACATTTTATGATCCTTTATTATTAATATTTATTTCACATTAATCGATTATAATGATAATAAGAGTTTGGGCATTATTTTGATTACCATTTTCATATTTTACATTGTCATACTAAACACAAAAATATTGTTACAAAATTGATGATGTGAAAATTTGTGCTCAAAATTGCTGTGCTCAATTTTGTGTACTTAACATATATTTTCTATCTTCGCATGAATTATTTAATGAAATAACATTTACAACAATTTTTTTGTAACATAATCATTTGCCTAATGAACTCTAATACAATTCGTTGTCCTTTACAGGATAGCTTAATGTATGTTTTAGTATTTTTTTGCATTTTGCTTTATAATATTTTATTTATTTATAATTTTACATTTACAACTTTTATATTATTCCTTAGGAGCAAAAATGAAACTTCATTGTTGCAGCTTTTGTGGTTACACTTGTGGTAAAAAGTCTTCTATGAATAGGCATGTATTACGACATACTGGAGAAAAGCCACACAGATGTGAACTTTGCAGTAGAAGTTTTGCTCGTAAAGACAGTCTTCAAGTACACATGATTGTTCATTATGAAGGAGGGGATATATGAAAGAAAGTCTGTCAATTTCCTGGTGCTTCTATATATTTAGAATATTTTTATTGTGCATAAATTCAATGGCAGAACCAGAATAAATGATTGCTGTGACTTATTATTACTTCCCCTCCAAATAATTGATGAGAAGGTGGAACCTTTTTATCAATGAGTAAGAGTTAAATAAATGTTCCAATATTTTATTTCTATAGTACCGCCATGGTTGGAACAAGAATAATTAACACTGTACTTTTGCAGCGATCCAAAGAATATGCAATAATCAATACTTAAGCCATGCATTTTTCTTTTAATTTAAAATATATTGTTTTGTATTATGTTAAATTAATACAAGATCTATCCTTATGATACTTAGATTTGGAAATATATCATTTGTTTATGATATAAAGGTTGAGTGCTTGAAAGTAACTACTTCTGATTATTTCTTGTGTTATGATTAAAAAAAGTTAGAAAACAACAGTTTTATATCTCTAAAAATGAGGCACATACCATTTTATAAGTGAAATTTCAAAACATCTCTCTCTCTCTCTCTCTTTATATATATATATATATATATGTGTGTGTGTGTGTGTGTGTGTGTGTGTGTGTGCTAATAATAAAGATGAATATGTGTGTTGGCATTCTACATGCAGCCATGTTGTTTGATATATAGCTACCAATTTAACATAAATATATGTGTGCAAAGAATATGCATCTTCAAGCGATTTCTTTGAAATTTTAACTAGGATTTTTGTTAATTAAACATTAAGCGACATTTTAGCATTTTCCCCTGATAGGTTCCGAAAATATTATTGCATAAAAATATATGTCGCACTGTTTCCAAATTTAGGAAACTACTTTTTTAATGATGCTTAATTCCTACATTTCGGCAATTTTTTAAAAATATTTTTTATTTAATTTTTTTTTAATAAACTACATTGTTGTTCTGAAATCCAAATTGTTTTCATTGTTTCATTAAATATTTAATCGCATTATTTTGTTCCATTCTTAAAAGCTAAAGAAGAAGGATTCTTTTGGTGGATTAAATTGGAGTTGCAATACCGCACAAATTAGATGAACCGTATATTTTTAGCTTTAATAGCGTTATGATGTTATAGAACTGGTCTCCGCTAGAAATGTCCATGGTCAGAATGAACAGAACGTATGAAAGTCATTTTAAGAAATACGGCTTTATTTTTTTGACAGTTTGATAGAATCACGGACATGAAGTTTTATTTAAACAGTTTAATTGAAATTAAATATTACCAACATCCTTGCTGAACCAGAATAGTATGTTTAACATCGATATTATTCTGATATACCGTCTTTTTTATATGTCTTTAAGAAAAAATGACGATTTTTTTGTGTGTGTTTTAGTGTGTTTAGTTTTGTGTGTGACTTAATTTTTTACTATTACACTAAAAAGGAAGTGAACCATTCTTTAATATCTAAAAAATATTTACATAGTTTTGAAATGTGTTTGGAATATAGACTTGTATACTACAATTTGAAAGATGTTTGTTTCAATTAATGAAGAGCAAATAAATGTTTTTGCAATAAAATAAAAATGTCTTTTCATTATTTGTGTGATTAAAAGATTGTAATTTTGCAATTTTTTTAAAGCTGAATTTTCATGTTAAAATTATATCATAAATTTTTGTAATTTGTTTTGTTGTAAGTATTTATATTTTCTTCTTTTTTATATGTTTGTTTATTATCTAAGTTTATATTATAAATTTTTGTAATTTTTTTGTTGTAAGTATTCATGATGTTTTCTGCTTTTTTAATATTTTTGTTTATTATTGCAGTGGCAATTTTTAAAAAAAAGTCTGACTACCAATTTTATCTGATGTATGTTTTTACCTCTTTTGTTTTTCTTTCAGAAATGAGTGGCAATAATTTGTTTTACAAAACATCTGACAATCGCTGGAAGTGTCCACATTGTGAATATACATCACCACTTTCATCTAATGTAAAACGACATGTGTTAATACATACGGGCGAACGACCTTACACATGCAACTTGTGTTTCAAAGGATTCCGGCAGAAAGTCAATTTAAAAACTCACATGCTATGTCACATTGATAAAAGAATCATCAGCTGTCATATGTGTCCTAAGATTTTTATGAATAAAGAATCTTTTTCGAATCATCTGCTTGAACACTAGACTACTAATTGATGAGACATTGTGATATGTTAATACATACGAGTGAACGACCTTACAAGTGTGTTTCAAAGGCTTCCGGTAGAAAGTCAATTTGAAAACTCACATGCTATGTCACACTGATAAAAGAATCATCAGCTGTCTTATGTATCTTAAGTTTTTTATGATTATAGAATCTTTTATTCAGAACCATATGCTTGAACACTCGACTATTAATTGATGAGACCATTCTTTTTTCATGTATCAATTTCAAGAAAAACTAATTCATTATCTAACTTGAGTCAACTTGTGCATAAAATTTTTGAAGGCAATGAACTTGAAGTGAGGATTGTATCATTTTGACTAACGCTCTTACAGCAAAAGATGGAGTATCATTTTATATATCTTAATGTCCATTTCTCTATTTTTTTCCTGCAGTGGCTAATATTTTTACTGGCAAAATGTAGTGTTTGAAAGTATAACTAAAATTATAACTTATCTTAATACTGTTAGATCTTGATAAACTAATTTCTGTGAAGAATTTATGTCTGTGATAATTTGGTTGATATAGTTTGGTTTAGTTATAAAAATTTAATAATTCCTTTGCACTTGGAAAAATTATGTGATATATATTTATTCACCGAATACAAGGATTTATTTATTGCTCCGAAAATAAATATATATAATTATTTTAAGTTGAGTTTCCCCCAAAAATTAATCTGTATCTTCTTACTACTCTATAGGTATTTTTAACTATTAAAATTGAAAAATTAATAAATAAAAATGTCAAAAGGATGCATCATCTTGAATAGTGCCTGAGTAGAGATATCCGAGGGCAAAGGGTTGACAGTACTTTTAATTTATAATCATTTTCTAATAGTATCTTTGAATAAGGCTGACTTAGGTTGATGTACAACAGTATATGATTATATTGTTGCTTATGTATGAAAATATAATGTATTTACTTTGGAATAGTTTTGTTGTTAGCATATACTAAAATAAACATAATAAATAGAATATAAATGCTAATATTAAATTGTACAATTTAAATATTTAATTTATAATTAATTTGTGCCTTGTATTATATATTGAATTTTTTTTTAGTTAACCTCGTAACTTCCTTTTTCGTGTTGTGTAAAAATATGATTCATGTTTATTATATCCGGTTATATCCATTATTTTGGATGTATTTTATGATTCAGTAAAATGTGTTTTACAAATTTTTGTAGATTTAAAAAAAAATCAATTCCTTTGAGTTGACTTTTCTTTCGTTCTTTCTTTTTCTTTTTCTTTTTTACATTACAATTACAATCACTACTATCAAGATCACTTTGCCTTGACGACTCGTCAATGTGGGAGGGGGGCAAAGGAGATATAAATGCCCACTGTGCTGGTCTTAGAATATATCATAGATTGTTACTTTTAAAGCCAAAAAGCAAAGAGGGGAAAAAACATAGCATGCCGTGGTCGCAATTTCTATTTGCTAAATTATTGGTATGTACTGGGGCAAAAATATGAAATTTTACAATCTGGGTGCCCTTTATCGTCACTATAAATAGTCGTTTTGTTTACTTATCAATAAATTAATAGTTCCAATTTTATCATGTATGAGATTGACCATCATAATGTGCATTTATAATGTAATAAAATAATTAAGAAAATTTTATATGCATTTTAAGAAATGAAATATTAATTTTCACTAATTAAGTCATTTTTAGCTCTGTTGAATGAACTTTTAAAATTGAGATTCTTTACTTTTTGTTTTGTAACCTGAAACTTCTTATATTGAAACATTGAAATATTTCGTATATATATATATATATATATATATATATATATATATATATTGCAATTTTTAATATTGAACCCCTAGTCTGACAAATGGTCATTTTTTTATTGTTTAACTACGCCCGGTTGATGAAATGAAAAAAACATTAATTTATTGAGAAGTAAATTAAAATTATACAGTTATATATATTTATGCAGAATTATTATTCGTATTTTCAATTAAAAAAATAAAAGAAAATACTAGAAGTTATATACATTTAGCTGCGAAACTTAATATTTTGGTTTCCTAAAACGAACCATCAAAAGTAGTTGTTAAAACAAAACCATACTTCCTTAATGTGGAAAGAAATGGGAAAAAAAAGCCTGCACTGTGTATCCTTAGTCTCTATTTTGAAATAAGTTCAGAAGATTTTTATGAAAACAATTATTGTTATCTTCATAAACTTATTGTCTAATTTCATTATTTCATTAATACAACTTACATTCCAAAGATGACTACAAAATACATATTTGGGGAGGGGTATTCCTATATGCAAAGAAATTCAGTTATTGTTTATATTAAAGATTTGTAAGCCATAAAAATACCTCATTGCTAAATGATTTAGAGAAAACAGTGAATATAATTATATATTTTACATTTTATTTGACAAATATTTAGTGGAAAATATTTGTTGAAGTTTTATCGCTGCTTCTTTATATTAGTCTGTTGGAAATAGGTGTAGCAGATCAATTTTTGCAGAATGACATTAATATAAGGATTGCCCAAATGAAAAGTGGGCACTTGCGATTGCGCTAGAAGGACTGCAGCTATAACAGCTTTACCGAACAGGGATATAAAGGACACTGTATTCAGCGGTGTGCACTGCATCCGGCATTCAACAGTGAAAACTATTCGTATTGGAGGAAACTGGTCGAGAGTAAAGTCTGCTATACATGGATGCATCCAAATCGGAACAGCACGTTTTTGATTCATTTTTTGTCGTGGACCTCTCTTGAATGATTTCCTGCCCCAAGGGAACACCATCAATTCAACACAATACTGCAGTACACTGACGAAACTAGAAAAAGCAATCAAAAGCAAGCATCCAGGCTTTCTCATACAACAAGTGATCCTTCTTTATAACAATGCCAGCCCACACGTCTCCAGTGAAATCCAGATGACCTTAAAAAAATTCCGTTGGAAAGTGTTGGAACATCCGTCCTACAATCCGAATTTGTCACCCTGTGACTTCCATGTGTTTGGGCCATTTAAAAGAGCATTACAGGGAACACGTTTCTATTAGGACGGCAAAGTGAAGGAAGCTGTGCAAGACTTCCTCAAGAATCAATCACCATCTTTCTATAGCAAAGCCATAGACCTGTTATCTAAACGATGGAATCTATGTTATAACACCCATGGCATTTTTTAAATTTCCAATAAACGTATTCTTTTCATTCAATTTGTCCACTTTTCATTTGGGCAAACTTTATAATTGAGGATAATAATTGCTTGGATGATAATAATATGCAATTTGTTATAATTTTGAATTTTTTGTTACATAAGAAAAAATTTATTTATTTTAGATTTGTGATATTATAAAGTAATACCACACTTTGTTTGTAATTTAGTCCTAAGAACATGTATAAATATAAATCGAAAATATTTTTTAAATGATTGGGTTGCTTTGTATGTTAGATTTTAAAATTTCCTTCATTCTGTAGGGTCAAGACGAGAAGTACATTTTTGCAAGTTTTGCCATTATCCCACTGCTTAACCCTGCCATAGTTTAAAATTACGAGATTGTATGAAAGTAAACTCTGTGGAATTTCAAAAAATGAGTGTTGATTTAATTAATCTAGAAAGAGGCTAGGACAAGACAATTTAACAAGAGACATTATTTATGTCAAGCTTCCAAATTTTGGAAGAGAGAGCAACAATAATGTTTTTTTTTAATAATAATGAATATTTTTTTTTTCATATCTGGTATGAAAGTGCGAGGGTATCAACTGCAGGACTCCAAAAATATTCGCTTTTGGTTGAAATGTACTTGTAGGATAACCTATAACCGGATATTCCGCCCGGCCTGAAGGTACACGAAAAAGTTTGAATAACCAGATCGCCGCAACAGCAGCACTGGTGGGAACTATAATTGAGTCCCAAGGGCCATCACCAGCTACGGCACAATCCTTCCCATGGGAAGTATGTCCCGTCATCGGTGGGAGGCATCCCCCCCATCTATTTCTGTACCTATCACGAATCACGATGATGAATTCCAACCACTATACCGGAAACATCTCATCCTCACGAAGTGTCTCCTCTCCCCAGTGGGAGATACATGTGTGAAAGTGTTATCTCCACCTTGTAATGAGTTGGCAAGGGTGCGTTGTAAACGTCTATATTAGAGCCTTACTTTTGATGCAAAATTTATGCGTTTATGGTTTCTAGCTTGCAAATTCAATTTAGATCGTAGTATTTCTAGAAATCCATTCGAATTTTACCATGATTCATAGGGGGATGAAAGTTGCAAACCGATGTCAAACTTGTAGCGAAGCATTTGCTCAATATTTATATTAGCAGAAATTTTTAAAAATGTCTATATGTATTTGAGAATGACTAAATGGAAATAGGATTTATGTATGTTTGTGTCTTGTTCTGTTATAACTAAAAACGTAGTGGAGGATGTTTTGACGAATTTTTTTTTCTTCCTACGAATTGAATTACATTGAAAAAGTAAAAGTTTTACATGCTAATGTTTTAAAATTGATCTACTATCTGTAAACATGGCTTAATGAGGCGAAAAAAGGAAAAGATCTGTTCGATAAAAGTTACAATGTTACTATGACATGAAATGTGGCAGATGTGACCATAAACGTGCCATGCTTTTCTTGTGGAAATGCAGTGATTCATTTTTGTGGATGGATACTTTGGGTGGTTCGCCCTTTCTCTCGAAATGACGATAAATACTCGATCATCAAAGCCAGCCAAAGGATGATTATTTGTGCATAAAGTATTGTTAAAAAATTTTTTTTCACAGCAAAATACCATCGATCAATCGTAATAACTCAGCGCATTTAATTGCTAGTTCATCAGTTTGCTTGCTGTCTAATCCTCCAGTTTCTTTACTTGTCGGCGACTCCGACTCCTCTCACACACAACTTCCGACGATCCACACAACTTTTCCCAGCTTCAGAGTGCTCGTCTTTTATAGTTCCGGGAGGCGGGGCTAGAATCTTCAGACCAATCAGGGCGTACCTGGGTGTATCTCGGTTATTACTGGATGGATCGTGAAACTTCTCGAACTTTCCAGTGTTATCCATTTAGTCGCCAAACTCGCCAAATTCATCGCCAAGTCGCCAAATGGTCGCCAAGCTCAGCACGCACAATACAGATCTTACAAAGTTTTTAACGGTTTTTCCAGGATGACACTATTCGTGCCAGATAGCAAAATTACAGATTTGTAACAGTATATTCACCATGGTTTGGCGGTACCTGATCGGATTTCGACCGACCATAGATTTCCAAGAACATTTTCGAGTAGATCAAGTCAAAGTCAGTGGAAACAAGATTTGACTGATTTTATTTAATATAACCAAACCAAACCAAACTGAACTTGACTGATTTTATTCATGGTTAGCAGAATAGGGTATTTTGCTCGCTGTTAAAACATCGCCACTTCTCTTTTAGCACAAGATCTTGTGCCATATTTGCACGATGTTGTTCAACATTTTGAATGATGGCGAGCATCATGTAGATAACGTAACGATGTTATTTCATATTTTGCGGTAATAAGGATTGATTAAACTCATGATTTCGTAGAATGGACGATCTAGTCCAATTACTTAGTTTAAAAAGATAATCCTATAAATGAAACTTTTTGGGAAGTTATCTCGTAATTTGTGCAATTTATTTTTTGAGCAGTAATTATAGACGCCTGTTGTGTATTTATGCTTTACATAAATTAGAAACTAACTCTTATATTCGGCATTCTTCATGATGAAAAATATTTTCATGTCTTATTTTATTAAAAAATAGTTAATTAATTGTCATGAAATCTTCATTAAAAGGTTTTTCAGACTTCAGTAATTATGAGGAAAACCGGAAACACTTAATAGGTAATGTGTCTGTTCATCTGTAAGACGGACGCACAGATAAATATTTTTTTTGTTTATTATATGTTATAATGAAAATTGCCACCCACAGAAGGCAATAGCTGTGTTGCAATCGAGCAATCGGTTCGTTTGTAAACTGATGCAGTCGGTTCGAGTCTAAAACACTATCGTACTAGGATATTCCGGATGCTTGGATAAAGGATCGAAATTTGTTTTTTCTGAAAGGTAAAATTTGCCTTTTTTTTTTTTTTTTTTTTTTTTACCAGTCAGCATATTTGAATTACTGTTTTGCCTAAATGCTGCATGCTAGTTTGTTCGTAACATTTCTTGTTTTATAATGTCTGTGTAAAAACACAAGGAAAAGTAGAACAGATCCAATTTATCCTCATATGAAGCACAATAAATATTTCTTGTCATCTTAATTTTTTAATCCACTTAGTATCTTGCAGAAAGATCGCAAATTTCAAGTTAATTGTAAGAAAACACGCAGTAAGTATTAAGTGATATGTACAATTTACGTTCATCGTGTAACTGTGGATTCATATGAATTAACTCTTCTATGAGTTTCTGCTTTTATTTTAACAAGTAAATATTCCCAATGGAAGAATGTTCAAACAAAATTCCTTATAAAAGCAAACAAACCACAATTTTATTAGAAATTACAACATGACTTTGCAACAAATATTACTTTCATTAACTTTAGTAAATAAAAAAATTATCATTACAATAAGCAAGGCAGAAATCCCTGAGTTACTCTTGTGGATTATTCTATGATACATTTTTTTTTCTTAATTCTAGAAGTCCACTTACCAAACATTTGCTTTAATAAATATATTTACAATGCAATATCATAAATAATAAATATCCTTACTAATCGAATCTACGAACTCAGTGGTATTTGTGAACATGGTATTCTCATAGAATCCATTTTAATATAAAATGCATCCTGGTTTAGTAGTTTTGTGATTTAGGAATTTTTTGATGGTTTGTATAAGATTGCTAAATTGAAGTTCGATTATATTTATATTTATGTGGTTTTTCGAATATTAGCTGTAAATTTCTGTCATAAAAGTCTTTTTAAAATGATTTTGCCTAATAAGAAGAACAAGTGATACATTAGTTGGATGATATCAATATCTTAATTATTAATCTAAAAACGATCATACAACCACGGACGGAAGAAAAATGTTGCATTTTAAGAAAATGTTATTTTATCGACAATTTTTAATGAATTTTAATAAAAGATATCATGAGTTGTTAGTGTAATATATTACTATAAATTATTTTCATCCGAATATTATGAATGCTTTGGAGTAGATAATTTCAGGTATAGTTTGTTTCCCTTAAATTTTTTTTATCTCAAAAATCAATATTCGGAATAATTATAGTAAAAATCGATTGCAATCTTTAAAAGTTTTGCTATTTATCAATTGTTGTCTGAAATCGAAATATTCTTTCTTTTTTGCAATTACTACAGATAATAAAAATTTAAAAGACAAAAGCAAAATTTGATATTTTAAAGCCTAATTTTAGAAAAAAAAATTCATTTGTAAGATAAATTCAAGCAGATGTTTTAGCAAGATTATTTAAAATAATATTTGGTATAGGCAGATTAAAATGCTTATGATATCTG
The DNA here is from genome assembly GCF_947563725.1 of Argiope bruennichi. Classification (NCBI taxonomy): domain Eukaryota; kingdom Metazoa; phylum Arthropoda; class Arachnida; order Araneae; family Araneidae; genus Argiope; species Argiope bruennichi. Next base: position 63,020,507 of record NC_079154.1, read on the forward strand.
TATGTTATTATTGCAACAGTTATAACCATTGTATCAAAATATTCTTCAAAATTTACTGTTATTATTTAGATTAGTTAGTAAACACATGCGTTCCATGACATATCTAGACATATTTAACCCTTTGTACCAGGGTATCCTTGTCGGACAACAGCTGGTGAAGGTCCAACTGCTGGAGCGACTGGAACCGGATTGTATGCTCCTGGAGGTGCGGGTTCTGCTGAAAGTTGGACATCTGCGGGCCCAGGGCCGCCCAGACCCACTCCAGGTTCATTGGTCTTGACTTGGGCTTTGAAACCACCAGCACCAGCCACATACTCCACGGTACGGTAAATTCCATTGGTATGCATGTAGCCATAGCTGCCAGTGACAGTTCCTGATACATCTCCTGATTCTCGGCGGAAGTGAACATTGCCAAGCTCATCCGTTACTTGGTAGTTGAAGGCATACGGTTTTGGTGGATACTGAAAGTAAAAGAAGATAAATGAAGATTTTTAAATATTCAAAAGAAACGAAATTCGTGAATTTCAAAATAGCCATCATAGTACATGTCATAGCTTGATGTGATAGCGAGTGAACCTTATTTTGGGGCAAGGAAATAAAGGATATTGAGCGTACTGAGTTGCTCTTTATTACCAAAATTTTGTATTCACATCAGATTGCTGAATTTCAACTTTCTGTAATATATGTGCCATTTGAATGCAAATTGTTGCATCTTGTACTTTGAATTTTCGATTAAAATTCCAAGGACTGATTTGTTTTAGCACTGTTCTTTTTGCAAAATACTACTTTCTGTAATATATATGTTCTCCGAAAATAAGAAAATTTAATTTTTTTTGTATATTAAACACTATAACAAATTAATTTGTTATTCGTTGTGCGAAAAAGATATGCGCCATTTCTGCTAATATATTTAAAAATTAATTCATATTAAAAATATCTTAGGCTATTTTATCTTATTTTTTTTATTCTGAATAGTATATTAATGATCCCTTTAAATAAAAACTCCGTTAAAAAGTTAAATAAATCAGAGCTGATTTTAACATAATTAATAATGAAAAATAATGAAATTAATAACAATGAAACGATAATTAATAACGAAACAGAATATTCTTTAGTAAACATGTTAACAAATGTTTTGATAACTATGCAAATTTTCTGAAAATGAAATTTTTTTTTTATTTCTGATTGCTGAACACAAATGTTTCTTAATCATGTGTATTTTTTGCATTATTAACCAGCATCATACTTTGATTATAAGTTTTTAAACAGAAATTTTCTTAAGCGAATAATGATACTCTAACTTGTTCTGAATTTTTGCTATGATTGTTATCTAATTATTAAGCTTCTTAGATGTCACTTAATTCTAATTTTCATTGAAATTTGCTTACTGAGGACTTTTAGATTATGGAAATTTCACCATTTTTCTCATCTCAAATTGCTTTGATTTTAAAAGTATTATTAAAAGATTTTCTTTAGAATTATAATTTTAGATAGAATTATAATTTTATTTCTACTATGTGGGATATATAAAAAGTTTTATATCAGCCAAATAATACAGAGAGAACTGTTAACGATATAAGACTAAGTTAAAATTCTTCTTTGAAATGATGCCATTAAAAAAATTGGAAAGATGATTCACGTCGCAATACCAAAACTTTTTTTTGAAAATGTATATAAAAAATGGAATTTTAGTGCGTGTACAGAGGAAAAGAAATGATGATGTAAATTATGAATTTTTGATAACGTTCAATCTGTATTTTTTCGCTGTTTTTGGCTTCGCAACAATGAAAATTGACAACATTTGAGGAAAATTTACGACTGAGATTTGCAAAAGCGTTAAGAGTTGTTTGTCATTTAAAGACAGGAAAGTTTTGAAATTATGGTCCGAAAATTCTTAAACACTGATTCAAGTTATAAAAGTGTTTTAAAATTCATAATTTTAGAATATTTCTATCAGCGCCTCACTTGTTCATGATTCGTTTTTGATATTTTTCACTTGTTCATTTTCGATATTCTATTTTGATATTTTTCATAAAATATTATTTCTTACTTTCTAGTAGGCTATAAGAGCTTGCTTTAAAAATCTTTATATTCATTAATTAATCTAAAAACGCAATCCTAAATAACTGAATAATAAGAAATAACTGAATTTAAAATATGTAGATTTTTAGAAATATCTTATTAATATTTGATTTTTGCTAATAATGTATAATATTTTTCTCGTTGTAAAGTATTTTTCATCTTTTCACTAAATGGTCGCAATCTGTATAATTCAAAATATGTTAAATTAAATTTCTTTGATTCGCTCCATTAATTTTGACTCCATTTGTGATTTTCATAAATTTATTTAAATGCATATCTAAGATGTAGAATATTTTTTAATTCCAAAATAAATTTGAAACTATTCTTTTTCATCTGAATTCATTATTCAAGTGATTTGGAAAAACGTAAGAAGTCTTGATATACAAAATTCGTCTTTTTTCGTTTTTAATTATTTCCTTTTTAACCTTACAATAATCTAAATATGCCATAAAAAACTTTGATAAGACGTGTTAAGCATCAAAAATGCCCTTTTCTCTGTATGTTAGTTTTTAATTTTGATTTTAATTTTGGTGATTATTTTTTGAAAACAATCTTATAATTGGAGTAAAGAAAATGACAATATTCTTCGGAAAATAATAAAGTACATAAAATAATAATAATAAAAAAAAAAGACTTACATTTTGCGCCCCATATTCTCCTATATTATTTGAAGGTCCACTTGGGGCACCTAAACATTGCACTGAGTATACGAAAGCACTTAGAAGAATAATTGTCTGAAAATAAAGGAAAAAAAAAAAAGGTTTTTTTCATACTCTTTTTGTTATTTTAATGACGGAACTAATGCAAAGTTTTTAAAGTAAAAATTCTATAAAGTAAAATTTCATAGAAGTTAAGTTCTATGAGAAACAAAGAAAAAATGCTTAAGGGAACTTTAAATATCTTAATTACTTTATATAGTTTCCTTATAAGTATTGTATACTGTACTCGGTCATTCAATAATTTTTGTTTGTTTGAAAACTGTAAATTAAGTGATATGTAGTAGTTAATTTCATTAAAAAAATTGTACGGCAAATTTCCCTTTCATCTCGTAAGTCTTACTTTTACATGAACTAGAAGCTGTGGTAGACGGAGTGCTATCGTGTTAACAACATATTGGACATGAATGTTATCGATAAATTAATGAAGATTGTAATAGAAAATCTCATGCACATTGTTAGAATATTTCAGAATTAAAAAAATTCTGCTAAACATAAACAGCAAAAAGTAAAGTAAGTATGATTAAATGAACAACAAAATGAATAAATTTGTACAAAAGATGTTTGATGTATTGAAAATATTCTAGAATTATTACATAAAAACATTAATCATTCTCAAGAATGATAAAATTCAATCCCAAAAATGCTGACATTCGCATTTTTGCTGGAATGCAATATTAAATGAAACAAAAAATAATACTGAAAGAAAATATTAGCAATAATTTACAATTGAAATGAGAATATTACGTATCAACAGACCTCAATTCATTAATATAACATAAAATACATAAAAAGAGTAAGTCCAGTAATGGTAATAGCTTGTAGCAGCCATTACTCCTAATCTCCAGCCTTTTGAGAGGCATCGTAACAACTAAGTAACACAACTAACTAAATCGTTTATATTAGCCTGATAAATTGCAATAGTATAATTCAGAACACATTAAAGAGTATTGCTTACAACATCCACAAAAATTGCATAAAAAAATAAGAAAACACTAGAATATAATTTTAGAAAAAAAGTTGTCATAACTTTAAATAGCTGAATAAGATCCGAATAAAATGTGTACTGCAATAATCTTAAAAATCATTCAATAGCAATGTCTGAAATAACTGTATAAAAGGATGGCAATGGTATTTATTTTAATCATTACTGGCTGAAAAAAAATTCTTCAATTCTTGTCTCATTTCGTTCAATCTTACGTTTTGAGTTTGAGGAACGTTGAATGATTTTTAGCAATTTTATCTTAAAACGAAACCCATTTTGTAAGAATTGATAAGTATTTTTTGTTAAAATTATTGACTTCTGATTCACTGAATTTGGCCAGAACTGCTTTCTGTTTTGCTCAAAAATTGAATTTAAGGAGACGGGACCAGTTTTCTTAACTTAAATGCAATGAAATTTATATAAATAGGTTTTTAAGTCGTTTACAGTGCCAATGTTTGAGTTGTTGTCGTTTAAGTTAAAATCGTTTTATGTTTCTGACTTTAAGATTTGTTCTCTTTTAATATTGGTTAGACTAATTGTTTCCATGTGCAATTATTATCACCAACAAAGCTTATGCCTTTTTGCCTTTTCCATATTTAAAAAGCATGCCTTTTCCACTTTTAAAGCATTTGTTTACTTTAATAGCTTTAAATTGGTTAAAATTTTTATAGATTCAAAAATAAATAGCCCTTTTAATAAAAAAAGGCGCATAATATTTTGAATATAACAATTGTGTATTAAAACTTTAAAATGAAAAGTACAATTCTTATCTAAAGTGTTCAAATATTTTTTTCAAAGTGAGATATTTAAAAATTTTTTTTTTTTTTGTTGAATACTTTATGCAAGCAATGTAATCCCTCTTATAGTGATTTAAAGAACTTTAAAATTTATTTAATTATATTCATAGAATATAGAAGGTACATATATATTTAATTAACGCTCATAATTCAAAAATTTGATTTAGAAATTAACAATAATAAATATGAATTATTGACTAAATTTTAATGTTATGTTAATATAAAACGCAAGAGATCAGCGGAAAAAAATCGAAATCCAAGCATTTTTGAATTAGTTAACAATATAACATTATTCACTGAATTATAAACAAGCTTCCTACAGATGCACTTTTTTTTATAAAAAAATTATTACAATTATAAAAAACTTACTGCACTTATATCCGCCAACATGTTGAAGTGTTGTTTGCGAGTTAATCCGTTAATGAGCGAGAACGTTAACTAAACCTCTTATATACTCACTTTCATGCCAGTCCTTCACCTAAGTACCTTTGTTAGCCCATAGTGTGTCAAAAACAGCAAAAAATATAACAAAATGTAACTTTCTAACACTATCTCTATTCGATCAAGTTAAACATAGATCTGAAAAAGATATTGTAATTTTGTTCGAAAAATAATAAATTAAGATATAACCTCGTTGCCATCAATGAGCTTTATACTATTTAACAATAATAAAAAAATAAAAGACCTTAAAACAATAGTTCTGCTTTCAACAACATTTTTCATCTGCCGCTTGAGTAATCGATTTCTAGAGAAATGAATCTTTTGTACCTATTGATTTAGAAAATCTATTGTTGACGGACCGATAGCAGCAAGTCGAGAACCAGAAAAACATAAAAACTAATACAAAAACCGGGAAGCTGCGCAGACGCTTGGGAAATTAGATTGTGAGAAAAAGAAAGGTAGCAGCAACAACAACACTTCTGAGTGTATTTGGTCTTCCGGAAAATTTCTTTTGTGCGTCAGAACTTGTTTTCTAATGAAACAGTGGGAAGTTGTGAATACTGCGCATTCCAGTGGGAGGGATTATTTTTTAAACATTTATTAAATCCTTAATTTATTAATCCTTAAAAAAACTTGATGTGTCTTTTCTTTTACCTTACATATAAATATAACGATGCAACTTGAAAATGAATCCAAATGTCATACAATCAAAACTTTCTCCATTTACGCTCTTTAAACGTATATTTAAAGCATTCATAATAATCTTTTCTAATTAATAATGGTGTAATATAGTAATAATTTTTTTTTTTTACATTTTAAATTTAAACAAACAGGAATGGTTTCCATGAAACTTTCTTGTATAATCTGTAATAAATGTGTTATCTTCCCATATTCCTCTTTGAATTGTGTACCTTGAACAAGGTTTTAAAAGCTTCTAGTGTTCATTGGTTTATTTTCAAAGCCGTTTATAAAATACAATACGTCAAAATACATTTTTTTTTTGCAAACGTTATCGTTTCTATATAGTTAATCGTAATTTTAAAAATGAAATAAAAATGTACAAATCAAGCCTAAAATATTACCGATTTTTCAATCTACCGAAGCGATGTTTCAAGAAGAAATTTGAATCTCCTATGCATTGATTTTTAATTTATAAAAAGTTCTAACATTCAGCATGTCTCCGTGAAAAACTTAGAGGTATGAGAAACTTAAATCTATTTATTCCATATATAATTTTTTAGAAACATTTGGTATAATTTACTCCCTGAATAGTAGATAAATTTTTATAGCATTTAATTAATTTGAGAATTCATAAAAATGTGTTTGAAGATTTATTCGGATATTAATATTTACTGATAGAAAAATGCTATGCCAGATTTCAAGATTTTTAACTCTTTGTGTATATTCAAGTTTAAGTAATTCTGAAAATCAAAATAATAATAATTTCTAAGGAACAAATCTTTAATAAATCGTTCTTAACCCCACTTCTTAACACGACACATCCTTTTTTCATTAAAATATATAATATGAAGGCTATAACCTTTTCAAAACTATTTCGATGTTTCTTCGCTTTTTCGTAAAATTTATCACGCGCGCGCGCACACACACACACACACTAAAGTCATAATAAGACATAATTTTAATTATACTATCATTTTTAGATCTCCGAAATCCATCTGTGTGTTTCTATGTGCATGCATATATATATATATATATATATATAAGCATAATAATTCAAACATGGAAAAATTGTCGTATGGTCCTTGCATGTTTATTCATTCAATCAGTCTCTCCAAAATTAGATCATGCTCAGTATCTAAAAGCTGCTATTTTGTAAGATTTGTGGACATATTTTGCATTTTATACTCATTTTGCTGTAATTTTATACTGCTTCTAAAATCTCAATTTTAAGATTACGGAACCGAATCCTGATTTTATTAAAGATATAAGAGGAATACCGGATCTAAAAAATGGTTATTTTGTGTTGTATCGTACATTCTCATACTCAATAGGGGGTGCTGTGTCATATCATTCAATGCCCATTCTCAAAATATCTGTCATGTAGCTTTGAATCGGTCGATAATCTAACAATTCACATCAATCCATCTCATGTTTTATGTTTTTATGCACATTTAATTAACACGATTTGTTTTATGCATGTAAATAAATATGGTTTTTGTAATTGATTTCTTATTTCCTTTTTTTTAATCTGTTGAAGTTCTGAAGTTTTGTGAATATATATGTTCTTGCTGACAGTATAATATAATAATATTTTCATATTTATACACTGAATTTTATCACGATTATACCAGAGCTATTCTACTGCATAGGTTATTTTTATATTTATCTCTTCATCACGATGATATATTTATTACTGTATTTTTTTACGATGACACCATAGTTATCTATTAACTATAGTATCATAGTATCATCATAATGATGACTATATTATTTAACTTGAATGAATAATATTATATATATATATATATATATATATATATATATATATATAATGATATTTTAATCTTTTAATTTAAACCAAATTAATTTCCAAAGCTTTATTTTAATTTTGCCCATAGAAATTTCATTCTCTTATTTCCTGATCCAATTCCACTTTCTGTTTAATTAATTCAACTGAAGATTTATAAAAATTATGCGGCATCAGTTCCCCGTGCTTAGAGAAAGTGATCCCTTCGGTGCCCTTATCCAAGATCAACACGAGTATTGAATTAACACGTGGCCGGAAATCCCATTTTATATAAGACTAGTGATCATTTGTTTTGTCCCTTCCTTACTTCTGCTTTTGTTTCGCACTGTTATGGACGTGTTCTGTCCGCGCCTGCTTGTAAATAAATTGCCTTCCCTGGATGGATTAAAATGAATTTTAAAATGTAAAATGCCTCTTCTATATCTTCAAACTTGCCTTCTGCATTTTAGAATTTTATATATATATGTTTTTATATTAATGTACTTTTATTAGATAGTTGATTAAGTTAATTGAATTTCTATTGAGTTTAAAAAGCAGCGAATTTGATAAAATAAATTAAGATAGAGATTTCATAATTAGATTCATAGAGATAGAGATTTCATAATTTTGTAATTATTAATGTTAAATTTCTAAAAAAAAAAGAAAAATAATAATAAAAAAAATTAATTTTTAGTTCCAAATAACAGTATGCTTTCATACCTCTTCTTATTTTCAATAAAGAATATTATTTTTAAGGATCGAATTTCCTTTTCTAAATGCAAAATTTGAAGAATCTCCTTTCGTGTTCATTAAAATAAGGAACTTATGGAATGAACAAAGAAATAAATTTTTTTTTCTTTCTAGTCTAATTGTTTAATTCCTATTCTGTTTTACAAAATTTTCCAAGTCTGCATTTTCCATAGAGTTTCGTCTTAATTTTAACTATATATATATATTTTTAACTATAATAGTTTTTCTATTTTTGTATATTATATTATAATGAAAATGCGATTTTTCTTGGCTTTATGAATGTTTATATAATCAGAATTAACGAATAAACCTGTTTGAAGTCTATATTTTATTGCATTTTATTAATATAACTACATTTTTTAAAGCTTTATCAGTCTTGCTTTTTATGAAGATTTCATCATCTAATTGCATTTTTTTACATTTTTAAATTCAGTCACTATGTATTTGTAGAAGCATAAAAATAGTAGTTATAAAATGTTTTACAAAATATAGATATAATTTCATTTATTTAACATGGCATTCTGCTGTTTGAAAAATTAACTGTGTAAGAAATTCACGATTTTTATTTTCTACCAGACGATAATTTGCTAGTAACAATTTTCAGTTGACAAAGCGATTTAATCCTCCACAACTGTCACAACTTATTGGAAGAATTCTTTAATGAATGGCATAATATGGTATGCATTGAAAATAGCGATTCATATTTTAAACATATTTCGTTTAAAATATGAATCACAATGCTTAAGAAAAATATTTTGAGCTAACCGAGCTAAACTATTGTTTCATTAATGTATATTTCTATGTAACAGTTCATTTTCTATTCATCTTCTCCAAAATTTACTACAGTTAAATTAATAAACAAAGTTTAAAATATATTTAGTTTTTGTAAATAAAAATTAAACTTTAACGCATTATTTATTAATGACGATGTAGAAAGTTATATTTATTGCTAAATATTACAGCTTACAGCATTAAAAAGAGAGTTTTGATTAGGATTAAAAGGTTAAACAATTCAGATATTTTTAGTTTCAAAATAATTTATACATGTAAAGATAGTTGGATTATTAAAAAGAAAATAATATTAAAAAAATACTTTGTTCTTCAAAAATTGGATTAATTGAAATTATAAAATTTTTCTGCGATATCAGAAATTCTTTCAATGAAATCTTTGCAAAGAAACCCAGAATTTTAGGGAGACATTTGGAAATAAATAAACCAATCAGTTTGAGAGATTTTGCTTTTTTTGTTGATCAAAATATTGAATTAATAAATTAGAGTTCTGTATTGAATCAAAATATACGCTAATGAAGCAATTTAAGCTGTTGCCACTTTAAACAAACAACGAAGCAGAATTAGCCATGCTATTTAAATGCATACTTAAGTACATTCTATTATTTTTAATCAAGAGTAGGGAAGTGAACTGCATTTTAGTACTCAGTAATCATCCCCATGAAAACCACTTCAAGCACTTGGTTGCAAGTTGCCGATCGAAAAGGAAGAATTATCTTGGTTTTCAATTCCATCATAATCCAAGGGGTGCTGAGAATACTGCTCATGAGCATCGGCCTCAAATAGTTTGCTATCACCCGAGGTGAGATGCATAGCATGCACCGCCGGCTTTGAGTGGCTCATATACAAGGACCTTTCCCCTTCATTATCTCCAAGGCTCCGTTGCTTAATATTATCGCCTGTCATCGTTGATATTTCATAATTTCCATTAAAATCCCGGGACAAATGCAGGACTTTAATTGTTGGCTTCGTACTGTAGATGTGCAGAGGTTTTTCGTCTTCATCGTCTTCCATATATGTATGGTATCTAATTGCATTTCTGTAGTTATAAGGCAATTCATATTCTCTGTTAACTACAAGACCTTGTCCTTTCTTCCATACTTGCTCGTAGCCTCTAGGTTTTGGCTTTATATGGAACATCATGCCTGGTGCTCTCATTCCCACATTAAAAGCGCTGTAATCGGGTGCCTGTTCTTTGTCTTCTACCAAGTGCGATGAAAGTGCCTGGAGATCGTCGAAGTCACTGACACCTTTCATGTCAGAATGGGCTGATAAATAGCTCTCTTTTTGGTTTAAATTGCCATTGCTATCCATAACGGAATATTCCACTTTTTGAGGGGGTGTTGAGAGAGTTATTATGTGAGGTTTCTCTTCCTCACTTGTGTCTTCCTCAGTCATCAGGTTTCCATCTCCAGAACTGCTCATCTTGGGTTCATACATTTCCTCAGGGACTGGTTCCGAAATCGCGGCTGGTGTCTCCTCGACTTGAAGAGTGTAATTGATAACCGTCTTTGTGCCAGTGTCCTTTGTAAAATCCATAGATCCTTTTAAGACCCCGGAGCCATCCCCATATTCGTTACGATACAGGACATGACCGACTGGATCCTTGATTTGGTATGTTAAATTGTATGCATGATACAGATCCTGTAAAAGAAGGAAAAGTAATTTAAAAATAATTATTATTTAATATTTTTGCTTTGCTTAAATGTATAATAGTACAATTATGAGTCAAGTTTATTTATTGTAGCTGTTCAGCTTTATTGATGTGATCAGAGAAGTGGAAATTAGAATTGCTGTTTTTGAGATCACTATTAGTCACAATAAAAACACATTTAATAAACATTTGGAATTTTTTTTTTATCGCGGAAACGAATTGATTTAATCATTACAAGCATGATACTATTAAAAGTTATTTTTAGCTTAGATAATGTGGTATTATGTTCCGGAAATAATTGTTATAAATGTTAGCTTAAAAATATGCAAAATAGTGAAAGTTTTAAGAAATGGGAAAATAATTACTAAATAAAAATATTTTCAAAAATATCATGTTACGATTAATTGATTAACTGCGGTTATTATTAATGGCTATTATTAATAAGAATCAATTAATTGTCTTGACCCAATACGCACACACATAAATACGTAAAAGCACACACACACACACACACACACACACACACACACATGCAAAAAGAGATAGGCAATCGAAATTATTTTTCAAAATTAAGGAATAAAGTGTAATAGGAAATAGTTTCTTTCAGAGAAGGTGATAAAATGTTTTGTAAATTTAAATAAGCAACATAAAATGTTTTCTCCTGGTTTCATTTGATTTATTAGATCGATCATCCGTTTTGAACGAATATGAGGTTAAATTAATGAAGATCTTCGTATTGGGGTGAAAACATACTTAGGTGTAGCCTTCTGAACCAACATCATCTGTCTGAGCTTTTATATTTGGTTCAAAGGCCTGATATTTGATATAAAGCAGGACTAAACTGCACTATTCTCACATGTTTGAGAAATCGCTCTTGAACCTATACTCGTATAATTTATCAATTTAAGGAAATTTCTGTCCTGAAAGACTAAATGCCAAACAAAATTAATTTAAATATAATGTAATGATAGAATTGCTGGCTTTAAAATTGGAGAAAGGGATTCAAATTTCTGTTGTGTGAATCATTTAATTCTCCTGTTTTTTTAAACTATTACGAACACATGAATCTAAATTTATATAGTCATATTTGAGTATCGAATTGTATTTAAAAATATTACTCTCTAAAATTATCAACTCAGATAAAAATAAATTTTTGCTTTTAAATTAGCGTGTGATTTGCTGAAGAAATCTGACATTTCTTTTCTTTTCTTTCTTTTTTTGTCAATTGAGAATATCTGAAAATGCTATTCATGAATGACCTTGTATCTGTTTTGCCAACTACTTAGAATTAGATAATAATGTCGGACGAGAGGAAATTTGGCGAGTAAGAAAGGCTATTTCATATAGGTACAAAGGCTGGCTAGTTATCCACAATTAATGTGCAAACTAATTTTTAGAATTATTTGTTTATGCATAGGGTGACAATAAGATAAGTTTTCATAAATGAAAAAAAAAAAAAAAAACGAAAGAAAGAATTAAAAAAGTTTATAAAAACCAATGTTTTTTAATTTTTTGTTAATCTACATGGATATTTATAATTAAAATAAAGTGTTTAGAGTTGAATTACAAAGAAAATATAAGATAGAAAGCAACTTCCTTTCATTATATAAGTACTTCATGTCTAACTTCGGGCCATTGGTGGAATTTTGACTTTAACTACAGTCATTGGTTATATATTATATAGTCAATAGTCAGTGACGATTTTTTTGAGTGATTAATTATTAATTACAAGAAACGTGACATTTCTGCTTATTAAAGATGACTTTGAAAGCGATTAATCACTGTGATTAATATGCCATTACATACTATTTACATCATTGGGAAAAGATTCATAGAGATAAAAATAAACATTTTCGTCACAAGGGACAAGAGTCGCATTATAGATTAAATTGTAGTAGCAACTATAAAGAATTTACCCTGTCCTGATTTTACATACGAGGTGAGTTGAATGACTGACTTGCTGCAATAATTTTGCGATAAAATTTGGCACTGTTGTCGATGCATATAAGATCCCATTACGAACAGCCACGACTCATCCCCATGTATGTCCCTGATTGGATAAATACGAGCAGTGATATTTAGAGCACAGGTATTTTAAATTACTTCAAACAAAGATTCCAAAATCCAATGATACTCAATTCAAGTTAATATTTCACACACATTTCATATTTATTTCATTGACAGCTTCGGATTATTAAATCGTAATAAATATTACTGACTATTTTGAAATCAAATTTTGATGCCGGCATTTACTACATTAATGCTATTTTGGCAGATATGAAAAAGAAGAACCATCATAATTCATTTTTACCTTTTGAAGTGGGGTACCTGCTAAATTAAAATCTCTTTATCTTAATTTGTTACTATTTAGATCAGATACAAATTATTTAAAGAAATCATATGATAATCTTGGAAGTCATGTAAATTATTTGAAGCTTGATGGCAGGTGTACATGTTTTACTATTTTCTTTATTCATGATATGTTGTTTAAATTACTATTATCACATAAAGCAGTTATATGCTTTTAAAGGCTGCATTTTATGTTTCTCTATGTAAAAGAATTAAGGAAATCATATTGTTCTGTAGTTTCGTTTAGGAATATATTTCTGTTGGGAATATTTTATTAATTTGAAATAAGTACACTATAGAGATTAACTTCATTTACATATTCCATTTATCAAAAACACGCAAGAAACACACTCTAATAGCAAATTAAAAGACACATATAGAAGGAAAAAAAAAGAATGAAGAATTACAAAGTTCTTACCTTATATAAATAAAAATACAAAAACATTTTAAAATATTAAACTTGCATATTAAAATTGCAAGCATGCATCAACGTATTAAATCATTTGAATTCCCGGATGTCATATAAATTAATAAGAATAATTTTAAAAAATATATTTATAGTATATCTGTAATCTGTTTTATTTATTTATTTTTGATTCCGTAATTTTTTGCTTTGTATCTTTTTAATCTATTTATTCGTTTGTACTATTGATTTTCCCACAAGAAGTTTTTCTAAATCACAAAATTTATAATAAAAAATAATTTTACCCTTCGTAATTGCAAAAGAGAATCCAGTTGCGATGGAATGTTTTTTACGGCATCCAATGACTCTGTCTTTTGAGTTTCCGATTCCTTTTGCAGTGTTTCTTTTGGGGTCTTGTAGCTGGCAAGAATGACCTGAAGATAATTTGGAACGTCAAGGTTTTTCTTGGAGCTCATTGAAAGAGCCGATGCAGTCATGAACATTAGAACACACGCTACCTATAAAATAGAATATAATATTTTAAAATTAAGTTACGGAAGATGAGAATGACCATTTTTCGTCTGTTTTGAAAAAAAAATGTCTGATGTTGTTGTGAAAGGAAAGTTCTTTGTAGTAGATTTATACTTCCAATTATCATATTTCATCTTAGTATATTGAACCATCATATAATCATTCGATACAAAAATCATATGGAGTTAGTTAGAATCTCAAATTTCTTACGGATGTTTCAACTGAATCAGAAAAGCGATACGTTAACTAGACATCTTAAAATTTTAGCAGCATAACGCACTTCCGTTTTTAGAGCTTATGTGGTTCCTACCCAGTTTGTTATCGTTGTAGATGGACTTTATAAAAGAAAAAAAATATTACATTGACAATAACGTTAAAAAAAGAAATTTCAACAATGTTTTGACTACATGAATACTGAACGAATGGAGATAATGAAGTATTTGGTAAAATAAAAAAAAGCATAAATATTATCTTGACAGCAATGAAGGAAAGGAAATATTCACAATGTTTTGAGCACTCTTTAACTAAACAGAATGTCATATTTTATACGGAAATGAGAAAATACAACTATGGAGATTTAACTTATAGAAGTAGAGAACATATGAACACTCTGTGAAGTATATGCATACTGTAGAGTCCAGTGAAAACTCAGCCAGCTAGATTTTGTTACTTTGATTTAGTCATTTAAAGAATGAGGCAAAGCGAAAAGGGTTATATTTTCATTTCAAAACCATTAATATTATGATGTTCTTTTTAACAGTATTATCTGCCTAATTTAAACTTATAAGGGCATATTCATCTTTACTACTAATAAAGATGAATGCGTGTTTTTATGCATATGTATGGAAATGATAGCACTCTATAAGCCAGACTGTTTGGCCCTAGAGATAGTAAATTTGGCACATGTATGCTTTGGAGAATGTGATAAAGCAAGAAAGTAGGTCTGACTGAAATTTTAACAAATGGAAATACTATTATACAAATCATACTATAAATATTTTTAATAATTTATTAAAATTGGGGGACATAAACAATTAAGTACATTATATCACCGAAAAAGATGAGATGTTGCCGTAATTGTTTTTAAATTTTAAAGTAATATAATTGGTAATTATCTCTGAGATAATATTTTCAGAACTTATTACTAAAAATTTCAAAATTTCGTTTCTTTTTTTTGATTAATTAAAATTAATTCAATTATTGAAAAATTACTTAGAGGTGCACATTTCTATTCTCCAAAATATATTTGTGTCAAATTTTATAATATTAATTTTAATAGTTTGGTCTCATGCTTTAAGAAAGAAAGATGAGAAACACATTTACGCTATTAGTATTAATCGATACAATTGTATAATGAACATTAAATATAGATGGTTCTTTCATCTAAAATGCATTATAATGATATATTACAGATTTTTTTAAAAAATTTTAAAGTCATCTCGAAAATTTTTAAAGACATTTTGCTAGACACACTATGGAAATGTTTGACATATTAGTAGTTTAAATCATTAAAAAAAGGATTTATATAAGAAATTCAAAGTTGTGTATGTGATAATATTAAAAAACATATATAATCAATATGCATTCCATTGGTCTTTTTAAGACCAGAATAAATCCTAAAATTTTTGCGGAGTCCTCTAAAATGACCATATATATTAAATAATTCGATTTATCAGTCATAGAATTTTAAATGTTGAATTGTCAATAGGATTTAAATATTTTTAAACATTTTAGCTGTATTTTCTCTTTATAACTTCTATTATTATCTTTACAACTTCTATATATATTACTTAATTTTTGTAAGTAGTTTAATTAATCTGCTTGAAGTGCATTGATCAGTATGTCAGTAAGTGCATCAGGGTATAATAGTTCAAAAATGATTTATCTGTAATTATTTAGGCTTAATTTCAATTCTCCATTCTGGCATAACATTTTTTTGGGTGAGGGATATGAAGATTGTTATAATTTAAAAAATTGTGATGGAGCGCTGTTTTTATATTTGTCCTGGGCGCCATTTTATGTAGGTATGCCTCTGAAAATATGCAATTGACCAATGATGGTTCTTTACATTTTAATAAAAATGCCCTCATTTTAATTACCAATGATTGAGTACTTTTGCTTCCATTTTACCTGCTTCATTTTAAAATACATTTTCTTAAGTATTCCCATCTCTTTATTTTCTTAAATGGCTAGAACGGTCTTCCCAAAACTTTCTCACATTCTCTCTGAAAATATTGTTATCCCCCCCCCTTGAACATCAAATTACGGAACTTGGGAAATTCTATGGATATCACGAATGCTTGGATTTTAATTTTCTGAATTCCACGCATATTAGAGTTGTGTGTTTCGTACCTTAGTAAAGAAAATCGAACATGAATTTTAGTTTTTTTTCTCTCTTTTCTCATAGTTTTGGCGAACAATAGATACGAAATATTCTATCTTTACCATTTTTGTAAGTACAAGGCATGCTTTAAATAAATTTTTTAAAATTTGGTTTAACTTCAAAGTTAAAATATGATAAAAAAATTTTTCATTGTTCCTGAGTGTTGTTTTAAACATTTCTGCTCTTTCGCGTGATACAATTGGATTATAATGATATAGACTGAAATTTAAGGAAATGCATAAGACAATAAAAAGAGTGGTGCAAGGTTTCTAAAATAATACATGTCTATCAGAATTCGAAGTTTAACAATATTTTTCAAGCCATTACACACAGTTACACAAAATATTTAATTGGAAATATCATACAAAATAATTCATAATAAGAGTAACCAACTGGTCACAAAAGGTGTCTAGTTTACACCAATATAAAATTCTACTAATAGAAACTAATTTAAAGCCTAATATGACAAATTGTGTATCATTAGAAAAAAAAACCTTTTTGTTACCAATACTTTACATAGCATTCTTAGTTTACATAATTTTAGCATATTTTTTATGATGTGAAGATAACGTGAGAAAGATTGAAAAAGCGAAAATTTGGGACAGCTCTATTGACTAGCCAATATTTTGATAAGGGACAAAAATTTTTAAATAAAAATTTCAATGATTTGTTTCAGTAGCATTTTAATAAATCTCAGATATTGTTTCAAATTAATATTTTAAAAAGAACTATAGCCTAATTTTAATTGTTGTAGGAAGGTAATATTAAACCCCCTTATAAAGGCTTCGAGATTTTGAATTAATAAATATTTGTTTCTTATGAATTTTTAAAAACGGAAATAGATTAATGAAAATAGCTAAAAAATATCGCCAATCATAAAATTTAAAATTTTTCCATAAAATAATTCTGAATACAAAAATCTCACCTGAAGTAACATCGTCATATTTTTCTTCCTTCGATTTTGATAACTGAATGTGCTTGTGAGATTCCAAGAGAGCTTCTTATAGTAAGAGAGAAACAATTAAAGGAAGAAAAAGCAATTAAAAATTACCGAGAATTCTTTGAAGTCATTGCGATCGAAAAACTATTAAAACCAAAGATTGCATTATTTTTCCTTTAGCTAAGAAAAATAGATTCGATATTCACTAATTAAGACAAATAGTGTAATCTCAGAAGCGCAGGGAATAATGAAATTTCATTGTTTCATAATTCTTTTGCAATCCATTGTGAATTATTCTCTAATTACTCTATGAGGGGGAAAATAATTTTTTTTGCTCTTTGTTTAATATATGAATCATAACTTTCGAAAGAGAAAAATGTTTTTACATAATGCTTCGCTCTAGCTGTGTTGGCATGTGATGCAGCCTTGAAATTCGAGGGTTGCAGATTTGAAATCGGGTTAATCCAAAATTTTCCATTATCAACTGATTAAATATATTTATTTTTGATTTATGATTTGCAAATTATTCAATGGTGATTTTATAACAGTAGTTAAAATTTATACATCAAGGTGAGAAGACCGATAGAAGCAATTGGAAATAATATACGGTGCTTCAACAAGCCGGTGTGTCAAAGCATTTACAATCGACATAAGGAACTTTATGTTTTTTTTTAATATTGCTAATACTATAACATATGCAAGTAATTTTTAAGAATCCGATACTTTGCTGTCATGTAAAAAGCTTACAATGTTAAAATTCAGCTATTTTTATCACAATTAAATAAATTATTAAAAATTTTGAATTTTTTTAAATTTGGAAATTTATTTTATTAATTTGAGTAGTAAGATTAAGTTCTTTAAACGAATCAAAAAATTTTTGAGTAACATATTTAGTTTCTGAGATATTGACAAAAGTCTGTACGATTCATTTAACCCCGGTCGAGTTATTATTTAAAATTTTATGACTCGTTAAATTTTTATCAGAGACTTACAAAATCATCCATTTGAGTAATAAGATTATGTTCTTTAAATGAATCAAAAACCTTTTTATTAATATGTTATAGCTTCTAAGATATCGACAAAAGTTTTTATGATTCACTTAAGTGGACAGTGGACTGACTCTATTAGACACTTTTGGAAATTATTCAGTCACGGTTATGCAATTTTTTATGCATATATATTAAAATATAAAAACGTCAAATTTCTTAAAATACATTTTCAAACAAAATATATTATTTTTTAAAATTTTAAAAGATTTATAATTTTTTAAAATTTCAAAATATTCCGGGCAATTTAATTTTTAATTTTTTTCTATTATATTTTTCTTATTACCCAATGTAAATTTATTTGTCACAAAGATAAGTATGATTTTGCAATTCTAATTAAATGCTAATTTTTTAGAAATATTTTTATGCACACTTACTGAATTTTCATAGGAATTTTATTTTTTTCTGATCTAAAATTGATTTTTAACGAGCTAACAAAACTCGAGACATAAAATTTTCTTTTAATGTTTCTTTATTATCAATTTTGTTTAATTTATTCAAAAATTAAGATATCTGGAACATTTCAAAGATATTTAAATCTAATTATGATATCATTTTGAGAAAAATCATTAAGATGTATTTTTTCTCTCTTCAGTATTAATAAATATATTGAATAGGGATTCAATATATTTATTAATTGAAATGAATTATTCAAATATTTATTTTATTGAATGAACAATACATTTTATAACACTATTTTAGTTGAATAGAAACATATATTTTGGTGATGAAACGATAAAAATAAAATTGAATGTTAACGCCCATTTTTGCTTATTTCAAAGTCCATTGCCCTCTTAACACTGGTCGAACCATTTTTTAAAACTTTGACTCTTTAAATTTTCATCAGAGACTTACAAAATCATTGGATAGTAAGATTATATTCTTTAAATGAATCAAAAAATTTTGAGTAATATGTTATGGTTTTTAAAATATGTCGAAAGTTTTCATTATTCATTTAACTCTGTCGATCCATTTTTTAAAACTTTATGACTCTTCAGTTTTCATTAGAGACTTACAAAATGCTTTTTGAATGTTATTTTTATGACAAGTAATCGATTGAGCGAAAAAAAAATTGTTAAGTGTAATAGGAAAAATTTCGAAATGCTAATTAATCAACTATATTAATTAAGTCAATTAATCAATGCATCTATCCAATCAAACCTTTCCTCTTGAACCATTCCCATTGACATCAGTTTTGAGAAGATATTATTTTGATAATTTCTATACTACTTTTGACGATAAATAGCACTATTTTACTATTTTTATATTACTACTATTTTTTTATTATAAATAGCACACAGGTGTCCCATTATTTTTGTTGACAACTAAATAAATAAGTAAACCACATGGCTGCGTCCAAAATTTAATCAGTAAACTGAATTTAAAACAGCCACAACATGAATGCGAAAGATATTTAAATAAAGTGTGTTTCGGCATAAAAAAATAAAATAAATCCTTTCAACTTGAAAACTGTCTCAAGGCTTCCAGTCCTATAAAATTTATTTAAAACTTGCCCACTTGCTTTCAGTAGTCGATTGAAATTTAAATTCACTGTTCGGTTGACTACCTTTCCATTCCGTGTTCTAAACACATATTCAAATTGCCTTTGCAATGTTTCATTCACTTTGTCTCATGTTTTGAAAATTATCACTGCATTGTGAAAAAAAAATATTTTTGCACTTTTTTAGAAGTTATGAGGTTTCAAACTTTTTTAGTGCAATAGATTTATTCAGAAACTGTTTTTTTTATACAATATTGTGTTTTTGTGTATCGTAACAATTTATATAAAGAAAATTGAAATTGATTTTTGTATAAATTGGTATGATAAATACAAAAATACAATATGGTTAAAAAAATTATATATATATATAATATAATTTTTCTACACAGAATAATATACATTTTTAGTAAAGAAAATCTTTTGTCTATAAAATATTCGAAAATGATTTTTATCTGAGAATTCTGATTAGATTAGATAAAAAGTATATATTTTCATTAAATATGAATAATAATGCACAGATAAATAAATATTAACCCTATGAAAAGTAATACGAATATATGGAGATTAACCAAATAATTTAAATATGGATAATATATTTTTCAGACTTTTTAGAATATTATTGTTCATTGGAATATTTCATCTGAGTTTGTATCAAAGGAAATGGAAATCATACTTATCAAGAATTGTAAAAAATAATTTAAGGATTTTTTTTTTGAATTTCGTCACCATCGTTTCTTGAAAAGTTCATTTATGTTACATATTTTTTATTGATGTATATAATTCTTTATCTAAAATTAATTGTTACTGAATTAATTAATTATATCTGCATACATATCACTAGAAACATCGTTTTCGAAGGAAATGAATAATCGTTTACAATAATGATAATGAATACTTCAATAATCTAATACCAAAATGATAACTGCATAATCTTATAGCCATAATCTTATCTCATGGTGCGTTTCAGAATTTTCCTATATGTTTTAATATGAATGTGTTATTGAATTTTTGCTTGCTTTTGGGCGTGGTTATCTGAGTTATGAAACCAATTATTAGTTTGGAGTCCAATAATTATAAAAAAATCTATTAAGCAAAACAATGAATTAGGTATTGATTTTTATCATTGTCTGGTAATCTAGTTTATATCTGAAAAATTCAATACACGCTTCCTTTACCTTATTTCTGGTACTTATCTTTTTCTTCTTACTTCCTTATAAGTCGAAACTAAACTTGATTGAAATGCGTTTTATGTTTCTAAATTATCTTAAATTCTATGAAAAAAAATTCTAAAATTCTGAATCTGAAAAATGAAAGCATTTTAATAAATAAGTAAGTAATTAAAGTTATTGATAAAAAATAAGTAATTTTAATAATTAGTTAATTAAAATTATAATTTTTTCTGTATATTTTTTGTGTTTTATTTTACTATATTTAATCTTATTTTGATAGTGCTAAATCACTTACAAGATTTGTTTTAATTATCTGTTAGTTGGAAGTCCAAACAAGGTTGCAACTTCGAAGTGGCAAAATTGATCCCTTCTGAAGACAAAAACACAAGAGGGATAAAAAAAAAATGATTGTTAAAAAACCTGGATTTAAGAATTAGTTTGGTTTAAGAATTGTTGTGCAAATAAAAAAGATTTCAAGAATGTGTCTTCTATGGTTGATTAAAAATTGTATCAGAAAAGGTCAGCTAAGTGTATTGAAAAGCATGTGATTACATCAAAAAATAATGCCAGTGCAAATTTTGGAATTTTTGTTATAAAAATTTTAATATATTAATGCAATTACCTATTGCCTCATTCTCGTGTTTTAAGATAAACTTTGTAATTTTAATAAGATTTGACTCTTAAAAATTCCGAGCATATCAATGTGAAAATGCTTGGTCATTGATGACAGATCTAACATATTTCTCATATACTGTGGTTTAGTGAGGAAACTGTTTCTAGAATTCTCTGATTCTGAGGTCGATACAATATTAATAGTTTAACTCGGATATCTTTATATCTTTTGTAATATTTCTATTAACACATTGGATTATAATACAGTACTTTTTTGCTCATTTAAGAAAAAAAATAAGCTTTGCAAACTTGGTAAATGTTTTTGATTCAGATTCTTTTAAAGTAAAATTTCTTGATGTAAATTCCATGACCCATGATTTTTTTTAAACACCTTTATTTAACTTGACTTGTTTAATCTAGGTTAAGTTTGAGTCTTGTAATCGAATTTCACTAGTATCCTGATGTGCCATGAAATTGAAATTTTGTATAGTTATACATTTAATAGTAATATTTTGTATTTTAATATTTACAGATTTTAATTATTAATCAGGCATTAATTAAATTAAATTTTGATTCTGAGCTAGTAGGTCCACCTTGTAGTGAATTTAAGTAATAATAAATCATATGATAAAAAAATAGAAATTAATTAAGATACAAAATTCTGCTGTTTAATGTATTAAAAAAGTATTTTTAAAACTTTAAAAAATTATTCTTTTCAATAATAAACAATTCGTGTTATATACAATTTTTTTTCTGTCTTTTTGATAACTATTGTTTCTTTTCAAAGAATTCATTTTGAATTTTTTATTCAGAAATTCAGGAATTAAACAATTAGTTCAGGCGATGGTTGGTAATTAAAATCATACTTGAATAAAAATGATTTAACTCAAACCATTCAAAATAATCTTCCATTATCTCAGTTATTTCGCAAAACATAGACGAATGTTCCCATGCTTTACACGCTGAAGAATTGTGAAAGTTGAATCATTTATAATGAACAAATATTGTCTTTAAGTAAAATGCGAAATAATCGGTGGAAGTACTAGAAATGAATAATTCTTGCAAAATATGATGAATCTTTTTACAAAACATGATTATGAAAAGCACTTAATTTTTTTTGATGTAGCATCCAAAATAATTTCGCGATTTTAATCATTTGATTGAAATATTATCATTAATACTTTATTATTTAAAGCTTTATTTATTTCCACGAATAATAAAGGGAAATGTGTGTGTGGGGGGATGCGTTTTCGCTTTTCAGTATGGTTTTAGAGTGATTGAATTCGACACAAATATACTTTGAAGAGAAAAAATGTGCACTTCTAAGGGATTTTTTATATTTAATTTTATTAAAATAAACGAAAGTTTTCCCCATCATAATTGCTGAAAAGAACTTTTACGTCAACTAAAAATTCAAAAAATAAATTTTTTAATTATTTTAATTCAATTACCGTATATTTTTAAAAATTCGATTCATTTTTAACTATTTGTTAAAATAAAGCATTTCATGATTGTAAAGATTCTCTTTCATTATTACTACAAATATTTCATCCTGCATGCTGAGGTGTGAAGATATGGTGATACATTTTCAAATTGAGTAGACGTCTGTGTGTATGAAAAACATACTGTATGTTCTTAAAATATGTTATTGATAAAATTTTTGAAATTTCAAAATTCAGTATGTTTAAATAAGCAATGATAGAAATTTTTTAAATGCATCCATTTATATAAACACGTTTTTCTTTCTTATAATTCTTTAAGATCTGTAGCTGGCGTCCTGACATAGGGGTAGCGTGTCCTCCCCGTGATCTGGGCGTCCCGGGTTTGAATCCTGGTTCGAGCATGGTTGTTCTTCATCTGTGTTCTATCTGTGAGGTGCGTGAATGTGCCCCCATGTAAAAAGGGGTTGTGCAAGCGAATGTGTGTGAGTTTCATGAGCTAGAAGTCATTCTGCCCTCGGGTGCTCAGACGTCTTTATCCTCAGAAGCTACTGCAACTCCTTTCCGTGGTACCGCGGACACGATATCATCATTAAGATCTATATAAATGTGTTATAGCTCTTATAGTTTGAAAATTTCTTTCTTATTCAGTTTTTTTTGTTATGTTACTGTTATGATATACTGTTTATGTTATGATATATTACGCAAATTATGAAATATGTTTTATAGTGCACAATTAGACTTAAATGCTGAACAATTCTACTTTCTATCCTTATGTTTTTAATGAAATTGTTTATTTCCCCCAAAAGTCATTATATTAGATGACATTTAAATACATTCATTTCAAATCATTCAAATTTTAAGTAAGATGAAAGTAAATTAAGAGTTGCGTCGTGCAATGAATATGCTGAACCTTGCATTGCAGTGAAAGCTTCCGAATATGAGTTAAATATCTGTAAACCTTTAAAATTTAAATTTTTTTTACTGATGTAGCCATTAAAGGCAAACTGCAGAAAATATCGAATTAGAACTTTGACCAATATTGGTGAATAAGCAAGTAACAAAAATAGGCTAATAATATTAAAAAAAAAAGAAATTTAATTTTAATTTTTAAAAATGTTACTTCATTTTTCATAACTTTTTTTAACGCAGAGTTCGATAATGTGCAATAAAATTTATTATGCTGCATAACGAGCAATATTAATACATGACGATTCCATTAATACATGATCTATTGAAGTTTGATATGTAATCGTAATTCAAACCGCACGATAAAATCGTATTTTTTCGTTTCTATTTGGAAAATATTAAAAAGAAATTTCAACCTTAAAATTTGGTTTACATTTTTATAATTCATACGATAGAATTAGTCATTTTCAATAAAAATTATATTATTATTTAATGGTACATTAGTTTAGACTTTAATTACTAGCCTGAAAATAATAATTTAAATATAATTAATGGAATTCATTAAATTTGAATGAAATAATTGTATGCAATAAATGTTATAAATAACGTATGTGGACCAAAATCCTTATTTTTGTTTTGATTTATTACTTCGAAAATTGGTGGAAGAGGAATCAAAACCCAATGTCATTGAAGATCTTTCTTGTTACCTGGTCCATTTAACGCTTAACATATCGGCTTAATTAATTAATTATTTTCAAATATCCTTACATCAACTTATTGTAAACGATGGGATAGAGAGTTGTTAGTTTATTTACTGTTACGTCGTCTTCTCAAATTTGGGAGTTCCGTTCTATCTCGAAATGGATTAAGCAGATACTATTTTTGTTTAATGTGATGATATGATAAAAATTTTTAAAAACTTTGAAAACACATCCGGCACTTTTTTAATTTTTAAGAGCTTTTAAAAAGTAAATTAATTTATTATTACTTTTTTGTATTTTGTATTATTGAAAATAATTTTTTTTCGTTTCTCTATTTGCAGAGAAGCACTAGAAGTATTGAAATCGTTTGAAACATGAGAATAGCAAATGGATTGAAATGGTATGACGGTATTCTAATATTTAGATTCATTTATACCTTCAATACTGTAAATGTTCACTTACAACAGTATAATTACTATGGCAACAATGATATTATATTAGGTGATCTAAAGAACTGATAAAATATTAGAGGGTCCTTAGTGTTTGGGGGTCTCTAAGTATTACAGTTAAATAAACATCTATATTATTTGGACTGAAAAAATTAGGACTGAAAAAAATGTGTATGAAAATCAATGTCATACTGAATAGTACCAATTGAAGGTTATAATTGTTTACAAACACGCTTACAGTTAACGTTCTTCAAAAATGATCAAGTCATAGCCAGAACTATTGAGTCAACAAAAACATTGGAATATTCCTTAACTTTTAAAAAGATCCTTTCGAAAAGACATTTATTGTTTTAAAGAGTGAATCAACATTTCTAAAAGGCTCTTTTATAATTAGTAATAATGTGAGTTTAAATTTCTGAGGGCTCCATTTTAAATCTTTGCCATTGGCCCCATTCTATTTTAAAACGTTACTGTATATACCAAAATAATTATTGCCTGTGAAATAAATTAAAATAAGACTAAATGTATGCTTCAAAATGTAAGCATACTCAGTCAGTACTGAACTGAATGTTATTCTTAGAAAGATAAACTTTTAAAATGTTTGTTATAAGTTATATTTTGCAATTATAGTTAGTAAAGATGAAACAAGAAATTACTCTTGTAACATAACTAAAATAAAAATTCCACGGTTTGTATGAAATGCGTCAATTGTAAAATTTTATTTACTAAATTGAAAAACTTAATCGTATGATTATGGAGATTACAATTTAGAATATCAATATATTAGCTTAGTATTGTACAGAAAAAAATGCGCATTATTTTACATATTTTCATAAAGATTCTTACTTTTTATTATGGAATATTGTTAGGAACTCAGAAATCTTCATGGAATCAATATATAAAAAAAGAAATGTTTCGACACATTTTTTTATGTAAGTGCGCGATTAAAAAGTTCAACGTTGATTGATATTTAAAACACAAGAAGACATTTTCTTTGCTTCATATTTATTTATGAAAATGCGACAAAAGACAAATAATAACAAAGAAGAAATAAGTATTATAAAAACACCTATAAAAATTTCTAACAGGACCCATAACTAAACAACAATATGGCGGTGATTTTTACAAATAGAGCGTTTTTATTGGCTGGCAAAATTATTTTCAGAGTAGTAATCAACTTAATCATACCCAAATGATAAAAATAGAATTTTATACAGTTGTTAAAAATCCTTTGAGAAATCGTGAAACCTTAATAAAACATTCAAGTCAAAATTTGAAGGAAAATAATGATGTTTCGTTTCTTTTTTTTTAAAAAGGAATTAATATATATATTTTTTTACAATTGCTGTAAGGGAAATAAGGAATATGAAAATATTAATCATATTTTAAATATTTTTTTCAAAAGATTTAAAATAAAATTGATGACACTTTCATTGCAATTTTTTTTATAATCAAAGACTTAATAAACAAATAAACAACAAAAAAAAGATTCAGTAGAAAAGAATTTCATAGTCATTTTTTTGAAATGAAATAAAAATTTTATAAAGAAACAAATGTTCCAAATATTTATAATATAAGGAAAGGATAATAAAAATAAGCTTCTTAAAAATAATTAATTAATTAGCTGTTAAGCAATGCCTTCCCTTTTTGCTCCTCTAAAATGAGTAGAGCATTACTTAAAAATTTTATTTCGTACCAGTTTTCCCAAAATTAAGTCTTAAATTTAATGACTAAATCACTGTCGCGACAAGCTGCTATTCAAAAGATTTATAATCCCAAACAAAAGATTGACCTCATCCGATCCTTTAAAGGTATTTTTTTTTACAACAAGTGACTGAAATCATAGTTGGCATAAGGTGTTTTCAAATGCTGCTTCACGGATGCGCCAGTGGACACTCGAGTTTCATGCACAATTTGGCTACCACTAGTTGTAGTAACTGCAGGTGTCACAGGAGACCTTTCCAAATCTAAAAGAAAGTATTTTTTTAAGTAAATGAAATGGAAGATATTTATATAATGTTAATAAAGGATTTTCGTTGCAATTATATTAACGTGCTTAAGTGAGTTTTGCATGTAATACTTAAATTAGAGTAGTATAAAATATTAATAATATTCTAAATTATACATTGAAAATTAATTTTAGAGCATTGAATGAAAAGGAAAATTTAATAACACTATAGCAAAATATGCTCCATTTACAAAGTTTTTTTTAACATGCGCCTTGTCAACGGAAATATTTCATTATTTACGTTTTTAGTTACTACATTTATTTAAAGGATGTTGTTAATCTGAGCAGTGAAAGTAGTAATTATGTTTTGGGTAAAGATAAACTGAATTTTAAGAGTAAGACTACATTTTGGGACGAATATTTTTGTAAAAGAATATAAAACATATTTCTCTAAAATATATTTTTCAATTTTTGTACAAAAGGTTTTTAATCAAAAAAGATTCCTTTATGAAAAAAATATTTATGAAACCAAAATATGCCAATTAGATGACAAAAAGTGTTTAAAAATTGGAACAAAGGACTCTTTTTAGGTAAAAAGAGGTAAAAAAATCTTTAATTATCTGCAAAATTGTAAGCTATCTGTAAAATTTTGAGCAGTAGCTTAAGAAATACGTTTTCAAGTTCCTTGACTAAAAAAATAAGCTTTATTTGTACCCACTCTTTCAATATTGGGATTTGATTGATAAATAACAAGGAATATTCATTTTTTAGATTATGAAACATTAAAATAAATATAGAATATTTTTAAATGAATATATTACTTATCATATAGTTCAGAAATTGCTGAACATATTGAAAACTTTCAGTGCCAAATTTGAATAAAGAATATACAATGCATTTTAATGAATATGGTTTTTCATAAGAAAACTCCATCAAGATTTGAGGAATAACATTTAAAGATGTAAATTAGAACATTTAAAGCTGCATTAAAATATTTATAAATATAGATATAAAAATAAGTATAACCTTCTCAACTATAGATCTAGAAACAAAATCAAAAGGTTTTAATCAATGAGTTAAAAAAAATCAAAGGTTAAATCAACTAATCAAAGTTTTTAAAAATAAAATCTTTTTCAAACATTAAAAACATTAAATAAAACTGAAAAAATCATATTTTTGCAAAAACTTGACTTTTTAACATAGTCACCTATCTTAAAGAGATTGGTGAAAAAATAGCATGACATTCAAAAAGATATTAAAGAACAAAACTCTTTTTTTTCAATTTTGAAAAAGTATAAAAATTAGCTTTTTTTGAAACTAATTTCTGAAGTAACCTTTAGAAAAGAATAACCTGATCAATCAAGAAGCATCAATGACAATCATAATTTCATACACTTTTATATTATTTTTACGGTTGTTAATTATGAATATGAGTCTGTAGAATAATTTTTTTAGTGCATGGTAAGTGAAGCACATATACGGAGAAATGTACAAGAAATTTTAGTGAGAATTCACCATTATTTTTCTCTTTCAGCATCTTTTTTATTTCTATGTTTGGATTTTTGATTAAATTTACTAGTATGAATAAAGGGGTTTTTTTTGAACTATACTAAAAATGTTCAACAAAAACTAACATATTAATAAATAAAAAGAAAACATGTTTTATTGTGTGAGTCAAATAACAATAGTTTTAATGAAAAAGAGAAATCGTTGAGATATCTTACCTGCCAATAAAGATGCCTGATGACTGACTGCACCATCTGAAATGATTCTTGATTGTGTCTTACTATTGGCATCATCAGTAAAGATTGGTTGAGATTCTCTATTCAAAGCCTGGCTTTGAATTTTTGCCAGAAGTTCATTAGTAAAGGCTTGGATTTGTTGACCTGAAGGATATGCAAAATTATCAATTGCCTTTGTTGGATTTTCAGTGGTTGGCAAGTTACTTGCAATTCTTTCAGGAATTATTTCTCGTGGCCTGATATATTGGTTGAGTGATGTCTGATGGCTGATGCTTAAGATTCCTTGCTGACCAGGTGCTTGTTGGGTGTTAATAGTTGGTTGTTGCTGATTGGCTTGTTGAAGATTTCTTGCAGGAAACTGATGGTTAATTGATATTTTTTCGTTGAAAACAGGTCTGATCAGATTCTGGTGACCATTTAATATGCTTCCTTCATTTCTGGCAAATTGCTGGGAACTGACTGGTGATCTTTGATCATGAACAAATTGTTGTTGATTGATTGATCTCTGCAAACCACTGAGATGATATCCTTGACTATTTACCAGTTGTTGTTGGTTCGCTATATTTTGTTGTCCACTGAGAAGATTGCCATGATTGGATGATTGGTCTTGGATATTGAATCTACTAAAATGCATTTGTTGGTTATTGAGAGATTGTTGTTGGCTTGTTGCCTGCCTTTGAATTGCAAATGGTTGTTGCTGACTGACTGCTGATTCTGGTTTCTGTGCATTAATTTGCTGGATGAAATGTTGCTGCTCATTACCGAGAAATCTAGACTGGCTTTTTGTAGGAACTGAGTTTGAAACATTTTGTTTTAGACGAAGCATCATGAAGTAGCCATTTAAGGAAGAGGGCATCTCAGGAATTTTTTCCAACAGTGAGAATGGTTGAATTTCAAATGCATTTGCCTGTTCTTTGTTATCACTGGTCACAGGCAAATCATCGATGAAGGAATTTATCGATTCAAACTGACTTTCAGGACTTCTAAATGGACTGACAACAGGAAGGTCGGTATTCTTTTTTTCGATTTCCTCTAACTTGTTCCGAATATTTTGCAGTTTATCAAGAACAGTTAGGCCTGCTGATGACCCCAATAGCAGTGGATTTCTAGCCTAAAAGTAATTAAAAATTCCACTATGTTAAATAGAAGAAGAAAATAAAATCGTTAATTTTTGTATTCTTAGTTTAAGATAGTCATTATACAAGAAAGCTTTGTATTTTATATGAAGAAAAGAAATAAAGGTAAGGATTATTTTATCGAAATAATCTCCCGAATACAACGGAAAAACTTCAACTAAATTTAGCACAAGAATTTTATTTGCAAAAGATTTTTCAAGCCAGCATTTGAAATTAGGTCTATGGATATATGCTCAATACTTTTGAATAGATATTATTCTTTAAGGTTTCAACAGAATTCGTAAAATAGAACCATTTATATATTAAATTTCAAGGATGGCAACAATCGGGAGCATTTTGTTGCAAAGTGTTTAATTGATAAAGGAGCTAAAAACTCTTTAATTTCCAAAGTAGTATAAAATGATAATTTTAATAATATTGTCAATATCTGAAATATTTTTTGAAAGTACGGTTTTTAGTTTTATACAAATCCAGCTAAAGCAGTAATGGATAGATTAGGTGAATTTCCTGAAATAAACAAGGAAAACATTTTTTCATTCAGGCTTAAAATTCCCAATAAGTTAAAACGTTTATTTTCTTGTTTTTGTGTAATAATAATTTTATTACATTAATCATTATATAGCCGTTTAAAATAAAGATTAATATATTTCTTAAAGCTAATTTTTTCTTATCTTTATGATTCTAAAACTAGACTTTTATAAATGTTCTCTCTCTTTTAAAGCTCAGTAATAATAAATGTTATGTGGAAACGAATCTTTCTTGAAAAAGACATTAAATGACTTTTGATTTATATATTTTTTTGATGATGATACGTAATAATTCCCTTTTTGAAATAGTATTTAGTTATTTAATATCTTTTATATCTTTGCTCTTTTTAGAACTAACAAGCATTTTCAAGATAAGAGTATTATGATTGATAACTCTGGGGAAAAGTTTGACGAATTATTAATCAATATATAAAGAAAAATAATAATAAGAAGAATAATACTAACATTGAGAGGATTTATTTTCACATTATCCACTTCTCGTCCATGTCCTCGTGATGCCGCATGATGGACAAAGCAGCTTATCAAAGCAAGAAAACCCTAAAATAGTTTAAAAATTTCAAATGTTCCTTAGAAAATTCTAGAAATTTCTGAAAAATCAACTTATATGAATTTCTTACATTGGAAATTTTTTTAAATTACACACACACACGCATATATATATTAAAAGTTATAATTCTACCAGATAAATTCATTTCAAAACTGGAGTTTAGCAATAATAACTGGAGTTTAGCATAAATATATAATTTGCAGTAAGAAATTATTTTTTTATTGATTTTTCAAGAAGATCATATTTCGATAGTGATTATATGGTTTACTTAATAGAAAATTTTATTGATATTTTTTGTGATATTAATATAATATGAAGAAACATATTCTTTTGCAAAATATATGAAAATTCAAGATTCGTTATTTTTAATTTTAGCCCGAGTAATTTTATTTTATTCTGTAAAGTTATCCTATTTATGTTTCAATTCAACAAAGGAATTCGTTTTATGTTTTCATTAGTTGGTTGTTTTCGAAAGATTGTAACTACGAAATTTGCAAAACTTGTATAAGTTTCGTTTGTTGTTTCGAGCCATTACTATATCCACTTTTATTAAAAAAATTGAAACAATTTTGAAATATTTGAGTATGACGTCTCTTTTAAATGCTTTTATTAAATATCCCCCCCCCCCTAAAAAAACTAACTGAGCTTTGTACATTATATACGTTGTGATTCCACTACTTTTCCGACTTAACTGTATAGATAACTCTGACATTAAAAGAAATTAACATTAAAGAAATAAGAATTAAACAATGTAAAAAAATTAAGTGTTTTTTACTGCTATAACAAAAAAATTAAGTGCAAAATATAAAATCTGTGATAATAATTAATCTATATACAAAAATTGGATTATATGAGGATTTATATAACCATGTATTGAAATAATTAAGAATATTAGTCTACAAATAATTCTGATTTATTTAATTTCATTTATCTAGAAATTTCCACGATAAAAAAGTTTAAATATTTTTTAAATAGTAGAATATAACTTAAAATTATTATTACAATGAAAATAAAATAGGGCATATAAATTATAATAAAATTGAATATTAAAGCGGAAAATCGAAATAACATTTAATACGGCTATGTATTAAAAAAAATTAAGGATGTCAATATACAAATGCAAAATATATGTCTACTTTACAAATAAAATAAAGGGCTCCACTTAAATTACTAAAAGAAAAATAGTACATGTTTAAGGAATTTTTAGTTAAAAGTTTAATACGAACTGATCTGGGGATTTATAATTTATGTGAATCCAGTCTTCTAATATTTAGTTCTATTATTTAATATCTTCTAATATTTAATTCCAAGTCTAGTTTTAATGCGATTTTCTATCAATGAATTTTGGAATTTTAAATAGTTAAGATGAAAATACTTTTCGTGACACTTACATGTTTTGTAAGCACAACTTATTACAGTTACTTCTACATTACATTACTTATGTATCTTCTTACCTTTAGTTAAGGTAAAAAATAATCCTTAAGCGTGTGAAATTTTATCTTTATTTAGATTTTTTAATAATAGTGCTCCTTTACTCATATTTTTACATTTTTTTTACTCGGGATTGCTCGCCACATCATCTCTTTAAAGTGTCTAAATTATATCACAGACTTTCGACCCACCCGAAGCAACACTGGCGAAAACTGTGGTTGAGTCCTAAGGGCCATCACCGGCCACGGTACAACCCTTCCCTAAGGAAGTACGTCCCGTCATCGGTGGGAAGAGCCAGACCCCCAC
This sequence comes from Argiope bruennichi, assembly GCF_947563725.1. Classification (NCBI taxonomy): domain Eukaryota; kingdom Metazoa; phylum Arthropoda; class Arachnida; order Araneae; family Araneidae; genus Argiope; species Argiope bruennichi. Next base: position 63,053,278 of record NC_079154.1, read on the forward strand.
CTCAGACCCCCGCCAGCATCTCCCAGTGGTGACTCTAAAGTGTCTAAGTAATCTCTCTGCTTTAACAAAATTGAATGATGTATTTTCAAGCCCAAAGAAAGATTAATTCGAAAATACAAAGCTTTAGCTAAATATTTCCATAAATTCTGGAAACACTTCAATCACTTATTATTGGATGAATCTTCTCTTGTTTCGCTATAATTGAGGAAGTACTCCAATTGGGAAAATATATATCATATTATTTATGTTTAGACCTAAATGCATAGAAAATTTTAAATTCGGTTCGACCAGCTTGACTGAACTATTACAGAAGCTTTCCAATCAAAATATTTTTGAACTTTCAACATTTATAGGATTTTACTTATAAACGTAAAAACTAGACATTAGAAAATTTTACTTGTTTTAAGAACAAAAGCAGTGTTGTTCGCTGAACACAAGTTGTTGTTCATTACTTTAAACGTAATACAAGAATCTTAAGAGAAACTATTGAAATAAAAAAACAACAACATTCAAATCCGAATATAAACGTTGTTAATACATATTTTACAGTGAAAGGATGTTGTCATTTTATTTTTAAATTTAATATAGCATTTTCGAAGAATATTAACCACTGCATAGTAGTTTCTTTGTAGCCTCCACTTATAATTCATCTTAATTCAAACTTTATTTAGATTAAAAGAGTTATTTAAACCAATGGACTTAATGGAAAAGAATTGAATGAGAAGCATTTTTATATCTCAGACTGGGGACATAAAGATCGGGTGATAGAACAATGCCTTCAAAACCGAAGGGTGTCGGATCCGAGATCTGATTATCAATGACTGTCATATGCACAGGTCTACTCCATGCTAAATCTGTGAGGTACAATTGTTCTCTCTCCTGATATATTATAGAAGTTTTGAAAGAAAGGAAGCAGTCTAAAGTGATCTATTCGGTACCTGATTAAGTATTCAAAATCAAATGGTCCACCCATAATGTCATATTCATGTAATTTCATGTAACTTAATTAACTTTATTTCGTGTAGTTTTAAAAATGGTGCTTAATCAAACTACATTAAAGTAGACGTTCCAAGTTTAATAACTCACTCTGAATTATTTATTGTCTATGTTCAGCACTCACTTATTACCGATTTTATTTGAATTTTAAGTTATTAAAATTATGAAAAGTATAAGCGTTGTGCTTCTATATGTCATTTAAAAAATTTGCCTGAAATTAATGATAAGATACGAGATAAATAATTAACTGTAATGAAATTATTATAAATACTTTAAAAGAATACATTATTTAAGGCCGGCGACTACATTAAAAAGCCGATTGTTTGCAAAAATAACCTTTTTTTCATTCAGTATTCTTAATTTCTGATAGATTTGTTTCCTGAAACTTCATAAAAAAAGTCCATTTTTTGGAAGTTACACCGAATTTTATATTTGCATTATACACTGTTTAATAAATGTTTTCATCTATATGTATCATTTTTTCAAATCCTAATTTTTGACAGAATTCCCTTACGAAAAACAAATAGATTAAAATCTAATGCATTTCAAATTCCGTATAATAATTTTTCAACATGTTCTGCTGTTCCAGAATTAGAGAATAAGTAATCAGTTCATTTAGAAATATTTTATAGTTGTTTCAATGCTTCACAATGCGGAAAAAATTGACAATTTTAAGTTATTTATCAATTACATCAATTAAAGAATGGATTGAAATACAGCCATTTTTTTTAGTCTAGGAGTTAAGTAATATTTCTTTTAAGCATATGCAAAATCTTAAACAAATTATTCGATACTCTAAATAGGAGATACTTATTTTATACCTCTTTTTAGTCTTTATTTTCCTTATTTTTAAAAGATTTTTGTCATTTAAGTAATATATTTCGATTTAATAGATGCTTTTTCAATCTTTCTATGGAGTAAATAAAAAAATAAAACTATTTTATAGTTTTTTTCAAAAATCTTCATTATAAATGTAGTCATATCTTTAAATATGAAAGAGCTTTTACTATGACTTTTTAATACAAGTTTTAAAACTTACCAGAAAGATCTTCATCTTTGTAAGAAGTTGACAACTCTATTAGACTGAGCTGACAACTGTATTCGTTAATTGTGTGCCAGTTCTGAACGATTTCTGACTTTTATAGCCAAACTTTTCCAGATATTAAAGGATAATGTTAACACAAAATTTGGATTTCAGCTTAAATATTTCACGCATCTTTGAATCTTTTGTTTCCTCTGAAGCTGATACACTTGACTTTCAATAGAAGATTGATAAAAGACCTTGAACTAAACGCAAAATTAGATCACCTACTAAGAAGAATGTTAACTTTCGCTGTGTTGATATAATACTATAGGAGATATTTGATACCAAATATTTCGAAAATGCAGTAGAAAATGATAACTTCAATCTGATAAAAGTAGAATAGTAGTAAATATTGTATCATAAAAGAAAAGTTGATTTGTAGCATTATTTACTGAATCGAGATCTACTAAGAATGATGGAGGGGATTTAAAAAACACCTTTGTATGACAATAATTTTCTTATTTTATTTGAACAAGTTAGTTCTAAAGTAAGGAAAAATATAACTCCGTATAAAACTAAATTTTGAAATTAAAATTAATTTTATTTAAAAAAATTAGATTTAAAGAAATGATAACAATTTTCCATGTAAGTCAAACACAAAATATGGATAAATTTGAGCTATTAAAAACAAAATTCTGTCAAAGCAAATTTAAACGTGAAAATATTGGATGAAGATGATTTTTTAAAGACCTTTTGCAAGTTCAATGTTTATATGCAGTTGAGAAAAACAAAAGTCAAAATGTATAATATTTTCTTAAATTATGTCAGTTCTATATTTGTATATATATTAATTTACTTTGACAGAAATGGTTCACAACAATAGGATGTTTTCTTTATCAATATTATCTAGGAAATAAATTGTTTTTATCATAAGCTTTGTATCTAATTTTCAAGTGTTCCATTTGAATCCTCATATTTAAGATGGCAGCCTGAGATATTAGGGTGTCCCATCTTTCCTATTTCTAATATGAAATGAAGACACAATATTTACTGTTTAAGATATTATTTTTTTATATATAAGAACTCTTTTGTTCAATTACTTCCCTCATGAAGCCTCATTATGCCTTCTTTTCAAAATTGTCGTGTTTTGGACAAGAAATAATCCTTGAGGTGCGCTTTTATTTCGCCGATGGATTTAAAACGTTTATCGCGATGAGAATTTTTTAAGGACAGAAAGAAGTAATAATCAGCTGGATCGAGATCTGGAGAGTATGAATGATGCGGTAAAACATTTCAATCAAACTGTAAGAGCTTCTCTCTTACGACTAATGCAATATGTGGTCTCGTGTTGTCATGACGAAAAACAACGTCTCGTCGGTTCATTAATTCTGGCCGTTTTTTTTGCTATAGTAGATTTCAATTGATCCAGTTGAGGTGATAGTATTTCGTAGAATTTATTATTTCACCTTGAGGAAGAAGCTCGTAAGAAAGTACGCCTTTCCAATCCCACCAAATGAGCAAAAGAACTTTTTGGGGGTGTAGTTCCGGCTTTACGACAATTGAAGACCTATTGTGCTTACACCAATTGCCTTTTCTATGCACATTTTCATATAAAATCCAAATTTCGTCTCCAGTGACAAACCTCTTTAATGCCGTAAATATCCCTTTCGCTACCCATGCTTAACGCTGTGGATGAAAGTTTTAAAAGGGATTGTGGCACAAGAGAAACGTATTGTAAAAGAGCTCTGGTATGACTGAAACCAATAACATAGACGGCTTATAGATAAGCCTGCATGTGTGCACAAGCAGAGCCAGATAAGGCCATTCATAGAGCGATGAGAAAGAAACTTCTGGGACACTCTAAAATGATATTGTTCAGATTAGGAGAAGAGAAGTTTTCAGAAAAAAGAGAATAGTTCTGGAGAATAAAAAAATTAATAATATGTATTGTAATTTAATTAATTATTTTTTAAATCCTTCCCACTATGGTCTTGAAATTTTATGGGTTAAAAGTTTAATTTATATTTTTCTTCCGCATAATATTTGCCAAGTTCACAATAAAGACACGGACGGGAAGATCAATAAATGGCAACTATTTTAGCTTAGTTAAATGAATGATTATCTGCTTGAATAAAAGATAAGAAAAATGGAAGTAGATTTAAAATATTGAAAACCTTCTGTGTCTTATGAAACTAAAACATCGATATTTTGAAAGAAATTTGTCCAATTCAGATGGTAGTAGATTTAAATTGTGGATAGAAAGGATTATATTTTTAGTAAGATCACAGCTATTTATAGGGAATTTTTAATATTTTCAAGTGCTTTTTAACTTAAATCTATTCCTGTTGAGTATTAAAAAGCCATATTTAATTGAATCGAAGTATTTCAGACTATTGCGTATAAATTTCATGCTCATAACTTTAATAAAATGGTGTTACTACTACAGCTAATAAAAATAAAAATATCGAATTTATTTTTATATTGAAAAAGAGTATGATTCTCATTTGTGATAAATTTAAAAGAAATTATTTGCATTACTTGATAAGTATCTAATGCTTATTCTTGTTTGTTTTGTTTCAGTCATGGTTCAGAATGCACCAAAACATCGTTCGTTTTTTTTTACACTTGCAAGATGACAATATTTACAATTGGCCATTTTTAATATATTCAATTTTTGAGATAATTTTTTTTTGTATATTATTAGAATGGCCTCTTCCTGTATTGCACCTAGTTGGATAAATTTCTATTTCAATATAATCGATATTATTTTCCTATTTTAAAAAGATAATTCAAAAGTGTCATCTTGCATCTTCTAGATAAGATGACAACCTTGATATATTTTTAATTTGAATATATTTTTATTTTAGAAAATACAAGACAATATACTCATTAATTAAAGATTATAAAAATATGATTTCTGAAATAATATACAATGAAAAAGTTATTATGTTTAAAACTTTAGCTCGTAGTAAAATAATATTATTCAAAATCGGTATTTTTTTATTATTAAAAATTGAATACGAATTTCCCACCTAATTTTGAACACCACTCAATTTTGAATCCTTGTGCCACCACCAGTTCTTGAAACATTTTGTCCTAGTTTCCTGATGGAAGTCAAAATAAATTTCATAACGTGCAAGAACTACACTTTATTTTCTTAGGAAGTTTTAATTTATAAGAGTTAGAAAACAAATGTCAGTTTCTTAATAGCAATTTCTTTTTGCTTTCCAACCCTTTTTCTTTTATTATTTTAAATGTTTTTGTTGTATCTTATGAGCTTTCTTTGGAATTAGCATATCTTCCTAAGGTGAGAATTTTAAAATATTATCTGTAAGACTCTGAAAGTTACAGTATGATTTGAGACAATTTTTGGATCATATTCATTAAGAGAATTACACAAAATTAGTAATAAATTAATATAAAGCTAAATAGAAAACATCAAGATTCACTTGAGGTAACATGGAAAGGTCGTCAACTTACTTCGTCATCTTACTAAGATTAAAAATGTTAAAGGAGTTTGATTTTTTTAAATAGGATTAAAAAGAATAATGTATCAATAAATAATGATTATAAAAATGTACTATTTAACTAACCATATTTAATAAATAATAACTAAATGTATTCCCTGATAACCAGGGAGAATTACGATGGTGCATGTAAAAATTGCAAGACGTTAGTAAAAATACAAGAACATCATCTAATAAGCAATGAAATGGCAACAGTGACTTCACTGTGTATTTTTAGTGTTTTTTAGTGTGGAGTATTTATGCTAGAATGTGAAGTTTAATAATATGATTTTAAGGAAAGTCATTCTTTATCTTGCCTTACTCTCTCCTACACAAAAGTAATTTAATTTTTTTTCTTTAAAAAAATTATATTTTTTTACATAAAAATGAAAGAGAAGATGCCAAATTTTAATGAATGCAAGCTTTATTAAATATCAAATACATGAATTCTACAACAAGTGCTAAAGCAATTAAACACAATACAAAGAATTGCATTAAGAAAAAGACTTTGCTGCATAAATAGGCGAACAGACAAACGAAAATATAGAGACTTGGAAAAGAAAGTTTCCAGGAAAATGCTAAGTTATTTTAATAATTATTTAGAGTATTTTGTAGGTATACAAAAATCATTTGCTATAATTTTATAATATGGCGAGGTATGATTGTATAGAATATTGACAAATATGGTTTATACTTTCAGATGATGAGTTGTACATTGCAATAAGTTATTTAAATAACTTCATTCATAAAGTCTATGGAAAAAGAAACGTAAAGGAACATCACACATTGACAAACACAAAGTAAAGAAGATATAAAATGAACCTGAAGTTACCACATTTGCACCAGAAAGCAAGAAGCATAAATAAAAATGATGATAAAAGAAACTATGACTTAAGAAGAAATGAAATCCCAGAAAACAAAAAACAGAAAGATAAATTCCAGGAAAACAAAAACAAAAACAAAAAAATGAAATTAGGATAAATTTTCCCTATGTTTTTAGTAATTCACATATTATTGTAAAAGAGTCCATTTGTTCCAAAATAAAAAAAAAAATAAAAATATTTTTAAACAATTGATGCAGACAATATGAAGCAACATTTGGTTTTTAGAAGATCTTTTCTGTTGATTATTGCTCACACGATAAGAACTTGGTTATTTTGACAAACAATAAATTAAGTGTTTTTTCTTGCTGAAATTCCATTTCTCCTAAAGAAAACATTATCCAGTTAGACGAATGAGAAATTATCCAGTGGCAAATGGATGCATTCTTCTTTCCTGATCCGAAAAGACGTCTGTGTTGTGTGGCCTTGGTTCCAGAATCTTAATGCATGCCTTTTCCGCCCATGCTACCCATTCCCCCCATGCCACTATGGATACCTCCCATTTCACCACTCATACCATCATGCATGCCTCCCATTCCACTTCCCATACCATCATGCACACCTCCCATTCCACTCATGCCACCATGCATACCACCCATTTCACTACCCATACCATTATGAATTTCTCCCAATCCCCTCATGCCGCCATGCATACCTCCCAATTTACCAACCATACCATTATGCACACCTCCCATTTCACCGCCCAAACCAACATGCATACCTCCCATTCTCCTACCCAAACCACCATGCACACCTCCCATTCCACTCATGCCAGCGTGCATACCTCCCATTCCACTCATGCCAGCGTGCATACCTCCTAATCCACCATCCATACCACCATGCATACCTCCCATCCCGCCGACCATGCCATTATGTACACCTCCCATTCCGCTGCCAATACCACCATGTTCACCCCCCAATACACCACCTACACCTCCAATTCCACTTCCCAATCCCATTCCGCCTCCAATTCCAACTTCCATTCCCAATCCTCCTAGCATTCCTCCCATTCCACCAAGCATGCCTCCTGAAAAGAGAAAGAAAAATAGCTTATAATTTATGGAAACAAACCTTTTAATAATATAATTTACTTTATTATTATAAAATATTTATCCTTGTGGGTCTTCCTTTACTTCAATTTCCTAATTTCACCTTCCAGTAACTTCAGCATCACAGTAACTATTGTCAGTAAACTACCTTTAAGCAAATTAATATATGTACGTTATAAAGACAACGAAATTAAAAACTACACTTTCGCTCTCTTTATAGATTCATTCCATTTATAGATGAAAATGCGATTTTATATAGCATTTAAATTTTAGTGCTTAACTTTAAAATGCACTCACTCACTTTGAGACAACCAAATTATTTTGATTAACCAAAATTATTTTCAAAATTCTGTACCTTACCAATTTAAGAAAGTTTGATTGACTTTCTAATTTAATATGTGCATCAGACTTACATCTGAGGTTTTGATGAGATAGATTCAAAGGGTCGAATTATTGATACTCTAAGCACGAAAAAGACATTCTTCATTAAGTCATATAACTATCTATTATTTATATGAGTGTCCACTTTTAATAACATACTTGGTTGCGCGTTGAGTTCTTAAATTATTGGAAGTTATATATAAATTCTGTCTTTCTTTAAAGTAGCATTAGATTATACATCCCATTTACTCCTAAGATTTAAATTTATTCATAATAAATAACAATTTATATGAATAGGATTTTTATAAGATAATTTTACTCATTTCCCATACCACTGTATTTCCTCAGGACATTCATGGGAGGTCTCTGTGCTCTGAGTGCAATGCCAGCTGGACTTTCGGCCTTGTTGTCCATTGTACCTGGTTCGTTGGTTCTGACTTGAGCATTGAATCCTTGAGGTCCGGCAACGTAGTCGACGCTCCTGTACAAGCCTTGGTTATCAGTGTAGCCGTAGGATCCTCTTACGATGCCTCTTCTGTCACCCTGCTCGGTGCGATGTTGCCTGTTGCCCATGATATCTGTTGTTTGATATCCGAAACCATAAGGCTTTGGCATGAACTAGAAAAAAAGTGAACTATCAGAGAAAAGCTCACATTTTCTGTTTTATCAAATGAAATAAATCAAAGATGATTGATGGTTTTTATTTACATAAGGCTTTGGCATGAACTAGAAGAAAAGTGAATTGGTAGAGAAAAATTTATATCTTCTGTTTCATTGAATGACATAAATCAAAGATAATTGATGGTTTTTATTTACATAAGGCTTTGGCATGAACTAGAAGAAAAGTGAATTGGTAGAGAAAAATTTATATCTTCTGTTTCATTGAATGACATAAATCAAAGATAATTGATGGTTTTTATTTACATAAGGCTTTGGCATGAACTGGAAGAAAAGTGAACTGTCACAGAATATTTTCTGTTTCATCAAATGAAATAAATCAAAGATAATTGAGGGTCTTTATTTACATAAACTTTGGCATATACTGTAAGAAAAGTGAAATGTCAGAGAATATTTTCTGTTTCATCAAATGAAATAAATCAAAGATAATTGCGGGTCTTTATTTACATAAAGCTTTAGCATATACTAGAAGAAAAGTGAAATGTCAGGGAAGAACTCTGTTTTCTGTTCATCAAATGAAGTAAATCAAAGATAATTGATGGTTTTTATTTACATAAGGTTTTGGCATGAACTAAAAGAAAAGTGAACTGGCCGAGAAAAACTCTGTTCTTTCTGTTTCATCAAATGAAATAAATCAAAGGTAATTGATGGTTTTTATTTACTCGAAATGTTGGAAGAGTCTGCGTAAAACTTATCTTTGTTAACTAAAGATATGCGAACATTTTTTCTTAATTCTTTTAATGAGATATTTGTGGCATGCAGTAAAATCTAATATTTTTTAAAGTTTTGAAATGCCTTCAAAAGTTTCAATTCAAAGAAGACTTTGCAATTTCTGAACTTTAAATGCATGGGGAAGCTTATTAAGACAAAAGTGAAAGGAAAATGTAAACTTTAAAAACGGAAGACCTTACATTTCATTTGCGAATTATGCAAGAAAAGTGACTGCGTTTTGTGCTTGCTTGGTGTACACAGAAATTTGATTTATCTGCTATACTGTCTAAAATGAGAAAAATAGGACTCAACTATATGTAAAATGTTAACGCGCTGTTTCACTTTTAGTGCATGCAAAATGGTTTCTACAGAAAAGCAAAATCCTTCAATAAATATTATGTAGTATTCATTCATTCAGTGTTTAACAATTTGCATAAAATGCAAAATATTACCTGAAAGTCATTTGATTTGAAATGCTAAATGCTTCGACATTTGCTTATTAGCAGTCTAAAATAACTACAGAGAATTGATATTAGTTTCTTTAAAGTGGTTTTCATTTTCAAATATTAAATAATGATAATCTTTAATAATTATCTAAATGATGAATAATCTTAAGCAATGATGATCTTTAACTAATGATCCCTAGTAGCACATAAATATTGTATAATATTGTAATGACATTGATCAATATTCACAATATTGTTTAATATTGTGGAATATTGTTTAATATCATATAATATCACACAATATCGTACAATATTGTGCAACAGGCTGTGCCACCCTGGATAATGAATGAAGAAAATTTAAGATTAATGATAGTGGATTTTTTTTGAGATTTGAAACTCCCACTGGGGGACACCTTAGAAATGAGGACGAGAAGGTTTCTGTATGGTGGTTGTTCTCACCCACCCTGGTGGTACAAAAATTTTTGGAATCATCTACCTTCTATCGATAACGGGGCGTTATTTCCTTGGGAAGAGTTTACCTGGCCGGTGATGGCCCTTAGTACTCTACCATAGTTCCCGCCAGTGTTGCTGTTGGGCGGATAGGAGTAGCCAGTTAAAGTTTAGAGATTTAAATGAATGATATTTAAACAGTTTTTGACATTTTTGCTATTTATTTTACTTTTTCTCACACACGCATAAATATTCGTTTATTATTTTCTGATATAAATTATTGTTAATGAGAGTTCGAAATTTTACTTACCATCATTCCTCCCATGCCGTCCATTCCTCTCCCGATACCACTCATCATTCCTCCGTCCATGCCAAGACCGTGTCCTTCTCCCATTCCACCAATATGTCCTCCTCCTAGTGCTTCGCCAATGCCATGTCCTCCTCTCAGTTCACCAGGAATACCACCAGCATGTCCTCCTCCTAGTCCTCCGCCTAAACCGCCAGGGTGTTCTCCTCCCAATCCTTCGCCCAAGACACCACCGTGTCCTCCAATCATTCCACTACCCATGCCTCCTCCCATGCCGATGCCATAGGTTGTGGTAATGACAGACAGCAAAGCGACCACAAGTGAAACCTGAAACAAGCAAAAATTAAACTGTGCATTCCACTATGTAAATCAAATTATGCAAATAAGTATTTCATTCATAAGCATGAGTTAAATCTGACTTTTTACGTCGTGTATATGTATTGATTTTATCCGTAATTATTTAGATAAGATAATATCAATGCTTTATGTTTGCATATAGATCCTTTAATCTTTTATATGCATGTAATAATTTATCATATCGTGCCATATTATATTTTGCATGCATCATGCAATATACGCTAGCTGCATATTTTTCATATGTTTGAAAATGGTTATCTTTCTACTTTCTGTATACAATAGGAAAACAAATACAGGTTCGTACTTCCCAGAACAAATTCTATTCGTTGAATTAACTTTATATTAAAAAATATATGACACTTAGGATTTATTAAACAGCTATATTTGTAGTGCCACATTTTTCTAATAATATCAGAAATGGAAGAACCATTGGTTTCGAGAATTTCTTATCTCACATCGGTTTTCACTTCAAAGATTAAATAATATATTTGAAGTTCAAAATAAGACGAATGACAAAATAGGACAACTTAAAGATCAGTTTAAACTGAAAATAGTTAGTTTAATTTAATTCAGGCGAAATATTGTATGCTTTCTGTTTTTCGTTCATTAAGCAGAAATTGTTCATCTTGACAATTTAATGAAACTTATTGCGTCTCTGTCATTAAGAATCAGACGATCTTTTTAGCAAAATTCTTAGAGCAGGAAACAACTTATTTTCCAAGGAATTTTTATGCATTTATTTTTTACATACTTTTCATTTTATACATTAACTATTTACAACCGAATTTTATACATTTGATAAACTCACACCCTCTGGAGGATCGAGAATTATGAGCTTTTTAGTAAAAGTTTTGGTGAAAAACCAAGTAATTTTCTATATTTTTTTTTGAAAAACAAATAGAACGACAATAATGTTAAAAATTATCAAAACTTTTAGATTTTCATATTTAATTGCATTATCTTGGAAGTTGTGAGATTTCGGTCTTATATAATTCATTTCATGGAGAAATTTGGTTATATTCGTCATTTTTTTGTCAGATTTTCATTTTCATGTTGAATATTAATGAAAATGTATGTTAATATCAATATTTAATTGCATTCCTTTATCTAATAGTCATAGCGGAAATGGAAGATAAACAATGCATAAATTTTTAGAAATTTATGTGAGCAAACTTCACTCTATGGTCGAACTGGTCCTTATGGTCAAAGCTAGTTTATGATATTAAAGCTCATATAAATAAAATATTTTTGCACGTTTCTCTTACTAATGTAGGTCTCAAGATCTGTGCAAAAGCTTTAAAAATATTTAAAACTCCAGAATCTATTGAATGAAATTCAGATTTTTTTTGACAAAAATAAACTTCTACAATACTTGAATATAAATAACTGTCTGATAAATTTGAACTGATAAATCTGAACATATTTGAATTGATATATGGTATTTATCAATACGTATCAATACCATATTTTAGTTTTTAAATTTGATACCTTTTTTGGACACTTACAATGATTATATATTTTTTAATTAACTCTAACAAGTTTATGTAACACCAAAACACAGTAAAATTCGTTTGAATGAAAAATTATTTCTTCTTATTTACATATTTTAATGAGTGAAATAAAATGTCGACAATTTTTTTTCTTCTGTATTGTTTTAATATTACATTTTTACTATAACACTTTTCTTATATATGTATATATCATTTAAATTATCTGCAGATCAAGAAAAGTGTAAATAATTTTTATTATTTTATTACTGTCAGAATTTCTTATGGAGAATTCTTGTAATGGAAAGAAAAAAAAAAGCACTGATGTAATTGCAAAAAGACCAAAACGTTCAAATTTTGCAATATGTGGAACTTGGGATCACATGAATTTGTTAAAGAAGCAAAATTCTTGCAAGTAATATTGTAAAGGGAACATTTTGAAATTTTCTTGTCTTTACACAATTTTCTTTTACTATTTTGAACATTGAGCTATAATATTTTAGAAGCAAAGATTTTCAAATCTTTTCTTGATAACTTATTTGGCGAAAATTTGAATTTTTCTTGCTTTTACAGAATAGTTTTTTATAATTTTGAATGCTGAGCTTAAATATTTCAGAAGTAAAGGTTTTCAAATCGTTTCTTGACAATTTACTTGAAGAAATTTTCGAATTTTCTTGCCTTCACACATTTTTTAAAATAATTTTGAACGTTGAGCTAAAATATTTCAGAAGTAAAGGTTTTCAAATCATTTCTTGGTAATTTATTTGGCGAAAGTTTTGAATTTTTTTCCCCTTCACACAATTTTTTTTATAATTATGAGCAATATTTCAGAAATAAAGGTTTTCAAATCGCTTCTTAGTAATTAATTGATGAAATTTTTGAATTTTTCTTCGTTTTCACATAATAATAATTTTAAATGTTGAGTCGTTTGTAATTTTTCTTTGTATGGAAGCAAATGAAGTAAGAGTTATGTATTTTTCACAAGATATATAAAAATTTTCCAAAAATGATTTTGGCTGATAAATTTTTTAGAGGCCAAAATGAACCAAATCTTTGTGGATTATTTTCATAATATTTCGCCATAATCTTTTCAGGTTTTTTTACTATCCATTTTTAATAAGCATCATCCTCATCTTCAGAAACATCCAAAAATTCAAGAATATTACATTTTAAAATTATTTAATAAATCAAAAGAAAATTTTTATGTCTTTCAAACATTAAATTAATGAACAAAAATAATATTTTATAGAAAATTCTAAAAAATCATACCTGAGCTGGAGGCATTTTGTTGATAGGTAAAGCTGCTTTCAATATAAGTTTGAAAAATCTCTTAAAAGAAGGAGAGTTTTTGGTATGAGACAGTTGTGTTGCTGTGACGATATGGCTATCCGACACTGCTTATATACCCCTTGTCGAGCTGAAGTACAAGGACAGAGAAATGAATGTCCAAGCCTGAGTGACCTCGTAAAATCCCCAATTAAATTTTAAATTAGAAAAAATTGTTATTAATTACTTTTAATAAGCGAAAGAGAAAACGTAAGAGTCGGGAATTTCTTTTGATATTCGTAGATATTTTTCTTTCACTTCGGAATTTAATTTTTCATCGATCCATCTTTGAGAACGATTATCATCAGTTACTGTCCCTGATGAGTCATGGGAAGACTATTTTTTAATTTCGAATGATATCAATTCTGGAAGTCGATCATTTTGATGGTCCATTCGGTATTGGTGTCACGGATAATCGAATAGAATTTTGAATGCATGAAAGCTAATTGGATTTTCTAAATCGGTTTTGGGGAAAGTGCTAAACTGAAAAAAAGTTTGTTTCGGTTTGAGAAAGTCTTCTAAGTATTTTGTCTATTATTTAAAAGTAGTCTAAGTCTTTAGCAGAAAATAATATGAAAGTTACTTTTTGAAGCTTCATTATTTTTATAAAGGATTTTATGGCTATATTTCAGGAAATTGTTCGAGCATTTTAAGCTAAAAATATAACAAAATGTATTCAAGACCCTAAAGAGAGTAAAGGATCACATCACTAAAAATATATAGTTCATGAAATTATTATTTTCATGAACTATATAGTTCAATAATTATGTTATTGAACAATATTGTATACTTTTAATATGAATAAAAGTCATTTTAATTATGTATGCACATAGATTCTATATTTTCTCCTAAATTTTCATGAAATTGTTCGAGCATTTTAAGCTAAAAATATAACAAAATGCATTCAAGACCCTAAAGAGAGTAAAGGATCACATCACTAAAAATATATAGTTCATGAAATTATTATTTTCATGAACTATATAGTTCAATAATTATGTTATTGAACAATATTGTATAATTTTAATATGGATAAAAGTCATTTTAACTATGTAGGCACATAGATTCTATATTTTCTCCTAAATTTTCATGAAATTGTTCGAGCATTTTAAGCTTAAAATATGACAGAATGCATTCAAGACCTTAAAGAGCACAAAGGACCACATCACTGAAAAATATATAATTTAATATTTATGATATTGGATAATATTACATAATTTTAATATAAATAAAAATCATTGTGACCTTGTATGTATATAGGTTTCACATTTTCTCCTAACTTTTCATGAAATTGTTCGATTATTTTAAGTTTAAAATAAAACAAAATGCATTCAAGTTCATAAACAGAACAAAAGATCCCATCACTGAAAAATATATAGTTCAATATCATATTATATAATTTTAATATAAATAAAAATCATTGTGACCTTGTATGTATATAGGTTTCACATTTTCTCCTAACTTTTCATGAAATTGTTCGATTATTTTAAGTTTAAAATAAAACAAAATGCATTCAAGTTCATAAACAGAACAAAAGATCCCATCACTGAAAAATATATAGTTCAATATCATATTATATAATTTTAATATAAATAAAAATCATTGTGACCTTGTATGTATATAGGTTTCACATTTTCTCCTAACTTTTCATGAAATTGTTCGATTATTTTAAGTTTAAAATAAAACAAAATGCATTCAAGTTCATAAACAGAACAAAAGATCCCATCACTGAAAAATATATAGTTCAATATCATATTATATAATTTTAATATAAATAAAAATCATTGTGACCTTGTATGTATATAGGTTTCACATTTTCTCCTAACTTTTCATGAAATTGTTCGATTATTTTAAGTTTAAAATAAAACAAAATGCATTCAAGTTCATAAACAGAACAAAAGATCCCATCACTGAAAAATATATAGTTCAATATCATATTATATAATTTTAATATAAATAAAAATCATTGTGACCTTGTATGTATATAGGTTTCACATTTTCTCCTAACTTTTCATGAAATTGTTCGATTATTTTAAGTTTAAAATAAAACAAAATGCATTCAAGTTCATAAACAGAACAAAAGATCCCATCACTGAAAAATATATAGTTCAATATCATATTATATAATTTTAATATAAATAAAAATCATTGTGACCTTGTATGTATATAGGTTTCACATTTTCTCCTAACTTTTCATGAAATTGTTCGATTATTTTAAGTTTAAAATAAAACAAAATGCATTCAAGTTCATAAACAGAACAAAAGATCCCATCACTGAAAAATATATAGTTCAATATCATATTATATAATTTTAATATAAATAAAAATAATTATGATATATATAGGTGCCACATTTTCTCCTAAACGATATGACCGATATCAGCGAGACATTGCATTTATTCTTTAAAGGAAAAGAAAAAATATGTTAACTTTTCAAGCAGAAAAAAATAATAAACTGTTCAATTAATTAGGAATTAACCGAAATTTTGAAAGTTTTTCTGCAGTAACTTCAGAGTAAACTATCTTACAAGAAATTTTTTAATAACATCTTAAAACTTAAGCTTTTTTCTTTTCAGTTTTTCCAAATTCTTTTATGTGCAGTTTTTACTTTTTCACATGCGAAGTATAAAATATGAAATATTGTAATCGTTAATAAATTCGAACTCGAGACTTTAACGAATCTCCACGTTTCAGACCTAACAGAATTCGAAAAATACGTTTTTGAAATTATGTTAGCCTGTTTGTAAACTCAACATTTCGTTAGATAGACAAGTGAGCTTTTATATGTAGAATTTAAATGAAATTTATAAATTTCTATCAAATTTTAAACGAAATCTGCCTGTCTTGCTGTAAAAGGGAAAACAATAACCGATAACCAAAAAAAGAAAAAAAAAAACTAAAAAACAAAAAAAAAAAATCTTTAAAGAATTATATGGACAAAATTTGGCATACAGATTTAGCATTTAAAATGTAGATTTTCTTGATAAAGTTTCAACCAACTTTATCAAAGTGTTGATTGTCTGTCGGTTTGTATTTTCGTCTGCATATAACATTACAAATTAAATATTTGAAATTCGGAGTGTGATTCGTAATTATGTATAACTGTAGTTTCGCGTCAAATTTGTATTTCAGTCATGCGGGAGAAAAGCGTCTAACATACATATTTGCATGATGCATTTAGTTATAATAGTAGAGAAAGTTTCAAAATTTTTGTTAATATTATTCACAATAATGTTTTTATTGTTGTAACATAATTCAATCAATGTAATTATTTGAATACCCCGATTCAGTGCTTCCGGTAATTTTATGATAAAAAAATTCACTTCCTTTGGATATTAAATTCAACGCAAAATTTTTACATTGGTTTTAATTATATTTTTAGGCTGGTATTATTTCAATCAACTATAGGATGCAAAAACTGGTATGTCCAGAATGCATATACCTTGAATGCAGAATGGTTAATGCAATCAATATAGGCGGATCAGGTCTAAATATTATAATACTTTGATAATTTGGACTAAATGTTTGATTTTCCTTCTGTTTTTTAAAATAAAATAAAATAATGAGTGTTCTATATTCTATTTAGAGTGTTCTCTCTAAAAATATGAGTGTTCTCTCTATATAAAATGCTAACTTACGTGGCACAGAAAGCGCGCTTATTACTTACTGTAGAATGGCAACATTCAAATATCAACAAATCATCACACGAATTTCAGACTGCTTCATTCATTGAATAATTTTACAGATGCATTAAATCCAACGCTTCGGCCAGAAAATTAATGGAGCTGCAAAATATTAAAAATATTCTGGAGATGTTTCATCGTCTCACCAAAATGTACATTCAATCAGAGGAAAGAAGATATAAATGAAGTAAAGAAACAGACTTCAAACCAAAAGTTTAATCGAGCACAAAAATAGGTTTAATCATCTCGAGATAAATAATGGTGGTAAGGTTTCAGATTAATTAACGGTTTCTCGACAAGCACATCAAAATCATGCCAAACGTCCAAAAACTCGACTTAAAACTGCTATTCTGGAAGGATACCAGAAATGGTAAAAAATGGCATTTAGAGATTGTAAAAATTGGCGACAAATCATCTCAAAATATTTCAGTTTTGGCGATCGTGAATCAATTTTAAGTCTAGCCGTATCGTTATGACTTACCTATAGAAATTGACATTCATATTTTCTAACACAAGTAGCTTACAAAAAATGATCATGTATTATCTTAAGACTCAAAAAATTCTCCTTTTAATGATATCAATTTCATTTCTGTGGAATTTCCTCTTTAAAAGGATTAATATTTTTAATTCAATTTGATACATTACTTGAAAAAAAGTTTTTAAATGCTATGAAGGAATTCAAACCATACATCAGGTCATTCAATAGCGTGGTTTTACCAGTCATAAATTTAGTAGTAGGGTTTTCACTTCCGATTTCATTTCGTAATACATGTACCTTTTTAATTTGCTGTATACTGATTGAATTCATGTTTTTCGGTGGTATCAATAATCATTTGACAATCTAAAAAGTCGATAAACTGGGCACTAAAGGCGGCTAGTTTTGAATAAATAAAATTTAATTAAAAATAAAATTTTATTATTTAATTATTTTTTATTTAATTGTTATTTTTTATTTAATTGTTTACCATCATTTTTATTTAACTGGATGATTAAGTTAATATAAAACATCATAAATAGTTCTGTTGAATTGCTTTGTGTCGAAAAATAAAATGATTTCAGTTGTTGGATTGTTCATCCAAGGAAAAAAAAAGTCTGTTAGATTTGTTCCTCGATATGAAACAGAATAAATGAGGAGGCAGTGAAAAAGTTGAGACATCAATTTTAAAACCTGCTTAAATGATTAAGTAGAAGGCTATTAACCTGAGAAAAAAAGTTTAAATAGGAAAGCTATTAAAAAGACATTAACGTTGGGAAGAGAATCGAACATTACGATGACTTAAAGTAGGCAGTAATAAATTCTAAAAAGCATAACTTCGGAAAAATGGTTATAATTTTTTCCAGTTCCATCAGAATTTTTGTGATTTTGATGAAGGAAATATATGATAAAAATTTAAGACTATAACTAAAACTAGATACTATTAACCATATTATTTTTGAAAAAACTCGTATTTGTCAAAAGAAAAAAAAAGATTTGTCTAAAGACTCCTAAAAGTATTTTTCCATCTGGCAGAATTCAAAAACAGAATGAAAAAAAAGCCATTCTACACAACATTCTGAAGCGCTATTACAAATTCAGACAAAAAATGAAAATAAGAAATAAAAAAATATAAATAAATAAAATAAAATAAAAAAAGAATGGAAATTAAATTTTAAACTTAATATTCGTCTTAATTAAAAGTTTTTCGAGAATCAATTGCCACAATCACCACAAATTGAAATTTCTCCACTTTTTTTCCGAAATTGATCATAAAAATATCATTCGAAATCGTAAAACTAAATATTTAGAATCGAAGATTTTTTAAAATATTTTTTATTTTTATTCTTTGCGAATTTGGGCAAATAGAAAAGAGCTTAAAGGCAATTTTTGACAAGTTTGTTTTTTCCGAAGAAGTTGTAGTTTTTCAAAAATTAATGCAGATATCAATCTGGAATACTTATAAGTTATTCCTTTCTTTGCGACGCATACTTAAGTTGAATTCAAGAAGTTTGTTGAAATTGCAAAACATTTAAAATGTTTTTTTGTATTTATACTTTTGTAAAAAAAAAAAAAAAAAAAAAAAAAAAAAAAAAAAAAATTACTAATTCCCTACGTAAACATCTTAACGTTCTGCAATTTCTATAGATCATTTTTTGCACTTGTAATTTTTATATTTCAACTTCTTCCTTTCAGATAATCGCCTTTTGTTTAAATGTTGGAAACCGATGTTAAAACTTATCCACCCTCTTATATATTAGCAAATTTTGTCCACAATTTAATGTTTTCATGGCAATTTTACGGAGCGCAAAGGAAAGATCTTCCTTATTCACTTTGAATATTAGTGTTTTGTTCAATAACACAAAATCGATTAATATCAGAAGAATATATGATTCCTCCTGCTAATAATGTTATTGTGTAAAATAAATGGCTACAAAATAACTTATGTGCACATAATATAATAATTTCAAATTTATAATGTTTTCAAATTTACGGTTGAAGAATATTAACCAGGACTAGCACTGTATATAAAACAATTTGAAATTTACTTCATGACGTAATGAAAAGGTCTCACATGACGTAACAGAAATTCTATAAACGTGACCTCATAAGATATGTATTGTCTTTTATTTCCTGCATTAATTAAAGGAATAATAAAAAGGTATGATGTAAATAATTTTTTAAAAGTGACGTCATGAAACTATTTCGCTTTTATACTTTTTCATAACTAAATTAAAAAAAAGTAATCGACCCCTCCCCCCCAAAAAAAACACACACAAAGGTTTTTGATGTTTTTAGGAATATTATAATTTTAATCCTCTCTGGGATTAAACAAAAATTAGTAATTAGGAAATTGTATTAAGTTTATATAAATTTTTAAATAGATAAAAAAATTAATTTGGCTGTATTTAATCTACACTCATGTCCAAAATTAAGGTCACAAACATAAAATTTGCGAAAAATGAAAAACTATTAACTGTGTTGCCACGAAATTTGGCACAGAGGTACACTACAATGGAAGAAAGAACATAGACACATAACAACATGGAAAAGATTTTAATTGGGAATTAAGAAACAGGGTATATCAAAAAGTGTTGCATTATGAATCAGAGATAAAGCATTTATCTCGGGGAAAGCCTGTCTAATATGGAGTGTGACCACCGTGCACTGTTATACAGGCTTCACAACTAGCTTTCATACTGTTTATGTGTTTATGAGGGTGTCAATAATTGCTTGGTGCAACGAAGCCCATTCTTCCAAAAGCGCGGCTTTTAATTCTTGGAGGGTATTAGGAAGGAGGTTACGTTGTGAAATGGCTCTTCCGAGACCATCCCAAACATGTTCTATAGGATTTATATCCGGAGACCTCGAGGGCCAGTCCACACGTCGAATATCCTCTTCCTCAATAAAATCATCAACGATCTGAGCTCTGTGTGGACGTGCGTTATCGTTCATAAACATGAAGTCTGGGCCAAAAGCACAAGGAACAACCTCACATAGGCTTCAAGGATCTGATCCCTATAGCGATGTGCATTGGCAGTACCCAATCGAAGACGTGCAGTGATGTACAACTGCCTAATATTATGCCACCCCAGACAAGGATTCCTCTGCCACCAAATCTGTCAGTTTCTTTTACGTAGGAGGGATGATAGCGAGCTCCTTGCTCTTTCCAGATGAAGATTCGACGACTGTAACTTTGTATGGTAAATCTCAACTCATCACTGAAAAGAACACATCCCCATTCTTGCTGTGCCCAAGACTGATGTGTGCGACACCACAACAACCGGGCTTTTCTGTTGGATGCAGTTAAAGGGACGCATTCAACTGGTCGCCGGGCATAAAGGGCCCTCTCTGTTAGACGTCTGTATACTGTTTGTCTGGAAATTCTTATTCCAGACGCAGCAGCAAGGTCACGAGCAAGTTGAGGAGCCGTTGTCAGCCTATGCTGTCGTGCGCTTAATGCCAAATAGCGATCCTGTGCAGGCGTCGTTGCTCTGTGACTGCCTAAGCTGGCCTTCCTGGCTACAGTATCATTTGCTTGGAATTGATTCCACAACCTGGAAAGCACTTTCGGTGCCACTTGTAAGCATCGAGCAACCACCTTTTGAGACTGCCCAGCTTCAAGCCTTCCAACGGCTTTCCATCTCAAGGAATCGTCTAAACGATTATGAGAACTCATTCTCACTGGAAACAGGTTAAATTTTTTGTTTTAATGCAATATTCACAAAATTGCAGGCAAATATCCCAGATGCCTAAACGGTCTAATTTTAGTAGTTCCTCAAAAACTAATGCTGAACAACATTTTTTCCCACAACCGAGGTTAATATCGTGTTACGGTCTTTCACAATATATAAAATATAATTTGTTTAAATTTTACTGGTAGTCATTTAGAATTACTTTGAAAACATTTTTGTGACCTTAATTTTGGGCATGAGTGTATGCGAGTCCAAATTAAGAAACTTCAAATAATACCATGAAAAAAAACTATGAGATCCCGATAAATTATATTTGACATGAAACTTTTAATAAACTCTATCGAAGCGAGATTAGTTTTAAATTCTAATCGCTACTAAACAATTACATATAAAAATTCATTATTAATAATGGCATATTTAATATGCGAGTTGGCATTCCTGTCGGATGAAATTATACTTGTCCTTATTATTTCGTCTATTTCTATTCATGTTATTTTTCACATTCAGAAATGTTGAGTGTATTTTTATTTGCATTTATTTACATATGCTTAGACTGTATATTTTGGTATAGTAAAAATATAAAATAAAATATTTTAAGCATTTAAATGTTCGTGAGTGTAATTTATCAAAATATAAAAATGAATTTTTGTTTGTTCGTATTTTATGCGCTGAAATATCGTTCATCCGATTGTGATAAAACTTTGCCAGTGTATTGCCTGCACCTGTGCGAAGGTTATAGGCATAATACAATTACTATATCTAGTATATAAAAATGAATTTTTGTTTGTTCGTATCTTATGCGTTGCCGAACCGTTGCATGCTTTTACTTTTAATTTTTTTTCTAAAACTAAACTTTTTTATAAATTGAAAGAGGTATTTCATTTTTACTTGAGAAGCGTCATATAGCTGCGCCGATTTAATTTTTAGATCCATTATGCTTCATGCTGGTAAATACAAAGCATAACAGCGTATTATGTGGGTAAAGTAATATATTGTTAGAATTTAAATGGATCCATAATCTCAAATATCCTGGACTATATTATATGAATTTATTCCTGGGTTTCCAATATTACATATTTCTTCTATATTTTAAAGATTCAGTAATTTTTTTAATCCACTGTTTAATGTTCCTCTGTTTAATTACTAAAAAATTTCTAATTTATTACAATATCAGATACCATTCATCTCTGCTAATTATAAAGAAGAATGGGTATGTCTCTCTCTCTCTCTGTGTGTGTGTGTGTTGACTTTCTACAGGATAAACCATTTTACCTAGAGCTAACAAATTTTGCACAGATATATTTTGATAGGTCAGAATGAGCTTCAGAGATATTTTATTTTTAAATTTTGTTACGACATTTTGAGACATAACGACATTAACGACATTACTACATTTTGAGGTTTTCCCAAGATATTTTCCGAAAACTTTATTACACTTATTCGATTTTTACAACATTTTGAAATTAAAAAAAAAATGTGACCCATTTTGAAATTAAAAAAAAAAATGTGACCCAATAATATCAATTTGATTGTTGTAAAAATTTTCCTAAATTTTTGAGATTTTTAAAATTATTTTTTTGCATAGTATTCAATTACAAATTTCAATGCAATGCAAACTTTTTTTATTGTTTCATCAAATATTATAATGCAGGATTTATTTTCATTGTTGAAAAACTATGGAAGATGGATTTCCGCATTTAATCTCAGTGATTTACATGCGGAATAAGAAAGAGACGTCAGACCGAGTGACAAAGCTTTGCTAAAATTAGCAGATAAAGCAACCACATAGTTACGTTTTTAATAATACTACGATAAATTGGAGCTGGATTCCATAAGGATAATTCATGTACCTTACCATGAAATAATATATACCATGAAAAGAATGTGAGGTTAATGAAGCAAAAGGTTTTAATATTCGTCACAATTTGATGCTTAAAAGTATTTTTTTTTAAATAGTCATGAACATCAAGTAATGTATAAGATATTTTATTGAAAATAAACAAGATTGATATTCCTGGCGAATTAGCTGTTCTACAAAGACGGTTAGTATATAGGAAGAAATCATTATAATTATTAAAAAGCATCCTTGGATTTGTAAATTTTTTTTAGTATCACGTCTGTCTATCTGTCTATGAACACAATAATTCAAAAATAGAAAAAGTTATCAGATGAAACATGATTTGTCGCTTTTGTGTCAATTTATTGATCTACATCAAATTTTGGAAGAAATTCTTAAGCTATGATCTGTCTGTTCATCCATGATAACTAAAAAAATGTCAACAAACATTCAGTAAGATGGATGGAATTGAATATATAGTTTTAATATTAGAATTATAGATACCTTAACCAGATATTCTGACTAGCCCGAAGGCACATGGAAAAATCTGAATGACCGAACTGCCGCGACAACAACACAACGAAAACTATGGTTGAGTCCTAAGGCCCATCAAAGTGGGAAGCACGTTTTGTCTTTGATAAGACGTAAACGCCCCCCCCCCCCCACCATTTCTGTACCCATCAGGTTGGCGAGAATCACCCACCATACTGGAAGATTCTCAATATCATTTCTGTGATTCCTCCCGGGGGGTGAGAATTATAGATACATATGAAATTCAAATTGTTTTTAGAAGAACTTGCTGTGTCATTTCTTTTTTTTAAAGAAAGCGGCCGTGATAACTCGCAGACGCAAAAAGTTGCAGAAATGATATTTGGTATAAGGTATTGGTACCAAAATTGTATAAAAGCATCAATTTTTTAAATACCATTTATCAAAGAAAAAGTATTTAAGTACGTATTAAATTATTTTTGCTTTATAATGAAATAAATTATAAAATCCGTTATATATTGGAAGTAAAATAAATATTGCTTTCCTTGGTATTTAAAATGAAAGTTCATATCTCTCAGAAAGTTGTTTGTTAAGGAATTTTAAACAAAATAAAACTTATGACCTTTTTTTTTTTTTTTTTTAAATTCACAATGCAACATCCGAAAATATTTATTTATTTCTTCCTCTCGAATGGCGAAAGTAAGAAAATGAATTGTTATTTATCGATCGAGATAGAAACTTGTTTTGTCAGTTCAAAATGAAAAGGGAGCGTTGGAACTGAAAATGGGCCGACGATCTGGATTGTGGGAAAATGACGACTAAAGATGAGTCGGAAATTCAACCTTCTCAGATCGGGTGGACTACTTTCCAAGAAAACGAGAAATTTCATCTCGTATATGTCATGGCCATTCCTGAACTTATCAAAAGGCAGCATTTTATTACACATGAGAGCTCTGGAAATGCTTTAAGGATTTTTCCGAATTAAATATAAGGACTTCTTGTGCATTGCTCTTCTAAATCCATTTGTCTCCGAAGAATACGCTATCTATGAGATCTAAAATTAATAATTTGAGATGGTTCTTCTGGGTGTCGAACGAATCAAAAATTATCCCGGCTTCATACCCTTTCAAGGCTGTTACTATGTTTTTATATGTCTACATTATTACACTTATCGCTACATCACAACTTGGTTAGGTTCTTTTTCAGTGTAGGAATGAATTATCAAAAAAAAAAAAAAAAAAAAAAAAAGGGAAAAAATGCACAATATGACAAATACAAATGGAGAGGAAAAAATTGTATTGCATACGAATACAGAGAAGGAAATACAATAACTGGAATTCTAAGGATATACAGAGTAGTTATAATTAAACTTCCCCTCTAAATAGCATCCTATACCGAAAACGGGTGAACGGATTGCAACGAAATTCTGTTCATAGACTATACACAAGATGCGCTCACGGAATTTCAAAAAAAAAAAAAAAGTTTTAAAATGTCTACCAGAGGGCGCCTTTTCTGGAAAAACACCAATTTTAACACAATAAATAACCAAAATGGAATACGGAAACAGTGTTAATATTTATTGGCTAGTTTCTGATCACGTTTTTTTAAAATTAATAATAAGTCAATCCTTGTGCATTCTGATCACCTTGTCATCGAACCACATTAAGTAAAGGTAAGGAAAAAATAACAGCACGCTGTTTAAGGGGAAAAAAACACACACCTCAGTTTGCAGAAACAAGAATAGATTAGGACAAATTTGCAAGAGAGGAGTAGTTCTTAATCTTGTCCATAATGATGTAGGGAAAGGTGCTCCATGTGACCACCCTCATTCACCTGCAAAATTCCAAGTCGATGGACAATGTTCATTCAACGGCAGATCGTAACTGATCAGTTGTGATGCTTCGCACATGAAATGTTATGGTATTCTTTAAGTCTTTCAAAGTTGCAACAAGATACTGTCATCATTACAGCTGGAAACATCGACATAAAACATGATAACAACTGCAAATGTTTCTTACCCTAACCCGATTTGCATACAGCTTCCTCTTTTTCGCAAGCACGCAAATCTCGACATTTTTTCCCCCTAGAATTGACAATTTCTCCCGGTTTTACATTTTATTACTCATAATTTGTGTTATGGATTGTTAATATTGGTTTCTGTATTCTTTTTTGGTCGTTTATTGATTCATTTTTAATGTGTTTCCGGAAAAAGCGCCCTCTAGTGGACATTTTGGAACTAATTTTTTTTTTCAAAATTCCGCTGCTTCTCTAGTATATAGTCTATGTGTATAGCCTATATTCCAAATTTCGCTGCAATCCGTTCATCCGTTTGCGTTGTAGGAAGCTGTTTATAGGGGAAGTTTAATTATAACCACCCCGTATAAGAAGAAAAATAATGAGTTATATGTTAAGTGAAGATATACAAAGCTAAATATTGTTTATAAATTTAAAATATTAGGTAGAGACTAAAGTTCTTACCCGAAATATTGCTCGATCGTTATAAATTTCTATTAAGAACCTTACCTAGTACAAAAATTAAGAACCCTAAACAAAATATTTACAGAAAGTGTTAAAATAAAGATATAAAAAAATTACGCATTTTGTAAAATATAAAATTAACCAGAATCATTAAAACATTTATGATACACGGTAACAATGATACAAAAATATTGTATCAATGCGAGATTCATTGATAAAATATAGACTCTGCATGATATACATGAAATACGACAGAAAATCAAAATTGCACTTCATTTTAATTACGCAAATAAAAGTAGGGAAAAAAAGATACATTGCATTGTATTTTGAATGCAAAATTATAAATAATAATGATGGTCGAAGGTAAGTAATAGTGCTCGAGGAAAAAATATTTTTTTTTGCCTTTTCGTTATTACCAGAACTTAACAAGGATAAAAAGCGCTGGTATATTTTATTAGTTTTTCTCTCCATTGTCTTATTTGGCTTTAAAATGTGCCCTTAGAGGAGCTTCCGGGAATCTATACCCTCATAAAATCACTCCCCTCCTTCATTAATACACTTCTGAATTGCGGCGAAAGGGGACAATTTAGATCAGTTATATTAACGTCCATTTCGGAAACAACACTAGGATTATTTAATAAAAAGATAATTAATTATTTATTGCCAAATGAAAATAAAAATTGGAATTGAAATTGAAATTTATTTTTGTAAATGTGGTTTGTACTAATTTGATTAGAGAAGGGAATTTAAGTTCAGATTTTTTAAATACCCTGAAAACTTATATGATGGAAAATTTGTAGAAAAAGTATCTGTAATTCCTTTGAAACCAAATTTACATTTTAAAATTTTCTATAGTTTATTTTGAATTTTCTCTATATCTTATGCTCTATTATTTTTCCCTCTATATTTTATTTTGAGGTTTATTTTTATCATTGTGTGCATGTTAGGTAATCTTTATAGAATTAATCGTAAATGGTTACGTTTTTTTAAGAAAAAAAGGAACCTGGATAGGTGCCGATTGTTGTAGAGGAATATATATGAACCCCATCCAACTTACTGGTTGGAATCTTGCGTTTTATGGATGCTATAGCTAAAGAATAAAAAACGCACCCTTGGTTCCCCCGGATTATTTCGGGATATTTATTCGTAATTCAGTTTAATCTTTACTTCACTTACTTCAATCGTGATTTTCTTTTTTTATTATGTATAAACAAAAGGTAATTGAAGTAAAGATTACATTCATCTACTATTATGATAGTGGGAAAATACCTCCTATATTTTTAAAGGGACGATGTTACCTTTAACTATTAAAACTTTGTTACAAACTCCTTTTCGCTTTCTATCAGTTTTTCAAAAATAAGCTAAATGCAAAACGACAAAAAAAAATTATATACAATGTTGGTATTGTTTTGAGAACTGAATTAAAGTATTGTTTTCAAAGCCCTTTATTGAAAGTATCAATGGTCATATGAATTCAACATCTCTCTGATATGCAGCTAAGAACCTGGAAAAATGAATGGCAAAAAATAATAATAAAATAACAATTTAGATGATATGCTATTTTTATATCTTGGAACTCTTTATTTTATTTTCTATTATGATAAATCGATATTTGTCATTGTGACGTTAATGAGTATTTTTACCCTCTTACATGCCTTAGTAATGGACATGCATATTCACAAGGAATATGCATGTCCATTGCGTCTATTATATAAAGGCATGTTTTTTTAGTTCATACCATGGATTTTTAGTTCATCTTATTTTATAGTTCATTTTTAGAAATTTTTAGTATTATTCGATGTTTTATATTTTTATTCGTATATGAGTGGATATTTTTACAACCATTTGTAGTTTTTTGTACAGGTTTTAATAATAATAACAACTCTTTCTTTGAAATCCTTTAAAAGTATTAGAGTAGAGCTTAGTTTGTTTCTCAGAAAAAAAAATGCCTAGAATTTTAATATGTTCACAATCCCTTAATATATATCTCATATGGATTTTTTTGTTTTAGTGTAAAACATTTAAGCAAAAGATAACTGTTTAATAACATCAGTATATCTTTATAATTTGCATCAATTATTTTAATAATTAAAGCATATACATACAAAAAGAATTGATTTAAATACTATCTATGTTTTTATATGAAGAGCGTTTCTTATATGTACATCAGAATTTGTCATAAAAGAATCAGTTATAACAGACAGATCTAATCAGTAGTCGCAAAATTTAAAGTAACCTAACGTTGTTAAATTGGCGCATATCTTCAGTATTGTATTCGATATTAAAATTTCATAAAATTGGCACATTATTTTGAAAAAGGAGGATAAGATTCCATAAATTTTCCTTTATTTTTGAAATTTTTTATAATGTTTGAGACCTTATTCATCATTAACTTTGTGATTTAAGAGATTTTAGGATATCCAACATGAAACAAAATAAAATTATTGCTTCTCGGAAATAATATCTTTTTACTGTTTTTGCACTAAAAAATTAGTATCTTAGTTAAACAAAAATAATTTTCAAATTTCAGAAGTATTTTAACTTTAAAAATTAAGCATCTTCATAGAAAAAGTACATTACGCGGTGAATACCATTTTGAAACTAAATTTTTTTGTCTAGTATTATTAATTTATGACTATTGATGTGCATTTTACTTTAAAAAAAATCTAAGACCAGCATAAAAATCATATTCCTTGCTTGAGAACCAGCTATAAAATTTTAAGTTTAACATGAACATATCACTCCTAAACGAAAATTTAAAAGCTGATTATTTAAATTAAAAATTTTCGTTGTTCCCACTTTTCTTTAAAAAAAAATTTGTCTTAAACAATTTTTATCTTTAATGACACTGTCACAGATATAGTTATAAAATAAACAACATTGATACAAAAGGAATCAGATAAGTTTTCTTTATTAAACATAGAAAAGTGATCACATAGCAAGACATTATGCATTAACATTTGTAATGCTAAGAAAGTACAGACAAAAATACACGGAAAATCAACCCTAAACCTTTCAGAAAAATTTGAATATTAAAGAAAAACCACACCGAAAAGCATTTTTTTCAATTAATTAATTTTTATTTTCACCTCCGTCGTAAAACCTTTAGAACTCTGGGAAATATCGAATCCCAGAATTCTCTATTCATTAAGATGGAATTATTATCATGTTTTACATCAGAGATAAACAAAAGTAAACCATTTTTCCTAGTAATCAGATAAACATAGATTTGCCTTATTAACTTGAGAAGTAATTATTTATATTTTTTATGTTGCCATTTCCCAAATGATTAAAAAGTTTGGCACATAAGAAGAAGTTAAGTAAAAAAAACTCAATAAATATTAAAAGGTTGTGATAAAAATTATTCTAAAAAAATCACACACAAAAAAAAAACAATTATTCAGGAATAAAATAAAATTTTTGCTTACTTACTGCAATATGTTTTATGAGGCTAGTAAGAATTATGTTACTGAATTATTTTGAATCCCTAATTTCAATTATTTATTTATTTAAGTGATTAGATAGTTAAAAATAAAATTTACACTCGTGATAAGAGGTTTAAATGAAGACAATGCAACTAAAATTCTTGAAATTCTATATATAGTCATCAACTTGAAATAAAAAAAAAAGGTCCAAAAGATTTAACTCTTGTATATGTGCGTCCATTGAAGAAAAGTTCATTTGTGTAGAAGTTCCATAGCAGAAAATAAAGACAACTTCCTTTAGTGCATCATTTTCCCTGCTCCCATACCCATACCTCCCATGCCATGTACACCTGCAAGAAAAAAAAATTAACATGTAACATAGTGATAAAAAAAACATCAAAATTCTGGCAATCGAATCAGTTTATATGTTACTTTAAAACTCTAGAAAATTTAAATTAGATAAGAAACGAATATTTTATCAATGAAAAGATTTTTCTCAAAATGCTATAAGCAATTATGAATTACTTACTAGCAATTAAAAGTCAATTTCAAAAAAAAAATGAACTTATGACTGTTTGTCTATCGAATATGATATATATCTCCCTCTGTTGTGGAAACTAGGACATAAAAATTAAAATGGTTCAAGGCTCAGTAATATAAAGGGATATTCTGTTTCTTCTTCTTTTTTATGCAAGTCACATCTACGCATCTCATTCTAGTGGCATGTTTTAATTTAAGTGTTAAAAATTTCCAAGTAATTTTATTGCTTCCGCCATTGATATAAGATGTCTTATTTCAAGTGTTAAATAAATAAATATGTAAGTTTTATACCATAACTTAGGGTTTAAATTTACATTTAATAAGCATTTAAAAGTTTAATTTGTTATGGATTCTCTATAACGCTTTAAATAGAATAATTAAATATTATAAATGAAGAAACGAAATCTGGAATTCATTATTCAAGAAAATTATTGCCAAAAAAGTAATAACAAACTTATAAAGAAATACATTTCACAAGCAGAGGTGAAATGTGCTTGAAACTGTAACAGTGGGGAATAGCCTTCATTCTCAAGAATAATAGCTTAAAAATATTTCTCTGCCAAAGTGACCGTTGATGGCTTATAAATCTCAAGAATAATGATTTTTCAAGAAGTGACACTGCCAAAATGACGGTGCCGGTTTTTCAATTTCGAGAACTATGATTTTTCAAAAAGTTATTCCGTCGAATTCCGTATTATTCCAATTCCGGCGGGTGACTATTTCTAACTCTCAAGAATAAGGATTTTTCAAAATGTTACACTGCCAGAATGACGGTGCTGGTTTCTCCATTTCAAGAAATATAGTTTTTCCAAAAAGTTACACTGCCATAGTAATGGTGCCGGTTTTCTGATTTCAAGAACCATGATTTTTCAAAAAGTTATTCCTTCGAAAGACGGGTAATTGTTTCTAATTCTCAAGAATAATGATTTTTTAAAAATATTAACTCACTTTGGATCATTGGTGGTGGATGCTGTGAGGCCATAACCACATGAGCTGGACTGTGGCGATTTGTACCGGGCTCATTCGTCTGAACATTGGCTTGGAATCCTCCTGCTCCAGCCACATAGTTGACCATCCTGAAGAGGCCTTGATTATCCGTATACCCGTAAGCTCCTCTGACAGTCCCACTTCCATCACCTTGTTCGTTTCTGTAATGTGAATTCCCGAACATGTCTCTCGCGTTGTAGCCAAAACCATAAGGTCGAGGCATGTGCTGTAAAGGGGAAGAAAATTATTTATTAAATAGAAATCGATTGGAAACCATCAATATTTTTTGAAAAATGTGCGTTGATTTTCTATCTTAAACATCAAAGAACTGTTTGCGTTTTTATATTACACTCTGATCCTATTGATGGCTAAAAGGCTTACAAGCCATTCCTTTTTCAATGTCATGTATTGTTACAGGGACATGGTTTTATTTTCTTACTATTTATTTGTATTCTTTGTATTTAAGAAACGAGAAGAATGATAGTGTAGAATATTTGTTTATATTCCACGTTTCATTATATTCCACTCTATATTCCTTTTAACAATTGTGCATTTAATTTTTAATCGTTCTGTAGATATTATTTTAATTTATCTGCAGACATTTTGGTTAAGAGAACGAAGGAAAGAGAATCATCTATTGAAAATAATTAAATTTTTTTCTTTTTAATTTATTAAATAATAAATGTTGCATAGTTTTATTCACTCACTTCTTTTGTTAATTTATTCTACATTTATTAAATTATTTAATGTTATTCCGAAGTTCTTTATCACAAACTCATGAAAGCGACTGCCTTAAATAATCTAAAAAGTTAAATTGTGCTTGTTACAACTTCATTCATTTTCCCTTATTAGTTATAAATCTGTTAAATCAGATTAGTAACATTCGTAGAAAAGAAATAGCACCAATGAAGCAGAAAACCGGCCAAATTTTTTAATTAGCTAACTTTTTCTATAAAATGCTTTCTACAATTTTTTTTACTGTCAATCCATCAGTTTAGTTATTTTCCCTGTAGTTATTTTACATTTACAAATTTTTCGCACATTTACAAGTGAAATTTTTAGGAAAGAATGAATTATGGGAAATTGGAAAAAGAAAAGTCCCTAAACAGGGAAGCAAATGAGATTAAAGCATTTAACTAGTAATCCTTTTTCAAGACATAATTAATAAGTCGAGATAAGTCTCAGAATTACTGGCCTTTGTTTTAAGATATAGTTTTTTTAAAACGTCTTTATACAATTGCTTTCGTTGCACTTACCATTCCACCATGCATGTCACCACCCATACCAGCCATCATTCCTCCTCCCATTGGATAAGCACTGGTGAAAGTGAGCAATGCCAGAACTCCAATAAATGCCTGTGGTAAAAAGAATTAAAAAACAATGAAAAAGTAACTTAAGAAGCAGCGAAAGAGCAAAAATGAATAACGTGTTAAAAACGAAATTCTTATCTTAATCTGGGCATTTATTTAAAAATATTCATACTTTAGTTAAAAAAAAAATTGGGTAGAAAAAATTCTTCATTTTTAATGGATGTTCAAACATATTTAACCTAATTTCATGAAGTTCGTACCCTTAAGTTGTTATATTGATTTTAATTTTCTTTGGAAAATGTTTAGAGATAACGTATTAACATTTCTTTTATATATATATATTTTTTTTCCTTTCTGTGTGAAATAAGTATGCAGGCTTGTCACAAAATGTCTGTTGCTGTTGAATCGGAACACATGATTTCTGCACAATAAGGAACGTTTGATATTCGCGTGACTGACCTAGGGGAAATAACCGAAATATCACACAGCAAAAACTCCAAATTCATTGTGGAAAACGAATATCGAAAGTATCTAGAGAGCAAATTTTTTTTACAAATAGGCCCAATTTAAATAACAAACAAAGGAAAGGTAAACAAAATCTAGAAAACAAAATTTTTAGGAATGGGTGCAATTTAAACAACAAATCAAGGAAAGGTAAGCAAACTCTTGAGAGCAAATTTTTTAGGAATGGGTGCAATTTATACAACAAACCAAGGGAAGGTAAATATAATCGCTGTAGGAGCCATATTTTTTTCGTTTATTTGAAGTTTTAAACCTCAAAAAAGCGACGATTGATTCAGAAAGAGGTAAAAATTGATCATTTGGGTCTGTACTGCTTTACTTTGCTAAATTGTAAGACAAACTGCAGTTTAGGTATTTTGAACAGTGCCTGATTAGACTATTGGCGCTCATTCGCTTCTTTTCCTAAAATTCAAAATTTTATATCTTTTATTGATATAAATTTAATACTTATATGATGAATTTTTTAAAAAAAATATTATTTTAAGAAAAAAAAATTCGAATCTAAATTGTTTTAAAAAATACATATCCATTATGTATTTGAGGATTGTTTACCTCTACATAATACTCTTCAAATGTATAAACTATACAGCAGAAGAATTTAATAAAAAATGCAATGCAATAACTTTTACGAAAACGTTTCATTCAGAGAAGAGAGGCAAGGAATAATAAAATATAATAAAACTAAGATTTAGAAAATTTCTAATAATAATTATAAAATATTAGACTAACTTTAACTATAGACGATACTTCCACTGATTTATTAAGAGACTCATAGCCTACGATCATTTAACATATTATGCATCATAAAAGTAACTCATTTTATAAACTTACTATCCACAATAAAGTAAAAATGCTTCTTACCTTCCAGAAATGCATGACTTGAATTTATTCTGAATACGATTTATTTCCTGAAGAAATGGAAAAATATTATTTCACAATGGACCGACTCTGCTCTGGTGGACTCGATTCTGATGCCTCTTCAAATTTCATCGCATATATATAGGCGTGGAAAAATTGTGATATAGTATAGAAAGAATTTGAAAAATTTGAATGATTTCGAAGCTGGAAACTGAATGGGGTTTCTGAAAATTCCATTAAATTATCTTAATTTTAATACTAGGTTTTCCCTTTCATTTTCATTGTATAAAAGTAGAAATGATGGACGCCGGTCTTCAATTTCGCCTTCGACCCTTTGCATTTCCCTTTCTCGCACTCTGTCATTAAGATTGAGAATCAGATTCAAATGTGACATGTTTTTCCCATGACATAAACAAAAAAATGGAACGTGGATAGGACACCGGTAGGAATCTAGTTCTATATACCCCATTCTCATATGTCTGGATTATTCAACTTTCACAAAAGAAATTTATGAAAAAAGTGAAGGAAGAATTTCACATCAGAATTTTTCACATCAGAAAAGTTCTTTGGAAATAGAGAAGATGCAGTTTTTCACGAAATGTTGAGCATTGAGCATTTCATTTATAATTTTACACATAGCTTTAGCATTGCAAAAACTCGTTTAATATTTTATAAGTCCTTAAAAGAAATAATATAACATCTTAAGAAAGACATTTTTAAAGAAAAGTATGAAAGTAAAAGTATGAAAGCAAAAAGTATGAAAGCAAAAAGTATGAAAGTATAAAGAAAAGTATGTCTATTTGTTTTGAAGTGTGCAAAATATTTTAGAACTGTTTATGAATATTATTATGTTTAAAACTTTTATTCAAAGGAGATATTTATAATACTCTTATGTTTTGCAATTTTTTAAAAGCTCTTCTAGAATATAACTTCGCAATTTTTTCTAACGAATTTTTTTAAATATTGTCAAGATTTTAAAATTTTATGCAAAAATATTTCCTAGAATATTGTTGTGTTTTTGCATTTTTTTCTAAAGAGATTTTCTACAATATTATTAAGTTTTGGAAATTTTTGTTCAAAATGGCTGTTGATAATACTTTTATGTTTTGTCATTTTTTTAAATGACTTTTAGAATACAACTTTGTAATTTTTTTTCCTAACGAATTTTTCTTGGTTATTAAGGTTTTAAATTTTCATATCAAAATATTTACTACAATATTGTTGTGTTTTATATTTTCTGTTAAAGAGACTTTGTAAAAAACTATTATGTTTCGAAATTTTTGTTTAAAAGGGTTATTTATAATACTTTTTAGTTTTGTTATTTTTTTAAAGGACCTTTAGAATATAGCTTTGCAAATTTTTTTTCTTGAATATTATTAAGAGTGTAAATTTTTATGCAAAAGTATTTCCTAGAATATTGTTGTGTTTTGCATTTTTTTCCTAAAGAGATTTTCTAGAATATTATCATGTCTTGCAATTTTAGTTAGAGAGCAAGTAACTCTCTATTTACACGGTTTGAAGTTTTATAAAATATAAGGTATAAACTGAAATTAAAAATTCGAATTTTAATTTTATTTTGAATGTATATGAGTAGTAAATGAAATAAAACCACATGCAATAGTATTATGTGTTTTTCCCCCCTTGGATTTAAATATTATAGTTTTAAATAAATATTTATGAATTCGGGTCAAATTGAAAGCGTTGTAAATTTTAAAAACTAAAAAAAAAATAATAATTAAGAGCTACTTTTATTCTGTTTTATCTTTTTTTTTGCCTTTATAAAAGAACAAATACAAAAGATTTCGATGTCTAGTTGTTTTATGCCATTATCCGCCCCTTTCATTTTATTCGTTAATCCAAAACCTTGAAGACCTCTAATTCCCTTTGCCCTATTACTAGCTCTTCCGTTGGGGAATAAGAATGGAAATCTAAAAGAAAGGATGAATGTAAGTTCAGAGTTGCCGACGCTCTATCAAAAACCTCTAGCACTATAAAGAAGTTTTTAGAAGTGGATGGTATAAGAATGAATTCGGGTAGAATTCAAAATTATATACTTTTCAAGTTCATATACAATTTATATATTTTGCAATTTTTCTCTTTCTTGAAACAGTGCCTTTTGAAAAAGATATTGTAATAAATAAGTAAATCAAAAGATATATTGCATTTTAAAAATTACTCATACCACTACCACTCACCAAAATTAAACATGAAAAATTACTCATGTTAGAGCTGATTTTTAAAACTAATATACAATGAAAAAATAAGATTTTAAATAATGAAATAATTATAAAGAAGTAATCTAAACAAATTTTTTCTTTTTTATATTATTGTTTATTTTCTGCTTAAGTAGGAAATTTTGCTAGTTTACACATTTCAGCATAATTGCGTAAATTAAATTTTTCAGTAAAAGAGTTGGTCAACATTTGCATAGACGTACGCGTTACTTTTGAAATATCATGCATGTAAAGAATTTCGACCTGAAGACATTCGACTTATAATATAAAATCAAGACGTCATTAGAAATTTCTGTTTTTTCTTTCACATGCAGGAGTATTAAGAAGCTTTAATTTTCATTTAACAATCAAATATGTCTAGAGGTTTTTTTTTACTGCCAGAAATAACTAGAAGTAATACTTTTAATACATAAAAGTTGAGAGCTCTATATAAACGATATAGAAAAAAATATTGTTGAAAATAACTTTTAAATAATGTAATAGGCAAAATATTATTGAATTAATATACATAAAAGTATCCTATTTCTAAGAATACCAAAAGAATTTGACTTTCATCCACCACGTAGGATAAAACAAAATAATTATGCAAGTTATATATATATTTTTTAAATTTGTTATTCTCAAGAATAGAAGCAAAATGATGAAATTGCTTTTATTCTTGATTCTACAAATAAAATATAATACATATTTTGTTTTCATTTACTATTTATACTTAAATATCCCGTACTTTTATTTCGTTATATATTTTTTATTTTGATTAGTTGTATATTGGTGGTATACTTTCTTTCTAAATAAAAATATTACTCCGTAGACATATTCTTCGTTTAAACTACAGATGGCAGCACATATTTATTTGTAATACATCACACTTGCACTATTTGACAAAAGTTAAAATGTAAAAATAGAAGCTGGATTATAAAGGCCTTTGGTGCGAAATAAGTCAGAAGCTAAATAAAATATATTATTTTAAATAATAAGAATTTTGTGCTTAAAATTATTTTGAAGAAAAAGAAAATATTTAAAAACATTTTAACCTTAATTCTTTATTTCCTTTATTTGACTTTAGATGGCAGCACAACATTAGTTCATAAATTAAAAAACATTACTAAACCATTGCCAACTAAGATTGATTATTGAGATATTCATTTTATTTCGGTTTCGGTTTCTTAATTGCAAATAAAGGCTATTTCATTTCAGATTTTTTTCAGCCTATACAAATTAATTATCGATGAAATGTTCACTAATACATTCTTAAAATATCAATTTTATTAACGGCATTAGATCCCATGTATTTTTTTGTTCAAGCGGACATAAAAAAATCAGTATATTGGTTTAATAAATTCCAAATTAAATGGTTTCTATAAAAATATCTTGAAAATCGTGTTGAAGAAAAAGGTAATTCTCAAGGAAATGAAATCATTTTTAGAACAAAGTGAGAAAAAGAAATGGAAAATAAAATAAATTAGTGATAGAAAAATAAAGAGAGCAAAGAATTCTACAATCACAAACAAATGGATAATAGATCGAAGAAATATGTGTTTTTTATTACTAAAATTTAAACGCTTTTAACTTCAAAATTAAGAATACATCAATGATATGAAATGATAGGAATATCTCATATAAACGAAAAATTTAAAACAATGCAGGATTTTTAATGATAATAATGATTTAAGATAATGGAAAAATTCACTCGATCGTTTACAGTATTTCTCAAATTTTATGTCCCCCCTCCAACGGTTTGCTGTTTGTCGTTCATAGTATTCTTTGTTGGCACTTCTTAAATTTACTATGTTCACAATATATCAAAATCCTAAAGTTTCGGTGATGGAAATATCAGGATTTTAGTAACCAATCAAAATGCTCTATGTTAAATATTAATATAATTTAAAGTATTGCTTTCATCTGCTGTCATAAGATTTCTTTTAATATGAGCACAATAGAGTATTCTGATGGCTAGTTATCGCCAAAAGCACGCATATAGTTCAATATAGTATGTATTAAACAATATTCGCAATACTGCTTAGTATGTTTCAATAATGAATAATGTAATACATCGCACACTATTAGGTGGAGTATTGCAACATGTTGAATGCTACCTGGGGTGCACAGAAAACGACGAAATTAATTTGCGTCTAAAATGGCGAAATTAGTTCATTTGCTGAGGCTTGGTGATAAATTAAGGTTTCATTTTGTAATATATCTTAAAAAAAGGGGGGGGGGTGAAGAAGATATGTAGTTATTGATGATATATGCAGAACCATGAGTTGTTGTATATAATATAATGTGCGATATCGGTGTAATGGTTTTGGCTAGGGAACTCTGTTATGGCTTTTCCTGCTTTGGAGAATTTACATTAAATTAAAGTTCTCCGATTTCTATCGTAAATGGAAAATGGTTTGGCTTAATGATATATATATATATAGGAATTTATATCATTCCTATCACTTCTATTATATTTATATGTGATATACAGGGTGGTTATAAAATAAACTTTCCCCATAAACAGCATTATACAACGCAAACGGGTGAACGAATTGCAACGAAATTCGGTATATAGACTAAACACACGATTGAATTTTTAGCGGAATACCTTTTTCACGGAATTTCGAAAAAGAAATTATAGTTCAAGAATATCCACCAGAGGGTGCCTTTTCAGGAAGAACATTAAATTTAACATAATAAACGACCAAAACGGAATACATAAGCAATATTAACAACCCAGCACAAGAATTATGAGTAATAAAATGTAAAATCGGAAAAAGTTGCCAGTTCTAGAAAAAAAGAAAAGAAAAAAAGCGAGATTTTTATGCATGCGAAGCAGAGGAAGTTTTATGCAAAACGGGTTAAGGTAAGAAACGTTTACAGTCATTATTTTGTTTTATGTCGATGTTTCCGGCTGTAATGATGACGGTATCTTGTTGCGACGTTCAATGGCTTAAAAACTCCATAACGCTTCATGTGCGAAACATCACAATTGATTGGTTACGATCTGCAGTTGAACACCCTGTGCATCGACTTTTGAAATTTTGCAGGTGAATGAGAGTGGTCACATGGAGCACCTTTTCCTACATCATCCTGGACACGATTAACAACTGCTTCTCTTGTGCAATTTCGTCTTCATCTGTTCTTGTTTCTGCAAACTGAACTGTTATTATTTTTTTTCCCTTTTCACAAACAGCGTACTATTATTTTTTCCTTGCCTTTACTTAATGTGATTCGATGACAAGGTGATCAGAAACTAGTCAATAAATGTTACTATTGTTTCTGTATTTCGTTTTGCTCGTTTATTGTGTTAAAATTAATGTTTTTCCAGAAAAGGCGCCCTCTGATGGACATTTGGGCAACAAAATTTTTTATCTTTTGAAATTACATGTGCGCATCTTGTGTATAGTCTATATACCGAATTTCCTTGAAATCCGTTCACCCGTTCGCGTTGTATGGTGCTGTTTATAGGAGAAGTTTAATTATAACCACCCTGAATATGTAAGAATTAATGATATATATAGAAGTCATAAACTTTCATATACAATATAGATTGCCGAAAATGGACCAGTATTTGGATTGGGAGGAGAAATGATTCTTTGGGTTTTTTTTCTCATATTATTTTAAATATATAGACAGATACTAGGGAGCGAAATACTTCATAATATAATTAATAATATAGAAATATAAATTTGCATTTGTGAAACTTTACCGCTCTTTTGATGATCATTTTTACATAAGGAAGTGGTTTCTAGAATTCACACTTTCTTTCCATTTATACCACTGTACCTCTGGTCCTTTGAAAAATATATGGTTATAATGTATCTAAAATAGGTTCATAAAATACATGGGAATCTGTGGAAAACTGTATCTGGTATACAAAAAAATGCCTCTGCTTTCAAAAATTCGATAATGCAAGGATTTTATTTTAATATCTTCGAACTGCGAAATTTGTAAGCAAGTATTTCTATTTAAAACTTTATCTTTGACTCATTATATACTATTTAATAAAAAAAAAGGAATTTTTATGAAAATTGACAGAAAAGTATAATATGATTTCTAAATTTTTTTTTCTGATGTTTCAAATAAATACATTTTAAAATATAGTACGCCAAAAAGTAGAAGAAAGAAATGCCTTTTGTTTTAATTTACTTAATAAATTTTCATAAATTTGGGCTTTGGAAATTATAACCAAAAGCAGATATATCTTGTGTGTTGGAGAGAGAACAGGTTATTTGGTTTTGAAATGGATATTCAAACTCAATACAATATTGCAAAAAAAAAAAACAAAAAAAAAAAACACCTTTCGCCCAATAATTGTTCTCCTTTGTTTAAAAGTATTAATACTTCCCGATTTTATTATGTTATAAATGCATAAGTTAAAATTCGTTTTACTATAAATAGAATTTTGATTAATCTTTGAAAGATTTAGGTACTGTATTTGTAAAATAAACCGCTCAAACGGCTTAGTTGAAATATATTGTTGATTTATTTATAACGAAAAATGTGCAAAACAAAACTCACTTCTTTTAATGCACGAAAAATATTTAATTTTAATTATTTTCTACTTATCAGTCTTTTTTTCTTAATTCATTAGTGTAAATATAAAACATTGTGTATAATTTTTATCAAATTGCTTATCAGATAGTAAGCTGTTAATGTATTTAAATATTTTTTTAATTAGTTTTTAGAACACCTATACATATAAAACATAAAAAAAATTATTCTAATCCTTTAAACATTGTGACCTTCTTTTTAAAATTTATTTACTTTATTAAAATTGTTTTAATCAATAATAATTTAAATTGATTATCAAATTTATTTCAAATTTGTTGATTTGTCTTTAGGGAATTTTTAAAAAATAATTCCAAAATAATTATAATTTATTTTAAAAATAACAATAGTATATACTAATAAACTTTTAAATTGGAATGTTATTTGATTTTTCTTTTAAAATGCTTGAAATCTGTACATTTTTATTTGGATTTTAAAATCAATATCTAAACATGTAAAGAATATTTAAGTATATGACATCCTTACATTAAAATAAATCAAGAATCTTATATGTTATATGCATTAAGTATTAAAAAAAGGCGGATGAGTAAAATGTTCAAAGAACATCAATAAGTAATTTTGTAAAAATAATCAAAAACTGTATTATTTAGTTATAGAGATTTATTACAGAATAAACAAAATGACATCCATCAGAAAGCGCAACAAAATAATATGCAACAGGCAAGAATTTACTAAACATGACAAAAATATAAGAAGTCTAAAAGAACCAGGTTCAAAGAATGATACAATTATTTAGATTGAGCAGTTCAATCTATTCAAAAATGGATTAAACTAAAATTAGTGAGAAAGCTTTTAATTATTACTAGAACATTAAAAAAACTTATTTAAAACTTATAAATTCACTTTTTATAAAATTTTTATGATTCTCTTTAATCCATTTTTAAATAGAGGGAAAAAGAAACCATAAATAATTAAGATGTGAGGTATAAATTACGAACTTATGCTATTTCAAGAGCGTGGAACCTTCTTTCTAAACTCTCCTTGATTTCTGATGATTATATCCATACTGTTGTCTCATGAAACAATTTATAAAAGAACAAGGAGACTACAGCACCTTCTTAAACATTTCAAGCAAACTGCTTCTTCTATCGTACCTTCACCATAACAGAAGCCCGAAGTTAATTAACAATTGGCAGTGATCGAAAAGAGAATGCACCCATAATTGAAGGTTGTAGAACAACGCCCATATGTGCAAACACGACTTCCCATCCAAAAATCACAGATCAAATTTCACGTAAGAAAGTTTTGATGATGATTAATAACCACTTTTTCCACTTCGAACACCCATTCCTCCTCGGGAGTAGGATCCAGATGAAAAACCTCCACTGATTCCACCACCAAATCCTCCCATGCCTCCAAAGCCACCAGCTCCTCCATAACCTCCAGCTCCATATCCACCTGCACCACCTCCATATCCAGCTGAGCCACCTCCGTATCCTCCAGCAGACCCTGCTCCATAACCACCTGGAATAAAAAGTTACTGAATCAATTTCATTTAGAAATGGTGAATGTAAGCATCAGAAAATTTCATATGCTTACCTTAGCTACTCTATTTTATGAATAATAAAAGTCTTGGGAGTTCTAATTAATGTTATTAAGGAGGGGGTGGGGAGGGGTTGAGAAAAACCTTTCAATAATTATCATGGAATATAGACTGACACAGATAATCCTTTTTTAATAAGAACATGAGATCAAGAATAATTTTGCGATCACTATAATGAAGTAGTGAAAAGAATTGGACTCTCGATGCTTGAAGTCACCATATTACGATAAACTCCCCTATTAGTACAAAATGCCGAGCAGCTTTGTTACAATATTATCACGATATTGAATATCAGAATATCGAATATTATATATCATTCAGAATATCGAACAACATCATGGAGACATCGAAAAATATCTTGTGCTAATAATGACCTATCAGAAAGAAACTTTGAGATCACTGTCTCAGAATGTTCATCAAGCTTTTCTACCAATTTTTTGGTGTCACTGGTATATACTAAGTAAACTATTTTCCACAACTTTAGGTCATGGGGTGAACCATGCTTACTCTCGCAGCATGGTTTATAGCAAGGTATACAAAGGGATAACATACAACATTTGCATGTGGTCTTTTTTCTCAAGGGTTTTTCAAAATCTGAGAGAACTCATGAGAATCTGTTATGTTTAATGCACATACTGCCTTTTGAAAATCTAGCATTATCATTAAGAAACGTCAAGTTAGGAAAATCATTAATCGAAGGCATTTCCTGTAAAATATTCAGAGCAACAGTCTTTTGTTTCACAATCACATAGACACTCCTAGCTACTTTACGTTACATTTTCTATTCCTGGCATTCATGAAAATTCCTGAAAAAATGTTCTGATTAGCTCTGCGTATAAAAGAAAATTATCTCGTACTTTTATTATCAACTGACTGCTATATCAAAATGAAATTTAAAAGTACAATGAAATATGTGTCATATGTTTCTCGCTTATTATATATAAAAGTAAAGCAGATTTTAAAAGGATTTGCCATTTGGGTAACTTTAGAAGATGGATATCATATTTTTTTCATAAAAATTGTTTAAATTAACTTAGTTTAATAAGCTACAAAATTTCTTTTGTGACAAGAAATCTTATTCTAAAATCAATTAATGCACTATAACTGGGAAAAATAAATCTTTAAAAGCTGATAAATATAATTTTTTTTGTGAATGCTGGCAACTTTTACTCAACGAGAAATGGATATTTTAACTTATTGTGATCAATTTCAGTACCTATGATAGAAACAATAAAGAGCCTCACCTCGTCTACCAGATCCAGATCCTGCAGGTCGTGTGTATCGTTCCTGGATTCCTGCTGGAGTTTTATCAACATTCATGATGACGTCAGCGGGATTTTCCTTTCCATCGACTCCGGGTTCGTTGGTGTTGACGGCTGCAGTGTAACCATCTCGTCCAGCGGAATACTCAACGAGTCGGTACAAACCTTGAGCGTCTTTGTAACCGTAACTTCCTTTCACGTTGCCGCTGCCATCACTCTGCTCGGTTCTGAAAGACATACCACCTTCTCCATCGGGAGCCTGGAAGCTTGTGGAATAAGGCCTGGGTTCATTCTGAATGGCAAAAATCATTAAAAGTCATATTAACAGAATTATTTAGATACACAAGATTATTTCTACAATTTCGAACAAAAAGAAACCAAGGAAATAAACATACGATTTCGCCTGCTCCTCCACCGTATCCTCCTCCATATCCACCTCCAAAACCTCCTCCAATTCCTCCTCCGTAACCACTGCCAAGTCCTCCAAGTCCGCTGTCAAGACCTCCAAATCCACCGCCAAGACCTCCACTAACTCGTCCATATTCACCGCCAAGGCCTCCGCCAACTCCTCCATATCCTCCACCAGGGCCTCCTCCATATCCGCCATCACCTCCTCCATATCCGCCATCACCTCCTCCATATCCACCTCCAAGACCGCCGGTACCTCTAGCTGATGCATATTGTAGCAAGGCTAGTGCAGTAATTACAGTCTAAAAGAATGAAAAGCATGAGGACGAATATGAACAACATACATTTAGATTGTGGATAAACCTATAATTATTTATTGCTTGGCAATAAATTAATAGTGAAATAGATAATCTTAAAACATAAAAAAATTTAGAAGATGGTGGTGTTATTAATCAGTGCTGTAACAGTTGAGTCATGGTTAGGTTAACGCTCATTCTTTGGGAGGCATTTTCTCAAAACAATGACTATTATTTGACTGCACAAAGTGAATCTCGAATTTAGTTTAATTTTGCCTTAAAGATTTTTTTTTCAGACTTCTACAGTCTAAGTGCATGTAAAGAAATTTAGAGAACTAGGAAATACTGGCAGCAAAAGATAGTGAGACGAAGAAGCTACATTTAAATCCCAGAATATTTCAGGCCTTTAAAGAGTGAGGTCCTAATACCATGTTTTTAGTATTTATAGCTATGAATTAAGGATCAAGGACTCAAAGATTAAGGGGAAAGTAGTATTTTTGGTTGGTCAAAAATTACTTAAGAGCTCTAGAAAGCAATCTGAATTAGCTCCAATATATAAGGTTGCGAACTCTTCATATACTCAAGTTCAACTGCAAATGTACTAATGGGTGTAAACTAACTCTCGATTACTCTTGATTTGCCATTCTTAGCCTTATTTTGGCTATTAGGGTTAAAAAAAAAAAAGATAATGTTCGATATAATTGTTTATCAAATGAAAAAAAGCCATTTGGGTAATTATATTTTTAGATTCTATTTTGCTATTTCAATAATAAAGAATTCGAAAATCTTTCGAGC
Source organism: Argiope bruennichi (assembly GCF_947563725.1). Classification (NCBI taxonomy): domain Eukaryota; kingdom Metazoa; phylum Arthropoda; class Arachnida; order Araneae; family Araneidae; genus Argiope; species Argiope bruennichi. The sequence continues at coordinate 63,098,268 of NC_079154.1, forward strand.
TGAAAATTCCAAGAAAGTTAGAAAAATAATGATACTCATCATTAATTTTTAATATAAGAAGGTATAAGTCCTTGAAAAGGCTTTACTCTGATTATAATTTGTATTTACACAGTTGTCTTACTGAACGAGAATGATTTTCCATGTATGAAATTTGGTATACACATACAATAAAAAGCGTAAAAATGGAATGGAAGAAAGAAGACAATAATACTTTAAAAGAATACTTTGAAATATAGAACAATGTATATATTAAAATACTGCATTCATGATATTAAAACACTGCTTTTATAAAAAAACATTTAAAAATAGCATTTAATGAGATATCTGAATAAAATTCGTGAAAACTTATGGAATGTCTTCTAATATAAAACAAAATATACGTGTTATGATCAGTGAGCGCTCTACAGACCATTTGACCTAGCTCTACTAAATTTGGAACAAACACATTTTGGAAGATGAGAATGTGAACCTCGGAATAGTTTATTTGTAATTTTAATTAATTAAAAATTTAGAGGGATTTGGGTTTTTTTCGCGATAATTTTCGGAAATATTATTGTACAAAAATTAATTTCAAACCGTTTTAAAATTCACAGAAATCACCTTTTTATGTGCAATTGTTTTTTAAACTTTGACTAGTCATTAAAAAAATCATTTTTTTGGGATAATTTTCATTAATAGATTTCATTGCAACAATAAAATTCAAACCGCTTTTATTGTTCCATTTAATATTTAATTGTTTGATTTTATTCCCACTTTTGAAAACCGATGACGAGAGGCTCTGATTATTATTTACAGTCCAAGAAATTGGAATGTTAAGTCACAATGCCTCGAAAAAAAAACATGCAATTAGAAGAAGGCAATTATATTTTTAATTGCATCATGCTGTTATTGCACTCGATATTATTAGAAACCCTTATGTACATATTAAGCAAAACAGGTGTAAGACTATTAAAATAATATTCTTGTAACATCTTTCACAGTTTGATGCTTATATATGTTTTATAGGAGTAATCATTAAGAGCAAAGTAAGCATCAGATATTTAATTGAAACTGAATGGAATTAATAATATAAATGAATCGAACCATCTGTTCTCCACAAGCGGCTATAGAGTAATTCAAAATTCTTTATAAATTTAAATTAAATTTTGATTAATTGATTGATTTAAATTAATTTTTGATTGATTGATTGATTTAAATTAAATTTTGATTGATTGATTGATTTAAATTAAATTTTGATTGATTGATTGATTTACGTTAAACTTTGATTGATTGATTTACATTAAATTTTGATTGATTCATTGATTGATTTAAATCAAATTTTGATTGATTGATTTAACTTAAATTTTGATTTATTGATTGATCTAAATTAAAATTTTGGATTGATTTTAAAGATTTGATTTTTATTGAGTGACTTAAAATTACTCGTAAGTTTAATTTAAAAGTTTCATTTCAACCTTAAGTTGGGTTCCAGCATCTCGTGTTCTCCATTCGAAAATCTAAATTTTGATTCTATAGCAGATCTATTAATTATGCTATCTCATTGAACCTTAGATATAATAGGGAATGATTAGATATCAGACAATCTTTAGGGTCTAATCCTTTTCTAAACGAAAGATTAGGTATCTAGACCGTTGGGTTAGTTCTATATGGTAAATCGAAATATGTGGTTGTAGTTAAGTATAATCCTCTGATTATCTCGTATGTCTTTTCCTAATAATTCTCAGATATTTTTGAATGAAATAATCAGAGCAAAGTGAAATTTGCAAGAAGAACTTAAGAAAACTTAGGATTGATAAGTTGACAGAAATGTCCTGATACTTATCCTGATATTGACTCTTAACTAGATTAAATTATATTTAACGTTTATCAGTGCTAAAAGATTATAGTATAAATGTTGGAATTTTTACACAAATATATTTAAGTCTGTTTTGCTTCATAAATTTAAAATCGATATATATTGCCTTCAAGTATATTTAAAATGAGCATTAATACAAGTGTTAAATTTCTTCTCAGAGATATTCTAAATTTTTTAATACTGATAGCGAAACTAATATCTTCCGAATAATTTTCTGATATTGATTATTTGATTATTGACTTATCATAATATGGATCGCGTGGTTATTAACAAAAATCGATATTTATCATCTTTTGGGCGTAACATTATTATCATATAAGGCATAATCTTTAAATTATTTAGCTTTTCTGCATTTCATTTCACAAATTTAAAACTGATGCAAATTTCTGCACTGTATTCCATAAAGACGCTATTATAGAAATAGTAAAATTTTATTATTTATGGATAGGAAAATTTATAAGAATTTTACCTTAAGAAATGCCATTATGAAGATTTTCTTGGAAATCTGAGCGTTTTCCGAACGACGTTTTATCTGTTGAAGAGATGAAGCTAAACTCATGAACCTGCTCTAATCTCTCCGATCTTTTATACCACTTGTAGAGAACTGCAACAAGATTGTTGACAAGTTGAAGACTGCACGTGACCCTGTAATTTTCCTAATTTAAAAAAAAAAATTTTGTTTATTTGAGACCAGTTATGTACTCTCTTCCTCCACATTTATCTCGTTTTTTCGAACATATTTTAGAACTGTTTTGTGGTTTGTATAATGGCAAATTAAATAGATCGTTTTAGATAATCGTCAATCGGAAAGAAGGTCATGGCTTTTAAACTATTTCACGTATTTATGAATAGAGATTTCTTCAATGTTTTGAAGACCTTTCAGTAAAACTGGATGAAATTCGTCGTCGGAAGTGGTTGAAACCTATAATAATAAACAAGGATGTTAAATTCCTCTTTTTCACCCTGCTTAAAATGATGACCCATTTAACTTTCACTTGATTGCTTATTGTTGGAAAGTAGATGGTTTATGGAGCTGTGTTAATTGAGTAGCAAATCATGCTTAACTAATCTAGAACTAGGCCGTAAAAATTTTGAATCAATAATAACTGTTATCTTTTGAGAATTGAGTTGGTTATTTAATTTTTGATTTCTGTCTTTGAAATGAAAAGAGTTTTAGAGTTAGAGAATATTTCAGTTGCAGGTACTTTTTTTTAAATTTCAAAACATAAAATGAGATTAATGGTAACGAAGAAAAGTGAAAGCAACATGGAAAAATTAACATAAATCAATTGTTTAGTTTACATGTTTTCTTTACAAATATAAAAGTATAATTAAACGAGGGCACAATTAATTGCTTATGAAGCATTAGTTTACATGTTTTCTTTATAAATATAAAAGTATAATTAAGATGTACGTACACATTTGAAGATTTTTTTTTTAATTTTAACTTTAAAAATCCAGTTTTTTCACAGTTGGTTATTAATACATGTTTAAACTCATTCCAGTGAGAAAAAAACCATATTACACTAATGATTAATTAATTAAATAATATTTAATGAGCTAATTAGCCTATTTTTTGGAACATGATATCTTAAATTCTAATTTGTACAGACACACAATTATATTTAGAAATTATGCCTAATATTAGTTTTCATGTTGTCTGCCTCAAACAAGTTATAAAAACGTACAGTTTTTTTAAACAATATTTTTAATCAACGATGAATAGAAAAAGCAAGATTTTTTCTGTAATTTTAACTTTTAAACAGCTATTAAAAATTTATTTCTATAAATATAACTTTGATTGAGGCACAAAACATCCGCTATTTCATACAGAATATTCTCATATATAAATAACTGTATTTGGGTCATTTCTTGTTGAGTTATGATTGTTTGAATGAAGCAACATAGTGGAAAAATATCATTCTTCATAAAATGAGTTTTAAAAACACCGTAACTAGAGTTTTTAATTAAAGCAGCTCAAGAAAAATAATTATAACTCGAGAAATATTTTGAATAGTGACAACATCCTGGTATCGTTTGAAAGTTAAAGGATCAGTGAACATTATTAAGCAATAAAAAAATATTCGATATTTTAAACGGTTTTCGAAGTTTCATGTGTGTACATACACATTAAATGAGGACACAATAAATTGTTTATAAAGCATTAGTTTACATGTTTTCTTTATAATTAAAAAGTATAATTAAATGAGACACGATTAATTCCTCATAAAGCATTACTCTTTAACCAAGCAATGAAATTTTATAATAAAAAATATTCACTGGTGTTATGTTCGACATAAAACTTTTCGAACTAAAATATATATCTGTATAAATAATTTCGAACTTTTCCCTTAAAATTATTGAGTTATGGATATATTGTTTGAAGTAACAACTCATAAAAGCAAAATGCTCCTAATTTTACATTCAAAATATTCCTTATTTATCAGATATTCACATAATGGTACTGTGGGACTTTATATATTCAGTGAATAATTTGGAAAAATTCATGTTCCATTTTCGCTCTACTTGTATCTTCACAAAAATTCTATTAAGAAATCGGTGTCAGTTAATTTACAACTGAAATAAATTAAAACATTGATGCTAATGGCTACGAGTGTATGAATTATTTTTAATTGCGACACTTTGGTGCATTTATTAATTGTTAATGTAATATTATACGAAATTGGAATGCACTTTTGGAATAAAGTTAGTAAATTTAATGAAATTATATAAAATTGTGTTTAAATGCATTGGAGATTCTTATGATTCTTAAATTAGTTAATTCATCATTATGATTAAATTAGCTAATAAATAAATATAAGTTAAATAAATATTAGAAGTCGTAGTTAATAATTTTTGAGTTATATTCGTTTGATAATTATTATTTCCTTATAATCCATCAATTCCCTACGGGATAAAAAGCGTCCGGCGATTGATGATAGTTTCTCGCCACCTATAATGGGTAAAGTAACGTTGTGGGGTTTGGCTATCCCATGGAGATGATGGAACTTGTCTATTCATTTAATACTTTTCAAAACGGCCGTTAGCCATCAACGGCCCCTAACGTCCAAGTTGAGCCCTCAGGACTCAACCAGCTTCCAATACTGTCATGCATTCGCATCATCCCTAAGAAATTGGCATGATTTCAAGAGGGGCAGATCTAGGTTTGTTGTGGTTATAATCTAAGTGATTAAATACCTTTATTTGTAAATAAGGAAAATCCTTAACTAATAATACTGACTAATTTTGTTCAAAATTTATTACTTTAATCGTTTTATAAGTAATATACATATTTAAAAGGAATAAAAACATAGGAATTTTCGCAATGTTATTAAAATAAAAAATTATAATAAATTATGAATTTGTTGCTAAAGTAAAACATGGCAAGATAATTGAAAGTTATTAAAAAAATGCCCCAAAATATGCTTTGCTTGAGAATGCAAAATGTCCCAATTCATCTCTGCCAGTGACTACACTTGGTAATAAAAACATTTATAAGCACGCAATTAGATCGTGACTTAGCATATATAAAAATGTTACACACACACACACACGCACGCACGTACGCACGCACACGCACACACACACACACGCACACACACACACACACACGCACACACACACACACACACACGCACACACACACACACACACACGCACACACACACACACACACACACACACACACACACACACACACACACACACACACACACACACACACACACACACACACACACACAAATTGAATGGGTTTGAATTTGTCAATTGAAACGGTATTATCAAAAGAGATCGATATGATATTTAATGTGTTAATTAATAATTTTTTTACCCTTTTAAAAATGCCCTTTTTATCTTTATACAAAGGCTATAAATTACAATTCTATTAATTATTTAAAATTTTCTTTGAAATAAAATATGTTCTTGAAATACTTTTTACACCTATACCATATAGAACATTTCTGACTTATCCAATTGAACTTTCATGAAATTGTTTTGCATATCGATATGTCACAAAAATGAATTAACCTCTTTTAATGAAATTCGTTTAAGTTTTCTATGAAAATAAATTATTATTCTTCAGAAAATTTCTTCGTTTCAGATAGTTTTACGGATAGAACAATGAAATATTTTTCTTTTTTTATGATCTGGAGTTGAACTGACAAAACCCTATTCCTTATTTTCTTGTTTTGATGATGAAAAATGTTTCGAACTGTGTTATAAACGTGAGAAAAAGAACTTCAAGTTCAGTTCACTTATGTGCCGCACCTGATTATTAAGACACGAACGATAAATAAATGAACACATAACTTACAGGCCTTTTCATAATAGTTAATTTACGAACTATTTGTGTAAGAAAATGATAAAAAGTTGTGGTCCGGATATAACCAGAATTCCTCATTCTTTATAATCTGAAACCGAAATTAATTTAATCAAATTGTGTTGAATTATTTATTGTCGTATAATTAAATAATTGAATAAAAGAAAGAAAAGAAACTCAAATCTAATTTAACCTGTTACCTTGGATAGTTAAATGAAAATGCATTAAATTATAGTGATAATATTACAAGATGTAGAACTTCCTTTCATTGATTTTCTAGATGCTCTATAGGCAGTGAAATATTATTTATGTTAAAAAAAAATATGAAGCATTTGGGTCAGAAAACCCCATTAAAGTCCTTCTTTGTAAATAATAAGAGATAATCAATTCAAGAAAATTTATTGAATTACTAAATAGTTTCCCAACATTATTTTAACTCCATAAACCATTCTTTCTGGGCAGCAATTTTTTTCTGTCACCTGGTAATATACATAGTTTTGTTTTTAATCTAACATTAGAGGGATTAAATACATTATTGCTATTCTAATTATGTTTTCTAAATTAATTATGATATCCACATCAAATAACATTATTTAATACATTAAACTTTTAACTGCAAAAAAAAAAAAAAAAAAAAATTGCAAAATCTCCTAATTTCCTTCCAAATTTACACTAATTTTTCCCGAAATTTTTTAACAACAAAAATTTTAATTTCCAAATTGTTACAATAATTTTTTTGGTAAAGATAAAGCAAAAATTTCAGTTAAAATAATATTGTGAAAAGTGCATTAAGATTTCATAAATTAAAAAAAAATGCACATTTTTTCTCGCTAATGAAATCGTTTGAAATATGCCTGTATAGATATGGATTTCACCAATATTCCAAATTATTTGATATTATAGTTTATGTTAATTTTTTAAATGGTTTGCAAACACATTTGGATTAAGTACAATAAATTCAATGATGATAATAATGAAGAAATGCAGTATATTTTTAATAATACGGCAGATATCACATAAAGTATTGGATTTGTAGAGGTTCATTCACGCATTTTAATAGCAACACTTATGTTTATTGCACACTAATTCAAAATTGTATGATTTACAATAAAAATTGCAAAATAAAGTCATAATGTGACTTGTATTCTATTGTTTATGTAGCACAAGATCCCTGACACGGTTATACAGTTAATTGTTTAGCCCTTCAAAGCGTCAAACTATTAGAATGGTTGGATTGGTGCAGTATCGGACTATAACGAGTCTACCGAGAATAAAAAAGGATAATCTGTTATACTTTACTGCCTAACTTTAAAACTATATATTAGCTATAGAACCTACGTATGGCAATGCTGTCAATACCAAAATCGATCATTCTAAATCCTGGCTTAAGAAAATCTCAAAAATGTTGTCTTGAAATCTTTTTTTCGTGCCCTGTTTTAATATAACTCGAACTTCTCTTTAATCCATTCATCGTAGAATATGGATTCTTTGCTATTTATAAACATATATATGTTCAACCTATATTTTAATCATTATTGGCCTGCTGGTACAAAGATGACTAAGTCCATTATGTTACTCTCTGTTCTATAAAAGAAATCATTTATTTAATAAAGCTCAGTTTAGAAAATATATCAACCTAATGCCAAAATATTTTAGGTATCCTAGTGTAATGAAGCGCCTACAAAAACGTTGACTTGATCTCATCAATGATTAAGAATGACTTTTGTTAATTTCATTAACTCTTAAGATATTCATTGTGGAATTTTTCAGTATATTTTGTATCTTAATTCTTTTTTTCTCATTTTTTCCCCTCCATTTAATTATTAAATTCTTCCTTACGCCGATTAAAAGGGTAGTGTTTAATCTTTAACTTTATGAGGCCGATTTCTTCTTAGTGGTTTATTAAAAACTAGCTACCTGAGGCGTTTACGGGATTAATTGCTGTTGAAAACTTTACTTAATTAATTTGAGTAACTTTGTCTGTTAGTGGCCTTTTCAGTGAAATAGTTTTAAGCTTCAAAGTTTGATGGACAAATAATTCAATTTGTAGTTATTTTAGAAGCGTTTCGCCGTTTTGTTCGTTGCATTACACATTTCCTTATTTTCTGTTTATATATTTAAACATCCAATTATAACACAGGAAAGAGCAGAAATATTTTAAAATGGGCGCATTTAAAAAACTTTGGCCATGACTTGATTCTGAGGTTAAAATTTATTTGCAAGTACAAAAAAATTTCGAAACTTTTATCAAAAGCATGTTTTATGCTGAAATCTACTCAAAGTAGGAAAAAGATTCGAATTTTCACATCTTGATCATCATCAATGAAAAGCTTTGAAGTTTTGAATTTCCTTATTTTATGAATGACTGTCTCAAGAAAAGAGAGCTCCTTGATTGTATAATTTTCCTCAAGGCAACTATTGAAATAGTTTAAAATTGTTTAAAATAATGGTATTCAGAACTCTATCATCCGGTCTGTTTTAGCTTCTGACTAGTGGAACATTTTTCTTTTTGTTTAACTTGTTTATGTTTCGAAGCTTATTTAGTAATAGGTTCGAAGGATTGTATAAAAGTTTAGATTTCGTACTTTTTAGGAGCATATTTATTGATTCAGGCAACAAAAAATATAATTATCTCCCTCATTAATGTCATATTTTCAGCTGGAACTATATGCATATATCTAACGGTCTAAAAATTAGCTATTCAATCACGAGGAGACCTTTTTTATTTCCACTATAATGGCTATTTTCTTATAGGAAATATTTTCTTAGTTTAAATTTCTTTCCATTCAATGTTTATATTTTTTTCTTTCGAAATTCATTTCGATCTAGTTTTACTAAATTACCAAAACGTTCTTCATTCTTTTCTCCACTAATCTCTACTAATAAAGATGAATATGTGTGTATGTGTTTTGACGCTTTACAGGGCAGACCGTTTGACCTACAATTTCCAAATTCGGCACATATGTACATTGGAGGGAAGAAATATGCACATTGGTGAGATTTTTTTTCAAATTTTAATTAATTAGAAATTAAGCAGAATTTTGACGTTTTCCATGATAACTTCCGAAAATATTATTGTACAAAAGTGAATTTTATACCGTTTTGAAACTAAAAAAATTATTTATATTGATATAAAGTTAATTGTAATTCAAATTTTTTTGCTAAATTTTGGCATTTTTAAAACTGTTTTTGCTTGATTTTTAACAATATATTACATTTTTGATCTGGAATTCAAGCTTTTTTATTATTTGATGAAATTATAAATCGTTTCTACCATATATGAAAACTGAAGAAGAAGAAACTTCTTTAACATTTTTGTAGCTTACGTGACGTAAAAAAAATGAATACAGCGAAATTTATAAAATAAATGAACCACACCTTTATTTTCTTAATAGTACCATGACGTCATGAGCTTGGTTTCCATTAAAAAGTTTCATGCACTCAATGAGCGGAATATATGTAAGATAATTAAAATAACACGATTTTAATGTCTAGCTATTTTATTGTGTCAAGGATATGAAGTTATATCTAAAGTATTTAATTGAAATTAAAACTAACAAAATCTTTGACGAACCAGTTGATTGTCAGAGGCTGTTAGTTAATGAAAAAAGATAAATGTGTGTGTGCATCTTCAGGTCAACTACCAAATTTAGCACATATATACCTTAGAAAGTACGAATGTGCACCTAGGTGAGCTTTTTGTAAAATTTTAATTAATTAAAAATTAGATTATATTTTCGCTTTTTTCGATGGTAACTTTTAAAATTATTATCGATTTTTTTTTTACATTATTCGAAAATTTTTAACTTTTTAGTAGTAGCACAAATTTTTTCTTATATTTTGGCAATCTTTTAAAAATATTTTCTGTCCAATTTTCAACAATAGATAACGAGGTTGCTCTAAAACTTGTTCACCTTGTCGTTTTCATTATTTCATCAAGTATTCAATCTTGTGATTTTCCTCTACTCTAGAAACCTAAAGAAGAACGATTCTGTATGATATTTTTGCACTTCATAAGATGAATAAAAATATGATTACAATATAGTGAAATTTAGAAGATAATTGAGCCTCATTTTTACACTTTTAATAGCTCTATGATGCTATGGGAAGGATTTCTAATAAAAAGGTTCATATACATGATGAGCTGAACATACTAAACTACTGAAATAACACCACTCTAATGCCTATGGTAATTTGATGCTTAAAATTAAATTGTGGATTGAGTCATGGAAGTGAAGTATACTTAAGCGATTTAACTGAAATTAAATATAATCAATATCCCCATCAAGCCAATTGGTGGCTAAAGGAATTAGTTCTTTAAAAAATGACTCCATGAAAACGAAGGTGCTACGCGATATTACATTTTCTGTCCTTTAACTTACTCCAAAATTTAAAGGAAATAAAGAAAATAATACAAATTCAAAAAATTTCAAAAATTTCAAAATAATGATGAACAAATATCACTTGATTTAAAAGATTACAACATGCAATTTGGTTTCGAAATGCCCCTGTTAATACAACATATTGAAAAATATCTCCATGAAGTTGTTCGATATTCAAAATGCCGGAAAATATCATGAAGATAGCGTAGTAATATTGTTGATTATTATTCTAGAAGAAAAAAATTCTTTGTTTATTAATTATTTTTCTGAACATAATTTAATTGAAACACGTATTAATTCATCAGTACTTACATGTCGATCGACTTCATGAAAAATCTTTATTTTGGCTTTTCAAATAATGATTAAGATGAAAAAAAATCCAATAATCGACAGCAGTAGAATTGCTTAATGTTCACGACATGGGATTCTTGTATTTGGTGTTAAAATTAATTTAAAATTGAATGTAATGAGATTGGAATGGCCGTTTTTGGTTTTTGAATGGTATCATGATACGTGTTTGTGCTTTCTGTTCTAAAAACAAATCATTTTTTTTCACTGTATTCTTATTACAGTTTTATGAGATTTCAGCCATCCATTCAGAGCATAATAAATTTTTTAAAAATTTTTTTGAGTTACCTTCGATTCGAATCGAATTATTTCTAAAAATTTTCGTCTTTACAAAAGAGATCGTGAAAGCATTTAGTTAACAAAGCGATCAAGAATGGAGCTAACAGGTAAGTAAGATTAAGGCTAAATATAAGGATAAATATAAATTAGGAAATAACAGATAAAATTAAAATGAATAAAAATAATATATTAAAAATACATAAAAAATATTATTATTATAAATATAACATATAAAAAAATAATATATTAAAAACTTTAAAAAAATAAAATAAAATTATAATAATTAAAATTGTTACATATTATTTATTATAAATGTAAATATAAATAAAAAATAATAATATAAAAATAGTATGAATTTAATAAAATAGAATAAATATAAATTACATCAACTTCTTACATTTCTTATGATGAAAATCCTCTTTTCTCTAATAAAGGGTTGAGTTATATCTTGACTACAAGCTTTAATTAAATTTTTATTATGTTGAATTATTATAATTAATTGATATATTACGTTGAAGGAAAAGATAAGTTATATAAAAGTTGTTTATTTCTATTTAATACTCATCAAAAATTAAGGTGAACTGTAAACAGTAATCTGTAACGGAAAATGAAAAAGATATACAATGGAACGCATTTGAAAATATATATAATGAATAAGATAAGAGAATACCCTTAGGATAATTTTAAAGGAAATATTATTATAGGGAATTTAAAAATATATAAACTAGACGAAACAATTGAATTTCAATTTAAACATAGATAATTGCAGTTGATAAAGATGAAAGGGATGCAAACTTTTCCTTAAAACAAACTTTTGCATGCCTTAGATGTAAAATACTAAATGAATATTGGAGCGGTAATGAAGTGTTGTTGAAAAGGAAGCAGGAATGTTGCTATTATGAAAAATAAAAATATAAATGCTAGTTTGATTATTTTTATCAAACAAGAAAAAATTATGAGTTTACATAGGAATTTGAAAATACAAAAGCTGTTTCATTATTACTGCGCCTTCATTAAATCGTTTATTTTTTTAAAAAATATTTACGAAAATAATAGTACAAAGCTAAAATTACTATCAATGAAATTAAGACATTTTATAATATAAAAATATTAAAAAAAACTTCTTCTTATCTATGCATGTTTTAATCAGAAATTATAAGGAAAAATAATTTAAAAAAAACTAGAGATTTTAATTAAACATAAATAAAAAGAGTGATAAAAGTAAGACTAAGAAACATGATACTAAGGCATTTAATTTTTCAATTTTTTTAAAAATAATTTTGACTTTTTTATTTGAAGGTATTTTTTATCCAAGAAAAAAATATCCTCATCTCCAAGGCTTACAGATTTTAAGGGAAAAAAATCTCTAATTTCATTTTATAATTTTCAAATAAAATTAATTTTATTAATTTATAATTTATAAAATTATATTGTTTAGCAAAATTTCAACGAAATATGGCATGCTAAAACATAATTGTATTACTCTGACAAAATTAATTTTTAAAAAAATGAATGAAAAATTGCAACAAAAAGTAAGAATGTAAATTTTTAAAAATTATTTTAAAGTCTCTTTATAAATTATATAAAGAAGACATTGTTAAATCAGTTATGTACATTTTATTAAAATTATAATTAATAAGACTAATGATAAAAATTAGAATATAATAAGATAAAAATAAGAAAAATTATGAATTTTCGTTAAAGAATCTTGATCAGTCATTCTCATGAATATGTTATACTTGTTTTTTCTTGTGAAATTCGTATAATCTTTAAATTTTAGAATAAAAATAATGTTTCCATAATATCCAACTTCAATCCAGTAAATATTTTTATTATAGCAAATAAAATATGAAATAGGGATTACAGAATCGAGTTAACTCTTACCCACTTAAATCATTGCAGAAATTATAACCGAAAAGCGCCAATTTCGTTTCTTAAATAGCACTGAAAGTAAAATAGCCTCAAATAATCATATATGCGAATGAAAATAGGAGAAGATTTGGCATAAAAGTAGCAAATTTCTCTAGATGAAAAAGTCTTCTGGAAAAATTGAGATAAGTATTAATTAACGTCCTTCACAGTTTCAAAATAATTTTTCTTTTATTTAAGAAAAATAAAAAAGGGGAAATCTAACGTAATTACATTCGTATACTTTTTCTTATAAGTTGTTCAATGTCATTGGGATGAGTTACACCTGTAAGAAATGCATTTTAGTAATAAACAACAAAAGTGAGTGCATTTATATAATTTATTAGATGCGATTATTTGTACCAGCCTGTTCCGCTTCTAACTTCTATTCCACCTCAAAAAATTCCAGATAAGTCTTATAAATTAATTCTGGCCTTCCATAGAAACTTTGTGAACACATCACACCTTAATAAATTTATAATCGAACTTTTCCACCATATGCCTCAGAGTTGATTATTTTTGCATCACTAAAGACCAGTTACATCCAAATTCTTCAAACCCAGTACCTCAGCACCATTCCCCTGTAACGAAATATTAAACATCATGAAAAATTCAGAGTGTTTCAAAATTTCAGAAACAAGTATATTTAGAAAAACATAAATCTCAACAGAAAATCATGGTAAATGAAATACTAATGTATATTTGTCAATCAGAATGGGCCCATCGATTGACCAATGTTGTTTCTAAATATATTATTATGCATGAATTTTTTTTATCATTAGTTCATAATGAGGAGGAAATGCTATGCTGGATAATATTTTTCTCATTATGATAAACCTCATTCATGGTTACCATTTTATATCTCTGAAGAGAATTTTCCAGTATTATTTTTACTTTCTAGTATACAGAGTATGGAATATATATTGTAATCGTCAAGGTTTTATGTTTAGGTTTAGTTATATTAACGTCCCGTTTGAAGCAAAACTTGGGCTTTTTTGGGACAGACCTCGTCATTTTGAACCGCGGTCAGATTACGAGGACGACACCTGAGCTGGCACCCCCCTCTCCACACCAGCAGGAGGACGTTTGGTCAGGACGGATTTAACGTGCAACTGACCCCCTTACACGACGGTTCTTCGGTGGAATCGGGTCTCGAACCTGAAAGCCTCCGGTTCTGAAGCCGAGACCTTACCACCATGCCACCGCGGCCCTTTTTGTAGTCGTCAAAGAATTCGAGCTCGAAAATTCGAACTGGATGAAAATGGAAAACCGGATGGCTAAGGAAAAGAAGGGAATATTGACAAAATTTTTATGTTCATAAACAACCTTGTTTCATCTTACTAGCATTCATCATACAAATATTACTTTTTGATTGGATCATAATGTTCAAGCGATAATATAGTGCTCAAGGCTGTAAAATTTTGGTAAAAGTCCAGGTTTTATACACTCTCTTCAAGTAACGAAACAAAGAACAATGAAAATGTATATCACACGTAACCTAACACATGACAAAAATTTCCGCACCCTCTCTATGCAAAGCAAAATGGGATGTTTGTTCAACCAGTTTAATTTTTAAATATTCTCTTGATTATTTTCCTCTCTTCAGTAAACTATTTTATGCATAAATATCGTGAGAAACCAGGAATTAATTGACAGCCAACATCCGTAAACAAAAAGTAAAAAATAAAAATGAGGTCATCATTTAGAGAAACATATTTGTTTTGATAAACGTGATTTTTCTTTAAATTTATTCCAAGTGAAAGTGCTTACTCGGTGTTTATTTTTTTTTTTTTAAGGAGGTTTGGTTTAATTTGATTTCTGGAAAAATCTCTTTTTGAAAGAAAATGGATGAAAGAGAAGGGCATATTCCTTAATATTGCAACTTCTGTAAAAACTCCTGGAATTAGAGCATTTAATCTACTGGTTGAAAATAAGGTCAAATTAATTTAGTTTCTTAGTAATATTCGTAATATATCCATTTATACTAACAGCAATATGTGAATAAAAAATATTCAAAATCATTTAAAGAAATTTTATATCGTTTTTTGAAAGAAAACTACTCCTCTTTTATTTTCATCAAGTATTTATTTATTTTCGTTAGAAGAAATTGTGTAATTCAACAAATTTGATTCCGTTTGTTGTAAATAATTCATTATAGAGGAAAATGCCTATGGATAAGAAATGCGAAAGTATCATTTGAATAATTGAGCAATGAAAAAATTCAAAACTAAGTCAACAAATTTTTAAAGAATTTGAAGCTTGCCATTAAGGATGCTAATTATAAATAATTATAAGTTTAGTTTCATAAACTATTGTTGTATATATTTTACTATTCGTATTTGAAATATAGAGAAAATATTGTAATCGTCAAAAAATTTGAATTTGACGAATCTCCATGTTTTAGATCTCCCTTAGTTCGAAAAGCACATTTTAAGCATTATATATATGAACCTCATAATTCAATATTTCTTTGAGCTGGACGGATGAAATTTGTAATAGTGACTTTCAAATGTATTTGTAAATGTGTATCAAATAGTGGGCGATATCCTTTCATTGGAGGTCTGCCTACTACAAGTGAACTCGCTAAATACAAAAAGCAAAGAACTATATAGATAAAATTTGATACAGATTTAATATCTAAAATACACATTCTCATTAAATTTTGAACCGCATCTGTTAAACAGTTTACCGTCTGTATTTTCAAAAGCAAGTAAACGCAGTAGCTCATAAACTAAATGACTTAAATCTGTAAAATTCTGTATGTGATCTTGAGATTGTAACTGTAATTTCATGTCAAATTTTTGTTTCAATTGGTCGGAACAAAAATGTACGAAATATATATTCGTCCGATAGATATATAGAAAATGCTAGATTCATAGCGATGATACGTATTTGGACAACATTCTTTGCCAATACTAGTGAAGAAGTTGCTGATTTACTTAAGGTCCAAAAATTTATGCGGATAGAGAGGAACAAGAACTTTAGAGGAAAGTATACTAAAAAGTTTTGAAAGATAACTCCCGCTATCCCCCCCCCTTTATTTATTTTAGCTAGAAATACAACAGAAACTTTGAATTTAATCTGCTTGAGAATGTATTTTATTATTTGTAAGTTCAGTTTTATCTAAGAGAATGTATTGCAATGAAATATTTAAGCAAGACGTTAAAAATTATTAAAAAAAAGATGTTGATTTATGCTAGATTCTTGGGAAAAAAAAATTTGAAACCAAAGATATACTGTTTTTTCCAGAAAAAGTTTCCAATTTCCTATTTTTTTTTATCGTTCGGAATTTATATATATATAATTTTGATAGTAGTTATTTTTTTCGTATTGTAATATTTTGTGCCCATTAAACAATTTGATGATGATTGTAATTGTTTTAAAATAGTTTAAAAAATATAATTCAAAATTCTTATAATATAAGGTGCTTTCATCAGCAATATTTAAATTTTAATTTTTGATATTGCTTTAATATTTCAGTTTTAGGCACTCATATTTTCTCTGCAGGATGATTTGTGACATAGAATTAAAAAAAGCTTATTCCATTATTCATATATTTATTTTCAATGGTCATTCAATTTAATTATATTTCATAATCATTTTCACTTCTGCTGTATTGGGTAATAATTATTGATAATTAATTACAGAAGATCAGAAATATTGTTTTTTTATTTTTATTTTATGCAACATAAAAATGAAAGTTAAATTTTTTTAGAAAAACACGAGTTCATATTTTCTATTGGCAGCTTTTCGACATTGTATTTTGAATCCATACACTCAATATTTTTCAAAATTATTGCAAAAATTATAATTAAAAGAAGATATTTTACCATCTAAATAAATAAATAAAAAAGCAATACCTTTTCTAATAACAGCGAGATTATTTTTCTAAATTTCGTTTCGTTTTTGAAGAATTTTTTAAAAGAATTATTATTTATCGTAATAATAATTCACAGTTTTGCCGTATACAACAAATATTTTGCTGATATAACAAATTTCTTCTTCAACTTTTTCATATTTAACATAAGAATGTCATATCAAAACTTTTTTTTCGAAAAATACAAAATTACATTTTGCATTGACCATATGTAACAATTTCTCTTTGATTCCAAACACTTCATATTTTTCGGAAATTATTCTAAAGATTTTAGTTAAAAGAAAACGATTTTTTTACCATATTTAAAATAATGTTTTATCTTTTCAGTGGCAATACTAAGCTTATTGTTCTGTTTTTCAAAACTTTATATTTGTTTTCGAACATATTTGAAAAGAATTATTTTTTAATTATAGCCATAGTAATTAATTTCCATATAATTTATATTTTCATTGGAAAAAAAAATGGCAACACGTGAATATATGCAATAACTAAAATTGCTTTATAGTTTCTTTAAACAAGAGTGGCGACTTGCAAGTAAGTATAATAATTAAAACTGCATAGATTTTCTTATTTGTGACTGAGAATACGTATGTTATATATAATCTTTGTCTTTTTTGACAATTTTTTTTAAAAAATGAAAGAAATTGAATGTATATTTGGAAAAGTTCAATTTACAGATTCTTTCAAAATTTCATATAAATCTTCATGATTTTTTTATTCGATCACATGCTAAAATATAGTCATCTAACTGAACGGCTTTTAAATTATTACGCTCATATAATGAAAAGAATAGAATGCCAAAATCGCTGTGTATGTATAACATTACGACAATTTTGGTAATATTGCTATCTCATTGTTAAGGAGAAAGTCAGAAAGTAGGCTAAATGGATATTAATTTAGAGCTTCTAACGTTCTCTTAATTCTTTTTTCCTTTACAAAATAACTTTTAAAGATTAATAGTGATTTGTTTTCTAAAGATGCATTTTTATAAAATTTTCAATGGAATTGGACTTTAAAGCTACGACTCTTTGATCTCAAGAACTAGATTATAAAGAAATTTGCATGGCATAACAACCAAATTTGATTCTGTAAAAAGCAATTTATGAATTTTAAGATAAAATAAAATTATTTTTGCACGCTAATACTTTCTGAATTTCTTAATGAAAAAAAAAGTAATAAATGTTGGTTAGATAAATTTCTGTTAATTATGTTTTGAAAATTTTTTTCCGGTATGTACATCCCCTCTTTTCGATAGATCTTTGTAGTAAAAATATAAGCTAAAAAACTCTGCATTATATGCTAATCAGGAAGTTCAGAGTAAACAGAAAATAACCCTAAAAATAATTAGGCGTTTTTTTAATAACCTTAACCTATAACTATGAGTGAGATAAATGCTTTGTACTAACATAAATGAAACTAAAAGCAAATTTAAGTATTATTTTCAAGAAACGGAAGCCATATTACTTATTTTCTAAGTACGACATGACAGATTAATTATTTTGAAAATTTATAACAATAAACTTGATTTGCTCATACTAAATAAATAAATATCATTTTTAAATAAATATATATCACTTCTGAAAATAATAAGAATTTCTTATGCTCAGTTTGATATTCGCATACACAAGTAGAGTCACAATGAAAGAGTTGATAATATAGAGAAGTCAGGGAAAATAATGTTTATTTTATATATATAACTTTACTTGTTATAGCTTAATTTATTTCCCGATTTTCAAAGTTATCATAGTAAAAAATAATAATAAAGATTGCTACAAATTAAATATGAAGTTACATTTAATTTTCTCTCTATTTTTAAGGCTGAATTCATTTTTTGATGACTATTAAGCTTGTGAGTACTGATTTTTAATGTTCTCCAGAATCAATAGTACTTACAATAGTAAGTAATAAGACTTTTCTTTTTAAAACTTAATATTTACTGCTCTTTTTTTGAAATTCGATTACTCTGGTACCATTTGAAATCATAGAATAATATTTTCAGAATATAATCTTTTTCTCGATTCTCGAATTCTGATAAATAGAACGAATTACAAGCATTTCTCGACAATCATGTTTTTTCCTCCAAAATAATCGAATATTTCAAGAAATAATGCAAGTATTGATTTATAAATTTTAACAGTTATTCCTATATATATTATTATAATAAGAACGTTAGTAGAATTTCAAAAACTTTGCTCAGATTCAAAATGTTCCCTGTGTTCAAATTTACACCTGATTTATTTAAGTTATCATTAAGTTTTACATTTCAGTGTGTAGATTGTAGTCTTATATATCTATAAGTTTTTAATTGAACTTTTCTTTTGTGACTAATAAATTTTATTTAAATGCTAAGAAGCGGTGTAGGGCCGGGATAGCTTGGTTGGTAGGGAGTTGGATTCACATCATTTGTGGGAGTTTAACCCCACTGGCTGAAGACTCTCCGTGTACATGGTGGATGGTACACGTATAAATCTGTCGTAGCTACAAAGTCCTCCAAGTCGAGACAATATCACTGGGGGTACTGGATCAGAGGTGATCGTTCCAAGATTCAAGTCGAAATTACGATCTGTGGTTGATTGAATGAAATGTATGAAGGAAGTCCGCCCCGTGAAAAGGGCAGTGACTCATGAGTAGCTAGGATATATTCCTGGCTTTAAATGGCGCTACTGAAACAAGAGACGTTAAAACTCGGTTTAAAAATTGCTTCGTCAGCGGATTTGTCTATGACAAGTGCCATAAACAAAACAACAGAAGCGATGTCAAAGCTTTCCTACTTCCTCACTTTCTTATCTGGCAGCATCCGGATGAAAACTTAGAGGTTTGTTTTGGAAAGACAATTTAATAATTTTAGCCAATAGAAATTTTATTATGTATTTTATGCAGGAAAAAGTTGAAAATTCGACTGGACTGAATAACTAGTTACAAAAATCATAATTTGCAACAATTCTGAAAAAAAAAAATATTACTGCAGATCATGAGTGTTTCCTTTTAACCCTGTCTCATGTAGCCCATGGATTCCTTATCTTATCTCATAGCTCCTGTCTTACTCTATCTCTCATTTCTTAGAAATCAAAATTCTTCTTCAACTAAAACATTTCTACTTTAACTTATGTGCTCTCACAAATAGTTTATTTTCCTGCGCTCCAGTAAAATATAAAAAAAGAAATCTAGAGATTTCCTTTTTCGAAAATATATAAGGTAGAAAGAGATTTTAATTTTCTCTTTTTTATAATTTGACACTTACCGATAACATGCGTCATTTTGCATGCAATATTTTGAGAATGGCCATGAAGAGGAACTATCTAAAAATATTCATTTTGTAAGTTATATTCATTATCTTGTTTATTCCTTTTCATTTAAAAACTTAACAATGATTCGAAGAGTTCAAATAACACTTAATAATTAAAACCTCACCACACTCCATTTTTAGAACACAATTGGCCCCTTTCTGGTTTGGTATAGATGTTGGAGGACTTTAATTAAAAAAAAAAAGGAAGGAAAGAAAAAGAAAAGAAATTACACTGAAATCGATTGGAAAAGAACATGCAAATAACATAATACGATTCCCTATGAAATAAATGGAAACTCTACATTCTACTTACAAATAACTCGAGAGTTTAACTACATATTGGCAAGCAAGAGGAATATGTATTTTGGAAGATATTGCAGTTTCATTGTATTGGGCAGTTTCATTGTATAAAATATGAAGCAGAACTTCTGTTCCACAAAATTAGATGGATGTTAATTCAAATTGCTCCGCAAGAAATTCATAATTTGAAAAATAAAATGAATTTCTGCTTTACCAGGTAATGCAGAATTATATTGTTTTGTTCACTTTAAGTTCCGATTAACATAATTTTTTACAGCGTATTTCTTTTAAAAAAGTTTTTATCTTTTCCAAAAATCTAGAACAATGATCCAACTGATATGTATGTACACATATCATATTTCTTCTATTATATTGTTACATCTTTTATTCCTTTGAATTCTAAGAGTTGATAATTTTAATGCCATTAAAATAATCTTCATCTTTTATTCTGTGGTTTGCATATTGTTCCAATTTTAAAAGAAGACAAAAATTTATTTCAAAAACTTTTTATTGCACAACATGAAATGAACAAATAGCATATTCTATAAAAAGCAGACGTAAATTTGTAAATATTGAAAGAATATTAAATTTTCAATAATTATATAAGTAAATAAGAGACAAATAGAACATAGCAACTTTTGAGAAAAATATCATTCCATTTATAAGTTTGGAATAATATTTTTATTTTAAACTCTGCATATTTATTACGAATGAGGTATTTTAAATTATTTCTGTTATTTAACGACACAGTAATTGGATAAGATGTACCACAATGTTGTGATTTTCATTTTCGGTAATAGTTTTAAAGTTTTATAGCTTTCATAGTCATAAAGAGGTGAGAGGGTTATTTTGTAATATCATTATTTCCCAGGAGTAACAAAAGATTTTTTTTTCTAAAAATGGAACTAATTATGGCACAAAAAAAGCAAAAAGCAATAGACTGAGAAATATATCATTGCAAAAGTGAGATCAATCATATGCAGTATTGTTTCTGCATTAGACTATTTTTTTTAATCTTGTTTGCCAGCACCACCTGAGGAATTTCCCTTCCTATATCAATCACCCAAAGCAAGTTAGAATATCTCTAAAGAGAATGTTGCATTCTCATAATGATCTACTGTTATTAGAAAACGTTTTACATTTTCCACATCCGATCCACTTTATCCTTGTGAAAATATTAATATCCACTTTTTCCACTTCTTACTCCCATGCCTCCTCTGGTAATGCCAGAGAATCCTGCTGCACTCATACCACCGATTCCACCATAATGACCAGTAGCAAATCCTCCAGATACCATTCCACCAAATCCACCAAGGGCACCAAATCCTCCACTCAAGCCTCCAGCTCCCAATCCTCCTAAAAACGAGAAAAATGAACTATAAAAAGGATTTCACTGACTAGTAATAAACTTTATGACACATCTGATAAGTCATATGGTTAATTTTATGTGAATATATAGTTGCCAATTTGTAAATTAGAGAAATGCTGCGCTCATAACTGCGATGGATACTTAATTAACTCTAAAAAATTAATAATAACTTCAAAGATGCAGAACTTGTCTTATGAAAACATTGCTGGTCAATTAATTTTTTAGCTTTATAAAATGTAAATGTAAAATCATATAAAGAAGATGGTATTCAATGTGTGGTTATCAATGTGTTTTATTAGACTGTGATGAGATTTCGCCTATGTAAAAGATTTTAGCCTATTCAACGTATTGAGAGCTTCTTCTTCTTCTTGTGTACAGCCAACCACCCCACCACCACTGAATGAGGTAGTATCAAGAGGTGTTGTTGTGGCCGACTGCTGTCTTTAACATAATCCATTCATATTACTGACAAATTCTTCAAACTAGCATCCTCTTCGAGGCGGTTGGTTTTAAGCCACAGGTGGCCAATCACTGACCTTCCTCCTCATCTTCTCTTACATTTATCATCCTATTTTACGAACAGCAGATAAACACTTAGAGAAATCCTTCTGAAAATTCTCTGTATTTCCCCAAATGTGCATCCCACAACAGAAAAGGGGCAAACTCTTTTAAAATTTAAATTTTTGGCAAACGAACTGTCAATTCCCAACACCATGTCTTTCAGTATTTTAAAATTTTATGCCACCATTAGTACTGAGCTTAAGTCATTATTTTCAACTTATAGATTCTGTCTTATTTCTGAGATTTCTATACATTCTTTTAAATAATGGTAAACATTACCGAATTACTCCACAGATGCATGTATTTTCCTGCATAGCGTATTCAGAGTATCAATAACGTTCAATTAACAGTTAATTAAATATTCTGAGTTAAAAAAAGCATTAAAGTAAAGTTTGAAAATACATGCATTGTTTTTTTTACAGTATTGAAATTTAATTGTTAGAGATTGATAGTATTATTATCGTGTGATTAAAGAGTATTAAATTTAAAATTTCGTCGTCTAGAAAGCCAGAAAGACCAATGATCCTCACCAGATCCAGATCCAGATCCTGATGGCCTTGTGTATCGTTCCTGGATTCCTGCAGGCGTTTTCTCAACATTCATGCTGACGTCAGCAGGGTTTTCTTTCCCATCGACTCCAGGTTCATTGGTTTTGATAGTAGCAGTGAATCCGCCAGACCCGGCTGAGTACTCAACCATTCGGTAAAGTCCCTGAGCATCTTTGTATCCGTAACTTCCTTTAATGTTACCGCTAGCATCTCCTTGTTCGCTTCTAAAAGAACCACCTCCCTCGCCATCGGGTGCTTGGAATGATGTGGAATAAGGCTGAGGTTGGCCCTAGAATAGAAAAGGGTCATAGAAATTTCATCTTCATCTTCGTGATTATTTTTTAACACGTAATACTTTATAATGGCTTTTTTAAAGATATAGAATTAAACTCAATTTAGAATCTTTTAAACTTTAGAATGTTTTTTTAATCTTTGTTTTCTAATATGTCGCTGGTGTAATTTGTCTTATTTTAAACCTCGTCATTGATAATCAACAAATCTGATTTTTTCTAACATATAGATATGACAAACAAGTTTAGATACTTGTATAATATATCTAGACCACCACTTTTTGTGGTTTTTCTTGTGCTGTTCGATGCTTGTTGATGAATACGAATTAAAATTTTTAAAACATTTTTGATATTGAAATTTTTTGCGAAAAATTAGATATTCCTATGAATTTTAAAATTTGTCAAAACCTGAGTATAATATTAATATTTTCTCGTATACGTAGTATACAAAAAATGTAGTACTCATCAAACAATTCGAATTCGAGATTTTGACGAATCTCCATGTTTTAGACCTCTCTGAGTTCGAAAGACACATTTTTGGGAAATGTCCATCTATCTGTGACAAAGAAAACTCAAAAAGGCTTTAAGTAGACTGCTGCAATTTGGTATTCAGACTTTTCACCAAATTTGCAGAATTTATCAAATTTTGAGTAAAATATGTTCAGAAGAAATCCGGTTGTTGGAATATAAGCTAACATCATAATTACAAAACAAAGAGAGCTAGATTGATAAGATTCGGTACACAGATTTAACACCCTTAGTGTAGGCGCCTATCAAATTTTAAGCCAAAATCATCACCAGGTTGATTTCTGTCGGTCTATGCATTCAGAAACATTTAAGCAATAAATCAAAAATATAATGACTTAAATATAAAAAAAATTAGTTATGGGATTTAGTAACTACAAGTGCAGTTTTGTGTCAAACGTGTCTGAAACACAAATTCGATTTTCGGATACTATTAATCCCTTAACAGGAATTAATCGCCAAAATACTCGCCAAGGATGAAACAATAGATCTAGTAAAAATGCTACATTCATGCCAAAAGTTATATTTCGTTTTACTATTGTACACTAGTGCCATGTAAGGCTTTCTTTGGCATACCAAACTTATTAGAGAGTATGCAAGAAAGATTTGGCGAGACCAATACCGATGGTTAATAAATACAAGAAATCCAGATTTCGATATGACTATCCTCTTGTTTTAAATACCCGTCTAAAATATATTGGAAAAAATGTCACTAAGCATGTTTCTATCAATAAGATATAGGACCACAGTGCTTTTCATGAACAGTTCATAGCAAAATTGAAAATCGAATTGACCACTAATAGCGTTTGCGAAATCAAAAGCCTGTTTAATTTATCGTTAATAAAATATAAAGACTCATAATAAGAATGAAATATTGAATATTGGAATGAAGTTCTGAGTAAATTTGTGCACACTGAGTCGAAGAGCACATAACAATTGTTTTTGTAAAAAAGCAAGAAAAGCTTTTTAAAAGTAAGCAAGAGGCATCTTTCGAAGCAAGAAGCATAACCATCCCTGACGGTAAATTTCTATGTTGTTTTTTAAAAGCTGGTGATTATTATATTAAATAAGACATTTCTGCTATTTCCTGTGCTAAACAACTAAAAAGAAATGTAAAAAAAAAATCAAAGTTAATATATTCTATTTCAATAGAATTCTGAAGTTTAAATCATAAGTCGGTTTCAACTAAAATAATGTGACTTACTAATCCACCGCCATCTCCACCGAGTCCTCCGCCAAGATTTCCAAATCCACCATATCCTCCTTCAAAGCCTCCACTAAGACCTCCTAGCCCTGCCCCGATTCCACCAAATCCAATTCCTCTCGCTGAGATGCATTGGAAGAGGGCAAGTGTAATTCCAACAATCTGAAAACCAATTAAACAACTGTTATGTAAAATAATTGCAACAATCTGAAAACCAATTAAACAACTGTTATGTAAAATAAATGACAAGTTAAATCATTATGATATCGAAATAAAGCGCGACATGCTACCCGTCTTTCTCTTGAATTTTATCGATAATTCCTTGTCGGACAAATTTTTGGATTTCTTTCAAATTTTGATCAAAATACGCTAACAGGAAGTCTGACTGCATGGCTGTTCGAATATAAGTTAACACGATAAATACAAAACGAAGAGAGTTAAATAGATAAAATTTTGTACACAAGTTTAATTCCTACAGTGCAGATACTATTCAAATTTTGAACTAAATTGAAGTTGGGGGTTAACTATCTGTTTGGTCCACACTTCTAGAAATATATAAATGCGAAAGTTCGAAAACCCAATGATTTAAGTATATCAAATTTGGTATGAGATTTTGTGACTATAAGTTCAGTTTTTTGTCAAATTTTTGTTTCAATCAGTTTGGAAAAACGTGTTTAAAACACAAATTCTATTTTGGGATACTGTTAACAGCATGTCAGGGATTAATTGCCAAAAAAATCGCCAAGAAATTACATGATGGATTCAGTAAACATGTTCAATTCATGCCAAGCATCAATATTTTTTAATTCTTGTACCATGCAAGGCAATTTCTGAGATAATACCTTTTTTTACAGAGTATGCGAGGAAGCTTTGGACAGATCACTCCAGCTAATTATATTATGGTTTAATATAATGTGTTAAACAGTCAATTGTTACAAATAATTAATCTTAATAATAATAGGTGATTATTTTGGGACCTCAAATCTCAACTGGGAAGTCAATGGTTCATTACTGGGTTTCAGTTTCTTTAGCTACATTGGAATCCTGCATTAAATTACTCTGCGTAATGAGTAATAGTTTCTTTAGAACTGCATTATGAATATAAAGTTTAGGAGGAAGATTTTTTTTCGCTAACATCATAGAGCTTATTTTCACATTCGATTAATTTAATTATGAAAATGATCCAAACTGATGATATTTGTATGATTATTCTGAGAATTGCGAGCAGAAGTACGTAGAAGTTTTTAGAATTTTGTATTATTATTAATATTTTAAATTTAGTTAACTGATCTGATTCATTTTTAATGGCTTGAATATAATAAAATATTTTACTTCCAATAAAATATTTTAGCTTAATTTGTAATGTTTTGCCATTCATAATGCCAGATTAATTTGGAATTAAAAAAAGAGGATTTAAGATATTAAACTTACAATGGGGGGTAGATAAAATTTTTGTCATAATATAAATTGAATTTCTCTAATTTTCAAAAATTCTTTGATCCGAAAAGTTCTCACATCAATTCATTCTCAATTTTCCTTTCTTGTCCTAAAAACTAATCATTCTAAAATTAATTTTGAAATTATGTAGATTTAGAGTTTCGTATGAAATAAAAGTAAAAATCGTTTTCATTTTAAAACTTATCATTTTCACTAAAAACATCAGACTTTTTTTTGAAAATCTAAAGAAAAGTTATTTATAAGTAATTATTTTTAAAAAAATTTCAAAATTATTCTGAAAAAGATATTTCATTATTATATCAAGTTAAACTATTAGGAAAAGAGTAATAAAATTTAGTTAAAATTTTACAAACAATCGATATCAGTGATTAAAAGTTTAATCATAAAGAGTTTTTTAAAAAATATTTTTTAATTGCTAGAGTTGCATTTACAGTGAATAATGCATGTTAAGGCTTACATTTTGTTTTTAATTTCGGAATCGAGTTTAATCTGTGGAGTTGTTTTCAATGCTGATTAATGTATCTTAAGTTTTACTCTTTATTTTTTTATGTATTGAAAAAGGGGTAGTAAAGAAAATTATGAAATAAAACAAAGAAAAAAATATTACGCTATTTAAGAAGAGTTCATGAAAAGATAAATTTCTCATTAATATCAGGAAACGGTTCTAATCAATTGATATTCTTTACATCATGCTGTTTCTACTAATAATAAGGCAGAAAGTATATGTGTTTCGGTGTTCCAGGCGCCGTTCTACTTAGGAACTAATAAATTTGATATGATATACTTTGAATCATGGAAATGTGTATTTAGGAGAGATTCTTTTTTCTAATTTTAATTAAAAATTAAACGAATTTCATATATTTTCATATTATGATTCTCGAATCTATTACACCATAAAATTTTATTTGTTTCAACATTTCAAAAATTATCTTTTTAGTAATACCAGTCTAATAGCTGTTCAAATTCTTCCCGGATTTTAGCAATTCTTTAGAAAATTTTTGATGTCTTTCAACAATAGATTAAATAGTTGCTCTGTAATTTAAACCGTTTTCATTGTTTCACCAAATATTTAATCGCATGATTTTCTTCCATCAATGAGAGTAAAGCAACAAAGAATGACCTGTTTAATACCAGTGAACTTTACATGATGAAAAAAAAAATGAGGTTACAGTTACCACAAAAGTTAAAAGATAGATGACCCGAACAATTATGTTTCTTGATAGTGTTGATATTACAGAAATGGTCTCCTTTAGAAAAGTTCCTATACATAATGAAAAATACGTTTATAAGAGTAAGAAAATAACGTGGTTTTAATGCCTATGAGAATTTGATGCTTAAAAATATTTTGTTGATCGAATAATGTACAATAAAGTTAGGACTAAGATATTTCATTGAAATTGAATACAACTTGACGGAATGATGTCCAATAAAGTCAGAACTAAGATGTTTCATTGAAATTAAAAACAAATTAAAGGAATGATGCTCAGTAAAGTTAGGACCAAGATATTTCATTGGAATTAAGTACAACTTGACGGAATGATGTACAATAAAGTTAGGACTAAAATATTTCATTGAAATTAAATACAACTTGGAGGAGTGATGTAAAATACAATTAGGGTTAAGATATTTCATTGAAATTAAATACAGCTTGGTGGAATGATGTACAATAAAGTTATAACTAAGATATTTCATTGGAATTAAATGCAAATTAAAGGAATGATGCTCAATAAAGTTAGGACTAAGATATTTCTTTGGAATTAAGTATAACTTGGAGGAGTGATGTACAATAAAGTTTGGGTTAAGATATTTCATTGAAATTAAATACAGCTTAGCGGAGTGGTGTAAAATAAAATTAGGATTAAGATATTTCATTGAAATTAAATAGAGCTTCACGGAATGAAAATGCAGTAAAGTTAAGACAAAGATTTTCAGTGGAATTAAATACAACTTTTATCATCCGCGAACAGCTGTTTGTCAAAGGCAGCCAGTAAATAATCGAATAATAAATTTCTATATATCTTACCTTAATAAGCATCTTTCTGAAATAAACTGCCACAGGTGGAATGAGAAGATCTATCTCAAGTGTGAAATTCTGGCCCTGGGGTTTGCCTTATATACTCTTTTAAGATAGTGAAGAAAAAAATTTGTAGAAATACGAGACAAATCAACCGGATAAAAATTCCAAGGAAATCATTTTAAACAAAGCAAACGGGATATTCCCTCAACCAGTTTAATTTTTCAAGACTGACTTCATTTCTTTTAGCAAAATCTTGTATGTTAATTAATTTTTTTAATAAATCCGAGGGAAAGTAAACTAATTCGCTGCATCCTATCCTCATAAAAACCAAGGACAAGAAATCGAGGTCATTTATTTCATCGAAATTTCTTTTTTATGAATGTTACTCGTCTTCAGCTTTAATCAGAATTAAAAGGCTTCCTGCAGTATTTTTTTCCAATAATATTTTATATAAGTATGACAAGTATGCTTTAAAATCACTTTCAGCTAAAGAATGAATAATTTCGATGTTTTTTACAGCTCGTTTGAAACGAGGACAGTAATGTCATATCCTGAAATCTTTGTTTGGATTTTATTATATGTAGATTTCACTTCATAAAATTGGCATTTAATAAGATTGGAAACTATTGTTTATTAGCATTTTTTCCTTTCTGCAATTTCAGCTTAGAATGTGATAAACAAAATGAGGCCTTTCAATTTCACTCTTTGAAAACTGCATTTATTGCTTTTTGAGCAGAGCTATTGAATGAAAGAAAATTTAATTTAAATCACTATTCAAAACAACCTTCGTGTACATCAGACGGTTTCAGAATTCTATTTAGAATTCTAGATTTTTAAATTTGTACAAAAGAAATCTAGCAGATTTCACCTACTTTTTGAGAATAACCTCTGATTTTGTCATTTATTTTGTTTAGATAGCAATTTTCGAGCTTTTGTAAAATTTATAGTTTATTAATTTTATAAATTATAAATTTGCTTAATACATAATTTATTAAATTTATGTATGCATGATTATAATAATATACATTATATGTACGTATAATTTGAAGTAGATAAAATGACTGACCCAAAAACAAACAGACAATTAAAGGAATATTAAATTATTTTTCAAATTTTTTTCAGCAAATTTCCATGGTTATATAATATTTAAATAATAGACTTCGTGCACTTTTCCTAAGCGTTATATTTTTAAAAAAATCATGGTTAAGAGGGATAAAATAAGAAATTAAGTGAATAAATTATGTTAATTAATTTTTTTTTGATCAAAACGCATGCTAAAAATTATAACAAATATATGAAGAAATATTTGCACTTATTTTATAATGGGCGAAAATTTCTTCCCAATGTTTTTTTTAAATCGAATCGAATACAACTAATAAAATCAAACATTTTCATTTCTGTTTTTTTTTTTTTTTTTCTATCCTTTTCTGCAAATCGTGAATGTATAGAGGAGGTAGGGAAGGGTAGGGAGGGGGAGGCGACGAACTCTCGATGGTTACAGTAAACCACAAACGTGAATCCCCCCCCCTCCACACACTTCCTTTTTTCGCGTGCAATGGTGAAATAAGGAATTTGTGTTTATAATATAATGAAAAAAAAAAAAAAAAAACCAAGTTTGTGTTTGTGATATTTTCTTTTCCAACAAATGAAACGATATTTGTCTCAAATACAGTTTTTTTCCCACAAGACTGTATATCAAATTTCATATTTCTAAGTCGTTGTGTTTTAAAGTAATTATATTATCACGCATTAGGATAAGCAAACCAAAATGTGGTCTTCCCTTTGGCTCAAAATTAAATACGTACTTACGATTCGGATGATAAATCGGAATACCGAATTTCACCATCATATAGCTCTTCAGATTTTGAGTTATTGAGCATTCATATACATACGAATAGATTAGTTTTGGACAGATTTCGGTCGAATTTTGGAATCAATGCACAAATTTGGTGATGATGTCGTGTGCGCCTTACCACGGAAAGGGGGAGGGGCAGTAGCTTCTGAAGGGTAAAGACTCCTGAGCAGCCGAGGGCAGAAGTCTGATTTCTAGCTTGGTGATGATGATGAAACTCACACATTCGCTTGCACAACCCTTTTTTACAGGGGGGCACATTCACACACCTCACAGATAAAACACAGAGGAAGAACTACCATGCCCGAACCGAGATTCGAACCTGGGACGCCTTGATCACGGGGAAGATGTGCTACCCCTATGCAAGGCCACCGGCTGCAATTTTGGTGTTGAGATTATACGTTAGATTTCATCTCTCTTGTTCAATGCGTTTTTTAGTTAAAGTGTTCACAGACAGATAGCGATATGCAGACATAGTCCCAAAAATGTGTGTGTGTGTGTGTTTTTTCATATCCAGAGAGATCTGAAAAGTAAAGAAATGTTAAGCTCCAGAGGTTGAATTTTCAGATGATTACCAGCACTTTTTCGTTGTATAATTCGCATACAAGAAAGTAAAAAGAGCTCCTTCAGAACATATAATAAAATAAAATAAAAATAATTAGTCATTTTATGACATATTTTGTAGAAAGTCTAAAATGTTTTTACATTTTTATTATTCATTTACACTGTAAATGTAAATATTCCCTAGCACTTAATGAGTTCCGGTACATAGGAAATGTAATTATTCCCTTGGATTTAATATATGTATTTACAGTGTAAATGTAATTATTCCTATGTGTTGTGTATGTGCAGCAGTACTAAAGTTTTTCAGTCAAAACAATTTAATTTCTAATTTGATTCATTGCACACGTTCTAAAGCAATTTTCTTCCTAGAATTTTGGATAGAATGCAACTATTAAAATCAAGCTTGAGACAAAAATATTTCTTTAGAAATGAAAGAATTCAATGGAAGAACAACTTTTTTACTTTCTCTAAAGAGCGTATTGGCGCTCTTCCAATTCTTCTCAATCCACATTTCACTGTGACCATATCCATGCTGTACTATGTACGCTTTTATTGTTTCATCAAATATTTAATCATTTGATTTTATTCCGTTATTGAAAACTAAGGAAGAAGATTCTGTTTAACATTCCGTTAGTCGTGCCTTATATGATAGATACGCGATTACTCCTTTCTTCACTAACCAGATGGTGCTATGTCTTTGAAAAAGAAAATTCTTTTTTGCTCTCTTCCTAGTTATCTTTTTAAGAAAATAACTGTTTGACGTTTCAGAAGAACAAATCGGATAATGAATTTATAAATTGCAGATATAAAGTCTAAGAACAAAACTACTGTATATATATATATATATATATATATATATATATATATATATATATATATATATATATATATATATATATATATATATATATATATATATATATATATATATATATATATATATATATATACATTTCTATAAATTTTATATTGTCTAATTTTATAACCAGATTCCTGAAACCTACTGGGTACGAATACATAAACATTTAAAATGAATATAAACTTTAAACGTAGGTTTAATTCTTTCAAAAATTATTTAAATTTTCAGAGATAAATGGTTTTACTAATACGAAAAGGCAAGTCTCAGATGAAAGAATAAAAACTGAAAGCTTTTATTTTTGAAAAATGTCCCAGCGAGTTAGAAAAATAAATTATTTCTTAGTATTTGGTTTGGTTTGGTTTTTTTTATGGCGTCAAAACCAAAATGTTGATTATGCTGCACTAAATAGAGAGATGAAATCATAGCAACATGAAATAATAAAAATTTCACTAAGAATAGTTATAAGCAAAATTTCTCAAAAAATAAACACAATTTATGTAAGAGAATAAAGTTTTATGAATTTTATATATATATATATATATATATGAAGAAGAAATTTTTCCAAAGTCTTGTCATGAGAACCATTGCAATGGGTAGTTTTTTTCCTATATGAATATGAATAGAAATTCTTATATTTCCTATATGAATCTATCTAAAATTTTGTTGTGTTTATATCGTAATAACACTCTTTTCGTATTGATTTCGCTATTTTCTTTGAAGGAAGTTTCTTTGGTAATCAAGTTGCTATGATATGTTTATCAAATTTTTGTTATACATTTATGCATGGATTTTTTTCATTTTATTTATTGAGTTATATCCCATAAAATATAAGCATTATTTTCTACCTTGCGGTGAAAAGCTTGCATTAACTTAAAATTTATTAGGATTAAAATGAAACCAATTTTTATAGATTAGATGTTTATGAATTTTTAAACGATAAAAGCTACAAAAACTTGCGTGCGCTATTACGATTCTTCCTGACCTTGGAACTGCAATCAAAGTTTTGATTACAATAAACTGTCCTACTTTAATTTTCATTTCATTTTGATCTTTTAAATTCAGATTCTTGTTATGATGGTTTTCAATCTATACAGAATAGATTCTCACGCTCTCATCAATATTTTAAACTCGACTTTTTAACTAATTTTTCTTTTATTGACCATCGTGGTTTGATTTTTACTTATTTTCTAACGTAAAATTAGTTAAGGCATTTTAATTTATTTTTTACTTTAAAGAAAATTACTTTTTAAGAAAATGTGAATGAACCAAACAGTGATTTAGGCACTTTTATTATTATATGATTAATGCAGCAATATAATTAAAGAAGCTACCGGTTAAAAGAATGTATTCGAATGTAAGAAAAATCTACACACTTGCGTTTTTTGCTTTGAATTGCTCTGTAATTGTACCGGTATTTTATTATATTATTATCTTCGCAAAATATAAAGAAAGATTTGTGAAGCAGTTCTGAACACTTTTTCATATACTTTAGTTTAACTTGATTTGCTTTATGTTTGTAATGACGAATTCCAGTAATAAATGTTTCAATCCCTTCTTGATCTCCTGGAATACTGAAATTTTGTGCCTCTGAAAATTTTTGATTTTTAAAAATATTTTCAGATTTAATTGATAATGAACCCACTAATATAATTAAATTTTAATTCCTTACATGATGTTATCTGTTAAAAAGAATTTGAAAAAAAATTATTGCAAAATTTAATAATAAACATAAAATAAAGAGTAAAATTTAAAAAAAAAATAGTAGAAATAGAAATCTTTTACCTTTTAGTACGTTTAAACTTTAAATAAAGTTTAATAATTACATATGTTGTTGCTTATGGCACTTGTGATAGACAAGCCCGCTGACGAAATCAGCGATTTTAAGCTGTGATTTTAGCGTCTCTCGTTTTAGTAGCACCATCTACGGCCAAGAGTACATCTTAGCTACTCATGCGTTATAGCCCCTTTCAGGGGGCGGACTTCATTCATACATTTTATTCATTCATCTACAGATCGTAATTTAGACCTGAATCAGAGAACGACCACCCCTGATCCAGTGCCCCCAGTGGTATTGCCTCGACTTGGAGGACTTTACGGCTACGACAGATTTATACATGCACCAGCCGACATATACACGGTGAGTCTTCGGCCGGCAAAGTTCGAACTCCTAACACAAGTGGTACGAATCCAACGCCCTACTAACCAGGCTATCCCGGCCTATAATTGCGAATAATTACATTAAGCCATTTTTAATCTTCCATTTTCTTTCCGTAAAACAATTTACCTCTCACGTATTTTTATAATATTCTGACCAAGCAAAACTATTGTCTGTACACACAAATTCATCGAGTATCTGATCTTTTGGCTTGATTGATTATATGAATTAATAAGAGAGTCATTTAAGCATTGTTTTATTATAATATTAAAATATTAACATAGAAAAATAAAATCGTTTCACTTTTTGTACAATCTGAGTATGTAAATAAAATCTGAGTTGTACTTTTTATGGCAAGAAAATAATAAATAAATTTCAATGAAAGATGGCTTGATTATGGTATTTAAATACGAATGATGAAGGGATGATTTTCAAGGATAGCTTCTAATTCGATAGTTATAATGATCTTCCTAATATTTACACAATATGTTTTTTTTTCTTTTTTTTTAACATCCATTCTCTTATCTACATTCGCGTTTTCTCATTCCACTCGCACTTTTAATTGGATTTTAGAATTCATTTGAAGTTCAGTGGTTTGAAGTTTAAATAATTGATTAACTATGTTTTTTAGTTAAGCTGACAACTATTATATTTCTTAAATTCATAATTATATATTGAGAGATGAAAATAATGTTTTTTGTAAAAATGACTTTTCTACTCCCAAAGTTTTGATCTAGAACCCTGTACAGTCGTATTTGGAATGCTAAACCGATTTATTTCATCGTCTTTGCCCTCGTTTTTCTATTAGGACAATTTTAATTTTTTAAAATGTCACGGATCTGAAAAAAGATAATTATAAAATATTATATAGCATGCCGTAAAAGAAAAAAAAATAAGTAAAAATACTAAACATTATCATTTGTATGACTTACATAGTTTAACGAGATCTAATGTGTTTTTTTTTCAATTTGTGCTGTCATTTTAGAAAATAATTAATTTCCATTCAAGCAAAAAAAAAAAAAAAAAAAAAAAAAAAAAACTCGAAGAATAATTACCAGCTTCAAATTTGCTGATCTGATTTTTAAAATTTTATTAAAATGGAAACTGATTTCATGCACCCTCCATTTTTGAGAAATATCGCAATACAAAACAACATTCGCAATATCAAAAAAAAAAAAAAAAAGCACTATGCAGCGGGTAGCTTGAACATTTATAATGCTTTCGCTAACTTGCGAGAATAGCTAATTATTCTTCTAGCTAATTAGCTTAGCTAATTATACTTATTGTGCAAGTATAATCTAAAATAGTATTTTTATTTGGAGTGATAAGATGCCATTCTTTTAAGTTTGCTGTCATTACGAAATTAATGTTGTTAATATGGCGGGTAAATAAGTGGTCGTTGAAGGAGGCTAAATCGATATCAAATACTATAGATAATCCAGTAAATAAATTCATTTATATGTGAATGTGGTGATTCCCGAACACAACATGTTAGATAAATAAAATTTGAGATATGCTCCTGAGAAAAAAATTGTCGATTTCATATTAAATTCTTATTTAAATTAATGCAATGGAAATGATCCAAAATGGAAACTCGTATATTTTATTACACGTCTAAACACAAAGCGCCTCAGATTGCTCGAAAAAAGCGAGAGCTTAATTCTCTCACTTTTTCGTACATTGCTCAATATATATTGATTGTGGCATTCAAAAGTATCTCAATTCACGAAGAGCTAGAATTCAATTCATCATCATTTTATCTTAGCTTATTTAACTGAATAAAAATGGAATACTTAATAAAAGAAGTTTCTACATTTTTTATTGGTGTTTGATTAATTTGAATAACTAGAGAAACCTATGGATAAGAATGATTAACCAATGCTACCAATGCTTCAAACGGAATCCATATTTTTGCCCATTTTAATAAAAATTTACATTTTTCTTTTTTCTTGCAGGATGTACAAAAGATTCCAAAATAAAATCTGGTGTTAAAAATAAAACCTGCTGATCGGAAGACGATTAATATAAATAAAAGCAAGTCTCGTTCCATTTGTATCAAAAATATTTTTTAAAGATCTTTAGATAATTCGCAAAATTTTATTGCTATATTAATTCAAATGAATTTTTCTTATATATATACTGCTAACTATTTGAGATAATTATTGAAGCATATAAGCTTCAAGAAGTAGTTATGTTGTAAGAAAAGCAAATTGGTGATTGTCAAATATTTCATAAAATAATCAATGTTCTGAATAAATAATTTCATTTGCTTATTTCTTTAGAGAGAGATTAATAAAACCACTTATCATAATATATTCTTTATTGCAAAAAATAAAATATACAAGTAACAAACGAAATAGAAACAGAAAATAGAATAATAAATATTAAATAAATAACAAGAGTACAAAGAATATCAGAAGAATACAACACAAATAGTTTAGAATGACATTTAAAATTGAACGCAGTTTGCTAAGCTAAAACTTTTGTTTTCTTTTAGGCTAATAATTTCTTCAATCATATAAATGAATACACATAAATCGTTTGCAAAATGCTTATACAGAACTACATCTTTCATTTTTTTTTTGTATAAAGACATCTTTAAATTTGAAGGAAATTTAATTAACATAAAGAATTCTTTCTAAGTATACGAAGAAAAGGAAACTTGAGGTAAAAGGAATTAAAACAACCAAATTTTAAACATTTTTTAAAAAAGATTTCAATCAGTCCCTGAGCTTTTTTCCATCACCAGTTGAGAATCCATTTGTCTCTGTTGAGAATCTCGTTTTTCACTAATACCACCAATGATATAAGGTACATTTCGATGCCTTTTTAGAGACGCTTTCCAATCCCATGCTCAGATTCAATATATAGAATCAATTTTATCCATGAAGAATCCACTGACTTTGGTGAATTCATTGCATTTTTGTCCTAATATCCGCTTTTTCCACTTCGGATTCCCATACCACCTCGAGAGAATCCAGAGAATCCACTGATTCCTCCCATTCCACTAAAGCCACCAGAACTAATTCCACCAACTCCACCATAGCCACCAGAGCCAATTCCACCAACTCCACCGTAGCCACCAGGGCCAATTCCACCCATTCCACCATAGCTTCCATAGCTGGATCCTCCCATTCCGCCATAAGTTCCAGAGCCGATTCCTCCCAATCCTCCTAAGCTCATTCCACCAAATCCACCTCCAACTCTTCCACCTAAGAAAACAAGAGAAGATTAAAATGAGTTATGATGATAAACTTCAAAATGTGTATATCATTACTATTAAAAATTTAATGAAATTTCTAGTGAAAAATTTAATCATTTCGGGAAGGAACGTCTCAATTCTAGACGTTTGCTCGGGTCGGAGCATACGCGTTAGGAATCATCCCTTAGGATAGGAGTTCTAGGTCGGCAAACCTAACTATGACGAAAAAAATCATAAAAAATACAGTTTTTAAGTCCTTATGCCGTAATTTTTGGTACCTATTTATATTATAGTTTATCTGACATATACTTTTAAATTAGCATTAATAATCATTAAAATATATTTAAAATGCTCATTTACATTATGAAATAATTTTCAGAAACCCTATTCGATTTATTCTGAAGTTGTAATGGAGAAAATACATTAATAATCTTTAAAATGAATATTAAAAAAATTAAAATACAATATAAATAGAAAGCAGGTGCGCAGTGAGCTCAGATTTTGGTAAAATATCTGTATCAGAATCACTCAAAATCTCGATTTCTAATTCTTTAGATCATGAATCATCATTCCCATCTGTGTCACTAATTGCCTTATTCATAATGCGAGATTTTATTCTTCTGATAAACAAATCGAATTCAAGGCATTCCAAAATAAAAAGGGAAGTTCGCGTAATGTATTTGAATGTTACTCTAAATGCAACGGAATTGAGATTAAAACACAAATGGACCTTGAAGAGTAGCAAAAATAAAATTATTATTAATAATAATAAATAGAATTCGGAGTGAGAACAGAAACGCGTGTATATTTAATGGGAATCACATGGAAAATTAACCCAGGTCTGTTTATTTACATTAAGGTAATCCCCATCCCCGCAACAGCTGATGAATAAAATACCAAAGTGTGGCAGAATATGAGCTATCTGAAGGCCAGGATACTAAAACTATGTTCATTTCAAAAGTAATGGACACGGGGAGCCATCTAGTGGCCTTTGAAAATTATTTCAGCTTAAAATACACATGTGCAACACCCATTCACCGAGCTCAATTGGCAGCGATGCATGGGTAGTACGCCCGGCTGTGAGAAATGTTTGTAGGTGTACTGTACAGAATGTACGCTAACATGTTATTTAGTGATCTTGCTCTTTTTTTTAATTCAGAATCTGACTGTTTATAGAAAGTTTTGATTTATTTTTAGATAACACTTATTTTTGAAAATGCTTTATTAATCAAATCGATTTTTATCTCCCTTTGTAAATCTACAAATGTAAGTATTTGCTAAAAGTAACAATAATTGGAAAAAATGAGTTGGATATAGAAAAATCAGCTCGTTCCAAATCAAAGGGAAAAAATATTGTTAGAATATTCTTTGATTAAACAATTTGTCAGAATGAGAAATTTCATAAAATCCTATTTCGTAAAGTTATCACTAGATAAATAATTTTTAGAGTTTTATTTTGATTATAACAAAAAGAAGAGGGAAAATTTGAAACGATCTAAGAAAAGCTACATCATAATAATTTCTTAATAACAATCAAAGTTTCCTGCCATGTAGTTACACTCAAAATAGATTTATTGGAAATTATGAGTACATTTTTGTTTCCATTCTCATAAGTCTTCATTTAGTTGTTAATCCATTTTGAATTGTAATGCATCAAATTGAGATGTGATCATAGAATACACGCACAAAATATGATAAAAAATAGCTTTCTAAAACATTAAATAAATGCGCATTTGCTAATTTTTTAATAACTTATAAGCTTATCAAAATTAAATACTCATATAACAAAAGCGTGTCATTAAAGAGTAAAAATAAATCGTCTTCTACAGAACAGGTTTAGTGAAAGAATAGCACTTCGTCCACCAATACCAGAGTATTAATTGCGTGTGATCAAAATGCTTTAGAAAGTCGACCTCTACAATTTAAGAAAGTCGAAAACCCTCACCTCTTCCACCAGCTCCGGATCCTGCTGGTCTTGTGTATCGTTCTTGAATTCCAGCGGGTGTTTTCTCAACTTTCATGATGACATCAGCGGGGTTTTCCTTTCCATCGACACCGGGTTCGTTGGTGTTGACGGTTGCAGTGAACCCGGCGGGTCCGGCTGAATACTCAACCATTCGGTAAAGTCCCTGGGCATCTCTGTATCCGTAGCTGCCTCTCACATTGCCACTGCCGTCCCCTTGTTCGGTTCTGAAAGATGAACCACCCTGTCCGTCAGGAGCCTGGAAGCTTGTACTGTAAGGCCTCGGTTCACTCTAAAATGGGAACGGAATATCTCAGTTTTACTATTCAAGAAATGGTTGGAGAAATTTTAATTAAAAAGTGTTCTCCTCATTTTTTTCTTTTATTCTTTTAATGAAATGTTTATTTCTACTTCACGGCTTTTGCATTTTCCCTTTTTTTTACAGCTGAGGAACAAAGCATACTAGGAGAGATTTAATAAACTTCGGACGATGTTATATAATTAATTTCTTCTGTAATTTCATTACATGTAGTTTATTTCTTTTGGATATATTATTTTTTTATTCTCTGCAAAGTCATTAAGTTAATTTAATAGAATGTGAATGGCTTGTTATTCATGGAATTATGGAATAATTAATGGAATTCAATTAAAGAGGAATACTATTATCTGAAGTAATAACTCAGTTAAATAGTAAAATAAACACAACAAAAAATATCAAATGTCTCTTGTATGAACTAGAGGTCCCAAAGATAAATATTTTTTTTTGCCATAAATTAACACAAAGAGTATCTATTATCTGCTTTTGGAGTTCATATGAATATTTCATGATAGATTTATATTAAGTAAAAAAATGGTCGTATGAAGTATTATTTTATTAAATGTGACAATAAATAAATAAAAAAAACGCTTTCATTCGACAAAATTCTTCGCCACTTGAGTTTATATCATTTGGCCATATGAAAGAAACATACGTTAATTCTTATGATAGATTTTCAGTACAGTTTACTTTTTCTAAATGTTTCCTGAAAACAATACTCTTAAAAAAAATTAGTGAAAATTATCTTTAAAAAACATTTAGTTCAGCATTTGTTACTTACGATTTCTCCTGATCCGAAACTTGCATATCCTCCATTAATTCCTCCGTATCCGCCACCAAGACCACCTCCGATTCCTCCTAATCCGCCTCCGATGCCTCCAGCATAGCCTCCACCAACTCCTCCGAATCCACCACCAAGGCTTCCTCCGGCACCACCAAGGCTCCCGCCATATCCACCAGAGCTTCCTGCATAACCACCACCAAGTCCTCCTGATCCACCAAGGCCTCCTCCGTAGCCACCTAAACCTCCGACACCTCCTCCAAGACCTCCAAGTCCACCTAACCCGCCACTAATTCCTCCTGCTGTGACGCATTGTAACAATGCAATGGTAAGTGCTACGATCTGGAAAATAAGAAATTATTTTTAAAAACATAATGACATAGATCTTTAGCATATTTTGAAAAGTTAAATATTGTGATGTGATAATGTTATTAAAGAACTTTTTATATAATATTTTGAATAAGTTGGTAATTAATAAATATATCATCAAAGATCTGAGGCTTATTTGACGCTGGTTTCTTTTCAAACTTTTAACAATTGTTCATTTTCAAATTTCCCAAAATATTAATAAAAAACCAAATTAAAATTACTTTGTAAAAACATTTTTATTAATATGCTTCAATGTACAAAGTTAATTAATCAAAAATATTTGTCATTAAAATAAAATGGTAGCAGAAATGTACTCTAAGCAAATCGAAGTTTTCAATCTCATTTATAACACATTTTAATTTGATGAATGTTCAGAAATTCCACTCATAATAATGTTTTCAGACTTTCATGTCTTATTTAAATAAATAAATAATATTATATTCTAAAAATACCGAAACATTGTGAACAATTTAATAAAATTTCTGAACTATAATATATCAAGAAGTGAGCAAAAGATGAAAAAATTAATTAAAATAAAAAAAAATTCTCTGTTTAGAAACATGAAACATTAGATATGAGAAAATTACACTTTAATTCCTTATATATATAGGCAATGTATTTTATATAATTTTGCAAATTTTCAGACACAATTAGTGATTAAGCATCACGTTTAGAATTAAAATGAAAAGCACATATTAATTCACCAGTTAAAAGAATGAATTCTCGGAATCCATTTCAAATTTTTTTGATCTCAAAATTTGTAAGAAAAATTTACAATATGGATTCAATTATTGATAATTTTTCAGATGTGATATTATTTACATACTGAGATGTACAAGTCTGTTTATGTGTTATCAGATATGCAACTGAGTAAGATATTATGGACTGGCTGGATAACAAAAATGTCAGATAGGCGGAAATTCTTTGAATACCATTACCACCAATACCGGAAAACAAAGTGTTTATCCAAAATTCACTGTTATAATACGTATTTTCTCACTTCTTATTGAATACTAAGCCCTCCATTTATCTGAATGTGAACGCAACCGCGACTTAGAATGGGTGAATCATAGAACCAGTTATCGGTAACATGTGGAGTTAAAATAGAAGGCTGTGTGCCGGTAGTTTATATATGTTTATATACTGCACTGCACGTTTCAAGAATTTATTAGAGAAAAAGTAAGTTAAGGGATATAAACTGTTCCCATTTTAACATAAATTCTGTAATGCCCAACTTAAATGCTATAGAAACATAAACAAAACATTAACGCAAATCGTAAGTCTAATTCTTAAGAAAATTGACTCAAACTCATTTTATTTGTCACTGATAAATGATTACACAGATATGAAAGGTATCCCTAAGATAAGAATAAAAATTTACAGCTTGAACAAGTTTTTAATAGATTAGATGCTTTGTCTTTCTCATTTATTTGCGATAAAAGAAAACTTGATCGGACAGTAGAGAAGCCGAATAATCACGAATCGGATACTCGGGAGTGCACTGTAGTTTAGATAAAAAGAAATAATTCAACTCACCTTTAAGAGCTTCATTTTTCTGTAGATGATGCTTCTGCGAAGAGCAGGTACCCAACTGATGATTCTTGTCAAAATGTCTTGTTTATATACTCGCACCAAATAATGTGACGAAATAAAATAAAATAACCCTTAACGCAAAATGACACGTGATTTTTATAATTTGATGAGCATTCCAAGCACATTTTTTATAAACAAGGTGAAAACTTTTCTCTTACCAGTTTCATTTTTTAAGTTTGAATTCTTTCACTAAGCTTTCTGAGAATGTCTTTTTATTTGTAATAGAAGATTATTCAGATGAACTAAAAAATACACCATGAATGTAAGGGACAGGTTAAAAATGAGGCCACTTCTTTTAAATAATCCTACTTTTGTAGAAATGATTCATTTTATTTTATTTTATATCTTTATGCAATATCTGTCCAAAGAATTTAAGAAATTAAGCTATTTGTTCAAATTTAGTTAACGAGACATAATCCGTTGTGAAATATTTTGGTCATCTATTTTCAAAAAATTTTAAAACCGTGAAATAAATTAACATACTCTTTAGAATATACTTTTGATGAATTCATTATGTTTGCAATGCGTATTCGACTAATTAAATGACTTCAAGAATGTTACTTAATATCAAAACCATAACATATAATTTTATTTATTGAATTTTATAAAACTGAAAGTGTTTTTTACAACTATGAAAAAGGAAATTTAATTACTTATTGAATTTCTTAGATACTAAAAAAATTGATTTTTTTTTACATACAAATGCATTTTATTTAGAAAATTTCAAATAAAAAAATGCTATTGAGGATTATTAAGAATTCAGTTAACCACGTGGTCTTCCTGGGCGGAGCTAGTTGCCAATCATGTAAATATCACGTGGTCTGACTGTTGTTGTTAGTATATATTTTTTCCAGTAGAAGAGAACTTGACTCCTGTACTGGGAGGAGTGTGATCTCGGCTCTCTCTCTAACGAGAAATTTCATGTGTAGTTCTCTAGGCCTACTACACTATGGCGTAATCATGTGCCTTTTGTTGTTTATGTCACCAATAAACCACATAAAAAACAGCATGTGTCTTCAAGTCATTTCACCCATGCAACAATCTTCACTATCAAAAAAAATTATTGTGTAATCAAGAAAAGCAGCGATAATTTAATTTTTTTTCAAGGAGTGCTTTGATTAAAAAATAATTTTGAAATATTAGTTGAAATCAAAATATAAATTGGAAAATATGCGATGTCTTGTTCTGGGGTTCATTTTTTTTCTTCTTCTTTCCCGAATGATTAGAAAATGAAGGATCTATCAATAGCACAAACAGCTCAAAT
The DNA here is from genome assembly GCF_947563725.1 of Argiope bruennichi. Taxonomy (NCBI): domain Eukaryota; kingdom Metazoa; phylum Arthropoda; class Arachnida; order Araneae; family Araneidae; genus Argiope; species Argiope bruennichi. The sequence goes on from NC_079154.1 coordinate 63,141,714, forward strand.
ATTATTTGCGCTTCCAAATTCTATGTCATGTAATTTAGTTTAATGTATAAAATTAAAAAAAATGTTTTTTATCTTACCATGAATTAATTTTTATGGTGAGCATAAGTAATTTGGTTTATCAAGCAAAGTTAAAAAAATGTGAATATTTTATTTTTTGTATAAATTAACTTAAAAATTTCATTACTCTTCTGTAATTTCTGAAATTATTTTGCACAAACTTTTTAATTTCAAAATTAATATTGAATATAATATGATTTAACGAGGATTAAGTGATGATTATACTATTCCCATTATATTTATTTTATTCCTCTCATATCCATTTTATATCATTTTCCTTTTTTACAACCTTTAAAAATAAAATAACTTCAAGATTCTTTCTCTTAAATTTGCCTTTATATTAGCCTGATCAATTTCTAAATATTATTTTTTTAAATAATTTTCATTTGTTTGAGGATATGTTTCAATTATTTCCCATGAATGTTTATAGTTTTCAATACGAAATACAATTATAAAATCGAATAGAAACAAAACCCATTTGAAAGAAGTTCCTTCAACCTCTAATTTCGAGAGTTATCATAAAACAAAGCCTTGAGGCTGAATAAAGATTTGGCTTAACAACTGGACCAATTAAACCAATTTTATTTACCAATTTATTAATTTACTTTGAATTCTACAAATCAGAATGCCCTATATTTAAAGAGCAAGCGTAATTGAAAATAGCAGTTTCATTTGGAGTGATGAGATGTAATTCATCGAATTTGGCTGATATTATTACATTATGTTATTAACATGGTTGACTGACAGCTGGTCCTCAAGGTAGTTAGTTTGACAATGGTTTCCTACTAAAAGCATTTTATAGAACATTCTGCTACTAAGAGTCTTTTGTGTATTAAGATCATTTTGTTCATTTTATAGAGCATTCTGCTACTAAGAGCATTTTGTGAAAATCGAACTATCTAAGATAGCATTTAATTTTTCAGAATGGTACTTTAGATGAAATATGAATCAGGATAATATTGCAACAGCTCGGTGAAAAGGACACTGCAGTGAACTTAATTGAAATAAAAGATAAATGTTTTTTTTATTTGTTTACAGTATGTCAAAATTCCAAACACACAGAAGGTTAGAAGCTATAAGATTTTTTTTCCCTTCTTTTTGCTTCAACGAGCACTTGCCTTGAATGAAGATCTACTATGAGTTAAATCCTGCTTCATGGTTCATACACCTTTTATTTGGCCAAGTGGGTAAGATTGAAGAATAAGAGAGCAATACAGATATCATTTTATTAATCTAGCTATTAATTAAATCTTCCTGGAAATTTCAAATTTGACGTTATAAGCCGATTTTTTAGTAATTTAATTACTTATATTAATAATATATTTGGAATTTTTGAAAGTATTCAATAAACGATTTAAATACAATATTTAGTTTGCATGAAGAAATATATTATTACGGAAAATATCGTCGTTTGGCTGTAAGGTGATAAAGCCCACCATGCTCGATATCGGATGAAGATTCTTTATTGTGCATGAATAGACAGTAGCAAAACATAGTTGAAGCTTACACAAGAACAGCACTTTTAGAACATGCAAGCAATAAATGACTACTAAACAACCATAATAGAGCAAGGCATTCAGATAGGACTCTAAAGAGAAAATTCACTCAACCACTCTTTCTCAACTTGATTACTATTGACTCCGTCTCTAGAATTTTTATAGCTTCCATAATATGGCATCAAACGTGCTATAATAAACTGCGAAACTCTTGTCATAACGGAGTTATCAACAAGATTCTCGAATATTATGGGTCCTTCATTTTTGCTATGAAAGTCGCCAAATTCATCAGCAAGCAAGAGAGTCTTTTACCTGGCAACCATTCATCATAAGTTAGTATTATCTGTAAAACTCTGTCCCTTACTATGAAAATGACTGACGTGGGATGCAATATTATAAACTCCTAACAATGTAAACATTTATTTTTAAACTGATTTAAATACAATATTTAATTTATATCACAAATACACATATATTTACATAAGAGTGTGTAAATAATGTAAATGAAATAAACACAATGAAGTTATATATTTATTTTTTAATAGACTTCGATATCCCATTGTTTTCATTATCAATAAAAAATAAGAAATAAACAAATTGTTTCTAAATATTTTTTAGGATCGATTGATCGAAAAATTGCTCATAAATAAATTCATTTGACTCGAACTAATATTTTTAGTAATAAGGCGCATTGAAAAAAATTAATATATAGTGTATTATCTCGGAATTTTTTGCTGTAACATAAATAATTGAGAACTGATAATATTAGAATATAATATTACTCAGTAAATGAAGTTAAAGCTTGGCGTTACTTGCAAAACTTTTTTAAAACAAGCATTCACCATTCTTTAAATAAAAAGATAATATAAGAATTTTTTTAAAAAAAATGTGTGTTAAATAACACTGTACAGCTTCTGGAAATCGGACAGAAATGTTGCGTTGAAATACAGATGCGTTGAAAATGTTGCGTTACATTTCTTAGAAAGTTCAAATAATTCGGAATCTCATTAGCTGAAATAAGTTTCTACCCTAGTTAGACGATGTGAGCTCTCGTGTCGCTACTAAACAGAAAGCGAAGAGAAACTAAACTAAATTGAACTGATGGCAATTAACTTCTTTTGTAATTATGAAAATCTGAAATTTATTTGATATTTCCCTCGATTATATGCATTATTATTATTATTTAATTATTTTGTATATATATATATACGCATGTGTATGTACGTATATCCTTTAGTGCAAATGGAATTGTCTATGGTTAAATATATAAATTTAAAGATTTCTGATTTCTTTTCATGTATTTGTTTTGCCTTTTGATCTCTTATAGTCTTGAATATTTTAAAAACAAATCTGGAGTTGAAACTGAATATTTTATGAGAAAAATTTGTTTTTGTTTATATTTGATACTATTTTCCTTGATTAAGTTCTCTGTTCGTCATATTTCATTCGCCAATTACTAGGATTTTCTTTTTAAATATAATTGCTGTTTTTTCGGTTTTCTTTTAAATGAAACTGCTAATAACACAGTTTTTGATTTTGTTACTAGGAAGTTTTTGATTAATTAATTGAAGCTGTTTTAGATTTTTTTTTGCCATTTCCTTAGTCAAATTTTGTTTTTATTTATCCGATGATTTAATTATCTGGATATATTTGCAATATTAAATCAATAATTTATGGAACTAGTTTTTTTCGTAACATATGTTAACTTTAATTTCATGAATAATAATTAGTAAAATTTTGCAACTTTGGAATTACTATTTACGTATATTCACTTCGAACCCCGCCGGCCGAAAGCTCTCCGTGTGTGTGGTGGCTGGCGCACGTATAAATCTGTCCCGGTCAGAAAGTCCTCCATGTCGAGAGTAATATCACTGGGGGAACTGGTTCAGAGGGGATCGTTGTCTAATTCAGGTCTAAATTACGATCCGTGTATGAGTGAATGAAATACATGAATGAAGTCCGCCCATAAAAAGAGTTGTGACACGTGAGTAGCTGAGTCGTACTCTTGGCCCTAGTTGGCGCTACTGTAAAACCAAGAGACGCTCGTTCGGCTTAAATCGTGATAGATAACTGTCAGCGGGATTGTAAAGTGCCATAAGTCACAACACAACAACAACAACATATATTCAACTTAATGCGGAATTAAAATGAAAGAATTTTTTTTAAAGATTTGTTTACCCATTTTTAAACAATTTAAACAATAAAGATTAATCTAGCGTCAAAATTTTGATTTCAATAAATCCTTTTTAGTTTTGTCATATTAGGATCTTTTCTTAAATCTATCTAACCGTTAGGATGCTTCTCATTATTTACTGTTTTGACACATCCAAGATCATTTGTTCCTTACTTTGTTCCTGTGCTAAATTGCTCTTGCTTGATTAACTTGACTTACTTTATTTATCTTTTATGATATTCTGTGCTGAATTGAACATTAATTTTCTTTTCATTGAAATCTATTTGTAGAAAAAATTGAAAATTCACCAGAAAAAGTATTTTGAGGACTTTATTATCTTACGATAAATGGTGAACCAACCTTACGATAAATGGTAATCAAGGAAGATTCATCGATGAAGAAAGTTACTTCCAATAGTGACTAACTGGGGATCTCAAATGAAATTTTTTAAATATAAATATCGTTCAGTCTTTATTGATAAATTTGTGGCATTGTTTACAATGGTTAAATTTTATACTTTCACTTGATTTTAATTTACAATTTAAAATATTTATTTAATCATAAATAAATAAGGAAAAAAAAATGGAAAAAAAAATAATTATCGATCTGACACATACTAAAGTCGCCAGACGAAACTGGGCAACCGCAAAATTCTCTAAGAAACAGATCAAAATCTTTAAAATTTCACCCGTTTTATAAGTAATAACAATTTTGGTTGTCATTACGCAATTTTTTATTAATCTAGTCATTTGAACTATTTGAAGCAACGTTAGGACTGTTTCAGAATCGACGTAATAGGTTTAAGCTGTGATCAAATAAATTTCATTTACAAAGAAGTTATAAATCAGTGATATTTTAAATCAATAAGAAACTACGCAATTGTTGTTATTTAAATTATTTTTGTTAAATCACCGTTAACGTATCTATAATTAATTATAATAATGTATTTATAATTATATACTGTTTATAATTTATTATTTATTATGAGTAAACAATTTTTCATGATTTAGAAATTGAGAATGTTTGAATCGAGGTAATGGCTCCAACAGTTAATACAATAATTAGTATTATACTTGGAATGATCATCCCAGGGACAATTGTTAGATGATTCATTCTTTCTTGAGCAAGGTTAATCAGATATTTAATTTCATAAATTACAATATTAATTTTTTAAATTGACTTCTAAAACTTGAAATGTGAAGATAATACGTATATTTGTTTTAAAAGGACTAGAAATAATGCTTGAGGATTAATGTAAGCATATGCATGAGTGCATATAATCACTGAAATAATTTTGTTACTATTCTTTATTTTAATTGTTTATTCATTATATTGGTATTTTGTTGCATTATTATCAGCTTTCTTTTTATTAACATAAAGATAAGGAAGTTTGAAGGACGTTATTAACATTTTTTTGTATACTTTTATTTAACTTGATTTGTTTCATGCTTGTAAAAAAAAAGAAAACCAGTAATAGATGTTTTTTTTTACTTTCTGATGTCTTAAAATATTGACAATTTGTATAGATTTGAATACTATACTTCATACTGTTTTGGTACTTCTAGAGCTTGACTATTAATAAGCCTACTAATATAATTGAATTTTGTTAAGGCATTAGAGAAAAAATTAACTATAAATTTTAAAATTATTTGTAGTAATGAATAAGCTCAAAAAGAAGAAACCAGTGGAAATAAAATACCTTTATTTTTTTATACGTTATCCTTTAAAAAAATTAATATTTTATATAGAGTTCTTTTAAAACCAACTTCATCTTATAATAATATCTTGGATATAGTCTTTTTCTTAAAACAAGTTTCTACAAGGAAAAATATATTGACCAAAGAAAACTTCAGTTTGTGCATGCGAACTCATATTTGATTTTTCAGCTTATTCATCCTTATTCACTTTAAACCGATTGGTTAGTAACCGCCCCCTCCCCCGAATTAAACATAAATTAGGGATTTAAGTCTTTAAAATAAGAGAAGACCCAATTAAATATCCAGTTTCCTAGCTCCTAACTACTCATATGATTTCTCTGCTTTTATGTCATATGAAAGTTTATATCTTCTAGATACATAATAATGACAACCTGCTCTGAGAAATATCGTAATTTAAAATCGCATTCTTTATAATATAGATTACGATATATAAAGCGCAACCTTAATAACTCGATTCCGTTCGCCATTTTGCGGGAATAGTTTACTATTTAGAATTCTCCATTATAGTGCAAATATCATTTAAAATAGTATAACTAGTATGAAAAGATGATTCTTTAAAATTTTAGTTTTCATTGCTAAATTAAGGTTACAAATATGATGAGCAAACAACTAGTCGACGAAAGTGGCTAAAATATTTTCATTGCTAAGATTTTAAATCGATATGAAATTTTAAAACCAATCAAAGCTGTCTAATTACATATATATGAGCGTGGTGACTTCATTATTCTTATATTGCTCAGAATGAATTGACTGTAACGTTCAGAAATATTTCAGTTTATATGACACTAGAATTCATTCAATCATCATTTTTCTTATATTTCTCAGGATGAATTGACTGTAGAGTTCAGAAATATTTCAGTTTATATGATACTAGAATTCATTCAATCATCATTTTTCTTATATTTCTCAGGATGAATTGACCGTAGCGTTCAGAAATATTTCAGTTTATATGACACTAGAATTCATTCAATCATCATTTTACAGTATCTTAATTATTTAGCTGATTTTTTTTCTAAGATTTTAAACCGATATGAAATTTTAAAACCAATCCAATCTATCAAATTGAATATATATGAGCGTGGTAACTTCATTTTTCTTATATTGCTCGGGATGAATTGACCGTAGCGTTCAGAAATATTTCAGTTTATATGACACTAGAATTCATTCAATCATCATTTTACAGTATCTTAATTATTTAGCTGATTTTTTTCTAAGATTTTAAACCGATATGAAATTTTAAAACCAATCCAATCTATCAAATTGAATATATATGAGCGTGGTAACTTCATTTTTCTTATATTGCTCGGGATGAATTGACCGTAGCGTTCAGAAATATTTCAGTTTATATGACACTAGAATTCATTCAATCATCATTTTACAGTATCTTAATTATTTAGCTGATTTTTTCTAAGATTTTAAACCGATATGAAATTTTAAAACCAATCCAATCTATCAAATTGAATATATATGAGCGTGGTAACTTCATTTTTCTTATATTTCTCAGGATGAATTGACCGTAGAGTTCAGAAATATTTCAGTTTATATGATACTAGAATTCATTCAATCATCATTTTTCTTATATTTCTCAGGATGAATTGACCGTAGCGTTCAGAAATATTTCAGTTTATATGACACTAGAATTCATTCAATCATCATTTTACAGTATCTTAATCGTTTATCTGATTTTTTTTTCTCTTAAGACGCGCAAAGCATTTCAAAATTTAATCTGGTGCTAACAAATAAGATATGTGGAATGTGAACACAATTAATATACAAAAAAAGTTTATATAAAAAAAAAGTTTATTCGAATGATCTTCAGATACAGCATTTTGTTGGAATATTAATTCATGCTCTATTTGATTGTATATATATAGTATAAGCGATTTGAAATAATTATTGAAGCATACAAGTTACAAAAAATCGGTGATGTTTTACGAAAAATATATCGTCAATTCTCAGATTTTTCTTAAAAATTCGATGTTTCTGAATGAATAATTTAATGTTTTTTTCTTTAAAAAGGATCAATAAATCCATTTATCAGAATATATTCTTTATTTCAAAATATACAAGTAACAGACAACACAGAAACAGAAAACAGAATAATAAATATTGAATAAATAACGAGAGCAGAAATCACGTTATAAAATGCTAAATTCATCTTGTTCTTTTCAGACAATTATTTCTTCACTCATGTTAACAAATACACGCGAAGAAACCGTTTGTATAATGCTGATATAGACCAAGCCATCTTTAAATTCGAATAAAATTTAATTAATATAAAGAGTACTTCCTGAGTATCTAAAAAAAGAGAAGCTGAGGTAAAAGAAAATGAAGATACCATCCTGGAAATAGAAGATATTGGTAATAGAAGATTTCAATTAGTTTCCTGCATTTTTTTGCCGTCACTGGTTGAGGATATCCCTCTACTCTAATGCCAATGATATAAAATACATTTCGACACCATTTTAGAGATTTTTTTCCATTCCCATGTTTGAATTTGGCGTGAAATGTCCATTTTATCCATGCAAAATCCATTTAGATTTTGGATAATTCATTGTATTTCTATCCTAATATCCACTTTTACCACTTCGCACTCCCATTCCTCCTCGAGTGAATCCAGAGAAGCCACCGATTCCATCCATTCCACCAAAGCCACCAGAACTGATTCCACCCATTCCACCAAAGCCACCAGAACTGATTCCACCAACGCCACCGTAACCTCCAGAGCTGATTCTACCAATTCCTCCACCATAGCCTCCAGAACCGATTCCACCCATGCCACCGTAAGCTCCAGAGGTCATTCCGCCTCCAAGTCCTCCAAATCCGCCTCCTAAGCTCCCAGAAGACCATCCTCCTATATTGAAGAGAAAATATATTTATGCAATTAGTGGGAATCAACAGGTTTCTTATAGCCTATTTAATCTTAATTTTATAAACAAAAAATTCGTAATTAACCCGTTCATGACTGCAATCAAATATTCATACTCACACGATTTTCCGTTCATGGTTCACGATATCATATACGAGACGAGCCTTTATTACTTTAGTGGGAAGATATATATGATATCATGAACCATGAAACCGTGAAAGATATATCTGATATTGCGAGCTCGTTTCATATATGATATTGTGTACCATGAAGAGAGAACAGCGTGATCACGGTTCCTAACGGGTTAATATAAAGATATACATAATTAATATAATTGCCTAAATAATTCAAAAAAGCAACAATGGCATAAGAGAGTATGAGCTGATTTGTAATGCTTTTCTTTATTAAAAATCTACCTAAACCCATCTTCGTTCGGGATTAAAATCTTTTCATGTGTAATATTTTTAATTAAAAAGCTAATTTTGTATAAAATATGATATAACATGCAAAATCTTTTAATAATCTAAACCATTTTTTCAAATTAAAATTAGAATATCGATTAAACAAGGAGAACTTTAAAAAAACACTGATAACTTTCTCCATAAATTAGTAATATTTTTTTTATGTTACCATAGCAAATTTTGTTCGCAAATGTTGAACTAAAAGAAAGACTGCTTTTATTTGAGCTTTATTAAAACTTGCTTTTAAACTTGGTTAAATCACTATTTCCAAATAAATAACCGCATTTCAATGACGTATTAAAACAAAGAGAAGTTAAAAAAAATAATGTTTGAGTAATTAAAAGTATAAAAGGGGTAAATTTTTGTTACTTTTAATTAACTGAATATTTAATTGAACTTTGTATTTTGAAAACTTGATAGTAATCTTTCTTTTGTTTTTAAGAGTTGTACTAAATATAATATAATGAGAGTGTAAATGATAAATGTTTTCATAAAGGAATAAAAAAAGCACTGTCTCAAAACCTTCACAAACTGAAAAAATAAACACATATGCACTGATTCTTTTAAATAATAATAATAAAAAACTTCTTGAAATTAAATAATAATATATAAATAACTTGTGTCAAAAGGCGTTCAACAACATCGAAAAAAAATATATGTATATATGTCACTTTCTACAAATTAAGAAAGTCAAAATCCCTCACCTCGTCCACCAGATCCAGATCCAGATCCTGAGGGTCTTGTGTATCGTTCTTGGATTCCAGCGGGTGTTTTTTCAACATTCATGATGACATCAGCGGGATTTTCTTTTCCATCGACACCGGGTTCGTTGGTTTTGACGTTTGCAGTGAAACCGGCAGCCCCGGCTGAATACTCAACCATTCGGTAAAGTCCCTGGGCATCTCTGTATCCGTAACTGCCTCTCACATTGCCACTGCCGTCCCCTTGTTCAGTTCTGAAAGATGAACCACCTTGCCCGTCAGGAGCCTGGAAGCTTGTACTGTATGGCCTTGGTTCGCTCTGAAATATGAATTTTTAAATCTAAGAAATGGTTGGTAAACGCTTAAATAAAGAATAATCTTTAAAAAACGTACCTCCGATATTTATTTCCTTTCTATTTTAAACCCTATGATTTTTTATCAAAAATATTAAAATTACTTATTTTTAAATTAAATATATATAAGTATTTCTCCTTTATTTTATTAAAAATTGAAAAAACAAACAAAACAAAACAAAAGAATAGTAGTATAGATTTAATAACCATAGGAAAGGAATAGATATAGGAATATAAATTAGTTATTAAATTCTTCCTGCAATTTCCTGTCCTGTTGAATTCTTAGATATTTTATACATTAATTAATGGCAGAGTTATTGAAATTATTTAACGGAGTCACAACGAATTGTTTTTTAATAAATAAAATTTTGGCAAAATTTTTATCTTTTTAGTTAAAACAAAATTGTAGTATTAACATAGTTAAACAACAATATCAGATTAAAAAAGAATATAAAACCTTCTTAACTCAAATTAAATTTTACAAAAAATTAATTAAATTTCAGAGTATTTATTCCTCGTATACAAATTTATGAGTTTAGCATGATAAATTTAAGTTAAGCAAAAGAAATCATCATATAAATTAACGATATATTAAACTTTTTTTTTACTATCAAAATGTTTGTTGATTGAATGAACGTTGTTTGGAAATGCTAGGGAAATAAACTTATATTCTTATTTAAAATATGATAGAAAGAATTCAATAGTTCATAGACATGGAAGATATTAAATGAAGCAAAAAGCTTTTGCTGCACATTTTTAAAAAACAATTCCGGTTTCATAAAAAAAAACATTTAAAAATATTTAGTGCATTTGTTACTTACGATTCCTCCTGATCCCCAACTTCCAGATTCTCCACCAATACCTCCATAACCACCACCAAGACTTCCTCCATAGCTGCCACCAAGTCCTCCTGATCCACCACCTCCATAGCCGCCTAAACCTCCTCCAAAACCTCCAAATCCACTTAACCCACCACTAATTCCTCTTCCTGAAACGCATTGCAACAATGCAATGGTAAGGGCTACGATCTGGAAAAACAAAAAATAATTTTTAAAGCTATTAACCAAACCAAAAACTAATAATTTTTGAAGCCGTTAACCAAACCAAAACCTAATAATTTTTAAAACCATTAACCAAACCAAAATCTAATAATTTTTGAAACCATAAAATAAATTTTGAAACCATTGTTAATTGAATAAATTAATTGTTTCAAATTAAAATTTTTATCACTTATATAATTTCATGAATGATTAGGAATGATCTCTTTGGTGATAATTTTCATATTTAAAATTTTTCCAAAATATTGTTTTTATATCCTCAAACTTTAATTAAGTGGTTAACTAATAATTGAAAGCTGAACATATAAAAATGCTGTGGTGTCGATTTGGTTAAAAAAATTGTAAAATATTTCAGAAATGTAGTATACTACATTTCTATATAGAGAAACGAGTCGAAAATTTAATTCTTTGCAAACATAATTAATGCAAATGAAATTAGATAAAATTGTAAAATTTTAAATTGGCAGTTAAATATAAGCAAAGCAATTAGAATTATAATGGAAGTTATATCCTTTTTCATCCTATTAAAATAATGATTTTTCAGAATGCATATCAAACTTTTTGATCTGAATATATATCTATACTTATAATAAAGCTCAATGTGTGTGTGTGTGTGTGTGTTGGCGCTCTACAGGCCAGGTCATTTGACATACAGCTATCAAATTTGGTACATGTATACCTAAGAGGTCGGGAATGTGCACCTGGGGTCCCTTTTTTTGAAATTATAATTAGAATTTTAATTATTAATTAAAAACTAACTTCCCCGCCAAAAAAATCTTCCATTTTCTCCACCGCCAAATGAGTAAGGCTTCAATTTCTTTTTCTCCCAACAGTAATGAGGCTAGGGTTAAGATTTTTCGGCGGATTATTTCAAACGATTCTGTTTATTTTCTTAATGTTTTATGCATTTAAAATTAAACATTGTTAATTAATCCATGTTTCAGATTCATTCTGAAGTACTTTTGAATTAAAATAACACAGAATAAAGGAAATTAAAAACGTATTATCTGCATAGCGTTACCCCAACTGGCGTAGAAAAATTCACGCATTTGCGTTACCGGAGCTGGCGAAGAAAATTCACGCATGCGCATTCTGATTGTTGCCATGACAACCGTTATCAACGGATGATTTAAATTATTTTTAGGTTAGTTGCATGCTTTTGTAAGTAAATTGCATTTATGTTAGTTATATATTTTTTGTATATGCTTATAGTTTTAAGTAGATCGTTTTTTAAGTAGATTTTTTTAACCTGTTTTCAATTATTTAAATTATTTTTAGGTTAGTTGCATGCTTTTCTAATTAAATTGTATTTATGTTAGTTATATATTTTTTTTGTATATGTTTATAGTTTTCAGTACATCGTTTTTTAAGTAGTTTTTTAAACCGGTTTTCGACCGATTATTTTAAACGATTCATTTTATTTTCTTAAAGTTTGGTGCATTTAAAATTAAACATTGTTAATGAATCGATCTGTTCATGATGAATCTGAGAAAATTTTGTTGACAAATTCTTGAGATATTACATAACTTAAGAAAGATATTCTTTAGTGCCCTTAAAGTTTAAACGCTGAGTGACTCTATTATCAGTAATCATATTATTTAAAAAAATGCTTTGTTTCAGTAAAAAATAATATTATATTAATTGCAGTTTAGTCATTTCCATTTTAATTTTAAGCATAAATTCTACCGGAACTAACAGAAAATTAGAGAGATACATATTATGTTATGGCTGAAGGACTTTATATTATTATGAGTGAATTACATGACTATCAAAATTTGAAGCTTTAAAATATTTGATGAAGAAGCTATTAAAGTAGGACTTACATAAAATATTTAATTATTAAAATTTTAACGAGATTGGCATATATATCTAAGCATTAAGATTGGCATATATATCTTGTAAAAAGATAAATAGTTAGATTTTCTCAAATTACTCAAAATATTGCTTTTATATCCTCACATTTTAATTAAAGGATTAACTGATAACTGAATTCTGAAAATATCAAAATGTTGCGATGCCATTGCGAATAAACAGTTGTACAAAATTTCAGAAATATATCGAGAAATTTAATCGAAAATTTAAGAAATTAATTCTTTACAATTAAGTTGGATAAAATTAGAAAATCAGAGAATTTTAATCAATATACTTAGATACCATATTTTAAATATTTCAGATGCATAATTAGCAGTTAAGCATAAAATTTAGAATGGAGATATATGCTTTTTCATTTTATGAAATTATGAATTTTCAAAATGCACATATGAAATTTTCTTCTTCATTTTCTTCCTCCCATCTAACAACAATTGTTAGATGGGGGAGGGCAGATAAGAAGGCTTAGTGGCCCAATTAATTATTAAAACAAAAATAAGGGAAGCATTATCCTCTAAAAATAAAGGATAAATATTGATTCATTAAATATGGAAAGAGTTTACCTATGTTTATGGTTGTTTACTATATTTATGGTTTAAAATTTCACTATCACTTTGGATACATTTTTAACTGATATCGAAATTTCAATCCCAACGTTAAAGTAGTTTAGAATAAAAAAGTAAATTCATCTTACCTTTAAGAATTTCATTTTTCTGTAGATGATACTTCTTCGAAGAGAAAGTCCCAAGTGATGACTCTTGTGCAGATGTTTTGGTTTATATACTGGCATCAAGTAATCCGACGAAATAAAATAAAGTATTTCGGTAACGTAAAATAACACGTGACTTTTATAATTTGGCAAAAATTCCAGTGCATTTGTATAGAGAAGATAATTGAAAGCAATCATGTAACCAGTTTCAGATTTCAAGTCTGGCTTCTTACATTCACTAGGCGTTATGTGGATTACTTTTATTTTTGCAAGAGGATAATTGGGATGAACTGACACAACCTTAGCTTAGAAGATACTAAAAAAATGAGGTCATTCATTCAAAAATCCATTAAAAAAAATAAGTTTTAAAGGTATTTTATATCTGATTGAAATTTTTTGGAAAGCAGAACTTCTGAGTTTTTAGTCCAGATTTAATGATTTGGCCATCATCTTTTGTGAAATGTTTTAGTTAAAAACTAAAACACAAAATACCTCCAGATTCTACAAATCTTTAAATTCTTATCTAATTTCAATTTTAATTAAAACATAATATTTGAAAATTATCTTTAACTAATTAAGGGATTTAAATTAAGTTTTTTTAAATTTCAAAAGCTTTAATTCTGTAAGAATTGATCACTCTAATTTATGAAACAGATATCTTTCTTTATTTCTGCGAGACGTGACTTGCCGTAATATTTAATTGAATTGATTTAGGCAACGCTTTGATATGTAACATAATAATGTATTTTGACTAATAGATAGATTATTTGGCTAATATAAAATAAATTTAACTTCAAATAAAAATTAAAGGAAAAAAAAGAGAGAAGAAACCTTCTCAAATGCTATGAAAATGAGAAATATTTTGCTCTTGATTTCATGCGATTTCTTTTTTACCTTTTATTAAAGGATTACAAGATTTTTCTTCTATTCATATCATACTTATGCATATTATTTATTTTGTTTAAACTTATTAATAAGATTTAAGCCATAAGCATTTAGTTAAACCTTATTAACTTAATAAAAAAAACTTTATTGTTAATAAGACTTTACTGGTTTAATAAACTGGTTCAAATTACAAATATTTTGCATTGTAGAGGAACGGGACTCTTTATAATGTCATTATGAGGTATATGGAAATAATAGATGTATTTCAAGAACAAATGTTTTATTATTTTTTAAGTTCCACATTTCACAAAACAAAACAGATACGAACACGAAAATATACGACATTCACTATAATATCATCTATAATGATCAACACCACCACCTAATAATGATAATAATTTAATAGGATCATGGGAAATATGCTTTGATGCTAAGAAGGTAACGCCATCTGTTGTATGAAAAGAGAAGGTAAGAGTTATGTAACCAATACAGTATTAATTGTATAAAAAAATTTTAAAATCAATATTTCTCGATCATATAAAGCTTTGAAAAAATTAGTTGAATTTCAAAGAATAATTTTTCACTATATATATTTAAATAAATATCTTTCTAAGAAATATTGAAGCCATGATTGAACAGGATATTGGGCTTCTTGATGAAGAATTCTCCAGTTCATATCGATATTGGCGTATACATGGAATCAAATATTCACCCATTAGAAACTGAGATTCGGATGCATTTGTATTTTCACAAATTAGAGAGAGAGAGAGAGAGATAATTATGGAAAGAAGCGATTTAAAGATTTCCTTCCTTTAAGTTCAGCCACTGCGACGAATGAAGCACTAACTTGTAGTATTCAATTATTCACACTTAATAAAACCGGAAGGGGGAAAGGAAATTGAAATTTCGCAAGGACATTTGGTCTTTTCCTGAACTTCGTTTGAATTGACAGGCCGCGATGCCCTGCTGGTAAGGTTTCGGAACCGGAGGGTTTTGGGTTAGAGACCCAATTTCACCAAAGAATCGTCGTGTAGAAGCGTCTGGTACACGTTAAATCCGTCCGACCGCACGTCCTACCGTTGGTGTGGGTTGGAGATTGGGGTGCCAGCTCAGATTTCGTCCTTGTTGTCTGACAGTGGTTCAAAATTACGAGGTCCATCCCAAAATAGCCCTAATGTTGCTTTAAAACGAGACGTTGGTATGACTTAAGTAAACTAAACTGCTTGAATGGCCATTTCATCGCTTCTTTATTGAGAATTTCAAGGGAATTTAAAGTTTATATGAATCCCCAATCAAGATCATATTTCGAAAGTTTAGTTGACTTATTAATGTTGAATGAATAAATGAGCCGACTCATACTTTGAATACTTCCTTAACTTATTTTAGTTACAATTGAATAAGTTACCAAGATAATTAAAATTCATTAAAGAAAGAAAACTATTCAATTCATGAAATAAAATACGTAATCAATCTGCCCAAAAAATAGCTAGACGCTATTCGTTGTTCCAAAATAACTGTCACACAATAAAACTTAAATGCTTGTTGCAGTTTAAATATTTTGTTTGTAAATGTCTGAAAAAAATTTGCATGGGGACTTTGGAAAAAAGCATGCAAGGTGTCGGTTTCATATTTAGATTTATTCAGTCTCATTTTGTTTTTCTAAATAGCAACATCCCTTTCCACATAAATTTCCAAAATTCTCTAGATAAAATAAATTCGAATAGATCACAAATTCGCTACTCCGACCCACCATTTGAAGTACATATAAAAAAATGAATGACTAAACCGCAGTGACAGCAACACTAACGGAATCTATGGTTGAGTCCTAAAAACCATAAACGGCTAAGGTACAACCCTTCCTGTAGGAAACACGTCCCGTCATCGATAGGAGGTAGCCAAAGTCTATCTTTTATGTATCCACCAAGGTGACCAATTCGAATAAATATGACATTTTGTAATTTTTAATAAAATGTCTGTAAAATGAAAAGGAAAAGCAGACATACTTTTCAAGGATGTTTTAAAGATACATACGTTTCTTTTTAAACATATATAAAGGCTAGAGGAGAAAAACGTTGTATGTAAGAGATACGTTTTTGTTTAAAGTGAAGTTTGATTTGTAGACAAATGGAACCCAATTAGAGTAAAAGAAAATGATTTACGAAATCTTTAATTAATGAAAACCAAAAAACATACAAAAACAAATAAAATTTTTGTAGTATGTATTAACTCATTTAATATTAAATGTGTAAATAGATTAAACATTATTGACTAAAAAAAATAATATCTAATTGTGGATAATGTAGTTACTATATTTAGACCAAATGGGTTTTTTGAAGATAAAAAAGCTTAAAGTATTTCGGTAAATAAATTGTTCTTTTTTATAATTTTTTTCAGTAATAAGAGATTAAGTAAACTTGTGTTTTAAAGTAACGTTTGTTAGAAATTTGAAAACAAATTATGCTATTTATGTTTTAACCCTACAGTGCATCGTGCAGCCATTTGCTTACAAGTTTTTATTTCCATTTATAAGCTTCACATGACTGTTCTAAAGGGCAATAATGAGTGTTTCAAAATTCTTTTTTAAATGCCTTTTGATAAATATTTGTAGAAATATCGATATATGGCAATAGTGGTGCTATAATTATATTTAAATTGGAAATTTGGAAAATACCAAGATGTCTGTTGTATAAAGAATTCTACCATTAAACCCCCTTTTTTTTGCATTTAAAAAAATATATTGATAGAAAGGTTATTTTTATTGTAAAATTATTATAATGTGATTTGTGTCACTGGGATATAGTTTAATTCATAATGTAGCCATTTGTCACATTTTTAATTTTTTTCGAAAAAGCTTTACGAAAAAAAAAAAAATAATTGAAACATTTTTAAATATTTTCCCTAATTATATGTAACTATTCAAAGCACATATATTTCTTTTGTAAAAAAATAAAGCAATGTTTGCTTTTCAGCGTTAATTATAAAGCAATGTTTGAGGAAATAAGTATCAGTCTTTTATTTTTCAGCTGCTTAAAAAAAAAATCTTTTACTTAAGTTTGTTAATTGAAAATTGACAGTTATATTTATATCGAATTGTCGATTATTTTACATGACATGCCTAGAGAATATTATTTTTGTTTATTTGCAATGAAATAAGAAATAAAATATATTTATTTCATATTTTTATTTAGTCACATTTTATCGCTTCTAACTGTAAACTTAATATAAAAAATCATTTATTCTAGCAAAGGCACCATATGAACGTCTGAAATGGAAATTTGAACAAAAAAATTAATAGAGTGACCTCTGATGCTTGCATCCATTGAAATGGACCCTAAGTGATTTCTGATATATTTCCGGCAGGTTTGAACCAATTTGTATAAAATTTGACATCCAGGGATTTATCATTCAAAATCATTTAAAGTAGTAAAATAATTTTGCAATTGGAAAATTTGAAAATTAGACTAATATAAATACGCAGATGGCAGCTTATCTGAAAAAAATTTGCATATTTTAAAAACGGAAATACTTCCAAGTTGTTTGACACTTTTTCTTGAATTTAAATTTTATTGATTACTAACTCTATTAAGTGTTTTTTGAAGAACTGTACTATGAAGCAGCTTTAAATAAACAATTAAATTCCAGTTAGAAATAGAAAAAAAAATACTTCAAAGTAATTTTTGGGATTTCAGTAAACATTAAAATTTATTTAATTTTTTGTAAGTGGATTTTAAGTTACAAGAATACAATAAGTTCTATATTATTTAAAAAAAATAAATTGTGGTTAAACTAATTTCTATAGGACTTCTCCTTTTGCACATTTCTCTAAATGGAAACATAATTCCATTTTAAAAAAAATGTCCTAAATTAAAGCATCCATTCGTAGCCGTTATTGTAGTTGAAAATTTTATAAGTCCTGAATCGCCGAAAAGAGATTTATTTATTTCCTTCTCTTTCATCTGTGTTTTCTACCGCAATTAAGCACTGTCGGGAACTACATACCTGTTTGTGGAGGTCCTTAACTTGGCATTCTAGATCTCCGGCTATAACACCATCAAACGTATTTGCTAGGAGTAGTATTTATAAATGCATATACATTCTAAATGTAAATTCTAAAATCATATTGAAATCATATTTTGTTTATTAAAAGAATATTATGATAAAGTCTCAAGTAATGTAATGGATTGAATTCTTTTACAGATATATATAAAAATTTACAAATTTTCCTCTAAATATAACTTTCTTTATGCAGTGTTTTATGCATGATTCAAAAATTATTCAAAATATTTTACAGAACAGACCACTGGACATGGATATATAAAATTTAGCAGTTTGGTAGTTTGGCATTACTTGAGTACAAGATGAAAGAAAGGGATTTACAAAATATTAATTTCATAAAAAGATTATCGAAATTTTCACATGTTGCCGATACATTTGGAAAACAAATAGCAAACATTACATTTACGTAACTTAATAATAATAATAATAATAATAAATAAATAAAAACTTCTCCATAATATTAGCATTATTTATGAAGAGATTTTTTTTTATCAAATTTTAATTAATTCTTTACAATATTTTAGAAACATTTTTACAACAATATTTCTCCTTGTTTTAATAACTTCATTTGCATTCCAATGTGATGCGATGATATTTACCCTGAATTACTGAGCGAATATATTTTTTAATTAACCATTATTGCTTCGTTATAATTGAGAGTAAATTTTTGAAAAATAAATGTAGAGGTTGACTAATCAAGTTTAAAAAAATTATTAAGCCACCATGTTCCGATCTGAAATTTGGATTTCCTTTGAATTCCCCTTATGTCTATGTCAGTGGTCAGCAAACTCATTAGTCAACAGAGACAATGATTAACTGCTCAACGATTGAAATAACTTTTGAATTCCAATTTTTTAAATAAATTTTATTGGTAGGTATATTATTATTCGCTTAATTAGGGTACTTTTAAGCTGGCTTTTATGAAGAACGAAGGCGTAACTAACATACTCGCAAACCTCGATTTGCCGAGAAATGCGCACGAATGAAGTGATTTCAGGAATATTAAAAATTTTGAATGAAAAGTGCGAACATTATATTTAAAATTGAATGTATGGGCTTTAAAAGACCGATTTTATACTAAAATATACCAATAAAATCATGGTATATATTTCATAAATTCAAAAAAAAAAATTATTTAAAAATGTTTTCTTGTCAATTATTTCTTAAAACAACTCATAATCGCATAAGCCCAACAATGTAATACTTGCAACAAAATTGGCTTTTCAGAACTGACATATGCAAGCATTTTCAAACATTTTTGGTATATTTTTACAATTTAAACTTCATCTCGTTTCACACTGAAAATAAAGGCATGTAGGAACTTTAATTATGGTAAACTATTTGGACTGTACTGTTTTAGTGATTAAAATGTTTGAATAAATCAATTCGTAAATGTTTTTTATTTCTTTATTGTTAAATAAGAAATATACAACAGCAATCACACAGAAATTACAGTAATAAATATTGGAAAGCAGAGAACATTCGAACACCTCACATAGAAATATTAGAATAAGCACAAAACAGTAACTTTTAGAAAGTTAGCACATTAATTTCAGGTTTTTAAGATTGTTTAACTTGTACAGCACTTGCGACATGCTTTAGTTGTACAATGATGACGCAAATGCATCTAATTCTGTTAAAGGACATTAATATAAATCTGCAAAACATTTCTTCCTGAGTAGATTCAAACATTTTTTTTTAAAAACAGAACAGATTTTAATACAAGCAGAACCCTAAGCAGAAAGAAGAAAATGGGTCATTAGACAGATTATAACAAAGCATTTTTCAATTAGACGTATTGTTTCAAGCTGCTTTTAATTCGCTTTTTCCATCACCGATTGGATTTTTTTTCAACCTATACTCATATTTTAAAGTTCATTTAAGTGCCTTAGAAAAAAGAATCTCCTTTTTTCTAATTATTTACGATGGTATGCTATTTTTTTGAAGTAAATAGTTCTAAAATTCATAGAATTCATTATCCTTGAATGTGAAAACCTAATATCCGCTTTTGCCGCTTCGAACTCCCATTCCTCCTCGGGAAATGCCGGAGAAACTACTTGAACCGATTCCTCCCAATCCACCATATCCACCAGAGCTGATGCCGGCGATTCCTCCAAGACCTCCAGAAGAACCGATTCCACTAAGTCCTCCATAACCTCCAGAAGAACCGAATCCACCAAGTCCTCCATAACCTCCAGAAGAACCGAATCCACCAAGTCCTCCATAACCTCCAGAACCGATTCCTCCAAGTCCTCCATATCCACCAGAACTCATTCCACTCCTTCCTCCTAGACCTCCAGAGCTGATTCCACCAATGCCGCCGTAAGCTCCAGAGCCCATGCCACCTCCAAGTCCTCCAAATCCGCCACCTAAACTTCCAGAGGCAAATCCTCCTATATTGAAGGTGAAAAAAATGTTGATTTATGCAGTTGAAATAGTATGAAGTAATTAGTTTTTAATAGCCTATTTTACCCAGATTTAAGAGATGTAGTATCCTAATTAGTATAAAGAGAGTATACATAAATAATATAATGATTCAATCTATTTCAGGATGTTGAACTTTGTAGTAAGTATCGGAAAGTTTTTACATTATTTTGTATTGAGAAAATGTATTATTTTAGGCTTTATTCTTTCACCAGCTTCTTTGCTTTTTTCTTAAGTTATAAGGTTTTTGTTTCGTTTGTAATAAGGTTAGCTAGTATAATAACAATGCTGTTTGTCTCTTAATAGTTTCATGAAAGGTAACTGAAGAAAACATCTAACTAATAATAAGTAACATTTAAGATATGAGTGACATGAAAAGCTTCTATTCTGAAGATGATGATGATGTCGTGCCCAGGTTACCGCGGAAAGGGGGTGCAGTAGCTTCTGAGGGTAAAGACCCCTGAGCACCCAAGGGTAGAAGTCTGACTTCTAGCTCATATGAAGATGACATTCGCTTGCAAAACCCCTTTTTACAGAGAAGTTCTTTTACACACCTCACAGGTAGAACGCTGAGAAAGAACAACCATGCCCAAACCAGGGACGCCTAAGCCATGACGCCGGCTTTTATTGTTTGTTACTAGTAATAATAAAATTGATTAATCATAATCAACAGAAATAGTTTTAAATACTAACAGAACAAATAAAACTACGTTGTTCGAATTCAAATTTATGGAAATTCATTGTTCACCTATTCATGAATTAAGAAATGAAAATATTTCATTTCCAATCAAATTGTTTATCCATATAAGTATATAGTAATTTATTACCGCACAAGTGAAATGCGGTTATATTATAATTTTAATAAAGAATATCATAAAATTTAATATATCAAAATATTCCACTTGTTATTTAACTGCAGTTAAAAAGTATTGAAGTCAAAAATTGATTGATTCATTGAATTCTTCAGATACACTTAAATATCTCAATATATTCATACATAACTTAATGGACACAATAATAAAATGCTATTTTTAAGGTGATTGATAACGTTAAGAAGCACTTTTATTTTCACAGTATATAAATACATGTATAAGAAGAGTAAATAAACAACATTTTCTGGAAATGCTTTCATATATAATTTTAAGAGAACACAATGAGAATTCTGATTTTTTGAATAATTTTGGTTTAGTTTAGAGATATTAAAGTCACGCATTGAAGCAACGCATAGGAAACGTAAAGGGTAACTTTGTTCATCCCATCCGAATCGGGACATGCTTTTTCAAACCTCAGAATGACGTAAGAATTATGAGGTTGGACTTTTGATAAATATTATCCGAATACTAGCCTCAAATCTGCACATCCAAAGTTTCGAACGTGTTAACCTTGATCCTCCAAACAGAGATTTCAACAGAAGATCCGCAAGACCCTCTCTCAAATCATCAATCAGTTGAAGTTACAGACCATGACGGAAGAGGAAAACAATTAATAAAAAGTTGAGCAACAGATTTATTAAAGTAGATTTAAAATTTTTTTACAAAATTTAATATAAAATAGCTAATTTAGAATACCCTTATTCTAGAACTAATTGTAATCTCAATCTGATTATGGTCATGAAGCAATTTTAAGTAAAATTATATTGAAGTAACATTTAGCAATTAATTTAATAAATTATTTCTTGCGAAATCAGAGATATTCACCTCGTCCACCAGATCCAGATCCTGAGGGTCGTGTGTATCGTTCCTGGATTCCAGCGGGTGTCTTCTCAACATTCATGATGACATCAGCGGGGTTTTCTTTTCCATCGACTCCTGGCTCATTGGTGTTGACGGTTGCAGTAAATCCGGCAGGTCCGGCTGAATATTCAACCATTCGGTAAAGCCCCTGGGCATCTCTGTATCCGTAACTGCCCCTGACATTGCCGCTAGCATCTCCTTGCTCTGTTCTGAAAGAACCCCCTCCTTGTCCATCGGGTGCCTGGAATCCTGTGGAATAAGGTCTGGGCTGGCTCTGCAATATTAAGAAAAATTTATTAATTGTATAATTTATAAGGAATGGTCGCGTTAGAAAACATTTTGATGCTTTACTTTTTATTCTAAATGGTATATATTTTTTTAAATTCATTTTTACGCATTTTTAATTGAGTTGTATGCACCGCAACTTCTCATTTACCATTTAAAAAATTAATAAACTGTAAAAAAAAAATTTAAATAGCAGAAAACATTTCTTAATCGTTCTTAAAAAAATAAAAAATATGAGATAAAAATTCGATTGAAAATATTATAGATAAGCAATGTATTAAATCAAATCATTTTATTTTCGTATGAAGTAAATTATTGAGTTTACTCTTTTAAAGCAATCAATTTCCAAATTACTTACTTCTGCGCCTGATCCCCAACTTCCAGACCCGGACCCGACTCCTCCATATCCTCCTACAAGACCTCCGCCAATTCCTCCGTATCCACCACCAAGTCCTCCACCAATTCCTCCATATCCACCACCAAGACTTCCTCCTGGACCACCAAAGTTTCCTCCGTAACTGCTACCAAGGCCTCCTCCATAACTTCCACCAAGTCCATCTAATCCGCCAAGGCCTCCTCCATAACTTCCACCAAGTCCATCTAATCCGCCAAGACTTCCTCCATAACTTCCACCAAGTCCACTTAATCCACCAAGACCTCCTCCATAGCTTCCACCAAGTCCACCTATTCGGCCAAGACCTCCTCCGTAGCCACCCAAGCCTCCGATTCCTCCAAGTCCACCTAATCCTCCTCTAATTCCTCTTCCTGAGGCGCATTGCAGCAATGCAATGGTAAGGACCACGATCTGGAAAATAAAAAACAAAATTTTCTAGCAATGAGAAAATTATTATTGATATGGGGGCTTAAGGCATTGATAAATATGTTTTTTTTTTTTGTATATAGGTGAAATGAATAGAGCAAATTTCAATGAACATATCACTTATATCATTCCAATTTTGAAACAATCTTTATTGTGAAATAAGAGACACAGAAATAAGAGACATAAGAGAATTACAGCATTACATTTATAGTATTTGGACATAAACTATTAATATGGCAGCTCTGATAAATAAATTAGCTAGTTATATTAATGAGTTGTTTGCTTTTTTTTTGCTATTGATCATGTTTTTTAAGGTTAAATAATAAAAGGACTTAAAAATACGGACACAAAAAAGGTTTATTTCTAATCAATAAAATCTGAAGCAATAGCAATATACAGTTAAAAATGTTTTTCTAGAATTACTTATTTTTAAAATGAATGTTTGCAAGCGTCTGGTGTGTCAGAAAATGTTTTACGTTTACAAGTTAAAAGAATAAATTTTAACCTGGGAAGTATTACGCTTTATGGAAGAGAAATAATACAATAACACAATTGTTACTCGAACCAATATAGATGTAAAATATATAGCAATTAAAAAGCAAAACAGTTTCTTTAAGAAAAGTTAGATTCATACAAATAAGATAAAAGACATTTTTTCCTATCGATTTTTTAAATGTCAAAACTCAATGTATCACAGACTATTTCTAAACTAATTTATAGGAAGGAAAATTGAAATTGATATTTCAATTTATTTGTCAAATTATATCAGCAGACATTGGCATTTTCTCTCTTCGATTTTCTCTATACAAGACATATTTTAAGTTTAGTTTTATAGTTTAGAGTAGAAAATAGGGAATTCTTTGCACAGCAGTACAGCTCTCCCTTGATAAACTGGGTTCAAAATTTGATTACAATTTTCAATTCTTTTAGTAAAATTCACAAAATATCGTTTATTTTGTTAGTTCCATTTACGTATGCATCAATAACAAGTATACAATTGTCTCATTTTAAAACCGATCTACTATTTTGATATTAAAAAAAATTGTATTACATTTCATCTATCGATCCCATTATGTTTTTACGCTTAGTATTATTTTTATTTTCTAATAAATAAAAATAACGGTGAAATAATTTTACATTAATTTATGATGAAGGCGAGTACATGTGATAGTCAACTATTCAAATGGAAAGGAATTGAAATGCTATTCCTCGTGATTCATGAAAAGTTGGAGTTCGAATTTTTTGATGATTACTATACTTTATCTATATTACCTATGCGAGAAATTAAAGAAGAAACAAATATACTTTACCTTTAAACACTTCATAGCTGCCTTTGGTGTTGTTTCTGTGAAGGAAGGATCTTCAACTGCAGATTCTTGTGAAGAAGATGGGTATATATACTCCATCCGAATAATATGGAAAAATTTTGTGTTTTTGCAAGATGACACGTGACAGAAATAACTTAACAAAAATTTTAGCACACTTTCAAAAGCAGTGAAAATTTAAACATTCTTTAAAGCATTTTAATTTTTGAAGTTTTGCTATTTTTTTCAAGAAAGTATAGTTACGAATTAACTTTTCTATTATTTTTTTTCTTAGTAGATATCTTTCTCAAACCAACTGAATGAATGAGCGAAGATGACTGGTTGAAAAAGAGGTCATTTGCTTCAATGAGCCACGATTTCTGTTGAAACCAACTCTTCTTAATTTTGATATTAGAGTGAAATAATTGCAGAAAGTATTTATGTGGTTTGTAAAGATGCCTTTTGTTCAAATTTAATAAATTAGGTTTAATCAGTTGTGAAATTCTCTAGATTAATTATATATGCAAGGAAAACATTAAAACTTTAGAATTATTAATCCTTTTTTGAAATGTGTTGTTGATTTCTCCTTTTTTTAGGAAAATTTATTTGGGTAATTAAATGACAGAAAAGAAGTCCTTTAACTATTAAAAGAATCTGTTTCTGAAATATGTTAACAAACTGATGCAAGAGATATTTTTTACTCATCATTGGTATGTGCCATTATATTTTGTTTAAGCAATTTACTTTATTTACGGTTTCTTATATTGAGCTTTTGTAATGAAAAATTCTTTATGGTAATTTAAATTAGGGAAAATGATCTGGTTTTATCTACTACTTCTCGCATATTTTTTAATAAACTTGTCATGCGAGAGAACGCCTTGCATGGCAATGGCGTACAATAGTTTCGAAATATTAACATTTGGCTTCATTTAGCATTTTTACTGAGTCCATTGTTTGAACCTTGTTGAATTTTTTTGGCAATTAATCTCTGGCATGCGGTTAAAATTTCATCAACAATAGAATTTCTATTTTAGATGCGATTTTTCCAACCGGTTGAAACCAAACTTTTGCACAGAGTTAAACTGCAATTACAAAATCAATCACAAATTTATATATATTCTATATTTTTATTATAAGTCGTTCCATTTTTGATTTATCGCTTTTACATACTTATAAAAGAAACTTTTTTAATAAACTAATTCAAATTACAAATATTTTACATTGTAGAGGAACGAGACTCTTTATAACTTCATTATGAGGTAAATGACAATAATAGATGTATTTCTAGAACAAATGTTATTTTTTAAGTTCCAAATTTCACACACAAAAAAACAAAAAAAATGCGAACACGAAAATATACGACATTCACTATAATATCATCTATAATGATCAACAACCACGACCTAATAATGATAATAATTTAATAGGATCCTGGTAAAATATGCTTTGATGTTAAGAAGGTAACGCCATCTGTTGTATGAAAAGAAAAGGTACTTGTTATTTAACCGATACGGTATTAATTATATAAAAACATTTTAAAATCAATATTTCTTGATCATATAAAGCGTTGAAAAATTAGTTGAATTTTAATGAATTTTTTTTTCACTAAATATATTTTAATAAATATCTTTCTAACAAATATTGAAGCCGTCATTTAATAAGATATTGGGCTTCTTGATAAAGAATTCTCGAGTTCATATCGATATTGGTGCGTACATGGAATCAAATATTCACCCATTAAAATCTGAAATTCGGTTGTTTTTGTATTTTCACAGATTAGAGAGAGAGAGAGATAATTATGGAAAGAAACGATTTAAAGATTTCCTTCCTTTAAGCTCAGCCACTGCGACGAATGAAGCAGTAACTTGTAGTATTGAACTATTCACACTTAATAAAACAGGAAGGGGGAAAGGAAATTGAAATTTTGCAAGGGCATTTGGTCTTTTCCTGAACTTTGTTTGAATAGACGGGTAGCGATGGCCTGCTGGTAAGATATCGGCTTCGGAGTCGGAGGGTTTTGGGTTCGAGATCCAATTCCACCAAACCGTCGTGTAAGTGGACCCGGTGCACGTTAAATCCGTTTGGCCACACGTCCTCTCATTGATGTGGTGTGGAGAAGGGTTCCAGCTCAGGTTTCGTCCTCGTCGTCTGATGGGGGTTCAAAATTTCGAGGTCCGTCCCAAAATAGCCCTAATGTTACTGGATAAATTGGACGTTGATATGACTGAAGTAAACTAAATTGCTTGAATGGACATTCCATCCCTTCTTTATTGAGAACTGCAAGGGAATTTAAAGTTTATAGGAATCCTCAAACAGGATCATATTTCGAAAGTTTAGTTGACTTTTTAATGTTGAATGAATAAATGAACCGAATCATGCTTTGAATACTTCCTTGATATAGTTTAGATACAATTGAATAAGTTTTCCAGAAAATTAAAATTCATTAAAGAAAGAAAACTATTCAATTCATGAAATAAAATACGTGTACACCTTGTCCAAAAAATAGCTGGACACTATTCGTTGTTCCAAAATAATCGTCACACAATAGAAACATCCCTTTCCGAATAAATTTCTAAATTGTCTAAAAAAAATCAATTCGAATAGATAACAAATTCGCTACTCCGACCTGCCTTTGAGGCACATATAAAAAACTGAATGACCGAACCGCAGCGACAGCAACACTAGCGGAATCCATGGTTGAGTCCTAAAAATCATAAAGGGCCACGGTACAACCCTTCCTGTAGGAAATACGTCCCGTCATCGATACGAGGTAGCCAAAGCCCAGGATTTATGTATCCACCAAGATGACCAGTTCAAATAAATATGATATTTTGTAACTTTTAATAAAAAGTTGGTAAAATGAAAAGGAAAAGAAGACATACTTTTCAATGTTGTTTTAAAGATACATACGTTTCTTTTTAAACATATATAAAGGATAGAGGAAAAAACATTGTATGTAAGAGATACCTTTTCGTTTATATTTTAAGTGAAGTTTGATTTGAGGCAAATAGAAGCAAATTAGAGTAAAAGAAAACGATTTACGAAATCTTTAATTAATAAAAAACAAAAAAATACAAAAACAAATAAAGTTTTTGTAGTAAGTATTAACTCATGTAATATTAAATGTGTAAATAGATTAAACATTATTGATTAATTCATTCAAAAAAATCAATGTCTTATGTGTGGATAATGTAGTCACTATATTTAGACCAAATGGTTCTTTTTTGAAGAAGAAAAAAGCTTAAAATATTTCGGTAAATAAATTGTTCTTTTTTATAATTTTTTTAGTAATAAGAGATTAAGTAAACTTGAGAGTGTTTTAAAATATCGTTTGTTAGAAATTTGAATACAAATTATGCTATTTATGTTTTAATCCTATAGTGCATCGTGCAGCCAATTGCTTACAAGTTTTTATTTCCATTTATAAGCTTCACATGACTGTTCTAAAGGGCAATAATGAGTATCTCAAAATTCTTTTTTAAATGCCTTTTGATAAACATTTGTTGAAAAGATCTATGTATGGCAGTAGTTATGCTATAATTAGATTTAAACTGGAAATTTAGAAAATACCAAGGTGACTGTGGTATAAATAATTCTATCATTAAAAATATTTTTTTGCATTAAAAATATATTAATAGAAAGGTTATTTTTATTGTAAAATTATTATAACGTGATTTGTATCACTGGGATATAGTTTAATTCATAATGTAGCCATTTGGTAGATTTTTAATTTTTTTGAAAAAGAAATAAGTGAAACATTTTTAAATATTTTCCCTAATTGTATGTAATTATTCAAAACACATTTCTTTTGTAAAAAATAAAGCAATGTTGGCCTTCTAGTGTTAATTATAAAGCAATGTTTGAGGAAATAAGTATTAATCTTTTATTTTTCAGCTGCTTCAAAAAAATCTTTTACTTAAGTTTGTTAATTGAAAATCGATAGTTATATTTATGTCGAATGGTCGATTATTTTACATGACATATCTAGAGAATATTATTTTTGTTTATTTGTAATTAAATAAGGAATAAAATATATTTATTTCGCATTTTAATTTAGTCACGTTTTATCGCTTCTAACTAAAAACTTAATAAAAAAAATCATTTATTCTAGCAGAGGTACCATATTGTCTGAAATGGAAGTTTGAATAAAAAAAATTAATAGAGTGACCTCTGATGCTTGCATCCATTGAAATGGACCCTAAGTGATTTCTGGTATATTTCCGGCAGGTTTGAATCAATTTGTATAAAATTTGACATCCAGGGATTTATCATTCAAAATCATTTAAAATAGTAAAATAATTTTGCAATTGGAAAATTTGAAAATTAGACTAATATAAATACGGAGATAGCAGCTTATTTGAATAAAATTTATATATTTTAAAAACGGACATACTTCCAAGTTGTTTGACACGTTTTCTTGAATTTAAATTTTATAGATTACGAACTCTATTAAGTATTTTTTGAAGAACTATGAAGCATCTTTAAATAAACAGTTGAATTCCAATTAGAAATAGAAAAAAAAATACTTCAAAGTAATTTTTTGGCTTTCAGTAAACATTCAATTCATTTAATTTTTTGTAAATGGATTTTAAGCTTCAAGAATACAATAAGTTCTATATTATTTTAAAAAAATAAATTGTGGTTAAACTAATTTCTATAGGACGTTTCCTTTTGCACATTTCTCAAAATGGAAACATAATTCCATTTTTAGAGGAAAAATGTCCTAAATTAAAGCATCCAATTGTAGCCGTTATTGTAGTTGAAAATTTTATAAGCCCTAAATCGCCTAAAGGAGATTGATTTATTTCCTTCTCTTTTATCTGTGTTTTTTACTGCAATTAAGCACGGTCGGGAACTACACACCTGTTTGTGGAGGTCCCTAACTTGGCATTCTAGATCTCCGGCTATAACACCATTAAACGTATTTGCTAGGAGTGGCATTTATAAATGTAGGTACATTCTAAATGTAAATTTTTAAAATCATATTAAAATTATATTTTGTTTATTAAAAGAATTTTACGTTAAAATCCTATAAATAATCTTAAGTAATATAACGGATTGAATTTATTTTACAGATATGAAAAAAATGTACAAATTTTTTGCTCTGAATATAATTTTCTTTATGCAATGTTATATGCATAATTAAAAAATTATTCAAAATATTTTACAGAACAGAGGGGTAGAAGCGCTGTTACTGGCTTATATGCAATTCACCACAGTACTCTCCCTCCAGTGAGTCGAAGGGGAGACTAATGATACTAATGTTGAGCGGCGATGTATTTAGTAGCTGTTGTCTTAATGGGCCAGTACCAAGTTTTGAGTGGCGAGCGTGTGTGTGTGCTGATGCGCCAAGTGTGTCTGGCGACTTTTGGTTGCTGCGTCACGTGAGTCTGACGACTTTGGTTGTGGGTAGATGGCGCCACAACAGCTGTATGAAGGTTGAAGGTTCAGCGTCCGAGGTCACCAATGAATAGGTGAGGGACGCGCTAGGATAGAACCTGGGACCTTTAGATTAGGAGTGCAGCAACGATCCGATTTCGCCCAAACAGCTGCTCGGGTAGAAGCTGTTACTGGCTTATATGTAATTCACCACAATATATAAAATTTAGTAGTTTGGTAGTTTGGCATTACTTGAGTACAAGATGAAAGGAAAGGATTTTCAAAATATTAATTTCATAAAAAGATTATCGAAATTTTCACATGTTACCGATAAATATGGAAAACATATGGCAAACATTACATTTAAGTAACTTAAAAAAAATAAATAAATAAAAACTTCTCCATAATATTAGCATTATTTATGAAGAGATTTTTTAAATAAAATTTTAATTAATTATTTACAATATTTTAGAAACATTTTTACAACAATATTTCTCCTTGTTTTAATAACTTCCTTTGCATTCCGATGTGATGCGATGATATTTACCCTGAATTACTGAGCGATTATATTTTTTAATTAACAATTATTGTTTTTTTATAATTAAGAGTAAATTTTTGAATAATACTAATCAAGTTTTAAAAAAAATTATTAAGCTATCATGTTCCGATCTGAAATTTGGATTTCCTTTAAATTCCTCTTACATCCATGTCAGTGGTCGGCAAACTCATTAGTCAACAGAGACAATTTTTAACTGCTCAACGATTGAAATCACTTTTGAATTCCATTTTTTAAATACATTTTTTGGTAGGTATATTGTTATTCACTTAATTAGGGTATTTTTAAGTCGCCTTTTACGAAGAGTGAAGGCATGACTCGCGAACATGATGAACATGACTCGCGAACCACGATTCGCCGAGAAATGCACGCGAATGAACTGATTTCAAGAATATTAAAAACTTTGAATGAAAAGGAGAACATTATATTTAAAATTGAATATATGGGCTTTAAAAGACCGATTTTATATTAAATTTACCAATAAAATCACGGTATATATTTCATAAATTAAAAAGAAATATTATTTAAAAAATGTTTTCTTGTCAATTATTTCTTAAAACAAATCATAATCGCATAAGCCCAACAATGTAATACTTGCAACAAAATTGACATTTCAGAACTGACATATGCAAGCATTTTCAAATCTTTTTAGCATATTTTTATAATTTAAATTTCATCTCGTTTCACATTGAAAAAATAAAAGCAATTACATATGTAGGAACTTTAATTGTTGTAAACTATTTGTACTTTAGTGATTAAAATGTTTGAATAAATCAATCCATAAATGTTTTTTATTTCTTTATTGTTAAATAAGAAATATACAACAACAATCACACAGAAATTACAGTAATAAATATTGAAAAGCAGAGAACATTCGAACACCTCACATAGAAATATTAGAATAAGCACAAAACAATAACTTTTAGAAAGTTAGCACATTGATTTCAGTTTGCTAAGCTTGTTTAACTTGTACAGAACTTGCGACATGCTTTTGTTGTACAGTGATGACGCAAATGCATCTAATTCTGTAGGAGGACATTAATATAAATCCGCAAAGCATTTCTTCCTGAGTAGATTCAAACATTTTTTTATAGAATAAAACAGATTTTAATACAAGCAGAAGCCTAAGCAGAAAGAAGAAAGTGGGCCATTAGACAGATTATAACAAAGCATTTTTCAATTAGACGTATTGTTTCGCCTTTAATTCGCTTTTTCCATCACCGATTGGAATTTTTTTTTCAACCCATACTCATATTTTAAAGTTCATTTAGGTGCCTTAGAAAAAATAATATCCTTTCTTTTCTAAGGATTTATCATGGTATGCTATTTTTTTTGGAAGTAAATAGTTCTAAAATTCAGAGAATTCATTATCCTTCAATGTGAAAACCTAATATCCGCTTTTTCCGCTTCGAACTCCCATTCCTCCTCGGGAAATGCCGGAGAAACCACTTGAACCGATTCCTCCCAATCCACCATATCCATCAGAGCTGATGCCTGCGATTCTTCCAAGACCTACAGAAGAACCGATTCCACTAAGTCCTCCATAACCTCCAGAAGAACCGAATCCACCAAGTCCTCCATAACCTCCAGAAGAACCGAATCCACCAAGTCCACCATAACCTCCAGCACCGATCCCGCCAAGTCCTCCATACCCACCAGAAATCATTCCACTCCTTCCTCCTAGACCTCCAGAGCTGATTCCACCAATGCCGCCGTAAGCTCCAGAGCCCATGCCACCTCCAAGTCCTCCAAATCCACCACCTAAACTACCAGAGGCAAATCCTCCTATATTGAAGGGGGAAAAAAATGTTGATTTATGCAATTGAAATAGTATGAAGTAATTAGTTTTTAATGGCCGATTTAACCCAGATTTAAGAGAATCCTTATTATTATACATAACTTAATGGACATAATTATCATACATAACTTCATGGATATAGTAATAAAATGCTATTTTTAAGATGAGTGATAACGTTAAGAAGCACTTTTATTTTCACGGTATATAAATACATGTATAAGAATAGTAAATAAACAACATTTTCTGGAAATGCTTTCATATATAATTTTACGAGAACACAATGATAATTGTTTCTGAATAATTTTGGTTAAGTTTAGAGATATTAAAGTCGTGTATTGAAGCAACGCATAGGGAACATTGAGGGTAACTTCGTTAATTCCATTTAGCTATAGAGGGTGGCATCCGAATTGGGACATGCTTTTACAAATCTCCGAGTGACGTAAGAATTATGAGGTTGGACTTTTGATAAATATTACCCAAATACTAGCCTCAAATCTGTGCATTCAAGATTTCGAACGTGTAAACCTTGATCTACCAAAGAGAGATTTCAACAGCAGATCCGCGAGACCCTCTCTTGAATCATCAATCAGTTGAAGTGGTTGATAATACAGACCATGACGGAAGAGGAAAACAATTAAGAAAAAGTTGAGCAACAGATTTATTAAAGTAGATTTAAAATTTTTTTTACAAAATTTTATATAAAATAGCTAATTTAGAATACATTTATTGTCAAACTAATTGTAATCTCAATCTGATTTTGGTCATGAAGCAATTTTAAGTAAAATTATATTGAAGTAACATTCAGCAATTCATTTAATAAATTATTTCTAGAAACGTTAGCCAAATCAGAAATATTCACCTCGTCCACCAGATCCAGATCCTGCGGGTCTTGTGTATCGTTCCTGGATTCCAGCGGGTGTCTTCTCAACATTCATGATGACATCAGCGGGGTTTTCTTTTCCATCGACTCCTGGCTCATTGGTGTTGACGGTTGCAGTAAATCCGGCAGGTCCGGCTGAATATTCAACCATTCGGTAAAGCCCCTGGGCATCTCTGTATCCGTAACTGCCCCTGACATTGCCGCTAGCATCTCCTTGCTCTGTTCTGAAAGAACCCCCTCCTTGTCCATCGGGTGCCTGGAATCCTGTGGAATAAGGTCTGGGCTGGCTCTGCAATATTAAGAAAAATTTATTAATTGTATAATTTATAAGGAATGGTCGCGTTAGAAAACATTTTGATGCTTTACTTTTTATTCTAAATGGTATATATTTTTTTAAATTCATTTTTACGCATTTTTAATTGAGTTGTATGCACCGCAACTTCTCATTTACCATTTAAAAAATTAATAAACTGTAAAAAAAAAATTTAAATAGCAGAAAACATTTCTTAATCGTTCTTAAAAAAATAAAAAATATGAGATAAAAATTCGATTGAAAATATTATAGATAAGCAATGTATTAAATCAAATCATTTTATTTTCGTATGAAGTAAATTATTGAGTTTACTCTTTTAAAGCAATCAATTTCCAAATTACTTACTTCTGCGCCTGATCCCCAACTTCCAGACCCGGACCCGACTCCTCCATATCCTCCTACAAGACCTCCGCCAATTCCTCCGTATCCACCACCAAGTCCTCCACCAATTCCTCCATATCCACCACCAAGACTTCCTCCTGGACCACCAAAGTTTCCTCCGTAACTGCTACCAAGGCCTCCTCCATAACTTCCACCAAGTCCATCTAATCCGCCAAGGCCTCCTCCATAACTTCCACCAAGTCCATCTAATCCGCCAAGACTTCCTCCATAACTTCCACCAAGTCCACTTAATCCACCAAGACCTCCTCCATAGCTTCCACCAAGTCCACCTATTCGGCCAAGACCTCCTCCGTAGCCACCCAAGCCTCCGATTCCTCCAAGTCCACCTAATCCTCCTCTAATTCCTCTTCCTGAGGCGCATTGCAGCAATGCAATGGTAAGGACCACGATCTGGAAAATAAAAAACAAAATTTTCTAGCAATGAGAAAATTATTATTGATATGGGGGCTTAAGGCATTGATAAATATGTTTTTTTTTTGTATATAGGTGAAATGAATAGAGCAAATTTCAATGAACATATCACTTATATCATTCCAATTTTGAAACAATCTTTATTGTGAAATAAGAGACACAGAAATAAGAGACATAAGAGAATTACAGCATTACATTTATAGTATTTGGACATAAACTATTAATATGGCAGCTCTGATAAATAAATTAGCTAGTTATATTAATGAGTTGTTTGCTTTTTTTTTGCTATTGATCATGTTTTTTAAGGTTAAATAATAAAAGGACTTAAAAATACGGACACAAAAAAGGTTTATTTCTAATCAATAAAATCTGAAGCAATAGCAATATACAGTTAAAAATGTTTTTCTAGAATTACTTATTTTTAAAAATGAATGTTTGCAAACGCCTCACGTGTCAGAAAATGTGCTACGTTTAAAAGTTAAAACAATAAATTTTAACCTGGGAAGTGTTACGCTTTACGGAAGAGAAATAACACAATATCCGGCAATATTCATTCGAAACAAATTATTACTCGAACCAAACCAGGTGTAAAATATACAGCAATTAAAAAGCAAAACAGTTTCTTTAAGAAAAGTTAGATTCATACAAATAAGATAAAAGACATTTTTTCCTATCAATTTTTTAAATTTGAAAACTCAATGTATGACAGACAGATATTTCTAAACTAATTTATAGGAAGGGAAATTGAAATTGATATGGCAGTTTGTTTGTCAAATTATATCAGCAGACATTTCCTGTCTTCGATTTTCTCTATATAAGGTACTTTTTAAGTTTAGTTTTATAGTTTAGAATACAAAATAGGGGATACATTGCACAACAGTACAGCTCACCTTTAATAAACTGGGTTCAAAATTTTCAATTCTTTTGCTAAAATTCACAAAATATTGTTTATTTTGTTAGTTCCATTAACTTATACATAATAAAAAGTATACAATTGTCTCATTTTAAAACCGATCTACTATTTTGATATAAAAAAAATTGTATTACATTTCATCTATCGATCCCATTATTTTTTTACGTTTAGTATTATTTTTATTTTCTAATAAATAAAAATAATGGTGAAATAATTTTACATTAATTTATGATGAAGGCGAGTACATGTGATAGTCAACTATTCAAATGGAAAGGAATTGAAATGCTATTCCTCGTGATTCATGAATATATGGAGTTCGAATTTTTTGACGATTACTATACTTTATCTATATTACCTATACGAGAAAGTAAAGTAGAAACAAATATACTTTACCTTTAAAGACTTCATAGCTGCCTTTGGTGTTGTTTCTGTGAAGGAAGGATCTTCAACTGCAGATTCTTGTCAAAAAGATGGGTATATATACACCATCCGAATAATATGACAAAATTTGTTTTTTTGCAAGATGACACGTGACAGAATTCTAGCTCACTTTCAAAAGCAGTGAAAATTTAAACATTCTTTAAACCATTTTAATTTTTGAATTTTTTTTTCAAGAAAGTATAGTTGCGTATTAACTTTTCAATTATTTTTTTTCTCATAACTGTTTTTTTCTATAACCGTCATAAACCAACTGGATGAATGAGCGATTATGAGTGGTTGAAAAAGAGGTCATTTGCTTCAAAGAACCACGATTTTTGTTGAAACCAACTCTTCTTAATTTTCATATTAGAGTGAAATAATTGCAGAAAGTATTTATGTGGTTTGTAAAGATGCCTTTTGTTCAAATTTAATAAATTAGGTTTAATCAGTTGTGAAATTCTCCAGATTAATTATATATGCAAGGTAAACATTAAAACTTTAGAATTATTAATCCTTTTTTGAAATGTGTTGTTGATTTCTCGTTTTTTTAGGAAAATTTATTTGGGTAATTAAATGACAGAAAAGAAGTTCTTTAACTATTTAAAGAATCTGTTTCTGAAATATGTTAACAAACTGATGCAAGAGATATTTTTTACTCATCATTGGTATGTGCCATTATATTTTGTTTAAGCAATTTACCTTATTTTTGGTTTCTGAAATATGTTAACAAACTGATGTAAGAGATATTTGTTTCTCGTCAATGGTATTGCCATTATATTTTTTACGTAATTTACCTTATTTTCGGTTTCTTATATTGAGCTTTTGTAATGAAAAATTCTTTATATTAGATTAAACCAGGGAAAATGATCTGGTTTAATCTACTATTTCTCTCATACTTTTTAATAAACTTGTCATGCGAGAGAATGCCTTGAAGGGCAATAGCGTACAATAGTTTCGAAATATTAACATTTGGCGTTAATTTAGTATTTTTACGGAGTCCATTGTTTGAACATTGGTGAGTTTTATGGCAATTAATCTCTGGCATGCGGTTAAAAGTTCATCAGAAATAGAATTTCTATTTTAGATGCGTTTTTTCCAACCGGTTGAAACCAAATTTCAACACAGTGTTATAATTGCACTTACAAAATCACTCACAAATTCTTATATATTCTATATTTTTATTGTAAGTCGTTCCATTTTTGATTAATCGCTTTTACATACCTATTAAAGAATAGACCGACAGAAAAACAACCCATTGTTAGATTTAGCTCAAACTTTGACAGGCGTCTATGTTAAATCTGTATACCGAATCCTATCAATCTAGCTTTCTACATTTAGTAGTTATGATGTTAAACTATATTCGGAAAGTGGACAGACTAAATTCTTTTAAACAAATTTTGTTCAAATTTTGATAGAAATTTGCAAATTTTATGTAAATGTTGTATACCAAATTTCAACAGTCTAGCTCAAAGCGTTTGTGAATTATCTTTGTCTCAAACAGACGGACGGACATTCTCCAAAAATTTGTTTTTCTAGCTTAGGGAGGTCTAAAATGTCCAGAATCGTCAAACTCCCGAATTCGAATTTTTTGGTGATTGCTATACTTTCTCTCTAGTACATATACGAGAAAGTTTAAAGGACAGTTTTTTTTAAATCTTAACTTACAGATAAGCAAAAAAAAAAAAAAAAAAAAAATATCGAAGAAATGTGCTCAGAAGTTTAATACTTATTTTTCTCTGAAAGGTCCCGAGATGTTTGATTTATTTATTTCATTCTCAATGAAATATAGTTTCTAAACTAAACTAAATATAGTTTCATCTCCATTTTCTTTAGCTTAGTCAAATATTTATCGACTTTATATATTTATTAATAACTTCTGTATGGTACTACAGATTTAATGAAAAGATGTAAGATAATTTTTTGTATTTTTAGTTTAGTTGTAATATAAATTGAAAAAATGTTAAAATCCTTTTTTATACGGTTTAATGGAAAATCATAAATTGTTTCAGTCTTCCGTCCACCGTACTTCAAATTATTTTATTTTCTATTCAAAGTACCTATCCTCTTTTAAGATTTCAGCTATTTCCTCTCCAAAAAAGAAATATACTTTATAGTTGTGTCTTATATGACAACTATTTTGTAAAACCACGAGTAATATCTTCTGGTTACAAAATTTGAGATTAACGTTTTTTCAGGAAAACGTTTTTAATGTATGTAAAATGTTACTTGCAGAATTGTACAACACCATTGACATAGTAAGGAGAGACATCTTGCATTAATATATGGATCAGAGTTTATAAAAGGCATATTTCTTTTACGGCGAATTTCAAAACTATGGTGCAGCAAAATGCGAAGGAACTTGGCTTATACATCTGTTGTAAGCCTCATTTATTATGCTTGCTGAAACCACTTCCTTTATGTGAAAACAGAGAATCTTTCGGAGTTAAGCGAAGAGTAAAATCTACCCAAACTTTCATAAAAATTCAAAATAATCAGCAAACAAATACGCTTTTCGTGCAATCTCTATTTAGAATTATATTTTTGATTATTGGTCCGTATTTGAGGTAATTCAGGGAGGAGGGATAACTGAAGCATAAGGAAAAATTTTATGAAAGTTCATGAGAATTAATTAAATCGATATTTTTTTAATTTATAAAATATAAGGAAATTTTTTCATTCAGAACAATGTTGCCTATATCAACTAAGATTAATAACATTAGAACGAAGACTTTATTCATTCTTCTATGAATCTGTAATATAGTTTGGGTATGAAATTATTGTCATTGTTAGAAAGAGAGATTTACCGCGATTCTTGATGGATGCTACTATTCGTTTCAGTATCCCCAGACTGCTACTTTTCGACGATTTTAGCTTATTAAGTGATGCAACATGGAAGAATGAGCGCATTTCCAGAATTCTTCTACTTTATTTGACTTTGATTTCCACCGCTTTAGATTCAATTTGATTCAATTTTTTCTCACGTGTGTACAAGAGTAGCGTCGTTTCTGACTTTGCTATTTTATTTTAATTCAAAATTGAGTATTGACTACTTATTTGAGAATTCAAGAGACAAAAGAGCTTTGAAGGATGGCATGAAGAATTTTTTATATAATACCATGAAATGTGATCGAAGGGCAGGGATAGCCTGATTGATAGGGCGTTGGATTCGCATCCCTTGGGTTGAACCCCGTCGGCCGAAGACTCTCCGTGTGTGTGATGGCTGGTGCACTTATAAATCTGTCGTGGTCACAAAATCCTCCATGTCGAAAGTAATACGACTGGGGGTACTGGACCAGGCGTGGTCGCTCTCTGATTCAGGTCTAAATTACGATCTGTGGATGAGTGAATGAAATGCATGAATGAAGTCTGCTCCGTAAAAAGGGTTGTGACGTGTGTGTAGCGAAGATGTCCTCTTGGCCCTAGATGGCGCTACTGAAAAACAAGAGAAGCACCTTGGCTTAAAATTGCTGACTTCGTCAGGGAGTTTGTCTATGACAAGGGCCATTAGAAACAACAATAACAAGTGGAACTGAGATTATCTACCATTGTTAATCACAAAATGTTACCAAAAAATTCAATAGAAAATAAAAAAAAATTGTGAAAAAAAGTAAAAGTGTAAAAAAACAAATTATCAAATTTTTAGATGAGAAATCTTCCATTCATCATAATTTTAATTCTATGCCCCTTACAGTAATAATAAATTCGTTCTAAAACATTTTACTGTACCTTTTTCAGTATTTTTTTCCAAAATTATAGAAGTTATTAGCTATTTTTAAGTCTCCTAAGGTCTTAAATAATCCGAGTTCTTATTACTGTTAAACACATCTTTCTTTCACTCTTCATCACATCTCTATTTTGACAAAATATACGCATTCTGACGCATGCGCAAAAGCGCAGAGAGCTTTAAAATACGAGAATGAGCACTGGATAAATGACAATCAGCATTGGTGGTAAAAGTTACTGAGCGGTTGCTTTATGTGGCGACAAAAATGAAAGTTCTGGGAAATGCAAGAAATTTGACTTTATCTCTATAAGGAATTGTGATTTAGAGATCCATCTGGTAGATTCCCTGCCCTGTCGAAAAAAAACCTATATAAAAATGAGCTGAAATGAATAATTAATTATCGCTTTGGAATGCTGATCGCAGTGTAATTTATGCCGTAGAATGCTATTCATAGCGCTTTATATAGTTGTTTCATTAAAGATATTCTGTTTGTATGTGTGTTGATAATTTCTGCAAGTGCCGTTCTTTGTGTACATCTTGGCTGTGTTTTTGTTGCCTATGCTTGGTGTTTGCTAGTGGAATAAAGTTACTGGACTGCTTGCACCCAACACTCAGCTGACAATTTGCTGCACCAACACTCAGCTGTTTAAAATCTTGAATCAAGCATATCAAATTATCCTGTTAAAACATGATCGAATTTTTGTCACTATTAAATATAACCCATTAAATAATTCTAGCTTAAAGATATCAGAAGCATTTTTGGCTCAAAGGTAATTAAGTTCATATACATTTTTATCATAAATAATGAAGTTTCTTCTTATTAAAGATAATAAATTAAAGCATTGCTTTGATACAAATTTGAATAATAACATTTTCGTTATCTTTTCAACCATATTAGATTTCATTTTTCCAAGTATGCCGAAAAAGCTTTATTATTATTATTATTATAGCAGCTTTTAAATTTTACTTTTCAACTAGGCCTGCATGGAAAATTCGTAATATGCACAATTGTATGTTTCTAAATTCTATATAAGTTGTATAAATAAATAAACTAGTGAAGTGTGTATTTAAGAAAATCAATTTAATAACTTGTGTAGTTTAGTAGATTATATATATATATATTTTACCATTTTTACAAAAAAATATCTATGAATACATATAGAACTTCTACATATCTATGACATTTAAATCATACTATTCGCGTCAAACTTTAAGTTGTTTCAGGTAATATATCTTTATATTATTTTCTTTAAAATTACATGCAATTCATTTAGAAAATTATGTAAGATAACATTAATGCTTAGTGAGGAAAATTCAATCAATTTATTAATTGATTGACTGGATACATTCGAAATACTTTTAAAAGTGTTCAAATTTTATTATGTAAAATTATCTTTATCTTTATCGCTGCTAATATTAAAGATGAATAGGTATGTATATGTGTTGGCACTGTACACTTCATGTACACTCTGTACACTCCATGATCTAGAATTACCAACGTTAGTATATATATACTTTGGAAGGTGGAAATATGAACTTTGGAGTGACTGTTATCTTCTATATCTTCATCCATTATTTTTTTAAGTGAACATTTGCCATTTTTCTGCAATAACTTCCAAAAATATTATCAAGCAAAAATAAATGAATATTATCATAAAATTGAAAAGATTATCTTTTTAGCAATCCATTATGTCACATAAATTCTTTCTATTATTAATAAATTAAAAAAAAATAACATGTATTTAAAACAATTTTCTAATACTATTTTATTTTGTTGAATTTACATTGACTTGGAAATGTTTATTTAATTCTACTCAGAGGATCCATAAAGAAACAAAACAACAGCACGAAGGCTAAACTAGTGGATCAAATATTTATATTTAACGAATAAGTTTTTTCATCTCACCGGTTTTCCGAGCTTACAATGATATGTTATTATGAAGTTATCTCACCTTTAGTTGTTTCAAAAACTAGTTGAACCGCCAGCTGTTGAAATCTATTTTTTTCTATCAGTCACACTATTAAGATTAAGTAATCTAAGATTGATTTTATTTAAATATTCCATGTTTCACTTTTTGTAGAAATTGAAAGTAGATTGCTGAATTTAAAGATTGCTTATTAATAACGTTTGTTGAATTTATATTCTTTTAGAGAAATTCATTAAAGCTTCTCAAAGCTGTTTACTTTTCGCTGGTAGAGAGCGTTAAATAATCTAAAAACACTCAAATCTTTCAAAATCTTTGAAATATGAGGGTTAGAAAGGTTTCAAGAGGGCAAAGAACAAGAAGAAAAGAATCAAGACATTATTTTCCTAAGGTCACTCTCTGTTATCCTGATTAAGTAGGAACTGAGTTAAATTGTGTTTTGAATATTTCTTCTAACTTCTCAAAAATTTAAAAATAAAACTTTTTCTTTTATTTTTTAGAGATAAAATATTTGTAACGTTTGGAAATTTCTCTTTGTGAATTTGTGTTATGCATATACGCGTATGAATATGCGTATGCGTATATATGCGTCAACCATGAATGAATATTATAGATATGTTCAACCTCTAATATCATGAACTTTTCCCTTTTTTAGAACTTCGTAAATTTTATTTCCTGATGCGTTTCTTTCCTTTTGCTGTTTTATTTGTGTTTTTGCAGTGCCGTCTGGGGACCAGCCGGTTCCAGGAAGGTCGAGATGGTGGTGCCAAGTACCTCACATGCCGCCAATGAGCAGCGCCTCTGGCGGAGGAAACGGGAATTGCTGTCAGTTGATGCCAAGACACGGCGATGTGAAGACGAACTATTGCGACGTGCAGTTGACGTCAAAACGGGCGAGGTGAAGACAAACTATTAAGAACGTGTTGCTTAAAAGACGAATTTTTATATTAACTCTGAACCTGATTATCATAGTCTCATCCTGTAAATTTATCATCTTTAATTTGTTCATCATCATTAACGTGACTATATTGTCACTCATTAAATTCTCAAATATCAACTAACTAGAACTTGTTATTACTTGGTCATCATCAGCACACATATATGTCTATGTATATAAATATATATGTCCCTAAATATATGCCAAACACATTTATTGAAGTTGATTATATATGTTTTTTTATACAAGTTGATGCATGAGTAAAACTTAAGGCTTGACGTTAATATGAGTCCAAGTGGGGAGAATGTATAAACAAAAATAAGTAAACATCTTTGTACACAGAAAATGCGCAATATTGCTTTCGAACCCATGAATAAATTTACACATTTGAGCGGAAAAGACGGGTATATAAAAACAACTTGTATCATATTGATGTGAAATGCTTGTTGTCTAATGTTATCATATTGATGTGAAATGTTGATGTGCTGTTTTCCTCTCCTCAACGAATTTCGATATCAGAAATTGAAATTTGATGAATGCCGATCTTTTAATTTTTTATATTAAAATACATACCTAGAAATGCTGTCATGTCTGCAGTTTCAAAAATGGAATTAATAATTATACAATTATTGTGCATCTGATAAGGTCAATAAATCTTTAAAAAATAATTGGACGTAATTCGAAAACCAATCAAATTTATAAAAGTATGCAGATATTGTTAAAAAACCCTATACAAACTCCCGTATGATATCAACCCCTATGGCATAAAACTTGACTTCAAAATTACAATTAAGTTTAATGAAAGGAATTTTTGAAAAATACGCTTTCATTAATGTGCTGAAAAACAGATTTTTTTTTGTTTTAATAATATTTCACTTTTGAATGTTTATTTCATAATTCATTATTATTAATGTTATGAATTTTGGTATTAACTTTCCACAAATTCATTACCAGATGATTTGATGATGGAATGAAAGTTAAATTAGTTCGTTAACTAATGATAAGTTTTGGAAATTTCAAAATAGAATAGTGTCACCAATGTCACAAAAGGGTCGAAAAATTTAAAAATTTAGCACATCATGCATTAAAAGAAGAATCTGTTAAGAAATTCCGCCTTCATAAACATGAAAAATAAAAAAAAATATAGGTACATCAAAATATAGATATCTAATCACCTCGATCCCTTAAGGTAGCTAGACACATAATTATTTACATAAAATATTCTATTATTTATTCTGATATTTATTTGATGCTATGAATTT
Organism: Argiope bruennichi; assembly: GCF_947563725.1. NCBI lineage: Eukaryota > Metazoa > Arthropoda > Arachnida > Araneae > Araneidae > Argiope > Argiope bruennichi. The sequence continues at coordinate 63,185,605 of NC_079154.1, forward strand.
AAAATCATACAAGGCATGAAGTTTATATCCAGGTATCAGTAGACAGTCCAAACAATTTTGAAAACCGAATCGATCAAATTATTGAAGGCAATAATATTTTTTTAAAAGACAATAAAATTGCAGCAAAATATTAGTATAAAATACCATAAACATCTTTAAAAAACATTTTGTCAATGAAATTTATTATTTTGAAGTAAGTCTCGAAACATTATTCTTAAAAATTAGATTTGCATAAAGAGACAAACCGAAGGAAAATTATAACTGCTGGATTTTCTCATATATTAAAACAGTGTGTTGCGTTTTTTGCTTCATAGTATATTCAAGAGAAGTTAATATGTATTTTGGATATCTTCATTTTTTCCCAATTAGTTTCGAATTTTAATACGTCTATTCTTCTTAACACAAAACCACATCCCCATTTTTTTTTTTTATCGAAGCTGTTGAAAGTTTGAATAATTGCAAAGACATACGTGAAAGCACAGATGTTTGACACTGATCAATTTGTTCCAAATTTGAACATAGATCTACAGTTTTAATGACAAAAAAGCAAAACCTCAGGCTGAGTGTTATTTATCTAATTATTTACATTTGTCAGTTATCCTTTTTTATTTACATAGAAAAGCAAATAAATTGTATTGAAGAACTGAAATTTATTCAAAACTTGTTCGACATCTGCAACTTTTGTGTGAGAATTGCATACCAAATTTTATCTGAATCATCTATAGTATTTTTAACATCGCATACATAAACAAACCGACAGACACGATTTCAAAAATGTGGTTCTTTCTTTTTTCAGATTATGATTTTCTTCCTTTTTATACTTTGTATATGAGAGAATAAGAAGACGTGTAACGGAAAATGTCATCATACTATCATATTTTCCTTCTTTTTTATAGTTTATCTGTAAATTTCAGAAGAAGTGTATGCAAAATTTCTTTTAACTGTGAAAAAAATTTTTCAAACAAGATTTTGTTAAAAAAATATTTTATAACTTTTGAAAACGATGAAAAAAATATACCATTTACCAATAACTCATACTTAGAATGGCATCAATTAATTCATCAAATGCTGTGTTATAAAGAACGATTGAAAAAGTAATTTTTAAAAATTTTTCTCTCAAATTTTAGATTTTGTTAAAATTTTAAGAAGATTCTATTTGGAGACATTCACATAATTGTAAGACAACATCTAAATTTACACAATATTTTTTGTTATAAATAACAGAAAATACTAAGAATTAAATGTTAATCTTAACCCTTAACTGGCGAGATGAAATTTTAGGACTTAACTGGGGAGGTGCGGTCTACGAGACTGCATTTCATTTACGCTCAAATTAAATTTTTTAATGAATTTATTAGTATGAAAAACTGCCAATATATTTGGCAGATATTTTTCTTGATATATAGATATGTTTTAGAAATTTACTAAAACATATTATCATTGAAAAAAGTAAATGCGTTGGAACATACATTTTCTCCTCAACTTACATGTTACAATAAATAATATTCTTGAAAAAGTATATTACTTTTTACTTTTTAAATCATATTTATTTTTACAGTATATGAAGGTATATAGAAAACAATATAATGTAAAAATTGGCAATTATATGAAAAATAAAAAAATTGACAATAGGTAAAATTGGCCCTTTTTTTATCGGCTTGTGTGATTTTCATAGCGCGGTTTTCTAGGGCATTTTCAACATATAAGTTAAGAACTACGTAGTATAAAAATCAACCTATAAATTCTGTATATATATCTCTTGGTATATTAATATATTTTATAAATTTTTCAAAATACATTATCACTAGAAAAATTAATTATGTTTCAACATACATATCAAAATCAGTTGAATGCGAACTTTCATCGAAAAACTCTTCTGTACAATTATTCTTATCACTAAAACCACTTTCTGCTTCATTTAAAAGTGTCTGGAGCACTGCTTCATAATAGGATCAGTAAACTGAATGATATTTCGGGCCCAGCTTTAGCGCCATATGCTAAGCCTTGTTTATCACTGGGACACTAACAGGGAGATGCGGTCTTAGAGACCGCACTCGAAGACATAACTGAATTATTGTAAAAAGCATCTGCTGAAATCGGTTGAAAAAATGCACGTGTATTGAAGGTCACAAAACAAGAAGCTACAGGGTCAATCCATTCAATTGACCTAAAAATAGAAAAGGGGTGACAGAAAATCCATCGCTAGCGGTCTCACAGACCGCACGTCCCCAGTTAAGGGTTAACATGTACACTACTGAAAGAAATTAAAACATCATTCACTTTTTTAAAGAAATATGCACACTGTTTTCATTAGAAAAAATATTTCTATTAATCTTTTAAGTTGACTCAAAATTTACTGAAATGAAATAAATTGTTACTGATAAGAAAATTCATCCTACAAATAAAAAAAAAATCTTATTAATGGTAAAGAGCAATTTTATGTGCAAGTTTCAAAGTGAGAGTTTCAATTGTTTAAATATTTAGAAATAAATCCTAAATGGATTGTTTCCTTCAGCATTATCGATATTTTTACGCAATATCGAATAGGTCGATGGTCTCTCTAACGGCAAAAATATCTGAACACTGAATGGGCGTCGAATTTACGAATGTTATTGTTGACACACTTTCCTTTTTTTTCCATAAAAAAAAATTCTGAACTTTGAAATATAAGAGAAGATCCTAGACGAGCAGCATACCATCTCCTTAAAATGTATGCTCTGTTAGAATTTGGTTAGATTTACATGATAGACATTTCGTATTCATTACTATATGCATATTTAAAAACAAGTTCTTTAATTTGAGATATTGCGAACTGTTAAAATGAAAGAATTGCCGATGATTCCAACAAGAAGTAAAACAAAAATATTAAAAATAGCTTTCCAGAATCTTCTACATAGCAAATTACCATTTTAGAATATATAAAGTACCTGCACACCCGTTTGTATTTCTTTTCCCTTAAATGATCAGCCCATGTCCTTGATTTTTAAATTCTTGAGGTTTTTCATGAATTACACGAGAATTCAATAAATATTCTGAATAAAATTTACGCATATGATGAGAATAATATTATGAAAATAGAATGGATTTTTCATTATTTTGAGCAGATTGTATAATGGTTTAATTAAAAATCATTTCAGTACATTATGTAGCTTCTTTTTCAATTAAAAATATTTATTTAAACTAATTAATTGAAGTATCGTAGTTTATTGAAAAATTAATTAGAAATTTTAAACGATTCATTAAGTTTCATCTTAATAAGCTTTTAATTCTATTTTGTGCCTGTTCAATTGAAAGTAGAATTACTATTCAATACTAATTTTAACATACTGGCGTCCTAGCATAGGGGTAGCGATTCTTCCCCATGATCTGGAAATCCCAGGTTCGAGATCCGGTTGTAATTTTAAATGTTCAATCTGTGAGGTGTGTGAATGTGACGCATGAAGTAGTTAAGTCGTACTCTTGGCACTAATTGACGCTACTGAAAAACAAGAGACGCTATTTCGGCTTAAATCGCTGACAGATAATTGTCTGCGGGTTTGTAAAGTATCATAAGTCACAACAACTATTTCTAACGTGGAACTTTCAAAAAATTTAAACAAATATTACTGTTTATATAAATAATTGTTCCTATTTAGAAGAAGTAAATTCATATTATTTTGCAAAAATATGATTTTTTTTTAATCCTTTATTCTTGATAGATATTTTAATTTAAAATAAAAATGAATTAAAAAAACCAATTTTAAAAGATTTTTATTTAAAATTAAAAAAAAAATCTTGTCGAAATATTTCTTTTAATAACAGTATCATAAAATTACGAAGTATTTGTAATTTAATTTTTCCGATAAGATATTTATTACTTCTTTAATTTTATCTTCCAAATTATTTAAATAATATTGACGAAATGCTCAATTTAACAGTACTTGTTTCATTTTTTATATAAAAATAAACAAAAAATGGATAGGAAGTTAATGAAGTTTTGACAGATTTATGAGTCCTTATTATATTTTCTCTTTTTCTTGCATTGATATATAAATCTATCTAATTACTAACGATTTCAGTTCCCCAAATATTCTAAACTGAACTAAATTATTTGAAAAGTTTTCAGTTGATTTGATTATTGCCACAAATTTCTTTATGTTGATTATTGTTTGTTTGTTTCTTATGGCACTTGCCACTGACAAGCCCGCTGTTACGAAGACAGCGATTTAAGCCTGAGGGGAACGTCTCTTATTTTTTATAGCAGCGCCAACTAGGGCCAAGAGTACGACTTTGCCACTCACGCATCATTCATTTGCTTGCACAACCCCTTTTTACAGGAGGGCACATTCACACATCTCACAGATAGAACAACAGAAGAACAACCATGCCCAAACCGGGACTCGAACCCGGGACGCCCAGATCACGGGGAAGACGCGCTACCCCTATGCCAGGACGCCGGCATGTTGATTATTCTTTAATAGATTACCTTGAATTATCTAATTAGTCTAAATGGATAGTATTATAAATATATGATAATCAATACAAAAACATTCGAAGAATAATTTGAGCAGTATTGAAATAAAAGCATAGCACAGTTTTCAAAATCCTAAAATTACGAATTTGAGGAATTTTCCTAAACGATGTGAATAATGAAATAAATATTGTTTTGAAGAAATATAACTGCAGATATGGAATTTTAGACATTCTAACATGAAGTAGTGAACGGCTATTAAATAGACGCACTTCGCGTATATTGAAGGTTACTGCTCAAAGAATAGGAAATTTTTCCTAAAGTCTAAATTGTAGGTTGAACATAATTTAAAGTATATTTCAAATTTTATTAAACATTAAAAATATGAAGCATGAAATGTCATTACCAATTTAGTAACAACTGTATCTTGTTATATATATATATATATATATTTACTGATCAGATTTTACACGAAACATTCAGAACAATTCTCTTCTTTTCACAAAGATACTGAATTTAATATATATATATATTAAATTATAATATATATATATAAATATATATATATATATATATATATATATATATATATATATATATATATATATATATATGTTTCGTGTAAAATCTGATCAGTAAATATTTATTTTTCGGATTATTGGAATTCGAATTATATATATATGTTCTAAAAAAATCTTTTTGATCACACATCTTTACTCATTTCTGTTAAGCATCAGTAAATATGATATTTTGTTGTTGTCTTATGGCATCAACAATGATAATAACAAAATGTCAGTTTAATATTTTCAGAATTGAAATATCAGTTAATCAAATAACTGAATGGCATTTTCAATCAATACTATTGGCACCACCTGGTTATGAACTGATTTCAAGATAACTGTAGTAACTATAGCAGTGAAATATAAACAGATGATTTAATGATAAAAAATAACTAAAATAAAAATTGTTCTTATTCGCACGTTAATTAATCTTTTAAAGCAGTTTTTATTAAGTCTATTTCCTTTTATTTATATTTTTTATGGAAAGAACATGGATAACATTTCAAAACCGATGTATTAAGAAAATGGGCCTTTAAAATACCTAATTATCTTCTTGTCCAGAAAATTTACTGAAATTATTTTAAAAATACATTCAAGTGAAACATTTTTTCTTTAAGAAGAGCAAAGAAATCATCGAAACGGAATACATCTAAATTATTTATTGCAAATAGTAGAACAGAAAAACAGAGGTACATCACAGGACAGATACATACAAAATAAATTGCAAAATAGATCCCACAAAATATGAGCAGTTCACATAGCAAATCGTAATACACACAATACAAATAATTACATAAAACACTGGCACATATAAGACGTTGTCTTCTGATATATATCCACTCAAAATTTTGTCTTTTGTGCTGAACACATCACGTACATAGATGCTTACATTCGATTCACAAATTCAGACGAAATTTCAGTGAACAATCAGAGAAACAGGCAACATTTCTCACTTATAAACTATTAGTTTGTAATAAAGTGAGTTATCAGCTCATAGATTGTTTCCTGAGAAGCTAAGTTTATTAACTAAACTGAATGTTATGCAAAAGTAAAAAAAGTTGCCTGAGTATAATTTAATAATCTTTTGATTGTGCAAGACACCTATCACTGAGATCCCAATTTTAATACAGTATCCCTCACCATTGTTCACCGAAAAGCAAAATTCTAATCTAATTGTGGATTTCCGATTCCTTACGGAACACCTTTGGCCAAGCGAGATCGCAATATGAGGATCCATTAGATATTTGTAAAATATTTAGTACCCACTTTTACCGCTTCGAGCTCCCATTCCTCCTCGAGAGAGGCCTGCAAATAGATTGGAGCTCCTTCCTCCACCAATTCCTCCCATTCCTCCTCCAATTCCTCCCATTCCTCCTCCGATTCCACCGCTTCCTCCCATTCTTCCTCCGATTCCACTCATTCCTCCCATTCCACCCATTCCTCCCATTCTTCCTCCGATTCCACTCATTCCTCCCATTCCACCCATTCCTCCCATTCCTCCTCCGATTCCACTCATTCCTCCCATTCCTCCTCCCATTCCACCCATTCCTCCAATTCCTCCTCCCATTCCACCCATTCCTCCTCCCATTCCACTCATTCTTCCCATTCCGCCTCCAAGTCCACTCATTCCTCCACCCATTCCGCCTGCACCTCCAACTCGACCACCAGCTCCATAACCTGCAAAAAAAAAAAAAAAAAAAAAATCTTACGATTTTTGAATGCATAGATATTGATGGAATTTTTTTTTTAATTTAAAAATGCTTAAGATATAAGCATAGATTTAAAAATATTACTAAGCAATGCTGGAAACTAAAATAAGTTTAACATAGATAAAATAACATTTCGTTTTGAAATTATTTCTTTTAAACAAGGATAAATAATAGATTTGATTTCAGAATTTTTAAAATTATATTTTGCATATTATTTGAATAAATAATTGCTATAATATCAAAACTAAACATCAATAAAACTTACTATTTGGAAGTGACCCGAAAAAATTTGATTAATAAATGGAATAATAATGATTATTTTGCAATTTATATCCAAATAATTTTTTCATTTCATTTAATATAGATAAATTATTTGAAATACCACTTTTTATTGCTGTCATTCAGTGCTGAATATTATTAACTGTTTCTACATATCTTAATTCACTCACTGGTCTCCAATATAATGCTTAACATTTTCAAATTAAATCTGTATTATATGACTTCTATTAATTAAATTTTTTGAATGATTTGCAATTAAAATTTTTCTAAATTCATTCTACTTTTCATCCAATATTATATCATTCTTATTAAATAATATTTCCAATACAATGATATAGATTCAATATCAATATATATTCTTTTCGTTTATATTTAAACTATTACAAATGATATAATATAAAATAAAGATTTCAATATCCCTAAGGAATTTTTTCACTATCAAAAAATCACGCGGAAGACAATTTTACTTATTATTTTACAGCATATCTCAAATTGCGATTTCTGATTTATAAGACTAATGAAAGAAGACTAGAATATGAGCCTCAAAATAAGAGGTCCTATCCTCTAAGCTCAGAAATATGAAGAAATCGTTGTCTCCCTGTCTGATAGAATGATATTCTGAAATTTTTACCAATAATAATTTAAGGCCTATTGAACCAATCGATCTGTTTGAACTCATTTTACCAAAATGAATCTTACTACTGATCAAGTAATAAAAATTATTATATCATTATTAAAGAAAAAAATGGTGAAAATTAAAAAAAAATGGAATAACTGTAGTAATATTTTTTAAAGGTATGATAGTCACAAAGTTAAAAAGGATCAAGAATTTTTCAGATCCTCACCTCGACCACCAGCTCTGGATCCTGCTGGTCTTGTGTATCGTTCTTGGATTCCAGCGGGTGTTTTTTCAACATTCATGATGACGTCAGCGGGGTTTTCCTTTCCATCGACTCCAGGTTCATTGGTGTTGACGGTTGCAGAGAATCCGGCAGCTCCGGCTGAATACTCAACCATTCGGTAAAGTCCTTGGGCATCTCTGTATCCGTAACTGCCTCTGACATTGCCATTGCCGTCTCCTTCTTCGGTTCTGAAAGATGAGCCACCTTGTCCATCAGGAGCTTGGAAGCTTGTAGTGTAGGGCCTCGGTTCGCTCTGAAAAAGTATACAGATATAGAATTTCAGTTATAAAGGCTTTATAAGTTTAATGCTAAATTTTTTTTTCATGTTCTGTAACATTAACGTGTTTTTCTGAATAATTTGAATAAATAATTATTGATTTTTCTGCTAAATAATCTGAGAAATTCTTGTTTCAAAAGCATACTGTATTTTATCTGCTATGCATTTAAAAAAGATTGTGTAGCTAAAAATTAAAGGTTGGATGTGTAAAAAAATGAAAAAATATTGATCGCATAAAAAATATTGTATTTGAGTTTTATACAAAGGCAAGCATAGATAATTTAACAGTGAGAATATAAAATATTTAATTATTTAATCCTTAAAACATGGAATAAAAGTCAAATTAAACATTCCATAAATAGATTCTTTGCCTTTAAAAAAATCCCATTTTAAATTATCTTCAGTATTCATACCATGGTAAAGTATTACTTACGATTCCTCCTGATCCACCTCCCATTCCACCGCCAAGACCTCCACCAATTCCACCAAATACGCCTCCAAGACTTCCTCCAGCTCCTCCATATCCACCTCCAAGACTTCCTCCAGGGCCACTGTATCCACCTCCAAGACTGCCTCCAGCGCCTCCGTAACCGCCTCCAAGACCTCCACCAGCTCCTCCTAATCCTCCGCCATAGCTACCTCCAATCCCTCCTGAGCCACCAAGACCACCACCAAGACCTCCACCGAGGCCACCTCCAAGACCTCCTCCGACTCCGCCACCAAGACCTCCTAATCCTCCAGAAAGTCCTGCAGGACCTCCTAGTCCGCCTCTATTTCCTTTAGCTGAGACGTAATGCAATAATGCGATTGTAACAGCAACGATCTGAAAAAGAAATATTCATTCATTATAAAGAATGCAAAAAAATTGTAGTTCAATCCGGATTTTTGAGCGTTCTTTTGCATGGAACTTTATAAACATTGAAAATTTTAAGTAAGATACTTAGAATTTTTCTTAAATTTTGCTGAAATTCTGGTAAAGAAATATCGAAAACATTTTGGAGATTCAGCACTTCATGTTTAGCAATTCATAGTTTAGTTTTATTCATTTTTTTAAAAATATGATAAAAGAAGACAAAACGTTGTTGAAGCTAAGAATTGTGCAATATATGAAATGAAAATGAAATTTTACAATGTCATGGAATAATGGGGATTTATTATTGATATAGTTTAGATAAATATAATTGCAGTGGAAAGAAGAAAAAATATGTTTCCTTCCCAGAAATCTAAAAACTTAAATTTTTGAAGGAATGCGCATTTATATTAAATGAAAATTCGAAAGTAAAAGGAATTTAACTGAATTATTCAAAATCTAACAAATTTCAGCAAAACAATTATACAACTATTAAATACATTATAGCATGGAAAAATAGAATTTGTGGATAAAAAATCATTAATATCGAATTTGAAATAGAATAAATTCAATTTCGAAATATAATAAAATCTCTTTGAAATAGATATCTGGTGTTCCTTCGGTATCAAGAGAAATATGACTAAGAAGTATAGGAAAAGTATTTAAATTATAAAAAAAAATGATTGTAAAATTTTTTAATTAAAGTAATTTTAAGCGGTATTTTTTTAAAAGGTAATCATTTATAAAAATCATTAAACAATTTTCAAGATGCTCTTTTGAAATTTGATCCATATTAAAAAAAATTAGACACATGTACGCAGTTGTATGAAGGGATATTTATTTACTTTTATGGATTAGCGATTTTCAGATTAGGTCATTATCGCCTATCTCTCTTATAGATAATGCAACTATCGGCGAAATATCGCGGTTGTCGAATTTTTATCGCCTCCATATATTATCATATATGGAAGCTATAAAAATCAAGCAAATAATAGTGAAAAATATTTAATAAAATTCAAACTTCCAAATGATAACAAAATCGAAAACAGGGGAATTGAATTTAAGTATTTACAATACATTTTATAAAGCAGGGATTAAATTTATCATCTACAGTTCTTTTTAGGATATTTCTTTTATTAGGAAACAAAAATCAATAAATTTATTACAGCCTGAAAAATGGACTTATGTTCTTTCTTATTCCAAAGAATTTTATTCCGAATTTAAAAGAATGCAACCACTAAAAGTTATACGGCTATAACGAAATTATGGTATCATGTGGAATTCCCATAAAAATGGAATATCTTGCAAATTTTCAAATGCAAAAGATTTTGAAAAACTTCAGCATTTTTGAAAAAGATACATAAAAAAACACACCAGAGTATATTTGAATGTCTTACCTTTAGAAATGCCATTCTGCAACTTGATGCTTACTCTACGATGCTCCTGTGAAACTCGGCTTGCTGTTCTGCTTGAGAATCTAGCCTTATATACTACAACAGGACAATAAAATGTTAAAAAAATAAAGAAATTAATTCCGGAAAATTGTGTAAGATGACACGTGATTAAGCAATCTAACAGAAAAATTTCAAACTCATCTTCCTAAACAAAACAGATGCTTTCACTTGAAATTAGAGCGCATTTTCTCGACTGCTTAGTGCCCAAGATATTTTAAAGTTGTTTTTAATGACCGAGAATTAAAGTGATATATGTCCAAAACACAGGAAAACAATAACAAAAAAATGAAGAATTCAGAATAAGGTCATCTTTTTGAATAAACTGAGTATTTGATAATAACGACTTCTTTTTGTTTTGGTTCTAACCTATTCATATGGGTGAAAAAGCTCCGGAAGGGATTAAAATATTTTCATAAAATGGCATGCCATCATTGAAGACTCTTTTTTGTCGTGAAAGATTTTTAATTTTTGCGGAAAACTCAGTTTCCTTAAATTACGAGGATGAGTTTTTTTCCTGGTTTGTTCGTCGCTTAATTCGATGCGATAATAGGTATTATGTATATGAGATAGAAAACGTGATATATATCTGAGGTGATTTTGATTAAACATGGTTTGTGGTTTCCGACCATGTCATCACGCATATGAACTAGTTTTTATTATCTGAAGAAGCTTATTAAAATTTTCTTTTTCAAATTTAATTTATTTCTTCTTTATGGTTGGTGAATCCATTCAAGTAAATTAAAGGGCATTAATTAAACAGCGTTAATTAGCTAACATTGGGTCACAAGTTTTTTTCTTTGTAATTTTCATCCACAATTAGTGTGGATTCGAATATATAACTCCCAGGACGGAAAATCATAAAAATTAAATTGATAGATATGGTGAAATGGTTTTGAATGAAATTTAAAATTTTATTTTAATTCACATAACAACTTCTAAATTTTACAAAAAAAGTGTGTAAAAATTGCAAAATTTTACCAGAAAATGACTGTTTTAATAATCATGTAATTTTTTAAAAAAATTGTTCAATTTTATAAACATTAGGACCAATGAAATGAAATTACAACCAATAAAGCTGTTTAAATATTTTTACACTTTTTATCTAATGTTTATTAATTTTGAATTCAAAAATTTCAGCATTTTAGCTTAATTTTACTGTAAATCACCAATTACATATTTTCTTCTTTCTATTTTTATGATATTTTTTAAATGAAATATCTACTTTATTCTTGATTTATTGCGTACATACCAGTGCAGAAAATTTAAGTTCGTTTTGTGCAGATTTTAATGTAATATTGTTTTTATTAATTAGACTTTTTCAATAATTTTTATAACACGAATTTTAAACCTTTTTTGTTATTGAAAATTCTGCAGTTTCAAATAAAGAGAAGCCTCAGTTTGTAAATAGTAGATACAAAATTTTGATATCATGGATACTATCCTTGCAAAAGCTTGATAAAGTGCGTACATACGTATTATGAAACTGCAGCTGAATTGAAGTTTTTCGTATGATAGATTTGATTACTAATTTACTTAAATTTACATTCAATATTCTTAAAACTCCATCGTCTTCAGTTTAATACAATTTTTATTCCAATACTTTTAATCTAACATAATTAATGAAATTGTATTAATACAATTATTTGATGAAGTAAAAACTTTAGTGGAATAATTTAAAAAAAAAAGAACTCAAAAGTCCTAATTTTGGAGAGGCGAAATTTTTTAGAAGGTCTGGTTTTTTTTCTACAATTTTACCAAAATATTCTTAAGTGCTTTTTCCGCAATATATGAAATATTCTCAACTCATTTCTTTCATCTGGAGAATTTGATTCATACTTTTTTATTTTTTTTTCGGAAGAAAGATTTATCTAGTAATTTGCACACTATATATTTTCCTTAAATTATCGTCACAATTTTATGTAATTTACTTTCTAAGACTTTTCATTTAACATAATTAATAAAATAGCCCTTGAGATCCTGTTAGGTTAAGAAAAAATTTCAATGCAAGATTTTTAAAAATGGAAATGTTTAAGAAAAAAACATAATTTTGTTGAATGGAAAATTTTAGAAGCCCACATTTTTTTTATAATTTAATTAGAATCTCATTAAGCCTTTGTTGCACTATTTCTTTGAAATTTCTTTGTTCACTTTCTTCATCTGTGGAATTTAAGTATTAATTTATCTAAATTTGCCAATATTATTAAACCTTCATTATAAAAAGTTTAATCTAACTTCCCTTCTAGCCGTTTCATTCTAATTCAACTAGCAAAATAACCCTTGAACTGTCAATGGAAAAATCCTCAGTAAATGGAAAACACTCTGGCTCTAGAAGAAAATACTTAAGAAATACAATTTTACAGAGAAAAATTCTGGTAGTTGTTATTTCCAAATTTTTTTAATCTCCTCCTTACTTTTTCTAAATACTGATCATTACGTTTTTCTCAAAAGTGGGCAAGATTAATGCATAAGTTTTTTGTAAGCTTTAAGGTTTAGCTTATGGAAAATGAACGGGGGTAATATCATCCAGACAGTGCTCAAATTTCTGGTAATGTAGTAGTTAAAATTATTGTGCTAGACTGACTTCTCTAATAGTTAAATTTAATAGTGATATCATATGTATCAAAAGTTTGAACCATTTGTTAGTGATAAATTTCTTTCCGAGTGGAAATTTTGAGGACATAATATAAAGAAATCATATACTAATAGAACTTCCTCAATTTGGAATATTAATAAAAAATTTGTTATTTAACATTTTTACTGACAAGATCTTTTGGAAAAAACTATAGAATCTATAATTTAGTTTTTTAAAAATTATTCTAATCCATATAATAACCTTTTTTTAAAGAATGGTGAGTTACTTTTATATCTTTTAAAATTTTTTAATGAATTTAACTATAAAAAGAACGTCACACTATTTAAATTTCTTTTACTTTCTTCATCTAATAAAATAAAATAAAATGCATCCAAGAATTTTTAAAAAGTTAGTTTGTAATTTAAAATCAATAAATGCATAAATAAATAGTTAAATTTCACATAACTTATTCGATAAATCATTTTGCGAATAAGTTGTATTGTTAAACATATCTCGTCTGTAATATTCAGGATGCAGAAAGTAACATTTGTTTGGCAATTAGAAGAATATAAAATGGGACAAATTACTATCATTCGAATGGAATTTTTTTTATCTTTCTAAGGCATCATATTTTACATCCTCATTTCAAAAAAATCCATACTACTGGTGGTGATAAGAAGGGAGTAAGAGCTCACTCAAGACCTCCCCATCCAGGAACCAGAACGGAAAAACATAAGTAGCAAAAAGAGTTGAAATTCATATTAAAGGGCGAGGATATATTTCTGAGCTGAATACATAATATATCTTCAAATAATAAAGATGAATGTGCATGTGTGCATGCGTGTCGTGTTCTGGCTCTCTACAAGTCGGACCTTTTGAACTAAAACTACATAAATCAGCACATATATACCTTGTAAGGTAAAAATTCGCAACTCGGACGATTTAAAAAAAATTTTATTAGCTTTTAAATTACAAAAATTAAGCGAAGTTTTAGCATTTTTAGCAATAACTTTTGGAAATATTACAGGGCAAAAATGAAATCTTTTTCATTATTGCTAGAAATATTTCATCTTGTCTTTTTTTTAAATTGTTGATGATGATACTAAAAAGTTATGTCTTATTTTTCTGTAATTTTTTGATAATTTTTTTATGTTACTCTTTTTTTTATTTTCTACAAACTGTACTTTAATGTATTTTTGAAACTTATCTTTGCAATTAAGACTTAATTTCTTATATAAGGGCTGAGGATTCTTTTAAAAGGTGCACCAGTTGATAGAGTGAAAGGCTAAATTCAAACAAGGGGCCATATTTTCATTGTACATGACAAAGAAATTGCAAAATAAATAAATATATTTTATAATAACAAGGCTTTTTTTCGAGTTTTGACACGTCTTATGATGTCACAACATCGTAAATTGTGAACATACCACTGGGCGTTTCACACGTTTGATTTTTAGCATTATTGCTCTTAAAGAATCTCCTCTTTCAATATTGAAAACACTCTACAATTTATAGTTGGCTTTTTCCCTCCATATTTTATACCATTTTCAAGACAGAAACACTAATTTCGTTGCTTAATACAAGGTGGCGCTGTAACATCATATTTATGGCAATAATTGCTGCCATGCCCAAGCTAATGCAGGGCAATATATATATATATATATATATATATATATATATATATATATATATATATATATATATATATATATATATATATATATATATATATATATATATATGTGTGTGTGTGTGTGTGTGTGTGTGCATGTGTGTGTGCGTGTAGTAGCGTCAACTAGGGCCGAGAATGCGTATTATTTACAGTTATTCTTTTGTTGGCTTTATAATAATTATTTGTCATACTTCAATTGTTAATACATACAAAATATTTCAACAATGACTTTTATCATTGTTGTCAACAGCAATGTAACAGCTTAAATGTTTAACAAAGTTATAAATTGTAAACAATCTAACGGAATAAACAATGGATTCTTATTCTGGTGCTTTCTGTTAAAATTCATTCACTGTTTTGCAACCAAACGTTGTGCGACTGTTTTTGCTGAGTTATAATGCTTAGTGTGCTTTTCGAGAACTTCAATGAGGCTTCGGCAATCATTGTGTTCCTCGTCTTAATGACGATTTGGGAAATACTAGAATATTTCCTTACCCCCAATTTGCCATCTATTGGGAATGTAGATTCAAATGCAGTTTTGGATCTTGATACAGATGTATCATCTGACCCGCCTGTACCCCGAGTTGCTGTAGTGCGCTCCTTTGTCGTTTATAAGATCTGCCGAGCTCTGGAGCTACCTGTTGAATTGGCTCCCATTCAAGTCCAAAAGGCTGAGACTCCGATCGTAAAATCTGTCATGGTTTACGAAATGTGCTGTGCGTTAAAGTTGCCAGCACGACTGGCTCCTATTGGAGTGCCAGTTGTGGAGTCATTTGCAGTTTAACAACTTTGCATGGCCTTGGACTTGCCGGCTGAATACCGGCAGCGGCAGAATGCAGTTTAAGATCAGAACTGTAGTATCGATGCTGTCTTAAAATCAGGACTGTCATCGGATGTTGAAGGGAGGGTTGGCGGGCGGGGAACGAGAGTAGCACACCTCCACGTGGTGTTCCCTGGGCAACGGGGCAGTTCATTCGAACTGCAACGGCTAAGATGCTACTCAAATTTGAAAACATAAATAAAGAATTTATTGAAACATAAATAAAGAATTTTTATTTAGTATGACAAAGTGTACACTCTTATTTTTATTACTATAGTTTTCATTACTCATTTCATGACTGTTATTTCGTTTGGTGTAAAAATTCATATATATTTGGTACACCCTTATATTGCCAATAGATGCCAAGATTACCAAGCATATTAGTGTTGTTGTGTTGTGACTTATGGCATCTTATAAGCCCGCTAAAGTTATCTGTCAGCGAATTATGCGCGTGAGCGTCTCTTGGTTTTTCAGTGGTGCCAACTAGGGCCATGAGTAAAACTTAGGTACTTCATGCGTCACATTCGCTTGCGCAGCTCCTTTTTACAAAAAGTAGGGGGCATATTCACACATCTCACAGATAGAACAGAAGAAGAACAACCGCACGAACCGGTACTAGAACCCAGGACGACCAAATTACGGGAAAGATGCGCTACTCCTATGCCAGGATGCCGGAATATTTATTTTTATTATTGAAAATTCTTTAAAGATTTTAAAAAGTCATATTTTAAAAGAGGACATTGCTAAGAGCATAATAAACAAACAAATGAAGAAAATGTTAAATTATTCTGATAGTCATGTCCTTGAAAAACCTCAAATAGGATAACATTTGTTAGGAAGAGTAAAAAGTTGTTTGTCTTCTTGTAAATTAATTTAAATGTGGAGTGATATTATTATGTTAACTCAAAATAAAATAAAATTAATGAAGAAAAAAAGAAGCATATTACATACGATAATCTGGTGAAATATTCAACAGTTAATCAAGTATGTGTATCCTTTCTGACTGTTGAAAAAAAAATCGGTGAACGTTCAAGAAAATTTTTATTAAAATATTCTGTATTCGTCATATTTGAAGAAAAATACGCAAAAAAAATTCTTTTCAGCGATTTGTTTTGAACAAATTATTTATAAATTTTCATTTCTACTTATTTAGAAAATACTATATATTTTAATAGTCAACTTCATTACCTAATAAAGAATATTTAGATGCATTTTAATATGATAATATTTATAATCCTAAGCTGTTAATGTGATCACTGCTGGAATTAAGCATTTCCATAACATTAGCTGATTTTTGACAATAACCGAATCCGGACAAAAATCAACTGCCTTTTTGTCACATCAAGGAAATGAACTTGTTTATCTGAGAGTTTTCGTAACTATTTTCAACGATAGTACACTGGTGTAAAAAATTAAGAGAATTTTCATATTTGATCTATGATCTCCAGAACTACTGGACAGATTGTAATAAAATTTGGTGTGAACATAGGTTGATATAATGCAAACAAAATAAACATTCAACAGTTATAATAGACACATATGTTTGTGCGTAATACTCATGGAAGTCTGAAGGTCTGAAACAACGGTTGCAGAATACACAAAATAAATGGGTTAATAGGGGGTTTTGTCCCCTCTTACAGCTATACATACCTTGCAACATGATGTCATACTGGAAATAAGGCAGTTTATCAGTGCATGTGGCAATTGGTCCCACTCATTCACGAACGCTGTTTTCAGTTCCTGGATGGTTCTTGGAGGAAGGTTGCGAGTTGCAATTGCCCTCCCCAGAGCGTCCCTGACATGCTTTATAGGGTTCAGGTCTGGAGACCTGGCTGGCGATTAACGATGCTGGGCGTTAAATGAAACTCTCTGCATATCTGGACTTGCGATTGGCCTGCCTCTAACCTGCCCACAATTCGCCACCTCATTCCATCATCTAAATGTTGGTGGTTACTCATTTTTACTGTTCTGATGTGAATTTCACCGATTGCTGCAAGATAACACCAAGAAATTCGCCGATGTGTGCTAGCGAACGAAATTCGTCTAACCCTCCACGCTCTTATAAAGCCTGTTTTTCTGCTGGCTCCACCTACACACACGTGTACGCTTACGTATTATCCGTACAATATTTGCATTTTTATCTAGAAGCAGTGGTTTTCCCTTCAGTTCAGTTCTTTTCATGCAATTCGATAAAATATGCAAATTCTCTTAATTTCTTACACCAGTGTAGTTTAACAAGTGCTTATTTGAAATTATTCCTTAAGAATTCACTTATATAATATTAGCACTCTTTTTTTTTTAAATTACTGTTTGACGCTGTTGCACACTGGATTTCAAATTAATACATACTTGCCTCATTTCGGCATTCTTTGGATTGTTTTTTCAACGTATTCATTCCCTTCGATACCATAAGCATTTATTGCTTAGTCTAGCGTATAAAAAGACTTTTCAAAATTTGACAAATAAGAGCAATGAAATTTTCAACTGCTGCTCTGTGTTGTGTGGACTCATTTTAAGTAATCTTTCACAGCCGTTTGAATATTCAATTTGTCTTTAGTATTCGAATCGATTCTATTTTATCCATTTTTACTTCCATTATTCAATCGCAGATAACAGTAGTAGCTTATGATTGTTGAATAGATTTCAAGTCAGATCTGGAACCATAACAGTCCACTTGAATTGAATTGAAACCGCTCTAATTCAAACGAAAGAACGTGAACTCCATCCCATTGATAGAATGACTCTCAGATGTTCATATGATTTCAGATCCTTACAAATGAACCAAATTCTTTGAAGGTGAGTCATTAACACTGGTTCAAAAGAAAGCATCGGCCAATTCTTTACTTAAAATCTGACAGTTTTAAATGATGCAGCGATGAATCCAAACAAATATTGAATACATTTGAATACATTGATTCTGGACCAGAACAATGTGATAATATGAAGCAAATGATAACATCAACTCTTTATTTTTATCTAATTGATATATAAATTATTTTCTATGTAATGAAAAATGGAGACTTCTATGTGTCACATTGAATAGTACTGTGGTGAATTGAATTGAGTGAAAATAGAACCTGGGATCTTATGGTTCGGAGCTCAGTAACATGACCACTATACAAAAGCAATTGCTCAGGTAGCGTAGTTGTTAACTGGCTTATAAGCTTTCACCACAGACTCTCCCTCCAATGAGTCGGAGGTGAGACGAACGATATGACTGTTGAGTGGTGTAATAGCTGTTGAGTCTAATGCGCCTGTACCCATTTGAGTAGCGTTATGGCGAACGTTGTGTGGGTGAGTGGTTGCTGTTGCTGCGTCAAGTGAATCTGACGACTTTGGTTTGCTGTGGGTAGATTGCGACAAAAGCTGTACGAAGGTTGAAGGTTCATCGTCCGAGGTCATCAATGTGGTAAATTGATATGAGCGAGGATAGAACCTGGGACCTTGTGGTTCGCTGCCCAGTAACATGACCACAATACAAAAGCAATTGCTCGTGTGGCGTAATTGGCTTATAAGCTTTCACCACAGTACAAATGAATACTCCAAAAATCCTTGATTCAGCAAAAATACCACTAATCGAAAAGTGTGGGAACTAATGATCTAAGTTAATTTGATACATATATTGCATATCTTTAATGTATCACAACCGACCAAAGAAAAAAGATTTGACGATTAAAAAGGTAGCATTAAAATTTTTTGAAAGCTAAAAGCTATGATTTTAAACTCTAAAAATAAGAAATATTCAAATGGAATAGCTGCCCTTGAAATAGTGCTTTTTAATGTAATAATACCATTTGAATAGTTTATTATGCTTTCAAATAAAGCACACGCTGTTTAGTATAGTCTCTGCAAATGAAGTTTACATTCTAAATAGAATAAAAAGATTTTATTTGCGCACTAACATCTGATTTATCTCTTAAACGAGAAAGTTACTTATTTCAGAGAAATATTAGTTGGTTAATATAACATATCTAATTTAATAAAAGAAACTAAAAGATACATTTTTGTGACAAAATTAATTTCGATTTTTATTGAAGTATCTAAATTAATGACTTATTTCGATTTCTGAAACAGGAGATAATTATTTTATTAGAGAAACTGAAACTGAACTTTTAATGTATAAATTACAATTCGATTTTTTGATTGCAAAATTTTCCATTTTAAATTAATTTTCAATTTTTTTAAGTCTTATCACATTTGAAAGATATTTTGATCCCACTTTTAACTTTATCAGATGCTTTTTTATCACGACAATGAATAGTTTTATTCCACATCAAAAGTAATTGTTTAATCTAAATGCATTCACTCAAATCTTTAAGATATATTAAAATCACGTTTAAATATTCGTATAAATATTATCACTTTGAATCCAATCGAATAGTATCGCTACAGTGCTATATGCTAAAATCTTATACAAATCTCACT
Source organism: Argiope bruennichi (assembly GCF_947563725.1). Classification (NCBI taxonomy): domain Eukaryota; kingdom Metazoa; phylum Arthropoda; class Arachnida; order Araneae; family Araneidae; genus Argiope; species Argiope bruennichi. Next base: position 63,205,575 of record NC_079154.1, read on the forward strand.
CCATAATTTCTAGATTTATAATAATTTTGTTCATAAACGAATAAAAATGCTACATCTTTGTTCATAGAATTTCTGTGAAATCAAACAATGAAACACAACCTTGTTTTGTTGACCGTATGCCCGATTTAAGGTTTAAGGGCCAACTATAGATATCAACTTTTTCGATTGTTTTGAAAACACTCGCAAACGATTACATTTCAGAGACGAAAAAAGAAGAATGGTGATTAAATTTTTAAAAGAAATATAATTTCCGCTTTATCAGGTTAAAATAGCAAATGATGTTTTGAATGGTGAACTTTCGCTTCAAACCGGATTTTCTTTGCTTTGTTTAAAAAAACATCTTGATGCAAAAGTTGTGAGAGAAAAGAAGTTAACCAAATGTTTTGATTACATTAATGCAAAATAAATAATGGAAAGAACAGTTAGAGTTTCAGTTTTCTATATTCCTTTAATTAATTTATTTTTGCGCTTTTAAGTATTTTGTTAGATTAAAATTATTTTAAAAAATTCTGGAAGAATTTCTTTACTTTATAAAGTGTTTACATTGTATAGAACAATTATTAAAACTATCACAGATCAAAGGTAATTATATTAATTAGAACTAGATATTTTGATGACAAATTGGACGATAAGTGTAATTTTCCAATATTTTATTGCATTCTACCGCACAACAAAATTAACAGAACCAAAAAACTGTTTAAGGCAAAGTAAAAAAATCCATTTTTTTAAAGGTAATACCAAATATTGGTTCATTCACTATTTTTTACTTATTAATCGTTTTCTTTATAAAATATTTTTAATTTTGATTGTACATTAAATCTTTTGAAAGTTGTATTCATTTTTAAATTCGCATAGCATACGGTTTAATGCTATTTTTCCAAATCCAATTTTTGCTAAAATTATTTTATGAAAATTATTATTAAATTCTCATGCCTAATTTTGTTCAAATTTAGTCTGATGATTTCTCAATAATTTATTCTGTTCCAAAACAATAAAATAAGTAATTCGTTTATTTAAAAATATTTTATAAATATTTTATATATATCAGAATGCGAAAAAAATTGAAATGTTCATGTTATATATCATCTGAACCCAAGTGAATAAAAACTAGATCGAAATATATTATTATGTTTTTTAAAATTATTTCTTATGTCGTTTCTATTGTTAATTGTTCTTATATGTTTTTATATTATGTTTCTTAAATTGAACTAGGTATTATGTTTCTAAAGTTATCCAAAAATTTTGATAAATAATTTGCATAAGCTTCAAATGATTGTTTTGAAATTTGCTACTCTTTTTGCTTCAAGTCGTCTTTTATCTAAATAAATTTTTGCCCAATTTTTAAAACATTTTTTGCTTTTAATTAATATATTTTAGTTTCATATGTATTTTCTTCTACTTTATGCAAAAAGTTTAGAATATAAATATTTTATAACGTTTTTCAAGAACATTCAAATCGAGTATAGTCACCATCTTTAACTCATATAAATGAAATAACTTTTATTAAAATATTGTTCATTCTTGCTATGTATATTGCTGGATTGCTGAAAATAAAAATTAGGCGAATAATCATTAATTATTTTTGTAATTTTTATTTCAAAAGTACAAACATTTTCAATACAATTTTGGACATGAAATAATCACAAATTTCAAAACAATTATTTATTTCATCCACATTTATGTCTTAATTTTTTTTCTGCCAAGTATTCTTTGAATAGAGAATTCAATATCTGTCTATTGGTTTTCCTTTGTAGTTCCCATATCCGGCTCTGAATCCACCGCCATTTCTTTCATTCCAGTCATCTGTAAAAAAGATAAAATCTTCAATGAAAAGTCAAGTTAAGTTTATTTTCAATAATTGTGTCTTTATGTACAACTTAATAACTTTCAACTCATTTGAAGACATAAAGCTTAAATTATAATCTTTTTAAATCGCCAAAATGAGCTCTTATTTTTGGAACATAATATATATTTAGTTATCTAACAAGTGAAATCCCATTTCGTTGGATAATTACTCTTAGCTTATATTATTCTTATAACAACGATTCCTTTCTATTTAACTAAGTTTTTTTCTAAAAATTCTCTTAACTTTTTGAGACGTAAAAAATTATCCTTATTATATGAACATATTTTGCTGTGATTCAAAATAAGGAAGTCCGTCTAAATAATTTCAATATTGCTAGAAAACGGGATGTCAATACAACTGAACTGAACAAAAACATAATTTGAAGAATTCTCAGAATTTTCTAATAAAAGAGAAACGATGAAGATAAAAAGCTACAAATATGTGCCTGCAAATAAAGCATTTTCTTATGGCAGGTAAACAGCAAAAATTTTCTCTATATAGGATCTTATACAGACGCTACACAATTAAGATAATATATTTTTTTCTCAAGAAATAATCAATCTAGACTAGAATTACTTTTTGAATAAAATTTAATTTATTTGATATTCTTAGATTTATTGCTGTAAAGCTAAAATTGGTAAGGGCGACAAAAAACGCCAATATATATCTCATTAAGAAGAGGGAAATGCTTGAAGATTTTGAACGATCATTTTCAGATTTCATCTATCCATTAGCTTATGATATGATATGGTTAGCATATGATATCTCTCAAGAATGGTAGTAAAGCTTAAAATTTAAGATTTGGTCCACTGTTTATCTGATGATGAACTTAATCAATTTCTTCTGATATTAAACTATTTTCAGGTAATGACCAAGAAAAATACAATAGCAATGGAAAAATAGCAAGGAAAATACAATAGCAATGATTGGAAGCTGATCAAAATTACTTTTTTCAACAATATTGTTTGTCCAATTTAACTGTATAATGTCATATTCATAAGAAAAGTGCAACTGATCTATGAATATGACATTATAAAGTGTAACTGATTTATGAATATGACATTATAAAGTGTAACTGATCTATGACTATCTGATTCAAGCTCTTCTGATTGTAAATGAAACTTAAATGTTAAGGATTTTACACATTTATATTCTGATTTTATTATAAATTTAATATGTAAAAATCTATTTATAAAATTTCAATCATTTCACCTAAAAGTAGTCACTTTCACAATTTAATAGCATTTCCTGACACAATTTAATAATATTTCCTTTCACTTTATGTCATGAATATTCAAGTGATAAATTAAATATTAAAAATGCTGAAATTGCTAAGCCGGTATTCTATTTTATAAAAATCGTTGAATTTTTTATAGAAGAGAAGTATTTATGTAATTAATGGATATTTATGTAAAACAGAAGGCGTTATTTTATTTATTGGATATAAAAATGCATTATTTAAAAATACTATAATAAAATTTCGATATAACAATGCGTTTACACTTTCTAAACATCGAGAGGAAAATTAACAACTATGCTGAGTTGAATTAGAATAACTTGAATAATTTCAAGTATTAAGAATTTTTGCAGAATTACGACAAGAAATATTTTTAAAGTTATTTCTGAAAGCACTGGAATTTTTTCCTAGCTTGGTACACAGCTGAAAACCTGTGTGATGTAGAGAATACCCAATTTAACTTTTCATAATATATACTATTTCATAAAAAGTAAGAAATTGGACCCTAAATAAATAAAAAAATATATTCTAATGTATGTAAATAACAGTTCTTATTGCCCTACACACGTAATTTTTCTAAAATACTTTTTATGCATAATGAATTATTGAATTTCCTCTTTATATTATATTTGTTTAGTTAAACTTCTCTAACTTTAACAGTTATTCATGTCCATTTATTACAATTATTATCACAAATTTGTATTAACCATCCATTATTATTCATTCAAATATTTTAAATTTCGGTTTCGATTAAATTAATAGGGTGGTGTAGCTTGATACAGAATTTGATATTCTGAGTTAAGGGTTCAAAATATTGCTCCACCAAAGATCCAACATGCATTTTTGTCTAGTTCATGGTAAATTTTTCTTGAATCTAACTTCTTAACGAATATATGAAAGGGAAAATTTAGAGAAAGAATGTTGGTGGAAGTATCATTTTCATCATCTGGTAACGGTTCAAATGATGCTTTGGCCAGGTTCAAATTATCCCGGTGTGTCTTCAAAATTGATGTTAATCATATAGATTTCAAAAGCTAACTGTAAAAACTGATATGTTCTTCTGGATGCTTGAGAATTTTAGATTCTTATTTGAATAGGAATTTATACTATAGTAGTCAATATGGATCGATCGTGGTCCTGTTTGTCTCATGAAATTTATAAAAACGTTCTAAATCTAATAAATAAATAAATAAAATAGAATAAAAAGATAATAAAAACTTACTAGCACCAGTATTCCCTTGTGAGGGTGGACTGCCAGAATTGCCATTACCGTTTCCATACTGTGCGCCATTCGGTCCATTTCCATTCTGAAAGCTTTGTCCATTAAGGAACTGGTAGTCAGCAATGGCTGTTTGAGCTTGGTTCTATAAGAAAATGAATGTCAATGTTATAAATAATTCCAGTCATAATAAAATGTTTCTAATAATTTTACATGCAACAGTGCAACAATCTAATTATCTCTGTTTATAATTTCATCAAATTAGCAATATTACAATACATTCTTAAATACAATTTGAAATAATACTCATTAAATTCATAATAATATATTCGTACTGACTTTAGAACGCAAAAGAAAAATAATACGATTCCTCTTATTATGATTCCACTCTATAACGAAAACTTCAAAAACTGAAAGTTATTTGAGGGAAAAAAATAGAAATTATTTCCTCTGGAAAACAAAACATTGGCTAGTAAAGGTGTTTAATTAAGATGGAATTGAGAAATAATAAACAAAACTAATTCATTAAGCAGACATTTTGTTTTGTTTTTATAAAAAAGTGAAAGGAACTTTAATTTCTAATTCATTTTATTCTTGTGCTTGATGATTTAGATCACTCTCTAATGAAATCCTAGTTTGGGTAAATAATTGTGAAAAAACTGGTAATGCTGTAATTTAGAGATGAATAAATCTACATGGAGCAGAAATTAAAATAGGTCATTGGCAGAGGTCTCAAGATGCTTTATTTTCAGAACATAGAGTATTCTGTGACGTTATATGTGAATCCGGATTCCCAGTACCCACCATAAATTGCTACAATTGCATTTTTATTTCATAATTCATATCTCTAGCAGCACACATATATTGTACAATATTGTATGATATTAAACAATATTCGCAATATTGTATAATATTGTTGAATATTAATAGTATAATATCGCACAATATTGTATAATATTGTAAAAGAAGATGTGCTGCCTGGAATTCCTGTTATTAAATTCGTATCTTTCTTTTCTATTCTAAATTCGTTATTTTCATTTGTTATATTTAATATAAATATTCGTAATAAACATTTCTGAAGATTTAAAGAATCTTTAAGTAAAATTGTTAGGAACATTTCACTATCTCTATACAGCATTATCTAACTATTTTACATTATAAAAGATAAATGTTTAATATGTCAAAACAATTAGAGTGCTGAAACTTTTCCAGCTTATTTAATTACTTTTCCCATGTATTAAAGTTCGGAGTGGAAAAAAAAACTTATTAAGTTAATTTTAGAAAAAACTATTCTATGCTAAAGAAATACATATGTAAAGGGATTGTTTTTTATTTGCACAAAGTTTTATAATGGCGTTTTTCTGCATAAAATTTTATAATGGTTTTATATTATTCACAAATTTAAAATAAAAGTTTTAATCAGTCTAATTTTGGTAATATTAATGTAATAGTAAATGGTTTAATAAAATGGCAACTGCAATTACAAATCGAACCTGTCTTCTTCCTATTTTTGAACATATATTTTCAATTTCAAATCTATTCTTTTATTTGGACAATTCTTCCATAAATTAGAGCAGTTAATCCTTTGTTAGACAATTTTTCTGTTAATTTTTAAGTATATAATAATTATTAATTTTTCATAGTGTATATGGTTGATTATGACATCACTTTGATCTATTTAATATTGGAAGAAGCATAGATATATAGACATACTTATATGCACTCTCAACACATTAATAAACATGGTATATATATATATATATTGAGAAAGAAAAGACGGAAAAATATTTTCTATAGACGGCAAAACAATTACGTAAAAGAGACCAAATTTGCAAAATCAAAATACAGGAAATAAGCGAATATCACAAAATATAATGAATTATATTCATTATATATTATATATAATAAACTAATGAAAAATATATACATGTTTTTTGTTGAATGGTATGATTCTTGTATTTGAAAATAAGCATATTTAGTTATTCCTCGTTTCATTTCTCAAAATAAAAAATAAATAATAATAAATAAAAAAAATCTAAGAATAATTTTATTTAATGAGAGTATTTGTGCTTGAAATATTTATTTCTAAAAAGAAACACCATCTAGAATTTTAATTTATATTCATTTTTTCCAGTTTTGAATTTCAAATTTTGAATTACTTAAATGTGTCGTAAGTGCATTCAAACACCATCCATGAGTATTTTAGATACAATCTAAAATATATGTATCAAAATTCAAAGCAAAAAATTAAGGAAAAGTGAATTTTGTATCTAAATTCCCAGGAAAATTCAAATGGAACACATCATTAAAGAGTAAAATTAATACTTTTTCAATAACAGATCACAACGGATTTCTACAAAAACTTCGGATATATATCCAAGTTAGAAAAAAGATAAAATCAAAGTAGTTTTAAATTCCTAATAATAGTCTTTTAAAATTAATTATCCCGTATTTTTCCTAAAATTTTATGAAAAAGGAAACTTACTCTATTACCGCCGCTGAATTTACCAGCTCCACCTCCATAATTTCCATTTCCTGTTCTTACTCCATTTCCGTAACCACTAGCTCCATTGTTTCGATTCCCCATACCATTTCCAATACCGTAACCATTCATTCCATTATTATATTGTGATCCCATACCACCTGCATTACTTCCATAGTTTTTAATTTTTTCATTCATATTGTTTCCAGCTTCAGTTCCATAATTCCCAGCTCCATTTTCATAACCTCTATTTCCATCATTGTATCCTCCATTTCCACCATTGTATCCTCCATTTCCACTGTTTCTTCCTCCATTATTTCCATCACTATAACTGCTGACAAATCTTCCTCCATTACCATATCCTCCTATACGGCCTTCAGTTCCAGAATTCCTAAGACCATAACCTTTTCCATAGGAGTTTACAGCCAACAGTGCGATGACAATTGCAAGCTGAAGAGAAATAAAATTGCATGTATTCGGTTTCTTGTTGATTAAAGTGTATACATTTTAAAGCACTGTCTATTAATGCCAATTGTTTGGCCATTAAGAAAAATTGAATTTCATTTCTGAAATTATCAGCTTGTCTATATCATCTAACTTTATCAGACAACTATCAAACATGTATGAAAATATTAAGATAAATTATAATTTTTAATATTTATCAAGATAATTATATAAATATAGTTTAAGGCATCACGATATATGTTTTTAAAAATAACATAAAAATGTCTTTCGGAAAAATGAAATCTTACAAGTTGGAAGATTTCACTAGTTTTTCTCATAAAAATTATTTTAATATATCAAAGTAAGAAAGTTTAGGTTGCCTAATCTAAAAAAAAATATGAATTATTAATAAATCTTTCAGGTCTAATAATTTTATAAAAGAATTTAGCTTAATTTTTAACAGTTTACGATTTATAACTAAATCCATGAACCGAGAAAAAGCTTAACAATGAATTTATTATAAATGATGCTTTATATTGGGCTGAATTGTTAATACTTCTGATATATTAAATAAGAATATACTAAAAAAAACCTTCCCCAATCTTGTTGAAAGTGAAACGTGCTTTATTAAAAAACCTTTGATGAAGCATTATTTCTCAAGATTCTGCTTTTGGTAAAAGATTCTGTGCAATATTCATATAGAAAATAGTATTTATTTATTTTTAATATTCATTAATTTATTCTTCCTTTCACAAACTGTGCAAAAGCTGAATTGATTAGATGGATCTCCCTCTAGTTAACAGTTAGTATGAACGACATTTCAGTAAATCATTATTATGATTTTCTTTCCCCATGATATTAAACTACTTGAAAATTTAAACATCGTTTTATTTCTTTGTCTTTTGATATTATTGTATGGTTGATAACTAAACATGAAAACAAAATGAATATAAAACCCTTTAAGATTTAAAAGAAAAGAAATACAATCTTCAAATGACTTAAAAAGGCCAAAAACATCTGTCTGTTTCTTTGCCAAAATCTTCATTTTAAGAGGTGCCTTTGTGTTACTCGACTTAATGATAAAGAATCATTTAAGAAAGAAAACATAAAACACAGGACTTTGATTAATTAGAAGAATAATATTCATATTAATTAATTAATTAAGTTCATAATAATGAGGTAATGGTTCTTATCCTTCTTGATTTAACAAATCTAATCATGTCCGAGCGTTAAGAGCACGTGATGAAGGGTTAAAAAGTGCTCTTCGTCAAAACTATCTTGAAGATAAAAAATTACTTAAGCCAACGTATAGAGATATGGCGCTTGGAAATCTTTAAATGTTCATCTGATATTTGCGTTTTGTTTAGTGGAAAACCAACTATTACCATTTTGGCCCCAGAGTTCAATTTGTTATAAAAGTTCGCATGTGTCTACGAATTTTTGAATAATGTTGGTTATGAATACAGTTATTTTATCGAACTGTAACCTTCTTCCATTAATTCATATTTCTCAATCAAATCAATATTAAACATAAGAAATAAAAAAAAATTAAAAGATGCTGAATCTTTTAGTCCGAAATATTGTGAAATTTTGAAGTCGATAAAATTTTAGACTTTATTCACTTTATTATTAAAGTTTTCGGCTTTCAGTTTTTCATAATATTTTTCAAATTTGCTCTTAATTACACAGTGGTGATAACGTGCACACAAAAAGTTTATTTAATAAAGATGCAGCTTATGTAAGTATAAATTCTATAAGTAAGCAAGGGAAAGAATTATTTCAAAATATATTTAAAAATATTGTACAAAATTTTTACAGATGGAAGTAAAAAAATTGATACCTACAAAATAATTGATTAATTATCTAATGCATTCTTTTGTTTACATAATGAAGAACATTACTATTTTCATTTCCACAATCAAAGGCAAATCAATGAGTATTCTGTACACTAATTAATTAATTCTCTTATTCATGTGCTGAAGCAAAAATACAGTTTCTATTTCCGTAATTGAAGATTTATTAATAAATGACTTATGCAACAATTAATTAATTCCGGTACATTCTATTATTTAAATAGCATGCTAATATTATTATCTTCATTCCAAAGTCAAATCAAAGAATAATTTATACCATAAGTATTTAACTCCACTAAGCCTAATTCAGACAAAAATATGTTAAATTTTACATGAATTAAATCATCTTAACTAAGACAACTCAGATAGTTACTTATACTTTTATTAATTAAATGAAGAGAAGTTTATATGTATAATTGTTATTGGAAAATTATTTTTAGGAAAATGAAGGAAGAATTTTTACCTGAGAGAACTGCATGATTACGGTGAAAGATCTTACAGTTCTTTCCAAAGTGCTGAAGGAATCTGTTGAATATCACTTCTCTGCTGGACTTATATATATACACACACAAAATGCTTAGAAACAGAAAAAAAAAAAAAGAACTGAAATTGGTGTGACCTAAAATGGCTGATATTCTTATTAATATCCTGTTATCAATTCGATGCAATTGCGAAAAGTGCGATGCAATCTCTTTGTTAGTTTCTGGTGCATAGTAAAACGGAGTTATTTATTTCACTAATAAAATTTAAAGCCTTTTTGTGTAACACTATATTTTAGAAAAGAAAGATCAATGTTCATTGTTGAAAGAAAATCTGTTCTCGTTTCGGACAAAAAATTGCAAATTTTACTTCAAGAATATTTAACGCATCTTCTTTACTATCACTGAATGTAAAATTTCCTTCTCTTTCTGTTTAATTATAATATGTTCAAAGTAATGGAACTAGTTTAAAAAATATTTTATCCAATGATTTTCAGAAATACACATTTTTTTTAACCTTTTGCAAGCGTTATTCCGTTTTAGACTGTTAAATCCTTCTACTAAGAACAAAATGGAAAATAATGTCCAGTGACTTTTACAAAATTTTTTGTCAGCATCATTCCGTTACAAAATATCAATTCAACTGCTGAAAACAAAATAGAAAATAATGCATAATAATGTTTATAAGAAATTTGATGCGGAAAACACGTATATTTGCAAAACTTTATAGTGATAAAATCAAATTTTAGGTTCAGAAGCGATTTAGAAAAGTTCTGTTAAAAACCGAAAAAAGTAATATAGTTTTTATAAATAATTGTTAAATAAAAAAATGGATTTGGAACTTTTAATAATTTCTCATCATTACATTTAAGTGTTTATTTTTTATTTCAAATTTAATGTTTATAATAAAAATTAAATGAGTTTTTTTAATATAATATAAAAAGTGCGAAATAACAAACATTTAATGAAAGGATTTTAATAGTGTACTTTTCGATTCTTTTATATTTTCATAGATTATTTCCCACAGTTTACTGTTGAATGAAAGATTAATTATTTACACTAATGCCTTAGTTAGATTTCAGTCTTAAAATATTTATTTCAGTTAATCACAAAAAGAGAAACCAAATGAATTGATTTCACTTCAGAATCATTATATTTTAATTGCGGGCTACTTGTAATAAATCAAATGCCATTAATTTTTCTTTATACTTAAAATGCCCTAGTGAGCCCTAATTTATTGATTAACTCATGATGCCATTGAAGCTAAATTTTATTTCAAAGTAGACATCATTAATGTCATTCTCAGTCATTTTGAATAAAATTTTTTCATTAATACTTTTCCATCTTTTGATCAGCCGTTATCATTAATCTTTAGTAGTAAGGTATGATTTTTAGACGGAAAAATGACTTTCTTATTAATCTAGTATGTGCCAAATAGGTCCGAATGGTTCTAATTGCGCAATTCGAAAAATTTGGCGCATTTGGCATCAAATATGTTCAAGTGCATCTTGATCAAGAAAATCTGTCAAAGTATCTCTAACTTCGCAACGTAAGATTACAGAATTGGTGCATTTATCGCGTTTTCTGACTCCTATGAATCTTATTTTTATCTAATATTATAACCTTAATGCAATCTTAGGATCTTTCTCGTTGTTGTTTCAAAAGCAAACAAATTTTATTGTTTCAATTGTTTTTAGGAATAATACTTATTTTCAAAGAATAAATATAAGCAAGGAATAATGCAAAAAAGTTTCTTTATTGAATGATAAATTAAATTATACACATATACTCCATATAAATACAAGCATTATTACAAATAGTATCTATATTTCTTGCTACCGATCGAAAGAATGAAAGGAAAAAGAACCCCAAACCATGCATATAGAAAAGAATGCAGCCACAAGAGATTCTAAGCACAGGCAATGAACAATCCAACTATTTTTTTTTTCTTTGAATCCCTGAAAAATATCATGTCGTTTTATGTGAAAGATAGGAGAATGAAGGACTAAAAATGAGTGAAAATAACATTTGCACATGATTTCAGAAATTGAAATAATGTGCCATTTGATTTCAGAAAGAGAATATGCTTACTGAAAAAGATTAATTCCATTTCTATAGATAGTAATCAATTTGTAACATTTTCTTTAGTATATAAATATAAATTCGAGTGCTACAAAAGATGCAGAGAAATATTGATTATTGCATCTATTGTATTTCTCTAGAACAAAGGTCGTATCGATTATCCGCTTTAAATCGTAAATTACGATATAGATCATCCCAATATGAAAAGAAAATGACGAGGAAAAATAACTCTACATGACAATAACGCTAATACTACAGCAGTACAAAGGAAAATAACGCAAAACTGAAGAAAAAGCTCCTGCAAATGAGATTTTAGGTGGTGCACAATCCATCTTTAAGCATTGAAAAAGGCTGATCCAGACTTTTTTACCACTGGTACATGACAGCTTTACCACCTCCAGCTCCAAATCCACCTTGGAAGCCACCAAAGCCTCCTCCTGAACCTATAAGGTATAATAAAGATTTAAAATTTTGATATGGTTTAGGATGGATATAATTATGAAACTAAGAATAAACTATAATTTCTAGGATTTTGGATTCATTACTATATGCCTTCTGAAATGCGTATATTTCTGTATCTTAAATTGAATCCTCTCCAGTTCATAGGACAATAATGTGGTTCTTACGCAAAAATGAAATTTTCGAAAAATGATTCTTTGAATATTTCCCAGCATTTAGTGTATGAAAGCAATAATATTTAAATATGTTGTTTTAGAGTCAATTAAGATGAATCTAATGTAGAATGTTAATCAATAACTTTCTTTCAGATCCTAGGAAGTACCAAATACATCTGCATATATACTTGGGGTATTCCAATGTACTTAAACAGAAATTAAATCTCCATTTATTAAGATGAATTACAATTGTCTTATTTATCCTAGAATATTATGTCCGTAACAGTTTTTTAAAAGCAAGCAGGTTCTTCGAAAGCTATTAATAAATTCCTACGTATATAATGTATATATATATATATAATGTATTTTAAAATATAATAGTATTTCAGGAATACGGAAATTCATTATACAATGATCGGCTTTCGGATATATATCCTAATGCAGAGGACAAGATTTTGGAATGTTAATCATTATGATGTAGAATCATTATGATTTGCATCATTGATGTGGAATCATGTAGAATCATATGATTTGCATCATTGATGTGGAATCATGTAGAATCATATGATTTGTAGAATGTTAATCATTATGATGTAGATGAAAATAATAGACGAATTTCAGGAACCGTTATTTAATTATTTTCTATGTTTCAAATTACACAAGACGAAAAAAAAAAAAAAAAAAAAACAGACATGAACAGGAATATACACGACAATAACTTAGAATACAATCAAATAATGAACTCCAAGAAGGATCATGGGAAATATATTTGATGTTAATAAGGTAACGCCATCTGTTGCATCAAAACAGAAGGTAATAGTTATGTAACCGCTATACTAATGAATTCCTTCTGAATGATCTAAAATATAAATATGATTCTTTACTTTTAAGATAGAAGCGTTAAATGAATTCCTATCATTAAGTGAATACCTTTTACCGTTAAAAATCATTTGGAACCTGAGTTGGAGTTAAATATAAATAGGAATCTCTTTTTCTCTTTGAAAAATTATATATGTAGATGAGTGATCAAATGAATATTTTCATAATATTTCGGAAGTTAAATTATCCTTATTTCTTATATTTTTTGTAATGGCAGTAGGATATTTTATTTTTCATTCATGGATTTTAACTCTATAGTTTATATATATAGCTAAAAGCATTTTATAAATAAAGGATCGCTGAACCGATAGCCGATTAATTGTTGCATAGTGAGAATGAAAAATTTGTAATATTTTACTATAGATATCATTTTTAAATTCATTTTGACTATGAATAGTGTAAAAAATTGCTCAGAATCACAAATGTAGTGAGATTATTTAAATAAATCAACTGTATATAAAATTGTATAATCTCTTCATTTTGATTTTGAAAGTTTTCAAGCATATACTATATACCATATTTCTAAAACAATAATCTTTCAAAGAATGTGTAACAATCAGCTTATGATCAGTTTAAATAAATCTACAACATTTTCTACAAAATTCCGATATTTAACTGTTGGTCCTATTTTGTCTAGAATTCTAGAAGACATTTTTTTTTTATCAGATAGTTCATTTTATTAAACACTTACCATGCATGCCTACAGATACTGAATTGGCCAGCACATTAACATGAGCTGGATTTTCTTTTCCATCGGTGCCAGGCTCATTGGTCTTGACACTGGCCTTGAAACCTCCTGCATCAGCCACGTAGTCCACAACTCTGTGCAAACCTTTGTGGTCAGTGTACCCGTAAGAACCACTCACACTTTGGCCATTTCCGGTCTCCTTGTGGAAGTGATTGCCCTGCGCGCCATTAACATTGTAGCCGAAGTTGTAAGGTTTGGGAGCGCCCTGGAAGAAAGTAGAAAAAGATTGTTGTCATGTCTTTGATGACTGAATGTAGTGATTGATTGCTCATTTTGTGGATTTATACCCTAATTTATAAATTAAATGGGAGAATTTAAAATACATTTGTAACTGAAAAATCGTCTGAAGAAGTTACATAGAATAAAGTTAATTTATATAAATAGAAATCAATGGATAAGATGTCCTTTCTGATCATAACGATATTTCCAATAAACACCTATTTAATTTTTAATTTGTATTTTATCTTAGATAGACACCTCTGAAGTTTTTAATATCCTTTGAATGTACTCTTTTGATAATAGGAGGGTAACGGTCTTTGTTGCCAAAAATCCCATTCTCATCCCATTTCAATCATTCAACCTTTATTAGACTGATGTCTAGCTTTGTAGCTACTTGAAAACCATATGAAGAAATATCTTGTAAGTCAACCAACTAACTCTCCGACCCGCCACGAAGGCACACGGATTTAAACCATAAGGCTGAATGACCGGACCATCGCAACAGCAACAGTGGCGGGAACTGTGGTTGAGTCCTAAGGGCCATCAGCGGCGATGGTACAACCCTCCCCGAAGGAGGTACATCCCGTCATCGATGGGAGGAGTCAGACCCCCCACCTATTTGTAAACCCTCCGGGGTGGCGAGATCCAACCACCATGCCGGAAGCATCTCATCCTCATTTCGAGGTGCCCCCCCCCCAGGGGTCAAAAATATCTTGTAAATCTGAAGTATGATTAAATAGGAAGGAGGTTCAAATTTGTGCTCTTCATTATTGCGGAGAAAGTTAGCACACAGTAACTGATTTCACAATTGTTTTTATTGAATTATTTTATCAGAGTTTGAATCGATTCAAAAGAACCAAAATTTGAATCTATGCAAGATACAAAATTTGGTATTATCGTCATTATAAGCATTGTAATTTTATTAATTAAAAAAGATTGATTTAATTTTAGAGTAACTTCACGATATATCAAAAATTTCATTTTTTTATTTGAAAAAAAATATTTCAAAATGAATGATTTTGTTTTATCTACTCTAGTTTAGAAAACTCAGCTTAGAAATTTAATATAAGATTTAACATTAAAATGTTCAAAAACAATGATAGCATACTGAAAAAAATTAATATCTTTTTTAAAACCTTTTCTATCAAAGACAATGATGTTTTTTTCACCGTAGATTAGGGAATTCAATTATTAAATGCTGAGCTTCAAGCAGTCAAAAACATGAAAGTTGAAAAAAAAAAATTCTAGCGACATCTCTGAGAATTCCGTCAAATTTTATATACAAATAGTTTAAGTCCAGAAGTTATCTTAACACTGAAAGGGAAAAAATAGACGAACAGATGTGCTTTCGTATGGAATTCTAAATTATTTAGATTTTCTTAACATTTCTTAATTCTAGATCTCAATCTTGCTAAATAATGCTTTTAACAAGTTACAAAATTATCTTTCTAACATTGTTATTTTTAGGGCTCAGTCTTGCTAAATGGTACTGCTAAAAATAACAAAATATCTTCCTGAAGGTGAAGAAAATATTATATTCAATTTTCAAAATATTTGAAAGTAGCTTACTGCTTCCATTCCTCCAGGAAATCCTCCAAAGGCATTGACGCATCCAACAAGGGTTAGAGCTCCACACAAGAACTGTAATAGAAAATATTCATTAATTAGTTAGTAAGTTTCGAATAAAATCTTTGAGGTTAGACGCGGGTTATTTTAGAAGAAAAACTGACATTTTTACTTTCTCGTATAAGCAATATAGAGAAAGTATAGTAATCGTCAAAAAATTCGAACTCGAGATGTTGACGAATTCTCCACGTTTCAGACAACCTGAAATCGCAAAACACAGGTTTGGAAAAAGTTCGTCTATCTGTCCGTGGCTCGATAAAGATAACTCGAAGATGCTTTGAGCTAGAATGGGTGAAATTCGGTATACAGTCTACTACTAAATCTGCAGATTTTTGTAACAAATTTTGATTAATATCTGTTCAGAGGAAGTCCCTCCGTCAGGCTGTTCGAATACAAATAAACACGATAACTACAGAATGAGGAGAACTAGACAGATGAAATTCGGTGTCACAGATTTAACATCTGTAGTGTAGACATCTGTCAAGTTCTGAGCCAAATTCAATTACGGATTGATTGTCTGTCGGTCTGTACTTTCAGAAACATTAGCTCAAATCAAAACAACTTAAATTTTTAAATGAAAATAAAAATCATTTCAAATTGACATTTTACCGATGATAATGGGAAAATTTCTTCAGGAAAAAAATTTCAACTTAAAAAAAATGATGCAGCAGTTTGGTTTTTTTAATTTCAAAATATCGATTCTTTCCTATTTCGATTAAAAATAATGTAAATAACCTGCATAAATTATAATAAATAAACAAATAAAAATGTTGGAAAATTTTTTGAAAAACAGTTTAAAAAATGATGAGTGTAAAACACATATGATATAGTAATCATTTTTTTTTTACTGTAAATCTAAACAAAATGAAAAAAAAATTAATTGTTCAGAGTGACAAAATAAACTATATAATAGATTTTTTTAAAAGAATAAGTAACAAATTCCGAATGCTTAATTTTTTATTGCTTTGAATAAGAATATATCAATACTGATTACTATGGAATTCGCAAATTTGTATGTTTATATCTGAATAAATAATTAATTCTTTTCTATAAAAATACTATTTATCTGATATTTTGAGAAGTAAATTTTAAAGCTTAATTTGCATTAATTAATTTACTTTACTGAAGTTGCTTCATTAGGTATATTAATTGGTATTAGTTATATTAGGTATATTTACTGCTTCATCAGGTATATTAATATTAGTTAGTTCACTAAAAGCAATTTTTTTTAATTAAAATACTTTATGGAAATTGAATCAAAAATTTTAATTCAAAGTTTTGAACAACACAAATAAACGTTTTTATCAAAATTGGTAGCACAATTTATGCATTATATGGTTTGGGATGTGAAAATATAACCACTGTATCTAGATGACACTTTGATTTTTCTCGAGTTAAATGTAATTTGAATTCGAAGAAAAAAGGCAGAACAAACTCATAATTTTTTTGGAACAAACCCTTTTCAGCAAAGAAGAAGAAACGAATTCTTATTGAAAAATTCAGCTTGAGCAGGATATTTAATTTTTATGATTAATGGTTCTTTTAGCATTTAATTCATTAAACAATTTTAACAGTTAGTTCCTAAGGCTGCGGTGACTGGTAGTAAGGTCTCAGAACGAAAGGGCTTCAAGTTCGAGGTCCGATTCTCCCGATAGACCACTGTGTAAACTGGCCTGCTGCCTATTAAATCTGTCGGTTCACACATCCACCCTCTGGTGTGCTGTGGAAGTTTGTAGGGAGAATTGCCAACTCAGGTGTCGTCATCGTCATCTGACCGCGGTTCAAGATCCGTCCCAATGTTGATGCCCTAATAGCCCTGATGTTGATTTAATACGGGGCTTTAACATAACTAAACTAAAAGCTTAAACAGGCCCTTCCGTGAGATTAGTTTTCTGTCGATTTTAACGGAATAGATTGTGAACCTATCAACCATTTGCCAAACAAATGTGTTAATTTTTCACAAATAGGCATATATTTCTGTTGGAAAAAGTAAGGTATAATAAATCAGTACTTACTTTGAGCATATTCATTTTCAGCAGAGGTAACAACGTAACTTTTGGATGCAGAAATGAACTTATGGAGAATATTATTTCTTGAATATCCCTTCTAGATGCAAGACTGATGCTGCACTGTTGGAACTGTATGTTTCACTGATGATAAGAGCTGAGGGAGAGAATTTATATACATAAGCCCGATTGATCAAATCGGGTCAGGAAATGCATTTCAAAACTCAATCTAAAATTCCTTTTTAGTTTTCTATCTTTAATTTTAATTTCCATATTGTCCCAATTTCTTTTCCAGAAAAATTTCAAAAATTCTTCATTAGAACGATGTTTGAAATTTCAACATAACTTGTCCGATTCCCATTGTTTTAATTTGCTCGTAGTATTGAGTTTATTTACTAGTAATACCAAAAGAAGGTGAAATATTTGATTGGTTTTCAATTCAAATCAAACAGGTGGGGTCAACGGAAGAGCAAAAAGAGTCATCAAAACCATCATCTGGAGTTGATTGTAATCGCTGCCTGTGGAATGTAGGTTAGAAAAGCGTTCTTGCTCTGTATCGGAAATTCCTTGGAAATTCGTGAACTTCTGTAAATGAAGGCATAAATCTTTAAAAAAAGTTCCAAATTCTTCATGAAATTAAGAAATAAATCCAGTTTTTGTATCTACAAACAATAATTATTTTAAATGAATTTATTTATTTGAAATTCATCAAAGTTTAATAGCCTCAATGCATATTTTTAAAAGAAATCTTAATCAATATTAAGCAATAAAATTGAAAATATATGATTGAAATGTATAAAATAACGTTTAGAATACTTTTTATCAGATATAAGAATGGATAATTTATGAATGTATGAAAAATATGAAATCTAAGTTAAAAATAGTCATAATCTTTCATTCACTTTTAAATGCATTTTTTTTTAAAATTTGTATTTAGTTTGCTAAAATGAGATTAAAAAAAATGTGAATTAATATTGCTTGCAAAGCAGAAACATTAAAACTCAATGAAGTTTAATAAATCCAAAGAACGTTTTTTCAAATAAATTGTCATCAATATTATGCAAAACAACTGAAAATATTTGTTTGAAATATATAAATGTTACTTCTTTTTATCAAGAGTTAGGATGTATAATATTTTTATATGAAAAATAAAAAATATAGGTTAAAAATTGTCATAATCTTTCATTCACTTTTAAATGCATTTTTTACAAATTTATATTTAGTTCGCTTAATTGAGAAAAAAAAAATGGAATTAACATCGTTTGTAAGGCAAAAACAATAAAACTCATTAAAGTTTAATAAGCTCAATGAATACATTTGAAAGAAATTGTAATCTATACCATACAATATAACTAAAAATATATGGTTAAAAATAGAAAATATTGATTATATTACTTTTTTTCCCTCAGGAGTTAGAATGCACAATAAAAGTTTGTATGAAAAATATGAAATATAAGTTCTAAAAAAACCATGATCTTTTATTTATTTTTAATGCATTTTTTTACAAATTTATATTTAGTTCGTTTAAATGAGATATAAAAGTTTTTGAATTAATATCGCTTTATCGCTTGAATTAATATCGCGAAACGTTAAAAATTCATTTAAGAAAGTGTCTTTTTTTTTCTCCATTTAAATGCAAAGTATTCTTTTACAACTTCTTTACATAAATTTGCTTAAAAAGGATATTTTCAAACCCCCCCCCCCCAAAAAAAAAAAAAAAAAAACAACGCTCTCTTTAAATGGTAAAAAATATTACATTTAAAATTAGCTTTGCATATGGACACAACATTGTAACTGAATTAATTTTGCAAATAGATACATAGTAAATTTGCTGAATTCTTATTTAATAATATTGTGTATTTATAATGTGATTTATGGTACATACAAAATACATATTTATTAATGCAATTAAAATTTTATGCCTATTATAAATAACAGAAAAATTTTAAGAAATCTGGAAAATAATAAATGCAGTTATTTCAGTTCATTTCTTATTGATACATCCAATTTTCTTAACATCAGGGTTTTGAAGCTTGCTCTTCAGTAATAATGTATAATTTAAATGAAATAATATATAATTAATTTTTAATAAAGTAAATAAATATAAATAACATAACAATAAATTTTAATTGAATGAATAAGAATTTTATTTTAAATTTGTCATGAATTTGCGCGTTTTATTTCATTATTCAAGAGTTCAGCAAGGATTCTTATAATGGGATTTGCAATCAAATCATTACTTCAAATCATATCTCTGTTGCTTATCTCCTTATCTAGAACCGAACGATTAGGAAGTCACAGTTTATTGTCTCTCTTATATATGTATTTAAATAAGAGTTTAATTAGTTCATGTGTGAAACAACAAAACTAGATGAATTTGATTCGAATTGAAATTATCATAAACTTCTAGTTCTACAAAATATTCATCTACCGCTCCTCTATTTCCATGTTTCTTTTTATCTAGTATAGTTCAGATAGCATTTGAGAAAATGGTTGGCCTTCCATATTAGAACATGCATTTGAAAATGAAATGGTATACTTTGAAAGTAGCATAAATCAGGTATCATGTAGTTCAAATGTATATGATTGTACACATATAGTTAGATTCTTTTCTCTATGTCTGACTTATGAAATACAGAAGTATTTTCTAAGTAAAATGCATTATTAACTAAGCAAAGCAAAGTATTTGTGAAATAATATATTTCTATGGACAAAAGGTAAGCAAATACATAATCGAGAAGAAATTGCTCTATTAACAGATAGGTATATTTATAATTATTTAAAGTTTTTATTGTACTGTAAGTAATTAAAAATGTGTTAAATTAGCTTTATGAACTAAGCAGAAAGCTTTAGAATCGAAATTCGATTTGACTGAAACAGAAAATAGATCTGTAATTTATAATAAATCATTTTCAACCGACATTTCACCACAAATACAAAAACCAACATCCTGAGTACTTTGATACGACTGTTATGAAACAGAATGTATACTGTTACTGAAAAATTTCATTATAATATTTTGTATTTTACAGAAATTTTTTAAAGCTAAAAATTTCTTTAATTTCTTTTATTTAGCTTATGTATGTTACATTTATAAAAATGGAATTCTGTAATGAATTTTTCATTCACTTCTTAATGTGCTACAGTTTTGGAATTTTCAGTAATTATGTGTTCTTTTTAATAATACATTTTGTCATATTTTCAAAGCTTAATTATTTAACTGAATTTCGATTTCATTCTTTTCTAGTACCACCACCTAAGAAAAAAAAATTATTTCAAGAATTAAAAGCGGAAAATAATTAAAATAAAAAAATATATTAATTGTTTAATATATTAAGAAAAGTGTGCTTTTTAAACTGATAATGATTCAAATTTATTCCGTTTTTTTCTCTTTCGAGCAACAAATAGCATGTTACATTCATATGAAAGTATGTGCTGTCAAAATTTCATCGAGTATCTAAATTATGCTAATAACTTTGTCTAGGTCTTACGCGAATACCTTCTATTGAAAATTAGTAAATTGAAAGAATAATGCACTACAGTTTTGTTGTAACTTTATTCATGTTTTCTATTGAAAATTAGTAAATTGAAAGAATAATGCACTACAGTTTTGTTGTAACTTTATTCATGTTTTCTATTCACAATTGCAATTTTATTCATGTTTTCTATTCACAATTGCAATTTCATTCATGTTATTCATACTTAAGTTCTAGCTTTTACATATATTTCTTATGACACACTCACGCACGCACGTACACACTCACACCTGTTGTGCAGTGCATAGTCAGGAAGGAGGCATAGCATCTGATATACTGCGGCCAAAATGTGATTTACTGTGGCCCAAAAGTATATGAAATACTCCATTTAACATACATTTATAATAAATATCCTCTCATAATTTTTATCACGTTTTCTATCTGAAACAGCCAGGAATTTATTTCTAAAACTAAGTTTGATTTTAGTGAGATAAAAATTCTCTCTGTGTTGATTTTCCAAAAATTCTTGAACTTAAAAATGTACATTAAATTTCGTTTTCATATTGACATTACTGTTACATAAAAACTTGAAGCACAACAAAAAGACTTTAAAGACCAATGTTTATCAAAAGCAACCTATTTGATTGACATAAAAAGTAACGATTTCAGAGAATCTTTCATTGGTGGTCTATGATCTGTAAACCAACTGTTCCGATTAATTGATCAATTAATGATCAATTACTCTGAACCATGAGGTCAGAGTAATCAGTGCTTGTCGATAATCATTTGACCACAAGACTCATTACTGAATAAGTTTTTATATCATTTGTTTTTTCTCAATCAATTAAAAAGATTAAATAGAACTATGATCCATCGCTTCTCGAGTTGTTTTAAAAACAATAACGAGTTCAAGTTTCCAGAGAAATGTTTTTTAAAAAAGCGATTCTTTTCTAAATTGCATTGTTGCCGGTGCTGATATTTGGATATATACTTTTGTTATAAAAAAGCTCAACAAATAGGGGAATGGTGATAGAAAGGTCAACTAAGACCAAAAACAACATTCTCAAAATCACTCAAAAATCATTATAAACTTCCAACATTTATTCCTACAGTCAATAAAGATTGTTATATGAGATATTCTTCGAAAACAACCTGAAATATGGCAAAAAATCGCATTTGTTTTTCACCACAATCAAGCGTTTTTTCACAGTTCAGTTATTATACCCGAGTTGATAACGAAACATTCAACAAATACTGATCCTCAAGCTTTGTATTCACTTGATACGAAACCTTGAGACTTTTTCTATCTTTCAAATTAAATCACCTCTCCGTGACCAACGTTTTGAATCCATTATTTTGGTAAAAGAAAATTCGCCAGTGGCTATAAAAAATTTTTCAAAAAAAAAAAAAAAAAAAAAAAAGAGGCATGTTTTAATAATTAAAAAAATTACCACAAGTGTATAGATTAATAAATTGTTAACTTTTATTTATGTCATCATTCTGGTTAGTTTTTTTATCATAGTAATGTATTTGAAATGTGCATATAATATATTATTTTTAAATTTAATGCTTAACTTTTTTATTTTACTTGAAGCAACATTATGTTTGAACAATTATGTGGTGAATTTTACGCAATATAATTAGTTTCAATGATCTGATTCGAAGTATTAAGAAATAAAAATCCGATATGATTTCCTTGTATTATAATGTTTAAAAAACATCTCCATTAAAAGTAATGTTTGACTTTTGGTGTAATTTTGATGGTATTTCCAATTACAGCGTAGAAGGTTATGCTGACCTACTTTCAGGGAATTTAAAAAGAAATCCTTTCACTTAAACTTCTCTATCTTTAATGACGACTTAAAAGGGTGACTAAAGGAAATTAGTTTACAGTTAGTTATGGTGAAACTTTTAACTTGATATTAACTAGAAAATCATGCTTTGAAAATTGCAGGCGAGACTACTATTGAAACAGAAACTGATTCAAGGTGTTTAAAAGAATGGATTGTATTTCCTTAAATTCAAAATGAATTTTCAGTTTTAAATATATATGAAATTGAGTGTGAAATTCCACAAAAATTTAATTGCCATTTCTAATTAAAGTAATTTAATGTTTTTATCTTTAACATGTGGAGGCCGATTGGATATGCTAAAAAATAAAGAGTAAGAATTAGAAGGAAAAAACAATTTTTTGGCTCATTTCTTTGAACTTCTACGCACATTTGGAAAAATATTTGGAATTTACAGAATTCTAAAAAATTTTTCAAGTTTCTAAGAATGTACAAGCGTATCATTGACTATAGAAAAAGTGGTGGAAATGAATATAAAATAAAAAATTATATATACGTTTTGTTCATTTATACGTATTAACAACTCATGTCACAGAGTATAGACTAATTTCATAAAACTAATAAAGTACTAACTAGACTAAGTCATAAAGTCTAATTTCAATGCAATTTTTTTGTGCAGATAGTGAAAAAAAAAAACGGAAATAGGAAAATAAATGCAATTGATTCAAGAAATGTTGTGAATAGTTATTGTGAGACATACCTCAAATATCAATTATGCAACTTGCTAGGAAAATATCCGTATCCTTGAAATGAATAGAAGTATAAAGCGCCCTTATAAAATGGACCAATGACCAGTGATTTGGGGTTTTTGAGAAGCTCCTAGGCACGATGGCCTTTCATAATGGACCAATGACCAGTGATATGGGGTTTTTGAGAAGCTCCTAGGCACGATGGCCTTTCATAATGGACCAATGACCAGTGATATGGGGTTTTTGAGAAGCTCCTAGGCACGATGGCCTTTCATCCTCTATTCGGCGAATTTGATGGATAAGTAACAGACAATATATGTTGAACGCAATTTTGAAGCTGTATTATTTAATTTTAATTATGAGGAATATATTAAAAAATAAACAAAAATAAAGAAAGAAAGAAGGAAAAAAAAAGAATTAAAATTAAGAAAGAGAAAAATAAAAATAATAAATGATAAAAAATGATAAAAAAATTATTAATTATTAAATAATATCATTTTACCTAACGTTACTAATATCTATGTACTAGAATAGATGCATTGGACAATGGCAGGGAACTTTCATGCTGACGTGGTGCGGGTGGGTGGGTCTCTTAATGAAGTAGCGTCCGAGGCCTTCTCCTGTTTCTGTTACTTTTGGGGTCGTATACGGGTATTTCTTTTATTGCTGCATTGCTATTGCTATCAAGTTTTTGGTAGTATTTGATGGCTAATTTTTTAAAATGCTCTACTATTGTTGTAAGTTCAAGATCTTCTAATATGACAAACGCATATTTTTTTTATCTACTATTGCAAAGATATAGAATTACAAATGCTAAGTTTTATGAAATGAAGCAAATGTATGCCCCCAATGTACCCAGATGTATGAAAATACTTTATTTTCAATAGAAAGAGATAATAAGAAATTCAAAAGTTAAAATTTTATATAGCCTCTATAATGGGAAAAATAATGCCAATGAGTTAAGTGTTTTTCTTGCATTTGCATATAATAATACGCCTCTGTCTCTAAAACTTGCTGAGATAATAAAGCGGAAGTGTATTGATTTAGATTATTTTTCGCAGCCTTCCCAGCTTTTCCATTTTTTCAACCGGTGTTCAGGAAAGAGTTTAGTTTCATTGTAATTTTCTGAGATAATATATGTATATCACAAAAAATTATGAAAAGGACAAAATCAGAAAATAAAAACGCTTTATTGACTTTCATTGATTTTTTTTTTCGGATAATGCATTAATTGAAATGCTAAGCAACTTGATCAAAATGAAAACTTGCGACAAATATTCAAAATTGCATTTTTTAAATAAGTCTTATGCACCTGCGATCGATTTTATTATTTGTGTCTTAAAGACAGGATCTTTTAAATTTCCAAGCAAAGATCAAGAGTATATGAAGGATCGAGGAAGGAGGAAATGAAGGATCCGGTTTGAAGTCTTCGGCTCGGACTTTTCATTTTCTTCTTTTTTATTCAATTTATTTCATTTTTTGCTTTTAAACTTAATATTTATTTCTAATTTGGATGAGTTCATTATGTTTTAGATGTAACAACATTAGTGCGCTCTAAATACACCGTATCTTTCTCCTCAATAGTTTCGACACAGGAAATATTTACTTTTAAGTGAGTTTCATAAAAATTTGCTTTCATTTTTGGTTCGCAGTGCACTTTGATGGAATAAAATTGCATTTGCACTTTTCCACTAACTGCAAAAGTTTAAAACAAGTTAGAATTTTCTTTTCTTTTGGAACATTTTAGGTCCATAAAATATATCCCCGGTTTTATTTTAGGTACTTATCAAATAAAACTATGCGAATGTCTATAAAAGAATTTCTCATAGCCCATGGCCCGTCGTGCACTTTGCTAAGAGCCACTGTGGATAGCTTTGTGCTTGGGGCATTCACGAACAAAAAGTTACTTGTTCAAAAATTGTAAAAATACAAAAAATAGAGTCCATGGTAACAAAAAATGTAATACTTGTCCACAAGCTGGTAAAGAACAAATGAAAAATAATACATAAAAATGTTTTGTAAAACAAAAATCTTATCTATTTATTGCAATGTAAGAAACACGAGTTGAATTATATAAGAAAAACAAGTACTAAACTTAATAAAAGAGTGAATAGTCATAGATATACTATTAAAAATTTATAAAAAGTGAGTCTTTTCACTATGAACTTCTACACTTTTAATATCATATTTTTGATAATATTTATATTTACATTTTGGAAAATAATATTGTTGATTTAAAGAGAATATTAAATCTAGAAAATATTCAAATTTGCAGTTTAAAAACTTTGTTTCCATATAGACTTAACAGTAAGATAAATGGTGAAGGTTATGGGAATTTAGATAACTTCTGTTTTTATAACAAGTTTAACGCTTAAAACTTTTTGGGTAAAGAAAATTATAATAAAAAAATTAAAGAGAGGTGAAAGAAGAGGCGGCAATTATATTATATTTGAGGATTTTCAGAATTATTTTAATCTGGATCATAAAAGTGAGAACATTTTTTTAAATTAAAAAATATCTTTCTGGCCTCAGAAAAAAAATAAATTTAAAGGGTTTATTAATAATAAATTTGGAGATTTCAAATTTGAGAACTCTTTCACTAAATTTATAATTTTAGATCTGATTAAATTCAAACTATGTAAGAAAAAAAAACGAGTTACTATTTAATAATAATAATAATATAAATAGAGAGTTCTGTGTAGTGAGATTTTTGGATATAAGTTTCGAAAACCTGAAGTTACTAAAAATTGTGCACAGCAGTAAAGAATTTTTCCTTTAAAAGATAGTGCAGTTTCTTCAATAGCTTTTAGTTATTCAACAGCTTCAAGGAAATGAATTTGTGATTATAATTACTATAACAAAAATTTAGATAAAATGAACAAAGCAGACTGTAATTTTAATAATGAAAATTATAGAGATTTTATAGATTCTGATAAAGGACATATTAAAACAGGAAATTTAAAAATTATTGATTCAAGCACTTTAAAAGAATTAATGGAAAAGGGAACACAATTTGCTGTATGAGATAATTGTTTTATATTTTTTACTTAACTGGATGTCATGTTCTGATATTTAATAAATCTTTCACTCACTTCCCCCCCCCTAGTTATAATACATTTAAATCACAGTTACTATGCATTTTAAATAAAGTATCTTTTGAAGGAATATAGACTTCAATCTACGCATATCATAATTTTTCTACATTTGTAAATAATTAAGTTCTTTTTTTATTTTTAAATTGTAAGACTTTGGCATAGACCATGAAGAAAGTATGCGTTATCAAAACGCTTGCTTTGATTTATGTTTAATATTTATACCATGTATTTGCGTAGAACAAATTTAAGAAAATAAATTGTCAACAAATAAATTTTTCATCATTTATTGCAAAATTAAAAGCTATAAATACAAAAGCAATGCCACAATATAGAGTCATACAAAAGAGAAAAAGAAATGAAAGGCAGTGTAAACACTTTAAATGAAAATGTGCAAATTATTCTTTGGTTTTAGAATGAATTAATTACATTCTAAATTAACTTATAAAAGGTACATAAAAACAGTTGAACACTTTCGTTACAGCCGATGAATTATTCTGCAGCGTGGCGCCATCTCCCGTCACTAAGCGATTAAAAATACACCATTGAATTTCAGAATAAAAAAGGTATGATTATAGTAAGATGATTTTTCAAACGCCATTTGCTACTTTTGAATAAAATTAATTTAGAGCTTTCAAATATCAAGGAGTATAACTTTGGAGGATAAACATATAAACTGAAACTTCAAGATTGTTAAAATCTCGGACAGCAGCAATCGATTGGTATTTGAAAGAAAGTTGCTAAGAAAGTAAAAAAAAAGAAAAAAAATATTTTTATTTAGTTCGGAATGTCCTAAATTTATTATTTTTAACATAAAAAAAGAACGTAATGTATGCCATTGTATATGCGATCCTTCGACTATAAAGATTTAATGAATATGATATAATATATATTCTTGGTTTTTCCATTATTTCTTTCTATTTTAAACAAAACATTAACAAGAAAAATAAGTACCATATTCGATAACATTTCAAATTCTACTTCTAATAACCACTTTTTCTGCTTCCAGATCCACCTCGTGGAATTCCGTTAAAAGGGCTTCCCATACCCAGAGATCGCCCACCAGCTCCTCCAATGGCTGAGGCCCCACCGATTCCTCCCATGCCTCCACCGATACCACCAATTCCAGAGGCTCCACTTATTCCCCCTAAGCCACCTGCACCTCCCATCCCTCCAGATCCACTCATTCTTCCTGAAACTCCTTTGATTCCTCCTACACCAGCTCTGCCAACACCTGCCATACCAGAAGAACCACCAAAAGCTCCCCCTCCAATGCCTCCAGCTCTTCCCCCTACACCACCAGCATCAGTTCCAAATCCTCCACCGATTGCTCCGACACCTCCACGTCCACCAGCGCCTCCAAGTCCTGCATCTCCATAACTGCTTGTGCCTCCAAGACCGGCGCCTCCAAATCCACTTCCGAGATTATTTCCACTTCCAAGTCCACCTGCACCTCCAAGTCCTCCTGCACCTCCAAGTCCACCTGCTCCAGGGGCACCTCCAAAACTTCCTGCTCCTCTAAGTCCTCCTGCCCCTCCAAGTCCTCCTGCACCTCCAAGTCCTCCTGCACCTCCAAGTCCTCCTGCTCCAGAGGCACCTCCAAAACTTCCTGCTCCTCCAAGACCTCCTGCTCCAGAGGCAAATCCAAAATTTCCTGCTCCTCCAAGTCCTCCAGCGCTCCCGATTCCTCCTGAGGGTCCTCTCATTCCACCTATAAAATAATCATTGTAATGAAATATGCAGTGACATACATAATGCTGATTAGTGAAAAGGGATTCAAAAGACAACTTTAAGAAATCGATGTGTGTTTATAGCAAAACGAAATATTTCAAATGTAAACTCAATCATATGTATATCAAATTTTATTATATTAATATAAGAACCTTTTTTTAATTATATTTTATTGCTTTATTTGACTAAAATATATCTTTATTTTTGTAGAATGCTCATTTCAATTCAATAAATAACTACAACAACTCATAATTACAAAAAATAATAAAAGGAATTATAAATTTATCTAAATTACATGAAGATACAATAAGAAATATGTTTATCGGACTCATTGTTAATTCCTAGAATTTATGAATTGAAGCAATACACACCTCGTCCTCCAGCACCACCCGTAGCGCCTCCTGCTGGTCTATTGTACCTTTCTTGAATTCCTGAAGGTGTCTTTTCAACTTCCATGACAACATCGGCAGGATTTTCTTTTCCGTCAACTCCAGGTTCGTTAGTTTTCACAAGGGCTTGAAATCCGTCAGACCCTGCAGTGTAATCTACTTTCCGGTAAAGACCCTGGGCGTCCTTGTATCCATAGCTTCCTCGAACATTGCCGCTGGCATCCCCTTCTTCGGTTCTGAATGCGGCACTTCCTTGTCCATCGGTTGATTGATAGCCCATGTTGAAAGGTTTGGGCTGGGTCTGAAAAAGCAATTTAAATAAACTAAAAAGGCAGAATTATCAAAAAAATTGCA
Source organism: Argiope bruennichi (assembly GCF_947563725.1). NCBI lineage: Eukaryota > Metazoa > Arthropoda > Arachnida > Araneae > Araneidae > Argiope > Argiope bruennichi. The sequence continues at coordinate 63,234,890 of NC_079154.1, forward strand.
ATCTGATTGAAATTAAAATGATCATTAAATACCAAAATTAAGATTAATAAGAAATTATAAATTAAAGTTCAAAAAGTTATTTCCAAAATTTTTTAATTAATCTGTAATAAAAATAACTAAAAGTTCGTAATAATAAGAAGTCCGTAAAGATTATAATTTTGCATTAAAGTCTATAGTATTCTTTTTATTTCAAAATATTAATACGTATTGCTCTGAAATTAAATGTGCCGTTTGTAGATTTATTTTGACAAATGTTGAATTGGTGAAGATTGCTAACAGAAATATATATATAAAAAAATGGATTGGATTTTAAAATATTGATATTTTGAGAACTTTATGAATTATAGAATAATCAATACGTTTGTTTAAATATTTCAAGATTCATGTTTAATAAGAGATATTTTGGAATAACGTATTAAGGCAAAGCCAGCTTCTTGCTTCTTTTTATAGTATATTTGAATGAATTCGATTGCAAAATCTTTTTTAATGAAATATTTTTTAGAAACGAAATGATTAATTGATTTTGAAATAAAATTTCTTTCAATAAATGAATTTTCCAAAATTGGAACTCCACTTAATGAATTTTATTTTACATCGTTTGAGTAAATTTGAAAAATAATGGGATGATAAATAAAAATTTTAAAAATTAATCTGCAAGAATCTTGCTGAAAATAAATAAGTTCTGATATCGAAATTCGAGATATTTTATTTGCTATTATAAACATGACATTTAATGCTTTAATTATTGTTATTAAATAATTAATATTACTTACATCTTCAGTTCCAGCTCCTCCTCCAATTCCCCCACCAAATCCATATGCAGATCCACCGGCTCCTCTCATTCCACCAAGGCCAGCAGCACCTCTTCCCACTCCTCCAAGGCCTCCAACAGTTCCTCCCATTCCACCAAGACCACCAGCACCTCCTACCATTCCACCAAGACCACCAGCACCTCCTCCAATTCCACCAAGGCCACCAGCACTTCCTCCCATTCCTCCAAGACCACCAGCACCTCCTCCCATTCCACCAAGGCCATCAGCACCTCCTCCCATTCCTCCAAGACCACCAGCACCTCCTCCCATTCCACCAAGGCCACCAGCACCTCCTCCCATTCCACCAAGGCCACCAGCACCTCCTCCCATTCCACCAAGGCCACCAGCACTTCCTCCCATTCCTCCAAGACCACCAGCACCTCCTCCCATTCCACCAAGACCACCAGCACCGCCGCTCAATCCTCCAATGCCTCCAACACCGCTACCCATATTTCCGAGTCCTCCTAATCCTCCAACTCCATCACTAACTCCTCCCAAACTTCCTGCACCACTGCGACCAAGATCATATCCTTTGCCAGATACGGATAATGCCAATGCAAGAATTGTTATCGTAATCTGAAAGAAAAAAAAATAGTGAACATTAACTTAAAGAATCTCATAATAATCATGTGAATTGTATATTTTCATTCTTAGAATTTATACATTTTTTTAAAGAATTGCCTGATTTTTTAAACCATGGTGAAATTCGATTTTTATTCAGATAAAACCACAACAGAATTTATAAATGGAACAAGAAAGGTTAAAATAAACTTAAGATTATCACAAATAACAAAAAATAAACACGATGCCATAAATTAGAAGCGATTATTGATTCATATTTGTTTAAAATAGATTCGCTGCTATATTGGAAATTTTTATATAAGAAGTTATTTTACTTTGAATAACAGACCTGGCAAAGCTGCTAACCAAGCTACTAAAAATTGGTAGCTGGTTAGAAGTAAACTAAATATTAACCCATTCACTGCCAGCGAAGTTTATAAACGCTTAATTTTACAGTAATTTCCTACGGGATATGTCGTAAATGGCAGTAAATGGGTTGAAACTGGAACAATTTTAGAATTCGAATAATTTATTTCTGAAAAATACAATTTGTAGTATAGTTATTTCTGATCTAATTATATTATTACAACTGAAATCAATAATTAAAATGTCACTTAGTAAAAATGACATATTTTATAAATTATTAATGAAAATAGAGATTTACTATCAATCTTCGTGTATTTAAAATATTGATTATTAAACTCAATATTCCTATATAAAAATACTATCCTTTTTTGCTATATCGAACCTTTAACAATATACAGGAGGATATGTTCCCATTCCCTTTGTTTCTATCAGGACAAACAAACAAACAAAAAAAAAACGATTTCAATACAGAATTTTTTTAAAAATAATAATGTAACTAATTAATCTTGGTTTGTTTATCTCAGTTTCCTAAGGGAAAGACGAACATTTTTTTGTTTATTTTACTGTTAATTCAAAAATACAAGAAATTCTGCGTTGATCATAGAAGAATTCAATTAACTTTTGATTGAAAGAATTCATGTTTGTTATAAAGCGTTTTATTTTTTTTTCTACAGGTTTTAAAAGCAATTCATTTCTGTTATATTATTTAGAGAATGAGACTCCCTAATTCAAATTTTTCTGAATGACAAGACTATTGTTTTTCTCTAAGGAATAATTGCTTTTTGCCTTTCATTAAACATATGAAAAAAAGAGAAACACTCGTTAGAATAGAAATCTTTTTTGGTATAGCTAACCTTATCAAACTTAAATTACATATTAAAAAAATGTAAGCCAAAAATAGTTACGACTTTATGAAATTCATTTTACATAACATATTTTAAATACTACATTCATTTGCTTCTTAACAAACTTTAAAAAGTTCTTGATTTTTTATGAAACAAGTTGGGATTCCACAATGCCGTTTGTTTTTACAATTATAAACTTTAAAAAATGCAGCAAAATCATTGTCACTAATTATGTTTTTAAAAATTTTGTTTTGCAATTTTTTTTTATAAAAAGTTACAACAGGAGTCTTGGAAGATTCAGATGAAAAAAAAAAATATTTCCAAAATGACTTAAATGTGGGAAGAACTGAAAAAGTGGATTCATTAAGAAAAAGAGAATGCATAAGAAAATAAGCAGAGTGAATTGAACATTTGCTAAAAACACAATGCTATGAAATGTTTAATTTAGCTTCCTTTTAATGTAGATTCAAAGAATGTCAAATAATAAATATAATTACTTAAAAATATTCTATTTAAATATGGCGTTCAAATCTGCAGAAGAGTTATTTTATAATTATCTAATGACCTTTCTACCTGCATTACATCAATTTTAGAATATTTATAATGAGTACTCTTACAGGGATTGCCAATATTGAAGATTATTTAAATAATATTGTGAAAGAATTAATATTAAATTAGAGATAATATAAATTCTTTCATTATTAATAATTAATTAAAGCATTAATTATTAAAGACTAGTCAAAAAGTATTATAGAATATTTAAAGAGAAATGTGATCATATTTGCACTTGCAGTACATGGAAATTGTTTCCTGGAAATAGTTTTTCATAATAAATGGAATAATCCATTCATAAATCATAACCCTTCATAATCATAAATAATCATAAAATGGGAATAGTCCATCTAAATGATTAATAAATAGATTCTCCAATTAAATATTTAATATAAAAATGTCATCCATTAAAGTTAAGCAAAAATAAACTTTTTTTACTTTCAGAAATTTCAAAACTTCTAGTTAAGCTTTACTGACATATAATAATTTAAAACGATACCAACCGACATAGCAATATTAAAAAAAATAATTCAATCGTAACATGATGACAGAGTACAAGAAAGAAAGAGTCTAGAATGGTATACCATTATCAAAGTTTTAATTCAGTTTTAGAATGCCTTTCTTCGGCAATTCCCATATAAATTCAAGATTATGAATGGCTAAAGTAACTTTCTGATTGTGTACTGATGTTTCAATTTTACCCTCGATCATCTTTGCCAAAACAGTTAGAAAAGATTCCTCGCAGTCATAGCAGAAGCTTTAATAAAGGATACTGGTAAAAACGAAAATAACGTGGAATAGAAAAGGGAAGTGTAGTTAATGGATTGCAATGAAATAAAAAAAAAGTGTTGATTATCAATTTTAAGGGATTTGCGTAACCCAAATGAAACCCAATAACCCAAGTAACTAAGTCAAACTCAATGAATACTTTGCTATTATCAAAGCAGCAAATCCGATAATGGATTGGAAAAAAATGACCGATCAATTTTTGCATATGGCTTTAATTTGAGATCTGACAGAGATTTATACTTCTGAGTCCTACAACCTTTTTTCTGAGACGATTTAAAGTAAAGTTCAGCTGTATAAATACTAAATTGTCTTTACTGTAATATAATTATATTTCAAGTATAAGTCACCAATGAATTATATCCTCCCTAAAGATTAGAGAAATATGGCCGAAATGACAAACTTGATGGGTAGATATAAATGATAAGTCCTAATAATTCATTGGTAAAAGCAAATGCATAACTAACTTTTCATTTAAAGCAATGAACCGTATTTCCCTCTAAAGATAAGGGAAATATGGCCTAAATGAGAAATTGATTAGTATATACCAATGATAAGGCTAAATAATTCATTGATGAAAGTAAATACATAACTAACTTTTTTTCAATTATATTCTCTACAAATTATATCTAGATACTTTGATAGTACACCAAATGAAATATAAGGAAGCATGTCAGAAAAAATGTCTTACCTTTAAAAATTCCATTATTCAGTCAATGTCTAGAAGGTTCCAGAAACTTGGAAGCTTCAACTACGACTCATGCCATCCTCCAAAAGGCACCCTTTTATATATAGTCGGATGTCACGAGGACAATTGTACATTCGACCTCAGAGTTTTTAAAACAAAAATGTTATCAAAAATTTAAAATTTTCTTTTTAATAATTCATCTCATTCTCTTTTGCCTTCATCTTATTAAATTGCTGTTTTGTTAACCTGAAAATGATTATACTTTTCAGAGGGAAAAAATTTGTTTTTCGAAGCAATTTCTTTTTAATTTTAATCTCAGCAAAATGCTTGTTTTGTGCAATTGTGTCCAAACTTGTCATGATGAGAAGGTTGCGGTTTGATAGGAGGATGTGGCTGGAGAGGAGGATAGAGAAAAGAACCGTCACCTTTTTAATGAATTCTTACTGCATTAATTAGAACAAAATGACCACTGCACATTGCTAATTATGGTAATTTTAAAGTTGGGGAAGAAACCCTATGAATTAGATTTTCGTAAGTAGGTCAGTGAAAGTGTAGAAATACTTAATTTTGTTAGATAAAAATAAATTATGGGTGGCTTTCCATAAAAATTTGAACTCATCAATCTAGCTTATATTATTCGAATATGATATTTTATAAATATTATCTTTAAATCTCTACCCTCAGATGGTAAAGATAAATGCTTTTATTTTCTCATTTATTCAGTTGAAATTATACGGTTTCAAATGCATTTTCTTTGTGACATATTAAGATAATTTCGTTGAATTTTTAATGGGAAAAATGTATATTTTTATGGCATGAATAAAATTTGATAGAGAAAAAAAAGTTATTCTTTAAAACGCTATTATCTCAATGCAAATTCAAGAATTTGTTTTTAAAGAAAGTCAAAATTAAGTCGAAAATTTATTTTTCGAACATCCAATTTTTTTTAAAAAAAATCTTATAGTCGCTGTTCTAATTCTCGTCGAAGTTTTGTAGTTTCCACTGAAATGTCTTCATTAATTATTCCTATGGTCAATCTATCAGCTTTTTTTTATTATTCCGTAAGCAACATTCGATTTGATCAACCTCAAAAGAATAATTAGATGTCGGATTAGAAGTGAAACCTTAAGGTATATATATAATAGTATTCTTGTGTTTATGTCTCTCCTATGGTGTGACGTAAAGTGTAAGAGCATTAACCAGTGGTGGTAATTTGTAACTGATCACATCACGAGTATTCGTTTTTAAGATATATGACTGCGTTATAAAAAATCGTTTTTTTTTTTTCCCTTTCGAAATTACATTTTTTTTTTATATTTAATATTTTTTATATTTGCACAGGATTCTTTATAAAAACCGTTAGAATTTTGTTTTTAAATCTATTTTTTTTAGGATCTGCATAGATTTTTTTTTTGTATTTACACACGTTTTAATGTTATTTCATATCTATAGATCCTATTTTTTCAAATTCTAATCTTTGATAAAATTTTATTACGGAAAATTGTAAATTAAAATCTAATGCATATTTTTTTTGTTCAAATTTCGTGTAATAATTTCTCAATACGCTTTGCGTCTCCTGAGCAAGGGAATAGGCAATCTATTCATTAAAAAATATTTTGGAGTTGTTTTAATGTTTTACAGTGTGAAAAAAAAAGTTGGAAAATTTTGTGTTATTTATCATTTGAACCCCAATATTTAAAGAATGAATAGAAATACATTTTTTTTAATTCAAAGATTTTATCATATATTTCTTAAGCTATCTTCAAATTTTAAGTAAATTATTTGATAAATTTCTAAATTAAAAAATGTTTGCTTTATACCGCTGTTTAGCCAAAGAAGCCATTTTTTTCTAATTAAAAAAAAAACAAAAAAACTTTTGCCTCTTAAATGGCACATTTTGTTTCATATATATTTTTCTAATCTTTTATATTCAAATAATTCAAAAATATAACAATATTCGTAGTTACGTACCATACGATTTATTGGTTGGCTTAGTATCAAAAAGGAATAATATATGTATGAATTATTAAAGAAGTTTTAATTTTGAAGCGAAAACACTACTAATACTTTGTATTTTAACATAATAAAAAATAAAATAATTTTCATCCATAACTCATATTATGTAATAGCATATCGGATCATAAAACTACTTTTACTTTTACTTTACAATGTTCATTCACATTTATTTTGTATTTTTGGTGGATTAAGAAAGAATAATTAGCAAAAGTATTGTTAAAATAAAATAACCAGATTTCGATTTTGTTGATTTGGAAGTTATATTGGGCATATTTCCGTATTATAAATTAAAAGGATCTTTAAAAAGTTTTCTTTGCCTTTATTTCTTTTTTTTTTAAGATTCATTACGTAATTCAATGTCGAAGAATTCGAGCTGAATATAGTTAAACAAATATTCAATTGCATTACAAATAGATAAGTTGTTTACAGCTATTTAATACATTTCTTAATAATTTTTGCGCGTAATCTGCTCGAAAGAAAGCCATAGCAGACTGATAGAACGTTTGCTTTTTCTTAGGTTTCTCTTCCTATTTTTATTTTCTTTTTTCTTGAGCGCAGATTCGTGCAATGATTTTATCAAAATTCACCATTAGTATAGTCATGCTTTTCGTGAAATCTGACGAGTTCAAACATTTTGCCGTTGATGCAGTATAAAAATGTGAAAAAAAAGAAGAAGAATACCTGCTGGAATTTTGTCTTAACCACCAGACAAAACTCTAACCATAGCTTGGATAAAACTCAACCACTCCCCCCCCCCAAAAAAAAATATATCGAACAATTTGAAAAAAGAGAAGACTGGACTGTGGAATTTTAAATAGTGTCATTTACGGGATTGGTGGGGAAACGGTGGCCTGGTGGTAAGGTCTCAGCTTCGGAACCGGAGGGCCTCAGGCTCGAGACCCAATTCCAACGAAGAATCGTAGTCTAAGCGGGTCTGGTGCACGGCAAATCCGTGAGGGCCAGACGCCTTCCCGCTGGTGTGATGCGGAAGCTTGGAGAAGGGGTGCCAATCATTTCTCGTCCTCGTTATCTGATTACGGTTCAAGATTACGAGGTTCGTCCAAAAATAATCCTTGTGTTGCTTTTAAACGGGTAACTAAGCTAAAATAAACAGGACATGATAATATGACTTATATCATGAATAATATGACTTTTATTATGAAATAATATCGTTTCTATGCAGAAAAATGTGATACTCAACTTAAACAGTTAACAAATAATGCATTGTAAATCAATTTATTTCATAAATAATGCTGAAATAGCTGAGAATCGTTACCTATTTCTGTATTAAGGTGGTCACACAATTCTCAGAAATTTTTTTATGCTGTACTTATAAAATAACATTTAAAAAGTAATTTAAATAACTTAAATGTTTATTTGACTACTCATTTCCTTTCCAGAATAAAGAAGACGTGTCATTAAACTTGAATTCCTTAAGGCAAGAATTTCATTTTATCTTATCTAAATATTCTTTTATGAGCTGGTGTGTAATAAATATTAAAAATTACAATTAGTTATAAAAATTCAACATTTGTTTATAATATGATTTCAGTACTTTCTTTTAAATTACAAAAGTAATCTTTCCCAGAAATTTATGATTTTTTTTCTCTTTCGTTTTATTTCAAAACATTAAAACTGCCAAACAGAAAATGAGAGCAAGGCCATAAAAAGAAATTGACGCATCGTTGGAAATGCAATTACATACCACTCAAAATGAAAGCGAAGAAGTCTTTTTACAATCAAATATCATGCAATACATAACTATGTATTATTGTAAGAATCATTATAGCTGTCTACTTATCAAAGAAATGCAATTGATTATTTTTTTTTAATATTTCATATCATTCAATCGTACCAACCTTGAAATGCAATTTTAACTGCCTTTAGTTTGGACAAATTGCAAGTTGTTACAAAGGTTAGCAGGAAATTAGGATGACGGAATCATTTCGAAAATATATCATTGAAGTCTGATATAATGATATTCTTCTGTAAATCATTGATTTAATTTTCGAAAACATTTTTTCCACATCTAAGCATTTCCATAGAGCATTCTCTTTCTCGATAATGTTGTTTTAATGTTAGAAAAATGTACTGAACATAATTACATTCATTAAACTTTTACAATAAAATTAAGTTTTTTTGTCGTTATTTATGCTAATAATTTATTTTTACAGAAATAAATTAAATAATAATAATTCTTTAAATTCTTCACCAATTTAATATTAACTGTAATCTCTATTGGCATATGAAATAGAAAAAGGGCACAAAATTCGTTGAGAAGGCTAAATTAATGTTTCATGAATTTTTTCTTTGTGGGTAATATTTCACATTTGCCGATGTTTGTGTGTGAACCGTTTCATTTTATAAATTCATCTGCTACTGAAAGGGGCCTTGATGAGATCACTCAAGGCTAAGAAATAACACTTAACAAAAAAACGCCATTTTCATCAGTAAAGTCCAGGGATTCACGGATAAAATAAAATGTTGACTCAGAAAATTTTTTATATTATTTTTAAATTCGTGAATTTATATTATTTCCATAATTATGCTGTTTAAATAAACATTATCATGAACTATCATTTGATTTTCCTGTGGGAATATTTTAGGATCTATTAATTAATTATAAAGATTTTATGCATATAATATATCTTTTAGGGAATAATCCCGATATTTAGCGTTTAAATCACTATGCTGATAAAATATAATTTATTATGTTTAATTAAACAGAAAACATATATCATGCAGTCGAACAAACTTTACTTTTTGCAGTAAATAGAAATTATCTTTATTGCAAAAGTTTCTAAAATCAATTAGTGTACTTTAAATTAAAAAGAAAAGAGTTATTTTATTTAATCGAATAAGTATAGCCATTAATTCATCCCAATTGTATTTCATATTCATTAATTTCTAATCTATTTATTTAGTGTTAAGAATACTAAGAATAATTTATTACTAATATTAATTTAAAAATAATTTTAAGAATAATAATTTTTCAGAATGATTTTTTGTGTGTGCATAAGGAGTACTATTTATGATCCTGCATTTCTAAATAAAGGATGTTCCAAAATTAAAGCAAGATTTGAATTTTTCACCATTCGTGCAGTGAAGCGTTGACAAACCTATTAAAAAATCCTTTGATAGCTGATAGTTTAGGTGTAGTAAAAATGGGGCGTTACACGATAGAACAACGTGTTAACGCAAGATTTGAAGTATATAAAAAAATCGCATAGTTTTTTTTAAAATTGTTATATTTTTATTGTATCGTAAAGTACAAAAATTAGGGTTATGCATGGGACAACACCTAAAGCAAATGGCCCCCACGCTGGACTGCCCCATATACACTCTTTTGTCGAAATTTTTAATGACCATTTTGCATAACTGTGGCTGAATTTCGTTGATGCAGCGTTGAATTTTCTTTGTCAATGCACGAGTGCTTCTGAGCTTGTTAGTATAAACCTTTGACTTCAAATAACCCCATAGAAAGAAATCCACTGGTGTTGACTCGCACGATCTAGGGGGCCAATTCTCAAATTGTCGAATCGTGGCAGCCAGACTTTTATTATTTTTGAAATATTGTTCAACAATGAAAACACGTTTTTCTATCGTGTAACGTTCCATTTTTACTAATCCTAGACCATCAGCTCTCAAATGGTTTTTTTAACAGGGCTGCCAACACTTTACTGCACGAATGGTGGCAAATGCAAATCTTGAAATCTTGCGTTAATTTCGAAACACCCTTTACAATTCCAAAAGTTTACAAGGAGGGCTGGTAGTAAATTAAAACTTCATTATCTGCTTATCTATAAGCATTTAAAAAAATTCTGAGCGAATGATCTTTTTTTATTTCTAGAAATTGTTGCACAGTTGTTGAAGAATATTATTTTACTATCAATATTCGTGTCAATTTTAGAAAGACAAAAAAAAGTTTTGGTTTGGTTTGATGGAGTATATTGGCGCAAGAACCATTTTTGATTATTCTGCTCCAAACATATGGTGAGAGTTAATCTTGTTTTAAAAGTTTGTATCTAAATTGCATCATTATCATCGACCTGTAAACCTGTAAAATCTTCTAAAAATAATAGCATGATAAAACATAATCTAAAAGTTATTTAAGAATCATATCAAAAAGTAAAAGCCAATCATTTTTAAAAAGGTAAAAAGATGGGAATGGGGAACTTTATGAAGAATGCCTTTTAAAATTTGATGTGGGGAGAATGAAAGTAGCGGATGCGTTCATTGTTAAATTGTTCCATTAAAATATGAATAAACCATCATAGGACACTGACATACTATACATCGGGGTGTGGGTTCAACAAACAGCAAATGTTTGTGTGTGTGGCCAATTCTTAATCTGGTAAGAATTGTATCAAGTTTTCTACTAGACAAACAAGGCCAACAGACGATTCGATATTTTATTAGAAAATTAATTTAAATTATTAGAAAAAAAAGGAAAATGCATCTGACAAACATTTTATATAATTTGATGTAAAAGGAAATAATGCGTTAAGTGAATTACAGATACGAACATAGTAAATTGACGAATGATGATCTCAGTACGTTACGATACATAGAATTTATAGTAGACTATTCTCCAACCGGGGATGCATCTCATAAATGAGGACGAGAAGCTACTGGTATGGTAGTCGGGTCTCGCACCCTGGTGGGTACAGAAATATCGGGGATTGGCTACCTTCTATCAATGATGGGACACACTTCCTTAGGGAAGTGTTGTATCGTGGCCGGCGATGGACCTTAGAACTCAACCATAGTTTCCGTCAGTGTCGCTATCACGGCCGTCTGTTCATTCAGATTTTACCTTGTGCCTTCGGACAGATCGGAATAGTCTGCTAAAATTATAGTAAACTATTATAAAAAAAACTTTTTTAATAATATAATAATATTATTGTGATATTTGAACAATACAACTTCTTGAAATAGAAATAATAATCAAATATCAAAAATAATGTACAATTTTAAATTATATATTAGAAAATGCAAATGATATAGTTACTGAGTTCAAGTGTTAAAATACATAGGCGCATCTTTTCTCTACATCTCAGCAATTTTCTTTATTTTTACTATAAACAGAAGTCATTTTCTCTCTCCTCATTCTCTCCATCTCTCTCACTCTCTTTCTGTATGTTCCACATTTCTTCCTAAACAAGTGTGTCGGATTCAACTAAATTCGATACACTTATTATAGAAGACACAAGAAAGAGCACCGCCAACATTTAAAGCTAAAAAAATCATTTAAATATTTAATTAATTGGAAACTAACAAAAAAGGTATCTTTTATGCATTGAACTATGTATCCCCATTTTTAACTTCTCTTTTATTTTAACACATCTTTTTACAATGTTTTATTGATTTTAATAATGATATAAGCATGCTTAGAATTAAACCAGCTACTCAAACAAAGACACTTTTTTAATACTTCAGCATGTGTGAGCAATATTTGTAGTACTGCTGTAATAAATATTTATAATTTATCAGAAATGTCAATTATCGATGGTTTTTAAAAATAGCTAATTTCAATTGATTTTCTAAGTTTGCTTAAAAGTAAATCATAAAAATTTTAGAATCTAAAAACGATTTTGTATAATGTGATTTTTACATTTAAAATAAATATTATATGTAAAAAGATTTCAAACATCGAGCAACGCTAAGTATATCAAATATTTACAACTACATTAATTCGATTATTACTTTTCTTGAAATTCTTTGAGTATTAACCTTTGAAATATCATTTGCCTCATCATAAGAAATCACACACACACACACACACACACACACACACACACACACACACACACACACACACACACACACACACACACACACACACACACACACACACACACACACACACACACACACACACACACACACACACACACACACACAAACACACACACACACACACACACACACACACACACACACACACACACACACAAATTAAGCAATTAAGAGTAAAATACTCATATATTCATCGAATGGAATAATTAGATTAAACAAATGCGTACGAGTGCTTTAGACATTTTCATTGAAAGATTTTACAGTTGCATGCAATTGTAGCTTGCTTCTCATAGGTAATAGTAAAGCTGCAAGATGTTATAAAAATATTGGGAAAAGAACTCCCCAAAATTTCTGTAAAGTCAGAGGAAAGAAAATGTTAAAAAAAATCAAGATCATACATGTAGATGTCTAACAGAAGTTTTAATTCGAGCGTTATAAGCTTAGCATGTTGATTCTTAACTCATCTGTGGTTATTACTTTTTCAATTTATCGAATTATTTACCTAATTAGATTACTCTGTTCCTATTTTAGTTAAAAGAGAGCAAAGAAAAGGTTAAGTAACTAGATAGGAAGTCTGAATTTCAGGCGTTAGTCGAAGCAGTGAATGTTTTTACTGTGGCTAGATAAGCAATTTTTATCACTTGCTTATGGAAATTGACCTTTTTTTTTATCTAAAAAAATTATTTTCTCAAAAAATTGGTTTTTACATTACCTTAAAAATCAAGAAAATTAATTTTTAAACACATCAATTTCATTTCCTTAGAATTTTTATCTTCGATCAATCTTTTTATAAATTTCTGAAATTTAATTTGAACATATCTGTAACAACATTTTTAATATTACGATGGAATTCATACTTATCTATCAAAATATTCATTTGCATGTTTTTGTCAGAGCTGAAATTAAGATTAGAAAAAAAAAGAATTATTTTCTTCAGACATTTAATTTAATGCAAGTAGGATTTCATTTTCGCTTTTGTTTTGTTGCATATAACTGTTTTAATTTGTAAGCACAATAACTTGCAGTAGACTCATTAAACTCATGTTTTTAATCTAATAAAATAACTAGGTGATTATTAAAAAAATATTTCCTAATATTATTTAACAACTAATATTGTTAACACACTATTTAACAATCTAAAATTAAATAAACTGGACAAATGAGCTTATTACTAAAATCAGCTAGTACTATATAAAGTTCAAGAGATTTTAAAATTTATGTTAGCTGAATTTAGAGGATAGATGGCGCCAGCTATTTTCAACGGTATTTTTATGCAATAATGGAATTATTTTAAACCAGGTATTTTCAAAATTTTTGGAATTATGATTGCGGTTTGGATATTTCAATGGAATATTTACAAAAACCAATATCTAAAACACCTAAACCTCATACCTAAGCCAAATTCATATTCCGGTTGTGATTGAATGTAAACTTTATCTTATTTATGAGAATTCTTATTATTCTTTCGAATGTATTCGATTTATATTAGTGTTATTGGTTCTAATTAATGTCCAAATGTTCTAATGCTATTTATTCTTTATTCAAATCAATTCCCATATGAAATTGACATGCAGAGCAGGAGTAATTTTGTCAAAGCTGCATCGGTTGAAATTCAATAAGTTCACAAAAGATTGAATTTAAATTAAAGAAACACAAACTAGAATTTTTTGAATGAAATATATTTTATTAACAGAGCAACATAAAAACAATGACAGAGAATGATCATACAAAAACTGGCAACCATTATGTTATGCACAAGCACATGAGAAAAATATACATTTGCTAGTTGCGAAGAAGACAAAAGAGAAAGTGACATTCCAACTGAAATATCACCCTTTTCTTTGTTTCAGGAGACCCGTGACGCTGTCTATTACTCAGAGGATAACACACAAACATGAAATATGATAAAGTGAAAAACTTAAATAAGATCTGTTATCACAAGAAGCATTCCATTGCTTGACAATGAATGCCGTTGTAACGACTGATTGTCAAGCAACGAAAGGTAACACACACGCACACTCAGCAGTACACAAGTATACAAAATACCATTTTCGATCACCTTAAAGCTTTTATAAATGCCATATTGATTCTACTCCTAATCAGAGTGATCTAATAATAACGTATTTTGGTCTCTGGCAAAATTGCTTCTCCTTCCAGAGGATATATTTTAAGTATGAAAAAGCTGTACCTTAAATCATTAAACATCCAAAGCACGGAAGCACTTGTTTTTTGCAATAAGTGCATCAGTGCTGTGAATATATTAAAGCTCCTCTGATCAGCAATTTTATTCAGAGACAATTCACGTTTTAATAAGACCCTTCTGAAAGAGAGTTAAGTCCTTCGATAAAATTGAATATCTTCATTTGGCACTTTTTCGAAGTCCTTTTGTTCATAACTTGAAAATTATCCGTTTAGGTTGTCGTTTAGTATCCAGATTTTCCAGATCTTACTCCAGCACCAGCTCCGTAACCACCGGCTCCACCTCGTCCGCCAGCGAATCCACCTCGTGCTCCACCACCGACTCCAGCTCCAGCTCCGAATCCACTACCTGCTCCAGCACCTCCAGCTCCTGCACCATATCCACCGGCTCCTGCACCTGCTCCATAGCCTCCTGCTCCAGCTCCGGCTCCAGAGCCAGCTCCATAACCTCCAGCACCTGAAAGTGTTAGATGAAATATTACTTAACTTTCCATTTTTTAAACTTTAAATGCACCTTTTGATTTAACCCTTAATTGGGAAGTGAAAATTTAGGACTTAACTGGGGAGGTGCTGTCTACGAGACCGCATTTTCTTTACACTCAAATTAAATTTTCTAATGAAAGTATTAATAAGCAAATTGACCAATATATTCTGCTTCTTCTCAAACTGCATGTTTCCGAAAGTTCATTCTTAGCGGTCTGAGATACCGCACTTCTCCAGATAAGGTTTAGATTATTTTTAAGAAAATGATGATAATACTGGCTTTTATTTTGGAAAACATGTTGCCTTGCATTTTAGTTAATTGTTTAATAATAATTAATTTAAGTATTTATGCGTTAATATACATATATATTTTTTTTTACAATTTCTAATAATTATTGATGTTCTAACTGACTTGCCATCAACTTACATACTAATATTCTCAATTTAGAAGATCGAAGTAATAAGTTGGTTCATCTTTGATAACAAACATTGCTCACAGTTTCGATATGCTTGGACGGCATTTTATTTACTCATTCTTCTGAAATTCTTGTCGATTATTATATTTGCTAATTTTGTGCGCAAAAAAATCTGAGAAGAATTATTATTTTATTTTTTACATTATTTTTCATATTAATTTTACATTTCTCTGTAATCTAAACCATTCGATTGCAGAAAGCGATAATCAAAGGTCAATTTTAATATAAATATTTAAGAAACTTTCAAAATTTAATACTTTAGTTATTCCTCAATTAAAAAATCTATTAGTAAGGGAATTGAACTAAGGCGTTTTTTAATAACATACCAAATTTCACTCGAATTCACCAAATTCACCTTTAGAATCGCTCTTCTTAATAGATTATTAAAGACGGACAATTCAATAACATTATAGGATTTGATTATATAGTCAAATCTGGTAATATTCATGACTAAGAATTCTCAGCATCACATGGACAAAATTTCAAACTTATTTCAACTTACCAGCGCCTCCTCTGTAGGATCCAGCACCTCCAGCTGGGGTGTACCTGTCTTGGATACCTGCAGGTGGCTGTTCAGCCGTCAGTTGGACATCAGCGGGGCTTTCTTTGCCGTCAGTTCCTGGTTCATTGGTCCTGATGTTGGCACGGTATCCGCTGGCATCAGCGATGTATTCGACTACTCGGTAGAGTCCCTGAGCGTCAGTGTATCCGTATGTTCCCTTGACGTTACCGCTGGCATCTCCTTGTTCGTTACGGTAGTGTACATTGCCTTGTTCATCAGCAGCTTGGTAGTCGAAGTTGTAGGGTTTGGGGGCTTCCTGCAATGATAGATTAGTTTGAGTTTTGTAACCAATACATGAAGATTAATGTATTTATTAAGGATAAAATGGAAATCTATTTTATAGTGAAGCAAAATTAAACACGAAATTATAATAAGTTTATTTGAATTAAATTTATATATTTAACTATTACAACAAATAAAAGGATTTATCCATTTATTTAGTAATTGGTTTACATCGGGGAGATGCGGAATTGTTTTACTAAAAGAGGCGAGTGGGTAAATAATTTGAATTAATATGTATAAAATAATTTTCAGCTATAAAATAGAAAGTTGTTCTTAATTTCAACAGTAATGAAAATGTATTCGACATTAACCAATATGTATATCTAAGAGAATATGCTCATTTCAAATGCTTCACAATTTTTTAATTACACTTTGCCTTCAAAAATAATTCAGTTTAGGAAAATTGTGTAAAAAGGAAAATTCAGATATTCTTAATGCAAAATATATTTAAATATATTCAAACTGCTTTCGTATTTCATTAATTTTTTTGTAGTGGCAAATGAATATTTGTAGCATAAAATCTGATAGATGAATGAAAATCTTATACCAATTTTTAAGAATTGCTAGCCAGAAAATATGTATTATTTTAAGTTTTAGCAAAAACGACATGAAAAAATATTAAACTTTCATTATATGTCAATGGGTAATCCAAAGAATTCGAATGACAAAAAGCCAAAGATTTAACATTTCATTAAGAAATTTTATATTTGTTCAATTATTATAGATGAGAAATTAATAAGAAACTTTTATATGCTTACTGCTCTAAAATTCGAAGGAGTTTTCTAATTAAAAGCCCAAGAGTTTTTAAATATAATAATTTAGCATTTCTAATATTATTATGAAAATTGTTCTTAAGGCACGTTTGAAGCTAGTGAAATTTAAGAATAAAGTTTTCTATCAAATATAAAAATTCTTACGTTTTGGCCTCCAAATCCACCAGATGATCCACCTCCATATCCCCCTTGAGCTCCAGCTCCTCCTCCATAGCTACCTGCTCCAGCTCCTGCACCGCCACCGTATCCACCAGCTCCTGCTCCACCCCCAAATCCACCGGCACCAGCACCACCTCCGTAACCTCCGCTACCTACTCCACCTCCATAGCCTCCACCTGTGGCCAAAGCATAGCCAACAACGGTCATCATAACAACGGATACCTATAAGGAATAATAAGGAATGGATATGTTATTTTACATGAGTTAATTAATTGTATTAAAATGACACTTAACACATATTATTGCAAATAATAACAATTCTGAATTTTATTCAGTTTTAAGAAATATATTGCTAATAGAAAAATGTTTTAGACAGCATTTTGAATGATATTTTAATAAAATAATCGTATTAAGGCAAAGCTACATAAGGGCTTAAGTCAAAATATGAATTTCTGTCCTACGTTAATTTTCTTAACATTTGGCTTTCTTGCAATTTTCTTGAAAAAACAAAATTTTGCAAATATTTCTATTAAAAGAAAATATTTTGAGAGAATTTAAAAGAGCATTTTGAATTATTTCATACTAAAATAGTGGTATTAAGAAAAGTTATGCAAGTGCTTAAGGCAAAATATAAATGTTTCTTTTACATTAATTTCCTTTAAAATTTGACTTTCTTGGAGATTTCTTAAAGGAACAACATTTTTCATAAATTTAAATTTTAAAAAGCTGTAATTCCCTCTAAAGATTTCTCAAAATTTTGGTGTGTTTTCCTTATTGTTACCGATAAATAATTTTTCAGATTTTTAATAGTATTATTTGAAGTTTTGGATACATGAAAAAAATTAAGATTTTAAATTTATTAATTTAAATTTATTTTTTGTGTATAGGGGCTAGTTCAATCACTGAATTTTTGAAAATCATTTAATAAACTATAGAAATAGAAAATTTTTCTCAAGACACTTGAAAGATTTCGAGTGCTGTCTACCGAGTTTTCAATCATATGAAAGATTAATTTTATATGCCGCCTTTGGAATTCAAAAATATAACAAACACAAACACTCAAAATTTAAAGCTTTACCCCAATACATTTCCCAAGGAGGAAAATAATCTTTATATTAATACATGATACTAGGAAATTATGAAACTTATTAAATAATATTAATATGTAAAATGATAGATATGGGAAAAGTAAAATTTACTCAAAACAGTAGACATCATTTACAATATTTTAATTTGCATTGCTTTTTTTATTATTTAATGTAATTTTTCTTGCAATCTTTTTTTATCCATTTTTGCACTCTTTTGTGTAAGTACATTTAGTAATTATGATTTATAGTTAAATATTTAAATATTTTTACACGGCTATTTTTTGAAAATTGGAAATATCTAGAGGCATTATGTTTAGAATATTTTTGAAAAACAAGAAGATCAGTATTCTTAATAAATAATTTCTTTGATAATTTTCCTGTGATATAACCACCCGTTTCATATAAAAATGTGTGATTTTATCGATTTTGTATATAAAGTAAAGTAGCTCTAATTAAATATAGGCCCTACCCACACTTTTAAAAGCTGTTAAACATCAAAAATATAAAACATAAAAACCAAAAGACAAATGAGTTATTTTAAAATTCTGATGTTTTTAATTTACAAAACAATGCAAAGGAAATTTCGTCTGCCTAATAAATTTAATAAACATTCATTTGTGTATTGCAAGTTACGCTTGTCATCCCAGTAAAGATTAGATGCAAGTCTGAGCTTACTTAATGAAAAATTATAATTTGCTTTAAATTTAGAATTTATGAAGAAATTCGTTATTCTTCAATTATAAATTTATTTTTAAATCGAATTTAAAGGTAATTAATATTTTAAAGTAAATTTATAAATCAAGTTTAGTTAAACTTTCATTAAAACTCTTAATAAATTATTTATTTTATAAAGTTAATTATCTATACTTATAAAGTCATAAATATATTAAAAAGCTCTATATGAGTTTAGTTAAATAGAACTTGGCAATTAGTAAATACAAAATAAGCTCATATTTTAAATTTTCTTTTAAGAAATTAGTTATTTAGAATTTATAAAAATAAAAAATAATTTCTTTTAAGAAATTCGATATTTAGAGTTTATTGAAAATATTCAGTAAAACTCATATTTCCCGGATGTTTGCTTTAGATTTTATCCCATAATATGAATATTTTACTTTTAAAGCACAAGTCAAATATTCAGTTTCTATATGTATAATCTTTATATTTGTAGAGATATAGAAGAAACTGAAAGAGCGTCATTAGATATTCAGATTTTATTGAAATAATTTTTTTTAAAGAAATTATATATTTAGAATTTATTTAAATTATTTTTTAACGAAATTAGATATATAGATTTTATTAATAGAAAAATGTTCCTTCAAGAAATTAGAAATTTAGACTTTATTGAAAATATTCAGTAAAATTCACAATTAAAAAATGTTTGCTTTATATTATATTTCATACAATGAATATTTAACTTTTAAAGCATAAATCAAATATCCGTTTTCTATATGTATAAGCTTTGTATTAGTAGATATATTGGAAAAATGAAAGAGCGGTCGTTACCTTAGCGAAGTACATGTTGAAAAAGTATGAGATCTGATGGACACTGAATCCAAGGAGAGAGTAAAGAAGATGCTTCGATTACTGAAGACGACTCTTCGATTGATGTTTCTCCGACTGCCGATCATGCTTTTATACACATCCCCAATCCAGTTACTCACGACTGAGGGCTGTGCTGATCCCCTCTCACCTGACCTCATCAGTTCCTACTCATTAATTTGCACATTCTAAAGAGCTCTATTTGTTTTATTTCTGTTTTGTTCACCCTTTTCTCTCCACGGATCTTCCTTTGCTTTTCTTTTGTTTATTCCTTGACCGCTCGTTGCACTGAAAGGAAAGGAGCAAGATCAAGAAATAGGTGAGCGGATGGCTCGCGGCTGAAGTCGCTCTTAATTTCACTTTCGATTTCTTTCTTCTTTTTCATCTAGATTGATATATATATATATATATATATATATATATATATATATATATATATATATATATATATATATATATATATATATATATATATATATATATATATATATATATATATATATATATATATATATATATATATATATATATTTATGTATCGCGTGCTCCCAGGTTCGATCCCCGGGCTGGGCAAGATCGACTTGGTCTTCCATCTCTTCAGTACCTTCAGTGAGTTGATTAGCTAAGGACCAAGCATGCTTGGAAATTAAATATTGAGGGTTCCGTTTTAGGCTGACCACTTAACCGGGACATATGCCTTGCACCCCAGGGCCCTCGGTCAAGTAAGCAGGTATGGGAACTCTAGGCCTTAGCCCATATGGGCTCCTGTGCCACTGAGTTTACATACACACATATATATATATATAGTTACTACTAACACTACAACTTAATTTTAAAGCTACTATTTAACTCCTCTAAAAGTTTGTTCCTCTAATAGTGAAAGTGCGTTGTGTTCTTGGAAGCAGCAAATATTGTTCGTTTGAATTTTATTTTTTATATAAAATTAGCTTAAAGCACTATTTGTTTTCTAAAACAGCCGTGTTTCGGAAAAGTTGTAACTATACAGATTAGTAGTTTATACAATTTAACAAGGTATTTAAATCAGAATTGCTCTTGAATCTATTAAATGTTCGATATAATCATAATCTTAATCATGAATTCTTTTCATTTTGTTGTTATGACACAAATCAGAAGTCATGGAAATAAATATATATGCTTGTTTTACTTTTAGAAATTCGTGAGTTTATTTATACTTTAAAACAGATGTGATGTATATTTTGTGTCAAATTTACAAATTTTTCATACTAAAAAAAAACACCTCTTTCTTGGAAAGCTTTTAATGAATGGATGTTTTTTGTAAAATAACATGGAGCACAGTTTTCTTTAAACTTTTAAAATACTTATGAAGAAAACCTGAATAAAATGGCAATAATCTTTACTTAATTTAAAATTACAAACCGCTGCATATTTACTTCACTTAAAACTGTTTTTAACAGTTTTAAAAATAATAATTTCCAAATAATTAATGAATAATTTATTCTCAAAATTTATCTTCAAAAATTATTGCTTTTGTTTATTTGTCTTGCTTCATATGTTTATTTATACAACTGTAAAGAAGGGTTCACACGAGGCTAACTATTGCGCGTAAGGGAAAGCCACGCCTACTTCAGGAAGATCACGTGACCCCAATGGAACAATAGCAAATCGACTATTTGCTATTATCCTGTTGGGGTCACGTGATCTACCTGAAGTAGGCGTGGCTTTCCCTTACGCGCAATAGTTAGCCTCGTGTGAACGCTGCTTAAGAACATTTACACCTCACCCAGCCCTACCCATATGTGGTATCTGATAGCTTCAAGAGATACACAAGCATAATGATAATTTATGAAATGACTATTACCCGATTCTCTCTGAAGGCGTATATCCTACCATTAGATATATAGTCAAAATAATCAATCTCCCATGGTCGCGAAGATCGACATACTGAGTATGACAAATTTTCATCAGTGGAGCCACCCCCTACCACCACCACCACTACACACACTCTTCCGTAAGATATTATTTATGAAAACCTCGATTGAGGAATTGATAACTTGTATGCTCATCCATTAGGTAATTGACGTTTTACATTTAAGTATGAAAACTGATCACATTAAATAAAATAAAGTTGAAATTATTTATTGGAAAAATTTCAAATAAATAATCACTTTCTTAATATTATAATGACAAGCAAAATTTCTATATGAAGATTGATTTTTATGAATTTCTTACATTAGCAAGTGGTGAAGGAAAATGATTTATATAAATTTACATACATACTGCAACTTAAAATCAAAAATGCAAAAATAAAAAAAAGTAATTCAGTATTAAGGGGTTATTTTAAAGCTTAAAATCATTTTCACTTAGACAAAAAAAAATTGCTTTTTTAATTAATGAGATTTATTTTTCAATTTTGCAATATGTTTTATTGTTGTATTATTTTTTTATATACTGACGTTACAGTTATGTTATTTTCATCGTTTTGATAATTTTGTATGTATAGTTTATATATAAAACCTTGCATAATTACTTTACTTAATATAGAATTAGTTCTTAAATTTTTTTTAAAAGGATCAATGTTTAAAAATTGTTCCATGCTATAATATTCTTAGAGTTTCACTAAATTTCAAAATACATAGTATAAAGTAAATTTACCAATATTGACGAATAAATGTAGTAGAACAACAGAATAAATATAAGTTACGATTCAACAGTTACATATAAGTTACAGGGTGGTTATAATTAAACTTCACCTATAAACAGCATCATACTACGCAAACGGGTGAACGGATTGCAACGGAATTTGATATATAGACTATACAAGAGATGCGCTCATGGAATTGAAAAAAAAAATTATTTCCAAAATGTCCACCAGAGAGCGCCTTTTCCAGAAAACCATTAAATTTAACATAATAAACGATCAAAACGGAATACCGAAACAATATTAACAATTCAGAATAAGAACTATAAATAATAAAATGTTAAACCGGGGAAAGCTGTCAGTTCTCGGAAAAAATGTCGAGATCTGCATGCTTCCGAAGAAGAAGAAGCTTTATGCAAAACAAGTTTGGATAAGAAACCTTTGCGGTCATTATCTTGTTTTATGACGATGTTTCCCGCTGTAATGATGACGGTATCTTGTTGCAACGTTGAATGACTTAAAAAACTCCAAAAGGCTTCATGTGCGAAGCATCACAACTGATCAGTTACGATCTGTTGTTAAACAAGCTTTCCATCGACTTTAAAGTTTGCAGGTGTCCACATGGAGCACCTTTTTTTTCTACATCATCCTGGACACTATTAACAACTGTTTCTCTTGTGCAGTTTCGTCCTAATCTGTTCTTGTTTCTGTAAACTGAACTGTTTTTTTTTCTATTCTTAAACAGCGTACTGTTATTTTTCCTTACCTTTACTTAATGTGGTTCGATGACAAGGTGATCGGAAACTAGTCAATAAATGTTAATATTGTTTCTCCATTCCATTTTGGTCGTTTATTATGTTAAAATTAATGTTTTCCCGGATAAAGTGCCCTCTGGTGGACATTTTGGAATTTTCTTTTAAATTCCATGAGCTCATCTGGTGTATAGTCTACATACCAAATTTCGCTGCAATCCGTTCACCCGTTTGCTTTGTAAGATGCTGTTTATAGGGAAGTTTAATTATAACCACACTGTAGAATCGTAATTTATATTTATTTTGTTGTTCTATTACATTTATTCTTCAACATTGGTAAATATACTTTATACTATGCATTTTAAAATTTAGTTAAGCTCTAAAACATTATAGCAGGGAACAATTTTTAAACATTGTTCCTTTTAAGAAAATTTTAAGAACTTATTCTATATCAAAAAAAGTAATTATGCAAGGTTTTACATATAAACTATACATACAGAATTATGAAAACGATGGAAATAACACAACCGTAACATCGGTATATAAAAAAATAACACAACAATAAAACAAATCTAACAACAAAATAAATATAAATTGCGATTCTACAGGGTGGTTATAATTAAACTTCCCTATAAACAGCATCTTACAAAGCAAACGGGTGAACGGATTGCAGCGAAATTTGGTATGTAGACTATACACCAGATGAGCTCATGGAATTTAAAAGAAAATTCCAAAATGTCCACCAGAGGGCACTTTATCCGGGAAAACATTAATTTTAACATAATAAACGACCAAAATGGAATGGGGAAACAATATTAACATTTATTGACTAGTTTTTGATCACCTTGTCATCGAACCACATTAAGTAAAGGTAAGGAAAAATAACAGTACGCTGTTTAAGAATAGAAAAAAAAAAAAACAGTTCAGTTTACAGAAACAAGAACAGATTAGGACGAAACTGCACAAGAGAAACAGTTGTTAATAGTGTCCAGGATGATGTAGAAAAAAAAGGTGCTCCATGTGGACACTTGCAAACTTTAAAGTCGATGGACAGTTTTTTTAACAACAGATCGTAACTGATCAGTTGTGATGCTTCGTACATGAAGCTTTTGGAGTTTTTTAAGTCATTCAACGTTGCAACAAGGTATCGTCATCATTAGAGCTGGAAACATCGTCATAAAACAAGACAATGACCGCAAACGTTTCTTATCCAAACTTGTTTTGCATAAAGCTTCTTCTTCTTCGAAAGCATGCAGATCTCGACATTTTTTTCCGAGAACTGACAACTTTTCCCGGTTTTACATTTTATTATTCATAGTTCTTATTCTGGATTGTTAATAATGTTTCGGTATTCCGTTTTGATCGTTTATTATGTTAAATTTAATGTTTTTCTGGAAAAGGCGCTTTCTGTTGGACATTTTGGAAATAATATTTTTTTTTTGAAATTCCATGAGCGCATCTCGTATATAGTCTACATACCAAATTTCGTTGCAATCCGTTCACCCGTTTGCGTTGTATGATGCTGTTTATAGGGGAAATTTAATTATTACCACCCTGCATTACTGGATTAACTGATGGTTTTTTTTAAACAAGAGCAACCGAAATTAGAAGGCACTATTAAAGCGTATCAAATCAATCACTGACTAACTTAGCTTTCTGATAAATTGTATGCGGACGCCAGTAAATAGTTCACTGCACTTCATGAACAAATGAAGCAGTTTTGATTAAAACTCATTCATAATTTAAGTACATACTTAAAATTTCTGCTATGGCAGTGATTATTTACAAATATTCACAGGTTTAAATGCATAAAATTCAATATTGACAGGAAAAAGAATTTACAACGAGCAACTCCTCTTCGTGCCAAGATTACATCTGTAAGTAAGCATAATGATGTCACAAACATAATGACGTCAGAAGAGAAATAACGTTGCCAAAAAAGTAATTTATAAAGATTAATTACTTTTTAAAAAAGACAATAATAACTTTAGAGAGTTAACTTTAAATTATATAAATGTAAGGCAGCCTTAGCGATGTCTACTCTACTTTAACAGATGCAACTGGCTCAGTTGGCTTTAATTCATGTCTTATACATGGCATATTTTTTCATAGAAAGTGCAAATACAGGATCATGTCTTATACAGAACATATGTCCTTTACATTTTATAGCTTTAAAGAGCAATTCTTGTATATACATGAATTTATTTCGTGCATCTCGGAAACGGCTCTAAAGATTTGGATAAAATCTTTTGCTTTTTAAGTTTATCAATATAGGTGCCTTTAATGAAAAAGTGAAATTTGACACACACACACACACAAACAATTTTTATAACTAACTATCAGAGCCTTTTTCTATCTGTTCTCATGTTGACAATATCATACAGCGCCATCTCGTGAATTTTTGTGTACTTGCATTGCGTTAAGACTCGAATTTCCCAATGATAAAACTAAGTATAAGCTCAAAAATATAATTAATGGTAGATAAACTGTAAAATGTATACTGTAATATAGCAGATTGTTTCGATTAACATGTTAAATTAAGTGCATTCATGAATTTTTTTTATTTAAATGACCAGTTCATATGTAGGTAAGATTGAAAAATATTCACATGTAATCAGTATGTGATTCGTATCCAAATATTTTCTCCCAAAAAACACAATTTTATATATATAAAAAAAATCTCTGCCGAGCGAAGTTTGGTTACACAAAAACATATTTTTTTTAATTAAATCACGGTCGTTTTCTTCAATCAGTATTTAGTTTGATTATCTTTAGTTTTATTTAAATTCTAAGAGCATAAACTCTAAAAATATTCCTATCGCTCTCTTGATTAATTCCCTGAAATTGATATGAAAGAATATCAAACAACTAAAATGAAGCACGCATCTATTAGCTATCAAATCTCTCTATTAATATTAATATCCTTTCTTTAAATTCTTTACCAATTTAATATTAATTGTAATCTCTATTGCCATATGAAAATAGAACGAAGTCATAAAAGTAGTTGAGATGGCCAAATTATTGCTTTGCAAATCTTTTCCTTTTTGATAATTTCTCAAATTTTCCGATGTGTGTGTGTGTGTGCGTGGGTGAATCGTTTTGTTTTATAAATTCAACTGCTACTGAAAGGATCCTTGACTAGATAATTCAAGGTGAAGAAATATCACCTGACAAAAAACACTATTTTCATCAGTAAAATCTAGGGATTCATGTATGAAAAAAAAAAAAAAAATGCTGACTCAGAAATTTTTTTATATTATTTCTGAATTCATGAATTTATATTATTTCTATAATTATACTGTTTAAATAAACATTAATTTTGAGCTATCATTTGATTTTCCTGTGAAATTATTTTAGGTCTCATTTAATTAATTATGAAGATTCTATGCATATTATATGTCTTTATATTCTTTTAGGGAATAATCACAATATTTAGCATTTAAATTACTATGCTGATAAAATATAATT
This sequence comes from Argiope bruennichi, assembly GCF_947563725.1. Taxonomy (NCBI): domain Eukaryota; kingdom Metazoa; phylum Arthropoda; class Arachnida; order Araneae; family Araneidae; genus Argiope; species Argiope bruennichi. The sequence goes on from NC_079154.1 coordinate 63,261,719, forward strand.
TCTCATATTTAATTAAACAGAAAATATATATCATGCAAAATTTTACTTTTTGTAGTAAATACAAATTATCTTCTAAAATCGATTAGTGTACTTTAAATATTAAAATGTTTAAGTTAACTTAAAATGTAAAATAAGTTTTTTTATTAAATCGAATTAATCGGCATCCGCATTCATTCACCCTAAATGTACTTCATATTCATTAATTTCTAATCAATCTAGTGTTAAGAATATTAAGGTTACATCTTTAAAGAATAATTCTAAGAATAAGAAATTTTAAGAGTAGTTTTATTTATAAGGAGCGCTATTTATGATCTTACATTCTCTAATACAACTCCAAGAAATCTCAAGGTGTGATGCCAAAAGTTTCAAATTTATTATCTGCTTATTTATAAGCATTTAAAAAACTCATAGAGCAAATGTTCTTGTTTTTTTCTTTCCAAAAATTGTTGTATAGTTGTTGAATGGAATTATTTTACTCTCAATATAGTAATCAATCTAAAGAAAAAAAATCTGGCAACAACTTTTATATAATTTGAAGTAAAATGAAATAATGCTCCAGAGAATGACAGACAGGAACATAGAAGATTATAGAATGAGGGTTTTAGTGCGTGATGTTATACGTTATGATACATAAAGTTTACAATTGTCTATTCTCCAACCGGTAGAGCATCTCAGAAATGAGGATGAGAAGCCTCCAGTATGGTGGTTGGTTCTCATCTCCCTATTGGGTATAGAAATGTTGAAGGTTGTTTACCTCCAATCTATGATGGTACGTACTTCCTACGGGAAGGGTAGTACCATGGCCGGTGATGGTCCTTAGGACTCAGACACAGTTTCCACCAATGTTGCTGTCTCGGCGGTCTAGTATTTCAGAATGTTTCGTGTGCTTTTGGGCTGGTCGAAGTTGCCCGTTTTTGTCTTTAATTCGAAATAAGGTTTTCACTACCGTTTATATATCACAATATATACTCTTTCAGTTTGTGCTCACAATAATTTGGTGAAGAATCATTCAGTTAAAGTCTTATTTTTAAGTCGTATGAAATTAATTGTTCCAAATTAATCGTTTAATAACTTAAAAATCAACAATCTTGGCAAGCAAGCTGATCGACAAAGTCGGCTAATATTTATAAATTTATTAAAAATAGAAGTTCAATTTATAGCTAAAAATTGGTATCATTGAAAAAACAATTAAACTATTATTAAGAAAACTTCTTTAATAAGATAATAAAATTACATTGATATTTGAAAAATACAACTTCTTGAAATAGAAATAATAATCAAATACTTGAAATAGTATGCAATATTTATAATTCTATATTAGTAAATGCAGATGATAATGCCACTTCCAATTGTTAAAATATATAGCCACATCTTTTTCTCTACATCTCCGTAATTTTCTTAATAGAAGTCATTTTCTCTCTCTCACTCTCTCTATATGTTCTACATCTCCTCCTTAACAACTATCCTGAATGCAATTAACCTTCCGTCGGGCGCAATGCAAATCCTAACACGATCGGGCGCAATTCATCTAAGAGATTAATGTACTAAATTAATGCAATTTTTGAATGTATGTTAAAAAAAACATATTAAATAGAACTTTTCACTTACATTTGAGTATATTTAGTATGAGTATTTGAGTATATATGAGTACTCAATTAATGTGACTTCATCTCACAGATTATTGTGCCCAATGGAAGGTTAAATTTTGCACATTTATTATAGAAAATATAAGAATGAGTACTATCAACTTTTTTAGCTACCAAAATTAATTAAATATTTATTTAATCGGAAACTAACAAAAAAGTTGTCTCGTTTATGCTTTCAACTATTTTATCAATATTTTTTAAATTTCTCTTTTATTTTAATACATATTTTTACAATGCTGTTATTGGTTTTAATAATGATATAAGCGTGTTTGCAATTAATCTATTATCTAATTATATTACACTTCTTTTATTTTAGTTAAACTATAGTACAGATGGGGTTATCTAACTAGTTTAGTTGAGTTATATTAACGTCCCGTTTAAAGCAACACAAGGGCTATTTTGGGACGGACCTCGTAATTTTGAACCGCGGTCAGGTGACGAGGGCGACACCTTAGCTGGCACCCCCTCTCCACACCACATCAACCGGAAGAAGGTTATCTAACTAGATAGAAAGTCTAAATTAATGGCGTGAGTCGCGGTAGTGAATGTGTTTACTGAGACTAGACAGAAGATTGCTATCACATGCTTAAGAAATGAATGTTCATCTTTTTTTATTTATTTATTTATTTTTTTTTTTTTGCAAAATTGACTTTTACATTATTTTAAAACTAAAAAAAATTAATTTTTAAATGAATCAATTTCATATTTGTACTATTTCCAACTACATTTTCAAAAAATTTCTGAAATTTAATTTGATGCCTAATCTGTAACAACGTTTTTAATGATATGATAAAATTCAAACTAATCCATCAAAATATTCAATTGCAAAAGTCAGTGTTAGAATTAACATTAAATAAGAATTATTTTTTTCGGATATTAATTAGAATTAAGTAGAATTTCATTTATGCTTTTATATTGAAACATACATACTATTTTAATTTGTACGTATGATAAGTTTTAGAAGATTTCAATTCATATTTTTCAATCTTATTCAAATATCAAGGTGAAATCTTTAAAATAAATGTATCCCTTAGGATTATTTCACAAATAACATATTGTTAGCACGCTGTTTAGAAACTTAAAAAGTGAATAAACTGAGCGAATGAGTTTATTGCTATAATCGGCTAGCACTATATAAAGCTAAAGAAGTTTTTAAATGTTATGTTTATTGAATTTTGAGAATAGATGGCGCCAGCTATTTTCAACAGTATTCTTATGCAATAATAAAAACTATTTTGTATGACATATTTTCCAACATTTGAAATTACGATTTTGATATTTCAATAGAATATCTCTAAATGAATAAGTTCTCATACCTAAGTCAAATTGTAAGCCGTGTTGAAATCGATTGTAAACTTAATCTTATTTCAGAAATTTTTATTATTCGTTTGAGTGTATTTGATTCATATTAGTGTTATTGGTTCTAATAAATATTCCTTTTATTCTTTTGCGTGTATTTGCTTCATACTGTATTATTAGTTTTAATGAATATTCCAATATTTTAAATACTGTTTATGAAATATTGAATGCATTTGATTCATATTACTATTATTAGTTTTAATTAATATTCCAATTCTTTAAATGCTGTTTATTCTTTATTTGAATCAAATTTATTTGTGAAATAGAAGTAATTTCGGCAAAGCTGCATCGGGTGAAATTAAATGAACATAAAGGATAAGGGGAAAAAAAAAGAAAAGAAGAAACACAAACTAGTTTTTTCTGAATGAAATATATTTCATTGACAGAGCAACATAATACAATGGCAGAAAATGATCATACAAAAACTGGCAACCATTATGTTATGCACAAGCACATGAGAAAAATATACATTTGCTAGTTGCGAAGACACAAAGGAGAAAGTGACATTCCAACTGAAATATCACTCCTTTCTTTGTTCCAGGAGACCCGTGACGCTGTCTATTACTCAGAAGATAACACACAAACATGAAATATGATAAAGTGAAAAACTTAAATAAGATCTGTTATCACAAGAAGCATTCCATTGCTTGACAATGAATGCCGTTATAACGACTGATTGTCAAGCAACGAAAGGTAACACACACGCACACTCAGCAGTACACAAGTATACAAAATACCATTTTCGATCACCTTAAAGCTTTTATAAATGCCGTATTGATTCTACTCCTAATCAGAGTGATCTAATAAAAACATATTTTGGTCTCTGGCAAAATTGCTGTTCTTCCCAGAGGATATATTTTGAGCATGAAAAAGATACACCTTAAATATTTAAATATCCAATACACGGAAGTACTTGTTTTGAAATAAGTGCATCAGTGCTGTGAATATATTAAAGCTCGTCTGATCAGCAATTTTATTCAGAGACAATTCACGTTTTAATAAGTTCCTTCTGAAAGAGAGTTAAGTCCTTCGATAAAATTGAATATCCCCATTTGGCACTTTTTCGAAGTCCTTTTGTTCATAACTCGAAAATCATCCGTTTAGGTTGTTGTTTAGTATCCAGATTTTCCAGATCTTACTCCAGCACCAGCTCCGTAACCGCCGGCTCCACCTCGACCGCCAGCGAATCCGCCTCGTGCTCCACCACCGACTCCAGCTCCAGTTCCGAATCCACTTCCTGCTCCGGCTCCAGCACCTCCAGCTCCAGCTCCTGCTCCATATCCACCTGCTCCAGCTCCTGCTCCATAGCCTCCTGCTCCAGCTCCGGCTCCAGCACCAGCTCCGTAACCTCCAGCACCTGAGATTGTTAGATGAAATATTGCTTAACTTTCCATTTTTTAAATTTTATGGAATAATTTTAATTTAGTATTGAAATATGCATCTTTTGATTTAACCCTTAACTGGGGAGGTGAAAATTTAGGACTTAACATGAGTGTGCGGTCTACTAGACCGCATTTTCTTTACACTCAAATTAAATTTTATAATGAGAGTATTAATATGAAAATTAACCAGTTTATTCTGTAGATAATTTTCTTAATATGGAAATATGTTTTGCGATTTTTCAAAATATATAATCAATGAAAAAAGTAATTGCATTTGAACATATATTTTCTCCTCAAATTGTATGATCCCGAAAGTGCATTCTTAGCGGTCTGAGATACCGCACTTCTCCAGATAAGGGTTAAATTAATTTTTAGAAAATGTTGATATTACCGGCTTCTATTTTGGAAAACATGTTGCCTTGCATTTTTGTTAATTGCTTAATAATAATTACTTGAAGTATTAATGCGTTAATCTTTTATTTTGCAATTTCTAATAATTATTGATGTTTAACTGTCTGACTTTTACAATATTTTTCATATTAATTTTACATTTCTTTGTAATTTAAAACCATTCTATTGCATCAAGCGATAATCAAAGACCAATTATAATATAAATATTTAAGAATCTTCCAAAATTTAATACTTTATTTATTCCTCAATTAAAAAATCAATTACCAAGCGAATTCAACTGAGGGGTCTCTTAATAACATAGAGAACGTCACTCAAATTCACTATTTTTACTACAGAATCATTCTTCTTATGGATAATTATGAGTCTGATTTTCAATAATATTATGGGATTTGACTATCTAAGCAAATATGGCAATATCCATGATTAGAATTCTCAGCGTTGCATGGACAAAATGGGATTTGACTATCTAAGCAAATGTGGTAATATCCATGATTAAGAATTCTGAACGCTGCATGGACAAAATTTCAAACTTATTTCAACTTACCAGCGCCTCCTCTGTAGGATCCAGCACCTCCAGCTGGGGTGTACCTGTCTTGGATACCTGCAGGTGGCTGTTCAGCGGTCAGTTGGACATCAGCGGGGCTTTCTTTGCCGTCAGTTCCTGGTTCGTTGGTCCTGATGTTGGCATGGAATCCGCTGGCATCAGCGTAGTATTCGACAACTCGGTAGAGTCCCTGAGCATCAGTGTATCCATATGTTCCCTTGACGTTACCACTGGCATCTCCTTCTTCATTTCGGTAGTGTACATTGCCTTGTTCATCAGCAGCTTGGTAATCGAAATTGTAGGGTTTGGGAGCTTCCTGCAGTTATAGATAAGTTTAAGTTTTATAACCAATGTATGTAGGTGAAAGTATTCATCTACATACATAAAATGGAACATATTGGAAGTATACATTATGAATATATTGTAAACGCATTGGAGACATACATTGTAAATATGCATTATATTTACATAAAATGGAAATCTGTTTTCAAATGATGTAAAATTAAAAGCGAAACTGTAATAAATTATTTTATAGCTAAATTATGTATTTAAATATTGCAAGAAATAAAAGGACAATGAATTTATTAAGTAATTGGTTAAGTTTGGAGAGATGTGAATTTTCTCTACTAAAATAGAATGTCAGTGCTTAATTAATTTGTATTAATAAGCATCCAATAATTTTCAGTACCAAAAGGGAAATATGTTTCTAATTTCTACAGTACTGAAAATGCATTCATTATTGACTAATGTGTATCTCTGAAAACGTTTATTCTTTTCAAAAATCTCGCATTGTTTCATTTAAAGCTGCTATTCAAGACTAATTTAAATTATGAAAATTGAGGTTGAAAGAAAATTGAAATATTCGTAATGCAAAATATATTTAAACTGATACTAATTGCTTTCGTATTTCGTTTTTTGCAGTTTGTATTTAACACAAAAATAGTTGAGGTGAATGAAAATCAGAAACATTCTAATAATTGCTCATCGAAGGATATATTTAGCTGCTACGACAAGAAGATATGTTAAACTTTCATTTTATGCCAGTCAATAATCCAAAGAATTCGAATGACAAATGTCGAAAGATTTAATATTTCATAATGAAATTTTGCATTTAATTATAATCGAAGTAATATATAAAAGTGTGTACATTTAGTAATTGGTACAAATCTATTATAAGCTTAAATGCTTTCCACATCAAGTTAATCATAATTCAGTTATATTAAGATCCAAATTTAAAGCAAATCTAGGGCTATTTTGGAACGGATCTCGCAATTTTGAATGGCATGTGCTCTCCAAACGTCCACACCACACCAGTGGCAGGACGTTTGGACCCAACGGATTTAACGTGCATGATTGTTCTTCAGTGGAATCAGATTTCGAACCTGGAACCTTCGATTCTCGAAGATGGAACCCTGCTAGCTTTCCAATTCAAAGGAGTTTCTTTTCTAAAAGCCCAACAATCTTGAAATGTAATAATTTAAGGATTCTAATTCTGTTATAAAATTTAGCTTTAAATTTTCGAGACATATATGAAGCTAGTGAAATTTAAGAATAAAGTTTTCTATCAAATATTAAAAATTCTTACGTTTTGTCCTCCAAATCCACCAGTTGATCCACCTCCGTATCCTCCTCGAGCTCCAGCTCCTCCTCCATAGCTACCTGCTCCAGCTCCTGCTCCGCCACCGTATCCACCAGCTCCTGCTCCACCTCCAAATCCACCAGCACCAGCTCCAGCTCCACCACCGTATCCACCGGCACCAGCTCCACCTCCGTAACCTCCGCTACCTGCTCCACCTCCATAGCCTCCTCCTGTGGCCAAAGCGTAGCCAACAACGGCCATCATAACAACGGATACCTATATAATTTAAGATATTTTTTAGGAGTTAGTGACTTCTATTAAAAATGTTACTCAATACATTATCCAAAATATAGAAATTCTGAGTTTTAGGCAGTTTGAAAGTATATGTTGCCAATAGAAATAAAATGTTTAAAAGAACATTTTGAATTATTTTTTAATAAAATAGTAGTATTAAAACAAAGCTAAGGCTTAAGGTAAACCATGAATGTCTGTCCTACGTTAATTTTCTTAAAAATCTGACTTTCTTGCTTTCTTCTTGAAGAAACAAAATTTTTCAAGGATTTAAACTAAAAGAAGGCTTAAGAACTTTAAAGGAACATTTTGGATTATTTGGTATTAAAATAGTGGTATTAAGGAAAACAGTTATATAAAGTTATATAAATCCTAAAGGCAAAATATGAATGTGTGTCCTACATTAGTTTTCTGAAAGATTTAGCTTGAAGAAACAAAATTTTTCAAGAATTTAAATTTAAAAAAATGAATGTTTTGAATTATTACATTAGTTTTCTTAAAAATTTGGCTTTCTTTCGGTTTTCTTGAAGAAACAAAATTTTTCAAGGATTTAAATTTTAAAAAAAAAGAATATTTTGAATTATTACATTAGTTTTCTTAAAAATTTGGCTTTCTTTCGGTTTTCTTGAAGAAACAAAATTTTTCAAGGATTTAAATTTAAAAAAAAAAGAATATTTTGAATTATTACATTAGTTTTCTTAAAAATTTGGCTTTCTTTCAGTTTTCTTGAGGAAACAAAATTTTTCAAGGATTTAAATTAGAAGAAAATATTTAAAAGAACATTTTAAATTATTTGATAATATAACAGTGGCATTAAGGCAAGGCTACTAAGTCCGAAAGGAAAAATCTGAATGTATGTCCTACGTTAATTTTCTTAAAATTTTGGCTTTCTTGGCGTTTTATTTAAGAAACAAAATTTCTCATGGATTTCAATTAAAATAAGGAATGTTCTCTAAAGATTTCTCAAATTTTTAATATGTTTTCAGCATTGTTACCCAGAAATAATTTTTCAAACTTTTAATAGTAATATTTGAAATTTTAGATATATGAAAAAAAATCAAGATATTTATTATTTAAAAAAAATTTTCGGATGTAGGATTAGTTCAATTACTAGATTTTGGAAAATCAATTAATAAATTATAAAAATAGGAAATTGTACAAAACATTTTAAAGATTTAGAATGCTTTTTACTGATTTTTCAACCATAAGAAGGATTAATTTTACATGCTGGCCCTTGAAATTCAAAAATATAATAAGCACAATCATTGATAATTTAAACTTTTAAATCAATGAATTTCCCAAGGAGAAAATTAATCTTTATATTAATGTTGAATGATACAATGAAATTATAAAACTATTAAACAATATTAACTTCTGAAATGAAAGATATAGGAAAAGCAAAAAACATTCCAAACAGTAATATCATATACTGTATTTGAGTTTTAATTTGAACTGTCCATTTTGTTATTTAAGTCAATTTTTGGAGCAATTTTTTTATATATATTTTAACTCTTTCGTCAGAATACATTCAATAATTATTGTCTGTAGTTAAATTTTTAAATATTTTCAACATGGCTATTTTTTTAAATCTGGAGATGTCTTGTAATATTATATTAATATTTTTTTTGTCTAAATCACACTATTATGGAATAATTTTCTAGTTCTGCTTTTCAAACATTTATGAAAGACAAAAAGATCAATATTTTTAATAAATAATTCTTTTATTTATTTTCCTGTGATATAACCAACCGTTTCATATAAAAATGTGGGATTTTATCAATTTTGTATATGAATTAAATTTGTATCTAATTAAAAAGAGACCGTACTATATTTTTGAAAGCCTTATATACCAGAATAGTAAAATATAAAAACCGAAAGGAATTTGAATAATTTTAAAATTTAGATGCTTTTAATTAGGAAACAATGCAAACAAAATTTCGTCTCCTTAATAAATTTAATAAACATTTATTTGTGTATTTCAAATTAAGCTTGTCTTAATAAAGGCTAAATAAATTTTAATGAAGTTGCAGGGAAATTGCAATTTATAAAGAAATTAATCACTCTTCAATAATAATTTTATTTTTAAGCCAAATTTAAAGATAATTTTTATTTTAAAGTAAATTTATAAAAAATCAAGTTTAATTAAATTTTTATTAAAACTCTTAATAAATTATTCATTTTAAAAGGTTAATTATCTATTCTTACAAATTTAAAAATTAATAAGTTATTAAACATTTATTTATCAGAGTGGAAAGTTTAGTTAAATAGAACTTGGCAATTAGAGAATATAAAATAAGCTGAAAATATAAATTTTCTTTTAAAAAATTATATATTTAGAATTTATTGAAATAAAAATTTTCTTTTAAGAAATTAGATTTTTAGAATTTATTGAAATAAATAAGAAGATTAAGAAGAAGATTTCTTTTAAGAAATTAGATATTTATAAATTGAAAATATATAAATATTGAATATTGAAAATATTCAGAAAAAATCACGCTTCACAAATATTTGCTTTAGATTTTTGAATATTTTACTTTTAAGCATAAGTCAACTATTCATTTCCTATACGTATAAGTTTTGTATTAGTAGTAATATAGGAAAATTTGAAAGAGCTTTCGTTACCTTAGCGAAGTACATGCTGAAGAAGTATGAGATCAAATGGACACTGAATCCAAGAAGAGAGAGAAGAAGATGCTTCGATAACTGAAGATGACTCTTCGATTGATGATTCTCCGACTGCCGAACATGCTTTTATACACATCCCCAATCCAGTTACTCACGATAGAGGGCCGTACTGATCCCCTCTCACCTGACCTCATCAGTTCCTACTCATTAATTTGCACTTTCTAAAGGGCTCTATTTGTTTTATTTCTGTTTTGTTCACCCTTTTCTCTCTACGGATCTTCTTTTTTATTTTCTTTTGTTTCTTCCTTGACCGCTCGTTAGGGTAAAAGGAAAGGCGCAAGATAAAGAAATAGGTGAGCGGATGGCTCGCGGCTGAAGACGCTCTTAATTTCACTTTCGATTTCTCTCTTCTTTTTCATCTAGATTGAGACGGCTAAAACGGAAAGTGATTTTTCTTGTTCGTTTTTCTTTGAGCGATTGAATTTGCATGCCTTGTCGTGGTCGGCGTGTAATAGGTTATTTACGACTTGTTTTTTGGCGGAAGAGGTTTTGGAGGATGGCATTTTTGGAAAATTAAAGGGTTACGTACGTTCTTCCTTGTAAGGCCAGAGCGTGTGGAGGCGTTCGGTTAAACGGTGGGTTTCTTCTTTTTTGGAGCATTCCGAACATGAAAAACTGGATTGTGGGTAATTTTCTGATCAATCAATATTCGACACTCGTCAATTTTGGGTGAACTTTTGTGGAAAAGTTTAATTTGAAAGCTATCAATCATAAATCATGTCGAAATTCGAGAATTTTGATAAGTTTAAGCTAAGTATAAGCATTTGATTTTTAAAACAGGTTATTGTAAACACACGTTAGAACAATTAAGTTTAAAAATAATATTATTTTCATGAAGACAACATATGTGTGATAAACCGATTATTAAGTAGAATACAACTAAGGAATGCGGAAAAGAAACATTATAAATATTAATTTAATAATATTTTTATAATAATTTAACTATTCTTTTTTTGGCAAATACTAAACGTGCATCAAGTTGAAATACTTTCTATAACAAAACATCGTAAAATGCAAATATGCATTTCGATAAATTATATTGTTTATTATATCTATAAAGTTTACCTACTTGACTGAAATGAAGAGAAAATTTGAAACTAATAAATAAAATTTAGAATCTGAAATTACCTTTTATTCATTGATCTTCATTGTTTTAAAATTTAACATTTGAAACATTTTCCCATATCATTTTCTGAAGGAAATTTCAAAAAAAAAAAAAAAGTAATAATACGTTGAATGTTAATAATGTAACGAAATAATAATTATATAATTCTTATCAAGTAAATGAAAGGGTATTAATTATGTATAAATGAATAGTTAGTGATATTTATTATCTTTCATATCTTCAAAACACAGGTGGCATTAAAAATAATTATAAAAAATAATATTGTCTGTTTTCTTTAATTTTTTGAAGATTTTTTTCTTTATAATCAATTTTAAGGTTATTGATAATTCATTCAACAAAATGTTTAGTTCTTATACTGCTTATAATGCATTTTGATGAACAATTCGACGAATTAAGACTTTAAGTTTTTATAAATAATAATAAAATTAATTATGTTCTATACAATTCAATAACCGCCCAGTAATTAAGTAAATAAGAACAGTTTTATTTGTCTCTCAAACTGTATAAAATTTCTTAAGAAATTCTTTTAGGTTATTTTAATTTAAATTTTCCCTTTCTTTCATAAAAATTTCAGAAACTGTAGTCCTTTTAATTATATGGTAACACCTAATAATTCTGCAAAAATGATCATGATTTAATTTACTTTTGTTTTCAAAAAATATAGATATTCTTTAAAACCGAAAGTTGCGTGGAATTTAAAAATACATGCATTCATCTTATTTTGCTCATTTTCCATTCATGAAATTCATAATCATATTATAATATTTTTTTTATAAAATCAGATAATTCAGTATTATTAATATTTATAGAAGATCGAGAAATGATATCATTTTGGAATCGTAGTTCAAATTCATTTTTTATTGTAATTCCGAAAAAAATTATGCATTTAAGAAAAACATATAAATGGATAAAAATATCTATTGCTTACTGATTCAATGCATAGAAATGAATGAGTTTCAAGGATTATAGGCTTTTTTACAAATGAAACCCAAATGTGGATGAATATTTTCCTTGAAACACATTCAAAAAGACAAGCAATGTCCATATTTCACAACTTAATTAGGTTTCTTATGTATCCTGGATATTCGATAGTTGCTTTGACCAAGAGAAAATGGTACTTTCTTTTTACCAAAAATTTTTGAAGTACACATTTAGATAGATATGTTAAAGCGGTTTTCGTTAAATAATCTAAAATGATACCAGTGTTTTTACAGAATGGTTCTTTTTTCATTTTGTTAAGTAGCATAATATCTAAAATCAAGTAAATATTTTATATCTTTTCTCACTGATCAATTGGGCCTAGATTTTAATGTGAGTCTATTAATGTTGCGTCACAAGTGAATACTCATTTTAAAATATTCATTTTTTTTTTCATTTCTGAATTATTGTGCTCACTTGCCCTGGAATGGATAGAAAATATGCCATAATCCATTGATGGATATGGGTTTTTTTTTTAATTTTATGCGCATGAATTCGTATACACATGGAAAACAGCAGATATCCAGTCCGTTAGTGGACATAATTACGTACTTCTTGGACAATTGTGTTGGTTTGCAATCTAGAGAATGGGCCAGCACTCAATCAATTCATTTAAGGATATGTTTTGTTTTTTCGTTCTTTTCTGAACAATTGTTTTCACATGTACATGAATGGAATGACCGAAAATCACTTATTCCATTTCTGGATATGATTCATAGTTCGCCGCAAATCTATAAAGCAAGCAGAAAATCTCTATACTGAATTTTATTCATCTAGATAGTTTCATTTGTGAATTACCCTATTCACATAGCAGTTCGAACAGACAAATGTAAAGGCTTATTTGCTATCTGTATGCATCAGTTCCAATTTGTTAGAAATCTTGAAATTTTGCTTAAGAGCCGCAAACCAAATTTCATCGTTCTAGTTATTTGTGTTTTCGAGACATCGCTCACAAGCAGATAGAGAGACATTCCTAAAAATGGGCCTTTTTTACATAGAACAATTTAAAACGTAATGATTTAGTAATCTCAGAAAATGAATATTTTTCATTTTATTTTTCAATGATAGTACATTGTTGTTTTTGTGTATTTCGTATATAAGATTTAAAAAAAAAAAGGAATTCATACATGAATGTGTTCTATTGTCGGCGACGTATCACTTTTACCTTTCTTTGTTTTAAATTTTAAATAGAATTAATTAGCTATAAAGAATAAACAACAGTAAAATCTTTTCATTTAGGCTAATGAAAAATTCATAACTATCAGCGAATAAAAACAAACTTTAAAATATTAATATTACGATCTCTACAGTATGATAAATTAATTTAACTAACAGCGTTATACCTGTTTTGAAATTGAAAACCTAGATTATCAATTATATGCTTAAATTTCAATTAATGTAGATTCTGAAGTTTATAAAATAATACAAAAAATTTTCTGCGTCTTTCATTTTTTTTTTTTCATTATAATCCTAATAAATTTGTCGGTTTCATATGCATATAAAATCAACTTTTTTGGCTTAGTTCATGCTTTATAAAATTATGCTGATTAGTAATGCCTTTTCTGAGTCATGTGATGGCTCTATAATGGACAGACGTGATGAGTTTTGCTGATTTTTAATGAAGTAGTAAATAACAATAAGAACCTTCTCGTGAATGTTGAGTAATAAATATGTCACATCGCGACGAAACATTTCAAGAGAAATAATTGGAATGGTTGTCCTACTTAAAACGCATTAGATTTGATTTGATTCAAAATGTAACTTACTGACCCGTGGCAGCAATAAGACATCACAACTGACGGAAATTAAATCGCTTCTTCATAGTTATTACTGATTTATTTGTATTTATGTGCAAACTATACGTGCGGTTTTTTATAATAAACATGTGGGTTTTTTTGTAATAAACGTGATCTTAAAACTACAGATTGTATCAATTGAATAAAATTAAATTTGAGTGTAATAAGCAATACATATACATTGAAGCTTTTAAATTCTAGAAAGATAAATGCTAAAACATAATTTATTGAATAAAATTAAATGTGAGTGTAATTAGCAATACATATACATTGGGGCTTTTAAATTCTTTTTTAATTAATTACTATAAACATTCAAAATTTCGACTTTGAAATATTGTTAAATCTGCATGCTTCAGACCTAAAAACCGAATGAAATATTTTTGTAATTATATATGCTTATATGTATATCTTTGAACTATATAACCCCAAAATACAAGAAACTACTCAGCCATAATTTAGTTTGTACTTTTAATTCATAAATTGCTTTGATGAAATCGAAAAATCCATCTGTCTATCCATTTGAGAGCATTTGATAAACGATAATTAAACCAGCAGGATATGAGCACTTTAGGCCTTGGCTCACATGGGCTGTCGTGGCACTGAGTTTAGTTTTTAAACCAGTAGGATGGTCGCCCCAAAACTTTCTCGTATATTCTCTAATAAACTTGTTGTGCCAGAGTATGGTCTTACACGGCATTGGTATGCAATAATCGTAAGACATTGAAACCATAAGACATTTGCAAGTAATCGTACAAACACCATACACATGTCTTATGCAAGGTGCTTAAGACATTTGTGCGATGACGGTTTGTTAGTAATATATTAAGTAATGAAAATTGGCTTTGTATTGATTAAATGACAGAAAAGCATTAAAGAAAAAAAATTGGCACAGTGGCAAAAATTGGTTAAGAAAAAGAAAGAAATGTACCATATGATCCCTCCACTCTTTCCTAGAGCTTGTATATTTTTTTAAAAAATTATTTATTTTTAAGAACGACTCTGAAGAACATAATTGCTGTTGTTATTTCTTATGGCACTTGGCACGGACAAACCCGCTGTTCGAAGACAGCCGATTTAAGCCTAAGGGGGAGCGCCTCTTGTTTTTATCGTAGAGCCAACTTGGGCCAAGAATACGACTTGACTACTCATGCATCACTCATTCGCTGGCACAACCCCTTTTTACAGGAGGGAACAATCACTCATCTCACAGATAGAACAACCATGCCCAAACCGGGACTCGAACCCAAGAAGCCCAGATCACGGGGAAGACGCGCTACCCTTATACCAGGAAGTCGGCCATAAGTGTTGTTTTCTTGTACGAAAATGCCACTTATAGTAATCTTGGAACTTTTAAGCAATTCCATCATAAGGTATAAGGATTGAGTTTTTAGAATTTCTGAAATAAAAAAAAATTACGTTTATGGCATGTTGCTTGTTTCTAGAAGTAATGTTTCGTTAATTTACAAAATCATGTAATTGTTTTATGTGATGGTAGACGTATTTCAGGACAAAAATGAAATTTCGGAAATTTAAGAAAATATATTATAAATAATATCAGGTTTCAAAACATCAACTTTTGAATATAGTGAGAATTTTATATTGGAAAATAAAGATTAACTGTTAATGAATATTCGTCTGATGATAAACTGTTAATGAATATTTGTCTGATTATAAACTGTAAAGGAATATTTGTTGGATAATAAACGGTTAATGAATATCTATAGAACCAAGAAAGCATAAATATAAATTTCCTAGGGAATAGTGCTATAATGAAATAGCGTAATTTTAAACTACTTTGTCATTTAATTAGAACGTAATGGATACTTTTATTTAGAATTTCTAGAATTTTGATCCACGAAGATTGAAGACAAAGAGTTCATGAGGAATAGGGGGAAATATCCGCGTAGTTCTAATAATACAAAGTTTTCTAATTAGACATGCACCAAAATAAAACTGAAATTTAAAAGTTTACTTAAGAATGTTTTGTGCCAGTTTTTGGCTGCATTTTTGAATGAAAACATATTTAGATTACGGTACACATCAAAACAAGAGTGAGATATAAAAAGTGACTAAGAAAAAAAAACTTATAATTTCTTCCTGCATAAAATAAAACTCGAGTCATACATACGACGTAAAAAGAAACCTGAATGTAAAAAATAAAAATATTTCGAAAAATTCACTTTTCAAAAACGTTTTTCACCCAGACTAAAATTTTCTTACCAATTTGAATTACTTTATTCATTAGTATACTTAGTAGGCTTAGATAATCAATGTGAAAAAGTATTATGTTATTTTCTAATATCTGCCTATTTACATGATACGTGTAACCTTACAACATAAGCTTGACAATTTGCTTTTGAGCTAAAGAATTGTTATGATTGTTATTATTGTCCATTTGACTGAAATCTGGAGCTTAAAAAAAAGCTTTTATCTCAACTTTATTAAATCTTTAGAGTTTTTTTTGTCTGCGTTTTTATTTTTTTGCTGCTCTTCTTAATATTTCGGTCATCTAAATACTCCACAAAGTTAAGAATCACAGCATTTAAATGTAGTGTTTCGTTACCTGTGGCGTACAAATGTTGAACCCTACAGTGAAAATTGCGCTATTACTTTTTCTTCTATTCTCACAGAATTCTTTTTAACCCATAATTCAAAAAAATTAGGGCAAAAAAATGTTCAATAGGTAATAAAAAGCTTTTCAGTATTGCTAAAAGGAATAAAATGCTATGAAAGAAAAAAATAAAGATTAGTTATTATTTGGAAAGCAAACGAAATTTGTTTTCCTCAAGATAACAAATATGTTTTTTACATTAAGATATAATATCAACAACATAACATTATTCGATTTAATAAAAGCTTAACAATCATCACGTTGCTTTAAAATAAATAGTAAAATGAGTTATAGTATTTTCAGGGAGAAAATTTATTTGATTATAATTGTTTACAACTGTTTAAAGTATGGCTAGATGATTTTTTTTTGTATAAATTGGCTCATATTAGAAAACAAACAATAATCTGAATTGGATTGACTCAATCAAGTGGTTTATCATCTTTTTAGTTTAAGAAAGTTTCCTTGTAGAAATATCATGTTTTTTTGTATTATTTTTGCATGGTTTAGAGACAAAGAAACTGACATAAACACAATAAAAGGTGATTAAGGACATGAACTATTGGTTCAAAAAAAGCAAAAACTAAGATGGCGTATTAAATGTGACGGAACAAAGGATGGAGAAATAATACAGTGCAAAAGATACAATTCATACTTGAGTTGATGCATTGTCTGCTGATAAGAATTTGAAAATCAAAAAGTATCTTTTCTTTAATTGTGATTAAAAGAATTTAAAAGAAAAAATTCAACACACGAAGAAGTTGCTATAGATAATAGAAGAGAAGAGGAAGAAGTTATAACAAATATATTATATGATAATTTTTTGTTTTACAATGCTTTAAATTTGAAGATAACTATATTACAAAATATCTGCTATTTTTTAATTTAAAATTAAGGCTTTTTTATTGAGTATTAAAAGATTTAAATGGTTCATATAAGGTAATTTCTTCCTTTGCTTACATGTACAATTTGTTCTCATTTATAAAATTTGCATGGTTTTATTATATTTGGAATGCCATGCCATCTAATGAAAATTTTAAATACATTTCTCCTGTGAATTTTTATCTTAACTTTATTTTGCCATCTAGAGACATAAGCATTTCAGTTCTAACAGTTTTTAATTTTTACAAATTTTTATTTTAAAGGAAATTTGCCAAATTTTCGTATTTGATCAGAAATTTGAAAAATATTTTTATTCCTTTATAGTTTCCAAAAATAAAAATAAATAAACACAAATACACATCTTTGAGCTAAAAATTAGAAACAAAACAAAACTAAACAAAAAGAAACAAAAAAGACGATTCAACTGCTCAGATGTACCTAAAAAAATTTATCCAATTAATCAAGCTTACGCCTTTGAATAGTTTACATTTAGTTTTTCAGTTTAAAATGATATAAAATTTTATTATGGTTGTTTCCAAAAATATTGAAATTTCGAAATAAATAAAAAATATCACATAATAGTTGGAGAAGAAAATATCTGATTATTTTATATAGAATTTCATTTGAATATATAGCCATCATTTTATTATTAAATAGATAAAGTAGGCAATTGCCTAAAAGCCTCGCAATTTTGTACGACTCCAAAAGCCTCGAGGAGTTTTGCAATATTCCCAGAATAATTTAATTTTGTACTTTTATTGAACTTACAAAAGCTTACCAGTTTTTTCAAATTATCATTTAAACTTTGTTCGTAAAATTGTTTTGTTTTGTAAATTCACGTATCGTTTAAATTTTGCGATATTACTGGTGCAATATTTCGAATCAATTATCATTTAAAGTTTTATTTCATGTTGCTTTGTAATTCTAAAAGATATATTGGTTTGTAATAGAAAATATTTCCGATCCCGAAATTCAATAAAATTTAAATATGTGTGAGAAACTTTTGTCACTTTTTTAATATTTTGCTTAGAGTATTTTTAAGTTTTAAATCCTTATTTTCTTTAATGAACCATATATTTAAATCATATTTCTTGAAAGTGATCCGCAATGCAAGGTTTAACCTTTTCAGCTTCTCAAAATTTCTGCTTGAATCTGTTTACATCGATATTAAATTAACATCAATACAAATATATTTAGCTTTAGAAGTTGATTAGGAGAATAAGAAGCCTCTAGATTTCCATTGCCTAAGGGCTCTTAGAGGGCTTAATCCAGCCTAGTGTGTAGCATTGCACAAGTACAAGCAATTTTGACCACCGGCTATCTTATGAGGAAGGTGTTTTAAAAAAATTGCTTAAGATGTTCCCATTTAACACATACCGTCATAGACTTATTATTCGTTATGCAAAAAAAAAAAGTAAAATCAAATTATTAGATCGTGTCACAGGTCAAGCTTCTGACGGGAGGTTTTTAAGTTCTCAAGCAATATTAGAGAATTTCGCAACAGTATTGGCCGATATTTCGAAAGTAATTAACTCGTAAATGGAGTCACATTTGAACTCACAATCGATTCCGAAAATCTGACCTTTGCTTTTCAAGGCGCGGGACAACTTATAATTTACACTTGTCCTTGAGCTTCTTATAAGGACAAGTTATTAATGTTTCTCTTTCGTTAAAACAGAACAAGCAAAACAAAGAAATTGCCATTATTCTAGCTATATGTCAAACCGCTTGTAATTTTAATTATATTGAGTTTGCTACAATGTTTCGAGAGGACGTGATGGCAAATCAAATAAAAGGAAAAACATTTAAATAGGAAATTCTCCTAGAAGTTGTTAACTGTGTTTGAAAAAAAATTGTGCAGTGGCGGTAGGTCTGCTATGGCAGTCTCGGGAGCATTGCGCTATTCCAAAGAATTATTTTTAAAATTTTTATTTTTTTCTTCGTTTTATTTGTTTATTTTTATACACTGAGAATTCGATGATCAAAGAAAATGGTGAAAATAATAAAAATGAATATAGAAAATGGGTCTACAACTAGGCAAGACGTGAACTCAGGGTGCATTTCAAATAACTACTGAGAAGAATCAAAATCTGATGGTTTAGTTATGCATAAGCTTAGCGTAACATTTTTTTCATAGCTTAACGCATTACATTTCTCGTAGCTCAAAGCTTTATTGCGCTTAATGCTTCAAAAAATCAAGTGAATTGTGTATTCAGATAAGCATTGGGAAAAAAAGCAGATATTCGCGATGATAGATTATTCATCATTACGGATGATTTATAATTATATATTTTTTAAACACTTAAATTTCATTCTTGTGTAATTTTAAATATTTTATTAACTAAACATACTTTCGCTTTTTCTCGTAAATATAATTTTACGGATGCAGTTATATTTAATTAAGTTATAACGAAGAACTTTGTTCATCTCAAATATCTCTCACATTTGTCCTCAATACTCTGTGAATACACAAGAAAATAAACCGTTTTAAACTGATAACTTACATATTAGCAAACGATTGTATTCATAATGTACACAAATTGTTCATTCTGATATATTTTTTTCTGAACCAAAGATATTAGCATTAGCAAATAAATAAGAACTGGCTTTCAAAACAAGTTGCCACTAACATAATAATTTTTAATGGATTCAGGGGAAAGGGTAATATCTTTTTAATGCTTAAAACTATAGACATAATAACAAATTACTAAGAAGAAAAGAATTGGACCGTTTTGCGTTTGGATAAGTAATACAAAAAAATATGTTTCCATCAAAGTTTATTAAAGAAATGTATCATAGATGATTAAAAACATTTTTTATAATGTAATCAAGAACAAGAACACGAACACACACACACACACACACACACACACACACACACACACACACACACACACACACACACACACACACACACACACACACACACACACACACACACATTCTCTCCCTCTCATCTTTATTATTAGTATAGATAACATAGCATTTATTGACAATTCAAGAAATATTAATGTAAGTGTGTTTCTTGCATCACACACTATTACTAAAAATTATGTTGAAACATAAGTCATTAATTATTGCGGTGAAGATCCCAAATCATTCATTATTTTAGAAAAGAAATTACACAGGGTGATTCAAAATATTTTATTTTATATATGCAGTTTAATATTAACAATTTTGTCTCCCATCGGGGGAAGCATCTATGGAATATTAGTCGCCTTTGTCGGTTAGTTAATTCGATGTAAATATTTGTTGTATTTTATTTCAGTTGTATACTTTATGCTTAACTCGATATTCATAGAGTTAGAAATAAGATGTCAATTTGTGAGATATACTAAATCCTCGTTTTATTTGGATATTATATTATATTTATATGCAAATGAAACTGCGCTACAGCAGTCATTAAGATGTACATTGACAAATGCGGTAATTACTTTTTCTTATTTTTTTAAACAAGCTTAATTATTCAGCTTTCAATGTATATTTCTAATATATTTTATAGCTTAGAAAGTTTCATTTATAAATACTGTAAAAATATGATAAAATAAAAAAAAGATAATTTTATTATAATTTTGCCAAAGAATATTTAAAAAAAAAATAAGACGAATCCTCGTTACTTATCTTTAAATACTAGAAAAGAAACATAAAAATGCGTATTAACTTTGAAAACAGTTTGAATTGCATTGTAAGGAAAGTATTATTAAAGAAATAAGTGTAAAAAATATCTTTAAAAATTTGTGAAAAATTGGGCGATAGCTAAATTGGTATTTTTGAAATGAGGGGTTTCTATATTTTAAAGTGATATAAAAATGATATTTGTAAGAAAATACTTCCAAAACGTTTCGTAGAAGGAACGCCAAAAGTTTACTTTCTTTCACTTAATTCAGTTTTAATTAAAATCTTAAAGATATAGGTTTGATATTCACTTTTTTACTCTATAATATATATTCGTCCCAATTTTCAGAGTTTTAAGTCCCCCAATTTGTTACGAAAAGCGCCAGCCCTTTTCCTGTATTATTCGTAAAAAACAATACATTTCTTAAAATAAAATCTTACATATTGTCTGAAAGAATTCACACAAATTGACGATCATGCATGTAATGGATGTTGAATAATCAGTACCCTATTCATTTTCTGTATTACTTTTAGCTCCACATGTGTAAAACACGCTTGAATCTTCCTTCCTGTAAGACAGGGATTGTTTTATCTCTGTTCATCGCTTTCAAACTAATTTCTTTCTATTGCCATGAAATAAACAAGTATTAAATTGGCAACCAGTTCCCAAATCTCCAGAAAGAGATAAAAAAATTCTCTATTTATTTGATAGTATAAAATAAGTAGGTGTCAGTCGAAATCGAGCACAAAAACCATACCATTCATGATTTTACATTGAAATGAATGAATGATGAAGTATATAACCGTGATACAGACTTTATTCATAACAAAAGAGAAAAAGAAATGTAAAAACGTAGTTTGCAAATACCATAAAACAAGATTATGCCAAATGATCATAAAAACTGGATTTTTAAAGAAAGCTTGCTATATTCATATATGTAGCACGTGTATGTGAGCAAAAGAAGAGAAAAATCGATTATGAGATTTTGATATCTTTTCAGATTTTAAAACACCATTTGTTAAGAAAAAATGTTTTTTTGTGAATGCTTTAGCTAAAAAATAGAGCGAGCTATACAGATGAGAATTTGAATGCGATCTTTACACCAAACTGTCTATAGGTTTTGAAATTCGAACCAAATTGGTCGAAAAACTGATTGTTCTAATCTTGGGTGCTTGGAAATATGAATGCAATTACTCATAAATGAAACACCATGCATAAAGAAAATTTTGAATAAGGTTAAATTCCAGTTTTGTATCAGATTTAAGATCTAATAAGTGTAGGACATTATCAGTGGATATTCAGTATTTCCAATAAATAATGAGGTTAAATAGAAAATACACCATAATGAAAAAGTACAGAACACTCATGAAACGACGCAAGATGTTTATATTCTAAAATATCTGTTAAATCTAGTCAATATATAAATTTGACTATAGAATTTTGATATATGAAATAACAACGTAGCTCCAATTTTC
This sequence comes from Argiope bruennichi, assembly GCF_947563725.1. Taxonomy (NCBI): domain Eukaryota; kingdom Metazoa; phylum Arthropoda; class Arachnida; order Araneae; family Araneidae; genus Argiope; species Argiope bruennichi. The sequence continues at coordinate 63,284,097 of NC_079154.1, forward strand.
TCTACTACTGCAGTATGAACTTGTAAAAGCAATTGAATAAGTCAACTGATCAAAATTTTCTATAAATCCAAATTTATAACACAGATTTTATTTTGGAATTGTTGCTACATATGGTTTAATATATCTGCACTGATTGTATTTGGAATAGTAAAACTTAGCATTTGCCACTCGAAAAAAAATATTTAAAATGTATAAGTTTGGCCTAACATATTCAGGTGGTTCTACAGCAAATAATATAAACGATTAATACAGTTAATACTCTAAGGAAATTTACATAAATCATTTATAGATATTTGATATAATTTCAAAAAATTTTAATAAATTTTCATTAATTACATATTCATAAAATTAGAACAACCGACAATCTCTAAAATGTGTTAAGTAGAAAAAATGTTTAAAACAGAAAATATGTAAAGGAGCTCAGGATCTGTTTTATTGCACTTTTTAATAATAATTTAACTAATATTTCTAAATACTTATCAATTATCATCACAAAACTCGAATTATTTGTTGAAAAAAATAGTTTAAAAAGTGTTAAAACAAGTATTGAATCTTTATTTAGTATTGAAATTCCAAAACAAAATAAAACTTCATATAAAAAATACATCTAAAAATTGCGAGTATTAACAAAGACACAGAATATAAAGATTACAAGTAATATTTATTCTGTAATATAATATCTAAATATAAAATACCTCATAATCAAACGACATAAACAACAGAAATAGATTTCTCTAAAATTATTCAATGTAGAAATCCACCCAATGATCAAATATGATGCACTAGCAACATAAAAGGAAGCATATATCTATTCGTTAAGCTGGAATATAATTCAAAAAGTATTCTTAAATATTACAGAGAAGAAATAAATGTTGAATATTTCCTCAAATCATTTTTTCTTATTATCGTGTTATGCGTCGTTTTTCTGTTCATGAACAAGAAATCTTAGATTGATGTAATTTTATTTTCGCCTCTTATATATTATATATCTTTGATAGGTTATTTAATTCACTAGTAATTTTTTTGTCTATGACTGATATAATAGATAAATTCTGTTACTCTATTTAAATTTCAAAAACCAATTCGAATTTTAAATTAACTTTTAATTTAAGGTTTAAATTCAAAAACCAATTTTCTAAAAACCAATCGATGCCCTTTTTGCACCAATTCCTTTTAATTTCCAGCTAATAAAACAAAAGATATCCTAATATTTTTAGACACAGCATAAAATTTAAATTAAAGCATAAAACAAAATGAGATTTATAAAGAATGGAATTGGAAAATGTCAAATTTATAACTTAAGTTTGGATTAGTTTTGTTATATTAACGTACCATTTTAAAGCAACACTAGGAGAAGAAACACTATTTTCAGACGAACCTAGTAATTTTGAATCGTGGTCAGATGCTCAGCCCAACACCTGAGCTGGTATCTCCTTCCCCAAACTCCACACCACACCAGTGGATGACATCATATAACTTAAATATAAAAACTTCATATTTTTAACCGACTAAATAACTGTAAGAACAAAACTTATAATCAAAAATTTCTCAAACAATCTTATACGTTTAACTTTCAAGCAGTTTTTCAATATGAAAAAAATAGATGATTTTTTTAATTCAAAAAAATTTGAATTATATGTAATAACTATAATATATGAGTTCTAAGACATTTTAGTGGATTAATAGGAGTGGATTTTAAACACTCTACTTCATTGTACTCTGAAGTTCTTCTTAATTCTAACTTAAATGGATGAACGAGAATCTTTTAATCATTAAAACATAAAAATTTTATTCTTTCATCATCATAATAATTGCCAATTTCATCTTTCACATTGGAGATGAAAATTTCTTCATTTGGAGATATTAATACCCTCATTACAAATGATCTCCAAGATCTCTCGCAGATCTCCAAGAAAATCTAACTGTAAATATTAATACCTATATTTTAAATTATTTTTTATTTTGTTCCCCCTAAAAAGATTACGCGCTATTAAATTCTGTTTAGGAATAAGAAAGATTCAAATGAAGAAATTGCTTCGGTTCTCATTCGTCTTCATCATTTTCTTCTTCATTTGGAATTCCAGAAGTAAAAGTCGAAAAAATTACAGACGCATATGATAAATCTTCACCATTTAACTCCCCTATCCCTTGGGAGCTGGATCCAGAAAAATCTTGATCTAGAAAGAAAAATAAAACTTTATTTTTAGATTTCTTGACACACATACATTATCCTTCGCTGAAAGAATATGAATTTAAAATTATGAATTAGCATCAAGAATTATCATTTTAAAAAAACCAAGAATGTTTTATCTTAACTTTCTTGTCTAATTTTGCCTGTAATTTAAATTTATGTCTTATCAATAATACAATTAATTAACACTTTATCAATAATACAATGACAATAAGATATTTCCACTTTTAAATCTGAGAATTTTATTTTAACTGACATTAATTTTCTTAGATCAGTGGACATATGAATAAACATGAGTAGTAAACTGAGTAAATCTGCAATACATTTTAAATTCATTGATTATGAAATGTGCATTGTTGACAGCATGGGTGAACATAAGAGAAAAAGAAATAAAAATTAATCTAGAGATTTCAAATAATTTTTAAAACTTTAATTCAATATAACTTTTATCCACGTCATACACAAAAATGGCTATTAACTACAACAGCTACTTAACAGCTATTACGTCGCTGACCATTTTATGGTATAAGTGTGTGTGATATAGCATGGTCACATGACATTAATATTTTCCTTAGTTTTGCAGTTAATGTTGTTGTACTTACAGATAAGTGTGCCCAAAAGAATTATTGGGATTCTTGTGAATTTTCCGATGATATAGATTTTTCAATTGATTATTTGAAAAAAAAAAAAAAAATACTGCACTAAAGATTTTTGACTTATTGATTTTTTTCAGCAATAATTAGGTTGTTTGTAAAATGTGGTCTAAAACAATTTGGCTAAGCATTCTGAAATAAATATTTTCGCATGCTGCCGATAAATAATAAATATAAATAGCTTTAGCAGTGTTTTAAAAATAAAAAAATGATAGTTTGGTTAAAAATTTAGGAGTCAAAATAGTGGCAAATACAGAATTAATAAGTAAAATTTTAGAAAAAAAAACTAAACTTAAATCACGTATATAATGCACTATATATATACGTGAATTAAAATTAAAACATTGACTAATAATTTTAAACATTGACAATTTAGTATTTTTTCTGCTTTTTAGGTTTTTTATTTTTGAATTGTATCCAGCTGCTTTCTGCATCTCACGCTTTAATGACTTTTGATTTCAGATCTAGATTTTCAGTAAAAATATTGGTTTTTTTTCCTCTTTTCAAAATGCTGATTCAAGTTGTTTTTTTTTTAAATTTTTTTTTAAAGAATTTGCATTTCTATTATTTCTTAGATTTTAGATTTAATCTAGATTAGACTTCATTATCACTATATCTAGATTATTGAAAGATCATTATATCTAGATTATTTTAATCATTATTATCACTAAATAATAATGATTAAAAAATCAATTGCATTTTAGAGCTAATTGCTATCAAAAGCCGGCATTGGATGTTTGCATTGCGTTGGATTCTTTTCATTCCAGATAGTGGGAATATGCAAAATAAATAATAATAATCAATTATGTTTAATGGCAATAAGCAAATTAAAATTAGCTTAATGAAAATTCATTTTTAGACGTAGTGAAAGGAATTGATTATGTATTTCGGTTAAATAACACTTTTTCTTGACAAATTTCATCCAAAATTTGCTGTATTTTCATAATTTTGGTCTAAGGAAGCTTGTATTTAAAATTTCAATGATTTAAAGTCATCTATCTCAATGTCATATTATGCTGATATAGACAAAATTATAATTTCGAAAACATAACTTCGTACTCCAAGAATTTTAACTCTTTCAGGAATCCTAATTTTCTTTCTGAAATAATTAAACAAGAATTATTTTTCTTAATCAGGTTGAAGTATTAATGATTGATTATCGGAAATACATTTTTAATTCTTAATATATGACAACACTAAGAATGTTTTTTTTTCTTATACATCTATAAGTCCATTAATTCAATTTTCAAGAAAAAAATGTCCTGTAAGGATTAAGGGGACAAAATATTTATCAAAGGAATAACCAGTAATTGCGTCACAATTGCATCCAGAAAACAAAATGAACAAAATGCGAGGGTCACTCATAAAGTTAGTTGTATTCCTTAAGAACACAAAACAGGGTTGAAAATTTACAATAACTTGAGACGTTTTCTAAAGTCCCATGCAAAACATTTTTTCGACATATTTACCTCCGTTATTTAAACATTTGTTGAGGCCGTGGAACAAGTTTATCAAGGTTTTTTACAAAGACAATTCGTCAAACGTCATTCACGTAAGCACCAATCTCAGAATTCATCGCAGTTTAAGGTCTTCCTTCTCGCTCAAAGTCTTCAACATTTGTACGTCCTTTTTCAAACATGTTGCATTACTTCCTGATAGCTTGGCGTTATATTGCGTTTTCGCCATACACTTCATGCAACTTCCGATATATTTCAATGCATTTGTACCACAAAACGCCTACAAAAATGAATCACTGCCTGTATTTTTAATTTGGACACTATTTCATATACTGAGGCATGTTTATGACGGAGAATAGATAAACTGTAAAAGCAGCTTAAAAGCCGCTACGTCACATGAAGAGGCAAATGTCTGAAGTGTTACCACAAAGTTTCATCAAAATAGCCTTTCACTGAAAAATTTTACAAAGGAATGCAATGTAACTTTTTAACTGAGCTACTCTGATTAATTTTGGAGCTTTACTCACCAGTATCTTTGGTTGAATCAGCTCTAATAGTAGTTTTATCTTTTACACTAGACGAGGTTTCTTCATTATCCTTGTCTATTTCAGTTGCGCATGCTTCCTCTGTATGAATCTTCTGATTGTCATCTGTACTGTCAGCTGAGTTGCAATTCTCTGGATCTTCCTAGAGCAAACAAGCAAGCATAGTAATGATCCTTTGCTTAGATAATTTATTGGATAATGCATTATATAATTAGCTTGTTTATTGTTGCTGGATTAAATAAAATTGGATTTTCATTTATATCCGAATAAATAAATATTTTTATCATTATTTATATTTGGCATCACTGCGAATATTTTGTATATTATTCGTTTATTTCTTATTATTATCTAGTGTAAGCATCATGTGAATTCTTAATATTATTATATATTCATACTTCAGTTCTTTTAATTTAAAAGTTGGAATTGGACTCATTTTTCTATCCAACTTCTGATCATAAGTGGCTTTTTACAAAGAAAGATAATTCTTTGAAATTCTTCAAATATTTTGTTAAAGAATTCTAAGGTTTCTCCGATAATAACTAATATCTGTCGATGCGATATATATTAAATATTTAATTTTACGATCAGTATGAACATTTAACAAGTTAATTGTAGCTTGTTGATTATAAAATTATAAAAAAAAAATCTCACTTTTATCAAATGAATGGCTCTTGCTATCATTAGCCACAATTAGATATTGAGACAAACTACCCAATCTAACCAAATAATTACGAAATGCTTAGAATGTGAGAACATGTACATAGAGTAACTGTCAAAATCTAAATTATTTTTAAAGACTCGCAGCAAATCAGCATGCACTAAATAAAATTTATTTAGTATTCATTTAAATCACCTTGATGCATCAATCACCTTGATCACATTAGAAATCACACATTCAAAAACGTAATTAATTTTTCTCTACAAATAAATTATAGTTTTTGTCCTTTTCGCATATCTGCCTTTCCATTTGGAAGAAGGGCAACAATCATTATTAATTTAGAGAAATTATAAATATTCCAAGGATAACAGTTTTTGAAAATCTCTGATGCTCCATGTTATGCTAGGTATAAGGTCTTGTATGATGATTTAAATAATCGATAAATCGATTAAATAATCGATTTTATTAATTTTGTAATGTGTGTTTTCCAAACACAAACCTCTTTTTCACAATGTTCACAGGCAGAACTCTTCCAATATTACAGTCTGAAGCACTTTCAAAAGAAATGTTCACGTCATTTGGGCCATACTTTCAAGAATTTCTCATTAATTAAAAGGATACAGAAACCTGTTTTAATTTTTATTTCAGATCCTTGCTCCCTTACATTTTCTCCAAATTTTTTCCGACAACAAAAACAACTTGAATTGTGCTTAATACTATCGTTTCCGGAAAATGATAGTTAACATTGACATTTTCTACAGTAAATATAATTCCAAAATTGAGAAAAATGGTTTATACAGCATCCAAATATAAATTCTAAAATTCTTTAGCACTAATATAGAAATTGTTCCGGGCGATAGTAAATAAAAAATTGCGGAAACTTTCTCTTTGGTTGAATATTTCTAACGTAGTCAGAAAATTTAACGCAATTTGGACAAGAGTTTTTTTCCCCTTAAGTTATGACTTCCCTAATTAGATAGTTACAAATCTAAAATTCTATCATTATCAGAGAATTGATTGAGTTCCTTACAGACTCTTCGACAGCAGACGATTCGCCGATTTCCTTGGAACATGATCCGCTATCATCACAATTTAGAGATGAGATATGCTCTGACAACGCAGCCGAATCATTTTCTTCGCATGCCATCACAAATAATAATACCTAAAAGATATTTAATAGTACAAAATAAGCTTATTTATTTACTAAATTAAATTTTTTAAACTGTAATACTCTATGAAATATTAGTAGAACATTATGCAATTCAGATAAAATGTATTAGGCGATTATTTTATCACGTGTATCTTTAATTTTCTGAGTTAATATGTTGTTCTGCAAAAAATTATCAGTAGAGCTACAAGAAAATATATATTACTAATAAAGAATTTGTCTTCAAGCACGTGGTATATCGAAATGTCTACTAAGAGGAGGATTGAGGAAATTTGAATCCTGATTTTATTTATTATTTGTTGAATATGGAATTTTTAGCTTATTTATTTTTTTGTATTAGATTGATTATCGATCACGTTTGAGAATATAAGGATTGATTAAGGAGAGAGTTTATTATTTATTACCATCGTCAGATAACGAGCCCGACATTTTAACAGGCATTCTGGTTTAATCTTCGATGATTTAATATACATCAGATCTACGTGGATAGTAGATTATTGGTACAATTGGGATATGAAGAAAGAATTCTCCGATATTGAAACCGAAATTTTATAACAATGGGTCATTGGTCCTAATTAAATATGGCGTACGAAATAGAACATCCTTAAGAGAAGAAATATTGTTTGCAAATCTAACAGAAAATGCATAACAAAAAAAACTAAATACAATATTGTTATTTTCTAAATCTCACTTAATTAAAAGAATCAAATCATAGAGATAGATTTTACGACATATAGGCTTGGGAAAAGTATTTTTTCTTAAACTCATTAACAGACGATAACTTTCAGAGATACATTTTTATCATATGGCTATCATTTTATCCGACTTTATAAGAGGAATTTTAAAATCGGTATATGATTGTAAGTTTTTGGTGGTTATGAAAATTCTTCATCATAAAGGAATGAACCAGCATTTCTGAAGATTAAAAATTAACCTTCTTGGCTGGCAAACTATTGTAAAGAGAAGAAGATACAAATACAATGAGAAAGCTGGTGGTACGAATTTGTCTTTATTAGTCTAAAATCGTATAGAGATGCTGTATTTGGCAGTTCAAACTATAATATCTTTATTATATCTTTAGTAGTATATAGTATCGACTATTATATCTTTTTAATATAAATACATCTAAATATTCCGTTAATTAAATATGTTTGGAAGATTTTTGAATTTATAACTAAACAATCGTTCTCTCTTTTTTTTCTAAATAAAGAACAATAAAGAATTCCATAAAGGTTTTTGTAAAGAGTCTGTCAACTTTGATAGATGCAAAAGAAGAAAATGGGAACTTTAACCTTGAAAATAAACTACATACTCAAATTGTGACCTACTTAAATGAATATCCAGAGATGTTCAATTCATGATTTTAATTTTCTTTATTTAGACTGAAATTAATTTTCATTTTACTTGACATGTACAATTATTTATTTTATTGCCCCACGCTTTCAACGAAATCAAAGAAAAGACTTCATTTAGTAACTCATATATTTTAGTTTAATACAATAAGACAACAGAAATTTTGAAAATCAAAATTTGACAAAATAGGAAACTGTTTTTGCTTCCATTTGAATCATTTCTTTTTTTGCCAAGAAAGCTTAACATTTGCAAGTTATCCGAAATGTTACAAAAACACTGAGCATGAAAGGAAGAATATAAAATACGCGATAAATTTTGAATATTAAGGGAAAAAAATGTTTACTTATATAAATGTTAACTTTAGATTATATTTAATCTTTATAAAAATCACATGACACGTTCTAATACATTAATTAACTTTTTATATAATTCTCATCAGTATAAAATTCAGATTACAACTGAACGATTTAAATTTACATCGTAATTTGATGAACCAATATCATTTTTTAAAGCTAGTACTAAAAGTTATAGGATGTGAATTCAAGATTAGAAATTAAAAAACTAAATTTTATTGTAATTTCCCATACGCAGTCCCACCTTTCAATTAATTTCGTTTACACAATAGAAAACGGGTACCAAAGCTCCCTTTTATTAAGATGCGAAAGGTGTATAAAAAATTACAGAAAAGCGGATGATGATGCAGTTCCAAAAATGAATTATGGTATTAATATTTCTATTTTTTTGAAAAATGACTGACGTTAATTCAAGTTTTCATAACCTACCTCTTGAGGCTTAATATCTGAATCATACTTACATGCAATTCATAATAACTAATCCGAAATCCATAAAACTAAGATATAAGTTATATAAAAGCATAACATTTATAATCTTTTTACTATCATTTACATTAATTTAAAGAAATTAAAAACAAAAACAAAAATGATTTTTACTTTTACGAGACGTACTTTAGCACGAAAACTGAGAGAATGATGTTCTTGATACTGCGCTGAATATACACTTCCAGGAACTGAAAGAAATCTTTAAAACAATTCTGAACAATGATTAACAACCTGTTATGAGCATCATGATGTTTTTTTTAATACGACATCGTTTGCAAATTCCATACGTGATTTGAGAATAAAAGGTCATGGTGAAGGTTAAAAGGTCACGAATGATCCTTCTTGAAGACGCGCAGTATTAGCCTTTTAACATTTTTTTTGTATGTATGTATGTGTAAACGATGTTGGAAAAAAATTATTTTTATGAAAAGTCCAAGCGAAGTATTTTTTTTATTATTATTTTCTTATATAATTTCATAAAATTGTTCAATAACAAAAAGAAACAGATGAAAGTGGAGCCAAATTCGATGGAATTGGCTTTTAAGTATAAAAAAAAGGCTTAATTATAATTTATAAACCAGCAAAAGTGGCCGCCCTGAAACTTTATTGCATAATCTAAAAATAATGTGCTTATCCAACCCCCTCTTCAGCATATAATTATGGACACTGGATAAAGTCACGAAATCTTGCATGCCATTGGTGTATAATAGTTACGAAATATAGACCTTTGACCTGAATTAAGATTTTTACTGAATCTACCATGATAATATGTATTTTGGACACCTGTTGCAGGCCGATTGACACCAAAATTTTACACAAAACGATAGTTGGGGTCACAAAATAGGATACCGAATTTCTTTGATTTAAATCATTGAGTTGTTGCGTTATAACGTTTAAGTTCATGCTAAACTATAAATTGACTGATGATGAACCGTTTGGCGAATTTGATTCAAACTTTGATAAGTATTTATATTTTAGATACCAATATATATTGTATCTAATATTTATAGTATCTATATTTTAATATCTGTAGTATAAATATATATTAGTATCTATATTTTAGATATTTTTGTACCCACATTTTATCTACTGGACTCTTTGGGTTTAAACTTAATTCAGTTCACTTCAACTTGAACAGCCAGACAAACATACTTCCTGCGAATGGATATCACTTAAAATTTCATATAAATCTATAAATTTAGTCTAATGTCCCCATATAAAATTTCATTTGTCTAATTCAAAATGTTTTTGAGTTGTTGTGTTCACAGACAGACAGACATAATGACAAAAATATTTTTTCGGTGTCAAGGGGGGGGGGGTCTAAATCGTTGAGATTTTTCAAATTCTCGAGTTCTAATTTTTTTGACGATAGCAGTATTTCTTCTATACTTCATATAAGAGAAAGTAATAAGACAGGTATTATAGGTTGTAAAGCAAAGGTCAGACGAGGAAACTGAGACATTTTCTTGTAAACACAAAAAATGAGGGATTTTGAGTAGTGAGAGTTCATTCATACCTAAAAAGAAGCAAAATAACGATGATGAGATAAATTGCAATTATTTTGAAGTAGAAAAACAAATAAATGAATTTTAAAGAATGATCAAATCGAGAAATGGCCAGTTTCTTTACATTATATAAAACGCAATTCATAGTTTAATCATCTTAACAAAAATCATTAAATATATAATCGCACCTAAAAATTCAAAATACGAATGTGTATTAAACAGAAACTTACTGATGATTCTCAGAAAATAGACTGATGTTAATTCAATCTGTTCCCACTTTTACTTAATATAGTTCTTCCTAAAAGATTGCTGTTGCTCAAGATGGATTAAAAATATAAATTGGTATATAAATTTATCTTATATACCACGCGTTATTTGAGATGTACCAACCACAATGGCTTTTTGTTAAAGTTTAGACTTATAGGCCATGAGTACTCAGAATTTTATTTTCACAGTCTCTCACATGAACGTTTTGGATTAACTAATATAATGAAGAAAACCAAATATGCATCTATAAGGCTGTTTCTGACTGATCAAATTTCAAATTTTTCATAAAACATCAAATTTTAATTTGTGATTTTTGAGATTAAATCGTTTCACATTCGAATTATCATTTAACATGCATTCGAATAGATAAACTAAAAGGACGACCAACTTTTTGAAAGATGTGGCTAAAATTTTGGAAGGTTTTAATATACAGTTTCACGCTGATGGTAAAACTGAGTATTAAATTTTATATATATTATTTATTTATAGATATAGTGTTCGATTGCAATAAGACATAAAAAAATTATCTCTTAATAAATTTAATTCGAAATATGATAGAATTCTACAAACTTGGCGTTCATATTTCATCCACGTCAAATTTCATAGACATAATTCCAAAAATATGTTTTTCGAGCTCGGAGAAGTCTAAAACTTGGAAATTCGACAAAATATTGATATCGAATTTTTTAAAATTTACAATAATGCGTTCTCCTGTATGAGAAAATAAAAATAACTACTCATGAAAAGCTCTTAACCTTATATCATCTTGTAGCTAACTTTTCTAATGAATTTTAATCATGTTTCCTTACAGTAAAATTCGGAATTTTAAATAATTAACATCAAATTTCTTTTTACTTCCAATGTGTGTTTAGCTATTTTAAAAGCTAATTTATTTCCCTTTTGTATTAACGGAATGCCATCTTATTCCTTACAATAATTAACCAGCGACTCAAAGGTCATTACTGTCTGCCAAGATAAGCGAGGGTTAAAACCAACTTCCAGAAATATATTCAGCATCTTCACCAATCACTTCAATTCATTTTCAGCAACTTTGAATGAATAAATTTTGGCATTTAAAGGAAAAAGTTTTTTAAAACTTTTATAGACGGTTCAAAATTTATTAATCGAGGTCGCGATTCCGGAAAAACGTTGTAAAGATTATTTGAGCTCCGAAAATTATTACATCAAATTCTATGTTCTTAAAAACACTCAAGTAAGAAACTTTTCTATAACCACTGCAAGTAAAACCACTTTGCTATGAAGCAATGAAATGATTTCTTTAATATTTTAAACTGAATTTTCGAATTTTTTATCGTTATCTAAAGCATATTTTTATGCGTTTTATGCGAGTGCGTTGATAATACATGCACCGACTGAGTTTCCTTTTTTGTTTGTAAAAAATTTTACTTTATCTTTTATAAATACTCCAAGAAGTGAGTTACGTTTTATGTGGCAAAATAATAAATTCGTGTTTTTAAGAAACCCTGGCTCTTCATTTTTAAGTGTGGTTGACAACAAAAAGGATCTCGAAATACAAAGTCACTTTTCATAAGACGTTCTACATTTTGAAATGTTAATTTTAATTTGTAATAATTTAATTTAATTTCTATTGTGAATTTAACTTTTGATTTTAGAATAAAATATTTTCAACGATTAATCAAATGATTAATCATCCTTTGTCAAGTTTAAAATACAAGCGAATAACTTCGGTATATTCAACTGATTGAAATATGCATCGAAAATATAAATGAAAGTTTTTCCAATTATTTTTATAATAACGTAGTAAATCAATGAATTCAAAAGCATTTATGTAAGATAAAGGAAGCCACACAACACAATATTCCTTATAATAATACTATTCGGTAAACATCCCTTGCTATGAAACTGCTATTCTCCTTTTGAGTTATGGATTATATAATGAAATATGAAGGGCATTTGGGTACCCGGAAAACATGTTAGAGAAAATACCACGTGGTTACTGTAAAACAAAACTCAAATAAATGGTGGAAAAGAATTGGAAAAATAATGAACCGAAAATGACTATTTTTACTATTAATGTTACTTAGCAATGTAACTTTAAAAATATATTAAAGAATTAAATCAATTGTTTGAACAATCAACATAAATTACTTATCTCTGTCACTCCTAATACTAAAAATCAATGCATTGATCAATGCATGAATGTGTTGACATTCTATAGACCAAACGACAATTGTGCTTGGTATTTACTTACAATGGAGGATAGAAATGTGTAAATCGATAAAACGTTTTTGAAATTTCAATTATTTTTATCAAGTTTAATTAATTTCATCAAGTTTATCAGTTTATGGTTGTCAGTCAGATCGATTAAATCTTTAAGTGGTTGACAACAATCTAAATGGATGTATTTTGATAAATGATTGCTGGTTTTGAAATATTAATTGGTGTCAAATTTTGGATTAAATCACTGACTAATAGCATATCTGTCTGCTTGTCTATCCATATCTATGCATATGCGAATATTTACAAACAGAATGAGAGAGCGAAAAAATTTTGAAACTGTTTTGTCATGGGAAAATGGAAAATTTTCTTATCCGATTCTTATCATCATTCAGTGAAAATAAACTATATACATTGCGGATATATATGAAAAGTTGAGGAGAGAACATTCGAGGTAGTTTTATCATATAAAAAGATATATAAGCAAGCGTATTATTCTTCAAAAAGTCGCAGATTCAAAATAATATATAAGAAAATAATCTATACTTATAATAAAGCTCAATGTGTGTGTGTGTGTTGGCGCTCTACAGGCCAGACCATTTAACCTACAGCTACCAAATTTGGCACGTGTATACCTTGGAGGCCAGAAATGTGCACCTGGGGGTTATTTTTTCGAATTTTTAATTAGAATTTTATTTATTTAAAAATTAAGCGAAATTTTGGCGTGTTTTTGATATAACTTCCGAAAATATTACCGCACAAAAAATATTTTTACATGAAGTTAACGATCAAAAATTTATCTTTTAAATGATACCAATGTTTTAACCTTAAAATTAAATTTCTATTTTTAATGAATTTTTAAATAAATATTTTAACTATATTTTTCAACAATTTTTTTCGTACAAAATAAAAATAAAATTTAAGCCGCACGAGCACGTTTCGCATTCATGGGAAAAAATTAGCTTTTTTCAAAGTGTTGCCATCACATTGATTAAAGCTCCAATTAAAAATAAATTAAATCTTTTTGGAAATGAAATCTGCAAAAATATAATTCTCGGCACGTGTCTGTAGGAAACGAAACAAATATGAAATATTATTTTTTCTAAAAAATAAATTCAAGAAAAATTATTTTATGATCTTTTACACTCTCTATATTATTAATCCAATAAATCAGTTTTATTTTAAGGCAAGTATTGTTTAATATGAACAGGATATCCATTCAAATCAGGGCCACACATCTAATTTGTAAACCTTTAGTAAGACACAGATCTGCTAAAATGGTCTAAATGGAAAATGATTATATTTTATGTAACTTGATTCAATAAATGCTCTAATAAATAATGAATTTTTGATTTTACATAAAGCTTTTGCTGTAGAAATCACGAATAACAAAATGTTCTTGAAACACTAATATTTTAAATAAAAAGAGTTAATTTCCAATCAACTAAATCAATCACTTAAACTGACTGATTTATGAAAATTTGAATATCACTATTCAATAAAAAAAGGATAACTTTAGATTTTCCATCGATCGTTTCAAAGAAAATACGCCAATCAGCGTGCAGGTTTCTCAAGATTAATTGGCCTAAAATTATGAAAATGTTGAGTTTTTCTAAATTTTTAACATTCAAAACTTCATAAATAAGTCTTAGTTGATCGTGGAAAATAGAAACATTCATACATTTATTTAAAATTTGGTGTGTCCAGAATATTTCTCAGAATCTGATAGCTTACTGCATTAAATTTAGACTTCATACTTTTTGAAATATATTTATAGGCCGGAACAAAATATTTTTATTGATTTCATTTCAATCCTTTTGAAAGCAAAACTAAAAACTGAATTTTATGCTGAATCTGAGAAATTTTTGTTGAATTATTGTTTGAGATATTACATAAATTATTAAAAATATTTTGTAGTTCAAATAAGACTTAAATACCGAGCGATTCTGTTTGCAACACTCATATTCGATAATAATAATAATAAATAAATAACAATAAAGATGATAAAATAAAACGCTTGGTTTTATTAAAAAATATCTTTATATTAATTGCAATTTCATCATTTCCACTTTAAATTAAAGTTGAAGTTTTACCGGAAATGACAACAAATTAGGAAAATATATATAGTAAACTGAACGAAACGATCTAAACAACAGTATAAGTTTGGTATGACTATCAAAATTTGAAGATTAAAAATGTTTTGTTTGAGAATCTATTAAGAGACCAGTTACTTAAAATATTTCATTGAAAATTGTAGCGGGAGTTAATACTGGCGAACCGGCTGGTCGCCAAAGGCGGCTAGTATTAGATAAATCCATAGAGTGTCAGATGTTATTCTGACCCTCTATGGATTAATTCTGTCAGTAATGTGATGCGAAAGTTTGGGGAGGAGCTTGTCATAGAAATGTCGTCCTCGTCATCTGGCCCTTTTCTGAAAAATGAGATCTTACACACACAAAAAAAACATTTTTTTTTATCAATAACTATTAAGGCCTTTTTCTATCTGTTCTCGTGTTGGGAATGTCATATAACGACATCTCGTAAATTGTTGTGAAACTTGCATTGTTGCCATAGGATGATACTGGTAACTCAAAATCTTGTGAGATGGCGCTGATGGGTGTATTTTTTTATTCTACTTTATAAAAAAAAAGATACATAAAAAATTTTTTTTGGAAAGAAATTTTACAACAGAATTTAATATCTAGTAAAATTAAGCAATGAAATCATTTAATATTCTGAATTATGCTGCAGTTTCTTCCAATCCGTTCTTCACCAATAATTTATACAGATGTGTTTTCAGGTGCTATTTTTCTTCGGTTCCATTCCAGATTCCCACCCTCTATTTATGTATGGACCCAATGAATGTTGCACTTCGGAAACATAAGGTTTTCCTTCAGGATCACTTTTGACTTCGTCAGAAATCCCATTTCCTTTCTCATTTTCTAAAACAATAAACATAAATATTACATTTAAAACTGAATTAACATAACGTCTATAGAAAACGAAATTCTATAGTAGTTTATATGATATGAAATTTTATTAATTATTTTAATTATATGCAATTTTATTAATTATTATATTTTTCTTCAAATTCTACTTTCTAAAAGTTATAAAGAATGTTGAAGGAGTTTGAAAGATTTCGAGACAATAATAACTAAGTTTTTATAATTAACATTCTTGTCATTCCCTTTCAATGGAAAATTATGGATATTATAAATACGAATTTGTTTTACTCGTTATCGTCACTCGCTATTATAAATAAAATTTTATATCATTTTTTTTTTAAGTTTAAGGAAATTTTAAGGAAAAGAAAACATTTTGGGTATTTTAAAAAAAAACATTTGGTTTGGTTTGTAAATTCTCATAAAGCTATAAGATTTAAAAAATTGCTTGTAGTAACAGAGATTTTGATTTTTAATAAAGATAAAATTGAACGATATAAGATTTTGTTTTAATAACATTCCATAAAAAGTTTTTTTACAATATAGTACCGATTTTTCAAAAGAAAATGCATTTATTTACTAACATATTGTGAGCATTTTGGGAAGAATTAATATAGAATTTTACTTTCATGCATACACAATTTATATACTGGATAACTTTGAAATATTCATTTGATATTAAATAGCAGTGATCTTTGTTATATTTTTGATTCAATATTTACTTATTAAGCTTAATCATTTGTTCACAAATATTGAACCATAAGGAAGATATTTTCCAAAGTTTCATGAAATTAAATTAAATAATTAATTAATTCTTTATTAATAAAGTTCATAAAAATATTCCAATCCTAAGTTGCTGTTGGTATATCAAATATTTAGCAAGTCTTATGATTAATTCATTTCATCTTTTTAATTTAGTTTTAGGTCAAAAAGCAATGCAGATGCGATGTTTACTATCCTCAGTCGAAAATAGAATAGATTTTTTTAAGACACATTCCATTATGATGATAAGTTCGTGATGATGTTATACATTTATGTTAATATTTGCTCACACTTTTTATTATTAGCAAAAAAAAAAAAATACAGTGGTTGTAGAAATTTCCTGTACACTGTCGAAAGTTTCATTTATACTTAACAAAGATAATCAGCTTCAATGCTATAAATATTTGGCAACAAAAAAAAATACTGTCGTAATTTTTTTTTTAATTTTGTGATATCCTAGACAATAATTTTAGTTTTCGATGTTTTAAAATAACGAGTCTTTCTTCAGAAGTAATTTGAAAATATACTTTTCCACTAAATATTAAATTTTCTCTATAAAATAATTTTAAAAAATCCAGGGAATCAAGATATCTCCCTAAGTTTTTTTCTTCTTTTAAACATAATTTTAGAACAAGATTTATCTAAAAATCTACAATATATGTGAAACATATATTGTCTACACTTCTTATATTCAAACTTAATGCATATAATATTAATTATGGATGCCATTTCAAACAATAAAGTAACAAATAAATCGACTATAACGATCGACTTTTTATCGAAAGGAACAATTATTCGTTATACAAACAATGCATCCCGAATTCAGTGGAACTATATTGTAATTGCAACTTTAAACAATGAATATTTGGTTTCGTAAAATTTTAAATGTCGTGTCTTAAAAGTTTCAAATCGATAATCGGTTTAAACAATCGATTTTTAAATCAATTCGGAGAAATGGATAATATTTGCCTGCTTCAAAAATATAATTTCTGAAAATTTGCGCAGCAAAAATTATGCAAAATAAAAATGTATTTTTATTAAAAGAAAATTCATTAGAGAATCTTTTATACGTTCTAACATTATGAACCTTTTGAGATGTTCATTGTTTAGCAGCATAAAAGAAGCGAGCTGACTTCTGTCATATGGAGTAAAATGGGCAAAAAAATATATATTTTGTAATATATTATTGTTTGAAATGGCATCCATTTGTTACTCTATTGTTTGAAATGGCATCCATAGTTATGTTATATGCATTAAGTTTGAATATAATGGCACAGCATATGAAATTCAATAGTTTAAATCCACAAAATATATTAAATGTATGTTTCATCAAAAGTAAGCATATATTAGATTCACTTCTCTATTTCAGACTACTTTTCAAAAAACAATATTTAAAATTTTTCAGCATCGAAAAAGGTTAGCATTCACACTTCTTTCTTGGAAATTATCATTCTCTTAAATTGATCAGCGTTTAATTTAATTAAATTAACGTCTCATTTAAAAGGAACACAAGGGCTATTTTAGAACGGACCCTGTAATTTTGTATGCATTCTACCAGTCAGGTGATGAAGACGATATCCTAATTCGCCTCCCCCATTACGAATCTTCCACACTTCATTGAACGAAGGGCATTTGGCTCAGGCAATATTTCTAAAATTAATCCAAGTTTTTTTTTTTCTAAAATCATTTCAATCAAAGCTTCAATCAATTCAATCATTTCAATCAATCAAAGCTTCAATCAATTCAATCATTTCAATCAATCAAAGCTTCAATCAATTCAATCATTTCAATCAATCAAAGCATTTCTTAAAATCATTACCCTTCAAAACGTACCTTATCAGGGAGCTAATGTAAATGTCCTTTTTAATTTTTGCGTAACTTAGTGATGGAAATCGACTACGCAGATATCGAAATCTGCGTCTTTTTTTAATCGTCCATTTAACAAAATTCAGTTACGCCTGCATGCATGAATGTATATTCCATATCTCCTTCTAAACGACTGAGCAGGTTTCAAGCAAATCTTTCACATTTATTCATTAAGACAAGATAAAAATTACTTCCACTTTTCATAGGGCAAAAGTTAATTAAACATTCAATCAATTAAAAATTAACCGAAATGTTACAATTTATCTGTAGCAATTTCGGAACAAATACTATTACAAGAAATATTTCAATACCATCTTAAAGTCAAAATTTTTCCATTTTCAATTATATAAATTAATTTCTGCCTAATATTTCTTTAAACTCATAATTTAAAAAAGATTTTACCATATTAAAATTAATTTTTAACTTGAATTATCCTATCACTTTTTTTTAAACTTCTGTTTTACTTTAACACGGGATTTTTTCTTTTTTTTTTGCTAGGTTGTTATTTATTTCAAAGTATTGGTCTAATAATGTCTAAAAGCAAAAGTCAATCGCTGAAACCAAATCAAAAGCAATAAAGTCTTTCTGAGCCACAGAAACAAAAATCAATGTTATCCACTTCAGGGCATTATAAAGTAAACAGTATTTTGCAATTCTTTCACAGAAACCTTCACAAAAAAATGTATACCATCATAAAATTAAAAGTGTTTTCTTCTCGACAATATCATTTTCATTTTGACGTAATTTTACTTTCAATTTTTTTTATTAATTCTTTAGGATTATAAATACAGATGATTTTGATATAAGAAAATTTGTGGTAGATACTCCTTTACTGGACAATGTTAAGTCTTCAACGAAAACACTATCACTATTTCTACCATTGTTTTTAAATTTCTATTTCATTTCAATGCATAGACCTTAAAAAGAGATTCTGTACATTATAATATTTTATACAAAAGATATTTCGCTATTAAAAACAATGTATATCAAAGAATTCAAATTCTGAGAAATGGCAGATGTATACAATCGTAAAAGTAATTTCTTAAATTTATTGACAAGTGAAAAATGTTTACTAATATATTCTTTTACAGCTATCTGAAATCTGTAAAAAATACTCAATGTATATTGAAATACTGAAAATTCACTAAGACTCAGTTTTCCTGAATTAAATACTACTAATCATTTTTCTATCATAATTTCTCGAACATATTTTTTTGATTTCATTTATAAGACAAACCTACTACTTACCTGAATATTTCCAAGGTTCATTTTCATTTCGCATATCTGAGGCGGATGGATAATCATTCAATCGTACGTCAGCAGGACTTTTCCTTCCAACTAAAGTCGGTTCGTTGGTTTTGATACTAACTCGAAATCCATTTCTATCTGCGGTATATTCAACTATTCTGAACAACCCTGAAATATCGGTGTACCCGTAGTATCCTTTGACTGTTCCATTTCCGTTTGATTCTTCATCTCGATGATGTGTATTTCCTTGATCGTCGACTATAAAGTAATTGAATTTGTAAGGTTTCATGACTACCTACAATGAAATGGCAATTAAATATATAGATATAAAAATTCAATAAGTTTATAAATTATTCTAGATTCAGTGTACATATTGGTAAAGTTTAATAATTTATGAAACTTACTAGAAATAAAGACATTTAAAAAAGACAGAATTTGTGTGTGATGATCAAGAAATTTAGGGCTACATTGTCAATAATATTGCAACGTATGATACTTTCAGCAATTAATTTTGAAATGATCAGTCTTTAATAACTCAGGAACCAGACTTAATTTTTACGAGTTTTGGGTTAATTCAACCTATTTATACACTTCTTTTTGTTGTTTTTATCGAAATCCTTCAGTTTTGAGCACTTATATGATCCCATTAGTTCAGTAAGTTAGTTTTTGATTAACAACCAATTTTGAAATTATAAAAAAGGTTGTTTTAATATTAGGCGATAGATAATCAAAATGCAACTCCGAATACAACTCCTTTCTCCAAATCCTTTGAATTTGAAGGGCTTAATATGCATTAGGTCTTGCTACGGTTGATATTTGTCAAAATTAAATTCCAAACTTGCCACCATTCGGTTCCTATTCAATTAAGATTTCATTATCAATTCACGGCTACCTATTAAAAATATATGCAGTTAAATTCATATTTTTACTAATCAAGTAATATACGAAAAATCTCGGAATTCTTTTCTTAAAAATATGGTGTCGATCAGTTCATGTATACAACATTCCTATCAGATGAATCGAAACTTATGTGAAAATATTTTGTGGCAATGATTCAACTTTATTGTAGACTTATTAAAAAAAATTCATTTGCTCTTTTCTATTAGAATAGCATCGCATTATAAATAATAGAATATTAAAATTTTTGATTATAAATAATTTGAAAATGAAATCCTTACATCATGGGTATAACCACTTGATGAAGGTGAGGTCCTTTGTAAGTTTCTTGGTGTGGCTAGTAGATTAGATCTCCTTGAGTCCAAGTTGTTACTTCCATAATTCTGGGAAGACAATGCAGGCACTGCTGCCGATAGTATTATTGAGATATAACCATAAAATACCACCATAACCATAACAACCTATAAAATATTTTATTAATAAGATATGCATAAAAATTGATTCGTGATTGCATAGTTAATATATATATCCATGTTCATTCATCAATGGTCGTTTACTTTGAAGTACTATATTTTATAGAATATCTTCTTTTACCGTGTTCTATATAGAGTTCTATTTTCTTTCTATTCAGTGAAATACAGCTCGCTGTGACACTGCCTGAACAAGTCATCGGAAATTTCTTAAGAAAATATTTATCTACACTATCTCTATAGAAGCTCGAAACTGCAAGAGAGTTGACGGTGCAGAATTTTGTGACAAATTGACCTTTGGATCATGTCCTGTACATTTTCGTCGAGATTTATATTTCTTGCCTATCTAAATGACAACGCCATTTTTTGATATTATCCAGCATGTTCTTGAAATCAACTACGAACCATTATGGCCCAGTGGCATGGTGTATTGTTAGACTGAAAAATTGTATCGTTGTTTGGATAGAAGAAATTTAAGAATATGGACAAATAGTCTCCAAGTAGTTAGTCATTGGGGAAACAGTCCACACTATAGTTAGCGCCAGTCATATCTTTCCATTATCTGGCTGACAGCTTGAATCCATGGCCTGGTGTCTCCGCCGCACTCCACCATCAGCTCTGAACCCTTTCCTGCATGGGTTATGAAATTTTTTGATATAAAATAAAACAAACAAACATAAGGAATGGGATTAGTCGATAGTCTGAACATTGATTTGACAGTAAAATTTTTGAAACTCGTTTCCTTCTTCAGACAGAGAGTCCTCATTTAGAGACATGGCCGTCTAGAACGATCAATTCATAAGAAAATCTTCAGAGATGGCTATATAAACTTCTTATTACAGTGATAATAATTCTGAATGTGTTTAAATATATTCTAGGAAATTAAAAACTTGCTAATTTGTTGTTGTTTCTTATGGCACTTGCCATGAACAAGCCCGCTGTTACGAAGACAGCGATTTTAAGCTGGTGTGTGTGTGTGGGGAGGGCGTCTCGTGTTTTTTTTTAGTAACGCCAACTAGGGCCAAGAGTACGACTTAGCTACTCACGCATCACATTTGCTTACACAACCTCTTTTTACTGGGTGGCACATTCACAGATCTCACAGATAGAACAGATAAAGAACAACCATGCCCGAACCAGGACTCGTATCCATGACGCCCAGATCACGGGGAAGAAGCGCTACCCCTATGCCAGGACGCCAGCACTTTCTAATTTAAATGCACATATTTTTGATAAATATTTTTAAACTAAATATAATATAAGCAAATTAAGAAAAAATAATTTTAGTTTGATAGAAATATTACCAAAAATTAAAATTAATGAACTGATAAGAAATATAAATAATTATATTTACTTTATTAAAAATGAAAGCATTTATGGAGATCCAATATATCAAATAAAAAAAGGATTAAAAATTAAAAATACCTATTATTTTGTAGAAAATGGTAGAAACAAATTTGTGTGCAAAATTATAAATTAATATATCTAAGATATTGGAAGAATATGGTTATGAAATTACAATTTTGTTAGAATTGTAATTTCTGTGAAACTAAATCATTCCTATAATAAAATTTAAAAATAGGGTTATTTTAAAAATAAAATCTATTTCATAAAGAAAACCATGTTCCATGGAAATGCCATCGATAATTTTGAATGGTAACTACTGTAACGCTACTTTCCCAATAATTAGGAAAACAAATTATAAAATCTTAAAATTACTGCTCATTTTTGTGACCACCATGCCTAGAATTGTGATTCAATCAATGTTTTTTTTTGTCATCTAGGATCTAACCTAACAAATCCAGCAAAGACGCTATAACCGATAATTGTACATAAAAAGACTCGAATCGTTATTTTACATTCCATAGAAACCAAATTTTACTGAACTGTCCTCACGAGCATCGTACATTTCCCGTTGAATGTTTTATTATTTTTCACAACGTTATTTATCTATTAACTTCAACTATACTGCGTGTACATCACTTATCGCGGTCATTTAAACATGGTAGATCGCTACAATGTCCATGATAAGAAGTAATGCCTCAAATCGTAAATTCTCCGCATGTTTTCATATTGTGAATAGAGGAATGCTGATTTTTGTCACAATTTTTGAAAAAATGAATGCATCATAAATCCAGTTCCAACTTACAGTTTGCATTCAGACTCTGTTAATTACCGTTATACGCTTATAATTACGACAGGAAATCTTTCACTAGAGTCACTAGAATGCAAATGAAGAAAACCCTACCATTGCTCATTTGTGATGCATGATGGACTGCATACAACCATACCATCATTTTTGTGTTTGCAATAATTTTTAAAATCCTTCTTCCAAAATAAAATTATCATTAACTAAGATATCCAGTCTTGTATAAATTGCTAGATTCCCATGAATTTCGTGAACGTCTTGAAATGCTGAACTGGTGATGCCTTAATTATCGCATATCAAAATAAACCTAATTCTCATTTCGAAATACCCCCCCCCCCTGCAAAACTTAAGTCCGCTTCCTATGATTTGGCATTTCTGAATGAGAAGAAGGCTACTTCTAAAATGTTCGTGAACTGGAGATATGCCTAAATTGTTTTAATTGAAAACGCTCAGTCAAATAATTTCCGTTTTGAAAACCTAACGAAGATTTCCTTAAAGGGAATATCAAAACATTGTTTCGCATGAAAATAAATGTCTATCTCAAGAGCATATTGTGTATTCATAGCATTTATTTTTTAAACGTACAAGAATTTATGTTTTAGAGTTATTATTAAATTAATATCAGATTACATTTAATTTATGTAACAAAAATAAAATTATTTTATAAACAACAATAAATTTTAAATTTGTAACAAATATGTATACCAAAACTATTGTTTCTATTCAAATTTCAAAAATTTTAAAATCGATGATTAAAAAACTTTATCGACGATTCAAATTACTTAACGAAAAAATTACCTTCCAACAAAAATTTCTAATTATTTTCTATTAAGTGGCATTCTTATTTTGCATACAAATCGAGATATAGTTCATAAAAAAATAGCGTATTTTATTATTTATTTTTTTTTGCTAAAAAAATGCGTTTAATTGCGTGCGCGTGGTCAGTCTATTGGATGCGGTCATGGATTATATTTTTATTTTCCCGCATATAGCAACATTTGATTTCTTGTGATAACTGTAGTCTTTGATATATTATTAGAACTTCAAATGTTAATAGCAAATTATAAAGCGTAAGGAACGTTTTAGTGAATATTTCGTAACTATTAAGTAATTTTTTCATTGAAGGAAATGAAACATTTTCGAGATGTTGATTTTGAGTCTGTAAAAAAATGGGAGTATATTGAATATATAATATATAGCAAATATATTTATTTATATATTTTTATTATACAAGATTTAGTGCATATCGAAAGAATTCTATTTTGATTATCAAACAACATTAAAATATTTTTTCTTAAAGTAATTGTTTCCTAATAGTAAACTGAATATTTGTTTTGATGCAATGAACTTTAAGTTCATAACTATAAATCAGGACTCCGAATAGAGAACCCTGAATGAAATCACTGCAAAAGTAATAGAATATTTGAGAAGAGATTCAGTTATTACAATAAGGATTTCATTTCAAAATATTGAAAATTAAATTTTAAAACAAATATTGAATATCCCACAACTTCAAAAGATAAAATATGATATCATAAATTTTGAAATAACTTGTTAAAGAATTGTTTCCTATTCTATTTGATCTTTCTGACATCCCATTGAGCACACAACTGCCATCAGTCAAGCACTGACAGTAAGAAATTATAATACTGGGCAAAAATAATAGAAACATGATGTAATAGATATATCATGATGTTAAATAAATATTGTAAATATATTTCATACGAATGTAATAAACATAATTTCATTTATGTTTACTGAAACCAAATTTACTTTAAAGCTAATACAATTTGAGCAAAAATGCAAAAGGCTAAATATTTCTACAATTTAAGTTTCTTTTAACTAAATTTTTAAAAATTAATTAATTAATCATCGGCTTATTAAACCTATACGCATCAAATATTTTTAAAAATTTGCGAAATGTCTCCTATTTTATAACACTAAAATTGAAAAATCAGTTATTAGAATGTACTAATCATCTGGGTTTCCTAATAAAAGGTAAGAAAATATTTTCATCTCCAACAACGTCGGCTAAATAGCTACAATATCTAATAAACATTATTAATATAAAATAGCCTTTACCTTTAGTAAGTACATATTTGGAAATAAAGAGTGAAGTTGCTTGGTTTTCCTAAAGAAGATGCCACAGGAACTGTAGGAAATTGACAAAAACTTCTAAGCGTGGACCAAGTCATTATATACTTCCCATTTCGTTGCTTTTGACATCATTTGCAAATCACTTTCTTTAAAAGCGCAGTTTTATTTCCCTGAAAATGAAACAGTCATCAATTTCTTTGTTAAAGACATAAAAAACTGCCTTTTAAATAAACCTTGAGTGCATAAAACGACTAACAAATATCAGCATCTTTTTACAAACTTGTTAAAGAATTGTTTCCTATTCTATTTGATCTTTCTGACATCCCATTGAGCACACAACTGTCATCAGTCAAGTACTGACAGTAAGAAAAACGGCTTATGTTAATATTTAAGAAACTATCTTCAGAATTATCAGAATTAATAAGAAGGAATAGAAAGTATTTACTTTCATGTTTACAATTATTTGAAACTAATCCGTTGTTTCTTAAAGCTAGAAAATAAAAATAAAACTAATTTGTAATTGTCTTTTTTTTTCTTTTAAAGCAGAAAGCAATGAATACTGTAAAAGATTACTCCTCAAAATTTATACATTTATTCAATTGTAAGGCATTGAATTCATTGTAAGTCATAAACTAGGAAGTAGTCATTTTCTTAAGGAAATGGCCTTTTAACCCTTAATATATTATTGATCTTCTGATTAATTGCATTCCAGACGCTTATTGACATTAGCAGATTATTTTTATAATCTGCTAATTCATGAATGCAATAACATATTTCTTCTTAGAGATTAAAATTTCCATTAATGCGAAATTACTGGTAACATGAGAAAACTCCGCCGATGGAGAAATCAATTACAAAGTATTTAAATACATTTGTAGAAGCAATTAATAAAATGATTAACTAAGATTTAAAAGTTAGAAAAGGATAAAAAAATTCCTCTCCTCAAGCTGGAAGATAAAATTAGATTTTTTTTTACATCCTGCAATATAAATTGTTGATGTTAGAAATAGTCAAAGTTAGCGCTTTTAAATCACTTTTAAGCTCCAAACTTCTAAGATATTGCAGTTATAGAAAAATTTCAAATGCAAAAATTGTCCGTCTTAAAGAGGCGCTAAATAGCGAACTGGGTTTATTTTTCTATCTTCAATATTAAAAAAGTTATAGCGGAATGAAAATTTTAATACCCCACCATTACCATCCCTTTTGAGCTAGATGGGCCATTACGTAAATCTAAAATTTTCATTCGAGAATTTTACATTTTTAACAACATATTTCAAACCAGTTAAAATCCAAACAATATTACTCTAGTTATCCCGTCCACGTGATAATATGGGCAAAAAATTATATATACTATATATATGTAATTTTTGAACGAAGAGTGGTTTTAGGTTCTAGAGACCATGATCGGTGAAGAACTAGTCTTGTTATGAAAACCAGGGCAATATGTAGTTTTCCTATAGGAATCAACCTAAAACAAAATGTTATCAGCTTTTGCCGAGATACGAGGCTCATAGCTCAACTACTTGTACAACCATGCAAGAGTAGAAAATGAGTGGAAATATATTGCGACTCTTAATGAAGCAAGCGTTTACAACAAAATAACTGCAACAAAAACAGGTTTATTTACTATCGAAAGCAAAGAGAACCAAAAATGTACAAATTTCATTCCGTCAGTGCAAAGGAAATTTCAGTCATAATTGTCATAGAGTTCTCTTATTAGGGGGTACTGAAAATCAACTCAACGTATTATCAAAAGAAAATTTTCACTTCGAAGAATGACGGAGTTCGCTGTATCCTGATGAAGAATATCCTGCATTCTTTAAAGAAATATATACAATACCTGTGTCAGTCTTCATACCTTTTCAGCATATTTCTGATAAATTAATACTTCACTAATGGTCTCAAGGTCAC
The DNA here is from genome assembly GCF_947563725.1 of Argiope bruennichi. Classification (NCBI taxonomy): domain Eukaryota; kingdom Metazoa; phylum Arthropoda; class Arachnida; order Araneae; family Araneidae; genus Argiope; species Argiope bruennichi. Next base: position 63,311,274 of record NC_079154.1, read on the forward strand.
TTCACTCAAGGTCAGCTGAAAAGAGCATTTTCTAAGTGCAAATCCACCAGGATTGTGGACTCTTGAAAATAGTGAAAGAGGAAGTGAAATTTAACGAAAAGGCTATCTATTATGTAAATTGAGATGCAGCCTTAAGATGCAGTAAATTAAAATGCAGAGTGTGATATCGAATATTTAAAAAAAACAGTCCCTATACCTTAAATATAAATTAAATGGCCCGCAAATCATTCTAAAAACATATAAATGCCCTCCGACATTTTTTCAAACGGAATTTGCAATAGATTGTAAAAGAAAAAAAATCACAAGGGCGTGATTATTCTTTGCTGAAGACGCATAGAATCTTTTCTTTTTTTTTCCTTTCTGTATGTCTCTCTGTGATATTCGAAATATTTATCACTAAAAAAATGTCCGGGTGAATTTTTTTTTTCTTTCAAAGTTTTATTTAAAGAAATGATGAACATAAAAACAGATGGAGGTCAGACACAATAATCCAACAATAGGAATAATGTATTATAATTTTCACAAATAAATCAAGATGGAATTTATTTTATCAATAAATTCTTAACTATCACAAGAAAAGCTGTGAATTTTGAGGATAATTATTTTTAAACGCAGCTGCGGATTTTTTTTTCACTTGAAATGGGAAGAAATTTATTTTGAAAGTCCCAGAATGAAAACTCATTATTCATTTCTTTCAGGAATTGATGAAAACTGATAGTAGTGAAATAAATATGACAACATTGAAGGGAATCAATTTGAATAAATCAAGACTTGTCTTAGTGGTTAATGATAGTTCATGATTACCGAGAGTTCAATAGAAGTTCGAGTTCGAAAATTTTCTATCACATAATGGATTTTACAGGTGCACGTAAGCGTCGGGGAAAAATCAATTGAAATGGTGATTGGACCTTTTGCTTGAAATGGGATCTCAATTTTCTACTATTAAATTGAACCAATTGTCCTAATTCGTTCTAAAATAAAATTTTGAATATTATATATTTCTTTTCTCTGCTCTCATAATATTCAGCTATTTCTATTTATATAAGGATTCGTTCCTTGACTTTTCTTGAAAAATCGTTATAAATTACTCTAAAGTGAAGATATTAAACATATTTGAGAATATATATATGTAAGCATTATTTTATGTGAAGCAGAATGCAGTTTGAAGACAGTGAAGATACTTTTGATTTCGTGACGTCGTTTTATTTCATTTTGAAGAAGCAGGCATATGTACAAGCGATGAGCACACAGAACGACACAGAAAAGGAATGAGGAAAAAGCTCTTGAACAATTTTTCCCTGGTCTTATATAACCTGAGATTTTGATAGGGAAAATATTTCTTTACAGTGCTAATATATTATTAAGATTTCGATAGGGATTTTTGCTAGAGGGCAGGGGAAACACAGGGATCTTTTAAAAAAGAATTTGTCTCGTCAGCGGTATTTTGTCTCTTCACGCGGAGTGTGGGAAAGTTAGGCTTTTAGCCAATTCAGCAATTTTACAAAGCTCTCCTGAATTAATTACGTAGAGAAAGTGGAATTGGATCACGAAATAAGAGAATATTTTAGAATGAAGTTACTATGGGCTAAATTAAGATAAAATCTTGGAAATTAATTAAATTGAAATTAGAATTAAAATATCATCACATATATTATATTTAAAAATTATAATCATCTTTATTGAGGAACATTAAGAAAATATTATTTTTGGATACTTGAAAATGCATGGTAAAATAAAGGTAATAATAAATAAATGTAAAATAATAAATTACAAATCTATTCCCTTCAATCAATTCGTTTCTATGATCAGAATATGTATACCCCTTTATCTCAATTATCAGAGGTTTTCTATTTAATTATGAATATATGGAGTATTAATGAACGTTACTCCTTCTGAGAGTGGATAGTTAATAAATGAATTTGAATACAAAGGGATTGTTTACAGAACCTTCTTGTGCATGATGTAAATTATAGACTTATTTTCCTTCTCATCAGAACATTTTCAATCACCTTCTACGATATTACTAAAATTAGTCTAAATGAATCTGAATTTTAAATTATTATATCATAATGATATAAATATTAAAGATTCACTTCAGAATCAAGTAGCGGTAATTTTCTTTAATAGATCCATTTTTAAGCTTTACTATTCACCCCAGTGTTTTAATTAGATGTATTACCGTAAGTAGTTAGTCCGATCTGCACGAAAGCTCACGGATTAAATGAATGAATCCACAGTACAGGCTGGAATTATGATAGAGTCCTAAGAGCCATCACTGGCACTTCTCGTAGAAGGTATCTTCCATCTTCGGTAAGGGTATCAAGCCCCAAACCGTTTCTGTACGCTACTCATTTTCACATCTGAAGTCCTCGGAAGGGGGATAAATTTGGAGTATAAAGATACAAATAGAAAATTAGGGGAATATATGAAAAGTCTAAAACGTCTATTTAAGACTATGAAAATTTGAAAGTGGAAATATTTTGATGAGGAAGTTATTAAAATCACGTTGCAGAAAGAATTTAACTGAAATTTTTAGCTGCCATTTATCTCAGCCAACCAACCAACTGTCAAAGACGTTTAGTGTGTAATATTGATAGATATGTCGCTCTAGAAATTGATACATAAAATCTTACAATTCGGATTTCCAATTTCCATTTTCATTCATATCCAAACAATATTTCTTCTCTAATTAGTAAGAATATCTTTAAATGTAAGATAAATTAAAATTCCTTAGAATTAAGAAAGTCTATATCGCTTTTTTGCTAATTGCAAATATTTGAAACGGATTTTTGATTTATAGGTTACCGAACTGTTAAGTCAAAGCTCATGTCTTCATTGTAATTTTAATTTTGGAAAATGAAAATTTATTTTGATGTTTCAAAGTATTAACTTTGAAGTTCAATATTCATGTAGTATTATAAATGCTATTAAGCTTATTCAAAAATCTATTAACCTTTCCTAATGTTTTCCTAAAGTTTTGTTTCAGACCTTTTCTGATTTTTTCTGAGTGTTTGAAAATCCCGTATAGTTCATTTTTTCAAAAGAAACAATAATTTTCATAAATAATTTGCCTATTCTGATTTTTTTTTAAATCAAACATAAGAATTTTTGAAGTAGAAAGCGTTGGTCTAGAGATTTCATGCCAAGGAAAAATATGCTTTTTTTCAATTAAAAGGCACTGAATTTTAATGACATTTCTTACTGATATGCATGCAGACATCCTGACATAGGGGTAGCGCGTTTCCCCGTGATCTGGGCTTCCCGGGTTCAGCTTCCGATTCGGGTATGGTTGTTCTTCTGTGTTCTATCTGTGAAGTGTGTTAATGCGCACCCCTGTAAAAAGGGACTGCGCAAGCGAATGTGATGCATGAAGTACCTAAGTTTTACTCATGGCCCTAGTTGGCACTACTGAAAACCCAAGAGACGCTCACTTGGCATAATTCGCTGACAGATAACTTTAGCGGGCTTATAAAATGCCATAAGTCACAACACAACAACACTAATATGCTTGGTAATCTTGGCATCTATTGACAATATAAGGGTGTGCCAAATAAATATGAATTTTTACACCAAACGATTTAATAGTAATGAAATGACTAATGAAAACTACAGTAATAAAAATAAGAGTGTACACTTTGTCAGACTAAATAAAAAATCTTTATTTATGTTTCAATAAATTCTTTATTTATGTTTTCAAATTTGAGTAGCATCTTAGCCGTTGCAGTTCCAATGAACTGCCCCGTTGCCCAGGGAACACCACGTGGAGGTGTGCTACTCTCGTTCCCCGCCCGCCAACCCTCCCTTCAACATCCGATGACAGTCCTGATTTTAAGACAGAATCGATACTACAGTTCTGATCTTAAACTGCATTCTGCCGCTGCCGGTATTCAGCCGGCAAGTCCAAGGCCATGCAAAGTTGGTAAACTGCAAATGACTCCACAACTGGCACTCCAATAGGAGCCAGTCGTGCTGGCAACTTTAACGCACAGCACATTTCGTAAACCATGACAGATTTTACGATCGGAGTCTCAGCCTTTTGGACTTCAATGGGAGCCAATTCAACAGGTAGCTCCAGAGCTCGGCAGATCTTATAAACGACAAACGAGCGCACTACAGCAACTCTGGGTACAGGCGGGTCAGATGATACAACTGTATCAAGATCCAAAACGAGATTTGAATCTACATTCCCAATAGATGGTGAAATGGGGGTAAGGAAATATTCTAGTATTTCCCAAATCGTCATTAAGACGAGGAACACAATGATGGCCGAAGCCTCATTGAAGTTCTCGAAAAGCGCACTAAGCATTATAACTCAGCAAAAACAGTCGCACAACGTTTGGTTGCAAAACAGTGAATGAATTTTTACAGAAAGCAACAGAATAAGAATCCATTGTTTATTCTGTTAGATTGTTTAGAATTTATAACTTTGTTAAACATTTAAGCTGTTACATTACTGTTGACAACAATGATAAAAGTCACTGTTGAAATATTTTGTATGTATTAACAATTGAAGAATGACCAATAATTATTACAAAGCCAAAAAAAGAATAACTGTAAATAATACAGATTTGGAAAGTAAGGGGAGGCTAAAATTGGGGGAATTAATACCTAAAATAATTCTTAAATATTTGTAGAATTTTTAAATGTATTAGAAATAATGTGCCTTTTTATGGGAGTAAATTTAAAATAACTTAATGAAAAAGTGTACGAGATTTAAAAATAATATTTTGATTTGGCGTTTCAAATGAAACAATATTCTTTTCTATCCTTTACACTGATGAAGAAAGTAAGGGATAGCTAGGATGTAGGCAGAGCTGGGGAATGGCAGTAAAAAGAAAGGGGGAGCTGGTATTTTACCAAAAAATAAAGCATTGGTATTTTGGAAAGTTTAATAATTTTCAAATCATTTCTAAGCAGCTTTATTCCTGTGATCAAAATCTTAAGAAATTGAATAGATGCTCATGTTACATTTGAAAATAACATTTTCTGCCTTTTATTTTATGTGTTGATAATAAAATATCTGTGGTTTGTTATAAGTGTAACAAGTTAGGAAATGATTAGATAAATATTAATGAACAATGACTGAAATAACTTTTCAAATTTTTTAATTTCCTTTTTCCAAACAGTATTTCATTCTAATTTTCAAAATATCTCTAGACACAGTATATAGTCAGCTTTTATAAAGTAAAAGTGTTCAGAAATATACTTACAGAAATTTATATAGAAATATAAATTTCCATAAAAATTTCTGTAAAATATCAAAAATATACTTCGCAATGTTAAAATAAATGCAATATTGATCTGTAAATTCATATCAGAAGCATTTCCTGTTTGTTTGTTTGTTTGTTTGTTTCTTATGGCACTTGCCACTGACAAGCCCGCTGTTACGAAGACAGCGATTTAAGCCTGAGGGGGACGTCTCTTATTTTTTATAACAGCGCCAACTAGGGCCAAGAGTACGACTTTGCTACTCACGCATCACTCATTCGCTTGCACAACCCCTTTTTACATGAGGGCACATTCACACTTCTCACAGATAGAACAACAGAAGAACAACCATGCCCAAACCGGGACTCGAACCCGGGACTCCCAGATCACGGGGAAGACGCGCGACCCCTATGCCAGGACGCCGGCGAAGCATTTCCTAGTTCAGTTATATTAGCATCCATTTTGAAGGCTACATTTCGGCTACTGGGCTATTACCACATTAAGGCTATTTTAGGGTAAGAATTGTAATTTTGAACCATGGAGACGGTGAGTCGATTAGCGACCCCTTTCAGAACTGGCCCCAATAATTTAGCACAAGCGGAATTAGTTAGCGTCCACCTCTCCCGAGGTCCAGACCTTGCTATTTGGCAACTACGGACAGCATATACATTTCTTGTGTCTTAGAATATAACGGTTAAAAATAAGAATTTTTGTTTTTAGATTTCCTCCTGAGGAATATGCATCTTGGAATAATTTGGACAGGATGCATTTAGCAACAGGCCTTTAATGTAATAAATTCCTATATTTTTTATTAATTTGGAATAATTTATTATCTGAAGAAAACAAATGAACTGATATAGAGGTAATAGACAAACGTAATGCTGAAATTGGAGTTTGAACATAATTATTTTAATTTTTTAAAATCAGAAATGGAAGTTGTGAATATGGAGGAAGTACTTTTTATTCAGAATCATTTCTTGTTTGTAAATATTATTTTTGATCGAATGTGTTTGCAGATTACAGAATGAATGAATTATTAAAGCTTACGATTAATGAAAATTCATTAATCGTAACTTGATGCATTGAAAGAGTTCGCGATGATCAACTGAATATAACAGACTCAATTTGAATAAATCAAAATTTATTTTGGTCTTTAATGATAGTTTGAGATTTCCGAGAGTTATACAAAAATATATCTATCACATTCTAAAGTTTAATCTCATCCCTTATTGAAATATTTTGAACAGTTTAAATATTAAAGAAAAAAATAAATTGAATAGGATATCGAACGTTCTACTTGAAAGCTATGCATTTTACCATTAACTTGAACTAGTAATCTCTTTCATTTTAAACTGCGTTTATAAATCTTAGAAATTCATTCCTCATATCTCATAAAATTAGTCGTTTCTATTTTTATAAAATGGCACTCTAGACTTTTCTTCTACAGAATTGGGAATAAATTATTTTACAGTGAAGATTATGATAACTATTTAATATCTTCACTTTGGCATTATGTCTGCCTTACGTAAAAAAAAACCATTTCAGCATTCTATCCGTGAACGCAGGATTGGAAAATTTGAAAACTAGGCGAATGAAATTCGGCAGTAGTGATTTTAAACTAAATTCGTAGATGTATCAAATTTACAACGAAATCCATTCATATAACAACGAAACGTCTGTCTAATTGTTTGACTGCCAGTGAACTAGATAAAAACAAAACGCAAAGAATTAATCAGACAAATTTTGGTACTTGAGTTTAGCATGTAAAATGTAGATACATCAAATTTTGAACAAAAACGTTCAAATGGTTGATAATATATCATATATGCAAAAGCAATAATTCATAATGGCTTGTAATACTGGCATGTGATTTTGTGACTTTAGTTGTATTTTTCTGTGAAATTTCGTTTTCAATCGGTGGGAAAAAGAATCTTTAAAATACACAACAGTTCTCTAAATTAAGCGAAACTGCTGAATTCTCGATAAAATTCTCTATTTCTTAACTATTGTTTTCTGTTGGGATATAAAGTGTGTCTAAACTCAAAATCCACAATTTTATGCCTTTCTGGGGGAGTAAGAGTTTTATTGGAAAGTATGCAAAAAAGTTAAAGGAAGATTATCCCTGCTGATTTCTCCATATCTTTAAAAGAGCATGTTACAAAACTGCACTAGATCTGCGCACACAGTTCCTTCTGGGTGAGGTCAGATCTTCGATTCTTCGATCTTAAATCAGCGGCAGTTGAATAAATGGCACTAGGGCGACATAGAATAATCTCTAAATTCATTAGGTAAATTCTCTTCGAATTATTTCTAATTAAAAATTGAATTAATAATTTGAAAATTCTTTTCTTAATAAGTTGCTAACGTCAATGTACCAAATATCTGCGAAGATTGGTTGCTTCAGATCTAACGATTTGCCTTATAAATTGTTTTGGAAAATTTTAAATCAAGGCTGTTATAAATTACAGATATAATGCCAATCTACAAAGATTATCATGTGTGAAAGTAGAATAGATTAGATAATGAAAATGAATTGCACGATTAATATTGATTCTTTCGACAAGACCCTTATAACATTTGGTTGCATTCCACTTTTGTACTCCGTTGCAGATTTCTAACTAGACAACAGCTTAGGGTGAACAGGATGAGAAAGGCCCTCAACGGGTCAATCGAACGACTTGTTTTTACTAGTTGCCCAAATAAATAAATTTGTAAATATTCTATGAATTATAAAACATTAAAATAATATAAATATTTTATTAAATGTAATTGATCAGATTCTTATATGTTTCATTGCATTAACTTTGTTATTAGGTTATTTATAAACACAATGTGAAACATAAAAGAGAATGCCAGGCAGTCTGGAGTCACAAAGGATAAATAAAAAAAATGTATTTTCATAAAGTTAATAAGATAAAAAAAATTATTGTATAATGAAATATCAGTATGTCAAAAATGAGATGAAATGTGAAATTAAATTTACCTGTTTATCAAAAAAGGTCTTGATAATCTGTCTAGGATCGCAAAATACTTAAATTTCCTTGCATTTGTAATTGAAAGCTAGTAAAATTAATTAACATATAAATGATGAATATCGGAAATATCTGCAATGATTTATATTTAAATTCCAACCCCTAACCCCAAGTTTTACAATTACAAGTAATTTCTGAAATTTCAAAATTCTCACATCCATCTGTTAGAGTACAGGGGTTATTCCAAAATAATGCGCCAAGACCCTGAACAATATTCTTCTATACTAAATGATGATCTTGTTTGCTTTCTCATTTGAACTGAGAATGGATTCGTTCCTCTTCATCAAAGAGCCATTAGGATAAGCTGAGAAATTCCTCTTTATACATGCTCTTTATTTTCGAGAATGATATTATGTGTTAAGAAATGAATATAAAATTCGATGCACATTAGTATTCTATCAGCAATTAATAACTCAAATATTTTAAATAGAAGATAAAATGTTTGTGTAAATGAAAGAAGTTTTTGAATGCTAAAGTATTGAGAATTGCATTCAAAACATACTGATTTGTAATAATTGCTGCTTCTGTTTTTAAAAACAAAACTAGTCCCTAATTTTTAGAAATTCATAATATTGAATGTAATTGTAATTTATATTATTTTATGGAATTCTTAGCATAAGAAAATTAATAAAAGGTAAGTGTTCGTCGTTTCTATAAAGTGACGTCATGCTAATTCATCATTTGGTTTCTAACTTTTAATTAATTAATCTTTTAAATTAATTAAAATTCAGAATGTTTAATGTTACTTATGAATAAGAAATTCTATGAAGAAATCTATGCAGCATCCAACAGAAGAAACATTTTCATTAAAGAAAAACTGTATTTCTTGAGATAACTATGTTACGAAAATTTTTGAAAACTGATTTTCTTGTATTTATATGATCATCAAAGGGTATATATATATTTTTTAATTATAAAGATGCTTTTTTAAGCATGAGAGTTAATTTACTCTCAAGAAACAAGACAAAAAAAAAAAGATAATATATGCATATATAAAATGTTTATTTGAACTGTTCTCAATTTTCAGATGCATTCTAATGCTTCATTTCTATTTTTTTAGTACCTCATAATGACACATTTCTAGTAGAGTTTTTCAATTCATACACTTCCTCCTAAGTACTAATCAGAGATTCCAAAGATTTTTGTTTCATACGCATGTATTAGCTTTCTTATCAGAAACACTCTTGGTTCAAAGACTCAACCATGTGTCATTCTTGATGGAGAATTCGGCAAACGATTTCAATACGTTACTTTGTAGAAGATTGAGCCTTTTTTTTCAATAGGAGCCATAATTTAGCAAAAGGGGATATTACTGAAACCTTGAGAATAAAGAGTGCTTAACCCTCTAAGGGTTCCACATTTCGACGTGGCCCCATAGATGTCTTTAAAGTGCACTGCACGCATTTTAACGTAGGGCAACGAATGATGCAAATTCGCTTTGCACGGAAAATCACGTAGGGGGTATACTGCACCAAAAATGGTGTCGACGTATTTTAACGTATTTCTTTCCCCCTACAAGTTTGGACATCTTGATGAATTGGAGGGGAGACAACACAATGAAGTTTTGCGGCCATTTAAGGATGTCACAGAATCTGAGAGCCCGAAGGTTCCTTTAGGCATAGGGCATTGCGAGGGTGCCGGTGTTATGGAGGAATGAGGGGTGAGAAAGGAAAGGGCTCGCCCAAGAAAAGAGAAACAGGAATTTTTCCACAATTGTGTCTCCCATAATGGCTCTATATGGACTTAAATTTAAATTGCATTTTGTTTCAATAGTTTTTGTTTGATATCGATAGGGATAAGATTTCTTTGATCTAAGCGTTGCCTCAAAATTCCAATGAGTTATTTTTCCTTAATGCAGTTTTATGCTTACTTGTGATTAAACATCACATTGAAGTACTAGCAACTCGAAAGGGATATATTTGAAAAATTGAAATCGATATATAGTTAAAATATTAAATATATTTTTCATTCTTAGTTCAACTATTATTATGATTCAAATTTATATTTTTATGCTAATCTCTACCTCCAATTATTTTTCACAAAGTAAACAGATGCAAATGAATTTTGCGTTTTAAAGCAGCCTAAATTTCAAAGAATATAATAAAATATATTATTATATTGTTTCTCTTATCTTGTAAAAATTTGGAATAATGTGTCGTTTTTCATAATGCGACTCCTTTTCAAAGTTTTTTTAAAGAACTGAATAGAATAATTTCATTCAAATTCATAAAAGAAACAATAAAAACATTTTTTAAGAATTATGTCTATTCAGAAAATTATTAATATTTAGTCTTAATATACCTTGATGTAGATGAAAGCAAATAGTAAAATAAATTTATTTCAGGGTTTGATTTATTTTGTTAGGAATATTAAGAAACGAATCAAATTGTAAAAGTCTTAACATCGTAAACTATCTGAAGATATTTTTTCAGTAGATATATTTCTTAGATAAAATTATAGATCTCTAAAACACTTCTAAAAAAATAAGCAGGTAGTTTAAAAATTCTGTTCTTATTTTACAGTTCTTTAAAGCCTTTTTTTTGTTAATAAGCTAATGAGAATGCTTCATTAAAGTCTAAAATCTGAGTGGATAAATGAGATAGCTTTTGATGAATCTTCTGCAAAGTGTAGGAAGATTTTTAACTACATGTTTTTAAGGACGTTCTAATGCAAAATAATGCAGATAAATGCTTCAGTTGTGCGCAGACAATAAATTATTTTTGAATATTTAAAAGTGTAATATTCATAGTTATGACTTAAAATCACAACCTGTTATTTACTCGTGTAAAATAAAGGATTATACATTACTTCACTCAGATATGTTACTGATGGGCGTGTTATTTATGGAACAAAATTTCATAAACTGCACACATTGGGGCATGATCAACCTTAAAAGTTGTGGAGTCCAAACTGGAAAACAATTTTTATCAATATTTTATTATTATTATTGTCAAAAGCAATCTAAAGATTTGCAATCAAGGTAACGATCACTGGTAATATTTACCTCTCTACTTTCTCCTATGCATATGCTTATGTGTGCAGCGGTATCCGTATTTCTTCGCACATTTGAATAGATTCAAGTACGAATTATGTACGTCTTCCTATCCTTTTAGATTGGAGCAAAAATTCGATACATATTTGTAATAATGATGTGAGAGCAAAGAACCAAATTTCATTTATCTATTTTTTTTCTTGTAATTTTAAATGATTTATCAAAGACTCACGGATAATCAATCCTTTTACAAATTATATTCAAAAAAATTAATATAAATCTACATTTTGATAAAATTGCATGATACATTTAACTGATCTAGTTGTTTTTGTTTTGGGGTATCATGTTCACACATTCACGGTCATATAGATTTCCCATCAGCCAGTTTCATCTAATATTTGAGATAAAATTATATTTAAGTTAATTGCAATTAATTTACGAAAATTGCAATTAATTTAAAAGTTCTCTCAAATACTTTGACTGGAATGATTCCAAGGGTACATGCTCTCCCTTTTCAACCCTAGCTATTGAATTGAGAGGAGGTTGAAAAAGGTTAATAAAGGGGTTTAAGTAGTTGAAAAACTGGGTTAAGCCATATCCAGTATGCTATATTAATCTGAAATTTCAGAAACAATTGTTTGTGTTTTAAGTCAATTATATAAATAAATATTTGTTATGCAAATTTTCCAAACATTTTAACAAGTTTCTAAAAAAGGCTGAATTTTTTAATCTACGTTATTACGTTTAAATATTACAAATTTTTAATTCTTAATCTGTTTTTTAATGTTTTTTTAAAGTTGCATTTAATTTCCATGCATGTTTCTTAATACATTTAAAGTCCAGTGTTTATAGCTTTTTGAATCACAAATGTGTCAATTTCCAATCTCAAATGTGTTCCCAGTTCATATTGCAATATTTTCATAGTTCGGTGTTAAAAGAATTTTTTTTAAATGTTTCTTTTGTGTAAAATTCTATTTAATCGGATTTTTTTTTTCAGCAGTGAACATTTACTTTAAATAAATAAATATATAAAAGTCTACTGACTATGTTACAAATATTGGATACTTTCAAATCCGCTAATAACTAGATTTCCGAATGACTTCAAAATTTCACCGACGTATATATATATAATTCCAATCAGCGCCAACTTCAACCACAAGACCAATTTCATTTATTTTTGCTTTATACGAGAGCTTATAAGCATAGATGCATCATCAAAGATCGCATGTCTCTCATCACCTTCCTTTAAGAGAAATATTAAAAATATATATATTTCTTAGCTGTATATTCACTAGATACGTCATATGGCGGAAATTTAAAATTATTTCCAAAACCTTTTGGTGCTCAAGCTGCCCCAACCATTCGACCAATTTCATATTAAAACTTTTGTCCATTAGATATGCCATCAATGATCGCCTTCTCTCTATGATTTCCCAATTTCGAAATAACAATAATGATGATGATAAACGTTTGTGGATGATATTGCGGGTGGATATTACTTGTTTTCTTTCAGCATTTCTTTATAATTCCGTTTCTCTGAGTGCTGGGAAATATATGAATACAGAATTTCTGAAACTTGCAAATAAATTTTTTACATCAAATTTTGGTGATAAATTTGCGAAAACCGGTTGTGTGATACGTGCAATTTATAAATATCGTACAGTAGAAGATATCTTGAATTATTAAGTTTAAAACTGCTTAAATGAAAAGTATCAAACTAGTTTTTCAGATTAGACAAAAATTAGAAAAAAAAAATATTTATGTGCATTGCATTTTTTAAAAGAAAATTTTAAACATTATAAACGTATCGAAATTTATGAGGAATAAAATACTCCTGCTTAATATCTTAAAGGAATTGTTTGTTTGTTTTAGCTGCCTTTGATTTTATTGAATGTTAATATAAAATGGTGGAAATAGATGAAGGAAAATATTGCAATAAATGTCGATAGTTTTAAATTTCAATAACGCTTTAAAATCACTAGAACAGTATACAACTTCAAAACTAAATTTTAAATAAAAAATATTTGATATGTATTTACACTGGTGCAATTTATAAGGGTTTAAATTGTATATTTCATTATTTTGAATCATGTAAAAACGAAGATGCCACTATTTTTCAATAAAAAATAATGATTATAAACAAACTTGAATTCTGATAAAACTGCTACGAGATGTTTTAGGGCCTGGATAACTAATACCTAAGTAGCCAATTATGTAGCTCTAAAATAATATATTTTTTCAGCTGCCCAACCAATTTGCTGATTTGCTCTCAAAAATTGTATGTTTTATTATAATAGAAGATGATGCCATTTCTTCTAAAATATAGTACATCAGTTCTATATTATTATTTATGCATTTCAGTTAACAGAACTATTTATGATTAACTCTAATTTTAGACATATGCTACCGTATTGCAAATATTGATTACTCGATACAAAAATATTGCAATGATTTATTTAAAAGAATAATAAGGGAATATGAAGACAATTTTTTCCTACATTGACTGCTCTCTCTTTCTCTCTCTGTATATATATATTACACATTGAGACCGAATATATAATGAAATTTCTGTTCAACGATTCTGCTGTGCAACGATTCGCAAAGCGTTATAACAGCCATCGGGGTAAAAAAGGAACAGAACAGTTTTTCCATTTACTATTCTTAGAAACCCTCTGACTTTTGTAACCATACAAAATGAACGAAAGCAATAAAATTTGACTTGAATGAGCGGTAACTTGTTCCTACCCTTAGGGACTCTTGACCCCACATGACGTTTAGGGGAAAGCAAAAATTCGGCTAACGTTTTCAGTGCATCTCGTTTAGAAAACCGGTGCTCCTTTACGACACATTACTAGTCTGACATCTCTCGCTTTTCAGAAGTTTTACACGTAAAATGAAACCACCCAGAGGGTTAACCTTCACATATCTTCCAGGTACTGAGACCTCCAAATTCAAGAAGAGAACAAGTTTTCGAGTATTGAATCAGATTTCGTTTGAGCACCAGTATTGTTCCGTTGATCACATTAACTTCTTAAGAATCTTACCGGAACAGAAAGTCCTCGTGTTATCTAGAATTCTCGAAATATATCGAAAAGTAATTATCTCTTAAAATCAGATTTAATTTTGATTGTCTACAATGCTACTCATTAAGACAAAATTTTTCAATTATAATTAATTATTTTTTCAGGAAAAAATAGTTTTTGATATTTCAATTAATAATCTCTATAAACTGCATCTTATTTCCCCTTATATATTTGAATTTAGCTGTTAAAAAACATCATATCCAGTCTAATGATGGCCACAACATAAGGGTCTTGTATGTTTAATATTTACTAGATTTCTATTTTCGGGTTTTTACAGGTTTGAAGAAAACTTTTCTTCCTTACCTATTACTCCAATGGGCAATTCTGCAGATGATATTTGCATTCTTTTTAAACGAAATTGAATCAGTGAATTATGAAATGAAGTGTGTTTAGCATTTCCTGAAGAATAACTTATTATGTCTCGAGCTTGAAGCTACTATGCTGTCATACAATTTTCCATATAAAATTATCCACGAATTAAAGTGATGTAGTACCATAGGCATATTGTCCTTTGATAAGAGACAGGCGAGAGAAACCGAATGAAATCACAAGATACATACAACAGACTGCTGGAAAGCATATATTGTATTTAACTTTGCCCCACACAAAAGAAAGCATATAAAGAGAGGTAATTTGTTTTCAAGACACTCAGAATGAAGTGAAATTAAAGTCTGTTCTTAAGTTACGAGTTTCCAGATGTACTAGAAACTCCAAAGACCAGCAATAGAGGTGAGAGTTTCTTCACTAATTAAAGCTAATTTTTCTCTGATTAACAATTCTGGACATATACATATTTGGAGAGAATAGAGAAAATGCATTTATCCCTCCAACATTATTGAATAAAGACCAATTTGAAGATAGTGGAGTTATGGCCTGAAGATATATGATGCTGCATAGTCTAAAATATCTGAAACATGGGGAGATCAAGTCTCTGGTATCTGCCTACTGTACCAAGGTTTTGCTCTTCATGTATATCTTTTTACAGGCGTGATGAATGTTTAATAATTCTTCAGGGATTTTAAAGCAAAATTTTGAGAATTATATACTTTTTTCTCGTATCTCATAATATTCAGACATTTCTGTTTATATACGGGTTCATTTCTCGACCTGTCTCTACAAAATTATGGATAAAATTATTATACATTATTCTATAGCGAAGATATTAAAGAAATTATATAATATTTCAAGAAATATAATACCTTTTATTGACGAACATTAGGAAAATAGTTTTTTGGGGTACTTGAAAATGCGTGGGAAAATAAAGATAATAATGAATAAAGGTTAATAATTTCTTATCATTACAAATATATTCTTTTCAAATCAGTTCGTTTCTATGATCAGAACAGGTATAACCCATTATCCCAATTTTCTGAGAATTTCTGTCTAATTGTGAATATACTGGAATAATAATGAAATTTTATCCCAGTATATTCACATGTTTTTGAGAGTAGATAGTTAATAAATAAACTTGAACACAAAGGGATTGTTTGCACAGCCTTTCAAAGCATAATTATACCCTCAAAAATTATAGACTTATTTTCCATCTCATAAGAATATCTTACATCGAAGGAAATGGCAACTTCTATGACATTCCTGAATTTCCCCTAAATGAATCTAGATTTTAAATAATTATATCATAATGATATAAATAGTCACGCTTAACTTCAGAATCAAGTAGCGGTGATTTTTCAAATGGGCCGTTTATAAACACTGCTGCAGATTCCTTGGATGTCATTAGATGTATAACCATAAGCGGCTATTTTAAATCGCTCGAAGGCACAGGGATTAAATTGAATGATTGAAACGTAGCGACAGCATGGGCGGAAACTATGATTGAGTCCTAAGGGCCATCAAAGGACCTGCAGAAGGAATCTCAGGTCGTCGGTAAAGGTAGCCCACCCCACGCTTTTACTGTACGCTTCTCATCCTTGCATCTGAAATTCTCCCAGGGAAGGGTAAAGTAGATGTAGAAAGATACAAGCAGAAAGTTAGGGAAATGTATATTACAAGTCAGAATGATGTAAAATTACTAAAATAGTATGAATTGCATGCCGATGGAAATTTGAAATTGTAAATATTTTGTGAGGAAATTATTAGGATCATGTTTCAGAAAGAATTCATTTGAAATTTTTAACTAAAATTTATCCCAGCAAAATATTACATACTGACCGTCAAAGGCTGTTAGTATGTAATATTGATAGATTTGTCACCCTAGAAATTACTTGCAGATGCATATAATCTCACAATTTGGAGATCCGATTTTCATTTATCTCATATCCAGATAATATACCTTCTAATGTCTTGATACTGTCCGATCAAATAAAGGGTAGCGTTTATAGACAATTTTCCTTATTTACAGCCTTATTTACATAAAAACAACTCTTTCACATCTAGGTTAAATGAATGATGCTATTTACAGCATGAAAATTAAACAAGAATAGTTCCTCGAACAAATTCGGAGAAAACACCTTCACAAGAACAGCTAACAGGCTATTGGTGTCTCAGGCTACTACAGGGGTAGCTCTCGGAATCCACCGAATTTCCTTCGTGTAGAATTTTACTCAGAAGTCCGATTCACACGAAGCTTCTCTGACCTTTCCTCCTCTCTCTTCTTTTTTCTTTCGAAAAATCACGCATTTTATTTTTCTCTCAGACTGCACCTCTCATGTCCACATTGGTACACTTGGGCTCCCTGATACCCAATCAACAAACCTGAATGGTCTCCGGTCGAACGTGAGAATGTCCGTTGATGATCCACCTTCCAAAATGGGAAAATGAAGTTTGACACTCTCCCCTTTCGAAGACACGATTTGTTTCCCTGGGAAACGCACGTGTGGTTTCTTATCTAGACTCACACTCATTGGCCAGATGACCATACATAAAAGGAGGTCCCCCCATCTGGCAATCTAGAGGCACTTAACAATGTGGGAGTTTTACACCTTGATGATATACAGCTGGCCAGAAATGTTAATTATCGAGTGTGGGAAAAAGGGACGTCACAGTGGTTACCAGGGTTTCAGGGTGATTGAGCTGAGCCTTTACAACCTCCGTTCTCTGACTAATAAGAACATCCTTAAATATAATATAAATTAAAATGTTAAGGAATTAAGAAAAAATGTATCGGTTGTCTGTTTATTGCAAATATTTGAAACATTTTTTTATTATTTTTTTATGGGTTAAGGAACTGTTTAGTTAATGACTATGTTTTCATAATATTTCTTTTTTTGGTGAACGAATAACTGCTCGAATAGCAAAAATTCTACTGGAGAAATAAAACCCCACATTGTGTGTATGATTTGAATTTATTTTACTCTTATGTTATCCGTATTGATGACCAGCATGTTCATCAAGAATACCGGCTATATTTAATTTCATTTAAATCACTTAGACATAATTTCATGTCCATTCTTCGGTCAAACTGTCAAACATTAAAACCATGTTGTTTTTATAGTGCATCTTATTTTTTTTTTATTCATTATGTACAAGAGCATTCCTAAGGGAAAATGGATATCAAGCCCAAGACACATAACGTTGTTAGAAACGCAATTGCCCGGTTCATCTCTCTTCGAACTTTCTTGATTTTGCAAATTCACTTTTTATTCGTTTTGTAAACTTCACAGATATAAAACAGATCTCTTTTTTTGCTTTCATTAATGGATTAAACTTTTGCGATTAAATATTTGATAAATAATAAAAATCAGTTGGAATTTCATGTGAAAAATATAATCTGTTGTAGAAAATCAGGCACACAAATAATTTTTGAAAAATATTGAAAATCAGAAAAAAACTTCACGATTATTCAAATGGTATCATTAAAAAGATATTTTTTTAAAAATTTTAAATGATATCAAATTGATGTTTGAGCAATAAGTATTTTCTCTTATTTTGGTCCAAGTTTGGTAACTAACTCTAAGTTTGACGGTATAGTCTGTAGAAAGCCAACGTAGAGAGATACATACGCACTTATCTCAGTAGAGGTGATTTCCGTAAGAGCCATAGGCTAAACGATAGTGAAAAACCCAAATTTGCTTTGGAGTCACAAAACGCTTTCATTTCAAACCGGTAAAAAGAAAATCGAAAATCAGAAGTGTAAGATTTTTATTTTAACAATTATAAAAGTTTTAAAAAAAACAATTTAAAAGTTTTTTCTTTTTTTTTTTGACGAGATACTGAAAAAATATTGAATTTCTCACAATTTTATGAGCTACAGTTTTCATTTGTGTACATTGACATTCTGAAATCGTATTTCAGCCTTTTTTTTTGGTTTAAAAATTATTAATATTATAGCGCTAAAGAAAGTGGTATACGGCGTTATACTCACAACGGAATTCAAACAAAGTGCATGTTTACATAAATAAATTCATAAGAAAATTTAACCATTTTATTTTAAATTTGCTTCTAGATTCACTGTTATATTTCCAAATAAATATTCATTGGAAATATAATAAATTCAATGATAACATAAGGATAATATCAGAAAATCGTCTTTGAATGGATTATATTCATTTACTTATATCTGATATCAAAATTGGACGCAACAACGAATATTTTTCCCAATACACTAAAACTCCTAATGACGATTTACCAAATATTATGTTTTAAAGAAGGCTATTTTGAAAAGAAACTGAAAACAAATGATTGCAAGTTCCAAATATTTAAAGAACTCTATTGTATTATGGAAACTGATAGAAACTTGAACAACTGATGAATTCTATTGCCTAGAGAGAAGAGCATATAATGCAAATCGCTTTTCTTCAGTATTCACTCAAAAATTAACATTAATTTTGAGGTTTCAAAATTAATGTTAAATTTCAGTTCAACATTTGAATATTATAAATGATTCTAAGCTTGTTCAGAAATCTATTTTTATTTCATAATTTTTTAAAGGTTTTGTTTTAGAATTTTCTTGTTATTTTTTGAGTTTGTAAATCTTGTATAAATTCTTTTCTAAAAAAATCAATAATTTTCAAATTCTAAATTTTTTTTTTTGTCAAATATAATGTTTTTAAGCAAAAAGGATTGGTCCTCAGATTTCATACCAAGGAATAGTAAGCCTTCTTTCAATAAAACGGCACTGAATTTCAATAGCTACATTAACGAATGTTATTGGAATCTTGGCATCTGTTGACAATATAATGGTGTGCCAACTATATATGAATTTTTACACCAAACAAGATAATAGTAATGAAATGACTAATGGCAAATATAATAATAAAAATAAGAGTGTAAACTTTGTCAGACTAAATAATAAATTCTTTATTTATTATTTATATTGACATAATAAACAAAGAAATAAATAAATTCTTTATTTATGTTTCAATAAATTCTTTATTTATGTTTTCAAATTTGAGTAGCATCTTAGCCGTTGCAGTTCCAATGAACTGCCCCGTTGCCCAGGGAACACCACGTGGAGGTGTGCTACTCTCGTTCCCCGCCCGCCAACCCTCCCTTCAACATCCGATGACAGTCCTGATTTTAAGACAGCATCGATACTACAGTTCTGATCTTAAACTGCATTCTGCCGCTGCCGGTATTCAGCCGGCAAGTCCAAGGCCATGCAAAGTTGGTAAACTGCAAATGACTCCACAACTGGCACTCCAATAGGAGCCAGTCGTGCTGGCAACTTTAACGCACAGCACATTTCGTAAACCATGACAGATTTTACGATCGGAGTCTCAGCCTTTTGGACTTGAATTGGAGCCAATTCAACAGGTAGCTCCAGAGCTCGGCAGATCTTATAAACGACAAACGAGCGCACTACAGCAACTCTGGGTACAGGCGGGTCAGATGATACAACTGTATCAAGATCCAAAACGAGATTTGAATCTACATCCCCAATAGATGGTGAATTGGGGGTAAGGAAATATTCTAGTATTTCCCAAATCGTCATTAAGACGAGGAACACAATGATGGCCGAAGCCTCATTGAAGTTCTCGAAAAGCGCACTAAGCATTATAACTCAGCAAAAAAAAGTCGCACAACGGTCGGTTGCAAAACAGTGAATGAATTTTAGCAGAAAACAACAGAACTGGAATCCCTTGTTTATTCCATGAGATTGTTTAGAATCTATAACTTTGTTAAACATTTAAACTCTTATATTGTTGTTGACAATAGCAAAAGTGACTGTTGAAATTAACAACTAAAATATGATCAATAATTATTATCAAGCCAACAAATGTAAGACTGTCAATAATACAAATTAGGGATGTAAGGGGAGGGAGAAAGGGAAAAATTAATATCAAAAAGAATTTTTAAATTTTTGTAGAATTAATTAATGTAAGTATTATAAAGATATGACTTTTTATGGGAGGTAAATTTAATACAGCTTAATGAAAATGTAAGCAAAATATAAAAATTATATTTCAATAATTGTTTCAAATGGGACAATAAGCATTTATTTTCTATCCTGACTATGGACAAAGGAGGCTAGAGATGGGTAGGAATTAGGCAGAGCTGGTAAATGGGAGAAAAAAGAAAGGGGGAGTTAATTTTAACCAAAATAGAACATCTATATTTTGGAAGGTTGAATATCTATCAGATCATTTGTAAACAGTTTTTTTTCTGGGCTCAAAAACTTTAAGAACTTAATAAAAGCTCATGTTACGGGGACTACACTTTCACCATTTTGTTTTATGTGTTGGAAGAAAAGTATCTGTGGTGAGCTATATGTGTAAGAAGTTTGGAAATAATTCCAGAAATATTAATGATTTTAATCTTCTCAGGCTTGATTAAATTCCTTTTTCTATATAATTATTCATTCTAATTCTGTGAGGCATTTATAATTCTTTGAGCTAGATCTCTGGATGCTATTTATAATCAAATTTTTTTAAAGTAAAAATGTTCCGAAATATGCTTATAGAAATTTATATGGAGAAATCAAATCCATAGTTTACAATGGTAAAGTATATAAAATGTTAATATGGAAATTCACTCAAGAAGATTTCATATAGTTCAGTTATATTAACATCCTTATTGAACAACGCTAGGGTAATTTTGAACCGTGGGGACGGTAAGTCGGTTAACATCCCTTTCAGCATTGATGGGTTCCAATTATTTAAAACAGAAGGATTTAGCTAGCCCCAATTTAGATAATAGTTGCATGTTGGAAATCCATCTCTTCCCCCCCCCTCCCGCCTCGAGGTCCCGATCTATTACTATTTTGTCGCCGTAGATACCATATATATTTATATTTCTTGTATACTAGGATATAAAGGTTAAAGAAAAAAAAATGAATTTCCATTTTTCGATTTTCTGCTGAGAGATAGGAAAGGATTTTCAGTTACTCCGTGCAATATGTATCTTGAAGTAATTAGGAACTTGCCTTTAATGTAATAAATTCCTATATTTTTCATATATTTGGTATTATTTATTATATGATTGGACGCCATATTCACTCTTAGGAACTCGGCAGCATTCGTGCCAGCGAATTATGTTCATTATATTATGTCAAATTAAAAACTAGTACTTTTAAAATATCTGTCATGTGATGTACATACATATTACCTTGAATGAATAAAAGGTGATTATTAAGTTCCGTTTAGGCATTCTATCTGTGAACAAGACTTTGGAAAATGCTTTGAACTAAGCGGATGAAATTCGGCATAGTGATTTAAAACCAGATTTGTATATCTATCAAATTTAGAATGAAATACATTCAGATAACAACAAACCGTCTGTCTAATTGTTTGACTTCAAGTCTCCGTAACAAAAAACGCAAAGCATTTATTAGAAAAAATTTGGTACTTAAAGATGTAAAATGTAGATACATCAAGTTTGAATCAAATCTGTCAAATGGTTAACAGTTTGACGCAGGCATGCTAATGCAATAATTCATAAGTGCAATGGCTTGCGATGTTAGCAAAGTTCTTGTGACTTCAATTATAGTTGTGTGTGAAATTTCGGTTTCAATTGGCGGATAAAAAATCTTCAAAATACACACCAACACGCTAAATTAAGCGAAACTGCCGAATTTTCGATGAAGATCTCTATTTCTTAACTATTGCTTGGCAATGAGATATAAATTGAGACTTTACTCATCATCCTCGATTTTATATGGAGGGGAGGGAATAAGAACTTTACTAGTGATATTCAAGAACGTTTCAGGGAGACTACTCCTACTGATTTCTCTATATCTTTCAATGCGCAAGTCAGCAAGATGAGTTTATAGTGTACTATGCCTGCGAACATAACTGCTTTTGGATGAGGTTAGATCTTCTATTCTCTGGTTTTAAATCAGCAGCAATTGAATAGATGGCACTTGGATGACATGGAATAATTTTTAATGTCATTGTTGTAAGTTCTCTTTGATTAATTTCTAATTAAAAATTGAATTAATAGTTTGAAAATTCTTTTCTTAATGATCATCTAACGTCCAAGTGCTAACTATCTGTGATGTCTGGTTGCTTTAATTTTAACAATCTGTCTTGAAAAGTGTTTTGCAAAATTTTAAATCCAGCATGTTATAAATTACAGATATAATGCCAATCTCTAAATATTATTATGTATCAAATTAGAATATGTTAGATATGAAAAATAAATTGCACGAATGGCACTGAATCTTTCGACTAGACCCTATAACTTTCGGCTGCACTTCCACTTTTGTAATCAATGACATATTTCCAATTTACAGCATAGGGTGAACAGGATGAGAAAAGTCCGCAACGGATCAATTAAACGACTCTGTTTTTTCTAGTTGCCAAAATAAATAAATTTGTCAATATTCTATTTATTATAAAATATTAAGATAATATTAATATTTTATTAAATATCATTGATCATATTTAGGGATTGCAATACCGGACCAAAATTTCAATACCGGTATTTGGTATTTTTTAAATCTTAATACCGGAATACCGGTATTAGAAATTTTAGAAAAAGAAAGAAAACACAGGTGTTTCTTTGTTTTATTTGCCAGTTTTGTTAGAGACTGTAAATATCACGAAAAATAATTTGTAATTTATAAATTATAACAGTACATAATCACAAAAAAGTATAGAAACATCTTATTTATTTAAATCACAAAAAAGTGCAAATATCACTATTCAGTCTGTGATACTATTACAAATTTTTGAAATGTGATCTTAAAACGCATAATGCATCAATGGTACTGTCATTAAGACTGAAAAGTAATTTTGTGTAAAAATTATCATCTGTCGAAAACGATCTTTTGGCATCTACGCTAGTTGGTGGTACTGTTAGCAATGCGCGATATACTTTTTCCAAGTATTTACCTCTAAATCCCTCATCTTCAAATAAATCGATTTCTCGTCAGATGGTTTTGGATATAGCTGATTTCTGTATTGTATTTTGGTTTGTTGAAATTTTTTTATTTATCGCTAATTCTAATTTTTGTTCAAAAGACAATTACTTTTCACTATCGACATTAGAATCATCATAATCTTCGATAACTGAACCGAATTCTTCTGAATGTGGATAGGTTTGTGGGTAAAAAATTTTAAGGAAATTTACTATAAACTTAATCAGATTTGAATTGATTATTTTCTTTTTTTCTTTTTCATTTTCATTTTTAAAATCATTATAATTATATAAATACCATAAGACATTTAATTTTTCGGTATGCCTTTCTTCTGTGCGATTTTTCAATGTAATATATAATTCTTCAGATAGTGATGTGTGCTGTTCTTTCATGACTGCAACATGAAATTTATTGTTGCATTAGCTGTTAATAAATTAAAATCTCTCCGACATAATGCCTCTATAGTCAGTTTTATTGGAATTAGAGCTGATATAGTTCTGGATATTAAGTCAAATTCACTATCTGAAAAATTAATTTACAGGTTTAAGTCGATTATTGCTTTTTGGATTGGATTTCTCAGTTTCAAAAATCGTTCCATCATTAGGAGTAAACTGTTCCAACGTGTTTTAGAATCTAATATTAACATATATTCTGTTTTATTTTCAGTTATTATATATTTTAGTAATATATCCTTTTTATAGGGGAACGTTTAAATATCTTAACAATTTTTCGAACTTTATAAATTATAGGAAGCAATTCTTGATAGGTAAATATTTCATCCTCATTAGCAATATCTTCTTCAACAATTACATTGTCATTATCTTCATTGTCAATATCACTCTCACTCTTACTCTTTTCTAAGCTGGAATCCGAAGTTTCTATATCCACAGTATTTGGATTCTTCTGTTCTTTATTTTTTTGGTATAATACATCTATTACTCCTAATTGAATTCCACGTGCATAGCACAACTGCTGATTTGCACCAATCAACTTTCCAACTTTTTTCATAATTGTTGCTCCATCAATCGTATGGATACAATATTTTCTTTCAGGGATAATCCATGTTTCTCTAATTCAGATTTAAACAATTAATTAAGCCATTAATTAGCTAATTAATTTCGCCCTTAGGGAGACATAAAAACCAAAACGTATACTATTTTGTTATGTTCGCGATACCTGAATATATAGTGGAGACGATTTTGAAAATTTCTAGTAAATACCGAAAAACCGGTATTTAAACTTGTGAATACCTGTATTACAAAATTGTACAAATGTCTCAAAATACCGGTATTCGGTATCCCGGTATACCGGTATTGCAATCCCTAATCTGATTCTTATATGTTTTATTACATTGACTTTGTTGTTAGATTATTTGTAAATACCGTAAACGCAATGTGAAACAGAAACGAGACTGCCAGACAGTCTGGAGTCATAAAAGAAAATAAAAACAAACGCATTTGCATAAAGGCAATAAGATAAAAAAATGAATCGATAAAAAAACATTAACATATCAAAAATTAGATGAAATTTTTAACTAAATTGGACAGTTTATTAAAAGAAGGGCTTGATTATCTGTATAGAACGGCAAAATACCTAAATCTACCACTGTTTGTAATTGTACTATATTAAAATTGATGAAATAAAACAGATTTTACTATTATAATACATTTCGCAAACTGCAAAATTTGAAAATCCAACTGTTAGAGCAAAGCTGTTTTTCCTATATATAATGATATGGGAACGATATATACTATTATATTACATACCCTACATGAATATAAATACTAAACAACGTTCTTCTATTTTCATTGATGGCCATTTTTTTTTTCATTTCAACTTTGAATATTTTTACCTTTTCATCAAAGATATATTAGGATAAATTGAGAAATTCTTCTTTACACATGCTCTCAATTTTCGAGCAATATACAATATATAAAGAAACGAATATGAAATTCGTTGCCCATTAACATTCTATCAGCAATTAATTACTCAGTAAGTTTAAAACAAAAGATGAACTGCTTGTGTAAATGAAAGAAGTAAAAGAATTTATCCCTTAATTAAATGTAAACGAATTAAGTATTACATTCAAATCATATTGATTTATAATCCTCAAATCTAATCATCGTGCTGCTTACTTTAAAAAAAAATCAACCTCTAATTTTTGAAAACTCAAAATGCTCACTGTTACATTTGAATAAGAAATTCTATAAAAGCAATCTATGCAACATACAACAAAAAAAAATATTTATATTTAAAAAACCGTATTTCTTGAAATAATTATGATACGAAATTATGATTGTATTCGTATGATTACCAAAGTGCATGTATTTTTTATTTTTAATTATAAAGGGGTTTATTTAAAAATGAAAGCTAATTTACTCTAAAAAAACAAAAACAAAAAAGAGAACGTGAAAGGTTTATTTGAGCAGTTCTCAATTTTGACACCCATCCCAATGCTTCGTTTCTATTTATTTTCATGTAATAGCTAACAATTATTTCTTGTACAACTTTTTTATTCCTACACTTCCTCCTGTTACTAATCAAAGATTCCAAAAGTTTTTTCATACTTGTCTATTAGCATTCTTATTAGAAGTACACTTTGTTCAAAGGCGCAACCATGTGTCATGTTTGATGGAGAGAGAATTCGGAAACCGATTTCAATATGTTACGTTGTGACAGCCTATGCCTTTTTTATAGCAGTCATAATTTAGCAAAAGATGTTACTCAAGCCTTGAGAATAAAGTGCTTAACCTTCACATGTCTTCAAGGTGCTGACCTTAAAATTCAAGAGGAGAACACACTTCCGGATATCGAATTAGATTGTGTTTGGGTATCAGTTTTGTTTCATTGATCACATTAACTCATGCTAAGTCCTCGTGCTAACTATGATTCTCGAAATATATCGAAGAGTTTTATCTTTTAAAATCTTGTTTAGTTTTGCTTGTAAACAATGCTACTCATTAAGACAAAAAATTTCATTTATAACTCATTATTTCTCTCAGGAAAAGATATTTTCTGATATTTTAACTGATATTCTCTATAAACTGTCTGTCCTTTATTTACTTGCATTTATTTAGCTGTCAATAAACAGCATGTCCTGTCTAAAAATGGCTCAATATTTTATTTTCTAATCCTTAACGATAAATTTATTCATCTAATTCAAAAAATTTAGTTTTATTGTCTACAATGTCTTTAGTTTTGCTTCTCTATCATATTACTCATTAAGAAAAAAACTTCATTTATAACTCATTATTTTTCTCAGGAAAAGATTTTTGTGACCTTTTAACTGATTTTCTCTATAAACTATCTGTACCTTATTTACTTGTATTTATTTAGCTGTCAATAAATACTATGTCCTGTCTAACAATGGCACAATATTTCATTTTCTAATCCATTAACGATAAATTTATTCATCTAATTCGAAAAATTTAGTTTTATTACCTACAATGTCTTATTTAGTTTTCCTTCTCTACAATATTACTCATTAAGACAAAAAGCTTCATTTATAACTCATTATTTTTCTCAGGAAAAGATTTTTGTGACCTTTTAACTGATTTTCTCTATAAACTATCTGTACCTTATTTACTTGTATTTATTTAGCTGTGAATAAATACCATGTCCTGTCTAACAATGGCACAATATTTTATTTTCTAATCCATTCACGATAAATTTATTTATTTCTCTTCGAAATCTCAAAGGGAAAGAAATCTAATCGTATCTTTCATCTAATTCGAAAAATTTAGTTTTATTGTCTACAATGTCTTATTTAGCTTTGCATGTTTACAATGTCTTATTTAGTTTTGCATGTTTACAATGTCTTATTTAGTTTTGCATGTTTACAATATTACTCATTAAGACTCATTCATTTACAACTCATTATTTTTCCCAGAAAAACTAATTTGTGATATTTTAGCTATTTTATATAAATTGTCTGTCACTTCTATTTAAAGCCCTAAATCCACTCAAGGACTTAACTAGAACACATTCAATTAAAAAACAATAAAAAAATTACAACGTTCTTGTAAAAATTTCGATATATCAGATAAAAATTACATTGTTTATTTTTTAATTTTACCAGACAATAATTATTCTTCGTGATATCTGCTACATTTCCATGAGAATTATTTAATGGAATTATTAAAATTAAAACTTATAAGATTCAAACAATTTTTTTGTACATTCTTTCGTTTTATGCCAATATTTTTTTCAGTTTTTTTAACTTCCCATAGAGAAAGAGAATGAACAGTCATAATTACCAATAAATTTCCCTATTGGAAAAAAAGTCGTTTTCACTGTTTCTATAAATATTCATCCTAGCATTTTCTTTCGTTATTGATGATGTAGGTTTGAAGACACGACTTATTTTTCCATATAATTAGATTTTTCCTTCAAGTGCACTTTTAATGTGCTTTTTGAAACTTTGTTGCACCTAAACTAAGGTTGAATTTCACAAGTAACTTATTTAAAGTGCATTTATTTTGTTTATTTTACAATTTAAGACTGCTGCTCTTTAATGTGATATAATTGTATGAATAAGAATATTACCTTTCTTATAAATTTGGGGGTTGAATTCTTGTAGTAAATTGAATTCTGTTTTGAATCAGAGAAATATTTTTAATAATATTAAATACGTTATAAAAATGTTCGGTAGTACACATAAGATTTAATGACACTATTTTCTGATCACATATTTTTAAAAAACATATTTAGTTTCAACAGAATAGATTTTCAATTAATTAAAAATTCTATATTTCCCTTTGAAGTGGAAGATCAAATCTCAAACGGAATGATAGAAAATTAAGAAAATACATGGTAAAATGAACAAAAAAAGTATAAATATTTTAAAACAGTATGTATTACATATCTATCAAAATCTGAAATTTAAAAATATTTTATTGAGGAAGCCTTTAAATCTAAGTTAGATAAAATATTTGATTAAAATTTTTAGCGACTATTAATCCCGTTGGGCCAACTGATAGACAAATGTGCCTAATATACATAATCGTTTTAATTTTTATCTGAAGGATTCTCATTTTTAAAATACATTCCGACATCACTTTTTAATTTATTTTCACAGTAGCATGCAATTATTTTCATCGTGCATAACTATGTTCAATTTCTTTGTCACGTGTTTTCCTTTCTTCAATTAACTGAAATATTAGTTCTGACATTCTTTTTTACTGAAATTAATAGCATATATCAGAAACAATCTTTCTTCAAGGCCATATCTATGTTCAATTTCTTATATAGAATTTAAAGAGTTTTTTTTTCCACAGCTGACATAATGTTACCAAAAAAAAGGCATTATATAGTTGGGAAAACATTAGTCAAGCCTTGCGGATTTAAAAGGCTAATATATTTTTTACATATTCTGAAGGTGCCGACCTTAAAGTTCATGAAGGAAACTTCCTTTTCAGGTGTCGAATCAGAATGTGTTTGGGTATTGCATATTGGTGTTTGTTCTATTGTACAGATTAACCTTTGAACATTTATATAAAGGAAGCTAAGATACAATGTCTTCAAACCGTTATCAGCAGTGAAATATAATGTCTTCAGACTAATAAGAGTTCCTGAAATATATCGAAGACTGTTATCTATTGGAATGTGGATTAGTTACACTTGTTCACAATGTTACTCATTAAGGTAAAATTTTTCAATATTTTTAGCTTTTTAGAAGATATTTGTGATATGTGATACTAGCCGCCTTTAGCGACCAACTTGTTGGCCAAGATTGTTGTTTTTTTTAAAAATTTTTAACGATGAATATAGAAGGCATTTTTTTAAAAAAAATTCTGTTTATTTGATACGACTAAAAAAAAAACTTTAATTGAATCATTCTGCAACAAATTATTGTGGGCGCAAATTAAAAGTGTATATATTATAAAATATAAGCGGAAGTGAAAATACTATTTCGGAATTAACGATAAAAAATTATTTTATAATCTTACTTTTAACATTATCAAAAGCACACGGTTGAATATTTTGATGGACGAGTGTTTGAATTTCATAATATTAAAAAAGCAACTGAAGTGGGCGTTAATCTTAAAATGCTTTTTTTTCAAACTTAACCTAACATTAAAAGCATTGTAATATTATTAATAAAATTGAAGAATTTAATAAAAGTAAAGGAAAAACTATAGAAAAATGAAATCGATATCATTAAAAGAGATAACTTTTTCAGTTTAAAGATAATGAAAACCTTTTTGGGAAATTAATAGTTTTAGAAATCATCTATTTCCAGTAGGTATAGGTACCAGTTCCACAGCGAGTATCCATAGGGATCTGTAAACCTATTTTCAATCTCGATTATTAAATTTTCCAATTAAAGTTTATTCCTCAATTTCTTTTACATTTTCTGACTGAATGAAGTGTTTGACACGGCGAACAGCATTTCTAATATAATAATTTTATTTAATTAGCGAAGTGTTGAATTCAGTGCAGATGTAGAAACGCTGAATAACGCAGTTTACTGAATCTTCCGTACATCGATATGTTTACATTTCATTTCTGCCATTCCATAATTAGTAATATGAGCTATTTCTATGCCACGTACGCTTGTGTTTTATACCTATAAATATGTAAAACGCTAGATTTTTATATATCTATAACTGATATATAAATGCAGTGTTTGCATGTGATATTTTGACTGATATGCTCATAAATTACTTCCATGATTTTCCTATAATCATATATAATCGTTAATATTCAGAATGTCCACTCTAACTTTAGCTCAATAGCTAATTGCTAAATATTTAGGTAGGTTATATTTCCAATGATCCGTAAATCTATCTAAATAATTTTATATAATTTTATGTTGAATGAGTTAATAAATATGCTATCAAAAATGTTAAAATATTTAATTTTTATAATTCATCAAAGGTAATGATTTGAAAAGAATCCTACAAAGCGTTTGAAAACATCATATCTTCTACATTAAACAGTGCAATTGAAAAATTTCTCCAGATGGCATTAATCCTTTGAAAATACTGATTTTTCTTTCATATTAGTCTCTATCAGTTTACTTTCTATTAACGGAATATTAACAAAAAATCATCACATAGGCAACATTAAACAATCCGATCGCAGAATTTCTCCAGATACCATTAATCCTTCTAAAATACTGATTTTTCTTCCAAATTTGTTTTTGTCACTCTGTTTTCTATTAACGGAATATAAATAATTAAAATATTTCAACTTTATTTCGGTTTAGCCGAAAACAGAATCAAAAATTTCATATTATTATTGGCATTTCTGAAAATCGCAATCTGGTGGTCGGCTGTATGCAAGAAGAAGGTATTTCTGAATAATTTTTGTTATTATAAATAGATTCATATTTTCAATGAGCTCAAATCAATATTTCTTAAAGTCAGTAATTCAGATGAGAATTTAACTGGACATACAATTAAGCAAAAATGAATTCTAAAGTTTTCAAAAATTTCAGTATGTTAGATATGGGTTGCAATGCTTAATTTGATATCTTACGAAAGAATTCCTGTTTCCAAAATATGATCTACTATATTTATATTATATTCCTTATTTATTTAAAGAATATAATAATATAAATAATTATATAATATAAATTAAAATTTATACTGCAGTTATTACTAGTTTATCTGTTAAAATAGTAATTATTTATTTATATATTATGTAATATCTATAAAATATTTAAAAAGTGTTTTCTGTACTATTTTAATTTTACGTTTTTTCTTACTAAGTTTATTTTTAAGATTGATTTATCTCAAATCATTTTTGTTGCAAAAATCATATTTTTAATACAATTTCTTCACATTTAAATTATCCATCTTCTAGTTCAATTTAATAATGAACAAAATAGATGAAATTATATTAAACTATAATTCTATTAGTTAATTTATGTATTGTTTTCAATTTTGTTATACGATTGATCGCTGGGGAATTTTCTTGAATCTTAAGGACGCAAAAAAATGTAGAAACTTAAAACACACTTTTATCATTAAATTAAGTAAAGTTTTAAATTTATGTTTAAATTTGCCTTGTAGTGTTTTTTCTTTTGCTTTCTAAATACTTTCTCAAATATTTAATTTGTATTAATTTTTACAAAAATTTAATACAGACTTGGTGAAAAGCAAAATGTAATTTACATAAACAGTTGTTAATATGAGATTTATGTGTTATTCACCAAATCACGAGAGAAATTCCTAATTCATGGGTTATTCTATTGTTTCATATTAATTCGAAGCAACTTTTGATGTAGATTTTTGATTTTAATATTTAAAGGTTTATCTTTGATTGTATAGAATGAACATATGATGAACATATATATTACCATACACATTAAAATATAATCTAATATTTTAAAGATAAACTGTTGCATCGAGAATAACTATTAAGATCAAGCAAATAATCCATCTATAAAATACTGAGTTTTAACAACCAAGTGCGTTTAAAATTTGTAGTATTTATTGTAAAATGAATTGATACAGAAAATTTCATTGAAATAAACATATAAAACAGTGGTGAAATATGGTTAAAATTATAAACAACGTGATATATTAAAACCCTATTTATTTAAATCCATGCAATACTAATATGTGTTGGAAATTTTTTGAAAGATGAAATTTTCAATCTTTTTGTTAATAACAAAATGTGTATTTTAAATAAACAAGTCATTTTCGATAAATTATATTTTGTTTCTATGCCTATATAGTGCAACCAAATTTTGAATTCATATTTACACATATATATTTTTCAGAATTCAATCCTGTTAATGTTTATAACTTATTCTTCGGCTGCAGAACAAAGTTTGTTTCACAGTGAAGACAACATTGTGGCTTACGTGACAAAATGGTCAGAGCTTGCTTATAAATTTGGAGCAAAGAGAAATTTTTCTGAGACACATCAAGAAAATGAACCAGGGAGATTTATACGAGCTGCACCGAACAGCAATTCATCAGGAAGATTGATAAAAAACGTAAGAATAGTATTTAAAACAATTGATTGTTATTACAATCAATTGTTATTAACAATTCAACAATTGATAATTAAGTTGATAAGATTTAGTAAAAAGGTTAATTTGTGTGAGTAAAAATATGATATCAGAAATTAAATAGTTTAACAGACTCAAATAAAATATTTTTAATAGAATAAAAAAAATTACAACTAAAACACTTTAATACTATATATAACTGAAAACTATAATATATGCTATTGAATATTATGAATAATTATAATTAGTTTAACAACTTTTTTGAAATATTAAAATATTTTCTTGTTTTCACCTCTTCTTTTCGTTTTTGATTACTTAAATTATATTAATCATTCTAATAATGTAATTATTTGGTAATTAGAAGTATCATTGATAATTTTGTAATTAATTATTTGTTCTTACACTAACATTAAATTCATTTGTGTCAAGTAAAATCATGTATGATAATTGTTTTATTTTATTTTCATAAATAATTTCATAATATGGGAGTATTTTTTCTTAGAAAATGAAGCTAATATTATTTTTTTAAAAATTACTTCTGAAGATTACTAAAAATTCTTTTTTAGCAAAAAAACGAACAAACATGGAAGTGAAATGATGAATTGAAAATTCAGGCCCACTTTTTATTTTTATGCGATATTATTTTTCTGAATTCTATTAAAGATCAACAAGCAACTAAAAGGTATAACTGTCAACAACACATTCTCCAAGATCTCTTAGCGACCCCAAGTGAAGAGAAAAAAAAACATCGCTTTCTATATATTACAAAATCTATATTTAAAAACTGAAAATTTCAAAAAATCAATTAGATCAGTTGAAAGCTTACATAGAAATAAAAAATAAAAATAATAAAAATAAAAAAAGGCAAGAAATATTGAACCGACGAGGCTTTGTTACCATACACCAAACCATATATTGCATTAGTCGTAAGAGAAAAGCTCTTACAGCTTCATTGGGATGTTTACCGCATCCTGCATACTCTCCAGATCTCGCTCCATCTGATTACTATTTCTTTCAGTTCTTTAAACATTCTCATGGCAATGAGAGCCTTAAATCCATCAGCGAAATAAAAGTGCATCTTCAGTATTATTTCTTGTCCAAAACACAACAATTTTGGAAAGACGGTATGATGAAGCTTCCTGAGAGATGAAAGAAGGTAATAGAGCAAAAGGGCTCTTATATAAAAAAAATAAATAATATCTTAAACAGTAAATATTGTATATTCATTTCATAATAGAAATAGGAAAGAAACTTATGGGGCAATTTAATACAATCTCCAATTTACTTCCAATATAATATTCTTTTTTGACTTAAAATATTGAGCAGAATTAAACAAATATAACACATTACCTGGACATTTATCGAAATTTTTTTCATCCTATTGAAGTTAATAAAGTTACTTTAAATAATCAGAAATTATTTCCTAAAACTAATTATTTAGAAATGATCTTCGAAACGTGTAATCCATTTACACTTTTTTCCCAGAATTCTCCTGGGGCTTATTACTTTGATTATCTGGTGAAAGAACCAAATGGGGATTTACAATTTCATATTCAACGAAGATTTGAAAATGGAACGGTAGTAGGAGTCTATGCAGTTGGAGTTGACTGGGAAAGGTACATAACAGTTATGTATATAGCTGATGCCAACGGATATCGTGCGGAAGTCTCTAAAAGTAAGGAAAAAAAATTTTTTTTCTCTTAATATCAATTTAATTGAAAAGAAAAAAAAATTAATACAATTTGCTTTAAAATTATCTAACACTCTTTTAAATTTTCTATTTTAAATTCATTCCTCAAGATAAAAGGGTTCAAAAGCCTTTTGCAAATGGTAGTCCAATTATAGTATTAATCCTAAGATATTGTGTAATATGTGCGATAGTATAGGATTAATTAATCAACAATATTATATAATATTCAGAATATGGTTTAAAATTATACAATATTGTATCACGTATGTATGCTACTAAGATAACTGACAAGCATCTCTTTTACAATTAAATCATCAAACGATCTTTTTAAGATATTTTTCAAATGATTTGAAAGTAAAATTTTGACTTCCAGGGAAACATAACAATACGCCAAACAGTTCTATATCTACTTATCTCATAAAACAAATATTTTATTATGATGATATTCAGAGAATGATATACAATCTTCTAAGTGCAAAATGCAGACGATAAAATTATTGAAATCACTGCTTCATCATCCATGTACAAAATTTATCACTTAATTAAATGTTGAATAGTAAGAGTTCATTAAAAAATTATTCTTTAAAATTTCAATCTGATTTTACATCAAATATTAATCCAATTTCTTCGTTTTCTTCACCAACTTCAAATCATAATATTACACAAAAATATTTGTAATAAAACTTAAAATTCAATTTTATTTCTGTATAATTTTACTTCCTCACATTTTTTGCCTAATTTTAATAAATTTATGAATTTACAATAAAAAATTTTTCTCAATTAATACTCAAGCTAAATCAAATAATATCAAATTTTTGTGTTACTCGTTATAGCTACTTAATAACTAAGCGTAAATTTTAATTGTTAAACAATAATTATGAAACGAAATGAAATTTTTTGAACTAGCTATTTGAATTTCATTTGATACTTCTTTTTCACCTTTGACTCGAAACATTTTACTGATGATGATGAATTCAAGATCTGTAATGCAATAAAATTTTTCTTTCCTTCATTCGACTGCTATATATTTTTTTAAACATAAAAACAGTCGAATGATGGAAAATTTTTGAAACAATTAGATAAAATCTCGCTTCATTTTTTTTTCTTTTTTTTTCATATTTGATTCCAGACCTTTTATTACTGATAATGAAATCAACTTTTGTAATGTAGTAACTGCTGCTAATTTTTAAAACAAAAACAGGTGAAGGAACGTAAAGCTTAGCTATAATACTTTGCTTCAGATTAGAAATATGATTTACGTTAAAAAAACAATTCAGCTTTTATTGGACACATTTTACTACTGATAATGAAAACAACTTCTAATATGTTGCAAATACTGCTATTCAAATGTCTTTTTCAAAAATACGGTTGAATTTATATACAAGGTGATCAAAATTAAAATGCCCCTACTCTGAGCTCTCTATACAGCGAACTACTTAGTGTAAAGACTCAAAAATTGATGAGCATGCTATTCAAGACATGGGAAGACGGGTTACGTGAAAAAAATTAGCTCCAGAAATACCGATAGATGGTGCTGTACTACAAAAAATGGGTTGAAACTACTCAAAATACACATTTGTAAAACATTTTATTCAAATGTATCAAACATTCAGTCACTTGGACCTTATCGATGTTTACCAACTTGTTCAACTGCAGATTCAATTGGTCGAGTGAGATGCTTCTCACATGAAGTGATACTGTCTTTCAAATCTGTCAAGGTTACCAGACGTCCTTGATAAACAAGATTTTATAAGTATCCCCAAAGACACAAATCGCAATGATTAAGATCTGTAGAACAAGAAGATTTGGTTGCCGGAAACGCACGACTAATTACTCTATCATTTGTAAGATGTTACCAAAGAAACTGCTGCACACGAGTCCAATGTGTGGAGGCGGTTCCTATTGCAGAAAGATAATTGAATCAAGACATTGGCGCTGTTGCATTTGGAGAACAGTAAAAGTTTCGAGCATGTTTGGTACCCACTGGTCCTTTGCGTAAATTCTCAAGACGACGATACTCTCGAAGTGCAGCTGCAGCATTTCCTTTGTTTTCATAAAACAACTTCCCAAGCACAGCATAAAGCCATCGCTGATAAGAAGAACATTTCCCCAGCTTTATCCCTTTTATGCCTAGAACAGTAGAAGCAAACCAACGGTTTATGCAAATTTTTTGCTTTCATTGTGAAATTGCAGTTACAATGACAGTTTTTTGTTCCTTCACTTTTTTTTTAATTTCAGAAATAGAAACTAGAAAGGAAAAATTCCATACCACGTGTTTTTTTTGTGTGATTATTTGTATTGTTTTAGCATGTTTTCTGTTGTATATCACCATCTATCAACGTTTCAGGAATTATTTTTTTCGTGCAATCCGTCCTCATGTCTTGAATAGTATGTTCACCAATTTTAGAGCCTTTACACTGAGTATAAGTGTATGTATAGAGAACTCAGAGTAGGTGAGTTTTAATTTTGATCACTTTGTGTGTAATGTTTCATGTGCAATGACATGACATAATGTTTCGGAGTAGATATTTGAATTTTTTTTTCTTTTTGCATTGAAACATTTTATTAATAATAGTAATGGCAAATTGTATAGTACAGTAAACCCTAGTATTAATTTTTTAACTAAAAAAAGTCGAATAAATGTAAAACATTGTCATAATATTATGCTTTGAAATAGATACATTATCTCATTTGAAACTTTTTTCATCTTTTACTGATTACATTTTATGGATGATAATAAAGTCAAATTTTTTAGAGTAGTAAATACTCCTATTCAAATTTTTTAAAATACAGTTTGATGTGTTTAAATATTGTCGTAATATTTGAATCTCATTTGAATTTTTTTTTCATCTTCGACTAGAAACATTTCACTAGTGATAATGAAGTCAATTTTCTAGTGCAGCAAAAATTTGCTATTCAAATTTCTTAAGTAAAACCATTGGAATGAAAGTAAAGAATTATCATGGTATTATATTTCAAATCAAAAATTTGAATCTACTATAAAAAAAATTCAAGTTCAGACATTTAACTAGTGATAATAAAGTCAACCTTTATAGTGTAGTAAATAGTACTGTATTAGTTTTCAAAAGCTGAAAACAATCGCATGTAAGTATTGTCATAATACTATTCTCGGACTAGATACCTGGTTTTCTTTTGAAAATTTTTTCATTTTTGATTAAAGATGTTTTTCTAGTGATAATAAGGTGAACTTTTGTATCTTAATAAATACTACTACACAAATTTTCAAAAACAAAAAATTAGTGGAATAAAAGTAAAGAATTGTCGAAAAACTATATTCCGGTTCTAGATATTTAAATTTCGTTTGAAATTTTTTTTCGTTTTTGAATTAAGACATTTTACTAGTGGTAATAAAGTCATTTTTTGTTGTGTAATAAATACTACTATTCAAATGTTTTTGAAACAATAATGGTTGAATGTAAATAAAACACAGTCATAATGTTATGTTTCGGACTAGATATTAGAGTTTGATTTGAAACTGTTTTACATCTTTGACTCGAGCTTATAAATTAGTGATAAATAATTTTTGTAGTAAAGAAAAATACCTTCTTTTAATCTTTTAACTATGTAAAATATCTAATCTAACTATCTTTCTATAAATCTTTTAACTATTGCTAGAGTAGTTGGCTTATTTTGAAATATCGATTGATTCTTCATCAGGAACAAAAGCCAGAAGAAATCAATGTATACGTCATAATTTTATTATGAGGGTCAGAAAAATATTGAATTAATCTCGTATTTAACACATTATGAAAGAGTCTAATACGTTAATAATAATTATTACAACTATAGTTAGCTATAATTATAATAAAATTCATAATTTCGAATTAAATAAGTCTACAAATACGTAATTTAGCTTAAGGAATTAATATAAAAGGGTTTTTATTTCATAAATTTCATTTTTATTAAAAAATTTGGGAAAGCATTTTAATTATATTTTTTAAACTTATAATTACAGATGAAGCTGATTCTTTGGGTAAGCATGTTGGAATACGTGCAGAAAGAAAAAATGGAAGGGTGGAATTTTCTGTTTGGTCAATAAAAAGCATGGCAGGCGTTGCACATAATCTGTTCACTTCAGGAAAAGACTCCAAGAAAGACGATGATGAAGAGGATGATACGTATGAAGAATGAAATCTATCGTAACAGCATACATTTACTAATTAGGGCAGAAATATTGAGAAGAATCCAAATAAAATATTTCCCATTTTATTGCTTCATTCAATTATTTCTTCAAATGGTATGATACAAGTGGAAATCAATAAGTGTTTGTTCTCATTTGTTATAATTTATTGCAACAATCTTACAGAATTTAAACAGTTTAATCTTCCGTCACAATTATTCTAATTTTAAAAACATTTCATTCATCTTTGCGCAATTTTTTGTCCTAAAAAATCAAAAACTTTTGTTATTTGATTTAGCACGCGCCAAATATGTACCGCTTACTTCACTTCTTAACAGGAAGCAAATAGATGATTTTATGCAGAATTATCCTACAGAGCGAAATACAAATGTTAAAAGTTTGAACGATATATTATGTTTTTGATTTCTTATTCTTAGCTTAGCTTTCATGCTTTGTACCCCGCCTCAATTCACTGGTAACTATAATACTTCGCATTGTACGGTGTTGTCTCTTTACAGAGTAGAAAGTTTCCTGTGGATTTCTTCTCTTGGTACACATTTTGACAACAAAACTTTTTAAAAAATTGCGGAACATAGACAGGATTGTATGCAGAATGCTCCTATAATCTGAAGCACATATTTATGAAAGTTTGTACGATATGTTATGTTTTTTTACTTCTTTTTCTTTGCTTGGCTTTCATGTTTGGTTCCCCTCTTCAATTCACTGGTAACTATTTAATCCTGGTAAGGTGTTGTCTCTTTATTGAGTAGAACATTTTCTGTGAATTTCATCTCTTGGTACATATTTAGACAACAAATTAAAAAAAAAATTGCGGATCAAAGATTGGATTATGCATGTAGAATGCTCCTACGGTTCGAAACGCAGATAATGAAGAGTTTGTGGAGAAGTTTACCAATAATGACGGACCTTTTTATAATTTTAAAATTTTTTATAGTTTCTCCGCTTTTTGGAGTTCCTTTGAGCTTTTCCTTTTTGCGTTGCTGCTACATCGATCAGTTATAAGCCTGATAGTTTTTTACATTTACCGCTTGAGGGCTTTACAAGTGAGAGGCGGGACAATATGCTTACGTAACATACTCCCGCCTTGAAATTGCACAATTTCAATATTCAGATACCATATGAATTTCACATATCACAATAAATTCGACAAAATTATTACAAAAATTGAATAAATATAAAAACAAAACAAAAAGTCTAGAAATAATTCTTATATATACAAATTTACACAAAATAATACTGAAATAATTCTTATATATACAAATTTATACAAATGAGTTAAAGTCTCTATATATTATTTACAATCATATACACATATAAATCCAATTATTTTTTGGGGAGTAAACATATTTGACTAATACCTCTTTTAATAACATCATTCAAAACTCTTATTACAACAACTCTGACCAAGCCATCTGAACCTTTTATTAATTCTTGAATTCTACCCATTCTCCATTTATATGGAGGCAAGTCTGTGGATCTTTGATTACAACCATATCATTAAGATTTACATTATTCTTAGCAAACTGTAGATGTAAGATGTAAATTATTCAAATAATCACGTTTCCGATTCTTCCAAACTTATTGTACTAATTTAGTTAATTTTTGCCATTTTTGACAAATAATTATCTGATTTTTCAATTAATTGTGTTTCAGTAATTGAAGTTATTGGACGGCCAATAAAGAAATGTCCCGGAGTCAAAGCTATATAATCATTAGGATCTGTAGATAAAGGTACAATAGGTATACTATTTAGAATACCTTTCATTTCTGCAGTTAATATTAAAAATTCTTCAAATGTGAGTTTTATAGAATCGGCTGCTCTCTTTAAATGAAATTTAAAAGATTTGACTCCTGATTCCCACAAGTTTACAAAATTAGGAGACCTTGGGGGAATAAATTTTCAATCAATACTTTGTGTAGTTAGATAATTATTTAAAGTACCATCAGGATTACTCATTAATCTTTTTAATTCTGAATTTGTTACAGCATAATTTCCTGCATTATCCGAAAATATACATGCACATTTACCACTTCGGGCAAAAAAACGTTTAAAAGTTGCAATTAAAGCATTAGACGTTAGATCGGTAACTATTTCCAAATGTATGGCTTTAGTTGAAAAACAAATGAAAACTGCAATATAAATCTTTTCAAAAATATCTTTGCGTTGGCCTTGATATTTAATTAAGAATGGTTCACAAAAATCAATACCACAATTTAAAAATGGTATGCTAGGAGTTACTCTTTCCGCTGGCAGATTTCCTAATAATTGATTACAACTTACTGGTTAATTTTTGAAGCAAACAATGCATTCATTAACTATTTTTCTAGCCAAATTTCTTCCTCCAACAGACCAAAATTCCTGTCTGACAAGATAATGTAAGGTTTGGGGACTTACATGTAAATACCTTTTGTGAAATTGTCCATAATTATTTTTGTATGTCGATGATGAGCAGGAAGAAGCTTAAGATGCTTTTCATTTTGAGTTAATTTAGCCTTTTGCGAACGATCACCTACACGAAGAATATTATCCTCATCTAGAAATGTCGCTACATTTTTAATCTTACTTTGTTTATTATCAACATCTTTTGGCAAATCTTTAATTTCCTCTCAAAATTCAAAAGATTGCACCTTTCTTACCATGAAGTTGGATGCTGCTTGCATTCCCTTTATTGTTAACTTACCTTTTTTACGTTCAGAAGAACACTTCAAATTATTAATAAATCTGAAAAGACAACGTATAATTCGACAAATTTTAGTATAGCTGTTACTCAATTTTAGAATATCACAAATAAAATCATTAGAAATATTAGCTAGTAAAATCAATTCACAAGGAGTTTTAACTTCTTTCAGAAACTCATT
This sequence comes from Argiope bruennichi, assembly GCF_947563725.1. Classification (NCBI taxonomy): domain Eukaryota; kingdom Metazoa; phylum Arthropoda; class Arachnida; order Araneae; family Araneidae; genus Argiope; species Argiope bruennichi. The sequence goes on from NC_079154.1 coordinate 63,352,521, forward strand.
ATTTGTATTACAATCTACAACATCCTTTTTATGGGGAATTTCTGACTGTAGAAATTGTGGTCCATTGAACCAAATTTGACTGTTTATCAAATTTATTGCTGAAGTGTGGAGCCCATTTTGTTCCATATGTCACAGTCCGTAGTCTGTTTGTTTCCACAGGAGCAAATCTATTAGGCTTCCACAGAATTTTTTGCAGGTCTCTATCAGCTTCTGCGACCAACATTTGGCGATACATTTTCTTTATATCTGTTCTAAATGCAAACTGATATGTTCGGAATCTCGAGATGATGCAAAATAATTCCTGTTGAACTGTCCCGCCGTTCAATAAAATGGAATTAACTGAAACTCCATTGCTAGAATTTGCAGATGCTTCAAAAACGACACGCGAGGGTGATGTCTAGGCGAAATACGGTATGATGACGAATATAATATTCACTATTGGCAATATCAGGAGAATCTAAAATTCTTTCCATATGATTTAACTGGAAATATTCATCCATAAAAGCCTTGTATTATGTTGTCAATGTTTTATTTTTATCTAATCTTTTCCAAAGTAAATTTAAACGCCTTTCCGCCACTTCTTTTGAATCGCCTAGTGTAGAAAGTTTTTCTTCAATTATTGGTAATTTAACAACATACCTTCCGGTACTATCCCTCTTATGAGTGGAAAGAAAATGTTCCTCACAGTAAGTTTGTTCATATGTTTTTGATTCGACTGAATTTTCTGTATTATCACCAGGAAAAGATTCTAAGTTAAAGAAATTTTTAACAGAATTCTCCAGATTATCATTTTCAAAAATTAATCCAGAAAACAAATGAGGGTTTCTGCCGTTGATTGTTCCCGTTACTAAATATCCGAACACGCTATTTTGTAACAAGAGTGAATTATCTTATGATTTAAATTTTTCTGTCTTCAATAAATCAAAGAACAATTCACATCGCAGTAATGCATTAATTTTACTAGTAATATGGAAAGTCTCTTCCGTAAGTTTTATTTCACTTGGGAAGTTAACTTTTGAGATATCAATTTCTTTTGAAGGAGTTAAATGCGTTATTTTAGGCTTAATTCAAAACTATACAGTTCTGGAAAAATCATTCTTTCATTAAAATTGGTAGTGGTTATTTTAATTTTAACAATGAATTCTCCTCCGTTAATACCAGAGATGGATGCATTAACCTTTTCCCGCTTCAAATCTAAAGACTTGGCCAAATCTGCTGTTATTATGCTTACCGAACTACCAGAATCCAACAGTGCTTTTATTTTTTGACCAAATGCATCTTCAATAAATAATTGCTCGATGCATAGAATGTTGGAAGATAGTTTTGAGTTACTTGTAAGCGCTGACTGAGCATCAGTGATTTGTTTTTGTGCGGACCTTGACGAGGTAGAAGTTTTATTGCTTACATTAAGTTGTTCCTCGCCGCCTGGAAAGCGTGTACTTCCAAGTTTAGAATCGAAATGGATCAAAGAATTATGGGCTGATTTTTGACAGCTTCGGCAGAGGAATGTTGATTTTCAGGGTGGCTTATGCAATTTCAAACAGTTCTTACAAATGTTATATTTTTCTAAAAGGTCGATTCTTTTAGAAACACTCAATTTTAAAAATTCAGAGAATCTTTGCAAAGGATGTTCAAATTTACATAAAATACATGGCTTTACATTACTCAGTTTATTCGAATTTAGAAGAAAGTTTTTTGGCTTATTTACTGCGATTTGAAATTCCTTGAGGAATTTGTTATTTGTAGGGAGAGTACCATCGCTCTTGATTCTAAAAATTGCAAGAGCCCCTTCAATGAAGGTATTTGTTTTGATTGTATGGACAATTCATATGCCTTTCTACTCTCTTTGTCAAGTCTTTCTAATATTATATTTACTAATATAGCATTTGTTAAGTTATTGCATTCTAAATTCAAACTTTTTAAAGCTCTCAGACTTTTATTTATTGTGTCTGTGATATTTCGTAAGCTTTTTGCAGGCTCAGAATTTAATTTTTCTAGTTTAGCATATTTCGAATGTGAAAATCAACAACTGCTCGCTTATTTTCAAAGCGTTGTTCGAGAGCAGCAAACAGTGACTCAAATATATCGTTTTTTACATATACCGCTTGAGGGAGTTACAAGTGAGAGGCGGGGCAATATGCTTATGTAACAGTTTCAAACATACGTTACCTTATTATTATATATTATTTTGTTCAACCATCATATCACCATCATATTTACTTCTTCGAAATTTATTTAAACTGTCTGAAATAATAAATCCGAAATCTGCTATAATCTAAGTAAATGGAGTCTTCAATAGAAATCCATACAACCAACCTACAAAGTATTAGGACAAAAGATTATTATTAATCTATCTTCATATCAGTGCTTATAACTCAACTGTATTTCGTTCCACTTGGCAACGTAAGTCTTTCAAGTCACTTTCAGACAGTATCGAATTCATAATTGAGAAGCTAATTGTTACTTCATGATAGTACTTTCATAAATTAAATCTATTTTAAAGGTATGAATATAAAAAAATGTGACAGTTTGAATGTAGATGCTGTTAATTATTTAACTCTCCAACAGGCCATTATTTTAGTTTAAATTTTTAAAAAATAATTTTTTAAATAGAACCACTAGATATTTTTTCCATGTGATAAAATTTAGGTCAAATTAATGCCAAAATTATTTGTAAAACGAAGATAATTTATTTTCTTTATATGTCTCATTTTAATTTGTTGAAAGAATGATTTAAAATATGGTTTGTATTATACTTGTTACCTACCATTTACGCAAATGACCTGTCCCCTCCATCAAAACATGTGTTAATTAAAGTTTAGTATAATATCCTTTATCAATTGAATATAGATTGTGTGAAAAAAAATGTATATTTATTAAATAATTGATAAAAAAAAATTATTTTTCTCTATTAGGTTTGTCATCACTTGGACGAAAATACAGAAATAATAAACAAATTCCTGAATTTAATATTTCTCTTTGGTAAACAAGACTTAATTATTTAAATCCTTTATTCACTGAATTTCTTAAACAGTTTTTAAAATTTGCGCTTACCTTTTTTAATACGTATCTAGGTGCAAGTAAATCCCATATTGCATACTTATCCTTATAAGTCGTCACTGAGGTCATTAACTACATTAAAAATAATTTGGAATTTCGAAGTTCTGACTGGACTTTACACAAAAGCTTTTTTTTCTTATAATAATATTAAGTTTTCGGAGATATTGGAAATTTTAATGGTAATTTGAAAGACACAAAAAGTTAAGCAATAATTTTATCAAATAATTCTCTAATAATATAAAAATACATAAAATCGAGACACAAATTATAACTTATCAAGATGCAAAACAAATGAGAATTTTATGTATCTAATTCACATGCTTCCAAGAAGAATTAAACATTTGCTACCAGTTAGTAATTGATGAACAAACTTCTTGAAAGAGGATATGTAATTCCCAATGGTGTCACAAAGTCCTTAAATTACCACATTACGAAAAAAAAATGACGGGACATAATTTCCATTCAGTAAATAAAGGTTTATATTCTTAAGATTGATGATGATGATATAATTCATGGAATTGTAGGAGAAATTTTTTTAGTCTCTTTTGAAACTTTTTGCAGTTTTCCAAAGAAAGTAATCCTACAGTGTTTTTCCTCGAAATTAAATATAGTTTAAATTCTAGAAAGAGGAAACATTTTAGTGTATGGATCACTTCCAAATTTCGGTACTCATTTTGATAGTCATTTTTGCTTGCACTGGAATTATTTTTAATCATTTTTATTCAAAATGCAATTTATAATATTTTTTGGAATTCTTAGCATGAGAAAATAAACAAAAGGTAATTGTTCGTCGTTTCTATAAAGTGACGTTATTTTCAGATGGTGCTTCTAATTCATCATTTGGTTTCTAACTTTTAATTAATTCATCTTTTTAATTAATTAAAATTCAGAATGTTTAATATCATTTATGAATGAGAAATTCTATGAAGAACTCTATGCAGCACCCAACAGAAAAAAAACAACATTTACATTAAAAAAAACTGTATTTCTTGAGATAATTATGTTACGCAAATTTTGGAAAACTGATTTGCTTGTATTTATATGATTATCAAAGTTTATAATTTTTTAATTATAAAGGGGCTATTTTAAGCATTAAAGTTAATTTACTCTCAAAAAACAAGACATGAAATAGATGATATATGTATATATAAAATGTTTATTTGTACTGTTCTCAATTTTCAGATGCATTCTAATGCTTCGTTTCTATTTGTTTTTTATAGTACCTCATAATGACACATTTCTTGTAGAATGTTTTAATTCATACACTTCCACCTGAGTACTAAACAGAGATTACAAAATTTTTTTTTTTCATACGCATCTATTAACATTCTTATCAGGAGCACTCTTGGTTCAAACAACTCAAACATGTGTCATTCTTGATGGAGAATTCGGCAAACGATTTCAATACGTTACTTTGTAGAAGTTTGGGCCTTTTTTTCCACAGCAGCCATAATTTAGCAAAAGAGGATATTATTCAAACTTTGAAAGTAAAAAGTGCTTACCCTTCACATATCTTCAAGGTATTAAAATCCAAATTCAAGAAGAGAACAAGTTTTCGAGTATTGAATCAGATTGCGTCTGAGCACCAATATTGTTTCGTTGGTCACATTAACATCTTATGAATCATACCGGAACAGAGAGTCCTCGTGCTGACTAGAATTCTCAAAATATATAGAAAATTAATTATTTCTTAAAATCTGATTTAGTTTTGCTTGTCTTCCTTGCTACTCATTAAGACAATTTTTTTCAATTATAATTAATTATTTTTTCAAGAAAAATTTTTTTTTGATATTTTAATTGATAAAATCTATAAACTGCATCTTATTTCCCCTTATATATTTGAATTTAGCCGTTAATAAACATCATGTCCAGTCTAATGATGGCCACAATAAAAGGGTCTTGCATTTTTCATATTTTCTAGATTTCTATTTTCGGGTTTTTACAGGTTTGAAGGAAAATTTTCTTCCTTAGCAATTACTCCAATGGGCAATGCTGCAGATGTTATTTGCATTCTTTTTACATGATATTGAATCAGTAGGAAGATTACAAAATAAAGTGTGGCTGGCATTTTCTGAAGATTTACTTGGAGAATTCTTCAGGAAATCAGCTTGGACTCATTATCTCTCAAGCTTCAAGCTACTATGGTGTCCACAAAATCTTCCTTATTGAATTATCCACAAATTAAAATGATGTAGTACCATAGGCATCTTGTCCTTTGATAAGAGACAGGCGAAAGAAAGCGAAGAAAATCACAAGATACATACAACAGACTGCTGGGAAACAGATATTGTATTTTACTTTGTCCCACACAAATGAAAGTATATAAAGAGAGGTAATTTATTTTCAAGACACTCAGAATGGTGTGTGCTATTAAAGTCTGTTCGTTAGTTACCGAGTTTCCAGAAGTACTATAAACTCGAAAGACCAGCAATAGAGGTGAGAGCTTCTTCACTAATTAAAGCTGATTTTTCTCTGATTAACAATTCTGGCATGCATTATGCAACATGCATGTATCCCTCCAACATTTTTGAAAAAAGACCAATTTGAAGATCGTGAAGTTATGGCCTGAATATATATGATGCTGCATAGCCGAAAATATCTGAAACATGGGGATATCAAGTCTCTAGTATCTGCCTGCTGTACCAATGTATATATCATGTATATACATCGGTATATACAATGCATATCTCATGTGTATACCCTTGCTCCTCATGTATATCTTTTTACAGGTGTCATGAATCTTCGATATTTCTTCAGGGATTTTAAAGTAAAATTTTGATTCTCGTGTCTCATAATATTCAGACATTTCTGTTTATATAAGGGTTCATTTCTCGACTTGTCTCGACAACATTGTAGTTAAAATTGTTATAAATTATTCTAAAACGAAGATATTAAACAGTTATCGAAATACACATATAATATTTCAAGAAATAAAATACATTTTTATTGACGAACATTAAGAAAATAGTTTTTGGGATACGTGGAAAATGCAAGGGAAAATAAAGATAATAATAAATAAAGATTGATAATTTACAAATATATTTTCTTTTCAAATCAGTTCGTTTCTATAATGAGAACAGGTATAACCCATTATCCCAATTATATGAGAATTTCTGTCTATTTGTGAATATACTGGGATAATAATGAAATTTTATCCCAGTAAATTCACATGTTTTTGAGAGTAGATAGTTAATAAATGAATTTGAATACAACGGGAATGTTTGCAGAGCCTTTCAAAGCATGATTATGCTCTCAAAAATTATAGACTTATTTTCCTTCTCATCAGAACATTTTCAGTCAACTTCTACGTCATTCCTAAAATTAGTCTAAATGAATCTAGAGTTTAAAAAATTATATCATAATGATATAAATAGTCAAGCTTAACTTCAGAATCAAGTAGCCGTAACTTTTCAAATGGGCCATTTATAAACACTGCTGCAGATCCCTTGGATGTAATTAGATGTATAACCATAAGCGGCTATTTTAAATCGCTCGAAGGCACAAGGGTTAAATTGAATGATTGAAACGTAGCGACAGCATGGGCGGAAACTATGATTGAGTCCTATGGGCCATCACTGGACTTGTAGAAGGAATCTCAGGTCGTCGGTAAAGGTAGCCAAATAAAAAATCCACGTTGTGTGTATTATTTGAAATGTATTTTACTCATATATTATCCGTGTTGGTGACTTGCTTGTTCGCCTGGAATACTGGCTATATTTAATTTCATTTAAATCGCTTAGACATAATTTCATGTCCATTTTTCGGTCACACTGTCAAATATATTGTTTTTATAATGTTTCTTATTTTTTTATTCATTGTATACAGGAACTTACTTAACAGATAACGGATATCAGGTCCAAGAAACATAACGTAGTTAGAGACGTAGTTGTCCGGTTCATCTCTTCTAGAACTTTCTTGGCATTGCAAATTCAATTTTTATTCATTTTGTAAACTTCACAAATATAAAACAGATCTCTTTAGCTTTCATTACTAGATTAATCTTTTGCTATTAAATATTTTATAAGTAATAAAATCGGTTGGAATTTCATGTGAAAAATATAATCTGTTGTAGAAAGTTTTGCGCAGAAAAAATTTAAAAAAATATTGAAAAATTAGAAATAAACATTACATAAATAAACTCATAAGAAAATTTAATAATTTTTGTTATTTGTTTCTTGATGTTTCTATATTCAATTTGCTACATTTGCAAATAAATATTGATTGGAAATATAATAAATTCAAAGATAACATAAGGAATATATCAGATAATCGTCTTTGAATGGATTATATTCATTAACTTATGATATCGAAATTGGACATAATAACGAAGATTTCTCCTCAAACACTAAAACTCATAATGACGATTTACCAAATGTTATGTTTCAAAGTAGGCTATTTTTAAAAGAAACTGCAAACAAAAGGATGAAAGTTTCAAATATTTAAAGAACTCTATTTCTATTAAGGAAACTGATAGAAACTTAAACAACTGATGAATTGTATTGCCTAGATAAGAAGAGTATATAATGCAAATCGCTTTTGTTCAGTATTCACTCAAAAATTAACATTAATTTTGAGGTTTCAAAATTACTGATAATTTTCAGTTCAACATTTGAATATTATAAATAATACTAAGCCTGTTCAGACATCTATTTTTGTTTCATAATTTTTTAAAGGTTTTGTTTTAGAATTTTCTGGTCATTTTTCGAGTTTGTAAATCTTGTATAAATCCTTTTCTAAAGGAATCAGTAATTTTCAAAAATGTTTTTCATATTCTGATTTTTTTTTGTCAAATATAATTTTTGAAACAAAAAGCATAGGTCCTCAGATTTCATACCAAAGAATAATAAGCCTTCTTTCAATGAAAATGCACTGAATTTCAATAGCTACTCTAATTAATCTTAATTGGAATCTTTGCATCCGTTCACAATATAATGGTGTGCCATCTATATATGAATTTTTACACCAAACAAGATAATAGTAATGAAATGACTTATGACAAATATAATAATAAAAATAAGAGTGTAAACTTTGTCAGACTAAATAACAAATTCTTTATTTATGTTTCAATAAATTCTTTATTTATGTTTTCAAATTTGAGTAGCATCTTAGCCGTTGCAGTTCGAATGAACTGCCCCGTTGCCCAGGGAACACCACGTGGAGGTGTGCTACTCTCGTTCCCCGCCCGCCAACCCTCCCTTCAACATCCGATGACAGTCCTGATTTTAAGACAGCATCGATATACAGTTCTGATCTTAAACAGCATTCTGCCGCTGCCGGTATTCAGCCGGCAAGTCCAAGGCCATGCAAAGTTGGTAAACTGCAAATGACTCCACAACTGGCACTCCAATAGGAGCCAGTCGTGCTGGCAACTTTAACGCACAGCACATATCGTAAACCATGACAGATTTTACGATCGGAGTCTCAGCCTTTTGGACTTGAATGGGAGCCAATTCAACAGGTAGCTCCAGAGCCCGGCAGATTTTATAAACGACAAACGAGCGCACTACAGCAACTCTGGGTACAGGCGGGTCAGATGATACAACTGTATCAAGATCCAAAACGAGATTTGAATCTACATCCCCAATAGATGGTGAATTGGGGGTAAGGAAATATTCTAGTATTTCCCAAATCGTCATTAAGACGAGGAACACAACGATGGCCTAGGCCTCATTGAAGTTCTCGAAAAGCGCACTAAGCATTATAACTCAGCAAAGAAAGTCGCACAACGTTCGGTTGTAAAACAGTGAATGAATTTTAGCAGAAAGCAACAGAACTGGAATCCATTGTTTATTCTGTTAGATTGTTTAGAATTTATAACTTTGTTAAACATTTAAGCTGTTACATTGCTGTTGACAACAATAACAAAAGAGACTGATGAAATATTTTCTATGCATTAACAATCAAAACATGAGCAATAATTATTATCAAGCCAACAAATGAATGATTGTCAATAATACCGATTAGGAAGGGAAGGGAAGGACAAAAAAGTTGTAATTGATGTCTAAATGATTTTTTAAATATGTGTGCAATTACTTATTGCATTATAAATAATATGACTTTTAATGGAGAAAACAAAATATAGCTTAATGAAAATGCACGCAAAACATAAAAATAATATTTTGATTTCGCTATTCAAAGTCTACAAAAAGTATCTTTCTCTATCCGGTACTAAGACGAAGAAAGCAAGGGATAGATAGGAGGTAGGGGAAGCCGGGGAATGGCCGAGAAGAGAAAGAGGAAGTTTATATTTAACTGAAAAAGAACTTCTGTTTTTTGAAAGATTTAATATTTTGGAGATTACTTGTAATCAGTTTCTTTCGTGCGATCAGAAGGTTAACTAACTTAATAAAAGCTCATATTACACTTGGAAGTAACACTTCCGCCATTTCGTTTGATATGTTGGGAGAAAAGTTTCTTTCGGTGTGTTATATGTGAAATAACTTGGAAAATGACTACAGTAATATTAATGATTTTGAGCTTGATTAACTTCCTTTTCCGAAATAGTAATTTTTTCTAATTCTTCAAACATTTTAATATCTCTAGACGCCGTATATAATCAGTTTTTATAAAGTAAAATGTTCAGATACTTACAGAAATTTATATGGAGAAATCATGCGATTTTGTGATGGATGGGAGATTTTCAATCGATGAGAGAAAGAATCTTCAAAATACACATCAGTACGCTAAATTAAGTGGAACTGCTAAATTCTCGATAAAATTCTCTATTTCTTAACTATTGTTTTCCGTTGGGATATAAATTGTGTCTTAACTCAAGATCCACAATTTTATGCCTTTCTGGGGGGGGGAGGGAGATGCAAGTAAGTAAGAAAGTTAAAGGAAGATTATCCTCGCTGATTTCTCCATATCTTTAAAAGAGCATGTTACGAAATTGCACTAGACCTACGTACACTGTTCCTTCTGGGTGAGGTCAGATCTTCCATTCTTTGATCTTAATTCAGCAGCAATTGAATAAATGGCACTAGGATGAGATAGAATAATCTCTAATTTCATTATTGTATTTCTAATACTAATGTAATTTTCTATGTACTAATTTCATTATTTTTAATTTCTAATTAAAAATTGAATTAATAATTTGAAATTTTTTTTAATGAATAGTCAACGTCCAAGTAAAGTCTGGTTGCTTTTGGTCTAGCTATCTATTTTACAGAATGTTTCACTTGATTTTAAATCAAATATACTATAAATTACAGATATAATGCCAGTCTGTAAAAATTATATGTTTGAAATTTAAATAGGTGAGATAACATGAATTTCATTGACTTTTTCAATAGAGACCTGTAACATTTTTTAGTGTTTCCACTTTTGTAATCATGGCCGATTCCCAACAAGGCAGAATAGACCACAGCTTAAGACGAACATCATGAAAAAGGGCTCCCAGTGGGTCAATTAAACAACTTTGTTTTTCTAGTTGCCAAATAAATAAACTTGAAAATAAATAAATTTATAAATATTCTAATAATTATAAAATATTAATGCTTTATTAAATGTAATTGATCAGATTCTTATATGTTTCATTACATTAACTTTGTTATTAGATGAAACTTTGTTACTAATTAATTGATGAAACTTTAGTTTGTTATTAGATGAAACTTTGTTAATGTTTATTACATTAACTTTGTTATTAGTCATAAACACATTCAACACAATGTGAAACATAAACGAAAATACTATGCAGAGACCACGGTATACCACGAGAATACCATCATAAAAAATAAGTAAAAAAAAATGTATTTTCATAAAATTAATAAGAACTTTTAAAAATAATCTATAATAGGACTTAAGCAAGTCAAAAAAGAAGTGAAATGTGAAACTAAATTACCAAATTTATTGAAACAGGGTTTGATAATGTGTCTAGGACAGCAAAGTACTTCAATCCGTTATTGTTTGTAACTGTTCTATAGTGAAATTGATGAATATAAAAACGTTGAATTTTGGAAAGAAATGAAATGATTTAGATCGAAATACGGAAAAAAAACACAAACCAGTTTTACTATTATAATACATTTCGAAAAATACGAAATTCGAAAATTCAGCTGTTAGGGCAGAGCTGTTTTTCCTATATATTCTAACATGCGCAAGGACTATCAACAACATGTATATTAAGAAGTGATCATTTTTGCATTTTCATTTGAGGTATGAATGAATTTTTTTCCTTTTCATCAGAGATAATAAGATATTAGAAATTCTTCTATATACATGTTCTTTAATTTCGAGATTATATAATGTATAAACAACCGATTATTTTTCTTTTCATCAAAGATAATAGGATAATATTAGAAAAATTTTCTTTATACATATCCTTTGTATAAAGAACCGAATGTGCATTTCGTTGCACATTAGTATTCTATCGAAAGTTAAAAACTCAAATAGTTTTAAACAGAAGATAAAATGTTTGTGTGAATGAAAGAAGTATTACATTCCATCATAATCACTCTTTTCAGTTTATCTTTCGACGTTTTGTTATGTTGCCGAAACATACGTTCCAATAAGTTCCATAAATGTTCAATGGGGTTTCAGTCTGACGATTGTGGAGAAGTATGCAACTGATTTTTGATATTGTACAGTAGCCAGAATTATGAATTGTACGCAGACATTTTCTGGAGAGTATACTTTGAAGGAAAAAAAAATTATTATTTAACATTATTAAGCATTATTTATATAAAAGAAACAAATTATTTGTTTGAACATTTTTTTTCTTTTTCTGCCAATATTATTTTTTCAGCTTTATTAACGTCCAATAGACAACGATAATTCACAGGCATAATTACCAATATATTTATCTATTGGAATGAAACTCAAATCGCTTTCATTGATTCTATGAATATTTCACCCTGGATTCTTCCACCGTTGTTCATGATGTAGGTATGAAGACATGACTTATTTTCCCATATGGGTAAATTTCTGTTTAAAGTGCGCGTTTTAATGTGTTTTTTGAAACTATGTTGTACTTACAGCTAAGGTTTAAATTCACAAAGTTTAATTTTTAAATGTATTTATTTTGTGTATTTAAGACTGCTGCTCTTTCCTATGATATAATTGTATGAATAAGAATATATTATGTTCTTATCACATGAGAATTATTTATTGGAGATTTATTGATTTTTTGTAGTAAATTGAATTCTATGTTGAATTAGAGAAATTTTTATTGAATAATATTGCATACATTATAAAAATATTCTGCCGTTCGCATAGGATTTAATGATGCTATTTTCTGTTTTCATATTTTTTTAAAAACATATTTAGTTTCAACAAAAAGATTTTCCGTTAATTGAAGATTCAATACTTCAGTTTGAAATTTAAACTCAAATTTCAATCGGGATGACAGGAAATTAAGGACATCCACAATACAATGAACAAAACCGGATAAATCATTTAAAACAGTATGTATTCCATACCAATCAAACTCTGATATTAAAAAAATATTTTCTTAAAGAAGCCAATAAAATAAAGTTAGATAAAATATTTAATTGAAAATTTTAGCAATTATTTATCCCTATAAACCAAATAATCGCCAAAGGCGGCTAGTGTTCAATAATCGTTTAAATTTCTATCTGAAAGGTTCTCATTTTTTAAATACATATCGACAACACTTTTCTGTTCATTTTCATAGAAGCGGACAATTAATTGCATCGTACATAGCTGTGCTCAATTTCTTTGTCATGTGTTTTCTTTTCTTGAATCTTCTTTTTTATTGAAATTATTAGCATACATCAGAAACAATCTTTCCTCAAACTCATAACAATGTTGAAATTCTTATATAGAGTTTGAAGACATTTTTTTTTCCACAGCGTACATAATTTAACAAAAAAAAGACATTATATAGTTAGGAAGACATTAGTCAAGCTTTCAAATTTAAAATGTAAATAAAGTTTTTACATATTCTGAAGGTGCCGACCTTTAAGTTCAAGAAGGAAACTTCATTTTCAGGTATCGAATCAGAATGTGTTTGGGTATTGCATATTAGTGATTATTCCATTGCGCAGATTAACCTTTGAACATTCATATAAAAGAAGGAAGCAACGGAGTTATGTCTTCAGACCAATAAAAGTTGTAGAAATATATCAAAGACTATTATCTATTGGAATCTGGATTACTTGATCATAATGTTACTCATTAAGGTAAAATTTTCAATCTTTTTAGTTTATTAGAAGATATTTGTAATATGTGATACTAGCCGCCTTTAGTGATCAGCTTGCTGGACAAGATTTTGATTTTTTAGCTTATTAAATGATTAATATGGAAATCATTTTTCAAAATTTCAATTTATTTGATACGACTTAAAATGAGGACTTTAAAAGAATCATTCTGCAGCAAATTATTGTTACGCACTTGTGACAATATATTATAAAATATAAGCGGAAATTAAAATACTATTTCGAAATTAATGATAAAAAAGTAAATTTTTAATCTTAATTTTAACACTAGCAAAAGCACGCGATTGAATATTTTGATGGATGAGTTTGAATTTAACATAACATTAAAAAAAACAACTAAAGAGAGCATTTCTCTTAAAATGCTTTTTTCGAATCAAACTTAGTCAAACCCAACAATAAAAGCATCGTAACATTGTAAATAAAACTTGAATTGTTTATTAAAAGAATAGAAGAAACTGTATAGAAATGAAATCGATATCTTTATAGATATAATTTTTTTTCAGTTTTAAGATAATGCAAAAACCTTTTTGGGAAATTAATAGTTTTAGAATTCATTTATTTCCAGTAGGTAAGTCATAGCGAGTATCCATAGTGATGAGTAAGCCTATTTTCAGATTCGATTCTTAAATTTTCCGATTAAAGTTTATTCCTTAATTTATTTTACATTTTCTGACTGAATAAAGTGTTTGACACAGCGAGCAGCATTTATAATATAATAATTTTATATAATTAGAGAGTTTTGATTTAAGAATAACTATAAAAATGCTGTATAAAGCAGTCTGATGAAACTTTCGCACTTCGATATGTTTACATTTCATTGTTGCCATCACGTAATTAGAAATAAAAGCGATTTCTGTGCCACTTACGCTAGAAATAAACAGAGATTTTGTATATTGAGATTTTGTGATGTTTTGACTGATATTTTCATAAATTACTTCCCTGTTTCTCTTTTAATCATTTATAGTCGTTAATATGCAGAATACCCACTCTAACCGTAGCTCAATAGCTAATTTCTAAACCATTAGCAATAGGTTATACTTCCGATGATCCATAAATCTATCTAAACATAAAGATTATATTTTATGTTGAGTGAGTTAATAAATATACTGTTAAAAATGTTAAAAGATTTTAATTTTTGTAATTTCAAATTTTTTGAAAGTAATAATTTGAAAAAAATCCTATAAAGAGCATGAAAACATCACATCTGCTATATTAAACAGTGCGATCTCAGAATATCTCCAGATGGTATTAATCCTTCGACCCTTTTGTTTCCTATTAACGGAATATTAAAATATTGTCTGTATTTCGAATTTATTTCTGTTCAGTTAGAAACAGAATCAAAAATTTTAAAATATTATTTATGTTACTGGATTATTTTTATTAATATAAATAGGTTCATGCTTTCAGTGAGCGCAAGTCAATATTTCTTAAGGTAAATAATTCATTTGAGAGCTTAACTGATGAACAATGCACACAATTCAGCAAAAGTGAATTCTAAACTTTTCAAAATTTCAATATGTTAGATAAGGATCATATTGCTTATTTTGATGTCTTACTAAAGAATTCTTTTTCCCAAAATGTGACTTTGATTCAAAATGTGACTTTATTTTGTTTCAGTCGAAGAATAAAAAATTTCAAATTATTACTCGTATTTCTGAATTATTTTTGTTATTTAAGTAGGTTCATGCTTTCAAGGAGCGCAAGTCAATATTTCTTAGGATCAATAACTCATTTGAGAGCTTAACTGGCGTACAATGCACACAATTAAGCGAAAATGAATTATGAAATTTTCAAAGATTTCAATATGTTAGATAAGGATTACAATGCTTATTTTGATGCCTAAAAGAAGAATTCTTGTTTCCAAAATGTGATATACTATGTTTTATTAAATTACTTACCTATTGAAATGATATAATTATATAAATAATTGTATAATATAAATTAAAATTTATATTATAATTACGAATTTATATATTAAAAAATTATTAAAATTGTAGTTGTTTATTAATGTATTATATAATATCTATTAAACATTTAAATTTTTTTTTCTCTTGGAAATTTCCGTTTTTTTCCTACTAAACTTATTTTTACAATCGATTTATCTCAAATGAATATTTTTGCAACAATTATATTTTTAGTATAATTCCATCATATTTAATTTATCAGTCTTCTATTGCAATCTAATAAGGAACAAAATAAAAGAAATTATATTAAACTATAATTCTATAATTTTCTAATTTATGCAATGTTTTCGATTTTGTTATTCGGTTGATCGCTGAGAAATTTCGTCAAATCTTATGGAAATTTAAAAATTCAGAAATTTAAAATAAACTTTTATCGTTAAAATTGTCAACAAAAATTTGCCGTTAGTGTTTTCTCTTTTGCTCTCTAATAATTTTCTCTTATATTCAATTTTTATTAAATTTTTATTAAATTTTCCGAAAATTGCAATCCTTTGATGGAGATGGAAAAAGTAGTTTACATAAATAGTTGTTAATATGAGATGTATGCCTTATTCACCAAACTATGAAAGAAATCCTTAATTCTTTCTATTATTCTTTCTATTATTTTATATTTATTTGAAGCAACTTTAGGATAGAATTTTTACCCATAATATTTCAAAATTTACCTTTAAATATACAGAATTCATACGCTCTTGAATGTATATGCTACAATATACATTAAAAATAATCTAGTATTCCTAAGATAGACTTCAAATAACTATTAAAATTAAAAAAATAGCAAATCTATAAAAAATTGAGTTAAAACAAATAAGTGTGTTTAAATTTGATGGTATTTATACTATTGTAAATCAACTGTGATACCGAAAATTTCTTTGAATTAAAGACATACAATAACATCGAAATATACTTAAAATTAAAAACTGCGTGATATATTAAAACCCTATTTAGTTAAATCCATGCAATACTTATATGTGTTAGATTTTTTTATGCGGTAATCTGAAATTTTAAATCTTATTTTTAACAGTAGAAAAGTATATTTAAGATAAACAAGTTGTTTTTGATAAATTATATTTCATTTCTATGCCGGTATAGTAAATTTTGGATTCACATACATTATATAAGTATATATACATTTTTTTCAGATTTCAGTCATCTTGATGGTTGTAACGTATCTTTCGGCGGTAGATCAAAGTTTGTTTCAGCATGAAGACACCATTGTGGCTTACGTGAGAGAATCGTCAGAGCTTGCTTATAAATACAGATCAAATAGAAATATTTCTGAGAAACATCAAGAAATTGAGCCTGGGAGATTTACACGAGCAGCAACGAACAGCAATTCATCAGGGAGAATGAGAAAAAACGTAAGAACAGTATTTAAAGCAATTGAACAATTGATTATTACAATCAATTGTTCAAGACGTTAACTTGATAAAATTCAGTAAAACGGTAAATTTGTGTGAGTAAAAATAGGATATCAGTAATTAAATATTTCAACTTTCTCAATTAAAATATTTTGTATATTTTCTAAAAAAAATTACAACTAAAACATTTTCTTAATATATGTAACTGAAAAGTAAAATATATACTATTGAATATGAGGAATAGGTTTAACAACTTTTTTAAAATTAATTTTAAAATGTTTCCTTGTTTTTACTTCTTTTTTTTTCATTTTTGATGACTTAAATCATATTAATCATTCTAATAATGTAATTAGTTGGTAATTAGAAGTATAATCAATAATTTTGTAATTAATTATTTGTTATTACAATAATATTAAATTCATTTATGTCAAGTAAAACATGTATGAGAATTGTTTTATTTTATTTTCATAAATAATTTAATAATATTTGACTATTTTTTCTTAGAAAATATGGACAATATTATTTTTGAAAAAATCGCTGCTGAAGATTACTAAACATTATTTTTTCCTTAAAACAAGGCAAAAAAAACTTGAAGTAGAATTATTAATTGAGAATTCATGCGCACTCTTGATATTTATGCCAAATTATTTTTCCCAGTTTTATTAAAGATCAACAAGTAACTAAAGGGAAGGGCTTTATATACTGCCAACAAGACATTCTCCAAGGTCTCTTAGCGACCCCAAGTGAAGAGAGGAAAGAACATCGCTTTCTATATATTACAGAATTTATTTTTAAAAACTGAAAATTTAAACTTCGCTAAAAAATATTTATATTTTTACTTTTGAAGCCAAGAAATTAGTATTTAATTACAAATAAAATTTATTTATAATTAATTAAAAATTATATACATCGATGGTAAAATGAACACATCGATAACCATTCATATTATGTTAATTCTGCAGCCAGATCGCTTTACTGTTCAGATTGACTTTATGTGTTGCATCATCATTTAGTATCGACTAAATATTGTAAATAAAATTTCGCTATTTACCAAAATGCTGGAACATCAGATTCTTTTAAACAGTAAAATTGATATGGAACTAGGCAAATTTGCTTGTGTGATAAAATAACACTCACAGTTGTAAAAAAAGAATTTTTAATGAAAAAACAAATATTTATGAAAAAAAAAGAGTTCTGAAAGAATTTCTTTAAATTATCGTTTGCGTTTTTTACAAAAACTGTTAAGTTGAGAGGTTTAAATTAATCGTCTAAGCGATATTATGAAATGTTTCAGGGTGAATCTAAGGTTTAGTAGAATATACGACATAAATAGATGGTACTCAAAAGTATGTTCTTGCAAAATTCAGTTAATAATAATAAAGGATATTGAACAATATATTAATAAACATTTCACATTAATTGTATTTTATAAATTACATAATATTAGGGTGTAACAAAAGTTTCTTTCTCATCGCGCTATGAATGGCCGTTTTAAAAGAGGCTTGTCACTGGAGACGAAACTTGAATTTTATATGAAAATGGGCACAGAAAACGCGCTTGGTGTAAGGACAATAGGCCTTCAACTGTCGCAAAGCTGGGACTACAGTCCAAAAAAGTTCTTTTATCCATTTGGTGGAATAGGAAAGGCACAATTTTCTACGAGCTCCTTCCTCAAAATGAAACCATAAATTATACGAAATATTGTCATCAACTTGAGCTGCTATAGCAAAATAACGGCCAGAATTAATGAACCGACGGGGCGTTGTTTTTCATCATGACAACGCAGGATCATAAATTGCATTAGTCGTAAGAGATAAGCTTTTACAGTTTGATTGGGATGTTTTACTGCATCCTGCATAGTCTCCAGATCTCGCACCAACTAATTATTACTTCTTTCTGCCCTTAAAAAATTCTTTTCGCGATAAGCGCTTTGAATCCATTAGCGGAATGAAAGCACGCCACAAGAATTCTTTCTTGTCCAAAACACAACAATTTTGGAAAGAAAGCATAATGAGGGTTCCTGAGAGATGGAAGAAGGTAATAGAGTAAAAGGGTTCTTATATAACAAAATAAATAATATCTTAAACAGTAAATATTGTGTATTCATTTCATATTAGAAATAGGAAAGAAACTTATGGAACACTCTAATGCATTCTCCAATTTACTTCCAATATCATATTCTTTTTTTGACTTAAAAATATTGAGCAGAATTAAACAAATATAAATCATTAACGAGACATTTATCGAAATTTTTTTCATCCAATTGAAGTTTATAAAGTTGCTTTAAATAATCAGAAATAATATTTTAAAACTAATCATTTAGAAATGATTTATGAAACGTGTAATCCATTTACAATTTTTTCCCAGAATTCTTCTGGGGCTTATTATTTTGATTATCTGGTCAAAGAACCAAATGGAGATTTACATTTGCATATTCAACGAAGATTCGAAAATGGAACGGTAATAGGACTCTATGCAGTTGGAGAAGACAGAAAAAGGCACATGACAGTTAGATACATAGCTGACGCCAACGGATATCGTGCCGAAATCTTTAAAGGTAAGGGAATAATTTTTTTCTCTTACTGTGAATTTATTTAAAAAGAAAAATAATAAAGTAAAATTAAAAGGAAATCTACGATTGTAAATTTAAAGTTATCATATGAGAACATTATTATTTTTAAGTCATAATTTGTCTTAATTAATTTAAGTCATTAACCAGTTCAAACTGGTTTCAAACAATCACGAGACTTCCCTATCGATCTCTATTCATCCCTCTCTCTCTCTCTCTCTCTATATATATATATATATATATATATATATATATATATAATATTTTTTTAAAACTTTCATTGTCAATCTTTCTAGCTGCCAAACAAAGTTTTGGAGCTCGGCCGATTTTGAGATGAAATGACAGCTATGATGTCATAGTTCTACGTCAACCTTTTAAAAATGCATCTACTGTCAAAGAAGCTTACGTAATAATAAAGCAATACTGGTAAAAGCAGGTCAACCTTTTAAAAGCGCATCTGCATTCAAAGATGTATACATAATAATAATGTAATACTGGTAAAGGCAGTTAAAAAATATATGCGATTAAAAGATGATGATGTAAATTGCCATTTATGCTTCATTCATTGCCTACTCGATTTCGAGCTTATAACCTCCCTAAACAAAACAACATCATGCTTTCACATAATAAATAAAATTTGCTTCAAAATTATCTAACACATTTTTAATTTTTCTATTTTAAATTCATTGATGAAGATAAAAGGGATCAAATGATTACATCTTGCAAATGTTAGTCCAATAATAGTAATTGTATATTGATATATTTTATATCTTTTTTTTGTATATGGTAATACAATTTTTTACCAACATTATATTAATGGGTATTTCTCCTATCCATTAATTAACTTGAGATCAAGAGTTTATAAAGCGTGACTATATCAAGTTAACTAAAAGGAGTCTAAAAGATATGTGAAAATCATTATAAATTATCTCTACTAATAATGATACTGAAAGTGTGTATGTGTGCGTTGTTAATCTACAGGTCAAACCATTCGTCCAACAGTAATTAAATTTGGCATACCTTGAAGAGTGAGAATATGCATCTCGACGAGAGTTTTTTTAAGTGTAATTGATTGAAAATTAAAGTGTATTAATGATGTTTCGTATATGATGATTTCTGATTATTGCACAAAAAAGGCTACGAAAGCATTTATTTCTTAATGCTAAATGACGTTCAGCATTCATTCGGCAAATATTTAATCCATTTATTGGTGCAACTATTCTTTTGAAATGAATAGAATATAATACATTAGCTTGAATATGTGAAGTAAATTATCATACTAGTTGATTTAATAATTGTTCGCTTGCATATCAACATTTCATTACCTTCTAAACCATTATCCAAATACTAAAACCTTTTGCACAATATTGTACAATATTATATTATTCAATATTCAACAACATTATGTAATATTGAGAATATTGCTTAATATCATAATGTATTGTGAAATATGTGCGATAGTATAGGATTCATTAATCAACAATATTCTATAATATTGAGAATATTGTTTAAAATCATATAATATTGTACAATGTATGTATGCTACTAAGATAACTGCGAAGCATCTCTTTTAAAGTTAAATTACCAAACGATCTTTTTAAGATATTTTTCAAATGATTTGAACCTAGAATTTTGACTTCCAGGGAAACATCACAATATTCCAAACAATCTTATATCTACTTATTTCATAAAACAATTGTTTTATTATGATAATATTCAGAGAATGATATACCATCTAGTAAATGCGAAATGAAGACGATAAAATTATTGAAATTACTACAGGGTATTT
Source organism: Argiope bruennichi (assembly GCF_947563725.1). Taxonomy (NCBI): domain Eukaryota; kingdom Metazoa; phylum Arthropoda; class Arachnida; order Araneae; family Araneidae; genus Argiope; species Argiope bruennichi. The sequence goes on from NC_079154.1 coordinate 63,373,439, forward strand.
CAAAACTCATAGCCAAAAATTTAAGAAGTGATAGAAAACATCTAAAAAAACAATTTTCACCATACAATAAATGGGCAGAGAGCAAGCGGTGAATTACTAGTAATGGAAAGTGCGAGTAATAAAGCGCGAGTCTTCTTACACATCGTCATTTCTACCGTGGATTTCAGAAGGTATGGTGACGTATAGTAATCAGGAAAAGGCGGACATGCATTTGATGCTTCTTCTGGAGAATGGGAATGCTTCGGAAGCCTCAAGACCTTACAGGCAGCGTTTCCCGAGAAGACACATACCAGACCGGAAAATTTCGAGCAGTTACATCGGTGCCTGTATGAAACGGGTTCCTTTGTCACCGGCATACATGATAGAGAGCGTGACAGAAGTGTGAGGACGCCACAAGCTGTAGAGGACATTCTACAAAGAGTGGAAGATAGTCCGGATATTAGCACGCGAGAGGTTTCCCGTGCCGTAAATGTGCCTCAATCGCCTGTTTGGCGAGTACTGCAGAATGAAAGATTACACCCCTACCATGCACAGAAAGTGCAAGCCTTGATATCTGCAGATTATGTGCCACGTGTCGAGTTTGCACGTTGGTTTTTGCAACAGCTAGCAGCGCAGCCTGATTTTAGTGCACCTGTGTTATTCACGGATGAATCTATCTTTATTCGTGAAGGCATTTCTAATACGCACAACCTTCATGTGTGGGCATCTAGCAATTCGTACGCCATACGTGCTCGTGCGTGTCAGAAGCGTTTCAGTGTAAATGTTTGGGCTAGAATTGTGGGTGACCATTTGATCGGCGTATACCTTCCGCCATTCCTACTAGACGGCAGAAAATACCTCAAATTTTTGCAACAGGTATTGCCAGAGTTACTTCAACCTGTTGCAGCCAACATACAAAAAGGTATGTGGCTACAGCACGACGGAGCACCACCCCATTTCAGCTTGGATGTGCAGAGCGTTGTAGACGCTAAATTCCCAGGGCGATGGATTGGTCTGGGTGGGCCCACACCTTGGCCGGCACGTTCACCCGATCTCTCCGGGTCTGAACTTTTTCGTGTGGGCCCATTTGAAAAGTCTCGTTTACGAAAGCCCCATCGTCACCGACGAGGACCTAGGATATCTGTTGCTGTCGAAAAAAGTGCGCCGCTCACTTCGTTGCAGATGTAACACCTGCATTGCCACAGGCAGTCGTTCTTTTGAGCAGTTTCTGTAATTTTGCCATACAAGTTGTTCAATAAAATTATTTAATACCTGCTCTATCCGTTTAGTGCTTCGTTCTTTCATGTGACAGTAGCGGATACCTCCTAGAGGTTCACTGCTTTCTCTCCGCCCATGTATTGTATGGTGAAAAATGCTTCTTTAGATATTTCCTATCACCCCTTAAATTTTTCCCTGTGAGTTTTGAAACACCCTGTATATCATACATATACAAAATTTATCCCTTAATTAAATGTTGAATAATAAGAGTTCATTAAGAAAGGATTCTTTAAAATATCAATCTTATTTTACATCAAATATTAATCCAATTTATTCATTTTCTTCACCAACTTCAAATCATAATATTACACAAAAATATTTTTAATAAAACTTAAAATTCAATTTTATTTCTGTATAATTTTACTTCCTCACATTTTTGCCTAATTTTAATAAATTTATGAATTTACAAAAAAAGGCTTTTCGTTATTAATACTTTAACTAAATGAAGTAATATCAATTTTTTTGGGTACTCGTTATAGCTACTAAATAACTAAGTGTAAATTTTAATTGTTAAATAAAAATTATGAAATGAAATAAAAGCATTGGCCTCACAAATTTTTTGATCTAGATATTTAAATTTCATTTGATACTTTTTTTTTTCATCTTTGACTCGAAACATTTTATTGGTGATAATGAATTCAAGATTTGTAGTGCAGTAAAATTTTTCTTTTCTTTCATTCGACTGCTATAAATTTTTTTAAACATAAAAGAAATCGAATGAAAGAAAGTTTTGAAATAATTCTATATTTTAGATAAGATACTTATATCTAGCTTCATTTATTTTTTTCATATTTGACTCGAGACCTTACATTACTAATACTGAAGTCAACCTTTGTAATGTAGTAACTACTGCTATTCTAATTTTGAAAACAAAAACAGGTGAATGAATGTAAAGCTTAGCCATAATACTTTGTTTTGGAATAGAAATATGATTTGCGTTAAAAAAAATTTCAGCTTTGACTGGAGACTGGGTCGAGTGAGATGCTTCTCAAAGGCAGAGTGAAACTGTCTTTCAAATTTGCCAAGGTTACTAGATGTCCTCGATAAACAAGTTTTTTTTAATCCCTAAAGCCAAAATCCCATTGCAAGGATTAAGATGTGTGAAACGAGAGAATTAGTGTGCCGGCAACGCGCGACTACTTACTCTGTCATTAGTAAAATGTTGCCGAAGAAACTGCTGTGCACTGAGTCCAAAGTGTGGATGTGCTTCCTATTGCAGAAAGATAATTGAATCAAGACATTGGCGCTGTTGCGTTTGCAATAGTGCTGTTGCAGGTACAGCAAAACTTTCGAACATGTTTTGACACATACTGGTCCTTTGTATAAATTCTCAAGACGACGATACTCTCGAAGTGCAGCTGCAGCATTTCCTTTGTTTTCATAAAACAACTTCACAAGCAAAGCACGAAGCCATCGCTGATAAGAACATTTTCCTAGCTTTATCCCTTTTATGCCTAGAACAGTAGCAGCAAACCAACGGTTTATGCAAATTTTTGTGCTTACAGTGTGAAATTGCAGTTACAATGACAGTTTCAATTTCTTCATTTTTTTTTTTTCATTGCAGCAATAGAAACTAGAAAGGAAAAATTCCATACCACATGTTTTTTGTGTGTGTGTGTGTGATTATTTCTATCTTTTTAGCATGTTTTCTGTTGTACAGCGCCATCTATCAATGTTTCAGGAATGATTTTTTTTACGCAATCCATTTTGAATAATATGTTCACCAATTTTAGAGACTTTACACTGAATATAAGAGTATGCATAGAGAGCTCAGAAAAAAGGTGTTTTAATTTTTATCAACTTATATATAATGTTTCGGTACAGATATTTGAATTTTTTTTTTATTCATGACTCGAAACGTTTTATTTTATAGTGGTTGGTAATAGTGACAAATTAATAATGATAATAGTGACAAATTTTGTAGTGCAGTAAACTTTAGTATTAATTTTTTAAGTAAAAAAAGTTGAATAAATGTAAAACATTGTTATAATATTATGCTTTGAAATAGATACATTTATCTCATTTGAAACTTTTTCATCTTTTGCTGGTTACATTTTATAGATGATAATAAAGTCAACTTTTTTAGTATAGCAAATACTGCGATTCAAAATTTTAAAAAATACAGTTTAATGTGTTTAAACAGTATCGTAATGCAATGCTTCGAAATAAATGTTTGAATCTTATTTGATTTTTTTTTCATCTTTGACTAGGGAACCTTTTACTAGTGATAATAAAGTCAATTTTCTAGTTCAGTAAAATTTGCTAATCAAATTTCTTAAGTAAAAACATTGGAATGAATGTAAAGCATTATTATGGTATTATATTTCAAACCAGATATTTGAATCAAGTTAAAAAAAATTCATGTTTGTGTTCAGACAGTTCACTTGTGATAATAAAGTCAACTTTTTAGTGTAGTAAATACTACTGCACTATAAAAACTATAAAGCTACTTTCAAAAGCTATAAACAATCGAATTTAAGTATTGTCATAATACTTATATTGGACTAGATATCTGGTTCTCTTTTGAAATTTTTTTTTCATTTTTGACTAAAGATGTTTTTCTAGTGACTTTGAAATGAACTTTTGTAGTTTACTAAAGACTGCTACTCAAATTTTCAAAAATAAAAATAGTGGAATTAAAATCAAGACTGTCGTAAAACAAAATTCCGGTCTGGATACATGAAATTTTTTCCCCTCTTTGAATTGAGACATTTTTACTAGTGGTAAGAAAGTCAACTTTTGTTGCGTAATAAATACTACTATTCATTTTTTTAAAAACAATAACGGTTGAATGTAAATAAAGTACAGTCATAATGTACGTTTCGGACTAGATGTTTGAATTTGATTTGAAACTTTTTACATCTTTGACTCGAGCTTATAAACTAGAGATAATACACTTTAGTAGTACAGAAAAGTACTGCATTTCAAATCTTTTAACTCTTGCTATAGTTTTTGGCTTACTTTGAAATATCGATTGATTCTTCATCAGGAAAAAAAAAGCCAGCAGAAATCAATGTATACGTCATAATTTTATTATGATTTTCAGAAAAATTACTGAAAAAGTCTCGTATTTAATACATTATGAAAGTACGGAATAAGTTAACTTCAATTATTATAACTACAGTTATCTATAATTACAATAAAATTTATAATTTCGAATTAAATAAGTCTACAAATACGTAATTTAGCTTAAGGAATTAATATAAAAGGGTTTTTATTTCATAAATTTCATTTTTATTAAAAAATTTGGGAAAGCATTTTAATTATATTTTTTAAACTTATAATTACAGATGAAGCTGATTCTTTGGGTAAGCATGTTGGAATCAATGCAGAAAGAAAAGATGGAAGGGTGTTAATTTCTTATTGGGCAGTACGAAGCACAGTAGGTGTTGCACTTAAACTGTACACTCCAGGAAAAGACTCTAAAAAGGACGGCGATGAAGAGGATGATACGTATGAAAAATGAAATCTATCATAACAGCATACATTTACTAATTAAGGCAGAAATATTAAGAAGAATCCAAATAAAATATTTCTTATTTTACTATTTCATTCAATTATTTCTTCAAATGATATGATACAAGTAGAAATCAATAAGTTTTTGCACTCATTTCTTATAATTTATTTCAACAACAGTATAGAATTTAGATAGTTTAATCTTCCGACACAATCATTCTGATTTTAAAAGCATTTCATTCATCTTTGCGCAATTTTTTGTCCTTGAAAAACAAAAACTTTTGTTATTTGATTTATCACGCGCCAAAAGAGCGAAATACAAATGTTAAAAGTTTGAACGATATATTATGTTTTTGACTTCTTATTCTTATCTTAGCTTTTATGCTTTGTCCCCCACCTTGATTCACTGGTAACTATAATACTTAATAGAATACCGCCATAAAAAGGTGTTGCCTCTTTATAGAGTAAAAAGTTTCCTGAGGATTTCATCTCTTGCTACACATTTAGAAAACAAAATTTTTTTTAAAAATTACGGAACATAGACAGGATTGTATGCAGAATGCTCCTACAGTCCGAAACACATATTCTGAAAGTTTGTACGATATGTTTTGTTTTCCGACTTCTTATTCTTAGCTTAGCCTTCATGTTTTGTTCCCCTCTTCAATTCACTGGTAACTATTTAATCATGGTATGGTGTTGTCTCTTTATTCAGTAGAAAGTTTTCTGTGGATTTCATCTCTTGGCAACTATTTAGACAACACATTTTTTTAAGAAAAATGCGGAACAAAGATAAGATTATGCATGTAGAATGCTCCTACAGCTCGAAACACAGATTCTGAAGAGTTTGAAACATACGTTATGTTTCCTCACTTCTTAGTCTTCGCTTAGTTTTCGAGCTTTGATTCCAGCTTCGATTCACTGGTAACTACTTCGCCATGGTATGGTGTTATCTATTTATTGAGTAGAAAGTTTTCTATGGATTCATCTCTTGGTACTCATTTAGATAACATAATTTCAAAAAAAAAAGTATATTATTTTGTTCAAACTGAGATTATCAACATCATATTTACTTCTTCGAAGTTTCTTTAAACGGTCTGAAATAATAAATCCGAAATCTGCTATAATCTAAGTAAATGGAGTCTTCAATAGAAATCCATACAATCAACATACAAATTATTAAGACAAAAATAAATGATTATTAATCTATCCTCATATCAGTGCTTATAACTCAACCGTATTTCGTTCCACTTGGCAACTTTAGTCCTTGAATCCACTTTCAGACAGAATAGAATTCATAATTGAGAAGCTAATTGTAATACAAAAAAAAAAAAATGTGACAGTTTGAATGTAGATGTTGTTAATGATTTAACTCTCCAATAGAGCATTTATTTTAGTTTAAATTTTTTAAATAAATTTTTAAATAGAACAACTAGATTTTTTTTCCATGTGATAAAATTTAGAGCAAATTAATGCTAAAATCATTTGTAAAACGAAGATAATTCATTTTCTTTATATATCTCATTTTAATTTGTTGAAAGAATGATATAAAAAATGGTTTGTATTATACTTGTTATCTACCATTGACGTAGATGACCTATCCCCTCCATCAAAACATGTGTTAATTAAAGTTTTGTGTAATATCCTTTATCAATTAAATATAGATTGAGTGAAAATTTCAAATATCGATCTGTAATTTTTACAGGATATTTTCTTTTGTCTAACTCACTCATAAGTGGAATTTAAAAAAAAGTTCATTGAAATCAGAAAAGAATCAAAATTTTTTTCTAAATGTATGCTTTGTTTTTAGAATTTACACCTCCTTAAATAATCTTAGCATTCGATCCTTTTTATATTTTTTTCATTACTTATAATTTCTTATTTAATCCTTTAATCCTAGATTAATAGGCTTTTATTATTATTATTTTTACACTATATTTCATCTTTCCTACATTCACTCTTCTCATATCTAGTTTAATATCCCAGGATGAATATAGTGACCTGTTTTAGATGACATACTCACAAATTAAAGATACACAGGGTGTTCATTAATTATTGTCGGGGTTTCTGTACCTCATAACTTTCGAATAAAAAATATTACGCAAAACCCGATTACGTATTCGTAAATTACAACTCAAAGAATTTTATTAATGATATTAAAAAGATTAATGAATTTGCACATGGCTGCCCTTCGTGGCTCGTAACACATCGAGACGAAATTCGATTTCAATCCACATATTCAGCATTTGTGGGGTAACATTTTAAATCGCAGTAACAATTCTGTTTGGACTTGTTTCAGTTCATCAAGGGAGGGCACAGGGGTCTTGTACACAATGTTCTTGACAAACTCCCATAGAAAGAAGTCCAGCGGTGTTATATCTGGTGCTCGGTCTTCCCGCTCCCTTTCGGTGCAGAACGCTACCAGTTTCCTGAAATTGTGTTAACCAGCGCCTGATAGAATTATCCGAAGGAGGATCTTTCTTGTACGTGGTCCTGAAGCGACGCTGAGTAGTTATGACTGATTTAGTTTCGAAAAACCACAATACACACATTGCTTTTTTTGCACGATCGCTTTTATTTACGACGTCATAATTACCCAGACTGCAAATGCGCTAAGATCAGATCACATTGTTGCCACGTAGAATTCTTTGAGTTGTAATTTACGAATACGTAATCGGTTTTTGCGTAATATTTTTTATTTGAAAGTTATGAGGTACGGAAACCCCGACAATAATTAATGAACACCCTGTATAATTGCTGTTATCTATTTTTTCCATATTTTGATATTTGTTTGTGACAATTTAATTATATTAGTAACTTTTTTTTGTTTCGTTAATGTTGGTTAAATCTGGTATACTCCTAAGACGCAGTAGAAAGAGTCTTCTTTGTATTGTAGATAATATACGAGTTGTTTTAGCCGTCGGATTTATAAACCACGTTATTTGAAAGGATATTATAGCCAACTTTAAGTTATCAGCAGAAGTTTTCTTCCAAGTTATTTCCCTATATTATTTATAAATATTACATGCTGGCGAGAAATATTACGACTCGAAATATTGCAACGAATATTTACCAAAAACTTAAAGAAATAAACCTGCTGTTATGTATTTTTCCACGCATTTTTATACTTCTCGTTTCGAATGAATGAAACTAGTTGCGGAAACCTATGTTTGGCTATTTTCATACCGTTTAACTCACAATATTGTTTACGAAAATCGCATGATTGATAAAATATATAACTCGTTATTATTATTAATTCAGTTGAAGTGAATTTCTAATTAAGATATAACTGAAACCTATTTATATTTAAGATAATTTAGGGAAGAAAGAGAAAGTTAATTACTTTTAATTACGATTTGTATCTGATAATCAAACTTGATGTTTTGATGAAACGTAGCATTACTACTATCCCTTTTTATCAATATGTATTAAATATATAAATTTATATTTTCTTTATTTATTTCTATTGTTTATACAATTTATTACTTTTATTATTTTACTACTTTTATTTTTTTTATTATTTATAATTTTTTTATTCATTTTATTATTTTTATTATTTTATGAAAAGCAAAATTTATTCTTTAGTAAATCGTTCAATACGTAATTTTTTTAATTTTCTTTAACAGAAAAAAATGGATTTATTGTAGAAATTTAGATTTATTAAACTTGAAGTGCATTGCAAAATCTCTACTGCTAGCTTCATATACCTACCTTTTTAAAACTTTCAGAGATTTATTTAATTTTAAAGAAAATACAATGTCATGTAGTAATAAAGTGAATAAATAATCACAAAAGTGTTTACTTAAAACTATTTTGAATGCTTAATTAAAACTATTTTTTATTAGAACCTGATTAGATTGCGAAAATGAAATGTCATGTAAAAGTAAATAAACAATTATAAAAATGTTTTATTAAAGTTATTTTGCCAATCTTTATAATTATAAAAAAATCGTAATATATAGGCTGTCTTATACTCATGATCTGTGACTTGCCTTTAAAATGGTTAAAATCAACTTTAAACCACAATTATGAAAGACATTTGCATAATCTTTATTTTCCATCATGCACTTTGCAATCACAATAAAAATAGAAAACTTGCAATCATTTTTCTTATATTATTCATATTCATCTTCCTTGCTCTCAGCGGAATTTATTCCAGATTTGAACAAGCCATGGATGGTACCACTTAAATGATGAGTGTCGTGGGGATAATTAATTCCAAAAATAGCTGTGCGTAACTTTGCGTTTTTCCGTATGTTGAAGACATTCCTTCTTGCTCTAGTTCTTGATGTGGAAGGTCCAGTACCTGAAATTATTGTTACATTATGAATGACAACCAAAGCAAAATTTTTGACAAAGTTTTACTAAGGCATCTATTATAACTTAATAATAAAACCCTTCCTAAATCTTGAGAAGAATATTTTAGAAGTTAAGAGCACGGCTATTTGAACAGAGGATTTATTTCTGTTAAATAATAACGGATGTATTTGGCAAGAATTGATTTTCAGTATAATAAATAATATTGCAAAAAATTAATGAAAGGTCGAAACTGTATCATGGTATCCAATTGATACAAAACAAAATAATGTCTAGTTTTTTATATTTATGTTCTGAAATTCCTCATAATTGTAATAAGACTTCTTTTTAAACGAAAATTATAGTAATTGTACAGTTGTCCAAAAAAGGAATACCTCTGTAGCTTTTTTTTTATTTTTTAGGGCATTTTCACAAAATTAATGTCGATGGAAATAATTAACCACGCTAATTAACTTTGTTAATCAGTTTGTCTATCTCAATAAACTGTCTCCTCAAGTTAATTCCATCGATACCAAACAACAAAGTTACAAAGGTGTACTTTTTTTGTTGTTGTTGTTGAAGACTGCATCAATTAATTTTTAACAATTCTCTTCTATAATATATTGAGTAAATTAAGAGTTAAAAAACAAATTCTGATTAATTATCCGTAGCTTATGATATTTCTAAAGAACAATTTCTCCTATAAACTTAAATGCCAAAACAGCTTGTGCTTACCACCAACTCCAGTACCTTTAAATTCGTTATATTTCTCTTGTATACCAGCCGGCGGTTCACTGACAATCAAATTAACATCTGCGGGGTCTTCTTTGCCATCTACTCCAGGTTCGTTTGTCTTGGTGTTAATATGAAATCCAGTGGAATCGGCAACGTAATCGACTATTCGGTACAGACCTTCAGTATCTATATACCCATAAGATCCTCTTACAGTACCACTTGTATCTGCTTCCTCTTTACGGTACTGCATGTTACCATCCTCATCGGCAGTCTTGTAGTCGAAAGAATATGGCTTAGGAATATCCTGTAAGTCAAATGGCATCATAACGTACAGTTACGTAAAATGCTCTGGTGTTTAAGTTTTGAAGTAAACTACGAAAAATAAAAGCAACTGATACTCGTAAGATAATATAATTTCTAACAATGTTTAATCTTTTCTATTCAGATATTTCTGATGCTTCAGATAAAGTTTCTATTTAAAATATTTTATGTAAAATAATTGTTTCAAATTTGTATTACTTCGGAGAATTAGGAAGTGTAATAATTCTATGCATAGTCTTTACACAAATGTCATAATTAAATTTATTTAGATGACGTGTAGGCAAGAAAGACTAATCCAAGACATTCGAAAGAGAAGATAAATGTTAGCTGTCAATGACAAAAAAAGGTGGAAAGAAAAACTTCCGATACTCTTAACAAAATCTCAGCTTTAATTTGATATTTCTTATATACGTAGGAAAATTAGACGAATTTTTGAATAATTTGTAAGAAGGCCAGTAGAAGGCAAAATCAAGTACATTTAACACTGACATACTGTGGATGACTATAAGTTTCCTTAGCTTATATAATAGAAACAGACACATATGAGGCTAATTTTTCAGCTTGTTTATTTTTTCACAACTCAAACTGTATTTTAAAGGGAGGGTAAAGGAGGGTTTGCATATAACCTGAACTTGTGAACATTTGACAACCCATGAATAGTAAGGCAACACAGAGCTCAAAAACATTTAAGCATCAATGTACATTTTGAAACAGTAAATTTGCTTTGCTCGGCAACAAGAACCTGGATAACATGGTGTCTTGCAAACTATGATATTTTGTTTTTTTAGCTGTTTCACTATCAGATTAACTCTTGTTGTGATCATATTTCATAAAAAATTGAATAAGTTTATATTCTCAGTAAATTATCAAATAATTTTTTGAATCAACTGATGTAATAAAATAATGTTTTCAAGTCGTTAGAAGATATATAAGATCTTCCAAGACGTCTATTTTTTTGCTAACAAGTCCGAGATTTGATCGCCAAGGAAGTTTTTATATAACATTTAAGGCAGATAATCTTAAATCTACTTTTTTAATAAAACAAAGAGTCCTAGAAAGAAAATTGAATTCAAATATTTTCGCATCACGATATCTATGTCAGGACATTGCAATTAAAAAGAAAACGTTCTACATTTAAGAACCAGTGGTAATAGTTTCTCCAAAACTTTTTCGTATATTCTCTAATAAGTATGTCATACCAGAGAAAACCTTAAATGACACTGGCGCACAATAATTACGAAATATTAACTTTTGGCGTGAATTTAGCATTTTTACTGAATCTATCTTGATATTCATGGCGAGATATTTGGCGATTAATCCCTGGCATGCGCATAGTATCCAAAAACCGAATTTGTGCTTTAGACATATTTTTCCCAACAGATTGAAAAAAAAATCACACAAAATTGCACTTGTAGTCACAAAATTTCATATCAAATTTGATATATTTAAGTCACTATGCTTTTGAATTATGGCGTTTACATGTTTCTGAAAGTACAAACAATCAACCCTTAGTCGGAATTAGCTCAACATTTGACACAGTGTCTACTTTATAGATGTTAGATTTATGTACCTAACTTTATCTATCTAGATCTCTTCCTTTTGTAATTTTCATGTTAACTTACATTCCAACAGCCAGATAGACGAATCTCCTTGAGCGAATTTCACACAAAGTGTTATAGAAATCTACAAATTTTGTATAAAGACCATATACCGAATTTCAACTCTAGCTTAAAGCATTTTTGAGTTATCTTTGTCATAGAGAGACGGAGAGATGGACATTTTCTAAAAATGTATTTTTCTAACTCGGGAGGTTTAAAACGTGGCGATTCGTCAAAATCTCGAATTCGAATTCAAATATTTAATACAAAAAAGTAAAAAAAAACAAGCATTCATTTTGATTTTGGTTTAACCCAGTAAATTTAGTAATTCCCTGAATTTGAATAAATTTGAATTCATAGTTTTTAATATTTTTCAGTGCATTACAGTTAAGTAAGGTATTACTAAAAAAAAATATTTGCATTATGGGCGATATCACTGGATGATCTTAAATTTCCTCTTAGTGTCGTTCCTCTAGTTGGAATCGCATCAGCTGCTCCATGCTCATAGGAAGATGTTGATATTCTGTTTTTATAATCAACGTAAGTTGCTCTGCCTCGGGAATTAATAGTACCTGGGAAAGCTCTGTTATTTCTTTCTTGAATGGCTATCACACAATTAAAAATAGCCACCAAGAGTAATGAAACCTGTCAAAATATATATATTAAAAAAATGATAAAAAAAAGAAATGTAAAAATAGCAAAACGAAAATGGATGCGAGACATTTGCTAATAAACTGCACATTCACTTTTTCATACAGTAAATTAATGATTGCATAAACCACTTTTTTCTCTCGAAATTGTCTGTCTGCTATTTTCATATTTAAAAGTACTCCTTGATTAGTTTCATACAAAGTCGACTAACAGCTGAAATAAAATCATATGCAATCCGTCAGATGAAAACAATTCTTATTGTTTTAAAGATGTAATCAGTTTTTAAAAAGCCCCCAACTTTTGATATGCTTGAATAACGTGTTTTACCAATCAGTATCTCAATTATTAATAATAATAATAATTAGTTAAATGAAATATATTCTGTGCTCTAATATTTTTACATACAAATTCCTTGGAATGACTATAGTAGAAAAATTGTTAAAATTTTAAAAAATTGCTCAGATATACAAAATGCATGTTATCGCATTTGAATTCAAAGATACATGATTAAATCGTCAGATCCTATTTCTGTGTTTTGTTTCAGCTTGGGTCAAATTCAAAATGGCTCTAATTAAAGAAATAGAATAAGGTGAATTGATGCTAACTTCATTAGTGGTGACAGTAATTGTCTCTTTTGAGATGTGGCCAATCAGAATAAGCTATATAAATATAGAAAAAATATCTCTAAGATTTTGAAAATATTTTATATTCAATTTATGTAATGGATTATTCAACTAGAAAATAAATAATTATCTGATGAAAATTTGAAGGGGCCATCATTATACTGCTCTCCTAATAACAATTTTGTCCTCACTTCGAGAATATTGCCCCCACCCCCGTCTGTTGGAGTATAACGTCAATCCTGTTATTATTTGCCATTCTTAAACTGATTCATGTGGAATATGTTTATAACGAATGCGCGGATTAAGATTCTCGACAAATGTGAAATTTTTTTCCATTATCCATTAGTATTTTTTAATGATAAAAGAAAACTGTACAAAGTAATGAAATTGTGGGTCCAAGGTCAGTCGATTAAATGTTTCAAAATAATGTATAACATAATCGATTAAATGTATATCATAAATTTTCTGGAGATTTATGACAATCATCGGATCAAGGATCTTCAAGGTGAATTTCTTCAAAGAATTCAAGAAGTTATAGCAACAAATCGGTTCTGGCAGTGAGGGAATTAAATGAAAAAAAATGACAAATGTATTTAAACAATTCTTTAAGAAAAGTAATTGAAATTAGTTTCGACAATGGATGATAAAATTATGTGACTGGTATATTAAAAATAAATGCTTAGATATAGGAAACGCTTGGAATAAGAATTTCTCCAACGATTTGTCGCAGGTAAACTTCTTAGTAAAAATAATTCTTTCTCATATACGAAGTATATAAAGAAAAAGTATTGCTATCATTTTAAAAAATTCGCACACGATATTTTGACAAATATCCCTGTTTCAGATCTCCCCGAATCCCCTTTTAAAATTATGTCTGTATGTCTATTTGCCAATACGATAACTTATAAATACTTTGAGCTAGAAGATGAAATTTGACATACGGTTTAGAATTATGGTTGTCTGTCTGGCTGTCTTTCTGTTAATGCGATTAATATTAAGACGCAATGTGCTAAATCGTTGAAATCTGAAATAAAGCCTTTAAACTGAATTTATATAATTCTATTAAAATTTTGAACGAAATCTATTAAGAGAAAGCCTGTCTGCCTATCTGTCCAAAATATAATTCAATAGCTAAAAAAACGAAGAGATCTAAATGAATAAAATTTGGTGGATAGCTTAATCACCCCAAAATGTTGATATCTATTGACGGAATTCCTGACCTAAACATAATGAAGCAACCCTTTTGCGCATGCGCTGGTGACGTCAGGAAAATCCCATGATCCCACAGAGAAAGAGAAGTAAGTTTAAGTTTAGGTTGATAAAGTGTGTATGATGGAATCAAAGATGGCTGTCTGCTTTATAAAGAATTCGTGCACGTAAAATGAAGTCTATAAACAGTTGAAAATAATTATCGTGCCTGTCTCCTCGTCCAGCAAATGAAAAGGATTATAAAAAAGAAAATGCCTGGATTAAAGATTTTGATGTTTATGTTATCTAATTCATGTTTGGATATCTCGATTCTTCTGATTTTGAAGTTCCCGGAATGACAAGGTAAGACGGAATTTTCTCTTACATTTTGATATATTTGAATTTGGGGCCTAGAAATCCCAACATCTATAAAAGTTGGAACTAAATCCATTAAGAATTTGCCCACTGGTCAGTCGTGACATTCACTAGCGTGCTAAATCGATAACTCTAAAGAAGAATTAGTGAAATATACGAAATTTGGTTTGTGATTTTCGGACTAAAGTTGTAGCTCTGTGTTTAATTTTGCTTTTAATATTCTGAAAAACGACGCCCAAAACACACATTCGATTTTCTTGTCATTTTTTACTAATTGCATTCCAATAATTAATAGCCAAATACTATGCGCTCATAGGGTCTTTCGAAATTATTGTTCTCAAATGGCATGCGATTAATAATACTCAAATATCATTATAAAAATACGCGGGAAAGTTTTGGAGAAAACGCTCTACCGGATTGTTGTTTAGATATTTTATGTTCAGTTCCAAGTTTACAGAAAACAAATGAAGCTTACCTCGGCAAAACGCATTCAGAAAGAGAAACAGACATTATAATGTGAATGGAACGATTGAATACTGAAATTGAAATTCGAAATGTAATCACGCATACACATATTCGTAATACAAATTTTCGCAAAACATTATCTAATTATTATTCAGTTTTTCATTAGTAATTTCGAGCCCAAGCCAAAACATTACTTTTTTCAGAGCAAGATTTGTTTTCTGCAGCTTTTAATATGTGGAATTAGTAAAGCGACCTTGGAAAACTAGTTCCGAATTCCATTACCACCAATACCGCATTACTGATGTTAGAAATAATTCCATGTTAAAATATCATGTAAGCATTCCAGATGTTCAGTAATGATTTCAAATTCATAAACTGGATAATCCTGATTTAAGCTGAAGAATTTCTCGTTTTTTATGCTTTATTTACAACGGTTAACAGATAAACATGGGATTGATTTTTAAAAGGAAAATAGATTATTATGCCTTCTATTTAGAATATCATTTAGAAACCGATTTTGATTTATAGAATGAAGTACTTCCTGAAAACATAAAAATAATTTTAAAATGTTATATATGAGAAAAGTTTTAAAACATTGCTATAATTATTAATTATTAAGCGAACTTTGTTCATTAAAATTGTTTTAAAACATTATATAAATTTTCAATAAATGTAGAGTTTTTTTTACACTTTTTCGTATATACTACCTCATGCTAAAAGAAATTTCATTTCTAATCACAGTTATATAGCATTTATTAATTTTAAATTCTTCCAGATTTGCAATTCAAGTCCGAATTTTAAATAATTGTGAAAATATTTAGATTTAAAAATAAACGAGTTTTCATGTGTATCGATTGCAATATTTGTTACAGCCAAACTTGATAATTTTTAGTCAATTTTATTTTTGTGCGATTTTTTATGCGGTATATGGATTGCAACGAGTTGGCGTTATAACACCGTTGTAATGTTTTGTATCAGTATACATATGTATACCAATGCAATGTGTATAGTTTGCAATGTATGTATATTTTACGTTAATTAATTCCAGTATTCCAAAATAGAATAAATAATATATTCCAAAAATAAATCAATTCTAATATCTTCGAGTAATGAAAGCTACTTTGTAACAGATCAAGGAGATGCTTGTTTTGGATTACGATGAGTAGTATTGAATAAAGTGCATTTTAAAAATTTCTTCATAATTAAAATGGGAAATTAAAAAAAAATTGTAAACAAAATTTTCATGTGTAAATTAATTATTTATTTCATTTAGAAGCTACTTTCTTATTATTTTGTAAATTTTCAATAGACTTTCTAAATGAGAATTTTTTTTATGCAGTTCCTGTCCAACACATGAAAAAATTTTCTTTAATATATTATAAAAAATTATTTGTTATAATTACTTATGAAGCTTCGGAATATCTTTTCTGTGATTTATTTTATGAGGGCCCTTTCTATTGCATAAAAACAGATTTGACAGTGCATACTTGATACGATTTTTTGCCTTTATCTTGGTTTGTCTTGTATTTTATAAATAGGCAATAATGTGAAACTAGCAATCTAAATAATATAATTTACAATGGATTGTTTTGTATTCGCATTTCAAATCTTCAAAGATGGCTAATAACAATTTTTACAAACAAAGATCATTTTTAGTGATTAAAGAAAGATAATGCAATAATTCTAAAGCGATGAAGATCTTGAAAACGTTTTAATGTATAAAATCATGTGCTATTGCGAAATGAAAACAGTGATATCTTGGAAGTTTCTTCAAAATATGAAATACATTTATATCGAGTGATTAATGGTGATGTATATATAATATATTTTTGAACAATTCTTTTTTTTTTCACGAACAATAGGTATTCGTTGAGAGTAAATTCTATTATAAGAACCTGAAAATGATAAAAAATTGTGTTTTGTTTTAGATTAGGGTCATACAATTATCTTCTGTAATAAGATCTTTCGAGCTATTTATTAGTGGTCAAAATATGTAAACCTGATATTACCGATTGAATTTCCAAAATATGGTCTGCAAAAGTTCACAAAGAGTATTATATATTTGTAAAAATGGGTTTTATGTTAAATGCAAATCGTTCGAAGTTAAATGGTTTAACATGAGAAGAACTTGCGTGGCGGAGGGAGAATGATGGTTGTAACTTTGCTTTGCTTTTAAATAAGTATATCTAAAGAAAAGTCTGAGTTTTGTTTGAGTTATGTGTCTTTTTTAAGAAGAGCGTGTGCCATTACAAAACGCTCTATTTCGAGAACCAGAGGTTAGTAAAGTGAAGTTGCTAGTTAGAATTCTGACTTAAAAAATGTTTAAGAACGTTAAAAAAGAAGATTTAGTGCTTGTACTGAATGAAATTGGAGAAGTAGCAACGACTGACATGAAGTTAGTTGAGCTAAAGAATAAACTAATTGATAACGAAGCATATAAGAAAGATGAAAATTTTATTAGAAGTTATTTGATTTCGACAGTGGAAAATAGAAGACAAGAAGAGAAAAATAGAAGAAAAACAGAAGAAAATCGAAAACTGGCAGAGGAAAACCATAGAAGAAAAATGGAGGAATTACAATGCGAAGTGGAACTGGCCAGATTGCGGAATAATGAAAACGCAAGTTTGAGTGGTAGTGATCGAGAGGAGATGAAAATGAAATGTCCCTAGGTAAACTTATTAAAGGAGTGAAAATTTTGACAATTTCTCTACCACAAAAGACAGAATCTTGGAATATATTTTTCGATTCCATTAAACGAACTTTTAGACATAAGAAAATTACAGAAGAATTTCAAGCGAAAATCCTGTTGAGATCACTTGGTGACAAGGCTTCGAATGTGCTGGTCTATATTCATGAAGAAGTTGTGAAGGATTACGCTGAAGTGAACACTCTAATTTTAAAAGAATTCGAATCAACACCTTAGTTTGTCTGGAAAACTCCCTAAGGGCAAAGAGAAACTTGGGAGAAACTCGTATCCATTTGCATCCATATTGACGTCTATGTGGGAATATTACTGCAAACTGAGAGAAGTAAATGATTTTCAGGCCCTGAAAGAATTTATAATTTCGCATGAATTGTTTGATACGCTGTATAGTGAAACTGCATCTCATATTTCCATATGACAGGGGGAAAAATGGTTCAAATCACAGGATCTCTCTAAGGAATGTGACATTTACTTTGGAGCAAGACTGAGGTCCGAAATGATTTTAGAAGATATATATTTTTGGGTATATATTTTTTATATATATTTAATATATTAATATTTTTATATATAATGGGTATATATATTTGACACGAGAATGCGAAAAACTTCAGAGATTCTTTATTCATTTTTCTGGCCTGGTCTATCTCAGGATGGGAAAAATTTCTGTAAAATGAAAATGGAGGAAGCTTCTTAACTAGTGAAAATATTTGCCGAGAAGAGATAACAATCATACGCTGATTATTTTAATAGGGGAATTGCATCGAAAAGCTTTATGATTGGAGATGTTGTGTATTTACTCATTCCAAACTCCAGCAACAATATTGTACGCTCGGTGAATTGTATCTGGTGAAATAGTCAGAGTCGCTCCGCCACATTCCTTCACAGTCAAATTACCTGATGAAGAAAGGAGAGTTCATGTGAA
The DNA here is from genome assembly GCF_947563725.1 of Argiope bruennichi. Lineage (NCBI taxonomy): Eukaryota > Metazoa > Arthropoda > Arachnida > Araneae > Araneidae > Argiope > Argiope bruennichi. The sequence goes on from NC_079154.1 coordinate 63,392,027, forward strand.
CACAATCCGAAAATTCCAGACAAGAGTCAATGCTGTGGGAGTTATTTTTGAAGACGGGGAAGAATTCGTAGAAATTATAACAGTTCACGAGAAAGATTATTCTGTGCCTTTAAAGTGAGATAGAATTGGTTCATTTAAATGAACAACAGAGAAAGAATATAAAAGCGCTGATTATAAAACATCAAGGATTATTTACCGGAAAACTCAAAGACAAATGTTGAAGGATATAAAGTTCGCTTGACACCAGATATGGAACGGAAGAAGCCATACATTTATAGGATACCGGAGGTTTTAAAGAAAAAAGTTGATGAACAGGTGGACGAATTATTGGAAGCCGGATTAATAGAAGAGAGTGATACCGACATAGCTCAATCAGTGATCTGTGCTAGCAAGAAAGATGGAAATTTGAGACTTTGTGTAGTCTACCGAACCCTGAATACTGTTACAAAACCAGATGACTTTCCTATGGAAAATGTTGTTGATTTAATGTATAGTATAAGTAAAGCTAACATCACAATTTTGTACTTATTAAAGGGATACTGGACTATCCCAATGGAAGAGCAAAGTAAAGACTGTACATCATTTAAAATTTATAGAGCTCAATATCGATTTAAAATTTTACCTTTCGGACTTAAAAATTCTACATTCACATTTCAAAGATTCATAAATAATATTTTAAAGAATGTAGTAAGTTCGCAAGAGCTTACATCGATGATATTGCAATATTTCCCCCTGACTTTGAAACTCATCTACAACACCTGGATTGCTTATTTGCAAAATTACATGAACTTGGTTTCACTGTAAACGCGAAGAAATGTTCATTTGCGAGAGCTCAAATCAAATATCTCGGACGCATAATAGGTTCTGAGAAGCATCAACTGGATCCAGAAGAAACAAGAGCAATACAAGAATTGGAAGTACCAAGAACAAAGACCCAACTTAAAATACGCGTGGATTGCTGAACTATTACAGAGATTATATCTCAAATTACGCAGAAACTGCTCATCCCCTCACAGATTTGACGTAGAAAAGATCACTGGAAAGAAGCGCATTCAGAATCCTTTCGAGGACTGAAAGATAAATTGTCCAAAACTATAGAACTTCATACGCCATCACTGGAGCAGCCTTTTCTGATCCTTACAGATGCATCTCAAATAGGCATTGGAGCGTGTTTATCACAGAGCCACAACGGAAAGCAATATCCTGTCTGCTATGCGAGTCAGAAATTGATTCGAGCACGAACTCAGTGGCCAACGATAGAGAGGGAGGCTTACGCAATAGAATGGGCCTTGAAGAAATTTGAACCATGGATTTTTGGAGCATTTATTAGGATCATCGGTGACCATAATCCTTTAACTTACATCGTTAGGAATGCCTCGCAGTCATTAAAGTTACAACGATAAACTCCTGCCCTGCAATAGTATCCCCTAGAAATAGAACATGCTCGAGAAGCAAAGTTGTGAATGCAGATGCGTTGTCTAGACTGCCTGTCTCTACTGAAGAATGTAAATAGTATTTTTATTTATAATTTTAGCATATATGTATGTAAATATTATTGTAATTCTTTTTAATTCTTAAATTTTTTTTCTCTTTATATTGAATTTATAAGTAGTATATTTGTATTGTAACGTTTCGACAACTCGTCACAATGGTGGATAAAATGTTCTAATTTCAGATAACAATTAAATTGAGATTAATCATTATCATTATGGGGGAAAGGTGTAATGTTTGGCCACTATTGGCGACGTCTGTAAAAACGTTTGGCGAGATTCGTCACCGCAGTTGAGGGTTATTGTTTTTTTTATATATGATATGATGAGAAGAAACTTGTGTAGCGGAGGGAGAATGATGGTTGTAACTTTGCTTTGATTTTAAATAGATATTTCTAAAGAAAAGTCTGAGTGCTGCGTTTTGTTTGAGTTATAAGTTTTTTTCCTAAGATGTATAACACGTTCGTGCCATTACAGAGGTCAAAGAGTTTCCTTGTCAGAAATTTAAAAAAAATTATTAAAATGTCATTTGTTAAATTATCAACCGTGTCTACCAATTCAAAGCTTACTTTAAATATAAAATTCTGATATTCTGCTCTGATCTTTGAACCATCAGAGAACAGGTCAAATTACAATTAAAGAACATACATCAAGCAAATCGTTTGTCCGGCTAAATCTTTAGTTACTACTGCTTCGTCGTAATAAAAATAAATAGTGCAAAGAAAGATTTTTACTCAAATATTTTTGAACATGAGGGTATTAAGATGTCAGTGGAGAATTTTTATCGTTCAGTGATTTCGAGCTCGCTTATAAGATATCATACAACTCCAAACGATGAAACGATTCATCTAAAGATGTTTTAGTTTAAGGGAAAATAAAAAAAAAAATTGTGAATATATTTTTACTAAATAACAAATAGCAATTTTTTTTTTTTTTTTTTTTTTTTTTTTACGAAATATATGGGAAAACTCTCATAACTTGAGTAACTTTGAAATTCTATTTATTAAATTCTAAAATTAAATCCCTAAAAACATATTAATCTATTCTTTCTCAAAGTGTCTGAGACAAAACAATTTCTCTTGGAGCAGCATAATCTAAACCTTTTGCCCTATTTTTGACTCCTATATTTACAACAATTGCATCCAACAATGAATCATTTTTCACTGCTATGAATATATGAAATAGTGACATTGATCTTCAAAATACGGTAATGTCGTTTCCACCGAAGTAAAATCCGATACCAGAACTATATGATGTGGGGGATTCTGGCATTTAAAATCTATATCAGTTCTTTCAACAACTGAATTTTTTAAAAATTATAGTAGCAAATCTGAATTGGAGCTCAAAATCATTGAAACTTGTAAAGGAATTAAACAAAAAAATTCTCAGCCCAACGGAAAGGTTAAGTCCTAAAAGTAAACCATAATATAATAATCACTATGTTACTGGACGTTTTTGATAATACTGGATTATCGGAGCATCACTGAACGCAATAAGGATTATCATTCGCATCACAGTTTAATGCATAAACCCATCGATAAGGAGGTACTACTCGTGGATCAGACAAAAAAACACTGTAGGTAAAGTGAGAACCAGCGTACTAAATCTCATTCAGATCTGCATGGTGAAAGTGAGAGACAAGGAAAAAAGATAAGCTATCGGCACTGCACTATTCATCAGTTTTATGACATTAATTCGAGTTATAGCAACAACGTGGTAAGAGAAGAAGGAACTCACGAAATATTTTTTTAATCGATATACAATGTATAAATCGTTTAATATATCATTGTAAGACATACTATTATGATAGCAAGAACAATGAACTCGTGAGATTAACTTTGAGCCAATATCTATGGTGTAATCCTTGCTTAATGCAATGTTTAGATATACGAAAGATTCTATTTTCGTGTTGAAATATTTCCTAAAAGATAATAATATTTTTTTTATAAAAAAAAAGAGAATTATCACCGTCAAAGTACAATTTAAAAAATAAATAAATGAATGAATAACTTGTTAGAAAACATCTTTCTAAAAGCGGCATGTGTTTGGAAATAAAGCCAAAAATATAGCAGTCTGTTAAACAGGCAAAATGAAAATTGGATGCTATGATTCAACAGGACGTATTTTGACCAATTATTTAGTCTCTGACCTAACACGATTAAACTCATAAATCCCAGTGAAAATTAATTCGTTGTACACGAAATGAATCTGAGATCTCCTTAACACTTAAAAATTAAAGAAGGATGGATTTCAGAAAGAATTCCTGTTTGTACTATCAATATTGGTTCATTTATTGTAGAAATAGGGATTCTGAGGAACCGTTACAGAAAAAATTGTCCACATACAGAGAGAAATTGCATTAAATTATTTTTCAGAGAATTCTAAAGCTTAAAGAAGAATCAAAATCAGATGGTAGCATTTTTAATGCTTACAGTGCTTTGTCGTTGAATATACTTATATGAAAAAGCAGACCAGTGGAAGTAGTTACTCAAAACTTTATCCTCTATTCTGCAATAAAATTTTTATCGCCGCCACCGCTGCATAAATTTTGGACAGTGAGTGAAGTCTTGAATGATGTTGATGAACGATAGTTACGAAATATAGTTGCTTTGCAAGAATTTAACATTTTTACTAAATCTGTCGTGAAATTATGTATTTTGGAAGTCTTTATGCTCACCGATAACACCAAAATTTGACACGCAATGACAGTTGCAGACACGAGATAACATATCGAATTTTATTCATTTAAATCATTGCGTTTGCATGCATGCAAAGGTACTGACTGACTGACAGACCGTCAAAAAGTTTTGTAATTATCACGTTCACCTATTTTCAGACAGCCAGATAGATTTTCTTAAAGTAATAAATATTATAAAAATAATAATTTTTGTAAATAACATTTGAAGTCAATAAATAATTAGCTTTAAGGAATATGAAGTATAGTGCATTATGAATGAAATAATTGTACAACAAAATTTGAGGTGAACGTATGAAACGTTTTTAAGCAATAATAGCATTCAAAAAATAAAAATTAGTACGATTTTTAATGTTGTTTTATAATTTGTAATTTTATTTTCGACTTTACCAAGATATATTCGAAATGTAAATGATACTTTAACACTATTTTAAATATTTATATTTCGATCAAAGGTCCGGTTTAGTTTAGTTACATTAACGTCCCGTTGTAAAGCAACACTAGGGCTATTTTGGGACGGACCTCGTAATTTTGAACCGCAATCAGATGAGGAGGACGGCACCTGAGCTGGCACCCCACTCTCCACACCACAATACACCAGCGGGAGGACGTTGGGCATGACGGATTTAACGTGCAACAGACCCCCTTATACGACGGTTCTCCGGTGGAATCGGGTCTCGAACCTGAAACCCTAAGGCTCACAAGCCGAGACCTTACCACCAGGCCACCGCGGCCTTATAAAAGGTCCAGAGAATAAATTCAAGTTAAAAATGCAAGAATTAGCCAAGATTCTCTCTATAAAAAATATGGCAATAACAGATCAAAGAAATTTCTTAAGTAAATAAATTTACAAGAATATCAAGTAGCAAGCGGAAATAGGAAAATAAGCATAAATATTTAAATCCGAATTTATCGTGATAATAATAGGAGGGCTCTGATTCCTAGCTATATACCGCGATATGTATAATAAAACTTAAATAAATATAGTGATAGGATTGAATGCCAAGATAAATATCATAAAGGGTAACTGAATAAAGGTGTAACATAAAGGGTATCTTCATTTAACAAGATAAATTAGAATAACGATAATTTCATCTGAACTAGCCGCCTTTGATGGCTAATTTTCACTCAAAGTAACAATAATATAAATTTAAAGTAACCCAATTTGTTTAATTTAATTTATCAAACAAAAAGAAAATATCTGTTGAAATCATACTTACACAATGAGTAAAAAGCATTGCGACTGATTAGCTTGCATACAAAGAGGCGAAATCGGTTTATTTATTAGCTTTATGACATGATTTAAATTGCGCCTTCTCTAAAAACCAAAGGATGCAGACGACCGCTGCGGACGTATTTGAACGTCATGAGCTTTCAGAGGAAATAAAAATGACGGAATTGATATTGCAGTTCGATTCGGAAAATTTGTTGCGGGCTTTTATCTCAGAGGATGTATAGTGAATTGCAGTTTTCTTGAGTTTTACGTCAGGGATATTCGATCACTGGAAATTTAACAAGATTTCGTGAGTTATTTGAAACTAAAATTGGTGCAATCAAAGACGCAGTTGAAGCTAGGGATTGGCTTTTTTTCTTGTTGTTGTTGTTCATATTAGTTTTAATACGAAAATTGTATCCTAATCTATAAACCAGCTATATGTAAATTAATTTAAGGGAGAAATATCAGCAATATAAGCGTTACTTACATTCTGTAAACGACTTCCATTTTGCACATTTTGTCTTATATTTGAAATGTAAAATATAGTCATAATAATGGATTAAAGATTCCAATATGTACATAAAAATTGTTTAAAGAATGAAATCTATTAAAGTAGAAAACAAATTTATTGATATTTGCAAGATAATATAAAAATATAAAGATGGTGCAAAATTGAAGAGCAATATGATAATATGCACTTTAGTTTTGCACCATCTTTATATATACAAGGGGTGTTCAAATGAAAAGGTACGAAAAGACACTGTGGGTATAAATGAAGACTTTATTCAAAATATACACCATAGGTCTCAGCACAACGATCTCATTGATTAATGAGCCGAAGGATTCCTTGTTCCCAGAATTCCTGTGACAGTGACGAGACACAGTCCTTCACTGCTTCCTGGAGTTCACCTTCCAGGGAACGAAACACATGAAATTCTCAAGGCGACATATCCGGGCTGTAGGGAAGATGATCGAGCTGCACCCGAACTTGGCCAGTTCCGCGTGTGTGACCCTGGAGACATGTGGACGCGCGTTATCATGGAGCAGAATCACACCCTGAGTAGCTGTGAGTCTTTTGTTCTTAATGGATCTTCGCAGTCTTCGGAGTGTCTCACAGTACACATCAAAGTTGATGGTTCTTCTGTGCTCGAGGAATTCAACAAATAGCGTCCTTTCGATGGCGTTCTTTATAAGATCCGCTGCTCTCTCCTGAGCATGCGGGCGCCCGCACATACTCCGATCTACGCAGGAGACTCCAATCGCATCCCTAGGTGTCTCGCTACTTTCTCCCATAGCAGCATAGGCAAATATGTTAACGCTTACGCTGTTACGACGTTTCGTAGCTTTTCATTTGAACACCCAATGTAAAATATATCTTGCATACAAAATACATTGCAATTTTATATACAGGAGCTGCATGAAACGCATGTTTATTAATATGGATTAAATAATTGTAATGTGCATAATGCAGTATAATAAAAATTACGCAGTGCTATAAATGTCATGCAACTCTCATTTGCTACATAGAATCTATAGTACTGGCATCATGCTGAAACACATTCAGTTACTAATGTAATGAAAACAGAACAAAAACTACATTTGATAGCAAAAACTACATATTATTTTATGTGCAGTTCCTTTTTCAATTAAATTATTAAAATTTCAAGTTCTTATAATTGATAATTAAATTTCCAAAGACTAAACAAAATTATTCGAAAAGGAAACATGAATACATAAATGTCAAGAGAGTTTCAAATAACATGCGATCTAGCGACATGATGCATTGTTAATATAATTTATTATTCAATAAAGCTTTTTCTTTAAAAATCAGTTTTTTTTTCTGAATTTGCATTTAATCACTTCAATCAAAAAATTTGTTTTTGCAGAATATTCAAAACTTTGTAATTTATTAAACATTCAAAGGAAAAGAAAAAAAAATACAGTTTCAGTTATAAAGTAAAACAACCAGCGTCCTTGTATTTTGTAATTGAAGTGCTCCATTTTCACAGAACAGATGGGCTTCGGTGTTCCATTTTGGCAGACATTTCTCGAATTCTAGCTCCAGTCTAACGATATTCATCGCTTTCTTCAGTTACATTGGGTTTGAGACCAGACTTGTAGGTTCCTAATGCAGCATTTGCATACCCACTTCCTATTTTTTGGGGAGAGAATGAAAATATAGAATAGTGGAGCTCATTAATAAAGGTATGTTTTAAGGTATTTTTTAAAGGATTTTCTATTGTCCATGAGTTGTTCAATTACATCCATAAGCATTTTAAGATTCTTAAAATAAAAATTGAACTAGAATCAACTGAAAATAGAAGGAAATTTTAAAATGTAATCTAAATTTTAAAAAATTAAGAATTTTCGAACTCACAGATATTTATTTGTTTAGATAATGACACGTCTGCAGTGAAAAATTTTTCGACAAAGCAAGCGGTGTTTTTTTTATAGTTTTTTGGATGCTGTATACTGGAAATATTATGTTTACGCATCGCTTTATACCAATTCTCACTTTTGTTTAGAATTTATTATATTTCAGGCAAAGAAGTATTATTTATATGAGTTCGATAAACATATGTATTGACTTAAAATAGTAAATTGTTGGAGAATTACAAAACAAGACAGAAAAGATTATTTTAATCCAGAATATTCCTCTGAATTTTAAATCGTCTACTTACTGTCGATTGCGTACTGACTTACATCTGTAAGCCTTGTGGTATACTTGTTGGCACACAAGGAGTTTAAACGTAGAGAACAAAAAAAAAAAAAAAACACAATACTGAAGGCAGCGAAGACAAATTAAAACAAGATATCTCCTACTTGCTTGTATTTGCCTTACAGATCTCCTTTACACTCTTTCCTGCGTGCTGTAAACATGTGCTTATATACTGATCTGTGAGTTATAGGTTATATTTTTTAAGCTTTTAATTTCTGGCTACATTTAGTTTTGAGGGTTAGAGATCAGTGGCTTCCAGAAAAAATGTGTTAATTCACCAAATTAGTTCTGATTTATTTATGGTAATTATACAGTGAAAAAGCGTCTTAGATTTTGTAAAAAACCTCAATTATGTTTATTTTGGAATGTAATTATAGGATCAAGACAAAACATGAAAGTTTGTTGCATTTCTCTACAAGGATTAAGACAATGGATGCAAGATAAAAATTCAATCTTGGAAAAAAATGGTTTGGAGAAAATCGAAAATTCATAGTGAGGATTGCTTTTTGTACGTAAGATGGAAAAGTTTTCAATTTAAGGAACAAAAAGCAAATATCTTATCCCAACTTTCTGTCAGCCATATATCCTGTCTTTCATGGATTGTTATACTGCTCCTTCCCCCCCCCCCAGATCCACTATATTAAGACTATCTTGCGCAATTAGGATTATCCATCAAATCGCCCATAATTCTAGAAGAACGTTGCCAAGTTATATTATTAAACTGAAATGTAACCTGAAATTTAGATCTAATCTGAAATGGACTTTTATGCAGTTTAAACAAATAGTTCTTTTTCGTTACTTATATTTGAATAAATCGGATGCTTCATTCATTTGATTATCAAAACGCTTGTTCAATGAGTTGAAGAAAAAGTACTGATTAAGATTTATATCTGTGGATGAGTGAATAAAATGCATGAATGCTAAGTCGTTCTCTTGGCCCTAGATGGCGCTACTATAAAAACAAGAGACGCTCCTCCACCGGCTTAAAATCGCTGTATTGGTAGCGGGCTTGTACATGGCAAGTGCCATTAGAAACAACAACAACAACAAGATTTATAAATAACTAATAAGAATAAAAATATGAAGAAAGAATATCATTAAATGTTTCTCTCCGTGAAGAAATCATTTACACTTTTATTACTTGCTTCAGAAACTTAGTGGAGAACCAAAATCATTTTCAAAAAACAACTGCCAACGTTGCCCCTATGTAGCCAAGTCATTCTAGTTTATTGTACTGTGAATGTTACATAATATCATTGAAACGTCGAACCTTTATCATAGATTAATTTACGAAATTAGGGCTTTCTATTGAATTAAGCATTAGCATTTGTTATTTAAAAGCAAGGCTTTGAATATTATTAGAGCTAAGTTCAATAACTATTTATTATCAAAAAAGAAGCAGGTAAAAATACTTTTGAAACTGAAAGTGCTGGTATGTTTAAAGTGAGATATTCTTCGTTCTATTCAATTCAAGATTATTTGCCAATTACCACCAGAATTACCTCCTCCAGTTCTACCAAGTGGAATGTATCTATTCTGAATACTAAAAGGAGGTAGTTGAACGATCATCTAAACATCAGCAGGGTTTTCTTTACCATCAGTGCCTGGTTCATTAGACCTGATGCTGGCTCGATAACCATTGGCGTCAGCTGTATAATCCACCACTCGGTACAGACCTTGAATATCGGTATATCGGAAACATTTTTTGTATATTTTTTGAAGCGCAAAATATTTGCGCAACGATTTATTAAATAATCGAAAAAGTAAAAGACTATAAGTGAAAAAAAAATGTTAGAAACTGTGATCTGCAGAAAAATGTTTTATTTCTTTGTAGAAGTTAATATAAAAAAGAAAAAGATGAGACAAAAATATATGCAAAAATACACTACGATATTGTATACAGAAATTCCCTAAAATGTATCAAGGAAGTTATAGTGATTATTTAGAAAGAAAAAAATTAATGGTAATACAGAATATGATGATGTAAAATAAAAACTATACAGTACTTTTTATTCCTGCTACAGTCATTTGGAACATACAAATCATAATTCAAGAAATACTGTGAAACAGATGCTGAAACATATGCAATGACAAAGAAATAAACATTTATTTTATCTAAATCCTTTTATGCGTCGCAACTCTAACCATTTTTAATTGAATAAATAAATTATTTGCATATATTTAAATAACGGTTAAATTTTGAAACGATAAGCAAATTTTTTTGAAAATAAAATATGAATACATATGTATTATGAAATTTTTAAAGCACTAAGTTTTAAAGCAATTTAAAATTTTTAATGAACTATTAAAATTTATAAAATGTAATTCATTTTCTTCTTGAAAGAAAATATTTGGTGTATGAATTAGAAAAATGGTATTTATCGCATCCACTCAAAATTTTCTTACAAAATGTAATTTTTTTTTTAACTTTTCCCAAAAATTATGATTTTAATTATACATGAACAACAGGCGTCTTCGTATTTCACAATTGCGATGAAGTATCTGACTTTAAAATCTCTAATTTCATAGAACGGTTATGATTTATTGTCTTTATCTTCTTCATATTCATCACTTTCTTCTCTCTCTTTCGGTTTCATTCCACTCTCGTAGGTACCTCCAACAGCGGGTCCAATCCCGCCTGCTATTGGAATAAGGAATAATTGTAAATTTTTCAAAAATGGAACAAAATAATTGTTACTGAAATTCTATATCCAATTTCGTTTCTTATATTCATATTGCAATCAATTTTTTGTCTTATTGTTAATTGCTTTCCAAATAAGATTTTTTCACATTCCTAAAATTAAAATTGAATCAGAATTTAAAAAAGAAAAAAAAAGAAAAAAAAATGCTTTAAAAAAATCTAAAAGAAAGTAAAGAAAGTTTGGGAATGCATTAAATTATTTTTTATTTAAATTATTATTGAAACTAACACGGCTATTATACTTAATTTATTAAAACTAGCAAAATTTTTAATACTTAATTTTTACTTGTTTAAATTAATTGTAAAGAGTTTTAAGCAAATGCTATCTCATTAAAGGAGTAAATAAAAATTAAAATCAAAGCAATCAAAATTAATGCCCATTCATGTTTTGTTGACGCAGAGGTTTCTCTTGATTATCTAATTTTTTAATATACTTGCGTTATAAAATCACGAAATTCAGCTGTGTATTTTCCTGACATTTAAATAATTCAAATTGAAATAGTAAAAAATGATGTTTAAATTAATTGTTAAGAGTTTTAAACAAGTGATATCTCATTAAAGGAGTAAATTAAATAATAAAGTGAAAGCAATCTAAATTACTGTCCATTCATGTTTTGTTCACGCAGAGATTTCTGTTAATCATTTAATTTTTCGATATACTTATGTTATAAAATCACGAATTTAGCTCCTGTATTTTCATGACATTTAAATAATACAAACTAATTTAAACAATGAAAAATACCATTTTCTTTCTTTTTTTGGATTAATATGAAGCAAGTCATATACTGTCAAAAAAGTGCAAATATTTACATTTTCGAAAATACAGTTTTCATCTTACTCATATTCAGCATATTGTTTCTCATATTTTAAGATACATGTTTTACTTTCCATAAATAATCCAAACTGATTTCGTCTAGAGGTAATCATAATTAAAATGTTTAGAGCTTAGTTGCAAAAATGTGGACAATTTATTCCTTTACCAAATTATTTCCCCTTTTTATCGAAAAGGTATATAAAACAAATGTTTATACGAAATAGCGTTATATATGAGTCAATTTAAAAAAATGATATTGGACCAAATGCAATCCCCTTTCGTTTAAATATTAGTAATATCAATTATTTTGTAGTACATCACAGAAAATCAACTTACAAGCGATGTAATTGTTCACGTACTCATCACCAATGCCTTAAGTGGCCAGTCAAACTGAATTTGGACAGAAAATAAGTAAAAATTGATGAAAAAGAACCTTTTTATGTGTATGTATGAAATTATTTGAGCCATGTACACCTTTTACTCAAATGTCACTAACTACTTTGTTTGATAATATTGTTTTGAACGAAGACTTGAGAATCAATCTTAACAAAACACAGCGAACCTCGAGAGTTGTGGCCCTCGAGGTCATTAGTGATATACCCGATCAAGCCTTGAAAATCTGAACTGATGGAAGCAAAATGGAATCTGAGAGAACTGGAAGTGTCATATTTTTAAAATCAAGTAGAGGGGAATCGATGCATTGTTTTAGAAACCCAGACCACAGCTCAGTTTTTTGATCTGAACGTCTTGCTATTGACAGAGCTTTAAACCTTGCCTTGGTGAACTGATAATTACCGAATTCGGATCCGCACAGACAGCAAGAGCTCAATATAATACTTAAAGGAATGGCCACACATTCTTAACAAGTTGGACCAAGACATTATTTCCGAATTAACTACATTCACAAGTACAGGGTCAGTGAGCATACAGTGGACCCCTTCTCATGTGGGCATAAATGGAAGAGAAACTGAAGATTCCCGGGCCAAGGAAGGAAGCCTAAGTCTCAACCTCCCCTACCCCCCACCTCTTTTAGATTTCAGGCATTAGAGATCCACGCCTTATTTAATCTAAAAACTAAAACGAAATGGAGGAATCCTTCAGATCATGATTGGTATGCCGATTGGTATACAGGTTTGTCTCTGGCTTGCACCAGTCCAAGGACTGCTCAAACGCTCTTATTTAGGCTAAGGTCTAGCCATATAAAAAGTCTCTTCATCAGAGTCCAAAAGATGTATACCCCTTGCCACTGCTCAGCGGAAGCTTCTCCCCCTCATATCATTGACTGTATTGACGCCCTTGTGAGGCAACTGATGAATGAGGGGGAGTCAGTTTATCACTTATTATGCGAAACGATCTCTTGGACTTAGTTTGAATCGGTGTTCAGTTCAAGGGGGATAAATAACAACAACAACAAATATTTGTAGCAGTTGCATTTTTTTAAAAGTATTCATTTATCTTTCCAAAAATGTTATGTGAATTTTAATGATTGATGCTTGTTGTATTAGAAAGGCACATGTTTATTTTTTCTCATAGCTAATAATTCTAAATCATCTCATTTTGTTACAATTTTAAGCAAAGGGTTGCTAATCTTCTACCTTTAATCTATTCTATTCCCGTCGAAGCCATTACTTTAGAGAATCCAAACTTTTATGTCGTTTAGTGCAAGTCCTAGACTCTAAAATGGACCATACACTGTAATCATGGGATTGATATTCGACGAAGTATTGTGTCCACTCTCCAGATGATATCATGACCGCAATATGCGTCTTACACCACTCTGCTTAATTTTCACCTTGTGAGCTGGTGCGGAATCTTGTTGAAACTCCCACTTGACATTGCCGAAGTGCGTTTTGACCCAATGAAATACAGCCGCTTTTAGAATGTCCCGTTGGCACACTTTTTAATTTATTTTAAACCTTTCATCCACAAAAACCAGAGGAGTTTCGTCGCTTGTTCAAATTCCACCCCAGACCATGACCGACTTCGGATTTTTGCGATGTTCAACAATTGCTGAAGTGTTTGGAGTGTCTGCAGATATCTTACAGTTCCAGGAGTATGAGCTTTTGGACGGTAAAGAACTTCTCATTAGTTAAAAGAAATCTCTCTCAGAACTGACTTGCGGCCAGTTTAAAAAGTTTTCGGAATCTTTGGAGCCGCATGAGTTAGTTTTCTTCAGTGAAAACCTGCACTTTTTGGAAATTGTAAGGTTTTAGTCCAAGCTCTATTTTTGCCATTCGTTGCCCTTATTGGTCCTTTATTCCCTTTCACGAGCAATCTTTCTCACGGAAACCCTCGAATTTTATTGAACTCTTTTTGATAACCTTGCGGCTATTGAAAGTGTTCATCTTACGTTTTCTTTCATTTTCTGGACATGGATCATCAGTACCGAGCTCTTTGAAACTATAGATTGCGTCAGACACTGTTTGCCGACGCAAATTAAGCAAACGAGCGATTTCATACTGTCGTTTCCCTTGCTTAACCAACTCTAAAATAGCATATCTTTTGCTTGGCATTGTAAAAAGGCCAAAAAAACACTACGTAAACTAAAAGATACATTATAGAAAGGTTATAATTGAAGTGGTAGACACTCGAAATGAACACAAATAAAGAAATTAATTAACTTCTATTCTATGATGTAATAACTTTATCTGAGTTTTTTTTTTGCCGTACAATGTAATGAATCGAAAACAGTATTTCATCGAAATTTTATTAGAAGAAAACTTGATACTATTTAAAATACATTTTATAATACCTGCGCATTTAGAAATTTTTGTAACAAGAATATATTTAGTTCATTTTTTAAAATTTATTCTACTTACCACCAGCACCTGCTCCTGCAAATGGATTGTATCTATCTTGAATACCAAAGGGAGGTTGTTCAACGATCATCTGAACGTCTGCAGGGCTTTCTTTGCCATCGGTGCCTGGTTCATTTGACCTGATGCTGGCTCGATAGCCATTGACGTCAGCTATATAATCGACCACTCGGTACAGACCTTGAAAATCGGTATAGCCATAAGATCCCCTCACTGTGCCGCTTGCATCTGCTTCTGCTCTGTGGTAACGTGTGTTGCCTTGTTCGTCAGCTGATTGATAGTTAAAGTTATACGGTTGTGGTGCTTCCTGTAAGAAAAACATATGCTGTATATATATAATATTTTTATACTAGTATATAAAATCTATAGTATTTCATATAACACCTGATTTGACAACAAGTAACTATTACCTAGTACATACCTTGTTGGTCCATAATTTTTTTACATACATTGACTTGGAATAATCTGAACATATGTTGCAACTTTTTAGAATAAATAAAGGCATTATGCATTTTTAAAAAGTTCTATTAATGAAAGTCATTCGAAGTCGTGTTCAAACGTAAATATCTGATAGTAAAAGAATAAGTTATTAGATGTATCAGCATTAGCGCTCTCTAAATACAATATATCTTTTATTAGTTTGGATTCAGGAAATATTTATTCTTAATTTAATTTTCTAAGAATTTCTTTTTTATTGATAGTTTATCTATTTTCTAACATATTCTATTTTCTTACACCATTGTTTAGTTTCTTTCTAGTTTATTCTTTTTTTTTAATTCAATAGATGGCTCTGAGATCGTCCAATTTATTTCTTATGATAACGAGGCATTTTGACTAAACATTATAGGCATATTCAGCTTTAAACACGGGAAAGTCCAATTTAATTTAACAGTGTGGATTTGCACTGGTAATTTATTTTCTTCATAAAAATTTTGGAATTTGTGCTTTAAACTGGTATGTGCTTTGCTTTTATATTTTATTGATGTTTTTTGGTTTGATGATTTAATGGTCTTTATGTAATTTGGTTTGATTCAATTTTGCAATGGTCTTGCTTAGATTTAAATTTTGAAATATTTTGCTTATTGTTGTGTAATTCATTGTCTTTGATTTCATGATACTAATTCTTATCGTCAAAACCTCAATTTCTTAGATTTTCAAGACACGAGGGATCATTATTTAGATTAAAATCAAACCCCTCACAGAAAAAAATCATGGCTTCAATCCCTGCCTGAGAGTGACCCTTGAAAAAAGTCTTCAGGCAGGATTCGCCATTTCTTTCTTGTATGTTTCATTTTTACATTTAAACTTAAGACTTATTTGTAATTTTGGTTATTTTTTTCTGTGTAATTTTATCTATGAACTAAGTAATAGACAATTTCATACTGCATTTGATAGAATTGTGATGATATGTTGCTTATAAATTTCGAATACTGAATTATTAAAAACACAAATACTGTTAATCCCCGGGCTCTTTGAATATGCTTTTTTCCTTTATAGAATATTAATCAAAATGCATTACATATTTAGTTATAAATTACTTTTAGTTTGTTTTCATGCGACAGTTGTAATTTATACCGAAATTCATGAACTACAAAATTAAAATCTAAAAAAAGTTTCTAATAATTCTTGAAAATTATTAGATGCATACTTTCTAAATATCTTTTGAAGCAAATAATGAAACTTGTTGCAGTATCCCTATTATTAAAAAAAAAACTCAATTAAATATTGATTAAATTGTTTAGGTTTTTAACTTTTCCATGGAAATAATAACAACTCGTACATTTTCTATCAACATTAATGTTTATTTTTATTTTCCATCTGTAAATAAAATGCTTAAAATAATAAGTGAAACTTACATTCTAATATGTAAACTTATTATAGGAATATATGACATGCTAATGTTTTCAAATTTTTAGAATTTTATACATTATTTCCCCTTTATAGATGTTTTTATTTATAATGTTTAATAGTTTGTTATTACGGGACAATGTTTTTACTATCAATTAAGTGCAATTTTTAAGCCTATATCTTAAATATAGGGCAATTAGTTTCTATATTAAAATTAAAAATAGTCGTTAATAGACATTTAACTTACAATAAGTAATTATTCTCGATGTTGCTAAAGGAATTGGATAATTTTTTTTCAAAACATATGCTACTTTAAGTTAAAAAAAAATAATTATGCCTAATTCATAACATTCTCACAATTTATCAAAAAGCTTCTCCATACTTGTAAATATATAAGCTAATATACATACTAAGCATTATTTTGTCTCAAAAGTTACTTACATTTTGTCCAAATCCTACCAAAGAGGCACGTGACGATGTTGTTCCCCTATATGCTGTAGATCTGCTGCCCCCTCCATAATTAACTGCTGGTCCAGCTCCAAAACTAGTTGAAGACGTTCCTCCTGATCCGAAATTAATAGAAGATGATCCATAATTTCCAGTGTCTACTCGAATTCCTTCTCCGGGGTCCACCGCTTGACCAAGAATGGCCCTTAAAAGCAATGAAAACTGTCATTAAGACAAAGAATCTATTTGAATTCTTCAATGAATAATATGAAACAAATTTCATATGATTAGACCTGAAGATTTTACATTTATTTATATATTCAAGCGTCCAAGAAGTTTTGAATATATACAATATAGCTGTCAGATTTGTACTTTTTTTCGATTTTCAATCGAAAGATATCTGATATAAACCTTCTCATTCCTAAAAGGAATCGAATTCAGGTACTTAAGAATACAGGAAGGCCTGAGATTTTTTTCAAAGAAATATAAGAAAGAATCCCTAAATCCTCAAATAAACAATCTAAATGTGTAATTAAAATGCTGCCTTTTAGCAAACTAAATACATTTATTCTAAATACAAAAATTTATGCTTAAAAGAAAATCGAATCAAAAATTTAAAAAATCAAGGCATGCGAGCTGTAAGTGCTTCTAACTTACGAACTTAGAAGGTACATTTATACATGTGCGAATTTCATACTAAATGAACATCTGTTTCAAAAAAGACAGATCACAGGGCAAACAAAAATATACATGGTTCAAAATTTTACTGTATTAATGATACATTTGCTGTGAAATGCATTCTAAAAAATTACAAGAACGGCATTCTTATAAAAACTCTATCATAATAAATCTATTAGCGAAAGATTGCAAAATCTCAAAAATATTAGGATATTATACCCTAATACTTTTTAGGTATGTAACCCTGATATTTTTATTGAGCTTGAAACAAAAGTATTGGTTTAATTGGACCTAAAATACTAAGTACAGTAAAGGAGCTATAAATACTCTACATCAGCTTTGAATACATGAGCTTTTAAAAGAAAAACAAATTATTGCACTTAAGGTTATATTTTGTGATAGTTTTCTTCTGTAGTTTTGCTTACAACGTATTTATTTTCTGGGTATCAGTAAACGACAAATGGAACAAAAGCACATTAGCCGAAAGAAGTGTTTTTTTAGAAGAATTTGAAACGAGACAACATTACCCCAGTATTAAAGAGTCGCTTAATATAATCAAACGATTTCAAGATAAAAAACAAAATAATTTATCATCATCTTCTACTATTACTTCCTTAAACGGAAGCAGGTATGTTTCCGGTTGTATTCATCGAACATTGATAATTTTAAAATATCGTTTGAGAATGATATCTCGAATCTTCATGTAACATATTTTTGCTCCAATGGAAAATATAAAACAGCTACGGTTTAAAAATCTTAAACCGCTTTTTTATTTAACCTTTTTTTTCTAATCTTAGAAAAAAAATCCTAAATTCTTCTTTTTTTAGGTAGATTCCTATAGACTACCTATTAAATGGTTCTCATGACATGACTTGAGGAAAATTTTTTCCGTCCTTCCCGATCATATTCCCTAGAACCCAAAATCACCAACAAGTCTATGTTTAAAGTTTCAAAAGTCTGTATTAACCAAATTAGTGCCTCAGTAAGACAAACGAATTTTGCATTTGACGTTTTTCGATAACTATAATATCTTAAAACTCGGGGGCTGAAAAGTGATTTTCAAACCGTCATATTGATTGTTTCTGACATCAACAATTTATGTTGCCAGATAGAAACTTAGATGTAATGGAGTCTGTCTACCTTTGCCTTCCAGCTTGCCGAGAGCAATTTTTTAAATTATAAATACTTATGCTTTATATTTAAATACTTATTGTATTATTTTTCAATTATATGAAATTTATTCTTTTAAAACATTCTTATTTATACCTGAAGTATTTTTCTATAATAAGGGTGCATATATATTAATAGAAGTTAATATTTAATATTTATATTGAATATTCGGACAATAGTTGACACAAATTTTACGTTCGAATATTAAATGATAACAGAATAGCAGAGTTAATTATGTTACTAACCTACAAATACAAATACAAATACTTACATATCTATGGTACTTTTCGTTTCAAAATATAAAAAATTAGAATTCATCTGAAGTCCTATTTATTTATTTTATACAATTTTTAAAAAAATTATAGCATTAAGGGCAATGATTAGTTTCCAAATCAATTTTTATCTGAATATAGGAGAGGAGAGGAGAGAAAATATAAACTTTACCTTTACAAATTTCATCTTTTGAAATTATATTGCAGCTGAACAGAGAAACATCTCTAAAGCTGAAAAAGATATTTTGGCAGTTGGTTATTCCTTTTATACTTATATCCTGATTCCACTTAACTAGAAACAACCAGTTACCTTAAGAGAAAGAAATGTATTTTTGGAAAATAAAGGGGGTCAGGCATTTTGCATATGTGGGAATGAGAGTGCAATTTCGTTAACTACGTTGTTCTTGTTCAGTTAACAATATAAAAATCGCTATTTTAACCCTACCCCATCTATTAAAATGCAACATCCTTTTTGACCTTCCAGATGAAAGGTCAAATTTTTATGTTAAAGGTTTCGAGGAGAGAATAGATTATGGTAATTTGTTGCCGAATTCAATCCAATTAAATGTTGGTAAACCTATTCCTTATCTTTAAATGCAATTGGAATTTCAAATGATATTCTAATATTTAGAAAATATTAGAATCATTCGAAATATTTAAAAAGTATTATAATTCTAAAGATTAATTAGAATATAATTAGAATATAGAATATAATTCTAAAAGTATTATATTCTAATTCTTTAAAAGTATTATTAATTCTAATATTTAGAAAAAGTAATTATAAACTCTAAAAGCAATTTTTTCAAGTAATCAAATATCTTAATAAAATCAATATAACACATTTCTGAACTAACATTCTACAAGTTGCTACAAACAAGAAAACAAAAGAAAATTCAGTAAACAAAATAAAGCATAATGTTTTAATAATTCTGAATTTAATAATAATGAAATAATGTTTTGGAATGATAGTGAAAGAGCAAGAAAGATAAAGTATAAGAGCAAGCTGACAGGCAATCAAAATGAATTTTCACATATAATTAAAATATAACTTTAAAGACATGGCAAAAAAAGAAATGTAGCATCAGCAACAGAAGTTATGAATATTGGAAGCTGAAATTTTTAAATTTCTTACAAACCGTACATGTGCTTCAATTTCTTAACAAATTAACGTTTCTCCTTAATTTTAATTAAGAATTGTATTTAAACGACTCTATTTAAATAAGCAAAACTAATATATATTACTAATTTTCGGCTAAAAGTAACATCATTTGACTTCTTAAGTATCATTATATGAGGATGAATGTATTCCTAAAAATATTTTTAACATTCTTTACTGAATTATGGCTTTCAAATCATTCATTGCTCTATTTTTTGAGATTTTATAATTTTCCGGATATTTTCTAAGAACCTGAATCTTTTTCATATGAGCATTTTAATTTTTCAATCCATATAATAAATTTTGGATTCAAGTAATTCTCGAATTGGTTGATGTTTACTTGGATTTATAACAATATTTTCAATTATATAAGAAAATGAAATAAGTGATATGTTAAAGTACAAATCTTGATCCTGAAATAAAACCCTTATAAATGTTTTAGTTATAATAAAATTCAAGTTTCTTGATATTGTGTTTAAAAATTTTGTGACAAAACTAATTTTCTTTTTGATCGAACTACTTGATGTACAAAATGTTCTCGATATTTCAAATGTCTTTCGATAGTGTCAGTTTTGGCACAGATTTGCATCGTTCCCAGTCAAGTTTTCTGATCTTGCAGCATTTACAGTAGCTGATCTTACAGCAGCATTGTATTATGTAATTGAAGAATCAGCATACACGTGTCTTATTTTATGGACAGTAAAGTGGAATTGTCTGAAGGTATTAAATTAATCTAAATGTTTTGCCATCCTATATTACGACAATCATTAATAAGTAGATATTCTTATTCCAGAAAATAAGATGCATGAATTTTCATTCCGAGAATATTTGTTTCAAGTATCTTTCATTTTTTTGAGGGGGGGGGGAGTACCGTTTAGTGTCTCTATATCATAGGTTAATGTTTGAAATGTGTAACAGTGGAATGGGCCCATGTCTCAACACCTTTTAAAATTCTATTAAATAATTTTTACTGTTAAATAAGGAAATGGTATTTAAAAACAAATGGAAGTGATGGATGAAACTGTTTTAACATTGTTGTTATATTTATATATTTTTATATTTCCTCTTGTGTTCTGTGATTACATTCACATTAATAACAATACCAATTGAATTAAAAAACAAAGATTATTTAATAAACTTTCTCATTTTGATAGTTTTATTTTTTCATAATTTGTCAGTATTTTCTCTTATAAATACGTATCTTATTAATATGAAAATTAACTCTCCATAAAAGAAAAGGGGTATAGTATATTCAATTAGATTTAGTTGAAATTATTATTATTGCACATATTATTGCTATTTTGTCAGATTTAAATTTAACATGATAAAATTGAAAATGCAAATAATCTCCATATAGATTTTTTCGAAAATAATTTAAATGTAGATCAATATAGATTTTTTACCATATATTTTATTTGAAGTAGTTTTTAGGAAAAGATAATTAATAAAGTAATTATTTTAAATTTTTTTATCTTATAATGTATGACTGTCGTCCTTTATTTTTATTGACATATAAAGCTTTGCAATGCTACGATTTGTCAAAAATTCAAATTCTTACCTCATATTTGTTTTTGGATATACAAGAAATTATATGGGAAAAACCAGTAACCTTGTAAAAAATAATTGCTTTTTTTATTAATATTAATATGAAATTTGATCGTATCTCCATTAATTATAAAGGTGAATATATTATATCTCTAAGTCTGTCTGGGAATATGATAATTTTAAAAAATATATTATGCTAGAAGGATAATTTGGATCTATAAATTAAAGTTGCATATTTCTATCAAATTTTGAACTAAATCCATTCAGAGGATGTTTATGTGCTTACCTGTCCACATAAAAGTTAATGCAATATTGCAAAATAATGAGATCTAGATGAATGAAATTTGGTACATATATCAAGCATCTAAAGTATAAATACCAATAAAATATAGAACAAAATCCACCAACAGTTTAACCGTCGGCAAGTGTGGAATTTCACGTAGGTTGAATAACTCTAAACCGCAATGACACAGATATGATTTATTTTTTGTTAATACAGCTGTAGTTCTATGTCCAATTTTGGTTTTCAATCAATCGTAAAAAGAAGTTCGAAATATACATTTGGTATTTTGGACACCTAATAGGGTCTCTCGTATCTATTTTTCGGTATGCAGTTAATAATAAACAACTACATTTACTAAAATGTACCAGAAAGTTTCGGAGAGATCACTCCCGTTGGTTGTTGCTTATTTTACGGTTAGTTACAGGTTTACAGAAAACAGAAGAAACTTACCTCGGCAAAATACATTCTTGGTTCTCTTCAAAGAGAGTGATAGACATTATAATGTGAACGGAAAATAACGATTGCATTCTGAAATTCAAATTCGAAACGTAATCACGCACACACATGTTCATAATACAAGTTTTCCCACAACACTGTCTTATTATTATTCAGTTTTCATAAGTAATTTAGAGCCCCAAGCCAAAACATTGCTTTTTTAGAGGGAGATTTATTCTCTGAAAATTTTAATATGTGGAACTAGCAAAGCGACCTTGGGAAACAAGTTTCATATTGCCTTCCCGCCAACGCCGCATTACTGATGTTACAAGTGGTTCCATGTTAAAAAGTCATGTAAGCATTCCAGATGTTCCGTTAGATCTATAGATTTATGAACTGGAGAATCCTAATTTAAGCTGAAGGACATTTTTTCTTTATGCTTTATTTACCATGATTAACATATAAACATTAGAATTTTTTTAGAAGAAAATAGATAATTGTGTCCTTCAATTTAAACATTATAACTGAAGATTATTGGTGCGTCAGAAAATTTGTTTCAAGTTCTGTAACGAAGGTTCTGTAACGAAAATACAGAAATAATTTTAAAAAGACGTACATGAGAAACCTTTTAAAAATATTTCGATATTTTTTAATTACTTATGTGCACTTTGTTCATTAAAATTATTTAAAATTATTATGAAAAAATTAAATAATTAATAATTAATAAACTATTTTAATAATAATAAAAATTAATAAACTTTGAGTTTTTATCTCAAGGATTGGCTGTTATTGTAAGTGATTGGATTTCTAATCATAGTTACACTGTATTTATTAATTGATCTATACAACGTTTAACTACTTTATGAAATAGTTAATATTAAAAAGTAACTGCTCTTTCATGATGTTTCTGCATGTTTTGAAATGCTATATTTTAAAAATAGGCGCTATTATAAAACGATAATTTTAAAAAGTATTGAAATAAATACTACTTCTGTAAACATTATACCTTACAACGAATTGTATTGTTCTCGCATGTCAAAAGTTTAAATAAAAAAGCAACAATTTTCACAAATGTCTTTTTTCAACAAAATTAATTTATTGCTTAAAGCAAGATAATGCAATAATTTCAAGGAGATATAACTATAAAACGTTCTAAAAATTAATAAAAGAATAATGTGATATTATAAAATGTAAACAAAAATCACTTTGTAGTGTCTCAAAAAATTTATGAAATATATTTATGTGAAAATATATTAATAATGATGTAAAAAATGAAATATCCCAATAATTTCTAAGCAATTTCTTTCACAAGCAATATGGGATCTTTAAGTAGCAAATATTACTATTATAAAAATCTAAGAAATGGAAAATATTTTTTAAAAAAATATTTACGAAGGAAAGCGAAACTGCATTACCTATTTGGTGATTAATCCACCTTCAGCAGAACGCCATCCGTCGCCTAGATTAGTTTTACTTAAAATTAGAGATGTACTCTAAATATCTACTATCTTGGCATTGTTCGAGTTATATAATATTTGGGATCAAAACTTTTAAGTTTGATATTATTGGTCAAATTTCCAATTATAATTTTTAAAGATTATCAAGAAATAACATCTTTTTGTAAAAGAGTGTTTTAGGTCAATTACAATTCGTCCTAAATTATATGGTTTAAAATTCAAAAGAAGAATGAAAGAAATTAAATATAATGAAAAGTTTTACAATTATGTGAAATATCTTAATCACTAAAAAATACCTTGATATTTTTTTTATTTTATTTTAAATTCAAACTATTTCCTTGTGAGAGATTGAAATGGAAACATTTATTATTTATAAAATTACCAACCTGAAGCATCGTGATTCAGTGCTTACTTTAAGCTTAAAAATGTAATATCCTGCTCTGGATTTTAAACAATCATCGAGCAGATCAAATTTCAGATAATGGTCATGCATCAAGCAAATTGTTTGGATAACATTGCTTGAAAAAATCTTTTTTTGCCAGTGTTCTATCATATCCAAAACAAATGATGTGGATAAAGATTTTTTGCATTGTTAAAATCAAAATTAATCAGCATTTTCTGAACAGGGAGGAACTGAGGAGAAGATTTAGAACTGATCCCTCAGGGCATTCAAACTCCATTTATTGGATATCAAATAACTTCAAACTATTAAATTTCATCTAAAAGTGCTTTTACTTAAGGAGAAATTAAGTGAAAATCTAAGAATATCTTTTCACTCACCAGTAGACAGCCATTTTATCTATTGTTTTTTCCAAGTTATACACGAAATATTCTTATAACTTCAGCATAAGACCTTTGAAATTCGGTTCATTAAATTATAAAATTATAATTATTAAAAATATCTTAATTTATTCTTTCTCAAAGTATTTCGGATAAAAATATATATTGAAACAAAACTATAAATACGTTGTTTTTACATCACTTTTGATTCTCTCTTTTACATCATCTGCATCCAACATTGAAACAGTGTTTACTGATATGAATATATGAAATCGTGACATTGAGCTTCAAAACAGTATAATTTAAGGCAATGTCTATTACTTTGAACCAGAACGAACTGAATGGACAAGCCCGCTGTTACGAAGACACCGATTTTAAGCTGGTGGGGGAGCGTCTCTAGTTTTTTTAGTAGCGCCAACTAGGGCCAAGAGTACGGCTTTACTACTCACGCATTACTCATTCGCTTGCACAACCCCTTTTTACAGGAGGGCACATCTCACAGATAGAACAACGGAAGAACAACCATGCCCAAACCGGGACTCGAACCCAGGACGCCCAGATCAAGGGGAAGACCCGCTGCCCCTATGCCAGGACGCCGGCTCATTTGCCTTCTAAATTTATATGGTATTTATTTATTTTTATTTTGACCCAAGCTTTTTTTCCCAATACGCCCTTAGACGTATTAGAGTTTTACTGTTGCATAAATACATTATTTAAATTTTTAGATGACTTTTTTTATATACATTGTTCAATGTCCACAAAAAGAGCTGTTATTACTAATTGAATATTTATTGTACATTTTTGCATTGAAAAAACAGTTTTGATTGTTTTTTCAATGCGTTCCTAGCCATTTTTTTCAAAACTCCTACTCGGAAAAAATATTTTTAGTGCGATATTTTTGTTGACACAGTAACTTTAACACAGTAATATCCAATATAATATTTCAGTTATGGTAACAGGAAAACAAAATCGGGTCATATTGACCCTAACACGACACCTATACAATCTTAAATAATTATAAAAAATCTGTAAATAAAAGAAACTTCTATTCAGAGATATAACGTAAAGTCCTCACCAAAAACATTATGAAATAACTATAAAACGAATTCATATAGTCGTTTTTCATAGGCACTTGAAAAACATTTCAAACCAAACAGAACAATAGCGTTAAAATGGTAAGGAAAATTGAATGCTATGATTCAACAAGAAACATTATAACCAATTTTTTTATCTCTCATTTACTACGATTAAACACATAAATCACAATGATATTTAATTTGCTCTTTGTGAACTCGAGATGTGCTCAGCATTTACCGATAAAAAAATGATGAATTTCAAAAAGAATTCATGTGTGTGTTATTAGCATTGGCTCATTCATTGTAGCCCTATTAATTCTAAGTAATGGTCACAAAGAAAATGTCCTACATGCATACATACATACATACATACATACATACATACATACATACATACATACATACATACATACATACATACAGACAGACAGACAGACAGACAGACAGACAGACAGACAGACAGACAGACAGACAGACAGACAGACAGACAGACAGACAGACAGACAGACAGACAGACAGACAGACAGACAGACAGACAGACAGACAGACAGACAGACAGACAGACAGACAGACAGACAGACAGACAGACAGACAGACAGACAGACAGACAGACAGACAGACAGACAGACAGACAGACAGACAGACAGACAGACAGACAGACAGACAGACAGACAGACAGACAGACAGACAGACAGACAGACAGACAGACAGACAGACAGACAGACAGACAGACAGACAGACAGACAGACAGACAGACAGACAGACAGACAGACAGACAGACAGACAGACAGACAGACAGACAGACAGACAGACAGACAGACAGACAGACAGACAGACAGACAGACAGACAGACAGACAGACAGACAGACAGACAGACAGACAGACAGACAGACAGACAGACAGACAGACAGACAGACAGACAGACAGACAGACAGACAGACAGACAGACAGACAGACAGACATGATATGATATGATATGAAAGCCTTTTTTTCAGGCGCAGTGAATCTAAAATTTGGAGGTAACTTGACGATTACAGTACTTACTTTTTGAATATACTTATATGAAAAAGCAAAAACGGTTGACAGTTTGTTGCAAACATATGCATAGACATGATATTTATTGCCTTGTATTTTAAACTCACCAACTTTAAAGAAGCTGTTAAATTTTAAATGCTGTCTGTTTTTTTTTTTTTACTTGGAATGATAATTTGTGTGTGTTTTGGAAGGTTGAAATGTGCATTTAGATTTTTTTTCAATGCAATTAAACCTTTAATGAATGTAAAGTTAAGCAAATTTTTTTGCGATTTTCCTCTATAACTTACGAAAATATATTGCTATTTACAGAGATATTTATTTTTACGATTACAGATTTTTATTATATCTTGTTATTATCGTATAACATATAGTATCAGTTCACTTTCTTGAAAAATATTTGAACTTATTTGCAAACATCACATCTACATAGTGATTTTAAAGAATTACGCAATCAGTGGGTTAAGTCGAATTACACAGAAATTTTAATTGAAATTTTAAAAAATCATTAAGGCATACAGTTCATTATAAAATTTGAAAACAGAAAACTCATTTAACGAAATAATATCGAATAAATATTGCTGGAGTCGAATCGCCATAAGACAATTAACAGAGGTGAAAGAATGTATTTCCTGTCGATAGGCAGGAAGCTGAAGGTCGATTTCGTTTGTTGAGGAATCTCCAACCGGATATCTTTTTTATCTCATTTCATAAGAAATAGTTATGAGGATGGAAGTGAAAACGATAAGAGATTTCAAGCGTGACGTCACAAGTTAGAATAAAAGACAATCGGAATTAGGAGTTGATAATGATTTTTAGTAGCTCTTGAGCATTTATAAATACAGTGAGTTTTCAATACAAAATCAGCTTTCTGTGATATTTCATAGTTAATACTAATAAATGAAGTGATAATAATTTTAATGTTATAATGTTTAGAACAGTAATATAAAAATTATAATTTTATTAAATAAGAAATTATAATGATTATGTGAGGATCTATGGATTCGAGCTCCATATTCGAATCTGTGATTATCCACCAGCATTCCAATAACACTTTTCGAACGATAATTCATTACTAATAACAATTAATTAAGTGATAATAATTTTAATGTTATAATGTTTAGAAACAGTAATATAAAAATGATAATTTTATTAAATAAGATATTATAATGATTATGTGAGGATCTATGGATTCGAGCTCCATATTCGAATCTGTGATTATCCACCAGCATTCCAATAACACTTTTCGGAAGATAATTCATTACTAATAACAATTAATAAAGTAATAGTAATTATAATGTTATAATGTTAAGAAACAATAATATAAAAATGAGAATTTCATTAAATAAATTATTATAATGAATATGTGGGGATTTAGGGATTCGAACTTCTGATTCTAATTCCAGCGATCATCCACCAGCATTCCAACTAACTTTCTCATATTGATACATTATCTGTAACCATTCATCTCAGCTATAAATTCGTATTTTGTATCTGTGCATATATAAAAGTCAGTATTGGCAATAACCTTTAATATCAATTCCACGTGTCGACATGAAATAAAAGCATTTGTTTTATTTTAAAGGGATTCGCCTTATGCATCGTCTCCTCCACCACAAATACATAGAATGCAGCATTTTGATTACAACAGTTGTGCAATAAAACTTGTGTGTGTATAGAAAAATAAATGTGACTAATGAAACATATCAGAATTAAGAGGTTATTTTAATTTTAATTCTTATCTTAAATTTAATGTTAACTAACATAATTCTGAATTTTATATATATATAATATGCATTAATATTAAATAAGATGGAAATTTAAGAGACACCTAAGAATAAATTAGGATCAAAAATTTTTAAATCAACGAAATTCCACTGTGTTAGAAATTATGGCAAAATAATAAATAAATCTTAGCGTAAAGCAAATGTTTTGTTATAAGGGAACCGCGATAGAAACTGAAATAGAAAATTAAACAGATATTTTTAAATCTTTCTATATTATTTTAATTATTGAATTTTTGCTCGTGTCTGAAAGTTTAATGGAAAATAATTGTTTTAACGATGATCGTATCTGGAAACAGCAGTGATGCGTTTTAAGATCAAAACGCCTTTTATCATCTTAAAATGAAAAATCAATAGATCGGCCGAAGCCACCTAGATTTACAGTGCAGAGGTAAAGGAATAATATCAACAAAAAAATTTCATAAGCATCATCAATAAACGAATCATGTTCTGTATATTTTTTGAAGCAAAAAATATGTGAGCAACGATTGATAGAATTTTCGAAGAAGTAGTAAGCTGTGATGAGTTGGAAAAAAATTTATTAATTTGTACAAGGTAAAATAAAAATGTTTAATATGAGACAAAATTATCTGCATAAACATAGTACGATATTATACACAGAAATTCCATAAAATGTATGAAAAAAGCTATGATGATTAGTTACACTGAAAAAGATGAATGATAATACAGAATATAATGTGAAATAAAAACTATACAGTGCCATTTATTACTTGCTACAGTCATTTGGTATGTATAAATAATAATCCAATAATAATCCAATTTTGGGTCAAACGTTACGCACTTGAAAAGCAATAGATTTTTTAAGTAATCAAATAAACTAGCGAAATTTTATTCTAGAATTTCTAAGTTGGCAGTTTTCCTATTACTGAGAAATACCATAACAAAAAAAAATTCGATGAATACGAAAATAAAATAGAATTATGCTACTGATTTAAGATTATAATTTAAATTAATAGAATAAAAATATAAAAAAATTAAAATAATTTTCTTATTTAATTCAATAATCTTCAAACATACTCAAAACATTTTAACTTTAGAAAGCAAATATTGCACATAGTGGTTGATTTAGACGTTTTGCGGTCCTAGGGATGCGACATCATGAACGCCTTTGTTTGAAAATATAGTCATTTCACATTTTTAACTTGATTAATGTATTATTAACTCATTTTAGATAGAATATTATTAACATTACAAAAACGTGTTTGCTTTTATATTTTATGATTCAAGACAGCCCGGCATTCAAACGTATACACAATATTACTGAAGCAGACATTGACGTTCATAAACACTATAATAAATAAGTGAACACAATGAAACGGATGGGAATTGCACCATTTATAATTTACAAAGTTTAAAATTATCATAATACTTCAAATTCATTCACTTTGCATTATTTTATAAAATTTTTCATGTAGGAAAAAGTTTTTTTTAATTAACTGCCCGAGCCCTCACCTTCTTTAACTTCCTTACTTAGTCTAAAATAAACCACTGTTTCCACAGTCAGTTTGAAAATTGTAGGTGCTAGTATTATTTCAAAAGAAATACGTTTAGACGATATTGATGCTAAGTTTTTTGGATATGATTGTTGTGTATTTTATTACATTTTTCTGTAATTTAAATTCAGAATCTTAGGGTAAAAATATCCACAAATTTCTATATATACAGCACTTATTTCATTTCCCTTTACAAATAATGGTTATAGTTATAATGATGTCAGTTACCTCTTCTTTGTTTTCTAGTAATTAACATACACTTAAATTTACTGTATTATATTAAACAAATATTTTGTGATGTCATGATTTTAAGACATAGTTTAGAATCTGAATTATATTGAGTATGTTTTGGTTGCAGTTTTAAAGAAAAAAAAATATTAAGAAATTTAACATTATGTCTTTACTTGAGCCTCAATCAACAAAATTTAGTTGAGTAACAAAAATGAACATCATTCAGGAGAGAAAAACGACATTTTATTTGCCATTTATAAATTATTCCTCTTCAATGTATGTTCTTTTCTATTTGAAATGTAAAATTTAATTGTAATGGAATCAACGATTCAAATACGCAAAATATTGAGTGTGCGTTAAAAAATTATTCAAAACTTTTGATTTCAAAAAAATTATTTTATTGAGTCTTTCAATATATTATAAGAAGAAACAAAACTCATACCCAATTATGAAACATAAAATATGCAAAAGCACTTTTTAATTTTACATACAGACCAAGCAAGTGGTGATACTTATTTACATCAACATAAAATCAATTATTACGCAGAATACAATGAAGCGAATAAAGAATAGAATTTCTGTATGTAAGAAACTATATAAAAACAGTGGATAAGAACTAACCTGATATAAATTATGAGTTAGAAATAAATAAGGGAAGAAAATATGAAACTATGTAGAAATATTCAATTTTTTCTATGCTGTTTTAATTATTGCAGAGTTTTTGTTCTTAAAATGAAGTTTGATATAAAATAATTATGATTTAATGATGATCATATCCTGAAGCAAGAGTGATGTATGAATACTAGATAGTCCTATAAGATCAAAACGTCTTTAAATTATAATCAGTAGATCGGCCGAAGCCGTCTATATCTGAAATGCAGGGATAAGGGGATAATATCTGTAAACGAAACATTTTTGTATATTTATTGAAGAGCAAAATATTGGCGCAACGATGGAATAAATAATCGAAAAAAAGAAAAAAAAATGCTATAGACTGCAATTTGAGAAAAAATGTTTTATTTCTTTGTACAAGGTAATATATAAAAGAAAAAGATGAGTCAAAAATACACTACGATATTTTGTACAGAAATTCCATAAAATGTATCAAGGAAGTTTTAATGATTATTTAGAACGAAATAAATTAAGGGTAATACAAAGTATGATGATGTAAAATAGAAACTCTACGGTACTTTTTATTCCTGCTACACTCATTTGGAACATAGAAATCATAATTCAATAAATAGTTTGAAACAGATGCTAACGCATAAACTATAAAAAAGAAATAGACGTTTAGTGTATCGAAATCCTTTTATGCGTCGAAACCATAACCATTTTTAATTGAATAAATAAATTATTTGTATATATTTAAATAACGGTTAAATTTTGAAACTATTTAATTTCATAGAACGGTTATGATTTATTGTTTTTATCTTCTTCATATTGATCACTTTCTTCTGTTACATTAGGTTTTAATCCACTCTTGAAATTTCCATGAACAACAGGTTCAACACTGACAGCTATGGAATAAGAAATAATTGTAAATTTTTAAAAAATGGAACAAAACAATCGTTAATGAAATTTTATTTCCAATTTCGTTTTTTATATTCATATTGCAATCAAATTGTTATTCTTATTGTTAATTGCTTTCCAAATAAGATTTTTTCACGTTCCTAAAATTAAAATGGAATCAGAATTTAAAAAAAAAAGAAAAAAAAAGGGTTTAAAAATTCTAAAAGAAAGTAAAGAGTTTGGGAATGCATTCAATTATTTTTTTATTTAAATTATTAATGAAATTAACACGGCATTTATCACTTACTTATTAAAACTAGCAAAAGTTTTAATACTTAATATTTACTTGTTTAAATTAATACTTAAGAGTTTTAAGCAAATGCTACTCATTAAAAGAGTAAAGTAAAAATTAAAGTGAAAGCAATCTAAATTATATCAATTCATGTTTTGTTCACACAGAGGTTTTTGTTAATTATTTAATTTTTTGATATTCTTGTGTTATAAAATCACGAATTTAGTTGTTGTATTTTCGTGGCATTTAAATAATACAAACTAATTTAAATAATGAAAAAATATTATTTTTTTATTAATATGAAGGAAATCACATACTGTCAAAAGATTGCAAATGTTTACATTTTCGAAAATACAGTTTTCATCTAATTCATATTCAACATATTGTTTCACATATTTTAAGATGCATGTTTTACTTTCCATAAATAATCCAAACTGATTTCGTCTAGAGGTAATCATAATTAAAATGTTTAGAGCTTAGTTGCAAAAAGGTGGACAATTTCTTTCTTTGCCAAATTATTTCTCCTTTTTGTCGAAAAGGTATATAAAACTAGTGTTGATACGAAATAGCGTTATATATGAGTCAATTGTAAAAAAATATGATATAGGGCCAACTGCAACCCCCTTTCGTTAAATATTATTAATCTCAATTATTTTGTAGGACATCACAGAAAATCAACTTACAAACGATGCAATTGTTCACGTACTCATCACCAGGGCCTAAGTGGCCAGGCAAACTGAATATGGTCAAAAAATAAGTAAAAGTTGGTGAAAAAGAACCTTTTTATGTGTTTGTATCAAATTATTTGAGCCATGTACTCCTTTTACTCAAATGACACTAACAGCTTTGTTTGATAATATTGCTTTTGCTAATATCGCTTTCGCCTTATGAGCTGGTGCGGACTCTTGTTGAAACTCCCACTTTACATTGCCGAAGGGCGTTTTGACCCACTGAAATACATCAGCTTCTAGAATGCCGCGTTGGTACACTTTCTGATTATTTTAAACCCCTTATCCAGAAAAACCAGAGGAGTTTTGACGCTTGCCCAAATTCCGCTCCAGACCATGAACGACTTTGGATTTTTGTGATGTTCAACAATTCCTGAAGTGTTTGGAGTGTCTGCAGATTATATCTTATAGTTCTAGGAGTATGAGCTTTTGGCCGGTAAAGAACTTCTCATTACTTTAAAGGAATCTCTCTCAGAGTTGACTTGCGGCCTGTTTAAAAAGTTTTCTGCATCTTTGGAGCCACACGAGTTTGTTTTCTTCAGTGAAAAACTGAACTTTTTGGAATTTGTAAGGCTTTAGTCCAATCTCTGTTTTTGCCATTCCTTGCTCTTATTGGTCCTTTATTCCCTTTCACGAGCAATCTCTCTCACGGAAACTCTCGAATTTTATTGAAATCGCTTTTTGATAACCTTGCCGCTATTGAAAGTGTTAATCTTACGTTTTCGTTCACTTCCTGAACTTTGATCATCAGTAGCAAGCTCTTTGAAACGACAGATTGCGTCAGACACAGTTTGCCGAGGCATATTAAGCCAATGAGCGAATTCATACTGTCGTTTCCTTGCTTAACCAACTCTAAAATAGCATATCTTTTGCTTGGCATTGTAAAAAGGACAAAAAACAATGCGTGAACTAAAAGATACATTATAGAAATGTTATAATTGAAGTGGTAGACAAACGAAATGAACACAAATAAAAAAGAAATTAATTAACTTCTATTCTATGATGTAATAACTTTGTCTGCGTTTTTTTGTCGCACAATATAATGAATCTAAAACAGTATTTCATCGAGATCTTACCTGATAATACCTGTGCATTTAGAAGTTTTTGCAATAAGAATATCTTTAGTTCATTTTTTTTAATTTATACTACTTACCACCAGAACCTCTTCCTACAGATGGCTTGTATCTATCTTGAATACCAAAGGGAGGTTGTTCAACGATCATCTGAACGTCTGCAGGGCTCTCTTTGCCATCGGTACCTGGTTCATTTGACCTGATGCTGGCTCGAAAGCCATTGGCGTCAGCTATATAATCGACCACTCGGTACAGACCTTGGATATCGGTATATCCGTAGGATCCCCTCACTGTACCGCTTGCATCAGCTTCTGCTCTGTGATAGTGGCTATTGCCTTGTTCGTCAGAGGATTGATAGTCAAAGTTATATGGCTGTGGAGCTTCCTGTAAGCAAGAAATTATGTATATATAGCTTTCTTTTACCTAAAAATTAAACAGTTTCAATATTTCTAATAATATGCTCCTTTTAAAATAGAAATAAAAAGGCCTAAATGCCTTCCCATTTTTAAAATTTAAAAATTAGTTTATTTTCTGAGTTTTATCTAGAATTAATATGTATTATACATAATTAGATATAATTTTCGTTTGTTTCATTTTTCATAATCGATAAAAATGCCATTTCGATTAAAGTTTTTATTTCTTTTAGAATCTAAAATAAAAATTTCTTAATATTGTAATTAATTAAAAATTCTTAATTTAGTATTCATATTATAATTTGAAATTATGTTTTTTTCGGAGAATTTTCTAATTAAGCATTACGAAAGTAATCGTTTCTCAAATATTGATTAAAACAAAAGCAAAAACTATTTTCTGCTATTGAATATGAGTGAAAGAGCAGAATTTCACTTAAAATATCTTGATCAAATAATATTATTTATTTTATCTAAATTCTGTCAATTAAAATCTTTAGATGCTACGTTATAATTATGCTGTGTTAAATTATCTGTAAGAAATCTGTTATGAGAATTAAAACTTTCTTAACCCTTTGTAAGGCTGTGGGAAGTATGCTTCCCACCAAATTTATCAATTTTTGTAGGAAATTATGTAGGTTTCATAAGTTCTAACAATTTTTTTAGAAAGACAGAAACTTAGATTCTTCAGTTCTTTATCTTACACCAAATGATGTGTTTTGATTTGTTACTTAATTATTAATTAACCAAATTAAGTTTATTTAATAAGGTAAATGAATCCCTTTTCTTATTCTAATTTCAAGCCTAAAAATATTTTAACATAATATGACTAGAAAAAGATGGCCCTTTAAAGGGTTAATGCATATAAAATATAAAATTTGCATACTCATTTATTTCTCGTGCTAATAGAAAAATTGATAATTTAATAATTATTACGATTATTCGTTACAGTTTTTTAATTAAATGAATGTAAGTCGGTTCAAAATAATGGAAAATTTATTTTTTTTAATTTTATTAATTATTTAGTTTTTCGTCCAAAATTAATATATTCAGTTATTTTGCAAATATGCATTATTTTGCATGTATTATAATAGAATACACACACATATATATGGACCTATAACTGTGAAATGCAGCATATGCATAATTCAAAAGAATGGGAGAGGGGTATATGAAATTATATTTTTATTTTTGTTGAAAAATTGCAATTAATTAAAAATGAAATGAAATGAAATTTTAATGTTTCCTATGATAACTTTTGAAAATACTGTAGAATAAAAAATATTACATCATCTGAAAAATTCCAAAGATTACTTTTCTTATCATACCAGTTTCCTACCATATAACTGTTGCGCTAATTTTAGAACCTACTGTTGTCAAAATATTTCGTTACATTTCACAATAATTCTATACAATAATGAAGTTCAAATAATTTTCATTGTCATTAAAATTATATTTTTTTAATATTTACTTCGATTATTTATAGCCAAAATATAAATAAATAATATTTTTCTTCTTGGTGAATAATTTTCTATTAAAACGCTTAAGTATAGCGTTTCATTTTCTAAATCTTACACTTATTAAATATGAGATTCAATTTAAAAAGAAAGCAATTAAGTGTTTTCATAGCTGTTACACTTCTAAATGCTAAGGCTTTTCTATTATGTAACAAAATGCTTAAAATATATTATTATTTTTTAATTTGAAATTTTGTTTATTAAAGAGCACGAAATTTTTAACGTATCAGTAAACGAAATTCTTTATCAAATTATAAAAATTATCAAACTATTCAATATTTCTTAAAGACTTCGATGTTCACTAATTTCAATTTTAATATTTAATTATTTTATCAAAAAAGGTATAAGGTTTTTGCAACAGTAGTTATATGCCTAGTACTATATTACCATATAATATTTTATGAAAAATGTTTTAAAAAAACCAGAAAGCTTATAGCATAATAAATTTAACAATATAAGGCGTTAAAATAATATGAGTAAAATGTATTTCAAAACTCTAAATTTATATATATACTAGCCGCCTTTGGCGACCAGCCGGTTCGCCAATCTTAATGTTCGTTTAAATTTTAATAATTAAATAGGTTGAACCGTAGTTTAAACCCCCTTCTTTGCCAAGTTGCGATAACGCGCCAAAGCTGGCAATCTTTATTATGCACTATAATTGAACATCTGCTCCTTTGCTTTTGAAAATTTCGCAAGGCCATTGTTGGCAATTTTTAAAAATTGCGCCAAAGCAGGGGGTTAAACTCCGGTCGTACCATTAAATATTTTACGCAATTCCAATTTTAATAGATTCTTCAGCAAAATATTTTAAAACTTCACATTTTGATAGTCATATAATTCACTCATAATATTATAAAGGCCTTCAGTCATAGCGTGATATGTATCTCTCTGATTTTCTGTTACCCCTCGTAGAAATTATGCTTTAAATTAAAGTGTAAATGATTAATCTGCAATTAATATAATATTTTTTACTGAAACAAAGCATTTTTTTAATAATATGATTATGATAATAGAGTCATTGAGCGTTTAAACTTTATGGGCACTAAAGAATATCTTTCTTAATTTATGTAATATCTCAAGAATTTGTCAACAAAATTTTCTCAGATTCATCATGAACAGATCGATTCATTAACAATGTTTAATTTTAAATGCATCAAACACTAAGAAAATAAAATGAATCGTTTAAAATAATCGGTCGAAAACAGGTTTAAGAAACTACTTAAAAAACGATGTACTTAAAACTATAAGCATATACAAAAAAAATATATAACTAACATAAATACAATTTAATTACAAAAGCAGGCAATTAACCAAAAAATAATTTAAATCATCCGTTTATAATGGCTGTCATGGCAAAAATCAGAACATAATGCGCATGCGTGAATTTTCTTCGCCTGTTACGGTCACGCAACTGCGTGAATTTTTCTACGTCAGTTGGGGTAACGCTATGCAGATTATACATTTTTAATTTCCTTTATTCTGTGTTATTTTAATTCAAAAGTACTTCAGAATGAATCTGAAACAGGGATTAATTAACAATGTTTAATTTTAAATGCATAAAGCGTTAAGAAAATAAACAGAATCGTTTGAAATAATCCGCCGAAAAATGTTAACCCTAGCCTCATTACTGTTGGGAGAAAAAAAACTGAAGCCTTACTCATTTGGCGGTGGGGAAAATGGAAGATTTTTTGGGCGGGAAAGTTAATTTTTAATGAATAATTAAAATTCTAATTAAAATTTCAAAAAAAGGGACCCCAGGTGCACATTCCCGACCTCTAAGGTATACATGTACCAAATTTGATAGCTGTATGTCAAATGACCTGGCCTGTAGAGCGCCAACACACACACACACACACATTGAGCTTTATTATAAGTATAGATATATATGATAGTTTTTTTTTTTCAATATTCATCAAAAATTTAAGATTTTTTTTGTTAAATATATTACAGTAAATAGGATGTTTCGACCAGAAAAGCAAAAAGCGGAAAAAAATAGATGTGATGGCATAATTAGATGTGATATAACTTCAAAAACAGGATGTTAGGGAAAAAAACGAGCGAGTTTTAAAAAGGAATTTCTTAACATACCATTTTGTTTCTGCGAGGAAACTCAGAGCCCTCGAAACTCAAAAATTTAAGTTACAGCGAAGTAGGTGTTCTGGTAATTAGGTCAAACATTTTCTTCTAGTAAATATTGAAATTGAATTTTGATACATACTTACATCTTGTGAAACTTCTCGAGGAAAACCCGCCGATGTTGTAGATCGGCTGAATCCACTTGAAGTGATACTATTGTCTCTTCTTTCATAAGCATTTGATTTTCCATTTTCGAAAGTGGCAGCAGATGCTTTTTCTGCTTCATAATTAGCAGACGACGATCTATAATATGTCGCTTGTGATCCACTCCTTCCTCCAGTACCCACAGTTTGACCAACAATGACCATTACAATCACTGAAAACTTCCAGGAAAATATAAGAAATTATATAAATATATTCCGAGTAAATCTTTTTGTTTAAACAAAAACTTAAAACAAGCGTTATTTCGAACATCTAGCATTATGGTTTATGTGAAAGTTTTGGCCTCTTACAACTAAACAATTTGTGTATCCATCTAAAGTCTCACGAGTGATTTATTTACTATAAATCGTATGTTTTTTTAGAATATTAATTGGTGTGTATCTTTACATTAATAAGCTTGGCGAAGTTTCTTATAATAATGTTTAATTAGAGAAGTTAAATGTTTGAATAAATATTTTTGTAAAAGCATATTTTTACATAACAGTTAAAAACAGATTCGTCATCTTGAGTTCAAAGTTTTTGACTTACAATGTATTCTTCATGCACGAGAAAAGTTTTAATAAGCTTGATATTATTTTAGAAAAACGTAAGTTTTTTTTATAAGAGTCCTTCAGAAATTAAATGTTTAGCGATTTTAAATCAGAAATGTCCCATAACATTGGCAAACGAAGATTACGATAATATTTTCAAATTTTCTTCCCTTTCTTGGAATTCACTTAAAATTCAAAGAAATATCAACATATTTTCACTTTATTTCCAATTGCTTGATATCTTGATCAGATAGATTTTTCATTCGATTCAGTCCAGTTATTAAATTTCTGTTTCAAAGTAAATTATTTATTTTCTTTCCATTTAACTCTCTCTAGGGTCGTGGGATGTATGCATCCCACCAAATTTATCAATCTTTGTACGAAATTATGCAAGTTATAAGTTCTGACAATTTTTTTAGAAAGGCAGAAACTTAGATGTTTCAGTTCTTTATCTTAAACAAAAAGATGTGTCTTGATTTGTTACTTAATTATTAATTAACCAAATTAATTAATCAATCAAATTAAAGTTATCTAATAAGTTAAATGAATCCCTATTCTTATTCTAATTTCAAGTCTAAAAATATTTTAACATAATATGACTAGAAAAAAATGGTCCTTTTAAAGGGTTAAATATAAATATAGCAAATTTTGACTTGAATTCATTAAAATTTTATTTTGTGACGTATAAAATATAAAATAAAGACTCAAAAGATTAATTTTAAACTAAAGTCTATTATAAAATCGTAATGCAGAATCAACAATCTGAAAAAGACTCGCATATTTTTAAAAAATGATCTGCATTTTTTTTACTAGATCATCATAATACCTGCAAATCAATTGTTTACGAAGTTATTTTTTTAAATAAACAGCTATTGTGCTTTTAAAACTAATTTTAATTAAACAATAGTTAGCTAATTTCTTATTTAATTATTATTGTACATTAAATTAGTATATTTGTATAAATATTCAAAAACCATGTATTATCTAAATATGTGAGAATTGACGAATAAAATTTTTTATCCTAACAAGTTTCATGCAATCTGAAAAAGAATATCATATTTTTTTAAAAATATATTATCTGCATTTTTACTATATCATCATAATATCCGAAAATCAATGGTTTACGAAATTATTTTTTTGAAATAAACAGATTTTCTGCTTTTTAAACTAGTTTTAAATAAACAAAAAAAAACCTAATTTCTTATTTAACTATTATTGCATATTCAGAATATTAGTGTAAATAATCAAAAACTATGTACTATACAAATATGAGAGAAAAGAAGAAATAATAAAAAAATTACCCTTACAAGTTTCATTTTCGAAAGTTGTAGCTTCATTGGCGAGAGTAATACTGCCGAAACTTAAAACGAAATTCCGAGTGAGTGAATGAAAATACAGCTCATAACTCCTTTTATACTTACCTTCCAATTCTACATAGCGAATATCACCTGCCTACCCTAAGAGAAAAAAACTGTATTTTTAGAAGAGGAAAAGAGGACCAGAAAATTTCCTCTTAAAGGATTGAGATCGAAGAGTTTTGTTGAATTATCTTTGTGTTCACTTATCATTATAAAAATCATAATCCTACCCTACCTTATTTATTCAAATGTAACATCCTTCGTGTCTTTCCGGATAAAAGGTCAAAATTTTAGGTTAAAGGTTCCGAATGAAAAATAGGATAGTACATAATTATATTCAATGAAATATTGAGAAGTCTATTTCTTGAATTGTAATGCATTTGACACGAAGAAGGATTTTGTATTACTCTGTGAAAAATTCCAAACTTAAAAAGTAGTATTTTTTTAAGAAATCGAAAAAACGAGCAAATTTATTTTCTAGAATTTCTAAGTTAGCATTCTTCCAAATGGAGAGAAATACCAAAATAATATAATTCCTAGTATAATATATAAATAAACTCAATGAAATATTGAGAAGTCTCTTTCTTGTATTTTAAAGCAGTTGAAACAGAAGGATTTTCTAATATTCTGTATACTTAAAAGTACGCACTGTGTACTTATTACAAACTTTAAAAGTAACATATTTATTAAAGCAATGAAATAAATTAACAAATTTATATTCTAGAATTTCTAAGTTGTCATTCTTCCAAATGGAGACAAATACCAAAATAATATAATTCCTAGTATAATATATAAATAAACTCAATGAAATATTGAGAAGTCTCTTTCTTGTATTTTAAAGCAGTTGAAACAGAAGGATTTTCTAATATTCTGTATACTTAAAAGTACGCACTGTGTACTTATTACAAACTTTAAAAGTAACATATTTATTAAAGCAATGAAATAAATTAACAAATTTATATTCTAGAATTTCTAAGTTGTCATTCTTCCAAATGGAGACAAATACCAAAATAATAGAATTCCTAGTATAATATATAAATAAACTCAATGAAATATTGAGAAGTCTCTTTCTTGTATTTTAAAGCAGTTGAAACAGAAGGATTTTCTAATATTCTGTATACTTAAAAGTACGCACTGTGTACTTATTACAAACTTTAAAAGTAACATATTTATTAAAGCAATGAAATAAATTAACAAATTTATATTCTAGAATTTCTAAGTTGTCATTCTTCCAAATGGAGACAAATACCAAAATAATATAATTCCTAGTATAATATATAAATAAACTCAATGAAATATTGAGAAGTCTCTTTCTTGTATTTTAAAGCAGTTGAAACAGAAGGATTTTCTAATATTCTGTATACTTAAAAGTACGCACTGTGTACTTATTACAAACTTTAAAAGTAACATATTTATTAAAGCAATGAAATAAATTAACAAATTTATATTCTAGAATTTCTAAGTTGTCATTCTTCCAAATGGAGACAAATACCAAAATAATAGAATTCCTAGTATAATATATAAATAAACTCAATGAAATATTGAGAAGTCTCTTTCTTGTATTTTAAAGCAGTTGAAACAGAAGGATTTTCTAATATTCTGTATACTTAAAAGTACGCACTGTGTACTTATTACGAACTTTAAAAGTAACATATTTATTAAAGCAATGAAATAAATTAACAAATTTATATTCTAGAATTTCTAAGTTGGCATTTTTCCATTGAAAGATGGGGCCGCGGTGGCCTTGTGGTAAGTCCTCGGCTCGTGAGCCGTAGGGCTTCAGGTTCGAGACCTGATTCCACCGAAGAACCGTCGTATAAGGGGGCCTGTTGCACGTTAAATCCGTCCGGGCCAAACGTCCTCCCGCTGATGTGGTGTGGACTGGAGAGGGGAGTGCTAACTCAGGTTTCTTCCTCGTCATGTGACCGCGGTTCAAAATTACGAGTTCCGTCCCAAAACAGCTTAGTGATGCTTTTCAATGGGCCGTTAATATAACTTAACTAAATTTTCATTTAAAGACCTATACCATAATAAAAAAAATTTATAAGATCAAAATTAAAATAATATTATGCTGCAAAATCAGGTTTAAATTTCATTTTAATAGAATAAGAAGATGGAAAATAATTTTCATGTTTTTAATTTGAACATTATCTAAAAGAAAGCTTACAAAGGTTTTTTCGATGAATAAATATTGCACACAATGGCTGATTTATGTACTTTGGGGTCCTAAGCAATGCACATTATAAACCCCTTTGTTTGATAAAGTGGTCAATTCATATTTTAATTCGATTAACATATTAATAACTAATTTTAGATACATTTTATTAATTTCGTGAAACAGCATTTTCTTTTATTTATTATAATTCAAGATTTTATGTCATCCAACTATAAAGACAGTATTAAAGAGGCAGATGTTGATGTTTATATATACTGTAATAATTAAGTGAACAAAATTAATGAACGAATAGGAACATAACCAAGCATGCTTTATAATGTTTTAATATTATCTAAATATTTAAAATTCATTCATTTTATATTTTTTTATATATTGTTTCAAGTTAGTATAAAGTTTTCTTTCAAGTGACCTGCCTAGTCCTACCTTTTGCCAATTTAGAGACAGGTATCTGCCTAATTGACATTCACACCTGACTCCATAGTTAGTTTCCAAATTGTACATGCGGGTAATATTTCAAAAGAAATAAATTTAGATGATATTAATGCTAAATTTATCTGTGATTGTTGATTTAAATTAATACTTTTACAATTTAAATTAATAATTTTAGGTTAAAAATTTCCATAAATTTCTACGTATACAGCACTTATTTCATTTCCCTTTACAAGTAATGGTTATAGTTATAATGATGTCAGTTAACTTTTCTTTGTTTTTCAGAATTAACATACACTTAAATTTACTGTATTATATTAAATAAATATTTTGGGATGTCGTGATTTTAAGAGATAGTTTAAAATCTGAATTATATTGAGTCTATATTTCGGTTGCAGTTTTAAATAAAAAAATATTCAGAGACATAAGATTATGTCTTTACCTGAATCTTAATCAACAAAATTTAGATGAGTAACAAAAATGAACATCATTCAGGAGAGAAAAACGTCATTTTATTTGCCATTTAAAAATTATTCCTTTTCAATGCCTGTTCTTTTGCATTTGAAATGTAAAATTTACTTTTAATGGAATCAACGATTCAAATACGCAAAATATTGAGTGTGCGTGAAAAAATTACTCAAATCTTTTGATTTCAAAAAATAATTTTATTGAGGTATTCAATACATTATAAGAAAAAACAAAACTGATACCAAATTATGAAACATAAAATATGCAAAAGCACTTTTTAGTTTTACATGCAGACAAACCATGTTGTGATACTTATTTACATTAATATAAATCAATTATTATGCAGGATAGAATGAAGAGAATGAAGAATAGAATTTCTGTATAATAGAAACTATATAAAAACAGTGGATAAGAACCAACGTGATATAAATTATCAGTTAGAAATAAATAGGGGAAGAAAATATGAAACTATGTAAAACTATTCGATTTTTACTATGCTGTTTTAACTATTGCAGAGTTTTTTTTTTTCTTAAAATGAAGTTTGATAAAAAATAATTATGATTTAATGATGATCATATCCGGAGGCAAGAGTGATGTATGAACACTAGATAGCCCTATAAGATCAAAACGTCTTTAAATTATAATCAGTAGATCCACCGAAGCCGTCTATATCTGCAATGCAGAGATAAAGGGATAATATCTGTAAACGAAACATTTTTGGATATTTTTTGAAACGCAAAATATTTGCGCAACGATGGATTAAATAATAGAAAAAGTAGAAGACTAAAAGTTAAAAAAAATTATAGACTGTGATCTGTAGAAAAATGTTTTATCACTTTGTACAAGGTAATATAAGAAAGAACAAGATGAGGCAAAATATATGCAAAAATACACTATGATATTTTATACAGAAATTCCTTAAAGTGTATCAAAGAAGTAATAATGATTATTTAGAACGAAAACAATTAAGAGTAACACAGAGTATGATGATGTAAAATAAAAACTGTACAGAACTTTTTATTCCTGCTACAGTCATTTGGAATACAGAAATAATAAATAAATAAATACTTTGAAACAGATGCTGACGCATATGCAATTAACAACAAATTAACATTTATTTTGTCTAAATCATTTTATGCGTCTCAACCATAACCATTTTTTGGTTATGGTTGAAATAAAATATTTGCATATATAATAAATTATTTGCATATATAAATAAATTATTATAATAATTATTATTTAATAAATAAATTATTTGCATATATTTAAATAACGGTTAAATTTTGAAACGATAAGCAAAATGTTTTGAAAATAAATTGTGAATACATATGTATTATGAAATTTTTAAAGCACTAAATTTTGAAGCAATTTTAAATTTCTAATTAACTAATAAAATTTATAAACTGTAATTCATTTTCTTCTTGAAAGAAAATGATTCTTGTATGAATTTGAAAAATGATATTTATCACATCCTCCAAAAATTTTCTTATAAAATGTCAATTATTTTTAAATTTTCCCAAAAATTATGATTTTAATTATACATGAACAACAGGCGTCTTCGTATTTCACAATTGCGATGAAGTATCTGACTTTAAAATCTCTAATTTCATAGAACGGTTATG
The DNA here is from genome assembly GCF_947563725.1 of Argiope bruennichi. Classification (NCBI taxonomy): domain Eukaryota; kingdom Metazoa; phylum Arthropoda; class Arachnida; order Araneae; family Araneidae; genus Argiope; species Argiope bruennichi. Next base: position 63,436,599 of record NC_079154.1, read on the forward strand.
ATTTATTGTCTTTATCTTCTTCATATTCATCACTTTCTTCTCTCTCTTTCGGTTTCATTCCACTCTCGTAGGTACGTCCAACAGCAGGTCCAATCCCGCCTGCTATTAGAATAAGGAATAATTGTAAATTTTTAAAAAATGGAACAAAACAATCGTTGATGAAATTTTATTTCCAATTTCATTTCTTATATTCATATTGCAATCAAATTGTTATTCTTTTTGTTAATTGCTTTCCAAATAAGAAGATTTTTTTCACGTTCCTAAAATTAAAATTGAATCAGAATTTAAAAAATAAAAGAAAGGAAACGCTTTTAAAAAATTCGAAACAAAGTAAAGAGAGTTTGGGAATGCATTCAATTATTTTTTATTTAAATTATTATTTAAATTAACACGGCATTTATCATTTATTTATTAAAACTAGCAAAATTTTTAATACTTAATTTTTACTTGTTTAAATTAATAAGAGTTTTAAGCAAATTCTACTCATTAAAAGTGTAAAGTAAAAATTAAAGTGAAAGCAATCTAAATTAATATCAATTCATGTTTTGTTCGCGAAGAGATTTCTGTTTATCATTTAATTTTTTGATATTCTTGTGTTATAAATTCACGAATTTATCTGCTGTATTTTCATGACATTTAAATAATACAAACAAATTTAAATAATGAAAAATACTATTTTTTTTTCTTTTCGATTAATATGAAACAAGTCACATACAGTCAAAAAAGTGCAAATATTTTCATTTTTGAAAATACTTCAGTTTTCATCTTACTCATATTCAGCATATTGTTTCTCATATTTTAAGATACATGTTTTATTTTCCATAAATAATCCAAACTGATTTCGTCTAAAGGTAATCATAATTAAAATGTTTAGTGCTAAGTTGCAAAAATGGGGACAATTTTTTTCTTTGCCAAATTATTTCCCCTTTTTATCGAAAACGTATATAAAACTAGTGCTTCTACGAAATAGCGTTATATATGAGTCAATTTTTAAAAAAATCATATTGGACCAAATGCAAAATTTTTTCGTTTAAATATTAGTAATCTCAATTATTTTGTAGGACATCACAGAAAATCAACTTACAAGCGATGTAATTGTTTACGTACTCATCACCAGTGGCTTAAGTGGCCAGGTAAACTGAATTTTGACAGAAAATAAGTAAAAGTTGATGAATAAGAACCTTTGTATGTGTTTGCATGAAATTATTGGAGCCATGTACTTCTTTTACCCAAATGACACTAGCTACTTCGTTTGATAATATTATTTTAAATGAATACTTGAGAAACAATCTTACAAAGCACAGCGAACATCCAGAGTTGTTGCGCCAGCTGGCCCTCGAGGTCATTGGTGATATCCCCTATAAAGCCATGAAAATCTGCACTGATGGAAGCAAAATGGAATCTGAGAAAACTGGAAGTGTCATATTTTTAAAATCAAGTAGAGGGGAATCGAAGCATTGTTTTAGAAACCCAGACCACAGCTCAATTTTTCGATCTGAACTTCTTGCTATTAACAGAGCTTTGGACCTTGCCTTGGGGACTGATAATTCCCGAATTCGGATCCTCACAGACAGCAAGAAATCAATATAAAACTTAAAGGACTGGCCACACATTCTTGACAAGTTTGGCCAAGTCATTATTTCCGAATTAACTACATTCGCAAGCACCGGGTCAGTGAGCATACAGTAGACCTCTTCTCTTGTGGGCATAAACGGAAATAAAATTGCATTTGCTCTGGCCAGTGAAGGAAGCATAAGTCTCAATCCCCCCACCCTCCGCTAGATTGCAGGCCGTAGAGATCCACGCCTTATTTAAAGTAAGTACTTAATCGAAATGGAGGATTCCCTCAGAGCATGATTGGTATGCCGTTTGGTATCCAGGCTTGTTTCTGGCGTGCATCAGTCCAAAGAGTGCGCAAACGCTCTTATTTAGGCTAAGGTCTAGCCATATAAAAAGTCTTTTCTTCATCAGAGGTCAAAAGATGTAAACCCCTTGCCACTGCTCGGCCGACGGTTCTCACCCTCATATCATTGACTGTATTGAAGCCTTTGTGAGGCAACTGATGAATGAGGGGGTGTCAGTTTATCACTTATTATGTGAAACGATCTGTTGGACTTAGTTTGCATCGGTGTTCAGACCAAAGTGGATAAATAACAACAAATATTTGTAGCAGTTATATTTTTTAAAAGTATTCATTTATCTTTTCAAAAAAGTTATGTGAATTTTAATGAACGATGCTTGTTGTAGTAGAGTGGTACATTTGCCATTTATTTTTTCTCATGGCTAATAATTCTTCATCATCTGATTTTTTTACTGATATTTGGTACCTGATATTTGGTAACTTTTGATACCTGGTTGAATAAAATTCTAATTAATCACAGATTTAAATTAAAAAAAACTATTGTCGTCTTCTAATTTCAAAATAGCACTAACTATTATGAAGTGAAGTAATGACAAATTACATCCCCCCCCCCAGTCATGATTCTTGTGATAGAAGTCCATTGGCTTGAAATAAAATATACATTTTCTTATTATTTTTGTCTACCTGCAATATCAGAAATTAAAATTTATGAATAAACCTAAATGTTGAGCCCTTCTTAAAATTGAACACCTTAAGTTGCCGTAAACAACGCGCCTTAAGTTGAGAAACGGATGCCAGTATTTTTTCATCGAATCATAGTTCTTGATCTGAAATTACAAATGATTGCAGTCATTCTATCAATAAGACATCAGATACAGACTCTTTGTGAACAGAACTAAAGGTTCTATTTAGCTTTAAGTCTGAAATTAATATATCTATGATTGAAAGAAGTTTCGTATGGTCAAAGATAGCCCTTGGAACTATCAACTCTACAAATTATAAGCAAAATAAGAACAAAAACATTTCTCCACCAGTTGCAAAAGAAATTTGATTCTATTGTCTGTTTTTGTCCTTAGACTTTCACTTTTAAATATTAAAAATTATATAAAAACAATTTTGCTTATCCAGAGATTTATATTATTTAAATTATATATATTTTTAAAATATTAGAAAAATTATTGATGTTTTAAAGGAATGTTTCTAATCTAAAAGGATTAAAATATTTTGATGCAGATAATGAGAAAAATATCTACAATTCAATAAGTACATGGTGTGGCATATGTGGCAGGAATGGTGTGGTGCGGACAAACAATTTTTAATATAACTTGACTAAAACTAAAGAATAAGCAAATATAATAACAAAATATAACAAATAATAATAGGAGTAGACTTTTAATGATAAATGAATTTAATTTGTTTCAAAAACGTCCACCCACCTTTTGCAGCGATGCAGAGGCGCAAACGCTTACTAAAATTTTAAGCAAAGGGTTGAAAATCTCCTATCTTTAATCTATTCCTAACTTTAATTAATTCCATTCCCGCCGAAGCCATTGTTTTAGATAGTCCAAACTTTTATGTCGTTTAGTGCAAATTCTAGACTCTAAAATGGACCATACACTTTAATCATGGGATTGAGAATCAGCGAGAATTGTGCCTACTCTGCAGATATCATGTCCGCAATATGCGCGTTGCACCACTCTTCTGACTTTTCGCCTTGTGAGCTGGTGCGGAGTCTTGTTGAAACTCGCACTTATCCTTGCCGAAGTGCGTTTTGACCCACTGAAATACAGCAGCTTCTAGAATGTCCCGTTGGTATACTTTTTAATTTATTTTAAACCCCTCATCCACAAAACCCAGAGGAGTTTTGTCGTTGCCCAAATTCCGCGCCAGACCATGACCGACTTAGGATTTTTGCAATGTTCAATAATTGCTGAAATGTTTGGAGTGTCTGCAGACTATATCTTTTAGTTCTAGGAGTATGAGCTTTTGGACGGTAAAGAACTTCTCATTAGTTAAAAGAAATCTCTCTCAGAGCTCACTTGCGGCCTGTTTAAAAAGTTTTATACATCTTTGGAGCCGCACGGGTTTGTTTTCTTCAGTGAAACGTTCAATGACCTTTTTGGAACTTGTAAGGCTTTTGTAGAAACTCTGTTTTTGCCATTCGTTGCTCTTATTATTCCCTTTCACGAGCAATCTTTGTCACGGAAACCCTCGTATTTTATTGAACTCGCTTTATGAAAACCTTACGGCAATTGAAAGTGTTCATCTTACGTTTTCGTTCACTTCCTGGACTTTGACCATCATTACCAAGCTCTTTGAAACGACAGATTACGTCAGACACTGTTTGCCGACGCATACTAAGCAAACGAGCGACTTCATACTGTCGTTTCCCTTGCTAGGCTATTGTAAAAGAGCCAAAAAACAATACGTAAACTAAAGATACATTATAGAAATGTTATAATTGAAGTAGTAGACATACGAAATGAACGCAAATAAAAAAGAAATTAATTAACTTCTATTCTATGATGTAATAATTTTATCTGAGTTTTTTTGCTGCACAATGTAATGAATCAAAAACAGTATTTCATCGAAATCTTATTAGAAGAAAACTTGATATTATTTAAAATACATTTTGTAATAAACTGCGCAGTTAGAAGTGTTTGCAATAAGAATATCTTTAGTTCATTTTTTTAAATTTATACTACTTACCACCAGCACCTGTTCCTGCAAATGGATTGTATCTTTCTTGAATACCAAAGGGAGGTTGTTCAACGATCATCTGAACGTCTGCAGGGCTTTCTTTGCCATCGGTGCCTGGTTCATTTGACCTGATGCTGGCTCGATAGCCATTGACGTCAGCTATATAATCGACCACTCGGTACAGACCTTGGATATCGGTATATCCGTAGGATCCCCTCACTGTACCGCTTGCATCAGCTTCTGCTCTGTGGTAGTGACTGTTGCCTTGTTCATCAGCTGATTCATAGTTAAAGTTATATGGCTGTGGAGCTTCCTGTAAGCAAGAAATTATGTATATATAGATTCTTTGATCTAAAAATTAAACAATTTCAATATTTCTAATAATATTCTCCTTTTAAAATAGGAATAAAAAGGGCTAAATGCCTTCCCATCATTAAAATTTAAAAAAATAAATTATTTTCTAAGCTTTATCTAGAATTAATATGTATTTTATAAAATTAGGTATAATTTTCGTTTGTGTAATTTTTCATAATCGATAAAAATGCCATTTCGATTAAAGTTTTTATTTCCTTTAGAATCTCGAATAAAAATTTCTTAATTGAAATATTGTAATTAATTAAAATTTCTTAATTTAGTATTCATATTATAATATGAAATTACGGTTTTTTCGAAGAATTTCCTATTTAAGCATTACGAAAGTCATCGTTTTTAAAATATTACTTAAAACAAAAGCAAAAACTATTTTCTACTATTGAATATGAATGAAAGAGAAAAATTTCACTTAAAATATCTTCATCAGGTAATATTTATATTATTTATTTTATTTAAATTTTGTCAATTAAAATCTTTAGATGCTACGTTATAATTATGCTCTGTAAAATTATTTGTAAAAAATCTATTATAAGAATTAAAACCTTCTTAATGCATATAAAATATAGAATTTGCATACTCATTTATTTGTCGTGCCAATAGAAAAATTGATAATTTAATAATTAATACGATTATTGGTTACAGTTTTAAAATTAAATGAATATAAGTCGGTTCAAAATTATGGAAAATTAATTTTTCCTTTTATTAATTATTTAGTTTTTCGTCCAAAATTAATACATTCATTTATTTTGGAAATATACATTATTTTGCTTATATTATATTGTAAAAGAACACACACCCACACATACATAATATATGAACCTAGAACTGAGATATGCAGCATATGCATAATTCGAAAGTATGGGAGAGGGGTATAATAAATTATATTTTTATTTTTGTTAAAATTTCAATTAATTAAAAAATGGTATGAAATGTTGATGTTTTGTATGATAACTTTCGAAAATACTGTAGAACAAAAAATATTTCATTTTCTGAAAAATTCCAAAAATTACTTTTCCTATCATACCCGTTTCCTACCATATAACTGACGCAGTATAGCCAAATATGGCTCTTGCGCCAGTAAAACACACAAAACCAATCCTACCATATAACTGTTGCGCTAATTTTAGAACCTACTGTTGTCAAAATATTTCGTTACATTTCCCAATAATTCTATTCAATAATGAAGTTCAAATAATTTTCATTGTCATTAAAATTATATTTTAAAAATATTTTCTTCGATTATTTATGGCCAAAATATATATATATATATATAATATTTTTTTTCTTTTTGGTGAATAATTTTCTACTAAAACGCTTAAGTTTAGCGTTTCGTTTTCTAAATCTTACACTTATGAAACATGAGATTCAATTTAAAAAGAAAGCAGTTAAATGTTTTTATAGTTGTTACACTTCTAAATGCTAATGCTTTTCTATTATGTAAGAAAATGCTTAAAATATATTATTTTTCTTCAAATTAGAAATTTTCGCGGTTATTTTTTTTTTTTTTTTGTTAAAATGCACGACATTTTTAATGTATCGGTACACAAATTTCTTTATCAAATTATAAAAATTATCAAACATATTCAATATTTCTTTAAAGATTTCGATATTCACTAATTTCAATTTTAACATTTAAGCATTTTATCAGAAAAGGTGTAAGGTTTCTGCAACAGTAGTTATATGCCTAGTACTATATTACCATATAATATTTTATGAAAAATGTTTTAAAAAAACCAGAAAGCTTATAGCATAATAAATTTAACAATGTAAGGCGTTATCAATAATAAGAGTAAAATGTATTTCAAAACTGGAAGTTTATATATATATATATATATATAGTTTTTTTTTTTTTTCAATATTCATCAAAAATTTAAGATTTTTTTGTTAAATATATTACAGTAAATAGGATTCGACCAGAAAAGCAAAAGGCAGACAAAAATAGATGTGATGGCGTAATTAGATGTCATATAGCTTCAAAAGCAAGATGTTAGGGGGGAAAAACAAGCGATTTTTAAATAGGAATTTCTTGACATATCATTTTGGTTCTGCGAGAAAAATCAGAGCCCTCGAAACTCAGAAGTTGTAGTTACAGCGAAGTAGGTGTTCTGGTAATTAGGATAAACATTTTCATCTAGTAAATATTGAAATTGAATTTCCATACATACTTACATTTTGTGACACTTCTCGAGGAAATCCCGCCGATATTGCAGATCGACTGAATCCACTTGAAGTGAAACTATTGTCTCTTTTTTCGAAAGTGGAAACAGGTGCTCTCTCTGTTTCATAACTAGCAGGGGATGATCTATAATTTGTCGCCTGTGATCCACTCCTTCCTCCGGTACCCACAGTTTGACCAACAATGGCCATTACAATCACTGAAAACTTCCAGGAAAATATAAGAATATAAATAATTCCGAGTAAATCTTTGTGTTTAAACAAAAACTTAAAACAAACGTTATTTCGATCATCCTTTATTAAGATTTATGTGAAAGTTTTGGCCACTTACATCTAAACAATTTGTGTATCCGTCTTAAGCCGCCCGAGTGATTTATTTGCTATAAATCGTATACTGTTTTAGAATACTAACTGGTGTGTATCTTTACATTAATAAGCTTGGCGTAGTTTCTCATAATAATGCTTAATTAGAGAAATTAAATGTTTGAATAAATAGTTTTGTAAAAGCTTATTTTTACATAACAGTTAAAAACAGATTCGTCATCTTGAGTTCAAAGTTTTTGACTTACAATGTATTCTTCATGCACGAGAAAAGTTTTAATACGCATAATATTATTTTAGAAAAACGTAGTTTTTTTTTTTTATAAAAGTCATTCATTAATTAAATGTTTGGCGATTTTAAATCAGAAATATCCCATAACATTGGCAAACAAAGATTACGATAATATTTTCAAATTTTCTTCCCTTTCTTTGAATTCACTTAAAATTCAAAGAAATATCGACATATTTTTACTTTATTTCCAATTGCTTGATATCTTGATCAAATAGATTTTTCATTCAAGTCAGTCCAATTATTAAATTTCAAACCCTACTATTTCAAAGTAAATTATTTTTTCACAGCTTTCCATTTAGATATAAATTTAGTAAATTTTATCTTGAATTCATTACAATTATTTTATTTTATGCCATATAAAATATAAAATAAAAACTCAACCGATTAAATTTAAACTAAAGTCTATTATAAAATTATAACTCAGAATCAACAAACTATCTAAAAAAGACTCGCATATTGTTTAAAAAATATCATGTGCATTTTTTACTAGTTCATCATGATATCTGAAAGTCAATGGTTTACGAAATTATTTTTTAAATAAACAGCTATTGTGCTTTTTAAACTAATTTTAAATAAAAAAAATACCCAATTTCTTATTTAATTATTATTGTATATTCAGAATATTAATATAAATAATCAAAAACTATGTGTTATATAAATATGTAAGAATAGTAGAATAAAAAATATTACCCTTACAAGTTTCATTTTCGAAAGTTGTAGCTTCATTGGCGAGAGTAATACTGCCGAAACTTAAAACGAAATTCCGAATGAATGAATGAAAATACAGCTCGTAACTCCTTTTATACTTACCTTCCAATTCTACATAGCTAATAACACCTGCCTACCCTAAGAGAAAAAAATGTATTTTTAGAGGAGGAAAAGAGGACCAGAAAATTTCCTCTTAAAGGATTGAGATCGAAGAGTTTTGTTGAATTATCTTTGTGTTCACTAATCATTTTAAAAATCACAATCCTACCCTACCCTATTTATCAAAATGTAATATCCTTCCTTTTCTTCCGGATAAAAGGTCAGAATCTTAGGTTAAAGGTTCCGAAGGAAAAATAGGAAATGATAGTACATAATTCTATTCAATTAAATATTCAGAAGTCTATTTCTTGTGTTGTAATGCATTTGACACGAAGAAGGATTTTGTATTATTCTGTGAAAAATTGCAAACTTTAAAAGTAATATCTTTTTTTTTAAGTAATTGACTAAACGAGCAAATTTATTTTCTAGAATTTCTAAGTTGGTATTGTTCCAGTTAGAGACAAATATCGTAACAAAAAAATTCCGATTATAGCTCATAATTCCATTCAATAAAATATAGAGAAGTCCTTTTCTTGTGTTTTAAAGCAGTTGAAACGGAAGGATTTTCTAATGTTCTGTGTAGAAATACAAACTTTAAAAGTAATAGTTTTTTAAAGCAATCGAATAAAAGAGCAAATTTATTTTCTAGAATTTCTAAGTTTTCTTTCTTCCAGTTAGAGACAAATACCAAAATAAAATAATTTCTAGGATAATATATAATTAATTTCAAAGAAATATTGAGAAGTTTCTTTCTTGTATTTTAAAGCAGTTGAAACAGAAGGATTTTCTAATATTCTGTGTAGAATTACAAACTTTAAAAGTAACAGATTTATTACAGCAATCAAATAAACTAACAAATTTATATTCTAGAAATTATAAGTTGGCATGCCTAGTTGAAATTCACACCTGACTCCATAGTTAGTTTCCAAATTGTACATACGGGTAATATTTCAAAAGAAATAAATTTAGATGATATTGATGCTAAATTTATTTGTGATTGTTAAGTATTTTTCCTCTTTTTTCTGTAATTTAAATTAATAATTTTAAGCTAAAAATTTCCATAAATTTGTATCTATACAGCACTTCTTTCATTTCTCTTTGCATGTAATGGTTGTTGTAATAATGAAGTCAGTTACCTTTTCTTTGTTTTCCAGAAATTGACATACAATTAAATTTACTGTGTTATATTGAACAAATATTTTGTGATGTCATGATTTTAGGAAATAATTTAGAACCAAATTTAACATAGTGATACAAATCTATAATGTTGCTCCCCTGCACGGATAGTTCAATCAGTGAAAAGATCGTTTTACGATCAGTTCTGTTGGATGCTGATCGTCTGCCGAGTCAGTGATTCAGAGCTTGGGACAAACTTGGCGACGAATTTGGCGACAAAATAGATAATACTTGAAACCTCCAGAATTTTAGCAACTGAGCCAATAGGAGCCGAGATATGCCTGATTGTTCCAGAACCTTCTCTGCTCGCCTCGGGAACTATAAAAGGCCGGCAGTCTCAAGCCGAAGTCAGTCGTGAAAAGAGTCGTGTATTGAATCGAGGAAAGAGTCAACTATCAATATTTGGATCAGTCTAGAGAAGAGCAAGCTTTGTGTGGAGCTCAAGTGATTGCTGAATTGAGTTATGTACCGTGTCCTGGTGTTTATTGTAGAAGAAGCATCGAATCGTGTGAGAAATATCCAAGTGTGCTGTAGTGAGTCGGCAGTTGGATACAGCTAAAGCGAGGAGACAGGGGGAAAATGCAGACGTTTGAAGAGACGGCCGCTTTGTATGCTGTGGTTGTTTTTACTACCGATTACTACTTGTGGGTTACAGTTTGTTGCTGTGTGATGCCTGTGTTCGTTTCAGCTGTATATTTGTAGCTCTGTGTCTTCGTGTTTAACAAAAGTCATCGTTATTTTTTACTAAAGGACTGTTGATTGTGTTTCTTCATCGACTAACAAATAGAAAATGAACCCCCGAATTCAGCAACAATAGAGTCTGAATTAAATTGAGTCTATGTTTTGTTATAATTCTTAAATAAAAAAATATGTTAAGAGACTTAACACTATGTCTTTATCTGAACCACAATCAATAAAATTTAGTTGAGTAACTAAAATAAACATTATTCAGGTGAGAAAAACGTCATTTTATTTGCGATTCATAAATTATTCCTTTTTAGTGCTTTTTGTTTTGTATTTGAAATGTAAAATTTACTTCTATTGAAATCAAATATGCAAAATATTGAATAGGCTTTAAAAATTATTCAAATCTTTTGATTTAAAAATTAATTTTATTGATTCATTGAATAAATCATAAGAAAAAACAAAACTGATGCCTTAGATTATAAAACATATAAAATACAAAAGTGCTTTTTAATTTTATATACAGATCAACCAAGTGATGATTTACTTACATCAACAGAAAATCAATGATTATCCAAAATACAATGAAGCATATTAAAGATTACATATTAGGATTTATTTCTTACCACGTAATAGCTTATAACTCTAACAACATTCTGAATTATATACAGATGCACACGCAATGTAAAAGAGAAAAAAAAAGATATATTTTATAGTAGGTTATTTTATTATAAAGCTACTTTTAACCAAATCAGTACATTTTTCAGTTATATATAAATGATAATTTAACTTCCAAATTTTGATAATAATTTTTTGGGAATGAAGCATGAAAAGTTGTGTCATTTATAAATTTTCAAAGTACTGATGATATACATATCATACAGTTTATAAAAATTAAAATATTTTCTTGCAAAAAGTTCTGTTTTATTCTTTGGACGTACGGCCATTCTTGATCGCTTCAAATGCGAGCTGTGTTTTTTCAGAATGATGAAAGCTTTTTAATTTATTAAAAGAAATGCTTTTCGGAAAAATATATGAATTCAGTTAAGTAGATCCCATCAGCTTCATTGTTATCTAAACATTTCAATAAAACGTTCTGGACTTTCAAAGATTTCACTTTTTTCTCACTTTGTTGCGATTCAAATTCCAGTCTAATCATATACATCATTCTCTTCTTCCAATTTATTAGACTTTATACCAGTCTTGTAAGCTTGTGCTACAACATTTCCTATTCCGCCAATTTAAAAAATAAAAAAAAGTGTAAATTTTGAGGAACCGACCGTAATGGAGTTGGTTAATGAATGTTTGCTTCATTTCGAATACGAAGGGTGTTCTAACATTGAACGGACAAACTCAGAGGGTAATTACTAGATATGTAAAAGGACAAATATTATAATATAATAAGATGTAACAAACCACACTGAGAAGGCGTAAAACGTCCCTATCTGAATCCAGAAAGAGTAAATACATATAATGCATACATATGGACAATGAATAATCCTCATGCCAATGCAATATTCCTCTTTTCCCTCACCTGATAATTGGTATTCCGGCCAAACGTAACATCACCTGTTACCACACACATTGTTAAGCGCCTCCGGACTACCAAATGGGAGATTCTCTTCGCAAGTAGAGTCACTGTGTCTGGTAATTAGTAGAATCCAGATAAAGAAACACATATGAGTGTTTCATCGTTTTCAGGGAGATTCGTCGTATCTTCAAAGGAGAAGAATGTCAAAACATCCAGATATTAAACTTTTTTTTCCGTTATGAATGGACTCCTCACATCAATCACTAGCAACCGTTGCCGTTAAGTGTTGAAGTCAGGTGAACTTTAGCTGGTATTAGCGGTGAATTGAATATAATTAACAAGTGTTCTAAAAGGGTCAGTTACAAAAGTGAATCACTAATAAACATTCCGACGATCGACTGGATACCATTGAGGAAGCATAGCTGAACGACTATTGGATGATAAGGAGCTCAAGTGCACCAATGAGAAAATGAGAGGCGAAGATTTGACAGAAATAAAATGCGGTATTTTTTGAAGAGGAAACGGAAAGCAGTGAGAGGCGCGGAAGGAGAAGTCGGAGAGCCGTGAGTGTTCGAAGGTGTACCTGATTTTGTGAGAAGCTCCGTGTGATTCGGGTTTCTATGTTAAGATCCACCCGATAAAGATTGGTGGATTTCTTGAGCTACCCTTGAAGTAACCGTTTAAGCTAACAAACAGTTGGCGTGTGTGTGTGTGTGTGTGTGTGTGTGTGTGTGTGTGTGTGTGTGTGTGTGTGTGTGTGTGTGTGTGTGTGTGTGTGTGTGTGTGTGTGTGTGTGTGTGTGTGTTCCTAATTTATTGAAGAACTATTTCAAGATTAACTTTCAACTGTTGTGTGAATTTTGTAAAGAATATTAATCTAGATGCGAACAAGTTGTTCTTGTGTACATATATAAGGCTGTCAATAAAGGAATTGTTTGTTACACTACTCTTTTATTTGATCGGTCAGGATCAAGACATTACACCAGTGTACCATGGAAATTTCAACAGAGATTAGTGCCATCGTGTGGGAAGGAATCTTTGATGACTATATCTTGGGGTCATACTTTTAAGAAGCTCGCAGCAGAACGCCTGAAGGGAGTAACGCAGTTTGTTTTTCTACAACACATTCTCCCAAAAATGTTGCAAGGTATGCCGGACAATGTGCAACGAGGCATGTGGTTCATGCAAGATAGGGCTTCTGCATATTTCTCGCTACTATAAATACAAGGAGATGGTCTCATTGCTTGGCCTTCACGTTCGTCAAATCTTAATCCTTATGATTTTGTTCTATAGGATAACCTAAACCATTCATTTAAGCTTGAATATAACTTGAATAATCATCGCTGCGAAAGTCAAAAACATACCTGGTATCTTCGAGAGTATTCCGAAAAGTAGAATAGTAGAAAAAATAACGATTTCTATAATCATATGCTTCCAACAACTCTTGTTATAATTAATCAGAAAATTCTTTTTGTAGTTTTTGCTGTAATTTTTTAGCGTGACTTAGAGGTAATTCTGCTTGTGTGTTTTATGATTCCTACCATCTCAACATGGTTTGAAACATCATGTTCCACTACAAATTTAACTGTCTACTAAAATTCCTCTAAGTTTATCGATCCAATATTTGAACACCTTGTAATTTCATTCTTGGAACGTATTTTTAAATCTTCTTTTTCTTTTATATATTTTCCGATGACTTAGAGTCATTCTTAACATTGTTTCTCTTTCATACTTTTTTGGTTTATTTACATTGTTCAAATTTTTAAATTCTACTATTGTATTCATTTGAAATAATATTAGGTGAAAAGAAACTGTTTTCTTCAATCATTACTGAAGTGAGTCATGTATACTCATTTGCTTGCATATGGCTGCATTTAGGAAAACTTTTAGAACGTTTGGTTTTATTAGTATTTTATAATATTGTTCATTTAATAAATTTTAAATATTAACAACAAATTTCAACATGTTAATGTTCATGCTTTAAGATAAAGAAAATTATTTTTATATACAATCTAAATTTATTTCCTCCATTCTCTGATTAATTTCATCTGATTTAAATAATTCATTTTACTGAAAGTTTGTAAATTTTATTTTAATTTTCAATCCATCTGTAATCGAAAAACAATGCAATGATAAAATGATTTTTGTTGTTTTAAAGTTATGGTTTAAATGCAAATCTAAATAACTAAAACAATTTAATACGCATAAAAATATAGTATTCACAGCCGATTAAGAAATTAATCAGAAACGATGTTTATATCAAAATTTAAAACATATTATATATTTAAAAGAGCGCTTGATATAATTAAAAGGCAATCTGCAACTAAATTTCTTCACTGTTAAGATATTTCCTTTCAATTTAATACAAAATTAATTGTTACCACCATGACTTTTCCGAATCCTCCAGTTCCTCCAAATGGAGTGTATCTGTCCTGGATGCCAAAAGATGGTTGATCAACAGTCATTTGGATATCAGCAGGACTTTGCTTATCATCAGTGCCTGGTTTGTTTGTCCTGATGCTGGCTTGAAAGCCACTGGCATCGTCTATGTAATTCACCACTCGGTACAGGCCTTGGATATCGGTATATCCATAGGATTATCTTACTGTACCACTTCCATCTGCTTCTTCTCTGTGGTAGTGGCTGTTGTCTTGCTCATCGACCAATTGAGAGTCAAAGTTATATGGCTGTGGAGCTTTTTATTAGCAGAGAATATGCTACATACATTGGTATGTAGCATATTATATATTAAGTATTATAAATTATAACCTCATTTAAAAGAATGCAATAAAGATTTTTAATGTCATTTAAGAAAGTGCTTAATAGATATGTGTCCGGCTTACATGCCAACATTTAAAAAGGCGTGATTATTGAGTATGCAGAAGTTAGAAATAATTTGCGGGTGTGTAGCTTTTGCCTAGTATAAAAAAGCAAACATTATACATTAGTTGCTTGTTTTACACACACACACACACACACACACACACACACACACACACACATATATATATATATATATATATATATATATATATTGAAGAAGTATGTGAATCTTTTCAGAATATTAAATATTATTAATGATATACACTATTAATGAATTTAATTTTTTCTCAAATCTTATGAATCAGCTGATAATTAGATTATTTCTTTCTACTTTTGATGAAATTCCGATGATAAATTGCTTTACAAATTGGAATAAAAAGTATCTAAAGTATAAATGATTAAATTCTTATGCATTTTGAAATTTCTTTCTGCCTTAACAAATTTAGCATAAATGATTTGAGTATTCAGATGTTTAATATTTGTCAATACATTTTTTTAAATAATCAATTAAAATATCATTTGGTTAAAGTTTTCTATCAGCATGCTTTGAGAATATTTGATGCAAAATTTCTTAATTTTCATGTTAAGACTGAATAATCTCCACTTGAATTTCAATTTACTTTCAACACGCTGTTAGGCTTTATGAGATTGATTATTGTTCAAATAAATTTTCAAACCAAATATAACAAATGATTAAAACAAAAAAGATGTTTTCAATTGAAGCATTAAATTTTATTAAAATATCTCATTTAACATTATGTACAAAATTTCATATACTTCTACTCTATTAATTAAGATAATTACATATACTAATATATATTTCTGTTCCTGAGTAAATTTCTTATATGTATCGACTTGGGTTAAAGGACTAGCCACTTATTTATAAGAGAATTTTATTATGTCAAAGAATAAAAAATGAGTGAACACAAACCTGCAGCTTTATGTGGTGAAAAATTTTTTTCAATCGACAAACAATACTGCTGCCATTAACATTAATATAATTCAAAGAAAATTAGTTGAAAATTTGTGGTTATGTAAGATAACAGTACAATAATAACAAGAAATAAATATTCAGGGGAGAAACCAATGGAAAATAAAGGTAATTAATATAAAGAAATATAAATATACAAAACACATTCAGAAATGCATATCTCTAAATTTTCATATTGCATTTTATATTTTGAATTTTGTATATTATCTTTGATTTGGCAAACACTTTGTTGCCATACCTAAAGAGCTATTGACTGTAATTTACGGTTCCGAATAATCTTCCGAATGTGTGTGTGATTTAAGCACAGATATATTTTGGAATGTGCTCTTCAGAGTAATTTCTTTAATTTTTGATAGAATTATAATTCTTTGGGAATTAAGAAAAATTAGGGCGATTTTTCTTTGATAAATATCAAAATATTAGAGCATAAAAATAAATTTTGGCTTATTTAAAACTTTAAAAAAAAAACAATTTTTCATTGATGCCAGTTTAATTTTTATACAAATTTTTTATCTTATTAATTTTTTTAAATCTAAATTAATTTTTAAAAATATTTTAAAGCTTATTTTACAGCATTATATTTCACTGTTTAAAAAAATCAAATTATTTTCATTGTTGCTGCAAATGGTAAATTCTGAATTTTCTTCCTTTGTTGATGTAGGTGGTGCGAAGTTAAGACTTTTTTCCCCATAATGTGCAGGTTTCTATTTAAAGTATACTTTTTGGATACTTTGAAGTGCTAATTAATTAAAATTAAGTTTTAATTTCCCGATTAAAAATGATTATAATCTTTTAAAGTGTTTCCATTTTTAAACTATGTTGTTTTTTAATAGCATCTTATTGGAAGTATATAAATTATCGCTAAAAATTGTTCACTTAAAAATTGCTTTTTTTATTGTAATTCTCTGAAATTTTTGTTGAATTCCGAAAAAATTTTCATTAAATAATCCTCGAATAGATAAATTATAAAGAGTATTTATTATCATATATAAGCCCTCAACGCTAAATGATTCTGATCCTGTTCTTATGTAAAATAAATAATTTTTATTTTTAGCAAAGAAGTTCAAATATGTTAATAGCATACGTTCAAAAGAAACTTATCCATTATGGAAAAATATATCGTAATTTTATACCACCATCAGCAATAATGGAAAAACATTGAAATGAAATATAAGTAATGATAATGAACATAGTTTAAATTTCATTTCAGCAGTGAAATATATTGTTTCAAAATATTTTTAAATTGATTAAATTACTTTAAATATTTTTAATTGATTAAAAATAGGAACGAATCAAACTTTTATATTAATATTTTTATGGTAAAATTAGGTATAATAGAAAAGATACTTATTTGAATTTAAAAAAATATTTTTTACAATTTTTATGTTTTATTATTTTTGGAAATTGTCACAGAAAGTGCTAAAATCTTGCTTAATCATTAATTAATTAATTTTTAAATTGCTTCTAGTTTTAGGCTCCCAACCTCTAAAATATATATGTGCCAAATTTGACATCTCTAGATCAAACGGTCTAAACTCTAGAGTACCAACACACACACAAACATACATATATACTTCTATATTATTAGCAGAAAGGAAAGTTTTAAAATCTTTACAAAATATTTTCAACGAATCCTACATACGACCATTATCGAAGCATTATGTCCACAACGGTGTGTGCTATCTCCAACTGTCAAAGCATAAAAAAGGTCACGAGAATAAGGCTTACGGCTTTTATAAAGAAAAAACCGGAAATACTCGGAGAAAAAGTTCACTGAGTATTTTACTTTGGATGTCAGTAAATAATGAAAGTAAATTTCTGTAGCGAGAATTATAGTAATTAGACATTGAGGAGAGTGAAAAAGCTAAAAGTCATGCTATTCATAAGTGGAATTTTTTTTACGTTTGGAATAAAGAAGATGAGAACGAATTATCATATGAGTTTGTATTTTTAAACATTATAATTCAAATTTATCAGTGTTTTTAAAATAAATTATTTTTGGTTCACTTAAATCCAAACTTAAAAGTCATTTTTAACGCAACTTCAGAATTCAGGAGGCCTCTAGTTTTTGACTAAGAATCTACGGATCTAATTGTCATAATTTTAATTCCAAATTACGATATGAAAATCACAAGCCTAACAAGAACGCCTAGAAATTATGTGTCAAGAAAAATCACTTCTTATACTACAAAATCGTAGAACATTCCTATACATTTCCATATTCTCCTTTTTTCTTTTTAATCAGTGTTGATAGCATCTTATTCATGTTCCTAACCATGGGTCGACAAAAAGAAAATCCTTTTTAAAACCGTCACAAAAACTCCGACGTTTATATAAAGAAATAAAATAAAAGTTAACTCCTAAGCTTTACTCCTAATTTTTCAAATAATAAAATATTTTATTATTTGAAATAAAAATTATTAGGAGGTTTAGATATTTTAAACCTCCTAAATATGTCTAAAATATGTTTAAAAATTATTTTTTTAAATGTCTTATAAAAATATATAAAAAAAATGTCTTAAATATGTTATACGTTTCTAAAATAAATTTTTGTGCACGATAGTAACATTCAATTGATATTTAAGATTTATACAAATAGTCATAATTAGTTTTAGCATTATTTATTAATTTATTAAAAATGGATTCATATGTTTTTCCCAAATCCTCTTGAAATTGCAATTCGATTAAACTCATTTGAAGTGAAACTGTTGCCTCCCCCATAATGAACTGATGATCCACCTCCAAAAGTAGCTGAAGACACTCCATAATTAACATCGGATGATTCATAATTTGTTCCAATTGATCCAGTAATTCCTCCGGTTCCCGCAGCTTTACCAACAATGACCCTTACAAACACTGAAAGCTTCCATTAAATAAAGGAAATTTATATAGATATTTTCCAAGCAAAGTTTTCGAGGAACAATAGTTATTTCATTTCATTAAGTTTGTGATATTTGTGGCTGATGGTATTCTATTTGCTTCGTATTTCTATGCATATCTTCCGATCCTCGTAAACAAATTGCAATTATATCAATGAAGCCCTTATATTATGTAAACACTGCAATTATATCAGTGGTTTAAATGGCTTACTCTTGACAACTATTTTAATTTTTATCAATTTCAAGTTTCGAGGAGAATAATGCTCATTTTTCCATTTTCTTACTGCTAACATTTTTAATGCTCATTTTCCAATAATGTGATGGCATTTCAAATCTAAATTATTTTTCTTCAGTTAATTTGTTAAAGACTTTGAAAACAAGATCCTTATTTTAAAATTTTAAATCATCTTAATATTATTTGAAAAAATTATTACAATAATAAATTATATAGACAGATAGTCAAACATTAATCTTAATTAAATGTAATTTTTTTAAGTTTTCATTGATTGCTCCTTTTACTTAAATTGATTTTGCTTTGCAGCAATTAGTTTAAACAAAAAAAAATTCACATATATACACACACACATACACACACACCTAGAATTTAAAACTGCAAAAGTTTTGCTATAAAGTAGTCGTGTTCTTATTTTTTTTTTTTTTTTCATTATGGAACTGTTGCGGAAATAGTGATTTTACAATCGATTGAAATCAAAATGATTTCAACCCAGGAACCCCGCATGCAATATGTTCGTTGGATCCATAAATTCAAAACCGAATTAGTATCAATTTTAGAGTTAAATGGAAGACGAAGTATTAACATCACGATTTGAAAACACTGATACACTCGAAGTAAAGATCAGAGATTTTGTGTCTCGCGGGACAGCCGAAATATTGAATAATATCTGGCGAGAATTGAAATAATGCATTGATATTAATAAAGTTGCCAATGTTCAAAATATAACATTGAAATTTAATGAGTGAGGGATTTTATTAATGATGAATTGAACATATATTATGTGTATATTCAATTACGTATATTATACGATGTATTTAATATAATATACGATTATATAATATATTGAAATAATCATGTTCTAAATAATTATAACAATTCGAAACAATAATTTTTTTTTTGTAATCGATAAAAGATTTTATGACTGCCCTTTATACAATTACATTAAATCATAAAAAATGTCATATTGGCGCTTTCTACTTTTTAACATTTCCAAAGTGAATCTTTAGGTAATTTTAAATTTCTTTATTATCCTAAATTTTAATTTAAAGCTGAAAATATTCGTTTAAAAAAGAGCATCAGGTTTTCATTTCATTAAAAACTTGCTGCTTAGTTTATTCAAAATCTTCTCACCCAAACAAATTTTAAAATAAATAATAAATATTTAACCACTTTAATTTAAAAAGTAAATTATTTATTTTTGATTTATTAATTTAATTCTAAGGCTTATTAATTTAATTTAATTTTAAAAATAATTAAAGTTATTTTATTTTGTAATATAAAAAAAAATATTACCAGTACTTTTCTTAGTTTAGCATATTTACTTTAAGGCAAAGCCAATAATAATGCTATTAAGTATGCTATTAAGAAGCGATCACATAAATTTTTAATAATAAAATTTTATGGCTAGAGATTGACATTGTCCGAAATTTCAACTTTAAGAAATTATGTTAAAAAAATATTCATAATGTTTTATTCCAATTTTTTTTAAAAATAGAATGCACCTAAATTCTAATTTATTTTTCATTGTATAATCATAAAAAAATAACTTTACCAATCATTTTTTTAAAATTATCATCATATTAATATATGAAAGATGAAATTAAAGCATTTGTACCTTTAGAAATTTCATTTCTTGAAAGTGATGTCTGGTCGAACCAAGGAACATTATTAAAAACTGCCAACGAAGCAACTGAAGAAGTATTTAACTTTCATAGCTCCTTTTATACTATCCTCAGAAACAAATTGTATACAACCACCTGTCAACCTTAAGAGAAAGAGTTCAGTTTTCCTCATATAGGAGTGAAAGCGACGGTACCAATAAAAAATAAAAATTCTAAGCCTACCCCATCTATTTAAATTTAATGTCCCGTCTGACATTTCCAAGGAATAGGTCAGATTTTTAGGTTAAAGCTTTCGAACGAAGAATACATTGTGCTAATTTTGTATAAAATTCAATCCAGTATATTGCTGATAATTTGTTTCTCGTCTTGGAATGCAGTTAAAATAAAGAAAGATTTTAAAATCATTCAGCTTAAAAATAGTTATCTCAGAATGGAATGGTATTTTTGAAAACATTTATCTAAACTAGTGAAGTCATTTTATGAAATTCCAATTTTATTTTATAGAATTTTTAAATCATTGCAATTAACAAAAACTATTACAAGAAAATACAATAGAAAAAAATAATAATGTTGAGCTTCAGAATGATACTTAAACCTCTTAGAATTAGATTAAAAAGATTAAAAGTAAGTAAAATAAATATTCGTGCTTGATTGAAATATCACCTTAAATAATTACCAAAATATTTCATCAATATTAGAAAAAAGCTACAAAATTTCCTTGCGAGTTCTTCACATCGGTTTATTATAAAATAAGTATAAGTTTGTATCATAATATTGATTAATTTAATAAACTGTTGATTTTGTAAAGTTCTACATAGAAGAGCGATGGTTCTAGAACTATTAAATTTGGTTCTTAATTTCCTCTTGAAATGTAGATACTTACTAAAAATGGAGTTTCTAAAAGTTTAATGAGATTTCTAATGAACTGAAATTATTTAATATTTAAATTTTCTTCCTTAATGACTTTGCAGTAATAGCACTGAAAGATAACAAAATGTATCATTTTAAAATTCGCATTTGTATATTAACAATTTTATTCAGTAGCATTTTTTTTGACATTTTTAACAATTTTTCAATTAAAATCTTTTGCAATAATTTTTTAATATTACACTTCTTGAAATAGTTCTCAGTTTATTAAGTTATTGAATCACGATATAATTTTTAACTAAAGCAATTAACTAAACAAAATAACATTTAATTTTTTTAACTTTTTAACTAAACAAAATAACATTTAATTTTTTAACTTTTTAACTAAACAAAATAACATTTAATTTTTTTAACTTTTTAACTAAACAAAATAACATTTAATTTTTTAACTAAACAAAATAACATTTCCAGAATATTTAATCTTTAAGTAATCTTACTTGCATATTTTTGCCTCAAATTTAATTGAATAATATCTCATTTTATATCTTTTATTATTCTTTCATTCTTTTAGTTGATTTTGATATAGATTCATATGAATTTGTGAATTGGATTGAGAAATTGTACTGATGAAATATTTAAAAATGCAAACAAAAAAATGTATTCTAACATAAAATCATTATGCTACGATTTTTTGAGCCAGATATTCGATTTTTTTTTTATTGTTTCGGAATTTTTATTTTTAACAGTGTTTTTAATTAAGAATTTTTAAATTAAAATTCCTTAAAACATTATGCGTGCTGTAAGTATTTTATTCTGCCTTATGAACTGCATTCCCAAACAGAAGCTGAAAGCATTTTTAAATGTTTATTAAAGGCAACAGCCTACCAAGTCATTACTATGATATTTTGTTGAGATAGCATTGAGCTTACTTTTACATTATTCTTGAGAAATCTGCATTATGTTAGAACTAACTGCTTTATGAGCTGTAGAGGGAACCATTATATTGTGTATTTGGTGATTTCTTTCAAGATTTCGAAAAATTTTATCAAGAGAAAGCAAAAGGATTGTGAAAACGTTGCTTAAATTTCGCAAATAGATCAACTGAAATCTTGCAACAAGTTTATAATGAGGATAATTTTAGCCAATTCCAACGTTTTTAATGACATCTGTATTTAAAATGGCCCATGAAAACTCACCAAAGGCAATCAGTTTTTATCTAACCAAAATCTATTGGACACCTAAATGAAAGTACTAATGCGTGCAAAACATTGATTAAATGCAATAATATCGCCGAAAATCTAAGAATAAGCTAAAGGAAATTCCAAATAATTTCATTTGATAATTTGCATATTATATAGCAAACCATTTTATTCCTGATATGAATGGAAAAATATGAATTCCCTTATAAGGTAGTCAGCAAACAGTTTATGTCTAATCATCCCAATGCGGATAAAAAAGACCATAATTCCTGGCTTCAACTTACGGATTTCTTTTATTTCTAAAATTCAAATTATCTTTGAAAAGAATATGAAACAACAGAAAAACGCACCAATAATTTTGATTGGTGCGTTTTTAAGTTTCCATACTTAGACAGATAGACAGATTTTCTAATAACGCATTTCCTCAAATTTAAATTTTCGTGGATTCAGGAAGCTGAAAGGCTCCACTTCCAAACTTTTGACGATTTAAATATTTGATCATTGCAGATTTCGTATATTTCAATAACAATAATAATTTTTGGTTAATTTTATTCCGAAAGTGATATATGATAAAAATAAAATCGTTATATAAATATGATATTTCGTTGAATAGGTACTACAGAGTACAATATGATTCAGTATCTTCTATTTAGTCCATTATTTAATCTCCTGTCTAGTATGATAAAACACAAACCAGGTAATATAAATGAGCGAACACCTATTGACCAAACGTATTAAAAGTATTAATTTACTCACATGAACTAGCTTTCATGAACTGTATTTTATCACAACAAAATAAATATTTATTTTAGATTATACCTGCATAATAATAAAATTTGTAAAGTAACGAAACTAACTAGCGAATAAAAGTTGCAAATTTACTCTCGTTTTTGAGGCTGGAGAACTTGAAAACATTTAATTTTAATATATATCTCTAGATTTGATAGAAGTGCGAACATACAATCGTTGATGATTAAGAAATTATGCACTTTCGTATAAAATAGAAATTGATAAAATGGGACCAGTGGATGTGGTTGGTGAAACTATTGAGTTATTCCCTTCATAGAGAATTTATAAGCGAATTGTTTTTGAGATTTCTTTCTTAATCATTGTTGGTTTAAGACACTTGACGATTGATGACAATTATGTGTCAAAACTTCCATTTAGAAAAAAGTTGTTAGAAGCAGACAAATAGTTAAAGCTGTAGTAGTTAGCCAATAAAGCCATTAGTTTTGCCAATTATTTTACTAACCTTGATTTGCTAGATGATGTTTCCCTTCCAGTATTAAGAAGTAATATCAAATCATTTGCTTCATACAATTTTTTGTTGTTGGCTAATATAATAAAATGCTCATGATCCTCGTTAACAATTTACTTAATCAAGCCATATAATGTTTTGAGTCTAAACAACCAGTTCAAAGAAATCTTTTGAAATGAATGGAGTGCCACTTTCTTTCTATTTATTTTAAATGGAATGAAAATTTATTTATTGATACTTGGGCAAAATTCGAAGACTATAGAAGTGTCACATTTTATTTGAACTGTCGAAGATAAATATACATTTAGAGCGTTAACAACAATCCATCAAATTTAGAAAAGTAATAAACTTGTTTAACTCAGATAATATAAGAATCAACTAGATCGAAACTTTGTTAAATCATTACACTCTACAACAACTCCAAATAGGTCTTTGTTCACTACGATAAAGTCTTTAATAATCACATAAAAACTCTGTGGCAAACGATATTTAAAATTAAAAAAATATTCATGAAATATAAATTGACCACACAAATTAAATGACAAGAAATAGCTTATCAACAACTCTTTCCATATTGAAAGTCCTCAAACTTCCGTTCAAGCAAAGAATGGCGGACGCTCGAAAATTCCAATTATTCCGGCGAAATTTCCACTGCCTTTCGTTGTGATAAATGATAAATTGGGATAGATTGTTGTTCGTCAGAATAGCCTAAATAAGTTTTATAAATTTTAGGAGATTTTCTTAAAACTTTCATCTCCTCTGAACCCCATACTATGTTATAAGCCCTCTTGAAAGCCGTCAGCCAAGCAAAGTCCTCTATTATATACCAGAAAATTTTGAGAGAGAGTGAGAGTAAGTCTCTATCTTGAAAGAGATTTCTATCTTGACAGAAGAATCCTCACGTCCAAGTTTGCAGAGAATTTTGAGATCCAAATGTCTTCGAAATAAGACGATAAAACGCAGAATCTACATCTTTCTTGTATTGGATTTCAGAAAAAAAAAACGCTTAATATCGTGAAACCTAATATTTATGCCATAGCTGAATCGAACGCATAGGCTATACATATATTAACAATATTCATTCCTTTATAGAGCCATTATTTCTTATAATGTTTTGTTACGATTGAATTTAATTCAATCTAATTAACTCAAGTGATTTATTAAATAAAATTAATTTGATTTGAATCTACTATTAATTTTTTAATTAATAGTAGATTCTTTGTTATAGCATGAGGTACGAAATTTCAGTATATAGACTTCTATTTCATCAAAAAATTCGATTAGAAGGTCAAACTTCTCTTTGCTTTAAATGTTGGTACATTATTATTTCAAAATGATAATAATAATTAATTAATTAATTCGGTTTCTAAAACCCCATCATGGAGTTCTTTTATGAGGTAATATTTTTTTGAGATTTTTTAAAGTTATTAATAAATAGCAGTATTAATCAGAAACTTAAAACAATTTACAATTGAAATTTTAAAATCATATATTCGGTGATGTGTGCACAAGGTCTAAAAATTGATAAAGGAAACATTTTTAGGTAGATTCCTATAGGAAGACTACCTATAACAATGGTTCTCATGACAATTTCTCATGAAAATTTTCTCATGAAAATTTCTTCAATTCTTCACCGATCATGGTGTCTATAGTCCAAGACCTAATTACCGTAGTCATCCTTTTCATAATATTATCTTATGACAAGGATGACAACGATAATTTTGGTTTATATTTTAACTGACTTGGAAATCAAAAAACTTTAAATACAAAGGTTTTTGGTTTTAACGAGTCGCTAATTTGTCTAATTAAATTTATTAGAAATTTAAAAGCCTCGGACGATTTCGTAAATGGTCCATCTAGATCAAAGGGGTGGATGCTTTCATTTCGCTTTAATTTCTTTAATATTGAAATTAGAAAAATGTTCCAATTAGCCAAATGAGCGTCTCATTAAGACAAACAACTTTTGTATTTAAAGGTTTTCGATAACTGCAATATATTAGAAGTTAGGGGCTGAAAAGTGATTTTCGAGCCCTAATTTTGACGGTTTCTAACATTAACAATTTATGCTGCCTTATAGTAATTTAGATGTAAAGAAATCTACCTTTACCTTCTAGCTTCTCGAGAGGAATTTTTTTTGTTATGATTACTACCCATTCCCTCTAAAAATTTATTTTCAATGTATTTTGTTTAATACTTTATGTTTTAGAAATTCAAATCTCTGAAGTGTATATGTACATAAAAATGCTTACAAATCCAGATACTTTAAGCGAAATATAACTTTATTGATTCAAGCAAAAAATAAATGTAAAGCAAAAGTGATGGAAAATTATAATGAGATTCAAACTTATGTTATACACAGAAACGTCAGAAAATGTATCAAGAAGTGTATGGCGCATATTTACAAGAGAATTAAAGTAGTGATTGAACAGAAAATGTAATGAAATTTACACAATGCTTAATATCACATGGAAAGCACATTGACTATACAGCAGTTATTATTCAAAAAACAAATAAGCATATGCAGATTCTTGTAACAGATTCTTCTATACAGCGATATGTAACAAGAAAGTAATAAAACAATATCCAATGCCAGGTCATTTTATCCACACTTTTCTTTTCCAACCGAATTCATTAAATTACCAACCATGCAGAAAAATTGATAAATTATCATTTTTTTAAATCTTAATTTTGTTGGAAAGAATTATGAATGTATGTGTATCACAAAACATTCAAAGCAAGGATTGTATATGTACAACAGTACAATTTTGACACAGAATTACAATTTACAGATTAATAACATCTTGTCTGGTAGATTGAAAAAAATTAAATCTTATATTATGAAAGCAGCCAACGATTTTTTATCATTTCTATCGTCATATTTGATTTTCAAAAAAATTGAAGACTTTTTGTTTTATATATTATTATGAAATGTCTGATACAATCTTTGAAAATAGCTTTTACTTTCTCATATTTGGTAATTCTATTGAATTGTTGGATTTTCCAAATTTCATATGCTTTGTTTGCAAAGAAAAGTTGGCTTTAATATCCACTTTTTCCAGATCTTGCACCACCTCCAGCTCCAGTGACTGCAGCTGCATTGCCGCCTGATCCTTTGGATTCAATTCCAGATGTAAACAGTTGCCCTATAGCAGAATAAGCAGCTGAACCTCCAGGGTTTCTTGAACCTAAGAGGTGAGCAAATTATTAATAAAGATGACTTTCCTAATATTTCATTAAAAGTACTCACACACATTTGTTAAATGATATAGCATAATAATATGTTTGGTTTACAAAGACAATGTATGACTGCAACGTCAGTCATTTAAGTGATTGCATCAGTCTAGAATAAAAAGTAAAACAAAATATATTGGGAGACGTTTTTATTGGATATAATGTAAATACCTGAAATCTAACATAATTCCATTAATACTTAAAAGTCAACCGACAGGGAATCCTAGAGATTCCAAGTTCGAGGATATTCTGTGGCGAAAGAAAGAAGAATACTTAAAAGTATTATTTTGATTATGCAATTGTATTGCAGTTCTATTTTCCCAAACCAATAGCAATGTCCAGAAGTTAAAAACTTTGAAATAAAGAATTCTGTGAATCCTTCCGAACATGTTAGTTTAGTTCAATATTACAAACGTAATATATCAATCTTAAAACTGAAAGTACACTTGATAACATTGATGACAAAAAAGTATATTATTAATTGGCTACGCTATAAATGACAATAAATAGTTTTTAAAAGCATATATATCTGCTTGTTCCAAGATTAAAAACAGGCAAGTACGTTTGTAATATTATTCTGTATTTATCCTGACTTTTAGGCATAGATTCAATATATTTACCCTATCTTTCATTGGAATAATTTTATAAGTCTTTTTACATTGCTACAAGTGCAATTCAAACTGGTTTAAAAAATGTTTCTACCAACAAATAGGGGAATATTCATAATTATGAAAAAATCATCTAGAAACAAGGCCCATATCTAAACCTATCACAAACAGGCTCGATAACATTAGAAATACAAAGCAAGCGTATTATCATGAAATTTAAATATCTATGCTTTTAGAATCTTTTGTGGGGGAGGATTTATCAGCATTTTAATTCAAAATTAATTTAACTTACCGCCAGTTCCTGTAAATCCTCCAGTTCCACTATATGTAGTGTATCTGTCCTGGATACCAGCGGGAGCTTGATCGACAGTCATCTGGACATCAGCGGGGCTTTCCTTTCCATCTGTGCCAGGTTCGTTTGTCCTGATACTGGCTCGGAATCCACTGGCATCGGCAATGTAATCGACTATACGATACAGACCTTGGATATCGGTATATCCGTAGGATCCCCTCACTGTACCGCTTGCATCAGCTTCTGCTCTGTGATAATGGCTGTTGCCTTGCTCATCAGCAGCTTGGTAGTCAAAATTATAAGGCTGTGGTGCTTCCTGTAAGCGAAGGGTTTGGTGAAAAGTCTATTTCCCTGATGTTTCAGCTTCATTTAGTTATAGTTTGATATTTTATATTTATGCCTTTAAAAAATCATAGAGTCCTTCTAAATTTGATCTCTATAAATCTATAATTTCCCTCTTTAAGAGGATTTCATGATAGAGTAGAGCTTTTCTATCATGAACTGACTTATGATGACTCAAATGACTTATTATGACACAAAATGCAATACCTAAGTCAAGAAAAGGGAGCTTCAAAAGGAAAAAATGTCTTTTCATAGCTTAACTGATTGAATTATCTCTTTATATGCTTTGATTACTAATTAAATCCACCATGTATTGTTTTGTGCAGTTTATTCATCTTAGGCATCAAATTGTTTCAAGAGGGCATTTTCTTTGCTTAGTTTAAGATCAGTTTCATAAAGAAAATACCGAACAACTTATTCAATGGGCATAAAATTGTGTAGTCTGCCTTTAGCTAAACAATCTTAATCCCCCCTCTCCCAAATAAAATTTGATTCCGATACTAGAGCCGAATTGTGTACTTCTATTCCAAGGTAGGCCTAATTAAGGAGGGATATGCTACTTCCAGCATAATTGCATAATTATACTTTCTACTTGGATTTTTGATCTATAATCAATGATCTTAGGGTCAGCATTTATTTGTTGACCCTAAAGTGTTGACCTTGAAGTGTATCTAGTTTCCACTTTTTTGCAGCTGAATTTATTGGCTTCAAGCACTTTTGGCTTGATTAATTTTCATTTTATACATTCATATTAAGCATAATTCATATTTCGTATTAATTATTTCTCAAATATTGTTAATATAAGGATAAAGATAATAAAAACTTTAAAAACAAGTTAAAATAACTAAGCAATTGAGCATAAAAATTAAGATGATTATCACTTTATTCTCTCCTCATTAACATCTTGTATATTGGTTATTCTCTTCATTAAAACCATCAGGTATTAAGTTACAGTTATCATCCTATAGAAATAAGCACAGACATTATAATGTCATAAAAATTAAGAATTTTACAAAATATTTTTTATTTGATAACCAATTTCTGACGTATTGTAATCTATTAATTGTAAATTAAAATGGCTCATGCAATTTTGCAGCATGTAACTCCTGTTAAATGCATCTCATTATCTTAATGCCATACAGTAATTAGCTTAAATGTATCAATAGCTAGAATTGTTATCCGTAATAATTAATAGTAGTTAATAAAGATACTTATCTGATACTTATCGCCCTCATAGACAATTATTTCTTGTTTTATATTAATTTATCTTGTATGAAAAAAAGGAATATATCGTTATTTTAATCTAAATCTTATTGTTTGCACGACTTCATCATAGATCCTCTGTATACAATTAATTATATGGAGAATTATTAAAGCCGTTTAGAAATTTTATAGAAAAAATAAATATAAAAATCCATTATTTCTTATTTAATTTGAGCAATCCTTACGTTTTGCCCAAATCCTCCTGAGAATCCTGATGATGATGTAGATCCACTAAATCCACTTGAAGTAAAGCTGTTACCTCTAGAAGAACCTCTCGATGATGTTGAATCACTAAATCCACTCGAAGTAAAACTGCTGCCACCTCCATAGTTTACTGCGGACCCACCTCCAAAACTGGTGGAAGACGTCCCTCCTGCCCCGTAATTAACTGATGATGATCCATAAGTTTGAGTTCCTGCTCCACTACTTTTCCCTGTGGCCACAGCTTGGCCAACAATGGCCATTATGAGAACTGAAAACTTTCATAAGTAAAAGAATTTACTAATAATGGCCAGTATAAGAATTGGAAGCTTTCATAAATAAAAGAATTTATCAACGAAAGCCATTATAAGAACTGATAGCTTTCATAAATAAAAAAAAGTATCATTAATGACCATTATAAGAACTGAAAGCATTTATTAATAATGGCCATTATAAGAACTTAAAACTGTTATAAATAAAAGAATTTATCAACGAAAGCCATTATAATAACTGATAATTTTCATAAATAAAAAATTAAGCAAAAATGGCCTTTATAAAAACTTAAGGCTTTCATAAATAGAAGAATTTATCAACAATGATCAATATGAGAGTTGACAGCTTTCATAAATAAAAAAATTGCTAATAATTGCCATCATAAGACTTGAAGGCTTGCATAAAAATCGAATTTATATTGATATAAATCTGGTTTGAGAATTTCTTTTGATGATTTAAATTGAATCTTCAATATGCGATTTAAAATTTCAAAATAAAAATAATATTTTCAGCATACAAAATTCACACATAACGAAAGAAATATACTAAAAAATCAATATAGAATTTTAAAAAAATTTAATTCTACATTTTATTCTAAAAATGAATCTTTATATCCTAAATTCTATTTTAAATTTCTATTTTATAAATTCTAAAAAAAAAAAATTGTTTATTATTTATTAAATATAAAATTCTATAAAATAACCACAAGAAGTCGATGCATAAATGTATAAATTTAATAATATATTAAATAAAAACTTAAAGTGGTGTTAAAAAATATGTTTTCTCATAACCTTAATGAAAAGGATGCCTTTAACCGCAGCTATAATATTGGGGAAAAAACATAAGGAAAAGAATTATTCTTTTAAATATTAAAAATAATGCCCCACCTTCTTAAAGCAGCAACGACAGCATGCATTTTTAATGGATTGATAAACAAAATAAGATTCTTCTCAGATGATAGCTATTTGAAGAATATTCGAGCTTCGATGAAATGAGAATCCGATGAAAATTTTTTTAACCTCCAAACCTATCCATAATAACCATTCTCAAAACAGAATCGGGCGTTCTTATTCTTTGCAAAATAAATTTTTTCTAAGTCATGTGCGATCCTTCAGTACAGAAAGAATTAAAGGTCAGAGAAGGGAGTTGAAAGTATTATCTTCACTAAAATTTGAAAATTGATTTCATGGTGGAAAGAGGATCTAAAGAAGGAATTAATATGTAATTTTTTTTGATTAAACGTAATTTTGCAATTACTTAACGTATTATCCAGTTAACTTTGGTAGCTTTAATTTTAAAAAATTCCATGGGATGTAGTGCTTGCAACTACCATCTCGTTTCTAAGATACAAGAGGATTCTTTAAGCCATGTTATAAACAAGAAAACAAATGTGCTCTGACCTCATTCTGCAAACTTTCACACCATACCAATGTAATATCATTTTATGAGATATTAGATTTAGTATTCAAAACTAGAAAATTTGTTTCTTCTATAAGAAATTTTCTGATCATGAAATATATAAAGAAGTTTTATTTTATTAAATCTTTCTTTTACAGGGACCAAATTAAACACTTACAGAGGGGTCCTGTCGCTTTATACTGCTATGTCTTCAAAAATGTTTGTTAGAATGGGTCAAAATAAAATCGGCCTTATTCATATTAAGTGAAATGTATAATCTAGCTATAGACTTTTCCTCTAAAAGAATTTCATATATATATATATATATATATATATATATATATATATATATATATATATATATATATATATATATATATATATATATATATATATATATATATATATATATATATATATATATATATATATATAATGTATATATATATATATATGGTTAAAACATCTTCATGTATCTTTAAGATGAAATGAATCGTATACATGTTTATATTTATTCCTGGTTATGTGAAATGTATTAAAATGGTATAATCCAGTATTAATTAATTATAATAGATATCCAAAAACACATTTAATTAAAAAATGAAAATCCTGAATATCATTGTAGGAAAATCGTCGTACAATAGTTGAGGGCTGTAAAAAACGAAACTAGATTATAGTCTCTAATACGAAATAACGTAATTTGATGATATTTTCTTTTGTCTTATTTATTTTTTTATATTTTTTTCCTTATAATAAAATAATGTGAGTACAAAAATTATTGAACCGAAATAAATTTATAAATAATATTGATAACATTTTTAGAACAGTTTCTCTATAAATATTTCGGAAATCCCTTTCTTCGTTAGTGCCTATCTATTTACTTCCAAGAATGATCTGCAAATTGAATTCTGTAACTCTAAATTCAATATAACCTTAAAAGTTCTATATAACCTTAAAAGATTGTTTTATATTATAAACTTCGCATTATATAACCTTAAAAGATTGTTTTATATTATAAACTTCGCATTACAACTCTCCTATTTGTCAGAGAATATCCAGCATGCAAATAATATATAGTTATAAAAATATAGAAAGTTGTTTATGTGAACAAAGCTTGAGGTCCATCTTTTTTGCATAAATTAATCTTAAAATTAAATGAAGAGACTACAATCAGAGTATTTTTGTTCAAACAAAATAATTGTGCATCCAATAAAAAATTTAAAACAATGTATTTAAATAAAATCCAAAATGATCCAAATCCAAATGTATATTTGCAGATTTAAAATTCTGTCCAATTATTTTAATTAAATGATTTTCAGTGATAGTTCGATAAAAATTCTTTTAAAAAAAGTAATCACTTCAGTTCAAAACTGATTCATTAGCATAAATTATTCATAAATAAGGGGGTTGTTTATATAGTATTTAAGTAATTTAGTAAAATGTGAGAATTAATATTATCATTTTAATATTTTTGAAAGTAATACATAAAGTTTCAAATGTTTTGAAGCAAACACAGAAATTACATGCAAAAGTAGTCTTCCATTTCAAGCAAATTTATTGTCATTTAGAAATTCATCAAAAGTATATATGAATTTCTTTTAGAAAAGATGTCAATTTCTAAAAATCCGCTTTCAGTTTTCAGTTTTAAAAAGTTCCGGATAAAACTATTACTCTTAGAAAAAAACTATTCTTAGAAATCATTCAAGATTAAAAATATTCAATTATTCCAGATCAATTAATGTCTTAAATAAGAAATTGAAATCGGTCAGTTGTATTCAAATCATGTTTCCATCTAGGCATGTCATCCATAAAACCCTCCCCGGGACCAATTAGAAGTAGAAATGCATGGAAAAAGCACTCGTACGGAATAGATAAAGAGAAAAAATAATTAATCTATTGTGTTAATTAGGACTTATCATAAAGGCTTCGCACTAGACTTCTTCCATTTTATTGTTTGCAATCTATGTCAAGAATTTTTCTTCCAAGATTTAATTGAAGCTTAGCATTTAAAACATTCTTTTCAAAGTGTGTGTATGTGTGTTATTTTTTCATTCCAATTTAACAGATAATAATTTTTTATTGTTTGATTTTCGACAGTAAAAGAATTAAAGTTTTTATATTTATAAACTTCAATAAAGACTATTTTAAGATACAAAATATGCCTAAAATGACATTAAATTAAGTCAATTAATGCATAAAGTGATATTAATTCAAATATTTACTTTAAGGAAAATTCATTCAACCAAAATTCTAAATGAAAATGTTCTGAGGGTAGATGACTCGTATAAATTTTAAATATTTAGTACTTTTTCTAGATTTTGATATAATTTGAAGTTCAATGTTTGAAAAAATAACTAAAAATAAATATATAATACTTCTTTTAACCGAAAGTATTTGTATTTTCTGATTATCTATAGTTCTGTTTATTTTTCTTACAATTAGATAGACTGTGGAAAGGATCATATTTCAAAACTTACATTTTATATAAAATTTTAATACAATTTTAGAATATAATATTCCTTCTTCACTTTTTTTAACTATAATATGTATAAATGTATATTGCTTGTAAAAATATAATCAAAAGTTATTATTTTATTTTATCAAACAAAGCAAATTAACTAACATATGCATTTCTTAATGTAGGGGCATACTTTATGAATCTTTTAATATAGTTTTTATGCTTTTAGTCAGGGCAATCCTTCTTATTGTTTTAATATGCTTAATATGCTTTTTTGTCAGGGAAAATTTTTTAATAGCTTTATGTTATTTAAAATTTAGCCATTCGAGAAATTATTATCTAAAGAATAATAATAATACTTTTTATAATAATTAAATTTATCCAAATAATTAATTAATAATTTTATCCAAATAATTAATTATCCAATGATTATTTTATCTTCGTAATAATTAAATTTATCCAAATTTTTATCTGTATTTGATGTAATAATCAGAAGATAAGATAAATTATTCTATTTTTTTTTAAAAAAAACTATCTTTTATATACATATAGAAAAAGAGCATAAGAAATAGCTTTACCTTTACGAATTTCATCTTTTGAGGAATTTTGGAAACCGTCTTCAGACTGAAGAGAAGAATACTTTTGGGATTGAAACCGAAACTCTGAGTGAATTCCAATAACACTCGTAATTCCTTTTATACTTACATCTCAACAGCAATTAACTAACAACAACCTGCCTACCCTAAGAGAAAGTGATGTATTTTTGGAAATTGAAAGGGGGTCAGGCACTTTCCTCATAAGGGAGGGAGTACGAATCCTTTTTAACGATGCTTCTCATATTCAAATAAAAAAAAATTAGGATTTTAACCCAACCCTATCTATCAAAATGTAACATCCTTTCTGAACTTCCGGATGAAAAGGTCAGACTTTTAGGTTAAAGGTTTGTGGTAAAAAAAAAATGTTAATTGTATACCAAATTAATTCTATTCAAATTTTGACAAGTCTGTTTCTTGAGTGAAAGTAGGATGAAGAGAAATTTTTGTGTTCGATTCTGGGCTCAATTAATCTAAAGAATAAAAAAATTTGGAAAATAATAAAGTCCATTAGTGCTGATTATTTAATGAAATTTCTAAACTAAAAATTATTAATTGCTGATAAACTGAAATTAAAAATTATCGCTACTTTAAATTATTACTAAGGTCAAAGAATATAAGAATAAAGCAAAAAAAAATTAATAATTACGACAAAGAATACAAGAATAAAGTAAGAAAAAATTAATAATTACTAAAGAATAAAAAAATTATGAATGCAATAATGTAAAATGAAATGATGTGAAATAATGTAAAAAATGATGATTAATGTAATGAAAAGTAAAATTTAATAATTATGACAAATAATGAATTTATATTTTTGTATGATTAAATTCATCTACAGATTATTTATTTAGATGATTAAATTCATTTAAATGAAAAAAATTGAAGATAATAAAATACATTAGTGTTGAGTATTTAATGAAATCTCTAAGCAAACAATTATTGCTAATTACTGGTAAACAAAAACTAAAAAGTATTGCTACCTTAAAATATTGCCATTGACAAGGAAAGTCAAAGTATACAAGAATAAAGTAAGAAAAGTGAAATTTAATGATGATAAAAATAATAATCTTTTTATAAAATTAAATTTATCTGCAGGTGAATAAACAACTTTTGAAAATGATAAATTACACTAGTGTTGATTGTTTTAGGAAATTTCTGAACTAAAAAAAAATTGCTAATTACTGATAAACTAAAACTAAAAATTATTGATACTTTAAATTATTGCTATTGTCAAAGAAAAGTAAAAAAAAAAAACACAAGAATAAAATAAGTAAAAAAATTAATGATGATTAGTAAGAAAAGTAAAATTTGATGATGATGAAAAAAATATTTTTTTTATATAATTAAATTCATCTACAGGTGAAATAAAAACTTTTGAAAACAGTACAATACA
Source organism: Argiope bruennichi (assembly GCF_947563725.1). Lineage (NCBI taxonomy): Eukaryota > Metazoa > Arthropoda > Arachnida > Araneae > Araneidae > Argiope > Argiope bruennichi. The sequence goes on from NC_079154.1 coordinate 63,472,446, forward strand.
CCGGTGTTGATTATTTATTGAAATTTCTAAACTAAAACTTATTACTAATTACTGATAAACTAAAACTAAAAATTATTGGTACTTAAAATTATTGCTAATGACAAAAGAAAGATCAAAGAATACAAGAATAAAGAAAAAAATTAATAATGATTAGTAAGAAAAGTAAAATTTAATGATGATGAAAATAATAAATTTTATTTTTTGTATAATTAAATATGTATACAGGTGAAATTAAACCTTTTGAAAATAATAAAATACACTAGTTTTGATTATTTACTGAAATTTCTAAACTAAAAATTATTGCTATTTACTGATAAACTAAAACTAAAAATTATTTCTACTTTAAATTATTGTCAGCAAGAAAAGTCAAGAAATACACGAATAAAGTAAGAAAAAAATTAATAATGATCATTAAAAAATAAAATTGTATGGTAATGAAAGATAATAACTTTATTCTTATTGTATAATTAAATTCATCTACAAGTAAAAAATGACCTCTTTAAATGAACTCCAGAAATCAAAGACTGCATAATAGTTCATTTAAATATTCTTCACGAAAATAAATCTCAATGTGAGCAGAAAAAATTGTTGCCAATATATTTATTTTTGTAGTTAAAATTTTAAAATTTACTGAAAAATTTCTGTGTAATCTCCTTTTTTGTAATATATACATATATTCTCTGGAATAAATATTACGTTAACGTTCAAATTATTAAATTATGGAATCCACAAATTCTTTCAATAATTTGTCCAAAATTTGCTTTATTTTCTTGGTTAGATGCAAAATGTATAGCAATTTAGATTACTAAAATGGTTTTCCTCTTCAGAAATTTAAAGCTTAAAAATTTCAAAATTTCGCATAAAAATTACCCATAATTTTTAAATACTGCTTCTCAGTCAATTTCGAATATTTTTGTCCAAAATTTACAAGTAATTTTTATAAGAAACTTGATCCGATTAACTTAAGGAACTTAATCCGATTTTGGATATCTAAATTTGCTTTGAGGAGAAAATTCAAAAATTTGTGTAATTTTAAAAAAAATGGTTTTTTTGTTGTTTTTTTTAGTTTTAAAATTTTTCCAATCAATATTTTAGAAATTGATCCTTAATTCTAAGAAATTAACATTTGTGAATTTACAGAAAAAATTCAAGTAATTTGAATAAAATGTCTTTTGGTTGAGCCTATTGTTGTACATCATTTCTTAAAAACCAAATTAAAGAAAACTGGTTTAAACATTCGCACACAGAAATATCATATGCTACTACATACAGTATGATATTGGCCAAAGTAAGAAAAAATATCCTGTAAATATTTTACATATCCTTCTCAAGTCAAGCGAACATTTTCTTAATTTTTAAATTTCATACAGATTGCTTGATAAATCTTTATAGAATGTTTATTCTTTAAATACAGTGTTATGAATTATTTATTATACTTGTCAAATATTAAATGAAATTTAATATTTGACAAAATAAGTCATAATTTAATCTAATCATCGAAAGGGTGCATAAAATCGTCAACTATATTTGATCTTTAGGAAGAAAATTTTGAATGAATATTTATACTATTGTAATTCCAGGTTTCTTTTCCTCTTCGCAAATCTTAGAATGTAATATAACAGTTCACAAACAATAGAAACTGAACAGGTTTCAAAATTTTTCAGAAAATTTCTTGAATAATATTAATTATTTCAACTAAATAATTCATGAAAAATCAAAATGTTTCAAAAAATTGACACAATTTAGAATCCAAATATTTTTATTCATATAATATGCCTCTCTCTTAAATTTCCCATTTATGCAATCATTTTCTCTTATAAAATGTAATTTGTTTATTTCATATTTGCAAACGCCAACTTTTTTATTCATTTCTCATTCATTTTTTTGACTGCTTGACTTTTGAAATTTGTTTGTCTATTCTTTATTAAAATAGATCATCATAATATTCCAAAAATTAAATATCAATTAATCAATTCATTTTATCAATTTTTATTTCTTTTCTACGATCCAAACAATTAATGAATCTAAAAAAAAATTTTAATCCAAATTTCCAACATTATTTATAGTAGAAAGTAATAATTTTTTAAAGACTAAAAGTATATATAGAAAACATTAACAGTATTTATAGAAACAAAAAATAATTTATTCAAGACTAAAAAGTATATATAGAAAACATTAACAGAATTTCTACTTTTCCAAATTATATAATAAATTCTTTTACTAAAAAACAGTTTTTATATAAAGGAGTTTTTTATAATTTTTAGTAAAAAAGAATGTTTCAAATAATCCATTATGTTTATAAATGTTTTTATTAATAGATTGGATATCTACAAATTTTGATCGGATCCCATCTGAAATTTTAGATTGCTTTTCTAATAGAAGATTCATTGTGATATTGTTTCTAGATTAATTATTACTAACCATTGTATCATTTTAATCCACCACTTTCTCTAAACGTGGTGTATCTGTTTTGGATATCTGAAGTAGGATGATCAACACTTATTTGGACATTAGCAGGACTTCTTTTAGCATTGGTGCCTGGTTCATTGGTCTTAATGCTGACTCAGAATCCATTGGCGTTGCTTATGTAATCTATCACTCTATACAGACCTTGGACATCGTTGTATCCGTAAGATCCTCTCACTGTACCATTTCCAACTGCTTCTTCTTTGTGATAATGCGTATTTCCCAACTTGTCGGCTGATTGATAGCCAAATTTATGTTTTGGGGAAACTTCCTAAAAAAAATTAAATTAGAAGTCACCTTTTTAATTCAGGATTTTGAATTACAGTTTGTAAAAATAAATGATATCATTTTACTTATTTAATAGAATTGAAGGATTTGCTGCTAAAAGGATGTAGCTCCAATATAAGGTGATTTGGAGTTACATGTACTATCATATGGTAAAATAAAAACTTGTTCGTTTGATGCCAGAAAGATGTAGCTCCAATCGTTAGTTTTCACGTTACTCAAGCGATGGATCTGTTTGTCCCATTAGTTTGCTGCAATATAGATGTAGCTCCTGGTGCTACCGCCATTTTCCCCCACCGATCGTGCCTTCGGAAACACTGAAAAATGTACAAGAAAAGTAGAAAGAGTTTTTCTACCTTGTACTGGTATCATAGAGAAGACAAGTGAAAAGTTCATTGTAACTAAAGTTATCCAAGGAATGATTTTCAACTTCATTGACCAATTAAAAGGTTTCTTCCTGAAAACTCCTTACATCATTTATAATAGTAACAAAAGTATTTTAGAACGAAATATAGAGTTTTTACTTATGAAAAATCCCAAATGAATATAAGAAACATATTATGTAGAGAGAGTATTGGACTACTCTGTAACAAGACAGTAAGAATATTCAACATCAGAAACATTACTCCATTAACGTTAAATAAAATTCAGCCATCTTACTTCCCCTCCCTTCCACTTAAGAGCCCAAAATATAAAGTTATAATGTAACTATCTCGCAAATATGTCCCACAAAATGATATGTAGTTCTACGATGACCTACAACCTGATGACGCAGCAGATGAGCCCGACGTTATAGAGAGGGAGTGTGATGATTAATAGGAATACAATTTTTTGCTTTTAAAGCCAAGTTGTATATATATTTTGTTAGTTTATTTTAAATAAAGTAATATTATAATAAACTGCATTTTTATTGTGAAATATTTTTCATAGAGGTGGTCAGGCTATCTATTTGGCTGCACGAAAGAGGTAGCTTCAACATTCCAACATGTGCCACGTCATCTGGAAAATATATTTTTGAGTAAAAATACTGGTAGGAAAATATATTTTGAGTAAAATACTTAAATGTAGGAACTATTAAGAAGATTGATCAAAAGGAAAATCTTTACACAATTTGGAATTTAGAATTTTCTAAAGTTTTTTACTGCTTTCTGTAAACTTGAATAATTGGAGCTACCTCCTTTTTACAGCAAACCCCTCAATCACTTCAATTTCGGAGGTTGAAGTGTTGGAGAATTATAAAAATGTCCAACAATAGTCAATCGCAAATAGAAAGAAAAGTATGATTTCCCTCGAAATTCCCTCCCAAGATATTACAAAAGTTCAATTTATTTTCTCTCATTATAAAGGTAAAAATTCTATAGTCTTAATACATTCCCTGGCAGATTGAAACTCAATTTAAATACGTTCTCAAAAGCTGGATTCTCATTAAATCCCTATTCCTTATATAGAACTATCTCTGCTTTTAAATTAAAAGACTGAAGGGAAAATGTTCAAATTCAGTTAAACTGAATTTGATTTAGTCTTTTTTCAAAAAAAATGCTATATGAAACACTGAAAACAGTTTGAAGAAATATTATTTTCTCTTAATCATTCACACCACTATTGCAAAGAAAAACGTTCAAGTAATAATTTATGTCAGCTGATATGTCCTATATATTTGTATTAGATGAAATTATTTTCATGCTTTTAACTAATGAGAAACTTAATATTTGATAATTATCACAAATCTTTATATAAATGCCTTTTACACTTCATTATTTATCGCCCTGGGGACACATTAAATTTAGGGATGAGAAGCTGCTCGTATGATGGTTAGTTATCAATACCTTATTGAGTTAACAAATGGTATGAAATTACTACTTTTTTCCGTTGAGCGAACGTGTCTCCTACGGGGAAGGTTGTATCGTAGCCGGTGATGACCTTTTAGAGTCAACCATAATTTCCACCAATGCTATCGCCGCATTCAATTATTCAGACTTTTCCGTGTGCTTCAGAATTTATTGTAGTGATTATCTAGGATACTTTAATATTTGTCGGCAAAAGTTGATGAATAAAAATACTAATAGTGTTATGTTTATCACATGTCAAATAAGTTATTAAAAGCTGAATTTAGCCACTTTTAATTTAAATGCTCTTTTATGCACAGTATTATAAAAAATTATAATCTGCAGCTCTTTCTTTATATAAAATTCAAAAAATCTGGTGAAAAATTTTAATCTGTGATAGCTTCTGAAAAATTACAGACTGTAAAAAGTTGATTTGTTCATGATTAATATAAAATTTAATTGAAATATGCATGTGATAACATAAAAAAAATGTTCTTGTATGATGGAATATGCACATAATCATTATTCTGAACATTGAATATAAATCCCCTTCTATTTTTAAAAGCAAGCAGTCAACTTTAAAATCAAATTTTACATAGTAGGAAAATTTTAAATTACTTTTAAAAAACGAAATATCTAGATGCCAAAAAAATTAAAACAAATCTTTTTTAAATATCTGTATTAACTGTTCAAATGTAATCATGTTTACTCAAAAATCATGGGAGCCATTACAATGTTTCCTTGCAAAGATTAGCTGTTCAATATAACTTCAGGGAACTTTGACTTAAACCTGCCTTGTGTTTCATAGTACATGCGCACAAAATTTGAAATGAATCTGCTAAGTAGTTTGAATTATTATAGAAAACAAAATTTGGATATTTTCATCTTCAGATTCTTTCTTTCAAGATTTTGGAAAGTACTACTTTCAATTGTTTCCGAAACTGGAAAAATAAAAATAAAAAATTTGCCGAATATAATTCTTTTTATATATGCTTCCCAGTCCTACTTAAATAGTAATTTAAGTACTTAATAATTAAGTACCGAGAGAATTTTTAAAAAGGCAAATGAAGAAGTCAGGCGAATTCTTATTAAGTGGATGAATTCGAAACTTTGTTAACGAATTGTTTGTTTCTCTTGTTCAATTCCTATATGATAAGAAAGATTTCGAAAGCTCCACCCAGATATACTGTAATATACCGCATTGCTCTTTGAACTTCCGGTGACAAAGGTCAAATTTTCTGGTTGGAGGTTTTGAGTAAAGAAAGAACTTATGGTAATTTTATACCGAATATAATCCGTTACAAATTGACAAACGTCTTCCTCATCTTGTAATGCCTCTGGAATGGTGAAGGATTTTATGCCATACTTTATAAAACTAAGGTACCTGAAGGTGATATGGTATTTTTTATTTGAAAGTACGAATATGATGTTTGTGGTAATGTTAAAAAAAGGGGGAAACCAATGGTAGTAGTCTCCTAAAGATTTTTTCTCACACTCTTTAATAGATGTTTTATATCCTATCTCTCTTATGAAATTACGACCTCGGGCAAAGCTGTGAATACCACAAATGCTCAAATTCTTATTTTCAGAGTACCACACATAAGAATTGTGTGCATCGTAATATTATAAAGAGGGTCTGTACTTGTGTATTAGTCACATGAAAATGAACAATATTTAAGGAATAGCAATCTTTGACACGAATCTGGCATTTTTACTGAATCTATCGTGCGATTTTATTTATTTATTGTGTTTAATCGATGGCATGCAGCAAACATAAAGGTACCAGAAAATCGAATAGGTATTTCATTTATTTAAATTATTGCGTTTGTATGCATGCGAAAGTACAAACCAACAGACGACGACCCCTTTGAAAGAGTTGGTTAGAAACTTGATATGAATCTATATTAAAAGGCTAAAATTCTGAACCAAGTTTCGTTTGCTTAGGTTGATAACTTAATGAATTTTCAAACGTTGATAACTTAATGAATTCACATTCAAACGAATACAAAAGTGTATACAAACGGAAGGTCAACCCTTGATAAATTTGGTTCGAAATTTGATACTAATCTACACTTTAGATGTGTAACCTATGTACCCTTCCTTTATTCTTTAGACACTCTTCACTTTTTCTAATTATCATGACCACTGGTTTTTCAGCTGCCGAACAGATATAATTCCTTCAAATGGATTTCGTTCAAAATTTGATAGATACCTACAAATTTAATGTTAAGTCCATATACCAAATTTTATCCATCTGTTTCGAAGAGTTTAAGTGTCTTTGAGTTTCCTCAAAGACAGACAGAGCAAAGGCAGACGCAATTACAAAAATATGTTTGGAAGACTCGGAAAGGTCTGAAGAGTGGTGAATTGTCAAAATCTTGTTCGAATTTTTGGAAATTACCGTACATCTTCTTCGCATAATTCCTAAACGATTAAGTAAAATATTTATTTGCTATCCCTCTCTTTAAGTTAAAGATCGAAATAAAAAATATTCAACGGTTTTAAAAGAATATCGGTATGGAAGTGCTGCGGCCATTGTAGCCCCGTTTATTTTCATCTAGGTTTATAAAATATCTTGTGATTCATACAAGAATCATGAATGTTTTGAGATAATTCATCATGTGTTTTTAGAGAATTAAAAATTCCATCAAATTCAATAGAACATAATATAGTCTACCAATCATAAATTAATAAAAAATACGAAGACTTTTGAGATCAATATAAGAAATATCCTATTGATAGAAAAATAACCTGTTGACCTACAAGAGGTCAACTATCTTAGTCTATTCTTAGTGTATCGTCAAGACAAATTATGTCTTTAGTGATAGCACAATAAATCAATAACATAACAATATAAAATTGGAAAAATTAGATAAGGTGTTTATTATTATTTAAATTTATATTTTTTTTATAAATTTATTTTAAATTTTATTTATTAATTACAAATTTGCATCGTACGAAATGTTGAAGAGGAACTGTATCACTGATTACCCATATCTATACAAATGCAATGACTCTAAATTATTTCAAATTATGATATGAAGCTACAAACGAGTATATAGCCTATCTGTGAACCTGCCCATCCAAGTGTTCTAAAGACTTTCCATCAGAATCAATGTATTATATTTTGGAGAATTTGTATTTCATAAAACCTGTGGTACCCACTTTATTTTTATCCTTAGCGTATCTATTTCTTTTATTTATTTCATTGTCAAACACCTTTTATAGCAATTTCTGTATACATCGCCCCCCCCCTCCCCTCACCCTATGTTGTATGCTAAACATTGCTTATTTTCGTATGCGATAAGTATTAATCGCATACAAAAATATATCGATATAGTTTCTGTATCATAAATTTAGAATCACTATAGAGAACGATGTTCCTCACCAATAATATCAACATGAACTATAAATAATGCGAAGTCGCCACGTAAGTGAAAGGAACGCACTTTTTTTAAGGATATAGTATTGGTATCTGCGGGAGAGAGAAGATTGTGACCAGTGATGGCCTTAGATCTCAACTTCAATTTCAAAGTTGATATCATACAACTTGATTCCGGACTACTGTCATTCAGATTACACCGGATGCCAAGGCAAGTTGGGGGAGAGCTCGTTTTTGATATAAATGAGCTAATTAAAGAACATGTTTCTATATTACCAATATTTTTAACAAAGATATTAGCTTTAAATTTGAATTTATGTATATGGATTTCAAATCTAGTGGAAGGAATAATAGAGGAGATAAGTTGTCTGCAATTGCCTTAGTTATTCCGGATTTAGGGGAAATTGTTTTCATAATGATCAACTGAAGTGCCGTGAGTAATTTTAAGTACAGTTTTGATGCTACTTTTCAATGGTAGACTGTTCAAATGAAGTTTCTCATTCAAGAAGATAAGTAAAGATCTGTTACATTTCATACTAATTCTTCCTTTAGATGCAAATATATTGATATTAATAATTTAAACATTCCTAGAATTGCCACTCCTACAATTCGTATCAGTCTAGATAAAAGTTCGCACAAAATCTTAGTCATTAGCCTATTATATGTATGTGCTGTAATTATCAATAAAAACTATAACTGTAGCATAGTCTTTTAAAATGTTGAAATTTCTAATTGGATAAAAACAAGAAAAATGGGAAAAGCCAGAAAGGCAAAGAAAATGTAGGTAAAAGGAAGACAGCAAAAACTAGACCAAAGCCATCCGATACGGAGCATGTTATGGACACTGTACCCTCCTCGTCAGATGAATGCTATTAAAACTAATAAATTCACTATGTAAATTAGTAAATTTAAAAATAATTTAATAATGGCCGTAAATACATCGAAATTCTATAATAATTCTGAATCAAAAATTTAGTGTGAAAAAAGATATCCAAATGGCATGTCAAAATCTAAGTAAATACTCTCCAGTTATAAAATACTAGCCGCCTTTGGCGACCAGCCGGTTCGCCAATCTTAATGTTCGTTAAAATTTTAATAATTAAATATTTTATGAAATTTCTACTTTAATAGCTTCTTTATCAAAATATTTTAAAACTTCAAATTTTGATTATCATATAATTCATTCATAATATTATAAAGGCCTTCAGTCATAACGTAATATGTATCTCTCTCATTTTCTGTTAGCACCCGTAGAATTTATGCTTTAAATTGAAGTGGAAAGAATTTATCTTCAATTAATATAATAATATTTTTTACTGAAACAAAGCATTTTTTTTATAATCTGATTACTGAAAATAGAGTCACTCAGCGTTTAAACTTTATGGGCGCTAAAGAATATCTTTTTAAATTTATGTAATATCTCAAGAGTTGGTCAACAAAATTTTCTTAGATTCATTATGAGCAGATCGATTAATTAACAATGTTTAAATTTAAATGCATCAAACACTAAGAAAATAAAACGAATCGTTTAAAATAAACGGTTGAAAACGGTAGAATTTATGCTTTAAATTAAAGTGGAAAGAATTTATCTTCAATTAATATAATAATATTTTTTACTGAAACAAAGCATTTTTTTATATTCTGATTACTGAAAATAGAGTCACTCAGCGTTTAAACTTTATGGGCACTAAAGAATATCTTTTTTAATTTATGTAATATCTCAAGAGTTGGTCAACAAAATTTTCTTAGATTCATTATGAGCAGATCGATTCATTAACAATGTTTAAATTTAAATGCATCAAACACTAAGAAAATAAAACGAATCGTTTAAAATAAACGGTTGAAAACAGGTTTTAAAAAAACTACTTAAAAAACGATGTACTTAAAACTATAAGCATATACAAAATATATATAACTCACATAAATACAATTTACTTACAAAAGCATGCAACTAACCCAAAAATAATTTAAATCATCCATTGATAACGTTGTCATGGCAACAATCAGAACATAATGCGCATGCGTGAATTTTCTTCGCCGGTTACGTAACGCAAATACGTGATTTTTTCTACGCCAGTTGGGGTAACGCTATGCGGATTAGAAATTTTTAATTTCCTTTATTCTGTTTTATTTTAATTCAAAAGTACTTCAGAATGAATCTGAAAGATTGATTCATTAACAATGTTTAATTTTAAATGCATCAAACATTAAGAAAATAAACAGAACCGATTGAAATAATCCGCCGAAAAATTTTAACCCTAGCCTCATTACTGTTGGGAGAAAAAAAAACTGAAGTCTTTCTCGTTTGGCGCTGGGGATAATGGAAGATTTTTTTGGCGGAAAAGTTGGCGGTGGGGAAAATGGAAGATTTTTTTGGCGGGAAAGTTAGTTTTTAATTAATAATTAAAATTCTAATTAAAAATTCGAAAAAAGAAACCCCAGGTGCACATTCCCAACCTCCAAGGTATACATGTACCAAATTTGGTAGCTGTATGTCAAACGGTCTGGCCTGTAGAGCGCCAACACACACACACACACACACACACACACACACATTGAGCTTTATCTTAATACTAGCCGCCTTTGGCGACCAGCCGGTTCGCCAATCTTAATGTTCGTTAAAATTTTAATAATTAAATATTTTATGCAATTTCTACTTTAATAGCTTCTTCATAAAAATATTTTAAAACTTCAAATTTTGATTATCATATAATTCATTCATAATATTATAAAGGCCTTCAGTCATAACGTAATATGTATCTCTCTCATTTTCTGTTAGCACCCGTAGAATTTATGCTTTAAATTAAAGTGGAAAGAATTTATCTTCAATTAATATAATAATATTTTTTACTGAAACAAAGCATTTTTTTTATAATCTGATTACTGAAAATAGAGTCACTCAGCGTTTAAACTTTATGGGCACTAAAGAATATCTTTTTTAATTTATGTAATATCTCAAGAGTTGGTCAACAAAATTTTCTTAGATTCATTATGAGCAAATCGATTCATTAACAATGTTTAAATTTAAATGCATCAAACACTAAGAAAATAAAACGAATCGTTTAAAATAAACGGTTGAAAACAGGTTTTAAAAAAATTACTTAAAAAACGATGTACTTAAAACTATAAGCATATACAAAAAATATATAACATAAATACAATTTACTTACAAAAGCATGCAACTAACCCAAAAATAATTTAAATCATCCATTGATAACGTTGTCATGGCAACAATCAGAACAGAATGCGCATGCGTGAATTTTCTTCGCCGGTTACGTAACGCAAATACGTGATTTTTTCTACGCCAGTTGGGGTAACGCTATGCGGATTAGAAATTTTTAATTTCCTTTATTCTGTTTTATTTTAATTCAAAAGTACTTCAGAATGAATCTGAAAGATTGATTCATTAACAATGTTTAATTTTAAATGCATCAAACATTAAGAAAATAAACAGAACCGATTGAAATAATCCGCCGAAAAATTTTAACCCTAGCCTCATTACTGTTGGGAGAAAAAAAAACTGAAGCCTTTCTCGTTTGGCGCTGGGGATAATGGAAGATTTTTTTGGCGGAAAAGTTGGCGGTGGGGAAAATGGAAGACTTTTTTGGCGGGAAAGTTAGTTTTTAATTAATAATTAAAATTCTAACTAAAAATTCGAAAAAAGAAACCCCAGGTGCACATTCCCAACCTCCAAGGTATACATGTACCAAATTTAGTAGCTGTAGGTCAAACGGTCTGGCCTGTAGAACGCCAACACACACACACACACACACATTGAGCTTTATTATAAGGATAGATATAGATATATAAATTACGTGTCACGTTGTTTGTCCGCGATGGACTCCTAAACTACTTAACCGATTTTAATCAAATTTGCACACCGTGTGCAGTTTCATCTAACTTAAAAGATAGGATAGCCCTTTTTTTGAATTTTTAATTAGAATTTTAATTATTAATTAAAAACTAACTTTCCCGCCAAAAAAAAATCTTTTCATTTTCCCCACCGCCAAATGATTCAGTTTTTTTCCCCAACAGTCATGAGGCTAGGCTTAAGATTTTTCGGCTGATTATTTGAAACGATTCTATTTATTTTCTTAATGTTTGATGCATTTAAAATTAAACATTGTTAATGAATCGATCTTTCAGATTCATTCTTAAGTACTTTTGAATTAAAATAAAACAGAATAAAGGAAATTAAAAATTTCTAATCTGCATAGCGTTACCCCAACTGGCGTAGAAAAACTCACGCATTTGTGTTCCGTAACTGGCGCTGAAAATTCACGCATGCGCATTGTATTATGATTGTTTACATTTCAACGGAAGCGGTCTCGATTTAAATTATTTTTAGGTTCGTTGCATGTTTTTGTAATTAAATTGTATTTAAGTTAGTTATATATTTTTTGTATACGCTTATAGTTTTAAGTACATCGTTTTTTAAGTAGTTTTTTTTTAACCTGTTTTCAACCGATTATTTTAAACGATTCGTTTTATTTCCTTAGTGTTTGATGTATTTAAAATGAAACATTGTTAATTAATCGTTCTGGTCATGATGAATCTGAGAATATTTTGTTGACAAATTCTTGAAATATTACATAAATTAAGAAAGATATTCTTTAGTGCCCATAAAGTTTAAACGCTCAGTGACTGTTTTCAGTAATCATATTCCAAAAAAATACTTTGTTTCAGTAAAAAATATTATTATATAAATTGCAGATTAATCCTTTCCACTTTAATTTGAAGTATAAATTCTACGGGAACTAACAGAAAATTAGAGAGATACATATTACGTTATGACTGCAGGCGTTTATAATATTATGAGTGAATTATATATCAAAATTTGAAGTTTTAAAATATTTTGATGAGGAAGCTATTAAAGTAGGAATTGCATATAATATTTAATTATTAAAATTTAAACGAACATTAAGATTGGCGAACCGGCTGGTCGCCAAAGGTGGCTAGTTATAAGTATATAGAAGATGAAATTAATAAAACAGCAATTTTTTGGCTGAATTATTCTGCTTATGCGATATGGAAATTTCCACGAGAATATCTTAAAATAATAAATTAAGAATACGTTCACATACTAAAGATGTTCACAAATTACTACATTAGCTCAACTGTTAACGTTAAGAAACTCAAGTCCAATAGGTTTGAAACTGCAGATGAAGAAAGCTGAAAGTTAACTTCTGAGGCTAACCTTACGATTTTAGAAACAAAGGATTAATTGAAGAATTAGTTGCAAAGGAATTCAAAATTTTCTATGTAGCTAATCTAAGAACAAAATATCTTTTTTTTTTCTTTCAAAAATTCCGATCTTCTTATCAAATAAAAGGACTGAATAATAAAGGGCAAATATAAATGGACTGAAATTGTTGTTTCCCAAATAATAAGTTCTACAAAATATTTAATAAAATTAAATTAGAAATTAAAATCCCAGTATGTATATCGAGCTTCATTAAATTCATGTTCAAAATTATTGTAAAATAAACCTAGTATTATCAGAAATGCTATGCAAATTCCCACAATAACATTTTCTTTACAATAAACAACTCTGATATTCATTTTATTCTTTAACGAGAATTTATATGTTTAAGAAAACAAAAATCTACCTGGTATCTATTACAAAGATTTTTATCTTTTTTTTTTTTTAATTCTTGAAGAAAGTTTCGTACATTTTAAAACAAATGTCTTTTTATTTGGCATCTGTATGTTTTCACTACTATTAGACCGTTTCAAACTTCTGAATAGCAGAAGTAGGTGTCTCGGAAGGACCCAGAAATATCAACCTTTTCACGAGGTATGATTTGTCTTCCATTTCACGTCCTAAAAGGTTATAGTTCAAGGGGCATGAAATGGTGTTATGTTACGCCTTACATCCATATAAAGATTCCATTTCAAGCATTTCAAGCTAATTGTATTATAGCAAACCTCACCTCTATTAACACATAATAAAGCCTGTTTGTGTAAATTAATTTAATGAAGTATGAAAACAGGATACACGCTTTACATCGTGATCTCAAACAGCCAAAACATTTTGTAAAATATTCTTACAATATTAAGCCATATGGCTATATTGAAATGTTATAATATATGCTTTATTAATACTCATCCAAAAACGCTTTATCGAAATAATTCATTTATTTATAAAGCATAATGTATATTTTATTGCGAAATATACTTGAAAATAAAAGAGTATTTGAAATATGGAACTAAATTAAAGGTAAAGCTATGCCCTCAACTAATCAACTGGGTATTAATAATTATAGCTTACTAAATAATTTTGGAAATTAAAAAATATTTTATTAAGTAAATATTTTACTAATATTTATTATCATACTAAAAATATTAACTTTATGCACGTACATTAACATAACAGCATGTACAGCGACATAATTGCTACACTAAGCCAGGGGGATTGGTCTCCCTAAAACTTTCTCGCAAGTTCTCATATCAACTTGTCATGGCATTGGCGTACAATAGTTACGAAATATTAACTGTTGGGTGAATTTAGCATTTTTACTGAGTAGAGTGTGTCGTCCTTGGCGAATTATTTGGCGGTTAATCTCTGGCATACGTTTACAGAAAAAAACCAAATTTGTGTTATTAACACGTTTTTCTCAATCGATTGAAACAAAAATTTGACACAAAGCTGTACTTGTAGTCACAAAATCCCATATCAAATTTGATATATTTAAGTCATAACGTTTTTTAATGATCGCATTTACATGTTTCTAAAAATGCCGAACTGACAGTTGTATTTGGCTCAAAATTTGTCAAATGTTTATACTATAAATGTCAAATCTGTGCACCGAATTTTATCTATCTAGCTCTCTCAGCTTTGTAATTATCGTGTTAACTTATAATCAATCAGCTGCACAGACGGATTTCCTCAGAACAGATTTTGCTCACAATTTAATAGAAATCTGCAAATTTAGTGTAAAGCACCAAATTTCAACCATCTAGTTCAAAGCGTTTTTGAGTTATATTTGCCGCAGATAAGTTGACAGACATTTTCCAAAAATGTGTTTTTTCAACGCAGGGTAATCTAAAACGTGGGGACTTGAGTTCGAATTTTTCTATATTAGGAATACGAGGAGACAAAAATACTTTGACAGCAGGAATACGTGAATTTTTATTCTACCAATCTATCACTCAAGTTTCTGTACTTTACACTTTTTTTACATGTCCCTTTGCATATTTTTTGTTTCACATTACATTCCTATTCTTGCTTGAACGCATCATATGTATTTGTTATTTTTATAAACAGAATTAATTGTTGTTTACCTAATATTAGATTTCCTAGTAACTTTTAGATAATTTTGATATTTATGCTCCATGCCTTATTCCATAATCTCATCCTTGTTTCGTCTTAAATAGATGATATTATTTTTTTCTTGAAGCTCTTAAATTAGTAAACTGATATAAAAATAATATACAGCAAACTTTGCTTTAAAACAATGGAAAAACAATATTTTCCATGATATAATATATCGAACTAATTTCATCAAACAAAGTAGATTATTTTTTTTTACCGCCTTTCCTGTGGCAATGATTTTAGGCATATTTAGGACAATAAAGACAATTCTGAACCATGTGCCACACAACAACACTTACTCAAGCATTTTTAACAGATTTAATTTATTCTAAAACAATAAATAAACAAGAAGAAATGAATTATTTTAATAAGTCATCAGAGTCATCTTTGCCTTTCCAAAACCAATAAAACAGGCTTTCAGAGATAATTAAGTGCTTAACTAGCCCTTGAGTGATCATTGATTTCTTTTTGTTTCTTGATCCCAATGAACTCATTCTCGCCTGATTTCGTAAACTATGTTAAAATAAATTATTAAACTATTTAAATTGATATTTGATTTGATAAATTGAAAAATCTTTGACAAGGAACCCTAATTAATCGTTTTCCAAATAGTGGGTCAGCAATAAGGTCAGTTGGGTGAAAACGATAATTTCTCAACATTTTAAAAACTGTCAATTCATTGATGGCAATAAAATATTGTTAGAGAAATTGAAAAATTTAAGCAAATTATTTAAGTTATTGAAGTTTTCTTTTTTTGCTGTTTGCGTTTATTTTTCACCAACTGCATCTCCGCAGAGTTGCGTCATTTGGCCTAGTTATGTTATAATCGAGAAATGAATCCTGATTCCTAATAATAAAATCTATGTACTGACATAGTAATTAAGTTCAAAACTTGTTTCCTGTTTTCTGATAAATTTATTCGAATGAACATGATATAAATGGTATAAACTATTTTCCAAGATACTGATTTTGTTGCCTTTATCGCACAATTCTTCTTAATTTATAAGAATCAAAACCTATGTTAAGTTTGAAAGATTTAATTTAACTATATTGATATCTTATTTTAAAAGAACTTAAGGGTTCTTTTGGAATGAATATCAAAATTACGAAAAATGGCAGGGGGATATGAATGTTATACTCCTTTTCTGTCACGCCAAATAAGTAAGAGGCTATTTTAGAGATTTAGCATGTGTTAAATTCCGATTCTATGGAATCGAATTTCGAACCTTAACCACCTGGTCCTTGAAGATAAGAAATTACCCCCAGACTCTGATTTTGGATTCTGATTTGTATCGATTCGTCTTAATTTTCTTTCAAAATTGCAAAAAAAGAATCTGCTTAGAAATTAACATCATACTCTTATTCTATAATATTTAGGAGTAAAAACAAATTCATTAAAAATTCAGAATATATTACCGATTAGAGACCATATATTGTTTTCTTATTTAAATAAATATTGAAATATCGGTTTCTAATTTAATTATCACATATTGTAAAATCAGATTGTGTATCAACTGTCTGTCAACTTTAATTTTCTCTCTCTCTCTCTCTCTCTCTCTCTCTCTCTCTCTGTGTGTGTGTGTGTGTGTGTGTGTGTGTGTGTGTGTGTGTGTGTGTGTGTGTGTGTGTGTGTGTGTGTGTCTATCTCTGTGTGTTTTTGTGTGTGTCTGTGTGCGTGTAAATATAAGAATATGTATTACCTCTTCATCTAACGAATATTTTAAAATCTGCTTATTTGTGAGCAGTGTTGTATAGATCTCAAGCAAAACTTTAAAAGAAATTTTTTAAGTAATGATGGAAATATTGGGAAAATTAGACAGTGATTAGGCTGGAATCACAAGTTGAATAAATATGTTATCTAAATTTTAGGTTGGTTTAAAAATAGACTAGGAAAGGTTAATAGATTTTAAAACTAAAGAAGGAAAAATTTTAAACTATGAAATAAAAAAGCAATTGTGATAAACAGTCTACAAAAAATGATTTTATATGCAGAATTACCCCTCACTTATAGTTTTCAAGAAACCAATGGAATATTGGGGCAAATAACTAAAATATTTAAATCACATGATTGAGAATACATAAAGAAAATTGTTAAGGAAAAAAAGTAACTGTTTTATTTTTTCAGTGGTCATCAGTGGCCCCATTGATGGTCGATTTCCTCAATGTCCTTTCGGCCATGGCGATAAAAATGAAGGTTCTAGAAAATGTAGAAAGTTTGATCATATCTCAATAAGAACTCCAGATTCAAAGATTCTTCTAGAAAAAACCCTATATAGAGCTAATACGAATCAATGGCATGAATTCTCTCTTTAGCGTGTTGGCCACGGTACAAGCTGTCTAGTTTCATTCTGAGTGCTATTGTACAATAGCTATCGTTTTATAACAATTTATTATCTTCCTTCATTTGTATATTTCTGCATGAATTGTTTTTGAGCACGCTTTGACTGTATTTTATTATTTGTTTTAGATAAATAATGCAAATAGAAATTTGGTATTTTCGGTCAAATTCAATTTTAAGGAAAATATGAAGATTAATAATCAAAATATTACACTATTCCTTTTGGTATTAGTTTTTATTTTTTATTTTACACTCCTTTTATCATTCTCTTAAGGTATATAACAAGAATAGGTTATTTAACAGACATTTAACTACAAGTACAATGAGCAATGAATTATATATTCAGTAATGGAGTATTATATTCATTATCCTTCAATCAAGCACTTTTTATTTCCCAATTAAATAATGCAATGTATTGTAGCTTTGAGTAATCCGACTATAAATATAAATAATAAATGATCGTACAGTTTATTTACTCAGAACCAGTTTCTAGATTCAAGAAGTGCAGAAAAAAAAGGAAAGAAAAATACATAAACTTGCCGGCTTGGCGACTCATTTTAAACAAGTATTCAATGAATGAATTCGAATATCTTACTACAAATGAGATTCAGTAATTCATGGTGAGAGATAAGACTTGACACATAACCTATTTGTAGAAACAGGGAATAATTTAATAAGATCGTTCATTTTATTCGTTTCACATAAGTGGCATCGCAGTTGTTTGCCTCCTTTTAGGTCATCTGGCCCTTCTGGGAAATATTGAACATACGTAATTCACGGAAGGTAATTTATTGGCTGGTACACGCATGATGTGTTTTCCAAATATTTCAAAAATATAAATAGGTTTTATTAACCTGTGGTCTCTGTTATTTTGCATTTTTAGATTTAAAAATAATTCTTTTCAATTTATTTCCAATTTTTTTCTTGTTTCTTCGCATTCTTGAGATTTTCATTAATCTGCTGCAGCAAACAAAATTTAAATAACATCTAGTGTTGTGTAGTGAATGATTGTTATTTAGGACAAATAATCAGCAATAAATTAAATGATAAAAAGAAATGCGTCGTATTTTTTTTAAGTAAAATACAAAAGTCATAATCTCAATAGTTAATGTCTTACAGACATCTTGACGAGAGGAATGGTCATAGATGGAAGGAATCTCAAAACTTATGGGTGAAAGAGAAATATTTTTTTAAAAAATCAGCAATACTAATAAATAAAATGTATTAATGTGTCTTCTAAACGATCACTTTTTAAAAATATTTATTTATTAATATTTTTCTTCATAAAGCGCCATTTAAAAAAAATATTTTCCATGTTTATAATAATTGACAGACGAATTTGTTTCATTTTGAGATAAAAATGAATGGGAGAGACACGGTGATAAAAATAATTACAATTTTAAAACTTATTTCATTTTTTCAGAAATATTTTAGCAATGAATGCTTCATTGATCTTTCAGTCAGATAAAAAAGATTATAGCAAACTAGATTTTAGTAATAATATAAATCTTAATGAAGAGTGTGGGGATGTATTTCTAACAAATAGCTGAACAGAATATAACTTCATTACAATAAAATGTAATTTTATTAATGATAATCTTATTGCATCATTAATTTAAAGACAGATAAGTCTGAATAAGTAATAATTAATTTATTATCTCTTTGAATTTAAATAAGCAAATTTATCTACAAATTTATAAATATGTGAATATTTTAATGACTTTATGAAACTATCAAAAATAAATATTAGATTTTTAAATTATAATTTTTTTTTCTCGAATTTCTGAATTTCGAACTAAAATTGATCATACTATGTTTTTGATGTCATTATATAACTGTTTTTTTATTTCTCTTATATGTTAAAACAGAAAAAGAAACGAAAACTGTTTTAGGAAAATAAATTGTTTTCTTTAAAAGGTGAAATAATTCATGATAAACTTCTGAACCGAATCTGAGATAGGCACCCCGTTCAGAAGTTTGAGTTTTTGTTCGTCTTTTGTCGAAGTTGAAAATTACCTTTTTACTGCTTTGACTCATGAATTAATTATATCATCAGATAAGACATTTTCGTTTATTTGTGAAAAAAAAGATAACAAATGCCTCTGAAGTCATAATTCCGTTAATTTTTTTAGAAAAAAGTTTGATCTTTTGAAAGATCTTTTATCAGACGAATCGTAGCTTTATCTGAATGTTAACCAATTAAAATTGAACTTTATAAATTCGTTTCATAAAAGAATACGGGAAAACAGACCTTCCAATATCTACAAATAATTAACAAAAACTCTTCATCGTTTAAAATATTTTTTCTTAAATTTAATAATTGGTTATAAATTTAATACTTTTTTAATAATTAAGACACGGAAATTCTAAATATCAGAAAATTTTTCATTAAAACACTTAAAACTCTGGTACATGGAAAAAATTTGCTTTAAATATTTGAAGTTTTGAAAATGTGATATTTCTTGCAAGAAGTCAGAAAAATTCATTGCCTTCTTGTATATGTTTTTCTAACTATTAGTTTATTTTTAAGATGATATTAATGATAAAATTTTCCTCACATTGAGGGAATTTCTAAAATGTATTCTCCATTCCTTCACAATTATACAAGACAATCATGCATCCTGTCTCATTTAATTATCTAATCATGCCAATCCTGGAACAAATTCAAATGTTCCTTGCATTATGCTCAATATATTTTACTATAGTCAGTTTTTTTTTAACTTTTTCACCGATCTAGTATCAGAATTCATACAATTCGATCTTGATTGATTGTTGCTTTGTTGAAATAATCATTCTTTTTCGAATTTACAATAGCATTCTGTTGAAATAATCTTCATTATTTTAAAATTTCTAAGGCGCTTCCCTTCGAACAGATTAGGGGGAACTATATGCATGTAGGACCAGCATATCTTTATTAGAACCTCATTTACCCATCATCATCCAATACTAAGGCTTTATCACCCATGCACCGTGATCCGGAACAGATAGTAAGACCGGTAGATAAACTGACTACGCAAAATGTAGTACAGCAAGTCTTTTTGTGTTAGTTCAATTTGGTTTCATTATATTAACATTTCATTTTTCTATACGAAGGCAATTTGGGGTTGGACCACATCATTTTGTACACCGACCTGACAACAAAGATGACACCTGAGCAAGCAGTTCAGCAACATACTAGCTGGAGAAAATTTGATCCTGGATGTGCAACAGTTTTGTTTATATGGCTGTGGAAATGGATCTGTGATCCTGATATCAAGAATCTGCCACAGAGTAACGACAAGTGTTTTTCAGATGCCGATTGTAATTCAGTATTCAAGAAAATTATGCTTTCGAGATTTTTTTTAACATTGATCTAACAAAAAAAGAAATTAAGTATTTCCGATAAGTGGGATCAGAAATAAAATTACTGTTGCTAGCTTAAGGTGTTTCTTTGAAAGAAATTTATCTAATTTGTAAAAACAATAATTTAATAGTTTTCAATAGTAACACATATAGATACAATATTGAGAAATTGGCAATATATTTATGAATAAATCGTCACTAAGAATTTAGAATTAGAAAAAATTATAAGTGCAAAATGAAAAAATAAAATGTAATGTCAACGCATTTCAGATTATATTCATATATATATATATATATATATATATATATATATATATATATATATATATATAATTTATTACAGATTTAGATGTTAAATCTGCTTAGAATTATGTAATATATATATATATATATATATATATATATTTTAAAAAAGAGTTACATGTATTACTAAATCTGTGAGGAATTTTAAGCTATTGAATTTCTTATCAAACGGAAAAATAGTGATACCAATAGAAGTATTTAAAATTACTCATTTGAAATTTTATTTTGTTATTCAAAATTAAGCGAATGCATATATTTTTACCAAATTTGGAAAAATGTGCATAAAATGTAATAAGGCTAGATAACGATATGACTTTAAAATATTATACACTATCTAGTCCAGCATCTTCAGCACTGTTTACCAGGAAGAAATGCTCAAATACTACGTTTGCATAAAACATATATAATTCTCTGTCATACAACTCTCAGATCTCGGCATCGTGCAGAAAACACGTAGATTAACTTGGAAATCACACTTATAAAACAACTCAATTTATAAACTCCATAAAGGATCAATGAAGTACATTTGCCCTTCCAATGACAATTTTGATATTTTCAATGCGATTTAAATTAGGGAAGCCTAATTACTTTTATTTCCTTTACCAGATAATAGACATTCGGGATGGTAGGGGGGGGCACCATGTCTTATAGAAAAATCAATTGAGTGCACATCTGATAATTCGGATATAATGATGTATGATCACATCTCTATACGGATGAAATATTATGGAATTTTTATAGAACTCATGAGAGATGTGTGGCTGCCCAATAAAATGTTTGTAACACTGTCAGATCAATCTCTTCTTAAATAATGGAGAAAAATTGTCGTATATAACTTTATTTCAAACTGTATTGAACAAAAAAGATCGGAAGTCGGTGTCCGAGTTAAATTGTAACTCGTTAGTGGTGAGAATGTTGCACAAAGAAATTTTATTCGAACTTTCCCAGAATGCACTTGCTAAAATACAAAGTGTTTGACAGAAAAAAGAGAAATATTTTATTTTAGAGTCATTTTATTTGTATATTTTAACTTGTAAAATACGTAGATAACACATCTGAGCTAAAAAAAGACTTACTAATTATTATGAGTCTACAATGAATCTTGTGAGTAAAACTATTTCTTACATACAAATTGTAAGAATCAGTAAAATCGGAATTATTATTTTTCTAGATATTCTCCCAAAAAAATTTTAAAATGATGGAAATATTACTAATTATTATGGAAAATTAATGATGGAAATCAAAATTAATGATGGAAAAAATTAAATCGAAGATCAATAGATGAAAAATGTAAAGAAAATGTGATAGATTATAAAACAAAAAAATAAATTCATTCATCGCTCATAAAAATTTAAAATTTCTGAAGAGCAAGAGCAATTTCTGTCAAATATCTGAAGTGCAAATTTTTGAAGAGTCATATGTGATATATTTCAGTTAAATTTATAAGTAGGATTCCTTGAAGCACATCATTTCCAAACACTTCACATGCTTAAAAATCCGATCAAAATATAGAATAGATATTAATTTAAAACTATTTTCATATTCTTTTACTTTTTTATAAAATTATTTTCCTTTTGTAATTATACATATTATGGTAAGAATTTTATTCGCCTCAGTTTATATATTCTCTTCATGCACAGTTACGAATTAAAAAGGAGGAAGATTTTAACGATTCTATGTCTATCTGCCCCTGCGTATAATAAAATATTTAAGTGGATAAATACATGGCCCTTTTGACAAATCTATTGATTCCATAAAACAGAAAATACAGACAGTGAAGACAGATAGAAGAACAATGACTTGGTAATATATTTTGTTTTTCAAAATCCTTTCAAAATATAAATTCAATAAATATTGTAGAAGTAGCTTTGAAGATGTATCTTTTATTTAATGGATTATAAAATATATGAAATAGCATATCTTTAGAATTATTGCTAGCTAATTGATTTGACAAGTAATAATGTCAATTTTCAAATAAATTTTTAAGTTGATTCTTCATTATCGTGTATGTTTATTAAATATTTTATAATGATTATTATGATTAGTTTGTTTAAGCTGTAATTTAGCAACATAAATTATATCTCCTTATTCAACTGTATTTGATCATGTCGATTCCATCATAGTTTTAAAATATTTAAGTTTAATTGGAGGAAAATATTTAAATAGAACCGTCATATCTTTCTTTTTTATCTTTACTCACAGTTCTACCTGCAGTATATAATAATGTTACAGTTTTACAGACTTAGAGGTCTATCTTCTACAGATTTTTCTACTATTAATAGCATTGAATTCTAAATCTTCTTTAAATTCATATTTTAATTGCATGCCGTTGAGTTTCGAATTTTCTAAATTTATCTTTTGCATTTTCAACCAATTTACTGATAACTCTGAACTGGAAGTGACTGATTTCTCTCACTTATTTATTGTGATTAGATAATATAAAAAATTTTTTTACCATATCCACAAAACACCACCATCAGCAAACACACTGCCACAGAGATTGGATAAAAATGCATTATGGGATGTGTATTGAAAAATTTATATAAGAGTATGAATATAGGTAAATTGGTTTAAGAAATAATTTCTTTTCGACTGCTGGTAAAAAAAATTCTGGAAAGTTATCTTGATTTTTATTGTTTAGAAAATGTACAATTAATATAAAAAAACTAGGTAGTATATGTCAAGTGTTTTGGTACTAAAATGCCAAAAAATGGGAGTTTATCTATCTGATTTATAAATTGCCCAAATATATCATAAAACTGATTTTATTGTTTAATATCCATATATTACCATCCATACTAGAAATTGCCATTATATTTTGACTTACTAAAGCAAATGATAATGTAACTGAATTATTTCATTAGTATTTACTAATATATTTAAATTTTCTCAGACCATGTGTTCTCTTTTAATACATATTAAAAATTTGAAGGTTAAAAGGAATTTTTGAAATGTTTTTAAAGCAGAAATAATAAGACTAGAAAAAAAGATTTTTATATATGTCCTATAATTTTAATGATGGATTAAGGTAAATTCATAATATGAAAACTCTAAATATAAGAAAATATGCATAAACTAAAATAAAATTCACTTATTTTCGTAAGAATCTATTTAAATATTTTTTCCTATAATTTTGTAAAATATTATTTTTTTTTTGTTTATATATTTTGTTCACATATTATTTTTTGTTTGAATTATTACTTCATATCCGTTTGAGTCAAAAACTTTATTAGACAAAAATATATATAAAAATTCATTATTTTTATAATGTTGATAAGTTTTAATGCATTTAGCTAAACGGAAGCATATAAACACAATTATTGATGCAATTTAAAAATTATCGTTTGCTACAAAATGTCGAATGACTTATGATTTTTTTTTTTTATTTCTTCTGAATTTTTTTCTTTATATTTGTTAAAAGTTTTGATTGATTATAGAGATATACATCAAAATGAGGCTTTTTAAAGAAAATATGTATGTTAGTTAATGAGATGTATGAAATTAATTCTGTGGAATAAATAAAATAAATCAAATTCAATTAAATACAAACACAAATAGTTTCTATTAAATGCAGTTTATTTGAAAATATATATGACACCCGAATGTACATGACATCATCAACCACATATAAAAATGAAAATCTATTCACCATTTACAAAAAAAGTAAGAAATCAACATGAGAAACAAATGAAGCCCTTTTGAAATTACAAAAGTTAGCAGCGTAGTGTAAATGATGGAGCACTTAAATAATCACAATTAAACACTATCCTAAGTCGTGATATTTCACACGTAATGCCCGAAAGGTTCTGTTATTTTTGTGAATAAATAGCAAGTAGAATTTGGCATCAGTCTGAAACTGAACGCGCGCCATCTGGTGGCGTAACTTTAAACTAAATTTTATGAGGTCTATCAGTAACCAACTAATAAACAAATTTAAAATTGATTTTTTAATCGTATATTTACCTTTTACTATTTATGTAACGAATGCCTAATGTGGTTTTTCATAATGATTTAAGCTATAAAGAATGATCATGAAAACACCCTTTCAAAGCTATCATTCAAAATGAAAATATTTTAATTGTGCTAATTATAAACATAAGTTCTCAGAAAAAATTCTTGAAAATGTTTAAAACTTTTAAAGAATCCTTTCTAATTTCCAGACTATTGCCATTTCCAGTTTCCTAACACTCACAAAAATTACAGAATTATCAGCTCCAGAAAGACAAGATTATCTCTTTGCCATGAAATATGACAAAGAAAAAAATGGGGTTTTAACTTTGACAGCCCAAACCATAAAGCCTTCTTATTCAAGTGTGTCTTCCGGACTACCAGGATAACAAAAACATTCCATCAAATGGAAGAACGAAATGCAAAAGTTATAAGCAGTCCATAAGGCTAGTCTCAGTCTTTTCAACAATGACAGGCACTTGAAGAATAAATAGAAATTCTATGGAAGCGACATTTATAATAGACTAATAATCATGAATGGCTATTCTAGTATCCGCTCTTTCCACTGTGGCCTCCTCGGAAACCTCCAAATCCTCCTGCACCTCCGAATCCTCCGGCACCTCCTCTGAATCCGCTGGCTCCTCCACGTCCTGCTCCAGCACCTCCTCCATAACCTCCAGCTCCGGCTCCGGCTCCACCTCCATAACCTTTTGTCAAAATGAATGAACATTTTTCATATTTGATACTTAAGAGAAAGGTATGATATATAAGGACAACTATGATACTTAGAGACATATTTGATACTTAAGGGACAAATATGCAAGATAGAAAAAAAGATTTTATTACTCAAATTTTAAGAATATTTAGCTCAGAATAAATATAATGTTGATTCCAAGTAATCAAGGGGCACTATTCATTTAGAGTATTGGAACCGTCTTACGAAATTAAAAAATGCTTACTGATTTAAATAAAATACTTATGGTAACTAGAATTTCCAAAATTTTTCTTTTTAGAATAACCGTACCGAAGTGTCGTACTATTGAAATGTTTTATTGGGGATGATATTTATGCTATATTACAAAAACGTTTTATTCGGGTTAATATTCATGCTATATTACAAAGTCGTTTTATTCGGGATGATATTTATGCTATATTACAAAGTCGTTTTATTCGGGATGATATTTATGCTATATTACAAAGTCATTTTATTCGGGATAATATTCATGTTATATTACAAAGTCGTTTTATTCGGGATGATGTTCATGCTATATTACAAAGCCATGAAGAAAGTCTAGAACAAATATAATTTCTAAATTTCCTTATTTTGGTACAGAAGGTATGGAAAGGAACATTTTCTATATTATTCACTGGTACAAATTCTGTATTATTAAACCTTTTCTCTATTGACATGTAAGTTATATTATTGATTATTTTATTGTCGTATATATAGTTTCTTTATTTAATACTAATAAGAGCAAATAAGAATAGGAGAATCTGTAGTCGTTAAAAAACGATTTAATATCTTCTTTTCTAATAACTTGAAAAGGAAGGAAAACAGTTTTAACTTTATTCCCCAAATTCTCCGTTCCAAAAAACAGTAAGAAGCGTCAAGTATTGAATCTGATTTTAGTAGTAAATAATGTTGAGTAATGTATAACATACTACCGTGAAATATTTCGTCAATCAGATATTTTTTAGGAGTATTTGAACTGAAAAATGTTAGTTTCAAGTTTAATATTTACACATAAGGAACTATCAATATTTCTATTTCGGGATTGTGGGATTTTCTTTCATCTATTTGTGATATAAATAAATGAAAAATTTCATTATTTATATCAAATTGCAGACCTAGATATGCTGAAATATGTTCCATAAATGTTTATAACAGCATTACTGTCACTCAGTCAGTCAAAAATGCCTCAAACATACAATTGATATACAAAAAACAAGAATAATTAATTTTCCATTCTTAAAAAAAGATATTTATAAAATCCAAAGCTGATGAGCTGATTTTCATTCGTCTTTACTTAACCCTTGTTATGTGTCAAGTAAAAATACCATCACTCTTGGAACATTTTCGCTGACTGTTTTCTCAGGCTGTTTTAGTTTGACCTTATGTTGTTGAGCAAGTCATTGGTATGCGATTAAGCGACTCGGAAGTCTATCAGCAAAGAAAAGACACGGAAAAAGCCTGCTTTTCAGTTTATAGGGAATGTATGTGATTGATAAATGAAGTTCTTACCATTTACAGTAATCAAATGGGGAATAATGTCTTTGCTGGGGAAATGTATGAGACTGGGTTGGCTAAAGAAGCGCGTAACTGCCATAATGGTATATTTAAAAGATGGCAATAGGGGGAAATATCAGGAATCCGTGGACTTAGCGGGCCTGTACAAAATATTACATTTACATACAAATTTAAAACAAAAATGTAGATGAATGTTAAATCATTTCTTAGTTCCTTTAAAATTATAATTAAAATTGACTACAATATTATTAAAAAAGATAAAACAACACAAAAAATTAAATTTTATTGATTAGAATTTACTTCTCTAAAGGACATAACCCTATCCATTGCGGATGCGCCTATGTGGTCTAGATCGGTAACCAAAACTTACGATTTATGTCTGAAATATATGTATTTAAAAGTGACTAACGGATAGCATGCGTCTATTAAAGGGATTAGGAAAAGTAGTTCAGCAAACTCAAAGGAAGCTCTGGAATATTTATGAACAAAAGGAACTTTTAGAATATTTATGAAGAATTTTTCAAATAATAATGAGGTGAATGGAAAGGTATCATGCCTATGCTTAAATTATTCTCTGTAAACGTTTTTAAAGAAAATTTGTATATGATTCGTAAAATCCCTTTCAAAGAGTCTAGCGTGCGATCATCCGAATTCTGTCATCATTATCAATTCACGCCTGAATTCCTTTTTTAAAAGGAGATGAATTTTTACGAAGAATTTACTGAGAGAAGCGCAAACATATTGTAATGATTTTATCATTTAAAATTTATTTTAACTGTCATTACTCATAACTGTCTAGGATTGTGTCATTCATTTAATCGAAATTATTCTGAATGAACACTGAAGTTTCTAAGAAATAATCCTGATTATACAATATTATGCTATATTATACAACATTGAGAATATTGTTCTTCTTCTATAATACTGTATGATAGCTCTGTGCCATTTGGAGAATGATTGTTAATGATTCCTATTAAAGTATTTATTGCTTGGTATTACTTTTTGTGCGATATTTCTTTTATCTTTAGGGGATATGTCCTAAGTATAAAAGTTAAAATCCTAAAAGTATAAAACTGATATTATACCTGCTCCACCACCATATCCTCCTCCAACTCGGGTGTATCTGTCTTGGATACCTGCAGGTGGCTGTTCAGCGGTCAGTTGGACATCAGCGGGGCTTTCTTTGCCGTCAGTTCCAGGTTCGTTGGTCCTGACGTTGGCACGGAATCCATTGGCATCAGCAACGTAGTCAACTACTCTGTACAGACCCTGGTTGTCGGTGTATCCGTAAGATCCTCGGACAGCTCCAGACTGGTCACCTTGTTCATTTCGGTAGTGGACATTGCCTTGTTCATCTCGAGCTTGGTAGTCGAAGTTGTAAGGTTGGGGAGGGTACTGGGGAAGAAAAATATCTCTTTGTTGAAATAGGAATAGAACGTAGGAAATGTAAAATATTCCTTATTTGTTTATATTTTTTAATGTTTAACAGTGTAATAAAACTTAACTGTGAAAACAATAAATGCTAATTGCAACATTTTATTTTCATATGAAAGATCTACAATTATAGAAACTAAAAACTGGGAAAATATAATCGGTCCTGAATGGTATTTTAATTAGAAAGTTTATTATTATGTTCTCCATGCTAGTGATAAAGAAAAGAAATCTTAATTTTTAAATTTATCATATGATTTGATACAAAAAAATAATAAAACTGGTCTGCAGCTAGAAATGAATATTCTAGATGTCATCGTAGTGAGTATTTTTAAGCAAAAAAGAAAACAATTAAAATTATCAATATAATAAATATATAAAATTCTAGGGGATCTCGATAAAACTGTTTTAAGAAACTCTTCAGCCAACGAATCTCATATAAAGAAATATGCCTAAAAATATTTTACAAATTGTAGGCATGTAAAATTATTTTATTTCAAGTATTCTGCGAAATAAAAATAAGAAATATTTAAACGAAACAGAATATAACTTCTGGTTCAAAATTCTAAAGCAATCTTAAGATAGAAAGTTTATTAAGATAGCTTACTAATACAGAAAATAGATATAGAGAGAACATATTTTTACAAGTGACAGTTAAATGTAGCATTTAGTATTCGTTTTGAAAATCACTTGGAGAAAGAGAAAAAGTCTTACGTTGCCTCCAGCTCCTCCGCCATATCCGCCTCCAGCACCTCCGCCATATCCACCTCCTGCACCTCCACCATATCCACCTCCTGCACCTCCGCCGAATCCTCGGTTACCTCCAAAACCACCACCAGCACCACCACCATATCCAGTGGCGATAACACAGCCAAAGAGGGCTACAACTACAACGGAAACCTGAAAAAAAAGAAAGTAAAGAAACATGTTAAAAGTCTTTCGCTATCATATATCTCAATACTGAAAAGTTTTTAGCTGTTCTAAATACAATATTTTAGTTTCCAGTTTTAATAACTTGATATTCGCTTCTGCGTTATTTTTACTGAACTAGAGTCATTAAAAATTTAATATAAAATTGCAGAGAGTTTTAATTATCTGCAAGAAAAATATTTCAAACAATTTGATGTGTTTTATGGGAAGCAATTATAGATTCGTCAAAGAATTTTTGTGAGAATTTGAGTTGGTTTTTTATGAGCAATCTTGTATTCTTTGAAGCAGCTTACCATTTCTTCAATTAATTTCACACTTCTTCCTTTTTTTAATATTAGAAAAGGCTTTGAAAAATAGTAATTGATGATTATTCGTTATAAAATTAAAATTATTATTTCTTGAAAATAAACGTTAATTGCGAAACATTAATTACACACTTTATTCAGATTTAGCAGCATTCATCATCTGTTTTCTATATCGAGTTACATTTCTTTAAAATAGGAAAAGTATTTTCTTTCAAAGCCAACTGAACAAAAAGATGTTAAGTTTCAAAGATAAAACACAAATTCCTTTGAGTTGCCGCAAAAAGTTAACTTCTGATTTCCGTCTCAACAAAACCTTTGATCTCTCTAATGTTCCTTTCTTTTGATGGAAAAGTATAATTGGTTAAAAGGATAAACCGATTATTCATTTGACAATGTAAACTTTTTCATTGACAACGCGAATCATGTTTCACATGCATGGTTGGAGGTCGTGTCTCACAATACTCATTGTAACTCTCTCTGTCCTTAGATAACGCAACAGGAAATTCAAAAAAAAAGAACTTCTTCTCAGACATGTAAGAATACCGCCTCATATCAGATTAAGGGTTTCTGTCAATCGTATCTTTTCGGTAGTTCCAAAAGGGTTACGAATGGATATTCGATGATTATCGTTTTCAATTAAAATTTTAGTCGCACGTTCTTTATCAAGTTTCCGTATCGTACAAGACCCTGAATGCGTGTAAACAAATGCTACAACAACGAATTGATACTATTGTACGATTAGCAATTGATATCAGAGTTTGGTCATTTGTGTTTCATTGAATTTGCTTGCTCATATGCTCTTTTGGTGCCATGATTATCGTTTTAGAAATTTAAGCATTTAATTTGTCGCGGATTTGGTTTTATTGCATTTTTGGAATAAAGAACTATGAAGAAAAAAGAATTACTTTTAAACATAGATAATAAGGCTTATTTATTTCTCACAGCGAGTGTGTTAAGCACCAAATAAGTGGAAGGTTATATTTAAAAAACGAATATGTTGCATGCCATGATAGAACTTTCAATTTTATGTATTTCTGCTTTTAGAATATAGAATTTTGAATGAAAACATACTTTTAAATGAGGATATTCATTGTTCGGAGGATTTATTTTTCCACTAAAAGTTTATACAACGCATGCCAAAATATTTAAAGACGAGAATATTATATACCAAAAGAGAAATATATTTTTCCTCATTTGTTTATGCTCATTAGTAAAAATACACTAAATATAATGGCAGAGAGGTAATAATACTGAGAAAAACTTTTCTGGTCCATCTTAAGAACATTGACTTTCTTATTTGTTAAAATTGGAAGAAATTTTTCCTCAGACTATAAAAGCAATTCTTACTTGTTTTTCTTTTAAAAATGAAATAAAAAATTGTAATACAAAATCTGGAAACTAAACATTTAAAATTAAAAACATCGGAATAATTTGCTATAACATTGTGATTCTTGAAAAGTGAATTACAGGGCACAATTTTTTAATACATGAAATAAATATATAATATAGCCTAAATAACAATAATCCCCAAAAATATCTTTTAAAAACTTTACGAGACTTACAAAGACTCGAACCAACACTTCATGAATAATATTACCATACAAATCTAAACAAACTATCGAATTTACTTTCCTCATTGATTTCATAAGTAGTAAAGTTTGCAATAAAAAACTACTAGTCGTCAGAAATGACAACTTAAAGACGACAAGATTACCAATTTGTTTTATGTCCGTCATAAGAATTACCGACAGAAAGAGTGATTTTATTGAAAATTCCTTCTTTAGAACTTTATAGTTCATAAACTTTACGATGTTGTATACAATAACGCATACCGATTGAAGATCAGGGAAATACATAGGAAACTATGATGACCTTCGTCTGTGTCACGAATGGAAGAAGTCTGGTAATGATCGTATTCCGATATCATTACCATCTTTAAGGCTATATGACAAACAGTTAAGGAAATTTTCGCTTTTCAGTATAGTATTTCTCACTTTTTCCTATCTTTGTATTGATACGTGTTGTGTTTCGAATTGATTCATAAAAATGATAGTGGATAGAAGAAGTCTTCTGCCTTATTCTCAGCGTCTTTGAATTTTACAAACACGGAATTGTATTCCTTTTCACTTTTTCGCATGTGAAGTTTACATGGAGAAAATGTCTTCAAAATATTACAATCTCTGGATTTTAAAAAATCTCCTCATTTTTATGAGTTTGGGAAAGCATTTTTTAGAATTCTTTTTACCTGAACCTTGCAATTAAAAGCACAACGTGCCAAATCGGTTAAATTTAATATGTGGTCGTCAAACCAAAATTCGTAGAAATTATTGTAATGGTCGAAAATGGTTGTTTTAATCTTCAGAGACAAACAATTTTTGAATTTATTTTTCTGTCCATAAAGATCTAGATTTGATATTTTGTGAATGCAAAGCTTAATGGATAAAATATCATATGTGCTCTGACCATCAAAATTATAAATTTATATAAAAGTTTAGATTCTTTTTATTTTGGTGAGTTGAAATTACAGAATATAACTTATTCTTTCGATTGTTCTAATTACATAACATTTATAATTATACGAATAGCTATTGATTTTAAAACATATAAAGTAAAGAATATTAAAAGATAAGTTTTGAAAATTAAATTCAACAGATCAAAATATTTGGAGAAAGTTAAGAATATTAACTGAAATTTTCGATATTTTTACAAAATAATACAATATTACAATTTTTTTTTAAATTTTGATATATATTTTAAAGAATAAATTTTAATATAAGTTTTTATGAAAATAAGATTATTATTAATAAAAATAAATTATTTAAAATTGTAAGAGATTAATTCAAAAAAAAGAGTGTCATTATAAGTAAAAATATAGATTCTTATGTATGTTCTAATTTAAAAATTTAAAAAATGGAATTTTTTTTTCTGTGTTTAAAGGTAAATAAGAACTAAAATATTTATCTTATTCTTAAACATTTAAGCCTAGATATTATTAGATTTTTATAAAACATATTAATATTTGTTAAATATCATTCAAAGTGCAGATTTTTTTAATAGAAATATATAATTAAAGGAAATATTCTAGAATTTTTAAAGAATTGTGAATTTTTTAATTACTTAAATTATTTTACAAATTAATACACTTTTTACTTTAAAAGCTTAATTTTTATATAGTTTTTCATATATTTTTAAATTTTATTCTTGTAGAAGCTCTTTTATATAAATGATTTTTCAATTAAATATACTATATTATATAAAGACAAGTTATTAATATAGCAGCAATAAGTTTGAACATTTCTATCGAAATCTATAATTTACTTATAAAAATCTTAAAAGTATTTATATTTATAAACTTTTAGAATGCTAATAATATATTGACGCAAAAGTAATAATTTTCTTAGAGTTACAATATTTAAGAATTGTTGAAGGTAGAAAGTAAAAAATATTTTTTTACTTGAATTTTCATCATTTATTGATTATAAGAGAAATAATCAATAAATGATAAGAAGGAAAATACTTCTCTTAAAAAGTATTTATATTTTTCAAATTCCTCCAATAATAAAAAGAATTATAAAGCATAGAATTGTTATTTATTGTAAGGAAGAATTAACATTAAGCCAATCAGAGACTATAAAATAAAACTTTAAATATTAACTAAAGTTTTAGAAAAATCTATTTTTTCTATGAAAAGTAACATGTCTAACAAATAATGAACTAAATTAACTATATCATATAAAAGTATCAGTATAAAAGTACCATATAGAGTACTTGTTAGATTTTTAAAACTTATAACTATTCAAACTACCTTAACTTGAGAACTTAGAATTTTTCCAAGTTGAGTTTCAAATGTTTACCTGATTGAAATGCATTTTAAGAGATCCAAAGAGTATTAAACCACTCGGAGATTTTTGGGGAGCTGTTAGAACAGATGACCAAAGGATGAGATTGGGATGAGAGGATGTGTCTGACCATCGTCCGAGCCATCCCCTTTATATACCCCATCATCCCAACTGACGTCACCCACCTTGCAGCAGCGTCACAATGTATATCTTTTTCCTTTCTTTTCCATTCTTCGCCTTTGCCGCTGCAACCGTTAATTTGAGATGCTCAACTTTTTTTTTATTTTTTGCTTTTTCTTTGTCTGTTCTTTGTTGCACCGTTTTGCATGGTGGGCGTTGCTCTAGCAGGTGAAAGTGAATGGGGTTTTCTACTTTGGGGGAGGGAAGCAAAAGTAGGTGAACTACGGCAGACGATAAAGTTCGGTAGGTCTTCCTTCTTTTATTATTATTATTATTATTACTTTTTCTTTTAAATTTCATCTGTGCGAGATAGGAATCAGCAAAAACATGAAAGAAGAGAAAATTTAAATGTCGAATTGGTAATGAGAAGTGATTTGTTAGATTGGAATTCCTTCCTGCCTTGGAGGTTGTTTCTAATAACCTCTATTTGTGATTCCAGTGTGTTAATTTAAAACTTGATTTGCATATTGCTCTAGATAAGTATTAATGGATGGGCTTTCAATAAATGACACTCAATGAATTGATATATTTTTTTAATTTATTGAAAGTGAGATTTCGTGATTCATATACATTAGTGATGAAATCTGGCATGCATATTCCCTGAACCTGTTTTATTATGTTAGCTGAATAATTGCTTTTGTGTCTTTAATTTTGCCTGCTTTCAATATGTGATGTACTTTGTACAATGTTGCAATTCTTGATTCTTCATATGCAAATAGTTTGAGTTAAAACATACTCTATTTTCATTCAAAAGAAAAGATTCGAATTCCTTCTATTCTGATTCTTAGAAAATCTACCTGAAAAGTTAAAATGTCTTTAGAAAAAATTTAAATTACGAATATCAGAAAAACCCTTATTTTAGATTGAAAATGAAATAAACATTTGATTGAAAGTATTCTGTAGCATAGTCTAATATGCAAATGATAAAAAAATCCAGTTGGACTAACATAAGATTGTTAAGTTCCATCTGAAATATTTTGAAGATCTATGTATATTTGAACCTATAACATTATATAATGCACGCCAAATATATTTACCAATTTTGGTCAGCATTCTTAAATGAAATAGATTGAGATTTTATGGTTGTGATATTTCTCCGCATATTATGACCAATCAAAGAAAATTTTTAAATAATTTTTACAATTTCTAGTTAAAATAATTTCACTTCTCTCTCTCTCTCTCTCTCTCTCTATATATATATATATATATATATATATATATATATATATATATATATATATATATATATTCCTTTTCGAAATCTGTGTCATAAGAATGGTCACTAAAAATAAAAAAAAGAATTATAATGTGAGAAAACTTATGAAGTTTTTTCCCAAGCATTCTGACAGCTTTTAAAGTTAATAATAATATTTCCACTCACATTTTTAGATAAGTTCTAAGAATTAAAAAAAAAACTTTGAGTGCAAAAGCTAGCACTGCTTTAAAAAAAGTCATAAAAACTAGCAAGTAAATTATTAAAATAAAAAATTTTCCCTATGCAATGCTAACTAAATATTTTTAAAAAGCAACATTTTAATTCAACATTTTATAATGTTTTAATAATAGTCTATGATTGAATATTTGAATATTTAATTAGCATTATTTAAATTAAAGAAATTTATCTATATCTAATTTTAACTATTATTTTTGATGATATAGAATTCTTTTAAATTCTTTTCTTCTTTAAGTGAAGAAACGTTCGCCAAATGCAAAATATTATCTTTTTACTTGGGTTTTTTTTCCTCCTTCTGATTTTTCTTCTTTTTGTAAATGCTGATTGTTAGGCCAACTTCTGATATTGCAATCCATTCTCAAACTATCCATTGTATTTCAGTAAATCAAAAAGTCCTAGTAAATAAAATATAATAAATCTTATAAATCTTAATATCTTAATAAATAAAATTTCAATAAATAAAAAAATATATATAAAATAATGTACACAGATAACATGAATACAATGATTTGTCATATAGGATTATAATTTTAATCATATTAATCACAACAATTAAATTTAATTTTTTGTATTTGGAATAATGCGATAATCAATCCATTTCTAAATTGGTGACATTACTCTGTCCATAGATCAATTTTCTTATACTAGTTCCAGCATACTTTTGTTTTGAAAATGTTTCATCACGTATAGCTTTATCAGAAATCATATATCAAATATGTACAAATTTTGCATATTTAATTACAACATGTTATCATTTATACGAACTGCTTAAATATGGATAAGAATTTTAAATAATAATTTTCTTTTTGTAAATTATATACAAGAAAAAAACAAGTTTTTATTTATATCAAATTTTTTCAAAAATGATAAACTGGTTGTCAAACACAAATCCAATGAGATCAAGTTAAAAATTGGGCATTCATTTGTTAATGCATATACTATATCCTCCTTTTTCCTTTCACCATTTCTTTTATTCTTTTGGAATTTTTTAAAGCTCACACCAATACATTTCTTAGTTTTGATACGCATGAGAGTATTCCGAATTTCGAGTAAAAGTGCTATTTACTTTTAATTTGTCTTGTTATCGAGAAAAATGGTTTTCGGAAGATGAACAAACCGACAGGCTTGTTTTTTTTATATTTGTGGTAACTACACAGTAAAAACGGTATTTCATATTTTATACAAAATATGTACTTTGCTTATTTTGAAGTCCAATTAGGGGATGCGAAAAAAAAGCATCGAAATCTGGAAATTAAAATATTGTGTACCGCAGAGACATCCTCCAGGGACCACACGTATGTGATCAAATTGTACGTTATTTAAATCATTATAATTTCAGATTATAATGCGCTTCAGGAAACAAAATTGAAACGGGAAAATTCATGATCAGTCCTTAACAGATGACGTCCAAAACACGAGAAAACTCGTCAGCAGTCCGCAATGTATTAAACTCAGGCCTTATAAGAAAAATGGTGAAGCATGCGAAAGAAAATATTTCATATACCTTTGGGAACAATTTAAAAATTTATCCACAAAAGTCTGAAGGAGGTATTTGTAGGGTTTATGGGAAGGAAACTAATAAAAAAATAAAAAATTAAACTCAAAATCGAAAAAGCTAAGAGTAAGGCCTAAAAATCTTTCAATGTATTTAGAATCCTTCAATCATGCTAGATCTCTTGAAAACAGAAAAAAACCAAACTACAAATCTTTTGTAGAAACGATACTAACAAATTTCAAGATATCAGATCATAGTATGAATTTAAAAGCCCTTTTCCTCTTTCACTCTTCGATTATTCACCAAAACATATAGAAAATTAAAATGCGATATAAAAGAGAGATGGAATATCAGTATGATTACTAACTGCTGCTGATTGTTGAAAAGCGACGATCCCCTACAAGATCACCAAAAGAAAATCGAAAAAGAAGTTTTAAAAAATCGGTGGTAAAAGTACTTTTCCGCAAGTTCATTTGTTCTTTAAAACGTACTATAGCTAAGATATAAATGCAAAGTATTATTTAAAACACCCTATGGTCAAAAAAATCAGATTTCATTTTTGGAATTAGTACTGAAAATAATATTAATATCAGTTAACAAAACAATTTCCATAATATAATTTTTTATAGATCCGTGTTAATCATTTCATTTTTAACTTTATCTTTTGTACACAAAAGGAATTTCATATGGTCATACTACTTCGTATTCTTTCTCTAAAGTATAAATAACAACAAATGTGGACCTATGTTTCTAAATTGAAAAAAAGAACATTATTGTTAATAAAATGAACATTTGGTTAAAATTATAAAATCGTTGTTCTATAAATGATAGTATAAAAGATCCATTCAACTTTAATTCACTAACAGCTACAGAATCACCTTAAAATGTTAGCATTATAAAAGTCGGCGATTTGAAAGGTAGCTACATAATTCATAATAACTGTTATTAGAGAACTGTAAACGATATTTTTTGAGTAAAATGTTTTATTATGTTGTCGATTTGGAACGATTAGATTATTAGAATTTAACAGTGAAAATATAAATTTCATTGTTAAAGAATATGATCAATTTTCTTTTAATTCATAAATGTTTTTAGAAAACGTGAGCGTAAATAATATTTATTTTGTTGATAAATTTTTATAAAGCCTTTCATTTATTTGTTATTATTTTTAAGAATAAAAAATGAATTGTTGCTGTTTATAGGTGCTAATGATTTTTTGGGACGTTTGATTTAGAAACAAGTCCCAAAAAAATTCATCAGCACCTATAAACTTAATTCAAACAAGTTGCGTTGCCCTTCAGAAAAAGATAAACAGAAACTGACAGAAAATAAGATTAGGGCTTCTACTTTAAGGTTTGATGAGAACAAATAGGTTGATCCTGTTCTTTTTCCATAATTTATTTTTTGAAGTTCCTTCTTCCTTACATAGAACAAACCGATTCGAATCATTTCTGCTTTTAAACAAATGAACGATATCTAAAGCTCTTTCTTGATTTCAAAGTTTTACTATTCGATAAGTAATTTCTGTATTTATTTGATAGACTCATGCTTCAAAAGTTAATATAAACAAGTTGATTAATGCAAGCTTCACCACTATTCATTGTACATTCCACGTGGAATATATCAAAGCTGCACTGTCATTTTTGCCAAACTTTTGTAGGATAGATAGATTTTGTAGTAGGCCAAACTTTTCTATTGATGATGGTAATAGCAACATAGGCTTTCAATCAATGATGGTAATGGTAATATGGGCTTCCAATCAATGGTGGTCGTTGGGCATGTATGCAATTTTCCCATAAAATAAGACCACATCAGTGAGATTGGTAACTAAGCTGACAGAAATAGGGAACAGCTACCTTGGTCTTTGCCATACTCTAATTCCAATCTTGTAGGATTTATTTGTATTGGAGTTTTTTAGATAATTACATTGATCTTTCATGTCCAACGACCATCAATGATTTGAAAATGTTATCCTAACTGAAATGGCTAAGATTAACAAACACATGGTATAGAAAGTTATGGAAGAAGAACATTCTTTATAGACAAAAGAAACATCGAAAGAGCATACGAGATATCTAAATTCAAAATTTCAATATATTACCTCTTGAACTATATTGAAATATATATTTTTCACATTAAGGAAGTAGTTTCCAGTTACAGAACTAAGCTTTGAAATCAGTCTATTCATTTTGTTTTGCTACGATGCATTGAATTTCTAACAAAATGAAAGCGATAAAGAGAACAGCGTAAAAAGCTGCAACATTAAATTCGAAAGTGCCCTTGTAGTAATAAGTATTTATTGATTAACATTATCTTCGAGACTCCTTTGATAAGATGCGTGCATTTTATTATCACTAAACTGATAAGGTAGACCCTAAGGTAGATTCCTATGACCCAAAAGAATGGGAATAGGGATCTGATAAAAGAGGTATCGTTCTAGAAGTTAGTCTTTATGACCCGAAGATTATGATATCCTGCTTGTTTTAGCAGGATACCATAATCATCTTGATTATAAACGAAGGTAAGATCATGATTATAACAAGATAATCCCAAATAATTTAGGAAAAATATTTCTTCATTTTTTAACAAAAGGTATTAATATAATTCAAATTTTAAAGAAAAGTGCACATGAAGGAAAAATGTAAATTGCGTATCTATGTCATATATAAATGATAAAATTCCTGAAGTATATATGGTACAGCTATCCTGAATTCTGTTCAGTTACATAGTCTGAAACTTAAATAAATGGATTTTTGAAACTTAAATAAATGGCATTTATCTGAAACTTAAATAAATGGAGGAGGATCTCAGAGATAGCAGTTTTATTTTTTTTGTATTGTATATTTTGTTTGTTTCTTATGGCACTTGCCACTGACAAGCCCACTGTTACGAAGACAGCGATTTAAGCCTGAGGGGGAACGTCTCTTATTTTTTATAGCAGCGCCAACTAGGGCCAAGAGTACGACTTTGCCACTCACGCGTCACTCATTCGCTTGCACAGCCCCTTTTTACAGGAGGGCACATTCACACATCTCACAGATAGAACAACAGAAGAACAACCATGCCCAAACCGGGACTCGAACCCGGGAAGCCCAGATCACGGGGAAGACTCGCTACCCCTATGCCAGGACGCCGGCGTATATTTTGTAAAAAGCATAAGATTTTTCCAAGAAATTTTCTTAACTGCGTTTATGATTTACTTAATAAACATTGACTTGTTTATTCTTTTATATCAAAGAATGCCTATTTTATATTCATCATAAATATATTTATTTTGACTTCATGTGATAAATTTCTATACTTCGCAAAATCAAAAAATGTAGAATATCTTAGGTTTTTACAAAAAGGACAGATAATAGGTCATGTTCTTCAACACATTTTATCAATATTTTTTTCATTATTTTTCTCTTGTTATTATTTTACTCTATTTTTAAGTTAAAATTTAACTGTAAAATGAGAGAAAATTAATGGACCAAAATTATTCTTCTCTCTTTGGTGTTTAAGCGTAAGGCTTATCAAATGCAATTTTCAATAGCTCCTGATTTATTATCATTTTAAACTAATAGCAAATCAAAAAAAGATAAAATTATCAAAACTATTTCTAAAATTTAACATTGTGTTTGTCCCACTTCTGGCAGCCACTTTCTGAATCTCGTTAATAACTGTCCACCCTGTTGGTGGTAGATTAATGTTCACCAATGTTTGGTCCGATTCATTTGTCATTTCAAAATCCTCATTTTTCATTTCACTTCTTTCATTCATTTATCATTCCATTCATACAGTATCATCACACACTGCAAGTCATTCAGCAAAATGTTACCCCTTTTTAACACCTGGAATAACTGAATTACCTGGAATTACTGAAAACGATCGCAGAAGCTTTTTTGTAAATAGGTAATTTTATTAGAAAAATGAAGTTGAGTTTTAACAATATCTGGATGTTGTAGCTTTCTAGTTAAAGAACGCATAAATCTGTAATTCTGTCATGAACGGTTACAATTCTTTTTTTAAAGAAAAAGAAAAATAATCTAATAAACAGCATATGTTCTGAATATCATTTTGAGATGCTTCAGAAATCTGGATATGGGAAAAAGTGATTACAGGACAATGCATTATAGGTCTATGCTGGCTGCTTTATTTGGACATTAATATTTTCAATTTGAAATATTTACCTATAAGTAAAAAAGGGGATTACTTGGGATTCTGTTCGAATATATATATATATATATATAATCAAACAATAAAAAGTTAAAAGTAAAAATTTGAGAAACTATGTTATTATTTTTTTTATGTGAATTATTTTTTTTTTGGAGCAAAAACAAATATAATTTATAATGTTTGATTCCCTTCCGAAATTACTCGGATGGGAATAGTGTTCATTATTTCTTTTGGATATATCCAAAAGAAAAGGTGAAAACAATCCGAACCAATCTTAGAATCTGATCTCTTTAGTATAATAATCATTTCTGTAATATATTTCTTAATGCTCATACAAAATATATTTTTGGTAGTGTGTTTCCACTCTGAAGATTAATACTTCTAACGAATACTTCTTAAGATTAGTACTTGAAGTTTAGTAATGATTTACTCTGAAGCTTTGTACCAACAACGATTACTTCTCGAATTTATTAATAATTACGCATTCACCATATACTATGAAAGAGAAAAGATACAGAATTCCGAATTTAGTACGAAAGAAATTAAAAGAGCAAAATCTGGTTGGTTGATTTCTGGGTTAAAATACCAGCACTTTGTAAGCATTCTTATCTGAAGTTTCTTCAGATGCAATACGAGAATATAATACTTAGAAGATTTTGCAGGATCACTATCTAAATTTCTTGTTCCTTCAAAAAATTCACTTAAAATCACAATAGTGTAATTTCTACAACGACTAGCAATCAAAATAATGTCACTGTATTTATTATGAAAGGCAAATGATGACTTTGAATTGCTTGAATTTATTCGAATAATGAAACACTGAATGTTTTTACATCCTTCTTATCAGTAAAATCGTTCAAAATATCGAATATTTTTTTATTGCTTAATAATGTTCTCTGACCTTTTAGCTTTCAAACGATACCAAGATGTTGTTAATATTCGAAATATTTCTCGAGTTATAATTATTTTTCTTGAGTTAACTCTAGTTACTCAAAAACTCTAGTTACTGTTTTTTTAAAACTTATTTTATGAAGAATGATATTTTTCCACTATGTTGCTTCATTCAAACAATCATAACTCAACAAGAAATTAACCAAATACAATTATTTATATACCAAAATAATCTTTATAAAATAGCGGATGTTTTGTGTCTCAATAAAAGATATATATATATATATATATATATATATATATATATATATATATATATATATATATATAGAAATAAATTTTTAATAGCTATTTAAAAGTTAAAAGTACAGAAAAAATCTCGCTTTTTCTATTCATCGTTGATGAAAAAATTGTTTAAAAAAAAACTATATATTTTTATAACTTGATTGAAGCAGACAACATGAAGACTAATATTAGGCATAATTTCCAACTAGAATTGTGTGTCTGTACAAATTAGAATTTAAGATATCATGTTTCAAAAAATATACTAATTAGCTCATTAAATATTAATTATTAATTAATAATTAGTGTAATATTTTGTTTTCTCACTGAAATGAGTTTAAACGTATATTAATGATCTACTGTGAAAAAAATGGATTTTTAAAGTTAAAATTTTTAAAAAAAATTTTTAGTGTGTACGTACACCTTAAAAAAATAATTTTCTGAATCATCAAAATTATCACCTAATTATAAATATTGTTCTTTAAGTATTCTCTCAAGTACATAATAAAACAATCAACAAAGCGACTAGCAATTAGAATTATGTCCAATGTTGTATATACTACAATCGATTATATTGATGTGGAAAGATTCATTCTAATAATAAAATGATGAATGTTTCTGCTGTTTCTTCAACAGAAATAGCATTTCAATAGTCTGAAATCTGAAACGTCAATTGAAATAGTGACAAATTTCGAAATATGTCGGCTACTCGGAGATTGTAAATAGATAAAAGTAATAAATTTACTTTTATTTTTTCAGTTTGCTTTTAATTTGTTTTCATAAAACTGATGTGAAAGATTTTCAGTAAAAACAATAGTTGAATAATCAGCGAGTGTTTATAGTAAAATAATGAATCACTTTTAAAATAAAGTAGAATTTATTACTTGTTTTTCTTT
Organism: Argiope bruennichi; assembly: GCF_947563725.1. Taxonomy (NCBI): domain Eukaryota; kingdom Metazoa; phylum Arthropoda; class Arachnida; order Araneae; family Araneidae; genus Argiope; species Argiope bruennichi. The sequence continues at coordinate 63,515,759 of NC_079154.1, forward strand.
TGAAATTAATCTGTAAAGCAGCTTAATGCATTTTATATTAATAGTAAAGTAATATTAATGAAAGTTTTCTTTCTGAAATTTCTCAATCAATAGGATATTCAAAATCACTTTCCTCTTTAATTATTAGGGAACATTTTCTCAACTTCAAAAAATATAATTTCGACTAGAAAAATAGACTGTTCTCAGCAGACTCAAATCTAAAAATATAATCAATAGAATATTTTATAAACGGGTGATAACGAATACTGAATATTCGTATATAATTTAAGTATTCATATTCATTCATATATAATTTAAGTATTCATATTCATTCATATATAATTTAAGTATTCATATTCATTCATATATAATTTAAGTATTCATATTCATTCATATATAATAATTCAAGTATTCATATTCATTCATATATAATTCAAGTATTCATATTCATTCATACATGATAATTCAAGCGTTCATATTCATTCATATATAATTCAAGTATTCATATTCATGTATAATTCAAGTATTTATATATAAATCACATGAAGAAGGATGATATTTTTTTATTTTGTTTGTTAGAATAGTAAAGAAACAACAAACTGAAAAGGAATTAATTTTTAAAAAGTGCATGAATAATGTTTTTTTACTTCAGAAACCACAATTCTACAAATTCTAATTGTGGAGTTTGTTGAAGATCAGGCATGTGAGAAATATAAAAATTCGGAAGCTAATCTCTTTAAAAAATGTTCCCAGGCAACTTAAGAGCAAAATTATATGTTTCCTACAAGCTTTTCTTTAAAAAAGCATTAAGTTTTTTTCGTGAGTATTTGAATCATCCTTGATGAAAACCGAAATAAGTAGGAAAAAGACTGAAATAGAACAAATGATCACTTCGTGATATCATCATTATATTTTGCGATTCACTAGAAATAGGATAATTTTGACAAAACAGCTACTGTTCTCCAACTAATGACATGCTTATCAAAAGGTAGAAGTTTCAGCTGTCTTGAATAGGTTGATTTAAGAATATGCAAAAATTAAATTATTAAAAACTTTTACATAGGTTGATTAAACTATATACAAAAGTATTTTCTAATTTATTTCATATGCATATGAAAGTATTACTTTCTAGAATACGTAGTAATGAGAAAGTATAGTAATCGACAATTAATTCGAACTCGTAATTTTGACGACTCTTCACATTTTAAACCTCCGTGAGTTCGAAAAAAAGCATTTTTAAAAGATGTCCATCTGTCTTTCTGTGACAAAGATAATTCAAAAACGCTTTGAACTAGACAGATGAAATTTGGTATATAATCTTTATATCAAATTTGTAGATTTCTATCAAATTGTGTGCAAAATCCTTACAAAGCAAATCAATCTGTCTGATTGTTCAAATAGAATTGAACAAGATAACTACAAAACGATGAGAACTACATGAATAAAATACGATTCACAGATTTAATATCTATAATGTAGATACTTATAAAACTGTAAGCCATACTCAACGAAGGGTTGACCGTCTGAAGGTTTGTATTTTCAAAAGCATGTAAAGGCTATAATTCAGAAACGTAATGACTTAAATATATCAAATTTACTATGGCATTTTGTGACTACAAATGTAGTTTTGGGTTAAATTTTTGTTTTAATCGGGTAGAAAAAATGCGTCGGAAAAGCAAATTCTATTTTTGAATACTATTACCCGTATACCAAGGAGTAATCGCTAAAAAAATCGCAAACGTTGACACGATAGATTCTTTAAAGATGCTAAATTCATGCTAAAGTTTAATATTCCTTTAATATTGTACTCAATACCATGCAAGGCGTTCTCTAAAATAACGCCTTTGTTAGAGCGTATGTGGAAAACTTTTGGGGGATCAGTTCTACTGGTTTTTTTTATTCTTTTTATATTCAAAAAAATAAATTTACAAAAGCCATGATATAGAAAGGATCCCTAAAAGAAATTCTCACTTGTGGTTTAGAATCGTTATTTAAATCGAATGAACTCAAAAAACAGAAACGAAATTTACAAAACTGAAGAAAAAGCCCTGCAGCCCTGCAGAGGCTAGTGCATAGTGTTTCTAGGCGTCATAAATATATCGCAGCATGCTGTAGTGTCATTTGAAAATACATTGCAACAAAATATGTACATTTTAAAAAAATTTTTAAAAGATTTTACAATTGGACCAAAGTACTTTCAGCCTGACGGTTTGCTTACAATTTATTACTTTTTCTGATGATTAATATTTTTTCGCTATATGCTGTCTAGAATGCTGTGTGCTGTCTAGTTGATGGGTCTATTATTTACAATGAATTATTTCGTCAGAGATATATTTAATAATTGCTTTATCACAATATTATAAAGGATATTTATATTTATTTCCAAAGGTTGAACTATTTGTCATAAGCTTTGAATAAAGATTTAAAAAAAATTGATGAAATAAATACATAAATCATTTTCTCAAACATACTATCCAAATTACATTATCCGCAATTTGTGGTTAGTTGATGAGTTCAATAATGTTTTTATCAAAGTTTTTTTGATAACATTATACCATTAACATGTTGGCCGCTTGAAGCGCCTGTAATTCATAGTTACTATACAATTAGATGATCTCTTCCTTATTATATATAAGAGATAGCAAAAAAAAAACCCATCTAATTACATAATCTGAATCAAATGCGGACCTGTTGAAATTTAGATATTTTTATTTAAAATGTTATTTTGATTTTTTTTACTCAATGGATTTACTTTTATTCTTTCACTTAACAGTTACAAACTGTTTCCTAATGCTTCTGAAAAAATTGTAATAGCTCGTGTAATATTCTTAAGACGTTTCTTTTTTCATAAATCAAAGATGAAGAAAATCGCCGTACATCAATTAAGATTATCAATGCTCCATCAATGAATTCTTGATAAAAGGATTAAAAATTAGAACATCAAAAGACAAGCTTATTCATTTATTTATTTTTAATTACTGCAATTTTGTAATTAATAAGATCACATTTTAGCTGTTAAGAATATGGTAATTCAGGGAATTAAAAAAAATGACTGTTTTTATTTTTACAGTTAATTTATTTTTTATAAGCTAAATAAATAATATCAATTAAAAGAAAAATGAAATCGTCAGTCATATTCACTTCAGCAGTGTACATGTGAGAGCAGTATTTTTATCAAAGCTGAAAAGAAAAAAAGTTCAAATTAAATCAATCCAAGTATTGTAATCAAAAGATTCTCATTCTTGACTCAAATAATTTGTCTATCAGGAAAACAAAATCGGGGAATTGAATCTGACTAACAAGGAAGTATTTTTCGTCTGCTTAAAAATCATATAATAAACAATGGATGAATCATAAAAAAAACATTGAATTTTTTTTTATGGTTACAACTTTTAGAAATGTTATCATGATCAAACCTCGAAACGATTTGCATCAGAAATTTTCTCTGATTTGTAATTTTTTATAATATTCCGCAAGTCTTAGCGCAATGTATTAAAATTGTGTTCCAACGAAAAAAAATTAAGTTGATGTAAAAATTACCGTATTATTTTATTTTTAATCCATATGGACGTAATCTTCTACATTTCCTTTATTAAAAGTCTGGAGATTGTTTTTGCAGCTTAATGAATCATTAAAAAAATAAATTATGAAATTCTATACGATTTCATTTTATTTCATTTTTAAATTTCTAAATGTATTTACTTATTAAGTGTAAAATAGTAAAAGTAATAACTGTTTAGATTTTATCAGAAGAAAAAGTTTCGTTTACCAAAAATTTCTTATAAAAATTTGAAATTTTAGAAATTATAATTTCAGAAAATTTATTAAAGTTTATTCTACTAAATATTCATAATATGTATCAATTCAAATAAGTTTATTAAATTAAATATAACAGGATATATATAAAGATTCCTAATAGAATTTTTTAAAGAAATATCAAAACTGGTATTTGTATAGCATGTTCAGTTATTGAAATGACAAACTCAAAAGGTTGTAGTAGACAGCAAAAGAATGTTGCAGACAGCGAATTTAAGAAATCATAATTTCAGAAAATTCATTGAAGTTTATTCTATTAAATATTCATAAAATGTGTCAATTCAAATAAGTTTATTAAATTAAATATAACAGGATATATATAAAGATTCATAACAGCAATTCTTTTTTAAAATATCAAAACAGTTATTTGTATAGAATGTTCAGTTATTGAAATGACAAACACAAAAGGTTGTAGTAGACAGTGAAAGGAACATACATTTCAATGGAACATTATGTCGCAAACCACGATGAGAGACGGATAATTGCGAAACATGCACGCTGCAACACGCTCCAGAAAGCATTGTAATAAACATGATTCACTTTTGACTAATGTATAATTCCCATGCAATTATAACGTGGAAATCTTAAAGGAGGTTTAGTATCAAAGTGTTGGCAGGAATCCTTGATAATTATCTCTTTAGATTGCGCCACACTTGCTGTCCAAACGCCTGAACGGATCAACGTACCTCATCTTTTAGAAGTACATCCTCCCGGAAATATCGTAAAGTGTACTAGCAGCAGTACAACGAGGAATGCTGTTCATGCATGATGATGTTCCTGCACATTTTCCCCATAAGATGCTTAATCACCTTCATATTACATACCCAGACAAGCGGAAGGACGTACAGGGCTTATTACGGCGAAAGTGAGCGCTTGGCCTTCATGGTCGACGGATCATAATCCATATGACTTTTTTCTATGGATTTACTCAAATGACTCGTTTATGAGACGTCTATGGCCACAACGGAGGATATCATTGCCCGTATTACCGTCGCTTCAAGCAAATCATCAAAAAGCATACATGGTCAGCAAAAATATACTTGGTGTCTTCGAATTACCGTAAAATACGTTTTTGCGTCGTTGTAACCTTTGTAATGACATCAGTCATCACCACTTATAGCAATTGTAATAATCTATCAAATAATTCTTTTTGCTGTTCTAGAATGTCATTAATATCTGTGTGTGGTTTATTTTTATTTTTATTTTATTTTATTTTATTTATTTTTTTTTACAATGTATTTTGCACTATAGCAATATTTGCTCCTCTTGATGTCTTCTAACAAACTAATTTTGCTTTTCCAATAATAAATCACATTGTATAATTGTAAAGTTCAGAATAATTTCGAAAGAGAAATTTTTAATTTGGTAATCTGAATGTAACTCTAACCTGTACCTCTATTGCATAAATTTTGCCGTTGAATTTAATTGCCAATTAAAATATTTTCAAAGAATTAATAAAATTTAAATATAACTGGTGATACTATTGACAGAATATTCACAGAATTTCGGAATTCCTTGTGCATACTTACGCAGTGATTTGTAAACTAAGCCTTCATTTATATGAAATGTCTTATTTGGATTGAAGTCGATACAAAACCAACAAGAATATTTTATCATACTTCCATCATCACAACTAGTTTTCTTCCGAATAAAATATTGCAATAATTCTAGTAATTTAATATAATTTGAAAATTTGTTCTCTAGGATAGCATATTTATTTGTTATTATTCTTATAAAACAATGATAATAATATTTTCAAGAAACTATGCTTTCTAATTTTGAGGCTTTTTTTCAGTTCACATACATTTCTTTGAATTATTCGCCATTTCTTCAAAGGTTAAAGTCCCTGACATTTGATTCCTTTTCATCTGTTATTAAAATTCCCGAGTTAGGATTCCTCTTATTGTCTAATAAAGAATTAGGTTATTGAAAGGTGGAAAAGATCCAAAGATCCTCCTAATGCGTCAGAAAATATTATAAAAGCAAACTTCTTTCGTTTCTTCTACAAACTCGCCCAATCAAGAAAGAAATAAAAAAAAATTAAAGAATTCTGAAGAATTTCATTTTCGTTGCCACAAAGCGTTATGTAATGTATTCTTATTCTCAGTAGCTGCGGGAAAAGTTTGGAATAACTACGAACCGGTCGGAATGAAAAGACTCGTGATCATCAGAAAGATATCAAGAAAAAAAAATTAAATGAAAGGCATAATCGAAAAGGATGAGAATATCTCAACAATAAGGCTATACATCAATCATAATTATATGTTACATTTGAATGAACATGACGCTGCACTGATTGATGGATTGGTTTTTGTTATGCGGCTTAAACTTTCTCTCTCTTTTTATCTAACAGAGGCAGACGCCGCCGATATAAAGATATTAAGATGTGTTAATAACTTTATCATGAAAAAGTCAGTTTGAAAAATCTTGAACATCGTTCTTAATCGTTAACAGATTGCACTATATTTATTGATAAAAAGGTTCAAATTGATTTTTTTTATTAGTTACTACTAGTTTTTACTAGTTTTATACGTGACTCTTCATAAAACTTTTGAAAGCTGATGCATAACTTTAAACAATTTTACCTGATTTAAATGAGTATTTAATTTTGATATCTTGATCTAGTAGACATAATTTGCCATAGTAGATGTATTAATCGAATTGAAATAATTGAAAAAATGTATCGTTTCGAAATATTAAAAAATGGTTTATGTCAAATAGTTAAAGAAGCATTACAGCAGTTCTTGTTTAATACGAATTTTAGGAAAGATAAGCACTCTTGATATCGTATAAATATACACTATAAAAAGTACTATGTATAAAAATTAATAAAATGCAATTGTTATTTCGAATTATAGTAGATATATCATTCTCAATTCTCACACTGTTAAGTATGAAATCATCGTTTCCGTAAGCAAATTTATTGTTTTGCTCAGTATTTTGTAAATAGTCGTAATTCCCTCTCTCTCTCTCTCTCTCTCTCTCTCTCTCTCTCTCTCTCTCTCTCTCTCTCTCTCTCTCTCTCTCTCTCTCTCTCTCTCTCTCTCTCTCTCTCTCTCTCTCTCTCTCTCTCTCTCTCTCTCTCTCTCTCTCTCTCTCTCTCTGTCTCTCTGTCTCTCTGTCTCTCTGTCTCTCTGTCTCTCTCTCTCTCTCTCTCTGTCTCTCTCTCTCTCTCTCTCTCTCTCTCTGTCTCTCTCTCTCTCTCTCTCTCTCTCTCTCTCTCTGTCTCTCTGTCTCTCTCTCTCTCTCTCTCTCTCTCTCTCTCTCTCTCTCTCTCTCTCTCTCTCTCTCTCTCTCTCTCTCACACACACACACACACAGTCATACTGTTTATCAAAACTAGTGTTTGAATGATAGTGGAAAAATCTATAATGTATCTCGGAATGTCAAAATATTTTCAAAATATCAAATTAATTGTCGAATTACAAATTCCATTTCAAAACACAGCAGCGATATTATATAAAACAATCACTTTATTTGTGATACATGCATCAAAACAAACTATTTGCTATTAATTTTGTGAACTATATAAATTAGCGGTAGTGATCTCTCCAAAATTTTCTAATATACTCTTTAATAAATATATTCCTTATTATTAACAATATATCAATAGATAATAACAATAACGAAGATCCTTAACAATTTTTTTGCAATTAATTGCTGAGAGGCAGTTAGTATACGTAGAAGAAACCCAATGTGTATTTTGAACATCTTCACACAATAAATTCCATTTTTACTTCAGAATTTTTAGCGATGACTGAAATATTCGGTGTTCGGGTCATCTTAAAGGAAGATTATTTGATCTTTGCTGATAATAACTCTGTGCTTATTCTTTGAAAATAGTTTTCATTCAATCCCCAAATATCATTTAATATCTGACTTTTAAAATGCTCACATTGCCAAGATCAAACTAACCTAGGAATAATTTCCATGCAGTTATCAAATAACTCAATTATAGCTTAAAACAAACTAGCGGATCGTCTGACCAAAGAAGTTTCAGAGTATATCCTTACAATGAATGAATGTATCTTTCAGGAAGATAGCATTTCGAACCTCAAAAAGAAGTGACTTAGGACACAATAGATAATTTTCGAAAAAGCAATATTTTGTCTCTTCCAAATATTTTCCAAGCATTGATAAAATAACATCCTAACTAGATATCAGAGAAAAGAAATTAAAACAAAAATGATTGTCGAAATGAGTACAACACCAGGACTATTAAATCTCTTCAGTCTCCAGGATAACCCAGTATTCAGTAATCAAATAGCGCAAACTGCCTTCAGCTCTAAATTGTTCTGTGTAAGAACAATTCTTGTTATAATGTTGAACAGCAAGAAAATGCTTGAAAAAAACCTTTATTAATTTAAACAATGAAATTTTGCTGTATGGTTCAAATTAAAAGCAATAAAAGGGTTTTTAAAACTTTCTTCAGGTCCATGTTTAGTTACAAGCAATAAAGCATTTCGATATACTTTATTGACATCTGTCTCATTTATTTGGAATTGATGGCATCGGTTATATCTTCAAATCAAAACATATTTTTACCATCAAGTTTCAATATGTTTGAAAATAATTCATTAAATTCTTAGAATTATTTCAAATTCAGAAAACAAACTTGTGGAATCAACAGTGACCAAATTTCTGCTTTGAATACAATGGATTTGCGCCTCTTTATTTCGAATATATTTGGAAATAGAAAAAACAATTTTTGTTGCTAGCAATATTGAGTACATTACTTCATATACAAGTATAAATAGTTCTGATAAAATGAAGTAGAAATAGAACTCTAAGACTTTACACATAATTTACTTTCTGATTAAAGGTAAGTCTTTTTTTTTTAATCTGAAATTAAATAAGAAAATTTAAACGTAAGTTTAAATTTTCTACATATACATATTTTTAATTGCATGGCATTTTCAACTATGCACTGCACATTGATTGAAAGTAGGCTGTTTGTTATCCTTCATTTTTCTGATAGATATAGTATTATAGAGTTCCGTAGCCTATTTGAGCAAAATCAATGTTATTTTCAATTTTTACTTCTTATATAAAAAAGTATGTGTAGCGAAAGTATTATAATCATTAAAAATGCTTATTGCAATATTATGAGCGTCAATATTTTCCGATGATCTTGAAATCAAATTTTAGAACTAATTAGGGTTTTTTTTTCTAAATGCTTTTGAAATCTATCAATGTAGAGCAAATTCTCTTTAAAAGTGCAGGATTAATAGAATTTTAGACATAATTAAGTTTTTTTTCTATAAAAAATGCTTTTGAAATCTATCAATGCAGTATTAATGCTCGGAAAAAACACAAATGTTATATGGACAAGATTGGTCATGTAATCTTTGCTGCAAAATTTTAGGCACCTATCAGATTGTCTTCCGATCAACCATTTGTCAAAATTACTTATATAAAACCTTTTTCCGAGTCACTAAATACATATAATGTATTTGGCCATGCATATACTTCTTCGATTTTCTTCACAGTAATATTAGACAATAAAAGGTCATATTTATAAAAAGCATTTTAAAATGTATGTTTCCATTCATTTTGATTGAAAAATTTTGAATTGTTTCTATATATCTTTATTTAATTTGACTTATTTCATGTGTGTAAATATCATTTTTTTGTATTGTAATTTTCATTCACTTCTTAATTTGCAAGAGTTATAAAACTTCTACAGTTATGCATGCGCGATGACAAAAATAACTATTTTAATGTTGAAAAATTTAATCATCAAATATAACTTTAAATACATTTTCTTTTCGTAAGAGAGACACTATCAAAATTGAAATCCACTGAATAATATTTATAATAAGGAACTATACATCAAAGTCCAAAAGTAGAAATTAATGAAAATAAAAAATAATTTTAAAACATTAAGCTTTTAACTAAACATTTTAACACACGAATGAAAATGTATTTTAGAAAGTTGTTTTTATTAAATTTACTTTATTATTGCTATTCATAACAAAGGAAAATTATAATGATTAAATTAAAAGAATTTTTTTATAATTTTGTAATTTTAAGAAAGGCATCGAAAAGTTATATTTGGAAAAGAACGTTCTTGAAGTTAGAGGTGTTATAAATAATTTTATTAAATAAGATTTTTCCAAATTATAGCCAAATTTACAGAATGTATAAATAACAGTGACAATTAGTTATCGAGATACTTATGGATTATTTTATTGATGTTATTAAAAAAATCGGTTAATTGACAAAAATTATTTCGCCACGAACGTTTCTATTTTCTTATGTTCAAAGTCTACAAAAGCAAAGAAATGTAATCATTAAAAAATTGAACAGGAAATCTTACTGCTTCAATACATCTTCCATATTTAATCGCAGAATTTTTTGTAGGAAATTTAGAAATGAAAAAAAAAATCTTTTCTTTATAGCAAGCTTTTTAACATTTTTTTATTGAAATCTACATAGTATAACTAACTGGATAATATTTCACTCATATTTAAATTTACTAGGGAAAATGCAAATCAAGAGTTTTTCTGTAATTATTATTACTAAACATTTTTGGTGTACTATTAAAATGAAGGCATTATGTGCTAATATATACCCAGCTCAGCAATTATTATCAAATTAGTATTATTTATTTTTTTAAATTCTAATATTCATTTATACAGATAAGGTAACTCATATAAATAAGTTAATTGTAGAAATCCACTAGCATGCCATTTCCATATCAAATAAGTTTAAACTAAATATCGAAGAAAAAATAATATACATTATTATTTTACTGAAAGTTTTCCCTATCGAAGATACCGTCTTCAACTTATTCATAGCCTTGAGGGAAAAAATTTTTCCAAGGTTTATTCAAGAATAAATTCCATAATGTCTTATCTCTACGTTTAACTTTCGACATCTGATATGTATTATCAAATTATCCACTAAAATATAAAATACACGCTTAATCTCGAGGAAGTTTTTACAAGGTTCAATCAAAAGAATTCTTAAAAATCTTAACTCTTATTTCAATTTTTACTTTCTAGTGTGAATACTATCAAAATCAATTTAAGGATTTTCCTTGATTATTGGTTTGTCTCAAAATTTTGACATTATCTTTATCGCCAGGAAACAAACAGCAAGAATGATATTGATTGATGATGTTATTTTGTAATTTTCATGTTAAAAAACAGCTATCTTGATAATTCCTTTAATGTGTATATGATATGGGACACTTTTTTAGATCTTCTTATCAAAAAATATATGTCTAATGAGGCATGAAATAATCTAAGATAGAGCGATAATTAATTTCTGGGAAAAAAATTGATAAAAATTACTTTTATTTAATGTTTTAGTGGAATTTCCATTTCTTTTTTATTGCCATATTTCAAAATTTAATAAAACTAAGTATCGCTGTATTATTAGTTATTACGAATATCTTATGATTTTGTAAATTAAGATCTGTAAATTGTATGCAATTTTTGATGCAAAATTAGATGCACTTACGAAATATTTTTTTTTTATTTTATAGATTCTTTTCATCTTTTATTTTATAGATTTCGTTTTACAATTTTAAAACTTTATATGATTGTATATCTACGCAAAATTAGACCAACATCAATCCGCTTAGCTAAACGCTTTGTAAAATATAAATATTAGGGGGTTGGGGGGGGGATGTTTGAAATTCGATTTTTCCTTAAATTATTTTGCGAAAACTGCTAAGGCCGCGGTGGGATGGTGGTAAGATCTCGACTTCGAAAATGAAGGCTTTCAAGTTCGAGAGCCGATTCCACTGAAGAAAATCGGTCGTGTAAATCACTGGTACACGTTAAATCCGTCAGGGTAAGCATCCTCCCGCTGGTGTAGTGCGGAAGTTAGGAGAACTGGATGCCAGCTCAGGTGTCGTCCTTGTCATTTGACCATGGTTCAAAATTACGAAGTCTGTTCCGAAATAGCCCTTGTGCTAATAGCTTTAAAATGGGTTGTTAATATAACTGAACTGAGCTGAATTGTAAAAACCGTTCTATGTCAAAATGTATGCAGAGGAATTAGTTATCAGCTGTATCAGTAAGTTCAAATAAATATACTGCATTGAGATGCAATCTATTTGGCATAAGATAATTGATTTTAAAATAGAGCATTAAAATTTTTCTGATGTTTTGGAAAAGCAGATATATTCCAAAATTCTTAATTTGGGACTTATTTTATAATTCACAATCTTTTAAAATAGTAATGCTCCTTTTCAAATTTGCAATCTTCAGTATCTTTCTTTTAATCTAATGCTTCAAATTCTCATTCTCCAAATTGATTATTACGAGCAAATACAAAACACAGGAGTTTACACTAATGATATTTTATTACACAATATTAGGTTTACATACACAAAAGTTGTTATTAAACATATTTTATAATTAGTTTTAATTAAAATATATGCTTTAATTTCCAAAATCAATCAGGAATATGTTTCACATCATTACATATGAATTTTGAAAGAATATCAGAGTTACTGATAAAAGTATCTATTAAAGTAACAGATATTCGTTTTTATTTTACTAATAAAATCGCTGTTGATATTATTGCAAAATATAAGGAAACGTGTAAAATTAAGAAATTAAATTCTATCATTTTTGGCTAAGCAGATTTTAGAAAAATATATTTACTTCATTCTGAAGAGAATCTGTAAAGGACTTAAAATTTATATTTAAAATAATATCAACATGAAAAAATACCGAATGTTACATTGTTTTATATTAGAAGCTAAGTTAAGTTGTTAAAATATTTTAGAAATAGCATATTGTAATTTTAAGAAATCTGACAAAAACTAAGAGTAATGCATACTAAAATACATTACTCTTCAGCTTCTAAAATAAGCTTCTTTACAGCTTCTAAAATTGAATGAATTATATATCAACATTTCAAGTTTAAAAATATTTTGTCAAAGAAACAATTAAGATCAAATTACATAAAATATTTAATTAAAACTTTTAGCGACCACTAATCTCGTTGAAGTACCTAGTAGCCAAAGGCAGTTAATAACTAAATAAGGGTGTTTATTTTTATATAATTCTACTGTGCATTGTTTTATATAAATTACTGTACATTGTTTCTTATTTGCTGAAGAAAATGTTAAGAATAAATATTCACTATAATTTTCTGTATAGTGTTGAAATTGTGAAAATCTGCGAGTTCTTACGTTACAATCTAACACGCAATTTAAGCTTAAATTTTTAAATCGTGACATGAAGAATAGTAACTAAGCCATAATTGCAGTTGAAATTGCTTTAGTAGACATCCATTTGCTCGCGTTTTAACCATCACTTCTGGCAAAAGTAGATTACTTTACAGATATTTATTTCTTTTACTCGGAATCACGACTTAGATTCTCGCAATTGATACTTAAATTTCATCATGATTGAATGTTAAAGGTCTAAAGATAACCAAGTCACCAAATAGTTTCAAACTACATGAGATAAACCAACTGACATCTTCATTACAACTTCTTTTCTTTCGAAATCTTCGTACTAAACCCATCTGAGGGCATATTATTTCAGTCGATTCTGCCAACTGATAGCTTTTTCTGATTCTTGTTTGGGGATTCTAAGAAATATGCCTATGTATCTACATAACCGAATAATGCAGGGTGGATTATTAAACAGGCAAAATAGGCAGTTGCCTAAAGCCCTATATTTTTAGAAAGACTCGAACCCTTGAATTTATTTGTTGTATTTTGAAAGTTTCTTATAAAGATCGTGCAGTCGAACTTATTCAAATTAAAATCAGTGTTTAAATTAATTTTGGAACATTAATGTTCCAAATTAATTACCATTTTTAATTCTATATTATGTTATTTTATAATTTTAAAAAATGCGTTGCTTTATAAAAAAAATAATCAATTCTATTGCTAAATATTATTTTATATTGTGGGACAAAACGTTTCATCTATTTTATTATTGTTATTTGTTTAAATTTTCACTTGCACATTTTTTATACGATACATATCGAAACAAACCTTTTGGAAAGTAATCTTTAATTAAGCTTTTTGTAATTTCAGCCTATCAAAATGTGCTACTTAAAATTACTAATACAAAGATTAACGTCTTCATATAGAATGACGAGTCCGACTCGCGCATTGACTTATAAATTTTTAATTTTAAATCTCCAATTAGATGAAGGTATTAAGAAATTTAAAATGGTATTATGTGAAGGTAGTAAGTAACTTACCTTAAATATCCTTTTATTAGCATAGAAATTAAAATAATAATAGATCTCCCAAACAAGATGTCATATAATTAGAAAGGAAATTCGTAGGTCGAAGGCTTAAAATATAATCAATAAAATAAATTTTAATTTTGAATGTTTGAAGAAAAAAAATGAGTCCTGAGATTCGCTATGTTCTAATAGTTTTTAGAAGGCGTAATCTAACCCTGGAACGATTCTAACTTTAAAGAATGAACATTATCTAATACAACAGCTAAATTTGACACACACACGAACAACATGGATCAAAAATAAAATTTTTGTTGCTTGCTCAGTGTTTCTCATCAATTTTTACATTATTCATCAAGTTAAGTTTAAATACATTAATAATTTCTTATTAGAAAACTGTTTTAAACATTTAACAAATTTTCAGAAAACCTAGATAAGTTTGTTTTTTTATTATAATTAGATAAATTTAGATAGATAATTAGATAGTTATTGTCTAATTAGATCATTACAACTTCTAAACTAATTTATGTTTATTTGGCACCACTCAATGCAACTATTGTATAAATTTATATATTTGTTCTTATTTTTAATACATTTATTTTAGTAATTAAATAAATTTATCAAAAATCACTTTCGGCGCTTGATTTCTTTCACTATCATATAAAGACAGCATTGATATTATTTAGCACTTTAATGATCACTTTTATTTTTTTAAAGAAACTTCTGATTTCTGAAGGCAATTCTTACTTTTTAAATCTAGGCTGAAACCGAAAAAAAAATTATAAAACTTCCTATTTCTTTAAATCTGAATATAATGAATGGATTCATCATATATATTATCATTGACTTCTTAATTCCTACGAACAAAAACTCAATGCCTCGACCTTGTCATATTCTTACAAATGGATAAAACAAAGCCTTTAAAAATCAGTTTAAGACTCTTGATTGTGACATCTTTAATCCTATCATCGTGTATGCGACTCGATCATGTGATTTTATTTCCTGCCAATATGCTTCACCTTCCATTCAAGGCAATATATACTACAGATTCCTTCTATGAAGAATAATCAAGTCCTTCTATTAATATACATCGAGAGTAAACAATGCGGATAAATTTTGTGAGACAATGCATATTGTCTTCAGTTGTGTTTTTGTTACAATTTATTTGTCATAAAATATTTTTGACATTTATTTTATTCAGTGTTAGGAAACTTTATTTATTTTTCAGACGAATCTTTATATTTAGGAGGTTGTTTACAGTTTTAGAGTTAGTTTTCACTTTTTGTTCTTTCAAGTCATTATTGATCAGAAAACAGAATCAGCGTGGAAACATTTATTATAAAAAAAACATATATCACATTGAAAAAGAGCATAAATCTTCATAATTCATCTGGAGTAATAATGTCAAAAATCCAAAACATTGAAACAGGCTTTAGAAGAAAAAAAAATTCCCCAAGGGAAATGAATTTTGTTTTTTATTTTAGTCGAAAACACCTGTTTTAACCCTTTAAATGGCCTTTTTTTCTAATAATGGTCTATTAAAATATTTTTTTTAATTGAGAGTGGCTTAAGAGAAGTGATTCATTTAGCTTATTAGATAATTATTAATTTAATTAATAATTAAGTAGCAAATCAAGACTCCTCATTTTGTGTAAGACAAGAAGCTGAAGCATTTAAGTTTCTGTCTTATTGAAAAATTTGTCAGAATTTACGCCAATAGATGGATAAAGTTGGGGATATGGGCTTAATACTAAATTTGCATATTCCTGTCAAGTTTTGAATACCAATGCAAATTGACACGGTAGTAATAAAACGAAAAGAGTCAGATAAATAAGGTTTGATGCACAGTTTCAGAATCTAAATTTTGAACCAAAACTGTGAAGGGGTTGACCTCCCTCGGTCTGTACTTTTGCATGCGTATAAAGCGCAATAATACATAAGTACATTCACTTAAATATGTAAAATTTGGCATATAATCTTATGATTACAGTTGTAGTTTTATGTCTAATTTTGTTTCAATCATCCAGAAAAAAAAGGGTTCAAACGCATATTCTATTTTCTGGTACTTATATATTAACCTCAAAGCCAAAGATCAAAGCTAGATTCTATAAAAACTCTTCTTTTTGGGGGTTTTTTTTTGGGGGGGTGTGTCAAATATGGATATTTTATAACTATTGTTCGCCAAGCCAGTACTAAGAATTTTTAATATACTAAAAAAGTCTCAGTTCTCACTATAAAACTAAAATTTCTAAAAATAAAACTCTAAGCACTCATTGCTTAAAGTCTGCAATGTAATGTGGCGAGTGATAAGATCTTTATTGGAGAGGTATGTTAAAAAATATCAGAAAAATCGCGCTAGCTCATTTGTTGATGGGGACTAGAAGTGTTCATTAAATGTGAAATTACGAAATTGAGAAAAAAAAACTGTTATCGGGAAAAAAATGAAAATAATATTGTTGATACAAATTTATTTTTCAAAATTATTTCTTTAATCTTTTAAAGGGCCATTTTTTCTAGTCATATTATGTTAAAATATTTTTAGGATTGAAATTAGAATAAGAAAAGGGATTCATTTAGCTTATTACATAAATTTAATTTCATTAATTAATTAATTTGGTTAATTAATAATTAAGTAACAAATCAAGACACATTTTTTCTGAGATAAAGAACTGAAGCATCTAAGTTTCTGACTTACTAAAAAAATTTGTCAGGACTTATGCCAACCTACATAATTTCATACAAAGATTGATAAATTTGGTGTGAAGCATACTGCCCACAACCCTAAAAAGGGTTAATACACAGAAAAAAAACAATTATTTTTGTATCTATCTAAATAATAATCAAGAGCGCATTGCATACCTTAGGTGTTTTACGCGCTTTGAACGACATTCATTTCTTTAAAACATTTGAAATACGCTTCATTTCTATAAACTACGATATTGAATGTTCTACGAATATTTTCGACATATATCGTAACCGAAACTATGGCAGCAGAAACTTTTAAAAATCGGAATAAACTCAATTAGCCAAATTAGCCAATAATTGTAATATCTGACATCTGCATATGATATCTCTAAATTTGTTTCTTTGATGCCTGTTAAAATACATTTCATATCTTCTTGTAGATATCACATGTACTTCATTCACTTCTTGTAGATATTGTTTTAAGGGCAATATGTGATCGTTTGATTTATTTTGCTTTTTATCAATAATGAAAAAATGGGAATGAGTCAAAAGGATTCTACCTCTAACTTTTAATGCTGATACTATGCAATAAAGAGAAAGTGATAATATAATTATATGAATTACTTGCAAAAAGCAATTCGTCGGATTTAGAGAAGTTAAAACGGAAGCAAAATTGTCGCATCATATATGCATTAAGAAAAAATGCTGTCTCTTTATTTTTTTTCTTTGTTTATTCATTTTTTTAAATACATCAATGTATCTTGATTTTTATATATTAATTTATTTGATAAGATTAACAAAAATAACATGGTTATTCTATTAAAATCTTACTTTTGCACTTTGTGTGCTATCGGTAAATTATTAGCACCTATCAAAGCTTGATTTTGATTAAATTGTGTTTGAGAAATAAATTACAATCATAAATTGATCTGTTATAAAAATTCTTATTGAATTGAATAAAATGTAACTATATTACTATTTATTAAAGCAATAATCTCATTTAAATTATTTCTACATCGAAAAGAAATATTTCATGAATAAAACTAGTAAGAATCATGATATGGCATTTCAATTCAACAGAGATATATCCTTCATTAGTTATTGTAATTTATATTTAACCTATTATTATTTTAAAACATGCATATAGTATAAAATAATGTGTCATAGAAATAAGATATTATCGTCACAAAATAGCTGAAAAATCTCCTGAAACTGGTAATATTTCATAACAATAATTTAATTTATTTTTGCGATTTCATTTTTCTGTTTACATTCCAAAATGAAATTGAAAATACATTTTAAAATTCTATACATTCAGAGCATAGTATGAAAAACAATTTGTTTATAAAATAATTATTGTTTTATTTTTCACCTTCTCTTATTTTTCATTTAATTTGTTTACTCAATTTTTGCTAAACTATTTGCTTTCAAAACTTCAACAAAGATAATCCTCAAGACAACTTCATTGACCTTGAAAGTAAATGGCTTTGTTGAACTCGAAATAAATCATTCCTTTCATTTCACCGAACCACCTGTTGCTTTATCTTATTCAGTGCAAGTTGATTAATTTCTCTATTATATTTCAAAGTTAAATTACCGAAAGAGTCAGTAACTCTCTCAAACAGAGCATGCAGTAAGAAATGTTGTTTGTTTCTTTTAATTTACAACACTGTTTTAATATATTTGAGCGCAGATGATAATATTTGGGCGCAGGTGATAAATTAGTATCAATGTATTGAAATGGTAGCACGTAATGTGTTAATGTATTTCAGAAATTTTGTTGGCACAGTTATATATCGGCTTGAATCGAAATGTAATGTCTTATGAGGATTTTTTTCCCTTTGAGCTTTTAGAAAAACATTATTATAAATATTATTTACTAATTTAAAAATGTGTATATAAAGTCATTTTGATTTTATAATATATTTTTGTAGCTTTATTGCAAGAAATAACAACAAACTTAAAACTTAACCAATAATAAATATTAACCAATAAGGTAACGAATCAAAATTCGTTACCTTAAATTTAGAAAATAATGGATTTTCTTCTCATTTTTATTTACTATAAAAAAATTTTAGTTATATAGTGGAATTTGAACCTACTTCTCATTGCATTATAATAAGTATTCGAATTCAGATGATTGGTTTGATTACTGTTTATTGATAATTCGCATATTTATTTTTTTTAACGATTCTTCTTTTTTTGAAGTTTTATACATTTTTTTTTAGTGTTATGTAAAGACACTCTAACAACAGTAAACTGTATTTATTTCAGAAATCATTTAATTGAAATATAAATTCTTTAAATTTATTTATATTTTAAATTTATCATATTAATAATATTATAAATTTATTTATATTTTAAATTTATTATATTAATAATATTATAAATTTATTTATATTTTAAAGTTATTATATTAATAATATTATAAATTTATTTATATTTTAAATTTGTTATATTAATAATATTATAAATTTATTAATATTGATTTCATTTATTTAATTAAAAATAAAATTCTCAACTAGTTTGTGTATTACAGGCATCCATACTTCACTATGAATTTTCTTCTCATTTTTTGGACATTTTTCTTGACAAAAAATTAAATAGCAAATCTCTTTATTAACAAAAAACAAGAAAAGAATTTTTTCAAATCAGCTTTGTCTGTATAATTAATATTTTACTAAAATGTTCATTGCTATATGTGTTCATGTATCATAAAAATGTATTAATAATATTTCAGACAACAATTTTGCATACCTTTTTATTACCTTCAGTGCATACATTTCTCCCGTATTAACTAGAAATTTGAACAGCTTGTATTGAGAACTCAAATGCTAGTACGTAAGTTTTATATAAATAAATAATCTTATTGCCTCCCTATATTTTTTAGACAGAAACTTTTTCAAATTTATTTTCTGAATTGTGTAAACTGAAATATTTTATTCGTTTGCTTTGCATCCTTCTTAGTAGACTAGTTAACACATTCACTGCCACTACTCACGCCTGATATCCGGGCCATCTATCTAATTAGATGACCCCTTCTTTGTTATCTTTTAACTGTAGCATAGAAAGTGTCATCTAATAACATAGATGGTTTAGTACAATTGCATATTATCTGTAACGCACAGGTGCGTTTGCGGCAGTCAATGTGTTAAGAAATATAGGAATAGATTTATACTATTATATTATTACTTATAATGTTATATTAAATTTATTATATTATATTATTACTAAACTTAAAAGACTAGTTATAACAAAAAAAAATAATAATTTTTTTATATATTCATTGTTGTTTTTTTTAGAAAATTTGTCTTCACTGATTCACGCTTTCCTGATGCATTGAAATGAGTGCAGAATTTAATTTTTTTCTTTTTTTGAATTTGCAGAAGTTATTATTTTTCTGATATTTCGAATCCTTTTGTCTAATAGTCATAATAATCATAAAATTGTAAATTGAAAAGATAATACTCTTTTATATTACAGTTTGGCATAAAGAAATATTCTTATTGATAACAAATATTCCTTAAATAATAAATATCCAAATAAAAAAAAAATTCAAAAAGTGCAGATTCGACAATTATTTAGAGAAAAATGCTCACATGTGCTTTTATTTTTTTTTTTTTGGTATGTTTCAACATTTTTACTCTCTTTATATCCAAAAAATCCATTTTATCAACTTCTATAACATTATAAAAGATTCGATTCAGGAAAAATCGTTATTATGGATATAATTCATTATAACTGAATGAATAAAATGAAAACACATATAATACAAGACAAATTAAGTACCGATTTTTGAAATCGGAATTGCCTTATAGCCATTACCTATATTTTCAGTAACTATTTATCTACATTAACAATAATGAATATGAAACAGTTAAAAATTCAAACGCTTTGTAATTAACCTGCATGAAATTAAAAAAGAAACGCTAAATAGCCTCGCGTTGTTTCACTATGGTCCGTAATATAATTAAATTTAACCGAGTCATTCTACTTAAAAAATTTCCGAAAATCCGAATCCAAAGTCCGAATTATTATTTAAATTCAGTTTTAAAAATTTGTTAATGTATAAAATATTTTTCATTTTTTTTTTCATTTAAATTAATTTAATCTTATACGATGTTTTTACGAAAACGTACTATAACGTGTTCTTTACTACCATTCAATATTTTCGATATAATTTTATTAGATTATTGCTGCTTTAAAATTTAATTTATACATAAAAAATACGACGTCTACAAAATAAAGCAACAAGTGTTGAAAGCATCTTTTTACATCGCCTCATTATTTCCCGTAGGGAATAACCTGTTATTTTTCTTGAAGCAAGACATGAGCTGGACTTCCTATCCAAAAAGCATACATCACCTGGAGTTATTTTAAAATCACGAGCAAAAGTTTTTTTCAATTAATAAATAATAAAACCTGTCATAAAAAAACAAATAAATCGAGAATAAAATTATAGTAATTGATTGGTTCAAGATATCTGGAAACTTTCCCTTTCTAATGTGGTATATTTAGACGGATTAACGAGGCCAAGTTCATATCCGATTTCCTTGTAGACGACAGTAAAGACCTCTTGCACCTCAAGCTGCTTATTTACTTTTTTTTTTCATATTCAATAAGATCATCATTCTGCGAGTTGTTCAAATCATTTATCCTGCTTAAGACCTGCGAACTAGGTAATAACCACGTTTGAGCTTTAGGGTAAAGTAAATAGGTGCTTATTTTGAAATCAACTGAATTATTAATGGAAGGTTAATTCGGAGAGTTCAAAATATATATATGATAAACAACATTTCTAATGCCTAAAAGGAAAAAGAGAATTCCGGAAAGATTGAGATTCGGTGATAATTCCCATGTTTCTTGCTAACGCTATATTTTCAAAATAGGCTCGCTCTGTAAAAGCTATATAGAAATTTACATTTTTAAAGCATTTACTAATTTATAAGTATTAATTAGTAACAATGTTGTGTCATAATATTCAATATTCAAAAATATTATATTGTATTGCGAATACTGTTTAATATCATACAATATTGTATAATATATGGATGCCCCTAAGGGGTATGTTTAATCTGCTATGATCCCAGTAAGTGGAGAATTATTGAACCAAAAATATACACCAAAATATGCCAAACCGAAAAACAATTGAAGTCATTCTCAATTAACATATTTATTACAAGAATAAAAAACATTTATGTAACAAGACAACTATTCTAAATAAGCTTAATAATCAAGAGGGTTATTTTATAATCAAATATTAAAACAAATTAAAAATATTTAATATATTTATTGAAAATACTTAATACTAATTCTTAATAATATGACATTCAAATAATAATTATTTGAAAACAAACTATACGATGTTTTTAAAAGTTTAAAAAAATATTATACAGTTTAGAAGAGGGCAAAGACAAAATTATACGTGATGAAAGTGATATAATGAGATACATTTTGGATTGTGAAGCTCTGCACCACTAATAAGATCGTTTGAATTCTATTTTCTCTATTTTTCTTCCATTCCCTCTTGGGCATCGAATGGAAAAGTGAATTTGAAGTGTTCTTTTGATTTTAGTAGAAATAGAGAACAGCTATAAGTTTCTACAACCAAGCTCTTGAGAAATATGATTAATATATAGTTCTAAATATTTAGTAAAATATTTTCCAAAAAAATATTTAAATATTTTACACAAGTAGGGTCGTGCGAATAAAACTAGAACGAATTTCAGCTTGATTACATTATTTCTATTCTTTACCATTTTTTGAAGGCCGGGGTAGTCTGATTGGTAGGGCGTTGGATTCGCATCCCTTGGGTTGCGAGTGCGAACCCCGCCGGCCGAAGATTCTCCATGTTTGTGGTGGCTTGCGCACGTATAAATCTGTCGTGGTCACAAAGTCCTCCATGTCGAGAGTAATACCACTAGGGGTACTGGTTCAAAGGTGATCGTTCTCTTATTCAGGTCTAAATACAATCTCTGGATGAGTGAATGAAATGCGTGAATGAAGTACGCCCCTTAAAAAGGGTTGTGAAGCGTCAGTAGCTAATACGTGCTCTTGGTCCTAGATGGCGCTATATAGCCATCATACAAGATCTTAATAAATATTTTTAATGTTATATGAAAAAAGAAACGTTTTTAGTGGATGTAATGATATAAACCATTGTAAAGAAAAATATTATTTCATTAATTAAAAAAAAATTAAATAAATCAATATTTTTATGATGAAGAAAATTGTGAATATTTACAGAAATTTTCTTCTCAATAATCAACTTTACTTCTTTAATAAATTTCACTTCGAGAAAAATGCAAGACACTTTGTCACTTGAATCTAAAATTAATAAATGTAATGAGGCTAAAATATTTTAATTGAAAACGACTTTATGATAAAAATTTTAAATTTGTACTGCAGCAGTTTTAATAGGATTGATTTTTACTAATAAAAAAACATCATTGTTTTAAAAACCGAAATGCTTTTGACTAACCTGAAGAATTCTAAACTACATCCATCAGCTGGAAGAACTGTTTTCCAAATAAATTTATAAGTCAGTCCACTGTATATTTTTTGTGTGTTTATTAAAAGAAATATAAAATTCTTGCAATATAAATGTTTAAATTCTGTTTCCAAATCGAGTTATCTTAAAAATGTGTTAGTTGAAAACAAATCTTAAATTTAATGGCATCATATTGCAACATTCAATCACTTCACTGTAACTGTAACAGTAATTATTCGCAGTCGTCAAGCTCGAAAAGCATAACGATAAGTAGCTTATTAGGCAAGTGAAAAAAATTAATCTTACTGAATAAATCTCTGTAGCATGTTTGTGCTTTCATCTCTTAATAATCTGCAAAATAAGATTTGAAAGGAATAATGTGTTTCAAAATAAGGCTAGAAAAATTTTCTAGAACAAGTTACTTATTGAACAACCTGTATAGCCAAGTATGATAATTTCGGCCGATATTTTAAGTCAATTTAGATAGATTGAAGTCCAGTTTTAAAATTACAAGCAAACTAACTACTTTTGAGAAGAGCTCAAGTGACGAGTCTCAGACTCCGAATTTTCAAGCCATTCATTCGAAAAGATTTTTAATTTTTATGGCAGATATAACTTGGCCAAAGTGAATCATACTCGTCTTGAATCCACAGTCACTTCCACCCGGTACCTTACTATTAGATCCCGCTTCTTTATATTTGTTTTTAATAATTTATCGTATTTCATTTTGTTGCATTGTGTTTTCGTTGATTTAATAACTTATAACATTCAAAATATACTTTATAAGTTCATCTCTAAAAACAGTTTAAATTATGATAAAATGAAAGTTACTTGCAGTATTTTAAATTACTTTTATATTCAATAAGTGGTTACTTTCAATTAAATTTCAAATAATTGGATTATCAACCCATTTTTCTCATTTTTAAAGAAATTAAACTCAAATGCAAAATGTCCTTTTATTATCACCAGATTATTGATTGATTTTTCAATAACTATTATGATAAAAAGACATTACTCGCAAACAATGGCAAAGAAAGAATTTTTTATCAAGGCAAAGAAAGAATGTTTTAAAATTTTGAAAAAAGAAAAAAAAACTCGATGAAAAATTAGTAAGTGATGTTTGGTCAATTACTCCATGAAAAATAGTAGTAGCAATTGATGAAATTGGATGTAAGATTTTTTCCCTGAAGAAATAATACATTGAGAATATGTTTCTAATATTTTCGAACTAATTAAAAATGCCTCAAACTAACTTAATAAATCAAAGAGCAAATTTAAGTCTCTTAAAATATAAGAAAAGAAATATTTTTTGCAGACAATTTTACTCGTTTTTAAGTACTCTTCTAATCCCCTTCAGACCCTTTTCAGAACTGGGTGCATTCTGCTTCCATTGTCATTTCTTGTGAAATGAGCTTAGACTACAAAAAAAAACCCATCAAAATTTTATTTTTCTCTTTAAACTATTTTATTAATTGTTCGTTATAATTTTAAGACCCTTTTAATCAATCTTTAATAAACTTAATTTTTAAAGTAAGCCATATATGAAAGTTAATTTCGTCCACTCTCCAGTTTAGAAATATTTAATGGCAACATTATAACAACCAAGTATATTATTTCCAAGAATCGTGTTTTTAATATTGTGTACACTAATTACACGCAAAGTTATCAAGGCACTTGCATTTTTTCTCATCTAGCTTCAATGCTGAATTTTTAAACCATATAAAGAAAATCGTTAAATCTTGTTTCACTTAGATTTTATTATCATTTCTTGATTAAAATCTTTTTATCCAGTATAATGAAGGTCATATAAATTATTTCATTTTATTAAAACTGGAACGAATGTAATCTTCTTGTGGAAAACTTAATGATGGCTTAACGACTATTTAATGCATGCTCTAAACATTATAAAAAACACTTTAATTAATTAAATACACCTATTGCAACAAAGTTTCAGTGTTTTCATGATTTCCATTTTTTTTTAAATGAAAGGTTGAATCAAACAATAAACATAAAACTATATCAATCAAAAAGAGGGAAAAAACAGATAAGAAAATCCGAAACAACACATTAATGTTCAGCCATTCAAATTGCTGCACTTTGTTTTCCTTTTTAGTCAATTGAATCAACGTTTGAGAAATGATTGCAAAACGAAGAAAAACAGAAAGAGATATTGAACCAATCCTCATTATGCTAAACAGATTAAGACACGCTTTCTGGCTACGGCCTTTGACACCAGCAGGTTTACGACAGGAATTTGCCTCAAACCTTATCGATTTATTCGATATGCACAAGACCTGATTGTCCTGATTCTTCCACTTATTGTAGTGATGGGTGCGTTCGAACGTGATCTAAATGAATTGTATCGCACACGGACGGGTCACACTGAAGGTGGAGGATTCACGCATCTAACTGGTCCACTTCAATTAAGTGTGTCACAATTCGCTCATCAACTCTTGTTAGTTGTTTTCGAATTTCAATGCAAACCACATGTCTGACCTGATTACCGATCAATTATTGTTTTCGTTTTCATTTAGAATGCAAAAAAGTGATCTGAATTGGATTTCATTAATAAGAAGATTACTCTACTGTAGCTTCACCGTTTGACCTTGGTCTGCCAATATGGAGTAATGAATAGTTGTATTTCGCTGAATTCATGTCGTTCTTTCTCAATATTCCATTCTTTAATAAATCCTTCATTTGAATATATTGGGCACAAAAGGTTTTTAAAAAATGGAGCTAGTACACCTTGTCAGAATTCATAATGATGAAGCTGCCCTCCATAACAGAACATTAAAAAAAACTTTTACTAATATTCAAATATGATTTATTAAAATTATATGTTATTTGTCTGCCTATATTTGAAAATGATTTTGATCCTTATGTCTTTCCTTTTCGAATCTCATTCTTGTCTTTCTTTTGAATTCAAGGAATTCCTCCAACAAGAAATGACATTTCTAAAAGAACATAACTTAAGAACATTAGTAATACCAAGAACATTAATTATTTCAGGAATATTATTTTCGCTATCATGTGATAAGGAATCACGAGAGATACATCACCGAATATTTCACATCTAAATAGAATTTAAAGCGGATTTTACCATTCCAGAAATAAATTGAATTCTAGAATTTTAACAAAGCATATTCATAAAACAGAATACAAAATGAAGTAATATGCTATAAAAATTATATGCAATGGCCAGCGTCCTAGCTTAGGGGTAGCGAGTCTGTCCCGTGATCTGGGTTTCCCGGGTTCGGGCATGGTTGTTCATTCCCCTGTGTTCTATCTGTGAGATATGTCAAAGAGCCCCCCCCCCCTGCAAAAAAGGGTTGTGCAAGCGAATGTGCGAGTGTCATCTTCATATGAGCTAGAAGTCAGACTTCTGCCCTCGGATGTTCAGGGGTCTTTACCCTCAGAAGCTTCTGCATCCCCTTTCCGTGATAACGCGGACATGACATTATCATCATTATATATAATATTACTTCAAGTTATATTTAAAAATAAGTTATTATTTTTTTTAAATTTAGTTATTATTATGTGAAAAAATAGTAGTTATTATTTAAAAAATGAAGTAGTAGTAGTTATTATGTAAACAAATAATTATTTAAAGTAGTAATTATTTTTAAAAAAATTCTTAATAAATGCAGTTCTATAGATTCACAATTCAATAGATTTACACTTTATTCGTATATGTATATGCAAAGATTAGCAGCTACCACAGAATTAAAAAAATCATAAAGAATTATTGTGGAAAACAGTTTACTATTTAAGTCATTAATAACTAGCAAGATTTGATTTCAGATATTTAGTAGATTTTAAACGTTACTGAAAAAAAATAAGAATACTAAAAATTAATGAAATTGAATATGTACATCGCAAATTTAAAAAGTTGCTGCAAAAAATGTTCTAAAACTTGACGAAAATATGAATATGTAAATATTATGTCAAGATAAAAAAAAAATCTTTTAAAGTAATGACGCTAAGGAAATATTTAATGTACTTTTTTTTTGTACAGTAAGAAATAACTAACAGTTGATTAATTTCAAGGAAACTGATATAGAAAATGATAAAATTCTCTTTTCGTATCGATTTCAGTTGATTTTCTGGAAAGACATTATTTGTCTCTTCAAAAGTAAGCAGTAAAAATGATTTTAAAATTTAAATCCTTTATTAAATATATTGTGAGATTAAAAACTTTTTCTGAATCTCATCATATAAAGAACTGACATATTGAAAAGTAGATAAAAAAGTGGAAGCGGGGAAGTGAAGTCCCACGAAGAACGAAGGAAAAAATAGCGGAGATTGAAAACTAACAAAAACATTGGCGACTGAAACGCCATGAATTCGGCAGGATATAATAAACTTATATACATCTCTAGCAGAGTGTGCAAAGAGGAAAATGTTTTTAAATAAATATTTATGCTTGAATTTAATACAGTCGATTCTCAAATGAAGGAGAACATTTTATGTCGGACGAATATGAATATCGGGTTTATTAATTTTCCCTACAAGTTTTTTTTTACATTTAAAAAGCAGACTTCTAGTTCACCAGCATTCTTTTGACATTGCAATCTGCTTAGAAGATCGATTCTTTTTATTGAAATTTCTCATTTTTTAGCCATAACTGCTTAATTATTTGTTATTTTTTCCATTTAACAAGCAGGCTTCTAGTTCATCATTATTCTTCACCCTGAAATATTACCTTTCGGCAAGAAGTGGTTCAAGAAAAGAATGCAAAGAGCAATTAAGAATTGAATTAAGTGTTGTAAAAGAATGCAAATAATAAAGAAATATTTAGATAAATTATAACAACACAAGATTACTCCGCCCCGCCTATTCATAAGGCATGGAGATTTAATTTAAATGACCGAACCACCAAGATAGCCTTGGTGGAAACTAGTGTTGAGTCCTAAGGGCCATCACTGGCCACGGTACAATCCATCCTGTGGGAACTACGTCCTGATATCGGTGGGAAATAGGCAACCCCCAATATTTCTACGAGAACCAACTGCTATGCCGAACACTTCTCATCCTCATATCTAAGGTGCCCCCCAGTGGGAGAAAACAAACAATAAAATATTATTGTATATTCATTTAATACGTTGACTACCGTGTCACTCACACTGGCGTGACAACAAAAGTTTTTAGAAAATGTAGAGTTTTATGCGAGTAGTACAAGCCTGTATTTAGTTTACATCTCCTTGTTTTAACACGTTGTTCAGCACGTGTATCACCCGGGATTCATACACACTATATAATTAGATATTTTCTTCTCTGATACAATTAAAAGAGAGCAGATAAGTAAGCATCTTATTAGACAGTGGTCGAATCACGGGTATCAAACATGGCAGCGAATTTGTTCATATCCGCACTGACAATTATTGATTGCACATGATTGTGGCAAAATTTCTATATGCAAAAGCATTTAAACACTTCACTATGCTCGATTATTTAAGTTGAGTGAACATAACATTTTAAAATCACGTGAGTTAAATTGAGATAATAGCTATTTGAGATTTCAGCAACCTCCTTTTTAAACTTCCATAACACATCAGTGTGATGGTGTTTAATCCTTTCCAGTACGTACATCAGCCCCACCTTTCTTGGAATGGTCTAGTTCGGAAACTAAACTCTATCTATCTTCACATTAAAAAGTTTGTCTTAATATTTTTAAGAATATATAATTGGTTCAGCTTCACATTATAAGTATTTAATAACATAGAAATTAAGAAAAAACATATTTCATAATACTTTTCGAGGTGATACGATGTGTCAGTTAACACGAAAAACAACTTCTTAACGAATTAAATCTTAAAATTTAATTCTTTAAGAAGTCCAGTACTGATACAGCAAAGTACTCTC
The DNA here is from genome assembly GCF_947563725.1 of Argiope bruennichi. NCBI lineage: Eukaryota > Metazoa > Arthropoda > Arachnida > Araneae > Araneidae > Argiope > Argiope bruennichi. Next base: position 63,544,758 of record NC_079154.1, read on the forward strand.
CTTCCCAGTACTGAGACCTTTCTCTGTTTTACTTACAAACAAAGCACTGTCTTTCTAGTTCATTTTGTGACTTTTAACGGTAAAATTTGAGTCATTCTCTTTAGACAATTTCAATGTTACAAATTTCGCAATAGGTCAAACTAATACGATTCAAACGAAAATGAACCACGACGCAATCGTTAATGCACCATGCTCTTTAACCCGAATTTACGTTTTTACAAATGATGCAGAAGTCACATCGATTTATCAAGTCCATTTTCTTCCACGGCTAGTGTTTATCGTTTGACACCATAAACCTGGTCTTTAGGGGAGAAATGTGATTTTTCTCTCACTTTTTTCCAAAAACGGAACATGCTTGTGCGAGGGAGGAATGTGCGATACACAATGGAAAGCAATTCGTTATGGTTTGAAATCAATCGTGAAGCAAGGGAACTGGTTTTTTTTGGTCAAAACGCCCGTCACGTGCGGTCATCTTTGCTGTGGAAAACCATGAGAAGGTCATAGAACAAGAAGGTATGGCCACGAGGTCGCAAGTCCACTACACCCACGATCTTGCTTCAAACGACAAAGACTAATGGCAGACGAATCACAATACTTTGGCCAACAAATCATTTTGTTGCTGAAATATGAGAAAGGCTTTTAGTAGAAAAAATTCCCAAATAATGAATAGCCTGGGTTGGAAGATTAAAGAGAACAGAGAATCCAGGGCAAAAAATTGCTGCAAAATTTAAAAATTGAAGCAATTTAATAATAATAAGCAGTGTTAAGCGTGAGAGATGTGGTTTTGTTACAGATTGTGGTATTCTTTGGAGGTTTGATTCACTAATCACAGCGCACCACTTGGGTTGAAATGCACTTTTCTCTTATTTTCTATTTTCATTTTTCATGAGCTTTTACAAAACCAGACTGATGCGTTATCAATTTGCTGTTTGGTACATTGTCTAATGTAAGTGGAAATCTTGGTGTTTTGAAATAACGAAAAACAAACCACTGAGAAAAAAGGAACGAAGCGAGCAATTATTTGTTGAAAATAAGAACCAAACACATGCTCCGAAATTTAAGCTAAAAGCAACTACACAAAATTTAGATATCGAAGATTAGCCAAGAAAAGAAAATTTCCATTAATCTGAAACAGTAAAGAAACTTGAAAGTTATTCATTAGTATTGCCACAATATGCGTGTCTAAAAGTAGAATCAACAAATAATATTGTTTTAAACACATTTGCTGTCTGCGTCCTGACTTAGGGGTAGAGCGTCTTCCCCATATTCTGGGTATCCCGGTTTCGAGTCCTGATTTGGGCATGGTTATTCTTCCCCTGTGTTCTGTCTGCTAGGTGTTTAAAAGAGCCCACCAGTAAAAAGGTGTTGTGCAAGATAGTGTATGAGTGTCATCGTTATTTGAGCTAGAAGTCAGACTTCTGTCCCCGGGTGCTCAGGGATCTTTACCCTCAGAAGCTACTGCACCTCCTTTCCGTGGTAACGCGGACACGACATCATCAAAGACATTTGCTATTAATTTTATGTTAATTAAAGCTTTAATTTTCCTGATTTACCACCATAATAGTGAGTATATTTATAATTAATGTTGCATTATTTTTATCTTACGAATTCACATCACTATGAACATTATCTGGATTTATTCGATCTGGCATTGGCAGATAAGTTAAACCTTAAAAGGGAAAAGAATGTTTCAGAATTAATTTAATCATAGATCCGTTGAGAATGTGCTGCTATGGGTATTTCGTTAGTAATGCAAGAAAACTTGGAAAACTGATTTTAGACTCTAATGCCTTCCATGTAGCTAGCCAACATTCATATTTATGGAGTTAGTTTCGAAATAGCATTTCTCCCTCTCTCCCTCTCCCTCTCTCTCTCCCCCTCCCTCTCCCCCCTCTCACTCTCACTCTCACTCACACTCACACACACACACACACACACATTAAAATACAATAAAAAAATTAAGACACATTTTTTCAGCAAATTATTTTAAATTCTGAATTCATAAAAATTATTTTTACACTGTTTTGAAACTTAATTTTCTTTACAATAATACCAATTGCATTTTTTTTACTCTAATTATAATATTTTTTATTTAACATGATACAAAATCTTTAACGCTGTTTTCATTGTTTAACGAAATTGAAATTAATTTCGTCATTTCATCAAATTATTTAATCGTGTACTTTCGTTAATTTTAAAATTAAGATTTAAAATATTTTCTTCTGACCTTAACTCTGGAACAGAGTTTTCATTTCCACATTTATTTAGTTGTCTGTGCATGAGTTATAACTTGCAGTAAACCTAATCCCAATAAATTCATTTTTTTTGTCTTATCAATAAACCAGCGTAGGTGGTATCCCAGAAACCTTCACATATACTCTCTTATAAACTTATAATGATAGAGAACGCCTTACATGTCGTTGGCGTACAATAGTTACGAAATATTAACTTTTGGATAGAATTTAATATCTTTACTGAATCCATCTTGTCTCCTTGGCGAGTTATTTGGCGATTATTCGTTTTAATAGTAACAAAAATTGAGTTTATGTTTTAGATACGTTTTTCTGAACCGATTAAAAAAAATTGACACAAAATTGCTCTTTTAATCAAAAATTTCCATGCCAGATTTGATATATTTAAATCATTGCGTTTTTGAATTATCGCATTTGCTTGTTTCTGAAAGTATAGATCTATAGACAGCCAACTCGTAATTGGATTTGGCTCAAAATTTTATAGGTGCTTATAATATAAATGTTAAATCTGTGCTCCGAATTTTAGATATCTATTTCCCTTTTGTAATTATCGTGCTTGTATTCGATCAGGACAAACGAACTTCCTCTGAACAGATTTTGCTCAAAATTTGATATAAATCTGCAATTTGGTGTAGAAATCGTATACCAAATTTCATCCATTTAAACTAAAGCGTTGTTTAGACACGAACTAACTAAAGCGTTCGTCACAGACAGACGAACATTTTTCAAAAAATATGTTTTTCGAACTCCGGAAGGTCTTAAACGTGGAGATACGTCAAAATCTCAATTTTGAACTTTCTCTATGCTGTGTATACAAGAAAATAAAAATGCATCTAGTATTAAATGTTTAAAAGCTTTCAAAGCCAATAATCTGGGTGAATAAACTAATAATATTGGCGGCTAATATAATTTTAAACACATTTATAATATTTCCCATTCAATATGAATGGCAAAGCGCCTTCTAAAGTTTGCCTTTGCCAATGTAACTTTCTTTTTTCTGTGGTATCATAACGCAGTGAAGAAAATCGAATTTGTGATTAGTTAAGTACACTTCCTATTGTAGAATTTTAGCCAAATTCTGAAATATATATGCAATTTTAATGTAAAGATTACTTGTAATTTTCATGTTTAACTCATTGTTATTAGATTGGCATATACATGCAAATATAGTTGCAAAAATTATTTTTCTAATACTAGAAAGCTGAAATATATATATATATATATTTATCAACATCTTGAGGTTACGATATTTTTCTTCCCAAATAAAAAAAAAACCCTAAAAAGAAGGTTACAGAGAAAGTTAGCATCTATATTCAAATGCTAACAAAGAACGTTAGTATTAAGATACAAATTTTTAATGTTTAATGTGAACACTCCTGTTTGCATTCTTTTTAATCTTTAATTCTGTTGCATCAGGAAATAGTTTACAATTGTATATTTCAAAACCTGAAGCGAACAGAGGCCTGAATAGCTTTAACTGACCCAACTCATCTCTGATTCCCTCTGATAACTTGGTGGACGATAATTACGTCCAAAGAAATTTTCACTTAAGAAACCACAATTCGAACGATTCATCTGCTAGAGCCAACAACTCCTTTCCTTAAAAGAGAAACCCACAATAACGGAGTAATTGCCACAGCATCTTGGATTCCACCCTGTCTGGGATCCCACAAGTTGTGGCCACAGTGGCTGGGTTATTAAAGAACCTGACACCAGAACTACTTCGTGCTCTCGAACAAAGGAATGGATGAAATGCAATTTCATTCATTTCAGCCCAAGAATTTGTTTTGCAACCTCAGCTTGGAAGAATGGAGTTTGTTGACGTAAATTGGACGTTTACTAAGAAAGTGAGGTTCGTGCTACAACGGAGAGTGGGAGGATTCTCGGTTTTAAAACATTGTTGCATCTATCTCTTAGATCTCCCGAGAGATTCGACTGATCTGTCTGTCACTCATTATTATGTACGCTGATTAAGGATTTGGGTGCTATTGTCACGGGTAGTAGGTAAATGTGTTACTGGTATCATCTTGGTAATTTCGTTGTCGTGAGTTTGACTTAACACCAATTTTCTGAAATTATTAGATTTTCTATTCATACTTTTAGGCCATCGTTTTGCTTTTCCCCATAATGTTTACGAAAAGACAATTCACATTTCGCTTTTCATGCCAACTATGGAAATAATTCTTGGAGATCCAATTTTTTGAATTATTCTAAATGTTAATTACAAACTCTGCCTTAACATAGATGCCTTTCAATTTGATGAAATTTTATCCAGCGAAAATAGGTGAAATCAAAGCTAAATCAGATTAGAAATATAATTTAGATGAACAAGAATTGTAAGTTAATTTTATAAAAATAAAATTATAATTATACCAAATCTTATATAGCTCTTTATATTATATTTTCTATAAATAGAAGATTGCGTTAATCAGTGACCTACATATTTTTGCAGATTATTGAACTGGAATTATTTATCTCAAGAATTCAATCAAGTCTTTCATGAGTTATTTGATTTTAATGTTGTCCTCTCAAAGTATTTTTTATTTTAAATTTTGACAAGCAAGTTTTTAAAATGTCTCATTCAGAGCTGCATACCTGTTCTCTTCTTTTTTTTATATGTGTCTCTCGGCCCTTATAATTAAATTAATTCAATAAATTTCTTACTGAATCGAAATACGAGTATGCTTTATAAAATAAATTAGGAAAGTAACTGGAATTATTTATCATCGGTGTTTGATGTGTAGTACCAAATTTGTTGCCTGATTATGTAATGTTGTTTATTAATTAAATAAAAAGTTCAACGTACTATAAAAGAACTGAAAGAGCGCAATAATAAATTGTTGTACATTCAGCTGTTTTACAGGAAAGAGCTAAAATGTTTCAAAATGGACGACTAAAAATTTTATAATATTGAACTTCTGATGTTAATCTTTATAGTAATTATCAAAGCATTTTAGAGTTTTTATTAATATTTTTCTTTATAAAAGAAACCTGCTCAAGGTGAAAACATTACACCGAATCTTCATACTTCGTTTAGCACCAATGCAAAAAAAATATATAAGATAAAATATTTGTGACAACAATAAAAAAAATATTGAATTTAACTAAAAGGGTGAAATATATTGCTGTAAAACAAATTATAAATATTTCTTTACAAAACTTTTAAAAATAAAAATAAACTATTGCATGGCAATTCTGTTGATGAAATGGAAATAGAATGGAATAATGGAACAAAGAATGGAATGGATAGAATAGAACAAATTATAAATATTTATTTTACAAAATTTTAAAAATTAAAGAAAATAGTGCATGGCAATTGAATTGATAAAATGAATAATTTTTTTTAGATAGTGTATGAGTTATTTTTGTGCAATATTTTCTGATATAAGTTTAGATAAACGCTAGAATTTTTACTAATTTAAATTCCAAAAAGGGTGCTATAACAAATTTGGCACAGTATACTTACATACTACCAATTTTGGTAGTTGTCTATTCAGCCGTATGCTGTGTAGAGTGTTGGAGATACCCACACACTTTTTCTTTTATTATTAGTAGAGATAATTCGTCATCCATTAAAGGAAAAATAATTTGATCAAAATAAAGCAATAAATATTTTACGTAGGTATAAAGGTAATAAAAATGTTTTCAGTCCAATAAAAACCTCCTCTTAGTCAGAATAAAATTTCGTATTATTATCACTCGTTTTCATTTGCCTCAAAAAAATGTCATTAGAAATTGAAGTCTCAAAAATATAGCGTGTGTATTTAAAAATATAATTTTATACAAATAGTTTTTTTTTCATATAACTTGTCGCTGAAAAGCGGGGCGAGTCATAAAAAAGTCAGCTATTGGATCGACAAAGCAAAGCAGGTTTGCAAGGAAGGAAATCCTAACTAGAAGGCCAATTATATTTCCTAATTAGTAAAGAAGTTTGATTTTATTTGCATCATAGCTTTAAATTAGAATATCTGTAAGGTACTTTATTTAAATTATGTTTGCTTGTCTTTATTTATTCCAGCGTAACGCTTGTGCAACAAATATTCTCGACACTTCAGAGCTAATGTTTTCATTTTTTTTTCTTTTTCACCCTTAAGGCGTATCTGAAAAAGAAAAAAAAACATATCATGAGTATTAGAAAAATTAATAAACACGGCTTCCTTTTTAATTAATAAGTTGCAAACACCGGCAGGTGATTCTTCTCTAACAGACGCTTACATCATTTGAGGCCACATCTGAAGTGCGAAAAGTACGAGCGACCTGACAGTTTGAAATCGGAATGTCAATAGTTTATCCTTAATTAAACCGGAAACTAATTTGCGTGGTAGGACGGTAGGACCGTGAGCTCTGAACTGTCTATCATGTACAAAGTTTTTTTTATTCGCCGACAGATGAATGGTTTTGTTCCTATTTTCGAATACAGTTCCTTAAGTGCTTCTATTGTATGATGTTCCAACTGCTTTAAAGAATGACCTGCGTAATGCAGGCATTGGTTTCGACAAAATTTTCACTCTTGACCGAAATTTCTGTCATAATCATTGATGAATCTTAATAATTCAGAATTGAAAGTTGATGGCGAGGCTACTTAGTTTAAATGGTTTTAGGAAACACGTTTTTAAATTTATAGCATGCAATGTTTATTGTGAAAGAAGTAATTGAAAGTTATGAAAGTTACTGAAAATGTTACACAGTATTTTAAGAAAAGAATTTCATTAATGCAATGCGTAAAGATCTTTTGTTGAGAGGAGAATTAGATTTTAAATTGGCACTAGAATGAATTGTTTCATTCTAATTTCCGTTTTTGGTTTGGAAATATTGTATTCATTTAAGAAAACATATAATATTTAAAAGAAAAATTAGAGTGCTGTCTTTTCAGATTACTCTTTTTTTTAAATATTTAATTCCAGTAGAACTTTAATGAATAGTTGCTTCATTTGTGTAATACACTGCTGTTTTTGTTCAATTTTTTGTAATTAATATCAGTTCCTAAAAGATGGAAATTTTTAACACTCATTTTTAGATGTACCAGAGTTTGAAGATCTAGAAATGAATTTTGAAAAATTAAAACAAGAAAAGCAAATTACCTAAACAATTATAATTTATGAAATCTATGAAAAATATTAAAACTTTAAATAATAACAATATAATAAAAATTAGAAAACATTTTTTCTGCTATAAATCTGGAGATCTAAAGGAAATAGCGGAATTATGGAGCACTAAAAAGGGTATCCTAAAATAATGCAAGATTTGAATATGTCGCCATTCGTGCAGTAATGTGTTGACAACCCTATGAAGAAAAAATCCATTTGACAACTGATAGTTTTTTTAACAGGGTTGTCAACACTTTATTGCACGTATGGCGGTAAATTCAAATCTTATGTTAATTTTGAGACACCCTTTATAAACAATCTAAAAAATTATAATTGGATTATTAATATATTTAATATACAATAAATAATAAATTATAAATTTATTTTTATGTCATTCGTACCATTTTAATATCCTTACATTATTCGTTATCAATCCCTCAAGTAATAACAATAATGCCAGAATTTCCATTTTTTTTTATTTCATGATTCTTGATGTAAAATATATGAATAATTTTTCGTTACAAATAAAAGTGTGACTTCAAACAAATTCATTTTTGTTCCAGCATTTTATAAAACCTGAATTTTTTTTGTTGACAAAATTTTCAAACATATTCTTTCTTACTTCAAATACATAAAGCTAATATATATCTTGTGAAACATTAAACTAAATCTTTGTCCAATCCGGCACATTTCTCCAGTTATTACAAACAATTAACGTGACAAATTCTACGCTTCATTGCTTGTGATCGTTGAAAATAAAACTTTCGATTGTTCTTTAAGATTTATATAGCATTGTTTTGGTGTTCTGTTATATAAAATAAAAAATTTACTATTTTCTTTGAAGGAAAATTTTTCTTTTAGAAAAAGAAGTTAGATAAGATATAACAATTATTGTAAAAAATTTTGAAATATATTGCTATTCTCAAAAATGCAGTATTAGGATTTTCACAAAGACTAAATGACTGTTATATCATAAATTTTCGATGAAACCCTAATTCTGTTCAATCACTAATGATAAATGGGGAAAATTGTATTTAAACTCTTTTGATTATTTATTTTTTCTTCTTTCCAACGTAGCAGCTGACAGTATTAGCGCACAAACGCGGAAGATTTCAGAGAGAGACTGAATATTGAGGAAAGTCTTTCTTAAATGTTTGAGATTATATTTCGGATTTAAGAAAGGACTATCAATATCAAAAATATAAATATCATTTAATTGATTTTAAAAACTCAACCACCGATGACAAAAAAAATTCCTTTATTAAATAATGTAATAAATTTGAATGAAATAATTTTTTTCCAAAATAATAGGTTTTAAAGTATTCATATTCTTTTTTTATTCAGATGATCAGTGATAAGTTTGAGAACATGTGAGAATACCCCCTGTTTATAGTCACCAACTTTTCTTTGGGGGGAGGGGATGACAACATGGTATTATTGTAGTATTGTTTTAACTTTAATCAGATAAATCATCTGTAAGAAATCATTAAATATTAAGTACTCGTCAACACTTTATGTATAGAGAAACATCATTTCTTCATTGCTAATCAACTTATTTTCATCTTTGCATCGATCGTATTCTAATCCACTGTACATACTGTATTTTACGTATAGATACGTAATGTATTTTATTATTGTACTTTATTGTATCTATCTAGCTCGCTTCGTTTTTTAATTATATTGTTAAATTATATTGAAGCAATCAGAAAAACGGACTTCATCTGAACAGATTTTACTCAAAATTTGATAGAAATCTGCAAATCTGGTGTAAAGACCGTATACCAAATTTCAGTAGTCTATCTCAAAGCTTTTTTTAGTTATCTTTGTCACAGACAGACAGATAGACAGACGGAGAGTTTTCAAAAAAAGTGTTTTTCGAACTCTGTAAGGTCTGAAACGTGGAGATTCATCAAAATTCCGAGTTCGAATTTTTTGACGATTACTTTGCTATCTCTGTACTACATATACGAAGAAATAAAAATTAGCAACAGTTTTATTACAGCAATTACTCCAGCTGTTTTTAACTGTTGTTCCATATAGAGACAAAACAATTTTAAAAACAAATTTGAATTAAGGTCTTTCTTTCTCATATTCAAAAATTTTGGAATTATGCTATTTTTTTTTAATATTTGTCGTTTCAAGCGAGATAAAAACGATTAGAAAAGCCCAGTGAGAAGGCCATTGTAATCTATAATAATATAGGAAGCTGACTTCCATTTGGAGTTCTTAGAAAAAACTTTTCCATCAAATTAAAATTTAAAAAAAAAATCCTTGCATCAAAAGAAAAACGGTTTTTCCTTTGAAGATATACCATTTTGACTAGGGCCTTTATTATAAATGCAATGACTCACTAAATTTTTCAGAATTAAAAAACACAAAATACCCATTTTAAAATTGTTCCACAAACCAACTGCAAGAAAAACTAAAAATCCAGATGTAAAATCCCTATTTTATGAAATGTTTTCTTTTATTCAGAATATTTTCTTTTATTCAGAGTTCCAATACCTAGTAATTATGAACCCAAATATATTTCAAGTGACAGAAAATTAATACTTGAAAAAAATTACTTTCGTTTTTTATTAACCTGTTCAGTGTGATGAACAGAAACTGTTTTTCATTTACATATTTGGCAACTACTTTGTTCGTCAATTATATTGGTTGTGATTCATATCAACTAAATATCTTATTTTGTTCAAATTTCTTTGAGAAACGAAATTGATATCTAATATTGTGATAAGTAGTTAATCTATATTCATTTAGGAATCTGGGGCCTGTTTTTCCATCATTGGGGTCATTATGTAATATTGAATATAATACGTTCCCTTAAATTTGAATTTTGTTAAATACCGCTTAATTTTTTATAATTTAAAATTCGTTACAGTTTAGAAAAGATATCATTTTCCAAAGCAGGTTTTTGTCACTTTTGATAAATCTAGTCTATAAGTCTGCCCTGTAGAGAACCAACAGACGAACACACTGCCTTTCTTATTGTTTTTAAAGAGATTCTGATTTTAATTTTTTTTCATTTTGTATAGATATTGCACATTTGAAAATGGTGATATTTCTGCGTTTCAACTCGTAAAATACCTGCATGATTATTTTTGTGTCAAATAAAACATTTTTTTTATGTTTCAGTACATTAAACTTATTAAGTTCTAAATTATTGACTAATAAATATATAAAATAGAGGTTTCATCTTAGCAGATGTTTAATTTGTAAGAAATTCACAATTTAACAAGCAGAATCCTCATCCAGTAAAGCAGGAAATGGACAATACCAGAACAATAATCTAGTTTAAATAAAATACACAAAAAAACTGAACAAACTCGTCATATTCTTATTTGGAAAAACAGCACCAAAAAAAAACTAACTCATCATCCCCCTCCTTTCGCTTTCTCAACCCCAAAAGAACGCATGACGAGGCAGAAAATTACATACATCAAAAGAAAAACTTGTCCATCACCAGAAGAAAGGCATTATCACCTAAAAGAAGAGAGGAGCAATTTACCAAAAAGTAAACTTGACTTCTGGCCTAGATACTGATCCCACAAAGTGCTCTATTTTCTGCACCCGTCCACCAGACGGCGGTGCCCTCGCGCTAATTTTCATCCTCAAGGATCGGGGAGTTACGGAAATGATTGAAATGAAAAAGATTGACGGAAAGTATTCCAAGCCAATTATTTGGGAAGAAGGTAGGTGTTGGAAAAACCCACTCCTTGGTATTAAGTTGTTTCGTAAAATCCCTTGCTCTTTTCCCATTGTGTTGACCCGAGACTACGATGGTCTAATATGTCACGTAATGACCATAAATACGCGCACTTTTTATTCTAATCACTGACAGGGTATTGTTGGATTAGATGAAAAAAACATGTTTAAATGCCATGTGATTATCTGGAGTTTCTTCAATAGTGGATTATACCGTTTTTTTTTATAGTCGAAAATGACGGACTTTTTTTTTTAAACATTTGTGGTGAACACAAATCATGATTATTTGAAAGTTTACTTTTTATCTATCGAGTATTTCTTTTTTATCGAATATCCTCAATCTCTGTCACTGTAATTTTTTTAAATCTTTTTCCCCCTAAGAGTATGTAATCATCACTCTAAACAGGACAGCACTGAAAACATTTTTTTGCATGCTTTCTAGAAAACTACCCGTTTTCTTAAGCTTCAAAATATAGTTTGCAGAGCATCTTAAATTCTTAAAACTAAAATAATACTCCAAGCAATTTAGAATTCCATCGGCTTGTTTATTCTTTCAACCTAACAGCGTATCTTAAAAACATTGCCAGATTCCAGAAAGTTTACCATTCATCATCAGCTATTATACAAAAAAATGAACGAAATAATATTGATAAAATATGTTTATCAAAGAAAAAATCGTTTGCTTTTATTTTTTAATAATGTTTTAACAAAATAAAAATAGCAGCAGTTATAAAATGTCTGAAAAAGCATCGTCTGCTAAATGTCTATTAGCAGATTTAGATTATGATATTTACCGAACACACTTGTACAAAACTCCGTTATGTTAGTAAAAAATAAGATTCGAGACAAGAAAAGATTATTTAAAGCCAACCAATAAAAATATTTAAATAATTTTACCAAAATTAATAAATATATTAAATTTTATAAGTATTTTTTGATACAAGGGGTAAATAAATTACAAAAGGAACAAAAGAATTTAAAACAATTATTTTTAATATAGCAGCGGTTATGTAATAACTATAATCGCTCTTTTAAATACTTAATGTAATTAGTTCTAGTTCTCCAAAAAAAAATGTTCATTATGGATATTTAAATATAATTTCCAATAATATTAGCGTAAGAATCTCTGGAAATATTTTTAATCTGTAGCAAGTAAATGATTTTATTGAACTTATTTTCCTGTAAAATTAATTTTATGCCGAATAATTTATGCTTTTAAAATTATATTTTTAAAAGATATAATATGTTGAAAAATATATGCATTTTTAGAAATAAAACACCTGTTCAAAATTCTACTTATCATACTTAGTAAAAAAAAATAATAAGATTCGAGACAAGAAACGTTTAATTAAAGCCAAATGAACAAATGAATATTGCCAAAGTAATTTTATCAAAATTAATAAATACATTTCATTTTAAAGAAATTTACTTCTTATATGCAAAGGATAAAAAAATAGTCAAATGAACAAAAAAATGTAAACATTCATTTTTAATATCATAAAATATATGTAATAACTAAGTTCTTGTTTTTAAATAGTTAATGCTTGTTTTTCAAAAGAGTACTCACAATGGATATTTAAATATAATCTTCAGTAATATTAATGTAAGAAGCTCTAGAAATATTTTTAATCTCTATCATGCATATAATTTTATTGAACTTTTTTTCTAGTAAAATAAATTTTATACCAAACAAAAAGCAGGTTATATTTTTAAAAGATATAATCTGTCGATAAATATATGCACTTTTGGAGTGAAAATGGATTTTTTGATACACATGTGAAGTCATAAACAATAGTAATGAGATGCTTGAACTACTGCTATAAATGCCTTTATTATAATTTTTCAAAATCACACTATAATTTATTAAGAATTCAAATAAATTTAAAGAGTGACAGAACAATAGAACAATCAAAAGAAAAAGACATGTGAGCGGCATATCTGTAATTTTTTTTTTTTTTTTTAATCTTTGTTTTTCTTTTAACTATGTTATATATTAAGAAGCTATTCTAGAGTATAATGGTTTCATTTAATTTCTCATTAAATGAAACATTATAACATATCATCTTAGCAATATTCTTTAAACATATATCGTATTCGTTTATTTTTATGACCCCTGGTTTATTAGGCGATTTTCAGATTGCACCAGCATGGCTTTATTTGGAGATTTTTAGATTACGCCACGATCGGCAAACTCCATTATATATAAGACGCCAAGATTGTTGCATTCCAGGCTTTACATGGCGATTTTCAAATTACACCAAAAATACCAAACTCTATTTCAAAGAATTTATTCTGATCAACCAAGGCGTGTAGAAAATCTTATGACAAGAATTATCGACAGGATACTCCTTTAAAAGTAAACAAGTTTATTCAATTAATAATTTCTGTACAAAAAATATAAAATTCTATACAAAGATATAACTAAGAGAAAACATTTAAAACGAGAAGAATTTTGACAGAATAAAAAAAATAAAAAATAAAAAAAACATTAGACCTAACATGCCAAAATTTCGCCAAGACGGTTGCATTCCCAGATTTACTTGGAGACTTTTCAGATTCTGCTATTAACTGTAATTACATTCAGATTACATTCAAATTCTGCAGTAACTGCTATTACATTTGGTGAAATTTTGCAGGACAATTTATCGTGAGACAGTATAAATGCGCAATATTGCTACCATAAATTATTTTATGGTTGCTGCAGAATCAGTGATGTGGAAATTGTCTGAGTTTCGTTTTTGGAGGATCACAGGTTTGATTCTCGCTTTCCAGATAGATATATGGAACTTAAATATGCTAAATCTCTTTTCCTTTAAAATATATCCACTATTAAATGGACGTCTAAATACATTTTATGTACAAAAATATGCCAAAATGTCAAAAACCAAATGTTTTTAATAAAATTGTTGAATCCAAATGAACGCAATAAACTTGGAAATCTGTAAAATGAATGGAAATAATTGGAAATTCCAAGCAAAATGTTTTTAATGTCATTTTATAAAGTCACAGTCAAATATATTGTCGTTTGTGCAGTAAGTTGGAGTATTAATGGAAAAAAGGAAAGCACTCGACACAAAAGTTTTTATTACCTGTGTAATTAAAAAATGCTTATAGATTTCGACGAAAATAAACTTATTTTAAAAAACTGTAATATTTATAGTGAAAAACTAGAACATAAATAACTAATTTATGGTATTTAATTTAATGAAATGATGGGCGTCATTCAGAGTTTCCCTTGTCGTTTTTAAAATTCACTTATTAATCATGAGATATAATTTTCAAAATACTTAAAAAGTTTCTCTAGGTGAAATATTTTTGAGGAAATTTGTAATACAAAATATAAAACTTTGAAAGGGCTTTTTTTTTATATAAATCTTTTACATCTTTCATTTTTTTCAAAAATTCCTTAAGTGTTAAACTTTTATATAATAATGAAAAATTTTCTCGTGTATACTATATAATGTTTCCAGAAAAGGACGACATTGTGACATTTGCAATACAGCATTTTTTAACGGCATTGTAATATTTTGCTGAGCCTATGCACTTATAAAAATTTGTAACTGTATACAACGATAATTGAAAAAAAAACATTTTGTGCGAATGCACTAACGTGAACTTTTATAGACAATTAAACAAGGTATTTTTTTATTCCAATGCATTATTCTCATTAAACAATTACACTAATGTGAAATTTTAAAACTGATTAAACAATACCCTTTATTTTCTATTCGAATGCGGTAATATGAAGCTTTTACGGACGATTATATTGAAATAAATAATCGTTTTCAGTGTTTTAATTTGATATTATCTAGCAGACAAATTTTTTGCAGTTAATTTTTTTTTAAATAAAAAATATCCTTTTTTTTTAAGATGAATCAAATACAGATTTTTTAAGTAAACTTTCATTCTGAGTAAATAAAAAATAGTCCCATAAAGTTTTATTTGAATTAGTGTTGCGGATAAACATTCCGAGGAAAGAGACATTGCCTTTTTTAAAAAACCGGCTTTATTCATGTAATAATTATTCTTCTCATTTGTTTATTATTTATTGTTTTGCATCATTTCATTGTTTGTATTAATACAGCATTTTTTCTACACAATCTCTTGAGCAAATGCTCAATTTTTCTGGAAATAATTTCTTTATTTCCATACTTTTTTAGCTTGTGGATACATTTACATATTATACCAATATAAAACTTCTCAATGGCTCTTATTTTTAATTGGTACGCAACTCTAAAAATTGAGGAAATTCTTGGGAAATATTTGCAAACCACATGAAACTTGTTAAAAAGCATTAGCAATTGCGCAAACCCAAATGTCTTCTTCCTTGAACAACGAATTTTACTCCACATTCTTTAGAATAAAAAAGTAGTTTAATCGTTTTATCTGTTGCTCTTTATCGCTTTTTAAATTATGACTTTTAAAAACACAACGCTTAATCGGTGTTATCTCTTGTTTATATCCCATAATTATTCACCTTTGAAGCCTTTTGGAAAAACTAACTCCTCATTGTATTCTTCCGGAATTAGGTCAAAAACTCTCACCGGTGTTAAACACATGTACAATGGGGAATCCAAGAAGGTTTATCTGTGATGTTTATGTCGTTTTCTTTCTGGGAGGTCTGCTTGAAGCCTTGCTTTTGGGCGTAGAGAACGTCTTTTAATTATGGACGAAACTGTATTGGACCAGTATTGTTGCTGTTTCTTTAAGTTTACGTTGTTTATGCTCGAGGTTGTATCATTAAAGTGAATTGCGTTGGGTGTTACGACCAGAGAGAATCACGATTAAAACATTTATTGGCGCTGCTTATGCCATTAATAACAAGAAAGGATGGCATGGCTAATCAGTAAATGTCTGCCATTAGGCATTTGTAAGTAATGGGTAAGAATTTGAATGAGGTGTGCGCAAATGAGGAAGATTATAATAAACTACAGGAACTTAAGCCTGTTAACGGAAGATGTTTCCATTTAGTACTTTTAAAAGTGCTGTTATTATCAAAGATGGGTTTAATTATCTTTCTTTGAAAATACGTAATAGTTATGCATACAGAAAGGTCATTATCTCATGAAAACTATTCGCAGTCATTAGCCTACTAACGGAAAAGTTAATTTCATCTCTTAATTATTAAAAAGACGGAAAAATACTTCTATGAAAACATCATTGATTAACTATACTAAGAATGAAATGAAGAGATTTGTAAAGAATGAAATTTAAATCTTCCTTTTCATGAATGCAACGTTATTAGATTTGTATGCACCTAATTTTTTTTTCAATAATCTTTGTTAAATTTTAGTGAGAATAAATTATCAAATGCTTATATTGCTAAATAAATTATTCTTAAAAAGAAGAATTAAGAAAGAAGAAAAGAAAAGAATAATTAAGAATGAAAACTCTTCAAAATTGCATAGGAAAACTTTTCTTCTCTTAAATGTTCGAAACCCATGGTTTTTATCAGAGAAATAGAGAACGCTATATTTCAAAACTGATAATAATTGCTTACAACATCAGAAATTATATCACAAGCATTTTTTTTAACAAATTTCAGTTTCAAAATATTCTCTGTTATCAGTTTCCCTCTCCCCCCCTTCTTCTTTTCCCTTCCGTTTTTTTTTTTTTTTTTTTTTTTCACTTAAACAAGAACACATATAGAAACTTAATCTCATAAGGGAAAATATAGATCTTGATCATTATTTTTTTTCTAATTCTTTTTTTATTATAAAAGATATGGTTTAATTTCAAAAAATTGTTTTTAACCAATTAAACCATTCTTTTTAAACCTCAAACATAGAATCTATAAGTAACACCATAGAATCTATAAGTCATTAAACCTTAAAATATAGAACTTATAGAACATAAGTTCTATAAGTAACACAAATATTTATCATTGATTATGATAATTGACAAATTAAAAAACGTTTTTAATTGATAAAATATATTTTTTAATCAAAGACAAGTCAATTTTTTTAGAATATTTTAACTTAAACTATTTGTAATGTGTAAAATTAAAATTAGTATTTTTAAAACATTACAAAAGTATTTTTATCTTTTTTTTGATATCATATATGAAGTTTAGATAGTTTGGTTTGGTTTTTTGGCATAAGAACCGTAGATTTGGCCATGCTGCGTCAGACTAAGTAAAATTCTTTCAAGTTAAAATTTCGAAATTCCTTGGAAGAGGAAACAATGTGGAATAAAAATTAATAGTAGATAACCTTCAAAAAAAGAAAGGACAGTAGACTAAATATATGAATAAAAACCGATTGATTTTAAAAAGGGTAAGAGATTATCATGTGGTGTTTTTCCAAGTAAAGTAGATAAAACAATATTATTAGATTTAATAAAATGTAAACGCTGTGTATAACAATTTGGGCATTCAGAAAGTATATGTTGCACGGACATAGTACAGTTGCACCGAGAATGTTTTATGTATGGTCCGTTAATCAGGTATAAAAATTTACCTTTAAAACCATAAAAAATCCTTATATATTTACATATTTAATATTTTCAATTAGAGTATAAGTTATGTACGTAAGCTTAAAAGTTTAGATTTTAAACAGTCTATAGCAAAGTACATCTAAAAATAATAAACTTATATGTAATAAGCACTTAATAATAATCTCAATAATAAAAAGAGTTACTTCTTGTTAATTTGTAATTTTTAAATATTATGAATCATATTTAAAAATATTGCATGCATTTGGAATATTTATATACATTTTTAAACGTGGTTATTTTAAGTAGAACTTTCAATACAATAAAATGTAATAAACTAGTACTTTTAATTTAGTTTAGTGCCTCAATTTTTACGGAATCGATACCAAATGACAAAATATTTTTTTAATATGCCACTGGTATTTGATCATGCTGCTTAAAATGAAATTTGCGATCATTTTAAAAAGTATGGTTTGATGCCTATAAAACAAGCCTCTTAAAAATTGATTTGAAATTCGTACTAAAGATTATAATATTTTATCTGTTAATTATTAATAATCAGATAAGCAGATAGACCGTATCATGAAAACTCATCTGTGATAAGTGAATGTAGATACCTTCTTGAGAATTAATCAGTCATCTTCTTTATGAAATCCTATCATGTAATTTGACAAGTATATCACAGCTTAAATAAATGAATAATAGAAAAACCACATTTTCCATTTCATTGAATAAAGTAATGATTTAGTAAGCGTCAAATATATTCAAAACAAGAATCAATAATTAAAGATGTTTTCACTGATAACAAAGCCAACCTCTTCATTCACAGCAACAACGCCACCAAACCTCAAACAAGAACGAATCCATTATCGAACTCGAGAGTCATTAAAGAATGACTCCAATTCATACGGATGTCACAATCGTTCCAATTTCAACGGGCAGATCTTAACAAGGTTTGACCTTGCGATTGGAAAGGTCACGAAAATTCCTCCGAGGATTGGTTGGTCAAATATTTACAAACCTAGGTTGGGTTTTTTCTGCTGCTCCCAGTTCCATTTTAAAGTAGGATGGACCTTTTTTTCTTCCACTATCATTGTCAAAGATCCTTGGCGTAATGAGTTTCATTTGGCGAGTAATAAGGCTATGAATTTCTAAGTGGGCTTCCGAGGCATATTCATCAATGCGCCATGCATCTCGGATTGAGAAACTATGGGATGGGAATCGAGGTTTCTTATTTTGCAAGCATAAGGTTGGTTTATGGGTGTGATTGGATTTATGTGTTGAAGATTGTAATTAAGAACTGAAGGATAATTTCATTACTGCTTGAAGTTAAGTCACGATTACACTGTAGGCTGTTTAAAATCAGAAACTGAACGCACAAATCATGAAATTTCATTCATTAAGCAAATAACAGACATTCCAGTTGCAAAATTACACTTAAAAGACAAATGCCTCAACAATCGTGCGAGTGAAATGTAAAAGAACAATTTGTTAAATTGATCTTTGAACTAGAGTGTTGATTATTTCATTGCTGTTTTATGTTGATTGCGAGACATTCTGTATTAAAATAAGTTATTAAATAAATTTTAGTTTCAATGAAGCTGATGGATCACCATATAAAACAGATTGATGAAGATTTATAAGTTCTTTGCCTTAAAAACTCAATAGATAAATGTTACAAAGAGAAAAACGTGAAATTTAATACATGCTACTTTAAAATCGAATAAATATAAAAAACAGTCAAAGAAACTTTGAGAAAAAGATTTTAGCGTCAATGTCATCGCTGAAACATTCCTATGATTAGACAGTTTTAAAGGCTTGGCATCATTCTAAGATTGAAGTGAACGGAAAAACAGTTTTACATTAACAACTGCTGATAAATAAAATGTACCTTTTATGCGGAGGTGGAATAAGAAAATGTCAGATAAAAAGGATGGAATGAATAATCGCTGAATAAAGCTGTTTGAGTAAAGCAAATAACGATGAAGAATATCTGCATCTTTCAGCATTCCATATTAATGTTTGTAAATATATTAAAATGATGAATGTGCTTTTGTCAAGTATAAGGAGAATCATGTTATACAAAGGAACGCCATCGAGTGGAATGAGGAGATGCCTGTTAATCATAGCGGAACTTAATGCCACAGTTTGTATTTCCAATACTCTCTGAAGTGGTCTTTCAAGACACTAGAGGCACTCGTCTCATACTTCGAAAACTTTGGAGCCTAAAATCTATTCTGCAAGGCGTTGCTCCAAAAGTAGAGAAACTCGATAGGAGAAAGGCTTTAAAAAAATTGTGTGTCTGTGGTCTTGTATATTCGAAATATGTACTTATGGACTTAATACTATTCTGAGATTTGATCGTGTAACTGTTTATGTAATTGTAGTGATTGGATTTTGAAGCGTTAGGAAATAAACGTTCATAGATGGCGCTAGACAACTAGCGCGAGTTTAATTAAAAGAGTGATGTCATTCGAATGTTTGCTCTTGGGGAAGAAGGAGTTACTGAGCAGAGTAACTCGAACGAATCTGCAATAAATTTGTTGTTAAGTTTTCTATTTGCCTATTTATTCAAAGCACTCACGAACCAGCCACGACAGTAATCATCTAAGATTTTATCTCTTTCAATTATTTGTATATAATTGTGTATGCCTAAGGTTAATAATTATTTAAATAAATTTTTTAATATACCGCATTTTTTAGACAAACTAATAAGTATAAAATAATTTTTCCTAGCCATATGCAGATTGTCCTTAAAATTTGGAATTGTGAATTTTAAAAATTCACAATTACAAATTTTGCATTTATGAGAATAGGAGAAATTATACTTTTTAATCCATTTTAAAAGCATGATGATTAAAATTTATTTAAATAGTCATTTTTTGTATGTGTTAAATTTTTCCATCTATTTTAAATTAACTTCCCGACGAACTAATGACTTGGCATGGTGCCAACTGTTGGTAATGCAAAGTTTTTAATCAAATGCAATACTTGTATGGAACAGACAAATAAACAGAACATAAAGTGAGTTAATAAAAACATTTTGAAAACCAATAAACGTAGTTATTCTGAATTTAAATTGTGAGAGTGTGTCATGTTACATCAATCAAGCGATATATAAATTTACTTATTTCATTATTTAAGTGCAAATTAAATAATTTTGTCGATTAATACACATAGATGTTAATTTATATATATGTGTTCTGCTTGTTGTTGTTGTTGTTGTAGAACTGTTCTTCAAAAATTGTAGCAAAGCATCGTATGCATTTTGGAGGGTTGGTAACGAAATTGTTATATTAAATTACTTTTACTTACTGTTTGGGTATCTTTCTTTGAGAATATTCATAGATGTTTTTTAATGAGAAATAAAAAAACTTAATAAAGCTGTCATCGTCACCGATGATAATTATAAAATTCATTTATATTAAAGAACTACTCAGAAATAAAAACAAAAAATTTATATTATTCAACTAGCAAATTAATATTTAAAAAAGATTTGCAAAAATGTAAGTGACATAACTAACAATTTACTCCTTGTGCTGAAATATTTTATGTTTACTGAAAACATTATCACCGTTAGAAAAAAAAAGACTAGAATTTCAGAATCAGAAACATGCTATTCTGTTATTTGTTTTCGTTTCATTTACATTTTAAAAATCATTAATATATTGGCAATATCATTAATTCTTCAAAGTTCGATAAGAATTGTAAAATTATTCAAGATTCTCCAATAATTTGAAACGGAAAAATAAACTCAAAAGAAGGAATAATAGTAAAAAATGCCTACAGGTAAAGCAAAACTATGTTTCAGAATAACTCTATTAATTTTTTTTTTCTAATCGAATGTTAAGAAACAAAGCAAATGAAAACTGAAATAATATTTTGCTAAAGATCTCAAAGCAGAACTTTTTCTCCAAAAACTGATGGTTTCTACGAGGAGAAACTAATATTAGGAGATATATCAAGTCTGATTTAAGCAAGATTTCAGCACAAGCACGAAGTCTGATTTAAAATAAATGTCTCAATTACTTATAAGCGAATAAAACAAAAATTTAGACTTGTTCTATCGATTATACGTGCAATTTTGTAACTAAAATCTTCAAAAAAATACACAAAAAAGACAGCTTGATTCAATTATGCAATTGGAAACTAATTTATGAATCTCACTATTGTTGCTTATAGATGATTGAGTGTAATTTGCTTTGCAAATTGCGCCAATACCAATCTCCTGTAGAATAGATAGTTTATATACCATAATAACTTCTGAAAAAGTAAGCACTAAAATCTTTTCTGCAGTGATTTACAAAAATAACCATATTTCAAACAGCGTATATTGAAGATAATACCCCATCATATAAAGTAATCATTTATAAAAAATATTTTCGGATTGATTAATTGTAAATGAATGTTAGTTACCTTCATTTATCTCCGGCGATCAGCGTGTCTGCTGCGAAGATGGGATACATTTATCTCAGTAATGTATCTTGTGTATAATATTCAGGTTTCTTCAACGATGTAATTTTAAATTTAAATTGAGGGGGAAATATTTGTTACTATTCGTTTAGATATAACTTCAAGAACGTGATTTCGCCATATTGTCAGACATTAAAGTTGTGTTATATTAATTCTTTTCTGAACATCTGTTCATTGTGTACATAGACCTTTCTAATGCTGATCATTCCTATGACATCATAGCCATATTAAAAATGCAAATGTCTGATTCATCTATCTTTTAAATTTCGCCATTTAGTAACTTAACCTTTCATTTGTCTTGTAAATTATACAGATGAATAAATGTCGCTTTTTTTTAGCTTACCAAATAAAATCACCCGATGAAATATTTGATGAAACAATGAAAACATATGAATTTCAGGGCAATAATGCATTTCAACAATCTATAGTTGTAAATAGGTTTTAAAAAATATTATTTAAATGTTTTTTCTGACGTTATCATGGGAAAACGGCAAAATCCATCTTAATTTTTAATAAATTCAATTTCTATTAAAATTAAAATTTCAAAAAAAATCATTCTAAAATGTACATTTTCCTTCAAGATTTTAAAAATTATATGTCATTTAAGAAAAAAGAGTAAAAAAAATCAGTAAATCATTCAAATTCTGGTTATGAATTTTAACAAGAAAAATAATTTCGTGTCTTCCCTTTAATTGAAAAGTCTTAAAATAAAGATGAACAACTTTGAAATTTAAAATGAACCAAAAACTATATTGATTCATTTTCAAATAGAAAACAAGTAATGGAGTAATATTAAAGTATCGCCTTGAACATTCTTTTGAAATATAAGCAAAACACGATGTAGTATTTCATTTGCATTCTTTAAAAACTATCTTGAAATTCACATATACATACTCTATCTCAATTCCTTTTAAAATAAAGTTTCTTACAATATATTAAACTATCATATTGAAATATGATTATTTTCTGATGACTTCAACAAGTTTCGAAAACTTATATTGTTTTAAATACAAGGTCTTGATAAGGATCATCTAAGTAAGTAGGTTTACTTCATGTCGAAATACTTAATTCAATTCTGGACATGATTTTCTTTTCAAAATCACTTAACTGAACTTTAATCATTTTGTAAATTGTTTAAAAGCATAATGCACCATCATTCCTTACTTGTGAGCGCATCTTTCTTTTATATTCTTGAACCATTTCTCATCTATGATAAGTTGCTGGTATTATTTTCTTCTCTTAGCTCTACGCGTTGCCAAAGATGGTTAAAAAATATCAAACGTTCCTTTTCTGAAACATGAACTTTCCCGCCAAAAAATCTTTTAATGCGCTGACGGAGATCCTATCAGAAGCTTTTGATGGACATAATTTATGCCTCCCGAAAAAACGTGTTATTAAAACTTGCAACTTCGTGACTTTTGGAGTAAAGTTCACACCATTTGATAACAGATAAATAAAAAACAAGAATTTCATGGCGGAAAAAAAAGGATAATGTATCCGCCATTTCTCACTTTATTCTACATTAATTATACAAGGAAGTTAATAGGGAAAGTGCTTTAAAATAATTTATCACAAGTTTAAAACGAATGCAACAAACTAAAAACAGCTGCCTTGTGGAAAAACCGCATCTTTCATCGGTGAATTTAAAACAAAGGTTTTCGTTTGAACTCTGTGAACATCTGTGTCTGCTGAGCTTAAACTTTTAAGTGATGACAAGCTACTTTTTTATCTTCACTTTCACGTGCAGTAGGTGTGCCGTATCCAAGTGCAAAAAAGGTCATGCAACCCCAATCAGTCTTTTGGAATAATGGTTATCTTTTTTAAAGTTCAACGGAAATTCATACCTCTTTTTTTTATTAGATGCTAAATAATTTAACTGTTTTACATAAGGTGTGGCGTTTTTTCGGATCATCAAGATTAAAATGATGGTCTTAAATTATCTAGCTCCAATTTGAATAAAAAGCTGCTGTGCTTTCTAGAAAATGATAATTTTTCGTTTTTGTGATTCATCTTGTCTTTGGTAGTACCACTCCAATTGGACATTCACCATTTGACTATAAATCAAAATTAAAAAACGCATTGCAAAATTGTTGTGTTTTCAAAACGGGTTATTAAGAGCACAGTGGACTTTGAAATAAGCAAAAACAGACGGAAATATGAAATTTTATTTCTATCTTTTTGTCACCAAAACATATGTTTATATTCAAATAAAATAGACTTATAAAATATATTGTTCAATAAAATAAATATTTGAAGCGCCCAGAGGGAAAAAGGTACATCTTAATGACTTTTATCAAAGTGATATTGTAATTAGATTAAAATTTTCCAGGTATCTTAATTTTTGTTTATATTAATTGAAATTTTCTGTAAAGATTTCTGTCAAACAATAATAGAAAATTGAGTATGTATTTTATATTTCGATTTTTTTAGATAGTTAAAAATTAATTTTAGTTCAGAAAACCGTAAAATACCTATGAAAATTCAGTATGTATGCATAGAAATATTTCTAAAAAAATCAGCATTTAATTAATTTAAAAAAATAATGTATTTCATTTAAAAAAGTTTATTAAGAAATAATTTTATAATTTATAATAAAGTTTATAAGAATAATATATTTTAATACAAATGTAAAAATGATTTCATAACTCTGAGTCAATAATTCACAAAAGTGACTATTAGTGTAAACCGTTCCTTTAATCTAGATAAATTGAATCGACAATATTTATTTTCGCAATTATAATGACTTTATATTGTATGAATTTCCTTATCCAAAAATGTATCAACTTCTCAGGTAGTACAAGTACTTATAATAAAATGCTTACACTTTTGAAAAATGCAGCATTAAAATTGTTCCAATAATATTTTCCGGAAATACATTAAAACACAAAACGCATTGTTTATTTCCAATACTAAACTGTATGCAATCATTAACCCATTTGAGAAAGCGCACTTATTGGGGAGAGAGGAGATACTGAGTTGCCACGATATTCTTTGCACACACTGTGTGCTATTTGTCTCTAATAAATTAATCAAATATCATGATTATATTCAATCAGTTGTTATTGGTCGGTGATGGCCTTTAGGACTCAAACACAGTGTTGCTGTCGCGGCGATCCGGTCATTCAGTTTTTTTTTTTTTCATGTGTCTTAGAGCAGGTGGGATGATATTAGTTTATTTGCTTACGATAAAAGCTGTTAAAAACTTTAATACAATTGATGAAGTGTTGTCCTAGTAAGTTATCCATTGATATAATTTCATATAATATCACAAAAACACTGATACTATAGAAATCGAATAAAATCAATTTTTCTCGATTAAACTTTTACAGATTTTTAACCGAATATTTGTGTAATTTCTCCTTTCTTGGTAGATTTCTCTACAAATTTTTTAACTTTTTCGAGCTTCTAACTGCAAATTAATGTTCCTTAAAAATATTCATTCAAATCTTTTAGAGAGATATGTATGCTTACAAAGCATATTATTATTTCCTTTTATACTATTTTCATTGAAATAATTAAACCTCAGTTGCGTGTGCGTTCATGTGTTAGTCCATTAGACAGCTCCATAAAACAGACAATTACGCAATTTGGCCAACACATATTTTGGAGATTTGGAATTATGTATCTCGAAGCAAAATCTGTTGGAATTTTATAGCTAATTTTAATTAATTACATATTGATAAATAATACAATAACTTTTTAAGATTAAAAAAAATATAATACTTTCAGGAATATTTTACGAAGCTACTTTTCATTTGTAGAATGCAAATTATTAATTATTCCTTATTTAATTTACTATAAATTACCGAATTACAAATGGTGTAAGTTTCTTTTTTAGAAAATAGTTTGAGGATATTTTTATTTTATGGTAATTGCAGATAAAGTTAGACTTAATAAAAGTTAGAAATGGTAAATATATATATGAAATTTATACATTTTTTAAACATCACTGTCCATTTCTCAATATTGTGTTTTGCTTTTTTTATACTAGTGCACTAAGTTTATTAAATGTAAGCAAAATTTCTTTGAAATATTAAATAAACTACGATACACATTCGATATAACATTTAAAAAAATCATCGACGCTTTACAATTTCATTTATTATCCTATCTTATGAGTATGATTCAATTCAGAAAGCGAACTTTTTAGTTAATTGACGTTAATTCATTTACCATATTAGATTAAAACTCAAATTACAGTTGAAATGACAGATAAACATAGATGGGTATGTGCTTAGCATAGTGAAGAAATAGGTATAAAACTTAAAATAATTGCATACTTATCAGACTCAAATTCTAAATGATATAGGGGGAAATTAACCATCGAATTTTATATGAAAGATTTTATTGAAATTTATCGTTTTCAAAAATGCCGGCGAACCAGATGGTCATCAGATTTGTCCAGTAAATAATATGAATCATTTGCGTTGTTTATCCTTTATTTTCGCTTTTTCCTTGTCTATGCTCTTTATATTTTAGAAAAATACAAAAATCTAAAATAAATAATTTAAATTATTAAATATGGACTAAATTTTTTTTATATTTGATTATTTTGTATGATATTGATTTCAGTGATTTCAATTGATATTTAAGTATTGTGCATAATTATTAATAAATTTTATTTAATAATAATTACTGTTAAATAATTTTTTTCATCTCTTATGCGTCTTATAAATGATAATTATAAAATTTATTTTCTGCGAAATCATACTATTTGGTTACTTGATTCTATTTAAGTTACAACTTAACATTCGTTTCCCTAAAACTTGCACTGTATTTAAGCATTTGTGATTGACTTTAACACAAAGGCTTTCGGTTTTATTCAGCGGATTATCAATTTCATCAGAGAGCTGGTAAGTACAACAAAAGCATGTGATTTGCCGCTTTAAAAATATCCTGAAGAAAAGTATTGTTCAATTGGAAACATTTTAATTGCTATGGTAAGCCATTATTGTGGTTTTAACAATGTTCTTAAAGGCGAACGAAGTCTATTACTCTATTTAATCTCACTTCAATGGATTGAGATTCGATTCCAGCGACTCCTGGTAGAAATTCAAAGCAATAAGATATCTATCTAATCGGGAATTGTACCTTTCGGGAATTGCACATTCAGTCACTTCCGGAAACTGTTTGCAATGATTTCTTGAACAATACTAAATTTGTAATAAATTGATATATCTGACGTTACTGAGATCTTTTCATATAGAATACAATTAACGTAAAAACTACTTTTTAATAAAATATTTTAATGGACAATACACTTTTATCAAGACGTATGTATTGAAATACAAAAGAAATTTTAAAAATAGGATTACAGTAATTCAAAATCTTGTGGCATTGCAGAAAAGAATTTCGTATAAATTTCTTTATTTCAAAATCGTCTGCATTAATTTTTCCAAAAAATTAATAACAATTGAAAAAATTTCATAAAAATAAAATTGGTATCGTTTAAAAGACAAAAAAATATTTAATTAAGAATTTTTTTCCAAATAATTTCCTCTTATACATACATAGTCACTGTGGCTTTTATTTATATTAAGATTAGGCACACAGATAAAAGAAAGTTTTATTCATGTTACATAAACTTAACAAAACTTCAGTTCGTTGAAAAGAAAAATAAATTAAATGATCATATAAAATAAATAATAATTGTCATACAAAATAATCATACAAGATTCATGAAATCGCAATAATTTTTTGATAAATCAAACAAACAGAGAGTGGTAAAAACTTCTACGGTCTTAATTTTGCAAAGAAGAAAAAGAAAAATGAGAAATTACTATCATTGCGTAATAATTTCTTTAAATGAAGTGCAGTGCGTTTATTTTCATTTCAATTATAAAAAAATCCGTAGTATTTTTCAGATATATCTTTTGTTTTCAAATGTAAATAGAAAACCAATTATTTATTTGATTGTTTCATTTATACACCATTCTTAAGGATTAACTATAATTGAAGAATTATTTCAAGTGAAGTTTTAACTTAACCATCATTTTATAGCAATTAAATAATGAAAAGTCGGTGCAATTTGTAACTTCGTGTGAGTTACACCAGGTAAAGTTTCAAATTGCTTATTAACTATTTTTAGATATTTAAAGAGATTTTTTGTTTTTACTCATTTAGAAATATGTACATCTTTCGCGATCAATTCTAACTGTCAAAACATTGTCTTAAATTTTCGTGAAAATGAACGATAAACAGTCATGTTGTTTTCTAATCAAGATTGTGCAGTTGCAAAACAACAGGTCATTTCAATGCATATTAACTTTAATTCTTTGAAGGCAGGAAGTCTATATTATATACTGTTAAATGCATAAATTGCATTAAAGCAGCAGCTGTTATAATTTACTATAAACTCATATATAAATGACCATTTTATGCCTTTTCTACGACTTGTTTCAGATTCACCAAACAAAGAAAAAAGCAAAAAAAGAAGGGAAAACAGTCGTAAAAGGAAAATAAACGTTGGTTGTGCCCACAGACTTCTTTAAAAATGGAAGTTATTTACGTTTGGATAATATCTATAGTATTATTCTTTTCTCCTCTTTGGTTCAAGGTCAGCCGTGGAACTTTACCGAGTGTTTTTAATCTGCCGATCTAAATGTTTTTTTGTGAAAGAAAAGGCAATGCATACGGTTTTATTTCTCCAGCTGGAAGTTATTCACTGTTTTATCGCTTGCCATCATTGAGTGTTGGATTTTCCCGGCAAAGAAAGGGTTATTTGTCAATTCTAATGAAACGTTTGAGTAGGCAAGGTTTGCCGAAAGGTTTCAAGGTGATTCTGAAGAAATGCTAAGTTATAAAAAATAAAATATTTCATTTAAGATTTTTTTTATTTAGAAAGGGAAGGTCTTCCAACACTTTCTTGCATAGTCTCTCATAAAAAGTATCATCCCGGAAAACACCTTACATGGCATTGGCTTACATTAATTACGAGGTATTAACATTTGGCGTTAATTTAGCATTTTGATTGAGTCTATCGTGTCATCCCTGGCGAGTTATTTGGCGATTCATCTCTGGCATACATTAATAGTATCGGAAAATCAAATGTGTGTTTTAGATGCGTTTTTGTCAACCTAATGAAATAAAAATTTGACACAAAACTGCACTTGTAGTCACAAATTTTCATAAGAAATTTGATATATTTAAGGCAATACTTTATTGAATTATCGGATTATTAAGTTTCTGAAAGTTTAGACCGTCAATTCCTTGTAAGATTTGGCTGAAAATCAGATATATGTCTACACTAAAGATATTAAATCTGTGTACCGAATTTCATCTATCAAGCACTCTTCGTTTTATAATTATCATGTTAATTTATATTCAAATAGCCAAGTAGATGGACTTCGTCTTATCAGATTTTACTCAACATTTGACAGAAATTTGCTATAAAAACCGTATACCGAATTTCAGCCGCCTAGCTTAAAGCGGTTTTGAGTTATATTTGCCACAAACAGTCAGATTGACAGATCATTTTCTAAAAATATGTTTTTCACACTGAAAGAGGTCAAAAACGTGGAGATTCTTCATAATCTCGAGTTCGAATTTTTTGACCATTACAATACTTTATACTATGTATACGAAAAAGTAAAAAATGATCAGTCTACATCAAGATAATGAATACCATTATTATACAAAATATTAATTTTATTGTGATTCCGAACAAATATTCTAATTTAAATTATTTTAATGTATACAATTAGAAGATACGTACTAATAATAAAGAAAAATGTATATAAAAACCCGAATTATCTGTCTACCGGCACAGGTCAAAACGTTTAACCTAAAATTACCAAATATGATGCAAACAGACTTCGAAAAATAGGAATGTATGTCTTGGAAGCGTTTTTTTTTTTAAGTTTTCATTAAGATTTTAATTAATTACAAATTAAGTGCGATTTTGTCAATTTCCAACATTATTTTAGAAAAATGTTAAGACACGAAACTAATTTTCATACTATTTTAAAATTTGAAAAAAAAAGTGTCTTTTTAATTGTACCAGTTTTATTATAAATACAATTTTTTTTCCATCAAATTCTGACAAATTTTTAAAAATTTCTTTTCCCACTTTAGACACTTGTTTTGTAGTTACAATGAAATTCAAAGTGTGTTTATTGTTCCATCGTATATTTAATTGCGCCATTATTTTCCATTGACGAAAACTAAGGAATAAAGATTTAGTTTATTTTCAGCGCAATTTAACTTGAGCAATAATAAAGTAAAAGTACGGTACCGCGAAAGGTAATGCACAAGATGATATATTCATTTAGAAAAAAGACTGCGCAGAAGTTACGTTTTAATAGGATTGTGATGTCACGGGAATCAATAGTAATAGGAATGTTCATGCACACAATATTTAGAACTGGTGTAAAGCTATAAAAACAAAAAGGCTTTAATGTATATTACAGAATGGTGTTTAAAACTAATTTTTTAAGGAATCATGAAATCAGGTTATATATAAGAGATCTAATTAAATGCAACTAATGGAAGAAATAAGCAAAGAAATAATAAATAAAAGCTGAAATAGATAAATCTGAAAGAAAAGATGTAAAACCAAATTTCCAGAAAAGCGGAATCAGTTAAAACTAATTTAAGAAATGCAATGTTATCAAGTTATTAACGTTGTAAATCTTAAATCAGTACTTATATGCAAAAAATTTTGAATATTATTTGATTATATTCAATTCATCATAATTTGATGTACGATTTTACTATATTTGTCTGCCTAATAATCAGTTTTTCAATAGAAAATTTATTACAATAATATTTGAATATAAAAGCATTAATAAAATCCTTGATTTTTACCAAAATAGGAGAAAATATTTATTGATTTGTAGATTTTCAAATTCCTTCATTTCATAAAACGATATTCAAAAGATAAAAGAAAAAGCTTCATAAACTTTTCTACTGGCAACTCCAAGTACGTATATATTTATCTAAGATAATGTAGCAATAATTATTATTGAAAATAGATTGAATTAATATTTATTTAATTCAGTTATTTGATTTCTTTAATAAAATATTCACTATAAAATTTTGTTGTCAGTAATATTGAAGAATTTGATGGAACCAAAGATGTCTGAACTTTTGTCAATCTAAAATCATGTTTTACAATTTATATTTCAATTTAAATCTTTACTCAAAAATTTATAAAAAATTATGTGTTGCTTTGTATTAGACCAACGCATATTTCGTCATTTTCGATTATAAATTTAATTTATTCATTCTTGTACAATATTTTTCATTTTCAGTATAGTTTTACAAATCATGAATTCGTTATTCTTGAATAATTTTTCATTTTATGATGTTTGTCTTACTATGTAATGAAAAGATAATTGAAATACTTATGTTTTTTTAATAAATTCATTAGGTATTTGTAAAAACAAAATCAAACAAAACTATTTCAAGATCATTTGTATATATTTGCGTCTGAATTTGGAAGAGATTCATGATTTTATGTTTAAAAATAAAAAAAGAATGTTATTTAAAAAAAAAGGTACAGTTATTTTAAAAATAATTATCAAATATGAAAATTGGTAACCAGGTTTATTTAGAATAACATCTAAAAGATTTGCATCTAAATCGTTAAAAATCATTACACTTGAAATTTATTGAAAAAAATCGTTTGTGTTATTTTTAAATTACAAACGATTATCTTAAAAACGATAGAAAAACTATTTGAAATATGAGTTAAATAATTTTGATGCTTCAGTTATTTTATTCGTATCTATTTCTCACTAGAATTGAACGCTAGTAACTTTACTCTTTATTATTAATTCTCAATATGAAAGTCAAATCATTTATTCTATGTAAAATCAGCCTTCTAAATAGCTCCGGCAAGTTCTTGCTGGAGTAATATGAAAGTCCGGAAAAATTGATGCTGATTTACATGGCTACTATTCAAAAAGTTACCATGGTCGTCCCAAAATGACCTCATGTGACTTAAAAATGGGACATTATAAAATAAAACAAAATTGGCCATGTTTTATTTTTTTAAATATATTATTGCATAGAAATATTAGGTAAAATGTTTTTTTTAAATGAAATAAAAAATCCAACCCTATTTTCTTGTGCCTCAAAGCAAACAAATAACTAGTTATTGCAATTAACAAGATTGGTTTGGATTATCTCAAATTTTATCTTTTCTATGATTTTGAATAATTCATTCGTAAAAAGTTTTGTAATCTCATCGGATATGTCGGCAAAACTCAAAGACGCGGAGATATTTTAAAAAAAGATTACATTTGTAGTCCGGGAATTTTCACAATGGTGAAACCTAAATGATTTTCAAGAAGAATACCATTAGGGAAGAGCAATTTTCTGCTTGGTCTAGAAATTTCTCATATATGTGCAAATGTATTCGGTCTCCAACATCATTTTAGGCCATCATATTTATATAGAAAAAATAAGATTTACAAATTTAAAAATGCATAGCTCACATTGATGACTTTTTGAAACAACGGTACAGATTCCAACACAATCAACGCTGCAGATTCCATATCGCCTGGAATCACAACAAACAATAAAATGTATGAAAAGTCATTATATTCCTGTTAACTATCTCAAAAAAAAGTTAGTTATTCTTCCAGATAGGCTTGATCGTTTCGTTTACATTTATAAGTGGAAGTTCAGGTCTTATTCAAAAGTTGAACAATGGCATCCTCAAGAAAATTCCACTCATCAAAAACCGGTCAAGTCTGGTTTCTTTCCTTAATTTGCACTTACGGAAGCTGCTCGTCTTTTCTGTCACTAAAATTGAGACGGGTTTAAAGTGAATCAGACCAACTAGCCTCTTGCACGTCACCTCGATTTTCTGTGACCTCATCATCCGAACTTTGATAGATGGAAAAAAGTGTTTGAAGGAGTCAAATGTCAATCTTCGAGCGATTTGACACGAAGAAATCCGAATTCTAGATTTTGAGATTAATCAGGTGAAAGTTTGCCATCCGCTGCGGATTAGAATTTGATGTTAATTATTATTTAGCCTCTTGCATGTAGTTTAAATTGATTTTTAAATGTGTTATGAAAGGATTTTCGGTGGAATAAATCGTTTTAAAATTTTCAACTAGCAGGTCAGTTACAAACTAATTATGTATGTTTTTTTATTAATTACTATAATTTTAGAAAAAAGGTTAATGGAAATTTCTTTAAGGCAAGAAAAATTGGGACTTTTCTTTAAGGCATAATTTTAAATGTAGAAAAATGTTCTATATCTCAGGAAGTAAAATCTGTTATCATAATCTTTTTGTACGAAATACAGATGCTTAGAATGGTACTGGTATTGTAATTTTTTGCATGTTATTTGAGAGTGCAATCGTTTTGATTAAATTCGTTTTTGTACATTTCGGATGTTTTGTTTTAAATCAAAGATATAATATTGATATTTTTAAAAGAAATTTTAAGTGATATAGCCCATGGCCATTTTGGGAATACTAGAAACGTATCACCAGTAAACATCAAACATGGAAAGGAATCATACCAATGGAAAAAAAAATATTAAAAAGGAATATTTTTATTTTGGAATGCAGTAGAAATTGCTCGTTTACCCCTAAGGAGAGACAAATGATAAAAAACATTGAAAATTCGTAGAAGTAATTTCGCTTTGAACCATGTTATTGAAAAAAAAAAGATTCATTATTTTTTTCAATAACAATTCTGCAATAAAAATTTATTATTTTAAATTATTGAAGAGAAGCTTAAAAGATTATGTTTCGGTTCTCTTTTTCAATGTGTGATGTATCGGTTTAATACATTAGTTTATTTTTGAACATTTTCTGCAGATGAATTTCTCTCATATTAAAGAAAAAGAATAACGATTTCGTGACACTTTTCAGCAGGTATTTTTTACAAACTCAAATGTTCTTAGAGATAACAATTAAAGCTTAATTCAAGAGAAGAAAAAATCTAATAAAAAGAAATCTTTAATTTTTAAGGAAATTTTTAGCATTTGAAAAATGTGACATAAATATGCATATTTTTAGTTTTCAGGATATTTTGCTATTTGTTTTTTAAATTAAAGTCGATAATTTCAAATAAAATAAAGTAATATTAAAAGATTTGAAGCGAATAAATGATTATGTAAAAGGTGATACTGAAAATTAAAAGAAACTATAAATATATATATAAACATAATTTAGCAGCTGCGTGGCCAAAAAGAAGAGACTTTTGAATTTTTTTTTTTT
Source organism: Argiope bruennichi (assembly GCF_947563725.1). Classification (NCBI taxonomy): domain Eukaryota; kingdom Metazoa; phylum Arthropoda; class Arachnida; order Araneae; family Araneidae; genus Argiope; species Argiope bruennichi. Next base: position 63,578,889 of record NC_079154.1, read on the forward strand.
TTTTTTGATTTATTCCAACCCGGAAGACATAATTCATGTATAAGAATAAGTGGTAAGAAATAAGTCAGTCTACATCGCGACACAAGAGCAGAAGAGCAAAAGAGACCGAAATTTTTCCATCAATGATTTTATACTATGACATTCTGATAGGGACTTCTTTTGATACATATGTTACCGTTAAAGTATATAATGCAGTTATTTCATAGAATACCTAGTTATTCCATGAAATAACTGATCGTGTCCGTTAAAGTGTGTAATATGCTATTAATTTGGCACTTTAACTAATTATTCTATGAAATAGGTATTCTATAAATTAACTAATGAGAGACAGTTAAAGTGTAAAATAAACAATTTATCTTAAATGAAATTAAACTAATGATAGACAATTAAATTGAAAAAGAAGCAATTTATCTAATTTATGCAGCGTATAAATGGTATTTATAGAAACGTACCATAAAATCATTTGTTACAACAAGGATTACTAAAATGACACTTGGAATTACAAAGAACATTATTTCTAAAACAAAAACATTTTTTATTTCTAAAACAAACAAATAAAAACATAAATGCAGTAGGGGTGGAAGGTAAATGTATTTGTCCTGCGAGATATATGATATAGATTATTTTACACTTTAACGGGCTGCAGATCGTTATTCTATGAAATAACTAGTTAAACCATGAAATACAAGAGAGTTTTACACTTTAACGGACACGATCAGTTATTTCATGGAATAACTAGGTATTCTATAAAATAACGGGTTTCATACTTTAACGGTAACACATACAAATTTAAGATAGAGAAATTTAGATATCTTTAAAAGAATGTTGCAAAGCACTGATTATTTTTATATCTTCACTCGGAGCGTAGGAACTTGCTGATTACAACAGTTTTACAGAGCACGTGTAGGATTAATTAAATAAAAAAAGTGGAAATTGGATCAGGAAATAAAAGAACATTTTAAAATGATGTTAATATGGGTTAAATTAAGATAAAAATTAAGAAATTAAATAGGATTTAAAAATATCATTACATACATTATTCAAAATAGGTTTATATTGACGTCTTTTGAATTTTTAGATAGGAAAAAGAACTCAATGGAAATGCTTCTCTAAACTTATCAATTCCAATACGTTTAACAATTCTAATGAGTTTCTTATTTTTCTTAGAAGGGTTTTATGTACTTTAGTCGTTTTTCTTCAATAATTGGAAAAGATTATATTACTTATTAAACGCTATAGAGTGTGTCTCAAAAATTTTGACCGCGGCTTTTATTCCTTAAATATTTATCATAGACATATATTGTAAATTACAAAGTTGCGTAAAAAAATGGTGTTAAATGTAATGAAATCGATTAAAATTTTCAGGAGATTAAACTTCAAAAAATGCAAAATTAAAATTTTTATACAGACTCCGTACAAAAAAATTCCCAGTGAGTAAAATGCGCTCCATCATCTAATAAGGTCATGTACAAAATTTCAGCAATTTATCACAAAAAGGCCCAAAGATATAAAACTACATAAATGCTGACTGAAACCACTTTTCGATGCCTGGATATGAGTTCGCGAAGAGGAAAAATCATGTCGGATGTTCGTGTTTCAGGGGTCGTACACAAATTAATAAAGTAATGATTGAATATATAAATAATAATTTTGTTATTTATTGGTTGAAAAGTATTACAAATTTGTAGAAATAATAGCTTAAAGGAAAGATTACATAATTTTGTTTTACATGTTCATTGACTGTGCTATTTTTAAGATATATTCTATAATTCATGATATAAAATTTTAAAGTATTTTTCAGGAAGCATAGATTTTAAAATTTGTATTTAAAACTAAAGATGTTAAGCATATTTTATTTCCTTATGATGCATTCCTGCATCGCATCATCTGCACTGAAGCTGTAAACATTTGCATTTTAATTTGCGATTGATCCTTCATCAACTTTATTTTAACATATCTTTGAGAATTTTCATGATAAAATTCTAAAATTTTGTACATGGCCTTATTAAAGAATGGGGCACATTATATTCATTGAGAAATTTTTTTTGTACGGGGTAAGTATAAAAATTTAAATTTTGTACTTTTTTAAGTTTAATCTCATGAAAATTTTAATCGATTTCATAACATTTTACACCTTTTTTTGTACAACTTTGTAATTTACAGTATATGTCTATAATCAATATTTAAGGAGTAAAAGCCGCGGTCAAGGTTTTTAAGACACCCTGTATAATTTCTCTCTAATATAATAAATTCTATATCAGCAAAGGAATATAATGATTCATTGTAAACGCAAAATATTCAAAAAACAAAACAATTGTTGAAAATAAGTTCATGATATTTCTCTGCTACACCCACTTCAGTAACTCATTTTTGACACTTTCAACAAATTGTTCTGGCAATTGAGCTGATGCATCATTTCATGCTGTGCATATCATTTTCCGATGACAAGTCCATTTTCAGAACTGAATAGCAATGAGCTAAAAAGAGTTAAGGATTCTGTATCCTACCCGATGACAAGGTCGTCGGACTTCTGTATTATCTTTTCACAGGTGTCTTCAATTTTAAATGATGTTTAGAGAAAGTCTTCGACTTTTTGAATAAAAAGTCCAGTGATTTTTTATTCAAAATTTATTCAGCCTTGACATTCAGTTTTACTGACATTGTTTTATAAAACAAAATAAATATTCTTTCCTTTGTTATATGATGCTAACTAACTTTGACCCGGTTTGCTAGGATTATTTGTAATACTTAATTTCAGTTAGATTTAAATTAGATTTTTTTATATTATAATCAGAAAAAAAATATTAGATATATCATATGGAGATCTTAAAAAATTAATCTTTTTTATAATTAGATATATGGTAAAAAAAATATCTAATTTTCCAAATAGATATTTTTTATGATGAAATTAAACGAATAAATCGAATGTTTCCTGCTTTTGAAGGAAGAAAATCATAGATTAAATATTGAATAAAACAATTAAAATTGTTCGATTTTTATTGCAATAACTAAAATTATTGTTAAAGATTATGCAAGAAAAATTTTATAAATTGTCGAAATTCAGGAAAAAATATACAGGAATTAATCTGTAATGATTAAAATATAATTTTTAAATTATAAAACGATGTAAAAATAATTTTTGTTACAATAATATTTTCGGAAGTTTTGATAATAAAAACAAAGATCTCGGTTAATTTTTCATTAATTAAATTCTAATTAAAATTTCCAAAACTTTTCACATCTACGACTCACATACCCTCCCCCCCCCTTTTCCAAAAGAAATATGTGTCAAATTTCGATAGTTCTACGTCAAACGGTATAGCATCACCCTATACATATATTTTCATCTATTATCAATACAGATGTATACAAGTTATATCGACAGAAATATCTAAATTGTCTTGTTTTGTATTTTGAAACCAAATATTTATTTTATAATCATTTTTTGTCGATTAAACTAAAATTTGAAGCAGAACTATAATTAAAGTAACAATATTTAATTTCATTTTTCTAAGTCGTTTCGTTTTTGACTTACCGCGTTTATATGCAAGCGAAAATACAGATAAACGTTTGACCTCTTAATGGATGTGGTCCAAAATTTGGTGTAATTATATAATTTAGATGTTAAATCTGGGTACCAAATTTTCATTCAGTTCTTTTAGTTGCACATTTATCGTGTTCTCTTGTACTCTAACAAACTTCTTGAGAAATGGATTTCGTTCAAAATTTTATAGAATTCTACAAATTTGGTTTAAAGATTGAAATTAAAATTTGAAACAGGACTATGTTGTAGTAAAAAGGTCACTTATCAAATTTCATTTATCTACGTCATTGCGTTTTTTAATTATTACGTTTACGTGTATGCAAATGTGTACAGATTGACAGACGATAAATTTCTAATGGAATTTTGTTCAAAATTTTGATACGAATCGACTCTTTAGATTCTTAAATTGCCAGCCAGATTTTACATATCTAGACGAATTGGTCAAGTATCCCAAATTTCATAAAAATCACCCTCAGTTGTTTAGAAATGATACAGGAACAAATATATGCATATTAATATATTTACTTTAGTTTTTATATGCATAGATAGTTCTTTAAATTTTCTGTAAATTAAAAAAGATTAAACTTTGAATTTTGAAATTGTTTTAAATATTATATAAAAATTTTTTACCATCTATTCTTAATCCGTATTCAGTAAGCCTTTCATTTGCCAATCCGAAAAGCATTACATTCATAGTCTCAAATTGGATCAAGCTGGTAGTATGTTTCTTAAATAATTGATAAACGACTATCCAAGTTAAATTTTAAATATTTTTGCTGGAAGCTCGTTAAGCGAAAGACATATATATCTGAAATACCTCGTGCCAAAGATTAGATCTATAGTCCAGTGTTATAATTAGATGGCATGTAATTATGATGGTAAAGTGATGTTAAATGTTAAATTATATACTTTTTTAATAAGTTGTATCACTGACTCTCCGACCCACCCAAAGGTACACGGATAACGAAAACTGAATGACCGGACCACTGCAACAGCAACACTGGCAGGAACTGGGGTCGAATCCCAAGGGCCATCACCGGTCACGGTACAACCCTTCCTGAAGGAAGTACGCCCCGTCATCGATGGGAGGAGCCAAATACACCACCTTTTTGTGTACCCTCCAGGGTGGCGAGATTCAACCATCATACCGGAAGCATCTCATCCTCTTTTCGAGGTGCCACCCCCTGGGGTTTCCACTTTTTTAATAAAACAAAAATCAATAGATACATTATTTAGGATATGAAATCGATTCATATGGAAGGGCATAGTTTTTATCCCATGAAAAATTTGCGAGCAAAGTATTCAAGAACAACTTTAAAAGTACCTATTTTACGTTTTTTATACTTAAAATATATTTAAATATTTATTGATTATTAATTATTTTCTATTTGAATGTATCATACATCAGCATGATATGTAGCATTCTTTGCATATAAGATAATGAATGAAATAAAGTTTATTCATGCATATTTCTTCATTACGTAACTATAAAATTTAATACGCCATAGTGGTAACATTTTTGACCTCAGAAGTATTGCAAGTCAAGCACAAACCTAATTAACTATTCAAACTATCAATGACTTAAATCTGGAAGTCTCAGACAACAAAGGATATTATGTTCTTTGCATTTATACAATTCATTCAAATACAGAATTACCTCAGAAGAATTGTACATATTTGTTTTGTGAAAAAATCCTTTTCCCCAAACAAATAGAAACCTAAAAAGTAATCTTTGCATGAAGAGACGTTGCATCATGGCGTCCAACTTGCATATCTTTCAATTTAAAAAAAATAATAGCCAAATTTCTCTTATCAATTCATATACAAGCTAAAAAAAATACTTGAGGATATGAATGAATGCTAGTAGAAAAAAAAAAACTGCATAATAGAGTCTGTTCTCCAACAAGTGATGTCTGAAATACAGTTCGGGGAAAAAAATCATGAAAAACAAGAATCCTGTGGAGCTCTGACTTCAGACGAAACACGATTATAATTTCATTTTTTTCGAACACTTGGACCGAACAATAGCAGGTCAGGAAAGCAATGATTTAAGGTCGAGGGTGACTTTCTTCTCCGCGTGATTGGATTCCCCAAACTAATAACTAAAAAAATAATAGCAGCACAAGATTGTATTCCTTGAAATGCCTGAAAAAGCAATCACAATGGCAGAAACATATAGCATAAGTACTTATTCAATTATAAATCCCCTCACCCAATTCTTGTAAAAAGTGGTAATTTAAATGCGTTTTTCTGGCTATTCATCGGTTTGTAGAGGTTGTCCTTCGTTAGTTCAGTCAGTTACGGTTACGATTGCAAGGTGGGTTCTTTTTTTTTAACCGGAAAGTAAATGAATCGCTTTTTTCAGAGAAAATAAGGTTAAGCGTGCTGAAGATCTCTTTTGTCACAATAGCATAAAGATAGTTATTTTATGTAAGGAAAAGTTATTCTGATTCATACGAACTTTGTCTATTAGGGATAGTATAGAATCTTGAGAATGATAGTTTATCAGTTTCATTTCCTCTTAGTTATCATAGAAATTCTTTGTAGTTATGGAATGAGGCTAAGAACTACCTATTAATTTTAATTCCTTTCATGGAAAGGTGTAAACAGACATAGTTATTCAATAAAATTCAATTAATTTGAATATAAACTACAAATAAATAATATTTGTTTTTTATTCTTGTATGTTTGCCATAATGTCATAACATTAATTTGGTTAAATTATTAAATATCTCTATAAATTGATACTTGAACAAGAATTAATTCCATAAACATATTTATAAATCAATTCAATGTCATCAATATGTGACAATATATTTTAATAATTCTTTTAAGGAATAATATCAGCATAAACCGTGAAGATTGTTTTTAAATAACATAAGATACATTAACTTAAACATATATTTTTTATCTCGAATATTATTATTTAAAAAAAACGACTTTGTCAACCAACTGTTTCGCTGGTATTAAAAGTAAAAAACTTTTAATTAATTATTTTACAATCTTAATGGAGTTTTCAGCAAAATATTTTTAAGCTTCAATCTGATCGATATATAATTCATGTTATTTTAGAAGCCTTAAGCCGTTGTTAATTGTACTATATTTTCCCTTATTTTCTATCAACTCCTCTAAAATCCGTAAAACAAATGGATACACTTTTCTATTTCTAGTCTTTAAACAATGTAACTTAAAACATTGTGAAATTCGGCATTTTTCTTCATGTTAATGGATTTTAAATATGAATTTGAATATTTACTAGATTTCTCTCAATATATTAATAAGTAATATATTAATCGATATGTTAATTAAGTAAATATATCGTTTGGTTTCCTGAAATCTGCTGTCTTGATTTGGGTTAAATTAAAAGTTTAATTTCATTAATTAAATTTAAGAGCAAATGTTTAATTTCCTTATTCAGTACCGATAGTAATTGAAATTATAAAACAAAACCGAAAATATTATTAACTTTAATAGTGACTAACTTTGATGTTCTTTCGAAATTCTTGTATCATATTGTTGTTCATGATACATTTAATATTCGTATCTTGCACATATTCGCATTTTTGTAGAAAAATATGCTTAAAATATATCTCAAAAAATTAAATATAAAATTTTTTTCTAATAATTGGTATTACTGAAAAGATAATTATTTGAACTTTAAGATTATGTAAAAATAATTTTTATACTACTATATTTTCTGCATTTGTAATGGGAAAACGTCAAAACTTTGCTTAACTTTTATCTAATTCGACCTCTGATATGCGTATTCCCACCTTCGAAATTATATATGCCCATGTTTGGTAGTTGTAGTTCTAACGGTGTAGTCTGTAGAATGCTAACATACAAACACAATTGCATTTTCCTTTGTATTATAACTAAAGATAATCATTTTTATACTTAAATATTTGTCATTTTATCTCAGAATATTTTATTTCTTTATTTTTATTTATTTTTTAGCAAATGTTATTTAAAAAGTTGATTCAAAATATCATATTTTCAGTCACGATTCTCTTGGCTCTTCATGTTTCAAAATAAAAGAATATTCTTAACTTTCATTAAGTAGCATTATTAAATAAATTTTCTTTAAATCTATGACGTGAAGAATTATTTTAATCAATTATAGGTGATATTGGGATGCTCCTGTAATTTCTTTTACATTTTCATACTTTCTTCTTTAATTAATTAATTCATACATTTATTAATTGTAAGTCTTGATTTATTCAAAATGAAAAAATTAAAAATTAAAATTAAATCTATGATCGCAAATTTCAAGTTATCATGTGAGAACATTATTATTTTTAAGTTATTATTTGTCCTAATTAATTTAAGTCATTAACCAGTTTAAACCGGTTTGAAACAATCACGAGACTTCTCTATCGTCTCTATCCTTCTCTCTCTCTCTCTCTCTCTCTCTCTCTATATATATATATATATATATATATATATATATATATAATGATGTTCTAGTTCTACGTCAACCTTTTAAAAACGCATCTGCTTTCAAAGAAGCATACGTAATAATAATGCAATACTGGTAATAGCAACTGGTAAAGCGCCAACCTTTAAAAAAGCGAGTTCGCAAATTGTACAGACTAAGTCTATGGCAAAGGATACCGACGTGATCTGATTGGTTTAAGCCTTGGCATCTTTTTGGCATTGTTTTGCCAAAAAGATGCCATACCGAAATATATTTTTATAAAAATAAATAAAATTTGTGAATTTATCTCCCCTCCTAGTTTTTACGGTTTACATGTAATATTAATCTGGAACACATATACAGCAGAAAAGATCCAATCCTGAAACCTAAATTCGGGAAATATAAAAATTACAATTTATTAAAAATATTTTTTGCGAGTGTTTTTTCTTATCATTATTTTGATATAACTAAAAAATTTAGCTACGAAATCGCATATTTCATTAAAGTTTACATATTTATACGGTTTGGGCATTAAATTATCATCTCCCCACATGTAGTTGTTGGGAAAGTAACCAACGTTCAGCAACAAGTTTCAATGACTGCATAAATTATCTAATAAAGGCACGAAAATCATAGAAAAATGAAAATTATTTAATTGCTGCATCATATGTTGAGTAATTACTTTCATTAAGTTTTTATACGTCTGTGCATAAACAACATTAGTTACTTGTATTACTAGTATTATTAGTAATATTTATTATTATTTTTATTAATTAGTATTAGTAGTATTACTAGTAATATTTAGAGAAAACAATTATATTAATAAAAAATTAAATCGTGTTGATATTCACTCGTATCTTCCATAAAACTAATGAAAGGTACAAGGTTTGAGCCAAATAAGCGAAAACTACATTATTATGAGTGCAAAACATTAGCAAAAAGATGCCAAGGCTTAAACCAATCAGAGCACGTCGGTATCCTTTGCCATAGACTTAGTCTGTACAATTTGCGAACTCGCTTTAAAAAACGCATCTGCTGTCAAAGAAGCATAGTAATAATAAAGCAATACTGGTAAAAGCAGGTCAGCCTTTTAAAAACGCATCTGCATTCAAAGAAGCAAGCGTAATAATAATGCAATACTGGTAAAATCAGGTAAAAAAATATATGCAATTAAAAGATGGTGATGAAAATTGATATTTATGCTTTATTCATTGCCTACGTTATTTCGAGCTTCAAAAGCCATTAACCAAAACATCATCATGTTCTCATATGATAAAAATATCCTGATAATTATCCACTAAAATCATTGCATTTGTTTCAAATCAAGCATTTTTTTTTCTCGAGATAATAAATAAATAGTTGAAAGCATTTGGGTATTCACAACTGAAAATTTTAATGCAGTCTTAAATAATGTCAAAATACTTTAAATATTATTAAAAATTGATAAATGGATCAAACCGGGATAAACAGTCGAATCTGGAATTATCCTTATAGAGTCGTATAAAAGTTAAAAATAAGAAACTAATTCATATTTTTAAAATATCCTAATTTATGAAAAAAATGGCACAATCTGGAACATTTGAATCATAACTGGATCAATTCAAACAGTAAGAAAAAAATAACTGCCTTGAATTACACGCAACGCTGGGTTACTTTAAAATACTTTAAAGTAACCCAGTTACTTTAAAGTATTTACTTTTTCATTTTTAAATGTATCGCACATTTTCAAATCTCCGATAAAAAAAATGTATAATTCCTTTAACTGAAAGGTGCAATCTATTACTCATTTGGTATGGGAATATAATGATAGTGTACAGAATATGAAGAAGCAGTATTGAATAATCAATCTTAAATGTTTCGAGCTAAATAAAATGTACTACACATAAATTCATATGTATAGATTACATGCAAATATTTAGAAAATTCCTTAAATGAACTGTTTTTTTTTTAAGTTTTAACTTTATGAAAACAATCGCAACTTAAATCACTCAATATCTATATTATTTTATTTTTAAAAGAACTTTGCTGTTCATCATGTAAACGCTCTCGATGCCAGTAGTTTGTAGATAATTTCCAATGCAATATTAATTTAATATCGTTTGTTTTATTATTATTATTTATTTTTAAGACAATAAATAATTTTAAAAGATACCAAATTAAATTTTTTAAAATGATTTTTAAGAATTTCAGCTTTACTGCTAATTGTCGAAATGATCAAATCAACCTAGATAAAGACAGTTGAAGCTCCACAGCTAAGAAAAGGTTAAAGAAAACAAATCCATCACGAATTGCTTTCAGTTCTTCGGAGAAAAACCCGAGAAATTCCATTACTCGAAAGATGAAACCAAAATCCATGCTTTAGCTTTTCTTATTCATAGAAATGCAACCTGCATAAGCAAATAACTATGATTTTCAACACATTACACGGTCGTGGGAATCCACAGCATCAAAAATTGCAGAGAAAGAAGTTTCGATAAGTGCAAAGAATTGAATCAAAATAAATAAGGCAACTTTATAATAGCATACATCTAAGCTATAGGTAAATTTCCCTTTCTAATACCTCTCAATAGCACCTTAATAATCCAATACAACCGCCCTTATAGTCTGAAACAATAGACTGTAACGGACATTTCAAAAAAAAATCATTCCACTTCCCACCTCCAAACGATATTTTATTTAATGCTTTTGCATGCATAAATTCTACTTCAAGTTATTTACGATAACGCGCTATCTGATGATCAACTTTCACAGCTGTTTTATTTTTTTTATTTTATTACTTTGATGCTTTATTTTCTTTTTTATTTAATCTTTATTATTTTTCTCTCGTGAGCCGCGAGGGCATGATGGGATACACCTCCCGGATATAATATTATTCCGGCCAGAATCGTCTGCCTTTTTTCCAGGTCGAAAGAACTCGATTAATGCTGAAGATGTGTTCGAATAATCTTCTTCCACTGTTCAAAATGGCGCCCCCCTCCTCCACTTTGTTGATTTTCCTGCTCGCTTTATTGAAAGCGGAAGTGGTGCAGAATTGAAAGTTTTATTTTATTTTATTGTTCGTAATAGCCATTTATCACGATTTAAATGTGAACATGAGGATGATCCCTTTTATAAGACATAAAGGAAAGAATAAAAAATAGTAGCATGGTTTTTGGCTATTGTTATTGGATCCTTTTAAAAAAATAATCATTTTTGAAACGACATACGAAAGTAAATTAAGGTTTACGTTAAACGAAAATAAATCTTTTCAATTTTCATTAAAATATTTCATTGTTGGCTATTTAATAAAAAAGATCATTTTCTGAGACAAAATTTCGTTTCATTGTTTGTCGAGAATTGATGGAATTTTTCAACTTTTATTTAATACAATCTTGTCATTATTTTTGTCCACGCCCATTTCACTTAAAACATAAATTTATATCATATAAATATTGCATAAAGAACAGGATATTTAAAATTTTAAATTCTTAAAGAAAAATATAATTCACGTTTGGCTTCTCATAAGGTAACAGAATTTTCTCATTGTTGAAAATATTTATTTAAAGGAAATTAACAAGATTTTTAGAATCTTTCATTTATTTAACTGTTAGTGTATAGATTTAATTTTCCATTTTCCATTTTATTTTATTTTTAAACTGTTTTATTATAGCTTTTATACGAAGTGTCATGCGATTCATTCCATTATGTGAGGAAAATTGATGGAATACTTCATTATTAGATAATTTAATTTTTCAACTTTTTTTTCACACCCTTTTCACTTAAAAACTAATTCTATCTTGTATAAATATTGCGAAAAAAATGATATGTAAAATATTAAATTAAATAAAACTTTAAATTCATGTTTGACCGTTTAAAGTGTAATTTAGATTTTTTTCTAATAAAATCATTCCTTAAAAGAAGAAAATTGTCCAAGTTTAAATACATAAAGAATTTTCACTTATTAATCCATACGTTTTTTCAAATTTTTATCGATTTAATTTTTTGCATTTTTGAAACTATATTGTATTTATTTTTTATACGAAATTCTATTGTTGGAACAAAATTCTATTTTTTAGCTTGCGATATAACAAATCTGCACTTATACTCATTTTAATAATGACCGAAAACTTTTGAGAGATATCGAAAGGTCAACAATTAAATCAATTTCAATTCTAAATACATGATGCCATCATTGCTGAAGAACACAGCTATAACTGTAAATGCGGAATAATTGGAACTAATCGACAATTATTGCTTTCAGAAAAGTCTACATCAACGAAGTAACGTTTAATGGAAAATTAATTTCATGGATAAAGGTTTAAAAATTTTCAGCAAGCAATTAAAAATGTGTCTTTTTTTTATATATATTTATATGAAAAGATGCCATTTTGGAAGTTAATTTGTTTCTAGTTCTGAAAAAATAACACTTCTTCTTTTACAATTTCTTTTTTCTTTCAGATTCTCTTTAGTTCTTTTTTCAGATAGAAATTCTTTTACCTTTCAGGTAAAAGAATGACTAAGTTCCACTTGAATGTCTATCTGTTATTTTTTTTCCGGATTCTTTAACAGACAAGTGAGAATGTAATCTTTTTATTTTAACAGACAGTGAAAATTAGCCATCTTTCTATGTAAAAGGTTTATCATTTACCACGTATTCCTGAGAGCTTCTGCTGAGATAATTATGAATTAATTATTAATTAATCTATTATTGAACGAAAGGATTCATCTGTGTACCATCATACCCATGGCAAAAGAATAATACGTTGTCATGTTTAGTGCGATATTTTTCAAAGCATTGCTGATGGTACATGAGCAGATATAAAGGGAGGAGGGAGATGAGAATTCCGACCACTCTCCAAAACCATGGCCAGTATTTTGTAAATTTTTAATTAGTTATTTCATTGAAAAATCTGAGTAATATATGGCACGTAATAAATACAAACCTCTTACACAGCAAGACTGTAATTTTCTTTGCATCTATTAAACGAATATTTTTTGAAGCCATCTCGTATTTCATGCATCAGGATATCTGATTACCATGTTATTTTTATTAAAATTCATACAAAACGAAATTCTTTATAAATTAAATAAGATAAGCAACGGTAAACTTATCTTATTTAATTTAAGCTAATGTGGCTTAAAGATAACAGATACTTCGAGAATATTATTATTTATTCGATGCTTTCAGTGAAAATGCAAAATCGTATGCAGATTGTTTATTTATTCTGAGATATGGCAAAGCATCTAGTAAACAACTCTCAAAATATTTTGAAGTAAATCCCTTTTCTGAAATTTAAATAGTACTTAAAAATTCTTAAAATAAGTCACACAATTTTTTTAAAAATCTATTTGAGATTTTTTTACCTGAATTAAATTCAAAATATGTTGTTGTTGTTTTCTAATGGCACTTGTCATACACAAGCCCACTGACTTTATAAGTGAATGATTTTAAGCCAAGGTGCGTCTCTTGTTTTTTCAGTAGCGTCATCTAGGGCCAGGAATACGACACACGTCACAACCCTTTCAAAATATGTAGAATGCAAAACAGTAAATCTAAATTTGGTGGAATGAGTTGAAAACAAATAGAAAAAGATTTTATGGAATTAATGATCCTATAATAATTTAATCAAGCAGGGTTTGTACTGACATATGATGTTTTGAAAGATTTTATTGAATCTGCCGATTTTTTTACAAGCATGGAGAAAAATTAATGCAAAGCCTATGGAGAACAAACTTCTCGGAAAGAAAAATAAAACAATATGAACAGTAACGCTTTCACATTGTACAAATATATGGCATGGAATAGCATTCAATGATCAATGTATTAAGCAAAAAAATAGTCAGCCTGACTATTAGAAAATAATTTACCTTTGGATGCGATTTTTAGAGAACTTTTAACCTTAATTTTATCAATATTGAAAAAATGGTAATTACTAAATGATAAACGTAATATTTTCTCCATCAAGATTTAATTATCTTATTTATATTTTTGGATAAAATTAATGTTCGGTTTTCGGAAAATGAAGGAAAACATTGTTTATTTATTTCAGAAAATAGCAAAAAATAGGAATCTAAATTCGTTGAAATCTTATTCCATATTAAAGCGGAAAATTAAATAAGCCCACAATCCCTTGTGTTTTCTTTTCTAAATCCAAATCATAAAATATTACTAAAGGAAAGTGATCTCTCTTACCCAAATTTTCATGTATACATTGCATGCCAATCAAAAAAAAAAAAACTTTTTGTTATCTGAACTTTGAAGAAAATGCTCACTTGCAAATAAACCCTTTTGAGAAAGAGAGAACAGAAACGAACATGCTGTAATTCAATACACATATTTAACTATTTTAATCGAATTTTCTTAAACTTGGGTTTTGTGCTTTTCTTACTTTAGAAAAAAAAAAGGAATAAATTTGCAAAATTAAAAAAAAAATATTGCATTGAATTTATTACATGCTGAATTATAGTGTTCTAAATTATAGTATTCATTTTTTGAATTAAAAGCATACAAAATTAAATAATATAATAAAATACTACGGCTGTTTTTATTAAGAATTAAATATATACCTTGCTAAATTATAAAAATCTTTATTTTTTATAATTTTTTAGTTTAAATCATAAGCTTTTTTTTACAATTTTCAATGAATTTAATTTCTTCATTTATGCTTGTAAAAACGGAATTTTGCAATCTATTTTATACTTACCTTTTGATGCCTTAGAGTTTTGAATTTTTTATACTTTGATTGCGGTGGCGATACGCAATTTTCATATTTTCAAAAAGTGAATAGCAATTCAATTAATTAAACTGTGATTCCATTCAACTGGTACCATCGGATACTGAATATGAGGAAGAATTAATTTAAATTTTAATATTGAATTATAAAAATAAAAAAATAGAAAATAATTCAAAGTAATTTCTACCTTTTACCTACCTACATAAAAAAAAAGATTCTTAAAAGGGATTTTTTTTGTAAAATTTAACTTTTTTAATAAAATTTTATTAGCACATGAAAAGATATGAAAGACACTATATGAGATGAAAAGTTGTTCATAGCAAAATTGCCGCTTGTTTTACAAGCTGCAGCAATTTGTAGTTAGGTTTCGGCTTTTATATAGAAGAAAATAGGCTCAAATGATATTCCAATGAAAAAAAAGACCTTGTTTAGGAGGTCTAGAGAGAGGGCTGCCTTTTCAAATGTCGTCTTCGTCATCTGCCCATGGCTTAAAACAATGAATTCTCAAATAGAACTTATGCCGCGGCAAATTACAAATTAAACTAATTAAGTTCCTGGTTGAATTTTATTGGTAGAAATTTATTCTTTGTGATCAATTTTAGGATTTACAGAAGTGATTTTTTTTTCTTTACGAATAGTAACCAAAATAAAAATAATGAAGCAAATCACCTTCTATTTTATTCTGATTTCTAGATTATCTGCTCAATAGTTACAACTTCTTATCTTTTTTATAACGACATCAATTATTAGGTAATTAATCAGTAATTATTAAAATTATTACTATTGTTAGTAATGACTACTAATAATCAGTATTAGTATAATGCAAATTAGTATATTATTAGTATTATGTTTATTATACTTATACTAATAATTAGAATAATGTTTACTAATAATTACATTAATAATTAATATCAGAGTAATTATTCATTGTAATCATAGTAATCATTAAAGCAATAAATTAATTTTAATCGCTATGCAAACGAATAATTTTGTAATTCTATAAACCCTTATACATGATTTGATGTAATTTACAAATATATTCTAAAGTTATAGAACTTTTCTTGCATGTTCTTAAAATTTAAAAAAAATAAAACTTTATTCGACCTCGAAATGTTTCAATTTTAATGGCTTACGTCAAGCCTCACCTACTATACTCCCATTTCTTCACAAAGACTCGTAAATTACACGAAAATTAAAATTAAAACAACTATCATTTTCTTCTTCGGCTAACTTTGACTAGAGAACATTAACAGACATTGTTCCAATGCCTGGAAGTAAGTTCCGGCCATTACTATGCATTTCATGATTTACCATCCTATAAAAAAGGGCATTTCTATTCTCTTCAATGCACCCATTCCGGAACTAGAACTATTCCAAGAACCAATTTTTGCATAAATTATTACCTTCAGCCGACACACCAACTGCAACCTTTCCCCTTTACCATCCCGTGCTTGAATTTTAAATAAATAAATTAAACACAGAATGAGGGCTATTATTATTACTTTCTTTCTTCAGATTACCCTACGCTAACTCTTCCTTCTTAATTAGTAGAAAGTCGTGCCCACTGGAATTCGAGCGTTCTGATTTCTGTGATCCCAATTAATTTCCGGAAATCCTTACTCTGACCCGTATTGGCGCCGTTTTCTTTTGTTTGCTGGACCTCTGACACCTGTTAAGAGCTGCGCGTGAATAGATATGATTTCATCTGATATTACAAATGGAATAACTCCATAAGTGATAAATACTTGATCTCAGCGGGGCGTGCTGCTTTAATGACGAAGACGAATTGTAATAGGGGTGCGGCAATTTGCCATTCAATCGTGATTGAAGGTGTTGTCAAATTGTCTGATTTTTTATTTCCTATTGGCAAGAGCAAAGAAAATAACGTGTTCATCAACTGATGGGATCGTAGGTGATGTAGGCGAATACATTGTAAACGATGATCTGAGGTATACAGTAAAAAAACCACATCACAGATATGATAAAAAGAACATATGTTTAAAGGTTTGGTAGTTACCTTTTAGAGTAAAAAGTTTATGCTAACAACATTCCTGTTTTTTCATTGAGCATGAAAATCAGAAACCTATTAATTGCATTAGGATGTTTCTGATTTTGTATTAAGGCTTTTCTACTTTTTGAAACCCTGTCAGGACTGTGCTCAATATGTCACCAACCTTGTCAGTCAGGCTCGAAACATTTTCATCCTGAGTATATCTATGCATATTTCATTTTTCATTTTAATTTTTTTGTGAAAGTATTAAGAAATATTTCACTTTACATTAGCAAAAGCTTAGAAAATAATGCATCCATCAACAGATAAAAACAAGATGGGGGTCATAGGTGATGTATTCAAAATACTTGATGTAACTAGTAAGCTTTCATGCTTCATCCCTTTAGGTAATCACTGGTGCAATAAATACATAGAAATGGGCTGAAATTTATATTATAACAACATTTTAATTTTATTTTGAACATAAGATTAATTGTCATTGGAACTAAAAGGGTCACGAATCATTATGACAGCAAATCAGAATTTAGAAATTCTCCCAGAACTAATCAATATGTCACCTGTCTCAAGTAGTACAGCTTGTGAAACAACATTGTACGATATTATATTTTACAATATTATACAATGCTGTGCATATTGTTTAAAATTGTACAATATTTGTGTGCTAATAAGGATCTTAATAGTTAACTCAAAACGTTTTCAGTCTGATTATATATGTCGATATTTCATATGTCAATTTAATTTCTTAGAAATGTATAAAAATGATGATAAATTATTTATAATTGTAGTGACCTTTCATTAAGATAGAGCTTTGGAATTTGATGTTTGGTGGCTTTTCGTATAATGTAAAATCTTTTTATTATTATTATTATTATTCTAAGTCTATGATCCTCAGTGTTAGCACTTGGAAATGGAATTTTTCTAATTTGCCTTAATGGAGTTATTTTTCCAACAAATTTAAAAATTCTGAACGATTAATAGCAAAATGCTACTTGAATAATTAATAAATTTTGGTTGAATTTTAATGTGAGTTATTGTTCTATTTTTTTAAAAAGTATTTTAATTAAAATACAGAAATATTTTTATTGTATCTTTATCCACTATTTTAATAATTCACTGTCAATTAAAACCACAATATTTTAAAGGATTATCAACAATTGCTTAATCAACTTGAAAAAATATATCCTGATGATTTCTTCACTTCTCTTTATTCGGTCCTTTTCGTTTGCAGTATTTGTCACAGAAACTTTAATAGCTGAAGTATATCATGTAATAAACTGCAAAAAAATGAAAAAATTTTGAGTTAACCAAGATAAAACCATCTAATTGAAACGGACGAAAATGATTGATTGAAGAATTCTATATCGAAAATACAGTATGAAATACATTATGAAAATACAGTATTCATCATAAAATTATCCTTCGATATTTTCATGGTGAATTGATTTAATATGAACATATATATCTTTGGACGTATTAAAATTTATGTGCTAGAATATTATTTATAAATTGCTACATGTATGATAAATAATGCTGTAAAACGATCTACAGGGCAATTTGTGGATCTTAAACTAACAAATTAAATATGTAGTTAGTCCATAGAAAATAAGTAAGAATTAAAAATATGTTTTCGAAAGTTTTAAATGGATTTTTAATTAAAACATAATTCAGTTGTTAACGTTTTTTTTATATGAAACATAGTATAGAAAAAAACATAGTATTACATAAAACATAGTAAACTTTGAAACATAGTATTACATAAAAACCCTTTCTACGCCTATTCACAATTAAAAAAATTAAATAAGCTTTTTAGTGGTGCCAATTTTATTATTCTATAATTTATTCTTCATTTTCAATAATTTTAAAAAAATATTTTTAAATATACATACTACATTTCATTATTCTAGTAATTACATTTCTTCATAGGGGCGCTACACCAATATTAAATACAATTTTTTATGTATTCATTATCATTGCTAAATTTAAAAGCAAATTTTTAAATATAAAAAATAGACAAATAATCCTAAAATATTATCGGGTTTTAATGTTTCAGGCAGTAAGTTCGAATCTTCTTTAATTTTTTAAATACTAAACAATGGAACAAAATACCTCACAACTAGATTTTTACACTCATGTATTGGAAGTAAAGAATGAAAGGTATTATAATCATCAAAAAAAAAAATTCGAATTCAAGAATTTAACGAATTGCTAGGTTTCAGTTCTCCCTGACACAGAAAATCACACTTTTGAAAAATGAATGTGAACACGATAATTTAATACCGCTGTGAACTGGGCGGTGAAATGTGGGATGTGGATTCTACCATAAATTTGTTCGGTCTGTATTTTCACAAGCATGTAAACGCATTATATCAAAAATTTAGGTGTTTAAATATGAAATACGGTGTGTGATTTTGCAGCAACAATTGTAATTCTGTGTCAAATTTTGATTTTATTTAATTGGAGGGGAAAATGGTGTCCCAAAATACGTATTCAGCTTTCTGGAATTTTTGTATTAACCGTAAGTTAGCGATTAATTTTCGAAGAGCGCTGCTAACATTCTATTAGGTAACAATTGTCGCCAATAACATAGGGTAATAGTACACAATTGCATTTATTAGAGAATACGACGAGAAAGTTTCGGGTCACCTGTTTTTTTAAAATTTGTAATTAATTTCAAATATTCTGAAATTGCATACTCAGAATTCTTAACATTCCAAAATTTGTTTTCAAAGAACTGAAGATCAAAGCCACCGAGGAATCGATTTAATTTCCATTCATGCAAATTAAAGGCATACGATACAGAACACTACAGAATCACGCTGGGTTTCAATCCAAATTAAGCCAGAGATGAAGTTTCGAAATTACCAGCGTAACAAAGAAAACCCACTACAAAGCATTGTATTGTTATGATATTTCTCGGTTCTGCCTATCTCTTTGAAAGGGAGGGACCCATCTTTTGTTGTCCAAGATCATGATGAGCAGGATCATGCGGCAGATGAAATGAAACCACAATTCCAACATTTCTCATCAAGGGAAAAAAAATGTCAAGGCTGAGACATTCGATTCGAAAACGCCCGCAATGACCCGAATTTTCCCGCACAACAAAAGAAACGCGGCATAACTTTTTAATCTAAAAAGCGA
The DNA here is from genome assembly GCF_947563725.1 of Argiope bruennichi. Taxonomy (NCBI): domain Eukaryota; kingdom Metazoa; phylum Arthropoda; class Arachnida; order Araneae; family Araneidae; genus Argiope; species Argiope bruennichi. Next base: position 63,598,712 of record NC_079154.1, read on the forward strand.
AATAGAGTGCCCAGCGGAAGATTGCGAAAATCGCTTCAATAAAGTATCACACAAAAGCAAAGATGTTGTAAAACAGGGATTGATATGAGCTTTGTGATTGCTTTTTTATGCTTAGAAGCAATCTTCCTTCAGGGTTTTGAGATTAAATATTAGAGCATTCATCAAATGAAATTTTATTCTGGTTTTATCTTGAATCATCGAAATATTATTCGAAATTTTTTCAGCAATAATTTCTTTGTGTATAGAAAAGAAAAACATTTAACCATATTTTTATAGGTCGCTTACATATATGGTTGTATTATTTCTAGTTTACAAATAAACTTATTTTAAGTTTCAAATAAATTCCAAATAAGCTTATTTTAAGTTTCAAATAAATTCCAAATAAGCTTATTTTAAGTTTCAAATAAATTCCAAATAAGCTTATTTTAAGTTCCAAATAATTCCTTATTTAAGACAAAATAAACAAATATCTTTAGCTGTATGTATCATTTAGGGGTAAACAGAATTAAAGTATCCTGTTTAGATTAATTATATTAAAAATTCCATCTCAATGCAATAATAGAGCTTTTTGACTTCGTAATTTTCAATTATAGATAACAAAGGCAGCATCAGAAATGGCACATACCCCCTTTCCTCCCTCTCCAAACTCTGCACCCCATCAAAATAAGGACACTGGGCCTCAATGGATATGGTGTGCCACCAGTCCTGTTCACACAGTTTTTCTTCGGTGGAATCGGGCTTCGAACTTCGAACTAATTGTGTACTATTACGTATTTCCAGCCTCAAAGCCAAAACTTCACCAACCGAACACATCGTTGCATTCAATATCCTCTTTATGAAATAAAGAAATTAGAAGAGTGGTGAATCTTAAAAGCATGTATTTCTTATGAAAATGATCAACTTAAAACATAAATTAAGAAGAATTTAAAAAATGATTCGTACACTTGTTTAATTCATTTCTATAACTCTTTGCCTTATTTCGTTTTATATTCAGTAATTTAATTATTGTTTCATAGTTTATACCGATGGTTATTATTTATTGCATTCCTATACCACTAACAATTTGTAATTAATATTACAGTTACGTATTATACGAGACGTATAAATTATGTTTATATAGAAAAGAATCATCACCCATTTTTTGAAACCTTTTGGGCCATATATTTTCATTTCTCCTAATATACTTGACACCAATACCTGGTCATTCTCCGATTTATTTTTTTTCTTTAATGTAATACATGAAATGCAGAAATTTAAATTCTAATAGTATTGAAATTTAAACCTATCTTGGAAAGTGATCAGACTTCGATTTAAAAAAATCATATTCAGTCGACATTAAGAACAGAAATAATAATAATGACGATAAAAGCAGGGCTGAGGATTGTGATTCAAGTTACATTCAAATAAATCGCAATTCTTTTAACATTCACTCCCTCAAGTCTTTTTATAAAATTTAATATGTTAATTAAAAGAAAATCGTTTAAATTAAACCTCAATAAAAATTTTCTTTTAATTAACTTAGTTTCAAATTAAAATCAAACTATTCGGTCATGTTATAAGATATATAATCTGTTTTTATTGCATCTACACCAAACTGAATAGTTAATGAACATAAACTTTATTGTCTCAAATCTTTTTTCCGTTTCATTTCTTAATGAAGATTATGATGTCAAGTTATGAATATTAATTAATGTAATAACATTAGAGAAAACAGCATTCAATAATTAGATATTTTAATTTATTCTATTTCTGTTATTCTTAAAAGCCTACTTATAATTTATATGGACTTCAAAAATTGCTTGTTGATTCTTTTGTTTAAAATAAAAATGTATTTATTTTATGCAAGTTAAAGATAAAAATATTCAAAATAACTAAAAACTAGCAATCTATCCAATTTTAAATAATGACTTAAAAAATGAATTTTAATTATTATTTTTTTATTTCATCAGATGGTTATTATAGCGACCATTTTAATTCATAAGGTTTTGTAGATATTTTATAGATATTCCTATGTTTTTTTAATTGGTATTTTTTAATGTGACTACTTTGTTTTGAAAATATATCGTCTGCTTATAATAAATATCATAGAACAGATTTTTTTTCACTGTACTTTTTTTCATAAACATCTTGAATAAATTTTTGGAATAATTTTTATTAATATAGCAAATTGAATATTCTGGAAATTTCTTGATAATTCTACAAGGAAGTATATATTTTTTATTAAATGTACATGAAATGAAGACCATACTTTAAAAAAAGATATTTAAAAATGTTGGAAATTTTTATCGTTAAATTTTTTTCGAGTCATTTTACTTTATCAGTAGGTTTATTTTCCTTAAGAGCATAGTATCTGTATCAAAGAATTCGAACAAACTGAAAATTTATTTTATTTTATTAGCTTTAATTTCCACTTTACATTCTATGAATGACACAAATCGTTCAATTTAAAATAATAAATTATGTCCTTAAGTCACAAAACAATATCTAAGACATAAAAAAATAATTTAAAGACATTTAAAAGTAGGTCAAAATCATTCATTTTAGTATTCACAGCTATTGTATTAGGTTACAACAATAATATTCCCAATACTGAACATTAGAAACAGTCTGCGATGCCATTATGCTTACATTAAAAATAAATAATTTTAAAATTAATTTCCTTATGCAGAGAAAGACTGAATAATAAAACTATTCGTTTGAATGGAAAGCAACCATTGGAATTTTCACCTGCTAGTGACCCGGGACTCGTTCCAACTGATCTTACGAGATAAAAATAAACGGACAAAGCTTTGATCTTTCGCACTTTCAACAGATCCGGTAGGAAGTAAATTGGCGGTATTTAGATAAGGCAAACGTGACTCGCTCAAGAATGACCGGAAGTGAGGAATTTTAAACCGGACTAAAAGAAAAAAAATTAATTTCTCTGATTTGTGCTTTGTGACTTATGAGTTCACGTTTATAGCAGATGATGCCAGTGATGAACTGACCACTGAAGTCGATGAACTTTCTGTCTTGTTCTGCAAGAAATTGAATTTTTAATTAGTGAAAAGTGGGCATTGTAAATCAAATTCTGATATGTTTAAAGTGATGATTTCATTTTGGTTCAGATGTATGGAGTAATTTGGTTGGTAATGGGCCGAATAATTAGAATTTTAATGGTTGGAACGTGATTATGGTGATTTAGAAAGCACTTGGAGGAAGAGGGGTGATTACGTGATAGTCACATTGATAAGTTACTATGACGGTCCTAAATTTATTGAATTATTAAAATCATTCAATAAATATAAAGACTAATTGCACGAAATAAATATCATTCAACTTATTACTAATAAAAATTAAAAATTCTCTGAAGAACGATACCCATATATAATTCCAACATATAATATTTTCAACATTTATAATTCGAAAATTCTATATTTTTAATGTTTTAATTATTAATTAAGACCTATTTTAATTTAATATTGCTCATTAATCAGTAATTGAATTAATAAAATCTAATGTATATAAACCAAAAAAATTAATAAAGTTACTATCTATTTGCAAACGGTTTTGAAAAAAAGATTTAATATCATTCGTTTACTAGAAGCTTTTCTGAATTTTTATCAATCTCCTCCAGAATATTTTCTATTTTTAAAAAATTGGCTTTTCATTTACTGTTTTAGTAATGAAATTTCAAGAAATAATTATTTCCCAGTATGAACTCCAAATAATGTCTATAATTGTTGCGGAAAACTATTTTCAATTATTTGAAAAGCTTTGGAGTCTTGAAATTGTTTGTATTTAGCTCAATTTATTATATAAATATTGCTGAACTAATATAGCATTCTGAAAGATAAAAATAAATTCTATATTTTGTATGCTTATATACTATAATATACATGTCTTTTGTACAATATCCTATATGGCAAGCAAATGTGTTTTAAATATAAAGAATAATTAAATTCTGCTTGAATTTTTTAATTTAATTCGAAAATACTATCATTTTTATTGCAATGTAAATGAGAATAAGAGGAATAAAATGATTGTGATACTTTACAAATTTTCTCTTTCAATATTTTAATCCAATATTCTTGTAATTTTGAAATTTCGTTTAACATTTTAAAAAGAAATACATTAAATATTGTATACTTTAGTGAGTTAAAAAAAAACTTCAGTTATTTTAACTAGGACAATTTTTTTTAAAATATTGACTTTCAACATTCTTATACTCTGGCTATTTTAAATTCCACAGTTACTTCGAAAAAGAAGCTATTTGATCTCATTTGAGTTTAATTATTATTCCAGACATTTCACCCAATTTGTTTAACAACAATTTCGTAGACAGGTAAAAGAAACCTATTTCACAAGCTTTGTTAATCAGTATTCAATTCTTTCCTTAAAGTTAACTCCGACTGTCTGATCTGCTCAAGAAATTAAAATATATGATCAAAGAGAGGAAGTATTCCACTGTATTTACAACATTTCAGCTTATTAATTTTGGGGGGATTTTTTTATTCGAAATTACCTAGTAAAAATACTACTTACAATTTCAGAAAAAGAATAGTTTTAAATATTGTTTTCTGACTTAAAGGCATAGTGTATTATTTTAAATTAAACGATTTGTGCCATTTATTAAATGTAAAGTAGAAATTAAAGCTAATAAAATGAAATGAATTTAAAATTTGTTTGAATTCTTTGATACAGATACTATGCTCTTAAGAAAAATAACTACTGATGAAGTAAAATGACTCGAAAAACATTCAATAAAAATTTTCATCTTATTTTGTGTGTGTGTGTGTGTTTTTTTATAGATTGGTTTTATTTCATGCATATTTATCAAAAAAATATATCCTTCCTTGCAGAATTTTCAAAAAATTTCCAAAATAGAAAAATATATATCTATTTTTCTCTATTAATAAAAATTACTTCAAAAATTAATTCAAGTTTTTAAAATAAAAGCACACTGAAAAATAATTTCTTCTTTGGAATAAAAGAATAAAAATTATTTATAGAAAATAAGTTCTATTAAAGTCTTCCAATTAAAAAAAAAAAAAAAACCCCTCAAGGGAACGAAGAAAAATAAAAGCATTTTAGAATTCTTTTTGAAGAGCGTATATCTAAAAATGATACTAATAAAACCATATTTTCAGTGCTTTTAATCTCATTTAAGAATAATATTGAAATTCTAAGAAAGTTTTACAGTTCTGGATGCTTATTTATTTGAGTCCATTTTTTCATTAACAGATTTTAATGAAAGAACAATTTTAAAAAATTTTATTGTTAGTTTATATTTTTAATGTAAAGCTGAATGAAATTAAGATGTACAGAAATATATTGATTTTTAGAGCATCTAACCTTTAACAAGATTAAATTATTAAATTTTTATATTACAAATGGAATTTTCAAAACTGACATTTATATATTTTATCTAATACACTATAAGGCAAATGCTATTCAATAAACTCAAAAAGGGAAAAAAATGATTTATTTATGTAATTTTTTAAAAATTTCCATCTAAAAAACTACACTTTGTGACTTTCACTAAAATTATATGTTCTACGACAACATGAAACAAGTAAGCTTAATTTATTTTTATTACGTTTTTGTAAGTTTGTTTTGTTTTTTTCCTTTAAATTTCATGTGTTTGTTAAACTAAACAATACATTGTTGGGAAAACAAATTCTGACTCTTGCATATGGTTATAAAACTACAATTATTCCACTCAAGATCTCTAATTTCTTTTCAAAAAATTATACAAAATCACATTCTAATCAAGAGAAACTTTGTCTTGCGAATTTCGTATCTTCGAAAGTGAAATTTCTAGTTCTCTCATCAGATAACAGATGGCGCAATAATATTTCATAAAAACAGAAGTGCATTTCTGTATTTACATCCTATTCGCTCATATATTCAAAATACTATAATACTTTTATCCTAAGTAATATAATAATCTTGAAAAAAGAAAATGAAATATTTTTAAAAAGAAAATTAAGAGGCATCTTTCAAAAAATTAAGCAGCATTCACTTCATTTAATTTTTATTTGTATTCAGCTTTTACTGTCACGTTAAACAGCCTTTGAAATAACTTTTTCATTCATTATAAATGAAGCGTCGAATTGTTCGTGCAGTTCAAACAGCTTGTGTTAATCAATTCAAAAGTAATGCTACTACTTGTCTGCGATGAATGTACTTTATTACGAATCAGGTCAATGATTAATGTTTAGATGCTTTTGTTGTTCGTGATTATTCCAACACGCGTCCAATTGATTATTCGAAATAAACATTGCCGAAAAACCCGTTTTAAATAAAACAGAAGCCATCATTTCAGCATTTTCAGCTATAATCAACCGTTTTAAATCATCACTCTGTTTAAAACAACAGCTAGATCAAACAATGAAAATTTATTTCATCATGAATCAGATGTGTGATAATGCTTAAATCAATTTTTTTTTCTTTTTTTTTTTTGGCAATTTATTTCTTTATCGGAATTATTACTTGCGATTTATTTTCTTTGTATTATTCCAATCAAAAATGAATACCTCTGAAAAGATGGAATTATTGTATTAAAAAAAATACTGTTAAATCTTTAAAAAAATTCTGGAAACCTACTTCTTAAATTAAATTCGATTTGAATTTCATTTTTATAATTTTAATTGATTTTATGATATCTTTGGTAATTTGCATATATTTTTCTTATTATTCTTCAATTTAAAATTCTTTGCTCCGCCTTAAAAATTGATATATAGTGGAAATTTCTATCTGAGATAATATGTGAGAAAGTTTCGGAAAGACCGCTCCCACAGGTTATACATTATTATTTTGAGTAGACCCTTCCATGCAACGAAATTAAATGAATAAGTTGTATTTTTTAATGCTTTATTCTTCACAAAAAAATATTAAATAATAGATGAATAATTATGTTAAAAAATTAAATGATAGATGCAATTGATGCATCATGATGTGATGATTATCAATATTTAAAATAATCAATATGTGAGTAAGCAAGAAAGTTTCGGGGAGACTAGTTCCGCTGATGTAATAACTATATTCCATCGATTAATCGCTAAAGATCTACCCTAATAGATTGCCACGAAATTTAATGAATAAGTTTTATTTTTTAATGCTTTATTCTTCACAAAAAATATTAAATAATAGATGAATAATTATGTTAAAAAATTAAATGATAGATGCATTTGATGCATCATGATGTGATGATTATCAATATTTAAAATAATTAATATGTGAGTAAGCGAGAAAGTTTCCGGGAGACTAGTTCCGCTGATGTAATAACTGTAACAGTAATACACAATTATTAGAAAATATACAGGAAAGTTTTGGCGGATGACTTCCCCTGGTTTTATCACTTTTTCAAAAGAATTCTATCCATTGATATCATGCGATAATTTGAATATGTAAATGACGGCAGGTAGGTTTTGCATCGTCCCGTATGGTCCCGTCGTCGTCCCGTCGTATGGTTTGCATCGTCCCGTCCCGTATTTTCATAAATCTCGTTCTTCAAAAAAGGGAATTCTAGTTCTAACGTAAGAATTGAAAATCGTCGACTTTGAAAATCGAAATTGGGAAAAATGTTAATTAATTAAAATATAATAAAAAATGTACAGATCTTTTTTAACACAATTAACGAAAAAAAAACAAGAGGTAATGGTCACCTCAAAACTTTCTCGCATATTCTCTCTATGTCTTGCATGGGATTGGCGTATAATAGTTAAGAAATATTGACTTTTGACTTGAATTTAGCAATTTTATTGAATCCATCGTATCATCATTGTTAAGATATAATAATATCTGGCATGCGTTAACAGCATCCAAAAATTGAATTTGTATTTCCGACACTTTTTCCTCAACCAATTAAAACAAAAATTCGATCCAAAACTGCCCTTGCAGTCATATATCACAAACAAACTTGCACTCGCTTACAAAATTTGATATATTACAAGTTTCTGAAATGACAGATCGACAGACGGTCAATCTCTGGTTCCATCAAAATTTGATAAATGTCTACACTATGGATGTTAAATCTGTGTACCAAATTTTATCTATCTGACTCTCTTCGTTTTATAATTATAGTACAACTTTATATTTGAACAACCGGAAAGACGGACTTACTTTGAACATAGTTTACTCAAAATTTGATTAAAATCGGCAAATTTAATGTAAAGACCATTTACCAAATTCCATCCATCTAGCTCAAACCTTTTTTGAGTTATCTTTGTCGCAAACAGGAACTCGGGGAGGTCTAAAATATGGAAATTCATCAAAATCTCGAGTTCGAATAATACTTTCTCTATACTGTTTTTACGAGAAAGTAAAAAAGTGCGTGCCAACTTAGGTAGATCTAGGCTCCATTTCCAGCCTTGAAGAATATTCTGGATGATTTCTAAATATCACAAGACGCATTACCAATAACGAGTTCACAGATAATCTGTCAGACTTTATAAACATTATTATTTTTTTTAAAAGTAAGCTAATTGGGTACATTGAAGCGATACATAATATTTTTGAATTGCAAAATGGACGCGTGAGGAACTAAAAATTACAAACTGCCGTGACCAGGATTCGAACCTGGGTTATTGCGGCCACAACGCAATGTACTAACCACTATACGATCACGGCTTCAAGGACGAATGCTACAAGAAGGGTTAAGTGACACTGAAGTTGAAAAACTGCTCTATTTTTTTTTTCGTCGGACGAAAGAGTGAGGCAGTCAGGCATGACCATCAGCTGACACTGGGCAGACATGCACCTTCTCCGAATTCTAAAATCATTCAGAAGAAAAGACGAATGAATGGCAACAAAAGGCTTTGTATTGTGCAATATTAAGTGTTATCATGAAGTGTCTTTTAAAATTTGTTATTGTGGTTTATAAAATTTGAGAGTTGTTTTTATATTCCTAATTTGAGGTAGGAAAAAAAAAATTACTAAATAAGAAACCCATTTATTACATGGATAAAGCCCTAAATTATTTTTCTGAGAAAAAAATGCTTTTTTAATCAAAGTATTTGCATTACAATAGAGTCTCGTTTATACGGATCTCCAACAACCCATTAATCGAACTTGTGCTAAAGACTGAAACCATATTTTCATCTCCATTAATAAGAATAGAGAATGTGAGTGCGTTAATGCTTTACAGAACCCACAGTTAGAAACTGTCCCCAACGTGCTAGAAACTCAATATGACACAAATATACTTTGGAAGGTAGAATGTGCGCCTTCGAGCGATATATTTTGTGAAATTTCTATTAGATTTTAATTAATTAAAAGTTAAACAAGATTTTGCGCTCTTCCAGGATAATTCCCAAAATATTAGAGCACGAAAATTACTTTTGCACTTTTAAAATTTAAAAAAATACTTTTTAATGACATAAATTTATGTCGTGTTATTTTTTACCCTAAATTTCGACAATTTTAAAAAACCATTTTTCTTCTCGTAGTTTTTCAGCAAAGCATTTCTTTGTTACAAGGAGATTCAAACCGTTTTTTATCGTTTCACGAAATATTTAATTCCGCACTTTTTCCCTCCATTTTTGAAAGTTACGTAAAAAGGACTTAATATCTGTGTAATTTACTTGAGGCGTAAGAAAATGAAATTTAATAATAAATAATTAAGGAATAAGAAGGCAAAAATGAAAAGTTACCGTGAGCGTTACAGATAGAGGAACCTGATAAATACGCTTTTAATTGAACTATGATGACGTGGAACTTGTCTCCATTGAACTAGGAACTTGCCTCCATTAGAACAGTTCATATAAATAATGAATATAATTTATATGAATATTATTAAAATAACAAACTATTATTAAAATAATAAACTATTAAAAAACTATTAAAATAACACGTCTGTAATGTCAGTCCCAACTTGATTCTTATAAAAATTTTGTTCAAGGATTGATATTAAACACAACTAATATTCTCGAAGAACCAGGCGGTCGCTAAAGGCGTCGAAGTTTTATAACAGAAACATGCCTATTATTAGGGGAATGTTCGAAATTTTTTATTGGCGTAACAATTGTTTAGATTAAGATATTTTCAGTAAATTAAATAAATTCTCAAAAGTGATTTATTAAAGGAAGATGACGCTAAAAATAAGAGTTACTTTTTCGCCTTCTTAATAATAATTGGCTATTTTTTAAATGAAATAAGAATATTGATGATATTTTTATTAGAGACGGAATAGTTGCATCTTTAATCATTTTGTAGTTTTGCCAATGGTTCTTTTAAAAAAACTGTTACAAGCGTATAGATCAAGATTAGTGTCCAACAAATCGCCATATAGACTTCTGTATTTAGCACATTCTATAATGCCAAGCGTATCCTGCAAATTGAAGGCGAGTTTGGAGGTGAAATTGGAGCAAATGCACTGCATTGGAGGGAAATACAATTCAAGCGTCATGAAATATTTTTGTAATAGATCTCCGAGGAATATTCACTTTTTAATGTCCTAACTTTTTGCGTTCAAGTGGTCACTCTAGATCATTACTTACTTTTGTTGCGGTAACTCGAGCGAAAAAAAGTCCTTGAATACACTAAGTTAAAATTACTAAAAAGATATATTAAACATATGCAATATTTCACGTTATGACGCATTTATCATGCCGCAGAAAGTTTAGTTTAGTTTAGTTATATTAACGACCCATTTTTTAAAGCAACACTAGAGCTATTTAGGGACGAACCTCGTAATTTTGAACCGCTGTCAGATGACGAGGACGAGAGGTGAATTAGCACCCCTCTCTCTACACCGCACCGCACCAGCGGGAGGACGTTTGGCCCGGACGGATTTAACGTGCCCCTCATACCGAAGAAAGGTTAAAAAGGGTTTCATTTATAACTTTTAGAAAAGTCGATTTTAGCTTGTATATGTGGATTTGTTCAATCTGATTGTATCTATGCGTTTCTCTCTCTGAAGAAGTTGATTTCGTGAATTTCTGTATTCCTGATAAAATACTGCTACCGGTATCTTGCTTTTAAAAAATTTAAATGTTTGAACAAGTTAGGGAGGAAGTCAATGGCAGCCTAAGAAACAAGTTTTTGTGATTCAATATTTATGGCAACAAATAAAATCGCCTATAAATCAAAAGCGCAGTCAGTCATAAAGTTTTTTTTTATGGCAATCGCAACTGCAAATTCTTTTGCTCCATTACCGTTATAGCAAACACAGTGCCCTTTTTCAAAAAAAAAAAAAAAATGTAGACAGTATTATTAAAAACAATTAACAATTTTTTTTTTTTTTGAGAATTAAATCATTAAATTGATTTTAACAGGAAAAATAATTTATTTAGCATTATTGTTTTGATGTTTTTCAATATATATATATATATATATATATATATATATATATTGTCTTTAAAAGCGTATTTTTTTAATTTTTAACATTTTTTAAAATTATTTTGTCAGATTTGCATTTCTTGGATAATTGGCAATAAACATTAGTACAGAATTGACATTCAGGCTCTTTGTAAAATTTATTACTTATTTCTCGATCTAAACCTGTAAAAAAATCGATCGATAAATCGATAATTTTGTCATCTTTAGGATATTATGTAGCTTTAAAATAATTTTCATCGACGTTATGTAAAACTTCCCTGAAAAACAATATATAACTTTATGTCCATGATCCCGTTAAATAGTCAAACGTTAAAGCAGTGCTATTTTAATTGTATTACTCATCCAGTTCATTGTATAAATAAATCTTGCTAATGGAGACTAATCCCATGACGTCATGTTGCAGTTAAAAATGCAGTTGTGCCGTTCATCTAACTTCTTAATTTCGGGGTATTGTAAATTTATTTTTTTATTCGTCTGGCAAATTACGCGGATATTTCATAAAATCTTCTTTCTTCAGCATTCAACAATGGAAGAAAATCACGTGATTAAATATTTGATGAACCAATTGAATTACATTGCTGTAAATCAGGAGAAAAAAAAAACATCTTTTTTAAAAATTGCCCAAACATGGGAATTTTTTTATTTCCCAAATTCTATTAATTTATTCAATTTATATCATTCAAAAGAGAATTTTTTTTAAATATTAAAATGCCAATTTTGATATAAATTTCATTTTTGTCCAATAATCTTTTCGAATGTTCTCGCCGAAATACACCAAAACTCAGTTCAATAAGTTAAAATTTCGAAAATCGCTTTGAGATGCACATTCCCTCTTTTCGAGGTATATTTGAACCAAATGAGAATGTTATTAGATGTTAGTTGCGAAGAGCCGGCGTCCATACATAGGGGTATGGACGCGTCTTCCCCGAGATCAGGGCGTCCTGGGTTCGAGTCCCGGTTCGGGCATGGTTGTTCTTCGTCTGTTCTATTTGTGAGATGTGTGAATGCCCCCCCCCCCTGTAAAAAGGGGCTGTGCAAGCGAATGTGATACGGGAGTAGCTAAGACGTACTCTTGGCCCTAGTTGGCTCTATTAAAAAACAAGAGACGCATCCTCGGCTTAAAATCGCTGATTTCGTCTGCGAGCTTGTCCATGGCAAGTGCCATTAGAAACAGCAACAACAACAACAAGTTGCGAAGAATAATTCGGTAATATTTTATCTAGGTAAACCTTGACTCTATTTTCAAATCGCCTACTAAAACTCCTCTTAAATATGTTCATTTTACTGTGGTCTACAAAACTATAAATCCAATTAACAAACTATACCTCACAGATTGTTTTCACAATCTGTGAGCAGGTAATCAACAGCAGGTAATCACAATCTGTGAGCAGGATATAGCAGGTAATCAACAAGGAATCATCATTGAGTAAAAATCGTTTTTGAGTCATTTGAACATTTTTGCAAAGATCGTGAAGTGATACGGAGAAGAACATTTATGTATTTGCTCTAATAGTTATTCTTAAACCCATATCATAAGCTGTAAACTATAAACATATATAATTTACATGAGTAATTAAAAAGAGGAATTACATTACTGCAAAGACAATATATAGTTTGAAATATATTGCTCAGACATTCAAGTTTTTAATGGCACCAAGATTTCATTAGACTCGAATCTATAAGTAAGTTCATGCATATAAATAATCGGAACAAGAGTAAGGCTGTTAAAATAATACAGCTTTAATGATAATTTATATAATTATATTAAAGCTGTAATATAATATTATTTTAATAATTTGAAGATTTCAAAATACTTTGTTGAGAAATTCATGAAGATCAAATTTGAATAAGAAATTTAATTGAAATGAAATAAATTAATTTTACCGGAAAAACAGCTGGTAGCCAAAGACGACTAATACAGATTAAAATATATACATTAGGCTTACGAATCATCACTGCTAATCAAAATGTCGAATATCGAAAATGAGCTACAGAAAAATGATAAAAATTTTTATGTAGCAGTTGGAATTCCATGAAAGATATAGTATTTTATGAAAATATTCATTTATAACCAGGAACAATTTAAAGAAAGATACAGCTAACCTAATCTATATATAACTAACCTAAGGGATTTGTATTAATAAACAGCTAGAGCAAATTTGATATACAATTCTTGGATATGAAAATGACGGGATATTTCAAAACTTTTATTTCAACAATCATTTAAAAACTATATCAATTAAAGTTTTCAAAGTAATCTCTTTTTATGTTTTTTGCTGTTGAGATCCGAAAATTGAATCAGCTGCAGCAAACGATAACGAATTCATGAACACGATGGATCTATGATTTTTAGAATGAAAAAATAATTCATCTTTCTCGTAAACCTAATGAACATAAATTATTCGTCGTTAACAAGGCTTTTTTGGTCTAAAAATAATAAAGATGAATTTCTTAAGTGGTGTAAGATTAATTAATTTAAGATCTGAAGGAAATATGTCAGCAAATCCTTAGAAAATACCGTATATTTATAAGACTGAAATCTTTCTGCTGTTTAAAATTTACTATAGTAAACAGAAATTTTAAAAATGTTCAATTCCAGATAGTAATATTTGCATATAAAAGTAGGCTATATCAGATTTGACTTTTTTTGAAACTATAAGTAATGTAAATTATGAAAATTACATTGATTTAATTGAAGCCAACCATTAAAGATTTTTTTTTTTTTTTTGCACAGTGTCTGAATAGCTGCTTTTAATATAATGCCAATGATAAGATTGAAAAATATAAATATTTTTCCTAAATGCACATTTTAATTTGTTATTAAATTTGTTATCTATCATCCAAAGCAGCGAAAGCTATTAAAAATACTGTCTTTGTTTTATTGAATTCGAATGACAATTAAAAATTATTTTAAAACAATTTTCATCATACTTATTAATTGAAACAAATAATTTGGAGGAACGTTTGACGAGAAAAACAGTGTTTTAAAATGTTAAGAGAAAAATTTTTATTGACATATACAAAAAAAAGTATAATTCCTTCCACAATTAATTAAGCTGCAGAAAAGGTACCAATTTATTTCATTAACTGTGTTTTGTAATAAATAAGTAACTTATAATCAGTTGAAAAAAATTATATTAATATTATATTTATAGTATGTTTTTATAAACGGATCTACTGAATGATAACTCTATAAAATTCATTTTTAATGTTTTTTTCGTTTATCGGAATATAATTCCTTTTCGGTAAACGGAGTCTCCATTTTCTCTTCCTTGCAAATTTTCCACATATATTAGGCTCGTGCTGCCATCTTTTGACAATTACATTAACATCAGTATTTGTAAACAAACGAAATGTCGAAAATTGTATTGCATTGCATTGCACAATTCCTCCAACTAACTCTTTCTAATAATTTATCGTACACATAATGTATTGTGGCCAAAATGACATATATTTGAACCCAGTCGTCTATTATCCCTTTACGAACGGAAAAGCAATTCGATGTATAATTATTCACTCAATTCTAGGACTTGTTACTGTTCTAAATAATAAATATATAAAATTGTTTTAATTTGAATTTCTCAGAAAAATTAGTATACATTTTCGTACCACTTGGCAGGTATTTTTCGGCAATCAAAATTTTTAAAAATAAATAAAACGTCAAAATGATGCACTGCTTTAAATGGTATTTGAGAGGAGAAATCCGAGTGCAAAGTTTTAATACTTGATGTATCTTCGGCTGATAAGATTTAAATGAAAATAATCCAGGAAGATGCATTTGATACCTTTTTTGAAAAGAAGTTTTGACGTGTATAATGTGGGAAGAATAGAATACAGATGAGGTAAGATATCGGTGCACTCATTGTTGCAAATGGGACCATTCAGATTGCCATATATTTGAATTTGTAGAGAAATACAACTTTTGTCAAATAAAATAGTTTTACCGATAACTATGAAAATACTTGATTTTTTCCTGAAATAAATTTGTCGTGTTTAAGGAAACTGAAAAACATTTAATTTCTTGCTGTATTTATAAAATGTTGCATGTTTAATTGATGTTTATTACTTTCAAATTTAGCTAAAGTTCATTGCTTATAATTTGTAAGAGAAGAGCATTAAAGTATGATATGATAATTCTGGTTACATTGTAATCTCGTCATATTAAGTTTTTGAAAATTTAAATTCCTTTATAAATAATGTTCAAAATGCATTTAATCTTTGTTAATGTATTTATCCAATGCCTAAGAAACTGTTTACCTAAATTGTCGCTTTATTTAAACTTTAATATTTTTAAAATATCAAAAAAAATTCTTTAGGTGGTGTGATTTTCCCAAACACACGTAAAATAAAATAAATTACGTGAAATCTCCCCTCCAAGTGAAATCTAAGTACTAATTTGTTTGATTGATATATATGTTTATGTGTTAAAAAAAAGTTGTTTCGCAGTGCTTGTTCGCAAATCGCTTCTGTAGCCTAATTTAGTTGTTGCAAAGACCGAAATAATTCGAATTGAGTTGGCTTTATATATAATGTCTGTACTTTTAGTTTTTCATTCTGTATGATTTTCAGAAATTAACATTTTTGTTTAGTTTAATTGTGTTTGTTGTTTCAAAATGGTACATTAAAATGAGAATCATTTTGGGATAGACCTCTTAAATGTAATCGCTTAGTCAGATGTCGAAGATGACATTTGGAATCTCATTTAGTAGATTTTTCTTAAAATTGGCAACTGCACGATGACTATTTTGAAATGGAATTCTTAATTTTGGTTGGTTCTTTTTTCAGATGGTGTAGATGACATACAAGTTAGCATAGCACCCCACTTTGCAAATTCTGTCAACAAAAAACATTTAACTCATGATGGCAAATTTAAACTCAGCAGACTCACATATCCTCATCAGATCTCGAATCGGGTATCATTTTCTACCAAGTCGCCATGAGCATTCATGCTCTGGTAAGATACTTTTCTTGATTGATTCTCAACTCAATAGCAGATAAATAATCTAAGATCATCCCAAAAAATATGAAATACTTTCATTTCCTAGATATTTTAGAATATCTCTACGGAAATTATTACTAGGAATTATATGAATTGGAATTATGAGTTATCTTTAGCCATTTGTGTGCCCATTGTGACTTGGTCTCAGTTATTATTTATCCCTTGATCTTGGTACGTAGAAAATTTACGTGGAATACACCTGAAAGGTTTAGTGAAAAGAAACTTGGAGGTGAATTCAAATACAGCAAATGATAAATTATTCAAATAGCTTTAAAATTAGGATTATTAAAATTCCAGTCAAGCAATCGAAATTCGAATGTTTGTATTTTGATTTTACTACCTACAACATTGTGAGTTTCAGCAAATTAAGAAATCTTCTTGTTCAAGTTAAGAACAATATACACTATAAAATTAATTTTTTTACAGTCTACCCAAATCAAGCAAAATGACAACTCTGTTTGGTTCGTGAAACTTTAATGTTAATGGCAATGGAAAGAACTGAACTTTATAACTCTCTTTAATGAACGATTTGGTAAAATAATATTCCCTTTGAAGTTAATAAGATATAGGTATTAACTTACTTTTTATGGTACTCATTTCTAAAAATCATATCATTAAAAGATTTGGTGAGTTTTAGATTCTAACAGACAAAAAAAAAAGAATAGTACACAGAAATACTTCTATCCCGTTTAGAATCGATAATAATTATTAAGAATGAAATCCTGTTGATATTTTACTAAAAAGTGAAGATATTCTAATCACTTTGATAAAATTCTAATCGCAAACCAAAAAATTCTTTTTAAAAAAATCGAAAATTATAAACATTTTAAATACAAATCTTAAAGAAGTTTAGAAAGCTTGAAATTTTCTTTAATACTTTTATAAATAACTCACCTGCATTATACAATGAAAGGTATTTGCCATAAATTAAGCATCTTTGAAGAAACAATAATCAGGGGTGGCTCGTCCCTTAGGATTATTAAGCTGCGAATTCTTTTTTGAGGTTGCTTTTTCATATTTTTTTTATGTAATCTATTTGCTTTTCTACTCTAAGAGTTCGATATTGTGTACTTGATTCTTTCACTTAAAGAATACGGAGATGAACGAAAAGAGACGGGGGTGGGCAATACAAATATAAAAAGAATACAGAAAATGAATCAACAAGCAAGATATGTGAAGGTCTGAGTTGGTCTTCCAGCAGTTTATGAAAACTCACCCTCACACAATTCCTTGGTTGATTAGAAGACTAAAGACACCCCTTTCTTCCTTTGAATTTAAAGTTATCAGGACTGCAATTGGACCAGAACACTGCTGGTAGCAAGGGAATTAGTCCTTTCCCACCCCCCTCCAAAATTCACCTTCATTTCTCTGAATTATTTTTCTTTATTCCCTCATTGGCTGTTAATGAATTTTGCTTCTTCTCACCCCGACAGAAACATATACGGTTTATAAAATATTAAGTATATAATTTTCTAAAATTATATTCAAATGAAATTTTTCATTAAAGGATTAATTGTTATTAACTCTTAAAAGATAAGAAAAACAATTAATAGATCTTCAAAAAAATGTAGTTTGGCAGCTTTCAATGAGAGAAAAAATTGAATGCAAAAAATACAGGTTATTCTATACTGGATTTGAGCATTGTTTTGAAGTCTTCAAACGTGACTACCTAATACCAGCAAAAATTTTCTTAGTCAAATTTATTCTAAATATGGTTAGTTGTATATCTATAATATAAAAAAGTGTATTATTTAGTTTTCCATGTTTACTTTAAAGTGGAGATAAAGTATGAACGGATGATGGTAGAAGTGATTTACATTATCTTCCTAAAACCTTTTAAGAAATGCAATAAGCTACAATAATGCCTGATGACAACAAATTTCATATATGGTTTTGGAAATATTAAAAAATGAAATTTAGGCTCTTATAGGTAAGATAGCATTATTACTACTTATGAGGCAGCATTTTAAAAAAATAAAATGCATTTTTTTGACAAATATATTTTGCAACACTGCTCATTTTTAAGACGACGATCCAACACTGACAATAATGCAAACATTATTTTTCTTGTAAACCAGAAAGAGCCATCAAAATCCTCCCTCAAGAAAAAATTTAAAACGGGTCCAAGTGATTAAAAAAAAATTTAGATGCTTTAATCAACAGTGTTGTTTGTTGCAATAGATTTACTTAAAACAAGTTAAATTTAAAAAGTGGCTAATATGTTTTAATTCTTCTGCTTAATCTTTCCCCAGTTCCTTATGTTCCGATAGATGCAACATCGAGATCTGGTGTTCTTGTGATCAAAAGATATTTTCACTATCTTTGGTGCTTTCTGCATATGCCTATTTTAAACCTAATTATTCTAACATTCGAAAATAAATTTAATAATGATCTACACATTCCAATCACAGTAAAAAGATTTCCAATATATGCAGATAATAGTAAAAATTTTCAAATAAAAACAGTAATTATTAAGAAAATGTTATTATCCTCGGCCTTTCAAAGAAATTAATTCATAGAGAAAAACACTATAAATTTTTATAGTTAAAGTAAAGTAAACTTGCAATAATGGCCAGAAGCATCTTTTATCCTAAAACATAAAGGACGGGATTTGAAATGATAATCAACTTATTAAATCTATTTTATGAATTATTTATCTGGCCAGTATATTCCAAATCTTGTACTTATAGAACTTAACATTAATATAAAAAAATACTAATTAAATTTTATTCAGTTAACTGCAGAAATGCAGCTGAGAGGATG
Organism: Argiope bruennichi; assembly: GCF_947563725.1. Taxonomy (NCBI): domain Eukaryota; kingdom Metazoa; phylum Arthropoda; class Arachnida; order Araneae; family Araneidae; genus Argiope; species Argiope bruennichi. The sequence goes on from NC_079154.1 coordinate 63,617,796, forward strand.
AAAAACCATGAAAAATAATAACAGAAAGAAATAATTGAGTAATTTCATTTCAAAAATTAAAATTAACTTAATTATTTAAGATATAAAACACAGCACAAATTTTAATGGCTACATCTATTTAATATAGATGATCACTAATGCATCTCATAGAAATGGGTAGTATTGTGTTTTTTTATTCAATACAGTTTCTCTAATGACAATGGTAAAGGATTAAATCATTGAATATATGTGAAAAGACCATAACATTCAATACATAAATTATGTTTTGCAAACATTTTTATTACAGTGTACATGATTTATACTCAATTTACACAACATTTTAAATTCATTTCAGCACACCTACAAAAGCTGATGAGCTATGGCTAAACAGTGCATATCTTTGTTGTACATTTACAAGTGTATAATAAACATTAGTTATTTAGTTTACAGCATAGCTCGGCATGAAGCTTCATAGTTCTGTAGGAGTACATTTCATATACTATACATTGTTTACAGGGAAAGGGAGATTTGAAAAACATTGCTATACACAGAAATGTGCTGAGGTGTCGTTAGTCAGTAAAATGCACAGATAAAAAAAAAAAATCCTTATTACTCTAATACCACAGGGATAAAATTAAATTTAAAAAAACATGTATAATTTAAAATTTAATGCTTGTTAAAATACATAAAACAATATCTATTATTGCTATAAGCAAATGGAAACACAGTTCGGTTTGAAAAATTAAATACTGCCTATGCAAAATGACTTTTCAAAACAGCTTTCTTACATGTAAAAAAACACAAAAAAATGATCTACATTACATTTCAAAACATTCTGTACAGGAGAGAAAAAAAGATATATCAGAATATTTTTAAACTTAAAAAGAATTTTATAATAATCCACTTTTATGTTTTGAGTTTGCTCTTCGATATGTTATATTGCTATGTGAAAGGTAAGTATTTATAATAACTTAATATATATCATTAATTAAAAAAAAATATTTTTATACACTGAAGTGAAAGTGAATGCAGTTCTTTTTGTGTGAATAAAAACAATGATATACATTATGAAATATGCATCCCTAAGTGCAAATATATTTTTTAAAATTTTTTGGCATTATTTGAAATGTCATAGAAATATTTGTATTATACAGTAATAAAAAGTCAAAGATATGTGTAGTTTTTAAATAGTAAAGAAATATGAAAAATGATCAAGATATCTCAAATATGATTGGCTATTAATTAAAACTCATTATGAAAAATCATAATTTTTATTGAGAGAGCAACAAGTTATTTATGATAAATTTTATTCACATTCTTTACAAAGAAAAATAAGAGTTTTAAAATTTTAATTCTTCATGATTATATACAGTGAATGAACAATTGAAACTGAAAACCAATATGGTTATAAACATGATTATTAAAGCCTTTTTTTTTTAAAGAAACAAGAGCTTGCTTGAAGAATGAACCTCTACAGATCAAAGACCAGAAGAAAGAATAAGAATGGGGCAGCAACAGACTTTTCTGGTAATATGACTTTTTTTTAATTTTTGTTATCATTAAAATTAAATTTGTAACAAAATTGTCAAGATCTCAAAACAGAAGCCTTTCACCAATCTTATTAAACCCTTTTTGGACATTATATAATTGTTTTTAAAAAAATAAGCAATTGCATTATCTCTATTTTGGGCATTTCCAGAATGGAATAATTTTACTCTTGTGAAAATTAGTGTTAATTAGACTGACTTTCGTAAACTGACTACTTGTTTAGAGTACTACTCTTTTTATACTTTACATATTTGTCATTGAACATGGTTCATCTTTCAGATATTTGATATAGAAAAATGAATATTTCAAAAGTTATTAAATGGCTAAGTAAAATTTGGAGATAACAAGATTTTTATTCTTATACATTTGCGAATGGTTTTTGGATTAAGCTGCTGACAAATGCAAATTTAATCTTCTCTGGTACTATACAATTGAATTTTGTTTTTTTAAGTCTTTTTTTGAAAATAACTGATAGAATTATGAAACCTAATAAATGTCAAGAAATGTATATATATTGCTATACAAATTCTTGCTGTGATTATTTTCAATAATTCATTTACTCTTTACAAAAGAATTTTCACAATCTGTTATAAATTTTAAAATAAATAATGATGATGAAAATTACATGAAGTGTTCATCAACTAATCACTCTCACTTTTAATTGAAGGCAGCAGCATGAATACAAGTGCAAAATAAAAAAGTAATTTATTAAAAACATTTGACAGTAAAATTTTAAAAGCATCAATTAATGTGCAATAAAACAATAGTGTATTTGTTTTATTAGTGGTTAAAAATATAATTTTAGTATACACAAGAAAAAAAAAATTCTTACATACATATATTTATATAAATAATAAAATATACTCTTAGGTCAAATTTTAAATACAACAGTGACAATTTCAAGAAATAAATTTTTAAATATATTCGTCAGAGACAACTCAAGTTGACAGTATGAGGAAAAACATAATATGTAATCCTGTATGCTAATTTAAATATCCCAAAAATATAATCAAACTGAAATAGATATATTTGAAAGAGGTTATCAGTTCATTGTGGGAACTTTACAGCATTAAGACAAGTACATTTTATGTAATTCAATGGTTATATGTATTTTGTAGCAAGCATTCTAAGCACAATCAACTTAAATTATTTTTTCTTATTGTCAGTGACAATTATATATGTCTCATTTGTAAGAAATCAAAATAATTTACAAGTATAATGATATTTTAATATAAAAACAACTTTTTAAGATGAGAGATCAAATTTTGAAATATTAGAATCTTATGATAACTTTATATTAAAAATAGTCCTTCAAATAGCACAGATTTTGAGGTCAAATATTACTGAATTTACATTTAAATTTGTATAATATGTACAATATGAGTAATTAGAATATAGTCTGAATTTCCCTTTCATGTGTCAGACAGTAGAATATTGCACTGATTTATTCTCTCAATTAATTAAAAATTTACAAAATAAAAACAGTTGCAAAGTCTAGCAAATGTACACACAATTATGCTATAGAAGGTCCTTGTGGATATGTCTGAGGCCTCCTTCTATAGCGCATGAACAGTGCAGCAATAGCCGATTCCAAATATACCTGATGGTAAGGGTTCCGCACGCCAAGATGAGCCAAGTCTTCCTCACTTAGAGATGCCACATGATGAAGCTCCATGACACCACATGACTCAAAATTGGGAAGATACATAGGCAGACCAAGAGAGATCAGCCAAGACTGAAGGCTTGAATAATTTGGCTCAATCACAGGAACAATGCAGGAGTCTGACAAGAAATCATTTGGCACCTGTAAGTAAGAAAAATAAATAAAGCATAATTAGAATACTGATGTTTTAATGCATTTATTAAAAAATACATATGATTTATCTTAAATGTTATCACTGTGATTCCTTCTAAGATTATCTCTGGTCATTTTGCAAGGTGAACAAAACATAGTAGCATAATGTCACTCACTCAACAAAAGTAAGTCAAAAATTAAGTTTGGTTAAAACTTATAAGGAACTCTTTAAATTCTAAATGAATATCAAGTTACCAATGTCAAAAATTAAGATGATACTAGAAACTTGGCATCCATTGGGGATATGAAAGGATATTTGTTTTTTGTTATACAAATTTTTAATACTATGAGTGGTGATCTGCAGGTATAATTCCATTAGAATAGCCTTAATCATTAATACTACTTTGTGTTATATCTCGAATGTACTCATATGATTCTCGGCATAAGTTTTTTTTATTACTATTTTCGTCCTTCACTTGTGTCTTTGATGCTATTCTATAAATGTTTGTAATTTACTATCAACAAAAAAAACTGAAAAAAGTTGATGAAAAATAATACTTGTTAAAATAAATATCTTTCTATATTCCCAAATAGCTAAAGATAATTCTAATCACTTTTTTAAAATGTACTTTCAAAAATTTCAATAAAACTATAATTGCTCAGAATATATAAAGGTCTTCATATGATTTGTTTTCCTAAGATATAATCTCATTCTCAACATGAAAATAGATAATAGGATATGTTGAATATTATTTTTAAAATCAAATAATCTCACAAATAACGATACCGAAACAAAGATAATTTTTTGAGAATTATATTACTCACTCCTCTTCTACCCTGTTGCTGCAATGATGTGATCCGTATCTGATCTAAAGCATCTGCTACATCAACTATATTTTGTTGTAGCTCTTCAGCATACCTTTGTACCAAGGCAGGAGGAATGCCGCAAAAGCCAGTCTGAAATACAGTAATGAGATCAAGCTTAAAAGAAGCAGAATGTGCATTTTTGGAACATTACAATCAATAAAAATATATACAAAACCCAAGGAAAGACTAAATTTTAATTCACTTTATATAAAATGTATTATATTCAAATAAGTAATTAACAAATAGGCATCATAATTTATTTAACACAAAGTAAAAAGGATTACTTTCTATTGTTATAATTATAACAAATACACAAAGAGCCATTGCATCACTAACATTTTTAATTAAATATTAAAATCCTCATTTGCTTGGATTAAAAAGCAATGAAAAACATTCTGTGATTGCTTTTATCGTCATTCAAATTGAACATTAGATTCCTAAAACTTTTAAAAGTTTATGCTGAAAAAAAGTATTTAACAAACTTCTGGTAATAAAACATTTCTCCAGCAAAGCGTTAATTCTATTAAGATCATCGTTTTGTCCAAATATTGGGAGGAAAAAATTCAAAAAGATAAAGATGTTACTAAACTTTCCACTAATAACTTTTTCTTTAAGATTTTAAATGATGTAACGTATTTTATTGAAATCATGAAGTTTGCATTACACATTTCTTACTATATTTATATAACTTTTTTAATATTTTTTATAGTCAACTCAAGATATTTATCGATATAAATAAAATGACTTAGGAAATATATATTTAATGGTATACTAAATCAAAAAAATGCACAGAAAAATTTAAAGTGAGTAAAATGAAACCATACTATCACAGAAACAGAATGTTAAAAAAAAAAAGTAACTTTTCTATAATATAATTTATATTCTATTGTGAAGAAATTTTTAACACTAAAAGATAACTTTTCACAATGCCAACAATAAAACTTACCTTATCTGTATATGGTTCTTCATGGAGATATATTTTTTCTGCAACTAGTTTCTTATTTACTTTGGATATGAGAGTTGGTGAAGGGGGTCTGGTATCATGAATGAGTGTTTGTAAACTCCCCTTTCTTTGCTTCACTTTCCGATACACATAACGGCCAGGTGAATCTTCCACTTCAGTAGCAGGGTCACTAAGAACATCATCATATTCATGTATATTCTTTTTGGAACCTTTTTCATTTTGGTAGAAAGATGACCAGCCATAAACATAACCACTTCGATCAGGATAAGCATCTATTGGCAACTCGCGACATTTGGAAAATGAATAAGAATGGAAATTCAAACTAAAGTCATTAAATAAATCTTTACTCCTGTGTGAGTGAGACTTGTTACGGCTGTGTTTAGTTCTGGTTTTCCTTGGGGATCCTGGAGACGATTTAGTGCCAGAATGCGAAAGAAAGTAAGGAACACTTAACGCTGAGGATTCTTGACTGGGTTGTGGAGTAACTACAACTTCTACAGATTCTGTTGCAGTTTCAACTATACTTTGGTTTTCTTGGTTATTGGATATGTCTTCTAAAGTAGGGAGAATGTTATAGTTACTGTGATCATCCGCACAGTCATTGCTGACACCTGCCATGTCATCCATGGTTGTGGCAGTTGATTCAGCACTGATATCCAGGTTATTCATGGTAAGGGCAGAATCCTGACCTTCTCTGGAGTGAATACCACTTTCAGAGTGACTAGTATCTTGATCTTCAAGATCAACAACAAACTGTCCATTGCTTAAAGCTCTTTGAGAGGAGTCTCTGTGAACGAGATTTTCATGGCTTGCATAACAGCCAGAGTCTCTTGGAGACTGCTTTATTTGAGATTCATCATCCTCTACATCTTCACCTAAAATAAGAATATATAATGCAGTATTTGTTGAGATTATAAAACTAATCTATGCATAAAACAATTTTAAGAATTTCCTACAATTCATACTAAGCAATTAATATAAAATAAGATATAAATTTATAAAGAATCTTTTAAAAAAAGTCTGAAATAAAATGCTCAGAAATATTATGAGATTAATAGAAATACAAGTTCAAAGTTGTGGAAAAAAATGATTTATCATAATCTAACAGCAGACTATTCAAACTATTAATAATGAAATTACTGTCTATAATGTGAATAAAAATATGCGGGTTTTTTTTTTTCTTTCTTTGCTTGAGGAAGATTTTTAAAAAAATGTCCACAATTTATAACAAAAAGTTATTTGAGAAAACTTTTGAATTAAAAAATTACTTAATTTCATTTTCCTCCATTTTTTAGTCAACAATACTTAATAGTCCCATCAGCACCACATATAAATATTTAAAATACCTCATTTTTTTTTTTTCCAATTTTGACATCTATTATAAATTCATGACATAATCAATTACTATATGGAATGAACAAGAAATGATTACAAATACAGGTATTAAAACATATATATATTTTTTAATCTTGAAAAAATGGAATACATATTATTTCTAATTTGCAAATCATGCATAAATTGGGAAACAAATTAAAATGATTCTACACAAAACAGAATTCTGAAATTGAACACAGATGCAAGATTCACATAATTTCATAAATTCTTTTCAATAGTATTAAAGAAAACAGCTTATTTATTAAATGCCATTATTTTTAAAATAAAAATAAAAAATAAATGCACAGTTTCAATGAACAAAACTTCCCTTATAACTATATTATGTTCAAAGTTCTTTCCAAACTATAAATGAAATTTCTCACTTAATATATAAAGTATCACAAGTCTCCATAATTTGTAGATATGAATAATATAAGCAAAAATGCCAGAAACATATGATAAATAATCTTACAAAGAAATACATACCATCTGGATCCATATCTTGAAGCATTTCTACAGCTCTAAGAAGCTTTGTGCAATGCTCTGGATTTACAATTCCAAGGCTATCTAGATCAACTTTTTCAATTTCTTTAAATGTATCCAGTTCATCATAACCATTAAGAACTAAAACATTGGTATACTCCTAAAACATATAGAGTACGAATTACAATAAAAATAAGTTAGCTTGCAAATAATTTATGAATAGCAGCTTAAATATTGTCAGCATGAATTCCAATTTAGAATTATCCACATTATTAAAATAATTGACCAAATAAAGATAATTATAAAATAATATGATAAGAAATAATTTTAGGACAAGATGAATTACAATCTTATGATTTTTTATTTGAATTTATAAATAATTCCTGTTAATAATTTAAACTTGAAAATAAATTTTAATCAATAATTTATTTACTTTACTAATTGTAAAAATGCTGCATCATTCATGAAAAGATATTTCATGGTTGACAACAAATGTGAATTTTAAACCATACTAAAATTGTACAAATTATATGAAAATACATTATTTAAGAAGCTTTCTAATTTAAAAAAAAATTACCTCTAAGTCAAGCTGCTTCAACAACTCTTCTAGAGTTTCAGGTTTTTTTATAGAACTTGGCCACTCATATTTAACTCTACGCCGTCTGTGTTTTGTCTTCTTTTCTACATCAATATCTTCTACATTAATGAATTTGAAATGTCCCACTTTGCCTTGAGCCATGCCAACCCACAGACCAGTTTTGTGCTTGGCAATTATATCAATGATATCTCCTTTCTGGAATATTATAAGATCAATAAATTAAATATACTTCTAAAACAGTTTGTGAATATTAATTTGTTGTTTACAAAATTCAAGTTGTTTAAAATATTTATATTTAAAAAATAGTTCCTAATTAGGTAGGGGCTATTTAGTTCTTATTTTATAATTAATTTGAATATAAAATAAAATTTAAATATTTCTACTTCACTAATTAGGAAATATCAGATTTGTTTATATAAAGTCTTTTGCCCAGTGCATTATTTAATATTTAACTTAGACCAACTCTAATGATTATGACTACTCAAAACAATCACCTGCTTTCACTAATAAACTGTAATTAATATTCAATTGAATTAAATGAAAATTTTATCTTTAAAAAAATTTGGCTGTAATCAAGTATATAGCTTGACTAGATTACATGTTTCTGTTTCCCAACTGATCAGACCACAGGATTCATACCAGGAAATTCAAAAATTGTATTTTTTGTATTGTTCTATATAATCTAAAAATAAAATGCCAGGAAATATTTATTTATTAGTGGAAATAAACTGATAATTTATAAATCTGTATACCCTTTTCAACAATGTTTTGCAGGAACTACACTGGAAAACATGAGTATAGTTTCAACCATTCAATAAGAACAGTTTTTTATTTGATTAACAGGAAAAAAAAATACCCACAAATTTGAAGGGCAGAGACTATAAATGCATGATTAAATTAATTTCTTTTAGAAAAAAATTAATGCATAAATAATATCTTGGATATTTTCAGCAACAACTTTCATAAAATTTGATATAGTTTTATTGCTTTTTGTATGAATGTGCAATGCTTTGTATGCTTTTTTTTGTTGATACTTTTAAGAAAACTGCACACTAGATTTTTATGTGCAATCTTGCACTTTAAAGAGATAAAGCTATACAATAATTTTTTTAAGCACATGTGATAAAAATGGTTGAATTATCAACTGAAAAGGTATCATCATGATTGTTCAAGCAGTTTCTATGATACAGATCAACTGAAAAGGTATCATCATGATTGTTCAAGCAGTTTCTATGATACAGAAAAGAAATAATATCCCCAAATAAATTTTTACATACTTAAGAGATGTAGATTAGTATCTTGTCTTTTGATCCATGAATTCATAAATAAACAATTCAGAGTTAAGGGTTAAAATGGGACAAAATTTTATAAACTTTAACTTTCTTCTAACAATCAATGAACAATTTCCAACATTGTCCTAGTGTGAAATTGGAGCCAATTATTCTGCTTCCAAAAATACAAAGATAATAAATACATTAATCTTTGTTATATTTGCATAAGAATTGCAAAAACAAATACAATTTACTCCATATTTTCAAAAATAAATTATTATCAAATCTACAACATTTATGAATATAAAAATTACGTTTACAAATTACGGTAAGATGTAATTGAATAAATCATGCATGCTCTTAATAACATTCAGTTACATCTTACGTTCACATATTTCTATTAATCATTGTACTACAAATTTAGTTTTTAATAACTTACTGTTTAGTAAAAATCTTAAACTATAATTTACTTTGAAAGCAAGGCCATCTCTATCATATGGACTAGGTGTGCAATCGACCAATGCTCGCGCTCGACCAATAAAAGTCCCAACATAAGGATTATGATCATCTTCTCCAGCAGATGTGGAACTTCTGTTACTACTAGTTGGCGTAGGAGGCTGCAAACCTATAAGAGAAACAAAAATCATGAAGATTATATAAAAGAAAATTCAATTATTTCCAAATCATACAAAATAATAATTTCCAAAACTTCTTAATAAGGATTCAATATATATCACATAATTTATAAACATATATCTCAATAACAGATTTAAAATATATCTCAAAGGATTTATCTTATCTACAATATATGCAAACTTTGAAAGTTTCAATTATTGTTACATAATATGAATAAAGCTGGCTTCTATTGCAAACCAATATGAGAAAAATTAAAGCAAACTTATCATGTAGTAATTTTACAATATCACACTTTCAAATAGAAGTATAAAAAGTGTTATAATATTGAAATGAAAACTCGATTCATTTAAAGAAGTTATTCAACTTTTCAAAATTCATTTCTTTAGAAATTAGCCTGTAAATAATATGATGCATTTATACTTGCAGGCTCTATTGTAGAATTATATTATCTATTGAACTATATAAATTTTCTCTACATTAAGGAATTTTCAAAACATTTTGGTAAAGAAGAAAATCTTTATAATTCAAATTGCACAAATAGAATAAAGTACTGAGATTTAGGATGCTTGACTTGTCTGCCACAGTAAAAATGAATAATGTCTAATATTTCTAAATATTAAAATCTCCTTCTTTATCAAAAAATATATACCAAATGAATAAATATAAGAATGGTTAACTCACACATATTGAAAAAAAAAAAAGATTATTGCAGATAAGTATATTGCAAAATTCAAAATCAAAGCATAGAGATGAGCAATTAAACAGGATAGAGAAACTAAGCCCTGAACCAGATTGTCTATACTTAAATTATTGTCATAACATTGAATGTAGGTGAAAATAGAATTTGTTTTTTTATTAAATTTCACATTAATATTTGAATGATTTAAGATTGGAATGGTGCAATTTTTTTAGAAGTGGGGAAAAAAGTTTTATTTAAAATTGTAACCTATTCACAGATTCAAACTTATTTTAAATCTGGATCCAAGAGCTCTCTAAAATGATAAAATTAGAAAATTTTTGTTCCTCAGTAATATAATAGCTTTTGCAACATGATAATTTTCTGATAATTGGTGGGGAAATGTGGCACATTGAAATTTAATCTTTCAATTGTTTACTATTAAAAATTAATTGCTGATTTCATGCAGATATAATTTTATTTTATATCACTAAGTAATTCTTTAATGGAATTGATACTGGTGCATAAAAGTTTTCTGATTTCAATATATAATTAAACAAAATCTGAATTGTATTAATATTCAAACTATTATAAGGCAATGGTAAATGTTAAAAAAATATATTATACACTGCATCATCTCCAAAAGTATTTTTTTTCTGAACTCGAAACAAAATTTTAGGTGCAGACAAAATGAAAAATTACAAATAAATAAATAAAAGAAAGAAAAGGAAAAGAAAAATTAATTATTATGTTAATTTTATTAAAGACAATATCTATAAGCAAAGAAAAATAAAATATATAAAGCTTTAAAATAATTAAAATTTCAAGTATGCAATTATGTGCATTATATTGTTTATATTGTTTATGTGCATTATATAGTATATATTGTTTATTTATTTCATAAATAAATGCACTTACTAGACCCAGATCCACTAGGAATACTTTCTACAGAACTTCCACGCTGAATCAACACATTGCCACTTTCGACACCTTCGATCATCTGTAAAATGAGATTTTTATAAACTGATTTTACTAATCAACTTTCAAAAATTTTTAAGTATGAATATTTATAATAACTTACAGTTGCAACTAAAATTTTAAAGCATAAACCTGTAATTAAAAAAATCTTTTCCATAAATTCGTTATACTTAAAAAAAATCTATGCTTACTAAATTATAGTAGCAAATACTTATTGCATATTACAAAATCAATTTTTGAAAGTCAGAATAAATTATAATCAAGGATGAATTTAAATAGATTGAAAATTGCTGATAACTCCTTATATTTAAAAAAAAAAAGACTTCAAGAAATAAAATTCCCTTAACACACAGCTAAAAAATAATTTCAATATATAAAATTATTGAAATTGCTAGTAAATGTATTGTTTTAAAAATCCTTATTTTAACTGAAGTAATTAGCAATTTGAATAAGACAAAAACCATGAACAGAAAAAAAAGAATTTTGTTAGATTTTAAAATTATGCATAATAACCATTCAAAGTTTCTATTAAGTCAGATTTTCATAAAAGAATAAAAATTAAATTTATATGTTCAATATAGAGACGTAAAAATTTAAAAAAATGTAAATTTGTATGTCAACAAAAATTGTAATTAACAAAAGCTTTTCTCCTATTTATGATGTAACTATTAAAAAATTATAGCATTTCAGGATAGTAAATCAAAGATATCAATAATTTTTTTTTTCTGAAAATCCATGACTTTTTCTAAACAAATATAGAAAAAAAAATGAAAAAGAACAATAGGCTTCGGAAGAATTCAGTAAGCAAACTAAATGATCCAAAAAGAGAATGAAAATTTTAAGAAAAGAAAAAGAAAAGATTTATATTATGCTTCAAAATTACTTCTTCATCTTGAGCTGTTCCCTTAGAATTCCGCAACCTTGAAATTTTCTTTTTGACATCACGATGAAGATCTCGAACACGTCCAGCCCATGAAGATGAACTTCTTTCACGTGCATCACGAGAGAATCGTGCTTCAATTTTCTAAAATAAAAAATATGCAATAAATATATAAAAATTCAAACAATTTGTCATGAATACGAATGATAAAATAAGATTTGAAACCATAATATTATAGCTAAACAAAGAATAAAAATAAATACCACAAAATATACTAACTTATTGGAACTTTCAGCAATATTTTTTTTAAATCAAGAATAAATTGATAAACTAGATTTTAACATATATTCACTATTTTCTTGCTTTTAAATATATACTACCAAAACTATAATGATTTTTATCATTTTTAATGCATTTTTACTGTATAAAATTAAAAAAATATGTTTTAAAAAGTGTATCGAATCTAAAATACAAAGGATCTTAGGAAAGGAAAAAAATGAAGGAAATAATAAAACATTTAAAATTGGCTCATTTGTCACAAAATTTAAATCTTATTTAATTTTATAAACCAATACTAACTCCATTCAAGTTTGAATCAGCTTCTAATACCAGAAATGAAACAAAAAAAATCAATACAGATGCAGAGAACCTTTTAAATTTAACCCTTTTCAAAACAAAACCAAAAAATTGAACTTAAAACTTGAAAGTTAATGTAATGGGCGAATTATTTGTTTCTTATTACCGTGTGACAATATGTAAATTTTGTATGGCTATATATGCACTTTATTTTTTTTCTGGAATAAAAATAATTGTTCCATCTGATGCTACATTACTTTGATAATTTTAAAACTATCCACACACATTTTTTTCTAATCATAAACTTTTGTACATGATGCATCTAATGATGCTGTGAAAAATAAATTATAAATAAATGAAGATGTTACACAGAAGTTTAGGGCAATCAAAAAATAACTTTTATAGTATAATCCAATATACCATAAAATATACAAATTTGATTACTTATTCAAATTTATTAATCTGCCAGTTCCCATTATCTTACAATTCAATTTCTCATGTAATAGTAAATGCTATGCTGATACACAAAACATTTATGATACCTAAATAAACTGAATTGTTCTATTTCTATAAAAATGTTGTGCAAATTTATTAAATAAGAAATTAAATAGCAACAACAAAGTGAAAAGTTACTAGTAGTTGCCTAAATAATACAGTTTGCATTAAAGATTATGCTGTATTTTATAATAATTTGACAAAGAATTGCAAATAATGTGTTTTTATTTTAATTTATTTATATTACTTGATACAGTGGCATTAACCTGTCCATGTTTTAAAGAATCATATTAAGGGGGGAAATGGGACAGGTTTTATCAGCCAAAGGTACCTGGAGCATTCAAGAAGTGTATAAAGAGAAACATAGAGTGGAGAGACACAAGTTGCATTCCTGAAGAATTTTAAAAGGGATAAGCCTATATTTGTATTTCTATTAAAAGAAAACCTTCTAAAGTTAGCATGAACTGGTAAACTTTCTGTTAAGAGTATAGCCAATAGAACGAATTTTCAAATATTAGTTAATGTTTCTCAGTAGTGTGATACCTTAGGGTCACTGGTAATGATAGATTTACACATTTTGATAAATAGGACAGGGTACACTATCTTCAAATAACTGGTAATTTAGTTTTTGTTTCATCACAGTTTCAATAACTTTTACTAACTTTGATATACATAATTTTCTATAAGTATAATATAGGAAAAAATTACAAAACTTACAAAGTTCTTAAAAATCCACTACAGTTATTAGTTAATGATACCATTACTTACAAATAAAATCATTTAATGTAAGCATAAGATTTTAATAAGCTTCATATGAATATGGCATTTTATTTTGCAGGATTTGTCAAATAAAATAATGACATATGAATAATTAAAATTAAATTATTATATTTTGATTTTTTTTACAATGATTATAATTATGCACTGAGAACACACATTGCGGTCTCAATTTATAATTCACATAATTTGTAATTTTTTTCAATTTTTATTTCATAAATAAGCAAATAACTTTTTGAAATTGTATTTTCAACTCAACAACCTTAGATAGCTACCTGATCTGAAATCTGCTATTGCAAGTTATTTAGTTATTTGATACATAAAAATTTCATATTACCACATATATTCAAGCATAAACACTAAGTAAAAATTAATTCAAATAGACAACAATTAAAATATATCCTCTAAAACATAATAATGGCAATAAAGTAAGTAATCAAAATATAACAGATGTATATACCCTATCATCTTCTTGATCTTCATAATCTGAAGAATGAGAATGCCCATCTTCACTTGTACTGTAACTTGTGCGACTCTAGAGAAAGAAAATACAAATCAATACATAAAATTGTTTCCATAAAAAAAAAAAAAAAAAAAAAAATCTACAAATAAAAAAATATTGACATTTAACAAAATAAATAAATATATAAAAATCAATATATAAAATTGTTTCCATAAAAAAAAAATCTACAAATAAAAATATAGACATTTCACAAAATAAATATATAAAAATCAATATATAAAATTATTTCCATAAAAAAAAATCTAAATAAAAATATTGACATTTAACAAAATAAATAAATATATAAAATTATTTCCATAAAAAAAATCTATAAATAAAATTACTGACATTTAACAAAATAAATCTGAAAATATTTACAATAAGAAGTTGACAAGTGAAATATGAAGAAAAATTATTAATAATTTATTACTAATCAGTCTAAAGAAACAAAACAAATTGTAAAGCTTAATCATATTTTATGCAAGTAAAAGAATTCTAAATTAAAGAACTCTTTACATATCAAATAAATAAAAGTAAGCAAATATTAAATTCAGATTTTTTAAGGCAAAAAAGAAAAACAAAATGAAGAAGCTCTGATGACAACAAATATTTATAAAGAAAATAAAGTTTGATTAATATTTTGTTTACAAGTATTTTTGTTTTCAAGTATTTTCATATTTTAATAAAACATCCAAATGACACTCTTTTGCAGCTACTTGCTTTTACATCTGATTAAAGAATATAAAAAGTAATTTATATTATTTAAATATCACATGCTTTTCATTTCAAATGCATACTTACTCAAAAATTATTCTTATTCTCTAAGAAAGATATTGACTGCTCTGTATATAATCTATGTCCTCACAAATAACTTAAAGTTAAGATTAATATTATCAGTCTTTAATATGGCTCACAAAGTTTCATTTACGGTTGATTACTGCATATTCTTAATAGGAAAGCGAGGAATATTAATTGCGAGTGTACGTGCACGTTTGACTTTGACAGCGAAAACATAAACATTTCGTGAGTGTTGCCATTCTCGTTACAATATTATTGAAATATAACTAATACAGTAACCATGACAACAAAAAGGCTTTTCTAAAAACTATATTTAAACATTTCTTTTTTTTCCCCCTTTAGAGAAATGATTTAAGTATCAGCTTAATCTTATTTGCATTTTAAAAGCAGTAAATAAGGTATCATATTATTTACTGCTTAATATTTTTAATCATTGCTATATTACCATGCTTGAATTTTGAATTAAGGAAAAATTTCACATACTTTCAGGCATTGATTAAACATTTAATTTTAAAAGTACCAGATATTCATCAGCAGCTTAAGTTATTGCATAAAAAAATTCTGATGATTAATTTCATAATGAAAACTAATGATTTGCATTTTTGATTAATTTCATAATGAAAATCGATTATCTATTATTCAAACATCATAAATCATGGAATGAAATAATTCTAATAATCTAAATAATTCTAAATGTAATTAAAATTTCATTCAAATTTAAATTTAAAATATAAATAATATTTATTAAATGCAAAAAGAAACATTAAACCAATGGAGAAGTTTCTGATCTGGATATTTCTGTGAATTCAATGCACAACGTAGCATGCTGGAATATTTCATAATTTGGGTTATGATGCTATTTCTTGGTCGACGTTTATATTTTGACATGAATATTTACAGATGAAATGTAATTTTTATTTCTCAAATAAGAAGCACCGAGAAGATACTGTAATTGTCAAATAACTCGAATCGAAATTTTATAGAGTCTCGACATGTTTCAAATTTCCTTGAATTCAAAAGACATATTTTAGGCGTATCTGTCTATCGGTCTGTCTCCTTGTGAATACGATAACTCAAAAACGCTTAGAGCTAGACGGAAGAAATTTGGTATATGAACTTTAGTCCAAATTTACAGATTTCTATCAAATTTTAATTAGAATCCATTCAAAGAAAGTAAGATATATATGTATATCATCTAAAATGCAAAGTTTTATCAAAATTTGAACCAAATATGTCAAAAAATTGACTTTCTATTGATCAGTATTTCCCTGCGCAAACGCAAACTAGATCTACTAATACTAATAATAAAAATTAGTGTGTGTGTTGGCTCTCTACAGGCCAGACTGTTTAATTTAAAGCTGCCAATTCGGCATTTCTATTCCTTGGAAAGTGGGAATGTGCACCTCGGAACGGTTTTTTTTTTTTTTTGAAATTTTAATTCAAGTTTTAAATAATTAAAAATTAAACTGAATATTGGTGTCTTCCTACGAAAATTACGCAAAAAACACTGTTTCAAAATTCTTTAAATTGTCATTTTTATGACATCTATTTAAAAGTCGTGCTATTTTTGTTAAATTTTGCCAATTAAAAATTTTTTTCCGTCTGATTTCCAACAGAAGATAATATTCAATCGTTAATATTCCGATCAACAACCAATTATTCGAACCCTCTCACTATTTCATCAAATATTTAATCGCATGACTTTCTTCCAGTATTAAAAGTTAAAAAGGAAGGATACTGTTTAATTTCTGTTTAGTTTATAACATAAATAGGTAAAAAAAATAAAGCTATAATATCGCGAAATTTAGTAGATAGACGAATCAGATATTTCAGTTTTTAATAGCACTGTGATTAAACTGCTGTAGTCCATTAGAAAGATTCATTTTCACAATAAACAGAAGTTAAGTTAGATAATTAAAATAAGACAACTTTAATATCTGACAATAGGGCAGAATCACAAATACGAAGATATATTTAAAATATTTAAATAGCATTCTTTTTAAGGTTATTTAAATATAGCTTCACGTCCATGATTCTGCAAAATTTTCAGACATTAAGACCGTGTTAAACAATAACACTGAGAAACAGCTCATCGCCAAAGGCGACTAGTAACTAATAAATCTAAAACTTAAATCATTATAATCTGATATGTGATCTTGTGAATAATACAACAGCAGTTATTATTGTAAGGTGCTCAACGAATCGCTTAGTTTTCGGTTACAACACCGTAGTCAACAAGGCTTTCTTTTTTTTCTTTCTTTCTTTCTCTCTTCCTTTTTTCTCTTTTATTTTACATACACGTTTCAAATCCTAGTATCGATCCAGAGGAAAGGAAGGGATTGCCTTGACCTTACACCTCTCTCAATTCACAGGTAAAACTTTTATCTCCCCGGCATTCGTGTGAGCCGAAGCATACCCAACGTTGCTATGGCAACCGTTATAATTGTCTCTAGCTCTTCTTTTTAAAGAGAAGAGGAATCGCGCATCACTGGTTGATGGGATTCAATGAAAGATGAAAGAATTCCATCATTTTCGAATTGTTTATTATTTAAATTTGATCTCTAGGAATTCGTCCCCAAATATATATATATATCAAACACACCTGTAGAAAATTTTTAAGAAGTATAATTTTTTTTAATTAGTTGGTTTCTAAAGAATGTATGAATGCTATTAACGGTTTCATATAGAAATTTATTTTATTATAATATTTAGGAATATTTTTCATGGGTTAAATAAAACAGTCAAAGTTGTCATTCATATGCTGCTTAAAAATAATGAGGACAATAATTTCACTTTCAAATTATTATTATTTTTTTAATTTGACAGTATTTAAATCATTCAAAGTTTCTATTTTGTAGTTTTCTTCCCCCCCCCCCCCTTTTATCTTCTTAAGATCAGTAGGATATTTTTGGATATTCTACAGAATTATTCAAAATAGTGTCTCGTTTCTGGACACTATTTCTATATTTTGTAGATTGCAGTAAAATAAATTTCCATTGAATTAAAAGCCTTTCTGGATTAATAACCTGGCAGTTAAGGAATCTTATTCTCCGAACTTGTAGATTATACAAGAAAGGATATATTGGCAAAGATAGTTCTGAAGTATACAATGTTAATTAATGTGAATATTGTAATTATACAATGTTACATTAATTAAGTATTAATGTCACATTAATGAGGTATACAATGTCACATTAATAAAGTAAACAATATAACAAATTTATACAATGTTATTTAATGTGAATAATGTTTATCAGAGCTCTTCGAATGAGGAGTCACATAAGTGTGACAACTTCTCGTTCTAGAGCTTTTTTCATGATTCCTCTTTCCTCGTATACATGAAATTTCTATAGCTAAAGCTTTACATTAAACTCTAAGTGTAACAAATACAATTTTTTTGTGTGTTTATTCTGTGCGAATTCTAACGAAATACATAAACTTATACGTATAGAATTTATGCAGCTGCTTTTATATAAAGCATTTTATTTGTGAATTAAAAAGTCATAGTCTTGCAGAAGAGATGCTGACTTATATTCTGAAATAATCCGAAAAATTTAAAATATCAAAAAATATTAAAATGAAAAAAATATATTATTTACTATAATTAATTAAGCCAGAATTACTAAAATACCCACAACGATTGTTCAAAGTATTGTTTTGTCTCTCATACACGTAACAATGTTATTTTTCATAAATGTAAGAATAATAGACTAAAATCATTTCATAATACAAATGCACGGAATTCTGCTTAATACTTCTTTTCTCTTTATTATTTGCAAATAATAACACATTCACGATAAAACTGTTAAGGAGGGCCGGCGTCCTGGCATAGGGGTAGCGCGTCTTCCCCGTGATCTGGGCTCCTATTCGAGTCCCGGTTTGGGCATGGTTGTTCTTCCGTTGTTCTATCTGTGAGATGTGTGAATGTGCCCTCCTGTAAAAAGGGGTTGTGCAAGCGAATGAGTGATGCGTGAGTAGCTAAGTCGTACTCTTGGCACTAGTTGGCGCTACTAAAAAAACAAGAGACGCTCCCCCACGGGCTTAAAATCGCTGTCTTCGTAACAGCGGGCTTGTCCATGGCAAGTGGCATAAGAAACAAAACTGTTAAGGAGTCAAAATCATATTTACAGAGGATTGCTTTTGAAGATGAGATATGTTCTGATATCTCTATAAAATACATACCAAATTTATCAAAACAGAAAGTATCAAAGAACTCTTGGATATATTCCTAACATTCTCCATTCTTCCTTACTCTATAGCTTAAATATATATATTATACAATATTCCTTATTAAACGGATAGTTAATACTTCGACATTACTGAATAAACTTGGGTCTTCATGGCAACCCTTATTGCTGCATCTATAACCAAGAAAATTACATTGAACATATTCTCTTGCACTATTTGAAATTCTCAACTCATGGTTCAAACCTTTGAAAAAAGCACAATTTTAATCACCAATTAATTTAAATTTACCACAAAGTTCTATTTAAAAAAACATGTCTTTAATAAGCATTGCCTGTAGATTCTTCCATGATAATTGAAATTTTTGCTATCTATTTGCCCAACCATAATATCAAAAAGTCACATGTGTATTTCTTTGTTGTTGTTGTTAAACATTATTATGATCATTTTCCCAGCTGGAAGTATTAATATTTGTTCTTTAATCTTTTTGGAGGTAACATTACGCAAAATCAGCTAGAAAATAATTTATAAAGATTTATTTCTGAAAACATTCTTTAGTCTGAAAAAAAAAAATCAAAGATTTTATGAAAACACAATCTTGATACTAAATCGAATGATATTTTATCGCTGAAATTTTGTTGGTGTTTGTTCCTACTTGTAAGCATCACGAAGAAAAACACCGACTTGTAACATCTGAAAAATATTTTCCCACACGTTTCTAACGGAGACAGCAACGCGATAGCAGAGACATTTCTCACAGAAATCTGTCATCGATTCGAAAAGTGGATAAATGTTATGATGGGAAGAATGTGCGCCCTGCACAATCTTATCAGGATCGATCTTCATTACGAGCACGTATCTCGGACCATGTAATACTTGGCTCGCTCCCAACCAATGACCTCACACATCAATCTCCGGGAGGGTGACAACCCCCACTCCCCAGCTCCGCTTCACCGAGTTATTGGACAAAAAAGAGAAGAAAGAAATTCTAGCAACCCTCATATTCCACAAATAGAAACATTTAGTAATCTTTTGTACTGGGCAATCAATTAATGAATATGAACCATTAAGTGACTGCATTAATTAAACAATCATCAATTTATAACAGATTTTCAATCCGAAATTGACAGGAAAAAATACTTATTATGTTGATTTACATGAATAGCAATAATGTATGTATCTTAATCTGAGGCATGCCGGCAATTCAGAAACGGACAGATTAGAAAGAAGACCTGTTACAAGCTTCGTACGATTTTATACCATGTAAGTTTTACGATTCATAAGCTTCGTCCAAGGTGTGATTAAATTATATTATATCAGGGTATTAAATAAAAGAATGATAATTCAAATATACATAATCCATTTTAGTTTACAATGGATATTTTTAGACTCGAGGTTTACAATGCAAATGATGTAAACTCATGCATTTACAACTCAAATTTTAAAATAATGTTTTCACAAAATCGATCCTTTTCATAAAAAAAAAATATATTTTTAAAATTCTAATTATTTTTATAGCTAATATATAATAGTTTAGTAATATTAATATATTTCTCTTTTAATGAAGTTTAATGTATTGTTTATTTCAATTAGATTTCATCAAGCTATATAATTAGAGTGAGGATTTTTTCATTAACAAATGTCTTCTATTTTATGATAAAAACAATAAAAAAAATAAAAGAAATTAATAAAAAATAAAAAAACAAACAAAAGGCAACCAAATAAATCGCATATTAAAGAACACATACATTATTATTCTACGTGACATTTGAAAACTTTCTTCAGAAATACAAAAGACTGGAAGTTAAATGAATACTATTGTAAAATACTTTTACTCTTTATCTTCAAGTTCTCACCAATCATCACCATGCTTTTAGGAATTTAGTGTTTTAATTTACAATTCAAAAGAATTTTACAATTAAAGGACATTTAACACCTATAGTTAATATCGTTAATATCATTCCTACATTTAATTAGCAATTACTGGCATTGACGATGGCAAAAATATATATGCTTTTTTATCACCATTGCTGTGAAGGACATACATTTCGAGAAACGAATTGCTTACTTTCATAGAAATGGGCAAGATAAAAATTCCTTTTTTCCCATGAGAAGTCTCATTTTTTTTTCATTTTTCATTTCAAGAAAAAAATGCCCTTTAAAGCATACTCAGCAGAGTTTTTTTCTTTAATACGTTCGAAATATAATACAAAAAAATTATAATAGCAGGTGTTTTTTTTTTAAAATACTAAGCAAATGTATTATTAAACATATTTTTTTAAGCAAGAAGGATTTTTTTTTTTGAAAAATTAATGTTATTAATTGAAAAAGAAATAAAAACCCTTCAAAATAAAAAAATAAAGAAAATGAATTAGGCTTTTTTTTTTTTTTCTTCTCGAAAATATCAAATTTTTGCTAGTAAATTGTAGCACTGGCTAAAATTTAGAACGTGCGCACTCGGCACAAAAATGTTCTTATTGTCTAAATAAATACGAATTACAAAATCAATTTATTTCAAAGAAAAACACTCTAAAGTTTCTTCATTTAAAACCTAAAACAATGTTTTATTACTAAAAACAGAATCATAATTTCTATTATATGATATTCTAGACTAAGGAATTCAATATTGATTTGCTTTATTCCTAATAACTATTACATTGTAGTTTCGACATTTGATTATATAGATTTTTTAATTAAATCTAAATCTATCTTTGAATTTAATCTAAATTTAAATTTTGAATTCCTCCAAGCTAGGTCATGAATCAAACGTGGTTTATTGTAGAAAAGCAGCGAGTGTAATACCTCTAGTATTGCATAAGTCACGTATTTATATGAATCTAGAGAATCCAGATTAATTTCTTTTTGCGTAATGGGTTAGAATAAAAGGCTGATGAAACAATAGAGGTTTTTAAATATGCAGCGCATGTAACAATTGCTGCGGTTTTTTCTTCCTCTTTTTTTTTTGTAACAGCTCATGTCTGATCTTAAGAAGAAGGACAGTTGCAATGGTGGGGACATTTTGTTATACTGTGATGCAATCGTTTAATGACAGAATAGTATATTTTTGCTAACGGTTGATTCATGAGAAATGATCATTCAACTATAGTGATTCAGCATAAATCTCATCATACATTCAAAATTTGCCGAAAAAGTTATTCCCTAGAATAACAAAATCTTATGTTAGTATTTTTCATTCAAAAGGTCCATGAACAAAAATATCAGGTATATACTTCAGAAAAGATGGATATGGTAGATGCTTCATATTATGGATTTGGCAGATATTGTATATATGTTACCGTTAAAGTATGAAATTAGTTATTTTATAGAATACCTAGTTATTCCATGAAATAACTGATCGTGTCCGTTAAAGTGTAAAACTCTCTTGTATTTCATGGTTTAACTAGTTATTTCATAGAATAACGATCTGCAGCCCGTTAAAGTGTAAAATAATCTATCATATATCTCGCACGACAAATACATTTACCTTCCACCTCTACTGCATTTATGAACTACAGCTCAAAGTTTAGGTACTGGTCAGGGATTTAAAAAATGTTCGTGTAAAACCCAGTGTGTCAACAAAAAATGTTTTTGTTTTAGAAATAATGTTCTTGGTAATTCCAAGTGTCATTTTAGTAATCTTTGTTGTAACAAATGATTTTATGGTACGTTTCCATAAATACCATTTATACGCTGCATAAGTTTGATAAATTGCTTCTTTTTCATTTTAATTGTCTATCATTAGTTTAATTTCATTTTAGATAAATTGTTTATTTTACACTTTAACTGTCTCTCATTAGTTAATTTATAGAATACCAAGTTATTTCATAGAATAATTAGTTAAAGTGTCAAATTAATAACATATTACACACTTTAACGGACACGATCAGTTATTTCATGGAATAACTAGGTATTCTATGAAATAACTGCATTATATACTTTAACGGTAACATATACATAAAAAAAAAATATGAAAAGGGTTGAAATTGCAATTTTATTAAGTCCACGCTAGTGCTTATAATTTTAAATAGTACTGTGAGGCATTTTTTTTTTTTTTTGCATGAAGATTTAAATGTTTACCTATATAAGTTGATGATCGCACAGAATATGAAAGAAACAGATAACTCAAACAAAACGTCCATATTAACAGTTAGTGCTGAAAAAAAAACGGAGACGAGTTTAAACATCAACAAAAATGCTTATACAAAAATGGAATAATTTTCAAAATATGATCTTCCACACACGATAATTAAATGCAACGTAATCACACATTTATCGGTCAATAAATTTTCTTTCTTGTCAAAACTAACAATTCTGGGATAATTTAAAAATCACTCTATTCCTCTACATAGCTTTATATATGACCAAGGTAAGTTTTGATTTCAGAAATATAAGCGATCCAGTTATATATATATAAAAAAAAATGCTACTAATTATCTGAGACAAAATAAGCATCAGTGTGACAAATAAGAATTATGTCTTGGGAAATTTCTTTTTTTAAGATCAACTATTCCCCTCAAATTCGCTATTTTAGAACTTCATTTCGAATAACATCTTCGGGGCAAAAAGTTAGCTAAAATAGAAATAATTCACCCCATCCTCTGACTAACAAAAATCTTCAGCAATAAAAAAAATGAGAGAGTGAGAGAGTTCCCTGCATAATAGGGTCGCCTCCAAAACGAATTTGATTTCCCATGTTGCGTTCCGGGGATTCTTTAATTAAAGTTGGGGCGCCTCGCGTTCTTCCAATTTAGGGTTTCCTTGGGATGAGAAGGTCGCATTCCTCAATCAGGAAGGCGTCACCTTCCATCTCTCGGAGATCATTACCTCGAGGAATATTGACGAGAAGATGCAGGAATGTGAATTCCATTATTCGGATCATATTTGTTTTCCGAGGAGAGAAAACATCCTTGCCTTTAACCTTTCCGACGAAAGCGTTATAAAAATTATATAGAAGAAATTCGTCACTGAGAAATATATGAAAATACCATGTAAAACAAAACCATCGAAATATTGTCATTATAATAACAAAAGAGTTGCTGTTAGACAATTTTATTTGATAGCAAAAAAAAGGGGGGGGGAATAGCGTAGATGACGTAATAACATAACATGATCAGGAACAAGCAGATTGATGTCACCCAAAACTAAGAACGATTAAACAATTATAAATTGTAAAGTTTAATATTTATTACTGTTTAGTCGCACGTGAGAGATGCCAAAATGGTTACCTTCATTGATTAAATTACTATTTTCTTGAATGAGACGATATAAATGCAGTCAATAAATAAAACAAAATATTAATTCGATTATTCTCAATTTCCCAGTATGTAGTTGTTCTAACTGCTCATATCAGCTTTATATCAACATCTTCTGAATGATTTTTGCCACATATTACCCACCTTTATCAGTTCTTAATTGGAATTTTAAACAATTTATTTCAAAATAGCTGTTATATTATACATTTATATTAAGTTATTTTTATGGATGGCAATTTCGGATGAAATAAAACATTCTTTCTTCGCTCTCTTTTCTCAAGTTTTAATTAGAATATTTCGGAATTTTTCTAAATTCCATTTTTCCTCCCCTTTCAATTATTTCGCACTTTCTAAAAGGTTGCTATCTATAGAATAATCAAGACATTGACGTATTTTAAGAGAAAATAAAGAAAAATTTATTAAATACGAATGAATATCAAGTTTTTCAGAGTTTTTAGAATTTAACATATAAACTCAAAATTTGTTTTTCACATTCTTCCAATAAATTATTATTATTTAAATAAGATGCAATCCTTAAAATAAAGAAACATTTTATTTAACAATATCAACATTCTATGATGTAAAAAAAAAACTATTAGCAAATGAAATAATGCCCTCTAACAGTTATTACTATTAAAAAAATAGAAATAGCTATTCCAGTCCGGGTTGAGATTTGTTCAGTTTCTACAATCAGATAGATTTTTAACCGGTAGAGATAAACATTTATTGAAAGGAAGGCAAGCGATAACCGAAAGTGAATAAAATGAAAAAAATATATATATATATTGCCCAATCTTTAAATGGTCGCATTAGGGCTTTTAAAAATATATACAAGACCTAAGAGTAGTTCTTATTTGCAAAATGAAAATAAAATGTAAGTAGCTTGATGCCAGCTATGCACAAAAGTGTATTTTTTACCACAGGAAAATTATCCCTATATGAATTCATCCTTACTGAAAGGATTACAATTGCAGTTAATATATAAGAATATTTCCTATGCACAAAACAAATAAGCAGAATTTTAAATAACTTACCGCAAAATTTCTCAATCGACCAAGAACACCTTTATTCCTTCGTTCCAGAACTGGTGAACCACCATAATCGCCACTTTTACAATCATGAGAATGCTTAGGGTTCGTGCATCTTCTCTCACAATCACATGCCTCACGTCCATCCCCACCGATCAAAGACTGACCGTTGGTGGCTAAAGAGTCTCTGACCAGTGCCACACCGGAATCACCCATGGATGCGTCTTCGAGTTCTAAACAGCCATCAAGACCACCAGGACAAGACTTCCTGTACTCTTCTTGCTGCGTGCGTGCCAAAATGGCGCATGTGAATTCTTCTTTGGTGTAAGCTCGTTGTTCTTTTTCGTTTGACTGTTCTTTGGGGCAACTGGAATTTGTGGTGGAAAGTTCAGACGATGGGGTGTTCGATGGAAGCTCGGAATCCTTGGTAGGGCTATTTAGAGTAGGATTGGGGTCGGGACTGGTGGGAAGACGGTGAACGATTACTTCTCCAGCTGTGTTGTTGGGAAGCAGAGAAGAGGTGGCGTCGAATTCGAACTCTTCTGGCGGTTCGTAGTAGATATGTCTGTTTGGAAAGGCATTGCCATTGGAATCTAGAAAATAGGAAAATATTAATTTGACAAAAGAAATGAAAATTTATAATCATGTTTTAGTTGATGTATTAGCAAATCAATCATCAATCGTCAATTTTATAAACTTCATATTTTTCCGTTGCTACTGTATTATTAATTTTCAGAAATATAGCATTACTTCCTTTTTTGTGCATCCGTTTTTAATTTTTCTTGTTGTTTACAATACTTTTTATTAGTCTTCACTAAATTTCAGTGGTTAATTAGTGTAACGGATTTTCTGTCATTTTCATTTTCTACCCTGTTTTACACAATTAATCTTTTAATTCTCTCAGAAGTGTAAAAGCAAGATAATATTGTGTATAAATTATTGATACTAGCCGTCTTTGACAACTAGTTTGTTCGCCCAGAGTGATTTTTTGGGCTGTTACATATTAAAGTATAAAATATAAAGTATGTATTTTTTTTTAAATTATCTTTTTATTTGATATATACCAAAAACATTAATTAATTAAAAAATTCAACCAAAATTGTAAGGCGTACAAATTAAAAATAGTGTATATGCGACGAAATTAAAGCGGAAGGGAAAACCTTATTTCAAAGTAATGTCCAAAGAAAGCATTTTTTTTAAACTTTATTTTAACATTGGCAGAAGCATGCGACTGAAAATTTCGATGGATGAATTTGAATTTCATCTTAACGTTAAAAATTGTTACAGATTGTGTATTCCATTTAAAACATTTATTAAAAATAAAGTTGTTCAATGAAATTTATTTAAAAAATATCTTTTTTTATGTTATTTTACGATGATACAAAAACAATTTTTGTGAGATAATAGGTAGTTATGTCATTTTTGGTAGATATGTCATTCGTTTCCATTAGTAAGTCATTGCGATTATTCATAAGGTAATGAGTAAGCCTATTTTTGTGCCCGATTATACTTTGTTTGATGCCCATTTCTTGACTTCTGTCACATCTTCTTTCCTCAGTGTTAACAGAGATTTTGGTGAGCTCCATCCAGAGCATTTTTAATAATATTTTTCGACTTCATTGTTGATTGAAGTAGTATGAAGCGTTCGTATAATAATTTGTTTATATTTGATTGTTGCCATTAGACAATATATAATAAAACCGATTTCTGTACCATGTACATCAGCTTTTTATAAACATAGATCATTGAATGAAAACTGTTATTATATTTATGTTCCATCAAAGTGAAGACTCAGATGTCAGTTAAACTTCAGAGAAAAAATTAATTAACTAAACATTTCTTGTCATCAAAGCAAATTATAACAATAAAATTTAAAAAGCAGAAATAAACTACATTAAAGTGACCCAAGTTATCTGGAAACAAAAATTTAAAAAAAAAAACAAAAAACATTACAATTTCAATATTACAAAAATTGGTATCACTAAATCAATGACCAATTCATTTGTTTTAAAAAAAAAACAGACGGAATAAAGTAGAATGGATAATGACTATAAAAATCATATCGTAAATATCACATGAAATTAATTTTCATCAAATATATTAGCAATGGAGGATTTCGGACTAGGCTGATTAGGCAGCTGCACAGGCAAGTGAAAGATGTAAAAAGATGCCATCAATCTAGATAATAAATAAATTTGTAAAATATACAAATTTCTGAAATATAAAATTCTAGGATATTAGTGACACCAAGTCAAATAAAACTGTTCATGTTTCTATCTGTTTTAGCACGTTCATTTAGTTATTACATTATTTTTAGCATCTGATTAAACCTTAATTGTGCGCAAAAACGAATCTGCACAATTATGAGTCATGGCAAATATAAAAACACAAATATTTTAATAAAAAATACTAAAAAAAATCTCTTATGAATAATTTATTATTGATTGTATTAAAAATATGTTGAAAAATGTGAAATTAAATTGACTAGTTTATTAAAAGAGAGGCTTCTAATGTGCAGAACCTAGGATAATGTGCAGAACCTAGGATAGCAAAATGTCAAAATAAGCCATTCAACATTGTTAATGAACAACGCATTCTTATAAAAAAATAAATTACAGCTATTTCTCATTCATTGATGCCAAAAGAATAAAACAGTAACAAAAAATGGAATCTGTAAAATAATAATTTTCAAATGGCAGTTTTTAGTTAAGAATTAAGACTTGTATAAAATAAAGGGAAATTTTGGATTTTTTCACAGTGGCGGATTCAGGCATTATAAGGCCTGTCTTTTAATAAAGGATCCATAATTTCACATTTTTAACTTAATCAACATGTTAAAAATATATATTTCAACTTGTCATTTTAATAATTTAATAAATATTAAATCATTTATTTAATTGCATCTATAAAATAGAAAAAAACTAAACTAATAAAATTCATAGAAAAGCTATACACTCCTATTACTTATTAATTCCATTACTTACAAAAAAAAACCCTATTTAAAATTATAATGACAGATTATAAGGAAGTAGTAAAATTCAAACATTTATAAAGTAGAATATAACGACCTGATAAATAAATTAATTTTGCAACATGTTACAAATAAGTAATAAATTATATTATAATTATTTAATAACAAATTTAGTTATTTAATATAAATACATTAATCAAACTTAATATTTTATATTCATAGAATTTGTATTTTTTTTTTTCAAATTTACTTATTTGGTGACTAAACTAATCACACTATTTAATCGATTTGCATGTTACCCTCTTTCAATCAGCTGAAAGAGGATAAGAGGTAACTTAAGTTAGTAGAGAGGTACCTTAAGTTGAAAATCCGCCACTGCTTGTTCGCATAAATTCGAAAAATAAATAAATAAAAATTGAAAAGAAAAGGATTTTGCAGCATTGGAAGTTTACGCTATAAGTTCTCCTCATCTCCTATACATTAATGACATGACATAAATGTATTACATCTTCATTAATGACATAAATGTATTGTACATTTATTTATAAATTTGACTTGAAACATTTCATTTCACAAATGACCTATTTGAAAACAATTCAACCGGAATTTTTAATTGGTCCAATTTTCTCGTTTCAGGAACGACATCTTGTTATTAAAATATAACACAGGTTCATTATTCAAAAAGTGGTTTGATGATATTTATCAAATGGAACATCGGGTGATCTACTTTTTATTTTCATCACATTGTATTTAACAGTGTCATAATAAATGCAAGGATCTCATTGTTACTTTTATGAATATTTTGATATAATATTACATTCAAGCATATTACTTTTATTCGATATAATTTTCTGATGAAATGAATTGTTGTATGTCACAATATTCAGGAAAGTGATTATTCTATA
Source organism: Argiope bruennichi (assembly GCF_947563725.1). NCBI lineage: Eukaryota > Metazoa > Arthropoda > Arachnida > Araneae > Araneidae > Argiope > Argiope bruennichi. Next base: position 63,647,334 of record NC_079154.1, read on the forward strand.
TTTACTAATAAATAGCTTTCTGTATTTAAAAAAATATAAATTACTATGAATAATTTTTCAAAAATAAGTGCACATTTGGCTCATCAATTACTATACATGCTTAAATGCACTATAGACCAACTTTTTATTTAGGTAATATGATATTTCCTGGTAATTGATAGTTACATATATACAATTTTAATTCTGTTGTTATAGAATATATTAAACTCCTAATATCGGGATATTTAGATTGCTAATAACACACAAAGTTTTACAACAGAAGCGAACAGCTACACTGCGTAAAAAAAGTAGAAGGACAGTGTCTTTTTACCAATTAATATCTCTTATTTTCTCCTAACTACCAGATATTTATGCAGAATTAGTTTCATGATCCTTGTTTTCATTTTAGGCAAAAGTTAAACATCTACCACTAATATTATTAAGAAAATTAGTATATATAATTTCCCATACGTAAAAAAAAAAGTAGAAGGACACTTGCTAATATATTTAATTTAGTGAGTTGTTCTTTATTTAAATAGTGATTTTGTACTTTGTTTATCCTTTTCTGTCAAAAAAATCTAATTTGTTTAAAAGTTACGTTGTTTCTCCGTTCTCAGAAATGCCTAAAGGAATACCTTTGAACGATTTGCAAAAAGAGCAAATTTCCGCATATCAAAATGATGGTAAAGGTGTCAGAGAGATTGCTCGATTGTTGCAGGTGAGCCTCAATACAGTTTCAAACTTTATCAGAAATCCTTATAAAAATGGAAATAAAAAGAAGACTGGTAGACCGAAGAAGTTAAGACCACGTGATGAAAGAAAACTTGCTCGTGTGCTGAAGAAGAACAAAGGAAGTGTTTCAAAGGCAAGAAACCAAGCAGGACTTAATCATGTGACGAAACAAACAGTTTGCAACTATATTAAAAGATCTAAAAAATTCATTTTCAAAAAACGGAAACATCATCCTAAGTGGAAACAAGCTCACATTGATAACCGTTTAGCGTGGGATAAGGAGCACATGTCCTGGACTACAGAATGGACTTCTGTGATATTTTCCGATGAAAAGAAATTTAACTTAGACGATCCAGACGGATATCAGCACTACTGGCGTTGTCTGGGGACTGAAGGCGAATACTATTCAACACGACAAATGGGAGGAGGGAGTTTAATGGTTTGGTTGGCTGTTGGATACGGAGGAAGGACAAGTCTGGTTTTCTTAAATGGTAGGCAAAAACATACAGACTACATTCAAGTGCTGAATTCCGAGCTTCTTCCTTATGCCTCTGACATGGGGGGTGAAGAGTGGAAGTTTCAGCAAGACGGAGCTTCCATTCACACCGCGACTGGAGTCAAAAATTGTTCCTAACAAATATATTAGGATATTTACCATGGCCAGCCAAAAGTCCTGACCTTAATATAGTGGAAAACATCTGGGCAATGCTAGTTCGTCGAGTTTATGCTGATGGAAGGCAATTTGATTCGCAAACTCAGCTTCGAGAAGCATTGAATGACTCGTGGGACAATTTTTGTTAAACTGAAATTCAAACGCTATACAATTCACTCCCAAACAGTATATTTGAAATTATAAAGGCCAATGGGAAGACCCTTCCTTATTAAAGTCACTATTTTTTCATTCATTATAATGCTGTCCTTCTACTTTTTTTACAAAGTTTCAAAAAAGAGAAACTATTTTTGTTGCCATTAATATTTTATGTTTGAACATTATAATTCTGATGTTAAAATTGTATTTTTGAAATATTTGTTATATGTTTCTAATAAAATTTTTTAGTAAAAATAAAATATTTTTCGGTTATTGTTACAAAATAAAGTGTCCTTCTACTTTTTTTACGCAGTGTATTTATATACTTTGCTATAATAGTATAATTCAACAATTCAATATTATTTTAGTAGCTTTTGACATTGAATGCCATAAGAAAGTTAAATTATCTAAACAATGTAAAAAAAAACTAGTATCAATGGATTAATACCTGGAAACAATTTATAAAATAAAATCTGTAGATAAAAATTAGATTAAAAGAAATCAAAATTTCTAAACTTGTAAATATATAAAAACCTTTCACATCTCCTTTATAAATCGTCTAACATACAGTTAAAACTTGAAAAGGCATTTATCTTACTTCCTTAAACCATAGTTGAAAAATGTACCAAGATTCATATACTATTTAGGAAACAGATATTTTAGTTAAGTCTGCTATTTAATTGAAATTTTTTTTCTTTACTGGAACGGAACTCGTAATTTTGAGCCCCGGTTAAATAACATGAAGAGCACTTTATCTCCAAATTTCGGCACCATCACAGCGAGAGGACTTTTGACCCACGACGTGAAATTTAACCCTTTACACTCGGATGATGCCTCTCACTCACCATTCATGACGATGCATCATTTTGACGTTTTATTTATTTATTTTTCAGTTTTGATAGTTAAAAATACCTACGTAATGATAAAAAGCAGTAGATTCATTTTTTCAGAGAAATTCAACTTAGAACAATGGTATGTATTTATTTTTTGGTGCATAAACAAGTCTATGTATTAAGTGAATAATTATGCATCGAATTACTTTTCTTAATGCAAAGGGTTAATATATGTAACACATCCGTATGCACGACGGATCTTTAGTTATTCGGATTTTTCTTTAGGGAAATAGAATCAAAAACTTATTACCTTAAGTGCTGACCTTAGGTTTGAAAAATCAGATTTTTATATCAATTTACAGCATTTCTAAACATAAATTAAAATTAAGACACCCAAAGACATTAATATTCAATGAAAAATAGGCGGAATTAAAAACTTATCTGAGTTGAGATAGCTTCATAAAAACGATTATATATATTTTCGAAATAAAACATTTTAACTATTTAGACAGTAAAGGAAACTGAATTGTGAAGAGGCTAAAAGTAAAATGACTGAATGATTGGAAATTTTATTCAACATTTTTTGGACTTCACAGTAGACTCTAATTTATCCAGCACAGAGAGCTGCCGGAGTTACGAATGTTCTTTAAAAAACTCATTTTAATAGTAAAATTTTAATTATCCCATTTTCATAGCAATAGGTTTGACAGTACAGGTCAAACCTATTGCTATTTATACCGATTATTTAAAACTTCCGAGTCCTTGTAGTAAAAATATGTCACAATTATTATTTAATTATTGTGTTTTACATTATAAATTTACTTACAGTACCAACTATATTACTTTATATTTGTGATATCACGATTTTTTTAATATTGTTTGATGGTGTTTCCGTTTAAATTTTAATATGTGAATTCTGCATGTGTTTTACACTCCTTCAGCTTTAAAAAAGTGAAGTTTTAGATTTTTTTGATAAGTATCAAAATTATTAAATGAGTTTTGTAAAAGAACTTTGAATGATATCCAATAACGTATATGTTCTTTACAAAACTCCACATAGTAATAAATATTTTATTATTTTAATAAACATGATTAGAAATAATTATGGTAGAGATGATACTAGAAAGGAAGGGATTTTCTTTTTCTTTTTAAAATTATATTAATACGATAACAACTTTCAACAACCTCATATAATCATAAATATCATTTTATTAACATTTTAAAGCGGTGAGAAGGATCTCCACAAAACGTTCTCACATACTCTCTAATAAAGAAGTTATACCAGAGAACGCCTTGCATGGTACTGACGTAAAATCGTTATGAAATATTATTCTACGTCATTTAGCTTTGGCGCGCATTTAGCATTTTTTACTGAATCTATCATATCAACTTTGGCGATTAATCTTGACATGCAGTTAATAACATCTGAAAATTGAATTTGTGATTTTGATGCGGTTTTCTCTACCGATTGAAGTTAAAATTTGTAGTTACAAAATCCCATATCAAATTTGATATATTTGATTCTTGCGTTTCTTCTGGAAATACAGACCGAAAGACGGTCAACCCCTTATTAGATTTGGGTAAAAATTTGACGAGTGTCTGCCGTATAGATGTTAAATCTGTGTACCAAATCTTACCAACCTAGCTCTCTGCGCTTTATAGTTAAATTACATTTGAATAGTAGGACTGAACTACTTCCCCTGAACGAATTTTGAGCAAAATCCGTTCAGGGGGAAAATTTAAAACTACAAATTTGGTGTAAAGATCGCATACTAAATTTCATCCTTCTAGCTCAAAACGTTTTCGTGTTATCTTTGTCACAGACAGACAGACAGAAATTTTCCAAAAATGTGTTTTTCGAACTCAGGAAGGACTAAAACGTGGAGATTCGTCAAAATCTCGAGCCCGAATTTTTTGACGATTACTATATTTTCTCCATACTACGTATACGACACAGTAAGAATGATAAAATACCAGTATAAACAACTTAATATCAGTTACTATTAATATCTTGGCTGAAGAATTTTGATGAATGATCGTAAGAATTTTGTTGAATGAATAGTTTTTTGACCTCTCGTGATCCAATTGGTCAAATTATCAATAAATGCCATGTTTACCAACCAGGAAGCATAAACAACTCTTTACTTCCGCTAAAATATCTTATTATCTGATAATGTTTAATGAATTCGACCATATTTCATCACCCCATCAGATATACTCTCAGTTTATATTTATTTTGTATATTCCAGAATCTTATGATGACTTCACCATCTATACTCCTTTGCGTGCCAGAGCCTGATAAAAAAAATCAGCGAAGCCTTACCGATTTGATAATTCCCTTTCTCCAAATCGGCCAGACGACCCAAACAGCGTCGGCCATTACTGGCACGTTCCGCCACTTAGTTCGTTTAACAAAAGACATACAGATGCTATCTCCCTGTTATTGTGATGCAGAAATGGCCGGATAAAAGATTACATCCGCTGTTGCATCGAAATAGCTGCGGATGGAAAATGTTTTGGAGTCCAAGGTCGCGTGTGAGAGCCAAGTCCTCTGTGCCAAATGTGTAATTGGCGACAGGTACGTCAGAGTGCTGGTCTGTTTTAGAGATTTCTGTTTCAATGTCATGCATGGTTAGCTGATGTAATGGGAAGTGGAAATTCCAAAGACACTTTTTTTCAATAGCTGTCAAACCATGAAAAGTTTAAGCTTAATTGTGCACACAAGCTCACACTAGGTAAAAATGTAAGAATTTCAATTGTCTGTGATCAAGGCTTTTACTAAAAAAAAGTCTAATGAAGGTTATATGTTTTTCTTCTATATCTCAAGACAATTGTAAAATCCGGGGTAATAACCACAATGAAATCTCCGATAAAAAGTGTTCAATATTCTTAAGGTATCTTGCACACACACACACACACAAACTGTCTCTCCCAGGAGTGTTCGTATTTACCATTTACGATATTTAATTATCCGAAAGAAGAAGAAGAGGAAGAAGAAAAAAATACCATCGGAGATAGTCTTCCCAAAACTTTCTCGCCTCTAATAAAGGTCCCTCCGTACAAAATTGTGGTCCCCGGGTAAGGCTTCAAATGAATTGGTGAACAATTAAGAACTGCCTTGAGTCTAGCATTTTTATTTGATCCTTTTTTTCGACTGAATGAAGCAAAAATTTGACACCGAACCACAGTTTACGCGGTTACATACCGAATTTTATCGATTTTAAATTATTGCGTTTAATGTTAACATTACTGAATTTAATACATGTGAAATTAAATGCCGACAAACGGTCAACTCTTTAGCGTATTTGGTTCAAAATTTGATTAGAATCTAAATTTCAGATGTCAGACCTATGCATCAAATTTTATGAATTAAGCTCTTTACATTTATTAATAATCGATTTCACTTGCATTCAAACAGTCAAGCAGATTTTCTCAGAATAGATTTCGTTTAAAATTTAATAGAAATCAACAAATTTAATCTGAACTCCAAGTAGATAGATAGAAGAAAACAGACAGACGAATAAGAAAGCAAGTTAATTAAGGCATGTTAAAATGCAGGATCGCGCAAATCTAGTTGTGTATTTATTCATATCGGACACAACTGTAATTCACTAAACGTAATACCTAGAACATCATTTACTTTAGCAAATATTTTACTTTATAAGTCGGGATTTCCCAAAAAATGTGTTTATACAATGAATTTCATTTTATAAATCTTTCAGAAATTGATGCGAAATGCCCTTGAAATCGTCAATGATACCCTTAGAAACAATGGGACACGAGGAATAAGAGGGATTCACGCCATTTGCAGAGCATTGACCTCCACTTGGAACAAGCAATCCAAACAAGTAACAATAAAATAATATTCATAAAAACAATGGATTTTTTCGGAATTTGCCGGCACCAGCAAATGAATAAAAGTGGTACATATTTAGACAGCTGACAAAACAAAGTGGATAAACATTCCCGTCCAACCAGGAAATACTGGTGGAGAAATTTTCTTTATACTCTGCCTGGAAAAACAACCAACTTTCATATTTCTTTGATGGTGTAAAATGTCAAATATGATATCCATTTTATGTATTACGTATTGTTATAATTTTAAAAAATGATTGTAGATATTAAAATTAAACTATTCATACTTGATTTGAGTTACAGGAAAGGAAAAAAGTATAAATATCTGTCATCTCGTGCTTCTATATTTTTCGATTTAAAAAAAAAAGAGAGAACTTTAGCGAAATAATACTAAAAAATTAATCTCAGTTGCTTTATTTCTTAGGGTTAGAAAACATAAATTTAAGTGGAATTACAAAATAATACAAAAGAGAAAATATTAAGGCTGCAAGCAATATAAACAAGAAACATAATTTTTACATCTTAAAATAAATTCGTAAATGGTTTTAGATTATAGTCTAACATCTGAACACATTTTTGGATTATATTCTATCATCTGAACACATTTTTTGATTATATTATATCATCTGAACACATTTTTAGATTATATTATATCATCTGAATTCATTTTTAGAATATATTCTATCATCTGAATGCACAAAAATATGACAGAAAGTGTACACATTTTTCTATCTTATTTGTATATGATAAAAAATAACTCACGAAGATTCAAAATATTATAAAGCAATGCTTTCATAGATATATACATATTTTCCTTGATCTGAAAATAAGCGCTTTAATTTAAGCAAATATTAAGATTTAAAAATGTAGTAAACAAAGGAAATACATCTAACATTAACTCTTTCAGTTATAATGAATGATTACTAAAAATTCTTCCAAATGAAAACAATACAAATTGCATACAAGGCATAATATGGGGAAAATATTAAACTGTATTTTAAAATATTTGATGCCTTGATTGTAAATCCTTCCAGTAAAATTACTAACTTTGTTTAATCTTCCTTCTAACTTTTGTTTTTCTCTTTTAAAGAAAAAAATGTTATGGCATTGTCAAGATGCTAATTTAGTAGACAATTTGCTGAAATGTTAATTTGATATGTTGTATACTTTTCGGAATACCTTTTCTGGGAATATTACCCTACTGAGTTATGTAAAGAAACTGTCGAGATATCCATTATCATGTTTTATTCACGGATCTCGAAAAGTAAATAAAGTTGAACCAGCATTGTTAATGTATATCTTGCCATTTTTACAGTGAAGACTATATTATGAGAATGTAACATAATGAATGTATCTCAGAAAACTGTTGTTTATTTTAAAGTAGGGCTTCTCAAATTATGGCTTGCGAAATTTTCTCAGTTCTTGCTTTCTTTAGATTTATTTAGCATTTTGATAACCCAAGTTCTGAATTAACCAGAATAATTTCGAATGTAACTGTCTGCTCCGGATTTTCATTAAATGGTACACATTAAAAATATTAGCTAGACTTAATTGTAAAAAGTTATAATAAAAAGTTGAATTTAAAATCCTGATTTTGATGCAATATAAACGCTCGAAAATGCTGGGATAGTTTTCATTTAAATTTTTTTTTCTGCATGAAAAAACATTCCTGATTTGAATTAATTTTATGTACTATACTGTTTTCTTTATCTCACATTAAAAACCCCCGGGGAGCACCTCGAAATGAGGATGAAATGCTTCCGGCATGGTGGTTGGATCTCGCCACCCTGGAGGGCACAATAGGTAGGGGATCTGACTCCTCTCATCGATGACGGGACGTACTTCCTTCGGGAGGGTTGTACCGTGGCCGGTGACGGCCCTTAGGACTCATCAACAGTTCTCGCCAATGTTTCTGTTGCGACGGTCCGGTCATTCAGTTTTTATGGTTTAAATCCGTGTGCCTTCGTGGCGGGTCGGAGAGTTAATGGTTGACTTATCTCACAATAAATATTTATTATAAGATATTAAATAAATTCAGCTTATTTTTTTAAAATTTAAACTCTAGGAAATTATTAATTTTTCGTCCTCATTTGTCAACTAAATACGATGAATCCATCTAATAAAAAAAATAGTGATTGTAAAACATATTATTTATGCTCCTTTAACACTTCATTTGAACTCACAACTTCAGAGAATTTCGAAATATTTAATCCCTTTATTGCTTCTAAATTTTTATTTCATTGATTTCTGTTTTTTATTATTATTATTATTGCTCAAAATCCCTTACAAGTTTTTTTAGATACCTCATGGGATTGCTCGCCCAGGTTTTAGAGTGACTCAAACAGAAATTCAGAAAATCTAATCATTTTAGTAATACTTATGCAATTGTGTTTTTTTACTTACTTTGGTAGTATGATATGGAGTTCTTTGGATTCCCCTTTTTACCACTTAAAGGCGAAAAAACACCTCTTCCGATGTCCGATATCACCTGAAAAATAATGAAAACATCATTAATAATGTCACTAACTATTCTAAATGATAATCTCTCAACAAAAAGCATAAAAGTATTCAGTAATATTTATTAAATTATATAGAAAAAATTAATGCATTTGAAAACATCATTAATAATGTTTCTATTTATTCTAAATGATAATCTCTCAACAAAAGCCTAAAAGTATTCAGTAATATTTATTAAATTATATAGAAAAAATTAATGCATTTTCACATCTATAATATAATGAAATGTTATACAGCAGAGTTATATTCTGAATTTTCGTTTAAAGCACATCAAGAATTAAATTTTGAGTCACTAATAATTCAGTGAACATTATAGGAAACGCTTATACGGTGTAACATAACGGCCATTTAAACAGAGTGCAGAATTAAATATTAATAATCAGTATTCTCTTGTTTCTGTTTCAAACAAATATTGGCACTAGTGTTTGATTAAGAAATAATTAAGAAATAGGAAATAAATATTTCAGAATTTATAAAAATGAAAATATATTAACCACACATTGAATAAATTTAATTATAAAAAAAAGTTGGCAAGGAATTTTCTTTTCGAACTTATTTTACACAAATATGATTCACCTTTATAAGATTATTGTGGATGAATCAGAATGGAAAAAATACAGTAGAATTCCAATAATCCATATTAATTGGCACCAGACTCAATTTAGATATCAAATATTAGATAATTGATGAAATGACTTATTTCTTGGAAAAGAGTTTAAATTTGCTTTTAATATATTATTTTAATGACTACAAAAAACAATATTGTTTAAAGGTGCAATATACTTCCAAGTATCCGGCCTAATGTGGCGGAAGGGCTGGCCGGATAACAAAAAAGCCGGATAGACCGGAGTTCTATGAATTCATTTCTTTGCCCACAAATCCATAAGACAAAGATTTTGTACTAAAACTCACTCTTTTAATACGTATTTTCTCACTTCTTATTGAGTACAAAGCCCTCCATTTACCTCAAGTCATGCAGAATGTGAACGCGGTCCATTGAATCATGGAAGCAGTTACCAGCAATGTGTTGAGTTAAAATAGAAGTCTCTGTACTGGCAGTTTATATATGTTTATATACTAATATACTATACTCATGTTTCAAGAATTTATAACAGAAAAAGTAAGTTAAAGATATAAATTGTTTATATTTTAACATAAATTCTGTAATGTTTACTTAATTACGATAAAAGAAAACTACGGCGGATAGTCGCGAACCGGATACTCGGAAGTGTACTGTAGTTATAAACTATATTAAAATATCTTTACTTGACTTTATCAAAACATTTAAACAAGTCAAAAACAATTGTTTCCGGATCTTTTAATCAGAAAGATTTTGTTTACAGATTTTTAACAAAGCAATCCGGATATTTGACTTGGAACCGTAATTTTACACAATAAATTATCATTCTTCTTCACTTTTTTCTTTTTCTTTGTTTATTTATTGAAAAATTTTAACAATGGGACTGATTTACAATTTCTGAATCATTATTATTTTCTATTTCTTACATTTTTGGTGTTTGAATAATTCAAAATCCAGAGTTCTTCATTGAAACTAATGAATAGTTTCAACTAATTTATTGTTTCTGAATTATTTATTTTTCTGTTCCTTTTATTCTATACTTTCTTTCCAATTAGAGCCCTGGTTTTTAATTATTTCATAAAATTCAAATTTACGAAAAATATCCATTTAGGCAGAACATCAGTTTATCATTGTCATTAAAAATGATATGAATTCATTATACATGAGGTGAATCATTCATCATAAATGATATGAATTCATTATACATGAGGTGAATCATTCATCATAAATGATATGAATTCATTATACATGAGGTGAATCATTCATCATAAATGATATGAATTCATTATACATGAGGTGAATCATTCATCATAAATGATATGAATTCATTATACATGAGGTGAATCATTCACATAAATGATATGAATTCATTATACATGAGGTGAATCATTCATCATAAATGATATGAATTCATCATCATAATTGCATTATGTGCAAGTATACAAAAAAAGTTGCATTGTATGTACTTTGCCTTATGTATACAAACTTAAGGTATTTACAAAGAAAACTGAATGTACGTATGCATACAATTTAGTTAACTGATTGAATTTGAAATCAAAAATAGTTGTTTCAAATAATCCCGCTGACGCTCACATGCATAGAAATATATAAAATCTATATAAATATGTCAGTATTTTGAAAATTTTTTGAAAAACATTTTGTTACAAAAGTTCTCAGAAACAATCTATTTCCAAGGAAAATTGAACACCCGAGTGTATACAATATAGTAAACGGATTAAATTTGAAATCAAAATTGTTTTTTTTAAACTATTTATGTCCACGCTCACATAAAAAGAAATATATAAAATCTATAAAAATAAATCAGCATTTTGAAAGTTATTTAAAAAAACATCTTGTCACAAAAGTTCTCAGAAAGAATCCGATTGCCTTATTTTATCTTTTATCTTCTAGCGAAACTAAGTTTTAGCGGCAACCACTTTATCAGAGCAGAAACCACACCTCGAAAGGTCAGAGAAAATCCTTTACCAATCAATTACAGCCTGCCGAGTTCTTGGGGCTGACAGCAGAAGTTTCACAGCTCCGAACTTCATTTGGGGGATCTCTGCGAATGCGTTCGACAAATCGAATAAACCAACTGAACAACGGCAAAATTTTTTAAGTGCAATGGTTGTAAGAGCTGACAAAAGAATTTGTTTTGCATTTTTATAAAGATTACTTATTTACATCAAAATGAGGCATAAATGAATGAAGAAACAACACTTTTAATAAGTGTTGATTGTTTTAAAATGTTTGTACACATTTTCAACTTCAGAAAAAGTCCAGTTTATTGAAAATTAGATTTATGATAAAAGTTTGCTATAATTTTTAATTCAAATCTTTTTTTTTACCTCCATTTATCCTCTTAATATAATAAGTAAAACATTAATTATCCATTGCATAAGTAGAATAATCCGTTGCATAAGTAGAATTATCGATTGCAAAAGTAGAATTATCGATTGCAAAAGTAGAATTATCGATCGCAAAAGTAGAATTATCGATTGCAAAAGTAGAATATTCCGTTGAATTATCGATTGCATAAGTAGAAGGTATAAAATTCTATTGTTCAAGATCGAGATAAAGAAAAATTCGTATTTGTGCAACAGGTAACTATTGATATTCTTGACAAAAAAAATCCTTCATAGTGAACGAGTTCAATTAATTATTATATCGCTGAAAATTTAAACTAAATACCATTATCAGAATAAATGGTAATATTTCACCTTCCACTTGAGGCCATTACTATTTTCTCTTCAATCCCAAACAGCTTAATATTTTTAAAATCCGATTTAAATCATCCTTTTTACTACTGTATGTAATTTCTTTATAAAAAAACTATAGATCAAAACAAAATTATAAAAGCATAAGAAATTTAAAGGAATATTATAATTAAAGTAAGTCACAATGAGTATCTTAAAAAAAAATCCAAAATATTCAATCAAAATTAAAAATATACGAAAAAGTGTTTAGAATTCCAGTTTATTGAATATTTTGCCCTCTTTAGTTATAATTTTCATAATATTGATTAATTTTATTTTTTTTATTATACTAAACAAAAGCGTGCCTTAAAACATTTCGTTTTGTATTTTTTAATGATTAATCTAGCTTTTAAACTTTACGATAATTCGAAGCACGCATCACAGAGTTAAATTATTTGGATATAATACAACTGGTGAAGGTAAAAATCGAATAAAACCAGCTGAGCAACGCACCGGTAAAATAGAAAAACCTACCTCTTTCAAATGGTGTGCTTCTTGCACAATTGCTTCTTTCAAATGCTGTGATTCATCGAAAACCGTTTCTTTCATATGTTTGGCTCCTTGGATAACCGTTTCCATCTTACACGAATTTCAAAATGCCGTTGATAAAAAATAAAAATAGGAAGAAAAAAAAAGTCGAAATTTCCGATTGAGAAAATTTGTCACTATCACGATGGGATTTTCTTATATAACCTTCAGAATAGTCCAATAAGCTTTCGGCGGCTGCATGCTATTCAGTATTCTGCTGTTTGCCATAAATTTTCCGAAGTCTAGTCAAGCAAAAGAGATAAGCAAGTCTATAAATCACGAAAACAAATAACAACGAAGGTTTGAGCTTCTGGCGGAGAATTGTTCTTTCCAAACAATAAGATTTCTTTCATTAACAGGAAATATTTCCGTTGAGAGTTCCCAAATCTAAAAACAGGCGGATGCCCTGCGAGATTGCTTTGTCATGAACTTTGGTGCAAAGACAAGCATAGAACCGTCAGTTTTCGTCAATCATAAAAACGAAATTTAGGGAATCGATTTTTAAATTATTGGTATTTGACAGTCAATTTATTATATCGTATCACTTTCCAAAAGTTTCTGAAAAAATCCACTTTGAACCAGATTCGGACTCTTTAAACTTCGGTATGAGATCTTATTGCACAAATGAATGACATTTAGTGGATAAAAGCTTTGTGTGCGTGAATATGAGAAGCAATAAAATGTTATTTATTACTACACATGATACTGATATATGATGAAAACAGGACATAAAATTGAGTTTCTGATGAATGGAATTTACTAGTTACAGGATTTTGAATGGCATGATTTACATTCATCAACTATAAACTGTCACGTCTTTTAATAATTGTACATCAAAGATATTTATAAACAGATTCCTGAATGGAAATTTAGACTTCATGAATGAACTAAATTCCTAGAATACAATTTAATATAAAAAATACGAAGAATCTATGAACACTTCAAATCTTCTAAGGATAATTTAATAAAAATGTATGCACATTTTCCAAATAAAACATATAATTTAGTCAAATAACGGTGAAAGAAACTAATGATTACAAAAAGTTTAATAATTAACAAAGCATAGAATAGTAACTACCTGATAATTAAAGATAATGAACTATAAAGAGAAAGTTCAATGGAAGGTAATCCCATCATAATTGTAGAAAATTTAATGAAAGATGTAAAAAAAAAATAATTTGAATTATAATTGATTTGATAGCATAGAATTATAATTGATTGTTAAGAAAATCTAAAAAAAAAAATGGCAAAAGAAAATATCCTTTTACCCATTTTTAAGGACCTAAGAATTTATGCTATTTATATTCGATATAAATAACACAAATCTCTCTCTCTCATTCTCAATGCTGATAAAATATAAATGAGAATCAACACATGATTAGCAGATAATGTGAAAGAAAAGGTTGATTTCCCATTATTTTGCATTTTTCTGCAAAACAATTTGTATATGAATACTAAACAATGTTATTTATACAAAACATTGAAATTTCTATTTAGCCATGCAAGAAACAATAGCGAATGCACTTTTGTTCTATGTGCACTATGAGCCAAGAAAAATCTCTATTTGAATAATGAATTGTTTTTCCCTGTACGCCACACTCACTGAATTACTATATTTTTTAAATTATCATCATTCACCGATGGTGTAATTCAAAACAAAATAAAAATCTCAACAAAATATAACTTTTTAGTGGATTCTTATATAAATCAAATTGACAGCATAATCCAAAAGGTATCAATGAATTAGCCAGCAATGTAAATCACTGAAGATTAATCTTCGCCGTACAGTTGAGAAAATTTCAAGATTTCCTTTTAAAATGGGGATTTTAACATAGAAACCAAAGTGTTGTTTGACTTTAAGTAAATGGAAAACATAATTTGTTATTCTCTTGTACTTTATTGGATTTATTCATTCTTTCTTTTAGCAATAAATTTGGTTGTTAGGCATATCATGACGCAGTGGGATAAGGCAGTAATATTTCTTTCAAGACGATTGGGTGGACTCAATAGATTAACGGTCTGCTGGCAATGGAATTTTAGCATAACATACTTAAACACAAATGTAAATTTACGAGTTCTGTTTTAGTATAGTTGAAAGGAAAAAGCATATCTTAAAGAATATTGGTATATTAGATATATGAATAGCTGAATCTTTGTGTTTGCTTTTCTAATGATATAGTATTTGAAATTCTATGGTAATCTCGGTGAAAGTAAAAAAGGCAACTTCAAAATATAAAATGCCATCTTTAAATATTATAAACGATTCATCGATATATGATTAAAAATAAATTGCGGTTAAACTCAAAATGTATTTATTAAATTATATGAAAATTAAATATTTCTGCTAAGTAGAAATATGCAACATATACAAGATATTTCTTTCTAGAACAGATTTTATGTAATTACACAAAGCAGGTATTAAACTGACTAATTGGGAATACAATACAAAATGATATAAACTGCTTTTGCTCTCTAATCTTGGGAAACACAGAATTTTTGTTTCGAATTTAAGCACCTACGTTATATTATTTCTTCCCCTTTTTTTTAAGGTGTGTTTCTCAAAGACTGAGAAGAGACTGCAATAAATTTCAAATTTTTAAAGAATACCTGATAACAAGGGTTGAGTAGGAAAAGGGAAGGATCATACTTTAGGCAACAAGATTGTGCTTAGCCTGATTAATATCCCATTTAAAAAAGTACATAAAGGCTCTACCGGGTTTAGTTTAGTTTAGTTATATTAACGTCCCATTGTAAAGCAACACTAGGGCTATTTTGGGACGGACCTCGAAATTTTGAACCACGGTCAGATGACGAGGACGACACCTGAGCTGGCACCCCCCTCTCCACACCACACCACACCAGGGGAAGGACGTTTGGCATGACGGATTTAACGTGCAACAGACCCCCTTACACGACAGTTCTTCGGTGGAATCGGGTCTCGAACCTGAAACCCTACGGCTCACAAGCCGAGACCTTACCACCAGGCTACCGCGGTCTAAGGCTATATCGGGACAAAACATGGAATCTTGTGAATCATGGCCAAATGACTTCCATAGTACAGAAATGGATGAACGACTGACCCTCGATCTGTTTTCAAATGTACCAGGCTCTTATTCCTTCGTGAAATAAGGTTTCGAATTCGCGACTTTCTATCCAGAAGCTGAGATTCGGAACTGAGGCCAATGTACCAACAACAGGAAACACTTCGAAGTTAAAATATCAGTGCATTTCAGGGTTTTTAAGGATAACTGTGAAAAGGAGGATCAGGGAGAGAGTAAATATGATACTCCGGGTGCCGTTTTACTTCGTTAAATGGTGACAGAAAAAAAAATCTAGACTAGAATCCATTAAACAAAAATAATATCTTTCATCTGTTGTATTATAATTAGTTCACAGCAATCCTTTCTCGAAATCCTTCCAGAGATAATTTAAAATAATCAAACAAAACACAGATATGAACATTTCCACCCTTTTTTTTTCTAGCTACCATTATTCATCTACCAGATAGCCTGGGGGTTGAACTCAACCCCTTTCCATCTTTGAAAAGAAGGATGACTATTGAGAGATGGATGATGGTATGACTCGGCGTGTCACCCGAAGTGTTAAAGGACACAAAGGACGATGAGAGGACATCTCTTAAAAAAGAGAAAACTCATCGTTTATGACTTCATTATGCAGAGAGCTTCCTCTCCAAATCGGAAGATAATAGGGGGGGTGCGGACTGGGGTAGAAATCGATTTCGGACTGCACCCGGGGGGCTTTTGAACTCACGCCATGAAGCCCAGTGGAGGGTTTTTATTGGAATGATAAATTTGATTACGTGTGGTGTTTTGTTGTCGATCAGTTTTATGCTTCGTGAGTAATGGTTCCAGGAAAGGTTCGGAATTCCATCTGTCCGATGTTTGGTAGCTTTATTTATTTTTGTTGGCAAAAACGAAATAATTCAAAAATAAACTGTAATTTGCAAGAATTCGTAAATACAGTTCTGTCTTCGAGACATGCACAGCATTATTCATTTCTGTTCTTGAATTTAATTGTATTAAAAAACTAAAATGATACGAAGTGGGAAAGGAAATAATGAATGAATAAAAGGAGACAGAGGTTTCATTTAGCCGAATTTTTTATTCACTACTTAGATACAATTCTGTCTTCGAGACATGCTAATACAGTTCTGTCTTCGAGACATGCACAGCATTATTCATTTCTGTTCTTGAATTTAAATGTATTAAAAAATTAAACTGATACGAAGTGGAAAAGGAAATAATGAACGAATAAAAGGAGACAGAGGTTTCATTCAGCCGAATTTTTTATTCACTACTTAGATACAATTCTGTCTTCGAGACATGCTAATACAGTTCTGTCTTCGAGACATTCACAGCATTATTCATTTCTGTTCTTGAATTTAAATGTATTAAAAAATTAAACTGATACGAAGTGGAAAAGGAAATAATGAACGAATAAAAGGAGACAGAGGTTTCATTCAGCCGAATTTTTTATTCACTACTTAGATACAATTCTGTCTTCGAGACATGCTAATACAGTTCTGTCTTCGAGACATGCACAGCATTATTCATTTCTGTTCTTGAATTTAATTGTATTAAAAAACTAAACTGATACGAAGTGGAAAAGGAAATAATGAATGAATAAAAGGAGACAGAGGTTTCATTTAGCCGAATTTTTGACTCACTACTTAGATGCAATGTTTGCAAATATGTCCATATATTTTTTAATGAATGGTTGCTTGCAATAATATATATAATATTATAATGTAATCTCGATGTGTTGTAATGGTAAGATATATACACAATGGACAGCGGAAATAATAATATACGCAGCTGGAGGTTCAATGTGTGTACGCAAAATGGAAGAAGATGCGTCTTTTCACCTTTTCATTTTGGATACTTTTTTTTATATATATATAAGCATCTTTTAACTTTGAAAATAGGATTCAATTTTATAAAGAAAAATTCTACATGTCATTAAAGATGTGACGATCTAATGATGTATCATCTCAGTGCGGAATCCAGACAGAAAGGGAGATAATTAGCATTTACGATTCTAGAAAGTTTTAAAAAAAACGACGTGAAATCGAAAATTTATTGTTTCGATTATTCCGTATGATTATTCTAAAGTGACAGGAATGAAAAACTCGAATCTGGCATAATTTAATTTTAACTTAAAGTGCTTATTAAAGTGCTTAGCGATTTATTATATGCATGGCAAGCCTGTATCTGATTTGAAAACTACTCATTCTATATTATGTCCTGCCTTATATTTTTATTTTGTCATGAAATACTGTTGCAAAATGATTATATTTCATATTAATAAATTTTAATATCCTCATTTTGTTAATTTTCTTTGTTTGACAAATCAAAAAAATCTTCATAAGATTATTAAAAAACTATTTTTTAGCATTAGTATTATCTGGCAAGTTTTCTGTTTGTTTTAACTAAACGCGACAAAGTAAGCCTTCAGAATTCGTGCGTTCATTGGCACATTTAAATTTAAATAACAGCTGCAACAAATTTATATATAAGTTGAAAACGTTTGAACTTTCAAATGGACAGGTTGTGGATATTTAATTTCATAGTCTTTCGCCAAACAGATGGAAGTTCTTCTATTACAAAGGACACATATTACATGCCTCATATCAAATTACCATTTAATCACTGTCATCGGATCAGAAACTAGATACCAACTCTTATGGGGAAATCTTCCTAAACGGTTTGAGTGATCTGCATCGCAGATGCATTGGTCTAGCTTTTCCCATTACAGATTTTAAAAAAAAAAAAAAGTTTTAAAGTTTTAAGTGCGTGTTTCATAGTTTCTCCTTTATTTCTCGTAAATTTTTATACGTACCTTTCTGCCATTGCTGATTTAGTAATGTCATTTTATTTTTTAATATGCAGGATATAGGAATAGTAAATAATTTCAGTAGTGTGACGTATGAGACGGAAACAATCAGTAGGGCCAATTTAGTCATTGGTCATAGCAATCAAAGGAGTCAGTTTACGTGACGTTCATAATCACATGGAAAAGGACATTTGGCGCGTCATCAACATCTAAACACTCTCATCTAGTTATATAATGCTGAGCGATATGTTAATCTGTATTAAAGTATCGGCTTTCGGTATGGGCGGTACATTCGACACTCAATTTAACTAAAAATTCGGCATATATATGTTTTATTATATATTAAATACATAATCAGGATTAGGATGTCCTTTCAAAGGTGTAGCGTGGGAGTTTGAATTCGTGACGTAATAATCAGGAAGTACATATATCTCGGAAGCTAGTCCTAGGGGCACCATTGGGACAAAATACTAAAGCGTTGTTGTTCCTTTTTAAGAGAAATATCATGAGGGATAGTAATAATGCTGTATCCCGAGTGACACTCATTTTCACTTCACCACTGTTTTATACAGGGAAGCTGGCCCAAGTATCGTTCACATCATCTGACCGCAGCTCAGATCAAGAGGTTCTCGTTTTGCTTTAAAATAGGAGTACTCCTAGCCTTATTGAGCTATGAGATCACATTCTTTCCCTTCAATAGAATGCTTAATCAATGCTCTATTAAATGAATACGAATAAGTCCTTTAATAGAATTTTCGATTTAGAAAGTTGCAATTAAATAAAAGAAATTAAGAACTAGAAACAAAAACGAGAACATATTTAAATATCTCTATTCATGTCAAGTATTCTTCATATATTGATAGAAATGATGATAAACACTTCAAATGAGATATTTCATTAAATAGTTAAAGAAAATAGTATCTGAAAGAGTTCATGAATTAATTTTGAATAGAAAGTATTCTCAAGTATTCACTCGAGTGATAAAGACAAATTCGTCAAATTTTATTTCCTATTGGTTTAATAAGAATCCTTCACATTTAATGACATTTAATTCAATATAAAAGCCCCCATTCATGTTTAAGTTTCCCTTTACTTATGTATTCATTTTTCTTGAAAATAGACAGAAGTTTTACATTGAATCGCTTAGTAATAAATCAGAACCAATAGAAAACGGGATTCACGAATGAAAGGTATAATAGTAATTCCTTCATTCAGTATGTAGCACAAATAATTTATATACTGAATGAAATGAATACTGACATCTCTATCCAAACAAGTTGAAATTATTGAAAATAATTTTGAATTAATATTGAAAAACTGAATTATTAGCCACAAAATACTTTTTATGATTTGGTTTGGAGCAAAAATTTTTCTTTACTTAATTCTAATTTGATAGTTAGAATTTTTATCATTAAATGTTAATTAATAATTTAAGTTCCGATTTAATTTTTAATTTATTTTACAAATATTTCAAACACTGATTGCTTAGCTGCTATTGAAAAATGGAATGCCATATATCGTGGGATTCTAAGGGGTAAAACTACAGTCATTTTGATATGAATTAATCAAAACCATGAAACAAATTAATGACCAAATAACACAGATCATGTATAGAATAGTAATTTAATTTTTAAATATATTGGCTATTGTAAAAAAGAGGAAAGAGCATGACGTTTTGATATGAATTAATCAAAACAATGGGATGGAATTCATGACAAATTGCACAATTCATGTATAAAGCGGTAATTTAATTTTGAAATCATTGAATATCATAAGAAAGAGAAAAGGGTTGGATGTCAAAAACAGCAATATGAAGTTATTATTCGTAGTTTTGATTAATATTTAACATTCACGATATCATTCCATTATACAAGAGAAAAAGAAAGACATCCATTGCATTCAACTTCTTCTATTTTTAAGGAACCTGGATTTATCAAAGAAAATTAAAAGAGACTTCTTTCTTTAGCACAATTCAAAAATTATTTTTTAAAAATATTTATTTTTCCATTAAAATAGCAAAAAAAGTTTTACTGCTTATATATGGAAACTTGCAACTCAATCGGGAATCTATGAACATTTTCAATATGCAAAAGGATGATTAGGATCAAGAAGAGTTCTGAATACATAAAGATTTCTGTAAAAAAAAGTCAACGATGAGAAAAAAATAAACTGACATCTCTATCTAAACAAGTTGCAATAAAATATTCATTTTCTCCAAATAATCACACACCACTCTTTCACGGCTCACTTAATCAACTCTTCAATTGAGATCTTTACCTTTTTTCCCCTTATTTTGCTACATTTACGATGAAAAAAAAGCAAACATCATGAAAGTGTTTCAGTAGCATCCGCCATCTGAGGAAAAAATGGAAGACCAGAAGAAACACTCATCGTGACATCGTGCTCCAGTAAGTCTGATTATGCATGCCATCGATAAGAAAAAGAATGCCTCATTAAGCAGAATGGAGAGATGTTCGATAAAAAAAGGTAATAAAGGTAATTTCACTTGAAGAAAAGTGAAGACAGCCGGCGGCGAAAACTTCGAGTGGACCGAGTGTGACAAAATAAATTCATTAAATTGATTGTTTTGATGACAGTATAAAAATCGTTTGGAATTTTATGAAAGGTATTTACAGTAAAAATACATTAATTCTTTAACTAATCAGACAGTTCTGTGAGATAAATTTCTGTCACTTCTATTTGTATGTTACGTGCTTGAATAACATTAATAATAATTGAGAATTATAGAATTCCTAAGTATTGTCCGCCAATGGCATGCAAGGCGTAGATAACTCGGGCAACATCTTTATTAGAGAGTATGCGAGAAAGTTTTGTGGAGACTACTCCTGCTGGTTTGATCTACTAATTTCTGTGTATGACAAAGTTCAGGATCCATTCCGCTTTATCTCAGAAATTTTATTAAAACTACATTTTTGATATAGTGAACTCATATTAAATTTCATCGCGACTTTTTGCCGTTCTTAAGATAGAGTATACAGTAACAAAAGAGCCTTTTTCGCAAGTCATTGACCTCTAAATATCTTTTTATCACTACTGCACTTTCTCTTACGCCATAGACGGGAAATTAAAATAGCAACATAGCATCTGTCACTTTAGAAAGCTCCCTCAACCATCTGTATCAAGTTAAGGTCACAGTTACATGTAGGGCTGGAAAAAAAATTATTCTGTGTATCATTTCAACGCTTGTTGTAAAAGCTAATTTCAATTCTCTAGTCATCCTCCATTATCAGATAGATGCATAATAACCTCGAATATGTCATTGATTTCAAAGTTTTAATCGTTTTGTGAGTTTTTTCCTCTGATCAATATGGATACGACCCCTTAGCATCAACGAACGGTTCGTATATGAAGATGCGCACGCACTCGGGTGAAATTTAATTCAATAGCAGAGGGTTGTCGGCTGATCTGCGAAGCGCGAAGTAATTATTCATCTTATGACATCGGGAGTGAGTTGAGAATTATATTTTGAATGGGCCTCCCCTTTCGTAAACGGACCGTTTTTTTTTCCTGCCCTTTCAGCCCCCGCAGAAATTGATCGGATCATGTCTGTCTGCTCCGAAACTAAGCTGCCCCTCGGTAATAGCGACGATGGAAAGTAAGCGGGACATTTTAATTTCGATCTTTTTAAATCTTATTCAAAGATAAATGAATTATTCAGGGTATGCAAACGACATCTGAGTCATGATACGCATTTGTAGACACTAGATTTTATTTTTCGACTTGTAAACAGTCGATACTGTCGCTGAAAACTATTAAGCCTAATTATTCATCCGACAGTTTATTGTTACAGGAAGTGAATCTAAAGTTAAGAATATGGGAATACCATATATGGTGCGACTAATGGTCTTCGCAGGCTTGAATGCTGCACATATGGAGAGTCTGTACAGTCTTTAAGAAAATAAATTATTAAAAGAAAAAGACAAATTCACAAAAAGTCAATAAAAAATACTTCATAAGCCTACACCAAAGTCAACATTTATCCATTGGTCACAGAAAAAAATAATTTTATTTAATTATTTGTTCCTATAAAATATGTTATACCATTTTACATTACCCAAAACCCATAATTCATTTATTCAAACTATAATTGATCATAAAAGACCTGATCAACTATCCGACTAAAACCCATAATTCATTTATTCAAACTATAATTGATCATAAAAGACCTGATTAACTATCCGACTAGGTTCGAACGGGATTTTTTTTTAAAAAATTGTGTTTTTGATGTTTTATAATTAATATAAGGATAAAATGATGAATAAAAGTGAAATTAATTAATTATATATGTATCTTTTGAAGAAAAAGCCTACTTTGACGTAAATTTTAGATTTATTAGCAAAAATTAGGATTGTTTTAGAAAGAAAATTATAACAACTTTTCATTTTTTGTAACATATCTTAGAGTGTAAATAACTACTATTTAAGAATTATATTCAAAAATAAAATCTTTGTATGTAATATATGAAATTAGCTATGAAATCTTGGAATTGTTTTCAACAATATTTACATTAAACAATCATAAATCCACTCCTAGAGCATTCGCCTTCAAATCCACAGTTCACTACGTACTGCATGACCTAACGAGCATTAATTATAAATTTGACTAAGATATCTTGGTTATTTTTTTGAGATACAAAGATATTCGTACAGTGCAATTATGACAAAAACTCGTTCTTCAGAAAATGCATTTAAGTTTTTAAATGCTTATAAATAAACATCACTTATATGTCAACAGTTTGCTGTAACTTGGTTTCTAATTGACATAGAGACAAAATAAAGATATCACTGGAAACAGAAACGTACCTATTTTTTTATAACAGCATAAAATAAAAATGTGATTTTCACCCAAATTCCTGTTTTCAACCCAGTCGGATACCTTAAATCATTTATTTCTATAAAATATGCTATACCATTCTCCTACGTACTATTACAAATGTACATCACATTTCATTAATCGGGCGCAAACATATACTTCCTCTGGGTAAAGAGAGAGGACGTGTTCCAATCTCTAGCTTTCGGTTACTCATCTCCCAAAAGGAGTATGGGTCCAATGACTACGGAGGATGATGGCCATTGCCAGCATTCTTAATGACAAGAATGGAGAATAAGATCCCCCAAGGAATCGGTTATTGTCAGCCTTGCCCCTGTAATGATGTTTCAGTCAATAGAAGCCCCACCCTCAAGTAACATGCTTAAGATAGTCTGCAATAAAGTTCTTCGGTGTTCAAAGATTCCTAAGTAGATCTTTTGTTGATTCTGTCTTTCTTTTAGTGGTAATTTTCTGTCATGCTTAATATTTAGCAATAATAAATTGGAATTCTTTTGGATGATGGAAAATAGGGGATTTGATAAATAGGGATAAGAATGACTTCTGTTGGAATGAATGGATATAGATGGGGACTTGGTAATAATTTACGAACACAACTTATTGGGAATGAAATCAAAAATATAAATTTTAATAATCAGATGTATGATATAAAAAGACAACTAAAGACGAAAAATTTTTCTTAATACCAAAGCGATTTTCAAAATTTGTTTTGTTAAGGTTAAAAACAATTAGCTTTCAAAAAGTTCGAATGTTAAGGGACTATGGATTTTGAAATAAGCAAAAATTGACGAAAGCATGACATTTTATTTTTATCGTTCCATTACCAAATATATGTTTATATTCAATTAAAATAGTACCATAAAATGTATTGTTAAAAAAAATGAATATTTGAGGGTCTAGAGAAAAAAAAAGTACATTTTAATGACTTTTCTCAAAATGATATTGTAATTAGATTTAAATATCTTTGAAATGTTCCAGGTGTCTTAATTTTTGGGGAAAAGAAATAAAATTGATAATAAAGATTTCGGTTAAACCTTTAAAAATTTTTTATTTTTTTGTTTATTTTAGTTTAGGAAAAAAGTAAGATTCTTATGAAAATTCAGTAAATGCGCGTAAAAATATTTCTAAAAAATTAGCATTTAATTTGAATTGCAAAATTATTCACAGTTTTGTTCTAAATAGATTTATATTGGGTAATAAGATAAAAAAAATAGAAAAAAATTAAAAATTAAGTCGTTTGAAATATTCTGAAATTTAAAAAAAGATATATATTTCTTATTTTTTAAAAAAATATTTCATTTTAAAAGTTTTTTTTAAAAGTTGACGTATTTATATTTTAATATATATCCATAAAATTTCCTAAAACTAAGTGAATAATTCGCAAAAATGCCTAATAGAGTCCAAAAAACCCTTAAAGACTGATGTCCTGTTCTATTTTTAAAATAATAAATTTCAATAGAATCCTTTATTTTAAAGAAATCTTATTTCCTATATTTAAAAAAATCGAGAAATTTAGCATTAAATATAAAATATCTATTATTATTATGTCGCATTTTTTTTATAAAAAATAATTTTGCTAAAATTATTGTAAATGTAGTTTTTGCAGAGGCTTTGGAAAACTCAAAAGGGAAACAATTACTTTGGAATAACTGATTAATCAATGGAATATTAATTCCAAGAACCCATTTTATCGCATATTAATAGTATAGGATCCTAAATTTGCAGATAGACAGTACTAGATGTTATGATAATAATTCATATATGATTGAGGCGTAGTTCGGAATATTTATCATTCATATAGCTTTATGCATTCATATAGCAATGAAGACGTAAATTAGCACACGCACGCACAAATAAATAAATAAACAAAAAAAAAAAACCCACATTTTAGTCGTACTTTTATCAAACCCATGTCTCCTGTAAGTGCAATTATATTACCATAAAGAATCCCCAAAAAGCACATTTTAGTCGTAATTTTATCAAACCCATGTCTCCTGTAAGTGCAATTATATTACCATCAAGAATCCCCAAAAAGCACATTTTAGTCGTACTTTTATCAAACCCATGTCTCCTGTAAGTGCAATTATATTACCATAAAGAATCCCCAAAAAGCACATTTTAGTCGTAATTTTATCAAACCCATGTCTCCTGTAAGTGCAATTATATTACCATCAAGAATCCCCAAAAAACACATTTTAGTCGTACTTTTATCAAACCCATGTCTCCTGTAAGTGCAATTATATTACCATAAAGAATCCCCAAAAAGCACATTTTAGTCGTAATTTTATCAAACCCATGTCTCCTGTAAGTGCAATTATATTACCATCAAGAATCCCCAAAAAGTGAAATAAAAAGCGACGTGGATTTTATGTTGTTTGATCAGCATCAGCATATGGTATGAACTGACTTACCGATTGGATACTTTGAGAACAACGAAAAACAGAAACTTTGAACCTTATGTTCCGCTGTCCTTTTATTCATGTGTATTTTCGTGTTTGGTTTCACAATTATGCATAACAAGCTACTTTCCATGCAAGAAATTTGTACCCACTCCGTATATTGTTCTTCAACGCCAACAGACTTATCTAAATCCTTTTAGAGTAATAATAAAAATAATAAAACCACATTGAAAGAAGTCGAAGGCATACTGCTTACTTTCATGTTTGATTTTACAACTTTACATAATAAGCCACTTTTTCACCCAAGAAATTTGTGTCTACTCCGTATATTATTTTTTTAACGCCAAGACACTTACATAAATCATTTTAGAATAATAATAAACACAATAAAAATAATAAAAACCTAAGTATATTTAAGTTAGTTGATAATTATGCTTGCTAATCGAGACCAAAAGGCGTGTTAACAAAACTTAACACATCACGATATTTCGCCACTACCACTAAATTATTCGTCAGAAGTTGAACAGAAGTAATTGAATGGATTTCCACAAAAACTATGTGAAATTCTTTACTACAGATTCATAAATGTTTCCACAAGGAAGATTGCGTCTATATGTTAATGGAAAGTATTTAATGACTTCCGTAGATAACATTTTCTCCATTGATTAAATCGCAAGCACGGAACCTTAATGGGAAAGCAGAATCTGTCAGAACATTCGAAGCACAGCATCCCCAATTTTCCTAAATTATTCTGCGCCAAGCATCAAATCCCGGGAGTTCTTTTCTATAATAGTCCTCCCCAGTCTCTTTTTACTCCCCAGACCAGTACTAAAGGCATAGAACAATTTGTCATTTTTTTCCCATCCACCCTCCTGTAGCTCTCTGGTCTCTCTGTTGAGTCTCGAATTCCATTAGTGTGCCGTTACGGCTACCCTGTAACGGGGTCTTCGTCGGTCACGAACCAGCTATTTTCAGACAAAATGCATTATTGAATAGATTTCGACTTGGAAATGTCTTTTAAAGTATAACCATCAAGTTTGTGCGGTACTTCAACCAGTTTCTTTTATTAACTGTCTACAAGTATTAGTGGAAGAGCAAAAAAGTTTGATGCGAAACAGAATACCAAAAAGACATTTTTTTTTTTTTTTTTTTTTTTTTTTTTGCAATGGTAAAAAGGTTTCGAAGGAAAAATATTTTGACTTCGATACTGAAATGTTGAAAGGATTTTATTCTAATAAAATTGTTTGACTCCCACAAACTTTGTTATATATTGTCAGATTAAAAACTAGATTTGCCTTTATTAAATAAAAAATAAAACATGCAGCCTGATTTGTATAAATAAAAAAAAGGAATTGATTGTATAAATAAAAAATTTATTGATTGATTTGTATAAATAAAAAATTGATTGATTCATTTGTATAAATAAAAAAAAGGAAATGTTTTAGAAAAAAAAATATGTTTCCTTAATGTATTATTTGAATTTATATAACATAAAATTTGGAATGTATGATTTTAAAAAACTCATTCAATAATGATTTCACATTAATAATAAGTGTTATGTTTTTTTTATTCATGGTTTATTTACAAACTAAATTATTGTATTAAACAACCAAATCCAAACAACCAAAACAACCAAAATTTGTTTCTTTTTTGCTAAGCATTTTTATTTTACTGGATTTGCTTCATGTTTGTAATTAAGATGGCATTTTGCAATCGCTTTTTTCACTCATGTCTTGGTGTGCTAGGGGATAAAATTCATGCGCTTTTGTATACTTTTGATGACAATACATTTTTTAAAATTTATTCAAACCTTATTTAACAATTATTCATTAATTAAATTAAATTCAGTTCTAATTATATACTTATGACATCGCCTAGAACCAAAGTTGAGAATAGATATTAATATTAAAGAATAGAAAATAAATAAAATGCTTTAAAAAATTCTTTAATTTTTTTTCTCTATCTTCCATTATATTATTATTTTTTAATATTACAATTATAGTGGAAATTGTAGTTTAATATAAAATAATAATAAATATAACATGTAATAATATTGAATAATATATAATAAGTATAAATATTTATAACAAAATATAATATATAAAATAAAATATATTATGCATACAATAATATAATATATATAAAGCGAATCAAGTATTAATTGACCAGAAAATTGTGCATTATGAGGTATAGACTATGATAATAAACTAAAAACAAGTAAGTATTAAATGAATTATTTCTGAGCGTTTAAGTTTTATGTCACTTACACCTTATGACAGATTAAGCAATTTAGCTAAGAAGTGGTATTTGACCCTTTCTAGGGCAGTGGGAAGTAAGCTTCCCACCAAATTTATCAATCTTTGTATAAAATTATGTAGGTTGCATAAGTTCTGACAATTTTTTTTAGTAAGTCAGAAACTTAGATGCTTTAAATCTTTATCTCAGATAAAATGATGTGTCTTCATTAGTTACTTAATTATTAATTAACCAAATTAATTAATTAATCAAATTAAATTTATCTAATAAGCTAAATAAATCCCTTTTCTTATTCTCATTTCAAGCCTAAAAATAATTTAACATAATATGACTAGAAAAAAATGGCCCTTTAAAGGGTTAAATATATTATTATATAATTCAAATTGCATTTGCCTTTCATTTCAATAAATTATATAATAATTTATTGCTGTACTACAATTGCAAATATCCCCATTTAACAACAAGAGAAATGACATCACAAACAAAGTCATAAAGTATTTAATAGCAATTTTTAAAGTTGTAGAGCACTAAAACAAATAACGAAAGAAATTTCCCAGCTAAGTCATGAATTTCACACACCATGAGAATCTCTTGAACTTTGCAAAGGAGCAAATTAATAACAAAATACAGCGGTAGAAAAAGTGAAGGAAGTCCAGTATCGGCTTTAAATGTTTAAGAAATCTTATTAAAAATATTTAAATGCAATCAAAGAGTAATAGAACGAAATATACACAATTCAAAATGCAAATTATTATACCTTAAAAATGTATCGACTTTAAAGAAGGAGATAAACACGATAAATGAATTAAAGTGCCTCTGTCGATAATCAATTGTTTTAAATGATTAGATGACATGCTTGATAAGAAAAGGATTTAAATGTTTGTACAAAATTCTTTTACTTTAATTTAAATCTTTTTTAAAAGCAAGTCCCTCCCCCTCCCCTTCTTTCTTCAGCAAAATCTGTTCCTAATGTGGGAAACTGAGTGACATCTAAACGTTTAAAGATAAATGTTTGTCATCCAAATTTACATTTTTTTTTCCAATCTGGATGAAATTTGGTGAACATGCGTTTTCACACAAGGGATCACCGTCAGTTTTCAAAGTTCAAAAGTTCACAGAAAATTAAGGAAGTGTTTGGTTTTCTTCAGCTATATCTTCGAAAAAAATACCATTTCATAAAAATAATTTTTATATTAAGAAAACTGCTTTTTTATTCATACCAATTTCATTTTCGTGCAAATTTAACTATAATAACTTATCTAAAATTTAATTTGATACACAATCTGTAACAAAATTTCCTATTAATTTTCTATTAATTAATTTCTGAAATTAAACTAATTTTTTTGTTTACTCAAGCCAGTCAACCGCGTACTTTTGACAATGCTATAATTAAGTAAAATAATTACTTTCTTTGGGTACTAATTCCAAAATAGGGTAATCTCTTCAGCTTTTAACAATTATAATATGTACACTTTTTAATATGCATGCCCAGAAATATAAAGTGAAGTGACTCCATTCAATTCCTATGTTTCAGTCTTATAAACAACTAGGAGGAATTTTAAATAAAAAATATTTCATATTATAGCTTAACCAGAAAACGTGTATTTAAATTATGTCTCAAAAATTTAGCGATGTTACTCCTGACAAATAAGCTCGTCATAACGCAACATGCTTTACTTTTCCCATGACGAATATACTCGTCAAAACAGTTAACTAGTGAATAGCTAAGAAATACCAGATGGACACAGCCATCAAAGTCAACTAGTATGACATTATACTGAAAGCATTCTAAGTAAAACTTTAGAAATAAGTTTATTTTAATGGTGTTTTCCACCTTATGAATATATATATATATATATATATATATATATATATATATATATATATATATATATACGCTGAAATATCAAACAGCCGCCTTCAGTTTCTACAATACAGTTAAATTTCTAGATTATATTAAGATACATCATACCAGAAAATTACCTTCTTTTTTTTTCTGTAACCTGATGACATTGCCTTTGTGTCAAAATGACTTTTTCTCCAAAAAAAAGTCCGTGGCTTTCTTCCCTTTATTATGCATTCACCTCACATCTCTATCGAACCGTGAGATGGACAAAAGATTTCATTCCAACCCTCACCGTTCGACCCCGGAGACAAAAGCCTCGTCATCTAGAAACAGATTGGACATCCACCCCGCCCTGGCTCAATTTGATCGGGAGACCATTTCCAGGGTTTGATTCTTTTGTGACGTCTTTAAGCTTTTGGATCCGTGAAAAAGGTAATTTCAGTAGATAACCTACAAGAGAAGGCTGTTTCGGAATTTGTGCATACCTAGTCTGGAAGAATGTTGTTATAGGACATATTTCATCAGCACAATGTTGAATAATATGCAAGATTTTGAAATTACTCTTTCATGCGCAAAATATGTAAAGAAACCAATATACTTTTTTGCTTGTACATCAGAATCTGTGGATCACAAAATTAACTGTTTTTATAATATTTCATTTGATAATGTGTTGCTAATTATCTTACTTTAGGGTGCCAATTTTCAATTTATCGAAAAAAAAAAAAGATTTTTCGAGACCAGTTTCGAAAAATATCGATGTATCAAAATTATGATGATGAATAATTGTTCACGATAAATCACGATACAATAAATCGATATTCACAATTAATTTACGTTTTCGATTTCGTTTTGGTTTATCGATTAGTGTTCATTTTTGTCACTCTTTATTCTTATTGTCCTTCATGCAGAATTTGTGTTAATATTTCTATAAATACAGTCATATTCTAATACATAAAAATACTTGTTTTAAACGCAGTCTTATAAATTGTAACATGCAGAATTGCTTTGGAATTGAAACACTTTATTAAAGGGACTTAAAAAAAATTATTTTCTAACTAATTTTATTCGAAAGAAAAATATTTTTATTATATAAATTGAAACTTCGTTTCATTTGGAGTCGTTCTGATCAGTCAATACGTTAAGAGATGCGATTTATAACTTATAATAGATATAAATAAATAATGATATAGCCATATATCGAAAAATATCGATATGTGTTGAACGATATATCGCGATGATGAAGTTCCGTCATCACCCATTCCTATTTTTGGGTATTATGTTTTGCAAAATTTCTGGAACGCTCATTTGAATAAAAATATTGAATGAAATTTCAGTACATTATACTTGTTTATAATTAACAGAATGTTGATTAAATATTGATTCATGTTTAAAATGTGTGATTGTACTCAGTGTTAATAGTTTGCCTCTCAGGAATTATCCAAAGAAATTAATAATTATAAACATCTTTTCTTCCCCAAAAAAGAAAAATACAGAAAAAATAAACAGAATTCCTATTTAATGTTTGTTATTATTTCTAATTAATGTTCATATTTTCTCGTATAGAAAGAGAGAGAGAAAATAATCAACAGAAGATTCAACCTCAAGATTTTTAATACATTTTCTAGCTTTAAACCTCAATAAATATGAAATTTTTTTTTTTTGGAATTATGTCATTTAGTCTGCACAAAAGATAAATTGAAATATGTTATATGACTGGAATAGTGTTGGCTTTAAATTAAACAGACCAGATAAACTTATTTGTTTTGTCCATAGAATTGTAGAACTGTTTCAATTTTCAACCAAATCTGTCAGAATTATGATTGACTGTTTATTTAAATGTGCGTGAAAACGGTGGTTCAAAAATCAGAATTTAGAAAATGGAAATTGAACTGAGCATAAAATTATTCATCTCTATCAAAGTTTAAATCTCATTGGTCAATAGAATGAGTTTGAAAATATAAGCACGATTCTGCTCGTTGTGCTAGGAAACATAACGCAAATGCGCCATTCTGAGCATTTACACTCTTTGAAAATGGAATAAAAATGAACCAGAAATGTTAGACGAATGTCAAGAAAAAGATTTTAAAAAGCGGTGAAAATAATTATGTTAAAAAAATAGAATTTTATAATTTTCTTTCAATAATATGACATGTTGAAATCTAACATTCAATGTACGCAGCACATATTCTTTAATTAAAAAATCATTCTTATGTAATGCAATAACAATTTGATAAGCTGGCTGTTTAAAAAAATTATTTTATTTAGTAACTCCATATCAAAAACAGATTTATTTTTCATATGTAACATATTATTATTCATATGTAACATTCGTTTAACTTGGCCTCAAAATCGAACTTATCTATTGTAATTTTATAAACAAAAAAGTTTCCCCCTTCGTTACAAATATGAGACCGTGAAGATATTCTTTTTATCATCCAACTGACATTCTAAACAAATCTCGCTTAACCTTCCATTTAATAGATTGGGAAATAAATAAAATATACATCAATATATCCTCCTCTGGAAAGAATTTATAAACATATTTCTGTGTGGCCTCGTGTCTCATTTTTTGCAGCAGACGATTCTTTCCTTTTATATTTATCCCCCAACAGTGGCAGCAATTTTAAGTAGATTTCGATGTATCTTGTTTATAGCAGATAACGGTTGATGATAGGGAATTTCTTCGATGCTAGCTAGAATTCCAATTTTTTTAAGACGTTCACATAAACAGCGAGGAAACTTTCAATCATCATATTCTGATAATGTGTATCAAATAATATTCGAGTTAACATCGCGAAATATCTGAAATAAGTGAAATATTTTATTTTAAAGTGATATCACTTGTTGGCAAACAGAATAAAATAATTGAAGTAATAGAAAGTAATGATTTTTCTTAACCCTCCTTCAATAATTACAGTATACCGTGTATATTATATATATATATATATATATATATATATATATATATATACTAAATATTAGCATTCGCCTTATCATTTAACATTGATATAATATATATATATCAATATTAAATGATAAGGCGAATTAGTCCTTCAAACCGTTTCTTTCTTTTTTTTTCTCACTGTCAAACAGTTTTATCTTTGAAACAATTTTAGCTCTTTACTAAAAATAACTATGTCTAGAAACTTGATGTTTGATATAATGCGTAATAACGGTCCTTTCAGCAGCGATGTCAAAAGGAAATAAATATAAAAAGAATGAGGAAAAAAGTTTACAATTTTATCCGTTCGAGATGGAAATTTTTCCGAAATATAGCTGATTTATCATTTATTTCAAAGTGCGATTATAAATAGGTTTAACAATAGACACCTTAAGTTCAAAAGTGAAGGAGGGAAAACCAGGAGCTACGCAACAAAAAATCTAAAACAACAGTGTTTTCTAATTTAAATAATTAGAATAAGTAAATAGTTCGAATTTAAATAGTTAGAAAAGGAATTAAAAAAATTCAAATGCAATTTTTAAAAATATATAGTACGTTTTTAATACAAACTAAGAAGTATAAAATAATTTCTCAAAGCATTACACAGTTGGTACCAAAAATTTGTAACTGAATTTTAAAAATTCATAATCATAAATTTTTATCGTAATCTTTGAGGGTTTATAAATATGTATGGGGCTAGGATAAATTGTTTTATACTTTTTTGTCTGTTTTAAAAACCCAGGATATATATTATTTTTTTTATTTAAATAGTTATTTTCCGGGTATTTTGATTTGTGTGTGTGTGTGTGTGTGTGTGTGTAATTTTGAAATTCATTTTAAACTAACTTCCCGATGAGCTAATGACATGACATTGTACCATCTGTCAGTAATAAACGTTTTTAACACTTTAAAGAACGTTAAAAAGACAAGAAAGAGAGTTAATATGACATTGCCATCCAGTTCTGAGCTATGTTTAATGTTTCGAATCTCTAACTCATCGGAAAGTTAGTTTAAAATCGATTGCAAAATTTGCACCGAACAGACAAACAAACAATGGAGAAATCGAGTTCATAAAAACGTGTTAATAATAATTTAAACTTAGTACCCACATAATTTTATACATAATTTAGAAAACTATACAAAGAGTGTTGCAATTTACATTAGCTCAAATGGATTCAAAACAATTCTTTTTCTAAACAAAGTAACTTGATTTCTCATAAATAGAATCATGTCAGGATCATAGAGTTATATATTTCTTGTTTCACGTAAAATGCTTAATTATTATTTAACTACTTCACAAAGCTATAAAATTAAACACTAACAATTTGGCTACTTAAAATATGTATATTCATTGGAATCAAATTTTGTGACGTTTCATTCAAGTCATAAATAAGTATACTTGTATATTGTTTTAAATGAGTTAATGATGCACGCGATTTTTATTTGGCTAGATGATATAGGCTGGAATCTATCAATCTGTTATACTGTTATCCAGCATATCAGAAATACAAATTTTAAATTTTGCAGGCTTGAATAGACGACAAAACAAAGTTATCTTTAAAGTAGGTGACCATTTTAGAAAAAAATCAAGTCCTTATAATCCATATAAAAAATAAAAAGGCATATCATCATTAGATTTGAAAACTGAAACCAAATTATTTGTCCTCCTGGCAACCACAGACTCAACTTTAATCTATTAAACAGTTATGACTAAGTTTCATATTTCATTCTAAAATGCTTTGTATAAATACCAACTTCTCAATTAGCAAATTGAATATTTAGAATTAAAAAAAAAAAATACAAAATGAACCGTATAAAAGTACATCGAGAGAATCAGAGTCTAATAATAGCATATTTTTAGCATAAAAATAAGCTATTACAACTTAATTGCCTCAATAGAATATATATATCAAGAAAATATAAATGGTCCCCTAGAATTTGACATTATTTTATTCTGAAAATATCAACGTCGCAAAGAAAATATCAAATAAACTATCTAACCATTTAGCTATGCATAATTTTTTACAAACGTCATAAGATCGCTGTTGAATACAATAATCAAAATACGTTTTCTTGAAAGCTATAATATTTCATCACACATTTGATATATAAATTTTTTTATTCTTTTACTGTATGATATATGTATTCAACACTATCCTGTATCCTTCGAAATTATCTTCACAATAACCAGACGCCACCAACCAAAAAAAGATACAACGGAATAACAGTTGATCATTTAATGGCCACCGACGGGCCATAAATGATCAGTCCGAGAAAAGCACCAAATAAATGATACATCAATTCCGAAAGTGAGAAAAGGGAGAGAACACTTTCTCATGCACTCCTCCAGATCAGGCCACTGGGCAGCCATCCAATCCTCTCCCCAACGTAATAAATGACCTATGAGCGAAATCCAATATGTGGTAAGGGAAGTGGAAACATTTGTTGAATATGCCGCCTCCAGATATATTGGAAAAGAGATCCGATTTCCACTGCTGGACGGATCTTGAGCCATCCTGTCAGAACCACTGCAGAATTATGGATCTGTTGGCCAATCTCACACCTGAGACGGATGGTGGAAGAAGTGAGTTTTAACGGATTAGGCAAGAGATATCTGTGTTATTTTTGGAAGAAATATTGGATGCGATGGTATTTTGTTTATTTGCTTGTTTGTTTATGTCCAGATTTTAGACAAAGTTTCGAAATTCCTGCTCAAATCCAGGGTTTTCTTTATAGCAGCGAGCTGTTTATAAAATATGAGATACCAATTTCGAAATCTTTTATCATTTGGGACCTAAATTTAAGTATGAATTTCCCCTTTTTCCGAAGGTTTCTTAAAAAAATATTTCATAATTGTAAATGCTTATAAATTTTAAAATTTTAAATATTTAAGATAAAAATACTGTTCAGATCTCTAGCAATTAAACAGAAGTGTGTGTGTGTGTGTGTGCGTGCGTGCGTGCGTGCGTGTGTGTGTTGGTGCTCTACAAACCAAGCCGTTTAGCTTAGAGCTATTATACTCGTCACATATAGCCTTTAAAATACGGAGATTTATACAGTAGTTCAAGTATTTCAGTTTTAATTAAAATTCTAGTTAATTAAAAATTAAGCAAAAGATTGGCTTTTTGCCACCATAACTGCTAAAAATATTGCAGCACAAAAAATTGTATTTACATCACCTAAAGATTCCAAAAATTATCTTTTCAATAATACCAATATTTGCCGCATTATTATTTTCTTTCATTTTTAAACATTTTTTAAAAATATTGTAAACATATTTTGCAATAATATATTTCATTGCTTAGTGAAAATCATATTGTTTCCATTGTTTGTAAGAATCCTAGCTTGATGTTGTTGTTAATGATCAAGATATGAAGATTCTTTCCTACAGAAAATCTTTCCATGTTCTGCAGATATACTTTTAATAAAATTTTTGAAATTTGTTGTTCTTCCAATCAAGATTTAATACCAGAATTAAACAGTTTTTAAAGTCTGCCGATTTTTAAATACTGTTGCTCTTTCCTGTGACATAAAATGAATGCATATAGTTAAAGACACAGTTCCTTAATTTTCTAAGTGAACAATACAACAAAGCTGAGAACAATGATTAGAAAGTGTAAAGCTTCTGAAATGAGCTAATGTTTATCCCATTTTGTGGCTTAAAAATATTTTCAGAGAAATCTTTAAGCCCAAATTTCTCAAAATGTTGAACAAAAATTTTTAAATCTCTATCATTCTCGGCGAACCAGATAATCGAAAGAAAAAAAAACGGTTTTTAATTAATGAAATAATGTAGAGAGTAAACACTAGAAATACAAAGCAGAGGGATTGGAGAATTTTGAGTGAGAAACAAAAGAAAGAATTCTTTTAATTAATAAATCTTATTCTTCTGGATTAAAATACACAAAAAAGCAGATACGTTTGAAAATAATCAGAGAGGTTTAAAAGAGTATGAAGGGAGCTGATTGAAGTCTTAGAAATTTATAACTCGCCTTTTAAAATTGTTCTTTGTTCTCAAATCACAAAAAGACAAGAATAGATACTTAATTCCAACATATTAATAGATGAATAAATATCTTAATTTTTTAATTAGAAGCAAGTCAACTTCTGATAGAAAAGGTTTCTATGCAATATAGAAACAAAGCAAAACAGTCAGATTAATTATAGTAAAAAAACATCGTTTTTAAAGTAGCAAAGAAAAAAACTTCTGTTTAAAAGAGGACTCTCATTATTTCCCTTATTGTTTCACTGTTTCCTGATTAAAAATATAATAACGCCAAAAGAATTCAGCTCCGATATTTTGCTGAATCTCCACATTTTAGTCTTCTCGATTTTTTAAAAATTATGTTTGTCTGTGTTGTTATTATTATCACATCATAATGTAAGAATGTGTTCATGATCCCAAAGTTCCATGAATCCCATCAAAAGCTTTTATTTACAGCAGACCTATCATACATGAAAAACGAAACCGCAGAAAATATTATAAACTTCAGATAGAAGCCATAAACATCCAGCAAGAATTCGTAATGAGATAGCCAAGAGAAATTAGTAATAAAAGAACCAATCAGTTTTATTTAATATGACGTTAACATTCTGAAAGATGCGATGTGCGATTAATTACTTTAAACAATCTATGAAAATGATAACTCTAAAATACAACAAGCAAAACTATTTAAAACTAGAATTCTAAACTGGGATCGTTCGGAACCAATAGGAATTGACATAAAATGCATATACGATATTCTTTGTAAGAGACTATCTAAAAAAACTCTAAATATAAAATGCATATCCTATTTTCTTTCTATGTTTAACCGAAATATTTATTATCAATTCAATTTAATTTCTTCAAAAATTTAGACACCTTAAACATTTCAAAGATATTTGAATCTAATTATCATTAAAATCATCATCATTTTGAGGAAAGTAATAAAAATTGGCTTTTTTTTCTCTAGGCTTTGAAGTATTCATTTTATTGAACAATATATCTTATAATACTATTTTAGTTGAATATAAACATATATTTTGGTGTGATAACGATAAGAAAAAAATCCAATGTTTCTGTCCATTTTTGTTTATATCAAAGTCCACTCTTCCCTTAAAAACAAGCGTTTAAGAGTTATCTCACTTTGAAGATTTAAAAACTTATCTGCAAGCAATTAGTTCCGTTTCATACGTAAGTCAAATCCGATTTATATACGAATAATAAATTGAAATGTAAGAAAACGCTAGACAGTTGCATGAAAATAGCTTATTTATTAGTTTATTTATCAATAGTTTATTTTCGTCTACTATAAACTAGTTTAAATTATTCGTAGTTTGTAATCTAAAGGATGCAATGGAAAAAGTTCTATTTTCATATCGAAGATAAGCATCGAAAATAATAAATATGTCATCTTTTACCTCACAGAACAAGATTTACAAATCCGATATCCGTAAGTTTTATAGTCACGACAGCTACCGACAAATTGCCAAATATTGACACCGTTCCCAAGGCAAACGGAAACGCGTCAGCTATTGATTCTATAAATAATATTCAAACAGAAATCCTCCTCTAGCAATGAAATCAATGCTATGTGTTATCGGTGGTGGATGTTAAAAAAAAAGCATTTCGTAGATTTATTCATGTATTTTTCTGTTGTTTATTTTCAGTCTGAGACGCCAAACTATTTTGAATAATCGTGTGCACAGTCCCATTTCTTATTCCTGCCTTGTTCGAAACAGCAGCGAAGCGCTATTGCGACATGCTGGGACACATTCGACTCGGACAAGCGAGGGAATTCGTTAGCATATATATGAGTGCTGAGCCCGAAAAGCTGTTTGTTTTTCAAATGCAGAAATGATCAGTAGTTTCCGGAGGAGGAACTGTCGTTACCTTCTAAGTACCAGCGAATCGATTCAATATCTAATATATAAAAATGAATTTTTGCTTGTTGGTATTTTATGCGCTGCCGTACTGTTCATCCGATTGAAATAAAACTTGGCCAGCTTATTGCTTTGAGCCCAGAAAATCTATGTTTTTCACATGGTGAGTTGTATGTTGGATGCTCATGATCGGACAGCCACGGAATTCGTTTTTGCTGAAGACTTAAAAAACAAAAAATAATGTTTACCCTAAAGAATATTTAAATAATAATGCCAAAAAATAGAATGAATATTATGTATACTTCTCCTTTATATATCATTCAATTTTATTAAATATATTCATTGCCGACAAGAAAATAAGCATCATTCTTTCTATCATTCCTAATTAAACAAGATAGCTATTTCAAATTTCAAACGATATTTCCAAAATTACTTCTTCTGAGGCAGCAATGCGCCGGGTACCAGCTAGTACAGAATAAAAATAGATGCATTGTTTATCTTTATTAAATCACACAGCATTAAGTTCATTTGATGGATAGTTTATAATCTTATAACTTTAAACGAGCAACTCTTGTATATGTATAAATTTATTTCATGCATCTCGGAAACGACTCTAACGATTTGGATGGAATTTTATATTCAGATATGGTTTCGCTTTTTAATTTTAATCTATTTAGGTGTCTTTCCTGGAAAAATACGATTTTGCAAACACACACAATTTTTTTTACTAACTATTAGAATAAGTATATTCAACTTCCGTTTCAAAATCTGGGCAGTGCAATATAGTCAACAATCAGAATAAAATGAATGAAGCGTGTGTTGCGGTGCCTCAGTTCGAGTCGCGCTGTTTGCTTTATTTTTTTACTTATGTGTTTATATTTAATTTTTTGCTTTCTATCTATATAGGTATCTTTCCTGAAAAAAAAAACCCGCGATCTTACGCGCGCGCGTACATACATACACACATTATATAACTAATTATTAAAGCCTTTTTTATCTGCTCTCATGCTGACGGACCCTCTTTCACCATGGTAAAACTGAGTGTAAGTTCAAAAATTTAAGTAATAATAGATAAACTGTGGAATGAATAATGTAATATAGAAGACTGTTTCGAATAACATGTTGAACTAAGCGCAATCATTATTTTTTTAAAATTTAAATGACTAGTTTCTATGTAAATAAGATTGAAAACTATTTATGTGTAATCAGTAAGTAATTTGTATCTAAATATTTTCTCCAAAAACACGATTTTACATTAAAAAAAAAACTATGCAGAACGAAGTTTGGTTTTCCAGATATGACAATTATACGATAAAAATTTCTAGATCATCTTGTGAAATCTAAAACTTTCACCGTTGTAGGGTAGTAATCTAATCAATTTTCGAATCGCGATGGCCTTATGTAAGAATCTTGAATTCAAAATAGAAGATTTGCAATTCGAGAGCAGATTCCACACATATACCTTCCGCGTATGCGGAAGTGATGGGCATAAAATCCGTTGGGTTCAAATGTCCGTCCGATGATGTGCGTGAAAATCCGAGATGCTGCCGGTTCAGGTATCTTCGCAGCTGTGAATCGACCTTGGAATAAGGGAAATATACATATAGATAGATGTTTCGCTTTCAAAGGGCGTCCTGATGCTGAAAAAACATCAGTACGTTTCACCTTTTCGTATCATATATTTTGTTCGCCCGATGATGTATCTGAAAATCTGAAGAGGTAGTATTTGTTTGAGTATCTTCGCAGTGGCGTAACTACTGGGGCAAAGGGTGTATTGAGCCTCTGGTGCCAATAATAAGAAGTGCCGTGCGAACTAAACGTCAGAATGTTTGTGTTACTCTCTTTAGAATCAACTATAATAAAGGGTCAGAAAAATAATATCACTGCGGAAGTTTGTATCACTTTTTAATATCAAACATTTTGTTCCTCCGATTATGTGTATGAAAGTCTGAAGAGGTGGTATCGGCTTGGGTATCTACGCAGGGGCATAGCTTCTAAGGGACAAGAAAAGTATTGAGCCTCGGATGCCAGTATTAAGATATATAATGCAAACAAAACATCAGGATGTTTGTATTACTTTCTTTAGAATAAAATGTAATGAAGGGACGAAAAAATAACACCACGGCCAGGGCGCCATTTACAGTTTCTAAACTATTAATGACAATCGAGTACAAAATAATGCTACCAACTGCGCCATTGTATCTTCATCATCTAATCATGATGACGAACATTACAGTTGAAACGTTAGCACATTGACAAAGTTTTCTTAAGAGTTATTTTAAAATGCTTATTTTAGAATTTCAGCGACTATAAATCTATTTTCTGCTTGATCCTACAATTTTCATGGGCTTATTACAGATTTGAATTATATTATGTTGGTATAGAATAGTATGCAATTAAGAGTGCGCTTCGTTTTAAAGATATCTGAAATGTATAGAATATGCTACATCTAAACAGTAATTTTCAAAAATCGGCAGTAAGAGAGTTAAAAGATCTATTCTATCAAAAATCTATCGTATGAGTGGGCCTAGTAAGCATTATTTCTGTCCACGATTTTGATGAATTTGGACACGATGAGTTTCTGTTCTTTGGTTACTATGATGACGGATAACTGGAGAAGAAAAAAGATGCCGCCTCCAGTGTAACTCTAGTTATCTGATTATAATTCAAATTATCATACAATATTTACTCCACCGAAACTTCAAAATAAGTAAAGAATTCGAAGTTAATTTAAAGCAGCAAATTTCGGTAGATCTTCCTTTACTGTTAAGCTAGTTTTATCGTCTTACATATGGTTCTATTAAATTTTGAAATCTATTCCCAAGAACGCATAACAGAAAAATAAACGTTACGTGAATATTAAAAAATATAATTTTATGAGAAAGAAAGCTTTAAGAAGAAAAATTTATTTCAACTTTAAATTTAATTCATACATATCAAAGCGCACTACTTGGTGAAATGCTTGGAAACTGCATAGATAATTAAAAAACATACTTCAATTTAGAGACTTTTTATAATTCATTAAATAAGTTTCTCTTTTTAATTTTAAAAATATGATACTAAATTTTTCATTCAAACATACAAATCCTAATTATCCTTACATTTTAGACGATACATGTAATTAACGTACACCGTCCTGGAATTTCATTATTTAAGTGTTTCTAAATGTGTAGCAATATTTTTAATATCGTCTCTGAAGAAATTAAGATATTTGAAAACAAAAGAAATTAGAAAAATTTACAAAATTTCTTTTAAAAAGTTCATGTATATTCACTATTTCA
Organism: Argiope bruennichi; assembly: GCF_947563725.1. NCBI lineage: Eukaryota > Metazoa > Arthropoda > Arachnida > Araneae > Araneidae > Argiope > Argiope bruennichi. The sequence goes on from NC_079154.1 coordinate 63,689,208, forward strand.
ACCAAAACAAATAAACATTTCCAAATATCTAACTCGGAAACAAAGTATAAAACGTTTTTAAAGCTTGTGCAATGCATTACATTCAGATGAATAACGGTTTGGCAAAGAAGGAGAAAACAAACTTTCACTTCAAAAAAAAAAAAAAAAAAAAAATCCACGATACGAATGTTGCCATTTAGAACATTTCAAATAACAGTGTTCCAAGGTGATAAATGGAGGCCTATAAAACGATCAAAACACTCATGGATAAGAAACGGATCTCGATATGGGACGTTAAAATAAATGGTGTTTTTTATACTTCACAAAATACAGCTGATTCACATATAAAAATCCTAGATGCCGTGAAATGTGTTCCGCAAGGAAAGATAGATAAGGTTTCTTGATCCCTCGGTCCATTTATTACAGGTACTTATACTTGAAATTGAAAAGAAGCCAGATTTTACAGGGGTCATGGGAATCATTTTTTAGTGATTTTTTTAAAGATTTATTTCGTTATTTATTTTTATTATTTTAGATCATGGTGCTACTTTCTAGTCTACAAAGTATAGAAAAGGAAAGCATCGTAATCATTACAAAAAGTCCAACATTTTACAGCATCTCCATGTTTTAGATCACCCTGCGCACTTAAAATGGATTGAATGTCTGTCTGTTTATGAAAAATATTAACTTTAAAACAACACTGCAATATCCGCATGAAGGTTAATATGCGCCAAACATAACAAACTACAGTTTTGGCTTATTACAAAAATTGTAATTTATCAAATTTTAGAAAACATGAATCTATAAGAAATCTATTTGTCTTTGTACCCATTCGTCTGTATACAAGTGGAGAGGATAACTCAAAAACGCAACCAACTAGATAAATGAAATTTGGAATGTGGTTTTATTAATAAAATTACTATTCACATCACATTTTGGATCAAATTCGTTAACCAGTTGACTGTTCAAAACGTGGCAAGCTAGATGATTGAATTTTAGTATATGATCCCTACGCGAAAACCGTCAAAATTCATTTGATTACAAACTAAATCTACTAAATGTTTGCATGCCTCTGATATTACAAAAAAACGTAAGGAAGAAAATAAATTCGGTATGGGGTCTTGACACAAAAAAAAAGTAGATTTATATGAAGATTTGGACTTAATTAGTCTTCGAGATGATGCTCAGTTTCAAATTTTATACTCAGTTCTTTTTATAATACTATAAAGGCAGAGAAATCATATATGTTTACAAGAAAACCGAGAAGAGAGCTCTTAGCTAGTTTCACTCATGAGTCTATGATCAAATGTAGAGGACGACGCGTGAGTTGACACCTGTCTTGTTAAACAACTTAACTGAAATTATTTTATCTATAGTGGTAGCTTAGTATATAACAAATTTCTTTAATAGTCCAAAAAGTATTTATAAATTAAAAAATATTAAAAAAAAAAATGAAAGTTATCATTTGATGAAAAGACTTCATTTAACGGCTATATAATGATTATTTTCGACAATGATTTTTCTGAATTTATTTTATTGAAGCAAATAACTTTATTAAATATTATTAAAAAATTTGAAAACATTTGTTGCCAACATTCATGCGTACATAAATATATTTTCAATTGAGAATAAAAGCTGTAATCAGACCATTTTGTAGAAATTTTAAATCAGACGATTCATTCATTCACGAATGAATTATTCATTCACGAATAATTAAAGAATATCTAGCTTTTGAGTCAATTTTTACAAAAGCTGATAGCATTGTCTATTTGAAGAAAGAATTACATTACATAGATTTTTTTTTTCGGAAATTGAAGTCTAAAGGCCATTTTTCTTGAACAAGCCTTTCCGAATAGCTGGCATTTAATAAAATGAACAACAATGACATTTTTAAAAAATCAAGGGAAACCAAAATAGTCTGTTTGTTAATTTCAATATTTTTAAATTTATTTTAGAAAAACTTTAATCTTATAAACTTTAATCCTTTATGAATAAGATTAAATAGGATTCAAACCACAAATTTCATTATTCTTAATTATTTGAACAGATAAATAATCAGCAGATTCAAATAAAAAATTTAAAAATATTTTTAAGAAAATGAATGTGAGTTAAACTCTGCTATTTGTCAACTAATAAATATATTAAAACATTTTTTAAAACATACTTTTTTTCTATTATATTGCCGCATTGAAAAGAGGCAGTCGACTCTCCATGGCCGAACTGGTCTCGTAATCAAGAGATCGCAAGTTCGAATCTCGCTAGAAACAATGCGATTCACAGTTTGTGTAAATATTTAATACCTTGATTTTATGTTTCCCTTTATTTCATGTTCCAGCAGATTCTGGACCTTTCTTTAGTTTACCAGATAATTGTTCTGGACTTTTCTGTCTCCAGAAAAATATTCTAGAACTTTCCCTGTTAGTATAAAAGCAGATCTGTCAGTCACTGTGTTCTGAGTTCAGAGTTGAGTTAATAAATTGGTTTAACTCTACTTCTTGTGTGTGTCATTGAGTTCCATATTAAAGTACCTACGTGAGAATATTAGAGATTTATTTAATTTAGTTTTTTTTTTCATTTATTTAGATTTTAATTTATAATTCATTATTACGAATATTATAGAATTTTTTGATCAGCTTTCCTTGAATTCAATAATAGATAGTACCATTCATACAGAATTAAAATTTCATTAAATTAATGGTTAATAAACAGTTCTGAAATTATGAAAATATTGTATCAGCGTGGAGAACACGCAAGTGTACAAAATCCAAAACTTCAGTACAACAGGAAGGGCATCAGAATTATGATAAAAAAAATGCCACTTCTTTTGACTTGAAAATGAAAAGAAACAAAAATGAGTATAAAAATTAAATTATATTGAAAATTATTCACGTGTTTCTACAAATACAATCCATGTTTTCCAGATATTCTTCGAATTTACTATATTCAAAAAATGATCACGGAAATAAAATCTGTGGCGGAAATTTTATTAAAGTTCTTCGTTTTAATAATTATTCTAACAGGAAACCGAACATACTCCAAAGTCACCACTTCGGTTTACGTAATGCAAAAATAAGCGCATTGGAATATTTCAAAAATAATGTTTTGATAAACTGAAGGGATGATACTTATTTAAAGGAAGCAAAAGTTTAGAATTCAGATAAAAGCTCTTTAATAAATTACTTTTAAATTAAATGAAGCATCTATTTTTCGAATGATATTGGTTTACTTAAAATAGGAGAGTTCTTATCGATTTTAACTCCCTCCTCCTTTTCCAGTCTTTAATTAATTTCATTTGATGCTATATTAAGTAGAGGGGCAGACTGTTACTCAATTATTTTTCTTTCTTTCCTAGTTTGCAAATTCTTTAGGTAATCATTTCGCCGAATTAAGCTCGGAGAATTTGAATTTTACACCGAAAAGCTTAAGGGAAAGAAAATCAATCTATTTCGCTATCCAGCAGGAATTAAACTTTTTTTAAGTGCGATGTCAGCTATCTTTCGATACTATTTTACAGGGATTAATTTGGAGTTCTGCTGAAACTGAATAGAAGACGACTATTTTTAATAGGATTAAAATCTTAAAATCCGGGTTCGGCAATATTGATCAAGCTATGATGAGCAGCTGATTGCGATATAGGGAAATTTTTAATTAAAATGGGATTCTGTCAAATACATTTGACGCGCTTTGATCATATTGAAGTAAGATTAAATACTAAGACAAAAAATATATTTTTAAAAAGGCGCTTTTATTAACAAAATAAAATGTAAAATGCTATTTCTTAATCAAAATATGGTGGTCAACACAAAATCGAAGATCGCATCAAACGATGATAGATATGCCGCAAATAAATTGAAATTTTAATCAATTTTATAATTTATTTATTTCTAAATAATCAGACCCCCCCCTCTTCTTCCTTCCCCCAAAAATACAGTCTCTCAGCCCCAATCATTGGGGACACTTATTTTTCAACTCTTCATTTCAGCATTTCGGGGAATTTTGGTGATTTTTATTTTTTTATGAAAACTCATGATCTTTAGACATGTTATTATAGTCGTGTTCACACCTCAACTCTTCATTTTCGAGAGAATTATATTAAAAAATTCTTCTTAATTTTTAAAAAGTAATTATTTAAAAAAAACTTTGACAGAATTCCCCAGCCACAACCACAATGCGGATTTCATTGACTTTTGTTCCATTTGGAAACTCATGACATTTAAATGTATCGTCAAAGGTAGCCTGTCCTCCTCCGCCATCCATTTTCAAAATAAATAAATAATAATAATAAAGATTTAACATAGCTCTTAGCTTCAAAAGTGGGCTGATTTTTGCAAGTTAATATTGTTACTTACAGTATACAGCTTAGAAGTCAAAATGCTTCATATTTATTGTGCAAAGATAATTTAAAATAATTCTTTCAATCAATGCGATAAGATGTCGTTCATCAAAGATGGTTTATGCTAATAAATTAATACTATTAATTTGACAGACGAAGAAATGGTTGCCAAAGACGGTTAATATACTTTTCAATTTTAAGGAATTTTTTTTGAATTTTCCACCTTGGGAATTTTTGCTTTTTTTCCTCAATATAGTTTATTCTTATCATAGAGTTTCTATCAAAAGATCAAGCTTTCAGGATTTTATATTGACTACCAATAATAATGTAATTCTTTATAAAAATTATATTTCTTAGCCTTAAAAATAATAAATTTTGAAATAATAATTCATTTTTATTGGAAAATTGATAATGAAATTTCAATAATTATTGAAATGAAATAATAATTCATTATCATAATTAATGAAATTTCTTTACCAATTTTTCTCATTCATTACCATACGGTATCTCTCAAATGGATCCAAAATACAATTATACAAGTTACCTGATAAGTACACTATAAGTGAGTGATAAATTAAAAACAGCAAACATGAAAGAAATTAAATAAAAATATTTAAAAGTTAAAAGTCTAAGAATAAAAAGTTGGGATATTCTCAACCTTATTATATACAGTGTTCCTTCTTTTATTTCTTTTTTATTTAGTATTTGTAAAGAAATCTTAATTAAATAATTAATGCATTTATTAATTTTAATTGAAAAATTAAGTTTATTACAATTTTTTAAAAAAATATTTTTTATTTCATTTTATAATTTTATTAGTAAAAATTTGCATAATTTTTACTGAAAAATTAATAATTTACATTATTAAGTTTTTGATTTTATTAAGCAATTTGTTAAAAGCTGAAAGGAAAAATTGGTGGTAGGAATTTTGAAGCTGTACAGTAATAACAAACAATAAAAAAAATTAAAATCTAACAATTAGAATTATTTTCCCGAAAGAGTATAAGGTAATTCTTATGATTCCTCTCCTAATTTAATAATCTTAAAATTAACTTTTAATATTTTAAAAGACCTAACTTTTAAATAAAAATGGGAATTTTTCTTCAAATAATGAATTATATCTGTAAATATATACGTTCGAAGTATCTCAAGAACAATGCCATTATAGAATTGAGGTTATCAATTTATAAGTCAGTGTGGATATGAAAACATCACAAATTTTAAATTTTCTTGCAAGAAATTCTAATTAGAATGTGAGCATTTAGATAAGAGTTCAGAAAAATGATTTACATATTTACCAATTATTTTGCAAAGGATTGGTAACACATAATGGTTTTGAAAGTGGCCGCCCGTTCAAAAACACTGCAGAACCGTAGCACCTCCAACTGCTTTAGTGAGTAAATGTGACGATTTATTTAATTTTGCACGTAATAACATTATTTAAATCCACCAGTAATTTAATTGCATTCCTTTTACAGCTCTCAATAAAACTTTAAAAAAATTCTTTCTTCCATGTAAATTTCCTCACCAAAACGGGGAAAAAAAAACTTTCTGTTCATTTTTGCAGTATATGTGTAGTCGCTTTACACAATACCCAAAGCCATTTTTGGCGACAATCCCACTCCACCCTAACGGAATATGAACACCCTAATGACCATAAAATACCCGTATTGGCAATAAAAACTACCCGTACTAAAAAGGCGTTTAGCACAGACCTGCCAATAACTTTCACAAAAGCAGCATCATATTACTAACCGTCCACAATCCTTTTTATTTTCCTGGCTCTGTGCAAAGGACAATCCCATAATCCCACCGCAGGCAAATCGCACTTGTTGCTTCCATCTCGTTTGGCGCGATCGTGAATGGATGGGCGCCAAAAAATAAAGAAAAAGCACATCCAGCGCGGGCTTGCTCGATCAATGTATCGATCAACCCAGCCAACGTCTGTGCCAGACGGCTTGACGCTATCGAACACGCTTTCCTCCTCTTCCCTCCCACGTACCTGTCTCATCCTCCCCGGTCCCTCAGTGCTCTGCATCCTCCCCGAAGTTTGTTCTTTGGGAAGACAAAGCTCTCCGAACCTTGGGGGTGCGCCAAAAGAAAATTATCACATTCGCGCTTGGCGGCGATTAATCACGAAAAATAGCTCCACTCCCATTTTTGGAGAGAAAAAGATGGGTTTTATTCTACGCTTTTCTTTAAAATTGACCAGGAATAGGCGAAAAAAAATTTTTTTTTATGCCTACGCTTAAAATGATGCCAGTTTATCAACGGGGGAATTATGGGAAACCTCATTTTTTGACCTTCCTTTTGCATGCAAAAGAGCGAGGTAATTTATCATTTCTATAAAAAAGAAAGAAAGCAGACTACATTTACGTTTTTAAAAAAGAGAGCAATTATATTACAGTTTTTCTTATGATAAATGGAAGCTTCCATTATGAAAGTTATTATTTCTGTCAACGCTAGTAACTAAAAGTGTTTTTTTTTTCTTCTTTTTTTTTCTGTGGGGAAAAGAAACATGATTGAACATATAATAACCGAAGTTAACAACGTCGAAGAATACATAATAAGTATTGAAAGAAATTAATTTTTCAGTTATAGTTCGAGCTCTCATGTTAGAAAAAAAGGCTTTTAAATATTTAGTTGTTATTGTCCACTGTTCAATTTTTCAAAAAACAAATAAATATGAAAATTTAACATTTTTATTTTGGTATTTAAATAAAACCTTACTCGTAATTTTATCTTTCCTGCTTATTTGAAATTAATTATTTTGCTCCATGATTAATTTAAGAATTCCTCGTTGTTTGAAACATTGTCAAGTTATTAATTTAACATCCGAATACGTGGCATAGAACAAATGACAGATACGAACGGCATATTGATTTTTTCATGCATTTGTTTCAATTCTCTGATACAACAATTAACGAAGATTAAATCGAATAATAATAATAAAATACTGGATCATTTACGCCTACACATTTAAGCCGTGTCTTATTCATTTTATATCGCAAAAATATTATTTTTTTATTATAATAAAGATAATAAATATTCTAATATGTTAAAGATTTTAATAAAGTAAAATATAACCATGCCAAAAAAAATTTTAATCATAAAACATCTAACCATATCAGCAATTTGATGAATAAAATAAAATGTATACATTTTGGATAAAACTTCTTCACATACTTCCTCGTAATTAGAACTGGATAAGATTTTCGGGTAATATTTCAAAAGAAAGAACATTCTTTCATTATTCCAAACCAGAATACGTAAGAAAATCACCCTGACTCAAAAAATTCCATTAAATTTATTAAATAGTTTTTAAATCGAATTTTCTTCTAATTACTTTCATTTAATACTTTGGAGTTTCTGATAGAATATTTCAGACAAACAGAATTGCAATCCTCTAAAAAAAAATACTAAAATAAATTTAAGACAAAAAAAAATCCGATTTTTTTTTTCTTTCTATTTCTATTCTTGTAAATTGTTTTCTCTGTTTCGTTCTCCTGTAATTTAAGGGCCAAAGAAAGGTGAATTAATTTAAAGGTGAATTAGAAAATCTGATAAACTTTTGATTCCGTCCTCTAACAATAAGATCTGTTCTCGTTTTTAAATTTCTGATACATATTTCACGAAAATTATCTCGCAGCCTTCTGTCAGTTAAATGTCACTATAGTGGATTTGGAAACAAAATAAGTTGTCTTAGCATAACTCCATATAAAGCAACGTTATTAAAGGATGAAACTGAGCAATAGTAAATTTGGCTAAAGTTTTACATCTACATGATAATGGAAATGAGAGAAAAAAAAAAGAGTGCTTCATGGCTAAGTCATTATTCAGACAAAAATAAATAAATAAATTCAATTGTTTAGCAATGAACCAATGAATCGCTAATTGTAAATGTTTGATAGAATGTAAAATAAGTGATAAAAAAATCAAAATCGTGATTCATTTGGATAATACATAAATTAAATTTCAAACTTAAAAGCTCATAAACATGGTAAACAAAAGTAAAGGTGCTAAGTAATGAATTATTTAAAATACCAAATTTCATAAAAAGTGCGACATTTCAATAAAAGTAATTAAAGAGCGGAAAAACGATAAATTTTTGGGTTATGATATTTTAATTATTCTATATTGTTTCAAAGATTGCGTTATTAAAGACAAATTTAAATGAATTATATTTTTAAATTGAACATATAATTTAATTTCATTATGCTATTAACGTCTTGCAATTGAATTACATTAGGTCTAATTCTCAGTTTCCTTAAATATTGCATATAATCGTGCATTGTTATCGCACCATTACAAATATTTCTGGATCCCTTAGCAAGAGTAATATAAATATTGTAAGAGTTAGAGTTGATATATATCATCTACTTGTAAGAATTATATAAATGGATATTAAACAATATTTATTATTGCACATATGAGAACTAAAAGATAGAAAAGTGATGGAAAGTGATTAACTTAGTTGTAACTGCTCATTTCAAATTATTTAGCTATCATAATTTTATATTCAGAATCTTGTTTACAAACAGTAGAATTAGGTATGGAAAATATTTACTTGTCTAATATTTTTAATATATTTACTTTCATGCCCATTTTATTACACATAATCTATCTATAGCGGCACCTTTTTATTAAAAAAAAATCTTTCTTTTTCTTTCCTTTTCTTTTTTTTTTAAATATTTACCTTATATGGCAAAAAATAAAAAAGCGGAAGAATATTAATGCTATAACAAATACAACAACAAAGAGAACTTTTCAGTTATTTGATGCAAACATGGCGACGAAAATGGACTTTAATGGGCATGTTCTGGTATATTTTAACAGGTCTCCCTCCACGCATCTGCAGCTTATTCTGCTCATATTTAATGGGAAGTAAATTCTCATATGAACGTTGCTTTCGTCGCGTCTCATTTAACGAATAATAATGAACCCTTCGCGCCGCATTTTCCATGCAGCGATGCCATATTTCCCAGCATTCTAACGGTTTCCCGCCGTTTTTAGCGCAGACGATCATAAATCGAAGCCCGGCGGGGAGTCTTTGTTCGGAGGGTGATGTCGAAAAAGTCAATTTTCTCCTCACGCCCGAGGAGCAAAAATAAAATAAATAAATAAATAAAATACAGGAACGGGGACAAACCTCTACTGTCGAAAACAATGAAGACGCCATGTGACTCATGCGCTTTTACTATTATTGTTTTTCTTCGGGAGAAGAACTTCAGTTTTACAATCGCTTAAGCCATGACTTTCCATTTTGTGCTGAAAATCCTTTCGCATAAAAAAAAAACCCAGCAATATAGTCTTCTCTCCGAGGAAGAGCAAAATGTGCTAGTAAAATTTTATATCTTTCTGCCTATTTGCAACAGTAATCGACTAGAATGATATAATTCCACTGGTCTTTAAGGATGAAGATTAAAAAGAAAAAGCAATAATTCAGAATAAATTTACAGAAAATTTCTTTGAGGTTTTATTAAATATAATTAATATATTTAGAAAAGAAAAATCGTTAGACGTGCTAGTAAAATTTTATATCTTTCTGCCCATTTGCAACAGTAATCTACTAGAATGATATAATTCCACTGGTCTTTAAGGATGAAGATTAAAAAGGAAAAGCAATAATTCAGAATAAATTTACAGAAAATTTCTTTGAGGTTTTATGAAATATAATTAATATATTTAGAAAAGAAAAATCGTTAGACGTGCTAGTAAAATTTTATATTTTTCTGCCCATTTGCAACAGTAATCGATTAGAATGATATAATTCCACTGGTCTTTAAGGATGAAGATTAAAAAGGAAAAGCAATAATTCAGAATAAATTTACAGAAAATTTCTTTGAGGTTTTATGAAATATAATTAATATATTTAGAAAAGAAAAATCGTTGGACGTGCTAGTAAAATTTTATATCTCTGTCCGTTTGCAACAGTAATCGACTAGAATGTTATAATTCCACTGGTCTTTAAGGACGAGGATTTTTTAAAAAAATACAATAATTCAGAATAAATTTACAGAAAATTTCTTTGAGGTTTTATGAAATAAGATTGTAAGAGAAAGATATGATTGTAAGAGAATTGGATTTAAAAAAGAATTACTAGATGTTCAGTAAAATTTTATATCTCTTGCAATAGCAATCGATTAGAATGTTACAATTCCACTGGTTTTTAATCAGTTAACTGTTTTTGACGAGTATACTCGTCATGGAAAAAGTATAACATTTTGCGTTATGACGAGTTTATTCGTCAGAAATAATAAGTAATGATATGTGTACTTTGAATTACAATTTTAGTAAAAACTCATATTCGTAAATGTTTGAGTTTTTATTTGATGCTTTTACATACTACTTTTACCAAGATGTTTAAAATATTTTGAGGCCAAGTTCTTAAATGTACCTCTGTGTCGTAATAGTCATCCCAGAAGCAATTAGGCAATCATAAATTGTTTTAGACTATTCAATAAGTGGCGCGCCTGGCAATAAAACCGGTTTGAGGATTTTTTTGTATACTTTTTACATGTTTCAAAGAGGCTGCATTTTTTTTTAATGTTTTATATTAAAAAAATATCTGTTAGTTTAAATAAATTAATGAATGTAATTATTGAAATAAAGAAATAAAAGTCATTTCATTACAACATAATTTCATATTACACAAACTCTGTTTGTATACTAGTCATCTCTAATGTTTTGTGACACAATTTAGATACTCATTTTCCCAAGAGGTCGAAACAATTAACTAGTTATGGAAGAAGATTAAAAAGAAAATACAATAGCTCAGAATAAAGTTACAGAAAATTTCTTCGATGTTCCATGAAATGTAATAAACATATTTAAAAATTAAAAATTGCTAGATGTGTCAGTAAAATTTTATAACTCTTGCAACAGCATATACGGTAATATTATATATCTTTAAAGACTAAAATTAAAAAAAAAATACAATAATGCAAAAAAAAAAAAAAAAAAAATTACAGAAAATCTTTTGAGGTTTCGTGAAATATAATTAATATATTTAGAAAAGAAAAAAAAATCGCAAAATAATTTCACTTAAAGTTCTTAAAATCTATAAATAAAAGATATATTAATTACATTAAGCATCATATCAATTATCAGACATGATTTCTCAAATTAATATCAGTAAGTGATGAAAAAATTACCCTCAGTTTGTAGTGGATACTATTTCTATTAGTACAAAAAAAAAAAAAAAAGAGTCAATAACATACTAGAATGTTTTGTGTGTATATACAAGCAGCATTCGACAGAAATGATTAATGTACTTAAAGGATAACACATCTGATAGACAAGAACAGACGATTGCCATTAATAATGAAGAATCTTGGCATCGGTAAACTTGGAAACTTCTGATAAATAATGACGTCAGATTTAAAATATTAATAATATCAAATTATGTTATTTAAAATACAAAAAAAAATAATTCCTAATGGCAAATTAAATCATTTAGAATAATGAAACTGCAACTCTAGCTTTTTAATAAAATCCTGTTACCTGATAATTGGTATGTTGGAATCCAATATGCAGGATTTAAATATTCTATGGAGTGTTGCAGAAGTCTGATGATACTTCTTTGCTAATAAGAACAAGCAGAGGTACCTGTCGACTTAGTCTCAACTTAGTGACTCGAAGGTCACTAGATTGTAATCCATCTTCCCAGCGGATATAAGTTAAAAGTTTTAGGAATCAAACTGTCTTTCAGTGGTGTTATACAAAAACGGCTTGGATATCATGTTCATCATCTGATTACAGTTCGAAATTAAGAGATCCCTCTAAAATTCTCTGACTTTTTTTTCTACTATTGTGAAGTTTGAGAGTAGCCAATTCTTAAATTATGGCTTATATTATAGTTACTGAAGTAATTTTTAAAAAAATTATATCAATTATAATTTAAATAAATATAACAAATACAATCAACATACAATTATAGTTAACATGCCAGGCTGATGAAATTTCCACTTAACGCTGTACAAAAAAAAAAAAAAAAAAGCTACATTCTTCTTATAATACAATTTCAATACAAAATGGGATGCCGTATTAGCATTTTATGAAAGAGTTAAATTTATAATGAGATTCAAAGAAATAAATAAATTTATTATGCACTCAATTTTCAAAGAGATTTCACCAACATTTCAAAAATAACGACTTCTATTTTTTTGTACTAAATATCGTTTCTCAATCTTTCTTAAGTAATCATTTCTCGCATATTCCAATAATTTCATTATTACAGAAAAATATATCATAAACGATAAGAGTGGAATCATATAATCGATTCTCTACTGAATATTTCATCGATGCATAATTATACACTTAGTTTTTTAAAAAAAGCTCTCACAAAAATTTGCTAAATAATCACATATCTTACCTTTTTCTCTTAATATCTTTACTTATTCTTTCAGAGCCATTCATTTTGCCCATTTTCAAATAATTTTTTATAATTAAAGAAAAATGCACCATAAACTGCGAAAACTGGAATCATAATCGATTCTCTACTGAATATTTCATGTCTTTAGCACAAATCTGCGGCTACGGCTAATGAGATCTAAAGGAAATACACCTTTCTTCCGTCTCACGCGATCGCTGATCGTATTTGCATATTCATGAGCTCGAGCTCATATCTTCCGCATCAACGTAGAGCTCTGTCTTGGGAGGAAATTGCTCGAAACAAACATGCGAAAAGATTGACGGCGCTCTTCCAGTTATCTCTGGATAACACTTCAAATAAAATGACGAGGAATATTGATTTGCTCGGTTGTATTTTTAAATGGTCATTTCATAAATCTGGTCTGGGAATTCCACATCTGGGAGATTTAAAATGATAGTTTAAGAGAATTCCCGATTTATAAATATTAGATCTCTTTTCAAAATATCTGTAGAAAGAAAGGATCGATTCTTGACATTTATTGATATTTGTATGAATGCATTGTCAATGTTACATCAAAATATTGTATGTTAAATTAAGAAATATATATTTTCTTATTTATTCAAAATACTTGTACAGATGAGTTGCTTCTATTCTTAGATCGTTATGTATGATTAATATATATTATCATAAAATACACAAGTGATTATTGATTCAGCCGTTCCTTAAATTTCCATTGTAATAATGCTCCTATTGTTGAAATGAGACATTGTGATATAATAGCAATGTTATACGTAGTTTAAGTGCAAGACAAATATTTTTTTTGTCTTCACAAAATGTTTTTTATGAGCTTTGGGAAGTGAATAATATCATAGAAAAATGATCCATTTACTTTAACATTCATTCAGTTATCCAATACGTTCTCTACAACAGAATAATAAAATCGTAATTCAGGAAAAGCCATTGACAAGTATTTACTAATTGAATTCTTTTCCTATTATGTGAAATGGATTTTTCTTGATTACGAAATTATTTCAGTTTCTATAAAAAAATATTACAAGATTAAAATGATTTAACTGAGTATTGCTCTTTATGTCAAAATTTTCATTACAAGAAGAAATAACAATTTTCAAATTTAAAAAAAAGTTCAAAATTATTAAGAAGTAAAAATCATACTGTAGTTAATATAATACTTTATTAACTTCAATATTGCAGTAGCGTGAAATATTATTAGGACAGATTTAATTTAATAAATATAGAAATATATAAAAATATATAATGTAAATGAAAATTTCATCTTAATCGAAAAAAAAAAAAAAACTTTAAAAAAATTTCTCTCACATCTCATTCCTTAATTTCTCAAACAGAAATTTATCTCCCGAAATATAGTAAGATCTGAAATTTAGAGAATTAACCCCTTAACTGTTTCATTTTCTTTACTATCTAATAAGATGACACCTTCTATTTTGGGAATATTTTCTTATTTTGATTCAAATAGAAATCCATTGCATACTTGACTTATCTATGTATTTGAAGTAATTTTAATATTGAATTATAATCATCATGAATGGCTTATTTTTTTGCTTGCAACTATCAAAATTCGATAAATCGATGCACGTATGGCACTCGGGCAAAACAGTTAAGTGGTTAATTGAAGTGCAAAATCTGCAGTCAGGTCCATCCGAAACTTTCTTCGCATACTGTGACAAATAAAATTGTGGATTTTGGGTAAGGTTCCGAATGACTTCCATGGTGTTAACAAACAGCAGTTACGAAATATAGATCTTTGGCCTGAATTTAGCATTCATAATGAATTTATCGTATTTTGGACGCCTTTTTGCCGGTGTGAAACCAAATTTTAACACCAAATTACAGTTGCAAACACAAGATAACATACCGAATTTTAGCGATTGTAGTCATTACAACACAAATCAACATAAATTTCAAAACTTTCATATTTGGTCAAAATTTGATTAGAATAATATTTCTTTTAAATATTAAATTTTTGTACCATATTTTATCTAATGAGATTTTTATGTTTGTAGTTACCGAGTTCATTTGTATGCTCAAGCAGCCAGACAGATTTCTTGAAATGAGAGTTCATTTAAAATTTGACAGAAATCTATACATTTGGTTGTAAATCCATATACCAAATTTCATCCAATTTTGAGTTATTGTTTTTACAGACAGATCAAAACGTTTTTAAGTTGTTTTCACAGATAGTCAGACATAATGCCAAAATGTATTTTTCGAATTCAGGGAAGTATAAAGTGTGAGATTCGTGAAAATTTATGCATTTGGTTGTAAATTCATATACCAAATTTCATCCAATTTTGAGTTATTGTTTTTACAGACAGATCAAAACGTTTTTAAGTTGTTTTCACAGATAGTCAGACATAATGCCAAAATGTATTTTTCGAATTCAGGGAAGTATAAAGTGTGAGATTCGTGAAAATTTATGCATTTGGTTGTAAATTCATATACCAAATTTCATCCAATTTTGAGTTATTGTTTTTACAGACAGATCAAAACGTTTTTAAGTTGTTTTCACAGACATAATGCCAAAATGTATTTTTCGAATACAAGGATGTATAAAATGTGAGATTCGTGAAAATTCATGCATTTGGTTGTAAGTCCAGATACCAAATTTCATCCGATTTTGAGTTATTCTTTTCACAAACCGATCAAAGCGTTTTTAAGTTGTTTGCACAGATAGTCAGACATAATGCCAAAATGTATTTTTCGAATACAGGGAAGTATAAAATGTGAGATTCGTGAAAATTTATGCATTTGGTTGTAAGTCCAGATACCAAATTTCATCCGATTTTGAGTTATTCTTTTCACAAACCGATCAAAGCGTTTTTAAGTTGTTTGCACAGATAGTCAGACATAATGCCAAAATGTATTTTTCGAATACAGGGAAGTATAAAATGTGAGATTCGTGAAAATTTATGCATTTGGTTGTAAGTCCAGATACCAAATTTCATCCGATTTTGAGTTATTCTTTTCACAAACCGATCAAAGTGTTTTTAAGTTGTTTGCACAGATAGTCAGACATAATGCCAAAATGTATTTTTCGAATACAGGGAAGTATAAAATGTGAGATTCGTGAAAATTCATGCATTTGGTTGTAAGTCCAGATACCAAATTTCATCCGATTTTGAGTTATTCTTTTCACAAACCGATCAAAGCGTTTTTAAGTTGTTTGCACAGATAGTCAGACATAATGCCAAAATGTATTTTTCGAATACAGGGAAGTATAAAATGTGAGATTCGTGAAAATTTATGCATTTGGTTGTAAGTCCAGATACCAAATTTCATCCGATTTTGAGTTATTCTTTTCACAAACCGATCAAAGCGTTTTTAAGTTGTTTGCACAGATAGTCAGACATAATGCCAAAATGTATTTTTCGAATACAGGGAAGTATAAAATGTGAGATTCGTGAAAATTTATGCATTTGGTTGTAAGTCCAGATACCAAATTTCATCCGATTTTGAGTTATTCTTTTCACAAACCGATCAAAGTGTTTTTAAGTTGTTTGCACAGATAGTCAGACATAATGCCAAAATGTATTTTTCGAATACAGGGAAGTATAAAATGTGAGATTCGTGAAAATTCATGCATTTGGTTGTAAGTCCAGATACCAAATTTCATCCGATTTTGAGTTATTCTTTTCACAAACCGATCAAAGCGTTTTTAAGTTGTTTGCACAGATAGTCAGACATAATGCCAAAATGTATTTTTCGAATACAGGGAAGTATAAAATGTGAGATTCGTGAAAATTTATGCATTTGGTTGTAAGTCCAGATACCAAATTTCATCCAATTTTGAGTTATTGTTTTTACAGACAGATCAAAGCGTTTTTAAGTTGTTTTCGCAGACAGTCAGACATAATGCCAAAATGTATTTTTCGAACTCAGAGAAGTATAAAATGACTCGAGATTTTTACAAATCGCGTGTCAATTTTTAAAAAAAATTACAATACTTTCTCAATATTTCTTGAAACAACAAAATAAAAAGAATTTGAAAGATATTTTTTTTTAGTTTTATTTTTCAAACGAAGGAAACTGGTACAGAAGGTCAAAAAATAATGCCAAATATTTTTAGAGTTAAAGCGATAATAACAAAGAGTTAAGAAAAAGTACGGAAAGATCTTATTTTTTTATTATCAAACAAAAGTAATAAAAAAACACTTCCAGGGAAATTCATGAGCGATCGATAACTGGGTCAATGGAAAGCGATAAAAAACTTTGCGATGCATATACCAACAACCACGCCTCCTAATTAAACTTTCCCAGCACCAGCACCGTCATTACTATTATTGGATTAACTAGGGAATTAACCTTAAACTAATGGATCTAACGTTCGCACTACAGATGAAGACATTTTCTTTGTTTATTCATTACGTAGTGTGTGGTAGAAGGTCTTCAGAGTTTCCTTTTAGCAAGACATGGAGGACCATCGAAACTTGAGGAATGTGCACTTCAACGTCTCGTGGGATGACACGAAGAACAATTTTCTTTCATAGGCTAATGAATCGAAGTGAGATTGCTCCAGAAAACCTTTCATGCGTACTTAAGCTCAATGTTTTGTCTCTTCAACAAGCCTGGAGGGTTCAAACACACACCTAATTAACTTGTAGTATCAGCAGATAAGACAATTTACCAAGGATTTGATACAGAGTTAATGGACTTGAGATGACATTTCAAGTACAAGGGTGCCACAGAAAAAAAAAATTATATGTATATCAATTGGTTTTTTTATGAATAATGTTTGCGGCGTTAGAAATCTGAAAAAAATTGTAACAGTTCAGAGGAAATAATTATTGTTATCATTTTTGATTTAGGAATAATTATGTTTATTATTGAATTCAATATCAAGAAGATGTATCGATTTATATATTTGTAATTCTAAAACAGTTTATTTTTCTGTTTTTTGCAGAGCGATTTGAGGATTAATTGCTCTCTGTATAGAATTTATCGTTTCTAGTTTATTAGGTTGCATTTTAAACTCTGTGCTTTAAATCATCGCATATAAGTCTAATTGAACAAAAGAAAATGTTTTGAAGCCCTTTCTCCCCACCTCTTATGGTCTGAAAGATTGTATTTTTTTTTATTGTGATAAGTTTATTTATATTAACGTCCCAATTAAAAGCAACACTGGGGACTATTTAATACGTTTTCATAATTTTCATAATTTTGAACCATGATCCAATGATGTGGACTATACCTGAGCCGGTAGCCTCTTTTCTAATTTCCACGCCAAATTTACGGGAGGGCATTTGATCCTAATATATTTATATCGTGCATCAGACATGCTTACAGAAAAGATCTACAGTGGAATTGGGTTTTGAGTCTGGAACATTCCGATATCAAAACCGCCAACTTATCATTAAGTTCCTTTATTATGGTCATCGACCTTTATTGAGATGAAGATAAATAGAAACGTCATGTTTGACAATTTTATGCGAGCGTTCTCTCATCTTGCAGCTTGATAATTATGTGTAATTTATTAATATAAATTTTAAAATATTGCTAAATTTATCAGAAATTTAGAAATTAGTTTTTAAATAAATTAAAAATTGTCCCTGCTAAATTTATGAATTCATAAAATGCAAGATGACCTTCAAATAGGAAATATTACAGAAGGAATCAAATTAACTCTTAAGATTTCATTGAATTATCATAGCTGTGACGTTTTCATTCATTGATAAATTGTGGGAATGGGCTGATTTTAAAAACTGAATTTTGGGCTGCAATAATAATTCCTCAGTTAAATACTTCAATATCAATGATCTAAATCAGTATAGAAATGGTTAGTATTTGATTTAATCGCCAATATTTTATTCAATCATTTTCAGTATCATTCAATCGCCAAATTTGATTCAACCATTTTCAGTATCTAATTCTATCGCCAATATTTGATTCAATCATTTTCTGTATCTGATTCAATCATTATCAGTATTTGATTCAATCGTCAGTATTTGATTCAATTATTATCAGTATCTGATTCAATCGCCAGCATTCGATTCAATCTTCAGTATTCATTCAAACTATACAGCATGGCACATTTTAACTTTTTTAAATGCTTATTTATAAAAGCTCTATGTTTCTAATTTATTTTTTTATTTATATGCTGGCACAAGATCTTTCCAATTTTTCATTTATAATTGGAGAAAAAATTATGGTCGAAATTGGATCCCGAGCAGCAAAAGCATAGGAACGTTTGCTCCATACAAACGTTTAGCTTCCGAAAGGTTTAACATCGATAGACTTTGAAAGAAAGAAAAATTTACAAATCGCATTTCTTAACCGATAACTACTTAATTGACGGCTAAAATTCAGTTCCGTTATTTTTAGATCTTAAAACGAGGGTGCCGATAAAGCAACAAGGCCGGATTTCCCGATTAAGTAAATAGGTCAGGATGCGATGATAGCCAACCGATAGGATGCAGCATTTAAATCGGAAAGATTAAATTTCAAAAGATGTAACAAAATGGCTGTTCAGTATTTAACATGTGAATACAATCTAGAATATTTATTTTAGGGATGATCTTTTTTACAATCCATTTTACAAAAGCCCCGTCTGAATGGGGAGCGTGATATATTGCAGTTATTCGAAAAAAGAGAGATTTAGCGGGGGATTCAGTGAGAATAATGATGAATGAAATAAAATACATCAAAAACTTTGACGTTCATTCAACTGTTAAAAGATTATTCCCAAATTTCAGCAATAAACATCCCATTTCGTTTCAATGAATTAAAATGAAACATGAATAAAAGGAAGAGAATTTTCAACTCTTATGATTCGATACTGATTTTTTTTCTTCCTCTGTATGTTTCAATATTTATTAAAAGGAGTAGTCCATAATTAATCATGATTAAAAAGTTGTCATTAAAATCAGCCAAAGAATTATTTCAATTGAATATCTTGCTAATTATAGTAACTGAATTCGAGATTACAAATTATTTTCTAACCCTCCCCTCTCCCCCAAAGAAGATTCTGAATTTGATAATAAAATAACTATTACACAAGTACAAGTATGTGGGCGATAAAATGTGAAAGAATATCATTTAGTATTTTATTATTATTGGAAGTTTATTTTCAGGTTTCTTTTCTTCATTCAGAGGAAATCTGTTCTGTCTGGCTTTTCGAATATATATGAACTCAAAAGAACTACAAATAATAAAGAACTAGATAGATAACATTTGATACGCGGGTTTAGCATTTTAAATGCAGATTTTTATCAAATTTTGAATCAAATCTTTTAAAAGGTTAGTAGTCTGTCGGTTTGTATTTTCGCATATATATAAACGCAATGATTTTAAACAATGAAATTTGGTAAGTGATCTTGCGACTATAATTTCGTGTTAAATTTGGTTGGGAAAAAGGCGTTAAAAATTCATATTTCAAAAGATAGATTCAATAAAAATTTTAAATTCAAGCCACAGATTTACATTTCGTAACTATTCTTCGCCAATGTGATGCAAGGTATTAGCTGTCTTTCCCAAGGTTCATAATTTTAGGCGGGAGGAGAGAGATAACACTTTAATTAGAGAACTTTATCAGAAAGTTTAGAGTTTATCTTTTCACTAGTTTATCTTTGAACTTTTCTCAAAAAAATATACATTTATTAAATTGGCATATAGATATTTAAGGCAAATTTTAGTCTTTAATAAATGTACTGTACTGTTCAATAAGTGTATATTACGATTAAGAATAGATTTTGTTTTGATGACAATCGAATTATATTTACTTCAATTTGGTAGAATTCGCTTACTCTTCTTAGCAATATTTTCGGAACATGCATTATTCATTTTTTAACTTATTCTAAAATTTATCCCACCAAGATTTGCCATTCTTATGGTCAATAGTTCCTTCATTTCATTGTTGATAAAAATTGTAAAAGTTGAATAATTACTAACATTTATTACTGAAATAGATTTTTTTTCTTCTGTTTTTCCCTTTTGAATGATATATGCTAAAGGCTGAATTAGATTATTTTTTAATTATATATATATTGTTATCTATAAATTATTAATCTATATTGTTTCAAAACCATGGTTTGGTAACAGTAATAAGATATTCTGCTTAGAGATAAAAGTTTATTTAAAAATAATATACATTACTATGTCCTGTTGATACTTATATTTCTTGATATTTGGATAAACTAAATATATTTTGGATATTTCGATAAACTGGATATATTCTGGGATATTTGGATAAATTGGATATATTCTGGATTTCGAATGATATCTTATTACTATTTTTTTGAATGGTAAAAGCTGAATTAGATTATTTTTAATTATATCTATATTGTTATCTATAAATTATTAATCTATACTGTTTTAAAACCATGGTTTGGTAACAGAAGTAAGATATTCTGCTTAGAGATAAAAGTGTGTTTAAAATAATATACTTTACTATGTCTAAACTCCGTAATAAATATGTTCTATTGGGCAAGTTGGAGTTAGGTTTTTGTAAATAAATCCAAATATATTTATTAGTTTAAAGGTACGGTGGACTCTTTTAGATACTTTTGAGAATTATTCACTTAGGGTTATGAAATTTTTTATGCACATGTGTGAATATATAAATACGTCAAATTTCTAAAAAAACATTTTAAAACGAAATATATTATTTAAAAAATTTTAAAAGACATATAATGCTTAAAAATTTTGAAATATTTCAGGCAACTTTATTTTTTATTATTTTTTTACTACCCAATGCAAATTTATTTGGAACAAAACTATGTATGATTTTGTAATTCCAGTTGAATGTTAATTTTTTAGGAATATTTTTATGCACAATTATTGAATTTTCATAGGAATTTTATGTTTTTCTGAATTAAAATTGACTTTTAAACGCTTAACTGTTTTGCACGAGTGCCGTACGTGCATCGATTTATCGAATTTTGATTGTTGTAAGTAAAAAAATAAACCATTCATAAAGACTATATTAAAATTACTTCGAATACATAGATAAATCGAGTATTCAATGGATTTCCTAGATACTTGGAGCATTTCAAAGATATCTTAATCTAATTATAATATCATTTTGAGAAAAGTCATTAAAATGTACTTTTTTGTTCTCTTAACCCTTCAAATATTTATTTTACTGTATAATACATTTTATGACACTATTTTAGTTAAAATTAAACATATATTTTGGTGATGAAACAATAAAAATAAAATTGCATGTTTTCGTCCATTTTTGCTTATTTCAAAGTCCACTGTCATTTTAACATTTATTAAACGTTGTTATATAGTTAACATAACGTTGCTAGACTGTTAACATAACAGTTAATAGTTTAAAATAATATTTAACAGTGCATCAATGCTAATCTTAATATATGCTCTAACTATCTAATGTTAAATTTCAAAATTTTAAATCTATTCGCCCTTATTTACATATTTGTAGAATTTTATTATTCCACATTTTGCATCTTTAGGTGTTTCAAACACATCTATATTTGAAAATTCATATGTTATCTAGCTGGACTTCGTCCCCAACTTATTTCACAAACCTGCTGGCTAAGACCAAAGGCAGACCTCTCGTATGCTTATCTCTAAGTCGAAAGGCAAACATATACAAGGCTTATCAGGGGTGCTCGCCTCCCACGACAGTCGGCGAGGATTACATGCTTCATGACAGATCCCTCTCCTTCCACTCGTGAGGAGGGGTGGAACAGTTAGATCCGTTTTTAACCCTCGAGTGGCTGGCACGTGCAACTACTCATAGTCTTCTTCCGAATCGATAAGATCTTTTCCATGAAATTTCTATGAAGTATAAAACGTACCAACCCACCCTTCTTTTTTTTTAAAGTTTAAAATTATTTTTATGGCGTTCCCCAACCTCCCTCTAACGTGGCCTTATGCATGTTTTGCAGTTCTGGGATGCCATGTACGGCTGTTAAGGGCGAAAGTTGGCTGTTTTCCCAAGCGTTTTCGGAAAATCTATTTAGTCTTAAATTATTTTCTAAAATTATTCTTTCAAGTTATTTTTTTTTATTTATTATTATTTAATCTGCACCTGTCTTACGTTAATTAACTGCTAAAGCAAAAAAAAAAAAAAAGGGAATACTAAAAACTTCAAAAAAGTAGATTTGTCAAAAAAAAAAAAAAAAAAAAAATTTTTTGATCGATTGTTCAAATTTAGTTATATTAACGTCCCGTTTTAAAGCAATACTTGGGCTATTTTGGGACGGACCTCGTAATTTTGAAGAGCTGTCAGATGACGAGGACGACACCTCAGCTGGCACCCCATCTCCAAACTTTCTCGCCAAATCAATGGCAGGACATTTGACCTCGATGGATTTGACATGTACCAGACCCGCTTTAACGACGGTTCTTTGGTGGAATCGGGCCTCGAACCTGAAACCCACCAGCTCTGAAGTCGACACTTTACCACCAGGCCACAGCGGTCTCATTTGATCGATGGAATAGGCTTATAGAATGATAGTTCATCTATTAGTTTACCAGCTAGATCAGAGCTTCTAAAAACTTTCCATTCAAGATCTCGGCTGTAAAAGAATTTACGAATACGAATTTTAATATAATTTATTTAGTAAAACCAATATTCCGTTTTGAAGCGTCACAACCACAATTTCGAGATAAAACCTTTTACTTAGATACGTGATTACATAAGTACGATACTTCAGATCCTTTTACTTCTTTATTACTCTATACCACAGCAATAAGTGGATGTCTTTTACAGTCGCATTTGCACTTAATTATTAGTTTTGGCACATTTAGACAAAACTAAGTCACTTAAATTCTTTAAACCAAAGTGATTGGAAATTTTTGGTTACTTTAAAAAAATCATCCAATAGCGCAATTCACATTCAACATGGATAATAATGGGAATTTCAAATAAATGTAGATAACTGCCTAGGGACCTTTGATCCATGGGAGGATGCCCCGATATATATATATATATATATTTTTTTGCAAATTTTTAGTGTAATTTAATTTTGTGCTTTCCTTTACTTCAAAGGAGTTATGTTTTTGGACTTATTTAGATTAAAAGCAAGTATCGTTTCTATTTTCCAATTTCAGAACCTTATTCTTATATTTTTGGTTTATCTATTTTTATTTATTTATTTATTTTGTAAATTAGTCAGTCAACTGCAAAAGTAACCTGTTTATTGCTGCTGGAATTATTTAAAAAAAAAAAAAAAAAAAAAACACCCTAGCAAATTTTGTATTAGGATATTTAGATTGCATTATAGAATTTTTAAAACCCATTTCATTTAAAATTACTTACAAACTATTTTTTTTAAAAATTCTCAATTAAATATTTGAAGCATTATGAGCTATGATTATGATATGATTCTTCAGCGCAAACCGTACCGTAAAATTTGCAACATTATATAAGGTTGCATCAGTTAGTCATATTATTTGCGATCAATTATGAAAACTTATAGTAAAAAAAAAAAAAAAAATATTAACTTAAAAACTCTGAATAAAAGAAAAAAAAAACTTTGAATAAATGGAACTTGAATGAAAGAAAAGAACTACCAAAATCTATTTTGCCTGAGATTTCTTACATGACAACATCCGGCGTTGACCATGGATGAAAAATAATTCATGTAATTCATTAAATTTAATTTTCCGCACGATATGCACAACTCATAGCCATTATTATACATAACCCAATTTGTCTTTATTCTTTTAAGAAGAATCGCTACATTTGTAACAATGTTTAGTAGAATAACAAAGTTTCACTTAATATTTTATTTATTTATTTATTTAAAAAAAAGAAAAGTTTGGTATTATTTTTCCAGTCCAATCTGGCAGCCCTGTAGCCAGTTTCGAATCACAAGCATTTCTTTAGTCAAGGTCTTTCTCCTCCCCTCATTGTCATTCGAAGCATCTCGACACCCCCCCCCCTCTCCCATCTGGATCGATGGGGAGGGTGGAAAGCAGATCGCGTGTGGGGCGGATGGGGCGCGTGTAGGTGAGCAGATACATCTTAGATGAGAAGAGAGAGGAAACGATTAATTTTCGTTCCAAGAACCTGCCACGCGCCTGCTGTCCTGAAGCAAAACGACTTAACACTGCGTGCTTCTAAAAAAAATTTGCTGCCATGGGAACAAATAAGTCCGTGCAAGATTTTGAATTTTAGGATGGGGGAGGGGGAGCGAAGTAAAATCCAGTGTTAAAAAAACATGAGAACATCATAAAGATTTTAAGGAAAAGGTGTTTTTTTTTTTTGTTTGTTTGTTTTGTTTTGGAAGGGGAAAGTTTTGAAGTACTAAAAAGAAAACTTAGAGGCGGTGAAATTACATTTTTTTATGGATTGTCATGGCATCGAAATTGTAACCAAATTTAAACGTATATGTCAAATATTTATTAAAGTTTGTAGTGCAAGTTTTGGCATGATATTGAAAACAGAAGTAAAAAATTTGCTAACTAAAAATTTACTTTTAAAATGCGTTTATGTGTAAAACATTCTTTGATTTCAAGAGAAATAGACATGGAGTTCTTTAACCATTTTTAACGTATGTAAAACGTATAAACGTATGTAACGATTAATGAAATGGAACTAGAACATATATATAGCAACATACAAAGCAAAATTTTATAGATATCTATATATGGATTTTTAAATTCTTTTTCAGTGTACAAACGGTTTGGAAGGAATTATTGGAAAAATAATCCCCAAAATTTTCTTAACACAGCGAACAAAATTGACATATTTCATTAAAACAATTTAAAATTGATTTATTGAATAATTACCTGATAAAAAAAATTCAAAGATTCTGTTAGATCAATTTGAATAAATAAAATTTATGGATATTTACGAGTTTACTCTAAATTTATGATAAATCCTGGATAATGAGATATCAGATCTAATCCGGAAATCCATCTCTTTATCCAAACTTTCGCCATCAAAACTTACCGAAGGCTTAAGTCCTAATCAGTAGGAGTTTCTGTGACTGTCATATGTCAGGGTCTCCTATCACAACTACACCAAGTGTGAAGCCCTTCGTGACCAACGCATCAGCTAGAAACATGCGAAATAAATCCCATGACAAATGACTTCTCACAGAATAAACATGGGGTCGATAATACCGCAGGCGTGGTCCGGAATACTTTGGGGGAAATGCTGAGCAACAAATTTTGAATATTCTGAATAAGTCTTATTATTTCGTTGCTCAGTCCTTATTTTAAGATTTACATCCAACGTTTGAACTTGCGATTTTAAGATGTACGGGGTGGTTATAATTAAACTCACCCTATAAACAGCTTCTTACAATGCAAACGGGTGAACGGATTGCTACGAAATTTGGAATATAGACTATACACGAGATGCGCTCACGAAATTTTGAAATAAATAAATTCCAAAATGTTCACCAGAGGGCGCCTTTTCAGGAAAAACATTACATTTAATACAAAAAATGACCAAAATGGAATACAGAAACAATATTAACATTTATTGACTAGTTTCTGATCGCCTTGTCATCGAAATACTTAAGTAAGGAAAAAAAAAATAACAGTAGGATGTTTGAGAAAAAAAGTTCAGTTTAAAAAGTCTGGTGTATCGTGGAGGTGTTGCGAAGTTGAATTAATTAAAGAACTTCATAATGCTTCATATGCGAAGCGGCGCAATTGATCAGTTACGATGTGCTATTGAACACCCTGAACATCGACTTGAAATTTTGCAGGTGAATGAGGCTGGTCGCATGCAGCAGCGCCTATTCCCTACGTCGTCCTGGACACGATTAACAACTGCTCCTCTTGCGCAATTTCGTCCTAATCCTTGTTTCTGCAAACTGAACTGTTTACCCCCTCCCCCTTAAACAGTGTACTGTTATTTTTTTCCTTACCTTTACTTAATGTGGTTCGATAATAAGGTGATCAGAAACTAGTCAATAAATGTTAATATTGTTTATCTATTCCATTTTGTTCGTTTATTGTGTTACATTTAATGTTTCTCCGGAAAAGGCACCCTCTAATAAACATTTTGGAACTAAATTTTTTTTTCTCGAAATTCCATCTTGTGTCTATATATCAAATTTCGTTGCAATCCGTTCATCCATTTACGTTGTAGGATGCTGTTTACAGGGGAAGTTTAATTATAACCACCCTGTATATTTCGCATATGCAATTCATATGAAAGCTTAAACATATTTTATTATTTACCACAAATAAGATAGTCACAGTTAGCTTTAGTGTATATCAAGGGGTGAGTAGACTTTTCCAGAGTACGGGCTACTTCTAATTTTTTTTTCAAGGTGTAGCGGTCCACCCAGTGGCGTAGGTCTGCAATATTTATTATAACTTAATAATAAAACGGAATATGCACTTGCTTCCATAAATACAAATAATAATGGCAAGATACAAATATAAAAATATAGCCACAGATATAATGATATCAAATAACGCATTTAATGTCAAAAAATTCAAAATACATTAAAAAAATCATTTTAATCGAAAGTTAGTTCCGTAGTTATAGTTAATAGAAGACTTAGGCTACATACTGTCCTCCAGTCTTGAATATCTTGGTATATAATTACTAACTGCTCATCTTACACTGGATTCTTAATGGCCGTCTGTGAGATGGGAATGATATGTTGTCTTAATTGTATTCATCATTGAAAATGAGGATTTACGCAGGCAGAGCCAAAGAACGATGTTAAATAACATGCACTTATACTTTAGTTCGTCCATTAGATTCGAAAAGTTATTCTTAGGTTCTGAACTGCGTGCTTTTAAAATTATATCTTTTCCCCTTCAAAATGACAAAGAGAATGACAAGAGAATGTTCCAAAAGTATGTTTATTTTATTATGCCCGTCTTAGGTCTTAGCAAAGGCGGTGAACCCCAAAATGTCTTGGTGATCCACCGGTCGATCGCGATCTATTTAATGCCTACCCCTGGTGTATATAATATATGTTGTTCTACACTAAAAGATTCTTAATGTGAATTAAAATATTTAGCGACCACTTCTCACATGTTTCCAGATTACTCCTTAACGCAGTTTAAGCCCTGAAGATCATAAACATCCTGGACACGACACTTCCAAATTGAACAGACAGTTCTGAATTAATTAAATCCCACCCTCGAGCAAAAGACGCGCATGAATATTTATAAACAGGCTGAACCCAATTGGTCAGAAGTTGATGACATCCTTCCTTTTGTCGCCGAAGTGTTTAAAGCCGCATTAACAAAAGTGTAAATAAATTACCGCTACCATCTTAAGCTGCTTTTTCGTAAATTTTCTACGAAAAGTTAATCTGAAAACGATAATTAAACGAGCTGCGGTTTGTGCCAAGACATGAAATAGAGAGGAAAACAAAGTGACGTGAAGTGAAGTAAAGTAATTGTGGGTGGGAGAGTTAATAACAAATCGATGATAGTGCGTGCATG
This sequence comes from Argiope bruennichi, assembly GCF_947563725.1. Classification (NCBI taxonomy): domain Eukaryota; kingdom Metazoa; phylum Arthropoda; class Arachnida; order Araneae; family Araneidae; genus Argiope; species Argiope bruennichi. The sequence goes on from NC_079154.1 coordinate 63,717,266, forward strand.
ATGAAGGGCGATGTGTCTTAAAAGGGCCATTTTTGTGCAGCTGCGTAATGATGATTTATTTCAGAAGATTAGGCTTTCTTTTTGAAAATCACGCTATTCTGAATTTATAAGTCTTTTTTTGAGGCTTGTAAAAAATAAGGCGAAATAAAGATTTATGTATCTTCTTCAATTTGATAATTAGGATAAATTTGTGAATTTTTCCTAATTATCTGTATTTTTTAACCTGCACTGAATACATAATTTACATGTATTGATTAATCGAAAATCGTTTTTTGTTGTTTACAAGTTACCATGGAAAAACGTTATTTTTTAAAATTTTGTCTGGAAAACATGAAAAGATAATCACTATTACTTATAAAAGAGAATGTTTGTGCGTTTGTATCTCTGCAGGCCAGACCGTTTGACCTAAGGATTTAAAATTTGTTGCAAATATACATTAGTGGGTGGGATATATTTTTCCAAGAATTTTTAAAAAATTCAAATTGGATTTTGATTAATTAAAAATTAGGAGATATTTTGGTGCTTTTCCACGATAACTTTTGAAAATATACTTGTCAAAAATTAAATTTTACATAGTTTTAAAATTCAAAAAAATTATCCTTTTACTGAAATCAATTTATCTCACGACAAATTTTGATAGTTTTTTTTAAATATTCATTTACAAAATTTTCGATAAATATATTTTATTGCTGCAAAAATAAATTGAAATTAGTTTTATTGTTTCATCAAATTGAGGGTTTTTTTCCTGTTCAAGAAAGTCGAGGAAAGATTTCGTTTAATTTATATGCAATCTGCATGAGAAGTAAGAATATGAAGTGGCATTATCTCGAAAGCCCACCGGCAATTAGTAAATAGATTATACGACAGTTACATTTTTAATTGCACTGACATGTGACGATGAGGCTTAACTCCATCAGAATAATTCATAAACACAATAAATAGAACAAGTGTAAGGCTAGCTATTAAAATATCACAGCTCAAATATCTGTCATAACTTGATGTTCAAAAGAACATTTAAAAAAAATTACAATCATCCAACTTATGCATTAGACATTTAATGTACTATTACTATTAATTCTTTCAAGCAGGGACTCAGTATTGACAATTGTGCCTGATAAATTACATTGTTTTCTATATTATGCTTCACTTGTTACACTTGGGGGAACTTAATCGGGGTTTTTGGCGCCGAAATCCTTCTTGATTATACTGCGCCAAACGCATAGTATGGGTTGAAATTATGTTTCATGCGCTAAGTGAAAAGTTCTGCTATGAAATATGACTTGATTTATACCGATTGACACCTGATAACTTTAAATTTTTCTTATCTATGCATCAACAATATCCCCCACCCCCTGTGCACAATCACAGAATTGTTATAATTTCCCATCACTCTTATAACTAATCTTTAATCACTATTTTTTTTATATTATCACTCATTTGTAAAGGATAGATTAATTGCTCATAAGCGTTTCTGGACAACAAATTTTAGCTAAGTTAGACTAAAATAAGTTCAGTTAGGTTAGATTTGATAATAGGAAAATCAAAAATTTGCCATCTATAAGATAGCAGGAAAAGGAAAATGTTTTTTTATCTTTTGAAGACTTTTTTTTTTTTTTAAAAAGTACATTGTTTCTTTTTCAAATGCTAAAACGAACGAGGATAGTTAAAACTTTTCCTTTTCACAAAATAAATTAATCAAAAAAATTATTAAATTTCTGATCAATCAAAAAATTAAAAGCATAAGAGTTAAATAAAATTAAGTTTAAGTAAAGTTATAGTATATAGTAAGTATAAGTTAAATAAAAGTATAAGTAAAGATAATAAAAGTATTAATAACCCTATAAATCTACATTAAAAAATTAGTTTTTGAAATATATCCAATGCATTACTGCCCTCATTTGCGATATCTTTCTTATTCCTTTTTTCATTCGTAAAAGACTTTATATCCTGAACTTCCCAGTATTTTGGAAGCTAAAAATCCTACTCCCTCTTGATAAAGAAAAATGACAAGAGGGAATCAAAGTGATTCATCCGTGTCGTCTCCCCAGCTTCTGTCAGATTGCACCACTGTCTCAGGGGCGTAGCGCTGATTGACGAACAACAAAGCACGTCTCCAGGGTGCAATGGCAGCGAGGGGTGGATGGTAGGAGGCAAAGTGCGACGAAAGAAAGAGACTTAAATAGAAACGACGAGAGACCCTTTGCTCGTTCTTGGAGAAAGATAAATAAAGAACGAACTGGATATCGTGCCGAATTTCTTGAATAAAGATTCGTGCTTCATTAGATGGTACTCTCGAGTTCGCTTCTAATGAGGCGAAGCTTTCGAGTTGTGTATCGTGTTCCATTTCATATTCGATATTTGAAGAAGTCCTCGTCATAAAACAAGGAGGCTCTGCTTATAGCATAACTTATAAAATAGTAATCAATTAAGTTTAATTTTTAAAGAGGTATATGATCCTAATATTGTTAAAAAAAGAAGGACAGTTTTTTCTATTATTTTACTGAAAAGAAAGTATATCTATTATTTTTTACATGGGAAATAGATTATATTGCATCAGACATTATAATCCATTTTTACTTTCTCGTACACGTGGCATAGAGAAAGTATAGTAATCGACAAAAAATTCGAATTCGAGATTTTGACCTCTCTGAGTTCGAAAAATACATTTTTGGATGATGTCCATCTGTCTATACGTCCGTGACAATGATAATTCCATAACACTTTGAGCTAGAAGCATGAAATTTGGTACACTAAATTTGTAGATTTCTATCAAGTTTTGTGTAAAATCCATTCAAAATCCTGCTGTTCGAATGCAGTTTAACAACATAACTACAAAAGGAAGAGAGCTAGGTAAATGAGATTTGGTACAGAATTAACATCTATAGTGTCTTCAATTTTTCAGCCAAATCTGACAAGGAATTGATCGCCTGTCTGTCTGTCATTTTAGAAACATGTAAACACGATAACTCGAAAACACAATGACTTAAATATATCGAATTTGGTTCGGGATTTTGTGACTACAAGAGCAGTTTTGTGTCAAAATTTGGTTTCAATCACTTGCGAAAAACATATTTGATTTTTGCATGTCTAGGATTAACTGCATGTCAAGGATTAATCGTCAAGAGACTCGCCAAGGGTGATACGAAAAATTCAGTCAAAATGCTAAATTCAAGCCAAAGGTTAATATTTCGTAACTATTGAACTCCAGGGACATGCTAGGTGTCCTCTGGTATAACACCTTTATTAGAGAGTAAGCGAGAAAGCTTAGTAGAGACCATTCCCATTGGATAAATCAGGGAAAATAACGAAACAAATGAATCCAGAGTACATCCTGAATTTATGATATTCCCAATACATTCGTGATTTGTCGTATGGCATTGATTCTCTTTAAATAGTAATGATAATTTATTAAAAATTTATTATTTCCAATATGCACAAACATTATAAATGGTAAAACTCCATCAACAATGCGTTTATATTCATTTAAAATCTACTGGTAATTTATGAAATCATACATTTTTTCTAACTTTCAGTATAGCGTCAATTATCCGATTTCTGAACTAAATTATCTAGTTTAGAAATTTCTTACGGTTTTATGTATTATATGGTTCAATTTACGATTTATTGTAAAACCACTGCCCTTGTTTACTTAAAAAAAATACTAAAACTCTAAATTTATTACGGTAATTTATGATCTCATGCATTTTTATTATTCGTCCGTTGTCCGCTGTATTATTCTATTCAGCTTAGAAAGTAGCTCTCCGTAGTAAAATAGGAAATAATTTTCTTTTCCAAGACTTTGTAAGCAAATTTCTGTTACACTCCTCCTACATGCCATGTGAACAGCATTGTAAAGATACAAAGAAAGAAATAATCATCTATTAAAGACTTTTATATTTGCAAAGTATTGGCCTATAGTAACAGACTAGCTAATATGAAACCATGTGGCCATGTATATTTATCATATGCTTGGTGCAGCATGGCCAAGTTTGGACTTTGTGCCATTAAAATCCAACCTCTAAAGCTAGCTCCAGATAATATGAATACGAACGTGGTTTGATAGAAAAAAGCGACCTTCCTGGCCTTTTAGTTATTTGGCGTGTCTTTCGACCATGATGTTAGAGACTCTACGATACAAAGAAAGAAATAAAGATAAGTAATTCTTTGTAAAGATACAGAGAAAGAAATAATCATCTATTAAAGACTTTTATATTTGCAAAGTATTGGCCTATAGTAACAGACTAGCTAATATGAAACCATGTGGCCATGTATATTTATCATATGCTTGGTGCAGCATGGCCAAGTTTGGACTTTGTGCCATTAAAATCCAACCTCTAAAGCTAGCTCCAGATAATATGAATACGAACGTGGTTTGATAGAAAAAAGCGACCTTCCTGGCCTTTTAGTTATTTGGCGTGTCTTTCGACCATGATGTTAGAGACTCTACGATGTTTGGTGCCTAGAAATTCCTTCTATAGGGACACTCATTACTTTTCAGGAACAAAAATTACATCATTTCTTTCTTGTCTATCGAAGCATCTTATTTTTCGACCATGATGTTTGCGATTTACAATATTTGGTTGTCTAGAAATTCCTTCCATTGGTGCACTCATTACTTTTCAGGGAAAATAAATAAATAATATCTTTCTTGTCTTTCGACTATGATGTTTGAGACTCTACGATATTTGGTTGTCTAGAAATTCCTTCCATTGGTGCACTCACTACTTTTTAGGAACAATAAATAAATAATATCTTTCTGTTCTTTCGATCATGATGTTTGAAATTCTAAAAATATTTGGTTGTCTAGAAGTTTATTTCATAGGTACACTCATTACTTTTCACGAAAAAAAAAATATATAACCTCTTTCTTGAATTTCGAGTATGATGTTTGAGTTTCTACTATGTTTGGATATCTAGAAATTTCTTTCATATGTACATTCATTACTTTTCAGGAAAAAAAATTACATTATTTCTTTCTTGTCTATGGAAACATCTTGTCTTTTGACCATGATATTTGAAACTCTACGATTTGGTTGTATAGAATTTCATATTCTGATGATAATTAGGTGTGTGCCAAAAATGGCGTTACACCGGTAAAAGCTCATAAATAAAATTTAAAAAAAAAATAGAATTTAAATAGCTAACAAAGGACTAGCTATTCATAAGCTATTTCTAGCTATTTTTTTTCTCATAATCTTGTGTACTAGAAGCTAAAAACAGCCAAAGGAAGAAAAAAAAGAGTAGGCATAAAAAAGAAAAAGTGGAGAGGTCTAAATAGCCCATGTAGCAGAGTCTACATAATATTCCAACAGCATCATTGAAATATAATTTGTAAATAATAAAATTTACCGAAGATAGGCAATTTAAATTTAGAAGGAAAAAAAATAAATAAAAAAATATAAATAAACAAAAAAAAAAATGAAAAATATAAATAAACAAATAAAAAATAATTCATTAAAAGAATTTCATATGTACACTTATTATTTTCAAAAACAAAAAAATACGTAGTCTTTCCTTACCGTAAATTTCTGAATGCGAAGTAAACACGAAAAAAAAAAGTGAGAAGAAAAATATGAATATGAAAAAATCAGACAGAGAAAAAAAACTGTTGCGAGAGTCTTCATTATCTCAAAATGATTTTCCAATTTATAATCGCCACTGAAAGTTTAAAATTCATAAGTGGACATCATCTCATAACAATATGAGTTCATTATCTAATAAGAATATTCGGAATAAACAATTTAACATAAATTCCACACTAACTATATCCACAAAAAATTCGAAACTGATAAATGCAAATTCAACACTCTAAATAAAAAAAAAATATATTGAAATAAGATACTCACATATAAATTAATATGCCATATCAGAAACTAAACTTTCAGCACGAAAGTTAACCACTCTGAAGTGCAAGTGCTTTTTTCCTTGCGGTTTGATTTTCGAGATATTCACTGCGGAAATACAACCGAGGAATTTCCGGTTCCTCAGTTAACTGGGAATCCACTACACATGATAAACAAGATAGCGAAGCATTACATGGCGAATTAAAAAAAAAAAGTGCTTGAATATTCATTACGAGAGAGCCTTCCGTAAACTTTAATTACATCTACATAACCCCTGGGATAACACTGCTGTAGATTACACAGCAACTTTAAATAAATAAAAAAAGTTAGATATTAAACCGGGAATTATCTTGTTTTGTTTCGAGATGAAATGGTAATTGTTTTAATAATGCATTTACGTATAACACAGCATTAAAAGGAAATTAAATAAAAAAAAAAACATTGTAAGTTTTCTTTTGCTTATTATGCTAAAAATTTTGTTGGAAAAAGTGAGAGAAATATTTAATTTTAAATACTACACTAACTCAGAGTAGAGCAAATATTTAGTTTTAAAGTAATTATCGAAAGGAAAGAGCTGTTGTTATAAGACGGAATCGATATTCATTGTAACTTATGCAAACTACAATAATCAAATTAACTTGATCAAACTTTATTAACTTAATTAACTTGCATGAAACAAGTTTACAGAATTCTAAAAAATCCATATTAACCCTTTACACTAAGAAAAGTAATCAGGTGTATAATTATTCACCTAATACAAGGACTTGTTTATTGTTCCGAAAAATAAATATATATGTAATGATACTTTAAAATTTAATTTAATCCTAATTAATTTCCAAAGTTTTTTTCTTAATTCACCCCATATTAACTTCATTCTAAAATATTCTCTTATTTCCTGCTCCAATTCCACCTTTTTTATTTAATTAATGCAATAGAAACTTTGTAAAATTGCTGACAATGACAAGTTCCCACGCTCCGAGTAATGGGATACAAATTTGTCTATCTAATACATTCTTTTAAAAGATCCCTATAATTTCCTTACCTAAATCGACACGTGTAAATAAATCCCCGTGAAAATCTCACAATATATAATTATGGGGATAAATATTTCATGAGCTTTTCTTCTTTTCGCCCTTGTGTCGTTCTGTATTGATGTGCACCGTCGCTTCTGCTTGTACATTAATTATGCCTCCCGGGATGGAATAAAAGCGAAATTTGAAAATTCAAAGCGTCTCCTCTCTCTTCGGTCTTTGCTTAAAAAATTATGTTTGCATATATATAATTGTTTTCAGTTGAATTTCCCTGACAAATTAATCTACATCTTTTTACCATTCTGTAGGCGTTTTTAACAACCAAAATTGAAAAATAAATAAATAAAACACCAAAATGATGCCCCGTCTTGAATGATGAGTGAGAGACACCGCCCCAGTGCAAAGGGTTCATCTGATCAAAGGATTGATAAGTAATTCAAACTGAATCAAAATAAAGCTTCTAAGTTCTGTTCCTTAATAAATGATGGATTAATGAATTTATAATAATATAGGTACTTAAATCTGTTTCTTCTCTGAATAATCCACGAAAAGGCAATCACTCAATCAATCAGATAGTGGCACAGAGACAGGGTACACGGATTCCCCGAGCCACAGACTTAAGGAAAGCAAGGAAGAAGAAGAAAGAAATGCTAATTCCTTTATGCTGGTTTTTAATACCAAATGTGATAAAGAGGCCAATCATTCATATTATGTCATATTAAACTTCTAGTGTCATTTATGCTGGCTCTGCATCGCCCCGGGCGGGGCACCTCGTAATTGAGGATGAGAAGCTTCCGGCATGGTGGTTGGTTCTCGCCACCTTGGTGGGTGCAGAAAAGGTGGGTCGACTCCTCCCACCGATGACGGAGCATACTTCCCAAGGGAAGGGTTAAACCGTGGCCGGTGATAACAAGAAGCTGCTCTCTACTTGATCCACTGCAAAACTACAATCAGACCGCACCAAATAAAGTCTGTACCGGTCCAGGACCTACCAATGGGACCACATCTGTAAATCATTTGTAAATATTTTTATTTTCCTTTATTTTTATTCTTCCTCTCAATTGTCATACCTGAATATATAATTCACAACACAAACCAAATGTGTTTATACACCAGAACGGTCCCCACATTTGTAGAGGGGACCGCAACTGTAACCAGCAATGTAACCTATCTGTATATCAAAAGGAACATTTTCTGTACACATTGTAAATACTTTTGTTCTTCTGTAACCAAGTATTTGATTTAAATAAAGTGGCACGGGGGTCTGGATCTACTCTCACTCTCCATGTCCACCCAACTGTTTAAATAATCGTAAAGATTATAGTCGCAGGGGCATGGAGAGGTGTTAAGGTTAAGGTGGATCGGTCATTCAGAGTTTTCCATATGTCTCAGGGCGAGTCGGAGTAGTCAGTGAAGGTTAGCCTGGTTACGCCACTGCAACACGAATTTGTTAAACATTTTGCATTCGTCATAGTTTTAAGAGGATAATAAAAGTTTTGTTCTTCCGTTTTTTTTATATGAAACATTTTTCTCAACACCAAACGTACGAAAACGTAAAAAAAAAAAAAAAAAAAAAATGAAATATATATGTGAAGCATTAGTGGAGTCAGTCCCCATGTCGTCATAATCACATGATAAACATAATAGCGCATGTTATCTAATACATAACAGAATATTATCTTATATTAAACTATTTTATTGCGCTCTTTTTTTCCCTGCAAGATATGAAATGGATTAAAAAATTCATTTGATACAGCACATTTGATGTGAATCATTTGAGATGAATAGATTTCATCAAAAGTCTTTATGAAGATTTAAGAGAAATGAATCTGATTTCGAGTTCTGAAGAAAAGTTCATATACTACTTTTCTCCGTTACAGCCCTGCCATTTGATTCGACGTTTATTTAACATTCATCATCCCACCATGAATTGTTCAGTAGTATTAAAGCTATTTTATGATAATCAGATTCTTAATTAAATGTAAATTTATTTATTATTGTTGCATTATTATTGTTTGTTTTGTAATCAAAGTTGTTCTTTGAACCCATATGCAAATTCTTTTGTCTCCCAGCTGAACTACTGCCCAAAAAAATTCACCATTGTATTTTTATAAGTAAGGCAAAATGCTATATTGGTTGTGAAATGATTGGCATTGTGCCAAAAGAAGACGGGAGGAATATTGTTCAATGTAACGTATTTTGGAAATCCAAGGGTTAATAAAAACAAGAAAAGCTCCAAAGAATCCAACTAAGTCTTCGATTTAAGATGAACAGAGTATAAACTCCGATCAGTCATAACAACAAACAGGAAAATCCGATTAAAAAGGTCTACTATCAATCAAGTGTGACAGAACTACGTAAATTTAGATTTAACATTTATTTTCGGTCTTTTACAAGGATAATATTTTAAGCCTTCCTATGTCGCAGACAAAGTTCAAGAAATATTAAAAAAAATAATTCTAGTTTACAGTATGCCATTCTGAATAAAAATTGATAAATCTAGAATAAATACATTAAACTTATAATGGTAAAATATCAGTTATGATATTCTGTTTTCATATAAAATTGCACTATCAAATAAAGTAATGTTTATATGCATGATAAATCGTTTTTCCTGCCGATTTATTTAGCATTTAGAGATAATTTATTCCAAATCTTTCTTTGTTTTGATTATAGTTGCTTAGCGGGATTGATCTGTTTTTTTACCAGAATAATAAAGTAAAAATATAAATATAATTTTATAAAACGATGTATCAGCAAAATAGATTTATTAAATCATTTTACTAAAATAAAATATATTTCTTGATAAGTATTTTAGCATTTTTTGAAAGTATACTATATATTATACGCAATATGTATATGTCCGGATATATGTACTATATATCCGGAATTATGAAAATAATTTTAAATAATATGCATATAAAATATTCGAAAATAATGAATTTACTTTTAAGCATGTAAGAGTTGTTGCAATATTTGAAGAATACAATTTTTTTTATTGGATAGATTAGAGCATGATTTGTTTATAGATAGACTTATGGATATGATTACCTTACGGCTGTTTATAGATAGACTTCCTAATTTGAAACCGTTGTCAAAAGGACAAGGATGCCATCTGCTCTTTCAAAGTATCCAAATCACTTGTGTTCGGTTCTACATGTGTTGCGTTTTTTCGAATCTCTTAAAAATACGTAATTAGCGATTTCCCATCTATTTCTTTCAAAATTAAGAGTAGTCGTCTTTTCTGAATTTGTAAAACGGCATACCACAAATTCGATGTTATCTTTTACTTTCATATTTATTCCTATCATTTACGAGAAATAACACAGACTCGTTGATAAATATCAAAAATAATAAATTGATATCATCTGAAATCTTTAGGGCCATAAAACCATAGTCCATTAATTATTTGAAACTCACACCAAATCTAACAGAAAGCTCTTTTAATGTTTAAAGCAGCATGGCGGAGTTTTTCATTAAATGCTAACATCAACATCTTTCTTTCTAATATAAACATAAATTAATAACAGATGTAGAAAAAAACGGTAAAACAAAAAATAAACAATTGCAGTCAGCATATCAACTACATCATCAGGGGATGAATTCAGTATGTGTCTAAAATATTTTTTTGATTTAACAAAAAGCAAGCATGGATTTTTTAAGGATATATTTATTCTTCACAATGTAAAGGTATGAATTCAATTTTTATTCATTATTAAGATTTCATTATAGGACATGGGACTAGAGAGAGACGCAATCATAAGAGAAATATTAAAGCCAGAAAAAAAAAGGCCACGTGACTGTATTTTGGAATTTTATAATTTTAGGTAAGAATTTGCTGAAGTAGCGTTTTGAGTTTGGCAATTGTTAGAGAATCAATATGGAAAAAATAAAAACTTGCCAATATCAAAAATTTAAATGAAGCCGGAGTTCAAGTTATTAAAAAATAATTATTTTTACAACTCCTATAAGTTGAAATTTCCAACATATGTAGATACAATGTAATGTCAATAATCCGCCATTTTATCAATCCGGTTCTCCAACATTTCGACATTTACAAAAAAAAACAAATAAGTAGTCGCCATACATGCATGTTAATGTCATAGACGCAATATAAACAACAGACCACAGCTCATATTTTATAATATTTGCTATACACATTAAAATTTTATGTATGATTTTATATATTTTGTGCAATTATATATTGTTTCTATTAAATTGCATCTCTTAATATAACTCCAAAAATCTGTCATTTCCATTAATCCGGCAATCCACTTGTTTGATACGGAAGGACTAAGGGGTAAAGTAATCCGTTAATTACAATATGTCGAGAAAATTTTCCTAGTATTCGACAAAAAAGCACACATTTTTGATAATTTGAAAAAATTATCTGCGAATTGATGGCATTTATTATATGTTTACTGATCTAATAAATTTGCTGTTGTTTTCAGGTATAACTTATATAAACAGTTATATATATTTTTTAGCTGAGATAATTTTTCAATTTCTTAAAGCAATTTTTCGTTTATAAAATGCCCCTGTTTCGAATCAAAAGAATGCAATGTAAACCCATAAAGAACCAGAGGTCATTAACACTCTCGACTCGGTTCACAGGATGTTTTGGAAGCTACTCACTGTACCTTAGAAAACGGAAGTATTACGGTAACCTAACACTGACCTACCGTGACTAAGAAAGATCTCAAAAGGAAACCAAGTCACCGGTGAATCTTTATCTCTCTCTCTTTTAAATTATTTTATTATTTTTCGCCCAATTCCAAATCTTGCTTTTTGTAGGAATTTGAACACAGCATCTCAGTGTCAAAAAATAATTTTATTAATATGATGGGAAAGGTATAGACATACAAATGTAATTAAAAGTTTTTTTTTTCAATATTTAGAAATGTGAGATTTTTTAAGCACTGGTTCGCACCAAAGTTCAACGGCTACTCTGTCTGGTTTTATAAATTTTTCTTCTAGAAATTCACGCAGAGCGTTAAATTAAACACGTTCTAATTATCTTTTAATGAAAAAAAAAGTCAAAAGTTTTGAAGTTATATAGATATTGAATTAAATGAACTTGCTTTATATTGGTTTTCATAATTTAAAACACCCATGAAAGAGCCGGAATTCAATAATTCTAAGTAAATGAAACAAATGATATAAAAGGTGAATTTCCTGTATTCTGTTCTTCTTAATTAAAAAAAAATGACAATAAAAACAAATTGATAGATAAGATGTAATGAAGTTATTTCATAATAACAACAATAACTTAAAAAATAGAATAAATAACAATGGAATTAAAAAAATGAAAAGTCATTGAAAATTCTTTCTTTGCATTTATCATGAAAATGAATAAAATCTTTTAGCAATGTAGGTTAAGATTTACTAAAGTTTAAACTGATTTCTTATAAAGGCGAGCAAAATGATTTTTTTACAGAATCAGATGGCGAACATTAATTATCATTTTCTCTTACTAAAGATGCAATATTATATTATAAATATTATAATTTTGCAGATGTGCAGCTGAAATGAAGAAACTTTTGAAATCAATTTATTTTACACGGGAGACATATCTTGTATAGATGAAAAGCGATAAGAGATGCGTCAATCCACATCGTAACGCAAGAGCGAAAGAAACAGAAACTTATCCTTTCAGTCGTTTTACTATGAGATACTGATACAGATTTCTTTGCCACGTGACTTAGGCAAAGGAATCTTAGGTATCTTTTTAAAAAGATATACGGGTGTTAAGGATTTTTATCCCTTCATACGTGGTGTGGGAACCACGGAGTAAGCAATTTTGTTAAGCGCATGTTAGAAATAATTAAATAGAAAAGTGAAAATTGGATCAGGAAATGCGAGAACCTTTTAGAATTGCACTAATTTAAGATAAAAACTAGGGAGATTAATTAGAATTTAAATTAAATTAAGAGATATCATTATACATCAATTTTTTTTTAGAATTCTTTTAATTCTATATGCAGAAGCTGTTTTTTTAATATTAAACAAAAATTCATTTAGGAATTTAATTTTTAAGAAAAATGTATTAAGAAAGTTAATTCAAAACCTAATTTGGATAGAGAACATCAAACAAACTGCGCCTCTGGAGAATCTTGCTTATAAAACTATTGATTCAGAATATTAAAATGAAAGAATCACAGGAGTAAACTGCATTGCTAAAATGCAATTCCAACTCGCACACTCAATCTGTATGCAAATAAGGATCTTTGTTAGCGAATCAGAATTGTGTACAATTTAATAAACTTCGTCAAAATTAACATATGGACGAATGGATGCAGAAAGATCCGTTATTTACTCTCTTCCTCGGATGGATTGCAATTGTTTACTTAGATACAAAATTAATACTTTCACTATCTTCTTAAATAACGCAAAATATCGTTAGTGTTTGCCTTCGAATCAATTTCACTCTTAGAGAAATTCAAATAAAACTTCACGAATTCTCTTTTAAATATTTAGACTAAAATGATGCAAAATGCGTTGGGGGGTAACTTTAGAATACGTTTCTAACATTTGTTCTCGCAACAAACTACATTCTCCTAATCCTTTGCACCCACTGCAGCAAACGAATGAATATTTAACGAACTGTATCTGATTATCTGAACAACGGATACATTTCCAAGTCAAACTGTTCTGAATTTTCGGAGATTTCAGACACTGAAGCCGCTACAAAAGCGATTTATCAATAAGACATTATCAAAGGATCATGGAATCCTGCATTTACCAAACAATATGCAGACCAGTTACATTTGGTGGTGTTAACTGCTCATGGGCACACATTCAGTTGAATGGCTTTGCCGACGTCCGACCAGCCTGTTTCAACCCGATAGTCGAAATAGCACTCGCCAATTGATTTAATGTCGATACACATAGTTGATAATGAGCTTCCTCAAAGCGTTCGATGTAGACCCTCCACCCCACTTTCCCATTAATTGGCACGATGCAGATAATGGTCGCAAATCTCGAGAAGTGTTTGAGCAATTATTAAGGGATCTCGTTAATTGGATCTTTTCCAAAATGTACCATGCATATTGACTGACTGATAAAAATAGTTACATAGTAGATTAATGTCAATACTGGGTGGTAATTCCGTCTTTTCGTGCAAGGGTTTATTTGTTGCAAAGCAATGAAATTTTGGATAATTATAATGAACCAAATATAGATGCTCTGATTAGTTTAATTAATGTATCAGTTCTACAACAAGGAAATTATTATCGATGCCAATTTCCACTGGATTTTTCAAATTTTATTACATTATATTTGTCGACATTCATATTAATTGATTTATAAAATTAAGAGCAAACAAATATAAAAACAGAATAAGAACTATTAATTTCAAATACCACAAGAATATTTGTGATGAATTCATCCTTGCATTATAACTTAATTTCATTGAAGTATTTTAACATAATTCACAATGAATAAATTAATGAAGCACTGAAAATGAAATTTGAGACATATAAACACAAAAATAAGCTTGACAGGGTGTATTTTTAAATTTTTATTTCTTTGAAACTGTTTAATTTCTGCTTAGAATCAAATTTGGTTGGATTTATTTGAACATGATGCAAATAACTGTTAAAAGCTAATTCAGTTCGATATGCTCGCTAAGCCTATATCTGTTAAACTTTTGTTTTTCCTCAAATAAAAGTTAATACAATTTCCAAAATATAAAAACATACACATTTTTTCAATTAAAATATTTTCATAATATGAGGTGTCTTTAGATTTGGCATGCTGTACTCCACATATTATAGAAATAAATTTATAAGACAATCAAAGTCGGATTTCAAATTAGGAAGACTAGGCTGTTGCCTACAATTGCTGGTTGAGTAGGATACATTGATTATTAAAAAACACTATTAGTCCATTACCAAGTACATAAAAATTTAAAATATAGTATATTCTACCTGCACACTATAATCTTAATATTCTATAGCGTTTTATGAATTATTAAACAATAAGATTATAATGTGTGTTTGTATTGTATTATTAAGTAAATTATATCATAATTAATTATTTAATTTTTATATATTGGAATACTTTACATGCTTTTATTTATAAATAAGGAAATCATTTATTAATAATTATGGTTATTTTTTTTTCAAGAATAATGTTGCTTAAATCAATCTTTCTCTTCATGAAATGCATATTAGAAAAAAACTTTTCTTATAAATAAAAAAGGAGTAATAAATATGTTGATCAAGTCAAAAATTTCCTGAAATTTGAAACTAAATTGATCAGATATTAAAAAGAGGATCTTCATGAATGTACTGCCTATGGCATTCATTTACATCGTATAATAATTAAATTTGGTTATTTACTACTTTCTCTTTTTTAGAATAATCATTTGAATTTTGCAATGATATATTGTACTTAAAGAAAAGACACAAACTAAACTTAAGAAAAGAAATACTTATCTTTGAAAGACATCTGTTCGGTAGATATCATAATCCAAATCTGTTAATAGACATTAGCAGACGATTTTTTTTCAGACATTTTATAACTGCTACTATTTTTATTTCAGTTAAAATATTATTAAAACGTAAAAGCAAACGATTTTTTCTTTGATAAACATATTTTATTAATATTATTTCGTTCATTTTTTGTATAATAGCTGATGATTAATGGTAAAACTTTTGGAATATGTCAATGGTTTGCAAGATATACAGTTAAGTTGAAAGAATAAAACAAGCCGATGGAATTCTAAAATGCTTGTAGTATTATTTTAGTATTTAATTTAATATGCTCTGCTAGCTATAGTTTGAAGCTTAAGAAAACGCGTAGTTTTCTAGAAAGCATACAAAAACATCATTTCATTTTAATGAAAAATCTAATCAAGTATATTTTATCTCTAGTTAAAAGGTTCTTCACTTTTTTTTAACGGTGTTTCTTTGGTAGGATATTTGCACATTAATAAAGAAAAACTGTTAAAGATAATAAAGAAATAAGCATTCAATTTAAAATAGTTACGCAGCAAATTTTACTTTTTTTGAAAGTGAAAATGAATTCGTTTTTAGTTCATACATCGAAGAATCTCCAAGAAAAATTTTGCAAATATAATAAAATGACTAAACAAGAATCAGGTTAGTTTAGGTTAGTCATATTAATGTTCAGTTTTCGAGCAGCACAAAATCTATTTCAGAACAGGCTTCGAAATCTTGAGCCGTGGTCGGATGATGAAGAAATCTGATCCTTCACCCCTTCCAAATTTCTATGCCACACCAACATTAATATGTTTGAAACTCAACATCAGATTTAATAGAGAAAAGGGCAACATACCTAATGGATCTTTTATGCAAAAGGGTTTCGAACCCACGACTCTCTAATGAAAAGTGGGGATCTCGAACCATAGGTAGATTTTTAATTCTCTGATCCAAATATGTTATAACTTTATAATCTGTATGAGGAATAGCTAGAACTTAAATTATTGTATGGGCAGAAATTTTCTTCTTTTATAAGAATTTCATTAAAAGATAACCGATTCTTTTAGAAACTCGAAGATGTTTTTTCTCTGGAAAGTCCGTTATTTTAAAAATAGTTCAGATCTAATTTTCGCCAATTGGCTAACGAAAGTAGAAGTAGAAAAATTTCATGTACTTTGGTAGAGTGCTTACGAAATAAAATTAT
This sequence comes from Argiope bruennichi, assembly GCF_947563725.1. Lineage (NCBI taxonomy): Eukaryota > Metazoa > Arthropoda > Arachnida > Araneae > Araneidae > Argiope > Argiope bruennichi. The sequence goes on from NC_079154.1 coordinate 63,733,788, forward strand.
TATTTACAGTACACTTTAGATAGAAATATATAATGATATTAGAAGTTTTGTTTTCTTACAGTGGGATCATCATCATAATGTTCATTTACACCAAATCAAAATAAATCTTACAGAAATCAGACTGAACAAAACAAAAAACTAACAGAAAAAAATGCACCGGCGAATAAAATTTTTTTTAAAAAATGCTAAAAGAAAATATATGTAATAACTTTCAATTTGGTTCATCAATGAATCAGCATAAATAAAAAATAAAAATTGCAGATCTCAGCTCATTAACCTTTGCTATTTATTCAGACACATTTTAATAAATCAATTAATTAAAACGTTAAAAAAGCACCGAGATGCTTAACGCCAAAACAGAGATTGGCAATTGCGTATTCGAAAACGACGCAAATGAAATAAAGGAAAATATTTTTAATGCGCCTGACGTTACAGAAGAAAGTGATATACATTGATAATTATTTTAATTCTTATATTACTCATTGTAATCAATTGTTAAAATTCACCTATTCTAGTTCCCATAAAATTAAAACTAAATTGAAATGATAACATAATCAAATATAATTTAATGCAAGAACTGATTGAGATTTGCTGAGCTTAAGAGTGCAAGAATTATATTTAACCAAACAGTGCTAGATAAAAGTCAACAATTAGATGCCGAAATACGAGGGCAAATGAAAATGGGAAAGATCTCATTTGTCCAAACATTTAATATGTTTGTCACGTAATCTGTATTTACAACCATCAAATGATGTTAACTGTGTCAATTCTACGAAATGCTTCAATGATTAATACCTCATAAAATACTTGGTCTACACTATAAAATGCCTCGCGATAAGTCAAAAGGCTACCGAAGTTTCTAATTCATATTCTGTACAATATAAATTTTAACCCATAACTGCTGGAGACATGAATTTTCTCACATGGCCAGAGACGTGGTGTCAAAAAGATTCCAGTGTTATTTTTCGTTTTTTTGTCTTTTGTAAACAGCGTTGGAATTTATTTTGGAAACACACTGCATTCTGAATAACATGTGATTACCAAAAATATTAAAAATATTAATATTAAAAATGTTAAATGTTATAATATTAACTGTTGGAAAGAAGTTATAAAAATCAAAATTTGGATCACGTAGCAGAATTTTTCTTTTCCTGGAAAGTCCTGTTAAGTATTATTCATTTCTTTTTAAACAACAATATGTTATTTTAGACAAAGAAAACGAACTGCAATGCGAAAAACGTAGAAATTAACTGGTTCGTTATATATTTTTTCAATCACAGTTTCAAAGATATGGAATCAATAACTCCATAAATAAAAACAAAAACTTTGAAAAAGGATAACTCGGTTATACGCACGTGTTCATACTTTTGCCAACATACTGTTAAAGGAACAACTTGAAAGTACTGTGAAGATGATTGAATTCAATACCATGTGATAATCAGAGCTAATGAAACAACGCAGAGTCATTTTGACTGCTGTCTCCAGTTATGGGTTAAACTCAGACGAAATCGATATAAAAGAAAAACTATTAAATAATTTCAAAATCTAGGACAAATATCTCAAATAGACCGTCCCATTCTAATACAGAGCAAATCAAATCCTCAGTGAGAAAAGAAAAGAAGAAAAATTCTCATGCCATCTCCCAGAATCTAATGTATAACATCTCGCCACCTTCAAGTCCTTTTTTTCTATCTATGTTCCTTCAACTAGAAAAGACTAACACGGCATTCATCTCTTGAAGAAAAATCAGTTCCTGATATTTATGATGGCAAATTACCATAATGCGAACTAAATAGCAGCCCAACGTCCCATGTAAACAGCCATAAATGATGGACACGCACGGCCAGATGCTTCGAATTTCACAAGAGCCCTCCAAAAATCGGGTCACTCACAGAAGAGAGTCACTGGTGCGTGATATTCAAGAAAGTCATGCAGGAATATACTTAGTTCCTTATCTCAATATTTCTGAAAAGAAATGAGGCAATTTAGATGAAACAGAAGAAACCTAAACATGGCATTTTCGCCAAGATTCTCAACTTTTTTACGCCAAACATTCTCGACTTTTTTTAAATAAATTATTTTGCTTTGTTGGGGTCAGGAGAGCAGTACTTATAAGAAAGTGAACCTACGTGAGAATTAGTTCCGTTTTCGTTGTAAGAAGCCCTTTACATAAAACGTCAACAGTAATGCAAGCTATTTCAGTGGTATGTTTGGAAGTAAAGAATTTGAATGTGTTTAGAGAGGAATTCGGTTTGTCCTTTTGTTGAGTAACTTAACGGATGCATAACAGTTTTGATGCATGTAAAATTTTTAAACGCTATGTTGAACAAATGCTTGTTATTTCGAGCATTTCCCGCCAGTAAGTTATCCATGTCTTTTTTTTTTTTTTTTTTTTTTTTTGTTCCTTGAACGAGGAAATGCCCATTAAAACAAAAGTCATTCAACAAATGGAGATTTCTTTGGCATTTGAAGGTGCATGTTAAACAAATTTCATTGCATCTAATAAAATAAAAATTCTGCTCAAATTTCAATTTTCATAATAAACATGATATTTAAAGTATTACTTAATTTGATATCACTTAATTCAATAAACATCTAACAGTATATATGCTTAAAATAAGTCATAAAATTTTAAGGATGTACTTAATCTTATGGTCAAGTGGGTATTGAATTATTGCTTCTCAAATTTAAAAGAAATTAAGCATTTTAAAAACGTTACGATTAAATATAAAAATTGCACAAAATCAACAAGCGTCATAAGTATTCTATGGAATTTTTTTAAAAAATCAGTAAGAAAGCACATTTTTAAAACAGAAGATATCTAATTAGATTTTTAAAAAAAAGCAAAACACTTATGGAAAAGTAAAAAAAAAAATATTTTATGCATTCTGGTTAAAACAAGAAAATATTAAAGAATTAAAAAGGGAGCAGCTGCAATGAATTTTAACTCGCTTGCAAATTTAAAATAAAACTACAAACAAGATAGTTACAACAATGTCAAACACAATTAGTTTCATCATAAATTTATAATTTCTTGTACGCAAATTCTTATTTCAACACAGCATAGAAATAACTCAATAACTTAAATGTTATACATTATTTGATATTGTTATTTATTCTTTTTACCTTATTTGACGTTTCACTAAGTAATACGATTTATATCAATCCCTCAGTGAGACTATGATCACATGATGACAGTTTCCTCTTTGGAACTAAGAATCTGTATTTTAAAACATAATTCTACCAAAAATCTTACTATAGCTGGTGTCTGATGCATATTAAATGCATGAAGATCATATATGGAAATTTTAACAGAAGTGATCGCCCTGATGATATTCTTATCATTCGATCAAGGCTCAAATTTATAAGGATCGTATAAAATAGTCTTAACTTAAAAACGGGACATTAATTTAACCTATCTAAAAATTAACTAGTAGAAACGAGTTAACCCCTTGCCTGCCGCGGGCGTATATATACGTCTCCCTAAATCAATGTGTTAACTGCCCCTGGTGTATATATATTTATCGCAACTATATACGTGGCACTGGAGGCCGAATCTCGCAAGTTATCCTCGGCAGGTAAGGGGTTAATTAAATAACTGGTTGATCAGTGAATGTTGCAAAAAAAGTTTTTATTATATAATAAGATACACGAAATGCACTTAAGTAACATTCTTTATTGCCGAAATGACCACGATGGTTTAATGGTAAAGTTTGGGCTTCAAGACCAGAGGATCCCCTATACGAAACAAGATTCCACCAACGCATGTGAGATTGGACCACATTAAATTTGATATTAAGAGCCGAAGTGACGTCGTAGACATTTGACCAGGGTTCAAAATTACAAGAATGATCTCAAGCTAGTTATATAATAGCTTCAAAACCGAGCGTTAAATAAATTCAATTCTTATAAAATGATATTGTGAGCATGTATTTCAAAGCTAAAACTGAAGAAACTATTTAACACAGAAACAAAACATTGATACTATCAGAACAAGAATATACATTTGTTTAATTCCATATTTTTATCAGTCTGTTCAACATACTAAAACAAGCAATTCAGATCGAGTATTACCAAGAATTACAAGCTGTGCTTTAAGTAGCATTAAGAGGCCTTGTAATCCTTTGTACATTCTGTTCCATTATGCGATTACCAGTGATTTACTCAAGAATGAAAAGTCACCTTCTGATCCATTTTGAAGGACAAACCGATGTCGAAAGCTCCGTACTTGAAGTGTACAAGGAGAGTTAATCTTATAATGGTACTTCCGAGCATTTAGTCATTTAAATTTAAAAACAGTTACCTACATTAGAGGATTAAAATTATTTAAAATCTATTCAGTTTGAATCCGATTAAAAATAGAGTAAATATATTATAGAAAAGCTCTTAGAATTTAATTAAAATTTAAAACTTCTACAGACTATGAAAATAATCTAAAAATCACTGAAAATTTATAATAATTAGATTTATTTTCATAAAAAAATTTATCAAAAACTGCCATTAAAAAGTAGTTTAAAACACTTAAAAATATGAATTATTTTTTATGAAATAATGCGACTTAAAGAAGGATGGTTTTGAATAATTAGAAATATTTCTCCCGTTTTTTCTTACTTTCATAACACCAAAACCTACACCTTTCATAATCCAAAGAAAACAAAGCACTACTTAAAATTCATTAACATAAAAATATGGCCTGCGTCTTCGTATATGTTTATTTTTTCATTGACTGAACTTTTTTTTAGTTTTAAATCTCGCAGAAATTTCACATTCATTAAGAAAAAAATGTTTTACATTTTTTTTTTACACTTACAATTTATTTTCTAAAGACGCGGTGTTTAAATAGTTGTTTATTTTTTAAAAAATATTCTTGTTTTTCTCAGAAACAATTGCAAAGATTTAATTTCATAAAATTAATTTTTTGTAGAAAGAATTGCTCATTTTTTTTAACAACTGAAAACTAATTTAAAAATTTATTTATTCTTTGCAAAAACTTTGTTCTATGCTATATATGTCTATGTGCTATAAATTCGAATTACTACAACTCTTAAAATCAATTATTTTTTATCTTTTAAATTCAAACACTAGCCTTGTTCACTGCTATACGAATACTTCAATAATTTTAATTTTTTTCGCTTTCAAAATATCTATCTTGAAGGGTTAAAGACTGTCAACTTCCTCTTTCACTTTCTACGTATTATGAGATTTTAAATAACCATGTTCCCGTTTTTCTAAATGGTTATAGCGTAGACAAAATATCTTTTATATTTAATGCAGTAAGAAATTATTCTTAAAGTTTAAATCAAATTGATTTATAGCTTTTTAATCGATGCATTTTCGTTTGCTCTAAAGCTTAGCATCGTTTTCTTACCTTTCTATATTAAATATTAAAATGTATTTTAAAATGCAATATTAATAAATTAGACGTTTTGACTATAATAAATAATAAGTCCACAGCTTTTAATTTTAAGCTATGTTTAGACGACGGACATTACATCCAATCATCATTTTCCTCTACATCCTTCCTATACTATGTATATTATCAGTGACGATTTGAACCTTTACAAATTTAACATGTATACAGATATTACCAGTCGATATTTTGTCTCTAATGAAATATACTAAACAAAGTAATTAAAGTATGAAAAAGATATTAAATATAACTCCTCAAATCGCCATCATATCCTGACTAAAAAATTATCAAGAATCTCGGGTTTAGTGGTGCATAACAGATATTACTCCAGCGGTTAGATATGATTGTCCTGTAGCCCCTTTTTGCACACTTTTGCAACATGCCGTGCACCTTAATTACGCTGAAAAAGATTACGTGCAGAAGGCTTCATTAAAGAATCAAATATATCACTAGCGTAATTTGGGGTATTCATTTTCCCATTAATCATGCAAATTAGACTCTTTACGGATGATATGCAACCGTAGCTTATAATGCGAATTGTGTGTTTCATGGTAGATCTGATGGAGTTAGGATGCATATTTTCTCTTATTGTTTTCAAGTATAATTTGCCATTGCTTGCAAATAGGAATTCTTTAAGGGCATTACTTCCAGTAACAATGTCAAACTGTTTCGTCAAAATGGGTTTTAAACTTTTTAATTTCGATATTTCCCTGACTTAGTTTGTGAAAAAGATAAATAGGAATTCTTTAGGGAAATTGGGTCCCAGATTGTAATAGTACTAAACAATAATAGTCCCAGAATAGGCAAATATTCTGGGACTTAAATTTCTGGGTCTTCTTAATTTGCACCCAAGAGCCTTTCTTCTCAATTTCATTTGCAATGTTTCACTCAATTTTGTATACAAAATGGATGACTTTTTTCTGTATTTTGGTTTAATATTTAATCTTTTTATTGTTTTTCAAATAATTTTTACATTTTTTTCTTTATTAGACTAAGCCCCCTCCCAATATTTGAATTTCTTCCTGAAATTCAAATATTTAGAAAAAACCTTCCTTCTTTTGTAGTACCTTTTCCTCCAAATAATCCTTTACCTTTTATACTTTAAAATAAATTTAGAAATTTTCGTGACATTTAATCGAGAGTTATATTCTCAATAAATAAAATATTACAAAAATAATAACAAATTTAATAGTAAGAACATAATCAAATGAGGAATTTCCTCTTTCTAGCCCAAATGAACAGCTAAATAAGTCAAATCAAGATGGCACTATACTGGTCACCAAGCACCGATGGATCATATTCAAATAAAGGGAGGATACTTCATATATACCTAGTTATGTTGCATTTTTCTAATTATTTAACACAGTATTAACTATTCATGAGTTTACAGGTTAAATGCCGCGTAATACAGGATTTACCGTCGGGCTGCGATGATTTTTTATTATTATTATACGATACATACAATGTTGATATATTACCTACAACAGATAAGTACAGAGTATAATCATGTTTTAATGAATTTATTTAATGGGGGTCACCGATGAACACCGCAACATTCATCATGTTCAAAGCAATGGCCGTCTAAGGCTAGAGCTGTGAGAAATACGCTGTCAGAAAATCAAAGCTACTAAGGAAGACATAGCAAGAAGCTGTACAAAAAAAGTCGTTACATATTGTAAAGACAGCATTGGTTCACCCTCCCTGTTTAGAATGTTCCAATACTACGACGATCACATCGTGCGCCAAAAATAGGCCTATATTTTATGTATAAATAAAACTATTTATGTATATTTTTATACTGCATTAATTCCGTTATGCTATTGTAGTAACGATGGCAATAATGATAAATTTATAAGTACTGACCTCTGTCCAAATTTCGCATTTCTAGAAATCTTTGCGCGTCAGTCGTCGGTGACTTCCACAACGCTACAACAAGTCAGTGCCTCCTACAACAGTCACGTATGCACCCCCTCCCCCATTACAATCAACGTGATAACTCATGCCTTCATACTCATGTGTTGCTGATCGTTCAAAAATTCATTCGTGTTTTCATATCATATCCTTCACTTTCATGATCACTTACGAAAATAGCCAATAACATGAGGTAACTTCTGCACCTAACTGCTGATCAGCAGACTCTTAACTTAAATTATATTCCACTGACAGATATTTTTGAAGAATCCGATGAAAAACAAATGGAGTTCTGAACATCAAACCTCAAACACGATTCTGTCCCAAAATGTGCCAATTATTTTGATCATAAGTGTATCATTTAATGAATAACATCTAAAAAAAGCACCAGTTATCAGATTCTGAATAAATCAATTGAAAAGCCTTCACTATTTAAATATTTCTTTTGTTTACAAAATAACCTTCACACAGGTACTAATATATATATATATAAAAAAAGAAAAGTCTATGTCCTGTTCAGAAACTGAAACTGTTACAAAACGATGCGTGCGGCGACGTTTCACCCTACTTAATGTCTGTCTTCCTTGGAGGGAAATCGGCTGAAAATGGAGCTTCTTCGGACCTCTAAAAACTAACTGATTGACTTGGGAAGACGTGATCTGCAATCAGAAAATAACGCCCAGAGTCATTCTGCAACAATTAAATAGAGATGTTTTTACGCATTAAGCTGTGACAAAAAAGAAGTGACGAGAATTCGATCAAATTCAGGCTAGCCAGATAGATATATTTTATTTTTTATCCAATAGATCAAGGTTTCTTCAACTATGGGTTCCAACCCCAAATCGCTTCTCGTAAAATTTGGCAACTTCTGTTTTTGTCCTGTTCTTCAACTTTAGTGAGAAAAAAAAATGATCCAGATTGACTGTGACATATAATAAGAAGGTATCAAACAATTATATTAAATGAATTTTGTCATTAATCCGTAATCCATTGAATTTTTTTTTCTTATTTTCCTATATAAATATGCTTTTCGGATCGTGAAAGTTTTTCAATGCCTAAAAGGAGGCTACGAATACAAAAAAGAAAAAGTTGAAAAACTTTGCAAATAACTTGTTATTTTCCGAATTTTTTTTCTTTATCTAGATAAAATCTAGATAGAGTTTGGTGCATATTATCAGTATATATGAAATTTATTATGAATTTTAATAACTGGTTCATTCAAATTCACATTTCAATACATTTTTAAATTAATCAGTATCTTAAGAATTCCTCTTATTTTTTAAAATTTTTATTTTAATAATTTTATGGAAATATGATTTATTTATTTTATATATCATAAAAAAGGAACAAAAAAAAATGATAATAAAATTCTTGAAAAATTCATCGTAATTTTAGTTAATAATAATCTTAATCGTAAATGAAAACAACATTTAATTATTACAACTAATTATAAGAAAATGATGAATTTTATAAAAACATAACATTAAAAATTAGGATTTTCAAGATCTGTCAAGTGGAATATAACATAACTAAGTAAAGGAAAAATTAATATTCCAATATATTATAAATACATAATTCATTAACTTTAATTTATTTAATGATTTTAATATTTAGATATAAATACGAATTGTATTTCTGATATTTTATAGTTTACTAAATTCTAAATTTATTTATTTGGCAACTAGGAGATTATTGGAGGATATTAAGAGATTTATTTGGCAACTAGTTTTTGGATGACTTGCCTGTGCCTTTCTAAGAATCAGTTTCCTAGTTGGAAATCAGCCATAAGTCCCAAATAATTATATTACGACGAAAATACGAAATCAGATCAAAATTACGATAATTCCCTAATGCTTATTTCAACATATAAACTTTATATTCTTCTCGAACTAATATCCATTTGCTGCATAAAGAAGCAATGAAAAAGAATTAATTTCCTTCGAGTCATTATAATATTTACAGCCGGGCCGATTGAAAGCAATTGCCATGTTAAGAGCACCGATGAAACGTAATCTATTCATTTCCAAGCAGCAACCTTTGATGTGCAAATAAAATGAAGTCCCAGAGAGTAATACTATCCTTGCGACTTCCGGAGGAAGATCATTAGTATGCAATTAACGTTGAGCAGTTCTTTGTTTCGTTTGGAACAATTATTGATCGACACGGTGTACTATTCTTGCATGTTTTTAGTTTTTAATGGGAATTTTCTATTCTTGCATTCGCTCTAGTAAAACTGACAACGGAAAAGACATTAACATAGGAAAACTATATTGTTGGATAAAATTAAGGAAAAGTGATAGTTTTTTCATCATAAACATCGAAGCGTGGTTTTCCAAGACAGAAAGAACTAAGCTACTATAAGGAAAACTATATTCGGTATTTCAACTTAAGCTTTTAAAAATGAATTCTTCCGTAAAAATAACAATGTAGTTTTTTATTCTGCTTGAAATGTTTGGCAAGCAATGGTTAGCCAGGAATATCGGTTGCATGTAAGTTCATTTAAATCTCGTGTGCATAATTTGCTCGGGATTCTTTAAACAAAATATTTTTAAACCTGAAATTGTGACAAATATAAAAGTTGTAATATTTTAATAGCTTTATATTTGTTCTGTTCATCGTGCCTTCCTTCTTAATGGAATCAAGTATTCTGACATCATAGTGCTATAATAATCTTAAACGTACGAGATTTCAGATTGCACTTTGCGGTAGTGTAGTTTCACTTTCAGATTTCTCGTGTAGATAATTAGTGGAATCTTTCTTCTTTCTGATTTCTCGCATAGATAATTAGCAAATTCTTTTAACATTTAGCTTTCAACAAAGGAAGAAGGTTAGGAAATTAAATATTTGATGAAACAATGAAAACGGTTTGAATTTCAGGATACAAATGAATTCTTTTGTTAAAAATTATGCAAAAAATATATATACATATATTTTGAATGATGCCAAAATTTAAGAAAAAACGGCCGCAAATTAAATTGGTATCAATACAAATACAGTTTTTTAAATTTTTAAATATTCTAAACATAAAATATAATATAAATAGGAAATATGATATTGCGTTAATATTTTCGGGAATTATCCGGGAAAACTCGGAAACTTCGTTTAATTTTTAATCAATTCTAATTAAATTTAAAATATCGCTCCATCGAACGCTTATCAAACTCCAAATTACATTTGTACTAAATTTTGTTGCTCTACGTCAAATGTGGTGCAATAAAAAGAACACACACACACACACACACACACACACACACACACACACACACACACACACACACACACACACACACACACACACACACACACACACACACACACACACACACATTTCATTATTTGTAAAGATAATCATTCAAAAGCATGAGGTAGGTTTTATAACTAAATATTAATTTTTCATTCTTTTATTATCATCATCAATAAAGATATCTATAAAATTGCTGTTAATGTCCAAAATATGTTTATATAAACACTTCTGCTCTTTTTAGTGAGAGTAATTTATATAGGACTATTTGTGTAGATTACATAGAATATAGGACTTCCGAGAATCGGCAATTTGTTCTTACTCTGTTACGAGGAATTATACAGGTTAAATATTTTGATGTAAATAAGCGGGTATAATTAATAATAATAATAATAATTAATTGTTTAATTTATCGAATAAGAGTAATAATAAGAATTCAGCTGATTGTCAACAATAAATTAAATTATAATTATTTGTATGTTTTGTGCAGATATTATTTATTGTTATTCAAACTTTACTAGATAAAAGTCAAGATATTTCTAAGATAAAAGTCAAGATATTTCTAATATCTAAAGTTTTTCTAATTTTTGGTAATAAAAGTTTTTATTCTATTTTAATGTAAAAGTAAATATTATTCCATAAAATTTCTAAATAAAACTGCTGAAATATTTTCCATTTGATTCATAATACCCTAAATGCTATATGTTGTATGCAATGTATCATAATATCAGAAATATGTATAAAAATTATATACCGACCTTAAAACTGAGCAAAAAAAAAAAAAAAAAAAAAAAAATTATATTTTCGGTAATTTACGATACGAGAAAATTTATAAAAAATACAACAATCCAAATCTTTCCGATAGTTTAAAATATTTCTTTTTATATAATTTTATGAAAAAAACTCTATAGTCTTTGAAAAATACTTCATAATATATGTCTCAAACTCATAATATATGTCTCAAACTCATAATATATGTCATCTAGATCCAGGGGAAAAAATACATAATAGTAGTTATTACTAACTAGTAGTACATTAATAGCTTAGTTAAAGTCCCTTTCTGAAACCAAACAAAGTTATATCACAATTGTGCTGAAAATTCTGGATAGCGAAAACGAATCTTAAATAGACAATATAATGGACCCACTTTTCTAACTTTCACTCTAAACCGAAGACAGAATTCACGTGTGATATCACATTAGTAACTTATTCTTTAAAACCAACGAAATGTATTTTACAAGACACAAAAAATGTGTTAAAATCCACCTTAAAATTTAATTCTGAAAGAATTACAAAAATGCGCAATATATTGCATCTCACTAATATGTATCCTCTATGACAATTTTTTGCTAACAATCAAAAAAGCATGAATATGAAAAAAAAATCCTAATTCGGTTTTGAGAGAAAAAGTGAAAAATATTTTTTTAATTATATCTTACTTATAATTATTTAAAAGTTATTCAGCGAAATGTAATTAGTTCACCAAATGTCTAAAAATGTTTTAAAAAAACTAGTTATTAACTTGCCTAATTGCTAATTTTTTTATGTTGTATTGTGAATTGATTCCATTATGAAATCATGACTGCTAAATTTAATATTAGTCCATGAACTTTACAAATTTTCCACAAATTAATGATGGCAACCTCCATTTCGATGTCGTAAACTTTTTGCATAACAAGTGAAGCGGGAAATTCCCTTCCTGCTTTAAAAAAACTCGGAAACAAATGCTAAATGTTAACACAATAAACGGAATTCAATGGACCCAATCAGATACCATATCTCCGGTGCTAAGTTGGAAAGTGGCACTTTTATTCAACAATCAATCTACAGCAATTTTTAAAAAGGTGCATACCATTGTTTGTCAAGCAGAACACTAATCCAGTTAGCTATTTTCACTTGCGGAATTTTTTTTTAATCTAAAGAATTATGATTCGTTCCAGAAGGCCCTTTTAACCGCGTTTACTTCGCCATTTATTAAATTAATAGTTCCTAATTTGATTTGCTGCAGGAGATTTCATTCAGTACTTCCTTTTTATAAATCTCAAGTAATATGAAGGTTAAAAAAGGTTATTTAACAGAAAACTTGGAGCATTATTTAAATATATAATTCATTCATTCATTTTTATGATAGGATTAGCAAAGAACTTAAGCTGCCCATGGATTTGTCTTCAAATTATCATTATACTTTGCATTTTTATGTGAGATCATATATGGGCTATTTTTCCGACCCACCGGAAGGCACATGGAAAAATCTGAATGACGGATCGCCGCAATAGCAACTCTAGCGAGAATTGTGGTTGAGTCCTAAGGACCATCATCGGCCACAGTACAATACTTCCCTAAGGAAGTATGTCCTGTCATCGATGGGAGGAGCCAGACCCCCACCTTTACATGTAGCCACAAGGGTGGCAGGAACCAACCACCATGTCGGAAGCTTCTCATCCTCAATTATATAAGTTATATAAGTTAATTAGGGTTAGCAGAATAACGGTCCGTTTTTAGCCTATTAACTGTAATGTCCGAGTGGGGTTATTGCATCTAATTAAGCATGCATTTAATATTAAGTAATACATAATCATGGTAGATAATCAGTAAACACGTTAATTGCTTTATGAACCTTTGGTTGAATTTATATCATAAAACATTTCTAAAGAAGAAAGAACCCTCTAATTAGGCAATAAGTAAAACAATACAATTAACATACACAAGAGATAGAAGGCGGATTTCTTATTTCTGAATTTTTGTCATTACCCATTAATGTTCTCTTAACACTTCCACATCAACTGAAAGACAATTGATACAGATCGATTTAAAACAGGAAATCATGTTCACATTCATTATCTGTTTACCTATAACAATAGCGTTAATTTAAAGCTTTGCATTCGGAAAATAATTCGATGCATAGTTATTCGCCTAAACAAGGAGTTGTTTAGTGCTATGAAATATATATGTATATAAAATTGCTTTAAGATGAATTTCCCCGAAAAATTCATCTTTATTTTCTTATAACTCTGTAAATATTTTTAACAATAAAAGTTAAAAATAAAAAAATAAAAATAATGCACCGTCTTGAATGGTATCCGTGAGGAGATAGACATCCGAGCACAAAATTGATCCAATTGTTGGGACTGGGGAATGAGCCAAGTTTTTAATTTACACATCTCTCAGATATCTAGGAGTTCATGAACTTTCCATATGAAATAAAATTTGGTGAAATAAGATCTGTGCTTGGTTGTTTGTTTGGTTGTTTCAGTTTTTTTCTGGCGCAAAAGCCATGTTTGGCCATGCTGCGCCAAGCAAAACCTATACGCTGGGAGTTACCCCCAGGGACAGTGACCCCCTTAACGCCAAGCCCAAGGAGTGACCCCTTCCCTTGATCTCTAGCAGACTAACAACTCGGGTTGATAGCTACCGACCGATTGATACACCGGGGACCACAGTGCACCGCCCATCTAATGGGTTGCCACGCACGGCCAACAAGTGGAGTTTTTGGCTGTCCATGAGAAACAAGAAGCAAACAGAGCGGCGGCAGCTTCTCATGGCGAGCTCCCTCGCTTGCCGTAGAGGGAAAGAAAAAATACATGAGAAAGTAGAAGCGTAGGGGAGAATGACCTGAAAGAGAGTAAAGATCCCTGGGAACCTCGGGATTGGGACACCCGTACTCACCTATAGTAGGTGAACCCCTGAGGGGATCTGTGCTTGGAGCTGGAAGGACTAATTCTTTGGATTTGTAAAATGTTTTAAACCTATAGATAATCAAATATTAGCATTAAGATCAATTTTAACTATCAACAAAGAGTCCAGTTTAGCACTGAATTATCATAAATGTATTAATACATGTTACAATTCAATGTTTTCGCTGTTGCATAATGAATCTTAAGCATTTTAAACATTTTGGGCTGAATCAACGTGACAACATATTTCCAAAACAGATGGTGTAATCTTATTAGATAGAAAGAACTACACATTTAAAGTGTCTAACTGCAATGTCAATAAACTTTCTAAGTTGACTATGCAAATATATATATATATAGTTATTCCGTTATCAGCAATATAAACATTCTTTGTTCTGTTTGTTGTTTTTCACAAAAAAAAAATTTAAAAAAAAAATCAGCGTCTCTTTGTAATATAATAACTTTTAAAGAAAAATTCTATATTTAATACTAAATAAGTCTACCTCGGTCAATTTTAGATCAAACAATTTTATTTTTCGCCAGGGGAATGTACAGGCAATCACATTTACAGAAAAGGCATTCATGGGTTTAAGTTTCACGAGAAGCGTTCAGACTGTTTTTAATACCAGATTGAAGAGGAATACTTGAGTTAATATGAGACTTAATATGATAACCGATGCATTGTTTCTTCAACTTAAGAATAAAATATGCGATGTATTACGCAAAATCGCATAGTAGGAGTGTTTATTTTTCATTCCAGAGTTCTCACAATCTTTTTGTTCTTTCATTTTTATTAACATCACGGTTAAAACCAGTAGATATAGCGATTTGATCGAAAGAGAACATGTAGATTCGTTATTTCATGGCAGGAGTACAAATATAGTGAAGTAATTTTGACATATTATGGAAAATGCATATCCAAATTTTTTTTAATGTATTGTATTTTTAAAATTTTTTAGATTTGAAAAAAAAAATGTATTTTTGTTGCAAAAAAACATTTTAATGGCCAGCTTGCTTTAGTTAATGTGCAATTTTGCAACTGAATTGTCTGGGAAAGAATATTTTTAAATAGATGATGAAATAACAATTCTTAATACGACACCGCACCAAAAACAGGAATTTGATAATTATACTTAAAGTGCACCAAGCCAGCATACAAGGCGTAATTTTGGCAAAGTTGTGTCTGGTAACCGAGTTTCCCACTAGCCAATTACAGCCCGTCCTTAAGCGATGAAAAAAAAAAAAAATCCGGAATATTCAAATCTATTAGTTCTATTATTCGATCATTTTGTAACTTGTTTTCAGGTATCACCTGTAATTAAACTAGTTCACATTTTTTCTTAAAATTTCCTTTGATATTTTAACTTAAAAATGACAAAGTTCATGATATAATCATGCAACGTAAACACTTTTCAACAAATTTAATGCAATTTATTCCTCCAAAATTTTCTGTATCATTCTGACGATTATGATTCATAAGATATTTAACTAAGAAGCCGTTATTAGCCTAGTAATTCAGAAATAGCGGGAATCTCAGACATTTCCAAACAATAATGTAATAATGTTTGCTATTATACGGCTTTTATAATAATCATTATCATCAGAATGTAAAAACGATGCATTCTACGCAATGGCACTCAGACTTGGCACAGGATAGATAAGGGCTGAAAAGATTTGAAAGCATCACATCCTTTCATAGTCCTTTTTTTGTTAAAAGATCACATATATCTCTTTCACGAAACTCATATTCCTAGTAAAGAATCTATCACAGCCTTTACAAGGCATTATAGGTATCAATATGAGCATCTTGAAGAGTATATAGGTTTTTAGAAAAGGAAAGAATTATGTCATCAAAGGAACGTTGAAACATAAGACACCATTTACAACCCCCTAATACTTCTGGAAGGGAACTGTCATTGGAGATCAATATATTTCTGCCCTAAGGTGGGTCGATTCGATATTTTCTGGGATAGAAACATCGTAGATTTATGAAGTATGAAGATCTAGATAACTATTTACCTGTCATATCAAAAGTTTATCTCGATTCATCGAAGATGCATGTCTATGCTAACGCGTGTCACTTTGGAGATTATATTTTGCTTTGCAATCATTGTGCGAATCTATTATCTTGAAGGGAATATACGATAAACATGCTAAACGGTGCTAAACGGTTATCCCATTAATAGTGTTGAGCAGAAAATATTGATTCTTAGCAATGCTCTAGCTGAGAAACGTAAAAAGAATAATAATAAGGTATTAATGCAAAATTTATAAAATGCATATTCAGAGATAAAAATTACTTTAAAGTTCCTGCCTTAAGAAAGTTGCCTTAATATTTTTATTTAAAAATTTTTGAATAAAAAAAATTAAATGAATTCTTAAAGGTAAAAATATTATTAAACTTTTCAATGAATTCTAAATATACAAATAGATAGTTGGAGAGGGTTGCTGATTTATTAATCAGACAATTAACTGCAAAAAATAAAATGGCTGCACTGATTCGCATACTAACATGAGAAAAATCACTGAGAATATATTCTAAAAATAAGATTTAAATTATCACTGATTTATTTTGAATTCATTCGTGTACATGGTATCAATAATAAAGCGAAATTGGAAAATTAATTTAACCTAAAATTACCGTAAAAAACAAAGGTCACGATATCCTCCCCCCCCCCCCCCTCCAAAAAAATATGCGTGGCTCAGAGGAAATTGCTCAGTTTGCCTATGTGATAATAATGCAGACCTGTTCAAAAGACCACCGTAATCACATATTATTGGTTGATTAAAGTTAGAGTATTAAAGAACAATTTTTATCAGAATGAGAATGATAAATTATAGGTTGCAATCAACTTTGGGATAAAAAAAACGTAATAATTAAAAATTGTCAGGTTTTAAAAAAATGTAAACATATACCAAATATAAATTAATTATTCTTTTTATACATTATAGATTAATATTAAAAACTACTAAAAAATATCTGGATTTAAAAAATGTAAACGAATACGAATTATAAAGGAATTAATATTCTTTTCATTCATCATTGATTAATACTTATTAAAAACTATAAAAAGTTATCTGGATTTAAAAAAATGTAAACAAATACAAACTATAAATGAATTAGTATTCTTTTTATACATTATTGATTAATACTTATTAAAAACTACTAAAAATTATTTGGATTTAAAAAAATGTAAACGAATACGAACTATAAACGAATTAATATTCCTTTTATTCATCATTGATTAATATTTATTAAAAAATATCTGGATTTAAAAAAAATGTAAACGAATAAGAACTATAAATGAATTAATATTCTTTTTACTCATCATTGATTAATAATTATTATAAAATATCTAGATTTTAAAAAAAAACGTAAACTAATAGGAACTATAAATGAATTACTATTCTTTTTATTCCTCACTGATTACTTATTATAAACTATTAAAAATCATCTGAATTTAAAAAAAAATGTAAACAAACACGAACTATAAAAGAATTAATATTCTTTTTATTATCATTGAATAATACATATTTAGCTCTTTTATAATCAGCTTATATATTGACTTTGCAAAGAGATAAAATTTTTCTAGCGGAAAATGGGGTAGAGCGTAAAGATACTTTAAAATAGTAAGAATGGTAACGATTTATCTCCTTAAAATAATTCTTTTTTATTTTGAAGCAACATCATTCTGTCTGTAGATATCTATTCCTTGACCTTTGACGTATGTATAAAAGTATTTTGTATTTACTCAAGGAAATTTACCTGTATCTTCAAAATTATTATTTGTTTCTCATTGACGCATATGATTAAAGTATTTCCCAATAATGACGAGGCTTTAACCCATTCGCAGGTCAATAACATGAAGTTATTCAGACTGCATATCAAAACATGGTATTTGATTAAAAAGAAGTTGAGTCATTTTAAATAAATAGATGCTACAAGTCTGTAAACTTTATCTTAAAAATCAGAAATCAGGAACAATACACTGATTTTAATCCAAAAACAAAGCACAAAATATTTATGGATTTTCTAGTTTCATTATTTTGATTTTTACTTAACATTCTTTCTTTATGATTCAACATCATATGAAACAATGTTGGGAAATCACAGATTGTCTAGAGGTTAGTTTCAAATTCACATTTGTGCTCGAAATCTTTTGTAATATATCTTTAAAAGAATTTATCATATATATGTAATATAGAAGCATCAATTGAGAATTTTATGAATATATAAAAAAAAATCCACTAGAAGATTTAGATATTTTATAACCCTTGACAATGCACATTAGAAAGCCCCTTTCTAATAAACTGATCATTTTGATATTTCAATACATTTGTAATATGGATAATGGTTTATTTAAAGTTTATTTTTTATTTTATAGACCTTGTAATATGTTTTTGTTTTAATTTATATATATTATGATTTTAGATTACCTAACATCCACGTTTATATATTTATTATTGAAGAAGAGTTTTGGTATTTATAATATTCTAATAACTAATTGAACGTAATGAAATCGATACGAATCTAACTCCAATTATACTTGATAAAGTATCGATATTGTTCTAAAATTTTATAATTCCTACTTTTTACAAAATTATTTATCTGACAGCTAAGAATATAAACTTTTTAAAGATCAGCCTGTCGTTGGTCCTCTTTCAGCTGATTGATCTTCGTCTAACCAGTCGAAAATTTACTACTGAGTAAACCCATGCTAAAATTTTAATTAATTGATCCATAGTTCTTAGTTTACTTAGTAAATAAATTCTTTTATTGTAAAGGAAGAATGATATGCTTTACAATGACATCAATAGGAAGGTCATTGTTAGAAATGCATTTAATATATACTATCATAAGATATTTCTGTTAAGTTAGAAGAAAGCTGTTAAAATTGTTAAGAGATTCGTTTACAATTTGTCTGGTTTGATTCGAGACAGAAATCTAGGATTGCAATATTTTTTTTGATAAATAACGACTCGAAGACTCAATTTAAGGATAAAAAAATGCTAAATTTTTGTTAATATAAATTTTGAATTTTTACTAAAATTATAAATTACATCATTCTAAGTTTAATAATAATAACAAAAATATGTAAACAAAACTGTAAAATTTAAGATTAGAATCATTGGTGATTTGTATTAATATTAAGATGCTTACAATCATTCTTAAAATATATCTATTTTAAAACGATAATTACAGCATTTGAACATTTTAGCATTGTAGCATTTTGAACAGACCGTTGAATTATATATTTTTTAGTAAAACAATATATCATAATTTAATAGAATAGATTTTGTTAATGGTTTATATTTGAATATTTCTTTAATAGTGATCGCACACAAATTTTAAATTAATGATTCCCTGACTGAATTATTTCAAAATTTTGGTAAGTAATTAAAAATATTTCAAGTTTACATCAGCGAAGTGCAAGTGTATACAAATCAATGAAGATTACAAAAATTATCAATTAAAATTCATAAGCGTGAATTACTATTTCGAATTAAATTTTGAACGTATCAACTTCCGTGAAAGGAAAAACCTCTACTCTAATCTGAAAGCTAACTTTGACTGAAAATCTGAAAATAAAAATAAATACAGCATTATTTGAATATTTTTAAGACCCGACCTCATAATTCACAAAATCTTATTTGCCTCATTCTCGGCAACCGTCGAATCTGATTATATTATATATCTAAATAATTCGCTTCATTGCCTTTCACCCTTATCAAATAAATGTTCAACATTCCGGTCAAGGCTTTTGGCGAAATTCACTGAGTGATTGGTGATATAATTGGAATTTGATTCGATATTGGTTCAGCGTTACTGCGATTAGACTTCCAACGCAGTTTATGCTGAAGCAGCTAATACATTTTAACTATATCGAAATCTTTTCCTGGTATAAATTTTGATTTATGTTGAAACTTTCTAGTCGTAAAAAGAAAATATTGAACTTCATTTTTTATACCTAAATATTTACAGCATTAGTTATTAAAATAATCGAACATTTTTCAGAGAAGTTCGCCACATTTTAGAATTAAACGTACAACTGAAGTCCTAAACATCAGAAAGAGATCAAAAAGCACAAATGAACGAAATATTAGCAATGCAAGTAACTCATTTTTAAATGCTAATAATAAATTTTGCATTTATTAATAAGTATTTATAATGGTTGGTTTTGGTTGATTCATAAACATTTTCTAAAATAGTAAAAGTCTGGAGAATGATTATAATAAACAATAAGGTTTATGTCATATTTATTAAAAAAGTCCGTATAAGCAGTTTATATGGTACAAATGAACATAAATTTAAAATGGCAAAAAATGAAAAAAAGAATATTATTGCAGCTTTATAGAGTTATAGCTTTGATTCCATTAAACTCATAATAAATTTGAACCTTGACATTAATAACAGCAATTAGGGATTTAAATAGTACCGAAAAACAGGTAAGTAAGCATTATAAAAATGTTAAAAATAATTGAGGAATTACTAACAGTATAATATTTAATGAATTATGTTCAATACAAAACATAAGACCTAAAAAAGATCTAAAAAAAAAGACCTAATTGTTTATATCCTAAATACAAGAATTTTGAACAATGTGACTATGTTTCAATACAAAATATGAAAAAACATTATTCATGCAATATAAGAATCAGGGGTAAGAAAATTTGTATTGAAATAAAGTTTCTTATTATATTTCAATACGAAGCAACCAAAGAATTATTTATATAATATAAGAGTGAAACCACAAATTTAATTTCCTATTTCATGCTAAAACATATTACATTAATAAATCGGATATTTTAAAGAATATATGATATATGTTTGGTAATTTGAATGTAAGATAGATATACTTTTCAATTTGCATGACTCTTTTTGACATTATAAGTTATGTTTACAAAACACCATATGCTTTAATAAGGGGTTTTATAAATCAGAATTCATATTTGTATCTAAAGATACACATAACATTACAGCACATGCATCTTATGTATAAATAAAGCAACAGCATGCTTGCAAAATCGCAACACAATAACATAACACACAAATTTAATTTTCAAATGGTTATCCAATGCAGATGGGAACAATCGAATAGTTAATGACTGCAAATCAATATATATGCAATTGCAGCATATGTCAAATAGGAGACACAATATTCTATCAGATTATGAAAATGAACGAAAACGACACTTACAAACAAGACAGAAATGTTGATTTTTCAGGCATGCATCCACGTGCAGGGGGGTAAATGGGGAAAGGACCATTGTTTTTAGGAATATAATTTATCTTACCTGATCAATTCCAAACAAACGATATTTTTTCGAACTCTTTTTAGCACATGCTCTTCGCAGTAGCACAACAAAATATTAAAACGGAAAACACAACACTCAAGATGGAAAGCACCGCGTGAGGTTTATTTACTCGATTTGTTTTCTTTTCCTCTCGAGCAGTGAGGCACACTAACCTTTTTCAGTGGCATCGGGGACTGTTGACAATTTTGGCAGACGATCCGGAGAAACGTTCCATCCGCACCTCTCAACTCTCCTTTCATTGATGCGCGCGGTGCAAGACAGCGTGGGGACGATGGGCGTGACGTCACGGAAAGCACACCTACACGCCATGCTGTGCTATATTTGGCGAGAAATCGGTCGGTTTGGCTTTAATGATCGTATTGTTTACAAGCCTCTTCAATAAAGTGGTTTGTTTGCCAACAATTGAAACATAGTAACCACTTGCTATAAAGCATAATTAAATATATAATGTTTTCTGGATCCGTATAGAAAAACTGTTTATTTTTGTAATTAAGAAATTAATTTAGAAATTAATTAGACATTCGATAATCCCTTTTTACAGACACATTTTCTTTGAATATTTATAATATATTAGGAGAAATGATAATAATAAAAAAAAAGAATTTGGTATCTACATTTATTTATTCTTGACAGCTTTAAATAAAAATCTGATAACGAAGAAAATCGAGTATCTTTTTTTCGCAAATTTTTAAATGTTTTCTATTAGTACCAGCTATTGTACAATATCTTCTTTATATTCTTCGATATTCTGAATACCGTACAATATCGTGAATATACCAATAATGTTGAGAATTATGTGCCAATAGAGTTGTGAAGAACTTAAAATTATACTTTTGTTGTAATGTAACTTTTGTTATTATATAGAAAAAAAAAATAAAAGAGAACATAATAAATAGAAGCAATATGTTTATCTATACATATACAAATTTCAGAATAATTTATTATTTATTTTTTAAAGAATACAACAGCAATCTACAAGAAAAAAAATAACGAACATATGAGTTTATCGGTTTTTAAATTCTTCAAATATTAAGAATAATTTTGTTAGTTTAATTTCAGGTATTGAAATTACACAATGGCTATTTTGAGATTGACCTCTTATTTTTCAGTCATAATTTGCTGCTTCGAATCAGAAATCACCTATGCATGTAAGAGTAAGTTTGATCCAGACAGATTTTAAGCGGCATCACACACATACACAACAAGATACACAATCGATGGTCGAATCTCTACAACCAAGTAACCAAGTTTTATGAGCATAAGATTATATAGTATCTCCAAGACATTGTTCGATATTTTGACATTTTCATGATCTTACAATATCATGAAAATATTAAACGATATATTTCGGTATTTTGTACTGATAAAGAGCTTACCAACCGAAAGTCACAGTTATGTTCTGTGTTTAGAAAATTTTATGTTCTGATAGACAATAGAATTGTCTTACAATATGCCGTAGTTACAATAATTATATGCAAATTGAGATTTGCTAATATCTTTAAACTTATAAAGAAATATTAAGAATAGATTCTTTTTGGTCATCTAACTGGTAATCAAGTATTTAATTACTGGCAGTGGCAAAGCAAGAGGTGAACAAAGTCCTTATAGAGATCCCTGGCACCAGTTTTTGGCGAGATCCCGAAAACAATATTTTTTTTTTCAGTTAATATACGTTTTTAATGCCAAAAGTCAATGAATGGGAATGGGATGGGTGTTGAAAATAAATACTCAGACCTAGACTCTTTCTATGTTTTTAATTACTAGGATGATAATTTGTTTCCGACAATTCAAATGTGAAAACATTTAAGTTCATACCATACTTGACAACTAGATGTATACTTGATAATATTTTTGTGCCATACTACATTTTAGAGATTACGACTTTTGACGTGAGGAAACTGTTTATAATTTATGTATAACCATTCATACCCCTACTTTAAATATAGAAAAAGAAGACTGATTTACCCCAAATTTCAGTTATTGAAAATTAAAACACAAACAAAACAAAGACATTCTACATTATTAAAAAATTTTACAATTCTCTTTCTATTACATTTTCTTATATTTATTTACTTTTTATAGCTATAATCAGGCATAATTTAAACCTTATTTAGCTATCAGTCGTATCTTAAAGATATAGAAAAGATTCCATGGAATTTCGACTTAAATGTAAAGTTTTATTACCTAAAATATAAAAATGTAAAATTCAAAATTAAATTTTGTTCAAATCTTTAATAAATATTTAAAAAGGCATTGAAGCATATTCAGGATTTTTGCCATTGCTTGATTTTAATTGATATTAAAACTGCACACTTTCTTTCAACTCTTCGGTGCCTTGAAAAATCATTGTGGAAATGAAATCTTGAAACTACGATTAAAATAAATCTTAACTAGAAAATCATACATCAGACATATTGCCGTCCCCGCACAAGCATCTGACGTATTTGAATTAACAGTTGCCGCAACAGTTCTGAAGCAGAAACTAGGGTTGAGTCCTTCGACTTTCACCAGTCACGGCAGAACCATTTCCGTAGGAGTTATGTTTCGTCATGAAAGTGTTCTAACATGAACCTTCAACTTTGATGTACCCACACGTTAAGCGAGATTAATCAACATATTTCAAAGGGTTTTTTTTTTCACATCTCATGTCTTCCTCGGTGGGAGATCTTCGAGGGAAAACAATATTTCACCTTAAAGGCTTAAAATCTCTTTAATATTCTAATAATATTTGACCTTAAAAGACTTAAAATCTCTTTAAATTATTTTCATTCGTATTTTTTTTTTTTTTTTGTGATTGGGACAAATAAATATTTTCTTGCAGGCGTCCTGGCATAGGGGTAGCGCGTCTTCCCCGTGACCTGGGCATCCTGGGTCCGAGTCCCGGTTTGGGCATGGTTGTTCTTCCTATTCTATCTGTGAGATGTGTGAATGTGACAACTGTAAAAAGGGGTTGTGCAAGCGAATGTGATGTGTGAGTAGCTAAGACGTACTCTTGACCCTAGTTGGCGCTACTAAAACAAGAGACGCTCCCTTGGTTTAAAATCACTGACTTCGTCAGCGAGCTTGTCCATGGCAAGTGCCATTATAAACAACAACAACAACAAATATTTCCTTTGAAATTAAGAAGAAATTTCTGATGTTGAAATATATATACTATTTATTACTACGGCAATACATAGTACAGTTCTCAAGTAAAACCATGCCGAAACTTATGTTCAGAGTAAAAAAAATCGCACAAATTATAAAGTTTATTTTTAATTTTAATATTAAGACAATATCTTGCTTTTTCATTTTAAATGTTTTTTAATCGTTGATAAAAGTCAAAGTAAACAAAGAAACAATCTAATAGATTATCTATAAGATTGAGGGAAAAAACTCTTGAATCATCTGCTTAATTTGATAGATTAAGAAGAAAAAAAATTGTTAAATAATTAAATTATTAAAGCCTAAAAGCGTCGCACTTGTTTAATTAAAAAAAATAAGAAAAAGAAAATCATGTCCTTCAGCTGTGGGTTTGTTCGATGCTTGGATGAAATGAAATTAGTGTCATTTTACAAAGATTTAATCAAATATCGGGCTTTTCTGCATCTCTTAGTAGATGAAATTTAAAAAATTACAAATCCACGCCCAATAAGCACTTTCATTTATTAAATTAAAAAAAAACATTATTTCCTTACTCGAAAACGAAAGAGATGACGGTGCAAAAAATTCTGCGTGTCAGTATGACAAAACAAATACCAGATGTTGATTAAAATCTACATAAATCTACATAAAAACGTATTTCGTAAACGGTTGCTTAACAGGCTTCTTTGTTGTTATGTCTATAACATATTATCTAATAATATGACGCTGTACATCTAACATGGTTGATCACTGAAAAAAATAGTTATATTCTGAATTAAGGATCTTTCGTAAAAAAAGAAAGAAAAACAAATGCTTTATAGATGATTCAATTTTTTGAAATATCCAGTTCTACTTCTGAAAAAAAAATGTCAAATCATTTAATCGCATTTTACTGACAATGAAGAATTTCGCCATTAAGTCTATCTTTATGAACCTTAAGTTTAGTAGGCAAAATTTTTATTTCGATTTGTTTTGCTCCTGAGATAAAACTAAAATTATATTCTGAGCTTGTAGAAGTGATATCTAGTATGGCACGTACATATATAATCAGGTAAACATCGGAATTGAATGCACTAATCATAATAAATCAAAATGTACTAATAATTAAATGCCCTCTACTAAAGTTTTTCAATAGTGTTGATAAGCATCGAATAATTCAGAGTAATCATAAAATAATTTTCCCAGTTTAGACACATTTGCATCTAAAACTAAGGGACAGAATGAAAGCAAATTCCATATGTAGATTGTGAAAGGCAGTAAAGAATTCCTCAATAAAGTACCCAAAGTATTATTCAGTATTTTATTCACAGGAGAAGACAGTGCACTGAAAATATTACACAATTGCCAGGGGACTTTAATATTGATAAATAAAAAAAGTATTTTCCTTAAATTTGATATACATTTCAGCAAGTGCTTTTTTATCCCTCGAACAACGATGGAATATTGTATAACCCTCACACTGTGTTTATTGTAATTATTAATCTACTTTCTTTCATACTTCGCTATAATATTTTCTACTGGTAACCTTTTTTTTCGGAATTCATCTCCACTTGTCACCAAAAGTGTTAATATGAAATTTGCTTTCATTTAGTTTTAGTTATAGATTCCTTTAAATGAGGAATGTTATTTTATGGCCAGCATGTATTGATACTAAGCGAAATAAAGTAATAAATTAATTGGTTGTATGAAAGAGTTTTCATCAGCATTAACGCCTCATACTACAGGAAATAAGTTATCTTACACTAGGATTAAAAAAAAGGTAGAGTTTAAATCTCGGGTTTAAGAAATTTTAATCAATCCTTTAAATTTTAATCTATCTCCATCTCCTTATCAATTCTTGCAAGAAGCGGTTTATAGTTTCATTAAACTGAAACAGCTTATTCTTTTTCACTTGTTCAAAAGAAATTTAGCTAATGATTAGAAATTCAGTTAACGACTAATAAGCTGAGGAATGGCATTTTAATACGTTCTGTAAAATATTTGTGTCAATCCTTATGTTAGAGTTGTTTTCAAGTACAGTGGAACCTCACAACGAACATAATTCGTTGCCCAATCTTATTCATAATGCGAAACATTCGCTAAGGGTAAGAATTTTTTTCCCTTAGGAATACACATAAAATATGACAATGGTTTCCCTTCCGAAAAAAAAAATGCTCAAATAAATTTTTTATTATATGATTTATAATTTAAAATCCATGTTTTTTTTATAAGAAAGTTGTCTAAAGATCTTTGTCATTAAAGACATTTTAAAACTTCGTGAAAATAGGATACAGTATTACAGTTATACTGTATCCTATTTCACTGTATCCTATTTTCAGGCAGTTATACTATAACTGCCTGATTAAGATGGCGCTGTTCAACGCACGATGCAATAATATCCCATGCTTTCAGTATCTCCCTTGTTTCATTGGAAGCCTGTTGCTCCGCTAAACCTGTTATCTCTTCCTGTCTTGGTAGAATCTCCTCCGCAACATTTTACTGTGACACTCAAAAACATACATTTTATTGTGACACACATAAACATACATTTTACTGTGACACACTTAAAAGCTCCCTAAACTTTTCGGTACTTCAGGCTATTTTTTCCCATCTTGATGTCGGCGCTATATAGCTCTAGCCCCCATAATCTTGGTTAGAAAATCAATATTGTTGATTAAGGCTTCACAGACCCTTGGTTTAGACAACTTTATTTCATCTAAGTCTCTTCCATAGAGAAATAAGTACTTTTTTTTAAAAAAAATATCTCTCAGCACAGATTGATATCCGAGATACAGACCGAGCAACAGACCAAACCTGCATGTATTGTTACGATATCGCCTTGTCACTCATTTTGCGAAACATCGCTCATTAAGATAGTCATTTTTTTTAACATTCTCTTTTGTTTGTTATGGTTTGACTGTACATTCTGTTTTGTTCTTAAGCGTTATTTGACTGTACAACCATCAGACGTTCGACAAGAATTAAAAATCCTCAATGGTGATTAAAAATGAAAAAAAAAAACGGGTATAACTATATCTAAATAAACGATTACGATTAATTATTTGCAATAAGATTTGTAACATTAATAACCAAATGGCATTTTTTTGTGTGTGTGTGAAATGCTTTTTGGTGATATCGTGGGAACCTACGTCATCAAAAATTTATTGCTTCTTATCTCTTATAACCTTAATAATGACACGACTAAACTAGCTACAAAAATATAGCTTAGAACGATGTTTATCATAATTTGACCTATATCGAACCTAGAAGCTCTAAAGTATACGCAGAAATGCTATCAACAAAATGATATAATACACAGATTACATTGCTCCAACATTTTTTTAATTTACTTATTCCGGAAAGCAGACTTTGGAAAGGAATATTATACTGTTGATACGGTAATGATAATAATCTGGCGTATTATCTGTGAACTGTATCATGAGTAATGTAACATACATGATTAAAAATTTTACAAGACATACGGCAAGGCAAATTGTTTGATCTAAAGCAACTTAATTTGGCAGGTAATTATTTCTTGGGTAGCAGATGCTTAATAGGAAACAGTTTTCAAAATTTTAATTAGATTTTCATTTAAAAATTAATCAAAATTTTAATGTTTTTTTAAATAACTTATGGCTATAACCATTTTTAAACAACTTTTTTTTTGTCGTGTGACTATTTTAAGCCAAATTTTTGCGCAGTAGCTGCTGAGGGTAAAGACCCCTGTGAACCCAAGGGTAGAAGTCTGACTTCAAGCTCAAATGAATATAGCACACACACACACTCGCTTGCACAACCCCTTTTTACAGTGGGAGCTCATTCACGCACCTCACAGGGAGAACACAAGGAAGAGAACAACCATGCCCGAAACAGGACTCGAACTCGGAACGCCCAGATCACGAGGAAGACACTCTACCCCTAGGCCAGGAAACCGGCTTTAAATGACTTATTATCGCTTAAAAACTATTTTTCCATATTTATTTTTTTTTAATTTTTGTATGCATTTTATGGAAAGTCCAGCCAACTTCTAGTATATTAAAAACACCAAATGTCGAGTATTAAAATTCAGTTTACATTGACCTAAAGATATACTGCATTTGTTAAAAATAACTCAATCGTCATTTTAATAAAAAGTTTATAATAAAGTAATAAAGAGCGTATAGAATAGATTATTGATCTCCGTATGTCACAGAGTTGAAAACTTACAAGTTATCCTTCCTGTTCATACTCCACTAGATAAACAATTTAAGATAATTCAATATCACCCTTCAGCTTTAAGTTGAAAAAGCAAAACCGTTGTGAATGCTAACCTTCACATTATAATGGCCTAGAAGAGGATACTCCAGTCGGTTTTCAGTTGAGCTTTTAAGATTCTCTAAAAATAGGAACCCTTAGGGGTAATCTTTTTTTTTTCCTTGTCTGCTCCTTGCGATATCTTTTCATGCTTGTATGAAGATTCGTTGGAACTGACATGTCTTTCTCTTTGAATAAGAGGAAAGAAGAGGAATGTATCGGCATTTGAATGACAGATGGCCAAGAGGCAGACGATACAACAATTTAAACAGTAATCTATTTGCAAAAATAATTGCTTGTGTTCACTTTTTTTAAATTAAACGAGAATTGTTTTGTTATGTTTTGTATTGAATCTTTTTTTACTTTCCTCAAAAGAAAGTAGACAAAGAAATTATTGTTGCTAAAAAAATCGAATACGCGATTTTGATTAATATTAATATTGTAGAATTATCTGAATAATAAGAGGAAAAAATGCTTTTAGAATTATTTTTTATTTGTCTTTATAACTCGAAAATTCAACAGGGTGGATCTAATTAAATTTGGTATGTGGACTTCATATCAAAATTGTGGATTTCATACATATTTTGCACGAAATGTGCAAAATGTGTATACGAACAAGATAGCAAAAAATATATATGCATATATAATGAACTATATGAATGAAATTTAGCATAAAGTTTTATGTCTAGACTTGAATATTGACATCAAATTTTAGATTCAATCCGTGAACGATTCAATGATTCTCTGTCTGTCTGTCCATTCGCATTTTGTGAACATGATAATTCTGACAGGCAAAAACTGCTAAGATGCAATTCGTTATGTGGTCTTGGCATTGAAATGTAAATCACTTTTTGTATGCATTAGATTAAAGGGAAGATATACAAAATACATAGTTGATTTTCTTTACTAAGCTATGAAACTTAACATAAAACAAGCCATATTGTGTAATTGTATAAGGCAGCTGAAAACAGAAAAATCTGGTTGGTTTAGTATAACATATCTTCGTTCTATAGAATTATGTTAAATAATGTTAAAAAAATAGAATTATGTTATATAATGTCGTCGATTACTACAACTAGTGAAAACTTATTTTAACAGTACAAGGAATGTGAACTCCATATAATGATTAGTTATGTTGACATATTGAATGTTAGGGTGTTTTATGACATAAAAGCTAGTTATGGCCTAGCTGCGCCAAACATAGAATTTTAGTCTAGCATTAAAATTCGAAAGGACAGAGAGATGAAAGATATCAACTTAAACTCTTTCACTACTATTCCGGCCTAACAAGCAGTACAAAGTCTATCCTGGCTGCCAGGTTTCTGTTTCAAACGAGGTACGCAGGATGTAAAAAGCATTATCACCAACGATGCCCGTGCTGTACATCCTGCACCTCTCGTTTGAAAAAGAAACCGACCCCCCAGGGTAGAATTTCCACAACCGATTGGGCTGGATCAGTAGTGAAAGGGATAACAATGCAAATTTTGATGGCAAAGATAAATGAAGTAAAATTAATAATACTATAGAATTCATGAAATATAAATAAAATGATAAAAAATCACCAATTACTTTCAAAAGCTTTGATGAAGATAAGAACCTAACAGTCAATAAAGATGATGAAGAAATAAGTGTAATTATTTTTGAGTAGAAAGGAAGATTCAGATAAAATATGGATAAATGTAAAATCAAATTGGCATGTTGTACATGCTGGACACCATTCACCTAAGTAAGGTGTTTGTGCACGAAACGGGTCTAGCTCATACTGAATCGTGTCAATCAGACATTAAACTCTTTCAAATAGAGTGAAGTTTGAGGATTGAAATAATGAGAAAACTAAAGATGAACTGATATTGAAATGGCATAGATAAAATAAATAACACAAAAGAGACTAAAGTAGATACTGTTCTCTGTATCAGTCATTGTTTATGAAATGTGACATTGTCAACTCTGTTATTGTTGCCACATAGTTAGCTAGTTCTATCTCTAACTTTTTCATAATAATCAAATATCACACCTAGATAACCTCCAATATTTTAAAGGAAAACTCGTTACTCCTTTACACTGCCATTTCTTTGAAGGTATTTTTCAGGAAATTAAAGATAATCATATTTGATACTTACAGGTTGACCAGAAAAAAGCACCCCAAAAGTAAAATAAGCGACAAAAAAAGTTGAATAAATATATTTATTCCAATTACAGAAAAAGGATATATATTCTGTTGTTGTTGTTGCTAATCTCCATGGCCTGACTTAGTCAGACCAAATCCAAAAATCCGTTGACAAGAAGAAAGTCAAAAACGAGGAAGGGAGAAGAATAAATTTCTCCCCAATGAAGTCCTAAACAGTCTAGAATATATTCAGCAGAGGCCTGATGTTGGCAGCATTTCGGGCAAAGAGGGTAAAATTTTTCACCCTGAGAAAAGAAAAGACATTTAAGGTGGCCACTGGCAAGGCGAGACAGGCAAGTGTTGGTTTTTCTATCACAAGGAAGAATTAAGGACTGGTCCGGCTTATTGGCTCTATACCAATCATGAGTAGGGAGAACCATCCAATTCTTCTTATTTAGGAATTTTGCATGAGAGAACAGTTCTAAGTATGTGAACTCAGCAGAAAATGAAGTCGCTAGGCTGCTTCCTTCTTTTGTAAGCCTGTCTGCTATTTCGTTACCAAGTAGATCCACATGAGATGGGATCCACTGGAAATGAATATCATGTTGGAGTGAAATCAGCTTCAACTTCTGAAGAATAGACAAACTTGCTTTATCTCCAACATAGGTCCAATTGTTAAGGTGTTCCATTGAGTTGCAGCTATCAGTAAGAATCCAAAGGTTCTTATAATTATTTTCGTGTAAAATGGTCTTAAGTCCCTCATCGATTGCTAGAAGTTCGCTTCTAAAAATGGAACAGATGTCTGTATTTCGTAATATATATTCTAAATTTGGTTGTTAGTATTGTTTATTCTCAAAGTTTGAACGATTTATATACAGTGGTTTTCGAGATATTACAATTCCTTATTGGAGCGCTTATTTCTGGTCACTCTATATACGAGGGGAAGTCAAAAAGTAAATGGATTTTTGCTATTTCTATTGCAGGGTTGGAAATTTTCGAAAAGTGTGGGTCCAGAAAGAATTGTCAGATTAGCATAAGACATAAAGGTTGGACATCGCTCTTAAACATTTGGCCTATTATCTTCAAGAGGGAGATGGATTTTTATTGTAAATCGTTACTGTAGAGGAAACTTGAGCACATCTTCACAAATTGGAAAGTAAGGCTGCGAGCATGTTTAGGAAACACTTCACATCACTAGAAGTTAAAAAATGTAAACGTCAACCATCAGCTGGTAAGATTATGTTAACACTGTTCTGGGGAATGGAAAGTCTAATAGCTGTTCATTTCATCCCAAGAGGCAAAAGAATGGACAATGAGAGCTGTTGGGATGTATCGCAAACTAAATTGAAACCTGCTTATCACTAAACGTCGCGGAAAACTGCGAAAAGATGTCATCCTGCAGTAAGATAACGCTCGGATACATTCTGCCCAACGAGCGGTCGAAACAGTAAAAGAATTGGGATTGAAGTGTTGCAACATCCGCCATACAGTCCAGACTTGGCTCCAAGCGATTTTCATTTGGGGGAAAGACGAAAGTGCTAAGACGTAGTAGATATGCTGCCGATGAAGACGTCATTATTGCGGTGGAAAATTGCTAACAGATGCAACCGATTTTTTTTTCCCGACGGAATCATAAAATGTTGAAATTTTGGGAAAAGTGCGTTGAAACGTGATGGTTACGTAGAAAAATAATGTGAGTTTCAGTTTTCTATGATTATAATAAATGAACCTTTTCTCAAATGTCCTTTACTTTTTGACTCTCCCTCGTATATTTCTAAGATATCTATATCTTCAATTTTTTGTAATAGAATGATTACAAATTTGTTATTACTAAATACTATTCTTCATATCTTCTTTGCTAAATTCTTTAAAGCCGATTAAATACAAATTATTTTCTCTTAAAACCTTTTATGTTACCGTCAAATAATAAGTATAATGAAAAACACTGTTAGAAACCAATTGAAAAGCAACGATAAAATAAGTAAAAGAGAGTTTTTTAAAGCATTACACGAACATGAAGGAGGTCTTTAATTTCCTAATATAAAACGTTGTTTACAGAATTAGAAATATATCAAAGGTAAACATATCTATACACAGAATCCTCAATTTTTTTTCTCAATCCTATAGAAAGCATATTAAAATATTAAATTAGAAGATAATGTTGAAAGTATTTAAGTCCGGAATTACATTTTTTAAAAATCAATTTTGAAACTGTTTTCAAATTTCTTTTGAAAACAGTTCCGCAAAATATGTTCTTTCGAAATAAATAATCTAATCTTTAAGATACAAATGTTTTCAAAGAATTTGTTAAAAAGGAATAAAAGACACACATTTCACTTTATGTTTGTTTTCCTTGTAATGACTAAAAGGTTTTATGCAAATGGGAAAATGATTAAAAATAAAGTCTTTATATGCTTAGAGAGAACATTCAAGGCTTGTTTTTGTTATTTTTAATCGCTAAATATGCCAAACAGTTTCAACTTGTTTCTGATTTTCCACCTTGTACTCTAAGATTTATTAATTATATATGCTATTATTAATTAACAGGTGGCTAAACCCCTACAGGCCAGCTGTCGTCCAGGGAATTGTTTTTCTGCAACAAATATTTAGAAATTTTAATTAAACCGGCGGAAGTGGTCTCTTTTAAACTTTCTAGTATACTCTCTAATGAAGATGTTATCCCAGAGAGCCCCTTGCATGGCACTGACGTACAATAGTTATGAAATACGAGCCTTGAACCTTTTACGTGAATTCAGCATTTGTACAGAAACTATCGAGTCATTTTTGGCGAGACTTTTGGCGATTAATCTCTGATATGCGGTTAATAGTATCCGAAAATCGAATATGTGTTTTAGACATGTTTTTCTCAACCGATTGAAATAAAAAATTTACAAAAAAGTATACTTTAATGATAAAATCACAAAACGAATTTGATATACTTAAGTCATTACGATTTTGAGTTATTGCGTTTACATGCTTCTGAAAGTACAGACCGACAGACGGTCAGTCCTTCGTTGGATTTGGCTCAAAACTGGATAGGTGTCTAAATTATAGATGTTGATTCTGTGTACCGAATTTTATCTATCTAGCTCTTCTCGTTTCGTAGTTTAGTGTTAAAATATATTCTAAAATAGGATAGATGGACTTTTACTGGGTGGAGTTTGCTGAAAATTTGATAGAAATCTACAAATTTTGTATAAAGACAGTATACCAAATTTCATCAGTCTAGGGGAAAGCGATTTTGAGTTATCTTTGTCGCAGACAGACATACGAACAATTTGAAAAAATGTGTTTTTTGAACTCAAGGTGGTCTAAAACGTGGAAATTCATCAAAATCTTGAGTTCGAATATTTTGAAGATTACAATATTTTCTCTATACTACGTATACGAGAAAGTAAAAAGGATAAAGAGACTATACTAAAACATTGATTTCAGTGCTGTATTAATACATATTAAAATTTTGAAATCATCACAGAATTGCATTAAAATTGGAAAATTCCGAAAAAAAAAATACCACAAACATGCCATATTTAATACATACAGTAGAATTCCAATTTTCCATAACTCAATTAAACGAATATTTAATTATCCAAATCGAGTTTGGAAGAAGAAGGTTTTATAAAAATGAGAAATTTTTTCTTTCATTGTGGCTGTTTTTCTATGCGAAATTAACAGCATTAAAAAAAAAAAATTGTATACTTTATGCTTGTTAAACTTAATTTCACAATAAAAGTTACTTTTTCTATATTTAACATCTTTATTACTTAATTTCTGAGCTTTACGCAACCATCCGAAATGCGGCAATCTGAATTGGCTCATTACTCATTTGATTTGAATAACTTGCGTTCAAATATGCATACAAATGCAATATTCAAAACACGCTCGGTGATTAAAATAATTTATATAATTTGGCTTATTTTATAGAAAAGAAAAGGATTTCAAGGTAGGAGACTACATTGAAAAGTAGATTTTTAAAAAAAATATTTTTAATGTTTGAACAGTTTTTTTTTTTTTTTTTTTTGAATTTACACTAATTTTTATATTTGCATTTACAAATGTTTTAATGATATTTTACATCTTTAGATGCCATTTTCTCAAATTCTAATCTTTAATAGAATTTTCTGACGGAAAACCTTATAAATTAAAATCTAATGAATATTTTTTGTTCAAATTTAATATAATAATTTCTCAATATATTCTATAAGTCTTAAACTAGGGAATAAGTAGTCTATTCATTTAGGAATATTTTTATAGCTGTTTTAGGGCTTCACTATGCGAAAAAACGTAAAATTTCATGCTATTTATCAGTCGAACTCTAGTATTTAAAGAATGGATACAGCTTGTTTTTTAGTTCAGGAACTAGATCATATACTTAAAGCTATTTCTAAATTTTCTTATTCTGATTTCTTAAGCTATCTGCAAACTTTAAAACAAATCATTTGATAAACCGCAAAACTAGAAGATTTTTGCTTTATACCTCTTTTTAGCTTAAAAAATCCTTTTTTTCCAATTTTCAAAAACTTTTGTGATTTAACTGGTATATTTTGGTTTTATGGATATCTTTATGCCATCTTTTTATGAAAATATTCAAAGATATATCTATATTCGAACGTTATTCAAAAAAATTCATTCCTAACGTAATCATGTCCTTTTATGTATATAACATAATATAAAAATATGAAAAAGTAATTTTTGTATCATCAATAACATCGTAAGATCTAAGTAATAAATGAGATAAACTAAATAAAAAGGTTAGATTTTAAGAGAAGGATTTAAATGCTTTTAAAATTCGTTACTGGAAAACAATTTTTTTTGTAATATTGCATCATATTGATAAAAATAATATACGAGTTATTTTCGCCGCCAGAAATCTACCCAAATAACACTCAAAGGGAATACAATTTTATTCGTGGAATTCACGTCATAAATGATATTATGACAGTCATTTTTTTTAATTTATCGTATTTACGTATTTCTGAAAGCACAGACTGAGTAATGATAGTCAACTCGTAGCTAGGTTTGTCTCAAAATTTGACGTCTTTACACTATAGATGTTAAATCTGCGTACCGAATTTTATCAATGTAGCTGTCTTTTGTAACTTTCGTTCTAACTTATATTTGCACAGCCGGACAAATGTTCTTCTGAATAGATTTTACTCAAAATTTGATAGAA
The DNA here is from genome assembly GCF_947563725.1 of Argiope bruennichi. Classification (NCBI taxonomy): domain Eukaryota; kingdom Metazoa; phylum Arthropoda; class Arachnida; order Araneae; family Araneidae; genus Argiope; species Argiope bruennichi. The sequence continues at coordinate 63,770,016 of NC_079154.1, forward strand.
ATATGCACATTTAGTGTAAAAACCGTATGCCAAATTTTTAAAGACTATCTCAAAGCGTGTTTGAATTTTCTTTGTCCCAGTCAGACAGATGGGCATTCTAAAAATGTGTTTTTCGAATTTAGGCAGGGCGGCGTGGAGATTCATCAAAATCTTGAGCTCGAATTTGTTGACGATCTTTACACTTTCTCTATACTAAGTATATGAGAAAGGAAGGATGAATGAATCATCAATATACTTTTAATGAGTTTTCTTATTTCTCTCCTTTCCGCTTCAGTATCATTAAACGTTCACCATGAGAGAATAATTTATGAAGAAACTCTTCGTAAAACAATAGCAGAATCGAATTTCAAAGTAGTTTGTTGCTAAATTCATTTCACGCGGAAACTTGTTAAAAATTCCGAGATTTAAAAAGTTACTTCTGTGACCTATCGCAATTGATTGTCACATCATCAGGATGAATCAATAAACCGTAACCCGGCATGAATCAGGCGGAAAAATCTGTTATTGAATAATAATTAGCTTTAATGATGTGTTAGTTATTCATCAGGGAAGGAAGAGTATGGGGCTATCAATATTATGTAGATTCAGCGATATCGTCCTTGCTGCTGATGACACAAAGATCCAGCAAATTATGAAAGTAACTATGTAAAATGCATAGCCTTTTCCTCCTCTATGTATAAATAAACCAGCAATGTTGATCTGATTAAAAGATTCTCAACCTGTGGTACATGTTTTTATAATGATGCCTTACAATACTTTTTGAGGGACTGAAATATACTTAATAGAAAACTTATATAGAAATTTTTACATAGAAAACTTAAGTGAACGCAAAATGGCACCTCTTTTAAAATTATATTTCAACTTCTATTAATAAAGAGTCCCAAATTTTACTCCGGAGAGTTAAGGGTTAATCTTCTAGCTGCTTATCCCGCTATTTCCGCGTGTTGGCAATCAGTCCATTTTCTGTTGCATCTCGCGTTTTTAGGAGTTTAGAGTGTTTATTTTTACGATATTATTATCGTAAAAACGATATTATTATCGTGATTACGATATTATTATCGTGTAATATATCGTATCAGTTCCTTTTGTTTGAAAAATGTCTGAACTTATTTGCAACCGTCGCATCTAAATATTGATTTTAAAAAATTACGCAGTCAGAGGGTTAAAGATGACATTCTTCAAAAAATCTGTCGTGTATAAAAGTTGAGTATAAGATAAAATTATAGAAAGTCAAATGTTTGTTCTCTAGTGCAGAAATTCAGAGAGGAGGATTGTCCACTCATGTGCCGCTCTTTTCATATGACCATGGTTCAATTCTGCTGGTTACACGATATATAATTTTATATATCGTGTAACTTCGATTCGGGATGGTAATGCACTTAAAATGAAGTAGCAGTTTTCTTTTCAAACTCTTTGAAAATAAAATAAAAGAGGAGATAGCATACAAATTTCCTTACAGTTAATCTGTATCGTCTATCTGAAAGTGAAAGATATTCTATTGAATAGATTCAAACAGAAAATCCCACAATCGTGAAATAGCGGTTTTTAACAGTTGCAATCGACATTGCAAGTGGATTTTCATCGCAGGTTTCACAAAAGTAAATATTTGGATTCTATTTAAATGATCTACAGAAAATACCTTTTAGAATTATCAGTTTAAAACTGATCATTTAAAAATATTACTGGTTTTATATGATGCATAGAATTGAGAAAAGTTGTATTTCAAACATTTTTTCATATCTGAATTCAATGAATCATTTCTTAATTTGTAATGCTAATACTGCTCATATTTTTTTACTTGCTGTTTCTTTCATTCCTTTCTATTTGTCTTTCTTTGCATAAGTTTTAGCTCAAATTTTAACTCAGGAATATAATTGTTGTTCCGAAAAAGAGAAGTTCTCAATGCCAATACAAACATTGTTAGTTTATTTCCTTTTCCTTTTAATTTTTTCACTATTTATGTTTATTTTTTTACACATTCTAATGATACATTTATATAAGTAAAACCTCAATTTAGCTATAGTGCAAAAATCATAAACGATTTCAGGAAAGTAATCACGATTTTACATGCACAACTTTTGTTAATACATTCATTTTATTATTTACTTGTCTTTTTTTATTTTCTATTAAAACTTGAAAAGAGAGATCGAAAAGAATCCCGGATTTCTTAAAAGCACACTGAAAATAAAACCATAAAAAAATAATTACTCAACTAATGACAAATCGGTAATCCTAATGTTATTACAATATTATTATTTAATGTTATACTCATGTTATTATTTGGTAATTCTAATGTTATTATTTGGTAATCCTAATGTTATTATTTGGTAATCCTAATGTTATTACAAGAGTTATTTAAACAAGTGACTAATTGTCGTTGATTTATTTGAGGTATTAATCATCAATTGTTGATGGAGCTAATCATTTTTTTAATGTATTTTCTTAAATCGTCTGGTCTGCTTCGCTATTATTCGCTTCAGAAACACGTGATTATCTCTTTTGGACGATTTTATATCACAAAGGGATATAAGCAATGATTAAGAAAAGACGAAAGCTTGGTTTCGCACATTGGTTAGGGCCGGTTTCTTTTTAGATATTCTTTTCAGATATTGATTTTCAATTTCTTTTTCTATCTTGATTATATGTTTTAATTCAAAATCAACATAGATTCGATCTCTATCTCTATTAATAATAGAAGTGAATGTGCGTGTGCTTTGGCTCTCTACAGGTCAAACCTTTTGACCTAATTACCAAACTTGTCACATATATACTTTGAAGAGTAGTAATGTGCACCTCGGAGCAATTCTTCAGAAATTTTAATTAAAATGTGAATTAAATAAAAATTGAGAGAAATTTCCGTGCTTTTTCGCGATAATTATCAAAAATTTTACAGCACAAATATTATGTTTTTTCATCATTTTAAAGTTCAAAAAGTTACCTTTTCAATGATACCAATTTTTTGCCGCTTGCATTTTTTTCCTATTTTGAATTCATTTTTAAACGTTTCTTACGTTAATATCTTTCTTTGTTCAAGTGAAAAACAAAACACTTTCATTCTCGTAATGAATATTTCATCCCGGCGTTTTTCACATTGTGGTGATAATGATAATGATACGAAGTTTCGACTATATACGGCTTAGGTTCCGTAGTAAGCTGCAATATATTGTATCAATTTAGTAAAAATTTTGAAATTCAGCAAAGATTGGTCCTTACAATTAATGTTTAATTTCAGACTCAAAAAATAACGGAACTTTTTAGAACCATTTTTAAACAAAGCTGCTATTTCCCGTGATGCATTTGGATGTATGAAAGTATAGACAGCATATTAGGGAAATGTACAGCACAATGATCTGAACGGTGTAAGGCTTCTAAACTAGTTTAAAAGCCTTAAACTGTTATCAAAATTTGTTTAAAAATATTTTACTGAGGAGGCCATTAAGAACAAGTTGCACAAATATTATTTAAATGAAACTTTTAACAACTATTAATCCAGGTGAACTAATTGGTCGCGAAAGGTAGCTAATGTTTGATAAAAAAAAATACTTCAATCGTCTTTCATCACACTTTTACATTGGTGAAATCAAAGCCATATAGAACATATGTAAAAAAACGGAAGAATTCCGTGTTTGAAAACAGGTAATGGATGATGTTGCTATGGCAACAATTTTATTCGTTCAGAAAGGTTTAATTCAATAAAAAGCGTAGATAATATTAAATACATTAATAGACAAATAAATAAACATTCAGTTCCTCGCAATTGTTACAGTTACACTTAAAATATATAAATTATATAATTATTTTCAATCACTTACGAATATTCTTTATTTATTCAATTTAATGAATGTTATGACAAAAAAAAACCATATTAATTTGCATAATATGTGAATTTCGCCCCCAGTTACATACGTCGCCAAAGATTGTGAAATATTGATCGAAATTATTTAATTTCTTCAATACCTTGCATTGATGGAATTTTAATACAGTTCACTCATGTAATAGCATGTTTGGAATTTAAGCTTCTAATTTTATATCATTGCAGGGGGAAAATGGGAAAATTGAACTAGTTTTTACAAAAGATAAATAATTTATGCAAATGTACATTTTAGGATAAAAATGGATAAAAATTGTGTAAAACTATTTGTTGACAAAATAACTACAGAAAAATTAAGTGCAATATATAGAATTAGTTTCAAAATATTTAAAGAAACTTTTATAAAATTATTTCATTCATCTGTAAATTTGGTTCCAAAAATTATGAACAATATTTTTTTATTCTATTATTCAGACGAAATTTTATTTCTAATGTTAAAAGCATAGATAAAATATACTAAATTAATTTATTAATCTGAAGAAAATTTTTCTTTAAAAAAGCGGATGATGGTTTTATTAACTTTTAAATAAAATAATGGTTCGAAATATTAATTTTTTAATATCTTCCATAAACTGATGATTAAAAATACTTTATTGAAGGAATGATGAACATCAAGTTATGCATATAGAGATTTAATTAAAATTAAACACATATGATTCCTGCGAAATCAACTGATCGCCAAAGGCGGCAAGTAAATAAATAAAGAAGCCTGCAATATTCGATCAATCAATGTTTTCCCCTTTGGAACCAAAGATATAAACTCTATGAAATTTTAAGAATAAAAACTGACAAAAATTTCAGTGAATTAGACATGCTTTTATTTTGAGTGAAAAGTAATCAATTTACGAATGAATTTGAAAAAGTCAAGAAAAGAAAATCTCTTCAAAGAATTCTTAAGCGAAAAAATTTCTGATTGAGCTATGTTTATTAAAACTGTCATGACAAATTCTAAATATGTCAATGCAATTTCAAGAATTTTCAATATACATGATTCCAGTTAAAATATCTCATATATTCTTTTAAAAATTGTTAGAATACAAGGATAGGTGACAAGAACCGATTTTCTTTATTTCTTCTGCAGAAAACAGAACATAAACACCGGAAGAAAAAAAATGTCATATCAAACTTTTTAGATAACGGTATTGTGTGCATTCCGCGAAATCCCAAAATGCGAAGATTCAGTAGAATCTGATTACAGAATCGTTCCAATGGCTTTTGCTTATAATTTCGGAAAATCGGATTCCGTTTAACTTTTCATAACCATTTGTTTCGAAGAACTGCTTAAGTCTGAAAGCAGATGCGATAGCCGCCATTATTTATTCTTCTAAGCGCATATTAACTTAATGGCACAGGTCACTGAATTTCTTTTTAAAGCACATTGAAGCAGATGATTTAGAAGTTGATATGAAACCAGGAAATAAGTATTTGAAGGAGAAGAAAATCAAAGAGAAAAATTCTTTTTCAGCCTTTTTTCAAGTTTTTTTTATCAATTGTTTTGTTTGCGGATTTCAATATTGTTCTAAATATTTACATTTCGTTCGTGGAGAAATAATATGGGTAAAAGATAAGATTCTTATGGATTATTGATGAACTGAAGTAGTTTCATAGTAAAACTACTCTAATGTGAAGCTTTAAAATCGTGACAATCATGACAACAAGCTTCGAATAAATTTGTGAAATTTTATTTATTAAAGAAGTAGTACCAGAATGACCAAGCTTTACTCTGCATTTTTTTTTTTTTGTAAAATCATATTTTTTTAGAGAAAATATTTATACGAATTACGTACATATGAATATTTTTCTATCATATCAACATATGAACTGGTCATTTAAATAAAAAAAATCATGAGTGCACTTAGTTTAACATGTTATTCGAAACAATCTGCTCTATTACATTGTTGCTGTTGGATGTGAGCAGAGCATATTCGTATTCAGATAATCTCATATAGCGTATTCAGATATATCTCACATAATTTTGAGGTACCAGTAGGTTATCATCCAATGGCAACAATGCAAGTACCACAAAAATTTACGAGATGGCGTTTTATGACATTGTCAGCATGAGAGCAGATAGAAAAAAGCTATAAGTTATATTTTTTTGGGGTCTAAAATCGCGCTTTTTCAAAAAAGACACTTATATAGATAAACAAAAAGCAAAAAACCTTAAATTTGATCCAAATCATTAGAGCCATTTCCGAGATACACGAAATAAATTTATGTATAAACATAAATTCTGATACGAAATAAATTTATGTATAAACATAAATTCCGATAAGAAATAAATTTATGTATAAACATAAATTCTGATACGAAATAAATTTATGTATAAACATAAATTCTGATACGAAATAAATTTATGTATAAACATAAATTCCGATACGAAATAAATTTATGTATAAACATAAATTCTGATACGAAATAAATTTATGTATAAACATAAATTGCTCGTTTAAAGTTATAAGATATGAATATTTTTTTATTAGCTTAGTGTTAACTATTATAACATTTAGCTTAAAGTAACAAGTGGATATTTTGACCCGAAATATTAATTATAATCAAATGATGGGTATGACATTTGAAATGACTCTAACCTTGACTAAACTCTGATTCGATTTCGATCGATTTAGCACCATGCCAATGATAAATTTAAATGGAATGGGGGTCTCTGCTGAGGCTTTCTGTTTTCGTGTAACAAATAATCTTAGTGTTAACTATTATAACATTTAGCTTAAAGTAACAAGTGGACATTTTGACCCGAAATATTAATTATAATCAAATGATGGGTATGACATTTGAAATGACTCTAACCTTGACTAAACTCTGATTCGATTTCGATCGATTTAGCACCATGCCAATGATAAATTTAAATGGAATGGGGGTCTCTGCTGAGGCTTTCTGTTTTCGTGTAACAAATAATCTGTTATTAAGCCATTAAAGTCACTTGAACAGCATCAGTCAAACAACGAGGCAGTTTGCTGATAAGGTGTTGGCTTCAGGAATAAGAACATCAGTTTGAAATCCGATTTCACTTAAGATCCAGCATATATATGAGCCTTGTGCACATTAAAGAAGATGATGAGAGTCAAACATTCCCTCCTCTGGTTTACATAGAAATGAGAGTTACCCTGGCTTCCAGTCATGGTTCAAAATTATGAGACCCGTCTTTTAGTCTATAATTAAGATATTCATTTCTTCGAAACGGGGTAATAATACATAATATAATCTAACGTGTATGAAAGCAGCCTCTTAATTTTTTTTTAATTTAAAGGAGCTAATAAATTTTAAACGTATTTAAGATCGACTGCAAAATTCCATAAATCCCTTTTTTTTTCTTTATGTGGAATGGAAAAGAACTTTCTCCTATCTTAACATTGTTAATTTACTAAAACAACTTCTAGAATTACAAATAAAAAGGCATGAATCTTAGAATAAAATCTTTACGAACACTGAATAGTTTGCTAAAAATGCAAACGGTTGAATTCTATATTAAATTTTAAAACTATTTGAGTCGCAGTGGCCCGGTCATTGTATCGGCATTGGTTTTCTTTATAACGCGGAGGTCTAGAAGAAGGGTCTTGGTTTTAGGGCTGGAGATATTAAAACTCGAAACCCGATTCCTCTTAATATCCATCATATTCATATTCATAGTGCAAGTTAAAACATGGGTCAAATATCCTTTCTTTGGTGCGGTGCTGAAGTTTGAAGGGGGGGGGAGTATTTGTTACAACTCATATGTTATTCTCTTACTAGAGACACATGAGAACCGCGGTTCAAAATAGTCCTATGTTATTTCAAATTGTTACGATATTTCAAGTTACGATTATTTCAAGTGTTACAATAAATGACTACGTTGAAAAGTCGATTTTTTTTTTGGGGGGGGGGAAGAGTTATGAATTTTTAAATATTTAATATTCTTAATGTCTGTACTGATTTCTTTATAAAACTGTTAGAATTTTGTTTCTAAATCCACTTTCTGGAAAGTTACAGTGATTTTCATATTTGCTTGTACATATGTTTTAATGCTATTTTACATCTTCAAATGCTATTTCCTCAAATTCTAATCTTTGATAGAATTTTCTTATGAAAATTTTTATAAATTACAATTTAACGCACATTTTTATTCAAATTTGGTACAATAATTTCTCAGTATGTTCAACAATTCCTGAACTAGAGAATAAGTAATATATTCATATAGATATATTTTATACTTAGTACTTCACAATCAGAGCCTGACTACGGCAGGAGCATATGAGGCACTTGTCCCGAGCCCCCAAATCGAATAGAAAGTTTTAGAAAATTTATTTTACGTTTCCTGCTTTAATGAACTTTTTTTAAACAAAATATTTTGTCAGATTGCATTTTAAATTCAATGATTAAATGTGGCACTTCGAATTAAGACTAAGAGTGTTTTTAGTTTTAACTTTAAAAAGCATTTTGAATTAATTAACAAAAAATAGCATAGAAATGTTCTATGCATGGTTTTCATTATTAAAATAGTAAAGCAGAAGGGCCCCCAAAGAATTTTTTGCCCCGGGCCCCAATTAGGCTAAGTCGGGCCCTGTTCACAATGTGAAACAAACTTGAAAATTTCGTGTTATTTACCAGTCGAACCTCAATATTTAAAGAATGGGTAGAAATACAGCTTATTTTTTTTAGTTCAGGAACTAAAAATATATCATTTAAGCTATCTGCAAAATTTTAAGCAAATCATTTGACAAACCTCTAAATAAGAATTTTGTTTTATACCCTGTTTTTAGCCAAAAAAACCCTTTTTTGCAATTTTTAAAAAAAAAAAAAACTTTTATTGCTTGTATATTTTGATTTCATAGATGTTTTTTCCCATCCGTTTTATGAAAATATTCAAAAATATCTCTATTTTCGAACGTATTTAAAAAATTCACCTCGAATGTAGTCACATACTTTTATACAAAAAACTAAACTTGAATTTTCTTGGATCAAGGATTTGAAACTGAATTTCATTAAATACGTGCTGTGTATCTGGATTACTTATTATTCTTATAGACAGACATTTTTCTTATTTCTGACAGCAAGAAAGTTGTGAAATCTGAAATTCACGCAGACAAAACCTTATATGGATATTGTAAATATGTTAATGTTTTTTAACATTTTCATTTATTATTTCCAAACTGAACAGCTCATGAGGCAGACATGTCAGGAAACAAAAAAAAAAATATATAAGTTCCCATCTTCAAAATCGTTCCTTTTGTCAATTCAAAGTACTCGAGAAAATCGCTGAGATAGCGAATCTTGGTACTCTACCTCCTTCTTACAACTCTAGTCGAAATCTGTCTAGTATCCTCAGGCAATTGGGAAAATGGTGCTCGACAGTTTCCGTCTCTACCAGAAAAAAAAATGTCAACAGAGCACTTTAAGCGATTTCAAAATTGAAAAGAAGGTATTTTATATATTTTTATGGAGAGAATTCTCATCTGTACAAATATCTGAAAGAAATAATAGCTAAAAAAATATAAATAATAGATGGTAAACCAGACATTCCATTCCACATTTCATTTCTCAAATATTTGCTCTTTAATTACGGTAAAGGGCCTTTAAGTTTTCAACTAAATCTGTGAATTAAAATACTGTAAAAAAAGAAAACGAATGAGTCATTACGATTTCTCTTTTGTAATTTATATATTTTAAAACTTTTGAATTTCTTAATCCTAATATTTACATTTTGCTTTTATCGGAAATGTCAAAGAACTGAGAGAAAAAGTACTGTCCTTTTTTTTTACTGTGACGAACAAATACCAGAATTTCTACTGAAAAAAAAAAATGGATTTTTAAGTCTGTTTCATTCAACTTCTTACATACGAGTGAAATAGCAAATGATGAATCAGAAATTGAATGCGAATATTTAAAATTATCCATTTATTTTTGAACGTTTTTATTTTGCATATACATAAACAAAAGAATTAAAAACGTTCTAAACGCTTTAAGTTGTTATATACCTTTTTAATTTTTCATATTTAAGATTTGTGCTAATTGTTTTCTTTTATAAACTATCATGAAGCAGGGTTTCAAATGTCTCTCGCAGGTTTAATAACTTTCCTGAGGGATACTCTACACGTTTTTATCCTAGCAAATACACAGTATAAATATAGGAACTCATTAATTTCAAAATCTTATGTACGAACTGCTGTGAGAATGGTAATTTATCAAGACAACTTGTCATATTACTAGAGTAGAGGCTACGAAATACGATAGATAATGCTTACTATCTTGTAATTGAGTTTCACCTATTATCTTCTTTTTTGTTGTGCTGAAGTTGCAGTTCCCATGGCAACACACGCAATAATCCAATTCATTAAATTAGGCAATTAATAAACGTTATAAACATCTTCCATTATCCCATTAAAAAAACGTTATCAATATGCTTCTTTGATTTTATAAAACTTATATATCGTAATGGAATTTGAATTTTTTAAAAAAAATTATCGCTTATATTTAAATAGATTTCTAAAATGGCTTGGATATTCGAATTCAAAAAAGATGTGGCGGCTCTTCGGCGTTAAATTATCGTTTGCCCGCTGGAAGAATAGAATAATGGAACGCCTGTGCCACAGGGAAAGTGAAATCACCTACTGTGCCATGTCGAGCGTGAAGAATCCTTTCAATGCATAGAAAAAGCCACGCGATTCTAATTGAGAGAGGAGAGCTTATAAAAAGTTAAGTGCGATCATCATTAGATAGTTTTACATCCTATGCCATACGCCACACTGCCTTTTGGTTAATGGAAAATCGAGCAATTTATTAAGGTAGCCGATGACGGCATGAATATAAATAATCATCTCATATTTAATTGATAACCAGGGGCCTTTGAAGACAGATAGAACTCAGTTTAATTAGAACCACTCAGCAAATGGTTTTATTTTGTACTAAAAGGAATTTGTTCAATATGTTGCTTATTGCACAGATATGTATACTTTTTTTAGCACATAAAATCCCTGAGGGTATTCTTATTTCAGGATGAAATTGTGATGGTTGCTGCAAAGTACCCAAAATGATAAAAAATTTGATCAATGTTATCTGCGCACTTTAAGTTTTATAAAGATTTGTCGTCATCTCAGAACATATTTTTCTGTAAGGCAATATTACCAGTAAAGAGTTATATCAATTTTTTCTCAATAAATATATTTCTACCGAGTTTGATATCAATTAAGGATACAAAAAAGCAGTACCAAAAAATATGCAATATTCTTATTTTCGTGATGAAAACTTAATTTATTTTTACTTTAATTCTAGTGTAAATTTCAAAAAATCCAAAAATGGTCACATTTTTTTGCACACTTTCAAAAATTATATATGTCCCCATTTTAGTACACAGACACAACAGTTATTAGGAGTCTTATTTCTCAACATTTAGATTGATGAAATGTCTTAAAATTCATGTAAGAACCATAAATATTTTAAGAAATTGATCACATATCGTTCCAGTAAATTATAAGTCCTGTGAGATTTAATAATGCTTTTCTTTATTTTAATAATTTCGTTTGTTTGTAACCAAGTTTGATATCAATTAAGAAAAAAAAACAGTTCTAAAAATTTACAATATCCTTATTTTTATGATGATAACTTATTTATTTTTACTTTAAATAATTCGAATGTAAATAAAAAATAATTCCAACAAAATTGTGTAATTTTTCTGAATGCTGCCAAAAATTATAACTGTCGCGATTTTAGTATACAGATACTACAACTATCAATAGCATTATTTTTCAATAATTATATTTATGAAATCTCTTATGTTCCACGTAAGGACCATAAATATTTTAAGAAATTCATCATATACCGGTTAAATGCATTCATTATAAGTGCTATGAAATGCAATAGTGCATTATATTTCTTTATTTCAATAATCACGAAAAAAATGAGCTAACAAGATAAAAATAAGATTAGACTTTCTGGAAGACAAGCAAGTGCAGATTTCTTAAGTCACAGGAAAGGTTATTGAACCGGTACAGCTCGACATGTTACTGTAGAAATCTCTTGGCTTTCTTTTCAGAAGAATAGGAACTTTTTTTATTTTATTTAAATCAGACTAATGCTGAAACCACCAAATAGGTTTTTCGAAATTGTACTATAGGATTCAAGCAAAAATGTCATATTGTAGGAGAAATTTTATTTTTGTAAAATAGTGTTAGAATAGAACATATTGTTCTATTTTGTATCGAAACAATGCTATAGAAAGGAATCAACTTACATTTCTGTATAAGAGCTGTTACTATTTCAATTTTTTCATGAATTATTTAAAAATAGCTATTTTAAAATCATGTTATATGAAGATTATATTGCTAGAATACTTTGCTATTAGAAGATCATCATATTTATGCACCATTTTGTATATAAATTATGTAAATGGAATGTGGCAATGTAAGATACTAGATGAAATTGCATTAATCTAGTATTTAAATGCTGCTTGCCCTTCAATAGAAAATTGCGGAATATAAAGGCACTCAAACATGGAAAAAAGACACATAATCTAGTAATTTCATTGATACTAAAATCAGAAATGACATAATTCATTAGTATAAAAGTAAAACGCCGCTCTTAAAAATAGATAACTGAATATAAACATATTGATTCTACTTCTAAAAGCAGTAAGCAATTCTATATCTTACTTTTCTCTGATTCAATTACATGTGATGTTTTAGATTATTTTATTTCAGTAACAGATCACAGAAAGCTTGGGGCTTCTTATGTAACTTGGCTTAACAATATCGACAGTCAAATCCGAGAGACAAGAATTAATGATAAAATAACGACATTTATTTTATATGGTAAAACCAGATGATAGAAATCCCATAAGTGAACCACACAGCATTTAATAGAAGTTTGACTTTATCTTCCAAATGGGGTAAGAGGCAGACTAAGGATATAAAGGATACAAGCTCACATTTATGCACCAAGGAAATCTCGATGCATCCCTCCAATGCTCAACAGAGCCAGCTCCCACCATAGTGACACATTTCTCTATAAACTACCCATCGAACTATTAGTTTTTAAATAAAAATGGTTAAGGTAGGTATATAGGAAGGGTTTTATGGTACAAATACCATCCAGGCCATACTGAGCCAAGCGTACGGTTTGAACTGTGGGAAGTTTAAAAGACAATAAAAGTACGTTAATAGAATACTGTGAACTCTACAATACTAGGAGTAAAAGAAGAGCAGTGATTTTACAATAATTAATGTAAAAAGTAAAAACAGTGAACAAAGTAAAATGCATTAAATACACGTGCAAAATATTCAATAACTTTTAAGAAATTAAATTTATTTGGGTCGGACTTCTAACCCACCAATTTGGTAATTGTCAGTAATTGATTGAGAAAAATGCAACGATATGAATTAAAAGAAGGGCATTCAATTAAAATGTGCTTGTTAATAAAATCAACGTGACACGTATGGCATATTGCCGCCCTTTCAACAAAAATGTTCCTGTGCATGAGGCAAGTATGTCCTATTTGGTGGCGAGTCAATTTGACATCAACCTCTCGTACAGGGAGTATAAGTCACATACCAATGTAAAGTTTCACGGAATTAAAATAGTTAAAAATATAGGGAAGGAAAATAACATAGGAACTCATTCCTTTATTAAAGGTTCCTAAGCTACGTCACGATTATGAACCTAGAAATTATACTTTATTTTGTGTAATTCGCCCAAAATTTTTCATGTCATTCATAAAAAATATAGCCATATAACAGTAAATTTCTTTATTTTTCAACTAATACCAGAATAACAATCTTTCATCATTTCGAATTTCATCTTATCCCTCTCACTTTTAGACTGTAATGAACAAACATCTTTAAGAAGAAGACTAAAATGAACATCATCATCATCATCAAACAAGAAATGATATTTGGTTCTTTACATTTTTAATATTACACGCTTATTATTAAGATAAAGAATATTTTGATATTGATTAATTAACTCCAAAAAACAGAAGCAAAACAACAGAACTTACTAGAAGGATCCCAAAATATTTGGAAAACTGATTAATTAATGGAATAAGAATATGAACAAACATTTCAATCATCGTGTCCGAGTTTAGAAATTCTGGAATGATGCCCTACAGCCCACGTTTTGTAGATAATAATTTATGCAACAGAAATTTTAGTACTTCTCAAACAATTTCGGTAGTAAGGGAGCTTGATTATTAAAAAAACAGTGAGAACTTTTAATTAAAATAGTTAACTTCAGACGAGAGAAGTATCTGCGATATAGAATTTTAATTCCATCTCAGCAGAATGATTTACACAAGTATAAGGCAGTCACTTTTCTCCTTTTTATTTCTAATCTTAGTGAAAGGGAGAATATATTTTAAATTTCCAAAATAAAGTATTTCATTTAAAAATAAAATGTCTTATTATCTATAAATATATTATTTAAATGATGATCCAAAAATATAATCAAAAAAATATAATTCTAGCAAATCATTTTTCTCTTATCTAAAAGATTAATTGATTGTATTGTATTTTTATTTTTCGAAGCGTTTATAAATATCGTCTGCTTACTATAATTTGCCACAAAATTAAAATAATTTGTCATTTACTTTATGTTTTTAGTTGTTTACATTTCATGACTGTTACAACTTTTATATTCATTATTATTCACATAAAAAAATCGGAAAATTAAAAGTTTTAAAAATTGATATTTCTAAAACTTTTTGATAAAATAAAAATAAAGGGCAAAAATATTAATATGATTAAAATTTTAACTATTGTTTGAATAACTTTTATAAAATTTTGAAGTTAAAAATTAAAATATAAACATTTAATTGAAATGTAAAAAAATATTCATCATATTACAAAATAATGATGTTTAAAGTAGAGAAAATGAAGGATCTTTGTAACTGCTAGAATATTTTGCACAAAATATATAACTTTCTCAAACAGTTTATAAAAGGAAAAAACATCGTTTGCAACAAATTTGACAAATATATTTAAAGTTTTTTTCTTTTTCTTTTGGAAGGAAATTATTGTATCTTAAAAGTATGTAAAGATAAATAAAGAGTTTGAAATCTCTTGGTTGTTGTATATTTTCATTATTATATTTTTAAGATAAGAATTCTAAAGTGTTTTACCCAGAAAAAAATATGTCGGGAGGTTAATTCTTTTTCATTTATTCGATTGAAAGAAATAAAGCTTTTATAATATACGAAAACATTCGCATATATTTGAATTTAAATAACACAATAAATAAAATTCTGATAATACAAAATACAAAACGTCAATACAAAAACAAACAATGAACGGAATGATTCAATCTAATGCAAAAATATGCTGAGAAAAACTTTACAAAATAATCACACAAGAATTTTTTCAATCGTAATAAGCTTTATTTCTTTAACTAGAAAAGTACAAGCAGCGAAACAAGCATGTTCGCACTTGACAGAAAACATTTGAAGTCTTTTTAACAAGTTATTGCATAATACACGTTTACGTCATTTCGACGTGCAGTCTGGTTTTGATTTAAGAGAATATCGATACAAAAGGTGTCCTTTACAAAAACGGCACAGCTGATCTCTCTTCAACTGACCTCTAATGATTGCAAGCACACACGCACGAATAAAGCTCTCTAAAAAATCACAAGGCTCCAACAACGGGAAGAATTTCTACAGGGGGCCGGGTAGGAGACAGCCTCGATGAAGATGAACGATTCTTAATTCATAATCGATTGTGGATTCATCGATACATGAATCATTCTCCAAAACAGTTTATAACAAAACTTGGAATAATGCCTTTAACTTCGTTTTATTTTATCAGAAAAGTATAATATGCAACGAATTGAAAAAATATACGGTTAACTTATAAAGGCTAAATATAATTTTTAATAAATTATGAGTATTAAATATATTAAATTTCTAATTTCTAAGAAAAATTATGACTAAATTAATGACTAAATAAAATTTCTTAATAACTAAAAATGTAAAAAACGAGTTTTAAGTTGAGCATTGTAATGAGAAATTTATATACCATATCCATCATAAATATGGGGATTGTATTTTTTATATTAAAATACAATTTATTGATATTTGAAAACCATCAAAATAATTAATATAAAAGTCTATTACGATTCAAATTTTAAAAAATACAGCTTTAGATATACAATTAATAAAAATCTGCCAAAAAATTATCAATATAACTTAGCTATCTGTCATTTCATTTTTATGCTCTTCATGTAAAAAGCAAACATAATAAATCCTCAGTGGTTATACAAAACAAAAAGAAATCATAACTTTATGAAATAAAATATAACAAAAACACTGAATAATATCTTGTCATTCTTGTATCACAACGTCATACTTGCATACATGTATAGTTTCCGGGTTATACTGATTGTGACAAAGGAAAACATCATCTTTTATTCATAACATTTTATGAAGTTCACAAATTAAAATAGCAATAAATCATTATTTTTGTTTTATTTTTATAAAAAATTTGCGCTTGCACCAAATTATCACTTTAATAAAATCAAGCAAATAAATAAAACTGTGAAATAAAAGGAAAAAAAAACCATCAAAAAATGTATCATTTCGGATATCAGTGCCTAGTTGTTTACTCAGGTGAACCATAAGTCGCGATATCATTTAAACTTTCAATAAAATATATTTACAATTCTGTTTTACATTAAGTTAAAAAAATTTAGGTTTTAGGTTTTGACGAAAAATTTACATCAAAATTCTAAATGCTTCTATAGTGAAAACCAAAGGGAAATTCTTTTTATTTACACATTTGAGCAAAACACTTGAGTCTGTTATCAAGAGGGTAACTGTTAGTTCAGCAGAAAACAAAGACCACGTTCATGGTTCATTTGAAAAGAAAAAAACCCTTTGTTTATTTTGTCAAAAATCAAGCTAAAATGTTTTTAAAAAATGTACTAAAATGGTTGACAGTTTAAACATTAGCGCGACCTCTGGCCCACCTTGTTCATGTTTGACTCATGAAATATTTAGACAAAGTGCGACAGAGCTCAGTTTTGTGAAACCTTATTTAAGTCATATTGTATCAAAGCTGACAAGTCTCTATTTTTATGACTTACAAAATTAGATGTTAGCAGTAATTAGATGCTCCAGCAATTATTTCACAAATATATAACTGTGCCGAAAATTTTCACACTGTATTCCTTCAGTACAAAGCAAAATCACAGTCAAAATCCAAAATCAATTATAGATGGTTCCGGAAATAGGAAAGGAACGATGCAAACAGTAACACAATATCGGAAGCTAGCTGAAGTGTTAGAACAAGAAACTTTCAAGAACAAATCTTGTCTGAATTCAAGCAATAAAAATCTTGGCTTTGATTTTATATTCACTCATGAAAACGATTTGTCTCCTTGTTTTGCTGACTACATCAAAAACCTCAAATGATGGATTTATGCAAAAGTTAGGTATGTTTTTTATTGCTTTTCGAAAAGTATGATGTTTACCTCAATACAGAACCAAAAACATTTGTAGCAATGCATTTTCTTGTGTCTTGAAGTCTCTTTTTTTTTCAAGAGTTAGAAGAACCAACAAGAACCACGTTTGTTTGTTTATTTTGTCGTTTAAGTGTGGGTGATAGGAATTGTTTTATTCTCTCTGGCCGTGCATTGGGGCATGACGGGAAGGATTTCAGTGTGTCTGCAATCCTCTTTGTGTGGTTTCTCAAGGTTCCAGGTGGTTGGGGCAATCCTAACAAAAGAAAATAAAACAAACATAAAATGAGAAAGCTGCTTTTTGCTTAGGCCAAACAAAACAAAACAAATCATAAAATAACCATACTAAATAAATCATTAAAAAGTAAATTGGTTTTGAAGGATACAGTTTGTTACACAAAATAAGCGATAAAACTCAAGCCATGCTTAACCTTTAAGATAGTTTGTTTTGGAAGACGGATTTCAAGCGGCTCACGTTCTTTATTATTTTTATTGATGCAAGCAAGTAAAATAAATCTGTGATTACTATTTTAACGGATATTGACAAGAATGAAGACCTAATAGTTTAATAACTGTTATAATATCAACTTATTCAGGGATAAAATGGAGATATTATATTTATACGCAGAAGGAATTGGTAAAAAAAAAAAAAAAAGGAATTAATAAAAAAAAATTGGCAAAAAAAATCGATTATTTTAAGGATGGATTTAAAAATTATTGCAAAATATCTTATACCATATTGTACTACAGTTAAATATTTTTTCTAACCATTCTTTCAATAGCGTTTTATGATGAAAAATATTAAGTATTTTTTTTAAAGTTTGAGATATTGTCAGAAAATAATAATAATTTATAACAATAACTTTCAGATTCTTATAAGTAGATAAAAAAATTTGACTAAATACTTATTCAGAAATCAAGACTATTTTAGGAACAGGAAACTCAGAGTTATGGCGGGTTTACACTCGACCAGTTACAAGACGGACAGTGGGTAGCGCATGCGTAGAAAGTGACTGATTTATGTTAGCTACAATATCATAAGACAGATTCAGGCATTCCATGCTTGGCTATAAATTGCCGTTTTGGCGTCCCTGAATTTTTCTTTATTGTGTATCGTATTAAAATGATGGATCTTTACACAAATAAACATGGTAAAAAAAAAGGTCAACATACCTAAATTAGGAAAACTATAGAAAAGAAATAGCAAATAAAATAAAAAAACAAAACACCACAACCTCGCATCAGAAGAAACAATGGGCAAAATATGAGCAAATCTATAAGTGATCAATTTTTTCATGCCAAGAAAGCCATCAAATTCTACAACCGTATGCGCAGTAAGACAAAAATACGATACTGCGGCATGTAGTTGTCCCATCGGGACAATTACTTGCCATAGACCGAACAGCATTTTTTAGCCTTCCTACGCATGCGCTGTCTACTGGCCGCCTTATAACTGGCTGAGTGTAAACCAGAGATTACGAATAAGATTAGGAAAATGTTTACGCTATACCACGTGTTTAAAATAATGAGACTGGTAAATAAAATAATAAACAAGCTTTGAATTTTCTGTAAAAAAAAAAAAAAACCGTAAAAAGGTCAATTCTATATAAAAATAGCTTTCCGACATTTAAATTTGTTTTCATTACAGCAAATATAATTACTTTTATAATGAACGTTCAACAAAATAATAGTATTAGAAATCTACAAAAATAAAGTTGAATACGTTATAATAATAATATATACGCTATAGAAATCCAAACCAAAGAATCGATTTTGTTCATAAATACTGTGAAGTATAAGGAAGATTTCACTCAGGGTTCATGATAATTAATTCTATAGTTGATACTTTATTAATTTAAAATCGTGTTTGCATGCCAGAAAAGATTATTCTGTCTACAGTATTGCCATTTCTACTGAATGAAAATGTTAGACATTTCAAGTAATTTTATTTATTTTCTTGCGAGTTGCCATTCTCACTGATTCATTAATTTTTGTGTTATTCTTAAAAAAATAAGTATCCGAGGTAGAAAATTATTTTTCAACACATTTTGAAAATTGATTGGAAAAATATGTGATATTTCATAAAGATATTAGTTTTAAAAAATCGTTTGGTATAATTGATATTCTCCTTTTAATCTCAAAGAAGACTTGAAGGCGGCAAGATAATTTTGCATATTATAATATTTTATATAAAACTAATTTTTTAATTAAAAAATATTTTATATATTTGCGTAGCGATAAATATAAATCTAGCTTTTGAAAGATAAAAATAAATAATATTTCCTAGACAAAAATTATATATGGGCATGTTTTCATTCCGAGAAACGGCAGATATACTAATCAGAAACAAACAAACAAATAAATAAATCATAAATAAAAACAATTTTTTAATGTACAAAAGTCTTCTTGTAATAAAATATTACTTTATTTTGCAGCTCTACACCATTTGTAACTTAAGCAAATAAAAATATAAAGAATACAGCATTCGCAATAAATCAAGCTTAACGATGTTTTAGAAAATTTTAGAAATCTGCTTATGAAATAGCATTAATATAGGAACATATGGAAAACTTTAAAACTGAGATGTAAATAAATTGCATATTTAAACTTTAAGCAAAAATAACACTAACTATATTGAGTTTTATTAAGTAAAAATATTTTTAAGGATATTTTATTAAGGATAAATATGTTGAATTTTAAATAAGATATTTTTAATCCTTTGGGCTCCACTGGGACATATATGTTCCACTGATATTTTTAAATCTTCCAACGGAATAAGTAAGAGGGGAATTTATTGAAGTGCATGTCCCAATGATGTTTTGTGATTACATTCATATGTTATTGTAATTTTTAACTACATCTTAATAATAAAGAAACCCGAAAGAAAACTGTATATGCCATGAGTAAAGTTACAATCTGCAAAAACTGTTTTACGATATATCATACAAAGAGAAGTTATGAATAATGTGGGATATGTAATTGGTAAGAATTTTCTTGGAATAAAATTGTTTAAAACATTATAAAAACTAGTGACTCAGATTTTCACTGTATTATGTGTCCCATTTTAAAAGACCACTAGGGCACATATGACTCGCCTCAAAAATTGCACCTATAGTTATTTTTTGTTTTTATTTTAGCAGAATATAGCTATTTTTACTTTAATTGTGCCATTAAAACCCTAAATTATCTAAATTTTGAAAAAAAAAACTGGTATTGAAAGGGTTAAAACATGATTCAGCAAAACTGGTGAGCTTTTAAGGATACCATCTACATTGTAATGTACCAATAAAACGCGATTATTTTATTCTATAACCATGATATAAAGAACTGCTCTATTAATATTTTTAATCCCTAAAAAATCCTATGTTTAGATGACTCATGTCTAAATTCTGCAAATATAATACGGTGAATTTTATTCGCTTCATTTATTTCTCTTTCGTTCCATTCTTCAATAGTTTACAATCTGCCAGAAATGCTATATGTACTTAAATGTAGGATGCCCTTGGTTTCAAAGAAAGAACATTCCATGATATGCCACGATGGGTTGGCAAGGCAATATTATGTTTGTTTAAGTTTTGAGGTGAGGACTATATGCATGCATAAAGCGTAAGGAAAGGTCGTGTAAGCTTAAAATAAAATTAAAAATATTTCAAAGGAAAAAAAAACGTTGTACACATTCGTCTGTGACATTTTTTTTGGGTTCTTATCAACAATCATTGCTTCACGGTTCGTCAAATTCTATCTTCAATTCCGTACTACCCTCCGGCATCGAATGTCAGCAAGTTAGTTAGACATGGTTAAATCCGAGTTATATTTTAAACAAAATTCAGATATTGAACTTTACGATACCGCTAAAGTTATATCGTTTGAAAAATAAAGTTCAAATAGAAGGATTTACATGCCACTTCGCCGGGAGGCAACTTCCATACGATACATTTTCGATAGAATCTAATGTTAATGTGTTGAAAAACATGAAATAAGTGTTTTTATTTGTTGATTCGCATGAAAGTCTATCGAATAATATTGATTTAAATATTCCAAATAACGAAAATATCAATATATCCATGTGTAAATATAGCACATTCAATCCACCACCAGAAAAAATTGCCTAGTCTTTTAATGAGTTGTTGACATAATATACTCTACGAAATAAACACATATAATAGCGCACATTAAGTTGAGCAAATAGTCACAGCATGTTTCACTCGAGTTTGTAACACGTTTGACCTGAGTTAAGTTAAATTAGCTGAAATAACATTAGCATATCTAATTGCATAGATTAGTATTGTAAGGCAGAAAAAAATATGCAAGGGCATCTATGATGTCACATGTTTTCTTTTAACTTAAATCTAAAACAAATGATGTAATTTAACGTAAATGTAATTTTAATGATGTAATTTAACATTATGCTGTATCAGAAATCGCTAAAAGAATCGTAAACATAAGATATTTTATTGAACTTTGTAGTTTTTGTTTCCATTGAGAAAAAGGGATGTTGATAACAGGATTCAAATGAAAGATTATCTTACTTTTTTATCTGTTAGCATACATTGATTTTATCTTACAGTTTTCCAATGAAGTTTAAATAAGTGTGAATTGTAAACAGGAAATGTCAGTATCAGTTTATGATTTTGTAAATGAGAGCACAAAAAAAAATTTTTTTATAAAGAAGGCCGTTATCGATTGCTATTTTGTATAAATTCTAATAAAAAAAAACTGAAACGTAGTATTATAAGTTTCATGTTATAGCACACATATTTAAATAATGGAATGTTTCAATGTTTGTGTATATCCGTCCGATTTAAAAAAAATTAACAATAGAATGTGAAGTTTTACATATTGTTAACTATCTAAATCATCAAACTGATCTTTTTTATTGGCAAATGTCTAAACATCCCTTTTTGACTGATTCTGTGTTGTTTCTGACTTACTTTAAATAATATTAATGAACATGTATGTTAAATATATATTTTCTGAAAATAAAGCTTTCGCTTTATGTTTTTAACATATTATTACAATAATAGTTGAATCTAAGAATTACATTGGCAAAAAAAAACTTCCAAAAGAAAAACAGATCGAAAAAAATTCATCAATCTGAAGTTTCATGATTTAATTAATGAAAACAATTAACATGATCTAAAGCTATTTTGAAAAATTGCATAATTACACAGGTTTTAATGGTAAATGCCTTCATTTAATGATTTTCTTTCAAATTAAAACACTAGATTAAATAAATTAAACATTTCAGTTGCTAATGTATATTTGGGAAATAAATCCTCCATCATATGAAATTAGAAAGACACAGATACTTTTTTGTCTAGACAAATCGCATCGTTCTCTTTCTTATAAAGCATCACATCTGCTATGAATAATAATAATAATAATGTGCCTATAACTTAAATAAGCCAGCCCTTTGACAACATAGAATTCAAATAATATAATTTACACACACCGTGGAGTAAAAATAGCTGTTTTCTTATAGAATAATATAAAGATAGTTATTTCGATATAATAGCGGACAAAAATAACTTGGTGCAAGTATAGTGATTTCTAAAAAACACAGAGCAAAAACACTTGTTTTTATATGGCAGGATGCAAATATAATTGTAACAGTGCAAAATAGTAGTTAGTTTTCATAAGACATGATAAAAAACCCAGCTATTTCAGCAAAATAATGATTTCCATATAAATTTGGCGATTCCCAAACACGGAGCAAAAATACTTATTTCCATATAACATGGTGAAAAAAAAAAAAAGAAGCTTGGTGCAAAAATTGCGCAGTTCTTATAAAATAGTGCAAAAATAGTTATTATTTCGATATAATAGCGGATAAAAATACCGATTTCCGTATAACTTGGAGAAAATATAGACTCCTAAATAATACGGGTTAAAAACACTTGTTTCCATATTGCACGGTGTAAACAGAATTGTAACATAATGCAAAATAGTAGTTTTCATAAAATGATAAAAAAAAAATCCAGGGATTACCATAAAATATGGAGCAAAATAGCGATTTCCCTATAACGCTGCAAATAAGCGGTTCCCAACACTTAGTAGAAATACTTATTTCCATATAGTATGGTGCAAGAAAGAAATAATATAACGTGGAGCAAATAGTACCATCGTTGATACTACAGGATACTTTAACATTCCTCCAATACTACAGTTTTGTTACATTAAAGAACAAATTAAAGGTTTTCATTCGTTATTGCATTGGTTTCAAACCTATCCATAAGTACATTCATTCCCAGAAATAGGAATGAATCGGAAATAAAACTGAACTTTCTTCCTTTGTCCTTTCGAATAACGGAAGGCCCCGGAAACCACTTTTTGACTCGAAATGATAGGCCTCCGAAGAAGTGAGCCGAACTTAATGCATTTCCGATAACCAATAAGAAGAGAAAGGGCGAAATTGGTTTAACACAATAAAAGGGAAGTCATCGTTATTTGTTGTTTTTATTCTTTCTCGTAACCTCTCTACAGGGTCTAGAGATTTATTTTCTTTCACGATAATTTTCACTCTAGAAACATCTCGACGGATAATCCTCCGTTTTTAAACAAACTCTAAAGGAAAAAAAAATAACGCGAAAGTCATTTCTGAAAGCTTTTCTCAGGCGCCGCTATAAACCTTGGATTGGAAAAGAAAGCCGATTGTTGGAAGGAAAGCCTTTAAAAAAAGTTGATTCAAGTAAAGCGAGAAATAAGACTTGGGTTGAGAAAAATCATTTTGAAGTCCTCAAATATCGTAATGGGTCTTTGAAGAGGAATTGAAAAGAAAAATCGTGAGATTTAAAGTTACCCAGAATGGAATACGAGAAAAATCATATTTTTGGGGTGATTTAAAATAATGCCTTTTCTTTAAGACCTCATAAAAAATTTCATAGAATTTGATTTTCAATTTTTACATGAAGGACTTTGGAGTTATATATATTTCGTAATAATTCTTTAGAAATTACGTATTGAAATGAATAATAGTTAGGAGCTTTATGAAATCATTAAAAAACATTTTTAATAGTGAAGAAAGACTTTTTTTTTAATATTTGATTTGATGTCAAAATAAAGGTTATCCCAAAATTACGGCAAGATTTGAATTTGCTACCATTTGTGCAGTAAAGTGTTGGAAACTTTATTAAAAGAAACCATTCGACAGCTCATAGTTTAATGTTTGTAAAAATGTAGAGCTACATGATAGAACACCGTGTTTCCATTGTTGAACAATATTTCAAAAGTAACGAAAGCCTGGCAGCCACAGTTCGAAAATTTGAGAATTAGCCCTCTAGATCGTGTGATTTAACACCATTGGATTTCTTTTTATGGGGTTATTTGAAGTCAAACAAGCCCACAAAAGCACGTGAGCATTGAAGGAAATAATTCAACGTTGAATCAATGAAATTCTGCCACATTTATGCAAAATGGTCATGGAAAATTTTGACAAAAGAGTGCGTATGCGACAGCAAAGCCATGGAGGCCATTTTTCCTATGTGTTATTCCAATCATAACCCTATCCCGCATACTTGCGATTCAATAAAAATAAAAACTTAAAAGAAAAAGAACTGTGTTTTTTATTTAATTCAAATCTTGCGTTCACATGTTGTTCTATCGTGTTACACTCCATTTTTACTAACCCTAAACTATCAGCTGTCAAATGGTTTTACTAATCGGGTTGTCGACACTTCATGAATGGTGGCATTAATTTGGGACACCCTTTACTACTCAAATATTTCAATTATAACAATGTTTCGAAACTTGTTTGTTTGATATAAGGACCTGTATTTTTGCAAGCTCTCATAGTCCATAAAAATGACAAGAGTAAACAAAAATGCAATTGTTACCAAAAGTTAAGTAAACAAAGTTACTTTTTGACACAATTGCCATGAAAATTCAAGAATTCGACATATGTTGCAAACCTGGTATCAAAACATACGTAAAAATATACAATACTAATATAAAACAAAAAAACTAACACACAAACTAATACACAAAACTAATATAATCTAAGAGTATCTGATACTACTGGTAATTTGAGAACTAGATTGATATCGACTGGTAATCTCCAAGATCTCAGTTATTTTCAATCATATGACAGTATATTAATCAGATACAAAGTATTATCTCGATATAGACCGCCTCATCGTCCGGCCTTGGCGACATTATCGGCGGGCATGATACTTTTAAAAACTATATTTATATAATATCACCAACTGTTATTGTCCTTTATTTCATTTAACGATGCACATACCACTGAAGAATCCGTGTCTTCCCTATACTAACTATATCAGCAAACCCTTTCCGCTTTTCGTCCTAGCTGTTAATCCATGTTAACACCCAGACTGAAGGTATATCGTTATTAATATCACCTTCGCAGAAGCGAAATCTCAAAACGGAAGAATCATATTCTCATTAGTGCCAGCTGCCAGTCTCGGCGTAAGTGTCAAACCGATACCCACCGAGTATCTGACATCAATCCGATGAAAAAAGAAACAGTTACTGGTTCTGGTTCAATCGAGCATCAGTATCAAGCTGTACAAAATACAGCAAAACTAAGTATCAAACCAACCTTAGTTTGTCATATCGGAGAACCAGATTTTCGATCCTCTCTTCAAAGAACGTTGTCACCACTGGTTCTTTGAAATTGTTTTGGAGGAATATTGAAAATTTCGAGGAGATTTAAGTGGTGTTCTGCTCCTCGTTTAACAGAATGATAGGTGTACGAGAAGATGAGGAGGAAGATCAAAGATTCACCTCTTTGTGGCTGGGGGTGAACCACCTCGAAGAGGATGACAATTCGGTGAACCGACCGGTATGGACGTGTTATGTTAAAGACAGTAGTCGGCCATAACAAATCCTATCGATACTGCTTTATTCGGTGGTGGAGGAGTGGTCGGCTGTACACAAGAAGAAGGAAGGACATTTGAAACTCTTCATGAGTCTGGAAGTTTTGATTCTAGCCTTTTTTTTTTAATTCGACGAAGAAAGGAAAATCACTCGGCTCTAAACTGCATTCTCACTAAAGTAGGACATGGATACAAAATTGCCTTAGCAGATTGTCTTGTTCAACGAGTTAATCAAGAAGCGAAGAATTCTGGAATTCCAAACAACACGCTTGCTGACCAGCATGCCAGAATTGCGACTTTGAATACTTAAACATTTATATTTTAAATTCTTTCAATAAAAAAAAATTCAAAGAATGCAAGACTAATGAGAAGTTTCAAAGGAATTTTGAAGTCCATTTCGTATCATTGATTCAAATTCCTCGGACGAGAAGTTTGAAAAGGTTCACCGATATGTTAAAGGTCTGAATCTTCCAATACTTTCTGACAAAAGTAGCAATGTTTGTACATAAAGAAATAAATCGATTTTGTTTTCTGCTCTTGTCTTTTTACTTTCGAAGTATAGAGAAAGTATGGTAATCGTCAAAAAATTCGAACTCGGCATTTTGGCGAATCTTCAGGTTTTCTTGAACAAGAAATTCCCAGACATCCCTAATTTCGAAAAACAGATTTTTGGACTGTCTGGGACAAAGATAACTCAAACACGGTTTGATGTAGACAAATGAAATTTGCTATGCAGTCTTAAAAAGAAATTTGTGGATTTCTGTCAAATTTTGAGCAAACTCTGTTTAGAGGAAGTTTGTCTGTCCGGTTTGAATATAAATTAGCATTATGACTACAAACCGGAGAGAGCTAGACAGATAAAATTCGGTACACACATAACATAGACACCTACCACATTTTGAGCGATATCAAACAAGATGTTGACCGTCAGTCGGTCCGTACGAATCTAAAACACAAATTCGCTTTGGGATACTATTAATAACATGCAAGCGATTAATCGCCATAGATCACACGACAGATTCAGTAAAAATGGTAAATTCAAGCCAGATGTCAATATTTCGTATGCCAATGTCATGTAAGGCATTCCCCGGGATAGCATCTTTATTGGATAGTAGACGAGAAAGATTTAGAAAAACCCTTCCTGCTGGCGTTTTTATTTTTCGTCGGAGAATTAAAAGAAAAAAAAAAAAAAACGACCCTCATATAATTAATTTTTGTTAAATTAATTTACCTAAAATTTCTAATAAATTTTCTAAATTCTATAAAATTTTTAATGTATCTTTTCAGTTTTATATTCGCAAGTGTCAACAACTTTTAAATAATATTTCAAATTTTATCTTAATAATTTCAAAATTCAGTGAAGAATTAACTTTTGCAGGAACTTTATATTCAACTTTTAAATTCTTTGATTAATTTGTGTTATTTTATATCCACTAACATTATAATTAATGATTCTTCAATATGTATTTTCTTTAAACAGGTAAATATGTTTTTGATTATTTCAAAATTTACTTTTCACAATTTATTTTCTCTTTAAACAGGTCATTTACAGCTGAAGCTTATAGTATAGGTCATTAAGGGAAAAGAAACAAAACCGTTTTGCAAAGATAAGACGAAAATTATTTTTAGAAAACCCTTCGAAAAAAATTAATGAAAGATAAAGCAATATAAGAAAGAGGTAAAAGTATTTCAATGTTAATAATTAAAAATTTTAGGATGCTTCTAAAGATGTATGAGGAAAACAAGACAAAAAATGATGATATCCATGTTTTAATCAATGCCATACGAGTAAAGAAAAACTGGTAGAAAATCTACATAGCTAACTTATAATCTAAAACGCAATGAATTTAATTTACCAGAAAAAAAATATCAGGCTTGGAAAAGTGTTTAAAAGACGAAGAATTAATTACTATAAGACATACAAAAAAATCTGCGAAATTTCAACAGCTATTTATTTGCTCATTTTTATACCAAATCTAATATCAAAGCAGCTTTGCAGATTCGGCTAAAGCAAAAGTAAAAATAAATCAGCAAGTACCGAAATTAAAAATGTGTTATTTTTCCTCTTTTGGAGCTCATATTGTCAACACGTCGGTAACTTGTTTCTTTTTTTGTTGACAAGCTAATTAGTAGGTGAAGTTTCAGACACATATTACTTGATATTATGTGAATTATAATCCTAATTTCCACCGAGATAATGCGGCAAAAGAGGGGGAACATATTCCGTATCTTTTCATCGTGCTAAAAACAAAGGAAAATTAATTTTCCAAGCGCTTGTAAAAGGAAGAGAAAAGTTGGAAATAAATATGAAAAAAGGAAAAAAAAACTTTCTCAATGGATTAAACACATTCTCTTGAACTTATTATCATGTTTATCTCCTATAATTTTCACTCGTTTTTTGGTGAAACATAACATGAGATATTTTTCTATATTTTGCTTAAAAGTAAAGATAGATTTTTTGAACTAAACTGCTGATTTTTGCTAACACTGATGATTTTGCTAAAATTAGAAAAGTTTAAGAAACGAAATTCTTTCTTATATATTTAATATATTAAAGTTATGCAATATAACATTCCAAGAAGAAATAATAATAATAATAATAAAACATTGTTGTTGATACGAATGACGAGAGAATACTACAAAGCTGGAAAAAAAATATCGTTTTTCTATGTTCCTGCAAAATATCGTCTGCTCTAAATTTAAAAAAAAAAGTTAATTTAACTAAAAAGAATATAATTGTTCAAAGTTAATAATTGTTTGAAGTTCAAATTAAATGGTTACAAATCTAGCCACGCTAATTTCTTAAGATTTTGTATTTTCAAGGTGAAATAAAATATGAACGGTATTAGTTTTCTCAGTTTTTTCATTTTACTTATCGTCTGCATGTTACAATTATTTAAAAAACTTTTGGCATCGCTTCAAATTATTGTCTGATACATATTTTGATAGTTAAATCTTATTTTGTTTGTTATATAGAACATGTATTTACATCAAATAATTAATTAGTGTTCATACCAGGTATACTGAAGTATTAGGTTTAAAAATCGTCTTAAAGAAATTGTTTACATAAAATTTTATTTAAAAAAAATCTTCATGCAAAGTAAAAGCAATGATATAAGTCAAAATTATCAAAAAGAGAAAAACGTTAAATTATATTTAAATGACAAAGAACCTGTTATTCTTCTCGAAATATTCATACTCCAGTAACCTGGGCATGTTTTCAATTTAAGATTACACGAATGTGCACTCGTAATGTTTTTATTGGTGACTAAATGGAATTGAATTACAACATTATTGAAAATATTAAACAAAAAGGATAAAAAATATTTAAAAAAATTAAAACATGCTTATATTAAAATTTTTATTTTATTACTTTCTATTTTTAAATCCATTATTTATAATTCATTTTGATAAATATTTCGAAATTTGAAAAAAATTTAAAAATATCGTTAACAGTTGATGCCACTAGAATAGAATAAAAATTTGATTTAACTAATCAATAAAACTTTAATTAGTCTTATTAACTGATAATTATGCTCTTAAATTATTAAAATTATGCATAAAATAATGCATAATCGAGGAAGAACTCCAGCATTTTTTAGAATTCTACCCTATAAGAGGTTGAAAAATTATTATCAAAATTTCATCATCACTAATATCAAATATAAGTGTGTGAAAACAAAAACAAAACATAATGAAATAATATATAACATTTATATTTTGTTGGATTTCATCCGAATATACACAATAAATTAAAAATTACAAAAGACATTTGTGGCTCTGAATTTGATTCCTTCTTCAAAATATACGAAGTTGACATTAAACCAACCAAACGAGAAATCTTTAAATTCAAAGAAAGCTTTTACAAGACCAACGAAACTGAATGCCAAGCTCTCTGATGCATATTTAACAAGGTATCTAGAGTTACAAATCCAATGAATGAATTTTCCAGGATTATATGAAAGGGCGCCGCTACAGTGGCTATTGGAGACCAAATCTGGTAAAACAATCCCCACGAAAGCAGCGTTTCAATGCAAGCTAAAGCGACCGACATCAAAGGATCCCACCCCTAAAATTCAATTCAAATTTCTGGAGAGGAGCGTTTCATCAATCAATAACATTATCCTCCCACGTCAGGTGCCTTAAATAGATTTATAAGGTTGTCGCAGAAATATTTTAAAGGTACAAAGTGCTTAAAATTCATTAGAGCGGCTGCAGTAAATTATTCAGGTTCTTATAGGAAGTGATGTTAGATGCGTGTTAAATTACAGGATGTTAGCTCTTTAATAACATAATGATGGTACTTGAATATTTTATGCGATCAATGAAAGGGGGGTTTGCTCTGTCTTCGATAAAGTTTACGATGTGGTATTATCAATTAGTTCCCTTATTTAAAAGATAAAAGATCAAAACTTATATTGATTTTGGTACTTTGTAAATTGTGACTTTTATTATCTCGTGTAGAAAAATATAAAGAGAAAGTACTGTAACTTCAAAAAATTCGAACTTTTTGACGAATTTCCATGTTTTAGATCTAATAATAATAATAATAATAATTTAAAAAAAGCACATGAAGCTAGAGCAAGGAAATTTGGTATGCAATCTTAACATAAAATTTATATTAATTCAATTTTATTGTAAATTTGTGCAGTTTCTATTAAACCTCGAATTCGGACCAAAAAAAAACTCTAAACCAAATTTCAAATTCGGGCCTCTAAAATTCGGACCAAATCTGTAAAAGAAGTCTGTTTATCCATCCATTCTCTTGATTCAATAGTAATGATGTTCGATCGAGTTATCTGCATTCCGAAGACATGACGTACCTCATCAAAGAACGGATTATAGGCGGTTCTTCAATGGAATCGAATTTCGAACCATCTGGTACCTGAAGCCATCAGGCTACTGCGAACCAAAATCATTTATAAACCGACTTAAAGAAGCCAAAACCAAATTACCAAAATCAATTACCTAAAGAAGCCAAAATTAAATTAACAAATCTAATTTTTAAATTATGTTAAAAATTTTAAAATTATGCTTTCGTTTTCAAAAATAATTATCGCATTTTTCATTTTTTTTTTCATGCAAATGACTAAGCAAAGTTCGTTTTTGTAAACAAACAATTTGTCAATTTTGTAAACAAATAATTTGTAATTGCAGTTTTACATTTCAACAAAATTTTAACTTAGTCACCATGCTAACGATTTATTTTAATCTAATTTTTCCATTTTAGAGATGGAGAATAAATATAACCTCTGTTTTTTAATTATGTATATCATAGAAATAAAATAAAGTAACAAAATTTTACAAAAACTAACTACAGTTATTAGTTAGATTTTCTTAAAAGTAGAAACAGCAAATAATTATAATGGATTATTAGAAAAAAATTGACTTTAAATAAATGTAACATTAAAAATTATTATTTTATGAAACTTGTCCAGTAGGTTATAATAACCGCGTCAAGAATAATTAAAATTCCAATATACTATAAAATAATAATTATATATTAATTTATTTATTAATGATTTTGATAATTCAATACATACGCCCAAATGTAGCCGCAATAATTTATATTTCATCAAATTTGAATATTTTACAAATTCTTAGGCAACTACGCTAGTAATAATTTTTAATCAACTTGATTGTAGGCTTTCCAGAGAGCAGCATTCTAGGCAGGTACCTAATTGGAAATAAAGCACTGATAAGCTAATTAAAATTTATTTAAAACACAAGTTTTGATCCTGTACTCATTATTTCAAAACACACATGTCAATTTGCATTGTTTCACCTTCGCTGTATTTTGAGTGAAAGGATATTTCGAACCAATTCTCTTCCCTGCATGCTACTCCCCCACCGAGGTGAGGATGGAGATAGACCCTAAGGTACACCGAGATCACTTCCTATACAAGCCAAAAGACGGATATCCGGTGTTCAAGTGAAAGAATCGAAGCGGAAAATTGAGAAAAACAATCCCAAGAGGAGAGGTTTGGCTGTCGGAAAACAACGCACTTCATTGTTTAAAAGAATTTTTTTTGGCGGAAGATAAGAGGTTTAAGGTACATTAGAACAGGTGGCGGGTTTTCGTGGAATTCTATTAAGAATTTTTTTGAGATTACGAGGGTGTTCTGAAATTTTCCATTGAATTTTTTCCGCTCAAAGAATGCATTTTGGAATTCGCTAAATAAATAAGTAGAAAACATATGCTATTTCGTTCTAATCTAAAAATAAATTCAAATGATTTTAGAATGCAGTCTACTTTTTTAAATCTTACTGCACGATTTAAAATCATATGATTTTAATTATGATTCCAGATTTGGAACCTGTCTTTAGGGGTATATAAACCATAACAACACAGATAGTAACCTATATAGAGCAGTAATACCCCCCCCCCAAGTAACGTAGATAATAAACCTTAATAAAGCATAAAGAATTGAAAGGATGAAAATATGAGGTTTAAAAATCAAGACAAAGACATAATTTATTTACAGTAAAAATATTAACCGTAAATCATTTTCTGTTAACTCCTAAAAAAAATCAAAAATGAATAGTTATTCTTTTTATATAACCTTTTTTGATTTTTCCAAGTCACTGAAATAATTTTCAATTAAGTTACCAGTTGCTTACGAGTCTTAAAGCAATAAAACCAACATTGAAAACACAAACATATAATTTTACAACGTATCACAAGCAGAAGAATCGTTTCTTTTTTTTCCTTTAAATAATTTTTTATGATTTCTTTTCCATACCACAGCCGATTCTACTGTTGTTTAATTAATTCCCACAAAGAAATTTCCATTTTCAACTTATTTTAAATCAAATTAAGTAAGAAATATATATATATATATATATATATATATATATATATATGCTAAATAAAAAGTAACTATTAAATCTTTGTTATTCAGTGCAGACGATTTTAACTTAACAAAATGTTTTATATAAAACTTAAATTAAAAACAACAAAATAACAACAGAATGAATATTATTTCTACTTTTCTGAACAAAAAAGGAAAAGATTGCAGAAATATGTAATATAATATAGGAGATTATAAATTTTACATATGTTTTATTCGAATTACAAAAGAATCTATAGTTGGATCGTATATCACAAATTGTTTTATTTGTAATTATAGATAAATGTTTTATTTGGGCTAATTTATAACCAATATCATTTACAACAAATTAGTAGTATTTTAAAAACTGCTTACATAGAAAATTTTCCTGCCATCAAACATATTTCTGAACATAATGAGAAAATGTTGTTAAGAGTTCAATGAATTGGATAAATCGGTTTATTGATCGAAGATGTTTCATGTTTCATTCAAGTTCCTGCAATATGTTAAATACTTTATAATAGTGATTTTTAATTTTGGTGTATAAGGCAATTAAATGTTCTCTGCTATGTTCCTAAATCACAGCTTCCAATAATTATTTTATCCATCTTAATTCATATTCTAATAAAGCAAAACTTAATGAAAATTTATCAAACAAAAATAATTACCATTTTGTTTCTCAAAAGTATGGTTTTGGAGTTTAGACTTCTTTCCTAAAAGATGATATCACAAAATAAAGTTTTATTTTAGACAGACAATATGACAAAATCACACAACATATTACGATGCTGAAATAATAAATATAAGGAATATTAAACTTTTACCAAATACTTAACCCGTTAATTTGAAAATATTTCAAAATTGTTATAAAAAAAGAAGATTATTATAGTTTTTTAAAAAATGAAAAATGAGCCATTTGGTTCTTAAATATCTTTTGGATAGTGCACAGCTCTCATTTAAAGATTTGTATTTTTAAATAAATTTTCCAACCGGCATCAAAGAATAAATTATATTAATTTACTTGCTTCATTTTTCCAAAAGATTAAAATTCTTTTAATGGTATTATTAAATTATTAACGAGCATTTTAATATTAAATGCCGAATATTATATTAAAATTTACTGTCAAAAAACATGAGCCACGATTATTAATTGAACAATCCATAGTTACAGAAAGAATTCTATAAAATTTACAAAAACAGAAATTGAATTAAACTTGGTTTCCAGTTCTAAATTTTATTTTACCCACCTTTGTATAAAACCTGGTAAAATAAGATTCAAAACTGAAAAAATTCTTTCCAAATTTTGTTTACGCTAACTTCTTCAAATCTTAAATTTCATAAAATTTAATTGTATAGTTTTTCCAGCTGCAGACCACTTCAGTTTTAATTTGCCTAAATAATGCGTTGTTTTGAAGCAATTAAAACTATACTGAGACAGATGGTGCAATTTTGAACCATGATCAGATGACAAGGATAGCACAGCAGGTGGACATGTGACAACGATGTATTTCATACATACCAATCTCATACATATGTTGGATGTTGTGATGATATCGGGTCTCGAAACTTTGGTCTCTAAGCCAAATATATTAGATCAGGCCACTGTGATTTACAGCTATGGGTTTAAAATACTTCAATACTTGTACTGCATTATATGCGTTTAAATTATTATGCACTTTTCAGTACACAGCTTCACATCTTTGGAATAAATAATGAAACATTTTTAATAATAATTCCTCCTCCTTTTCTTTTTCGTCTGAGATCAAATGGCAGTTAAATTGTGTCAATATACAAGTGTATAGAGATCTTAAGAAAAGCTGAAAATATTATTATAAACGGCGTCTGTTAAATTCTGAATCACGATAAACAACTAAATTTTTTAAATAAAGATAGAACAAAAATTTTACATTAATTCGTTTACATCATATTCGTTACAAAGTGTAAATATATGAATAAATTTAAAAAAATCTTTTATCAATATCTCATTTGAACTTGCAGCTACATAAATAGCAATCTATTAGAAAATGAATAAATCTAAAACTTCACGCAATTTTACATAATGGAATTTTAGTATAATTAATTGATATATAAGCATTGAATACTGTTTAACCAATATTTAATTTTAATTCAAATCAAATAATTCGATGCTTTAAATTTCACACATATTTTAATAAAAAAATTATTAAAAAGCAATTTTTCGACGCTTTCACATTTTTGTTTTAAAAAATAACGAATCCAAGAAATGGCAAGCATGATGTAAATACAAAAGCTGTATGTAAAAGTATGAAAAATTATAGTACAATTCTTATAACTGTTTATGTAATTTTCAAAAATAACAATAATAGTAATTTCGGCTTTGCTGTTAATGTTAACCCTATCTGCCTAAAAATAATATTGTATTATTTCAAGTTATAAATGAAACGGGAGAAAAATCCCTAAATACTAATATTTTTTCAAAATATACATTATCTGAATAGTGTTGCTCTAATTCTTAACAGAAGTTAATAAAAATGATGAAAAAAATTGGAATCAAATTCCGGCTTCGAAAAAAAGTTATTTTTAAAATGAGGCAAGGTGAATTGAAAATATATATATATTTAGTTCTGGAGCATATAATGTTAAATTCCATGAATTAAACATTCTATGCACGATTCGCGTATAAATAGATTTTCGTTTTCTTCTTTGATTTTAGTTTCTATTATTCTAATGTCAGCACTAATAGAAAATATTATACAAATTAATATCTGGTGTAACTTTACAGAAGAGTTTCTTAGAAATATGTAACAACTCTTTTGTAACTGTATGCAAGGGTAAAAATGTTTAATTAACAAAACCATTATCGAAACAAAGTCAATTAAGCTAAAAAGTTCAACACTAACCTCAATTCTTTCATGAACGGTGATATCATTGTGTTTTTCTGTTTCTCTAGGTTGAATCTGAAAGAGAGAGAGAAAAAATTACAACAAAGATTAAAAGCAATATTTTCTCATTATTCCTTTGAATAGGGGCATTACAACGAAAACGAGATATCGATTTAGAGAAATCTATAACTAAAAAAATAATTTAGTGTCTATTGTATCTGAAAGATACAACGCTTGATTAACTTTTAACAAATAATCATTAACCATGTTGTGATCAATTAGTTAGTACAATGCATAAGACCAAGAAATTTTGATGAATTTAACATTTTGGCGTCCATGAATTCAAAACAACCCATTTTAAAAATTAAGCGTATAAGTGTTTTTTTTCCGTACGTTTTAACTTTCTCGTATACGTAGGATAGAGAAAATATAATAATCGTCACAAAAAAATTCGTACTAGAGATTTTGACAGATCTCCACGTTTTAGACCTGAGTTCGGAAAACACATTTTTTGAAAATGTCCATCCTTTTGTCAAAAATAACTCAAAAATGCTTTGAGCTAGACGGATGAAATTTGGCATACAGGTTTAAAACCACAATTTATAGATTTCTATCAAATTTTGAAATATAACTATTCAGAAAAGTCTGGATGTCTAGCGATTCGTATATAAGTTAGCACGATTACTACGAAACGAAGAGATCTAGATAGATAAAATTTCGCATAAAGATTTAACATTTTTAGTACAGGCGTCTACCAAATTTTGAGCAACATACAACAAAGATTTGACTGTCTGTCGGTCAGTATTTTCAGAAACGTGTAAACAATATAACTCAAAAACATAATGACTTAAATATATCAAATTCGGTATGTGATTTTATGACAGATTGTAGTTTTGTGTCAAATTATTATTTCAATCGGTTTTGAAAAATGCGTCTAAAACACAAATTCTATTTTCGGATAAAATTAACCGTATGCCAAAGATGAATTGCCAAAAAACTCATCAAGGATGACACAATAGGATCTGTAAAGATTCTCGCCAAAGTTTATATTTCGTAGCTATAGTACGCCAATGCTATGCAAAGTGTTCTCTAGGATAACAACTTTATTAGAGAGTATGCGAGAAAGTTTTAGAGAGACCATTTCCGCTGGTTGAATATCATAATATAATAATGCAATGAATTAGCTGAACGAAATTTAGCATGCAGTCCATCATCAAAGTTGAAAATCTGTATCAACTTATGGACAAAACCGACCATTTGGAATTCTGTTTTTCAGCTCGTCCATATGTGTTTGAACATGATTACTCGAAATCAAAAAAGAGTTAGACCGATGAAATGTGGCATATAATCTTACCATCAGAAAGTATTTTAAGACAGAAAAAATTTGAACTCGAGATCGAAAGTAATCTCCACGTTTCAAACTTCTCTGAGTTACATGAACACAATCTGTTTACTTTGAAATTATATCTGTCTGTGAACATGATAATTCAAAAATGAACATGATAAGTGACAAGATTAGTGAACATGATAAGTGAATATGATAATTCAAAAATGAACATGATAAGTGACATGATTAGTGAACATGATAAGTGAACATAATAATTCAAAAATGAACATAAGTGACAGCACACACGATAAGTGAACAAGATAATTCAAACATCGAACATGATAAGTGACAGCACACACATGATAAGTGACATGATTAGTGAACATGATAATTCAAAAATGAACATAAGTGACTGATTAGTGAACATGATAATTCAAAAATGAACATAAGTGAACGCGATAATTGAACTATATGATTGAGATTCGGCAAGTTATCGTTACATGATATCGGTGGATTTCTATCAAATTTTGAACGAAATTCAGTCATAGAAAGGTTATCTGTCTGTCGGTGAGAGTGCGAGTGAACACTATGACCTACAATATCCAAAGAACTAGATTAACAAACTTTGATGCATAGTTTCAGAATTGAAAGTAGAGATCCGTTTCGGATTTTTAAACAAATCTGTCAAAACAAGCCTTCATTCAGTCTGTGTATTCCCAATATAATGCACAGACTGATAACTATTGCATAAATATACGGAAATGCAATAGTTATATTTCCGTATATTTATGCAATATTATATTTCCGTATATTTATGCAATATTATATTTCCGTATATTTATGCAATATTATATTTCCGTATATTTATGCAATATTATATTTCCGTATATTTATGCAATATTATATTTTCGTATATTTATGCAATATTATATTTTCGTATATTTATGCAATATTATATTTCCGTATATTTATGCAATATTATATTTCCGTATATTTATGCAATATTATATTTTCGTATATTTATGCAATATTATATTTTCGTATATTTATGCAATATTATATTTCCGTATATTTATGCAATATTATATTTCCGTATATTTATGCAATATTATATTTCCGTATATTTATGCAATATTATATTTCCGTATATTTATGCAATAACTCAAAAACGAAACAACTTTGATAAATGGAATTTTGTATGTTATCCAATGACTAAAATTACAATTTGTATTAAATTTTTATTTTAATCAGTAAAATTTTTTCCCTAAACGCATACTCAGTGTTTTATTATTATTATTATTGTAGGAATCCCGAAACTGCCATATGAAGAACTTCAAAAATAAAAATCTGAGCACTTTGGCGTTAACGTGCTTTGCTTAAAATCCATAGTTTTTATGGTGATAGTAGGTAGGGAGGGAGGATAACAACTCTATTAGAAAATGTATGAGAAAGTTTCAAGAAGATCATTTTCACTGATTTTACCATCTATTTATACCGGTTTCCTTGTTAATTCAAACTTTTAACGAGGCAGACTAGGCTGTTGTCTAGGGCGGTTGATGGGTTCATAA
This sequence comes from Argiope bruennichi, assembly GCF_947563725.1. NCBI lineage: Eukaryota > Metazoa > Arthropoda > Arachnida > Araneae > Araneidae > Argiope > Argiope bruennichi. The sequence continues at coordinate 63,808,744 of NC_079154.1, forward strand.
ACAAATAGATATAAGAAATTCATTTCTTTTTTTAGCTGTCAAATAAGTAAGTTGTAAAGGATATGTATTCTATGAATGATAAAAATATTATTGTGATATTAACATTTTATCAAGTATCATTGATCAGCTTCCAATATTTTTGATTACATTCCCTTAGTTATTATAATATTTATATAACCAAACATTTGCTTCAATAATATGTGCAAATGTGGATGCTGAGCAGTCTGGAATCGTTATAGATAAATAAAAATATATTTTATGCATATTATTCACAAAATAAACTATGTACATATAATGATATTTCTTATCTAATTAAAAACTTAATTTTTATCTTAATTTAATCCATATTATTTTCATTCTATAACGTTCTGACCCAATTTTTTTCTGATCCAATTTCCACTTTTTTATTTAATTAATTCAGCAGGTTCTCACTCTCCGAGTGAAGGGATAAAAGTCCTTAATGTTTACAAGATTTTTTTTAGAGATACCTAAATTTCCCTTTTCAAAGTCTATAAGAGCCAAAGAAATCCCAATCAAAATCTCATTGTAAAACCACTGAAGGGAAAAATGTTGGTCTCTTTTACTCCTGTATCACGATGTAGACTGACGTATTTCTCACGGCTTATTCTTTGTACCTAAATTATGCCTTCCACGGAGAAATAAATTGAAGTTTTAAAATTTCAAAACTTTTCTTCTATTAGATCACGCGCAACTTACAAAATATGTTTACCTATATATGCACAAATAAAATTAAAAAATATATGAATTTAAAATAAACATCAGCATGATATAAATGCACTGAATTGTGAAATTATGTTAGAACATCTTATTAAAAGAAGGGCCTATAATGTGCACTGCGAAAGACCACAAAATGCCTAAATTTATCATTATAAATAGAATTGTCTCTTGTGTCAAAGTGTTTGTTAACACTGTCTGTATTATAATATATTTTAAGCAGCAAAGTGTAGTAGAAGTGCACTGCCAAGGACCTCAAAATACCTACTTCACCCATATAATCAGAATTACCGCTTGCGTCAAACTTATTAAAATTTTTTTCTAACACTGTCTATATTATAATACATTCCAAGCGGAAAAGTGCAGGCGAGAATATATTTTTTAGACTTTTATTTGTAGCGGAAAATGTAACATTCGTCCCGAGGACGCTTTCGCTTTTGAGAACGATGCTTCCAATAAAACTGATATTTATTTCTAAAGGTTCAAAGATTAAGTCAGTAAGTTAATCCAGTTCAAGCCAAAAACACCCTCAACAGTTTTATCGGCCAATATTTTACTTCGGCAGTCATTACCTACAAATTGCACTACATTTTACCTGTTTGAACTTTAGAGCTACACAGCTGCAAAAAAACAGCTGCAAGAATTTTTTTTTTTTTTTTTTCCAATCTCAACAGTGCGATATGAGGTTGGTAATCGGACACTTCCTCCTGGTATCATTAGGGGCTTTGCTTACACAAAAGATCACTGACCCGATGGATGCAGCCTAAACAAAATAAGGTTAGGCATCTTTTTTTTTTTTTTTTTTTTTCCCTTTTCTCATTGCTTAATGCCCAAGCGCTGAACTGTTTCCATCGTTGCCACGGAAGAACAATGCTGAGAAGTAACGGTTTTTTTTTAAATAAAAAAAAAAGAACTGAAGGAAGATGTCAAGGATTTGTACATTAGATTCGGTATCTTGCAACAAGCGAAGAAATTTAAACTCCAGCCGAATGGTCAACAGAGAAGGGTGGTAATGACCCTTTTCCACGATGTTCTGCGTCGCTTTAAAATATGTGCCACGAATTTTCTTTAAAAAAAATTCTGAAATAGTCAGGTTTGTTCGCTCAGCTTTGAATTTTGTATCAGTGTTTAGTTTCAAAGATGTCTACTGAATGCAGTATTTGAATAAATAGAAAACATTCTTTTTAATAGTGTCTCGATTTGGATACTATTATGTCGGACATTTGAACAAAAGTAAAGTGACCAGATGTTTCAGATTAACCAAAACTTTGCTAGACTTTATTTTTTATTTTATTTCTGCTTTTATTCTTAGTACAACAAAAATGTCCCAGTTTTGTTTTAAATAAAGTTTAAATTCATATTAAAAAATAATGTGACATATTTTATTTAATTTGATTAAGTTAACTTCTGAAAATTTTTGACGTGATAATGTTTTTAAGTTAACATGCTATCAGAAAACTACGCCACAAACGATTTAAAAAAAAACATTCTAATCGCCCTACGTGGCAGATCGTTGGACCAAGAATTATCAAATTGGGCACACAGTTACTTCTGGAATAGCAGATTTTCACTAATAAAATTTTCAAAATTTAATTATATTTTTAATTAAAATTAATAAATTTTAATGTTTTCCCTCAATAATTTCGGTGCATATTATAGATTTTTTTTAAGATGAAGGAAATAAGATTTTTAATGATGCAAATTATATTCCCGTTCAGTTTGTTTCCTCTAATTTTAATTAATTTTTAAAAATACATTTGAGTATATTTTACCAAAATACTTTTTATTAATTTATTTACCAATTAGTTATATTCATTCATGTTGTGATAATATTAAAGATAAATGAATCCAATTCAAAAGATTATCTTTCAGGTTTTGATGTTACAGAGTAAAAGTTCAAATCTTTTTTAAATTTCTTTTATTTAATTTTTAATAATTTTAATAATATTTAATAAATTTACTAATATTTAATTAATGGTATAAAGTATACGATCACTGTAGTGACAAATGCAGTTGAATAGATATGAAGAAAAAGGAAATAAAAAATAACAATAAAATAACTTATTATTGCTCATTTATCTCTTCTTGCTTTACTTTTACTTTCTTTAAATCAATTTTTTAAATATTATTTGGGTACTTAAATTTTTATAACACTTTTTATTATATACTAAAATTTGGGTATCTCTAGATGGAATAATATTGTTTCGATTGTTAGTTGATTTTCAACATTTTTATTTATGGCATTATTTATTAACATTACTTGTTTTCTATTTTTGTTGGAAAACAAAAGATACGGAACTCCAGATGATATATTATCGTCTCATTAATAATGGTTTTCCATCATATAGTTTTAATGTTATTAAACCTTATCACAGAAACTATTACAAATTAAAAATTAAATTATTTCTAAATATGTGAGTATAGGAAAAAAAAAAAAAAAAGAAAGAAAGAAATTGATACTAGTGATCAGTTTAGGTAGCTCTATAATTATCCAAATTTTAACCATTGCAGTCCATAATTACTAATTTGTCTAATTAAACATCACTACATCCTCTTCGACGCAATATCCTTGTTTGAAAGTGATTTCGTCCGATGGTTTAACAGGAAGGAAAAGTGGCCATTTAAGCTAATTACTCTGCTAATGAGAGTCCGATTTCCTTAATATTTCATTACTAATTGCCAATTCTATAATATCCTTCCGTCAAAATCAAGAATCCGAATCAACGGACATTTGGCGCAACTTGAATGGTTGATGGAATTTCTAACGCTTCATTTCAAAATGATTCACTGGCTGATATCGGAAGTCTAAAAATTTGAAAGAGAAAGTATCTGATTGGAGGAATTGCATGCTAGGCTGAAATGTCTCCTCGATTAGATGTTTAAAAGAATTTGGAATTCACAGAGCTTCTGCTGTATTTGGGACAAATAAAAAGAATTTAATATATTTTTCTATACTCATATTTAGAATGTGATAGGCTATTATAAGAATAAATTTAATTGATTAAAAATTTGGCAAAATATTAAAATATTAGAAATTTAGCAAAATATCAGAACTTATAATTGTCCACCGCTACTCAACGTTTCAGACGGTGGTAGACAATTATATATACTGATGATTCATAAGGGCTAAACAGAATTGCACTCACCCTATCCATGGCGTCCTCCATAGAAAGAAACCCATCTTTGACCAATTGTAGAAGTAACCGTACCTGATCGTCCTCGTTTCCAATGCCATCGCCAATTTGTAGTCGAGAACCTAAAATTAGGGAAAACATTGCGTTTTGAGCCACTGGTTAGAAAATTACAGCAAAAATTTACAATGAGTGTGAAAACACAACAAAATTCGATTATAAATACTTTATTTCCGAACAAAGATTTATTATTGTATATTATATGTGTGTGTATGTGTGTAAAACACGTATTTCTGCAGCAATTCCATGGCCGAAGACAGAGAAGAAACTTTGAATTTTCAAATTTCGCTTTATTTCATCCCGGAAGGCATATTTTATGTACAAACAAGAAGCGAGGAAGAACGTCAATGTACAGCACAACACAAGAGCGAAAAGAGCGAACGAAATATTTATCCCCATGATTACATACTGCGAGATCCTCATATGGATTTCTTTACACGTGTTGATTTAGGTAAGGGATTATAGGTATCTTTTAAAAGAATTTGTTTAGATGGACAGATTTTTATCCCTTTACTCGGATCATGTGCACGTGCAGAGTTTCTGAAACATTAATTAAATAAATAAAAAAAAGGTGGAATTGGATCAGGAAATAAGAGTACACTTTAGAATGAAGTAAATATGGGCTTAATTAAGATAAAGCTTTGGAAATTAATTACGGTTTAATTTAGATTTAAACATATATTATATATAGGTAAGCATTATTTTATGTAAAGCAGAATGCAGTTTCAAAGACAGTGAAGAAACTTTCATTTTCGTGACGTCGTTTTATTTCATTTTGAAGAAGCAGGCATATGTACAAGCGATGAGCACACAGAACGAACGACACAGAAAAAGGAATGAGGAATAAAGCACTTGAACATTTTATCCCTGGTCTTCTATAACCAGAGAAATTGATAAGGAAAATATTTCTTCATAGTGCTAATATAGATATAGAGATTTCGATAGGGATTTTCGCTACACGCGTCGACGAGGTAAGGGAAAACACAGGGATCTTTTAAAAAGAATGTGCTTACTGGACATTTTTCTGTCCCTTCTCGCGGAGAGTGGAAATGTGAGGTTTTTAGCCGATTCAGCAATTTTACAAAGCTACTCTTGAATTAATTAAGTAGAGAAAGTGGAATTGGATCACGAAATAAGGGAATATTTTTAGAATGAAGTTACTATGGGCTAAATTAAGATAAAATCTTGGACATTAGTTAAATTGAAATTAGAATTAATATATATATATATATATATATATATATATATATATATATATATATATATATATTATAGAGAGGATGCCAGAAAAATAAAAATAAAAGCACAAAATATATAAATTAAGTTCCGAATATACTAAAATGTTTCAAAATCAGTACTTATTCTACAGTAAAAGATAATAAGTAAAAGATCTATAAGTAAAATATTCTTTTCGTTTTACCGATATGTACCTACAGTTCCGTAAAATAACTGATGTGCAACGAAAATTTTTTTTGAATATTTAGGTACAATATAAATAGATATTATGAAACTTCTTTCTAAAACAATTGACACATTAAAATTGGAATTAAAATATTAAAGCAAAATTTAAAAAATCGATAAATCACAGTAAAAAAAAATCAAAAAAATATTTTATTTATTGTCGAACAGTTATTTTCAAGCATATATATAAAACAAAGCGAGCAATGTTAGAAGTATCGAAATATTTTGAAGAAAATGCAATCCAAGCGAAAACCGAAATTTAGTTTATCGAACCCTACTAATTTGTTACTTAAAATAGACAGAAAATCCCACTGTATTTAAAGTTCTTTTATGATAATTTAAGTTATTAATTTATGATTGATTTTTACGAAATGCAGAGGGCGAGCTTCACCTATAAAGTGTTCAAAACAGAAAAAGTAATGGGCAATTTAGGGTTTTATCAAGTCAAAAAAGTCATTCCTAGTTTGGAAAGTGAATCTACATATTTGCTAGATTAAAAATTTATTGAGGGGTAGTGATAAACCAATTTAAGAAAATTAAAGTAACAATATCGGATTTTCAGAAAACACGGATAAAAAAAGTATTTAATTTAAAGGGTGGATGATATGTATAGTTAGCAGAGTCCAAATAAATTCTTCCATAATTGGAACCAAAAGATAATGAATAAAATATTTCAAGATTTTATGAAAACATTCATTGCTTTTTTCTTGTTTGTGCAGAAAAGTTACGATGCATAAAGAAATTTACTTTATGAAGAAGAGAGATGGGGGGTATCAAGCGATGCAAAATATGGCAACTTTGAGCCTTTTTATAACAATTTGCTCGCAGTTTCATAACAATTAAATTATCTTTATTTATAATAAAGATGAATGTGTGTATGTGTGGTTACGCTCTAAAAGCCGGACCGTTTGACTCGTTATATACATACTTTAGAAAGAAGATTCGGGAAGATTTTTTTAAAATTTTTACTAGAATTTTAATCAAAAATGAAACAAAATTTACCGTCTTTCCGCGTTAACTGCCAAGCAATGCAATAACATAAATTTTGCATCAATTTAAAATTTTTAAATATTTCTTTTCAAAGGCATCTATTATTTTGAGCTATAATCTAATTTTTAATTTTTCAAAAATAGTTTCAACATAATTACAACAATATAGATCACACAAAATAAAAACAAAGTACTTGCATGAGAAAATTTGCTTTTATCAACGTGTTGTCATCACGCTGACAAAAATTTAAATTAAAAGAATAGGAAGTTCATTCACACAGCAAATTAAACTTAAGTTTAAATTTTAGTAATAGTATTCAGGGTCCAACAGCTAATTTCTGAACCGTTAGTAATAGGTACACAGATATAATAATAAGAAAAAAGCCCAAATGAGGAAAATAATTATATTTTATGCAATTAGATGCAATAAATGATCTGATGAATTATAGAATTTCAACTTTTTATACAGATACTTAGACATACGATTCTTATTTAATAAAATGTTCTGGAGACTCTAATAAACATTTCAATCCTTTGCGATAAAAACTGATATCAATTATAAAATTCTATTTTATAAAAAGTATCTGTAATAGCGCTATTTTATAAAACACGCGATTTTAGACCACTTCTTTGACTGTCTTGAAAAAAAAAAGCCAATCAGCGGCCGGAATTTTCCTCCGTCTCAATGGCTTAAAATAATGAAATTGTTAATTATTCTAAAATAATGAAATTCCTCAAAACTTGACCATATTAGGTCACAGAAAATTAAAACGTTAGAGTGTCAAGTATATATTACTGAATATGGTTCAGAGGATCGATATATTGTATAAAATGTAACCTTCATAATTTTTTTCAGAAGCATATTTATTGACTGAAATTTAATATATATATATATATATATATATATATATATTATTTACATTCATTTAATCCTTTTGAAGTGAAACTGAAAAATGAATTGTATAGTGAGTCAGAGAAATTTATGCGTCATCATATCAAATTCTAACATCTTTGAGAAATTTATGCAATTTTAATAAATATACTGTAGTACTCAAGAGACTTCAGTGATGAGCGATTTTTCTGCACTCATAATAATAAAATAAAAATTTAAGAAAAAAAGCGTGTTTGTTTTCATCAAAAAGAAGTATTAATTAAAGGTTAATTATTACTGTTTCCAATTTTGGTTTTTATTTTTTGGGCAAATGATATAAAAGTAGGGAAATACATGGCATAATGAACAAAAAAATGCAAGGCTTCTAAAATAGCATGAGTTACATGACTATCAAAATTTGAAACTTAAAAACATTTTACTGAAGAAGCCATAAACACCAAGTATAAAAATATTTAATTATAAATTTTAGCGAATATTAAATTCCATAGAAGCAGTTGGTCGCCAAAGGTGGTTAATACTGAAACAAAACAGACAATCTTGGATATTTAAGAACTGCAATTATCCTAAAACAAAATAATAGTCAGTAATAACAATTTGAGATTGCAAAAAGACTTCTAAAAGAACTTTTTTCATTTTTCTCAAGCGATATCAAACTGGGAAAAGTCATCTGAAAATGAAATAAGTCTAATGATAGATTTTCTAACAATTATTTTTAAATTGAACATGAAAAAACTATATGAGAGGAATCGAATTTAAACAAGGTCTAGTGAATGAAAATCACCTCACCTGCCATTTTTTTTTTTTGTCTTTCGTTTCTTCACAAGTGCGTGTCGGTGTTAAGCAATGAAATGTTTACATCAAACAAAATCATTGTTGAAATGAGGTAGTTGCAGAAAAGCAACGTGTAATTTAAAAGTACTAAACGAGATTCAAATGACATCGGCAAACAAAAAAAAGGCAGTTTTCGGATAGATCTTAAAGGATTAAATGCTTGACTTCCCAATGATTGTCATGACAATAAATGCGGTACGTATTCGGAGAAACCTTAAACCAGGATGTGAAAGAGTGTTAAATGAAATTTCAGCAAATAACTGCAAAATAAAACGTATCCCTTGTGATAGGAATCTAACATATCTGAGATTTGTCTTCATTTGTTACTTTTCCGAGCACGAAGAGTAAAAAAAAAGTGTGTGTGAGAGAGAGAAGGTGTAATTTTTCAAAGGTTGAATTCGATATTTTGATATATCTTTATATCAGATTTAGTTAAATAGGACAGTAAGGACATAGGACCTTAAATAAAAACTATATATAAAAACTAAATAAATTTTGATAAACTTAAATAAAAACTTGTACTAATAGAGAATGCAATTTTGTAAATGGATTTGACACCAAAATTGTAAATCTATGAAATTTTAGATTCAAGAGGAAGACATCCAAAATTATACTTTTAATTGTACATTTGAGGTTTTAACTTCCTTTTTCCTTTTTTTTAACGTATAACTGACGTTGTAGAATATTTTAAGTTGAAACAATCTTGAACAGAGAAATGAGTAGAACATTTACTTACAATACTTGATTTCCATATGAATCCCAGATTCTGATTAAAATCTAGTTAACGTAGGCAGCTGCCTAAGGGTGTCGCAATTTTGAGTCTCCGATGTCTCCATTTTTTTTTTCTTTTTCTTTTCTTTAAGGTTTCTTTTACTCACTCAAACTTATTATCTTTTACTCAATCAAACTTTATGCATTCACACTTATTCATATAAAATAAGTATCATTTAAATTTTGGAACATTATTCTAACAAGACATGTTGCTTTAGAATTTAAAAACCATCCGTTCTGATAATTAAATAGCTTTTAGTTTCTATTAAAATATTACCAATTTTTTTTTACAATTTTATTTAAAATTTTAATTATGTGTTATTTATTGGTAAAAACTATAACCATTTTGAAAACCCCCTAAAATTAATTTTTTTTTTAGTTTGTCAAAATATACAGCGTACATAGAGATTAATCTATATCTATATCTATACTTATAATAAAGCTCAATGTGTGTGTGTGTGTGTGTTGGCGCTCTACAGGCCAGACCGTTTGACATACAGCTACCAAATTTGGTACATGTATACCTTGGAGGTTGGGAATGTGCACCTGGGGTTTCTTTTTTCGAATTTTTAATTAGAATTTTAATTATTAATTAAAAACTAACTTTCCCGCCAAAAAAATCTTTCATTTTCCCCACCGCCAACTTTTCCGCCAAAAAAATCTTCCATTATCCCCAGCGCCAAACGAGAAAGGCTTCAGTTTTTTTTCTCCCAACAGTAATGAGGCTAGGGTTAAAATTTTTCGGCGGATTATTTCAATCGGTTCTGTTTATTTTCTTAATGTTTGAAGCCTTTAAAATTAAACATTGTTAATGAATCAATCTTTCAGATTCATTCTGAAGTACTTTTGAATTAAAATAAAACAGAATAAATGATATTAAAAATTTCTAATCCGCATAGCGTTACCCCAACTGGCGTAGAAAAAATCACGTATTTGCGTTACGTAACCGGCGAAGAAAATTCACGCATGCGCATTCTGTTCTGATTGTTGCCATGACAACGTTATCAATGGATGATTTAAGTTATTTTTGGGTTAGTTGCATGCTTTTGTAAGTAAATTGTATTTATGTTAGTTATATATTTTTTGTCTATGCTTATAGTTTTAAGTACATCGTTTTTTAAGTAGTTTTTTTAAAACCTGTTTTCAACCGTTTATTTTAAACGATTCGTTTTATTTTCTTAGTGTTTGATGCATTTAAATTTAAACATTGTTAATTAATCGATCTGCTCATAATGAATCTAAGAAAATTTTGTTGACCAACTCTTGAGATATTACATAAATTTAAAAAGATATTCTTTAGTGCCCATAAAGTTTAAACGCTGAGTGACTCTATTTTCAGTAATCAGATTATAAAAAAATGCTTTGTTTCAGTAAAAAATATTATTATATTAATTGAAGATAAATTCTTTCCACTTTAGTTTAAAGCATAAATTCTACGGGTGCTAACAGAAAATGAGAGAGATACATATTACGTTATGACTGAAGGCCTTTATAATATTATGAATGAATTATATGATAATCAAAATTTGAAGTTTTAAAATATTTTGATGAAGAAGCTATTAAAGTAGAAATTGCATAAAATATTTAATTATTAAAATTTTAACGAACATTAAGATTGGCGAACCGGCTGATCGCCAAAGGCGGCTAGTAATATATAATTATAGAAGATGGAGAGGGAAACAGAGCCGCTAGGTACTTGAATTGCATAAGTGCCCTAGAGCGCTTGCTCCGGCTCAGCTGAATTCTATGGTAAAAATTTAAATACAAATTACCACATACCGATTTTATTGAGTAACACCTTAAACATTGTATAAGTTTTTTTTTTCTTTTAGATTGCAGTTTTATGAATGAAATAGTTTATAAAAACACTATAATCCTTCACATATTAGCAAATACAAATTTACAGCAAACGATTTACAATCGAATAACGAGAGTATTGTTTCATTTATGATTTTACATTTTTTCAATAAATCAATGTTAAGAAATATAGGTATTAGTACTTAATTTTAAAAGAAATATTAAACAAGTAAGAAAAAAGATAAAAAGAACACCTTCGAAAGATTTCGGAATTAAAATAAGTATAATTTTTACCATCTGGAATCAATCTAAGATGTAAATATCATTTCGATAATACTGCCAAACGTTACATAAATTATTAGATAAATGAGTTCATTCCTGATGTCACCCCCTCCCTTTTTTTTTTCATTTTAATCTTAGAAGTGTCAAAGACTTTTTGGAGTAATTGGAAAATTCTCAGGAAGACGAACGACCCGTTATATAGCTTGTAACGGGAAATGATTGCCGCCACAGGAAATACGAGGAAACAAACAGATAAAAAAAAGTAGCGTAAACTGATCTACAAATAAGACAAAGCCTATTCCAATCATAGAATGTAAACCTTATTCCAGAAATGGAAAATATTCACTACAAATATTTATTAAAACACTGTTCTTTTCATCCGTTTAAAACTATTCTTCCTTCTTTTCCATAAATATGACACTCGTGCTGCCATCTATTAGTCATTTGATTTGTCTGCAAGTTTAATTCATGCATTCCCCCATCCCCTCCTGCTTTTACCAAAAGAATTAAAACATGGCTAACAGGCTCAAACATTTGTCATGTGAAACCACACTTTAATAACAAACTTTATAAATCAATTAATAGAAATCTTATTTATTATTAATAAAAGCAATAAAATAAATTCGTAAATATTTAAAACACGGAAACCTTTTATTTTCTTAATAGAGATAGAAAATCTTCGATCTCCTTTTGCATATTTAAGTGAGTCATAAATAGAATAGAATCAATAAATATCAATTATAAAAAAAAATCTTTTATGATATGCTAAATGATTTTAAATAATGGTATAAATTTTATACATCATTGAAAGCAAGTTAAAATAAATTTTAAAAACGTTTAATTTATTAAAAAAATCGTTATCTGCTGAAAGATTCCTGAAAAAATTTTGTTTTATATAGAAAATTCAAGTATTAGACCAGTTTCTGCAATAAACCAACAATTTATTTAATATACATAGTATTGACAATCAGGTTTTGGAAAGTTCATTAGAGATGTAGCAATAAATAAATAGTTTTATAGAAATGTATTAAAATCTGGAATAATAAAAGTTGAAAAAGTTCAAATTAAAGTACAAGAATCTTAAAACAGAACGGAAACCCATACTTTGCTCGTTTTCCTCTACTTCCATACTCCTGCTGCCATCTATCGGTAGCAAGTGCGATTTCAAAAATTAATTTAAAAATTCAGTTTTAACAGAAAATGAAACTTTTTTTCACACATTTTTATGGGCACTATAATTTATAAATAGCATAACAAAAAACATTAAATTTTAAAATAAAATATTTTAAAACAATAAACACCTTCAAACTTTTTAACATTTTATTATATAATATTTTACTATTATACCAATTTTTGCTTAAATAAATAAAACGGGAATTTTTAAATCGACGTCATATAATCATAGATGATTTTCATATATTTTTTAATTTTAATTTTACCTCATTACATATAATTTGTAACTTTGTGAAATTATTAGAATTTCTTTCATTATTTTATTATTTCTTATTCTTTAAGTTTAATTAATTGGACTTTGCATCAAAAGCTTGAATGAACGTTTATTGTAAATTTATTTACTTCGAAACGCCAATAATATGGGGCTTTTGTTTCTAATTTACATGGGCTCATTTGTTGTATAAATTGATAGAAAATTATTTTTTAAAGTAATTGCATTGCCAAAATATATCTAATTGGCAAAATAATAATAAAAATAATAAATGAATATAAAAATTAACTATCAACTTACAATTTATAGAATTCATTATCTTAATGCGTTATTCAAAAGAATATAAAAATTAAATGCATCAATTAGAGCAATTTCTATTTCACAAAATGCATACGGAACTAATTTTTTGTATGAAAAATTGTTTCAGCTTCTCAGTCAAAATAGATTAAGCAAAAAATAGCTTACTTAAACTAATTATATATTTTTTATTTGTTTATTATTTCTTATCCCCTGAACTCTGCATCAGTATTTTAACTCCGTAGTCTGTGAAAGAGAATTTGTGTAATCAAAATGTAGAGAAAAATAAACATTTCAGTTCGCTATTGAAGTGCCATCTATCGGTACATTGAGTAAACATTTAAAAAGCAGTGATCAGGTCATTGCGTTTACGAATGTTTTATCCGTGGAAAATAGAGCAGATCACATTACATTGGGAGACATTTGTTTAGATCTATTAAAGAGTGTAGCCGTGATCGTATAGTGGTTAGTACATTGCGTTGTGGCCGCAATAACCCAGGTTCGAATCCTGGTCACGGCAGAAGTCTATTTTTAAATATTTAGATAACTGTTTTCTAATCTGATATTCATATACATTGATATTTGCATTCTATACAAAATTCAATGCTAATTTTTTAGCCTTTCTTATTTTAGTTATTTAATATATATAATAATATTTAATAAATATAATATATTAAAACTAAATTTGCTCACGAGCAGAATTTTTTCATTTTATTAAATGTTTTATTTAAGAAGGATGAGAGAAAAAATATATCATTAAACTGAGATGTGCTTTTTAAATTTCTTTGCTTTGCTCTTAAACCTTTGAAATGCGCATTTCATTAATATAATTATTTTAATATTTTATAAAAATAACATTAAATTTGTTTGGTTTTTTTTTTTTTTTTTTTTTTGATATGCTGCGCCAAATTTATATGAACGTAACATTCATTCTATGTAACTTTTTAGTATTAGATAAAAAAAAAAAAGTCAAAACTCTTTACTTACTATCACATTCAGCATTAAAAACGTATTTACTCATACGCTTTCTTTTTAAATCTATACCTTTACCGAATACTGCGCAGCTTAAATACTTTGATTCGCTTTCCCATAAATTATAATAACATGTTTTCTAGCTCCCTCCAGAAATAATCAAGAACTCCACAAGTTTAAATGTTGAAACATAAGTTATGGAACTATTAATTAACTCTGTATACAGTTCTTGACCAAACAATTACAACAAATCTAAGTGTAGCAAAAATATTCTACAACATCATGTCTGTAGGGCGTTTCTAAAACCACGTAGCTATGAAATTTCATTTTTTTTTATTTAAGCCTTTTTAAACCCTTAAGCATTTTTCTTCTATAAAAATATACAAACGTAACAATGGAATCTCTTTATTAATCCTCAATTGTTATATATATTTTGTTCATAAAGAAAATAAATTATCATTTATTTATTTTTTTGTGAATTTCTTTTAGTTTGTAAATAGCAAAAGTTCTGTATTGGGCTATAGAATTTAAATGTTAAAAATGTACGGTATGTTGCTGTATGTACATGGTCCAGTCACATTAATGTGACTACCTATCAAAATCCAGAATAACCACCGAGCTGCGAGGGCAGCTGCGAGACGTGCAGGGAGTCAGTTAGGTTCCTGAAGGTGTTCACTGGGATGTTGAGCCAGGCCAACTCCAGTGCCGTGCCCAGCTGCGCTAGGTTACGCGGGTGAGGATCCCTGGTGCGAACAACCCGATCGAGGTGATCCCACACATTCTCAATTGGGTTCAAGTCCGGTTAATTTGCTGGTCAAAGGAGTACGGTAAACTCATCCTGGTGCTCTTCGAACCACGCGCGTACACTGCGAGCTTTATGACACCTCGCATTGTTTTGCAGGTAGATACTATAATCCTGAGGAATAACAATTCGCATGTAGGGGTGAACATGGTTCGCAAGGATAGATGCATACTTGTGGATCCTCCGTGCCTTCCACAATGATGAGTGCACCAAGAGAATACCACGAAAACACTCCCCAGACCATAATGCTCCCTCCTCCAGCTTGGAGCCTTCCGGCAATTATTGCAGGGTGTTTGCTTTCAAACGTTTCATGTCGTATATGCGAACGTCTATCTGTCCGATGTAGCATGAAACGCTATTCATCAAAAAAAGTCACCTGTTTCCACTCAGTAGAAATCCAGTAGAAGTTGCGGTCCTGACGTGCAAATTCCAATCTTTGTCGCCGACGAACTGCACTCAGCACAGGTGCATTAACTAAGCGTCTGCTGCGGAGGCTCATACGCAGTAACGTTCGCTGAATCGTCGTTGTGGAGACACTGTTCGTAGCCCTTTCGTTCATCTGAGTGGTCAGTTGCTCAACTGTTGCACGTCTATTCGTCCGAACGCATCTCCGCAGCCATCGTTCACCTCTGCCATCTATGGCCCGTGATGCACCATATTTGCCAAGTCGCTGATTTTGGATAGTGCTATTTTGCCATGCACGGTATACTTTTACCACGGCGGCCCACGAACAGTTTACAAAATTAGCCGTTTCAGAAATACTTCCACTCTTGGCCCGAAAGCAAATGATAATGCCGTTTTGGACGTCGGATAATTGCTCCGTTTCTGCATGACTACTAGAACTGAAATGTTTTCCCAGTGTCCACAACGCACTTTATATATCCACCAAATTTGCTGATAACGCGTTCCTTCTGCGATTGATAATTTAACATTGACGTCAAAAGTAGGCGGTGGTCACATTAATATGACTGGATTGTGTACTTGTATGAAAGTCAAAACATTTTCAAAACAAACATAGTATTATAACAAGGGAAAATGTATATAAAAAAACATTAATTTTTTAATGATAATCGGATTAAAGTAGAAAACATTTTCGAATTAAAAAAAAAACTGATAAAACGAAATATCATATATATTTATAAAATTACGGAAGATATATCTGTTTTGTATTTTTGTTAAAAAAATGATATTATTTAAATTCATATATCGATGAATATCATCATAATGCAAACCTTTTTACCTTTATAAATCCAACCCCAAGTGACATTTAAAGCATTTATTTTCGATATAATTAGACAAAATTTTTCTTTAATGCCACCTCGTAAATATATTTTCAATGTATGAAATTCCATATTGAATATATTAAGCTAAGACTAAAAATAACTGTCCCGAGAAAATGATGAGTTGGTTATCACTTTTTCTCTTCGACATGCAGATAGAATTCGATACTGATATAATCGTTATTAATTAATATCTCAAAGATTAATTTCTTAAATGGTAATAAAAATTTATCGAACAAACATTATAGAACTTTCCAACAAATCTCTAATATAAGCTTTAAAAAAATGTATCAGCTTAAGGAGATAGGTTTAAACAAAAAATTGTTCTAGAAAATAGAATAATAATATCTATAATGAAATTGAAAAAACATTGAATATCGATCCCTGAACAGATATTATCGATACAATATTAATATCAGTAAACAGAATGAAGTACAGAATTGACAGTATTTCATGAGGTATTAATGAAACTGACAGTAATGAAACGGATAGTAAAATTACGAAAGACCGAAACTAAAACTCTCAAAATCAGCATTCATGTTCTGGCATCAGTACCAGAAACAGATGCATGCGCTTTACAGCCCTAGGCAAGGCATATGATGGGATTCCTCTTTTAAAAAATAACTTAATTTTTCAATTCAAAATACTTTTAATTTAATCAATATGTAAATAATTTATTTGAGGAATTTTTTAAATCAAATATTTAATTACGATGTGTATATTTTTGCTTATTTATTATTAATCAAATATTCACACGTTTGTACAGAATAAAATTTTTAATTGATAATTTATAAACATTATAATAACTAAGAAAACATAATGAAAGAAAAAAGAGCCTGACCAATTATACTTCACAAAATATCAATATTCTCTTAATATTTTATAATTTATAGACTTTGCATTTTTTTATAAATATATTTTTTTAGTAACACGCTAATCTCAAATTTTTTATAGACTTGTCTGCTGTTGTCCTCAGTCTAGAAGTTCTCAGCTGCCTATTCCAACATGCTGGCAGGAATCTCAAAAGACATAATTTATGGCATAAATATATTATACCATATATAATAACATAAACAACTATTTATCCTAAAGCTTTGGAGCTTTTCAAAAGTATGGCTTGGAAATTGATGCATGAGTACAGTAAAATTTGCTCAATGTTAAGCTAATGGGACCATAATTTATTTAAAAATTAAAAAAATATATACAAAAATGTACAGAAAGAACACTAAAAATGACATAATAATAATTTATTTTAAAATTTATTTATATTATTTGTAATATGTATCAATTTCAATAAATAATACAAAATAGAAACAAATAGTTTTAAAAAACCAACAAATAGTTTTAAAGATAATAATTTTAATAAATATGTGAAAGAGGCAAACAATATACAATGTTTTGAATTCAACAAGAGTACGTTAGAACTTCAAAATAAATAGTGCAATTCAAAACTGAAGCATTAATTTTTTAATGGGGAATTTTTTTTTGTTGCTTTATAAATAGAATACATTCGTCAGTTTTCGAATGAATTAAAAACATTATTCAATGCTGTTGAGGATACAAGATTCGGTTATATTTAATTAAAAAAAAGAAGTTTGAAATAATTAATTTTTTTTCTGATTTGGTTTTGAATGAGTTAAAAATAATTTTTAAAAATTAAAACATTGGATTTAGTCAAATTTCACTGTACAATGCTTGTTCTTAATTTTTAAATATAACATAAGGGAAAAAAAGCCTGCCCAATAACAACTCTATAATAATGAATGTTTTGTAAACGATTTGTTTAAATCGAACAATTTTTCAATTTAGGAGTTCAAGCAACTTTATAACCATAAGAGTTTCTTTTGATTTCATGTTAACTTTCTCGGTCACGTGTATTTTCTAACAGAAGTAACTTCGAAATTGTGTCTAGACTCGTGCTGCCATCTACTCGCAAAAGAGAAAACTATTCATTCAAATTAAAGTTAAATGATAGAATCAGAGGAGGAAAAGATCACTCATTGTTATTATGAAACAGAGCTCCCGTCGCCGTGATCGTATAGTGGTTAGTACATTGCGTTGTGGCCGCAATAACCCAGGTTCGAATCCTGGTCACGGCAAACGTTTCTTTTGCGAGCAGAGGGTAATAATTTAAAATTGTTGCAAAACCGAGAAACTCCAAATCTTACACGCAATATAAAAATATCCGATTTTTTTTTTCTATTCCATTCCATTTGCTTTATTAGTCCATTTATTCTCTTTTTTTCATAAGAGTATTTGTTATACTGAACTAAACATTGAATGCCTAGCAACATTTTATTAACTGGAAAGTAAAAAATGCCAGCATATAAAGTATTAATCAATAGGAATTTAACGATAAATAAATAGAACAAATTACGTTTTAGATGTTATGGATTATAGTAATTACTATGGTAGATACATACCACAGAAACTGATTAAATTTATTGGTTATTCTACAATATTACCATTAAGAAAAGTTTTCATTAACTCTTTAAAAACGTGTGGTCCAAAGTTTCTTCCACTTGCTGAGTTTTTTTGTTTTTTTAATTCTTTATTTAATTTAATTCTTCATCATTATCAATACTTTCATTTCATAGAAGTACAGTAGACTCCCGATTATCCGCGGGCGGGTTATCCGCGCCTGCCGGACTTACGTTTTTTTTTTTTTCTTCTTATAAGCAAAGAGAAAATGTTTCCAAAGCAAGAAGCAAACACAAATGACTGATTTCTTCAAAAAGGTGTAGTTTTACAGTTATGCTTTTGTAATTACATAATACATTACAGTATTAAAACAGTACATATGTATTCATTTTACTGTGTATCCTTGACGCCTCTCGTAAGTACAAAGCACTTTTCTGTTTTCATTAACAAAATGCATTTTAGGTTAATTTTGAGTGATATACTAAAATATTAAGCGTTAGTTAAACATTTCCTGCTGTTTATTTTACGTTTTATTGTACATAAAACGATTTTTCAAAGTTGGAATGACTGTTTTCTCTTTTGTTATACCTGTTTTTAGCTTTTTTCGGATTATCCGCGATTTTTGTTATCCGCGGCGGCCGCGCCACCCAATTCCGCGGATAATCGGGAGTGTACTGTAATAATTAATGAATGGTCTGATATAATTAGTATTAAAACAAAAGCGTGAATTAAACTAAAGTAACTTTTCTCTTCAATATAATTTAATTTTATGCTCTAAATAAATGTTTTAAAATATTAATAATATCAACTCAAACAAATAAGCAGTAATAATTAATGAATGGTCCGATATGATTAGTATTAAAACAAAAACGTGAATTAAAGTAACTTTTCTCTTCTATATAATTTAATTTCATGCTATAGATAAATGTTTTAAAATATTAATAATATCAACTCATAAACAAATAAGTATTTCATAGGGAAAAGAAAAGTTTTCGAGAGCTACACGAATTTAAAAATGGTAGTGGAAATTTAGACAAAACAGAATTAATAAATAAATAAAATAAAAAATTAGTAAAATAAATTACGATTTTGATATATTTGGAACTTTCATTCATGCTGTTGCCGATAACGTTTTGAAACTTAATAAAACACAGAAGCGAAATATAGATTACTGTAAAAATATAGACTTGATAAAGATAGACTTGATAGACTTTAATACACTTGATAAAACTTTTCTGCCAGATCGGAAATGCGAATTTTCGCAACTAATCACTATTTAAGTGAGTTATTTTAAGTTATTTTTATTTAAGAATTTACCATAATCTCTTTTTTTTTCGTATAATATATTATGAAGCAATCACTTTTAAAATTTGAAAATAGTGCAGTTTTGTTTGATTTGAACCTCATAATTATGTGTACTAATTTCACGTCACTACAATCAGCTATATCAGATGAATTCTTGGGACAAACGAGCACACTTTCTTCTTCTCTCTTTCTTTTTTAAAAAATAATTTTAAATTTTAAGTCAAACCAGTCTCCTTTGGCAACCAGCTCGTTCGCCAGGAATATTGAATTTCCTGTCTGTTAAGCTATAAATTAAAATTTCTCTCGCATATGAAGTAAAAAGCACGAGAGAAATTATTGTAATAGTTTAAAAAAATTCGATCTACAGAGTTTGATGAGTCTGTCTATGAACACAAATAACTCAAAAACTTTGAGCTAGGTAAAGGGAAGACACTTGTTGTACGGTCTCTTTTCCAAATTTGTAGATTTCTATCAGTTTTTCACAAAATATATTTAGAGGAAGTTGAGCGATATGCGATGCGCAAAGGATAGAACCTGGGACCTTGTGGTTAGCAGTCCAGTAACATGACCATGATACAAAAGCATATGCTCGTGTAGCGTAGTTGTTAACTGACTTATATGCTATTCACCACAGAAATATTCTCTCCAGCTGTTCTGTCTATAAGTTAACACGATGATTACAAAATGAAAGGAGCGCCATGAATAAAATTTGGTATCCAAATTTGACAACTAAAGTGTAGATATGAATTAGATATGGAACAAAATGCTTCAAGAGGTTGTTTGTCTTTGGCCTGTATTTTCACAAGCACGGAAACACAATTGAAAAATATAATGATTTAAATACGAAATTAAGTGTGTCATTGTGAAACTACAGATGTAATTCTATGTCAAATCTCTATTTTAATCGGTAGAGAAAAATGTCCATAGGATATATTTGGTTTTCTAGTACTTGTATATTTAACGCATCCTATCGATTAATCGTTAAAGGCCGCACTGTAATAAGATTTTTTTCGTAACTATTGTTCATCAGTGTTATCATATAAGTGGCAAAGGTATATAACACACACACACACACACGAAAATTTTCTTCGAAATTTATGCCCAAAGAAAACTTTTTTTTTTAAATCTGAATTTTAAAACTGGCAAAACTAATTAATTAAAAAGTTTGAATACACAATGAAATTATTCCATAATGACAATAAAAACATAGTTACAAAAACGATGTATCAAATTAAACTTTTAAAAATTATTACAATAAAAAATGTATGGATATGAGATTGATATATTTAAGAAAAAGATACATTGATATATTTAAAAGTATACTGTAAAAATAATTTTTGTTAAATAGTGTTTTCTAAAGTTATAGCCAAAGGAACGCCAAAAACTTGCTTAATTTTCAATTAAGGTATACTTCAACACATTTTTGATGTTATCTTCCTTGCACTGAAGAACGTGTGATAAATTTCATCAAGATTGAAATTTTTTCATAATCAGGCAAAAACTATAGATTTTATAAAATGATAATACAAAAAAAATAATAAATAAACCTTTTTATATATCAATAAACATAACCAAAATTTTAAATGCAAAAATACTGTAAAAAGTTTTCAAAGTATTTAAAGATTTTGATGTCACACGTTAAAATTTTTTGAAGATATCGAATTAAAAGTAATTTTTTTGGAATACTCAGAGAATTTTATGTGGGTTAATGTTTAAAAAATAGCTAGCGAAAGAAAGTCAAATAAGTAATCTCGCTTAACTTAAAATATTAATAATAAATAAATCCACAGATTATTAAGTGTTAAATAATTACTGGATCAATTTCTTTTTAATCCTTAACATTGCAAAAAAAATAAAATAATAATAATAATAAATAAATAAATAAAAAAAATAAAAAAAAAGCTGCAAACAACTTTTTAGAAATCGAATGATTATAAAAATCTTTCTTTAGTTAATGCATATTATTTAAATTTCTTCATTTTTAAACCTTTTAATGCACTTGACCTCCTGCTAGTAGAAATATGCAAAACAGTAATTTAGTTGACTTCCTGAAAAGCTATGATAAGCTATTCTTGGTGCTGTCTATTTTTCCTGACTACGTGCAGAGACTCACAGAGTACAATCCCAGAACAGACCACCTTTTCGATATTCAAAAAGAACTCTTCTCGATGAACGTGCTAAACAGAAATAAAGCTCCCATTGTTTATCTAAAGAAATAATTCAAAATAAAACGATTCCAAATAATGCAGGTTACAGTGAATCTAATGACAAATGACACGTGGCAGATGTGTAACACAAGAGCCACTTTCACAGAATAACGTCACCGGTGACGTCATAATCAAAATAGAACTGTTGTGAGATGTCAAAAGCATCGCATTCAAGAAGCAATTTTAAATATTTACAGTAGGAGTGTTTAATGCAAAACAGAGAGACCGCTTTGTCACTTTATTTTAACTTTGGCATAATATAATGCATTGAAATGGAATAAGTATGCTGTCTTATGATGTTAGAGTCTTTCTTACAAATCTTCAGATATCATTTGTCACTAAACATCTCACGGAAATTATTAAGATATCAACACAATTATATAAAAATAAAGATTTTTTTTTACTTATAAATAATAAAAACGAATGTGGCGTTCCAGAAAGCTGCTACTTGGACATAAAACTAATAAATTTAGCGCAGATATAATTTGGAGAGTTGCACTATTGAGTGAATTCTGCAAAATTTTTAGTTAAAAATTATTTAAAATGTCAGCGTTTTTTTCTTCTTTTTATTAATATTTCTGAAAATATCAACGAATTAAAATATTTTCACTATCCTAAAATTCATCAAATTATCTATTCAATTGTATTAATTTTAATCTATCCAAAATTTAATTTTTTAAATATATGCAATTTTAATACGATTAGCAACAATATTTTACGTTCTTGTAATAAATATCAAACCCGTTTTATTGTTTTATCAAATCTTTAAGCAATCGCATAAGTTATTCAAGGGATTAGTTTCATACTTAAAGCTGTGAAAAAGTGTTGCATGTTTCGCCTCAATTATTAACTTCATAAAATGTAAAACAGTCGACATTTTTTTACTTTTCCATTTATTCATTAAAATTTAGTTCAAATATTTATAATTTGATGTATATTATTTTCTTTAGTATATTCCAATTCTTTAATAGCCTTTTTGTAGCAATAAGTGCTTTCCATTTATTAAATAAGCATTAAATAATCAATTCGATTTATTAAATAAGCTTTCCCTTTATTAAATAATAAATTAATATTTTTCATATGATGGGGAAAAATGTTGCCGGAGACTGGTTGTCTAAGTTAAAAAAAATCGATGTAATTAATGCCTGTCCGATATAACGTCCACTTGAAGAATTCTTTTACAATAGTAATTAGAAAAGATGTACAGCAAATATGGGTTATTAAATCAGGACTTTGAATTTTGGCATTATTAGTTAATTTCAAGTGACTATTAAAAAATATTGATAGTGGGCATTTCATTCGAATTTTTATAAAAAACAAGCAAGCACACTTGAAAAAATAATTTTAGTTTAAAATTATATAAAAATTTTTAAATAAATTCTTTTATAAATCTAATAAAATATTTTCTAATAAAATATTAAAAATAAATTACTGTTTTAGAAAATAAGAAAAAGCTCTGTCGAAATCAATCTTGTTTCTTAAATACTATACAATGCATTATGACTATTTAAATGAAATAAAATTTCTTCTAAATTATAAAATGTCCTTGTAATAAAGAAGTATTTAAACTATAATGGAAATTGAAAAAAAAAAATACTTCATAAAAACGTAATCAAGTTAAGTTGGGACTTAAGTTTTTTTTTTCCCCCATTCCCTCAGTGAGATGTACAGAATCAAATCCAACCGTTGCCATTCTAGTGGAAGAAATATGAAGTTCCAGGCGCCAGTGTAAAGGCTCATCGGGCAGCGGGAACAAAATAAATAATCTTCTCCGCAAGAACAGAGTTCTGAGAAGGGGGGGGGGATGAAAAAAAAAGCAATTTAAAAAAACGCTGAACTAGCAGATGCGGGTCTCTTTGATAGACCTTGCCAAAATTGTCAGATATACACAGCATCACGGAAAAGCATTAATAATAAAATAAAGCAGCCTCGAGACGGATAGAGAGAACTTACGCAGCATGTTTACAGAAGTTGATTTAATTTTTGCCCTTTCGTGTTTTTGTTTTACAAAAGGTGCGTGCAATGTTTTGTGACAGCTTTGTTTGTCTTAAATGCATTTTGTTTTGCACCATTTCTTGGATTGTTTGTCTCACTTTATCATGAAGTAAAACGGGAGAAAGACTTCAAAGAAATGCGATTACTGACGTTTCTCTCTCGTTCTCCCTCATTTTTTTTTTTTAAAGAAATTCGTGATAGTTATTTCTTTTGCTTTTTCTGTCTCTCTTCTTTATTAACTTACGAAGTACGATTGCTGCGGGGAGAATGCAATTACAAAACGACATTTTTTTTTAGAAGATGAAGTTCATTGTTCCTTAAGTACATCGTTACGTTGAATGCGTTTAACGGAACCATAAAAATGCCTCCAAGTAGTACATTATTTGTACAATTTTTTTGCCCCCTTTTTTTTAAAAAGCGACATATCAAATACAACAAAGATTTTTCAGGGAAAAACTATTTGGCATTATTTATTCAAAGTCAAACACAAGCTTCAATGCAAATAGTTTTAATTATTTACTAGTATAAAACTAGTAATGAAGATTTTTAGAGAAAAAAATTATAAAATGAAAATGTACATACATTTTTTGTGAAGCATTAAAGCATTTTTTATTTTTTTTTATTTTCTTTAAAATCAATAGAAAACGTCTTTGATATTCTAATTAACGCTTCAAAAACCATTTTAATGGTTTAAAGAAAATCAGGTTGTTTTGAATAACTGAATATTAAGTCATATTTTATCTTTTAAAATAAAATAAAACCACCATATTTATTTGAAATACTCCAACCAACAGAAATTCTTCATGTTATTCATACCCAGACTGAAATATCAGTTTATGGAATACATATGCAAAAGTAATAATAATAATCATAAATCGACAGATATTTTTTAATATTACTAGAGTTCGAAAGAAGGGGTGGAAATTGTTTTTATTTTAAGATTTTATATAAGATTTCAAAACTTAAAGCTTCTCCACCTTTAAAAAAAATTCTTAATATCTAATTAAATTTATTTTTAATAAATTTTATAAAGATCGAAATAAACAACCAAATGATAATGATCCTTCACAAAACTTTTTAAAGAATCATATTTTCGATGCATAAAAGAATAAAAGAACCCTCTCCCACCTATACCAACAGACCGACAGACAGACAAACAGGCATATTATTACTAAGATTAAATTAAGAAAAAGATTCTAATATTTCGATAAATAAAAAAATCACAAATATTTTAAAATTTAGATTAATTTATAATTAATAAAAATCGAAATGAATTAAAAATTAATTAAAATTAGTTAAATGAATGAAACATACATTTCAATTAGATTTTAATGAATTAAACATTTTTTTTAAAGCCCTACTTTGGTGAACATTTATTAGCTAAAAAGTGATCACATAACAAATTTAATAATTCTAAGTCAAATTGTCTGCTCTATAGAGTATTTTGAACCATCTCTTTATAAGAATGCATGATCTAATACAGATGCAGAACATGGCATGACTCATTTCATCAAAAAAACACCATCCTAAGTTTTTTGGAGACAACATTAAAATAATGCATTATTAATTTATGAATTATATTTCGAGTTTATAAAATAGAACTAAAAAATAACAAGCTGCCGTGACCAGGATTCGAACCTGGGTTATTGCGGCCACAACGCAATGTACTAACCACTATACGATCACGGCCTCGAGAAGGACTGCGACAAGAAGGATTCACTTATAATGAGGGTCGAAAAGTTGTTCTACTTTCAAAATGGAGGCAAGGGCGAGGCAGTCAAGTATGAACAAAACTGAACCGATCAGAGAGATAATTTTTCCCTTTGCCTTTGATACACCAGCGGGAGTAATCACCCATATTCACTAATAAACTTGTCATACCAGAGAATGCTTTGCATGGCATTGGCGTACAATAGTTAAGAAATATTAACTTTTGGCCGAATTTAACATTTTTACTGAATCTATGCTGTAACTCTTGGCGAGTTATTTGGCGATTAATTACTGGCATATGTTAATAGTATCCGAAAATCGTGTCGTTGTTTCAGGAATGTTTTTCGCAATCGATTGAAACAAAAATTTGACACAAAACTTCACTAGTAGTCACAAAATTTCATACCAAATTTGATATATTTAAGCCATTTCATTTTTAAACTATCGTGTTTGCATGTCTCTGAAAGTACAGACCGACAGACAGACAACCTATATTTGGATTTGACTCAAAATTTGACAGGCGTCTACACTATAGACGTTAAATCTGTATACCGAATTTTATCTATTTAGCTCTTTTCGTTTTGTAATTATAGTGTTAACTCATATTCTTACAGCCGGACAGACGAACTTCCTCTGATCCGATTTTATCCAAAATCTGCTCTAGATCTGAAAATTTGGTGTAAAGACCGTATACTAAATTTTTTCTGTCTAGCTAAAAGCTTTTTTGAATTATCTTTATCATAGACAGACGGACATTTTTCAAAATTGCGCTTTTGAAACTCAATGAGGTCTAAAATGTAGAAATTTGTCATAATCTGGAGTTCGAATTGTTTGACGATTACTATACTTTCTGTATACTAGGTCTTTTTCTATATACTATCGCGAATACATATATTTCTCTATACTATCAAGAAAAAGGGAGAATGTAACAAGGAAGAAAAACGTAGAATATATATATATATATATAGCAACGTAACAAAACAAACATCTGTCTTTTTAAAGTATATCTTCACCTTTAAGGAGGATAATATGAAAAAACTTTAAATGTGTCTCCCATGGACTTAAGGGTTTAATCTCTTATTTGAAAGGAAAAGTTACTCATCTGAAATATAGAAAAATCAATTTTGGTGACATCGCTATTAAAAGGTTTGATTTCTCAGCATTTATTGCTGATATCTCTAATAATGTCGCTCCAATCAAAAATTTTAATACAAAATAATATTAAAAAAATTTTAAAAAAAATCTTATACAATTAAGTTTTTACATTCTTACGAAAAGGTGAGGATTAAAAATAAATGAAATAAAAAAAGAAATTTTTTATAGTTAAAACTTTATAGGTAACTTTATGGTTAAACACGTGGACGGATTTTGTCGGGCTCCAGTCAAGGCATATCATGTGGTGCCTTCTTAAGCGTTGTATTTAGTTTCATATTTTCAGTAACTTTTATTTTAATCCATATGCTAAGGAGTTATTTAATTTTTTATTTTAATCTATATGTATAGTATACGTCTTTATTTATTCGGTTATAATGCATAGTATGAAAAAAAATCACAAAAGCAATACATTTAAAAAAAAAAATATTAGTCTATAATTAATTTTTTTAAGTTAGAAATCAATGCATTTAATTATTATTATATACTATTAAGAATCATTTAAAATAAATTTAACATTAAAATTATTATTTTAAGTGGAATATAACATAATTAAATGTGCAATTAACATACTATATTATAAAAATAAATTTTATTTCTTTGATAATTATTTTAATAATTCAATGCAAATCTAATAATTCATAGAATTTGTATTTTATAAAAAATTTAATTTGCTTGGCTATTAACATTTTTAATTGATCTGCGATTCCAGGCAACTATATGCTTTACTTAAAAGGAAATCCATAACTCATGACACATTTAAAAAAACATACTCGATAATAATTTTTAAATTAATGAAGTCATACGAGTCCATGCAATAATTATATTTTAGACAAATAAAATAGATACAAAACGTTGCTATTTGTGTGGAAATAATTCATTTTTTCTTTTGAGGTATTTTAGAACTAGCGGTGTAAGCTAGAAAGTGATTTACAATATTGGTGAGTAAGATTCTTTTTCAGACGTTTGGGTTTAGAAAGTTATGCAATAACAACTGAGGTTACATCAATTGTTTTCCAGAACCATAATTTATTTCATGGCCTCTCTTCTATTTAGAATTTATTTCAATTCAGATATCCCATTAGTAACCACATTGGTTTGTGGTAAATTTTGAAGAAGAAAAAAAGTGTTTTGCAGAAAAAAAATCATTGAATCATTCTTGTATATTTCCGACCATTTCCTGTAATAATCCATAAACACTGTAATTTGAGGGTAACCGGGAAAAAGTGGTATTCCTTTCATTACTTCCCGAAATGTTGGCTCTTTGTATTTAGAAAAAGAAAGGACTCAAAAGATTGCAAGACAATAGATTTTATGTTTTAGAATTTTTTTTGTAAATATTTAAGCACTCCGCTGTTTACTGTCTTCTCTTTTGAGAATGTGAAGTCATTTTGAATCATTTAAAAGTCTATAAAACACCTATTAAAGATTCATGCAATTTTAGCTTTTAAAATGTGCTAAGTCTTCTGATATATCAATAAAACTTTTCGAGATTAACTTTACTAGCATCAAACTCACGTCGCCGATTTAATTTTTGAGTCCCTTGTGTATTTTGAAGGGAGAAAAAGAATGTGATGTTACAGCACAATATAAGATAGAGATGAGCTTAAAATAATACATTAATTCCGATGGAAGTTACTATAATTATTAATTTGGATATTGAAATTTTGTTGTATTTTATCATTTCATTATGTAGCAGTGTTTGCATTATAAGGAAATGATGTATATAGGGCCGTTTTATGAAATAGGCAACTATGGACCTTGAAACTTTAAATGACTTGGGGCTTAAACCTAAGGCTTGAGATTTTTTTTTTCCAATGTAGGAAAATAATTTTGTGCTTCCATTTAATATACAGGGATCAAAAGCTCATCCATAATCAAATTAAAGTGAATATTATTCCGATTGTAAAGCATTATTTTAATAATTTTTTTCCCTGTTTTCAAATTGTTAATAGATTAAGGGTTTTTTTTTTTTTTTTTTTTTTTTTTTTGGTAATTGTTTGAGAGATCTATAAGTCAAGATCTCTGGCAAACTTTGTATTTGAATATTTAGGATACATTAAAAAAGTTTCATTTTATGCCACTTCTTTTAAAAATATTTTTTTTTTTGAATTTTAAATTCTTTATATACAAGGAACTAAAACCAACTTTGTCGAAAGTAGCCCTAGGTAAAACATTTTATTATTTCAGTATATTATAATATTTTTTACTTAAAAATTGCTTAGATAGATATGAAATTAAATTTAATAAAAATATATTTGATTTTGAAAATTTGGAAAGAAAATAAAAAGGAATGGAGGGGGGGGGATCTCAAAATATCAGCGCATAAAGGTCTCCACAGAGTTTAAACTGGTCTTGCTTGTATTTGTAAACATACTAATTACTTGATTTTGACATGTTTGCAATAACCTTAAAATATATCTCTTGAATAGTTTTGAAAATCCATTTCTGAGTACATATCGTTGTAGCTCAATTATATCAAAATAATAAAAGAGACAGATAGGAATATTAAGTATTAAACTCATCAATAAATACATTTTAGTATAAAAACAGTTTACTACTGCAAGAACACACTAATGTATCATGGTGCGTGACATCACAAAACACCCATCCCATCCGGTCATTACATGCACCACCAAAATAAATATCAGTCAGATATTTAGAAAGAGTCGATGGCAACGGTGCCTGAGGGGCTCTTTTTAGGAGGAGCGAGTTTAGAGGCCGATTTATTCTATAAATAAATCATTAGTGCTGCTGAAGTGGAAAGGGGGAGGTGACTGAAGCCCCAGGGTTCAGATCCTCCCCCCTCCTCCCTAGCAGAAGGGAGCGGAAATTAAAATGCGGCCGCAGGTAGTTTTTACCGCGATTACAAGGCGGCTGCCTTTGAGTTATGTTTCCGAAAACTGCAGGTGAACGGACAACCTGAACGGATCTTTTAGAACGCTTTCTTTGCGGTTGATTCATGGCAACCGTAAAGTTATTGCCGCTCTTTCACTTAGATTGCGTATAATGGTGCTATTAGAATTGTGGTATCATCGTCGTATTTCCTGGTACGGTACAGCGGCGAAGGCGGCTGATAGGGCCGTGGCCCCACCCAGCTACAAATATTGGTTTCTTTTTATGTATAAATCAATTTGATAGTGCTGTTTCGAGTATTCTAAGCATCATCACTTCCTTATGACATGATTATAAGTTCCAAGCAGTTATCAGTAAATATAGCAAGGTCCCAACATAAAATCGCAGTTAAATTTGTGACGCTTCATTATAATTTTATGACATCATTGATATCAAAATAATTTGAAACTACTCAGTAATCTTTATTATCCTGTCAACTCTTTATTATCCATCTTGTAATAATTGTTTTGTATTAATTTTTTTTTTTGAAATTTTAGACAGTCTGTCTCATAATTCATAATTCTTTTACTTTTATTATTTATATTTAAATAAGCATAATATTTAATGATAACTGTTGCCTTTTACGTAACTGAGAAGATGCGAAATTATAAAATTCATTACTAAACATTGTTTCCAGGTTTTAAAATTACATTACATTTATGGCAACAACAACAACAACAACAAAAAAATGAGCCAGATATATCTTTGTTGATTTTTTTTTTTTTGATACTCCCACAAAAATCTGCCCTTTATAAAATTTAAAGTGAAGTGATTGTGATATATGCAGGATCGTTGAAAACGAAGGCTGACATTTTAAAATCCCATTATAGAAAATAATAAATACATATGCACATATATGAGAGTCAGCATTTTTTTGCATCTTCCGATGGACCATTAAAAAAAGACAAGAGAAAAGAATAAAACGAATTATAAAAAGTTTACGCAAACATGCCTATTTTTTAACGTAATTACCATGAAGATTCGGGCATTTGTTATATCGATTAACGAGATTGCTGAAACGTCTCATTGGTCTGGAAGTAATTTCAGTTTCCTTTTAAGGAAAACTAGGAAGCAGAAATGTCTAAAATTTCACCATCCAAAATTGCAATTTTGGTATATTAACCAGCCAACCCGTTGCTTGAGATTCCAGCATTCTCAGTTTCTTCCGAACCACTAGATCATTTGTCGAACAGTCTTCTGTTGAATTCTTATCTCCCTCATTCAGAGCGTTGCTTAGAGCCGAGTGATTTTGATCACTTTCCTGAATTGAAGAACTAGTTAAGAAGCAAATGCTTCCAAACTAAGGTCCATGTCACAATGACTGCAACTTCGAAGAGGTAGATCGGAAACTTGGTCCACATGTATAATAAATGCCTGCATCTTCATGAAGATTATATCAAAAAATAACAATGTTTCGTGTGCTTTGATACCAGTGCTGACACTTTTCTTGACAATACAAATTTATATTTTAAGGATTAAATGATCGATGACTATTTGCATATATGCGATTCAATTCCAATTTTAAATTAAACTCATTTCTTGGATTTCCCACCAGAGTTTCTACCAACACACATTCTTACAGGTATAAGCCACACACTCCCGAGCAACTTTTCCTCTCTCTTCACTTCATCTCCTTTTAGCAGTGAGGCCGGAACAGCTACGTGGAAGTTAGAGGCATGCCACCATGCTTGTACATAACGTTTAGTAATAAATTCATGTAGCTCTCTACTCGACTTTTTTTAAATGATCTATCGGATGTAGCAAAAAGACCTTTCATACTTAATCATAAAATAATAATAGGAAAATAAATAACATTTTTTTATACATATCGAAATGTTTCAATATGTATATTATTAGTCACTCGACAAATAACATGATAATCATATCATCCCTCCTTTGATAAGCGTCTTGGAAGTTTCCGTTTCAACTGCAGCTATGATTTGACAATTTAGATAACTGATATCAATGATTTCTTTATTGTACATCATATACTTAAAATATAACTAGAAGATATGTAAAAGAGGGTAAAAGTAAGTCATATCACTGACTCTCCGATCCGCCTGAAGGATTAAGAAAGCTAAATGACCGGACCGAAAATAACAGTAACACTAGCGGGAACTGTGGTTGAGTCCTAAGGGCCATCACCGACCACGGTACAATCCTTGCCGAAGGAAGTAGGTCCCGTCATCGATGGGAGGAGCCAGATCCAACATCTTTTTGTGTACCCTCCAGGGTGGTGAGATCCAACCACCATACCGGAAGCATCTCATCCTCTTTTAGAGGTGCCCCCCCCCGGGGTTAGAGGGTTAAGGTAAGGCTCTTTTTCTATCATCATGTGAAGGAAGGCTTAAATGAATAGTTCAGCAATTTATAGATTAAGCGGATGGTTCATTATTTCCCTCCTGCACTTCTACTAAGTCCTAAATACTATATAACTAAAGGACAATCCATGGTCTATTTCACAAATACAGAAAATAGACCAGAGAGAATAGTCACCTCGAAATTTCCTCCCACTTTACCTAATAAATGTGCTCCCCCCCCCAAAAAAATGGATACTTTGACAAGGCCATGAATGACATAGTGCTCAGATTTTTATTATCAGAGCCGTGCATATAAGTACTATGTGATAAGTAGTATAAAGAAGAAACGTTTGCATCTTGACTGCCCTTTTTTTCCCGACCGATAAAAATAAAAATTTGATACAGAATTAAAACTGTAGCAATAAATTTAAATACCTATTTTCATCTATTTAAATAGTTCTGTATAAAAATTTGATACAGAATTAAAACTGTAGCAATAAATTTAAATACCTATTTTCATCTATTTAAATAGTTCTGTATAAAAATTTGAAACAGAATTAAAACTGTAGCAATAAATTTAAATACCTATTTTCATCTATTTAAATAGTTGTGTTTTTGTGTTATCGTGCTTTCATGCATAAGAATGTATGGACTGACAGACAGCCAATTCTAAAATTGAATTAATTGAAAATTTAAAAATAATCTACACTTTAGATGCTAAACCAATGTACTAAAATCGATTTATTTAAGCCATTGTGTTTACATGCATGCTAAAGTACAGATAGCGTATCTTTTGATGGATTTAATCTAAAATCTGATACAGATATAGAATTTAGATATTTAATCTGTATTCCTTTATTCACCCAGCTCTTTACATTTTATAGTTATGATGTTCTCTTGAACTTGAACAGCCAGAAAAGCCTCCCAGGGAATGAATTTCGTTCAAAATGGGATAGAAATCTGCAAATTTGGCTGTAAGACCACATATCAAATTTCAAGTATCTAGCTCCAAAAGTTGAATTTTCTTGTTCAAGGGCAGATAGACATAATTCAAAAACTGTTTTTCTTGAACTCACACAGGGCTAAAAAATGGAGATTCGTCGATCTCTCGAACACTTTCTCTTAATATACTCCGTATAAGAGAAAGTGAAAAAGAATTAAAAATATCATAATAAATTCTAAATGTTTAAATTTATTGCTCAATAATGTTTTAATCTAATGGAAACGAGAAGAAAAAAACTGTTGAACGTCCATCTTGCAAAGAAAATGCTTACCTTCCGCTAGGTATTTAACGTTGAGTTGGTGCTGGTGCTGTGGTTTGGCACACTTGTGGCGAGGGGAGGCCTTTTCCCTGTCTTTCTTGGGACCCAGACTGCGGAAGAGGCGACCCAAGGGACCCCGCTTCTTGTTTTGCTCAGATGACGTTTCAGAGGAATTGGAATCTGAAACAACCCGGAAAAAAAATACAAATTCAATTAGGAAGGGGAGAAAATAGATTGACGGCGATTCATTCGATAGATTAAAGTCTTATTTTGAATTAATTTATAGAAGAAAAATGCCCTGTCCTTCAATTATGAACATTTGAAAAAACTTTTTACATTGATGTTTGTATTACAAACAGAAAATGAAGATGACATTTAATTCCTCGCCTCCTTGAAGCTAATACAGATCAATAATGTCAAGAGTAAACTTTAGCCAATTTTACCACGGTTTATTCCTACCTTTTACTGGCGCCGCAAATTGAACGCAATCAATTAATTAAATATATTTACCGTGCTTTATTTCAAATAGTGGCTTTAGTTAGTAAGTCTGTCTGGACGTTAAACATATTCTTCGAAATTCATGGGGGATCGAAACCGAGAGATAGTTATTTTCTACTTATGAGCTTATTTTCGTAACACTAATAAACAAAAGGAACTCAATAAAATGTATAAAAATCATATAATATTCAATTAAAATTATATTAATTCAATTAAAGCTTTTTTCCACAATAATTTCCTTGAAAAAATATTATATAAAAATATAATATATTTTATCTTAGAAAAAATATGTTTACACCATCTTAAAATTCACGCTTCCCGTTTAATATCAATATTAATTCCACTTCTGTGCAATTCTTGCTTCAATTGTTCTTGCAAAGGGGGGGGGTTGCAAAATTGAGTTCCAGGCGAGATTTATGACCATTAAAATTGATAAGTACAGTCCATTCTAAACTTATCAATAACTTATCTTTTTGCTAAGAATGTTGAAGGTAGATCATTTTCCACTAATTGCTACTTTAAAAAAATGCCAAATCAATTTTATGTTGGAATATGCGCATATATTCGTCATGATGATTTTTTATATATTTGCCATTTGTGATCATATTTTAGGATTGTCGGAGCTTACTTGGCGAATTTCAAATTACGCCAAGATAGCCATGTTCCATTATAAACAAGATATCAACTGATAAAGCATTATACATAAGATGCCAAGATACTGGATTTAATTGGAGATATTCAGATCACGCTAAAATCGCCAAATTCCATTATATATAAATTGCCAAGATTTCGCCAAGATGATTACATTTGCAGGTTTATTTGGCTATCTTCAACTTACGCTAAGCTACTTGGCGATTTTCTGATTATGCCAAAACCACTATACTCCATTATACATAAGATACCAAATTTCTCTGAGATGGTTGGCGATTTACTGCGGGCACTGTAAAAATAAACAAGTATCGGAGAAAGCTGTTAAAATTACGAAAATAGAAGATTAGATGAATGAAGAGCCTAAGATGCCCATTAATATCTGGAGTTAAAAGCCCATTCCTAAAACAGATAAAAGTTACTTAAAGAAGACTCGCTGATGATATAGCATTCAGCGGCTTCTTTACCCACAGATAACCGAAGGTTTTACCAGATGCACTTTATGCACTATTTTTATACGTAATCATTGAGATGTGAGATTAGACCATATTCTCACATCTCAAGAAGTTTCATAAATTTGCCGAAAAAGGTGTGTGTGTGTGTATGCTCTATAATTTCTGAATATTAGTAAATTTTCAAAACTCATTTATCAAGTTCATAAATTGAAACTGAAACCAATGTGATAAATCTTTTCTTAATTTGAAAATGGCAGTTTAAATTATATAATCATGTTTATAAAATGATAATGTCTAGAGGTTACTTATTGTTCACATTTAGGATAACAATCGTTATTGCTATACATCTCAAATTCACCATACTATCAAATCAATAGGCTGAGTATTACATATGAATTACGACACGCATGCGTTTAAAAAGTCTATTCTTTAGAGTAGACTTTTGGATTTACAATTTCCGAATTTGCATGCAGATATAATTTGAATAATAAATGCTTTTAAAAATTTTAATAAGATAATAAGATTAAAAGATAACCGAAATGCTTACGTTTTTCCTCAATAACATTGTAACATACATCTTTATTAGCTTTTCACTGACAGCAATTTTTTTTTTTTTGTCAATTTCATGTTTAGCTTTATTTCTAATTTCGACAATTTTTTTTTTAAATTTGGTACAATACCGTTTTAACGGCGACCAAAAAGAGCCAAAAAAATTTCGCCAAATTATAAAAATATACTCAAGTGCTTAAATATAAAGTCACAGTACACGGAAATATCAAATCACGTGAAATCGCCAAATTGGCGAAATTTTTTCTTAGCGCTTTTTGATCGCCGTTACAATCGACAAGTACCAAAACTTTAAGTATATTTTGCAACAATATTCATTTCTTTTTACTGAGATCATAAACAGCGAGTTACGATTATATTAAATACATTTTTTTTCTATATAACTTCTATTATTGTTATAATTTAGAGTACATTTTAAAAAATAATGTGATAAGTGATATAGACAAATCAAGCCTAAAACATTAGCATGCATGATATTTCGGATTAGATATTCAAATCTCACTTAACTTAAAAAAAAAATTATTGAGAGAGATTTAACTTACCTTCTATTTATGAAATCAATGCTAACTTTTACTCGAGCATTTTTTATATAAAAAATTCAGACAACAGTGTAGCGATATTAGAATGATACATCGTTTTATTTTTTATCAGTAAGAAGTTGTTTGCTCTCCGACGTTTTGAAGAGAATTCAAAAATTTGATTTGTAAAGTACAGAGCAATAGATTCAATGACTAAAGTACAGACTAATAAATTGAAACGAATTCGGATTTGGTTCAAAATTTAATACAGATATACATTTTAGATATTAAACCTGTGTATGTCTATCTAGCTCTTTATATTTTGTAATTATCGTGTTGACTTGTACTCGGACAGATGGATTTCTTCCTAAAAGATTTCGGTCAAGAGTTGGATCGTTCTTATTTAAAAATTGGGCGTAAAGTTTATATGCCAAATTTCATAATTTCATCCGTTAGCATTTTTGATTTATAGTGTTCATAGACAGATTAACAGACATGATTCCACACATGTATTTATCAAACACATGGAAATCTAACGCTTGAAAAATCATCAAAAATTTTGAGTATTTTTTTTTTCTTTTACGATTTTAATTCTGTTTCCTTTTGTTTGTATACTTCATACGCGAACGAGAGTAAAAATTGTACATAAGCGAGATAGATAGTAGGGTTGATATTAATATTCTTTATAAATATAATAGCTAAAGGCAGCTGCAAATAGTGTCAGGAATTTATATTCACGAGCTAATGCACTGCCTTTTCCCTACATATCTATGTAAAGGGAATATGAATATGTATACAAAGCATTATTCTTTTCCTTTATGATTTTTAAACGTTAATTTTGGAATAAAAACTAAAAAAAACTAAGAATTCTGCTAGAGTTGAGTTCATTTAACCCTTTAAAGGGCCATTTTTTTCTAGTCATATTATGTTAAAATATTTTTAGGCTTGAAATTAGAATTAGAAAAGAGATTCATTTAGCTTATTAGATAAATTTAATTTGATTAATTAATTAATTTGGTTAATTAATAATTAAGCAACAAATCAAGACACATCATTTTGTCTGACATAAAGAACTGAAGCATCTAAGTTTCTGACTTACGAAAAAAATTTGTCAGAACTTATGCCAACCTACATAATTTCATACAAAGATTGATAAATTTGGTGGGAAGCATACTTCCCACGGCTCTAGAAAGAGTTAATCTTGCATTTTCATCTAGAACTGCTCCAAAATGCACTATCAAATTCTAATTGATATAATTGAAACCTACCAAATAAAAATTCAAATTAAGCATTTCAATATTTTTATTCGAAATTTCGATTTGCTGTGCTTAAACTCAAATTTAATATTCCTCTAAAAAAGAGTGTTAGAAAGTGAGTTTTCTGGATATATTTTATGCTAACATATTTTTTAAATCCTTCGCGCTGCAACGAAAGCATCTCGGATCTTTGAAAAACGAAATATATATTTCTAAAAAAAAAAAGTAATAATATAATTTCTTCAGCCTAATACCCGATAGCACTTTCTTCACCTAGCGGCCTTCTTGCTGCCAACACCAGATTCAAACTTTCGCATTCGTATCAAACGATTTTTTTCCCGCCCTCTTACATTCTGGGCATACCGATCTAGCAGGTTATAAGGTATCGTTCCGAAAACAGAATGTTCTGGGGGAAAAAAAGATTTTAAATTGGAACCGCGTTGGAAAAAAATACTGGATAGGAATGAAATCTACGAGAGTTAGAGAGAGAAATATAATTTTTTTCGAAGGTGTATTTCATCGCTGAAATCGTTTTCAACAGTTGCCCCGGAGTTTTTTCGTCTTAGCAGCGAATAAGTGTGGCGGAAAATATATCGTCTGCAGATACGGCAGAGAGATTTATCAGAGAAAAGGAGGAAATTCTCACATGACCGTTTTTAGCGTTTGTTTTTGTTATTTCTTACTCTCTTCCTCACACATGCCGGCAAATTTCTTTAAGTTCTCTGTTTTGATATCGGTGAAAAGAAACTAACTCAAAGAAGCAATCGTCCGCAAAAAAATAAATCACTTTAGCAATCTGTTTTTCGTCAAAGCGTTCCTCTACAAATTTGTTACAAAATTCTTAAAATAAATCCGAAGCGTTACAATACAAGCACGTTTTTAAAAATAGAAGAATTATGATTCATGTTATATAATTGATTCATAAAAATGCCTGAAGTTAATACAAATAAGTCAGTTCTTTGTCCATCATATTTATAGCATTAGTTTAACAATGGCATTTAACTTTGATGAATTATATTCCTATCATACCAAATGAAAGTAACTATTTTAAATTATATTTGCACAATAAACACAGAACCTTTTTCATTAATTAACTATACACGTAAAGTGATGAAATTAATTCGCAAAATCGGACTAATAATGGAAGCTGGAAGTGTGCAAGTCTTATTTTGAGATGTTTCTTGAAAATGGAAAGAAGGTAGGGAGAAATGACCATTGTTGACATATGTAAACATCATACGGTTTTATATAAAGTAAAAATTACCGAAATCGGCACAATATTGAGCTGGAGACATTGTCGTGCCTTTTTTCGTTATAGGGAGGTATAGTGAAGCATGGTTTTGAGATTTCTCTCCGAAATAGAGAGGGGGAAAATAGGCATGTCATGGCGACGCCTAGATGTCATGAAAATTTAAATTAAATAAAAAATGGTGAAATTAATATAGTATTTGGGACTGAAGAACTCTGTTAGGGTGTCCACCTCCCCCTCATTAAGAATATATAAAGAAGTAGTACTTTTTACTTTTCTTCCGAAATTGGGAGGTTGGAGAGGGAAAAGCAACCACTGATGACATATCTAGGGATGTCATCAGTGGTTAAGTAATTATGCAATATGAAATAAAAATTAGCATTATCGGACTACGATTAGCGCTGTAAGGATGGGGGCGGGGGATTGGTTCTTCTGTTTTTCTATTTTAAAAATAAACACACATTTCAAATAAAAAAAAAATTAAGTATTGTATGAGAAAGTTAGCAACAAGAAATAGATTAAATTTTCAAATCTATCGAGTATTTAGTAAAAATACATTAAAAGTGGTACACCAAAACAAAGTTTCAAATAAAGATAAATTGCATGTTAGATGATATTAACAGTTATTTAGTTGGATGACATTGTCAAGTTTCTAATGGTAAAATTTTGTTTTCAATTTTTCAATCATTTCATAATGTAATGAACCTCTGAAATTCAGTATAACTATGTGGTCCGGATGACAACAGAACATTTTCAGAATTATTAGTTAATCGATTCGTTTCAATTAATATTTTTTTAATAAAAGGGTTGTTCGTCTTTGACAAAAAATGATAACAAGATTCTATAATATTTATAATAATGAATTATGTAATACATTAAATACTGAAAAAAAATCAGAAATACACTTTTAAAGGAAAAAACATAAAAACTTTGGAAGTCAAGACAAAATTTGAAATGACGAAATACTGAAAATAATAATGTAAAAAATTGAACAAAAAAATGATAAGAAAAAAACCCATAAATAACTAATAAAAATAAAAATATTATAAATAAGATTAATATCCTAATTTATTTGATGATTTTATAGTAACATCTCACATTTTTAATATTTTGTTTCAATTATTAGAATTTTCCAAAACCATTTTAGTGCATTCAAATAAACGTTTCAATAGTGATCATTTTATTATTATGATTATTACTCAGTTATCTGTATACCAGATTATTTTGATGAATTTTGTATACATTCAAAATATAATTAAAAATTTAATAATTAGTAATAAAAAAATAAGGGTCTTGTTATTCTTACCTGCAGGAAAAGGACAGGGTTCATAGAAATACCTCGATCTGGGACTGAGGCATCTGCAAAAACAATACAAAATTACTCAAACCACGCAAACTGGAACATCCATTATCATTTTAGTAATGAAATAAAACAGCATAAACAGTGTTATTTTCCGAATCGATGCAAGAATTAAAAAAAATTATCCCTAGAAAAGAAACTCCGGTGAAAGGTAATAAATATTTTGCCCATACGAATATGAAAGAAATAATTTCTTAAAACGATATTTTGAAAGAATATTTTAAGTGGAGTCAAATCAGCTTCCAACTTTCTAGATACATTTTATTGAATTTCATGATAATGCAGCTTGAATAAATTAATGAGATTTTCTTAAATTTCCCACGTCCGTATCTTCATGAAGAAGAGGAAGAAAATTTTTCGTGATCTCAAAAATGCACGTAACGAAAATAGTTTTTAAAGCTTTTTAGATATATTTGATTGAATTTCATGACACGCAACGTGAATAAATTAAAGAGAATTTTTTATATTTCTCACATTCGTATCTCTATAAAGAAGGGGAAAAATCTTTTGTGATCTCAAACACGCATATAAGTAAATAAATAATAGTTATTAAAGCAATATTTAATGATAAATTGTAAGGAAATCAGTTACTTATGTTGTTCGAAAATTTTAATTGAAAGTTACAAATATACCACAATTTACTCGATTTCTGTAACTTATCAGAACAGAGTGTGTTTAATATGATTCATATAGCTGTTCTTGAATTTATAAAATTTATTAAATGTTTGTTTTTTTATGATTTTTATTCTGAAAGAACAGAATAGATCTGTTCTTTATACATAAAGAACATGATCTAATAATCTGGACGACCTGCAAACATGTACGAAGAGTGAAAGTTTGACCATTTAACTATATATTCGCTAGAATGTGGAAATCAAATTTGTATTCTGAATGAACAAATCCAGAAAGCATAAGCACTGTATTTGACTGCAAATCCTTCAAACATAATTATTTTAATGTCCGTTCATAACTACAGTCAATCTAGTTACATCTAACCATGTTTAGTTGTCATGGCCCAAATCACTGCTTGTCCTGGAATGCAAATTTTGGGTCACTCTGTATGTCGATAAATACACGCATCTAGCTTCAATTTAGGAGGTCTATATAAATCTAGCTAGGAATTGACGCTCATGTGCTTTTAGTATTATATTAATACCACACTAATTTTGATCAGAACTCAATGCAAGACAACTCTGCGTTAAATGACACCTGCACTTATGCTTTGGTATCATGTCAATCAAAAAGATCAAAAAATATTTGTTTCAAATCACTGCTTTCCTAGATCTCTAAAACTGCAATAAAAATTATAAGGCTCTATATTGAATCTAAATAACTCAAGAAATCAAACTGAAACGAGTTAGTTTTCGAATTCAGGATTATTTCGATTTCTTGTTTCAATAAACTATAATGAATTATATAACCAATATTACATTAATAGCTTCCACAAAAACGAAACATTATAATCGATAGTTTATTACACCGAATTTAACTGCAGTGTATCAATTTCGAATCCATAACCCATATGGATTCTAAACCCATGTGAATAAATAAGGCAAGTGCACTAGAGCCGTCCTGCTTCATCAGATGGCATATGATTAAATTGATTGCCACGATAGCATAAATGGGAACTATGGTTGAGTTCTAATGGCAAACACCTGCCATAATACAATCCCTCTTGTACACAATTTTCCGTCATCGGCAGGATGTGGCTTCACCACGCATCTTACCATACCTATCAGAAGATGGAAACGAACAACCATACTTAAAGTTTTTCATCTCAGTTTTGAGGGGACCCCCAGTGAGACTCAACACTAGGGTATGGAATAGTTAAACAGCCAATGAGAACGAATTTACATCAGTTTTTGGAAGGCTCCCGAGTGCAGTTAAATTAATAAAAAGCATCACATTCAAAAATTTAACACAATACATATTACGATGCAGTAAATAATAAAACATTCAAAACCATAAATATTAAAAAAAACTATCAGTTGCTCACAGAATAAAACGACAAAAGACCAAAGCCAACAACAAGAATGTTCAAAGAAAAATAAATAATTAGTACAAATTATTTCTCAAGCTTCAGGGATTCTTCTGTTCATCTATTGCACATTATATACAAAATGCAGAATTTATACATAATATAAATCACAAAGAATCGCAAAATTCGAAAATAAATTATTTTAGTTCAGAAAAAATTTGGATTTATATTCTTCACCCATATTCAGATCCTAGAAGATGGTGCCAACCACATCCAGAAAAAGTTAGAAAAAAGAACTCATGATAAAATTAAAAAAAAAAAAATTGCACTACATATTAGGCAAGACATAAGACTGTAGTTTGTCACTATCATTTTTAAGCTCCAAAAGCTCAAGAAGTGGATGACAACATGCATCATGTGCTTCATCTATAAACCCAAGATCAATGGGTATCACCAGGTGTTGGATCGAAATCATTCAATTTGAGGGATGGATCACTCCTCTAAGGTGATTATAGGGACCGAAAGGAAAGTGGGCCCGATTTATTTCGTCGGAATTCGGAAATGCCCTTTCGCTGATCCCCCCCTCCGGAAGTTTGGAAACTCGGTTCCCCATCCCCAAACATCGGATATTAATTTCACGGGTCTCCGGTGACCGGCCCTGAGTCAGCACTGAACCTCCATCCATTCTCCAACCACGTTGTTTCTGGACATTTATTCCATCTGCATACGCAAACATTGACAAACACCGCCTTCGTGCCTTACTGGAGATTGAAACAGCCGCCTCGAAATCATCAGGAGCATCCAACTGTCCAACGTATCTTTGGCGTCATCAGTTTCTCTTGTCTCTTTCTCATGATGAATCTAATTCTTACAAGCAAAGATGATTAGATTTATTCGTGTTGAGACTTTCTATCAATATCTGGAGAGTGTTTTGATGTCCTTAATCTAAAACAATTTTACATATTGAATAGCATTACGTAAAGAGTTTGTTGATTTTATTGTCAGAATGGTTTCGATATTTAAATAAAAATGGCTTGAAAAAATGTCCCGAACTGAATAAAATATCTAAAATGTGTCGTGGTATAGAAAAAGATGCTTTTGATAATATATAATGCATACTTACATGCTTATAAATAATTCACTGTAAAAGATGAAAAAGATTAGCTACATTTAAAAAAAAATTAATCCTCGATTTCAAACGTTAAGATTATATATCTTAATCTAATTTAAATCCTAGTTAATTACTTAATTTTTATCTTAATTTAGCCTATGTTAACTTCATTCTAAAATGCTCTCTTATTTCCTGATTCAGTTTTTGCTGAATGCTTTTTTTTTATTGAATTAATCCTACACGCGCTCTATAAGACTGCAAGTCTCAGCAATTTCCTACACTCCGAAAGAAGGGATAAACATCCTTAATGTTTAGAACATTTTTTTAAAGATGCCTAAATTTCTTTATCTTAAGTCTACACGTGTCAAAGAAAACCCTATCAAAATCTCATTGTAAAAAAACTACCGAAGGGAAAATTTTGGTCTCTTTTGCTCTTATGTCGCGATGTAAGATGAAGCATTTCTTACCACCTATTCTTTGTTCGTAAATTATGCCTCCCGTGGTAAAATAAAGCAAAGTTTTAAAATTTCAAAAGTTTCTTTTATTCGACCATGCATCTGCTAAAATATTATATTATATATCTTAAATTCTAATATTTTCCTAATTTTTATCTTAATTAGCCCATGTTAATTTTTTATATGTTTTATTTCCTGATTCAATTTTCACTTTTTCGTTTAATTAAATGTAACACGCACTTATTGAAATTGCTGATTCTGTGATTCCCACAACGGAACAAAGGAATAAAAATCCTTACCACTTACACATAATTTTCAAGGATGCCTAAGATTTCCCGGCGACCAAGGTCTTACATTCTTTAGGATAGCCGGGTCGTTGTGGGCTAGACCAAGACCGAAGATTCTCTTGCCTAAATCCACACGTGGCAAAGAAATCCTATCAAAATCTCAGTAAAATCACTGAGAGAAAAAATTCGGTCACTCTGCTCTTATATCGCGATGTAAATATACCTAGGTTAATCATCGCTTCTCTGTACAAATTATGACTCCTGTGGTGAAATAAACTGAAGTTATAATTTGAAAAGTTACTTCTTTTTCGGCCAATCAACTGTTAATATTATATATAATGGTGTTTGACAACGTGAGATCTATCGTGAAGTATTAACAGGTTGATTGACGCATGATACACTTGTGGTTCACAAACACTATTTAATCGTACCGAATCATCTATCTTGATTGTATGACTTCTTCTCTACTATAAATAAGAAATAGCAAAACAGGGATCATCTAATTAGGTATCAGGTGTGAATCGTGACACGAGCGTGTTAGAATACTTATTTCTTTTTAACTGTGAATTTGATTTATGTCCACATACATTTTGCCTTGTGAGTGATTATATCCATGTGTGTTATG
Organism: Argiope bruennichi; assembly: GCF_947563725.1. Taxonomy (NCBI): domain Eukaryota; kingdom Metazoa; phylum Arthropoda; class Arachnida; order Araneae; family Araneidae; genus Argiope; species Argiope bruennichi. The sequence goes on from NC_079154.1 coordinate 63,852,742, forward strand.
AGATATTCGTCCAGAATTTTAAAAAATAAAGAGACTATGGTATATTCTAATTCCCTAATTATCATTGTAAAAAATATAATACAATATGATCACTTACTTATAATCTCTAGCTCAGCTAGGTATCGTAATTTCCATTTTATGTTATTACAGCAAAAGCTGTTAACTATGATATTTTGAAATGTCTCCATGACATTTATATGCTACTCTATTATTTTCAAATTTGCAATGGTTTAGACATATTTACAGCCTTCTCCGTACATATTAAAAAAAGATTAATATGTGAAACAATTTTATATGTTTTTGGCATAGAAAGATATTGTTCAGTAAATACCAGGCTCTGAAAAGATAGAAATAAAAACTCAATTTTTCCTGTCATTTAATTTATTTACAATATAATGTACAGTATATTTTGAAATATATTTTTAATAATGCATAATTTTTTCTGAAAAGTTAAAACCTAACTTATTAATAGCATTATAAATTTAGACATTTTAAAAAGCGAAAAATTATATAAATAGCGTGTATATTCGTTTATTAAATTCAGCATTTCTTAATGCGTTTAGGTGAGTTTATACTGCTTTTCTAATAAACAAAAGCAAAATATCGGTGAATGTAATGAAGACCAAATCGCTCTAAGCCATTAGATGATTCTCATTGTTTCAATTGTCTCCGTCTCTTTTCATAAAAATTAAATTCAAATTCTGATTTCCTATTATAACAATCACTCCATCTGCAAATATGCTGAAATGAGAAAGTATTAATTTCTTGTTTTTTTAAAAAAAAATCAATCCAACTATACAAAATGTTGATTTTCTGCAGTTAAATTTAATTCAACTATACAACATGTTGATTTTCTACAATTAAATTTAATTCAACTATACAACATGTTGATTTTCTACAATTAAATTTAATTCAACTATACAACATGTTGATTTTCTACAATTAAATTTAATTCAACTATACAGCATGTTGATTTTCTACAATTAAATTTAATTCAACTATACAGCATGTTGATTTTCTACAATTAAATTTAATTCAACTATACAGCATGTTGATTTTCTACAATTAAATTTAATTCAACTATACAGCATGTTGATTTTCTACAATTAAATTTAATTCAACTATACAGCATGTTGATTTTCTACAATTAAATTTAATTCAACTATACAACATGTTGATTTTCTACAATTAAATTTAATTCAAATATACAAAATATTGATTATCTACAGTTCTTATCACTAAAATTGAACTTCTGTAGTACATCATTACGAAATTCGTAATAAATGTGATAAATATAGGACAATATTAGTTCCAGAATTTTTATACAATTAAAAGTAGTATTCGTTTGTACGTTAACATAATGACTGTAAATCAGATATTTTTTATATAAAAATATATCCACTTAGACTAATACATCATCATTTTTCAAATTATCAATTTATTTTTGAATTTCGCTGACTATATTGAACTATTCCAGTTGGAACCAATAAATTTGTCGTAAAAATTTTGTTTTGGATGTACCTATAAATTATATCATATATTTTAGAAATAGACTATATTTCTACAGTACATAACAGAGAACATTTTTCATCGCATCTAAATGATGAATATAAAACGATAAAAATAACGATGCGACAAAGTTCAACCTAGTTTCACTTTCTATAGAAAAGGGCCACGTGTTTTGTTTCATAATGGAATCGATTACGTGTTCGGAGGTGTCTATTAGGTTGTTCTTGCGAATGAGTCACGTGGCCGTTAAGATTTGCATCACAATGGAACAGCGATTAATCGATGAAAATGACGCCCGACACCAGATGCGGGGAATGCTTATCCGCCCGATGCTTTGACTCATGTCACAGCAAAAAGTACCACATGCGATTGCACAATGTTTTTTTTTTTTTTCTTTTGCAGAGCTTAGGGATTTTGCAGTTAAAATTAATTTAAAATGGTGAATTTTGATTTAAATGCGTGTGAAGTCTTGATGTATCTCTTAGAAATTTTCTAGTCAACTATCTAAATCTTTTATTTTCTGCGAGCCCATTGTTGTAATTTACCAAATAATTTAATAATTGTAATAATTTACCAAAAAAAATTTGGAGCTATTTTTTTTTATTCATAACATTGAGGATTAAAAAAAAGATTAGCGAGATCCTTATGAAAAATTGTTAGCCTTTGTTAAAATATTTTATTAAACGGTAAAAATTTTTGCAAATTGAAATTATAAAAAAATAATTTGAGGATTAATACAATGATTTGATCTACATTTTTAACTAAAGTTTATAACGAATATTATTAATCTGTTTGATTCATTAACATACGACATAAGTGGCCTAAAATGCGTTAGTCAAATTATAGACTTAATGTCTAATGCAATTAAACTATTCACTATGAGTAATATAGGTTATAAATGACACCAAAGCGCATTATAACAAAAGCATATCAGAATGTAATATGAGTTATTTATCGATTAATCCCTGGTATGCGTTAATAGTACCCAAAAATCGAATTTGAGATTTCGGCACATATTTCTCAACCGATTAAAACAAAAAATTAAATAGAAAACTGTACTTGTTGTTACAAAACCGGTAGCAAATTTGATATATTTAAGTCATTATGTTTCTGAATTATCGGTTTCTGAACAGACCGACAGATAGTTAACCCGCTATTGGATTTGGCTCACAATTTGGCAGGTGTCTGCACCATTGATGTTGAATACGTGTACTGAATTTTATTTATCTAGCTCTATTCATTTCGTAATTATTGTGTTAACTTACATTCGAACAGCCAGACAGACGGACTAACTCTGAGCAAATTTTATTCAAAATTTTATAGAAATATGCAAATTTGAAGTGAAGACCGTATAAAAATTTTCCATCGTGTAGCTCATAGCGTTTTTGAGTTATGTTTGTCAGACAGATGGACATTTTCCAAAAATGTGGGAATCGACAAAACCTTGATTTCTTGAATTCGATCGACAAAACCTTGAATTCGAAACTTCGATTCGATACTTTCTCTATAATAGATATATGAGAAAGTAAAAAGAAGGAATATATGGCAGGAATATATTCGATATATGGCAACGTAACAAAAAAAAAAAAAAAAAAAAAAAAACCCTTAAATCTTTACCACCTTTCGGTATTGTATTAGATTTTACTCAAAATTTGATAGAAATATGCAAATTTAGTGTAAAGACCGTTGAATCTGAGTACCGAACTTTATTTATTTCTACTCGTTTTGTAATTATCATGTTAATTTAAATTTGGACGCAACGGACTGAACAGATTTTACTCAAAATTTGACAGAAATCTGCAAATTCGAAGTAAAGATCGTATATCGAATTTCATCCGACAAGCGCAAAGCGTTTTTGAGTCATCTTTGTCGCAGACAGATAGACATTTTCCAAAAATATGTCCAAAAATAAATCTCGAGTTCGAATTTTTTGACTATTACGATATTTCCTCCATACTACGTATATTAGAAAGTAAAAATGGCTCATTCTATAGAAAATAGAAAAAAAAATTGAAGCAAAACTTTTGTGCTAATCAAATCGAAACCAGCAAAACTTAATAACTAAATAATAATAATAAATAGTACGAAAGAATCTTTACACAGGCAATTTTTTTTGTCGTGTTTCACATTGATTCTATAATTCTCTATACTATTTCCTCTATACTACGTATACTAGATAGTAAAAATTCATCACCTTTCATATTTATTTAATTGATTTATTGGTGCAGTTTATGGATTCAATGGATATAAATTATCTTTCAATGAAGAAATTTACAGAGAATAAACGAACACTCCCTCACTCTTAGCATCCTAAGCATATTTTGTGCCTCAAATAAGCCCTACATTGATTTCGTCCCAAAACATTTTATAAATGTGCCTTTTGCTCAGTTATTTAAACTAAAACCATCCACACGAAATCTCCGATTGAAATAAAAGGGTGAAAAGGATTCAACTCCGTGGAAACGGAAGGAACAAAAGAAACGGAAGCGGGGTGCAGGAACTAAAAAAAAAGGAAGTGAATTGAAAAAATTCACGAGAGGTACCTAAGTGGATGTAAAGTCCACTTGCCCACTCTCCAGTGAAAGTGAGCTCTTCAGAGCTTCTCCGGAAAAAGTCCAGGAAGTTTTTTCCTTTCCTTTTTTTCTCTTTTCCTCTTTTTTTTAAACCCTCTTCACGAATGTCAATACGATCTGGCTTCCCATAATTAACCTGATGCGTAGAATTCGTGACGAGAATTCGTTTGACTTACATAGAATTTTCCCCACCCCACTTTCCTCTGTTTTTAAATTATTCTGCCGTGGTTCTTCGAAAGTTTTTGTAGATCTTTTTCAGTGTTTTTTAAGGTTATTGATTTTTTGTGTGTTTAAGTTCAAATTTCCCTGCTTAGATTCCAAGGTCCTCGATTTGAAACAGTTACAGTTATTAGAATGGCACAGCCAACCAAATACTCTGAAATTTCAAGAAAAGTTTCATTAACAGCTTTCCGCGCAATAATCTATACTTATATTAAAGCTCAATGTGTGTGTGTGTGTGTGTGTGTGTGTGTGTGTGTGTGTGTGTGTGTGTGTGTGTGTGTGTGTGTGTGTGTGTGTGTGTGCGTGTGTGTGTGTGTGTGTGTGTGTGTGCGTGTGTGTGTGTGTGTGTGTGTGTGTACATGTTGGTGCTCTACAGGTGAGACTGTTCTACTTATAGCTACCAAATTTGGCACGTGTATACCTTGAAGGCTGGAAATGTGCACGCATCTCGGAGCGATTTTTTTGAACTTTTAATTAGAATTTTAATTAAGCAAAAATTAAGTAAATTTTTTTCGTTTTTCCACTATAACTTCCGAAAATATTCCAACACAAAATTAATTTTTATATCAAAACGAACAATTATCAAATAAAAATTTCTAATTTTAATGAATTTTAAGAAAATAATTTAATTATATTTTTCAACAGTTTATATCGAGTAAAATAAAAATAAAATATAAGCTGTAAGAGAACGTCAATAGGAAAAAAATTAACTTTTATCAACGCGTTGCCACCATATAGATAAAAGCTCAAATTAAAAAATAAATTAAATACAATTCCAAATTAAATATATAAAAATGTAATTTTCAGCACGTGTCTATATGAAATGAAATAAATATGAAACAGGATATTTTTGAAAAGTAAATGCAAGGAAACGTTTTCTGATTCACGCATCAAACAAATCTCAAAAAGAAAAACAACAGACAGCTATAGACAGAGCAAATATTATGAAATTCTTGGTGAAATTCCAGACATAAAAAATATTGCTAAATGGACAAGAAATAGAAGAGAAGACATCATTTGCGCTAGAATATCTACCAAAACACTCATTACACCTGGCCTTCTACATCGTTTTAACCTGTCGAATGAACCAAATTGCGAAACATGCCACTCTTTGAATAATTTGGATCATATCTTACTGCACTGCCGAAAATACTCAAGCGTAAGACGTTGCCTGTGGTCGAAGTTGGGCCTCAACTCTCTTTCAAGCTGTAATTTCAAACAACTCACGAGCAAAGCATTTGCAGATAAACTCTCTCTCCATATTTTCCTTCAACACTTGAAATTTTTTGACATTTATTGATTGAAGATATTGTTGAACGCTGGGATGACAGCCTTTGTAGCTAAAAATCCCTAAATCCCCCTCATTCAAACAAACAAACAAACGTTTTCTGTGATCATTTACTATCCCTATATTACTAATTTAATTAAACGGTTTTATTTAAAGCAAATATGGTTTAATATGTACAAGAAATCTACTCCAATTGGAGCCTAACAGCTAATTTGTAAACCTTTAGTAACAGGCATACATCTTAAATAGTCTAAATAAATAATTGTATTTTATATAATTTGAGTCAATAAATGCTGATGAATTACGAATTTTAAATTTTTACATATATCCTGTGTTTTATGAGCCATATTTAATAGAATATTCTTAGAACGCTAACATTTTAAATAAAAATAGTTGCACTTGAATCAACTAACTAAATCATTAAAGCTGACCGCCTTATGAAAATTTCAACATCACGGTTGAACGGATGATTTTAGATCGCTTCATCGACCGTGTCAAAGAAGCCAATCATCTCTCTGAGTTTCACAAAAATGATTGGTTTAGATTGTGAAAATTTTGATTGGTTCTAATATTGTAATATTTAAAACTTAATAAATCGGTCAGATTTGTACGCAGAAAATAGAAACGTTTATTTATTTATGTAAAAGTTGGAGAGTCAAGAATATTTTGCAGAATATGATTCCTTAGGGCCAAAGGATTGTTCAAAATTTAGACTTCATGATTTTTTGAAATATATTTATAAACCGAAGAAAATAAAATATTATTGACAGCATTTATATCATTTTAAACTAAAACTAAAACTGAATTTTTTAATGAATCCGTGAAATTTTTGTTGAATAATTCTTTGAGATATTATAAATTATGAAAAATATTCTGTAGTGCACATAAGACTTCAATGTTGAATGACTCTGCTTTCATTTCTTATATTTTTTTAAAGATATGCTGGGATTCAGTAAAATACATCACAATATTAATTATAGTTTTATTATTTTAACTTCAATTCGAAATTGAATTTTAACGGGCGCTAATAGAAAATTAGAGACACGTAATAGGGCCTACATAATAGTATAAATGAATAATATGACTATCAAAATTCTAAGTTTAAAAATATTTTGCTGGAAAACCTATTATGAGAACAAGTTACATAAAATATTAATTGAACATTTTAGATAGCATGAATACAGGCGAACCGGATAGTAGCCAAAGGCGGCTAGTAAAATAATAAAATCTACTAAAAAGTTATACATTTAATCCAATAAAGACAGATTTTTCTGGAAGAATTTTATAAAATTGTTACTGATTGTCTTTCCGCATGAGCTTTTCAAAACTGTCCAACCTAATATTTTAAATTTGTGCACCTGTGTTTTTTATTGCTTTTTCGTATACGTAGTAAAGAGAAAGTATAGCAATCGTCGAAAAATTCGAAGATGATATTTTGTCGAATCTCCACGTTTTAGACTTTCCTGAGTTCGAAAAATACATTTTTAGAAAATGCCCATCTGTCTGTCTGTGACAAAGACAACTCAAGAATTTTTTGAATTAGACGAAAAAAATATGATATATGGTCTTTATATCAAATATGTAGATTTCTATCAAATTTTGTGTAAGAAGTCTGTGTTCGGCTATTCGAATATAATTTAGCACGATAACTACAAAGTAAAGAGAGCTAGACATTAGCACGATAACTACAAAGTGAAGAGAGCTAGACATTAGCACGATAACTACAAAGTGAAGAGAGCTAGACATTAGCACGATAACTACAAAGTGACGAGAGCCAGACATTAGCACGATAACTACAAAGTGACGAGAGCCAGACATCAGCACGATAACTACAAAGTGAAGAGAGCTAGACAGATAAAATTCGATACACGCAATTAACATCTATAGTGTAGACATCCATCACATTTTGAACCATCACAAAAGAAGTTATTTACCATCTGTCGGTCTGTACTTTCAGAAACATGTAATCGTGATACCTCAAAGACGCAATGACTTAAATATATCTTATTTGGTATGGAAATTTGGGATTACAATTTTAATTCTGTGTCAAATGTATGTTTCAATCTATTGGAAAAAACGCGTCTAAAAACACAAATTCGATTTTCCCATACTATTAACCACATGCTATTGATTAATTTTCAAATAACTGACCAAAGATGGTACGATAGATTCAGTAAAAATGCTAAATTCACACCAAAGATTAATAATTCACTATTGATGAGCGCTAATACCATGCAAGCCGTTCTCTGGAATAACACCTTTATTAGAGAGAATGCGAGAAAGTTTTGTAGAGACTATTAAGCTGGTTTACGTAGACGATAGAATGCCATTACTCAAAAATTTAATTTATTAATTACATGAAATTTACATGAATTTTTGATGCTTTTATCAACATAGATATTGGTAGATAAGTATCAAATTTTTGCCAAATCCTTCAGAGAGGATTTGATTTTTTTTCCGTATGAACACGATAAACCAAATAGCAACGAGCAATGTATATTAAATCAAGCATACATTTTTAACACCACATTTGTAAATTTGTATCAGATTTTTTATTTATAAACTTTGGTCAATGATTCAAAATGTAAATTTGATTTCCCTACGTTGTAGTACTAAACTAAATACGAAACTCGTATGTGAAAGCGATGGAAAGAGTAGGTCCGATTAGGCTAAACCGCTTTTTCCATACATTGATTGGATATTATCAATTTTAAGAGCCAATTTTCTTTGAAAATGAACTAAAATAATAAACCAATTAGAATGGTTTCTCTAAGACTTTCTCCCATTCTCATTAATAAAAGTATTAATCATCTCGTCTCTACGTGAAAAAATGCCGACTTTCATTAAAATTATGAATGTCACGTGTGATTATATTCCTCCCGCCCATAAGTACTCTGCACCCCATAGTATAATGAAGCAAATAACATTTTGGACGTTTTTTTCCGACCGACTGAAACCTGAATTTGACACAGATCTGCAATGTTAGTAATAAGATCTTATACCAAATTTCACTCATCCTTGTCATAGCAGCATTTTAGAGACATCACATTTACATGCATCCCAAAAGTACAGACCGACATATGGTCAACTTCTTCACAGATTCGGTTCAAAATTAGATACGCATGTATATTTTAGATGCCATAAATATACAGTCAAATTTTATTCATGCAAGTCAATGTAATTTAGAGATAACATTTATATAGATCTACAAATGATCAATTCCTTCACGGATTCAGTTCAAAATCTGATGCAAATACACAATTTTTGATGTTAAATCTGTGTACTAAATTCTATCAATCTAGCAAGTTATATTTTGTAAATTTCGTATTGAACTATACTCGGATAGGTATGCATGCACTCGGTGAATGTATTTCATTTAAAGTTTAAAAAATATCTAAAAACTTCTAATAAAAACAAATAATGAATTTCTGTGTTATCACATTCAAAAATGGGCGGATATATTTTAAAAATTTGTTTTTCGGACACAGGGAAATATAAAGTGAGAAGATTCATCAAAACATCAATCCAATTTCTCATCCAAAAGAAAGTGTTTTATAAATTCAATCAAATTTTATCGAGTCTCCGTGATAAAATCTTCTGCTAGGACTTTTTTTAAAAATAAATATTTATATTGCATTTTCAGCATGATATTTAATCATTCTTTCAAAAAAAAAATATGTTTAACTAAAACAGAATTTTTTATACGTTCGTAATAAACTCACCAACCTCACATTTTTTAATTAAAAATAAAGTAGTTTTTTTAATGAATATAAATCATACTGTTCTTCTGCTACGGTTTTTTAAATTAATATTCATATTACATTTTAATCATAATATTTATTTATTCTTTAAAAAAATGATCGTAGCAAATTTTTCATCATTTCACTTAAAATAAAGTTGCGCTTCATATTTCCATTAATTTCATTAAATCAAAATTCTAATGAGATTTTTCCCCCAAGGTCTATGTTAAATAAATTAAACAGATGAAAATGAAAATCAATCAATAATATTTAATTAAAATTTTAAATATTCACGAACTTTTTTTCCCCATTTGTGCAAACCATTAAACTTTACTGATTTTATTTTTATCCGAACACATATATATATATACTTACATTCGAAGATAGCCTTCCGAATTTCTTAAGGAAACTAGATGGTGGGGTTTTCTTCAGCGCTAATGTTAGTCTAACTAAATAAAGGAGGGAAGAAGTTAAAGCTTTCCGCCTGAAATCGTTAAGAACATTAAATAGATTTCAGAAAAACCGTTCGGTCTATTCAACGCCGCGGAAGTTTTTTACATAATCCCACCCTCTCACACACATATATATATTTTTTATTTTTACTTTTTTTGCACACTAGATGGTAGAAGTTTCTAAAAAAAATGGCGTTACATCTAAATGTTCTAATGGCGTGCGTTGCTTTCTACGGGGCACGAAACAGTCGTTGCAGGGGCAAATGGCTTCCGAGAATGGTTCGGAATTTTAATATTTTTCTTCAGAAAAAGAATTTTATTTTTCTCTAGACTCTTCCCGCGAATGATCTTAAGGGGTACATTTTCGGTGATCCAGACAGAAAAAAAAAACATTTTGAATTTAAAATTGTACTTTGTAAATTGAGGTTCGGATATTAAAAGAATTTCCGAAGATAAACTTTTTTTTTATGTATGCGTCTGGCTTCTTTTATTGAAGCGAAAGTTAGAGAATAAGAAATACAATATAAGGAACAATGATATTTCTGCCTTCTCCCCCTCTTCTATTCCACCCCCCAACTTTGTACAAAGATTACTTCTAAAAAAAATTGGAAAAGTTTTGCCATTACAACTTTTTTCTATAGTACTGTTTCTTTTCTCCCATTCGTTAATATTTAATGATGCTTATAGTTTTTTTCCGCAGTCATTTTGAATTTATGTGAAGTTTTGGTTAACAAGATTTATTTAAAGATACAATTCGCGGTTACTTTTTTGAAAATCATTGTATAATTTTAAAGACGATTTAAATTTGTATCTGTTATAACGCTACTTAAGATAAATTGCTTCAAAATTTTGAAAGTTCGGAACACGGGAATAACGCTTAAAAATGAAAGCTACGTGAATATTTTAACTGATTGAAAGTAGTAATTTTTTTGAAATGGCACATTAAAAAAAGTTGAAACGCAACTTTGCATGTTGGTTGTGCAATTATTTTGTCAAATATTCACAATTTGATTGAAACAATTCATAATCCATGTCCTTAAAGTCCAAAATACCATATTACCAAATGCTAATACCAGAGGTAACTTTTAAAACAGCAGTAGCTCGATTTTCTTTTAGGCTGAATCGAACCAAATTTGAGACTATCCTTCCTATTAATAGCAACGCTGCAGACCATTATATCTCATAAACCAGCGGAAGTGGTCTCCTTAGAACTTTCTCGCAAACTCTCTAATAAAGGTGTTATCTCACAGAAATGAATAATTGCCTTGCATGAAATTGGCAAATAATACTTAAGAAATATTAACTTTGGCGTGAATTTAGCATCTTGTCTGAATTTTTCGTGTCACCCTTGGCGAGTTCCTTGGCGATTAATCCCTGGCCTGCGTTTAATAGTATCCGAAAACTGCGTTTTAAACGCGTTTTTTTTTCCAAACTATTGAAACAAAAATCTAACACAGAACTACAATTGTAGTCATAAAATCTCATACCAAATTTAATATATTTGAATAATTGCGTCTTAGAGCTATTGCATGTTTCTGAAAGTACAGACCGACAGACGGTCATTCCCTTGTTGGAAATGGCTCAAAATTTGAAAGGTGTCTAGACTATACATGTTAATTCTGTGTATCGAATTTTATCTATGTAGCTTTCATCCTTTTGTAGTTTTCGTGTTAAATTATATTCGAACAGCCGGACAAACAGACTTCTGAGCGGATTTTGCTCAAAATTTAATAGAAATCTATAAATCTGGTATAAAGGCCGTATACCAAATATTTATCCGTCTGTATCAAAGCGCTTTTTAGTTATCTTTGTCCCAGAAAGACAGGTGGATATTTTTCTGAAAATGTGTTTCTCGAACTCAGAGGTCTAAAACGAGAAGATTCGTCAAAATCTTGAGTTCGAATTTTTTGACGATTACTATACTGTCTCTACACTATGTAAAAAAGCAATGCATGCCAAATCATGGTATACCTTGAGTTGAAACACAGCTTAGTTAATATCTAGAGTAAAAAAGAAGAAATCACTGATGATATGTTAAAATACGTCTTTCTTAAAAAATGATGTGGCTCTGTTGATGAATAAAGTATGGGACAAGAAAACAAGGAAATATTACTATGAACTTCATCTTCAAGATAAAATATTACTTAGAGAATGCCCAAAAGCTCTAAAGTAATAAAACATCGCACAAAACCCTTTAAAACAGAAAAAACAAAAAAAAAAGTTAAGGGAAGAAAATAATAAAAATAGATTCCATTTAACACTACTCTCAGGCAAAGTCCAGGGCCATCGAGGGCTTCAGTACATTTCGCACTAAAATTGCCTTCTAGAATGTCGAAAACTTTTATAACTCGAAGGCTACTCACGTCGGAAAGTGGCTGCACTCCTAAAACTTAACTATAAACCTCTCTCTGTGCCACGCATGGGATTTTTATTGGATTCCGAGCAGGACTTTATTGCTTCCCTTAACCCTATTCGAACAAGACATAATTCCTTACACTAGAATCCGAAAGATTGTAAAAGTAAACCTACCAAATGCATTACAGCGTCTTTTCTGAAAGTATATAACAAAGTGAGGATTTTTCAAGCAATGTGATTACTTGGAGACGCAGACTAGAATACAGGGGTTTTATAGGAATGCGCAAGCTAATTATTCCATGTTGTTTTCTAGGTAATAAAGTACATAAAATCAAGAAATTACCCGTAGAAATATACGGGTAATTAAATGATGTAAAATATACAATTAGCCATTTTTGAATCATGTCATAACTATAATAAAATTTAAAAATTCTTAAAACTGATTTATATTAAAATTATTTTTAAAAAAATTCATGTCATCACATTAATTTTTATATTAGATTCCATTTGTTCAACTATGAAAAAACCACTTTGGAAAGGGTTATTACAAATGTCTTATTTTGCTATTTATTTTTTATTTTCTCATCTACATAGTAGCATAATAATCGTCAAAACATTCGAAATCCATATTTTGACGAATCTCTACGTTTTAGACCATCCTGAGTTCGAAAAACACATTTTGGGAAAACGTCTGCCAGTTTGTGACAAAGATAATTAAAAGACGCTTTGATCTAGACGGATGAAAATTGCTATGCTGTCTTTATACCAAATTTGTAGATTTATATCAAATATTGAAAAAAATCCGCTCAAAGAAACTGTGTATGCCTGTTCGAATATAATCTAACACGAATAACTACAAGATAATGAGAGCTCGATAGATAGAATTTGATATACAGAATGAACATCTATAGTCTAGATACCTATCAAATTTTGAGCCAAATCCAATAAGAGATTGAACATGAACATCTGCAAGTTAGTACTTTTCGAAATATGTAAACGCGATAAATAAAAATTGCATTAAATATATAAACTTTAATATTGATGTTGAGACTACAAAGGTAGTTTTATGCCAAATTTGATTTCAATCTGTTGTAAAAAACATGTCAAAGGCGCAAATTCAGATTTCGGATACTTTTAACTGCATTCCAAGGATTAATCGCCAAAAAACTTGCCACGGATGATACGATAGATTCAATAAAAATGATAAATTCAAGCCAAAGATTAATATTTCATAAATATTGTACACCAATACCTTGCGAAATATTCTCTGGTATAACACCTTTATTAGAATGTATGCGAGAAGGTTTTGAGGAGACTATTTCCATTGTTTTGTTTTGCATTCATTTATTATTATCCATTATACAATAAATACAAAAGAATTCATATTTAAAGTATATCGTGTAACTCATGGAAAATGAAATCTTCATAAATGAGCATTTAAATAATTAGAAATGCTGGTCTCCAGTTATTTAAAATTACATAGATTACATTTATGTAGTAAAAATTGGAATTGAAAATTCAGACTACAGGTAAATTTTGGATTTTCCCAGAGAAGCTAAAAGAAAAACGCATCAAATTTGGCATGAACTCATCTTTTTCCTTCCGTAATAAAGTGATATTGAACAGGCAACTCATTCGCTCCATTTTAAAATACGCAGCCCAAATTTGGAATTACCAAAACGGGCAGGGAAAAGATACAAACAATTCAAAACAAAATTTTTATAATTATTGTTCTCTTGTATGCTGACTACGAAGTTATTTACCAAGATCTCAAGATTAAAAAATATAAAGCAACTCCCAACAAATTTTTTTAATAAAATTGCTGATTACCGAAATGTTGCCATAAACCACAAAATCTTCACACATTCTAGTGGCAAACACATATCTTTACATCACTATAAAATTGTCGTTCTTTATTTGAACCAAACAAAACTGTGCCCTGAGTACCTTAATCATTTACGAGCACATTAATCAACAATTATTTTCTGCCTATCGTCTCTCAGCATGTTTGGACAGTACAGTCAAACATGGTTTTTGCTCTAAATTACCCCACAATCCAAACTTATCCGTAAACGCACTATTTACTAGGATGGTCCTTTGGCTATATCCAAATTGCTTTACAGCATCATTTAAGATCTTTTCATTTAAGGTTCCGCTGAAGACATTAGGAACATTTAGACTGACTAGAAGTGCGCGTGCAATAGCACTCAACGAAAGCGTCACATTTCAGTCAGGAAATAAAGAAAATTGTTGCTTCTATAAGGACAGTAATAAAAAGCTTTAAAGTTTAATACTTAAACATAGTACCGCAAGCTATTTTATAACATAATGACATTTTTTTTAGAATGATATTGTTCAAGGATGTTTGGCATTTGTCGCTTGTTGGTGCTTCAATAGAGCTTACATCGCTTTTATGTCAGTGGACATTTAAATTTTCTTTTATGATTCATGCTTCCTTAATTTAAAAAAAGACGTAGGAAGTCTTTCATTCATGAAAAGTTTTGCATTTAATTGTATAGAATAGTGAAAAAGAAAATAGAGTAAACATTTTATATCTTTTCATTTTACAAACTAAGTACAAATGTGACGTATATCAACAATTATGTTTCAAAAAACATACGTTAAAATTCACCCAACTAGATTGCTGTTGCTTTTTTTTAAAATTGAACTACGTAAGAAGTTTAAGGACACACACAAATGATTGATTGAAATGTGATGAGAATGGGAATTTTGGCAACAAAGATCATTATCTCCTAATGCCAAAAGAGTCCATTCAATACATGTTAAAAAACTTCAAAGATTAGAGAAGGATCGGAAGATACTGCTTATTAGAAACAGCTTTTTGAACAAACGGTTTGAATGAAAAACAGGAATGAAGATCGATATTAAGTTTTGCAAAAAGGTTTGACCAGTGGGTTGCGTATTTGGAAGAAAACAATGTTGTTTTCAAGATTTGGAACGTATGTTCAATGCTATTTTCAAGATTACAAACTTCGCAGTGAGGAAAATTGTGTAGACCAAATCTATACAGCAGTAATAATCATCCAGGTTAAAAGATGTGCAGTTATATCTTCTCTTCTATTGTTGAGCCATGGATTAAGGGAAAATATAGTGGGGACATCGAAATAGATTCTTGATATTTGCTATTTAGGAAAATATGACTCTTTTTTGTAGTGAGGTTTCCAGATAATCAGAAATTAAACCTTCTAAACTATTCTTCTATTCCAGCAATGGATGCAATGCCTGGTGACCACACCAAGCATATTTTCTGCTTTAATTTTCCCCGAGCTTGAATTTTGTCAGCTAATCTGTGAATGACTTTTGGAGATTTGATTGTAAAGCTTGAAGGGCCGAATAGTTGTTAGTCAAATATATAAATAACAATAGGCGGTCAATTCGTAGCCAGAATTTAGTTTGAAATATCGTTTTGGTTTTGGTTTGGTTGGTTGGTTTTGTGGTGTTTTATGGCGCAAAAGCCATATCTCGTCATATAGTTTGAAATATGACAAATATTAGTAATTTTAGAGAAAAAATTAATTTAATGCAATTTTTATCCACATAATTCGCTGCTTTTACAATTATCGAGTTCATATGTGCAAGAATCGATAGACAGACTTTCATTTGACAAATTTCGTCAGAAACTTGAAATAGATCTGCAATTTGTAGAATAAAGACTGCATCCGTCCATTTTTGATTTGTTGAATTCACAAACATATAAGCAGAACGACAGATGTTATTCCAAAATTATTTTTTCTTCAGAGATCAGGGAGATCCAGAATGTAGAGTTCAAATTTTCTGGCAATTTATAAAAATTTCTCTTACTGTTTTGCATTCGGAAAAAAGACTTTTTTAAAGCAATCATTTTAAATTTAAAGGTGATAATGGACAGAATACATTTTACATCTGCGATATATTTTTCTCAAAGTAGAATCTCAAAAATTAAGGAAATATTGACATTTTAATGGCGTTCATGAGGAGATTTCAGATATCTCATACCACTTCGAGAAATAACGTGTAAGCTAATATACGAGACGTGTAACGTGTAAGCTAATATACGAGAACGAAAAAACATCCTAAAAACAAACATCACCCACCCTGAGATTTAAGAAACCATTAAATATACTTTTTCTCTCTAATTTCCCTGCCTCGCTTTATCTGCATACCAGAAGAAACGATACATAAAAAGGACGAGAGAAAACAACTGCAAAATCGTTCAAAGCAAAAAAAGTTATAAACAAATAATAATAAAAAGGAAAAGAAAGCGAGAGATAATATTCTATTGGAGAGGGGTGGAAAATGGGGTTGAAGAAAAGGCGCGTGATCGAGAAAAACAAACGAATCATTCGCTCCAGATTTATTCGTGAGAAAATTTATTCCAATATCGTTAGAAGCAGCTCGTAAGGTGTTTGGGACGGAAGGGGGAGGGGGGCGGGTAGTATCGATTCTTCGGAAAGGGAGGGGGGATAGCTTGTATTACAGGAAATTAATCATCCGTAAAGTGTAAAAGAGGTTTTGATAAAAATAATAAAGAAGGCGAAAGTATCGGGGAATATGTGCCGACCCCTTAAAATGAATTAAAAAATGATTCTTGAAGGATTCTTAGAAGAATTTAATAGGGAATTTTTCTCGGGGCTGACTCTTAAGGAAGTAGTAGTTAATTAAGCCTCCCCCCTTCCTACATCCCAATTCTAAATGATCTTCTTCTAAGTGTTTTCTGAGGAGTATACTTAACACCTGAGCGCACCTAAATGACTGTTAATCTCTGCACCTAATTAACTAGAAAAGTAGCGGAAGAAGTGAGAAGAGGGGTGTAAAAGGGGTGTTTGAGAAACAGCGGCAATTACTTCCAAATTGCCTTTTCGTATAGAAATTAACAGAAAATAAAATGGAACACTTCCCTCCCCCTTCCATTTCAACACTTCTCTCCAACGCCCCCACCCCCACCTCCTTGCAGCCATGGGTAAACTATCCACTTAAAACTTTATGCTTGGGAATATGGGTGATTTTTAGAGCTGATGACGGAGTGTTGAAAGAAGTTGAAATTCGAAATGAGACTCGCTTTTGAAATTTAGAAGCTTATGGTGTCTGTTTAGATGACGATTCAAACCGACATGAGAAAATTAAAAACGGAGAGCTCCTGAATGATTCCATCTTTTATTCCGTTTAATAGCCGCTGCGAAATTTAATTATTGTTGATAAGATTTTAATTAAGAAATTTCATTCAAAAGGAATATTTAATTGAAAGAACTGCCTCGGTGGAAGGAAAATAGAAGATCTGAAGAGAAAAAAAAAGTTGTATCGATCTTTAAGCATTTCAAGTGATCCTCTATGAAATGTGTTTCGATTTGCTACTAATCATTTTTTTTATTTCCTCTTTCGCTTTACTAAGGCATTGTTCAAAGCTTACATAGTCTTTTTGCACATGAATTTCTGTGGATAATTAGCTAATCGTTTAATTCTGCTATATAGTATGAAGTGGGTATACTATATTTCGAAGAAATATGCAGACTTATTTTTAACCATTTAGACTAACCCCCCCGACGGGCACCTCGAAATGAGGATGAGATGCTTCCGGCATGGTGGTTGGATCTCGCCACCCTGGAGAGTACACTAATAGATGGGGGATCTGACTCTTCCCATCGATGACGGGACGTACTTCCTTCGGGGAGGGTTGTACCGTGGCCGGCGACGGCCCTTAGGACTCAACGACAGTTCCCGCCAATGTTGCTGTTGCGGTGGTACGGTCATTCAGTTTTTATGGTTTAGAGCCGTGTGCCTTCGTAGCGGGTCGGAGAGTTAGATGGCTGACTAACCATATAGACTTACTTATGGTTAAAAATAAGTCTTGCTTATGGTAGACATTTTTAACCATTATTGTCCCACGGAGGAGGGGGGGGGCACCTCATAATTGAGGATGAGAAACTTCCGGTATGATGGCTGGTTCCCGCCACCCTTGTAGATACACAAAAAGGTGGAGATATGGTTTCTCCCATCGATGACGGGACACACTTCCTTAGGGAAGAGTTGTACTGTGGCTAGTGAGAGTGGCCCTTAGGACTCAACCACAGTTCCTGCCAGTGTTGCTGTCTCGGTGGAACGGTCATTCAGTTTTATCCGGGCGCCTTTCAACCAGTTTGTGGTTGTTGTAGTAACTATACATATCAATTTTTAATTTTATAAACCATTTTTTCCAGATTGGCTAAATGGTGGTACTCCAGTTATTTCAAGATTTATCACTTCGATCTTGTAATACTTATGTCATCTTTCTGTTCTAGTTGACTGTGCCATCGTATACAAGTTTAATTAAATCTTCTGATGATGTCATCAAAGTAAATGTTAAAACACAAGGCCCCAATTTTAATCCCTAAACAACTCCAGCTTCCGACTATTTGTCCTAAAGAGACACTGCAATTGAAATTTTTTCTTCTAAAATGGCAAAATGATCGATGCCAATTTACTCTGAATAGATCCTTATTTAATTATTATAATCAATTTTATTGATGCTAATATTTATTTATTTTAATGCTAATTTTTGGTCAATTTCTTTTTCTTTATTACGTTCCATCGTATGTTGTATTATTCGGAGGGAAAATTACGAAATGTAATATTTTTATCGCTATTTTAACTTTATTTTAATAGCTATATTTATTTAAGTATTTAGCATAATCTATTGATTAATGCATTATTTCTAAAACTGAATTCATTTGAAAGTTGAAATCAGCGGGAGAATCTCCCCAAAATTTTCTCGCGTACTCTCTAATAAGGGTGTCATCTAATAGAACGCCTTGCTTGAAATTGGCTCACAATAGATACAAAATACAAATATTTGGCGTTAATTTAAATTTTTTTTGAATTTACCCAGCTATCCTTGGCGAGTTTTTCGACGATTAATCTCCGACATGTGTTTAACAGTATGGTCGAATCTCTGTTTTAGACATGTTATTCCCAAATGATTGAAACAAAAATTTTACGCAAAGCTATTCTTGAAGAGACAAAATTACATACCAAATTTCATATATTTAAGTCGTTCCATTTTTGAGTCATCACGTTTACATGTTTCTGAAAATACATAACTATTGGAGATAGCGAGGATCAAACTCGCAACATTTGGGTTCGTAGCCGAGTAACATGACCACTAGACAAAAGTGATCACTCGTGTCCAGAGGCCGTTATCTGGCTTATAAAGCTTAACCACAAATACAGTCAAACAGACGATCAACCCCTTGTTGGATTTGGTTCAAAAATTGAGAGACGTCTACACTATTGTTGTTAAATCTGTATACCCAATTTTATTTATCTAGCTTTCTCCTTTTTGTAGATATAGTATAAACTTGCATTCGAATAGCATGACAGACAGACTTTCTGTGGTTGGATTTTGCTCAAATGTTGACATAAATATACAAATTTGGTATTAAGACCGCATACCAAATATCAATAATCTAGCTCAAAGTGTTTTTAAATTATCTTTGTCACAGTCAGACGGACGGACGGACATTTTCCAAAAATGCGTTTTTCGAATTCGGGAAGGTCTGAATCATGAAGATTCGTCAAAATTTTGAGTTTGAATTTTTTGACGATTTTTTTACATCCTACTTTCTTTTTTACTTTCTCTATATCACGAATATGAAAAAGTAACAAAATAGAGAAACATGATCAAGAAATGGATTCCTGATTAAGATATGTAACTTTGATGTCACTATTTTTCATCATTTCGGTGGAGTTCTTGAGTTAGAAGGGGAAACAGACAGAACACATGCATTTTTTAAATAAAAATTTTACATTCTAAGTAAGTTAAAAAAATAAATTTCGAAATTCAGTTAAGGTTAACTCCCTCATTGTCAAAATGTTTGAAACTTTCTAATATTTTATTTCATGTTGAAAACTTAAACAATAAATGACAGAAAATCGGTCAGAATTTTGCCTAATTTTACCTTATTCTAAGTTGCCATTAGAGTCAACTGAAATTTATCCTCCCCATCTGATCGAAGGAAAAAAAAAAAAGCTTTTCGTCACTCAAAAGCACATAACCTTTCCCTCTCCTTCTAATATTTCGTAAATTTTCTTGAACATCGTTTTGAAATATACCCACTCACCAAGCGCATTACCGGAATTTTAAGGAAAGTCGAGAAAAAAAAAATCCAGCCAAATGGCGTGCATTCCAGCGAAAACACGCCAGCTAAAAATAATTGCCAATAACGACGGTTCAGTGTTTCTTTTTCAATGGTTAATTTTCCACTGGTGAAGATTAATCGGAGGATCCGAGACGGAAAACTTCAGCAGGTAACGAGTGTCAAAAACACTTAGGGCCGACCTTCTTAATTAACTTTATGGGCCACTGCTGGGGTCGATGCAGTTCAAAAATTACCTGAAAATTTTTCAGCTTTTCCATTTTCCACCATTAGAAGGTTAATTAATAAACGCTTCGCAAAGAAATACAACCGCCGTCACAACAGAAACGATTAGGGAAAATGGGCGTGCGTCAATTTTTCTGGCGATTTTGTGCATGCGAGTTCGAGGGGTGGCCATTACTTGAACACGACTGCCGTTTCTTGAAAAAAAATATGGGGTAAAGATTAATGCGCAAGTGACAAATTCACCAGAAGTTTTCAGTTTTGTAAACCAACCGGAACCTAGTAATTTAATCGGTGTTTTTAATCTCTTTTTTATTTGTTTCATTTGTTTGATAGGGTCCAATGAAGGCTATTTATCAAGATGTTTCTATTTTTATCTCGAAGACGCTTAAAATATTTTACGAATTTTTTCAAAAGACTTTAAATATAAGATCTTAAATTTGTTTTCAGAGACTAAAATCTAGATGCTCTGATAATTGATAAAATTAATATGGTCTTTATAATAATATTTCAAATGGTTAATTAATACTAGATAAATTATACCATTAATAATTAGTGGAAATATGGATTACTGAGTAACATTATCTTTTCATGAAAGATGTTGTGTGTAAGTATGCACCTAATAATATTTTTAAAAATATAAAATTTTTATGATACTGTTTGCTATTTTGTATGCATATTTTTTATTTGTTTGTCATGAATTTTTCATACTCCCTTATATATAAGAATGGATTTCACTGATTAGCTGCTAATCTAACAGGAAAGTATTAAAATATTATTTTTACCACTGTGTATATTCATAGCAATTCTTTAAGTGGGAAACTAGATTGATTAAAAAAATTAATCATAAAATAATGGATTTCTTACAACTAAATGGAATAATAATGGAAAAATAAAATAATGGATTTCCTACAACTAAAGTTAAGAAGTGTTCTTATTCACTCCATTTCATTTTATTGTTGTAACATGCACTGATAAGATAACTCCATATTATTAGCCGCTTCTTATGATAAAAAAAGTATATTTCTTAATACTTCTTCCCCTTTCCTGTATCTCAAAACGTATTGATGCCGTCGTTCTGTTCCTGAATTTAGATTTTCTAGGATGGCAATATAAAATAACAACAAAAGTTAGTTGAACGAATATTGAACAAAGTTAAATATAATGCCGAATTTACACTCGGCCAGTTATAAGACGGCCAGTAGGCAACACATGCGCAGAAAGGGACTGCTTAATGCTTGCCATGATTTTACAAGATAGGTTCAGGCATTCCATGCTAAATTACCGTTTTGGCGTCGCTAAAATTTTCTTTTCCACTACTTATCTTATTAAAATGATGGATATTTACATTAAGAAACTTGGTGGAAAAAAAAAAGATCCACATACCTAAATTTAGAAAACCACAGAAAAGAAATGGCAAATAAAATGGGGGGGGGGGGGGAGCATATCGTCCGATCAAAAAGAACAAAGATAAAAAAATGTCGGAATTAATTTATAAGTGAAGTTTTTTTTATATATATATTATTATAGAAATGCATGCGCAGTAACAGGAAAATACAATTCAGCGGCATGCAGTTGTCCCATCAGGATAAGTACTTGCAATGGACCGAACAGCATTTTTCAGCCTTTCTGTGCATGCGCTGCCTACTGGCCGTCTTATAACTGGCTAAGTGTAAACCCGGTATAAAGATAACCAGTTGTAAATTTTTTTTTATTGGATGTTACAAATTTTGATGCATTTCATAAAAGTAATTCTCCCATTTTAATTCCAGATATTAATGATTTACTACAATAGAGATTTAGCCGCTCGATGAACAATTGTGCAACATATTAGAGAACTGAATGAATAACCTTGTTTCTTTAATTACTATGCATCTCTTCTTTTGTACATCTCTAATTCTTTTAATCTTTTTGTTTTGTTTTGTTTAGTTAAAGGGCAAATTTCATAACTCTTTACGAGCTTAAATCAAGAGGAATTAGTGTCTATTTTTCACATGTCCGAGGACATACTGGCATTTTAGGGAATGAAAGAGCCGATTGGCTTGCAAAGCAAGCTACAAAGCTAAACACCATTGATCCTCTGAGCATTCCCAAATCTCACATTCGCAATGAGAATCACAAAAAGACCCTTCTCTTATGGAATGAGCTATACCAGAATTCGTCAACTGCCAGTTTAAATTATTTTTCCCCGCAATTTCTAAAAGGTTAAATAACAAGCATTTCTATAGTGATTTTCGCTTAAAATTTCTTACTGGCCATGGTAATTTCAATTACTATCTCAAAAATTTGGATTATCGGACACTGATCTGTGCTCCTGCAGCGTGGGTGGAGTTCAAAACGTCGAACACTTGATTTTTGACTGCTCCAAACTTACTGAAGGGAGAAGGAATTTTATTGTGGATCTCGATGCCTGTAATATTAAGTTTCCACCTCCTCTTCATGTTTTGGTCGACCACAAAATGGCTTTTTTCTCATTCTGTAAATTTATTGCCTTTGCTGCTTCAATTTTTAATTAGTCATGCTGTTATTTTTATCCTTATTTTATGTTTTTTTCCCTTGTATGTAGTTGTTTCTACTTACTTCTGTAAGCCTTGTGCTGTACATTGTGGTGCACAAGGATCGACTTATTATTAACAAAAAAGGGCAAATTTGCAACGGAAGATATTATTAAAGAGCTGTGGAAAAAGAACATAACTGTCAATTTTGAGTTGTTAAGAATTTTCAAAATCTACGTCTTTGCTATACGAATAACGGAAAATTTTGCTTTGTTTGAATGTTACTAATTTTGATGCATCTAATAAAAGTAATTGCTTTATTTTAGCTGTACAGAAAAATAATTTACTACAATAGAGCTTTAATAGTTCGATGAACGACTGTGCAATATATTAGCAATTTGAATGCAAAACCCTCCGATTCTTTAATTATTGTGCATCTCTAATTTTGTACATGTCTTTAATCCTTTCAATCTGTATTGTTCGGTTAAAAGGTAAATTTTTAACGGGAGGTATCATTAAAGTGCCGTAGAAATTGAACATGTGTCTACTTTGAGTTGTCAATATTCGAAATCTATGCCTTTCCGATACCAGTAGTAGAAAATTTTAATGCCCCCATGTCTTAGGTACATGTATAAAAGTTTGTCGGCCAAGAAGACTACATTTGATACACGGGAAGACAATATAAAATCTGATAAGAGAGTACGTAGTTGACAACCGTATCAACTTACATATGAATATTTAACATTATCTCCACACGAATTAAAATTAGACAACAAAATCAAATTGAGAACTCTTCCAAAACAAAATAAAAGTCTATCACTTTCCGTCCATAATCATTTTAGTAATGAACATTCCAGGTTGCCAAAGTGTTTCACAAGCAGCCAAGTCCACTCCTCCAGCCATTAATTGAATAACTCATCAAAGTGCGAAAGTTGAAGAAGCATTCAGTTTCATCTTCGCGCTGTGCTGCAACCTCATTAGTTTTAAGAGGAAAATAAATATTAATTAAAATTATATCCCCGCGAGGCCAGTATTTTTGGACTGAAACTACTTTCATAAATGGAGCGTTAATTAGACGTACAATGTAGTTAAAGCGAAAACTTTTAGCTCGAGATCGCCATAAATTTTAAAACTCTTTAAGAGCTCAGAATGATCGATGGTTGTATTGGGTTTTGGGTGGCATTACACGACGGCACTCTTTTAAAAGACTTTGTTTTTTTAATATTTTAGCAACTTGTGAACAGAGGTGGAAACATGAGTGGTAGCATTTGGAAAACTTTCGAGGTATCGTTACATAACCCATCAGATATTCGGAAGAATGGTGAGAGAAATTTTTCGGCCATCAAATATGTATGAAAATTTTTTTGAAACAGTAAGGTGTCCTTCAGATGTTATCATTTTACATGGAAAAAATAAAAACATTGACTTGAATACATTATTTTATGGTATACATTATGTATGATTATTAATTATAAAGGATGTCCCAAAATTAACGCAAGATTTGAATGTGTCACCATTCGTACAGCAAAATATTGGCAACCCTATTAGAAAACCATTTGATAGCTGATAGTTCAGCGTTAGTAAAAAATGGAGCGTTCATTGTTGTACAACATTTAAAAAATAAGGAAAGTCTGGCGGCCACAGTTTGAAAATTTAAGAATTGCCCTCCTAAAACGTGTGATTTAACACCATTGGATTTCTTTTTATGGAGTCATTTGAAATCAAAGGTCTATACTAACAAGCCCACAAGCACACGAGCATTAAAGGAGGAAATTCAACGTTGCATCAACAAAATGGTCAAAATTATAAAATGGTCAATTATTATAAAAGAGTGTGTATTAGACAGCAAAGCCGTGGAGGCTATTTACCTAATGTGTTATTCCAAACATAATCCTATCCTATGTGTTTTACGATTCAATAAAAATATAACAATTTAAAGGAAAAAAAAAACTGTGTTTTTTGTTTAATTCATATTTTTGTGTTGGCACTTTGTTCTATTTTCATTTTTACTAACCCTAAAATATCAGCTGTGAAATGGCTGTTTTAATAGGATTGCAAGCACTTTTAGCACGCATGGTGGTGGCAAATTCAAATCTTGCATCAATTTTGAGACAACCTTTATAATTTTTCAAAGGCAGCAATATTTTTAGATCTTCTATTAAGACCTTATTCCATAAATTTTATTGATGGATTGTATATAGCGTATTGTCTTTTTTATTATTAAGTTAAATCACTACTGATGACAGAAAATAAGATTTTTGTTTTGTTTGGGCATCAAGATGGCTAACAGATTTTATAAGTGTATTGCACTAATCAAATTAAAATAATCTAAGTAGAATAGGTTAATTTGTATAATATTCCCTTTACAACTACAATAACATATATAGAATATTACAAAAAACAGTTTTTTATCATTCCTACATGATTAACCATGAGAATTTTTCCTCTGCAATGTGAAAGAATAATAATTCTTAAGTTCCTAAGCTATTTATTTCCATAATCTAAAAAAGCAAAATTTTTTAAAAAGAAAATAAATATATGCATACAAGTTCAATACATCTTATTTCATAAAACTAAATGATGTACTGATCAAGAACAAATAAAGAGGGATTAACCACGGAAAAATCTGAATGACCGGACCGCCACAACAGCAACACTGGAGGGAACTGTGGTTGAGTCCCAAGGGCCATCCCGACCACGGTGCAAACCTTCTCTTAGGAAGGGACCCACTAAGGCGGCGAGAACCAACCACCATGCCGGAAGCTTCTCATCCCCCATTACGAGTTGCCTCCCCCATGGGACTATATATTTTCTAAATATGTCATAAAATATTTAGTCAAAATAAATAATCAGTGCGTGAATGGTGATTTTCATTTATTACTTTAAGATTAAATTTCACACAGCAAAAAAGTCCCAACTGTGAAATGAGTTAAACATTAGTTAATTATCCCTTTAAAAGGTTAAATATCAATCAATAAGTGCAAATAATTTAAATCTAGACAAAAAGAAAGAACAGCTCTAGACTTTTTTTCTTTTACTTAGGTTTCCTAAAAAAAAACAAAAAATTAAAGTAATTTAGTGATTTTAGAAGATATAATCATAATGAAATAACTCTTCAACAAAAACATCGCCGAAAGGAAATTTTCCAACTACAAAGTTTAGAGAACTAATCTCTTAACAAGACAATGAAAGAAGTTAAAAAAAAAGGTGTAAACAATAATTTCGAGATTTTAGATACGATGTCATGGTTAAGAAAGATTAAAACAGAAATTCCAAGTTAAGAAAACAAAAGCGTATCAAAAAAGGGTATGAAATCAGTTTCGTTATAAGATTTAGTTCCAATTGCTAATATACAACTACTATGTATTTGTTAAATCTTTGTCTATTGAAAAATGAATTTATCTTGCGTGATATTTCGTTCTGAATTTTGTAGTGTTGCATACCAATCATACAGCTTTTGCGTTAAGTTGTGAATTACGTTACTTAAGTTGTGAATTACTATGTTACTGACATGTTCTCTATTCCTGAATTGCTAGTATTCGTTAAAAATTCAATTCCTGTAGAGTCTTAAGTAGTTTTAAATCTTTGTCTATTGAAAAATGAATTTATCTTGCGTGATATTTCGTTTTGAATTTTGTAGTGTTGCATACCAATCATACAGCTTTTGCGTTAAGTTGTGAATTACGCCTAACTATTTTAGTAAATATGCATATCTATAGACTTGATAGAAAAATTGAAGATTTCCTTGTAATTCAACAATTCTTCAGTTAAGAATTGTGGATTTTTTTTTGGAAACTAAGTGCAGGAAAGATGATTACAGAACATATAATTTTCAGACACTTATCAGATAACAATACAACGTAAGTCTCAATTCCCGATAGCGCTGAGGTAAAGCACTCGACTTCAAAATGAAAGTTCCTGTTTCATATCACAAAGACGATAATAGCGAAAGTTTCCGTTTATTTCTTATTTTAATTAAAATTTCAAGAGTATTCTTTACCATTCCAGAACTGTGTTCTGGGACATTCTATGTTACTGACATGTTCTCCATTCCTGAATTGCTAGTATTCGTTAAAAATTCAATTCCTGTAGAGTCTTAAGTAGTTTTAAATCATACATAATATGATTAAGAATTTGGTGCAATTTTAATAAGAGTAAGAGACTTGACTTCGGTGATTTAATAAAATTGTGACTGGATGTTTAACGAAAAATGTTTTAATTTTTCTGTCATAGTTCCCAAAATGTCAAAACGAATTTACAAGTGGAAATAAGAAAATATAGTTGAGACATTAAGAAAATTACGTAAATATAAAATATGGTTTAATAATTCTCATAGCAATGTGGATTTTCTAAAAAAAAAAAAAAAAAAAAAAAAAAAAAAAAACTACCCGACATCAAAAATTAAACTTGGAAGGCTCAAAGATCAGACCGAAGAAAGAGGAGGAAATAGCAGGTTAAGCGTATTCTTATATTATTATTTTTGGATTACAGCAACTGATTTAAGAAAGTTGATATTTAAATTAGCTAAAAAAAATATAAGTTTCCACATAATTTTGACTTGCAAAACAAATTGGAAGGAAAAAGTGATATTACAAGTTTATGAAAGACCATCCATCATTGTTTTTACGCACTCCAGAGGCAACTTAAACGGCAAAAGTACGACATTTTAATAAAGAGCGAGTTTATGAATTCTTTGACAAGTACGAGGAAATACTAAATAAACAAAAAAAATTTCCTCATTAAGTATATAATGTTGGTGAAATCGGCCTTTTGGCGATAAATTGCAAAAAATAATTGCGCGTGAAGGAAATATTTGGCCAAATATTCAAAAATATTTGCGTGTCATATTTCTACCTAAATAATTGGAACAAAAGGATAAAGTTTGTTTAATTTTGCCTCAGTTTATTCTTTCATATGATTTTAAAAAAAATACGTGGTACGACTCAAGATGCAAGTCCATTGTCATTATCTCTTCCATTTTTTACTTCCTCTTATGCAAAGTACAGAGAAAGTATTGCAATCGTCAGAAAATTCGAACTCGAGCTTTTGAAGAATTTCCACATCTCAGACCTCAATGAGCTCGAAAAATACATTTTTGGCGTTGTGTCCATCTGTATATGAACACGATAACTGACTGTGACGATGGACTTTGACGCAGACTGACGATGGACTTTGGTCAGAATTTGTCGATTCGTACCAAATTTTGAACGAAATTCATAAACAAAAAGTTGGTATGTTTGGCTGTTCAACTGAAAGTGAGTTAAATACTCCAAAACGTCAAGAGCTAGGTAAATAAAATTTAATACTCATGTCTAGCATTTAAAATATAGATTTTGAATCATATCTGACCATGGAATGATCGTTTGTCTATCTGTACGCAAGTAAACGCAATAACTCTTAAATGGAATGATTTAAATTAATGAAATTCGGTATAATATATTATGACTACAACTGTAATTCCCTGTCAAATTTTGGTTGCATTCGCTCCGCAAAAAGACGTTTAAAATACATATTCACACGACATATTCAATAAAAATTCATGCCAAAGATATATGTTTCATTTGCGGCGTTACACAAGATCCATAATTTTATGCGGGGTAGGAGAAGATTTTAATTGAAGAATAAGCGATAAAGTTACGAGCAGTAATTCTCGTTGGTTATTTAGACCTTTCGTCAAAAATGAAAAACAGTTTTGGACTTGTGCATTTTATAAACAAGGCAGTCTTTCTACTAAGGTTTTGATGATATAAAAATGTTTCTTTTTTTTAGGCAGATTTCTGAGTAATTCATCATTTTTCTTAAAGAAAAATTGCTAAAATTGTATCTCTTCCTTCATTGATAAGTTAACTGATTTCACTTTAGCCCCCTCCCCACCAAGGGAATTATGAACAAAAAAATTCAATGAATTGCAAAGAATCTATTACCTCACCGTCTACAAAACTTAACCAACTAAATTTCCAACTTAGAAACTTTGAAATCTAACTTAGTTGCTTCACAAATATTTCACTTTCATTGTTGAAGACTGACGATACGTCTCTCAAACTTCTTACTCATTTTCTTTGAACCAAACTCCTTAGCAGAAAGAACAGATGACAGTCAGACTGCGGGCGTCTGCGGATGCTCGGGGAACGCTGTTATTTCGGTTCGGATTATCTGATGGACGTCAGTTTAGGCAACACTTCCTCTTGACAAGCAACAGCCTCAGCACGTGGGAAAATTCGCACGCGACAACAAAGACATGCTTTTTCCCCGACAGAACAACGGCTTTTTGTTTCATGAAGAGAACTTCGTCGAAACCAATTACCATGTGTTGGCGATCTTTGAAATGTTTTGTGTGGTTTATTCAGAAGCATGCAAATGACTTAATTAAAAAGAAGTTTCAATATTGTAGAAAGAAGGGAGAAAAAAAATTATGACTTTTTTTATATGAATAAAATAATTTTATGATTCATAATCTATCATTTATTACATATTTAAAAACGAAAAAATGTTTTTAGATTAATATTAAAAATTAAAAATATATCCAGAAATATTTTTAAAAAATAATTTGTTAAAACTCTTAAACAATAATTATATAGCAGGTGTTCTCGCTAAAGATGGTCTAACAGATAACTTCTATATCCCCAGACGTAAAGTATATATTTCCAATTGGAATAAGAGGGAGTGTGTCTCCCCTAAACTTTCTCGCAATACCCCGATAACGTTTTGCATAGCATTGGCGTACATATTCCAATGGCGTGAATTTAGCATTTTCACTAAATCCATGGTATCGTCCTTGGAGAGTTACTTGGCGAATAATTGGCACGAATTTAGCGTTTTTTCCAAATCCATCGTATCATCCTTGGCGATTAATTCCTGGCGTGCGATTAAAAACAACTGAAAATCGAATTTGTGTTTTGGATGCGTGTTTCTCAACCGATTGAAAAAAAAAAAAACTTGACCTCAAACTACACTTGTAATCACAAAATGTCATACCAACTTTGATGTATTTAAATAACCCCGTTTTTGAGTTATCACACGTACATGTTTTTAAAAGTACAGACCGACCGACAATCAGCGCCTTGTTGGATTTAGCTCAAAATTCGACAGGTGTCTAAACTGTAGAGAACTGTAGCAATTTTGCATACCGAATTTTATCCATCCAGATCTCTTTGTTTTGTATTTATCGTATTAACTTATATTCGACAAGTCGGACAGACGGACTTTCTCTGGATGGATTTTCCATAAATTTTGATAGATACAAATTCGGTAAAAAGATCGTATACCAAATTTTATCCGTCTAGCTCGAAGCGTTGTTGAGTTATCTTTGTGACATACAGACAGTCAGACATTTTCCCAAAACGTGTGTTTCGAATTCAAGTTGGTCTAAAACGTGGAGATTGTTCAAAATCACAAGTTCAAATTTTTCGACGATTACAATAATTCTTTCATAGTTCATATACAAAAAAAGTAAAAATTATTATTGCCAGAATAAAAATGAAATTCATCATTTATTTATACTATTTATCTAAATTACAAAAATAATGTAAAAACTTTTCACATACACTTTTGTAACAACTTTTCCTTAGAAATACTTAAAATATAGCAATCATGACTCTTTTCCTACACGAAATTAGAATTCCCGAAACATAGTTAAGAGGGGGGAAAACCAGGCCAACTGCATTAGAGCTCACAAAGAACGCAAATGAAATCTACAGACTTGAGAATTCCAAATGCAAAGTAAAAGAAACACAATTTCATTAGAAATCTTTGTGCATGAAGAAGACTGGGTGAAAGGCAAAGAGGAAAAAAGTAACTTCATTAAGGAGAGACACGCCATTTTCTTTTAGTCATTTCCTTTGAAAACAAACCGGCTTCGGTTTACTTCCAGAAGAATAAAGAGAGAGAGAGAGAGAGAGAGAGTCACTGGTGAATGTTTCCCAAAATGAGCCGCCTTCCTCCCATTTCCGATCTCTTCCACGCTTTTCAGAGTTCTAGGAAACGACCCCAAATGTGAACAGTCAAGGCGCCATTTTGAATGCAGTCAGTACATATGCATTAATGAACACAGTAATGCAAGCGTAATACATAGTAAAAGTATGTCATATGGTAATGTCGTATGTATTAAGAATTTGTTTCAGTTTAAACCGTATCGCGTATTGATGACAAATACCTGGAAAATCGAGCTCTGCTCGGCAGTTTTTTTAAACTTGTTTTTCCGACGAAAACTAATTTTGTTACGAATCACATACTGATTATATACGAATATTTTTCAATCTCACCTACGTATGAACTGGTCCTTCAAATAAAAAAAATCATGAATGCATATAGTTTAACACGTTATTTGAAACAATTTGCTATAATCACAGTTTTCATTTTACAGTTTATCTATCATTATTTATATTTTTGAACTTACACTTAGTTTTACCATGGTGAAACTGGGTCTGAGATAGCGCTATATGACATTGTCAGCACGAGATCAGATAGAAAAAGGCTCTAATAGTTAGTTATAAAAAATGTTTTTTTGTAATTATATAAATTTAAAAAACAAAACCTTATCTAAATATAAGATTTGATCCAAAGCATTAAGATGCTCAGTTATCAACAAAAAAATATTCGAATAAAATTAACATCAATAGAACAAACGGATTTTGGAGTTATGATCTATCTAAAAGATTTATTCTTTTATTTTTTGTGATTTATTACAAATTTCATTTATTATTTTCGTTGTGCGAAAAACTATAATTCTAAAAAGAAGTCAAAGAGTCAATGTACAGCCAAGGCAAAAGAATAAAAAAATACAACCTAGGTATGAACTGGAAATAAGTTATAGGAAGTGCACACAAATATATCTTGTAACAATATAGATGCATATAAGGAACAATGTAATGTTACGTGTGCATAAAATTACAAAGTTCTTATGTACGAGGAAAACGAAAAAAGAAAAAAAACCCGAATAAAATTACACGAAAATAATAATTATTGAGAATATTCGGGGCCAAAACATATTCGAATAAAATTAACACCAATATAACAATCATTTATTTGAGAGTTCTGATCTATCCATAAGTTTTATTTTTTGATTTCTTGTGATTTATATCAAATTTCATTCATTATTTTCATTGTACGAAAAACTACAATTCTAAAAACAACACCAAATACTGATAAGTCAAAGAGCTAATTTACCAAAAGGTCAAAAGCATCAAAGAATACAACTTAGATATAAGCTGTAAGTAAGTCTTATGAAGTGCACGCAAATATATTTTGTAATAATATAGATGCATATTAGAAATAATGTAATAAGCTACGTGTACATAAAATGACAATGTACTCATGTACGAAACAAATGAAGAAAAAAAAACGTAATAAAATTACACAAAAATAATAAAGAATTATTGAGAATACCCGGAACCAAAAAAAAAGTAGAATAAAATTAATACCAATATAATAAATATTTACTACAGAGTTATGACCAACCAAGGTTTTATTTTTCAATTTCTTGTAATTTATTTCAAATTTCATTTATTATTTTCGTCGTGCGAAAAATTAATTCTAAAAGCAATGCCAAATACTGATAAGTCAAAAAGCCAATTTCCAACCAGGGCAAAAACATCGAATACAAGTTAGGTATGAACTGGAAATAAATTTTAGAAAGGGCAAGGAAATATATCTTGTAACAATACAGATGCATATAAGAAACCACAATGCAATAAACAATGTGCGCATATAATAACAAGACATTTAATCTTAAAAATATTGAACGATATATATTCAACCTTAAACACAGTAAAGGATATCAAAGCCTAAATTATATATATATAATTTGTAAGAAGAAATATTGCCCACGTAGTTAAACTTAATAAATACATTCTGAAAAACTGGCACTCAATATTACTATGGTAATTAATATAATTTCATGTGATTAATTACGCTTGAATATATACAGATAGAATTACCAAAAACTAAAGAAAATCGCGAATAAATATATGATTTGAACGAAAATACGTTTTATAATAGGGCTTAAATTTTTTCTACTGGTAACTCAATTTTACTGGGAAAATTTGTAAAACTTTATTAATACATAATGCACTAAAATTCACAAATGAATCATTAATTAAAAATAAGCAGAAAGAAATTTTACGTAATACAATTATTTGATAAACTTAATTGAAATTTTTTAAATTATTGTGGAATATCATAATGACTGATTATCTAATATTTTTATCTAAATATTAAATTTATCTGAAATATTTGTTTTGTGGGTCACAGTTCAAGAAACTTTATTTTATATGAGGCAGTAGCTGTCTTACCTGGGTTTGGCTGTCCTAAGAGGATCACCATTGGAGGACGGGGTTTCAGCAGCAATGCTCGGTGGAACTTCATACAAACAATAGATGCTCTCTTCCTCGTGGTCACTCAAACAACTGGACGGCTGAGAAGGGGCAGAATGCGTTAATATTTCAAAACAAATAAAATACAAACACATAAAACACTCTTGTCATAAAATGAAAATGAATTAATAATGAAAACAATAATAAAAGCTATTCTGAAATTCAATTTAGGTTTCAGCTGTTACACCAAACTGGGCGTACAGTCTTTACTAAATCTTCAGTTCGTCCCTCTTTCGGAATCAGGTTCATACTATTAATTCATTAAAAAAATATCAAAGATTGTTACAAAAATATTTGTAGCAAATTTTCCCATAATTTGTTGAATTAACATTTAATTTAGTATTTATAAAAAGTCTGGTGGAAATGGAACTTGTATTTTGAATTTTGGGTAGATAACGACATCGAATCCAATATTTTTTCTAAGATTTTATGTGCCATTAGCCCTTTGTAATTCGAAAAATAATAAGATGCATAAATGCACATATCTGAGTGCAAGGATGCTTTTAATGATTAGGAAGTTCAAAATATAGTTACAGATTCGTTACAATTCTTCAAATTGAATTAAGTTTTACTATTATATGGTTTTCGTAACAATCATTATTTAATAAGAACGTGAAAATAATGCATACTTCAGAATGCCGAGTCAGACTCGGCGTTAACAATTAATGGTAGAATATCTAACCAAAAAACTGAGTGAGGACATCTTATCATATTTGATGTACAGAAGGCACAAATACAGGATGGACTTCTAGTGGAATCCGGACATGAACTCACGATTTCATGACCAAAGCCTTTGCACCAGATCATTGAAACCACATTATAACTTTACAAAATAAGATGATTCTATCTTAACAGTCTAATATCATTTTAAAGAATTTATTTTAAACGGCAATATTAGATATCAATAATCAAGCCAATACAACCTCCGAATACTAGTAATTGCTGATTGATCGGACCACATAAGATTAAGATCGGACTGATTCGAATTGATGATTAAGGTTCAAATAAAATATTCGAACAGATTATAATAGTGGGGCCCAAAACTGTCGAGTTTTGTTTGCGATGGTTCCAATCCCATTTAGACTGATGTACCTATCCTGCTCCAAAGAAAGAAACTCTAGTCTTCTAATTTATGTTTCTCACTTATGCCTTATCTTATTGCAGTTTTGCATATAAGATAAAGCAATTAGTTCAATTGAGTGTCAATTTCAATTTGGCGATAAAAATGCCCTAATTATGTTGTTGTTGTTGTTACTTATGGCACTTGCCATAGACAAGTCCGCTGACGAAGTCAGCGATTTAAGCTGAATTTGTGCAGTAGTTTCTGAGGGTAAAGGCCCCTGAGCACCCGAGGGCAGAAGTCTAACTTCTTGGCTCATATGAAGATGACACTCACACATTCGCTTGCATAATCCCTTTTTACAGGGGGGGGGGGTGGCTCTTTCACACACCTCATAGATAGAACACAGGTTAAGAACAACCATACCCGAATCAGGTCTCGAACCCGGAATGCCCAGATTACGGGGAAGACGCGCTACCCCTATGCCAGAACGCCGGCTATGCCCTAATTATACATTTATAAAAATATAATAATTTAATCGGTAATTTCATAAAAAAAAGTTTAAAATTCAACCACAAATATTTATGTACAAATTCTGAAAATAAATTTAAAAAAAGAAAAAAAAATATTTATTTGAAATAAATTGCATAAAAGCAGTGGATGTCTTTTACGGTAGTTGATGCAGATGTTATTTTACAAGATATACAAGCATATTAAAATAACAAAGTTTATATCTTTTGTAATATCATATTACTAAAAAAATCTGAAGAATATTTTGAAATGGATTTTAAAAAATTATAAAAGCACTAAACAGATGCAATATTTTTATTTCATTTGGTTGAAACGAATCGTATCAATCGAATGTCACACCTCAAAGAGACAGTCGACAGCAAATATTTACTTTATTCAGTGGATAAAAAAAAAGAAAAGAAATATACTAAAAAGAAGAAAAAGAAGAAAAGAAATCTAAATCTAAAATAAAAAAAAGCCCATCGAGTGAAAATAGCTTTTATAATGAAACAGCCCTCTTCATCTGAAACCCAGGTGGCAATAAGGATAAAATACAATGGGATTGAATACAACAACACCATGCAGAGAGAAGAAAGACTTTTCAAGTTAATGTATTCAAACAAGCGTCTTCATTTCATTCTCTACTTTGCAGCAGGGGGTTGGTTGGGGATGTATGTAGCAGGAAAAGGAAAACCCCTGCTTGGAAAAAGAACCCATGAGGACTCACAACGCATCAGTTGGAATTTTCTTCTAATCAAATTTTCGTCCCGTCAGTTCACAACGAATTTCTTTATCCATCTTTCAAGTATCATTATCGGTCTTTATAAATGTGTTATCCCAAGAAAAAAAGGGGGAGGAAGTTGGCCCGCGTGCCATGAATATCAAATCGCCAATTCTTTATTTGGTCCCAAGATAGACCGTGCTATAGGCGCACGTCATGATTAGCCTACAGAAGTAGTATTTTTTACTTTTTTTCCCTTTTTTCCTTTGATGTGTGGATACCCTTTCTTTTTCCCATTATAGATTTGAAAAGCTAGTTTCGGTTTTAAAACCTTTAAAGGCAGAATTCCGTAGAAGGGTGGCAAAATTGAATTTTGGAACAGTGTTGCGGGTAGGTGCTATGAAAAGGGTGAGAACACTTTTTTTTTTTTTAAGCATGGATTTTCCTGTCGGAATAAAATTCTTCAAAAGTTTTCATGTCATAATTCGAATTGACATTTTCATCAAAACAGAATAGAAGTGCTTTGGTTATCAGGCATCTTTTTATTCCCGCGTGAGATGTGCTTAGAGTGTTAAATGACTGAATTTGCATGCCTCTCAGATATCTTCCTAAGTATCTGTTTTTATGTTCCAATGAAAGATGGATGGCAAAGTGATGATAAGAGGTAGGCGGCTGTCTTTCAGTGCGGGCAAGTGTTACGTCACTCAGCGTGGCTGAATAACTTATCAAGTGGCAAATTTTTGATCATTATTAGAGTGCTGACAAGCACACTTAATTTCAACGTCAGATGCTGATTCTTATCTCTAAAATTGATGCAGACTTTTAAAATAGTTTCTTCTTTTTTTATTTAATAGTGACTATGGTAGCATGTTTAAAAATAATTTTAAAAAATTGATTTTAAATAGTTTCGTTATTAAATTCTTGCTGCAATATGGCAGAATAAATATAATATTAGATATTCATTTTATAGTTTCAAATACTGGAAGTTTAAATTTAAATTAAATTTAGTATTTCACTATAATAAAAGACTGCATTAACTTGATGATTGACTAATTTTATTACCTGGCTTTGACAAGCATAGATTTGTATTCGTCTTTTAGTAATTATAATTAATTTTATAAATCCTTCTATTACAAATTTACTTTTTTCTATATAATGCATTATTATCCAATTTTTATTTTTCATTAACGCTCTCTCTAAAATAGTTCTTTATGAGTAAGTCCTCTCAAGTTGAGTTTAAGCGATAAAGAAAAAATTCTGCACGCCCAGGGTGTCACTTCTTTTCGCTACGTCATTTACACTGCCATTTCTCTAGTAGACTTAAAAGTGTAAATCACGATCATATTGTATTTTTAATCTCTTACTGAATAATGATTATGATTTAAGAGTTTTCCATAAGACTTTTCTTTACTTAAATAAATATTAACTCTTCAAACGGTTAGAAAGTAGAAAGTCGCTCCTCGATTTCCACTCTAAAACTGGCTGGGACGTTGGAAACTGGGCTGGAAGAAAGCTGCTTTCCAAAAATTGCTTTAAAATCGGCTTGTATTATTCTCGAAAGCGGTAAATAGTATAATTGACTTCTAGTATAATATGTTCCTATAGCTTCCATTCAGATATTTTTAATGCATTACATTACAGATTAAATTTATAAAAATAATATTGTGAATTCAATATTTTTCATTTTTATGTATAAACAAAAAGTAATATTGAAGCCATTATTCATCTAATTGATAAGCGTACTGATAGTATTATTATAATAAGATCAACTGATTTTTTTATATAATAATTGAATTTAATTAATAAATACTTTATTAATTAAATTAAAATTAAATGATTCAACAAAAAAGTTTAGCATCATGCAATATCATGCGAAAGAAGACTCAATATAAGTAAGGGTGCGTTTCTTTAACTCTTTATTTATCGAACTATTTTACCATCAGACTTTTATTTTCTAGTACACATAGTATACAAAAAGTATAATAATCGTCAAAACATTTGAATTTGAGATTTTGACGAACCTCCCCTTTTAGACTCCCTGAGTTCGAAAAATTTATTTTTAGAAAATGTCCGTATGTCAGTGACAAAGATAACCCAAAAACGATTTGACCCAATGGTTAAAATTTGATATACGGTCGTTACACCGAATTTGCAGATTTCTATCAAATTTTGAGTAAAATGTGTTCACAGGAAGTCAGTCTGTCCGGCTGTACGGATATGAGTTAACACTATAATTACAAAACGAAAAGAGCTAGATCGAAAAAATTCGGTACATAGATTTAACATCTATAGTGTAGACACATCAAATGTTACGTCAGATCCAGCAAAGAGTTGACTGTCTGCCAGTCTGTACTTTCAGAAATACGTAACAGCGACAGTTTAAAAACGCAATGATTTAAATATATGAAATTTGGTGACGGATTTTGTGACTACAAGTGCCGTTTTGTACCAAATTCTTGATTCAATTGGTTGAGAAAAACATGCCTAAAGCAAAAATACGATTTTCGGATACTATTAATGCATGCCAGGGATTAATCGCAAAATAACTCGCCAAGAATGACAGATAGATTCGATAAAAGTGCTAAATTGTGCCAAAAGTTAATATTCCTTAACAATTGTACCCCAATACCATACAAGGTGTACGCTGGCATGAAAAGTTTATTAAAGAATATACGAGAAAGTTTAAGGGAAACCATTTCCTCGGTTTATCAAAGACATTCTGAAAAATGATCCCTCTGATCGGTGTCAATTTTGTTCTTACTTGATTGCCTCACCGTTACCTCCATTTAGGAAGTAGAGCAACTTTTCGACTCAATTATAAGTCAATCTTTCTTGTCGCAATCCTTCACGAGGCCGTGATCGTATAGTGGTTAGTACATTGCGTTGTGGCCGCAATAACATAGGTTCGAATCCTGGTCACGGCAACTTGTCATTTTTAGTTCTATTTTACAAATTCGAAATGCAATTCATAAATTTCGGTATGATGCATGATTTTAATATTATTTCCAAAGAAAGGTTTTTGTTAATGAAATTAGTTACGGCATACTCTGCATTATTGGATCATGCATCTTGCAATTACAAAACGGAGAGAGCTGGATAGATAGAATTCGGTGCACGGATTTAATATTTATAGTGTAGATATCTGTTCAATTTTGAGCAAAATCCAATTACAGATTGATTGTCTGTCGCTCTGTACGTTCTAAAACATGTAAATGCAATAATTAAAAAATGGCTTAGATATATCAAATTTCATATGAGACATTTTAGGATTACAAATGAAGTTTTGTGTCAAATTTTTTATTTTAATCTGTTGAGAAAAACATGTCTAAAACAGAAATTTGATTTTTGGATGCTATTAACGCATGCCAGGAATTAATCTTCAAAAAACTCGCCAAGGTTGGCATGAAAGATTCAGTAAAAATGCTAAATTCACGCCAAAATTTTTTTTTTACGACCACTGCATGCCAGTGCCTTGTATGGCACTGGCATGACAAGTTCATTCAATATTTTAAGGAAATCACTCCAATTGGTAAATTTTATTTTTATATTTTTAGTTAAATTTTGTTGCGGAATTAGCCCAGCAAAGCGAAAGTTTTTTTAATTAGTTAAAATGATTCAATTAATTGAAGCAATCATTAAAGCTTTTTAACTTCTGTCTGATATCTATTGTTTGCTTTTGGAGCTACGATTTTTCGTGTTCTTTTGAATATCGTCAGAAATCACAGCCATATTACGTAGATATCAGCCTGATTTAAAAGGCAATTTTAATTATCGTCGTTAAATAAAGGATTAAAAAATGAAGCCAAATCAATTGTATGTTTTTGCAAATATTCAAACATAAACGAATAATTGATCTCTACATACAAATCAATAGAAATTAGATTTTATATGTTATCGCTATTTCTTTCGTTATTTGGTGTTCATAATTTATTATGAAAAAAATAACATTTTGTAACATAAAATAACATTTTATTGGAAAGATAGTTAATAATAAATAAATACCTTCGAAATTGCATTTGATATTTAAAAATAACTTCAAAATAAAATCCAACGGATAATGAATTAAAAAAAATATTAATTTGAGGTACTTAGCTATCTACGACAATATTTATCATTAGTTTAAACCATAATGGAAAAAATTGTTTTCATTGCTTTGAATCATAATGAAAAAATGTTTCCATTATATTGAAACATAATGAAAAAAAATATTTTCATTGCTTTGAATCATAATGAAAAAAAATGTTTTCATTGTTTTGAATCATAATTAAACTGCTTTTTTGCTTTGAATCATAATCGAAAAAAAAAAAATGTTTTCATTGCTTTGAATCATAATGAAAAAAAATATTTTCATTGCTTTGAATCATAATGAAAAAAAATGTTTTCATTGCTTTGAATCATAATGAAAAAAAATGTTTTCATTGTTTTGAATCATAATGAAACTGCTTTTTTGCTTTGAATCATAATCGAAAAAAAAAATGTTTTCATTGCTTTGAATCACAATGGGAAAAAAAATGTTTTCACTGCTTTGAATCACAATGGAAAAAAAAATGTTTTCATTGTTCTGTATCACAATGAAAAAAATAATATAATTTTAATAAAAATTTTGTTTAAGTAAATAGAGAAAACTTTCTTTATATGACTCAGCATAAGTTTTTTTTAAATATATATTCTGTTACAGGTACGAGATTCTTATGGAAAAAAAGCAATTAATAACATTACAAATATCTATGAAACCTCTCTTCACAGTTAAAGCCATTTCAAAGTAAAAGTCAAATGGTTAATAAATAACAAAGTATCAGTAAGCGATACTCCATTAGAAAGCGATAGTTCAAAAGAAATAACAACAGGTATCTTTGGTTTGAACAACAAGTAAAAAAATGTTTCGGTTTTTCCAGAACTCGATCAATCAGTATCTAAAAAAAACCGAGACAGACAAGAAAGTTATACAGATAGCAGCAAAGTCAACAGACTAATTTGTCCCAAAGATTGGTTAAAATTTTCAGTCTCTCGTCCATAAATCAAAGCTGGGTATTCCGACACCAACAAATTGTTGTCATTGGAGCCATCAGAGGGGCAAATAAGCTGCTCTCTTCAGTCAGTGTCACACCTTTTAATTGAGGGGTGTGTGATCTGGTTAAAGGGGTGTCGGGCCAAGACGGCAGAGATTTCAAATTAATGGCACAAGTCCGCGGGGAGTCGGCCCAAGAGTAATGGTATTTCCATTTCCATTTCAAAACTATGACAAACATCTCGCGGTGCGCCGCTCCTAGAGTTCCATTTATTATTTGCATTCATTCCTTCTCCCTCATTCATTTATTTGGCTGTCAAGCGAATAAAATGCTGTAATTCATTCTTTCTTCCTTTTCCATTTTCGGTGGGAGGCCTGATTTCTTCATTTTTAGGAAAGAAAATAAGAGGGTGTTTAGGGAGTTCATAACAGAAGTCGATTTCTAGGATGGAAAATAATAATAAATGGAGAAATTTGTCTTCCAGGTAGAAAAAAAATCGATGGAGCATTTGAAAGATATTAGTTTGATTGATGAGAATATAAATTCTGTGCGAAATGAGTCAATTTTGGAAGTTTTCCCTCGTAAAATAATTTCATATAACGTTTTGAAGTTTATGCAGGGAGCAGTGGCATTTTCGTTAAGGCAGTTTTGTGACAAGAGGAATGCAGGTGGGAAATTCGATTCGAATAAAATTCTATCTCATATGTGTTTGTCTGGTCAGGGCTTAATCCATCGTGGTCAGAAATCTTCCCGATTGTATGGGGATTTTTTTCCTTCTCTCTCGTTAATTCATTTGTTGTCTCCATTCATTCTTTCTTCCTTTTCTATTTTGGTTGGTGGCTGATTTCTTCTTCTTCTTCTTTTCCATTCATTTATTTTTTTTTAAAGGGAAGAAAATAAGGCATTTAGTGAGTTCATAAGTGAAGTCGATTTCTTGGCAGTGAAAAAATGATAAATGGAGAAAATTCGCTCTAAATAAAAGAAAAAACAGAAGAGGCAATGGAAGACATTAGTTTGATTGATGGGAATTATTATTATTATTATTATCCTTATCAGGAACTGAATTGAAAAGGTTTACGGTCAAGCAATACCGCCACAATATCAAGAAAAATCAAGGACATAAGTGAAAGAGGGAGGTTAATATACATTATATATTGAAAAACTCCGCAATTAATGCCTTAGTAACTATAGAAGATATTTAAAACGTTTTTAGTAAATAATTTCATCACGTTTCTGTTTTTATAGATTCCTCTTAATTTTTATTATTCGGTATATATATATATATATATATATATATATATATATATATATATATATATATATATATATATATATATATATATATATTATTTTGAGCAATATTTTGGCAACAAGTCGATAAGTATCTTGTACTAAAATTTTTGAGATGATTTTTGATATAGGGCAGAGATAGTGGCAAGAGTCAGGACAAATGTCTTCATATATGCAATGATTACAAAAACATAAGCAGAATCTATAGAAATAGGACACGTCCTGGGCAGGGTCATGTCCTGTGATAAACTGATCAAATTTTGATTGGAAAGAATCTTGGTTAACATACAGTCTCAATAGCAAAGCTCGACTTCCCGTCTCTGAAGGTTTCCGTTTATTCTATTAGATTTTAATGATTTTTTTTTTGAGATTTTTCTTAAGTTTGATTTATTAGATCTTCTCCCAGTATCTAATAACAGAATAATAAAATACAAAAAAAATTATAAACCAAATAAAAATGAATAAACAAAACATAATTCTAGAAAAAGGAAAAATAACAACTGGATAGATAGTTACTCGTTAAGTAACGTTACCATAATACAAAAATTTATTACATTTCTTGTTTTTTTGCGTGAACATATGAATGAAGGACTCTGAATTCATACACAACCAATAAATTCAGTTTCTATATTTCCTTTCATTAAAGTCCTTTAAAGTTGATTAATAATTTTCTACGTTAGAAACATACAAAACCATTCAATAAGAAAGTTAACAAAATCCATTATATGGAGATCATTTTCACAATTTTAAATTTTAGACATAAAGAGAAAAAGAGCGTTTTCATTTTTAGTAAATAAATATGAAATTAATATTGAAAACTTACCGAATATTTTCCTGGCTTGAAGCTCCTATTTGTTTTTAATGTTAGACTATCACTTTGAGGCTGAAATGAACCAAAATAAAAATAATAAATTCTTAGCAAAAAATTTAAAAAAAAAAATAAATTTTTATGGTCCAAAACTTTAAAAGCAATTTTTATTAGTGAATTGAAGAGTAGAACTCTTAAATTATTTTCTATTTTTATATCTTTTATTTATAACTCACATCTTGTAATTATTTTTTTCTCTTAAATTCCTTGCCAGTCGACTATTCTGGTATTGAATCAAATTTTAATTAAAATAATTAATTAAAGGCTAAAATAATTATTTATATAATTAAAGTAATAAGTAAAACCTATGAAGAGGTGCCCTACTACCTGTGGTCCGATTTCCTTAATTTTTGTTTCATATGAAAGTTCATGACCTATATAGATATGCCATCGAGGGCCCATTGCCTTTTCCCTTTCTTCATTTTTAAGATAAATCGAAAAAAAAAATCCTTTCCATGTATAAATCTTGCTCAAAAGTTCTCCAGTCAAACCACTGAAACGATTACGATAATTTTCATTTTATATGAAAGCTCACGTTCCCTAGATATCTTATCAAGAATCGCCTGCTCACCGCCTCACTTCACTTTTGCGAAAAATCGAAAAAACCTTCGGAATCCATTCTCTATGAAGAAATCTCGCAACAGAGTTCGGCAATTAAAACTATTGAACTGATTTCAAAAAGTTTTATTTCATATGAAAACTCGTGTCTCCAAGATATGCCATCAATGTTTCGTTTGTCTTTCACCGTCCTCCAATTTTGGGAGAAATGTACAGCCTGAGTAAAAACTTTAAGGCCAGTAAAAATTTTTGAGAAAATGTAAAATGAAATAAAAGGGATTCAAATAATATTAATTATTAAAGTTCATTGATAAGAAATAAATGCCATAAACATAATTTGTAAATACATAATTATGGGAAACATGTGGTTATTTACAAAGTTAGTATTTCTGCCCGAGTAAAAACTTTAAGGCCACCAGTCATTTTTTAAAAATAAATATAATATAATCGTGTAATTACTATTGCAACTACTAGCTTGTGACAACGCTGCAATTTTCATATTTGTCATACGTTTCTTCGAAGTATTGGTGATCTTTGTGAAGATGGCGAAGGGTAAGAAGTTAACTGATCGTGAAAGAGGACAGAT
This sequence comes from Argiope bruennichi, assembly GCF_947563725.1. NCBI lineage: Eukaryota > Metazoa > Arthropoda > Arachnida > Araneae > Araneidae > Argiope > Argiope bruennichi. Next base: position 63,896,699 of record NC_079154.1, read on the forward strand.
CGAAGCTTTGTCTTCAATAGGAATGAGTAGTCGTGCTATTGCGATAAAGATAGGAAGATCAAAGACTGTAGTCAACATTTTTTTTTAAAAATAGAAAGACAATTATGGTAAAAAGAATACTGGGGGAAGACCTAAAGCTTTGTCCTCGCGTGATGAAAGAAGAGTTTGCCAACTTGCATCTATTGGAAAGTACTCAACCAGGAAACTGATTCCGACGACAGGTTTAAAAGTTTGTCAGAAAACGATTTATAACACAATTAGAAGGCCTGGAAGGTTCACTTATACAGCAAAATTGACTAAGCCTCAGTTACTGCAGAGACACAAAATAGAGCGTTTGAACTTTGGCCAGAAAGTCATGACCTGGGACAACCAATGGATAGAAATTATTTTTTCTGATGAAAAAAAATGGAATTTGGATGGACCAGATGACTGGAATTTCTACTGGCATGATATAAGAAATGAAAAAGAAATATTCTCCAAGCGCCAATTAGGTGGAGGGTCTGTCATGACTTGGGGCTGTTTTGCTTACAATGGTGTGGGCTCAATTGCATTCGTTTCAGGTAGAATGAATTCACAAGAATATCAAAATGTCCTAACAAATCATCTTTTGCCAAATGAAGAATGTCTTGCTGGAGAAAATTGAAAATATCACCAAGACAATACATCGATCCATTCGAGTAACAGTACAAAAAATTGGTTCCAAGTCAACAATGTTGAAACTGTGAAATGGCCAGCTAGATCACCTGACCTCAACCCAATCGAGAACCTTTGGGGTGATTTAGCAAGAAGAGTTTATGCAAATGGGAGACATTTTACATCAACAATATAGCTGAAATCTACTATCGAAGATGAATGGTATAAAACCGACCCCACCCTTTGTCAAAAACTCGTTTCATCCATGAAAACAAGAATATTTGAAGTAATTCGAAGAAATGGCTCCTACACAACCTTCTAAGAATTTGTAATTTTTTTCTTATATGTTATTTTCTATGTTTGCCTTAAAGTTTTTACTCAGGCTCAAATATTCATCTGTGTGTTCTGTAATATTTTCTAATAATAAAATATTTGCAAATTAATTTTTCTACTTTTTTTACTTTTATTTTAAGCTCAATAATTATCAATAAAATGATATTTTAATTCTTCAGTTTATATGTTTCCATTTTCTCAAAATTTTTTACTGGCCTTAAAGTTTTTACTCAGGCTGTAAAAACAAAACTTTACTGTGCATTTTGTATGGGGAAATACCGCGACAGAGTTCACCAGCACAAGCCTTTGGATCAATCTCAAAAAGGGACTGAAGAAATAGTTTTTCTTTTGCTATTTATTTGATGATGTGCAAACAGTTGATGATCAGATATGGATAGTAGACAATTAACTTCTGAAGATTTAAGTAAAGTAACAACAATGAGAACTATAAGCCTACAAAAGTTAAAAACTTAAACGTATGAAAAAATAGGTGAAATGTTAATTAGAAAATTTCATTTTTAAAGACATGAAAAAAAAATCATATGGTTTAGTTAGAATTCTGGAAGAAAATTCAAGTTCTTTTCATTCATTCTGTTTTCCTTTGATCAAACAAAGAAAACTGATATCTGGAATATATTCCCTGATTAATAAAAATGCTTTCAACAACATGTTCTGAGATATAACAGTATTATTTTACAACAATTTATTGCAAGATAATTTTCCTTTATAACTCATATTATTAATAAAAGTTTGTTTAGCAATTTTAGCTAAGCATTTAGTAATTTAATAAAAAAAGTTAAAATCTTTTCTTGATTGCCAAGAGTTCAAATAAAAAGCATTGCAAGCATGAAATGAATAATCAGCTGTATCATACTTATCTAAAACAAGGGCCAGAATGGAAAGATGCTGCACCAGAAGAGCTTTGTATTAGGTATCTTTGATTGAACCATAAATGACGATATGTGTTGGAGTGAAATGCTCCAGTAAGATAAGGAACACAAATTTAATCTTTTAAAGATTTTAATTCTGTAGTTGAATGAAGACCTTAGGAAAGCCCAACAAGGAATGACGAGGAATTAAAACGACTGTTGCTGCCCTTTATCACCCTCAACAAAAATAATTAAATTATTGAGTACCTTTTACAATTGTTCGAGAAAAATCTTTCAACATTTTCATGCCTTTAACCTCCACGTAGCTGTTCCTGGCAAAAATGAAATAAAGTGAAGCGAGAGAAATAGTTGCGCGGGAGTGTGTGGCTGATACCGGTAAGAGTGAGTGTTCGTAGATATTCCAATGGGAACTTCGAAAAATGAGTTTAAATTTAAATTGAAATTTAATTGTATCTATGCAAATAGTTATGGATAATTTAATCCATAAAATATAATAGACTAGCGTTGCTAGGGAAAATGTCATCACTTGTGTCAAGACATGCGACAAACAATCTTTGAATTACCGCAGGGATATTTCGTAAAGTCAGCAAATGTGTCGAAATCAAACAATGAGCTGCCGTTTAGAGGAACTGAATTGCACTATCAAACACATATCTGCCCAAGGCAAAAAAATGAAGTGAAGAGAGAAGAATAGTTGCGAGGGAATGTGTGGGTAATACTGGTAAGAGTATATATTGGTAGGTGCTCCAGTGAGAACTCATAGAAATGAGTTTAAATTTAAAATATAATTTAATTGTATATATATGTAAACATTATCTATAATTTAATTCATAAAATGTAATAAACTTGTGTTGTCAGGAAACGTGTCATCGAAAAAAGATAATGAGCTGCCGTTAAGAGAAATTGAACTGCGCTATGCCACACATATCTGCAGAAATATAAGTAAAATGATTTTTGAGTATGGATGAGCATGAGACTCACCGGAAGTGGGGGGAAGTCTATGGCAACTCTCCTCTTCCGGATGTCTTCTAACCTGGCGAGGACGTCTTTGTAGTGGGTTCGAAGCTCATCGGCGTACCTCATGGCCAAGCTCTCCATGTCTCCGCGGCTGCCATCCTAGAAAAAGAAATAATAACCGATGAAAATTCTATCATAACTATATGTATTCAGAGACATACATTTGATGAAAGCTGTCCGTCACTATATCTATTGAATATATTCAAACAAATCGATTAAAATTTCAATGCATTCGATTAATATTTATAAATAAAATGTAAAGTTTGTCAAAAATATTAACATTTTAAGATATTTCTGGGTTTTCTTTTCTCTCTAAGTACTCTGGAAACTCGTCTCGTCCGAAGTTAAAGACCAATACCACACATTTATTTTACAAAAAAACAAAAAAACAAAAAATCTCGGAAGATTAGAAAAAATGCGCACGCCAAGGGAAAAAAACAATTTTTAAATTAAAAATGTCACCAAAGGTTTATCTTTGAAATACATGGCTTTATTACATCATTAAACATTTTTAATGTCCTTTATTCTGCGTTATTTTAATTCAAAAGTACTTCAGAATGAATCTGAAAGATCGATTAATTAACAATGATTAATTTTAAATGCATAAAACATTAAGAAAATAAACAGAATCGCTTGAAATAATCGGCCGAAAAATGCTAACCCTATCCTCGTTACTGTTGGGAAAAACAATTGAAGCCTTACTTATTTGGCGGTGGAGAAAATGGAAGATTTTTTTGGCGGGAAAGTTAGTTTTTAATTAATAATTAAAATTCTAATCAAAAATTCAAAAAAGGAACCCCATGTGCACATTCCCGACCTCTAAGGTATACATGTACCAAATTTGGTAGCTGTAGGTCAAACGGTCTGGCCTGTAGAGCTCCAACACACACACACACACATTGAGCTTTATTTATAAGTATAGATAAGTCAAAGATCAAAAATCTTATCGCTAGTGAGATATAGAAATCTAGAGTAGAGTACTTTTTATATTGGAAAGGGGACTTGCAAAACAAATGTGCTATTACGAGTAAATTGTAAATATATTTTGTAGGTTCCGGGTATATTACCAAATGTTTTAAAGAATAAATTCAATAGAAAATAACTGAATTAGAAATAAAGAAAAAAAATGCGAAACCATGTCAATAATATGTGAAATCTATATTAATGTTTATAAACTATTCAACAGGACATACATTATAAAAGAGAAAAAAAATCACAAATTATTAGTTATAAGATTATTATCTCGCTGATTCTATTCAATGTTCGCAGCTATCATTTCGAATTTAAGATTTACAACAGACACCAGAAAGTTTGATTTCGTAAATCATCCACTGCTGTCATGTTGATACAGTAAATTCTAGAAAATATAATAGTAGAAACAATGAAAAATAATCGCATTATTTCAGTCTCATAAGTAATATAATTTAATGCTGACGCATATTGTAATAAATTCTTCAGTAAATGCTTTAAAAAAATTCCTAATGTTAAGCTTTCTATTCCCCGGGAAAAACTTCCAGCCCTCATAAATAAATAATTCCATAAAAAATACAGCAATAAATATTTCAAACATTTCACAAAAGAAAACGATAATATTTAATTTCCATTTTTAGACAATGAAAAAGAGAAAAATCGTCTGAATTTTTTTCCAATCAAGTACACATCTCCAGCGGCTAAAAATGTTTCATCTTCCTTGTAATGAATTTATGGAAAAGAAACGTCATCTTTTTTTAGCCGAACTAAAATTTCAAGTAATGACGTTTATGAAATTCATCCACTTTGGAACACTTCCGCTTAAGAAGGGACCCCCAAACCTGAGTATCCATAAAGATGTCTTAACGACATCCGACCTCCATCGGTGTCCATAAAACATCCATTTCTGGATGTTGAAATAACGTTCGGTGCGGAATACTAATCAGACAGTGAATTGGCATCCGCAGAGTGATCGGCTGCTTTTTATTCTGCTAATAAGTACCATTAAAGCGTAACGCCGTTTTACGATGTTCCTTCCGACTACAGGCTGCTACAGGTCGCCATTTTGTTCTCTCCAGGGATTTGGTTAGATTTGAAGGAAATAAGATGGTTGTTCTAGAAATGATAGAAGGAAATTTGTAAAACGAAAGGGCGATATATAAATACTTGTAGCACAAATGCTTGATCTAAAATATTGGTAAAATGATTCAAAATTTAATAAGATTTACTATACATTTGCTTATTCGAAGTTCATTAGTATAATAATTCTAATTTATTAAGTCTTAAAAAATTTAAACGAAGCTAATTTCGAGGGTATTTATAGGAATATTTTTAATTATCTCAAGGGAATGCTTTAAAATGTATCTCCAATTAAAATTTTTTATACTCATGTAATTTTAATCAGCTATTTATTTTGAGTTAACATAGTTGAAATATGTTGGCGATTTTATTAATAACATACTACATAGAAGTTATTTAAGTTTGTTACTAACTGCTTTGATAGAAAAATAATTCTTTTTTATCTAGAACATGCTGGGAAAATTTAATCAGAGTTATTTCCGATTGAAATCTCGGCTTGAATTTCATCAGAAATTTGTCATAATAATAAGATAGATAAACATTATTTAGGATCGATAATGCATCAATGCGATTTTGGGTTTATGGCTAGAATAATGCTATTTTAAATCCATCAATGTGATTTTAGGTTTATGGCTAGAATATGGCTATTTTAAATCTATCAATGTGATTTTAGATTTATGGCTAGAATATGGCTATTTTTAATCTATCAGTGTGATTTTAGGTTTATGGCTAGAATATGGCTATTTTTAATCTATCAATGTGATTTTAGGTTTATGGCTAGAATATAGTTATTTTAAATCCGTCAATGTGATTTGAGGTTTATGGCTAGAATATGGCTATTTTAAATCTAACTTAGATTTGCTATAAATACAAGACGTACATTACGTTACGTACATTAGATGTACGTTAACAAGCCAATGTGATTACGACTATTCTGCCTAGAATTTCAATTTAATTAGAGATTTATCATAAGCATAGGACTGATATATTTTAAATAGGATCAGTCATGAAAAGTATGAAACTTTTTAAAGTCTGAAAATTTATTAAATGGTATTTTTTCCTATTACACCGCCTTTTTCGCACGACCAGACCATATTAATGCGGATAATGGGATTGAAATGTGGATAATGGAATATAATTTAATTTTTCATTTTTGTTACTATATCGCAATATTAAACATCTTTCTCTGACCAAAAAATAATGAAATAATTTTAAACGAAACAAAAAAATATATAATCGAATAAAATATAATGGAGAGTTTATGTTATATATTTATAATTACATTGCCTACACGATCTATAATGCTACAGCATATTGTCAACTTTCTGTGGTAAGCAATTCCTATTACTACACAAACATCATCACTAATTATCCTGAGCTATTAGTCTCCTAAAAATAAGTCGAGTTAATACAGAGAACCTACAACTTTTCCCTTTGAAGTCAGCATAAATAATCACAAATATTTAGTCATATGAAATTTCAGATACTTACTAACAATGTGATTAAAATCCAACTCAAAATCTAACAAATATATATGTAATGATAATTTTTAATCAAAGTTCAATTTTAATTAATTTTCTAATTTCAAATTGAAATTAGCCCATAAATTAGCCCATTGCTTCATTCTAAGATGTTCTCTTATTTCCTGATCCAACTCAAACTTTTTATTTAATTAATTCTACACGCGCCCTATAAAGCTGTGGTCTCAACGTTTCTTCACGCTCCGAGTGAAGAGATAAAAATCCCTAATGCTTGCAGTGTTCTTTTAAACATATCTAAAATTCCCTTTCTTAAGTCGACACGTGTCAAAGAGATCCCTCCAAAATCTCATAGTAAAATCACTGAAGGGAAAATTTTCGGTCTCCTTTGCTCTTATGTTGCGATGGAGAGTGACGCATCTTGTATAATCGTTTATTTCTTGTACAAATTTTGCCTCCTGGGACAACATAAACTGAAGTTAAATTTACAAAAGTTTCTTCTATTCGGACCACGCAACTACTAAAATATGTTTGCATATATATCCATATACCCCTTATATAATATATAGCCATCCATTAATATTATATTAAACTATTATTATTATATTATATATTATTATATTGTGCATTATTTTTTCATATATGATATAATATATCCATATTATATCATAATTGCTGAAAAATTCCATTTAATTGCTCAAGAATGTTCATAATAGCTCGCGTTCACTGTGACTCTGGGTCACTATTCTTGCCGTTATAAATTCTTCACTTATGTTCAAGAAATGACTGTTAAGATAACTACTGGGTCGTTTATGGTATTACTTTTGAAAAGAAAGTCTATAAACCTTGTAACATAAATCAATTCTATTTAAACTTGATTCCTAGGATCTATAAAAGAGTCCGATGACAAGTGCGTTAACAACTGTTGAAATACCTATAAAATTCTGAGCACATAAAACGCCAGATTTCATTCGCAATAAAAAAAATTACGATCCCTCTGTTTCCAGTAGAATTCGCAACAAAATCGTAAAAATCGTTCAGGCCTATTTTGACAGTCACTAAAATTTACTTTACGAGCTGGAAGCTGCCGCTTGAAACCTCCACATTATTTTAGATTCCATTTCCAGGTAACTTTTCGTAAAGATTTTATACAAAGTTCAGAACTAGAAGTAGTTGCTAAATTTTGAGTGGATATTCACACACGAACGGAGGAATTCCTAAACTACTTTATACTTCTTATTACTTTGACAATTTTTCTAATATAGTTTTTAGAGGAAACACTTTTGAAACTAGACTAGCAAACTGGTTCAAACACTTTTGCAACACAGTGAAGGTTATTTATGCACAAAGCTGATTTAAAATAGTTAACTTTTGAAACTTAATAGAAAATAGAAAATATGAGATGTAATTTCAACATTGTTCGGCGTAAGAAAGTTGCTCTTTATTAGTAAAATATTAATAGTCAAATAAAAAAATATATATATTAGAAATAGTTACTTTAAGATGCCAGTAAAATGTATCGTTATTTTTGGAAGATCGTTAAATGATTCCTTAATTTTAATTAAACATACAAAAAACCCCACTTATTTCTGATGCAAATCTTAAATTGCTTACTATTTAGGACCACCTATCTATTGTTATTTAATAGCAATCCTTTCTAAACTCTTTCAGGAAGGAAATATTTTTTTTCTTCACAAAACGATGTTAATGAGTATATAAATAAATAAATACATAAAAAAAATCCCGTTTTTATTAGTTTTAATTCGCCATTTATCCTTTAAAAAAGTCCCGTAGAAACTACATCCTGGCCGGGGAAAAAACTCTTAAAAATGGTTTCTAAATAAATCATTCGTCCTTGAAAAATCTGACGAATTTTTCTACTTTTTGATTAATCGAGCATTCTGAATAATGAAAGCCCTGAATCCGCCATCATGGCAATAACAACTCGGTTTTCTTCAAGAGTTGATATTTAAAAGAGTTTCATCTCTATTGCTGATTAGACCACGCTAATCCACATTTTTGCCGACTGTGGGTAACAGCGCTTTCCGTGATATAGGAGCCATAAACCCTTTTTTTCTATGCCTCCTGTGCTTGGCTATGGCTATTAGGGGCATGTGCACAAAGGAATGGATTCAGATTTCGACCGAATCCCAAAATTTTGAGAGTGATTAACGTTCCTAATCAACAAAGCACGCTCCTCTGGGTGTAAAGTTAATAACAAACGAAGGAGATGGAAAGTTTGCAGGAATATTCAAGCAGATACCGTAATTTATTTGTATGGGCGTTTCGTATGCTTAGTTATTCAAAGAATTAATGGTTACAAGCATACTTCATGGTATCTGTCATAAAATGGACTATCAAGTGGACGCTCTCTTTTTGACAAACAGAAGTCATGCAGGTAACATTTGTCATGTATTTTTGGTCAATTATTACAAACATTTAGCTTTCAAAACATTTTAGCTTTAGATACAAAACATTTTAGTTTTCGTATGAATAGTATTAAAAATTTTTTCTTTCTATCGTTGTTTACAAAAGTCATTTTTACTGGATGCCTAGAACTTTGAATATCTCTGTATTTCTGTAATATCCTGTTATTCTTGAATAGCTCAGATATGTATTTAAATGTGTTCATCTAAGTTAGTACTTGCCCTATAAACACAAAATACTCCAATATTGTTACGATATGTACACGATATTGTCCAACACTTAGAAATCCCAAACAATATCGTTGAAATATCGTACAATGCCTTACGTTAATAGTGTGAGCTAATTACTACTTAACACGTTGCCACAAGTGATGGCCACGGTCGTCCGAATTTCGACGATATATAGGGAACTGACGGCTATAGCCGTCATTTTCTCTTGGAAGAGAAAAAACCTCGTGATGAGCAAATGACGGTTACAGCCATAGAGAGTTTTCATGGAAAAATTGTGACAAAAATGTGATAATTTTGATGTGATGCAGACATAAGACTAACGTTCAATTTCATATGGCAGTCATAAATAACAGAAAAAAATGTGTTTCTGAGCATAATCGTCAGATTAAAAGTGTGAGGCAATGTGTTAAACTAAAGAAATAATTTTAGTTTAAGTACTTGAGTTGTTTCATAACAAAAATGAATAAAAAATCTCTAGATGAATCAATTCTAGAAGTTTCCATTTACAAATTTTCAAAATAATTAAATTTCGAAGCACATTATTTTGATTTCAAAGAATACGAACACACTAAAAATGCTGAACATTCCCACCAAAGACGATAGAAAAACAGATACAACATTAAATTTGAAATCCTGAATTTCCACTTTTGATAATAACTATCTAACATCCACAGATTTAACATTTACATAACTCAGTACAGAAAATATTCTGAAAGCGAGTGCTACTTTCATTTCTTTCAGGAATTTCGATATTTCAGGACAGATAGAAACAGATACCAGATCGACATCCTGTACGCACTGGCAATAAAACAAACTGGAGAGTCGGAGCGAAGAGCAATGAATATTTCCACTAATGTATGCACGGGCGATACTTTTCTGAGACAGATTCTTAAAATTCACGATGCCTTTTTCTCAGTGACGGATGTTAGCTTTCGCCGAAGGAGAAACACATGTATATTGATTCAGGATTCCGAAGGAGAAAATGCTAATCCCTGCTGCCTTCACAAAGTGGAATTGCATCTAATGTCGCACTGATAGAGGAGAAAGAAAGCAATTATGCAAATGGGCTTGGACGTCAGAGCTGCCTGCTTTTGGCGGAGTTAGTTTTATTTTGGAGCTCTTTGGAATTAAGTGAAACTGGCATAAATACATCCAGTCGGCTCTCACTCTGTATGGGCGCAATTTTATCGCCTTCTTTGGAGAAGTGAGTAAAATAAAGATGCATATACGAGTTATTTAAAGATAACTCTTTATGCATGTCTTACACGTGGAACCTTTTCATTCTTCAAAACCATTCGTTAAAAAAAAAGAAAGGAAAAAAAAAAAAAGGAAAGGAAAGGAAAAAGAATTTCCGGAGAAGAGAGAAAAATGAAGAAGATTCATGAATATACGAGAGGGTGTATTTCTTTGAGTATGTACAGGGCACACGCGTTTTTATTCTCTTTAATCATAAAAGGCTCAGTAAATCGAATTACTTTTCATCTTTCTTGCTTTACGATAATAATAATAATAAAAATAATACTAAAAAAAACTTCATCCACTCAAGGAAGTTATAAAATTCAAAATGAAAGTATTTTATTTTATGTCAAGGGATTAAAATGATTTCTTTCTCAAGGGACCGATATATTTCTTTTTCTTCTTTTTTTTCATAGTGGAAGCAACTCCCACTAAAGATCTTTTTCAGTAGTTTATTCGATTGATTTAAATAATAACATTTTGTACCTAGTGGTAAGTGGATTTCTTCGAGTTGTGCCCTAAAGCGTCTTAAAAAGCACTTAATGTTAACTTCAAAAGTGGGGGAAAAGTTTAAGTGGATAAGTTTATGAATGGAGATTCAAAGGAACTTGTTTTATGAGAACAACTGCACATTTGTCACTTGAAAATTTAAAAAAAAGTAACAGGTCTTTTTTCATGTAGAATGCCGGCATGAATGCATGTTCACAGATTTTTCAAGAAATATTAAAGAAATCTTCATGCTCATAATCAGCGTAGCTTAGTAAGATGTTTGTCTTCAATTTTATTCCTTAAATATGTCCTTATGTCTTATTCGTGTTTCATACAAGACCATTGAATTTTTCTCAGTTTCAAAGTTTGACCGAGAGTGTAACATTTGATCTGTAAAAAACTGCAACAAATTCAACATTTCTCCGGAAAGCAGCCACTGTTAATCCATAAATTAAAAAAAAGCATGTTAAGGAAATAGAAATAAAAAATTTTATATTTCACTATGAAAAATGTACTAAATTTACAACTTTCAAAACAAAGTAGGGCAAATGAATAAAAATTCTAGAAATTATAATTACGAACAACAGCAACAAAAATATTTATTTGTTTTTTTTTCGAACAATTCGTCTTTAAATATTTCATGCTATGTTTAGTTAAATGCTGCTTTTATATCGTTTTATATATTTAAGATTAAGTAGAAGAGATTTGTCTCAAAAATATTAGAGTATCCCATAAGTTTCTATTTCTAATATGAAACGAATACACAATATTTACTGTTTCAGATATTATTTATTTTGTTATTTAAGAACCCTTCTGCTCTGTTACCTTCTTCCATCTCTCAGGAAGCCTCATTATGCCTTCTTTCCAAAATTGTTGTATTTTGGACAAGACATAATCCTCGAGGTGTGCTTTTATTTCGCTGATGGATTTAAAGCGCTTATCGCGAAGATAATTTTTTTAAGGACAGAAAGAAGTAATAATCAGATGGTGCGAGATCTGGTGAGTATTCAGGATGCGGAAAACAGGGGTGTTTGTGGGACCCCAAAAAATCCCCTGAAACTTTTACGGACTTACTACCGACATTTTGGAGTTTCGAGAAGGGGGGGGGGAGAAATGAAAAATTACGATTATGAAGTATTGAATGACCTAATTATAAAAGTTCAATGAATTACTTTTTTTGCAAAATTAATAACCATTAATTTTGCAAAATTAAGACCTTTGAACCCAGGTCACGTGATCGTACATCTGGTCGAACGAAGTCTCTCCCTTTTTTTTCTGCCGCGCCTACTTGCCGAAAAGAATCCAGAAGAGAATGTCCGAGAACCGGGGGAATGAGTCATAACTCGCAATAAGGAAAGAACAAAAAAGAAGTTTTTTCCCCCTTTTCACGCATTATCACTGCCTTTGGAGAAAGAAAGGAAAAGTTTTCACCACACACACTGACCTTGCGTTTTCTGCTTTCAAAGCAAACAAAATTACCCAGATCAAAATAAATAATTCATTATTATTCCTACTTCCTTTTGAACGACGATCCCCGGAATTTCCGGGTATCGAAGTTCAAAATCCCCGGAATTCCGGGGTTTCCCCGGAGCACAAACACCCCTGGGAAAAACATCCCAATCAAATTGTAAGAGCTTCTCTCTTACGACTAATACAATATGTGGTCTCGCGTTGTCACGATGAAAAATAACGCCTCGTCGGTTCATTAATTCTGGCAGTTTTTTTTTTGCTATGGCAGCTTTCGATCGATCCAGTTGATGACAGTATTTCGTAGAATTTATCGTTTCACCTTGAAGAAGGATCTCGTAGAAAATTGCGCCTTTTTAATCCCACCAAATGGACAAAATAACTTTTTTGGGGAGTAGTCCCAGATTTGCGACAGTTGAAGGCCTATTGTCCTTACACCAAGTGCGTTTTCTATGCACATTTTCATATAAAATCCAAGTTCTGTCTCCAGCAACAAACCTCTTTAATGCCGTAAATGTCGCCTTTCGTTACCCATGTTTATCGCTGTGGATGTAAGTCTTAAAAGAGACAGTGGCACAAACGAAACGTACTGTAAAAGAGCTCTGATACGACTGAAACCAATGACATAGACGGTTAATAGATAAGCCTGCATGTTTGCACAAGCAGAGCCAGATAAGGCCATTCATAGCGCGATGAGAAAGAAACTTTTGGGATACCCTAATATTATAAATTTTGTACCAATTATGCGTAATGGTGCAAAAAAGTAGTAACATTTTTATTAATAGCTAAGCAATAACCCAAGCATTTATTGAAAATAACCTAAAAATTTTTCATGTTCGATTATTTAGTAAGGGTAAACTCTTAATATATAAAATTTTTATTTCAAAATTTTACTTCACAATTTGAAAGAGAATAAAACTAATATTCTTAAAAATTTTTTCACTATCTCTTGCACGATACAAACAACTAACGAGCAGGAAATGTCTCCCGGGAACTTTCTCGCATACTCTCCTGTAAAAGTTTTATCCGCCCCCCCCCCGCCCATAAAATTCTAAATCATGAGTAAAGCCGAGAATGCCTTGCATGACGTTGGCGGGCAATTGTTACGAAATGTAGCCATTTGGCGCGAATCTTGCCATTTTTACTGAATCTATCGCGAGAATATAGTATTATGGAATTCCTTTTTTCTGATTGTTTGAAACCAAAATATGTCACGGAACTGCAGTCTTTGTTACGAGATGACATGCCGAATTTAATTGATGCAAGTCATTAGATTTCCATATATGCGAAATTACAGACTCACCGTTGATCAATCCTTCGACAGATTTGGTTCAAAATTTGATAAGCATCCATACTTTGGATGTTAAATGTGTGCCAACTTTTATCTCTCTAGCTTTACAGTTTTATAGTTATAGAGATCACTTATTCTCGAACAACCAGACAGACTTCTTCAGAATGGATTTCGTTCAAAATTTAATAGAAATCTACAATTTGGTCTCAAGTTCATATGCCAAATTTAATCCATCTAGATGAAAGAGTCCTGTTCAGAGACGACCGAGAGGCGAATTTAATGCCAAAAATGTATTTTTTGAATTAGGGAGGTTTGAAAATATAGAGCTTCGTCAAAATCCCGAGCTTAGAGTTTTTGACTATAACAACATTTTATCTATACTTTGAATATGAGAAACTAAAATTTAATCTTTTCATTACAGATTAAAAAGGTAAAATTTTCTACTGTTTAGAATTTTTTACTAGACGAGTATTACTAACTTCATGTAGTAAGTAACTAACTTCATGTAGCTGAAAAGGCAATGAAAGCTCTTTTCATTATAGCTGTTTTGATGTAATTCATTTGGCTTTAATAAACAGAAAAATCAGCCACATTAATATATTTACTAACATCACTGAATCATTTTGATTAGTTCAGTCAAATCATCATTTACATTAGTAAAGGAATGTTTAAGATATTCGTAGGGAAGAATTAACAGGTCTGCTCTGAGAGTACCAGAAAGCCAATTGAAGCCAAAGCTCGAACGATCAATTAAGAATGATGGTACTTAGACTGCCACTTAATTATTCAACGGTCTGCTTTGTGTTAGTTTAAGAGTATTTGGCTTTTGGTGATTCATTATGACTAGAGATTTAAACCACTGAATGCATTGGCTTCTTTTCAATAATAATTTCTTTGCATGGCCTTTTTTTTTGAGGGAAAGTTAGTTAAAAATGATAATTACTCTGAAAAAAATCTGTTATGTCACAAATGATAGGTTGTCTTTCATATATCATCAAAAATCATATTGGATCTTAAAATTTGAGTGCCATGATTGAAATGCTTTATGATATTGCATGAAATGGTCTATTAAAAAGATGCAATGTCTTAAGCTCAAACAATCAGCAGAGAAGCACTTGACCATCTATCTAAAAAGAAAATGCGCAAATGTACACATTATCCCAAAAACTTGACGTCAGTTCATGTCTTTTAGCACAGAATGTTATGGCACATACAAAAATATTTGACTTCAGTCAAATATTTTTGTATGTGTACGGAAAGTATGTACATGTGTACGGAAAGTATGTACATAAAACCAAAATTGTAACCACAAAGAGAGGAAAACTCTGCCACATTTGTACAAATAACAATCGCTCGTTGCCATTTCCTGCAAACTCTCCGAAGACATCTCAAGCACAACCCATGCATTAACTACGGAGCGACGACCCACCAGACTGCAATAATATCATAATTATCACAATATTGTCCTCTCCCCGTTAATGACTCAGAATTGCCTTTTCCGTAATACAGAGGCAAATTATACACACCGCCAAAGAATTATAATTTGCATTTTAAAAAACTCCAAAGCGCGTCTGCGGGCAATAAAACCCCTCTCCCATTTTGTAAACGCAAAAACGCTTATCTGTGTTGGTTCAAGACCATTTTTGGAGCCCACACGCGCGTCCCATTTTCGCGTAAGTGTCATTAGCTGCGTCCCCTGTGCCCTGTGAATAGTTAATTAACGAGTAATGGTAATTGTGAAGATGCGATGCTTGTAATAATTCTGATGTCCCTCCCCTCCAGATAATAATCATAATGGCTAATGGGTCTCGTATTATAATCGGCGGGCGTAAACTTTCCTTCCTCGGCGTTTTATAAGGAGCGTGATTGTGAGGGATTTCACAATAATGTTGTTTGCGATCGTAATTCTATTAGATTTTGGAGGGATGTCCACGTCGCTGCCCTTTGGCATTTTAGAGAGAGACCGTAACTTTGCAGTTGCAATTTGAAATTCAAAAGACACATTTTGCGCTCGTGTTGTTAATTTAGTTACGGTACTTGCACTCCTATGATAAATTCTAGTATTCAGTCTCTTCATCTTTGGAGGAGATGCATGTAATAATGAGAGGATTACTTGAAGATTTCATTAACGAAGTTTGAACACAACAGTATAATGAGTATGGAAATTTAAATTAAAATGATAATTTTAATAAAATAGCGTAAATAATTAATATTATTAAACGTTACGTGAAAATTTCATATATTTGAGACTACAAAACATAGTTAAAATTTGTACTGTAAATTATTTTATTGAGTTTGAAGCATTTTAACCTATTTCTTATATGCATCGAAGATGAATCAGCAGACTTTCTTTTGTTCTATGTATAGATTAGTAGAAGTCTTGTATCAGAAACTCTGCTGCCTTTTCTCTCTAAACGGATTATTACAATTCCACTGTTGTATTAGTAAATAATTAGGATTTTATTCTGCATGCGGATTTAATACGATTGCCGCACCAATAACTGATTGAATTCTACCTTGTGTATGAGCTAGTGCATTTTCCGAGCCAATTTAATGATTTAAGTTTGAGTGCAGACATATACAACTACTGTATCAATAACTGAGTAGAATTTTACTGTATACAAGGAAAATTATAATAACTGTAATTATCTTTGGTATACTGCCAAGAGTGACAAAAAAAGGGAATGATAAAGAATTATCATATTCTGGTTGTTTTAAAATGTAACAGAAAAAAAATCGAGTATATAAGTGTATCGTCAATAAAGAATATTCAAAACACATGTATTGATATGCACAACTTTTTTTGTTTTTGTTATAGAGATATAATTTTAAAGCAGCAAGAATAAATTAACTCATGTTTCACCTTCTTTTAACATATTCATTTTTAGCAATATACCGATGATATATATTATCACTCAAAGTGCATAACTCATAGAACTCAAAGTGCAAATGTTCGAAATATTACCTGTTATTGCCCAGGCGCTGTTAATTAAACAAACAGACGAAATTAGAGAAGTTTATAATATATCAGTAGATTTTTCAATAAATTGTCTTCCAATGTCTACACCCAATTCATCGTTCAAAGCTGATCTTGAACTATAAATATTATGTCTGTGTTTCCACAGAAAAAGAAACTCATTGTGACTGAGATCTGGTAATTATGTAGGTACAATGTTCTCTCTGCGCATTATTACGTTTTAAATGGAAATCTAGCCATTAAATTAAAATTAATTAATGTTTCATTGTGATAATTAATATTTTTATTAATCTAAATCATTAATTTTTATGTTGTGCTTATTAAAAGTATTCACATACTTTCTGGGCAACTATAATTACTTATGATTCGTCCATATTCAAGTCAATTAATAGCACAGAAAACGCAATCTACTGCAGCCCCTTTCACAGAATTTTAAAACAGCAATTTGTCAATCGCTCTGTGATTGAGTTACGATGTGCTTCATGAATGATTGCATGGCATATGCTCTCTCAGAGGATAATTCACCGTAACTGTAATCCGCAGCTATCAGAATTCACTCTGACCGGCCTGCCACTATTAATAATTTCTTATTCCCAGAGCTAAGCCCAGAATGACAATTCAAAACACTAAATTATTGAATCAATAGTTGGCATCCCAAATCAATTGTCGCTGTTGAACAGTTTGGATAGCATCCATGCTACGAAATACAAGACAGCTAGCCTATAATTGTAAATTAAATGTGAATGAATTCCTCTTTTCTTTTAAATTTAAATTTTAAATTCTACTTAAAAATTATCAATTGAATTTGTATAAAACAATTTTGTAACGGTTATAAAGGCAATAGTAATGTTTTATGATGTTAATGAAATTAACATATTCAGTATATACGGTGACTTGCATACATTCATTTAAGAAATTTCGAATTTAACTCAATGTTCGATCTGCATTGCCATGAATTTGAACTATGGTGTCAGTTTCTACCATTTCGATTTGGATTGCGAAAAGTAAGACGAAATATTTTTATTGTAATGAATTCAAACAAAATTATTTTCTCACAGAATACATAAGTATTTGAAGATATTGTAATATCTATCCATTTTAAATATAGAATTGTAAAAAAATGATAAGCTGGCTTATAGGAAACTCTAAAATGGCGTTACACGATACAGAATCAATTAATATTTTCAAAAATTTAGGGGGGAAAAAGGATTAAATTGTAGAATATTAGTAAAGAAAATATTCGAATTTTATAACGATCTAAAATAATATTATTTTATATATAAAATCAATTAAGATTTTTTAAAGTTAAGAGTTAAGAGTAAAGTTAAGAGTTAATTTTTAAGTTAAAGTTTTTTTAAGTTAAATAAAAGATTAAATGTCTTTTCTCAAACTTAAACTAAAACTACCGACAAAAGGTTAAACAATATTTTATTCATCACATATTTATGAAAATTGCCAACGGATATAGCTCCTTCTTTTTTTTCCTTCTGAAATGTTGCATAACTGAAGGGAAGTCGTAAGAAATGCAACCAATTCACGTCAAGGAATGGTCTAAAAACCGATATCATTTTTCAAAGAAAATTTATTTCAATTCAAAGCATGGCAACGGAAAGAATCAATGCATAAATGATTCAGAAATCCTTTCTTTCATAAAGGAACGAACCTGGAAATTCTTTAAAACAGGAACTTAAACCTGACTTTGATAAATCGATGGGAAAAAGGTGATTTTTTTTTTCATCCTCTTTTTCATCTTTCAATCATAAATCCCAAAATAGAGATGGATAAAAAAAAAAAAAAGTAAAATATCGATGCCCCTTTAAAGCTTTATCATTTTTCAATCACAAGAAGATGGAAGACTGCTTCGTGCCTTGCATTAAAACTGAAGATAGCTGCATGATAGTTCGTCCATTATGAACAAACTGGACACTGTCACCCACTTCAACAATCTTTTTTTTCTTTCAATACTCTTTTTTTTTTTGAAAATTAAAGAAGTGGGAAATATGTTTATAAAAATATTAGGCATAACAAATCAATATATCAGATGTTCACTCTTATCGTGTCCCACTAGCTAATTTCTAAACAGTTAGAGAGAGACATATAATTCCATTTGGAAAAAAAAACTTTAAATGGTGAAAAGAATTATATTTTGTCTTGTTTGAGTTAATTAATATATTTCTCCAAAAGTTACGAAAATCTAACTTTTTACATAGTCTTTCAGTTCTATCAATTATATTTAGAATGAAATTCTTTACACTGTTTTACATTACATTTTACACAACATTTTAAACATCCAAAAAATCATTTCGACAGTCACTAAAATGGTTGACTTATGAAACGTTGAACATCATATTTTAAACGAATTTTAAACATAAATTCGAGACAAATCTTAAGGATTTGTTTGCAAATTGAAATTATATGTCGATGTGTTATTCTTTTAAATTGTTCCTTAAAATAAATTAGTATACGACCCTCTCCCAAGATCCATCAACTGAAATTCTGTCAATTTCAGCTACCAAAAATTGGATTTTTTTTTTCTATCGCACGACTAAGACTGTTAACAATTTTTGACCAAATATGAGTGTCAGAACCGAGAAGACGAATAACAAAATAGAATTCATATTTTTTTCAGAAATGTATTTATTGAATGCATTATTTATTTGGAAATGCATCAAACAACCTAAAATATAATTTTTACCGTAATTTAAAGCAGTTTTCCCAACTGGAACTATATGTCTATCTACAATTTTTTAGAAATTAGCTATTGGGCCATAATAAGAATGATCCTTTTATGTAATATAGTCAGCTGATTTTGAAAACATTGAAGGATTCAAGTGAAGTAATCTTCAAATTCAAAAAATGATCAACTATCACAAGTGTTTTGATAGTATTTTAAAATATAGCATTTACGTCTCTTTATTTAATGCTTTCATTTTCTGTTAAAATATTTTTCCCTTTCACATTTCCAAATTTATAACTTATGAAAGTGGTTTCTGATGCCCAATCCCTTTCCTTCAATTTTTATTACTATCGTCTGGTCTTCTGGATAAAATAAAAGAACGATACTATTGAGTAAATAATCCATTCAGAATAAACCATTATGAAGGATGGCACAACAGTCCTCACACATACACGCAAAAATGCTTTACATTCGTTGCATTGAGACTGCAATTAAAATTGCTGCAATTATACATAGTAGAAAGGCAATGCGTCTCAACAAAGTAATATTTCTCACAGAGTATAATGGGTGCATACAAAGAGTTATGACAGCTATTGAGAGAGGTTGATACATTTTTTTTTCGCAGTCATTAGGTGCTTGAACTCTTTTCTAAGTGGTGGCTGCATTCAAGTATGACTTTTGACATTTCTCTCACAGGTGTTCTCTCACTATTTTGTCACTCAGCTGTAGTTTCGAATGCAAAGAGTAACACATAACAAAGAGTAATATACAGGCCACTTTATTTGACCACCTTTAATGTGAATGAAGCGAATAAAAGTAATTCGTTACATTTGGCATTGAGATTATTTAATAATATTTGAATGAAATAATTAATATTAATTAATTTTAACAAAAAAAAATTGCACCTAATGAAAGACATCCAAAAGTTTCGCTGAAAAATTGCTTAACCAAAAATAGCACTTTTAACTTAATTTTTTATACAAGTGTATTAATACAAAAATAGCACTGGTTTACCCCGAAACGACAGCTTAACCAGTATTTTCCTTTTTGAATAAGATTGTTCCATATTATTAAGATAAACGCATTTAAAATTTCTTCCAATGCAATTATTAAAAGCGAATAATTTAATGGATTGTAGAACAGTGATAGCATCAATAAAACAACAAAAACAGCTACCATTGAAAAAAGTTGTCTAAGCAAAACAAGAAGCAGCAACGCTCAAAGAACCATTTGGGTTTCTAGAGGGTTGTTTTCATTTAACTTTATAAGGACCACACCTTCAAACTCAGAAATCAATCCTTTAAGCCTCTCCAGATGTATAGCTCCCACCAAACAGCATAGAAGCCTCAAGGCACTGAGGAAAGACTCTCACGTTTCTATCATACGTGATCTACAAATCAGATGTATTCCAACATCATATAACTCAAAAATATTTTCAAAACAACCCATTTTACAATTGATAAGACCTCATTAAGAAAGAACAACAAGGAAAAAAGTGTTGAAAATAGTTTGTCAGTGGAGGATATTACAAGAAGGGCCATTTAATAGGCTACCATCGGCTAAAATATCAGCTGGAAGTACAGTGTAAAATAATCACTATAATTCCACGCCCTGCCTTTCGACTGTGAAGCTTCGGCAATAAATCCAACACTTACCCGTTCTCTCTAATCACAGCCGTACCGAAATCTCGTAGGGGCTTCGTGTGAGGCAGACGCTGGTGTTAATTGAGGGGATGGATGAATTATAGCACGTGACTCCACATGCACAGATAGAAATCCCCGTAGCAAGAGTTAAAATGATACCCTGCCAAATTATACGGCAGTCGAGCTGAATTTACAGGAATACAGAGAATGATAAGAATTATCAAACAGAACACAAAATAGAAAGAGTTTTGTGTGCAGATAAGAATTTATCAGAGTAGCATTAAAACCTTAATGATGAGTATTAATAAGATGGAAATGTCTGGTGTGACGTGATTTTTTACAGCAATAAAACTGCAATTATGCAATGACTTAAATCAATGGCGTATCAATTTATTTTTAGCATGCCAATTATAAATAATAAAATAGTTTTTGAAACTATACAACAAAAAAAACCCTAATATATAAACTAAAAACAAAATCAGAGAACGAATCAGACTAAAAAAACAGAATAAACCTTATTAGATCCTATATTAAAACACACCATGAAATTATTTTAAAAAATTCCTCTTGGCAAGCTGGAAGGTAAAAGTAGATTCCTTTACATCTAAGTTACTATCTAAGTTACTAATCTCTTCTATGATATTGCAGCTATAGAAAAACTTTAAATACAAAAGTTGTTCGTCTTAATGAGACGCTAATTTGGCTAATTGGATTTATTTTTCTATCATCAGAATTAAAAAAAGTTATAGCGAAGTGAAAATTTCAATTCCCCATCATTTCCAACCCGTTGGAGCTAGATGAGCCATTTATGAACTCGCCCGAGATTGTAATGAGTAATAACTAAATAAAAATATGTTGGAAACTTCAGTATAATTAAAGGTTATAAGTCAACAAGTATCGAAAAGTAATTAAAGAATAAAGTCAATTATATTAGATTTTTTGTTAAAAATTTACTAAAAAACAACAGATTTTGTATTTCTTCTTTCCAGCTTTGGGTAGGAAAAAGTAAGTATTAAAACATATGAAATGCAAAATCCTTTGGATGGGAGCAATTGGAAGCCTTTGGAAGTGGGACTTTACTTCTTTTTAGATTTATATTCTATTTGGAAAAACTATAATAATGAATATTAGAGAGAGTGATTATTAATTCGAATCATATTCTCATAAAGTATGACTTAACAGAACCAGAGGGAACGGTCTTCCCTCTGGTTCTGTTAAGTCTTAAACTTTCTCGCATATTTTCTAATAAAGATGCTATCTCAAAGAATGTCTCCTTGCATGGGTTTGGCGTACAAAGATTATGAAATATTAACATTTGGAGAAAATTTAGCATTTTTACTGAGTCTATCTGTCATATTTGAAGAGTTTTTTTCAGCGATTAATCTCTGGTATGCAGATAATAGTATACCAAAATCAAATTTATGTTTTAGACAAATTTTTCCCATCTGGTTGAACTCAAAATTTGATCCAAAACTGCATTTGTAGTCACAAAATACCAAATTTGATATATTTAACTCATTGCGTTTTTGCGTTATCTCGTCTACGTGTTTCTGAAAGTACAGACCGACAGACGATCCAACAGACGTTGGATTTGGTTCAAAATTGGGTAGGTACCTATATTATAGACTTGTTAATTGTATCTATCTATCTATCTTCATTCTGTAATTATCGTGTTAACTCATATTCAAACAGCCGGATAGACAGACTTACTACGAACGGATTTTGCTCAAAATTTGATTCAAATATACAAATTTGGTGGAAAACCCGTATATCGAATTTCATCAATCTAGCTCAAAGCAGTTTTGAGTTATCTTTGTCACAGACAGACGGACGAATATTTTTCAAAAATGTGTTTTTCGAACTCAGACGTGGAAATTCGTCCAAATCTCGATTTCGAACTATTTGATGATTACAATACTTCCTCTATACTACGTATACAAGAAAATAAAAAGAGCAAAACTTTTGAAACTTGAAAAATGGAAACTAAGATCTATATTCTCTAATTTCTAAGAGTAGAATACACAACTTCACACAATTAATATCAGAGTAGCCAACTCCGGAAGTCCCCAGGAAACTTGGAAACAATTTAATTCAAATCAAATAGTCTATGTAATTTTTTTATAAAAATCTATGGATTTACAATGTTATTTGCAAATTATTACAGATACCTGAGACGACAAACATGAAACTGAAGTAATTTTTTTAAAAAAACTAATATTGATTTCCAAAGACTTTTTTTCATGTGCATATGAGCTGCTCCGGGAACTGAATCGTTGCCAATTAGAGGAGAAAAACTCCTTTTAATTATATACAGAAAAATAATTAAAAAGCGGAAATAAATATAAACGATGCAAATTACTGTATCAAAACATGCGGAATACGTACAAATTTGTTTCTAACAAAGCATTTTGTCCTTTTCAACGGCTAGAAATTGATCCTAAAACTATCATTTCATTTTTCATTTTATTTATAAAATTGCATATATTACTTTGATAGATACATTCCTAATAATAATGTTGATTTAGCATTTATCAAAAAGTCCTTGAGTAAACGGTAATAACTAAATATGGCGATATCTGTCTTAAGCATATCAAGGTTACTAACTCAAGGTTCAAAATTCAACATTCTGTCATAACTGAAGTCCTCATTAGTTTATGAAATAGCTGATATTTTTGAATATAGGTTTACAGAGCTGGGTTTTGAATTCAACATGCAGGTCTGTCCCTCCTCCTGACTGCCCGGTGATTATATGCTTTCCCGAAAACCAGTATCAATGGAGGTTATTTCAGATAGCATGGTCAAATATTTCACCTTTGATTACATGGTAATCCACAATCGTAGTCATCGGTATTGATTGCTCAGTTAAGATGACAGTGTTTGGTTTTCATCACTTCCGTGAAGTTCCAATAGGTAGAAAATTATGGGGAAGAAATAGGCTTAGCAGATGGCCTTCAGTAACCACTTATATCCTTAAAGAGTTAATTGGTGTAGATAGCAACATCATGAGTCATAGACAAATAACCTTCAAATGGGTTGTTTGTCAAACTTAAAGTGGGTTTACACTCGGCCAGTTTTAAGACGGACAGTAGGCAGCGCATGCGTAGAAAAGCTGAAAAATGCTGTTAGGTCCATCGCAAGTACTTGTCCCTATGGGACAACAGCATGCCGCTGCATTGTATTTTTTTTTTTTTTTTTCCTTATTGCTCATGCGTTTGTATAATTTGGCGTTAAAAAAAACTGATCACGTATCATAGATTAATTCCGACATTTTTTTTGTTGTTCTTTATTCTTTCTGATGCGAGTTTGTGGTTTTTTTAAAAAATTTATTTGCAATTTTTTTCTATAGTTTTCCAAATTTAGGTACGTTGACCTCTTTTTTTATTTTATCACGTTTCTTTGTGTAAATATTCATCATTTTAATACGATATGCAGTGGAAAAGATAAATTCAGGGACGCCAAAATGGCAATTTATAGCCAAGTATGGAATTCTTGAATCTATCTTAAGAAATTGTGGCAAACATAAATCAATCCCTTTCTGCACATGCTTTTTCGTGTAACTGGTCAAGTGTAAACCAACCTTTACTGTGATCATAATCTTAAAAAAATAAAATTAACATTATTATTTCACTTTAACGAAATTTGAAATATTTTCAATTTTGTGAGTTTAAACGTGTATTAAAATTAAAATACAACGAATTAAGATAATGCGCTTGTGATACACGATAACAAAATTTCTGAAAATGCAAGAAGTATAACATCCATTTAAAAGCTACTGAATTATTGCTTTTTTAATCGAATACTAGAAATTTAAAACTGTGATTATTTCAGTAGGACCACCTTTTAATTTAAAAGAGAAAAGCTAGTTTGAAATTTAAACATGAATTGTCGTTTGTTTAGGTAGTCAAATACATATTTGTAACGTTTAACTTATATTTCTGTGAACAGCTAAAGTAATAATTTTTCTGAGAGACATTTTAATTCATACACCAGATTACATCCTTTTTTACTCGTTTAGTTTTGGAATTAATATGTCGAAAACAAGTAGACAGACTCTTAAATCTATAAATATAAAATTAATATTAATCTTAATAAATATCAAATTAACCGTAATCTTGATCCATAAATATAAAATTGAATGTCCGCTAGTTAGTTTGTTTAAATCTAATGCGATTCTACACCTATTAATGGATTCGTATGGAATTTGAAGCATATATTTCTTAACGCCAGATGAATATTAATTGTTTATGCAAAAACTCATAAATAATAATTGATCAGGATTCTAAATCACTCATAAAGATTTAGGGTCTTGAAATCTCTTAAGATGAGTCTAAGTGTATTTGAGTTTTCCTCTTTGTAACATGTATACAAACCAGAAAAACGTTAGTGGAACCATGGGTATAATGGTTAGTTATAATATAATTCCAAAATAGAGAGTATACTAAAAATTATTTCCAGGGCATAAGAAGATGTACAGCATGGAAGTAATATCAAAATTTCGAGGTTGAATATTTTGGATCTATTTTAGAAATTGAAATTTTGACCTATTTCGGACCTGAATTTTCGACCTATTTTAGACTTGGATGTACAGCATGGAAGTAATATCAAAATTTCGAGGTTGAATATTTTGGATCTATTTTAGAAATTGAAATTTTGACCTATTTCGGACCTGAATTTTCGACCTATTTTAGACTTGAATGTTTTGGAAATATTTTTTTTTTTTATCAAAGTCTCGATGTTGTATATTTAGCAGAAGAAAAAGTAAGAATTCTAAAACTGAGTTTAAAAAAAATTCAATTTTAAATTTCAAGTATTACTTAAGTAAAGGATTGCAGGGTTTGTTCGATTTTTAACCCTTTCTAGGGCCGTGGGAAGTATGCTTCCTAACAAATTTATCAATCTTTCTGTGAAATTTTCTAGGTTGGCATAAGTTCTGACAAATTTTTCTGAAAAACAGAAATTTAGATGCTTCAGTTCTTTATCAAAAATGATGTATCTTGATTTGTTACTTAATTATTAATTAATTAATTAATTAATCAAATTAAATTTAATAAGCTAAAGGAATCCCTTTTCTTATTCTAATTTCAAGCCTAAAAATATTTTAAGATAATATGACTAGAAAAAAATGACTCTTTAAAGGGTTAACAAAGAAAAGTGAAGTAAATAAATTACTCGCATTTAGAATTACTCACGTTTCAGAACTGAATTCAAAACTGACAAAAGATTAGATAGAATGATTCTACTACGTCCACATCATGTAGACTTTTTCTGCAATTGAATAGTTTAAAAAAAAAACGGAAATGAAATTCTGAGCAGATTTCAGCAGCACAACATCGGCAGGGG
Source organism: Argiope bruennichi (assembly GCF_947563725.1). Taxonomy (NCBI): domain Eukaryota; kingdom Metazoa; phylum Arthropoda; class Arachnida; order Araneae; family Araneidae; genus Argiope; species Argiope bruennichi. The sequence goes on from NC_079154.1 coordinate 63,922,876, forward strand.
GAAGGGTACGGATCGAAAAGGCATACAGATGACGTATTCTCGAAGTATATACATAACGTATTTTCTTTCCCATTTCGTAAACTGCCACTTCCATCTCTTGTCACAACCCATAACTAAAACAAAACCAAGAAAGAAAAAAAAAATCTTCCGTAAGCGAATGTGACACATTGTTATCTCTTTTCATCCCATTTCAGCATTCCGCGCCGTTGAAAATCCATTTGCAAATAAAGAGTGGAACGTGTGTTCTCCGTGCACGGAAAATGCCATTTACTTGCGTAACGACGCATTGCCTTACTTCAATAAATACTCAGAGGAGGAGCGAGCAAAAAAAAAAAAAAAAAAAAGTTCTGTTTTCTCTAACGCTTTCGAAATTCTTCAACTGATGCTATTCCCATTTCCAGGGGCGTTACGAGATATACATCTTTGTTTAGAGCCGAGTTTTTCTTCTGGCTTTTTTTCTTAACTTTTCTTCTTCTTTACTTGGAAGAAGTAGCTGGCTCCTTCTTCATCCTCCATTGAGTCGTGAGTGCATTGTTTCCTCTGCATCCTCTCCTTCCTCACTGAAGGAGAGTAAGAGTAGAGTCATTTAACTTAGCTGATTCAGAGCTATTGATTCGCTGCTTCAGATAGCAATCATTGCGTTAGGGCTTCTGCTTACTTTAAAGCAATTGATTAAAAAGTGAATTTTGTTTGGTAAACGGAAGAGTTGTCGCAAACGAGTTTTCCATCCAGTGAACGAGATTAAAATGTAGGATTACACGAGATGTGAGTTTGTTTGTAACAGAATTTAAGCTGGTGAAGCAGATGTTATTATTATAGGAGAAAATACAAATAAGATATTTAATGGAAATAAATAACGGATTCTTCCATAAGGCTGTTCAAAAAGTTTGCCCAAATTTTAAAGATCAATTAAATACAAAGTTAATAATATACTTGAATGTTTCAAAGCTAAAATTTATTAATCGATTAATTCACCGTAGAATGTAGAGTGAAAAAGAAAATTTGAAAAAATTGCATATCAAAATGGACTTACGAACTATTAAGGTGTACGTACACACTTGAAACTTCGAAAATCGTTCAAAATACCAAATATTTTTTTTATTGTTTAAAAATGTTTTCTGATCCTCTAGCTTTCAAACAATACCAAGATGTTGTCAATATTCGAAATAATTCTCGAGTTATAATTATTTTTCTTGAGGTGCTTTTATTAAAAACTCTAGTTATGTTTTTTTTAAAATTCATTTTATGAAGAATGATATTTTCCCACTATGTTGCTTCATACAAACAATCACAACTCCACAAGAAATGAACCAAATACAATTATTTATATATCAAAATAATGTGTATGAAACAGCGGATGTTTTGTGCTTCAATCAAAGTTATATTTATAGAAATAAATTTTTTATAGCTATTTAAAAGTTAAAATTATAGAAAAATCTCGCATTTTCTATTCATCGTTGATGAAAAATATATTTAAAAAAACTATATATTTTTATAATTTGATTGAGGTAGACAACTAATATTAGGAGGGCAACTAATAACATGAAGACTAATATTAGGCATAATTTCCAACTAGAATTGTGTGTCTGTACAAATTAGAATTTAAGATATCATGTTTCAAAAAATATGCTAATTAGCTCATTAAATATTATTTAATTAATTAATAATTAGTGTAATATGGTTGTTTCTCACTGAAATGAGTTTAAACATATATTAATGCACAACTGTAAAGAAACTGGACTTTTAAAGTTAACATATAAAAAAAAAAATCTTCTAGTGTGTTCGTACACCTTAAGTCCGGTCAAATTATCTTTGTCGTACTTAGCCTTAGTTCAAGTCAACATATTTTCTTTCCTAACATCAATATTATTTCAGCAGACCATTTTCTTCCTAGTTGACTTTCATAAGAAAAAAGAAATTCTTCATTACACTGAAAACAAGATAGCTAGAGATTTTTTTTATTTTTTTATTTTCTCATATGAGGTGTAATTAACAAATTAACATTCAGAGATAAATTTTGTTGATTAAAATATGTCCAGTATTGAATGTTTCAAAGTTAAAAGACTTTCTTTCATAGGACTTCGAATTGTCTTTATTTATACATTATACCAGCATTGAATTGATTGTGATGGTATTACACAAGGGATCTAAACTATTGAAACTATCAACCAAACAAATCGTTCACGTTTTCCCATGTTATTGCTTGGATTCGAAGTTCCTGCTCCATATACTTTTGCCAAAGGAAGGACAGGGATGCGGCGAGTGAGTTAATCGAACAAAGGAACAATACTCACTGACGTAATGATTAACTTTTCATTCATTTCTAATCAAAAAGTAATTTAAATTAAAACACTGTAGTATGTTCAGCTTCACTTTGTGCATTGAAAATAGTTGAAATACTACTGCAATTTGAGTTAAATTATATTTTTTATGCTGAATGGATGCAAAATTTATATGAAATATTATCTATATAATGTGGGAACACAGTGTTATAAAAATCGGTAGTACGATTGCAAAACTTCATCAGCGGGAGTAGTCTTTCCAAAACTTTCTCGCATAGTGTCTTGATAAACTTGTAATACCAGAGAACCCCTAAATGGCACTGGCGTACAATAGTTACGAAATATTAACTTTCAGCGTGAATTTACCATTTTTACTGAATCTGTCATGTCATCCTCGGCGAATTATTTGGCGATTAATCCCTGGTATAAGTTAACAGTATCTGAAAATCGAATTTGTGTTTTAGAAACGTTTTTCCTACCGATAGAATCAAAAATTTAACACAAACTGCACTTGCAGTCACAAGATCCCATACAAAATTTGATATATCGCGCTTTTGAAATATCGTGTTACATACTTCTGAAAATACAGACCGACAAATAGTAACCCAAAGTTGAAATTTGCTCAGAATTTGGTTGTGTGTCTATACTATTGATGTTAAATCTATGTACCGAATTTTTACTATCAAACCCTTTTCATTTTATAATTATTGCGGTAACATATATTTGAATAGCAGGACAGACGGATGACTTCCTTTGAACATACTTTTCTCAAAATTTGATAGAAATGTAAAACTTTGATGTGAAGACCGCATACCGAATTTCAACCGTCTACCTCAAAGAGTTTTTGATTTATCTTTATCGCAGAAAAGCAGGCGGACATTTTCCGAAAATAAGGTTTTCGAGTTCAGTGAGGTCTAAAACGTGGAGATAATCAAAATCTCGAGCTTGAATTTTTTGACGATAACTATACTTTCTCTATACTACGTATAGAAGAAAGTAAAAAAAGAGTATTTTAGAATAATGTAGAATTTACATCTATAGAGGACTAAGATAAAGCCATCCAAACATAACAAAAAAAAAAAAATAACTGATATCATCTAATCATTTTAGAATGTGGACAAGCATCAGCGCATGATCAGCCAGACACCTTTTTTTTCAACGTTACATTGTTCCAACACCTACACCAATGGAACTCAACAAAGAGGTCAACGAACACCTGAAGAAGGGGAAGATATTTGGCAAAGGGGGGATGAAGGTGGCTAATAAATGACCTGACAGATGAGGCAAGCACCCTAAAAGCATCCAGTATCTATTACGAGGGAAGCCCCACCAAGGCTTCCTGCAGCGAAACTCGATGCTAATATTTTATCCGTTATCCTTTCCGATTTAGCCTTGTAGGGTAACTTCCCTGCCACACGGGGAAGCCAAACAAATAGGCTGTCGTACACCTGGTTGGACAACGCAGACATTTATCCCCCCTCTTAGTAAAAAGTGAGTGCAATCACTCATAAGAAAGATGAGCTGACTTAGAACCAATGGATTCTTTTATAGAGACGTGCAGATCTCAGCATGGGACATGTCACGATAGAGGAACGCCAAATGGTTTGGATTTTGAGTTTCAGGCAAAGGGATATCAGTGCTGGAGATTTATGTCAGTCTTGAAGTAATCGTTAAAAATCTGTTTTAGACACCGCTGTTAACAGACAAACTATTAAAAAGCTAATAGGGAAAAAATTCCCTCAGCAAAAATTTAACTTTCATATACCAATCGTGATTACAGTTACAAAACTTAGCAATCGGAACTAAGTATTCTCAAATTCTTATCTGCCTGTTTATACTCGCTATATATCAATTATATACATAAGAATTTCGTGTATTTTATACAATGACAGAATAAAAAATGCTAATAATTTTTTCTTAAGTCACAATCAATAATCTTATTAAGGCAATTCTAATTTCAACTAGTGCTCGTTTTGTTTCCACATAATGCATGCATTAGTGACCTGGAACACATAATGTATCAGCTAGTTCTTCAACTAGTTCACAAGGCAATTTTAATTTCAACTAGTGCACATTTTGTTTCACCATAATCCATGCATTAGTGAACCGGACACACATAATGTATTAATTAGTTCTTCAACTAGTCCACAAGGCAATTTTAGTTTCAATTAATGCATATTTTGTTTCCACATAATGCATGCATTAGTGACCCGGAACACATAATGTATTACTTAGTTCATACTTTGATTAAGCTTTCGATGGATTATAAATGGATTCCGTATACTGTAGAATGTATGATCAGATTATAACATGCCAATTTTTTTATTTCTTCTATATAAAAAACAAAAAAATGAAAGGTGGCAAACTATACAAAAATAGCTTTACTTTACTTTATAGCATTTGATTATAATAAAACACTTCGATGCAACTTTAATTCACATACTCATAAAATTAAAATGGAACATTAAGAAACAAATACAAGAAAAAAGAACCAAGCTTTTCTAATAAATAAAGAATAGTAAAACATTTATTATTCGAAATCTCTTGCCATAGTAGCCGTAGTCTTTAAGCCAAAAAAGCCATCCATTACAATTTTTGAGATTCCACATAATGCATGTATTAGTAACACGGAACACATAATGTACTAATTAGTCCATACTTTGATTAAACTTTCAATTAAATATATGAAATCATAAATGGATTTCCCATATCGTGTAAAATGTTTAATCAGAGTATGAAATGCCAATGTTTTCATTTCTCCTACGTAAAATAAATAAATAAATATAATATGTGTAGATACAAACTATACGAAATAGTTTCTGTATAAAAGCAACTTTATTTGAAATCACATTTGATTTCAATAAAACACTTAGATGCAATTTTAATTCACACACTCTTAAAATTTAAGCGGAACATTAAGAAATAAATAAAGAAAAAGAACCAAACTATTCAAGTAAAGAAAGAATAGTAAAACATTCATTATTCGAAATCTCTTGCCACAGTAACTTGGTAAAAGTGATTTCAAATGGTAAAGTCTTTAAACCAGAAAGACCATCCATTACATTGATGACTTGGTGGTTTCCGGCTGTAAACGTAAATAACGGTTAATTTATTATTTACAAACGTTTAACTAACGTTAAGTTGTACGGTTAATGATAATGGGAAGTAAATGAAGAAGGGTAGGGAACTATCAGTCTAAAGGAATGAAGATTAAATACACCTATTAACACTTTAATGACCTGCTCTCCTTTCCTAGCAGACGGCCGTAACTGAAATTTACGTTATTTAGCGGCGAAGACAATTAACGTCTTCTACGAGACATTAATGTATCAAGTCATCGATTCACTTGACCAAAGAAAAGTTTACGTTCCGACTAATAGTATTTAATGTATGTAGTTTACAGTGTCTTACTATTAAAATAACAGTAAGTCACTGTATTGTATGTATGTATGTTAAATATAATACAAGACACTATAAATAAAGTTAGCATACTGATTATATGCTAACAAAAAGTGATAGTAACTAAATAATATCAAATGATTATCCAAAATTCATGAAACAAAAAAAAAGAGAAAATTTTAAAACGAACAGACTTTGAAGTTAATAATGTGAGTAACATATGTAAATTTTGGTTATTTTAATTAATTACACGGTAGGATGGAAAATGAATATCGATGTTAAAAAAAATGTGAGGTATTTTCCATTGCGATTGATTAGTATTTCGCATTTATTTCTATAGATCTGACATATTTCTTAACTTCAGACATCAAAAATTCTCAAAGAACATCTTGTTTATGTTAACGTAATGACGACAATTCATGGTTATGCAATATGTAGCAATTGCGCGGTGCCAAATTAATTTTAAAATCATTTGTGCTAGTTATGGAATATTAGCAAAACAAATGGTAAGTTGAAAGAGCACATCTTATCATGGCATCGTTAAATTTTTTTTCACTGTTTTGGCAACACGTGAGAAAACATTATCGTATTTTAAAACAACCTTGTTATGTCTCTCGCTGTATCCTAGACGATTCTTCTTCTGTACTTTGTTCAAATTGATAATATGCTGCTTGTATCGTCCAATTGATGGTTTGATTGAGTTGCAACATTTTACAATGAATTCTTACTCTTTGCAGTGTGAATTGAGATTGTCATTTTCAAATCGTCGATTTATAAGCTTTATTCGATGGTCATGTTTACTATAAATGTCCAAAGGCAACTGAAATATATCTGCCATAGTTTTCTTTGCAATGAAATAACATAACATAACTTCCTACAATTTTAAAAAATTCAGCAAGTTTTTTTTCTAAGCTAAAGAAATATCTTTTGAATATCAACCTGAGGTCGCATACTGATTTTTAAAGTTTGTTGTCAAACCTTTCAAATACAGTTTTTCTATTTCTTCTCAAGCAAGCTGTACTACTAACGCCATCTAATAAAAACAGGAGAAATTATATTTATCATCTAATAAAAAATCAGAATACATTAAATTCAGAAACGGAATGGAATATTCAATATATAACTTATATGGAAAGGTCTGTAATGAGTAGAATATCGTCTACGATTTCCAAAATATTTGCGACAATTTGCATTTGAAAGAGAGAATTTTCTTAAATTCTGAAGGATGATCATTTAACGAACTTTAAAAAAAAATGAATCAGATTTCCCGCTGTAAAAACAGTTTAACTTCCTTATAACAATGACTGTTAAATATATTCTAGAAAAAAAATCTTAACTGAATAGTGTAAAATTTAAAATTTTCATTTTAATGGAGTCATAAAAGACGCCAATTTCCCCACATAAATTATCATCCATCAAGAGATTCCGTGATGAGTTTAGAATTTGAAATAAAAAAAAAAATCTAACAGATTATTTTTAAATGTTGAGATAATTTATATTTCTTTTATCATACTTGTTCATAAACTCTATAAAAAGTTTTAAACTTTATTTCTACCAGTTTATGGTTAATTCATAGTTTTTCATGGATAATACATTCGGCTTTGGCTTTCTTAATGTTTTTGACAGTCTTAGAAAGTTCACCGCGATTTTTTAAGACTACTGATTTGACAGTACTGATATATTTCATTCCAAATAAGTTTATTTGAAGTCAAGCTCATGTTTTCCGTTTTTGCTAGTAAATTTTATGATCTATTTTTCTTTTGCAATCAAATATAATCGAAATGTGAAAATTTCCTGATCAAAAATATTTACAAATGGACAAAAAGCTCTAGATAATGTGCAACTATGTGATGTACTTCAACTGAAAAATCACCATTCTAAATGTAACAAATCTTTTAAATCGAGATTTTCAAAATAAATCTGCAATACTTAATTTTTATTTCCTTTGTTGATCGAGAGATTCCAATGAGTTTCACATGTCTCTTCAAGATGTCGAAAGACTATTTATTATCAATTGGAATCATAATTAACTATATTCTCATATTCAAGTTATGAAAGTTTAACCCTAATTTGACATATTCCTTCTTGCCAGGTGTCACCATTAACTACCTGCTATTTCTATTTCATTAAAGATAAGCACAGTTTATTAATATATGTTCCAAATTGGTCATAGAAAAAAAATCACCAATTTTGTTTCAAAATCATCATATTTATATTTCCTATTATTTAAGTACCGCTCTGTTAAATAATACAGAATTTTAAAGGTTTATTCATTATCGAATAACTATGAATTATTTGCGTCTAATGTAATTACATGAACAACAGTCTCATTTTTTTTTTTTTTTTTTCCTTATCAAAACTTACTTTTCACCATACGATCTGGGCATTTACAGAACTAAAAGCTACGACCATTTGATCTATGACAAATTATCCTTCACCCCCCCCCCCCCCCAGATTCTTCCGCTAGAAATATCGCGAAACTCTAGAATACTGTTACTTTTTGAAACCCTAAACGTCGTTTTTATCATCCACCCTCACACCTTCGTGACAAAGTGAGAACGCTACCACCCCCGCAGATGAAGAAATCGACACCTGTAAATGGAACTTCCCCAAGCGGCAGACGGCTCGAGTGTCACGTGACAGGGGCGGCGACCGGGATCAACACCATCCGTCAGCCCCAGTAAGAAGAGAACGTCTCGTTTCTTTATTATTTGGAAGCTATTATCGGCGAGTCGTTATCTTTCCTAGAACCGCACCCCGGTGTACTTTTTATTTTGTCATCATTATCGCTTTAAAATGCAGCGAAATATGTTTTCTTTGTATACAATTATTTTTTTATGTAGCTTATAGTTATTTTATATAAATGTAGATATTGGTACTGGTATTATACATAAATATTGAGTATATATTTGTGTTTTCTCATATTTATGCATGTAATTTAATTGATGAAATTTTTACAAAAGAATGTCGTTTCTCCAAAAATGAATTAAAGAGCCCTTTTTTTCAATAAAAAAAAAATTATATTAGTTTTATATCATGTGTTTATATGCAATTGTGTCATTAATTCCTCTTCGTCAAGATTTATGTTAAAAGGTTTTGTAAAGATTAATTCGCTTAGATACCAGATTTTTATTTTTTCTCATTTAGGGCATAAATTAGTACATACGGTATGACACAAAAGTATAGGAATTTTATTTATTTTTTGAAAAAAAAAATTCATTACAGAGCTTCTACTTCTCCTGCAGATAATCTCACTTCTCTTTTTCTGCGTACATTCATCAGTACCGAGGGTTGAAAGAATTGGGCGTGGAATCAACGGTTTATTGAAAAATAAACAAATTTTTTTATGTTAATTACCTGAATATGAGACAGAGATTTTTTTTTTTCTGTTTTCTCATCTGAATCCCCATTAAGACAGCCCATACATGAGAAATTTACTTAGTTTTATTTTGATTTCATCATTAAAAGGAAAATACCTGAAGATTTTGTAACATCGCAATTTAAAAGTACTATGGACGCCGATTTTAGCCATCACTTTGGTTTAGTTTAATTATATTAACCAATTTTGTAACCCATTTTTAAAGCAACACTATTTATATGAACACGAAGCAAAGCAACAACAACTTTAGTTTGGGGGCGGCCTCGTAATTTTGAACCACAGTCAGATGACGAGGACGACACCTAAGCTGGCATCCCCCTCTCCAAACTCCCTGACGGATTTAATGTGCACCAGATCCGCTTACAAGACGGTTATTTAGTGGAATCGGATCTCGAACCTGAAACCCTCCGGGTCTGAAGCCCGGACCTTACCAACAGGCCACTGCGGCTGGATCCAATCCAAAGTGATCAGTGCAATCAATAAAGTAATATAATTCTATAAGGACAGAAGGAAAAATAGAATACACATCATCATTCATATTATGCATTCTTTGAATTAAAAACCGAAAATTCGATTCACTGAAAAGTATTCATACATGTTTCATTCTTTATAATTCCTCAAAAGGTTATCGAGACCATTAAGTTATCAAGCATTCGTTGGATAAATTGTAACTAGCTATAATTCAAAAATAATTTCCTGACATTAGAATTATTACAGAACTAGCCGCCTTTGGCGACCAGCCGGTCCGCCAATCTTAATGCTCGTTAAAATTTTAATAATTAAATATTTTATGTAATTCCTACTTTAATAGCTTCTTTATCAAATATTTTAAAGCTTCAAATTTTGATAGTCATGTAATTCACTCATAATAATATAAAGTCCTTCAGCCATAACATAATATGTATCTCTCTAATTTTCTGTTAGTTCCGGTAGAATTTATGCTTAAAATTAAAATCGAAATGACTAAACTGCAATTAATATAATATTTTTTACTGAAACAAAGCATTTTTTTAATAATATGATTACTGAAAATAGTCACTGAGCGTTAAAACTTTATGGGCACTAAAGAATATCTTTCTTAATTTATGTAATATCTCAAGAATTTGTCAACAAAATTTTCTCAGATTCATCATGAACAGATCGATTCATTAACAATGTTTAATTTTAAATGCATCAAACTTTAAGAAAATAAAATGAATCGTTTAAAATAATCGGTCGAAAACAGGTTTAAAAAACTACTTTAAAAACGATGTACTTAAAACTATAAACATATGCAAAAAAATATATAACTAACATAAATACAATTTAATTACAAAAGCATGCAACTAACCTAAAAATAATTTAAATCATCCGTTGATAAACGGTTGTCATGGCAACAATCAGAATGCGCATGCGTGAATTTTCTTCGCCAGCTCCGGTAACGCAAATGCGTAAATTTTTCTACGCCAGTTAGGGTAACGCTATGCAGATTATACATTTTTAATTTCCTTTATTCTGTGTTATTTTAATTCAAAAGTACTTCAGAATGAATCTGAAACATGGATTCATTAACAATGTTTAATTTTAAATGCATAAAACATTAAGAAAATAAACAGAATCGTTTGAAATAATCCGCCGAAAAATGTTAACCCTAGCCTCATTTCTGTTGGGAGAAAAAAAGTCTTACTCATTTGGCGGTGGGGAAAATGGAAGATTTTTTTGGCGGAAAAGTTGGCGGTGGGGAAAATGGAAGATTTTTTTAGCGGGAAAGTTAGTTTTTAATTAATAATTAAAATTTCAAAAAAAGGGACCCCAGGTGCACATTCCCGACCTCTAAGGTATACATGTACCAAATTTGATAGCTGTATGTCAAATGACCTGGCCTGTAGAGCGCCAACACACACACACATTGAGCTTTATTATAAGTATATAGATATAGATAAATATTTTTACCTGTGAAAGATATTGACTTATAAAAAGACATTATCTTCGACAGTTGATAGTTGCAGTTTTTGGCATTTTCATTTTAGTGGCCTTCTTACCAGTGAGATGAAGGTGTCTCTCAAGGTTCGTTCGATTATTGAGTGGTATATTCAAAATAATATCAATGAGGGTATCGGAAAATTGATTATACTCAAGGAAAACTCTTCCGAACAAAACAATAATAACACTTTAGTTCGGTGCATGGTGGCATAGGTAGAAAATGAAAGAAATTCGCCAAATGTTTCGAGTAATGCGTATTCCTTTACTCTAATAGCAGACTTTTCAGGATTATAAGAAATTCGGAAAATTGGAAAGGTTCTAACTAGCAATAGTTGGTAAGTCATTAGCATATTATTTGATTGTGAGAAAAATGGATTTAGAACTAGAAAACAACTTTTGAGATCTCTCAGAATAATTTACCTGGTGTTATTGCTAAGATTTACGAAGAAACAAAAATGAAATTCAACTTCAATGACCTTATGGTGGATTCATTCAACGTCAAAAACACTATAAAAAAACCCCTGAAATTTTCAACAACCAAAGCATGCCAGTTGAAAATCCTCAACATTTTGATGAAAATGGATGAATATTTATTTACATTCCAGATGAGGTGAAATCGTTCTGAGGTAACTTTTCCTGTTGGCCTGTGCTGTATTTAGGAAGCACTAATTAATTTTATTCCTTATTTTAACCCTTATATGTATGCTGCTCACAAAATTCATCAATCTTTTGTATGACGTTATGTAAATTGGCATAAGTTGTGACAAATTTTTCAATAAGACAGAAACTTAGATGCTTTAATTCCTTATCTCAAACAAAATGTGGTGTCTTGATTTTTTACTTAATTATTAATTAAAAAAATTAATTAATCGGAAGAAATTTATCTAACAAGCTAAGTGAGTTGCTTTTCTTAAGCGAATCATAATCCTAAAAATATTTTAATATACCATTACTAGAAAAAAATGGCCTTTTAAAGGGTTAACAGCCTTTGCTCTTTTATTATATTTTTACAATATCTTCGATGAAATTTTAATTTTAAGTAAGCGTTATTGCCACAACTAGTCTTTTTATTTTAATCAAAACTTGCATTTACTACAAAAAAGGATCTATATATATCAAAGACACAATTTTAAAAAACAACACACAAAGTCGTTATGTTTTTTAAACACAAATGTAATTGAAATAAACCAGAATATAACATTACATATTTAGATGAATTTAAACTAAATTTTGCCTCCATGGAACTATAATAAACAATATTTTTGATGTCGCTTATGAAATTAGTATTTTGGAAGTTGCTTCTTTTTATGCATTTAGTGATTCATTTAGATTTCATCAAATCAAATTTTTGTCTCATTTTTCTGCAGTTTGAAATGTATCAAAAACATCTTAAGCATTTCAAATTGATATCAATCGATATCAGATGGTATTAATTGAATCTATATTTCATTACCCATTTTTCAACGCATCAATAATTATTAAATATAAATATATTATAAGAAGGCAATCATCAAGAGAAAGAATGTTTAAAAAAATACAACATTTTTACAAATTTTTCCTTAATCTCCCAATCAAATAAAAGATTTTATTTTAAAAAAATTCAGTTTATTTTACATTATTTCTACGATATTAAGATGGAGATATTCACTCCTCTAAAAATAATTAAAATCAAATAATCGACACAATTTTGACATCTGAAATTAATTTTGAAATAGCACAGTTGTTCTTTTTATTTATGCAATCTTTAATATGTTCGTTTACATTCTATACATCAGTATAAGCTCTACATAAAGGAAATGAAACTAAACAGCAAATACAAAAATAAAATAGCATTGTATGGCTTAAATAAATCTTCAACTATTTTTTTATATATTCGATTTAAATAATTATATGTGAAATGCAAGAAATAAAAAGTATTCCTTGAACACAAGCTTCATTTAAGTCTTAGAAAATGGCACCCATAAAAAGAATTTTTAAGAAAAGCGCTTCTAATTAAAAAAATAATTCATTGAAAGATTTAATTTTTTCTATAAATTCCATGTCTATGCATGAAAAGAAAGAGACAGAGAGAGAGAGAGAGACAGAGAAAAAAAAACACTTTCGATAAAAACACGAAAATACGATTCGATTCAACGCCCGTCGATATAACGTCATTTCGAATCGGAATCCCCACAGGGCCAGAACTTCATTAGCAGAAAATTTAATAAAGAAAATTCCAATACCGACCTATGGCAACGCTCCGGTAGAATTCAGGAAATGAAGCTTTCCATTATTATTATTTTATTGTCAAGAATTAAGAAGTTTGGTAGCTAATGAGGAAAGTAACAGCGGTCTTAAAAATTGGTTTTTATCTTTCAGTTTTTTTCAAAAGTTCGATTATTTTTTTCTTTCATTTTCAATTAAGAAAAGGAAAGGCATTTTTTTTTAAAACTGAAATGCGGAAATAAAAAAAAAGCGCACACAAAAACACTTTGAACATTCAAAATGCAAGCCTTCACCAAAACTAGTGCTAAAAAACAGTTAAGAGAATGTTTTATTGGACTTCCATAGCAAAAAAATCTATACAATTTATTTTTTGAAATCGTAGGAATTTTTTTTTTTCCGAATCTTAGAAAAAAAATTACACGATTTTTTCAACAAATCGCGTTTGATAAACAGCAAGGAACTATCTCAATCAGTTAAATTCACCTTAAAGAAAAACATTTTAAATTCCATCGAATCTATCTTTCACAGCATCAGAAAAACTACGAAAGAATGGAACGCGAAAATAAGCGAGACGAAAGTTTTAAGGCAATAGATGACGCGTAAATTTCAGGAAACGCATGCCTGTTTTTTACTGCATGCAAAAAAAAAAAAAAAAAAAAAAAATATTAATGACACCAAATGTTTTTCAGATGGTAAAATTTAATCAAATATTTCAATTAATTTGTGTAAAATGCCGAAACAGTAAATTTTTCATCAATTGTGGAATTTTTCATTGCTTTCTAAAATCTCTAAATATTTTGACAATATGCTAATTTTAGTTACCGTTTTATTTTGCATGAAAATATTTTGACAACATTGACAAATAAATTTATTGACAAAAATATTCTGATAATGTTCTATTATAGTTTTCTTTTACATCAGAATATTCTGAAATATATATATTTTTTTATTTTATCATTCTTAATTATATGAAGAATATTCTGACAATATTTAGTTAAAATATAATAGATACTCATGCAACCGGAGTATTCGTTCCAAATAACAGGAAATCTTTTATAACTTGTAGGCATTATATTTTGAATTTATGTCTGATTCAAAAGGTGTCTCTTAATTTGTAATTATGTATATTGCTACTGAGATAATACTTTTTTTAAAATAGTAAATTTCATTGTCTATATATATCAATATGTAAGTATACATATTTACTTTTTTAAGCAAATAAAAATAAAACGGTGGCAATGTGAAATTTATCATATGCATATTATCGAACTATTTATCTTGATTTATGAAAGATAATCACAAATTATTGTCTTGTTATAAGAACATCAGAATATTTGTGACCATTATTATACGAGAGTTGTATTTTTATATCTTTATTTATTGATTTAACAATTCTCTGTTTTATCATTCTTATAAACAAGTCTATCTGATTCATAATATTCTTAATGCATTTAAAAAGTAAAAATCAGAAAATTATTTCCATAATCTAGATTCACCCTTATAATATAGTTCCCTTTTTACGATGACACATGTTGTTTTGATCGAGACACATTTCTAATATAAAGTTACAAAAAATAAATAAAGCCGAAGAGTAATATTTGAATATCTGCATGTGATTCATGTAGCTGGAAAGTCCATATGCTATAATCCTGAATATAAAGCTTTTTTTAATTTTATTATTATTTTTTATTTCCCATAAATAATGTCTATTCTCTTTCATCTAACCATATAGCTTTTCTAAGTAGTTTTATTCTAAGTTATTGGGTTGCCATGGTTAAAAATCATAAATTCTCAGAATACGAAACTAAAAATGATAGAATAAAGTCAGCTAATGGCTCATTTGATAGTTTTATTCGAATAACTATAAAATATTTACATAAAATGAACTTGTTTAATCAGCTGCACAGCAGACATTTCGTTTCATGTTTTCTCCCCTCAAACTGATAACATCTAGATGCTTTAAATATTTCATGCTAATAAAGATGTTACAATATTACAACAGAGAACAGAATACAGAATCGTGGGCATTGAATATTCATGAGCTACTTAAAATGCTGTTTCTGGATCTAAAAATTATTTCGCAAAATACTTAATTTTTCAAATATATTTTACATACATACATGTGAATTTTAGTTAAATCTGGAGAGGAAAAAAAATTTCAAAGGAAAGATATAGAATATAATTTCTTCGTGTTTCGAATTAAATTTTATCCCCCAAATCTAATTATTTCAAAATTATTAGCAAAATTAAAGAATAATATTAGAACTTTCAATTTAGCTATTTAATAACATGCAAAATGAACGTGAATTCCTCGATAATTTTCAATAAAATGCTGCAACCGTAACACATCTCTATTGTTTCCAAGAAACTAATAAAAAAAATCGTTTTCACTTTCTAATTTATCAACATATTAATTTCAAGTAAAGTTTTTATACATGGCATTCCAGTTTTAAATATAAGTAAATAAATAATCTAATTCTTTCTGAAAAATGTCTGACATCAAGATAACAGAGTCGGAATAAAAGATTTTGATAAGAAAAATCTTTTTTATTAAGCAGTTTTTTTTTTTGCATAAAACAACTTTTCTGAAAGGTATAATATAGGCTCCACAAACAATAATAATCTCAAATTTCATTTCAATTTCACATCTCTTTTTAAAGATTTTGTTTTATCTTGTCTCAAAACAGGAAACTAACTTGTTCTTTAACACAAAATTCTCAGAAAATTCTTTCAGATGGAAAGAGTTTCATGACCTTTAACGGAAGTTCGCAACATTTTCGTGACTGCAAAATTTTGAACGAATAGCATTATAAATGCATTGAAAATATTATTGTTTTTGTAGTGTTTATAAAACTCGAAATAATCCAGTAAATAATAAAACCATCTTTTGAATAATTAAACGGAATCAGGTAGTAAACATATCATTTTTAAGCATTGATAATCTTTAATGAATTCTAGAATTCTAGAATTTAATTTTATAATTCCTTATCTATAGTGAATCATAAAAAAAAAAATTAAATAATGAGTGTTTTGACGTATATTTTTTCAGCTGCGGTCGAAATGGAAACTGGCGCATGCGCAGCTTATTAGGAATTTTGATTCAGTTTTTTTGTGCTTAGCTGTTTGAAAATTGTAATGTTTAATTAGAGATGTATGTAGATGTATGTGTTCGTGTAACAGCCATTTTATATAAGCCTGAATAAATAGATACTTCTCTTAATGATAGATTCCATCATTAAAAATTAGAAAATAGGAAATAAATTTTATATTTAAAAAAACCGAATCCGAATTAACAAACATATTTAGAATCGGTAATTGCAAATCAAGTTTTGGATGAATAATATTAAAAACATTCGCGTCCATTGACACAAAGGCTATTAAAATTCTGGAAAATTCGATATCGACTCTAAATATACATCAGATATTTAAATATTCTGGAAAATTCTGTGATACCCAAATTCATATATCAGTAGTATATACCCCATCTCACATATAAATTAGACTTATATTTCTTTCCGAGTTTTATTGAAAAAGAAAAATTGAAATTATTTTAGGACTTCTAGAAAAATCCATGGGATTTAATAAAGAAAACTTGTTTGAACAATATTAATGCTTTAGCTCTCAATTTTTCGAAACATATTTTTTTTTTCAGACGCAATTTCTTTTCCAACATTTTTTTTTCGACTTTTAACAAAGTTTCAATGCTGTGTGTCCGGTCTAAGTTTTCCTGTTTCGGTCTTCTTATTTGGAAATAGTTTTTGAAAAAAAAGGGGGAAAAAAAAAGATCGCTGATTCAATTTTGCTATCGGGACATCACTGAAAAAAAAAAAAAATCGAAATAACACAAAAAGATTTCAGACGAGGAAGAATATGAAACAAAATCCCAATAAAAATAATATGATGGAAAAAAAAAACTGATGGAATGTGTGTGTGTGTGTGTGTGTTTTTCCTTGGTCAGTATTAATGTTCTTTACAAAGCATTTCATTATTTGTCGTTCTCTACTACCACAAACTCTAACTGGTTGTCAAAGTCCTTTCTTGGATATATTTTTCTTTTCTTTACTAAAATATTTGACATTGAGAGGGAAAAAAATCATGTGGCAGATACAATAATACTTTTGTGACAAGAGTTTTGAAAGCATTTTCATTTAATTCTACACTGCATTCCCGGCGAAATATGTCTCTCGTTTCAAAGTAATAGGATTAAATTCGTAAAAACTAATGATAACCGAAAAAAATATAAAATGGAATTTATTTGAAAAGGGATTAAATATTAAAAAGCCGTGAATATTTGGATAAAACTAGATTTCATTTTGAAGAGCTATATTTATTCTAAAAGAATTGTGAATGTTTCAATGGGGATAAGTATTTCGTCAATATTTTAACATACAATCTTATGTTTGAACTAAATTTTTAAAATATCCGTGTTTAATTACTTGAATATAAAACATTAAAAAAATTTTACTAGCATATTAATAATAATTACCACTCACTGAATATGACTGGAGAAAAGAAACAAATAAGAACTTTATTTATTCTGAAAAAATTGTGAATGTTTTAATGGCGGTAAGGTGTTTCTTCAATATTTTAAAATACAATCTTACTTTTGAACTAAATTTTTAATATATCGTCGTTTAATTCCTTGAATATAAAATTTTTATTTGCATATTAATAATAATTGCCACTCACTGAATATGACTGAAGAAAGAAATAACCAAGAATTTTATTTATTCAGAAAGAATTGTGAAAGTTTTAATGGTGATAAAATAATTCGTCAATATTTTAACACAATCTTACGTTTGAACTAAATTTTTAAAATATCCACGTTTAATTCCTTGAATATAAAATATAAAAAAACGTTTTTTTACTTGCATGTTTATAATAATTGCCACTCACTGAATACGATTGGAGAAAGAAACAAACAAGAAGTTTATTTATTCAAAAAGAATTGTGAATGTTTTAATGGCGATAAAATGTTTCATCAATATTTTAACATGCAATCTTACGTTTGAACTAAATTTTTAAATATACGCATTTAATTCTTTGAAATATAATATATAAAAAAAACTTTTTTTCCTTGCATATTAATAATAATTGCCACTCACAGAATATGACAGCGGAAAAAATTGAATATGGTGATTTTAATTTATTGCTGATTTGTAAATATAAAATTATGAACAACAGAAATTCACAAGTCAATTTATTTTATTAATTGAGTTCAATTGTTCATCAATAAATTTTTAAGAAAATTCAAAAATTACGACAATTTGCTGAAGATCTAAAACACTTTTGCAGCCGACTGACATTCAAGACGTCGCCTATTGTGATCAGCAAATAACTAATGCATCATAATTTTTGAAGAATTTTCTTCTACAAATTTAAATAGCTCCTGCGAAACAAAACACAAATTTATGAAAGCAGTTAAAGAAAAAAAAAATACATAGTAATTTTACATATAAACACATAGCAATTTTTTCACAATTAGTCAGATATTTGTGATTTTCAAACGAACGTAAAATTGCACTTGAATTAACATACTGACTATCAGTTATTTTTGAATTTATGCCTGTTTCATATTATGCAATATATATTACAACTAGGTACTACGGTAAAAAAAGTTTGGGTAAACGCAATTTTTTTAAAAAATTCCGAATTAAAAAAATAACCCAATAAATAATTTCTAAACTTTTAGAGACAAGCAAACGTTTCCAATTGGGAGAAAAGTATTTAGGATTTAAATATTATATAAGTTTTTTAAGTTTGTATTTTATGTTGTGTAAATTAATAATTGTAATACCGAAAAAAATACTATTTTGACGAATTTTGCAGCCTTAATAATTGTACTGATTTTTCCAATTTTCGTTTCATATAAAGCTCGAGATATCTAGATCAGTGGTCAATAGTCGTTTTTTTTTAAATTATTATTTTTATCCAACAATAACCATTTTAGAGAATTAACTCAAAATAAAGGTTTAACGGATTTCTGGTACAATGGTACATACAATGGTATTGATTTCGTCAATTTTATTCCTCCATTAACTTTGCTATTTTGTGTACCTGGGACATCTATGAAAATGTTCTTTGTTGAATTGAAAGTATACTTTAATATAAAGCTGTCATTTGGTGTGATAGGATAAAATTATTCAAAATTAATTGATATTACTGAATACTATTAGCATAGTGAGTGAACATTTAACCGCCAAAAGCAGATATAAAATTAATAAATTTTAATTTTACTATACTTTATTTTTAATATTTAATGTTGTATTGCATTATAATAAAAAGAAGTTATTATTTACTTCAGGGGTCTTTAATCAGCGCCAAAAACGACAACAAAAGAGAAAGTTCAATGTTGATAAAAATATCAATGAAAAGATTTCGGTGACTTTGAATTCTTTTCATTCTCTTTGATGATGAACCGAAGTATAAAAATTTCGAAATTAAAACATCGTGAAAGAATGAATTCAATGGATCATAATAAAACATTAAATGACTGTATTTAATAAAAGTATTTATAAAGGATAAAACATTAAATGACTGCATTTAGATAAAATATAAAAATTAAGATAAAATATAAGCATATTTTAAGCATATATTAAGCATATATTAAGCATATATAAATTAAAAATGACATGCATCATAAAAATAAATTCAGGGCGATAAAATAAGTTCAAGTTTGCTTCTTTCAAAAATTAGGAGGCATAAAATAATTAGTTCGAAGCAAGGTATTAAAAGAAAATAACATGGAATTTGCAGTATTAATCATATTAATTAATCTTTCCTGTTGCTGTGATTGGTGTATCTAAAAAAAGCAACAAATCAACGACATATGTAATTGGATTTTCTAAATCTCATTCACACACCGAGGGGAGGGGAGTGTTAATAAAAAGAGGCAGTAAAGCAAAAGCGAAAGAGACGAAAAAGATTCATTGACTAAACAGATGGCGCTGAAAACAAGCGAATTATGCAGGAAGTATTTGAACGAAAAACATCGCATAAAAACGCAAACGACTTTCGCTCTTCATTCTCGCAGACGATAATCGACGCCTGGCCGATGACGATGAAAAAAAGAAAAGAATAAAGAAAAACTCCATAAAAATGGTCCTTTCCAAAAAGAAGCACGCTAGACAATTACCGACTTCCTAAACGAGGTTCAGAAAAAATAAAAATAATAAAAATGAGACAGGCGAAAAACTCTTTCGGTCGTGCTACGAACAATGCGAAGAAAACTCCAGCGAGCAGCTATTGTCAAAGAGGGATAATCCCTTTCTTCGAAAAGTCCGGGTAAAAAAGCAGAAGAAAAATGGGTTTAGAACCGCGTCAAGTGTTAAAACAGATTTTTACCACGGCTTTGTTTCGCTATAATCACATAATAATACTTCTCAGTTTTCAGAAAGTGCTGATAATGTACCCATAATGAAAGTGATATTTCCTTTATTATTATTTTTTTTCCCCTTCTTTCACGTTCCGAAGATGAAAAGGAAGTTGAAATATCCTTGGCAATACTCTCTGTATTTGACCTGATTTTTCAAGATCTCTTGAAGGGGCTCCCGCACAATTGAAGCGCTTATTCGACGAAATCGTTCTTTTTCGATGGAAAAACGAAGATTTTGATGACCTCTATCGCATGATAAAAGTCGTGTTTGTGTCTCCGAGGCACAATGTGTTGATGAAAGTTACATCAGCAAAACTGCGATCTTGAAGATGCTGAATTCGTGTCGAATAAAATATTTGCCACTTTTAGGTAATTGATTTTTTTTTCACTATATTTATCTGCTTATTTTTCCTTGTTTTTTTGCTTCTTTAAAATTTTACGTTTTCTCCGAAAAATTGTGTTAAATCAACCATTAAACAAATATTATTTAATGGTATGCACCAAATTGTATTTCGTGCACATAAAATCGTTATATTTAAACTTTTATAAGAAAATGATTAAAGGAAATCCTATCTGTCACAGAAGAATATATGACAATTGAGAATAGAATATCAATTGTTGTACAGCGTTATAGGAAGATACAAACAGCGAAGCGGTTTTAATGCCCTGTTTGTCAAAGTCATGATGAATTTCATATGGAAAACATTAGTATTTAGTCCTTTTATAGAAATAATTATTTTTACGATTTTTTTCGTCATCATATTATTTTGTATAAACATCAGTGCAATATCTTTAAAAGCTTTCATAATGATTTAATGTTTGAGGGGACGCATTACATAAATTTAATTTATATTATCAAAAAAGAAAATTTCAAAATAAGAAAACAAAAAAAATATATATATATTCAAAAAAACTTTTTTTTATTTTCTACTTGAGTAATAAACTGAATTTCTACTGATTTATTATTTTTATTTCTTAATAGTGAAAACATTAAAAAAATTTCACTATTTTTTCTTATCAAGTCGGCAGCTATAAGCATTTGATTTGTTAGGTTTTGGAAGTTTTATAATAATTTGCCAAATATTTTTGATATGCTATGTAATTTTAGAAATGTTTTATTTTATAATTTTTCAAAAGAAAATATAAACTATATGCGTTTTAGTTTAGTATCCAAAGTGGAAAAATTGTTTCTGCCATTTGAAAGGATTCATTTTAATTCAAAGAATCGAAATCATCGGTGTTGCCATCAATATTTGATTTGATGTTGATAAACTAAATTTCAATTTATGAAATTTTTATTGACCTTAATTGCTTTCCCTTCAGTAGCAGTTAAAAACTGTCTTTAAAAACAGCTTTTCTTTTATCTGTTATTAAGAAATAAATGCAGCTTAAATTTGCTTGAATTTTCTATTTTAATACATCTTTATAAATATTTATTATTTTATTTTTATTCATTACTGTAAGCATGCGATTTGCTTCTCATATAAATTCATCATGTTGAATGCATTTGTAAAACAATTTTCATTTGCTTTTACTTTCATTTTATATATATTTCTGTAAATCTAGAATCTAGAACCAATTCATTAATACGATTGTTTTTCGTAATTTTATACCATTAATTTTTCAGCAATTAAATTTCATGGGAAATTGATATGAAAAGTATTTTGTTTTTTTAGGTGTTTGCTAGAAGGACAACTAATTCATTTGAACTAAAGTAAGTATTAACACTTTTATAGCTAAAAATATGTTATTTAAAAAAACATAAAGCTGCTTTCCAAAATTGTTGAGATTATTGAAATAGTGAAGTATTCTAATATTCTTTACAAAACTTATTGCAATTCCCTTAGAAAACGCATTCATTTTTGTTTGAAATGAAAATACATTAAGATAAAATTATTTATATTAAATGTTAATCTACAAGAAAAAAGCGAGCTCATTAATATACTTGCCTTCCGTAATCTTATTCTAATTATGCAGGTAATTAGTTAATTGATTTCTTCTCAGAATCTTCATTAAGGTTTTAGTGTGTAGAATTATTAATGAAAGTCATTTGTTTTTGCATAGACATAAGGTATTTTTTAATAATTTAAATGTGTGGGATATTTGGAAACATAAAAAAAAGTGTTCTTTAAGGACTGTTGAGATTATTAAAATAATACAACATTGTAAAATATAAAACATATTCTTTGCAAAGTTCATTGGCTCATTTCAGTTCTTTTAGATACTATATATATATATATATGTATATATATATCCTCATTTAATTTAAAGGCTAATTAATTTCAAAATTTTTACGTTAATTTAACCCGTATTAATTTCATTCTAAAATGATCTCTTATTTCTTGATTCAATTCCACTTTTTATTTAATTACTTTCAACAAGCGCTCTATAAAAATGCTAACTTCTGCATTTTCTCATGATCCGAGGGAAGAGATAAAAATTCTTAATGATCAGAACTTTCTTTTAAAGATATTTAAATTTTCCTACCATAAATCGACACGTGTCATAGAAATCCCTATCAAAATCTCATTGTAAAAACCATTGAAGGGAAAATTTTGGTCTCTTTTGCTCTTCTGTTCTTGTGTCGCGATGTAGACAGACGTATTTTTTTTACCACTCACTTTTGTACATAAATTATGTCTCCCAGGATGGAATAAATCGAAGTTAAAAATTCATATGTGCCTTCTTTTCGGCCACGCAACTGCTAAAATATGTTTTATATACATACACGCACGCGCACATGCACACACACACACACACACACCAATGGAAGTATTTAAACATATAAAGGTAACTGTTTCATTAAAAAAACGTGCAAATATAAATCAACTGCTTATTTTTAAAGTTAACTTTAAAATAGATTAGATTCACAATATCTTACGAGACTTTTTTTACTGTGCATAAGGTATGTGAAATGTGCCCCCGGATACTACCAAAATGCTCATTCCATGTATGTGGCAGCATATTCACTTACTCGATGCAAAAGCAAACATGGCCCTGATTTCTTCATCCTGAAAATTGCCTTTGAAGGAACACGATCCCATAAAAAAGTGCCCCTCCCCACAACATAGGTGCATAAATCCACAGAACAGTGCGGATCGTAAAAAGGAATTAAACCCACCTTCCAGCCTTCTCTTTGTTCCTGGCATGACAAAAGCGCTCGCGACCTCATAAAACTCCCGCCACCCCCCTGCTGCCTCCCCTGACTACAATAGGACCAAACGACCATCTCGGAAGATATCTGCTATCTCGTCTGCAGGAGAGAGAAGTCCTGCTTCAACACACTCATGGAAGAAAAGACAAATTAGACCGTTCCCGCATCAATATTTCAAGGCAAGTGCCCTTATCGTTTAAGGCAGGGGCGTATTCCTTCCGCCTTTTATTAGCACCCCCTCTCCCCCTAGACGATAATACTGAGGGATGTCCCAGGAGGGTGGAAGTTTCGTGCCTCAGATCCCGATCAAACTTTGGGAACACCTTGGGGATAGATGGTTCTGTGCATACAAAGATTGTGGATGTTGCCTTATCGTGTGAGTCTTCACCTCATCGTAAATTTTCCAACATAGAAGATTTGAAGATGAATCCAAAAACATCGAGGTGCAGTTCTCAATTCGAAGTAGGTGAGTTAATGGCGGATCTAGAATCAATCATGTAGGTTTCTGTGTATCTGATAATAAAAACTCGATGCAATTTGTTTAAGATCATCAAAACCACGTTCAAGAGAAAATGAATCAAAAGAAGAAATTAGGAGGCGGGGGAAAATCTTCCAGATCTTTAAGAAATAGTCAGACCATGTCTTTTTGCATTCACAGAAAAAATAAGATGTAGGGTTTTGCCATTAAGAGACACTGGATTTCCTAGGTGTGATCGTTTGCGAGTCAAGCGTAGGAGCCAAATCTTGATCGTATAATGTACATTTAGAGCGCCAATTTTGATACTCAATGCTTATTTTTTCACTGGAGAAAGAATTGTGATGATATAGCACCGTATAAGACAAAGGTAAATCTGATGATAAACGAAGTCAAACACTATGTCAAATGATTGCGATGCCATGTGAATTTATTATATTTCCAAATTTATTAAAGAGTGTAATACAATAAATAATGACTCACTTGTTGCTCAGCACCAGTTATACTTAAATAAGTAATAACAGAAAAAAATATGGAAGAAAATAACGTCGTATAGTTGATTGTATTTAAATTGAAACAATTTTTGTACCTATATACTTAAAAGATAATGAGATAATTATCAGTATGGATTCTTTTTACATTAGTATCAGTATGGATCCTTTTTTACATTAGTATCAGTATGGGTCCTTTTTTACATTAAAACACGTTATAATCACTAGATATTTTGAAACTCTGCTCGATAAAAAAAACTATAGAAAGTTTATACAAAATATTTGAAAGGGAAGTTCGCATGTTAAGATAAAAATGGCCATTATATTCATAGCACCTGCGTCTTACACTAAATGTCGAATAAAGAAGACATTTCCTTAACGAAGTATTTCTGCACTGTTCGGGAGCACATGTCCTGTGCTCCTGTTTGCAAAAAATAGAAGATCCTACTCAAGAAAAATCAGAAAACAGTTTTCTTGACTAGCATCCATTTAATCTCTTCGAGCCGCACCTTTTTTTTACAATTTCCGATCAGTAATTTTATACAATATCACGGTTACGAATATTTCTTAAAGATAATAAAAAATTATTTTCTTCATAAACTACTAATTTCACGAGAAACTCGCTGGGTTTCCGCGTAATTGTTAAAATAAATTTACTCTGCGTTTCCTTGAGAACTACTCATTGCTCACACTCACGTGAACGTCTCCTTTCCTTGATTGCCAAGCAAACAAGAAATCTTTTCTGCATAACTTTCAAGACAACGGGAATGCGCTGCCATCTGGGGTTAAGAAGGGGAACTAATCCCAACACTTGTATCAAAATGAATTGTTTGCAAAATTAATTCTAAAATACATTCAAGTCATGAAATCTTAAAATATGCGATTCTACAAAATATCAATGCGAAACAAAACATATGAACATATTTATTTTATGCAAATTCTTTTCGATTAATTGATTAATTAGTGAGATTTCGTGCTTAGAAAGTATACCTTCATGCTACATCAGATAAAATATAAATCGTTGGCAAAATGAGATATCAGTCTTTTGAATAATCCATGGTGCCTTTAAGAACGTGCCATGGAAGTTTCGAGAATGTTTCTTGAATTAATAGAAGCATAGTAAAAATCTCATTTAATAAGGCATTCCGAATCTTATTCATAATGAGAAACATTCTTTCAGCGAAACAGTTTTTTCCATAGGAATCTATACAAAATAGAACAACGTATTTCATTCCAAAAAATATTCAAAAATATAATTATGTAATTTATTATTTAAAATTCATGCCTTTTCTACAAGAAAATAACTTAAAGACATTTGTTTTTGGCCACTTTTCAATATTTGGCGAAAATGAACCACAATTATCGTTAAACGAATTTGTGGGGAGCATAGCTGCTGCCTTATTAGGTTATGCTTCTCAATGTACGACAAAAGAAAATCCTATACTTTCAGAATCTTTCTTATTTCACTAGATTGTTGTTGCTCTACTGAAGTTGTTATTTCCTCTTATCCTGATAAATCTTAACTCTTTTCCATGACACAAAATGCTGTTTCATAAACTCTTCGGTAGTTCTTTGCTCGCCGACATCGTTCTTATCCACTTCTAATAGATAATCTTGACCAAAGACACAATCCCACAGTTTAATGTTTCATTGACACTTGCTCAATTCCCTTGGAATCGCTCTCGACAACACTATCTGGTCAAGGCATCTACAATGCAGAAATAAGGATTCTCTTCAAACAAATGCTCAACACAGACTTATACTCGAAATATAGGCTAATCCTGCATATAACGTCACGATGTTTCATTATCACTCGCTCTGCGAAACATCGTTCGTTAAGAGAGTCATTTTTTTAACATTTTGTTTTGATCGTTAAGTGCAATATGATTGCAGTTAGCTATGCTTTTGTATCTACACATTTCATTATAAACTTCATTCTTTATTAAAAGTAGTTGAAAATTCAAAAATTAAAAAACAACAACAACATATGAACATATTTTATGTAACGCATATTTTCTACAGCATTTAGAGGCATTTGAGTCAATACATCGACTATTTTCTATTTTTCAGGAGATAATGATGTTCATAGCGATGATGTCAATTCAGATTCAAGTAGTACAAACCAAATGCACTGTAATAATTCATACTTGGAATCCGCTGCGTTTACTGAAAGAGGAGACAGAAAGTAATGATAATTTCAAATTGAAATAAGATGCCATTAAGTTGTACATAGCAGGTACCGTTATGTGTGCCATGCAATTTAGATATTACATAACTCCGTTTAAGAAAAATATTGCAATTAGGTAACAACAAGGTAATAGGCGAAATATAAATAAAAGTATAGAAACATACCCCTTAGGCTAACAGCATAGTACAGTTGAATTGCAGAAAATCCTTATGTTTTATTTTCTAAGTCAGAAAAATTTATTCTCCACCGAAAATCATAATAACTACATTCAATTATATTTCTCCTAAACACCTGATTTGTCGTCAGCCCGCGATATAATCTCTTTTAGCCCTTTAATATAGATATTTCCCCAGTGCCTCTTAGTACACAACGGGTCAAACAATCATTTTTCTACAGAAATGACTTCAGCCTCTGCTTGATATAGATGGCACGTCACCTAATGTCCAGGAAAATAACTCAAGGACTTTAATACCCTTTCGCATACATCAGCCCACAAAAGAGGTATGCCAAAAATCGCCATAAAATACGATCTCTGCGCACCTGAACAAAGCTATCGACACCAGCAGTAACAGAGAGAGGCCATTGCGGATTAGGAGAAACCGGTGCTCAGGTTGGCTAATCTGGGAACAACCCGAAGGGAAGATAATGCCTCACACACACCAGAATAATGCTCGAAGGCGACACATTCCGGCCATTACCTTAAATCAGAGCAAAAATAGAGTCCCGGGAGGGGTGAAATGTGTAGCGACTATCAAGAGTAAGCAAGATAAATCGGCGAGCGAGAGTGCAGCCCTCGCATCAATATTTCACGGGGCGGTTATCGGCGGTGGGATGACAATGCGGGGCGCTGGGCTTTCTTCTTCACTTATTAGTCCAACGCCGGGCCACTTAGAGTGCTTTTCCAACTGCACTTGCGGCAGAGAGAGGGAGAAGTACCCTTGCCTTACTTAGCAAGTGTGATATATCTTAATCAGAAAACACCAGACGCGGAGCGCAGAAGATAAATACAGATAGGATAGGTCATTCGACTGCCTATGTCATAGTTGGAGCATTCTGAGCGCGTTTAAAAGTGCAGAGCATCCACTCAGGCTTCTTTGAAAAGTTAGGCTACATTATATAAAGTAAATATATTCATTTTAACCATTGTTTTAAGAAATTGATGCATTTAGTTTTGTATTTTGTAATTAAAATTGTAGTGAAGAGAGACTCATGGTGTTGTGCAGATGTAAACACCGGCTTTTGGGAATCATATTCTATTGAGATTTCTTCTCAATACAATATGATTCCCAAAAAACACACAAAACAACAAATTCACACACATACTTAACATGGAAGAATGTATCACACAGTTTTTCAAGTTGGCCAGTGAATTATCATAGAGTAGTGATGTCTTATTTACCAACTGTAAGACCTCATGGGAACTATACAAATACTCCGTTTAAAGTGCTATCTAGGGGCAAGTGTGGAGAACAGACACTTGATATATATACCATTGATTACAAAATAAGAAATAATACTTTTTATTTATATTTTGAATAATATATAAAATAGGCAATAATTCTCTCTTTTACAATATTAATTAGTGGGAAAAAGTTCCAAACTTATTTGCTTAAGTTCGAATTTAATAGCAAAACTAGTAGACCGATTTTGACTTCAGGGTAAGATTTGCATAAAAAATTCGAATAAATAAAATTTTTTAAAAATATTGCAGTTGACTGCGCGAACATTCTTCTTGACTCGGCAGAGTGTCGGTCACACCAATTTCGCACACAAACACCTTTTGTTTGGTGAAAGGTGTCCCAAATGTACAATGTGAAATATTGAATTTATGGTCATTCATATATTATCAGAATACTCTATGTTTAATCACCATCGAATACACTTTTTTAATGCATCATCTCCAAACAACAGTGATTTAGTGAGGAAAAATCCCCATCGTAACATTTTTACATTTCTGAAATTAATTGGATTTCGTCATCGATTTTAAATATTACGAGTTCTACATTTTTTCCTTGTTTACCACAGTGAATTTTTCGCATTTTAAACTTTGCATTTCATAGTTACTGATATCTTAAACCAAACCAATTGATCAGTAACCATAATATTGGCGCAGCATGGCCAAATCTGGCTCTTACGCCATAAAAAAAGACCAATCAAACTTACTAGCGAACATTCTCCAGAATAAGAATATACATGGAATAAGTATCACAGGAACAATACGTAGTTCTTTCATATGCTGTGATCATAGGATTTCCTAAATCTTCTTAATGTGATCATACACATTTTTTGATGCTTCATCATTCTCAAATAATGCTCTAACAAGAACTAAACATTGGCATTAAAACAAATGCAACATTATAAAGATATTATTTCACCCATCAAATAATGATTCTAACAACTTCCAGCCAAACCACCTGCTGTAAAGACAAGATGATTATCCTCTACTTAAGAGAATAAAAAATGATCTTTGCGACCACCAATGCGTGAAATGTATTCCAGTTGAAATACAATAGGCACGTTTGGAGGACGCGATAGAGTAATTGGCGACCATTTTGTAAAGTGTCGTCAGTCGGTGGAGTTGTCTCTCATCTATTCTGTCGCCATTGAGCAGAAAGTTAATGTTCATTATCCAGTCTTCTTTGCCTTTCATCACGGATGCTGCTTCAACCAACTGTGGCCTCCTTGATGTTCTGGATGCACAATTTTCTAGCGTGGAATTTTCATGGTATCATCCATCATCGATAGCTACACACCGTGCCGTACAAGACACTAGATGTTATCTGCTGGAAAATTTCAGACCTGACAACGTGACTTGCAAAGACACGATGTTTTGAAATAGCTGTAGATAATTTATCAGAGGATTGTTGTTTATCATTTTTCAGAAGATGTGAAAGAAAAGCATCAGAATGAATGGATTCGATGTCCATTCTCATGTCTGAATAAATGAAAAACTGTTAACGATTTTAGCTGCAGAAAAGCAACGTAAGTTATGAATGGACATTCTTGATAGCAATTAAAAATAATTTTTCAAAAGAGTTAATCAGTTCTTTTTCTTTTTTATATATCACGGGAAGCAGAAATAATAATAACGAAATAATAGAAGTTTCAAACCTAGAATATTCTTAATCGGCTCGAAAAGATAAGTTACTAAAACGAATGTAATAAAATTGCAATATAACTCTACTGTTTGTAAAAAAAAATAAATCACATTTAGAATTAGTTTAATTTAAAAAAAATCGTATTTACGATCAATCTAGTTTCTTGAAAACATTTGAAAAGGCAAATAATGAAGACAGAAAAGAGAAAATGCACTTTTGAATTTTTAGTAGACTTTAAATATTTTATTTCATTTTGGTACAAACATGAATTTTTACAAATTTTATCCGTTTATAAACGATAACTTTAAAATGACTAATAATTTTTAAATTTTTATTTTTCCTGCGTTTTTTTTGCTGGTTAAACTTTGAATCTAAAAAAGCTTGAATCTTAAAATTCCGAAATTTTGCTTCAGTAGATATGAAACTATTGATGCCAACGTTCTTAATCATATCTTGGAACTTATATCTGCTAGCGTTCTACAAAATCGCACTGATGTTCAAAATTCTTAGAGAACTGTGCCAGCAAAGCTGTTGTTCACATCATCAAAATGGTACATCCAGATCAAAATGGTTTAAAAATAAGAGAATCATCCAAAAATAAATATGAAGCTTTAAAATTAGATTAATTAAATCATTAATCTAATTAAAGTATTCTTTTTAAAATTTCATAAAATTTACATTTTAAATCAAATAAAAGGAATAGAGGATCATTATTTTTGAATGAAAATAGTCAGTTTCCAAATATTGCACTTCAGTATATCATTAATTCATCAACTAAGACCATCCCTCCATAAAATTAGGTGGTATCCACCACCACTGCAAAGTCCGTAACTAATCCTTAATCAACTAGCCATAACGCACATCTTTCAATCCAGTCTTCAAAAAGGCAGAACTTTTCATAAGCATGACTAATAAGGTTTGAAAAGCTAACGGACGCAGTGGCAAGAACAAGAGCGCGAATTTGGCGTGCCTGTGCCAACAAACTTCTAGAGTCCTGTTCGTTCGTCTTAATGCGTTAAACGAGGCAAGACGGAGTGCGATCCCTGGGATAAAGGGTTAAACGAGCCGTACTGCCGCCAGCAGCACGACATCCTGCCAACCGGGCAGTCAGCCGTTGCAGGGTGACTGACTGCACGAGAGTTGCAAAGTTGCTTAACTTAATCTGAAGATGCTCATAGATATACTCATCAAGGAAACTGAGATTTCTAGAATTTCCAAAGGAAGGAAGTTTATGAAAGGCCGTCGAGGTATTTCGAAAGATACTGGAATAATTTTAGTCAAGAGAGTTATAATGATAATGAATCTGCTTTCATTATTCAGAAGGATGCAATTTTCAAATCCCTCCCAAAGTAAACTTTTTCACACTCTGGATAAATAAAATTATAATACAAAGGTCTACAAATCTTGAAAGGAATGTTTTCATTATATTGAAACTTCATGCATTTTTTTTATAAATTAGAAATTTAAAACATATCAGAACCTAATTAGCATAGCGACTTGGCATCGATATTTTTCAAATCTCAGTCTTTTGTAAGAATTTAAAACTTTTCTTATAATAATAATAAAAGAATAATTAAGTTATGTTATTTGGCGATATGTGTATTCATTTATTTGCCATGCACCTGTATGTACTTTTTTTTTGCTTGTTGCTACTACTTATTTTGCTTGCGATTCTAAATTAATTAAAGATTAATTAAGATAAACCTGTCCAGCGTAAGAGAAATATTCAAATTAGATATAAAATGGAATTATTTCATTGTCTATATTAAGTTAAACATTTACCAAAGAGCTAGTCGACCCCTCCCCCCCCCTTTACGTTATTAAAATTACCATTTATACATTTACTTGCTTAAAATTCTTAAGCTACTTCTAAACAGCTGTGCAAATACTGTACCGGTAGAATTTTTCTCCCCTTTGCCGATTTCGCATAATGTTATACCAAAAGGTCATTAGGATTTCCTCCCTCCTCGGATCTAATATGCGGGAAAGTAATCACCACTAAATCATTTATCTATTCTTCAGCATAGCCACATGCATGATGGTTCGATTGAATGCTAATGAGCATAGAGGATTACAATTAATAGCTCTACAGGAGGCCAAGAAGAACCTAAAATATGATCCAACGAGAACAAAATTATCCTGTGGTTCTTCATACATTTACTGTTTTAAAATCGTAGATCTTAAAACAGTAGATCTTAGTTTTAAGATCTCAGAGAACTTTCCCCACCAGCAATCAAGAACCTGATGAAATAGTCAATTACCATTAACTTATATAACAAGTCACAAGATCTTAGAAGGCAATTTTTATTCTCTTATCTGTCCAATAAAAGTAGAGAACCTTTTTGTACAGTAAACATTCTATACAAAACCACTTCAGTGATATTTATGCCATTTTTATTTCATCAATCTAAATTCTGTACCATTTCATGCAACAACTACTCCGTTACCTTTCACATCCAAAATACTTCATACCTCCGCTTCACGACGATTCCGTCCAGGTTATTATAAGAATATATTACCTCGTTGCTTTCTTATCATTCATAGCAAAAGACGAGGGTATAAAGAGTAAAAGATCACAATGGTGGTGAAATGGTCCTTTACCGTTATGTAATAAGTCACAGGATCTTAGACGACGATATTACACTCTTATCTGTCTAATGTAAGTAGAGAACTTTTATGCACTGTAAATATTCTATACGAAACCACTTCAGTCACATTTGTGCTATTTCTATTTCATCAATCTAAATTCTGTACCATTTCATGCAACAACTACTCCATTACCTTTCACATCCAAAACGCTTCATATCTCCGCCTCACGACGATTCCGTCCAGGTTATTATAAGAATATATTACCTCGCCGCTTTCTTATCATTCATAACAAAAGACAAGGGCATAAAGAGTAGAGCTCCTTTCCAGCTAGCAATTGAGAAGCTGATGAAATGGTCATTTACCATTGACTTATATAACAAGTCACAAGATCTTTGAAGACAATTTTTATTCTCTTATCTGTCCAATAAAAGTAGAGAGCCTTTTTACATAGAAATAATTATATAGAAAGCCAATTCAGTGACATTTATACAACATTTATTTTATCCATCTTTCTGTACCATTTCATGCAAAAATTATTCCGTTACCTTTCACTCCATAGCACCGACCCACGACAATTCCGTTCAGGTTATTATAAGAATATGTTACCACGCCGCTTTCTTATCATTCATAGCAAAAGACAAGGGCATAAAGAGTAAAAGATCACAAACCAATTTCTCGAGATAAAAAGACGAAAATAACAATTTCTTTTTCTTCTTTTTCTTTTTTATTCTTCGTGTAGAAGTTGTCACGGTGAGTGATAATTTCTTGCGCTGGGGACACGAACTGCTTAAGACCAATTTGCTGCCTGTCTGCTCACATCACGTGGTTTCTTGTCAGGGCAGAGCGTTCTTTATATATTTTTTTTCTTTCTACCCATGTTTCGTGAAGAAGGCAGCAGTGTTATACGCTAAGGAATGCGGTAGCCAGGGAAAGCTCACACTGTCAGCAGGTCGGAACAGAAAGAGGGCGAAATGAGATTTTGTTCCAGGAATTGATGGATGACGGCTAGACCCCTGGGCAGTACCGGACAGATCTGCTCATTGGACGATGGTAATTATTCATCCTCCAGTGGACGCTGATTGATTCCCTTGGGATAAGTGGTCTTAAATATGGAGATTCCATCCTTAAATGAAAGGAGGGTTAATAATTTTTTGTTTTCTTTGTGTGCTTTCGGAAAATAGTGGTCTTAATTTTATGCCTATCAAATTGTTTGTACTATTAGAAAGGGTGTGTAAGAAGAAGGTGTGTATCCAGATGTTCTGAAAAGTTTGAAAAATTATCTAAGAGGTGACATTTCAATTAACGTGAGCAGATCGAGAGAGTGAGGTAATGGAAACCATTAGATTAAAGGAAGATCATAAGTTAATGGAGGAATTAATCCTGAGCTTGCTTCTTTATTTTAAATTAATAGTGAAAACGCGGGGAATTAATTAATTAGGGAGACGTAAAAAAGTTAAAACCAGTATAATGAATTTAATGGGAGGAACTTGAGGTTTTCCTTTGCATTTATTTTTCTTAAGAAAGAAAATGATTATGTACAAAATAGAATAATAATTTAAATCCTGTTTTCTAACTAACTACCTTTGGTGTTTTCCCCTTGTTAATAACTATATTTTTCTTAAACAATCCAGGTAAAATGCTTTCGGAAAAATTAATGGTAAAAAAAATTAGCTAACTACCTTTGTTTTTCTCTCTCTTTTTAATGAGTTTTTTCGCTTTCTCCAACAGTTTAGAACAAGTTCTTTCAAAGAAATTAACGATGAAAAAATAATTAGTTATTTCCTAATTATTTAGAACGGTTCGCCTTTAATTACATTTGTTAAAAGAAAATGCCATAAATCAGAATTATGACAGAAATAAATATCCACTAGAATATTATGTTTCCATCATAATTTTGATAAACAATTATATTGTTTGCAAGAAAACAAAATTAATGCGATACTGCGTAAAATACATTAAAATACTTTATAACTGAATAAAGTTTATGACAAATTCAACATTCGTAAGTTGGAAATGTTAAAATTTTTATAAATTGTCTTAGTTTAGTTATTGAGTTTAAAGCTATAAATTTTCTAAAAAATAAAAAAAAAATAAGGTAAGTTTTTAGTAGAAATTATGCCATTATCTAAGAATTCCATATGTATATCATATATAATAAAAAATAAATGACAAGCAAAGATGTTTTTTAATACCAAAAAGTGTAGCTGGCATAATTTTGCTTTGTTTTCAAAAATAAAATAAAATGTTTAATAATTTAACTCTTATTTAAAAAAAATTATATGTACAGGCAATCAATCATACAAAATAAGCGCAATATAATATAGTATATATGATTTTTACTTTCTCGTACACGAAATGTACAAAGATAAAATATAGTAATCATCAAAAAATTTGAACCTAAGAGTCTGATGAATCTTTAAATTTTAGACTTCACTGAGTATGAAAAATATATTTTTGGAATAATGCCAATTTGCTTGTGAACATGAAAACTCAAAAATGTTTTGTGCTAGTAGGACGGAATTTGGTATTTTTCAGATTTTGAAGGAAATCAATTGACAGGAAGTCTTTCCGGCTAAGTACAAAATGTGAGATAAATGTTAGATAGTACAGAGAATTACAAAATGTGAGATAAATGTTAGATAGTACAGAGAAATACAAAATGTGAGATAAATGTTAGACAGTACAGAGCATTACAAAATGTGAGATAAATGTTAGATAGTACAGAGAAATTCAAAATGTGAGATAAATGTTAGATAGTACAGAGAAATACAAAATATAAAGAGTACTTACAAGTAAATGTAAGATAAGTACAAAAATGTAGGGAGCTAGGCCAGAGAAATAGATACGCAAGTTTAGCATCTAAAGTAAAGATCTGTATCAAATTTAGAACTAAATCCGTGAAGGAATTGACTGTCTGTATTTTTGCTTGTATATAAACTCGATAACTCAAAAAAAAAAAATATAGCTTTAATAAATGGAATTTGGTGCACATATTTAGCATTTAAAGTGTAGATCTTTACATTTGAAAATTTAATTGGTAGGAAATTTGCCTATTCGAGTGTACAGAAATACGATTTGCTACAAAACACAACGAGCCAGATCGCCCAAATTTTATACATAATATTAGCATCTAAAATATTATGGAATCTGTATCAAATTTTAAATCAAGATCGTCAAGAGTTTGACATCTGTCGATGTCACTGACACATTCGCATGCATGTATATGTACATGCGAATGTGTCAGTGACTTATTCATTCACTGTAACTCATTTCATAATTAAATTGTGCATATGAGCGTATTACAAAAATTATAATTCTGTGTCAAATTTTGTTTTAATAGGCGAAAAAAATTGTATACTCTGCTTCTTAACTAAGAAGCACAAAACGATCATGAGGGGGACTCTGAAAACAAAATTCTGAGCATTCGTTTAGTTCACAACCTTGTCCAAGGTTCCTAAATTTATACAGGAGGGAGGCTGATAATAACTGCATTAGGGAGTATGCAAGAAAGTTTTCGGGAGACCACTCCCGCTGTTTGAGTGTGTGTGGTGTTTGTGTGTGTGGTGTGTGTACGTTTAAGCAGTAGCCTGGTCGAAAAGAGGACACTTTTGAATTTTTACCATGATTTATTCCATCAGATTTACACCATAGCAAAAATGACCGAAATTTTTTCTTCAAATCTTATACTATGGCGTTCTGATAGGGATTTCTTTGTCATGTGCCGATTTAGGTAAGGGAATTTTAGGTATCTTTAAAAGAATGTTGCAAGCATTAAGAATTTCTATTCCTTCACTCGAGTAGGAGAACTTGCAGAAATAAACCTTTTTACAGAGCATGTGTAGCATTAATTAAATAAAAAAGGTCGAATTTGATCAGGAAATAAGGGAACATTTTAGAATAATGCTCATACGTGCTAAATTAAAATAATTAATTAAGATAAAATTAGGAAATACATTAGGATTTAATTTAGATTAAGAAATTTTATTACATATATTTCGACTTCCAGACTTCGATTTCATATGATTTACAATAGACGAATTTTTAAAAATAGCAAACCTAAATTAAAGCATGTTGCATTACTATGGCATTATATTAAGTATTGAAAGTTTAAACTGATATATACTATGAGCCTCCATATTTTCAATTCAAAACGCGAACGAGCAAAGAAAGAAAAAACAGAATACCCTTTAGAGAATGGATTGAAAGAAAACGCAGCACCTTCAAGAAATTTCTCTTTTAGTCTCTTTTCGGCAGGTAAACATTTTATTTCACTTCACGCTCGCGTTTTCTTTTAAAGCCTGGATGGAGGGAATTTCTCTAAATGGGCCATTGGCATTCCAGGCCTTGCCCGTACCATTCGAAACCACACCTTCAGTCGGAGAAAAGGTGATTCCGTTTCGAATTTCTGACATCACTCTGCAACTAAGGAGATTTTATCGATTTTGTTTTCAGAATACTTCTAAAAGAAAAGATCATTTGAATGGTTATGGATATATCAATCGTTTCCTGTGATTCTAAATTCTATTTCTGAAACTTATCACATCTTATAGAACAAAAGCACATAAAATACGGTTTTATGAGCGCCATTTGCAACATTCAGTATAGTCTCAGCTATTCCATATATGTTTCAACTTATGTCGGTATTAAATTAATGAAACAATAGCATCGACAGCCATTGCTACAGTAACCTAATCAACTTCGGGTCACCAACGACGCTCACTGTGTGGAAACCAGAGCCTAAACTTGGTGTTTTACAATAGGAAACAAGGACTCACCTACATAAAATGAAATTACTAACTACATTTTCATACTGGTGTTCTTTAATTTGCATTTCAAAGATTGTCAAAATTCCATATTTTTTCAAACATTTGCTCAATCATGGGGACTATATAATAGTAATTAAAATAAACACAAATATCAATAATTATTGGAATAACTTTTCTTGCAATATAACACCCACCCTACTCTACTATTCTGGGTAATTTGAATGAATAGGATGGATATGGGAACTAATGGTCTTCACAATGACAGCATATTTTAGAGACGATGGCCAAGGGGTAAGGTCTCGGCTTCGCAGGCGGAGGGTTTCAAGTTCGAGACTCGATTCTACCAAAGATCCGTCGTGTAACAGGCCCAGTGCACAACCCATCCGGGTAAAACGTCCTCCCGCTGTGCGGTGCGGAATTTTGGAGATGGGGTGACAGCTCAGGTGTCATTCTCGTCATCTGACCGCGGTTCAAAATTACGAGCTCCGTCCCAAAAAGCTTTAGTGTTGCTTAAAAAACAGGACGTTAATGTAACTAAACTAAATAAACACACATTTCAAGTACCTATGTGGGATATTTTTACAATACAAGATGCTTTATTTTATTTTTTGACGATGCAAACGCGATATAAAATACAATTCATCTGTCATTTTACGCTAATTAAAATAACAGAAGTATTTCTTAGCATATCAACGTAGTATTTCTCATTTAAATCACTCCTCAACGAACCTACATAACAGCTAACATATTAAATAATATCAGAAACGTAATTATTAAATAATATAAAATATAATAAAAATATTATTTAATAATATTAAATGCCTGAGTATAAATAAATTTAAAAAATAATTCTTATGACAACTCACCAACACCATTCACATTTTCAAGAATACAGAAAGCACAGAATTCAACAATGAAAGAATTTGATTTTCTTTCAAATGTGTTTAAACTGACATGAAACAAATACATTTGAATCTTTGTCAATAAAATAAGTTTAAAATAAGTATTATCACCCCCCCCTCCCACACATTTCGAAAGAAATTGTAAGAACGTAAACAAGGCCGTAAATGACAAAATCGCTCAAATTTTTCCCGAATATGGAAGTTGTAAATTTCGTACCATGTTAAAGAAAACCGAATATGTATAGATACGCCTTTTTTGTTCGATCGACTGAAAGAAAATTTGATCCACATTTACACTTGCCATTGTACACTATTAAAAAAGTATACGTACACTTTCGAAGGTAAGTCAATGAGAATAGTTTGTATAAGTGTAATTTGATCCACAATTACACTTGTAGTCTTACGAAGCTAACAAATATCATTTGTTTAGCTTTTTGCTTTTCTGTGTCATTCGCATTTATATGTATGCGGAAGTCTGACTGACAGACGGTCAGCTCTTTGACAGATGGGTTTCTAAATTTGATACGATTAAAAAAAAATTTTTTTTTTAATTTCTGTATCAAATTTTATCTGTCTAACGTTTTACATTTTAGTTATCTTGTTCAATTGTACTCGGATAGAGAGACAGACAATTGTCATAATTCTTTTGAATGGAACGCACTCAAAATTTAATAGATATCTATGGATTTGATGTAAAGAGCACATACCAAATGTTATCCGTCTAGCTGAACGCATAGCAAACGCAATAACTAACGTTTTTGAGCTATCTCTTTTACAGATACACACTCCAAAGATCTCATTTTCGGATTCAGGTAGATCTGAAATGAGGAGGTTCCACAAAACCTTGAATTCATGGATGAACGTTCGTTCGTTGAAAATAACAATGGCTTTAAAGCTTAATCGATAATATATAACTATAAAAAAAGTAAATCTGTATATATAAATTGGAACAATTTAAAATAATGATTCTGTCTATTTAAATAAAAAAGCATTAATGTATGTAGTTTGAATTTTAAGGATAAAAAGAGACAACCAGTTTTTACACGTCATTAAAAATTTCTAAAAGATTCCTAAAGCGTTGCACCTTTGATTACGATACAACTTCTTTCTTTAAATAAAAAAAGCATTACTATATGTAAATCTGAATTTTAAAAATATGACAAAAATAAAAGGAACAAACAGTTTCGACGTCTCATTAAAATTTTCTAAAAGATTCCTAAAGCGTTAAAATTTTGATTATGATACAACTTTTTTCTTTATTTTTCTTCATATAGACGTATCTACATGAAGAAAAGAAAATTCTAAATATCAGAATGATGATAAACACTTTAAAGAATAACTTTCTCAAATAAATTCTGCATTTAATCATGAATGCCTTTTCAATCACATGACGATCCACGTAGTTCCAGGCAATCAATACAACTACTCCTCATCGCCTAACCTGTTATCCAACAGTCAGCTGAGATAAAAGATACTCCAGTCGGTAGCAGTTTTGCTTTTATCAACATGGCACAGAAAAAACGATATTGTGTGCGAAACTATTCGGTGACACACGCGAGTTTTCCCACACCTGTCGTCCCCTATAATAGTGCCCCGAATTCGAAGAGATTGAAATTTCGACTGACAACTCAATCTGCATCCCTTTCTCACTTTTATATCCGTCTGCGAATCCCATACATTGATATATATATATATATATATATATATATATATATATATATATATATATATATATATATATATATATATATATATATATATATATATATATATATATAACAATCCTGAGACGGAAAGATGATGTTTTGTTTTTCAAAAATGCTTCGCCACGTAAATCTCTTATCGAGACTTTTGTTCCGGTTTTGGGTTATAATATGGAAGGTATTTCTTGATTGTACAATTAGGGTACTGGAAATCTCTTTCTAGAAAGCATAACAAATTTGTGAAATTTTATAATGTTAAAGAACATGTTAAAAATATTAGAGTGTTCCAAAAGTTTCTTTCTCATCGAGTAAAAGGATACGTTTTTAAAGAGGTTTGTCACTGGAGACGAAACTTGAATTCTACATGAAAATGTGCATAGACAACGAACTTGGTTTAAGGACAATAGTCCTTGAACAGTCGCAAAGCCAAGACTACACCCAAAAAAGTCCTTTTGTCCATTTGGTGGGATTGAAAAGGCGTAATTTTCTACGAACTTCTTCCTGAAGGTGAAATAATAAATTCTACAAAATACTGTCATCAACTGGAACAATTGAAAGTTGACATAGCAAAGAAACTGTCAGGATTAATGAACTGACGAGGCATTGTTTTTCATCATGACAACGCGAGACCACGTATTGCATTAGACGTAAGAGAAAAGTTCTTACAGTTTGATTGGGATGTTTTACCGCATCCTGCATATTCTCCAAATCTCGGTGCAATTAATTATCACTTCTTTCTGTCCTTAAAAAATTTTCTTCGCGATAAGAGTTTTAATCCATCAGCGAAATGAAAGCGTACCTTGAGTATTATTTCTTGCCAATTTTTCAACACTTTTGGAAAGAAGGCATAATGAGGCTTCCTGAGAGATGGAAGAAGGTAATAGAACAAAAGGGTTCTTATATAACAAAATAAATAATATCTTAAAAAGTCAATATTGTGTATTCATTTCAGATAAGAAATGGGAAAGAAACTTATGGGACACCCTAATAATTTCTCGAAAAATTATTTAAAGTTTCTTCTATGAAGTAGCAGTTTCCTTCTTTGGTAGAGTTACAAAGCTGCAGTGTCTAATTAAATTATTTCAAAACTTAAGTTTTTTTTTTCTTTTTCTTTCTAATAGATCACTTTTCCATACAGAAGTTTTGGATTTGTCATTAAAGAGTCGGAAAAAAATTTCGAATTGTTCTTCATAGAAGGTCAGAAAAAATTGATCTGCGTTCGAAGTTGCTTTATGGACGTTGTAAAATTATGCGTAAATAGAAAGGAAATGTTGTTTTTAATACCATGATTGCAGATCGCATAAATTATACTTAATTATAGGGAGTATCAAAAATGTGATATCTTTTAATTGCTTTCTGTCTCCACCTTACAAAATTTCTGCAAAACTGTTTTTCGGCTTTATTTTTTTCTGTCGCTTTGTTTAAATAATCGTTAATATCACTTATTATTTAATTTTAATACATTTTTTTGTTATAAAAATAATTGATTTTAAAGTGGATTTGAAAATACACTATTAAACAGTGTTCTTTTTTTATTTAGAAACTCAGTACAGTTATTATATCATGCTTATTTTACAATTTTAAAAGGAAAAAAATAGCATCTGCTATTAAATAAAGTATTTTCTTTAAATAAGCGTTGAAATCAGAATTTTTCTATAGTGATACTTATTTCGGAGCTAATGAGCCGCCACTGCATGGATAAACATTTTGATTTCCAACATTTTTAGTATATTTCTATAATTTTTGTATATACAGCAGTCAAAATTATTTTTCATCTGATCCAGGCATTTTTAAAAGTTAGGAGGACATAAAAGCAGTTTGTAGATGAATTTCTTGAATAAAAAGTAACGAATATTTCAATTTCTCTCGGAAAACTTAAAAATTGGAGCATTTTTTTTTATTTGAGCAAAATTTATGTCATTCGTATTTAAAATTTTCTCAGCTTAGAGCTAAAAATATTCCAAAAAATACATAATTTTTTAAGAATTATTATTAAATGAAATTCTACGCCCAATTATTAAAAAGTATTTTTTTTTTGTTTTGGTCACATCTTTAATATTTACTTTAATTTTGCACTTTATAAGTGATTTAAACAAATGTATTTTTGCGGTATTAAGTAATTGAAAAAATAATAAAAATTAATCAACTTTTATGAAATTTAAATTTGGAAAGAGATAGGTAATTCGATATTAATTAATAATATCTTTCAACAACCAGTAGATGATATTCCTTTATCTATAATAAAACAAAATTTTAGATAAAATGATAGATAAAATATTTTAGTTAACATTTCCGTTGTAGTTAACATTATTTCTATTTTTTAGTAAATATTTTATTTAACAACAAATATTTACTTAAAATTTTCCATTTAAGTGTTTAATTAACATTAACACTTTCAAACTAATGTAGTTAGAAAGATTGGACTTCCGTCAACAAATCAAATTAATAAAGAAGTTAGACTACAAATTACTTTACTTTTTAATATCATTGTACCACAGTTATTTTAAATATGCTAATGGCTAATTGCCCACTTTTGAGCAATTCACTCTAGAAATTTAAATGAGTGGAACAGTAGATATTTTCCTTCAATAATTTGTAAACACAAAAATACAGAAACTTTATGAATTATATTTGTTTACAGATTCTGAAGAATTCGATAGAAATGCACATTGAAAACGATTTCTCAATATTGTTGGAGTCGGAATATATTCTTTAATTTAATAAAAAGTAAAGGAAAAAGTCAAATAAACAGCCGGCTTAAATTTAATACAAAATTTGAAAAGTCACTGAAGGAAAAAATTGTATTTATTAAAGACACCATGTTTTTTAGTCAGGAAAGACAATTAAATTTACAAAAATCAGTCTTACAGAAACGTAAATTAATTTATTCTTTCTTGCATAACGATTGAGCAAAACAAAACTTGTAAATGAATATTGAATTTGTACTAATTGATGAATATTTAATCTCGCTGCATAGAAATTGTTTTATCTGAATACCATTATCGGATGTCTAGCCGTAGAAATATTCAATAAAAATTAGAGGGGAAAAAAACTAAGAAATTTATTTTATTAAATTCAAATAGAATAATATATGCATAATTGCTTTTAATACTATGACTTTTCAATAAATAAGTTAAAGCATTTTTGTTTCACGAAATAGGTTTTCAGATGCTTGTCAAATAAGTCTAGGATAATACATTTTCAATACTTAAATAACTCAAAAAGTATTCCTCCATCTCTAACAAAATATCGGATATCCGAAAATACACATAAATCTCCAAGAAATATACGACATTACTTCAAGACTACCTCCATCTCATATCAGCTGTCAAAAAAGTGGATATTTATCCATCGAATTCCTAAAAGTATTTTTCTGCTTCGCCTTCGAAAGCTACCATCCATGTTTATTCCAACGCGCTGGAATCGGGAAAAAGTGACATGATTGTCCTGAGCGGAAGATATCAATTCGTTTTATCAAATCCCAGATGTTCTTGGAATCCGGGGCTCTCGGATTCCATTCTTCCCATGAATTTTCCGCACCGGGTCTCCCATGGGAAGAACAGAAGGAATCTTCGAAGAGTCAAACTTGGAGTCGCCAGGGATTCTCCGCCAGCCGATTCTTGCCTAACGACATTGAGTGGGCGATACATGGTGGATAAGATCGAATTTTTATTACATCTTCTAACGGCTTACTGGAAGATACCTGGGGACATGCACTAACTCAAGGCACTTCGGGATGGCTCGTGACATATACGGATTATTACTGAAACCTCAGGGCATATTTAGTCGTCTGCTGTTCGTAGAATGCCTCAGCTGGTTGAATTAATGTGACAGGGACGTGAAACATACTAACAAGATGTTTTAGATGTTTGTTGCATGCAAAATATGAAGTAAAGATTATTTATTAGGTGCCAGCCCATTCTGAAACAACCCAAGGGCTATTTTTGATTTTTGAGACTAGTTCAAGAATTTGTATTTTAAATCACAGTCAGATAATTGCATGCTATAATCCTCATACTCAGAAGATAAAAAAAGGCACTTCGACTCTGACTGATTTTAAGTCTGCAGGCCCACGCACATTGAAAATTTTTGACTAATTTTGAAAAGGGCTAATGATTTTTGTATATTGAGCTACGGTCAAAAGTTTACGTACTGTGCTACAAACTTCATATCTCAGAAATAAGAGGAAATTCGATTTCGACTGGCTTTAAGTCCGCAGCTCCACGTCCATTAACGATCTTTGGTAGAACCAAATCTAAAATCATCGTGAGGATAAAATTCTGCAACAAGATCAGTGAAGTGTCATATGGGGTTTAACGTAAAGTAATAAAA
Organism: Argiope bruennichi; assembly: GCF_947563725.1. Classification (NCBI taxonomy): domain Eukaryota; kingdom Metazoa; phylum Arthropoda; class Arachnida; order Araneae; family Araneidae; genus Argiope; species Argiope bruennichi. The sequence continues at coordinate 63,967,176 of NC_079154.1, forward strand.
GTATTTTTTTTAAAAAAATCTGATTAACATTTTAATAGTAGATAATGAATCATCCAAAGAAAACTGAAGAAATATCAAATTTTGATATTCTTCTCAAAGCAAATATGTTTTGCAGGTACTCTTAGACATCGAATGAGATTATAAGTTATAAGTTGATTATAAGTTGACAGATTATAAGTTGGATTAATGACTTTCGACACTATTTTTATTTTTATGTATAAAAACTGGGCATTAAGTATAAAAATTCAATATATGTCTACATATATACTCAAAATAATGCAAAAAATACATAATGTGTACACTAATGAACGTGCTGTAATCAAAAATACTATTTAGAATTATATTTCCTTTTGAATTTGGAAGTTTATTTTTGGTAATTGTATAGAGCCTAAGACAAGGAGATTATAGTTGTTACCAGAGTTTTCTGTTTAAATGAGCTATTTGTTTAAATGAATATCATAGTAGAACAAAGACTTCTCCAGTTAAATATGACATTGTATACAAGATGAACAAAAATGTAGGCAAAAAAATTTAGATTGATGTTCAAAATTTAACAAAAATCAAAATTTTTTCCACAATTTTGATCAATTTTGGCAATTTTTTAATTCAATTTTTCATATGAAATTTAAAATTTTTGAACCAAATTTGAAAAAATTATTACTGTTTAGAATTAACTTATATGTCAAATAATAAAATTCACTCTGATTTTTTAATTTTTTTTTTCCTCAAAGAAAAAAATTTATAGAAAGTATTAAAGAAAATATTTATCATTAGATAACCGAAACTAACAAAATAGAGTAAATCGTTTTCATACAAAAACCATTATTTTTTTCCCTAAAATTAATCCTTATTCATATTTCTAATTGCAGTGCATATCTACTCAATTAGAATAAATTAGTTTTTGATAAGAATAGTTACTTGATAGAAACAAAATATGTTCAAGAAATATTAGAATAGTTTAATTCAAGTGTAATAAAATGTTCCGTTTTCAAGACGAATTTATCTAAGCTAAAATAAACTCATATCTTAACAAAATAACGTATATCGTTAACATTCTAGACAATCTCCTTAAAATAGTAATTTTAAGCTATATTAAATGAGGTGCATATTATTACAGAAGCAAAAGAAGTCACTTTTCCTATAAAGAAATAAAAAGTTTTCGAATTAAAATTCATAGCATTTGGCTTTATTAAAATATGACGAAGTACATTCAATTCTAAATTATAATACTGAAACTTTTTGCATTCCATAATTTGAAAAGGTATTTTAGATTTTTTCCCCAGAAAGAATATGCTTTGAAAATGCGTTTGAAATTAGATAGTGGCATTAAACAAATGTATTTCACAACATGGATGCAACTATGAAATGAGAAAGAAACAACTACTTTTAAAATTTCGAATTCATTATTAAAATATGGGTCTAACTGCGTGTTGCGTAGGTCCAAATTTGTACCAACTACAATGCATTGCAGTACTTCTCACATATTATATGCAGACATTGAAAATATAGAGCATTTTAATCTCAAATTTGAATATACGAGACATTCTGAAAAAATATTTATATGTCAAAACACTGTGTTGGAATAATTGGAAAATTATCTTAAAAATGCTTTTAAAGGGGGAATTGCATTCAATTCTTCAGTTATTAAGCAAACAAAAAACGGAGAAAAAGTTTTAAATAATAGAATGGAAGCAAGCTTAGAACTCAGTGTTTTAATCTAACAAACAAAGAAATCTTAGCTGATATTTTTTACTTGATGCTTGCTTCTAAAAAATTTTAACAGATTAATTAAAAAGAAAAAGACAGATAAAAATTTAAATGATTTATTTTTAAGTTTCTGGAAAATTTTTATTGTTGAAAAATAATTGTTTTAAAGATGAACGCTAATTAAAAATCAACTGGCCTAGCTTCAGATTAAGTGAGCATACATTACTTTTAAAAATAATTTAGTATATTCAGACTGGACTCATATATGACTACCCTTTTTAGTGAAGAGGAGTGCATCCATTTTATATTTGAACCAATAAATCACCTAAAAACGGTCCAACAATAAATTCGCCTTGAACGTCCCGACCAATCCATCTGCAAGTCAAACACCCCTAACAAAAGTCCATCAAAATCATCAGGGAAAACGGTGCCAAATCGGAACGAAAGGCCCTTCCATCTCGTTGCAGGTCCTGTCTTCATTTGCATACCATGCCTTCAGGGTACGATGACGCATGTAACCCCCATGTAACCAGCCGGATAGCTCCGGATTCTCATGAAATATTCATACCCCCGTCCGGCAGGCAGCACGCGGTGGACTTTTTCCTCAATCCTCACCCCCTTTACCTCTTCCGGATATAATGACGATAATAAAATGGAAGAATGACTTTAGTGTAGGCAAAGTTCCAACCTACACAGGAGGGAAAAAAACAGAGATCCATGTTAAATTGCTAGTGATTAACGAGGGACTGAGCCTGCAGAAGACCTACAACTGGGCTCAGGCTCTTGTTTTTTGCCAAACTACCCCTTCTCACCCTCCCCCCCCATTCGCCGGCTGAATCAAACCGTGAGCAATAAAAGACAAAGCAACTCGGTCTACAGACGGAGGTAAATTATTTTGATTGGAGCAATATCTTCCGATCGTAAAAAGTCAATGATGGGGGTCGTTTGCCTTTAAAAGGATCTCAATTAAGATGTTTTGATAAAGACTTGAAATTTTTAAGCAAAGAGAGCGAAGAACTTCAGGCGTTTAGAAATAAGAAAGATGCCTTGAATTCTAGAATGGATTTATGCATGACACAATGCTCGTAAAGTCTCAACTTTTCGCTTCCAAGAACAGTTGTTATAAGATTTTTAGGATGGTAAAATCCAATTAAATTGATACAAAGTTTTAGTTCAACTCGCAAATCAATGAATGCGCTTCTGTTTTGAAAGCGATTCTACATAAAGGCTGAATTCTAAATTTACAAAATAAATACGTCTATAAAATTTGTTTTACATTTCATGAATACAAATTGATAGTAATCATGGGTTTGGGCAGAATGCATTCGTTCAAATAAAAGCTTTTAGTCTGCATTCCATGATTAAATTATAATATAATTAAAGCAAAAGTGAATGATGTTATCCATAATGAAATGAATTTTCTCGGTTTAGAAAACACCGAAATGAATTTTTTCACATACATCAATGAATGGAAATTGAAATTTATTTTTATCATACATTAAAACACTAAATGAGAAATATATGTATAATATAAAACAATATGCAAGTGTTTGCCTTATTTATGACAAACGGTGAGCCAAACAACATGAAACTAATGCATGCTATTTTGTGTTCTATTTCTTTTAGGTCCATTATGCTATTTTCAACTTTTAAAACTTATTATTTCTAAAGATAGTGATTAAGTAAGGAAAAGTATAATGTCAAACCTTAAAATACAGATCATTATCCAGGGAAATAATGATCTCCTGGATTCAAAATACTAACGGAAAAGTTTTTTTTCTTTTTTTTAATACGCTTGTATACAGCGAGTCAGCTGTTATTATTATTATTTTTACGATTAAGCTCAATTTTGTTAAGCTTAAATTTATTCAACTATCATAAGATTAGATGTTATTTTTATAATAAATCTATCTCTTTATACCAAATTTGGCATTAATGCAGAAAACGAATCAAATTTTTTGTGAAGAACTTAAATACCATTCTACAGAATTTCGAATAAATACAAAATAATTTCTTTCGTTCCTCAGATTTATGAAAACAAATGCATTGCCACACAAATTTCCACTTTAATGTTTTTTTAAAGTAACAAAAGCTAATTTTCACTTACCATGTGCAATAAAATTCTTATATTCCAAGCAAAAGAATGTAGAAATAATTACTCACCTAGAAAAAAGAAACAGTTATTAAGTAAAAAAAAAAATACAAATTAAAAAATAGAATGAAAAGAAACAAATACATGTATACATGTAAAAGAGCAAAGCAAAGAAACAAAAATATTGCATTCAGTTTGTAATATTTTAAAAAGTAATCTCAAGCATACCATTATTACATAAAAACAGCTAATAAATATTTATATATTACTTATTTCTTGTTTTACATCTGAAGAAGGTACAAAATATCTTTATTGGGAAAAAAAACCCAAACAATTCAAGTATATTAACGTTTAATTGTAATTAATATATATTAAGGTGTCTCAAAAGTTTCCTTCACATCGCGCTATGAATGCTCTTATCTGGCTCTATTTGTGCAAACATGCAGGCTTATCTATATGCCGTCTATGTCATCGGTTTCAGTCATATCAGAGCTCTGCTACACCCCTAGCCGGGGCTAAACCCCAAAAATGTTCTGTTGCCCGTTTGGTGGGATTGGAAAGGCGTAATTTTCTAGAGTAATTTCCTCAAGCTGAAACAATAAATTCTACGAAATACTGTCTGTCATCAACTGGTTTAATTGAAAGCTGCCATAGCAAAAAACTAGAATTAATGAACCGATGAGGCGTTGTTTTTCATCGTGACGACGCGAGACACACATATTTATTGCATTAGTCGTAAGAGAGAAGCTCTTACAGTTTGATTGAGATGTTTTACCGCATCTGCATACTCACCAGATCTCGCTCCATCTGATTCTTACTTCTTTCTGTCCTTAAAAAATTCTCTTCGCAGTAAGCGCTTTAAATCCAACAGCAAAATAAAAACGCATCTCAAGGATTATTTCTTGTCCAAAACACAACAATTTTGAAAGAAGGCATAATGAGGCTTCCTGAGAGATGGAAGAAGGTAACAGAGCAAAAGGGTTCTTATATAACAAAGTAAATAATATTTTAAACAGTAAATATTGTGTATTCATTTCATATTAGAAATAGGAAAGAAACTTATGGGACACCCTAATACTCATCGAAATTCATAATTTCGCCTTCATAGGTTTTAACCCCTTAGATGCCACAGTTCACATTTGGAGAGCTTGGAATTTAACACAGGGTACCAAAAATATATTAGTTTCATTCTTTACATATGTCAATATTGTGTATAGTAGAAAGTGTGTATTCTGTGCTTCGTTTCCTTTACAGCAAGCGAGGAAATTTGAAATTCGTTTGCAGGTTATGCAAGAATGATATTTGAAATTTGAATTCGTCTGTAAAAATAGCCATATTTGAATATATTTTGAATTTGGTTCTTATATTATAATGAAATATAGCATATAAACATATAATTCAGAGATTATAGAAAGGATTTATAACTTGCTCAATCTTTCGTTTTTTATTAAACTAATTTCTTCAATCATTCTATAACAATACCTTTTTTCAAAAATATCAAATATTTTTCAAAACAAAATATAATTAAACTATTCCACGACTTTTTCTCTATAAATATGTTATTCGACTAAAAATTTCAAAAAGAAATTTTTACAGTTAATGGATAAATAAAGAATAGAAAAGAGCGGAAAGTACAAAATATTCCATAAATTTATATGCTATGAATTTTTAGCAAACAAAGTAGTTAAAAATAAGTTTAAAGAAAAAAAAATGAATATTGTATTTAATAATAACAGGAAAGTTGGAGTGGCATATATTCTCAATCAGATGTAAATATTTTTCAGTTTTTCTAATTCAAAAATTGCAGTAAAAAATATTTCTGGTAACATTATTTTCCATTTCTTATACAGAAATCAAAATCCCGGAAGTTTCAGACATTATTTTATGGCATTTGTAAAAGGTAAACAAACAAACAAAGAATAATAAGCACAAAACAAATTAAGAAGTACAAGAAAGCCTTGAACATAATTTTCGAAATATAATGCAGAAGAGATAAAAATCAAATTAAACTTAGAAAACAAAACTAAAGGGACCAAAACTGCGAAGTCTAGAGATTTATTTTAAATAACAAGTAGTAAATTAATGTTACATCGTATAATATATAATATTTTCTAATAATCTTTACATTATTTGCATATAAATGCAAATGCAAATAAAAAGTCGAAAAAACAAACTAAATTATGGTTATTGTTGCTTTGTATGTTTTAAGAAATCCCATTTTTAACGCATTAAATTATGTATGTAAGATGAAGGCATTTCGAAAGTTAATGGACACCAATTTTTTTCAAGATTTTAGATAACATTTATTTATATTATAAAATTGTTCAACTTAGACAGATCTTGTTTGTATTATGTCCCCATCAATCTTCCCATTTAGTTTTCTGTTGAATATTTCATCATGTTTGCTTTCAAAAAAGATTTTTTTTTTTAGAAAGAAGAGAAAAGAAAGAGAGAGCAAATAAAGAAATGACCTGGTATAGTTTCAAATTATGTAACATGATCTCAAAAGATTTGAACCAGAACACTGTATAGTTTAGTTATTTTTGTTTGGCAACAAAATATGAATAAGTTGTATTTGAAGACAACTGCGGATTAATCAGATGTTGCATTAATATCAAAATTTTTATGATATATCAACATCGGCATATTTTTAAAGTTAAGCAAGGTAACATGATTTCAATTAATGTTTATTGTTGATTATAAAAACTAGATTTCTAACTCACGTCTTCTTTGATTAATTTTCTTTGCAAACGGACCTACAGTTATTTCATTGCATATAAATCCATTGAATGAATATAATTTTAGATTTAAAATTATTCTAAGACCATCAACATTAATAACAGTTTCATATTTGAGATATTAAATAGAAATAAACCACAAGAAAGTTTGCAATTTATGAGTATTTCTGACGGCTCAGCGTGGATTTTGCCTAAAACATACTTGTGTGCAAAATTGTGACATAAGTTCCGGGTTTTCGGCGAAAATCCGAAAAGAGATTAGATTCCGAATGATGAAAGACAATAATCGAAATGAAATTAAACTTTAATTACTATTGATAACTAATGCATTAGATAAACATGTCAGATATTCCACGGAAAGCCAAATAACTTGTTCGAAACCCATCAATAGTACAGATAATCGACGCACAAATCATATAATAGACAAAAATAAAATCTGCAGTCGTATCAAACACATTATCTGATATTCTTTTATATGCATGACAGTTAAAAGAAATTTTGAATTTCTTCAGCAACACATTTTTGATACCTTTTAAACACCATTTTGTATTTAAATCAGCGAGAATGTTATATTTTAGAATGTTATAATTTTTAGCACTAGAATTTATGAATCTGGCGCGTTTTATGCATAATTTCGTAGAACAGTAAAGGAAATAGAAGAATCTGCATTTTGGTTTCTAGCATTTTGATAACAGCTCCAAAACCTGATACAGATATAAAATTTGGGTACCACAACCATTGCGAAGTCTCTTAAGAGCAATAATAGTCAACAATCTTTTTAGTTTTAATATATTTTTTAATAGGTAACTAATTGCACACATCACATACACATATATAAAGTGGTTTCAGCATTTAAATTTGTTAACAGAAGGCCATATTCCTTGAAACACATCACAGACACCATTTACCACACAACACCATTTTCACATCATGCCGTCTTTCGTTCTGGTCTTTTTTAGAGTTCGTTCGTAGAGGGCGCTAGTCAGTACACCATATACCAATTCAATTTATCTAAACTGTCGCGCTTATTTCCAAATTTTGCGACAAATTAACAATGTTGGTATAAAGAACACATTTCAAATTTCCATCAGTTACACAGCAGCATTTCTCAGACATCAAGTTAACAGACAGATAGAATTGCAAAAATTCTTTTTTTTTCAAACCCGGAAAAGTCTGAAACCTGCATATTCAGCAAACTGAATCATATTCAGGCCCCGTTGTGAATCACAATGAGGGATATCTTGGGATTAACCTCGAAATTTTGAATGGTAGTCAAATGACGACGATAAATTCTGAACCATCACCAATTCTTTACTTCTTGGGCATATTTGAGGATAATAATAATAATAATAAATAAACCGAACTCAAGGATTTAAAATTTCCGCGTCACACAGCGGAAAGACATATGACTTCATTGAATTTGGCATGTATTAGAATTATATACATGGGATTCTTGGAAAGATAAATCGGGCTTGTATCCTGGAATTGTCCGACTTCAAAGCCGAAACCTTGCTATGAGGCCAATGCGGAAATCAAGGCTACTCATAGAATCTTGATTTAGAACTTTTTATCGATTACGGTACATTATCTTCTTAATGTGGAAGTTTAAAAATATCAATATTTAATAATAATATATTTCGGTACAATACTTCATATCTACTAACCATGTTTCAAAATAAATACATCAAAACAACCACGATTGAATTTTCTGCTGTAAAATTCATTTTTCACTCTCTTCAAAAAGAACGTAAAAACAAAAACAGGAAAAAACCATCTTTGATTCCTCCTCCAGCTAATCAAGAATAAAGCTAACAACGCCCCACGAAAACGGCGCACATACCTTCTGTAAAATTCCCTCCTCCCTGTGTTTTATTTTTCACTTCCATCCCGCGACTCCATCCCCGTGTGTTGACCAGAGCTGTCTTTGCTGGGTCTTATCACTTATTTTCGTTCCTCTTTCTTCGCTGAATAATACATGAGGACCTCATCCTTTCTCTTTCGCTCGCAGCCCTGCCGAGGATCGAACTTGCTTTACTTTTCCCATTCCGAAGGGTTGAGTAACAAAAGAGAGAAGAGGTATGATTCTCCCCTTCAAGCGCTCTCTAACGTTGCAGTTTTATTACGGGGCTTGGTAAAGTAATCTCATCTTCATGTGTACAATGTGCGGTTTCAATTTAGTTTTGAAGGGTAAAAGAAAAAAACAAAAAAAAAAACAAGAATTTTTAGGTATTAAAAAAATTTCTTCAGTAAATATTTGGGTACCTGTTAAAGAATATTTTAAGATTAATATTACGCATTATTACTTATTCTGTAACACTGACTTCGTCATTAATAAGTTTGAAACATGTCTGTGATTATTCGAATATGGTCTTGTTGGTTATAACGCAACCAAAAAACGCTAAGAAAAAAATTCGCCAATTTGGCAATTTTACTTGGCAGTATGTGATTCGCACGTGATTGCACATATATATATATATATATATATATATATATATATATATATATATATATATATATATATATATATATATATATATATATGCACATATTTATTATACATATATATTTATGCACCTTAGTATATTTTTATAATTTGGCGAAATTTTTTCTTGGCGCTTTTTGGTCGCGATGTAAAGGATACCAGGATTTTGAATTATCATATTTTCAAATACATATAATTTCTCAAATGCTTTAACGGACTTAATGTATTTAAAAATATGAAGTTTCATCAGCGTTTTGAAGTTCACATTATCAGATGATTACAATAACCTTCTCTTTCTGTATTTTACTCACGAGAAAATTTAAAAAATCATACTCAGTTATTACGCTAACCTACTGTATGAAGATAGCTGATCGATGTATAACAACATCCAACTGATTATGTCTGCACGTACTCATAATAAATTTTAAAAGAAATGTTTAATTTCAAGATAAAAGTCGACATTCTATGCAATAAAGCTCTATATTAAAAATAAAATGTACTTTATTTTATGGAATATTTCTTGAATCACCAAATCATAACGTCAGTATATCACAAACCAATGATGCAGACAATCATAACTTTTGATTATAGTGTACTTCAGTTGTATATAAATAATGATCATACACAACGTATATGAATATATATCAACACAATGAGCGAACAAGTCATTATAATGACAATTTCCACTGAGATTAATCAATAGTGACTTAACAAGTATAAATCGCACCATTTGAACCTAATCCATGATTTTTTCATCTCCTTGTAGTCATTCCTTTATATTTCCCTTTTTCAGTCCATCATATCATCTTAAATATTTTTAACCTGAGAAGTTGCGTACCAGACTTCGCAGGCCCAAAGAATTTTCTTCTTAATAAAATACAATCACATTTATGTAATAGGAAACGTTAATTGCATGAAAGAACAATATATAAAATTCGGAAGAATAGTTTTCACTTAAATATCACGTTTAATATTTTCCATTTAAAGGTTTTGAAGCATGAAGTTTCTAGAAGTTTTAAGTATTATCGGGCTTTAAAAATAGAAAAATTGAAAATGTATAAAAATATACACTTAAATTATTATTTACTGATAACAATATATATATATATATATATATATATATATACTATAAAATTCCAAAAAAAAAAAACCACCTTAAATGCGACTTTCTTCTAAACAATTCAATACTGAAATGCTAGCATAAGCATCAGTGGCCTCGGACATCTTTTTCATGAAATAAGAAAAGAAAATAAATTGCCGAAATGTCTATGGTCAGCTACCAAATGACCTCGAATGCTATGTATTGCGAAGTTGGAATTTTTCCATTCAAAAAATGATTTTCTCTGATGTATTTTTGCAGCCCTCGGGTTTTGGGGGGCCTTCCAGGTTAGAAATAAAATGAAATAAGCTTTGTCATTATTGTTCCTTTTAACACAACCCTCCCGATCGCTATTCTACTGTAGATAATTATGACTTTTTAGAATCGGCAGTAAGATGCTTTATGTAATAGTTGTGTTGGATTAACAATCTGTTTTAACCCATTTATCGTGATATGTGTGCTCCTTATATGCACATTTGTGAAGTGACAAACGAAAACTACGTTACTGTGGCTGTTTTAATTTCAATTGTAAAAATTGCACTGAATATATAAACATAAAAAAAGATATCGCGTTAAATCAAAGCTCTCACATTAAGTGTTCTAGAATTACAAAATGAACTAATGTTAAGAAATTGAAATTATTGGACGGATTGTAAAGATGGACTTTCCAAACTTTCGTGCTTCCCAGTGTCAGATTGAGTAACAAAAAAAAAAGGGGGGGTTATAGTTCTAAAGTTTCTGAGCAGATTTTCGTATAAATAGTAATATATGAGTAAAATTGGAGTAAAAAAGATAAAATAAAAAAGATAAGAAAATAATTCTGCTCAAAAATTGATCTTGAAATGAAAAATACGAAGGTGCAAAATGTGAATAAATCCAAGTTACAATTTTTTTTTCAAAAATCTATTGATAAACTTAAAAGCAAAGAACACTACTTTCTGAATACATTTTAATGCAGATTGTTGACTTCTTTAGGTATATATTTATGAAGAACTCCCTTCTTTCTTTTGTGTATCTATACACTAAGGGGCATAGATGATTACCTTAAATATTTCCAAGAAAGACAGTCTTCAAAGTCATGGCCAATAATGCGCTTTTATAAACTAATTACAAAATGATGGCTATTTGCTGTTGTCCAAGAATGAATGAAAGTCTTTTCGGTAGATCCATCTTTTTCGTTGTCATCCGTTGTTTAAACAAAAGTGAAACCGCTATCAAACATCGTGCATCATTCCAGTCAAAAGAGTAACATGATGACATTTATCTCATCCATCAAAATGCCGAATAAATTATGCCAAAATGTCTTTTACATGGGACTGATTGCCGCAGACGGGACAGGAGTCTTGACAATCACTTCTTCATTATTACTTCCTTTTAAAATTAGCTTCAGTCACTCTCGCTCTCTGTCTTTTTTGTTTTATGTTGTGGCATTAAAAAAATTAAACTGTCTGAAAAGTTTCGCTGAGCCTATGCATGTAAATGTTAGAAGGTTAAACTTTGAATAAAAAGTAAAGAGTAAAAAAGATTTGAAAATTATGTAAATTGTGCATATGATAATCTTTTTTCGTATATGTCATATTTTTCATATGAAAACGATAAACATTTTTTTTTATTTTATTCTTTTTTCGCATGTAAAACTAGAATTTCTTATTTCCTAAATGGAATTCTAAAAGAATGATTGAGTTTTCTTTTTGATGATTCTGTAATAACTAAGTTGGCACATTTACGTCCAGTTTTAAAACAGCATGAAAGATATTTCTGGACTGACCTCGTAATTCATATGATGAAAACAATTGCGCGGTAGTTCCATTTCTCTTAAAATTTCCACAGCGCGTCAGCGGAACGACTTAACATGAACCAGATTCAAGATCTAATTTCTGTAATTTCAAGTATCCAGCGTGATGCTACAGTATCACGTAGAAATGGCGCGACCAATTAAATTTTGTTGAAATAATCATCTCGATAGGCATGCAAACTGAATGCTTTCTAAAGGTCCCTCTCATTTTTTATCTACTTCGCTGTAGTAAGAGTACTTCGCACTTGTGAGTACTACTTGCTACTTGATTACTTGTGGTAAGTACTACTTATTGAACCTGTGACACAGGTTCAACAAAGAGCTTTTTACAAACATCATTTACAAACATTATTTTTTATTTTATTCTTTTTTCGCATGTAAAACTAGAATTTCTTATTTCCTAAATGGAATTCAAAAAAGAATGATTGAGTTTTCTTTTTGATGATTCTGTAATAACTAAGTTGGCACATTTACGTCCAGTTTTAAAACAGCATGAAAGATATTTCTGAACTGACCTCGTAATTCATATGATGAAAACAATTGCGCGGTAGTTCCATTTCTCTTAAAATTTCCACAGCGCGTCAGCGGAACGACTTAACATGAGCCAGATTCAAGATCTAATTTCTGTAATTTCAAGTATCCAGCGTGATGCTACAGTATCACGTAGAAATGGCGCGACCAATTAAATTTTGTTGAAATAATCATCTCGATAGGCATGCAAACTGAATGCTTTCTGAAGGTCTCTCTCATTTTTTATCTACTTCGCTGTAGTAAGCACTTGTGAGTACTACTTGCTACTTGATTACTTGTGGTAAGTACTACTTATTGAACCTGTGACACAGGTTCAACAAAGAGCTTTTTACAAACATCTTAAAATGAATTTATACCTAATCATGAAAAAAAACTACATCTATGATTTAAAACAAACTCCTATCCTGTATATTCTCTCCCCCTCCCCTAAAAAAAGCACCGCCTACGAAACACACACACGGAATTTAATGTGTTGGCGTGTTCTTAATTCGGTTCTACCAAAGACTATCTGGTTCAAACGACCTGTGACATTGTAAAATTGTACTGTTGGCTCAAATATTACTCTCAAGTATTACTTATTTCTTACTATCAAGTATTTGACAAGTTATCAAAAGTATTAGATCTGTAATCAAAAAGTCTGAAATAATTTCAAATGAGTAATTTTAGTTAATTTAATCAAATCATTAAACATGATTATTTCATAATTTTTAAAAATAATTTTGAAAGAATGAAAAGTAAAATTGCCAGAAATTAAATTCTTTAGAAAGTAGGCTTTAAAGAAATATTTTTAACTAGAAATCAGTAAGAATCAAACAGATTTTTTCCCAAAATATATAAAACTTAGATTAAAACTTCATTGGAATTATAAATCTGAAAAATATAATGATTTTATTATTACTTTCTTGTATACGTAGTATAGAGAAAGTATAGTAATCGTCAAAAAATTCGAATTCGATATTTTGACGAATCTCCACGTTTTAAGTTCTTCACCACTATCTAAGTTCGAAAAAAATATTTTTAGAAAATGCCCATCTGTGACAAAGATAATTCAGAAATGCTTTGAGCTAAAGGAATAAAATTTCGAATAATGTATCTACACCAAATTTACAGATTTTTATCAAATTTTTATTAAAATCTGTTCATAGAAAGTCCGTCTATCCGACTATATAAATATAAATTAACACGGTAATAATATATAAATTAACACGATAATAATAAAAAGAAAAGATCTAGATAAATAAAATTAGGTACCCAGTTTTAACATCTATAGCGTAGACACCAAATTTGAGCTAAATCCAACTAAGGGACTACACTTTCAGTAACATGTAAACGCGATAATATAAAAACGCAATGACATAAATATATCAAATTTGGTATGGGATTTTGTACCTACAAGTGCAGTTTTGTGACAAATTTTTCTCTCAATCGGTTGAGAGAAACGTATCCAAAACATAAATTCGATTTTTGGATACTATTAACAAATGCCAGAGATTAATTACCAAATAAATCGCCAAGGATGACACGATAGATTCAGTCAAAGTGTTGAATTCATGTCAAAGATTAATATTTCGTAACTGTTGACTGGTAGTAGTACCATGTAAAATGTTCTCTGGTATGACAAGTATATTAGAGAATACGTGAGAATATTTGAGGGAGAGATCACTTCCGCTGATTTTAGAGGTGATTTAGTGGGTTTGAACAGAAGAATACAAATGGATATCTAAGAAATTATTCTATAAAAAAGAAATCAACACATTATTTTCAGAAAAAAGTATTCAAATTACACACACATAAAAAAAAGAATAATTATTTCATTAAGAAATATATCGAAAAGATGTATTTCAAAAAATTAAGGATCCATTTAATCGTTACATAAATGCCTTTTTTCCCTTCTTGATTCTAAAGAATTCCATAGCTTTAAAATAGTTCAAATAGATATGCAGAAATTTATATTTTTCCTTCTTGATTCTAAAGAATTCCATAGCTTTAAAATAGTTCAAATAGATATGCAGAAATTTATGTTTTTCTTTCTCGATTCTAAAGAATTCCATAGCTTTAAAATAGTTCAAATAGATATGCAGAAATTTCTTTCTTTCTTTCTTGATTCTAAAGAATTCCATAGCTTAAAAATAGTTCAAATAGATATGCAGAAATTTATTTTGTTCCTTGTCGCTGAAACATCAATAATACTTCTCAAACGTGCTGACAGAAATAATTGCTACAACCTATTTATACAAAACACATCTTTGAATACCCACTCGCCTCGGCTGTTGATTCTGCTAATGAGAAACAAATGGACGTGCCCTTCTTTCTTTTTCCCTAGGCGAGTGTTCACCGAAGACGTTAATGATTGACACGTAGCGACGAGCGCCAGGGAAATCATCAGGAATATTAATGTGCAGTGGCAGCTGCTGTAATGGGCGCACTGAGGTCATTTTCAAAATAAACAAGCCCGCAGATGCCCAATGAACTCTTTTCATTTAATCGAGAAGGATTCTAATCGGCCTGATTAGCGTTCAAATCACGCGTCTACTGGAACTGCTCCCTGAGTTTGGTTTGGCCATGAAATATCTTGAGATAACTTGGGTTCTAAAGATTGTGACGGTGATTTGAAAGATGTGTAGGAATCTGAAAGTTTCAATTTGATTTCTTGCATTTAAAAATTTTGAAATTCCTTCATGTTCTCCAAAGTTTATGTCAAATATAAAATTTTGTATTTTGCAGAAAAAAAATCACGATATGAATATGTGCGAATATGTTCTATTGTTTAATAATTGTTTTGATATCGGCTTTATATATTTGAGAAAAGATGGAATTTTGTTATGAACTTTTCTCTCATTTTTTTAGTATTCTAGATTTGAAATTTTGCATAATTGCTCTCTCCGTTCAATTCAGCATGAAATATCTTGAGATAATTTGTGTTATAAAGATGTGTCTGTTGTTTAAAAGAGATGTAAGGATTTAAAATTTTCAATTTAATTAATTATATTTTTAAAAATTCCGAATTTTTTTCAGTTTCTCCAACATTTATGTTAGAAATATAACTTTGCATCTTGTGAACTAAGTCACAATGTAATCAGGTTGTATTGTTTAATATTTTTTAATATTAATTTTATGCGTTTGTATTTAATTCAATTCGCTTTATGTTTTTAAAGGTAGCATTTTTAATCCAGTTTTCACTCCTTTCTTAATATTATAGAGTTTTGAAATTTTCTACAGTTTATCTTCTACAGCATTAACTTAATTTCATATTTTCAGCACTTAATTATCGATTAAATATTGATTTCATAAGATAAAATGGCATCAAGCAGTGAATTGGTGAAAAAATTATTTGTAATTCATCATATTTATATTTATATCAATGAATTATAAATAAAAGGTAAAATAACTCAAATAAAAATAATTCTAATTTTTAAAGCTCTAACAAATGAGTGTGCTTAAAAAAACTTATTTATGTACATTTTATGGGAACAAAGAATACAGCAATGCAATCTATTTGTCAGTTGCAATAAGTGAATATGAAATACATCCATGATTTGTTAAAAATATACGGTACAGCCGGATTTTATAAGCATTAAAAATAGTTTACACAAAACTACTTTTCACGAGATTATAAGGTCCTGAAAATTTTCTTTTGATATAAACTTATCAAATCAGCAGAAAAACTAGTGACTGAAATCAAAGAGTACAAACTTAATTTTCAGAAATTATGATATATTCTTTAGTATTTTCAAAATTAATACTATCCAAATTTGCTATCACATTCAAATTCATTATATCTATCAATATATATATCTTAGAAATTGATATCCTTCAAAAATACAGCTAGAAAATATTTAAAGTCAATCAATTTTATCACCATAAAAGTACTAAGTTGAAAATATTGTCACAATCAGCACTGTCAACATTTCAAAATAAATAGCAATTATACTTCTAATAATCAAAACTTAATGCTTCATTAAATATTCTGCCTTTAAAAATTTCCCAAAAGTCCTAATCTGCAATCTTCTGGAATCTTATACACTTTATTTTATAAATAGCATTCCTAAAATAAATCCGAACGTGATATAATTTTTCATGCATTACTGTAGAAGAATCTTCCTCAAGAAATCTCCTTTCACCTCAAAATGTAGAGTCGAAAAGAGTGCCATACTCGCCATTTTCTATAAGTTTAAAGGAAACAGCAATCGCACTTCTAATATTCAAAATTTACTTTTTAATTAAAAATTTTATCTTCCAAAAATTTTCTACAAATCTTGATTTGCAGTCCTCCAAAACCTTACACATCTTATTTTATGACATCATAATTTTCTTAAGATAAACCCAACTGTCCCTTTATGATTTCTATCTCATTTTTCACACTTTTTTACTGGCGTACTCTTACCTCAAGAAGTCACTTTTCACCTCATAGCGTCGAGTCGAAAAAAGATTGGCACGCTCGTCTCGAATCTATATTTATCCGTCAAGAGACCGAGGGCGATTTTCAGATATTTTTTTTTTTTTTTTTTTTTCAGACGGACAATCCCCAGTCGCGCATCTATTTTTGGAATAGCAAAATGTTTTCATTTCTCTCTTTTTTTTCCCCTCTTTATCCCATTCCTCGCTGGGCACTGTATTAAATTCAGTTTATTTTCCATGCTTCAGTTGAGTGAGAATTCAGAGGCAGTAACTTCAGAGATCTCTCATTCTATTTCGCTACACTGAAGATCGGAGTTACGGTTGCAGAGAAAAACTTTTCCCTTTTCTGTATTTACTTAGGCGGAACCTTATCGAAACACTTGGTTGACCCATAATCCTTCAAGAGCCGAGTAACTTTATCTTTTAGCTGACGGAATTAATACAAATTTATCTGACTGTGAATTTACGATGAAAAATGGTGTATCACATGAATAAACTGCGATTTCATCTTCGATTATATTTATGCTTTAATATAAAATGATTCATAATAAAACAGCAGATTTTTTTTAAATCTCACAGCGTTAGTTGCGTATAAATATCGTTTGGTGTTGATACAAATCCATAAACTAAGAACTTGTGAAGGGAAATAAAATAATGCGTTATTGAAAAAAATATGTGCAAGCATTCCGAATCTGATTTCCTTTAAATCTCATTATCTGATACTCTTTAAATCATTCAGAGGGGAAAAATAAGGAATAGCTATTGCATTTGCATTTCTATAATAGTTTTCTCGGCATTCTTATCACGTCTTTTTAGCTAGAGTAAATTTATCCGGCGATTAAATTTTATAAGAATAAATAATATTCGGGCATATTTTGAAAGTTTTTAATGAAATATATCAAAAATCGTTTGGTTTTAAATATTTTTATTATTTTACAAATTATTTATTCAGATTACAAGTTCTAATCTAATTTCACTTAGATTAGAACTGAGTACAAAATAGTACTTATAAATAAAGAATAGTTTTTTTTTCTGAACGGAAATTCTTATTCTACTATTTAAGAGGGCTATAGTAGACATGGAATCAGTAAATGCAAAGCCTATTTTTTTATAGTTATACTAGAAGACTACTAAGGGAAGAATGTGCTTGTTCATCAAATAAATATGCACAAAAATTAGCACTTAGATGATTTATTTGACAAAGGGATACAAAAAAATGACGTTTTCAAACTCCAACTCTGTTAGATCTGTTCATATAAATAAAAATATCTGTGCATAAACAATAGAAAATAAGCATAAGCCCTTCCTAGTTTTATCACGTTTATAATAATATGAACTAAAAATCCTTTTCTGCAAAATCTTCACGGAATTTTGGAATTTTTCAGCAAGAGCCGTCTTGCTTTAATTTTCTCTTATGCTATTTAACCAACGTTGATTATAAAATTTTTGACCCCGAATTTTATGAAGATAATTGTAATAGATATGTATTATTAGAAACAAAAGTTTCGTTTATAAAGAAAAATACTTTTTTTATAAAACCTACTACATTTAGCACAGCTAAAAAATGAAGCAAACCGTGTTTCGATTTAAAGATATGACTTTTTAAAACTTTTAGATTAAAAAAAGATGAAAGTTTAAATAAAAAAATAAATTTAAAAATACATGTGAGATGTGATGCATTTCATATTATGCTATGAAATAATTTTAAATGAAACAAAAAAATCATTTAAAATGTACCAATTTCCTAACTCTGTGATGATAAAATCTAGTTTTTTTTTTGCATTACTCAACGACATATCATCACAAAAACAGGTATTCCATATTCCTTACCCTCATTGTTCTGTGATGTATTATTACATATGTTCAAGACCAAAATGATTTATTATCAGACTCAATCTAGGATAAGTTATCTTAATATTTGGATCTCTTCCAACGGTGAAGAATTATATATCAGAAATGAAGTGATAGTAAAGCTAAATCTGTGCAATGTCGAAGCATGATTTTTTTCATTCTGATAAACGTAGAATACAATCTCTACTAATAATAAATTAGAATGTGTGCGTGTTGGCGCTCTATAGAGCAGATGGCTAAACTTACACCCCAAAATATGTCTTGGACGATGAGAAAGTACATTTCGGAGTGCTTTTCTTTTCCCGGAACTTTAATTAATTACTAACTAAATGAGATTTGGCGTTTTTCCATGATAAAAAAATTTAATGGTGATTATATTTCATATCGTTACAGTTTTTAAAGATTATCTTTCAATTGTTGCCAACTTAGTTGACATGTAATTTATTTTTCCAAAATTGATATTTTTTTAAAAAAGGTTTTTACGTAATGTTCAATAAGCTTTTCTCAATGCTGCAATGAAATTCAAACTGTTTTCATTGTTTCATCAATGAGTTTAATTCAGTGATTTTCTTTCATAATCGAAAACTGAACAAGGAAATATTCAGTTTAATATCCGAGCAGTTTACACGAGAAATAAGAGAATGGAGTCATACTTAAGATAACGAACATTTAAGAAGATAGTTTACCCGGAAAATTATATAGGGTGGCAAATGATAAACAATCCAAACTACAAACTCGAACACATTTATAGACCTCCTTCCCAATTCTTCCTTTATCCGAAATTGTCACCTTTAAATTTAAGTGTTTCAGTTGGTCTATCTGAGTGACAAGATCATCAGGCAGATTGTTGCCTTAAGTTACCGTCTGTTAAGACAACAACTTAAGACAACGAGCTATAAAGATAGAAACTATTGCGTGTTTTTATTACTAGGAACACAGACCTACACCCAATTTTGCATTGAATTCATGAAAAGGTTGCTCAGTCTGTTCATGCTTATTTGAATGTGAAAGTTAAAAAAAAATCAATAAAGGGGTTGATAATATTTAAAGTCTTACCCTTATATCAAAAATATGCATATGACTAATGTTGGATTAAATACGTAGACCGTTTGTATATTTTGATTATATCTTAAAACAATAGCTCAAAAGCACTACATAATGACGAATGAATTTTTATATGCCATCTGGATACAACATGTCTGATAAAACAAACTCGAAATACTGTCTGACCACTCCTATATTAAATGTTATACTCGATCGGTTAAAGTAAAGAAATACAAAATGCATAATCTATTCTTTTTCCTTCATGGAAAAGGTAAACATATTACACGTCTTATTGAGAAAACCTAATGAAAATCTAGCGTAGAATATTCCTATGGTTTTCTAGTTTCATTATATATATATATATATATATATATATATATATATATATATATATATATATATATATATATATATATATCGTTTAAAACGGTTGGAATATACTAAAGACATATTTATCACAATTTACTGAATTTAATGATGCAGTTTTTGAGTTTATCTGGAGCCAAAATAAATATATAAATAAATAAATAAACATTATCTCTGTTGAACAATCCAATGAATTTGAAGTTATTTTGCCGGCGTCCTGGCATAGGGGTAGCGCGTCTTCCCCGTGATCTGGGCGTCCCGGGTTCGAGTCCCGGTTTGGGCATGGTTGTTCTTCTGTTGTTCTATCTGTGAGATGTGTGAATGTGCCCTCATGTAAAAAGGGGTTGTGCAAGCGAATGAATGATGCGTGAAGTGGCAAAGTCGTACTCTTGGCCCTAGTTGGCGCTGCTATAAAAAAATAAAAGACGTCCCCCTCAGGCTTAGTGCCATAAGAAACAAACAACAAACAAACAACAACGAAGTTATTTTAAACTAAATGATGTATCCATCTTTCTTCAGGATAAAATTCCATTCTTTTCCATTCATAAAGAAAAATTAATAGTTTAATTGATTGTCAAAAAATATCATTAAAAGTGTTTTATACTTCAGTGTTTGCAAGGAAAATTTGAAGTATACAATCATATGCGACAAAATGAAACTTTGTTAAATGTTAGCACTCAACGAAAACCGAATGTGTGTGTAAACAGACATTTTATAAATAATTTTTACTAAGCTATTATTATTTATTAGGTAATTAATATTTATTAAGCTATAACTATTTATTATGAGTCATTGATTTTTTCATTTATCACAAAAGATTATTTTACTGCTGAATTAAAAAGTTTTAATATCTAGTAGTTTCTGAAAAAATTATAAATTTTCTGTAATGATTTTCAAAAAACATAAGAAAATATAATCTCTAGAAGTTATTAATAATTTTAAAACGATTAAAAAAATTCATTAAATCTTATGACTGGCAATTTAAATATGTTTGCAATATGGCATATTAAAACCGCCATCTACAACACCAAGTTTTTAATCTCAATAGACTGGATAAAACAAATAATCAAATTCTGAACCAATTTTTAAGTAACATGTAACCTCAAAGCAATTTTTATCTAAATAAATATTTTTCAAAACCTCATTCATTTGGTTAAATTAAATATAATTTAAATATCTCTCTTTTCAGTGTTTTGGCTTTAAATTCCAAAATTTTATTAAAAATTGGTCTAAGCAAATCTTGGACGCAGTCACGTTTTTCGTGGCATAATGCTGCGCACTCATAAAGAAAACAAATTATTAATTAATGAAATAATTAATTAGTGAATCAGTCGTAAGCAAAATTTTTCTAAAATCTTCCTATGGTTATTTAGATGAAAATTTTGAACTGAATCTGTTCAGTAATTTGCATTTCTACAAACAACACTTAAATTGACATTCCAGTTATGTTTATACTGATCATTCGAGTAAAATTCTACCAATCAAACTTTTTGCTGAAATTATATAGGCTCTAAAGCGTTATATAAAAGGAAAATTGTAAGAATTCCAGTAAACATCAAGCTCCCAACTTTCAATCGATTATCACAGACGTAAAGCTGCTTTTCTTGCACGAAGAGTCTGACAGCGGAAAAGCTAAAATCACACGTGACCAAATAGACAGTCCCGAGAACTTTGAAATTATCTAAACCCTCAAGTATATGGGTAAAAAACGATTTCCAGAAGACATTATATCCAACGTCTCACGCTAGCATCCGGCTCGTTCAGAGCGTGGCGTGTAATAGATCTTCAGAGTTTTCTGTCATTAGTACAAGTCCATTGTCCCACATGCAACAGCAAAAATCGGTGGGATTATTCTTTATCTAATTGCAGTTCATTATTTCATAAGCATTTTGATGATAATACCATTTGTAATTTCCTTACATCAGGGGTTCTAGATTTGTTGTTGTTGAATTAAGGAAGCTTTCGCTAACCCAAATGCATCAGAGAAATATTCTTTGACCCCAAAATCTATAAAAATTAATAATTGTTGGTATATATATATTGCTCTCTGTGAATGTAATTATATCTAATTTAAATCCTAATTAATTTCTAAAGTTTTATCTTAATTTAACCCATATTAATTCTAGAATGTTCTCTATTTCCTGATCTAATTTCACTTTTTTTATTTAATTAATGATACACGAGCTTTGTAAAACTGCTTTTGTCCGCACTTTCACCCACTAAAAGTAAAGGGATAAAAATCTTTCAACCTAAACAAATTCTTTTAATAGATATTTATAATTTCCCTTACCTAAATCGACACGTGTAAAGAAATCCCCATGAGGATCTCATAGTAAATAATCAACGGGAAAAATAATTTCTGTCGTTCTTTTCTCTTTTCGCTCTTTTGTTGTGCTGTAGATTGACGTACTTCGTCGCTTCTTGTTTGTACATAAATTATGCCTCCGTGGTTTAAAACCAGATCTTGATAAAAATTGGTTCTGTTCAAGACAAGAGGATGATCACTGTCAACTTTTTAAAATTCAAAAGTTAATCAAGAAATGGATTAAAAATGACAAGAGTTTTTGGTGTTTTTTTGGATACTATCTTCCAGAAATATCATGTCATTAAAATTATTTTTATTGCATCTTAAATTCTACAAGTTACCTTTTTGATCAATGGATGCAAATGTCTCACTAATTTTAATAATTTTTAAATTTAATTTCCTACATAATCTATAACAATTCATTTATTGCTATGAGAATTCAAAATAATTTCATTGTTCTATCAAACTATTCGGTCACGTGCTTTTGCAATGTAAAAATTAAGATTAAAAAATCTTTTTTTCAACAGTGATTTCGAAATAGTTTTTCCATTGTCACTTTTATTTCCTCTTAACGTACGCTTTTTAATTCGGATGCAATTTGTTGCTGATGGTTCCCATTTTTTAAATTATTTTCCAGTGTTATCCAGTAACAAGAATAAATTTTCAATAAAAGTATTCTGCAATAATATTTTAGCATATTGGAAAGCCAATATTCCAGGCGAAGATGATCGCCAAAGGCGCTAATATGGAAATAAATGAAGGGAAAAAAAGGTAACAAAAGGATATTGATTAATGATAATGAAAAAGAAATTCAATTATAACATAATTACATCCCTTCGTTGATGAAGGATATGATAAAACTATCAAATTCCGCTGTATATAAGGGTCTGATGCAAGTTTAAGCTGTCTAAGACCAATTATTCTTTCGATTGTGTTGTGTAAAAAGTTAAACGAAGAGGTTATGATTTAAAAGTTGTTATCCTCTTCTCATCACAGTTCAAATCAAGTCTGCCCCCAAAATAAACCTCGCGCAGCATCTAACCCATATAAATATAATTAACTAATTTAACCACAACTGATCCGAAAGAAAGGAGTCGCCTCAAGCTTTTCGTTAAAAATAATTTTCAACTCAAATTTACTTAAGGTTGGGATTTCTATTGAAAAGAAAAATACAGGCTTTCATGGTTGTGGACATTATTTTTTAAAAACAGTTTTAATGAAATGCTGAATTTTGCAAAATGAAATTTTAATAAGTTGAGGGCAAATATTCATTCTGCTGATGAATTGAAATTCAGAGAAAGCGTCAGTTAGTTGGAAAGGGAAAAATGGAATGTTCATGTAGTTGTTGAAATTTTATTTAAAATGCATATTCAATTATAAACGGAAAAATGAGGTGTTCATGTAGCTATTAAAATCTTATCAAAAACGAGAAAAATCAGTTGTTCAGTTGTGAATGGGAAAATGGATGCTCTTGCAACTAATAAAATCTTATCAAAAGCGAGAAAAATGAGTTGTGAATGAGAAAATGGATGCTCATGTAACTATTAAAATCTTATCAAAAGCAAGAAAAATCAGTTGTGAACTCTAAAGTAGAATGTTTAAGCAATTATTAAAATTTAAACAAAACTAAAGACGAATCAATTTTCCGTTGTATACGACATTTTTTGTAAATATAAACGAATTATCTGGAATTTCAACCTATCTGGAATTTCAACCTTGAGACTCTAATTTCTCTGAAACAAAGGACAACTTTTAAAATTGCAACAAAAGAGAGATTAAATTTAAAAAGAAAAAAAAAAGACAATATAAACTAATGAAAAATCTCGGTAAGTGATTCACAAGTAATTTGAAAAAATATGCCAATAATTGCATAATAATTTCGCCTAGAACTCAAATGTTTCTATTCTATAAAGGTAGTAAGAAAAATCGAAGATTCACATTCAATTGTACATCTTTACACCTGAACTTATCACGTAATCATTATTATTATTATTATTTGTAAAACCCATTCTCATATTTAGTGTGGAATTTTGACTAAATAGCTGCATAAAGCTACTGAACTAAAGGTAGGGGGCAGGCAAGTTAATTAAAAAAATATTCATAGTCTAGTTGCTATAAAAATAAATTTGAAAAACTAATTATATTAAATATAAATTATTAGTACAGCAATATGTATCTATATTAAATTATTTAAAAAATCACTAAATAAATTAAAATTAAATAATATTTTCTAAAAGCATATGGGAATATTAATTAATAATTTACTACTTATATTATACTTTAGTAAATAAATTATGAAAAATAATAATTTTTCTGTTACATTTGTTTTAAATTTATGATTTCTTAGGAATTTTTCATGATAATTAAATGCTTATATTGGCAAGGAATATCCTGTAATAATCATGGTTATTTTTCAAAAATATTTACTTCATTTTTTAAATAAATAATTTTAAAATAAATATAGGCATCATATAATTTTACAAATTTAATAAATAAAAAAATATATCTTTCACATGTTGATCGTGTTAAAAAATATGTTAAAATGAGAAACTAAAATGGTTAGTTACTAAGCCAGACTCACAATGAAAATGGTCTGTGGTGTTAGAAGGAATAAATCAGGAAATTATCAGTATGTGACTTATTTTCCGTTTAGATTTTATGGTGGATAAATTATTACACGTAATTTAAGCAACTCAATATACTTATATATTAAAACATTCTATTTTGGACAATAAAAAACTGTTTTCATTGCGCATAGCTTTTTAAGTTACTTCAAACTACTTTCACTTCTTAAAAATAACTTGGTTAAAACTTTAAATTACTTTTATTTTATTTTAAATCTCACATTCTTCGCTCAGTGTTTTAAAGTGAAAGAAATAAGATCAAATGCCCTTTTTGGACTAAATAAACTCAATAAACCAGAATATAAAAATTACCCATCTGTCCACTATCGTTAAAATACGCCTTTTTTTCCACTTCACGCATTTAGTTACTCCATATAATGTGTTTTATAAACCAAACTTTAATTTTCAAGGGGGAAAAAAGCAGCTTTTAAAGCTTGCAAGGGAAACGCCCATCAAATTTTCCAAAGAAAACGGCCTCCTTTAATTCAACGTCCCTTTTTTCTTGGACATCCAATTATGGAAAATAAAGACCAAAATAAAGAGGAAGAAAATGATGGCGGCGTGGGGGGGGGGGTAGAAGATGTGTCGTGAATTTGTCAGAAGACCTGAAGACAGCGACTAATGAAAAATCTCAATCACACACCAGAAAAAAAAAGCGGGGAAAGAAACATCCTTTCCATGGTAATATTCTTCTTGGGAGTTGCAGATGAGTTTTTAAAGCCCCTCGTTAACAAATTTTGTTAATTAAAGATTTGTTGTCACTCACTAAAGCACGCATAGTGTGTTTTGGGTGGTTCCCGAAGTCGCTTTTCTTTCTTTTGGCGACTTTTTCTCTTTTCTTAAGCTTCAAATTATAGCCATTCTTGGCGCCATTAATCAGAGAAAAGAAAGAATGAGATTATGAATGTCTAAGTTGTGAATGATATAAAATAAATGAGCATTCTAGGGGGTGGGGCTTCGGCATTTCTTTGATGATGACGGGGTGAGAAAAAAAACGAATGAATTTAAGATGTGACAAAGATAAGTTTTTTTTTTTTTTTTGGAAACATTCCTTGTGTTTGTTTTCTTTTAACATCCATAAACTTTTTTTATATATATATAATTACTAAATGTATATCGCGTTTTTCTAGCTGCAGTATTTTTTTTAAAAAGCAACCCTTTAATTTTTTTCTTTGTTTTAATATGAAACTTTAATAATAAGTAATTAGAAAAAAAAATTGAAGAGAAAAAGAGAAAAAAATGCAATATGCAAGCATACACGGAATAAAAAACACTGATATATATATATGTGTGTGTGCGTGTGGGTGTGATTTTTTTTTTTTTTTTTTACTGTCTATTTGTTTCTTTAAGCATTGTAAATAAATAGGCCAGAAGATTTACAAGAGAAATAATACGAAAATGGATTTAATTATATTTCTAAAGAGCATTAAAGGGAATATTTACCTGAGGGACATTTTTTAAAATGATTGAATTATGTTTTTCAAACAAAAGAAATTTTCATTATTAAAAATATATTCATATAACACATTATCCGCTGTAGTTTATCAATTCCATCATTCGAAACATTTTTGTCTTTCATAATTAACGCAGATATTTACAACAAGCAAATTACAAAGCAAACTATGGCTATAATGAATCAATATCTGAAATACAATTACATGGATGAAAATCGATAGTAATTGCTTACTCAAATTATTCTTTAAAAGATTTCGTTAGTAACTATAAGAAAAAGCTACTAACTATAAAGTATAATTCAAACATACTATTTTGCAATGTCTCATCTACCGAAAAAATGCGAATAAGAGCGGCATTATATATCTTAAGCGCCGTTCCGACGGCGCGTGCGCGTCTTGAGACAGGAACATTTTGCCCTCTTTCCCCTCACTTGTGATTTTATGGGGTTCTTTGATATCTCTTCATTTTACTGACATTTTATTTGAGACTCCCGATTGACATCCACAGGCGTGGGGTAGTCCTACAATGGGTCAGAGGCAGATTTACGACCATATCCGTAAAGGAAAGGGTATTCGGAACGGGACTTTAAAAATAAAAGAAAAGCAACTGAAGCCCGTAATATGTTAATAGACGGTGTGTAAACTAATGTATCTCGTTTCTACGTTGAGATTGCTATATAAAATCAAGAAATCGTCGATATTAGAATGGATATTGGTCTTTAAAAAGTTAAAGTTAATTGGTAAACAACAAGTAAAAGTAAACAATAAAGCAGCAATAAAAGTAAAGTAAAAATTAACTTAAAGCAACAGGACAATACAGCAGGAAAACGTTATTGTTCTTATGTTAATGTTTTAGGAACATTAAATCTGTTTCTAATTAAATGTAAAACATGAAAAGGAAAAGTCCCTCTACTATCTCACTCTTTGAAAAACTTCTTTTTAATCATCTAAAAAGAACTACAGCGTCATTTCCATTTCATACAATTCGCAGTAAATGCAGCATTAAAACAACACGATTCTCTTTAAGTAGCAGTTCGAACCAAACACAAAAATTAGAAGCCACAGTAGGTTTTATGCTTTCTAACATGACCAATCTTTATTCCAAAATCCCCATAGACCAACGTTTTAACACTAAAAATTCTGATTACGACGTCAAAAGGATGAAAAAGGTTTGGCCGACATACAATCATGAAATAAAGTTTACTTTCACTCAAGAGGGAGATTCTTAGTCATCATTTAACCCGTTTACACTATTAGTCGAAGGGGAAAAAAATCGTCCGGAAACTCGTTAGCTACCTAATACCCCGACTAAACCATGGTAAAATCTTTTAAATCTTCAGCACTTCTGTAATAATAGCCGACCATAAAAGACCCGAAGCGAAAAAAGGGGGCGAATGGAAAGCTGGAGGTCTATTACGCCAGCTGCGGGCATAAAACAAAGACCGTTAAAATTTACTCCGCGCATTAAAAGGGCGCAGAGCAGTAAATCGCCATAACTGCCTGGGGTCGAAAATTCCAGATCTGCCCCCTAATGGCCCTTTTGCAACGCCTGGTCCTCCAAAATGGTCCTCCACTCCATGTCCAGTACCAGAGAAGTTTTCGCCCATAGAAGGGATTTAGTTCCTGACCCTTTCACGGTTCTTTTTATTTATTCTTTTTTCATAGGAATGACGTCCGCAGAGATTCGATAGGTTAGTTATGGGTATGTGGAAAATGGGCTATAGCGTCAACTTTCAAGGATTTTTCATTTGCTGTGAGCTGATGTAGTATAGCATTTTCTGTAGGTAGAAAAGGATAAAATTTTTGAAATAGAATGCATCAGATTCCTCAGACTAAAGATGTACAGATATTTTTTATCCACTCTTATGTGTGCTATTTGGATTTTCATTTATTGCAAACTGATGTAGTACAGTACAGCATTTACTGTAGGTACAGATGGATAAATTTTTTTGAAATAGCATGATTCAGATTCCTCAGACTAAGGATGTATAGATATTTTTTATCCACTCTTATGTGTGCTATTTGGATTTTCATCTATTGCGAACTGATGTAGTACAGCATTTACAGTAGGTACAGATGGATAAATTTTTTGAAATAGCATGACTCAGATTCCTCAGACTAAGATATTTTTATTTACTTTTAAGCGAGCTATGTGAATTTTCATCTACTGTCAACTAGGATTTTTCATCCACAGTGAAGTGACGTAGTTCAGCATTTTCTGTAGGTACAGACATATAAGATTTTTTGAAATAGGATGACTCAGATTCTTCGTACTTCAGATGAATAGATATTTTTATTCACTCTTATGTGAATTTTAATCGACTGTGAAATAATATTTTTCATCTCTTGTGAACTGATGATAAGCATTTTTTGTAAATATATAAGGATAAGATTTTTGAGATAGAATGACTCAGATTACACAGACTAAGGGTGAATATATATTTTTATTCACTCTTATGCGTACAATGTGAATTTTCAAGCAATGTGAACTGATGCAGTACAACATTTTCTGCAGGTATAGAAGGAGAAGATTTTTGAAATAGGATGACTCAGAGTCCTCAGACTAAGGATGAATATATATTTTTATTCACTCTTATGCATGCTATGTTTCAAGTTCTGTGAACTGAAGTAGTACAACATTTTCTGTAGGTATAGAAAGGTAAAATGTTTGAAATACGATGATTCAGAGTCCTCAGACTAAGGGTGAATATATATTTTTATTCACTCTTATGTGTAGAATGTGAATTTTCAAGCAATGTGAACTGATGCAGTACAACATTTTCTGTAGGTATAGAAGGGTAAAATGTTTTAAATACGATGATTCAGAGTCCTCAGACTAAGGGTGAATATATATTTTTATTCACTCTTATGCGTACATTGTGAATTTTCAAGCAATGTGAACTGATGCAGTACAACATTTTCTGTAGGTATAGAAGGGTAAAATGTTTAAAATACGATGATTCAGAGTCCTCAGACTAAGGGTGAATATATATTTTTATTCACTCTTATGCGTACATTGTGAATTTTCAAGCAATGTGAACTGATGCAGTACAACATTTTCTGTAGGTATAGAAGGGTAAAATGTTTGAAATACGATGATTCAGAGTCCTCAGACTAAGGGTGAATATATATTTTTATTCACTCTTATGTGTAGAATGTGAATTTTCAAGCAATGTGAACTGATGCAGTACAACATTTTCTGTAGGTATAGAAGGGTAAAATGTTTGAAATACGATGATTCAGAGTCCTCAGACTAAGAGTGAATATATATTTTTATTCACTCTTATGCGTACAATGTGAATTTTCAAGCAATGTGAACTGATGCAGTACAACATTTTCTGTAGGTATAGAAGGGTAAAATGTTTGAAATACGATGATTCAGAGTCCTCAGACTAAGGGTGAATATATATTTTTATTCACTCTTATGTGTAGAATGTGAATTTTCAAGCAATGTGAACTGATGCAGTACAACATTTTCTGTAGGTATAGAAGGGTAAAATGTTTGAAATACGATGATTCAGAGTCCTCAGACTAAGGGTGAATATATATTTTTATTCACTCTTATGCGTACAATGTGAATTTTCAAGCAATGTGAACTGATGCAGTACAACATTTTCTGTAGGTATAGAAGGGTAAAATGTTTGAAATACGATGATTCAGAGTCCTCAGACTAAGGGTGAATATATATTTTTATTCACTCTTATGTGTAGAATGTGAATTTTCCAGCAATGTGAACTGATGCAGTACAACATTTTCTGTAGGTATAGAAGGGTAAAATGTTTGAAATACGATGATTCAGAGTCCTCAGACTAAGAGTGAATATATATTTTTATTCACTCTTATGCGTACAATGTGAATTTTCAAGCAATGTGAACTGATGCAGTACAACATTTTCTGTAGGTATAGAAGGGTAAAATGTTTGAAATACGATGATTCAGAGTCCTCAGACTAAGAGTGAATATATATTTTTATTCACTCTTATGCGTACAATGTGAATTTTCAAGCAATGTGAACTGATGCAGTACAACATTTTCTGTAGGTATAGAAGGGTAAAATGTTTGAAATACGATGATTCAGAGTCCTCAGACTAAGGGTGAATATATATTTTTATTCACTCTTATGTGTAGAATGTGAATTTTCAAGCAATGTGAACTGATGCAGTACAACATTTTCTGTAGGTATAGAAGGGTAAAATGTTTGAAATACGATGATTCAGAGTCCTCAGACTAAGGGTGAATATATATTTTTATTCACTCTTATGCGTACAATGTGAATTTTCAAGCAATGTGAACTGATGCAGTACAACATTTTCTGTAGGTATAGAAGGGTAAAATGTTTGAAATACGATGATTCAGAGTCCTCAGACTAAGGGTGAATATATATTTTTATTCACTCTTATGTGTAGAATGTGAATTTTCCAGCAATGTGAACTGATGCAGTACAACATTTTCTGTAGGTATAGAAGGGTAAAATGTTTGAAATACGATGATTCAGAGTCCTCAGACTAAGGGTGAATATATATTTTTATTCACTCTTATGCGTACAATGTGAATTTTCAAGCAATGTGAACTGATGCAGTACAACATTTTCTGTAGGTATAGAAGGGTAAAATGTTTGAAATACGATGATTCAGAGTCCTCAGACTAAGAGTGAATATATATTTTTATTCACTCTTATGCGTACAATGTGAATTTTCAAGCAATGTGAACTGATGCAGTACAACATTTTCTGTAGGTATAGAAGGGTAAAATGTTTGAAATACGATGATTCAGAGTCCTCAGACTAAGGGTGAATATATATTTTTATTCACTCTTATGTGTAGAATGTGAATTTTCAAGCAATGTGAACTGATGCAGTACAACATTTTCTGTAGGTATAGAAGGGTAAAATGTTTGAAATACGATGATTCAGAGTCCTCAGACTAAGGGTGAATATATATTTTTATTCACTCTTATGCGTACAATGTGAATTTTCAAGCAATGTGAACTGATGCAGTACAACATTTTCTGTAGGTATAGAAGGGTAAAATGTTTGAAATACGATGATTCAGAGTCCTCAGACTAAGGGTGAATATATATTTTTATTCACTCTTATGTGTAGAATGTGAATTTTCCAGCAATGTGAACTGATGCAGTACAACATTTTCTGTAGGTATAGAAGGGTAAAATGTTTGAAATACGATGATTCAGAGTCCTCAGACTAAGGGTGAATATATATTTTTATTCACTCTTATGCGTACAATGTGAATTTTCCAGCAATGTGAACTGATGCAGTACAACATTTTCTGTAGGTATAGAAGGGTAAAATGTTTGAAATACGATGATTCAGAGTCCTCAGACTAAGGGTGAATATATATTTTTATTCACTCTTATGCGTACAATGTGAATTTTCAAGCAATGTGAACTGATGCAGTACAACATTTTCTGTAGGTATAGAA
Organism: Argiope bruennichi; assembly: GCF_947563725.1. Classification (NCBI taxonomy): domain Eukaryota; kingdom Metazoa; phylum Arthropoda; class Arachnida; order Araneae; family Araneidae; genus Argiope; species Argiope bruennichi. Next base: position 63,999,099 of record NC_079154.1, read on the forward strand.
GGGTAAAATGTTTGAAATACGATGATTCAGAGTCCTCAGACTAAGGGTGAATATATATTTTTATTCACTCTTATGTGTAGAATGTGAATTTTCCAGCAATGTGAACTGATGCAGTACAACATTTTCTGTAGGTATAGAAGGGTAAAATGTTTGAAATACGATGATTCAGAGTCCTCAGACTAAGGGTGAATATATATTTTTATTCACTCTTATGCGTACAATGTGAATTTTCAAGCAATGTGAACTGATGCAGTACAACATTTTCTGTAGGTATAGAAGGGTAAAATGTTTGAAATACGATGATTCAGAGTTATCAGGCTAAGGGTGAATATATATTTTTATTCACTCTTATGTGTAGAATGTGAATTTTCAAGCAATGTGAACTGATGCAGTACAACATTTTCTGTAGGTATAGAAGGGTAAAATGTTTGAAATACGATGATTCAGAGTCCTCAGACTAAGGGTGAATATATATTTTTATTCACTCTTATGCGTACATTGTGAATTTTCAAGCAATGTGAACTGATGCAGTACAACATTTTCTGTAGGTATAGAAGGGTAAAATGTTTGAAATACGATGATTCAGAGTCCTCAGACTAAGGGTGAATATATATTTTTATTCACTATTATGCGTGCTATGTGAATAGTTGAATAAAGGCAGTTGTCAAAATCAAAGAAGGATCAAATTTTATCGTTATAAGAATTTCTTTAATATTTATTTGTTATAAAAATTATTAATAATTTTTTTATGAAATTAAATAATGCTGATTCTATAATTATTATTTACAACACCAAACGTTTCAAGACGACCTCAGCATTATAATTATAATTAACATTTACTAAAACCCATTGCCAAAATGAGAGAATTACTTTGATCATCATCAGAAACGCAATCAAATCTGTTTATCCGCGCGTCATGTTAAACTGAAGCAAAAGATTAATGTCTATTTTTAAGATTAATTCATCAATTAGGATTTCAACCATTGAGTGATGCATTGAATATTTCGCAACAAGTTTGTGATGGGCCATCTACTTCAAAGAGAATAGAAATAATAGGATGAATTTTCATTTCTTAACGATTGAAGATAGAAAAAATTAGATGAATTGTTACCTAATAATAACAAACAACTTCTGCACTAAAAACTTTCCGATAGCTGCAATAAATAAGAAGTTAGAAATAGAGAAGAAGATTTTCAATAAATTTCGGTTATTTTATAGTCTAAAACTCACGACATGTCTTTACTTTAGCTGTATTCCATTCCAACCTCAAAATCTTCAAAATTGTGTGTGTGTGTGTGTGGAGGGGGGGGGGGGGGTCAATATATTTTTTGTCAATAGAATCCATTCTCGACAATTGGATTACTTGTGGGAATTGTTTTTTACATGCTTAGGGTTATAGATTTAAGGAAAACTAATTTAAACCATGTTTTATTTCCATCCAGAAACAGCAAAATGGGGTAAAAAGCTTTTTCACTAGCAATACATCAAACATTTTGAATCCTCCGTTGAAAAATAAAGGGTTAGAAACAGGCCAATGCGAATGAAGGCACAAACCCTTTGTTCCCATGCAAATTCTTCCATTATGACAAATTGAGGCGCCCATCCCCAATTAAGAAGGGGATCCTCTAGAATTGGATGTTTGCTCCGGAATATTAGGGACTGCCACACTTTCAAGAGAGTCGGCGCCATTAGCCTAAATTGATTCGAAGCGATAACCTAATGGATGCAGGGCTCTGCTAACCACCGCGCGTTTGGTCTTCCCAATTCATTTCAAGAAATCTAAATTGCTTTCAGACAAATAAGTTTAGTTCTAAGTTTGGTCACAGTAGTTATTGTACCAGATTAGTTGATGAAGCTCCTTAGAAGAATGCTTAAGCAGATCACTTAAGACAAACAAGATTAGACATTTTTCAGATGTTCTGACAGAAAATATGATTTGGAAAAATCATGAAATGATAAAACACTTACTTATTTACTATTTCTACATTTATTAAGGTGACAATTATAAAAATACTTTTTTTAAAAAATTCTGGAAGAGTTGCCATTCAGTAAATATTGATAGTCTATTGGAAGTCTAATTAATTAGATAAAAGAAAAATAATATCTAAAAATTTTAAAAAGTATTCACCAAGATATTATATATACATACTTCTTTGTTCTGAATTTTTTTTTTCACAGTTTCTAAAATTCTTCTTTGAAGAGAATCTTTTTGATTCCCTTCAATTCTTCTTAGTTATTTTTGATATTAGAGATAATTTCATATTCTTCAAAAAATTTTCTCTAATATCAATAATAACTGATTTTTTTTATCAAAAAATCAGTAATACAAGTTTTAACAAAATAGTCTGACTCCGTTTTGGAAAATTGCATAAATTGAGAAATTTTGGTAACTTTTTCACTTACGTCTTTTTTTTTTCAGATCACCTTTTGTGCATGAAAAATGTTTTGTCAGTTGCAAGTAAGCAGATACATTATAATATAAAATGAGTTCTTGCAACATTAATTAACTGCAAAATGAAAAAGATCCATCTATTACGAGAAATTTAAAGCAATATTTTCAACTAAAGTAGGCTTCTGATATTTTTATTTATTTGTATCTTTTCGAAGATTCACACCAGGCATGCAGAAAAATTTGTGAGGTGAATTATCATTACGCTTCAATAACTTTTGTCTTTCTGTTGGAGCTCATACTCATTGTGTTGAATTTAAACTTTCAATTAATAAGCCTACAAAGTTGTGATATTCCTTTATAAACATCCTGTATGTGTGCGCGTGTGTGTGTTTGTGTTTCTCTCTCTCTCTTCTTCTCTAGCTCTTAAAGACTGCAGATGTTTAGCGGCATTTAAAAAAAATCAAATAAAAGAAGGAAAAAGAAAAAGAAAAATTTTAAAAATGGTAAATGAAGCAGTTTCTAAAAGACTATATAGATTTTGATGGGCATTTCAAAAGAATCAGATTAAAATTAAAAAATAAAAAATTAGGTTATTACAACATTTGTCTTATATAGCTACAAACTAGTCCTTATTGTAGAGAATGTTTCAGGGGAAAAAATAATTTAAATAGAGATGCAGCATCAAAGAGTTGTAGTGAATGTAATTGCAACAACATTTAAATAGCAGCTGACCAATATTCTTTTACAACACTAAGCAACTAAATAATTAGTAATTCACGCGTATTTAGCGACATATTTCGAGAAAACAGTGCAAAGAAGCAAAAAGCCCTTGGTAAACGAATAAGCAGTTCTTAAAAGGCCGCCCCTGTATAAACAGGGCTTAATCAGAGTGCCACAGTCGGACGCTTCCGAAGCGCCGTGCGGTCGCCCTTTTAATCCCATTAAGTGGGGCGCACAGTTCATTTGAATATATGCAAATGTGGAGAGGGCGCGGTAATTAGGTTGCCCTAAAGAGCGTCCGACACGAACACTTCACTTCGGGCGCAACGTCGGGAAATTACCAAAGGTCGGTACAGGCCTCCAGTTTTGTAGAGACGACAGGTTATATATGGAGTTCAATATAAGTGAAACATAACCTGTACAAAAATATGTTTCCAATGCACCAACATCATTACATCAAATAGAATCTTGGGAAATATCAATTTCCCAAAATTTAAGCAAGAGACAGTTTAGAGGTACAATTTACCCCGTGTTTATAGATGTGATTAAAATATTCTTAATATGAGTAAAACTATTATACTGAACCAATAAACTTTAAAATCATGATAGTATAAATTACTTCCAAAAATTTATGTAACTCTCAATACTTGTCCTAAATTATCAGAATACTTCCGCAAACGTTCATACTTATGTTGTTGATGCAACAAATAACGATATACAGTACAATCGCGAGTATCCAGCTGAATGTGGTAGAATGGTAGGCGGGATAACAAAAAATTCGGATAGGCCGGAGTTCAAAAAACTCTTTTCTTTACCTACCTATACGAGAAGATAAAGTTTTTGTACAAAACTCATAGTTATAATAAGTATTTTCTCACTTCTTATTGAGTGCTATACAATCCATTTCACTTTTTTTTACTGGTCTTGTAATCTATACAGGTATTAATCCATATAGGTAATCTAACAGGTAGGTAATCTATACAGGTATCCTTCACCTTTAGCTTTGAATAATAGAAGATAATCACGCTATTATATATTTCTAGAAAAATGATAAAAGTTTAAATTTTAAGGTAGCAATATGATCAATGTATTATCGGGAAAAGAGAAAAAAAAATTACCAAAATTCAAGAAAATTTGTCTATTAAATTTTTATCATCATTATTATTTTTTTATATTTACCCAACCAACCAATATATAAATGCTCCAAATTTGGTACCTATAAATCAAATAATTTGTACAGCGTCAGCACACAGACACACACACACACACACACAGACACACACACACACACACACACACACACACACACACACACACACACACACACACACACACACACCTCTATTATCAGTAGAGATTCATATTAAATCAATCAAATATTTCTATGCATCATCATGAAGAAAACTCCAGTTATGCAGAATAGAAACACTTAGCTTCAAACATCCTGATAAAATAAGAAAAGAAAACTCAAAACATAATGAAAACTTTTGAATGAATGAAACAAATAAAACATTTTGTGTCTCCCTCATGCACCCATTTTCCATTCATGGACTTTGTTCAGATGTGAATAAGAATAGATACTGATAGCTCAATCTACTGCAAATACGCATAGCTGAATGATCAGATACGCCAACAGAGTTCTTGATTGTTTCATTCGATTGAATGCGAAAATATATAGAGAGCATATTCGAATGGATTGCACCAGCTGGCAGCTGAATCGACAATGGAATTAAATGGAAGCGAACAATGATAAATTCATAAAGGTTTGAGCGTGAATAGTTTGCATTCGCTTTATTTTGAAAATGGATATTTTGATATCAGCGCATTATTCCATTCATTTGAGAATATGAATAATAATTTTAACAGCATATATAAACAGATTTCGCGTCCAGTCGAGTCAAGCAAAGGAAAATATATCTGTTAAAATCACAATAAATTCTCGCGAAACGTAACTTTATTAAAATAGATCAAAACAATTTGTTAATCTTATAAATATTTCAATTGATCAATCCAATAAAATATTTTCATTAATCCATGCAATCGAAGTTTCGGAGGTTAAACATTAGGTGACAGAAGTAAAATCTTGGCATTAATTAATCCATAGCATATTAAACATTTTTTTTTTTTTTTTACAAATACATTTTTGTTAGTGAGTTAAAAAGTAGAATACTTTAAAATTGCAACAATTACTAATGTTTATTTTTTAATTCATAATTTATTTTTGCAAAAACTAAAAAATTTTGAAATTTTTCTTTCTTTTAAAAAATTTCAACACCAGGTGGCGCCATAAATATCAATTTAAAATCCAATTGATGTAATTGATGAATAGAAAATTAAATCCTGAAAAATATTTATATAAGAGTATTGTGACTGAAAATACATGCGTTTGAAATTCTGAAATTATAGAACAAGAAGTGAATAGAAAACCCCATTAAAAATTTTGTCTGCTTTAGCATTATCAAACAAGTGTAATTGGATAAAAATGTAATAAAAAGACAATGTTTAAAAAGAAATGAAAAAAAGAAACTTGTTTAAAACCAAATTATTTGATAATTAGAAGTCAAAATAAAAGAATTTTCTGCATTCGAAAACTGGAAAAGATTGTAAGACAAGAGTGCTTTAAGAATATAACTTTCTGATAAACAGTCAGCGAAGGATTAATTTTATTATTTTTATTTATTTATTTTTATTTAATCAGTCACAAATAGAATCTCAGATTATTTTTTTCACTAGAAAATATTTTTTTTTTATCAATTTTAAGAGTAAATATACATAATTTTTTATACACATTTCACCAAATATAGTTATTATAACTTTCACTGGCTAAGATTAATTTTAAACTTTCTTCAAAATTATGAGTAAGCAATTTCCCGAGATTCCAAATTTCAAAAATATAAAGCCCAAACGCGTCTCTTTAAGTATAAGCGAAAGTATAAATTTAAGCGTCTTATTTTTACTATTTTACCTTTTCCCATAAATATGAGCATTTTCCTAGGATTGTACATGCCTTTTTTCATAAATTAAATCATCATTTGCCGTTTAAAAAAACTACATGACAAAGAGACAATTATAATTTTTTACATATAGATATCAAATTTTACCATTAAATGATCGACAAATTTATCTTAAACATTGCATTCTAAAATGCATATATATCAACAAACTTTTTAAAGAGTTGATTTTTATCTGGATTTCAGAAATCTAAAAAGGCAACAGTCCGAAAATGATTAGAAATATTCTAGAAAAGTTAAATTATAAATTAAATATTTTAATCAAATTCATTTTTGGGATAATTTTTATTTAAGGACCATATTTACTCAAGATGTCAAAGTTTTCGAACAATTGCTCCAATTTCTTTCAAACAATTTTAATTTAAGAAACTTTACTCTGAAGTAACTGCGAATTCACTTTAATGATGTGGAACATTTAATGACCAAATGACGGAAGTGAAATTCTAATACCATATCATTCTTCAAAATTATGTATACATAAAATATAAAAGCTTTTTATCTTTGACAGTGAACATTTCTTAAGGACTAAAAAAAATTCTTTCCAATAAAGGAAACATCCACTAATTGCATCAATCCAATAACACATAATCGGATAAAATATTTTGGAGAGTGTTAAAACCTGAACTGGGGATAAAATTTGCAATAAAAAATAATGTTCCAAGAAAAATTATTAAAACATTTGAGAGCATTGTTGTCTAGGAAAGTGAGAATTCATTAATGACAACATACTTTTAATTTTTTTTAACTATATGATTTATGAATACAATATGAATACAACACTTGCTAATTCTCTTATATATAAAAGCATTGCCTGTAATCTGTTCCAGATTTTACTTTTAAGAAACGAGCGAAAGTGGTTCTCTAAAACTTTTTCGTATATTCTTTAATAAATGTACTATCCAACTTTCCCCACACAAAATTGTGGATCTTGGATAAGCCCACGAATGCTTTTATGGCATTTGCGAAAACATACGAAATATAGATCTTTGGCGTGAATCTAGCATTTTTATTGAATTTATCACGTGATCTTAGGCAACTTACCAGAAAATCGATTTTGTATTATGGAATACAAAATCGAGTTCTATGTCGAATTTTGATTTCAATGGAATCAAAATTCGACATAGAACTACAATTGCAATCATAAGACTATATTCCAAATTTCGTTAATTTATTTTATTTACATGCTTACGAAAGTACCGACCAATAATCGCCAATCCTTTGACAGATTTGATTCAAAATCTAATAAGAATATATATTTTAGATGTTAAACCTATGTATCAAATTTTATTTTTCTGTCTTTTTACGTTTTCCAGTTATTGTATTTATTTATACAGCTCGAGAAACAGATTCTACTGAATAGATTTCATTTAAAAATTTGATAGAAATATACAAAAATGGTAAAATGACCACATATTAAATGCCATCCATCTAGTATAAAAAATTTTTTTATATTATTATGTTCCCAGATAAGCAAAAAATTCAAATTTTTTAGATGATTACAATAATTTATATATGTATACTTCGTATATGATAAAGCAGAACATGCTACATTTGATTGAATCATCAGCTACAGAATGTCTGAAAAACTGGTCAACTTTATTTAAATCTGCCAACCCCCAATCTTCAGTGTTCCATTCCTACAGATAAAAACTTCCTTAACCTGCTGAAAGTTTCAAGAATGATTTAAATTAATTGGTCCTATTTAATCGGAATAACTAACAACGATTCAGATAAATTTTTTTACAGAAAATTGAAGGTAAAAGACTCTATTTTTACTTTTACATGCCAAGCAAATGTTGTGAAAGCTCATAAAGCAAAGCTAGGTATAAAAAAATAGCAAATTATCTCTCGATTCAAGAGCTTTCTTTTCGGCACAAATTACCATCTGAATGAAACGCTTTCACAGTCAATTTTATTACGATGTGAAAACCAATCCAAAGCGGGGGAAAAAAGTAACACTATTTCTCAAGGAAAGCACAAGTTGCACCACTTTTTGTTACTTTCCAAACATTCTGTTCCCTAGTAAAAAAAAGGAGGCATCGAAATCCCCAGCAGGCCAATCCAGGTCTTAATCTCGTTATCCTTGGCAAAGAAGCTGATTCAGTTTTTAAGATGAAATGAGATTACAGCCGCCAACTCCCGAGAGCACAGCAGTTTTCTAATTAAAAGAATTCCCACTTTATTCTAGCTGCTGCTGTAACACATTTTTAAATGAGATGTAGGCTAATTTATTTAAGCCCGCTCATTCTTTTTTTTCCCTAACTTTTTTTTTCTCAAGAAGAACGAAAATCAGTAGTAAGACAACAGAGCAAAAGCTATTTAAATTTTTATAGTATTCATTCTCTATCTGTCTTACTCTTTTTTATAGCGAAGAATGGGAATGTGAAATTGTCCCTGACGAATGAAAAGTAATTAGAATAATTCCCCATGATGGATGTTTCAAGGAATCAAGGACTGTGATATTTTCTCTTGTTTGATTGCTTTTTTTTCCAGCTTCTTGTCAAAAGAACGAAAAGCACTTAATAAGTTATGTGAACATTTCTGCCTTGGAAGAATAAAATCAACAAAATTTAGTAGGTAGGATTTTGTTTTGTAAGAGTTAGGTTTCATTAAACTGCGTTAAATAATGTTAGACACAAAATCGAAGTATATGAAAACATATCTAAATGAATGCATAAAAGTTGTCGATCTTTTATTTAATTAACTAGATAGATATTGGATTCATTTAGTTAGATTAATATCCCATTCTGCAATTACATTAGAGTTGTTATGCGATGGATTTCATAATGCTCAACTGAAAGACAATTAAATTCTTAATTATCAAAAACAAACTTCACTCCACAGTGGATGAATATTTAACACCGACGGAATTAAAGAGCAATTAGATACGAATTCATGTTTTCTTCCCATAGTTTCTATCCAAAGATAGGAAAGCACTTGATAAGATGCTTCAATATTCCTTCTTAAGAGAATCTGCATCACCAACATTAGCAAAATTGGTATACATTTACCATTGAAAGCATATGAACTAACGCCGTTATATTGCCCAAAAGTCACTAAAGATGGATAAAGTTAGATGTTTAAAAGCTAACTTAATTTAATTAACGTCCCATTCTGTACCACAACAAAAGCTTGCATCAGACGACAAAGATAGTATCTAAGCCGACAGTCCCCTATGTACATTTTTACTCCTCAACAGCAGAAGGGTGTATTTATTTTTATCCAGCTTCTAGTAAAAATACAGAAGTACTTCTTTAAGTTCATTCATCTACCGGTAAAATTTGCACCATCAACAACAACCTAGCTGGTAGTATCTAGGAATTGAAAGCACAAGAGCTAATGTTGCCTATGCCAAAAATTAAAGCTAAGTCATAAGACAAAGATTTATTTAAATAAAGGATAAAAGCCTAATTTATTTAAATTAATATCTCGTTCCGAAATTATACGAGGGCTATTTTGCATCGGAACAAGTAATGGTGATCTATAGTCAGAAAACGAGACCAACAGCCCCTTATCCAAACTTTCATACCTCTAGTGCATGTTTCACACTTACAAATTTAAAGCCCACAAGCTCATATACGGAGTAGATTATTGGTGGAATTAGACCTTGAACCAGTGATCCTCAGATTTCGTAATTATTATTTCATAGCAGCACACCTCTTCTCTCGGACAGATGCTACACAAATTAAAGTAACAGGTATAAAATTATTAAAATAACACTATTTTAATATTTAACACGAGTTTAATTTGATCCCTTAAAAATACTTTGCTCTGGCAATCATGGACAATAAAGTTATGACTTATGCATAACTAGTATTTGATGCCAGGTCACTTCCTCTTGGGCAGATGTTAACTGAGATTAGATCTAATAGGTATAAAGTTATTAAAATAACACGATTTTAACATTTATCACAATTTGATCCCTTAAAAATGCTTTGTTTAGGAAATCATCGACAATAAAGACTGTAAACAATAAAGATATAACTGAAATTAAAAGAGCCATTATTCCTGGCGAATCAGTTAATCGCCAAACAGTAATCTAAATACTATACAGTAATCTAAATACCTACAATATCTGGTAGATTCACTGAATATAGTACATATTTAATTGTTAATCAATTTATCCGCAACAGTTTTTTTCAAGCACATTCAATATTTTGAACAGTCCGGTAATTAATTTTCAGCATGCTACATATTAGAATTATTTCATTAAGAAACAAGAAAAAATATCTATAAATAATACAATGAAAACGGGTTTTCTCTCTCATTCGGGCTGCATTTTTCTGCAAGAAAAATTGGTAATGTTTTGTTAGCAACAGGTGTTTGTTTATCATTTTGAAACAGATATTATGCATTATTTCCATCTCACGATGCTACACGAGAAACAATTAAGTAAATTCATGCGAGTAAACGGATATAATGGATCTGTGTGCAAATCCGGGTAGCATAAGCAGCAAAGCCATTATTTAAAAGCAAAGTAATGGACTGTCTCTGCCCCTCGGACGCAAATTAATTACTGCGTTGTTTTAATTTTCATATAAATGAAGTCTAAGAGCCATTGTTAACCAGTCCTCTTTTACTGTATGAAATATTAAAACAAGCAAATTGTATTAAAAATAATCCAGGTGTCTTTCTTAATACACAAGAAAACGTTGTTGGCTTATTAACTTTTCGTATTCGAAGGATGCAAAAAGAAAAAAGTGTAACTGTAAAAAAAAAAAAAAAAAAAAAAAATCGAATTCGAGATTTTGCTGAATCTTTTTGTTTCAGACTTCTCTCAGTCCGAGAAACAAGTTTCTGGAATGTCTATCTGTCTGCTTATAAACACTGCAATTCAAAAATGCTTTGAGCTACATGGATGAAATTTAACAAATATCTCTGCTCTAAATTTGTAGATTTCTATAAAATTTTGAATGAAATCCATTCAGAGGAAATCTAACTGCCAGTTATTCGAATAGGGTTAACATGATAAATATAATGAACGAATAGAACTAGATGGATAAAATTTGGCACATAGATTTAATATCTAAAATATAAATATATATCACAATGGAAACCAAATCCGCCTAGATGTTGACCGTCTGTCGGTCTGTACTTTCACAAGCATGTAAACAGATTATTCAAAAATTGAATGACTTAAATATATCAAATTTAGTATGTGATTTTGTGATTGTATTTGAAGTTCTGTATCAAATTTTGGCTTCCATCGTCCTTGAAAACAAGCGGTCTAAAATACGCATTCCTTGTTCTGCTACTTATGTATAGCCGCATTCCGGTGAGTAATCACCAAAAAAAAGTCGCCTAAGGTCGCACGATATGAAGCTCTTTCGTAACCATTCTTCGCCAATATAATATGTAAGCCTATTTCTAAAAATACATAAGAAATTTTGGAGGGACAGTTTTCTTTGGTTTGAACTGAATAACAATTCAATGGATAACTGAAAGAAATCCTGAGAAATAAATTATATAAATTTTTGGGAATATAAAAATACTTGAAATGCTCTAATTTGTTTCTTAGAGACTTTGTGCTCAAAAATACACAAAATATTTTACCGAAATATAGAATTTAATTGAAATCTAAATAAGACTCGTTGCCAAATAAGACTCCTGCCTTAACCGACAAATAAATCTAGCAGCCTTTTTAGGATTCTCGTAATATAAACCTTATCCTCATAAGCCAATTATGATAGTTAACCAGGCTTTTTTGCCAAAAGACTAATCAGCTTTCAAATGCAATACACATGCATCACACTTGGAATACATTAGACGGGTCTCATTATTTCCAAAGTTAAGAGAAATTAATTGTGAATAGATTTTTGACAGAAGAGCAAATTGGTGTGGCTGTTAGCGACACTGAATTCACATATTTGCCCTTATTCTATAGTTGGACGTGAGATATTAGCTTTAATAGTTTTAAGGGAAATGAAAATTCATTTAAAAAAATATCAGGGAATTTTATATATTCCAATATTTGTATAAATATAAATTTTTTGTGCATTAATAATTTTTTGTGTAAATAATTTTAGTACTTGCAAAGCTGTAAAGAAATGTATACATAACTGTAAAGAAATTGTTGATTTCAGAAACCCGATGCTAACATTTTTCGATGATATAACTCTGAAAGGTGGTGATAAGCAGTAAAATGAGCATGTTGGCTTGTTTCCATCCCTTTAGAACATCTCCTATAAACTCACCTATTTCAGCGAAATAAACACTCCTTCATGCATTCGCTAATGCACGATAGATTCAACATCTAAGAATCTATAGTAAATATAAAGTTTGTGCCAATGGTTCAGACAATCATAGAAATAAAATCCTTGATCAGCCGAAAAATTAATATAAGATCAAGTGTTATTTTTAGAGAATTATAGCAAAAGAGTTCTTAAGCTATCCATTTCGATTCCAAATATAGTTGCATGTGCAAACTTTGAAATTCAGAAAACCCAGAATATGTTCCATTAAAATTTTTCAAATATCTCCAGAAAGAAAAATAAAGAAAATTATACAAATAAAAAAAATCCGTTGAAATTTTCCAATTATATGGATTTAAACAAATTAGCTGTCGATTAATTATTAATTAATGCTTTATTGTTTAATTTAATTTTCATGTATAATGGAGCAATCAGCCTCGAAAAAAATTTCCCTCATACTGCTGAAATAATTATTATTACAAGAGTTAATCTACGAATTTCAGCTTCAAATGGAATTGCATACTTGAATTTCAAAATTGGGAAAATAATGAGAGTTAATATAATTTTCTGATCTCAACAGAATTCTGAATACTGAAAATCAATATAATTTTATCAAATTTTTCCAATTATATTGATTTTACTAAATTTACTTCCGATTATTATTATTTTTCACTGCGAATGGAATTGCATACTTGAATTTTTAAATTAGGAAATTACTGAGAATTTCTACAAATAAAATTTCTCAATTATCTTCAGAGAATGTAATAAAAAAATTGTGGCGGTTAAAAAAAATTACATAATTTTTTCCAATTATATTGATTTAATTAAATTTACTTTCACTTATTATTTGATACTTAATTGATCTATTTTACTTTTCACTGCAAAAGTGCAGCTAGCATTAAAATATTGTGTTACACAGGTGAAGTTATAGATAATCTTTTACAGCCTCCCCCCCCCAAAAAAAAATGGGAAGCGATGCGATAAACTTATTATTATCTGTCTGAGTCATCTACAATTCACATAAAAGGTATTTTGATTAACAGGCCTCTTTTGGTCGTTTGTATTCATCAAGCTTCTGCGTGAGATAAATTTATTTCACATTACAAATTCCTCTGCCAGTCCCTCCAAAAAGAAAGACACGTCAGGGAAAAACGTAAAAGCCGTCCAAAATGAATTGCACAACACCACATCAACAATAAAACCGTCCCAATTCACCGCTCGAATCAGCCATTGCTCATCTCCTATCTCACCATCGGAACCAAGAAACGGTGTCACCATAAGACCGCGACAATGTCAGCGATCTGTATCACTAGCGCGGCAGCGAACGTAACACTAACTTCTCCAGAACGATTTTGACAGCGTTATCTTGTAAAAGTGGATTGCATCTCGAGCATTTGTCTGTCTGACTGGCTTCCAGTCTCCACAAAGCGTTGGAAAACGCCAAACCAGCCTTTGTGAGTTAAAATAGAGGCCACATGTTGGTCATGTTAAGTTCGAAACCAGGAAATTGCTGTTGACAGCTTAGGAGACAACAGAGTGGTAGTCGAGATATATGGATACACGCCAGGATGAATTTGTAGCCAAATGTCTGTGGTTTTCAGAGCTCGTCCCTTGATTTATCGCATGTATATATTTTTATATTTATGTGAAATAGTTTTTGCGGTGCCAGGCCTTTAATTATAAGAAGATTTTAATCTAAATGAGAATGTTGAGATATATATCCATTAACGTAAATTTTCATTAGTTATTTAAAAATAATAATAATTGGGAATTCCCTTATTAAAATACACCCAAGGAAATGCTTCACTCTGAATTGCCAACTAGTCCATTACTTTTAATGGCTAGCTATTCAAAAGATTTCTCACATTTTGTATAATAGCAAACAATACACAATCAATAAATAGTCAGAATAACAGAATGAAATTCTGTTACTGCTTCATCATATGCATATGTTATGCCATTTAATAAAAATGCTCTTTTTTTTTTTGTTAAATACCATCAACATATTCCAAATGTAGACTTCTATTAACTTTTAAAAAAGGAGGAAGTGTCCGTTTTCTCCAAATTTTAACGATTGCTGAGTGCACAGTGTGTGAGCAATTTCTATTCCATTTGTTATGACGGATTTAAATACGCGTTTCTGCGTGCAAAGTTTAATAAATAATCAATAAAAAAGTGTAATTCAATCTTTTGAAATTGTCCCAAGAAGGGCAATTTGTGATGTTGAAATAAATTTAATGTTAGCGCTAACAAATTTAATTCTAATTATACTTTTTTAAGAAAGAAACTTTCAGAATTGTGTTTAAAAACTTTAATCAATTTGTAAACAATTTTTGCTTAAGTTAAATATTCAGTTTGGTCTTTGACATTTGTTATTTTTTCGGGCTTGATTCGAAATCCACCAACTGTATTGTCAATTATGCGATTTAAAATTATATTTATCACAGAAATCTGAAGGCATAAATTCAAATAACAAATTTGTTTGTTTACTAATTCATAAAACAATCGATGAATTATTATTTTTTAATGAAAAAGTTTTTTGATATACATTATGTAGTATTAAGTCTCAGTTATCCGAAGCTATTAATCCAAAAAATGGTGATAAAATAACATCTAAAGAAAATAAAAAAGACAGTTTTATATCAAAACAAAAAAAGAGCATCTTTCTTTTTGTAAAAAAGTACCTTAACAAATTTGTAAATTAACCTATTAATCTGCAAGAACAGAAATGTATGTTGGCTAAGTTATAATTATATGTGTAATTTTCCTCATGTAAGCAAAAATTGTCCAAAAATATTATTTTGTTAGTTTTTTTTAAACTTTTTCAGCCATTTTGTTATTTATTCCTGATTCTCAACCCGCTTATTCCCAAGATATTTGGGAATTTACTGTACTTCAAATGCTAACAGCTAATTTTATAAATGCTATTTTATGAATTTTCAGTGAAGAAGGGACATTTTTGATGCACCCCATATTTTTCAGCTTCAGCTTTTTCAGCCATTTTGTTAATTATTCGTGAATGCCATGTTGCTAATTCCGAGAGTAATTTGGCATTTACAGTACTTCAAATCTAGCAGCTAATTTTATAAATGCTATTTTATGAATTTTCAGTGAATAAGGGACATTTTTGCTGCAGCTCATATTTTTCAGCTTCAGCTTTTTCAGCCATTTTGTTAATTATTCGTGAATATCATGTTGCTAATTCTGAGGGTTATTTGGTATTTACAGTACTTCAAATCTAGCAGCTAATTTTATAAATGCTATTTTATGAATTTTCAATGAAATATGGACATTTTTGCTGCGCTCCAAAATTAAATTTCTAACGTAATCTTATGCTGCTAATCTCTCCAACCGCAAAAGGGAAGAAAAAATAATTTAACGGAAGGAAAAAATCAAATAGGAAGCACGTTTCTGAAATCTTTTATTAGATTCCCAATACCTTTAATTTTAAACACAACCTAAAATTGCCTGGAACTGTTTCCAAAATAAATATATAAGACAATCGCTATCAAAAAATAAATCTCCCGAAATTTGAAATCCACCTATACCTACCTACAAATTCTCCAATTAGGGCGTTTCCCAAATCATTTGAGCCCAAATTTCGAATCAATACCACGCGTATGACCAATCATTTCTCTAAAATCTAATTACCATCGAACTGCCAACAGGCGAAAGTAAGGAAGAACATATTTTATACCACAGATCGATGATGTCTTAAAACAATAAGGTAATCAAGGGGTTGGATATATATTCCTTATCGGTTGTTCGAAACCATCGATCCGACTCCAAACCAATTCTTGATCACGTGCACACACATACACACACCCATTTTACACATCCCAGATGTTATTCCCATTCTCTTACACCTCAGCCACAAGAAATCGATATGGAATATCTTCCATCGCCTTCTTCTTTTCCCTTGGCTTTCTATCTTACACACAAGACCAGCTCTGTTCTTTCTCACCACACATGGCCGTAATGCTTTGCCTCCCTTCCTTCCTTTCTTTCTTTTTTCCTACTGGGTTTTTGTTTCATCTTCTTGCCTAATATCTTACAGGGGAAGATGAGGATGCTTCCTACAGAGATTATCCAGACAGATACTAGACGCAATCCCGAAGCCGGTAGCGAACATTAAGAGAAGAATTCAGGGTGTTGATGTTTTTTCAATTGATGTAAAATAAAACTGGATAAGACTAGAACAAGAAGCTGGCCTTTGGTTCTTACAGAACAAAAACGTTTAAACTTTTCCCATTCGTTATCTCCTTTTGGTTCAAAATCAGTTTTTGTGAGATTAAATATACAACACATTCCCGAGTATTCGGTTCGCGACTATCCGGCTTCTGTAACATCCGGCCTAGTTTTCTTTTATCGTAATTAAATGAGGAAGGCAAGGAGTTGCATTGGCAACATTGCCAAACAACAAATAATAACTATAAGTTTTTACTCTTATCTTACGGTTACCTTTCCATATCTCTGTAATCATTTATCAGTGAATAATAAAATCAGTTTGAGTCAATTTTCTTAAGAATCAGGCTTACGATTTACGTAAATATTTTCTTCACATTTCTTGCACTTAAGTTAGACACTACAAAATTTATGTTAAAACATAAATAGTTTATATCTTTTAACTTACTTTTTCTATAATAAACTCTTGAAACGTGCAGTTTCAAGAGTTACGAGAAACGTGCAGTTCATTATATACACATATATAAACTACCAACTATTTTAACTCGATAGTTACAGGCAACTCTTATGTGATTCACAGTGCCACGGCCGCGTTCACATTCTAAGTGGTTTGAGATAAATGGAGGGCTTAGAACTCAATAAGAAGTGAGAACAGTGAGTTTTAGTATAAAAAGTTTGTTTTCTGGTATTGGTCGCCAAAGAAATGAGTTCATGGAACTCCAGCCTATCCGATTTTTTTGTTATCCGGCCTGCCCTTCCGCCACATTAGGCCGGATACTCGAGAGTGTACTGTACATTATTTAATAACGAAAAAACAATGAATTTATGAAGAATTTCATTCAGTATAGAATAAACTGTAAGAAAATTAACGGGATTATTTCACAAATATTTATGAATATTATTATGAAATAGTATTAAATTACATGAACAAAAACGCGCGTAATAAATTTCATGACATAAAAATAATTCTACGCGATTCCTTTTAGTATCAAGGTCTGTTTGGAAGAATGCGGGAAAATAAATGCCTCTGCGGAGGAATTGGAACTGTCTATTATTATTTAAAGAAATGCACAGAAATCTCGGAATTGAGAAAAAATCTAAAAGTTAAAAATAATCACTTAACTACAGTACTGATGGCACCAACAAATCTTAAAACATTGAAGGACATGTTAAGGACATTTAAAGTCTTTGGATTTCTATTGTTATAGAACGAAAATTTGGAGGAATATTGAGAACTTTGATGCGATATTCTTAATGTGATGACCTGTTCCTCTTTAACAGGATGATAGGTGTACGTGAAAACAAGGAGGAAGATCAGAGATTTACCACTTTGTGGTAGGAATTCAACCGCCTGCCACAACCCGTTATGGATGGGTAATGATAAAGACAGCAGTCAGCCACAACAAATCCAGTAAATACTGCTTCGGTCAGTGGTAGCGCGGTGGTAGACTGTACAGAACAAGAAAAAGTATAAAGATCCGTAGCTTAATAAGTTGCTGCATAAATACAGCAAAAATTCTACAGGTAATATCAGTCATGATATCCGACCACAAATATGACACATTTCAAATAACATGAATTTTTTCACAGATTGGGCTTTCATATTTCAGACAATATAACAAAATATTGTTTTATATCTTTTTTTATTGAAATTTTGAGTATCTTTTATGTATTTGCCAAGTAAGAGGAATGAAAACGAGAATACTTTTTGAAGCCTGCGGAAGTGGTCTTCCCGAAACTTTCCCACATATTTTCCAGAAACTTTCTCACTTATTCTCCCCCTTCCACCGCATAAAATAGTGGACCTCGGTCAAAGCAGCAACTTCCTTAGAGTATTAGTGAATATCGACAGTTACAAAATATAAATCTCTGGCGTGCATCTAGAATTTTTATTAAATCTATCACCAAAATATGTATTTTTGATACCTTTTTGCGGCCGATTGGCACCAAAATTTGGCACAATAATATTTTAATCACAAGATTTGGGCATTAATGAGTTATCTCATTTATATGCAGGACGAATTAGGTTCAAAATTTAATAAATATCTATATTTTAGGTGCTAAATTCGTGCACCAAGTTTTATTTACCTAGCTCTTTGTATTTTGTAGTTCACTTGTACTTAACAGACAGACAGACTTCCTGCTAACGGGTTTCATATAAAAATTTATAGAAATCTACAAATTTGTTCTTTATATCATATATCAATTTTCATCCGTCTAATTCATTCTTTTCTGTGTAATCATATTCATAAAAAGAGAGATAGGCATAATTCCACAAATGTGTTTTTCGGTTTCAAGGAGATTTGAAACGGGAAGATTCGTCAAAGTCCGAAATTTTTGACGATTACAATTAATTTCGTATACAAGACAGTAAAAATTATCCACACAGAAATAGGACATTAAAAATTTTGCTGCGATACGAAGATGAAAATAATGTTTCGAATAATGTATAAGTAAAAATGGTATTAAAAAAAGGAATTAAAAATTCTAAATAAATATTATTTTCATGTCATGTTTTTAAAGTTACATGGTATGAAGGCAGTTATATTTTAGTTTAAAGAAAATCTGAAATTTATCAGTTCGTTTTTACCATAAGTTTAATTGAATAGATAACGACTGAATTTTTTAAAAAAAATCCAAAATGTAATTAACAGTTAAAAGGCAAAAACAATAATTTTTTAATATATCGGTGTTTTAAAAATTCCAAAGTCAATATTGAACAATGTATTTACCGAATAATTAATTGCATGATGAAAATAACTCACATAGAATAATATATTAAAAACAGGAATCATTAATTAATTCACTTATATAATTATCATTTTTAAGTGAATAATATATTAAAAATAATATTTAATTAATTAGTTACAGTAAAAAAGAAAAAAAAAATATTTCCAAACAAATCAAATGTCAGAAAAAAGAATTGATATGAATAATTGAAAAATGAAAAGTCATTCAAGTTTTCATACAACTTCTTGAACCAAATCCACTTATCATTCAATCAAAGTCTTCAGTTTACAATAAACCTCCCACCTCTCGTCATCTTTCCCTATATAATCTCCATTCTAATATACTGAATAAACCTCAAACCTGTCTCTATTTGGCCTGTCACTCCAAATGGCCACCCCTCCAAAGCATCATTATCTCCTTCATAGAATGGAGGAGGGGAAAAAAAAAGCTGAAGAGTAACATTGGGCAAAATTAAATGTCGACGCCAAGCCGAAAAATTTATATATATATATATCAAAACCCTCCCCCATTGCTGACAAGGAGGTTATAAGACACCGTCTACTTGAAAACCGCCCAAACGATTTGTGAGTGCATTGTTCGATGGCAACCCCACGTTCTTGTGTTTATTTTCTGCCTGACCCCTCCCCACTTTGGCCGACATATCAACGGAGGAATGGTGAAATGAAGTGAAGAGAACAGGGATCGATCCAACATTTTGATTTTCACTATCCCTCCTCTCCCTTGCGTAACAGCTGGTACTGATGGCATCAGGGGTAGAAGAAGGGGGTGCTCGAAGGTCATGAGATCTTGGGGCACCCCCTCTGTTAATTCTTAGAGCACGAAAGACCTCACCTTGTCCCGATCCTGCCCTTCCCTTTCCCCAACAACCTTCCCTATCCGTGAGAATATACACATCTCTATATACTGCGGAAATGCATTTTCGAAGATTCCTTCCTCCGGCCTTTCACGGTTGAAGTTAATGATTTCCGACCCTTTTTTTTCCCTCCTTGCTGTTTGTTTTATTTTTCTCTGCTTGCCGTGTCCCTCAATCAGAACTTTTTTTGGTCGGTTTCGAAGAAAATAATAGAACAATTCGAGACAGATTTCTTTTTTTATTTCATTCTGTTGGAAAGAAGTCAGTGGGGCATTTCGGAGATGTATTTTTAATCGTCGATAAGGCGTGGGGAAGTAGCACTTTTGTTTCACTTTTGTAAAGTGCACTATGTTTTTTTTGCTCTCTCTCTTTGTGTCGATTCCTTTGTCTCCATCTGTTTTTTTACAAAAGATATATCTTCTTTCTCCTCTCACAGACTACTTACAAAGCTCACTCACAACCCATTTACTTTCATTATTCTTGTATCTATATGCTGGGGAATTTTTTTTAAAAAATGAGAATTAAACTTGTCATTTCTTTATAAATATGCTCAATTTTAAAGTAGCATTATGTTCCATGAAATCTTTACATTATTATTATTGCTTATCTCTTTACAGAAAAGAGCTAAAAAAGTACTCGCAGAAGACATAGAAGGGTTTTTAAGCCCTCAATGATTAGCAATCAAAGAGTTTTTACGCTTGAAATTTAATATTTTATGGCAATTTCTTTTTGAGATGGGGTAAAAAACGAACAGAAACAATACTGAAGAAAAATTAGCGATAGTAATTAAGTACTTTATTAGAAAATTCACGTAACGTTTTAGTTTCTTTTCTACATTTCTTTCTAATTAAAAATACGGTCATTTTTGTATCACAGTGTAAAATTTATGGTAAATTAATTACTGCTCTCCGCAATTAGAATTCAAACGAAGCCAAACAACAGCACTTAAATTCTATAGAATTTGTAAATGCTGTTGTGTAGTAAAATATCTAAACATGAATTTTCGGAATAAAAAATATATTAAAAAATAATAAATTATTAGCATTCGAGGGTTTTTTTTTAATTTACGGAAAACAATGCGGTCATGCAATTTTAAATTCGATAAAATAAATTAAATAATAATGAAGCCAATTTGTGAAAATATGAATTTTTTAGATACAATTTTTGTTTAAAAAAATCAGTACTTGAAGCACAATAAAAACCTGTGACAAGTAAATTACGCTCTTTAATTAGAATTGAAACGAATGTTGTTTTTTTTTGATAATATCATCAGCATTTAAATTCTATAGAGATTGTAGAAATTATTATAATGTGGAATATTGAAATATGAATTGTTGTGGAAAAAATATTTAAAAAGTCAATGCATGATTATTCTTTTTGCTGTACTTACGGTGAATTAGTTATATGGTAGCGAAATTTTAAATATGATTTTGAAAAGTTAAAGTAATAATGGGACCAATCCGCATTAAAAAACGAAATTTTGATTAAAAACAATTTCGAAAGAAATAAATACGAATGTTTACTTTTTGTTGTAATGACGAAAAATAATGAAATGAGGCAATTTTAAAAAATTAAAATAATAATGGCCAATCACAGTCCTATAAAGAATGTGCTTGTACTTGTCATATTAGTTGTAAGTTACCATGTGCAAACTATGTTTTGTTATGGAATAATCCTTTTATTTACATTGCAAATAAACACTGGTTTATGAAACTATAGTAGCTCATCACCGGTGTTTTATGATTATGAAATGGATCTAATGCTTACCAGAAAATCCTTTATTTCCATGATTGCTCTTTGATTTATAGCAATTTCAACATCATTCATCAAGCAGAATGTGTTATTAGGTTGTAGAATAGAGTATGCTAAAATTTATATACCCAATGGGTGAAAAATGTTTAAAAAACCGTTTCAAAGAGCGAATGGTAAAACCGATATATTTCAAGAATGTGTAACAGAGTTAAAGTATTGATGATATTTGACTACATACATTTAAACAACGCCTGATTAAAATTCAGTAACTAAAATTTGATAAATATTATCATACTAACTACCTTTGGTAACCAATCTCCCATATTCGAGTTAATTGCCTATTAGTTTCGTCTATATATGAGCATATGAACGATGATTCAGATCAAATCCATGGATTGGTTGAAATTTGGTAAATAATCGGTATATGCATTAAAATCCATCTTAAAATTAATTGTCTATCAGTATGTCTATTCATATGCATGTGAATGAAGACTACACCAAATCCATGGATTGGTTGAAATTTGATAAATAATAATCGGTATATGCATTAAAATCCATCTTAAAATTAATTGTCTATCACTATGTCTATTCATATGCATGTGAATGAAGACTACACCAAATCCATGGATTGGTTGAAATTTGGTAAAAATAATCGGTATATGCATTAAAATCCATCTTAAAATTAATTGTCTATCAGTATGTCTATTCATATGCATGTGAATGAAGACTACACCAAATCCATGGATTGGTTGAAATTTGGTAAATAATAATCGGTATATGCATTAAAATCCCTATACAAATTATCTGCCTATCAGTATATCTATTCAAGTGCATATGAACGATGACTCAGGTCAAATCATGGATTGATTGAATGCTTATTAGTTTGGAAATTGATCGACATAATAAAAATAAGATAATAATTAACTAAGTAATACGGAAAAAAACAAGCTAGCTATATGAAACATAGTATGTTGTCTTCATATTAAAATTATACATCTATGACAAACTTTGCAGTCCAGTCCATTTGTTGGACAGAAAAGGTTGGATACTGGATTTCAGAGGATGATTTCCAACTCGGCAGATGTCTACAGTCGCTATGCTGAAAAAGGGCGGCAAGCTGACAGATTAAAGAATTTTATTTCCTTACTTGCCAAATAAATAAATTTGTAAAAAATTCAAATGGTATAAATTGTAAAATATTAGGATAATATCAAGACTTTCTCTAACATAATTGACTAAATTCGCATCTGCTTCATTACGTTCATATATTTATTAAAATATTTATGAAATTGGGCATTTGCTTCAATACTATTATGTACAAAAGTGGATACCAGGTAGTTCAAAGTCATAACAGATAAATAAAAAAAATTATAATCACAAAGTTAATAAAAAAGAATTTCAACTTAAAATAAATCCTTAACATGTTAAAAATGTGGTGAAATATGAAACTAAATTGATCAACTTATTGGAAGAAGGACCTCATAATATTCCTTGCATAGGACCATAAAATGTTTAAATCTTGGATATGCTTAAAGCTGGATTCTCAATGCATATAACGAAACTAAACATAATATTGTAGAAGTATTTAGAACATCGAGAATAGAATGCTCGAGTTGCTTTGGGAAAAGAACAAACCATTGCAACACCAAAATTCTTTGATTCTTGATATCATACTGTGAAAATCAATGCAATACACAAAAATATTAAAAAAAAAAAACACTTGATCCGAATCCACAATCTTCTCCCGAATGGATCCCTAATCGAACAGTCATCTTAGTATCATCACCAACTTATTAATGCAAGTCTCTTAAAAGCCGACATCAAGCTATCGGCAAAATCAAGAAACTTCTCTTACGAAAAAACGTTCGAAAGGAATTAAAAGGGAGACGCTCTTAATACAGGAATCCATTTCATATCTGTGATTTTTTACTTCTTCCAGAAAGTGAGTGAGTCTTCCTTCTTCAACAAGGAGAAAAAAAAGCTTTTTATCTTACTGCAGAAAAACAAGCGAAAGCTATCGGACGCCGAAGGACAGCCATTAAAAGCCCCGAAATTATAGACATTCCGTATTGCCGGTCCATTATCCGATTTCATTTCGTCAGCAAGGACACTTTGTCTTCGATTTCTCTTGCCATTGTTTCTTTTTAACAACAGAGAGTGTTATCTCGCACGTGATCGCCCGAAGATTAGGTGTCTACTCAATACTAATGCATACTTGATGCGGTTTTTGGTATGTGGGGCAGGGTGAAATTTCTATGATGCTGTTTGATGCAATACGGAGCGATGAGTTATTAAAAAAACAAGCTTCCTGTCTACGTAAAATGGTGAGTTTTACTAAGCTAAAATGCTTGAATTGAAATATTCTGATAAAAACAATATAAAATCGAAAATCTGAATAAGGATTTGGAAGATAATAAATTATCTTCTTAATAGGACTTATAGTAATACAAAGAAGTCATTCCAATTTCGCTTATTTTGTTTATTGCATTGTCTTGGTTTAAGACTTATGACAAGAAAAACAGAATGTTGTTTAAACTCTGTCAAGTAAATTAATACGTTTCACCTAGATGAAGTAAATTCGTTTCAAAATAAAAATAAAAATTCAAAGAATTTCAATGAATTTAAAAGACTATTAAAGTAATAAGCTGAGAGTTATTTTTATAAAAGCAATAAAATTGGAAGATAAGCATTGAAACTTAAATATATATAAAGGGGGAATTAAAGTCCCATTATTTTTTAATGAAAATATGAAGATGTGGTCTCCAACCAAGTAACATTGGTTACAATTGTTGTAGTCTGAATTTAATATTATTGTTAGATTTTGAAACGCTAGCATTAAATCAAAACAAGAAAAATTGTAAAATCATAATTACAATACGATTACACTAATAATAATTCCTAAAGAAATAAATACATATGCTTATGCAGAATAAAGTTAAGTAGCATTAAATAAAAAAAAATATTTACTCCAGAGATCTAAT
The DNA here is from genome assembly GCF_947563725.1 of Argiope bruennichi. Taxonomy (NCBI): domain Eukaryota; kingdom Metazoa; phylum Arthropoda; class Arachnida; order Araneae; family Araneidae; genus Argiope; species Argiope bruennichi. The sequence continues at coordinate 64,023,935 of NC_079154.1, forward strand.
AATTGTAAGAGCTGAAAAAATATATAGCAAACAAAATCGCATACCAAATTTTATTCGCTTTGTTCATTGAATTTTGGAATCGCCGTATGAAGAATGGAATTTTGGAATCGCCGTATGAAGAATGGAATTTTGGAATCGCCGTATGAAGAATGATTTCAGAATGATTTTTCGAACCCAGGAAGGTTTGGAAATTATGCAGATTCATCATACTCTTGATGACAATTTTTTGACAATTACAACATTGCTTGTTTTACTTACTTTTTTACGAAATAAACAAAAAGGCAGAATTGTAAGTGTCATTTTTTTTTTTAAGATTACATGTTTTTTAAACTGCCTACATTAGATAAGCATGCAATGGCTATTGGCAGTTGCTGTTTTCTGTTTAATTTGCATCTGAAGACTCTCTATAACTTCAACCTTAATAATACTACTCAAACAGAGTTGATTTTATCTGAATGTTCTTTGTTCTGTCCATCTCTTGAAATTCACTTAATAATGTTGATCACTTTTAAATTGACATTAATTTAAATGCTGAAATAACCCCGCTGTTGGGAATACAATCAGAATGGCATATTTTATGTATAAATAATCCCGCAACAAAAAGTAAATACCATCAAGAAAAATATCCTGGCAGAAGATATCTTTGCATCTTTTTTTTATTTTTTTCCCCTTCATGATTTGTTCTGTACAAGATCAATCACCGACAGGTCGAGAACAGGGATGAATCTCCAACATTTTCTTCTCGCATCTCACCGAGGAGAAATGTTATTAGGAAAAGGAAATCCATCTGTCAGAAATATTTGGTTGGTCTCCATCAATTGTCGTGGAGGCAGCAATCTGGACCGATATATCATCAGCATGTATCTTCTGTCATCACAGTACATAAAATTTCTTCGATCAGAACCTCTGTTTTGTTTACATATATTCTGGAATTCATTACTGGAAATTCCCAAAGGATTCGTCAGTGATTGAAATATTAAAAAAGGAATGGATGATGGAATTTCAGGAGATAAAAATAAGAGAATTTTCACAGAACATTTGTCTAAAATTAAATTCGATGTTTTGTTTCTTGTAAGACATGCAGAAAATCCATCTTGCACAAAAGTACAGCAGCTAATATACGAATTGCTTTTTTTACAAGAATTTCAATAAAAATAAAGTTTTAATCACATTTATTTATAGTGATAATCATGCATTAGATTAATATTATTATTAATCTAGGTCTCAGAGTATTTAAAAAATAAAATCACTTGTAGAAATTTATTTTTATCGATAAAGCCAATCGAAAATACCCAGCCTTGAAATATTAAAGAAACAGAATAGATTAAGAAAAAGCTTCTCAAATGTGAAGGTAGAAGAGTTGAAATTTCAAAGTAGTATTAGATAAACTAATTATAGTTACATGCATAAAATATACATTTAAATCAATAATCAAAAAAAAATTTCTATTCTGAAAATGACTATTAAAACGCATTGCATTATCGTCATCATCTTGTATACTAGAAAGCTTTATACATCATTATGAGATTGATTTAGATGTGAAACGAAATGCAAGCATATGGAAGACTGCGTTAGTAGGGAAATAATGAAAAACTGTTGAAGTTGAGGAAACCTTTAACAGAAAAATATATGATTGAAGGTAAGACAGGTAATATTATGATAGAAGGAATGAGATTGACTGAATACTGTTTTTTAAAGCATATAACTCTTCTAGTCAATAACATAATACAGTAATTCCTCGTTCGTTTCACAATCAATCAATTATCATGCTAGTAGTTACCATCATGTTTGCTTAGCTAGCAGTTGTCCTAATGTCAGCTAAACTAGAAGTTACCATCATGTTTGCTTAGCTAGCAGTTACCATCATGTTTGCTTAGCTAGCAGTTGTCCTAATGTCAGCTAAACTAGAAGTTACCATCATGTTTGCTTAGCTAGCAGTTACCATCATGCTTGCTTAGCTAGCAGTTACCATCATGCTTGCTTAGCTAGCAGTTACCATCATGTTTGCTTAGCTAGCAGTTGTCCTAATGTTAGCTAAACTAGAAGTTACCATCAGGTTAGTTTAGTTAGTAGTTACCATTATGTTAGCTTAACTAATAGTAATCATCAATTCATGATTAAAAATAGCTGATTTTTTTTTCAGCTGGCTAGTTGTATGTAACACTCTAGTGCCTGTAGTATGCATTGTTCATTCTCATTTACTCAATTACTCATTCTCATTTTATTTCGCACAATTTCCCCATGTTCTTTTGCATTTCAGTATCAGTCAGCAATATACATATACATTCAATAAACTCAGATAGCCAAACTCTTTGGCTGCTTTCAGCTCTTTCTGCTGACCAATTATAGAATAAAACTCTACTAAAGACCTTGCTAGAACATTTTTATTCTACTTGTAGCATTTTATCTTATTCTACGACATCTACACCTTCCATACGAGGAAAAATGTGCACTTATTTAAAACTAAAATAAAATTTGCCCAAATAACAGATCGCATTTATTTACGAAGGATATTCTCAATCTGATTTATGAAAAGACATAAAATATACTTTCATCTCTCATTTTTTTACACCGATATTAAGTTGCAGCCGCGACTTCCCCATAAACCAGCCGAAAGACACCGTTAAAAGAAGACGAGCCACCAACAAAATTACCCTTCTGCTTCGCAATCCGTCTTCTCGGAACGAAATGCATCAAAGTGTCACGGGTATCAAAAGGACCCCCTCGCGACACATATTACTTTTTCCCAAACCATCTTTAACACCCCATGACTTCGGAGGAAAGTACCAAAAAAAGGAAAGCTTGTCTTCGTGCAATTACTTGTGCCGTTACTGACGGATACATGACTTGTCGCAAACTGGGCATATTTTCTAATTAGAAACTTAATATCACTCCGTTCCGGATTTCTGACAAATATGTATGTGACTTTGACTTTTCGTGAAGACGAAAATAGGTACCGTTACAAATGGGTGTGATGAATGAGTAGAACCGAGAAAGATTACTAATAACTCACGCGAAAAACTTCTTTTTCACTCATGGCGTGTACCGGGAGAATGTTACGTGTAGTCAACTGTTTCCTTGTTCTTACTGACATTGTGACAAAAACTGCAAAGCCCACTCGAGATTGGTTGGGGTAACGGCCTCCAGATGTCATTAGGCCTTGAGAAATTTGAGGACATGCAACAAGAAAATCGGCGTCACGGGAAAAAAAATTATATCTGAACATAAAAAAATATTAGATAAGATCAGTATCAAGGTTTCTTATGCATTATATTTTTATGGATGTAAAAAAAAAGATTTCCCGTGTGCAAAAATTAGATCGTTTCTTATTAGAATATGCAGTGCTTCGTTTTATTTTCTCTTTTAAGATCGTTTATTTTCTTGATTTAAATGATAACCAGGTTCTAAATTCTCCAGGTAAAATTATGAGTTCCATAAATGGATTTACACTTCCTCGTTTATATTACATTATATCGAAATATTCAGCATCAAAATTCTGAAGCCTCCCCCTTTTATACCTTTGTAAATATAGTGTTTCAACCTTCAGACAACAATTTTTTTTAAATCAGAATTTCGATGCAACGTTAGCAGAAAAGTTCAATTAAAAAAAAAAACTTGAATTATGCTCAATTTAACTCTCAAATCGAGAAAATCAAACTTACTGACCAACAAAAATCGCGGGATGGAGAAAAAACTAGAGTTAATCGCAACCATGGAATGTTGTTGTTGTTTCTTATGGCACTTGCCACGGACAAGCCCGTTGTTACTAAGACAGCGATTTAAGTCGGAGGGGGAGCGTCTCTTGTTTTTATAGTAGCGCCAACTAGGGCCAAGAGTACGACTTTGCTACTCAGGCATCACTCATTCGCTTGCACAGCCCCTTTTTACAGGAGGGCACATTCACACATCTCACAAATAGAACAGGAAGAATAACCATGCCCAAACAGGGACTCGAATCGGATGCCTAGACCACGGGGAAGATGGGCTACCCCTATGCCAGGACGCCGGCGCAACCATGGAATTACTGACGAGTGAAAGGAACTTACGATACTGGTTGTACTAACCAGGGAAGGGCATCAAGTCGACAGCGATCGACTGGTGTACCACCAAGACATTCTGTGGTGACCATCTTTACTAAACCTAAGACGCGCATATTAAAAGAAACATTTATGGAATACCAACGAAAAATTTTAAAAATATATCTGCCTAGTTGTTTAAAAACGGAGGCAAATTAAACAAAAAGAAATATGATGAAATAATAAAACTGCACTCCGAATTTGATGGAAGTTTTCAAGAATTTATTAGGATAGAAATAACTGTTACATTCATGTGTTACCCTTTTGACAATGTTGATGTGGAAGAAATAACTGAAAATATAAATTATATATTCTCTTTATAAGTTGAGTAAAACAAAATTTTTGTCCTTCAAAATGACATAATTTTAAAAGCACGTAGTTCAGAAGAACTTTTGAATAACTTTTAGAATTTAATGCACAAAATAAAGTACCTTAATTATTAAAAAAAAAAAGTTACATATTATTTAACATCGTTTTTTGGCTCTATTTGCCTGTGTGAATCTGCATTTTCAACAATGAATATAATTTAGTAATTTATAAATAATTTAGTAATAATTTTTAATATAATTTATAACATATCATTACCGTATCACAGGCGACCACTTAGAATATAGTGCAATATTAACAGTTGGTAATTATATATTGAGATTCTCAAGATTGGTGGACAATATACCGACCAAGTTTTCTACGAACTATAACTACGAAAACTAACTTTAGATGAAAATGATTTATTTTTTAATGTAATTTGAATTGTTTGATATTAAATGCATCATTTGTTATTATTATATTTGTGGTTATTATTATTAGGTTTGTATCTTGCTATTATTATTATGTTAGTAGTTATGTAGGCAAGTCAATCAACTGACTCTCCGACCCGCCACGAAGGCACACGGATTTAAACCATAAGGCTAAATGACCGGACCGCCGCATCAACAACACTGGCGGGAACTGTCGTTGAGTTCTAAGGGCCATCACCGGCCACGGTACAACCCTCCCCGAAGGAAGTACGTCCCGTCATCGATGGGAGGAGTCAGATCTCCCACCTATTTGTGTACCCTCCAGGGTGGCGAGATCCAACCACCATACCGGAAGCGTCTCATCCTCATTTCGAAGTGCTCCCCCGAGGTTTTTCGTTATGTAGGTAAGTACAAACCCTCATTTATTAACAATTTATATAAATATTGTAAAGCTCTTTTTTTTTAATCACCACATCTGCGCCACTGGGTTTATCGCAACACCTTGAGGAAATCAAAAGTAGCCTGTACCCGCGAAAAGTCTACTCCAGGCAATTGTATTAAATAATCGTGATAATAAAGAAGAAATGTGTGTCTTATAAAAAAAAACCTCAACAGTTTTGAATTTTACTTCTATAAACAAAAACAATAAAGGGAAATCATACCTATTAAACACGTTTTCTTTTCAAATTGTTAATAACTTTTAAAGTAAATTTCTTTTTATTGAATTAAAATAAATGGTTAATTTTCTTATTCATTATACCATTGCCAGGTCATGAACAGGTTTTCATTTCCAAACTGGAGTTAAGTAGAAAGAGAAGGGCTTAAGATTGGAATTTAAGAAGTCATATTTTTTTAAAAAAATGTTATTCTCAACGGACACAAGTTTTCCACTATTCCTTTAACATCAAATCTTAAAACAATATTGAAACGAAGATAATTTACTTTTATAATTTAGAAATTAAAGCGGAATTAAAAAAAAAGAATATTTCGGAGCATTTCTAAAAGAAGACTGACAGTTTTAAATGCCTAATTAGAAATTCAATAAACGCGCATTTAAATAAACAATCCAACAATAAATAAAACATCTGGATGTAAAAAATATTTCTAATTTTGCATATCCACTTAAATATCACCTTCTTTTCACTACAATTAATTTGAAATATGGTTATAAAATGAGAACAAAAGCAGCACTAAAATTTGAGTAAGAAGAAAAGTCCAAACAAAATAGCTAACGCTCTATTAAATTTTTCGGTATTACTAATAGTAAAAATGGTACAAGATACCATATCAAAGCTTTACCAATCAAATATTGCGCCTCCAAATGAATTAATTGAATTCGGTATGAAACAGAAAAGCAGATTAGAACGCAAAAACGAAAAGTACAAATGTAAAGAAAACGCAGGCATGGGAAGATCAAATATTTTCTTTTGAAAATAAAATGGTGTCTGTGGCATTTGAAAGCACGCAGGGTGATCCTGAAATTTAGAAATGTAATCAAAATGTTCTGGTTAAAAATAATTAAATTAACATGTTATCTTCTTTTTACTAAAAATTATTCATTAAAATATTTCTTCGACTATCTTATCTGTCGTGAATAATGCGAAAGGAAAACAAAGTGAAAAATATTTCAATTAATTAACTGCATAAGCGATTTAAAGTTGTTATGGTAAACAGCTAAATTCTTTTAATTGAATTCTTGCATTTCTAAATAATTCAAAAATTTACCACTGAAAATACGTAAATGAAATTTAATATTAAAGTCAAAACTAGATTTTTGTCTGAAGGAAGAAGCGATTCAAATGCAATCATAGTAATTAAATATTTTCTTTCAGATTTACATATTTGATAATACCAACTTATTTTAATAACCTTAAATTTAAACATGAAGTGATAAAACAACTTGTTTTGTAAGATAACAACTGGCTTCAAAAAGAATAATTGTGAAAGATTAATATTAATTATTATTTTTGAAAAGTATTATTAATAAAAAAATGAAACACCTAAATTTAACACCAAAATTCTGAGCACAGATTTCATTTGCTGGTTAAAAATAGACAATACAATCTTATTAGGTGTCTGATAGTAATATGGCTACTTGGCGATTTGAGAATTAAGTAAATATTTACCAAGGAAAACCATTGGGAGTGGTCTAATAATAAAGATATTACCCTAGTAAACGTCTTGCCTGGTATTGGCGTGCAATAGTTACGAAATATTAAAGCATGGCGGGAATTTAGCATTTTTACTGAATCTATTGTGTGATTCTTGACGAGTGTTTTGGCTATTAATTAAGATAAAACTTTGGGTCAATTCAATTAATTAGGGTTTAATTAAGATTTTATATATATATATATATATATATATATATATATATATATATATATATATATATATATATATATATAGAGAGAGAGAGAGAGAGAGAGAGAGAGAGAGGGAGAGAGATGCTACATCTTCTTTATCTCAATAAGTTCAGAATAAGGAGGTTTAATCAAAATCAGCCCACCCATTTGCGACAGTTAATATTACTAAATAACAGTGTTGTCAATGTTTTCTTCCTTATCGATACTCGCGTACTATATATATACAATTACGGAAACCACAAAAATTAGACCGAAACCACAAGAATGCATCAGCTGTAATTGAAAACATGTTGAAAATAGATTCAGCTGAGTAGAACTGCTAATTTTCTAATAAAGATAAGCCAACGGTTTCTCATTACTGCGTAGACAAATAGTTGTGGTTTCATTTCCATCCTTCAGCTAATAAGTTGCAGGGAAACAATTAGTATTTTGTGTTTTCTTCAGAATAAACCACAATAATTAGGAAACAATAATCCAGAATTAATTAAAAGCATAATATGCTTGTTAAAAATCTTATTTATTATAAAATGTTGTTTTTTAACTAATCATATTTCATTTATACACATATAAAAGAATATGAAACAAATTCGATGAAAATTATTCTATTTCTGTTATTACTAAATGTTAAATGTTTTGATCATATAATGCAATTTACAAACGTATAAAAGAATATTAAATTTTGTGAAATTTGATGCAAAATATTTTATAACTATTAAAAATTAAATGCAGTAAAATTCGTTCAATTTATGTCTATATTTTGCCTGCGGTGCAAAAGGTACACTAGTAATTCTGGAGAATATTTTTTAATGATATTTTCGTTTGTTAAATAAACGTCAACACATTGCAGCAAAATACCAGATTAAAATGAAAAATATTTTTCATATATATATTTCCTTCCATTGAAAGCCAGTTTTGCCGTTAAAATTATTAAACGTCTTTATTTAGAATATTTAGTAGAATATTATTAGAATACAATAACTCACAAAAGTGCCAAATGGATTACTGATTATTGAAAAATAAACAAGAAAAAAACTTCAGATTAACAAGATGATACAATCATTCTGAAATAACTAAAATGTTAATTTCGATTATCTAACACAAACTACCCAAAAAAGTATTCATCAAGTGAATCAAATAAGATAGTTCTACGATGAGCTTAAGGTGTATATAAATTTATAGAAAATTCAGCTTAAATGAGTAAAGTTTATTTAGATCAAGACCCCGTTTTGAAGATGCACCAAAATACTTTGAGAGTCCTCTTCATAAAAGTGAGGTCTTGTCACCAGTCACAATATACTAGACACACAGACTAATTTATCCAGATCGAAACGTGAAAACGAAATTACTCGAGTTTTCATCTAAAACCTTTCATTGAAATAGATATGCATGTAAATTTTAAACTAAGCAAATATAAACGAATACGTTTTCTTTAAGAATTTATTGTATACTAACATAACAAGAATGTTTTGAGCTTCATAGATTAGGCGAGGGGGAAAAACATGACTACTGAATGTGGGTTTCTTTTCCATTGATCGGACCAAAATTTGCAACAGATCAATAGTTTTGGTGCCAAAACCGCAAATAAAATTTGTTTGTCTAGGACCTGGTGTTTTCGTTATTAATTTCACACATGTACATGTACTTATCATATTACACATATGCAGATTAACATATGATCTGTATATGACGGATTTAGTCTAAAACTCAACAAAATTTAGAATTTTAACTAACGAAACAATATGGTATGTCTTATCTAACTACTTATTTGTATTGAGTTGTACAGATAAGAGGGAAGGCGATATTTCAGCTGACCTATTTCGTCTAATATTTGATGGAAATTTGCAGCTTTGGAATAAAGGCCACATAACAAATCTCGTGCCTCTAACACATACCGTTTTGGAATTATCTTGTTCACAGAGATACAGACAGACTGACACAATACTAAAAATTAATTTTTTGAATTGCGGAAAGATTGAAACCAAGAAATTTAAACGTTTTGATTGAAACCAAGAAATTTAAAGGTTTTGATTGAAACCAAGAAATTTGAACGTTTTGATTGAAACCAAGAAATTTAAGCGTTTTGATCGAAAACAAGAAATTTAAACCAAACAATTTTTTGACGATTATATTACTTTCTCTTCATATATTTCTCATACAAAAAAGAAGAAAATTTAATGGAGATTGGAACTCCTGGTCTATAGCATGAGAATATTTTAGACTTGATTTGTCTGCCATTATATTATTAAAAAGACGCTTCTGTTAATTATATAATAGCAATAACGTGCACATGAAAAATATATTTAATATCATCACGTGGTGTGTGAATATAAATCTGGATTGTCTGCCATTATATTTATAAATCATGGTGATTTGTTGCCATTATATTATTATATAATATATACAGTTGCCATTATATTATTATATAATATATACAGTTGCCATTATATTATTAATATATCATGGTGATTTGTCTGCCATTATATTATTAATATATCGTGGTGATTTGTCTGCCATTATATTATTAAAAAGACACTTCTGTTAATTATATAATAGCAATAACGTGCACATGAAAAATATATTTAATATCATCACGTGGTGTGTGAATATAAATTTGATAAGTAACACAATGAAAAGTGACATTGTCAAATATATCTAAGAATATTTTTAAACTCGGAGAAAAACTGCACGAAAATAAAATTGCCACCACTGAAAAGTCTATTGTTTGAATATTCTGATGGTGTAAAAATGATTTTAACAAAATATGCTACGAATTCATTGAGAAAAAAAACATTACATTTTTATTAAATTCAATTTAAAAATTTAGGGTAAAAGCTTTTTACAACTATCTAAGAAGTAACTACGTGCCAAATGCAGCAGCTCTAGTTCCAACTATCTGCCTTATAGAATGTTTTTAACAACATTTTTTAAATCATGGATGTCTTATGTCATAATTTACAAATATTATCATGATAAAATCAAAATGATTCATGATTATAATAAAATGCAAGAACAAAAAAAAAATTCTTTTTTACACATTTTTTACACGTTAAATTTAAATTCGAAGCAATGGATTCTGAAGAATCAGCATTAGAAAGCCATTTCTGGTTATTTTAAAGTACTTATTCTGAAAGTCAAAAAAAAAAAAAAAAGTGAAAGAAAGCAATGCCATTTCACAATACTCATGCGATTGATTTAATTCATCCGTAAATACTTTTTGAGACTTTAAAAGCAGTTGAGTAAAAGCAAAAGTCCTTCTTTGTCCACTTTCCTTTAAAAGAAATGAGGAAGAAAAAAAAATCGAAGAAAAATGTTGCACTTTCTCAGCAAAAACACTTAAACTGAACGCTTTATCCTTTATTGTGTTTGTAATTAGAACGAACAGTTCCAGAAAAATAAAAATAAAAATAAAAAATAAAAAAAGGAGAGAAATTGGTTTTCAGGATTGCAACTAAAGAAAAGACCAAAGAGTTTGAAGGAAGGAAAAAAAAACTTTTCAGAGAAAAATCAACAAAGGCGGTCTCTAACCTGCACTATTAAAACAGGTTGCTTTAGCTATTTGGGAGCCAGAATTCTTTAATTAAACAGTGAATTTAATGACATCTTCTTTGTGGCATGAAAACAGGAGAATCTTTTTTGTCTTTTTTTTTTATTTATTTTTTTAGGAGGAGAGTGAGTTTTTCCTGGAAAACTTTTGTTCCTCATCCGGAAGTTATGTTTCTAGGAAGATTAATCGTCTTTTGTTGTGTTTTCTCTTCGGGCCCAGACAGCATATTCAATTTGTCCTGCCTTTTCAATTTTTACTTCAATTATAAAATGACAAAGGAAAAACTGATTTTTAATACAAAAACCTTGTTATTGCAATATCCGATACATGAATTGAACGTTTCTTTAATTTGCAGAGTTAATTATATTATTGGGAAAAAAATTAATCGTGAAATATTTGAAGGTATCGGACTAGGTGAAAAACCTGAATTTGGAATGAAAATTCGCAAATTTATTTTTTATGTTTAACCTACTTTTCTGTTTCCAGTGGTATCCTTATTTTGGCTCTATGCCAATTAGAAATAAAGTTATAGCAAACTATTGACAGGTAAGTAATGTTTATTTATAAGCATTTAAAAATTTTCAAAGCATTTAATGAATGAATTTTTTTTTTCATACTATTACTGTAGGAATATCGTCATATCTCAAAAAATAATACAGATATCTTAATGAAATTTATAATTAGTTATAACGTTTTCTTATATAGAATGTAATAGATTCGACATTGAAGGCTCTAGAAGTGAATTTATGATTTTTTACACACGCAAATTTTATTTTTGAATATAATTTCTAGATAGTAGTTACCGTCTAATAAATGTTACACATATGATGTCACAAAGAAAAATGAAAAACTATAGTATTTTTTTTCTCTAGAATAATCTTAGCTTTTGTATATAAATGCTAAAATTTATATCAAACGATGCTTTTTCTTCTAACACTACTTATATATTTAAATAATTTCACTTTTATTCGTCATTTTATTCTTACATTAATAAAAAAACATCATATAAACATTAAACATTACATTTATTTTCTTTTGAAAACTCCTTTCCAGCCTAGTCGGATACGTTAAATTGAAATGTAGCATTAATGCTAATACTGAAATGCTAACATTAAGTAATTACATATGTTATCTTAAAATAATTATATTTTTACATCTAAATTTAATAAAAATAAACTTTTAAGATATTGAAATTTCTATTTTCTTTTTAATAATCTGAAATCAAATTTGTGTATGCTTTGAAGTCTGCTTTTTAATATAATACATCATTCCAAGTAAAAGGTGACATATTTTCTTTAGCCCTTTTCTGTTCTCTATGGAATCATTATCCCCCCCCCCCCCAAAAAAAAAACTTTAAAAAAGACGTTAACTTATTAAGCATCTATAGGATTCATAATCTTCGATTTAAAGTATAATATGGAAATGCAAATGTGAATTTATATGCATGCATAAATTTACAGATATCAAGTTGTTAATGAAATCCGGGAATATAATTCTGAAAGTCGAATTAATTCAATGAGTAGATCATCTTTTTTGAAAGACGAAAATTTGTGACGAATGTTAGGGAACTGTTCTATATAGAAATTTTATGGAAATTGATGGTTAATAAGGAACTCATGTTGAAAATGAAATAAATGATATATTTAGTGTCACACAGGAAGATCATTACATACATATGCAAGAACAATGAAATAAGATATAGGAGTGCAAGATTGCTAAATAAATTGAAACAGGACAAAATTAAGCCCTTTCAGTCCTTAACTAACAATAATAGATTTCAGTGATGTATAAATTTTACAATAAATTTGAGAAATCGTAATAGTATGTTACAAGACATTATGGTTTTCGTATCTTTAATAATAAATAATTGGTTGATTCACACATAATACTTTCGGTAGTTAAACAGTTTAAAACCTTGAAAATATATCATTTAAAAAAATTAAAATTTCATTTTAACTCGTCTGCAAGATTTTTCATTAAACTGTCAAAATGAATGCGATAACTTTAAAATATCAATTTTACAATTTTCGTTTGCATTTGCAAACTTCAAAACAAACTGCGCAGAAGAGGTCGTGTAAGTTCTTAACTCCGTTATATCCTTTAAACTGCCATCAGTTATCTCTCAAAAAACAATATAAGAAAATCACTTCATTCTTTCAAGAACAAATCAAGCCACTGCACATAAAAACCTTAAAAAAAGTTTTCACATTCTAATATCTCCATTCACTCCGCCATTTCGAAGAAAAACCCCGAAATATTTTCCAAATGATTGGCTGCCTTTTTCTCTTTCAATCGAGCAGTTTTGTTCTTTCACTTTACAGGCATTTCCTCTTCCATTTTTCCTCTACTTTGCAATCCAGAATTACTTTTCTCCATTTTGCCATTCTTGGCTTGCCTTTTCTCTCTCTGGCTTCTATTTCCTTAGCCAGACCCTAAAACGGAAACCCTTTTCGCAGGAAGCGAGGGCTGATCAGTAGGCTGGTCCACGTCCGCACACAAGGCACGTACAGATTTCGCCTATTAGCCCTGGTCCTGGAGGGACTTTCACTTAGGGGCTTTGCGTTCCGACAATCCCCTTGTCCATGCTTACGTTCGCCAATTTGGCGATCTTTTTTGTTCCCTTTCACTTTGGCTATTCGCTTGTTTCATTTGTGATGGCGTATTTTTTTCGAAATAAACCAATGTTACTGGTCTAATTTAGCAGTTGGATAACTTGTTCATTTAGGTGAAAGGTCCCCCCTCTTTCTACTGACAGGGAACTATTCTTTTGACCACTCACTCCCTATACACATTTATTATCTTTTAAATCTATTGTTAGATTTTAAAAACACATGATATTTATGTGTGCTAAATTTAGTATAAAAACTTGTTAAAATTTTGAAACGTGAATAACATGAACATGAATTTTAAATTCTTAATTCCTAATTTCTGCATCAAATTAAAATCAGATATTCTGATCATAATGATTGATTGGTGCTTTGAAATTTCTAATATTTCTTTTTTATCTTCTTCTATAATACTTAAAGGTAACGTTTTGAAAAATGTAACGCCTTTCAAATTCTATTAGGTAGTGAAAATAAGCGCCAGTTTCATTTTACAAAAGAAAGAAAGCATTATATAGCAAATGGCATAATATAATAAAGGAAAATTATATTAACATTGAACTATGATGTGTTCAATGTTAATATAATTTTTTTCCACTTCAAGCCATTAAAGGGGAGTATTTATAATTCTTCTTTTCGTAAAATTATTAAAATATTATATGTAACTATTTATAAAATAAAGGATAAAGGATGTTGTGATGCACAGTCATCTTGAAGACAATGCTGCCGTAAGGAGAGATGAAAAGACATTAGTCAGTTTATCCTAAACTTGGGGAGAATTTATAAGATTAAAGTAGAATTCACACTTTAGACATAATTTTTAGAGAATTTTTAGCCATGAAAGATGCACCGAATTGCAACCAGAGAAAATCGACAAATAAAAAAAAAAAGCGAAAGAGAAAAGCGGCAACCTTAAACAGCACAGTAACGAAAATACTCGCTTCGTGAGTGAAATTAGAATTAAAACTAAATAGCTGCTTCCTCAGGAATTTAAGTCAATTAATTTAGAAATAATTCAATTCAGATGTTCAAATGTTAAGACACAATTCTAAAGCTAAGTGTAATTGAAGTTGTTAGAAAGAGAATTAAATAAAAAATTAATAGAACATTCATTTTCAAAATGCCAAAGACTTTTAGTATTTATAAATTAAAAGTGAATAATATTTTCTATTTTATAATTAATTTATTATATTTAAAGCACAGTTACAGCATGATCACATTTATAGAAAACATGTATTCAAGTTGGCACCAAATTATTTCAAATTTAATTTTGTAGCAGCAATTTGAACTCAATAGCCATGCATTTAAATATGAAGAATAATCTTATATTTTCTAAAATGATCCAGATTCATGTCCATTTTTATATAACAAACGCTAAAACGCTTGCCCACTTCGATATATATGTAATGATATTTTAAACTCTTAATTTAGCCCATAGTAAAATATTGTCTTATTTCTTGATCTAATTCCACTTTTCGTTTAATTAATTCCTCTGTAAAAGTAATGCGCCATCATTAGTACATATCAAATGAAAGTGATACTTCCGTTGCCCTTGTCAAAGGTGAACATATGTATTACATCGGCACGTGGCCAGAAATCCTATGTTATATAAGACTAGTGATCATTTTTTCGTCCCTTTTTGCTTTTTTTTAAAAAAATAATTAAGCTTTCACGAAATGGATATTAAAATTAATTTAAAAATATAACATGTCTCTTCAACGTCTTCGAACCTGCATTCTGCTGCAAACAAAAATAGTATTATTATTATTATATATATATATATATATATATATATATATATATATATATATATATATAATCTCGTAAAATACGACGAATAGAAAGAAATCAATTCTTATTAATGAAATGCAATACTGATAGTAATTTGTTCATTAATTTTAAAGAGCACATGCTTGTGGAACCATGTAATAATTTGAATTAATCTTAATAAAGAGGAAAGAAAGGCTTATTTTAATATAGAAAAGTGGACAGGAAAAAAATTATTACATATAATGTATTTTTATTTTTTATTCCATTATTACTTCATAAATATTACTTTATTACTTTAGGTGTACATTTCAAACTTCTACACTGGCAAATTTTAATTACAAAATAAGTAAAAAGAATTA
Organism: Argiope bruennichi; assembly: GCF_947563725.1. NCBI lineage: Eukaryota > Metazoa > Arthropoda > Arachnida > Araneae > Araneidae > Argiope > Argiope bruennichi. The sequence continues at coordinate 64,039,387 of NC_079154.1, forward strand.
TTTATCAGAAACATGAAGACATATTCTTAAGAAAATACGATGTTTAAAGATGGAAAATTAAGAAAAAGAACGGTTAACTTTACACGAGAATTAAGAAAATATACGGTAATCTTTATATGAGGATTAAGAAAATATAGGGTAAAAATGAATATGTGACGACTTTTCATTAGATTTTATAACTATTATGACAAGAATTAAAACAATGAAAAATAACAATCAAATGCACAATAAATACAAGGTAATAGAAGAAACATTTAACAGTTTCATTTGCATGTGCGAACATTTTGTAAATCCACTCTAAAGAACAAAGGCGGCAAGTATAGTTATTAGTTGGCCGTTAAAAATTAATTGAAAACGTGTAGTTTAAAAAAAATAATAAATTTAAAAAAAACAACTTTGACAGACATTTATGAAGGATTTTTTGAGAGCCATTTTTTTTACTTACAAGAGTGTCTCCAGTTGCATGTTACACAAACTATTTGAAATTGATTCTCAATACAGTTGCCTCAGAACAATTTTAAATAATCACAGATTTGCAATTATGTAATTATAAAAAAGGAACCGATTTATTGTATAATTCGTGTCTACAGTATAAAAACATGAGTAATTTATTAGTGAATGAAACGTATTCAAAGAGATGAATAAGAATTTCTAGTCTGTCATCATTCTTCGGCTCATTATTTCGGAACTATTGTAAGTACAGAAAAATAACATCTTTTATAGCGCTGCAAGAATTCATCTGAACACACCGCCTAATTATGACAAATAACATGCGTGCCTTTTCAGCTTCTTCCCAGACAGCCGCCAGCTATTTGCTAGTTAGCAGTTGTTATAATAGTATCCGTGGGCAGAAAATATCTCCGAGAAAGATATTATCACGTGTATCATTAGGAGCTATTAAGATACGCTAGGCTGATTTTTCCCAACGCATTTAACTACTAATAAAAGAGAAGATATAGAATAAAATGTTTACAAATGTTGCTCATTCTTAGATGAAAAATGTTATTATTTTTTTTTTCTTTTCTTAAGGGCATTTTTTTGACGATTTTTATCTTCTAAGAAGATATAAATTTTAGTTACTAAGATATTAAAAGAGGATCCTAGAAGACATTTAAGTAACAACAGTTAACTCAGAAAACACATCCTAATTGCCGATCTAACGTGTATAAATGTATAAAATCTTAGAATAATGTAAAAACTAAAAGTTCATTTATCATAAAATAATATTTTAATTAAAAAAAACAATGTTTAATAATAATCAGAATGTAAATGTTATAATTAAATATATTTGAATTTGGCTGACAGATCAATTTCTTTTCAGCCCCCTTATCTCTCATCATTCACAAATTGTTCAGAGACTTAATAATAATCATAATGTAAATGTTATAATTAAATATATTTGAATTTGGCTGACAGATCAATTTCTTTTCAGTCATCTTATCTCTCATCATTCACAAATTGTTCACAGACTTAATAATAATCATAATGTAAATATTATAATTAAATATATTTGAATTTGGCTGACAGATCAATTTCTTTTCAGTCCTCTTATCTCTCATCATTCACAAATTGTTCACAGACTTAATAATAATCATAATGTAAATGTTATAATTAAATATATTTGAATTTGGCTGACAGATCAATTTCTTTTCAGCCCCCTTATCTCTCATCATTCACAAATTGTTCAGAGACTTAATAATAATCATAATGTAAATGTTATAATTAAATATATTTGAATTTGGCTGACAGATCAATTTCTTTTCAGCCCCCTTATCTCTCATCATTCACAAATTGTTCACAGACTTAATAATAATCATAATGTAAATGTTATAATTAAATATATTTGAATTTGGCTGACAGATCAATTTCTTTTCAGCCCCCTTATCTCTCATCATTCACAAATTGTTCAGAGACTTAATAATAATCAGAATGTAAATGTTATAATTAAATATATTTGAATTTGGCTGACAGATCAATTTCTTTTCAGCCCTCTTATCTCTCATCATTCACAGATTGTTCAGAGACTTAATAATAATCAGAATGTAAATGTTATAATTAAATATATTTGAATTTGGCTGACAGATCAATTTCTTTTCAGCCCTCTTATCTCTCATCATTCACAAATTGTTCACAGACTTAATAATAATCATAATGTAAATGTTATAATTAAATATATTTGAATTTGGCTGACAGATCAATTTCTTTTCAGCCCTCTTATCTCTCATCATTCACAGATTGTTCAGAGACTTAATAATAATCATAATGTAAATGTTATAATTAAATATATTTGAATTTGGCTGACAGATCAATTTCTTTTCAGCCCCCTTATCTCTCATCATTCACAAATTGTTCACAGACTTAATAATAATCATAATGTAAATGTTATAATTAAATATATTTGAATTTGGCTGACAGATCAATTTCTTTTCAGCCCCCTTATCTCTCATCATTCACAAATTGTTCAGAGACTTAATAATAATCAGAATGTAAATGTTATAATTAAATATATTTGAATTTGGCTGACAGATCAATTTCTTTTCAGCCCTCTTATCTCTCATCATTCACAGATTGCTCAGAGACTTAATAATAATCAGAATGTAAATGTTATAATTAAATATATTTGAATTTGGCTGACAGATCAATTTCTTTTCAGCCCCCTTATCTCTCATCATTCACAAATTGTTCACAGACTTAATAATAATCAGAATGTAAATGTTATAATTAAATATACTTGAATTTGACTGATAGATAAACCTCTTATCAGCTGTCTTATCTCTCATAATTCATAGATTGTCAATTTTACTAGCACCCGGTTTTTTTCCTTGTTTTCAAGTGATTAGCCACCGAATAGAAACCAGGATTGATATTTTTCAATATATTTAAGCATTAACATTAGAATTCTTTAAACTCTACATTAAATTCTGAAAAAATTTAATTTATATTTAATAACAAAAATCAGAAAATCCAGTTAAATATGCAAGCTAGCTACGCGCCCGGATCTGAAAAGATACAAAATTTAAAATACCATGGCGGCATACCGGATATTTATTTTCTAAGTAGTAGATGACGGTGTCGCATTAGAAATGAATTCAATTCAAATGCCTGACTTACAAATTCAAGCATAAAAAATGTCAGCAAATCTTGAAAGCATTACAAGATTATGTAAAACAAAAACTAGAAGATACAGAAACTAAATGTCTTTATCAGTTTACAACTGAACTACTACAGATGATAAATCTAGTTGTAAGATCCCTCGTTTGCATGAAGTATATCCAATAATACTCACTTTCAAGCTTATTTTCAAGCATCTGATTTTCAATGGATTGTTAACAACTGTAATGCATTGTTGCAGATCTTGGATATTGAAAGAAGGCCTCTCATATGTACTAACTCTTAAGTGAAAACAGTGGGAATAACCTCAATAAACTTTCTCGTGTATTTTTGAATAAATGTGCTTATGTATTTTTAACCACCTGCCACTTGTTGAATAATAGTTATGAAAAAGCATATTAGTGTCAGATATTCAAGCGATTAATCGCAGAGATGTTGTCACGGAAAACTATTTTTAACCCTTTTTTTTGTCCAATTAAAAATAAAATTTGACACAGAATACAATTGCAATCACAAAATCACATATCAAATTTTATATATTTAAGCCACTGCCTTTTTGTTTACGTTTGCGTGCTTGGGAAAATACAGACCGATAGACGGTCAACCCCTCGACCCCCCAATGATTCCAAATTTGATATTATATAAATTTAAAATCTTGAATCGATTTGCCAAATTTTATTTATCTAGCTCTTTTCGTTTTCCAGTTAACTTATATTCAAACAGCCAGACAAATAAACTTTGTTTGAATGCATTTCGTTCAAAATTTGATATCTAGTATAAATTTAGTTATTTGCAAATTTGGTCTTTAGCTAAAACCACTTTTGAGTTAATATGTTCACAGACAAACATAATTTCAAAAACATGTTTTCCAGACTCAGAAAAGTTCGAAATATGGCGAAAAATTTCCAATTTGAAATTTTTTTGAAAATTACTATACTCTCTCATTGTATCCTTCGTATACGATAAAGTTTTTAAAAAAATGCAAAAAAAAGCTACGTTTGGTGTTTGAATGACCTGAATATTGATTGCAAACTTTTTTCTGAAATCCTCATCAGACCATATTTAGTATCCTGAGCAATATAAATTTTAAAAACAAAGTGGCATTGAGAAACCATCACTGTTCCAAATTATTTCTTTAAATAATTTTGTAATGTATTTCAGACTGCTCATATTTTTATAAGGCATCCACTTTTTAGCACTGAATGCCTAATAAGCCATTAAGCTATCTTCAGGAAATTGCACGACATTTAGAAAATTGAATAAGCGAGATAGCAGAAAATCTGTATTGATAATTATGGTGCACATTTAAAGGGATTTTCAATAGCTGTAACAACACTACAATTCGATTAAGTAAACATTAATAATGTGTGCGCAGCTTTAAAAGTAAACGCAGTATTTTAAAAGACCAAGTTTTATCTCGCATTCAATGTTAATTAACTAGAAAGAGGACTCTTATTTATTTATTCTGTATTTTAATTTTCAGCATGCATAGTTGAAGCCCGGGGCAAAATATTAGCTGAGCAGTTAAAATGAAACGCATCTAAGTAAAGAAACGGAAGTTGATTAGTTCAGCATTGAATTTCAATAAAATAAAAATGCTATTGCAATCTTAATTAATTCTCAATTATATGAGCTTAAATTAAATGTTTATGTTAATTTTCTGAGCTCGGACAATCTTTTAATTTTCTTTACGAAATTATAAACAACTATTACAAACAAACCACAATAGTGCTATCTAATAAATTATAAGGAAATGAAAATTGCTTCTATGCAACACAAAGGAAAAAAATATATGCATCAATACTCAAGAAGAAACAAAGAATTTCAATGTTACAATATTTTATGACGTGTTATTTTGCCACTGTTTATCACATTATGTTATCAAAATTTAATCAGAAAAACTTGAAATAAATGGCTATAATGAGAGATTCGAAAATAATTATTTGAAATATATACCTTTTCCCATTGGCATGTTTCATCTAAATTCTCTCACAAAATTACAATATTAGGCAAAGAACACATGCTAAACTTTATTTATTTAGCTGATGGCATTTTTAATTTTAAAAATCTATATACTAAATTCTATTTGCTTATTTCTAAGCTCGATTTCTAATTTAATTCTATTCTATAAGTTCAGTTTAGTAATTGTAACATCCAGTTTTGAAACATTCTAGGACTAATGTAGGATAGATCTCGTAATTTTGAGCCACGACCAGATGACGAGGACAAGTGAGTTTGCTACCCATCCCCAAATAGGAATGTTATGAAGCGTGTATCAAAGACGTTTATGCGGCTTTCTTCAGCAAAATCAGATTTCGAGCCTGGTATCCTCAAACGCCGAAACGAAAACTTTATCTGCAATCTAACGCATCTGTATTAAGCCATTTGTCTATAATTTTGATAAATAAAATTATATGCTAAATTCTAATTTGTATCTTAAATTCCCTTTCCCCAACTCAATGCTTTTTTAATTCTTTTGCACACGCACAGACATGAAAACAGATACCCCATTGATGAATTTAATGCGAAATTCGATACAAATCTGCAATTTTTGCTTAAAAATTACAAGCCAATTTTCACGCATCTATCTTGTTTTTAATGTTTACATACACACAGACGGATGAAAATTCAGAAGGATGCTGCAAGCCTTTATAGCCTCAGAAGGATGCTGTAAGCCTTTATAGAGTCGCAGGACTGGCTAAATTCCAAGAACCTCCTATTTTAGAGGAACATTCAACCCGATATATATAAAATTCGAATTTAAGTCCTAATAATTTTCTAATTTGTATTTTAATTTAGCCCTATTAACTTCATTCTAAAATGCTCTCTTATTACCTTATCCATTTCCCACTTTTTATTTAATTAATTCTACACACGCTCTATAAAGCTCTTGATCTCAACATTTTCTTGCGCTCCGAATGGAAGGGAAAAAATCCCTAATACTTACAACATTCTTTTAAGGATACCTAAGATTCCGTTTCCTATGACTACATGTATCAAAGAAATCCCTATCAAAATATCATATGAAAATCTCTGAAGGGAAACATTTCTCTCTGTTTTGCTCTTGTGTCACGATGTATATGGACGTCCATCATTTTTATCATTGTTTATTGTACATAAAATGCTCCTGTAGTGAAATAAATCGGCCATGAAAATGGAATTCCTCTTAAGCATTAGCCGGGAGGGAAAGAGGGCACAATGTTTATATATGCTGTGGTAAACAAAAATCATTACAAACGATCGCCTATTTTCGCTCAAAAATCATAAAACAAATTTCATATAATTTATCTCGTTGAATTGAACGTTGAACATTGAACACTGAACATGGAACTGAACATTAAACATCGGAACTGAACATGGAACACTGAATTGAATTCGGGTTCGAACATCTACTGGCAAAGGAATGGAGAGACATACTGACAGAGATGTTTTTATATGAATCTGCAATAATATTATGACTACTGAATAATGAATATAAAGTAGACAGAAAGAAACAATTCCAAAAAATGAATTTTTCGAACGTAAAACCTAGAAGTTCACTACGATCAAATGGTTCTATGTACTTTTTTTTATAAGAGAAGGCCAATAACTCCATGATCTTTAAAATGAGAAATTCATCTTCATTCCTCAATAACAAACGAAATAAAGGAAAAGAAAACATCATTAATTTGCCTTTTCAATATATCACCACCATTGCTGACTTCTGAAACTAAGTGAGTGGAGTTTCCTACTTTAAGGCATTTAGCACCATACACAGGCAAAGGAACCGGCGACAATCGGATCGCCTTGATGTGGGAAAATCCCAGTTTTCCGCAATGAAGAAAAATCGTGTTTTGGAGTTAATGTGTCGGAAATCATTAGCTCCTTATGAATGGCATCTGCTCCTCCTAATGATGGAATTTGTAACACTAATGGTCTGAGGATTAGGGAGGTGGAGGCCAAAAAATGAATGAACGGGAGCACGTGATGACAGTTGCAACCAACTGAGGATTGAAAGGGGAGACATCCATTAGCTGGATGGAATGGAATGGAACAAGTGCGTTTTTCAGTTGTAAAATAAACCATTAATGAGTCACAGAGATCAAATGTATCCAAAATGTATTTCGAACGTAATGATACTTATAAATTAGAATAATTCGGGTTATTCATGAATTTGGGGTAAATAATGAAATGAAGTAAAATTGTTTTTCTATGGTTGTTTAACAGGGTTCCTACAAATCATGCCATCAGACAACTATTACTGCAATGGAAACGCCAGAACATGAATTAGTGGGAGAAAAATATATTTTTAATGTTTTCAGAAATAGAAACAGTACTTTAATTTATTGATGACTAGCCGCCTTTGGCGACCAGCCGGTTCCCTAATATCAATGCTCGTTAAAATTTTAATAATTAAATATTTTATGTAACTCCTATTTTAATAGATTCTTCATCAAAATATTTTAAAGCTTCAAATTTTGATAGTCATGTAATTCATTCATATTATAAAGGCCTTTAGCCATAACGTACTAATATGTATCTCTCTCATTTTCTGTTAGCTCCCGTAGAATTTATGCTTTAAATTACAGTGGAAATGGTTAAATTGCAATTATTATAAGAAAAGTTTTTACTGAAACGAAGCATTTTTTCTTAAATATGAGTACTGAAAACAGAGTCACTGAGTATTTAAACCTTATGGGCACTAAAGAATATCTTTCTTAACTTATGTAATATCTCAAAAAGTTTAATACAAAATTTACTCAGATTCATCATGAATAGATCAATGAATTAACAATGTTTAGTTTTAAATGCATGAAACTAAGGAAATAAACAGAATCGTTTGAAATAATCGGTCGGAAACATGTTACGCCTTCAAAACCAAGTCCGTACCGGGTGAAAATAGAGTTGCAACAATCAGAACACAATGCGCATGCGTGAATTTTTAACGCCAATTATGGTAACGCAAATGCGTGAATTTTCTATGCCAGTTGGGGTAACGCTACGCAGATTAGAAATTTTTAATTTAATTTATTCTGTTTTATTTTAATTCAAAAGTTCTTCAGAATGAATCTGAAAGATCGATTAATTAACAATGTTTTAATTTTATATGCATCAGACACAAAGAAAATAAACAGAATCGTTTGAAATATCGGCCGAAAATATGTTAAGCCTATCCTCGATAGCTTGGGAAAAAAACTGAAGCCTTTCTCATTTAGCAGTGAGGAAATAAAAAAATGTTTTGGCGGGAAAGTTAATTTTTAATTAATTAAAATTCTAATTAAAAATTCAAAAAAGGACCCCAGGTGCACATTCCCGACTTCCAAGGTACGCATGTGCTAGATTTGGTAACTGTAGATTGAACGATCTGGCCTGTAGAGCGCCAACACACACACACACACACATACATTGAGTTTTATATAATTATAGATATGGTAAGATTTAGATTAATGGTACAAAAGTCAGATCTGACACTTTGTTTAAAAAAAAACTTGGTTAAACAAATACAATCGGATCCTAATATACAGTCATTAATGAAATGTGTGTGTTGTAATAGAAACTATATAGAAAAATCTGAATATATAAAATATAGACATGGATATGAAATATAGTAAAGACATTTTGTATTTTGTAGTTGCTCAGTTGCAGAACCTCCAAAAGTGAAGAAGTTTTAATTATTTAATTTATGAAATAGATAGAATAATTTTAGCCCTTCTTTGCATTTCACCTTTTTGTGAAATAAATCAAGGTGATAAAATTCATGTTCTAGATTAAAGGAAAAAACCTAATATAAATACATAATATAAAGCAATTAAAAAACAGTATGATGCAAATATTCATTATCTTGCAAATTTACATGTTAAGCTCAGTACAAGATCTTCAATGTCCCTCTCTTCTAAATTTCTCCACTCATTACCAAGCTAAATTACAAAGCTCATTAACTCCAAGTTAATTCATGTTATCGATGATCGAGATTAAGGAAATGCAGAACGCAAAATTCCAGCTAGCAATGTCTACATAGCCTTTATCAACTCAAAATGGAAAGTGAATTGCTAAATCAGAAGTTTAAATGAGACTTTCATTAATGGATGGTAATAAAAAAACTAAGCTAACGCAAAACTAAAATTAGATACAAAAATAGCATGGTAAAAAGATTTTAATAAAAGGATTACATCTAATAAATTTTCGAAAACGAATAGATGATATTGGGGAAAGTTTAATTTAGTTATATTAACGTCCCGTTTTAAAGCAACACTAGGACCCTTTTGGGACGGAGCCTCGCAATTTTGAACCACGGTCAGGTGACGACGACGATCCCTGGGCTGGCACCCTCTCTCCAAACTTCCGCACGACACCAGTGGGAGGACGTTTGGCTCCGATGGAGTTAACGTGCACTAAACCCGCTTACACGACGGCTCTTCAATTTAATCGGGTCTCGAACCTGAAATCCTCCGGTTCCGAAACCGATACCTTACCACCAGGTCACTGCAGTCCCAAGGTTGGGGAAATGGCTTGGTTCAAAACCTCTTAGAGTGACAAAAAAAAAAAAAAAATATCAAACATTTTGTGGCATGAAATAAGACTTAAGTTGTCCATTATTCTTGTTCTTTTTTCATATTTTTGAAATAAATCTGTGTTTCTGAAAAAAAGAATATTGGAAGGTTACGTAGACTTTGTTTATATGAATTTGACATTCATATTACACAGAAATAAATGTGCTACAAGAAGGTCCAATCTACATTATGTCACTATTTAAATAGGCTTATTTTTTCCTCTTTTCTACCATTTAATTTGATTTACGAATCAAGCACCCACCAGTATTTCATCCAGATCATCACGCCGCCGCTATCGCGTGCATTTCTTCAACCCTAATATGTTAAATCACGACCGTTCCATTATTCAACCACCCCTTCACATGTTTTTCTTCCTCTCACATCGAAACACAAAAACATCCTCTTCCCCCCTCCAAAACATCCGTTTCTTGAAATCATCCCGTCCATTGATACGCAGTCAGAAGTTAATTCCGCTAAATTTAATGGGATTCCCCGCTTCCATGCATTAGTGCTTCCAAAAAGGATTCCGTTGAAAAGGTTAATGTGAGAAAGGGGCGTAATTAAGGAACGAGGGGCGCGTGTCTCGTTTTGGACTCGCATTACGAACAATTAACCCCGGCATTTGCCACGTTTTTTGGCTCTTTTTGTCTTGTATTTTCTTGGGGAATGGAATCGATGGGGGTGAAGGATGGGGTTCACTTGTATTTCCGGTTACGCCTGAGGGGTGAAGAGGGAGAGATTTGTTTTCGCAAGGTATGAGTGGTCCTTATTTCGTGGAGAATGTATTCATATTTAAGGGTATAACAGGGCATGAAAGAAAAATTATCAAATTGCGCAAAACTATTCTGAAGTGAAATTCAGTAAAGAATTAGTTTTTGGCTGTCATTCGTATAACATGAAGATCATCCAATTTTATTTAAATTATGAGCAGGACCGGCCGAATGGAACAACTGCTGCTGAGTGGGCTCTATATCAAAGTGCTGTTCATTCTCAGCTTAGTTTAATACTGACTGAGAGACCAGTACTAGCTAATATCAGGCAATAATACTACATTTATATTATTGCCCTGATTGATCGCATTTTCAAAGGATGCAAAACGAAGTTAATTTTTTTCTACCTCTGTAGCATGTAAAACAAATAAAAGAAAAATACTGCAATCCGTCAATAAATCCAATCTAAAAATTTCGACGTATCTGCACATTTAAGTTCTTCTTCAACTAGAAACTAGCGGGATGGTTTCCCGAAAAGGTTCTCTCATACTCTCTAATAAACGTGTTATACAGAGAAGTCTTGTATGACATTGGCGTAGAATAGTTAAGAAATATTAACTTTTGGCTTGAATTTAGTATTTTTATTAAAACCATCATATAATTCTTGGCGAGTTTTTTGGGGATTAATCCCTGGCATTCGGTTAAGAGTATCCGAAAACCAAATTTATGCTTTAACCCCTTAAAGGGCCATTTTATTCTAGTCATATTATGTTAAAATATTTTTAGGCTTGAAATTAGAATAAGAAAAGGGATTCATTTAGCTTATTAAATAAATTTAATTTGATTAATTAATTAATTTGGTTGATTAATAATTAATTATTTAATTTGGTTAATTAATAATTAACAAATCAAGACACATCATTTTGTCTGAGAAAAAGAACTGAAGCATCTAAGGAAGTAAAAATGTATATTTTTAATTAAATCGGTTTCAGATACTAATTCAAACTCAAAGAGAGAAATTTAACTTGTGGTCACAGCACCCAAACTGTAGATACCGATCCAATTTTAAACGAAATCCATGTACAGGAAACCTGTTTGTACATATTTTGAGTGTACGCATGACCGCTCAAAAGCGAAAAGAGTCAAGAAGATTAAATTTAAAATAAAAAAGGTTTTATAATCATAAGTGTTGATTTTATCATATTTTGAATAAAATCTATGAAAGTGTCGAATGTATGTCAGTCAGTTTGTGCATGGCTCTACAAAAAATTATAATAAAAAAATGCAACATCTTAGATAAATAAAATTTGCTTTGCGTTATTGTTATTAACATTTTAGTTTAGCAAGAAATTTTGTTTTATAATGATAAAAAATAATCGCTTACTTAGTAGTTTTCACTTATTACGAAATAAATAACTCATCACCGTATACAGTTGTGGTGAAAGCTTTTAAGCCAGATAACAGCTACGAAACACGGGCAATTGCTTTTGTCTTGTGGTTTTGTTACTCGGCTGCGAACCACAGGGTCAAAGATTCTATCCTCGCGCATCACAATCCGCTACACAGTTATACTAAAAAGTCAAATAAAGAACATTCTCACTATCCCTCCCCCCCCCCTTCTTATTCCAAATCTTTAGACTTTTGAAGAAAAAAAACTTTAAAAAAATGTTGACTAATTTTTTCCCTTCCTAATCAGATCACGCTTTTTCTAAAAATCATGCCTTGTGTCAGAGGATTATTGCAGTTATTGTGTTCTATGGAACTTACTACCAATATGCAAGGTTCTAGGAAAGTTAATTGCGTACAGTAAATACTGAAACCCTGGCGGTAAGTATATGAAAATTCTACATAATATATAGATAGCTTCTACTTAGGTACAAGAAATTGAAAGTAGAATCCGTACTAAAAGACACTAAAATGCTTAGCAATGTTAAATTAGTATAAAGAAATAATTTCAACTATATCGCATGGTGCTACGTAGAGCCCTTATTGCCGAACTCCTACAATTTTGTCATTTTTTTTATATGGAGTACATAATCAAAATGTCAATAATATGATAAAAATGTTTGTTGTAGAAGGGTTAAATATAAAAACAATTATGTTAAAAGATCCACATAAAGCATTGGAGATACCTTCTTGAGTACGAAGAAATGAGGAGCAATAAAATCTACGTCAGAAAATATTAATTTAAAAATATTTTTCCTCAATTTTTAAATAGTCTCTCTATTCCCTCAACCGCAAAAGAATATTTTTAAAAAATTCGCTATAAATAAAGGAGTGAAGAAATATTTAATTTTAGTCAAGATATTCTCACTTTATCTAAATCATAACTAAAAATTCAATGCGAAGAAATATTTAATTTCAGTCAAGATATTCTCACTTTATCTAAAAATAAATACAACAATTATACCAACAAATGTATACAAAATTCGAACTCTAAGGGAAAACTCAAACTATTCATTCCATAAATTTTCGCAAAAATTCAGTGTGTTAAAAAAAAAAAAATTTAAAAAAAGCCAACAAAATTAGTTTTTAAGGACATGTGCCTGAAATTTTAATATATCTAATATTTGGTGGTGATGGTGACGAATACCAATAAAAACATACACGAGAGACATATTTTCAAAATAAAAATAATAACTATATAAATAAAATAAATTAAAATAAAATAAATAAAAAATTAAAATAAAAATAATAACTATATAAATAAAATAAATTAAAATAAAATAACTTACCACTATAGCATGATAATAAGTATATTACTGAAATATCCAGCAAAAAAATTCTATCTACTCACCTATAAAGAAAAAAAGAGGAAAGAAGTGAGTTAAGATAAGCATTAAAATGCTTTAAATTAATAAGCAAATTTTAGAAAATACTTAAAGTAATTTATAGAACAATGGTTCATTTATTTCAAAAATAGGTTTACATCAATCATCATTATTCCAATTGGAATAATAACAGAATCATAACAAAATTTGTAAAGATAAAATATTCTAATACACAAACAGAAGCATTTGAATTATCATAAGCTGAGTGTGTTTTTCTAAGTAAAATCCATTATGAAATATATTGCAAAAAATCAAAAATACAGAAAAAAAATTAATAATAATTTTTAAAAAAAACAAACGAATTATTTTCAAACAAACTTCAATGACACTTTTGAATTCCATAATGAAAAATTATCTGTATTTTTTAAAGACAAAAAATACTGAAATACGATCCATTCTTCAAATTAACATTTTTTAAGGTTTTTTTTTATGTGCATTTCTGAATTATTCTACTCATATTCTAATAAAAAACAGATTTTTTTCGCTTACTTCTCATTAATTTATTTTGTAGTATCAGCATTGATAGAAATAGTTTGCATTTGAAAATGAAAAATATAAGAGTAAAAAAAGTGTTGCAAGAATAAATTGCTTTAAGTAGCATAAACAGTCAAAAAAAGACTTTTTTCCCGTCATATCTGCAACATGCCGCGAACGTTAAACACTCCATGCACACACGATAGCGTTAGATTTATGGAACAACGCACATATGTGGGCAGTTAACACATCAAGCAACCAGAAACTGGAAGAACATTGCATGATTTATGTTTATGGTGTTGAAAGTAAGCTTTAAATGTTGAGCAAAAAGAGTTGAAAAATGCATACAGAAACTAATGGTGTCGCCCTAAAAGAAATGATGAAAAAACATTGCCACTACTACAACAATTTTCGCTATACTCAGCAATTTTTTTGTTTAAGCCGAAAAAGGTTGAAGAAAACAGCATCAGCATTTTTTTATTATGATAAATGAAGATAAATTGGGAATGGCGAATGTTTCGGTAACAAACGGAATTGTTTCGGTCATATTTGTGCACATTTTATGGCTGCGATTCATAATGGGAGATAATGGCCGTATTTGTGACAAATAAAAGCCGTCTTTTTTGTGGCTGGATTCGAACGCTGGGAATTAAACGTAAAATATCTGAAGTAATGCGTTTTTATTGTCGGAATGCGAACAGTAACGGAAAAAGATATGCTTCGCAGCAATATCAGGGATGTTCTTTTGTGGGATGAAATAAATTCTTTTTTACCAAATAAACATGGGCCTATCTATTCTTTTTAACAAATAAAGCATTCCACGTAACTATTTTTTACAGAAGCCAATCTTTCCATTTCCACGTTGCGCTACAATTATTTATTATTTATTTATTGTGCTGAGAACTTACGAGACAGAAAAAATGAATTCATCGACTTTCTTTTTATTTTCATATAATTAATAATTACATAAAAAAGATTTCGTTTTTCGATCATCTTATTATAAAAGAATATTTTAGAATATTAATTCAAAAAAATGGAGTCACATATTTGCATAATAATAAATAGCGTCTGAGACAAATTTTTTGGCAATATTTTCCATTTTCATGTTTTATGTCGGGGTGCGTTTTTTATTTTTTTTTTTTTTTTTTTAATAAATTCAAATGTGCATTTTCACTATACTTCAAATACGAGGGAATATGACTTTGAAATAAATCTTTTTCGAAAAAAATATTTTCAACATTTTAGTCAGATACATATTAGTCTTATTTTATAGCAAACACAGTTTCTTAAAGCGTTTTTGTAATAAGCTGCTTATTCCCTAATTATTCTTTAAATTTTTAAAGTTAAAAAATTAATTTGCAATTTGAATGATTCCTTAATGAGAAAAAGAACGTTGCTTACATTCGTCACGGTTCTTGAGCAAGCATTAAAAGATTTAACTTCGTATTTTCGTTTAAATTTCTAATTGAGATTCATAAGAAATGTTATTAATATTTTTTAATTATCTAAATATAATATACTATCTCATTTTTAATAATGTTTTTTAATTATTTATTTTAGTAATATAAACAAAAAGAGTCTAAACTATTAAGAAGATCTTTACATTTCAAAATCATATATTTCTATATATTGCATAAATGAAGCTACTCGTTATTTTCGGAGATTTCAAAATGAAGAGCGTTTAGCTGTACTCTTAAATTATGTTTTAAATAATAGAAATAAGCGTATTTCACCCATGACGTACATTTCCCATATTCATCTTTTATTGGGAAATAGCAGTGATTTCACAGATTCATAATGCAGTGAGAAATAACAGTTAATTTTCTTTACTTTCTTCATTCATTGAGAAATAACAGTGATTTCATCATTTATTTAGAAGGAATAGTGATTCATTAAGTAGCTTTATTAAGAGAATAAAGAGAATAACTGTTTTACAGAATTTCTTCATTTTTCCAGTTATTATTCATTTCTCATAATACAATGACTCTAAATTTTTTTCGTTCTCGGGGCATTTTCTGGATCCAGAATTTTTTAATACGTCCAAAGATAAGTACTTACTGCAGAATAGTCAATAATTTTTCAATGTATTAGATGTAAATAATTAAACCATATTTTAGGTCAAATAAATATTTATTATATTAATTTTAACAAATACTATAACTAGTAAGAAACAGATGAATTAATTGATCACGAAATATTTTACCAACTCGTGCAGTTAATCTGTTATTAAAGTAGCTATAATTACAGACAGCTATGTCCATTATGTATAAGTTAAATAGCATTAAAGGGCTTATAAGGGCTTAAAGTAAATAACATTATAGGGCTTAGCGCCGGCGTCCTGGCATAGGGGTAGCGCGTCTTCCCCGTGCTCTGGGCGTCCCGGGTTCGAGTCCCGGTTTGGGCATGGTTGTTCTTCTGTTGTTCTATCTGTGAGATGTGTGAATGTGCCCTCCTGTAAAAAGGGGTTGTGCAAGCGAATGAGTGATGCGTGAGTGGCAAAGTCGTACTCTTGGCCCTAGTTGGCGCTGCTATAAAAAATAAGAGACGTCCCCCTCAGGCTTAAATCGCTGTCTTCGTAACAGTGGGCTTGTCAGTGGCAAGTGCCATAAGAAACAAACACACAAACAATAGGGCTTAGTAAACATCTTATGAACTAGTCCGAACCAGATATAACTGATTCAATTTATAAAACTAAAATGAAAATATAAATAAAACTTTGAAAATTATGTAGAGTATCTGGGTAATTGGAACACAATAATTAATTTCTAAATTGTTAGAAATAGGTAATATAAACAAAAACAATTCAGAAATAAAAAAAAAACATGTTTCTACTTTCTATACGTAGTATAGAGAAAGTATAGTAATCATTAAAAAAATTGGAACTCCAGATTTTGGTGCATCTTCACATTTTAGACCTCCCTCATTTCGAAAAACACATTTTTAGAAAATGTCCATCTGTCTGTGATAAAAAAAATTAAAAAACGCTTTGACTGAGTATTAGATGTTTGAAATTCAGTATACGGTCTCTATATCAAATTTGCAGATTTCTAACAAATTTTGAGTAAAATTTGTTCATAGGAAATCCGCCTGTTCTGGCTGTTAGAATACAAATTAACAAAATAATTACAAAATGAAGAGAGCTAGACAGATAAAATTCCGTACATACATTTAGCATCTATAGAGTTGACACCTGTCAAATTTTGAAAAAATCCAACTACAAGTTGACTGTCTGTCGGTCTGTATTTTCAGAAATATTTAAATGCGATCATTCAAAAACGCAATGACTTAAAAATTCAAATTTGGTGTAGGAATTTGTGACTACAAGTGCAGTTTTGTGTCAAATTTTGTTTCAATCAATAGAGAAAAACGCATCTAAAACACAAATTCAGTTTTCGGATACCATTAACGCCAAATTTCAGGAAATTACTCGCCAGGGATGGCACAATAGGTTCATTAAAAATGCTAAATTCACGGCAAAAGTTAATATTTCGTAACTATTGTACATCAGTACAATAGAGGCGTTCTCTAGCATGACTAGCTTATAAGAGAATTTGCTAGTAGGTTTTGGGGAGACAAATTAACCTCCAAAACTAGGTTTAGTTTAGGCTCCAAATTAACCAAAATAAATTCGTATTACAGGCAATATTTAAACATTACATCAATAAAAAAATTCAAAGAATAAGGAAAAAAAAAATCCGAACTATTAATGAATTCGAATTAAAAACGTTCTATCTTGCCATCCCTGTATTTTTTATCGAGCAGAAATATAAATGCATATTTTAATGTCTATTTGCCTTTATAAAGAGGCTTTATTGCCAAGTCATTTTGAAATCTTAAGAAAAAAAATAACCAAATTAAAGTTCTTAAAGACATGGCAGAAACAACAACATGAACATTTTCCATACGGGATCGTTTTGTTTAAAAGTCTTAACCTCACTTTTTCAAAAAATACAAACCTTGTACCCAAAATGAGCTCGCGGAATATAATGACTCATTTTAAAGAGACCTGTCAAATAACTCCTTAAAATAGATTAAAATAACCAAAACCAAAACTGCCAAAACACATTAAACAAAACAATTCCGAGTTAAACATATTTCAACAAGAACCGCCAAGAAAAGCAATTAAAATCCATAACACCCGGGACCTTTCGTAGGAATAAAGGTCGGACAAGATTTGTGGACTGATTAAACATGACTTTTATTGAAATTCGCAATGACCCGGATATAAGCGCGTGTGCAAAATGGATCCTCTTAAATTGCTATCAGGGTGTGAGAAAACAGCAATTTACGTCCGCTACACGGCCATCAGTGGGAAAGTATGGCAGCATTTCACATTCACTCGCTCGAAGTATTAGACTAATTCTTCGCAAAAATGCAATAGGGTAAGGAATAAACGCTTCGGAAGTTTGAATAATTTTTAGATAAAATAGGGATAAATTCCAGAAATGAATAAAGTCTGATGCATAAAAAAAATTTATTTCTCTAGCTTTTTTTTAAGCCTTGATGGCTGATAATTCTTAATAAATAGCAATCATTTAAGATATTCTTTTCTTTATTAACCTATAAAAGGTCTTTTTATTAAACAATAACGAGGATCATTCCAAATAACTTTCTATTCTTTTTTTTTCAAAAGATAACAGTTTGAAAGATAAAGTATCAGTTTTTAAGATTTATTAAATATTGTTATAGTAAAATCTTGATTTTATTTTTGTAGTAGAAACATAATATTATTAATTATCCGTTAATGTTTGTTTTGGCCATTTCTATTTTATAGAATCCATCAAGATAATTCTTAGCTCTCCCCTCCCCATCAAAAAAAATTATAGCTAACTTAGTTAATTCTTCAGTCTAAAGCTAATTATAAAAATCGGAATTAATGGTATAACAGGAAGTTTTATCTAATGTATAGAATATTGCAAGATATCATATTATTATTATTTGTATTGATTTATTGATTTAAGCATTATACATGGCTTAGAAAAAAATTCATTAATTCCTAGTAAATTCAAATTTTTACTCATTTGATAGACGCCATCATGCACCAAGTAGCACAGCCTATTTCACAATATTGCGAATATCTTATAATATCATATAATATTGTACAATATATGTGTACTATTTGGGGAGATAAACAGCTTTTGAACCGAATGAGATAGATTTGGCCCTAACGCTCTCCCTTCAAGAAATTTTGTGTTAAACATCCACTAGCTCGCGTGGCGTTTTGTGAAAATATGATACAACGTTGTTATCTCAGTATTCATACTTGACAAATGACTTAATATAGACCTCAAAATAACTCTAACTAAGTTTCAAAATTAATATTTAACTAAACCAGAAGTATTTTCATGTTAATTACATATATACTCCCCTATTAACATGGGATATCGTACGATATTACCACAATATTGCTCGATGTTTTGAATGCCTGACAATGATTAAGAGGGTTTGGTCTTCAAAAAGCATTTAGATATATATCTTTTTGTAATAATAATATCCCAAATACTCTTTCTTATTTTCTTTGTAAAATAAATTGATAAATTAAATTGAATTTTATCAAGTACATATTTCTAATGTAATTAATTTATTTATTTATAAACGAGAGCACAAAAGTACATTTGTATAAAATGAGGTCAAGATAAGGTCTTTGAACCGGAAAAAATCATTTTAGCTCTATTTAATAACCATAAAAAATTTATTATAAGCAAAACAGAAATAAATTAGATTTAAATTGAATCGCGAGACTCCCATTCTATTCTTTTGTTAAAATAAAAAATTAAAAAAAACCCACCTTCCCGCAATATTAATTTCAGCAAAACATACACACACAACAGCCAATATTCGATAATATCTCCGGGATATCCCAAGAAATTAAATACAGCCTTTCTATTGGAAAGAAAAAGAAAAAACAAAATTCTCATCTATCCAGTGTTTCCAAACGATCGCAACTATTAGGAGAAGGGAGGAAGAAAGCAGTGACGGGGCAGACCTCCCTCGAAGTGATTTGCAAAAGCAATTTGCCGACCGGGGGGTCAGGAGTGACGCTGTCACAAGAGATCAGATTTTATTTCACGCCCCTGCGACCCCGTTTTCCATTTGCCGCGCTTCGAGAAGTGGCATATCTCGTGGCAGCCAGCCTGGAAGGGAATCTCGCGCCGCCCCGGCACAGTTAGGTGCAGTTTCAGAAGGTTGAGGTTTGTCGGGTTTTTTTATAGTACTGACATTAGTAAATTTCTGGAGTGAACTCAAACTAATTGATTAGTTTTGATGATAAATTTCTTACTTAGGTGTAGTACCGATGTGGCATTATAAAAAACCATCATAATAAGATAAATGAATCAATAAGATAAACCATTAAAATATTTTGTTGGTTTATAACCGATGTTGCATTATAAAAAACCATCATAATAAGATAAATGAATCAATAAGATAAACCATTAACATATTTTGAGAGTGAGTTTCAGTTTTATTTAATTAGATTAACGTTTCATTTTGAAGTTAACATGATCGCTAATTTGGTGCTTAATTCGGTAATTTAAAATCAAGATCAGATGATGAGGATGGCACTTATATAAACAACCTGTGGATCAAATATGGCGCCTTACCATACATTTGATCACAGCGAAATGAACCTTTTCATGTCCTTGCAAACAATGAATATATGTCATAATGAAATCTCAAACCATCTGGTCCCGATATTCAGAAAACAGAGTAAAATTCCCTCGTATGGATCAAATCTGCTTTAAAAAAATTATTTCTCTTTTCTATTGTAATAAAGGGGGGGGGATAATTTACTCTTTTGATGAACATTTCTGTATTATAATTACATACTCAGCCCTTTCGAATACAAGGACACAAAAATCATAAATATAGTATCGATAACAAATATGGTATCGCTACTTCGAAAATCCACAGGGAATATAGTCTGCTCTGCTAGTATAAATATGAAAAAAAGACGAAAAAAAAAAGAATACGATAGAATTATATAGGTGTGTCAGTTTCACCAGTTAAAGCCTTATATGACACGGTTATGAACCCATAAATCTAACAAACAATGAATGTGAAAAAATTTTAATATCGAGGAGCAGAATCCAGCTGTCATAAATTTTTATAAAGAAATGAATCAATAGTTTTGGATTTTTCATCTTTCTTAATTTGGTAAATCATATAGTTTGGATACGTACTCAAGTTACAAACAAGAATTTCGCAGCTTGAAATATCTGCATCATGGATTCAAGTTTCGTCTCCACGATGTATCTGGGCGTCGATCAACAATACAATGTGTTCGAGGATTGTTGTGTTAAATCTACTCGGGGATCAGTATAATTGGAACAGAATTCGAAGGTCTCTATTTTTATTTCTTAAACAAAAATCTGAAGTCCAGCATTGGGAAGCAGGAAAACC
Organism: Argiope bruennichi; assembly: GCF_947563725.1. Lineage (NCBI taxonomy): Eukaryota > Metazoa > Arthropoda > Arachnida > Araneae > Araneidae > Argiope > Argiope bruennichi. Next base: position 64,060,444 of record NC_079154.1, read on the forward strand.
TGCTATTTGTATACAATAGGTCCCTACAATTATCATCGTGTTTTAATAAGAGATTTTTTTAAGGATTTCTTTGAAACGTGTCAGTTTCGATTTTGATGATACTATTGTTGGAGTACCCGTCCTTAGAGCAAAGGACTATCTCCTTAATGAAGTGACTATTCAGGACTATAGCTTTTAGTAGAATGACATGAGCTAGATAGATGCTTGATAATGGTTGAAACATGTCAATTTAGGAAAGGGAATCTTAAATATCTTTGAAGTTATGTCGTAAGCTTTAGGAATTTTTATCCCTTCGTCCGAGGCGTGAAAAATTCCAATGATCACCAATTCTTTAAAATCCATGTTAGAAATAATTTAATTTAAAAAAAAAATAGGATTAGTATCAGAAAATAAGAGAATTTTAGAAAAGTAACTTTGACTAATGAAAGATAAAGAAAAAGAGGATTAATTAGGATTTAAATTAAACTAAGAGATATTATCAATATGTATAGATAGATAAAGAGAGAGAGAGAGATTCGAAAAGTAAGTAAAAATTCGACATACATTGGCTCCAAAAATTTCACTTGTATTCAACTGTATCATCTTATTCTTATCTCTATTTAAAATATTAAAATATCATTTGGGAATATAGTAGCATTTCATCTGAAGACGAAGTAGATTTTCTGCCAAAGGACCACTCACAGAAACAAAGTACATTTCATTCTAATGGACATCTATCTGATGTTACCACCAGCTGCTTCCCTCTTAGAACGGTTCCCGGTTAATTGTCCGTGGACTCATTAACTCATTCTCATTTCAGACCACAATTCTAAGTGAAGTCCACCCTCCAGACGACAGTTTCAGGCGGCTCTCAATTTCGAATATCGGTTTCAAACTTCCGAAAGACACTCCTCATGGACCGTGAGAGGTTTGACAGGTCCGGAAATTGATCCTGAAATTCGCATTGGGGTTGTGGGAGATCTAAGGGGGATGATAGCGTCGCTTATCATCGTACGAGGTCAAATTAACATTTGTTCCGCATGAATATTGCGCATTTATGACAGTGCGTTTAAACAGAATAGAATAGCCCGATTTCATTAAGTATAAACAAATCCAGTAACAATAAAAGACTTCAAATTTAGTTTTAATAATTAAAAGACATTTTTCACTTATTAAAACTTGATTTAATCGTGACGGATAAATTTCAAAATTCAGTTTTAATGGAAAATAATACAAAATTGGGAATTTCTTCTCCAACATTTAAACACATTCCAGTGACCCATTAAGCAGATCAGAAAAAACATAAATATCTAATACATGGATACTTACATTCATAATAGACGGTGTGTACTTGCAGTTGATTCTATTTTCTCACAATTTAAGTACACAGCAGGCCTTTGCAAATAATATCAAGATTTCTGACTGAATTGGGACTAAAAGATTGGAGTTAAAAATCAACTGAAAGAATCCATTGAATCTCTACAACCACAGCTGCAACTTCAAAAACTGAAACTTTCCAGCATTTTCTAACGAAGACAAATATCATGATATCTTAATCGCATTATCACCTAATATCGAGACACAAATATTCTTGCAGATCACTAAAGCAGTCTGTTCAAAATATGACAGAGAATATAATGGTATCTTAATCGCATTATCACCTAATATCGAGACACAAATATTCTTGCAGATCACTAAAGCAGTCTGTTCAAAATATGACAGAGAATATCATGGTATCTTAATCGCATTATCACCTAATATCGAGACACAAATATTCTTGCAGATCACTAAAGCAGTCTGTTCAAAATATGACAGAGAATATCATGGTATCTTAATCGCATTATCACCTAATATCGAGACACAAATATTCTTGCAGATCACTAAAGCAGTCTGTTCAAAATATGACAGAGAATATCATGATATCTTAATCGCATTATCACCTAATATGGAGACACAAATATTCTTGCAGATCACTAAAGCAGTCTGTTCAAAATATGACAGAGAATATCATGGTATCTTAATCGCATTATCACCTAATATCGAGACACAAATATTCTTGCAGATCACTAAAGCAGTCTGTTCAAAATATGACAGAGAACTGCACTACAAATAGCAACACCAGTTAATTACCAAAAAATAAAACGCATACTATGTCCCAAATAAATAACATCACAAAGACACAGCTTTCAATTGAAGCTTTAATTCACTAACTGACCCTTCGCATGGAGAACCGCTGCAGGCAAAATTTGCGGGATAAGGTGATAAGTGAATAGAATAATTTACTTGAGATAGGAATTGAAAATACAGTAAAATATATATAGTTTTCAAATGGATGCAAGATACTTCACAGAAGGAGTCAATTTAAAACCTATTCAGTTATAAAATGGATGCAAGATGTTTCACAGAATGAGTCAATTCAAAATCTACTTAGTTTTCAAATGGATGCAAGATATTTCACAGAATGAGTCAATTCGAAATATATTTAGTTTTCAAATGGATGCAAGATATTTCGCAGAATGAGTCAATCCAAATTCTACTTAGTTTTCTAATGGATGCAAGATATTTCACAGAATGAGTCAATTCAAAATCTATTTGGCTTTCAAATGGATACAAGATATTTCACAGAATGAGTCAATTTATGCTCATATGATTCTCTTCAAGTAGCTGTTCCAACTTAATTTTGAAATTCAGGAAAGATGGGCAGAAAAGGAGTTAGACAATATAATGCAGTATAAGGCAGCATGGAGTTATTGTCAAATGGCACTCCTAGTTATTTAAGTTTAGAATATGGCATCAACTAAAAATGGGTTCTTTGACTTGCCTGCAGCTCCCTTAACCTAATCACATGCATTCCACGTTTCTAGAAGAATCCAAGACATTAACAAAGTTTGAAACTTTCCCCACATTAGAAAAGTTAAAGAAGCCTAATTCCGGAGGATTCACCTGGCTGGAAAGATCGATGCCAACCAGGCAAGGCCTATCTTTCACCAGAAAAAGATAAGTTGGCCGCTGTCTAAATAATCCACTCTCAATACACATTCGATCCCCCAACACGACCCTCTGCTTTTCCAGATTACGAGGGAAAGGATTTTAAAATTCTAAAGCCGTTCGTTCTTTCTCCCCCCTTGCCAGTAATTGAAGAATCTCCCTGATCCTCATTCCTTACAGGTAATGCTTCTCAATTATTCAAAGAGGCTCTGTTTTAAATACCCGGTCTCCATTCAGCGTTGCTTATGGCTGGCTGGCGGGTAGTTAGTGTTCACATCCGCAAAATTAATGGGCTCACAGAACTCTTTAAACTGCAGGAATCAGTACGAAAAGGCATGGTGTTTTTATTTTTAATTGATTGTTCGATTCAGAGTTGAAAACTTATACTGGTGATGTTTTGAGGAACCAAAATTATTACTATATCTCCTTATAAAAAAATAAAGCAAATAAGGCAGTAATTAATGTAAATAAAAAGAATTTAATTACAGAGTGTAAAATATTTTTTTAATATGATTGAAACATCAGTTAAATTGAGGGTTGCTGTACCAAACTGGATATCATAAAACTTTATTTGAATCATGTGATTTCTAACATTATCCTTTTCTTTCAATTTTTTTATATTTGTAGGAAAAATAGGTAAATAAAGAGTACTGACATAAAATATTTCATTAAAATTTTCTAAATATTTATTTTTCTTGTTCAATTTCTTTCTGCTGAACCGACAATCAACGCTTTTTTTTCTTTCAATTTTGGAATTGCAGTGAAAATACCTTTGAATGAAATAGGATCTCGAAAAGGATTTTCCACTTCCCCAAAAAGATCATGAGGAAGGAGTTTAAGGAACTCTGCAATAATATTAAACTGTACAAAAGAAGAAAAGAAAATATAAATATTTATTAGCAATCGAGGTATATTATTTGATTTCTGCAAAAAAAAAAGTTTTGTTTGATATTTTAACAAGAATTACCGGATGTTTCTTGTATTCACTAATTTAAATGTAATAATATACACTTGGCACTAAATGGATTTAAAAATCATTAAAAAAAAGATTCAGATAACAGAAAGTATGTTTGATGTAGTTAATTTATTTTATTTAAATTATTTATATACTTTAAAGCACAAGAATATTTTAATCGAATTATTCATAAATCCAAATAATAAACCCTTCATTAATATTCTCTTAACCTGGCTCTAAAATTTTATGTATTAAATTGGTATAAATTTATCAATAATACATTTCGAGAATTTTGAGTTTAATTTCATGTTTCTAAATGATTTTAAAATGTAAAACACGAATAAATATTTTGAATAAGGCAAATAATCATTATTTTGAATTTCTAATAAAGATTATTTATTCAAATAATACAATCCTAAAAGTTTAAACATAAAAAAATGAACTAATAAATAGAGCTGTTTGAGGAACTTTTCTCTATAACAGATTAAAGTGAGAAATTAAAATGGAAAGTTAAAAAAAAAATTCATACTTTTAAATGAAATACGATCTGGAATCGCAAGATTGTGAATTAGATGAATTCGACGAAAGTATAATTTTCATCTAAAATATATAATTTTGTTTTATTATTGATAGTAGGATTCTTCTTTCAACACGGCAGATAAATGTGATTTATTCACTAATATCAATTTTCGTTTTTAACCCTTTCTAGGGCCGTGGGAAATATGCTTTCCACCGTATTTATCAATCTTTGTATGAAATTATGTAGGTTGGCATAAGTTCTGACAAATTTTTTTAGTAAGTCAGAAACTTAGATGCTTCAGTTCTTTATCTCAGACAAAATGATGCGTCTTGATTTGTTACTTAATTATTAACCAAATTAATTAATTAATCAAATAAAATTTATCTAATAAGCTAAATGAATCCCTTTTCTTATTCTAATTTCAAGCCTAAAAATATTTTAGCATAATATGACTAGAAAAAAATGGCCCTTTAAATAGTTAAGTAATATTCGCGTTACACCAATATGAAGACCCCGTAATTTTACAAAAACCTAAATTAAAAATAATAATCAAGTACTTCGTCTTACGATAGTTTTAGTCAGTTGCTTATTTTTGGTGAAAAGTTAAGTATAAGCCAATATGTATGTATTATTTTTATTGATCATAAAATATGAATATGTATGATCAACATTCACATTTAATGTTAATACACCTCCTTACAATACATGCCATTCTGTACATATTTTTTATGCATTTTAGATCTTTTTTCTTCTGATTTTACATTAATTTTATTTATTAGAACAATTTAATTTATCATAAAACATAATTTATAAAGATGAATGAGGAACCAATTTCAAATAAGGATACTAAATAATTTGTAAAAAAAAAAATGCTCTCCCCTATTCCCTTAAGTACTGAAATATTCAAAAGATATTTTATGTTTTTTGCAGCAAGCATGAATTTGTAAAAGCAGAAACGAGCTCCTCTGAAAATTAAGAATTCCATTATCTGCAACTCTAATCGCGCAAAATCCTTTAATAATAGAGCACCATAATTAAGACAGCTGAATTGAATTATCCTATTTATGGCGCATGAGAAAAACAGTACCAAAAATAAACAGCAATATGCAAAACAAAGTAATTATCCTTTCAGTCATACGAACTCGTAAGAAAAAAATTTACAACTTATCGTAAAACCCAACCGTCTCTTCTAAACAAGTCATTTTTCTCGATGCCAGGCATTAGTGAAGAAACGAAAGAAAAAAAAAATTGAACATCAATTTGATTATGCTGAAGTTAAAAACAAACGAAAGCGCCTCCCTTGGACGTCTCAATTGCTTTTGGCTGCCAACCATGGACGACTGAATAGATAGATCACGATATGGGTATCAAAAGAATCACAACTTAAGAAGGCAACTCTGATGCTCAAGAAAGAAAAACAGCCAAAGAAGAAGATTCTCTTTTATAATTAAAGAAAATAAATGGAAAATCTCTCTCCCCCTCCTCCATGCTTCTTTGCAGAAAAAGACGAAGAGTTCGGCTTCAAAAAGCACCTATCGCTGGTTTTAATTTTGATTAAAGGAAACATTACGGATAATGTAAAAGTGAAGGCACGCGCAAAATGGTACCATTCGTTAAAAAGGTTCCAGCAGGCAGAGTGGAAGTTTTGGGCGAAAACAAAAGAAAACTACGCTCTCTTTTCAGTGAAAAGTAATAAAAATAAAAATTAAAAGGAACGGTTTCGAGAGGAATTTTAAGAGAATGTTCCACCGGGATCTGTTGGAGCGCTAATTCCGAACTAAAGAATGTTCTTTTCTCTTCTCTTTCGATGAAGATTAATGAGACGTCGCTTTACGTTTCTTCATTTCGATTAATCGAAAAATCGATATATTGACAGGTGAATGAGTAAGGGCCCCACATATGTGTCAGAAGAAGAGGAGGAAGGGAAGGTATCTTTTTTTCTTTTCCTTGTTTTTATTCACACTAGAAATATTTCTCTGATACTTAAAGAGAACTGCATATTTGTGATTTGAAGCGTTAAATTTTTATGTGTCATTAGCATTTCACATTAAAGATTTCACGAGCAAAATTTTTTTTAATCTACTTATTTCAATTTACATCTGAGTTCGAAAAAAAATGAATTGCAATTAGCCTTACATTCAAACGAAGCATATATTTTGCTTATTGTTCTGATTGCGGAACTTTGAATGGAAACTTAAAAAGAAACAAATATGAAAGAAAGCGAAGTTCAAAGAAATAAAACAAAGTGGATAATTTGTAAAAGTGAAATTTAAAAAGGGAGTAACGGTTGCGCTAGTTTTGAAAGAAAAGTTCGTTAAAGTGGTCGCTTACATTTCTTTGTTATATTACGAATCGATTACAACATACACGCGCGCGCACGCATAACGTAATTTTGCAGATCCATGGCCGAAAAAAAAAACTTTTTAAATTTTAATTTTGATTTATTTCGAGTTATCATTTGTGCAAGAGAAAAACGAGGATAAAATGGCGTCTGTTTACATCGCGATGCAAAAGAAAAGTGTAAGAAATTTTTCCCTTCAATGATTTTACTGTGAGATTTTGATACGGATTTCTTTGCCATGTGTCGATTTAGGCAAGGAAATCTTAGGTACCATGAAAAGAGTTAAGGATTGTTATCTCTTTGTTTCTGGCCTAGGAACTACGGAGACAGTATTTTTGTTAAGCTCATTTTAGAATTAATTAAATAAAAAATAGTGGGAACTGGATCAGGAAATTCTAAAATACCATTTTAGAATGAAATTAACATGGGCTAATTTAAGATAAAAATTAAAAAATGAATTAAGATTTAAATTATTATATATAATAAGTATACATACTTACACTTTTAATAATTTTAAGTAATGAACGGCCTCTAATTTGCCATGCAATTTAGGAACTTGCAAATTTAGCAATATATCAAAAGGGATATATTTGATCAAAAAGTATATTTAACATCCCGAAAAAATCATACATCGTAGTTCTAAGATGTAAATATGATCTTAATCTACAATTTGCAAAACATTTACAAATAAAAAAAAATGTTTAAAATGGCCGTTTGCTATTATTTGTTACAATGCCATCAACACACTTTCACATTTGTGAACCATCTAATGTGTATCTAAGATACCATTCATTTCAGATAAAAGTTTTACAAAGCATTTACGCGAGATATATCCGATAAAAAATATTTAATGTGCTTTCAGCTCAGGTTATGTGGTGGTTCTATAACAGATAAGTGATTCTAATATACATTTTTTTTTTTCGCCCTCAATCACCAAACCATCTAGAACATATCATTTTTTGTTGATAAGATTTATGAAAAATAAAATATTGCTTTAAATGATAATGATATATCGGCATAGTTAAAAAGTTAACTCTTAAGACAATCATTTGCATCTCAATATAATAGAGAAAACTGGACAACATTTCAATTGACTTTAGTTATGTCACTGATCTAATTCGAAGCTAACGCGCGCTGTTTTGCATACAAACCTTAGACTTCACAACTGTAGGCAAATGATAATGAAAAGCCGGCACCAACAACCTGTTCTCTAAATTTCAAAAACAAAAGGAGAGGGAGCATATTTGAACTCTTCGAATTACACGTATTCCTGCTCCCCGTACACGAACATTAGATGGAATCGATTCTCGAATTTCCAAACCTCCGATTCCAAACCTAAATGTCATTTACCACCGACTCTCTAAAGAATTTTGGTATGGTATGGTATAGTTAAGGTTTTCTGGCACAAGGTCCAATTTAGGACAAGCTGCGCCATCCACAAGGATATTTAAATAGTTCCATCATAAAAGTGTAAAATGTGTAAATAAAACAAGGATGCATTGTAAAACGTCAAAAGTTTAGAAGGTCTATGATTTATAATGATTTGGCACAAGAATAAAAATAAAACTCAAATTTTAAATGCTATGAAAGAAACCAATGGCTTTTAAAAAGTCAAAAAGTTTTAAGTGAGGTTTCTCACCCACTAGGTCCTGTAAATTTAAAACAGGCGAATGAAAGTGAGTTAAACGATCAGAAGTAAAATTAGGACATTGAGTAAGAATATGTGCAATAGAATTGATCACTCCACAGTTCGTACAATGAGGGGCTCGTTCCCCAAACAGCAAATGTCTATGCGTATACCTTGTGTGTCCTAAAGAATTTTGGTGCAAAAGACTAATTAATTTCTAACAAATAGCGCAAAATCGTAAAAATAATGCTTATTATAAATAGCATAAAATTATAATATAATACTATAAAAAATTTGAAATATCAATAATGAAAGAATTGAAATATTTAATTCTAACTATCGAGATCGAAATGAAGCTACAACCAGGGATAATACATCGCAAAACAATAATCAATACGTCGAAAGAAACGACGGGTCGCATTCCTATAGATTCATAAAATATAGCATTGAAATATAGTTATTCTCTGGCTCTGGTGAGCCTCTCATAAGTTATGCATCATTTGATTTCAGAAGAATCTATTTTTATAAATTAGAGACACCAACACAATAGTATTGATTACAATCCTGTTATTTCAACACGATTTGTTCCCATTTTGTTTTACATCCTCTTCTTCAAATGTTATGTACTTGTCTGCTTGAGATCAAAGATCAGTCAATAACTCATAAGAGACAGGGAATATACTTTAATGAACACTTATTTTAAGCCCACAACCAAATTCTGTTTAAATATATCTGTTATTGTCAAACAGTTAAGATCATAAACATGATTATTTAGCCAGGTGTAAAGATGTATGATACACCTTTCCTGATACTGTCAACATCAGTTGATTCTCATTATAACTCATAAACATTGAAAAATCATCCTTAATATATATTTAATAATATAAATAGTTACATCTTAAAAAAATAAAATTGTTAAAGAAAAACATGAGAAAATATTATACAAAACAAAAGATCTTTGATACGAATTCTTCAGAACGAATATAGACGTGCTATTACTTAAGATTAAAATAGCCATTTTCGCATCCATTAGCTGACAAAGGATCCAATGAAAATAATTTTTGGATTCCATATACTTTTTTCAGTAAATCACTGTATTATTTAACTGCAAATCTCATTACGTCGGTTCTCTCTTATTGATTTAATAATAAAAAGGAATTTGATTTTCTTATCAATATAAAGATAAAACAACATTCACATTAGAATTTATTTTGGTAAATTGAAACTCAGTATTAAAAATTGTAAAATAAAATTTTTAAATTATTTTCGCTAATTAATCACGTTTCTTTCTTATTCGTGAGCACACAAGTACTATGTTTTATTGCTTTTAATATATTCCAGAATTTTACTACTGTAAAACATATTCAATCACAAAAGCTATAAAACTTCATTGCTTCAGAAAACAAACACTGACCATGTTAATAGTGAATTATATCGTTTATTTATTTATTGTTTTTACAAAATAATTGTTGGATTTAAGATGTTGTATTATGTTTAGTAAAATTACTTAAAATTTATGCAAATCCAAATTTTAATAATTATTTTTTAAAAAATGATTATAACTTTAATATTTAAAACTATTTGCTGTCTAACAATTAATTGTAGATTATTTTTCTATAACAGTTACATATTGAAAACAAATCTTTACTGCTATTTCTAGTTTCAAAATTGTTATTTTCCTTTGGTGTTATAATTTGTTTTCCATAATTCGGATTTTTGTATACATCGAATTTTTATTGTTCGTTAGTCTGTTTCGAACTAACAAAGATCCACTATAATAATAATAATATCTTTCATAAAATTATGCCAACCATCCATATACTCGTAAACAAAATTATACATTTAATATCTATTTTTTTTATTTGACATCTTTTTATTTGGAAATACATCACATTAGAATATATACATCAGCAAGTTATAAGTGCAGGGGTATTTTCACATTATTGGCAATCAAATGCCTAGTGCTAAAGTACCTTGAATTTACACAAGCAAAACAAGGCCATATTCTAATAAGCAATGATATGATTTCAACATCACATATTTTCATAATGTCCAAACCAAAAAATACGAAAACTAATGACACCAACGTAAGGACTTTAATAAACGTTTTTACCTTTCCTATCGTTTTTAATAGCGATTAAGACAGACGAGATTTAGCTTCAAGGTTAAAAATTCTCCATCCTAAGACGCATCGAATCAACAAAGTTCCGCTATAATAATAATATAGTTCGTAAAACTATGTCAACCATCTACATAGTCATAAACAAAATTATACATTAATGGGGGTTTTTTTCTATTTGACAATGAAAATGACATTACATTAGAAATATACACCGGCAAGTTATAATTGCAGGGGTATGTTCACATTATTGCAATCAAATGCCTAATGCCAAAGTACCTTGAATTTATCCAAGTAAAATAAGGCCACGTACTAACAAGAAATGATATGATTTCAACATCACATATTTCCATGATGTCCAAACCAAAAGATACGAGAACTAATGACACCCATGTAGAAACTTAAATAAACGTTTTTGCCTTTCCTGTCGTTTTAATAGTGATTAAGATAGACGAGATTTAGCTCCTAGGTTAAAAATTCTCAGACCTGAAACGCATCTGCCTCCATTAGAGCAATAATGCTCTTATAATTACTAATTAGGTTTACATCACAACCTCAGGAGGAATTTTTACCTTTATTTATTTCACCCGAGGTCCAGTTTTTTTCTGCAAGAGGTGCCACACCTTACTCTGTTGTTGAAGGAAGAGGTGATTGAATTTAGATAAAATTGTTGACATGGGGTTGCTAATCCTATAAAAGTGACTAGAAGAAGCTCCCAATTATGAATGCGTAATTGACAGCAAAATGACGCTTAATCACGTTACTGAAGGTTTTCATTTAGAGTTTTTAAAAACACGAAGCCCACTTTAAGTGGCCACCTGTCTAAATTATTTAAACATTGATGAGTATGTTTATAAAGCTAACTAATAAGAATTTTGTTCTGATAGTACATGACACACAAGTGTTTTTTAGTGTGAATATGACTGACGTAAAAGAGTGGACATTTTAAAAGACATTTGCATTTTTTTAAAATAATGAATGAGTGTGTTTAAATGAAGTTGTACTTCTAGTAATCAGAAGCAGTTAAGAAAAAAATGAATTTATTATAAGTAGCCACATGTCTAAATTTTTTAAACATTGATAAGTAAATTTATACAGCTAACTAATAAGAATTTTGTTCTCGTAGTACTTGACACACAAAGATTTTTTTTGTGTGTGGTTGATGTAAAAGATTGGACATTTTAAAAGTCATTTGCAATTTAAAAAAATAATGAATGAGTGTGTTTAAATTAAGTTGTACAGATCTGTTATAATTATACCAAAAAATATCAATAAAAAATAAATATATTATAAGTAGACACTCAAAATTGCTTAAACATTGATGAATATGCTTATAAAGCAATAAGAAGTTTGTTCTGGTAATACATGACACACAAGGCTTTTTTTGTGTGTGGCTGACGTAAAAGACTGAACATTTTAAAAGCCATTTGCAATTTTTTAAAATAATAAATGAGTGTGTTTAAATGAAGTTGTACAGATCGGTTATAATTATGTCAAAAGATGTTAAGAAAAAATAAATATGTTATAGAAGAAATAAGAATATAAAGTACAGAGTTTTGGAGCTTTGCTTCAGTTGCATTATTCTACCACAACGATATTCAATTAAAATTGCTCTGAGCATGTAGTTTTTAGTTAGAATTTATTCCGATTCTTCAGATTGTAGAGCGACGAGACTCTTTATAACGTCATTATGAGGTAGATGAAAATAATACAAGAAGGATCATGGGAAATATACCTTTGTTGTTAATAAGGTAACGCCATCTGTTGTATCAAAAGAGAAGGCAGTAGATTTATGTAACCGCTACAAGATAAAACAATTTCATTAATTTCTCTAGTATTCTAATTCTAAAAAATTCAGTCAAAAATTGGTTAGCTGGTTGTCGATCGACTATACCATAATTTTCTGGAATGTTTAAGCAAAACGGAATAAAATAAAGGTAATTTTACCCTCTATGTTTATATACTCAACATAAGTATTTCTTTTGTTCATGGACTTTGGACTTCAGCATAAGGGGTATAAATATCATTTAATCTAGAATGTCTAGCCAATCCCAGATAAAAGGGAAATGTGAAATCATTTCTTACTCTTAGTATTTACTGATAAAGAGTATTACTTGAGAGATAAAGAGTATTACTTAGTATTTTCTTGAAGTAAAACTCTTATTTAGTTTCAATGCATACCAAATAGCTTTCTCGAAAGACTTTCAGGAAAAGTTGGCTCACATTTGTGTTTCGCTGGATGAAAGCCAGATAAATGTCCAGCTGTTAGCCCAACTGCAGAAAAGAAATTCATTGCTAATGTAAACATAAATCTAACGATGTTTGAATACTTCTGGCTAACAGCACAGACAAAGGATGAAACTTTAAACCTTTAAAGGGAACTTTCAGGAAAAACTGGCACACATTTGTGTTTCGCTTGTAGGAAAGCCAGGTAAAAGTTTAGAAATAAGCCCGATTAGAAAAAATATTCGCAGTTAAAGTTCATGCAGATTAGAATATTAACATACAGTTGTCTTTGAAACGTTTCTATTTATGAGTAAAGTCAGAGGATAAAACCCAACCCACGAAAAGAGGATGAGCAAACTCTTCTCGTGAGTTCAGTTCAGTTATATTAACGTCCTGTTTTAAAGCAATATTAGGACTGTTTGGAGATGGACCTCGTAATTTTGAACCATGTTTCAACTGATGAGTACGACACCTGAGCTGGCATCCCCCTCTCCAAATTTCCGCATCACACCAGTGGGGTAGACGTTTGGCCCCGATGGATTTAAAGTGCACCAGACCCGCTAACACGGTGATTCTACGGTGGATTCGGGCCTCGAACCTGAAACCCTCCGATTCCGAAGTTGAGCCCTTAGCACTATGCCACCTCGGCCCTCACCTCTTGTCATGACTCATATTTCTCATGTATACTATGTCAATATCTACCAAGTACAAGTATTAACAATTGCACCAATAATCATTAATTATAAAAAATTAAATTATCCTAAATTTGGGTTAAATATGGATATACTGTATCTTCATACAATCCCAGTAATTCAACCAATGATATTAATTGTCACATTTGGGAAATTATATAAGAGAAGCAAGTCTTCAAAAACTATTCATTTCATATTAAGATAAAGTAGAAGATTATAAAATTCGTTATTAAAATTATGTATAACCTCTTTCTCAGATTTTTTTAAATATCCCGTGAATAAACGATAAAGAAGTAATTCCTTAAACCAACTTTGCATACTGAAAAAAAAATTAATTTTTTGAACCACCTTTGCATAATCAATAAAAAAATACAAATGAAGAAGTAATTCTTTGAACCGCCTTTGCATAGTTGATCAATATTAAAATAAAGAATCAATTCTTTAAACGACATGTGTATACATTCCTTCATATTCTTGTCTCAACAAAATAATAGAGGCTTAGACACTTTAAAACATCAGAAATAAAACTTCGAAAGACGCGGGACAAGAATAAACAACGCGCTGTAAATTGATTTCAAAAGCCGACATCCGATAAAGAATGCGACTGGACACTCTGTTCCCAAAAGAAAACAGCAAAATAAATATATGAATAAATACGCAAATTCCATATCCGGATCTTCCAAAACTGTTTTGATTCTTATCTTTTCGAAAACTGCGGATTGGAATTCGCGAGAAATCTGATATTCAGAATTCCAAATTTCATGGGTCGACCCGCGAAAGACTTTTTAAGAATGTCCTTTTTATGTATGAAAGCGAGGCCTCTGCCGAAGATAAGAGCCAGCAAAAAAGAAAAGGGTTCTCGAAATAAATTGCTTTTATTCGAATAGAAATCGTACTTCTTGGGTCTATTCGAATTCCATACAAAGAACTTCTGAACTTCTTTTGTAAGATGTGTCGTATAAATACAGCATTTTCTTTATTTTGATTTTATTTTTTCATTTTTCTTTTTCCTTAAGAAAAAAATGGGGTCACACAGATTTAAGACCTGGCGCAATGCCATACTTTGAATACAGATAAATATACAGAATATCTATTTTTTTTTTTTATTAAATAAAAGCTAAACCTGCAAACGATATCTAAACATGAAAACACATAATACATCAGAGGACATCAAAACTGTGGAAGTGATAAAGAATATCAGCGGAGAATTCGAAATAAAGATTGTTATTTTAATACGCATCACCTTTAAAAATTGTATTACTGATATATAAAAATTTGTTTCAAATATTGATGGTTTGATTGGTGTATATTTATGTTTGTAATAAAAGTTAAAGCTATAAGGTAAAAGTTATTTATATTATAAATTTTATATTTTTAAAAGTTACTTTTCTATATTTTATTTTAGCAAAGTATTTTTACAGTAAAGGAAATCAAACATGTTAAATAACGGTGAAGGATGCTTCATTCCACAAAAAAACACAGAGAATAAGTATGAAAAACACAGACGAGGCGTATAAAAAGAACATAATTCATAGAAAATTACAACACAAGCGGACAGAATACAATAACAGCCCCTAGTATGCAATCAGACAGCTTGCTTTGCGATTAGCAATCTTGATTGACTCACGTTTATTAAAGTTTTCCAAACAAGACGTGGAATTTTCTAGAAGAATTTACAGATCTTGAATCCTAACAGAGATATCACAAATTCCAGTATTTTCTAGAAACTTCAACAAATTTGCTGCCAAATGGTACAAACCAGGGTGCCATTGACCTAATAACCATTCAGAATCTATTATGAATGGCTATAAATTCTTGTTTTCAGTAATGAGACTATTTCAGGAAAACAATATTACGGATTCGTAACAGTATATACATACAATACAAATATTTCTTACAAATAAGGAAATATTTTAAAATTCATTACAATATTGAGGTAAATAACCTAATTAAATCTTTATTACAACACGAACACTCTGTTAAAAGTCATTTACTTTCCATTTTACACTAATATGTAGAACCAACATGAAACCAACAAAGGGAAATCAACCTTGGAACAAAGTTTTAATACCACACTCACTTGTTCATATCGTCTGACATAATCTGTCCTCATGAGAGATCGTACTCTACTCATATACTTGAACGAAATGCTTAACCCTTTCAAGGGCCATTTTTTTTCTAGTTATATTATGTCAAAATATTTTTAGACTTGAAATTAGAATAAGAAAAGGGATTCATTTAACTTATTAGATAAATTTAATTTGATTAATTAATTAATTTGGTTAATTAATAATTAAGTATCAAATCAAGACACATCATTTTGTGTAAGATAAAGAACTGAAGCCTCTAAGTTTCAGTCTTTCTAAAAAAAATTGTCAGAACTTATGCCAACCTACATAAATTCATACAAAGATTGATAAATTTGGTGGGAAGAATACTTTCCACGGCCCTAGAAAGGGTTAAATCGAACAAAATACTGTAATATATCATTAGTTGACCCTTAACAATTCTCAGTAATCTAGGAATTAATGTTAAATGCGATTGCCCTTGAAGGTGGACATTAGCGGTATGATGGTCATAAATGTTGGTGATGTATACTGGGAGTGTTTGCGGTGGAATTCTAGAAATCTCTAGACTTTCCAAATGAAAACGGGTTCTCAATTCTGGTCTAACTATGCAGTCAATGAAGCCGTTCATAAATCATGTAACCAATAATCCCGTAAATTAATAGTAATTAAATATATAATCTAGATTTATTATAACTATCCGTTTTATTGTTAAAGTATCTGTCTACGTGCGAAGACAAATTTTTGAAAAAACTGTTCAATTTTCATTTTTAGTTTATTTTTTAGGTCATTGTAATTCAAAACAATGAATAATACCATTTAAAAAGTTTTATGTCATTTGCAACTCAGTCAAATGGAGAAATTTGGGTAAAAAATTGTGAAAATTGGTGTAAAACGCAAAACATCCTAACAAGAATTCTAACCAAAATTTTCAAATTCTTTTTCTACAAAATATAGTTACAGCTTTAGTGAAGGCAATGAACTAGGATCTAAGAAATATTTGCATTTATAAGAAAGTTATAGCAGTTCGAGTGTTTCCTAAATGAAAATTTATCAAAATTCTTATGCTTAAACACCATTAATGAGCTCTAAATAAAAAACTATTTATCTCAGAACTAAAATCCTAGTTCATTGCCTTTAGGATAGTATAAATAACATACATACAAAGTGTCATTAAAAATATTCATAATATTTTGAGATATTATGTTTTGCGTATCAAAATTTTTACAAAATTCAAGTTCCTCAAAAAATGCATTTAAAGTTTTTAATTGTGTTTTATGAAAAATATCTCTCTATTTTTTTAAAAATATTCACCACATTTGTATGATACACCTTCTTTGTTAACAATTTTATCTGTTTTTTTTCTTTCTAATAGCTCTTAATTTTTTCCTGGCAACTTTTGTAGTACTTAATGACTGCCTCTTTGACGTGATGATTCTTTCTTTATCGGGAGAAAGGTAGTGTCTCAGGGTATAATCCCCAGGAGTTATTCCCAGTTCAAAAAAAAATTGCCAAGAGACCATAAAATTCATCATTAAAAATTATTGCAGTTATTGATGCTCCCAAACGTAAAGTCTGTATTCACTCGAAAAAGCAAAGTAAATAAACATATAACACGAGACGAGCAGATGTTTTCAAACGTAAACAATGTTCGAGAAGCAGCTGTTGCCAATCTTTTCTGTATATAAAGAGCTGAAAATTAATTCAAATTTAGGTGGCTTGCAAATAGTTTTGTATAAATTTAAAAAATTAATTAATTTATGATTTTAGGAGCGTATATTTGATGAAACGACGAAAAACATTCAACTTCCGGTAAGTACTTCCGGTTTCGTTTTCGACTCTTTTGAATTACATAAATCTTCGTATCTCCATTTCTATCAATCGTAGGACAAAAATAAATACAGATTTAGAAAGCTAAATAAATGCACTTTAAAATAAAAAAAATAAAAAAAATTGTGAATTTTGACCAAAAGTGGCCTTTTAGACGTAGACAGATAAATATGCCACGTCTAAATACGAATTCAGGAAAACATTCCATTTATATTCCTATAAACTGTTAGCTTATAATCCGTTCAGCTATCAAGAATCTTTCTGACAGGTATTTCCCATAAGATAATGTATATAATATCTCCTTACCACATATTACTGAGTTAAGAATCTCAAACACAAATAATTTGACGTAAATCAACAAAAGAGTATAAATGATTAGAATTATTTTTGAAATACATACGAGAGCTTTGTCCATCAAAAGAACATATCTTTACAAATACTTCATTAATATATGTAATGTGATAGTTCCATGATAATATTGAACACCTAACTTTGAAACACATTATAAGCAATCAATGCAATTTTCATTCATATCCTGTCCAGAATGAAATAATAATGGGTGGATCACAGGATCAAGATATTCGGTAAGTGCGAGTCCAATTTACGTTAAAACGACCACGGAGATTCAAATATCCTCACGTTATTGTAATGAGAAAATTTAGAAATGAGGAACTAGTTTAGGTGCCCTTCATGCTATCTGATCAAAATCACAAATTAAATTCAGTAAAAACTGTCATTCAAAACGGAATAGAAATCTAATGAATCAAATCTCAAGACAATTTTCATATACATCTTGTTTTAAAATCAAATAATGCTGGCTGGATTCCACCAAATAAGCGGTGAGTGTAAGTTCGATGAACATTAAAACAATCGCGGATATTCAAACATCTTCACATTATTGTATGGAGAAAATTTAGAAAAAAGAATTCAATTTAAGCGCTATTTATGATATCTGATCGAAATCACAAATTAAATTCCGAAACAACTGTCGTTACACTTCAAAATGAAATAGAAATCTAATGAATTAATGGTAGAATTATGAAAAAAAAAATTATTTTCCCTGTAGATCATAATTTGCATTTAGGTGAATGAATTACTATTTAAATCTCTTAAATGCCTTTGCAAAAAATGTAACTCAGATTCATTTATTACGTAATATTTTAAACCAAAGATACTAATTAAGCCATTAAAAATTCCAGAAAGGTGGTAAGGAACAAAGCTAACAAAACTCATTAATTTGATCTGTCATAAATAATTCCTGGAATTTAAATCGGTATAAGAATTACGAAGAAAGTCGACTTCATTTTAAAAGTAATAATTGTGATGAATAACCATTCAATGCCACTGGAGAATAATTTACATATATGATTTCATCTTCTTTCATACTTTTTTTGAGCAATTTGAAGAAGTGAGCAATTTTTACATTTGCTCACTTCTCATTTTTTCTATATAATCTAACTAAATTATCATTCCTTATTATCTTTTTGATTCAATTAATTCTTTTGATTCAATGTATTGATTTGATTCGGTTCATTCTTTTGATTCAATGTATTGATTTGATTTGGTTCATTCTTTTGATTCAATTAATTCTTTTGATTCAATTAATTCTTTTGATTCAATTAATTCTTTTGATTCAATGTATTGATTTGATTCGGTTCATTCTTTTGATTCAATGTATTGATTTGATTCGGTTCATTCTTTTGATTCAATGTATTGATTTGATTCGGTTCATTCTTTTGATTCAATTAATTCTTTTGATTCAATGTATTGATTTGATTTGGTTCATTCTTTTGATTCAATGTGTTGTCGTTTTGATTCAATTTAATAATTGTTTATAGTTTCCTTTTAACTTTTGCAACAGATTATAACGTCTCAAAATAATTTATTACTCAATTTTGTTACTCAATTACTCAAATTTTAAAATAATAGGGCCTCTCCTACCTTTTGTGCATAAGTCAGTTGATTAATTATATCAAAATAGGGATCAAGTAAAGGATTTATACTTTTTAATGAACAATATGCAGAAACATTTCATTTTAATTTATTGATTTGCAGTGAATTTGTAGCGTTTTTAAAAAAATTACATATTAATCTTTCCTTTATGAACATCTATGGCTCTCTGAAATGAACCATAGAATATACGATCTAATCAAAAAAATGATTAAAAACGATGTACTTTGAAGTACATCCTTTGAAATACTTATCCAGTTTTTAAAAGGAAATGTATCAAAACATTCAAGCACTCCATTTATGGATTCTATAACAGAAATGAATGCACAAAGATATCAAATAATCAGCATGCTAAAAAGAAATTAAATCTTATGAATAACAAGCTGGATTTCACGTAAATCGTCGATGAGTGGGATAGCACAATGAAACAATCACCAACGGTTCTGAAATTTGAATGCGTTCGAACTCGACCTTTGGTCAGTTAGTCGGGGGCAGTTGCTTGCATAACGAAATATGCAGATCAGTTTAGATTATATATACAATGGACAATACATCATCCATGCGCACGACAGAAGGCAATGGCAGGATTCTAAATCGAATACATATCCTCGTTTCAGTCTATTATCGAATTATATATTGTAACGCAACAGGAACACAATCATCACCGGTGTTATGAACGATGGTTCAATTCAGAAAGGTTATAACTGAAAATATGCAAGAATCTTTTTTTGATATAGAAGCGGAAATATAAAAAAAGAAATAAACAGAAAAATAAAACGACAAACCACCCACGCATAACTTTCTAGAAGGGATCATAAGTGTAACGGCTTTCTTTTCAAACAAAAAAGTAAAGTTTAAAGATTTTTACGCACCAAAAGTTTTCAGAAATACCACATCTGTAAGAAGTTTAAACTTTGAAAGTTGGATCTACAGATACAAAAAAGTATGTATGTTCAAAAAAATCCATTTCTGGTTAAACACGCATTTTGCATTCATAAGTTTTTTAGATAAAAACACAAACTTTCAAAAATTTCAGATTTCCAGTTTCTTAGTCTGTACTAGATAAGATTTACTTTATAAAAAAAATCTTCTGGGTATTTTTTTAAAAATGACTATTTAATTTTTGTGTTACGTTATAGTAACAGTGAAATAATTATGATAACTATATTTTTATAAAATAAGAGTGGAAAGAGCAATAGTCTGAAAGACTATAAAACTATAAAAAATGAAATTCAAAGGCAGAATGTAATATTTTATTTTAAAAACTCACATTTGAAGATTAAATCGTGAAATCAGACAAACTAGCAAAATGTGACTAAAAATATTGGTTAATTTTTTTTGTTTCATTTCATATTTCTATTCGTAATATTTTGGGTAATTAACTAATTCTTTTTGCAAATGTAAACTATGTTTTAGTAAATAAAATAAAATAACTAATTCAAAAGCTGTTATTCTAAAAAAAAAAATATTTTAAAGAATGCGAAGACAATGGATACCACACAATATATGAGTAATCTTTCAACAATTTTTTTTTCTAAACTTATAATTTATAAAAATCTATTTGAACAAAGGCTTCATTGTGTAGAATTTTCCTCTAGATAAATTTTATTTTGGTCAATGAGATCTCGAATTCCCAATGGATGGTAGAAATCTATGAATAAAAAAATGGGATTATTTTTAAAAAAATCAATTAAATTTAGAATTACTTTGAATAAAAACAACTTTTTGAAAACAGGTATAAATTTTAAAAAAAAATTAAATGAATCTTTAATTGTAGCATTTCAAAACGTCATAATCATTAATCATTTTTACGATTTAAAAGCACCAAATCAATTTTTTTGGCTCTCAAACATGCAAAGTATTTTACGAAAAAAATCTTGCTATGGAAAGCCGATGTTGTTTCATGGTACACTATCATTAAACATGGCATTCTTAACAATCTCGGATGCCAACGGCAAAAGTTCCCCTTGCTGTATAGAAGAAATCAGTTACCAACACCATCAAAAGTATGCCAGAAAGTATGCCTCCTATTCTTATTTATCTGCTCTCTAGGTCGAAGCAAAGCTATCGAACAGGTTGTCGATGGATTCTCACCAAGAATTCCATTCCACCCTCAGGTCTTCCTCTTGATAGCCACCATGAGGAGGGGAGTGGGCGGGGGGGCATCGAAAGTTGAGCCCAAAGAACAAAAGAAGGCTAAGAAGGAGTTAATGAAATACTTGGGACTAATAGAGTACCGGAACACAAACTATCTCCTGACGGAAACAATGTGCCAGAAGTAATTGTTAAGATTAACACAGGGAGAGGAAAGGGGATGGTCCGGATTATTCTTGACCAAATATCTGGATATTACCAATCTTCTCTTCTTCAGGGTCAGAAATGTAATGATCTAGAAGGGGATGGCTAATTCTTCCTTAGTAGCTGATGTGACGATGAAGGGGTGGAGAGTCTCAAGAACATGGATGTAATAAGCTGTGGGATTGAATAATAATGGCAAAAAGGGTTCCCAGTTACAGGCTTTCCCCCAGATTGTATCTCAGATTATGAATAGTGTTCAGCAAAATACACTTAGATTGTAAAGTAATAAAAATGATTTAATTTTAGGGAGGTAATTTCAAATGTCATATTAATTTAATCTCATTAAAATTCCTCTTACTCTACTTGTTATATTTAGAATTATTATAGTTATTTCCACAAATTTACTTACACGTATATTTTGATCTCATAACATTTACTTCTTACCATAAATGCTGAAATGCAACTAATGGTCAGCAAAAGAAATGATCTAAGGCACATCTAATTTTCAAATATTTTTAATGCTAATATAGAAATTTTATAATAGTTAATAAGTTTTATATATTATTTATATAGCTATCCTTATTAATTGTTACGTTCAGTACATTTATATTAACGATCCGTTTTAAAGCAACACAAGCGATATTTTGGAACGGGTCTCGCAATTTTGAACCGGGTCAGATGACGAGGACGACACCTGAACTGACCCCCCCCCCCCTCCCCCTCTTCAGATTCCTGCACCACACCAGACGTTTGGCCCCGACGGATTTAACGAGCACCAAACCCAGGCCAGAGACAAGACAGTTTTTCGGTGGAATTGTGTCTTCTGGTTTCTTACACCAGGTCACTTCGGGCCCTATTACTTGTTATGAGAACTGCATTTGTAAACTTTATGTGATGATATTTATTTATTTCGACCGGATATTTTCTTTTTTTTCTGTTTTCTTCTAAAAATGTTTTATTAATTGCGTAATATAAACAGCATCTAATGCGCCAGATATAATCAGTTTTAATAATCAAACTTTCAAATGAATCTACGTTAATAAAAATCATTTTAGAGTTCGTAAAAGTGAAGATGCTTTTAAAACTTAAAATGTACATATTTCTAGAGAAAAAAAAATAGAAATAATGAACTGGTCTTTTCCATCGAAACATCATAAAACAACAGTATATTCTCAATACCATTTTTCAGAATAAATGATAATATCTAGTATAACAAAATCTTTTAAAATCCACGATGAATCGCAAAATATTTAAATTTCTGTGCACACGAAAAAAAAATGTGCTTTTGTCTTAACCGCTCCGTCATTACCTTCAAACACTGGATATATATCGAATTTACTATCCGTTGAACTAAAATGCGTGGCTGTAGTTTCTCAACTTCCGCGGACAGGGGAGAATCATTCTCAACCACCCTGCACTTCCGCAGCCGAAACCACTAAGGATTCCATGTCTTTAAAAAGAAAACTTGTTCCAGACAAGACAGTAATAGAAAAACAACAGAAGTAAAAAAAAAAAAAAAAAAAATGGGTGGGTGGGAGGGAGGGATTACTAAAAAAAAAAAATAAAGGAATAAAAAAAATCGCGGAGAAGAGCGAATGGAATCCGCAACACTTTCCTGTAAAGACTTTATTCTCAACAGAAATGAACAAATTGTTATTTTTTCCTCCCAAAAGAAACGTGTTATGTAGTAAGAAATGGTGGCAAAGAACTACCAAGTTCCGAGGCAATCAAGAAAGGGTGACAAAGCTTATTCGCTTCTGAATGCTGAAGGGGGGGGGGGGGGAAGGTGGAGGAAAAGTAAGAAGGGTTGGGGAATGGAAGAAGAAAATTCAGTGAAATATTTGAAAGAGTTTTCCTTGAGGGACTCGTTTTATAGCGGTACATCAGTTGTTTCAAATGTGAATTGTATGTATTTCACTCATATTCATTTCTGCCGGGACTATTACTTTTACTAAGTAGGAATAAAGGCTGCTTTTCAGTTTCTTAGGTTGGAAGTTTTTCTTACTGTGGCCCTTCTCCCCCTCCCCTTTTTTTTAACTTTCTTCTTTTCCCCCCTTTAAGAAAAAAGGAGTAAATGAATGAATGCACAGCTATTGAGCGGTGTAGATGAAACTTGGAATTTAAAGAATTCCGCTGGTGTCAAATTTGAAATATATATAATGCGGTTTTTCTATTTCTATAATATATCCCATTTTCCATATTTTTATATCTATATTTTCTATAATATATCAAATTCCAGAATTACAATATTTATCTTGACAGTTTAATTGCACGTTTAATCAAGAAAGCTACAATGCTTATATTTGTTTTGAATTTTAAATTTTATATATATGTGATGTATGTTATGAATAATATGAGTAATAAGGGATTTTAAATAATGGCAATTATTAATAATAATATATTAATCACAGTGACAGTAACAAATATATAATTGTATTATCTAACTGACCAATCATTAGCTGTACTTTAGTTTTCTGAACGTAATTATGAAATTATAGCATTATGTAAAATATATTTAACAAATTAATTTCTTGACTCTAAATGTAAAAACATATTTATGAGACACTGTTAATTTTTATAGATGGAACAGATAATATCCAAAGGAATTTTTTCATTTAAGTGTGAACTGAAATAAATTCATCATGGCCAAATACCGTGATGCATTTGTTTCAGCCCTTTAATTTGTTGGCCCTTTTTACTATTGCGTCGCAATGAAGATATACGTATGCTCTTACCGTTTTTTATCTGTACAAATTATGCCTCCTGGGATGAAATAAATAGAAGCACTGTTAAAATTTGTTTACACACACACGCGCACACACAGCACGCACGCACGTACACACACAGACATATATGTAAACATATTTCTTAGCAGATGCAAAGCCGAAAAGAAAATACTTTTAAATTTTTAACTTCGATTTACTCCATCCCGAAAAGCACAATTTATGTACAAAGAATAAGCGTTAAGAAATACGCCCGTCTACATCGCGCTACAGCAGCAGCAGATCAAAAGAGGCCGAAATTTGTCTTTTTAGGTGATTTTAGTATGAGATTTTGACAGGGATTTCTTTGGCACGTGTCGGTTTAGGATAGGAAAATTTAGGTATCTTTAAAAGAATGTTGCAAACATTAATGATTTTTATTCCTTCACTCGGGGCGTGGGAACTTGCTAAATTCAACAATTTTACAGAGCGCGTGTGGAATTAATTAAATAAAAATACTGATTTGGATCAGGAAATAAGAGAATTTAAAATGAAGCTAATATGAACTAAATTAAGATAAAAGATATAATTACATATGTACATTGATATTTCATCTTATTAAAATATGACGATTGAATAATTAAGAAAGAATTCTTCTTCATCCTGTAATCTAAGGACCAATCAAAAATTTTTATTTCCCTATCTTATTATTTTGCCGTTAATAGTTTCATGTGCCCTGGTGTTTTATTGCTAATTAACCAAGACAAGAATAATGCCATGGGTGATCAATAAGATCCATAAACGTTCTATCTGAACAAAAAGAGGTTTGATTTTTTTTTCTTTTCATCCGATGGAACCGCCACTAATAGAGAATTTTGAGATTTTACCCACCCACAATTTATAGCTAAAAACCTCATGAAGAGGCTCATTATTTCAAGATATGAACCGTAAAAATTGAGCATAAAAAAGGAAACATCAACTAAATACTGAATGCTTGCAAAAAAATCGATTTGCAACGTTTCCAAAAATAAGTGAACGTCTTTAAAATGTTTCACAATTTTCTGATATTCCAATTTAAAACAAATATTTCATAATAATTATTTTTAAGCACTGAATATTTTTTAAAGTTTTTTTTAATCTATTTAATCTATATGAAATTCTCATTTATTTCTGCATTAAGTTTTAAAAAAATGCATTTTTAACTTAATTTTGGTATGGTTTAATTACGTTGTTTACGTTACATTTGGTTTAGTAAAATGTCAATTCGCTGTTAATTTCTAATGAAAGCAACCAAAAATTAAGATTTCATAGAAGGAAATTGAAATGTGTAGGGTTGAAAATATAATAATGAGAACAGTTGTGACATTTTGAAATGTAAATAGATTGCTAACTAAAAAGCTCCGTTTTTGCAGGTTACATAAAATATTGCATACATTTTTGGTTAAGGAAAGTTTTTTTTTAAGGGTTTTTTTTAGATTAAGGTTACACAAAATATTGCATACCTTTTACCTTTTTATAGATTAAGGTTACAAAAAATATTGCATAAATTTTTTTGGTTTTGGTTAAGGTTATGCAAAATATTGCATATATTTTTTTAAATAAGAAAAGATTTTGTTTAAGGTTACAGAAAATATTGCATATTATTTTTTAAATAATAAAAGATTTTGTTTAAGGTTACAGAAAATATTGCATATTATTTTTTAAATAATAAAAGATTTTGTTTAAGGTTACACAAAATATTGCATGTATTTTTTGGTTCAGAAAAGTTTTCTAGGTTAAGGTTACACAAAATATTGCATGTATTTTTTGGTTCAGAAAAGTTTTCTAGGTTAAGGTTACACAAAATATTGCATGTATTTTTTGGTTCAGAAAAGTTTTCTAGGTTAAGGTTACACAAAATATTGCATACAGATTTTGGTTAAAAAAATTTTTTTGGCGGGGGGGGGGGGTTAACAGAAACTATTGCATACATTTTGCTGGTTACACATTATTGGATTCGTCTTTTTAATGTATGCAAAAAATCAGATACGTTAAAGGAAATGCAGAAAGAAAATTTTCAAAAGCAGATATTCAGTGCAGAAACATACAAAACATAAATTACAGAAATATTTATGATTAGGCATATTTCATTCCACAGTCGTTGAGTCTAAATTAACACTAGGCGAGATAATAATATCAGAAAATAAAAATAATAAAAAAACAGATATAAAGAAAAAACGAGGAGGGGGAATTCTATATATACAGCGTCATCTATTTTAATAGGCAAGGCAGTATAAAAAAGTACCAATAAGCATATAAACAAGGCAAGGAAAAGTGATAACAGCACTGGCTAACTCTTCACAACTTTATTTACAAACTTGCTCTATCATATGAAAAAGCGAAAAATAATGAGATTTTTCATGCTCTATAATGAGCGTAAAGCTTATACCACCCTGTTTTCTCCGAAACATCCCCTGATTTATGGGCAGAAAGATAAAAAACGAGTGAGAACGCTGTTCTAACTGAAGCTCAACATTTTCAACCCCGTTTCAACAACGCTATGCATTAGACCTTGTTGCTTTTCTTTACCAATTTTAGAGTTTTTTTTTTTGATAAAATTATTGCTCTTACTTGTGTTATCATTAGTAGAAGATCACACATGACATTTGCATTAGAAAATAAATCATAAGAAGAAATTAGGATTGAAATATTAATCAATAAACCTCAAAGAAATCATTTTAGCCAAAATTATTTTTTAAAAAATTTTGCCTTGCTAATGCTGAAAAAGGATTCGATTTGATTTGCCAAATTATTAGTAAGATTTCAATTTATAGGGACGATATATACAATAAGGTGATTATAAAAAGAAATTATACCAATACATGAGACCGCAACTATAATACCGAGATAACCGCAAACCGAGAGACCGCAACTAAAAAAACTCAAAAAGATTTTTCCTGCATTACTTTTTGATCATTTCGAGTGACTTTTGCTTGAAGATTTTTGCTGCCTTTGGATTCGAGAAATTCCAATCGTCGCCATTATATAAAAATATGACAAATGTTGAGAAATTTCATTCCAAATCAAGGTTTAATTTAAGGATTAAATTAATTAAACTTATGAAAAATTTTTTAATCCCTAGAAGAAAATAGTCTTCACTCATCACCGTATACAATCAAGTCAAAATTTTAGTTTATTCTGAAATATTTATTTCGTTGCGCTAAATTACATAGCATTGATTCTTCAAACTAAAAAATAACATAGTTTGTCTGTCATAGCTAAATTGTCTGTTGATATATTGCTTAAACGTGCAGGAATATGACTGACGAACACTTCAAATTCAACAATAACTATAACTATGCATTTCCTCAGTTGTATATGCATATCCATGCATATCAATACATATTCAGTATGCATATCCATGTTCAAATGCAGCAATCTACTTCCAGCATCTGCCTGTATTTATGATCAGCCTCAAATTTTATATTTACGATCATGTTTATATTTACGATCGCTAACAACTACTCAAGCTGGCAAACCAAATTAACGAATATATTTATAATAAGCAAAAATATTCTTTTATTCCTATATAACAAAGTAAATTTAGATTATTTTGAGAGTAAGTATATCGATTCTTTTCTTCGAAAAAAGTAATATTTCGGGAATCGGGACTGAGTTCGAGAGCATAAAAGTTGGAAGAGCGCAGCATCCATCATGGATCCCTGCTCCTTCCGACCGCTGGGGACCATTAGAGGGATCCCGCCGGAACTAATGAATCGGAACGGGGCGGCTTCTTTCTTAAATGATGGAGTTAAAGAAAACATCAGGAGGCAGCTGAAAAGACGCGAACACATCCATTCCACACAAAAATTACCCACGAGAAAAATTCTTCCCGGCAAGAAAATCTACAACAAAATGGATTTGGCTCTGTTTTGGACTGATACGTTCCAAGTACAAATGGATTTGACGGATTTTTCATTTTTAAAAAAGTAAACAGACTATTAAATTTTGTGTTTGTGTTTGTGTTTTTTTAACAAATCCATTGAAGCGAGTCATTATTTCAAAAAAATTTTTTCTCCTAAAAGTATCGAAAAATAATAGCTCATAGCGTGAGAAACATGTGCTGCCAGTAAGGAATTTCAGCTTCATCAAATGGAATAATTATTTTTTCTCAGACAACTTGCCAATGACACTCATTCGCCTATTTATCATCATAATTCCAACTCCGGCATCAAAGTAGTAAAAAAAGACGAAGTTCTAATTGAAAATTTGCGAACCCGAATGCTTTTACAAATTATATTATAGCTCTGCCAGACCTCATCGTCACCTGAAACATTTTTGCGAAATTCATCTCTCAGATTTGAGTTTTCAAAATAAAGCTCTTCCTAGTTATATGATCAAAGCTCTCTTTGAAGAAACTGCATGCAAACAATTTCAAAATTATTAAATTATCGCTAATCCATGCATCCAAATCTCATTCTTCCACTTCTAATGCGGGTATGTCTAGTAAGCAATCCTTCGTCTATAGAATTCACTCCATCAATTCAATATTTACAGCGGAAACCTTGGCACTTTGTCATGCTCTGAATGAACTTTCAGTTACAAGAAAAGTGTGATTTTGTTCACAGACAGCTAGCTATTCGGCCCTTCTAACTTTAAAATGCCTCACAATCAAATCTCCAAAAATCATCCACAGATTAGCTGGCAAAATTCAAGCCAAGGGGGAATTAAATCAGAAAATATGTTTGTTGTGGTCTCCAGGACATTCACAGATACATTGGAATGAAAAGGCGGAGGTATTCGCAAAAATGGTCACGGAGTCGCAACCAATGTTGGAGTGGATTGCTTCAGAGGATTTAATTTCTCATTATCAGGAAACTTCACTATAAAAAACGAATCACATATTTAAAAATAGCAAATATCAAGAATCTATTGGCGATGTTACCACGATGTTTTCCCTTAAATTATGACTCAAAAATAGAAGAGAAGATATCATAACTGCACGTCTTTTAACCAGGATAATTATAACTCCAGCTCTGTTGAATAGATTTGGTCTACACAATTATCGTCACTGCCAAGTTTGTAATCATGGAAAAAAAAAACATTGAACATACATTGAATGATCTTGTTTTGCTCCAAATACGCAACTCATAGGTCAAATCTATTAGCAAAACTTAACATTGATCTCATTCTTGTTCTTCATTCAAAACGTTTATTCAAAAAGCTGTTTCTAATAAGCAATATCTTCGAATCTTTCTCCAATCTCTGAAGTTTTTAACATCCATTGAATGGCCTCTTTTGGCATCAGGGGATAACGGCCTTTGTTGTCAAAAATCCCTTTCTCGTCCCATTTCAATCAAGACAAAAGGGAATAATTGGAGTTTATTTATTAATGTGTGGATCTACAGAAATAATAAAATAATAATCAATTAATCCATGAAAATCGATGATAATCAGTTTTATCACGTGTATCACTTTAGAGATTATTAAATCTATTACTGCAGAACGAATATATATATATATATATATATTGACAGTTTAAAGAATAAAAGACATTTCAACAAAATTGCATAATAAAATGTTCTTAATAGTTTTAAAGTCTATCCATTTTTCAGTAAGACATCATATCATGTTTTTCCATCGACATAATTAAGGTTTGTAATATCTTCTTCCAAGTTATATCATACACTTTTAATGGCTCTTCAAAGGCATTCATTGAATAAAATTGCCTTGCGTTCTCATATACCTTCCAGAACAAAATGCCCCGCATATTCTCAATTGGATTAAGATCAAGGACAATGAGTTTGAGATATGGAAAGGAACATTATCATGCTGGTGTTCCCAATTTCGTTCCCCTATATTTACTGCAAAGGGTATAAGATGATTTTCTATAGTTTCTATGTAGTTAGAAGAAAACTGTCAGCCATCTAATATGGCCAAAACCACTGGATATTTGAAAACGAAAGCCACTACACCATCACAGATCCATCGCCACTTAGACCTTCGGATCAGAGTACGAAGATTATATTTTGTGAATTATGGCTGTTAATGAGCAAAACGTTTTGAACTTGATGGATGAAATTGGGTACATGGAATTTGGACCAAATTTGTAGATTTCTATCAAATTTTGAAAGAAATCCATTTAGAGGAAAACTATCTATTTCTTCCAGTACGTGTGGATTCGATACCTACAAAGCGTGAAGAGCTGGATAGATAAAATTTGGCACAAAGGTTTAGTACGTAAACTATGGATTCTTACGATATTTAGATTAAAATTTTCAATTCGGTATCTTGTGAATACTACAGAACTTCTGAGTTGAACTTTGGCTTGAATTGATCGGAAAAAAGGCATCCAAAATATATATTCACACAAAAGATTCAGTTAAAATGCTAGCTTCATATCAAAGATCTTTGTTTCATAACTATTGCTTGCCAATGTCAATACAGGGCATTTGATGACTGTATTGATAATTTTAGATGTGGAGAGAAAGATAAAGCTTTCATTGGAGATTATGCGAGAACATTTTTGGAAGACCTTTCCAGCTGGTTTGTTCATAAATGCTTTAGTCCTCTGAATATACCTGGGAAGGGTAAGGTCTATATTGATAGGCTAGTCAATAGAGCAAATGAAGGTTGAGGGCTTTTATATTCAAAGGCGGATTAGAAATATAAATGTATACTATTCATTTTGACAGCGATGAATTTTTCCTGCTGAAGAGCTTCGAATGTTAAAGGAAAGAAATACGTGTTGAATTCTACTTGATGCCTTCTGAAACGATTTTATAATTTCCAGCGTCCATTTAACCGAACCACTTACTAACAAAGCTCTATTCCTTCAGGAATCCGAGGATCAAAGATGCAATGCTAGAAATATGATCAAAATCAGAGCAGCCAAAAATCGAGCTGATTTTATACATACGACCTCAAGAAAATAAATGATAAACCCTCAAATCTCACTAAACAGTCAAAGAAAGCTTCCATTCCCCACACCATTGAAATGATAAAAATTAAGAGAGCTTTCACAGTGATTGCCCACGTTATCAACATTGTCAATAAAAGTGCAGGCACTTCTTTTACAGAAATGACTAAATTTACATCGCTTTAAATGAAACTGGCAAATTTCATTCAAATAATGTGCTTGGCGGGGGGAGACACATTAAGAACATACGAATACCGAAGGAATGGTAGTTTGAGAAGGGGGTGGGTGGAAGAAATTCCCATTTTCTCAATTCTGATAAACGTCCCTGCGCCCGATGTGCTCATCGGGGCGCAGCATAACTGCGAAACAATGCGAAAAAGAGAAAAACATACAGTTGGGGCATTTTTAAGCGCCCATAAAATTTTCCAACTGTCATTTATTATCCGGCATCCTCCGTGAAATATGATTGCGACGATCTTTCGCCTTCCTCTCTCCCCCTTACATAGTCGCTCGGGGGCGATCTCATTCCATCAGGAGGGTGGGGGAAAGCTGTCATCGCGAAATCAAGATAGATAGGGGGAAGACAGCACCCGAAGCCCCCTTTAGGGCCCCACCCGGAGGGGGGTTGGCATAAAGGTAAGGGAAGGAATCCCTGAAGGAATCATGCAGGACGAAAGCGGGGGAGGGAATATTCGTTGAGGGAGGTCTATCTTTTTTTAGGGGGTGTTATGGCACCCTCTTGGCATATTCCAGATGCAGTTTGCCGCAGCGATATGGAATGAGAGCAAAAAGCGAAGAAAAAAATCATGTTTCGGTTTTTGGCAAAATCTTTTTCTTTGCTAAGTTAGTATAGAGGTACGCTTGGGGGTGCACCATGGAAATATTCGACTGTTAGCTTAGGGGCAAAAGAAAGAGAAAACATTGCTCAAAGATTAAGAGACAAAAAAAGAGAGTGAAAGAAAGAAAAAATTGAAATGACATTCCGTTTTGTTATTTTAGAACATAGCCATTTGGAGATGGCATGCAGAGAGGGGGACGACAGCGATTCCACCATTTTATGGTGTTGCAGTCTTATCTTCGATTTGTTTTTCTTCTAAATTTAGTATTGAATAAGATTTTTTAAAAAAATATCTTGAAAGTTATACAAACATAAGAACAATCCATGTTGAATGAAAGTTAACTAAATTTTTATGCAACATGCATAGTACAACTGAATAGAAAAATAGTAGAAATATTCTGATTATTAATAAAAACATTTTAATTTCGAAGGCAAATCTTAATATCAAAGATTGCGGGGGGAAATAACCCAGGCACTGACTCTAAAAAATATATAGGTCCTAAGAAAAAATTTTGTGGTTGCAGAAATTTAATCAAATTACAATTGATAAACATTGATAAACCAAATTAAAAGCATAAATTCCTATTAGCTCTCCAAAAAGTTAATGGATACACAGATACTTACGATTCAATTCAATTTTACTTTAATACTTAGATTCCATTCAATTTTATATAAAAAGATATTTTAATGAGAACGTGCCATGCATTTGAACCATAAAATTCATAATGCATGAAAAAAATCATATACATAGAACATACCATCCAATTACATATTTACGAAGTATCAATACATCAGTACCTAATATAAATACTAAACCATGCGGAAGCCGTAGAATTAAAAAAATTTTTCTTCCCAAAAGAAATTGGATTTAGCAGTTATCCAATATTTAAGAGGAAATCACATAAATGAGGGCTCCGGTGTGTTACAATCTTAATCTGCGAATTTCCGACGAAATACTTGCTTCGAAAATCTCCTAATTAGAAAATAGTTAATTTAAGATAACTTATTTTGTTTGAAAAATTTGAAATATTAGACTATAAATTTATTGTCTTAATGTACAGAAAGACTGAATGAAAACTTTATGATTAATTTATATACTGTGCATTTCACTCCTAAATAAATTAGGATATCATACAATCTCTCTCTCTCTACTATTCCACCGGAACAAATTTCAAGAGTAATTCTGATTTCATTTAAAAGAAAGCATTCTAATATCTTCCTTCCACCAAAACTATTTGGGAAATGCGTAAAAATACTCATTCATTCTCTCCTTTGCCACACAAAGACAAAGCACCCAGTCCGCATGCCATTAATACCACCAAGAAAGAATTTTTCACATTGACACTCTCAGAATAAAGCATGCAGGAAGAGATTAACACACTCTTTCCCTTCAGACTGTTTCCCTAACTCTTGATCACACGTAAAAGGAAGGAGAAAAACCACCCAACTCAACTTTAGTGGCAGAGCACACAACAATCCAGCTAGCAGGAACTGTGAACTCGTTCTGTCCAAATAGAGACGAGAGGTAATTTATTTTCCCGAATTACAATTCCCTCTTTCCAGGTGTTTTTGGGGGCGAAGTATTAGCGGCCACAGTGACAATGCGAATGAAGGTAGTTTCCTAGGGGGGGGGGGGGCTAGCGCAAACAAAATAACGATTCGAATGGCAGAAGGGATAGAGAAAAGAGAGCGAGCAAATAAAACGTCGAAGAAGGATTGCATAGCTTCTAGCGCTACAAAAGATCCAGATTTCGTTGGGAACGGGGTTGGTGGAACCAGAGGAAAGGCTTAATAAACCCTGAGGGAATGAAAGGGGGGGAGATAGGAAGAAAAGAAATAGAGAGAGAACTCTCTGATTACCCAAGATTCGAAGAAAACATCGGCAAGAAAAAGAGAGAGTTTTTCTAGAAACAGAAGAAAGTCACGAATGTGTGATCACCTTCTGGAGAGACAAATGGTTGTATCTCGATGCTACCACGGAATTCAGACTGCAGACAAAACTTCAGCAACCAGAAATCTAATTAGAAATAATTTTATTCTTGTTTAATAGTTTTCTTTTTTCCAAAGTGAATTAAAGACTTTAAGCAGTGGAGGATTGTTTTGATAGACGCATTGGTTGTAGTTATTCCAAAGCTTAAATGGAAGCAGTAATCATCCCATTTTTTAAGTTGGTTTCTTAACATATCTTCAAAACTGTTCCAATAAATTCAGGGGAGAAATTAATGTTATTTCCTAAAAAGAATTCTTCAAATAAGTTCTAAGTTAGATCATTTATCCATAAGAGCACTTAATAATAACACGAGTAAAGACCGAAAATACAGAAATTTTCTTATGCTTTTAGGTAAAATATTTACAGGATAAAAGTATATCAGATATTTAAGGGGAAAACTTTTTAAAAAGTAATTAAGAAAAGAAACAACGATGATTTAAAAAAAATCAAAATGGATAAATAATTATTTCAGAAAATACGGTGAAAATCTGAGTAAAACACGACACGGTCCGATTTGATTCTTGTTATTTAAATAAATATTTTATATATAATTAATTGAAAATAACACAATCGATCTGGAAATGGGCCTTGAGTGACATGTGTAAATATTCTTACTATTTTCACCATCTTGGAAGAGTTCTTGAGAAAGACAAATAAATAGCGACAAAACAAAACAAATAAATTTTTTGCTTTATATGTATATTATATATATGTATATTATATATATATATATATATATATATATATATATATATATATATATATATATATATATATATATATAATACCGGCCTGCCATTTGGTTTGCCCGCAATGGAAAACCACACCTACCTCAGAAACATCACGTGACCCCCAACGGCACAATGAAAATAGTTGTCCCGATGAGACAACCATTTTCCATTGCCCCTTGGGGTCACATGATCTTCCTGAAGTAGGAGTGACCTTCTATTGCGCGTAACAGTTGCCTTCGTGTGAACGCTGCTTTATAATTCACATGAGAAAGTAAAAAGATGTTAAATCAAGGAAATGGAGTGAAATATTCCTTTAAATACAAATTTTAACTTCTTAAATAGCATTAAAGGAATGAAAAAACGAAACAAAAAAAAATTGATTTCTTACTATCGCTTGGAAATAGATATTATTATTATTATTATTATTTTTAGCTTTAATGAGTTTTAATTTACTCACACTAGAAGTTCAATGCTCTCACTATAAAAAGAAGAAAAAACATGAAAATAAGACACATATCTTTTCCAGTAGACCAAACAAAGCTGAAGTTTTGTCTTCAGGGGAGAATGTATTCAGGCCCGCCGTCTTCAAGAAAGCTGACTGCATCGCAGATATGCACTCCAAAAAAAATATCCTGTTTACTTCTGTCTTAGATAGAATCATTACATTACAAACTTTTAAAACATTTCAGTCGAACTTCCTTAAAAAAAAAAAAAAAAAATAGATTTCGAATGTTTTATGTTGAAGTTACTGTTTGTTTGCTTTATTAGAAAATAGTTTGGGGTAGTTCAGTCGTCTATTAAAATTGAAAAGTTTAATAACATTATTTTTTTAAGATTCATTTCTAGTTTATTTCAAAAACTAATCAATGGACTCCTACTGCTGTTTAATATTTTGTATTGCTGCTTGAAAGTATTTTTATTTATTTGTACATACTTCCCAGCAGTTTGTTAAACAAGCGATTGATCGCCACAACATGCTTGGACGATTTAAAAACTGCTGACTATTTATAAGAAGTATTCATGTTATGCTGATAGAAGGAAGTAATTTCAATCCTTCTTGTAAACTTAAACAAGATGTTTACTCAAATCGTTACGCAACAGCTTATTTATAAATCATTAAAGATAGGCATATACTTATAGCTGGAAAAACTCCCTAAACAATGTAAATAATAGGGTTTTCTTTTTATTGAAGTCAATGAGTGTATTTCTGAAAAATTACGCAATCTAAATTTTTACACAATCTCTTGGTTCCATTAATATTATTTAGTAAACATTTTTTAACACACTAACATTTCCCATATTTTTGTGACTAAAACTGATCGAACTATATAGCTTCGAATACCACTGTTTAAGATAATTTTATGCGAGTTCAATGGAATATTTGTACCCCAATCAAGCATAGCTCATTCTTAAATTGTTAATTGACCTAAAATAACGCAATCTAATGTTTCATACAGTTTTTTGAAGAAGTTTCTTACCACTTGGGATCTCTCTCTCTCTCTCTTTTGAAAACTAAACGCTTGCTAAAATTTTCAATAAAAAAAATTATATAGCTAGATTTTTTAACAGTTTCTTATAATAAAAATTTAAATTTTTTTCTGATAATAAAAATTTAAATAAAAAATAAAAATTTAAATAAAAAATAAAATTAAACATTAAAATTTTAACATTAAGTTAAAGTACAAATGATTAAATTGCTATTTAGGAAAAAAAAAACTTTTTTTAATGAAACCAAGCATTTTATATATATTAGTAGTGAAAACAGGGTCGTTCGGCAATGTGACCACATAATAATTTTCATATCTAATAACCTCAAGGAATTATTCAACAAAAATTTCTCTGATTCATCATAAAATTCATTTTTTTTTTTAACTTTTAAAAGAATTTACATAACGGCAATCAACATATTTTATTTCTTTTCGGTCTATAAATAAATTTCAAAAAATTATGAAGTATAAATTTTATGCATTTCTTCGGTCCTAAGGAGTCATATTCTGCGAAATATTCTTGACACTTCAACTTTTATATAAATAAATAAACGTTAATTTCTTCTGCGACCAAATCTGACCGATTTATTAAGGTTTGAATATTACAGTTTTAGAACTAGCAATTTTTTTTATAATCTTAGGCCTATCAGTCCAAAGAAATCCTGGTCTACCAATTCTAGAAAATTCCTTCTTGCTTATGTGAGACAAAGAGCTAAATATCTCATGTTGCCTTTATTGCTCACGTGCAGTGTATATTGATGATGAGAGCAGTACTCATTTTCTAGTCAATACAGTTGACATATTTAATTTTTGATTGTGACTGTCCTGAAGAGATATCAATTTGATTCCTGTTCTAAGGTGAATTCATTTTTAAAAAGCTGAAGATTTATTTTATTAACGCAGGAAATAAACAAGAACAATTTTTATTCATTAACGTTTAAAATCGCGTCTTTATTCGCAAATGTCTTTGGATACCAATAGTTTACAATTTGTATCCCAACAGCAATATTCACAATTTGTTTTTGTATCCACATAATTTGTAATAAAAGAAAGATTTGGAACCAGTTTTCAACAAGGCATTCCTGTAAGGTTTCTTTATTGTTCCAAAAAGTTTCATTAAAAAAAAAAAAATCTGAAAATCACCCATTAAGACAAAAATATTAATTTTCCCACAATTTCGGGATTCCAATCATCATGCACCCGGAATTAAATGAATAAGATATTACTCCATGAAATGGTAAAAGTTGATCCTATACGAACGAACGGTATTTGATCCTCAATTGAATCAAGCTAAAAAGCGGGAAATAATTTTCCTTCTTTTTACAACCGTTGAATCTTACTGAAAGTAGAAATAGGAATCACCGACCTTAGGTCTAATTTGCAGGATTACAGTCCCTTTAATATCTTCAAAATAATCATAACAGGATAATGAAACTCATGTCTCATTCGTTCCATACTATCCTGACATCAAGCTGCAATCTTTCTCTTCCCTCAAACCGATGCATACTTTATCACTCGCAACAATGTACTCTGTCAATTGTTTCCAGCCCATAAAACTTTCCAGTCTAGTGGATAAAGCGCAGTGGAAACTTTCTCAAGCAGCCAACCACCATACAGAAGGAGTGTCGATAGTGAAGAATGTCCCCAAATCAGCTTAGTTCAGAGCCTCACGTACGAGTGTTCTGTCGCGCGAATGATTTAAATGAAAATAAATTTCTCTTCCAATCATTCGGGAGTCAAGACGCGTAAATCACGCGTAATGCCTCCTACCCCTTTGGGCCCACCCAGAGTAAATGAACCCGGGAGGGGCCTCGGCCCACACCCCTTCAGGAGGAGGATGCACACCCCATGAATCACGAGACGGTAAGTCACGTGCGAGGAAAGCACCGCCATCACTCACTAGACACATTCCTCCTTCCCACTCTAGAGCTACAGACCGAAGCATAAAAATGTCTTCCTTTCTTTTCTTAATCCAACTACCAGTTTTACGTAAGGTTTATCTGTCTTACAAACAATCTCACAGGCAGGGTGGTCTCAGAAAAACTAATTTATTTAAAAAGGTTTAAGCTTCTTTATTCGCATTCTGTTGTAGTCAAACAACTATTTTGAGTGTCTCAGTTTTGTTAATCACCAATTTTATATCGTCCCCAAACTATTTTACGACGTCCAATTACAGTTAAACGACTATTTTAAAATATCTCTTCATTGTTAAGCAAAGGACCTCATTATTGTTAACAACAATTTTATAGTGTTCTATTATTGCAAAACAACTATACTATGGTAACACAACATATAAAACACTAATGGAATATCATATAATGACACCTGAAAAAAATAATTTAATATAAATATTTGATTAATTTTTTTCATAAAGTCCTTGCTACGATTGTTTTAATGCTAAATTCGTTATTAATATTGAAAACGCCAACAAAAGTACATTTTTCAACAAATTGTTTATCATGACCTTTTAAAGTAAGGACCATGGTTTAAAAAGCATGGTTCTATAACACTAATTTAGATATCGTATTAAATTACAGTACACTCATGAATATCCGGTTCGCGACTATCCGGCTTCCGTACTATCCGGTCTAGTTTTTTAAAAACTAAAGAAAAAAAAATAGTTTTAACTCTTATCTCCGAGTTAGTTTTCATATCTGTGTATCATTTGCCGGTGAAAAATAAAAACAGTTTGAGTGAATTTTCTTAAGAATGAGGCCTACGATTTACGTAAATATTTTCAGGCATTTCAGTTAGGCATTGCAGAATTCATGTTAAAATGCGAACAGTTAATATCTTTTAACTTGCTTTTTATCTTCGAAATTCTTGAAACGTGCAATGCACTATATAAACATATATACATTATCAGTACAGAGCCTTTTATTTTAACTCGATGCGTTACCGGCAACGGCTTCCATGATTCACCGGGCTATGGCATTCTACGTGGCTTGAAATAAATGGAGGGCTTAGTACTCAATAAGAAAATTAAGAAATGAAAAAATAAATAGTATAATAGTTAATTTTGGTATGAAAACTTAGTCTTCTGGTATTGGTGGGCAAAGAAATGAGTTCATAGAACTCCGGCTTATCCAGTGTTTTTTCATCCGACTTAACCTTCGGCCGCATTAGGCCAGATGCTTGGGAGTGTACTGTAAAAAAAATTAAAAACATCTGACTAATTTCAAATACAGCATCATAAACATAACTAAACATATAATCCCGCGCGATGTATTTCAGTAAATTATTATGCTATTTTTCCACTTAAAAATGTGCAATGGTTGAAAAAGTCGGCATCACATCCATTATGTGAACATGAATTGATTCTATTAGAATGTATATTAAAACTTAAATCAGCCTTGAGTATTGAACACAATCTGGTATTATTACACTAGGAAATAATAGAAACAGTTCAGCATTTTATGTGAAAGCAACACATCAACAATAAAACAGTAGAGCAAACAACTTGTGGATTGCAATTTTCACCTCATAAAGAAAAGCACGCTTCTTCAATTCCAGACAAACGCAAACTTTTTCACGAGGTGCTTTTCGCTCAGTTTTCTCCCTTCAGAAGAAACTATTTATTCTTTCATCGTGGTGCTCAGCGTATCTCTCGATTAGCTGTTTCACGATGGCGATGGTTTTGATTTACGTCCTCGAATGAGTTATTTAGTGAATTTCAGTTGAGACATTTACGAGCCCGGCGTCGACTTCTGAGATAAAAGCGCTTCCAAGGCTGACAGATTACATCGTGAATATTTCACGAGCAGTAGAGAAAAGTTTTTACAACTGCTGGGTAAAAAATACAATGTTAAAAGAAAATAAAGAGTCTTGAGAATAAAATTTGACATTTATTTCAACAGAATTCCGAGATTATTTGCTTTTTCTCTTCAAAATAAATTGCTATTCGTTCTCCACTCGTAAAATATTCGTTCTTTCATAAAATTATCAACTTTCTGAACAAAATTTCTCTTTGGTAATAAACAGTCTCCACTTGTTTTATTTTCGTTTTTCCCTAACTGAATATTTCTTAGTCAAAATATACTTTTATTCAAAAAAGAATTTAATTTTTTTTTTTGTTTCTTTAAATTTTATTATTTTGTGTGAATAGGAAAATTGCATTATAGCTTAAATATTTAAATTAAATTAAAAATCATTTCATGCAGTTTGATAAATTTTGTTTCCTAACGCAAAAATATGGATGAAAATCCAAAAAAATGCGTTACATCATGCGTAGATGTCTAATCTATACTAATAATAAAGATAAGTGTGTGCGAGTTCTCTGTACTGATGTTCTACAAACCAGATCGTTTAACCCAAAGCTATCGGACATGGCACATGCATACTTTGGGGAATAAAAATGCTCAATTGTAGAGATTCTTTTGAAATTTTAACTGGCATTCTTATTAATTAAAAATCAAACGCAATTTTGGAGTTTGCCTGAGATAGATTTCGAAAATATTTCAGTAGAGTTCTTCAGTAGATTCAGTTCTTACATCATCTTAAAATTTAAAATATGGCGGCCATCACCGGCCACGGTTCATCATCGGTGGGGTGGTAGTCGAGCCCACACCATTTCTATACTCACTCAGCTGGCTATGCCAGAATCTTCTTCTAAGGTGAATCCGGGTGGCAGTGGTTCGAAAAGCCATATTCGAAAAGCCAAAAAGATAGATTTCCTCTGAATCGGATTTTGTTCAAAATTTATAGAAATCTACAAATTAAACTTTATCCATCCAACATTAAGCATTTTTGTCACAGACAGATAGACATTTTCCAAAAATGTGTTTTTCGAACTCAAGGAGGTTTAAAATGTCGATATTCGTTAAAATCTCGAGTTCGAATCTTTTGACGATTACAATACTTTTTCTAGCCGGCTTCCTTGCATAGGGGTAGCGCATCTTCCCCGTGATCTGGGCGTCCCGGGTTCAAATCCCGGTTCGGGCATGGTTGTTCTTCAACCGTGTTCCATATGTGAGGTGTGTGAATGTGCCCCCCCACCCCCTATAAAAAGGGGTTTTGCAAGCGAAAGTGTGAGTTTCATCTTCATATGAGCTAGAAGTCAGACTTCTGCCCTCGGGTGCGCAGGGGTCTTTACCCTCAGAAGCTACTGCACCCTCTTTCCGTGGTAACGCGGACATGACATCATCAACACTTTCTCTATACTGCGTGCATGAGAAAATAATTACTTTTTATAAAATTTAAGGTTTCAAACACAATCATGCGCATGAAAAAGTTAAAACACAATTAGATGAACAAAATCAATTTAATATCAATTTCGAAATGGAAATCATTTATTCTGAGACAGAGACAACAGCTTTAACTTGTACTGCTCTTTATAAAGAAACATTATTAAAAAAGAAACAAGCCATCTAATTTGAATAAACAATGAAATCCATTGGTCGTTGGAAGAATAACGAAGAAGCTTCCGAAATGACGTCACACAAAATTATCTTTCCTGGAATTTATGCAAATCATATTTCAAAGCAAACTATTAAATTATTAAATTTCAGGCATTCTTCTTTCGTTCGGAACTCGAAAAGAAATAAAGATGCATTGAAACCCAGCTTTGTTCTTTAATTACAGAACACAACAGAAAACTAGCGGCGCATTAAATAATTGTTTCAATTCAAAATTCTTTAATTGGACGAAATTACCATGGTCCCACGGCATTATAAACATTTAAACGAACTAAGTTACTCAGCAGTTCTCTGAAAACTAAATAACTTATTTTACGCGCGAATGTAGATGAGAAGGGGAAAAAAATAATTCCTCGCATTAATTTTGTGAACCAGCTTATAAAATATTCCTTGCACTTTTCCGTCCTTAATTAACACAGATAGCAACAATCTAAATTGTTGCCATTCTCCGTT
Source organism: Argiope bruennichi (assembly GCF_947563725.1). Lineage (NCBI taxonomy): Eukaryota > Metazoa > Arthropoda > Arachnida > Araneae > Araneidae > Argiope > Argiope bruennichi. The sequence goes on from NC_079154.1 coordinate 64,102,548, forward strand.
TCCGTAATTCCTGCCTTTTGTTCAAACATTTTCCATGAATCAAGAAAGTGAAGAAAAGCTAAATAATTAAAACAAATACCACGTCATTACACAGACCAAATAAAGATTAATATTGTTCTTCCGAGTTCTAAAGATTAATAATAAAATATTATTTTTTTCCCCTTCCACCAACAGCATCTCCGAGCATCAATTTTTAATATCCAATTACCGCGCTCGAACTCGAACAATTATTGTTGCTCTGGCCCTCCAGTCCTTAAGCGGTAATGGCGTTTCGTTTATTTAGGAAGAAGGGATGGCAATGGTGGGACGACCCAATAGGGAATTGAGCTCGTCGTTGTCAAAGGATTCTGGTTCAACCAGAAAGAGATAATGAGAAAGATGTTTCAGCTTCAAAGCAAAAGATAATTTTCTCTAATAGTTGGGATTTGTGTAAATTCTTATTAATTGCAGAATTTTCCGAAGAAGGTTTGAATAAGTATGCAATAAAGCATCCAAGGCATATCATTTAATTGCACTTAAGAGAAAATAAGTAAAAATGCAATTTATTTTCGAATTCCTTAGGCAATATTCATAAACTTTTTCTTATTATAACAAATATTTTTCTATGCTTTTCTTTAATATCTAACAGCTATGTAAAAAGTTCTAGCTAGTCAGTCCAGTAACTAGTTAGTATTTCTAAGCAAAAGATAATTTTCTCTAATGGTTGGGATTTGTGTAAATTTTTATTAACTACAGAATTTTGCGAAGAAGATTTGAATATGTATGTAATGAAGCATCCAAGGCAGATCGTTAAATTCCACGTAAGAGAAAATAAATAAAAACGCAATTTATTATCGAATTCCTTAGGCAATATTCTTAAACCTTTTCTTATTATAACAAATATTTTTCCATACTTTTCTTTTAATATCTAGAAAATGTGGCAAATTTCTAACAAGGCAAACCTAGGAGCTGGCCTAGCCCTAACTAAGCTAGTGAGAGCTTAGTGAGACCTATTATTTTTTTCCCTAGTTGTCAAATAAATAAGCCTAGAAAAATATATGCATCTTATGAATGATATAAAATATTAAGATAATCCTAACACTTTTTTTAGTATAAATTGTCATATATATGTTTTATAACGCTCACTTAGTTATGCTAACGTAATCGATACAGAAATAGCTCTTATTACTTATTATAGAACGGTAGCAACAAATGTGAGCATATCGATGTACGGAAGTTTCAGTACGGAGTTCGAAGTACGGAAGTTGAAAATATTTAAATCTTTGCAATATCAGAACAGAATATAAATATAAACAAATACATATTCATCTATTAATTGATGCATGCAAATACATCATTAGCATGTTAAAGAGACATTTATTTTATGATGGATTAATCAGAAATTTACTTCAATCTACAGTTCCGGTGTAAAGACCAAACTCCGAAGTGTACGTAATTTTAAAAGTGATTTTCTAGTTCGGGACACAAGGAAGTCTATAACGTAAAAATAAATCAGAATTTCGAAGTCAAAATTTTTAGCAATTAAAGTACTATCTTTCCACATAATGAGAAAAAAATTTTGATAAAGATTATTAAGTAAATATCCCATTAAAATTCTTTTTTCTACTAACTTTTTACTTTTTTTTACTTTGTTGTATTTGAATAGAAAATTTCGGAATTTTAAAATGCTACATATCTGTCTTTTAATTCATTAAAAAACTGCCAAAATTAAATTCCATTTTTTAAAAATAATTTCAATTACACAATTCAGATTACGCAACAAATTAAAATAGGAACACTAATTAAGAACAGGAAATAGAAAAGTTAGAGTATGAAAAATCAAATAAAAATGAATATAACAGATGAAATGAATTGATGCATTAACAGAAACCAAACAAAAAACGCTAGTCTTACCTAAATACTTCACGATAAATTGACGAATAATGAACAGCATAGATGAGATATATAACCACTTACCTGAAGAAAAAAAATTAATATATTTGTTACAAAATAAAAATATAAAACATGAAATAAACAATCTTGATATTAGCAAAAACTATTACTGACGCTATTTCATAAAAAATAGAAGAAAATAATATGTAAAATTTAAAGAAATATTTATAATCAATGTAAATTAAGAATTAAATGCAGCAGATATTTGTATTTCACTAAGCGCGTATTTAAAATCGGGTACAATTGAAGTAACGATGTCTTTTTTTCTTCTAATATCTGTCGTTTAAAATATTTTAAACAAATTATCTAATAACTCAAATTTACAAAATAAAAGTGGTTTGAACGTTCCAAGTCATTTCTATCAGAACATTCTAAATCAGATTAAAACGAGTAAACATCAATTATAATTCCTAAAACACAATCAAAATTTAAAATTTGCACATTAAAAATTGTTTAAATAAATAAGAAACCTACTTAAATACGTAATACATAAGTATGGATTTAAAATTATGTAAATTGAACACTGAAAAAGGTAAGTGTTTTTTAGTGCGAATAACGAAAATGGCGGAGTAAAAAATTGTTCACACTAAGAACATCTTTACTATTGACGTTTACCATATCATGAAGAAAGGCGCATGTGACACATTAAAGTAAAAAATGGCGTTTGAATTATTATTATTACGGTATTTGTGTATATTGAATCTTCAATTATTGAGATCTATGCAAGCATTTAGTATTACAGAAAGTCTGGTGAAGCAAAAGAGTTTATAACTTATTCATTTTTGCACGCTATGAGGAATATATATATAGGGTTTATATATTATTATTCTCAAATGCAAAATAATTTTACATCCTTGACCTTAAACATCCAACTTCTGTTTAAATAAATGGGGAATAATATTCGTCATAAAAACAATTATCTACATTCATTTCTTAAAACATTTATCCACATATATTCCACAAAACATAGATCCACTGCTACATTTCTTCATAGGCAGTGTGCTATTCTAAAGAACTAATTTCTATCCTTATGTAAAAGTTATTTTTCTTAATTTTCTTAGATATAGATGAATCAGATAATTATTTTAGTTAGTTAGTTTAGTTATATTAACGTCCCATTTAAAGCGACACTAGAGCTATTTTGGGACGGACCTCGTCATTTTGAACCGCGACCAGATGACGAGGACGACACTTGAGCACCCCCCTCTTCACACCACACCACATCAACGGGAGGACGTTTGGCCCTGAAGGATTTATCGTGCAACAGACACCCTTACACAGCACTTCTTCTGTGGAATGGGGTCTCGAGCCTGAAACCCTATGGCTCACAAGCCGAGACATTACCACCAGGCCACCACACCCGCTATTTATTTTAGAAAGAAAGAGAATGGAATAAGAATCCTAGTTGGTACTTTAATGTATGGAGATAAAATTCGTTATCATTTCCAGATGTTCCCATCTATTTAAAATTATCATATATTTTGAACTTCACTGAAGAAAGCTGTAGATATTATGTGGGAAAGAAGGGGATCAATCCAGGAAATTGTAAGAAATATCGGATTTCCCGAGTAAATAATGAACAATTTATTATTATTTTCTTATTCTAGTATATTATATATGTGTAGCATTTTGCAATGTAAAATACTCATTCATACGTAAAAAGAAAAGCGGAGTAACATTCTCTTCTACTCTCTAATAAACATGTCATACCAGAGAACGCTTTACATGGAAATGCAGCACAATAAGTAAGAAATATTAACTTTTGGCGTCAATGCAACATTTTTACTGAATCTAATGTGTCATCCTTGACGAGTTATTTAGTGATTAATCTCTGTCATGAGTTAATAGTATACAAAAATCAAATTTGTGTTTTAGATAAGTTTTTCTCAATTGATTGGAGAAAAAAAATGACACAAAACTGCACCTGTAGTCAGAAACTCTTTTACCAATTTTTGATATATTTAAGTCAATGCGTTTTTGAATGATCGCGTTTACATGTTTCTGAAAGTACAGACCGATAGACAATCCATCTGACATTGGATATGGCACAAAATTTGAAGATGTGTTGATGATGTCGTGCCCGCGTTACCACGGGAAGGGGGTGCAGTAGCTTCTGAGGGTAAAGACCCCTGAGCACCCGAGGGCAGAAGTCTGACTTCTAGCTCATATGAAGATGAAACTCACACATTCGCTTGCACAACCCCTTTTTACAGGGGGGCACATTCACACACCTCACAGATAGAACACAGATGAAGAACAACCATGCCCGAACCGGGATTCGAACCTGGGAGGCCCAGATCATAGGGAAGATGCGCTCCCCCCTATACAAGGACGCCGGCTGAAGATGTGTTATAATGTTAAATAGGTGTGACGAGTTTTATCCATCTAGTTCGCTTCATTTTGTAATTATCGTGTTAACTTATATTCGAACAACCGGACGGACGGATTTCTCATGAACAGACTTTACCAAAAATTTGATAGAAATCTGCAATTTTGGTGCAGCGATCGTACACTTAATTTCAACAGTCTAGATCAAAGCGTTTTTTTTTTAATTATCTTTGCCACAGACAGACAGACAAACGGACATTTTCCAAAAATGCGTTTTTCGAACTCAAGGAAGTCTTAAACGTGGAGATTCGTCAAACTCTCAAATTCGTGTTTTTTTTTTTTTTTTTTTTTTTTTTACGATTACAATACTTTATATTACGTATACGAGAAAGTAAAAAAAGTAAACCCAAAGATAACGCAAAAAATATGATATTGTTCTGGTAAATCAGGTCATTTCATATTTCCTTTCATTACTGGATATCGGATATTTATTTTGCTGTATAGTTCCCAATTTTTAACAAGTTTTGATGGTTTCCATCACGCCAGTGACACCGAAGTGCGTTCACAGGTGTCGTCCTCGTCATCTGACCGAGGTTCAAAATTACGAGGTCCGTCCCAAAATAGTCCTAGTGTTGCTTTAAACGGGACGTTAATATAACTAACTAACCGAAGTGCGTTCTATTTATCACCAAAAAATATTTCCAGGGATTTAACATTACAACAAAAATTTAATGAAAATGTTTCAAGATATATATATAAATACTATATAAACGCATAAAATGTTAACATTACTGTAATCTTATTTATACGATAATTGATTGAATTAAGTATGAGATGTTTTAATGACATCTTATAATTCCATTTTAATGATTTTTAATTAAATAATATGAGCTTAATTTATTTCTTAACCTGATTCAAATCTAAGAAATTTTGAACTTTTTTGACAAAGTCCGACCGAAAACAGGTCAGCCCAACCCGAACCTAGCCCTTCAAACTCGGGCAGATAATTCGACCGAAATAAATTCAAATAGAAATTCAGTAAAAACAACTAATCGATATTAATCAATTAATTTTCGTTATCAAACAGATATCAATCTATTGTTTAATAAGGGAAATTTGGGGTTATCCATTCTCACGCAGTATTAGTTTCTATGTTCGGAACTTTTTCTACTAGTACAGCCTGCTTGTACCAGTATTCTGAAAGAAAATAGTAGTAGAGAAAGAGAGAGCAATTAATTGCAAGGTCATAATTGTTTTCCACACTCCTACTTACTTTCAGAAGCTGCCAGAAATCAAAGGAATCCCCATTTCGTTACCAGTGAAAAAAGCAACAAGAAGCTGGCTAGCTGGGCGGGTGGAAAATAACAATAATAAAGAACCTCACTATAAGAACTCCAAGCAGGGAGAAGCAGAAAAAAAGTAGAAGAAAAAAAAAAAAAGAAAAAAAAAAAAAAAGAAACTTGTTTAATCTCTGATCTCGTTTCCACCTGCTCAGAGAAGGAAGGAAAAGTATTTTGTCAGCGATTTTGTCCAGGCAACGATAGAAGGGAAAGAAAAAAAAAAAGTAAAGAAAGGCAAAAGAAAGAAGGTAAAAAAAGAAGGTAAATGGAAGTCCAAGGAAGGCAAGAGCGAAAGTCATTAGGGAGTGACCTGTGCAAGCCGAGGTAACCATAAGTCATCGCACAAAGAGAGGGACACACGTAAATGGTGTTTGCTTTACAAAAGGTAAGCCACCAGGAAGTGGGTTTGACAGCCATTGACTTCTCCAGTGATGGACTGCGGCTCAAGCAGATTATTTGAGTCGACAGTGTAATGGATTTTAAGAAATAACCTTTAAAAGTCGCCATTGATATCAATTTATTATTTTAGTTGTGACGGATGATTCTTTTTTAAAAAAATAAATAATTCTTTTCAGGTGTCTAAATACACCATCTATATGATTATCTAAAATGTTAAAAATTCAAATTATTAATAAGCAATTTCACGCAGAAAATAAATAAATGTTATGGGGATGTGAAATGACGGAAATCAGAATCATTATTAAGCAAGATATTACTGTTAATTAGGATAATTCTTTTAAAGTGTTTGCGATGCTCCAACTTCCATAATTTATTTAATGTAATCTTAAAATTAATATACTATTTTGATTCTGTAATTATTTAATTGTTACTAGTATTAATACACTAATAATTAAATATGCTAGTGCTTTTATCATTCAAATATTTTTAACTTAAACAACTAATTTCGTAAAATTTAGAGAGCCTTCATTGTATAAATACTAATTCACTATAATAATAAAATGAATGCGATAAATAATTTGCTTTAATAATATTTATTGAAATGAGGTTTATAAAATTTATAAGCCTTCACTTTAATCAGGTCATTACTGTAAATTATTATACCGTGAGCAAATCGCCCTGGTATCACAAAATTGCTTGATAATAAATTATTTGGCAAACATTTTGAAAGCACTTGAATATTTCTTTAAAATGTACTTAAATTTTTAAGAAATATTAAATTTTTAAGTATGCAGTAGTCTCTCAGTGATCCAGCTCTTCGACAATCTGGCTCCCACAAAACCCCTACATTTTCAGAAGAAAAAATGTGGAACATTAATAGGAAAAGAAATCACTGAATATCAATGATTTAGGTGCAATGTAATAGTTATCTGTTCTTATTTTAAATTACATTTCATAGCAGTTATCATATATAGCATATTTTATATATATTTTTAATAATCTATGCATTAAACATAGGGTTTTTTTTTTTCTAAAAAAATGTGTTTCTTAAATGAAATTTTGCTAGTTCGGTGCTTTCATTGATCTGGCAGCGTGCTTTTCTGTTTTCTGAAAGATTATTGAAAGTCATCTCTAGAGTCAGGCTAGGATGCTGGTAGAATCCCGACTACATATCTGAAGGATCGCGGATTCAACAACCTATTTTCCGTTAAAGATTCAACGTGAGTGGAAGGCCTATACATTAAATTCGTCATGGGTCAAATGTTCTTCCATTAATGTAATACAAAAGCTTGACGAAGGACTATCAGCTCAAGTACCGTCCTAGTATCTTACAACAAATTATAAAAGCTGTGTAAAAAGGCCTCTGTATAACTTCTCTATGGATTGTTAATCTAAAGAATTTTAATTAAAACTTTCATTCAATCTGATTATATCATTATTTATATAATTTTAATTTAATTTATCACAAAATTATTAAAATTTTTATTAAAATTCTTCCAAACTAAAGTTAAAATTAATTTAATATTTCGGCAAAAAAAGAAAAGAAAAAAAAGAAGGAAATATTGAATGGAACCACATCCTATATTCTTGGAGAATCAAATTCTTTTATTCAGGGAAAGTATCTATGAACAAGTATTGTAGCTCAAAATCATAACAGCACAATCATAGTTGAAAAACCAACCATATAGCTCCCTTTTAGCAGTTTTATATAAATTTTCGATGCTTTCAAATATATATGCGAAAGAAAAAAGGAGTTGTAAATTTACAGCTTGAAGAAGCTTTCAAATTTTTAGAAATGAAAATAGTAAAAAAAGCACAATACGAAAAGATGATCATATTTGACAAAGAAACAACAATTTTCTTTTTGTCATATTTAACATATGATAGATAAATAATATATAATATTTTGATGATAATATTAATATTAAATAATATATAATATTTTGATAAATAAGGATAATATTTTTTATAATAATTTATAAAATTGTGTCTTGTTTATTGATTGTCAAAAGTAGCTATTGTAGTTTCTAGCTGTAAATAATGTTTTCTGACAATCAAGAGCGTTTTTTGAAATTATACTCCTAGCTTTTAAGTTTTAAACTTTAAACAATCAATTTGACGCTACTACAGAAAAAATTTCCTTCTTTTCTGAGATAAAAGGATATTTCATGTAAAAGTAGAAAGTTTAGACCTTCAAAACCAAGACCTTCTAATCAGGCAGTCTTCTATTTCCGATCATTCTTCAGAAGTAGAAAAAAGGTAGTCTAATTCATTTTTTAGACACTGACCAAAGTCGATGTCAACTCTGGAAAAGAAAGCAACGAAGACATTCCTTAACAAATCTAAAACTATAAACTCGTACACCTGTACCCCACATTGTTTCCTTCCCAGATAGAAAACAGGTTGTTCAAATTGAAAAAAAAAATGACATATAAATAAAGTAAAATGAAATAACCGACAATGGAAGAAAATGCATTTTAATCTTTTTCACCTCCCAAAGAGATCGAAAAACCCTTTGTCCAATCCAGATCCATCTTCCTCACGCTGTTATTATCAAAGGCGGTTGAATAAATAAAAAGCACCGAAGATGGACGAGCGATCGCTCAGCTCATCTGTCTGTCAGGGTTAAAAAAGAGTCAAAATGTTTTGAATAGAAACCGGACAAAGACAATACATGAAACTGTCACGATCACTCAACTTTAGCAAGGAGATATAAAAAAACAAAGGCAAAGAGCCCGCGTTGTCGCAATAGATTTGCTGAACAGGCCTGACTACACAGTTTTTCTAACTTAGGTAGACAGGAAATCGGATTTAGAATTATCAGAAATATCTTTGAAAGAAATAGGATGTTACAGAATAAAGTTGAGTCTTTTGTATACATTTACTCAAACCAGTTAGGTTCAGTTGTAGTTAGCTGATTAGCTTGCTGAAGACAAAAGAACCAGTTTGGGCGACTATGCATTACGAAAATAAGGTAAGGCACTATGCTGAGCTCAGCGTTTTTCAGGTAATTTATTTCTGAATAGTCCTTAAAATGTGAATATAACCATTCAGTAAGAAGTTGGTATACGCACTAAAAATAAATCCTTTCGAAAAATTTGAATTTAGAATAAAAATTTAAAATGTTGTAATGTAATAGAGATTTACTTATTTCACATGTAGAAAAATAGAAAATGAAAGATTTTATTGTAGTTAAGGTTGTATTACACAAAAGATTTTCAAATATGCCGAAAATTTCCCATAGTGATCCAGTGTTATATATCTATAAATATAAATGAAATAAATTGAGATGATCAAAATCTTTAATATTTCATTAAAGTTGGAATTGAAAAGAAGAAAACGAAAAATAATAGATTAAGGCAAAGAAATTTTTTCCTAAGAATTTAGAATCTCCAATCTTGTTTCAAATGTAATTTTAAGGTCAAAACTCTTTTTCGCGTGCATTTGATACGATACAGTTTCACCAGAACATAATTTGTTCATGTTGCATGTGGAAAGTGCATCAAACCGGCATTTTTCAGCCCTTTTTCACAAGAACCAACTAAAATGGTTTATAAACAGGTATAACTAGAAATTTTAAAATTAAGCTAAGAAATTTTGATTAAAAATCTTGTAACATGCTATTAGATCCTATGTGAGATCCAAAGATGTTTGCTGTAGGTCTTGAGTTTTGACAATTTTGGTGCACAATATCCTGCACTGATTCTTAACCGTAAATTCAACTGCTCTATTAAAATTCTATGTGTGATTTTTAATTTCGCAATCAAACTACATGTTTCTCATGGTCTTTGATTGTGCTATTAACCAATATTATTCAAAAAAATATGTTGATCGATGTGTATTTTGTAAATAATTTCTTCTTCAGTTTGGCAGGAAATTTTCCATCAAAATGTGTACAGATTCCTGAGAAAGCACTCCAGAATGACAAACATTCCTATTATATTGGAGATACGTTGGATCTTTACCTCAAGTACTGATGAGACGGTTCAAAGTTGTTTTGACCAAAAGAAAATGCCACATTACGATACTTTCATTCACATAATTACATGAAGATACAAGATCAACTGAGATCTTGAATCATTAATACATTATGTATATGCAAACATCATGTGTATGGAATATATAATGTCTATGCAATACATCGTGTATAGAATATATCATGTCTATGCAATACATCGTGTATGGAATATATAATGTCTATGCAATACATCGTGTATGGAATATATCATGTGTATGCAATACATCGTGTATGGAATATATAATGTCTATGCAATACATCGTGTATAGAATACATTATGTGTATGCAATTCATGATGAACAATACATCATCATGGAATATATCATGTGTATGCAATTCATGATGAACAATACATCATCATGGAATATATCATGTGTATGCAATTCATGATAAACAATACATCATCATGGAACATATCATGTGTATGCAATTCATGATAAACAATACATCATGATGGAATATATCATGTGTATGATTTAAACATTGTCTGATGAAGAAAAAATGCATGTGGAATAGCTATATGGGCTATGAAAAGGAATGATGGGCCATGGAAAAAGAAGCACGAGGAATAGCTTTATGGGCCATGGAAAAGAATGATTTGCCTGGAAAAAGAAGCATGAGAAATAGCTTTATGGGCCATGGAAAAGAATGATTTGCCTGGAAAAAATGCATGGGGAATAACTTTATGGGCCACGGAAAGGAATGATAGATTTTACAGACAAATGGCAGACTTCCAATATCTTGGGAAAATTGGGAAAAATTGGGAAAGCACTTTCGTATTTGTTTGCTAACATCCATCTCTAAAAAGAACTTTTTTTACGCTATCTAAACGTAAGAAGGGATAACTTGATCCAAAAGGAAATGAAATGTGGAAATTATTTTGCAAAAAATGTAACCAAACTCAAACATGATCTATGGAAAAACTTGCTTTAAATTTTAAGTCAGTTTTATAAATATATCATTAATTCAACCATCAAGTTTCGAAAAGGAATTTCTTTCGGTCCAGTCTCATTACGAAGAAGTGAGGCCTATCCATATTTCATAATCCTCTTAATGTTTCACTCATTTGTCTTCACCTGAAATTATCTCTCGCAGACGGAGAATTCCGTTCCTTGGTGATAAATCAACAGAGTGCGCAAAGAAGGGCCGCCGGAATTATTAAATCAATTGATGACCGCCTACGATAAGACTCGAGTGCAAACAAATTTCGCCGGGGTCAGCAGGGGAGTGGATAAAATTTCCCCCCAAAATCTGAATTTCTTCCTCGCCAAAAAACCGGTCCTGTCGACAGGAGATCTTTCACTTCACCTCGCTTTCCAACCAACTCAGAACTTCAACCTTTTCAGACTGGACGACCTGCACCGGACCTTTGCAAGTGGTCGCCGTAAGTCAGTCAATCAACTGGTCATAAGTTTTGTAACAAGGAAACAATTATCACGATTCATATCTCTTTTTCCTCGTTAAAATTATAAACGCAGACAATTTGTATTTCAAATTTGTTATTTATTTTAGTTAGTTATTTCAATTTAGTCAAAAAACACTACAGTTTTCAATTAGAAAAACTACCTGGATAAAAGACCCGCATATTTATAATTATGGGTAACGACCTCAAATAAGGTTAAAAATTTAGAAATAGTGAAAGCTTGATGATAATGGCGATATACTTGCGTTAATTTTTTTAAGATTAGTTAGCAAAAATATTTGGAAAAAATTCTTCTATAGTACTACTTTTTCCACCTTTTTATTTTACCTATCGATCAATTTTTATATTCTTGGGAACCCTCTACTACCTCGTCCGATCCACGTTTTACGCATCAATTTTACGGCATTGTATCTTCAGGGTTTTTTTTTTTTTTTTTCCCCCATCTGTTTTGTAAGTCATACAGATATTAAACAAAATAATCATTCTTCTTTAGATTTCGACAATGTAATAAAATCACGTTATAAGATAGTTGATGAAACAATGAAAATGGATTGAACTTTGGAGCAACAGTATAATTTTTCTGAACTTAGCAAAAAATATTTTTAAAAATTGCCAAAATTCAGGAAAAATTCGCAAGATTATAAAATTGGTATCATTAAAAAGATATTTTGTTTAATTCGAAATTTTTGAATTTATTTTTGTGCAATAATATTTTTGGAAATAATCGATGGAAAAATCCAAAATTCAGCTTAATCTGTAATTAATTAAAAAAATTTAAAAAATGGCTCCGGGGTGTATATTTCTGCCCTCCAAAGTACGTATGTGCTAAATTTAGTAGCTGAAGGTTAAACGGTTTGTACTGTAGAGCGTCCACACACACACACATACACACACTCATCTTTATTATTAGTATAGATTAACATTTACAGATAAAATGGGATTCATACAAAATATATTAAAAGCGATTAATTTTTCCTAATTGAAGGTAAATTCTTTTTACAATTTGCTAATTATGAAAATGTTCGAATTTATTAAAAATCTTTAATTATATATTATTTTAGTTCAATTTGTCTATAAGAAATTTATATAATCAAATTAAATATTGATAAATTTATAAACATTGTCACACTTGACATAATTCATATTTGACAATTAGGCTAACTTTCAATTAGCCCGAAGCGAGGGGAAAGAGACTTAAACCATTTTCTAAATAAACGGCCCAACTATTCAAAATCAACACAATTTCTATTTTGGAAATTCTTGCTATAAATTCCAGCAATTCCAGGGAACGAATTCCAGCAATTCTTGAACTTCTTTCCCTGAGCATAGTTTACAAAATGATGTTCAAATAAAGTCAGATATTACCTCATGTCTGGAGCTGTGTTAAAGCCATTCCGATATTTGTTATTAATTACATATAAAATGAAGTTGCTCTATCACCAAATACCGAGTTCGCGAAAGGTATTAAATAACGTATTAAAGTTTAATGTTAAATTCTTGATATTTATTCACTGCCATTCAGTAAGCTTTCGAACTCGCTTTACATTGTCTTTTGAAATGAACTTGAGTAAATAAATTTCTATTTATTTTTCTTTTTCGATTTTAATATCTTATCTTGTGTTTTCCGCGAATGCCAACATTTCTTTTTGCGTACTATTAAATGACCTACAATACCAATGGTCGGGGCATTTGATGAAATTGAAATGAGAGTGGTGTAACGAAAATAAAATTAATAGTATTTCCAGCGATGCAGGTCATTTTTAGAAAACCAATTTCAAATATATGAAAGATATTCAGCTTTCTGATAAGTCAGGTATTAAACTGAAATCTGTTCCGAAATTTAATTTATATATAGAAATAATAAAATATTTTCTCAGATGCCACATCTATTCTGTCTTAACCAGGCAAAGTTCTGAAACCCTTAATTAGTGAAATTCATTAGGTGCTATTAAATAAAGTTACGTTGTGTAAACGGTTGTGGACTCATATAATAAATAATATCAACAATTTTTTTATATGTATAAAAATAACGATAGTACGAATAGAAGAATACATAACTGATTATTTATTATATTCTCAACTTAAGACATCTGAAATAAACATTGAAAAGACTTAGTTTCAAATGCTACAACTTCACTGAAATTACTGAAATGAAAATATCAATGAGGTGGAAAATAAGCTTAATAGTATGTAAAATTATCATTTATCATGCAAAATATACTGAATAATTACGAAACAATCATTGGATTCTTAACTCATTATATTTACAAAAGAATTACATATATGGAAATGAACAATCTTTACTAATAATAAAGATGAATGCGTGTGTTAACTCTGCAGGCCTGAATAGTTGACCCAGACTACCGAACTTGGCAAATACATATTTTGGGGACCTGAGCGATAATTTTGAAATTTTAATGAAATAAAATTTAAGATAAATGTTGGCGTTTTTCCGTTATAATTTATAACTTTCACGTATCGATATTACAGCACAAAAATAAATATGCATATTATATTAAAATTAAAATACATATATCTTTTCTACTATACCAATATTTTGGCAGTATAAAGGGTTTTTTTTTATTTTTAATCACTTTTTTAAATATTTTAAGCGTTTCTTACATTAATATCTTTGCTTGTTGAAGTGGAATTCAAATTGTTTTCATTGAATTCCACTTCATTGCTACTACTATACGATTTTAACTTTTTCTCATTGTTGATGATCAAGGTATAAAGTTTCGGTTTATTTTCCTATGTTATGCAGGTTTCTAAACAAGGCATGCTTTTATTAAAATTTTCTAAGACAATCTATTAGATTCTAAGACATTTTAAATTTTCTATTAAAATAGCATAAATCATTGCCTGCCGAAATTTAAAGTTTAAAAATATTTTGCAGAGGAAGTCACTAAGACCACTTTACAATAATAATAATAATAATTAAATGAAATTTTCGACAGCTATTTATCACAGTAAACAAAATGTTTGCCAGTGGAAGCTAGTATCTCATAAGGAAAGGGAAACAGTCAATTTTCTTTTCGAACAGTCTCAACGTTTCTTTCACTTCTCTTTTCGTTCTGCTGCACCCAATCTGCACGGTAGTCCGATGCCTATTTTTTTAGAATAATACTCCATTTTTTCTAGAAATTTTAAGTGCACAGTTTCAGACATAAGCGAATCACGTCACTTATAATTTCTATTTGATGATTTACTTTCATAGAACATTAGGAAATAGAAACCGAAATTTGACACGGAATCATATTTGAAATCCCAAAATCGCCTACCAGATTTCATATGTTTAAATCCTTTTTGAGTTATCAAATTTATATAAAAATACAGAGAAACGGTCAACTCTAGACGAATTTGGTTCTAAATACGATATGTATTTGTATTTAAGATGCGAAATTTTTGTGTTGATTTTTATCTATCTAGCTGTCTTTATTTTGTAATTATCTTGTTAACTTATATTCGAAACCGGACGGTCAAACTTCCTCTAAATGGAATTTGATCAAAATTAGACAAAATTCTACCAAAATTGGTGTAAAGAACATATCCCAAATTTCATACTTCTATCTCAAAGCGCTTTTTCATTATCATGTTCCTATTGTATACGATAAACGTACCTAACTCCAAAAATTTGTTTTTCAGTCTCAGAGAAGCCTGAAGCGTGGTTTTAAAGCGTGAAGCGTCTCGATGTTGATTTATTTTTATTGCAATGCTTTTTCTTCGTATAATTCATGTAAGAGAAAATAAAAAACAGTGAGCAAAGACTCGAGTTTAGCAAAAGCATGGTACAAAAATAAGGCGTACTTCTCAACAAAAATTTGACATTTGGAAAAATCTTGTCTTAAAGACACATTTTTACAACATATATTTAAGTAATAATATAAAAAAACTTTAATATAAAAATATTTTCATTAAAGAACTGATGCATAGATACTTTAAATTGAATCGAAAAGTTTTTGTGCACTGATAATGATATATATCAAATCAATTCCATTAATTTGGATTTTTAATTTCGAGTTATATGAAGTCTTATACTTCTGTAACTTTACTTGGGCAGCTTTAGGGGTAAGGCAAGAAGAAAACCAACTAGATTTTTTTTTATTGGTTTAAATCAATTTCGTCCAACTAATTCTTAACTGGAAAAATAAGATTATGGAAAAATATACTTGAAGTCATCGTGGTCCTTTACATAAAACCAAAAATTGAGACTTCTTTCTGCATGTTAAGTATTGTAAAGATTGCTTTATTGTAAAGACTGCTTCGTTGCATGCTATTTGAATAGAGGTTTATTATTAGAGATATACTGTAATGGCTGGCTGCTGTTATGGCACATACCTAGAAATTGAATCAAATCAGATATTGTATTAGTTAAAAATATTTTGAAAATTTTTATCATCACAATCAGAAAAATGCTATGAAATTTACCCTTTAATGATTTTCAACTTAATTTTGAATGCATTGGAATTTTTTCCATGATATTATACCGTACTATGTAATTAATCTGCAAAGACGGTCAGCTATATTTTAGTATGAACTGCAAAGAATGAAAGCTTTAATACGATATCCTCTATCGTTTGTAATTTTTTTTCTAAAAAATTAAATATTTAAATATGTTTTCCATATTTTTTTCCATGATCGCTTAATAAAATAAACTGAATTAAAATAGCTTTAAAGGTAAAGAAACATTTTTCACCTTATGAATCTCGAGTTAGTTTCTGCTTTTTGTAATTTAATTATAATGAGCCATTCTAAGGTACAATTTATAAGCAAAAGTTGTGATGATTTTCTTTATTATGAACCTATGAACAGTATTTAAAATGACCTTTCTCGGTTTAAAAATGAAAAGAATGCGTCCATAATATCAGCGACCTGTAGCGAATGTTGACCTGCGATGTAAATCATTCTGTCAAAATAAGTAGGCACACCCATTTTCTAAATTTTATTAAAACGCTTGGCAGTTGCTTTTGTTTTTTTATCAGTATATCCGAGTGTTATAATAAAATATCGAAGGGCTGACTACACGTAGAGACACATTCCAATCTGATGGTTATTAAATAATGATAAAAGTATTCCAAAATATTTATACGCATATTGAATAAGTATTACAAAAATAATAAATATCACAAATCCAGGATTTATTATTTAAATTAATTCCTTCAAATGTATAATCTTTTCATTTATCATTAACGTTCGTAAAGTTGGCCATCATTTTCCAAGTTCCGTTGATAATGCCGTGCGATAGAATTGCATTAAGCTAAAAAGATGACATTTACAAACATTTTCTTTTTAATAGTTGTCCTCATATTGTTTTAGTACAGTATTGTTAACATTCTTCAATTGTATTCAATAGAATCTGGAATAAGATCCTGTATGCGTAAGGGTCTAACTAGTAAGAGTTTATCTTCTGTCGGTTTAGGCTTTCACAAGCATATAAACACGAAAACTAAAAAACATAATGATTTATATATATGAAATTTGGTAGATGATTTTGTGACTATAACTGTAATTATGGGTCAAATTTTGATTTCAATCGACAAGGAAAAAGCATTTGAAATGTGCGTTCGTTTTTCTGGTACTAATGTATTAATTGGATCCAAGCAATTTCTTGCCAAAAAGCACACGATAATAAGCTTTTTTGATATTATCGTTCACCAATAGCTCGCAATAAATAATATATACGTGCATTTATCAGAAAATATGCGATACAGTTTCGCGGAGACCAATCCCGCTGACTTTAAAGACAAAAGAACTTTGGGCTCGAAAAATTAAAGGTAAATGTTAGTAACTAATAGCTCAACATCACATTAGGCACGAAATTGCTTGATAAGCATTCAATTAGAAGTTAAAAAACAATTAAAACATTAATTTTATGCGCTAGACATAAGCAAGATAGTATCTTTGGTTGTCTTTTTGTTTGGGTAATATTATGCTGGGAATTACAAAGATAATGCAAAGATAATATAATTTATATTGAAGCTTAAGCTTTTTAATATTTCGTCATAGTGCTTAGTATTATGGAACATCTCATTCAAAATCTTAATTGCTGTCCACAAGATGTTGTTTCTCTTTCGTTTAATTTTAGAATTCACTACATATTTTGTAATAGAATAAATAAAATGAAGAATAAATTTCGAATTCACTACATATTTTGTAATAGGAAAAATAAAATGTCATAGTGCAAATTGAAAAAAAAAGTGTGAATTTAGATATTATTTGACAAGAGCAGAAACACTTTATTTGGTAACTCAATCAATTAAGATTTTAGTCATTGCAAATATAAATATATATTCTATTATATGACAAGAAAATGTTTCATTAAACGAATTTCAGAACAAACTATAAATCAATATCAAAAAGATAATAAAATGTTTTTTAAATGTACTCAATTTAAAATTCGAAATGCATTTTATTAAGCGGCATGGCATAAAAGTAATTCTTTTTTTAAATTCTGCAGAACTTAAATTGTTATTTACAAGGCAAAAGAGCACAAAAAAGGATACTTAAAAATAATTCTTAAGTATTTGAACTGAATTTTAAAAGCAAAAAATATTTAATTACGTAAACAATGCATCGCATGCATTTCAAATTAAAACAAAGAAATAGAAGAATCGGGAAATGAAAAAACGAAACTTCCAGCGCAGACGATTTCATCTGAATTGCCCAGGAATCATATTTTTCCTTTCAAAGATAGAATATTAAAAAAAAAATTATTTATTTTTTTCTCCTCTTTTGGAATCGAGCCAGCTATAAAAAAGATGGATTACACCTCCTATTTCTTAAGGAGAAGAATCCACAACACTCTTTTTCCCAAGAACCGGCTATTAATGTTATTTAATAGTTTCTCTGGCATTCGGTCATAAAAAAGGATTCCAAAAACATCTTAAGTTTCCGAATGATTGTTTTTATTCATATTTATTCTGTTTGAGACTTTTTATATGAAGAAATATTTTTTGAGGAAATATTTTTAAATTCAATGCTTCTTTTCTTAAAACAGTTGCAGACAAATAAAATGCTTTGGTTAGAAAAATAATTTCTTGTAAAAATATTATGTCGATCTTGGTTAGCATATCAAATCATGAAAACATTTCTGTAAGTTAGAAAGAAATTTTTTAGCATATAAAAGTAATATATTACTTTTAGTTTATTACTTTCATATGCTAAGTAAATATGAAGTAATAAACTTCATATTGACTTAGTGTTTATTAAATTATAATTGTTTTGAAATTGTTATTTAATAACATTCTCCGTCTCAGGTTAATCAGCTGTTTTTGATAAATTTCATGGGCGTCTTAAAAATACGGTGAATAAATCCTTATCAATCTTATACCAGATTTCGAGCATTATCCTTTTCACTAGTATAAAAAAAATGCAGACTAATTTGGTGAACTTTGTTCTAAAATTTAACATTTACTGGTAATCTTTATTACGTTGCGCGTAATATTCCCATAATAAATAAGGGATGGTAATATATAAAGTACCTTATAAAAATATTATTTTGGTTATATATACCTTTATCCATTTTAAATACTCTATCATAATTAAAACAAAAAAATTTGATAGTTTCTAAAAGACCGCAATCTTCTTCAAAAATGTCGACATTCCTTCTAATATTATATGATTTTATTTTGACATGAATATTTTTTGATCAGTTGCACTAGTTTCACCAATTATTCCAATTTCTTAAATCTAGACATCGATATCAGAAGTTAATGACTTGCAATCCATTATAATAAATTATCATTATCCATTATAATAAATTATAATTCATCAGTATTTGGATCCTTTTATGTAATCTAAATAAAATTCTTCAGAGAAGGAAGAAAGTAAAGAAATTTACTTCAAATAGGCTATGAGAAAAAAAAAAGAATATCAACGGATCCAAAGAATATAAAAACGCTGTTCGAAACTCTATGATAATAGAAAGCAAATTTTGACATGAATATTTTTTGATCAGTTGCACTAGTTTCACC
This sequence comes from Argiope bruennichi, assembly GCF_947563725.1. NCBI lineage: Eukaryota > Metazoa > Arthropoda > Arachnida > Araneae > Araneidae > Argiope > Argiope bruennichi. The sequence goes on from NC_079154.1 coordinate 64,121,961, forward strand.
AATTATGCCAATTTCTTAAATCTAGATATCGATATCAGAAATTAAATGACTTGCAATCCATTATAATAAATAATCATTATCCATTATAATAAATTATCATTATCCCTTATAATAAATTATTATTCATCAAAATTTGGATCCTTTTATGTAATCTAAATAAAATTCTTCAGAGAAGGAAGAAAGTAAAGAAATTTACTTGAAATAGGTTATGAGAAAAAAAAAGAATATCACACGGATCCAAAGAATAAAAAAAAACGCTGTTCGAAACTCTATGATAATAGAAAACAAATCTGAATTTTAAAGCACGCAATCCGTAATCATAATTACACCAATAACAATCACAAATCGATTAAAATCCCATCCACGATATTTCCTAACTCGAGCATGATGAATGAAAAAGATTCAGCAAACAGCTGCTACCACAATATTGATGAATTTGCCTTGCCGCTTAGACGTCAAAGAGACTCCTATTTCAAACATTATCTTCCAATTCATCCACTATTAGCATTAAAAACAGGTACTTAAAAAAAACTCCAGCAGCAAAAGACGAATGAATGATTGAATGGGCCATCTCAATCTTAACGAAATAAATTACGCCGGTTAAATCCAGAGGTATTTCTATTTCTTAGAACCGTTTTCATTCTTTTATTATTCCACCTTAAGACAAAAGGTCCCTCACCATTTACCCCCAATCTGCTATGTCTGCATGCCGATAGAGGCAGATATCCGAGCTCTTTGATTTCACAGCCACCGCCACGAGTTAATCAGGCTGTCACTGACCGCATTAACTGTTGGCGAACACCTGGTCACGAGAAGGCCAGATCGTGTGCAAATATCGAGGGGTTGATGTGAGCGGAATTTATTTGTTCCTATCGAAGCAGGTGATGAGACCAGATGAATAATTCCGCGTTTCACTGCGCTTCATGCAGATAAGGCTTGATTTACGGATAGGGGCATCTTGCTTGCCAGACAGTTTTGTCAAGAGTGGAAATCGAGTTTCACATGTGTCATTTGCAAATTCTTTTAATATGCTGTTCTTAATGAAATTGTTTAATAGATTCGATTAACTGAAACGGATACATCTTTGTGTAGCTTTTGTCAAAGATGTGCAATTAGCTACTATGACTGTTAATTGATTTTCGGTAGGCTCTATAATTGATACGCTGAAATGCATCAAAAGATGGTGGCAAGTTTTACAAGCATTATTATTTGACAATTATATTCCTTGAAACTATTCATTATGTGATTAATACAAATAGATATATTTTGGAGATTTTACAACTTACCCACTTTTGTTGTTTTGTTTGTTACCCATTTTTATTTGTTCCTATCGAAGCAGGTGATGAAACCAGATGAATAATTCCGCATTTCACTGCGCTTCATGCAGATAAAGGCTCGAATTACGGATAGGGGCATCTTGCTGGCTAGACACAGTTTTGTCAAGAGTGGAAACCGAGTTTCACATGTGTCATTTGCGAATTCTTTTAATGTGCTGTTCTTAATGAAACTGTTTAATAGATTCGATTAACTGAAACGGGTACATCTTTGTGTAGCTGTTGCCAAAGATGTGCAATTAGTTACTATGACTGTTAATTGATTTTCGGTGGGCTCTATAATTGATACGCTGAAAAGTATCAAAAGATGGTGTCAAGTTTTACAAGCATTATCATTTGACAATGCTTCTTGAAACTATTCATTATGTGATTATTACAAATAGATGTATTTTGGGGATTTTACAACTTACCCACTTTTGAAATTATACAATTAAATCAAAGAAGTCAACAACCCATTTCATTTACAATCAAATTTTGGCTACAGATATAACTCGTGCTATATTATTTATTGTATCTGCAATATAAATTGAACGTTGTTTATTTGACAGAAAATTACGATTGTTGCATGAATTTATTTCGCTTAACACATTGCAACATTTTTACTTTCTCGTAAACGTCTCGTATAAAAAAAGTATAGTAATCTTCAAAAAATTTGAACTCGAGATTTTGATAAATCTTTAGACCATCCCGAGTTCGAAAAACGCCTTTTTGGAAAATGTCCATCTGTCTGTCTATGACAAAGATAACTCAAAAATCTTTGAGCTACATGGTTGAAATTTGGTATACAACCTTTCACCAAATTTGCAGATTTCTATCAAATTTTGTGTAAAATCGGTTTTCAGGAAGTCCACATGTCCAACTGTTTGACTATAACACGATAATTATAAAACGAAGAGAGCTAGATAGATAAAATTTGGAATACAGATTTAACAACTATAGTGTAGACACCTGACAAATTTTGAGACAAATACAACTACGGGTTGACTGTCCCTCGGTCTGTGCTCAGAAACATGTAAACATGATCATTCAAAAACGAAATGACTGAAATATATGAAATATGGTACGGGATTTTGTGACTACTAGTGCAGCTTTATGTCAAATTTTTGTTTCAATCGATTGAGAAAAATGTGCCTAAAACAGAAATGCAAAAACGCATGGCAGAGATTGATCGCAAAATAATTCGCCGTGGATAATACGATAGATTCAGTAAAAATGTTAAATTCAGATCAAAAGTTAATATTTCGTAACTGTTGAGCGTGAATGCTATGTAAGGCGTTCTCTGGCATGACAAGTTTATTAGAGAGTATGAGGGAAAGTATTGGGGAACTACTCCAGCTAATTAAATCATCACTTGATCAGAGTGTGGTATCTTGCCATGTGATCTAACAAATTAGACAATCATTATAGATAAGTTATTTCCAGGCAATGATAAAATAATAAAATTGCCACAAAAGTTATACAAAAAAAAATGTTTTTTTTTTTAAATTGTTGAAGTTATTTATAGCTTAAAACCTACTGCATACGATTTTTTAAAGGAAAGTATTTATTCTAGATCTTTCAAAAATCTATATGTATCACCAATTTTTTTTTTTTTTTAATTTTTAGAATCTCTTACGTTGACTGAAAAAATTTATCTATTGAAACAGAAAAATAGCCAGAAAAAGTTCTAGAAAAATCTAGAAAAGTTAATATTTTTTCTTAAACTCGGAACGTCCCCAAACTCACAAGGGGGGGGGGGCAAGGAAGGAAGTTTTTATGAATGTGTGTTTGTACCCTGAATTGCCATAAAGCAATCTGGAAGTTATTGTTAGAATCCACAAGAGGGAGTGAAAAGTTCCAAAGAGAAAAAAAAGAGGGGGGGGGGAGGGACTATATCCGAGAACGGAACGATTTCTTACGGAACATTAACGATGAGGGAGGCAGGCAGAACGTTATTTTTCAAAACACAGGAAGAAAAAGTTAAGGAAAGAAAAATTTCAATCAAGAACCGAGATACACGCGAGATTTCGAACAAATTGTCAACCATTTCAAAGACGCATTTTTCTTTATAGCAGTCCTGCTTTTCCCATTACAAAAAAAAAAAAAAAAAAAACTGTCCGCTCGCAATTTTTTTTTTTTTTTTCTTCTTTCTTTTTCTTACTTCTAAGAATGTCAAAACATATGACTTCAAAAAAGAAATAAAGGCAAAATTACTATAAAAAAAATTCTGCAGTTTTTGTCTCCGTGCTGTTTTTATATCGCACGCCCATGGATAACAAAGCATGTTTACGCCGGTGCGAAACAATGCAAGGACAATCCGCCAAACCACGCCCGGCAGGGACGACTATTCGAAATCGTTGGGAAGTGGTTTGTAAGTCCAAACAGTTTTTTTTCCCTCCAGTCTCATTGCAAAGAATGTTATTTTAATGGGAGGAGTGCAGAAAATAGGTAACGTGATAATACGTCATCCTTCATCAAAAAAGACAATACAGTGGATCCCAGACTTCCCAATATGACTGCAATTTCATAATGCTAGGAATTCCAAACAACACTGAATTAAACAGTAATAAGGAATTATCCAGCTGTGGCCCTTCTCCCTGTCTCTCTGTTGTTCTCTATCTTCAAGTATCCTTGCTAATGCTCTATCACATTAAAATTATAAATGGCCAGAATGTTGTTGTTACATATAAAGGAGTAATATCTCAAATTCTGGAAAGATTTTATTATCCCCCCCCCCCTTCTTTCTTAGTAATAAAAAAAAATCAATTTTAAAAAAGATTGCGATTTTTCTTTTTGGAGTGCAGTTTTAAAGAATTTTTTTAACACCATAGAATTTTATAAGGCTATAATCAGTCTTATTATGATGAATCTGCAAAAACTGCTGAGTATTTTCAGATAAAGCAGACAATTCTTATTAAGGACTAACAGTATAACACATTAGTTCGGTTTTGAAGAGAAGTTGATCTTTACTAACAGGCATTTACAAATGATTCTTATTTTTTTAAAATAATTTTATAGTTTTTTTATTATATATTATAATTAGTATAAATATTCTTAAATATTAGAATAAGTTTATGCTCAAATGCATAAAATAAGGGACACAAAGTTAACAGAACATCATTCTCGGGGTTGTTCAGATACATTCGAAATAAAAGACAGTTTTTGCTTCATAATTATAAAGAGGCTAACAAATGTAAAGGGAGTGAAGCGTGCTTACCATTTACTTTCTGGCATTAAAATTAAAATAATAGATACATAAAAATACAATAATAAAATACATGAGCATTTGGTGAATGTGAAGAGTTTAATAGTTGAGGAACCATTGAAAAGGATAATATTATATTCAGTATCCAGCTTTCCTTTATCTATTGTTAGTTATAAACATTGATCTGTTGATAAGAATTCATCAAGATAATAAAATAAAACGGAATAAATAGATTACAACACTGATAATTACATACAGAATGTGATACTTTATTATGATCACTTCGTCAATATTTCGATTAGGATTCTTGTCTTTAACAAAATATTTCATCTTCTTGACATAGATTGATATTGATACTGGATACTGGATCTAGATGTCTTAAGGTTTTTTCAACTGCATGTCATAAATACACAATAGGATTGTAATCTGGAGATATTGGGGACCATATTAGCTAATTAGATTATGCCAGGATGCATCATCTTCATGAAAAGTCATCACCATTTGGATAAACCATCAACAAAATAAAATCTTCAAATACATCGTATTTAAAAGTTCATTAATAAGTTATGCCTAAATATTTAGTATTATGAAACAAACATTTAACATGAACTCATATAACATATCTATAATAACGAGAATGAAGGTCGCTATATAATGGAACCACTGCACTACCGTTTTTTTTTTTTTTTTTTTGCCTAGATTTGTTTAGTTTATTTAGTTATATTAACGTCCCGTTTGAAGCAACACTGGGGCTATTTTGGGACGGACCTCGTAATTTTGAACCGCGGCCAGATGACGAGGACAACACCTGAGCTGGCACCCCCCTCACCACACCACACCAGCGGGAGGACGTTTGGTCAGGACGGATTTAACGTGCAACAGACCCCCTTATAGGACGGTTCTTCGGTGGAATCGGGTCTCGAACCTGGAACCCTCCGATTCAGAAGCCGAGACCTCACCACCAGGCAACCGCGGCCTTTTTTGTCAAAAGTTCAGTCATAACATTTTATGTACAGCTGCATTCACCGACTATTTCACAAATGCGGAGTTTACCTGAACTCATTCCAAGTCTTCTAGCTCCTACAAACATCCCGTAAGCAAAATATATCAAATCATGGTGGTTGTTTTTTTCTACCTCCATGTATATTAAGAATTCCCCTCTACTATTCAATATCTCAAAACTTCTTATTTCGTTGATGAAAGGTCCGCTTCAAAAGTGACCTATTTCTAATAATGAAAAAAAATGCAAATAACATGATTTTTGAAAGATAGAATTAGTTGTATTTTATTCTTACTGAACTTATGTGAAGCGAATGAATGAACTACTTTCAGAGCGACCACAGCGTAATGTAATAAATAATTTGCAAAAACTGCTGGGTGGCCTTCATAAAGAAACCACAAAGTGCATAAGTTGATAAAATGCAGCGAAATATTGCTTTCTTAATAGTATGCTAGTGATGTATCTTTCAGATATGTAAATGAAATTTTCTAATATCTGTCGTCATAATGAATTCAATTCACGTGATTACTCCGTGCTTAATGCTAAATATAACGATAAACTCGCATCTAGCATCTAAATCTTCAATCTGGTATCTAAATGCATTTTGTTTTATATTGTGGGTTAGTCGACTTTTTTTTTATCCTTCAGCAAGATACAGAAATTAAATTGCCACAGCGCATTTAACGTGTATCACGGAAATAAAAATTTCATCATGTATTCTATTAATTCAAATAACTTTGAAAAATTGTGAGAATTGTAACAAATTGTAGTCACAAGATAATTCATAACTTTGAGAATTGTAACAAATTGTAAAGTTAGAATAATTCATAACTGAAGAATAGTGAGAATTGTAACAAATTGTAATCTCAAGGTAATTCATAACTTTGAAAAAATTGAGAGAATTGTAACAAATTGTAACGTTAGAATAATTCATAACTGAAAAATAGTGAGAATTGTAATCTCAGAGTAATTCATAACTGCCGTAAAAAAAACCGTCTCCATAAAAAAAAATCATTCCGAGTAGATTACTTTTTTTTTTTTTTTTTGCCAGTGATATTATAGAAATTTGGATGTCAAGCAATAACCATTTATCTGTTTATTGGCTGTCAATCTGCATTACGCTCAATTTTACAGAATTCACCCTAATAATAATATAATTCAAAATGTAAAATCAAAAAAAAAAAAAAAAATATTTTTCCGCTTTCTATTTTCAAACGTATTCAGGATTAATTAGTTGAAGATTTTAGAAATCAGATAATTACTGAATAAAGAATTCCAGAATGGTAAAAAAGAGAAGAACTCACGAAGCATTCGTCAACTTTTCAAACATGACTTCTTATTTATCCGAAATAAACACTCGAGTGCAAATGAATTGCATTGATTAACGGAGTCGAGAAGTAATTCCACGAAATCGTTTATTTCGAGTTTTGAACCGAGAGGAATTTTAGCGACAATTGGAATTGAAAGCGAACAAAGAAAATAAAAAAAAAATTGCTAATCACCGAACGAATTTGAGTAATTGGTTGGTGACTCAAATGCTGAGTAATTATACGAAAACGGTGAAAGATAATCTTCTTAACAAAGTTTCTATTTTTTTTTCTAGAAAAATTAATGAAAGTTGCTTACTATTGTTTTTAAAACTGAGAATCCTTGATGAACAACATAGCATTTATTACGATTATTTTTGAAGTTAGGAATGCAATGGTCATCAGTGCTTTTTTATTGTAAATTAAATTAAAATATATTTTAAAGAATAGTTAGAGAACTTTTAACTCGGAAAATCAATATTATATGTTTTTGGATTGTTCCTCGCCCGTAGCTCGTAATATGTATTTTTTTAAAGCAGAGGGAAAATATAACTTCACATAAAGTCGCTTATAAACATATTAGATAACGGATGAAATAACACTAGATTAAAGCGTAATATCATGTAATTTTTTAAAGTAGAGGGAAAATACAACTTCACATAAAGTCGCTTATAAACATATTAGATAATGGATGAAATAACACTAGATTCAAGTTCTTTATTCCAGTAATTTTTATCGAATTCTACAGATTATCGATAATAATAATTTAAAAATTCGAGTTAACATTTTTTTTTTTTTAAATTTCAAGAACATAATCCAAAATTATATTCCTAACATGAAAGGAGAAGTTTAGAAAGATAAACTACTGAGTTACTTTTATTTTAAGAAGTACTAGAAATAATAATAATAATAATAATAATAAAAATATTTTGTTCTTTTAGAAACTTAGAACTTCTAATTGCAAAAGCTATCCCTGCCAATATTTATGTTAAAATCCAATTTTAAAGAAAAGATGGAAATGTTATAAGGTTGTACAGTATAACTATTTCAATAAATAAATACGGGGAATACAATCTAACATTGAAGATTACATCTAGCAGAAAAATTTGACACAAATTAATACATTATCGAATATTTCGAAGTCTAAATTTTCTGTATCAAAATTTTATGAAGAATACCTTTAGTCATCAAATTCATAAATTAAATCACCTAATTCAAAACAGTTCTATCTCGAGAATTTTTCATATCATATGCTTATGATAAACGATTTATCAATCGCTTGAAATCATCAGAAGAAAAAATACCCATTCATTTACCCTTTCCTTAAAACAGTGATAAGAAATGACACACTGTTGATCTCAGCAGGCTAGGTCTTCCGATGATATTAAGAGCTCGAAGCGATAATGAAAAGAGCTTCAAAATGATCTGTTAGGCGGACAGTAAGACGTACAAATAAGGGACATTGTTTCATATCTGCTCGTCTAATGACAACCTAGGCGATACGAAAACCCACAATTGGAAAGCGGCTCTGACAACTCTTCGGAAGACCAGATGTTGTTGGAGAGAAAGAAACTATCGTCCAGCCGATCTAAGTGGTATGACATGGGCAACAGGTCTATAATCTAGCAAAATCCGTCTCTCGTGTCTCTTGCCCATTACGAGATTTGTCTTTGACAACAAGGCGTGGCAGACGCTTGTAACAATGAGGCACTTTTCTCGTTCGACAACAGCCTTATGATTTCTTATCAGCGGAATGACGCACATGTTTGGATTGTATTGATTCGATAATGAAGTTTTTAACTACCAGTTAGGATCCATCTTTTTTTAAAAGAATGAAATTTGTTTGGTAACACAAAGCACGTTTAAAAAGTCCGCGCATTATACTATGAAATCCTCCAAGGACCTTTCAATTATGGCTTAAGAATGAAGAGCCATTTATCAAGGATCTTCTTTTGACTACCGATGGAAAATACAAATACAATATATTAATAGAATGTAACAGCATCAGCATAAAATCCAGTTCAAATATGGGATAAATGTGTTTAGGTGAAAAGCATGTAGTGATACTTGGAAAAAAAATAATGCATATTATACATATTAAGAAATAAATGCTGTAATTAAATAAATGCAAATCAATTTTTTTAGAGAGAAATGTAAATAAATATCTATTTTATTATATATTTGACCAGTAAGGACCTGAATGAAATTATAAATAACGTTTAGGAATCATACACAACAGCTACCCTGCCGTAGTATCCTGCGAATCTAGCCTAATACATATTTTTATACATTGACAATAATTAGCCAATTTTGTTATAGGAGTAGCGTTCACAGCATAATATATAAATCTTCAAAAACCTATCCCAAAATTTTTGATGAATTAAATAATCGTTACATGGATAAATTCCAATCAAAGCAACAGAAATTATACCTTGAAAACCGTAGAAAAGTCAGAACAACGTGCAATTTAGAAGTCATTCTTCGTCGAACTTTTATTGCAAACTGAATGATTTGATACAAAAGATGCAAAAATTTCCACTTTTATTTGGCAAACAATCCATTTCTAACAAACAAAACATTTATATGCGCATTATTTCATAACAGCAATCATTTAACCACCAGTAACTTGATTAAACAACATTTTTATTCGTCATGTCATAAAACAAACATACTTTATGCATGTAGAAATGTTTTATATTTTGAAATTATTCATGAAGTACAGAATTGTATGTTTTCCCAGCTGTCTCTTATCCAATAAATCATCCATTAGTTTTCAAATAAATATATAGTTGCAAAAACTGTTTGATTTTTAAAGAACGTATTTCTAAAATATGATTGGCGATAGTTTATACTTCAAAAAGCTTTTATGCCTTTTCAAGTTAATAGCTATTTGAAACTTGTTTATGACTCCATCTGCCTAAAACTTTCCGTTTATTTTGTTTAGAATATCAAGTAGTTCCAGTAGTTACTATTTTATATTTTATTATGCAAATTATGTAGTCTGAAAACTACGAAGCAATTTGCAAATATCCGATGTTTCAGAGTGACTCGAAAGAAAAGATAGATTAAAAAAAAGAAGAAAAAAATATATATTTTTTTAATTTAAAGGAATTGTAGCGTGATTATATTTCCAGTACTTTTGACCAAAAACTCAAACTGTGATTTATTCCAATCGAAATTTTCTTCAAAAATGTATAAAATATAAAGATACCAAACCTATTACTGCCAAATAAAATACTTTACGGACAAATAATAATAATGATAAAGATAACACTTAGTTCTTAGCTATTGTTCTTTTTTTCTTATATATATAAAACAGGTGAACAATTTATCTTCTTAACTCCAGTTATCTATATACATATTAACTTAATATTTGTAGGTCGGAGTTGGAGTTTTTTAGTTGTAAATAGTGCTATGTATAATAAAACATAAAACATCATTAAAATTCTTCACATTGCTGATCATCGACGTAGAGCAACTAAATCTGAGAAGTAATTATTTCTTGAAAAATAAATACTCAGTAAGAAAAAAAAAAATCAAAATTTTAATTAAATTTACAAATAAAAATTCATCCACATTTTAACATTTTATCTCTATAACTTAGGAAAACATTATAACACAAAAGGCATTTTTACGCTATCTTAAAAATCGGCAATCCATTTTGCAGCGTTATAAATTTTATTTCTGAATAATTGTTTAAAAATATCGTTAAGCATAATAATACTTCAGTACCTGGTTAGACCATGCTTCGCTCAGTCAAGTTTTTTTTTTTGTACAATCGTAAATAAAATCCTATCTATGGCTCGTTTAAAGTTTTAACGAAATTTAACTGAATTCCAAAAGCGGGATTGAACATGAAAAAAATAAATAGGAGTCCGAAGCCCTAACCACTTCCATCTCTGAGACGCTTATGCGAATCATATATAGCCACATGTCAATATTTAGTTAATTTTTTTTTGTATAAAATTTTGTTTTTTTAGGAAAAACACCTATATAGATAACCTTAAAAAGCAAAGCATTATCTAAATGCAATATTTGACGCAAATCTTTAGAACAGTTTCCGAGATACATGAAATAATTTTTTTTATATATACAAGAATTGCTCGTTTAAAGTTATAAGTTAATAATACTTTTCATTGCTTTAATTACTGGATTAATACTCAAGCCCATTGCAATGATGTTAAATATGTTTTTGTTTGTTGCGTGCATGTCCTTTAGCTCTGCAATGAAATAAGAGCACATTTTAAAAATAAAATGATGGAAATCAAGCCTGCAACATTATCATGATGCACAGTCGCCTTAAGTTATTTCAAAAGAATCTTGCGTTTCCTCAGTTAATGAAGTTAAACATAATCTTGCAATCCGCAAACTTAGGTCCTTTGAAATCTTCGCTTTCTCTCTTTAAATCAACCAAGCTAATTAATTAATGAAACCCGCGACTAAATTTCGTGAATTCCTGTTATTTTCAATTTTTGCATTTTCTCTAGATTCATTAATTTATCAAACCATTCATTATGATAAGCAAAATTTTCATTTTACGACAAAAATAATCGTAGATGTCGATTTTTGTTGAGACTATTGATAAAGTTCTTTCATTTCTTTTAGAATCGCAATAGGCGAGAAGTCAAGACTCTAGTCAAGGACATAAAAGTGGATATGATGCAAATGAAATCTGCAGATTAACGGATTAATCATTTAGGATTAATGCAGATGTTTAAAGATAATTATCGACTAAGATATAGACCTCGTCATTTAACATAAGATCAAAATTAAAAGGATCAGTTGAGAAATATTTCAAACATAGCTTAAAAAAAAAGAACACATATATATTATCCTTTATCTTCTGTTGAATAAATACGACATGTATCTTGGAATGGAAAATCCATTTTTCCAACCTTTTAATGGAAACTGAAATTAGTAGTCATTTTGAAAGTGTTAATGCATCTTATGAACAAGAAACCTTTCTATCAATTAAAATATTTTTATATTAGTTTTCAAGTTTATTATTAATTGCATTAATTATTTTAATAAATCACTCATCGTTTGCAGGTTGTAACAGGAGTACAATTAACTGTGAAATAAGACATTCCTTTTTTTAATTATATATTTTTGGTTTAATTTACTCATGCATGAAGTCAGTTTGACTCATAAGGTTAAAAAACGATCTGCTGAACCTGAAACAAGTGACCTTACACGAACGGCATTTTGTTTTCAACTAGTTTGGGAGAAGGAATTTCCACAATCGCTGCAGTGAATGATGGAGTTACCATATCATGATTGCACGATTTCATTCCCTGAATAACAGCATTGCTAGCTTTATGGGTTATTCAAGGGAAAAAAACATATCATTTTTCTGTTAAAGCTAAAAAATTGAAACATTGTAAAATTCTAAGGCGAATTTTCGCTACTTCAGTCACTCTGCTAAATTTGAAGGATGAAACATTGTAAAATTCTACGGTGAATTTTACCTACTTCGATAACTCTGTTAAATCTGAAAGATGGAATATCGTAAAATTCTACGATGAATTTTAGTTACTTCGGTAATTCTGTTAAATCTGAAGGATTGAAACATTGTAAAATTCTACGGTGAATTTTACCTACTTCGGCCACTCTGTTAAATCTGAAGGATGAAACATTGTAAAATTCTACGATGAATTTTAGCTACTTAGGTAACACTGTTAAATCTGAAAGAGGGAACATTGTAAAATGCTACGGTGTATTTTAGCTAATTTGGTTACTCTGTTAAATCTGAAGGATGAAACATTGTAAAATTCTACGGTGAATTTTACCTACTTCGGCCACTCTGTTAAATCTGAAGGATGAAACATTGTAAAATTCTACGATGAATTTTAGCTACTTATGTAACACTGTTAAATCTGAAAGAGGGAACATTGTAAAATGCTACGGTGAATTTTAGCTAATTTGGTTACTCTGTTAAATCTGAAAGATGAAATATTGTAAAATTCTACGGCGAATTTCAGCTACTTCGGTAACATTCATTTTTCATCCGTATATGAAAACAACATTTACATATTTTTTTCTGTCATTTTCGATAGCAGAATCTATACAGCGCAAATATGGATTAGAGATTTTAAAGATTTTTGTTTTATTAAGTTTTAAAATTCACGTTTTAGAAGTACCTATTTGATACTTTTTATCAAAATAGTCGGTAAGGATTGTTTACTCGAATTTCGTTGATTCATCAGTTATTTCGCCTTTCACTTGTTGATCCAGATGCGTTTTCCATGTAGCATGTTATAGATACCAAAATAAATCAGGAAAGGAAAGTTTCAAGCACGAATCTTTTAAGATAAATATTTTATATTCTTGACATCTCTACCACCTGTCACTTATACCATAGCAAATTCATTTTAGTTTGGGGCAAATGGTCGAAAAGTTTCACGCATGAATAACAAGTGAATAAGAAAGACATGCAAACAGATGTGCCATCACGGAATGTAAAAACAGCTGCGTCAGTATCTTTCTTCCAATAAGAAAGTTTATTTACTATGATTAATCTTCCTTCGTTTACTTTACAAACATGATTTTCCACGCCGATTGTGAGGTCAAGAAAAAAGTAACCTCAGCACACTATTAGAAGATTTTTTTGTTCTGAATCATTATTATAAATTATCCACTTATGGTACCAAAACTAGAAAGGAAAATATTAGAATTTAAAGTAACATTACAACAAATAAAAGGTCTTGGGTTTTTTTTCTGCTTTTGTTGCTGTTGTACTTCAATTCCGTACTTTGGTGCAAAAGGGCCAATGGACAGTTTCAATAATTATAAAATTCTACCCCATGTATTTTCAAAATAATAGAGAATATCTAAGGCTTATAGGTTCAAATAGAGAGAATATCTATGGCTAATAGATTCAAATAGAGAGAATATCTATGGCTAATAGATTCAAATAGAGAGAATATCTATGGCTTATAGGTTCAAATAGAGAGAATATCTATGGCTTATAGTTTCAAATATAGAGAGTGCATAGGACTTATAGGTTCAAACGTTTGAAATTTTTCTCAATGTTCAATGTTGAAGGTTTAAAAGTCCAATGTTCACATTTAATAGTAGTTTTGTCTCATATTAAATTAAGATACAACAGGGATTTCATAAACTGAAAGTTCTGATTTCTTGCAATATCGACTTTTATTAAAAATTGCTACAAATAGTTTATTGTTAAGATGAAAATTTTTCGCAATTCTAAAGGAATTGTTTTAAACTTTTAAAACCATTTTACAAAAATCAAAATATGTTTCAAATTCCGATATTTAAGCATTGGATGTTTTCTGACATTTTGTATCTTCTTAGAATAGTATCAGGCTAAATTTTGTATACCGAAAAAGTGTAGATACTATTTTATCAGATGTTAACTCATATTTTCTGCATATTAATAGAACTTGAGAGGTGTACAACAATTCGCGAAGAAATTTTGATATATACATAACCGTTGCTTTAATCAATATGTCACCTTTTAGGCACTTAAAGAAACATTACAACAGTACGTTAGAATGTCATATCAATCAATTTACATTTTCATGCCTAAATTATTAATGCTTATTATGCCATTCGTTATTAAAGATTTAATTGTCTTTTCAATCATGATCATATTTTTATACACGATAACTTCGTTTATTTCATGATTTTACCAAAATTATTTTGGATGTTTTCCTGACTTCATGATTGCAATCGAATTTGTAGTTCAGTATCTTGGCTTTCCAGTACATTTTCACTTTAAAGGAGTAGGGCCAAATTCATTAAATGCTCATACGATTTTCATTGCAGCGTAACTTATAAAGATGATGATTATCATGAAACAAAATAATTAATCGACCGCATGCGCTTCAAAATAAAATTATTAGTTCTTTAAATAGTAATATCCTCATAAAAGCTAAACTTCAAGCAAGAATTTCCGGTCACTTAATACTGACTAAACTTCTGACAACGAAATGCTAAGATGGTTGCTTCCGTTGGTAACGTTTGTAGCATGAATACCAATGAGTTAATGTGTCAGCCATAAATTATCCTGTTAATAAGCGCCCATTGTTCCAAGAGACAGCAGAAAGCATCATCTGAATGAAATTTAGAGTTGTTACAGGAAAGATTTCCGAAGTTTTACGACCTTTGCACTAGGATTCCAATAGGCAGCTCACAAAAACTTGCCGGTGGAAAGCACTCAATGGAAGAAAATTGAATCACGGCAGATTAAACTGTAAGTGATTGTTTCGGCGTAATTGTGAGTGCAATAAATATATCATTCGACGACAAGATTTCTAAAGTTTTCCTTTTACTCGTAGCATAATTGGTGCGAAGTGTGTCGAGGTTGCATGTTGTTTCATTAACAAAGTAAGATTCGCACAAGTGAATGAAGGGATGACGTAAAACAACAACCAATGTTACTTTAGATCAATGCCAATGGATCTAATACGCCGAAGTCCAACGAAATTCTCAGAAGGAAGTGCTTGAAAATTTTCACGGAAGATGTCTGTATAACTTTTTTTCATATTTATCTATAACAATAATGAATTTGACATAATGACAGTGACTTATTTACAATCTTATTTATAGAAAAACTTCTGACAAATTCTTTTGAGTATTTAATGTGTGTGTATGCGTCCATGCGCGTGCGTAATGGAAAACTGGATAAATTGTGAATGTAAAATATTTGAAATTTAATGAAATTTGGGAAAAACCTTTAATCAAACAGTGTTTCAAAAATTAGTAAAATACAGATTTAGCTTCTTTTTAAAAACGTATAAGAAAGTGCCTATTTTGTCTTAAAAAACAAAGCTATACTATGCAATACTAGCAAATACTATGTTAAAGCAAAAACTTTAACATGATATTTCAATTCAGCGAGCCACTAGCTTGAAAGTGATTACCTCTTCTGTTAAAAACGTATAAAAAAAGTGTCTATTCTGTCTTGGAAATACAGAAAGCAAAAACTAATGAAATTCATAATATTTCAATTCAATGAGTGACTAGCTTGAAAGTGATTACCTCTTGAGTGTGATTTCTTCTTCTGTTTTAAAAACGTATAAAAAAGTGTCTATTCTATCTTGAAAATGAAAAAAAAAAAAAAAAAAAAAAAAAAAAGAACTTTCGGAAAAAAAAATATAGCATTTCACATTAATGGGTGACTAGCTTGAAAGTGATTATCTCTTGAGTATAATTACCTCTTGAGTGTGATTACCTCTTCGGTCTTAAAAACGTATAAAGAAGTGTCTATTTTATCTTGAAAATACAGAAAATAAAAACTTTCGGAAAAACATAGCATTTAAATTCAATCCATGAGTGACTAGCTTGAAAGTGATTACCTCTTGAGTGTTATTACCTCTTCTGTCTTAAAAACGTATAAAAAAAAAACCTATTCTATCTTGAGAATGCAGAAAATAAGAACTTTCGGAAAAACGTAGTAATTTTAATTCAATGGTTGACTAGATTGAAAGTGATTACCTTTAACAGCTATATAAATACGGCAGCGATGTTCAAAATTAAGTGTTTTTTAAATTCATTTATTAGAAAAATCCGTTTCTGGTTATGCAGTTAGAAGATTCTGAACAGCTACAGTACATGAAGTTAAGTGCAGCAAGGCATCTCCCTACAACATCCCGCACTTATAAATATGATTAAAATTTCAATTTATTTAAAATATGTCGATCAGAATCTCATTCTAAAGAATGAAAGGATATTATAAAAAGACCAGAATTATTTTCTTGAAAAATTATTCATAGGAAAGGAATATTACTAATCCGAAATAAAATATTTAAGATTCTAATATATAATCAAAAATATAGATTAAATACGAATTAGTATATTTATTCTCAGAAATCAAGAATATAAGAAAGTAATTTTCTTACATACAAGCTAATTGTTGGCTCATTTTAATCAGCTAATTTTGAAGCAACACACCAAAAATAACTTTTAGACACTCAAATTGAAAGCAATCTTTGCAAGCAAGATCTTCAGAATGATTGCAAAATAACATATTTCGGTTCAGAAAGTTTTTGAAAAGATAGCCCTTCAGGATCTCTTAAATAAAACCAACTGATATTTATATCTTGGGATTCGAAAAGAGTCTAGAGGATGTTCGAATATTCAGTCGTTTTCCAAAGAATTTAAATATTTTAAAAACATCTTGGAATTTATCCAACGATCGCTGTTTAAGAAAACAAAGTTGTACGGTTCGATAGGATAGAAATCCTCCCTCTCTCTGCATTGGTAATCTTTAATTCACTATAAAAGACGCAAATATAATCAATAGCAGCAAGAAAACGAACGTCGAATTTCACTTAAACTCCTCCGCTTCCAATCCTCAGTCGACGATGCAAATGAGACATAAAACCTTTTTTTACCTCTCTCTCTCTCCCTCTTCGGGTTAAACTTCCAGATTCGGTCCAATAAAACCCAAGCGAGAAAAGTTTTATCTTACAACATCGATTAAATAACAAGCAAACAACCTCCAAAAAAGAAGAGGCACTACTGCTGCTGCAACTACTGCCGCTTGCAACTACTTTTGGAAACAATTTAATTCCA
Organism: Argiope bruennichi; assembly: GCF_947563725.1. NCBI lineage: Eukaryota > Metazoa > Arthropoda > Arachnida > Araneae > Araneidae > Argiope > Argiope bruennichi. The sequence goes on from NC_079154.1 coordinate 64,139,325, forward strand.
CCTAGGGATAAATCTTCTGCAAAAATACCCAAAATGAGTCCTCTTCAGGTCTGGAGGACGAAGGAAAAAAAAAAGGAAAGAAAAAGAGATGGAATAAGAATTTGTTCATTTTTCTTTTATTCTTTCTCTTTATCTTCCAGAAGAAGTTGTGACGTGTAGTAAGTGCAAAGGCCCGGGATGCTTTAATGGGGTAATTCTCTTGACAAATAGGTTGCTTGTTTCAAGCTAAGGTAAGAGGATAGGGGGGGAGGGGGTGCTGGCGAGGTAATCGCTTACATCCGAACAATTCCGGGGCAAAACAGCAGAGTTTCAATGGCTTGAAGCGCCGGAATCGCTCTGAAATTAAAATTCGCAAAAATTCCTAAGGGGATGGTAAAGCAGGTATGCCTAGAAATAAAGTAAGGTTTCAAAGGTCTTTCAAGAAAAGTACCCTAGTGCTAAAAATCGTTCTGTTTTTATTCCTGTCATTTGATTATGATAAATAGTACATTTTTCAATAAAAAAAATCAGTAGGCAATCTTTTTTGCAATCACTATTTTGGAAGTGCTCTTATCTTTTAATATTTTTTTTCTTTTTCGACAATTCTAATTACAATATGTTTAAATATTTTTCTCTCTTGTACAGTGATATATTTCTCCAATTGGTTTAATAACAAATGATAAGAAATACAAACTATTAGAGCAGAAAAAGGACTGAAACATTCATTTAGAAATTAAAGTTAGAAATAAAATTCAAATGGTAAAAAAACGTTAGTATTTGATCTTTAATTATTTTAAACATAAATGCTATATCAGCTTGACTTAATACGTTAATGTACTAAGATATTATTAAACACGGATTTTTATTAATTTACGATTTTATTTGATTTACGATACGAAATACGATTGATTACGATGAAATACTATAGAATTAAGAAGCGCAGCGGTAGATTTATGAGTTATTACAATAAAAATGCATTATTTATTGATTAATGCATTTCCTAATAATAAATCCTAACTGAAATTGTAAATCAATGCATGACTAAATGGATGAATTTGAAAGAAAAAGACTAACAATTTCAAATAAGAATGCTCGCGAAATAAAGATTCAACTCTCACATTTAATTTAAATATTACTTATCTCATAAAGAGTATAAATAAATATAAAGAGAGCATGTGAGTTCTCGAAAAGTAGGTCGTTTTTTAATACCCGAATATTTACACAATAGTGGTGAAAATTCAATGAAAAATGTAAAAACGCAGGAAAAAACCGCTACTGATTTTAACTAATACTAAAACAAGTAACTAATCTGCCAGCTTTTTATTCTTAGTATACGTTTATAGTTTCGTTACGCTTATTTTTTTCACAAAAAAAAGTGGAAAATTAATTTAAATTCCGAATAATTGTAGTTTAATAAAATATACGTTTGATTTATCTCCATTTTACTATTCAAAATTGTTCCTAATTATATAAGCAGCGATAACGTATTACAGTAATTCAGCAGAAATAAAATGGGTACCACTGATTATCGTTATTATTATATTATCATATTTTATTTTAAATAGATACAAAAACTATTTTTAATGATAATGTAATCCAAAGTAATTGAAGTATAATTTCATAATTTAATGCTTTAATAATTAATGTAATAATTTTAATGCTTTAATAATTAATGTAATAATTTTAATGCTTTAATAATTAATGTAATAATTTTAATGCTTTAATAATTAATGTAATAATTTTAATGCTTTAATAATGTAATAAAGTTTTTAAAAGTCCTTTCTTAGTGAGCAGCTACAATTTAAAAAGTTACAACGTAAATGTTAGCTGCCAATCTCCGTAGCTCGAATTCCTTCGGACAGTAAGGTAGAACGTATTTTAATCATATTTTTTGCCGTGTATAGTGCATAACGTCTAGTACAGGGGTGGCGAACCTTTATGGATCAACGTGCCATTTTTTTCTAAAGTAATGTTTAATGATGTATAGACGTGACGTCAAATAATTTTGATTCGTGATTATTGTTATAATAATAAAACTAAATACTAACAACTCAAAACTCTTTATTTACTACGAAAAAAATACATTTTGCATTGTATAGAAGTAAAGGTTTTAGTTATACGAGTCATTCAAATTAAAGTTACGTTAGTGTGGCTTCTGTGGTTGCAGATTAGATGACAAATAACCTATGTTAGGATTGTAAGATGTTACTTTTAGCAGAATGCACGTCGAATTGGTGTCATCTGCCAAACGGTTTCTAAGAGTGTCTTTAATGCTACTCACATCTGACAATAATGATTAGCAGGCATAGGTGGATGAAAATATGGTTAAAATAGCATAAGCCAACTTCTCAAAACAGTTAAATGTGTCTGGAATCGAATTCATTGTTTCCAAAATTGTTACTGGCATTTTTACTTATATTGCTTGTCAATCTTTTTGTTTCAGTCAATTCCAACTGTTCCCTTGTTTAAATAAATTTTTGAATCTATATGGACTGGAAATCAATCAGTTGCATTTAAAATTCTTTAATTTCCCACTAATCGAATAGGGATTAATTCCATTTATCAAATGAAGTCACATCAGGGTATCTCGCTCAAACTTCCTTGATTGAAGAATCAATTACGGAAATAAATTCTTCAATAACTTTTTCTTTGTCTGGTTTCTCAAGTACACCTAAATCTTTGATTTTTTTTTTTTTTTTTTCAAATTTAGGAAGTATTTGTAGTTTTTTGTAATAATATCGTTCCTGAAATCATGCAGCGCCAAAAACGCGAATGAGATCCATCATGACGTTAATTGTTTGATTTGTGCCTTGAAGCTTTGCTTTCAATTCATTGAAATGCTGGCATGTGTCTATAAATACAACAATTTTGAGAGCCACGTAATATCCAACAGCTGTGAGTATTGTTCAATTTCCCCCTCATTTTCCAGAAACAGTCCGATTTCTTCCAAGCAGAGTCAACAAATCTTTGAAGTACGTTCCCGCAACTCAAGCAGCGAACATTATTATACATTATACACCAAGTTGACTTCATCCACAAAGCTTCAATTAAAGTCTTTTCGCTTACTTCAAACCTATTCCATTATTATTACTTTCGCTTATTTATTCCATTTATTTCGATATGATGTTGACTATTTTTGTGACTAACGCCTTTATATTATCAAGAAATGCTAAACCACTCTTAGAATACAAGACTTGTTGGTGAATAATGCAATGGAATTCAAAAATCGAATGCCCTACGTCTGTCGGAAATAAACTTTTTTTTTTTTTTTTGCCCACCCTATTTGAAGCGCTATCGGTTACTGAAACAATTCTTTTCAAATCAATTTCTTTCTCAGCAAGCAAATTTTTAACAGAAGTACAAAAATATGCGTTTTTAAAAAAATGGAATGTGAAATTTTAAATAGAATGGGAACACTCGTGTTTGTTCGTAATACTTTGTAATGAACTTTGTTATTTTGAACTAAAATGCAAACTGCTTTGATCAGCGGCGTGCCCAAAATATTGTGTCGCGTGCCATCAATGGCAAGCGTGCCACTGGTTCGCCATCCCTGGTCTAGTATACGGGAGACCAAATTTCGAAACGGCAAAACGTTTTTTTTTTGGGGGGGGGGATATTTAGATACGAATCACATTTATTACATATGAATATTTTTCAATCTTACCTACATAGGAACCTGTCATTTAAATTTAAAAAATCGTGAATGTACTTAGTTTATTATGTTAATCGAAATGGTTAACACAATAATTGCATTGCTACTATTGGATGCGAGCCGAACGTATTCGTATTCGGATAATGTCATATAGCGCCATCTAACAAAATTTTGAGGTACCAGTAAGTTATCATCCTAAAGCAACATTGCAAGTACCACAAAAATTTATAAGATGGCGCTATAAGACATTGCCAACATGAGAGCACAAAAAAAGACTAATAGTTATTAAAAAATATAGATTTTTTTTGTTGTAAAATCGCGTTTTTCAGGAAAGGCACTATATAGATAAATTTAAAAAAGTAAAACCTTATCTAAATCTATGCAATTTAATCAAAACTGTTAGAGCCGTTTCCGAGATACACGAAATAAATTTATGAATTTACTAGAATTGCTCGTTTAAAGTTATAAGATATGGTATTTTATCATATACAATGCATGCAACCCTTACAAATCTAAAGATGTCAAGTTATAAAAATTTCGGTAGTATTTTACAATGCGCCAGCTTCTTTATGCTCAATAACAGTACTAATTTAGTCTAGAGTTCTTACCTATTCTTACATTGGAAGAGAAATTCTTTCACATAATGCCGAACTCGATATTAAACACTGTTATATCGCACCCTTGAGGAAATACCAAATATGATACTGCATTCATAATAAAGAAAGCAAGAAGCGAGCAAGAACAGGGTGTGGGTTCTTCCTAATCAAGCTACAAAAGCCAGTAAAAATAAATTAGTATCTGTTACACGGGAAGAGCAATGAGTCAAAACTCAATTTTCCTCCACTAATAAGAACTGCCATGCGATCGAGGCGAAACAGAATTGCTTTTAAAACTCCTTCGCTTTCTCATTCTTATTATCATTCCTGCGTTTCCCTTCTTTTGATAGGAAAAGCAGACTAGGGACGGGGGGAGAAAAGAAGCACAGATTGGCGCGATTTATCTAAGACTGGAATCGTAAATCAGACAAAACAAATCTCAGAAGAACTTTTTTCCAAGAAAAAACATTTTCTTCAATGTTGGCAATAATGGAGTATGAAAAAAGATGCGGCCCTCAGAGCACAGGTTAGGGGTTTTTTTTTCTGAGAAAAGGAAAGTCGTTAAAAGTACCGAAGCATTAAGCTATTAAAGTTTTTTTCCAAGACGATATCATTATGTTGAACCAAACGAAATTGCCTTTGCTGTTACTGAAAGTAAAATTAAAGTGCTTGTTTAATTTTTTTTTCAAGCACGATGCTGACAATTCAGACTCATCGATGTTTCTCATGAACACATTAATAGTGTCTATTAATAGGAATTACAATTTTCAAGAGTATACAAAAGAACGACAGCTTTAAATAAATATTGTACACAATGGAAGAAAAACTGCCACTCTTTATAGCGACCAACCATCTATTTGCTGGTCTTTCGAATTGCACGACTTTTGCTTAACAAACCTTACCAATTTCACAGCTTTTGAATTTCAAGTTAAGATCATCAAATGAAAAAATAATATATAAAATATTACAGAATTAAAAATTTGCAATTTCTACCTTCATAACAAATTTCAAAGTGTTGTGAAATTTTGCATCTTTCTATACTTTTAAAATGCTTTGTTACGTGAATAATCAACTGCCAAATAATACAGAAAACAGGCTATGGATCTCTGATGAAATATTTATTCTCAAGCGATACAAAAGCTTCTGAATACGAGTGAAGCAAGCATAAAATTATTTTTGATTCTGGTCATGCGTGTTTTTAATTAGCAATTAACTTTGCAAGAAATGATGAAAAATATGTATATTTTACATTTTCTCCTCCCCCCCCTTCGTATTTGAAGAATATAAAAAGAAAATATTGAAATCGTTAAAAAGTCCGACCTCGAGATTTTAATGAATTTCTATGTTTTATACAACCTAGAAATCTGAAAGATCATTTTTAGAATAATGTCTGTCTGTCACAGTATATGGGCTTTCTTCCAATAATTTTCAGTCATATTGTAGTAACATTAATGAATTATATGAATTCAACATACTTTTTTTGCTTTCTGGTGTTTCTTCTTGAAACTATTACTTGAATCATTTATAATACCGCAATATTTTTACAATATCACACTGGAGATTATTACAATAGTACTACATTGAAATAAATAAATAATGAAACTTCTACGAATTAATAATGTAACTTTTTATTTTAAAAATGATTAAACGCACGTGGACTGAGGTTGGATAGCTTGAAAATAGATGATCGGATCAATGAAAATAAAGGAATAGTAACATTTATTGGCAGTAGCATTTAGAGATTGAACGGAAAGTTCTAGAAGTTTCGTAGAAGTTTCTTTATTCATTTTTTTTTTCAATATGACAACACTTATAAAAATACCTTTTTAATCATATCCAGAATAACTTACGTACAAATAAAAACACCTAAAATTTATTTCAGATGGACAAATTATAAATCACAATAGCAGGCATAGTACAGGTTAGGAACAAAAAAAGGCTAAACTTTATGAAATAATGAATTGAATCAAACATAAACACAGACAGGAAAATAAGTTTGATTAATTGAACGAGAAAATAAATAAATTTAAACAAAAATTGCTCTAGACAATAAAAAATATATCAGAAATGTTGCTTAAAAGAAAATTAATTGATTTCAAGAATGATAAAATATGATTTCGAAAAAGCTGAAATCCATGTTTTCTCAAAAATGTGCCATGCTTACAATAACTAAAAATGTGTATAATTTTGCACCATTTTTTAAAATTAAAATATTATTATGAAATAATATTTTGAAATATCCTCATTAATATTTTTAAATTTCCATTCTGTAAAGGATGCTTACAAAATACATGCGTAGAAATTGAAATAAACCCAGAATATGTATTTTATATAATTTAATTTTCTATTATAATACTTATTTATATTGCCATTATAAAAAAGTGACATATTTGAGTTCTTTCAAATCAAATAGAATTTTATTAAAAAAAATTAAAATCGAATTAACTGCTATGTTTTTATCTAAAGAATGCTTATCTTTAAAGTGTAATTATAAAAATGAACTTACCAATATTTTATTGCACGCCAGAAGAAAAGCAATCAAAGCAAAAGTTTGACAGGGTATAATATAAATTGAGAAACTTACCTAGAACGAAAAAAAAAAAAAAACAGTTATTAGTGCATTTTTCAAATTTAACAAACTCTAGAGTCTAAAATTATATCTAAAGACACAATTTATGTTAAAAAAAATTATGGAAATATGAATTAAGAAACAACCTAAAGATAATAAATTTAATAAATATTATGACACTGTGGCTCAAGAAATGGTAATAAGAGACGTACAGGCAGACATGTTATTATCATAAACTGAAAGTTCTTTTATCTTCACTAGCTCTCGCAGCTTTTACTCTATATTAAATTAATACCACATGTATTTATAACAATACAGGATTTATACTCGGCCAGCAGGCAGCGCATGCGTAGAAAGGAAGTGATTTATGTTTGCCACAATTTCATAAGATAGATTCAGGAATTCCATGCTTGGCTATAAATTGCCGTTTTAGTGTCCCTGAATTTTTTTTCACTGCGTTTCGTATTAAAATGATTGATATTTACACAAAAAAACATGGTAAAATAAAAATAAATCAACGTATCTAAATTTGGAAAGCCATTGAAAAGAAATGGAAAATAAAATTAAAAAAAACACACACACACAACCTCGCAACAGAAAGAAAAAAGAGCAAAAAATGTCCGATTTAATCTATAAGTGATCAATTTTTTCACGCCAAAAAACTGCCAAATTCTATAAATGCATGCGTAGTAAGAAAAAAATACAGTACAGCGGCCTACTGTTGTCCCATTGGGACAATTACTTGCCATCGACCGAATAACATTTTTCAGTGTTTCTGAGCATGTGCTGAATACTGGCCGAGTGTAAACCCACCATTATACTAAAATAGTTCTTTTTTTATACCATTACTCGCAACAGTTGGTTTTACTATCTTGGTCCACTGTCTCCCAAATTACTAAAAACAAGTAATAAATAAAACGATGAGCAATTAATAACAATGATTCCGATACTATTTTTTAATTCAGAATGTTAAAAATGTAACATTTTAAAATTTCCCCATTATTTCATTCAGTGAAGATTAATTCTAAAATGAAGAATGCCAAACATATACATATATGCAGGATTTAAAGTAAGCTCGCTATTATAACTTTAATAAGAACGTGAACACATTTTTTTAAATCTTTTTTTTTTTAATTTAAAAAGCAGTCTTCGTTTCTTTACGTCGGTAAGAAGCCATCATGAGAAGATTTTAACATAATCTTTATGAAATCGGTTCTTTTTTGATGGGGTGTTAATAATGTTTTAAATCATGCTAATGCGGATACTTACTCTTATGCTTAAATTGCAGAAAAAAATAGGGTACTAAGTAACTACATTACATAAAATGAAACTTCTAGCCAATGAACTCTAGTTCGATTGTCTTTTCAATAGGGTAGAATGCAATAGAAAAACCCAATTTTTCTTTGGTTCGATGCAATCCATACTCACTTTATCCAACAATTCATATAAAAATTGTGAGCAGAAAAAAAAAGAATATGAAAGAAAGAGGGGTGGAAAAAGGATTCCTCAGGGCCCTCAGCGTCAAAATTCAGGAATCCGTGAAATTGCAGCAGGGTGCACGTGCAGTGAAACGAAATCTCCCGGAAAACGTCCTTTGTCCCGAAGAAACACGTTTATAACCATAAAAAGAATAAAGACGACGGAAAACTTTTTCGGCAAAAGACTGGAAAACGCTTCAAAAAATAATAAAATCTTCTCCTTTCATATAACAAAATAGAAAAAGTAGAGAAAAAAAAATTTAAAACCGGAGATCAACTTCATCCCAGAGCTTAGCTAGGTGCCATTTATTTCCAAACTGAGTCGTTTTGCAATGACCTAACTTCAACCTTTTCCGGAGGGTGCGAGGGACCGGGAAGATATTATGTGTAGGAAGAAACCGGATAAAAAACTGGATAAAAAAATCTGAAGTGTGGGCCAGTTTTGCTTTCCAATTCGAACCATCGATCGTTGAAGGCAGGGGAGAGGGACACTTTTTTTATTTCTTATTCCCTAAACTTTAAAAGGAGTGGTGTCAAATGGCTCTAAACGCTTCATTCGCAAACTATTTTCGCAACAATCTTTTCCTTTTGTTACTTTTTTTTTCCAGCTTCTGTGCGTTTACGTTCCCTTTGAATCGGCAATCCGCAAGAATCGATTTGCTTTGCTTCCCTACAATCGGCAGTTGGACTGAAGTTTCGATTTTTTTTCCCATCTTTTTTTCCAACGATTTGCTTTGGATAAGTGCAGGGATTTCGTCGAAACGAAAATTATACAGTCCGAAGTGAATTCCAAAATGAATTCAGGAAGTCTCTTCAAGGTACCACACACAGGAGATGAGCCGTTATCAACATTGAATTTTCACCGTAGTTTGGTATCTACAGCTTAGTTGAGAGATAGCATTTCATGGTTGGAATTTATCGAGGCTTCAAATGACAAAGAGCAGTACAGCTTCAACAGCTTTTAATATTTCACGAATGAAGAATTCTCCCAATTAGAATATATTTACAACAAAATCATACGATTTATCATTTCAGCATATATTTTTAACTACTCAGAATTTTCACCGTGGTTTGATATTTATAGATTAGTTGGGGGATAGCATGGCATGGTTGGGATTTATCCAGGCTTCAAATGACAAAGAGCAGTACAGCGTCAACAGCTTTTAATATTTCATGAATGAAGAATTCTCTCCTAATTAGAATATATTTACAAAAAAAACCATATGATTTATTATTTAAACAGATCTTTTCAACTAATCAGAAAACATTAAAGTAATCAATTTAGCTAAAAGAAAATTGTCTCTTGAAAATTTTGTTATTTTTCACATTAGATTTTATTTTTATTTTCATAATTTTGTAAATATAAATAGGATGAAAAATAAAACTTCATAAATTTTCAAATGCAAAGAACATAAAAAGTTGGTAAATTTCAAAATTACGCCAGATCTAATTCTAAATAGACAGCTCATTAATCCTCAAAAAAAATTTCTAAATTTCCAAACAATCTACAGAATACTGACATTAACTAATGTAATTGTAATTCTCAATACAACAAAAGAACAAAAGCAGCTTGGACTATTAGGGGTTGCTAACATATTAAAGAGCCCTTAATAAAAGTTTACATTCACTTATATAAAAGAAAGAAAACAAATAAGACATCAAATGTTTCGGATACAGCATAAGTCATATTGCAGAGAAACATTGTTGTTATTGTTTCTAATGGAACTTGTCAAAGACAAGCCCGTTGATTTTAGAAGTCAGTGATTTTAAGCCAAGGGTGCGTTTCTTGTTTTTTCAGTAGCGTTAACTAGGGCCAAGAGTACGACTTAGCTACTCACACGTCACAATCCTTTTTATGGGGCGGACTTCATTCATGCATTTCATTCACTCATCCACAGATCGTAATTTAGACCTGAATAAGAGAACGATCACTCCTGATTCAGTACCCCCAGTGGCATTACTCTCGACATGGAGGACTTTGCGACCACGACAGATTTAATCATGCGCCTGCCAGCACACACACGGAGAGTCTTCGGCAGGCGGGGTTCGAATTCGCAACCCCAGGGACGTGAATCCAACGCCCTACCAACCAGGCTATCCCGGCCCGCAGAGAAACATTAATAATATGATCGCATTATTGTCCGATGCTAATGTTATTTAAATCATTTGTCTAACAATGCGCATTCAAGGAGCACACTTTATTTTACTAAAAATGCCAAAATACCACCAATAATAATTATTACATTTAAGTTTTAGAAGCACGTATTGAAGAAAAAAAATTACAAGTATCCTTTTTATTCAATCACTTCATTAAATGTATTTGTTAAATTAAATTCGTCACAACAAAAAACAATTGGCAACTAAATAAAATTTCTACAGCAAGTAAAAACAGACTCAAAGCACCTTATCATGTAACCTTGATATAACATTTTATCACTTCTGGTGTCAAATAGGTTTCCTTATTTAATATCAATTTCATATAAGCCATGAATTTTACGCTGGATTCTTTATGTTATCAAAATCATTTTACATTTCACAAACACATCTTCTTCTACAAAGTCAATAGCTAAAAAAGTTCGTAACGGAAACCTAACGGGTTTGGAATGGCGGAAGCAATTTTCTAAAATGGGAGATGGAAATATCAGAAAACATGGAAGCACATAATCGTAGACTCAAAAATATTTGCTAACATCTTTTACAAGCAAAAAATTTAATAAATAAAAGAGCAAGATCTCCAAAAAAAAGCACTCCATTCTTTCAACCCTTAGACTCATTGAATTACAGCAGCAAAATTTCATGCTTCCAAAACAGGCAGCAAACTTTAGCAATAATGCATCTACATCCAAGCGTTCCTGTCTAGCGGCGGCACAAAACGCTATCAAAACTCTTCCGAAATATATAGCACAATTAGGAAAGAGAGTCTTGCAGGAGCGGTGTTCTGCTCCAATAGCGAACAGAAAGGGGAGGGACCGGTGGCAATAACTACGTGGCCATTTAGCGAGGCTTGAATCTCCTGGAAAAGGGTTTTATCTCAGATGCAAAAGGCAACGGTAAAGTGACCGTGCGAATCGGCGGGAAGCTATCTTTCCGGCAAAACTGCGTTTCCTAGCAACGTGGAAAGCAAAGGGGTTCAGCAGCAGCACTTGAACATCCTCCCTGGTGTTCCATAGAGCGTTGAAAGGGGTAGGCCTCTTGTTAAGGGGTTTTAATTCTAACCTAATGTAGCGTTTACGCAACTCTTACGGGAAAGGGCGGCTTATTTTGGGCCCCCTTTGCTTATCGCTTTATTAGTGGGAGGATTTTGGGAGTGAAGACCACAAAGGCGAAGGGATGGTTTTGGGAAACTCAGCTAATCTCGACTTTAGGGGTGAGAAGCTTAAAGTCTGAGACAGGGTGCTGCTTGGCTAAACGATTTAGGCTTGCTCCGGTGGGCTTCAAATATATCTTTTCCAAGATCCTATTTGATATCTTCTTCGTCTTCTTATCCGCTTATTTTAGGATTTATAATTTTGCTCAATGCTGGAAAATCGAGTTGGCTTATTCATTTCGATAGATATGTAAAGGTTATCTATCTCAAAGAATTGAGCTTACGTTAAAAGTCTAAATCAATGAATTAATCAGACGCCTAATATTCAGGTTAAGAAGTATCTAGCTCACCCTGAACAAAATTGGGATTTTCTTTTTAAAATTTTATATTGAACTTTTCGATAAATATTGTGAAAATGTATGTAATCATCAGTAAAGTATCTGCAGTAAAATTACATGTATAAATACAAATATATCTATAGGTACACATTTTTTTAGTTTATTTTACTAGCTGTCTTCAGTGACTAACTGTTCGCTTGTGATATTAATAGCATTCATTTAATAATGCCAACCAATTGTGAAGAACTGCATTTCTCCATATAAATAAAAGTACTATTTTAAAATACTATTGCATAATATATCTAGAACATCATGATTGTCTACCTATTCACGTAAGATGGCGAAATTAAAGACCAAATAAAATGAGCGGAATCGGTTCAATTATCGGTTAGGGATTGTTATCAATATGTATGTTGCAATATCTCTAGAAAAATGGGCAACTAATGAAAAATAATAACGTGACACATCTAGGTGTCGTGAGCTTTCATACGAAATAAAAGTTATCACAATCATCACAGTGGTTGATACTCTCTCTCTCTCTCTCTCTCTCTCTCTGTGTGTGTGTGTTTCATAAAACTGTACAGTGAAGTAATAACCATTTATAACAAACCTATCTAGAAATAATGAGTCCTTTCATATGAAATGAAAATTAACGGAATCGAATCAGTATCTGGGACTCGAGAACTGGCTCATAGGTTTTTTCCAGTCATTTTATACATATACGGGAAGAATAAAGTTTCTTCCAATTTGCAATAATTTTGAATAAAAAGTATAATTTATCGTTCTCTTTTTACTCTGCTATAGAAATTTATTCCAATTTTATTTTATTTGCATTCAATATTTTTAAAAATCTATTTATTATTCATTCATTTATTTATTTTTACGAAAGGAATAGTTTTCAATATTGATTAAATTGCTTACTCAATATTGTCAGTACACATTTGTACTGAGTTTCTGTAAGCATTCAGTACAAATCGAGGCACTCTCAATAATAAATAAATAAATATGCCATACAAACCGGAAGGCAAATATAATACTAACGCACTCTTATATTTTTCAAAGATTTAATGGAATAGTGGTGCAAACCGAGGGAAAGCGCAATTCGTGGAAAACCACTTACATTAATTACTACTCGAACTTTATCTGACGGGCTGACAAAAAAAAAGTTGTAAATGGCGAAAAAACGCCAAAGATAGAAAAGTATTGGCGGAATGAATGAATGCATTCAATCTGATAATTTCTGAAAAAATCATAAACGGATAAAACGAAAAAGTCTATAATTCAGAAAATCCAGTCTATTATATCATTTATTTATTGTTTTGTCTCATACCCAAAGATTTGCTTTATTGCTACAATGATAAAATCATCAAAAAGCATTTGTTACATACATTTACTTTGCACTCCTTTATTATGCATATTCTTCTGAAACTTAATTTGTTTCTTTTTGGAGGAATACTCCATAAAGCATTTAGAAAAACGTTTTAAGATAATCGTATTCATCTATTATAAGTTATTTATAATTATAAATGAAGATATAACATTTTTTGCAAATAAGATTTATTTGGCAGAAAATAATTTGTATTATATACAATGAAATTTAGCGATAATATATGAGCAGAATAGATCAGTTCCATCATTCTTTTAGAATCTAGAATAATACAAGTTTTAGCAAGAATATTCATTGTATTATTGCTATATTTTCTCATTAATTAGAAATCAAATAAGAGTATTTCAGCAAAAGTTTTCATTATATTATAGTTATTTTTTCTCATTAATTAGAAATCAAATGCTAATATTTCAACAAGAATTTTCATTGTATTATTGTTATTTTTTCTCATTAATTAGAAATCACATGCTAATATTGCTTTCATGCAATTTTGTTAGCAAAATAATTGCTTCTAAACCATTTATTCTAGTCCATTAATTTATGTTCCAAAAGGCACTAGAACTTTATATTTATTGAGTACTTTGAACGATGCATTTGTAATTGGACGATGTGTTTCTCAACCACTTGTCAGCAAAATGGTAAATAGAAATTGATTGGACGAAGTTATTTTCTATTTATTATTCATCTCGGATTTCGCGATGAACAGGAAAATAAGAAAAAAATTTAAAGTTTTGTTTAAGAAGCATAGAAAAAAGAAAAAAATATATCAATATGAAATAAAAGAAAGTTTGTCTCCATAATGGGGAGAATAAGTTTAATAAATAATTTATTTTTCTTCCAAACAACTAAAATGTTATTTTTTTTCTTTATTTAATTCTCAATTTGTTAATAGATAAAAAAAAAAGACAAATAGACCAACAATTGCAAATAAATGTTTTTATATACCATCATAAAGTAACTTACAGGGATGTATTTATTTTTCTTCATTTAAATCGATAAAATTAAAAGAAATTGCTGCATTGTATAGTTGAAATTCTGAATCATAGATAGAAAATGTTTATTCAAAACCCTATTTAGATAATGTGCCTGTAATGTTCCATTATAGATAGTCTAATTTCCAGGGGCCAAAATAAAAGAAAATCTGTCTTTATAATTAGAAAAATAAGTTTGGTAAATAATTAATTCTTCCAAGATCATTTAATCATTCTTTCCAAGATCTAAAAATTTATTCTATGATTTTTTTTTTCTTTATTTCCTGCTTTTCAATTTGTTAATGGATTAAAAAAAACGAATAGACCAACAATAACAAATAAATGCATTTATGTACCATCATAAGAAACTTATAGGGTGATATTTATTTTTCTTCATTTAAATCAATAAAATTTAGAGAAACTGATGAATCGTATTACTGAAATTTAGAAACACTGATAGAAAATTTTTATTCAAAGATCTCTAAATAATGTGTTTATAATCCTTCATTTTAGATAGCATCATTTCCAGGCAATTAAATATAACAAACAAGCAAACGATATCATTTATTTTACAAAATTTTAAAAATGATATCTTAAATCCTAACCCTAAGAAAACCTAAGAATTTCATTATTGTGGGGTAAAACGAAAGGAGATAAGCAGCATTTCTACCTAAAACCAAACACATCTACTAATAAAATATCTATTTTAATTTTTTGTTTCACATACCATAAATTTATTTTCATGGTAAATGTAAAGACTGAAAGCAAAATTTCACTCGCTCACAGCCATATGAATCAATAAAAGATAAACCAACACTGCAACAGAAAAGAAAGTGTAACACATTAAGAAACCTAGTACGTTTCACAACATGTCATTCAAACATGACCTCATGTGGTTTATTATGAATGCGTGACTAAAATTAACCAAGGTTGCGAATGAATAAATAGAATATTCTCCGAAAAACACAGGTGCTTCAATATAGCAAACAACCACCTGCGTTCTGAAGACTGAATTTGTACCCCAGCAACAAAGCTTCAGCTTGTAGATTCTTCATTAGTATTATAATTGTATTACTAAAACAAAATAAATTAGAGGTAAAAATATATTGAAAGAGGAAGTTACAAAATATTGACAAATTTCTATATTGCCTTTAATGATGAAATCCAAATTGTAAAATTGGTAGCACCAATGTTTCTAAGCATTATTAATATTTAAAACAATGCATTTATTAATAATAATAAAATTTCAATTCTATTTACTTTTAAAAGCATTTTCGCATTATTTTTTACTGTGAAAATAAATAAATAACAAATATTTAACTAAATAATTGTTATTATTAATCTTAAAGAATCTTAAGTTTTTCCTTAGTAATAATTTTCTTAATAAATTACTGTAAATATATATATAAAAAAATAAAAGTGTCTTATGCCAGGCATATTCTAAACCTTACTTGTTATTTTTACTTTTTCAATTATATGTGTTTGTCTCACTAAATTTTAATATTTTTGAATTTATGTGGTGCCAAGCTTAACATTCTTTGGGTAAACTGGCTGGGCGTAGAAAAAAAAATGCCAATATGGCGAAGATGCAGATAACCTAGGAAGCTACGTACTGGTATCAATTAAATATTCAACTTTGATTTTTAATAAAAGCATGAGGGAAATGACAGAGAATTTATGCCCTTTACAAATATTGGTACAAAAAAAATCTTTAAACATATATTCACTAAAAAGGATTTTACGAATTGTATCAGATAATTCATATATTTTCCTTTCCTTTTGCGCCAAATATGTCTATTTGTGTTGGTATGATTGACTGGATTTTGCATAATTTAATAAGTTTCTATTCTGTTTCAAAGTTACTATGAATGGAATAGTAATTTTACACAGTTACGAGAATGGTATTTGATCTAGCGAACATTTCTCAGAAATTCCACTTTATATCAAAGTCTTTTGACTTATAAATGCGACGTGCATCGGTTCATGCATATGTCATATTTTTGGTGCATCAAAACTTCAAAGAATTTTTATTAAAAAAATTCTTTAATACATCAAATTTTCAATTTTTACTTTTTTTTTTGACAAAGAAGATCTTTATATATTGAGCTAATACTGCCATAGTATATTGAATAAAAAAAATATGATTCATCAATCCAACATCCGAAAAATATCTTTCAATATCTTGATACACAAAACTAGAT
This sequence comes from Argiope bruennichi, assembly GCF_947563725.1. Taxonomy (NCBI): domain Eukaryota; kingdom Metazoa; phylum Arthropoda; class Arachnida; order Araneae; family Araneidae; genus Argiope; species Argiope bruennichi. The sequence continues at coordinate 64,155,803 of NC_079154.1, forward strand.
GCGTATTTTGAATACAATTCTCCATTGTGCTTTTTTCTAATGTTATCTCCTGTTATCTTGAAGTATTACAAAAAAAAACAACCCTGCTAATATTGCAATTTTTTCAAAAAGTAATTCTAGCATAACTTGTAATCAGTTATATTCTTTCATTAGAATTGATTATCTTTCACAACGCAAACTACATGAATGATAAGCATACTTTGCGATGATAAATCCAAAATCCGTTTAATGGTGGTTGAATTTCAAGATTTCATAAATGCAATCAAATATCATCATAAAAAACCATTAAACTTTGGTTAATAGGATACAATTATTTCAACAACAACAAAAAAAGGAATTCTTAATAATTTTTTTAATGCAAGTAATAAATTCATAAAGTACCTTTCAATCTGAAAACATGAAATTTTTATCTTCTATAAATAACCTTATATTTCTAAAATTATATGATATAGACTTTTCTTTTCAATCATCTACTCCCGTTTAGTCGCAATTTCCATACCTCAAGCAATTTCCGACATAAGCGACATCCCATAAAAATCACTAGAGGACCAGAAATCAAATATTTACTGAAGCATCCCAAAATTTTCAAATCTTACTCTTCATGGCTTTAATCAACTGATCACTTCTGATCTAGCCCCAGAGCTTTCTTACCCACCCACCCCAACCATCGTCTGCATCCTCAATTAAACAAAATACCGAATTTATGTGACAGTAAACTTCCTCTCGGCCACTTCCTCCTCAAGATGCCATTCCTTGTTCATTTTATGCCATCGCGACAAGGCACAGCGATAAATTGAATGACTCGTTGCCTCCCTCCCCCTCGTCCTCCTCTTCTATCTAACCGGACAGGGCGGCATTCCTTACTGATTTGCATACAAGATCCACCGACGAACAATTTCAAATATTACGCTTATTGGGCTGAGGAAACTTCGTTCGTGTCTTTTCCGCCTACTTCTTCGGCCCACCACCCCTTCCTAACCACTGGATCTACGTTATCCTTATGGTATCCCCCCCCCTTTTCAACCCCTTCTGAAGCATCGTCGCTGGTAAGTAGCGCATTCGCAAGCATAGTGGTGTGAGAGTACGTATCTACCTGTTATTATCTTCTGATTTCTATAGAAAGTTGCTCTTGAAATCTGCGAAAGATAAGCTGAAATAACTGCTGCTATTTCATGCGATGCAGTTATTACTTTTACAATACTCTATGATGATAAAACAGCTTCTATACAGCAAGCAGCAAAATTTACGTGAATTCTCCTGCTATATAGTATCCTGCCATATATCTTTCAGTTATATTCTGATTTCTCTAGAAAACTGCTCTTGAAATCTGCGAAAGATAAGCTGAAATAACTGCTGCTATTTCATGCGAGGCAGTTATTGCTTTTACAATACTCTATGATGATAAAACAGCTTCTATATAGCAAGCAGCAAAATTTACGTGAATTCTCCTGCTATATAGTATCCTGCCATATATCTTTCAGTTATATTCTGATTTCTCTAGAAAACTGCTCTTGAAATCTGCGAAAGATAAGCTGCAATAACTGCTGCTATTTCATGCGAGGCAGTTATTGCTTTTACAATACTCTATGATGATAAAACAGCTTCTATATAGCAAGCAGCAAAATTTACGTGAATTCTCCTGCTATATAGTATCCTGCCATATATCTTTCAGTTATATTCTGATTTCTCTAGAAAACTGCTCTTGAAATCTGCGAAAGATAAGCTGAAATAACTGCTGCTATTTCATGCGAGACAGTTATTGCTTTTACAATACTCTATGATGATAAAACAGCTTCTATATAGCAAGCAGCAAAATTTACGTGAATTCTCCTGCTATATAGTATCCTGCCATATATCTTTCAGTTATATTCTGATTTCTCTAGAAAACTGCTCTTGAAATCTGCGAAAGATAAGCTGAAATAACTGCTGCTATTTCATGCGATGCAGTTATTGCTTTTACAATACTCTATGATGATAAAACAGCTTCTATATAACAAGCAGAAAAATTTACGTGAATTCTCCTGCTATATAGTATCCTGCCATATATCTTTCAGTTATATTCTGATTTCTCTAGAAAACTGCTCTTGAAATCTGTGAAAGATAAGCTGAAATAACTGCTGCTATTTCATGCGATGCAGTTATTGCTTTTACAATACTCTATGATGATAAAACAGCTTCTATATAGCAAGCAGCAAAATTTACGTGAATTCTCCTGCTATATAGTATCCTGCCATATATCTTTCAGTTATATACTGATTTCTCTAGAAAACTGCTCTTGAAATCTGCGAAAGATAAGCTGAAATAACTGCTGCTATTTCATGCGAGGCAGTTATTACTTTTACAATACTCTATGATGATAAAACAGCTTCTATATAGCAAGCAGCAAAATTTACGTGAATTCTCCTGCTATATAGTATCCTGCCATATATCTTTCAGTTATATTCTGATTTCTCTAGAAAACTGCTCTTGAAATCTGCGAAAGATAAGCTGAAATAACTGCTGCTATTTCATGCGAGGCAGTTATTGCTTTTACAATACTCTATGATGATAAAACAGCTTCTATATAGCAAGCAGCAAAATTTACGTGAATTCTCCTGCTATATAGTATCCTGCCATATATCTTTCAGTTATATTCTGATTTCTCTAGAAAACTGCTCTTGAAATCTGCGAAAGATAAGCTGCAATAACTGCTGCTATTTCATGCGAGGCAGTTATTGCTTTTACAATACTCTATGATGATAAAACAGCTTCTATATAGCAAGCAGCAAAATTTACGTGAATTCTCCTGCTATATAGTATCCTGCCATATATCTTTCAGTTATATTCTGATTTCTCTAGAAAACTGCTCTTGAAATCTGCGAAAGATAAGCTGAAATAACTGCTGCTATTTCATGCGAGACAGTTATTGCTTTTACAATACTCTATGATGATAAAACAGCTTCTATATAGCAAGCAGCAAAATTTACGTGAATTCTCCTGCTATATAGTATCCTGCCATATATCTTTCAGTTATATTCTGATTTCTCTAGAAAACTGCTCTTGAAATCTGCGAAAGATAAGCTGAAATAACTGCTGCTATTTCATGCGATGCAGTTATTGCTTTTACAATACTCTATGATGATAAAACAGCTTCTATATAACAAGCAGAAAAATTTACGTGAATTCTCCTGCTATATAGTATCCTGCCATATATCTTTCAGTTATATTCTGATTTCTCTAGAAAACTGCTCTTGAAATCTGTGAAAGATAAGCTGAAATAACTGCTGCTATTTCATGCGATGCAGTTATTGCTTTTACAATACTCTATGATGATAAAACAGCTTCTATATAGCAAGCAGCAAAATTTACGTGAATTCTCCTGCTATATAGTATCCTGCCATATATCTTTCAGTTATATACTGATTTCTCTAGAAAACTGCTCTTGAAATCTGCGAAAGATAAGCTGAAATAACTGCTGCTATTTCATGCGAGGCAGTTATTACTTTTACAATACTCTATGATGATAAAACAGCTTCTATATAGCAAGCAGCAAAATTTACGTGAATTCTCCTGCTATATAGTATCCTGCCATATATCTTTCAGTTATATTCTGATTTCTCTAGAAAACTGCTCTTGAAATCTGCGAAAGATAAGCTGAAATAACTGCTGCTATTTCATGCGATGCAGTTATTGCTTTTACAATACTCTATGATGATAAAACAGCTTCTATATAGCAAGCAGCAAAATTTACGTGAATTCTCCTGCTATATAGTATCCTGCCATATATCTTTCAGTTATATTCTGATTTCTCTAGAAAACTGCTCTTGAAATCTGCGAAAGATAAGCTGAAATAACTGATGCTATTTCATGCGAGGCAGTTATTGCTTTTACAATACTCTATGATGATAAAACAGCTTCTATATAGCAAGCAGCAAAATTTACGTGAATTCTCCTGCTATATAGTATCCTGCCATATATCTTTCAGTTATATTCTGATTTCTCTAGAAAACTGCTCTTGAAATCTGCAAAAGATAAGCTGAAATAACTGCTGCTATTTCATGCGATGCAGTTATTGCTTTTACAATACTCTATGATGATAAAACAGCTTCTATATAGCAAGCAGCAAAATTTACGTGAATTCTCCTGCTATATAGTATCCTGCCATATATCTTTCAGTTATATTCTGATTTCTCTAGAAAACTGCTCTTGAAATCGGCAACAGATAAGCTGAAATAACTGCTCCTATTTCATGCGATGCAGTTATTGCTTTTACAATACTCCATGAAGATAAGACAGCTTCCATATAGCAAGCAGCAAAAACTGGGAGAATTCTCCTGCTATATAGTATCCTGCCATATATCTTTCAGTTAGCAGCAAAAAGCCATCAAGGACATTCTTCAAATTGATGGATTGTTGTTATTACCGAATCTCTTCGCATGATTTCGGAGCAATATATGTTTCAATAATCGTTCACATACAAAACAAACTAATAACTCTGTCTATAAAACATAGTACAGGAATTGAGAGAGAGAGAAAATTTGATTTGCGCCAAATCAACATGTAAAGACTTTTACAACAAATGAATTTGATTTGATTGTTTTTTTATGTCACAAGGGTCAATACTGGCCAAGCTGTGCAAAAATGTTAATGGAACTTTGGATTATTATTGGTAATCTATACATATTAATATAATTATAGTGAATAAATTAAGCTAAGGTATAGCAAAAAGCAATCAGCGATATATTATTAAAAAAAATTAATGCAAATTCATATAATTTTAGGTCTGCAACGTTTTTTTTTCCTTTAAATTGTTTTTGTAATGTAATCAAAATTCCAATTTCGATTAACCATGTTTTTTGGATATGTTTCATAAGAGCTATAAGGAAAATTAAAAACCATATATAATAACCAGCAAAACATGAGCAATAAAATCCGAGTATTCAATTCCAAAACAGGAAAAAGTCGAAACTAGAAAAAAAATGAAGAGAGAGTTTTGGATTTTTATGACTATAACTTAAGAGAGAAATATCAGACGAAGAAAATTGTACTTACTAATTTTTCTTTAAGTGACAACGAATTATATCGTTATAAATCTAATCCTATAAAAGAAAACAATCTTTATTTAGAGTGTGTAGATGTCTAGATTTGTAAATAGTGTCATGGTTCAGTAATGCTGTACTAACTCACGCAAATTTTTTTTGAAAATTCCAAATGACATATATTCAGCATTAAATCAAATATCTTTTTATTTAATTCGCAAATAAAATGTAGAGGTGAAACAAATTCTGGCAACTAAAATTTTTCTTTTCCCTTTCTTCAAAATAGGAAAAGGCTGGAAAAGTCAAGAGAATGTGGTAAATTCATTTCAGGACGAAGAAATAATTGAGTTTAGTTGTAAACTTGATTTTTTGAATCACGTTTATATCATTATTCAAAGATACAAATCGATTAATGCATTATTGGCGATTTCTTGGAGTCTGAAAATATTTTGTATAACTTTACTTCTGCACAAATCTTTATCTAAGTACTGCACTTTTTTAAGGAAAGAAATAAAAAATACGAGTCTAGAGTATATATATCAAAACCTAAGACAGCTAGAAGTGATTCGATCAAGGTGGCTAATACAGGCTTCTGCTATAAAATATTTGAATAAGGGATCTAATGTCTTACCAAATAAATTTTCATATAAGAGTAATTCATTATTAAATATGCAATTGGTATATATCTTTTCTGGTTTAATACATTTATATATACTGTTAGGAACTTGAACACGACAGTAGTTTTCTCCCTTGATGAAAACATAAGTATAAGAATGTTTTCGTCGATGTTTTCTATATCATGCTTGCTTTAATTCTTTCACACATTTTTAATTTCTCGTATATGAGTTATACAGAAAGTATAGTGAAAAAATCAAAGCCAATATTTTGAAGAATTTCTAGATCTTAGACCCTCCTGGGTTCGAAAAACACATTTTTGGGCAATGTCCGTCTGTTTGTTTGTTTGTCTGCGAAAAAGATTTGACGCTTTGAGTTACTTAGATGAAATTTTGTCTTTACACCAAATTTGCAAATTTCTATCAAATTTTTAATAAATTCTGTTCAGAAAAAATTCATCCGTCCGGCCGTTCGAATATAAGTTAACATGATAATTGCGAAAAAAAAAAGAGAGAACTAGATAGATAAAATTCAGTACACATATTAAATTTCTATAGCGTAGATACTTGTCAAATTTTCAGCCAAATCCAACTACTGTTGCCTGGCTGTCGATCCGTACTTTCAGAAACATATAAACACAATAATTCAGAAATGCAATGGCTTAAATATGTCAAAATTGGTACGTGTTTTTATGACTACAAGTACAATTTTTTGTCATATTTTTGCTTCAATCAATTGAGAAAAAGTGTTTAAAACACAGATTTTGATTTTGGATACCACCAACACATGCCAGGAATTAATCGCCAAACAACTCGCTAAGGATAACACGATCAAAAGAAAACAACGAATTTCAAAATAACGAAACCAACAGTACTAAAGCTATCATACAATATTAATTTGAGTAGCTTTAATTAATATTTCGCCTAGATCAAGTTATTAATATACTATCGATTATCGTTAATTAATGATTTCATATTTCAAGAAATTAGAAAAGAGAATGGAAAGTAGAAACGCTGCTTTTTACCCAAAATTTGCGTTTAAATAGATTTCTAAAGAATCTGGTTTATTGATATCTATTATTTATAACTATTACATCATGTTATGTATTTTTTAGACAAATTTTATTCAATAGGCAACAATAAATTCCATTCACGTAGGTCATTCAAATGTCTATCATTCGAATATTCGAATATCTATATAGATTAACAGATAATCATTTCTATGCCATATTTAATTCAAAATTAAAAATAAACCTTATACTTTAGATGCTAAATTTCAATACTAAATTTTATTGGCATAAGTTGTAAAGTATTTGAATTGTCCCGTTTAAATGTCCGCTAAAGTACAAATCGACATACGGTCGATATCTATACGAATTTAGTTAAAGATTCGTATAGAGACTGATGCTAACCCAGTGTAGATGTTAATACAGATTTACATTTTAGATGCTAAACCTGTATGCCTTTAACTACCTAGTACTTTATGTTTTGGAAATATCGTGTTTATTTACACTCGTACATTCGCACAAACAGACTTCCTCTGAATAGATCATGGTAAATTTTATCCGTCTAGAGCAAAGCGTTTCTGAATGAATTCCAAATAGCGTTTCTGAGTTAATTCCAAAATAGTTTTTTACGAATTCAGAGAGGTTATTCGGAAATTCCAGAAATGCGAAGATTCTTTAAATTTCTTGGTCAAATTGTTTTGACACTAATTATATATTTTTCTTTATATATATCGTTTACGAGAAAGTACAAAATTGTACTGAAATAAAAACCAACTTGCGTGAAAAGATTAATTCTTTTAATTTTAAGATGATTTTAAAAGTTATTTTCGTACAATGACATACGTAAAATTTGCTGATAGTAAATATAAAAATTTCGTTTGATTTTTAATGAATTAAAAATTCAATGAACGTTTTGAAAAAAGTTCCAAAAGTCTAACCTTAAGAATTTTGGGTGAGATTTTTTTTTATCATATACATAATTCATAGTAGTATGATAGCCCATAAACTTTCTTATGTCAACGAATTGGCATAATCGTAAAATAACAGTTTGTCTCAGAAGGTAGCTAGATTCGCCGAAATAAAAAAAAAGCAATATGAAATGATCTTTTTTTTTTTTTTTTTTTTTTTTTTTTTTTTTTTGTAAATCTGTTTTCAAAGAAAAAGAATTTTCTTTTCCATATTCTAGATATTTTTTCCCTCAAAAAGATATACGGAAAAATATGTATGTTAAACATTTCCCCTAGAAGGTAGCCAAAAATACGCATACGATTAGTTATTGTAATATTCACAAATAAAGGAAAAAAGGCAAATCTCTAGTCTTCCGATATTGAAAGAAATAAGATTTAATGAATAATATTTGGAATTTTGACCATGTAGCTGATTTAGTTTTTTTAGTTTTATGCTTACAAATGGATAGCTATAATTATAAAAATTATTTTTTCGAACTCATAAAGCCGTTCAAAGAAGAATTCTTATCATGTGCTATGCTATTTAGCATTTATGTATCCACACTTAAAGGCAGAAAAATATTTGGAAAGAAATTCAGAAAAAGAAATTCTTAATGTTTGTAGCAGAAAACTCTATTGAGAATTGCCTTTTTAGAAGTTATAATGTATTCAACATAGATAATATATTTTATATATAAAAGTTAGGCTTATTTAAGTTTTGAGTTATTAATATTCAATGCAGATAATGTATTGAATAGATAATAGTTTGGGTTATTTGATATTAGAGTTACTAGTATTTAATGTAGATAATGTATTGAATAGATAATAGTTTGGGTTATTTGATTCTAGAGTTACTAGTATTTAATGTAGATAATGTATTGAATAGTTAATATTTTGGGTTATTTGAGCTTTGAGTTATTAGTATTTAATGTAGATAATGTATTGCATAGTTAATATTTTGGGTTATTTGAGCTTTGAGTTATTAGTATTTAATGTAGATAATGTATTGAATAGATAATAATTTGGATTATTTGAGTTATTAGTATTCAGTGTAGATAATGTATTGAATACATAATAGTTTGGGGTATTTGAGTTTTGAGTTATTAGTATTTAATGTAGATAATGTATTGAATACATAATAGCTTGAATATTAAGAACTCAAAATTCAAATAACACAATGTAGATAATATATTGAATACATAATAGTTTCGGTTATTTGAGTTTTGAGTTATTAGTATTTAATGTAGATAATGTATTGAATACATAATAGTTTGGGGTATTTGAGTTTTGAGTTATTAGTATTTAATGTAGATAATGTATTGAATACATAATAGCTTGAATATTAAGAACTCAAAATTCAAATAACACAATGTAGATAATATATTGAATACATAATAGTTTCGGTTATTTGAGTTTTGCGTTATTAGTATTTAAGTAGATAATGTATTGAATACATAATAGCTTAAATATTAATAACTCAAAATTAAAATAACACAATGTATATATTGAATACATAATAGTTTGGGTTATTTCAGTTTTGAATTATTAGTATTTAATGTAATGTAGTTAATATATTGAATAAACAATATATGATTATCAAATAGAATTTTTCTACGATAACAATATTTTCATTCATACATTTGATATATATATACTAAGAAATAATTATCTCTGAAGAAGCATATGAGAAGACTGTCCACGAATATAGGTATCTCAACTAATATATGAGGCATATAGGAAGGTTTCCGTCAAATTTCCGACTTTCTGAACAAGTGCCTGCAATATTCCACTGTCGCCCTGACTCCTTCCCAAGCCTCACGGTCTGACGCCGGGGAGCGAGACAGAATTAGCCGTAAAATATTTTAATGAGGAACGTGTGTGCCCGGCTCTCCAGAAGTGCAAATGCAAATGCTGCCAACTTCGTTTGCGAAGCCTCCGTCGTCAAGCCGAGCGCGAAACAATGTATCCGGCTCTGTTTATCAAAAGTTGATTAGCCATCCGGGCCCTTCGGATGTGTTTGAGTTTTACCTTAGAGGAGCCCGCACAATCTATCATTAAGGATGGGAAGAAAGAAAAAAAAGGAGCCCCTCCTCCTCCTTCTTATTCTTTCAGCCTTCATTACGGTATTTCCGGTTGGATTCGAAAGTATATTCTGTATTCCGATTCGGTTTTGCAAAGAGGGAGCGGTGTTTGAGTTCGTTCTTTTTACTTCGGCAGAATTCTGGATGGGAATGATAATGAAGGCTTACTTCAAAGTTTGGGGCCAAGAATGCCTACCACAGTTTTATTCTGGAATATTCCAGGATTATTGAAGAATTCTAAATGCAGAATTTCGAGCTGGAGAATTGAAAGAAGTACCAAGATAATTTTTAAGAATGATATTTGCTGATTCAGTATAGAATTAGAGGTTTCAATGTATCATTAATTAATAATCGTAACTTAATAATTATCATATGAATAAAATATAAATTTCAGGGAAAAAATTAACAAACATCGAATACCAGACTTTGGTTTTTGACAAATCTATTATTAGTCATTTAAAATTCTAAAGAAAATAATGATACGTTATTAATGAGATGGAACAGCTTTTCATATTAAATGCTTAGCTTTATAAATATAAAAAAAGTGCATTTATGTAATATAATGTTTGATAAAAGAATTCTCAAATTTTGAGGTCATACATATGTTTTTAAAGATAAATATATAAAAATATAACTTACTCCACTAAGGAGAGATTGTTTTTACGTTACTGCTATGCTGTTCTACAATTTTATTTTTAAAGAAAAACGAACTTTGAAATTATAAATTCAATTGCTATCAATCGATTAATTGGGAAGCTTCATAATCAATTTGCTTGCAAAACAGTCACGCATCGTCTAAAAAAAAAAATGAGTTTGAAACTAAAACTAGAGTAAAAAATTTAGCTTTCGATTTTCTCGAAAATTTTAAAATCATATGAGGTTTTGCAATTTGAGTAGCCACGCTGTTCTGAGAAATGATTATGCATTTTAGAAGAGTACCTCTACTTTTTGAATTATTTCATTCAAAACTTCACAGATTTATCATATTTAATGTGAAGATTCGTGTTTTAAATGCAATGTACCCTGTTTGTTGAGTTTTGAAATCATTGCTTTTATGCACACGAACAGATGTAAGGTGAATTTCACAACAAAATGAATCGAGTTCAAAATTTGTAACTCAAAATTTGACAAAGCATAAAATTTTTTGTTTAGAACACTCACCAAATTTCAGTTTTCCAGCTCGGTGCATTTCAGAGTTATCACGTTTAGAGAAAAACCAGTTTCAAATATAGAGGAAATCGCCCCATTTATTGAGAAAGAGTCATAAAAACTGGAGTACGAATTTTTTCACGATTATAATACAGTACACTCCCGATTATCCTCGGAATTGGGTGGCGCGGCCACCGCGGATAACAAAAATCGCGGATAATCCGAAAAAAGCTAAAAACGGGTATAGCAAAAAAGGAAACAGTCACTCCAACTTTGAAAACTCGTTTTATGTACAATAAGACGTAAAATAAAGAGCAGGAAATGTTTAACTAACGCTTAATATTTTAGTATATCACTCAAAACGAACCTAAAATGCATTTTGTTAATGAAAACAGAAAAGTGCTTTGTATTTACGAGAGGCGTCAAGGATACACAGAAAAATTAATACATATGTACTGTTTTAATACTGTAATATATTATGTAATTACAAAAGCATAACTGTAAAACTACACCTTTTTGAAGAAATCAGTCAAAAAAAAAAAAAAAAAACTTTCTGCGGCAGGCGCGGATAATCGGGATTCTACTGTACTTGTTTACTTTTAAGACTCTCGGATTCACTTGGTGGTTTTCAGAGATCACCAAGAATGCCAAGATAATGGGTTTACTTGGAAATTTTCAGATTACACAAGATCACCACGCTAAATATGTAATCGCCAAGTTGGAAATGATTCGCATTTGTTTGGCGATTTATCAAAAAGAGTCGTTAAAATAAACAAGAATCACACTTTCTATTTCTATTCTATGCAAAAAGCATATAATTAAATTATATAAAATATAAAACAATTATATAAATAATAAAATAATCGTCAAGTAACTTAATTTGATTTCCTTTTAGACTATGTATCTATGCTTTAAATAGGAATCTAAGAGGCTAAAAAGTGATTAATGCACTGTGTCTGAGAAACAGCCTAGCATTACAGCTCCTTAAATTCTTAAAATGAAATTTTTATGCTCTTAAATGAAAATATTTTACAATCGCATGAATTTAACTATGCTGTAGATCGTGAAAGTAGTGAAAATGCACAATTAAAAAACCGAAAGTAGTCACAATCATTTTAAACAGTTTTCTGTAGCTTATGATTATAAAAAGGAACTTATCTGCTGAATCACTGCCTCAAAATCTTTATGAATATATTAGCAAAAAACTTTTAGAGCAAAAAAATTCAAAATTACACACGATTAAAAAATAAAACGATCTACTAAATCTGCTGCATACTTTCATCACTGCACTTTTACTTTATTACCATGAAAGTTTAGCATAATTGCACCACCTGTGAAAAAAAAAAAGAACTCGCCGTGAAAGAAACCAGTGCCTCCACCTCCAGTAAAAAACTAATAGAAAATAACGACATCATGAAAATGCTTGGATACGACTTGTTGTCGTTAAAGCACCCGGATTTTTTAATAGCTTCGCCAGCAACTGAATTAATTTCATGGCATGCCACCAACTCGCTGGCTGAAGAAAATTCTTCCACATGCTAACTCAACGGCCATTACGCGGGTTCGTAAATTCTAAAACCTCGGCCATTTTGAAATCCAAGGGTTTAAATCGCGAGAAGCGCCCTCTAGCGTCCATGTGCACTACTTGTCATAATTAATTTCGTTTCGTTTTCGAAAAGCAAGAAGTGTCCCCAGAGAGGTATTAGCGCACTAGCACTAATTACCGAAATAGCGACCGCGATGCAATCCTTTAACAAGTGTCGTGCCCCTTTTTCCTTTTCAAGGATATACCACGGCTTTACCCAATTATTACGACGCAGAAAATGAATTTAATTTAATCTTTTCGATCACCCCCCCTCCTTTGGTTGGGAGACATTTTAAAGTTGCTTTAGCTTGTAAATTGGAATGGAAAGCAAAGTTGCGCGTGTTTCTAGATGCTAATTTAATAGAAAATGTGTCCTGTGTAGCGGAAATATGTGCAGTGACAAGCAGTAAGAAAACAAGGATAGAAGACGTTTCTCGAGTGACAACTCCAAAGAGGATTAACGTCTGCTAAATGTTTCATTGCAAGTATTTAGCAGTTTAGAAGCTAATTAATCTTTGAATTCAAACAAGATTTCAACAAAATCACAGCGAGTTTTCGTAAATATTTTTGAAACATTTCTAAACCATGGATAGTCAAGCTTTTAAAATCTAATACCTCATAAATAAGAGTCAAAAATATATGTATTATCGAAAAACATATTTTCATTAATAATTAATGCACCCCGAATTCAGTATTTATAATCAAGGAATTAAATATTTTAGATTATTATTATTATATATACATTATATTATATATCATAATAAAATGTAAATGCACAATGTAGTATTATAAATAGTTAATATATAAGAGCAAATATTAAGGTTTAAAATACTGGTGGGCATCATATGAGCATTTTTGAACCTGGTTCATTCTGAGCCATTTCAATCAGTCAAGCTTTATATTATTACAAATATGTAATGTTGCTTTATAGCACAGCAGGCTTCGTGGTAAGGTAAAGGTTTTAAAGATAACTCTGATGGATTTTGTTTAAATGCCAGATCAATGATCCCCGACCTTGGCGATCAATTACAGTCTTGACGAAGAAATTGGCAACTTTGGCAACAAAATAAAAGATTCCAGAATCTGCAAGAATTTTGAGGTTAGGGACATATTGAAGCGAACTATAATGTCCTTTCTAGAACATTTTTCACCCTGTCACAGAAGCTATAAAAAGCTAGGAGACAACCAGTCACTATTGAGTTAGTCAGTCTTACAATCAAATTAGTAATGAGTGAAGCATTAATCAGTAGTGATTCAGCAGTTGAATTCATCTTAAGTAAGTAGGCAGAGAAGAATAGCAGATGTTCGAAAGACGTAAATAATCATGCGAAGTATCTCTTGCTGAGTTCTCTCTGAGTTTTATGGTGGTTTACCGATTCGGCGCTAGTATGCTGCAGTTTATAATAAGTATTTTTCTTTGCGTGCGCTTTGGTTTTGCTTGTTGTCTGGGTGAAAAAGACAACTTTAAAATAAATAAAGCGTCGTTCTTTATTATTGGGTCGATTGCAATGAATCACCGCACTCCCATTGCAATGATTCCTTGATTTTCGGATTTTTGAATTTTTCGTAATAATATTCATGAATTTGAAGCGAAATCAGATTCTGGTTGAAATCTAAGCCACGTACATTTGTTTTATATCTATACGTGTATTTCAAAATTATTGTGCTCGCGTGCACATAGATGGACTTTCTGTACATCCGTCTAAAATTAGATCCAGATTTCGTCCAAAATTAGGTAAAGATTCTTCTCTGATGTTCGTATAAAGTTCTTTTATCAAATTTTCTTCGATTTATCTCGTCTGTTATTCATTAGCGTGCTCATATACACACGAATAGTAGATAACAGACAGACAACATAGACGAGTTTTGCCCAAAATTTGACAAATTATTTTGCTATGAAGACTAAGTACCAAGTTCCATTTGTTAATTCAGTTTATTTTGGAATTATTGCTCCCATAGATAAATAAAAAAAATTGCAAATTTGTTTTTGTACAGACAAGAAAACAAAGGAGCTCCTTCAAAATTCCGATATAGAATCTCTATCGATTTTTCTTTCTTCTGTATTTGGTCCATTGAAAGCAGACATTTTCTCAATGAACCGTTTAAATGAATAATATATGTGGACAAATCTGACAATTACTTACATATTCATTAGAATAAAGCATATGATTACTTGTTTGATTTAAATGAAATACTGTAGAGCTATTAGAATACTGTCAATTTTAGTTGCCTTTAATTATAGAAACTTTACCGATAATACAGATCGATCACATTTATTTAACCCTCCGGCAATTATTCATGATTCTTACTGATGATATAAGAGAAGATCATGTTATTAGTCACAATGTACATTAATGCATGTTATTAGTCACAGTGTACATGCGCATTCTTCATTCAGATAACTTCTGAGAGGATTTTATATTATTCTGTTTTTATAACACAGATGAATACAGATTCAATTCCTTTGAAAATACATACGATAGTTATCAAATCGAAAGAACAAAAGGTTTTTGGCGCATTTTGGTGTTTTTTTGGCGCAAGAAACATTCTTGGCTAAACTGCACCATGACCATGGTTTAAGAGTTTAAGAAGAGGCATCAATACCAATGTTTAAAACTCTATAACATTTATAAAAATAAGTTACAATGTAAATAAAATACGTAGATTGTCATAAATGCTTTAAAATGGGAAAATGAAGAAATCCAAAAAGTAGGAATGTCAAATAAGATAATGAGAAAAAACGAATAACTTTTAAGAAAAGTAAAAATATTTGGGAGTATATTTCACCTACCAAGTCTTGAACCTTGAAGAATTTCCTTTTGAGTTAAAATTCATAAAATCAAAGATTTTTTTTCCCTTCCGAGTGCATTTTGCTTTCCAATTTAAAATCGTTTGACTACAAAAACTATTATTAATACAGAATTCTCGTCTGATTTTTCTTTTTTTTAAAATTGTTCTGAATTAAAATTAAGAAAGTTTACTCTTCGTTTTAGAAAATCGTGCCTAATTCTTTTGGACGATTTTACTTCGCAAAAGCTGTGAATAATAAAAGCCCTTTTCTGGAATTATTTGTTAAATAAGTTTCTGTTTTAGTTATTCTTTAAATATAATGATGATTTTCATTTTTAAAAAAATCGTACTATATTTTAGCTCAAAACGTCCGAGATATTTCGATATATTACTAAATAAAATAAAAGGTGTTCCAAAATTAACGCAAGATTTGAATTTGCCACCATTCGTGCAATAAAGTGTTGGTAACCCTATTAAAAAACCAATTGACAGCTGACAGTTTAGGGTTAGTAAAAATGGAGCTTTAAATGATAGAACAACGTGCTTTCACTGTTGAACAATATTTCAAAAACAATGAAAGTCTGGCGGCCACAGTTCAAAAATTTGAAAATTGGCTCCCTAGATCGTGTGATTTAACGCCATTGGATTTCTTTTTATGGGTTTATGTGAAGTTAAAGGCCTATGCCAGCACACCCAAACCACGCGTGCATTGAAGGAGGAAATTCTTCGCTGCATCAACGAAATTCAGCCACATTTATGCAAAATGATCATGGAAAATTTTGACAAAAGAGTGCGTATGTGCGAGCAAAGCAGTGGAGGCCATTTGCCCTATGTGTTATTTCATGCATAATTCTATCCTGTGTACTTTACGATTCAATAAAAATGTAACAATTTAAAGAAAAATCTGTGTTTTTTTATTTATTTAATTCGAATCTTGCATTAACACGTTGTTCTATCGTGTATAATTCTCCATTTTTAAAACCCTAAACGGTCAACTGTCAAATAGTCTTTTTTAATAGGAATGCCAACACTTTATTGCACGAATGGCGGCAAATTTAAATCTTGTGTTAATTTTGAAATATCTTTTATAAAATTCATCTTTATCTTTCTTCATCTGTTCTTCATTTAAGTAAAATTAACTGACGAATGCACAAAAAGGAGATGATGTTCATATCTAAAATCAGATAGCATATGATTCTACATTTAACTATCTAATAGGAATCAATTGATAATAAGAAATTTAATCCCACGAAGCAAAACTATCGGTTCATTCCTAACCTACAAAATAAAACAACGCTGAACAATTAATTTCTTTTTTTTCTTCTATTGTATAGAATATGGGAATTCCCCTGATATCTCCTCTGTCTTAGTGAGAGTTGAATTCCATCAATTGATAAGAAGGCACAGTTGGTGTTCTTCGAAATCCTCTGTTTTTTACCCCGTGAAGGTATCGTTGGTATTTCCGACATTCGTTGAAACTTGACGTTATCGAGAGTGAGTAAAATTAATGGTGTATTGTCTGGCAGCAGCAGCACATTTTATCATGCATACCTCATGTAAACAAAAGTGTATATCCATTACTCCAAAGTCTTAAGGTAACGCATGCCTAGAATACCTCGACTTTTTTAGGCACGTGCAGGAAAGTGAAACACCAAGAAAAATCTGGAAGTATTTTGTAAAAAATAAAGAAATTCCAAAAGTTGTAGGCAAAATTGTTTTTAAACATGTAAACCCTCTTGTTAGTTGAAAAAACACTTCAGATTAAAATTTTTATTAAATGTACCCGCATCAGCATTAATTTTTAATTAATGTACCCAAAAAGAGTTTGAGTTTTGTTCTTGAATTTTCATAAACAATGTAGAATTTTGAAAAAATGAATGAAAATTTTGACGTTTTAGTAATTATTCAATTGTAATAATTGAAATATAAATATCAATAATTATTAATCAATAATTCAATAATTATTCTGTAAGATAAAAATTATCTTTTGCTTGTTTCTTTCTTTCAGTTATTTTTCGGAGAAAAAAAAAGAATTAGATATTCTTTTCAAAGTAAAATAATAATAATAAATTAATAAAAATAAAATTAAAGGATAAAAATAAGATATTTTTATATTTAAAATAATTATGAATTATCATAAATATCTTTAAAAATGCATGTAAAAATTTCGTATTTCAGAAATAAAAATGTTTAACGAAAATTCTCTTCGAATATTTATTTCTTTCAGCTATTTTTCTGGGGGGAAAGAACTAGTTATTCTTTTCAAAGTAAAACAATAATAATAAATAATAAATAAAAATAAAGTTAAAAGATAAAATATTTTTATATTCAAAATAATTATGAACGATCATAAATATCTTAAAATATACGTGTAAAAAATTCTCTTTCGAATATGTATTTCTTTCAGCTTTTTTTCCTGCGAATAATAGATATTGTTTTCAAAGTAAAATAATAATAGTAAATAAATAAATAAAAATAAAAAATAAAATAGTTTTTATTTAACATAATTATGAACCAATATAAATATCTTTAAAAATATGTGTACAAATTTGGTATTTCAGAAATAAAAATGTTCAATAAAAATTAAGCTTCATATACTTCTTTTTCTTTCAATAACTTTTCTACGTAAAATAATACACTTAACTCTTCTATTCTAAGAAAAATGGATGCAAAAAATATCGTATAGTTTTCATTTCACTAAATATATTAAAAATGGCGTGACTTAAAAATATATTCAAATTTCTTTGCAATTTATATCGCAATACTTGCCAAGAAAGCACTTAGAAATGTTTTTGAAATCTTCTTTAATTTGATAATGCACAATTGAATTCGATTAGCATAAAATTCTTCAAATAAGTTTAAAAGATAAATAATCAAGTAAATAAATAAACAAACAAATGTGAAATGTACATTATCAATGCGAAATAAAAAATTTTATTACCATAAACAGAATAAAAGGATCACGATTAACATAATTATTTTAAGTAAATATAATTCTTACATTTCCCGTAATTTCATTTGAAATTTAGATTTTCAAAATAATAATAAAATTTTAAATGTATTTACGCTCAATAATATATTCAATACTTTTCAGTTTATTACAGCACAGCTAATAGCATAAACTAAAAATTTGAATTTTAAAACTTTAGTTCCTGTTGGCACAATCAAGAAAATTTCGGCTAATCTCTTTCCGATTTCTTTCTCCTTTAGACACTTCTTCATAAATATATTTAAATAAAAAAAGTCATATTCTAAAGTTTAGTATTTGTTTGTTTTCTCTATTCAGATTCAAAATTCTGCTTTTTTAAAATTTGGAATCAATAATGTGTTTGATTATTTTTTCAATTCAATTTCCTCAAATTCAGTTTTTCTTAAAATACTATTAATATTCATATGCTGAATATTAAAATATTTTAATATTCAGTAATACATTTTCTTTGACAATCACATTTTTTAGAGCAGAGGCTAAGAATGGTTTAAATATTTTTTCAGTACAACATTCGTATCTCAGAAAAGTATTTGACCGATAATTCAAGTTTTGATAAAAGTAATCAAAAGTGGTAAGAATTCTTAAATTTGGTGTTTAATCTTTTTGGATTTTTCCTCCGATCCAGCCGCAGGTAATTCGTTTTTATCACAATAAAATTATGACACATACAGTTCTAAAAAGCAAATCTTCTGTGATTAAAAGAATGGCTCTTATCTTGGAAGCTTTCCAAAGAGGAATTGAATAGGAAATTCACGAAATAGAGTCAATCTATTTTGTATTTTATTAAATAGAATATTGATAATTTCTCAAGGTTATGTATGGATCATTTGGTGCATTTCGCATTAAATTAATCATGCCAAATAAACAAAATTAGGACTATAATATAAACAGGTAAAGATTATTAATATAGTATAAATTAATTAAGTAAGAATAACTTTAAACTAAAATACAACAGCATAAGAAAATTAATTTCTTGTGGAAGTATTTGACTTGAATATTTAATTTCCGAATATATGCATAAGGAATAATATATCGTTATATATCTGCTATACTATTTTTCTTCACAATTAGTTTCATAGTAAGAAAGCGAGATTTACAAATATTTTAATGGCCTCTGAATGGATGTTATATCAATGATTCTCGATTTTGGCTTCTATGTCTTTGACTGTGAGGACAAAAATAAGGGTTCTCAAAATACAAGAATTGTAGCGTATCTCATTTAAAAATCGAAGCCCTTTTTGAGAATTCCTATCCCTAATTTGCTACGGAAACTGTATAAGCAGAACACACACGAGCGTGAAATTCTCTTTAGAGTGTTGATCTCAGAGCGAGCTCTCTAGCTACATTCTGAGCGTTATTGTGTTCTTGTGTTTGGTTAAAAATTATTTATTGTTTCATGTGTGTAGTTTGCTTTTTACAAATGTTGTACTCGTGAGCACTTTAGTTATGCCTAGCTACTTGTATTTCGGATTTTTTGGTGCAATAAATCGTAGCTATTCTCTATCTCGAGATTGTTGAACTTCTTGTACCACACAACCACCGCATAAATTTCTCTAACAATACAAATAAGTATATGTTAGTTGGAGATGTAGAAGCATAAGAAAGATAACCTCGTTTAAATACAATAATCTTTCATTAGAATCCTTTGATTATTCTGATTACCAATGAAAAAGATAAAATAATAATCTTCGAGATGTATTTTGGGTGAATCTAAACGATAGCCATTATTTAAAACTTACATGTAATATCACATAGATCATGGTGAAATAAGAGGCCAAAGTGAGTACAAATACATTTGAAAAGAGTACTCCTCTGAATTTTACTAATTCAGTAATTTAATAATTAAATTACTGAAATTATTCAGTAATTAAAACTTACATGTAATACCACATAGATCATGGTGAAATAAGAGGCCAAAGTGAGTACAAATACATTTGAAAAGAGTACTCCTCTGAATTTTACTAATTCAGTAATTTAATAGGGCTCGGAAAAGCTGAAGATTCGCGTTAGAAGATTAAGGTACGCGTTTAAGAAAAATATTTTTCGTTTTGATCGTCTGTTTCGGTGTTGATAGGTTGATCGTTTTGGTATTAGGTTTTTGATATTAGATTACATGCTTTTGATATTAGATTACATGGTATTAGGGGCAGCAGTGGCCTGGTAATAAGGTCTCGATCTGAGGGTCCGAAACCATATTCCATTTACGAACCATCGTATAAGCGAATCTGGTGCAAGTTAAATCAATCGGAGCCAAACGTCCTCCCACTGGTGTCGTGCGGAAGTTTGGAGAGAGGGTGCCAGCCCAGGTATCGTCGTCGTCACCTGACCGCAGTTCAAACTACGAGGCCCGTCCCCAAATAACCCTAATGTTGCTTTAAAACGGGACATTAATATAACTGAACTGAACTGAAACAACTATTTGGTAGTAAGCTGCAGGGAAAGGAATTAAATTTTACGAGGTAAGTAAATTAAATATATGATTAATACATACAGAATAACATTAAATTGATATTTCCAATTTGGTAAGAAATTCTTTTTTAACCACTTTCAAATGGTCAAAAATGACCAACATATCAAATCTCTGAGAAGATACTAAAACTTTAATCGTTTATTTTCGGAGAAATTTCGCTTATATGGCCAATTCCTGCAAAATGCTATTCCTATCAAATAAGTCTTATCAATTTAGAAAAATAATCTGTACAACAACCACAGCAAAATGAGCGCAAACGTTGTAACATCAGAGGAGGGAGCCTGTTACATAACACTATCCGACTTTGTGTTGAAAAGTAATTTCTTCCGCTCGGACAACCTTAGCTACTGTACTCTTAATCCAGTGGAAGTTCTCTTATTTGTTTGGTCCCAAAGAAATGGATTTCTGCGGGCCTTTTATCGCCCGTGTTAATGAGCTATCGTCCAGCAAGGTCCCCAGAGAGGCAAGGGGGCAGTTATCGGACCTCGCAGACCCCATTCCTATTCCTCAGTCCCTTTTTTCTTCTTCCCCTTGTAATTTCCTGGAGTTAGTTGGATAGGAAACTTTATAAGAGTTGGGGCTCTTTTTGCTATTTTTGTATTCTTTTTTTTTATGTCTCTCTCTCTCTCGTCACTACAATTTTTGTCCATTTCTTTTATTTTTGTACGATTATCTTTCTCGATTGTTGTTGGAATCTTGAAATTAAAAGTTTACTAGGAAACAGTCTTCAAGAAGTCCACTTATTGTTAAGTTCCGACGTGACTATGGCTGATACTTTCTATTCGGTCTCAAATACATTCTTTTTTAATGAAAGTAAATAAAGTTTTAAGCTCAAAACATTACCTAAATGGATAATTTCGATATTTTTGATCCCACAGACAATGTTTATGTCAGAAATTGACTTGATAAATGAAATACTGATAATACTGATCAATTACTAAAAGTACATTGCAATTTTCATATAACGAATAAGTAATACAACACTAAAACTTGAGTAAATAAAAAAGCATTTAAAAGTATAATGGTAGAAATGGTTTTCGCTATGGAAATCAGTGGTTTCATTTGCAAGGGGCTATCCCAGTAACTGATACACCTTTCATTTCTCGTTTTATACATATAACCTTCATTTTTCTCTCTCCTTCTCTAAATTTAAATCAAGAAAGTATCTTCCCACCCCCCTAAATTGGATTATAGACATCGCTAACCTCTTCCTTTTCTGAATTGCTTTACAACCTTTTTTCTTTATATAAAACACAGATGTTGAATACTTCTATTTCATTTTGTTGGATTAGATTTATAAATTTGTGCATAAATACGTAAGTTTATTAATTACATACAATTGTAAACTTTACATGTGTTTAGGAATTTTATTGATTTATTGCCCTATTTATTTATTCATTGTTCATTTGTTTTTAATATTATGTAAATATTATTTATGTCCTTCTTAAGTCCGGGAAAGTTTGAAAAGTTCCACTTCTAAAGCACGCTGGAAACGGGCCGACAAAGTATAAATCGATTAATATTTCACATGGCGCGAGCGTGTGTCTGTGCCAGGAATGGGCTTAGTCAAGAGAATCTTAGATATCTTCGAATGGTATGTGCAAGTGTTAGAGATATTTTTTATCCCTTCTAGGAGCGTGAAAAAAGGCATAAATCATCAATTTTTGTAAGTCATCTTTTTTTCTTCGTTTTTTAAAAAGATAATTAAATAGAATGTGGAAATTGGATAAGGAAATAGAGTATTTTCGAATGAAGTTACCATGGACTGATTTAAGTATAAGATTAGGAAATTAATTAGGATTTAAATTAGATTTTAAACTACCATATTATATATATATATATATATATATATATATATATATATATTGTTATTTAATTTGATTCCACAGTTAATAGGTGTAGTAAGTATCTTTATTAATTTTTTCTTTCTGCCAATTCATGACAAGTTTTACATTCTTTGGATAAATTAGGTTAGGGAAAATAAGAAGAAAATAACTAACAATTACAGTCTTCAGCTTGACGGTTCACAAAATAGCACACAAAAAATATTGACTTTCACAATAAACTTGCCCCATTGTTGGTGTACTGCGTTGATCTAGAGCAGAGGGCACACCTACTTCATTTTGACGTAAAGATTTTCAATAAAAAAAATTATGAAAGATAGCTTTCTTTTAAAATAATACTTTTATAATAATTAAATGCAAAATAAAGCCAGCAAAATGGAATAATTTGATCGGATACTATTAAGAGTTCATAGCTGAGTAGAGTTGATCATAGACTTCATGAAGCTTTTATATCAATTATATTATCTAAAAATGACTTTATTTTAGATCATTCATTTAGAAATACGATATTTCTATGTTTGCATGACATGGTAGTTAAGAACCATGGAATAATATAAATGCAAATGGTATTATATAACGTATAATATACCAATAAAATAAATGGAATAATATAAATACAATATAAACACACATAATAACTGAGGATCATTTATAAATTCTAGATCTATCGTTTACAAGAATAATATCCAAGTATACGTAGCTTTTGCATATTTAATTTTCATTTCTTTCAAAAAAATTATTTAATGTTTTTTGTTTTTTTTACTGTTAAAATTAAACACTCAGCAAAGAAAGTACACAAAATAGCAAAGTTAGTTTACTGATAAGAACAAACTGTACAATAAGACTATTCATGCATGACTAGCAATTCAACTGTACAATAAGAATAAACTGTACAATTTGCATTTGTATGCAATATGCTATCATTCTGATTTTTTTTTTGTTGCTAATCCCGTATAATTATATTAATTTGGTGACTAATAAAAATTCTAAATAAGTACTTAATTTGCATGGGTTAGCTTTGTCAAATAAATCAGCGGCAGCGGTCTCTCTGAAACTTTCTCGCATACTCTCTAATAAACTTGGCATACACAGAGAACTCCTTACAGGGCATTGGAGCACAATAGTTATGGAATATTTACTTTTGGCGTGAATTTAGAATTTTTACTGAACCTTTCGTGCCATCGTTGGCGAGTTACTTGGCGATTAATCCCTTTTATGCATTAATTATCTCTGAAAATCGAATTTGTGTTTTAGACGCGTTTTTCCCAACCAATTGAAACAAAAATGTGATTCAAAACTGCACTTGTAGACACAAAATATCATACCAATTTTGATATATTTAAGTCATTGCATTTAAATGTTTCTGAACGTATAGTCCGACAGACAGTCAAAAGTTAATTTGACTGATCCTGATTTTTGGATTTGGCGAATCTTTTGATTTTTCGAATCTTCGTAACAAATTTTATATATCTAACTCGAATTTATATTCGAATAACCGGACAGATGGACTTCCTCCGAACAGATTTTACTCAAAATTTGATAGAAATATGCAAATTTGGTGAGAAGACCATAAACCAAATTTCACCAGTCTAGCTCACATTGTTTGTGAGTTATCTTTGTCGCAGACAGATAGACGGACATTTTCCAAAAATGTGTTTTTCGAACTCTTAAAACGTGGAGATTCATTCCAAATTTCGAGTTCAAATTTTTTGACGATTACTATACTTTTTCTATACTATGCATTTAAGAAAGTGAAAAAGGTGTGAAGGTACTGTGTATCCATGATATGCTGTTGCAAAATTATATGGCATCGTATGGTATAGTATTTACGAAAATAATACTTAGAAATTTTACAATGGAATTCGATACATTTTATTTATAATTCCTTCACACAGTCTTTTAGTAAAGTTCAATTCGCGCAGACGAAAACTCAAGTTGCTCTCAAAAGAGCGAATAACAATAAGAAAGCAAGCATTAGCAATACCAGTTCTTATTCTTCGGTGGACCAGATTGTCAAATGGGCGATTCTCTAGCTAACCGTCCCCCAATATCGAGGATCCCAAGCCATTGAGAATTTTTCGGATATTTCGAAAGTAATTTAATTTCCTGTTTTCATTTAATTCTAAAGATAGTACAATTGAAAGTCAAATTAAAATCAAGCGTTGTTTAAATTCATTTTGGGAGAATATTCTTATAACGTTAAAAATTAATTATCCTTTACATGTTATATTATTTCACAATCCTAAAAAATTAACATTTAAAATTTTTAAAATATGTTTGTACTTATTATTAAATATAATTTGTATTGTGTTAATTTTTTTTTCAATCATTTTGTTTAAAATCACTTTTAGATTTCAGATGAGCACTTTTTTTTATAAGAAATAAATTGAAATCGAATTTTTAGAAAATGATTTGTAATCAGGATTTTTATTATGTTCAATTTGTACTTGTTAAAAATACTTATGTAAAAATGAAATTAAAAACCAATACAAAAAATATTTAGCTCTAAAGATTGGGAAAAAAAAGAGACACTGAAATTTATATTGCCATAGATTTTTTACAAGGCTTAGTATGTCCTTTATTTTGTGGGTCATTCATCGCCAATTTAACCCTTATGTTCATTTTGTATAGTATACCATACGTACAACTTTATAAAAATATACTACTTTATAATAAATTAATTTTAATTTATTATAAATTAATTTTAATTTATTATAAATTAATTTTAATTTATTATAATTTATAATAATTAATTATAAAATTTTACTAATAAACTTTATAAAAATAAAAATTATAGTAAATATATAAAAAAATTTCCTTTTCTTCAAAAAAGCAATCTTGCCACGATAAGGGTTAATGATGATATAGCGATTCACCACGATATTTATAATGTTTAAACTTTTCTCAATTTTAAACAAGCAATATGTTAAGTATATATTGCACTTGATATCTAAAAAAGTCGGCATAAATCTTATCCTATGATAATAAACTTTGTATAAAAAGAGATAAATGAATGTTATCAAAAAATTATATATGTAGTGAAATGAAAATTATTATGATCTGTGCAATGAAAGCAAGAGGACCTATGTTTTTCTCGGGAACATTTCTTTAATGATGACATTTCACCCAAACAAACACAAACACAAATGACAAGACAAGACGACACTAACGCGCGCACACCTTCACAGAACAGCATCTCATCTCATTATTTACAAATGTAATGCACTATGGGATGCGTATCTAATCAGGCATCGCCATCTGTTATCCAAAAAGAGAAGATAGAGTAATGCAACTGCTATATATATAGAATTCCTTGATATCAAAATACCAGAATTTTAAAAATCGCGAATTTCAAATAAAAGTTCAAAACTAGGGGCACAGCGAAGAGTGGTCAATTTTCAAATAGGGTCTTGCAGACAGTATGTACACATTACTTCATAATTTTTAAAGATCGAAATCAACAAATAAGAAGAAGAAAAAAGGGGGGGATGAAAAATAAATACGAGGCCTTCGGCATTATTTATCCTTGCTGTGCCACATGTCAAATCTAAATTTTCTAATTCCCGACTGAAGACAAATTAATAATGATTGATTTAGAGGGGTAAAAAACATTAAAACCACCGGCAATCAAACCACAACAGCATTTATTTCAAAAAAAAATCATTAGAAGATCTTTAATTATCTCTTTTGAAAAATTTTATTTCCAAACCTATCTGGAATATTAAAGATCTCCCCAGAAAAAGAAATCACACCCTTCTTGAATCTGACAGAATATACAGACGTCGTTTTCACCCCCCGGGATACTATAAAAAAATTCTAGCAAAAAAACCTGTTTGCTTTTCCAATTTTCCAACAGACTACCGTCCGAGCCGCTTTTCAATTAACAACCTCACGCGACAAGCGCGAATAAAAAGAAAAAGGGAGAAAAGCAACTCACTAAGTCATTTTTTTAAAAGTCCATTTACCCAGGCCTTCTTAAATGGTAATAAATGATGTCCATCTGTCCTTTGATCTTTAGGCCGATTAGTAACAGGAAAAAGAGGTAGCGTACGTCCTCATGCATATTATATCACGTGCTCTTTCAGTCTCTGCGCATGCTCTGTTAATCCCCACCCTAATGTCATACCTACCACTCCTAAAGATATAAAAGAGCGTTACCTATGGGATACATCGTTCATTGAAGAATCTAATTGGAGGGAAGTTTATCTGGTGGCCATTTTGAACCACAAGCTCATCTACAGTGTAACAATCTTTCGTAATCCTATATCTCCCCCCCCCCAAAAAAAAAAAAATTCTAATGAAAATATTAATGATATTCGCATAAAAATGATTCGGATATATATACATTATGTTCTAAGAAAATTCAAGTTCCGAGCTCAAAGAATAGCATTAATACAGATTATTTTTTGATAATAGGGATTTCTTTATTGATTTTTTTTAATATAAAATGATTAGTAGTATTTTAGAAAAAAATCTTTTAAAAAATGCTTCTGTGAAGAAATCAAAATACATTAGAAAAATGGTAAAATTTATAGAATTGGAACAAATCCGTACTTTTACCGGATAATAAATAAATATATAAGGTACACTAAGATTATGCTAACATAATATTTTTGTTTAAAACTATTGTTATTCACATTTAAACAGAAAACAATTCTGTCTTCAACAAATCATATTTAAATTCAGTTCTAATTCACTTTAATATAAAATTCCCAGCATAAATAGAAAAATTATATAATTTTTTACAATATTTTTTTTTCTATATGACAAAGTTTCAGTACTTTATTTTGACTATATAAAATCGGGCATGAATATATCAAAATTAATTCAACTTTACCATTATTTTTTTAATTATTTTAAGCTGAAAGAGTATTCACTTCACAAATCTTTACGAAAAAGGACATATTATTGAATTTCATCCAAGCAAAATAGAATTCACTGAATGAATTCAAAATTAAATTTCAAATCAATACAGAAAATTTTAAAACCCAGTTTGATCAAATAAAAGCTTAAAATCTATAATTTCCTAGCAAATTTTTCTCAGAAATGGCTATATTTTTACCAAGAGGACAATTCTTTAATCAATTCTATGAATCTCACAGCTTTTATTAAATTTATCACATTTCTATGTGATATGTTTTGCATTTATTCACAATATACATAACAATGTTAATTTAAAGTTTAAAGATACACCTTAATATGCCTTTCGCATATTTTAAAAAAATTGTGTCATTTTAATAAAATTATCAGTATTTTGTGAGGCACGGCACGTCTGATTACCATCGACATTAAATTCCAACTCTTATAGGTAACATAAAAAGAATTAACAAAGCATAGCTTAAAAAATACTGATATGCAAAATGGTTCCTATTAACTCACATACTTTTTTTCCTAGGTACTGTATTTTCTTTTAAATATACTTATTTCTTTGTGAGTTTCCTATGACAAACTCAAATAATATTGTTTAAAATAACTTACCACGATATTATTCAAAAGTAGGCAAAGTGATGAAAGGATACTCACCTGCAAGATGAAAGAAAAGTAAAACATGAATAACATACAAATAAAAAAAAATATAGGATATTGCTAAGCATAAAAAATTTCAGAGGAAATGATATATTAGGATTTAAGATTATTGCTCAAATCCATAATACAAAAATGACTTTAAAACAGTTTTCAATGCTTGCAGTTGTGTAGCAGTAATAATTGTCAAGAAATCATTACTAAACTAAATTCTTGTTATTTATTATGAATGATTCTTTTAGGATACTGTTCGTTTCAATATCCTGAGACGGTTCTATCTCTCTAAGGGGTGAAGGAATTTCGGGAATTTACTTTATTGTTAAATATAAACATCTCCTCTTTTCATCTTCCCTCTCGCCCCTAATTTGTCGAATTAAACCCATCCGAATGCATGCGCAAAAGCGTGGAGGGTTTAAGAATCCGTTGCCAAACAATAGGTCACCTTCAGTGAATAAAATGTTGTTTTGTTAAGAATGAAGAACAAAGATAATGTGAGAACTTGGGCAGTAATACATTCTTTTTTTTCAAAACGAGATAAAAAAAAATCAAATTTCTGATATTATATGTTTTTCAAAACTCAATAAATTAAAAAAAAATATTTTAAAAAAATGCTTTTTAATACTTAATTTGAAGGTTATTCAGCTTGTACCAATTTTACATTTCCCAATTTAAAAAAAAAAACTATTTGTTCAACTATTGCCTTCCAATTACTTCCATTTTTTAAATTCAAGAAAATGAAACAAAATTCATTTTATGCATTATAATAAATATCTTTTGACAAGGTCACTTTTATAACGAATAAATAGCTATTTGATTAGAGTAGCAGAACAATTTAAAATCACTTTCAGAAAACAATTTCACAACCGTGACAAATTCAAATTACTAATATTATTTTTTTCTTCAAAAGTTTGTATTTGGAACTAAAAATTGTAATACTGTTACTTTCCAACTCTTGCTTTGAAGGCTGTCCAGTTTTTTATGTTCACTAACTGAAATTTAAGTGGTTTGATATTTGTTCAAACATTGTTTCCCAGATTTGCTTTTCATAACATTTATTTTCAAAGAAAAATTATATTCAATGTAAAATAACTCGTTTTATTTAAATAAGTATTTAGTTGTTTTCGTACATACTGTAAAACTGAATGCTTCAATGCGATAATTTCAGCTACATGTTTGTCATGTACCAAGAATAAATTGAATTTTTTTTTTTTTTTGCCACTAATAAATAATAATGTCTGAGTGGATAAAAAAATTACAATTAAAAATGTTACATTCATAGTTTCGTTTAAAAAGATAATGTATAGATCGCTGACCCGTTTCTTCTTTGCAGTGGGTTTCTGTGACAATGCTGGACATGTCACTGTAACCCACAGGGCCTTTGCTTAAGTAGATTTTCAGAGTTCTTGCGTTTAAGTTATATAAATTTTTTATAACTGGCTATGTCTATGCAACTATAGACATAATCAAGGTGCGTAGAACTGGTTTTAAATTGTTAACTTGTAAAGCCTGCTTGATTTTCAGAAGCATCCTGCTGATTTATACACGACGGTGGTAAAAAATGGCCTTCGCTCACCGCCTGACAAATGAAGGCGCATTTTTATTTGAAAGGTCTCGGGCAGGAACAAGTCTGCAGATGTCAAAAGAAACTTTGCATATTTCGGCGGTGCTATGACCGCTATTTGTCGTTCCTTTCATTTTTCACGTCCTCGTGGAAAAATAAATGCGTCTGGTTCGCCTACACGCACTGATTCTTAAAGACTGCCTTGTCACTCGAGCGCTGTGTAATTTGTTTAACTTGTCATCCGTTAGGAAAAACCATGCATATTTATGCAATATTCAAACTTTTTGCTAAGTGAAAAGGGTTATAAAAAAAGTTAAATTCTTCAGTCTTAGTTTGTTATGCTATTTTAAAATCAAGGTCGACTAATAATCAAAACATTTGTTATGAACACATTAGTCATCAGTAACTTTAAAAGTATTGCCAACTTTATAACAGTGATTCCATTCATTGTAACTTAATAAATAGTTTCGATCAGTGGCATTACGAGAGACGCCCGAGACATAAATATGATTCCTACCCCCTCCCTCCCAGTTATCACCAATTTTTTAGCAATGTCACATTACAGATAATTTTGCACCCTCGAGATATTTTTCTTTAGAAATGGTGCACATGTTAATATAGTAATCCATGGCGCACCCCTTTTCATTATATATATAAAGGGTGTCCCAAAATTAACCCTTTAAAGGACCATTTTTTTCTAGTCATATTCTGTTAAAATATTTTTAGGCTTGAAATTAGAATAAGAAAAGGAATTCATTTAGCTTATTAGATAAATTTAATTTGATTGATTAATTAATTTGGTTAATTAATAATTAAGTAACAAATCAAGACACATTTTGTCTGAGATAAAGAACTGAAGCATCTAAGTTTCTGATTTACTAAAAAAATGTGTCAGAACTTATGCCAACCTACATAATTTCATTCAAAGATGGATAAATTTGGTAGGAAGCATACTTCCCACGGCCCTAGAAAGGGTTAATGTAAGATTTCTATATGCCCCCATTTGTGCAATAAAGTGTTGGCGACCCTATTAAAAAAACCCTTGGCAGCTGATATTTAGTGTTACTAAAAATGGGGTATAACATGGTACAACAACGTATTAAAAAGTAAATAAAAAACTCGATTTTTTAAAATTGTTATATTTTTAATGAATCGTAAAGTACACAGGATAGGTTATGTATGGAATAACGCCTCCAAATGGCAAATGGCTTCCGTAACTTTGTTGGCACATACGCACTCTTTCATCGAAATTTTCCATGATCATTTTGCATTAATGTGACTGAATTTCTTTGATGCAGCATTGAATTTTTTCCTTTAATGCATGCGTGCTTGTGAGCGTGTTGACATAGGCTTTTGACTTCAAACAACTCCATAAAATGAAATTCAGTGGTGTTAAATCCCACGATCTAGGGGGCCAATTCATAAATTTTCGAACTGAAGCCGCCAGACTCATTATTTTTGAAATATTGTTCAACAATGAAAACAATTCCATTTTTACTAACCCTAAATTATCAACTGTTAAATGGTTTTTATAATAGGTTGCATGAATGGTGGCAAATATTGCGTTAATTTTGTGACACTCTTTACATTGAAAAGGATTAAATGATATCACCTCTCTATCAGAATATATTAGTTCCTTATGTTTTATTATAAAAATCCTATATTTTATCATTAATTAAATTTCATTTTTATAGATGATTATTTCAAATCACCGTAGTAAATTCGTTAATTCTAATAATTTTCTGAATCCGAATATTATAATTTAATACACCGATTATTATAATTTTCATTAAATTTTATTGATGATATTTCCGCGAAATATATTAGCTATAATCATAAGAAGGACAAAATACAGTATCTTCAAAAATATTGAAATCTGCTGTTTGTTATATTTTTAAACTAAAAATTCAACAATTTTTTATTTGTAGAATACGTAAAATGAAAATAAAAAAAATCAATTTGATATGAAACCTCTTTTGATCTTAAAACATTCTTTAAAATAAAAAAAACCCATGAATTTAATCCAAAATAATATTAAAGAAAACAAAAGAAAAACTCGATCGAATTACAATAAAGCAAAAAAAAAAAATGATGGAATATAAAAAAGATCAGAAAAATACTGATCTTGAGATCGAAAGCAAGTCCTTAAACAAACAGAACTCTCTTCAAGATTCAGAATATACGAGCAAGAACTTGCGCTGCGGAAGCGAGTAAAACTACGAGTATATTCTGACAGCCTAATATAAAACAAAGTAATAATAATAACGAAGTCAGGGAGTTTTAAAAATTTTATTAACACAAATATTTTTTCGGCCGCATTGCTTCGCCTTCCATTCAGAGAAGAGAAAGCACACCTTCTGCAATATATTATTTATCTTTTCTGTCTGTTTAAATAAGATGGATAATTGTATTTCGACTTTTTCTAACCCTGTTTTCTTTTCCCCCGGGGGTATTTTAGAGCATTCCCTCCCACTCACGTAAGGACGGAATCTTTAGCGTAATACGAATTATTTTTTTTTCTCCGTGATATATATGTATGTATGTATTTGATTTGTCGGACTGATATCTTGAAATTAACCAAATTGTGTGCCATAATAAGGAAGGGGGGAGGGGTCCTATCCGTTTAAAACATAACTGCGATTTCCCAAATGCGACCTTTTTAGGGACTCAATTCGGCCCACTGCAAATTTTAAAATAATAATACAGAAAAAGTAAAGATATTAGAAATGCTATATTTGTAACGAAATGCATTATTTATACAAAATTTAGTTTCTTAGAAATCTAATCACAGATTCATTCATTCATCACATCAACTTTACGGAATAATTTAAATAATTTTTATTATTATTTTGAGTGTTTATCGAATTTTACACTACTTTTTTTTTTAATCAAAAATTCAATTTTCACCCACTTTTGAAAAAAGAAAAGTGTTCTTCAACGGTCTAAAGAAAAGTTCACGCATAAGTTGTTGATGATTTTTTTTTAATCGTACAAAGTATTGAATGCAAACATTATTAATACGCCTATAATTTTGTTTAATTAGAAAAATATACCGAGAAGGTTATTTTGAATAAAACTGATAATTTTGAACATGATTCAAAACACGATAAAGATACTGGAGCAAGTATATTTTGAACGAAAACCAGGAATGAAGTTTAAAGATTTCGGGAAAATATCTTCATGTGTGTGTGTGTGTGTGTGTGTATGTAACGATATCTTTTAATTTAATTTAAATCTTAATTAATTTCCTATTTTTTAAATTTTATTTTAAATTAGCCCATGTCATTTTCTTCCAAAATTTTCTCGTATTTCCTGCCCCAAATCATACTTTTTTATTTAATTCCTTCTAACACACTATTTAAAAAACTGCTGAGTTTAGATTTTCCACACTCCGAGAAAAGGTATAAAAATCCCTTACGACTATGGCATTTCTTCAAAGATACCTAAGATTCCCTTTCCTAAATCCATACATTGAAGAAATCCCGACAAGAATCTCTTAGTAAAATGACTAAGGAGATGACTTCTCTCACTTTCCACTTAAGTCGTGATATATATCACGTTCTGACGCTCTGATGAAGTAGCAAGTATATATATATATATATAAAACAAAGTTTCTTTTGTGCAAGACCCAAAGCCCGACGAACAGCAGGTGCAGGTTCACTTCCAATTTACCTCGATCGTTTGATTCATCGCACTAATTAGAAGTTAAGACTGGATTCTAATTAGACGGGAGCTCGGAATCTCTTTAATTGACCCAAGGTCAATGAATGATGCTCTCTTCGATTCTAAGACGAGCAGGTGAAATAAATCAGATGGTTGACCAGGTTCTCACTCTGTGGTTAAATGACTCGCTTTCAACATTTTCGAAAAGTTTCTCACAAGATTAGCATTATAATTCAGTAAATAGATAAGTTTCGTTTCCTTATAATATATTGTTAATAACTTATTAATATAGATTTTAATCTAAATATTTATCAAATTAAAACGATTCCACTCTCAAAAACTGATTGCTTACATCAAGAACAGTCGATTATTACGATCCCTTCTTAAAAGTTATTTATATAACCTTTGTAACTTTTGCCTTATTTTTTTTTCCCTTGCGGCACTTATTCTTACTTTTTTTTTTTTTTTTGAAATGCATGCTTTGCCTGTAAAAAGCATAAAAAATTGTTTAAAAATTGTTAAAAATTTAGCTGAAAAATTTGAAAATTTGCCACTTTTTTTCCCTTGCGCCAAACATTCTTTCATTTTTTTTTTTTTTTTTGAAATGCATGTGTTGCCATTAAAAAGCATTAAAAGAATTGTTTATATTCCTTCTGTTAAAAGTTTAGTTGTAAAATTTGCCATTTTTTTTCAATTGCACCAAATATTCTTCATTTTTTTTTTTTTGAAATGCATATATTGCCATTAAAAAGCACACACAAAAAAATGTTTATATACCTTTTTTCAAAAATTATCTGTAAAATTTGCCATTTTTTTCCTCTTGTGCCACACATTCTTTTCTTCTTTTTTTTTTTTCAGAAAAACCTGTCTTGCTATTAAAAAGCATAATTGAACCATCTCGCGCAATATTTATTTTATGAAATAATTCAAAATTTCTAACCAAGTTAGTTAAAGTGTGTAGTAAATTAATAATTTCACATTTTAAAAAGTTTATAAAAATAAATATAGAGTTGAATGCTTTTAAGTGTTTTTATACAAATTTACAAACAAAAAATAAATGTAAAATTTGTTGCAAGTGCCCTTCAAGCCAAGATGAAGGTCACTGACAATTACCAAAAGTTCATCAAAATATAAATTGATTAAAGATTAATCAGTTTTTTTGTGTTTATCAGCTATATATTTTTTCAAAAAAAATTTTTTAATGCATGTATTGTGATTAAAATGCATAATTCGGCCATTTCGCTATATATTTATTTCTTGAAATCATTCATAATTAATAACCAAGTTAATTATGGTGTATAGTAAATTAACAATTTCATACAGTTTAAGAAGTCAATATAAAATATATAAAGATGCATGATTTATATTTTTTTATACAAATTTACAAAAGAAAAAGGAAAATTTATTACACGTGCTCTTTAAGATAAGATCAGTGATAATCACCAAAGGTTGATCAAAATATCAATTAATTAAAAATTAATAAATTTTTTGCAGTTTTTCAGTTATATCTTAAGAAAATACCATCTCATATAAATGATTTTTACATTATCTTTAAACTCAAAAAATTACCTTCTTATTATACAAATTACTCATCCAAAAAAATTTTTCTTTAATTTTAAATATTTTTAAAATTTAATTTGATACATTCGTATCAAAATTTTTATATTTATGATGAAACTCACATAAATTTTGTAATTTTATCAAACCATTTAATTGCGTATTTTTTTAATGTTAAAGTTATGTTAAAAAATGTTGTTCTTAGAAATTAATTTAAGAGTAGGATTTTCATCTCCGCTTTTATTTCGAAATCGATACACTGTTTAATTAGCCCGTACAGTCATCTATAAAACATTGATTTGATTGTAATTTATTCATAAACTTCAGTCTTATAAAAAATAAAATATATTTAATGCATCTCATTAATAAATTAAAAGTTAGTAAAGCTCATATTCAGCAGAAAGACGCTGGTAACCAATGGTTACCAGCTACTAGTTATTCTATAAATTAATTAATGATATTGACACAATGTATTTTTAATGAACTAATATTAAATCACGGCATGTTAAATTGTTCATGTAATGCATTTTACATGAACAATATTAGGCCTTTCCATCTCGGAATTTCAATTAAAACTATCCTATATAGTAGCTAATATTAACAAATGGAATAAATAACGCCCATTACTTTAGATTTGAATGGATGTAGATAGTCATTCTATGAAATAATTAGTTAGCTGTGGCATGCAAGTAAGTTTTAAGTTTTAACTGATGTGGCCAGTTGTTTTATGAAATTATAATAATAATTTCATTCTAATATTAATAATAATTTCATTCTAATATTAATAATAATTTCATTCTAATATTAATAATAATTTCATTCTAATATTAATAATAATAATTTTATAATAATAATAATTTCATTCTAATATTAATGATAATAATTTTATAATAATAATAATAATAATTTCATTCTAATATTAATGATAATAATTTTATAATAATAATAATAATAATAATTTCATAATAATATTCATAATCATAATAATAATAATTTCATTATAATAATAATAATTTCATTATAATAATAATAACCATAATAATAATTTCATAATAATAATCATAAAATTATTCCATTTTAATAATAATAATTTCATTCCAATAATAATAATAATAATTTTATTGTAATAACAATAAAAATAATCACTTCATTCTAATAACAATAATAATAATCACTTCATTCCTATAATAATAATAATAATTTTATTGTAATAACAATAAAAATAATCACTTCATTCTAATAACAATAATAATAATCACTTCATTCTAATAACAATAATAATAATCACTTCATTCCTATAATAATAATAATAATAATAATAATTTCATTGTAATAACAATAAAAATAATCACTTCATTCTAATAACAATAATAATAATCACTTCATTCCTATAATAATAATAATAATTTCATTGTAATAACAATAAAAATAATCACTTCATTCTAATAACAATAATAATAATCACTTCATTCTAATAACAATAATAATAATCACTTCATTCCTATAATAATAATAATAATAATAATAATAATAATTTCATTGTAATAACAATAAAAATAATCACTTCATTCTAATAACAATAATAATAATCACTTCATTCTAATAACAATAATAATAATAACTTCATTCTAATAATAATAATTTTATTTGAATACTAATAATAATTTCATTCAAATAATAATGATCATACAAAACTAAATTCTATAATAACAAAATAATAACAACATACAAAATTATATTCCTTAGTCATATATTGAATATTAAACATAATAATTTATTATGGTGTATTGTGTCTTTGACATCGAGTTTAAATCGCAACATATTATTGAAAAAAGTTTCCGTATTCATGGTTTCGTTTATTTTCACATTCCTCATTGTTTACAAAGTAACATTATAGAACATTTTTTTTCGTACAAATATATAAACTAGTTCGACAACCAAAAAAACTTGGAAAAAAAAACTAACTCAAAACAGCGATCTAATTTACCATTTCTAATACAGAAACATGCGAAAACTAGCAAATTCCACATTTAAAACCACATGTTGTTGCGAATATACATGTTCAAAGACCCATGAACAAGTATCTTAAATCGTGTTTTCTCATACCTGACTCTGTCCTTTTCTTAATTTGGAAGAAAAAGAGACAAGAAAAAAGTCGGGCAACAAAAGTTAGACGGAGAGGGGATGATTACAAAATAAAATAATCAAAATCTTGTTTCCTTCCAGAAAATTTGTTTATACTTTCATGTTTTACAAGGGGAAGTTAAAAATCTAATATCTAAATCGCAAATAGCAATGCGATAGCAGAAATGGATAAAAAAAAAAGAAATTTCTGAAAGATTTGGTTTCATAATTTTAAAGGAATTTCTTCAATTAAGATGCTTTTTTCGATTTACGTTTCGATGGCAGCAAAGCACACTAGAAAAATTGCCATGCCAATTAAATTCCCAAAGATAAAAAATAAATGAAGAATTTTTGCAGATCATTAAAAAAATTATTTCAAAAGTGTTTAAAAAAATTGTTTCACTAAGGTAAAATGTAATGTAATTAATGATACGATATAAACGATTTACCAATACAGCATTCTGTAATTGCGATCAGGAAATAAAGAAGGGGCTCCCATTCTTAGGGGACGCCATCAAAACATAAAAATTAGTGTGTATATGGCATTTTTTAAAGAAAAATATGATGAATGTGAGGGGTAAGAGAATACTATACCTCAACCGTAGTTTATATTTGCAAGACAGCTGATAGCGATTAAGCCGGGGTGGAAAAATCATTATACCTCGGGCTCAACTTACCTATAGCTACATCACAGACTTTCTGTGAAAACGCTCATATAAATTAAAAAAAAAAAAAAAAAAAAAAACCTTTGAAAATAGTTTTTGTAAGTAATCAGTATATTATTTAATGAATTCATATATTTTATTAAACTATATTTCCTATATTATAAATATTATATCAGTATAAATTTCAACTGGAAATGTAATTTGTACAAACATGATAATACTAAGCAATAAAATTTAATTTTATCCAATAAATAGTCACCCTTTTATCTTTACTACTTTTTTTAACTCTTATTTTGATCTAAAAAGAAATAAAGAATAAATATATTCTTTGTACTGTTCATTCTCAGATTCAGAAACCCTACGCGTTTCTGCGCATGCGTCAGGAGGGATTTACTTTGTCAATAAAGGGGTGAGAGGAAAAATAAGAGGCGATATTTAGATTAGATTATTCACGAGATTAGAGGGCGAGATAGCCGTGCTTATCTTTTGTGTGTGCGTCGCTCCTTAGCGACGTACAATCATCGAAAAGTGCCATCTTGGAGATCCTGAAATGGACAATATTTTTCCTCGAGTTTTTTCGGAATAGCAATAAACGGAAATCGCTTTTTGATATAAAAATACGTATTAAAGGTGAAAGAGACAAAAATAACAATGTTACGCCAATTAGCAATTTGAAAAGAAGTATTTTAATGCATATCTAACATAACAAAAATAGAAAATAGCTTTTTTTTAAAATCATAAATATTTCTGAGCTATTTTTTTTTTTTCATAAGAAATAACTAAATGTCCAAAAAGACCCATTAAAATGACAAAGAGTTCCCGCTATGTTTTTTTCATGAACTGTATTATATTTAAAGAATCCGTATTATATTCAATACAAGTAAAATTCAAGTAATATAATTCCTTTGTCAAAACCGTTGAAACCGAAAAAATAACTTTCCCTGAAATAAACGACAATGTAATATTGTCTTTTATTAGAATAAGAAATATTAAAAAGAGCAGTGTGCGCGTAAAAAATCTTACCAAAAACATAGTTATTCTATACGACAGCATTTAAGTAACTTATAGAAAAAGAAATTCAATTCATATAACACAGATATTAACTTCCAAATTCACAAATGAACATTACATAGTATTGAAGAAACATATATTTTCTTTAATTTTCATACTTTTAGTTTGGTTTGGTTTGGTTATATTAACGTCCCGTTTGAAGCAACACTTGGGCTATTTGGGGACGGACCTCGTAATTTTGAACCGCGGTCAGATGACAAGGACGACACCTGAGCTGGCACCCCCTTCTCCACACCACACCAGCGGGAGGACGTTTGGTCAGGACGGATTTAACGTGCAACAGACCCCCTTACATGACGGTTCTTTGGTGGAATCGGGTCTCGAACCTGAAACCCTCCGGTTCCGAAGCCGAGACCTTACCACCAGGCCACAGCGGCCCTTTCATACCTTTAAAGAATGTTTTTGTAAGTATATTTATATTAAAATATTCTAATAGCTTATCTTAAACTGGAATAAAATTCTTTTTTCATTTTAACTCGCATCAATAATAATTGATACAGTAAAAAAGAAGACTCTTAAAAATTAGATGAAAGGAGGTACGCGATACTTTCTAAACTTAAATAACAAAACTGAAACGATTAAAAAGAATTGCTCTTTTTCGTTTCCACTTAGACAGAATATAAAGGCATTTCTTGGAAATACTGACAATTCATGTGTTCTCAATTAAGACGTCGAAATAAATAAATTATTAAATAAAATTTTCAGAAAAAATCTCATAGCGCAAAATACAATGTATCCTTTATCTATAATATTATTAACTCTACTCATTACCGGCATAAACTATTAAACGTTCATACAACAAACATAAAAAAATATATATCAAGAATTATAGATAATAATTAGATAATTACACCGATAATTTTACCAACGTTGAAAGAGTATATATACTTTTTTAGCATAAATCATTTTAAATATCCATTTGAATTCACTGGCCTATCTTCGTGATCTGATACAAAAATCAATTTAGGAGAAGGTCCCGAATTTATTTTTCTTACCATAAATCATCTCAAAATAATTACCCGATTTCACAACTTCATCGAGAGGGCAGTTATCGATTAACTGACCTCCGATTCGACTCTCAACATTTCAATTAAATCTTTTTTACAAAAGCGATTCCCACAATTTTTTCAGGTACCATTTCGAACAAAATGAGGAATGGAACGTAACAAAAAAAAAAAGGTTCAATACATTCCGATTCTTCGAGGAAACCCGAATTAAAATAAAACAATAACACAAAAAGAAAAAGGGATGCTGCCTCATCAAAGAAAGAATTAAGAAAACAGAAAAGAAATCTAACCCCAACCGCATGCCAGACGGACAGACACACACACAACGCCGTCTGGATCGTAGACAGGCCAAGGCCGTCAGAACACCCCTTGGGATCATCCCCCCCTCACCGAAAAGCGAATGGCCGGTTGTTACTTGTTAGTCGCTTTTCAACCGTTCTCAACCTGTTTTACCTGCGCGCGTGCACCTCACACAAAGAGCATATCGCCGCCTTTTCTTGTTCTCTCTCTGACACATTCGGTTTCGAAATAAGATGCCTGCTATTAGCAGAGCAATTCACGAGCTTTTAACATGAATGATATTGGTGAAGCAGTTATTTGAATTCACCAACAACAACAAAAATAAATGTCAGAAGAATCGTGGTGAATTTATGCGGTTTGTCCAAGATTTTGTATTATTTACCAAAGAGAAAATTTTATTTCGGAATAAGATAAGTATCAATGAAAATTCGAGTTGACAGTACATAAAAAGCTATTAGCGGCCATATTATACATGATATTACACTAATAGCTTTAGAAAAGTAAACAACTTTCATTTTAAGTAAAAAAGTTTACTGCACACAGCTTAAAACTAAATTTTGATCCAGTATATCACATTCTTACATTTTTGTATACATGATATGCATTCGGTTTCGAAATAAGATGCCTGCCATTAGCAGAGCAATTCACGAGCTTTTAACATGTATAATGTTGGTGAAGCAGTTATTTGAATTTACCACCACCAACAACAAAAAGATGCCCGGAGAATCGTGGTGAATTACGGTGAAAATTGTAAACAATCCAAGATTTAGTATTATTTACTAAAAAGAAATGTTTTATTTCGGAATATGATAGGTATCAATGAAAATTCGAGGTGACAATACATAAAAAGCTATTAGCGGCAATATTATACATGATTGACGTAATACATAATATAACACTAATAGCTTTAGAAAAGTAATTTAGAAAAGTCATTTAAAGTAAAAACGTTTACTACACACAGTATTTAAAACTAAATTTTGATCCAATATATCACATTCTTACATTTTTTTTTGTTGTTGTTGTTTCTAATCTCAGGTGTTATAGCTGCGCTATACCACCTCCATGAAACCAAAGATCTCCAAAAACTATAGCGGATCCCTTAAAATGTCAAAAATCGTAAAATTTAAACATTTAAGAATGTGATTGGGGGAGGCTTGATCTGTCTTGCACCAAGAACATTCGTGTTGGAAGGTCAGGCATTTGGTGTGTCCACTCAAAAAACGAGAGAGAGCCGTTTGCTGTTTTCTAGAGATATTCAGGCGGTGACACCAACCAGGACTCTTACCAAAGTACCAAGGGTGAGCAGGTGGGACTCTCCAAAGTGCACTCGACTCCATCTTTATGATAGAGGAGATTTCATGATAAGTTAGTGTTGCATCACA
Organism: Argiope bruennichi; assembly: GCF_947563725.1. Lineage (NCBI taxonomy): Eukaryota > Metazoa > Arthropoda > Arachnida > Araneae > Araneidae > Argiope > Argiope bruennichi. The sequence continues at coordinate 64,197,150 of NC_079154.1, forward strand.
ATGAAATATGTCAGCTGAGGCAGTCTTAGCTAAGTTATCCGTTATCTCATTACCATTTAAACCAACATGTGAGGGGATCATTTTTGTATACATAGCAAAGCGAAAGTATTGTTATCGACTAAAGTTCAAACTTGAGATTTTGACAAATTTCCACGTTTCAGACCTCCTCCAGTCCAAAAACACGTTTTTAGAATTATATATCTGTCTTTTGTCTGTGAACCAGATAACACACACTCAGGCAGATGACTGAACCTGATATATGGTCTCTACTCCAGATTTATAGATTTTTAGCAAATTCTGAATGAAAATCATTCAGGAGAAGTCCGGCTATCCTGATGAAATTTAACAAGGGAACTTCAAAACAAAAATAAATATATAGCGAAAAGATGAATAAAATTTTGAACACAGATTGACTATCTATAGTGTAGATACGTATCAAATTTTGAATTAGTCAAAGAGATTTTCCTCTATCAAAATGTATTTTCACAAGCACGTTAATGCTCTAACTCAAAAACGCTATGACTTGCATATACAAAATTCAATACTGACCTTGTGATTTTAATTGTAATTCTATATCAAATTTTACTTTCAATAGTTCAGGGGGTGAGGAGGCATCCATAATACATAATCGTTAGTTTTTTTATTAATCGCATTTCAAAAATTAATCCAAAAAACCATCGTTAAAGATCGCACATGAATAAGCTCTTTCGAAAATATATTGTTTGTCTATGGCATAGGGTTAAAAATACACAAGTATATTTATAACTGACTACGTGAGAAACTTTCGACAAGGCCAATCCCACTAACACTAGAATTAAACACAAGAATTAGAATTCATTATGATTATTCATTTTTGACTGATGCACCACGTATTATTCATTCATCGTACAGTCAACTTGAAATTTCACTTCTTCAAATAGTTGCAGATCAAGTAGCAATTCGGAATTAATACGAACCAAAAAAAGAAACAAAAAGCATAAAAAAAAGCTTATAGTTTTTATAAAAACGTATTTATATAGAACTTCTCATTTATTTAGAAGTTTATAGAAAGAAAATCAAACAGATGAAAAGAACAGATGAAATTATAAAATTAAAATTGTATTTTTGATCTGTTTCATCAACTTTCTTCCCTATTTTATTTGAATCCTTATTCGCCCGTGATCAGTTTCAAAACTGATCTAACTTGAATATCAATAATTCTGTATCCTATAAAACAAGCTATTTCATAAATTTCCGATCATTTGAACATGAGAATACAATTATTCTTGTAAAATGCAGGAGATAAGTTTCACATAAGTGTTAATTGCGTTATATAGAATTTGAATGATATGATTAAACTTATTCAAGTTCAAATATGTCTCTCAGTGCTAAGATTTAACAGACTGTTGCTTTAACTCTTTAAAGGGCCATTTTTTTCTAATCATATTATGTTAAAATATTTTTAGGCTTAAAATTAGAATAAGAAAAGGGATTCATTTAGCTTATTAGATAAATTAAATTAAATTAATTAATTAATTTGGTTAATTAATAATTAAGTAAAAAATCAAAACACATCATTTTGTCTGAGATAAAGAACTGAAGCATCTAAATTTCTGACTTACTACGAAAATTCGTCAGAACTTACGCCAACCTACATAATTTCATACCAAGATTGATAAATTTGGTGGTAAGCATACTTCCCGCGGCCCTAGAAAGGGTTAAACTGGCAACTTCTATTTAAACAAATGCAAAAACTATTTAAACAAATGCACGGACACTCATACACAATTGCGAGCTCACACGCGCACATTTGATTTCGAAACAAAAAGTCAAAATCTATGAAAATGCGAAATTTACCTCACAATAATACAGGACTGTGCTATCGAGCGGTTTTAGAACTAACCATAATTATTTCGTCCTATAATATGAATTCATGGTACAGTCAAGTATATTGTCATATGGAATAAATTCATCTTTTATGCCAATCGAAAGACAAAATTTTCTGAAACTATCACCTAACATCATATTGTTCCGCTATCTTATGGCAAAACGTTCTTTCTTGCTGAAAGATGTACAATTTCAAAATTAATTGAAATGATGCGTTTGATGTAAATTACATAAATATGAAATGATGCCAACTAAGAGTCCTATAAAACCATATTCGCGAATGTTTATCAGAATCATGGCAGCAGAATCATTAAGTCAAAATAATAAACAGGAGTTATCGTTTTCTAATTCACCCGATTATTCTTTTTAATTCACCTTAAAAAGCATCAAAATGATTTTACTAAAACGATAGTTTCATAGACGCCAACGAAGTCATGTATATTCATATCTGCTCACAATTATGCAAAAACAGAAATTTAAAAAAATTAACATCAGCCACGGATTTTTTGATAAAAGTTTTTTCTACATATAGTTGAATTTTCTTGACCATAAAAGGAATTATAATATCAATAAAGAATAAGTTTCTTATATTTTACAAGGCTACTTAAAAAAAAAAGTAACATAAATAGAGAATTAATAAATTTCAAATTTTTGTTATAAAAATGATAATGAAAATTTCTTGATGGAGCATTAGTTCACTTTTGAATGATTAGTTTTTATTTAAATTAAAACAGAAAGATTTTTTTTCTTAAAAAAACAGCAGAAAAGTGCATATATCCGCAATGATAAGACTGTTTCTTATCTCTAGAGAAAATAAGCACGCACCGACAGAAGCCAGTGAACTGAGATTTCAGGAGATTTTTAAGGTTTCAAATCCACCGATAGGGGTGATAATTTTGACAATCTGAATACGTATAAAACCTACATTTCTTTTCTCAATTAAAAGTGACGGAATTCGGGAGAAAAAAAAAATTAGAAAAAGTGTTATCACGATAGGAAGATCTTAAGTTTTTTCTGCTGCGATACTTTTTTAAAAAGAAAAAGAAATCCGAACGATTTTTATTCAAAAAGTTTTGTTCCGATATAGAACGTTACATAATTTAAGTAGTCCTGAGGTAAAGCAGCATTTCACCTTCAATCCGTCAGACTTCCAATAAGTTTAATTTAATTAGACTCTAAATAACTACTATTACCTTTCTGTGTAGAGTCGACCACTTCGCCATCACTGAACGAAGCAGTAACGACAAACTACTATTACCTGAAAGATTGATTGAAAGAAAGTTGATTCTCTCTAATTTCCAGGATCACTATTGAGTTAGTTTAAATACCATTTAATTTCAGTTCATTTATCACCATAAAGGTCACCATAGATTCATGGCAATATCATGACTTTGGAATTTTAGGATTATAGAACAAAAACATACAGGCGTCCTGGTCTAGGGGTAGTGCGTCTTTCCCTGATCTGAGCGTCCCGAGTTCGAGTTCTGGTCCGGGCATGGCTGTTCTTCATCCTGTGTACTATTTGTGAGGTGTGTGAAAGCGCCTTCGTGTAAAAAGGGATTGTGCAAGCGAATGTGTGAGTAATATTTTCAAATGAGCTAGAAGTCAGATTCTGGCCCAGGGTGCTCATGTTCTTTAGGCTCAGAATCTACTGCATCCCCCTTTCCGTTGTAACGCGGAAACGACATCATCAGAACAAAAGCACGTTTTTACTGAAAATTCATCGAAAGTCTGTAGCCCATTACATCTGTCACATGTGTTGTGCTCATTCACTGGTCATGATTCACTAACAGACCTCGTTTTTCCTCAATAGATAAATTTGGACGATACCGTGCTAAAAAGATCGCAACCTCCTCGTGGCCGTGTCTCTATTTTATAAGCGAAGGTACGATTTCATTGACAATTAATCAACTGAGAATCTCTAGCTCATTACATATATAGTAGTGCCAAAAATGTGTCTTCCTAATTATCTGACGATAATTCTTGAGAACTTAATGTCACTTATTTTGATCACTATTCTGCCAGAAACGCTTTGATTCTCTCTTACCGCAGGTTTAGTTTAGTTTAGTTACATTAACGTCCCGTTGTAAAGAAACACTAGGGCTATTTTGGGACGGACCTCGTAATTTTGAACCGCGGTCAGATGACGAGGACGACACCTGAGCTGGCACCGCCCCTCACCACACCACACCAGCGGGAGGACGTCTGGCATGAATCATTTTATAGATAATTTACAAACAAATTTATCTTCCATTTTAATCTTTCCGTGAACAGCCATTTACGATAGTTTTATGACAACATCACAGTTTGGAAACATAGGTCAAAAGATAAATTCACTGGAAATTTATTAAGTAGCTTCTTATAATTATCACTGTTATAATTAATACAGGCATCGATCTGTTAATTGATCATAGATCTGAATGATGTGAATCTAAACGATGAAAAAGAACTTGTGTAGCTTCTAACTGAGCAATTAGCAAGGCAAATCAATCATCAGTTATGTCTGTACACATTAGGTTATATCTGGTCCAGCTACTACTTTTGAATCAATAAATGCGACCAATTATTTTCTTTCATTATTTCCTCAAGAAGTAATAAAAAAAAGAATCTCATATTTATTTAAAATCATGTGAAAATTTAACCAACGATCTAAAAAAAAAAGTAAGAAAGAAAGAAATACAGGACACTTACGAAAAAAAAAACATCACCTGCTTTTTTCGTCAGGGATAAAATGATATACCGCACATGGATAAGTGAACGGAAGAAACCGTTGCACACATTAATATTTGTGACTTATCCATTCAGAAGGATAAGTCACAAATATTAAAGGTCGAATCTATTTGAGCCACTCACATGAGTGTCGGGTATCAAAACTCTCCACATCGCAATGATCAGTTCCAGGAGAGTAGACAAAGAAGACGAGCTAATAAAAGATCGGAAAGGAGAGTGTCGGAAATGTCTGCAGTCTCAATTAGCAGCCTTTCCCTCATAACGGGGGAGGGAGACATCACGTCCTAAACTGCCCAATCTATTCAGTTACAAGGAAAGCCGCCGTCTCAACGGTCACTTCCGTTAACTGCGAGAGGAAGATCTTATTACACTTATCCCTGGCCGTCGAGAAAGGAAAAGTTATTACGGAAATGAATAGTATTTGTCCTCAGATAAGTGTGAGAAATACACGTTCATTTCAATATTAAAGACATTTTCGATGGAGTGAATGAAATATTACAAATGCGACATGCGGAACTAATTTGAACGTAAATTGAGTAATTTCCTTCAGGATGATGCTCTACCGAATTTTCTTACCATTAGGCTATTATAATGGATAAGTCATTCGGTGGAAACATTAGAAATAATTTTGTTTGTAGAGGAATCACAAGAGAAGTTTTTAGTCACCTTTCTCAGAACTGTGCCTACAAAATGAATCAAATCAGTGGCGTAGCGATGGTAAGTGACCACCGGGGTATGGTATGAATTTTTTTAGCCCCTAGTCACCATCAGTGGCATTGCAATTGTAAAATGCATTTGAGGCGTGGTATTATTTTTTGGCCCTTTATTATATTTTTCTTTAGAGAATGATATATACAAAGTAACATTTTGCCTCCATAGCGCCTTCTAAGATAAACATCAATAGGGATTATCTATCTTCTGAATCAGATACTTCTCAAGATAGCACACTTCCGATTTTCCTTCGACCTCTGGCCCCCGGGGGGGGCACCTCGAAATGAGGATGAGATGCTTCCGGCATGGTGGTTGGATCTCGCCACCCTGGAGGGTACACTAATAGGTGGGGGATCTGGCTCCTCCCAACGATGACGGGACGTACTTCCTTCGGGGAGGATTGTACCGTGGCCGGTGACGGCCCTTAAGACTCAACCACAGTTCCCACCAATGTTGCTGTTGCGGCGGTCCGGTCATTCAGTTTTATGGTTTAAATCCGTGTGCCTTCGTGGCGGGTCGCAGAGTTAGATGGTTGACTTTCCTTCGACCTCTGGGGAAATTGCTGAGAAAAAATGTCACTGATGGCTAGTTCAACATTTTTGGGTAGCTGCAGGTATTTATATAGTGTCCAAGTGCTTTCAATGTGTCTCAAGCTACTAATCAATTCGCTGATATTTTACTTCTAATTTGTATGACATAAATTGTGCGTGTGCGTCGAACGTACCGCGTAATACACACACCTCTTACTCTAGAAAGCTCCACGCAAATCATTGGCAACATTTTTGTCCTGAGTTTTTCTCACAAGTCGGAAGATATATGTGGACTGTCCAACTGCTGTCAATGTATTCCAATTCGCCAATCGTTTCTACGATATCTTGAAATCGCAAATAACTAGTCTCACACAAATGGCATACATAAACACGACCTAAGTTTAATTTCCTTACACCTTGATACTGAAATGGTTGGGTTGAAGAATACCTTAAGGATAGGGGATTCCAAAAAATTTATTTGGCGCATTGTAGCCTATAAATTGGCATTTGCTTCATAAAACTCCAAACCAAACCAAACGTAATAGTTGTTTTATCACCCTTATAGCTTTCAATCAAATTAATTATCACTAAAACTGAACAGAACAGAGATGTAAATCTGAAATTGCTTCAAAGGTTTTGGAATTTTCCTCATTCCATAATTCCTAGGATTACATATACACAAGGGGGATCTACATTAGATTTTCTTCTATATTTTCACCTAAGAATATGACTCTTATAAGACGGTAAAAAAATTTGATGTTACGCAAAATGCACATAAATGTTTTTAACGATATCTAGTAAAATTCTCAAAAAAGCATTCTAAATTATCCTTTATGATAGGCGAACAGTTTATCGTCAAGGCTATTAGTTATCATTTTCGCTATTTCGATATTTTCTGATATTTTGGAGCGTAAAAAGAAAGACCGAAGAAATTAACTTCGTACTGTAACATTTCCCGTTTCCCAGTACTGATAAGACATTTACAGCCAGCTGTGTCGTCGCTGTTACTTACTAAACCCCTCGAGATAGCCAGATGGTGGATCTTTTCACCTGGGTGGTTTCGCATCTGTTCATTAGCGACTATAGTGAAAGACCACATGTGGGAATTCCTAGTACAAGTGGTATTGATCGTACCTTCAAAGAGAAAGAGGTGCCAAAACATCTGAATGCTAAATGTTTCTCATTGTGAAAGGACTATGATAACTCCGTGTTCCAGAATAGTCAGTTATGAAAGGTGCATCACACAAAGGACCTTCCCACGATCGACTGGTGCCGCTGAGAGAGCATATTGCTGAACCTCGATTGGCCGAAAGAGAGCTCAAATGACCACTGTAAATTAAGAGGCGGAAATTGTCGCCGAAATAAAGTGCGGAGATTTTTTATTTTTAGGAGAAGAGAAAGAAATGAATTGCAGGCACACTGTTGGACTACGCCCACGAGTTCGGAGTCCGGAGAACTACCCCTGAAGTGGTCTTGTTGACTTAAACCTGTGAGTTCCCTGTGGTGTTGTTTCTCCGTATTGATGGAGAACTGAGTTTCAAGAAAACCTTCGACTTCGACTGTTGTTTCTCCTATTACAGGTGTAAATAACTATTTATTTAACCAAGATTAGAATAAGTTGTTCTTTTGTATATATAGGGCTGTAAAATAAAGAATTGCCTGGAATTCGTTATTTGATCAGTCTAGATCAAGATATTACAGTACACTATTTAAAGATTTCAAAATTTACCCAACTGATGATAATTACAACTGCAAAATTACAATTTGCTTTATAATCAATCTTACACACAGGATATAGAGATGAAAACAGATTTTAGTCCGACAAAATTGTTCGAAAATTCAATATGCATCTACGACTTGGATGCATATTAAATACGCATATCAAATTTCGTTTCAAATATCTTGGACTGCATATCGAATTTTTTTCATCTTGCTTTGCTCTATTCTTGATAGCATTCGCATACAGAGACAAATGAAATGCACTGATACACAGTTTTAAAAATATCCTTCCACGGTCTCACGGAGACCTAAGATGTCGATATACGTCAAAATTGTGATATCGAATTTTTTTCATCTTGCTTTGCTCTATTCTTGATAGCATTCGCATACAGAGACAAATGAAATGCACTGATACACAGTTTTAAAAATATCCTTCCACGGTCTCACGGAGACCTAAGATGTCGATATACGTCAAAATTGTGATATCGAATTTTTTTCATCTTGCTTTGCTCTATTCTTGATAGCATTCGCATACAGAGACAAATGAAATGCACTGATACACAGTTTTAAAAATATCCTTCCACGGTCTCACGGAGACCTAAGATGTCGATATACGTCAAAATTGTGATATCGAATTTTTTTCATCTTGCTTTGCTCTATTCTTGATAGCATTCGCATACAGAGACAAATGAAATGCACTGATACACAGTTTTAAAAATATCCTTCCACGGTCTCACGGAGACCTAAGATGTCGATATACGTCAAAATTGTGATATCGAATTTTTTTCATCTTGCTTTGCTCTATTCTTGATAGCATTCGCATACAGAGACAAATGAAATGCACTGATACACAGTTTTAAAAATATCCTTCCACGGTCTCACGGAGACCTAAGATGTCGATATACGTCAAAATTGTGATATCGAATTTTTTAATGCTAGCAGCATTTTATATATAATAGAATGTAAAATATATGGAAAAAAAACAGTGCGAGTTATTTACCCAAAACTCCCTTGCTTGCTTTCTAATAAACTTGTTAATGTCAGGGAACGTCTTGCATGACAACGGTGTACAATAGTTATGAAATATTGGCTTGAAATTAGCATTTTTACTGAATCTATCGTGTCATCCTTGGCGAGTTATTTGGTGATTAATCCCTGGCGTGCATTAATAGTTTACGAAAATCGAATTTATGCTTTAGACGCCTTTTTTTCAAGACTGACAAAACCTGTACATATAGTCGCAAAATCCCAATACATAATTTGATTTATTTAAGTCGCTGCGTTTTTGAATGATCGCGTTTATATGTTTCTGAAAGTACAGACCGACAGATGGTAAACCCCTTGGCGGATAAGATTCAAACTTTGATATGCGTCTACTCTGTAGATGTTAAATCTGTGCATCTATCTAGCTCTCTTCGTTTTGTAATTATCGTGTTAACTTAGATTCGAACAGACGGACTTCCTCTGAACATATTTCAATCAAAATTTGGAAACAAATCTGCAATTTTAGTGTAAAGATCATTTACCAAATTTCAACCCTTCTAACTCAAAGCATTTTTGAGTTATATTTCACACAGACAGACAAACGAATGGTCATTTTTCAAAAATGCTTTTTCCGAACTCAGGGAATTCTAAAACGCCAAGATTCGCCAAAATCTCGAGATCGAATTATTTGACGATTACTATACTTTCTGCTGTTGTTGTTGTCGTGTCTATGCATACAGTGCTAGTGCAAAAGATTAGAGTCCTCCAAAAGCCTTGCTGACAAGATCTGCAAGTTCTGGAGCCCGATGGCTATGGAGGATTTCAATCGGGGGTGCTCCAAGTTGAAAGAGGGAACCGATAATGGCCTGGCAGTCAAAAACATGATCTGGAGTGAGTTGCGAATGGGGACAGTACTTGCAGATGGGATAGGATTTTATATTGGTTCGTGAGATCTTCATGCTTTTGAAATGTCCAGTACGTAGCCTAGCTATTGTAATGGAAAGCTTTCTTGGGCAGTTTAGATCGGGGATACTATACTTTTTCTATACTACGTATACGAGAAAGTAAAAAGAAAGAAATGTTTAACATACATAAACCAAAAAATATTGTTCCCTGAAAGATTGACAAAATTATTATACACTCATATTAATAATTTATGTTGTCATTTTAATTCATATGGCAGAAATGCTAATTAAAGTTGTCTGAAATATGAACCAAATAATATTACTCTCTGAAAAATTGGAAAAAATTACTATACATTCATATTAATAAGTTCCGTTATCATTTTAATTCATATGGCAGAAATGATAATTGAAGTTGTCTAAAATATGAACCAAATAATATTACTCTCTGAAAAATTGGAAAAAATTACTATACATTCATATTAATAAGTTCCGTTATCATTTTAATTCATACGGCAGAAATGATAATTGAAGTTGTCTAAAATATGAACCAAATAATATTACTCTCTGAAAAATTGGAAAAAATTACTATACATTTGTATTAATAATTTCCGTTATCATTTTAATTCATACGGCAGAAATGATAATTGAAGTTGTCTGAAATATGAGCCAAATAATATTATTCTCTGAAAAATTGGGAAAAAATTAATATACATTCATATTAATAAGTTCCGTTATCATTTTAATTCATACGGCAGAAATAATAATTGGAGCTGTCTGAAGTATGAGACAGTTAATATTATTCTCTGAAAAATTGGAAAAAATTACTATACATTTGTATTAATAATTTCCGTTATCATTTTAATTCATACGGCAGAAATAATAATTGGAGCTGTCTGAAGTATGAGACAGTTAATATTATTCTCTGAAAAATTGGAAAAAATTACTATACATTTGTATTAATAATTTCCGTTATCATTTTAATTCATACGGCAGAAATAATAATTGGAGCTGTCTGAAGTATGAGACAGTTAATATTATTCTCTGAAAAATTGGAAAAAATTACTATACATTTGTATTAATAATTTCCGTTATCATTTTAATTCATACGGCAGAAATAATAATTGGAGCTGTCTGAAGTATGAGACAGTTAATATTATTCTCTGAAAAATTGGAAAAAATTACTATACATTTGTATTAATAATTTCCGTTATCATTTTAATTCATACGGCAGAAATAATAATTGGAGCTGTCTGAAGTATGAGACAGTTAATATTATTCTCTGAAAAATTGGCAAAAGGTATTCTACACTCATATTAATAATTTCTATTATCATTTTAATTCATGAGGCAGAAATGATAATTGAGGCTGTCTGCCTGAATTAAAAGGAATTAAAGATGAATTTTAATCCATTTCACCCGACCATTCATCGGAGCAGTAGCAATCATCGGAGCAAGTAAGATCGAATCCATTCAATTGCAGCAGCATCCCGAAGCGGCTATTTAACTAGATATTACTATTCGAATGTCCTTCAATTTAAACGACGATCAAGGCCATTTACATAATGGGCTCTGCATTTGAAAGCTGCGACATCAATTATGGACACGAACCAATTTAATGGCCATTTATACGAACCGAAACCAGTTCAATTATCAACAGCTACTGAAAGCATTAAATTCTCATGTCTTTAGATGTTTTAAAACAACTTTTGCGTCACTGCGCTCACCTTTGTGAAGTCATTAAGGAGGAATTTGAAATTCAGATATCAGCTTAGGGTATTAGAATTATCGACAGTTAGGTTCCGATTTTTCGCATTAAAGTGCTTGCTTTATTAAGTTCCCATTGGAACAGATAATATTCCTTTTATAATCGGAGTTGATGTTGATGAAATCATCTTTGCAATCAAAATGTTACGCTTGCTTTAGGAACTCAATTTAAGTTTGATCCTTGGGTAATTGTTCGAATAGATTCAAATGTTAACATATTATTTTAATGCCGTTCTTGCCAATGTGTCTTCGCTGAGGCATCCTCATAGCGTCAATTTCAAGAAAACAAAATGTTTGGATATCTTGTATCTTGATAATATTTATATTTAATATCAATTGCTTTTATATTAATTTATGTATTGTCCCAAGATATTTTGTTATTATTTTTATATTACACTATTGTATCTGGCAGTCAGTTTTATTTCTAATGTCATTGAATTTGTCTCTTCGTAAATGACAATGTTATTGTCAAAAAACATTCTGTATTCATGGCCGTACTGTACTGCAGACATTTTTTTTTTTGACTTTTTATTTATGTGCCGTCCTCGTCTTACATGTGAAAATAAACTGTTATGTGTGCAAGAATTGCCGTCTTTGAGGTCAAAAGCTATTGAGAATTCGAATACAAAAGGTATGGAATATTTTCGATAAAATGCAAATATTTTATATGTGCTAACGTATAGCGATTGATTCTATACATTAAAAATTAGTGATTGAGAATCATCTCAAACAGCTTTTCCTTTAGATGAAAAACGAAAATCAGTACTTAGAAAAACAAAACAAGTACTTTATATGTTTATAGAAAAAAAAAAGTTCACTGTGCTATATTCATACTCAGCCTCCATTACTGAAGACTCAATTCGGAATTTTTTGCTATATTAGAAATATGAGAGATTACATAACCGGTAGTATCCTTTTTCAAATTCTGACTATATGCCAATATTATCTTGTTAGTTTTAATTTAGTTTAGTTATATTAACGTCCCGTTGTAAAGCAACACTAGGGCTATTTTGGTACCTTGTAATTTTGAACCGTGGTCAGATGACGCGGACGACAATTGAACTGGCACCCCCCTCTCCACACAGCACCACACCAGCGGGAGGATGTTTGGTCTGACGGATTTAACGTGCAACAGACCCCCTTACACGACGGTTCTTCGGTGGAATCGGGTCACGAACCTGAAACCCTATGGCTCACAAGCCGAGACCTTATCACAAGGCCACCGCGGCCTTATGCTAATATTATCGTCATTTAAGTTCACATATTTTGCCGTTCATAAAATAATGTGGTTAAGTGTCGCTTGGGGTAATATTTTTATTTTCTATCTTTGTTATAAATGATTCCGAGGATATGGAAATTCTTTTTTCAGGGGGGTGGAGGTGGAGGGAGAGAATCCTCATTATGGCTTTTAAATAGAGACATGAAAGCACCAAGCATATTATCAACACACTTTTATCATATCAATGTTTGATACCCCAACGGTGAAAAGAATACTTATAATCATCCTGCTCATTTATTTCTATGCCACTGAAAAAATTAACATTTATAGTACTCAACTGGGAATAGACAAACTTGATCTTAGACAGGGAAAATACTTCAGATCCTTTAATCATCAAGATAAGCAGAAGATTCGTAAAGAATTACGAATCTTAGTAAGAAATCTTCCAATCCTAGTTTTCAATACTTAATGGTAATGTTACCTATCTTATTTTTTCAAAAATTTGGTCCTCAATATATATTTTTCTTTAAAATCACTAAAATAATTCCTCGTTCTTCAAAAAAAAGTTTCTAACTTGCCTCATCCTTTCAGAATATCATCATTAGTACGAATCAACTGAAAATAACGAACCATGTCAGAAATAGTTCTCGAAAATTGCAGATCCAACAACGAAAAAAAAACAAGTTTCAAGCTCTCGGTAATCAGTGTTTTTAACCACAGAAAATACTGTAATAAAAAAAATGTTAACTTTCAAGCATTTTTTAAATTGTTTTTCAAAACTTTCCGGCCGTTGAGATGAAAAGCTAAGCTTTCATTTAGCGCGCGCACGATATCTACATGGAATCTTGAGGTACAGGTTCGAGGGCATTTGACATCATAGGACTGCTATTTAAATTCCAGTCCCAGCTCCCATATTCATCATTAAAGCTTCAAAACAGGATTTTTATCTAAAAAGTTCTTCCTGAAATATTCAAAACCATTTGATAACAACACCCTATGAGTAAAATTAGATTGACAAAATACAATTAAAGATGATAGAATCTCGTGACTTAAAAGTTTTCATAAAACATTATCATGGATTTTAATATTTGTTGTTAATTATGAAATATCAGTTTTTTGGTCTTGTTTAATATTAACAAAAAATAGCACTTTTCGTACAAATTTAGATTTTTGTTTTAATTTATGTAAACTTTTTACAGAATTTTCTAAAATATTCATTATGTGCATTATTTATTGGAACAATATTTTAATTTTATTACATTATTTTGCATACATATTTAAATTTTCATTTTAATTTATATAAACTTTAAAAATTTTTCTAAACCCTTATTCATTATTAACATTATTCATTCGAACAATATACTAATTTTATTTTACATACGTATTTAAATTTTCGTTTTAAATTATGTAAAGTTTAAAAAAAATTCTAAACTTATATTCATTATTTATATTATTTATTGGAATAGTATATTAATTTTATTACATTATTTTACATACATGTTTAAATTTTTGTTTTAATTTATGTAAACTTTTTACAGAATTTTTTAAACACTTATTCATTATTTACGTTATTTATTAGAACAATATAGTAATTTTATTGCATCATTTTACACACAAATTTAAATTTTCGTATTGTAGCAGTTGCATTACTCTATCTTCTCTTTTTGGATAATAGATGGCGATGCTTGATTAGGTACGCATCCCATAGTGCATTGCGATTGTAATGAAAATGAGATAGTATAAATATGCTGTCCTGTTAAGCTGCGAGCGTGAATATAATGTCTTGTCTTTGTGTTTGTTTAGTGTGAAATGTGACTATTAAAGAAATGTTCCCAAAAACATGCGCCCTGTTGCTAATACTGCAATCTTAATAATCTAGATTCCATCACAGTTTTAATTTATGTAAACTTTTAAAAGAATTTTCTAAACTCATATTCATTAATTATATTATTTATTGAAACAATGTATTAATTTTATTACATCAATCAAATTTCAGATTAATATTATATGAATATATTTAATCCGATACTTTTATTCGCTTTTATATTTGTAAATAAATAATAAAATAATGGAATATCGTAAAATCTATTTATGTATAGTCTCCTATGAAACTTAATCAGCAGAAAAAAAGAAATCTCGTTACAAAATCCTTTAAAGATATTTTCTTTCACCCCCAAAGAGTAATTACTCGCAGAATTCGGAATATCGCATTTCTGCAATCTAAACTAATCTGTTTCCTTTTGTGAGAGAATATTCTCAATTTCAGACGAAACCTTGGAGCTGAAAAAGAAACGTTGGGAATCAATAATTTTCGAGAGGGAAAACTTCCATCCGTCGTTCGTGAAATGAGTAATGGACCTTTAATTTGTCTGATGTTATCCGACCAAATCCCTGTTGATACCTGTATTTGCAAACTTTTTTTCCTTCCAACATTCCAAAATAGCGCCATTTATTTTTGCGTTTATTATTCTCATTTCCGAATCTAAATTTGATTTATGTCATTCTTCCCCCCCCCCCTTTAATATTTTTTTTTCTTTCTAGAAGTTTAACTTTCCACCTTCAGGGGAAATAAAGAAATGCCAGATCGAATTTTAGAAAAGGAAATATGAATGTTGGACGAGAGAAACTAGAAAAAGATTTGGATTTTTTTGGCCGCCATCTTGGTTTCTGGACGCATAAAAATTTCCCTCAGCTGTCGGCCATCGTTTATATTTTATTTTGACCGCAGTTTTATGATGGCGGTCATTAATCAAAAAAGGAACATTTGCGGAAACCTTGCTGATCTATACGCCGTGAAAGTGTGCCAATAGCTTTGAAAGAAATTAATTATTGTAAAGACTCCGATGCTAATGCATTCTGTATATTCATTATTTCCCCCCATTAACTACAATTTTTTCTCGGTTTATCAGGAAGAAAGGTATTTTATCATCATTAAATATTTTAGGTAATAGCGCGTGGAATAGACTCTCTTTAGCTCTCAATATTTCTCCAGCAAGTACTAAAAAATATACAAATATTCAGCAAATGGTGATTTCCTCTTTCTTTAAATCCAACAAATAGAATAATTTAGATATAATATAAACAGAAAAAGGAATTATGGGAAGTATTGATTGGTAAGAGCATGACAGCTAACTTAATATTTTATAGCTATTGTAGGATAAGTGTGTCCCCTGTAATCATACGAAAAGTATAATTATAGTAAAAAGAAAGGTATGGTTCAAGTATGATCGCAATTCAGTTTTTTTGTAATCATTCGAAAAATATAATTACAGTAAAATAGAAAGATATGATTCATGCATTATCCCTATATTTTCTGGCAAGTACACTTCTCAGTGAATGTTTTAAGATATTTTTACCTTTAAAAGTCATTGATAATCAACCTCATCACTTTTCATTTCCTCCAAATGACATTTGATAAGTAAATCAGAAAATTTTTGATATTTTTTTATTTACAACATCAGTTTATCAGAATATAATCCAAAAAAAAATTAATTTGGAAACATCCGGCCATTACGTACTATAAAGGGTTAAATTACTTCAAGTATAATTGTTTATTATATTCATTTAACTAAATATAAGGTTTCATTACATTCACTATCAATTAATGTTACTAAAAATTTAATTAAATGTAATCAAATCAGACTAATTTTAAAAGATTCGAAATCATATTCAAATGTTTTAATGGGTTGTAATGAAACAACTCAAACTGTCGATTTGAACTGCCGCTAACTCGAAACCCTCCAATCAGCAGAATCGTAGTTTTCCAATCATACCAATTTTAATGATGACAGAAAAACTCTATCTGAATCATACATGAATCATACTTTTCTTTTTACTACACTTTTATATACACTTTTCGAATAGTTACAGAAAACTCGATAGGAATCATACATGAATCATGTTTTTCTTTTTTACTGTAATTACATTTTTCGAATGATGACAGAAAACTCGATCGGAATCATTCATAAATCATACCTTTTCTTTTATGCAATTATACTTTTAGAATGATTACAGAAAACTCGATCGAGGTCATATAAGAATCACACCTTTACCTTTACTGTAAATATATTTTTCGAATGATGACAGGAAAATCGATCGGGATAATAAAGATCATAAAAAAAAACAAATTGAACGATATTTGCTTTGTATATTAACTGATATGTGAAAAAATAACGCCATTAATTATTGAATGCAGATAAAGGGAAAAAAACGGAAATGTATATTTTATACCCGTTTTAAGACTTCAAAAGACTCAAATAAATCGATTTTCAAATCATCAAATGAAAACACTCCACAACTGATTAAACGTACGAATGCCATGCTTAGTGAATGCCCAGTGAAACTTTACAGATAAACAAATCTTGGGTTCAGAAACCTTTAGACATACCTTGCGAAGCAAACAACATCAGTTAACGCTACTTGCCACGTCTACTTTAACTTATTATATTGTAAAACCCATCAGTATATTATCAAATAAATATAAGGTAATATTAATAGTTCTGTTTTCTAAGAAGGAAAGAAATTTTGTTAAATCCCAAAGCCGTCTGAAGACTGTCTCATTTTGAAATCACGGAAAACACAACAATAACTTTAAGATTTAGAGACAGAAATGGTTTATTATTCATGATAAAAATTTAATCTGTTGGGGTGTAATATGTTTTACAAAAGGATGGGAAAGATATTCGAGAATTGATGGTGTTTATGAATTCAATAGATTTTAAAGATAAAAATAAAATATAATGTGACTATTAAATGCCAAAAACCAGATTGATAAACACATCTTCTTCACAAAATATCTTTTTTGAGAGATTATTTTTTTCCAGTCAAAATTTCGGTTGTTCGGTTACTAATATTCTATGGATGGTAAGCTTGTTTTCTAGCGAAAATTTCAAAAGTAAGCAAATTTTATTCGTGTTATATTGTAAAGTATTATTTTGGCAAAATTTTTCTGTTGTAGGCAGGTTATAAATTTTGACAAGAACATTTTAAAAGTATTTCTAACAAAATGTACACAGGTTTCTGTAATCACGACGATAATTGAGATGCCCTTAAAACAATATATATAATGTGTGTGTAAATATATTTTATCAGATGCATATCCAAATAGAAGAAACTTTTGAAATTTTAAAACTGCAATTTATTTCACCACGGGAGGTATAATTTAAGTACAAAGAATAAGTGGTAAGAAATACGTCAATTAACATCGCGACACAAGAGCAGAAGAGACCAAAATTTTTCCCTTCAGTGATTTTACTATGAGATTTTGATAGGAATTTCTGTGTCGTGTAGATTTAGGAGAGAGAATTTTAGGTACTTTTACAAGAATGTTATAAGCATTAAAGATTTATATCCCTTCACTCGGTCAGTGAGAAAATGCAGAGTCCAACTCATTTATAGAGCGCGTGTATAATTAATTAAACAAAAAGTGGGAATTGGATCAAGAAAAAAAAAGAGAACACTATAGTATGAAGTTAATATGGGCTAAATTAAGATAAAAATTAGAAAATAAATTAGTATTTAAATTAGTTTAAGAGATAGCATTGTGTGTGTGTGCGTGCGTGCATAATAAGAGGAGATTAAACGTAATAAAATTAGATCATTACATAAGACATTAGAAAAGAAGGAAATGCAAAAGAATTATGAATAGTTCGATTGTAGATTTGGTAATATAACGTCACTTTTGAAAATATTCGAATCATATTTAGTGCTCTTAAATTAGAAGCCATTATACAACTCAGCTTTATGTGTGCTTCGAAAATAAAAATTCTGAAAAGTAAATCAATAATAAGTTGCAAAGTAAATGATCAAGATAAATATTTCAAATATTAAAATTGCAATCATTTATTTCATTAAACAATTTTTGCAATCATTTCTTTTATTAAACAATTTTTGCAATCATTTCTTTCATTAAACAATTTTTGCAATCATTTCTTTAATTAAACAATTTTTGCAATCATTTCTTTAGTTTCAATCTATTCACGAATTTTCTTTTCCACGAACTCTTTCACGATCGACGTGAATTAACGTAGCCATAAGTTCGTTGTATATAACGTGAAGCTCTATGTTACGAAACATAAAAGCCACGTTGATAAAGATGACATTAAGTGTCACAATTTTCCCCTCAACAACATCTTTTCAATGTGGAAACCCTTTTTTTCATCACAAAAGTCTACATAATACTTTATCCTTACTCCTGAGAGTATATTAACCTCCATGCAGTTTCACAACCAATACGGATGCACAACATCATTAAAGTCCGCCGCGTGAAACTTTATCAAATTCTTGCAGTAGCTTTCCGGGTAAGTGGCTCGCGGAAATAACCCACCCCCACCCCTAAGAAAAGGAGGAGTTCAATTTATGCCCAGGGAGGGGGCGCCATTGAAATCTTATTAAGCCCCGGGACTCTGCAACAATGGGGCCCCACATTTCAAAAGCGGGCCGCGAGACCTGAATACCAAAGGGAACGAGCACGTGACCAGAATGCTCGATGGGTGCCTTCTTGTTTCGGATGCACCCCGAGGTTTTATGTATCGAACCGCGGCCGGACAGAGGTCCGTTATTTGCGGACAAATTCGAACCCAAAAGCGACTCACGTGCGAGTTTATAACCGAATGGTTTTCGTATCGACAGATGCTACTGGTGGGAGATGTCGGAGGGAATTCCCAGGCGATAGGACTGGCTACAGTGTTTCTTTGAGAGTTCAAAATGATATTTTTTCTCAATTCCCCCCCCCCTTTTTTTTTGCAAAATACTCAGTAGAAAAATCCCCCTGAATGTGACTTTCGTTTCGAAAAAAACATAAAAAGAAACTGCACAAATATAGCTCTTGTGCATGCAGATTTGTAGATTAAATTTTGAAAGAAATACTTGCAAACAGCTTTTTTGTTTCATTGACTCAGCAAATAGTTAAGTTTAATGTTACTTATGGTGCCAAATTACTTATGCAGTAAGGAAAAGAACAAATAAACAAAAAATCTGACATAACTTTGTAACAGAACAGCCGATGCCGGTTCGTCTATTAGGACTGAAGATCTGCAACACCCTTGCAGATCTTCTCTTATTCTCTTGTTTTTGAACCTGTTTGGTTATTTTTTCCAGATTGAGAGTTTCATGAACTATGAGAAAGACAACAGCAATAAAAAAAACGAAGAAAAATGACAAAATAGAAATTAATAAAGAGATATGCACGTTCAGGATGTTCCCAGACCAGTACCAGAAAGCATCAAAATTCATACGCCATGGAACAGCGGAAGGCGAAGATACCTTTTAGGGGCTATTCTGTTTGGAGACCAGGTTTGGTGCAAGACCAGCCGTGTATCTGTTTTCCCCATTTCCTCCTAGTATAAAGTTCGCCTTTGCTCTCTAGATGTATTTTCTCCGGGGTGTTTTATATTTACTTTCTCTCTCTCTTTTTGTTAGTTTTTCTTTTATTCTGATTTCGCTTTCACATTATAAGTAATTCATCTACTTTAATACACATTCATTTTCTTACTATTGAAGACTCATTGGAGAGAAAAAAAGTATGCAATTTCCTAAAATATAATTCAGGTAATAAGAATTTAAGATTTTTTTTTTTTTTTTTTTTTTGGTTGGGGGAGGGGAGCTACTTGGAGTAGATTAGTTTTTTTTTTTTAATTTTATTTTAATTGTTTTTTTCTTTCCTCATTTCTGCTTTTCTTCTATGAAATATTTTCAATACTGTTTGCTGTTGAGGTGACAAGCTGCCAGCGGATATAATTACCACCAAATTAGCTCCATCTGATGACAAAAATCAAAACTCTGACTAAATACAGATTATACAAACTTCATTTGGGACTCGAATCTGGGAGACCTAGCCTGGAAATGTTGTTTATAAATCACCTTAACAAATCAGCCTAAAGCGCCAAAGTTATATTAAAATTTCTTTCTGGCAGGCTCATAGATACCACTTGTGTAATTTCTATAGCACCTTAAACTTCTCTCAATTATCTTTATCTAATTTTCAGTTTAATGATAATTATCTAATCATTAATTTATATAATTTTGATCTTAATAGTATCTAGTCACTAGTTTAGTTAAATTAGAGCCTAATAATAATTATCTAATCAGTAATTTACCTAATTTTAGTTAAATAAATAACTATCTATTTTTTTAGCTTGATATTAATTATTTAATCATTAATTTATCTAATTTTGAGGTTAATATAATTTCACTTAATCATTAATTTATCTCATTTTGAGCTTATAATTATTTCACTTATTCACTAATTTATCTAATTTTGAATTTAATGTTAATTATCTAATCATTAATTTACCTTTTTTGAGTTTAATATTAGCTGTCTAAACGAAAGAAACGTAAATGATAATATTTATTTAAATTTAAATTTTTAATTAAAGTTAATTAAAAACCAACAATTGCTTCATAAAAATTTCTTTATTAAATAATACTAGCATCAAGTCAAAATTCTAACTAGGAATTTTCATTAACTAATTGTTAAATTATTCAAAATTATTTTTGAAAAGGCAAAATTTAAGTTAAACAGAAATGTATCACTGCCGACTTTGATATAATATCTGGCAAGATATATTATACAAATTACATTCATCTCCTCCCATTCACAATGCAAAAACTGCAACTACTCCCCTATAAAAGAAACACCGAAGTATTTTAAAATGGAGTTAATAATTTTGCAATTTGGTCAGAGGACGAGGATAACATCTGAGCCGGCGTTCTTTCTCCAGAATATTAGTCTATCACAAGAATATTTAATATATTTGTTTTTCAATACCAGGCTTAGCCTTCTAATACAAGGTTTGAATTGGAACCATGCTCGTACCTTACCACCTGGCCACTGTGAGCGGAACAAGAAGTTAAGGGCTAAACTTTAAAGAAATAAGGATAAATCAATGTATGGAATTTGAAATAAACCTGAAATACTTATAACGCCAAAAATAAAGAGAGTAACTCAAATCTTTATTAATTTTACTAAAACCGTATTGTTTAAAACCATAATGGAATCTCATATCTGAAACTGATTTAGAAAGTAACATACGTTTTATGAATGTATACCTTGTTTAACCACTTAACTGTTTTATTTTCTTTACTAACTAATAAGATGACACCTATTTAGGGAATAATTTCTAATTTTGATTCAAAGGGAAATCCATTAAATACTTGACTTATCTATGTATTGTTTGAAGTAATTTTAATATTGAATTATCCTTATGAATGGTTTAATTTTTGTACACAACTATCAAAATTCGATAAATGGATGCACGTATGGCATATGGGCAAAACAGTGAAGCGGTTAAATGTTACACAAATAACCAGACAAATTCATTTTAGTCACGTTTCTTCGGAGTTATCAATATCGATATATTCAACGGTAAAACTTGAAATTTATACTATACATAATAACTGCTTATTAAGGAAATTCTAACTCATAATTATGTCAAGTTAATAACATTCAGTATAAATAATTGTCAATTTAAATAAATTAAAAAGAATAACAACAAATCCCCTCCAAGAGAGAGAGAGAGAGCGAAGAACTGAAACAATTATTTTTCAGGAAATATTTATCTAAATTAAATTACTGTTACATATTATTTCATTTTCGCCTTGCTTTTTTTAAATTTTTAATCATTTAATTCGTCTGCTAAAAGAATCACTCTTAAAACAGGAGTAACATTACATTTGTATATATAAAGAGAAGCGAGCAAATTTTATACATTTTAATACTCATAAGCTGAAACAAGATTTCTCTTGGACAATTTTCAACAACAGCTGGATAAACTTCCTCATGCGAAAACACATTCATTCATCCACCAGTAACACAAATGCGTAGCAAACGCTGGAAAACATATATAAAGCGTCGGAATAATAATAATAGAATTATTTCAAACAACCAGTCAAAATAGATGCAAAGCAACTGATAAAAGCGTCCCAAAGGAATTTTAATCCTCCATGGCGCTTAATCCTTAAATATAAAATTAGAATTCTTTTTTCTTTTCTATACATTCAGTTTATTCTTTACTTCGCACTAGAGTTGATTTATTTCATCAACAAACGTTTTTATTTCTAGAAAACCTATATTAGTAAATCAATAATTTGATGATTTGCATAATGTGAATCAATTAACTGTCAATAATTTTTAGCACAGTAATATTATTTATATGTTAGTTGGAAGGATATATTAGATGGATTACTATCTACAACTTTTGTTATGTGACATGCGTGATATAAAAAGTCGTGTAAACGATCTAAAGGGCGAGTAATTACCTAGAGTTACTAAATTTGATGCATAGCTAGCTACTTCTTGAATAATAAATTCTCAGTAAGAAAACGTTTTTCAAAGTTTTAGATGGAGTTTTACTTGAAAATTAATCAAAATTTAATTAAATCTTTTTCCTTAATACCTTCGGCTCAAAATTATGTTTATACCACTTTTAAATTAACAAATAAGCTTTCAATCATATCAGTTTTATTTCCTTACATTTTTTTCTTCAATTTCAATATTTTTTTTTAATTTGTAAGTAATATGTTATAATAATATTGAATTAGTTTTATATTCACAGGCGTTGCGACAATATTAAGGGAACAGTAGACTTTCAAATGAGTGAAAAATAAATAAAAATATGAAATTTCCTTTTCTTACGCTTACAAGAGACTAAAATGACGTTACAAAATGTTTTGTTAAATAAAATGAATATTATTGGGTGCAGAGAAGTAAATACAATTTTAATGACTTTTTCCCAAAGTTTTATTTCTTCCAGATTTAAATATCTTTAAAATGTATCAGGTATGTTAATTTCTGAGGAAATTATATAAAATTAATAATGAAGATTCCAATTGAGCATTAAAAACTAGGCATGCATTTTATGTTTCGAGTTTTTCCATAGCGAAATCTTGGTTTCACATTAGGAAAACACGTATTCCTAATAAAAAATTCAATACGTGCTCAAAAAAAATGATTCCAAAAAATCAATTTTTAAATAAAGTATCAAAATATTCTCAGTTTTATTCCAAATGTATTTTTGCGATAATAATGAGAAAAAGTAAAAAAAAAAAAAATATTTAACATAGAATATTTTTAAAAATTAAATTATAATTCTTTTAATTTTTTTTTAAAAAACAATGTATTTTGTTTTAAAGCAATTAATTGTTTTGCAAAATCATTTGACATACTTACCTTCTAACATATAAGCCTAAAAAATCGAAGTCTCAAGTCAATAATTTGCAATAATGCTTAATATAGTCTAGCATTTCCTTAAATATAGTTTTCGTGTGCATTTTATCGTCTGTATGTAATTAAAAATAAAACAAAGATAGACGAGTCAAACATATAAGATTATCATGCTTTGATTTTGTGGGCTAAAAGTTCGAATCATCTTTACATTTTTTCGGCTGTCAGCTGCCGTCAGTTAAAATGCTTAAAGAAAAATTAAACTCAAAAAATGTGAAGAAGAATATAAATGTCCTTGCGTATTAACTGTATGCCATTAACAAATAATAATTAAAAAAGAAACGTGGTTTTTTGGCGATTAATCGCTGAGAAATAGTTAATATCAAAATACCAGAAAACTGAATGAATATTTTGGAAGCCCTTTTTCCGACCAACACCAAAATTTGATATATAACTATAATTGTAGTCGCAGAATCAGATGCCAAATTTCATATATCTAACCATTACATTTTTGAATTATTACATTTACATACTTGTAAAAGTACAGATCGACAGACGGTCAACGCCTTGTTGGATTTGGTTCCAAATTTGATATGTGTCTACACTTTAAATGGTAAATCCTTCCACCCAATTTCATTCATCTAGATCTGTTTGTTTTATAATTAACGTGTTAACTCATATTTGGACAGCTTTACAAATAGTCAGCTTCTAAATGGATTTCGTTCAAAATTTGAGAGAATTAATCTCTAATCAGAATTGTAAAATTTGTAATAGAGACCATATACCAAATTTCATCTCTCTAGTTCTAGTTTTGGGGTTATTGTGTTAGATAATTGAATAATAGGATGTGACGTAAGTCTAGAAATGAATTTTTCGGTCTAAAGCAGGTTTGAAAATGAAGATTCGACAAAATCTGGTGTTCGAATTTTCTATACCTCACATATGAGAAAGTAATAAGAGTTAACAAAAGAGTAGATAAAATAGGAATAAAAGAGTAAATAGAACAGTAACATCAAGAATGAGAAAAAGACGATTTCACACAAGAAATGATTTCATTCTAACGCAGATCTTGCTTATAAAATTGAGATACTTGGTTGCTGATCCTCATCCATTTTTCATATCCTCATAAAAAGTTGTTCAAACTCTTAAAAATATTCATAGAAAACGTTCGTAGCTCATTAAATATCGTTTTGACGTGACTTCCAATTTCACAAGAAATATAGCCTTTCGCTTATTCTCCAGAAGGAGCTCCAACGATACAAATAGTAATGCTGCTACAAAAGTGCCCAGGGAAATTTTATGTGTAACCATCAAAATCAACCATAAACTCTACGCTTTAGCTCTATAGTAGCTCCTGCATTTCAATTTGACATATCTTAAGGTTCGACAGTTGGAAAGAAACAGAATCCTTTTTTTTTTTTTTTTTTTTTTTTTTTTTTTTGTCGTCTTTGATATCGCGTCTGACGACGAATCGCGAAGTCAGCAAACAACTTCCAAGTGAAAGGGAAATTGAAAAGCTAAGCAGAAATCTAAATTCAGACCGAAGCTTTCGTTCGCCGCACAAGCTATACATATTTAAATTCGCGGGCTTCGATGATTGAAGGGGGAGGGGGGCTATTCTTCCCCCATGGGTATAAAAAGGAAAGAATGAAAAAAAAAAAAAAACATATAGTAGATATTTTTTTCTCATACATGACTATGAATGAGAAAAGAAATATTTCCGGCGCCAAAAAGAATCGTAATATCTGGAGACATCGTTTCGATTCAACAGTTTCATCCGATTCCAAGGCTTGCAAGAAATCAGTAAAAATCATGGAATCAGATATTCAAACGATAAAAAAGGTTTTATATTAAATGTAACAATATTAGTATGATAATGCTTAAAGGCTGACATAATATCTGAAAAATTTTTTCATGCGACATGCTTGAACAAAAAATTTTATAAAAGTTCTACAATACAGAAAGTTAAGTACAGAACTATCAATTTATGAAATTTAGTTCTTGGAAAATCCAAAATTGGAAATTGGTTATCAATAAAAGAGGCATTAAAAAATATTTTTTATCTAAATTTATATATATATATATTTTTTTTTCGTCAGTAACTTCGTAGCATACTATCGCAATGAAACTTTTTTTTTACCTCTTTCGTATTCAAAATAAATAATTACATTTTTCAGTCATATCAATTTTATTTCAAAACTTTTTTTCGGATATTCTACCTAAACTTTAAAAAATATTTTAAAGTATATTTTACAACAATATTTTTCATTGTTTATTAACTCACGAGCAATGATATATATATATATATATATATATATATATATATATATATATATATATATATATATGCATACAGAGAAATACATAATTAAGAGCAAATTTAAAAAAAAATGAATCATTTCTTAAATATTTATAATATTAAGGTGTCCCAAAAGTTTCTTTCTCATCGCTCTATGAATGGCTTCATCTAGCTGAGCAGGCTTATCTATTAGCCGTCTATGTCATCGGTTTCAGTCGTCCCAGAGCCTTCAACAATCGCAAAGCCAGGACTACAACCCAAAAAAATTCTTTTGTCCATTTGGTGAGATTGGAAACGTGTAATTTTCTACGAGTTCCTTCCTCAAGGTGAAACAATAAATTCTACGAAATACTATCATTAACTGGATCAACTGAAAGCTGCGACAGCAGATTAATGAATCGACGAGGCGTTGTTTTTCATCATGACAACGCGACACCGCATATTGCATTAGTCGTAAAAGAGAAGCTCTTACAGTTTGATTGGGATGTTTTACCGTATTTGTATACTCTCCAGATCTCGCTCCATCTGATTATTCTTTAAAAAATTCTCTTCGCGACAAAGGCTTTAAATCCATCAGCGAAATAAAAGCACATCTCGAGGATTATTCCTTGTCCAAAACACAACAATTTTTGAAGGAATGCATAATGAGGCTTCCTGGGCGATGGAAAAAGGTAATAGAGCAAAAGGGTTCTTATATAACAAAATAAATAACATCTTAAATAGTAAATATTGTGTATTCATTTCATATTAGAAATAGGAAAGAAACTTATGGGACACCCTAATATAATAAAATATAACATTTCTTAATAATAATATATGTATATAAACATAATTTTGCAAATGCGGCCGAAAAGAAGCAGCTTATAACTATTAACTATTAACTTCGATTTATTTCACCATTCGGAGTCATAATTTGTAATGGCTGATGATAATATACCTCTTTTTACATCGCGATATAAAGAGCAAAGTGGCAGAAATTTTCCCCTTCAATGATTTGCTAAAGCAATCTGATACTGATTTCTTTTACCCGTGTCGACTTATAAAAGGGAATCTTAGGTATAGTTGAAAATTATGTATGAATGCTAGGGATTTTTCTCCCTTCGTCCCAAGTGTAGAAACCACGGAATCCGCAGTCATATTAAGCGTGCGTGTTAGAATAAATTAAATAACAAAAACGGGAATAGGATCAGGATACTTATATGGCGAACATTATATGGGAAACATTATGGCAAACATGAAGTTAACATTGACTAATTTAAGATAAGAATTAGAAAATTAATTAATATTTAAATTATAAAAAAATATCATTTCACACACACATATATATATAAATGAATGCACTTGTTTGTGTTACGATCAAAAAGATTCATATACTGCGTTCTATATAGATTCCAGTGATTAGTATTCCCAAAGGGGCCAGGACGGTTTTTTCCCCTCTCTTTCTTTCCTCCTC
Source organism: Argiope bruennichi (assembly GCF_947563725.1). Lineage (NCBI taxonomy): Eukaryota > Metazoa > Arthropoda > Arachnida > Araneae > Araneidae > Argiope > Argiope bruennichi. The sequence continues at coordinate 64,224,490 of NC_079154.1, forward strand.
TCTTTTTTAGGTAACTTGACACCAGATATACTGTGCGATGTATGTTTTGATTAAATTGATTTCATTTATCAGTAATAATTTTTAATGTCGCTCACATATGATCGACCTGGTGCCTACGTATCCTATTATTTTACATCTGCGAAAACCACATGTAAAAAGCTTTCCTCTAAAGAGGTCACAATATAAAACTCATATAAAATTAGTTGTAGTATTGGTTAGTACAATATGACGCGATTATGAGAATGAAAATGTCCATTACACACATGTGTTCGATGCGACCCCTCTGGGAAATTTTACAGTATTATTCTTATTCTTAAGATATTATTCTTAACAGCGGCATCAAAAGCTAGAATAGGCAAAATTTTCATCACGTCATTACCAGAACTAAGGCTTATCAAGAGCTAGACAATGCTAAAGCTTTGTGTTGGAATGCGCCTTATAGATTCACAGAGTTGCTTATAAATATTTTATGCGAATATTCCCAGCAAAGATCGAAACATAATAGCAACGGAAACCTCGTCAACCCCGAGGCCACTCCACCCCAGCCTCCCAACCTCTCCTATTCCCAATGATCAGCGAAACAATTCCTGGACTCCTCAGTTCAACCGGATAATGTGCTATCAATGTCCGGCATTTTACCATCCATTTCTCGCAAACTGGACACATTCTCATTTGACCCCTTCTGTCAGAAGGGGGGAAGGGAATTCGAGTTCGCTAATTGTCGTCTGCCGTCTAAATATTCAGATTCCATTGTGCACCCCCAGAGGGTGGCGGGAAGAGCTGACACTGTCTGATATATATTGGGCGCAACAAATAGTCCGGGGGCGATAACGCCACTGCATCGGAGGAGTTAATTCCTGGGAATGTGAAGGAATCGAATCACGCAGGAACCGGATTTTGATAGAACGCTTCTCTCAAACTGACTTTACATCGGATATTAAATTCCCCAGACACTCGATGTTTCGAAGGGTACAAGTGGCTTAGCTTACGGATGGAGTTTTATGCAATTTGATAGCGCAATCGCTTTAAGACTTTTCATTTCACTATGTTTCTCTCATATGCGGAAGAACTTGAGTAATGAATTTTGACATGCGGTTATTTTATCAAAATTGTAGATACTTAAAAAATTCTGTATTAAATTTGTAAATGGAAATAAAGCATGTGTGGACCAGATAATCCAATGAAGCTATGGGGTGCATAGATGAAATTTGGTATTATTATCTATATCGACATTACAGATCTATTTAGAACTAACTCTTCAAATGTATTTTCTGAAGTTAAAAAACATTAGCTGAATTTGTAATGCTAAAAAAAAGTCCGAAGTTACATGTTGTGATGCATTCAAAATGTAACTACTCTTTCAATTTAACTAAATTCACTCAGTGTTTCGAAAGTACAACAAACTCTTCAAATATATTTTCTGAAGTTTAAAAATCCATTGATGTGGTGTGGAAGTTTGGAGAAGGGGTGCCAGCTCAGGTATCGTGACCGTGGTTCAAAATGACAAGGTCCGTCCCAAAAGCGCACTAGTGTTGCTTTAAAACTGGACGTTAATATAATTAAACTAAACTAAACTGAAGTTTTAAAAAAATTAGCTGAATTCGAAATGTTAAAAAAAAAATTCGATAGTTATATATTATGACGCATTCAAACTATAAATCATATCACTGATTCTCCGACCCGCCCGAAGGCACACGGATAAAGAAAACTGAATGACCAGACCGCCACAACAGCAACACTAGCGAGAACTATGATTAAGTCCTAAGGGCCATCACCGGCCACGGTACAAACCTTCCCTAAGGAAGTAAGTCCCGTCATAGATGGGAAGAGCCAGACCCCCATGCTTTCGTGTGCCCTCCAGGATGGCGACAATCACTGGAAGCATTCAAAGTGTAACTATTTCTCAAATTTAACTAAATTAAACTAAATTAGTAAGATTAAAAAATCATTTTAAGGATAAATGAGAACCAGTGGAAGAAGAAAACACATTATTAAACAATGGTCAGTTAACGAGGATAGCAAATGATCAGGATCCCACTCTTTAAAATTAATTCCTTGCTGCATTAATACGAGAAAGAAAAAAACAGTCCAATGGTATACTTTTATTTGGTAATATCTTTTGAAAATCATGTAACTATGTATGAAAAATCACGTATGAAATCTCATGCAAATATGTGTGAAAAAATCGTGTATGAGAAATCATGTAAATATGTGTGAAAAAATCATGTATGAAAAATTAAGTGTATGTGTGAAATGTGATCATATAAATATATTTTTTCCCCACTTTAACATTTTTTATGTCATATAAGTTAATCGGGCAGTTTAATAATTCAGTGTACGGTTTAAATCTTTTAGTAATTCTTATTAAAACTTCAGTACCTTTAATTTTTTATCAAAACATTAGCAACTTTCATTCAAAAAATATGAATAGCCTTGTGTAAACTTCAAAAGCCGTCTTTGAAGCCTCTTTGTCACCCTTAAAATCTTTTAAGCCACTTAATAATCAAAACTAATTTGTTTTAATTGGTTGAATAATCTCTTGCAGCAATATCATTAATTGAACACCGGATGTTTGTATTTATAGTTCACACCCACGTCTTTTCAGCAGGCACACGTGGCAACACTCACTTCCCCCAAAATAGATGGGAGTGTCACCATTTACTTAGCACACACTAATATTTATATTTACGATAGCAACAGTGTCTCTTGTAGCAGGCTTAAGCTTCATTAATTTACAGCCACCGCCTGACGTCGCCTAGTTAATTCGTTATCCAGAGACACTTTTTTTCTTTTTTTTCTGTTCCCTCCTTTTAGTTGTTTAAGATTTTCTAGCAAAGCATTAAAAAGCTTTATAAAACGTTGCTGAAGTTGTTTTTGTTTTTATTTTTCTTTATATTTTCCCCCAGCTTTTTACTTCGCGCGTTCTTGCTTTTATTTCAGACTTTTAACTGTTGTGTACCAGGGAAAAGATTCTAAAGTAGACAACGGAGAAAATTAATTGGCGAAATTATTTACGGTAAAAGATTACAGCATTTTTTTTTCCTTTCTATTTTGCGTAATTTATTTTAGAACGGTTTACTTTGTTGATTTTTAATTTTATTTATTTATTCTTTCAACTTTCTGTGAACGACGGCTGGTTTTTAACGATAATTTATAGTTCAAGCGATATTCTTTGGCTTCTTTTTTTTTTATCTTTTTAATTTGGCAAAATTTTCTCTCTTCTAATTGGGTAAAATTGGAGCTATGCGCAAACGATAATTTACGCCTGAGAAATATACCTTAAATCTCATTTCTAATTTGTTCCACGGATTAAATTTAGATTGCCTGCTTTCTTCTTCGGTAAAAGAAATAAGAAATTCTGCGGTGCGAAGATCTCGAGCCAGAAAATAATTAAAACTGATATAATTTTTCATTACGATGTCTGCAAAAAATACATAAAAATAAAATTTACTTCGTTCAGAAAGTATGCTAATGAGAAGCAATATTTTTCATCTTTAAAAAATTTTATTTAAAAAAATGTTTCCGCTTACTAAGCTAAAGAAGAAAATTCTTTCGTATTTGTTGCTGTATTCATAATAAATTGTCGATTATTTCCAATGTTTACAAATGCATTTCTGAATCAATTATTTCGTATTTTTCAGTATTTTTTTCCAATGATATTCATGTGAGAGAGCTACCAATAATTGTTTCGAAAATCAATATAATATCCGTATTTGTTGCTGTATTCGTAATAAATTGTCGATTATTTCCAATGTTTACAAATGCATTTCTGAATCAATTATTTCGTATTTTTCAGTATTTTTTCCAATGATATTCCTGTGAGAGAGCTACCAATAATTGTTTCGAAAATCAATATAATATCCGTATTTGTTGCTGTATTCGTAATAAATTGCCGATTATTTCCAATGTTTACCAATGCATTTCTGAATAAATTATTTCGTATTTTTCTGTATTTTTTCCAAATGATATTCCTGTGCGAGAGCTACAAATAACTGTTTTCGAAAATCAATATAAAGATTATTTCAATTTCAATTGTATTTATAGCAATAAGTGTAGTTGAAACGGTAACAATAGTAAGCAACATCAATGGTAACAATAACTATAGTAAGTACAATACCAATAGTAGCAATAACAATAGTAGGTTGTATTTATAACAAATCATAGACAATAAGTGCTATATAATTCTTTTTTTTAAATAAATACTATCTAAAATGTCCAGTTTTCAGATGAAATAAAAATTTGTATAGTAAAATATATTTGAGCTGGCTAGGAGGATCTAATGTTAGATCCTCAATACTATTGTCTATCCAGTATATGAGTCAGATGGCCGTTAAATTGGTTACTAAGGTTCGAATTTTTTCAGTTTAATGTGATATGAAAGTTCGCAAAGTGGTTATCTATCTATATTTCATCATAGTTATTTGATTTTGTTCAGCTTTTCGAGTTTTTTCTTTGAAATAACTGCAATTAAAAAGTTAAATTATTAGTTATTTACTATGTCCCTGTTTATATGCTGTCCATTTTAACTATGTTCTGGGTAAGAGAGGAATTAATAAAATTTTAATTTTATACTTCTCATTTTCAAAGTAATAAAAATTGTATTTTTATGTAATAAAATAAGAGAAATATTAGATAACTATACAAATAAAGAAATCGGGTCTAAAATTTTTTAATAAAATGTATTAATAATTTTTTATGTAATTTGCAATTATTTTCAAAATTTCCTACGATTGTAAGAAGTTATTCCTGAAATAAAAACCCTACAATTTGATATCGTAGAAATATTACAACAAAATTAGAATTTAAAAACTTAAATGCTTTTAGAAAGCAATTAATTATGCGAAGAAATTTTTTTTAAATGCTGATTAGTTTCTGTCAATCAGAAATACATTAATTGTCTTTTAGAATTCAATTAATTATGCGTAGAATTTTTTTTTTAAATGCTGATTAGTTTTTGTTTGATTGACATTTTGTTTTTGAAGTTATTTGATTTGAAACAGTTTCGTAATTTTGAGTCATGATCAAATGATAAACAGCATTATGTTGACATCCAACATTCGAAACAACTAAGTCATTCCATCGGGTGGAATGCAATGAAATCGGGGAAATAACTCAGTAAACGATCGCAAAGAAACACCTTGACTCATAAAGTAATTAAATATCTTAATTTCGATATACATAAAAGCATATCGAAAAAATGTGGTTTAACAAAATTGCACTACTTAATATATTGCTTTTCGTTTAAAAATTCTAAACATTCACAGATGATTAATTTTAATAGCACATAATTTTTTTAGGAAAGAAAAAGAAATCTTCTGTCAAAACAGTCTTTAAAAAATTGCTTACAATTTCCAAAGACGTTAAATCTAAATAATTAATTTAATGAAAAAAACATAAATTATTGTTTTAAAAACACAACATATATTGATCTTTAAATAAACATACAAAATTAAGTGATATTTACTCAAAATGATTGTTCAGAAAATTATGATCAAGAGAGGAACGGCTGCATATTTCCCCTTTTAATATCGCAAATATAGCCTGATCTAAAAAAATATTATAAATTTAAAAACATTCCATGAAAATTAATTTATTTTCTGCTACAAACTGTTGCCACTTAATTTTTTAATCATTCGTTAGATTTTATTTTCACAAACACCGTCATTAATATGATACATCATATCACTATTTTTAATAATAAAAATGATCAAAAATAGAAATAAATTGTGTGAAAATTTATACAGTTTTTTCCACTTAAACATAAAAATTGTTAAAATCTGACTGATATACAACCTGAATTCAACAGCAAATTAAAAACTTTATTTTTGAAAATATAATATTCTCTAAAAAAAAGATATACTTAAGATTAATAATGCTTATTTTTTACTACTCTTTGTTCATAATTTATATTGAAATGATGATAAATGATGATAAAACGACTGCAGCTATGATGATAAAACGACTGCATATTTATCTCATAGTAGCTGATCACCCAGCGTTGCTCTGGCTTACTACTTCTAGGTATAATATTATTAATGAAAAAGCTATGTTTATGATACACAATATAAAATTATGATACACAACATAAAATTCTTTCTGAAAACGCAAAACCTTTTTAATGTCTGAAACATTTTTTAAAAATATAACACAAACATCAATTAAACTAGAAAATTTTTTAAACCAACGTTAGCTAATTTTATTTCTAATAAGAAGTCTACATTTTGCTTACAAATAGTAAAATTTAAGCAAGGTTTTAACGAATATTTTGCTACAGTGAATTCTTAATTAATAAAAAATAATAACAACCATTCCTGATATAAAATGTTATTTGTCTGCTTTTGACAGTATCTTTTAATGTTCATCCGGAATTATGCTAATGTGTTCTGGCAGGGAGTTCTTTATATGCATTTTTATTCTTTAATAATAAAAAAATGTGTTTACAAATGATACATAAAATTTTTTTTAATTTATTAAAATGGGGAAAAAACACTGTACGGAAATTTTAAAAAAATATTGCTAGAAATCTTTCTAAAAAAATGAAACAGAAAATCAAAAAAATATAAATAAAGCAGTATGAAATGTATCATTTTCTACCAATGGAATATTTATAATTTTTTTTATTTGAAGATCGTCTGCGTCTATTCATTACTTATTAAATTTTGAAAAATTAATAAAAATGGAAGGAAATTTGATGGTATTGAAACTAATATAAGTAATAAAATAAAATTTTCAATTTTAGTTTTAAAAGTATATTTATTGGAATAATTTGCCCGGAATACTGCAGAAAAATTGCAAAATTTTGGTTAAATGGATTCATTTAATTAATTGGATTTTTAAATATCTTATCTATTTTTAAAAAAATTGGCAATACTCTTTTCCTTATCTTAAAAAAAAGTGTGCAAGATTTGATTGAATTTGGCCGAGTTACTTAGGAGGGGACGTGGAACATATATAAATATATGAAAATAACCCATATTTGCGCTATAAAACAAATAAAAAAAATTTTAATTAGATAAAAAAATGTTTAATTAATTTGTGCAATAAAAAGTATGTAAACACAAAATATTTTGAGATAAAATTTAAAATTCGCTTAAGTTTAATATTAAATGCGAACAATGAAGAAAAAGGGTTGAATGTTAAGTTCATCTACCGAACATATTCATGCGCTACTTTTTCGATATCATATTGATTCTCACTTTTTTTGCTTCAGATAAAGAAATCAATGGCGAGCACGAAGCACATATCTCGTATTACCTACCCATCAGCTATCATTTACGAAACAAATAAATGAAGATCTATCTGATCAACGCAAAAAGAAGAGTGCAATATAAACCAAAAAAAAAAAAAAACCACAGATAATCAACGAAAACCACTTGTCCAAGATAATACCAGCAGATGAGAAAGGAAATGAATGAAATATGAATGAAAACAACTCTCCAACGTTTGGAAGGGAAACAGTCTCCCTTTTTCTCACGTCACGTGTCGCTCCTTTTTCATTTCGAAGGAAAACCCTGCCTTCGTGAGGCATAAAGTCACGTTTCGAACATTTTTGGAGAGAACTTTCTTTTGGATTTGTTTCCGGAAATCAACAACGGGAAAGGAAAACATCGCTCAAGACAAAGAACTTCTCGGGCTGAGGTGTGGTCGGGAAAATTTTTGCAGGCGATGCTTTTTTGTGAGTTTAAACACGATTCTGGAGATTGAAGGCAGGTGCAATTATACTGGATGGCTGGCTTATACATATCAGTGCACTGACACCAGAGTTCGGAGTATGCAATAATATAAACAGATACTGCATAATATTAAAAAAAAGTCAAGCGAATTATTTTGAAAACAGTTGGAATATATAAGTCATAAAGAAATCATTGAAATGATTGAATGCGGAAAAAAAAAATCCGTCGAGGAATGTGAACATACTGAACAGATAAATTATTGTTTCATTTAATCTTCATTAATTAAAGAGATATAAAATTATACGCGACAAAGAAACAACAAGTTTTATATTAATTGCAATTAATAGCAAATGTGAACGTATTTAAGCGTTAAATAATTGCTTTTTTTTATTTTTCATATTTTTGTTTTTATATATTCTCTTAGGTTCTGAAAAACTTAACTGCTTCCAAACAGTGTTAAACTTGATAATCAAACAATGTTTAATTTAAGTAATAAAGCATGCAGATAGTCCATCTTCATAATACAATAATTTATTATTAATTAATTATTACAAATTAATATAAATATTATTATATTACAAATATTTATTACAAATTATCTATTACAAATATACAATTAATCATTACAATTAATATAAAATTAATATTATGTTACAAATTAATATATTACAAATATTATATATTACAAATTAATATAAAAAGATTTCTGCAATACTTATGTAAGAAAAAAAAAAAAAGACTGAAAATTCACTTAATTTTAATTCACTTCACAACTTTTAATCCCAACAAAAGGCCAATCTAAAGGTCAAATAGTTATTTTGTGTTAGTACTTCAGAATATGGATTTACTATATTTATAACAATTACTTTTTAAATGATAAAACTTTCAAAAATTTTCTTCAAAAGACTGAGAAAAATATATTGAAAAATATTGAAGAATGTCACTGCCGGCACGAGAAGCCGATAAATAGATATTTTTTTCATAGAATTTGAGACCGGATGTTTCATTTGAACTTTTTTTACAGCAGTTATTTTTAGAAAAGGCCCAATCATAAAAATGGAATCTAGATACAAAAAAAATAAGAAAGAAAAAAACAGAATGAAAAATAAAAAGAACTAAATTTTGTGTCGGTTGCGTATGGGGTTGGTAAAAACTTGCAAGAGAATATCAGTGTTATTTAATACTGGGATGAATGGTGTCAAAAAATATATCCTGATGTCACTAAAACTAGCAAAAAAAAAAAAAGGAAAGGAAATGTAATGTTTAAAAAATTGTTTCGCGTGAAGCCTTAAAAAAGCATATAAAGGAAATATCAATTTATTCTGGCAGCTTGGAGGAACTAAAGACACAATAGGAAAAAGAAACTCGGGATTCATATTTCTGTTTTCTTTTTCAGTACCTAATTGTTGTAATTTATAAAATATTTTGTACTAAAAATATATTGAAATTTATATATTACATTAAATATGGTCATCTAATTCAATTTTAATTTCAAAAACTAAGAAATTATATTATAAAAAGTAGAAAATTGTTCGCGTAACTGTTTGTAGAAAAAAACTAATTTTTCTGTTAATTTGATTAGCTTAATTTCGTTAATTGGTTCCATTCGATTTAGCATGTTAACTCTTAATGCTCTAATTTAGAACGACAAATAATTTTTGGGCTGCTGAGGTATATAATCCTCTTTTTGCTCTCAAACTAAATCTACGCTTTTCACATCACTGCTTGCGGCCAAATCAGATAGAACCTCTTATAATGTTGAGACTCAGAATGTTGAATTTTTTTGGCATCATAATCTACAATTTTGAATTAGGTATCTCAAATTTAATAATGATATAAAGCAGAGTGCATATAAATTGATAACACAAAGTATACATATTATATATATATATATATATATATATATATATATATATATATATATATATATATATATGGTTGAATCTACATATAAAAATTCAAAATTTTATTTATTATAATAATTTTTTATTTTAATAATTTATCCACAAATAAATTAAATAAAATTAGAAAGCTTGAACTTGACAAATAATGAACCTCAATTTAGAAACATTTAAGAAAGCATAATTGTAACAAAAAAATATGAATATAATTAAAAATTCGGACCTTTAAATCAAATATTAGTACAAAACTAAATAGATATAACTGAAACAAAGTTCGAAGATTCTATACATTTACACATTTACATATAAATTAAAAGACTAGTTGCTAAAATGTCGGGGTAAGAATCTCAAAATCTCGCCTTTAGAATGAACTAATAAACAGAAAATATCTGCAAAAAATAGGTAAATTTTCTTAAGATGCTTATAATGTTTATAAACTCCATCCTTTTTTCAAAATAGTCTAAAGAAATGACAGAGTTATCTTTAAAGGAATCATTTTCAAAAAAATTTGGTTTCTCTTTAAAAAAATTAACAACTCAGCAATATGTTGCTTCTACATAGAAACGTTTTTTTTTTTTTTCTTTGATAGCATGAATATATTTCACTTCTTTCCTTACATTACGAACCCCTTTATATCCATTTGATTATCTCTATCACTTTATAACATAATATTTATAGAATACCTATTACTTTTTTTAGTGTTCGGAATTAGTGAGTCACATTTTAATTTATTTTAAATCTAATTTTCAGTGCATTTCTTAGTTTAAAAAATAGCACAATAATTTTATCTTTAATCAAAATATTTTTAAATATATCTTCCCCGCGCTTAATTCTATACGTTACTGAAAATCATTTCTAATTTTTAACCTCTTTTTATTTTATCTTTAATTCTTAAATTTCATATATTTTATTTTATCTGGGCTTAATGTAAAATATAAAAAACAACTTCAAAGTGAAAATATCTATGTTTTTAAATTTTCTCTTTGGTTTGGCTTTTCCAACTTTTTTTAAAAAATTGTTTCCTAATATTTTTCTTTTAACTAATATAAAAGAAATATAAAAAAGAATATGATCGCTATAGGCTCTTTCGATAAGCTTTGGAAATTCTTATAAAAAATATTATCTTTACAAAAAGGAAATAAAATTTTTATTAGTAATTTATTCTATCTTTTGCGAAGATTTAAAAAAAATATTTTCGTTTCTACAAAATAGATAAATAAAGTTTAAGCCGGCCGCGAGTTAATCAACTTTTCCATCTTCGTTTTTTATGAATCATTCAAAAAAAATTATTTGATTACAAGAAAGTTGTTTCCAAAAAAGAAAACTACTGAATAAGAAGTCATTTTCACAAAAATAAGAATAATAAGCATTAAAAAAAAAGCTTTATGCAATTGGAAATTTTGTTTTATAAAAGGATGTCGGCAGGAAAAAAAAATGTAGAAAATAAAATTATCCATCTTCCAAGATAAATATATATACTTCTTAGAATCTAAAGTATAATTTAAATTCCGTTGCTTATGAATTTCAGAATATATTTGGTCGCAATAAAACAGCAAGAGATTGTTAATTATCTATAAATTAGTTTATAGTTATTCAACTGTCAACTAGAAAATTTCTACAAAATTAAAAAGAAAATGTAAGATGAAAACTTTTGAATGAATTTTAAAAATCTAGAATTATAAAAAAAATTCAAAAGTATTAAAAATTTGAAAAATATCTTTTTCAGAAATTCCCCACCCCGCCTTTTTTTCTTTCCTTTTTTTTTTTTTTTTTTTTCGCTTTTTAATGTTTCTGGAATTGAATTTTTTTGTTTTTTAAACTCTTTCACCACGTTATTTTCAAATAAAATTCATAATACCATGCACTAAATTTGTAGATTTTTTTTTTTGCAATTTTATTTTAATAGCATACTTTTTAAGTCAAGAAATTTTTGTCAAGTCTGTATTTGGATCTTTTTATCTTTTTCGATCTGGCTAATAAATTAAAACATCAGAAATACTGAATATTATATATATATATATATATATATATATATATATATATATATATATTCGGGGTTTCTTTTCGTTTAGAAAATTCTAATTTTTTTCTTTATAATAATAAAATTTTATTTCAAAATCAAAAGTTTAATACCAAATATCAGTAAGCATACATGATATATATATATATATATATATATATATATATATATATATATATATATATATATATATATATATATAAGTAACCAATCCAAAGTAAGAAAAAGTTTGAAAACGAAACTAAAATGAAAACGAAACAAAACAGTTTCGAAATCGCAACTAAAATTTATTACCTATTTAAACTAAAACAAAAAAGGAACTTCATAGTATTTAGAGAGCGCAATTGCAGCTACTTCTAAAACACAGATGAATTGATACAAAAGTATTAGAATCAAGTTAATAGGAAAAACAAAAATCAAATAAAAATTAAACCAAAAAAATTATTAAAAAATATTAAAAAAGAATCCGGCTTTTGTATATATATATATATATATATATATATATATATATGGGATTTAATTCATCTATTTGAAAAATAAATAAGCATTTCATCATGGCCTAGAATAATAAATACTTCATGCAATATTTTGAATTTGAAAGATAGTTTTCAGTTCAATTATTCATAATTATAAAAAAGAATTGTAATCTAAGAAATTGCATAAAATGTGATATTAAAATGCCAATAGAATATAGATAAAATAGATAATATTTCGAAAATAATATTTTCCTATTACCTTTTAGATCGAATAAGTAGATTTGTGGAGAGGATAAATGTATTTTATAATTTTATCTTTTAAATGCAGTTTTTAAACTTCATTTATTTTATTTTTATAAATTAAATAACATGTTAGTCTTGATTTAATGCAAACATGAAAAATATACGAGTGAGATACTTTCCTACCTATTTACCACTTTTTTACAATAAAACTCATGTATGTATACATTTCGAGGAATTCCCATTAAAAGGGCACAGATATATTTTTTTTATAACGAAATTTCAATTTCTCTGCTCTTTGAAAATTTTATAATCCTAGTCCTTCAGAACATTTTTTAACGTTATTATGTGGCAGTTTCAAATGGAAAAATCTTAAGAACTGTTTATAAATAAAAGCTTAGATTTAAAGGAGAGACTGCGATAAATTTTTCTACTAAATTTTCCATTAGATACTTTTTTTAAAGTTTCTCCTTTTGTTTTGATTGCTCAGTTTCACTTTCATAACCAAATAAATGCTGAAAAATTACTCTTTCTTTGTTTTTGTTTTTAATAATTACAGGTGTTCAATGTTCATTTTTTTCTTGTATTTTAAGCTATTTTTTTTCTTACTTGTATATTTTTTTTAATAAAGTACAGATTAGAATAGACATATTTCTTTCAACAATATGTTTATTAAAAAATAATTAACACATAAACGGAAAAACGTATCAAATTAAAAAACTAGTAATATTATTTTGCATACGATTCATTCTTTTACAACCTTCTTTGGTAACATAAAATTAAATTTAATTAATTACAGCATCTGATATTTGACATAGCCAAATCAATCATCGCCAAGGATTAAAGCAAGAGAAGAAAATGCTGAAAAGCAACCACCATCAAGCAAATTAATAATTTCTTCCAATTAAAACTGATTGCCATCTTTCTACTTTTGCAATATGTATATTCATAATCAGTTATCTAATATATCCTGAAATTCAATGCTTCTATTTAAAAAAAATTAAAATTAAAAATTCCCAGACTGTTAGAACACTTTTTCAATACCATTCTGATTTGAATTATATTCAGATTTGACCCAAGAAATTTGAATTTTAGTGTCTCTTTATCTGTTTCAATAACAAAAGCTTTTTTAGTAAGAGTATATTTTCCATTTATAACGCAATTTTTTTTCCCTGAAATAATATCAGTGACATAGCTGTAGAGGAAGTACGGAGTACATGTTAAGGATTCAAAATCTTCGAAATTTAACATAAATTTTGCATTATTTAATTACAAAAATTTTTGTAAGAATATAAAAAATTTAAAAATATTAAAGATTTCTACTCGAATTTCATTTTTTTTTCTTTCTCTAAATGATATGAGTTCATAACGTTTCTAGGAAATATTTATAGAAAGTTTACATATTTTACGAAATATTCAAATATATTTTGTATTCATTTAATTTTGTTACTATATATTTCAAGCATTAAATTTTTTTTAAGAATAAAGACATAAATTATAATTTGAATTATATATGTTTCATTAATATAAGAAACACTGTATGGAATATTTGGATAGAATATAACTTGAATTGTGCATTAATCATAAAACGATAAAGTTAGGATCTAATAATTACTAAATATATTAATTCTATCGAAAATGAATAAATAAATAGTTTCTTTTCCAAATCAAATCTTTTATTTTATACTCAAATTACAGAATAAAAATTCGATTTGGAATTATGCTTGATTTTACATGATTGCAATCATTCAATTTAGCAATACATGAGATATTAAATCTTAAGTCAAATATTTATGGCGCCATTGGCGAAATATTTGCATTGGGAATGATTTAATCCATCTACGGATAATACTACGATAAATTTAAAATATAAATATTATTAAATACATATATATTATTGAAAATAAAGAAGGAATATATTCACATAATGGAAATTTGAATATTTTTCGATTTGATTTATTTTAAGATTTGACTAGTAATTTGAATTTTTGTGTCTGTTCCAATCATAAAAATATTTCGCGTAAGGGTATATTCTCCATTTATTACACATTTTTTCCCGAAGAATAATATCGATGACAGGGTTAAGGGGGAGAAGGGGTTATGGAGTACATAAGTTGAGGGTTCTAAAACTTCAAAATTTAATTTTATTTAATTTTAAAAACAATTTTGGTATGAATATAGGAAGTTAAAAAGTATTAAAAACTTATAAATTAAAAGGGTTTTTACATAGAAAACGTTCAAATACAGTTATTAATTATTATCATTGTATTACATTTTTTAAAAAGTTAGAAGCATTTTAAATAAAATATGATTTAAATCTACACATTGATTTACACAATAACAGCAGAAAATTTCAGTTATAAAAAAATAATAATTCATATTTACTCACCGGATTCGTGTAGGGCTGTGCGCTGAGTCGTATACCATCCCTGATGAGCTTTTCCTTCACCAAGTTTTTGAGCTGCATCTTAGGATAACGTCCCAACTCCGCCTTCCCTTCCTCGTACTCGTCCACATACCTCCGTCCACACAACAGTCGAGGAGACACATGAATGCCCTCCTCTTCGCTGTCCGATGCCAGTATCCGTCTACTGCTTGACTTTTCACTGTCCGGCTGCTTTGTTGTCCGTCTGCCCTTACTCACACCTTCCTTGTCCAGTCTTCTGGGCAGGGATGCAGCCACCGATTTTTTCTGCTCACACGCGTGGATCACTTTTTCGTCCTCCCTCAGATATCGAAGGGTCGTCCTCTGCATGACAGGTGAGTTGTCGTCGTACGTCCAGTGGTCACCACCGCACATCCTTGGCATGCAACCCGTCAGGGAGTCTAAAGATGCCGAATCCGCCGGTGTAATATGGTTCCCATGATGCCGATAGCTGGACTTGCTGTTTCCTCGCACGTTGGATGGCACGGACTGGTGCCGGATGAAGGCCGGACGTGCCGGAACAGGTGACGACGAGCACGAAGCGACGGCGAATCCACCACAATTTTCATAATCGTCTGAGCTACTGTTGAATTGCGACAGGTGTTGGTTGTGTTGCTGTTCCTCTAAGGTAAAATATACAGCGGTGCCCCCCTCCTGGACCAGACGGCGGACTGCCCGCCGGATGATCTCCCGGTGCACCGTGTTGTCCACTCCGATGGCGTCCAGGTCAGGATCACCAATTTGTTTACATATTTCGAGGTCGTCGTATCCGTTGTCGATGAAACTGTCAGAATATTGGTCCAGGTGCATGGCCCGTAGCCATTCGTGGACGATGTTGGTGTCGGACATGGCTTCTCTATCCTGTGTGGTGTCTTGCGGCTTCAGGCGCGATGAGGCGACCGCACACCAGCGGCCATCACCGCCGAACACTGACTGTTCGTTTTCTCGATCTCACGGAAAACCGGCTTCGGTGTGAATCGCTCTCGTATAGGGAGAAAGGAAAGTCGCCAAGGAAGTTCGCCACATGCAGCTTTCGCGCCAATTTCGGTGAGAAAAGATGATTTATCATCACGTTGACTGTGTTGCCAGCAGTGGTAAGGTGATAGCCAGAAAATCTTGCCTCCTCGAAAAAAAAGGTGGCGGATGCAGTCAGTAATTTAGAAGTTTTCGTCAAAATAAAATTTGCCAATTAATATCAATTAGATGATAAAGTATCACAAATTATCCTTCTTCTAAGAAATAATAATTTTCTTTATTAATCTAAAAGTATTAATCAAAATATTACTGCTTTCTAATACTTGCATAGCTTTATCATTCGGTTGATGAAAATTTGAAAGGCTTTTGCCGCCTATTTTCGTACTAAACTTTGTTAAATAAAGTATGTAATTACATGGTGAGATGCGATATTTTAAAAAATATAACATCATGTAATGAAAATAATCTATAATTTTATTATCTCGCCTTTGAACAAGTACTAACAAATTTTATCATTATTTATTATGTAAATTTTCCTTTCAGTTTTAGGAGCAATTATTTCATATAGTTTAATTTTCTACTAATTTTATTTTATTTATTCATTTTATTTGTTTTCATTTTCTTTTAAATTTCTTTTAAAAACTTAAGTAAAAAATTCTTTCACAAAACTCATTATAAATTCAAAATTTTATTAAATTTTTTCATAAAATGTTATATTATAAAAAAAGATATCTCTCGTAATAGTGCATTCACAAATTAAATATCGAATATTATGTTTATACTCTGATCCGATTTCTTTATAAGTGTAAGTTTTGGAATTAAATATTTCTAGTGACAAATATCAAAATGAAAGTAGCTGCTATTAAATAAAATTTATATCATATAGTATTAACGAATGTCCCTCAAAAACTATAAAATTCTTACTTTTTAAAACTTTTTATACACATTTTGAAACATTAAAAAAAAAAAACATTATATTAGAGATCACTTGTCTAATCGTTTGACAACAATTTTTTTAAAAACATTTTTCTTGAAAAATAAAAACCGAAAGAAAATTTTTTCATTCATATTTTATAGGAATTTAATTTTGATATGCACAATTTTCTTAACATTTTATTTTAAAAATCGTTTTTTTTAAATTATTGTATTAATAAATTTAAATAGAAAAATCAAAATTTATATATAATTTTTATTTTTATAATTTTAAAACTTTTAATTAAAAAAACTATTTGGCTAAAGGATGCAGAATAGAAAAATATTAGTAAAAAGTTTTTAATTCTATCTAATTTTAATTGTTTTGATCGGTTTAATTGTTAGTATAAGTAAACTGTCATTGTAAAAATTATTTGGAAAATCAGTCTACTATTTAAAAAGCATTTATTTCGAAAAAAATGGATGAAGCAAAATCAAAACAATTTGTAGATTTTTGGCTTCAATATGCATTTAAGGGTAATGGAAAAGACGAAGACCTTTAAATGATAATCGTAAATAGGTATTAATCTCAGATTATTAATTACTCACTATTATAAATTATCGATAGTTTCGGTTACGTTTTTTAAATCAAGTTTCATCACAGCTTTCAATCAATATATCAGTTGATTTTAAACCAAACTTTTTGTAAAACTAATTTTCTTATTATAAACAAAAGGAAATGATATTTAATGATATTTTAAATATTATATTGATTCGCCATTTTTTATCAGGAAATTATAAAATATTTATATGTTTATAATTATATGAGTTAAAAAATTACAGAAGGGAAATGCTTCAATAAATGGCTGAAAGCTCATTAAATCAATATTAAGAAATCATAAAAGAAGTTGTGAAATGAAATTTAATTGATTTTTTTCCCCGATCGTTAGTATCAATTAAAAAAAAAATCTTTTTTTCTAGATTAGAGTTTTACTGCGCTTTTAAATTTCCATTTCTGCTTTATTTCATCTTTACAATATAAAGTTGATTTTATTAATTAACACACATTGTTTCAGATCTTTTGCGTACATAATTTATATCACTTAATATTTATGTAATTTATATTAATTAGTATTTAAACTCAATAATGACTTTTTTTAATTTTAATTTTTTTAAAAACTTTTTTACAACAATCAATGGGAGTTTGTTTTAAAGTGTCAGAATTTGAAATGTCCCAAACATTTCTCATTTTCAAAAAAAAAAAAACTCTTTTGAGAATTTTAATTTTTATATTATGTCAGGAAATAAATATTTAAATGCAGAAAATTTATAATTTTATTTTAAAGAAAATCTGCCTGTGAAATAGACTTCTGAAATAGAATTAATAAAATTAATTATAACTAAAATTAGAATTTGGAACAAATATTCAAAGGAAATTAAACTACACTCGATTAGTATTTGTAATATGTAAAAATATCGAAAGAAAAAAATTACCTAGAAGAAACATCTGAGGAACTGTTTTCTAGGCAATTTTATAAAAATTACCTATTTATTGTCTACTCTGATACTAAAGAAAATAAGCAACACAAACTTATTCGAAAACAATTGCTATTATTTTTAGAATGTCCTAGAAACGTGTAAAAAGTTCTAAAATTTATGAATAAAATAATGAATAAAAGCACCAAATTTCATTTTTTTAGTAAATACAAATAAGAATTTGATAAATTATCCGGCATTTCCCAACTCTAATTAGTGCATAACTATTTAAGTTATAATTTCCTATGAATTCCTGCAGCGATTTAAATACCTATCTTGATAGAATTCTGGTGGATAGATATTTAGTTACAAAAATACACGTAAAATCGTATAATACAGATCTCTAATAGATATTTTTTTTTTTTGATTTAAGAAGTTTCCTGTTTATAGTCCAATGTAAGCTATAAGAAATGAGTTGACTGGAATTTCTGAAAGATTATGTTTCCGAATTTTCAATGACTTGTACAACGTAATTTTTCAATTCCTAGATTAATTTGAGTCATGAATCCTTGATGTTCTGAATTATTAATGTAATAATCATAAAATACACATATATTACATAATTTTTACTAAATGAGCCAGAGAAGAATTCATTTAAAATCAAGTTTTACTCGCATTCTTCATGAGTAGGTAGAATATTGAAATTTTTGGCAGCTTTAAAAATTTCTTTGTTAAATCTATAAATCAGTAAAGAACACGTATAATAAAGCAATGAAGGAAAATAGCTGAAAATAAACATGAGAACGCGTTCAGAGTTTATATAGCTCCAAAAGATAATTATGTCGATATTTAACCGCGAAAGCATTTATTTTAACCGCGAATAATTAATTAAAACATTTATTTATAGCAAATAATTAATTTTTTAATAATCGCATATAAGTTTAACTTATTAGACCAGTTTATTTTTCAAGAACATTTTGTCTTTATTTTCTGTCTACCATCATGACAGAGAAAATAATTAGATATCGAATATTTTCTTTAAGTTATCATTAATAAAATGAATGAACAATTGTAAATGTAGTATTAAATGGTGAAAGAATGTTGATATTCCCAATGAGAAGATTAGCGTCATTTCCCAAATGAGCTCTTGAGTGCTTAAGCTGACAGATGTTTACCCAACTCACTGGACAATCGTGATAAGAAGCTTGGAGTAGCTGACAGTTGACTGTTTCGACAGTGGCAGGACTCAGCGCGTCTCGAATACAAAAGAGTTTTCAACTGTGGACAAGAAGAAATCATCGGTTCACTGAACCAATAATTCTAATCATTCTTTTTCTTTTCTGTTTCGCGTATACCAATTAATTCAAAAAGAAGATTATCATTCAATTTTTTTTAACGTTTTCGTATGCGAAGTATGTAATAAAAAAGCATTGTGATTGTCAAAATATTCAAACTCTAAATTTTGACGGATCTTCACATTCAGACCTCCTTAAGTCAGAAAAACATATTTTTGGAACTCTGTTTGTCGGTTCATAACAACACAAAAACGCTTTGAATTAGACGGAAGAAATCTAGTATGTGGTTTTACAAATCTGCAGATTTTCATCAAATTTTGAACGAAATTTAATCGAAAGAAATCTGTCTATCCGGCTGTTCGATTGCACGAAATTAGAAAGAGATACTTTGAGAGCTAGATAGATAAAATTTGGTAAATCTGAAGAAATTTGGTAAATTTGAAAAAAAAAATTGGTAAAGAAATCTGTTTATCCGGCTGTTCTAGTGCACGATACTAGAAAGAGATACTTTAAGAGCTAGATAGATAAAATGTGGTACGCAGATTTCGCTTCGATAATGTGGATTTGTATTAAACTAAAAACTAAATCTCTCAAGGTGTAGACAATCTCTCAGTTTTTACTTTTGTTACACGAGATTTCTTATTAAAAAATTTAGATTATTTAAAGTTTTAATATTTCTTATTAAAAATTTCATATTATTTAAAGTTTTTATATTTCTTATTAGAATTTGAGCCAAATCTGTCTGTCTGTACTTTTGCATGCGTAAATGTAATGATTCAAAAAAATTAAATCTCTGAAGGTGTTGACAGTCTCTCACATATATATAATAAATGCATAGTCTTTCGCATATATATAAATGAAATAATTCAAATACGTAACAACTTAGTCAAAGAAAATTTGATCCACAATTTTAGTATTTAAAGTGTCATTTCTTATCAGATTTTGAACTAAATTTGTCTATTATCTGTACTTTCGTATGTATGTAAAAGAAATAACTCGAAGACACAATGAGTTCTGTAAATGTAATCGGGTATGTGGTTTTGTGGCAAAAATTTGTCAGACTTTGATTTCAATCAATCGGAAAAGAAGTATCAAATATTCATTTCGATTTTCTGGTACATGTTTACTTACAGCATTCCACCGATTAATCACCAAAGTTCACATATTCAGTTCTAAATTCAGTAAAAAAAGGCTATTTTTACGCCAAAAATCGATTTTTCTTAAATATTTTTCGCCCATGACATGTAAATAATACACAAATGCCGGTTTTCTTTGGTACATTAAGAAGCATATAACTCTCATGAAAAAGAAAAAAAAAAAATGCCTGGCACTTGTGTCGTTCATGGTTTTGTCCAGATCCATAATTTCATACAGCGAAAGGGGGTTAGTACCTTTATTAAGGAGTATGAGAGGAAGTTTGAGAAGACCACTTCTATTGGCTATTGATTAAAATTAATATGTATCAGCTCTCATTTTCCATTTCTTTATTTTTCTAAATATTATTTCACCACATCATATAGTTGATTGAAATAATGATATACACTGTTGCATGATACATATTGCATTAATAAAAAAAAATTAGTAAAAAAGTTAGTAAAAATATAAAAATTTATATAAAAAATATACAAAGGATAATACAGAGATAAAATTAAAAATGTTTCATCCATTTTTAAAACTTTAAAGCGTATTCTAATCATTTGAAATTGAATCAATTGACCAATCATCATCAAGTTCATCATTAATAAAACATTATTACAAATTGTTTTAAAATGATCTCTTTCTCAATAATGTAACCATTAAAATTGTGTTTCAGATATGGTTATTTAGAATTGCATGTGATCATTGGAGGGAAAAAAATAGTGGAGAATACGGAAACCTAAATGAAATGATATATTAAAGGCCTACTCTTCGATAAGTAATTTTTTAGATGGCAGATTGGTTCCCATTTCAATTGGTCAAGCAAGTCTAAGTTCATTGATCAAAGAGTTCTGTAAGTCACGAGGAATCATTATTAGACAATGTCTGTATTTCCTCACAGAAAAAATCCCTTTCTTTGAATCCCTGCCTGAGGGTGACCCTTGAAAAAGTCTTCAGGCCGGATTCTTTTTTTATATTTTTTATAATTGTTTTGGTTTAATTTTTATTTGATTTTTTGTTTTTCCTATTAACTTGATTCTAATACTTTTGTTTCAATTCATCTGTGTTTTAGAAGTAGCTGCAATTGCGCTCTCTAAATACTATGAAGTTCTTTTTTGGTTTTAGTTTAAATAGGTTATAAATTTTAGTTGCGATTTCGAAACTGTTTTGTTTCATTTTCATTTTAGTTTCGTTTTCAACCTTTTTCTTACTTAAGATTGGTTACTTATATATATATATATATATATATATATATATAAACCTCCAACACCCTATAGAGCAATTATAAAGAATGTAACTGTATTGAAAGCTGAATATTTCTGTAAGTATTCATCTAAAAATTATGAAATTTGGCAATATTCTCCGTGAAAAAATGCGAAAAAAAATTAATTGCAAATATTACCATTCAATAAATCGTACTTAATCGTGATAACGCAAAAACTTTGATAAATACCAAAGTCATTATTTCCTCTTACGCCAATATCATCGCCAAGAATTTGCTTCTACTAATTGTTGAACATGTTGTTTAGAGATTTCAAAGAATTCTTGACAACATATTGAATACTATTTGTCTCCATGAATTCATTCTGCAATGAAATTTTGTTGAATTGTTACAATAATCTGTAATACAACCCCGAAGAAGAATTTTTATATATATATATATATTTTTACATATAAGTATTTTTCATCTTAACTGACGAAAAGCTTTTTTTTATTTTTTTTGTAACTTTCCGTTGAATAATTATCGATATATACAGCTCTGAATAGATTTAACTTAATTATATTCTTCTGTACCATGAACAGTTCGTTACAAAAGGGAATAACTGTCTACCAATTTCCAAATAATGGTTGTTAGAACTCGTAGATAGAATCCAATCATTCATGTTTGTAGATAATACTGTAATTCATGGGCTGTTTATAAATACATCTACAAAGCAATTCATGGCTGTTTATG
Organism: Argiope bruennichi; assembly: GCF_947563725.1. Lineage (NCBI taxonomy): Eukaryota > Metazoa > Arthropoda > Arachnida > Araneae > Araneidae > Argiope > Argiope bruennichi. Next base: position 64,246,974 of record NC_079154.1, read on the forward strand.
GATGCATTTGTTAAATAACTGAGATAGGAACGATTCTTATTCAACTCCATTTTCTAGCATCATTCAGAAACACATTAATCCTCTTGATATTACCCATTTTTTAAAAGCTCCATTTAAGCATCGATTTCATTAATTTCAATCCAAGAACTACCAGATTATCAAATAGGCAACTTCCTAGTATCCCAAGGATTGAAAAAATTTTTGAGGTATTGTAAGAGGAATTTAATTGCATATTGCTTTATTTTATTTACATGGGCTTTATACTCGAATTTGATCAAATCATCATCAAATGTTGTTTAAATTTTAGAGCATTATTTTTAGGATTCCTTTTCGTGGTTCCAAATTTACTTTCAGATCAGTGTACTTCGAATTATTTTTTCATTTGCTTGTTGAATCCAAGAAACAATGGCCTTCGCAAACTTTGTATTATGCACATAGAAAGAGTTTTAAAAAGTTTGTAAATTTTTATGTTGCTTCAAATGTTTATAATGCTTAAAATTACTTACTTTTTTTTTCACACAAAGAGATATTAAAAACAATTCTCTTGAAGGTGACCTATAATAAAATGCTTTATTATGCGACTATGTCCGAAAAATTGTAATTTAAAAGCTGCTTGAAATAAATATTGTATTAAAATAAATTTTATTTTGAAAACAGAAATGGGTCTACAGAGCTTAATTTGATCTGACAACGGCACTTAATATGTCAATTGCTGTAACAGAAAGCAAAGATATTTAATATTTGTGAAACTTTTATTAAAGATTTCCTAAAAGAATGTGTCAATTATCAGTCCGGGATTATCAATAGGCAAAGGTGGCAACTGCCTAAGGGTCTGCAATATTAAGGGGCCCCGAAATTTCAGTACGCTATCTGCTATATATTCTGAGTATATTAATTATATACTTTTAATATACAGAGACCTTGCTCCCGAACTGACTCAAATTAATGTCAAGTATTTGAACATTGAATTAAAAATTTGAACAGTTTTGAAAATTTGAGCATTATTTTAATATTCCTAATTAAGTATCTTTAACGAGTCTTCTGTTATGTTGTTAAAAAATTCTGATAAAATATGTTACTTCAAATTTTTAAAAAAATACCCAATTCTATACTAAAATAACATTTAAATTGTATGTTCCAAAGTTTTCTTAAAAAATTTCTTTCAAAATTTAATTCTGAGTTTTTTATATGCGAAATACTGAAACGAACTTCTCTCGAAAAGTGTCCGTAATTAAATTTTTTTTCCAGTTTATCAGAATTTTGTAAACATACATAAAACTGCCTAAAAACTAAAATCTGGAAAAAAAATCTTGTGTGGAAATAGAAAATCTCCCGAGACTTGAAAGAAAGAGGAAATAGCGCGCCATAAGACTTGTATTGCCTTAGAATCACAACAGAGCCCTTAGTATTCTAATAATTCTACCTACAATATTCTATTAAATCTGAAAATTAGAATGCTTGTCGTGGAATACTTATGTTCAGAAAGCAATCACTTCCAGAAATAACTAAATGCAGAAATTGTTAATTAAACAGCTCAAGAAAAATTACTTTGATTTTCGAAATTGGTCCCAACAAAAACAGTGTCATTACAAATAATGAAAGTCTTTTTGGATGAAGATGAATTTAACTAATTCATATTCATTCTTAAAGAGAAAATATATCTCAAATATAATTTCCTTTCTTTAAGTTCTTATATCAACTACTAAAAATTATTCAAAAAATATAGCCATCCAATAAGATTTATTGTTACAAATAAGAGGAACAACATTTGCTTTTCCTCTCCCACAAACGGTGATATATATATTAGTTCTTTTAGTATTTTGTAGCTTCTTTGTATCGATATTATGTATGATAGCTTTTGAATTAAAATAAATCGAATTTTACATTATAAGCATTATAATGCATACCTGCGTAATTCGTATAACACGTTGGCTATCCCCGCAATATATTTCCAGATCATTATCTCTTCCAATTATGCGCAGGTCATTGATTATTAAATTCATGCCTACCGTGTAATGAAGGTCATTGACTAATCCTCTTGAAGGGACTGGATACACATGTAAACCCCTTCCACTGTCCTATGCCACTGATACGGCTACTGTAAACAATTGAGTATACATCTATAGAATATTTACCATAAGTCGTTTTATGTAATACAATTAATAAGTTAGATCTGTGAATCACAAACAAATCATAATGCCTAGAGTACTATGAATTCAAACTGCTATTTCAACATGTCTGTTATCATGAATCACGCTTGTAATTCAGTTCAAGTATATTCAATTAATTTTTTGCCTTGGCATCGTCTAACGAGAGGAGGATTTTCGACTAGCTGCCTAGGACCGCTGGCCTGAGGAAGGGCAACAGGAAGGAAGATTAACAATATAATTATTTTAGTTGCCACACAATAAAATTTGCAAAAAAAAAAAAAACAAGTTCCAGGAAATGTAAAATATTAGAATAATATCAATATTTTTGCGAATTTTCAATATTGCTTCCTTTATCAATGTCTTCCAGTGACATCGATAGTTTTACAGATAACTCCAATGAATGTTAAATGGATACCCGACCTATGACTACGGCCTTAGCAACAAATTGGCAACCCTTTAGTGACTTCATGACAATTTTGGCAATTACGATTACTGAAATGAAGAATCCAAAATATTCAAGAAGATGATATCCCTTTTAATAACTTGAGTTCCAGCACTTGTTCTAGAAGCGTCTTTATTCTGTCACGGAATCTATATTAATTTTCCATAGTGTTCCTTGAATTGCAGCTTTTTTGGATATTTATTTCGCATGAAATTATCGATTCTCTTCTATGTTCATTTGGTTTAAGCACTTTTCTTCTTTTTAATTCACTTTCGGTTTTATTTTTATTTTCTTTATTATATATTTACTTAGTTTCATCGTCATATTTTTGCCTTGTATTTTCGCCGTTTTATTTTTATTTCGTTTATATTGTCTTCTTTAACTTGTATTTTATGTAGATCACTTTTTATCCCTCTCTTCAAAGAATACTTTGCACACATTAACACGCACACATAAATAATATATAACACTTTTTGAAGGAATCAGTATTAGTTTTTAAATCATTTTCATTCTTCTTCATTTTAAGGAAATAATGCCATTTCGATAAATTCTAGAGTACTTTTTTCGATTTACTGAAAAGTTCATGAAGTTCAGATTCTTAGAAACAAGTAAAATCCAGTTCCACAGCATTTGTTTTAGAACAAAAAATGTTTTAGAATTACGCTAAAGAAAGTAAATTACTACTACAGATATCAAAAGAAAAAAGTATTAAAAATTAGTAAATGAAGTAATAGTTGAGATATTTTTCGGAAAAGGACTGAATTCTGAAGATATATTAATAATAATATAATATATATATTGAGCATTGTAAATTATTGCATATTGATTGAAATTTTAGCAATTAAATTTGGAAATTCTGCTTCAGAATAATTGAAATTTTAATTTTTGAAGAAAAAAAAACCAATAATACAGCCTAAAAATAATAAATTTGGATTGACAGACTCTTTGAATTTTTACGGCTCAATTCCTAGATTTAAACAAGCAAACCTAAATTGTAAATGAGAAATCTTTATAAAAGTCTAACGCCAAGCATTACCAACAAAAAATGAAGAAAGAATAAAAATTTTGAAAACGATTCCAAAGGGAGGAGATGACATAAAGGGAAAAAAATAAAATAAAAGAGTCAATTGCTTTTTTCTGGATCCAGCCACTTAGCGCCAATCCAATCACGGACCCCACATCCATTGTGAATAACCCCAAATCTAGGGTGAAATTCCAACTCGGTCGATCTAGCGAGCGCATGCAAGACAAACAATCATTTGTTACGCATTCCATGATCGAACTTTTATGTTGCGGGGGAAGAATGCGGAATAGAATACAAAGGCCGGCGTCTGTTCGTCGCCACCCTATTTGAATTCCTCCTGGATGTTCATTTGGTGCTCATCGACCGCTGAGCGTATTTCTCCGGAATGCGATCCCGGAGACGTTTCTGGGAATGTTCAACTTTTCGGGAATGATGGCTGTCTCCATTTCTCACGACCGAACGTCCACCCCCTCCCATCCCCATTCTTGTGGAAAAACCGCGTTCGTTACAGAGTTTTATCTATTTTTGCTCTCCCCCACCGCGGCGGCAGTGTCTTGGCCAAATTGGTTGGCTAGAATATCAAACGGGGCCAGGCGGTCGTATGATGTACTGCATAGAGTGGGTGTCTGTTATAGAATCATTGGAGTTATAAACTTATTTTGACTCCCCCTCCAGACAGCGGAACTGAAAGTCAGACAGACAGACTTCTTTTTAAAGCATTTTTTTTCTTTTTTGGAAAATTTATTTAAAGATATTCGTATTGATAATATCATAGAGTGAATGAAATTTAGTTGAACAAAGGGAAGGATTTATTATACATAGTTTTACGGATATAAAGAATGTAGCGGTTGCATAACTCTACTACCTTCACTTTTGATACAACAGATGGCGTTATCTTATTAACATCAAGGTATATTTCCCATGATCCTTTATGGGGATCATTATTAGGTTGCATTCTAAGTGAGTGTCGTTACTTTTCGTGTTAGTGTTTGTTTTGTCTTGCGAAATGTGGAACTTGGAAAATAATTAAATAACTGTTCCTGAAACTTGTTTATTATGTTCATCTCCCTCAAAATGAAGTTATAAAGAGACTCGTCCCTCTACAAGAATAGTTTTCTTAAATGACTATACGATAGTGAAATTGACAATATTTAGTTCATTTTTTTAACAAAGTTTCAATACAGAAGCCAGTTCTTTAAAAATGTACTTATAAATATACCAACAGTAAATCAGTTTTTCTCTTATATTTATGCAATGTTCATTTTGATGGAAGCAATTATGGTTTTCAAATCATGTTTTTGGATATTCTCAGCATAATTTTCGTTCTACATTACAGCTCAATAATTTTTATGAAATCACTAATTGCATTTTTCTGTCTATTTTTATCTGTTCTAATTCCATTATTACAAGAACATAAAAAGAATAATGAGCAATAGTTAATTGCATTTCATTCAGGTGTGGATTTGAAAAACTATTCATCCACACTTGGGGAGTGATGTGGATGAATAGTCTTTATCTAATGACTATACATCTAGTAGACTCATGACTATTCATCCTCATATTTGATATACAAGACAACTAATTTGACATTAAGTTGGTAGATTACAATTATTATTTCTTAAATAACTGAATTAAGAAATCGCTCTCTAATTTGTCTTCCCTTTTTAAAATCAGCATATTTTAATTAATAGACAAAACAAAGGATCCAATGTGCCTATTTCAACCACAACCTTTGTTATATATGAAAACTTACTATCCATAGATATGTCCATGGTCACCTGTTCTTCACCACCATCCATTTTTCCAGGAAACATTACAATACTACGTAACAGAGCATTCCCTATAGAAAAAAATCTTGAAATCGGATCACAGCCATAATTTTAGAATCGATTTCTCCAATTTTTATTATACACGAAAACTCATGATCCCTAGATAGCGATCAATGATCGCTTGCTTCTACTGCCCTCCGCTATCAAGAAATAATGCAAAATGGAATTTCGATCCTTTTAAACCTTTGATAATATTTATATGTTTTATTTTTCTTTTGACCAACAGAATCTTTCGTGACTCTAATATATCAAGAGTGTTTAGTTCATAGACTTAGATAATTAAATTAGATTAAGTGGCTAGTATATCAACAGCAAGATTTAATTTACTAAATCAGCGCTAATTTATTTATTTATTTTTTTACTTTAACCCTTATCGTGGCAAGATTGCTTTTTTGAAAAAAAGCAAAACATAGTATATTTTGTATAAATAGTATAAATGATAGTATATTTTTATAAATTTGATATATTATATTTTTAATTAATATTTTTATAAATTATATTTATAAATTTGATAGTATGTTTTTATAAAGTTGTATGTATGGTATACTATACAAAATTAACATAAGGGTTAAACGACAGGTAATAAAAATTGGTTAGTTCCGTACATGAATCGAAATAGTTCACACCATTAAGACAATTCTAGCCTTTTGATGATACAGATAACAGTAAAAAATATTTTTTTGTATATTCTGTTATTGAAAATAAAAAAATCCGTCTGTGGATGAAAAATCCAACTGGCCCAATTACGGATAACGACGCTTTATTCTGCAAGAAAGTGCAAATATGCAGTAGAAAAACACAGTCGAAGTGCGCACAAAAACAGTACTTGCAGCGAACAGAAGCAAATTGATAACAAACAACCGTAACAAAGCAAAGCCTCAGAAATAACTCGCAGAAGATCAAAATTCCGAGATAGATTTCGGTGGACTACTTAAGTCTCTCGATTTCTTTCATTACTAACCACTCTCAGAGCTGTCTCCCAAATTCTTTTATAATTTCTATTGTAGATAATGTAAGATTCTAGAACAAGTTCTGGAACTCGAGTCCTTATAGAGATATTGTCACAATTCCCGAATATTCTGGGTCCTACATTTTTCTAGAAATCAGCCAATGGTTGCCAGGTTTGTCACGAAGAACTCGGATCATTGAGTCGACATGCGTTCAAGATCCTCTACAGCAATCTATAAAACTCTCTTCATTACTAGAAACCAACTGCGAAAGGCGACAATTTTACAGATTCGTAATGATGTCTACTTGAGATGAAATTAACATTTCTAAGTTTCCAAAATGGTCCCACAGGAATTGTTATTTGTGTCAAACAGCTTCATTATTCTTTTTATAGTATAACTATAGCTTGACAATGACTTGCTCCTTGTAGTAACATCGAATTTTTTATTGAATTAATGAAATTTTTATTGAATAATCCTGACATATTACATAAGAAATATATTCTGTAGTACAAACGAAACTTCAACACAGAATAATTCTACTATCCAATCATATATTTTTTTTAAAAAATTTTCAATTTCAATAAGAAATTTATTGAATTATTGAAATTTCATCACTTCCCATTTCAAATTAAACTTCAGATTTTAGATGAAATAACAGGAAATTAGAGAGGCTATGGCAAAACAAACATAACTGTGTAAATCTTCAAAAATAGCTAGATTTCCTTGTCCATCAAAATTGGAAGTTTAAAAATAATTGCTCAGAAAGCCTTTAAGACGAGTTAACACATGAAAGATCTAATTGGAATTATAGCAACTATTAATAACGACGAGTCATCTGCACAGCAAAACCACCAGTATTGAAACATTTTCCAAATTCAAAATATTTCCCTTTTTCAATACAACCAACACATTGCCAAAAAAATGTTCTCCCATAGAAGTATTTGACGAGCATTCCGGCGGACCCTATAGTGGACAAATAACATCCCTTCATAACAGAGAGCTGCCAATTCGCCTTCCACATCACTGATCGGGAAAGAGAGAAGCAAAATGCTTTCCAGCATCCCTGTCTCATTTGTAGTGAAAACCTCCGATGACTGATAATTTTCCACCCACAATGTATTATTCAGAGACGTGACCACACCGGAGGACAATTTGCTGCCTGTCTGAACACGTTCTCCAGCCCTTCTCTTTAGAGCAGTGAACTGTGCACCCTCGCTTCTTGGAGGCACAGTGAGATAATACGGATTTCTTCAGCCGATCCTGGATGATGATGGTCATTATTTTATTGGGAGCCTGGGCAATTACTGGAAGAGATGAACTGTTTTGGAAAAATTTGTTCACATCAGTTAGCAGCCGAAATTAGTCATCGATAAGTTGATTTGTTTGGATTAAAGATTTTGCATATTACTTTGAAGCAAGGTTTCACAAAATAGTAACTTTCTTTTTAAATCTTAAATTCCCTGGATGCCTATTTTGCTTACCTTTTTCTAATTTTCTTTTAGAGCAACTCATATTGAAATTATTCTATTGCTATGCATATCCTGTCCTGACACATCTTTCTCTACTTTATGCAAATCAAAGATAAGAATTTTTGATAAATACAGAATGGAATCAATTCAGACTTAAATGTCACTCGCCAAATATCATCCCGATATTTTAATCTGGGAACTCATTGTGTCTCTTTCGACAGAAAAATTGGTCATGCCATAATAATATAGTATAACACAACGTGCAATAGATTGGCAAGTATAATTATATTTGGCACGTATCTCATCGTCACTTGAATCGACTCTTTTGATAAAACCATGATATTTGCGAATTTGTTTACATCAGGTAGCAGCTGAAATTTGTCTCTGATAAGTTGGTTTGTTTGGATTAATGATTCTGTGTATTACTTTGAAGCAACGTTTCACTCAATAATAATTCTTTTTTTAATCCTAAATTCTCTGGATGCCCATTTTGCTTATCGTTTTCTAAATTTTTTTTCAATCAATTCTTATTAAAATTCTTCTTTTCTTGCAATGTTCACACATCTTTCTCTACTTCATACAAATAAAAGATAAAATTTTTCCAAAAGTACAGGTTGGAGTCAACTCAGGCTTAAACGTCATTCGCCAAATTCATCGCGTCGTTTTAATTTTAGAATTCATTGTGTCTTTTTCAACAGAAAGACCGATCATAATATAATAATATAGTACCCCGCAATGCGCAATAGATTGACAATATAATTACATTTTTCATGTGATCACATCGTCACTTGAATCTACACTTTTGATGATGTATAATTACATTTTTCATGTGATCACATCATCACTTGAATCTACACTTTTGATGATGTATAATTACATTTTTCATGTGATCACATCATCACTTGAATCTACACTTTTGATGATGTATAATTACATTTTTCATGTGATCACATCATCACTTGAATCGACTCTTCGGATGAAGTATAATTATACTTGCCATAAGATCACATCGTCACCTGAATCGACTCTTCTGATGAATTCTATCAAAAGAATGGATTCTTTTCATAATAGCAGCCTTTACCACATTCTCATAAAACCCATTCTACCTGTTTATTGAAACATTTATTGACTCCTAGAAATTCTAATGTTTTTGTCTCATGCTAATTTGGTTTTATTAACATCAAGTAGTTTTAAGATGAAACATATTAAAGTTAAAGAATCTTGTCATTCAATAACTTCAATGTATCTTTCAATGACGTTCTGAAAATGTATACAGATTTAGAAAACATGAGCTTGTTTTACAGAAATGAATTACCAGAATGAAAGTTGTGAAACCATGAACATTTCTGTACTGTTATTTACTTTCTTTCATTGATTTATTCTTTCTTTCCTTTTAAGGCATTCTTAAAAGAGAAAACTATTTACGAATAACTATAGAAAGATTTCTTAACTTCTTTTCTACAAATAGCTGCAATTGTAGAAACGGAAGATAGCCATTTTTGCTATTCCTTGCCTCTGGTTCATTAATGTTTAGTAACAACTTCTAAGTTTTTAATGTTCGTTAAACTTCTGTACATTCAAAATAATAAATTTTCTATGCATATTAAGTTAGTATATATTTCTATAATTCTCCTTTTAGCCTTTTTTGTATTTCCATGCAGTTAAGTTTATGGAAAATCATGCATCTAGTGGCAAGAGGTTATTTGTAATATATTATATGAATTGGTAAAGTGATGCAAGCAGATATTAAAACAATTAATAACAGAATATGTTATTTACCCCTTCAGCTACTGAACGGCCGTACAAATTCTTTACTGTCGGGCTGTTTTATATATTTCAAATGAGGAATCGAGTTATCATCATGCATGTAATCGCTTCACATCTTGAGCTTCTCGTTTGAAACCCTTGTTATTAATCTTCGTTCAAAAAAGAAACTGGGCCGCAAATAAAGAATTTGCACGGCCAGTTGGGCCGGATCAGCAGTGAAAGAGTTTAAATATCATTCTATTAGTTGATATACCGGAGTTGATTGGAATTAAAGCAGTTTCATGCATATCATTTTTAATATAAAAACTAAGTTTGTATATATTATTATAATACACATAATTCTTTCTTACATTTGATTGACTTCCTTCACTGGCGTAGTCACTTCTAATTACATGAAGAGGAAGCTTATATCACTTATCCCTTTCAATTTTTTAAAATACTGGTAAATATCTGCTTTAAACCAATGAAAAATTCTAAAAGATATAAAACAAAAATTTCAAAAAATAGTAGTAGAGTAGATCAAAGTCTCAATTTCATTTTATTTCAAAAACATTTGCTTTAAATTTTAAAAGAACTGATAACATTTGAAGAAAAAAATGTACATAAAAGTGTTTGGTCTCACTGAAAAAGTAAAATTTAATGTTTTTAAATTGGGTGTAAAATATTTCGAGTAAAATTATTTTTTTTTTAAGCTAATGCCGAAAAAAAGGTAAAATTTAGTTAATTCTAATCAAGTAACTTTTAAACTTGACAGTATTCATTCCCTTGTCTTAAACTTCCACTGGAAGGGAAGAGGTACCCCGCAATTGAGGATGAGGAGCTTTTGGAATGGTGGTTGGTTCTCACCACCCTGGTGGGCGCTGAAAGAAGTGGGGACCTGGCTCCTCCCATCGATGATGGGACGTACTTCCAAAGGGAAGGGTTGTACCGTGGCCGGTGATGGCCCTTAGGATTCAACCACAATTCCCGCCAGTGTTGCTGTTACGGTGGTCCGTTCATTTAGATTTTTCCGTGTACCCCCCGGGCGGTTCCGAATAGCCGCTTAAGGTTCCTCAAGGTGACTTTCAGGTTGTGTCAAAGATTAAGTGAGCAAAGTTTGGTTAAAATCGTAGTAGTCGTTTAGGAAATGTGGAATAAACATATGTACACAGTTACAATGACTTTTATTTATATAAAGATTTAAAAAATGGAATATTAAGCAGTGTCGGTATTTCTTTCTCATAAAAAAGAAAGGAAAGGGTATTTATATTTTGAAATTAGAAATATATTTTGAAAAACCATTCTTTAAAGCTAAATTGTATGAGAGTTTCGACAATTTAGCTTAGGTGTTTAAAATTTTGCTTCAACATTTATTACCCAAAATATGTTGTATTTAAAGGGACAGTAGACTTTAAAATAAGCAAAAATTAAGAGAAACGTGATTTTTTTTTTATTGTTTCCTCACCCAAAATATTCATTTATATACCACTAAAATAGCGCTATAAGATTCAATAAATGAATATTTTAAAGGAGAAAATTGAAAAAGCTCATTTTCATTACTTTCTTCAAAATGATATTGCAATTAGATTTAAATATCTTTGAAACGTTCCAGGTGTCTTAATTTTTGAAGAAATGATAATAAAGATTTCTATCAAACATTAAAAGAAAATAAGGTATGCATTATATATTTAGAGTTTTCTTAGCTACTTAAAAATCAATTTTAGTTCAAAAAAACATAAAATTCTTATGAAAATTCAATAAGTGGATAAAATTATTTCTAAAAAATTAGCACTTAATTCGAATTACAAAATAATACACAATTTTATTCTAAATAAATTTATAATGGGCAACATGGAAAAAATAATAGAAAAAAATTAAAAATCAAGCCGCCTGGTATATTTTGAAATTTAAAAAAAATATATACATCTTTTAATTTTTAAAAAAATAATATTCCGTTTCAAGATTTTCTTAAATAAGAAATTTGACGTATTTATATTTTAATACATATCCCTAAACCATTTTATAACTCTAAGTGAAAAATACGCAAAAATACCTAATAGATTCCACTGTCCCCTTAAAAGTGAATGTTTTGAAGAGCATCAAGTGTACAGGGTATTGCCTAATTCTACCGACAAATTCAGAGGAGTGATAGTATACATCAAGAGGATAAAGAATCACTATGCAACATGGGGTCAAAAACGACGTTTAGGGGGCAAAAATCTCAAAAATATAGGGAGTCAGGAGAACTGTTGGAAACTGTAAAAAATTAATTAAAAAAATAACAAACTGTGTTTCAACCGTGATTTTTTTTAAGTGAAAGCACATTCTTAAAGGCTATTTTTCATGTAAGTAACATGCCGATTTGACGATCGAGGGGGTCGTAAATTATTGAAGTAATTTAGAACCTTTATCTATAAAAATATTAAAACTTTAGAAAAATAAAAGCTTGGAAATATAAGGAATTTTATACTCTTTAATTTGATATAAGTCTGTAGTGTGGAAACTGAGGAGGTTTTAAGATATTCAAGAAAAACTAAAATGTTTGCCCGGAAACATCATTGCAACATTCGCACCGATGTTTACAGAAGGTATTGCAAAATTCTACCAAAAATTCTGAGGAGTGATAGTAGGCAACAAGGCGATAAGAATTTCCAAAGAAATATAAAATCGCAAACGACGGTGAAAATTTATTTGGTGGAATACAGATACAGCATACATTTACAGTACAGACATTTTAACATAAGAAAGGAAACGATGAGAAACTTTTATAAAAATTCCTCAATGTTGCGACGGCGAAGGTCATTACACAACCGACACCGACGTTTAAAGGATCGTCCGACGCGCTCAAACATACCAGGTGTTCTTGCGATTTCTCCAGCAGCAGCAACGATCCGTGCTATGAAATGAACTGTAACCAAAGGTGTCTGATAAACAAGAGATTTCTTGTGGCCTCAGAAAAAGAAATCCAAGGGATTGAGGTCCGGTTAACGTGGAGACCAATCAGCAGGTCCACAGGGTCCAATCCACTTCTCAGAATATGTATCATCTAGGTAGTTAAGCACAGAATTCGAAAAATGCGTGAAGCTTTCGGGCATAAGATACGATCCCAACAGATGATCTCCGAGAATTCCTGCCCAGATGTTAATACTAAATTTGTGTTGCACTGTCGACGAGATAGTGACATGGGGATTTTCGGATGACCAAATATGTGCATTGTGCTTGTTGAAGACGCTTTCTCTAGTAAAGCAGGCTTCATCTGAGAATAAAATTCTTGCAGGAAAGTGTGTTCCTGTGCGGCACTAAGCATCCATCGTGCGAACTCCATCCGACGTCATCTCATAGGAATTTGACTTTCTGCAAGTGGAAGGGGTACATGTTTTCAGCATGCAGGACTTTCCACACCATTTCGTGCCGAATATCCAATTCACCTGCATCTGATCTCATGCTTGTCGATGGGGTATCGGCAAAGCGCTGCAAAACTCGGTTTTCTGTTTCAGGTGTGCGCTCACTGCGTTCTTGCCTTACATTTGGCCTCATTATTTTGAAGGATCCTGTCTCCCGCAACTGACGATCAATATTTGCAAATGTACTGTGGTGTAGATAACGCCTACTTGGATATTGCTCTTGCTATATTCATTGAGCTAAGCGTCCATTACCATCCGCTCGGCTGTAAATTAAATGCATATCCACATATTCGTCATTTGTGAAATCTGACATGTTGTTTGCGAATGAAACAAATTGACTATCAATTCAGTAGGGCTCTTTAATAAATACAAGTTGCGTTTATACTCCTCGAACCATCAATTCCGCATTGCTCACTTCTTATATATTCCTCCAACGCATGGAAAATTTACATACGAGAAAGCTTCTTCTTCTCGACCTTGTTCCAAATCCTCGCATTCATAAAGGGCCATTCTCTTAGCAAGGTTAATTGTCTCTTCGATGTATGTTTTTGCGATTTTCACAGAATAAACGTCTCCTGCGACCCTATGTTTTATGATAATTTTTCATCTCTTTAATGCCTTCTATCACTTCTCTAAATTTACCTTTCGAATTTGGCAACACCCTCTGTAAACATCAGTACCGATGTTGCAGCGATGTTTCCCAGCAAATATTTTAGTTTTTCTTGAATATCTTAAAACCTCCTCAGTTTTAAAACTACAGACTTATATCAAATTAAAGTTTAGAACTGTAATAATAAAGTATAACTGTTTGTATAAAATTCCTTATATTTTCAAGCTTTTATTTTTCTTAAAGTTTTAATAGTTTTGCAGAAAGGGTTCTAAACTACTTTATCGTCTTGAATAATTTATGATAGCCTGGTTCATCAAATCGGCATGTTACTTAAATGAAAAATAGCCTTTAAGGATGTGCTTTCACTTTAAAAAAAATCATAGTTGAAACACCATTTTTTATTAATTTTTTACATTTTACAACTGTTATCGGACTCCCTATATTTTTGCGATTTTCACCCCTTAAACATCGTTTAGGACCCCATGTTGTATGGCGATTTTTTATCCTCTTAATGCCTACTATCACCCCTCTGAATTTGTCGATCGAATTCGGCAACACCCTGTATAATTTGAACGGCTTGATTTCAACATATTTAATCCAAAATTTGATACTCAAAAAATTGATTTTATAATCATATTTCATACTTTTTAAATTTGGTTAACGGAGTTTCAGAGTCATCCCATCCATATATGTAAGAATGAACAGATCAATTAACAGATAACAGAATTCCCGAGTATGAATTTCGTATTTATCTATAAATTTGGTAATAAAATTATGCTTCATTCAATTCATAATAAATCCACATTTCACCTATCTGCCTCAACAAATTTTTGAGTTATATAAATCTATCATGTTCCATCTCATTATGTTTTTAAGCAACATGCTCACCTATCATCTGGAAAATTATAAAGAGAGATTTTACATTGATGAATTTGATCTAAAATTTGACATAAATCTGCAAATTTGGTGTATGTTTCACATGTACGATCTGCACGTACGAAAATATAGACTAGCTCATTCCGTGTTTGACGTCAGAACATTTCCGTTATTACAAAAATGTTTTTCTTCAGATTCAGGGAAGCCTAAAATCCAGATATTTATAAATCTCAAAATGTTTCACGATTTCATTACTTTTAATATATCTACTTCATTTACGAGACATTGACAGTTTCAAAACTTTCAACGGAAAACAAATGAAAAATCATAAAATAACTGAGCGAATTTTAAATGAAAGTCCCTTAACGGAAAAAAACCTTTATAACCTTAACCATTTAAAGGGCCATCTAGTCATATTATGCTAAAATATTTTTAGGCTTGAAATTAGAATAAGAAAAGGGATTCATTTAGCTTATTAGATAAATTTTATTTGATTAATTAATTAATTTGGTTAATTAATAATTAAGTAACAAATCAAGGCACATCATTTTGTCTAGGATAAAGAACTGAAGCAACTAAGTTTCTGACTTACTAAAATAATTTGTCAGAACTTATGCCAACCTACATAATTTCATACAAAGATTGATAAATTTGGTGGGAAGCATACTTCCCACGGCCTTACAAAGGGTTAACAGAAAATTCAGTTAAAATTTTTATTTTAGGTCATAAGGAGTGAAGATTTAGTGGAAAAAGAAGCGATTTCGATAACAAACACTGGAATCATTACAATACGACTTTTTTGTTTGGGGGGGGGGGAGAACGCATTTTCTCATTTTCTATTCTTGAAATAGATTAATAGCTGAGGAAGATTGAGAATATTGAAGAGTTTACAAATTGAGGACTCAAAAACGCCGCTTCTATATTTCTGCAAGTGAACAACAGCAATCTCTTTGGGTCTATAAATAGAGTGCGTATTCTGAAATTGCACGCTGAAATCTGAAACATTAGCAAAATGAAGTCATGTAAAAGAGCCGACCGCAATGATAAATTACAGCGGTGACATCAATGGCGGATTTTGACAAAATGAGGCGATTGCCGCAAAATTGTTAAGAATTCGTCACTTCATATGATGTCATAAATTCGTCGTTGTCTCAATATTCTGATATGTGTCGAAATATTTTAAGCCCCCCCCTTCAAGGCCCCGAAACAAAATGCGAACATTTTTGGGGCTTATGTGATGAAACGCCACTGGCTAACATACATTATGGATTCACTTAGAGCTTTATCGATAGAATAATGCACATTTGATGCCAGATAATTAGTGACATGTTTGATAGTGTTATAAACTAGAATATTTTTTTTTTTTTAAGATTTGTATTACCATTTTTGATTTTTATTTGATTAATTATTCCAATAATGGTTGGTTTATTCCAAAGATCAATGATCAACAAAAAAAGATTTAAAAGTAATAAAATAAACAAAAAATGCATTAATGAGTGGAAGAGATATAAGATATGTTCATAATGAACAACACTTGTAGCCACCGAAATTTAAATAAAACAAGTATGGTGAATTGCTTATTTATAATATATTGGAATATTAATTATTCATTTTATGGGGTGCCTTATATTTTACTTGAAAGGTTTTGCAAAATAATAATTTTCAATGTTATATTTATTTGAAATCTATTATTTCTCTATAATATATCTTATATTATTTTCTAATAATAATGTTAATTTTTCAAGAATTTTAGTACTTCAATAATTTTTATTTTCTTGTATATGAAATATGCAAACGGAAAGTATTGCAATCGTTCAAAAACTCGAACTCAATATTTTGATAATTTCCACATTTGAGATGTTCCTCAGCACGAAACTCATTTTTGTTATGTCTGGTTGTCTTTCTGTTTGGCTGTATATCTGTGAACTCAATGACGATTTAAGTTAGACAGATAAAATTTGGATATTAAATTTATATACGTTTATTTTGAACGAAATTCATTCAGGAGAAGTCAATCTGTCTGGCTGTCCGAGTACAAATAAGAACGCTAGCTACAAAATGTAAAAAGCTGAAAAAATAAAATTTTATACTCAGGTTTAGCGTCTAAAGCATAGGTTCCCAAAGTGGTCCAGGTGGAACCCCAGGGATCCATAGGAGACCACACGGGGGTCCACGTAGACGTAAAAAGAAAACAGGGGTTCACAAGTTGTAAGTGGGGGTCCACGAAAAATTTTCTGGTTTTCATAATAAAGAACAAAAATTTTGCCTTGGATTTACCTATCAACGTAATTCAATGACGTTAACTTGCAGTTACAAAAGAACAGCATTAATTTAATAAAAACAAAGGGTGTCATTTCGGCTTTTCTTGGTAAATTGAAATTAATGAAGCAAAATATAAGTCGGCACAAATTCTCCCAGTTTTCGCACTTGTCACAGATAGAATGTCTTGATGAGGATATTCAGACATACGCTCAACATTTAAATACCCTGCATGATGACTTCAAAAATAGATTTGAAGATATTCTGACGATGGAAATACCACCATGGATCATAACCCCATTTGATGAAATGGAAGAGGCGAATATGGTATAACAAGAGGAGCTATTTGAGCTCAGTACCAACGAGGAACTGAAGGTGAAATTTAAAAAAGGCTATCAAACATTCTGGCTGCAGGCAGAAATCCCCGAAAAATATCCTGGGCTGTGGAAAATTGCGAGAAAATTTTTGATAGCGTTTTCTCGTCATATCTTGTCGAAAGAAGTTTTAGTGCCGTTACCAACCTGTTAACAAAAAAAGGAACAGATTGAACATCACAGAACGGGGAGATTTGAGATTACTTCTTACAAAACTGAAGCCAAATATTGATAATTTGCTGTCAATTCATCATCCGTCTCATTAAAAGTATGGCTATTTTTTTATTGTTGATTTACATTTCAGAGTTCATCGTTGATTTTTTGTCAATTGTTGATTGTTTGTAATAATAAATGTTTATAATTTTGTATAACCACAAGTATTATTTTAATAAATAGGACACAAGAAAATGTGCTACTTTTTTTTCTTTTTAACACCCCCAATTTAGGGTGATATTTTTTAGGAGTTTTGGGAATACAGTAGAAATGTAACAGCAGGGGGTCTACCGAAAACAGTAAAACTATGAAAGTGGTCTATGAGATAAAAAAGTTTGGGAACCTCTGGTCTAAAGTGCATATTTTAATGAAATTTTGAACCGGATCTATCGAAGAGTTGACCGTCTTTCGATGTTTATTTTCGTATGCGTGGAAACTCAATAACTCGCAAATGCAGTAGCTTTCATAATAAAAAAAAATTCTTATGTGATTTTATGATTATAATTGTAGTTATATCTCCAATTTTTGTTTTAACCAATCTGAAAACAGATATCTAAAATACATATTCGATTTGTTGATATTAAAATTGCATTCCAGAGATTAATCTCTAAAGATCACACTTTGGATACAGTAAAAATGGATTTATCTTAAACATTGATATTTTATATTCATTGCCTGCCAATGCCATGCATTTAATGCTTCATTACCGGTTTTGCTTACTGTATTATGAAGCGCACAGTTTCCCATGTGGAGCTGAAAATAAAAATCTGAGCTATCGTGGTGTAAATGATCTTGGCGAAGTTCCGCAATTTTAAAAGAAACTAGGGAGGTATCACTTCATTCGGGAGTATGTGAGAAAATTTTGAAGGCCACTTTCGATGGTTTCCATAATATACATATTGAAAAATGAATCATAAGATTTCGCAAAATTACGAAAGCAAAAAAAAAAAAAAAAAAAAAAAAAAAAAAAAAATTAAATAAATAAAAAAATAAATAAAATAATATAAATCATAAATATATTAAATAATTTAAAAATGTGCAAAAGTATAAAACCGACTAAGTATAAAGGGGATTTTTTTCAAAAAAAAATTAATACTTATATGATGTTTTTTTTTATTAATGTAAGGAAAAAAGGATACATAAAAGTGATATTATGTAAATATATATGAAGCTTTTGAAGAAAAAGCATATTTTGATGTAAATTTTAGTATTTATTTACAAAAACTAGGATTGTTCTAGAGAAAAAAAAATTGTTACAGTTTTTTCACTTTTCTTTGTAACATTATATGTTTAATATATCTATAACTAACTGTAATGTAACTAATGTAACTAACTATGATTTGAGAATTATATTTAAAAATAGCACTTTATGTGTAATATATGAAATTATCAATAAAATTTTGGAATTTTTTCAACAATATTTACATTAAGCAATTATAACTCCATTGCTAGAACATTTAACATCAAATACATAGTTCATTACATTCTGCATAACATAAAGAACACTAATTATAAATTTTATTCAGATATCTTCATTATGCCTTGATTTCTAGTACAGTAGAATTATGAAAAAACTCGTTCTTCAGAAAAAGCATTTAAAGTTTTTAAATGCTTATAAATAAGCATGATTTACATGTCAATAGTTTGCTATAACTTGGCTAATAAATGACATAGACACAAAATAAAATCGCTGAAAAAAAAAATATACCTATTTTTCTATTTTTTAAAACGGCAAAAAAATAAAAATGCAATTTTTCATTTAAATTCATGTTTTCAACCCAGTCGGATGTTCTTAAACATTGCCAGTTTTTAAATTTTCTTTACAATTCGAAAAAAGAAAAACTTAAAAATATGCAGAGTCAATGTTCTTTGACCAATTACGATTCAAATATTTCACGATGCATCTCCTTCTAACTAGTATCATAATTCATACATAATATCCAGTCTGTGAAAATAAAGGTACTGAAACTAACATATGAGTTATAGTTTCAAGAACATAATCAATTCAGATTTTCAGTTCACGTTTAGTTTGAGTTAGCTCGCAGAATGTGTATCTTTACAAGCCATAAATATTCCGGCTGAGGCACGAAATTACATACCCCTTTATTGCCCATAATTATTTATTCAAAATCGAACTTCCTGTTGGGTGTGGAAAAGGATCAAAGATTGAGAACTGTTGACAGAAAAAAATGGGGGGAAATAAAGCATTAGCATTTTAAAGCACTTAACCGAACCTTTCCGTTTCATCTGTTTTACCATTCTCTGCACCTTTCATTTTCTATCATTGCATGCTTTTATTTCGCATACTTTACATATTTTCTTCATTTACTTTTCTTTCTTTTGCACTTGATGGAAAACGCATAAAGCGCATTAAAGCTTATTTATGCATACGTCAGAAACAAAGTAACTTTTAGTGACTTTCGATTACTTAACGCTTTTGATGATTACAAAAAAAAATGTATTTTCGTTTTTAATTGTAAACAGTTTTCTGTTTCATTTTTTTTATTTGAATATGTACATACTTGGTAATACCGAACATAAATCCTTTAAAATATTTTTGTGTTTGATTAATGATAGAAGTATTTCTTCAGTAGTGTCAGAACTGATTATGTTACTTTAAAATTGGAGCTTTTAAAAGAAATTTGTTGGAAATTGACTTGAAATTTTCAATGATTTGATGTAACATTTCGGTGATTTAGAATGGTTCAATAAAACTTACCAAGTTTATCATAAAATGCAGCATTACCACTATTTTCATTTTATTCAATATTTTGATAAATGTATCAATGTTGTTCGGCAAACAAAGTCCAAGCAACATTATCCTATTACGAACATATTGGTGACAGAAAAAAAAAAGATAACGGAAAATAAAGCATCAGCATTTTAAAACACTTAACCGAACTTTTCGTTTTTTGCTGTTCTATCATTTTTTACACCTCTCATTTTCTATCATTTTATGCTTTTATTTTCAATACTTTACATATTTTCTTCATTTACTTTTCTTCCTTTTGCACTTTATGGAAAACACATAAAGCGCATTAGTGCTCATTCGTACATACGTTAGGAACAAAGTAACTTTTAGTGACTTTCGATTGCTTAACGCTTTTGACGATTACGAAAAAATATACGTTCGTTTATAATTTATAATTTTTTTTATGTTTCAGATTTTATTTGTATATATAAGCATTTGGTTACAATTTAAAATATTCTTGTCTTTTATTAATGACGGTAGTATTTCTTCAGCAGTGTCATAATTGATGACGTTACTTTCAAGTTAGATGTTTTTAAAAGAAGTTAAGAAGTTGGAAAATAACTTGAAATATCCAAATATTTGATGCGACGTTTCGGAGATTTAGAATAGTTCCATAAAACTTACTAAGCTGACCACAATATGAAGCATTACCAGTATTTTCGTTTTCTCTAAAATTTTGATAAAATTTGCAAGTGCGGTCAGTATAAAACATCTAAACATTATTATCCGATTATGGACGTATTGGTAACAGAAAAAAAAATGAACAGAGAATAAAGCATTAGCATTTTAAGGCACTTAACCGAACCTTTCCGTTTTTCCTGTTCTGTCTTTTTTCACATTCTCCCATTTTTTATCATTTTAAACTTTTATTTCTCGTACTTTACATATTTTCTTCATTTACTTTTCTTTCCTTTGCACTTAATGGAAAACGCATAAAGCGCATTATTAGAGCTCATTTATGCATACGTTAGGAACAACGTGTTAGTTTTAGAGACTTTCAATTACTCAAAGCTTTTGATGAATACAATATATATATGTTGGTTTTTAATTCTTAACAGTTCCTTATTTCATTTTTTTTATTTGAATATGTACGTACTGGGTAGAAGTGGATACAATTCATTTAAAATATTCCTATTCTTTCATTAATGATGAAAATATTTCTTCAGCAGTGTCAGAAATGATTATGATACTTCCAAGTTAGATGCTTTTAAAAGAAATTTGTTGATCTGAAGAAATGAAAATACTTGAAATTTTCAAAGGTGTGATGCAATATTTCGGTGATATAGAATATTTCGGTAGCAGCTACGATCGAATGAAGCCTTGCTATCGAACAAATAAAGTTTTACAAGAATTTCGTTTTATCGAACATTTTGATAAATCTGGCAGTTTTGATCAGTAAACAACGTCTAAGCAGTATTTTCTATTATAAAGGTATTGGTAAAAAAAAAGAAAAAAAAAAAAAAAAGGAAACTAAACTATTAGCATTTTAAGGCACTTAGTCGAACTTTTCCGTTTTTCATGTTCCATCATTTTTTACACCTCCCACTTTTTATCATTGTATTCTTTTATTTCTAGTACTTTACATATTTTCTTCATTTATTTTTCTTCCTTTTGCGCTTGATGGAAAACGCATAAAGCGCATTAGAGCTCAATTATACATACGTTTGGAACAAAGTAACTTTCAGTAACTTTCGATTAATCAAAGCTTTTGATGATTATAAAAAATGAGTATTTATTTTTAATTTTTAAGAATTTTCTGTTTTACTTTTTTTAAATTTGAATATATGTTTACTTGTTGGTAGCAAATATAAATCATTTGAAACATTATTGTCTTTCTTTCATGATGAAACTATTTCTTCAGCAGCGTCAGAACTGATTATGTTACTTTCAAGTTAGATCTTTTTAAAAAGTTTGTTGGCATTAACTGGAAATTTTCAATGATCTGATGCAGCATTTCGGTGATTTAGAATAATTCAATAAAACTTACCAAGCTGATCATTAAAGGAAACATTACCAGTATTTTCATTTTATCTAATATTTTCACAAGTTTAGCAAGGTTGATCAGTAAATAACGTCTAAGCAGCATTATCCTCTTGCTAACATGTTGGTAACAGTAAAAAATGCCGGAAAATAAAGCATTGGCATTTTAAAACATTTATCCGAACTTTGCATTTTTGCTGTTCTATCATTTTTTACACCCCTCATTTTCTATCGTTGTATGCTTTTATTTTCAGCACTTTACATATTTTCTTAATTTACTTTTCTTCCTTTTATACTTGATGGAAAACGTCAAATTCGCTCATTTATATATGCGTTAGGAACAAAGAAACGTTTAGGGTCTTTCAATTACTCAATTCTTTGGAAAATTGCAAAAAATGTAGGTCGGAAATTATTGGAAATCAACTTGAAATTTTTAAATATCCGTTGCAAAATTTTGGTGATTTAGGGTACATCAGTAGAACTTAACAAGCTGGTTATCAAACGAAGCCCTAACAGGATTTCCGTTTTATCTAACATTTTGATATGCTTAACAACGTTTATCAACTAATGATAACAAAAGAGAATTATTGTATTATGTATGTTTTGAAAAAGTTAATTGGCCATTAAATGAAACCTAAACAAAACTATCGTATTATCGAATATTTTGAAAAAATTCAATAGATTGACCACCAAATGAAGGCTAAACTGCTTTATCTTATTATTGAATCTCTGGTTAAATTTTTCATTTTTAAATTATGTGATTAGATTATTTGGTCTAGTAAGTTAAACTCAAGTACATTGATACTTGATGTATGTAAAAGTTATACCATGGAATCTTTTATATGCAATCTTGATCATTGAAATGAAAAAGAATGAATTTTCGTTTCGATTGAATAATTATATGAAAGACCAGAAGACCCATGTTTGTTCATATTGCTGAGAAAAAATGTAAAATATTTTATGCAAAAATGCATATTGCAATTTCTCTAACAGAACTCTACAACTTTTTAAGGGCACACATTACCCAAAAACTGGTCAAAATATCGATTTTTGATTTATTAATTTATTTCATTGGTCTTTTCCTTCTGTCATTGTGTGAAAATTTCAAAGTTATCCATTAAATATTTCATTTATTATTATTATTTATAATTATTTACGCTGGCAAATTAAATACTAAAGCAAATAAAAATTTGAAAATTTGAAATGAAGTGCTTTTTCTCTAATCGCCATCAAGTTTTAAAAATGCTAATGCTTTTTCCGGTTTAAGATAGAATTTTCATTTTATTTTTACTTGTTTATTATTATGTATAAAATAAAATTCTGCTTGAAATAAGCATTTATTTTTTTATATATAAGCTATTAAATTATTTATTATAATAAAAACGTATATTAATATTATATGCATCTCTAATTCCAAGCATAGTTTTGAGCAACATATATATTAGTGAATTGTTATATAATTTGAAGCAAAAATATTCATATTTGAAGAATTAAGAACAAAATTTAAGTCATTTTATAATAAAATCTTCATAATATTAAATCTTTTATAAAATATTATAATCTTTAATACTAAAAAGACATCAAAATGATTGTTTTTCTTTTCAAGCTTATTTTATATGAATATTAAATTGCAATGCTATCGAAATCTTTTCAATAATACCAAATAAAAAAATATTTAACTCCCCTTAAATAACTGCTTCACAGCAAATTTACTTTCTAATCAAACTAATTGGCTTGATTACTAGAGAGCCATTTAAATGTTTCTATTTTACAAATCTCGCACTAGCAAATGCAGTTTTTTAAAAATGAAACCCTAGAAGAACTTCGCCATTTCTATCGAAAATGCAAACTAATCCATTGCTTTCAGATTCATCTAATACACATAAACCATATGAAAATGAATGGAAAGTGGGTAATATCGTCTTTATCTTAATGTTTTGCACCATTAACACGTCAGCTGCCGCGTGATTCGCCTGTAATTCGCACGTTTTCTAATTAGTTCACACCTACTATCTAATCGGATTATCTCTTTTCTATAATTACGATTCATCAAAGAAATATTATCTCATTAGATAGATTAACAAAATCAGATGTCTTAAATCACTGCAGCGAACGTGTTAATACTTCTTGAAAAATGCATTTTCCATCTGAATAGTTGGATGATTCTGATATCTTTTCTTGGGTCTTTTTAATTCCTGTTCAGAAACTGTAAAACGGGAAGAATTTTTCCTGATTGCACCAAATTGTATATCTTTTTAATCCAACAATTTAACATTATAAATTCAACTCCATAATATGTTTAGTTAAACCAAGAGGAATACGATTCCAAGAATAAAGTGAGACTCCATAATCTCTCTAACTTTAACTCTACGTATCTATGATGATGATGATGAGGATGTCATGCCCGCGTTTCCACGGAAAGAGGTTGCAGTAGCTTCTGGGGGTAAAGACCCCTGAGCACCCAAGGGCAGAAGTCTGACTTCTAGCTCATATGAAGATATTATATGAGCTTGAAGTCACACATTCGCTTACACAACCCCTTTTTACAGGGGGGCACATTCACACACCTCACAGATAGAACACAGATGAAGAACAACCGTGTCCGAACCGGGATTTGAACCCGGGACGCCCAGATCATGAGGAAGAACTCTATGTATCTATAAAAATGTAATATTGCAATTAATTGCTATAAAAAGTTATGAAATTGCTATAAAATATTGTAAATAAAATTTTGATTTGATATATATTCTATGTCAAAAATTTTTGCGCTCCTTTTTAGGTAGATTCCTGTAGGAAGACTACATATTGCCATGGCTCTCATGGCAAGACTTTAGGAAAATTTCTTCAGTTCTTCATCGATCAAGATTCCTATACTCCAAAAGCCACTCTTCGTCCAAAAGTTATATATATGCATATAAAGCTTTGCCCATGTTATCTTGTGAACAGGCAAACTAGAACAATTTTGTTTGGATTTTAACTGGCTTGGAATATGTTGCTAGAAAAGGACATCTCGGACGAGTTCGTAAATGAACCATTTAGTTCAAAGGGGATGGAAACGGTGGTGGGCTGAAATTTTCATTTCCCTATAACTTTCTTAATATTGAAGATAGAAAAATAAATCCAATTAGCTAAATTAACGCCTCATTAAGGCGAACAACCTTTGTATTTAAAGTTTTTCGATAATTGCAATATCTTAGGAGTTAGAGATTAAAAAGGGTTTTCAAGCCCTAATTTTGACTGCTTCTAACATCAGCAATTTATGTTACCAGATAATAACTTAGATGTAAAGGTATCTATCTACCTTTGCCTTTCAGCTAGTTGAAAAGGGTTTTTTTTCGACTTACTTAAAAGTACAATTTGCGATTATATTTTTAACCTCTCTCGAATTCTCGATTATATTTTTAACCACCTATCGAAAGCACAATATTCTGACGAATCGGCTTGTGAACCTCGGCTTGTGAGCCGTAGGGTTTGAGGTTCGAGACCCGATTCCACCGAAGAACCGTCGTGAAAGAGGGTCTGTTGCACGTTAAATCTGTCATGCCAAACGTCCTCTTGCTAGCGTGGTGTGGCATGGAGAGGGGGATGCCAGCTCAAGTGTCGTGCTCGTTATCTGACAGTGGTTCAAAATTACGAGGTCCATCCCAAAATAGCCCTAGCGTTGCTTTACAACGGAACGTTAGTATAACTAACCTAACTTAAGTAAACTAAGTTTGATTTATACCATTATGTGAATGCAAAATCTCTGTCTCATCCTTCATAAAAGTTTCTAAACGAAAATAATAGCAATTCTTTAAGAATAAACGTCAGTGAAAAACCCTAAAAAAATCTACGTTACCCCATAATTTGATATTTCTAGGCATAGCAAGGATAAGTGGCACTAAATGCCTAGTCGACATTTCTTCAGCCCATGAATCGTCTTATTAATCTTCAATAAAAAAAAAAACCCTGAAATGTTTTATTACTGATCTTTTCTGTTCTCAAGTCTGGCGCTCATATCATCCCATACTCCGTCTTTATATCATTGGAGAATTCGCTTCTAAAATAAAATTGTGGCAATATTGCAGCCGATAGAAAGCATTTAATCTTCCCGCAAATATGAAGAGATATTAAGTGTAATCCTATTTCCAAGATTGTCTTCTTCTTTGGAAATAATCCTGCAATCCACAAATCCTTAGAGTCTGGCCTCATCTTATTGATACGCACGTAGATAAAAGTCACAACATTTGAACTGCGTCATCCTAATTTTCTGAATTTTCGCGATTAATCAGGGCAAGAATATAGAATCAAATTTAACTTACATTAACTACATACATGCTTTTATATAATTATATTAAAAACTTAATACTTTTAATATTTCAGTAACAATGAATGCCAATACAATATTTTAATATTTTCAGAATAACTATCAATCAATTTAGCATTTTTAATTAAAATATCGTGTATGAGACGCACTATCTTGTAGTAATCAAAGAAAGAAATTGATTATAAGATTTTTTTTAACATGATCATAATATTAAAGATTAATTAATCACAATATTAAAGGTTAAACGCTTACAATAACTTTTGTAAATACTGCTTTTTAATGGAGTGCCGAAAAGTGAAAAATAATTTTTTAATCAAAATTCTGAAGTCCAAATATTATAAAAGCATGAGGTGTCAAAAATAATATTAAAAAACTGGTATGACCTAAAATGTAATTTTAAAAAAATGACTTTAAAAAATGGAACATTAAATCTCTATCAAAATATATTTTGAATATAAATTGAATTAAAGTAAAACATTTTAAGTAAATTTAAATCTCATATATAATAATGACGCTACAATCCTGCTTTGAAATCCAGAATTTTGAGAAAAATACTTTCTATTTTTAAGTTCAAAATTATAAACATATCCCCCCCCCCACTTCTATCTTTGCAAAATCTTTTAATGAACAAAAAAAATGATTCAATAATAAAAAATAAAAAAACAGTTTCATGGTATTGTGCCGACCAGAATTGGTTTCTAGACTCTTCTTAGAAGATGGAATGTCAACAATTTTTGTATAGCAAAAAACAGTTGAGAACAAAGGGGAATAGACCACTGTCTCTCGACGTGCTGGAGCCTGTTCTCAGACCCCTCTCTTTGCAGTGGGCAGCGAAGAAGTCTAGCAGAAGTGATAGATGACCTACGACCACTTTCCTCCCTCTTCGGGGGCATGAGCAGAGATTTGGAGGGGGTGGCTCTCCTGGCAGACAAATGGGAAGCCATCCGGATAAGGATTTGAGGTTCCCCTTTTTTTTCCTCATCACTCTGCGATGGAGAAAAGAGGTGTTTCCACCATGGCCTGCAATGCTGGAGATATTTGATGTCCCATTCACCATAGGCGTCATTGAGACTGGGGACCAAACAGAGTAATATCTCATGCTACAGCACTAATGAATTTCCTTTTTTATACCGGAACGTGTGTGCATTATATAAGGTGCGGTAAAACAACGCGAACAAACCATTTTTAATGTAACTTTATTAAAAATAAATAAATTAACAAATAACAATAAGAGTACACATTTATTAATAAATAAATTTATTTGGTTTCAAACTGGCTGCTTTTTGTAGCTATGTACAGGCGCAATCTATCCCATTCCCACCGAAGCGATTGCTTTAGAGAGTACAAACTTTTTTGAAGTTTAGTGTAAGCCCTAGACACAAAATGGACCATATATTATAATCCATGGGATTGATATCTGGTAAGTAAGGTAGTCATTCTTCAGATGATATCAAGCCCGGATAATGCTCCTTGTACCACTTTTATGTCTTTTTGGTCTTGTGATCTGGTGTGGAGTCTTGTGGAAATTTCCAGTTTACAATGTTGGAGTGCTTTTTGGCCCCCGGATGTACAACAGCTTCCAGAATGTCCACTGGTACACTGTTTGATTTATTTTAATGTCCTCATCCACAAGAACCAGATGTATTTTGACGCTTGGGCGAATTTTGCCCCAGACCCTAACCGACTTTGAATGTTGGCGATGTTCAGCAATTGCGCAAGTGCTTGAAGCATGACCAAATCCTATTGTTCTCGGAGTTATGAGCTTGTTGGACTTTAAAGAGTTTCTCATCAATGAAAAGGATTCTCTTTCAGCTGTGATTTGCTGCCAGATTCAAAAGTTTTTGACATCTTTGCAGCCACACGAGTTTGTTTTCTTCAGTTAGAAGCTGAACGTTTTGAAACTTGTAAGATTCAGTCCAAGTTCTGTTTTTGCTATTCGCCACACTGATCGGTCACTTATTCCCATTTTACGAGAGATCTTTCTCATAGGAATTCTTGGATTTCGTTGAACCGCTTTTTGATGGCCTTGCGATTATTGGAGGTGTTCACTTTACGTTTTCGCGCACTTCCTGGAAGTGGACCACCATTTGAACCCTTTGAAACGACAGTTTACATCACACACTGTTTGCCGAGACACATTAAAAAAAAATCCAACGATTTCACATTGCAGTTTTCCCATCTTAAACAACTCTAAAATAGAAGATCTAAAAACGCTAAGAAAAAATGCGTGAACTAAGATACATACTATAAAATATTTTGTAATTAAAATAATCGACAAAAAGAAATGAACACACAAATTAAAAAGGAATTAGTTAACTTCTATTCTATGATGTATAACTTTGCCCGCGTATTTTGCCGCACTCTGTATACATATATATCGAAATAAGCTATTCATTAAAAATTAAATTATCTACTACTATCTCAGAAGTAACTACGTGCCAAATTCGGTAACTCTAGATCCAGCGATCTGCACTGAAGTGCGTTTTGAAGGATATTTTTCATCATGCATGTTGCATGATTCAACATATCAATTATTATATTAGCTTCTAAACAATATTGTATTAAAAACTTGCGTGAGAAGTTTGCCCCAAATTTCTTGCACACTCTATACTGAAGATATTTTCTTTTTTTTTCCTGCACATCAAATTATTGACCTGATAAAAAGCTATGAATATTATGAGAACTCAGATTTTTATTTTCAGAATCTCTTGCATGCGAGATTGCTTCGGAGTGTAGTAAAGAAACCTGGTACTTGTATATTAACTAACAAGACTCGGCGGTGAAAGATCGATCTATATCTTGGATCTGAAAAGTTATTTTTACGCATTAATCGATGGCAATAACATAACTATAATCAAAATTCAGCATAAACTTACAATTACAATCATAACATTGTGTATTAAATTTCATTATTTAAGTTAATGATTTTTTTTAAACATCTCGAAAATACAAACCGACAGATGGTCAACCCACTCGACGGGTATAACTTTTAATTTGATATTCATCATATTTTAAATGCTAAAATTGTGAATTAAATTTCTTTTACGTATGTAGTTATAAAATTATTTAATTTATAGAATGCAAAAGCACAGACGGTGAATCTTTTTTATGGATTTGGTTCAACATTTTATGCATTCTACATTTCAGAAATTTAGCCTTATTTATCTAGCTTTACCTATTTTATTTATCGGGTTTTTAGGTTTTGCAATTATCGTGTTCACTTGTAATTAGGCAGATAGACTTCATGTGCATCGATAGAAAGGTTTAGCAATGGCCTTTGACAAATCAGCATATTCAATTTTTGGTATTTTAATTTTCATTAACAGTGATATTCTTTCCAAAATTAAATTTTGCTTTGCAATAAAATAATGAAATGCAAAAGTTGGCTCAAATTTTGCCAGAGATTGTGCCATCTATTACTGACCTCTCTGGTAGAATGAGCTTAGAAATATAAGGACGTGAAGGGAATGCTGGATGTCAGGACGTGAAGAGAATGCTGATTGTCAGCGACGTAGCGTTTGGAGGAGAAAAGCAACATTTTATATTTTGAACGGAATTTAGATAGCGTTTTTAAATTAACTTAAAAAGACTCAAAAGAATAGACGAATCAATGGACACAGCATTTTCTACTTACAAAACTTTTTAACTTTCCCATATGTATTCCAATATTGCCTCATGTGTATTATAATCAAAATAAAATATAGTATTACATAGCGAAACAATAATTCGTTTGAAGTCATAGAACTACAGCTGAAACGTTTCTGAAAGAGCGAACTGTAATGATAACAATCTTAAATTAATTAAATTTTTGAAGAGGGGAAGAAACGTCAAAAAGAGAAAAAAGTAAAATTAATTAAAGAGTATATATGGGAAAAATTTAAATTCTCTTATAGAAACTTTGTAATATTTCTTGCGTCTGAGGGACCCACTGACATTTCCGAACATATACTAAACGATATTTTACTGATGAAGAGAGAATCACTTTTTATTTCACTGGTAGCTTAATCATTTTTCCTTTTTAGAAATTTTATTCTATAGATATCCAAAATGATTGATCATGCTTTAAAAAATTTTTTTTATTATTATTTACGAAAATAAAAGTACTGCAATCAATAAAAAAAAAATACGAATTTCAGATTTAAACGAATTTGCCGAATTTTGTCTTCCTCGATCCAAAAAACACATTTTTAGAACCATAATTGTCTGCCCGTCAATCAGTCCATTTGTCGGGGAACACGAAAATTCAAAACTGCTTTAAGCTAGATGGATGAATTTTAGTATATGCTCTTTATTTCAAATTTTTAGGTTTCTATGAAATTTCTAACGAAATCTATTCAGAGGAAATTTGTTTGCAATTCCTGTCCAAATTTAAATTAACTCAAAAACTGAAAAACGAAGAGAGATGGATAGATACAATTTCTACACATATTTAACATCTAAAAGTCGATATGATTCAAATTTAGAACTCCCTACTTGGTCCCTACTTTAACAAATAACTAGACGCAATAAATATCCAGTGACAAAAATACATGAAATTCAAACGATTCTAAGAAATAATTCTAAGAACGATTGTAGTTGTCAAATTCTTTTTTAAATCGATCATAAAAAATCCATCCAAAATACACTTCCGGTATATTATCCATAGCATAGCAAGTCATTGTCAAAGATCGCATGTTGACAGGCTCTTTAAAAAATTATTGTTTCGTCAAATATCATGCACTTAATAATACACAAGTACATTTATTAGAATGTGAGAAATTTTCTGATAGACCACAACCACTGTTTTTTTTAATTGGTATTTTTATTTTGCGTTTTTAAAAATAGCTGTCAAAGAGTTTTCTTTATATTATTTGCGAATCTATTCTTTTCGAGAAAGGAATTTATTAGAAGTTTTTCCACCAGGCCTCATTTGAAATATTACAATCCACGTATCGTTTAAAATCACGTAGTCCGTCCCAAAATAGCCTTCGTATAGCTTTGAAATGATTGAAATGTAATTAAAACTTGAAAGTGACCCATATATGTATGAAAAATGTTTTCCAAGCCGAAAATCCATGTGTACAAATAAATTGTATATCCAAAAATTCCTCGCATTGCTTCGAATTGGGATATAAATGTAATTAAAACCTAAAGCTGACCCATATATATATATATATATATATATATATTCTAAGCCGAAGCTCCAAATGTACAAAGAAGTTGTGAAACAAATTAGGAGAACAAGACGTTTGATAATGATTATGCAAAAATATTTTTGTTATTTGCTTATTTGTGAAATTATAATAAAATGCTTTAAATCAAGATATTTGTTCTAGATGAAGTTTTTTAGTCCTAAATTAAAATAGTCTATTCGAATCGGCTCTTTTCTAAGCCAGGAATGCTTGGACTTTCTTTTATCGGTCAAGGTTAACCCATTAAGGTTATAGAAATATTTCATAATTCCCTTCTCCACGTACGTATAAATTTTTTTACCCTACACTAAATACACGCATATGAAGGAAAATAATATAAGAGAATGAAGTTTGCAGTCTTTGTTAGGGGAATAATTGTTTAAATTCTTTTATTTACAAATTTTAAAGAAATCCATTTAATTAATAGAATTTATCTATTTCTTTTTGGCATTCTATATCGAAGAATTCTATGCAAGGGCTTTTTAGAGTTTCAGCGATTTTAAAAGACCCATAATTTCAAAAGCGCCGACTAGACATCAGACAACTATGAGAAAAACCTACATATATGAGCATCAACTTTCAACATTCAAACGCGGAACACCTTGAAAGAGCCAAGTTCCGTCGTTTAATGGGGTCGGCCGAGATTAAGTTGTTTTTCTTCCAGAAAGGATCCCCAAACCAAGGCTTCCAATAATT
Organism: Argiope bruennichi; assembly: GCF_947563725.1. Lineage (NCBI taxonomy): Eukaryota > Metazoa > Arthropoda > Arachnida > Araneae > Araneidae > Argiope > Argiope bruennichi. The sequence continues at coordinate 64,279,225 of NC_079154.1, forward strand.
CCTTCCAGTTTATGACATCTGTTGGCGAAAGGTAAACCCGGACAAACACTCTCATCGCCCCCCCCCCCCTCCGTCTGGCCTCGGTTTCGATCCCCAATTCTGATACCTAATCCAAATGTCAACAGTTGCCTCCAAAATAGGGAGGGGGCACTGCTAGCCCTTTACTTCGCAGTCCCTCCCCCCAAGCGTGTTGATGTATAGCGATGAAGGAAATACCTATGTGTTAGGACCGTAACAGGGCAAACTGAGTTTCAACAATGGTTGCTGTGCCGTGAAGTAATCGATATCTTGGAGGCCAGGAAGAAAATTGTGAGCAGTCGACCGGTTCGCGTTCGGTTCCGCGGATTATTCGACGGCTGATAGGGTGCAGTAAAATCTGGTTATTGTGAAACTGAAAAGGGGCTGATGTATAAAGGGTAACTCGTTCTCTCCATCACAAGATGTAATCGAACAATGCTGGCACGATCAAAAACGGAAACTTGTACAGATTTGCTTCGAAGCTCACTTGGTTTAACGAAATTTATTCATTTTGCTGTTTATTTAATTGCATGAATTCATAAAATAAGAACTAAAAGAATACATGAAAATGATTGTTCAATTCTTTTCATAAAATTATCATTTTAATAAGGAAAATAATCGTTGATAAATAAAAAACTATAATAATTAATTCATGAATTTATAAAGAGCTAAAGACTAAACGAATACATGAAAACGATAAAAAGTTAAATTCCTTTTATAAGATTATCATTTTAATAAGGAAAATAATAGTTGATAAATAAAAAACTATAATAATTAATTCATGAATTTATAAAGAGCTAAAGACTAAACGAATACATGAAAACGATAAAAAGTTAAATTCCTTTTATAAAATTATCATTTTAATAAGGAAAATAATAGTTGATAAATAAAAAAAACTATAATAATTAATTCCTGAATTTATAAAGTGCTAAAAACTAAAAGAATACAGTAAAGCGATAAATAGTTTAATTATTTTTATAAAATTAACATTTAATATGAAAAATAGTTGTTGATAAATAAAAAAACAATAATAATTCCTTCATGAATTTACAAAATGCATCTCGATATTCGAATTACTAGAATATGTGATTTCTATTTCAGTTTTTCTTGCTTCTTTTACAGCAAATAGTGAACCATTTTCAAGATATCCATCGAATATCGCGTATAAAAACAATTTGAATCTAAATTTAAATAAAATGATTTTAAAAGTATAAAACTTCTTAATGCAAACTAACTACCTAATTCAAAGTTTGCCGTTGTTGAGTGTCAGTCAGATAACAGGAGAAACAACTGAATCGTTCTAATCTGCAACCGAATTTGAAAACATGAAGAAGAAATTATATGAATACTATTCTGAAATTTAAACAATCTCTTAGTTAGATAAAGTTCAAAAATATGGTCCTAGCAAATCTAATGACTGTACTAAATCTAACGACCCTGAAAATGTCAAACAATCTATATTCATCGGGTCCTTAGGCAATTGCCTATTTGATAATATGGCCCTGATTAAATGCCAATTAATAGACGCCAATAGATGCCAACAATAGAAGGTTAAAAAATCCATTGCAAAATAGATGTCCTTTTACTAGAAACTGTTTTACTTCTTATATCATAAAGTGGATTTAAGTTTTAATCGTTATTAATATTTGATTTTAAAAAAACAAAATGCCAGTTAAAGCAATCCAAGAAAATTTATGTCATTTGAAGTAAAAAAAATAATTTTTACTATAATTTCTCCATTTTTTTTTTTTTTTTTGCGTTACTAGTTTTTTGTATGAAATTCGAATAACCGAGGCCATGTTACGACCATTTAATTATATAATTGCTCTTTTTTTTAATTTCTACCGTGCTTTGAAAAATATACTAACCCTCTTCACACTAAAATATTTAACTTGATAAAAAAATTTTACAATCATTTTTGATATTTTTTCAAAAAATAAATTTTTAAATCTCTCTAACTGTTGCAATCCTTTTTTTCTTTTAATTTTAAAATTAATATAAACATTTTAATTAAATAAAATTCATATGTTTCGCGTATTAAAGAATATACAATTCATCCATAGATCAAGTGACTGGACTTCTTTATTTTTTTACACATTGTATAGGATTTTAAGCTCTAAAGGATTTAATTCTGCAATTATAAAAAAAAATCAAAATACGTGGGTTTATTTTATTTATTTATTTATTTTTGCAAAAAATTAGTTAATTTTTTTTTTTTTTTTTTAAATTAACTCTTTTTCAGTACATTCACAATATAAAATTTATCCATTTATCTGTATGGCTTAAGGATTGCAAAAATCAGATGCGTCCTTATAATTTTTAAGGCTACTATTAATTGGATATAATGACACTGATGTTGAAGGCTGTATAAACCTTTATATTCATGAATCATGATTATACAAATCAATAATTTAGTAAAAAGAGTAATGCCCAACATTATTTAAAACCTTTCCATTTCAAATGCAAATAGAATTATGCTTATTATTTCGAAAGCAGCATGACTCAAATAAAAACGCTTCATAATAAGAGATAATTTTGTTGTTTAAATAATTTGTTGTATTAGAGTCTGGTTTTGAATTTACTCCAAGAACATTTTTTTGTTTTACTGTGTAATTTTGGAGTTTGTTAGCTGCCAAAAAATCTTCGTTTTCCAATTTCCTTATAAATCAATTGGAAAAAGTCTGCCCTTGACGAAGATGCATCAGACGACATATATGGAAGAATTTTGATGGAATGACGCGCGAAGCCACGCACTTCCGATGCTGAAGACTAACATTGTCACCAGTCTTTGAACCGTAAAACATGATTCTGGAATTGTAAACATATAAAAGAATAATCGGACAAACATATTTAACCTTTTCCATGTAGATTTTTATCTTTTAGTCTGTGAAACATCCAGCAAGTATACAAATGAATGGCGAAATTTCACAAACATTTTTAAGCAATTATTATTCATCGAGTCATTATTCCAAACTAAACGCAACCCACATAGGCATGTAGTCGTTTCAAAAACCCACAAAACATTGCCTTTATCTAAACAAATCGATTTAAAAACGATTATTATCGGATCCTTTCCACCGGAACGCCAGTTTTGCATATCTTGTTAACGATTGCACGCTAATGATGTCCACGTGGGACAATTCCAAACCACAATGCCATTATCTCTTGCAGACAACCGCTCCTTATTCGCTGCGATGACTTTCATCATATCTAATGCTGCTTCCACCTCAACGCCCAGAATTGAATCATTTTTACCGGTCCTTGCTTAACTCGAAACCGCAGGTGATGGGCCCAAACCGCCCAGGCAATTCTCGTCACACTGTAGCTTCTTTTGGTGAGAATTGAAGCAGGTAAGTAAGGCCGCTCACTTACTGGGGAATGTCTAATTTTTGAGCGATCCGTCTTGTGTAAACGAGGTGCAGCCCTATGCTAATGCGGTTGCAACCTCTAATAGAGTTGCCGATGTGCGGGGGTGATGATATGTGGAAATTTGAGACTCGCCCAGTTGAATTGAATTGCTTGGAAGCATTTCGAGTGGTGTCTCTTTACTTTCTTGTTTCTGGAGAAGGAAATATTCGCTACTTTTAGTTTAATTTGTTAAATTGTCATGTAGAAGAATACTATTTTTCAGTTCTGCGACCTTCATTTAACCTTGTGATCTCGTAGCGGTATAAGCAACGAGGCAATGAAAGCGCAATTCTAAAGAATGTAAAAAGTTTTATTGTTTGCACAGTTTGAGGAGACAAGTAATAGATGATATCTCATGAAAACAATTTTTTTAAACAATGAAAAAAAAATGTCCATGGAAATAATTTTGAATAAAAATAAGATATAAAAAAATAATCCAAGACAATATTTCTTCTGTGATCTTTTAGTGCCTCAAAGTAATTCGAATTTGAACAAAACAAGATTAAAAAGAACGAAATTCAATTTGTTTAAAAAAAAGATCGTGTATTTTTACCAATTTTATGCAGTTATTTCAGCATTATAAAACAAGTAAATCGTTTATAATCGGCATTTTCAATCTTACCATTGAATGTATAAGCTAGTGACGGTCGTTTTAAAAGCTCATTGAACACAAAAATTAGAAAATAAATTGAACCAAAACTTTTTTCCAGTCATTTTTTTTAATTTTATCATGGCACATCAGGAAATTGAAGAATTCTCAAGAAAAACCAATAAACTTATTTGCGGTTTATAAATTGGTATGTCATTAAAAATCCAATAACTTTAAATATAAAAATTACTAATAATACTCCAGTTTTTAATTTTTAATCAAACATTGGCTCCTTATGGCGAAAGAGATAAGATATTATATCGAAAGAGATAATTAGATGAATATAGTAAAAATAATGATATTTTAGAATTAATTGAAGACAATTTAAAAACACTAATTTCTAAGAAAACATTTAACATAATGTAATAAACCCATCTAAATTTTAAAATATGCATAATTTTGTTGGTAAAAGTGTGAAACATATTATAGACATAAATGAATATAAGAATACTTTACTAATTGACACTTTTACCCTATGGGGAATATACAAAAATTTATTCTTTAAATTTTTTTCAAAATCTCAACCTCTATAGAAGCAAAAGTATATGTTGTGAATATACCGAAATAATTAAAATCAACGAAAAGAATATTTAAAAAGAATTAAGAACTTTGTAATTTTAATTTAGATTCATACCATTATTTTCTATTATAACTTAAAACTGATAAATGCCATTTTCTTAATCGTTATATTTTTCTGATCTTAAGCTGTATTTAATATTAATGTGTTAAATTATATTTGCATCCTGTTTTGAAGAAATATGAAGGATATTTCTGAAATGTGCCTAGTAATTTTGAATGTGATCAGATGATAAAGACAACTCCTGATTTTTTTACTTCTATAAAATTTCACACCACAATTGCAGGAGGATATTTGCTTTTGACATTTTAACATGCTCATCCATACTTAGGATCATTACTGAAATCCGGTTTCAAACCTAAACCTAGTTTTTATGACCAAGGACTATTATAGCAATATGATGTCTTATCATTATAATTGCAAGATTTATAGAGCAATTCAAATCAGATTTACAAGCAAATCAAACACACATTTGTTTAAAAATGTCATTATAAATTATATATACATTTCTATAGTTTATTCATTAAATTTTTATTCATTAATTTCTCTAGCTAAAAAAAAATCACACTGAATTATACATCTTTTTACTGATGCTAATTTAAATATCTCTAATATTCCGAAAGTAATAACTTTGTGTTTAAATGAGTGTGGAAATATTAGATAAATTTCTAATTCATTAAGTCGGAACTTCACTTTTGTGAATTAGAATATTTAATTATAAGCTTGAAATTTAATTCAGGGTACATGTTTTTTTATATGAATTTAAATCCGAATTTCTTTAAAGTCTAAAGCGAGATATTCTAATTTTTTTTAAAAAAAATTTGTACTACATAATTAAGAATTAAACATTTTTGTTCAATTCACATATAAATAAAAAATGTATTTGCCGTCTGAGTTTCATTCTGCATTCATTTTGATTTATCCTTTAATTCTTTTTTAAGTGTGTAATAATTGTACCGCTTAAATTATAAGTTATACCATTAGTGATACATATACCATAATTAGAGAATCTCTATTCTACAATTATTAAAAAATTATTTAATTAATTATCAATTAAATCTAATAAAAAGAATATTGCAAAGAATTCAGAATTTTGGAATTTTAATTTAGATTCATACATTTAAATAGTTTTTTGGAAAAAATTCAATCGGTCTTGGAGAATTATAATTTTACACATTTTTTTCTGACAAAATTAATAATTCTACATATTTTAATAAGAGCATATGTCGCTACATTTTCTTCAAATTAACGGACGAGATTTTCTTAAAAGGTGTTTATTTTTTATAAAACGTAGAAAAAATGAAATTATATATATATATATATATATATATATATATATATATATATATATATTGCTTCAATAAGCTGAAAAAATGTAGTTGATTATTTTTTATTGTGTTTATTTTGCTTAAGACGGTAAACTGTCACGCAGTAGCATAAAAATGATATAATGAATAAAAATCAACAATATATATTGTTGCTTAATTTATTTTATCTGTCTTCAATAAAATTAACTACTTCTCAAAATACAATAGATCAGGCTTTCTCATTGCTAAACGCTAATAAATATTTCATAATTTCGTTTTAAACCACAGACTTACTTTTGTGGAATATAAATTTTGTACAATAAAATAGATTAAAAACACAGAAAACTTCAGAGCGAATTCTTTCAATTTTAATTAATTAAATTTAAACGAGATTTTAATATTTTTCTGCGATAATTCCTGAAGTTATAATTGAATAAAACTGCTTTTACAATGTTTTAAAAATTATAATTTTAATGATGTCAAATTAATTGCTATGCGATCCCCCCAAATATTAATATATATATATATATTAAATGAATCTTTTGTTGTATAATTTCAACATCGGATTGCTTTACTATGCTGAAACTCGAACCGTTTTCATAGTTTAATTAAATATTTAATTGCGTGCTTTTCTTCCATTAATGAAAATTATAGATTCAATTTAATATTCCCGCAGATTATATAAAGAACATGAAAATATAATTACTTTATCGAAAAAAAACCAAAAACAAAATGCAGTTTGAAATATATTAGCACTGAAGTTTTCTGCTCAAGCACTGAAGTTTTTAATGACACTATAATGTTATGGGATTTGACTTATTAGAAAGGGTCATGCACATAACAAGCAGAACAGGTGTAAGATTATTAGAATAACATGGTTTTAATATATGACACGATTTTAAGCTTAAAAATTCTTTATTGGAGGAATTACGAATATCAGGTGAATCATAAGAGATTTGATTAAAAATAAGAGCAGCTAGTATTTCCTATGAATCAACAAAGGCGGGTGGTGAGAAACAAAACAATTCTAAGAAGCTATTGCACGCATTTTAATGAAATGCTTTAAAGCAATACAGTTCATTTTAATTCACTTTCGCTGATTAGTATCACAAAAAAACTCGAGTCTGTAACTTCAACAAATCATATAATCTTTTATTCAACACCTTTCTGTTGACTGTGAATGGCAACATTATACAAAAAATATTCTTAGAATAGTAATGTCGAAAAAAGAAAGTGTTCTTAGAACAATAAAGTTTAAAAAGGCAAGTATTTTTAAGTTATTTTTAAAAAGGAGAAAATAATGTTTTGCGATGTAGCAACCGCTACAATTCAAGTTTTTCCGAAACCAAAAGTTCATATATGGAATTACGAAATTCACAGTTTCAAGAAACTTTGCAACAGATTCAACGAAGGGTTATTTATATGAATGTCACGTTGCCTACTATTTTATTAAAAATATGAAATCATTATAGGAGTATTCGCTTTGTTTTCCTCGCATATTTACAAAATATGGAAAATTTTGACCTTAGATTCGTCGAATAGGGATGGATATCTAGTTTACTTTTTTTTTTTTTTTTTGAGCTTTCTACATTTGCAATCTACAATTTTTCTTTCTCGTATGTGATATTTGCAAAGAAAAAAAAATATTTTTTCGAACTCAACAAGTTTGAATTCAAGATTTTGACGAATCTCCACGCTTCAGACTGGAATAATGTCCGTCAGTCCATCTGGGAACGTGACAATTCTAAAAGGCGTCGAGTTATATGAAAGAAAATCGGCATGTGGTCTTTCTTTTTGAAGTCAAATTTTGAAGAAATCTATTCAAAGGAAGTGTGTCTATCTGTTTGTCCGAAAATAAGTTAACTCTATAATCATAAATGAAGAGAGCTAGATGAATGAAATTTGTCACCAAGATTTGACATTTAAAATACAGATATGTATAGATTTTAAGATATATATTTAAATCTAGATATTTTACATCTATTAAGGGATTGACCGAGATTGAAGGGTCTGTACTTTCACAAACATGAAACCACGATAATTTTTTTCAGCGATTAATTGCCGAGGATCGAAATACAATAAGTTCTTTCATAACTATTTTTCATCAATGGTACAGGGTTAACAATAAACAAGTACATTTATTAGAGAGCACGCCGGCGTCCTGGCATAGCGGTAGCGCATCTTCCCCGTGATCTGGGCGTCCTGGGTTCGAGTCCCGGTTTGGGCATGGTTGTTCTTCATCTGTTCTATCTGTGAGATGTGTGAATGTGCCCCCCTGTACAAAGGCGTTGTGCAAGCGAATGTGATGCATGAGTAGCTAAGTCGTACTCTTGGCCCTAGTGGCTGCAACTAAAAAACAAGAGACGCTCCCCCACCGGCTTAAATCACTGTCTTTGTAACAGCGGGCTTGTCCATGGCAAGTACAATAAGAAACGACAACAACATTAGAGAGCACGCGAGAAAATTTCAGGGAAATCACTCCCTTTGGTTTATTCAAATTGAAATATTGGGTTTCTTTTATGTACTTGTAGCAGTTTTTTCTATGTTTACGTAACTTGGATATGCATACCTCTAAAAATTAGTTAATTTCCAGCTTTGATCTTAAATTTAAAACAGGCCTGCAATTCCAGTTTTTAACTAGAATGTTGGAGGCAAATCGATTCGTCTAGGATAGGTCAAGATTGATCTGGACCTATAATAACATCTAGTTAATTACAGATAATTCCTGGGGCCATTGTGGATATAACAGAAACAGCATAACTAATATGACTCTTAAGAAGCCCAACATTCACTCACTAACTAGATCATTGCAGTTTTAAGTAATTGTGTTTTCATACACATGGTTAGACCGAATGATAGACTTCCAGTAGCTGAATTTCATACTTTGATAGAAATTTGCACGCTTGATATAAAAACATCAGATTGCATTGATCCATTTCATTCCATTTTTGAGTCAGCGTGCTGACAAAATACAAGAGTAAGCAAACATAAATTTATTTATTTTTTAAAATTCTGTCTTAAGGAATTTTAAAAGGCCTACATTTATCTAATTTTTTTATCATTATAATATTTTCTACCAAAAATTTATTAATTATATTTGGTGATTTATAAAAAATATAAATTGATTTTAAAAATGCAAATTAATTATTATGTACTTTAACTGGTGATTGTATAAATTTATAGATTTAAAGCTAGAAATATTAAGAAGATAAATACTATAGTTATATTTTATTCATTATCAACATTAATGCATAATAAAAACTTCCATAGAAAATGAAAATACGTATTTATGCTTTAGACTAAGTTTATATATATTAGTTATTATAACTAAAAACAAAAATAACTAAAAGCTTCCGCATTTAACGTTAAAGTCTGAATTGTTTTACTTGCAGATAAACGTATTTGCGAAAAATATCTAAAGACAATGGCTTAATTTGTAAGCATAAAAGGTGAATCAATAAAATGAATAAATGGATATAAAATTGTTTAAATAACAACGAAGAAGTTAAAAAAACGGGAAAATGATATCCTTAATGGACTTTTGACTTTTGATATTCGAAGGAAGAAAAAAGAATATTCAATTAAGCTAAGCAAATGAAAACAAACGTTCGAAAAAAAAACTTCCAAAAACTGTAAGGTTATTAATTTAGATTAAATTCGTCCGCTGTCATATTTTAACGCAACAGAAATAAATAAAAAAAAGGAAAGCTTTGGGTGTAAAAAAAAAGGGTCTATTCAAAGAATATTTGAAAAGGAGCTGCCGAACTTTTTTATTGTCGATTTTTTATAAGTACTTTTCGTAGCTCGTGAATGGCAACAGACGGCCAAAAGACTCGCGAATACCAAATTTGAATTCGTAAACGAGAACAAATTTAGGAACGCAAAAATAATTTAAGGCACAAAAAAGTTTAATATGTGTGCCGACTTTACAAAATCTTGGCTGTCTTTTGAGTAGTGAAAATAAAGAAATACATAAAACTAAGGCTACATTAAAGAACCGCCGCTTTTAGTTCAAATGCAAATGAGATAAAATAAAGAAAGAAAGAAAGAAAAAAGTTTTCAAATGATGAAAAAAAGGAAAAAGGGGAGCAAGTAGAAGAAAAGAATATTCATTCTTGACATGGCTGAAAAATCAAACAAAAAAGGAAAAAACATTATTATGATAAATATTTCTTTCCTTTTTCTTTCTTCTTCTTATTTATCTCTCGAATGGTTTGAAAAATGATTTGTAAAATTTTTGATAGAACTTTTACCCAAAAGCGAACAAACAATTGAAATTCAGTCCCACTTAAACTTAAAATATTCAAAAAGTGACTCGGTTGCAATATAAAATCTTGAAATATATTCATAAGAATCAATCTGGCATAATGAAAAAAGTGGTAGAAATTTGAAAAAAAAAAAAAAAAAAAAAAAAAAAGCGGGCGAAAAGCTTTCGCAGTAAAAAGCAAAAACAACAGAACTGAGTCTTCATTATCAGCATGAGAGGGAATGCAGTACTAATTGCCATTTACGCTTAGAAGCAACCAAATATTTGCGTTCAATTTATTATTACTGCTTTTTTTTTTTTTTGCTTCCTTTTTCACCTTTTTGCCGATCTCATTTACAAATTTCACGCTTATTTGGTTCATTTATGATTCCTGAGTTTGACAGTTCATTAATATGCTAGAGCATGTGTTTGGAGTATGGCGAAAATTACACAACTCTTGGGAAGTTTTGTCAAAAGAAAATGGAGTATGTGTCTAGGCGAGACAGATTTTAGATTATTCCTGATATAAAAAGTCGTCGATCTTATTTATTCCTTTTTTTTTTTTCAAATTTGTTATGGCCGTTTTAAATTTGACAGTTTTTTTTGTGAATAATAAATCGTTTGCATGATTCGTTTTATTCTAAAATAATCGTTTGATATTTTCTAAGAATATCGATTTTCATAAATAATTTATAAGTGTGAAGGTAAATTAAATTTCCATTCATATAAACTTTTATTTCTCTAAATTGTGGTTCGTATATAAGCATTTATAAAAATGGCTTCTCCTTAATTAAAAAAAAATAATGCTTCAAAATTATAATAAAAGGACTTTTTTACTAAACCAAATTTCATTGTCAATTAAATTGTCAAATATTAAATTTTTTTAACTATAACAAAACAGGGAGATAGTCTTCATCCTGTAAAAAAGATTAAAAACAACAACAAAAAAAAACAGCATAAGTAATTATATGGACACATATAAAAATGCTGCATCGTTTTAAAATTATTTTTCCAAAATAAATCTAAAATTTCATTTTGAATTTTCTTAAGCTTACTATGCAAATAGTGATTTATCGTTATATGAAAAATGTAAAGACTAAGCAAATTCTTTAAAATTCTTTTTTTCTTCTTTTCTTAAAGCAAATATTAATGCTAATTAATTAAAAGAACGTAAAACTTATATAGTCTTAAAAAATTCCTTTTTTTCAGTATTTTTAATTTTTAGAATATAATTAAGAATTTTGTTAAAATCGTGACCTAATTTCTAAAAATGTTCAGCAATTAACACTTTTATAGTTTTTTTCGACTACGTTTTTAAATAGAAAATTATTATTTCCAAAATTTAAAAAGTGAAATTCAATAAAACAGAATAAAAAATATACAAGTAAAACCCGTGGTTGAATCGCGACAATCAGAAACATCAATAATCAAGCTAATTTTTTTTAAAATCATAGTTTATATTTTTAAATGTGAATCTGAATACAAATGTATTTAACAAAATATTTTTAAACTTAACATTTAATGCTGCATGAAATTGTATAATTTTTAAAAATTTGTTTTCCTATTTTTCAGTTTTTAATTAATAATTTATTATAATAAATAATATGGAATATTGAAATTAATGTTTTCTCAAATTCATCGTATAAATTAAATTTCAATTCCATACGTGATATGGATTTAAAATAGGCTGTACACATTATGAGGCTTCTTTTAATAAAATGGTTAATTTAGTTTCATGTTTCAGTACATTTTCTTTAACGTTAATGATTTATTTAAGGATTTTTTTTTTTTATTTTGTGCATTTGTTTTCACTTATATATTGTTATTCCAGACCCCCGGCATTGTGCTTAATATTCTTGAAACAGGTATTCAATTTTGTAAATATTTTAATAATTAAGCGAACATAATGAAATTTATATGAACCTGACCAAATATACGCGTTTAAATGTTAATATTAACTTAATATTTCAATGTTTATAGTACCTGTATATTTTCAAACTTATTTCTTTGATAGTTAAATAAAGTTTTTTAATCGACTTGTTTATGCGCCTAACTTTTAGTGGTTTCAGCCAACTGCCTAATTGGAAATTTACCTCGCCCTGCAAAGAGTTCACAGTCTAAAAGAAGAACAAAATCACTATTTTCAACCATTTTATCCATGCTATATGCAGCTTTTGGTTTACACTTTCCAAATTTTGGGGGTTGCTTCACGTGATGCTAAGATTATTAGTTTCCATTTGAGTCCGTGAAACACTGGACGGTTTTTACAGTTAGATTACCATCGCAAAATGTGATGATGTAATGGTTTTATAAGCATTTTTTTTAAGCTTAAACCATCGAATAATTTTATGAAGAATAATTTTAAATCAATAAATGTCTCCGAAATAGGAAAAAAAATTTTCGAAATTATTTCAAGGATATTTTAGCTTTTTTTTTTATCTTCAATAAATAAGACAATAAAATTCGAATTTATAGGGGGAAAAATACCCTCTTTTTCTGATCATTTTTTGCAAATATGTGATGGTCTTTTCGTATCATACATTCCAATTTTTTTAAAATTTTAATTCCTTAATACCGTCTTGAAAAAAATTCAAAAATACATTTTTTTCAATTTCTCATAAAACTTATTTATAAAAAAGTATACATATTTTTATACCGAACCAAATATTCATCTAATTCATATTATTATTTGCTCCCCGAACATTAAGATTAAGTCAACATACTTTGAAGAAAAGGAATTATTTGCTCTCGTTTTTCTTAAATAATATTTAAAGAATGCCATAACTTGAAAATTTAATAGAGCATGTTTCTAACCTTTGACAACAATGGACAAGAGCCTCCCAAGAACGAAAATTCGCGTGCGTTTTCTACATGGGTCGCCAAGCATTGTTGTTTACCACAAAGACAGCAGTAAATTATTCATTTACTAGAGTATAAAAATTTTATGATGAATATGACAGGTTTTTTCCACTAAATTTAATTTAATTTTATATGTTATGGATAATCATATTCTGAGGTAATGTGAGTAGTACTAAACTGGAAAAAAATAATTGGACCATAAGAATACAATGCAAAGGCAGTTTGTCAGCTGTGAATATTGTGCGACATATATAAAGAATCATTTTAAAAGCCCACTTATTTCTGTCTTTATAACTTTTAAGTGAGGAAAAATTAGCTTATAACGCTTTGCATGCTCATTTAGAGCTTTTTAAAAACTTTGGAGCATATATAACTTTTGGGGTATTTAAAAGGAGTAGATTTTATACAAGAAATCATGAATTTCATACTATTAAAGATATATGTTTCTACGTGATATTGATATAATTTAGAGCATTTAGTATTACAAAAATATTGAAATAAATAAATTCAAACAAGTGCATGACATTCTGAATTATATCTAAGGGTTTAATAATAAAAAAAATGAAATGATTTTTTTCTGAAAATGAAATGATGCGATTGAAAAATGAAATGATTTTTTCGTAAATTTAATCAATTCTCCGGATTTTTAAGAGTGCTTCATATACGGGTGTTTAAGAAAATATACATAATGGATACGAATTACCTGATTTTTGGACAATGGTAAATGAAAAAGATGTTCCGAGGTTCAGATACTTAAGATTCTTTAAACTAGAATTCTAGTATTCACTACTATACCATATATGTACCCTTCATTTATATGAGCCCTTGAGCCTATTAAACCTTTTGAGATTCAAATATTTTCACAATAGCGTAGCGTTGAAGGTTGGAAAATGGGTTCTTGGCACAGCATTCCTTCTCACAGTGTTACTATGGTCACAAAATTATCTTTTGCGCTGTTCGCGAAGTGGAAAATCAATATAATTAGATTAAACTTGACTAAATTATCCTTTGCCAAAGTTAAAACCTAAACATCGTTCTGTATAATAAAACTTATACACCTTCATTTCAGTCACTCCGATTGGATCTTCTTATAAATGTTCTTCAACGCTTTCGTTTGCCTTACTTTTAGTTTTCATTTTTCCATTAGATTTGTCTTCTTTTACGGTTTCGATAATATTTGGCTATATAGCACGGCATAGATTCATGCTTAAATAATAGCAGTGAACAGTAGAAATGAAGATCGCGTTTGTTCACATTTTGAAAGAGAAGTCAAGTGATCATGCCTATAGTGTTGCTATATTCTATTGCTAAATAAAGTGGTTTTTGGGAGCCGCATAAAGGAAATATTTATATACATGTTATTTTAGTGACAAATTTTGGTGAGTTTCGATCCGACATTTTTACTTGCAAGAAGCATACTCCTAGGCACCTAGTTATTTAACCCTGTCTACGGCCGTGGGAAGTATGCTTCCTACCAAATTTATCAATCTTTGTATGAAATTATGTAGGTTGGCATAAGTTCTGACAATTTTTTTTAGTAAGTCAGAAACTTAGATGCTTCAGTTCTTTATCTCAGATAAAATGATGTGTCTTGATTTGTTACTTAATTATTAATTAACCAAATGTATTAATTAATCAAATTAAATTTATCTAATAAGCTAAATGAACCCCTTTTCTTATTCTAATTCCAAGCTTAAAAATATTTTAACATAATATGACTAGAAAAAAATGGCCCTTTAAAGGGTTAAAGTCAGGATGTTTCGTTTCATAAATAGACGTAATTAACATTAAAACTACCATGCATGTTATCATGGAAAAGAATATCTAAGTGCCATATTCGAAAGATTTTAATTTGGCATTTGCTTTTGTTCAATTTCAAAAAAAATTCTATTCTTCAAAAAAAGAAATAATATTTTTTTTAAAAAATGCACTATTACCAATATTGGATTTCTAACTATAAAACTGTTTAGGGCTGCTGGGCTGAGTGTAGTTTTAGGCAGATATATGAAAAAAATGTTATTAGGTATATTGATTTTAATAAATTTGTAAAAAATGCAAATTGTATACATTATAGAATATTAGAATGATATTAATACGTTTTCAAGCATTGGTTACAACGGCAAGGCTCCAATTACTTTCATTATATTATGAAGATTTTCATAAAGATGTATGTTTTCTTAAATAATACTGTGTACGAATACCGCACAATCATGAGAAAAGAAATACATAAATAAAGAAAAAAATAACATTTACATTTTCACAAAGTTGTTATAATAAAAGAATCAACCCAAAACAGATCATTTACATGATGATTAAGTTAAAAATGAGTTAATATATGAAACTATTAGATTAAAAGAAAGGCCTCTTAAAGTGCCCTGCTCTAAATTCTCTCAGTGTCTAGTCTAATGCCTAAAATCAGCATTAACTATTTCAACATCTTTTGTCACTTTATATGCTAAGAAGATATTCCGAAACAATACCTGAAATTCATATTAATATCTCACTTACTGAAAAGTCAAGATCTTTATTTGTAATTTAACAAATCCTGCATATATTCCAGATCTGACTCATATTTCTCCCATACTATATATTCCATTTCTATTTGCATAAGCTTCATCTCGAGCTGTGTTTCGCAACGATTTGAATATTTTTCTCTCAAATATGCTTATAAGCTTCTAAGCTATTTATTTTATCTGCAGCAAACGGCATTTTCGAACAAACCCCCACGACGACGAAGGAAACGAAAAGAAGAACTAGAGAATCCAATATGATCACAGAAGTGATCTCAATGAAACTTCACTCTCTTGTAAATCCCCTTTTGCCATCGCTGCGAAATTTATGTCAACATTTCGCTGGTGATAAATTCTGAATCCCCCAATCCCCCCAGTAAAAATCGGACTTTAATCGGGGCATAAATTTCCACGGGGCGCCACCTGGCGGAGTCTGGTATCCAATCAGAAACTTCAGTTGGGAGTCCTTTTTTTGTGAAGAGAATGAAATAAAATCCATGATTTTATTTAGAGGGCCTCTCTTCCCGAAGAACAGGTTAAAATGAAAAGTTGATCTTGTAAAGGATAGAGTCGGGTTTTGGGTTTTAAATCCATAATTCACTCAATTTTGCAACATAGAGTGAAGTTTTATTTGAATAGTGGAAGGAAAATAATGCAAAGGTTTCAGGTTTTTGTTTTCTTATTTATTTTTACATTCTAGAAAGAAATATACTGAGTATTTTATATATGCTATTTTCGTTTCTTGTAAAATATCTAAACCTATTTAACTGATAATCATGTCATCACATGAAATTCGCCGCAAAACAGGTATTGCACCAGTATTAAATTCTTACTTCTTGATTATAAAGGAAATTTATTGAAGTAAATTAAAGTGTTACCATTGGCTTTAACGCATACATCCACAATATGAGTCTTTCTTGTTTACCTACATTATATAGAATGCAGAATAATAAATTGGTGATAACACCTCGGGTTCGATAGTTTAGGCTTCCAAATTTAAAATCCGATTCCTTTTAAAGGTTAGTGTAATCCGGATGCACTAAATTTAACGTCGAGGGTTTTGTTTAGTTTAGTTATATTGACGTCCCGTTTGAAGCAACACTTGGGCTATTTTGGGACGGACCTCGTCATTTTGAACCGCAGTCAGATGACGAGGACGACACCTGAGCTGGCACCCCCCTCTCCACACCACACCACACCAGCGGGAGGGCGTTTGGTCAGGACGGATTTAACGTGCAACAGACCCCCTTACACAACGGTTCTTCGGTGGAATCGGGTCTCGAACCTGAAACCCTCCGGTTCCGAAGCCGAGACCTTACCACAACGTCGAGGGTGAAATGTCTAAAGTAGATGTTGCGGAAAATGTGAGGAAAAAGCGCCAACTCCGATGTTGCCTTCGTTTGAGCAAGGCTGATTTTCACACAAAATATCCATATTTCCTCATAGGGGGACTATATATAGTGGATTCTAGGAAAACAGATTTTTGTCTGATTGGATTTAATACAAATCCGAATAAACAAATTTTGAGATCATATATCACATTTCATTTAGGTATTTCTTTACATTTTTCTATAACTCGCTCACAAGAAAAGCAGCTTGTGTGGATTGGGTCAAAAATTTTATACATATCTGCAATTTGGTTGTAGATTATATGCTG
Source organism: Argiope bruennichi (assembly GCF_947563725.1). NCBI lineage: Eukaryota > Metazoa > Arthropoda > Arachnida > Araneae > Araneidae > Argiope > Argiope bruennichi. The sequence continues at coordinate 64,296,456 of NC_079154.1, forward strand.
AAATTCATCCGCCATCTTTATTTTTCAGTTATAACGCTCATATTCAACCAAATCGGAGACTGACATGCTCAGTACAAAAGGGTTTAAGCTCAAAATTTGTTAAGAATCTCTAATTTTGGTGTAACGGTCACCTATCAATTTTTATTTTTCAACTTTGGTTTGTACACAGATATACATAATTTCTAAAACTAGTTATTTAGAGCCAAAAATAATCTTGTCTAATGCTTAGAGATTAATGAAAAATTCCAGATTGAATTTTTTGATGAATGCAACATTTTGTATATTTCGTATACGATAAAGTAATAATTTTGAATCCTCCTGGCCTAGCATGCAGTCAACTGGTGAATTTAAATGACTGGATCGTCGCAGAAAACACTATGGATACTGAGAGCTCTGCAAAATAGTCATTATTAAGAATGACTCATGCAGAAACCCCTCACAATGAGGTACAACTCATGAATAGCGCTCCTTCTATTTTCCAGGAAAAGTAAGAAATTATATACTGAATAGGGCAACTTGCCATGCAGTCCTCGAGATACACCTTAGATGAAATACGAGGAGATAGAAATAATTAGATTTACATTCAAATTGAATTTACTGCTTAGTAGAAATTTTCTGAATTATTAAGGAGAAATTGCCATCAGCGATTGGCCATTCGCTCACCATACTAATAGCATTAATTCATCATGCATCAATGAACGTTCTTTGGCATCTTTCTATAAGAAATATAGAGTAAATATAGAGCATTCAAACGGGTTTACTATGCTGCAAAACCACGAAATGAATTAATTAGCGTATAAAATTGATGAAATCGGTCCAACTGTTGAAGCTGAGGGCTATTTTAAAGTTTCAATTTACAATGCTTCTAGAAAATGGAAGATAACCGGCTGCGGGAAACCATTGGCAATCATTTAGCCTTACAAGTTCTTATATGAAATAAAAATTGGCGAATTCGATGTTTATGTTTTTGGGTGGAGAATTTTGTGAATGATTTTTTTCCTCTCACGGAGCGTGTGCAGTTACAGAATACTTGTGGGCTCTCTAGAAAGTAGAGATGGCGGAGGCGACCATTTGTTGCGCATCTGAAGGTCACGAGATTACATGTGAAATAAAGATTGACAATATCTGTGCAGCTGTTGTGATTGGGGTTCAGTCAAAAATTTTCACCATAAAGAATATTCAGTAAAATAATGTTTTAGACATTTTCGTCGAAAAAGGAATACAGAGGCGAAAAGCGATAACATCAAAAACTGTGAGTTTACGTATAAAATTAAAATTAAGACAATTGGATCAGTGGTTATTTCTGAGGTTAATAATTTTTTTGTTTTGAAAATATTTTAAATATATAGATAACTATAAGTTTTGTTATAGTCTCGGTTTCAGAAAAAAAAAGAGTCATTGATCTAAGATTCCACACCACGTTAAAAATGCAAGGCATTAACTGCATTAATTTGTCTTGAATCAGATGGCCTCCTGCTTGCTTGTATTATGTGCTCTATCTCCAAAGCTTTTCTAGTTATTTGACCTCAAATAAAATCATAAGACTCAACCCAAAACATGAAATGCTGCTGATAAAAACTATTGCAAAACTAAGGCAAACTATTTGAATTTAGCAATTAATGAAAATTTATAAGCAAATCTTCCACATTAATAAAAAGTGTCGAATGTAACTATTTTATTATTAAGCCATAATCATAAGTTAATTAATGATTATTATAATTTGAAAATCAACAATAAAAAACATTATATAATTAGAACTAGGTGAGTCGAATGGTATCGTAATAGATTTTATGAAAATAAGTATCTCTGATCATTTGCTTCTACTCAAAATTATTGGTTAACCATCAAAAATCTCTTTTCAAACACTATTTTCACCTCAGAATTTTTTTTTATTTTTTTTATCAAACTTATTTTTCTCTTTGAATGATTTTTTATAACATTAATTAGCAAAATTTTCTTCCTAAAACTTAATTCTCCACTTAAACTAATTCTTTGAAGGGCCATATTAGTTCTTTAAACAATTAGTTATCAAAATTCTCTTTACTTAAACTAATTTCTTCTCATAAACTGGTTTCTTTTCAAATTACTATACGAGTTAGAATAATATTTGATAATGTTAACCATTGAAATTTTCATTTCCTCAGTCTACCAGATACTCATTCTTGCATCATTTATCATCAAAATTTTCTTCTATAAAATTAACTTCTCTTCAAACTACCATATCATTCTTTTAATTAATTACTATCAAGGCTTCCTTTTCTAATTCTAATTTCCGTTCATATTATCATAGTTCCTTCTTTTGAGCCATTTGTTATAAGATCATTCATCAAGAATCTCAATGGCTAATTAACTCTTGCGATTTATTCCATCATTATTTTCAAAGCCAACAAATAGAATAATGAACATTAGGAAGATACTGCATTACTATATAATCTTATAATAACCCCATAACAAAACATATGTTACCAAGTCAGTAAAACGATATCTATCACTTTTTGTATGAGTACAAAGCCAGTGTTGGTTTAATTGAAGGCACATAGGTAGGCCGCCCCCAACTATGCAACTGGGGCCCTAATAAGGGGGTGGGGGCCGAGCAATTCGTCATTATGAGCAGCAATTGCAAACAAAGCGTCCAAACGAGATTTTGCGGGAAGCAAATTGAGTTAGGGGGCGTATGTCTGATTGAAAGAAATGTTGGGTTGGTTATCCAAATAGTCGATGGCCTTCTGTTACTTTCATCGGAAGTTGGCTGGGGAAGAAACGAACAGCTGATGAGCAGAGGGAAAAAAAGCAGGGGGAAAAAATAATGCAATTCTCTCTATCGCTCTCTCGTTTTGAGTCCGTGAGAATGAAGCTGCGTTAAAATCGATCAATACGCAGTGGGTGTTGAGAACTTACACAAAAGTTAAGTGTTTGCGAGTCGTCTTCTCGACAACTTATAGAAGATATTTTAAACATGGTTTCATTAATGTTCGTAGAAATGGAATTTTGTTTTCAGCTTTTCATTCATTTTCTAATGCGCTACTGGAACTGTGCTATGTTTGTTGATCCAACAATTCAATAATCTTATAAATTAATCATTTTTTAAATTTCAATTCAATAATCTTATAAATTAATCACTTTTTTTAATTTCAATTCAATAATCTTATAAATTAATCACTTTTTTTAATTTCAATTAAATTATCTGATAAATTCTTCATTTTTTAAATTTCAATTCAATAATCTGATAAATTAATCATTTTCAAACTTCAATTCAATAATCTTATAAATTAATCATTTTCAAACTTAAATTCAATAATCCTATAAATTAATTATTTTTTAAACTTTATTTCATTCATGTTTTCAGAAATGGAATTTTGTATCAAATTTTTCATTCATTTTCTAAGGCGTTATTATTCTGAACAGTGCAAAGTGTATTGATGCAACAATTCAATAATTTCATAAATTAATTATTGCTTAGTGAATTAATTTTTACTAAAATATTAATATTTACGGGAAGTGCCATCTAGTAGAATTTTTATTATAGCTTCTTTAATAATGAAATGAATGATTTAAACATAAGCAGATAACCCTTTAAAAAATATTAGATAGAATTTGAGAATTAATAAAAGTCTATAAAATTCATCTAAAATTCTTATATGAGAATAAAATTTATTCATCCGAAAAAAATATGAAACAAAAAAAAATTATTATTTCAATCAATGATAAGCTTTTTATAACTGTTGTAAAAGGAGTATTGTATAATTTACAGTTGATTCAAATTTCAAATAATTGCCTAGGATTTTACTTTATCATGCGAGTAGTAACTAGTTACTTTATATTTAAAAAGAAAAATTCGTCAGCAAATCCATCTTTATGAACTAAATTGCGAGAAATTCAGTTTAAAAGTATTCATTTTTTCAATAAAAAAAATGGTATGTGAATGACCGACATTTTGTCATTTGCCATTTTGTGATTGACCCTTAATCGAAGTAGAATGTCCAACATTTAAACTTATATATTACTTTCCTTATTTCCAGTTTTTCAGATACTCGATTTTAGTTTAATATACGATCCCTATCATTTTCAATTAAGCATAACTCAATCAGTTTAAAAGATACAGATGAGCAGTTGTTTTTAAATTGATGTAGTTGTAGTAAAAAGAGGATTTTTCTGATTGACTTATTTTGCCTAAAGGGAGCGTATAAAAATTTAAATAATATAAATATATGGAGCCTTGCTTAAGCAACATAACTCGTTCCCAAATCTTACGAATTATGAAATACTCGCTAAGCGAAATAATTTTTCTCATAAGGATCCGTGTTAATAGGAAAATTCATTCCATTCGAAAAAAAAAACCATCAAATAATTTTATAATTATGTAATTATAATACATGTTTTTTACAAGAAAGTTGTCTAAAGACATTTATCTTCAGCTACGCTTCAAACTTTGGCAGATTTTAGGTACAGCAATTTCGTAAAATGATTTTGTAGTGAACATAACTATGGTCTTATTACAGTGTTGTTTTTCAATGCAGAATGCAATAATTTTCGTGCTGTCAGTATCTCCATTATTCCATTGGAAACTTGTTAATATGTTGAGTTTATTATTTCCTCTTCTTCTGACTAAATCTCCTCTGCAGATTTTTGCTGTGACATAGCATGCAGCTCAATAAGTTCTTCAGTGGTTCTGGTTACGTTCTCTCTTCAGCTCATCGATGCTATTGCTATCCACATCTAGCCCCATAGTTTTGACCAAATACATAATCTCGTCGATTAAGGAGTCAGAGGCACATGCACAAATTTGTTGGTGTCGGGTTCGATAACGTTATCCGACAAAAACTTTTTCCATTTAAATATAAGGGTTCTCTTTAAATAAGTATTCAACACAAATTGATAAAACATATGGCATTACGGTGTCTCCTCGCCTCTTCCGCTAGCTCATTGATGTCATTGTAATCCACCTTCAGTCCCAAAATTTTCGCTAGAAATACAATCTTGTTGATTAAAGGTCCATAACATTTGCCCAAACATCTCAGAATCATGTTCGACAACACTGTCCAGTCCAAACTTTTTCCGCGTGCATATAAGGGTTCTTTCACACCGACCGATATGGGCCAGTCCAGCATGCAACTTCACTCATTCTCCTGGACACTCGTTCTGCAAAACATCGCTCACTAAGCAAGTCTCTTTTTTACATTTTGTTTTGTTTGTTTTGCGAATCACTCGTTATGAGAGGTGTTCCTTAAACGAGGTTTGACGGTACTTGTAAAATAATCGCATGGCTATTCTAATAAAATTCTGTAAAATAATCGCACGGCTATTCTAATAAAATTCTGTAAAATAATCGCACGGCTATTCTAATAAAATTATGTAAAATAATCGCACGGTATTCTGTAAATTAATCGCACCGAAATTTTCTTACCTGATTTAGAACATTTTTACAATTTAAAATGCCTACTTATCACCAATAAACAAAAAGTTAAAACTTGTTTTCATCTTTTGGAAGAACTTGTATGATACATTCATTGAAAATAAATCTTGACTGCACTGACCGAAGATCAGTGCAGAGATTCTGATGCAATTTCCTCCGGGGAATCATGCAGGCAAAATATTAATACCACAACTTATTTTTGAAACAGAAGAAGGAAATAATATCATGCCTCGAACATCATTTATACATCCTACGTCATTGAATATTTCAAAACTGAAATTCATCTTTAAAGTCCCAGTGTCCAACTATTTATGTAATGAATGGATGATTGATTTTAATTATATAATCATACTATGATTGTATGATTATGATTATGTGTTTATGATTGTATTGCAAGTATACATTAATTATAAAAATAGCATTTTCGGAAATTCAAATATTTAATTTAGAAGAAGCTTTCAATTGTGAAAAATATATCACCATAAAATAAATATAGAACGAATTCCAAAAATTGTAAACCAAAATGTGTATTCTAATTCCATTTATTATACAAGCAAATTGCAAAACGCGCGAATAGCAAACACGAATACACAATTACACGCGAATTGCAATTATTATTATTATTATTATTATTGCATCTAATAATTATTTTGCTTCATTATAATTATTTTACTTCATTATAATTATTTTTGCATCAGCATAAAAATTCAACTGGCAGTTGGTAGCGTTAGCTTGCATTTAATTGCATGAAACTTAAAAAAATAAAGTGATCGTAAAATAAACTGTGTACCTTGGATACTTTCCTTTTAATCATTTGATGCTAAATTTGATATAAATCCACGATTTTGGCTTTTAGACCTTATATTAAATTTTATTAATTTAATTTGTTGTATTTTTCAAATATAATGTTCACTTAACTTCCGAATAAACACGTCAACAAGTAATCATATCCATTAGATGGATTTAATCTAAAACATGACGCAAATTTATAATTCTAACAGTAAATTTTACTGCCCCAGCTTCTTGCATTTTTGAGTTATCGTGTTGAAATGTATATAGGCAAATATAAAGATAGAGGCTGATCCTTTGGATATAAAGTAATCTAATACAAGGGAATTAATCAAAATCAACAATCTTTGACATTCTATTACTTTGCTTTCTGCGCATACAAGAAAGGAAAAGAAAAATTAAAAAGGGAACTGGATTAACAGTTTTGAAGCACAGAAAGATGGACAGAATGCATGATTATCACCAACCATTACCATGCTCTTCACAATCGAAGCTTCTTTAACCATAACATGCAAAATTCACAAATTTTCAATTTATAATGAACTATTTTATGTACATATCGAGATTTGAACAGAGGCACCGATAACGATGGTAATTAAGTTGAAAATAAATGAAACACATTACAATAGTTCATTTAGAGAAGAATTTATCACTTGAATATATATTCTTTATCTGCAACTCCTTCATAGTTTGCCCTCGGACTGAAAAATTCCCAATTACTTAATCATTCTACGTTTATTCCTAACAAAACTCTATTTCGACAAAAGGTATTAACCTTCGACGTATCAATCGATAACTACCCGTGACATCTCACCCCTATTCTCCTCCCCTTACATTGTCTTACCATTAAGCGGAACTCCCGAGGACGACGCATTTTGCGGTTGAAGTTACGACTCTGAATGGCTTCGGGCCATTCCTCTGCTATTCCTTTTCTCAACACCGCGCGAGCTCGATTCACAATTAACCCTCTGCGCCCTCCACTCGAACGAGGCACGTTGGAGGGGAGGGAAGAATCGATATTTCTAAGAAAGTAACTCCCCCCCCCCATGGATCAAGGCATCGGGGCGTTTGCTGTGAATTATGGGGCTGTTTGGAAGGGGGTGTGGAGAAGAAGTGGCGGAAAAGTTTTAAATCTTTATCGAGTTCGAGAGAGAGACCAGCAAGTAAAATGGTTTCCGTTTTCGAATTTTTCTGCTTCGTAATGTGTGTGTGAGCTTTATTTATTGAGGCTGAGATGAAGTGAAATTCGAAGTTTCGATTGCAGATTTGGGAAGATTTTATTTCCGCAGAAGATTCTTTCAAAATTGGAACAATTAGAATGCAATGGGGTCGATTCGATTGTAGGTTTAGCGAAGGTTTAGGGCAGCGATTGCGTTCCATAATTTTTGAAAAGATTTGAGTTAGTTGATTTTCAATTTTTATTTGTGTTTGTCCTCTATGCGAATTTATGTCTTTACATCAGAGGTAACAAATCTGGTATAATGTCCTTTAGAGTATAATGTCTTTATTTTTAATTTAGAAGAACGTTCTTAAGTAGAGCGATTACAAACGCTACAGTTAAAAACATCTTTTGTAAAATACGAGCAAGGATAGCTTTCCTTTATGAAGAGGAGATTATAAAAATAGAGACCTAACCGGCTACTCCGAACGACCCGAAGGCACACGGAAAAATATGAATGACCGCAACACCGCCGCAGCAACACTAGCTGGAAATATGATAGAGTTCTAAGAATCATCATCGGCAGCGGTACGTTCCCGAGGGAAGCACGTTCCGTCATCGATAGGAGGTAGTCCGACTTCCACCATTTCTGTACCCACCAGGGAGGCAAGAACCAACTACCATACCGGAAGCTTCTAACCCTCATTTCTGAGTTGCCCCCAGTAAAATGGAGATCAAAAATAACTTCAAAAAATGCTATCATATTAAGAAATAAAGTTGAAACAAACCCTATTGGATGGTTGTATCTTTCCATATAAGAAAAGAAAATAGATTTTTTCATAATCAATTTTAGAATTCATCAGAATGCCAAAATAACAATTCCAGTCTATTGATGAGATTCAAAGGACCTTTAAAACTCATCTCATAACAATGGCGGCAATATTTTTCTATTGGAGGGGGATTTAGTTCACCGATAAGATAAATACCTGAAATTTCATGGCGATTATATCAAAAATGAACCATATTATCCAGAACGTTTAGTAATAAAAATTTCTTTTTCTTTATTCTTGTTTCTGTTTTTATGGTCCATCGGAGAAAGAAACATACACGTTCCCATAACAGAAAAGGTTCCTAAAACTGTTAGGATAAGTTATTTTTCAGCTTTACACAAGCAAATAAGCGATTTTAAGAATTTTTGTTAAAATAATTTTCTTTTCTTATAATTAACTGTTTCTGTAAATTCTAAGACTCAGAAATATACTTAATTTTGCTACCGAAAAAAAAATCTTTTAAATAATTTTTATTTTAGTTTTCAAAGTCCTAATTGCGATCAGTAGAGATTTCAATGAAATTTCGGATTGTTCTTAAAACGATGATATAGCAAAGAGAATAATTGGATCTCATTGTTCCATCAGTACAAAATATATCGTTTTCCGTTTTTGTTATAGTTCATGCCCTGTCCTCTCGTTTTTCGTATACACGATATTATATCAATGAGTAATTTGCATTGAAATATTTTCATATTTATCCATACCAAACATTGGTATTGGGTTTAATATTTTTTAGATGTTTTGTGGACATATTTAGCTATCCTAACCATCTATATTTTATGTAAAGCTTGTCGAGTTCTATATTTAAATAAGTAATCTTCATTGGAAGCAGTTGTCAAATTAAGAATCAAATCCAATAAGTGTACTTTGAAACGCAATAATTTTTCGTAAAACATTATGGAAAAATCCCATTGCTGCATTATTAAAAAATAATTATTAATCTATTGTACAACTTGTGAAGTCGATTCGAGATTTGGTGATAAATTATTGATTCTAAAGTATAAATTCAAGTTGTGGACAATCACTACAAAAATAGTAATTGGTTCCTAATGGCTTAAACATCCAGATATAATTTACAAAATTAAATTAAATTATTAAATTATTTTTAAACTCGTAACCCTTTAACTCTTAAATTATTTTTAAACTGAATAAAAATTTAAACAATTAAGTTAAAAATAGGTACAATTTAATAGATAAATTCTTGAATTTGAAGCTGATGAAAGAATCATTTTTTTGTGCAATATTATTTTTTGAAGTTATTGCAGAAAAATTTTAAAATTTTGCTTAATTCTTGATTAATTAAAATATAAAAAAACGGTTCACAACTGTACAATCCGATTTTCCAAAATATGTATAAATACATGCCAAGTTTAATAGATCTACATAAAATAGCTTAGTCTGTAGAGCGCCAACACATTCTCAGACAGACAGATAGAGAGACACTTTCGTTTTTATTATAAGTACACTTTCAGAATAAGAGATTTACATTACACGATGAGGAATTGATTTTTTGTAAAGTCCCACTGGTTTATTTCACTATCTGCATTACTTTTATAGCGTAGTCCTATATTTAAAGAGAAAAAAAAAGCAAGAGAATAGGATACCTTTCATTTTATTTGCTTGAGAACATTCAGACTACTATCTAAAAGCGCAATATTTCAACTTGCGCTGTAAATACAAAGTATATTTCTGAGAATTCTACGTTCATTGTCTGTGATTGCCGCAAACTTAACCAACCGTAAAAGAATAGTTTGAAAAAAACCACAAGGCTAAATGTGATGACTGGATTATTTTTCCGGTACGTGAGACGCAGATGGTTCACACGAAGAGTTATTTAGATCTTTTGAACATTCTTTTCCACGACTTTTCGTCTGCTTGCTATCCTTTTCTTCCTGCGAATGCGAAACAAACGATCTAGGCATCAATGTCTGGATTAATCTATTTTATTAGACAACTTTTATGGATGTAACGGCCATCAACAAAACTTTCACCGATAAATAAAATGAAATTGCTCTAGTTAGTGACAGAGACAATTGAAGTTAACAAACCGGGTAAAGTAAGCAATGCATCATTACATTAATATGATACTCAAACAGCACAAATCTTTTTATAATATTTTAAAGGTATTTTTACAATATCGCGAATTGTGAACGATATAGTAAAAGTTTTGCACAATATTTTTGTATTACTAGGGTAGTTTTTGGAATTAAAGTGTTAGAACCGAATTTCTTTTTAAACGCTGAAACTCGAATTTTCTTTAATATTTAAAACGAAATTTTTAATTTTAAGGACTTTTTGTGTAATCCCAAAGATAAATATGAGAAGTTTTTTTCTATGTGTTTTAAGCATATGTAAATTTGTTTGCAAATCAAATAAAACAACATTAAGGTTAAGCATTTTCTTCACATACTCAACAAGGGCATGGAGCGGATATTTGTATGCCATCTAATATTTCTAAAATTCCTAGAGACATTCATTTCATAGATGAGGTAACCACGCATTGTTTTACAACATTTTCAATTTCTATTTTCTCTCTTTATAAGAATGAAATAATATAGTATGTTAAAATAAAAATAAACTTAGTATTTCGCTTTGCTTTATATGATACCGTATACTCGGACAACTTTGCCTCATTTTAGGTAGATTCCTATAGGAAGTTGATCTATTGCAGTGGTTCTAATGACAAGACTTCTAGAAACTTTCTTCAGTTCTTTATCGATCATGGTCTCTAGAACCCAAAGTCACCCTTCGTCCAAAAGTTATATTATATATATATATATATATATATATATATATATATATATATATATATATATATATATATATATATATATATATAACGCTTTGCCCATTTTGAGAATAGGATAACTAGAGTAAGTTTGTTTGGATTTTAACTGGCTTGGAATATGTTGTTAGAAATGCCAAATTCTCATCTAGGTCAAAAAGGATGGAAATGGTGTAGGTGGGATTTTCATTTCATTATAACTTTCTAAATTTTGAAGATAGAAAAATAAATCCAATCAGCCAAATTAGAGCCTCATTAAGGCGAACAACTTTTGTATTTAGAGTTCTTCGATAACTACAAATCTTAGATGTTAGAGGCTGATAAGTGGTTTTAAAGCCCTAATTTTGACCATTTCTTACATCAATAATTTGTGTTGCCTAATAGTAACTTGGATGTAAAGTCTTTGCCTTCCAGCTTGCCGAGAGGATTTTTTCCCTTCTCTTTCAATTCCTAAAAAGTAGTTTTATATTCGATATTTGTTTATTAAAATTTGGAAGAGTTCTGATTTTGCAGTTTCCACAATAGAGTAATATATTTTATATTTTTCCTTAAATCTGCCGACGCTGTCAATTCGGTTTTATGATAGAAAATATTAAAAATTCTAATCATTAACTTAAAAAATTATCCTCCTTTATGTGGCTCATCTGAGAATACTTGATGATTCTATCTTAAACTGAATGAAATTTTCTGTAAGAACGATATAATACAATGTGTATTATATCGTTTGTGTGTATTAAATAATTTCATTTTAATTGCACTCATAAAATGATTTTCTACCCTCTTTAATTCAAATATAGAAATTTTAACTGCAGAGCTGCGTAGGTTTCCCACACCATCTCTCGGGATGCGATAACGGTAGCTTTAACAGTCTTAAACTGTTGTCTTAGCAATTCTTTAGTTTCGGTTCCAGCATCGTTCTCGAAAACATTTCCTAATTCTTCCTCAATTTCCTAATTCTCTTTCAGAAGTATTAAATTGTCGTGAGCTTACTATTTCGTGCTCTTTTTGCTTAATTTTAGGGACGAAATTTCCCCACATTTCACTTCAATGGTCATGGCGTTTTATTATGACTTTTTATCTATGGTCTCATTTCATTCGCGACTAGAACATAGCACAGGACGCACACACGCGCACACACACACACACACACACACACACACACACACACACACACACACACACACACACACACACACACAACTGCAGCTTTATCAGTCTGATACAATCTATTTTCTATTCACTCCCCTTTTAGGTGCTCTAATCCCTTTCTTTACTTTCCTCAGTTCTAAAATTGACCTCCATGGAACGCCATACTATATTTAGTTGTTCCGAACAGAAAAAAAATTCTGTAGGGACAAAGTATGATTCTTATAAGAACCTCTGATGCGGAGAATGGCAAATTCGATGAAAACTAAAATTTGATTTGAAAGCGCAAACAAAATATTTCCTAGAAAGCCATGATCAGAAATAGAAGCTTTGAAGATCAGAATTTAGAGTAATATTGCAGATTTTTTTAAGAAATGATGATAACAACAATATATTTCATTTTTAAAATGAGGTTCAAACTTGTTTCCTTGCTACTACTAATATTTCATTTTAACTTTTATTTTCCAATTATTGATTATCAAGATATGATGATATCGGCTTATTTTCTCATGTTTGGTAAGTCTCAAAAAAAGTTATTCTTTAAATAAATTTTTTGAATTTTACTATGCTTATAAGAGATTCAAATTCAGAATTAAGGAGTGGTAAAAGAAATGTTTGAAGTCTAACCATCCTTAATTACCTTTACTTTCTTACGATATAATTAAATGCATAAAAAATACAGACTGACAATAGGCATTTTATTCCTTATTTATTTTCCTTCTATTAACGCATAGCATAATAAATGGATCGGTGCAAAGCCTCTAAAATTTTTTAAGTTACACTTTATCAAAATTTGTAATAATTTTTTTTAATTTCAAAAATAAACTTACAAAATCAACAACATTAAAACTAACTTTCAAAAAATATTTGATTCAAATTTTTCATAGCATTAATTCCGAAGAATCAATTAGTCGCCTCACTATCTCCCTTTATATACATGGTATATAATAAGAAGAGAGATATGGACATTTGTTTGAATGGTTTTTATGCAAATCTATATTTTTGCTCGATCTTGATGAAATTTGGCACACATGCACAGGAAGAAGTTTGCTGTCAACTTTAATGATTCCAAAAATGCATTAACAAATAAGCAAATATTAAGTGTGTTTCACCAATATCTTTCGAAAATATTACTTCATAATATGATTTTTAAATTATCTTAAAATTAAAAATATTACCTTTTTTAATGACATCAATTTCATTTCCACATATGTTTTTACTCTATTGTAATAACTTTTTAAAAATTTAGTTTGATACACAATTTGTAACGAAATATTTATTGTTGTAATGAAAATCAAATTAATTTCAGTTTCTCCATAAAATCATACAATCGCTTGTCTTTGCTAATGTTAAATTAAAGATGAAAAATTTACTGCCTTTGAATATGAACTCTGAAGTAGAAATTCCACTTCCGCTTTTATCTTATAGTATATATAATAGTAGATATATCTACTATATCAAGTATAAGATAATTAGTATCAAGATAGTAGATATCAAGTAGTAGATAATTATAAAACAAAGAGATACACTTTTCAAAATGCGTGAATGTTACACTTTTTTATATTTTTCAACAACAAGCATAATTCCAGAGTTTTTTTTTTTTCGAACTTCCAAAGGTTTTAAACACTGATATTCAACAAAATCTAAAAGTTTAATTTTTTGACTGTAATACTTCTTTCCTTAATTTTGAAAATTTGGTTACAAAAAAAAAAATTAAAGCAATGGCAATAATGGACGATTTAACTGAATTCATAAATAAAATTAATGAAAATAATTTGAAGAAGTACTCGAAGATTCCAGAATCAATATGATTTATTGATAACAATGAGAAAAAAAATGACCACTTGTATACCACTGCTATTTCTTTAGCAGATTTCTTCTACGTTAGAGCAAATTAAACATAAGTAATCCATAGCCAGGTTTTCAAAAAATGCGACTCCAAATCTAATTGTACCACAAATGGATGCGCTTGTCGCAAAAAACATTTTGACTCAAAGTGTCACCAATATTTAGATTGCACGAGTAAGTAAGCATAATTTTATTATATGTTTCTCAAATTCATTTCATTAATTGTAATAATATGTTAAATCGTTTGATTCTTTGTATTGATGTTTTTCAATTGATTGATAATTGCTTATATCAAATAATGCGATGAGTGTTCAACTTCCTAACTTCATTCTTTAAGATATCAAAAAATAAGTAAACAACATTTAATTTGAGAGTACAAAAACGTTGCTGTTGTTCCAGCAAAGATTTTATTTTTACTTTTACGAGTGTCTAATAGGTAATGTACAGATTATCTAGGTAATTCACAGATTACCTAGGTAACCTGAGAAATGAAAAAAATTTCCGCACTTTAACGAATAATCCTAGTTAATTTGCAGATTAAAGGATTTCTGCACTTTAGAAGTAACATATTAAATTCTTTTTCTATATTAAAATCTATCTGGAGAAGAAAATATTACTTGTTTTTGCCATTTTCAAAACTCTTTCCTAAAGAGAAATTTTGGACAATGACTTTACAGAAAATCATTGCCGAATATCTTTACAGCTGTAATCCTTGAAGAAGTTCTTAGTTTTGCAGTTAACAAATGCCGCAGGCATTTTGGAAGTATCCATCTTCTATATCCACCGTCGCGGGCATTTTGAATTCTCATTCCCGAAATGAACCTTCGAACGGAAATTTGGGCATAGAAAAACGAGCTCTTCATCGATCGAGTGGGCAAGTGCCAGGAATACACGATTTATTTTAAACTTGGAACAAACTGTTAAAGAAATCATCACTTCTGCCGCTCAGGAAATCCTGGTCTCGTGGATTCTGATCAGGAACCATTTTTCATGTTCTATTTGCAGAATGTTTGACCAGGGGATGGGTCCATTAATCATCTTCTATCCAAGCGGCCTGCTTAAAATATGGATGATATAATACAAACCTTGCTCCTAAGAATAAATTACTTTCTTTCCCCTTTCTTAAGGCTCGTTCATGCCACATGGGAAATGTAAAACGCCTCTAGAAGCTCTTGAATTTAAGACCGATTGCTGCCAGAGTGCCTGCCATTAAACTGTTTTGAAAGGTATTACCTCCCCAATCTTCCTCCTGTACCTCAAGAATCAAAACCTATCTAGTTTGGAGTTTTGATGCAGGTTTTCTTTCAATGATTTTATATTTCTTTGGCATAAATTTAGTCAAATATATCTTGACTCAATGTTCTTATTTAAGACTGACATAGACGTTCGAAGTACATTATACTGGTTATGACTGATTACTGTAGAAGATCTCGGTATTAAAAGTTTTGAAAGGTATTGGCCGCTATTTTTGGCGAATAAAAACCACTTTAGACTTGGGTTTTGATGTTTTTAGGTATACTTTTACTGTCTTTGCATTTTTTTTGGCAGAAACTCGGTTAAGTATATCTTGACTCATAGTTCTCAAATTTGATTAGTATAAATAGTTGAAGAAGACAGCACAGGATAAAAGCTTCTATATCACGATGGGATCATGTTCTTGAAAAATTTGGCAGCTTTCATCAGTAGCGATTGTTTCATATCAATGAAAATAAACATTCATCTGCTTTCTGGTAAAAATTAACACTCATCTATAAAATTATTATTGACCAAAAAGATAAGTAAACCTGTTTTGAGATTTTGGCAGCTTTTGTTTCAAATAATTCTTTTATTCAAATTTTTTACTTTGATTATTAATGGCGCAAATGAAAAATATTTTTCGAAGCTTTACAAAGGAAGTTTTGGAATCACTTTGGATGGCAGCAGAACCGAGACTCTGAAACACCAAATCATGTTAAAAGGAGGACATTTGTATCAAGAAGGCAGGCTCAATATGTATGAAGACAACATATCAGCGGTTCATCAATGGAATCGGGCTACGAAATCGGTTCAATTACGGTTCTGAAATTAAGATCAACGCCGATATCCAAAAACCATGATTGAGCCACTAAGTTACCACTGTATGAATACTCATAAGGATAATATGTAAGAAAATAATGATAATAATATAGGTATGTATTTCAAGTACATATGATTTATATTTTCTAAACAAATTCGTATTATAGTTCTTAAAATTGAAACTATATTTTAAACAACGAAAGAAGAAAATCCTTCTTGAAATTTTTTCATTTCTAGAAGCAAAATAGTCTCAATTATCAAAGAAAAATGCCTTAATTTTTATAACTTATTACCATTAAGGTGAGTCCATTCTCGGGTACAAAAATTCCAAATCCACATATTTAAAAGATAGAAACTAAATAAGATTTTTGAAACAAATATACTCTATCAAATTAATATAGTTATAATTAAATGGTTTAACATTCATCGTAAATGAAAACATTATTTAATTAGATTATAGTATTATCCCAGATATCCAATATAAACGGAGCCTGCATTTAATCAGATTGATATCTGAAATGTAAAAATGTGAGATAACTGAGGACAGGGAGAGAAAGGCCACATTTTCATAAAATACTTCTACCTTCAATTAATATATTTCCTTATATACGGCGTTTTCAAAAACCTGATAAGTTAAACATTTCACTCTACCTCAATAAAGGATTGCAAAAAAAAAAAAAAAAAAAAAAAAAAGCACGAGATAGTAAGTACTTCCTTAAAAATAATAAGGAAATTGAAATAATTATCAGTATTTTCAAATTTTGTTGTCACGTATCTTTAATATAGTTTCCCTACGCAGTTAGCCTTATAAAGAAGGTAAATTTACTGAATTCTTTAATGAATGCTAAATATATTCCTGTTTAATGAGCCTCGACCTTGGCTACTTTAATCACAAAAATTAAAGTTATAGGAAATTAAAGAATTACGGAGATATCTGTATTAGGAACCGAGACCCGAAGATCAATCTAGAAAACTCTAAATCCTATTGGAAAACTATGAAAATTCGCCCGTATCAATCGGTGCTGAGCGCTTGTTTGGAGTGAACCCTTGTATCTAAGCGGAAGAAGTTTTGGCCAAATAGCGTTGTTTAAGCGGAATATAAATTCTGAGGTGTTTCAGCAAATGTCCGTGTACCCTTAACCAATGAGATTTTATCTCTGGCTAAGATTATGGGAATAGATTTGAATAACAACGACATCGATGAGCTAGTGGAAGAACATAGCCAGAACTGATTGAACTGTATTCTATGTCAAAGCAAAAAAGATTCGATCAGGAGAGGTAGAAATGATAGAGAGTGAAGAAATAAGAGTATTTTGACTATTACAATTCTTTTTCTATACTTCTATATGAGAAAGTAACCAGCGTGAATGGTCTAACCAAACCTTTCTCGTACACTCTCTAATAAACTTGTCATGTTAAAGAACGCCTAATTTGTTAGCGCCAATAGTTACAATATATTAAATTTTGGCGTGAATTTAGCATTTTTGCTGAATGTATCGAGTTATCCTTGGCGAATTATTTGGCTCTTAATCCCTGACATTATTTTGCAATTAATCCCCTTAATAGTATCCAAAAATCAAATTTTGTATTTTAGACACATTTTTCCCTACAAAGTCAAACAAAAATTTGACACAAAATTGCATATATACCCTCAAAATCTCATAACAGATTTGATATATTTAGGTCACTGCGTTTCAGAATGATCGCGGTTACATGTTTCTAAAAGTGCAGACAGACAGACAGTCCACCCTCAGTTGGATTTGTCTCAAAATTTGACAAACATCTACATTATAAATGTTAAGCCTGCATACCGAATTTTAACTATGGAATAAAAACTATCCAGCTCCTTTCAAATTATAATTATCCTGTTAATTTATTTTCAAACAGCCGAGCAAACGGACTTCCTCTGAATAGATTTTACTCAAAATTTGATACAAATCTTCAAATTTGGCGTAGACAAGGTATCAAATTTCATCCATCTTAAAGCGTTTTTGAGTTATCTTTATACAGACCGACGGACATTTTCTAGAAATGTGACTTTCGAACTCAGGGATGTTTAAAATGTGGAGATTCGAAAAAATCTCAAGTTCGAATTTTTTTGACGAGCATTATGCTTTCTCTATATTACGCATGCGTAAAAGTAAAAAGATTATTGATTAGATTTTTTACATTTCTACAAATTTACTGGTGACAGTCACAAAAAAGTTGCGAAATGCTGAAATATTTTAACAGCGAATAACACTGGTAAATTCTTTAATATATATACTGCGGAAAGGTCAGCAATTACTGCAGAATAACATTAATTCACTCACAAAAGATTTGTGCATGAGAAAGATGAAGGCGTAAAATAGCGATCCAGTCCTTGGTCCTATTCATGAAAAACGCATTAAGTCAGAAGGCAGACGAGCAACAGATGGCGCGAAATCCAGAAGCTGGGACATGATGTATTTATCATAAAATTCGGTTTTGAATTCGTCGCTATAGAAACTGAATACACAAGCCGGAAAAATAACAACATTCAAGAATTCGATACCATGAAATTCAAAATTTTTTCATAAAGTAATAATATTTCGGGAATATTTTCGGAAGGGATCAATGTCAGCAGTTTCGTTCGAATACCTAGTCAAAAGCTTCGTTTTAGTGTGTCACATTCTAAACTACCATCAAAAAGAAGGATGGTCACAGAGATATAAAATTCAATCGGCGAGCCAGTGGTGGATTGTTATTTTCTTACTTTTTATATATTTTTAAATTGGTTTACTTTTTCGTATACTTAGTATAGAGAAAGTATTGAAATTGTGAATTCGTTCAAAAAATCGAACTCGTGATTTTTACAAATCTCCACGTTTCAGATCTTCCTGATTTCGAAAAACACCTATATTTATCTGTCTGTCTAGGACAAAAATAATTCAAAACTAACTAACTAATTAACTTCAACTAGACGGAAGAAATTAGATATACGGTCTTTACACATAATTTGTAGATTGAGCAAATTCCGTTCAGAGCAAGTCGGTCTGTCAGGTTGTTCTATAAGTTAACGCGAAAACGAAGAAAGCTAGATAAATAAAATTCGGTATACAGATTTAACATCAATAGTATAGACACCCATTTACTTTTGAGCAAAAACCAACAGACCATATATCGATCTGTAGCTTCAGAAAAACGTAAAAACACGATAACTCAAAAACGCTATAATTTAAATGCATCAAATTTGGTATGGGGTTTTGTGACTATAAGTGTAGATTTATGTCAAATGTTTGCTTCAATCGGTTGAGAAAAACGCTTCTAAAACACAGATTCATTTTTCGAGTACAATTAACCGCAAGCCATGTATTAATCGCCAAAAATCTCGCCAAGGATCACAAGATTGATTCAGTAACAGTGCTAAATTCACATGAAAGTTTAATATGGCATAACTATCGTACGCTAATGCCTTTCAAGGTGTTCTCTGGGGGTAACACCTTTATTAGAGAGCATGCGAGAAAGTTTTGGAAAGACCACGCCCACTGTTTTATTTCATAATCTTTTCTAAATAGATCTATCTAAAAACGAATTACAAGGACTTTTCAGAATATCATTTTCATTAGTATTAAAAACTAATTGCTTTTGAAAAGTCCTTATTTAATGCTGTATTTTCATCAATATTGTTACGAAATTTCCCGGGGTTCGTTTGAATAGTGGGGGTTATATGGTGTGAAGAACGCTCCATCACCAGGCGGCAGTAGAAAACAAAACAACGACGTTTATTTACTCGAAGACACACAGGACAGCACAAAGACGACAACTATATACAGCACAGAAGACGATTATCTTCAGCCGAGACGTGCAGCATACAACAGACTCTACTACAGCCAGTAGCACACAGCTTAGTTCAGCATTAGCTTCACTCCGTTGCTACACCGCTTATCTCTGGAAGGTCGGTTCCGACTCCACTGGTCCACGACTCAATTCACCGTCGGTTCACCACCCGACTCACCACTCTCCGATCTGGTTCACGACGACTCTTTTCTGTCACTTCCGACGACTCCGCACTGTCGCTTCCAACAACTCTTCGACTGCTCCCTGGTTCACCACTGCTGGGACTACTCGGCAGCTGCGGGCCACTCCTTTTATAGGTCTCAGGAGGCGGGGCTAGAAACCTCTCAACCAATCAGGAACGTTCGAGGCGTATCTCCGTTCCTACTGGACGGATCGGGAAAATTCTCGATGTTTCGGGTATAATCTATTTTGGCGCCAAAGTCGCCAAATTCGTCACCAAGTCGCCAAGTTTGTCGCCAAGCTCTGGAACCTCCTATGGAACCAACTATGCTGGGAAGCCAAATCGCAGATTCGTAACAATATGTTCTAATTTAAACTAATTGTTTTTACTACTTTCAATACTTCTAATCGTTTTTGAACACTTTTGTTTAATTTGATTTGGTATCTAATTATCAATTAATAGATTAATTTAATTAATTTTTATTAGGGTGTCTGACAAGGCTGAAAATCATTTTGATGAAAAATTAATTTCAAGATTCTATAATATTTATAATAATTAAATACTTAAAAAGAGGAGACAATTAGAATATAACAAAACTGTTTTCTATTGCTCAAATGTGTATTTCAAAAAAGTATCTTAATTAAATTCGTTTACCTTCGCATTCATTATCTAAATGCTTTTCATTTAGAATTGCTTTGAAGTAAAAGTTAAGAATGCAAAATGTCAATTAAAGCAAGCAAAATCTTTATTCAAAAAGTCCTCTTAAAAACATGTCATGAAAAAATCTGGCTAATATATACAAAATATTTGTTTTAAAATCTTTATCTTATTTATCTCATTTTTGCGAAGAGGTAGTTTCGATTCGTTTTCGAAATCAATTTTTAGTAGAAATTTGTAAATTTATATTTTCTTGATGACAATACAATATTTAAATAGTTTTCGAGTTTAATTACCAATCAGCTTAATGAAATTTTAATTGCATACTAAGACACCTTGAACTAAGAAAAAAATTGATTCCGAAATTTCATAGTATTTACAATAATGAATTAAGAATTTTTTTAAAAAAGTCAAAAAGGAAAAATAATGAAAATGGAATATTTTTTTTAAACACTCAAATAAAAGTGAATTTTTAAAACTATGTTTATAGAAGAATATATATTCATAGTATAAAAAAATTTCATTTCGATGAAAACTTTTTATATAAAAATATTATAGAAGTGCCGGAGTAAAAGGAATTATAAAATTACAGGAATCAATCTAAATCTAGCGTTTGAATAGGGTGGAGTTCAGAATCGGTCATACTTTTTATTTGATTGCATCTCAGTACTATAGAGGTTTGCGCTTTTCTGAGCCACCATTTAAAATTAGGTTTGGTTTGGTTTGATTATATTAACGTCCCGTTTGAAGCAACACTAGGGCTATTTTGGGACGGACCTCGTAATTTTGAACCGCGGTCAGATGACGAGGACGACACCTGAGCTGGCACCCCCTCTCCACACCACACCACACCAGCGGGAGGACGTTTAATTTAAAATTAGGAGAACAGTTCAAAAATATAATTAATCTAAACAAAGGGAAGCACGAGGTTGACAACTCAGTTCGCGATGAGATTTAGTATAATGGTAGAATACATTAAGAATGTTCGTTCACAGAAATATTACAGAGCAAAAACCAGTCAATATCTTTAAAATAGCCCCCAAACTTTCAATATAGCTTATATACTAATAATTTGTCGCCGCTGCCGAGGCACGATTAGTTTAATGGATAAGGCACTGGCGTAGCATTCGGAAGATTCGAGTTTGGTCCTAGGCTACTTTTTTTTATTTTTATTTTTTTCTAAATTATTACAATTTAATTTAATAATTTACAAAGAGTTTTAATTAATATGTTTTTCATTTTTTATGCAAAAATAAATATTTATTCTCCCAATTCTTGGATTATAATTTAATTGGAAATAATTTTTAAATAATTGGATTTTTAAATAATTTTTTTCTAAATTATTACAATTTAATTTAACAATTTATAAAGAGTTTTAATTAATATGTTTTTCATTTTTTTATGCAAAAATAAATATTTATTCTCCCAATTCTTGGATTATAATTTAATTGCAAATAATTTTTAAATAATTGGATTATAATTTTTAAAAGAAAAACAATTATCAGTATGATTACGTTTTTCTTAAATATTCAAAATTTCTTACATTAACAACTTAAAAATGGTATCAATTAATATGATACTCATTTCTATATGGAAAAATTAATGTATTTTCTTTTAATACCTGAATTTTAATTTTTCTTAAAAAATTAAAGATGTAAATGCGTTTTTCTTTAAAAAATATTTAAATAAAATTATAGACGTTTAATTAATATGCAACTCTTTTATCATCAAAAATGAATGTTCTCAAAATAAATCTCTCTCTCAATGGTCATTCATCTAATGCCTGAATCGTAAGTGTCTCTTGTAAGTAATCAAAATAATAAATATATATTACTCATAGATAACAATGCTGATTCATGTAACACTACTTATAACATTAATTCCAGGTCACCCACTTTATTATCAAAAAGCATTTTGTCGAGAATTTCACGTCACGAGTTTTCCTTCCTTTTTTTCCCTCCATTTTTAACCTAAACACATAACCGTTATCTTTTCCTTTTGTTTACTATTACAGGTACATTCTCCACTTTTAATGATCATGGCTGTTTTTAACTATTAAGAATAGAAGAATACTTTTTAGAATTCCATTTTTTTTTGTACAAATGTCTTATCGAAGCGCTTGATCTTGACTTTTACCTCATATCATAATATGCCTCCCTAAATAATTATATGCATCCCCAGACAACTCTACATACATATTTCCCTTAAATCTTTCCTGATATTCCAAGAATCCAGCGCATCAAAAATTATGTGAGCTCCAATTCAACTCCTATTTTTTTTTTGTTCCTTAATATTATAAGATCTCGAACCGCTGCTCGCATCCTCTCCAGTAATCATGCCATTACGTCTTTTCTAATGAAGGTTTTCAGACAACACCCTTTGCTTTTGATGTCGACACAAAGCATTCGCCTCCCTCCCTTGCTAATGAAATACCGCCGGAACAAAAGCCGTCATTGGGAAGACGGCTAATGAAGCCGTCGGCGCAAACATCCGCCACGACAAATCTCTACAAAGCAACTGCAAAAGACCAATTAAATGATAAAGATATGCCAAGATGGGAATTGATTGAGTATGCCATTCAGCGCCATTGGCTTTGTCGTTGAAGAGATGCCGAGAAGAATGTGGAATGTTTTAATATTTACCAACCTAGATAGCCGCGGTTAAATGCAGGAGTATGAATTTTGCAAGTCTCAGTCCAAGAATAATAATTAAATACTAGTTTGCTATCATAGTTGTATTTGAAAATCAATGTAGCGAGTGCTAAATTTTAGAAGTCACGCATCTCCAAGACATTGATCGACGCAATGGAATTTGAAGTTACTTGGAGAATTGATGAAGTACAGAATTGAATGCAAATCTCTCCTTAACTTCTCGATATTTTTCACCATAGAGTCGTATTTGAAGTAATTAATTATTCTTGTAGGATAATATAAGCAAAGAATTACATAAGCTATTAAAAGAAATATATAAAATTATGCTCAGAAATCAACACTTTTTAGAATTATGTGACACTAATTGACAGGACTATTGACGATTTTATTGGTTTTTGAAGCAGTTCTATTAGCTTAACTTCGACAAATTTGGTCTTTGAGACAAAGTCCTGTTAAAGTAATTATCTTTTCAGAATTTAAAGTAAGAGTGACACTCGAGTTTTATATAATTGTTTTCCTCCTTTATTACAATATTCAACAAGTAGTTATTAATAGTATCACAATGTCAAAATTCTAGTAAAATTCATACATTTTTTGCAGAATTTTATTTCTATCTGTATATATTTGTTATTAGTTTTATTATTATATTTGTTGTACTTATTATATTTTGTAAATTTAAAATTCATGTAACTTTAAACCATTTCGAAATTTACTATCTTTGGTTTCCTTCAAGAATCTTTTTATTTCCTGCATTAGTGTAAATCATTATTAATATATTTCAATTTTATCACCGTAATGCATTCTGTTTGCCTTTTTGCTCGAGTCTAATCAGTGCTCTAAAATCAAAGGGTGGAGCTGGTTTCTCTGGGTATTGAATGAATGAATGTAAGTGCAACAGAAGTTATCAGAAGAAATTTATAAATTCAAGGAAAAAAAATAACTTCTCTGAATTATGTGACTGAATTATAAAATAATAATTTTATAAATCCTATTTTAACTTTATTTGTCAAAACTAAATAAAAAATACTTTATCGATTTCAATGTCTTTCAGACATACCCATATTATACCTTTGTAGAATGTGATTTAAGAGCTCAACAAGCTATTATAAGAAACATATAATATCATGTCTTTTTTTTTTTAATAATATGACTCAAAAATGGAATAGCGTATTTATAAGTCTCAATTCAACGTTAATCTTTCAGAATAATTAATGTTTAAGCAATTGCTTTTGGAGAATATAATGCTTCAACAGAAATTATGCCCAGAAAATAACCCTTTTTATGAATAACGTTTAATAACTGTGATTGAGCGACTTTATTGGCCCTTTAAGACAGGGCCCTGGTGAATTATTGACTGTTAAATAATACAATGAATATGAAAGAGTTAGATTATTAGAAGAAATATTCAAAATCACGCTCAGAATCTTAACATGTCAGAACCTCATCAATCTGAATGATGAGGTTTTGGCATGTTAAGATTTTGACAGCTTAACATGTAGAGTAATTGGTGTAGCAAGAGTTTTTAAATTCGAAACGGTGTCTCGTATAACCAGGGAAGAAATGTGAACCTATAGTAAAGTGACTATGTTATTGAGACAGTCACACCACTATTAGTGGCGAAATAAAGAAATTACAAAAAAAAAAAAACTACTCAGAACGCAAAAGAGAGCGGTGAAAAAGTCTGATTACAAATAATAACAACCAATAACAAAAACACAGGAAAACGTTTCAGGGAATTCTCTGTAAAACTCACAGGGACATTTGCAATCAAAATTATGAACTTTCCGCAACTTGAAAAAAAGTTCGTTTCAATTTTGAAAAATGCATTCTCTCCTATTACCATACGGTTTTTATAAGTTAAGCAACGAAGAAGGGAAATTTAGACATTTTTTTTTAAATTGAAAACCGCACTTTGAGGGAAATATGAGGATATTGAAAGATTAAGATGATCCCTTTTTGAAGTTACGGAAATCTCCTAAATTTAATTGCAAATGTCTCTACAAATTCTACAGATATGTCTATGAAACCATTTCCTGTATTTTTATTATGGTTTGGCATACATTTTTCTAATTAGATTTGTCGCCCAATCTTTTTTATTTGTTTAAGTTATTTTTGTAACTTTGGTGACTAGCTTGCTCGTCAGTATTCAAAATTATGAATTAAGTAATGATTGATTGATTAGGAATCAAGTAAGAAACTAAATTGTTTTATTCTTGGTCTTTAAAGTAATAAGCCTAAGGCGTCATAGAAATAAAATATAAAAGTTTAATTTAAAAATCAAAATTTTTCATCCACCAGTAAAAATGGTTGCTTAAAAACGTAAAGAAATTACGCTTCAACAGGCAGAGATAATGTGTACAATGTTTAGAAAAGTCTTCCATAAATATCCCCTTTAATGACAAACGAATTGAAGAAATGTTGATATGAGAGGCACAATGCTGGATTATTATCATTACGAGAGGAAATTGCACATTATGAACGTCGTCTCCTGAATAATTTGTTGATTAACTCTAATTACTCCAGTTGACAATGTCAGATAATTGGCGCAAAGTACTTACTTGGCATTGCTGGGACATGAGTCTGTATAACAAATTGAATTAACAATATTTAAACTTGTATCAAGTCTTATTAAATGTATTTACCAATTACAAATTTTACAGCAGCAAAATAAGGTTTATTTCAAATTATAATTTGATTATATTCCTTGACTAAGTATATTACACACTTGCGCCTTGTTATTACATGAAATAAAACCCAGGCAAAACATCCTTGGGACATTGAGATTTACCACTAACAATGTCTTCCTGTGCCATCCCATCATTTTCCTTTTTCTTCGGTCGACTGAAACGCTTAATAACAACTCACAATACCAGTCCTACTCACTCTGGACATTAAAACACATTCTCTAATTATAGTAATTAAAACCCGTTAGCGAAAATGTTTTCCCCGCATCGCGTGAGCAATGTGCATATTTAATGGTTTCTGAACGCCTGATTTCGGCAGCATGAGTTTGTTACTTTCTTCCTTTTTTTCCTTTCTTTACTTCTTTATTTTTTGCCATGTCTCATGCAGAGAGAAGTGGAAAATGAATTATGCATGAGCCAAGCGAGAGAGAGAGTACCATGGCAAGTAAGTAGCGGCCTGAAGTATTTCCATAATGTATATGAGCTGTTGCCGAGCTATAACCTGCCTTTAAATAAAAATGTATTCGTCCGGTTACTAGTAACTGCCTTGTTCTCGCAATTTGTCATCGACGTGGTGACGGAAAATGGATACGTTTGGCTATTTATCGATCAAGTTAAAGGGTGATAAAAGTGTCAGATTTTCTACATTTCATCGGATGGATTTCTTCTTTTTTTTCTGGATTTACTTGCTTGGAATTAATAATATATTCTACTTTTTTTCTGATCAGTTAGAGGACATCAGCAATTCAAAGATAATATTTGCTTTTGGGATTGATTACTCTGCAATCATCAGAATTTTTTGCATTGAATTAGAATAATTCTGTCCGGCTACATGATACATAAATATAAAATAACTCTCTAGTTGTTTATATATGTATAAAAACTATAATTCATTCCCACATGTTTTTCAGTTTCAACAGTTAAGGTTAGAACATTGGAAATATTTGGCTATTTATCGATCAAGTGAAAGGGTGATAAAAAGAGTCACATTTTCTACATTTCACACTTGCTTGGAACTAATAACATATTCTACTTTTTTCTGATCAGCTAGCGAATGTCAACAGTTCAAAGATAATATTTGCATTTTGGATTGATTAGCTATTCGATCATCGGCTATTTTGTTTTGAATTATAATAATTCTATTAAAAGGCATGGTACATAAGTATAAAATAACTCTTGAGTTGTTTATATATTTATAAAATCGATAATTCATACACAAAAGTTTTCAATTTCAACAGTTAAAGTTAGAACATTGGAAACAGTTGGTTATTTATCTATCAAGTAAAAGGCTGATACAAGTGTCAGATGCTTTTTTTTTCTGATCAGCTAGCGAACACAAGCAGTGCAAAGAAAATATTTTCTTTTTGGATTCATTACTATGAGATCATTAGCTACTTTGCTTTGAATTAGAATAATTCTATAAGGATACACGATGCATAAATATAAGATAATTCTCAATACGATGCATAAATATAAGATAATGTTATAAAATCAATAATTCATACATAAAAGTTTTCATTTTCAATAGTTAGAATATTGGATATCTTTGGCTATTTATCGATCTAATTAAAGAGTTACAAAAGAGTCAGATTTCAAATGCTGCATTGAAAGAATTTTTCAAATCTCAGTTATTAATTACATTATGTAATTAATACATGAGAATAATACAGTACATATAATACATGAGAATAGTACAGTAAATAATACAGTACATATATCGAATAATATGTACTGTACAATATTATTCTACATCATACGAAATGTACAATGTTATATGCAATCAAGTTGTACTCTACAATATTTGTATGGTACTAGGATTAAAATTGTAAAGAAATTTGAAATATTCCATTTGTTTTTGATCGGTTCACGAATATCATAGATTCAAAAACAATGTTTTCCCTTTGAATTGTTTCTTATATATTATTAATTAACAATAGTGTTTTGATTTTATTAAACTGATCCCGAGAATTACAAAAGCAAATGTTATAAAATTCACATTATTATCATTCATGTGTAGAGTCAATAATTCATACATACAATCTTGAAATTCTAGCTGTTAAAGTTGGAAAGATGAAAAAATGGTTAAGTTTGGTCTTTTCTAGATGAAGTTAAAGGATAATAAAGATACCATATTATATATATATACATACATTTTACTGAAAACATTTCTTTTTTTTTTTAGATTCATTTGCTTAGAATTTTGAAATGCTGCATTTTTTTTCCCAGACCTGTTTAAGAACATTACTATTTCAAACACAATGCTTGCTTTTTTAAATTTTTATTTACTCAGTTTTTTATTTACAGTAATATTTAAATTTGATTATTTGACTTGGAGGTTAAGGTATGATAGGCTTTGATTTTGTTTTTCAGTTTATTATTTAAAACCTTTTTCAAATATATAACATATAATTAGCAACTTACCTAAATCATTGAGGGCTGTGTAGGAGTCTAAACTCAATGGTTGTTCACCTCCAGGCTTCACCATCACTGAAAGAGAACGTTTTTTTGAAAATCCAAATCATGTAAGCAAATGGATAGTGTGAAGATTTAGTATTATATTTTATATCCCTTTTTTTTTAAAAAAAAATATTTTTACCGATATTCAGTTAAAAAAAATAAAGAATGAGTTATAGTTGTCATATGGTTGCACGGTTCTTTTTCATATTTGGGAATTTTCATACATATATAAGTAGCATTAGATGACATATGGTTAAAACTAAAGCTATAAAGGAATGTAAAACGTTAAAACAGGAAAAATTGTATGAAGATATTTATTTCTGATTTAGCTGAAATGTAATGTAAAAATGAATTCATAGACATTTTTCTTTCATTTTAATTAATGCAGCTTTTCTAAAAAAAATACAGTGATAGTATAATTATTATTGGATATTCATTAATTTAATTTCTTTTCATAAAATATTTAATATATTTATCTTCAAATATAGAAAAATAGTCGCGGCATGATTGAGACATTCTTAACAGAAAGCGGAGTACGAAAAGGCAAGTACTCTTCATTCTAAGATTCGAAAACACGCCGCGATATTGAGCATGCCTGATCAGGGGTTAATTTTATGAAAAAAGGGATGAGAAAAAAGAAAATTACATTTATTAATAAGGTAAAGTCAGGTTATTCTTGGAAGTAGAAGGTTCAATAACCATTCATCTTTCAGTGTACCATCCCTTAGCAAAGTATAATCGTTAAAAAGTGCTTGTCTCTTGATTCTGAAACGAATAGTACATATAGCACAAAAATCCAAATCTGTCCAATAGGATTACTTATTTATAGGTTAGGAAGGTATATTTATCTCAAATATAGTGGATTGACAAAATAATATCTCGTTACGCAACTGACTTTCGTCTAAACAAAAGGGTTTTTTTTTCTTGCTCATGAGCAATTATATGAAAAAAATAGGTCTTTAAAAAAATTACTTAATCGTGACCATAGCTAGATTGTCACATTTTCATCATCGATTTCTGCATATACAGAAACTAAACATGTATTATTACTATCAAATTCTAAAATTTCCTCTGTTAAAACATCCATCCGATTTTTGCAGAAAATAGTTTTTTTATGAAAATATTGCAACCTTATATCCCCATACGAAACTTTCACGTATCTCTACGAAGAAATACGATTCCAGTTTACATATATCTGATAGCCCTTTAAATCCTTTTTCCATGCCATCTCCCGAAATTCCAGTTCATTCAAGATCTCTATTACCTACCATTTTTTCCCCTTTACTTACATAGTGCATCTCCCATAACTCGAAATAACGATGTTTCAAGATACCATCCCTTTACCAATATCGGTACTCCTGGCATCCGATATCGACGAAACAGTTTTCCATGAAAGAAACCCGGTTATGGTCTCTTTCCAAGATAGTTATCTGCCGGAAAACGCATCTGACAATCCCTCGAAGGTTAGGTCGACTCTCCAGTTGCACTTGTGCCGAATCCCTTTTGTGCTGAGAGAGCGGCTTTTGTGATTCTGGAATAAAGACAGCCTCCTGCCTCTTACAATCGGTACTTTTCTTGAGAGGAGTTGTAGAAATTTGATGAAATATTTTCCGATGGAGAGTTCTATTCAAATTTCATCGCGACGTTTAGACACGATTGGAGGATTTTATTGTGAAATAGGTATCGGAAACTGCTCCTGGAATATGGACACAATTTCATTCCTAAATGAAAAGATTAGTGTTAGGGGAAATGTTTGTGAAAATTAAGTATGACTAAGATGAAGGATTCTAAATTATATAGATGCCAGTTCCATTTTTTAATTTATTTGATAGAAAATCTGCCATTCGAATTTCTGAAATAAATAAACGTAATATAATAAGTTTTTGATTTTTATTTACTAAATCGATGCATTTTGCTCAGTAGCTCGCGAAGATTTCAAAATTATCAGCGCATTATCAGATGGTCGAAGAGATAAGAAAATAAAAGCAAACTAAATCCTGCTTAATGCTCTTTCAAAATTGGAACATAAAATATCAACATTAAGAACCTATGATCTTTTTAACTTACTAAATATATTATGTTTAAAAAAATAATTATTATCATTGTTTGATGGACACAATATAATAGGTCACGTCTATTACTCAATTGTAAATTAATAAGGAAAGTTGATGATAAATTATTTTGTCTTTTATCTTGCAATCTTTGGACTATTTTACGCTACTCTTCATTTCTAAAGTAAAATTGTCCTACCTGAATTTTTTTTTTAAATTCTAGTTTTCTGAAAGCAGACTTTTTTTTGGTTATTTTGTTTTTAATCCATTTGGTATTTACTGATGCCCAGAGAATAATTGCGCTTTAAGCAAAACTTCCGGAATAAAACTGTTATAAAATATATCTTTAAAATTAGATATTGTTTTTCTTTTACGAATGTATTATATTACGGTAAATTGAATAAATGGATTATTATGCATAATTATCGGTGAATATTCATAATCATCAATAAATTTAGTGATGATAAGGAATAATCACCGGTAATCGTACATAATCATAAATACGTTTAGTGACGATAATGACTAATCACCGGTAATCGTACATAATCATCAATAAGTTTAGTGGTGATAATGAATAATCACCGGTAACCATACACAATCACCGGATTAATCACATTTACCGTAACATATATACATTTAAAAATTGATTAAGAATATCCATAGCTCCTTTACTGATATTCTGATAATATTAGTTCCTTTTTGTATGGCGTTTTAATAATTGATTTATTATTATGAATTATGTTAGTAAAAATGAGGTTCAAGTAGTTTGCATTTTAGAATGTAATCACAGCAGTTGTATCATTTTTTTAAAATAAAAAGTTGAACTATGTATCTCTTTGCTTGTCATTTGATCAGCGATTCCTGGTTTATTTATTTTTTTTCCCTCAAAGAATCAATTATATGAATATTTCATTTTTTAAGAAATTGACACAGTTTATAGGAAGTGAAATCATCACGTGCATCATTGTTCCTTATAAGTTTATATATTAGATAACTTACATCTCTCACACCTTGATTTTTTTTTTCTTGTTTCGACCAGTGTTCTTTTCCAGTATAAATATGAGCTTTTAGAACAAATAAAGTTTTATTTTCACATAAAAGCAATATTTTAAT
Source organism: Argiope bruennichi (assembly GCF_947563725.1). NCBI lineage: Eukaryota > Metazoa > Arthropoda > Arachnida > Araneae > Araneidae > Argiope > Argiope bruennichi. The sequence continues at coordinate 64,328,073 of NC_079154.1, forward strand.
TGCATATTTAGATAATTTACTTGGCCTATATTGTTCAATGACTTCGAAAAGAACTAGTTTTTGACCACTGTAACATTTTCATACAGATAAAATAGCTTTGTATGGATTTCTAGCCATTTTATACAGATTTTCGGAATATTTGAAAGTTTACCTATGCGACTTCTTTCTTTCGCGAACTGAATTATTAGCTAAAAGATTATTTTATAGAAATTTATTTTTATTTTCTACCTGAATTAAAGATAAGTGTAAGATTTTAAGTTCAATTTATAGAAAACAGTATCGATCCGAATGATGTATTGATATAATTTATAAATATTTATAGGATATATATATATGAATAAAAGATAATCCTTTTCAGAAAAATAACATTCTTCCCAAGAAGTCACGAAATGTCTATAAATAATTGCATACCTTTGTTTATCAAAAGTAGCTAAAAAAAGTTTCGTATTCAATTCATGGTTATACTAAACACATTTAATACAAAAAGGAATAATAACACCCGCACTTTATGATTTTTTCTAGATAGCATTTCTTCATTAAAATGCATTTAATTTGGATAACATCCAAATCACAAGTTCAGTTTAACAGGCCGTGAGATTTCTTATAATATCCAAAAAAAATTTCGTTAGAGAAGTATTATCCAAAAAATACTAAGAAATTTTTTGAAATGCAGATTAAAACTTGATACTAGAATTAAATCAAAGCCCTTAATTATTTTAATTTTCTATATAAAACAATCAATTAGTTTAATATATATATTTCCTAGATATACTTCACGTATTTTATTACTTTTGTAAATAGTTAAAATCAAACTTGAAAAGCAGTAATTATGAAACAATGAACAAACATATTATTTATATAAAAATAGAAACATTTCATGAGCTGCGACTTAAGATTCAAGAATAAATTACTGTATGAATTGTACATTGTAAATTTAATTATTCTTTTAATTTAAATTCTTGTAGTGAAAGTTATCTTCATATATTAAAATATATCAACTGAATTATAGCCCTATTTGAAATCCTTTGACAGAGAAATCTTCTCGTAATTTCTTAAGTCTTACGTTTATCTAAATATTAATTTACAGTTTTAGATTTAAATCAGAGATTTGCAAGAAAATGACTGAGATCAGACAGCCATTGAATAGTAACGTCTGCTGAAGATCCTCAAACACCCAAGTTCAGAAAACTATTACTCAATTAGAAAATAGCGAGATTTCGACTAAGCAGCTGGCTAAAGCCTTTGGGATAAAAAAGAGCAGTAAACAAGACGATTGGCTTAGTTTTTAAGAAACTAAATTTGTAAAAAATATAAATATTATGAATTGTAAAAGGTTAGAACAATATTCTTATTATTAATATGATAATTTATCACGCACGATATATGAAAACTTCGAATAATATAATTGTGTATAAAATTAAATGTTGAGTAGTCCTGAATGATAATAAATAAATAAAAATGCTTTTTGATATACTTTCTGATACAAAATAAAAGAATAAACTTAAAAAAAATGACAACCATGCTGATTAAATTAAAAATATTTTGAAATGTGAAATTAAACTAACTAGTTTATTAAAATAGGGGCCGCCTACTGCCCACTGCCTAGGGTAACGATATAAATAAATCTGCCACTTCATTCAGGAGTTATCCTTTTCATCTGACCACCACTAAAAAAGAGATTAGCTACCAAATAGAGCTCGTGAAAGTTTAAAACTGGTAACTAAGCGCATGAATCAATATTTATGATATTCTTTTAAGACAAAATGTAATACAAAAACCATTCGTATTCAGACATTCGCAAAATTATATCACAATGGATGTATTACAAATCGGAACAAAAAGGCCTCATTTATTGTTAACTTCCAAGTCTTTTAATCAACTAACTTTTTGAAAACAGAAGCAGTTAAGAAAGTCTTTCCTTCCGTATTTCGATCCGTTTTACTCTTAAGCAGCTGTTAACAAGAGGAAAGGAAGTGGGGGAAAAAAAGACATTCTAGTGACGTAATTCGAAGTTAAGAGATCGGGCGACTTAATTGGCTGTTATGTGGAGCTGGGAGGGATTAATGATATTCTAATGGGCTACTTCGCACGCAATCTCGGGCCTCGTGTCACGTGACCTTCACTGAGGAAGGAGGTGCGAAAATTCTCGTTTATATTCTCATCTCTCAATCTTCAACCGAGAGATATTAAACCTCTTCCCTTTCTTTGTGTCATTAGATATGTTATGGTGTTGAACTGGAAAGCTACCTTCCGAAAACATAAGTTTGAATGATGCTCCATCAAATTGTGGACTATTTAGCTTTTTTTTTAAGTACGTGCCATTGTTTATTGAAAATATCGCTGAAAAATGAATATTAAATACATACCAGTGATAATCATAGATTGGATAATGTCTATATAGAATTAAAGATGTTTATTTTGTGTTTAACGTCGTATTCTGGGCATGAATACTTTCCTTAGAGGCGAAATTCTTCTAGTTGATTGGCTGGATTCAAAGTTCTACAATTTTAATGTCAAGACAATATATCAAGTTTTAATTTATCTACTTCATTGCATTTTTAAGCTATGTTACTCGCAAATATTCGGAAAAGCAGCGTATATGTGACTATGGATTTGGTAAATAATTAATCAAAGGTTCATGTTTTAATACAAAGATTACATTGCATCTTTGATTTATCGTATTCCCACATAATGTTCTTAATAACAGCTCACGTATATAGTCTTAATAACAATTCACGTACATGTTCTTAATGTCAATTCACGTACATGAACTTAATGTCAATTCATGTATATGATCTTAATGTCAATTCACGTATATGATCTTAATGCCAATTCACGTATATGATCTTAATGCCAATTCACGTATATGATCTTAATGCCAATTCACGTATATAATCTTAATGCCAATTCACGTATATGTTCTTAATGTCTATTCACGTATATGTTCTTAATGTCAATTCACGTATATGTTCTTAATGTCAATTCACGTATATGTTCATAATGTCAATTCACGTATATGTTCTTAATGTCAATTCACGTATATGTTCTTAATAACAATTCACGTAAATGTTTTTAATGTCAGTGCACGTATATGTTTTTAAGATTAGTCTACGTATATGTTCTAACCCATGTTCGTAATAACAGTAATAGCTATTTCACAATTTTAATGGAAATGGATGGATAAGCATATAGACTTTCCTTTTGATAAATTTTGTCAAAATTTCATATGGATCTACAAGCTGGCGTGGAAGCCACATACGTATTTTCATACGTGCAATTCATCTGTTAATGATTTATTGCTCTCGAATGTACACGGATGGACTGACAGAAAAGTTCTTCATGCCCTTCCTGTTTCTGGTAGCTCTCACGGCTCTTTCACAGTTTTGATGGAAATGGTTGGATGACCACTTTTCCTGTGGTGAATTTTATCCAAAATTTGATATGTGTCTACAAATTTGTTTGGAAACTACATATTGAATTTTTTATTCGCAATTTGTTCTTTTTTTGAGTTATCGGTTTCACAGACAGACATAAATTCAAAAATAGTTTTTATGGGATGAGGAGATGTCCAAAACAGGAGAATCATCAAAATTTAGATTGTAAGACCGGATTTTTTGACAAAAGCAATACTTTCTCCATGTATACTTCATAAACGCGATATTAAAATTGATGTGCCTTTATGTATAACAATAACAGAAAATTTTTCAAAAAGTCAAATCGACGTCTTCCAAAACAAGATCAATAAGATACGAAGTATGTTTCTTAAAAAATTTCAAATACAAAAGAAAAAAATATTGTCTAGATCGAGCTGGTTCTTGAGAAGAATAGATAAGAAATGAATAATAACAAGCCTTTTTCAATCCTTTTTAATATCTTTTCATAAAAAAAAGCTTTAACATTTTTAGTAGAGAAACAGTAGGTTTAAGAGAGCAGTAAATTTTGAAATAAGCAAAAATGGACGAAAACATTAAATTTTATTTTTATCATTTCATCACCAAAATTTATGTTTATATTCTACTAAAAGAGTGTTATAAAATGTATCTTCCAATACACTAAATATTTGAAGGGCTTAAAACAAAAAAAGTACATCTTAATGACTTTTCTTAAAATGATATTGTAATTATTAAAATATTTTTTAAATGTTACACTTGTTTTAATTTGTGTAGAAATTAAATAGAATTAATAATAAAGATTTAGTTTGAATATTAAAAAAAGTAGGGTATGCATTTATATTTCGAGTTTTTTTTTATATAGTGAAAAATTTTAATTTAGAAAGACATAAAATTCCTATGCAAATTCAATAAGTGGGCATGAAAATATTTCTAAAAAATTTGTATTTAATTGAAATTTCAAAATCATACGCAGTTTTGTTCCAAATAAATTTCCATTGGTTAATGAGAAAAGAAAAATTTTAAATTAAGTCGCCAGGAATATTTTTAAATTTTAAAAAATTATATATCTTTTAACTTTTAAAAAAAATATGTTTTTTTAAAAAATTTGACGCATTTACATTTTAATAGATATGTATAAAAATTTTAATAACCCTAATAATAATTCACTAAAATGCTGAGGGACTCTCCTTAAAAGATAATAAAATAAAACTTATTCTGTACTAAGTAATATATATTTTATTATGCTACAGTGTCTTCATGAGTAACTTAACAGTAACTTCATGAGTGTCACCAAACTTATGTTCGGACAAAAATATTGGACCATCTCACTATTTCATAAAATTCTGTCAAACATCAAAGGGAAAAAAAAGAGAGATAAAAAAAATTCATTTCATTGTTGCAAAAAAAGAAAACTTTTCAACCACCCTGATTTCATTTGACTTTTGGGGAGACGCTAACTCAGTTTGTGTTGTATCGGCAGAAAATTCCATCGCTGGGAAAACAGAAAAGAGATGTCAGGAAGAACTAGAGGGAGGGTGAGCAAAAGATTCGGAAATTGGGGTAGAGGGAAAGAGAGAGGGGGTGAGACTGTCTTATCAAGGTCTTAAGAATAGACCTCAGGACTCTTTGTGATTTTCTTTTCTTTTTTCTTGTGGCAACCCCCAGAAACAAATACGCTTGATTGAAAGTTTGCTTTTTCAGAATCGAAGAGGAACGACGAACGGGAGGAAAATGCATAAGGCTTCTTTCTCTGTGTGGTTGGAATCGGAATTACTTAAAGGATTAGAGATGAACCTCCCCACAAAGTCTCCCTTCCACTTTCATTGTCATCTGAATATAGGCCGAATACGCGATAGATGTCGCTTTGATATGTCTTTTTGGCTCTTCTGAGTGTCAGGAATTGAAGATTTTTCATTAACCATCAATGGTCTGGAGCGAAGCTGTTAAACTCAAAAGTTAGCATGGTCTAATAGTACAAAGTTATGCGACCAAAAAAAAACTTCAATTTTTTAAAAATAGAAGCATAAGTTTATTTTAAAAAAAAGATCTAAAAAAGGCAAGTAGGAAAACAATAAAGCTAATGCTTTCTTCCTGATATTTAACATCTTTTCTATGTTATCTCTCCCACTTCGTCGGTTGTACTGTCATGGCAATTTAAAAAAATCCTCTTTCAAAATTGGTTTAATTTCTTCAATTTTCATTAACTTATTCTGTAAAAAACCTATTAACCTACTATATAGAGAACTTTATACTTTTAAGATACTGGCAATGAAAAGCACAACTTGTTAGTGAATGGATGGGTCAAAGTAGATTTTACTGAGGACACTATTCTGTTATGTGATGTTCCGTTAAGCCTGAAATTGAAATAGTAGGTTGACAGCGGTAGGTCATTTTCAATATTTCGGGTATCTTATGTTTGATAGGGTTGCTTCCTGGCAGCATATAAATGTTCGCATGACTTCAGACAAGTTGAAGTAAGATTCTATAGGCACCAGCAAGTTACTATTTGGTTTTATAATTTGACATTACAGAGGACCTTAATGTGAAGGGGCCGGTTATCGTTTTCATTTTTGCCCTTTGATGGCCTATACTCTTTTTGAATCTGTCTTTCTGTGTGAGATGCTTCATGGTGACCCATCTTTTCTCGTTTGGCTTCAGTTTTTTTGGCAGAATTTGGATCTTAGACACACTAGCCCGATTTTCCTGAAAGTCCTCGAAGCGGGTAAACTGCCTTCAAAATGATTGGAGATAAAAAAAATTCTTGATGCTACTTCTTTAAAAAAAAAAGAAAAGACGCTCCAAAGTTATTTATTGACTAATACTTGTCCTTCTGACCTTACTGACTTTTAGACTTCGAAAAGTCCTAAACTCATGTTTAGATATATTAAACCAAGTGAGATTATAATTCGTACACCACCAAGAATTTCTATACAAAATACCTTTTGAAGATCTCATATTTTAAAATCCTTTTTGTTAAACTTCTGGGCCTATAACCAACTGTTATCCTTCTAGGCTCATAAATAACTCTGTTATACTTTAGGGTAAACTAACCCAAACTTTAGTAAAGCAAGCAGTGAAATTTTTGTGTCAAGAAAGCATAAAGATGAAAGCAGTTTCTTAAAAAATGACTTTTATTAAAAATCAAGAATAAAGTCAATGCGCTCGTCACTGGAGCAATCAAAATAATAAGTTGAATAATAAAAACTTAAATCAACATTACCAGACCTCAGATTCGAACCGTCTAAAATAACTAATCAGCATAGTTAAAAAATTGAAGCAACATACAGTTGCAAAGCCAAACAGTCAACGCTCTCTCTCTTAGAGCTAAAACACCTTTCTCATATTCCATATCCCTCTTCTCTTCTCTTCTCTCCTCTCTAAAAACTACGACATGAGCCGAAATTTAAATAGTCGCTCGATTTGCATTGCGATTGTTGCCAACCACAAAACTCGCAAAAAGGTCGGGTTCGAATCATCGGTTTGTTTACTTTCATTGAGATCATGGAACGGGATTGGAAAAACAACACAAGGACCGTAAAATTCGGATCCGAAAATAACTTTCGCATAATTTTTCTTTAAATGTCTAACACTTTTTAATCTTAAGATTAATTGTAAAATCTACCCTTTAAATTCCCTTTAGATAAATTGTATTGGGGAAACAAATGCAAGCAATGAAATTGATACTGCTCGCGCAATTTTGGAGTGATTTTCAACTCGTATTCTTTCACATTCAAAACTAAAACTATTGTTGCAACTTAAATTTTATTCATGGGTTAGAAATAATTACAAATATCAATTTATTTTACACAGTAACCAGAATCTTTCCTTCAAAAATCTTCTCTTTCTTGTCTGATTACACCAATAGAAGGCCATATTTAAATGAATTTGCAAATTTCAATGCATATGAAATTGATAATATCAAATGAATAGTGAAATGTTAGATGTGTAATTAAATCTTGTAAAGGAGTTGATTTGAAAAATTGGCATAGAAACTCACTAAATCTTTGTTAGTTTTAATAAGAAAATTTATTCTGTTTTGCAAGCATCTCATTAATGAAATTAAAATTGTAATACAGGAGATGTGCGAGATTAGTTAACATTTTCCAATTCACTCTCAGATTGTATTAAAAGCGATAACTTGATTCTTTTTTTTTTCATGCAATAAATTACAAGAATGGTTTATGATATCATGCATATCAAACTAGTTTATGAATAATTTAATTCTCTAAACTACTTTTTCTTCTTTTTTGTTAATCGTGAGCAATGGAAGTTGTTTGCTTTTTTTTTTCTTTCCTAAACGGCTCTTTCAAGTTCGTCAAATTTTATAAATTTTTAGTTTAGGATTGTTCATTTCCTAATAGTGGGGCTGTTTGGAGAGATAATGGCATAATTTTTAATGTGAATCATTGGGCGAAATGGGGAATAAAGAATCATTTTAGATATCAATTTTTTATGGGACATTTTTTTTAGTTATGGCGGATGAAATAATTTTGTTAGCAATCAAAAAAATATTAATTAAAAAGGTTCCGACACATCTTACATACAAATCTATATTCTATTTTGAAAGATCAAAGAGAATCGTATAAGATAACATTTTCATCAGATACCAGGACTTAATGCCGAACTATAAGCACCGAAACCGTGGTGAAATGCAAAATCAAATTGTTGGCAAAATATTTAGTATATATAAATGTGAATATGCAAATATCGTTCTACCTACAATCAGCTGTCAAATGAATTCTGTATTCCTGCATCGGTCTTTCAAAAGATTTCTGCATTTCATTAACTGTCGAATGAGCCTACAATAAATCACATCAGTGTCCTAGTTCAGGAGAAATTTAGTCTTTCGTTTGCAATGCATCACTAAAACCAGCGTTCTTCGAAATAGACATTCGTCGATAAGTTGGCAAATGAATGGATGACAGATAAATGATATGTATGCAAATCCGCCAAATTGAACTTTTTCGAATACGAAGATATCTGTAGGTGTTTCTATTGAGTTTATAATTTAATAAAAATGTTACTTTTCTCCTTTCCTTTAAAAATATTCTTCCTTGAATCAAACTAAATCAGAAAGTAGCAGTTGCTTAAGGTAGACAGGAAATTAAAATAAGGAGCGACAATAAGCCTTTCCTAGTTTTATCCTTTGACGTCGATTAGTTGGCAAATCTATCGGTTTGTTTCTGTTGTATTTGTAATTTAATAAAAATGCTACTTTTCTATTTTCTTTCAATTTTCTTTTTTATATCTAATTAAAACAGCAGGATTTAGGTAGATAGAGAATTAAAATCAGAAGTGACAATAGTTTTTTTGCGAGGATTTTTTTTCTATTTTTTGACGGATGCCAATTTAAATATTATGTTGAAAACGAAGGTGTATATATATGATATATGGTTTATTGTAGACTCATTCGAATGCCGATGGAATGAATAATTTTTTTTTTTTTCAAATTAGAATTTTTCCCAATTACTAAATACTTTAAATGACGTTATGAATTATGTTTGAGCTAATAAGAGTATTTCTGAAAAACATGAAGTTAAAATTTTTTTGAAATTCTCATCTTATTTTTCTGTAAACTAGAACATTTTTAATCCAGTGACCATTTATCCTTTTTTAATTATTTTAATTTAAAGTATTTCATTGATATATGTTAAATGATTGTTTTTTTTCAATTAAATTCCATATAGCCATCATTAATTAAGATATCACATGAAACTTTTTTTTTCAACATTGAATAACAACAAAAATTTTTAAAGGAAAAAGTATCTTGAAGATTTTTTTCTTATAAAAAATATCAACAATGGAAAAATATTTAAGAAATTTTGCTACATAGCCTTTCTTTAAAATATGCTCATCAAATATTTGCAAAAAAATCGCAAAAAAATTGAAAGTATTATAGAGCTCTAAAGATTTCAATATCAGCAAGCAAATACTAGTTCTTCCCCATACAGATTTTAAATGCTAGCAAATAATATTGATATCTTATGCTATTCCATATCTCTTCATAGTTAATGAAATTTTGAGAAAAGGCAAGAAATATAATTTATCTTAATTATATGGAAGAAAATTAGTTTTCCTATTCAATCTTTTTAATCCAAACATTTTCCCATTGCGTTTATAATGCTTTTCTAATTCCATTTCACTACCTTCATAACTACTGTTATGTAAAAGCAGAATCCTGCCGCTGATAAAAGTCTTTCTTTATTACTTGTCCCGCCAAACTTCATTTCTTCTAAATAACACGAACTTCAATTAACTCATTTCGAAAATTTCTACCAAAGACTACTTTTATAGAGCTTCGCCTATTCTGAAAGGCTGAATATCTAACCCCCACAGGAAACATTCAAAATCCCTCACAATTCTCTCGCCTTATCACACAAGGCTTGATAACTCCATTCTGCAACATAAAGTAGGCGAAAATGGCTCGCCAGGGCTACGTTATCCAGAACCATTTCCAATTAGTTTCACCCCCATAACACCCCTTTTAACTCTTCCATTAAACGAAGGGAAGCAAAGTTTCTCTAAATCACTCAATCAAATCGCCGATTCCATTACAGAAGTTTTGCCAGCGTTTTCCCCACCGCCGAGCCTTGTTCACTTTTGTAACTCCAGGTTTGAAACCTACCCTTAACGATTCTCTAACAAACTTCGGTAACCCTTGGCAACCGAATGATTCCGCTGGGAAATTGGAAGTTGGAATTCTGTGACAAGTGGGACGATCATTTCGCCTTGTTACAGCATGTTGAGGTATTGACCTCTTCTCTTGGAATTTTGGGAAGTGTGTCTTTAAAGTCTGTTATCGACTCTTCGTAGGATTAATTTTGGATCTATATCTTTAATTGGTTCTTCATCTTTCAAATCTGGCTGTATCTATCTTTTTTTTTATTGGTGGATTATGATTATGTACGAACAGATATGATTTGAATATTACTTAGATATGCTTTAATTTTTAATTAATGAAAGGAGGTTTGAAATGTTGGCTTCTTTTTTGGAAATAAAATATTATTGTACATATCAAAAGTAAAACTTTTATAATACTATCGAGTTAATAATTTTATTTTTAAACTTATTTAGATGCTAATGCGAAAGGGTAAAGCAAACAACATCCTTGAGCTTGCAAAGATAAAATACACAATTAGAAAGAATAATACGTTGAATGAAATCGGTTACATTTGGATGAATAGTAATAATACGAGAAAACAAATTAAGGTAAGAAACAAAATTCCAAATATGTGTACCTGCAAAAATGATTGGAAAAATTTACTACAAGAATATTAGTAACAGATCTGTTAATGTGAAATTGTTAATCTGTTAATAAAAATATATGTATAATTTACTGACTGAAATGCATTTAAAACACATTTTATAAATTAAGTTAAATTAAATATTTTCTTAATGTGCAGGATAAAAAAAAATTCCTTACATGCAATCTTTGGAGTGAAAAAATAGTAACAATGTAAAAAGAATTGAATAAAAGTATACAGAAGTTCTGTTAAGATTTAACATATAAAATATGTTTGTATTAATAAGAAATTTAGTTATTATTAGTCAGCTTTGCCGACCAGATTGTTCACTCAAATAATTCATTTTTTAGGCTGTTAAACAATATAGAATGATTCTTTTATATGCACTTGATATTTCATATGATTAAGAAACAGGAATTTAATTAAATCAGTCTTATAAAAATTATTACAGGAATGTGTACAATATATATATATATATATATATATATATATATATATATATATATATATATATATATATATATTATATGTAATGATATTTTAATTCTAATTTCAATTTAATTAATTTGCAAGATTTTATCTTAATTTAGCCCATAGTAACTTCATTCTAAAAATATTCTCTTATTTCTTGATTCAATTCCACTTTCGGTTTAATTAATTCCTCTGTAAAACTAATGCGCCATCAGTACTACATATCAAATGAAAGTACTACTTTCTTTGCCCTTGTCAAAGGTCATCATATGTATTCCATTGGCGCGTGGCCAGAAATCCTGTTATATAAGACTAGTGATCATTTGTTTCGCGTTTCTTCTTTACTTCTGCTTTTGTGCCGCACTGCGTCTGCTTGTAAATAAATTGCTTTCCCGAGATAGATATTAAAGAGAATTAAAAATACAACGCCTTGTCTATGTCTTCAAACCTGCACTCTGCTTCAACCAAAATAGCATATATATACTACTACTACTACCTCATAAAAGAGAAAAAGGAATTCCTACTTGGGAGCTAATGCTCAAAAAGAGCGATTTTTAAAATCTTATCGTTTGAAGCAGTTTGTGTATTAAACTAAATGTTAAAAAAAATGTATGAAAAATAAAGGAAAACTATTTGCGGAAAAGACATTGATATTATTAAAAATATACTTAAGTTTTAATAAAATAAAAAAAATCCTTTTTGTGAGATAATACTTTTTGAAGATATACTATCAGTTTACGTAAACAAGTTAAAGCGATTACCCATCTGACAACGGTAAGCGTATATCCGAGATTGACTATTTTCTGCTTGTTGTCTTTTTATCATTTGATTTGAGTTTTTGGAGACAAGTCAAGCCCTCTTCCCAATATACCTAATCATGTTTTTGCCACTCCGTAAATTACTTAAATGAAGCTTTGGATTAAATGCAGCTATTTAAACATTCAATGGAGTAATATTTGTTTGTTTGTTTGTTTCTTATGGCACTTGCCACTGACAAGCCCGCTGTTACGAAGACAGCGATTTAAGCCTGAGGGGAACGTCTCTTATTTTTTATAGCAGCGCCAACTAGGGCCAAGAGTACGACTTTGCCACTCACGCATCATTCATTCGCTTGCACAACCCCTTTTTACAGGAGGGCACATTCACACATCTCACAGATAGAACAACAGAAGAACAACCATGCCCAAACCGGGACTCGAACCCGGGACGCCCAGATCACGGGGAAGACGCGCTACCCCTATGCCAGGACGCCGGCATGGAGTAATATGAAACGCTTGAACAGAGGTTTGTTTACAACTGGCTGTTGCCATAAGTAATAAGAATGATTTCTGTGCAGCATATCTTAGTATATTTATATGTATAGATTATATTAAGTGTACACTAGTTCAATGTCTTCATTTGCACATTAGAGAACTTTGGTAAGTTGCGATAAATCAGTTAAATCAATCAAATTTAAAATTTGTTAATGCTTGAAAATATTTATTTAATATTTGCATTAGATAAAAGCTGAAACAAATCATAAATGAAAAATAAATAATATGTAAATTGTAAAGTTTTATTCTACAAAAAATATTTTTTAATATATCTCTGTAAGCCATAGGGCAATTAAATTCTCTTGCCAAATGAATACTAAGCACAGTAAAAAAAAAAATATCTAGAATAAATCAAGAGAAGTGATTTTCAGGTGAGAAGCATGAATGTAAAATTAGTGAGTTGCAAAATCTCATTTGATGTTGTAGATGCAACTTAAATAATTTGTACAGAGGATACTTCCTTTTAACGTTATTTCCAATAATAAAATGGAAGGAAACAGCTTAAATTAATTGAATTTCAAGTAAAATAAAACGAAAAATAATTGGAATTTGTGAGAGGAATTCGGAACCTTCTACAGCAAATTTATTATATTTACAGCACTAAAAAGATTTATTTCAAAAGTTAGATTATTTAACATCGTACTCATAAACTAAAAAGTAAATAAATATCTTAAAGCGATTAACTGGCCAAATCTATAACTTATTGAAAGAAACTCGTTTATATTTGCTAAATGTGACAACTTGACAAAGATTACAGTGCACATAAAACAGAGATTACGAACATATATCGTCTAGGTGAACTCGAAAGCATCACAACAAAACAGCAGGCTATCTCAGTAATTTGAAAAACACCCCAAAACAACTTTTCTAGATTGACTGGATAATGGGATTTCAGAATTTATAGCCTGAAAAATCTGACTTGACAACTATCGTCTAAATTAAAGGTTACCGTAAGGATTGCAACCTCTTTCAGTTTCAGAAGATTTATCTGGGAACAAGCTAATGAAAAATCATCAATTAGTATTAGATGGAGTGGATAGACTTTTTTCTCCTCTGTTTTTCCCTTGTTGAGCCTTTCTAGGAGTTTACATTGTTAATACTTAAACAATTGAATACCATCGGTAAAACTCTATTTGAAATTAGCAAGATCTCTATCAAGAGCTATCTCTTCCAAACTTTATTGTATAATAAGCTTGCTTATATATTCCTCCGCCTTAAAATTGAGGATCTTGGATAAGGCAGTGTATGCCTTGCATGACAAACAACAGTTACGATATATGGATCTTTGATGTGAATCTAATAGTGAAACAAGCGTGCAAATATATATTTTGGATACCATTTTGCAGCCAATACAAAATTTAATTAATATTAATAAAATACAAAGTTTAAGTACAAAATTTGACACGAAATTACAGTTAAGTCCAAGATTATATAGCGAATTTCATTGATGTAAGTTATTGCGTTTACTTGTATGCAAAAGTACGAGCAATACACGATGAGCCCTGCGATAGATTTGGTTCAAAATTTGATCATAATTTATATTTTAGAATGCTAAATTTGTGTACCAAATTTTATCTATCTGGTTTCTTACATTTAGAAGTTATAGAGTTATATTGTGCTTCAACAGCGAGCGGGACAGTCGGACATTTCTGAATGGATTACATTCAAATTTATGTTAGTTCATAATTTCGTTCAAAAAATTAAAAATGTTCAAAATTTCGTTCAAAACAGAATGGAGATTTCCACCTCATTAGAAAATTCAAATTCTTTTGAAGCGGTAATGGTATGAATCTACACTAACAGTGTTTAATAAACTGAAATAGCGTAGTTTGAAGTTGTTGAATTGAAAAATAAATTCTTAAAATTGTTAAGTAAATATAAAGCTACCAGACTTCCCCATATTTTACTCAGGCATTTTAATATATAATGCGAATAGTTTATAACACACAAATCATAAATCTTTTGAATATTGCCACTTTTATAAAAGAAAAGAAACTAGCGGCTTTTTTTGTCCAATTTATTTGCCCAGAGCTTTGGCTTTCTTGAATATTAATTTTATTAATTTTCAGCATATTTATTTAAAATTTCTCTTTGTTATTTTTTTAAGTCCAACAACCGAACTTTAAATTAGCAGTCTCTTTTAAAATACTGAAAATACAAATAATAAAGTCGATATACAGCGAAATAAAAATCCGTCTTCGATGCTGATGCTAAAGATATTATTTTTTATTCATTTTAGTATTGGAGAAAGCACACAACTGAATCGTTAGCGGAACAATTGTTTAAATTTCATAGCAATAAAATACAGATTCACCATGGTAGAATAAAAATTATTAAAATAGAGAAAAAGGGTGCAGAAATGAAAGTAATATCCTTAAGAAGGAGATGTTTGGATTTTTAAGACAGTCTAATTATCATTTTTGTATATAGCATTTTCAAAGATATGATTTAAAAGCAACAAAATCATTTCATTTATATTAACGTCCTGTTTTAAAAAAAACAATAGGACTATTTTGGGTGGAGCCTCCTAATTTTGAACTGCGATAAAATGACGCGGACGACACTTGAGTTTGATCCAATTTTCTTAACTTCCACACCACACCTACTGGAAAACGTTTGGCCCCGACGGATTTAACGTGCGCCAGACCACAACGGTTCTGCAATGGAATCGGATCTCGAACCTTAAAACTTTCAAGTGGTAAGGTGCGAAGTCGAGACCTTACCACCAAGCCACAGCGGCATTAAAAAGCAACAGACGCTTACTTTTTAATTAATTTACATTTGAATAAATTTTCCGAATTTGAAAATTTGACAGTGGCTTTTATCTGGTCTTGAGAAGAAATTATGTCAAATTCCACCTCATTGAACAAATACTGTAGATCTTACGAAACACATGCAGATATTCATCTTTATCTTTTCGTCTATTCGTATATGAAATGTTCTAAAAAATTTTATTGGTAAACTCTTGTATAAGCTAAATATGTATGATCTCAATTGCTTAATGTACTTGTTGTATATGAGCCGTTTATTTTGAAAATGGGGCAAGTCCATTTTTTGTTATTGCGAAGTATTTAAAGGTTTGCGTTTCAAAAATTTAAAAATATTAGTAAGTATTAAGATATATTTTTTTGTATTTTGTGGTACCAGATAATGTAAGTTTATAATCCAAAAGTGTTTACAGTGCTGACTAAAAAAAATAAGAGTTGCATTATAACTAAATTGACTTGCCTCACTTTCAAAATTGAGCCGTTTATTTTGAAAATGGGGCAAGTCCATTTTTTTTTGTTATTGCGAAATATTTAAAGGTTTGCGTTTCAAAAATTTAAAAATATTGGTATGTATTAATAGATATATTTTTTGTATTTTGTGGTACCAGATAATGTAGGTTTATAATCCAAAAGTGTTTACAGTGCATATTAAGCATATCACATTTTTTGCAGGTGTCTTTGCTTGGATGGTGGAAAAACAAATTGAATTGTGTTTTAAAAATATTTCTATAAATCCACTCATTTACGTAAGGTCTCTAATTCAATGTACATTGATACAAATAAAAATTATACATTTTTCTTACATTTAGTTCTTTGTTTAAATATTTTCTCCCTGGATTGTGATTCCTTCTATAATGGCTTTTAAACTGAAGAAGACGTTGAATGTGTTGCTTTACATCATTTACCAAATTTTCACTAGCTTTCCGGGAAGAACCTTCTGCCTGGCCACGTAAATTTTTCCTGACAACTTCTGCTTTCAGAACACGGTCCAGTCTTCCTTTGGAGATATTAAAAGTGTGTAGAAAATATGTTTTACATACTAAAATATCTCCACGATTTGTGTTCAAATAATATTTAAAACTAAAATTCTTTGCCGCTCCTTTGAAATTCCTTGGGCGCTTTCTTTTCGTGCTCAGTTTGTGAGTAAATCCATGTAGAAATAAATTTTGCGTATTAAAATCTGCAAGTTTCCAAAATTCATTAAAACTTTTTTTCCGTTTTTCCTCACTAATTAGTTTTGTACATGCCCTTGAGCATTGGCAGTCTTTATTCAAGCATTTTTTCTCGGGAATAATTTAACTATTTCTGTGTAGTATTTTTTTCCACTATTTCGATTGACTTTTCTTATTTTTTTGATATGAGTAACCCTGTTCTCTTCGTATCTTTCTTCTGTAGCATCATCCTCGTCTGATGACGAAGTCAATCTTTCAACTATTCTTTTTTTTTTTGGATTTTTTTTTTTGAATAATTTTGGTCGCATTCAGATTCTGATTCCAAGAGTCTTCTTTTATTACCGATTGCCATATGTCTTATTTCTACAAACAAAATAAAAATAAAAAAATACTTGTAAATGAGGATTTTATTGAAGTGGCGTTATTACCCAGAAAATTTTTATTTCCTTTTGATACTTACCAAATTCACTTTCAGATGCATCAGAGTTATAATTTCCATTGCAATCGTTTTGAGCCATTTTTTTTTCTTTTAATTAAAAAAACCCCAATTCGTTATTTATTTTTCAAATAAGAATGAAACTGTTAAGGGTTAATGTACGCAGAGAACAAAGAAACAAAATTGTCGACTTGTCTAGTATTTATTGGAAACTGAATTGGAACTTTCTTGCAAGCTGATACAAGTGTTGCCAATATTACTAACATTTCTTGGCTTCGGAAGTAAACATATTATTGTCGAAACACAAAATTAAGATATACTTTTTATTATTTATGAAATATTGTACAACCACCGATTTTCAATATCAAAGATAGATAGATAGAAATGAAATGGACATTTTTATGTTAATCTTTTTTTTTTAGTAATAAATTTTTAACTCTTTAAAATGAACAAAAATAAAATGACACGAGTGTTCTTGCGAGTTTTCAGATTTTCTGTGTCGTGCAGCGCTTAAAACTCTTTCACCTGATTCGTTGCTTTTGCACGAGGTTGCATTGGATTGGATAATAACAATGTCTTCTGGCATTTCTTCTATCGTCCCATAATTCCACTGTTTACCCCAAGAAATTAAAAATTAGATGAAGAAGAAACGCTGACGACGGTATAGAAACATCCTAGATTTCAGACATGATGTCAAATGGCCACATTTGCTTTACTATACAGCAATAGGAGCTAAATTTTGTCTTAATATAATCGATCAAAAGTATGTTCAATCTAAGATGGACTTCCACCACTTTCAAAATAAACATATTTTCAATACTGTTAAGAGCTAAAACTTCCATCTCCCAAATATTAGAATCTAAATTTTTTTTTTACTATAAATTTTTTACGCATAGAAAGATCATAATAGGTTTTATCTATAATTACCATTATCTCCATTTTTTTTTCAAAAATGGACTTGCCCTACTTTCAAAATAAACGGCTCATATGTCATAAAATGTCGCCATAGCTTTAATTATTATATTAAAATGTCAAACTCTTTTTACGTAATTGTTGACTTAAGACATTTTGATATAGCGTTAGCAATTGTTCCTTTTGGAACTATATTGTATTAAAGAGGAAATAAATCTATCCTTTCTTTTTCTATAAAACATCTCGCTATTGACAATAAAGTAATTATGCTCTACGATATAGACCAAATGACTTAAAGCTATCAAATTTCTCACAAATAAATTTTGGAAAGTCGATATGTGCATGTATTAGCGATTTATATACTTTTTTTAATATTAATTTCAGTGAATTAAAAATAAAATGAAATTTAGTTTTTTTTTTATCCTGATATTTAATCCATGACATTTTTATTGCACAAAGCTAATTTCTATACCATTCTATAAATTGAAACAATAACTTTTTAATATTATTAATGACCATCAAAATTTTGTTTGATTTTTGGCAATTTTTAAATGGTTTTTCAAACAGTTTCACTGCTGGAATGAAATTTATACAGTTTTCATTATTCTATAAAATATTTAAAAGCACGTTTTTTCTTCCATTATTGAAAGCTAAGAATGAAGATTTTACTAATTGTCTAGGCAGTTTTGCAAGAGCAATCAGAAAGTGAAGGTACAATATAACAGAAGACAACACACAATTTGAAATAGATTATCTAAGCACTTAAGTTTTAAATGAGACTATGTGTGCATGGGATTTAGTTTCATTAGACCAATCAACTTCTTTATTGACAAAATAAGCATCGAATATACTAATGGAAAGTTACTTCATTCTTCTTTTTTTTTCCAATCTTTATTTAGCGAATTAATTTATCAACTTTATTTATAATTGGAAGCATTTCGAATTGCAAAAGTTTTGAATTTAAATGAGTATTCTGTGCTACTAAGCAATTGTTGCTTTGTTTAAAAATTCTTGAATTCTAACTGGGTTTCTATCTGGTAAGTCGTGCCGAGTAGCACGATTTTCGTTAAAAATTAATTAATAATTATTATGCGATCCTTTTAATAATCTTACTAGCCAAATTAGAATGCAATTTAAATGCAATTAAAAGATATAAAATTTACAAGTACAGATAGAAAGAATTAGAGAAAAGTTTGTATCGAAAATACATGGATTATACAAGATCAGAAAAGACAAGATTAATTTATTTTTAGTAATATTGAAGCTAATTCCAAGAATTCTAAGCGCAAGGAACTAATTTTATAAGAATAAATACCTTAAATAGATAATTTTTATTTTTAATTTAAGAATAAGTAGCCTTTTTTGTCCATAAGATAGATACTTAGACTGGCACGTGTTCTGTTCGTTGCTTATATGAACCATCCTAATAGTTTCAAATCTCACAACATAATAATGGTTAAAAGAATAATTTTCCTGTTCATCTATCTCCCAAATTTCACACTATTTCAATGACCTTCTTTATTTATCTAATAAACTATACTTATATTAAAATGAATTTTTCTTCTTTAACTTTCGTTTACGGACTATGTATTTTAGGAAACAAGAAAAACTGTTTGCATTTCAATGTAACAATGTTTATCTGTTATTAAAAATTAAGCAAAAAAAATATTTTTTTTAAATATTAAAAAAAAATTAGCAAAATATTTAATGATTATTTAATTAGTATCATTAAAAATATTTTGAAGTTTTATAATGGTGGTAAAAAATTTTTTCTTACTGTAATATTTTCGAAAGTTGCCGCAGACAAATGTTAGAATTTCGTTTAATTTTTAATTAATTAAAATTTAAAAAATAATTACAAGGTGAAGATTCCCTCCTTCTAAAGTATATCAATAACAAATTTGGTTATTCTAGGTTTAACATTCTATGTTTTAGAAGGCCAATACACATACACACATACATGTATTATTATTATTAATAGAGATTATTAATAATAACTATTGTCAAACTACTTGGGGGCTACATGCCGCAAAGAATAAGAAGAAAACAAACTTTATCAAAAGTATTTGATAACGGTTTTTGTTGAGATTTAAATTGCTTTCACAATATTTGATTTTTCCAATCCTGTCACAGTTCCACAGATACAGATCGCTGGAAATCCATTCTGAAAGAAGAATGTCCTTAATCTGACGGTTTTTATTTTTAATTTTCGGAAAGCCCCTTGTAGCCGTCGGAGCGGAAAGCGTCCTGTTCATTTTCTTAAACGGATTCTGCTTTATTTTGCCTCCGCATATCCCCAAGGAACTTCCAAATTGAGAATTCCAACCAGCCAATTATTTGTCAAAGAAATTGCTTCATTAAAACAGCACAAAACGTAGCCTGCAAGCCTTCTTGGGATTCTTTTTTTCCTTTCTTTATCATTGTTTCATAAGTGAGCTTTCGCTCCTTGGGCTTTTACTTTCTGGTGCTTGCGCATTTGGAACATATAGGTACCCCTCCTCTCCCAATTTCCTTCTGAAGGGTAATTTATTTTGTCTTTTCCACGAATTATTTTGTGTTCGATTTTCATTTTTCTGGAGTGAATCTGCTCCCCCCTCTCACTGAATGTTTACTTTTAAATAGAATAGAATGTAATTCATGATCTTGTTTTCATAAGTATTTAATCTCTAAGTAAAGATTGAATTCTGTTTTATGGACTGTTTCATCAGTTTATATATGTATATTTAAGGATAAAAATTTTGGTTTCTATCAAGATATTGTAACTATCTCAGCGGCTAATTTAATTTTGGAATCAAGCTCGAGTACTTTATCAATATTTCATTGAATTCGTGCCTTCAAGGGATGTTTTCTTTATTGGTTAATTAAAATACATCCATATTTTCTTTAAGAATCGATAATATATCGATATTGTTTATCCATGAATTCACGATATTGTTTTTCCATAATAGTTTAATATAATCTGAATTGGTAATAGGTAGGTATATACTTCATTTTATTTACTTTTGTATTATAATTTATATAATTAATATAAGTTTAGTTTAGCTTATATAATTAATTGCAATATAGTTATGTTATTATTTATTCACAGTTTAAACAAATCAAGTTAATTAATTGGCTAAACTCCATTATTGAAAAATTCTAAAAATCGTAAAAGAGCATCTTTATTTCAATAGTACTTTATTCCGATATTTTAATTTTCTCACACATTATGTATGAAAAGAAAAAGTACTGTAATTATCAGAAACTGGAAATTTGAAATTTAGAAGAATCTTAAGTTCAGATTTTCCTGAATCTGAAAAAAAAGTTTTCAGTATTACATCTGTCTGTCGATCTGGGGAAACGATAACTCAAAATACAGTAATCTAAAAGGATAAAATCAGATAGGAGGTTTTAATAAGAATAGAATTTAGTAGAATCCAAATTTTGCAGAACTGGAATGCAATCCGTGTACTGGAAACTTGTTTTGCCATGGACATGTCAACGTGGCGACTCAAATAGCAATGAAATGCTTAAATAGGATTTAGAACACGGTTTTATCACCATAATTTTATATATAATTCATCAAAGAGCTCACTATATATTCGTATGTCCCTAGATTAGAAATTCCGGACGATTTAATATGTGAAAGGAATGATATGAAGTAAATATATGCGCTTTTCTGGAACATTTTATTAGTCTCAGACTTTGATTTCCATCTCATTTGACGCATTTTCTTTTATCTCTCTTCTATTCTGGTGAAATAAACACTTTTTGGCGCATGCACAAAAGCGCAGAAGACTTCTGTTTCTGAGAAAAGTCAGAATATGTGGGATACTTACAGAGATTTCATTATGTGATCTTTACAACGAAGTTACAGATTTGTGTCAAATTTTGAATCAATTCAGTCAAGAGAGAGAAAAATATCGTTTTAGATGTAGGATTCTTATAAGTAGCGCCACACAGGAGCACTATAAGTTCATATTTATATCCATTCATAAGCAGTGTTATTTGGAACAGGTGTTTTTTTCAAATTATATGTGTGATATGCATGCCCATACCATGTCATGTCATTTGTCTTATTTTATAGCATCAGGTGTAATTTGTTGCGCTTTAAGGGATTTATTCATCTAGTTATATTATACCGCATGTTTATTAATAGTTTTTATATTTAGAGTTAATAAAAATAAGATTATGTGCCAAAAAATCTTAATTTACTTTACCTGTCCAAAAGACAGGCTTTAGTGAAAACAGGTATACAACAATCCTCATAAATCTAATACAACAATTTCGAAAAATATAGACAATATATTCTTTGCTTTTGGAAAAAAGAAATTATTTGCTCATTAATTTCGCATTTAGAATTTGACATTGCGCTGGATTTAAAATTATATTAAGCACTGAGGAATACGGTTGCTTTCATCTGAATTAACTTTAAAGTGCTAAATAGTAAGTATACTGAAATCAATTTATGTGATGTCATTATCATATGGCAAAGTTACTCGCATATCTTCTAAATATTACTAAGAAGTCTACAGCTGTGCTGAGATGAAATATTTTTTCTTTTGCTAAATACGGACATTATAAAATTAAGTTGATACGAGTTTTATATACATTTCAGAAATATGAAATAACTCCTTTTTTGGGCAGGCATATGGCTGATAGAATACTTGAATTATAACATTTCCATTAAGTGAAATTATAGGATTTTATGAAATAACTATAATATAAAGTTGTTCAAATTTAAAATTTTATGAAATAACGATAATCTGAAACTCTTCAAACCTAGGATTTTATAAAATAACAATAATGTAAAGTCCTTCAAATCATGAGGTTTATATTATTTTTTTTAATAAGAATGGTTTACATTCTTCGTCAGAATAAAAGAAAAAGCTGTCTTATTAACAAATTTGAGGTCTGAATTGCTATCTAATTAATAAAAATAAGGAAAAATAATTCAAAAAATTTCATCCTTTTCTATAATTACTTCAAAAGTATGTAAAATATTCCATTTATAATTTCATTATCGAACTGTTTGAGCTCATTGATTCTATATATATTTATCATTAATAAAAAATTTAGAGTCTATATACTTTTATCAATATATAATCAATAAGTTTAGCTCATTTTCTTGCCCTCCCGCTTTTAAAAAAATATTTTTGTTAACTATTCTAATCTTCTAATATAAGGAGTAATAAGGTTTAGTTGTGTGAAAAACTGTCCAATGAATAATTAGACGTAATCGATCAAAAAAATTTTTTCCACAACTTGGTGAATTAAAGTTTAAAGATACGAGACATATAAATCTTTTTTTTTCAGCGCAGTTTCTGACGAAGCAGCGTAACTTTATAAAATTCTGCAAGGACAAGCTTTTCAGCAAACATTTTAAGATTAATTTATCTTCTTCGTTCTGCTCCGAAAAGCTTTATCCAAAGCAATGAATAAAAATTAATTCTTCCAAATTGCCATTTTCTTTTACGTTAATCAAATATATAAATTTGCTTTCATTAAATGTTTTCCACTTCAGCTATTTTCTTTGGTTTAAGAAAAAGCATAGAAAAGAAATAAAAGAAAAGGCTTAGTAAAGACGAATGAAGAAAAAAATAAGAAATATTTTCAACGCAGAACTTCCTAGTCATATTATATTTTAATTGCATCATCAACGTTTCGAAAACCTTTATTCGAATTAAAATTCAGAAGAAAGAAAGAAAAAATAGTAATTCTATTTTGGATGTACTTCAAGAAAGAACATATTTCTTGGGACTTGTTAGTAAGCGTAATAACTAAAAAGAATCTTTTTGAAATCCTACTTCAATGAATGAGATTTGAGGAGACTCTTTTATCTGCGGAAATCAGTACCAAACGATTTAAATGAGATGAATGGGTCGGTTGCTGGGGTTGAAGAATATCACCTGCTCTTCAAAAATGAAGCGTACATGTAGTATAAAAATATATATAAAAGAGCGAATGAAAAAAAAGGTAACATTAAATAAACATCTTTCATCTAGGAGGGAGAGTTAAAAATAAAATCTGGAATTCCGTTGATGAATGGTGTAAAGGTCTTATGATCGATAGCAATTTGGCTTTTGGAGTGGATGGTTTTGTTACGGGGGTTTTTAAAGCTTCTTACGGAGCTCAACACAAAGAGCTTGTGCAATTAGTGAGGATTATGAAGTTGTATCTAAAAGCTTTTCAGCTACCAAATTTGTTTAGCAATGTGTTAAGTACATCGTTGTTATACAGAGTCATTATGCTTATAATTCGCGTTGAATTACAGAAATAATTCGGATCAAAATCTACATCTACCTATTCTTTTGATGAAGGCGTTTTTTTTCTGTTTATTTGGATGTATCATGCAAATTAATTCGTCATTCAAAAATTGATACAATAACTAAGAAGAAAATTTGAATACTTGAAAAAAAAAGCAATTTTCTAAAGCGAATATTTATTTCTTTAGATTAATTAACTGATAATTTACTGCATGTTTTGTGTGTGAAACGGAAGCATCCTTTTTTTCCAAAATGTATTTTAATGACATCTTTTTGTACATATACCAGGTGTCCCTACAAGAAGTCATAACATGAAGACTAGAATTGCGATTCATTACAAATAAAATGTAGACGTTTTATTGAATTTAATTAATAAAGTTGTTTGATTATTTTTTATAATTGTATCCAAAACACAGATTAATACCTCCATCTGCTCACAAGGAACTTAAAAAAAACGTATGTCGCCCGTTTGTTTTGTACCCTCTTAGTACGTGAAATTTCTTGAGCATTTGCTTGTGAATTAACCCAGGGAATGAAATGCGGACTCATTTTGACTACTCCTTGTTCGCGAATTAAAATCCTGCCATTTCTAGAAAGATTTAAATCTTCTTTTTCCAGCTCTGGTATCTACAGACCTTAACCCATTGTGTGGCCATTTAGTTAGACGCTTTTATTTCCATGCATAAGTTTCATATGAGTGTTTGGAAATCCTTTTTAAAATTCTTTTTAATAAATATTTGTAGAAAAGACCGATATATGGCGATAGAGGTAATAGAATTAGATTTAAATTGGGAGCTTGAAAAAAAATACCAAGAGGGTTGTTTATGAATACGTCTAACATTAAAAATACAATCAAAATATTTTTTTTGCATTGTAAAAAATATATTGGTAAAAAGGAACTTTTATTTTTATTGCAGAATTGTTATGATGCGATTTGTGTCACTGGGATAATGTAGTCATTAATTAATCATAATGTAGTCATTTGGTACATTTTAATATTTAAAGAATATTCAGGAAGAAAGTAAATTAAAATTTCTTTTAATAATTTTTCTAAATTATATACAACTGTTCAAAACAGATTTTTTTTTTTTTTTTTTTTTTTTGTAAAAAAATAAAAAGTTCCGAATTTTAGGGTTAAGATACAAAGGCTCTAGTGTCTCAATTGTACAAGTAATTTTCAAAAAGTGATGAGTGAAATGAACTCCTCGTTCGAAAACATAGAGAGCAAGATGTAATCAATCTGATTCCTTGTTCTCAATTTAAGTATTTTTTTAGAGAAACCTGAAAGGCACTTCCACTGTAATGCTTGTTTATCTTTGCAAATTATTGCCTTCTGGATTTTTCATGTCGTTGCTGTTTACATTTTTTTTTAATCAAAATATATATTTTCCAGAAAAGTTTAACTCTCTATCTGAAAAAAGTGTGGTTATCTATTAAAGTTTAAGTTGGATAGCTTCTTCCTTAACTTATACTCTGTTATTCGAATCTGTATACTGTTTATACTATTTATTCAAAATCTGTTATGCGTAGTTGTTGAAATTTCTCATTGAATTGTATTCACTTCAGTTAATCAGTGTCTTTTATTTATAAATATTTGTATGCATTCTGTGCCATCAATAATTTAAAAAAAATTATCTTTAAATTTGGAAAAGAATTGTAAAGAATTTATCTTCTATAACGATAATCGTTTTACAGTTCAACGTTGACTATTAAGAAAACATTGGTCACCAAATTTTTACATAGAATTACTTATTTAAATCTTCTCATTCAGTTTTAAGCAATCAGTCAATGCTTTTTTGTTCAAAAGAATAAATTCCTTCGCCTCAATTATTTGCTATAAAATTCTAATAGTCTGAAGAAAAATTTTCAGTTATTAGTTAGTGACAAACTACCTTTTAACAATACTTAAATAAGCAAAACCGTAAAACGGCAGTGATATTAAAAAGAAGCAAAAGAGATCTTTATCAACAAGTAGTTCTCATCTCTAATTTAGTTTAGTTATATTAACATCCCGTTTTAAAGCAACACTAGGGCTATTTTGGGACGGAGCTCGTCATTTTGAACCGCGGTCAGATGACGAGGACGGCACTTGACCTGTCACCCCTTCTCTCCACACCACACCACACCAGCGGGAGGACGCCTGGACAGGTCGTTTAATGTGCACCAGACCCGTTTACACGACGGTTCTTCCGTGGAATCGCGTCTCGAACCTGAAACCCTCCGATTTCGAAGCCGAGACCTTACCACCAGACCACTGCGGCCCTTGTTCTAGTCTCTAATTTCCAAGAATAGAAATATCTTTTATAGAAAGTATAATTCATATTATTGTGGTCAAAATTGTAAAAGACATCCTAGTTACAACGCGAAATGAAAAAAGAAATTTCCGAGCTTCTAACTGACAAGATAAGATGCAGGTATTGAACATCTCAATAGTAAAATTTTTAATTTAGAATTTAGAAAAATATTGTAATTCGCTTTCAATCCAATATTGCCTTATTTTTTAAAAGTTCCCAACTTGCCAATGTGTAACTTACATTTTGCAGTTTACAGGCAAAACGAATTAAGAAGAATTTCAGTAAAGAATATGAACCCACTTTTATTACATCAAAAGGTAATTAAAAGTTAAAGCGAAATCATTTGTGAAAAAAAATAATTATTCTACAAAATTAATAAATTTCCGGAAGCAATGGGAATGGTCCCCTAAAAACTTTCTCGCAAACTCTTTAATAAATACGTTATCCTAGTGAACGCCTTGCATGACACCGATGTACAATAGTTATGAAATATTAACTTTTGGCGTGAATTCAGCATTTTTACGGGATGTATTGAGTGATTCTTGGCGAGTGTTTTGGCGATTAATCTTTGGCGGTCAAAAATCGAATTTGGGTTCAGACACGCTCTTCCCAACCGATTGATATAAAAATTGGAGAAAAAACTACACTTAATGTTGCAAAATCATCTACCAGATTTGGTACATTTAAGTCTGCGTTTTTGAGGTATCGCGTTTACATGTTTTGACAGACAGTAAACCCCTTCTTGGATTTTGCTCAAAATTTAATAGGCGGCTGTACTAAGAATATTAAATATATGTACAGAATTTTATCTGTCTAGCTGTCTTCATTTTATAGTTATCATGCTAATTGTTATTCGGATTGATTTCCTCAGAACTGATTTTGCTTAAAATTTGGCAGAAATCTACATATTTGGCTTTAAGTCTTTATACCAAATTTTATCGGTCTAACTCAAAGCAGTTTTAAGTTATCTTTGTCACAGATAGACAGACATTTTCCAAAAATGTGTTTTTCGAGCCCAGGGGATTTAAAACGAGGAAATTCTTCAAATTCTCGAGTTCAAATTCTTTGGCGATTACCATACTTTTGTGGGGAAGCTTTATAAGTTAGATAACAGCTCCTGGATAGGAATGATCACTTTTATCTAGTGGTCATGTTACTCGGCTATGAGCCCAAACGTTGCGAGTTCGGTCCTCGCTATAACCAAATAACTACATTGGTGACCCGGGCGTGATTCACCACACTTTCTCTATACATCGTATACGAGGAAGTAAAAATATCATCAGTGTTATTAGTGGAAGTACAGAGAAGATATATTTATTTATATCTAATAAACCGAATTTGTACAAAATATATTTTGCATGTTGGATATTATAATCTCTCCTTCCTGTTTTTCTCCTTTCAGAGAAAGAAAGTACAGTCAAATAATGCTTTTGAGATTTATCTCACAAATCAGAGTGGGGGACAAACAATCATTGATAATATGAGTCATCAGATTTCAAATGAAATAAAAAGATGTTAAGATGGGAGTCATCAGATTTCAAATGAAATAAAAAAATGTTAAGATGGGAGTCACCAGATTTCAAATGAAATAAAAAGATGTTAAGATGGGAGTCATCAGATTTCAAATGAAATAAAAAGATGTTAAGATAGGTATTATGGTTCGGAATAGAGAAACTTACCATGGATTGAATTTCCATAAAGAGTGCGAAGTGAATTAGAATTCTTGAGATATCTCTCAAGACTGGGTTGGGAGGAAGACAGACTACAATTGATAACTGATTTATGGATGAAATAAACTTGGTATTCTTGGCTCTAGGTTTTTGGCCGGGGGGGGGTCCTATAAAAAAATACACTGTAGTTAAATTTGGGAGATTTCACTGAAAAAGTTTGAATGTTGGTGGACAAGAGACCGTGACATATCTAGTGATCATAGGCTTTCATATGAAATAAAAATGGACGAAAAGAGACAAGCGATTAGAATTAGGGAATTTTTTTTTTGGGGGGGGGTTCTAACTATTTGTAATACACAAGTATACCCAAACACTGTGGAACATTGCCATTGATATTTGTTCAAACGATGAATCTTCAAATTTTTTAAATAACAAGAAAGAATTCTAGAAGAATATTTTAATACTGAAGATACGACGATGGTTGTTATCTTGAAACATTTAATCGCTGCAGTAATAAAAGAAATTCTACGGCACAAAATTTCTCATCTTCAAAATAATACTTTAGAAGAAATATTTTCATCCCAAATTTTTTTATCCCAATAACAAAAAAAGTTTTCTAGAAGAAAATTTTAATATTGAAGATACTACATTGACTGATATTCTAAAGTGTTAAATCACTGCATCAAAAGAAATTCTGCGGCACAAAGTTTCCATCCCTTATACAACTCCTTTCTTCTTCTCTCTTTCCATATTTAAAAATCTCCCCCCCCTAAAAGAATAGCATTCTATAAGAAAAGTTTATATTCCAATGGCAAAAAACTTCTAGAAGAAAAGTTACAATTCCAGTAACAAAAATTACTCTGGAAGAAAGTCTGTCCCAATATCAAAAAAGTATTCTAGAAGGAAATTTTAATATTGAAAATACGACGTTGACTAACGTCCTGAAACGTTAAATCATTGCAACAAAAGAAATCCTGCGGCACAACGTTTCCATTCCTTATAAACATCCTTTCTTCTTCCCTCTTTCCATACTTTAAAAGGAAAATTTCCGTCCCTTCAAAATAACATTCTAGAAGAAAGGTTTCCATCCCAGTAACAAAATGTATTCTAGAAGAAAGGTTAAGTACCATTCCATAACTAAAATACTCCAGTAGAACGTTTTAATACTGAAAATATAGTAACAGCTGACATCTTAAACATCAAATCACTGCAGCAGAAAATTTCCATCCCTTATAAACTTCCTTCCTTCTCCTCTCTTTTCTTATATTAAAAGACCCCCCCCCAAATAACATTCTAGAATAAGTTTCCATTCCAATAACAAAAGTATTCTAGAAGAAAATGTACCTTTTTGTTAAGAAAAAATATTCTGAAAGAAAATTTTAATACTGAGGATATAGAAGGTTATTGAGAGGTTAAATTACTGCAGCACAAAGTTTCAATTTCTTATAAAACCCCTTCTTCCTTCCCTCTTTCCATGTTCTAAAAGAAAAGCTTCCATCCAACAAAATATTCTAGAAAAAAAAATTCCATTCCAATAATAAAAAGTATTCTTAATAATAGTGAAGATATAGCTGTGGCTGACATCTTGAACATTAAATTACTGAAGCAAAAAAAAAAAAAAAAAAAAAAAAAAAAAGGCTTCGAATAACAAAAAATATTTTAGAACAAAATTTTAATACCGAAGATACAGCAATGGTTCACATGTTGAAACATTAAATAATAGCAACCAAAAAAAAAAAATCTGCAGCACAAAGTTTCCATCCCTTATAAACTCCTTTCCTTCTTCCGCCTTTCTACATCATACAAAAAGTTTCCATCCCAGAAAATAACATTCTAGAAGATAAGTTTCATTCCAATAACAAAAAGTATTCTAGAAAAATAATAGTGAAGAAATATCAATGGCTGACATCTTGAAACATTAAATTTCTACTGAAAAAGAAGGCTCTGCGTCCAAAGTTTCCATCCCTCAAAATCGTCATCAAGCAATCGATACCCATCGTTTTAATAAGCACTTTCTTCACAAAGTAAACGTTAAGTGCGCGGCTTTTAATGAAGGATCAGATCATACAAGAGACGTATTTAATCCAATTAGTTTTAATGAAGTAGGAATGGAAATATCCACACCTGTGCGAAAACAAATATGCTTCGTTACTCTTTCTTCCAGAGAGATACATTAGACTGATTGGAAACTATAGCATTTTTTTTTTCCTTTTTTCCAAATATTTTTTTACATATTTTTTCTTTATCTTTGAGAAATTGGTGCCCTTTTTACTTCTCCAGTTCGAAACAAAAGAGTAAAAATTTCGTAGGGAAAGACTTAATTTGCATAATCGGCACTGATGGGGAAAGAGAAAGAGACAAGGCGCTCGTCCATTAACTGAATTTTGTTCCGAAACAAATTGCTCGTTCTGCAACAGACAGTCTAGCCTTCATTAGAGATTCATAAGGGAAAAAAGGGTAGGAAAAAATCTTACTAAAAGAAAAAAAGGGGAAAAGACAAAAGAAATAACAGAAACGAAAATGAAGAGCAGACCTTTTATCTAGAAGATACATTCCTCAGTAGCTTTGTTATTCAGGCAGCTGATATATTTTAGGGAATGCTCCCCCCCCCTCTATTGGGCACAGTTTGGAATTCAAATATTACTATCACATTTATTTGATAAATGACGATTGCTTGGATACTATTTGTCTAAAATAATACGGGAAATTATTTTATTATGAAGAAAATACCGTAAATTTGTTAAAAGCACTATAGATATAAATTTCAAATAAAAGTCAATTCTATTTGTAATTCCTTAACGAAGTAATAGCAGAGCATATTTACCATAGTATTTTGAACTTCTGCAAAGAATTATGGTGAAAAACAAAATTTATCTGGAGTGTTACAAATACAGAAAATGGCAATTAATAGAAATTTAAAGTATTTGACATAATATGTGCCAAAAATTGTTAAATAGTAATTGTAACCAAGTGAACACTAATCTAATTCATTTTAATGCCTTATTTTTAAATTTACAAAATCTTAAACCGTGTGATCAAAGTTCTTGAATGAAATGCTTATGTTTTCCTAGACATATTCAAATCTTTTTTCTTCAACAATTTGTGCTTAATATTGTTCATTCATTAAGTTTGATATTCACTATTTGGAATTTTGGAATACATTATCAAAAACAAAAGTCTTTTTGCACGACTCTGAATTTTAAAATATTATTTATTCATTTCAAAACATGTTTATTCATTGTATGTTTTACGAATTTGTGTTTATCTTTCTCAATGTTTCCAGATTTCAATTTTTTTAAATGGTTATTTATATAGATATTCCTCGATTTTGTTTTTGTATTATTATTTATTTCTAGAATAGATGAAGTTCTGTTATTTGCATAGCCGTGCCATAAAACCACCGATGGCGCCACCTAGCGACCAATATCAGAATTACAATTTTAATCAAAAACGACAAAAGAGATAAAAAAAAAAGTCACTAAGAAAGCTGTAAAAAGTCAATGATTAAAAACTAAATGACAAGTTTCACGCATTCGCATGAAGAATAGAAAGTATAGAACACGCATTTTTTTTTGGGGGGGGGGGTCCCGATTTCGGTGACCAAATTATTTTTGTGACACTGAAAGATGAGATATTAATTTGTCAATAAGCTTATTTACTGTTTTACCAGAGGTGTACAAACAGAGGGTCAAAGTGACATTTGATTCCCCTTGCGCCTGTTTTATTGGGTTTACTGTTTTACCAGAGGCGTACATACCGAGGCTCAAAGTGACATTTGATGCCCCTAGTGGGGTCGAGATAAAACATTTATGAATTTATGTATATTTTTAAAAATAAGATACCGTGAAGGGACGAAAGTATAATGAAAAGTTCAGGACCCATCTATATTTATTAAGTCATTAATGGTGGTTGCGGATGAAAAAGTTATGTTATGCCCGAACTCCTCGTTATGCCACTGGATGCCATAATACATAATTGAATTCTTTAGGTGATCCTTGCTGCACACTGTGTAACATGGCACATGTTGGTGCATGATGGCAGGTGGCAAGTATTAGGCAGTTAAAAATTCTGCAGTGAGAATCGACCAGGCAATTTAGGTCGACCTATGATATCATGGAAGTGGATCTTTAGGTAGGCTCATTCACAAAATAAACAGAACAAGTGTAAGGCTAAAGAACCACACACGTTTATTATCTATCAAAATTTGACTATTAAAAATATTTTGTCGAGAGAATCTTGAACATCAAGCTATGTGTAAGAAATTTAATTGAAATTGAACACATTCAGTCTTCTCGGGGATCAACTGATTGCTAAGTGTGGTTAATTTAAAAATATAATGAGGACTAAAACTGAATTTTGCATAGTATTTCTATCGTCCCTTATGCTTTTTAATAGTTTTGTAATGTCCTTAATTTTCAAGAAAATAATTATTCTATATATTCTTAATTTTTTTTATCTATGATACAACGTTCACTAAGTCATTTTCGATTATAACTTCATAAATTTTTAGAATATTGATACCATAACCTTGAAAACAAAATACAAGTCCTAATCCCTGGGAAATTCTTTAACCAAATCTATCTCCCTAAGTACTTGATTAAAGGAAATTAAATAACAATATTTGCTGAAATTTCCGAACTTTCCTTATTTAATACCCACGCCACTTATTATCAAGATCGAATGAGCATCTGTTCGATTAAGTTATGAGGCCTCCCTGACTCTAACCTTCTTCAAGACCACATTCTTATCCGCTCTTTTCATCCGATTTCCTCCGTCCCTGGGGCGTCCCTTTCTTATTAGAGGCAGCGGCGCGTGATTCATCAAGCCGGGGCGCAAACGTCTCCTCCGAGTACACGGCCCATTACTTCGGCCCGTGGTCTGGGGCCCTTTTATGGCCCCGTCTTATTCTTATCCGAGGTGCAAAGGGATTGGAGGCAATTAGCCGACTTCTTTGTTTGGACCCGGATTAGAGTCCGGCTAATAAGGACGCGTCACGGTTCACTTGACATAGATAGATATATGTGCCCGGAGAAATGGGATCCTTCAGATATTTTATGGAGTCCGAGGGCTGACTTTAATATAAGATCGAAGATTTATATGAGTATGTGATAGTTGCGGTTCACGGAGATTTAAGTAAAAAGCATCTGAGAATGCTAATGGTAACTTCCATTTCTATTACTTCTTAATTTATAATGAAAAAGTGGAAATTTTTGCATTGTAGTTATGGTGATGTTATAATATGACAGCTGCCTTGAAGTCTTACGCTATGACTTAAATTCTGAGTTTTCAAAAATTAATTTTGAACTATATGAATTTGAACTATTTAATGAATATTTTTCTATTCATACCTATTGTTAATAATAAATGAGCTCATTTTAATTCAAAATTGAAACAATGAATCAGAAGATTTGAATTCTTTGCGACTATCTTGACAAATTTGGCTTATATTCTGTATTGGTCGTCGCATTTGGCCAGACCAAAGTGGACCATATCAGTATGTTTTTATCTTCTTTGTAACAAATTTTTTCGTTCACTAAGTCCAGCTTTGAAAACTTATCTGTCCGGTGTCAAAATATTGCTCTAAGTAAAAGATTCGGAGCACAAGCAATTAAAATTATGAAATTTCTGCAAGAACGAAGCTTTGAAATCATTAGCGTTTAAAAACGACCATTGCCGACTTTTACAGTACATGTTGAAGTTTAACCGCCCTTTTTCTACATTTTTCTATATTTTTACCCCTGATTCTTCCGTGCTAATTTATTTTTACAGCCCCAGAGATAAATATTTAAAAAAAGCAAAGAATCACTAAACATTTTGGCGAATTCTTGCCATTTTATGCATTTTGGAGTTATCAGAAAAGTCCGTAGATGGCTAAATCCAAGGATCATAAAAATAAGCAACTATTCTTTCTTATATCAAGATGGTATTGCTTAACCATAAATCTTATCACATCAGTTCCTTCTTGGTTCTTAAATAATAACTCATTTTGAATAATTTAAATATTATCTGTCAAAAAATAATTATTATATTTTTAACTTGATGTAGTCATGTTTTAACAAAGAAATTGTAACTAAGCTATTACAAATTTTTGTTGATATTAGAGGAAATTTAAACATAAAAATAAATTTTCTTGATTAAATTTTGATTACATTTCCAGCAATCCTTAATTAGGCTCATAAAAATTTAGGCAACTGTGGATAGGCAATAAGGAAATATATATATATAAAAGTGAAATAAATATTTGAAAATTGAAATAAATACAGATATAAACATAGCATTTTCGTATTTATTAAAACTCGTATTAAAACCATAATGTAATATTTTTATTTATTTGCTATTTAATTATTTATTTTATAATTTTTTTTTATCTATTTAATATTTATTTTATAATTTTAATAATTTATCATTAACTAGTCATATTCGGAGACCATCCGGTTTCGCCGGGAATATTGGTTGTGTTTAATTTAAATTAATTTTCAGATATTAATAATTCTAAAAAAATCAAAGTTTGCGTGATGAAGGCGAGTTCCATGACGTAGTAGTGCCATTAAAATCATAATTATCTAATTTAAGATGTTCCAAATTATATATTCCTTTTTGTGGTAAAGTAATTTCACATTTTGCTTCTCGATACAAAATGAGCAGGTAATTAACATAATCCTTTCTCAGCTTCAACAATGAAATAAAGTCATGGGATTAAATATTTGATAAAACAATGAAAATGACTTGGATTTCATCGCAAAATGGAATTATTTTATAGAAAATCACGCAAAAATATTTTTAAAAGTTGTTGGAATTAAGGAAAAAAAGTTACACGGTAGTTAAATTAAAATGATTAAAAAGAATTTTTGAAATTTTAAAATAATGTAAAAACCAAATTTATACTGTAATATTTTCGGAAGTTAGGCAGAAAAAAAATACTCGTTTGATTTTTAACTAATTAAAATTTTAAAAAACTATAAAGATAAAGCCAGTTTTAAACATTATACTGTATGGTGTTTTTTTTTTTGCTTTAATATGTCTTTTATTTAAATAAATTTATGCAATAAAGTAAAAATCTTTGTTTGGTTCAACTAAATTTGTATAACATGAAAAATATCAAATATTCAAATCATTGTAAATTTGTGGAAACGTTTTATTTATTACGTCTAAAACGTTTTCAGCCGTTTCATTGAAAAAAGTCTATTTAAAAACAGACTTCTGCCGTGACCAGGATTCGAACCTGGGTTATTGCGGCCACAACGCAATGTACTAACCACTATACGATCACGGCGACGTTTAATGGTAAATAAAGAGCGGTTTTCCCATCAAACATTTCCTTCACCCCAGTTGCGAATTTTAAAAAAAGAAGGCTTTTCAGTCAGCCATGCCGTTATAATATGTTTGAAGTTCTAATCATGAAACAAATCAGCTGCGACGAACGGTTGATGACATAAACATTGATAAGGAAGAACAATGGTGAGCAAAACTTAAGTAACAGGTGCTTTTTTGCCATATCTCGGCAAGGAATCATCCGAAAGACATGAAATTCAGAAATGAGAGACAGCATTTTGTACTTAAACGATGACGAAAGCATAGTTGCCCAAAAATGAATACAATGCATATAGTATGGAATCAAACAAACAAAAAATTTTATTAAACTCATAGTATTATTACGCATAATTGTCTGTCTAAGATAAATAGCAAGCAGATATTCATTAGTATGGGATATTCCCTCCCCTTACTGCAATGGTTCCTTCGCACAGTCTCTCTATACTCAGCACCAGATTGTCCAACAATTCTTGCGGTAAGAGTACCCATTCCTCAATCAGCATCTGTTTCAGTTGTTGGGTGCTTCCCGGAAGATGCAATTGTGCCGCAAAGCGTCTCCCTAAAGCATCCCACACATGTTCTATGCGATTTAAATCAGGAGAGAATGTTGGCGAATCCATTCGAGTGATCTCTTCACTTTCCAGTAGCTGCTGAACATCAGCAGTCCGTTGTGGCCGTGTATTATCATCCATAAGGCTGGTCCAATAGCGCCTCGAAACAGATGCCCATGGGTTAAGGGTCACCTACTTATAATAGCGATCTCCGGTTACATAAACTCTGTCGAAAACGTGGAGCTCAGTCCGCCCGTTCAGCATAATGCCTCCCCAACGGCAACTCCAGGACCACCCTAACGACCTCTTTCCGTGATGTTACTGCTATGAAACCGAGTCCGGATCTCTGTCTAAATCAACTGGCGTTGAGAATTACTTGTGGCACTCAAACGACTCTCATCCGTAAAGAGCACACAACTCCATTAATAAGATGTCCAGTTTTTGTGCTCCTTACACCACTCTAAATGGTGCCACCGATGGCCAACTTTCAAAAGATGCAGCATTCAGGACGGTGGGCGAATAGGCCACTTTTATGAAGGTGTCTGGTCACAGTAAACCGAGACACCCTGTTGCTATACACAGTTGCTGAGGAGTGGTGCTTGCTGACTGGTATCGGGCTCTTTTCGCCCGCAGGACGATATATCGGTCATCCACTGTAGTTGTTTTCCCAAGGAGGCCACTACCAACTTTTCTAACAACGGTACCTATGGTTTGGAAGGCTCTCCAAACGTGCCAAACGACACTTTTGTTGATTCCGAACTCTTCAGCTACACTGGTCAAACTGAGCCCCTCCTTCAGCTTTCTGATCATCGCGTGCGAAGCGTCCAAGTGATTTCTTTTAGCCATATTTCATGAAAGAACTCACTTGCACTTGCAGCGAGTGTCTTTGATTGTGTCTCCGTTATTCCTTCCCTTGTAGTCTTCAGCTGCGCGCGCCGACCGCACGCGTTTTGTGTACATTCACGTGGTCTATGAAGTTATGTGACTGATATTTGCATATGCATTATCTTTATAAACTGTATTGCGTATTCATTGTGCTGATCGCAATAACCCCTTTTCTGCAATTTCATGGCTACTTGCTTAAAATTTACATTGCTGCTTAAGTTTTGCACACCAGTGTATTAGTTTTCATCCACTCCAGTAGAGGGATTTCTGAAAACAAACGAAATCACTGCACGTGAAGTCTAGCCACATTATAAAGCATAATGCGCATTTAACTATTTTATTTATAGCATATGCCAAGACCCTTTCACTCTTAGATCCAAAACGAATTTCAGAATTTCAAAAAGGCATCAGAAATTCCATTAGCGTTTCAATACGTCGAAAATATTTGAAAGAAGCATAGAATGCTTTATAATTTAAATTACTTTAATTTGAAATCGTTTCTCGACTGAGATTTCTATCGTTTATTTGAAAGCTGACTGGGCCTTGAAGAATAGTTTTAAAATGAGTATTTATTCAGATAGTGCTTTCGTCTATCCGGGTCTTGAGAAGTTTCTATATCTAAATTTGTCTTCAGTTTAAAGATAAGAGAAAACAATCCCGTTGCTAATGGTTATATAAGTTTAGCTTGAATGAAAGTATATGCAGGTAATCCAGGTAATGCAACGATGAACCATTCTGCAAAATTAGAAATTGAAATTGTTCTATGTCGCAACGACCCGCCAACCCGAAAGGGTATAAAACCTTGAAGGTCACCGGGAAGAAGATGTTGAAATTGGGAATTATTTTCATATTCCTATTACACATTTTTTTCCTTCCTCATATGCGTAGTATAGAGATAGAGTATCAAATAGTATAGTATCAAAAAATTCGAACTCGCGATTTTGACCTCACATTTTCGACCACCCTGAGTTCTCAAAACTCATTTGTTTAAAAATTCCCGTCCATCTGTCTCTGACAAAGATAACTCAAAAACGATTTGAGATAGACGATTGAAATTTGGTATAAAGTCCTTACTCCAAATTCGTTGATTTCTATCGGATTTACAGCAAAATCTGTTTAGATCAAATCGACCTGCTGGCTGTTTGAATATTAGTTAAAACAATAACTACAAAACAAAGAGAGCTAGATGGATAAAATTCGTAATAACAACATTTATAGTTTAGACACCTGCAAAAGCTTGAATCAAATCCAACTAAGGGTTGACTGTCTGTAAGTCTATAATTTCAGAAATCAGTAATCAAATCAAAAACGCAGTGACTTAAATATATCAAATTTGGTATGGAAATGTGTGACTACAAATGCAGTTTTGTGACAAGTTTTTGTTTCAATCGAATGAGAAAAACGTATCTAAAACACAAATTCTATTTTTGCATACCATTAACGCATGTCAGGGATTCATCGCCAAATAATTCGCCAAGGATGAGAGATTCAGTAAAAATGTTAAATTCACACCAGAGTTAATATTTCGTAAGTATTGCATACCAATGCTATATAAGGTATTCCCTGACATGACAAGTTTATTAGAGAGTATACGAGAAAGTTTTGGGAAGACAACTCCAGCTGGTTTCTGCTGAAAAGGATAATGCAATATCCATAAATAATGTTACAAAATTTTCGGGGGTTCGTTTGGATAGTGGGAGTTATATGGTGTGGAGTACACTCAATCAGCAGCAGGCGGCAGTAGAAAAGGAAACAACGACGTTTATTTACACGAAGACACACAGGACAGCACAAAGACAACAACTATATACAGCACAAGAGACGATTATCTTCAGCCGAGACGTGCAGCATACAACCAGACTACTGCAGACAGTAGCGCACTGCTTAGTTCAGCAGTAGCTTCACTCCGTCGCTGCTCCGCTTATCTCTGGAAGGCCAGTTCTTTACTGTCGATTCCGACTACTCTTCGACTACTCTCCGATCTGGTTCCCGACGACCCGGCAGCTGTGGCTGCTTCCTTTTATAGGTCTCAGGAGGCGGGGCTAGAAGCCTCTCAACCAATCAGGAACGTTCGAGGTGTAACTCGGTTCCTACTGGACGGATCGGGAAAGTTCTCGATGTTTCGGGTATAATCTATTTCGGCGCCCAAATCGCCAAATTCGTCGCCAAGTCGCCAAATGGTTGCCAAGTTTGTCGCCAAGCTCTGGGACCTCCTATGGAACCAACTATGTTGGGAAGCCGCATCACAGATTCGTAACAATAATTTGAATCTTAATTAACTAGACTTCGAAACTGAAAATATAATCAAGAATTTTATTCCGATTCATGCCTTCAGCTATTAAGCTTAAATAAATGCTTGATTTATTTTTGCTACTAGATATGATTCATTTATAATTTTTAGTAATCTTTTCCATGTTTCTTCTTCTGCATCATGTATTTTTTCATTGTTAAAAAGCATATCAACCATTAAGGTTTTGAATGTAGTCATATACTAAGTAAACCTTCAATACATAAATAAATAGTTTCGAATTGAACTAAGACTTCAAATCCATTTAATAAGCCTCCCATATATGCATTATTAGTTCACGGCAAACATACTTGGTTAATAAATATTTTAATAAAGTGTTTTTAGAAGTGTCGTTACTCAGAATCGAGGAATTGATCGAAATGTCAAGAAATATTGTATCTGTATTATAGACTCTGGTAAGCTAATTCAAAGTTTGAATGTTTGGGAGTAATATGGTAGTTTGATTATTGTCTGTCTCCTTTATTAATTATTCCGTAACTGTTTTATACGTTACATTATTATTAAGTTGGTTGAACCAGAGTTTAACCCCCTTCTTCGCGAAATTACGATAACGCGCCAAAGCTGGCAACCTCCAGACTGGCAAACTTATTATCTTTCGTCTTTATTATGCGCTATGATTGGACCTCGCTTTTGAACATTCCGTAAAACACGGAGTAAGACCGTTGTCGGCGAGTTGGCGATTTTTGAAAATTGCGCTAAGCAGGGGGTTAAACTCCGGTCGTACCATTAAGTTTCCTATGCTTGGTTCAAGATTTCACTATATCTATAAATAAATATATACGTTTATGTTTGTAAATGTATAGTTTTAATTGTATTTATAGTTGCTTATTTCCATATAATATTTTATTTTTATTTATATGTATTTTATTTATGAATTATTCCTTTAGTATGAATTTTATTATGCTTTAAAAATGCTTAGGCAGTTTATTTATCATTTAATTAAAAAACCCCATTGCGATTTTCCGGATATTATTTTAACAAGCTATGTTGGTACTTTTCCGTTAGTCGGGCGCAAGCGAACAATCACCAAATAATGCAGAATTCCGCCAAATTTCTTATGCTAAATTCGCGTTTGGTTCACACTCTGTTAACTGGGTGCAAAAGAAAAATCGCCAAATAATATAGAATTCCGCCAAATTCGTGTTTGGTTCACGATTGGCGACGTTTGCGCCCGGCTAACGGAAAAGTACCGCTATTATATATTTGTTTGATTTTTAGTGTCGAGATTTATGCTTATAACTGTATTTTAAATTTTTGAAAATTTTATAGTCGACATATTTATGCCGTACGTTCTCTTCTATACTTGTCGGTTGTAACGACGACCAAAAAGCACACACACCCACACAAAATCGCCAATTTGGCGATTCCAATCATCACACTATATAGCATGTGATTCGTGCGTTCAAAATTTTTCATAATAAATAATAATTTACTTGAGTATATTTTTATAATTTGGCGAAATTTTTTGACGCATTTTGGTAGCCATTATAACCAAATTGTAGCAACTCTTGTATAGATTGCAGTGAAATGAAAAAAAAATGAAATCACTTTTATGGTAGAAGGATGTAAGCACAGAAGCCCATGTACATCATGACTAAATCAAACGAAATCGATTTATCTAACTGGCTCTCTTCATTAAAAGAAAAGCTTCAGTTCATTTGCATAGAAAGTTTTCTGAGATTTTCGTTAAATAAACTAAACGAGAGGGGAAATGCTTCGCCTCCTATCGCAAAATTAGCTAAAGAATAAAAATGCTCAGATAGTTATTTCAGTTCAAAACTATTTGAAAAGATTTCACAGAAAATGAGCCTTCTACCCGGAACATCTCTAAGGATTCCATTACCATTACAAGGAACACTCATCGTAATGACCGCTGTAACCAATCGCTGCTTAATTGCTTACTGCTGAGACTGACCAATTAAGAAAAGCCAATTTTCCTGAATTGTTCAATCAACTGAATAGGATAATCTAGAATACGATTTGAATAAGAATTGTTTATTTTAAAACTATTCAGTGAAAAATGCAATGCATATTATTAGATAAAAAAATTCATATTTTAACAAAATTTGATCGATTTGATTTTTTTTTAATATTTTGATATGTGGTTGAAAATATTAGATACTAGCCGCCTTTGTCGACCAACTGGTACGCAAAAATTATTCGTTGCAAAATTATTCGTAAGTTTCAGATGATTATTTTATAAGTAACTTAATTAATATCTTCTCCAGCAAAATATTTTTAAATTTCAAATTTTAAATATCATGTAACATACTATTTTAGAAACTAAACATTGTGCTGTACGTCTCTGTAATTGTCGATGATTTATTAAAATTTGGAGCTTGGTTTTGAAAAAGAAAAGTCGAAGAACATACTTGTTGAATAGAAGTCTGTTCGTAAAAAAAATGTAAATACAGAATCAAGAATCATTCATTTATAAAATTTTGTTTGTATTTCAGAACACATTTCATATCTATATTAGGAAGATTATTCAATAAAAAAATTCTTTGATTCACAAAAAATAATGAATATACATTAATTAAAAAGTAAAATATCAAGCTACAAGAGTAAACACTCAATAATATAAAAAAAAGTTAAAAACTTTCTTATTAAACTAAAAAGTTTAAAACTAATTTTTTAAAAAAATTATTCGTTGCTTACTTTTGAAGTTAAAAGCTCTTTGTAATTGTCGCAGTATTAATTTTCTTTTTATTAAACGCTTGTTTTAAACAAAAATCTTTTTATATAGATAAAAATATTCCCCCTAATTTTTTCCTTCTACAATAGAAGAAAAAAAAAACAAGAAGAGAAAAAAATCTTTGTAGCAACAATAGAGATGATTTCGTTTTCATTCAAAATAATGAAAATATTGTTGTAAAATATGTTTAAAGTTTTTATAAATTAATTACATCAATATTTACGAATTTTACAGCAACTAAATCAGTATCATTGAAAAGATAACTTCTTGAGTATTGAAACTATGTAAAAATCATTTTTATACAGGAATATTTTCAGAAATAAATGAGGAAAAACATCAAAGTGTCGATAAATTTTTAATTAATAAAAATTAGAATTTCAAAAAAATCGCTTCAAGATGCACATTTTCATCTTCCTAAATATGTATTTGTAAATTTGACAGCTTTAAATAAAGCGGAGAGCTTTGTAAACAAATAGAGAGCTAAGATACACACATACTCGCACACTTTTCATTTGTTAACTTGTTTTTATTAATTCCCTTTCTTGTCTGTTTGTAAGTTTGTTTGGTACAAATTTGCAATCGATATTAAACTAACTTCTCAGTGAGTTCAAGATTTTAAACATAGCTTAGAACTGGATGACAATGCCATATTAGCTTACTTTTCTGTCTGTCCAGTACAAATGTCATCGTGTTAGCTCATACAGGAATCAGTTTAAAATCGATTGTAAAATTTCACACACATAGAAAATATCCAGCAGGAATTTTCTTTCAGAATCCAGCAGGAGAGGGAACCTCGGAGCTTCGCTCTACGATCTCTCCAAACGGCTGAAATTCTCACTGTCCCTCGCTTTAGCTGTATCCAAGTTACGACTCATTACCACACGATTGGCTACTCCACACACAATTTGATGCTGCTTCCACAATAGGCAACAAGATTCGGCAAACAGCTGGGTTC
Organism: Argiope bruennichi; assembly: GCF_947563725.1. Classification (NCBI taxonomy): domain Eukaryota; kingdom Metazoa; phylum Arthropoda; class Arachnida; order Araneae; family Araneidae; genus Argiope; species Argiope bruennichi. Next base: position 64,370,695 of record NC_079154.1, read on the forward strand.
AGCAATAGCTTGATCTCCACACAACGCTGGCACTCCGCCATTGTTTCGCTATCCTCTCGAAAACTCGTTACTTGTCTACGACTCGGACTACGCTTCCGATCTGGTTCATTGCTGCTTGATACTACCGCCCTTTTATAGTTCCCGGGTGGCGGAACTAGAACCTTCTGGGACAATCAGGTGAATCTCAGTTTCTATTGGATGGATCGTTAAAATTCTTGAAATTTCCAGCATTATCCATTTTGTCTCCAAAGTCGCCAAATTCGTCGCCAAGTCACCAAGTTTGTAACCACGCTCTGAGACCACTGGCTTGGCACCCCAGCAGCATCTAATACAGATGATTGTAAATCAGTCTTTCCGTTGATAGAACTAACCATGTTGGGAAGCAACTTTACAAGCTTGTAACAATATTGCACATTATATAATCATTCCTTTAGTATTCCTACAGTCAAAACTTTATCTATTTGGAATGATCCAAACTCATTGCCAACGTTTCAATCTGCACGTGGAAGAAGCTGGATTGATGTCACCTTATCAACTAAAGACCTGCATGACAAAGTAATGGGCTGGAAGGTAATCCAAAGTACTTTGAGTGACCATGGCTTTTTGGATTTTCAAATTAATATGGGTGGCAAAGTTGTTTCAGCAGAAAGATTTAAATTAAGCAAGTGGAAAATTCGAAAAATTAGTTTTCAAGTGGCTGAAAAATATGCTGATATAAGAGAAACAATGCAAAGGATAAAGACTAAAAAAGATTTAGAAGTATGGGTAGAAGAATTTACAGAATTCATTCAAGGAATTAGCCAAAGATCGAACAGTAAAGAGACAAATCATCTCAGGGTCCCCTGGTGGGACACTGAACTGGAGAAACAAAGAAAACTGACAAGAGCCTTGCGGCATAGATACCAACGATGTAAAAACACTGAAGAGAGAATGAAGAGAAGACAAATTTATAAAAAGAATGAATCAATATACAGAGGGATGTTAAGAAAGAAAAGTATTGAATGCTTTGAAAAGTTATGTAGCGAAAAAACGAGAATGAACCCTTTTGAGCTACCTTATAAATTAGCGGCAGATAAAATGAAAAGGAAAACAGTTTTGCACGGTGTCAAAAAACAGGATGGTACAAAAACCAAAAATACAAAAGAAACTATAGAAACTATTGTGAGATGCCTTTTCAAAGAGGAACAATCCCAACAAGAAAGTAAAAAGCAGAAGAAAACGAGGAAAAGTATCGAGTTATATAAAACAAAAGAAAAAGATAAAATATTTACAATAAATGAAATAAGAACAACGATTAATAAAATGGCCAAAAAGAAAACACCTGGATTAGACAACATCCCAATGGAGATGCTTGCTGAAATTAACAGAAAGAATCCATTCATACTTTTAGAGTTATACAACAAGTGCCTAGAATTAGGTGCGTTCCCTAATCAGTGGAAGGTAGCAAAACTAATTTTAATTCCTAAAACTAATAGAGACTTAGAGGATCCTAAATCCTATAGACCAATTTGTTTGCTAACAACAGCAAGTAAAATCTTGGATAAACTGATAACTCAAAGAGTACAGCACTTATAAACGGCACAAAATAGACTGCATCATGATCAACATGGTTTTAGATATAACCACTCTTGTGAAACTGCCCAAAATGCACTATGGAGTAAAATAAAAGGTGCGATGAATCAAAAACTAAAAACAACAGTTATATCTTTGGATGTAGCTGGAGCATTTGATTCCGTATGGAGGAAAAGCATTTTATATGCCCTTATAAAAATGAATTGCCCGAGCAATCTTTTTGAATTAATTAAAGATTACTTACATGAAAGGAAATGTATCTACCAAGATGGAGAGAATAATTGGGAATTTATAATGGATAGAGGAGTGCCACAGGGCTCGTGCAGCGGACCGTTATTCTGGAACTTGGTTATGAATTCTGCATTTAAAATCAATCTTCCAGTGAACTGCTTTATGCAGGCGTATGCCGATGATGTGCTACTAATAATCTCGGGAAGAACAAAAGATGAACTGGAAATTAAAGGAAAACAAATAATTCATAGGCTAGTAAAATGGGGCAAAATTCATAAACTTGAGTTTAATGAAAGGAAAACAATTCAAATGCCTATTACATTTGGAGAACGTTTAAAATTAACAGATCCACCTAACATAAAAATAGGCAATAACAATATAAATGTGTCAAATCAAATTAAGTACTTGGGAGTTACATGGGACAGTAAATTAACATTTACGTCACATTTTAATAAGGTGAAGAAAAAAGTGGATGTATTAACATATAAACTAGTGACAGTTGCGGATAAATTTTATGGAAAAAGGAAATACCATCTAAGAAGAATCTACACTGGGGCCATTGAGCCATTTGTTCTTTTCGGGCACGGAGCATGGGGACATAGGCTAAATCTAAAGAAAATCAGAGAAACATTAAATTCAATCCAACGGCGCCCTCTCATCATTATGTCTGGGGCTTATAGAACCCTTTCTACAGAAGCCCTTCAAGTGATAACGGGAATTTTGCCAATGGACCTCAGAGCAACGGAAATGTTCACTAAATTTCAAATAAGAAATTCTAGTAATAAAGTTAAAATAGGAAACAAATGCTTCAGCAAAAAAGATTATGAGATGTATTTTTACAGATTCGAACAACATCCTGCAGAATGGTTTATTCACGGTTTTCAAATTAAAATCCCAGATATGGATGGAATAGAAATTTTTACAGATGGTTCAAAAGATGAAAATAAAGTAGGAGCTGCAATAGTAGTATACTACTATGGGAAAGAGATCGATAAAAGTCTTGTGAAATTATCGAACCATGCCACAAGTTTCCAGGCAGAAGTGCAAGCTTTAAAGATGGCCATTGAATATTGTGAAAGGGTGGAGGACGCACAGAAGTGCTCAATTTTTTCAGATTCTCTCTCAGTCCTACAAGCCATACAATCTTCTCACAATTGTAATAAGGAAATATGGACGATAAAAGAAAAGATAAAAAGTGTAAAAACTAACAAGTGTATAGAGTTGAATTGGGTTAAGGCCCATATTGGGATATATGGTAATGAAAAGGCGGATCAATATGCAAAGTTGGCGGCACAGAAAGAGGGTGTTGATATGGTTGTCCCCAAATCAAATGGTGTCTTAAAATGGGAATTAAGAGAAGAAATAAAGCTGCAATGGTTTGACAGATGGTATATGTCCAAAAACGGAAGAGTAACTTTCGATTTTATTCCTAATCCAGAAATAAAAATAAGAAGATACCATCCACTGATAATTCAAATTATATCAGGACATGGGAGATTTCCTGCATATTTCCAAAGATTTGGAAGACTGCAGGACAATAAATGCATTTGTGGAGGAATCGGTACTGTTTACCACTATTTAAAGGAATGTATTGAAATCTCGGAGTTAAGAAAAAATCTGAAAATTATAAATAATGACTTAAGTACAGTACTGATGGTACCAGGTAATCTTAAAACTCTGAAGGACATGATGTCAAAAATTGTCAGTTTTTTACCAACTATTTGAGAGTTTGTAGATAAGGAAGAAGGACAATAATTGACACTTTGTGGCCAATTACCTCGAGGAGAATGTCAGTTTGACAAATCGGTCAATGCAAGGATAGACAATACTCAAGATAGCAGTCGGCCACAACAAATCCTGTCGATACTGCTACGTTCAGTGGTGGCGGGGTGGTCGGCTGTACGCAAGAAGAAGAAGTCAAAACTTTATCAAATTTTCCTTTTTATTATTGTTATCAATTTCTTGCATAATCGGAATCTTTATGATTTACGTGGGGTAGGATTTAAGTTCACACGATGGCAGAATGCAGTGACATCATGGCGCGTGTATCTTCTCACCCGATCGGCAACTAGAGGAGCGAGCAAAAGGCGTTGAAGTTGTTGGCAATTTTGATGCTTGGGTTTTTAATTGGTGTAAAAGGCAGTAAAACTTTTTCTTTTTTTTTCGGTTTTTTTAATTGTTTTCTTGTTCTAAACATTGTGCTGTCTTGTAATTTATAATTAACCCTTATTTTCATTTTGTATAGTATACCATACATACAACTTTATAAAAATATATTCATTATATTATATTATCATTATTTTATAAATATATAAAAATATATTTATAAAATATATTAAAATATACAACTTATATAAAATATATTTATATAAATATATTTTTTTGCTTTTCTTCAAAAAAGCAATCTTGCCACGATAAGGGTTAAAACTATTTTAAATATTATATATTTCGTATTTAATCGGTTTTGAATACCACACTCAAACCCAAATTTATTTGTCTGTATATAATTGACTGTAATGTTTTAACGTACAATCGAAAACGTCGTCTACTAAACAATCACAAAAAACTCGTACGTTATCTATCTCAAAGTAGTTTATGTTTTATATTATCTGATTGTTAATGTCACTTACTTTATTTGAATCCCAGATTCTTCGTAATAAATTAAATACTCTTAACAAAAGCAAGAAGATAACAACTATTTTTTTAAATCGACATCTTTTTTTGTTTCTGGAATATTACAACAACATTACCACTTGCGCTAAATTAAAAAAAAATTGTAACAACGTTGTCATTCACTTTAATTTATAAATTACAAACGTAGATATAACAATAATGAATATCAAAAAATTGTCTTTTTAATGATACTAATATTTTAATAAACAAATTAAATTTCTATTTTTTAATAATTTTTAAAAAAATCATTTAATTGTATTTATCAGCAATTTAGCTCGCATGAAATAAAAAAAAACTGAACCTGCACGAGAACGTTATGCGTGCATGTGAAATAATTAGCTGTTATCAACGAGTTGCCATCACATTGACAAAAGCTCAAATTAAAAAATAAGTTAATATTATTGAAATAAATAATAAATATCATTTTTTTCTAAAAAGTAAATGAAAAATATAAGAAATGTGATTTTTCTGTTTTCATTCTAATGTTTAATGCCTTTTATTTCTTTTTTTATAAACCCTACTACCACTATAATAAACCTGACAGAAGTCGCACGAGTTCTAGGAATCCAAGTGTGTGGTGCAATATTAAGATAAGACGTCGAAAAATAACTAAAGATTACAAGTATTTGTCAAATATCCAATTAAAAAATATTTTTTATATGAAATGAAACAATATTTTTGCATAGACGTTGGCATTCTTTTATTTTATTCAATAATTTGAATAATTATTTCTGGCAACTTTCTTTATATAGTTTTATTTATGTTTTTATAATTATGATTCTTTAGAAGTACTCGTCAACAAGAAGATCATCCTAATATAACAAATACTAAATATTTAACATTATATTTTATCAAACAACAAATGATTGAAATGATATGGAAATGGATTTTTTTAAATTCAATGAAGACTTTTAATTGCCGATATTCTGATTAAAGCATTTTACCGGCTAAGGCCTCTTTTTATTTAAAACTTCGATAAAGTTCCACATAAACTTTCTTGCCGAAACTTCTCTTATACTTAAAGCACCCGGTGATTTAATACTCGCTGAGACGGAATCTATCCAGTCAACCCTTCCTAATTCGTCTTTCAAGTCATCTATCTTTCCCTGTCTTTGTATAATCTTGGGACCCGCTCCCCCTGACGCAAATCCCCAGATTTCCAAGACTCTGGCTTAAGACCTTTTTCGTCATCCCCCGGGACTAGACAGCGAAGAAATTTCCTCACCAGTTGCAGCAGCTTGCCAAGATACTCTTCAAAGTGGATTTTTATACAAAATAACTCGTTACTGCTTCTACTTTACCTATATTCTTGTTGTCAGTTATCTCTTCTGGCCATGTTTGCATAGTCTGCATGGAAGAAATAGGAAGCGTATGTATATACTTAAAAATTGCTAGGGATTAAGAGGCTATTGGAGGAATTTAATTTCATTTGATTGTCAATAAAATTCTTGTAACTTCATGCGAACTCCTTTCAAAACCAGCGGGAGTGGTCGCTCAAAACTTTCTCGCATTCTTTCTAATAAACTTGTTGCTATTGGCGATCAGCGAGGATCGAACTCGCAACCTTTGGGTTCGTAGCCGAGTAACAAGACCACTAGACAAAAGAAATTTCTCATGTCTCGTAGCTGTTATCTGGCTTATAAAGCGTCACCACATTACTCACCCTTCAGTGCGTCGGAGGTGAGACGAACGATTTTTTGTCTTTTTTTTTTGCTGTTATTAGTGGTGATATATTGGATGTAGCGTCTTATCCATTTTTTTTGGCTGATTATTTATCAGCTTTATTTATTTATTGGCTGATTATTTATCAGCTGCATTTTTTTTTCTCTTATTGGCCGATTATTTATCAGCTTCATTTTATTTATTGGCCGATTATTTATCAGCTTCATTTTTTTTTTCATTTTTTATTGGCTGATTATTTATCAGCTTTGATTTTATTTATTTCTGGTAGAGGGCGCTACAACAGTTGTATGAAGGTTTTTTTTTTTTTTTTTTTTTTTTTTTTTTTTTGCGTATCACGTCCGGGTCATCAATGTTGCTATTGGCGATCAGCGAGGATCGAACTCGCAACCTTTGGGTTCGTAGCCGAGTAACAAGACCACTAGACAAAAGAAATTTCTCATGTCGCGTAGCTGTTATCTGGCTTATAAAGCGTCACCTTGTCATGCCAGAGAACGCCTTACATGGCACTGGTGTACAATAGTCACAAAATATTTTTGGCGAGAATTTAGCATTTTTGCTAAACTTATCGTGTTATTCTTGTCGAGTGATTTGGTGATTAATCCCTGGAGTGAGGGTAACAATATCTAAAAGTCGAATTTTTGTTTTAAACTCGTTTTTCCCATCCGATTAAAACAAAACTTTGATACAAAATTGTACTTGTGGCCATAAAATCCCAATCTGATATATTTAAGCCGCTGCGTTTTTGAATTATCGCGTTTACATGTTTCTGAATGTACAGAATGACGGATAGTCAACCCATAATTAAATTTGATAAATGTCTACTCTATAGATGTTAAATCTGTGTACGAAATTTTATCTATATAGCTCTCTTTGTTTTATAATTATCGTATTAACTTACATCCGAACAGCTGGACAGATAGACTTTTTCTGGCTATATTTTGCTCAAAATTTGATAGAAATCTACACATTTCATCCGTCTAGCTCAAAGCCTTTTTGAGTTATCTTCGACACACACAGATATTTAATTAATTACAGCCAATCAGCCCTTTCCCACAGAACTACGTCTTATAAACAAGGATTACTGTGACTGACGAAACCACAGGTTTCTGGCAGACACAGACAGATGGGCACTTTCCAAAAAAGTGTTTTTCCAACCTAGAGAAGTCTGAAACGTGGAGACTCGCTAAAATCTTCAGTTCTAATTCTCTCACGATTTCTCTTTCTCTGTACTATCTATATATGAGAAAGTAAAAATTAATGTTATTTTTTCAAAATTTTAGCTTTATTAAATGACGAGGTTCATACATAGCAGCAATCCATTCCCTAAATTACAATATTTAATGAAGTTTTCCCCATGATAATAGAGTTAATATGCACCTAGACAACATATACAAAAGTATACAATATGAGGACAGTTTAAGTTCGGTATTTAACAATTTTTCAAAATTATGAAACATTATTTTAATTTGTCCTCAGAGAGATGTTGATCATGATGTTCTTGCGATATTAAGGGATATCAGATTGCGGATTTTCAACCAAATTTCAAAATACGGACAAAAAAATAAGCTAAATAAGCCATCACTCTCTCTGGAAGTCGACATTTTTCTTCCACTTGTTTTCAAAGATACAGTCTTCAAAAGTTGGAAGATGTACCAAGTGTCTCCTCCAACCATTGTTAATAGCAACCAAACATCAAACCTGAGAAGTGTCATTTTATTCTTTATATGCCTTTATTTTGCTTCATTTCGACTTATTTTAATAACCTCAATATCTTATTTTATATTGCTTCTAGCATATTCTAATTATTGCATTTTAGAAGCACGTAATGGAAGTTATAAAACATTTAATTCAGTTGCCGTGAAATATATGGAAAGAGAAAGTGAAGAATCGTCCCTCTGCTTTCAAAATTGCCAACGTGAAATGCACACCTTCAGAGCTCCGAAATAGATTTGGATATCACAATCGGGTCTTAAAAAAGAAAGGAAACTCGCCAAATAAATAGAAGATTCTACACGTTATACATATGTAGGAACAATGATTTTTATTATAATATATCAGAATCTAGAACGGCTTTAACTCTGGAAGTAACAAAATTCGAATTAGTGTTTTTCCGCCTCTATGTTACCAAAGTCACGTGAGGAGAGGATGACTTGGAATGAGCAAACATAAAAAAGATGTCACTTGCATGTAAAATTTTTCGATTGATTATAAACAAGTCACAAAAATATGTCATAAATACATGCAAAATCCGTCTTAAGGTTTCTTTTTTTCAAAAAGTATCCTTATCAATTACAAATAATTATGAATATTAAAATGAAATGTGAGCTATATTGACAGAGAGTCAGTGGTAGATTTAGGTATTTTGCAGCTTTAGGTAAAGAGGACATTTTTTTATTAAAATGATCATTTTACTTTCAAATGCCAATGCATTTTTAACAAGTTAATGTTTTATTTAATTATTTTTATTTTGTTAAATTTATGAAAATGCCTTTATTTTTAGTTACCTATTATATTTCCAGACTTCCTGGCATTCACATTTGGGCACTATATTATTGAAGTGGATATTCGATGTTTATAATTATTCTAATAATAAAGTAAATGTAATGAAAATATAAGAACTTATCCAGTTATATTTGATAAAGTATTAATATTATTAAATATTTTATAATATGCATGCTTTCAAACTTATTTATTTGGCAAATAAGAAAATAGTTTTTTTATATGACCCATGACTATAAAAAATAAATTTAAATTAATTAAAACATAAATAAATTTACGAGAATAGACAGAAAAGTGAGTTATTTTCCTAAAATTATAAAATCAGTTTTAAAGTAATAACTAATTTTTATAGCATTACATACTGTTTACTATTACTAGTTAAATAATAATGTTTCATTATAAATTTTTTTAATCATTACTTGATCCATTATTTCTATCCTATCAGTACCAAATTGCGATCCGAAGCAAAATGGCAAGGTATAAGTAAATACTGAAACATATTTTCTTTGTGATATGCGAAGTATAGAGAAAATATTGTAATCGTCAGAAACTTCAAACTCGAGAATTTGACTGAACTCAGAGTTTCATACTTCCTTAAGTCCAAAAAACACATTTTTTGGTATTATGTCTGTGTGTGACCAAGTGAATTCATAAACGCTTTGAGACAGACGAAAATTTGGTATATAGACATAAAACCAAATTTGTAGATTTCTATCAAATTTTGAACGAAATTCATGCAAAGGAAGTCTGTCTGTCTGGTTGTTCGAGTCCAAGTGCACTCGATATCTACTAAATGTAAAGACCTAAAAAGATAAAATCTGGTACACAGACTTAGTATCTAATATATAGATTCTTATCAAATTTGGTACACATCCTTAGTATCTAATATATAGATTCTTATCAAATTTGGTACACAGACTTAGTATCTAATATATAGATTCTTATCAAATTTTCAATTTTACTTATCAAATTTTCAATTTTCAGATGCATGTAAATGCAATAGTTCATAAACGTGATGAATTAATTAAATCAATGAAATTCGGCACGTGATCTTTTGATTACAACTATAGTTGTGTGCCAAATTTTGGTTGTAATTAATTGAAAAAGGTACCCAAAATACATATTCGATCAATATATTCATACATATTAAAATGTTAAGCCCAAAATACATATTAAAATGTTAGATTAACATCAAAGTATATTTGGTAACTATTGTTCGCCAATATCATGTAAGGATTTCATAGCCTTATCCAAAATTCACAATTTTTTTGAGGAAATTAGGATAGACCTGTATTCGACAATATGCTGAAAAGTTCCGTTACCCCTCCCACTGGTTATGAAAGTTATTGTCAATATAAATTGAAAATTAAATAAACTTTCATGTGCCAACTCTAACACTAAAACAGTCATTATACTCATATGGCTTCAAATGGAACAGAATTTTCAAAAATCGTTACTCCGCCTCAACAATCTTAATTAATCTATGTGACGTCTATATGTTACAAGTATAGCTTTTTCATCGATCTATATTTTCTTCTAATAATAATTTTAAAAAAACCCAGCATGAGTGGTCTCCTAAAAATTGTCTTGCATACTCCTAAATAAAGGTATTATCCGAGAGAGAGCATTGTATGGCATTGGCGTACAATATTTACGAAATATTAACCTTTGGCATGAATGTAACGTTTTTACTAAATCTATCGTGTCATCTTTGGCGAGATTTTGGCGACTAATTCCTGGCATGCGTTTAATAGCATTCAAAAATCAAATTCGTGTTTTAAACGCATTTTTTCAAATCGATTGAAACAAAAATTTGACATAAAACTACACTTGAAGTCACAAAATGCCATATCACATTTGATATATTTAAGTCATTGCAATTTTTTGAATTATCGCGTTAACAGGATTATAAATATACAGATCGAAAGACGGTTAGACCTTTTTCGGATTTGGCTCGGAATTTGATACACATCTACGCTATAGACGTAAAATCAGTCTACCGAATTTTATTTATATAGCTCTATACTTTTCGGAGCTGTCGCGTTAACTGAAATACAAACCGCCGGAGAGACAGATTTCCTATGATGTAGCTCTTTACTTTTAGTAGCTATCGCGTTAACTGAAATACGAACAGCCGGAGAGACAGCTTTCCTCTGATGTAGCTTTTTACTTTTCGTAGCTATCGCGTTAACTGAAATACGAACAGCCGGAGAAACAGATTTCCTCTGATGTAGCTCTTTACTTTTCATGGCTATCGCGTTAACTGAAATACAAACAACCGGAGAGGAATATTTCCTCTGATGTAGCTCTTTACTTTTCGTAGCTATCGCGTTAACTGAAATACGAAAAGCCGGAGAAACAGATTTCCTCTGATGTAGCTCTTTACTTTTCATGGCTATCGCGTTAACTGAAATACAAACAGCCGGAGAGGAAGATTTCCTTTGATGTAGCTCTTTACTTTTCGTAGCTATCGCGTTAACTGAAATACGAAAAGCCGGAGAAACAGATTTCCTCTGATGTAGCTCTTTACTTTTCATGGCTATCGCGTTAACTGAAATACAAACAGCCGGAGAGGAAGATTTCCTCTGATGTAGCTCTTTACTTTTCGTAGCTATCGCGTTAACTGAAATACGAAAAGCCGGAGAAACAGATTTCCTCTGATGTAGCTCTTTACTTTTCATGGCTATCGCGTTAACTGAAATACAAACCGCCGGAGAAACAGATTTCCTCTGATGTAGCTCTTTACTTTTCGTAGCTATCGCGTTAACTGAAATACAAACAGCCGGAGAGGAAGATTTCCTTTGATGTAGCTCTTTACTTTTCGTAGCTATCGCGTTAACTGAAATATGAAAAGCGGGAGAGACAGATTATCTTTGAACGGAGTGTGCTCAAAATTTGATAGAAATCTTCAAGTTTGATATAAAGATCTTATACCAAATTTAATCCATCTAACTCAAAATGGTTTTGAGTTACCTTTGTCACTGATAAACAGTTAGGCATTTTCCAAAAATGTGTTTTTCGAACTTAGGTAGGTCCAAAACGTAGAGATTCGTAAAATCTCGGGTTCCAATTTTTGACGATTACAATACTTTCCCTATAATATGTATGTAAAAAAGTAAAAATAGAAATATTTTCAGAAAACACGGAAAATTCATATTTTTCCTTTCCTTTCTTCTCGGAATATCTCCATTACTTGCAAAATATTGGAAAATAAACAATACTAACAATTTCTTTTGTTTTAATTATACTATAAATAAGAAAAATGCTCATTTAGTATGATATTTGTTTCATTTCCTATAACCCAAAATTTTCCTAAAAGGAGTAAATTAAAAAAAAAATAATAATAACCGAAATTACAGTTTTTGCAAGCAACAAATAAATATGTCGCCTTTTTGTGACATATAAAAATCAAGAAGGTTCAAAGGACTGATTTCCCGAAATTTTTAGCCGAAGAATATTGCTAAGAAACATTTTTATGTTTACCTCTTCTCTAAACCTCAACATTTCCTTTCCTAAATTGATTGAATACACAAACATAAAAATCTGGGAAACGTTTCGTTTTTATTTCAATTATTTTTTTCCCTCGCCATTTAGGGGATTTAGTGGAGAATTAACGGAGCGTAATCTGTTACATTGAATGCCATTTTTGCCGCTGGAGCGAAACTTTTTGCAACACTCGGCGAGAATCTTGAGTTTATTTATGGCCGTGGTGGGATACTTTCATGCCGCATTGGCTTTCCTGCAATATTTCATTCAGGCCCTTTTTCTCGGCTTCCTGCATCGCGCCTTAAGAAAGGGATTTAAATTCTCAAAATAAAAGTCGGCGTCTGTTATTTTTCAGCACATCCCGTTTTTATGAGGAAATAAGAATTGAAGCACAACAGAATTTTTATAAATGTTTAAGCATATTTTCCTTTTTTTTGGAATGCATTTTTAGTTTTATAAAAACGTAAGAATAATTTTAATGTACTTGGAGGCGCTAAAAGGCTTAAAAGTTTAGAGATATAAAAATACACCATAATTTTATGTAGGAAATGTGATAATATATTTTTATAACATCATAAAAGAGTATGAAATAATGGAAAATTATACATTTTGCAATGATTCGCATTAAATAAAATCGTTCAGTTATTCTTACAATATTATTAGAAAATTTGGAAGCTACTCAAAAGACTTAAAATGGCTACTATATTGTTGCCATTTTCTGACATGTTGGAGATATATACTGTTTTTTCACGAATTATCCCTTTTAAAATTATATTGTTATGACTTTTCAATAGCGCTTTCCTGCACTATAAGCTTTCTGGTAAGGAAAATAGACTTACAGATATAATAATGGCTGCTAAATAGAATTTGAGTCACTGGAACTCGAGCTTGACTACATACCAGGCGGCCATTTGGCGATTTGACGATAAATTCAATGTCTGCGATAGATGTTATAAAAACCCGGCAGTCAAACGAATTTAGATTTTTCCATAACAATATATTAACTCAAAGTAAATGGTATGAAAAGTTGTGAAAAAGGGTAATTAATAGTGACGCATTAATGTTTTTTAAAAAAAGCTTCAAATCATTAAGATGTTTGCTTTTCTTTATCTTCCAGTCTTAAACCAGTAGGAGTGATCTGCCCAAAACTTTCTGGCATACTCTCTAATAAAGGTTCAATAGTTAGGAAATACGAATCTTTGGCTTGAATTTAGCAATTTATTGAAGCTATCGTGTGATCCTTGGCAAGTTTCTTGGCGATTAATTCTTAGCACGTGGTAAAGAGAATCGGAAAATCGAATTTGTGTTCTAGACACGTTTTTCCCAATTGAAACAAAAATTTGACCCAAAACTTCACTTGTAGTCACAAAATCGCATATCAAATTTGATATATTTAAATTATTATGCTTTTAAATTACCGCGTTTACATGTTTCGGAAAGTTCTGACCGACAGACGGTTAACCCATTGTTGTATTTATCTCAAAATCTGAGGGGTGTCTACACTATAATTGTACCGAATTTTATTTATCCATCTCTCTTCATTATGTAGTTATCGTGTCAACTCATATTCAGACAGTCGGACAGACAGACTTCCTCTGAACGGATTTCACTCAAAATTTGATAGAAATCTATAAATTTAGTGTAAAGACGGTATACTAAATTTCATCCGTCTAGCTCAAAGCGCTTTTGACTTGTCTTTGTCACAGATAGACAGACTCGCATTCTACCAAAAATGTGTTTTTCTCAGAACTCAGAGTGGTCTAAAACTTGGAGATTCGCCGAAATCTCAAGCTCGAATTTTTTTGACGATTAAAATATTTTCTCTATACTACGTATACGAGAAATTAAAAAGAGCAAAATTTATTTTTCCTCTCTTCGTTAAATTCTAAATTCAAAGTGATTTTTAGAAAATCATAAGAATATTTTTTAGCTTTCAGCATTTCTTTTTTAAATTTTAAATCCTACAGTTGAGAAAAATACAAAAATATTACTGATTAGTTTACATTTTAGTTTGTAAAACGTAAATGTTTATTAGTTTTATAAAGTTATCACCACCACTCTCTGAGCCTATGACTTCCTGTGAATTTGAATGGTTAGGTTGCCATAGTTCACTCATGCACTAATCTTTTCGTATCGTAAGAGATACCCCCCCCCCTTTTTTTTCGGATATGTGGCCAACACAGCTATAGAATCTCTCGACTCCCAGGGAAAAGGATTACTGTTATACTGAATCATGATATTTTATTTACTCGTATTCATAATCCTTTTAATCCCAGAGGAAAAAATCAGAAATCGGGATTGTACTATTAATTCTAAACATCACCTCACTATAAAGATAAATTTGGTTAAAAGGAATTCATTTTTATTGTAAATCAATTTTTTTGTCCAGAATTAAAAAAAAATTACATCTTTTTTTAAATGAGTGGGATAAATATCCAAGAATTGGAACTTTATCCAAACGTCCTGGATCAATTCCTAATCCAAGACGACTGCAAAATTTACATTAGACTATACCCAGCATACTGGATCTTAAGCCCTAAAATCTCAAATCAAGTCTTACAATCAAACAAACAACAGAAGAAAACTAAACTCGTCTCTTTAACTCAAAATTTCTTAATGTAGTCTTAATTTTTTTTTATCTTAATGTCACTCTTCAAAAAAATTTAGATCATTTCAACAAAGCTGAAATCAGAAAATTTTGAATTTAGCTTGCTAAAGATAGTTGCAAAGAAATAAAAATTATTTAATATTTTGCTGTTCAGATATGCTGCTATTTCATTTCCGAAGAGAGAAAAATAATATTAATCGTGATTTTACCAAGGTGTTCTTTTGATTTGCATATTGTAATAATCTTTCAAATGCTAAAAAATGCTTCCACTTTAATCTTTGGGAGATAGTACTATTTAGACAGCAAAGAGAAACAGCCAATTAAGATCCGATTAAGCAGATTAGGTAACTGTGTAAAACAGCAAGGCTAAAAGTGTGCAGTAAGTGAGGCCACTGGAAAACTTTATTTTTCTAGTAGTCAAAAAAAAAAAAAGATAGTAAAATCAATAAAAATTCTATTAATTTTAAAACATTAGGGTAATGTTAATATTTTATCAAATATAATTTGCCAGGTTCTGTTATTTTTCAATGCATTTTCACTTAATTTTTAGAATATTTAAGCATCGAATGTCTGCTTTAATAGATACTGAGTACAAACGCGGATAGCGAGTATTTTGAAATCATAAAAATTAAATAGGAACAAAACATTTTTACAAAGTTTATAAAATATATATTATTAGTCTTAAATAAATCATTAGTCTGTTAAAAATGTATTGAAATTGGAAACAAAATGAATCAGTTCATTACAAAAGGGATCTCAGAATATGCATCACTAAGGACAGTAAATTACCTAAATTCATACTGAAGATAAGTAAATAGTTACTGGAAAAACGAGCTTCACTCGGCCTCTTTTTTTTTTTTCGTAAAATCATAAACAAAATCTTGTCTTACGGCTCTTTTACAGTTAGAAATGAAACCTAATTCAATTGCAAACGAGGGATCGAACATGAGAAAAATGCATGGGAATCCGAAGCACTAACCCCTACTTTATCTCTGATACGCTTATGCAGGTCATGTAAAACCACATGTAAAAAATTGTGTGCGTAAAATCGCGTTTTTTTAAAAGAAAGACACTTATATAGATAAACTTAAAAAGCAAAACCGTGTCTAAATATAAAATTTGATCCCAATCGTTAGAGCGGTTTCCGAGATACGCGAAATATATATATATACACACACAAGAATTTCTCGTTTGAAGTTATAAGATGTGCATGCTATAGCATCAATACATTAGATTACTAAATAGAAGTATACTTCATCAATACACTCTACAATACATATCATCAATACGTTAGATTACTAGAAGCATACTTCATCAATACACTCTACAATACATATCATCAATACGTTAGATTACTAGAAGCATACTTCATCAATACACTCTACAATACATATCATCAATACGTTAGATTACTAGAAGCATACTTCATCAATACACTCTACAATACATATCATCAATACGTTAGATTACTAGAAGCATACTTCATCAATACACTACAATACGTTAGATTACTAGAAGCATACTTCATCAATACACTACAATACGTTAGATTACTAGAAGCATACTTCATCAATACACTACAATACGTTAGATTACTAGAAGCATACTTCATCAATTCATATCATCAATACGTTAGATTATTAGCAGTATACTTCATCAATGCACTAGAATATATAGCATTAATACTCTAATCAACACCCTAAATTTTGAGCCATGAAATACCACATATTCTGTTTTTTTATTTTACTTAAAAATTTTAAATCATGCCTACCCTAGATTTCTCAGTTAAAAAAATTATTTTTAAGCCACCTCAACCTGTTTAGAATGAGAAAAACGCCAAACAAATCAAACACTAATTTCTAATGATACCTCGAAAACTATCAAACTACTTAATCTTTTTCCCTGTTCATTTATTTAGCTACTGCCCTTCCAAAAAAGGGCCGAAATTTCTCCAGATATTATCTCAAGATAATTGAGAAGGCAGGCCGGTGAATGCGCTTCCAGATACTCTAGTAGCCTAGTTTCTGCCGTTTTCCCAGACCGACTCCTATTGTGAGTGGATTTCTGAGAGTGCGTTATCGCATCATGGGATCTGGAATCGGGTTATTCGATTCCTGGACTCACACTGCCAGAATCACGAAGTGGTGAATGTTGTTTTTCATTGAACAATGCCCACTCAATGGCTTTTTTGTCGTGAATGCGTTATTAGTTTTCTAAGCCGTAATTAAGGCATCAATCATTTTCAGGGAAACATTGCTAGATTAGGAACCTTGGGGAACAACTGAGTATTTCCATCATAGTCGAAAACATAATCTTTTTCTGTTTGAATAGTAACGCTGAATTAAATTTTTTTTTCTCTGCAAGCTGGAAAGCAAAGGTATATTCCCTATCATCTAATTTAATATTTTGAAATTACTTTCTATTCCATAAAAAAAAACACCAGTGAAATAGTCTATAATGAAATTGATAATTATGGAAAATTTCACTTTTCTGTGAATTGATACGAAAGACTATAATTCAGAAAATACTTTTTCTCATCAACAGCATTCTGGAGACATACTAGAATTTATCTTTACTAAAAATAAAGATGTGTGTGTGTGTGTTGGCAATTTACAAGACAAATCGTTAGATCTAGAACTACCGAATTTGGCACATATATACTTTGGAAGGTAGAAATATATACACGGGACAATTTTTGTTGAAATTTTAATTTAAATTATAATTAATAAAAAAAATTTAACGGAATTTCAATGTTTTACTGTATTAACTCTAACAAATACTATTGCAGAAAAATATATTTTAAAGCGTTCTAGAATTTAAAAGATTGCCTTTTTAAAGATACCTAATAAGCAATCGTGCAAGTTTTTTTCCGATATTAAGTAAGTTTTATACATGTGTTTTTTGCATAGTTTAAAACAATCTCTTTCACTGTCGAGCTAAAATTCGAACCTTGTCCATTATGAACGCAAGATTTTCTTCCATTATAGTAGTCCAAGAAAGGTTTATGGTTTATGGGGTTTAATGGCACAAGAGCCAATCTTGGCTAAACTGCGCAGTAATCCAAGAAAGAAGAATTCTGTTTAATATCCGTATATCCGTTTAATATCCATATATACATGAGAAATAATGAAGTGAAATTATAGTATAGTTATATTTTTAATAGCACTATCATTCTTAATTCTTTTAGGATGATTCATATACACAATAAATAGAGCATGTGTAAGGCTATTAAAATTACACAGCTTCGATATCTGTCTCAATTTGATGCTTAAAAAATGGTGGAAATATGAACTTTAAGTTATACATGAGAGATATAAATTAAAATAAACACATTGTCAATATTTCTAACAAATCAGCTGGTCATCAAAGGCGGTTACAAAGAATAAAAGTTATTACAATGGTATTAAACCTCAGTGTGATTTGTCCAAATTCACGAATTCGGTTCGGTTGCAAATTTTGTCACTGTATATTTTTTTATAAAATATACAATTTCAAAATTCTAGAACTCAATGTAAACGATTAAAAAAATGTCCCAAAATTAACGCAAGATTTGAAATTTGCCACCATTTGTGCAGTAAAGTGTTGGCAACCCTATTAAAAATTTTTTACAGATGATAGTTTAAGGTAAGGAAAAATGGAGCTTACACGATGGAACAACGTGTTTTCATAGTTTAATAATATTTCAAAAAATAAATAAATAAATAAAAGTCTGGCGGCCACAGTTCGAAAATTTGAGAATTAACCCTCTATATCGTATGATTTAACATCATTGGATTTCTTTGTATGGAGTTATTTGAAGTCAATGACTTATGCCAAAGTGCATGAGAACGCGTGCATTGAAAAAGAAAATTCAGCGCAGCATCAACGAAATTCAGCCACGTTTATGCAAAATGGTTATGGAAAATTTCGATAAAAGAGTGTGTATTGGCCAGACCCGTGGAGGCCATTTGCCTATGTGTTATTCCATACATAACTCTATCCTGCGTACTTCACGATTCAATAAAAATATGGCGATTAAAAATGTTGCGTTAACATGTAGTTCTATCGGGTAGCACTTCATTTTTACTAACCCTAAACTATAAACAGTCAAATGGGATTTTAATAGGGTTTCCATCACTTTTCTGCATGAGTGGTGGCAAACTCAAATCTTGCGTTCATTTTGGGACATTTTTTATTATTCACTGAAACTTCAAATTTCTGGAAATAACGGGAAAACAATTGAGATATTATCCACTGAACTAATCTCAAATCTTAAACGTCATAATACACGCAACGACATAAATCAAACTTGCATATTCCTGTGCTGTTCGAATTGTATAGACTATAAATATCATTAGTCATTTTCTATTATACAACATCCGGGTTCTGTTAATACTTTACACACTATCCAGATATATCGCATGTTTTCGTTTCACCAACACAATGGCACGCCAAAAAACAAGAAAACAAATTCTCTTTTCATCAACTCTTTATCGAGAACAACTTTTTAAGAGTCTCCGCAGAAGATAAATAGAGTCGGAAAACCCACGGCCATATATTCCTTGTTACATTCCCATTAGTGGAACGTTTTAAATGTTAGCGTGACTACGGAAGGAAGTGTGTTTTTAGGTGTTGCACCCCTTTTCCGCACGCAAGGGAAGTTTGCTCACAGGAAAACAAAAAGAGAGCCTTGTAAAACTCTGTATTCCGGAATAATTTTCTCCTTTCTTCTTTCGGGAAACTCTGAAAAGTTTCTTAACAGCAATTTGGAGAAAATGTATTCAGCGCGAAAAATAAAACAAATATAAATTAAAAAAGGTAAATGAAATTAAATTTCTTCTTTAATGCGCTTAATGTTGGAGTTGTACCAACATTTAAATGTCACTTTATTTTTCATAAAGATTTTTTCGCATTCTTGTTGTTCATTTGTTTCTCTAATTTTTGTACATTCTGGTAAATGAAATATGGAAAGAAAGCGTTTTATGATATTTCTAATAGATGAAATATGGAAATAGAAAGTATCTTAATCTTTCTAATATATGAAATATGCAGGGAGAACATGTAATTTTTCTAGTTTATAAAATATGGAAAGAGAAAATATTGCAATCGGTTTTGGTCACAAAATGCAGAAATAAAAAGAATTATAATCTATTTAATATACGAAATAAAGAAAGAGAAAGTATATAATCTTTCTACCATGTGCCATACGGAAAGTATCTTAATCATTCTAATATACGAAATATAAAAAGAGAAAGCAATATTATTGTTCTTGGTCACGAAATACAGAAATAGAAAGAATTATAATCTATCAAATATAAGAAATATGGAAAAGAGAAAGTATAATAATTTTTCTAGTAAAAATATCATAATCATTCTAGTATGCGAAATATAGAAAATGTCATAATCATTCTAGTATACGAAATATAGAAAATGTCATAATCATTCTAGTATACGAAATGTAGAAAATATCATAATCATTCTAGTATACGAAATGTAGAAAATATCATAATCATTCTAGTATGCGAAATATAGAAAATGTCATAATCATTCTAGTATACGAAATATAGAAAATATCATAATCATTCTAGTATGCGAAATGTAGAAAATATCATAATCATTCTAGTATACGAAATGTAGAAAATATCATAATCATTCTAGTATGCGAAATATAGAAAATGTCATAATCATTCTAGTATACGAAATGTAGAAAATATCATAATCATTCTAGTATGCGAAATATAGAAAATGTCATAATCATTCTAGTATACGAAATGTAGAAAATATCATAATCATTCTAGTATGCGAAATATAGAAAATGTCATAATCATTCTAGTATGCGAAATATAGAAAATGTCATAATCATTCTAGTATACGAAATGTAGAAAATGTCATAATCATTCTAGTATGCGAAATATAGAAAATGTCATAATCATTCTAGTATACGAAATATAGAAAATGTCATAATCATTCTAGTATGCGAAATGTAGAAAATATCATAATCATTCTAGTATACGAAATGTAGAAAATATCATAATCATTCTAGTATGCGAAATATAGAAAATATCATAATCATTCTAGTATACGAAATGTAGAAAATATCATAATCATTCTAGTATGCGAAATATAGAAAATATCATAATCATTCTAGTATACGAAATATAGAAAATGTCATAATCATTCTAGTATACGAAATGTAGAAAATATCATAATCATTCTAGTATACGAAATGTAGAAAATATCATAATCATTCTAGTATGCGAAATATAGAAAATGTCATAATCATTCTAGTATACGAAATATAGAAAATGTCATAATCGTTCTAGTGTACGAAATATAGAAAATGTCATAATCGTTCTAGTACACGAAATATAGAAAATGTCATAATCATTCTAGTACACGAAATATAAAAAATGTCATAATCATTCTAGTATACAAAATATAGAAAATGTCATAATCATTCTAGTATACAAAATATAGAAAATGTCATAATCATTCTAGTATACAAAATATAGAAAATATCATAATCATTCTAGTATACAAAATATAGAAAATGTCATAATCATTCTAGTATACGAAATATAGAAAGAAAAAGTATTACAATCGATATGGTTTACAAAATATGGAAAGGGATTGATTGATAATCTTCCTAGTATAAGAAATATGGAAAGAAAATATTGTAATATTTCTGGCATACGAAATATAAAAAGAGAAAATATTATAATCACAAAAAATCCAAACTGGATTAGAAAACCATATACTGGGTTATCTGGGTTAGAAAACAAAAGACGAATTAAAGTCAGTCATTGACGATGATAATGCTAAAATGTAACCTCATAGATGGATGTGATTTACAGTAATATTCATTCCAAATTTTTAATTTTTTTATTAAATTTCCGACGATATCCGTCCCCCAAAATTCTACCTATCTAACAAATCAAGATTACATACTCTTATTTTAACCTCAAATACGGAAAAAGATAGGGGAATAAAATTTGGGCTATTTTTTTTTAAAACTAGAATTGAAATTTTAGGTTAATTCTCTAACTGCTTGTCTAGTTGTCAGTCCTAGTGTACGTGACTTCGATAATGCTAAGAATGAATTTTAATGTGTGATCTTGACACAATAACTTCAGATCTGAATCTGAATTTTGGCTAAACCCATCGACTGACAAAATGTCCCTTTGTGTAACGTGTTCCACTGAATACAAATCAGATGTGTAAATGGAAAAAAGTAACAAGTCCAAAATAGAACAAATTAGATAAATGAACTTTAGTATGAAGACACCAAGATTGTAAGTCCATATTAAAATTTGGTCCTAATCATTCAGAAGAAAAGGTCCAAAAAATAAATTCATTTTTTTTTTCTGTAACACGAAATCAGTTCAGGTATATTAATGTGCTGTTTTAATGTAACACTATGGATATTTTGGGATGAACCTCGTAATCTTGAGCCGTTGTCAGATGACGAGGATGACACTTTAGCTTTCACCTCCCACCTCAAATTTCCACATACACCAGTGGAAGGGCGTTTGACTCCAATTAGGTTTAATGTGCACCAGACACGTTTGCATGATGACTTTTCGGTGGAATCGGGTTTCGAGCCTGAAACTCTGATTCCGAAGCCGAGACATTATAGAAGGGCCACCGCGGCCCTTCTATAATACGAAGTTAAATACAAAAATACATATAATTCAAATATATTTATTAGATATTTAAGAAACTCGAACTACCCATGCGAGTTGAAAAGCTGTCTTGTTGCGTAGTCAGTTACTTTATACAATAAATCGACGATCATGCATCTAAAATACTATATCGTTGGGGAAATAAAGATATTTATTTTTAAATTTTACAGGTAAATATAATAAATAACACTATATTCGATAAAAAAAATTACAAGAGGAGTAAGCCCTCATAATTCAATGCATTTTACTCGATCTGAATAGCAGCAACCCCCTAGTGCCAAGGGCAATATAACGCAATCTTTTTTCAATCGTATCTGCCAGAAATAAGAAAAGAATCCAGTTTGCTTATTTATACCGCTACCACTGCAAAAGAATTGCTTACAAATTTCACAACGGTCTAAAATATGAATGACCATAGGCCTTAGATGGAATAAATGGCATTACTGAGGAACGGGGGGGGGGGCAGAAATGGCGCTCTCCTCCAGATACGTCTTTGAGTCGTACGTGTCTGGGGCTAATCAAAATGGATGGGGCCCTGCGCACCCCGAGGAGTGGACTCTGGGCCCCAGAGAAATGCCCCGGGTACTTTTTTTCCTCCCCCCTTTTTCCCGAGAATCCCCTTACATTATTCCGAATTCGATAACGAAAGCGAAGGAAGGTTCCGATCCAGTTGTTCGGAAGTTATGGCTATGCCTATTGAACCTCTTCTGAGGTTTGGATTGGTGGAGAAAATAGAGGAGGTAAACTTTCCTCCCTTATCCTTTCGATAGTGTTATGATTATGGTTTCAGGTTTTTATGATTTCTCATTTTAGGATATGGAAAGCAGAGGTGGAAGGGGGGTAAAATAGAATTTGAAATATTTTGAGAAAATAAAACGCAGATTTTTCCATGGAGGACGGTGGTCTGGATCGTGTTTAATGGGTGAAGAGAGGGTCGAAAACGATATTAAATCGCTTGTCGTGAAAATCGTAAAACTCCGAGAGGATCAGGTTATCAACTTGATGGCGTGCATTCGAACGGGCTTTTTTTTGGAAGGAGGGGGGAGAGAAATGAAATATAAACTGAATGGTTATTATATAAGCTCAAAAATATTCAGAAATTAAAATTCAAATGTGCTCATTTATATATATATAAATCGATGCTTCAATCAGAAAAAATATTTAAGGTATCAGACTAGGTTCGTAGGGGAGTTTTCAAAAAAACAAAATTTTTTTTAATGCTTATATGGCATTTTTTATTAATATAAGGATGAAATGATGATTAAAAGTGAAATAATTTAATTACTTATGTAGCTTTTCAACAAAAAACATATTTTGCTGTATAGTTTAACACTTATGTACAAAAAATTTAATTCTTCTAGAGAAAAAAAAATTACTGTTTTTTTTTCTTTGTAACATACAGTGTAATAAACTGTTTATTTAAGAATTATATTCAAAAATAAAAATTTTGTGTGTAATATATGAAGTTTTGCAATTTTTTCAATAACATTTGCATTAAACAATCAAATCCTCTACTAGAGCATTCACCATCAAATGGTTAATCACATTCTATATAACATAACAAGTATTAATTATAAATTCCATTAAAATATCTTGATTATTTTTTGAGATACGGCGATACTTGTACAGTAGGATTATAAAAACTTGTTCTTCAGAAAATGAATTTAAAGTTTTTAAATGCTTAAAAATAAGCATCATTTGCGTGTCAATAGTTTGCTATAACTTGACTTCTAACTGACATAGAGACAAAAGAAAGACATCACTAGAAACAGAAACGTAAGTTTTTTTGTTCCTTTATTTTGAAACTGCAAATAAATACCGAATTTTTATCCACGTTTATGTTTTTAATTAAGTCGGGTGCCTTAAACGAAGAACCTAACGATAGCAAACATTTTCACATTCATTTTTTTGGGTATTTCACGGAATTTGTAATAGGAAATATATAGTCTTCAAATATTAATGTTTTTTTAGTAAAAATTTTGTTGCGACATTTTTTTTTATCATTAATTATTGAATTTTAAGAAGTATGTTATGAAACAAATTGGCTGTTCAACTTTTAGAAAAAAAAACTTATACATATAAAGTACATTTTGCAGTGACGAAATTGAAATCTGTAAATCGTGATTTAATTAACTGCCTAACTAACAATTTTTTTCTCTGAAAAAGCAGGAAGATAATATATATGTTACTCATAAAACTTACGAAACATGCGTAAAAATTAGATAAGCAAGTAGGAAAAGTATCTTGAAAGATTTTAAGCTAAATCAGCTCATCAGAGTCCTAATAACAATCTTAAAATTCATGAGGGTTGAAGGGGAATGGGAAGTTAAAATGCATATCAGTTTTAAAGTCTTTTAAATGAAGGATTACATTTTATAAGCTCAAACGAATTTTGTTATAACAACAGAAAAGATGAAATTAAGAAATTCATAATATTTAATATATAAGAAATAGACAATAAAAGAAGATTTAAAAATTGAAGAATGATAAAATTTCAAATTTTTATCCGAAGAAACAATATAAACTTCAAGAGATTGCGTTTACATGACTCAAACATTCCGAGGCTCTTAATATTATGCATAGTGGTACGAATTTCAAAATTATTATGAAAAAATTAACGAAAAATAAGGAAAAAGACATTCCTTTCCGAATTTTTACTCTGGAAAAGCAGGGGAATAAAGGGTGTTCCAAAATTAACGGAAGATTCCAATTTGCCAACATTCGTGCAGTAAAGTGTTGGAAATCATATTAAAAACATTGACAGCTGATAGTTGGAGTTACATGATAGAACAACGTGTTAACACAAGATTTGAACTAAAAAAAATCCCTTTTTTTCCTTCCTTTAAATTGTTATATTTTTATTGAATCGTTAAATACACAGGACAGGATTATGTACGGAATGACACATAGGACATATGGCTTCCACGGCTTTATTGGCACATACGTACCCTTTTGTCGAAATTTTCCATGACCATTTTGTATATATGTAGCTGAATTTCGTTGCTGTAGCGTTTAAATTCCTCCTTCAACGGCCGCGTGCTTATGGGATTGTTGGCTTGGATCTTTGACTCAAATAACTCCATCAAACTAAATCCAATGGTGTTAAATCACACGATCTAGGGAACCAATTCTCAGATTTTCGAACTGTGGCCTCCATACGCGTATTCTTTTTGAAATAATGTTCAAGAATGGAAATACGTTTTTCTATCATGTAATGCTCCATTTTTAATAACCCTAAAATATTAGCAATCAAATGGGTTTTTTTAATAGAGTCGCCAACACTGCAAGAATGGTGGTAAATTCAAATTTTGCGTTGATTTTCAGACACCCTTTATTTTTTATGCTGTTTATAAAAAACACACAAAATATGCATAAATATAAAATAAACGAATTGGTAAAGAATCTTCGAACATTTTAAGCTCTAAAACATAAATTAAATAAAGATCCTGTTACCGAATTGATATTCTGTCGAAATGCTTATATTTGCTTCTGTTGGGATCAAATGTTCTACCGACGGTAAAGTGAAATGTTCGTATGACAAGAAAAGAAAGTGCAGCCTCAAATATTGTTCTAGACCTCTTATGTACTTTAAAATAATGAGGTCCTTTCAGAACCAACTTTCCTGACCTTCTAAAACAGAATGTCAATTTTATATGTCAAATTAAGTTGACTAATTGTTGCGAACATAATTACCATTAAGTACAGACTATGTGCTAACACCTGAACTATCTTTTCAGATATTTTAAATTTTTATCTCTTTGTAACTGGAAAAAAGATTACAAAATATTTCAAAACGTGATTTCAGCTCAAATCGCTGCAAATATTCTGCCTCTGTTTCTTCACCTGAAAACATCCAATTCAAATCTTTTGAGATCAACGACATCCATTCGCCTGCAGCTGATTACCACAAAAATAATTTAAAACGTTTGCATAACTTTATTTTCGTGCCTCCTCACCCCTCCTGACCCACCAATCTTGTTGCCATCCGACGGAAACAATGTTCCACGAATCCCCAGGGTGAAATGTTACAACCTGAAAATACACTTTTCCTACCCCCCTTCTGTTTCTTCCTTCTTTCCAATGCCTTCGCTGTGCGATAACAACGAAGAAAACGTCAAAGGCAAAAGAAATTGAAATCCTAAATATTTGTTGGCGCTTCTCAAACATCGGAAATCGATGCCTTTCCGAGCGCTCCCCTAATTTTATTCCGGGTTGTCTTCCCTTTTATTTTTTTCCTGACCTCCCATTTTTACGTTTCCACCTTGTTTGGCTTTCGGCAAGAACGTAGAGAAGATTCGGTTAGGTGTGTTTGGCTGTTCTGGCGGAAGCAAAAATCTTCCAGGATTCTCCGCATTTGCCAATGTAATCAAATATAGTTAAAGGAAAATATTCTGTGAGTTGGTTCTTTAAATATCTATATTAGTATCATATTCTAGATCATGGTATTACTGTATTTTCAGTTTGAACCCTCTTTTTGTTTAAATAAATTTCGTATCGATATTCAAGTTTATAATTCGATATATAGATAGTATCGATATTCAAGTCAACCCTTTGCACTCGGAAAAGTAATTCGATGCATAATTATTCATCTAGTATAAAAATTTGTTTATTGGTCAGAAAAATAAATAAACATAATTGTTTGAAGTCGAATTTCTTTGAAAAATTAATCCACATCTTTTTACTACTCTGTAGGCGTTTTTAACAATCCAGATTGAAAAATAAATAAATAAAACATCAAAATGATGCACCATCTTCAATGGCGAGTGAGAAACACCATCCGAGCGCAAAGAGTTAAAATTAGTTGATATACCGGAATTAAAATCCTTTCGTATACAACATTGTACAGTAAAAACTATTTTTGTGTAGAATATTTAAATATATAAAATCCTTTCATCGATGTATTTTTTAAAAATTTAATTTCAAATATCAGTTGAAGCAGAATGATTTCTTAAAATCGCCGATAATCGAAGTAAATTATTAATATTCTTTATAAAATGACTGCACTTTTGTTCACAAACGCTGAAGTATAAGGAAGATTGCCTCCGTATGTGCGATTACCTTAAGCTTACTTTTAAGAATGGTACAATAGCTAGCTTAAAATCACTAAAAATATGATCAAAAAGTGTATTTAAAAAAACTTTATTTTAATTTATAAAGTAGTTTAAAGTGAAAGAAAAGGCAAATTTTTAAAATTTCTAATTAACTGAATATTTAATTATTTTCTTTAAAGTTAACAAAATCCAATTTGGTTCAATTCGGCTCATTTGTATAACACTTTCAACCTTACCAACGAGATATCTCGTCTTTCCTATACTTCCAATTACAGGTTCTTGTGGGCTAAAATTTGTCTTATTCCAGTTTGGAAAAAGAAAGGTATTCTCCAGATATGTATTAGATAAGAGACAAATTTTAGCCCACAGAAACTTGTAATTGGAAGTACAGGAAAGACGAGATATCTCGTCGGTTGCGTTGAAAGTGTTAAGTACAGATGTGGATCATGCATCCACAGCTGCAATAAGTTTTATTCATATTAAGATGAAATATCGATGATCTAAATCTCAGTGGACATTAAAAAGTGAAAAATAAAACAAAATTCTGTTTTTTTTTAAATTTTGATCTTTATTAACAAATAGATTATCAACAGTTATCTAAAAGAGGAATTTTCAATCAACGTTTGTTTTCGTTCGTATTGTATAAACATTTTTTTATTGATATAGTGCCTATCTACATAGTCACTTTCCAATTTTTTTAAAGGATTTTTTTGTCTTTTTTTATTATTAAATAAGAGTGAAAACATTCTTGGATTTTGAGCTCATGTTTAAATGTTCCCATATGGTAGAATAGAAATTTTTTCAAACCGATCAGTTTTATCCTATTTATTTTGAAGATATTGTATTTCCAAACAATCCTCAGAAGTGTAATGGACTGTTTCGATACTTCGATGTTAAAATAATATACTAAAGTAATGAATGGTTTTATTTTCTGGTCTAAAAAGTTTTGAAAGTTGTATTTTAATCTTTTTCAATGATGCTCAATCTTTGTGATTAAGTAAGTTTCATTGAAAAATATTCTAGATCTATTTCCTTAGTTTATATTTAAGAATGCTGTAATCTTGAATTCAAATTGATAATCAAAATGTAAAGTCTATTTTTATTATAAATAAGCAAATCCGATAGGTATTGTTTTTATAAAAGAAAAGAAAACGATTATGAAATTCTTTGTATTTTCTGAATGAAAAAAAACTACTACTTAATCTTCTGAAAATCGTTTGCTTTTATCCGTGAAAAAAAAAACCCCAAACAACATGTCTATCAAATAAAAAGAATTTTTTCATTCAGAATAGAAACCCCTCTAGTATTGTCTTTGTTAGATATACATATGCTCTGAAATGCAAAGCTAAACTTTTTTCTCTGTAATTTTTTTAACTTAAACATCGTTTCAATAATGCAATATTAGATGCATATTTTAAAAGAAAAAAAAGGATATGTTTGTAAAAGAAGAAAAATAAATTGAAAAATAAATGGCATATAATGTAACTAATCGAGAGAAGTTGAAATGTTATTTTTAAAATTATACAAAACACCAATAATCTAAACAAATGTTATTGATAATATCATTGCCTTTAATAAAAGCATGCCGTTTTTTATAATTCCTGTAAAAATATTTATGCAATTAAATATTCTAATTAATTTCTAATTATGTAAGAACATTCTGTTTCATTTAAAAATCTAGTTCTCATTAAAGTCGTACTTTTAATTATAGAGATAATTCAGTGATCAATATAATTAAGCAAACCATCATTATTTCTTAAACTTTACTGATGTGAATAACTAATACTAGGGTTTGACGGTTTTTCAAACCCGGTTTTAAAAAACTGGTTTTTTAAGTAAATTTGTCACATTCGAAAACCGGTTTATAAAGTAAGAAAACCGGTTTTCCGAAAGGCCTAGATATTTCAATTTTTCAAAAAAAAAAAAAAAAAAAAAAAAATTATTGGTGGGAACTGATTTGTCTAGCAGCTGGGGGCTTAAAGCGATGTGATGCGAATTTATTATCAAGTGTAGATATATTTGAATTTCTGTTAAATGAACTAAAAAAATTGAACACTAAAATAAGTTTCAAATTATTATATGCTTTAGAAGAACGAATTCTAGAAAGTAGAATTAGCGACTCTTTTGCTGTATTCGCACACTTCTAATTCAGAGGAGAAATCTAGTGTACTTTCTTCAGTTTCAAAAACCGAAATTATTAAATTATCTGGAAAGATATTCTCTAGATTATTTCCAAATTCTTATGTGGAAACCGATTCTGATGAAGAGCAAATCTTAGAAACTATTCGTCAGAGTTAGGGTTTATACAAAAACCAACTTTTTGAAAAACCGGTTTCCGAATTCCATATTTCCAAAAAAACCGGTTTTAGCCGGTTTCCGAATTTTTGTCAAAAAAATAGAATATGGAAAAATATTTCCTCTAAGTTATATAAAATAACAAAAAACGAAATCAATATCAAATTCAATGAAATTAAAGATTACATATACATATTATTTACACAAAATAACGAAAACTTAAACAAAAATTTTGAATAATATTTTTATTGTTTTCACTTATTTTAATTTCTCCTAAGAAAATAGGATTTTAAAAAACATAAAATGTCGCCAGACGGTGACTAAATTTTAAAGCTAAGTCTAATTTTGGACACAATATTGCCTGAAATTGAAAATACTCGTTCATTAACTACTGAGCTCGGTTTTATAGTTTTCATGGCATCAAATAACAAATTTAAGATTTTTGTTCTTTTATTCGTTGCCTCAAATAATGAAAATTCAGCTTTCAGTGTCTTTGGATTTGCAAATTTTTCTGCAGGATCTTCAAGAAACTTACGAATTGATTTTTCCATGGCTTCTTTTAAAAAAGCATTACTCTGACGAATAGTTTCAAAGATTTGCTCTTCATCAGAATCGGTTTCCACATAAGAATTTGGAAATAATCTAGAGAATATCTTTCCAGATAATTTAATAATTTCGGTTTTTGAAACTGAAGAAAGTACACTAGATTTCTCCTCTGAATTAGAAGTGTGCGAATACAGCAAAAGAGTCGCTAATTCTACTTTCTTGAATTCGTTCTTCTAAAGCATATAATAATTTGAAACTTATTTTAGTGTTCAATTTTTTTAGTTCATTTAACAAAAATTCAAATATATCTACACTTGATAATAAATTCGCATCACATCGCTTTAAGCCCCCAGCTGCTAGACAAATCAGTTCCCACCAATAATTTTTTTTTTTTTTTTTTGAAAAATTGGGATATCTAGGCGTTTCGGAAAACCGGTTTTCTTACTTTATAAACCGGTTTTCGAATGTGACAAATTTACTTAAAAAACCGGTTTTTTAAAACCGGGTTTGAAAAACCGTCAAACCCTAGTCAGAGTAATGCTTTTTTTAAAAGAAGCCATGGAAAAATCAATTCATAAGTTTCTTGAAGATCCTGAAGAAAAATTTGCAAATCCAAAGACACTGAAAGCTGAATTTTCATTATTTGAGGCAACGAATAAAAGAACAAAAATCTTAAATTTGTTATTTGATGCCATGAAAACTATAAAACCGAGCTCAGTAGTTAATGAACGAGTATTTTCAATTTCAGGCAATATTGTGTCCAAAATTAGACTTAGCTTTAAAATTTAGTCACCGTCTGGCGACATTTTATATTTTTTAAAATCCTATTTTCGTAGGAGAAATTAAAATAAGTGAAAACAATAAAAATATTATTCAAAATTTTTGTTTAAGTTTTCGTTATTTTGAGTAAATAATATGTATATGAGTAGTATATATATGCGTGTTCTGGCGCACCTTAAGAGCCATCAATAATTTTAAAATAACATCAAAATTTAGAGCAAAAATAGTGTAAAAAGGGCATAATTAGCACACCTTAAAATCCATCAATAATTTTAAAATAACCTCAAAATTTAGAGCAAAAATAGTGTAAAAAGGTCATAATTAGCACACCAAAATAACATCAATAATTTAAAGTATCAAGTCAAAATTTAGAGCAAAAATAGTGTAAAAAGGGCATAATTAGCACACCTTAAAAATCCATCAAATAACCTCAAAATTTAGAGCAAAAATAACATTAACAAATAACATCAATAATTTAAAGTATCAAGTCAAAATTTAGAGCAAAAATAGTGTAAAAAGGTCATAATAAAATAACATCAATAATTTAAAATATCAAGCCAAAACTTGGAAAAAGTTAACAAATTAACCGAAAGGCTATCGTCTTAAAATCAATATAAATTCATGCGTTGTTCACATTATTATACACATTAAAAGAAATAAAAATATAAGAATAAAAATATAAGAATAAAAATATAAAAAGAAAAAGGTTTCACTATTCAATTTTCTTGATATAGCAATCATCATATTTACCATCAACCTTACCTCTATAACCAAAAATATATGAGCCTTCATTAATTATATCAATTGCTTCATCAGATATATTAGATTTATGTTTAGGGAGAAAATATTCTTTTTCTTGCCCTTCAACTTGTAATTTTGCAATAACTATATATCCATATTTAGCAGATTGAATTTTTTTCAAAGATAATAGAGTGTATTCACCATTCTTTAAATCTTTTAATCTATATGTTACAAGTGGCTTAAGTCTATTGAAAGCTTCCATTTATTTAGAAAAAAATTTTACAAGTTGAATGACTTCCATCTTATGAATCGATTATTTCTTCAATTGAGTTGATTAATTGTGTGTTTGAATCGATATTTTCCAATGCATTAGATATTTTATTTGTATATGAATTAATTATTTCTTTGACATATTTCGTTATTAATTCATGCAAGTCAGATCTTAAATATTTTGAATTTAGTTTCATAAGTTCTTGTGTAAGTTGTTCTAGATCCTCCATTTATTTCCTTTAAGAATCTATCGTCTTATAATGACCCAATGCTAAAGTGTGAATTCCATCTTCTAAAATATATCTTTTATCATCTTTTGCTGATAAAGCTATTTTATTTATTTGAATTGAATACAGCTCATGTTTCATACTTCGAATTAAATTCTGTGTTCTATATTGATGAATTTTATCAAATAAACATTTTTTATAATCATCAAATGATATTCTATTTTTAACTACAGATTTTTTAACTCCTTTCGATTTTTTAATTTCACATTTTTCTAGTCTGATTGCATACATTTTACTTCTTAAACCTACAAATTCTTCCATAATAACACCACTATTTTCATCTTTCATTTTACCCAATATTTTTTTATTACATCTCGGCATATTATATAGATTATTTTCTTGATAATCAGAAGTATCAAAATAATCAATCATAGATTTCATATCTTCATAAAAATCATCTGTTTTAATATCATATATGAAACTATCTGTATCCATATATAATAATTTAATATTATTCTTATATCTTGGCTTCATTACATTATAATGGAAATCATACATTAAATATTTAGACAAATCTAATATACTCATTCCAACATAGATTGGTTTATTAAAAAGTATTTTTGTCTTTTTCATATGAACAGCAACCAAATTTTCATCAAAAATAGTTCGACTTTTAAAATGAGGTTTGGCAATTAATTTTTTAACTTGATCATAATTACAACATAATCTTATATCTATTCGTTTTCTTATGTTTTCCATGGTTTTTCCAAATACTGAGTTATTCATCAATTTATAAAAATCTTTCTCAAAATCATTAGTTGCTCGTTTTCTCATTTCAGTGTTTAAATCTATATATTTTTTCAACCAATTCGATTGTTTGAATTTCAATATTCTATGTACTTTTATAATTTTTAAACCCATTTTCAAATACTGTTTTAAACTTCTATAATGAACTACATATTTCTCTTTATCGTATAAAGTTGTTAATAACTTACCTTGTTTAGAATTTTCAGGAATTCTATTTTCAGGACATAATGGTAAATCTGTATGATAATCATGTAATTCTTTTGGATATTCTAAATCAACTTCCAATATATATCCTTTTTCTGAATCATCAGGACATTTAAGAATATTTTGTATTGCATTTGTATTTATCCATTTAAATCCTCCATAAGGTAAATATTGACTCATTGCCCATCCATATAAGTTATTAGCATCTAAATACATTAAAAAATTGGATTCTTTGCTTTCATCATAATTTTTCATATATTTATTATTTGCTTTCCCATATCTATTACAACATTGCGAAACTCCACCTCTTAATCCTTTTTCTAACATAAGAATCATATCATAATCATCTAATAAATCTAATTTAATTTTTGTCATTTTTAACATTGCATCCCAAGATAAACCAGGAGCAGTAAAATACCAATCTGGATCTAATTTATAAGTTTTTAAACAAACATCTCTAAAATTTTCAAATACATCTGTTAAAATTAATACATCTGTTTTAACATATAAATCTGTATATTCACCCAAATTTTTTATATTAAATGCTTTCCAAACACGTTGAGCATGTTGATATTCTTCATCAGTTATATGACATTCATTCAATTTATTATAAAATTTATCTTTTGGAGGTAATTTTGTTTCTTCATATTTATCTTTAGAATCCATATAATCATACGGATATACACCTTTTCTTGTTATGAGATCTAATTTGTCATCAGGAAAATGTAATGATGTCTCTCTAAATTTCGATTTTAAATAATTAATATATTTCATTTCTCTTATTTTTGACGGATATTTACTCAACTCATTTTCAGGCATCTTTCTCAAGTTTTTTGATAATTGATCTAAACTGGATGACATAAATTTAAATGAATCAATAAATCTCAATTTCATTCCTCCTATTTTTTTGCTGAAAGATATATATTTTTCTTCAGTATTAGGTATAGCATCTATTTTTGATTTATCAAATCCGAGCTCTTTTATAAATAAATGAGAATCATAACCTGTTAAATTATGGATTTTTACTGGAATAAATTTTGGAATTTTATAATTTAAATTACAAATATTATGAGCTGGACCTCTATATTTTCCGGTTAAATGACAGTGATCAATTACTTTTTTTTCCCCATCAACAGGAGAATCCTTTAAGATTTCATTTTCACATATATGACAAATATTAGTTCTTTTGTAATGATTTTCATCGAAATCTATCATTGATTTAAGACTTTCATATTTTTCAGTTTTCTCTTTTATAAAAATTTCAATTTCGAGAGTATCCTCTTTTAACATAGATATAAACTTTTTTATTGCATCAGGTCCTCTATAATGAATAGGAGGTTTAAAATATTCATTTTCATATTTGATATAATAACAAAAATTATCAGATTCATGTTTCTGATATTTCATAGTATACGATTTAGTTTGATCTGGTTCACTTGTATCCATTTTATGTAAAAGACACTCAAAATCTGCGTATATAGTAAATGGATTTCTCATTTTATGATTATATTTTTTAAATCGAATAACTTTACCTTTTTCTGGCATATTAATTGTGACAGCTTCTTTCTTTTTACAGTATTCTTCATGCATTTTTAATTTTTCCTCAGAATAAAAATGATTTAAACATCTATCACATAAAAATATTCGATGATTATCAGTAATTTGGGATCCGACCAATTTATTTATATCTTTAATCCAACAATAATGATCATTTTGCTCATCTTTCATATAAAACAAGTTTACATGATTTTGTAATTTATTGTTAGTTATTCTAAGTGGATAAATCGAACTGTCATAACTGTAAACATTTACAGATATATTATTTTGTTTTTCAAATTTTTTAATATTATCTAATGAAACAGGGAAATCAATTCCTTTAAAATTCAATTCATCTTTAAATTGTTCATATTTTGACACTCTTTGAGGATCTTTTTTTACAGGATGAATCGCTGATAATATAGACCACATAAAACATTTATTATCTTTATTTTTAACGTTTATTATAGCTTTTTTAGATTTAATTTCATCAGGTAAATCAATATAACTTGATCCACTCAAAGGTTGATATTTATTTATTCTCAATTCCAAAAATCTAATTTCTTCAAGACTCCAACCAGAGCCTTTTGCTATAAATTCATCAGATTCATTAATTAATTTGTCAATAACATTATCATAAAAAGTATGTAAATCATTAGAATTTAATATAATTTGATTCTCAGTTTTGAATGAAAATTCCTGAATTTCATCATCTAACCTATACAAACAAAATAATTTTAAATTCACCTTTATTCCATTAAATTCATTCAAAATTTGTCTTATTTTATCAATTACAATTTTTCTTTTCTCTTGTAAAAACTCTAAGGGGATTATAATATTATTATAATTATTAATTCTATAAGATCTTAATCTAGATTCAAAAGCAGTGTCATATTCTATAATTTCTCCATCTTTTATTTTTGATAATGCTTTTAGATGTTTTCGACTTGATATGTGATTACTTAAATGTGCTATGTTATGATATTCACCACAAATCATACATTTTCTCTTCTTTTTTGATTTTTTATTCATTAAGTCTTTTTTTATATGCTCCTCTATATCTTCGATTTTGTAATATTTGCCACATATATGACATTTTCTATCTTCTTCCACTGTAAATAACTTATCAAGATTAAACTGGCCTTCAATTTCACCTTTATCAAAATCATATAAATTTTTTACGAAAGAATCAAATATTTTTTTAGCTGAAAAGCTATCTCTTTTAATCTTATCACGCTTTTCTGGTTTTTTGTCTCTTTTACATTTATTCAAATAATCAGTAACATCCAAGTTTAATAAATCTACCAAAACCGGTTTATATTCACCTGTTTCTTTAATGTATTTCCTTAATAATCTAATCAATTCAACTTTCTTACAACCTCTAGGTTGTTTAATTTTTAACTGTTTTACAGCTTTTCTAAGTTCACCGATAGTCTTTGACTTCAAGGCGTGCTCCATTTATTAGGAAAAAAATTTTTAAACACTTTTACTTTGCGTTCGCTTAATATGATAACTTGAACTCTCATGTCTTTTTCTATGTGAATATGTATATTGTTTTCCACATTCACAGGTAATTTTCTTACCTTTCATTAAAGAATCACAACATTTGCAACGACTTTGGAAATAAATTTTTCCTTTTTTATTATAAGTATAAAACTCATTTACTGATTTTGTGTTTAAACATTTTATACACGTTTTAAAATCGAGCTCCATTTATTACATAACAATTTATATAAGCGATAGCTTTCAGCTAAATGTTTTCCCTGAAATTCATTCCAGATTTTTTCAGCTTTAAAGTAAATCGCAATCAAGAAAATTTAACTAAAAGATGGCGCCACTATGGCATATGAAGGAGCTTCGCTTCGGAGTTAAGTTTAAATATTTAAATAAGCGTTTTACTTCCGGGTATCCATGGCTTAATTGGTTTGCGCGCAGGGACGAAACAAAAGGTCCCGGGTTCGAATATAAGCCTCTTTCGAGTTATGTTATTCGAATAATTCGAATTGATGGCCTATGAACTTTTACCAAGCCTAAAAAAATGACGTCATAACAACGATAAAAATAATCGATCGATCTCAACGATAAAAATAGCATGCTTCAACGATTAAAAAAAGAAAAGAGGTGGGATAGAACTTGTGGTTCTAAGTCCTAAATGTTATGTTATGTTTGTGATGTTAAAAGAAGGCCCTGTTGGTCAGAATTCGATGTATGGAGCTTCAGTTCCTTGAATTCTTAAACAGCTGTGGGAACTGAAGTTCCATACATCGAATCTGGCGGGCTATTTTGCGATTTTTTCTAATAATTTAAATCTTTTCGATTATTTCCTTTCTTTTAATTTTATAGTCTTATAGTCATTGTCTTTTTTATTATATTTAACCAATTCAGATTCATAATACGTTCCTTTAATTTCTTCATCATTTAAATCTTTAATTTTATATGTTATTGGGTCAGTTTTTAATATTTTTGAGATTAGAAATATTTCTTCAGTAAATGTAGGATCATAACCTCGTGTAAAAGTTTCTTTATATTTAGATATTCTAACTTTATCACCTACTTGAAATTTCGGTTTTCTAATCACTTTTTGTTGGTATAAATTCTTATAAACTAATGATTCGTTTTCTTCTTTACTTGCTTCTATAGGTGTCATTTTTATAGATCTGTGGTAAGAATTGTTATAATTTTTTAGTAATTTCGGTAATACATTTATATACGTTTTAGTATTGTTAGCTGCTAAATATTTTCTTATTTTAGTATTAATAGTGCGATTAAACCGTTCAACTATAGAGCATTTAATTTCAACATTTTCTGTTGTAAACCAATGAATATTATTATCTTTGAATAACTTTTGAGTATGTTTATTAATAAATTCAGTTCCTTTATCTGTTTGAAGATTTTCAGGAATTCTGCCTTTAAAAACCTTTTTAAATGCTTCAGTAACTTCTTCTCCTGTTTTTCTTTTAATTGGTATAGCCCAAGCATATTTGCTAAAAATATCAATGACAGTTAATAAATAATTAGTTCCATCATTGTATTTACTAAATTTTTTTATGAATAATAAATCTGCTTGCCATTGATCATCAATATGAGAAACATATACTCTTCTTCTTTTAAATTTTCTTATAACAGGTTTATATCTAGTATAAACATCTTGAGAATGTAAAAAATCTGCAATTTCTTTTTGTTTTATCCCTGTTTTTCTTTTTATCTCGTTAATTCCACAATAACCAGTTTCTGGATTATAATATGTTTTTTCAAGGACTTTTAAGGCTTTTAAGGCTTTTTCTCCTTTTAAGGCTTTTTCTCCTTTCCTAGATTGCTCCCTAGACCGAAGGGCTAGCGCCCTAGACTGAGCCCTAGACTGAAGGGCTAGCGCCCTAAAAAACGACACTTTTTAGATCCACATTGTATACAAATTCCTTTTAATATTGGTCTATTATTTTTAGTAACAGTTTCTTTCATATCTTTAGTTTCTGTTTCCTTTTTACATTTTACACAATATATCATGAAAACGCCTCCCATTCCAAACCTTTTTTTAGTTTTAATAATAGGTTTTACAATTGCTCTTTCAATTCTTTCTCTAATAGTTGGCTTTTCAATATCATCCAATTCTTTCAACATATTTGAATCACATACTTCATTTCTTACTTTTGTATCTTTATTTTTTAAATAACAAACATCATGATTATAAGCAGCTTTATCAACTCTATTAATCGGTTTACTCAAATCTTTATATGATAAATCTGGATTTAATCTATGTTTTCCCCATAATAATTGAGTTCCAGGACCAGTAAAATTATGACCTGGTAAATGCAATTCGAATGGTAAATTATTTATAGCTGAATTTATAAATCCTTTTCCATATTTAACTGATTCCGGATTACTTATTAGTTTGAATAAACCTGAACCTAATTGTTCACATTTTTGACAATATCCTTTAAATTTTCCATTTTTTGATATTTTTTCAATAACAAATTTTTTACAGCTGCAAGGTGTCTTTTTCTTATCACAAACCATTTATTAAGGATAAAAAATCATACGTTATTAACATATTTATATCCATTCAATTGAGTCTTTTTTACATATTTTTCGACAGGAAAATAGTTTAAACTATTAATAAAATCTTGTTCTCTTTGATATATTTCTTCTTCAGAAATTGCTTTAGCTTTCCATAAATTTAACAATTGTTTATAAAATCTATAACATTGCTTATATTCTTCTTTTCTTTCTAAAATATTTAACGATTTTTCAATAATTTCAACAATTCCAGCACTTAAACTTAATGCTGCTAAAGGAATAAAAACAAATGCTGATAAGCCTGTTCCACTTAAAATAAACTTACTGACAGATAAAGAAATGCTTATCTTGTGAAAGTAATTATAGCTCTTTCTGTAAATAAAGATCCGTTTTTCTAAATATTCGTCCATTTAATATAGTCAAAATTTTGTCTGTATCTCATTTTTGGATTCACTAAATCTAGCATAAAGAAATCATATGGTTTTTGAATGCACTTATTATATAATTGTTTAAATTCTTCTGTGTTTAATTTACCATCTATTTCTCTAATAATTTGTTTCATTTCTCTTGGTTGAAGATTGAAAAAAATGAAATAATTACAGTTTTTTCTAATATTGATTGGTGTAGAATAATAAGATTGTGATAAATAAATAATTGATGCATTTTTTTTCCTTCCTCTTATGAATAAATCTTCTATACATTTTTGATTTTTTTCTGTAACGCAATCATCAAATATAACCAAGTTTTTAATAGCAGGATCTAAATCATCCACTGTAATAAATTCATTCAAATCAGATGAAAATAAGACTTCTTTCTTTTTGAATTTGTTGTACAATTTTAATAACCTTTCCCTTTTTTTATGATTTTTAATATTGCTAATAATATCTTCTTTTTGAAGATCTTGAAACAATGTATAATTTTCTTGCAATTTAGAATATTTAGGTTCAAATAAATCTTTAGCACATACGTATAAAGCATCAAAATCTAAATAATCATAGATTAAATTCAATAATAAATTCGTTTTTCCTGAACCAGATGCTCCTGTAATTAATAAACGAAATGGATGTTTTGGTATATATGGATTTTGGTTTTCATCTGTAAATTCTTCTTCTTCACTATAATTTTTGATTTTTATCATTTATTATAGGATGAAAAGCGTAAAGGTTTGCAACGAGCAGAGCCATATTTGCAACGAGCAGAGCCATATTTGCAACGAGCAGACCTTTACGCTTTTCATCCTATAATAAATGAATGAAAAAGACTTGAATGAAAAAGACTTGAAAGATTTAAAACGTATCATAAAATTAGAAGAAGAAAAAAGAAGAATAAATGAAGAAGCTTTAAACCGACAGGTATCTAAACCTTTAAATAGAACGAATAAAAAGATTACCCCTTTAAAGAAAAGTTCAGAAATAAGAGATTTATTACATATAAATAAATTAGATGAAGAAAAAAGAAGAATAAATGAAGAAAAATTAGAAGAAGAAATTGGAATACAAAAATCTTTAAAGAAAAAATATAAGCCTATTTTAGAAGAATTTCAGAAACAAGAAATAAATACGAAAGAGCAAATACGAGCTATACAAAATATTGTAAGTGATTTTTCAATCATTCCACAGCATGAATCATCCAAAATTCCTTTAGAAATTGAGCCTGATTATTCGTCAGATATTACAAATATGTTTGAGAGAGCTGACGATATATTTAAGATGCATTTTAATAAAGATTTAGATACATCTTTTATTAAAAATGAAGGTTTTGAATTACCGTCAGAATTAGTAAATAAAAGTGCAGATGAACTGAATACAATAATAAAAAAAGCAAAAGATAGACGAGATGAATATAAACGAGCAAAAGGAAATGCGTCTAAACATAGGAAAACAGATCAAATACAAGATGCAGATAAAAAGATGAATAATATGAAAAAATACATAAAAGCACTGAGTCTTATAAACTTAGGTAAAGATTATATTGGAGAAGGTTTAGAAGATAAAAAGATGCTTTTAGATAAATTAACAGATAAAATTTGTCAATTTAAAAGTGATATTCCTGCAAAAATA
Source organism: Argiope bruennichi (assembly GCF_947563725.1). NCBI lineage: Eukaryota > Metazoa > Arthropoda > Arachnida > Araneae > Araneidae > Argiope > Argiope bruennichi. The sequence continues at coordinate 64,411,639 of NC_079154.1, forward strand.
TATAATCAAGTTGTTATATTAATAGATAGATTACATAAAGAAGGATTTATGACTAATGATCAAGTAATACGATATTATCATAAATTTCTCTTATAATAAATGAGTTATATTAAAAAGAAAGTCTTTTTAAGTGATGGGCAGAAAGATAAATTAAAATCGGCTTATAGAAAAAATGAGGAAATTACCTTACAAATCGATAAATCTAAATCACCGAATTATGAATTGTATTTAACAAAAACAAATATTAATCGAATTAATGAAGGTAAAAGAATTACAATCAGTAAAGCTCAATTGAATAAAAATGGGGGATTTTTACAATTTCTTATTCCTCTTTTAACTGGTGCAGCAACAGGATTAGGAGCTTGGGGCACTAAAAAAGTATTAGATAAAGTAACAGGCTCTGGTAATCCTAGACTGAAGGGCCGGCACCCTAAAAAAAAAAATCGAAAACCAAAGAATGGAAAGGGAGTATATCTACCAAGGGAATATCCGATGCAATGATTAATGAAAATATGATAAAAGAGAAAGGATTTCGAGGAGTTTTTACAATAGATACATTACCCAAAATAATGAGAAAATTTGAAAATGGGATAATTAATTTTGATATTTCAACTGGATCTGGAACTCATTGGGTCTGTTATTATAATGATCCTAAATATAAATTTGTTGAATATTTTGATTCTTTTGGTGAATATGAATATGAAGGGATCAAATTCAAAGAAGGTGATATTCCTAAAAATATTGTAAATTATCTTAAAACATCTAAGAAAGAAATCAGATATAATTCTAGTTTTTTACAACAACCTACTTCTGTAAAATGTGGTTTATTTTGCATGAAATACATAACTGAAAGAAATAAAGGAAAATCACCTGTTGAAGTTTTATATTCATTTACTCAAGAACCAAGTGCTTATAATGAGAAATTAGTCGACTTTCATCCATAAGACGATAGTCTTTTCGACTATAATAAATGAGTCGTTTAAAATTGACATCAGATAATTATGAAAAATCTGAAGACTTTACAGTTGAATATTCGCCTCCTTTGAAGATTAAAAAGTTAGCTTTAGAGTCGTTTTCTATTAAAAAGACTTGGCATAACATAAGTGAAAAATTTAATAATAATAAGTTTAAATTGATTGAAGGAAACAATGAAAGGATCATTAAAATTCCAAATGGTAGTTATACTGTTAAAAGTTTAAATCGTTATATGATTGAACTATTCGGAATAGATTCACCCATTAAATTTGGTATTATTGAAGAAAGAGAATTAATTTCTGTTAATTTGAAGAAAAATTTTAAAATGGATTTAACAGAAGGAAATCTTCATCAATTATTAGGTTTTAAATCTAAAATATTAGATCAGGAAAATCAATTTGGTGAATATATTGCAGATATTACACATGGAATCGATAATATTTATATTCATTGTGACATCGTAAAAGGTTCATTAATTAATAATTGTGATTCAGATGTTATTCATTCATTCGTTAGTAAAATTCCTCATGGTGGTAATATAACTAAAGATTTTAATAATTGGATATTTTCAGCTGTGGAAAAGAAGAATATATATAGAATAAGAATGAGAATTACTAATCAAAATAATGAACTAATAGATTTGAATAAAGGAAGAGTTGAATATAATTTTGTAGCTGTATATGATGAAGAAGAGGGAAATTATTTAAAGAAAATTTACAATTTGATGCATGAAAGGTTATCACCCTTAAAGATGAAGGATTTTCATCCTTAAAGACGAAGGATTTTCATCCTATAATAAATGAATAAACATAGATTATATCGTAGAAGTAAAAGAGATAGCTTTTCATCTAAAAGAGAAAAAATTCAAGGAAAAGGATTTTTTAAAGATTTGTTTCTAGCAGCTATTAAAGGAGTGAAACCAGTATTAGAAGATAAAACAAAGAAAATTTTTCATGATAAAGTAGAAGAAATTTTATCGAAGAATAAAATTGGAGGAGGCTTTAAAAAGTATTCCAAGTGACCTTTACACTTTTTATCCTTAATAAATGGAAAAGATTTATGATTTGACAGATACTCATTATTTTCAAAATAATGATCTCGAACAATTTGAATATCAGGAAAAAGAATGTGAAAATCCAAGTAATGCTTATGATGAAAATGCAACGTATAAGTTTAGTATTAGAGGTGAAAATGATAATATATTTTATTCAGGAGCCTATATTCATCTGGAAATGAAAATTACTGATAAAAATGATTTAAATATTGGAAATAGAAAAGCAACTTTTGAGAATGGAGGAGGTTTTTTTAAGGGTAAAAAACTGCAAATTGGCTCAACTACACTCGAATCGATTAATGAAAATTGTTCAATTCTAGATCAAGTTTTAAGACATATTCATTTTACAAGTGATTATTCAAAATCTGAAGCTCAAAATATGTTTTTTTACTCAGATACAGCAGATACGAAGGATATAAATATATTAAAATATGATGGAACTTTAACAGATACAACTAAAATAACTGAATTTTTTAATAAGTTAAAAATAAATGAGAATTATAACAAAGGCTTTGATAAAAGGTATTATTTCACAAAAAATAGTAAAACCGTTAATATATGGATTCCTTTGAAATATATATTCGATTTCTTTAATGAATACAGAAAAGTATTGACTGGATTTCATGTTAGAATGGAATTTACGAGAAATACTAGTAAGGATATGATTATTACAGATGATGCAAACCCTGATTTTAAAGTAAAAGTTGAGAAAATATCATTATTTTTACCTTATGTAAAGTTTAGAAATGCCGCAAATTTGAAATTTACAGAATTGAAAGTTTTAAATTCATATATAGATATATATTGGGATCATTATAGAATAGAAAAATCTGGTATAAACTTAAATGTAAAATATGGATCATATAAACTTTCAACTGAATGGGATGAAGTCTCAGCATTTTATGCAATTCCCCAATATAATGATAGAAATGGAGATTATACTAAAAATAATCTAATATTTGATAATTTAGGGATAGTTGAATATTGGGTTACTGTAAATGGACAAGATTATCCTGAATATCATTATAAAGTAAATTTTTCGGATAAAAATTATAATAATGCATATACAGCTCTTTTAAAAGAAGGATATAATGCTAATAATACAGAAACAGGTTGCATGATTGGATATAAAGATTTTGGAGAATTATATCCATTTCTCTGTATAGATTTATCTGCTCATAAGAATCTTACTTCTGTATCTTCCAGAGAATTAATATTTCATTGGAAATTAGAAAATAATACCCAAAAAGATTATATATTTTATTTTATTTTGAAGGAAAGGAATAAATGTTACTTAAATATGTATGAGAATAAATTTACATTTAGTATAAAAGATCATTCAGAGTGATAGTCGCTTTTCATCCTATAATAAATGGCTGCTTATTATCCACTTTTTGATGATGAAATGACAGAAGGGCCAATTGGACCCTCAGGAATTGGTTTTAAGTTAACAGATTATGGTGATTATGATATGGAAAAGAAGAAATTAAAAAATGTAGATGAACCTGTAGATATAAGTGATGCAGCTACTAAATCTTATGTTGATTTGAATCAAATATCACTAAAAGAAGATATTGTAGAATTGCAAAAAAGAAGTTTAATTCATTCAGAACATGGTGATTTTGATGCTAAAGGTAAAATTATCGGAAATGTGAAAGATCCTATAAAAAACTTGAATGTTGTCAATAAGCAATATTTCGAAAAAAATGCTTTAACTTTAAGTCAAAAGAATACTGTTCCACCTGAAGAATTTTATGATTTGAAAGGTATTTCTTTAAAAAATCTTTCTAATCCTCAAGATAAAAACGATGCAGTTACTAAACAATACGTTGATAAAAAAACAAAAATAAATGATAAAAAAACTGACAATATGTTAACTAGAGACCATGATGGATTATATGTTCCTAACTTAAATAAAATTGAAACATTCTTAGCAACTCAAGAATATAAATATCATACTTATCCCGAAAGTTTTACAATTGTTTTTGATAAATTCACTTCATCATTATTAACTCCTGATCTGAGATTTACGAAAGATATGCTGGTAAAAATTACCTTTTGTTTAAAGAGATTTAATTTTAATCCTTACATATCAATCAGTATTGAAAATTATGAATCAACTGATATCATATATGGTGACAAAATTGGTAAATTAAATCCTATTATTTTTATAACATACGGTAAAATTGACTCTCAATTGATAATACGTCTATTATTTAATAATAATCAAGATACGTCTAATATGTTATTGAAATCTTATCTTTATATTGAGAAATTAGCTGAAATTGATTTATAAAATTTTTCTAAATAAATGAGTTCATCTAACTATTTTAAAGACTATAAAAAACCAATATTAGCAGAAAAGTCAAAAAATCTAGATTTGAATTGGTTTTATATATCCAAATATCGAAAATTAAGTGAAGATTTTATTAGAGAATTTAAAGATAAAGTAGATTGGAAGTGTATATCCCGAAATCAAAAAATAAGTGAAGATTTTATTAGAGAATTTCAAGATAAAGTTAATTGGGACTATATATCAGAATATCAAGAATTAAGTGAAGATTTCATTAGAGAATTTAAAGATTTAGTAGATTGGTATTATATATCCGTAAAACAAAAATTAAGTGAAGATTTTATAAGAGAATTTCAAGATCAAGTATATTGGTATGATATATCAGCTTATCGAAAATTAAGTGAAGATTTTATTAGAGAATTTAAAGATAAAGTAGATTGGAAGTGTATATCCCGAAATCAAAAAATAAGTGAAGATTTTATAAGAGAATTTCAAGATAAAGTAGATTGGTATTATATATCAGAATATCGAGAATTAAGTGAAGATTTCATTAGAGAATTTCAAGATAAACTTGATTTTTTATTTTAGATTTCGACTTATAAAATTTTTCTAAATAAATGAGTTCATCTAACTATTTTAAAGACGATAGTCTTTCCGACTATAAAAAACCAATAAAACAAAAATTAAGTGAAGATTTTATAAGAGAATTTCAAGATAAATTTAATTGGAAACTTATATCAGAATATCAAAAATTAAGTGAAGATTTTATAAGAGAATTTCAAGATAAAGTTAATTGGAAACTTATATCAGAATATCAAAAATTAAGTGAAGATTTTATAAGAGAATTTCAATATAAAGTTAATTGGAAACTTATATCAGAATATCAAAAATTAAGTGAACATTTCATAAGAATATTTCAAGATAAAGTTAATTGGAAACTTATATCAGAAAATCAAAAATTAAGTGAAGATTTTATTCGAGAATTTCAACATAAAGTAGATTGGGAAGGTATATCATATCACCAAAAATTAAGTGAAGATTTCATAAGAGTATTTCAACATAAAGTAGATTGGGAAGGTATATCATATCACCAAAAATTAAGTGAAGATTTCATAAGAATATTTCAAGATAAAGTAGATTGGGAAGGTATATCAGAACATCAAAAATTAAGTGAAGATTTCATAAGAATATTTCAAGATAAAGTAGATTGGTATTATATATCCCGAAAACTAAAATTAAGTGAAGATTTAATTAGAGAATTTCATCCTATAATAAATGAGTGAAAAAGTCAATTGGGATGAAGTTTCAAAAGAACGTGGTATGCCTGAAAGTTTGATTAGAAAATTAAAAGATGAAGTGAAATGGGATTTAATTTCTAGATATCAAACATTATCAGAAAATTTCATTTTAGAGTTCAAAGATAAAGTTGATTGGAAAAATATATCAGCTTATCAAAAATTATCAGAAAAATTTATAAGTGAAAATGAACATTTAGTTGAATGGGATATCATATCGAAATTTCAAAAATTAACAGAAAAATTTATTTTAATGCATGATCATAAAGTACACTGGCCTGCAATTTCACAATATCAAACTTTAAGTGATAAATTTATTTTTGAAAATGTTGGAAAACTAGATATGAATTTAGTTTCTCAGTATCAAGATGAAATGAGTATGAATATAATCGAAAAACTAGAAACAACTGTTAATTGGAATAAAATTTATTCATATCAGAAAAATTTAACCTCTGAATTTATAATGAAACATGTTGAAAAAATAACAGATTGTAGAGTTATGAGAAATCTGAAACTTTCAGATGAAGAATTTAATAAACTTTATAGAAGGATGAAATTATGGTATATAGCAAGAACGTGTTTGAATAAATAATAATTCTTTTTTAATCTTTATAAATGGGTGGTAAGCAAACAAAGATATTAACAGGTAGTTGTACTAGTGATCGAATAAACGTTAGTTTTACAGAAACTTTTAGAATTCATCCTGTAATAACTGTAACACCTATTTGTAAATATGGTGAACCTTTTATTGTTAAAATAACAGAAGTAGATCGATATGGTTTTAGATTTCAATGTATAAAATTAAACGGCGAACCTTTAACAGAACATAAAGATTTTTTTCAATGGGGTGCGTGCAGTATTTATGAATAATTTTTTCTTTTTTTATATTTTTATTCTTATATTTTTATTTCTTTTAATGTGTATAATAATGTGAACAACGCATGAATTTATATTGATTTTAAGACGATAGCCTTTCGGTTAATTTGTTAACTTTTTCCAAGTTTTGGCTTGATATTTTAAATTATTGATGTTATTTTATTATGACCTTTTTACACTATTTTTGCTCTAAATTTTGACTTGATACTTTAAATTATTGATGTTATTTGTTAATGTTATTTTTGCTCTAAATTTTGAGGTTATTTGATGGATTTTTAAGGTGTGCTAATTATGCCCTTTTTACACTATTTTTGCTCTAAATTTTGACTTGATACTTTAAATTATTGATGTTATTTTGGTGTGCTAATTATGACCTTTTTACACTATTTTTGCTCTAAATTTTGAGGTTATTTTAAAATTATTGATGGATTTTAAGGTGTGCTAATTATGCCCTTTTTACACTATTTTTGCTCTAAATTTTGATGTTATTTTAAAATTATTGATGGCTCTTAAGGTGCGCCAGAACACGCATATATATACTACTTATATGTAATCTTTAATTTCATTGAATTTGATATTGATTTCGTTTTTTGTTATTTTATATAACTTAGAGAAAATATTTTTCCATATTCTATTTTTTTGACAAAAATTCGGAAACCGGCTAAAACCGGTTTTTTTGGAAATATGGAATTCGAAAACCGGTTTTTCAAAAAGTCGGTTTTTGTATAAACCCTAATACAGACGAGCGTTTTAATATTTGAATATGGATTAAAATATCAAATATCATAATCAGATAAAAATTTAAAAAAAATAGGTAGTAATGCAGGATTAGTCATTTTTGGGACGAAACAGTTTTAAATATCAGTAAACATGAATTATTTTTCTGTTTACTTATAATCGAACAATAATATATTTTGTTGATTATGACTTTTTTGCAATACGGAAAGATTTCAGAATTTGAAGAATAAATGAAATCAATTAATTTTTCCTTTCTACACAAAGTAAATCAAAGAAAATGATATTAAAAAATTAGAAGTATTACCAACAAGAAGAAATAGAAATTTCATATTAAACTCTATTTTCTCTTAATTTTTAGTTCCAAACGTAAGTCTGCAGAAAACAGATTGGACAAAATTTCCCATTACCTCTTCAAATGAGAATCTTTAAGAAAGAAATAGAAAGATATATTTTTTTTCCTCTTTAGAAAAGACATTCCGGGACATTTTTTGTTTGTCATATTGGGCCAAAATGTTAGAAACAAAAAATCTCACGTTTAATCCGAGACATTTGGGCGCTTTATAAAAGGTTAATCCTCGAAATATAAACGTTTCAAAAACCAAGTGATTCGTTAAGCCTTCTATTTATTTTCCCGTATACGAAGTATCGAAATCGTCAAAATATTGGAACTTCAGATTTTGATGCATCTACACGCTTCAGAACTACACTAGTCTAAAAAACATAATTTTGGAATTATTTCGGTCTGTCTTTCTGTCCGCGAACTCAAAGGTTTTGAACAAGATGGATGAAATTTGATGCATGACACTTGCATCAAATTTATAAATTTCAGTCTTCAGTGAAATCCATTCACAATAAAGCTGTCTAGATGACTGAATAAAATGGACTATGATAGCTTCAAAACATAAAGAATTAGATAAATAAAATTTGGTATTCAAATTTACCTCTTATACTGTCGATCTATATCAAAATATGTACCGAGTACGTCCAAGGATTGAACCGTTTTTCTGTTTGCACTTTTACGTGCAAGTAAACGAAATAATTCAGAAAAGCATCCATTTTAGTAAATGAAACTTAGTATATAATTTTAGTATATGACATCTAAATTTTTATAAAATTTTAAATCCAATATCTGAAAGAGTGGTCTGTAAATTCTCATGCATGTAATTGCGAGTACTCAATCTTGCAACAAATTAGTTAAATGAAATATGGTATATAACCTTGTTACTGCAATTGTAATTATGTAAAGTTTGGTTTCAATAGGTTGAAAAGTCATTCAAATGTATAATCAGTTTTCTTCATATTGCTGCACAGCACAAAGTGTACATGCGCGGGACTTTGAAAATAAAAATCTGAATGGTCATAGCTTTTACAGCCTTGTTCAAGGTCCACAATTTTTATGGTTGGGGCTAACATCTGTAGTATGCTAGGTATTTTGAGGGAGAGAATCCCTCATGCAGGCTTCTTCTAAACTATTATCTATGTAGTATTTTCCTTCTGAATCACAAATGAATAATCAGATGTGAGAGGATTTTTTCATCTCCTAAAATAGTACGACCATATTCTAAAATGTTGTAAATGTAGAAAAGAATTTTTGAGAATCTATGTTTTAAATTAATCAAATCTAATTAATTGATTGATTACTATAATTTTCAGAAGTGCTACATACTTTAAAGCTAAAAAAAATGGGATAATTTAGAAAATTTCCAGACAAACTTTAGAATAAAGATAGAAAAATATCGAAGCAGTTCCAAATCATCCAGGACTTTTATCGCTTGAATAAAGATACAGAGCTCTGGAATTTGTTATTTCTGAGAAAAATGAGGCCATATATGTGATGTTTAGTTGCGTCATCTCTGAAGCATGAAAGCAAATAGACATTGCTTCGTTCTTTTCAATTAAAAAAAAATACTAAAAACTTTTTTTTTTAAATCCGTTCTTTTAACCAAAAAATAGCCAAGATCCTTGCAATAATATTAAAAAAATTATCTGGTGTTTAGAATATCGAGTTACGTCGTTTGGATGTTAACATTATTTTGTATAAATACTGATAGGTTTTTATTTAAAAACTATCTTTCAGAAATTTAATAAATGGCAGTTTTTCAATTATACATCTTTCTAGACATCGCTTTAATTAAATTATGCATCTTTCTAGACAGTGCTTTAATTAAATTATACATCTTTCTAGACAGTGCTTTAATTAAATTATACATCTTTCTAGACAGTGCTTTAATTAAATTATACATCTTTCTAGACAGTGCTTTAATTAAATTATACATCTTTCTAGACAGTGCTTTAATTAAATTATACATCTTTCTAGACAGTGCTTTAATTAAATTATACATCCTTCTAGACAGTGCTTTAATTAAATTATACATCTTTCTAAACATTGCTTTAATTAAATTATACATCTTTCTAGACAGTGCTTTAATTAAATTATACATCTTTCTAGACAGTGCTTTAATTAAATTATACATCTTTCTAAACATTGCTTTAATTAAATTATACATCTTTCTAAACATTGCTTTAATTAAATTATACATCTTTCTAGACATTGCTTTAATTAAATTATACATCTTTCTAGACATTGCTTTAATTAAATTATACGTCTTTCTAGACATTGCTTTAATTAAATTATACATTTTTATAAACTTTCCTTGATTCAATTATAGATCTTTATAAACATTGCCTGATAAATTTTAGATCGTTTAACATTGCATGTTTAAATTATAGATTTTTATAAACATTGCGTGTTTAAATTGTAGATCGTTATAAACATTGCGTGGTTAAATTATAATTCTTTATAAAAATTCCTTGATTAAATTATAATTCTTTATAAAAATTCCTTGATTAAATTATAATTCTTTATAAAAATTCCTTTATTAAATTATAATTCTTTATGAAAATTCCTTTATTAAATTATAATTCTTTATGAAAATTCCTTGGTTAAATTACAATTCTTTATAAAAATTCCTTGATTAAATTACAATTCTTTATGAAAATTCCTTGACTAAATTACAATTCTTTAGGATTTCATTATGTATATAAAACAAATTTTTGTTTTTCTTGTGTTTCTGAAAACACAAGAAAACAAACAAGGTATGCATCCACAACGAAAACATTCAACATCAACAAAAATAAAAGAAGTGCTGAAAACCCATATATTCCCCGCGTCAGAAACCACTAACATCACGAGATGCCTCATTCGTCCTTGTCATGACAAATATTTTCCCCCCATCCGACCTTTTGTTGTTGGCGAACAATTCACTCCCGAAAAACATTAGGCCTATTATGCCGGCACCTAAACACAATGAACTATCCTTGGGCAACAGGAATAAATGTCAACTCGCCAAAAGGAAAGGAAACTCGGAAAATAAAGTAGAATATCAGAGAATGGATCGTGATTACAGCAAATGGAACCCCTAAGTGCAGGATCGAATATTGGTGTGGACTGCGCCATTTTTTTTGGGTCGCACTTTGCTTCCTCAAGCGAGTGTCTAATTTAGCGAAAATCTCCTTTGCAACGAGAGATGCAATAAAAGCGGCCATTTATCATCAAAGGGGCCATTACACGCAGATACTTGTCAAAGCCGCTCACCGTCTCTCGAAAAATAACTCCTGCGTCTCATGGAGTGTCACGAGGAGAAATATATATCTCCTTTTTCAGATGGTATCACTCCGCACTAACGCCCAAATCATCAACCTTTATTAGGAGACTCCAGTAATGGAATTTTATTTTTGGCAAACCATTTCTGGTTCTTTATGTCCTGGAAATATCCTTTCCACAAATAGTTAGTGAACGTCAGCTTTGATAGTTGTTGGCTTTCAGCATTTCTGCATCGGCAAGCATTTCAATTCTTGTAAAAAATCTTATTTCAGATATCAGGATTGGTTGGAGCTTTCTATTGTAATAGGCGTTTAAAACTATTGATGGCAACTTCATTAAGGATTATGTTGAGTAACATGATGATAAATTTTTAAAAAAATTATATCTGCTATCGCAATTTTCAAGTTATCATTGACAACATTGTTTAAGTTTTTACCAATCCGAGCGAAAAACATCACGTTCTCAAATGACCCACATTTCGTAATCAGCAACATTTAGAAAAGCGATGGTTTTTTACCATCTCAAAACCAATGCAGTTCTGAAATTTTTTTCTCCAGGCCAGAATTTTTTTTCCCGCGAAAACGCAATTTAAACTGGTTTTAAACAATCAGGTGATTGTTTACCAGATTACGCATGCGTCGATATTTAGAAAACGATGGTTCTTTTTTCAAACTTCAAAATTTATCTCCAGACCAGATTTTTTTTTTTGTGAAAATCCGGATTAAACCGGTTTGGAATGATCACATGATTACTGTATTGCACAATCGTCAACTTTTAAAAAAGTTATGTTTATTTTTTTATCCCAAAACAGTTCGAGTTTTACAACCTTTTTTATTTATTTTTCTTTTGCCAGCTAGAAAAATTGAATATATAACTTTCGATACCTCTCTTCGCTTCGTGGAAATTGATTGGAATTTATAGCATCAACGGATTTATCTTTTGTTACTCCTGCGCATGCGTGAATTTTCAACGCCAATTGGGACAATACAAATGTATGAATTTTCTCCGTTAGCTGGGGTAACGCAATATAGATTATAAATCTTTAATTTACTTTATTCTGTTTTATTTTAATTCAAAAATACTTCAGAATGAATCCGAAAGATCGATTCATTAGCAATGTTTAATTTTAAATGCATCAAACACTAAGAAAATAAATAGAATCGTTTGAAATATTCGGTCGAAAACACGTTAGGCCTAACCTAATTAGCATGGGGAAAAAAACTGAAGCCTTATTCATTTTTGGCGGGATTTGGCCTCAGATTTTTGGCGAGAAAGTTTTTAATTAATAAAAAATTAACCACTCAATTAACCGGAATAAATAGTAGTCTGTGTCCTATTCCAGACTATAATCTACCTCTGTGCTAAATTTCATCTAATTCCGTTCAGTCGTTCTTACGTGATTGACTAACAAACATCCATCCATCCATCCAAACTTTCACATTTATAATAGTAGTATAGATGTGAACACAACAACTCAAAACCACTTTGAACTATGTGGATGAAATTGGTACTTGGTCTTTAAACCAAATTTGTAGGTTTCTAAGAGATTTTTTGAATGAAATCTATTTACTGTTAAGTAGATATGTCTTACTGTTCGAGCATAAGTAAACTCGATGATTGTTAAACGAAAAAAGCTAGAGAGATAGAATTTTGTACAAAGATTTAGCAAATAAGAAGTAGATTTGCATTAAATTTTGACCCAAAACTTTGACCCATTTTGATGAAAAACGTACACGAACACACATCAGTCATCGAAAAAACTCATTTTTGGAATTATGTCTGTCTATCCGCCTGTCTTCGAATGCGATAACTTAGAAATTCTTTTAGCTATCGTGGATGAAATTGGATATAGTCTCATTCCACGTTTATAGAATTCTATCGAACTTTGAACAAACAGGGATTCTGTCTGATTATTCCAGTATGATTGAACTTAATACCACAAAACATGTAGAACTAAATAGATAAAAATTTGGTTCACAAGTTTTGTATCAAAAATATAGATTCTTTTCAAATTTCATACCAAATCTGTCAAATGGTTGACCGTTCGTCAGTCTGTATTTTCACGTGCATGACAACACAATAAATGATAAATGAAATGACGTAAATCAATAAAATTCGGCATATGGTCTTGTAACTGCAACTGCAGTGTCTTGTGCTTTTTTTTTTTTTGCTTTTTTTTGTCTATTTTAATCGGTCGGGAGAAAGGCGTCTAAAATATACATCCCCACAATAGATTCACTAAAAATGTTAAATTTACATCGAATATTTATAGATTTTGCAGCTTTTTTTTTGTCAATATCATAGAAGGCGTAAGTAGTCTTACCTAAGGTCCATAATTTTATGCAGGAAAAATAGAATAATACTGTTATTTGAGCGTTTGCGGGAAAGTTTCTGGGAGACATACCCCACAGATTAAATTTCGTTCTTCTCAGACAGGCATAGTGGCAAGAAAGTTTCTTTCTTTGAAGCAGGGATGTTTAGAACACTAAGATTCGTTAAAACATTGAGTCAAAGTTTTTTATTGTTACAGTACCATCTCTTTGCTTACTTCATAAGATAGAAAGTAAAATAAATAATTAAATTACCAAAAAAAAGGAACAAAGTATATTATAAAACGCCATTGAATCTTCAAAATACCATTACCATAGTCTCTTCAGCAAGTAAACAACTCTATTCACTTTGATACATTGTTGCTGATTGTTGCTTTGTTTTTGAAAGATAAAAAGTTCGAAATTGGAAACCTATCTGCTGATGCATGCAACAACCGACTAAAATGAATCATCTCGCCTCCAAAACAACTCGGCGATAATTAATGACTCATTAGCATGGAACCATCTAAACAATCCAGCACTTTCCAGAAATTATTTATCATCCAAACAAGAGAAACGAAACAAAAAAAAAATCAGCCATAAAAGAAAAAAGAGAAGAGAATCGCTTTCCGGGCAAAATTGAGATTTCTAGATAAACCTTATAAATAACCACTTAGAACGAATGGATTCTGCTGCCCAAAAAGATCGCTTCTTCACGGCCATCCAATTAAGTCTCTGAAACATTTCGTGTCAGATATAATCGCCAAGAAAACTCGACGAATGATACGCGATACCCTTCCCAGTTCGATATTTTAATTCTTCCCTCCCCCGCCTATTTTATTTTATCGCCCCCTCCCCGATGATTTTCGCCGATGAATAATGAAGCAGAATGACAAATGAGAGGAATTTTATGAAAATTAGCATCGGGAGATAACAAACTCAATTAATGCGAAGTTGATACTGAAGTTTTGGCGAGAGTTGGCGACGGAAAAAAAGAAAAAAGGATTCTGAATTTTAATGTGGATTGCATGTCTCCAAGTATTAAGTGCAGTCCGTATAAGAAGAAATAATAATAAAAAAGTTAATTAACTTCGAAATTTAGTAGCCGTTGGTTTACTTAGAATTGTGATTGTACGAATTCCGTTTTTGGTTCGGTACCTTAAGTAAATAGGCATTTGTTATTAGCTTTCGAATGAATTTCAGCAAACATTTTAGAAGAGCAAAGTTTTTGAAAATCGAAGATTAGTAATTGAAATATCTAATTTTCGTGTCAAAATACTTATCGTAAGCTTTCTAATATTGTCACTTGCTTAAAAATGTTATTTGGAAATCCTACATTTTTGTTTCTTCGTTTATTTAGAGAGGAGTAGTTCGAATTCCATCTAATTATCCAGGAGGATTGACTCAATTCAATGGTTGTATGATATTTAAGGAAGAAAGAGGGAAGCGACTACATTGGCGATCAACAAGCGCATTTGTTTAGTTCAAAAAATTGACAGTATTTGATATGCATTACATGTTTGTGAAGGGGAGCACAAAGAAACCTTATTTAAATAAATAAGGTTTCAAACTGCAAATGGAAATTTACAGAAACAAGACACCACTTTATCTTATTGTGGGGAGCTCTGTATCACTATCCCCAATGCAATCTTGCCGGTAAGAATTTAATATTTCTTTACCAACTCGAAAGAGCTACTCTTACTTGTTGTGTTAATTTATTTTATACAAAAGAGAACAAAACAAGAAAAATCTACTTTTGTTCTTGTTAAAAGGCTGTGAAGTTTCTTAAAGCTCCGAACATTAAGTAGAGGAAGCAATCCATACCCCCATCAATATTAAGAAAAAATGATAATGGTGGCAACATATAATGCTATTATATCATTCCAAAATCTTATACAATACACGGAATGAACTTTTATAAAGAATAATAATTCGAATAATAAGTAATATAATAATTTCAAATCCGAAAATTAAGTATCAATTAATCGTATTCGAATGAGATAAAATGTATAATTCTAATTAAAATAATAAATTAAAAATTCGAATAAGAAGCGACATTACCAGAGAATTGAGAGAAATTCTAGAACCAAGAAGAAAAAATATTGGTTGATACTCCTATCTGTGTGTTAGAGGCCATCTGAAGAATATTTGTTGTTTAAATTTCAGTGAAATATTTTATACATGAAACGATATTTATGATTTGTTCAGCAAATATTATTAAGCAGCAGACTGTGGCAGACATTAAATCCGTGTTGTTTCAATAATCATACACCTATTCTGTTTGTCCTTGAACGCACTTAATAGTGTCGAGTCTCATGATGTCAATGTGCCATAAAAAAATTGAATAATTATTTCAAAATGTATGTATGTTAATGTGTATGTTATTTTAATTTTTTTTAACTTTACAAAAAATTAAATAGTATTTTTCTTCCTGTGCTTTAAACAATGAAAGAGAATTAAGCAAAAAAATATTTGACAAAACAATTCAACCAGTTTGAATTTTATTACAACATTGCAATTTATTGCAGTAAAAAATGCAAATAAATATTTTTTGCTAAAAATATCGAAATTCTAGAAAACTTTGCAATTTTTAATATTTTAAATGATATAAAAATTAATTTCGTGCAGTAATATTTTCAGGAGATGTAGCTGGAAAAGTTCAAAGTTTTAGGTAAGCTTTAATTTATTCAAATTCTTCTACTCCAAAAAAAATATATCTATATCTGTGCTGTAGTACTCCAGCATACATGCAGATGCGCATATATTTTCTCTTTCATCTCTAATAATAATAATAAAAGTGAACGTATGTGAGAGTAGAATTTAGTCTTTCTATGCATCTTCAATCATCTATAATCTGTCTCTGTTATTGGTATCAACAAATTTAAGACAAAAAAATTCGTACTAAATTCTTTTTGAATTATATAAAGTCAATTACATCATTAAAAATCAATTACATCATTAAGCACTTCACAGCTTTCTATCCAGTAAAATGTGTTCACAATATCAGCATACTCAATAATTAAATCATTTTTAAAAACTGGCCGAGAGTTAGCACTTTTGACATCGTTGTTCCATTCCCTGTGTCTCTTTAACTTGCCAGCATGTTCTTATAAACTGATATAATAACTATTTTTCTCTCCCCCCCCCAAAAAAAATAATAAATTTCTTGGTCATCAGTGCTCTGCACTATCATAAAAAGTAAGCCGAAGTTTGCCGAGGGATAAATAATACCGGTTTCATTCGTTTCATACCATTATTAATTAATGTTGCCATTCATTCACAAATCTCCACAATCTATTTAAATTCCACTATTAGTCCCCCCCCCAAATTTTATTTCCTTGTTCCCCAACGCTCTACTCTAATACTGTGAACTGCCAAAAAATGCAAACCCAAGTTTGTCAAAGAATAAATATCAATTCCACTCGTTTGATTATACCATTATTAATTATTGTTACCATTCATTCATATGATGTTCATTATCAGGATATTGCACGATTTTTGTGCGACATTGTTCGATATTTTAGATATTATTCGTTATCATGAATCTACCATAACAATATTGGAAATCATCTGGTGCTATTTAGGATCATTTGAAAGATTGTCTCCATTGATGTCTTGAAGAGACTTTCGTGCTCTTAACAGAAGACAAGCAGTTTTTCCATTTTCATTAGGACAAACAACAATATCTATAATAAATATTTCTCTAACAGAAACAATTGTATCATCATAGGATGAGATTAATTAATGTTTTCTTTTTCCACAAATGGCTGTCCTTCTCAAGATGAAAGCAGACTTTGAAGCGATGCTTCTTGTTGTCATATATGAAGACATGTTTCACATACTTCAAATCTCTTAGCAGTAAACTTTATTAAACAATTTGGCCCTGAAAGGTTTTAAGATAGCTAATGCTATCTTTAATATTTCGAATTGTTTATATTCAGAGTTTTCTATGCGTCCGAATAAGAAAAATATCTTGTATTAAAAGATGTATAATATCAATTTCAGTATTATTATTTTCTTCATTGTGACTAGACTTTGATGAATGAATCAAACTATTTATCTCCTCATCATGAATACTTTGTTATTTAATTTCTACGAATTTTCTTTTTTCATATATCCTTCAAATTCACATTTGCGTGATCCACTTTCTGTGCGGAAATCCCATTAAGATTGACTACTGATTACTCGTTATCTGATATTATCTTAAAATTGCGACTGGTTTCATATGATTATGTCAGCATCTTACTTTACAAAGTATCCAAAGAGAAAATACTGTAATTGTTAAAAAAAAATTAAATTCGATATTTTTATGAATTTTTACGTTTCAAACCTCTTTAAAAAAAACCCACATTTTGGGAATTATGCCACACTGTGAACGCGATAGTTACAAAACGTTTTGAGATAAATTGATAAAATGTGGCATATGGTCTTACACCAAATGTGTCGATGTTTATCAAATTTTGAATGAAATTCGTTAAGAAGAAATCTGTCTGTCCGACTGTCCGAATATAAATTAATACGAGAATTACAAACTGAATAGAGTTAGTGAATGAAATTTGTATAGCAGATTTAGCCTATAAAGTGTAGATTCGCTTCAAATTTGGTCTAAATTCATGAAAGGATTGACCATCCGTACTTTCAGAAGCATGTAAACGCAAAAATTTGATAACGCGATTACCTAAATAAATGAAATTTAGTATGTGATTTTGTGACTACAATGTAATGCTATGCCAAATTTTTGTTTTAATTGGTCGGAAAAAAATACAAATTTGTTCAAAATACACATTTAGTTTTCTTGTACTTTTGTATTAATCGGATCCGTATGATTAATTGCCAAAAAAATTGTAAAAAATCGCACTCTAATGGCGCTTTTCGTATGTATCGCTCGCAATGGCATACTGTTTTAATATACAAGTACTATTATTACAGAGTATGCGAGAAAGTTTCGAGGAGACCATTCCTGTTGGTTTTAATTCTGTATTTAAATTTCGTTTCTATCAGTGTTTCTTGTGTTACACTTTATACAACTCGGAAGAGTATTTTTAATTTTTTTAATAGGATTCTTTGCATTTTTTGCTTTTGTTTTCTAATTTTTAGATCCAGATTTTTGAGATGATATTTTTTAAAGTCTACAAATGATATCAAATTTACAAGTACGCAAAAATTTTCCAATTATTGTCAAGAGTTTCATTTGTCATTCAACATTCAGTTTAACAATGCTACCATATTTTTACTATCCGTCAAGCTAAGACGTTATCATAATCTTTCGACAAAATGCGATATGAATTCAGTAGGTCAATACCATTTCAATTTTTTATTTAATGAAATGCAAGAAAATTTAATGATTTTTTTTTCCTTTTTTCAATATTTTGTAGAATCAACCTTCATTTATCTACTGTTCACAATGATTCTTTTCCTAATTCACAGAGGATTGTATATTCTTATAATATACGAAATATAGAGGAATTATAATGGTCCAAAATTTGAGCGCGAGATTTTAATAAATCTCTGTGTTTCAGATTTATCTGATCCTCCCCCCCCCCAATTTTTTTGGTCTATATCTCTCTTTCTTTTTATCTGTGAACATAATAAATCAAAAACGCTTTGAAACAGACAACTGAAATTCGGTATATAGAGTTACGGCCAATTTTGTTAATTTCTATTAAATTTTGAACGAAATCCAACTTCAGGAAGAGTGTCTGTCTGGCTTTTTAAGTATAAAGGAAGCTGATAACTACAAAACGCAAGGATCTAGACACATAAAATTTGGTACAGAGATGTAGCTTCTAAAATACAGAAATTAACAAATTTGGCAAAAATCCATCACGCAGTTGACCGTCTATTATTATGTTTTTTTTTATTCATATAAAAGTATATAATTTTTATTTTCATAACTTACAAAAATGAAATTTGATATGTTATCTTGTGCCTTCAACACTAACTTCATGTGAAATTTTGGTGACCAACTAAAAGGTGTCCAAAATACTTATTCTAGCAATAGATTCAGTAAAAATGTTAGATTCATGCCGAAAATCTATGTTCCGTCACTACCGTTCATCAATGCCATGAAAGGAATTCGTGGCTTTAGGGAAGGTTCATAATTTTCTATGGAGGAAGAGGGGATAAGACTGTATTGGAATGCGAGAAAGTTCCCCGCTAGTGACTCCGCTATGACTGCAACATCAACTCAGAATGATACATGTTATAATGTTTCCGCTTATCAACATAGATAATTAACTCACAAATTTATTACTTATTAAATTATTTCTTGCATATATTGCTAACACTAAGAATTTTCCTTTTAGAATAAAAGAAGAAAAAGTATTTCTATTGAAGTATTAGCATACCAAATCCCTTATGCCATAAATAAATCTCAGAAAATCGTTTGATTGTCTTTAGTATTTTACTTATTTTTATTTTCACATCTCTTAAAACTTTTAGGTAATACTGGTTTTTTTTTTTTTTTTACAAACACATAGTTTATTTGCTTGCATAATCTGTCATTCGATTTCTTATATTTGAAATTAATTATACAATACTTTAAGTTCATTTTTAGCGCAATTTATGAACAGTTTTATTTAAAGGCTGTTAGTAAGTTTTTGTGTGTTACCAAAAAGGTACTTGATTAGTTAAACTTTATTCCTATTCATTTTTTTTTCATTAAAAAGTAATCAATATTTTGATGGATCAGTTCAAAATGATGAGAATGAATTATTGTTATAAATCAATTCAGATCGTCATATATTAGTGCATGAGATTAGGAAAGAAATCTGCAAGTTCATTTTTCAACTATAGAAACCAGTAGCAAAAGTTGGATATTTTTTTTAAAAAAACTTCGATATTTGAGTGCCACATTGACTAAAAGAAATTCAATAACCTCAGAATATCAAATCTCCACACTTCCAAATGTATTCAAAATGATCAATTTTTAAAATTAATAATTAATGGTAATGATAAATGGATTGTTTTCCAAAACATCAATTGAAAAGATTCTGTAGGAGTCATGAGGGGTCAATACAAACCAGATCGAAAGATGAAATTCGCCAAAAGAATATTATTTCATTAGTTTGAAGAATTGCAAATATATTTCTATTTGTTTCTATTCTGCGCTGTTAAAAAATCTGTAAAAATTCTATTCTGTACTGTTAGTGAAATTAGATCAAATAAAAAAAAATAGACTGAATTAGTAAATAGCTTAAAAACCATGTTTTTTTTTTTTTTATAACGAAGAAACTGCGTATCTATACCGTCTATTAAAATATTGCGGAAGTTTAATTGAAAAGTGATGTTACATCAATCTTAAAGCTCAAATGTGTGCCATTAATTATTTTTATTTTTAAACAAAACTTTCTCAAAATACTTTGAAAAAAAA
This sequence comes from Argiope bruennichi, assembly GCF_947563725.1. NCBI lineage: Eukaryota > Metazoa > Arthropoda > Arachnida > Araneae > Araneidae > Argiope > Argiope bruennichi. The sequence continues at coordinate 64,432,155 of NC_079154.1, forward strand.
TCGACTTTAATTAATTTTTTTTCAAACCATGATTTTTTTAAAATTATGCTACGAGATTATACTTGGCTCATTTTTCCTTGTGTGTATGTGGGCAAAAGCTCCAAGAATGTGTTATAGTGAGGTAGCAAAAAAATATAACACTTTCATGGAACAAAATAAAAGTATGTCATTTGTAAAATTGTTTCAAAACTAGGTCTTTAATTCATTGAGGGAAAAAATTTTTAGGTAACTTCTTATAAAAAAAATTAAATCGAACGGATGATTCTTGATTGACTCGTTAAGGAAAATAGAGATGAAAGTACTCCGTGAACTCCTCGATTTCTTGCTGGGTTATCAAAATGTAACAATTGCTGGTGTTGGCCTATTAAATTTTGTCACGTTTAATTTTAGAATGTAGTTTTATTTTAAATCCAGTTGAAAGCAGAAGAAAATAGAGAATTACAATCGTATTTGAAAAAATGGAGATGAACAGGCTTGCCGCTAAACGTGGAACGAAACATTAAAACTGTTAACAAGTTCCAGTAATTATTATTTTGACTCTAATTATCAAAAATATCCATTGGAAATGGAAGTAAATCCAATAAAAATAGACTAAAATCATTATCAATATTGATATGGACACATGGATTCTATATATTAAAAACGGTCGAGACGCGCTTTAAAATATTATTTTATGCAAAATTATTCAAGACTTACCAAAAATAATAAAACCGTCATATTTCTTCTTTCAAAAACTCAGCATCTTGTTACATTATAGACTTGCAAGAAATGATTCAAAAACCTATTAGCTCTACTATCTGAAACAAATTTTAATTTTCTTGGGGAACGCCACCAAGTGCCTACCAGATATAATCTTCACCTTTCCTTTCCAAATATTTTGCCGAACCCTTTACTCCAATGGAAATTAAAATATCTCGCGCACAAACTTCCCTCGAGATATTTGTTAATTGTAGATCAATTTTCCTCCCCTGGATATTTATTCTTCCGATATAACGATTGCAAGCGTCCATTAGAAAGAGAGCAGCTGGCGAATGCAGAGCCCTAATGAGGTTCAATCTTCTTTTTCGACGCTTTGCCACTTACAGCGGGAGAACAGTTGCACTCTCTTGCGATTGTTGTATTGTTGGGTATTAATCGCTGCAACGATTCTTGGATCAGTCGTAGAGGAGTTGCTTGCCGAGGATAAAATATCCCGATGGGTGGATTGTTGAATGGGCAGTCCAGCAGTAGCTTCTTAACTCTTTTTTCTGGCAGTAGTAACCAGTCCAAGATCTCATTGAAATAATCTCCTGCCAAAGACAAAATCTCGTAGTCCATTTTAGAAGAAATATCTAGAAAAATTGGCTTCTCTTAGATCGTTTGCGAAAAACATTACCTGAAGGCTTTTGCCACTGTCCATTTGGGTACTTACCAAGTATCATTTAATGCGTTTTCACTGCATTTGGACTTTTCTACGGAAAATTGGGCAAACTGCATTCTGTGGCATAATAGATTATTGCAACAATTTTGAATAATAGAGCATTTGATTTTTTTTCTTTCTTGTAAGCAAAGGAAAAGTATTATGATCATTAAAAAATGGCTTGGCCATGTTCCAGACCCCCTTGAAAACGAAAAAGACATTTTAAATTTGGTATATGGTATTAACACTACATATAGATTTTCATCAAAGTTTAAACAAAATCCATTCAGAGGAAGATTGTCTCTCTGTATGTTCGGGTACAAGTGCAAAAAATCGATAGCTATAATATGTGAAGAGATGGATAAATAAAATTTGGTACACAGGTTTAGCATCTAAAAAGCAGATTTTTATAAAGTTAGAAATGAGTCTGTCTGAGCACTGAGTTTCTGTTTGTTTGTACTTTTACTTATATATAAACGCAATGACTTAAATAATATTTGATATATGATCTTGTTACGACAATTAGTTTTATGCCAAGTTTTTGTTTCAATCACTGGAAAAAATGGCATCCAAAATGCGCGCATAGTTTTCTTTATTATACTATGAAGCAAATAACTCTGATTTGCGAAAATCTGAAAACAAAAATCTGAGTTTTTATAGCATTCACAGACTTGCTCTAAGTCCCCAACTTTATGAGGAGGAATGAATATAATTTTGGGTACTTTTCCGTTAGCCGGAGCAAGCGGAAAATCGCCAAACAATGTAGAATTCCGCCAATTTTTTTTACGTCAAATTCGGTTTGGTTCGCAATCCGTTAGCCAGACGCAGGCGAAAAATCGCCAAATAATGTAGAATTCCACCAAATTTCTGACGCCAAGTTTGCGTTTGGTTCACAATAGGCGACATTTGCGATCCGCTAACGGAAAAGTACCTAATTTTGCTTAGAAGTATATGAGAAAAATTTAGGGAAACAACGCAATGAAAGATTGTTTTAAGTAACTAAATCTGAAAATGTGAGCTTTGAAGTTATTCACATAGGAGTCAGGAATTCCCTTGGTCTGGTGATAGAGCCTCAGCTTAGTAATCTAATGTTTCCTCTAAAATTCGTCATGCATGTAGGCCTGGTAAAGTTAAATATCTAATTTCGTTGAGGGATAAATATTCTGTCAAAAACACTAATTTGTTAAGAAAGTTTGAAGAGAGTTGGTTGGTTGTGAGTTTTAGTGACGCACTAGCCAATTTTTGGCCAGACTGCATGGTTAAAATATCAGAATTTATTGTATGTAGTAATCTGCGCTATAAAAATAACTGAGGCAAAAGGTATTTCAAAAAAAGTTACATTAAAAATCTGAATTTCATACGATGGAAAGAGTGAAAATTGTTAAGAGATAAAAGCTAGTATTGGAATTAAAATATATTCGCAAAAACCCTTGGTTCTTAAAAACTGAATTTTTTTTCATAGGAAATTACTAAGTCTAAATGGTTAATAAAGAAGATTTAAAAAAAAAAAGAACGCGATGATTCTTAAAATTTGGGCACACTGCCATTATATTGTTGACACTAAAAGCAACTGAAAGCAATAAAAGATATGAGTTATTGCGGTTTTTAGTTAAGTAAAATTTGGTTATGTATTCTCCTCAAAAATGTTATAGAATTGTACCAAATTTTGAATCTAATTGGTTGAAATTAAGGAAACCAAAATCCCTGCTCCGTTTTTTTTTCTTTGTTCTATGAAACTCAAAACACGTTATATTGCATCGATGTATAATAAAGTCACTCCCACTGGTTATTTCACAAATTTGAATTAATATATTGATTTTTATTTACAAGTATTGATATTATTCAAGAATTATGAATTACTTTTAAAATCATAAGTAGCCATTTCTTACTCTCTTGAAAATTGCGTTTTATTGAGTTCCAGTTCTTACCACTAAGTTGTAACATGATATAATCAATTCTCCAATACCAATCCATTCTATTGGAATTCGAAACAATACTCCAAAACATCCAGGAAGATATTTGAAAAGAATTTTCATTGGTTTTTAAAGACTTTGGCAACAATCTTTTTCCCTTTAATGTTTCTGCAATACCAACTTCTACCTCTTCCACAATGCGTCATAAACGTAAAGCCTTTCGAATCTTCTGGAAGTAGAATTGTTCCACCCATATCCATTTCTGGAGAGATTTATAACATAGAATTTCTGGAATAGCGTTTCAAAATGTCCCATTGTGTATGCAAGCAGATATCCATCCCATAATGGGCCATCGATTCAGACACACAATGAAGAGGAGGAAATATCTGTTTATTGGAAATGATCTATCGATAAAAACGTGATAGAACGGAAGTGGTTCTTGGACCATAAATCTTCGACCAATGCGAGCGTCGAGTTTATTTGAAGTGTTTGATTGAATGCAAGAAGAGATATAGGTACAGGAGTATCAGTCAAAAAGGTATTGGGTATTGGTTTCTGTTTTATTAAGGCTGTAAGACTGAAACTAATGAATGGAATAATTGCACACCATCAGTATACATAACCAGACATGCATTGAGAAATCTAAAGTTTTGATGAAACTCTGATTAGATGACAGATTTCTTTGAAATCATTTGAAATTATATGATATATCCTTTAAATGCTTTTATTTAACAATGAATTAAGAAAGATTTGGTTTATCTTTGAAACCTTCTGAAATAAATCGTAAATAATACACTTTTATTTAAATTGTTTCTTGTTGTTTTGTAATAGATTTTCCATTTACTTCTTAATGTATTAAGTTCAAATTTTGCTCATTCTTGATGACATTAAGCTTTATTAATATTTTCCCAATTTAATTTCCTTTAATCGATTAATATAGTTAACTTTTTAAATGCGAAACCTCATGGCAGGAAATTTGTGAAAATATCGTTATGTTTATATTAATGAGTTGCAAACAATAAAACTAAAAAATAATAATAATAATGAATTATTTTTTGATGCACTAATAATATAAAAGTGTTTAAAATATCCGTATAATTGTATAATATATAAATTATCCAGTATATTATATATAAATTTATTATATTTACATAGTCCATTTGGCTTCTTTTTTCGTTTTGTTTTTTAAATCTTAAAGTTCTTTATAAAAACCATAAATAAAATGGAATATTGTCGAATGGTGTGAGATTGTGACAACATGTTTTACACACAATTGCATATCACAAACTCCTAATGAAAGACTACTAATTAGCATTTGAACTACGAATTGTCGACTTACATTGTTAGCCAACGGAATACAAAAGAGTCAAAAATTTAGTCCCATTTTTGACATTCTCACCTCACCTGTATTTCCCAATTTGCTTCTTAATGCATTTCAAACCTAAATATCAGTATAAAATTTTAAAAGATTGAATACGATTTTAAAATAAGATATATCTTTTAAACCAAATTATTGGAACAAGACCAGTCGAAAATTTCTTTTTGAGATCACTAATCAAAGTGATCTAAGAGAGTACAACAGTACATGTAACAAAATTCAGCCAAAAAGTATATAAGGACTGCATTTGCAAAATTCAGTTCATACGCATTCAACTAATCATTACTAAACAACCGCAGTAGCATAAAACTCTCCTAAAGTACATTTTGGAAATCAAAACATCAAAAAAAATTTCAATCAACTTCTCGCCCGAGCTGTGTTTCTCATGTTTTTATAGTCTCCATGACAGAGCAAAGACGCTTCCACAAGTATATAGTATCATAGTTTTTAATTAAAATTCCGTAAAAAATTCTAATAGTTTCGTGAACTTAGTTTCTATTGACAAAATTGCCAAGTTTGTTGTTTAGATAGGGAGGATCATTGATCTGGCATCCATTAAGATATACAAAAAAAAAAAATATTCTATACCATTAACCTAACTGTGCAGCGAAGTAATAATATAGATTCATAACACTGAAACTCTTCCAAAGACTTTTGAGCTTAACAACAATCTCGTGAGTAGGGTTGAGCGATGAAGGAACTTCATTAACGCGATATATCGTCCAACACATAGCTATTTTTCGATATATCGTGATATCATGATTTATTTATAGCTAATATAAATTATAAATAGCAACTAATCATAACATATTGACTGATGAGAATGACTCCAAATAAAATTAAATTTTAATTTATATAATAAAAATATTTACTTCCTTTTGAATAAAAATAGTTAGAAAAAATTATATTAAAATCCCTCTAATAAAGTGTGTCAGTGCCAAAGTAGGTATAATGGAACTTGAGGATGAAAATGTGAGCTGTGAATAAAATTGTCGATTTAATCTGAATTAATCCTTTTTGCTTTTATTTCTGAAGATGAATATTTAGTGATTAAACAAAGGACAATCATCAATCTTCTGATAATTGCAATTATTTTTCCATAATTGTATCATTCAGTTAGGTAACATATTATTCCAAAAAGACTTGCTTAAAACAATATTTTATATATTAAAGTATGGCAATATTTATAGAAATATTAGCAAAAATTGTATATAAAGGTCAAAAAGAATGCAAAGCAACAAAAATAAACTAACCGATAACCAAAAGGAATCGAAAACGCAAATTGTGAATCAATTTATTATATCGGTATTCATCGTGAACTATTATTCAAGATCATAATTTCGATATATCGATATTTTTTAAAAATCAGCATCAAAAATTGATTTTTTTTAAAAATATCGATTTGTTTTGATAAATCAAAAATCGACACAACCCTACTCGTGAGTACCAAAGTTTTGCTTTGTCTGTACTTCAAACTGTATTTTCTGTCGAGGGCACACACACAAAAAAAATTATCTTCTAAATTTAAATGAAGAATTAAATTTAAGCTTGGAATCTAATGCTAAAATCGTTGAATTCCTTAATTTAACTCATGTATCCAGTCTTTTGAAAACTAAAGTTCTCAAAATACTATTTAGAAGCCATTTATACCAAGCGGCAAAAGATAAAAAATAGAGAATATAGACTAAAGAAATATGAATGATAATTTGATAGATGAGAAAATGAAATAAAGAAATTAAAACTAAAAACGAAACCGACAGTAATAAACAGTATTTATATTCCGGAAATTCTTTTTGCTACTGGCGCCACTGATTAGTCTTGGACCATGGATTATTTGCAAATTTAACACGTTAATCGCTAACTCTGTTATAGAGTCCTCTCCGTCTATCAAACGATATTTGATTTCTTTTATGTGTTGATAATCAGAGATCTATGTAAAGATGCGATAAGACTACATGCATTTAAGTGCATTATTTTGCCATCATATTGTTATGAATTCGGAGTTCTTTCGATTTGTTAGTCGATGAAGAAACAGCCCTTTAGTAATGAACGATGACTTTTATTAAACGCGAAGAAATGAATACGCAGACGACAAATATACAACCGAACATGTGAATACACAGCAGCATACTATAACAAACAATAGTTTACAAGTAGTAATCGGTAGTAATAACAACCACAGCTCACAAACGGCCAGAAAAAATTCAGCTGGAGAAGGAAATCTCCGTAGCTACTCTCTACGGTCTCTCCAAACTCCTGCAGTTCTCCACTGTCTTCTCACTTTAGTGTATCCAACTGCCTAATGACTACATCTACTCCATACACGACTCGATATTGCTTCTTTAATAAATAACAGGCACATAATAAACATTGGCACACAGCTCAATTCAGCAAACGTTTGCGCTTCGCCATTGATTCGCTATAGTTCCCGAAGCCGTTCAGAGAAGGTTCTAGAACAATCAGGCCTATCTCGGTTCCTATTGGCTCTATATCCAAAATTATGAAGATTCCAGTAATATCTATTTTGTCACTAAATTCCCCAAGTTTGCCACCAAGCTCTGGGATCATTGATTCGGCATTCGATCAGCATCCAACAGAGTTAATCGTAAAACGGTTTTTCCACTGATTGAACTAACCCTTGCTGGGAAGTAACATTACAGATTTATAAAAATATTATTAATTTTATTAAGAGAATATAATTTTTTAAATATATATTGTCAGTCATAGTTTGAACGAAAAACATTGTCTGTTAGCTGTGACTGTGACCTAAAAAAAAGTTAGAAAGTCAGTTACCAGTGACTAACGAAATACAAAATTAAAGTATGACATCATTCACCGGTGACAAGTACAGAACGATTGGAAAGTTCAGAGTTAGTCACCGGTTACTGGCAGGGCATTTAATGAGTGAAGCTGTCAGATCGATTGGAATATTGATTTTAATTTGGTTGATATTAGTTTGCCATCTCATCATTTGTCATCGTAAAAATACGATGAATATGATTAAAAAAAGTAGTCTGCTTGTTAGGCAGATAAAGAAAGCATCTTTCAGATCGAGTACATAATCTTCATATTAATAATAAATCTTCTGTCTTGAGGAAGAATGGTACAGGAGAGTTGCATCGAATACCCTTTCTCTCGGCAAGATTCACTCCATAGTAAATCATATTCATAAATACCAAGACCTCTTCAAGACCACACAATAGCTAAGATCAAAATGTCACTTGTCAAAATTATTCCTCATAAGTACAATACTCTACAGAATCAAAGCCCCAGGACCCAGACGGACGCTACAGATTTTTGATTCTTTAATGTTTAAATGTTTATACATGCCATAGTATATAGATTTACAATGTAATTTTTCGCTTTTTCCTTTTCAATTAGTAATCTCATTTCTCTGTAAGTTAAACTCATTCTAACCATTTATTTTTACATATTCTTGTTCCCTTCATCTAGTTATTACTTCGCCAAAACATTAACTCTTTTGCGGCAGAGCACTCAGAAATGAATTGCGCTCTAGGCAGCCGGCGTGACGGTGGAAGATCTGCACGGACAAAACGATATGCGAGTCGTTCCAAATACGGTGTGCGGAGCTGATTTTGCTGGTCATTTTCATGAAGCGGCGGACAGAACAAACAAGCTTGACGATCAAACAATAATAATAATAATAGCAATTTTAAGTCAAAGTTAGAAACCTCCTTTAGGGTAAGGTATGTCACAAATGAACGGAGCCAAGAGGCGCTGTTCGTTCGGAGAGAGAAACTCTGCTTGAACACCTATAGGTGCTGTTTGCTCAGAACGAGCGTCTATAGATGAGCACCTATGTTAGCCACGAAAGGCTTAAATACAGTCGTGTAGGATTTGACACCGATGGAATTATCTCTGGAGATCCTTGGATGGCTTATCGTCTCTTTCTTTTATCATCTCCCCCCCCCCTTCCATCTTGTGCTCGCTCATCCAACTGCTTAGATAACTCAGTGTTATAGGTACTGAGGGCACATGCTGGCATTCTGTTAATCCCACATTAAAAAGTCTAATTAAAAATTGTATTATATAAAAAATATCTTTAACCTTAAAAAATTTAATTTAAATAACAATTCCAAAGAGTGTAAAAGTTTACAAAGGTTGAAACTTTATCGCGTTAAAACATGAATACTTAAAAAAATATTAAAAATGTAACGCAAAGAATGGAAGCCATAACTTGCAAGATTTCAAAGAAAATAAATTTCATTGTGAACAACAATTGAGAAATAATCCCCTCAATAAGAATCAAACTTACAAGATTTAAAACACGTTATCGAACAATTGCAAAAAATTGTATATTATATATATATACACTAGCTTGATAAATAAAATCTCTTTTCCAATAAAGCTCTGCAACTAAGACGATCAATCTTAGTTTTAAGAAAGTCTTCAAAAAAGTTATGACTTTGTTCACAAATAAAAACAAAACTTCGATTTAACTAAACTATAGATAAATGTTATGGAAAACTATATCAGCTTCTTTCTTTTTACCAAAAAAAAAGGGATTGAAAGTTTGGCGACAGCATAAGTTACCAAAAAAGTGAATAAAGAAGTATAAAGACTTTATCTCAGAAGATGTAACGCCAAAAAAATTTTCTGATGTCAAAAAATTTCTTCTTTATTCACTCACACGGAATAGAAGGATCAAAAGTTCGAAGAAGAAAAAATGGCGGAAGTTGATGTGGATTTAATAGCTTATCCATTAAGCTATGAATTTCACGCAGCTAGTGGACAGAGTCACAAAGTTCGATTTTTTTTGTTTTCGATTTTTTTTTTGTTAATATTTGCAGTGACAAGAAGTCTAAAATAATACTATGCTAGCATGAATGATGTAAGAGGCCTAAAGAAATAAATAGATGAGTATTTGAGCAACAAAGAAACCATATGGTACTTGCATGAATCTGAAAGTACCTATTTTTATCTATTATCCCCCATATCATTATGATAATAAAATCGTGGCCCCATCGTAACTGCTTGCGAAGTTGATCTTTTGATTGAAAATTAAAATCTTCATTGGTAGAGCTTTAGCAAAATATATCTGCAATTTGAAATAGCTTAACTTTATAAATGCATCTGAGGGAAAGACTATGTTAGCCCTTTCTAGGGCCGTGGGAAGTATGCTTCCCACCCAATTTATCAATTTTTGTATGAAATTATGTAGGTTTGCATAAGTTCTGACAATTTTTTTTAGTAAGTCAGAAACTTAGATGCTTCAATTCTTTATCTCAGACAAAATGGTGTGTCTTGATTTGTTACTTAATTATTAATTAACCAAATTAATTAATCAAATTAAATTTATCTAATAAGCTAAATGAATTCCTTCTCTTATTCTAATTTCAAGCCTAAAAATATTTTAACAAAATATGACTAGAAAAAAATGGCCCTCTAAAGGGTAAAGAGGATTAGATGTATTAGAGATATCATATAAATATATATATATATCTAAATTAAATCCTAATTAATTTCCTAATTTTTATTTTAGTTTAACCCATATTAACTTAATTCTAAACTTTTTCCTGATCCAACTCCACTTTCTTTATTTAATTAATTCTACACGAGCTCTGTGATTCTGCTTTAATCAGCACTTTCCTAAGCTCCAAGTGAAGAGATAAAAATCTGTCTTGCTACGCAAATTTTTTTAAAGATACCTATGATTCCCTTTCATAAATCACACGTTTAAAGAAATCCCAATCAGAATCTCATAGTATAAAATCACTGGTTAAAATATTTCGATCTTTTCTGCTCTTGTAACGCTTCTGAACGGACGTCAGTTTCGCCCCCCCCCATATTATTAAACATAATTGTAGCATAATAATAAAAATAATTGTAAAGGAAACAGAGTATGCATTTTGAAAATCATTTCTTCGTTCAGTTACAACGAAAATTTACATAGAAGTACAATTTTAGTTACAAGATCGTATATTAATATTCATTAGCTAAGTCTTTGCAGGGTTTCTTTCTTAATTTGTCGGTATTACATGTATGGGAATGTATAAACCGCAAACCAGTATGAATTTTGAAAAAAATTCATATTCGTCGAATTTTGGACCAAATCTGTCATTTCATGGGTAGATCTGATTCAAAATTTGATATAGATCTATAATTTAAAGCGACACAGTACTCGAAAAAATCATTAAAAAAATCGAAATATTTTTGATTGCTTCATTTGATAAATTGAGTCTTTCTAAATATGCCTGCCAAATTTTAGAGCCGGACTCTCCACAGTGTCATTTAGAGTAAATGTTCAAAAGTTACAACTGCATCAATCAAGCAGAATAGCAGAAATAGCAAGAAGAGTATCAGAAATAGCAGAAATACACTTTTAATCAATTTTGATATATGTATTAATTTTTTAAAAGGGGTTATGATACAGATTTGTAAAATTTTGATCTTTCGCTAGTTTTTCTTTGCATCATCAGTATACAAATATAATATTTGTTTTTAATAAATTTCTGATTTTTTTAACTTTAAACAATTTAGAATAATTTGAATCATATTTTGTAAAAATTACAAGCAAATTGGGTAGATTTTATATTATGATTTAGAGGAATAGAAACTTTAAATGCATTTTTCTCCATGTTGTGTTTTTGCTTATATGCTACATTTCGAAAGCCAAAAGCTTTCTTAAAAATGGCAGTAGGGGTGTGAAATTGTTTTTGAATGCTCAGAAATATATGTTTAGTTAGTATGGAATTAGCTTTAAGGTGTGTAGTGATTTTTTTTTAAACGTCCAAACGCAGAATTTCTGCATTTTTGAGATTTTTTTTTTGTGTTTTTTACAATAAAAAAATATAAGTAAATACTGTTGGCAGGTATTAATCCATACTAATATCCATACAAAGTTTTATGTAGTATATTAATGGCTACTTTTAAAAAATTTCAAGAAAAATCTTCATATTTAAAAAAGCTCAAAACTTTTACAAAAATTTCAATTTTAAATAAATTTTAAATCATTTCAAAAAATTTTAGGTGAGAGTTATAGTACTATTTTATATAAAATACAAGTAAAATATAATTTTAAACATTACAATTTAAAACAAAAAAATTGAGGTACCGTATCGCCTTAAACGTTAAAATTGTTTAATAAATTCAATTTAGCTCTTTATGTTTTGTCATTTTCGTGTTCTCTTGATCTCAGACAAACTTTCTTTTAATTAATTTTTTTTCTTCAGAATTTATCAAAATGTTGTAAATTTGGTGCATAAGACCATGTAGTAAATTCTATTCTTTTAGTTCAAAGCGTTGAATTATGTTCGCAAACAATCAGAAATAATACCACAATTGTTTTTTGAACTCGGGTATGTCTAAAGTGTGAAAATTCGTCAAATTATTGAATTCAAATTTTTTGACGATTAAAATACTTTATTTTAATATATTTTATATAAAAGAAAGGAAAACTTTTCTAAAATAAAGTTGAAGCTTAATCATCTCTTTTAAGCAAATCAAAAATAATTAAACAATTCAGTAAGATTATTGCAGTAAATACGATTGTTATAAAATCAATGAAATAAAGCATTAAAATGAATTATTAATTGAATCAATTCACAAAACAATTAAAATATGTTAACTATCATATAACTGTTGATGCGATATTGTTTTGTTGCAAGCTTTTTTTCCCCTTCTTACTCTCGATATAAAGAAAATCTTAAAAAGAAAATTATACGCTGTTATTTGATATATATAATTGGTATATCAAATATATAATTGATTTGATATATTGATATATATACAGGTATAGTATTGATAAAATAAATTATTGTTAGTTTTTATAAATGAATCTTGTTTATTAAGCTGAATCGATAATCACAAAAATAAAATATATCTTTATTGCTTAAAATACTTTTAAAACGTATAACGTGTTTGTGTTGCTTATTCAAATAAAATAAAATTTAGCATTTATAAATTTATTACAATGCAAAACCTGCACTCTTCTGAAAATTTTCTTTAAAAAATGAAAGTTATCCTTAACAAATTCCCATTTTTGAATTCTGAATAGTTAAAACTAAGATAAAATTCTCATCTTTTTACAGCACTATTTCAGAGCCGTTTTAAAGGGTGGTTGACGTTTCCGTTATTTTTCAATAACGAAAACAATCCATTGTTTAAAAATACCTGCTGGTTGAAAAGAAAACTTTAAAAAATAAAAACCAGCCAAATTCAGCCTATTATTTTCTACGTTTCTTTAACTTGTTCATCTTCATGCTTTTAGAATTTTATTTTCTCTCAATAATAAGAACATAAACATTAGAAAAATATACACACGCATCTTTTATTATTTATATAGTATTATTGTATTTAATATATAATAAATGATATGATTTGAGATTTTCTTTTATTTATCTGTCTATTCAGCTAGCAGACATAGATAAGCTACAGATCAAATTACAGGTACCGAATTCCTTGTCGTTTTACATTCTTTTCTTTTTTCCCCCTATCCCACTTATTTTCATTGCATTCTAAGTAGGTAGACGGAATCTAACAGGCCATTTTAGGGCAAAATAAAAAGTATTAAATCTACCAAAACACGTTATTTTTTTTTCAAATGAAAGCAATTGTTAATCGCCAAGTTGTTGTTCCAGACAGATTTTTCTTTTTTAACTTCAGAAAAGAGCATTTCGTTCTCTTTTTCTGATTAATCAAAATTTTATATTCCCTCTACCACCCCGAATTCGATATTTTGAGGAATCTCCATGTTTTAGGCATTGAGCTCTGAGTTTGAAAAACATATTTTTGGAAAATGTCCATCAATCTGTCTGTCTGTGACAATGCTAAGCCAAAAATGTTTTGAGTTAGGACGAAATTCGGTATATGGTCTTTAGATCAAATGTGTAGATATCTGTCTCATTTTGAGCAAATTCCTTTCAGAGGAAGTCTTCCTGTCCGGCTGTTCGAATATAAGTTAACACGGTAATTATAAAAGGAAGAGAGCTGGACAGATAAAATTCGGTACACAGTTTTAAATCTATAGTGTTAATCTGTGACAAGCCACACGCTAGCCTGTCAAACTGATCCTATCACTCTGATCACCACCCTGTCGATCTGTCCACTTGACAAAGTTTGAGCCAAATCCCATGAGTGGTTGATTATTTATTGATCTGTGCTTTCAGAAATTTGTTACTAAAACGTAATGGCTTAAATATATCAAATTTGATATGGAATTTTATGACTAAAGTGTTGTTTTGTGTCAAATTTTTGTTTCAATTGGTTTGGTAAAACGCACCTAAAACACAAATCCGATTTTCAAATACTATTAACCGCGTGCCATGGATTAATCGCCAAATAACTCGCCAAGGATGGTGCGATAGATTCAGTAAAACTGCTAAATTCATGCCAAAAGCTAATATTTCTTATCCATTATATGCCAGTTTCATGCAAGGCATTTTCTGGGACAACACCTTTATTACAGAGTATACGAGAAGGTTTTGGAGAGACCATTTCAGCTGATTTTTATAAGATACGTAATATACCAAATTTATACTTTATATCATGATTTCCATTTACTTATGTACATTGATACAAATTTTGCTGTTTTAATGGAATTGTTTTCTCAATAACGTTTTTTTTTCATTTTAATCGTATTTTTTTCCTATATCCTATCGATTTCCTCATATCTGAAAAATTATGAGCTCTTACGAAAAATTTACATTTTTTTCCTGCTTTATAAGTAGATTTATAAATGCTATGTACACTTGAATTTTTATACACATTTATTTGCTAAGTAATTTTAATGCCAAGTCATCAACTGCAATATCCGGCGATAAAGGATCAATTCAAAATCTCCTATCATCCCTCTCGCAAATAAGCAAAATTTCGCCTTGATTCCTGTCACATTTTACTTTCGCGTATACGAAAGAGAGAAAGTATTGTAATCGTCAAAAAAAAAAATCGAAATTGGTATTTTAACAATTTTCCACGTTTTAAACTTCCTTGAGTTTGAAAAATATATTTTTAAGCTGATACTCGGTGCGTTGCTGTCGCAGAAAAGATGATTTTGGAATCGTTTGAAATTTAATCACAATTAATTTCTATCTTTTTAGTAAATAATAGCTGTCTTTTTATTTAGGAATGATAGAAAGAATGTTATATATTTTCTTGTCGACAGTTAACACATTAATTGAAATTGAATAATATATTAAGGAGAAGTATAAATAATATTTATACTTCTTTTTGACTTTATTATTCAAGTGTTTTAGGATAGATATTATTTTCCACCTTCAATAAAATCAAATTTCTTGACTGTCCGACTTGTGAGCATCCAACTGGTCATGTGAAAAATATGGATTTTCTATATTCAATCCGCACACTTGATGTGATTGACCTTGCGTCTTGTTGATGGTCATCGAGAATGCAAGTCGAATGGGGAACTGCGGTTTCTTTGAAAACAAAAAGCATGTCGGAGGAGCAAAGAATAATTCATTTTTATATATTAGATATAATAATGATACTATGCTTATAACTTTCGCACAACTACAAGCAATGAGTTGCCAAAGTTTTATCGCAATCGGATAAACAAAATATAAACAAAAATTCATTTTTATATATTAGATAATGTTCGTATGTCTATCTGTCTACGACAAAGATAATTGATTTTCGGTAACTATCAAACACATTTTAGAGATTTCGCCAAATAACTCGCCAAGGATCACACGATAGATTCATTAAAAATGCTAATATTTCATATCCATTGAACGCCACTGCCATGCAAGGCGTTATCTGATATAACAAATTTATTATGCTGGAATGTTTCGGAGAGACCATTCCCGCTGTTTTTCATCCCTCATTCCTTCTTTATTAAACTTGTACAGTGGGATTTCAAACAAATTATGCAATTTTTAATTCATTATCAAAAATGATTGCGAATGATATCTAATCATCTACTGGCGTGCTTCGTAAAGGAAAATCTTTATTATATTAACTGACAAAAAATTTATAATATTCATTTTTTTTATAAATTTGCAATTATATTCTAGTTAAAAAGATAATTGAAAAATGCTCAATGAACGAATTATTGTTATTAATTAATGAGAAAAGACAACCTATATATCTATAACAAAAATTAAAAGGAAAAGTAGAGGTCATATATAAAAAAAGAAATGCTAATGCTGTCAGAAGTATTATTCAAACACCGTAACATTCAAAGTAATGATAAGCAATAGCCATTATTATGAATCTCACAGAAATCAGAACAATTACCGTTGCTGAGTTGGTCCCCCCCCCTTCGGACAAGTTTCTTTGGTTAATATTTTAACATTATGCTATAGTAAAATAAAAAGATGAAAACACAGCTTTTATTAGACATTTTACAAATTAAGAAAGCATATAATTTGGAAGTAATAAATAGAACCTATTTAAGCTCCGAAAAGCAACAAGAGAAGCCTCTAAACAGTGGCGTACAAACAATTAATGTAGTTACATGGTGATATATTTCAGGCTCCTATTTCAGCCTAGACCGTGATATTTTAATAAGAATTCACACATGCATCTATTACAAAAATTACGTAATTTATAAATACATATTCGATATAAAAATACATCAAGTTAAATATCCTGTTGTCATTTAATAGAATCAAAACGACAACGCATATTTCGATACAGAGGGAATGATTTAATTAAAGAACAGTAAATATAACTTTAAATTCATTGGTTTGAAAATAAGAAAGAAAAAAAAACTTGTCTTTTGAAGTCTTTACTTTAAATTGGAAAACTTATGTACATTTCTATTCTAGTTTTTGGTACATGAGATTCAAATTTACAAATTGTCTCCTAGATGGCAGCACGAATATTGTTTAAATTCCTGGACAAGCGATAGTTATTACAACTACTCAATTTAAATAAAAGAAGTTTTATTGCTTCATATAAGATTTTGATCATTACAATTCGAAAGCCATAAATCCAGAAAAGCTTCATTTTTGTAATTTTAAAAAAAATATGTGACTTTTAATTTTTTTAAACGAATTATCATTTTCAAAATAGATTGCTTTTTGTAATCTATCCATACTACAAAAAATAAACCTTAAGAACAAGAACATCTTTAAGAAAATGAGCAAAGCTATTATCGTATAATAATATAAATTGTGATTTATTTTTCAACAGACTATAATAATAATAAATTTTGCTTTCTTTTTTTTAAAATTACATTGAATTGAGATTTGTATTTAAATGTAACTATGAAAAAATGATAAAAGAACTAATGATTTAAAAACAAAAAAAAAATTATATTAAATATAATTTATTCTTAAAATACAGAGCTTTTAAAATCGGTAGTAGGTATCTTAGGCAAATTCAAACTAGAATCATTTTCTCAATTTTGACCCGGGAATCATGATCGAATGATGGTGACATCTGCGATAGAGTATGACTTTTAATTTTCTATCGTCATCAGTGGTTTACCAAAGTCAATGACACCTAGTGCATGGTAATATTTAATTTCAACTAGAGCAAGCTCATTAAAATTCTATTTTTACGGGGCCGGTAACTGACATTTAGCCATTTATACC
The DNA here is from genome assembly GCF_947563725.1 of Argiope bruennichi. Classification (NCBI taxonomy): domain Eukaryota; kingdom Metazoa; phylum Arthropoda; class Arachnida; order Araneae; family Araneidae; genus Argiope; species Argiope bruennichi. Next base: position 64,449,363 of record NC_079154.1, read on the forward strand.
TATCTTTCCTTCATTGTCTCTCGTTCGCAACGATGATGTTAAAAGAACGAATACCATTCAGAACTGTCTAAAGCAAGGAGAAGGAATTTGAAATACGTTAACATCTTTTTATGTATTCGGAAATTTCATTTTCTGATATTTTAAAATTTTATACTCTAATGTACTCTCGATAATAACATAATATTTTCATATTTACAGAACTGTTAGTTAGTTGATTAATTTTATTTCATTTTGATTCCACTTTAGCTTTAAAAAAAATTCCGATTTTTTTTATTATTATTTTAAATTGTTATAGTTTGATTTCATACATATTTTTTTCAATCTTTGTATATGCTAAATTTAAAAATTATAACTTCCAAGCGTTTTTCAAAAAAAATTCAACTCAAAGAAATTCACCTAGACTGATTAATAAAAAAGTAAATAATCAAATACCATAACTTCGCGGATTCAAATAAATCAAATAGTCATGTTTTTCCGCGAACGCCCAATTCCCCTCCAATTTTTCGCGATCTCCGGACTGTTGAGGTGTCACTTAAAAGATCTTGGGAAAAATCGATGTGCTGCAACAGCTGTGGAGGGAATTGCTTTTCCGAAGAGAGAAGATCTCGAAAATTTTACGTCAGGTGCCCGGATATCCAGTAGTATTTTTCTACCGTGTTTCCCCGTTTTATACCGAGTTGCTACGTGATCGGTTTTGAATTTCCACCCTGTTTCAGATTTTTTTTTTGCGAATTGTGAAATAATATTGAACAATTTAAGAGGAAAATTGCTTAATCCTCTCACTTCCAGTGAGGCGGTTTGGGAATTTTGCCTTAACGTCCAAGGGGGTCGCCTTCCTTTTTGGAGGGGAGGTGGGTATTAATATTCAATAAGTTTAATGGGATTCAATGAAATAAGCTAATATGTCGATCCAAGATAAATAATTCATCGCAATTATTTCAAATAATAATAATAAAATCTAATAGCATTTTCATAATATCAATGTTTTCCTGATATGGGCATTCTCTTATATTTGTTTCTAAAAATTCCACGATAAATAGTACAATTTCGTTTATAAATCCACTGGAACTGTACGAAAATGCATTGATTGGCTTTTGTCTTTATCCTACTCATTGGTGATGACTATTAATTAACGTGGATTGCAAAACAAATCATGTTAATTGGACGATGATAATTCACCATGAAATGTATAAAAATGTATTAACGTTCATTGGGGATGACTATTGATTAACATGGATTGAAAGAAAACCATGCTAATTGGAAGATGATAATTCATCATGAAATAAATAAAAATGCATTAACTAAACCTTCCTCTTTCCCATCATCCTAATTTACGAGCGAAGATTTATTAACACGAATTATAAAAACACTTATTAAAGTTAAAAAGAAAAATTAAGCAATAAAATATATTAATTAGATTTTTCCTTCATTCCAGTTCATGATGATTGTTGATAATTCATTTTGAATAGAATAAAAATGTATTAATTCGGCAGTGATCATAATTACTGGGCTAATTTAAATGAAAATAATTTCTTATTTCTTACAATCTGTTTCTCAATGTGGTAAAAAAAATTATAAACATCTAAAATTCTATAATTCATTAATTTCATTTAAAAACATTCAGCTGTTGTTCAATTAAAGAATCAATCTACAAATTGTAAAAGTTTGTAAATCTTTGACATTCTTCTAAAAAAAATTTAATCTAAACAATCAAATTTAATTTCTACAAAAAGTTAAAGATTTTTAGTTTTTTAAGTTAATTACTCTAATAAGATGTACCATATAATACTTAACTTATTGAATAACTTATTGATAGTTTTATTTGTAAGAAATTGTGACTTCCATGACATTGTTTTCCTATATCTGTTCCAACAAATAAGCCAAAAAAATACTGAACATTTTACATACTGAATACAAATACTGAACATTTATGGTAATATTGGTATTTATAAAAATAGGTCACTATTATAATGTAATAATGAGCTGAAGAGTGTAATCGTAAAAACAATTATCAGAGAAAAACGAAAGAAATCTTAATGAATTATTTAAACAATTCTCATATCTGGAGCAGATAAAAGAACAAATCATTTTTATTCCAATAAAACATTACCTAGGTGATTTTTACGTATTGATTATGAGCGACACGTTGCAATTGTTTCATTTACAAAGAAAAAGAAACGAAAAAAAAAAAAATAGAAAGAAAATTGTATGAGATAGAAATGCATATGAAAAAACAGAGCGTAACCCTTCCTCGCATCACCTTTTCATCGTCATCAATTCCACGTCACATTTCGCTTACGTCATACTTTGATCGACTCGGAGCGAACGTTTCTTTCAAAGGCCTTGGGAAAAGCATGCACTCTCGCTCTCGTTTTTGTTATCGATAGAAAACCCTGCACGCTCTTCAAAATTCTTTCTACGGCGAATTCACGGCTCTGTCTTTCTGCTTTGCTCGCTCCAAGCGTACATATTTATTGTGACAAAGTTGCCGGTATTTTCAAATGCAATGGAGCCAAAACAACCGAACAAAAATGAGGTGATCATGCGTACAGAAAATCCCGTTCATGAAGGAGATTTAAAATGGATAATTGACAACGCTTGTAAGCTCGCAAGAAGACTTAGAAGTTCAAACTTTTCTTTGCAAACGCAATGCCAACCTGAGTTCCAAATAGTGGCCAAGTTCAACGAGAGGTACCCAGAGGCACACGTGACAAATGTCAACATAGGTATCCAGCGAATAGATTCTGGTGATAAAAGTGTTTATGTGACAGCTATTGCCCAACTCTTGAATACAGATGATGATGAATATTGCCGTGAAGAAGTCAGTTTCACATGTCCCTCTGGTGGTGCTCCTTTCTACATCTTTTCAGAACTCTTTTCTGATTCTGCAAGCAAGCTGTCATTCCCCAGATCCAAAAAGGGGATATCTTCCGATGACATTGACGATTTATTTCATCTGCAAGTGAAAAATCTGGTAGCGTCCCATGGAAATGTAAATCGAATTTTCATTCTGCCAAAAGACATTTTGATTGTTAAAGTGCATATCAAAACCTTCGGTTGCTGTACATCAACTAACAAAGAAGAGGTTCCAGATGTACCAGAGAGATTAACTCTGAAGTCCCATGTTGACCAGCTGTTGAATGATTTCAAGCGTGCTTACCAGCACCAAGAACTGACAGACATTGACTTGGTAGTTGATGACAAAACTATCAGGGCTCATAAGTTTGTTCTTCAAGCCAGATCTCCTGTTTTCAGAAATATGTTTGAACACAATCTTTCAGAAACCACAGCAGGTACTATACAAATAGATGACATAGAGTATACAGTTCTCCAGGCCTTGATATGGTACTTGTATACAGCAGTCGTGCAAAAATTACCGTATGATGATCTATGCGATCTGTATGAAGCGGCAGATAAGTATCAGGTATCCTCCCTTCAGAAGGAATGTGCAGAAATTTTGAAGTCCATGCTTAGTGTGGATACTGCTTGCAGAATTCTGGTTTTGGCAGACTTGCATAACGACTCTTACCTACGGCAGGAAGCTGTAGATTACATTTGGAGTAATTTCGCCAAAGTCAAAGCTACTGAGGAATGGGAGCTTACGATGCACTCTCATCAAAAAGTTGCTTCTGACGTTTTGGAAAAAGTATGCAATTTCAGACCCGAAGTCAAAAGTTAAAGATCTTTACATAAGAAATAATTGTTGAATCATCAGTGATTTAACGTTGTTGGCTATTTTATGTTTGAATTTATAAATTTTACGTTTTCAGATACAGTGTAAACATAAGATTTTTACTTGCATATAAACTTCTACTCTTTCTAATATAATTATATATTTTATGAAATATGAATTATATGCGTTAAGATATTCTTTCCCTTATGATGTTTTTCTTGCAATAATTATATTTTCCTCCTACTTTCTTCAGTTAATTTCATAATAAATCGAGCATAAAACAGGAATGGAAACTGTTTCTAAATTTACTTAATTATAAAAATTTACAATATAGAAAGTTGTTAATACGAGTGCCTGCTACAACAGGTTTATATTTACCATATGACAATTAACATGATTTTTTATTATTTTTGCTGTATTCTGTAGAAGCTCATTTTCAATCATTGCAGTTGGTAAAACAATTTCTAAAAATAAAACACAATTATTTCTGAAATTTTAGAATATTGTTTTCTGTTATATTTGAATGGTAGTTTTAATTGTAAATAATTATGCATTTTTTATTATATGAAATTCAGAGGCGAACTATGATAACTCTAATTTTGCTGCTTTTGACGTTTTTGCTTAATTTTGCTTTATTGAGAAGAAAAAAAGAACAATAACCGCTTGCAAAAACTAAGATACAGTGTACGATATGTTGCACCCTAGAGATTCTTTTGCTATTCTTGTCAAACGCTACAATTATTACCAACGATTGTTACTACCGATGTACAGAGGTTATTGGAAACCTTTAGATTCATATAAAAATATTTTTATCTGTTATGAAGACTATCACTTATAGTGCTACTTCCTTCTTATATTTTCAGATGATTTTTTTTTAAAATTAATCTTTACTTCTGTAATATGTACCGTTTTATTAGCCGATTATTCTTATTAATTTTTTTGAATATTTTATTCATTATTGATGATTTTATTTTAGTCATTAAAAAGATAAATTGATTTTTTTCATAAAATGATATTCATTCAATTAACATAAGAGTAATGGTCGTAATTTTGAACTTTATAGTACAAGTACCATTTTTGGTATATTATATTTTTGTCAACACAATTAAGCCCATTTTAATATATATATTTTTTAATTTTTAGAATATTGTGCTACGTGTTACAGCTTAAGAAATTTTCATGTGACAGAAAATCTCATGAATGAGTTAAAAAAAAAGAGGTAGCCTGTGCGATTTTGATTAAAAAAAAGGAAAATAAATATATTTCAGACATAATATATTGAAATATTTGTATATTGAATATTGAAATATTATTTCATATTTGAAAATAAATATATTTCAGAAAAAGCGATAAATTTTTAATGCATTTAAACACGAAGCTTTGCGAAATAGTATTTTAAGCTTTATTATTGATCAAAAATAAATGTTTAATATGAAAAAGGTTCAAACTTTGCATTAATACTCATCAACATTAAATCATTGTACTAAATATTGTGTTTCATTACCAATTATTTACTGTACTGATATATTTATATTTTATTATAATACGAAAACTTTATTTATGAATATGATTTTATAATATAAATTTAAAGCGTTTCATTCTTGGATTTAAAAATCTCACTTGGATTATATTGTTCTAAATGTGAGAAAGCATTTTTGATGTTTATATTTTTATACAGGTGTTACATATTTTTCTATCTATTTCTAGGCTTATCTAGCATACTTTGACCAATAAACCAATGTCACGCTTCACATCACTTACTATAAATTTGAGTGTAATACATAATAACAATCTAATGTAACAACAAAATCAAATAAATAATTTATTATACAATACTTAATTCTTTTTTTAACTGTATGTCATCATTATTTCGAATTTTCTCAATTAGAACTTAATTTTCATATCAGTTGAATTACTTATTATTTTCTCAAATTTTAAACAGGTGGATTTCAGATATTATACGGCTAAAAGATTTAGCTAGTAAATGATAAATTTTCTTCAATCTGGCTTTTAAAAATGCGGTAGTTATGAATGTATTTATAATTATTTACAATCGCACAAATGTTTCTTTCATTTTGTGTCTGCAATATTTAAACATTCGGAAATTGATTTCATCTTTTTTTTTTTTTTTTTCCTTTTTTTTATACTTATTTTAAATAAATGAGCTTTTGGAACAGAAACGCCTTGCCGATTGTTTTTTGTAACATCTGTTTTATCATTCACAATAATCTCTATTTGTCTTCTTTTATTGTAAGATTACATTCATGCATTATCATATCAGTTCGCATTATCTATGTTATCTACTACACAACATGACATTAATCTATTTCCCTGTCTTTGAAGACACACTCAGGATATTGCGGTATTTATTGGCAATAAATAAATGCAGATTCATTTCTAATAAGAGCAGACTCTATACGAATCGAGTAGTATTGGATTTATTAAAATACTATTCAGTTAATATTGAGCAGAAAATTATGGATTAAATCTGGTAAAATAGTCAATTTCATCTATAAAGCAGGCATTTTTACATTAAATCTTATAAGAATTTTCCATTAATTATTATAAATTTTTTTAAAAGGCACCTGGTTTTTTTACAACCTAACAGTAATATAATTAGATGAAGCTAATAGAACAAAGGCAATTAGAAATTAGTGATAATAATCCATTTCTTAATTGAAATTTCTAAATAATTATCTTTACACTTAAAGTATGATTCAATTATTCCCGTAATTCTTTGATTTCAAGTATCTCTAAAAAGAAACAGGACTCAAACTTTCTAAAGTTTTATTAAAAAGCATTATCTTAATTTAATCATAAAATCATCTTAGATATATTAGAAAACATTTGGTGTTTTAATTTGATAATTTTTTTAAATTTCTTATCTTACTGTTTCAGTTTTTTATGATCTATTAACTAATGGTAGGCAATTATTTCAGATAAAAACAGAAATCTTAGTTTTTTTAATCTAAGATTCACTCTTTCAAATCATTCAAACGAATATTTATGATGACTTGAAATTATTTATCACGAATATATGGCGTTTGGACAAATTAAAACCATTTTATGCGAGTTTAAAATCGCTTATGTTTTCTATAATATTAAAGATCAAAAGCATTTTTCCCACTATTAAATATTTTACGGTACCAGTTCTCTACCTTTTTTTTCTCCTACTTTCTAAAGAATTTCTTTATACTTATTTTTAAAAATATTCCTATCTTTACGAGATGTTATTCAGTTGTAAAAAACATCTTTATAATAAAGAAATATAAAAAAAATGTTGTTGTTACAACAATTTTAATTGAAAATATTTACACTGAAAATTTAAATTTAATTTGTATTTTATTTACTAAAGGGAAAGAAGGAAAGACAAAATCATTGACAATATAATCAATAGAAAATGAATTAAAAGTAGGCAATTTTAAATGAAGTTTTCAGATTTTTATATTAAGCTGCCAATATAATGAATTATTGAGAAAATTTCTCACAATTTATTTAGATTTCTTAATATAGAGAAGATTTCCATAACTTTAACTGTTACAATTAGATATCCCCATTCAAAAAAGAATTATTTTTGAAAAAAAAATTTCACGATCATCATATACAACAAATCAGCATGAAAGTTTTCTTTCATTCCTCCCTAGTTTTAAATCAAATAATTTTAATTTTATTCGAAAATAGAAAAGTAAATCAAAAAAAAAAGAAGCTAAAAATCATTTTACATATATATTTATAAAAACAATGAAAATGTAAAAACTGAAATTTTATGCTTTCAATTTTAAAAATCAAATTTTTAAAAATATATAACTCATAGTATTTCAAACTCATACTATTCTAAAATGTCTCAAACCGTTCTATTCAGGGCTCTATGCATTTTATTAATTTTTTTTATCTATTTCTTCGTACCTTCACTTATATCACAGGAAGATACAACAATATTTATAAATGGAATCACTTAAAAAGTTATTCACCATGGCTTGGGTTTAAAGTTGAATCGTAATCCAAGTACAACAAAATTCCTAAAGTTTTAATAAAAACTTTCCTTATATTAAGACTTACGCAATATGCAAAAATAAGACAAATTATCATATTTTGATCATCAACAATGGAAGTGAAATGAATGGTACTAATGTTGAAGTAAAACTCAAAACGTTTTCAATGAATAACATATATTTAAAATATTTTTTTTAAATGAGTTAAAAAAGAAAAAGTTATACTGCAAAAAATCAGAAACATTGAAAAAAATGATTTTTTTTTTTAATTTGGAAGGACAATAAAATTTTTTTCGCACTGTAATACTTTAGGTGGTGTATATATATATATATATATATATATATATATATATATATATATATATATATATATATATGCATGAAATGCCTGATAGCTGTAAGCAAAACAGTGTTTCCTATAGACCAAAATTATCTATATTTTTTCAAAGAAAAACATTTTTATGGTAAGTTTGACTATTATGGCTTAACATCGAATAACAGTCAATTTTAAACAAACCATGGATGTTTTTCAGACATCTTTTTAAAATTTTTACAGTTTTATTGAATCCAACGCTTTACATAGCTAATTAATGGAGCTGTAAAATATTATTAGAATTTTTTTCTGAAAAGAGTTTTTACTAAAAAGTCATTCAATCGGAGGAAAAAAGATGTAAAAGAAATCAAGAAAAAGACTTCAAAAAATTTCATTGAGTACAAAATTAAATTTAACCGTCGCCATTTAACTAACCGTTATGACTTTCTCACAAAAATTGATGTTCCTATCTTCAGCAACAATTATCTTACAAAAATACTCTTTGTATTAAATATAAGATTCAAAAAATTACCTTTTTCATTTCCATACAATTTTTCCCATTAATTTTAATAATATTTTAATTCAATTTGATATACTATCCATAATAATATTTTAAATGCTATGACGGAATTTAAATTCTTCCCTCAAACCATTCAGTCGCATGTTTTTATCAATCATTAATTTCGTAGTAGGATTTTTAATTGCTCTTTTACTTCGTAATATATATATATATACTTTTTAGTATACAGTAAACTGATTCAATCTAATTTACATTTTTAAATTGTATCAATTAAAAATATAAATTGCTTTTATTTAAAAAATGCAATACGAATTAATAATTTAACTGTTAAATGATTAATAAAGATTAACATTTAACAATGATTCATTATCTGGGTCAATAATCCGTTAGATAAAAAGTCAATAATCTGGGCGAATAAACTCGTCACCAACGGCGGCCAGCTGAAAGAATGTCTTAGAACAATATTTCTGAATAATAATATTTTTTACAGGGAGATTATTCTTTGGTTAGCTAATAAAGCAAAAGAAAGAGCGAAGGTAAGTGAAATTTATAAAAATGTGCAAACCCATAAATTTTTATACATACTACGAATAAAAAACTTTTAATAGAGAAAATAAAAAGAATATTAAGCTTAAATTGTTACGAACATATTCGTAGTATTGCAGAGCAACAAGTATATAAAATATACAAGATAAAATTGATTTCTCAAACTAAGAAAATTCTCTGTAAGACAGAATGAGTTCGGAATAGAACAATATGTATAATAGATAAATACGTACAATTTAAGATTAGCCCATTTTTTCTGACAGAAAAAAATCTTTATCTTGATAGTCAGAAGAGGTATTGCATTCTTTATCGCCTATTTACTTTTGTTTTTGCTTATTCTTTTTAGTCTTACATAAAATTTTATCACATTGAATATCCTCTTTTTTAGAATATTTATTACCATAAACATTCCAGATATTTTCTTTTCAACACATATTATTAATCTCTTTTTATTTTCATTGTTAAGAAATAAAATAAACTTTATTCTCGCACAGAAAGCATGAAAAATTCATTGATTTTGTTCTTAATAAATTTCATTTGTCACGTTATTCATTTCCTCCCTAAAAACATAGCTGTAATGTAGAAATATGGAGGTGCGACGCATCCTTATTTAAAAATAATAAATAGTGATATATTACTAATTCAAGTTTTGAATAATTTCCAGTGAACACGAAGCACTTGTTAAATTTCTATACCACTAAAAAACAATGTTCACGAGTAAAACATTTATTTTTCAAAAGACAAATCTTTTCATAAAGATTCTTTTTTTTATACAATTAATTTTTATTTAAATAGTTGAAAAAATAAAAGCATGTAAAATATAATAGCTGACGATTTCGAGAAACTTTTCTATTTTATTATATTCTCGCACTTTTACGAATACTATATTATAACTTTATATAGAAGTTAAATACAATAATATTTTAAAGAAATGCATTTCAAAATTTCTTTTTTTTACTATTTTGTTAGATTTATATTTTTCTGAAAATACAAAATAAGGAAAAAAAAAATGAATTGATATTGGGCATTAAAAACTAAATAGATACAAAAAAAAAAAAAAAAAAAAAACCTTTCCACGTAACTAATCTGCCATCGCATTTTTGCACGTCACATCCGGTTACGTCATTGCGAATGACATTGAGCTAGTGACCTTTAGAAAAGTAGAATGATAAAGCTATTCATTAAATTGAACCGTCAACTGCTAATCGAAATTCGTGCTTGCATTTATTGTTGATTTATAGCATTATTTCTTCCCTAAACGTTTTTTCCACTTGGTACTACGAAGGCTGTGTTTTATTTTTAACTTATGGCTGAATGCAATGTGACTATCCGAACAAAAAGGCCATACCGCAAAGTGTACTTCACTTGGATGATAGATAATGTCTCCAAGTTTTCAAGGAAACTTCACAGCTCTGCGTTTTCTACTGATAATGACTGTAAACATAAATTTCAGGTTATAGCCAAATTCAGTGAAATGTTCCCTGATGTTCACATCTCAAGTGTCAGCATCGGTCTACAACGAGTTGATTCTGAAATAGAACCTCTCAATGTAGCCAGTAAAGTTAAACTCCTCAATATTGATGGTGACCAATACTTTTATCAAAAGTCAAGGTGGGTCACTTGGAAAAGAGATGATGCGCCAATTTATGTTCTGACAGAACTGTTTACTGATCTTCCCGATAAACTAAAAATACCCGAAGTGAAAACAAGTATTTCTTCTGAAGATGACCACGAAATGGTCGGCCTGAAAGGTAAGAGATTGCTAGCTTCCTATAGAAGTTTTAAGAAAGTATTCATCTTACCTGGAGATGTGCTGATTGTTAGTGGCAAGATCAAGATTTTCGGATGCTGTCCTGTAAAATGCTTTGTGGAAGATCCTAAAAAGGAAAAGAAACTGCAGTTACAAGCAGAACAACTAGTAAACGATTTCCGAAACATGTATTTGGACGGCATAGACACGGATATTCAACTGATCGTTGGTGATCAAGTCTTGAATGTTCACAAGTTTGTTCTACAGTCAAGGTCTCCTGTATTCAGAAGTATGTTCGAACACAATACGGCAGAGAGGAATGATAGAGCTATCTACATAACAGATATTGAATTCGAGATACTAAAGGCTTTGATGTGGTATTTCTATACTGGAGAAATTCAAAAACTAACCTACAATGAAGTATGCGACTTGTATGAAGCTGCTGATAAATACCAAATATCCACTCTTCAACGAGCCTGCTCTGAAGTACTGATGTTGTTGGTTCGAATTGACACAGTATGTAGAATAATGGTTTTGGCTTATTTGCACAACGATGGCATCCTCAAAGATCATGCGTTGCATTATGTTTGGCGCAATTTTACAGAAGTGAAAATGACAGACGAATGGAAAATGACATGTCAAGGACACCAGGATATTGCTTTAGACGTGTTGCGTCGAACTAGTATGTTTCCATTTGGTGCAATACCACTAAAAGCAGGGGGAATAGACCATTAGAAATATTATAGTACACGCTTTTTTTTAAAATTAGTAATCGATGGCCTATTACCTATTTCAAAATTTCTCGATTGGAAGCTTTAGTTTAACCTAAATTACATTGCGTTGTTATGTTTTTTATGAAGTTGGAGAGGCGAAACCGATTACAGAGTTTTAATTAATTTTTTTATTTGATAGGAGTAGCCAAATAATCATGGCAAATTGGTTTCTTCATCTTCATCATCAGAAATTTCAACTCAAATCCGGTTTCTACTCCATTCCAGTGGATTTTATGACAACGGAAATTCAATAGCTCCAACCTAGGACTGAATGGCCGATTAAGAGAAAAGTGGTTCACAATTCCACTGACAGTACTTACAAGTAATTTGTAATTTCAAGACAGAGAATCTGTGTAGAATAAATGTTAGTTTCATTGAATTGATTAGTTATTTTATTCGAATTCTCCTAAGAATAAAATGAATAACCTTAAGAATAAAAAGACAAATTTGATTGCTAAAAACATACAAATCTTTACATTTTTTAGAAGAAAAAATTCATTTATCATTGTTCATGTTTTGTTAGTAACTTTTGTATTTACTAAGATGATCTCGGCATATTTTATTTACGTCTTTTGTGTAGTACAGTAAATGGTTCTCTTAAAAAAGAATTTCTGACCATTCATTATTTGAATACCTTTATATGTAAAGACGAGTGCCTATGTTTTCTTTTATACATATCGATAGTTTGTTTTATTTTGATGAAATTTAACAAACTTAACTCTCAAAACAGAAGAAAGATGTCAACTTTTCAAAATCTAAAAGTGAAATAAATAAAATTTAATAACAAAAGCAAAGAAAGTTCTTAATACTTTCAATATTTTCCTGAAATTTTACTGTACAAAAAATTATTCTAGTTTATTTTAAGACTCAAAAATTTAATGATATCAATTTCATTCCCGTATATTTTTCCTCGATTTTAATATTGATCTCTGATTTATACATCCTGTAGCAATATTTTTTATCGTTATACTGATTTTCAATATTCTGTCAAATCACTTAATTGCATTTTTTTTTTTTTTTTTTTTTTTTTTTTACAAAAACCAAAATTAAGGAGGGAAATTTTACTGTTTTTGGACATTGATTCTGGGGCAGGATTTTTACTTCTTTTATTTGAAAATATAAGCTTTTTTTTCTTTTTTTGTAAGCGCAGTATATTGCAGTAAACTGATTACATTAAATTTATGTTTCTCAGTTATTAAAAAGTTATTAGGAGTAAATTTAAAAATTGCAAACTTAAAAAAAAGCTTTTTTTTGTTTCATTTTTAAAAAAATTTCAGCAGCATATTTACGATTCCACTTCAGTTATCTATTACATGGAAGGAATATCTTCGTACATTTCACATCCATGTCCACTTCTTTTTTTTAAATTCAACTTTACCAAAAAAAATGAAAATTGACTTGTATCAGTTAAAATCTATGGGTCGAAAAAGAGATCTCATTTAATGAAGGTGTTTTTGAACTGCTATTTAATATTTTCCGAAAATCAATAGATACAAAAAGTACTGATTTTTTTTTCTTCAAATTACATCACAACGGCACTAAAAATGTGAAAAAAAATTAAATTTCAAAAAGTAATCATTTTTCTATCTATTGATTTTCGGAAAATATTAAATAGCAGTTCAGCAAGCGTTACGGTCATAGAAAAATGAATTCAAGTTTAATGATGGAGGCAAAATGTTAAGTTTAATGATGGAGGCAAAATGTTAAATTCAAATTTAATGATGGAGGCAAAATGTTAAATTCAAATTTAATGATGGAGGCAAAATGTTAAATTCAAATTTAATGATGGAGGCAAAATGTTAAATTCAAATTTCATTTTCATTACTTTTTCTGAAATTCAACGACCATAATGCCATTTGAAATCATAGAATACTATTCTCAAAATAGATATCAATTTGAATTCTATATAGAACGTAGTTCATTGGAAATCCAAAATATTTTCACAATTTTTTTTTCAAATTTGCATTTTTTTCTCTATTTAAGATATTATAGCATTCGATAATTCATTTAATAGGTATTTTAAATAGTTAAATTTTGGATTTGGCTATTAAAAATTTAGCTAGCTTCCAGATTTCGACTTTTCTTCTCAGCTTAAAAAAATAAATTAAACAGAATAAAGCATCCACACCTTCCTCGTCCCTTATCTAGTGACACAATCGAATGTATATTTGTTGGCCTGTTTTGGATAGCCAGTTTAATACCTTAAACCTTTAAAGGGCCATTTTTTTCTAGTCATATTATGTTAAAATATTTTTAGGCTTGAAATTAGAATAAGAAAAGGGATTCATTTAGCTTATTAGATAAATTTAATTTGATTAATTAATTTGGTTATTTAAGAATTAAGTATCAAATCAAGACGCATCATTTTGTGTAAAATAAAGAATTAAAGCATCTAAGTTTCTGTCTTTCTAAAAAGTTTGTCAGAACTTATGCCAACCTACATAAATTCATACGAAGATTGATAAATTTGGTGGGAAGCATACTTAAAACGGTCCTAGAAAGAGTTAAACCGATAAAATTGCTTTTAAGTATTTTTACTTTTAGAAATACAATTAGAATTTACTAAAATAAAAAATGTACAATTATAAATGCGGGATTACAATTTCATACTTTCGTGCTGCCATCTATTTTGAATAATAAAAATTAAAGATTCCCTCTATTTTTTTTTTTTTTTTCCGCTCTTCATAATTAGACGAATTAATTCTTGTCGACACTTACTATGGCATCTTTAAGAGCATTTTTTTTTTTAGAATTTGAATTTGTCATGAAAACTATTCTCTACATTTTTGTGATTTTAAATTTTTCTGTTTAAAAATGATACACATTTTATTTTAGGTAAATAAATCAAATGTATTAACAAATAAGAATTTAGAATTAACAAATAAGAATTTAGAACAAATAAGAATCCGACATATGAAACTTTTATATTTCGTAGTATAAGAAAAAAAATGATTATGCCTTTTTTTTTCTGAGATTGAAATTAAAACTTGATACAGAATTATGATATTAGTAGCAAGATCAAATATCAGATTTCCTTCATTTAAGTCGTGGAGTTTTCAAGTTATTGCGTCATGTACATGCTAACTTACAGACGTTTAATATAGATGGTTTTTGCTCAAAATTTGATACAAATTTACATTTTAAAGGCTAAGTTTGAGTACTAAATTTATCCATCTAGTTCTTTACGTTTTGTAATTACCGCTTACATTTCTGGGTTGCAAGGTAAACATATTGTCCGAGAAGGGGCTTCTTTCAAAATTAGATATCGACAAATTTGGTACAGACACATATCAAATTTCAATGATTAACCGCAAATCATGTATGATCTATTACATTCATTAAGAGACCGATATACACAATTTCCTGACTCAGGGAGACTTGAAACATGGAGATACGCCAAACTCGAGAGTTTGAACTGGTTGGCGATTATAATATTTTCTCTATGTGTGCATATATGGGAAAGTAAATAAGAACAAAAAATATAATAAAAATAATATTTTTATCCTGAAACTTGACATTTCTTCTATTTTACCACTCTATTTTAACTTCAGGACTATTTCGTCAGCAACGATTTCTTTTAAAACTCATTCCAAAGTGAATGTAACTCTGTATATGACAGGATACTTATTTCTTTTCATAAAAGAAAATAATTGCTCGCACCAAGAAATATTTCCAAGTACGTAAATAATTTCATTTATTATGTTTTGAGTGCTTTTTGAGATTTCACCTGTTGGAACCTGTTTGACAATTATTTGTAATATGTAGTCATTTTAATTTCAATGAAGTTTGCTTTTAAACAACAAAAAAAAAAGGGTGCGATTTTCGATTGCCATCATTTGCATATTTTTGAGTATACTGTTTTTATTTAGACAGAGAAGAAAATAAAGCAAATTTTCCTTTCAAGGAATCTGGTTTCAAATTCATTTCTAAATCTCAAAAAAACTATGAAATGTGTACGAGAAAATTATTTGTTCTATATTGCTATAGTTTTATACTATTAAAATTATCACTGGAAATCGCAAGTTAACGCTAATATATGCCCCTATACTTATTTGGGTCTTGTTATATTGTGTGTGTGTGTGTGTGTGTGTGTGTGTGTGTGTGTGTGTGTGTGTGTGTGTGTGTGTGTGTGTGTGTGTGTGTGTGTGTGTGTGTGTGTGTGTGTGTGTAGGACGCAGGAATCACTACTATTTTAGAATCACGCACATTTAATTACATTTAGGACGAACAACTACATTAATATAAAGGGAATGAACATTAAACAGATTTCGTCGAATACGTCGCAGGATTAATTCACATGCTAATATCGTAGTCATTGCATGGCAATATTCGTCGTTTCATCAGCTGTATTCATCGTCTCGCAGTTCTCGTCCAGACCTACGTCGCGTCTTTCGTTCAGAGACTCGTCTGATCTCGCACGTCTTTACTTTCGTTCAGACCCGTCTGATCTGTACTCCGTCTAACAAGCATCAACACCTGTTGGCCAGCAGATGGCGCTCGTCACCAGGCGTACGTCACTACATATACTTTTCTATCTCTTATTTGAATGAGTATGTGTAGGTCACTGAAACACTTTTTGCTGATGGTCACTGTCGTGGCTGGTTCGTGAGTGCTTTCAATAAATAGGCAAATAGAAAACTTAACAGATTTATTTCAGATTCGTTCGAGTTACTCTGCTCAGTAACTCCTTCTCCTCCAAGAGCCAACACTCGAATGACATCACTCTTTTAATTACACTCGCGCTAGTTGTCTAGCGCCATCTATGAACGTTTATTTCCTAACGCTTCAAAATCCAATCACTACAGTCACTCAAAATAGTAACATTGTTTGATTATATTGAAACCAACCGACTTGCTATGTGATCAGTTTTGAATTTCCGTCCCGTTTGAGGATTTTTTTTTAGAGAAACGTGAAATAATATTGAACAATTTAAAAAGAATTGCTTAATCCTCTCACTTCCAGTGAGTCGGTTTGGGAATTTTGCCTTAACTTCCAAAGGGGTCGGTATCGGAGGCCGCCTTCCTTTGGAAGGGAGGAGGGTATAAATATTGAATAAGTATTATTCTTTCAGTTAACAGTTTAATAGGATTCAATAAAATAAACTAATATGTTGATCAAAGATAAAAAATTCATCGCAATTATTTCAAATAATAATATCTAGCGGCCTTATTTTCATAATATCAATGTTTTCCTGATATGGGCATTCTCTTATATTTGTTTCTAAAAATTCCACGATAAATAGTACAATTTCGTTTATAAATCCACTGAAAATATATGAAAACGAATTGACTGCCTTTTGCTTTTATTTTACTCATTGGTGATGACTATTAATTAACGTGGATTGCAAAACAAATCATGTTAATTGGACGATAATTCACCATGAAATGTATAAACATGTATTAACTGATTCTTCGTCCATCTTTCATCCCAGTTCATTGGAGATGATTATTGATTAACATAGATTTCAAAACAAACCATGCTAATTGAAAGATGATTCATCATGAAATGACTGATCCTTCCTCTTTCCCATCATCCTAATTTACGGGCGATGATTTATTAACTCGAATTATAAAAACACTTAGTAAAGATAAAAAGAAAAATTAAGTAATAAAATATATTAATTAAATATTCCCTTCATTCCAGTTCATGATGATTGTTGATCATTCATTCTGAATCGCATAAAAATGTATTAATTGGGTCGTGATCATAATTACTGGGCAAATTTAAATGAAAATAATTTCTTATTTCTTACAATGTGTTTCTCAATGTGGGAAAAAATTATAAGCATCTAAAATTCTATCATTCATTAATTTCATTTAAAGACATTCAGCTGTTGTTCAATTAAAGAATCAATCTACAAATTGTAAAAGTTGGTTTGTAAATTCTTTGACATTATTCTAAAAAAATTTAATCTAAAGAATTAAATCTAATTTCTAAAAAAGGTTAACGACGTTCAGTTTTTTAAGTTACTCAAATAAGATATTCCATACAATACGAAATTTATTGATAGTTTTATTTATAAGAAATAGTGACTTCCATGACATGTTTTCCTACGTCTGTTCCAACAAATAAGCCAAACAAATACTGAAAATTTATGGTAATATCAGTATTTTTAAAAATAGCTCACTATTATGATGTAATAATGAACTGAAGAGTGTAATCGTAAAAACAATTATCGGAGAAATACGAAAGAAATCTTAATGAATTATTAAAACAATTCTCATATTTAGAGCAGATAAAAAGAAAAAATCATTTTTATTCCAATAAAACATTACCTAGGTATTTTTACTTACTGAGTATGAGCGACACATTGCAATTGTTTCACTTACAAAATCGAAACAAAACTGTATGAAACATAATGCATCTGAAAAAACAGAGCGTAACCCTTCCTCGCATCACCTTTTCATCGTCATCAATTCCACGTCACATTTCGCTTACGTCATACTTCGATCGACTCGGAGCGAACGTTTCTTCCAACGGCCTTGGGAAAACCCTGCACACTCTTCAAAAATCTTTCTACTATGAATTCACACCTCTCGTCTTTCTGCTTTGCTCGCTCCAAGCGTACATATTTACCGTGACAAAGTTACTGGTATTTTCAAATGCAATGGAGCCAAAACAACCGTACAAAAGTGAGGTGATCATGCGTACAGAAAATCCCGTTCATGAAGGAGATTTAAAATGGATAATTGATAACGCTTGTAAGCTCGCAAGAAGACATAGAATTTCAAACTATTCTTTGCAAATGGAATGCCAACCTGAGTTCCAAATAGTGGCCAAGTTCAACGAGAGGTACCCAGAGGCACACGTAACAAATGTCAACATAGGTATCCAGCGAATAGATTCTGGTGATAAAAGTGTTTATGTGACAGCTATTGCCCAACTTTTGAATACAGATGGTGAGGAATATTGCCTTGAAGAAGTCCGTTTCACGTGTCGCTCTGGTGCTGCTCCTTTCTACATCTTTTCAGAACTCTTTTCTGATTCTGCAAGCAAGCTGTCGAATTTCTACAGATTCAGAAAGGGGATATCTTCCGATGATATTGACGATTTATTTCATTTCAAATGGAAAAATCTGGTAGCGTCCTATGGAAATGTGAATCGAATTTTCATTCTGCCAAAAGACATTTTGGTTGTTAAAGTGCATATCAAAACCTTCGGTTGCTGTACATCCACCAACATAAAAGAGGTTCCAGATGTACCAGAGAGATTAACTCTGAAGTCCCATGTTGACCAGCTGTTGAATGATTTCAAGCGTGCTTACCAGCACCAAGAACTGACAGACATAGACTTGGTAGTTGATGACAAAACTATCAGGGCTCATAAGTTTGTTCTTCAAGCCAGATCTCCTGTTTTCAGAAATATTTGTGAACACAATCTTTCAAAAACCACAGCAGGTACTATAAAAATAGATGACATAGAATATACAGTTCTCCAGGCCTTGATATGGTACTTATATACAGCAATAGTGCAAAAATTACCGTATAATGATCTATGTGATCTGTATGAAACGGCAGATAAGTATCAGGTATCCTCCCTTCAGAAGGAATGTGCAGAAATTTTGAAGTCTATGCTTAGTATGGATACTGCTTGCAGAATTCTGGTTTTGGCGGAATTGCATAGCGACTCTTACCTACGGCAGGAAGCTGTAGATTACATTTGGAGTAATTTCGCCAAAGTCAAAGCTACTAAGGAATGGGAGCTTATGATGCACTCTCATCAAAAACTTGCTTCTGACGTTTTGGAAAAAGTATGCAATTTGAGACCCGAAGTCAATAGTTAAAGATTTTTACATAAGAAATAATTGTTGAATCATCAGTGATTTAACGTTGTTGGCTATTTTATGTTTGAATTTATAAAGTAGATGTTTTCAGATACAGTGTAAACATAGGAGTTTTTCTTTCATATAAACTTCTACTCTTTCTAGTGTAATTATATATTTTATGAAATATGAATTATATGCGTTAAGATTTTCTCTCCCTCATGATGTTTTTCTTACAATAATTATATTTTCCTCGTACTTTTTTCAGTTAATTTCATAATGAATCGAGCATAAAAGATGAACGGAAACTGATTCTTAATTTACTTAATCATAAAAATTTACAATATAAAAGATTGTTAATACGAGTGCCTGTTACAAAAGGTTTATTTTTACCATATGACAATTAACATGATTTTGTATTATTTTTGCTGTTTTCTGTAAAAGCTCATTTTCAATCATTGCAGTTAGTAAAACGATTTTCTAAAAATAAAATACAATTATTTCTGAAATTTTAGAATATTGTTTTCTGTCATATTTGAATGTTAGTTTTAATTTTAAATAATTATGCATTCTTTATTATATGAAATTCAGAGGCAAACTATCATAACTCTAATTTTGCTGCTTTTGATGGTTTTATCGTTTTTGCTTTATATCAACCGCAATTTCTGGCGATTTTATTGGGAAAAAAAAAGAATAACCATTTGCACATACTAAGATACAGTGTACGATTTGATTAAAAAAAAAAAGGGAAATATATATATTTCAGTCATAATTTATTGAAATATTTGAATATTGAATATTGAAATATTATTTCATATTTGAAAATAAATATATTTCAGAAAAAGCGATAAATTTTTAATGCATTTAAACACGAAGCTTTGCGAAATAGTATTTTAAGCTTTATTATTGATCAAAAATAAATGTTTAATATGAAAAACGTTCAAACTTTGCATTAATACTCATCAATATTAAATCATTGTACTAAATATTGTGTTTCATTATCAATTATTTACTGTACTGATATATTTATATTTTATTATAATACGAAAACTTTATTTATGAATATGATTTTATAATATAAATTTAAAGCGTTTCATTCTTGGATTTAAAAATCTCACTTAGATTATATTGTTCTAAATGTGAGAAAGCATTTTTGATGTTCATATTTTTATACATGTGTTACATATTTTTCTATCTATTTCTAGGCTTATCAAGCATACTTTGACCAATAAACCAATGTCACGCTTCACATCACTTACTATAAATTTGAGTGTAATATTTAATAACAATCTAATGTAACAACAAAATCAAATAAATAATCTATTACACAATACTTATTTCTTTTTTTAACTGTATGTCGTCATTATTTCGAATTTTCTCAATTCAAACTTATTTTTCATATCACTTTAATTATTATTTGCACAAATGTTAAACAGATGGTTTTCAGATGGATATTTTTATTTCTAAATTATCTAGGAAATACCATTGGCCTCCAGAAGGTTTCAGAGATTTGAAAGTAAAGATTTTAGAAGAAATTAAAATAAAATTTTATGCAGATGACGTTAGAACTGAAGAACGAGGAATTTATTTCAACAAATCTTTGAAAAAAGAAATAAAAAATTGAAAAGAGATTTGTTATTACAGTAATAGATAATTTCGGTTTAATTTGTAAATATTGTTATAAAGAACTTCTAATTAATGAATATAACTCTAATTGGACTTACAAATTAAATAATAACGGGAAAAAGGAATTGGATAAAAAGATGCTAGCTTTCGCTAAAAAAACTAAAATTAATATTTGCTCCTTAAACTATCCTTACCTGTTTTCAATAATAAAATTTCATAAAACCAATAAATTTTAGATTCGTAACTTGTAGCACCGGCAGTTATAATTACGATACGGGAAAACATTTTTTTAAATACTTGAAAATTGTCCTAGATAAAATTAAAGATGAAGATAACTTTTATAATCAATAGCAACAAAGATATTTTGGATTTTCTAAAAGATAACAATATTAATAAGCTTAATACTTATGATTTTGAAAATTTGTACCCTAATCTACCTCATGAAAAATTAATAGATGTCTGTACTATTATATATGACGAATATTTAAATAGAGATATTATTATAAAAAGTAATTGGCTAGAGTTATGTAAATTTAATATTAAAGAAAACTATGTTTTTAACGGAATTAATTTTTATGAACAAGTAAAAAGTAATTATAATCGGAACATCTTTTTCAAGTGATTTAGCCAATATTTTCCTACATTATTATGACAGACAATAATTAAACACAACTTAATAAAAGGCTGGAGATATATTGATGACTTAATTTTGTTAAATTTGGATAATTCAAATAGTGTTTTTGTTACACAAAAGATTTAGTTTTAACTCAAACAAACGAAAATCAACTTAAAGCTAAATATGTAGATTTAAATACAGAAATTTTTAATGGAAAAACTTTAATAATAGGTATTTATAATAAAATGGAGGAATTTAACTTTGAAATAATTAAACTTAATTATTACCATTCTAATTTAAACTCCAAAAGTTTCAAAAATTTGATATTCTCACAATTTAACAGGATTAAAAAAATTTGCAATAATAAAATTTCTTATATTTTAGCAACAAACAATCTCATTAAAAACTAAACTACTAATGAATTTACCAAAAACTTTTGCAATATAGAAGTTTTGATAAGAGAGGGTTTGTCTCATTTCTGACTTACTCCGGTTTGTTCACTTTACGTTTTAACTCAACAGATGGCACTTCAATTATGATGACGATGCATTATGACGAAACGTGGTAGGCGTGGTTCTAGTCAGTGCCCTAAATGCGCTGGAGACTGAATCTTCATAATGAAATGCTAATTCAGATTTATTCTTTACATGATCGGAACTCAAGGGTCATTCGTTCCAATTTTTCTGAAGATGGCGGGAAAAAAATGTGTAAAAAATGAAAGCGTCTAGATATTTCTGATCATATTATGTAAATGTCAATGAACTTTCGCTCTGGAACAGTATTACAGCAATTATTTACATAACTTTATTCACACTTGCTTTTATACATGATTTCTATTTTCCATAATGTAAATATTTTTCTGAGCGTTTAATTAAAAAACTGATAATTTTGTGGAACGCTAAAGAAAGGTATGTGAAGAATTATAGCTACTATAATCACCAAGCTTAATATATATATAATTCTAAAATATAAATAAGCACAATAATAAATTACAAAATTGAGGATACCGAAATAAATTCAGCAAATTTTCACAGAAAATCCCTCAGCAGCTTTTCACGGTTTTGCTTATTAACTAATCTCAAAATTGCATCAACCCATTTGAAAACGTTAGAGAGCTAACACGAAAATGGCAATTAACCTTTTGCACTCGGAAAACTAATCCGATGCATCTTATTCACCTAAGATTAATGTATTGCTCTGAAAAATATACATAATTGGTTCACATTGAATTTCTTCAAAAAGTTTATCTGCATCTTTTTACCATTCTGTGAGCGTTTATAAAAATCAAAACTAAAAAATAAAGACGTTGAAATGATGCACCTTCTTGAATGTTGAGTGACAGGCACCAACCGAGTGAAAAGGGATAATTGTCAGGGTGTGCGGCTTCTTTCCATTATCGATGCAAATTGAATCTGAGTGACATTTTTTTAAACTTTAGGAGATTTCAAAATAATATTAATTGATATATCTAAATATACAAGTTGACAATTTTTTTTTATTTAAATATTTGTAATTAGAAATAAACATATACAAATCTGAGAACAAAAAATTCCATGTTTGGCATTCATCTACATAAAGCTTTCAATAGTTTTTGAACAAACAACATATCACCATTAGAGTGTTTCAATTTTTGACACCATTTTATGACTTTTTCAAACAATAGATAGGTGAATAAAAATTCCCGGTTGAAATCCCCCAAATAGAAAATTCCTTTTGACGCTTCCCTAAAAAAGCTTTTTCGGCCAACGTCACTGTGGATCAATCAGAATCTGCGGTCAACCCTCGAATCAAATGGATTACGTCAACTCCAAACGAAACTTCTGTCTTTAAAAGAATCGTCTTTTTTTTTCCCACTGTGATTTTTACTAGAGATATACGATAAAAATCAAGCGAGTTTCTTTTTTGAAAGGATTAGAT
The DNA here is from genome assembly GCF_947563725.1 of Argiope bruennichi. Taxonomy (NCBI): domain Eukaryota; kingdom Metazoa; phylum Arthropoda; class Arachnida; order Araneae; family Araneidae; genus Argiope; species Argiope bruennichi. The sequence goes on from NC_079154.1 coordinate 64,472,851, forward strand.
GCGAGATTTAATTTTAGCTTAAACTAATACCGATGGTATATCGATGTAAGAAACTTTTGATGCTCAATCTTTTTTAAATATATATGTATGTAGAGATTTAATAAGTGACCATTCCACTGTCATACCGAATGCACCCAGATTTGAATTTAATTTTATTGTATTGAAATAGATGGCACCATAGGTTCTACTAATTCAAAGTGCTAAGACCATAAGTTTGAGTAAAAAGCGACTTGTTGGCATTTGCCCGAGAAAAAAGAGAAGAGGCTTCTTTGTCTCCGGTAACGATGTGTGTTTAATAATCTTACACTACGGCGGCAGTTATTTTTGCTATGTGCAGACATCTTGTTAGGTTTCGCCCTTTGGTGTCATCTAAGTATTTTAACTTTTAACTTTAACGTAATTAACCTTTCCTGTCTTAATTGTTAATGTTCCGTTAGTTTTGTTTATTCTAAATGATTTATCTGTTTTTCTTTAAACGTTACGTCTTTTCTTAATCAGTACCCTAGACAGTGATCCAAATGGGATTGAATGGGTATTTTGTCCTACCCAGTCCTACATATAATTTTAAAACTTTTAGAAGTATTTCGTAGCTTAAGAAAATCGAACTCAAATATTAACACGGGGTAAATAACCAAAATTATTTGAGTGGCAAAAAAATGATGTTCTATATTCAGAGAAATGAATGTCTATTTCGAGAATATAAAATAGTGTTCTTTAATAAAAAGGAAATCTCCTAGTCAGCATAAATTTTTCATCTTGGCTGTGAATGTCAAAAATACTCAGATCTTCATTTCCAGAATCCGACATATGAAACTTTTATATTTCGTAGTATAAGAAAGAAAAATGATTATGCCTTTTTTTTTTTTCTGAGAGTTTGAAATCACAATTTGATACAGAATTATGATATTTGTATCAAGATCAAATATCAAATTTCCTTCATTTAAGTCGTTGAGTTTTTAAGTTATTGCGTTCATATACATGCTAGCTTACAGGCGGTTAATACTTATATGGATTTTGCTGAAAATTCGATACAAATTTATATTTTAAAAGCGAAATTTGAGTACTAAATTTATCCATCTAGTTCTTTACGTTTTGTAATTACCACATACATTTCTGGACTGCAAGGTAAACAGATTTTCCGAGAAGGGGTTTCATTCAAAATTAGATATCGACAAATTTGGTACAAAATCAGACCAAATTTCAATCATTACCCGCAAACCATGTTTGATCTATTAAATTCACAAAGAGACGGATTTCCTTTCATAAAAGAAAATAATTGCTCGCACCACGTAAATAATTTCATTTGTAATGTTTTGAGTGCTTTTTGAGATTTCACCTTGTGGAACCTGTTTGACGATTAACAAAGTCATTTTAATTTCAATGAAGTTTGCCTTTAAACATAAAAAAAAAAAAAAAGAGTACGATTTTCGATTGCCATTACTTGCATATTGTTAAGTATACTGTTTCTATTTGGACAGAGAAGGAGATAAAGCAAATTTTTCTTTTAAGGATTTCGAATCTTGTTTCAAATTCATTTCTAAACCTCAAAAAAGCTATGAAATTTGTACGAGAAAATTATTTGTTCTATGTTACTATATTTTTATACTATTAAGATTATCACTGGAAATCGAAAGTTTGACATGCTTGTCGTAGACTTTAACGCTAATATGTGTCCCTATACTTATTTGTGTCTTGTTTGTATATATACTTTTAGATCTCTGTTATTTGAATGAGTGTGTGTAGGTCATAGAAAAAAAAACTTTTTGCTGACAGTCACTCAAAATAATAAAATTGTTTGATTATATTTAAACCTAAACAAAAAATACTTGGCAACTTGGGGCCGGAAGAAAAAATATGCTTGTCGACATTGGGATCAGGACATAGCAAAATTCTTTTTAAAAAATAGCTCTTTCGTGACTTCATTTCTATACGGCTATTTTTCTAATTTTATTCAATTATTCAAACTATTTGTGCAATGATACTATTCAAATTATCGTAGGAGGTGTTACAATATATCTTAAAGAGTTGAATATAAGAATTCAAAATCTGTACGCTATAAAATTATACGTATCTTGCTTTTTCTAATATTTATGAAAACAAATAAACGAAGGCGGAACCAGAAATATAGATAGCAACGAATATTTTATTAAATTTATTATTGGATTATAGCTATATCGTATTAAGTTATCTCACACTCAGAGGGAATAGTCTCCACGTTAACTTTATTAAAGTTAGTTTTCACATGTTTTAATGAAGTTATTTCTCTCACCACACTCGTATAATTAGTTAAGGCCGTTTAACACCATGCACATTCATATTTTTTATTTTCCGAAATCCACACATGAAAATATAATACAGTAAAGGTTCTTGAATATTATTAATCGCATGTCATAGGCGAACCATAGTTTCAAAAGAGCCAATTTTTACGAATTTTAGCTTTTGTGGTGATATATCGCTGAGGTGTAGTTAATACAAAAGTATACGAAAATATGTAATTTGAATATTTTTGAGACCAATTTAAATTAAAATTTGACATAGAACTACAATTATAGTCACAATATCATATACCAAATTTCATTTAATTTTGTCATTACATTGAGTTATTGCCTTTATATGCAGACACTCGACTGTTGGACAAATATGGTATAAAATTAATCAAGGATCTGTCATTAGACGATAAATTTGTAAACAAAATTTTATCTATCTAAATCTTTTCTTTTGGTAATTATTGGGCTGATTTGTGTATTCAGACGATTGGACAGAAAGATTTCTTCTGAATACATTTCGTCCACAATTTAGTAGAAATTTACAACTTTGGTTTAAAGAACAGACACCAAATTTTATTTTTCTAGCTCAAGCTATTTTTGAACTATTGTGTTCACAAACAGACGTAATGCCAAATTGTATTTCTCGGACAAAGAAAGATCTGAAGAGTAGAAAAGTCTCGAGTACGTACATTTTTAATGGCAGGAATTTCATTTTCGTGCAATTCTTTTCTTTGATCTTCACAAATTTTTCAAATGTAATTTGATACTCAATCTGTAGTAATATTTTTATTGTTATGATGAAATTGAAACTCAATTCATTATTTCATCAAATCAATCAATCGTGCACTTTACTTAACATTAAAAAATATTTTTTTTAAATGCTTCTTTTAAATATTGACTCTAAAGAAAGTCTTTAATTTCCACTTTTATGTCATAATATATACTTAAATTAATTGTGTTGATAAATACGAAAACTGAGTGAGGCACAAATTATCTAATATTTAGAGTCCATTTTATATTAAAATTTGCTTTTATCCTTTAACCTCTTTTGTTTTTAAAGGTTTGTCCTATTAATATGTAACATTACCTCATTTTTTAAAAGTTTTTATAAAATAAAGAAAACGAAGCTGAAAGGCAAATGGAAAATATAAATATCAACAATCTGTGTGGTATTTTGACGATCTGAGGAATAATTCATTGTAGTGTGGAGAACGAAATTATAAATTTTATTCAAATAATATAACATTCTTGATAATAAAATTAGAAAAATCAATACAAAAAAATATATAATGGTCAAAGATTTTAAAATAGTTTTTAAAATATATTTCTCAGATCTTTTTCACATTAGGAATTTCTGCATTTAAATTATTAAATAACATGAATTCGTTTCCAGATTCATAACTTCTTTTGCACGTTTTACAGTAAGATTCGAAGTATTCTTTCAAGGTTTTGTATCTATGCTTTGAGTTAGTCATTTCACTTGACATCCATATTCACAACTACTAAAGCGGAATCATTTGATTTTATCTTTGCCATAATTGCTACTGTTACGTAACAGTACTATATGTAGTAAATGCTGATGCAATATGTATGATTGTCTCTACTATGTACATATAAATAATAGAACAGAAGCAGTGAATTGTGCTGTTCTGTGCAAATATGTTATAAATGCCATGTTTTAATGCATTCATATTGATGTTATATAAATTTGCCCTCCATATTGATACTATATCACTCTGCCGTTCACTCAAGTTCCAAGCATTGATTTTTTTTTTTTTTTCGTTGCCATTAACAACAACAGTTGATGTTTTCAATCTCCAAACTTCGATCTCTCCTCAACAGTTCTCAAAGACTAATAATCGAATTTTTCACACGTTTTTATCTGTAGTATTCATATTATGGTGAAGAAACTTAAATACAATTAAAAGAAATTCTTGAAATAACAATGTCAGTTATTAATGTTTAAAAAAATAATTTTTTATAATGATATTTAATTTTCAATTTCTACATTTTAACTTTTTGTAAAAAAGATTCCGATGTATATATTTGAATTTCAAAATAACTGCTGTTATGCATTGAAGTAATTTTTCTTGTTTTTTAAATACAACGTAATATTGCGATTTAATAAAGTACTATCAATATGCCCCAAAAATTGCCGTGACCAGGATTCGAACCTGGGTTATTGCGGCCACAACGCAATGTACTAACCACTATACGATCACGGCGACGATCTTAAGTAGCTTATTTTTAAAACCATTTCAAAAGATTGAACTTGCTCCAGTTGGGTCGTTATGCATCGATTGTTGACACCTTACGTCATAACAAGTTTTAATTCGTCTCAATAGATGGCAGCACAGAATTTCTCATTCTGTTGTATAGATGTCCTGTGATAAGAAGGGGAATGTTATATTAAGCCTTTTCCTATTATTGCAAAATAAGCGAATATTATTCATTGAAACGTGATTAACATGGTTTAACAATTACTTTTAAGGGATATACTGAAAAGTATTTAGTTTTTGGCAACGACTTTATCCATTTTTTTTTTCTTAAATAACAAAGCTAGCTAAAACTGACAAATAAAAATAATAAAAATTAACAATTATGGTAAAATTACTATATAGTATTTATTCCCTGAAAAAATATTCTCATTCTGTATAAGCAGCATCTTTAATTTTCATTAAGGTCTTATTTTAATTTTTTTAGCGTATAGCTTAGTCACTGTTTAAGTAAAGAAATCATTTCACTAAGAAAATCTGAAGTGATATGAGACTTGAAAATTTTAACGAAGTAATCGTCCAATGAATAACATAATTCAATCCATTTTTTTTTCCAAATATAAAGCATTTTTATTTATTGTATTTTTTTCTATCACATATTATTATAAATAATAAACATTATTTCTCTATTATTATACTATATTTAATTTCGAGTCTTAAAAATATTCAAATATTATTTAAAAAAATATAAAGTGAAAGAAAAAATTACCTTTCTAATCTCTTCACATACTGAGAACAAAGAAATGCAGAAAGATGACAACAATTATGTTCTCTATTATTTGCAAATAAATTCGAAGAAAATAAAATTTATTTGCAGAAAAATTAAATGACTATTCAGAACTAAACCCTCAGTACTACTTATTTCACGGATATATATAAATTCTTTGAACTTATATTTCGTCTAAATTTATTCTATCAAAATTTATCGGTTGATTTTACAGTTTTAAAATTTATATATTGTAGCATGTAAGTAATTGAAACAAAAGTAATTTTAGTTTTAAGTTCTGAAATATAGATGGCAGCTCAAATTTTTTTTGAAACAAGCTTGAAAGATAACCATTAACACTTCAATAAAAATATCGTCAACGAATTAATTAATATTTTATCAGCTTCTCTATCTTTGTCTGGAAAAAAGGCCTGACAAAGCGCTCCTACAGAAACTGAATGAATCTTAAATAGAAAGAATATGATCTTTTAAATAATTTTATATAATTTAATTCAATTTAAAAATATTAAGAAAACATTAAGTTTATTGAATCTTTTGAAAATGCTTTTGTGTTAAATTTCAATTAAAATACATTTTATTCTGAGCGTAAAAATGGATATATTCCGTTTTCTACCTTTATAGCTGATTCTGATGGGAGTTCTGACCAAATAAGCCGAGTATATATAACATGTAATCAGCCAATTGAAAATAGCAGGTTTCGAGACATCATCCAGATATGACATTATTTGAACGCTTTCCGCATAATTTTTCATAAAAATTGATTTGAACAGCTCAATAATAGATGGGCAATATTAGACTGCGATAGAAAGGTGAAAAAAAATTCGCTTTTCATTCTTATATAATTAATGCAAATACTCATAAATAGAGGATATTAACAATAAAATTCATTCTTGGAGAGGAAATATTATAGCCGTATATTTTGGTGAGATTGACGGATATGTACACAAAAACGAAATAAGTTCTTGAAGGATCTTAGGCTATGCAAGTTTTTCCTCTCCTGAAAGCCAGATAGTTTATTTTGTTTATTTGTTTTATGACATTTGAGTTTGATCTATATACAGGCAGTTTTAAGAAGAAAATTTTGATAAAGTAAGATAATAAAATCTTTCATTTCATTGCATCTGCAAAAAATTGATTTTAACCCTTTGGCTGCTTAATTCTGTAAAAGTCACAATTAGATGCGATGTTTGCAAATATGCTCAAATATTTTTTTATACAAACTGAACTGACACTATATGTTACATCATAATATGATATAATAGAAATCTGTAATCGTAAAAATAAACACTCTAAACTACGAAAAATGCGGGAAGCAAAAGAAAATGAACTAAATGCCAATCCGTGGAAATCGCGGAATACGCAGCTGGACATTTAATATCCAACCAATAATTTTTTTAAATATATTTTTAATTTATTAAAATCTAAAAATAAATTTAAACATGGTAAAAAATGACAAATCTTTTTTAAACATAATCTAAACACTAATTATAGGATCGGACAGTTTTGAAAATATTAAGCAAAATCTCTTATTAAAATTATAACACAACGTAATACTAAATGAAAAAGGAAATTAATAATGCTGCTAGAAGAACGTTTCAAAATTTAAACAATACTCGATTTCATCCAAATAAATGCGAGTATAAAACCTTTGCTATTAATATTTCTTTGAAAATATCGCAGAAAGAAAAAATAAGCTGGTGATCTAGGGACCTACAGAATTGCATGGCCCGTAGGCAGTTGCCTACTTTGCCTCATTATTAATCTGGCCTCGGACATACCTCGATGAGATTTCAGTAGATTTTACTAACTTCAGTAGATAATTTTTCTCAAAGAGCTATAAATAATTCCGAAAAAGTAACTTTATACGATATTTGGACTTTGATTTTAATTAGACTTCAAACTTTGAAATGAAATAATCTTAAAAGTTTTACTAGTCACTGAACCCATGACTATATTTGCATTTTTATGCTATATCTAAAAAAGCACATAATTTTATGTCGCAAGGCTTTTAGATATTTATATTCAAATCTTTAGGCTTTTCTTTAACTCTCAAACTTAATTCGAATAGTAGTTAATATCTGTAGTAATTAATACTTCAGATAAATTACATTCATAGCTTCACAATCCGGCTTATATAAAAAAAATTTTGCTTCTAGAACTTGGCAACATATATTGGTTATGGGAGAAATATGAAGTTTCCAGATATATCCTGGCAACTTCAATAAGATTAATAATTTTAAGAGAAAACGTAAAAAATTGTTTGAATTTAGATAATTTTCTGATTTAAAACGGTTTAATAATACATGTAAATATCTTACTATTAACTGTTTCTGGAAACAAAATACCAATAATTATAAAATTTTTATACGCCTATGACAATTATACTCATGGAGCAAGATGCAACGTGCACTCAACGAAATATTAACATGCATACAAAAGAATTAAAAAAAAAAAAAAAACACCTTTTAGAAATATTTTCGCTTTGTTTATTATTTCCGCAAGAAAATAATTTTGGTTTCTTGCAACTCTAATCTGAATTCATAACCACTCTACTTTTGGAAACTCGAAATCTTGATTGTTTTATCAAATGTTCACAGTCCAGTATTTGAATTTTAAGTCCGGATAACTATGATTGTAATTGATAAACATATAAATAATCTTGAATTCTAGATACTGAGTAGTTAAACAGAAACAAAAAAAATCTGTAGTTTGTCAGAGCTAAAAATAAGTGCTCGTTGACCTGGTTTTTTTGAAATAAAACATTGAAGTCGACGCAATTCAATAAAATTGACAAACATTAAGATATAACCTTAATCAGTGAGCCAATGAACACAAATAAAAAAAAACCCAAATGAAACACTAAAAATTTAAGAGTGTTAAAATAAGAGATAAAATTAGATCAACTATAAAATAAATCACAATAGATTTGTAAGATTATTTCAAGGTAAATATACGCATTTGCATACAAGAAAAAAAGAACTCCAAAAGAAGTCCAAAGAAAAAAAAAGTGAACTTCAATATAGAAAAAAGTACCCGACAGATGAAATCAAATGATAAAATTGGTTTGATATTTCAAAGAATTATGTTAAAGAAAGGAATTGTTTTTAAATTAAGATTTTTTAAACTAGCAATTCTGAAATGGATGTTATCGAAAACCAAATTTGAATTTTTTTGAGCGATATAAAAATAATATTTGTGAAATGATATGTTCCAATGTTATTGGAAGAGAAGAGAAAAATTTTTTTATTCCCATTTCACTTTCTTTAGTTAGAAGAGGCGATGTTTTTTTAACAATGTGGTTAAATATACTAATTGCTAAAGATCACATTTGCTGAATTACGTTTGATCTCGTCAAGGAATGGGGAATCGTGTAAGGCTCAAAGAAAAAAAAACGGACATTCAATTTTATAAATTTTTAATACGGCATCACTCACAAATATGCAAAAATTAAAATTAATAATATTCTGATGTTTATAGTATATGGGCCCAGTTTCCGATAAAATGATTTCGAGTGGGAAGATTATGGATTGAAGTTCCCATTTCATCGAAACATCTGCTCTCTTAGTGGAGCTTAAATCTCTTAAACTCCAACACTTTTACTATTACACAGTATAAAAACGCATGGGACACTTATTTGATTCATCATCAACCAATCATGGTTGAAGATTACAAGATTTCTTTCCAAAATCAAGTATATTACATCTTTTAGAAGGATTACCAGTCCACAGAAGTCAATGTATTTTATTTAAATGCGAATTCAAACATTGCATGATTTCAGAATGGAATTTCTGCATTGTAAATTTAAAATGCCTTTATCAGTATCAATTTTTTTCAGAGATATGAAAATACAAATTATATAGCTACTTCAAAAAAAGGCATTCACAGGATTCCATCAAATAAAAGTCAAATTGCTCTGATGTCGTAGTTGCTTGTGCTAAATTTATAAGATTTCTCTGAAAAATGATTGCGTGCATTAAAATTTGTATTGATTAGCCAGTACATGAATATTTTTGAGTGAAACAAAAGCAGCAAAATAAATAGCCTTTTGTAATGGATTCCTTCTAAATTGAACATATGATTTAGATTTTAATGGAATAGATTCCTCCAATTAGATTTAGCATGCATTTATTCTATTCTTTTACGCAGAAGGCGCTAGAAGATAGTGTCATTTACAGATGACGCTTCAGTAACCACCTAAGACGATGTAAAATTAATGCTATTTCATAAATAATAAGCGTACACTATAGCCCCAACCATAAATACCTTACAAGATGCAACATTTATGGTCAAATGTGTATAAAACTAAGTGTATGCCACATACAGGGTTGGATTATTCAATGATCTAAATAGGCGTTTACTACAAGTTTAGAAAGTCCCCAAGATCTCTATTTTGGTATTTTGAGAATGTGTTAATTGTACGCATTTAAATTATAACGGCCGTGCAATAGAATATTAAAATTAAAATCAAATTTTAAATTAATTTTAGAACATTATTCTACCAATATTTCTATTTAATGATCAGTTTTAAATTTTTTTTGTCCTTTTATAATTCTAAAATAATGTACTTTATAATTTAAAAAAATGTCCTATCCTATAATTAAATATCATTAAGATTGCATTAAGACAAGTTTTGTCTTTTTAATTTTTTTGTTTAAAATTACATTTACATTTCATTGCGTATTTTTACTTTCTAATGAACAAAGTATAGTTGAAATATAGTAATTACCAAAAAATTCGAACTCACGGAATTTGGTAAATACCCAGATTTCAAACCTTCTTGAATTCGAAAAATAAATTTTGGCATTGTATCTATCCGTTTGTGAATACAATAACTAAAAAGAAACGCTTCTAGATAAATGGGTGAAATTTGGTACGCGGAAATATGACCAAATTTGTCTATTTTAATCAAATTTTGACAAAACTCTGTTCTCAGAAATTCAAATTCCGAACCAAATCCACCAAATAGATGACAGTCCGTTAGTTTCTATTTTCACAAACATGTAAACGTGATAAATCATAAATGCAATGATTGAAACATATGAAATTTGGTATGTGATTGTGTGATTACAGTTCTAATTTTGTGTCAAAGGTTGGTTTTGAGGGGGAAAAATTTGCCGAAAATACATTTTCAATTTGATAGTATTTATGTATTAGACGCCTCCTATCGATTAATCGTCACATATTGCTTTTTAATAGGCTCTTTCGTAATTATTTTTCGTCAATGGCATACAATTAATAATATTCAAAAACATTTATTAGTGAGTATGTGAGCGAGTTCCTGGGGGACCATCCCGACGGTTCAACATAAGACAATGAAGAAAGTTTAACCCCTTAACTGTCATTTTCTTTACTATCTAATAAGATGACACCTTCTATTTTGGGAATATTTTCTTATTTTGATTCAAATGGAAATCCATTGAATATTTGACTTATCTATGTATTCAAAGTAATTTTAAAATGGAATTATAATCATTATGAATGGTTTATTTTTTGCTTACAACTATCAAAATTCGATAAATCGATGCACGTACAGCACTCGGGCAAAACAGTTAAGCGGTTAATGAATATTCCAAAATATTAATAGAAATTCTTAGACACAACTCTTTAAAACTAATAATTTGCAAATGTGGGAAATATTGAGTATCACAAAATTACTTGAAACTTACTTATAATTTTTTAAAACAATTTATCGTTTATCTACGTTTTAAAGACAAGCATGCTATTTAAAATCGTTTTGCACATCAAGGGGGAAAAAAACTCACTGAATTTTAGATTAGATTTATACAGATTTTAATGTTGAATTTCTTAGACATTGTAATCATTGCCTTCAGAGTAATAAATAATATACTGCTCTGAAAAAAGTTATAAGTACTAAGAAATTATTGATATTTTAAAATAGCATGATTTAAATTGTATTCAATAATATGTAAAAGAATAAAATGTCTGACCAAAAATAGTATCAACGCCTTCTTTAGAAGATTACAATTCCACTAATATGGTATGGTAAAGATATGGTATTGAATAATATTAGCAATATTATGTAATACTGTACAATAATGTGTATTGTTATATAATATCAAATAAAATTGTATAGTATTATGGACTACCAAGAAAGTTTGAAACTCGCTTCTACTGAAAATCTGCCGTGACTTCAGGCACAATTCAAGTTTAGTCTCAAGGCTACTGAAGATGCTCACCAACTGCGAATGTATTAAGTGCGAAGTCTCGAAAACAGCGCCAGTTTCTTCCAATTTTTATGTTTCGAAATAAATATGAAATCGTCTTGTAAAAGGATAGGGTTTTCTTAGCTTGCGTTTTTGTGAAAGATTTAGGTTAAAGAAATTGTCAATACATAACAAAAATTGTTTTTAATAAAAATGCATTTTATTTGGTTTGTTTGGAGTTTTTCGTCATAAAAATGTTTACAAAATAATTACCAGTGTGCCCTCTTTACTTTTAACATTGAATTACAAAAAATCAACTCTCACAACCGATTTTCTTTTATATTTTAGTAGCCAATGGTTTATGCTCATAAACTTCACAGTAGGTGCCACCTGACTTTGATATGCTATTGCATCTCTTTAACTCAAAGCATGTTCCGTTCATGCTGAGAACTGACAATAGACATAACATAAATAGACTAATTACAAAGATATGTTTTACTAAAGGAGATTTGTCTAAAGCGGCGAGATTTGTCAAAACTTCAAGATGGAATTTAATATTTACAATACTTTCTCACTATGTAATTCGTACAAGATAAAGTAAAAATTAATAAAACTCCTTCACTTTTCCGAATGTCCCTCTACAAGTAATTCGAAGACTATTACTTCTAAATCTCCTAACAGTATACTTCTGAAAAACAGAACCCTAGTCAAAGCTAACAGAAGAACTTTGAGAAATTTTAAAGTATAATACGTTTGTTTAACTGATATAATATTTTATGTATTTTATCTACCAATCAGATATTTCAGAAAAATTCTTTAAAACTAATTTATATTTTTATTGATATTTATTCAAAATTAACTTTCTCACTTTTAAATAATTCCTTTCATTTCACAATTTGTAATCGAATTAATTATACACATTTATACTGCATTATTAATATATATATAACATTTACACACAAGGGGTGTTATAAATATTTCTAGCAAAGTAATTATTAATATTTGCTATATTAGTAATAAACAAAATAAATTATAACAAAACTTAAATACCTTTGATAGAATGCTTTCCATTCCGATGGCAATATCTTAAGGAAAGTTTTCCCAACCAATATTCGTAAATTATGAAAAATCAGTTCATAAAAGTCATCTGAAGATAAAATGGCGTTTCATTCTAGTTAAGAGTGTTCTTATGCAACTGGTTAAGTTTTTCATTCTTTCAGTCTGATGCACTTCAGGCCTGAAAAATATATATGAAGTCTGGATAAAGAAATTATAGCTACAAAAGCGAATCATCTTCAGATATACTTCAAAACAGCATAAAAATATTTAGCGGACATATCCAACACACAGAGCACGTCAAGCATGATCTTTGCAAAAATGGCGACCAATCGACTACAGTTACGGTTACAAAAATGGTTCAAATGTCATAGATCATCATAGCACTAGCTCTCACTACATTTTTCCTTTGAACTCAGTTACTGATAATATCATTGTGGAAAGAAGCGTGAAACATCGCTCAAACAGCACGATTCTATCAAATTTATGAAAGAAATTTAATCTAGAAGCATATTTTTTGTTTGTTTGTTTCTGAGTTATTTAAACAAAAACCAATCACAACACAATCAGAACAATAATCGTTTTCTATGAAGGGCCGAAAGCAAATAAGAGCATTTGCAAAATTAAAGATATCTTTTCTTTGTATTTATAAATCTAAAACTTTAAAATATCAGGCTGATACAATAACAAAGCCTTAAACGGGTATTTTACTAATTTAGTGCCTAGAATAAATTTATTTTATTAATTTTAAGCTGTATGAGATGGCAACGGATTATGAAATATGTCTCGTAATGACGCAATGCGCCGAAAACTTGCTGCGCAACACGTTTGTTGATCCTTCGTGATTTAACCTGTCATGATCAATGATTCTCCTGGCGTTACAGAGCTAATGTTTACAGAGGAATGATCCGTTTAAGCAGCGTTCTCATCAACTGACCATAATTCAAAATCATAAAAACAATTTCGAAATAATAACCATTCTGTTTTAAAATAGGTTATATATTTAATTGCAGATTATATTACATGTTATTATTTTCTCTTGTACAAAATGTAGAGAAAGTATTGTAATCGTAAAAAAATTCGAATGCGAGATTTTGTCGCATTTCCGAGTTTTAGACCCCTCCGAGTTCAAAATACACATTTTTGGAAAGTGTCCGTTTGTCTGTCTGTGACAAAGATAATTCAAAAACACTTTGAGCCAGACAGAAGAAATTAGAGTTTTGCACCAAAACTGCAGATTTCTATCAAATTTTGAACAAAATTCATTCAGAAGTAGTTTGTCTGTCCAGCTATTCTAATATAAAATAAATAAAAACGAAGGGAGCTAGATGAATGCAATTCGGTACAGACATTTAACATCTATAATGTAGGAAACTATCAAATTTTCTGCCAAATATAACAAAGGATTGATCGTAATCGGCCAATACTTTCAGAAGCCTATAAACACGATGATTCAAAAATGCAATAACTTAACTACATGTGGTATATAAATTTGCGGATACAATTGAAGTTCTGTTTTCAATTCTAGTTTCAATCGGATGGGGAAAAATGTGCCTATACACTTATTCAATTTTTGTGTACTATTAACCGCATGTCAGGAATTAATCATCAAAATTCTCTTTGGAGACTACATAATAGAGTATGATGCTAAATTCATGCCAAAGGTTAATATTTCGTGATTATTGTACACTAAAGTCAAACAAGTCTTCCTTTGCGATAGCACCTTTACTAGAGAATATGCAAGAAAGTTTGGGGAAGACCACTCCAGCTGGTTATATTTTATGATGATTAAAAACTCTTAATACAAATTAAATCAAAAGGTTTCAACACGAAAAAGTTTTAATTTTACTCAGAAATATATCTGCCTTGCTATTATTTTAATATGATATCAAGAATGTTAATTCGAATTGAATTTTACAAAATAACGTTGAATATTTTCCTTGAGTTACACAAAACTCAAGCCTTTGCTACTTTAATAATCAATCACCCCCATGTAAAATATGTATAACTGAAATACTTGAGTATAGTAACTAGAATAACATTGAACGACTAGTTTGTAAAAGAAAGTGTCGATACTGATTGCATTTCATTTCATCAATACAATTGTTTTGAAATTAGAGAATTCGAAATTTTGTCAGTAGTAAAATGTTTCAATGTGAAGCTATAATGGTGAATGTCAATTGTTAGATTAACATCAAAAACTATTTGTTAAAAAAGGACATCTATTCTAACAACAGTTTAAATATATTGTATTCTATTTTAATTGTCTTCATGTAGCTCCAAAACACTATTTGATTATATAATTTAAATTTAATGCAGGATACTTCGAAAATCTATAAAAAAAATAGCTTGATATTCATTAGTATATATCATATGCTTGTACACTGTCGTCTGTAACACTGAGTGGAGATAAAAATGTCCCTCTTTTAGTCTACCTCATTATCGGATGTCTAAATCCTAACTTCTGTTTTGGCGTCAAACAACTTAGACAGGACTTTTTTTTTTAATGTTTGAATTGATTGATTTATAGGTATCCAAAAACTCCTAAGCTTGAGTAAATAGCAAAGATCAATGAGCTGAGGTCTGAAATTTTTATTATTTGCTAATTCATTACATGCTATCTTCACAGATTAAATTGAAGGTTATTGTTAAAAAATTATTTATGTATTTATTTAAAGATGTATTTAGCATTGCATCTTTTTCCAATTTTGAATCTTTTTTTTTTTTTTTTTCAAATTTTAGTGATTAGTTTTGTTTGAACGTTCATGAATATTACTGATAGAGAAGATCCCATTCCGGGGAAACAAAATTTCTAAAGTTATTATAAATTTACAACTAAAATGTACAATACCCCCCTTTTTTTTAATTTCTTAAGAACTCTACCAATATGCATGAGATTTTTTACTATAGCTTTCATTAGTTAATTTGTGGCAATCAGATCTGAAGTATAGTTAATAGAATAACAGTCCATCTCAACGGACAGTTCTAGTTACAAACTTAATAGTTCATTAAATTATGAAAAAAAGAAGAAAGAAAGAATTCTATTATTCTGTAGGTACATGAAATTTGGGCAGATTTTTGCCTTGTGAAAATTTATTCTCGAGTTAATTGCAAAATTTAAAAACATTTGCATAAAGGGAACATTTTTCCTTCGACTTTCTTATCTTTTCATAGCATGGTTTGTATTAAGTTTAACAGATTAGCTTGTATTACTTTTAGCTGCTTCGTTTAGAAAATCAAATTAATCTTTTGGATCTCTTTGTGTTGCTTAGGTTAATGTTTTGTCTTTATTTGTTTAAGTCCAAAATGTAATGCAAATTTACAACTTAGGCATATTAGATTCGATATTTTTAGCTAGTTGAATTTTTCGAGTTGGCTCCGTTCGCGAAAATGCGAAAAGATAGCTAGATTAACAATCAACCCATTGAAGATATAATGCAAAATTCACTTCAATAATTTTGTTGATAAAACTATATGAAAAATTACAGTCATCTAACTCATTGAACCTTTTAAATTATTTCATTTATACAGATTTCTTAAACGATTTTTATTGAGCAATTGAATAGGGTAAAGGGCAATTCCCTTTATTTTTATTGAATTGCAAAACGTGTAATTCGTCAAAACCTCGAGGTCGAATTTTTGACAATAACGACTCTTTCTCTTTATGTCTTTCGTATAATTCAAAATAAATTATTTAAAAATAAATAAATTTTGAGGAAAATGAAGATTATGTTGAAAAAATATGATTACAATATATGATCTATAAAAATATTCCCCAGACTGAAAAATAGCAATTTCTATGCATATTTAATAACAAAGTTACATCTTCATTTACCATAGACGGATTAATAAAGGCATTCACATGCAGTTATAAAATTCTTTTGAAGGCTAAATTTGAATTCATTTAACCTTAAATTTCATTTCAAATTTAAAAAAATGCATTGTCTATTATATACGACACTAGTTTTTTGCATATCTTAAATGCTGCAACTTGCATACATTAGTCATCTTAGAAAAAGGAACCAAACGATATTTGCAACAGAAATTAACATCAAATTAAAAGTCAAAAGATCAGATTGACATGATAAACGATCTGCCATAAAAGCTAAAATAAACACGGAACTTTCTCTCTTTATAAGGAAAATAAAAGTGGCAACAGGTAGTTCTTTTCAATTTATTCTTTAGTCAAGGACTTGACCATTCATGATGACGTCACTTTGGAACAAAGACAGCTTTTGTTGTGGGCTCTAATCCTTATTGTAGGTTCCAAGTCCAGCATTTAATCATACGTGACCGGGAATTGTGAACTTGGGCGGACACGGCTGCATGCAGGGAATTTCCATCTAAGTGGGCAAATAATTTGGCTACAGGTGTTTACTAAAACGTTCTTTTCTTAACAAATATGAATTTAGGCGGGAAAAATCTGTAGCCAGGTAGCGATGTCCACCATTAATATGCTTTCTGGGGGTTCATTTGTAAGTTTGGTTCTCATTAGGGATTTGTTATTTCCTCATTTGTTTGAGTTAATTGAAAAGATTACTATGTAATTACTTGGCAGATTTTTTTTCATTGTTGAAAACTCTCATCATTGTAATCAAACCTCTTTGTTGATGTGTGTTGTGTTATTTAAATGGACTGTAAAGGCTAGCTTTTATGTTTTGGCTGGCAAGGTCATGGGAATGTGTGGGAGAGACATTGTAATTTCTTTGGGATACATTTTAATAGAAAGTAAGAGTTACCCTTGATACTTCATTAGTAACTGCTGCCCCTCTTGCCAAGAATGGAAAATGCCAATCATAATACTTTATAAATTAGTCTGAAATCCCAAAGAGCGTCCGCCCTAAAACTTCTATGAACAAAAACCCTTTGATTTGCTTTACCCTTCATATTACCCTTTTGTTTTATAAAGAAAATATTATCTTAAGTGTACATTTTATGTAATAAGGTATAATGATACATTGTTATTACACTGTACATTGATAAAGCATTTCTTTATCTTCCTTTAAAATTCCTTATGGCTATTTAGGCTTTATACATCTCCTGCTATACAAATGGGCCAAATTCAACCAAATGTTGCATATTTATTTTTTAAAACAAGAGAAAGAATATTATCAACTTTTCAAAATGCAAAAATTAATTATATATTGTGGCAATTGCATTACTCTGTCTTCTCTTTTGGATAATAGATGGCGATGCCTGTATAGATACGCGTCCCATAGTGCATTGCGATTGTAATGAAAATGAAACGATATGCTGTTCTATTAAGGTGCGCGCGTTAATGTCATGTCTTGTCTTTCATGTTTTGTATTTGTTTTGTGTAAAATGTGGTCATTGAAAAAATGTTCTTGAAAACATGGATCTACTTGTTTCCACTGCATGGATCATAATGATCTTCATTCCACTATAATATTCAATTTAATTAGAAAAGAAATCAAAATTTTACTGTTTTTCCACAGTTACTTCGGAGTAAATCGTTTCTGAAAAATTATTTTATACCACGTAAGAATCCAAAACTTTATCTTTTCAATGATACAATATTTATTTTTCCTTTAATTTTCATCAATCTTTTAAAATTCAACGCCTCATTTAATAGGTGCAAACGATTTAATTAACAATTTAATAAATATTCCGTTGGTAGGAGCTGAACGAAACTTTCTCATTTTATACCTTTTTTCACTATTAAAATATATTTCTAAACTATTTTTGTTGACTTTAAAAGAATTTTAAAACGTATTTCTTAAAAAAATATAATGGCAGACTATAGAAAAAATTTTGTGTACTGTAATATTTCACATAAAAGAAATTTTTGAATTAAAAATACGTGATTTTATATAGCGTCTGTTGGAATTTTTTGAGATTCCATCGAGTTCTAATTTGAGTCAGATTCTTACTTTTTGGCATATGACGCATAATAAAAATTTTACTTACTATTAAGGAAATATAAACAAAAGTTCCACGAAATTTTTATGACGATTCATTTTAATTTAATGATAATTTAATTCAAAGCCTCTCTGCGTATTTCATCTAATGCAATATAAATTTACTCTGAAAAAGTAAATTTATATTGCATCCCATCATTTGCTGTGACCTATTTCTCTTTTATTATAAAGCTATATGTATATGGTAATATTTTAATTATTTTCTACACTTCAAAATATCGACTTAAGGGAATTCAATCACTTTTTAAATAATATAACAAATGGGGAAAAGAATTACTAATTTCTGAAATATACGCGAGTAATTAAACAGTATATACTAAGAATAAAGTAATCTACTCAGTTGTGTAATTTCTCATTCAGGAACAAAGTTATATATGGGCATTTAGCATATAAATTTTGTAACGCATATATAAAATATTCATAAGTATGTGTAGTTAAGAATTGCTTTCAAATGTTTATTTTCATATGTGAACTGATTTTATTTAGTATTTACTCCTTCTTTTCATGCTACTTAAAAATCAAATTGCTTTTTTATTCCAAATTCTAATAACTATCTACAATTTTGGTTAAAAGACTGCATGCGAAATTTTATTGTTCATGTTAAATTACATTCTTACAACGTTCATATACAAATAAAATATCTGTAATATTTTGATTCTTTTTTCCCGCCTTTCAAGAGGTGACACTGGTATCTCTGGTTGGTTGGGGGGGGGGGGAGATTAGCAAAAGAGAGAACAGTGAAGGGCTGAGGTGAGCTCCGTTAAGCTGGTCCCCGATTGCGCGGAGGCAATAGAGTGAAATGACCAAAAAATTTTAAATTGGGAAAGAGATGCTGGCTTCCAAAGCTTTCAACATTATATCACCTAGTTCCATTGTGTGTGTTTTTGTACCGTACTGTTTGTGTCTTCAGTAAATGTCTATTATGAAAACCAGAGCATTTACTGGAACCGCATTTTCACAAGCACGAGGCCACGAATGCTACAATATCAATACATGGTCACTCCAAAATTTAATACAATGTATATTTACGATGATAAAACAATATTCTAAATTTCATTTCTAATTTGCTTCGTTTTTTTAACTAC
This sequence comes from Argiope bruennichi, assembly GCF_947563725.1. Taxonomy (NCBI): domain Eukaryota; kingdom Metazoa; phylum Arthropoda; class Arachnida; order Araneae; family Araneidae; genus Argiope; species Argiope bruennichi. Next base: position 64,492,365 of record NC_079154.1, read on the forward strand.
TGTGTCCACAGAAGACAAACAAGCAGACATAATTCTAAAAATTGGTTTTTATTTTTTCTTTATAAATTCCGTATATGAAAAAATAAAAAAAACGAGACGGAAAGGAAAAAGATTCCACTCTTTCGAACATGTAAGGAATCTACCATCACACTATATTTCATTTTAACAAAATTAAAGGAGCATCCGTAAAAGTGATAGAGAATAAGAAAGAATGGCACTGATAAAAAAAACTATAATATAGACTAAAAATAAACTGATTAAAAATCATCGTAATTGAAAAGTTTCAAATCCCTTTTCAGCCTTGCGCTATAGTATCTATAGAAAAAACTTTCAGTACGAAAATTGGATGTTATTATGAGTCGATATTTCGTTTAATTTGTATTATCTTTCAATGTTCAATCGTCAGAGGAGTATAGAGAAATAAGAATTTTCACCTCATACCATTTCAGGAACTCAGCCTAGAACTCAGTCTTTTTTTCTTACACATTCCTTATCCTTTCAAATCCGTCCGAAACTACTCGAGCTATCTTGTTCAAGTCAACATGATATTATAGTTAGATCGCAAATCTTATGAAATTTATCGAAAATACAAAAGCGCATTCGAATCATCATGAAAATACTCAAATATGTAAACATTAGTTATTTTTCAAAATTTTGCTAATCATTTTATAAATGTAGTTTCAAGTAAATATCCAAATTTCTATTGTTAATTCATTATGTTATGACGAACTGAGGTATTCAAAATAATGGCTTTACGGGGGGGAAAAACACCCAGCAGGAGTGATCACTCCAAAACTTTCTCGCATATTCTCTAATAAGGATATAATCCCAATGAACAAACTCCTTGCGCATTGGCGTACAATAGAGGCGAAATATTAATCTTTGGCATGAATTTAGAAATTTTACTAGATGTATTGTTATAATTGGCAAGTTATTTATTTATTGATGATTATTTCCTGGCATGTGATCAAAAATATCCAAAGATCGAATTTGGATTACAACCACATTCGTTCCAACCGATTGAAACAAAAATTTTGATATGAAACTACACTTAAAGTCACAAAATCACTTACCAAATTCGATATATTTAATTCACTGCGTTGTTGAGTTAGAGTGTTTCTGACAGTATAAACACCAGCAGCCGTTTAATCCCTTGCTAGATCTCATTCAATATTTGGTAGACGCCTATACTAAAGATATTAAAACAATGCAACGAATTTTACCCATCTAGCTCTCTTGTAGTTATTCTGCTAACTTATATTCGAGACGGACAGACAGATTTCCTACGGATGGATTTTGCTCAAAACTTGACAGAAATCTACAAATTTAGTTTTAACCCTGTATAACAAATATCAACTGTCTAGTTCAAATCGTGTTTAAGTTATCTTTGTCACAGACAGACAGATGGACATTTTCCAAAAATGTGTTTTTCGAACTCAGAAAGGTCTAAAACGTAGAGATTTGTCAAAATCTCTAGTTCGAATTTTTTGACAAATACTATCCTTAATACGTCGTATATCCTTCGTATATCCTTAATACTTCGTATAAGCGAAAGTAAAAAACGACAGGAAAAAAAGAATAACTATTTTTCAGTTTTTCATCTTTAAGTGTTTCCTTCTTTAAAAAACAATTTTCTCAATTCAATATCCGGAAGTTATTTTCAGGCATTTTAAAATGATGGAAGAAGGTTGAATATATTAATTATAAGAAGACTTATAAGTTTCAATTATTTCGAACCTTTTAAGTTTAAAAGACAATAAGCAATCTGACTTGTTTCGCTTCCGCCTTTCGAAGATACCTTACAAGTTCTCGAAATAAAAATATTTTTAACTAATAACTTGCGCATGACGATAAAATCTAATCATAATGCGTGGCATTGACAAAATCCACGTCTAGAAGGCGTGTTCGCAATGAATCACGGTGACGATTTTTCGCTTTCATTTCTCTGTAGGTAGTTGCAATGCCACAGGAACGCTATCGGTCAACCCTTAGTCTGGTATTTCCCCAATGTTACACTTTCACGATTCGAACAAAGATTCTTTTATGCTTGAAAATCTTTTCTGTAATATTCTTGCTCCAAGGCGAGTGAGGCCATTACTTCCTGCACAGAAAATGGGATTAGTGTAAGAAAACATTAAAGATCTATTGGATAATTAGCTGTTGAAATGCACTTAAAGGTCGACGGGATTTGAATTTTCAGTTTAATGGGTTTGTAAAACATTCATTGCTCGCTGTAAGCGCAATTTGCAAATAGTAAGACATTTAGAATGAGATTTTATGCGAATAAATATATAACGCATGTTTATTTGCTAAGAGCAGAACTTTCACTAATAAGCTTAATTGTGTAGGATTATTTCTAAATCAAACATGGAAAATTAATTATTTTACTTTCGATTCATTCCTACAGGATAATTTAATTTTAATCTTTTATGTGGAAATGCAAGTTAGACATGTATTTCATCATAAGTAATAGAAGTAAGGTTAAAATTGAGTATTAAATTGAGAATTGTAAACTATTGTCAGAGATGATTTTAGATACAGCAAGCTATTAATCTGGGTATTGACTCTTTTTCTTAACCGTTTCTGACTTTAAAGAAAATGGCAAAAATTTCGATCAACGATTTCGAATGCAATAGAATATTTTCCAATTCTTCAAAGATGCTTAAATAAGAAAAAGAACGAGAAAGAAAGAACTCTAGTGATTTTTTTAGTCCATATATTTTATACTTATATTATAAATTATTTTTCAAATATTGAATAGTTAATGAATATTTCTCTTTTCTATAAATGTATATTAAACTGTAAAATGCTCCAAATACCTTTAGTTCACACTTCACCTTATTATAGCATTTAGAATACAAAATTGTATTCTTAACTTTCTCATTTATCGAAGTAACAATTGCATTCTTTCACAAAATTCATCTCATTCCTTGAAAGTTAATATATTTAGTAACATCAATAAACTCCAATAATTTTTTTTGTAAATATCGGGAAGACAAATCTTTTACCCATTCATTTGTTTTAGTTTCTCGTTATTCTTTTTTTAATCAAATCGTCAATTCGACACTAAAAGGAACTGAATTCCAAATTATAGTTATAATGAAAACAAAAGTGTCCGAAATTGTTTAAAGAGCTGTCATGAATGATTTGTAATACTGTCTTGACCCGAACACAATTTGCATGGCGTATGAGGTTATTAGTAGGAGGTTGTAGATTTAAAATGCTAACATCAAAAGTGCACATTTAATAAACATAAAAATTTTAAGAGCAATAATCGAGTTACTTTACAGCCCACATCTCATATTTTTTCACAATAAAATTTGATAATGTTAGTATCAACTGCTTGAATTAGAAGAACACTAATAGCATACTTTCAGACGATAACATTCAATCTAAAAATATATGTGCCTGCATTTCTCGAATGTTATGAAGTTGATCACATTATTCAAAGAGTTTAAGCTTTATTTTTAGAAAAAAGTTTATTTCAATTTTATAATTTTATGTAGAAGCGTCGATTTATATAGAGTGACAAATTAAGCCTAGATACAATTCCATATAATAATATTAATTTTCTTGGAATGTTTGCTTAGTACTAGAATGCTTTTTTTTCTGTTTATTTTTCCATAGTTTCTGCGTTCTAAAGCAAACATATTTCACTGTAAAAGAAAGCTTACTGGGGTAAGCTTTTTTTAGCTTAAGCTTAATTTTAGCTTACTGGGTTAAGAAGTCATTTGAAAAGATATTAAAATATCATATAAAATAATATTTATCCTAAGCTTAAATTGAATATTTATCTTTTCTTTAATGAAATATTTACACGGCCTCCATGAAATAAATGTTTAATCAATAAACAAGTTGTTCGATTTCATTTTTAGATTTTGATTAGATGCATGATGTCGAACAGAAATTATCGAACTTAAAATGAAATTCATTTTTGATGTTTTAAAAGATCTGCATAGTTAATGACTTTTATATAAACATATTATTATAAATACGTCCATGATGTCGAAAATAAATTATCTGACTGAAAACATAACTCATTTTGATGTTTCAAAAGATCTTAATGACTTTTATATAAACATATTATAATCGTCGAGTAAGTAATTGACACACTGATATCAAGTCGAATATTTTCTGCTCTTTTAAGCCGAGTTTGAAAAATAAAATCGAGAAAAGACGCAATTTCAAAATGAAATTAAACGGGTTTTGTTTATAAAGAATTTTTTTATTGGGATTTTTAGTATTAAGTAAAAAATCTTTTCTCTTTTCGTTTTTTTTTCTTTTTTTTTTCTTTTATTGTAAAGCAGGCTCTTAAACTAGCTTATTGTGGTTTAAATATGTTTAGAACTGTAGAAGAAAAATTGAAAAATCTTTTCTTGCGCAATAAATGGTTGGCAGTAATGAATGGTTGATTGATTAAATGAACATTTAAACATTTTTGCAACACATTTATAGACAAGTTTTATTATAATTATCGTGCTGTCAAGTACTAAAAACATTCCTCAGTTCCGCAACGTTGCATCTAAAATCATTGCCATTCAGAATGATGTAATAATTGCATACGCCGCTCTAAATATTAAAGCTATATCTGAGTCATAGAAAGAAATCAGAAAAATCAGAATTATTTAATTAATACAATACTGATTTTTTTTGGACAAGTTCTTACTTAATTTTCTTTAAAAATTGCATTTTGATTTTTTGAATACCAAACAATAAAAAGCTGAAAATTATTACAAGGGGAATTTCTTTGGGCTATTTTTATTTTAAATTCAGAGCTCGTTCAGATAATCAAACTTTGCAAGAGAAGAATAAAGCTGATATTTAATAATGATCCGGATCTTCCGAGCTGAGTGAGTGTCCTTCAAATACAACCAAGGTCGTTCTTTTCTGATGTGAATTGTGAAAGGGCGCGGTTGCAGAGCTAAATTTTCAATTAGAATGGCATTGTTGACAATTTCAAATAACGCCGAATGAAATGTTTCTTTTATTCTTTTTTGTATACAATAACACAAAAAAAAAATCGATTGTTCTTTATCGTTTGTCAATGTGAGCAGTTTATTCAACTTAAATTTGGAATAAAGGAAATAGCATTGGTTTCTTTTTTTTTTGTTTCATGAGATATTTAGGGAAATTAAAGAAGAAATCATAAAAAAATTTCTGCGCCATTATTTTCTCCGACATTGAACATTTTTAACTTTGGAATAAATCTTAAAGATTTTTTCCAATACTGTTTCATATAAACATTATCCGTGATTTACATTAAGAAATTACATAAAGGAAATTTTACATTAACATTACATTCTCACATAAATGATTTTTTACATTTATGTTAAAAATCAACTTAATTCTTAATGTAACTTATTTCTTACATAAATGAAATAAAAAAAATAAAAAATTTATTGTCTCTTCTAATAGTTTTTAGAAATTATACTTTCTTTCTGGCATTAATCTGGCATTTTATAAAATTAAAATCCTTATAACGTAGATCAGATTAACTTTTTCTAATACCTAAAAAATGTCATTATACTTCCATAAATGCTACACAGTTCCATAGCTAACATCGATGTATAACAAAAGTAAACATTACATTTTCAAAATCAAATTAACAATGGCTGCTTTAATAAGCACAAAATCTTTCAGAACCGAAAAGTAAGTTATGTAGTTTATTCTTTTTGTATAATACTTTTTATTAAAACTTTTGAAACTATCGTCAATTAATCGTTATTAATTCATTATATATCATACTTTCTAATCTCACCTAATAGAATCAACCCCCCCCTTTCTTTTTAATTACATCTAGCAAAGTATTTTGATACCTCTTCCTATGCCTCTCAAGTAACGGTTAATAAGCATCAGTCAATTATAAGCTAATAATTGCTCCAATTCTTATTAATAATTTTTCGATATTCCAGATTACTATAATTTGCATTGAATTATTGTTTTTAAATACTTGAAAACTATGAGTTTAGCTGAAGTTTTCTTTAAACTAAAATTTTGCTGCAAAAGTTGTCATAATTGCTATGCTCATCTGGCACAAAATTCTTTACTATAACTACAGTATAATAGCTATTATTTATACTTTACCACTAGGCCGGGATAACCTAGTTGGTAGGGCGTTGGAATCGCGTCCCTTGGGCTAGGAGTTCAAACCCCACCGGCCGAATACTTCTTGTGTTTGGTGGCTAGCGCACGTATAAATCTGTCAGGGGTGTTTGTGCTCCGGGGAAACCCCGGAATTCCGGGGATTTTGAACTTCGATACCCGGAAATTCCGGGGATCGTCGTTCAAAAGGAAGTAGGAATAATAATGAATTATTTATTTCGATCTGGGTAATTTTGTTTGCTTTGAAAGCAGAAAACGCAAGGTCAGTGTGTGTAGTGAAAACTTTTCCTTTTTTTCTCCAAAGGCAGTGGTGATAATGCGTGAAAAGGGGAAAAAAACTTCTTTTTTGTTCTTTCCTTATTGCGAGTTATGACTCATTCCCCCGGTTGTCGGACATTCTCTTCTGGATTCTTTTCGGCAAGTAGGCGCGGCAGAAAAAAAAGGGAGAGACTTCGTTCGACCAAATGTGCGATCACGTGACCTGGGTTCAAAGGTCTTAATTTTGCAAAATTAATGGTTATTAATTTTGCAAAAAAAGTAATTCATTGAACTTTTATAATTAGGTCATTCAATACTTCATAATCGTAATTTTTCATTCCCCCCCCCCTTCTCGAAACTCCAAAATGTCGGTAGTAAGTCCGTAAAAGTTTCAGGGGATTTTTTGGGGTCCCACAAACACCCCTGATCTGTCGTGGTCACAAAGGCCTCCTTGTCGAGGGTAATACCACTGGAGTCAATGAATCAGGGGTGATCGTTCTCTGATGCAGGTCTAAAAATTTGTGAATGAATTGAATGAATGAAATCCACCCCGTAAAAAGTGTTGTGACGTGTAAATAGCTAAGTCGTTCTCTCGGCTGTAGATGGTGCTACTGAAAAAACAAGAGACGTACCCTTGGCTTAAAACCACAATTGACTTCTTAAAGTCAGTGGGCTTGTCTAGACAAGAGCCAATAGAAACAACAACAGCAAATATTACGGTTGCTGAATTAATTAATCTTAAGCTGTTGACTGTAATTTTAGCAATATGTTTTTATTTTAAATTGTATAATAATAAAAATAAAATAATAATAAGATAAAAAACAAACATCAAAGGTTTTTTTTCCCCAAAAAAATCTAATCTAATACATTTTGCTAACTCTGACTTAAAAAATTCGTAAGTTTCTTTTTTCTCCATTTTATTTTCTGAGACTTTTCAATCATTGCTGAAAGCAATTTAATTATTAAATAAAAATTAATCACTTTATATAAGAAGTTATACTAATGATGAATCATTTATAACTGTATTAATTATTATTTGGCTTTATACCTTAATTTTGAAATTATTCCATCGAGAATATAGTTTCATTTTATTATATATTTTGAAGATTGCGAACTGATGTATAAGCCATAAATATATTCGAATATCTATCAAAAATTCTCTTAATATAAGAAACAAAATTCTTTTTTTATTCTGGAAATTTCTTCCATGCATTTCAATGCATTATGAATAATGGATTCTGCCACGCGTTTGTTTCCTAAAGACCTTCGAATTTACCCTCAATTGCAACGTTATTACATTCTTTATCTGATCAAATGACTTTCTAAAAAAGGCATGCTTTTAAAGCATAGTCGTGGGAAGGTTTCGAAATACGTCGAGAAATTTTCCTGCAAAATGTTGTTTAAATTGTCGTCATTGTATTGGCAAAAAACAATTTATGTGGGAAGAAATGGCAGATAAATCTTCTATAACTCTACTTTTATCATTTTTTGCACATTTATTGTTAGATAAAATTCAGAAAATCTTACTGTTTTTCTGTCTTTTAATTCGAATTTTTAATTATCAACAACCATCAAGATTTTTTTTTTTAGAAATTGCAGAAAACATGAAAAACAAGTCTTTATAAATAACGAATGGTGACTTCAAGTAAGGATACGAAATTCATACGCTTGTGCCATGATAAAATTTTGTACATAACTTGTGGGAAAGTTCTCTCTTCAATTTTCTTCTATATTTCTAAAAGATAAAATATTTCATATTGAATTGTATAATGTTATGAAGTAAACTGAGTTTACATTTTGTACCTTTTTGCTTTGAGTAACTGCCTCCAAAATTTGGTAGATATCAACCATTTCGTTGTCAAGACCAAAATGTCATTCTCCAAAATTAATACCTCATAACTGTAATACCCTGCAGAACCAATAAACCACGCTTTCACAAAGGAAAATAAAACCACAGGACCCAGACAGAAGCAACAGATTTCTGATTCTACAATGTTTGTTTATATGTTTATACATGTCATATAGATGTTTATAATTTTATTTATCATTTTTTTTCCTTCTTTTTTTCCCTCCTCTTCAATTGGTAATCTCTATATAGTTTACTTACAGTTAACGACTTTAAAAATGTAAAGAGAGTGTGTCTGTAAATATCAACATTTCTCTGTAAGTTCAACCAATTGTCATCGTTAGTTTTTAGATATTCTTGTTCTATCCATTTAATTAATACGGCACCAATGCATTCAACAGAGCCGTGCAGGTTGTGACACCCATGAGATTCTCTATGGAGATTCTTGGGTAGTTTGTCGTATCTTTCTTTCTTTCTTCCTCTTCTTTTCCTTCCACCTTGTGCTCATCCAACTGGTTATATAACTCAGTTTTGCAGGCACCGGGGCTCAGGATGGTGTTATGTTATGTCAAGTTGATGATTCGATATACCGATTTTCATTTCTGTTGCCAAACGGAATTTTGAAATACATCTTTCATATACTTACAAATATTTAGCCCAACAGGTTGTAACCCTTTAGATGAATTTGCTCCAAATTTTGGCATCGATCTACAAGTCTGATGATAAAACCCATATACTAATTTTTTTTTTTATCTTCGAAGATATAACTGCTTGTGTTTTTTGGTTACTGTGCTCACAGACGGACAAGGCGAAGGACAGAGAAACTAATTTTCAAAAGACAGATTTCGTCCAAAATGTTACATAATTTTACAATTTTAGTGTAAAGACCGAATACAAAATTCCATTAACAATTTTAGTGTAAAGAGCGAATACTAAATTTCTTTAACAATTTTAGTGTAAAGACCTCATACTAAATTTCGTTAACAATTTTAGTGTAAAGACCTCATATTAAATTTCATTAACAGTTTTAGTGTAAAGACCTCATACTAAATTTCATTAACAATTTTAGTGTAAAGACCTCATACTAAATTTCATTAACAGTTTTAGTGTAAAGACCTCATAATAAATTTCATTCACAATTTTAGTGTAAAGACCTCATACTAAATTTCATTGACAATTTTAGTGTAAAGACCTCATACTAAATTTCATTGACAATTTTAGTGTAAAGACCTCATACTAAATTTCATTAACAATTTTAGTGTAAAGACCTCATACTAAATTTCATTAACAATTTTAGTGTAAAACCCTCATACTAAATTCCATTAACAATTTTAGTGTAAAGACCTCATATTAAATTTCATTAACAATTTTAATGTAAAGACCTCATACTAAATTTCATCCAACTTGCTTGTTAAGTTTATGAGTTATGTTCACAGACAGAAAGGAAAATTTCCAAATATGTTTTTTCCCCGAGTTCCAGGAGATTTTTAATGTGGAGAATCTCCAACAACTCGCTAATAAATTATTTTACCATAACAATCGTTTCTTAGTTTATATAAAAAACCATAATGATTCATAAAATCCCATTAATCTGTAGCGTTCCATTAAAATTTTAAAAAGTAAAAGCTTTCAACTAAATTTCTTCTTGTTTATTTTTAGTTAATGCTTCAATGTTTCTTTATGTCTGCTTATGTTTGAATCCTCACAAAAAAAAGCGTAGATTTTGAAATATGAAAAAGAAGTTAGCGAAAGTGCCATGTTCAAGAAGCTTTGACGTAAGCTTAAATGAAAAAACTGGAACTTTGAAGGACAAATTTTAAATCGCAGCAAAGAATCTAAAAAATATTAAGCAAATCAACAAAAGACTGAACATTAAAATAGCGATGAATTATATTACGATTCATCTCAAAGCAACGGTTAAAAGTTCACTGAAAAAATAGTGACAATTGTAGTTTAAAAACAATTAAAGGTGTCAATTTATTTTATGAATAATAATTTCCTTATTTCAAATAAAAACATTTAGAAAATGTGTTTAAGAGTAAAAATTATGAGCAAACAAATTTCACATAAATGTAAAGATTAAAAACGATTATTTTACAAGATCTCTCAAACTGAATCAGTTAAACAAATAATTATTCCAAAGTATTATGAATAATTAATTGATTATACTTTAGACTATTTAACAATAAATTTAATAATTCAATTTAAATTTATTGTTAAATAGTCTAAAGTAATTGTAAATATAATAATTTAATAATTAATGAAATTTGTATTTTTACTTTCTAGTCTGCTAGATACACAAAGAAAAAGTATTAAAATAGTTTTAAAAAAAATTGATCATGAAAATTCGACGAGTCTCCACATTTCAATACTCACTGAATTAAAAAGATACATTCTTACTTTCTTATACAAAGTATAGTAAAAGTATTGCAATCGTTAAAAAATTCGAGATGTCAAAAATTCTAATATCTCCGTTTCAGACTTTCGAGTTCGAAACAAGATTTTTATCATTATATCCGTACATCTGTAAACATAACTAAAAAATGAATTGAATTGGGCAAACGAAATTTACTATATAGAATTTAAATAAATTTCTATTTTAAACTTTAAGTACATTTCTATATACTATTATTCTTTTTCAAGATTTCTATAAAATTTGAAAGAAATCCATTAAAAAAATATCTGGCTGGCTTTGTGAACACAATAACTATAAAAATAAAGAGCTAGACAGATAAAATTTAATGAACAAGTATAGCATCGAAAATGTAGATTCTTATCAAACTATGGGTTGACCATCTGTCTGCCTGTACCTTCTCATGTATGCAAACGCAATAGTTCAAAACTATGTGATATTTGACTACTGTGTTAAAATTTCAGTTCCAAGTAGTCTAGAAGAAAAAAAGATGTCCAAAATACATATTCTATTTTCTGGTGTTTGCACATTAACCGCATGATAGCAATCAATCCCCCCCCGCCTCCAAATAAAAAATCTCCAAAAATATAACCAAAAATCACGTGTTATTTTAAAATCGAAGATCAGTCTTACATAACTATTGTTAGATATGCAGTTAATACACAAGTACTGGTTTTCTTTAATACGCTAGGCAAAGGAGGATTACACCTTTTTACAGAGCATGCAAGAAGGTTTCGGGGAAACCATTACACCTGGTTTACCAATTTATTTGGCTAAATGATTTGGTTAACTAAACTAAAAACATTTTTAATCGATTTTTCTACTAACTTCCTATATAACATATTTCATCTGTCAAGCTCAAAGCCTTTTTCAGTTATTGTATTCACAGACAAACGGATAAAATCCTAATAAAGAATTCAGAGAGATCTAAAGCATGGAGATTTATTAGAATCTCCAGTTTGAATTTTTCGACTTATACAAGAAAGTCAAAATCATCAATCAAACATAAAAATTTAAAAAGAAATAATTATATTATATAAGACAGTGATAAAAATACTTTCATTTATTTCATTTTTTTTTCTTTTAATTACTACAATTTATTTAGGTTAGTTTAAATTATACATGTATACTTTCTTAATTTGAGCTGTACTTAAAACTTTTTTTCCACACAAGCAATTTTACATTCCACGCAATATAATAACCGCAATCCTTTCATTGAGCTAATGTTAACAATCCTTTTATTTTCGATTTTATACAAATTGCGGAACAGAATTCCCTTTAAGCAATACACATCCACTCATATAGGAAAACGAAATAATAAATGTGACGTCGTGAATACAGAAGTTGATCAAGAAAAGTGTAGACATACAAGCAATTATTGCAATTTATGGTTAGCCTAGATGACTGTCTGAATTCTTTCGTACGAATCCTTTTCCTTTCTCTGCTTCTGACTAGCGATAAAAAACTTCAGCCTATCTGAGAAATTCCGAAAAAAAACATCATCCATCACGTGTAAGCTGTTTATTTGTTATAACCACAGCCTTAAGCTCTAAGGCTGTGGTACTAAGAGCTCTTATAGCAGCTCATTATCATATAAGGATGATAAAATGCAAACATTACCTTGGATTGATTTATTAGCGGATACGTAATATCTTTATTAATTTGTTTCAATTTACTCAAATGCGATTTCGAACCGGTTTTGAGGGTTCTGGGGAAGATTAATTATGGATAATATTCTATTGTTCTGATCATTCTTCCCTCTCTCCCCCTTTAAATGGAGTAGTAATCACCGCAAAAAACTTTTACACGTGTTTCGGTCGAATGTGATGATGTCTGTGCTTTTAAGCAAAGCTCGTAGTTGGAGGATATGTATCAATAAATGTACTGCAGGATCTTATTAAAATAAGCAAGATAAGCTGTGCTCCTGTTAAATTATTGCATACCTTAATTTTTTTTAAATTTCAATTATGTAATACAGTGTAACTGAATTTAAGTAACGCAGAAATAAATACACGGCATTCAGTTTTTTAACTGTGAAAATTTAAAATCATAAGGGGAAATAAGAGAGTTGCAAATATATATAAATGCAAAGTATAAAAGAAAAATGTTGCGTTTAAGATAGGAGATAGGTTTAGCTGAAAAAATCTCAACAGCGTAATTGTTTTATTTTTATTAGTGTTTGTCTTTTAAAAATCTACTGCTCTTTAGATTTTTTACCATATGACACATTTGCTTAGAAATAAAATGTAATTTAATCAAGTGATTAAATAAATTTTGAAAATATTAGAATGATATATTGTTATCGAGAATGCACAACTGTACGTGTTATTAGGCAGTTAAAAACTGCTAGGATAAGTGAGTCAAAAACTGATTAGAAAACTTCATCTTTATAAATATGAAACAAGTCAAGTTAAAATATGTAAAACGCCTTACTGCTTAATTTTGTCTTTTTTTTGTGTGATATTACTCATAATAAACATTTAAGCGATACTTTATTAAAGTATATTTTAAATTAAATGAAGATAAAAAAGAGAAAACATTTTGTATTTTTTCCCCACATTTTTATAGTAAAATAAAACGAATCTAAATGGTTCTTTTTATTGAAATAATGATATTTCAATATGTCAAATTTATAACTTTAATCTTTAAGACGGACTGATATAATATAAATTAATTACATAAAGCAATTATCTGTATTTTTTAATAAAAATAATAATTTTGGTAAAATCCTAGATGGGCCCACCTCATGGCGACTTATTTGAAATCTCGCCAAGTTGACTAATAATTGAATGTTTGTTATTATTATTATTTTTCAATTAAAAAGCGATACTTGGAAGGCCAGAAATAATAATAAATAAAATAAAATAAATATAATAAAAAATAAATAAAATAAAATAAATATAATAAATAAAATAAAATAATAAATAAAATAAAATAATAACTAAATAAATAATAAAAAATAAAAAAAATAAAAATAATAATAAAAATAAAATTAAAAAATAATAAAAATAAAAAATAAAATAAAAATAAATTTAAAAAAAAATCCGTCTAGGTTGCCACATTGGGGACGTTATCGTCACTCGTTTGGCGAGAATTAAAAAAGACATCAAGAGGTGGGCTGTGCTAGGATCCACCCGTAATTTTAAATTTAAAAAGGAGAAATGTGCTTAAAACATTTTAAGCAATCTCAGTATTTCAGCTCGAATTAACTTGTTTAGAAGATTTTAAACTTTGCAACGATGATGTTAAAAGCAAATAGAATAATAATAGAAAAAATAGATATTATGCCTTCACAGTGTCTAAGCAATATTCAATTTCTCTACTTCATTGATAACAATGTACTAGAAGAAATCCAATCGAGATCTCATTTAACATTGTATTTCATATAGGTAAATGACTCCTAACTCATTTACATATCCTCATATAGATAAATGAACAATGGATCAAAGAATTGTGGTGTCATGTGTCTTAAAACCCAGTTTGTTCTCCACTCGTGTTTTATTTTTCTCACATTTGTTAATATTTATTGGAGAATTGTTTATGCATGCGTTGACATTTATCCCCAACTTTATCTATCGTGAATAATGTTTTCAGTATCTTATATTGAAATAAAATTGCTTGTTGACATGTATCTGCCATATTTTCCAAAAATACCTAAAACTTTATCATCGGCTATATGCCTACTGAGTTAATATCTAGACTAGTTTGAAACCCAATTTCAGCTTTCTTTAAAGATGGTATCATATTTATGCAAATCCACCTCTGTAAACGTAAAGCGCCGAATTTGAAGAATAATACTGATGGGGGAATAAATTCAACTTTCAAATAATTAACAATCTGTGCACAAATTTACTAAATTCATCTCTTCTATGCAACTCAATACTTCTTTTGCATGCAAACAGTTTCAACTTTCCACAATGAATTTAATAATTTATTTTTAATTACAGCTCATAGAGGAAGCGATGAGATGCCAAGATAATATTTTATCACCAAGATGTTTACAAATTTTTTTAAATGTATTATAAAATCCTATTTCAGATTAATCATTGTAGAATTTTTCCGCTTTCTTTTAAGAATTATATATCGAAAGTATGGCAATTCAGGTTTTTTTTTAATCATTTGAGTTAATTTATATCTAACAGAAAAACATAAATCTTTCTTCTTAAAAATAGAATATTTTTATCAATAAGGAATTTTAATTTTATCCGATTGATTCTTGATAATCATTTTATCAAATTATTCCTTCAACAAAATTCACATTTATTTGTAGAGTTTAAAACTTAAGAGATTACTAGCATCCAGCTATTTTTAATGATTCGCTTGTTCGTCCATCTTATTGACTCTTCTAGCTGTTGAATTATTAATGTGGAGTATATAATTTTTTAAAATTTCACCTTGTTTTTTGGCAAGACTGAAAGATTAGAATTTGATAAAAATCAGTCTACTAAAAATATCTATGGACATGAATTTAAAAAAAATTGTATTCTGCGATATAAAAGCGCAAATGGAAATTCTACTTCTGAGTAAATGACCAAAGAAAGCAATTTTAACATTGACGAAATCCCATAATTGAATGTTTCTTTACAATAAAGAAATTTGTTTGACAATTCTCATAAAATTAAAAGTGTTGTTATAGATCGTGTTTTAACCTAAATTTTCGATATTATTAAAATTAAAGAAAAACTTTTGATGTAAATGAAATCATTATCATTAAAAAGGTATTTTTTTTTAAAAAATTCATATAGTTTAAAAATTGTTTTGAAGATACTATATTTTCTGAAGAAATAGCTGCAAAGCACAAAGAACTTGCTTCATTTTTATTAACATAGTTTAATCAACTTCTGAGCCTTGAAAAGTTCAGAAATTAATTCGTATAAAAATATATTACTATTTAGTGTTATATATTTATAGAAGATATTTCATATCAAGTACATTATTATTTGCTATTTTATTAGGCTTATTTGCTATAAAGTCACTTCATGAAAATAAAACTTCTTCAAGCAAAAAACTATCCCCATAATATTAAAGATAAAATTTTCTTGTTTACAAGGTAATTACATCAGAAGCTTCAGATATAAGATGATGTAT
This sequence comes from Argiope bruennichi, assembly GCF_947563725.1. Classification (NCBI taxonomy): domain Eukaryota; kingdom Metazoa; phylum Arthropoda; class Arachnida; order Araneae; family Araneidae; genus Argiope; species Argiope bruennichi. The sequence continues at coordinate 64,508,072 of NC_079154.1, forward strand.
ACTATAAATAAGGTATATAAAAGAAAGCGAACATATAATTATTTTAATCTCGTAAATCTTCAGACAATTTTTTTCACTAGATTACTCAAAAAGAAATCTGGAAAATCTTCAACCAAGATTATAATGATGTTTCATTATATTGAGATTTTACAGCTTTAACGTAGAAAACTTTTACGCTTTTACTCTAACATATGGAGTATTTATTACATTATGGTGCATTATTTATTTGTGTGTATTTGGTTGCATATGTGGAGAAGAAAAAGTATTAAAATGATTGATTTGATTCGTATGATACTGGCGGAATCGAGTTTTCACAAACTAACATGAACGAACAAAATAATTCGTAAAATCAAAATTCCAAAAAATAAGAATTTTTATTTTGCCTTTAAATTGTAAAAATCATTGCAGTAAATGTAGCAAATATTTTATTTTTATACATTAAAGAATGGACATAAACTTAATATTATTTATAAGTGATATAATCAGTTTAAAAGGAGGCTTATGCTGAATAATGCCATCTCAAACAATGAAGTAATGGAAAGAAGCCTGTAAACATTATAACATTTTATAACAATGCCCTTCTATATAAAATAATATTTGCTTTTTTAATTAATTTTGTGTAATTTCTTTATCATACGATAAAAATAATGACTAAGTTTTTGACTTAGAACAGATAAGATTTAGAAAAGGAACTGTTTTTTAATTAATTTTAATTAAATTAATTTAATTTGAAATGTTTTTTTTTTGTTGTTGTTAGTTTTCTTTTGTTTCTTTCTCCCGTTTGTAAATAAGTACTCAACTACGGTTGAAAAAATTTTAAAAAAAGCATGAAGGAGTAGGGAAAAAATAAATACTCATGTAGAAATTTTGTTTCCGTACTTATTTAAGAAAAAAATTATAGTGCTATGTTTTTTCCTAATTTTTATTTTTCATTAACTATTTTTTACTTTTTAAATTTATATTCACATTTCAGAATCTCAAAAAAAAAATCAGTGTAAGAAAATTTAACATGCCATTTCTAACGTCTTTGGGAGAAAAACAGAGTATTTTTTTTATAGCGCCTTCTTCCCTTTCTAAATTTGATACGAAACGAATGCGCTTTGTTACAGCGCGTGCGCAGCAATGGAAATTTGTATTTTCTGGACTGCAACGATTATTAAAAAGTCAACTTTTTTTAAGAATGATCTTAAGAAGAAATACAGAAAGAAGCATATCATTTTTGCCCTGCGTTGTCTGAAAAAAAAAGAGTTCCGAGAGGAATGGTATTAGACAGCAGATATAATGAAATACTACTTGCAAAATATAGTTAGTGATTATTTATACTGCTTATAGTTAGGGATTACTGAAAATTGAGAAAATTCTATAATGCAAGCATACTAATTATAATTGATATTGACATAACAATCATTTCATGACTTTCTTCGATGCAATTCTTAAAGTGAGTAGAGCCATAGTTGTTAATTATTTCTAATTACCAACCAATAAAATTACAAAGACAAAAATGATTATATAGATTCGCAAAGAATCAGAAGTATCAATTTTTAAATTTAAGAAAAGAAAAATTTGCTAAGTTGTTGTGTATATTTTGGTTCTGAATCACTAATTATTCTTAAAGGAACAAATTCATTAAAATGATAACATTAAAAATTTCGTTTTTTATTTATTATATTCTATAAGCTTGATTTATTTTCATAAGGAAATCATTAATTTTAAAATACATTTTATTACAAATTATACTAATAAAGAAAGGCATAGTTCAAGACTGAGATTATAAAAAAAATTCAATTAATCTGTAATTCAAAGAATGGGCATATTAACAACAGATGAAGTTATATTAAAAGGATTCAATCTACACATCTTACAACTCTTCAGTTACGGTGAATTCAAATGTTTGCCTGAAAAAAAAATAGTTACAGGTTAGATTTTACTGTTCATTAATCTCTATCAACTAAAACAGTTATTTTGCGTAGGAGTTTGAAATGTCAATTTGACTGTAATTCTACATTTTAAAATCTTACATAACTTCAACATCTGAAGAATTACATCTTTAAAAGAAGATAAATTTCCTTACACTTATTCTATATTTCATTGTTTGTTGAAAGAACATGAACATACAAAATAATAACAATTTTTCCTAGTTTTTGATTAAACATGCATTCGAGTAGTTAAATCCTTCGGATTTAACCTCTGTAACAAATGGGAGGTTATAAATTTTACAAAACAGCGTGTGACATAGTAGCTTTCTTGTCATGAAGTAGGTCGATCTCTTCAGAGTAAATCGGTTTTTAAAAAATAATTTAGGCTTAGCATATTGTTTACCTCCTTTATAATACATGTTCTTTTGTAAATCGTGGCCAATAAACAAATTTCAAATAAAAATCAAACGATGCTATCTTTTTAAAATCTAAGGGCGTGTGCTTTGATTTTAAATTTGCAAGTTTAATCTTTTTCTTCATCAGAAAGAAAAAGCTGTAGTTGCAGAGATGAAATACTTTGGTGGCCCAAGAGTTTTTTTTCCAGGCTGTTATTTTGCAGTGGTTTGTGGAAAGCTCAATTATTTCAATATTTCATTTCACTGTTCTTACAATTGAAAACATTAATAGCCGCTCTCAACTGCCAAAATCAATTTTAAAATACTCACGTTTTCTAATAGGGATTGGCTTAGAATGAGGGAAATTAGATATTGTATGTTAAGTTTTTTGTAAGATTATATCGTATTATGATCACTTAGTAAATGAATGGGAAAATATAATTTTCTTAAATAAGTGTTACTAATTCTTTTAAATAAAGTTAGTTTTTCATACGATATCTAGATTGAATTGTAGTTATTTTAAATATTTTTATTAAAATTAATAGCAATTAATTTTTCTAGAATTATTTTCATTTTTCAAGTTTATAAATGTTTATAATTATTAAATATAGACATTATAATTAATAAAAAATATATTATAGAATATTTATTTCATGATGCTAAAGTATTGTCGTGCTTTTAATTTTTTAAAATTTATTTTTACAATAATCTATATGTTTAAAATAAATAGGAAAACTAAAGAATAAATTTTTCCTGTTGGTCCGAAAAACCATTGGTCCGATTTCGCCAACTTTTATTTCATATGAAATGATACCTGAAGGTGTTATGAATGGCCATCTCTCCCGCCGCCGCTAAACCCACGCAATCACAAACACCATCATTACTTGTCTTCGACAGAAATTTCAAAAATTCTTCTTGAATGCATTTCCGCTATAAATAAAATCAAGACAGAATTCTCCAAACACACTAAACAATTTCGACAATTTTATTTGAAAGTTCATGAAAAGGGACAAAAGTCCATGGACAGAGCGCCACTGATGACTAGATGTTCAATCAGTAGTCCTGTATCCCCCTTCGCTCTCTACTCTTAAGAGATATTACAGAATAAAAACTTCCATACAGTCCCCATATTCAACAATTGGATCGTTTTTCCTGGTTTTATTCGCCAACAAATTACGCCATTTTTCGCGCTGATTAACCAGAATACACTATGCTTATTGTACTGGTATAATTTTTTTTTTTTTTTTTCATCCAGTGTGAAAAGACGCGGTGAGAGAAAGTTGGTCGTCATTACTAAATTAATATAGTTAGAGAATTAAATGGCCGCTGACAAAAATTAGTGTGTATTTGTACTAAAAATACCTTTCATAACTGTTTTTCTGATTATTATTAATATGATTATGATGATAAAATTTCAGTTTCGAAAGTGGAGATCTCCAAGCTCTAAGCGACTTTTTAACTTATTGTTAAGAATCTCTGATGCTGCTTCCCAGCATAGTTGGTTCCATCATCAGAAAGACTGTTTTACAGTCATCTGTATTGGACAGAGTCTGGGTGTCGCGTCAGAGGTCCTAGAGCTTGGCGACAAACTTAGCGACCATTTGGTGACTTGGCGAAGAATTTGGCGACTTTGGAGCCAAAATAGATTATACCCGAAACATCGAGAATTTTCCCGATCCGTCCATTAGGAACCGAGATACGCCTCGAACGTTCCTGATTGGTTGAGAGGTTTCTAGCCCCGCCTCCTGAGACCTATAAAAGGAGGAAGCCTGCAGCTGCCGGGGAGGTGGGTAGTCGGAATCGATGGTAAAGAACGAGTCTTCCAGAGATTAGCAGAGCAGCGACGGAGTCAAGCTAGTGCTGAACTAAGCTGTGCGCTACTGTCTGCAGTAGAGTCTTGTTGTGTGCACGTCTCGGCTGAACATAATTGTCTTCTCTGTGCTGTATATAGTTGTCGTCTTTGTGCTTAATACTGTAAGTGCTGTATATAGTTGTCGTCGTGTAAATAAACGTCGTTTTTTTTTTCTACTGCCGCCTGCTGATTGAGCGTTCTCCACAGCATATAACTTCCACTATTCAAATGAACCCGGAAATTTCGTAACATTATAGTCTGGTGGATTTCTGAAATCGCAAGTCAAAAATTCACCATCCTTCAACTGGTACGTTTCATAAGACTGGAAAGTGATTGCCGGTTCCAGTATCTTCCTTTACATCTACCAGTGATTCAAAATTAAAATTCTCTTCCCGGAATAGCCCTCGTTTGCTTCAAAACAGGACAATACAATGGTTAGTTAATCTGAATTGCTTTTGATGTTTTGTTTGAAGTACAAACCTCAAAGAATTACATTCTCATTTCACTGTTTAAGAAAAGAATTTGCTTTTTCGAATGCTTCTTAAATCTTTGCATTCAGCTAATGGAACACCAGTAGAAAGATATCAATATCTGAAATTTGTAATTGCGTGCTTTCATTTTTTTTTTTTTTTTTTTTTTTTTTTTTTTTCCATTTTGAAGATCCGTTAGATAATTGCACCCGAGTTTCAGTTGGTGTATGTTAGATTTTGTTAATTTTTTTAGCTTCATCAGTTAAAGTTAAAAGGGGACTAGTTTGAGTCTAGGACGATATCTTAGGCAGCATTTTTCTTTCCAGATTATCACATTAAAAATTATTAAATGTTAACCCAATGTAGTTTTGGATTATAACCTTTTATATAGTGGATTTTCGATGCTATCGAATTTTGAACTCGCATTCTACCGATTTTAAAAGAAGAAATTTTGCAATTTGGATGCAGGTTAGTGGATGAAAGACCAAGAATCATTTCAGTAATTTTATTTTGCAATTATCGTCTGTAGAATGAAATCGAGTATTTATCAAAGTAAGAAAGAAATACGTTAGTTAAATCCATGAATATTTTACAAAAAAAAATTAGGGATACTCAATTTACGATATGTAATAGATATATATAATAATAGATATACGATATATATATATATATATATATATATATATATATATATATATATATATATATATATATATATATATATATATATATATATATATATATATATATATATATATATATATATATATATATATATATATATATATATATATATATATATATATATATACAAAAGTATTAGAATCAAGTTAATAGGAAAAACAAAAATCAAAAATTAAACCAAAAAAATTATTAAAAAAATATTAAAAAAAAGAATCCGGCCTGAAGACTTTTTCAAGGGTCACCCTCAGGCAGGGATTCAAATAAAGGGATTTTTTCTGTGAGGACATACAGACATTGTCTAATAATGATTCCTCGTGACCCGAAAATCCCCTGAAATTATGCTCAAGAGATATACCATTTTAACAGAAAGGAAAAACAAAATAACAAATTAGAAAAAAATAACCACAACAAAGTAAAAATACAATAACAAAAATAACAAAAAAAACAAAAAAAGCATTAAAATTAAAATTAAAAACGAAAAGGCCAGAACATACCATCCAACAGTCAAGGAAACTTTAAACAATCGATTGTGATTTCCTGTTTTTAAAAAAGTTAACGGTAAATTATGTAAACAGAGGTAGGCACCCAGCGCCATCTATTGAGTGATCCAATATGCAAGTAAAGTTCTATTTTTATTAAAGCCAAAGGATTAATCCCAAACCATACCTTGTTTAGTTAAAAAATTGACATTACAATAATTTCTAGGAAAATCATTTTTAATTAAATTTTTAAGGAGGATATTTGATGCTTCAATATAAGAATTTTTATTATTGCAAACCCTTTTGATCCTGTTAACTTGTGAGAAAATTAGATTTTTGAAAATTTTAGAGTTTAGATTGGAATGGTAGTTACATAGTTTTGTTATTTTAAAGTTGAAATCATCCCTTTTATCGTATATACCAACTATTGTTTTATCATTAGCAATTTCGATTTTTAAATCCAGAAAGGTAGCCTCAAGTTGATTTTTATTTGTATCTTTTAGAATTAAATATATATATATATATATATAAACGAAAATTTATTAAATGATTTCAACCAATTTTTTAATTCTTCTAGATCATAAAGCAAATATAAAATCCACCAGCATATTTACTTTTAATTGCGGTAATGCTTAATACTTGCGGTAATTTCAAAATACGATATATAGCGCTATTCTCAAAATGGATTTATTAGATATTTCCGGTTTTGAGTATAACGTACATTGAAATTCTGAACGATTGACTACAAAATTCTGACGACAGAATTAGAAACCTAGTTGATAAATAAGCATATGAACGTATATTTGAATTTTTATTTATTTAAGAACTTTGTCCTCAAGTTCACGATGCATTATTTGAGAATTAGATTTCGAATTTATAATATTTATCTCTAACATCTAGCTGTTGCATGCACGCTACGTTAAATATGTAATCTTAACAATTGTTAGCAACGTATTTAGAACATTAGAAAGATTAAAAATCAAATAATATATAAATCTGTATTTCCTTTTACATATTCAAAGTATCTTCATTTAAATTGCAATGCAAGTACGAGATATGATAACCATTGTTCAAAAAAGATTGATTAATCAAAAAGTATCAACTGAACTCGAAATTGCAGTTAATATTGGCATGAAAGTGCTAATTTAAATACTGGAATAAACATAAACATGATAAAATCATTTTATTCTAAATCTATAGCACAGAAATCGTTCTCATTACTTACTGCTGAGCGGCAACAGTCAAATGAAAGCAAACACTCGTATGAATCTCAGACTTCCTCATTGAACGTTTTTACAATTACATTGAATTGAATGGTTCCTTAGCTAAATAATAATGCTGCAAAATACTATTAGATACATTTTATAGGGTTCGCGGAGTGAGAGAAAGTTCATTCAGTCAGAGAAAAGATGATGTAAAAGAAATCAAGAAATAGACTTCAAATAGAAAATTCAATCGAGTTCAAAAATAATATTTACCGTCACCAGATAGGTAATTGCTATAACTCGCCTATCAAAATTAGTATTCGTTTCTTCCAAAGCTTTTACATGTTTGCTTTTAGCGTTACTGAAAAAATAAAACAAGAGTATGCATTTCCACTTTTGAGGAATGGTCCAAAATTTGATAAAGATCTAAAATTTAGTTTCAAGACCACATATAAATTTCAGTTATCTTGTTTTCTGCATTTTTATGTAATGACACACGTGAGGATAAATATATCAAGGGGCATTCAACAAATGACAACTTTAACCCAAAATCTGATTTATCATTTATTTTTGTTGATAAAATCATACGTCAAATTTCATTCAATTAACTTTATATGATTTCAAAATATCGTTTTTACATGTCACAGACGGACAGAATTTCCATTCAGAAATTTCATCCAAAATTTGATGCTGTTTAATAGTTTTGTTATAAAGACAACACCAAATATTATTTATATGAGGGGTTTTTTTTTCGCTTTTTAAATCGCTTGTATATAAACATAATCCCAGAAATAATTTTTTTCGGTCTCGGGATATCCTAACATTCAATATCAACAAAATCTTGAGTTGAAATATTCCTTAAAAGATCGATCTTTGTGCAACATCAAATTGCTTTTGTGTAACTCTTTCTGTTTCTGAATTATTGTGTTTAAAGGTAGACGGGGGGAGGGGGGGGGTCAATTATTTTAAAAGTTTTATTTTCATAATCAAAAAGGTTAAAAAACGTGTTAATTTAACTAGAATCGAAATTATTGTTCGACAATCACACATTTTATTTACACATTTATATTCGAAAAAAAAAATGATTTAAAAAAAAAATTGTTATCATTTAAGCCTTTTATATAAGTATGAAGCTTTTTAAAATTTATTCTCGTTAAAATTATGTAATAATATTTAGAATAATAAAAATTAATCAAAATCACTTCTAGATTGTTTCTTTTAATTCTAAATAACTATGGTTTGAACCAACTGCTTACCAAATAATACATATTTGCTAATCTAATCTAATGCAACTTCTTAAAATAATAATGATAAATGCAGGGCAAATTCAAGTAATTTATTTTTCTACGAAACTCGTCCACTTCACTAAACGTTTCTAAAATTCAATTTCCCATATCAATCAAGCATCGGCTTCTGTGGTTAATAATCAACCTCATGACGCCATTCCCAATTCCTGGTAACGCCACCAACACACAAGGTTACATTCGATTGTTTCTCTCCAAATTGGAACACAAAGATTCTACTTCACTTCCTCGTGCCTCTCCAAAAAAATAAAATCGAATCCACGTCCACCATCAAAGGGACGACAACACCCTTCAAAGAAACGTCTTCGAAACCTGATCAAGACTTATTAAAAGCACCAGTAAACAGTGGCCCACCCCCAAACAATTGTAAGGGGAGATGAGTCAGTTGGTGGAAAAGGATATCTCCCCCTGAAGCCTACACCGCCCATGAAAATCTTCCACTTCCTCGCGCAGACAGTAGGCATCCTAATCTAGGTCAAGTACTTCTGGAAGGGGTGGGGTCGGTCTCCAAGAAAGTGAGTTGCACCCCCCAAGGACAACTGGCCACAACCGAATCGACTTTGGTATAAAAACGTGAATTATGGAAGGAACAGAGCACAGTTAAGTTGTGATTCCAAAAGCCAAAGAAACAGTTTGAGATCACCACCATGATCGCTGGTCTGGTAAGTAAAGGGAAAGTTGGTTTAGGATCTGAAGGAATAATAACTTGAATCTTCAATTCTCGTAAAGAAACATGTCGCCAGACATCTTTCATTTTAAACTGTTACAGCTTATAATTTTTTACGGGTAATTTCATACTATTAAATGGAAGGGGAAAAAAGCAACTTCATTTTTTTAAAATCAGCTTTCAAGAGTTATTGTAACTGAATTAGTTTTAATAGAATATAAATTATTAAAAAAAATTAACTGTTAATTGCAGCGATTGGATTTGGACTGCTTTATCAACTAAATTGCAACGGATAGCTAAATTTTTTTAAAAAAAACTAAAGCTTTTATTTTATTTATTTATTGAAAATCAGTCGTTTATTGCCCAAATTAATCAAAGCGATTTTTCCTTTAATTTGAAACTAAAATAAATCCTCAGATCATGAGTTATATGAATTCCCAAAATAGTCCGGAATTATACATAGTGAAATTAGTTTGTATATTGCATCATTTATACATATTTATTTTGGGATATGATATAGTACTAATATTTACATTTTTATTAGAATCATCAATTTCATTTTTTTTTTTGTTATATGAAAAAATTTTTGAAAGTCAAAATATTCGATTTAACTTTTATTACATTCTAGAACTTTTTGAGCAAATGTAGTGGTATGTAACTTTTTATAACGATAAAAAAAAAAAAAAAAAAAAAAAAAAAAAAACTAGTGAGTTCAATAGCATTTTGCTAAAAATCTTCTTGTTTTTCGAAATTCTGGCACAGCAAATCTAATTTCTTGATAAATTTTTTCTTATTTTTTTTCCCAAGTTAAAATGTATAATTTAAAGGGATTCTTATAAATTATCATTGATTCAGAAATTTATGGATAATAATTAGACAATTTGTAAAACACTTAATTTTTATAGATTTGCTATAAGAAAAAATAAAATTAAAACTTTTTTTATTTTAATAATATTTGGATTTTTCTTTAAAAAAAATAGCTGCTAAAGTTAGCATAGGGAACCCGCATTTTTCTTTTTAAAGTGAGAATATAATACTTGGGGTTTTCTCAATATTTTTAACATAAAAAAATGTTTATTTACTATAAAATTCCTTAAATTTCACATGCTTTAATTATTAAATTCTGCTCTTTATCTATTCTTTTTATATTTAAAGTAATTATCAGATATGCATCAAAAATGACTATCTAATAAATATTGCATAATACAATGAATTGATATCCTTGAGAGTAACTAGCTTGAAGTTGTTATTTATGCACTTTTGTTTGCTATTTATGAACTTATCATATTGTTCAAATACATCTTCTAATCATAAAATAGAATTTTACAATGATTTTTATAACTGTTGCTTCAATGATTGATAGAGTGCTAAAAATATTTGTGCTAAACTGTTCATATATGTAAGAAGATTTCATTATTAATGCCATTGCTTTATTTATCTACTAAATTTTTTCTTCACTTTTCTAACTGTATCATTATCAGATTATATACTTTATTTATACATGTATTAAACAAGGGATGTTTCATCATATCTTCAATGGGTTGTTTAAATATAGTCATTGACTGAGTGCTGCAATTCTTTCATTTACTTGCCTTAAACCAATAAACGGATATGCACTTCATGCAGTTAGAATTTAAATCCAAAAGGTTACGAAAGTGCTCCATATAAACAATTGAAGGGATATTGTCTTGATAGACAAAACATTTCATTCTAGAACTTCTCTCCAAATGATAAGCAACTGTGTTGAGGCGGAACGTCCAATATTTCATTGAACAGTGAAGCGTTCGTCAAAGGAACAAAGGGTAACAGATTAGGTCACACAGCTTGTAGAAAAGAAGTTTCCTCTCTGGAGGCATAAGTAATGAAGCGTTCTCTGCCGACGACATTCCGTTTCTTTTATTCAGTTTATCTTTGTTTTTCGGCTTTGATAAAGACATCAAAAACGTCTTTTGAAACAGTGAAGTCACACATCCGAAGTTTTGTTTCTAATGGTTAGTTATCGAAAGTATAAATGATTGGAAAATTAGGTTCTGTAACTTCTTTGTATATTTGTTCGCTTGAATTTTTGTTTGTTTGTTTGTATTGAACCATGGAGACAATCAATGTAGGTTTCTACTGTTTGATTGTCAGAAAAAAATTCGGAACATATGTAAGAAATCTGAGAATTCTTCTATATATATTCATTTTCCTTTTTTTTAATTTGCACATACTTTTTATGAATTTCTTCGATTGTTTGGTTTTTTTTTTTTTTTGGTATTTTAATTGCTATTTCGGATTTTTTTTCTTTCGTAATTGATATTCTCAATTTATCAAAAATTGCTACAAAAAATGATAATTCCTTTTTTTTTTTTTGAAAAATTGAATGGTAGATTCATGTCAACTACTAAGGCCATTAGATAAGGAATTCTACAATTATTCGATAGTAACACTAGAAACAATATAGACCAAAATACTTTTGAAGGCGTATAAAATATTCTTCTGCATTTGCATTAATTAAGCATATTAAATATTTAGATTTCAATTAATGTATGCATGATTTTTCTCAAGCTTCATAAATGTGTTTATCAAAAAACTGTAATAAAAATATTTATATACTTAGTCACTAATAATGCTGTATTCCAATATCGAAGCACAGTTTCATTCTTAGAATTTACTGAAATGCCAATTAATTTGGTTACTAATATTTGTAAGTTTGTTGAAGAGTTTAAAGTGGAATTTGTTTTTAGAAATTTATCCTATTTTTTTCTTTTTTTCAGTTAATTTCTATAAACCTACTACGTTATAACAATTATTGTTCTAATAAATGATATTCCCTTAATTAAAAAAAAATTCCTTATTAAATATAAATAAAGAATTTTTTACTGACATTAAGTTTAATAAGGCATTTTTTTATTTTAAAAATATATAATTTTGTCTGACTATGATAATGGGAATAAATAAATAAATAAAAAGGATTTTTGTTATTTTTGATAATATGAATAAAAATGTAAAATATAATTTTAAGGAATCAAAATTCCATTGAAAATAAGTCAAGAAATATTTGTAGTTGAGTACATTTACTATGTATTTTTTTATTATTATTAATATGAAACTATTTATTACAGCACTATTTGACTTAAATATTCGATTGAATGTCACTGATTATGTACTCTCTCTCAATTTGGGCTCATACAAAAACAACAAAAATCAAGCAAAAGAACATTTTAATTTATATTTAGCTATAGAGGTCACTTAATATAAGGCCTAATTGTGAAAGGAAAAGGTTTGGAAAAAATGTAAATTTCAGTACATCGTAGTTTTAAAATATGAAGATCATAAAAGACATGATTTCCATGATAGTATAAACATTTTTAATGGCAGTCCCATAAATCATAATATAGGTATTGATTTTAAAATATTGAAATTAAAACGTTTGATTTACAGAGAAGAATATCTGAAGTTAGACACAAGGCTGCGGTGGCCTGCTGGTAAGGTCTCGGCTTGTGAGCCGTAGGGTTTCAGGTTCGAGACCCGATTCCACCGAAGAACCGTCGTGTAAGGGGGTCTGTTGCACGTTAAATCCGTTATGCCAAACGTCCTCCCGCTGGTGTGGTGTGGTGTGGAGAGGGGGAATGCCAGCTCAGGTGTCGTATTCGTCATCTGACCGCGGTTCAAAATTACGAGGTCCGTCCCAAAATAGCCCTAGTATTGCTTTACAAAGGGACGTTAATATAACTAAACTAAACTAAACTTAAGTTAGACAACTACTTATCAAATGAAGCTCAGATGCTAGGTTTGTGATATCAGAATAACCGAAACTATTTCTCAAAACAGTCTTGGTTTTTGTAATGATAAGCATATAATCAAGCAACAAGAATGCATAAATAAAAGTCCTAAAAAATATGAATCAAATCTTTTATGATACAACCTAAAATTTTGATATTTTCCTTAACTCTGAAAAACTTTTAAGTAAAATTTACTTAATGGCAACAAGACAGTAATGAAAATTCTTCTTTTCTTGCTATAAAAACAAAAATTTTGAGAGCAAACAAATTTTTGATAAAATCGTCTGAATCGGAGAAAAAAAATTAACTAAAATGACTTCCATAGAGGTCGACACTAAAATCAAAAGATGAAATCAGTCTCAATAAACAAATCGCCTTTCTAGACACGCAAGTAATCTCAAAACGGGGTGAAGAACGGATTAACGCGAAGGTTAACCCACCCAGGAAGTAGGCATAACGAACCGCAGAAAATCTTAATGAATTATGAAAGAAGCGAAGGTGTTTTTTCATCACGGTTTTCATTTCTCCAAATGAAGGAAAAGCTATTCGAAACAAAAAGTGTATATCAACAAATCTGAACAAGTTCCACGATCTCCGTTGTGTTTACTTGTTGTCTGACCTAAATGACTTCCGAGACCTGATACCGACTGAACGCCTTCCCACATAACGGTAATCATTATCGTAATTTCTATAAAGTATTATGCAGTGAGGGAAAAAAAGTGCGTCAAAAAGATACGGATCTGCCTTGCTCAATGAAGGACAAACTCAGACGCGGGAAAAAGTGAGGTGTGGTTTGTTATGTCCTTTAATAAAAGCATAAAAGGTCGAAGCAGGTGAGATCGTTACGGAAGTTGTGATGGCCTTCGAAATCCAGAATTTAACATGATTAAAAAAAGAGAGATTTTTTTTTAAATAGAAAATAAACCGGTCTTTAATATATCTGAAAAGTAAATCAATCAAACTTTAGATGCTGTTTAAAGTGCATAATTAATTTTTTACTGTTCTTATTTCTTTTGTGTCGCTAGATATTATGCAGTACCAATTCACATAATGAATGACACTTTTCCAATGCAGTTCTCGGTTTGCTTTATTTGTAAATCAAAAAGAGATTTCATTCAAATACTAAATAATGGCGATGTTTGCCTTTTTATCTAAAGCCATTGTTTTATAATGTAGCTCTACTTTCATGTCCCAATCAAGGCCTACATTGTTTATTTTCTAACTGTAAATAGAGATGAAGTTTATTCATAGCCTATTTCCTGTTTAATATTCCTGAAGGATTTCTGTCCAATGATATTGAAATTGCATTAGCATCTAATTGGAATATTTATTTTTGCCGATGTTGTAGGGCAAGATTTTTGTCATTCTTTGTCTGTTGGGGAAAACATCTACCCATCTTTAAAAGATATAAATCTACAATATGACATTTTCAGTTTTTCGCTTTTTTTTTTTTTTTTTGATAACAGTATCAGAATAAAATTTTCCTCTAGAAATGATATCGAAAATAGATTGAAGAATACAATTTTATTTTATGAATGTGTAATTTTTTTTTCTGTAACACTGAGTTGTTGAAAGAGACAATCCATTATTAATGTTTTAATTTTAATTATATTTTTCAATTTTATGCCTTCTAGCGTGTAATATCTTTTAAACAATTGAGTTATTTTATCCCTAATTAGAAGGCTTGTGGTTTTTAACATTTGATATTTACAAGTTTACATGTTACAAATTTTTCAGAAGCTAATATCATATTTTGATAACTCTTTTATTAAATATTCAAAAATAAAATATAAATTATTTGATTAATTATTTTTAATTTGTTAAGTTTTGGTAAATATAATTTAGTTAATATAAAACGGATATTGTCACTAAGTTGAAATAAGGAAAAGAAATTCAGTCAAGTATAAAATAAGGTTTCACTGATGTCAGATCTGATTTATCATTGAATTCTGACAGCTTTCAAATCATGTATGGATTATTTTTGATAACCTTCTTAGAAAAATCGTGTCGTAATTCCATACATTTAAAACAACAATGAGTTTAGTTGTAATTCTTTTATCTTTTGATAAGAAATGTCATTCTTTCTAGATTTCTTAAATTTAAAAGATATACTTGTATCAAACTCAAAGAAGATTTGGGATTATTTTAAGTTTCACTTTAAATCTTTTGTATATTGAAATACCTCGTGATAACTGACTTTAGTATTTTTGTATTGCGAAACAAATGTGTGAGATCGGAAAGATAGCAAAACTCTTAAGATTTTAAGATTTGAATCTTGGTCTCTTGTTGGACTTATAGAAAAAGAAAATATTTTGCTTTTTATTTACAATAAGAAAGCTTTCCCATAAATTACTTCTATTGGAAAATATCTTCACCATTACTAATTATATTTAATATTTCCGCCATTATCTATTCACATTTTACACATTGCTATGACTTACTTCAAAAAAAATATTTTTGAGCAAAAAATTGCCAGAGATAACTAATAATTTTTGTAGCTACAAATAAAGTTATAAATTGTTGAATAACTTCTTTATTTACTTTCGTTTTTCTGGCTTGAAATATCATATAAAGAAAATAAAAAAAAATGTTATTGATTTTTTTTGAGTGTCAAGTTTGCTTGACTTTTTTTTTATTTGCTCGTAAGTTTCTTCCGATTAAAAAAAATCATAAATTCCCTCTAAGTAATAAAAATTCTTTAATTATCTTAAGTATGCATATAGGCACAAAAAAACAAATAGTCAATGAAATTATTATCAAAATAATCAATAAAAAGTTAATTGAATAATGCGTATAATAAAAAAAAATAGAAATACGACTGAAATGCATTTGATTTCTGAATTTTAATTATCTATATGTCTAAACAAACCAAGAAGCAATATTTTCATTATTGTGTCTGTGGATTAGATTTATATATAGCCAACTTTTCTCTATAATGAATACCTTATGCAATTAGTTTACTCTGAAATAAAATAACATGATGACATTTATAAGCAACCATATATTTCTTTTGCAGATATTCTCTCTTGTGGCCTCTTGTGCCCTAGCTGCTCCTTATGCAGCCCTCCACTCTGGAGTAGGAATTTTGGGACCTGCCTATGCTGCCCCAGTAGTGGGAGCCCATGTAGCAGCGCCTGAACACACTCTGTCTTACACTGCAACCAACGTGGATGGTCCTACTGGTGCTATCAAACAACAAACTGCTGTTGGCAAGGACCACCTTGGCGGTCACATCATCAGACACTCCGCACAAGCCACCAATGTCGATCCCCATTCAGGACAATCTGATGTCAAGACTGACGAACATGAATTCCACATCAACCCCTACATAGGACAAGCTGCAGTTCACACTAGCAGCGCTCAAGGATCTCTCAATCCAACCGTTGGTGAGTTTAAATATCAGTACAGAAATTGATCTGATTCATTGCATTATATTTCTATACATTTACGAAAACTCTTAAACTAATGCAATAATAAGTTTTAATGTTAATGATGATTAATGTTTTGTTATAGTACCCTCATCTTTCTTTTCTCATTGACACTACTAACATTTATAATTTCAGGCAGTAATGTATAGAGAACTGCTGCATTTGCAATCGAGGTTTTTAAATTTTTAAAGGACAATAAGAAAAATATATTCTTATGAATTGTCATATAATTTCATAAAGTCAGATTAATCGTACGAGTCATTTCATCTCGTAGAGACAATTACAATTCTTGATCAAGAATTTTAAATTTTATTTGCAGCAAATGTTTTTTTCGATAATCCTACGGGATCTAATTTATTCGACAGCAATAATTATCAATTAATCAGGAAATCCACAAATTATGAAAATAAGGTTCAGAAAAAACATTTACTACAGATGTAGTTACTTAATTTATATTTATTCTATGATAATTCTTATTTTATAAATGTTCTTTTCATTTTCCTTTATAATGTACAGGATATGCATACAAAATTTGAGATTAGGATTATTGGAAAACATTTGTTTGAAATTTATCCATGAATTATTCGTAATCTTACATTATTCCTAAATTAATTAAACACAATATCTCCTAATGTCTCTATCTCACTGCAAAAATGGAAAAATTTGTAGTTTCGGGTTCAAAATTTCATTTTTTTAAAAAGTTTTATTAAACGTCTTTTGTACAATCCTCGTATTTTAGTTGAAGAATGCCTTTATGATTTAATCACCGCACGTACCATAATTTCAAAAAATTTCAACTACCTTAATTTTCTTTCCTATTTATATTAAGTGTTCGTATCTCTTTCCTTTTAAGCTAGAAATGGTTTCGAAGTTTTCACACCAAAGAATTCAAAAGCTTATAATTGGGAAGCTTGCTTTCAGTGACTTATTATAGCATTTTAAATATAACCTTTTTCTTTTTTTCACTTTCAATAAGGCCGTTTTTTATTGACGAAATGGTCTGATGCAAGAATAATAATTCTGCATGAAAAGCGCAAAATCAGATTTAAAAGTCGAATGTAATTCTTTTAACTTGGATTCTTAAAATTAAAATCTTGCTCATACGGAAATCTGTTGAATGTATTTGCATACTTAACATTTATATTTTTCTTTATTTATATTTAAACCCAAACTATTAAAAGCTTGCAACTTCAATGACTTTGAGTGACTTATTCTAGGAAGACTGACCGTATGTATTAGAAACGTACCATTCTCTATTTTAATCTTTTTTTTCCTACCATTTCAAGGCAAGGCTGTTTTTGCTCAAAAGACGCATGAGGCCGCCATCGCACCTGGACATGCTTCTCTCGCCGATACTGCTGATACAGCTGCCGTTTCTCCTCATGGCACTGCTGCCAGCCAAGACGTCAACGCAGCCAGGACAGACATCGTCCACGACGGAATTGCCAAGAACGCTCACAATTCCCACAAGAGCTACATCAATATCAACGGTAATAAAAAACTAGATACTATTTACTGAAACAATTCACTTCTTCCATGCATACTATAGCTAACGAACATCTTAATGCTACAAATTAATATCTTAGCATCAATTTTATAATTATCTTATTTACAGGAGTTGGAGGTGCTGCTAAGGCTGCAGAAACCAACCACAGAAGCTTCGATGGACCCGGATATGGCAACCTCCACTACGACAGCCAGGCAGCTGACCAAGCCTACGATGCCTTAGGACATGCCTCTGCCAACGAAGCTGGTTACAAACTTGACCAGGCCTATGATGCCAGAGTCAACCTTGGCGCAAGCAACGAAGTTTCTTACAGCCGAAATGCCGGACATGATCCTTTTGGAAACTATGCATCTGTTACCCAGTCCAGACAAGCTACCCAAGGAGGTCAGTTGGTACCAGTTGTTGCTGAGCAACCAGCCGTCTACATCAGCCAACCAACAGTCGTAAAGTCTGCACCAGTTGTCTACAGCGAGCCTGAATCTTACATCGTATCTAAGGAAGCTCCAGTTGCCTATCAGAAACAGGCTGCTTTTGTCTACAGTGAGCCTGCACCAGTAGTCTCTTACCAGCAGCATTCTTCCCTCGCCTATGAGCCATCAGTTGTTTACAAGCAACCTGTTGTCTATGGCGGTCATGGTTATTACCGACACGGGTACTAAATACCCACTATCCAATGTTAACAACATGGAAACAGAGGTTGATTTATCAACGGGTACCGGAATGTCTATTAATAGATAGGCTTTGGAAACATGAAACATCTGAGTGCTGTAACTCTTTAACTATTCGTAAGTAATAACGGCTAAAAGAGCATGAATAATGCAAAAATTAGAGAAACACAATAAAAAAAATTATATTATTTTCCATTTTCATTTAGAAAGATAATTTTATTGATCCTAAATAAGAAACAATAATTATTTGATTTGTAAAATTACTTGATAATACAACTTGAATATTGTTATATAAATCCACACCGTGTTTTGATGCCAATAATGACTTTTAAAAATTACATATTTGATTTTAAATTATGCTAACAAATTATAATAATAAAGAAAAAGCAATTCTAATTAATAGAAGGATTTCATTTCTAAAAAGCTTTTCAAAGCCAGTTTTATTGCTTTCGCATATTTACATTCATTGTGCAAGAGACATTCTATTGCTCCCGTGATGAGACCAACTTCCTATTTATAAGTATGTGTTTTTAAGTTCCGTGTCTCTCATATTTGTATGGAATTGAAAATATATGTGTTCCACTAAAAGTTACTACCTATGTTTGGATTTTGCTGTTACTGCAATTTAATGAGAATTAAATATTTTCTGTAATAAAGAGTTCAAAATGAAATTTGTTTATTTTTTTCTGAAAAGTATCTTCTATTGCATCTTGATACATGTACCTATAATAGCAACAATTCTATACAGTTAATTTTATTCTTTATACAAGTTGTGGTAGAATATTTTGTGTAATAAAAAAATTATTTAAACATTTATTAGCAAAAAAATTAGTTAGAAATGAGCATTCAGATGTTCTAAAATCAGACAACCAGCAGAATCAAATCGAAATTAAAATAAAATTGAATTATAGAATTTAAAATAAATACAATTAGAAGTGATACGATTAATTTCAAGTAATGTTATAAATTTTAAATCATAAAAAATGAGGAGCAAACAATATTTAAAAAAAATATAAAGTAAGCAACAGACGATTTCTTAAAATTAAAATAATTACATTTTTTTAAGTTTTTAGTTATACAAAGAATTACCATACTATAATAATATAAAACGCAAACAACATTTAACTCGAAATATTTATTAATTGTTTTTTTTTTCTTTTAGGCCGTGAATTTTTAAACGTTATATCAATAAGTAAAATTTTTTTTTTCTTTTTTGTGCGTGCGTGCGTGTATACAAGGGAAAAATAAAATAAAAGTGTCCCTATAGTGCTAATTCCTACAAAACATCAAGTATCATCCACGCTGAAATGGTTTCTACATTTCGGTGGTGTTTTTATTTTAGCAGAAAATATTTTCCGGGATTTTTGAATTATAAAAGAGGCATTTCAATCAATTTTTTTAGAATCTTAATACACATATGAAATTTACATAAATCTGAAAATCTTAAATGTTTTATTACTTATAGAAATCTTAGCCATTGAATAGTTTTTCAAAATTTGTTTAAAAATATTATAAAATATAAAGGTTGTTATGGTGAAAGTTTCGTAGCAATTAAATAAACAGTTAATTTTTAATTAATTAAAAATTATATTTTCATTGAACACAAGCAATTATTGCACAAGAAAACAAAATAGATGCATAAAGAATTTGGTCAGTAAACTGAATTTTGAGCATTCCAATAATTATAGGAGGGAAAAAGGTATTTAAATAACATTCATTCTACTTTATTGATATTAAAAAATGTTTCTTTAACTAGAAAATTGTTTTGGAACACTATGTTACCTAAAAATGATGTAAAACATGATTACTTACTTTCAACGACCGAAAGAAACTGAAATTCACATTTGCAGATGATTGCCTTTATATTCCAAGGTACAAACATATACCTACATTGCAACTAATAATGCTTAACTAAATGTTGTATTACTTTTTAAAAATTATTATAATACTACACGATATACCTGCAATTTCTCATGATTAAAATTTATCATATCTAATACTTTTAAAATAATAACTACTACTGTGAATAATATTATTATGCATAAAAATTATATATCGTCTGAAATATTTTTAATTAAAACCAGAATATCAGCAGAACCAGATGATTTTTAGAAGCAGACGATAGCTAATTTTATTTATAAATTACAAATATTTATGCATATCGCTCCAAATCTTGCTCACAAATATTGAATTATAAAAAAGGTCCTAATGAATGTTTTAAGATAATTGGATGAATGGTAAATTTTCTTTAATAAAAAATATGAAAAACCACATCAATAATTTTCCCTATTATGAATTAAGTGAATTTTAACTTTTCTGTCTCTTTGCTGGATATTTGGTTGAAACTTATGGACCAGACCACTAACTTTTCTCATTCTTAGTATTCTTCCAGACTTCTGGAAATGTATTTTGGCAACAGATCTTAGTATATATTTTTATTCTTCAAGAATAAATAATATTACTTAAAACTTAAATCTATGAAACACTAACATACATTGCATAGAAATCGCTTTCATTACATATTGTCAAAATACACATGTCGAATCAAATATAAACAAATGTCAGTAGGAACGTTTCAGA
Organism: Argiope bruennichi; assembly: GCF_947563725.1. Taxonomy (NCBI): domain Eukaryota; kingdom Metazoa; phylum Arthropoda; class Arachnida; order Araneae; family Araneidae; genus Argiope; species Argiope bruennichi. Next base: position 64,528,991 of record NC_079154.1, read on the forward strand.
TTATTTCACTGAAAGTTTTTACGATTGCACTTAATTCACCAGTTAATTATTGAAGCTGAAAAATATTATTAGAAATGATCTGGATAAGTTTTACTAAAAACTCTACTCGCTCAAAAGAAAATTTTTAATCTCTATGAGTAATCAACAGAAATAGATGACCATGTCTTCCAAAACTCAATGTCACAAAAATGGTTTTTGTACATTTAAAACTAAAATTATTTTTTTAATGATGTCAAGTTTACTCAGTCAGTTTTCTTTACTTTGAATAAATGTTTGAAATGTTATATACAATTTGTAACAATTTTAATTGAAATTTAAACTTATCCATCAATACTTTTGAAAATGCAAAAATAAAGTTTAAAAAAATGTTTTCTTTCAATATTGATTAAGAAATAGAATTTTCATTTCCACTTTTATTTCATATTATATACACTTTTTAATTTGCATACATCAAAATTTATTTTGTCTTATTCAAATAAAGTCATGTTTTTTGATCATATCAAATGAAAAGTGGATTTTAAAAAAAATGCATTCCGCAATAAAATATAAATCCAAAAAGTCAATAATCTGGTCGAACAAGTCGATCACCAAAAGCAGCTAGTTGTATGTCAACTTAATTTTGTAAAGCTTTTTAAAATGAAGGGAAAAAAAAAAAAAACAGAGTGTATGAAAAAGAATTTTTTTTTCACTTCAACTAATTTTTAAGCTTTATTTAAACTTTAATATAACGTAAAATTAGTTTTTCCCAAATAATATTTTTGGAAAATATTGTGGGGAAAAAATCAATATATGTATATACTATATAATAAAGAATAGATTTTTTTAAATAATTTTTTTATATAATTTTGCAATTTATTTAGGTATCGTTAAATCAACATTCCAAATTTTTCATTTGCCAAAACTTTATTCTTTATTCTTCTTTTAATTATAATAGTACTAACTTATTATTTCTTAAAAATTTGACAGCAGATATCAATTATAGTAACACAGGCAATTCTTTAATCTAATTAAACTTTAAAAATCTTTGAATCTTAAGCATTAAATTTTAAGAATCTTAAAACAAAAAATATATTGTCAATTACATTTCGAAATAAAACAGAAATATCAGTTTAATACCTATAAATTTACTTATTTCAAAATCATCTGCATCCATTCAATCACTTATTAAAGTTTGAAAAATTAAAAATAACTGAATGAAACAATTTGCACGGAAACCAAATTAATATTATTTTAAAAGTAATATTATATTAAAAGTTAAAAATTATTACAACTTACAGTTTTCAAAACCCATTCCGGAGAGATTGAAATTTTTCGACAAACTAAAAGATATTAAATTCCTTGGTACAACAGATTTTTCTCGTTTTAATTGAAGTAAAATTCAAACGATAATAAAATTTACGCATTTTAATATTTTATATTAAAGAAGATTTCAAATTTCAAATACTTTATATATAGTGACTTGTTGTGTGATAATATTCAATTTTACTATAAATATTTGTTACGCTAAAAGTAAATTAAATGTTGGTCACATATACTGTAGGAAAAGAAAGATTTTAATGAGGTTGTCGCCAATTAATCAAATAAATACTATTTCATTGGCAGAAAAACATGAAAATAATTTCATCGAAACATTCTAAACTTATCAACTAGTAAAAAAATAAAGCCAAAATTTGTTTAATCTCCTGATTTTTTTTTTCATTTCTTTCTAAATATTATGTTGTTTAACATAAAAATAAAAATCTGTAATTATTTATTTAACTACATATTAAAATAACAGATATTGATTTTTATATTTTTTCAAATGAATTCAAATCTTTAGATATTAATTTGTGATATTTAATGCAAAAGTATTAAAACATATTGGGTTTCTGAATTTGTTTAACACAATAATTCAAATTCTGAAATATTGCACATTCCAATCTTTGTCCCTGAAGTTTATTTCGTTTTATTGACTTTAGAATATTTATAACCTGGCTTACTATCTGTAAATTGCACAATGCATGATTAAAAATTATGCAAAATGTTATACAGGATAGATCGTTGGACCTAAAGCTAATACCTAGCAAGGAATTACTAGTAGAGTGGTAAGTAATTACTAGTTAAAAAAAAAGATTTTTCGAAAATTTCAATTGATATTTGAAAATTAGTTAAACTTTTAATATTTCATCAATACTTCGGAGCATTACTTCGCCCAAAACATATTTTAAATCAATAATATTTCTTTAAAAAGAAAAAAAGAAAAACTTTCCAATTTAAAGAAATATATAAGAATATTTTACTTGAAATTAATAAATGTTTTTCTTAGGACATTAAATTTTAACATTATTTTTCTTTGTCATTACTAACATCTCATAATTTATAATTTTTAGTTTACGAAGACTTTCGCACCGGTGCACTTCTGAATATAAATATTTTATTGATCAAATAAATCCTTACCTTTTATCCAAATATTCTTCTCGTGCTTTATCATACATCTGAAAATCATTCTTCATATAGCAGACGATTTTTTTTTAATAATTCATTTTGTTGCCAACAAATTTACAGCTTTCGTTAAATTGGTTTTTAATTCCCCATCAAAATAATTTTTAAAAAAATTGCAATCATTTCCTTGGTCTTCAAATGTTTTTGTGGTGCATTTCGCATAATGAAAAAATATTATCCGAAAAGGCGCAGATTAATTTGGATTATCGAGATTTGAAATATTTTTATGTAAATTATATCTTTAATTTAGTAAATCAAAGATGTTATCAATAAAATATTTAAATTAAGATTTATAAAAAAAAATCTTGAAGATTTCCATTATTTAGTAAGCGTTGTTTACGAAAGTGAAATGGCATAATATGTGAAAGTACAAACTGAATCAAAATATTCATTAATAAGATACTTTTATTAAAATATAAAAACAAATAAAATACACGTAAGTCTATACAAAGTCTATAATTACATTCTAATAAGCACATAGAATTGAAATAAATATATTAACTCCTAGTTTGAACAATTTATTTATAATTTGACTGATTCAAAAACCAATCCTTTTAAAGAAATTTATGAAATTAAAACTATATAAACGTTTTCAGATGTTTTGAAATATTGTCATTCTATTAGTATATTTATAAATAACAGATTTATTCAAAGCTATACGTAAAAGTATTTTGAAATGGAATTTTATACTGGATTTATCATTAACATTATAGTGTCGAAATATGAAGAAAAAAATCTTATTCAATGAGACATTACAGAATTTTTTTATGTTTATTTTGATAAAAATCGTCTTTTCACCAGTCAACAAAAAAAAAGGCTTCGATTATTTTGTGAATGATGCACAATAATTATAACGTCAGGGTGTGATAGAAAAAAAATTAGGTAATATCTAAGCAATAAATTAAATACTCACGCGAATCACATCATATTTGTATATTTTCTTAAAAAAGGATTTCACATGTAATACATTAGACCAAACTTGTGTCATCAAATAAAAAATAGTAAATCTTAAATATTAGCACCGTTTCGGCAAATATCAGTATATCTTAGCTTCCATTTTCATTGCACGAATGAATAATAAATCCTTATAATGCATTAATATTAAATTAGATTTAATTGCTTTCTTATTTTTTTATAAATATAATTTTCAAAAATTCATTCAATACAAGAAAATGATATTTATAAATTTATCATTAAAATACATCAACATTTGCATTTTCTGATCAAAAAAATATTTGAAATTTCGGTACATATATAACTAAGAAAAAACATTGAATTGCAAATAAATATAATGTTTACACAACAACAAATAAATTAATTTAATAAAGACCATTATAGAAATATACCTTGTATAATGGTTCTAATTTTATACATTTGCAAAGCAAAATAATTTTAGCCTTTTATTTGCTTGTAGACTTTCAAATTCAAGATTTAAACACATTTAAAATTAAATTGAATTATTCATTTGCAATATGGGATACGAAAATAGCAGCGCCAGAAGGATAGTACAATACGAGAATACTACTATATTTAAATAGATAAGTTTAAAATTACCTTTGCCTCAAAATCATGAATATTTTACATACGTATTAAGAAATATTAATATTTTTTATAAATGTTTCGAGATATCGTTTGGAATATATCGTTATATATATATATATATATATATATATATATGTACTTTGAATTTGAATTTTTGGCACAGCCATATTTGTTACCTATTTACAATATACAGAAGTGGCATGTCATAAAATAGTTGATTTGAACATTTTACTGAAGGGGTCTGCACAAATCGATTGCATAACACGAAAATATAGGAACTGTAATAAAAACATTTACTAAAATAAGACGAAAATTTTATGTGCGGAATTTCAGGCAAGTTATTTTCTATAGAACAAATGTAAAAATATTTTTTCTTTTATATTTAAATTAATAACTAAATTAAATGAATCTACGCTTTTGTCATTCAAAGTTTTAATTTCATTGACTTTGGATCAAAATTTAGTTTTTCAACTACTAATGAAATTTAAACAGTGTCTGAAAAAATTACGAATAGGAAATTATTTTCAATAAAAAATCTGGAATTGATTTACCGTTGAATATCTTTTTAAAATTCTTATTAATATAATTCATTCTATTTTTGAAAAATTATTCCGAATTCTAAAGAGATAAGGCCAATAATTTACATTGTTAAAATATCTTTTAAAAAATCTGAAATCTAAATTTTTTTTACAAATCAGCATTTTTTCAGTTTGTGCAATGAAATTATCTTTAAAATGTATATCTATAATTATTAGCAATATTGTTCTTAAAATAAAAAGTCGACTTTTAAGATACGACTTAAAAACTTGAATAAACAGATATTCATTGCAAAATACAGATCTTAAAAATGGTTCTTGTCGTAAGTTCTCCGTCAAAACATTTTCCAGACATTTGATTCAAAGTAGATGCTCACTAGATTCTTTTTTGCTCTTGGTAAGCTTGCAAGTAGCTATACAACTTCTGGTAGACATGCAGACTGAAAGTTCATTTATAATATCTAATAAAAATTATGCTGAAATTCTACCATCTTCGAGACATCTGTCTTTGAGCATTGTTCCATTGTTGAGGTTGACGTGCCTGAAAAAATAATACATAAATACTAATTAAAATAACAAAATAAATCAGATTGTTAATGTTTAGTATTTGGGTTTAATGGCATTCATTATTATTATTATGAAGTATAAAATTTAAAATTTTTCAAAATATGTGATGTCTTTTTTTTCCTTTAAAAAAATTTCATGATTGAATCTGTTTTTAAATTGTACCAATGAATTATCTAGTGTATATATTTTTTATGCTAAAGGAATAACTGTTATATTCCTTGATACAAAAAGTCATTATATATTTAAATTACTGTAAATTATTGTATTGTACATTATATATTTAAATTACTGTACGTCTATTTTTTTCGAGGAAAGATATCTTATAAGCAGTCTTTTAAAACAGTTTTTTTTAAGTTCTTTTTATCTAGTTTATCTTATAGTGATGAAATATATATTCTTTCGTTGCTAAAGATTCAAAAACAATAAATCTGAATATTGATCTTTTTTTTTTCTTTTTTTCTACTAAGATGCAGAATTAAAAATATTTAAAGTATAAAATATCAGTCAAAACAATATTTTAAATTCTGTTAGACAAAGAAATAACTTTGAGAAATTTAATAAATTAGCTATCAAAAAACGTTACATAAAACTGAAATGAATGACATTTTTAACTAAGATTTGTATTCAATTTCTATGACACTTACCTCTTGATGTTCAAAATTTTGAGGTGAATTCCTTAATGACTTCGTTCTTCGAATATCATGAGGGGAGATATAATCAGGATTGATGTTATCATTCCATCTACTATTTGCTTCATACCCTGGATTCCTCCACACCTGATACGTTTGAGCATTTGATGCAGGATAGCTTTGGGGAGGATTGGTGATATAAGGTGGAGGATTTAAAACATTTTTATCTCTTGAATGCTGTACCATTGGTGGCCTCTGACGCTGAAGATCAGACCAAAAGGCATGATTTACCTGACTTGGTAATTGTTGGAAATTCTGTTGACTTGGCAACCTTTGATGACTCTTAAAATCTGGCCTAGGAGTTGTAAGTTCGTTCCAAAATTTATTCCCGGGCTTCTTCTTCAGTCCCCTGAGATGGGCAGTCCAGTTATTGTACCTAGGCTTAAGAGGTTGACCTTGTTGATCTCGAACAACTCCAACTGTGACTTCTTTCCAGGCGGGAACTTCTGTTACAGGCTTGTTTCTAGAGTTTTTAAGGTCTATTAGTACAGGTAAAGATGTGACTACTACAACATCAGATTTCGATGGATTATTTGATAATCGAGATGACAAATAAGGTACTAAATTATTTCCTGTATAAGGAGTCGTCGTTGGAGTCTGTGTTGTAGGAATTATAGAAGGAGTTGTTGATTCTGTTGTAAATGTGGACTCCGTTGCAGTTGTTTCAACAGATTGCAATCTAGCGAAAGTATTTGTTGGTTCTCCATCAGAAGAATTACAGTCTTGAGTAGGTAGTACATGCTTTTTTAACAAAGAGTTGTCTATATTATCTTCAGTTGATAGAACTAAAGATAACTGATTCCTGAAACTCAGACATTTTGTAGTTGTAGTCGTTGGCTCAGTTTGGGGAACACTAGGTTCGGTATTTGTAACCATCGTTGTTTGGAACGTACTAGTTGGTATTGTCTGAGTGACGGTTGTTTGCTCTGTTGTAGTAGAAGTAACTTCCTTCTGAGTTGTTGATTGAGTTGTTGTTGCTCTTAGTGGTGCAGCTTGTACTGGATCATATTGTTGTTGAAGGGATGACATTTCACCTGCTGTCATAATGAAAAATGGACTATCACCCATAGCTAGTGTTGTTTCATCAACTTTACTAGTTTTCATTTCTTCAGTTGTGGTGATTTCCTTTGTACTAAGCTCTGTATTTGGTGAGGTAGTTTGTGGAGATTCTGTGGTTTCTATCAAAGGAGAAGGTCTCCCTGGCTTATTTCTCGCTTCAGTAATCTTAGTTGAAGACATAGTTGATGTTACAAGTTCATGGTCTCGATGATCAATATCGTCGTTATAGGCCACGAACGAACCAGTGCTCAATTCTTCCTCTGGAAGTTCCTCCAAATTCTGTTCTCTTGCAGAAGGAATAGCTTCCAAACGTTTATATGTGACTTCAAAACTTTTTCCATCATATTCCAGTGGTTCTTCCAAATTTGTATCCTCGTCAACAGGTTCAAACTTTATTTGTTTCGGCTTCACATGAAGATGCAATTGGAATTTCGAAATAAGAACTGCTGTTCCATCAGGAAAGAAGCGTAGTAACAGAGCAGGTCTTCTTTCAAAATAAGGTTCTTCTAATTCATGGTTTTTACCCTTTTTGAGTACAGGTGGCTTTGTGTTCCTCTCCCGCTCTTTGCTTCTTCTGATGGTATCGGTGGAAGATGAATCATCAGAGCAGCAAAAGAACAAATCGTTTTTATTTTTCCTCGATTTCATTGTAGTTGCTGGAGTAGCTTGAAATCTGTTGCTTGGACCTAAAGATGGTTTCGGCGTTGTTGTGAGTTCCGGAGGTTTGCTTTCATCAGAAGTCATTGAAAGAGGAGAAGAGGTTGTCAGAGAGGTAGATAAAGGATTATTCGGTGGCTTTCTTTCTGATGAGTTTGCAGAAGGCGGTGAAGCATTTGTGGAGTCTGGAAGAGTTGTAGTTGGAGCTGCAATCACTAGTGACAAGAGCAAAGAAATGCTGCATATGCTTATGTAGAAACTTCTCTGTAAGTAAAGAAATAAATTGCATAAATTGTGATATAAAGTTGATATAATTCTTTCTGTAAAATCGTAATTAATTTAATAGTTTTTCGTTGTTTCTCAGCTTTCTTAGAAAGGCAATTTTTTAATTGCTTTGAAAATATTTATAATACGATAAATTAAGAGGTAGAAAGTAGAAGTAATATCACTTTCATAATTAGTGTTACCATTAGAATTTTTTTTATGTCTCTTTCTTCAGTTTTCAAATATGAATAACTCATAAAATTCTTACTGCAGCAAGGGGAACGTAGTCGAATCTCACTACAGCCTCATAATAATTAAGAATATCTTTAGATTATAAAAAATATTCAAAACAGTTCAAGCTGAATTTCACTTTAAAATAAGATATACTTAGACAAGAAAAAATTGGTGCAAGAAAAATGATTAATTTAAAAATTAATCCATAAACTGTTTTGTTTGAATTTCGTTCCACCAAAGTAAATCATTTTTCATTTATTTTCTCAGGTACAGAATATATAAAAAGATATTTTGATTTCAAATATTTCGAATCAACATTTTATAAAGATTCATCGTATTTTCAGCCTTTCTGAAAGGGAAGCTTTAGAATTTTGTCTGTATGTCCATATTTATAAGCATGCGAAAATTAAGAAAAAAAGAAGAAGAACGTGGAAGGCGATATATAGATGAAGCTCAGAATGTGATCTTAATGCGAAATTTTTTTAATCTATTTCAAATTTTGAATGAAATCTGTCAATGAAGAGATTGTATGTCAATCTGTCTATGTATATAAAAAATGTACTACTTTCTTATAATGCCAACTATGATCATGGCGAAATATAATATTTGTGACATGAAAGCCATATTCACTCACTTATGTATATAAGAATACGATAAATGTAAAGCTCAAGAGGTTAATAAATAGAAACTGGCCAATTGAAATTGAAATTTAAGATCGTTACTGAATTTAGACCAAATTCGTTTGAGGTAAAACAGTCTGCCTGTTAATATGCATGTATTTAAACCCAATATCTCTCGAATACAACAAGTTAATTTAGTGTAATTTCGTAAATCCTCTTTCTAGTAAAGTTGTAGGTATACTTTATATACTTGTCAAAAATTTGGAATGGAGAAAATTTTTCCTGTTTACCTGCATCACTGAATACAATGACTTAAAAAAAAGCAATGCTTCAAAGCGTATGAAAATCGATGCAATATCCAAACATTAAAATTGTTACTATGGATAAAAATATGGGAAAATTCCATCTAACAAAATTGGTTTTATTCTAAACTCAATCTGCTATGCTACAATGAAAAATTAATAAAACATTACAAAATTTGCTAAGATTATCACGTTGAAGCACGCAATAAACTAGAGGAAAGAAAACATTCACCACTTGTTTTGTCGGCGAATATAGCTCTTGTTTAGCTTCCTAAGCAAAAATTATAACTTTTATTTTTCACTAGCCGCTTATGGTACCCAGTTGATTCACCGTGAATTATTGGTTGGTAGTAATTTTAATTAAATATTTTGGATAACTATATCTTAATGGCTTCTTTAGCAAATATTTTTAAACTTCAGATTTGGATAAACATATAATTCATTCTATTTTAGAAGTCTGACACGTTTCTGTTCATTGTGCTATGCGTTTCTATAATTCTTTGTTCGTTACTTTATATTTCCTGTTATATCAAAGGAGAAAGCAGCATTATTCCAAAATGGACGCACTTTAAATATTTTTCACTACTGCTTGATTCTGAAGTGAAGTGAAGTTAATCTCTAACTTAAATACAATAAAATTTCAAAAAATTTATTGGAAACATATCTTATATACTGAAATCTATTTAAAGTGAAAAAAATAAAGCTAATTTACATAACTTTATCATCACTAACGGAAAAAAAGCCCTGATCAAATATTCATTGCAACAATAAAAAACGATTTGAGTTTCACCTTAACAATGAAATACATTGTTCTAAAATATGCTTTAAATAATTTTTTACAAGATGAGTAAAAACAGAAAAAATACATATACATCCAAAAATTATTTGCTATGATAGAAAAGATGTGTTTTTTTTTTATATGATAAAAAAAATCAGTTTTTTTGCTGTAATATTTTCGAATCTTAACACTGAAAAACGAAAAAATTTCTCTCAGTTTTTTTATTAAATAATTCTTTTAAAAAATGCATATGATGCGCATTTTTACCTTTCTAAGCACATATTTGCCAAGTTTGGTGTTTCTAGATCCCACCGAACGCCAATACATCCATGTTCATCTTTATAAGTCACAGATATTTTAATTCCAAGAAATATACTTTAAATCGAATTTTTGAACTGCTAATCAGAAAATTTAAACACGATTTATTTTCAATGAATTTTTGAAAAAATAAGTAGCAGTTGTATTTTCAATAGATAATTCTATTGAATTATATCTATTATATTCAATGAATATATTATCATTATGTCGAATGTGAGAAATGCTGCAACTCTTTATCGATAAGATAAGAATCCGCTACAATTTTAAGGAAATGATAAATTGTAACTATTTCAACAGACAAATAATTTATCTGGATATCATTTAGTCAAGACATTTCTATTTGTACCTATCAGTAAGTGAGATGTATATTTTTATATTCTATGTGAGGTACACGTTTCATATCTCAGCCCTTTCATTGAGGAGCAATTCCAAAGGAATACGCGATTATATTATTTGTTTTCATGCAGGTATTTAGAACCACCCACTTCCCCCCCCCCCAAAAAAAAAAAAAATCCCTGATAGGTTCTAAAGAGAAAGACAGGGTGTTCATTAATTATTGTCGGGGTTTCCGTACCTCATAACTTTCGAATAAAAAATATTACGCAAAAGACGATTACGTAATCGTAAATTACAACTCAAAGAATTTTATTAATGATATTAAAGTGTAAAGCTTGCACAATTTACACTTTGCAAATTGAAGTTGAAGTTGAAGGCAATTCTTTGAGTTGTACTTTAAGAATACATAATTCTTTGAGTTGTACTTTAAGAATACATAATTCTTTGAGTTGTAATTTACGTATTCATAATTCTTTGAGTTGTAATTTACGAAAACATAATTCTTTGAGTTGTAATTTACGAATACATAATCAGCTGAATGCCTACAAAGTGTAAATTGTGCAAACTTTACACTTTAATATCATTAATAAAATTCTTTGAGTTGTAATTTACGAATACGTAATCGGTTTTTGCGTAATATTTTTTTATTCGAAAGTTATGAGGTATGGAAACCCCGACAATAATTAATGAACACCCTGTAAATCTATATTTTACTGATAAGATATAGAGAAGGTACACTGATATTCTATAGGATATTGGGTCCTTTCAGATAAAGTATGAATTAGGAGCCTATTACATATATACTTTCTCTAGACAATATTTAGAATATCTTGGCATTCTATAGAATGACGAACGCGATATAGAGATAAAGGTCATATATGGTTATGGAATACTGAAATTTTGCATTCATGTATGGAAATAAAGTCATCATAAGACTTTTATTTAAAGGATGTGGATTGTAAAGAATTACAAATATTACTTTAAAACATAATAAAAGATTACCTTTAAATTGTTTTATTATAAGTAGGACTAAAAGAAAATTAAAGGTATGAAAAACAAAATTTATGTTTTTCTTATTAAAGAAAACAAAGTAAAACATGGAACTACTTATTTTCTGAAGGAAGGAAGGAATTTTATTTTAAACTGCTTTTAATTTTAATTCTTATAAAATGTAATCGGCGATGAATTTCATATATTTCAAGTTTGTCATTGTAAAGAATGCCTAGTAAATGTGTGAAATATTTTATTATTTCACACATTTGCCTAAAAAGGAGTAATAATTCTATAGATTGCCGGTAACAAATACAAAAAAAATATTATTTATTACTCTAAACTTGTACAATAATTTAAGTATATAAAAATTACCTACACACACATTTTTTCAGTCTTAATTTATAGACAGGTTTTGTAAAATAATGAGTTTTAAAAAACGTTAATATTGAATTATACTGATTAAAAACCTAACTGAAATCTTGGGAAAAAAACCTTCTTTAATAAGTACCTATTACTTAAGAAATAACTATGAACTAAATTGGGTTGTTCTAAGTTTAACGGGTTGCCCTTGCCTTTCAGACTTTTTTGTTCGTTTTTTTCAGATAAGGTGGTATTACATAATTTACAGATAATATCTAGCCTATATTACTATGTTAAAAATTCAATTTCAGGCGATGTTTAAAGAAATGTACCAAATCGTTTCAATTTTTTGAATATAAAAATTTTTTAATTCATATTTAAAAGCAAAGTTAAAGGAAATAATCAAAAGAAAACTTTTGAACGCAATTCAAATAGTATTTATATCTAGAATTCAACACTTTTATAAAAATTATAAAGCAATTATTTTCAAAAATTAATTAATCAACTATTTTTAGCTATCAAATAGATAATATAGAAATCTCATAAAAAAGATAGTCACTTAGGATTATTAGAATAATATTCTAACATTTAAATGATACTTGATTTCAATTTGAACGAATTCAAGTTCACGATTCTCTTTAATTAATTGAAAGGAAAAATTAATATCCTCAGATAAAGTTACAAGAAATAATTTTTCAGGCTTTTCTTAATGCTGTATCAAATAGCCACTGCCTGTTTGATAACCTGATCTTATTACGGGCTCATTATCAGCATCAATTAAGTAAGGAGGAAAATAAACAAGACTGAGCATTACAAATTTAATAAGATGCAAATTCAAAATACCACAACAATACAAGAATTTAGTATAAAAGTAGCCATTTAAAACGTACGCAGTAAAACAGAAGCAATGACAAACAAGAAAAGTATCAATAATAAACATTTGAAGCTATAAAAGTGTAAGCTCAAAGGACCCTCTGATGTATAACATGTAACAGGATAACATGTATATGATTATTGATATGTTATCTACATATCTTCCTTTTTTTAATTCATTTCACTGCCAAAATGCACATTGAAAAAAAAATTTAATCCCATGACGAACGATTTTTTCTACATTCCAATTCAGAAGACATATCCTAGATGGACATTTAATTCGATATATATCTATACATGCTGATATATCTATTTAGACTAAATAAGATATATGCTGATATATCTATTTAGACATGCTGATATATCTATTTAGACTCTCATTATTCTTCCTTATCTAAAAAATATGATAGATGATTCCCATGCAATATATTTATTACTTTTCAATCTTATCATTACGAAGCTTATAATTTTATAAATATTTATTACTTTTTGTCTTAAATTTCGTTAAAGTAATATGAAGATTCATAACTGGTAATTTATTATAGAGTAACTTGAATTATATTGTAAGGTAGAGAGTAGCTCAAGGGTCAAAAATGTGAGTTTTGTGAAATTTAAGAATATTGATATGTGATTGTGAAATTTAAAAATATTGATATGTGAATGTAAAATTTAAGAATATTGATATGTGATTGTGAAATTTAAAAATATTGATATGTGAATGTAAAATTTAAGAATATTGATATGTGATTGTAAAATTTAAAAATATTGATATGTGAATGTAAAATTTAAGAATATTGATATGTGAATGTGAAATTTAAAAATATTGATTGAAATTTATATATAGATATAAAAAAAGGAATGATTTTCCAAAATGCATGAATGCAAATTTTACTAATACAAAAAAAATGATATTTCGGTATCTAATAAATTTCAGTCGATTTCTTAGATTGTCATGTTTATTTTCTACACTGCTGCTCCATGGTTATCATATAAAAAACTAATTTTTCAGCACTTTAACAAATATCATAATCTTCAAATTCTTCATATCCATGATTGCTATTCAAAAATATTAAGTAGTAAATTTCAAAAGAATATTATTAATCAATATAGATAAATTAAGTACAACTTAAAAGTAAGTAAGACGAACATAAGTGCCATAATTAGAAGCTCTTCAAATTAAAATTTATTCGCTGATTTAAAAAATCTCGAATTCGCTTCTGCGTTTACTATAATTTTTTTAAAGAAAAATAATCAGAACTGTTTTAAGATGACTGATTTTTGTTCTGAATAATGATTAAAAAATTTAATTTACAACTTTAACTGCAAGGATATCCAGAAAAAATTCGGAACAGTTTCTCCAATTGAAAAAAAAAAATCATTATTCGAGAAAAATACTCAGAAACAGTAAACAAAAAAACTTCAGGAAAATATTATTATTCAAAATAATTGAAATTAAAATCCAATAATAACTAATATAAATGAAGACGGTACAGTAATAGTTAACTTACAATATTTAAAACTTTTAAAAATTGAAACATATTTTTCAATATAAAAAAATTAATTTTCTCCAAACTTTTTAACAATATTATCAGCAAAATAATACACAAATAAATCAAACTGTTAAAAAAAATTCTGAGCTAAATTATAGAAATGTTAAATTTGCTACAACTTTAACTGTAAAGGTATCCAGAAGATGTACGACAGAAGTGTAAAAAAAAATCCATGCATTCCACAAAGCACTTACCTTGTCAATCATTTTGTTAGTGTTTTGAGTTGCTGAGAGCACTGCCATACACCGAATGGTCCTCTGTTCAAGGAATGGTCATCTTTTCTTTGATGGTTAAAAAATTCTAAACTGCCATTTAGAGTGACCCCTTTAGTCCGGCGCATGCGCACATCTCCCTAACACCCCCCTTTTCTTTAACTCAAAACCTCTTCGAACACTGATCGCTTGAGTAAGTTTGCCATCTTGATTCTATTATCGCCAACAGTTCGCCAGAAAAAGAGTAAAAGTTTTATGGCTTTCTCTTTATTAACATAAACCGATAAGAAAATATCAATGGATGATTAACGGTTGGCAAAGATGGCCACCATGGATTATTGCAATTATCGCCACAATCAGAAATCTGCGGAAAAAGAATAGATCATTATGGGCTTCGATATGAAAATGAAAAAAAAAAAAATGATGTGGTAGAATGAATGACAATGAGCTATGTGCCTCGTGGAATTCTAAGTTGCGAATGTTGAACAAATGTTTGGCTAGCTCTTAATTATTTAATTGCTTTCTTAAGTTTACTAGCAATTTTTGTTCTAAGACAAACAAAGAAGGATTTTTTTTAATGAAAATTAGAGAAGTTATTTGTTTCTAGAATATAACACATCATCAAATGTCTTATCAGTATCACTTACCTCAAACATTTCTTAATAGTGGTGCTCGCGTTTAACAGTGTTGGCTTTAAAGTCACTTAATTCAAATAAAAGATATTCTAAGACATATTTTAAGTAATATTTAATCGAATCTTTTGTTCTATTTTTAACCGAAGCTTATCTTTATTTTTCGATTAATTCAAAACTGTATTCTTTTATTGGTCATTTATTTATTTTCATTTAGTCATTTATTTTTAAACATAAAAAAAAACTTACAAGAAACTTATCTGAAAGTATTATTTTTGAAAGCCTTTACGTATTTAAAATTGATATAAAATGATTGTTTAAGAATTCATTTACTTATTGTAGGTTAAATTTTCTAATTTGAAGACACTTAAACGAAGTATATTTAATCATCATTTAAGTTCCAATCTAAGGCTTAAAAATGTATTAATGCCGATCTTTTTTTAAAAGCATTATTACTGATATTCTTCCAGTTTGTTTAATTTATTATTTTTTGAAGCATATTTTTACAGTTAAAGTTATATATTATAGATCTTTTCTACTAACTGTTCAGAATACTTTCTAAACGGGTTAAAAAAAGTGGTTCAAAAATAATAAAACTTAAAAATGTTTATTAAAAATAGTAAACATAACTTTTCCTAGCAGAAATTCTATATTACCAGTATTGTATTATTGGGAATAAGGGTTCAAGTCTAACTTGTTATATGGGAGTATTCCACTATTTATGAAAACATTAAAGTATTAAATATATGTTTTCCAAAAATTGTTTCGCCTTTATAAGCAAAACGTATAATTTTGTTGCATATTTTTGTTAGAGATGCTGCTTCATTATTTATCTTTCAAAATGACAATTATGTTGTGTAATAAAATCGATAGATTTCTGTTACTCAAATTTAAGATGGAAATATATTTCAATTATAGTTATTTAATCTGAATAAATGTAAAAAACTTTTTGAGCTTCTATCTTATCAACAAGAGCATTAAAATTACTTGTTGGATTTAGTTTCAACAAAGTCTCAGGCTGAACTAGAACATGATGAACAATTTTTAAATTGCTTTCTTTTTTTCATAGCTACAGCACTGAATTATTCATACGAATTATCTTCAGGACAAAAAGTTTTAAGTTTCAACTTTTTGATATGCGACAAAGTTTCAGGATTGTTAAAAAATTTCTTGCGATGAAAGATACTGAATTTCTACGGTTCAGATTATTTATCGCCAAACCTCGCTTCCAAGATGTTTGAAATTTGTAAAACATGTCTGAAAAATTCTTAGATATTTGCATGCAATCCGTAAAAATTATACTAGTGACATAATATTTAAAATTTCAATTTACGAATTTTTTTAATTATCTTCTCGTGTGTTATTCCAGGTCGAATGTAGCAGCAGAGGTATTATAATGAATTGGTCAGTATACTTTCAATACTGAGAAACGATCTTTATTTATGATACACTGCGCCAATACCGCATGAATAATCAAATCAAATATTCAAAATTGTATCAGAAACATTTATAATTGACAACAATAAAGCAACGGTGCTAAAGAGGAAATAAATAACAGTTTAAAAGTCATGGGAAATTGCAGCATCTTTCAAGAATATAAATATATTCAAATGAGATTTATTTTTTAGAAAATACCAGTCAAAATCATTATAAGGAAAATATTTAAATAAGTTATGTTAAAGATGGCATAAGGAAGAATGAAATAGGATGATCTTACGGTGATTGCGGAATGGAAGTAGTTAATCAAACACCAAGAGTTTGGACTTAAAATGTTATTTATGTATATGCAAATGATATTAAAAATATAATGTCGTCGAATAGATCAAGTGGATCTGTTAGTAAAATCAGGCTTTACTGCTTAAAGTTTAACCACTGTGAATATGCATAAATACAATTAGTTTGTCTGTTCTTCAATAGTAATTTATGAAAAGAAGTCTTAACACTCTACCATTCGCTCGTCTAATCGGCATTCTTTTATATGGCACCGGTAGGAGTGGTTCAGATCGTTTTAATTATCATTATATCAGATAGTTTTCGCGGGTACCAACAAGATGTCACTATACAACATAATTTTAACATCGACTCTAAGAAAAATATGGGAAAATCTGCGATAGCATAACTTGTCCAACGCCATTGCGTGAGTGGGCTAGTAGAATATTGTCACGTAGGTTCTTTAGTGAGGAACGCAATGACACACATAAGAAGTAGAGCTAAACCAATTTATTAACTCAACTCTGAACTGAGAATACAGTGACAGACAAATCTTCTGCTTTTATACTAGCAGGGAAAGTTCCAGAATACTTTTCTGGAGACAGTAAGAAAAGTCCAGAACACTTGTCTGGTAACTTAAGAAATGTCTAGAATCTTCTGGAACATGAAATAAAGGGGAACATAAAATCAAGGAAATAAATATTTACACAAGCTGTGAATCACATTGTCTCTAGCTGGATTCGAACTTACAATCTCTTGATTACGAGATCAGCGCTATGACCATTCGGCCATGGAGAGTCGACTGCCTATTTTCAATGCGGCAGTATAAATGCCACGTCTACCAGTTTTTGGAGGAACACCACAATATTATTTTGCGATTATTTTATGTATTTAAATCCAGAAGAAAGCAAATGAAATAGGGTAAGGGCGAAATATAAATTCAATAGTGTCATTTACTCTTGTTATTTCATTGTTTCTGCCTATTCATCATCAAGTGTACCTAGATCATTTCATTATTTTAAGTATTTACATACAGAATTCAACGAATGAAACAGGGTGGGGACGATACATAAATTCAAATACAAGAGTATCATTTACCCTTGTTATGCCAGTGTTACTACCTATTCATTATCAAATAAACATAGATCACAGCACTATTTTAAGTATTTAAATACAGAAGGCAATGAATGAAGCAGGGTGGGGTCGATATATAAATTCAAATGCACCAGTATCATTTACCTTTGTTATGTTATTGTTTCTACCTATACATTATTACGTTAACATAGTTATGCAATTATAATACATGAAAATCTATGTTTTTCGGCATCAAGGCAGAAAGTCACTTATCACCGATTTTTAATTAATACGGATTTTGCTGGTCAATCCAAAATACGTCCCCTCAACGCCATTTTTCCATACTTTTGTTTTCTGAAAGAAAAGTAATGGTCTCAATTTCTGCATAAGCCAAAATTCAAATTTCGAATGTAATATTTATAAAGATATAATAATTATACAGATGACAATAGAAAATAGTTCTCCTTCTATAATTATCATTTTTTGAATATTTTTATTTAATTTTATTAGTTTTATGTTTGTAAAGATAGAATTTTGTAATCAATTTTTTAGTCATTCTCCGTTCAGCTAGACTTTTGAAATTTTATATATTTTTGTATACTCCATGACAATATACTATCTGAATATTTTTAAAGCATAATTATGTTTCACTCTGTTAATTTAATTAAGTTTGAATCCATAAAATTGATACTACTTGGTAGGAAATTTGAGAAAATTTGATATCAAGAATTTATAATATTCATGATAAAGAATTATAAAACTAAATTTAAAAAATGGAAAATAAATGAAATTTTAAAAAGTTTAATGTGTTAATAAAAATGTATTTTAGAGATTGATTTTATTAATTTATAAAATGGACCAATAATTCATACCTCGAAAAGAAATAAATTGTTCTGAATATCATATAAAAATAATTATTTTTTGAACAATTCTATAGAATCTAAAAATTTAATATTTTTGATGTTATACATACTTGAAAAAATTACACACTGGAAATATTTCCAATTTATATATTTCTTAGGCATTAAATACTAAATCCTTCCAAAATTAAGGATGATTAAGTTATTCTCGATCAGATTATTATAGAGAAATAATTGCTTTTCATAAAAAAGCTAAATCTTGGTGATATGCATTTCAGATTAGAAGAAATGAACAAAGTAAAAAAAGGGAAAAATCAAACATATTTTTTAAGCATTTTTAATTTAGTTTTTTTATATACTTTGGATCTTTTGTCTTTAGCATTGGATCATTTATTATTATGAAAATCGTTTGCATTTATTGCATACCTAAATCACTCACAATTCATCATTAATATTCCGATTTAGAATAGATTATGATACAATTGTTATCATATTATATGCAGGAGATATGCATTTCAAACTAGAAGAATTAAGTAGTCCAAAAAAGAGAAATAATTAAAGATATTTTTTTAATTTTTTTAAATTTAGCTATTTTTTTATATTTTGGATCTTTTGTCTTTAGTATTGAATCATTTTTTTCCAATATAAAAATCGTTTGCATTTATTGCATACCTAAATCGCTCACAATTCATCATTAATATTCCGATTTAGAATAGATTATGATACAATTGTTATCATATTATATGCAGGAGATATGCATTTCAAACTAGAAGAATTAAGTAGTCCAAAAAAGAGAAATAATTAAAGATATTTTTTTAATTTTTTTAAATTTAGCTATTTTTTTATATTTTGGATCTTTTGTCTTTAGTATTGAATCATTTTTTTCCAATATAAAAATCGCTTGCATTTATTGCATACTTAAACCGCTCACAATTCACCATTAATATTCCGATTTAGAATAGATTATGACACGGTTGTTACTATATTATTATCATCAGATATGACTGATGTTTGTCATATATAGGGCTGCTTCCTTTAAAACCAGAAAACCACAAATAAATTTTTTATTTCCTTGAAAATGATTTTTTTGTTTGAAGTTTATACCATCTATTTCCCCATATTTTGAAATGCATCCCATCGAAATATGGTATTTTTATAGCCATTGTTTTTTTATGTGCGTTTATAGAACTGTTTGTGGAAATATCAGCTTTAACTATCTTCTTCGGAAAAAAGTATTGCTATATACGTTTGCATTGAGTAATAAAAGAATTATAACATTTACATTTCTTCAAAGTATATTTACTTATACTATACACTTTAACTAAATAAATGTTTATATCAGTGGTGCAATTTTAGAGATTTAAGAGCAATTTTAGAGTTTAAAGGTAATTTATTTTTAGAGAAATTTGCGCGAGCTTCAAAAGGACTCAAAGTTATTGTCTATAATTTTAGAGAATGCTATTTATTATTGAATTAGATTAATGCTGTTATATACGTAAATTTAAAAATTCACAGTACAACGCAATGTATAATATTACAAATTCATCAAAAAGAATTCATAAAATTCAGCTTAAGATAGGTTATATATTTTTTGATAGTTAAGAATTGCTTTTTTTATCTATATTCATAGATATAAGATTACTTTTCCTGTTCTATTGAAATATTTCAATCTTTTTCTCTTTTTATGATATTTGTTACCTGTACCAAAGGTACTGAATATATCATATATCTGTGAAGAAATATGGATTTAGCTAGATACCTCTTCCTATTCTCCTCCTTCCAAAAAAGTAAATTATTTCAAAGTTTCTTTATTATCTCTTTTCACCTGTAAAATGGATGTAAAGGAATTTTGCTGCTATACTTTTGTAAATTTTTTTTTGATAATTTCACTTCAATGTTTTAGAAATGTTCAATGTTCTAGTTTCGCAAAATTATAGATGTTCTCCACTGAGTTTGTATTGCCACAATAGAACGTTTTTTTGCAAAATATTCTCAGATTATTTCCAAACAAATAGTTTTAAAGAGCTGAAGGATTGAATATCTCAAAGTTAAGCCCGGATAAAATGCGAGATCAGTGGTTGGGTGCCGGGTAATAACAGATAAAAATTTTCTTAACAGCTAGAAACACTTGCTCAAAAGAGGAAAAAAGGATAGGATAGGAGATTTGTAAAGGATTTAACAGAGTGTAAAATCCCTTACACACTTCCTAGTTAAGTTCCGTGACAACAGCAGTTATAGTCATGAAAATGGTGTCTTAAATTGACTATGCACTATATGATGAGATATAGAGACACATGGAGTTAGCGTTACTATCTCAAAGACAAGTACAAGGTAAGTGAGGCAATCAGTAACTAAAGCTGCAGAATGCTATCGATTTAGTACAAAAAGCACTTTTGTATATTAATGGTCAAAACAAAAAAATTCAAAGTCCACATTCTTTTGTGACATCACAGCATATTTTAAAAAGCGAAAAACAATAAATTATCACAAGGTAACTTTATTTCCGTAGTTCAAACTGCTCTACGTCACTTGAAATACAGATTTGGACCATTTTTTGAATTTGATTTTGGGCACTTTCTATTATATCGGAAGGTGCGCCATTACGCTACAGAACGCCATGACCTGCAACGTTGATAGAAGGGTCAAATAAACCTAATATTTAAATTGTTCCTAAACTAAAAAGTAAACTAGGGTCTTTTTTTAATCCAAAATTTTACATTTTCTCCTTTTATCCAATTTTTTATTTTTATTTTTGATGTCACAATTGCGGAAAATACGAATAAAAAAATAAGCATTCTGCTCTTAGTATTAATGAATACAAGGTATCTTTTTGTTCTTAATGATAACGTTCCATAACTTTGTACCTTCTATACCTTCTACTACTCTATACCTTCCACCTATCTTACATCGTTTTCGAGATAGAGGGACACTAACTTCAGAGTTTTCCGCTAGGTGGCTGTGTCACATTGCCAAATGCATAGCCATTTTACTGTAACCAGACATCATTTACATGATATAATTACAATTTGAAGTGTGTTATATTATATGTGTGTGTGTGTGTGTGTAATGATATCTCTTAATTTAATTTAAATCTTAATTAATTATGTAATTTCTATCTTAACTTAGTCCATGTTAACTTCATTCTAAAATGTGCTCTTATTTCTTGATGAAAATCCCACTTTTTATTTAATTGTTTCTAACACGCATTCTAAAAAATTGCTGACTGTTGTTTCCCACGCCATGAGAAAAAAAATTCTTAACATCTAAGCATTTCGCTCAAAGATACCTGATTTCCTTTCTTATGACGATACGTATCAAAGAAAACCCATCAGAATCTCATAGTAAAATCACTAAAGGGAAAAATTTCTGTTACTATATGTATATATATCTTTGATAAAACACACATTACCAAACTTGTGTCAGCTATTTATCTTTTAAAGAAATTTGGTTTCAATAAATGTTTGTTGGGTAAAAATATTTTCTGCTAAAGTATTTTTTCTTTTTCCGAAAAATGTGATATAAATGAGATAAAAAGCTTGATAGCAGAAAAAAAATTTAATTTTTTTGTTGTTATTGAAATATATCAGCTTTATAATAATAAAAATATTTTCTTCGCGCCTTTGGTGAGATGATACAATGCATGTAAAGTAAAATGGAGAAAAGAGAGAATTATTCCCTTATGTTTCTATCATTGTCTGGATTTCAAGAAACAATACAAAAATGTCTGCAAAAACGTAGTATTAAACCAAATCGGGAAGGAAACGATCATAAATTCGAATAATTTTTAAGAAAAATGGTTAAAAATTTGCTAATGATTTTTTTTAATTCTTAATAATTTTCAACGAAATGTTCATTTTTGTTTCTGAAACTTAATGGGTCCGGTCTCTAAACTGGATGGTTTACAACAGTTTTCTAAAATAGTAATTTATTTCTGATAACTGGTTCGCTTTCCTTTTTAAAAAATAACCGAATCGACGATGCTGATGCGGAAGACTCAATGACGTTGTAGCATTAAATGGTGCCAGGGACATAGTATTATTCTCGGGGTATTTGATTTCACAAGTCGGCTTCTAGTTTCATGTCCAAATAAATAAAAAAGTATTGTATTTGCGTATTATAACCTCACCGCTTAAAAAAAATTGTTCAGATTTTATTTTCAACTACACAAAACTGCTAGGCCCATTTCCAAATAGCTGTCGTATTGCTTCAAAGGCAGATGACGATGAAATTAATAAATATATATTGTTATCGATGGTTATTTTGGATTTTTTTCTGTCAATTTAGCTTTTAGAATAAAATTTTAAATTATTTTTTTAATAAAATCTTCTCTTATTTTCTTTTATCAATATCATTAAATTTGTTTTATTCTATACTGCTACAAAGCTGAATGGCAAATTTGATGCATTTTAAAAATTTAATTTTCTATTTTTAAAGGGAAAAATTCATCAGTTTTTAAAGATAAACCAGTAAATAATGTGAGAGCACTGGTTGAATTGCTGAATGTATTTTGAAATGAAATCTAAACTCTAATTTTATATAAATATTTCATAAATATTTTTCATTAATTTTTATAAATTTGGACGAATTATACGAACAATAAAAAAAAGAATAAAATGAATTTTGCTTCAGAAATCAGGAAATGAATATGATAATGAAACTGAAATATATTTAAGGTATTTTGCATAAAAGTTTCTCGTTGGCATTGTATTTTGCAAAATATTATTACGATTTATTTTATATTATTTTATTTATTTATTATTATTATTATTGAAATTTCGAAGAAAAAGTCTTCGAACTTTAATTATTTTCGTTCTTTTGCTCCATATCAGAAGTACGAAATTTAACTATTTAAAGATATGCTTTTTATATATTTTAAACATGGACTAATATTATTCTTAATTCCGCAGAAATGAATACGGAAACGCACATATAAATAAAAAAAATAAACAAAAATACAATTTAAATTTTCGGTGGAATTCTTCGAGTTCATTTACCTCATGTATGCAATTTTAAATATTTATTCAACAGGTTTATAATATTTTCATTTTAGTATAATGTCAGATATTTATAAGTTTAGAAATACTTTTTTGTTCAGCTGAAAGTACAATTAAAGAAATCGGGTGAATATTTACGTTACATGAATTATAAAATGAAACATAAGGACTGATAATCAAATATCAAGTTTAACACAAACAGATTTTTGAGATTTAATGAACAACAATAATTTATCATGTTCAAGTAAAATGAACAGAGAAAAAACACACTACATAGAAAATCGGAAAGATCTAGAACGAGCAGATTCAATCAAATTTCGGAAGCTTATTTTATGATTATAACACGTTCTCTATATATATTTAGTATGCAAGAAAGTTACATTATGAAATAAGTAATTAAATTTTATTTACAAAATTTACTATTTTATGATTATTATTTAATATTAGCTTCGAGAATTGTTTTCATTATATTAATTCATTAATTTTGTTAAAATATGTAAATAAAAATTCCTTTTTTAAATCTTATTCAAATGTAACGCGGGAATTATTTCTTTATCCGACTGCCCCCAAAAAATACCATGTTCATAAAAATTGAGTGATATTCCAAAATGGATATGGAATCATTTTTTTAAAGTAGCATTTATTATTATTTTTTTATGAAATGAGAACATTTAGGTTACATAGTGTGGTTTACTTTTCGGATGTTTTTGTTTAATCAGTAAAAAAAAAATCAAATTCATTTTTATTACTTCATATTCATTTTGAAATAATACTTAATATTCACGAGCAGTCTGTAACTTGTTTGAGTTAAAAAGTAAATAATTTCCTCTTAAATTGGTATAATTTGTAAAAGTTATACTGATCTTTTTCAAACTTTGCATGAAAAATATTCAACGATATTTATTCTTTCTCTTTGTCTATCATTCATTTTCTCAAAAAAAATTATGATTATAATAGCTGCTTTTAGAGATCAGTTGGTTCGTCAGGATTAATGGTTGCTAAAAATTTTAATTAAATATTTTATATAACAATTTTATTAGCTTCCTAAGCAAAATATTTACTTTCCTCTTGACTTTGATAAATATATAATTAATAATACTTTAGAAACTTTAAATCATTTTTTTCATTGTGCTATACATTTCTTTGTTTTCTATCTATATCTTTAACTAACCAATTGTGTAATAGGAAAGAGTGAAAGCGTTTAAAAATGGACACACTTTTATAAATTTTTCATCTTTGCTTGATTATGAAACCAAGTCTTAATTGTATGTACAAAAAAGGAAAGATTTTATTGAAAGCACGTTTTATACTGAAACTCTGTCAACATAGAAAAATAAGCAGAATGTTCATATTTTGATGAGTAATAATGGAAAAAAGTCAAAATGAAATATTAGTAGCAACAATTAAAATAGTTTGAGCTTTCATTCAACGGTGAAATATATTATTGGAAAACACGCTTAAAATAATTATATTTTAATGTAATTGAAAATAAAATTTTAATGTAATTAATGTAATTGAAAATAAAATTTTAATGTAATTGAAAATAAACTTTTAATGTAATTAATGTAATTGAAAATAAAATTTTAATGTAATTGAAAATAAACTTTTAATGTAATTAATGTAATTGAAAATAAACTTTTAATGTAATTAATGTAATTGAAAATAAAATTTTAATGTAATTGAAAATAAAATTTTAATGTAATTAATGTAATTGATAATAAAATTTTAATGTAATTAATGTAATTGAAAATAAAATTTTAATGCAATTAATGTAATTGAAAATAAATATAATTAAAAATAATATTTTTTATTTTAATGTAATTGAAAATAAAAGGAAAGGAAAAAAAAATCGGTTAGAAGAAAAAATGTGAGCTTTAAGAAGACTTAAAAATCATTTTTGTTCTGTAATGTTTTCTGAAATTTCATGATAAATTATTAAAATTCCAACTAATTTTTAATGAATTAAAATATCTATCGAAGATGCACATTTTTACCTTTCAAAGTATATATGTGTCCAGTTATGAATTCTAGATCAAACGTTCTGGCCTGTAAACCGCAACACACACACAAAAACATTTTTTTTTTGTTGTTGTTAATAATAGAGACAGCGGTACTCTTCCATGTTCTGCTTACCAAGAAAATTTATTATTTCTGTAAAATCAGTTTTCTTCTCTACAATATTCTAAATAGAATTATTTTAATTCTAACCATTCAGTATTAAAAAAAGTTTAATTCTTTCAATTTTATGACTTTTAAATAACAAAAAAAAACACCTATTGGGAGAATATTTGTCCAAATATTTAAGTCATAATTATTATAAGTTATAGTTATTATATCTTAATTTAAGCATAGTATTTATGTAGGACTCAGAAATCACTACTATTTTAGAACGCACATTTAATTACATTTAGGACGATTAGGACATTTAGGATATATATATACATTAACATAAAAGAATTGAACATTCAGTAGATTTCGTCGAATACGTCGCATCTCGTCTCGTCTTTACTTTCGTCCAGATCCGTCTGATCTGACACGTCTTCACTCTCGCCCAGATCCGTCTGATCTGACACGTCTTCACTCTCGTCCAGATCCGTCTGATCTGCCACGTCTTCACTCTCGCCCAGATCCGTCTGATCTGACACGTCTTCACTCTTGTCCAGATCCGTCTGATCTGACACGTCTTCACTCTTGTCCAGATCCGTCTGATCTGCTCTCCGTCTAACCAGCGTCAACTCCGTCTAACAACCAGCAGATGGCGCTCGCCAACAGGCGCTCGTCACTACATTTATTGATATAAAATTTAATATTATAATATTTATTTATTTCTCAAATATAAATTAATATTTACACTAATATGTTCGAAAGTAATGATCGTTTTGAGTTTCTGATTTGTACACTAGGTTTCGCCTTTCTACTCCAATGATTAAGAGATCAAGATAATAGAAGAAAGAGACAATCATAAGATTTTATCGCTGAATTAGACAATTTGTCCGAATTCAATACCAAATAATTAAACTGCTTTTGTTTACTCTATCAATCCTCCCCCTCAGTTTTTTTAGTTTCACTGTCAATTGTTTTCGATATTCTTTAATGTTTTCTGGTTCATCATCCGATTGTTTACCTTAATCTTTCACATATTTCAATCAATGAATGCTCCTGTTATTTAAACGTGGGTAAATAATTTTTGTTTCGTCATACCTAGAAATGTTCAGGAGTTTTTATCTTCTGAATTGGGATTCTATTCTTTGATAAAAGCAAATGAAATCATTTCAATGGGAATAAAATGTAGGAAATAAATTTCAAAGAATTGTTCTTGCAATTCGAAGAAAATTATTTTCAGTTCTCTTTGAATGTGCATTTAAAATTGTACTTGAAACATTTATATTAATTAATTTTTAAACTGTCATAACTTTTATTCGCAGTTTAACGGATTTCTAATAGGTTCAACAAATAATCTAATCCCTAATTAAAATCTCTATTTGACTTATGCCTTTCTGTCGTTAATTTAAAATTAATTAGAATGATATATAAAATTCGAATTCATATTTTATTACTTAATAGCGCAAAACATTTCACTTTTTTTATTTTCAAAGCGATAAAATAATATACTTTTATTCCTGGTAGAGCATGTCTAGATTGTCTGTTTTAAACAACATAACGTTTTTAGGCAGGTATATTACCTATAAGTTGTGTGGCATCAAAATAGTTAAAAACATCAAATTTTTATAAAGCAAACCATTTGCATCAGAGACTAAATTAGCAGACTAAAGTAGCAAATTTAGTATTTTCGGCATCGGTTTTTGGCTTTCCTCTAATAAATAGTGAGTAATATTTATATTAGAAATTGGGAATTAAGCTTTAGGAATAATTAAACTAATTGACATTAAATATTTATAAAGTAAACCATTTGCATTCCTGTAATAAATAGTGAGTAATATTTATATTAGTAATTGGGAATTATGCTTTAGGAATAATTAAAGTTTCATTTAATTAAAAAGCAATCAAAATTTTACCATTTTTTCTTTATTTGACAAAATTAGCATCACTTTAAAATTTAAAAAAAATTCAGTGCAATTTTTTCTTGGATTTAAAAAAAACCTTTTTGGATATTTGTCATGCAGCACACTTTTATAATTGACTTTATTGAAATGCTCTGTTAACTGCTAATGGAACACTCTATTTTCACAATATAATCTTTTATTCAACAGAACTTGTTAAATTTGTATTTCAGAAATATTTGATTTTCAGGATTTGCTTATGTACTTACGTTCAAATTTTTATAAGTATTTCATATTTTTTAATATTTTTTTATAATTTCATAAATTTGTAATTTATTTAGAAAGAATGCGAATCTGTATTATAAAAACGCAGTCGATAAAGTATGTTTTGTATCAAGATAACATTAACACATCACGATTCTTCGGACTAGAGATTTGATATTTTTTTTTTCTTTTCCTTTCCTTTTTTCTTTTCTTTTAATTTATTGCTAATGAATGTATGCGCAGAGAAAATGTATGCATTTTCTTTGGTTTGTTTTGTCTGCTTTAATTAATAAACATTCTCTTTCTTTCACGAACTTCAGCCATTATATTTTTCATTGATTTAATATATTATATAATATGCTATTTTAAACATTTTAATTATTAGATATAAATATTAGGTATTTCATTTATTTTAATAATTTGATCATTTAATTTCTTTATCTTTAGGTCAACCTTTAGTTTTTATTATTGGCTCAAATTTTTAAAAAGAGCAGTATATAAACAAAATATCAAAATAGTTTTTTAATTTGCCGTAAAAAAACTTTGTTTATTTCTTATAATAAAAAAAGCGCACTTTAAGTCGTTGCAAGCATTGAAACAGTTAAATGAAAAGTATTAAAAATCAAGCTAGCACTATTTAAAAAGTGTCTCAAAATCATTCAGATTGAATTATTTAAAACAATGTATTCTTCTTATGCAGTAAGAAAGGCTTGAGTATGGGCAACTAATTTTTCTTCATAAACTTGTTGATATGAGCAGAATATTATATATTTTAGAAAATGCTAATTGAAGTGACATCTTTTCTGGAAAAAAAAATTATTATCTTTAAAAAAATCCTTAAAAAGAAAAGCAATTGTTTGCTTATTTAATGGCAAAACTCTTAGAAAATCAATGAAAATTATAGAACTGGCGGTTCTACAACATCTATTAAAGATTATATTCCTCGAAATAAAAATACTTAAAAATTATAATATTCAATTTTTTTCCTTGTTATATTTATATGCGTGGTTTTGTTTATTATCAATAATGAAAAGCGTATGAAACAATAAAAAACATCTTTCGAAATCTGTTAGTCTATCCAGAAAAATCAGAAAATTATTACCAGAAATCAAAATTTTAAAAGAGCAAATTCTTCTTCTTCATTATTTATAATCCTTTTAATATCCTGAAATTTAAAGAAATTTCATTGAAAATTATCTAATTATTGATTTAAAAAATTTGCGAGTTTATTTAAAATATTTAATACGGAGAAGATTTGATGACAGCTGATAACATAATGCGTATCTATTTATATCATTAATACCAAATATTTATATATTTTTATTTCTCAGTTCTACACAAACAGCATATGATGGTGATCTACAAGTGATAGTAATTACTTATTTTAGAATATTTTTTTTTTATTTTGATTTAATAGAAAATATTTTTAATATAATATTATAGAATTTTTAATATAATTTAATAGAAAATATTTAAATTAGAAAATATTTTTTTTATTTTGATTTTAATAATCAGTGTATTTCCGTATCAGTGTATTGGTTTCTTATATTTTTCTGCTATCTTTTGTCCATAGGCCAAAGCTAATTCGCTTTTTTTATAATTATTATAAGTCTATTTGAAAGGCATGTCTCACAGATTGTAAAAAATAGCTTTGCCATTATTAGCAATCCCAATTTACCCATTAAAAAATAATTAATACAAGATGTTCATAGAATATTAAAAGGAATTCTTACTCTCCCGGTTTATTTTACTAATTATTCTTTGAACTATAAATAAATCATAAAACTTTCTACAAAGAGGCTTCAAAAATAGAAATTCATTCGATTTGGCGTCATCTTTGGCGCTGTTTACTTTTAGAGACACTTTCACTAATTGTCAGCAACCCTTGCTACAACTTTCCGCAATCAAGATACCTAAGTCTCAGCTGAACCATTTTCACACTCAAACAGAAAAGACAGCAAACAAAAGACCCTAATCCTTACGCGCTTTCTTCTGCAAAACAAAAGATGGAACTTTTTCCCCCGCCAATTCTCATCCAGATAGAGATCGAAATAATGTGACCACTGGGGCAAAAGTTCCCACACGTGTTTTGTTAAATACCCCCTTTTTCAGACCCGTGTTCCATTATGGCCGAATGCCATTGCATAATGCGGGTTTTTTTTATTTGTTGATTATTTTTCTCGCTGGCAAAAATCAGGCAGAGAAAAAAAGGGGGGTTCCGTTAATGATTGGCCATAAAAACCAGAAGCAAAACCCATTGGCAAGATTCCTAATAGCCGATGACTGATGGAAGTGGTGATTGTTTAGATTTCCTGCTATATACGGAAGATGTTACAGGAAGTAGCCTATCATTGTTGAGGTTCTAAATATACACACTAAAATCCAAAAGAGTGAAAGTATGTTTCTATTCTGCTCGCATTGTCTGTGTGTGGTAGCTTTTGCCTTTCCTTTTATTTCTGGTTGAATAGCAATTTCCGCAACTTTCAACTGGATCAGTTTCCTGTTAGGTCGCAAAATATATGATTGATGATTGAAACATGCATTTCATATGGATGATGAAGAAAACAAGAAAAAGAAAATAATGTCATTTGTTTGCGATAAATATCGTATAGGAACACGCAGGAATTTTAAAAGAAATCTTTTATCGGAAGGTGGATGGGTGTCAAAGCAGGCATTCCGAAACAATGAATGCAATGAACCTTGACTAATGGATTCTTGTTTCATGACATGGGATTTTGATTCAAATTCTAATTCGGGGAAAGGATGAAACCATCTACAGTGTGAAGAACCTTCAAGTTCTATAGGTATACCGATCAGATGACATTATGGAATTCTAATTTTCTAGTGCAGTTTTTGGTTGTCTAACTACGAAACTATTGTACAAAAACTATTTTGAGATTTCTAATATCTAGAAGAACCAAACTTCGTTTGGCAGGGTTGTGTGTGTGTGTGTGTGTGAAATTGTTTTTTTTTTTTTTGGTGAAAATATTTAGATACAAGTCACATGCTGATTGCATATAAACCTTTTCCAATCTTACATGCATGTAAACTGATCATTTAAATAAATAAAAATATGAATGTATTTAGTTTAACATGTTATTCGAAACCATCTGCTATATGACAATATTCATTTAGTTTATCTATCATATTTTTGAGCTTACATTCAGTTAGCATGCTAAAATCGAGTCCGAGATGGCACTTTACGACATTGCTAGCATGAGAGCAGATAGAAAAAGGCTGTAATAGTTAGTTATATTTTTTTTGGTACAAAATTGCGTTTTTTAGGAAATACACCTACTTATATAGATAAACTAAATACAAAAATATTAAATATAAATTACATAAGCAAAAAATAAAGCAAAAAGCGCAACCGAACCAGGACCTACGTCATTCATATTGTTCTGGCTACTATACGGCACTGCCCGCACTTCGAAGCAAAAGTTACTTATTCAAATATTGAGGAAGAGTTCTTTTTTTGTGTGTGTGTGTGTGTTTGTGTGTGTGTGTGTGTGTCTGCGTGTGTAAAATCGCGTTTTTTCAGGAAAATAGACAAACTTAAAAAGCAAAACTTTATCTAAATATAAAGTTTGATCCAAATCGTTAGATCTGTTCCCGATACACACGAAATAAACTTATATATATACAAGACTTACTCTTTTAAAGTTATAAGATAAATTGAAACTTGTATTTCTTTTTTTATTATTATTATGATTAGAACATTTTTTTTTATTCTTAAAAATTTAAGATAAGAAAAATTTGCTGTTTCTTATTAATTATTTTTGTTTCTATTTTTTCCTATTGAATATTTTTATAATGTTGCGCAACTTATAAGAACACATTAAAACTAAAAATATTTTAATTTTAATTATGGAAATCATTTAATTACAACCAATGCAACATTTAAATTAATTTAAAATATCGATGCATTTCGATATCACAGTCACGAACTTCGCATACAGTTAGTTCCCAATAATGTAAAATTTATAGAATATCAGTTCTACTCAAAATTCGGATGGAATAGTCAGGAACATGGATGATGTGCATTTCACTTCTGAGAGGGGGTAGGAGGTGACACAGTGAAAATGATAACTCTAGAGATGAACTTTCCCAAGTCATAAACTAATATACAACGCTGTAAACACAAGTTTGGCGAATTTTGCAGAGTAAATAATTTTTTTTTCTTTCAAAAAAATTTTATTTTGAATAAACGCCAACAAATATCCTTAAAAATACATTCTTGGAGTTAAAAAAAAAATTGTTCTTCTTTTTAATACTGCGTTTATATTCATGAAAACATCCTCGGTGAGTAGGGAAAAAAAAGAAGAAGAAAACCGTTTGATTATGTCCGTTAATTTTAACTGAATGGTGAATAAAATATCGGCTTGGGAAAAGGAGGAGTACTCCTCCCCCCCTCTCATTCACCACATCTTTGAGAATTATCTATTACTTTAGGATTTATAACCAATTTTAACATCTCATAGCCATTTGCACAGATATAGTTTCTAAAAAATTTGTTTTGGATTTAAAAAAGTATAAAAACCATAAAAAGGATACTTTCTGAATCCGAAATAAAAGTTTAGAAACTACATACATACAAATCCTTATAGAATTTTCTTTTTTAATACATTCTCTATACATTCTTTTCTCAATACATTCTCTCTTCAATACGTTCTTTATGTACACTTCGTATATGAGAAAATTAAAATAATATATAAATATTTCATTATGCTAGTTTTTCTTTTTATGCGTCGTAAAATACATAAAATAAAATATGAAAGAGAAATATTTTGTCATTTCCTAGCTAACTTCTTCTTAGGATTATTAAAAGGATAATTATCATAATATAAGGATAATTATTATTATAATATAAGGATTATAATTTCTCTTAGGAAAAATTAATTAATTAATATATTGTTTTAATTATGAATATTATATCATGTAGATATGTTGAATGCTGTATTCGAGTCAATAATAAAATTTTCAGTTTTTAGACATATAGAATTTTTTTAAATTATTCAGTTTAAATATCAGGCCTATAAATTTAACCTGAAAATATTAATAAGTTTGTATGTCTCTATATAAGATATCTCTAGCACAGACGGGCAGACCTCGAACTACCAAATTTGATATGTAGTTACTTTGTCGAATAGGGCGCAATCATTAGGGCTGTGTGGCCTGGTGGTAAGGCCCCGGCTTTGGAGACGGAGGGCTTCAGGTTCGAGACCCGATTCCACCGAAGAACCGTCATATAAGCGGGTCTGGTGCAAGTTAAATCCATAAGGGTTCGAATTCCTTTCATTAATAATTCTGATTGTATTTTAAGCTTCTTTAAATACATTTTCATTGTATTTCTATGTTGTCTTTTTTCATTATAATGATAAAAAAGACGGTTATGATTCTTGAAATGTATGTTTTCAAATTCTCTCTTAAGATAAGAAAAAATATACAAGAGTTATTAATAAGATAATCTGATAAATAACTTTAATATATTCCAGTTTCGAGAAATTATTTGAGGTTTCATATGGTATAAGGAAATACTAAAAACATTAGGAAAAACTATATTTCGCCCTAACATTGACTCTACGATCTTCTTTTTCTGAATAGAATTTACTGACACTTTTAAAACACTTCTGGAGTTCTTTAACTTAAAGACGAAAAAATAAAAAAAATAAAATAGGGTTGGGTTATCCATTCTTGCGTTACCCATTTAATGATATACATTGTCAATAAGCATGCAGGAAAACAATTAGATAAGAGAGTGAAGATATTTATTTACAGAGCGGTTAGACGATCCCAAAGTTTCTTTTGTACTAAGATGGCGAAACTCTTTAAATTTAGTGGTATTATTGCAGTACCTGGCCTTCTATTTAAAATAAAAGCACTAAGAAAATTTAACTAAACGAAAATGAAATGTACGAAATAAATTCTAAGATCCAGATAACTTTACAGGCTAACATAATTTTCGAAACAAATAAACATTCATAGAAATATGTTATAAAAAATTTTTATTCATTTTTTTCGTACAATTTGTATACACTTTAAATATTTATAATAATTAAGATATTTGTCAAAATAATTTAGTAGCAGTTTTTTTAGCATAAAGGAAATCGAAAATCAAATTCTTTTGAAATTGCTGATAGTATTTGAAAAAAAAAAAAAAAATCCGATGAAAATATTTTTTTTCTTTTTCTACAATTTATATGTATATTTTCTTTATATGCTTTAATGTATGTTTTCAACATTAGATGGCAGCACGAAACTTTTTAAATTTGGTGTTTTTGTAATAAACATCATAACTTTTCCCAAAATTTAATTTAGTTATTAAATTAAGAATCATTAATTATCCACTTTTGATTAAGATTTGTACTTTTCAGATATATTTCGATATATCTGTGTTGTAACTATAGTTTGTAAACATTACTAGATATAAACATATCTAAAATATATTGAAATCAAAATAAATAGAAATTTTGATTTTTAAGCAGCAGTCGAATCATTCTTATAAGATTCATATTATTTTTTAAAATTTTAGTTAACAATGTTATATCAAAGACATCAATGATAGAATTTCGAAGATTGTTTTTTTAATATTAATAGTACCAGATTATACAAATACGATTTTAAAAATTCAAAAATAAAGTAAGTTTTGCAAATGAAAGAGACAACAGGATATAAAGAAGTAATACAAATTCTTTAATTGTTATAAAAAATTAAATAAGAAAAATGTTTATCAAAATGATTATTCGAAATTTTTTATTTTTTAATTTAAAAATAAAATGGAGATTTTAAACCGAGAGGGAAAAGTGTCTTGCTCGTTATTTGCTTTGATTATAATTATATTTTAATCAGTATAAATAGGTTTCGAATCTTTTTCATGAAGAATATAATATTGCTTATCAATTTCGAAGAAAATTCAGTCAAAAAATTTTTATGTTAAATTCGATTAAATTTTTTTTTCTCATTTTTAAAAAATTGTATTTTTATCTTCCAGCATTTTTATCGATTGAAGATTTACTTCAGCTTCATAACAAAATCACTTTCTAATATCTATTTTGATGATGCTGATTATTTTGTGATAGAAACTAATTTTTAAACCAGATGTTTACAATAATCAGACTTTAAAATTGAAAAACAAATATTTTCATTAATAAAATTGTTCACATTTAAAAAGAATTTCTAATATCAGTTCTATATATTTTGTTATTTCAGCAAATATTTGAATCATCATCGCCCATCAATATACAGTTTTGGGAGCAATCCAATAGAATATTTTTATACAAAATAATCCAAAGAAACAAAATAAAATTTTAGTGTGTCCCCAATTTTGATTCTTTCCAGTCTTTATTGAAAGTTTAATCTTTGGTTGGCGCTGCCGTGGTTGTAACATCTGTGGAGTTGTTACTTGTTGATGATTCTACTGCAGTTTCCACATTACGAGACTCGCCAACTTGCTCTGGATTGCCATCTATAAAATTGTTTTCCGTTACTTCGTTCAATCTTTCATTAGAGGCTGCAGCTTCAAAGTCGATGGATTTTTGGACCATTTTGCCGCCTTCTGTAACTTCATCAGTGATTGCATACGCTTGAGTATACAATGGCTCATCTTCAACAACAAGGTCTTGGACAGAATCCTCCCAATTGGCAGCCTGCTCTTGATGTGCGGTTTCGACAGGCACCTGCTGATGAGCGTTACTGAAGGTGAGGTATGGAGCTTCACCAGAGAACCTGAGGCCAGGGATGGCTACTCCGTAGATGTTGGTTTTGTCGATTCCGAAGAATCCGTTGTGGCGGTGGGAGTAGAGTCCTGGCTCGTTGCTGACGACGTCCGCGCGGTATCCGTTGTGGTCGGCGACATAGTTGACGATCCTGACACGTCCATCGGCGACTCTGAGGCCGTAGGAACCGATTTTGTTGCCGTATTGGTCGCCGGTTTCTCGACGGAAAGAGCCTCCCGAAGCGTGGTCTTCGTTGTAGCCGAACGTGTACTGGCCGAGCGTCTGAAAGATTTGAAATTTTTTTTACATAAAATGAATCATCAATAATTCATTACAAAAGAAACCTCATTTTACTGTGGAATATGTCAGCATTAGCAAATAATAGGACCACTATAAGAAAATATTAAGTTTAATATGTCCTTCATGAAAAATTAAAGAATAAGAAAAAGTAAGGAAGGAAATATTGAGTTAGATTTTGTTCAGTCGTTAGCAAAAAAAAAAAAAAAAAAAAGGAACACCTCTGTAACTTTCGTATTTAGTATCGCATCTCCATAAAATTGGTGTCGATGGAAATGGCTTAAAGGGACAGATTTGTTGAGATACACAAACTGGTTAACCGAATTAGTAAGCATAGTTAATTAAATACTATCTCGAAATTTTTCCATTACGAAAATCAATATTTTTCAATAATTCGATTCATCAGGTCTTTTTATGCATGTGTATCAAATTTCGTTACAAAATTCGTAGTAGTTCGTGAGATATATTTAATTTGGTTTGCTGAAAATTTCGCTGAAAAGGGGCTGATCCACCGAGGACCTATATTACGTCTCAGCTTGTAAATAGAAAAAATAAAGACTTTTTTCGCGTTTTTATCCCGGGTTTTTCGGAGGAGCAAACCACATAACTCAGATTAATTTTTAATACGAGTATTTTTTTTCCTTCAAAATATAATTTTTTTTTTCTTTTTATTTAAATATTGAAGAATCACCACCACTTTTGATTATTTAGTTTTTTTTTAATTGATACCGCCCTAAGAAATTAACATACATAAATCTTCTCGAATTATGAAATTAAGTACACTTGTGTTATAATCGATGACAAAACACTTGTTTTATATTTTATTTCTTTACATTTCATTCTTTTCTTTTTTTTTACTTTTTATGACAATTATCAATTGGTAATAAATTAAATAAATTTTTGGTCCATATATGCGGTAGCTCCTGGTGAGTTTCTGTAACAATAGATCTCAAGATTGGACCGCAGAAGATAATTAAAATAAAAATTTATGTTTAATTCATTAATAAAATAATTTTTCTTTTATATCTTAAATTTCTATGAGAGGAGGATGATGGAGATCATTAATCATTTCATTTTCTAAGACCCATACTACCGAAATTCAGTAGGTTTTCTTTTAAAATATCATGGGTAGCGATATTTAAATTATAATCATCCTGTGTTTACACAAGCAGCTAACTCGGGATTATGATATTCGAAAATAATCATTTTATAAAATTTTCTGCCATTTTTTTTCAATAAAAGGCATTCCAAATCATCCTAATTCAATACAATTTGTTCAAAAAATTATGTGCGCTTGTAATAGGCTTTCCTATAAAGGAAAAACAAATGTTTATTGCTACTTCTTCTCAATATAATAAGATTTTTACACTTCATATTATAAATTTTTAAAATTATTTCATAATTTTCTGAGATTTCTTATGAAATCTATTTTTGAGATGGAAATATAAATGCTTATTTCTCTGCTGAAAAAAATAAGCAAGCTTACGTTTTCGCTTTTGTACTGATCGCTGAAACCTTTCTCGGGTATTTGGATTGTCTGCGAGTTGACATTATTCCACAGGAAAATGCATGCGATGATAAACTTCCAAAATATCTGTTGAAGAAAAAAAAAACTTGATATTAGCAAGGCATATATATAGAACAATTAACTTCCTTTATGCAAAAATGAACGTATGCAATGAAAGAATATATATAACGAGCTAATAATTGTAATTAAACAAAATAAAAGGGTTTAAAAACAAAACATTTTTTTATTACAGCCGTATTCTTTTTTCATTCATAATTCAACATGTTTATCAATCAGAAACAAATTTCAAAATATGCATTTTTAAATATAATTGTTTACACAAAAAATCACGGAAAAATTCCGATGTTGATTTTTTTTTATATTACTATTCCATTTCAAGTTATCTGTTACATATTAATTTTAAAAATATTCTATTTTACATGGAACATTTAAATAAAAATTTTAATACTGAACTAAAAAGGCACAAAAAGGCAATTCATTGCATAACTGTAGCTTTATTAAAATTTGATGATAAAATGTATTTTCTTCATATTAGACTTTCGAATGCATATATCGCCTGATTTACGGGGATTGTGAATTAAATGTTCATCTCACTCTTATCTGAGAAGTTCTATTAAAACAAATATGTATAAAAAAACCGTGCGCACTAAGTTTGAGGGGGTGAAGCAAATAGTTAGCTAAAATTGTAAAAAGCAACTATGATTAAAAAAAAAAAAAAGGTGAGATCTACTCTCAGAAAAAGCATATCAACAAAAAAATTACTTTTTATTGCAAAATAAGTAGCAATGCAAAGAGGAATATGCCAATAATGCGATTTATAAATGGCACAATTCGCTAAAAAGTATGATGTGGAAGTTGCCACAAAATTACCATAATGATATCAGAAGTATTGCAATTCCTAATTCAAATGAAAACCGCCAATTCTTATTAAAATTTCGTCAAATATTACGTTAATAGTAGGAGTCATTTAGTTTAACGGGTGGAGGTTTTTTTTTTGACAATATTAATATAAGCCATTAAATACAAAATTGAATTTTTTATTGTAATTTGAGTTTTGGGAATTAATAAAGCAGAGAGTGATGTAGCAGCCAAGGAAAACGGAGGAGCAAAAATAAATAATCACCAGACTTGTAGGATCTACGAAGACAAAATATTACGGAGATTTTTTTCACTTTTTGAATATAATTTAATAAGAAAAGAAAAATAGTCAAGCCGTGGGGAATTATTAGCCGTTGTTATACTGCTGGATACGAAAGTTAGGAATGACTACCCTTATTTATACATAGTGTAATTAAAGGAATATATTCGAAAATTTCTCTCATTTATTTATGGTATCATAAAAAAACATGCACAAAATAAGATTTATAAATAATCAGTGAACAAGCAAAATTCCAAGATAAAATTGAAACGTATAAAACGGAATAAAAATAAGGGGAAAAAATTATCGTTTGTTTATTATGCATTAAAACGCTAAAATAAAAACAATAAAAATTATATATGATTACAATCGTTCATAAACATAATAAGTAAAAAAATGAAATTATATTCAAATATTTCAAACTCTTCTTCATTTTCTTTTATATGCCATGCTTAAAATAAGATTTCAAATAAATTTTTACATAAGATAAAAGTGCTGGTGGTAAAAAAAAAAAAAAAAATAAGGAATCAAAATTACGGAGTAAAATTTGCAAACTGCATGTAATGCGTCTAAATTCAGAAACAAAGAAAACAAATAATTATTCATAAAAAAGAACATATTTCGTATAATGAATGCCACTATCTTATCTCTAAATGATAAAACTTTAATTTGAGTAAAGAAAAAAAGATCCAAGTTAAAAAAAGCAAGAATTAATGTCATGAAAAAAAAATTTTAAACGATACACAGAAATAATATAAAATATTACAATATCGATGAGTTATCATACAGATAGAAAACATTAATTATAATTGTTCGATCAAAAGAGCAACAAACCTCCATCTCTTCCGTCAAGGAACAGAATGTTTACTTTTTCCCAAAACCCCCCTCAAAATGTTTTTATAGTGGAAAGTGGATTATCCACTTGATTTGAATCCTTCAAATTGGCCTTCGAAAATTTTCCTGGATCTTCTTCAATTCCTTTTTTTCCCATTGTTCTAGTGGTGTCCGAGGAATTCTTGGCTTAAACAGAAGATTTCAACTGCGACGATTCAATACCAAATAACGGAGTTCGAGTAAAACGATACACTGAAGCATCTACAAAGCGAATTGTTTACTTTGGAATAACGGGAATTAGATTTTGGCAAGGAAATATTGTTTGCGAGTCTGTGGTGTCCATTGTTTTGAATAGAATTAAATGGGCTGAAAATTATTTGGGGAGTTTCTCTCTAAATATCAACTGGAAATTCAAACAACTAAAAATAGTTTTTCTTTTTTTTTAAATGGCTTATCGTAAAAAGGAAGGTCAAACAAAAAAAATATTTTTTTTTTCTCTTCAAATAGAAAAAAATAGGGATATGATATTTCCGTCAATTTTCTGGCACACGTTAGGGTAACGATTTCATTTAAACTTAATGTCCAAAAATGATTTTGTTTGCGTATTATTCAGGACAAAGTAGCAGTTCTTTGTTGACATGGATTAAATCTTCAAAAGGTTTCAAAACCATCTTTCCCATTAAAAGTTTGAGTGTATATGTTTGTCATAAATTAAGTTTTTCTCTGTTTTTTAATTAATTATTTTCTAACCGCTTGAATTCATACTTTAACTTCTAAATTATTCCAGGTTCTGATTTTCTCACTCTCACTCTCCTCACTGCTTTAACTAAATGCTCAACTTAAAGCAACAGTATCATGTGAAAATCACGGTGCTAAAATGTTTTTATACGCATTCTTTTTTCTTTCTGGTATATTTTGATGAGTCACTCACTGGTTATGATTTAAGAAAGAACTTCTTTAAAAATATAATCACGAACGGAAATAAAATTATATGATATCACGAGAACTTTCCATCAGCTCATTTGCATGCATATGAATATATATATATATATATATATATATATATTTACTATGGTCAAAATTAAGAGTTTGAAATATCATTATATATATATATATATATATATATATATATATATATATATATATATATGATTATATGATATATATATATATATATATATATATATATATATATATATATATATATATATATATATGATTATATGATATATATATATATATATATATATATTGTTTCGTAATATCCCGAAAAACTTAACCCCGTAGTTTTTGAGTAACCTCCTAAGATCAAAAAACATATTTTTTTAAAAATTATGGTTCCGTTAGTCTGTTTCTGAATATAATAAACGACTTAAAAAAACATAAAATTGACGGATGATAAAATTTGGCACGTGATCTCCTTATCAACTTGTAGATTTTTATAAAATTTTAGACTGATTTTTTTAAATATAATAATTTCTAATAAAAGTATTATACCAGACAGCACCTTGCATGACTTATAGTAAATACGAAATATTAACCTTTGGCGCGAATTTAGCATTTTTACTGAATCTATCGTGTCATCCATGGAGATTATTTATTTGGCGATTAAACCCTAGCATGAGGGTAATAGCATTCGAAAATCGAATTTGTATTTTAAATGCGTTTTTCGCAATCGATTGAAATAAAAATTTGTTAAAAATCTACAATTGTATTCACAAAATCCCATACCAAATTTAACATATTTAGCTCATTAAGTTTTTTGAGTTATTGCATTTATAGGTTTCTGAAAGTATAGACCGACAGACGGTCAACCCTAAATTAGATTTGGCTCAAACTTTGACAGGTATCTATGTTGTAGATGTTAAATCTGTGTAACAAATTTTATCTATCTAGTTCTCTTCGTTAGGTAATTATCGCATTAACTTGCATTCGAGCAGCCGGACAGACGAACTTCCTCTAAAGAGATTTTGCACAAAATTTGATAGAAGGCTGAACATTTGGTGCAAAGATTGTATACTAAATTTCATCTCTCTAGCTCAAAGCGTTTTTGAGTTATCTTTCTCATAGATAAACAGACGGACATTCTCAAAAAATGTGTTTTTCGAACTCGAGGAGTTTCTAAAACGTGGAGATTCGTCAAAATTTCGAATTCGAATTTTTTTTAGCGATTACTATGCTTTCTCTATACTGCGTTAATATCTACTATATATACGTGAAAGTAAAAAGGTAATTATTTTTTTTATTTGAAATATTTTTATTAAAGTCAATAGAGAGCATTAGGTTGCATAACATCAAGGTGAAATTAATTTTTGGCACATGCTTTATGCAAAGATATTTGAAAATGATTCTCGATTCTTCATTCATGGCCAAAGTGACAACCGTCCTCTAGATATTCCTTTCCAATTAAACAATTTCCTTGAATGAAACGGAAGCCGTTCCATTATCATAAATTAACAAACAGTTGTCACATCTAACATCGCATACCATCCGCTAATTAGGAATCTATATATCAATGACACTCCGCACTGGGCTGGCCGCGTTTTTCTTCTTCCGCGTCTTCGTGCCCTGCGGCCACCTGCATTCAAGATACTTCTTTATTCTACATTTATAACGGGATTTCGATTGCAACAGGTAGATCAAATGACGTTATCGCATCACTTTTCAATTCATCACGAAACAAAGAAAGAGCCGACCTTCGCCTGCGAAAAAAGACACACCCCTTAGGGGTTGTGGAAAAGATGGATATTTTTCTAAAATCGAGCTTTGTTTTTTGCTGGATGGAAAGATTTAAGAAATGTTTAAGTATGCATGAGACACTAGAGGTTTTTATGTGTTATGTAAAACAGTGTTAACAGCAGTTCAAATAAAATATGTGACAGAGCTAAGAAGTAAGCTCTTCTTCCCATGCTTACAGGTAAAAAAGTAACTTAAAAAGCAAGGGCAGTCATTTTTTTAAAATTATTTTACTCTTACTATTGTGAAGAATAGCTCTAATTAATATTCTACAAAAATAAACTAATAAATATCATTTTACATTAAATGACGTAAATTAAGTAAACTTTCGAGGGGTTTTTTTCTCCCCTCTCATTATTACGCCTTTATTTAACTTGACTTGTTTCATATTTGCAAAAATGAAATTTTGTGACAGATATTTTTACTCTCCTTTACAAAGTAAAAATCTGAAATCCTAATCATTGGTACGTCTCCTGTGAAGAAGAAAATTCGAATATTTTTGGAACTTCATTTTCAGTTCATTGATTTATTTTAATTACATTTTGATTCTATTCTAAACGCGGTAGTAAATTTGATAAAAAAAAAATGAATAACAAGCTTCACAATACTTGTACTATTTAATTTTTAAATATGTTAAAGATTGAAAAAAAAAGAAAATGGTAAAAATAAATACTGTACACAAGAACCCAATACTGTACCAAATTTTCTGTATACCAAAACAATGCATTTTTAGAGAAAATATCTTGTTATTAAAAGTTTTAAAGCAAAATCGTAAAAGTTCAGGTGCTGAAAACCTCGCTATTAGAAAATTAAGCCTTGGGGAATACCATAAGAAAAAAAGTCCTAAACATTCATTAAATATCAATGAATGATATGATTTAGATTGCAATTGCTATTCAGTAGAATATTTACTCAAGGGTAGACATTTATAAAATTTTGTTTGATTTTCTTATAAAAAAATTTATTTTCTATTTTTTAGTATAGTAATAAATGCTTGTTTTAAAAGAATTTTATTTTTTATCTTCAATATTGAACACTATCACACAGGATATGAATTATTGGTGCTTAAATTGAAACTATATTCAAACATACCGTTCCTTTTAATCGAATG
The DNA here is from genome assembly GCF_947563725.1 of Argiope bruennichi. Taxonomy (NCBI): domain Eukaryota; kingdom Metazoa; phylum Arthropoda; class Arachnida; order Araneae; family Araneidae; genus Argiope; species Argiope bruennichi. The sequence continues at coordinate 64,572,256 of NC_079154.1, forward strand.
AATCATATTTAACAATTTTTTTACTTAGCATTTTAATCCACAGCCTTTCGTGCTGTTAACTTCAACTGTCATTCACTCTGGGCAAGTTGTTAAAAAAATCTTCATATGATGTAATTTCTATCTCTTTTAATAATAGAAAGTATTATTTATTTGCGCTAGTGCTCCATAAGCAGACCGTTTGATCTAGACTTAGCAAATTTAACACAATTAAAACTTGGAGAGGCGGAAATATACCTTTCGGTGTAATTTTTTAAAATTTTAATTCGAATATTAATCAATTGAAAATTAAGTGAAATAATTTCAAATAAACTTTTTTTTTTATCTAAAATTAATTTTTACACCATTCTAAAATAAAAAAATAAAAAAACTTTTTTGATCTTTTGTATTTTTTTAGATACGACATATGTTAACGCTCTACAAAATAGATCATTTGACTTAAAACTTCCAGATTTGCCATAGATATAGTTGGCGGGTGAAGATGTGCTTTTCGGAATTTTAAAAAGTAAGAATTTGATTTTTAAAAAAGAGATTTTTGACATTTAACTGCTATAAATTCCAAAACATATTGCTATATAAAGCATTTTTGCTCCATTTTAAAACCTAATAAGTCATCTTTTTAATGATACCAACACAAATGCCGTGCAAATCTCATAAATTTTGGAAAGTTTTTAAAAATGTTTTTTTTGTGTGATTTTTAACAATAGATTTTATTCTTACAGTGAAATTTAAATGGTTTTCAACGTTTCTTCATTTTGTTTCAAGGAAAAAGCAGTGATTCAACTGGATTTCGTTTTCTTTCACTGTTGAAAGCGTAAGAAGAAAGATTATATCTGTTTAAATGAGGAATCAGAAAAAGAAATAGTATTGCTGCAAAAAGTCAGCATTCAGTCAATAATAAATAACAATTATACATTTAAATGCAAATATGATGTTATGTAATTTGACTTCATTTAACAGCTGCACAGAAATTAGGAGGTACACGTGTCCGCAATAAGCATATCTAGGGTTATTAAAGCAGCATAACTTCAATGTTTATCATGATTTGATGTTTAAAAATACTTTGGTAATTATATCAAGTTATGCATAAGAAATTTAATTAAAATTTAATATAACAAGCATTCTTATCGAACCAGTTGATCGTTAAAGGAAGTTCAAATGTGGAATATATGCAAAATAAATTAAAAGAATTGGTTCCAAATATTGATTTAGCGCTCTACAGGTCAGACCGCTTGTCCTATAACTGGCAGAATTGGTATATATATACCTTGGAGGGTGGAAACGTGTATCTAGGTGTGATTTTTTTTCTGAAATTTTAATTAGAAAATAACTAAGTGGAATTTGGGTTGAGTTGAAAACCAGACCCGAAAGACCCGAATATTTGAAACAACCAGAATATTTTTATAAACAAAATATATAAAAATTAAGTGGAATTTTGGAGATAACTTATGAAAATACCATTACACAAAAAATAAATTTTACACCTTTCAAAATTTTTAAAAATGTCTTTCTAATTAAACCAATTCAATAGTCAGACAAATTTTTCCTGAATTTTGCCAATTTTTTAAAAAATATATTTTGTCTAATTTCCAACAATAGGTTATATTATTTCCCTGAAATTCAAACCGTTTTCATTGTTTCATAAAATATTTAATCTTAACTATGGTTCTAAAAATCGTGTGAAGCTAAAAAAGAAAAAGGATTATATTATTATATTTAATATCTGCTGGACGAATGAAAAAGTTATGTTGCAAGACCGTGGAATTTTGAAGACATATGAAACGGACATTTGCGTTTTTAATACTGCTATGATTTCCATTACAAAAATACATGTCTAGAATGGCAATCTGTATCTTTATAAATCACTTGCAAGCTTCCATTTTTCAAGAAAATTCGGTATCTCATATTCAGAAAAGCTAGGAAGGAAGATAAAGATTCGGTTTTGTCCAAAATTGCCAATAATTTCTTATAATAATAAAAAGAAATTTAATTCATCTAAGACGATCATAACAGCAGGGCTTTAATGTCTGAAAAATTCACATAATCATTATCATGAAGTTTTATCTAAGCAATTTTAGTTAAATAAATAAACCAATATAACCAGTGAACCAACTGGAGATTAGTCATTAATAATGCCATCCACTGATAATTCAAATTATATCAGGACATGGGAGATTTCCTGCATATTTCCAAAGATTTTGAAGAATTCAAGAAAATAAATGCATTTGTGGAGGAATCTGCACTGTTTACCACTATTTAAAGGAATGTATTGAAATTTCGGAGCTAAGAAAAAATCTGAAAATTATAAATAATGACTTAAGTACAGTACTGATGGTACCAGGTAATCTTAAAACTCTGAAGGACATGATGTCAAAAATTGTCAGTTTTTTACCAAATATTTGAGAGTTTGTAGATAAGGAAGAACGAAAGCAATTGACCACTTTGTGGCCAATTACCTCGAGGAGAATGTCAGTTTGACAAATCGGTCAATGCAAGGATGGACAATGCTCAAGATAGCAGTCGGCCACAACAAATCCGGTCGATACTGCTACGTTCAGTGGTGGCGAGGTGGTCGGCTGTACGCAAGAAGAAGAAGTCATTAATAATGATCAACGTTACGAAGCTTTACTGTGATAAAAAAAAAACCCACCATAATAATTGTATTTAGACTAAAATTATTGGAGTTTCATAAATTTAGTCTCAAAATTCAATTTTTAACAAATAGAATTTTACACATATTCTAATATTGCTGCATGGTAAACAATGATCACTTAAATTTACATCATATACAGTTTGAAACTATCTTGGCTTAAAATATGCTTTTGTAAACAATAATTAACACCATTTATATCTACTTCATTCTTTACTGTAATAAGCTTCAGATTAAAAATTAATAATAAGGGCGTATCCAATAAAGAACAGTGTGCTATTCATTTCATCCACTGCGGAGAGGGCTTTGTGCTGAAGGTTGACGTCCACAATTGGGCAATTATGAAGTCACAAACCTGCGATGCAGTAAAAATTCACGTTTTGCCAATAATTCCACGTCCTTCATTCACATCATTTTGAAAAGATTGATTTTTCTACATGATGGTGATGAATTTTCCTGTCTTTAAATTACAATGATCATGGATAAATCTCAAATATAATAATTTTAGATCGCATTCCATGGATTACTTTCTGAATACCTTCTTTACCTCCTTGTAAATCCTGGTAAAATTTTAAACCAAATTAGGGAATATTAAGAAATTTTTAATTATATATTTCATTTAGCTCTAATGTTACTTAGCAAGAATGTATAAGGTTCACTTACACACAATAAAACACTGAAAATGATCATAAATAAATATTAATCTGAAGATATATTTATTGCCTTAAACATAAAATTAAGAATTTTATTATTATTTCTTTTTTGAAAAAAAGGAGGGATTTTTTTTTCTCTTATTCGGTAATAACGATTTTTTTAATTATATTTCTTTTAAATTTTCTCCATTAAAGATAAACTATCTCGGCACTTTTAAGAAATAAAGCTATAAAAAATATTTAGTGATTATTTTATATAATTTTGTGAAGTAATTATATTTTATTTTATTATGTCAAAATATAAGGAATTATAATTCAAAATGAATCCATAGTATGTAATAAAAACGTGTGTGTGTGTGGGGGGGGATGCGTACGACAGTTTGGCTGATATTTTTTGAATTTTTTCTCCAGAATAATTCATTTCTGTTCGTTTAAAAAGTGTAATTCACAAAACCATAAATATGGAATAGCAAAAAAATTCTAATAAAATATGGAGATGGTCCCCTAAAAAGCTATATAAACAAAGTATATAAATCTTTCACTGAAGAATTTTAATTAAATAATTGCATTTGAATGTTATTGTACTTTTCTTGGTATAAAAGGACATCTGATTTCTTCATTTTCACTTCTCGATTTCTCATACATCTATACATAGTGATATGGAAGGAAGGATGGTTTCAAAGGTAAGACTTTCTAGAGTTTAGTTGTATCATCTTGCTTTATCTTAACTGAAATATAATGTTTTAGATTCTTAAAAATAAATTAAAAAACATATTAAGCTAATAATATTTTTTCTCAAAATATGGTATTTATTTAACAAGCATTTTTTCCACTCTTTAATATTAATGTAATAAATTTATTCATTAAGTATTTTATACATAAGTAAATTATGATTTCGTTTTCTTTGTACTTAAATGTGAATAGCTTATTATTTTTATTCTGTTATTTTAATTGCACTGTGAAACATGAATGATATAAGGCAGTTCAGAAAAGCATTGTGGCTTTTTTTTTCTGTAATAAGGCCCCTATTTTAAAATTTAAAAAATTGCGATTTCAAATTTTTCAAATACTTTCGTTTATTTATACATGAAATCCTTATGAATTTCATTCGCTAATATTCTTTTGTTTAGTTGTCTTAAGTACAACAGTAAAAGCTTTCTGTTTTAAAGTGTCTAAAAATACCAACATTTAGTTTTTCCTAAACACAAATTTATTGATTAAAATATTATATAATTAAATTTCAAAAATATTTGCCAATTTGTACTCAAATTTTTTTTTCGATTCCGATGATTTTTTTCTTAATTAAAATTCAAACAAAATATATCGATTCTTGAATCGTATGAAAATACAAAAAAGTATTTTGTTGACAATTATTTATTAATTTAAATTAGATGATTAGCAGACGAAATACTATAAGTTATAAAATTCTTACTCGTAAGTCAATAATTCAACGCATTATGATGAGGAGGCAATATAAAACTTCTGCAGAAAACAAAATATATAACATTGCCAAAAAATTCCCGATCACTTAATTGAAATAATCAAATTTTCCTCATAAACATTTAGAATAAAACTTCCAAAAACTAAACAAGTGCAATATAATATCATAAAATATCATAGTAAGTTTTAAACCCCATGTCCTAGAAAAAGAAATGAATCTTAGATTCTCTAACTTCATTTTTGATATGCTATTGTGGTAGCATGACATACTGCTGTAAATATAACTGTCTCTAATTATCATATTTAATGTAGAATTTAAAAATAAAGGATATCAAATGTTTGATGCTTGTTGAAATTTAAACATTATTATTTTTTTGTTTCTGAAATTTTTATTTTTATTACTAGGCTATCGTCTTTCTGCTTTTGGTAGCAACTTGCAAAGCAGTACCTGTGTTATTTAATGCCTTACCAGAAGTTGGTGCCAGCACACAATACAAAACTGAAGATGTAAGTCACACTCTTTTTTTTTGAAGTCCTGATATATATTTAGTTGATCTACACTCTACAAGTCTGCACTGTTTTGAAGTTTGGTTAATGGAGTCGTATCATATTATGTTATATAAACATGAGAAACATAATATTAATTTTTATATTGATTATTTTAAATTATAATAATTTTAATATTAAGGTTTCTTGGACTCTACAAGTCTGAACTGTTTTGAATTTTGGTTAATGTAGTCAATTCATGTTATAGTATATAAACATGATAAACATAATTGCTTATATTATTATAAACAGGTTGTCTGTAATATTACGTGTTTTCTCGTGTTATAAATTGCTCAATGAATTCCAAAAAATAAATAGGGTCAGCAGATGTGGAGAATGTCTTGCGAGCATGAATTGACTGCATTAAAGGAATCAAGTTATTTTTCTGAAAACGTTTATAGTATTTCACCTTCTACTGTTTCACGGCATCAGAAAGAACTAGAATGAAAACCGAGAAAAATGTAAATAGTGGGAAATTTGTTCATATCCAAAAATTATGAAATTCTGAGAGAACCAAAATAAATTATTGTAAATGGCAAGAAAGGGGAAGTTAAAGATGGGAACGTCAATGCAGGGTCATATTATATTTTATTACACTATTATACTATATATTATTATACTATTTCATTTAAGATTAACAACAACAAATCTCGCTATGTCTTTTGCTCTATAATTAAATTTTTTGCACTTTATTTTATTATGCTGATAGTTTATGATCATGGATAGGATGTAAATTTCATTAAAAGTCTTCCTATTATAGAGAAATGCTAAACTAGATTGTTATAACAAATATACAATAAAATATATCTTCATAAATTGCATGATAGCTGTTAAAAATAGATCTAGGCAAAGCAATGATATTTCTTTTCTATCATAATTACAAGTATATGGAAGAACTAATGGCTGTGGTCTCCACAAAACTTTCTGGCATACTCTCTAATAATCTTATCATTCTAGAGAACGCCTTACACAGTTACAATACAATACAATATCTACAATAGTTACAAAATATTAACTTTAGGCGTGAAATTAGTATTTTTACTGAATCTATCGAGTCATCCTTGGCGAGTTATTTGGCGATTAATCCATAGCATGTATTCATAGAAACCAAAAATCGAATTTGTGATTTAGATATTTTTTTCGCAATCAATTGAACCAAAAATTTGTTCAATTGGTCATTACAAAACTGCAATTGTAGGCACAAAAATCTATAACAGATTTGGTATATTTAAATCACTGTATTTTTGAATTACCGAGTTTGCTTGTTTTTGAAAGTACAGATCGACGAGCAATCCCCCCTTAGTTGGATTTGGCTCAAAATTTGACAAGAGTCTACACTATAGATGTAAAATATGTGTACTGAATTTTATCTATCTAGCTGTCTTCATTTAGTAATTATGCCATTAACTTATATTCGAACAGCCGGATAGACGGAATTTCTCTGACCCGATTCACAATTTGATAGAAATATATAAATCTGGTGTAAATATTATGTATCGAATTTCAGCTGTCTACCTCAAAGCGCTTTTGAGTTATCTTTGTCACAGACAGACATTAGATTCGTCAAAAATCTCAAGTTCGAATTTTTTGACGATTACTATCCTCTCTAAATATAATCCGCATATGGGAAAGAAAACAAAAATGATTTATCGAAGATCATGATGATTACTTAAATTTTTTCATTGTACATTATCATCAAATTAATGAGTATTTTCCAGATGACATAGGCATAATCAGTGGATATCTTTTGTATTTACAGAACCATGGTAACTATGCTTTTGGATATTCAGAAGACCACACCAGTGGAGGTAGTTTCAGAAACGAAGCAGGCGATTCACTAGGCAATAAAGTTGGATCCTACGGTCTGCACGACGCAGACGGTCGAGCCCGGGTGGTCAATTATGTTGCTGACGGAGCCGGATTCAGAGCCGATGTCCACACCAACGAACCAGGAGTTGACCCAACCCAAGACTCGGCAGATGTCACTGTCAACAAAGCACTTGTAGTGGCTGCTGCCCCAGCAGTGGTTACCCATACTAAAGCTGTAGTAGCTCCCGCTGTAGTTGCTCCTGCTAAAGCGGTAGTCGCCCCTGCTCCTGCCATTGTTTCTCATAGTCATCTCCATCCCTCGGTTGCCCTCTTGCACTCTCCCCTATATTCTGTTCATGCCCCCTTTGCTGTAGGGCCTTTACTGGTTCATGGACATCGAGTCATCTTATAATTTAATCAAATACTTCAAGCGGTGAATATGATTTACAGACTGGTGCTACAACGATCATGGACTTGAATATGCAATACAATCATAAATGGCAAAATCTTGCAAATTCTCCATTAAGATATGTTTTATCTTATTGTGTAACTGCTTTTAAATTTCCCATTTCTAGCAAATATTTTTTTCTCTCCTGATATTATGACTGCTTGCCTATTCTGAATTTGTTTTGTAATAATATTATCTTAATTTAATTCGGAATCAAATAGCATATGATGCCAGTAGATATAAAAAAGGTAAAAGTTTATACTTGCTTGATATAAAAAAATAACGAGCACATTAAGTGATGTTTACATATTTTAATTTCTTTTTCTTAGCATAAAGATTGAGATGATAATTGAAATGCAACTTTTTCTCAATATTCGTACTTTTTTATAAATATTTATTCTGGATAAATAGTTCCAAAGTTATTTTTTCCTTAAAAATTAAATTCAAAATCATTTTTATACCTAATAGATGTACTACTGTACCAAAGCGAATAAATACATTTCCTCGATTATAAATGCAAATTTATAAAGCTATGCAATATATTTGGTTTTGAACTACAATCTGTCCAATAAGTATTTAGTAGCGGTCATTTCCGAAATAATACAAAATAATATTTTAAATATTGAATAAGCAAGTTCTTTCAAATTGCAGTGTACGATGTTAACATTTATGAGGTTAATATTTGTAAAATAAATATTATTAAACTACTGTTAAATCTTTGGGAGAAGAATTTAATGTTATAAGGTACATCAAATTATTTCTAATGGTGTTATTTTTATTTGGTTTATATGGATGTTCTATTAGCTTCTTTAAGGTGTAGGTATACAAACAAACTTCTTACTTGAGTGACATGTCTATATTTATATTTTTAACATTTTCAATAGAATGGTGTTATAGTTACTTTGTAATTTAATATTGTATGTGTGCCGGGGCTTTCTGATATATACATATGTGTATATTAATTTGTTGCAATGCTAGATGTTTTTGTCAAATTGAAAATTAATAAAATTGAATTGCAAACCATATTTGTTGTTATTATTTTCTAAACAACATGATGATATCATTTGAATGTTTTAATTTATAGTAAACAAACACTGCTCTTTTTTTTTCATTTTTTTAAATAAATCATTTGTAATGAAGAAAGTAAATAAGAACCCGTATCAAGTACCCTAACAATTGCAATGATTCCTCCTTTTGAAATATATGCCTTTTCCGACTCATCAATATCGAAAAATCCTTAAATCTCTCTATATAAATCATAACTTATTAGAGCACTTGACGTAAGCGTCTGTGTGTGCACACTTAAGTATTTTCAATTGTGTGTATCCCAGTATCATTTCCAAATGCTTAAAATCTATTTTGATGAAATTTTGTCATGTGTTGTTCGTCATCAGATAAGATAGAAGATAAATATAGAAGTTAATCCACATTCCACCCCACCTTTTCAATATAGAGTGAAGATAAGATATTTAAATTTATATAACAAATAGATTATTTGTTATATGTATTTAAAGAACTTAATGAAATCTGACTTCCAATTCACAACCAGTTTAGTTAAGAGTATAGCGAGGCTAAATCTTCTATAGTAAAAAAGAACCTCACAATGATAAAAATCTACATTGCATCCTCTTCCTAATTAGTTGATATTGGATTCAATGTTAACTCACTGCCAAGTTGTTCACTTTGGTTAAGCGAATACATTATCTACATTATATATATATATTATCTACATCTATATATATTATCTACATTTATCTATTCCATTAAATAATATAATAGTGATGCATTCTAGACCATACAGATGAACTGAACTAGATACCGTTCCGAAATTTCTATTTGATTCTTTTTCCTATACAAAGAATCTAAACATGAAATACATTTGCTCATTTTTTGGAAATATACCAGAAGGCCAAGGGAAGATTAATTCCCCCAAGTTACCATTCCCTAAACTAAACTAATTTCTATATCGAAGAGCGGAGGAAATATGCATGTTCCTTTTAAGCACATTTAAGCACTTTAAGTCATGTTATGCTGTTTAACTAAAGATTCACTGCATAAACAAATATTCATGGAAATTTTACAAATCTTATAAATAGAATAAAATTAAATTACTAAAAGATAAATTGCGTTTTTACTATTTAACTCTTTATTTACCAAATTATTTTATCATCATTTTTTCAAATCTATTTTTGAACCAGTAGTTAAGTTTTGGTTACAGAATAAACCCAGGAAGAAGAAAAAAGCTTTTTTAATTAATTAAAATAATTCGATCAATTAAAATAAGAATAAAATATTTTTAATGTTACTTTTTAGTTTATTTAAAAGATTTTTAATGTTATTTTTTAATTTATTTAAAAGATTTTAATGTTATTTTTTAGTTTATTTAAAAGATTTTTAATGTTATTTTTTAATTTATTTAAAAGATTTTAATGTTATTTTTTAGTTTATTTAAAAGATTTTTAATGTTATTTTTTATCAACTGCTTTCTATTGAATTTATGTTCTTCGGGTTCTTTCAAATACTGTTAGAAATAATAGTCATATTGTAAAGATATCAGTTGGATTTAAGCGGTACTTTAAAGTACCATAGGTAAATAAAGAGTTAAGACTACTTATTTTTACTGTCCAAAATTGAAAATGTATTGTTGTAATTAGGGTTGCATATATTTGCTGTGATTCCAATTATTAGGACGTTTTAGAAAAACAGTTTTATTTACAATTTAACTAAAGAAAGTAAGCATTTGATTTTTACTACGAGCTTCGCCGAGGCAGTGCGCGAGAACGTTCCGAAGAGAAAGAGAGAGAATAGCTTTTTTTTAGAAGTATACCTGGATGATGAGCGGCCGGCAATTACTTCACACACAGCCTCGACGGAGCCTGTAGTTTATATATATCAGATATGATTTATTATAGATATATATGATTTATGGCAGATACATATGATTTATGACAGGCATTCACTACAGTGTCTCAAACATATTAACATTCAGTATGAGGAAAATCGGATAAACTTTTTCAAATCATTTGATGATTTTTTTTCAATCTTTTTTATGCTTTACATTTAAAAAAATTATAACTTGGTTAAATTTTAAAAAAATTAAAATAATTTTTTCGAAAAAAATTTGAAGTCGATAGCAACCTCTAATCAGAAGCATTACATCAAGTTCGATTTTTGTATCTTAAATTAATTCTTAATTTAATAATAGCGATAACGTACACTCAGAAAAATATATTCAATAGCATCGCAAAGCATTTGTGCATAAACGCAAGAACTTAAATATTAAAAAAAATTATTTAAAGCTATTTTTCAAAAATTTATAAAGTTGGAGAAAATATTGCTCAGGAATTAATTAAAAATCATTGAAACGTTAATTTTTTAAAAATTTTAAACTGCTATAAAAGCAATAGTTTTGCAATATTGTCGGAAGCTGTTGATGAAAAATATAACAATATTAATTAGTATTTAATAAAAATGTAATTAAAATTATGAAAAATTTCTTTGCAGTAAAAAAGTTCGAGAAATGAAGCATTTCTAACTGAAAAGTAACTAGGTTCCAAATTTGATAACTCTAAGCACAAGCGTTTCGCCCTGTAAAGTATATTCACCGATTTTTGCATAATACAATTTAGAATTAATTATCATTTTAAAATCAATCAAACATTGTCATATCAAAATCAATCGATCAAATATTCTTTATAACCATTTTATTCCAGAAATTTAGAAAGATATCATCACTAATAACGATTACTTAGAAATCTGTGACAAAACTCACTATCACTTCCATCTTCGACTTCACATTATCTAGAACTACCCACGAAGATATAACTCAGGCTTAACTCAGCAGATTAACCCAAATGAAATGACTCCAAAGGAAACGAAAGTGAACCATCAGAAGAAAAATAATCAACGAAACCGTCTTGTTATGTAACAATCCAATCACCCCCTCTTGGCGGAAGAACATCATCCCCTAATCCGAAGATTTTGTCAAAAAGAACCGGGTGCTTAGCATTAATAAGGGAAATCAGATTAAGAATTAATTCCTTTTTTGTAATTCTAATGAGTTACTAGTTCAACGGAAGAACTGGTTTGATATTCTGAAATAGTCCCGGCCCCTCTTCTCTGAGAAAGTATAAAATCCGAGTGCCGAAGTTGAGTTGGTACATTCAATCGGTACTCCGAATCAAAAACATACCATCCTCTTCTTCCTCAGCTGTCTAATTATGAAGGTAAGCATAGTTGAAATTAGTAATCTCGATGTTTTTTAATTAAATTTTTAAAATTATTTATCTAATGTTTAGCTTATTGTAATCTGTACACTTTCTTCAATATTTTTGTGGAATAATTGATTTACTCTGTGACTCGTAGCTTGTTCTTTTTTGCTCTAGGAATAAAGTAACTAAGTATTAACCATTATTCTTAAAAAAACTGCTTGAATGAACTTGCAAACGAATGATTATCAACATTTTTTTAAATGATTTCCTTGATTTGTTTAATTAGTTTTAATTTTTCTTTTTAAAAAGTTCCTTATTACAATTATTCTTAATAAATAAGCTAATGTCAAAGACGCATTATGGAAAAAAAATGCAAAAAACGAGAATTTTAATGAATTTTGGTAATTAATTTGTCTGTAACTTCTTTTCAAAAATCAGTGATAATTAATTAAATATATCCAATAAAAATAATTCATTCTTTTCATCTAGAGTAATTTATTTAATTCTATATGATAAAAAAATGTATAATATTCTAGTTATCAAAAATGCATAAAAGAAACAGAATCTTTCACAGAATTACTTTTTTGCAATTTTATTACAATTAACTACCTTGTTTAATATTTTTAATCATAAATCAATTGTAGGAATGAGCTAAGACTTAAAATTTCTTAAACAAATATCAAAGTTGGTAAAAATATATTTATGACCATAAGAATATCAAATGAAGTAACAGAACCATAAACTAAGCTCTATTCAGATAGTGATCCTCATAGCAGATACGAAATTCTAACTTTAAAAAAATGTTCAATAAGTTCATTTTAATATCTAAAATAGACTTATCGTGCTTATGAAGATAAAAAAATCTTCGGGATAGTTCTGTTTAGTCTATAACGGAAAGAATTTACAACCACTAACAGCTTGGATGATGAAGTAAATTTGTTCAAAAGTCTCGGAAAAAAGCAAACTCTTCCAAACAATTTTTTATCAAACGATAATGCATGCAGTCTTATTTTTAGATTAAATATTAAATGAATAAATTTATTTAAGCGCCAAAATCTTTTTGAAGAAACTACTTCATAGAAAAAAAGATACTATAATTATTAAAATGAGAATTAAGTTATTAAAATAACAGCATTACAAAATGATCTATTTTTTTTAAAAAAATTCAGAAAAGTTTAAAATTAGACGAAAAGAACCTACAAAATTTGAATTTAATCGAATTTATTTTAATTAGAATACAAATAGAATCCTTCACATGATTTATTCTTTCTGTAAAATCCCAGAATATGGTCTAATGTAAAATTTAGGTACTTTGCTGTTAGCCGGGCACAAGCGAAAAATCGCCAAATAATGTAGAATTCCGCCAAATTTCTTACGCCAAATTCGCGTATGGTTCACAATTGTTGACATTTGCGCCCGACTAACAAAAAAGTACCAAAATTTAATTGATTTTCAATGATTTTGCTTCTAAGTTTCAAACTTAAAAATAGTTTAGAAATACATATAACCAATAGTTTATGTAATATCTATGTTCTACTATAGAGTTTGTTCTACTATGTTCAACTATATGTTCTAGTTTATGTAATATATATGTTCTACTATATTTCAGTCATTTACGTTTATTATTTTCCGCAGATTATTGCAACTCTCCTCGCCCTTTTCGTTGTTTGCTGCCATGCCCAATTGCCACTCGACACTCCTCCTATGCTCACGACTCGGCTTGGAGAAGATGGAACTTCCTCCATTACTCAGTACAGTAGAAACGACGTAAGTTTCGAACCGATGCCATCGCTTTTCTTACAAATCTTCATCAAAAGAAAATCGTATTATTTTCAATATTCTTTTTTAGTTTAACAATCTAGAAAACATTTCCCAGTCTTTTTTTTTTTTTTACCAGAGTATGACTAATGAGTAAAAATATAATGGGGAACAAACGAGTATTCAATAACCCAATTAGCTAATGTTGTTGATAAAAGAAAAAGCGAGAGAAATAGTAATTTAAATGAGATTTATCTAGCAGAAATTCTTGAAAACATTAAACTTAAATACACATGTTTTTCTTTTAAAAAAAATTGTTCGCTTTTCAAAACATCCTTTTATTTTTTAACAGAATAAGCTCACACTTAATATTCATTCTAATTTCCGTAATAAAATTTTTCAAATGATTTTGTATAAGACTATTATTGTGATAAACAAACGATGCCTTCCTTTGAGAAAAAGATGTATTTTTAAACGAATATATTTTCTTATATTGCATCAAAATGATGTAATAAAAAATGTGCTGATACTGATTATAAAGGATGATTTTAATCTATCATCTAATAGTTATAAAGGCTATGTACAAAGAAAAAAGTTGCATTACTAACTCTGAATATTTCAGGACCCAAGCCTTCGTATCAGCTTTAATCACGCCCAATGCATTTTTATTAGAATTATCACCTTTCTATTGAATTTTGTAATTTTAGATTACTAATATTCATATATACTAATTTTGTAAACCCGTCAATATCCTAGTGGATAAAACATGACAATATTGATGAATTTGTAAGTAAGGAAAAACGCTATATTCTATTATTTGAAGTTCAAAACTATCTTTATTTAAAAATGATAGATCAGTTTTTAATTTAGTAACTAATTCCTCGTCGTAGCCCAGCATTTCTCAACCTTGAAGTAATCATATCTCCAGAGGTACATGAAGCGGTGTCAAAGCGTACACGACAAAAAGAGATATAATGATGGGCACTGATAGACTGAATATAAGAGAAAAGAGAGTAGGGGTAGCGTACTGAGAGAAGTGATAACATGTCAAAGTGTACGCTAGTAAAAGAAAACGTTGAGAAATGATACTGAAAGCTTTCCTGGTTTGTTTTCAAGCAAAGCAGACGAACCAAGAATGTTACCTTGTTAGTAAGTAACTACTATCAATTACCTCTCAAATCTTGCAGGCAGGCATTTTACAACCATATGGTGGTGACTAAAAAAAAGCTACAAATTTTACTAGATGATTTAAGCCCGTCTTCATCACACTTTCTTTCTTGAAGAATCCGTTATTCACATATTTGGATACTTATGTTAAGAATTTAAAAGATTATACTTTTCGTTTGACTGGCATGTATTTGCTTATTTTTAATGATGAAATATCTTTTTCAAATTAACATAATTCTTATTTTCTTATCTTGATTTCAGTAATAAGTTTTTAAAATCTTTTCATTTTTTTTTTATTCAGCTTCTTATATTGTCAAATCAAAGACTTCTGGATAATAGCATATCTCATATTCTAAACGTTCGTAAGATAAGAATTTCGATACCACTAATTATCTTATTCCTGTTTTCAGAACCAAGGCAACTACGACTTCGGTTACAACGAGGGCCACAACGAAGGGGGCACCTTCCGCAGGGAGCGGGGCGACGCCTATGGCAGGAAGATAGGCACCTACGGCTACACCAATAACGAAGGTCTCATCCGAATCGTCAACTACGTCGCCGACGAGAACGGATTCCGAGCCGAACTCAAGTCCACCGAACCTGGTGTCGACGAGAAAGAGCCAGCTTCTGTCATTGTCTTCAAGGAAGACACACCAACCCTCATGACCTACCCTGGACCTGAAGCAGCCTCTGTGCCAGATGCCAATGGCAACATTCCAGGAGTACCAGCAGCTGCATCACAGCCTCAGCAATATATAGCTCAACCTCAGCAATATGCAGCTCAGCCGCAGCAGTATGCAGCTCAACCCCAGCAGTATGCAGCTCAGCCCTTACAATTCTCCGCCTCAGCACCCTATCCAGTTGCAGTAGCCGCAGCAGCTCAGCAAACTGGCAATGTCCGAGTCAATATGAATTTTCCCTATGGAAGTTATTCCTATTCCTACTAAAAAAATGTCAAATGAAATCGACTGTTACTGTTTTTTTGTTCAATAAAATTAATGTTTGAATGAAATTCTGGTTTAGTGTTTCGTAATAGATCTGACTACATAAAAATATCTAAATTTTTCATAATTTTGAATACATGCAGATGTAATTCGATGCAGTTTACAATGTAGAGTTGTTTATTACATTTGGACTTCCTTTCTTTTATCAGTATATGGATAAAACACTTTGTATTAATTTAATTGAAAGAACTAATATAATTGAGTTCAGTTCTTTTCTATACTTTGCAAAATGTCTATTAATCGAAATTCAGAAATTCAAGGTTTTTATGTTTAATTTTAAAAATTGGTATTTTAATAACTATTCCATGTTATTTTAAAAATAATTCATTCTTTAACATTTTCGTTTGCTTGATAAAATTATTTCAAATTTCCTTAATATGAAACCAACCGTTATAAACGATAATCTAAATTTAACTGAAATATAATATAAAATATAAAATATATATGATAGTTTAGAACAGAACTTTTTTTGTTTTTTTAAGATAATTTCTTTAAAGATTGCTAATTACAAATTCTTTGCAAAAAAGAATAAAGTATAGATTTTAAAAACAATAATAACATCCTCTTTCAAATTATTATATCAATTAATATCTAACCGCATGCTTGCATTAATAAATATAATTCTCTACACAAAAATATTCAAAATTCTTGTTTGTATTGTTTTATAAAAGAAGTATTGAATAATTGTTATTTGATGCTTATTTAAATAAAGTTTTTTTTTATGGAAAACATATAAACCTGCATTCGATTTTGCCAAGAGTAGATACTTTTTTATGTGTTTAAGCACATAGTATCTACTTTTTGGAGATGCACGAATGCTTGAATGCTGCATCACAGCTGATAATTTCACGCAATTTTCATTCATCTAATTACGAGTACAGTTTTATTCCTATCTAAGTAACTTCAAAGTGTATAATTCCATTGAAGAAATGTTACAGATTTATAAAAATAAAACAATATTACTTAAAAGGAATATGGATACTTTTACATGCTCTTTTTTTCGCTTTCATACTTATAAATCTGGAATATTATGTTTATTATTTGTATTATTTTGTCATCAATTTTTCCCTAATTTTTTTAATGTACTAGAATTCAGAAATTTTGTAAAGTTATGCGTACTTTGTAACAATACAAGCTTTTAATATTTTCATAATTTAATTGTCCATCAGTTGCTTCATTTCATATATTTTTTCATCACGAATAACACTGTTTAATTTAAATATTTAGAAAAATTGATAGCAGGCTTCAAAATAGTTGCCTTAATAATATATTTTAATTATTAAAAAGCATGAAATAAAAACTTTTTTTAGAAACAAACTTTTACATACATATTTTGAATTGTCATGAATAGTTTAAATCGATAACTGAGAGTGTGGTTAAAATAAAATAATATAAGCGAGGGGTTATATTCCTTAATCCACTCGCCATGTGAAATTAACCCAAAATTATGAAACAGTTACTAACAGTTATTTGCAATGACCATTTAGCTAGAAGGAAATAATTTTCTTTAATAAAATCAATGTTTGAGGGTTTATGTTAAAAAATGAATTATCACTATAATGATTAATTAATAATTTTTTTAAAAATTTATACTATCATCCTATTTAATTATGAATATAGATTACAAAATTTACATAGATTACAAAATTACAAAAAAAGCATGCATTTTGATGTTAGAATGGTATTATACATATCTTATTTGAATTGCTGGCGATGAGTCATTCTTTTTTAAAAAAAGAAAAATATTTTTCATCAAAACTTTTTTAACCTTAATTTAATTAATATTCATTTTTTTAAAAAATTTCGTTAATATAGAAAAAAAGCTTAATATTTGCAAATGTATGTCTCAAATATTTATTTTAATAGTATTTGTATTTAAAATGTAATCAAATATGTATCGAAATTTGAAATAAAAAATTTTAATATATATCCGGATTTCAAATTGTTTCCTAAAGAAAATTGTAAAATAATCCATCTAATTTCATTTTTTAAAAATAAATACCTCAACAAAAAAGATAAGTTTTCCAAAAATATTATAACTTTATTATGAAAGTGAACAAATTAAAATCATCTATAAATTCCTTCAGAACTTTGAAATTCTGAGTGAAATTTTGCACATAAATTTTTAAAAGCAGAAGGCCTCATTCTTAATTAAAAGCATTCCCTTAAAATAACATGATACTGTATTGTATTTCTCCGATCATCATAAATTCCATGTAAAATATTTTTAAAAATCCTAAACCATTAAATATTTATATTTATTTTATACTAATACTATATATATATATATATATATATATATATATATATATATATATATATATATATATATATATATATATATATATATATATATATATATATATATATGTATATATATATATGGAAATTCTTTCAGTGGTTCACTTTTAAGTAATTTTTTTGCTTTTTATTCATGAAACCCCTTTTTAAATTAAATGTTTTTAGTACATTTCTCTTACATTTTTCTGTTATCTCCAAACCGAATTAAATTAAACACCTACGATTCAGATTTAAAATGGTTGAGTTTACAATTTCTTCTGGAAATTTTAAAATTTATTGCGGAGAATCATTATTAAATAGTCGTAAATATTTCTACAATGATAACAAAAATTTGATTCAGGGTACCTATCTAAGACACAAAAAAAGTATTAATATCAATCATTAAAAAAAACTTTCATCAACAGAATGTCTCTGATTTTTTAAACTTTTATTTTACTTCTAAAATACTTTTAAAATTTGAGAAAACCCACTGATTAACCGAACTCAAAGAATATTATCAAAAAATTTATGTTGTTTTTATTTACAATAAATTTTATGATCATTAATAAAAGTAAATGTTGAATCGTTCTTTTTTAATCATGAGATTTTTTTAAGTTATAATACTTAATTTGGTTATTACTATCATCATCAATGTTATAAACGTCATTATACAACTCTTAAGTGTGTTCAAATCGCCATTTGTAAGAAAAGATCAAATTTAAGTAGAAATTCATGTAAATAACCTCACTTACATGTAATCGCATCGTCCTCTATAGCTGGAGGAAAAAAATTGTGCGTACTCAGTATCACCCACATGCGATCATCTATCACTACTCTCATCAGTGAAATTGGAATAAAACTTTTAATTTTTTCTTATTTGAGAATTCTTTCTTCGCTCATTCCTCTTTAAATGGCAATTACTAAATTCAGAAAGACTGTGAAGTGGAGTTTAAGAAAGGTAGTCAGTATTAGTTTATTAATTTTTATTCAATAAGAACCATATACAATTATTTAGAACAATACATTTCACTTAAAACAATAATTAAAAATAGATATGTAAGGTTTTAAGTACAGTCGCTGGCATGTGAACATACTGCTTAGCAATAGAAATGTAATTTCATAAGTAACTATAATGTTCTTTGGAATATCATATCATTAATCAGTAAAATACATCTAGAACTGCGATTGTTTGCAATTAGAACAATCATATTTATTTAATATTTCTCAGCATTCCTCCCTTTGAGCGTATTGTGAAATGCTATCTTAGTGAAGCAATTATATAACAATCTAATACTATTGAAAATTGAAATTTAATTTTAATTGTCAGAAGAGTCAGCGGTAGTCAGAAGATTCAAGCATTTTAAGGCTCTAGGCAGTAAGGTAGTATAGCCTTTGTAGTGAGGCAATGTATCAGTGGGCCTTTTTATTAATATTATAATCAATTTTTCTTCGTATTTAAGCACCGTTTTAACTAAATTAACATGTTATTATTATGTTGAAGGCTATCTTTTTTATTTTGGTAACTTTATAAACATATATATTTCCTATTGTTTATTCATTTATTATGATTCCTAATTGGTAGACATTAGAGTTTGTACTGTAATGTTATTTAAGTAGACGCTCAGTGTTTATACATGCTACAATAACTAAGTGGATGTAATCTGCTAAATTGTCAAAAAAAGGCATTATTTTATAATTCATAGAATTTATAATTTTTACACCTTTCAGTTGTTAATTAGTTTAATAATATCTTTTTTAATTTATCTCCGACACCCCTCAGCCCTCCGGCCTTACACCGGTGACTATTTGAAAATATGCATTTGAGAAGGGTTTAGATAAAAAAAAAAAACAAATTCGCAACGAAGGTTTTCGCATTAGAAAAGGAATGTCCTATCAGCAACTGTCTTGTCTGTGAACAACCAAAGATTATTTCAGAAATAAATACCCAAAAAATCCTCCATCAAGTAATTCATTCAGAAATGTTTAAAAGAAATCCATCATAACTTTGACTTCCTTATAACGTTTTCAATCATTGTCTCCTAAATAACATATTGATATTGTCCAAAAGGAGACCCCACATTTACTTGAGCAGAACCTTGACTGCCACCACCACTGGCCACCACATAATCTTTTACTGGATCACTGTCGGACACATAAGTAACTGATGAACTGGCAGCAGGTGAAGGTGACTGTTGTAGTGGTACTCCAGTGGGTCCGAGAGCCAGTGCAACAGGGTCCGGCTCCTGCTCTTTTGTTATAATTACACTTGCCGGATTGGAGGCAATCACTCCAGGCTCGTTGGTGAGAACTTCAGCTCGATATCCGGCTTCGTCAGCGACATATGTAACAATCCGGATTAGACCGTTTCTTGTGGTGTAACCGTAAGATCCGGTACGGGTACCGTTGATGTAACCTTTCTCTCTATAAAATGATGCCCCACCCGTCAGCTGGTTCTCGTTGTAGCCCATGTCATAGTTGCCCTGTGCCTACAAAAGAATTTATTTATGTAATAAAAACAAATAATTTGAGACGCACAATAGCAAATAATTTTGATTCTTCTTAGATATCTCAATATAAACAAAGAATAGGAATCTTTTTTTGAAAAAGGAAGCGTTAAGATGGCTTATGCAGGCTCAGTACAAAATGATTTCATTCATTTAGCCTTATATTTATAAAAAAAAATGTTGTCATGTGCCAAGATTTTAGTATTCAACATTGATATCTTAATAATCACACAAAGATCGATAAACTTTTCAATTTTTTATGATTTTATTTCTAATTTTTTTAATGATAATGAATTGCATTAATCTACTTTTCATTATCAAATGAGTTTTCTTTTTAATTTAGAAACGTCATTTTTTTTCTCCGTTCAGTTTTAATATGCATGTTATGACTAAACTTTTCAGCAGAAAAATAAAATGTCCCTTTTAGTGCAAACTTTTGAATAAATTATAGAAGAGATTACATTAGAATTGACAGTGAATTAATTATACAGAAGAAGAAAAATGTCCATTAATTTGGGGGGAATTGTACCGAATCTTTCTAAATTTGCATGCATATCCAAAAAGATAAAATATGATACTATATTTAGGAAAAAAACTGTCCAACCTTTAAGATTTTTGAGAAGAGACTCCTTTTACTTCCAAGTATGCAGTTACGTTATATACAAAAGGTGAAAACAGGTACATAAAGAAATAAAATTTCTTTAACCTACACACAAAAACAAATTACTCAAAAAATGCATAAAAGAGTTTGAATTTGAATTAATGAAAAAGAATAAGTATTAAGCTATCAAAAGCATTTAAAGTTCTTTTTTAATTGATCGAAATTATCCTTTCATTAATATGTGTGTATCTTAAAGACCATTTCAAAAATAGAAAGAAAAAAAAAACAGAAATGGATTCAACCACGTGGTCTTAAAAAAAATTTGCGTGTCCTGGGCTAAAATAATTTGACGGCCCATCAAAACTGTAACCCTGAATTTGGATATCTATGATCCAATATCCCACAAAAACAGTTGTGAAGGAAAACAACACGACCTATTCTCTGAAATTATGTCTTGAAACTTTATCAGGAGACGGCTTTTCAAAATGAGATTTTTTTATCCCTTTTGACAACCCGACCGTATAAATAATTAATGTCAAGGATTAAATTAAAATAATAATATTCATAAAAATAATTTTTAAACTAATATTTGTATCTACTTAGCTTTATAAAATAGATAGCTTTATGGTTACAATTCTTAATCGCATTTTAAATTTAAACATATTTAAAATTATAATAAAACTAATTTTTTTAATTCAAAATTAAAATGAAATCAGTATAATAAATTTTTATGCGTCTTTAAAATAATAGCACTTCTAAGCTACCGCATAATTAACCATTTGGATATCAGGTCCTAAACTCAACACTTCAGATACACGACTTTTTTTTTTTTTTTTTGCTAGTAAAAACTTTGGTCTTTTTCTCATAATAATAGTAAAAGAATGAATATCTTTTATATTTGTTTTAAACATACTTCCTATATTATGAAAAAAAAAATGCGCATACAAATAAATGGGCATAAAATACATATAAAATATTCACTTAAAAATATGTATATAAAGAATTTTCTCATATGCGTAAAATATTGATAATGTGAAACTATAATTTTGACTTCAAAGAACTTACATCTATATTTCTAATTGTAGTTAACGTATCTTTTCCATCTAGACCAACAGGTATTGTCATTTCTTGAGTTTTCACGGCCACTACGACCATAGCAAAGCCTAAAATAAATACTTCGACCTAAAATAAAAAGAAACATTAGTCTCATAGAATTATTTTAACAGTCATTCTTTGCTACAGAAATGTTCCTTCAAACCATTAGAACAATTTAAATTTTTTTAAATCTGAAAATGGATACATAATTTGAATTTAACACTTCAGTGAGATATTGGGTTTAAGCTTAATATAAATAAAAGCTTTTGTGAGTATTTACGTATGTAGATTTATATGTATGTTCAGCATCCCCCCCCCCACCTTTAAATAATGAACCAATTTCATAACGATTCGGTATAATTCGATTGTATTCGGTATAATTCGATTTGTATAATGATTCTTCAATACAAGAGAAGGAATACTATCTCATTTTTAAAGAGCAAAAGTTAATTAAATATTCAATTAATTAGAAATTAATAGAAATTTTGCAGTTTATCTGCAGAATTTTGAAGCAAATATTGTTGCAAGAAATAGTTCAATACTCTCTTAAAATTCTAAACTTCACCATTCCAATGATATCAATTCCATTTCTGTACAATATTTTTTTTTCAATTGTAATTAATTTTTTTTTATTCAAAGAATAAAAATTAATAATAATATTGAACTAATAACATTATTTTTTAAATTTCTGTTTATTTTAATATATATTTTTATCGAACTTTCATTTGCTTCTATGCAGTTATTTAACGATACCTAAACGTTACGCATAAGTCTTTAACGAAGACAAGAAAATTAAAACTCTAGAGGAAGTCCTCACAAAATGCAAAATATAAACATTTCAATGATATAAATTTTATTTTTGTTCAGTTTTCCTACAATTTTTATTAATTCCTTAGAAAATTTAACTCAGATAGTTTAGAAATAAGGAAATTTGTCGTACTGCTTTACGGTACAATGTTAAAATTTTGAACTACTCTAATTT
Source organism: Argiope bruennichi (assembly GCF_947563725.1). Classification (NCBI taxonomy): domain Eukaryota; kingdom Metazoa; phylum Arthropoda; class Arachnida; order Araneae; family Araneidae; genus Argiope; species Argiope bruennichi. The sequence goes on from NC_079154.1 coordinate 64,595,401, forward strand.
TTTTTTAAATCTCTCTTTTATTTTATACATTATACATTAATCTTTTATTATTATTTCAAATGGCATTAAAATAGTGATTTAAAATTGTCTAAAAGCAAACATAGGTCAATTGCTCATATGGAGGCAGGAAAAATAAGACTTTTCTCAACAAATGAAACAAACGCTCAACGACAACAGCAACTTCAAGTTATGAGAAACAATCAAACTTTTGATTGTTTTCAATAATAACTTCGGAGGAAATTATTCCACATAAAACATTAATAAATCATCTTAAAATTCAAAATGGTTATCTTCCCAATTATATTAATTTCATTTCTGAGCAAATATTTCACTCGATATTATTTTTTCTTAATTTAGCGCAGACGATTCTGAAGTAAGAAAATTTATAAGTGCACCTCTTTCAAGGCAATGTTAAGACTTCGAACTACTCTACCACTACTTTTTTAAATTTCTTTTTTATTTTAATACATATCAGTTGACATTATTTTTTAAATTTTAAAATAGAGATTTAATGATACCAAAAGAAAGCTAAGTACCGCTTAAATTCAAACGAATGCTCGAAAAATAATTTTTTCATGAATAAACGAAATATATTCTAATGTTAATGAACAAGAAAATATATATATGAAGAGCTATTAATAAAACAATGAGCGATATTTTAAAAGAACATTAAAAAAACAGAGATGATTTAACAATTTGTATTAGAAAATTATTGACTTAGTTTTTTTTCAAGATTTTTATTAATAAAAGAATTAACTATTTAACCAATGATTCTTTAAACCTTTCTTATATTTCAGCATTAGTGAACAAAATTTTCCAGACTAATATAAAAAATAAATTTACGAAGAAAAATCAGTTATTGGTTTTTTTTAAAATCGTTTGATTCATTGGATATTTTAATTTTAATTAAAAAGCATTTCAGATAATAAAAGCATTTTCTTATATTAACGCTGTGCATAGACAGATTTAGTACTGCAAACGATAAAAAGATTATAATGTTTTATATAAAAGTAATTTCTACATTAAAAGAATCATACAAGAAAAGATTTGAATCCGAACAATGCGGTAGTTATTTATAAAATATATTTGGCAATCTTAATTTAATAAAACTTTAGGTAGATAATTGCAGCCGATAGATTTACGGCATGAATTATTAAGTGCTCATTGAGGATGAAAAATTCTGATCTTTTCGAAATTTTACTCCTTGTAATTTACTGATCATGTGGATTTAATTATTCAAAATAATGCACAAATTTATCATTTCTAGTTTTAAAAAGAACAAATGTAAAGAAGATTCGAATTTCTAAACCGAAATATCGCAGCATGATAATGATTAAGATTGTTACTTTATTTTTTACCTGTCTTTATTTTTTAAAACGTACTCTTAATTAAGTAGCATACTTAAAAACATACATATGTGAAAGTGCGTATTGTATTTTTATTAGATTTTAATTAAAAAAACTAATTAAAAATTTGGAAATTCATTTCTTAATGAACATCACTACTCCAGAAGTAACTGCATGCCAAATTTGTTAATTTAGTCTTCTACAAATTACTGCACGTGGAAATTAAAAAAAATAAAAATTATCAAAAATAAAAATTCTATATCAGAATTAATATCCAAGGAATTATATTTTGAATTTAACATTAGAAAACTCAATCTATATAATAATTTAATGAAACCACGAAATTGATTTGAATTTTATTATAATAATAGAAACATTGTTATTACTTGTGTATCAAATTAAATTTTAAAACTTTTCGTGAACTTAAATCAGTTGCACTAAAAAGTCAATATTTCTTTACGTTTTAAGAAAATGCAGAGATCATTTTTGTGCAATAATATTTTCGGAAAAAATAGTAGAAAACGCCAAAAATTGCATATTTTTTATTAACACATTTTTATTTGAAATAAATGCCGGCGTCCTGTTCTGGGAGTAACGCGTCTTCCCCGTGATCTGGGCGTCCTGGTTCGGCCATGGTTGTTCTTCACCATGTGTTCTCACTATGAGGTGTGTGAATGTGCCCCCCTGTAAAAAGGGGTTGTGCAAGTGAATATGTGAGTTTCATCTTCGTACGAGCTAGAAGTCAGACTTCTGCCCTCGGGTGTTCAGGGATCTTTACCCTCAGAAGCTACTGCACCCCCTTTTTTTTTCTTGGCATCATCATCATCATTATATCCTCATAATACGACATCATCATCATCCTTATATGAAATAAACATTACATGCTTGGAGTAATCATAGAATTGAAATAAACATTGCATGGTGAAGAAAAAGAGCGAACTTTCATCAAAATTTTTAAAAAACACAAACTGTACACAAAGTCATGTAAACATTCATTCATTTATTTTATATGTTTTATACCCTATTAGCACGAAATACCCACCAATATTGTTACGACATCCTAACAATATTGCCTGGCATTCAAAATACTGAAGAACATTGTAGAGATATCGAAAAATATCATGTGTTGATAGGGTGTATATATATATATATATAAATAAAGATAGATAGATAGATAGAATATAGAATAAGTGCAGATAGACAGAAAACTTTGAAACTGAAGTTGACAACTGCCATCAAGAGTCTGAAATGAATAATTCTTTTTAAATATTTGCAAAGTAAAATGAAACTTAAAATTGAATAACAATAAATAATTTCCTTATTCATATTTCTTTTGAATGTTAAAAATCATCTCGCAAAATCGGGAAGCATAAAGGATGAAAACACAAAACAACCATTTTGTTCTCCATTTTGCAATTAATTTATCTAACATGATTCATACGATCGAAATTTCTAAGGATTCAAAATACATCTACATACCTTCATGTTCTTCTGGAGGAATCGCCTTCTGTATTTCCGAAAGTAATCGAAAGATTCAAACGTCATTATAAGCAGGATGCACCTGACAAGACAGATCGATGTTTCTTACCTAAGAGTGGGATTTCACCACGGGGAATAAATGTCACCATAACTCAGCATCATGTCTTCATGTTCTCGTTTACAAATGACCCATTGATTTACAGAGATGTCCAGGCATTGTGGTTAAGCAATGCCAGATTTCGGAGATCTCGTGGTTGAAGTATGACTTTTTTACTTCTAGAAAATACAAGATTATTTGCACTTAATATCGTGATTCGCATTCTATTGTATTGCTTCTATATGAGAATACAAATTACCTGCAGACAAGTTCGGAAACATAGAGAAATGTCTACTTTTATTTATTTTTAATGCAATAATAAATGATCAACTTTTAAAAATAAGTAAATAAATTTAATACAAGATATTTTGCTATTATATCAAAATATTGTTTGCAAAAAATGCCTTAATTCATTTTGATCTTATGAGCTTTTATAGTATTATGACCAATTCTTATTTTAATGCAACATAAAAATTTCTTTAAATTTACCGGGAAAATAATGTGCATTATTTTAAGTAAGGTATGGCCGAATTTTTTTTTACAAATCTAAGAAGACACTAATATCCACACTAAAGCGAGCAATAAAAATGATTTTTTTAAGAAAAGGAATTGCTATGTGAAAAAATTTACTTAAATCAAAATTAACTCATGAATTATATATTACGAAGAAAAAAAATTCAATGTTATCTGTTAGAAATGCTAAAAAATCTGTTAGCAGAGTAACTAAAGTTTCAGCATTGGTAAGCAACATTTCCCAATAATTGGGTAAATTATATTTGTCTGTATATTAGTTCGAACAGTAAAACAGATTTAAAATACTGAAAGTTTGAAAATGTTTGACTGAATCCATCAGTATTGTGCTGCAACCTTTTTTTTCAATTAATCTTTCAGCACAGTACATATTTTGAAAGATTCGACATCTTTACTTTAAAAAAAATAAAAAAATACTGGATGCGACCTTTGCTTTTATTTATGAATGATCCTTAATAACCCTTTATGAATTATCATTAATGAATAAAATATTAGATAGCATAAGTTTTCGACAAAACCATTTCTAATATGATAAACCTTTTCCATAGAACAGTCAATTATATTGAAGTCAGGAGCACCAGTTACTCCGTAGACGGATCAATTTTGAGAACTTAAGCCAAACTTGGGTAGATAGTCCTCAACGAGTTCGTCTCCTGTGATGTTTTCACAGTAGATACACTTATGAGCAATTCTTCTGAAATCAATAAAAGGATGTATATCCATTATATTAAATTGCTGAAATTATTAAAATTCTTTCAGAAAGTTATTATTTAGCCATTTAAGAAAATTCCACATGACCTGAAATATATGAAAGTTTGATACATATTGATTTTCTCAAGAAAGAAGAATGAAGCAGGCAATTATTAAGTACAGTTGCAATGTATTTTAATATGCATGTAGACGCAGAATGCATTTTTCTTAAAATTTTCCTTTTAAAATTTAATTTGTTTTTCTTACATGATGGTCCTTCATGATTTGTTAAGGACACTTTTTAAAAATTGTGATGATTAATAATTTGAGTTATTAATGTTTTTTGGTCTTTAAGTGAATTGTAGGGGGCATAAGATTTACTATATAACTCTATTGTGTGCACGCGCGCGTGTGTGTGGCAATTATTTTTTTACTCATTTCAATACAAACTCCGTAATTGCGAGTATTTCCTTTCCCAAGCTTCAGAGTCTGAACGTAATTGAAGTTAAAATTTCGGAAATTCCTTTTTCTGTAGCTTCATAAGCTCCGGATCCATTTCCTGTCCCCCCCCCTCCATTTTTGTGAGTGTGTGTGTTATCCGCTGGTCATGAGTTTAAAAAAGAGACTTTTAAATTTAAATTTAGACTTTTTAAACAATTCAAAAAATGAAGCATTATTTTCAATAATAAAAATGACATTAAAGATGTTTAAAGAGCACTCCGCCTTCCACCTTTCCTGGAAAAAAATGAATTTTATACATATAGACTTGTCAAACAAAAATTGCTCATAATAGGTTTGCTTCTAAATGCATAATTCTGAACTTTATCGTGCAAAGAAATCATTTGGTACTTAAAAGTGAATTTTCAAGCGAAAGGAATCCGACATCACACTTTGTATGCTTTTATAAAATAATAAAAATTGTATTAAATCTTGAAATAATCAAAATTCCTTTTGAAATTATTCTAAATTTCATAAAAACAATTAAAGTAATTGTATTGAAAAATATTTAAAGTAGTCCAACTGAATAGCCATAATATCCAAGCCATGACTATAACCATGATATTTGCAAACCATCGAATATCATGGCTTGTCAATCAAAATAATCTGTGTGTCTGAAATATGAACTTTTATATGAAGCCTAGAAGGGCTTTGAACTGAAAACCCTTTTTTCAAATAATTTTTTTGCTTTGGAAAGCGCATTTATTTTTATTTACTTATATACAAGGGGCAAATATTGCAATCGTCAAAATATCCGACCTCGAAGCTTCGATTAATTTTCACGTTCCAAATCTCCTTGAATTAAAAAAAAAAAAAAAAAAAAAAAAACATTTTTCAACTATGCATCTCTATCATTGAACGAAATGACTAAAAACTGTTTGAATCTAGAAGAGTTTAATTTGGTACATAGTCTTTACAATAAATCTAAAGTTCTCTATTATACTTTGAAAGAAATTCATTAACAGGAAATATGAATGCACGTCTATTCGAGTAAAAGTAAGCATAATATCTACAAAACGCAAGGAGCGATAACGAGTACTTGTATTTTGTAGTTACGCAAGGACCGTTTACGAGTACTTGCATTTTGTAGTTATTGTGTTTGCTACAAAACAGTGTGTTATTGTGTTTGCTACAAAACAGTGTATTATTGTGCTTACCACGAAATTTGGTTGTCAATTTTATCATCCAAAGTGTAGAATATACTTTCTCATGGACACAAATACAACAATTTAAAAATGAAATAGATAGATGAAAATTTGTATCTTGTTACTAAAGTTATAAACCATAGGCGAATTTTGTTTACAATCGGTCGAAAAAAAGCGTCAAAAATGCATACTCAATTAACTTTACTGACTAAATAGCACAAAAAGTTCCTTTCTCGGGCCTCTGAAAATAAAATTCTGAGTACTCATAGAGTTTAGAATCTTCCCCAAGATTCCTATTATTTATGAGGAGATATTTTGGATAATATTTTATCAGGGAATATGCGAGAAAATTTTGAAGATGTCACTTCCACTAGTTAATTAATTTAGTTGTTATTAAATTTACATTGTTTATAAATTTTAAACTCATTTTAAATACATTTCTAAATTATACGGAGAAAAATAGTTCTTGGTTCATTTAATGTTTTGAAATGCATTTTTTTTATTTAAAGATATTTTTATTTTATGACATGATTCCAAAATATATATAAAATGAGAGGAATTTAATAATAATGCTAATGATATGACCAAAATATTATGTGTAAATATACCAGTGTTCCTTCTATAACAATATATTCTTATTTCAAATGTACATGGTGAGTTAGAACTATTTCAGTTTATTTAAAAAAATTCAGAAATATATATAAATTTTTATGGTTTCGCATTCAAATCATAGAAATTTTTTCTCTTTATTTAATAAATGGCAACTTATGAATATGGACATTAAATTTGATATTTTCTATCAGGAAACGAAGAAGCACTACGAAATATTCTGTTTTTCTTTTTACCCAAGTTCATTCTAAAAACAAATCCTTTAATCCGATTGCAAACCAAACGCAAAACCACATCGTAACATAAAAAATACGGCCATTAATATGGATTAATGAACTTTCCACTGATGGCAGGAATTAGCAAAATTGCATCAGTTTTCGCAAACGCACATAAAACTGCTATGAAACTAGTATAAATACTGAACCCAACTCAGAGCAGACCACATTCGAATCTCAAATTCTTCTTATCTTTGTTTTCCTTGAGGAAAAGTGATACTTTGCTCTTATCACCATGAAGGTAAGTTTTCTCGAATTTTTACTTCAAATGTCTTCTAGAATTCTAAATTTTTAATCGAATTCTAAACTTTTGGCGCTTTCAATTTGTATCTTTGTTATTGTTATGCCTGAGATTCTGTTCACTTCATAGCAACTTTAAAATAAGGTCTTAAATTCGAAATAGAGTTGATATCTTTGCATGCCTAAGATTCTGTTCACTTGATAGCGATCTTAAAATAAGATTTTAAATTCGAAATATAGTTGATATCTTTTTATGTATGAGATTCTATTTATATACCATTTTAATGCTAAGAAATGCCTTCTAGAATTCTAAATTTTTAATGGAATTCTAAACTTTTGGTGCTTTTAATTGCTTTAGATTCTGTTCCCGTCATATCAAACTAAAATTAAGATCTTAAATTCAAAATATAGTTAATATCTTTCTATGCCTGAGATACTATTTATAGCATACCATTTTTAAGATAAGATATTTATCTATTCTGAATATTTTTAAACTCTAAAAGTTAAGACAAAAATTATCTATCAGATTTTCACCAAATTATCAGAAACTCCAGTTCGGAAAAACACAAATTAATTTTTTAACATGTACAAATAATTCAATCCTCATGTTTCATATGGACTTTGTATATTGAGTATAAATAATATCTTTCTCCGTTCGAGTGTATTTGCTCATGAGATCGCCATTATTAATAACTATTCTTCTTTTTCAATTGATAATTTCAAATTTTATGGCTTGAATCAATCAGAAAGTTGTTATATATACTAATTTGAAAGTGAAAATGTTCACAATTTTATAACTTATAGAATAGAACTAATCCTAAAGCCATATTTTTAAATATTAAGATTTTACAAACCAATATGGTTCTCATTCTCCTTAGTATAGTAACGACATACGCTAATAAAGCATTGGTCCACGGAGTTCGGTTTATTACGGTAGATTAATAGACTAGGCAGTTTGAGTGGGGTAAGGATATACCTTTCAATATTTAATTGAAGTGAATGTTCCTATATGATATAGGAAATACATTTCATTTTTCTGTATAATTCGATTTCTTTTAACATTGCAACAATCAATATTTTTTCACAAGTAGTATCAAAAGATGATTTTTTAGTATACAGCAAAGACCACTAAACTATGATTTAACCGCCATTTATTATATGCTAGACAACCTCATTTTATTTTTTAAATGGAAAACTTCATTATTTTTTTAAAAGATTCCATTTACGTGTAATGAATCCAAGAAAAATAGAAGGGAAACACTTTGTTAAATTTCAAAGCAAGAACTATTATTTCACAGTATGAATCAAAGAATTAGTTTTATATTTGTTGTCAAAGATCTAGCAAAATTATTCTAAAAGAAATGAAAAACTGTTACCTTTCTTTAATACGAAACTCTTCTTTGGTAAGAAATTAATAAATACTCATCATTTTTTTCAAACAACGACATCACACATATTTCTTTAGAATATTAGTTAAAATTTAATTTAGAAAAATTCTAACTATGAATCGTTTTTAAAACAAAATTATTTCTTTAAAGTAAAAATAAATCATCATAAAATAATACAAAGTTGAGTATTATTAATGATGGTGAAGTTTTTTCCACCGAAATCTCTTGTACCTTACGAAATATATCTTTAAAAAAAATTAAGACCTCGAATTGGCTATGAAAAGCGAGCATTTGATTCAAAACCTGCCAACTTTGCATTAAAATATAGGATTAAATAATATTTTTATCCCATATTGTCCCATATAAATAATATTTTTATCCCATATTATCCCATATATCTTCTACCACTAATAGGATTTTCAGACTAATTATCCTACATTACACCTTTGATTTTAATATAATGATATTAAGTTCAATATTATGTGTTGTTTAGTTTAAAAAAGGTTCGAACTACGAGTTTCAATGAATAAAAAATATTTTAAATATATTTTGAAAACTATTCCATTGACTTGAAATAATAATAAGCAATACTTCTCAATATTCATGACTTTAATAGACGAAAATACTTTAATTATATTCATTTAATAATTTACAGTCATAAAAATTTATATATGAGCAGTTTTTATTACAAAACTATTAAAATTTTAATTTTATACTTGAATAACAAATTCACGAAATATTATAAAAAATAAATTTTATTATTCAACGTTGTTCCTGACTATAATAGCACAAAAGGCAAACTTTCAAATCACTTCTTAATATATTGAGAAAGAAAGATTGAAATCATTAACTCAAAACATCGAACAGCAATAATAAACAGAATTAATATTAAAAATTGTTGCAATTTATTAAAATATGTCTTTGTAATAATGGTTCTCTTATTAGCAAATAAAATGTTAAATTGTATGTGGCATTAAAATTAGGGTAATCAACACTTCTTCATAAACTTAAAATCTGAAACGTTGAAACCATAAAACGTAAAGATGAAATTTTAAAATATCATAGGAACAAATTAAATAATTTAATTGATTAGCAAATTGCTTATCACGATACTTTTACCATAAGAATTTCTAGCCCGCTATTCAAAAATAAATATAAAACTTCTTCAATTCGGAAAATAAAACATTTTTTTTTCTATCAATAAAAAATTATATTTTTACTTGCTCATAAAAGTAGCCAAAATTGTCTTTCAAAATTTATATTTTATAAAGTCATAATATGTTCATGTAACTGTAAAATACTTTATTTTATTCCCTTTTCTGATTTATCCGTGCGCCACACGTGTACCAAATTACTATGTTATTAAACTATAGTACTCTCTTTTATAACTTAAACTATACCTTTACATTATAATACAATAAAAAAATTACATGATCTATACATACATCTCAAGCATTCTGAGAGCTTTAAGATGAATAAAGCGATGGAAAACATCTAATAAGATTTTAAAGAAAAATAAACAATTGTCTGTTTAAAATGTTGTCACTCATCAAACGACTTTTTGCAGGTCCTAATCGTCATCTGCGTTCTCTTCGTCGCCGTCCAGGCCAACCCTCAATTCAGGGCCTTGAGAGCCCGTGCTTCTGGTCTTGGAGGCGGATCTGCACCCCAGGCAGCTGGTGGCTTTGGAGCCCAACCTGCCGCAGCTCCCCAACCTCAAATGTTCCAGCCTCAAGCCCAGCCCCAGTTTGCCGCTTCCACCAACTTTGGAAGACCTTTGCAAAACCAGCAGCCTCAGTACCAACAGTATCAACAGTTCCAACCTCAGCCACAGTACGGACGCTTCCCTCAACCCTAAGGCTGCTCTACTAAACTTACTTTTGTTTTAAAGCAATTTTCAAATATTCTTTTAATATAAATGGAATTGCAATAAAAGTATTTAAGCATTTTTATATGGTGTTTTATTTCTTCTTTTACTGTTTTGGTATTTATTAAGATGATGTTTATAGGAAATGAATTGGCATTGTGAGGTTTTGCCGAATGTCTTTGAGACGAAGTACTGAAATTACTTTATCGCATTCTTTATATGCATTTTAAAATTAAAAAGGTTTGGGATAATATTTTAACCAAACTTCGGTTTATTCCAGGCCACAGCACTTTGAGCTTATTGAATATACAAGTTGTGTATATCACCAGTGAAATTGTAGAATAGGCCACTTTTTTATAACTTCAAACCGGGGAATACCCTTATTTTGAAATGTAATAAATAAAAAAATATCCAGCGATTTCGAAAAAGTTTGCTCGAAGCTTGAAAACAGATAGTAGAATTAAGACAACAGGAAATTGAAAAAAAAAAAAAAAAGACTACAGTTTTTATTTTAGAAGAGTAATTGGAAGAAGTTTTTTTACATTAACTCTTTCTAAGACCGTGGGAAGTATGCTTTCCACCAAATTTTTCAATCTTTGTATGAAATTATGTAGGTTGGCATAAGTTCTGACAAATTTTTTTTAGAAAGACAGAAACTTAGATGCTTTAGTTCTTTATCTCACACAAAATGATGTGTCTTGGTTTGTCACTTAATTATTAATTAATCAAATTAAATTTATCTAATAAGCTAAATGAATCCCTTTTCTTATTCTAATTTCAAGCCTAAAAATATTTTAACATAATATGACTAGAAAAAAAATGGCCCTCTAAAGGGTTAATATAAACTTGTTCAAGTACTGTAAAGGAGATTAATGAATGCTATTGAAATTCATATCAAATATGATTTTAAAATAAATAGTTCTTTAAAAAAGACAAATATTCCGAATTAATTTGGCTGAACATGAAATGGAATTTGAATCTTTTCTATGCCCTTAAAAAAATGCAATTGAAATTAAATGTTGATCATTTTATAAGAATATTTAATTATTTATAAAAACGTAACATTGATTTTGATTGGTAATTATAAATGCAGAATTTTGTGTAGAAATTCATATATATATAAAATTTTAAAAAATATCAACTACAAACAATAATAAGAAGAAATATTTCTCATTTAATAAAGCGTTTAAGTTGAAAAAAAATCAAAAATAAATTATAGAAACGAGGTAATGAACTTGTCTAATAGAAATGTATATAATCTATATAATAAAACATATATTGTAACTGCAACTTATCCATAAGCAAATCATAACCATTTGTTTACTAAAATGGCATGCGATCCATAAAGTATCCTTCTTTTCACTAATTGTAATAAATTTCAAAAATATATTGTAGAATTCCTGCAAAATGATAAAAACTTTTGATATAATCACTGAATAAAATCTTTGATACTATGTGAAACATATAAAGGTTTGCTAAAAATATACAAGAGCAATTTCATTGGTTTGAGTTCTTGACTTAGCTATCCAAAACACGTTTCTAAGTTTTCACAAGAATATGTTTTATAACAAGAGAGGAAATGGGGAATGAGTCACTGGTTTTTCGCATTTAAATAAAAAGTTATTTGTCTGAGGAAAAAAAGTTTAGACTAAAAATTCTACAGATCTATAAAATATATAAAATTTGCTGTTGAATGTTATAATAAGTTAATTAGATGAAAATCAGTTTAAAAATGAGCAAATCTGGAAGCAATTTTTTTATATATATATTTAACTTTAAAATTTTTGGAATTCCTTTTACTTACTTGCATAGAAGAGAATAGCTGGTAAAAATTTAGGATCAATATTTGGATTAATTATTTTTATTTTTTAATAAATGTCGAAACTCAGTCTTTTGTTGATAGATATTTCAAAATAGTTGAAAAGATTTCCAAAATTACTTGAAATTAATTCCAGTTTAAAGCACTGAACTTGAATAAATCTTTTTTTTTAAACTTTTATAAGATTGTTAATTGATCATATTTCATATTTTATAATTTCATAGGATATAAGACAAATTTCGAATTGATTAAACTGGAATCGTCTGCCTTATATTAAATGAAAAGCTATTATATTTCAATTCAATATTTAACCAAAATTTATAGTTTAATATTAATTTATATTATTTAGAAAGTATAATTCTTTTAAATACCAAGTTATATAAAAGAAATGCACTCAGAGTCTGAATATTCACAGCAAAACATTTTACTAATTTTTAAGACTCATTTACTTTGACTTAACTTTCGCTTTCTTTACTAGATAATCATACTACAAAATCTTTTCATTAGCAAGCTTTGTATTGATTTTTTTTATTTGTATGTATTTTTCTTTAAATATCACTATTACTTAAAAAGAACATAAGAATTCATAACTTTTTAACTTTAAAAGAACATAATACATAAGTATTCTTATATAGTCAGATCTCATCTCCTTTTATGAAAAAGTAAATAGGTTTTTTTCCCTTGCTTTTTCAAAAAATGACAACTTTTGTAAAGAATGCAATAGAAAAATTTAAGTATCCAAAAAAAAACCTTTATTCACCAAAACTTTTTACACCGATAAAGCAGCATTAATAGCACTCCAAACACAAGCACAATTAAAATAGAAAATTTTAATTACTTTAATGTATTGTTAGGTTTGTCTTCTTAAATCATTACAAGGTAATAAAAATAATTCACCAATCTATAGTGCAATCTGAACAACCAACTTTCTTTGAAAATTACCATAATGAAATAATTCTTCCAATTCCAATCTAAGAGATTTGTTTTGTTCCAAGAATTTTATTTACTGATTGAAAAAAACATTCACAAAAGCAGAGCAAGCTTACAAGCAATATTACAGAGCATTTCGCATAGAATTAATAAAGATTTTTCATCCATATAAGCGAAACATAAGACAAACTTTTGTTTAAATATTCAAATGCCATATTCCCAAATCGCAAGTAATCCTTGCAGAAATTCTAAACAAAAACACATTGACATAAATATTCTATTAGTAATAAAAATACATATATATCCTACTAATAACCTTAGAGAAATTCTTTTAAAGTTTATTAATTTCAAAATAATATAAATTTACTGGCGGAAAAACAAGGCTATTCATTAAAACATGGAGTAGTAGTGAAATCTTCAATCAGATTTCCAATTCTGTTGGAAATCATAAAATCAGGATCCTTCCTTTTTATCCTTCCAATTAGTCGTTCTTTTGCCGCTTACAAAACGTGGCTGTAGACGTATCTGACGAAAGGTGTCTGCAAGTGCTGTCGAATGCCAGCTCCACCTTTGTACAAGGGATCTCGACTGTAGACAGTAGCATGAGTCATAGGTACAGCTCCGCCATTGTAGACCATGGCAGGTAACAGCGGCACGTTTTTCAATCCTGAAAATTTGATGAAAAAAAATATGAGAGATATATCTTTATAAATTTTTCAAAATTTGACAGATATTAAGGAAAGCAGTTAATTTTAACCTTTAAGAATTAACGATAAAACTTTCCAACATACAATAATTTTAAATTAATTTTAACTCTCTATGCTATAGATACCGAAAATGTTTTTTTTAAAAAGCGTGCCTTACCAGAAACTACTACAGATGATGAATGCATAGCTGCACTTTGAGGCAATACTACGGGTTGGGCTCGGTTATCAAAAGCTGACAATTGCACAGCTCCTTTGGATACAGAATGGATCTGGATGGATGGCTCATCCCCTTTTACTTGACCTTTTTGGCTGGTTATTTCTTGGTCCAACCTCTTGCCGTTGAGCTGCTGGCCAGAAATTCCTGCGGCTTGGACGTTGTATGTTTCTCTCTGATCACGGGGTTGTTGTTGGAGGAGTGCTTGCTGCTTATCGTTGTAGAACTGCTGTTGTTGATTCAATGATTGTTGCTTGTCGTTGTAGAACTGCTGTTGTTGATTCAATGATTGTTGCTTGTCGTTGTAGAACTGCTGTTGTTGATTCAATGATTGTTGTTTATCGTTGTAAAATTGCTTCTGAGCTGGTGACTGTTGTTCATTGAAAAATTGCCTTTGGGCAGACTTCTGTTGCCTATTATCAAAGAATTGTTGCTGCTGCTGATCATTGAAGAATTGTTGCTGTTGATGTTGGTCATTGTAAAACTGCTGTTGCTGTTGTCTGTCATTCAAGAATTGGTCTTGGTTAGGGAACTGTTGCTCAGCGTTGAAGAATCTCTGGTCATTCAAAGATTGTTGGTTGTCGTTATAAGCGAATGGAACCTGGCCTGAATTTTGCTGCCTTCCATCGATGAATTGTTGTTGCTTGGGAGAATTTTGCTTGTCGTTGAAGAATGATTGTGGGTGTTGAGAAGAAATATCGTTGAATTGACCTTTCACTGAAGATTTAGTTGCTGAGGTAGTGCTTGCAGGGGTTCCGAGATTTTGAGACAAGAAAAGATTTGAGTCTCTTTGGAAATCGTTGGATGCAGGAGAGCCTGTGACGTGAAGGTCTTGAGAATGTTGGAACTGTCCTTGCTTGTTGTCACGAATTCCAGACACACTGGAACTTTCCAAAACAGATGGATGTGTTGCCTGTATTTGAAATGCATAACATTAAAGATATGAAATTAAGATAAAAACATCAGTATAAGATGAAAAAATAATAGATATCATTATTATATTTTATTTCAAACGATTCAGAAATACAATTTGATTTATTAATTTTAAATGCATTAGGAAAATTTCGTCATTAAATAATTATGAAAAATGATAGCCCATAATAGCAAAAGGAGTAAAATATTTTCCATAATAAAAAGTATAAATGAAAAAGGGAAGAGAATGTAAAGACATTTATATAAAAGACAAATCATTCCATAAAATTGTTATTAAAACAGATAATATATGTTATCTTAATACAAAAATATAATGTTATTCTTACAAATTAATTAAAATATACAAGAAGCAAAATGCTATGTTAACATTATTTATTTAAAATTTATTGGCAACAGAAGAAAACTACTAAAGTTCAATGAAATAGTTAATGCATTGCCCAAAACAGAGGCGGAAATTTAAAATATTTATGCTAAAAACTCCAAAGCCACTCATTTATAGAAAATATTTAAATTCAGAAAAAAATAGTTGCTAATTGTTTTCAATACGTGCTGTAGCAATTTACTTATTTAGTGTACCAAGAATTAATACACACACAAAAAGAAAAACAGTTTTTATAAAAAAATCCTTTTTTTAACTTACAGGA
Organism: Argiope bruennichi; assembly: GCF_947563725.1. Lineage (NCBI taxonomy): Eukaryota > Metazoa > Arthropoda > Arachnida > Araneae > Araneidae > Argiope > Argiope bruennichi. Next base: position 64,610,813 of record NC_079154.1, read on the forward strand.
AAATCACCAGGTCGTTCAGTTCCAACTTCATATCTCGCAGTAGCAGCTCGAGCTACAGCTATCACACCGACAAGTAAAACCTGTAAATAAAATGGCAAAAATTATTTCCATAAGCTCTTTTCAAAAGTATATTTGAAAACTGGTATTTTGTGATTAAGAAATACTTATGAATACATAAGCAATTTTTCTTAAACACATTTAAATGTTAATTCATATCTCAATGTAAAAAGTAAACAAAAAAAGCATAAATCCATCCTTATTTTTGAAAAATAATTTTAAAAAACGATCATTAACATACAGAAATAAATATCATCTTGTATTCAAATATTTAATAAAATCAATACATACGATTCTTTTCTTTATTTACACTTTCTAGATTTCTACTCTGTATTTCAATTTATGCTATAAGATTTTAAATGTTAAAAAATAAAAAAATTGTATAAAATAAATTCCTTTACAAATAATAATTAGATCTTGGCGTGAGATTAGAATTTAGTTAAAAATGAAATTAAATTATTACAAGAAAATTGGGACCTCTTTCGATAAACAAATGCCTTTCAAAAAATTCCCAAAAACTATATTATTTATTTAAAAAAATTGTATTCTGTATTTTCCTAAAATTTTGAATAGCAAATTTAATGCCATACAACGCAATATTTTCCATTTTCATCCCTAATATTTTCACCCGTTTTTCAATTAATTTAGAATAATTAATGAACTGTTCAGCACAGTTATTTATTTACTTGAGTTAAAGTAGAAAAAACATATATTTATTTTTTTTCTTTTAAAATAAAGATAGAAAAGACTTTACTAAATAAATTTTAATTTGAAAATATTAATCAATTTAATTAAATATTAATTAATTTAAAATGCACATTCAAAGTTATTTTTCTATTTTTTTTTTCTGCATTTCTTTTGTCGAAGATTTTTTTTTAACTAAGCAGTGTAAGATTTACAAAAATAAAAAATTTTAAGAACTTCAGTTTTGATACATGATGTTTAAAATATTAATGGTCCAAGTATCTATATTGAAAACGAAACACATTTTAGGGAACAAATATGCATTTGTTGCAACAAATTGATAATTTTCTCGTTCGATTTTTAATAATTGATCATGTTGCCATTTAAAATAAAGTTAACTCTCTACATTTTGTTACGAAACGATAATATCATAAATAATTTAAGATTCCTAAATTGGCTAAACTTCAATAAAAAGTTGTACAATAATTTAAAACAGACACTTTAGATTCAATCAAGATTCTTAAAATAAGAATTTTTCTGATTACTTACTAAAGAAATCTTCATGATGTTACTAAAGGAAGAAACTCACGAATGTGATAATCGAAGAAAAGACTCTAGCTTTTATACAAATCTAAAATTTGTTAAAAAAATAGATCAAGCATTATCGTTTGATAATCAAATTTCAGATCAAATAACTTACGCTTCATCTCTTCTATTGTCCAGAAAGGAACAGCAGTTCATCTTAGAATAAAATTATTCTATCTAAAAGCCTTGAACTATCCAAAAAAACTAGTCCACGCTTGGTAGAAAGTTGGTCTTAGAGCTTCTTCAAAGCAATTTAATGCGATAATCTTTAATTCTATACTGTGTAAAATTGATACAAAGAGATTCTTCTAGTTTTAGAGATATTGAATGTCGGATTGCTTTTCCTTCCAATTTGCAAAGCCAAACATCGGACCGATAAAAAAAATATTTACTACTTTTCTAAAAGGCAGTTGGTAAGAGCCGTTAAATTTTTCATAAATGATCATTTTAAGAAATTAAGTGCGCGTGTCGTATCCCAAGAGACATTTAGGCTAAATATGATTTATATATTTAAAAAATGAAATAAAGAACAAAAAAAATCTTGCAATTTTCTGCATAAAAGGTTTTTCTTATTGAGACTGTTATGAAATAAAAACAAACTGAATTATTTCCTCTTTGATTTCCACATATTCTTATTGACAGATTGTCAATTATTACGCGTTGTCAAATATTGTTCTTATATGATACACAAAACTTTTTTTTTAAGTATCAACAATAAAATTCTAAAAATCGTTTAGTATTTTTTTGGGGGGGGGCATAACGATAGATTAATGTTTTTCTATATTTTCTGTCGACAACTTGGAAAATTATTATTTTTAGAAAACAATTTATATGGTTTCGTATGATTCAGAAAATTGTCTTTTTAATGATATCACTTCGACTGTTGAGTTAATTTTTGATCATTTTATCGGTTATTACGATGGCCTATGTAGCACATGCATGAATATACTTTCACAGCAAAAAGTGACAATGGGAATGTATATTTTAACATTTGTAACAATTTTCTTGCATTTGAATGGTGATAAATAAATAAATAAAAGCAATAATTAAGAATAATAATATTTTTAATTATTGTTTTATTTAATGGTTTTTAGTTAAGTTTAGTTTTACTATTTAATATTTTCGTTTAACGTGAATAGTAACAAGGATGACAAAAATATTTTTAAATAGGGCATTTATTATCGAACATATTCTCTTGCATTGTTTGAAATAATCCCCTCATAGAGCAACCCTTTGGAACAATTTTAATCTTAATCCGTAATTAATGCCATCTCCCAAACCTTTACTCCAATAAACTGCTTTTAGTAAGAATGCATTTCTTTTATATGTTTTCTTAACAGTTTTGTGTAACAATAAAACTGTTAAGTATCTCTAAAGGCCATACGCTTATAATGCTTTTTATAAGAATCACACGATTGTATTCTTAATGCACTCTTATTAACATGTAATCAGTTTTTTTTTCAACCTTTATTTTATTTATTTATTAGAATTTCACTTGCTTGCAATAAAATAATTTTGTTAATCACTGTATTTTTAAAAAGAAGAAAAAAAAAAAAACTCCTTCCCAAACAGCACTACCATCAACCTATAATGAAAACTTTTGATTTTTTTAACATTTTTATTATATATATATATATATATATATATATATATATATATATATATATATATATATAGAGAGAGAGAGAGAGAGAGAGAGAGAGAGAGAGACCTTTCCGAGTTCGAAAACACATTTTTGGCATTACGTCTCTGTCCATCTGTCTGTGACAAAGATAACTCAAAAAAGTCTTGAGCTGACTGATGAAATTCGAAATATAATATTAACGCCAAATTTGTGGATTTCTATCAAATTTTGTGCAAAATGCATTCTGAGGATGTCTATCTGTCCGAATGTAACTACAAAACGAAGGGAGCTAGATGTATAAAATTTGATGCACAGATATAACATCTAAAATGTAGATTCTAACAAATTTGAAACCAATCCCTTAAGAAGTGGTTGACTTTCTGTCGATCTCACAAGCATGTAAACACGATATCTCAAAAATGGAATTAATTAATTCTATAAAATTTATATGTGATTCTGTGATTACAGTTGTAGTTCTGTTTCAGATTTTGTTTTCATTTGAAAACAAAATCTAAAACACATCACACCAATCTAAATCAGCAGGAGTTCGTGTTTTATGATTGGAAACAATCAGATTAAGCACAAATTTGATTTTAGAATACTTACTGCTAAATGCCAGGGATTAATCGCCAAAGAATGTCTCCAAGGATCACACGATAGATACATTAAAAATGACAAATTCACACCAAAAGTCTATATCCGTAACTATTGCTTATTATTACCATGAAAGACATTTGCTGCAAGGGCCATAATCTATTGCGGGGGGGGGGGGGGGGTAATACCTTTATTAGAGTGTATGCAAGAAAACTTTGGGGAAATCACACCTGATCGTTTATGTTTATAAAGATGAAAAAAAAAAGTATTTTTTCACGATTTTCTTAATGTTTGCATTAAATATATCTATTTCTCCTTTCACTTGTACAGCTACTAATGCATTTATTTAATTCTATACTTGACAATTCTTAAATAACTTAAATACGAACGAGCCTCTTAAGAAATCTTCTAAACAAAATAACTAAAAGAATTGCGAGAAATTTAAATTAATTTAATTGCGCTGTTGTAATAAATGTACAATTAAACAAGATTTTAGGCTGCCAAAAATGTATATAAAGTGCATCATTCATAATACTCACTAATTTATCCACCTAAAAAAAATTTTAATCAAAAATAAAAATTTCATTTTTTTTTTTTTTTTTTTTTTACCCTTTGGAATTACTAAACGAAATAAACAACTAGTTTCTTTTTGTAATGGATTGAAATACACATCGCTTTAACACAATGAACATACATTGATCGTTTAATCAGATCTGATTATTGTATGTTCTCGAAAATATTGGTGAAAAAAAAACCAACCCTTCCTGTAATGCAGTGGCTTAGGAGGATTAGAGATGCCTAGATCACAATATAATTTTTATACATTTTTAAATAATTTTACTTGAGTGGTGTGCATTCAATAAAAATAAACGGAGCATTGCTTCAAGGAGCATTTTTTTTTCTTTCCTAAAATGGAGTCTTTTTGTATTTTTAAATTTCTTTTCTCTCAAAATCTTTCAAAAGCACTATTGCGATTTCTTCGTACTTTTGTCGGGGTTTTTTGGAATCGCACTTCTTTTCTGCTTTTCCAGCTGATAGTGAGCGCAATGTAAAAAATGCGCGTTTGAACTAAGCAAGTGAATCTCTCAACTGGCTTCTTTGTTTTCAACTCATACCGATAATGCGAATTTTTGGAGCGATTCTGGTGCAAGCTTATTTATGCTCAGAAAAAGAGAAAAATTACTATTAATGAGAGCTGCTAAATAAGTTATCATTGCATTAAATGGTATCTGAGTTGTGTTTGTGTGCTGTCTTATTTAGTGTTTCTTTTGCATTAATATTCTTATGGTCAACTTTCTTACCTTGATAATATTTAAAGGCCGGATATTTTTTACAAATTGTGTAATGTGTCAAACGTGATGCAAAACGTTCAAAACTCCATATGACCTAGAATTTCTAAATTTGCACAATATGTACTCACTAAGAAAGATTTTTTTTTCAAAGTCTAAATTAGATTTTCAATTAATAAAGTCTAAATTAGAATTTATAAAAAAAAATTCTGAATAACTTCACAGCATATTATGAAACAGAAACAATTTTTACACTTCAAAACGGAAAATATGTAGCTTTTTAGGAATATGAATATTATTTCCATACTGATATTGTAGAATATAAAATATATTCTACAATATATTTTATATTCTACAATATATAATATATTGTAGATTTCAAAAAATCTTTAAATAAATTTTTAAGTATATTTTGCGATAACTACCAATAAGTAAGTGGACACCTGTGATAAAAGAGATAAACGCAATTTATTCATATAAAATAGTTGGTAGAGCCTCCACCTGAGGCAGTTACAGTCTTAACCCTCCAGGCACAAGTATTGGTGATGGACATCGATATTTTCTTCCACTCGATTTGGAAAAGACATGTCAATTCTTTCACCGATTTTGGACGGTTGCTGCACCCTTTAATTGGGTGATCCAACTCGTCCCAGAGGTTTTCTATAGGATTCAAGTCTAGAATCTGAGTAGGCCAGTCCAGTCGCTTCACCCCATTGCCATCATACCAATCCATGGTGAACCTCGCAACATGATAAGTGATGTTGTCATTCTGGAATTAACAATGATCCAACCCATAAAATTTCCACAGCGTAGGAAGCACATTGTTGTCTAAAACCTTTTTCCACTCATTTGTGGTCCAATTTCGAAGTGCCTTGCACCACCTCAACCGAGCAACGCGTTTGGATTTTGTAATCAAAGGCTTAAGGGCGGCAGCAAGACCATGAGAACCTAGCAAATGTGCTTCTTTGCGGATGGTATTTATCGAAACAACAGTCCGGATCCCTGTTGAAATTCCTGAAGTATGTGAGCCATCGGTTTGGTGCGGTATTTCCTAATTTATTTGGACAGCACTTGTCGATCTCTATCTCTTAGTTTCGTGGGTTTGCCGGATCAAAGCGCATTCCAACAATCACCACTCACCTTCCACTTCTTAATCACAAAAGCCACTGTCGATTTTGGAATATTTAACTCACTAGATATATCCTTTAAGGATCGGCCATTTTTATGATATCCGACAATTACGCCTTTCTCGAAGTAAGACAGCTTTGAATTTCGTATCATCTTGTATGCGACTAATGCCAATACTGTTTCCTACACGATTTAAATACAGAAGGCGTAACGTAGATCAGGACCGCCTATATCCTTATTTGCATGGGTATCCATATCCTTGTTGGTAGATAGTGTATTTTCCTACCTTTGTTTTAATTACTGCAATTTACATTACTTTAAAATGAATTTGCGACGATATTAAACATTCTTTTTTTGAGTATTATTGTGTTTCACTAATGTTGCTACAGTTAAAAGCAAATTTGAATAAACAATTTAAAGACAGTTGAAACATGCCTTAAGTATCATGATTTGTTATTTCTGGCAAGTGGTTCAATTTTCTTTTTTAAAATTTTTTATTGGGGTAGTTAATTACCTAAACGATTTTTTTATTTTATTTAGATCACTTAAAAAAATCGTTTTTCCCCCAAACACTATCGCAGGAAATCAGGGTATTGTAAAAACTTAACAGATCAATAACAGATCTTCTCCAGCATTTTTTTTTTATTTAAAAAATTCGTTAGTAATTTTTCAGATATTTTGTTACGAAATATAGTTTTTACTTGCAGATAGTAATGAATTGAACTCACTTTTTTGTTGGAATAATCTATTCCTTGGTAAAGGTTAAAAAGCTCATGTTTAACTTGTTTCATATTTGTAAAGATGGCATTTTTCAATCAATTTCTCTCTCCCTACTGATGCTCTAATTTAAAACACTTCTACGTTGTTTAAGACTCTACATTGTTTTATTATTTCCAGAAGTTAATAATCACTTAATAATTAATTTAAATTAATTTTTGATTCTATAAGCAAGATGCACTCTGGCAGTGAATTAAAAAAAAACTTTTATCAAAGTTTTATAAAACATTGAATGTTATCAATCATAAATAAATGAACTAAAAACAAGAAAAAAATTTAAAAAATAAAAATAAAGCGATAAATAAATATTTTTACAGCAATAAAAGTGTATTTTCAAACTAGATTCTTTTTATTTACTTTTATAGACCGCACCCACTTAGCGATCATTGGCAATAGCACCCGAGTGGCATTTTTTCCGATCCTTCATCTTATTAGCTTTAAAATGTTACATAAACGCTCTAGTTTTGTTTTCATAACGACTCTGTATGGCTGGTGCATGGAATATCTACAACTCCGACATTCCCTCCGTTTCTCTAAGATACTGCTCCCAATATATATATCACTTAATATACATTCACTACAAGCCAAACTCGGACACCATAGGGGAAAAAAAAAAAAAAAAAAACGTGCTCTGCCAAAATATTTTAACTTAAATGAATCCTCAGAAATGCGAAAAGGTTATTTTAACAGCGAATTTATTGTACAGCTAAAATCAAACGCAATTCATAAATTATAATTAAAAATTTGAATAAAAGTAAAATTTGTGAAAAAGAGTCCGTAAGCCAAACATCTTACAATTAAGCACCAAATCAATGCAACCCTGGGTAAAAAATATTTCCACCTTTATAGTTAATTTGTTCATAGTATTATCTCAATTGTGTTATTTTCATTTGCTGTGGAAGTAAATATTAATTTAATTAAAATATAAAGATAAAGGAGCCAAACGAGCATTGAGTATGAAATTAGGTTAAGCATGCTAAAAATGGAAAGTATGAGCCAGAAATATCAGAGACTGTCCACAGAAGTCATTCAACAGTTAATGACATCATAAAACGCTTGGAAACCTATAATCAGGTGACAAATAAGATTAAGATAATCCATAATTAGATTTTCAAGGAATCAATATTTAATCAGAAAAGTAAAAGCAAATCCGTACCTTAGTGCACCAAACCTATTATTGCTGAAAAGGAATTAAGGAAAATTTTAGTCCACTATAAAAAAAAAAAAAAAATGCGCTCCATAAGGCAGATCTCAATAGAAGAAAAGCCAGACAAAAGCCTTTCATAAGTAAGCGAAATCAGTCTAAGACTTAAATTCGCAAGGAAAGAGAAAAAAAGGATTTTTCTTATTCGAAAACTTTTTTTATTTACTGGTGAGAGTAAATTCGACATTCTTGAATCCGATGGCAAGACATACGTTCGGAAAAAAATCTAATGAGGAATTTCGCATAAAAAATTTGAAAGCAACTGTGAAGGATGATGGTGGTTCAGTAATGGTCAGGGGCACGTTTTCAGCTACTGGTCCAGGAACACTGCATTTTATTGAAGAGAGAATGAATCAGAATATATACTTCGACATTTTAAAGAAAAATTTACAGCAATATCTGCTGAAACTTTCTCTTGGCAACAACTGGCGATTTTATTAGAATAATGATCCGAAACATAAAGCTTATCGAGTGCGTTCCTGTCTTCTATATAATTGACCTCCCCTCATGTACACTCCACCCCAAAGCCCCAATATAAAGTCCATCAAAAATTTATTGGAATACCCTAAAAAAAAAGTCCAGGAACATACCATGTCCTGTAAAGATGAATTGAAAATAGTGAAGTTGCAGGAATAAGAAAATATTGAACTTAACTTTTATGAAAAATTTGAGCAATCTATGAATAAATGCCTTAAAATAACAATTCATTTGAAATATTAATTTTTTTTTTAATCTTTTCCATCCGGGTTTGGCTTGTGCATTATTTTTTGTTTTGTTTTTTGCCATAATTTCTGGTTAAAATTAATTAATTTATATTTTTTGTTATTTGTTTTTATAAGGGCAATACATATACTATTGGAAATTCATTTAACTAGGTTCCTTATCATTTTTAGATTACAAATTTTGGCTGTATTAGTATTTTTTTCTATGACGTCCGAGTTTGGCTTGGAGCGACTGTATATCAATATGCAAAGAAATAGCATAGATTTAAAGCTAAGTGAGCCTCTGATTTTGCGCGTTTTTTATAAGTGCACTTGCTTTTTTATCACCACCATAATTTCTATAATACATCTTGCAGCATCGTATTTAAACATTTTTCTTTATTAATAGAATTAGTTACATTAGCGGCCCATTTTAAAGCAATACTATGACTATTTTGCGAGGAATCTCGTAATTTTCAATCGCAGCCAGATAACAACCTCCGCACCACACCAGCGGGATTTTTGTTAATGGAAAAACTGGAAGATTCAAATATCGAATGGTTTAATGTAAGATATCGTTTGAACTTCATCAGTGTTGTATTAATATCCCACTTCAAAGTCTACTCCTCTACATTATTATGGTTAGCTTGTGAAATTCGCATCAAAGATTATCGCTAAAGTAGCATTACCCCATCTATATTAAGAACAATACATCCAAACGTAGTTCTAATGCCATTAAATCAAAATTATCCAACAATCAACTCAATATATGTCATAAAATTTACTCCTTTCTAAGTAAAAGATTTATTGCCTTTTCTGTACAACATCTTTTGATAAGAATTATATCATTTTTCTAATATGCAGTATTTGATATTACTTTCTCACATGCAGTGTTCGAGAACAAGACCAAATACACTTGTAAAAAAAATGGGTATTTATATTCAAAGTTACATAGCGAGCGTAGCCCAGTAAATTGTATGAACTCTTTGAGACCAAATTTGTGTAATTTCCGAAACAAATAAGTTAATAAAATTTCATGTCTCATATTAATTCAAATTTATAATCATAAATTTCTAATTACAAATAATGAATAAAATAATAAATAACCAAATTCAGAAAAATCACATTTTGTTAGAAATAAGAGAATCACATGGCCTCCAGCCTCTCCGAGGGGTTAAAATAAATCCAATCGGATCAATAATAATAATCAATAAATCCAATCATCCCAAATAATAAAGCTGACGATGAGAACCAGGGAAAATAGATTCCATTACAAGTATCTCAGGCATATAGCCCTCAAGTAAAGTAGATACGTCCTATTATAGGCAAGAGGACAGTTAATCATTAGACAAATCATTATTGTAACACCACGGGAATCGAGAACCGACTTATTTTACAGCAACCTAGTATTCGAATGAATACGAGGAAAATTTTAAATCTTAACACTGAATTTGAAACAACCATTGCAGATCTCATAATTTTTGAAAACGGGCTATTTTTATTCCTATTTTCTTCAAAAATATTAGAATTTTCATTTCATAACACGCAAAAGAAGTTGAAAAATATCAAATAGAATTCGTGTTTGAAGGCAAAATTTAATAAAATTTGGGTTTCTGAGTTCTTCACATATTAACTAATGTATCCTCTCCCGTTATAAATAAAAATAAATCACTATTTCAAACTCTTAAAAAAATCTAATAAAATTGTGAAAAATTGAAATAATGACAAACAAGAGGTAACTGAAACAGAGGCGTTCGCAAGAGTTTTTATATATATAAAAACCCCTTTTAAATGTGCAATCAAAACGAGTTAAATCAAAAGCGAAAGTTATTCATTTCTGGGAAATCTAATACTGGACAGTGAATGACCTACAATATTCAATGACCACCTTGTCCTTGAGATAAACTCTTCTCATATATTTCTATCGATTTCACTTCGCATTTTAACGCTACGTCACTTCAAGATGAAGAGATCAGCATCAAGAAAAAGAATATACAAGTTTCGTTTTTGGTAATTTGTATAAAAAGGTCCGTTGGAACAGCAAAGTAGCAGAAAAGTTTCAGTCCATCAAAGCAACTTTTGCAATTGCTCCAGTTCCTAAGATCTCAAACCGCAATGAAAGTAAGTATTTGAGAACTTATAAGTTGATTTCTCATCTGTTACAAAAACTAAATTATGATGTCGGATTTCGCCAATAAATGGTTTTCTAGACTAGATTGTTCAAGTCTAAAATCAGAATTAGAATTTTTAATACCGAATTATTAAAATGTGTATCCGTTTCAAAGTTTCGTTAATTTTACATTATATTCATATAACAGAACTTCAGATATGGAAATAATACTTTATAATCTAGTCCCAGCTTTCAATTTTGTTACGCTCAATTGTTATTCTGCCTGATTAAAACTTCGAAAACTGTACTTAAAAAATAAATACTGAATTAGTTATAGTTATAAGTATGTTTTCTTTAAAAAAAGACAGAGAGAGAAATTCGAATAATTATTTATTTTACGTCAATATATGGTTTTTGAGTTTGATTTTATGGCGGAAAAGCTATTTTTGACCATGTTGCTACAAGTCGTAATAGATAAATTTCTGAAAAATTATATGAAAAGTAAAGAAAAACCAAATATTACAAAATAAATAGTTTTCTTCCATCAATTTTATTATTATTGTAAAAATTCTCTTGATTTCATTCAATGCTTAAAAATTTAAAGAATAATTTTTTCTTCTGAATTCAAAAATCCCCATATATATATAAACTAAGACTATTTTCGATATACAGAGTTTTAGTAGTAAGAATTAAAAATCAGAAGCAGATAAATCTAATACCATAAAAACAAACAAGCAGTGTACTATAATTATTTCGTTTTTTTCCTTAGCAATCTTTTAATGATAAAAATAAATGTCATCTTACTATTAATTTTATGGGAAGGATGCCTTGCATATAAAAATATGGATAACTCACATGAAAAAAAAATATATATATGCTAAGCCGTCAATTACTTTTTTATAAAATAATTGTAAGATGTTTTAGTAATAATGAAAAACGATTTACGATGATTGTTATAAGTAATGATAAAGAAAATTAATTCCATGTAGCTTGAGTTCTTTTAATACAAGAAAAGAAATGTACTTACTCAGACTTACCGAAAATATTTTCTATTCAGTTACCTGTCATAATTATCAAATATCAATCGGGTTTATTACAAAAATTCTAAATCGTTCTCTAGTTCTGATTTTTTCTCATATTTTGTTGTCAATTGCTGAACAGATATCAAAGTGAAACTTTTAGTATGTTAATATTAAAGCGCCAATATGCTTTAACCATACTCTGTAATAACCAGTATCCTGTCAGTTTCATTTGATGGCCAATTAAGTAGTTGAAATGCAGCGACGAACACCATATACCTTTGCATAAATTTTCCGATTTATATATTTCTTTCAAACGATATATAAATATATGTATTTTTTAAATATCGTCTTTGCTTCGTTTTAAAATTGATCTTATTTTATTTTGCTTTCAGGCTTACCTTATCTTAGCAGTAGTATTCACAGTAGCTCAGGCTACAACTTTGACGAATATACCAGTCAGAAATTACAGACAAAGCCAATTTCAGGTATAAAAAATTTTGTTTATATAAATACCGAAATAAATCGAAATAATTTACTTTTATAATCCTTAAGTTAACTTAAAAAATGAGAGCAGGGTATAAACAAATCAGTCGTACAAGTATTTAGTTTTTAGTCATAAAGAACCCTGGAAGATTGTAAAAATGTTATCTGCGCATATTCGTTTTCATTTCACGAGCATTCCTGATAAGAGTCTACGGTGAGATCCTGAATAATCAAATTAAAAAATATTTGGAAAAAATTATCTATATATACTCATTTTCAGTCTATATAAATTGAAGAAATTCTCATTTGTTGGTCATCTTAATTATTATTCATTAAAGTAATAATATAAAAAGTATATATTCATATTTCAAATGCATGATATAATCCAGTGCCCAAAGTGTTAATTGATATACAAAGGCATTGTTAAGAAACAAACCATTAAAAGAACTGAAGACTATAAAAAAATGGAATAGCATTCGAGTAAAGTGTTTTTGTAAATTCATTGATATAATCCTTTATTATTAGTTATTTACTTATTTTGGTTAGTTGGAAAAATTAAAGTCCCTCTACTTTCAAATGATTTATTAATAAAACAAGAAATCAAAATATTTGAGAATCGAAAATAACTTTTGGTAATTTATAAACGTCATCTAATATTTTTAACTTGTCTTAAATAATTATATTCGCTGTCTTTGCAAGTAACAGATTAAAAAAATGGAGAAAAATTCTAATTGATTGCAAAATCAAATAAAGATAATTAATATAGAAGTCTAATCTATGCTATCTTAACAAATCTTTCTAAATTATTCCATAAGTTGAAAATTTAATAATACCGCAATACTTTTGGAACAAAAATATTCATTAACCCCACCATGTAATTGAGTTTTAAAAATATCATGCAACTAAAGTTCCTTCTATTAAAGTTCAAATTAAGTAATATTTTTGCTTACATCACAATTAATGTTGTAATTATAGCAATAACAATATTTTCATCTTCTTTTTGGTCAGCCTGGTCAGCTAGGTTATTCTGGTCCTCGCGTAGCTATCGCTGGTCCTCGTGATGTTACTGAGAGCATTCACCAAGAATCAGGCAATCTGTATGCTGGACAGAGAGACGGACGATTCTTGACCAGAGACAGTACTGAAGGTAACTACGGAGAAATTCAGTATTCCATCCGTCCCGAACAAAGAGACTTCAGAGGCCAATTCCCCAACCAATACCAGCAACAACAAGGCATCAGACGATTCCAAGACAGCAGTGCCTATTACGGTTCTCCCCGTAATCCACAAATTTCCTACAGCGCTCCCCTGGCTAACACAAGGAGTTACAACCCTAGGCTGGATGCCACCGGAAATCCCCAGAATGAATACAGATTTTATTAGATCTGCACTAATACTCAAAAGTTGGAAAAGGAATTGATGGGATTGGAAGTATAATATAGTTTCGGCGGTTATGGTTTTCTAGAGTTCTATCTCTCTCTTTTTTGTAATTTTGATTTAATAAAATAGCATCGTAAAACCTGCACCTTCTTTCTTCAAAAAACAGCAGCACATACCATTGGAAAAATAGCTAAAATGATAACTCGTAAAAAAGATTATTTGCACAAATTGATTGAAAGAAAAAGATATTTTTCACTTGAATTGATGAATGTGTATTATTAATGTGTCCACAAATGTGTATTATTAAATTAAACGCAAGTATTTATTTTATGTAAATTCACCAATTATGTTATAAAATCATTAAACAATAAAATTATGTAAAAAACTTCTAAATCTTGAATAACAAAATGAACCAAATTTTTATTTTGATTTAAACTGTGCTTATATGTGAACTCTAAACAAAAAAATAAAATAAAATAATGTTACATTAAATTTACATAAGTATATAATAACATCATCCATAATATATATATATCGCCAAACTAGGCTGTTTAAAAGATAAGTTATTCCTGTAGTTTTAATAGAAGTATTTAGTACTACAATTTAATTATTTCTGTTAAATATTTTATGGAAGATCTGAGTACTTAAGATTTCCGATAATCATCTAATAAAACCATAATATGAATAAATTTTTTAAAAAATAATAAAAATCAAAAGCATAGTAAGCAGAACCTAAAATACTTTAAGATTTAAATAGTTTAAATGTAGTTTCTAAATTGCAGATGTTTATAAATCAGTTACAGATGTGAAAATAATTTAAATGGACATTTTAATTAATTGTAACAGTTTCTATAGCCGTTTCTATAAAATACAAAATTTATCTTCTTTAAGATGGGCAATTTTATGAAATCGGAATACAAAATCTATATTTTCTTATTATTTTTTGATAAATTGGAGGTGAAAATCGAAACAAATTTTATCTCAGTTCAATATTATGTTTCTTATAAAAGTTCTCTCAAGTTTTACATAGATATAAGTTTCAACATTATATGCCATTTTGTAAAGCACATGTTAATAATTCGATCTCATAATAACTCATTTATACAAATTTATATGAATCAAGCATAAAACTAATTATAATAAATATGTTCAGGTAATTGCTAATGAAAGACCAGCCTTGTTTGCCCTTTAACACCAGGCATTTTCTCATAACCTAATTTTCGAACTGCAGGAGTCATAGGAATGCTTTTCATCGTTAACGAAGAATCTAAAATAAATATTTAAAAACCATGATTAGTTTCAACAACATCATAACAAAAACTTCATATGAAAGTTCAGTTGAAAAATCATGAATATGAGAGCTTAAATGAGTAAAATGAATAAGAATCCAAAGATGATAAAAGAAATAATATACAGATGATGTAAGTAAAAATCCTAAACATCTGAAACCACAAAATAGCATGCTTTGTTGAATCCAATGAAGTAAAGATATTTTATTTGATTTATAATAAATCATATAAAGATTCGGTTTACTACAATTACTCTGAAATCCTCTCGTCTAGATGTGCTGTTCCAGAAACGTTTCGTCTTAATGATTTCCCTTGATAATTTCTCAAGGAAACCCATATTTCATAAACCGACTTTTTTGAAGATATTTAAAGTCGCTTTAATTAACAAAAAATATACATCGTTATTGATAATTAATCTCATACAGAGTGTCCCAAAAAAATGGAACAAGTGTCTATTTTCCTAAATATTGCACTTCAACATGTACTTCCAGTATAATGTATCATTAAATAAGATGGCAATTTGTATGAAAATTCTATAGCTTCTGTGCAGGTTAATAATAAAAAGATCAAAAAATTAAATTTTTATAGATTCTCACATCTGAAAATAAAAAATTAATAAAATGTGTATTTTACATTCATTACAAAACTTCATCTGCACACACACAAACTATCTATGAAATTGGAAGAGATATTTTAATTTATAAATTTAGAGACCTCTTCATAAAAAGATGGAAACGTTTATTTTCAAAATGCATTTTTTTCCCCATAAAGAACTATCATGCGCAAATATTTGTTTATTATTATATTATTTAATCATCATGAAATAAATTTGCTAATCATGCATATAATAGTTCACGTCTACAGGTCGCCAGTTGCAATTTAGACTTATTAAAGAGCAGTGAAATGTCGGAAACCGAACATTTAAGGTGAAGGAATTTCGAAGAAAACAAAATTCTTCATTGAAAATTGTGTGCGTGATGTCAAGCTTTCTTATGAAATAATGTATTTCACTAACATTTTGAAAGGCGGATATTTCTGCTGTATGTAATCATAATGCTACTACAAGCGTATATAAGTATTGTTCGAAGAATGAAACTTTGTATAGGTGCCGAAAATGATCATTTTAAAATGTTTTAGAAAACAATTAATATAACATTTGACCTTTTTATAATTAATAAAAGCTAATATATGCATTATTATTATTATCTGATTCTGAACTTTTAATAACCTAAGGTTAAATGCATGTTACCTCTGAAAAAGTAGACCGAGTTCAAATGTGAACTCAGGTATGAAAAAGTGATTAAATCCAATAACTTTACAGTTTAATCTCTCTGCATTTTTTATAGAAAGAAGTATTAAATTTTATATCAATATAGATGAATATAAGAGAAACTTTTTATTAATCGCCCTTTTTATACTCTAGAGGCAGTACAAAAATTTAATTTAATTGTTCATAAATTTTTTTATAATTAATTTCTATAAAAGTCAAAGTGTATTTATACAAATATTTACCTTATTTAAAGAAACTTGACTTAAAAGTATATGTTTATATTTTATATTTAAGAAAATAAATACTCGTTCCAGTTCTAACAGATATCCTGTTTTTAATATACATTTCAAAGCAGCCACATTAATACTGAGAAAATACTCTCAAAGATAAGTTGGGAATAAACTTTATTTTGTTTGTACAAGCATATTATTATAGTCAATAATATGCTTGACTATAACATCGTATAATATGCTTATTGTTGTATAATATTGTATAATTTATTTATTATATTATATTATATTATATTATATTATATTATTATATATACATATATATATATATATAATAAGCATATTATTGTATAATATGCTTGACTATAACAACATTGCATTAAAATTAATTTGTTAGTTGTTCTATCCCGCGTTGAGTTCTATCTTTTTTTTTACAAGACATTAAAATCATTACTGTTAAAATATTATTTCATAATAGATATTACACTGTTTAAAATAGGAAATGCTTTAGATAACAGGAAATAAATTATCAATTACAAATACCGTAAACTTAATTTCTACAACTGCTTATTTGCCAAACAACACAGCATTTTCAGATAAGAATGAAAAAAAGGTCTTTGAAATGTTTTCTTAAATTAAATATATTCAAAGGGGACACTAGAATTCCCTTTTATTCATTTGAGCAGGATGGTTTCATCACATCCTGAGATACAATAATAATAACGCAATAAAGAAGAAAAAAAATTAAATTACTACTTTGGTGCTATTCAGACATGTATCTGAAATCAATATTAAGGTATATTCTTTAGTCCAAGAACATTTTAACCAAACTGACTTTAACTCGAAAGTTAATTTGGAAATTAAAAAAAAAATGATAGAATAAAACATTCAACTAAAACAATTCAAAGTTCCTTAATATATGATACTTAGATCTTGTCGTCATTAATATAGGTAAAATACAAAGGCTACTATAATTTTAAAATTATAATATCAAAAATGGTACAAATAAAATTTTGAAATTATAATAATGTAACTTTAATGTAAAAAAAAATTAAGTGGATAAAATTTGAATGAAATTATACAAAATCCATATGTATAGGATTTAAAATAAGTGCAATCTGTTTCAAAAATGTACAAAAGATTTCAGTTTATCCTTTTATAGAGAAAGAAAATAAAATTTTATTTATTGTGTGTTCCCAGGGGATTTCATTATTTATTAATTATTTCATAATAGTAAAGATGTAGACATACCTGGCCACTCAGACTGCTGCTGTTCAAAATAAATATCTGCATCATTTCTCAAGTTAGATTTCACAACAAATTTTGTGTCAGGATCTTCAAAACAGTGCCCACTCTTCATAAAAGGAGACACTTTGGCTTTTCTAACATTTCCTGACTCACAAAAAACTGTATCTTGACTATTAAAAGTCGAAGGGTAAGCCAAATCCTTTTTGCTGACGATCTTTGAAATCATACCTTTTTGAATTCTGCATGACTTTTTAAGAGCAGGTGACGATACACAATCATTATTTGGAGATGAATCTTCAACCAAAAATGGCCTTTTCTTTGGAATATACATAAATTTTTCGAGATCTAACGGGGATTTGTTTCCATTTTGAGAATTTGGAACCTTTGAAATAGAACTGGAAAAAGGCTCCCGTCCAATAGTTGCTATGGTAGAGTTTTCTAACATATCTCTTGCATTCATTGAAAATTTATTACAATCATTATCTCTATTACTGCTGGCAAACTGAGAATTCAAGCTTTCAAAATTATATGAATAATCATTTTCCTGATATCTATTTTTTCTTGGGGTTACAATAGCGCATTTGTCAATGGAATATCCTGTTCTATTAAAGGAAGAACCGTCTCCGCTTAAATAATCGTTATAACCATCATATTCATGACTAAGTTTTAATGACATATAATCCAGATCCAGCTCTTGTAAAGATTTGTCAGATCCGAATTGTTCATTTGCTTTCTTACTTCCACGCAATTGGTGGTAATCACCATCTTCATCACCGTTTGCAAATTTCGAGTTCAAAAAATATTCATTGTCGTTTGCTTCTTCTAAATCCTCAAAATCTTGAGAATCGTTCAAATTTTTATGATAATTAGGTTTCAATTTAAATTCTGAATTGCTTTCAAAATTCAGTTCGTGATCTGAATCCGGAGTCGATACTAAACTTTCATCAGAAGCATCAGATTCTACAGATAAAACTTTATGAACAGCAGAATGAAAGCACTAAAAATAATAAGATTCCAAATTATTTTAAAGAATAAATTAAATCAGTATTTAAAGAAATTATTTTTTTAATTTCTAATTATGAATTAACTGTAACTCATTCAAGCTTAAATAAATAAATCATTTCAGTGAGCGTATTCGTTTTCATTTGTCTTTATTCCAAGGAAGAGTTATATACAGAGATATCTATATAATTACAAAACTACCACTTTTTAAAATTCTTCTTGCCATTATAGTTTTATATTTTTGTGCAATTTTAAATCTTAACATCTTTTCCTTTTTCGAACTTTCAGGTTGGTAATAATTTCTGGAGACTGTGCAATCACAATTTATAAAAAATGCTTTTTTTACATAGTTAGAAGTGTAAGAGGTACGAATGTCTTGAATACTATATCTTTTTTAATTTATTACATTTAAATCAGAAAATGTGGCAAAAAAGTGAGGGAGAAATCATTAAACTATATGCTATTTACTCTCCTCCTTATGCACAGAATCAAATTGAACTCTGTAGAGGCTCAGACTATCCACGTTCTAGGCCTCTTTTTCTCCTCCCAACTTCAGAAAACAAATACTTTACACAAACAGGTTTTAAACAACGATAAACAAGTATTACAAAGCAATAAATAAGTCTTAGTTCCAAGATAGTTGATTTTAGTACTACCTACATGTAAAAGAAATTTAAAATGAAAATAGAGAATTAATTTTTTAAAAACGTTTAAAAAATTATAAAACTTTTTAATATATTCTAAATGTTTAAATACAAAGTTCACCAGCGCTGTTGACTTATAATTCAGTCAAAAAATAGGGAAGGGGGGGGGGGAGGAATGAGATCATAATGAAAGCGAATTTGAAAATAAAATAGAATTATGCTGAAATTTAAATAATGCTCAAATTTAAAGGGCCCTTGATTTTAATTCGAATAAATTCAGGTACGTACTATAAACCAAACGAAATCATAAAATTAAATTATCCTGAAAATACTGTAAAAAAATCTCACAGTTTAGGAAATCCTAAAGTTGTGGATGTCTACACTATTGCCTACTTTACCTGTTTATAATCCAGACCCTATTATGTACTGCAAACGATAGAGTTGGATTTTTAATTATCTTATTAGCGAAAGATATGTGACATCTCCATGTTGTTGTCTGACATTTTGAATTGCCGACCAATATCATAAAGATATAGCAATGTTGTTGGGTATTTTGTGCTAATAGGCTGAAGATACTGAGTTACTGTATTCAAAGGATTCCTACCAAAAAACTAAAATGATTTTTTTAATGAGTTTTGTTTGATTTAAAAAGAAAAATTAGTACATTTAATTATATGAGATAACGAAAAAAATCAAGCAAGCATCGATTTTTTTTATTTATCAGCAGAATTTTCTTCCTATATAAGTAAAGAAAATGCTAAATGGTTGGGATGAAAACCAATGGAAATGTCCTCTTTTTGACATTTTCATGTACTTTCACAGTAAAACTTTTTAGCATTAGCTTCAACGTAAATAGAAGAAAATCTATCATATATTTTGAAACAGTACTTCTTCCCATCGACCGACCAGGTCTAAAATTAGACACTTATTTTCAATGTTAATATAAAGATCAGATTTCATACATTTTGCAGCATTTTTCAATTGTCTTGTTAACATTTCCACAAATAGACAGAATAATATACTATTTGATGGATTTGGTACAAATGTTGAACTCAATCTACGATTCTAGTGTGAACATAATCAAGAGAAATGGATTTCGACATGTTAAGATTTTCAATTATAACTTTCACAAAAATATAAATAAGCAGGACATAAATAGTCAAACTTTTAACAAATAAACCCTCTCTAGGTACATATCAAATTTTAAACAAAATCTTCTCAAAATAAATTCAAAATTTGATAAGGGATTCAGGGGCTAGTTGTAACAGGAATAATTTGTAACACACATATAACATTTTTTTTTTTAATTTTTAATCAGAACTTTCACTAAACATGATTCCTATAATGAGCCCAATTTTCGACAGCACACTCAGCGAGTATGCTGGCGCTCTACAGGCTAGGCCGCTTGCCCTACTAACACTATCTTTTGATATTTATATATATCTAGGAGATTGGGAATGTAGATCTTGGAGCGATTTTTTTAAAATTTTAATAATTAAAAATTAAGCTGAATTTTGGCGATTTTCAACGATACCTTCCGAAACTATTATCGCACGAAATCTACACCGTTCCAAAATTTTAAAAATGTGCCTTGTTTGTTACATGCATTTAACAATTGTGCAAATTTTTGCTAAATTTTGGCAAATTTTTTTAAAAAAAATTTCTAATTTCCGACAGTAAATCTCATTGTTGCCGTGAAATGCAAACTGTTTTCTTGTTTCATCAACTGACTGATTTTCTTCCATTGCCCAACATTAAAGGAGAGTTTTGTTTAATATCTGCAAAGTTTACAAAATAGATAACAAAGTGAAGTTGCAGCACTGCGAAATTTATTAGACGAATCACACATTCACATATTTAATAATGCTATTTTGTCTTGGTGTGTTGATTTAAATTAGAAAGTTTCATGAACACAATGAGAGATGCATATTCAAGACAAATAAAGTAACACATCTTAATTCAATGTATTATGGATATGAAGTTTAGATATAACTTTAAAAATCATGGATATGAAATTATATAAACTTAATAATTTTTTAATAAAAAAATGGAGTAATAATCTGTTTTGCATAACATTATATTGTGAGTAAAATGTCAAATTGTCTCTTAATTTTTAATTAATCACTCTGAAGTGCATATTACTATCTTCCAAAGTATATCTAAGAAAAATTTAGTAATGCTGAGTCAAACATCTAGATCAAAGCTCTAAGTTCAGAGCTAATGTACAAACATATATGCACATTCTCCTTTATTATTTGTAGAGATAAAAATGAAAATTGAAACAAATGCAAATTCAGAATTCAGCTCATTATAATTTTATAGTATTATTTTAAGACTTGATTTAACCCTTTAAAAGGCCATTTTTTTCTAGTCATATTATGTTAAAATATTTTTAGGCTTGAAATTAGAATAAGATAAGGGATTCATTTAACTTATTAGATAAGTTTAATTTGATTAATTAATAATTAAGTGACAAACCAAGACACATCATTTTGTGTGAGATAAAGAACTGAAGCATCTAAGTTTCTGTCTTTCTAAAAAAATTTGTCAGAACTTATGCCAACCTACATAATTTCATACAAAGATTGATAAATTTTGTGGAAGCATACTTCCCACGGCCTTAGAAAGAGTTAAAATGATAGTATAAAAAAAAGCTTTAAAAAGAGGTTCATATTCTTTTAGTTTTGTAGATAAATTTTCTTTAGTAACAAAAAATATCTTAAAAATTCTGTGTTAATCTTTTTAAAAAATATAAAGCCCATAGATTAAATAATGACAATAAATAATAAATTTTTATATAAATTAAAAATAAAACTTATCAAACCTTTAAAGATAATAAGTAATCACAAAATGTCTACAATGCTTTACAATTCAAAAGGCAATCTAAAAACTTAAAAATGAATATAGAAAAATAAAAAGGAAAAAGAAAGCTAATAACCAAGAACTCACTTTGAAAAATCGTTCTGATATGAAACACCATTTTTGTAATAATTCATCCAAAGTGAAATTTAAAATTTCATATAAACTACA
The DNA here is from genome assembly GCF_947563725.1 of Argiope bruennichi. NCBI lineage: Eukaryota > Metazoa > Arthropoda > Arachnida > Araneae > Araneidae > Argiope > Argiope bruennichi. The sequence goes on from NC_079154.1 coordinate 64,633,164, forward strand.
TTCAGAAATCATATGTTGAACTCTGCAATGATAAATCAAAAATTCAAAATATTTCCCTTCTAGAAATAAAAATTAAATGAATAATGAAAAATGAAAAATCCACTAAACATTACAATTATAATCACAATAATAATTTTTTTCTCAAAAAACAGAAAATTTAGAAAGAAAAAAAATGTTTAATATTAATTTGTAGAGATTTTTTTTTAATTGGAAACAATGCAATACTAACACATATGGATTCAGGGAAGGAAAAGATATCAGGAATGTTTCTTCCTAAATGAGAAAAAAATAATATTTTATATTAGAATGAATAGTTACAACTACAAATAAATATGTAATAAATGAAAAAAAAGGAAATATTAATGCAATGAAAAAGAGGGATTGAAAAGGAGATTTGATAATCATAGCATATTTTAGGTTTGATTCATTAGTTTTTATACCATTTTTTTAAATTTATGCCTATTATAGCAATAATAAGGCACATATGGATTAATTTAGCAACTAAAACAATAGAAAATATTATTGTAAAACATATTGAATATTTAAAAATTTATTCAAATTAGAGAAAAAAATACATGAAAACAAAAGATGTATAACCTCAAAACAATGTAAAAAAATTTATACATCAATATTCTCCAAAGATTTTGAGGAAAACTTCTTAAAATAAAAAAGAAGTTATCATCAGAGATTGTTTTAATTTAAAAAATCTGTGATGATACACTTTAAAATTTTTTTTTACCTTGAACAGTTATCATTAACCAAAAGAAAAAAAAGCTAAATAAAAAAGTATATTAATATAAAATAATAATATATATAATATATAATAAAATAATTATGTATAAAATAATATATTCTTATTAAATCAAAAATGCATTTTCATTTTAAAAAGTGAAACTTATAACAGATAAAAGAAAAGGAAAATATTGGAGAAAAAGAAATTACTTGAAATCATTATTCATAAAATATGTGTTCGGAAGGGGAGAGGGATATCATGGAAAATATTCCTAATAAGGTTTTAAAAATATATTGATGGAAAAATATAAAAATACTAATTTAAGAAAATATTATTAATCGGCAAAACAAATTTTAATAACAAAAAAAAAATGATTCCATAGGAAAATGAATAATTATAAAAGACATGTTTCAAAATATTTTATTATTACATTTTTATTAAATATTTAGATTAAGACTTACTTTAGAGATTTGACTAGTAAAAGAAATTGGATAATTATTCAAATTACGCATTAAAATATTTTTGATTAAATCCAATGTTTCTTCAATGCTTTGAGCATGTAACATCTGCAAATAAAAAAAAATATATATTTTCAAACTAAAAATAAAAAAAAATCAAACAAAGTTTACAAAGGAATTCACAATAAGACAAATAATTATCTAAAAAGTAACATATTTTATATATGACACAGGAAAATATAGCTAGTAAAAATTAATTTATAGCAAATAAACAGCATGCAATTTTTAATATGCATGATTTTTCTACTTTCTATCGACATTTAAATATCTATGACTTTATCTGTATAACAATAATATTTACATGTTCAAGAAAAATATTATAGAAATCAAGTAAGTAAATAAAGTAAGTTGTTTTAAAAAAGACAGTTACAAACCTTCACTTTATGAGTCGTAGAATTCTGGCAAAGATCTTCTATTAGCAAAAAAAACTTCCAGAAATTTTCATTTGATTTCATGTGCTTCAAGGTAATCCTGTAAGAGAAAAAAAAATGTAATGATTAGATTACTTATAACCTTATATAAGAAGACTAAGTTGCTCTAATATAAGAAAAGAATCATGAAAACACAGAAACTAAAAAGATGCATGTGCATATATGGGGATAAATAAATAAATTTTGAATATTTTTGTCAGCTTTTTAAATTCATAAGATGTAAAAGACTTAAAAAATAACATAGACTTCGAATTGAAAAATAGTATCAAGAGAGAGAGAGTTGAAAGACAAATTTTCATATCTTTATGTGAAACCTTTGGCTTATAATAAATTTGCTACCATTAATTCCAGAAAATTATCCAGATTACCAAATAAATAAATCTGCTTCATTTGTAAAATGAATAAAACTACTTTTAAAAAAAAAATGCTTTTACATTTATATTCAAATTAATTTGTAGTGCATTTTATTTAAGGAAAAAAATGGAAAATAAGAAAAAAAATCCTCAAATAATAAAAATTCAACTCTATTTATATGAAGTGTTTAATAATCAGTAAAGCATACTAAATAAAATTATTTCTTGTACGTGTATACCCAAATGTAATTAGTATATTGAAGTACAAGAACAAAGAACAGATATTAAAGGTGACAAAAATTGTTTACATAAGTCATCATTTTCAAATACTTTTTATCAACAATATTTAAGCAAATTATCTGAACTAATAACAGTGGAGTGAATGGCATTTAACTTCAGAGTTATTAGGTATTAAATGCTAAGGATCCCATGAAAACAAGATATTGGGCTCTTTGCAGCAATATTTGCTGTAAACCAGACCAGGAAAGTGACCTGGAATTTTAGAAACAAAGACTGTTAAGTATTCTCATAAAAAATGATTAGGCATAACAACTAGCTGATCTTGATAAATCTAAGATATCCCAAAACTGACTTTTTAATAATTATGCACATTAAAACTCAAATGAATTGATGCTTCATCATTTTGAAACAACAGTCATTTAAAATGGTTAGTGGTTATAATTAAATTCTTTAACATTGTTTTCAAGTCTAGTTGGCAGAAAATATGAACATCAAGGGATTCATTTTTTATGTGTTTATACCTCATCTAAATCTTTGCATTCATATATTCGTCTTACTATAGTGTCTCTTCCCCTATTTAAAGTGCCCCCATGAATTCTGAAACATCTTATACACATATAAACAGAGTATTATCAGATAAAAATTAAAATTTCTAAAAATTATAACATAATCTCGTGAGAACTTAAGGGCAATTTTTATATTTCTTTTGAATTTATATTATAGGTTCAACTTTTGAAATTTAACTCATTTTCAGATACAAATTTTTTTATCCAGAAATATTATTTAGCAATTTTACTTACAAGTTTTCTTTATATTCTTGAACTATAATCCAACAAATTTCATATTTCAAAAGCAGGAAAGAAACTTTCTCCAACAAAGTCTCTGGAAAATTATCCTCTGAAAAGGAAACATTGCTAACAAAAATCAGTGCAGATTTTTCATTTATGGCAACATCAGCAAAATGAAGATGAGGTAAAATTTCTTTATATTGTCTGATGCATATTGAAAGATTCAACCTTTAAAATAAGAAAAGAAAGGAATATAATTATTCAATTAATAAATGATTATTTAACAATGAGTTAATTTTGCAAATAAAAATTATATATATATTATTTTTATATGTATAAAAATACAAAAATGTGTTAGTTGCAAATTCATTTTTTATTACAAATTATTAAATAATAATCATTTTGTTGCTAATAATTCTGATTTCAAGTAGTTTAGCTCTTGATTTCTTCTAAAAGTAGAAAAAAATAGTAAGTAACTGATATTAATATTAATTTGTTAATATTAATATACTGACTTTGAAAAGAAATAATTAAGAGAATTATGCACTTCAATTATATTCTATGCAATTAAAAAACTTAAACATTACTGGAAATTTTATTTAAAATTTAAATCATGATATATTTTTTTTTATGACTTTGTTAACTGCAAGAACTAAATTTTGTTTCTAAGAAATAATAATATGAAAATTTTAATATATGGATCAATAAAATTATATAGTCACAAATAATATATAAATACAAATGCTAATCATATTTTAATCAAGTATTATTTAGCATGTAATAATAACAAAAGAATTTAGTTCTAACCTGGATTCTAATAAATAAAGAAGCTGATACTGAGAAGTTATAGATCCTGATACTATTAGAGATCTGACTGTATCTTGTACAGAATAAACAGAAGCTTTATCTAATAAAAAGAATATGAATAATTACATATATTAAAGAATAGTTACAAAGAATAATATAAAATTAATGAGACAACATATAATAAAAAAATCAAGGAATAAATAAAAAGTTAGAAACTTTAAGAAAAGAAAGATGACCTGTATTTTTAAGCTTTTGAATTTCATCAAGAGTCTTAAGAGGTAAATCAGCAACTTGAACAAAAGCATGAAAAACATTCTTCTCAGAACAGATATGCTTCCAGCAAGAATTATTGTCATGTTGAAATTCAATAATGAAAATTAAATCCTTCCAAGGAATATTTTTTGCAAGAGAAGACGGACTAACAAAGAACACAGTGTCTTCTGAACTTCTGGAGTAACAGGAAAAAAAATTTCAAAATAATTTTTCACAGGTATAAATTATAAAGGATTAAGTATCACTTATCTATAAAACTGTTCTTAGTGTTCATGAATTTATGGCTTGTAAATTAAGAATAGAAAAAATGTCAGGTAATAATTTATATTAAAAAGTTATTTATTTGCCTTAAAAAAATTTCACTTTCACCTAATAGTAAATAAATGATGTAGTTATTTATATCTAGATATATTTTACAGTTTATTTCCTAAAGGCCAGAAGCAGCAACTTCAATAAAAATGCATTTTTATAAAATTAATTAGTTAAATAAAAATGTATTTTTATTTTATTAATAAAAAAAGGATTTTTATCAAAAAGCTTGATTACTCTTAGACCAAAACAAATCTGAAGGAAAAGCCAAAACAATTTTTTTCACACAATCTAGGAGATTATTAAAATTCATTCATGAGAATAATGAATTTAAAAAATTTTAAAACATATTAAATGCAAGGTATTATAAAAATAGAAAATATTTTCTGATTTCTTTAAGTAATAGTAGTTATAACAAAAGTAAAAAAAAAAAAAAAATTATATTGAATAAGTTTTTTTCTTTCTGCAAAATAAAAATCTAAAAACTTACTTAAACATCAAAGTATTTTCATGAAGGAACACACTTTCAGGAATGAGAAAAGTTTTAATATTGCACATTTCTTCTTTTAACACTGACTCAAATTTTTTATATAACTCATTCAAATACTTTTTTATAATAATCATAACCTAGATAAAAAGAAAAAAAATAGTTTTAAAAATACAAAAATACTAAATTAAAATTTTAAAAAATTGAAAAGTAAGATCTCTTAATATATATATATATATTTCAAAAAAATAATAATAATAAATACAATATACAAAATAAAAGTTTAACAAAAATTTACAAGAAAATTTAATACAATGTTCAGCTAAAATAACAGCTTGGCTTACAATTTTAAAAAAAAATAAGCTTCTTTATTATATGAATGTAAAAAATTTATTTTATTGTTGCTATCATATACAGGGTGATTCAAAAGTTCATGAACAAACTTTAAGGACAGATCATGCATGCAGAAATAAATCAAATATATAATAGAAATAAGATCACAAATGCAAAAAAGATTACTACAATGGTTACCTTACCAATAATGAGGTAAAAAAAAAACATATATATATCATATTAGGATGTAGAATGCATGCTTAATGGAATACAAATTTACAATAGTGCAAAAATGCAGTTATATATATATATATATATCCAAACATTGCAAGTTCTTCAATTCAGCATAATAAATACAAAGACAAATAAGAGGAAGTATTAGTGTTAAAAAAATCCTTTGAAGCATTTAAGCTAAGTGTCTTTAAGTCTTAGCATCTGAAATAATATACACTTTGCAGCATATTATAATTCAAGTAATTATGTTCAAATTCCTGCTTTTTCATTATTTGCATTACATTATATACACAGTACATTTTATCTGTTATATCATTTCTTTGTATTTTATTTTCATTAACTGGCAAGGAACCCACAGTAGAAATCACATTTTGTTTTTGCAACCCTAATTTCATTGCAAATGTGACTTTTTTCATGCATACTTGGCATATTCTTTGAGTTTGCCTAAGAACTATTAAATCACCCTGCTTTTTCATTATAATGTTCTCTTTCATCAGATATCTAAAATTAAAATGTATCATGAATGCCTCTTTATTGAAATCACTTCCCTTCCCTTTATATATATAAATACATTAAACTTTTTTATTAAATTTGTTATTTTGTTAATCATTTCATGATTTATAATAAGTAAAAAATTTTATGTACTTGATATGTCATAGCCTTATTTAAAAATATGAGTTTTTCTATAGAAAATGTTAATTTAAAATGTTAAAATTTAATGCAAATTAGGAAGGACAGCTGAACTAACTAATATTTTATGAAATTTAATCTTATTAAAGCAAAAAATCAACAAATTTATTTAAACTAATTAAAAAGTATTAAAATAAAAACTACCTTAAATATGTGCCCTGTTTCTTTAACCAGACTCAATTTTTCTTTAAGAAATTTAGCCATTTCTCTTAGTTTTGGATGGATGTAATTAATTTCAGCACATTTATTCATTTCACTTTTGAATGTTTTAGCAATAGAATCATAACAGTCTAAAGAAAAATACCAGAAATCATAGTTAAAAATCACCATTTAACTAAAAAGTATCATTCTCAAATTAATTTTATTTTAATCAAGTAAGGTTCATCACTATAAATTAATATGTTTTTTAATACAATCTAGACCTCTTACTTTTCAATAATGCCAGATGGCGTTCTTCAAATTCTAGTAAATTTGATATTGCTAGTTGAACATCAAAATGAATAAAGCATTCAAATGATTTTAAGAGGCCATGAAATGCTAGCAGTTGGCTGTAATAATCTTGTTTTTGCCCTTCTAATAAAAATTTAAACAACATTAATATGAAAAAGTTTTGAAAATGGGTAAATTTTCATTAGTTAATATTCATACTTTCTTTTAATAAACTGATGTTATAATCTCTACACTGTTTTACTTCTTGGTTAAGCAGGAAACAAGTCTTGCATGGTGAAATATCAGCAATTGTGAATTTAAGAGGGAATTTAAATGTATCCGACTGTAATAATGATTGTAAAAATGGCACAGCATTAGCTTCATAAATGAGTACAATTTTAGTCATCTCATCTGTAAAAACAATTTTTGACAAAAATTAACTTTAGAAACAAACAAAAAAAAATTTGATTTGCATTAAATCAAATAAACTAGACATACCAGAGAGTGTAACAAGTAAATCTTCGACCTTAAATTCAGGTACATATGAATAAGGATTTTTATTCTTAGATGAAGACATTACAACATTCAAGGTACTTTTCTGCATAGATGTAATTTCAGAATCCTCATTTTCCTTATCTAAAATGAGAAAAACATCTTGTGCTTAAACTTAGGGGGGAAAAAATCTAAATATTGTTTCATTGAAAATTAACATTCATAGATTTAAAGTTCTGAAAGTCAGCATATTAGCTGTCAGTTAATTTAAGGGGAAAAAAAACTTAAAAATTAGATTATAAATAAACAAATAGGTTAAAACACATATTTAGAAATATATGACATCAAAATCATTGAAAAGCAGTCAAATAATCTTCAAGTAAAAATTTTATTAAAAAAATATAACAATACAAAGTTATACCCTTCAATAATTTCTGAGGTACATTGTAAATTTTAAACAAACACAAAAATTTGAAAGAACACTTTAATAATTAATATCTAGGTCATTAATAAATCTATCTATCTTAATATCTAGGTCATTAGATTATTAATAAAATATTTAAATAATTAAATTAATAAGTTTCAGATAATTAATTTTTAATATATAAATTAATTAATTAAAAGGATAAATAACACACAAAACTTTATTCAACTAAAAAAATTAAATTCATATCAAAAATTAAAGAAATATTTTATTTCATAATATTATTTATAATTTTCAACAGATTATAAATTTCAGTATATAATATAAAAGATTTTAATTAAAGCCTGTAAGATTAAAATCAAAATTAAGTGCTGTAGCATCTTGATAAAATATTTTTAAATAAATATAAATTACAAATTTAAATATTAGTTTAATTTAAAAAATGAAAGTAGTAATAAGAAAATGAAATTTGCTTTATAAAAAAAATTACTTTGATGAAAAATGTAATATTTACATATAACTTTTACAAACAAAAGAAATTAAGAAAAATTAACGTACTGAGTTTAAGATATTTGACATATTTTTAATTAATATTTTATTTATTTTTTCATTTTTAAAGTATTAATAGTAATTTCCATTATTAAGGTACCTATCAGTTAAAGTGAAAATATTAAAATCCCAAACAATTAACAAAATTATCACCAGATTATTAAACCACAGAAAATAATACAAACCTTTCAAATAACTTTTAAGCAGGTTAGATTTTGATTTTGAAGTAAAGGTCTTATCATTATTAGTTAATTTAGTAATGTTTAAGAAATTAGACAGTAGATTTACAGTCTTAGACGAGTTAGAATTTTGTGAAAGTGGCTGATCTTGAGAGAGATCTTTATTACACATAGAAGAAAGTGGAGAATTTGAAAATGTATCTTTTCTAACAGCAGTATAACTTCTGAAGTTTTTATTTGGTAAAACAGATAAACTTGCTGTTTCATTTTTTTTATTAATTCTTTTTTCAAAAGTAAGTTTAGAAATTTTTTCCATATACGAATTTTTCTCATTGTTATCAATAGTAGTAAGTTCTTGATCTACAAAGAAATTATTTTCTTCAAGCCATGTTTCTGGAAGGTATTCCTCAATAATAAAATTATTATTTTGTGAGCAACTGTTTGCGTTATTTGAATCAGAAGAATTGTTTAGGAAACTATTTATTTGACAATCTCTTGTTTTTTCATCAATCTGAGGAGAAGCAGTAATTTTACTTATCAGCTCATTTATATCACATTCAGAATTAAAGTTCTCCGGACAAACATTTAGAATAGTACCTTCTGCATAAGAATTTTCTGATGGATTTGAATTATAAAGACTTTTGTTTGAATCGACATTCATTTCAAAGTCATTAAATACATTGTCAACAATAGAAGTATTTTCTTTAAGATGAGAAGTGTATGTATCATCATCCACTTCTTTATGTTTGTCATTTCTAAAATTATTTTCCACTTCATCTTTATTGTTTTCTGATTTATAATCCCCACTACAATCAGAGGGCATTGCAAGGAAAGATTTTTGAGATTGATGTAACAAACCATTCGATGTTATATCATTCAAACTGCCTTGGCCTTGACTAAATTTCATAGATTCAGGTACTATTTTGGTATTCTTATTTACATTGACAATATCTAAGAAATTGTTCTCTTCAATAGGTAACTGCAAAAATAAATGAAATGAGTTCAAGCAATTTCTCATTAAAAAAATTAATTTCTGAAAAAGTTAAAAAAATAATCTGAATTATGAAATATTCATATAAGTTTTCATTAAAGCTTTATTGGATTTTTTTAATTGATGTTCTTAAAACATAAAAATGTTCATAAAATAAAAATATTATTTTTAAAAAGAGTAAGGATAATCAATAACTGAATAATATGAATATTAACTGAATATAACTAACTCTCAATATTACAAGATTCCAAAAAAAATGCAAACTACATACATCACTTTAAAATAATCATTACAAAAAAAGTTTATTGATGACATTTAATTAAAGTACTGTTATTTATCTGAAGATTCTGAAAAAATGTTTGAATAATTATATGATAGTTGCTTAAAAATTTAGCATAAAGAACAGAAGAATATGATGTAGACACTTAGAGGGCTAAAAAGATTCACTGTTAAATTTCACATAAATCTCTGTACAATTTAATATAAAATTAAGATAGTCTGTTATTAACATTTCTAGTTTGCCAAAATGATAAATTTAAAAAAATTAAACCTACTTCTGGTAAAAGAATTTCTTTAAATACATTTTCTGTATAATTCTGAGACAATTTCTTATCAGTATCCTCCAAATCTGTATCACTAAAACAAATATCATAATAATTGTTGTATAATAAATTAAGAAAATGCAATTGTTACTATAATTTTAAAAGCCATTTCAGTTATAAATTTAACAATTATAATGAATATTTATACAAAAATGATTATTTAATTGTGTACCTTTCAAGCATTTAAAGCAATAGTATTTTATTAAAATTAAGAGAAGGATAAATGTTTATTTAAAAATTACAAATAAGTATGTGTTAAAAAAAATTACTCTAAAATATTTCCTTTATTAATAAGATGAATTAACTCTTTTGAACTATTTCATTACTATTAATATCATTTAATAATTAGAAATAGTAGTTTAAAAATTTTCAAAGGAATCAATAATAATCCATTTTCAATATCAATTCACATTTTTTTAAGGTAGAAATTTTAAGTCAAAAATAAAATAAACAAAGATTTCAAAAATTAAGTAAAATTTAAAAATAATTTATTAGGTTTGTCAAAAGAATTAGTATAATTTAACCAAAAATAAAACTGTTTTAATATTTTTAACAAATTGCATACCTCATTCACTTAACAGCAAGAATACAATGGTAAAACCTCTCTTCAAAAATATGTTGCAAAAAAATAGATAGCATATCATTTTTTAAAAATTTTTTAGAAGTATCTTAAATCTAAATTTTTATAGAATATACCAAGTAACTTACAAAAACATTTCCATATCTTCAAATGGAAAATTAGAATCATTTTCAAATACATCTTCAACTTCCATAATTGGCACTTTTTTCAATAAATCAGTCAGAAATGGCCATTTGAGAGCAACTTTTGGTAGATTAAATGGAATATATGGAACATCAAGTAACTGAAATTTACCTAGAAAAGATTCAACAGTAAGAAAATGCAATTATATACAAAATAAAAGTTCGAAAATTATAATTAAAAAGTCATAAATCAAAGTCATAATTCAAACATTTTACTGACAGTAAGTGAAAATCATAAACATAAAAAAAACGATCCTGTATCTTTAACTGCATACAGATAGAGAAAGAGAATAAATTCAGAAAGAAAAATTTACCATCTAAAGTGTTTTCTTTAAAAACTTCAAGATCCTCATCAAAAATGTTTTCTTCTTTCACAGAAATTTTACCATCATGAAAGCAGTCATCGTTATTACAAAGCCTAAAATATCATATTATTTAAACTAAAAAACAATTCAATGTAAAATAATTTTATAATGGAGGTCTTAACACAAAAAAAGTCAAAATTTAGTGGAAATTTATCAAAAGTTATGAACTCAACATGGAAATTATTTAAATTAGAAAATTTATATTGGAAACTAAAGATCAATAATTTAGAATATTTGAAATTTTTATTTTATCTATAGAAATTGCACAAAAAAATTGGCATTTTTTACTTCAAATGGAATTTTTAAAAACTAAATAATTCACCAATGAAAGATATTGTGTTGAATATAATATATGTTTTATATTCAATTGGTTAATCAAAATTAGTAAACCTATAATATAACTTCACAGCAGAAATGTTAAAATTTATGTGCAAGACATATAGGCAAATAATAATTGTAATACAGGCAGATTATAGTAATTAAATGTAATATCATAAACTGAGAAATACTATTTTCGAATATTTAATTGAGATAGGAAAAGATACTACCATGAAGGTTCAACTAAATTTAAATAAGTATCTCCCCTTATATCTGATATAGATTCTTCAACTTTTGTTGCTTCATCAGATAAAAAGTTTTCATCATATTGAACTTTAAAAGAAAAACAATAAATTCAAATGAATGTAAACGATAAGAAAAAAAATTAACTGGAAAAGATCCATATTACATAAATCTAAATATCTAATAATCAAGAAAATTAAAAAACACTAAAATAAAAAATATATGAGGAGAAAAAACATTAATTTTATTTTTTATGGTATAAATTCAATGCACTTCAAAATATGATTGGAGGTTAAGTAACAACTATACTATTTTTTTTAAATAATAAGAATATAATTTTTTTAATTAAAACATTTTCTAATAATAAAATTTTTTAATGATTTTAATTTTTTTTTCTAATGAAATTTTTTCTGTATTCACAGTTAAAAATTGTATAAAATATTCAAAAAGTCCTTCAATAAATTCACTATATTGAATGAAAATTTAAAAATTTGAATTAGCTGCAATCATTTTCTTCCATATTTTAGATGCCTGCATCCTCGAAAAAAATAATGCTGGCAAGAGAAAGAATTGATATAAATCAATGAAATTAGGTAATTAATAAATAAATATAAAATCAAAGATAATTAAATATTTTACAGAAAGATGGCAGAATCAGTATATAATAAAAGTCTGGAATAAGAATTTTTCATAAACTAATCTTTTTAAAGATTCCATTTAGTTAATATGTTTTTTTTTAAATAAGAATTATTTAAGAATAAATGAGTACTTAGATATTTAATTCAAATTTTGAGCATCTTACAATCAAGAAATACTAATATAAAATTTACTAATACATTACATATTGTCAAAAATAAAAAATAATAATTTTTCACTTTTAATTTGATTTAATTTTATTTTGCACTCAAATTTTTAAACATGTATAGTAAACTCTTGTCGGCTACTGGATAATTTAGTACTTATCTTCTATTGTTAAAGATTATTAGAGATCCTTTGATTTTAATAACTGGGGTCCTTTTTTTCTAATCACACAGAAACCACAGGTCCCCAAATATAAAATGTATATTTAAATAATAAGTTACACAGTAAAAATATCATGACAAAAAAAAATCAAATCACATTTTATATATCAGGAATTGCAGATATAAAGGATCTTATTTACTTTTTTGCCATGGCAATCTGTACAGTTTATCTATATTTGGCAGAGTATTCAAATTTTCATTTTCAAGAAAAGTATTTTCACATATAAGTGCCTCAGTTAAACAATCCTCAAATGTATTAGATATCTGAAAATCAAATATTAATAAAAATTTAACACATTTAAAACTTTTTTATATAAATTTTTAATTAATATTCATATCAAAGTATTGCATGTAAACAAATATAATAATCAAGTTTATTTATAGGCAATATTAATTAAGGTAAAATAATAAATAAGTAGTGAAAGGAGTGAAAAATAAACTAAATAAATAACATTCTTCAGTTATAATCCAATTCATAAACTTTTGAATAGCAGTGCTTGCTTTTTTTAATAATCTAAAACATTCTCTATAGCTTTTTAATTTAAACTATAATATATTGAAAAAAATATTATTGCAATTTTAAAAAAATAACCAAAAAAAATTTTGCATGAAAAATTTTATTTACCATTCATAACCATTAATTTAAAATATTATGTTATAATGAAAAAATATCAATACCTTTATTAACTATACTAAAATATTGTGGTTTTCCATAAATACTTGATAGTATTTATTAATAAGTAATGCCATTAAAATATATAATAATGTACAGAATATTTGAAAAAAATATGAAGATATTTACAAAAAATACAAATAACAGTTCATAGAGAAAAGATGTCAATATTAATAAATAAAAATTCAAAACTACAAGAAATTGATGTAAAATAACACTCAACATAAATAACTTACCTCGTCATAATAATTGATAGCAAGAAAGTTGCAAGCTTTATATACAGGATATGCTTTGCATGTCATTTCAAAAGAATTACGTATGCGCTTAAATAACGCATATAATTTAAAAGAGTCCTTCTACTCTGAAATCAACAAGTTATGATAATTTATATAAATACATAAAGCATTAGTTGTAAAATAGTAATTTGAAAAATAATAAAGAACATAGAGTTTTTTTGATATTAATAAATCATGTAATTGAATGCTTTTCAAAAGGAAATAAAAAGAAAAGATTTCGAAATATTTAACACAATCAAACTAATAAAATTGAATGGTTTAATTATTTCAAATATAATACAACCTATAAACATAATACCATTTATTTATTTATCTTTCACCATTTTATTAAATTACAATTCAAAAATTTTCAAACAAGAAAAAAAACTTACCATATTATCAAGCAAAAAGAAATTTATAATTTAAAAATTCTGAAAGCAATTTCTACAAATATCGTCTGCAAGGCTTGCGGCTGCTATTATGGATAAAATATTTCCTATCACAAAAACAAAATTAAATAATTTATCTTTCGAATTTATAATCTGTATGAAAATTATTACAAGCTACAAAAAAAAAATTCATTCAGCTCGTATTTATTTAGTTAATCAAAATTATTTATTCAGCCAAAACATTGAAATTATTCTTTAGAAATATAAAGGGGAAAAAAATGGAGTCGTGCTGCCATCTACATTCATACTTATAAATAAATGAAGAGATGAGTGCAAATCAAGCAGGGCAATTCGACAGGAGGAAAGTATATTTTAGAAACAGGAAATATTTTCATCGTGTCTCCTCACAATAGCCATTCTCTCTTCTGTGTAATATCCAAGATTCTTCAATGATATGTGCACCGTCACAATGAGTAAAAATAAATCTTGGATAAGGCTGAAATATATATATTATTAAAAAAATATTACGCATTACTCATAATATCACCAATAAAAAAACAGCAAACAAGATCATATCGATTTATGCTATGCATCAGGTTAATATAGTATCTCGGAATAAGGTCGAGAAGATTACCAATAAGTATCAATCGAGTCCAAAAGTTGATACAAAATACTTAATACTTTTTTTTATTAGTTTTGTGTTTGCTTCGTACTTTTTCGTATGTAATACAAAGTATCAGATTGATATTGTATCACCCAACACTAAATTCAGTGGCTGAATGATCATTTCTATTTATCAATGAAAAGTGGATCTTCTGCACCTATCAAAATATACGCCCCATGAAGTATGTGAAAGAGAAAGGAAAGAACTTTCTCTAATAGACCATCGTGAAACTGAGGAACCAGTTTTTTGAAAAATAAATTCACTCGTTTTTTAAAAGTGTTTTTCTGTCGCTAAAACTATTAATATAGGGACAAAATAATGATATAATTGTGCAACATATCATATCTAAGTGATGACACAGTGAAGAAAATTGATATCTAAAGCTTGATATGATTTTCACCTCCCACCTCCAGGTCATCAAGAACAGTGTAGTAAGCATTCGGCATTTGGTATTATTTTTTTCACAGTCATTAAAATTTACTTTAAAAAGACACATAAATGCAAAATTATATTATTTTTCTGGGCGTCCTTTAAGACATCCCCTAAAGAAACCTAAACTTCTTACTCCCTATTGCTAATTCACTATATCTGGGAATTCACATCTATTTTTAAAATTACAAGTTCATTGAAGATTGTTAATAATGATAATCCATTCAGTGAACTATAATTAATATTTTTGTTTTTACGAATTGCTATGGGATAATATCATGTAAGTGATTTTGCATTTCATAGCATTCCAAGCACACCTTCAACATAACCATTTTTAATACAATAATTGATAAATTCTTCGTCATGAAAGACAGAAAAAAACAAGTGTAATTAATAGAAGTCTCTAATCTCAACTTTTATTTTTCTAGTTAAATCTAACACTGCACAATAATACATATTTGCATCATTTACATTTTTTTCTTTTAAAATTAAATGACCAATTAAAAGAAGAGGAAGCGCAAGATTAATTTTTTGTGTAATACATAGGGAAAGCAACAGTTTTAATGTATCTAATTGATATGGGGTTTCTTTTATAATTACGAAAACACATTCTAACATTAATTTAAGAATTTCAGTGAATAAAGAATTTAAATAATTAAGTCCTGTTTACCAAAGAAAAATATTAAATTCAGGAATTTGCTTATTATTTCTGTATTTTCGTCCAAAATAATGACAAACCTAATAGAGAAAAATAATTTTTTTCTTTATCAATTATTTAATAAATGTACATTTTTTTTCACACAATCTATATTCAATTGATAAAGAATATTATACTAAACTTTAATTAACACATGTTTTGATGAAGGGGACATGTCATTTGCGTCAATGGTAGGTAACAAGTATAATACAAATCATTTTTTATATCGTTCTTTCAACAAATTAAAATAAGCCATATAAAGAAAATAAATTATCTTCGAAATAAATTATTACAAATAATTTTGGCATTAATTTGGCCTAAATTTTATCACATGGAAAAAAATATCTAGTTGTTCTACTTAAAAAATTATTTTTTTAAAATTTAAACTAAAACAATGACCTGTTGGAGAATTAAATAATTAACAACATCTACATTCAAACTGTCACATTTTTTTGTATTCATACCATTAAAATAAATTTAATTTATGAATTTACTATCGTGAAGCAACAAGTAGCTTCTCAATTATGAATTCGATTCTGTCTGAAAGTGACTTCAAGGACTAATGTTGCCTAGTGGAACGAAATATAGTTGAGTTATAACCACTGATATGAGGATAGATTAATAATCATTTTTCTCCTAATAATTTGTAGGTTGGTTGTATGGATTTCTATTGAAGACACCATTTTCTTAAATTATAGCAGATTTCGGATATATTGTTTCAGACCGTTTAAAGAAACTTCGAAGAAGTAAATATGATGGTGATAATCTCAATTTGAACAAGATAATATACCTTTTTTAAATTTTGTAATCTAAATGTGTACCAAAAGATGAAATCCATAGAAAACTTTCTACCATATAAATAGAAACACAATTCCATGGCGAAGTAGTTACCAGTGAATCGAAGCTGGAATCAAAGCATGAAAACTAAGCGAAGACTAAGAAATGACAAAACATAACGTATGTTTCAAACTTTCCAGAATCTGTGTTTCGAACCGCAGGAGCAATCTACATGCATAATCCTATCTTTATTTCGCCTTTAAAAAATATGTTGTCTAAATATGTACCAAGAGATGAACACAGAAAACGTTCTACTCAATAAATAGCCAACTCCTTACCGTGATTAAATAGTTACAAGTGAATTGAAGAGAGGAACCAAACATGAAAGCCAAGCAAAGAAAAAGAAGTAAAAAAACATAACATATCGTACAAACTTTCATAAATATGGGCTTCGGACTATAGGAGCATTCTGTATACAATATTGTCTATGTTCCGCAATTTTTAAAAAAGTTTTGTTGTCTAAATGTGTACCAAGAGAAGAAATCCACAGGAAACTTTCTACTCTGTAAAGAGACAACACCGTACAATGCGTATAGCTAGTTACCAGTGAATCAAGGCGGGGGACAAAGCATGAAAGCTAAGCTAAGAATAAGAAATCAAAAACATAATATATCGTTCATACTTTTAACATTTGTATTTCACTTTGTAGGATCATTCTGCATAAAATCGTCAATTTGCTTCCTGTTAAGAAGTGAAGGAAGCGGTACATATTTGGCGCGTGCTAAATCAAATAACAAAAGTTTTTGTTTTTTTAGGACAAAAAATTCCGCAAAGATGAATGAAATGTTTTTAAAATTAGAATGATTGTACGGAAGATTAAACTATCTAAATTCTGTACGATTGGTGCAATAAATTATAACAAATGAGAACAAACACTTATTGATTTCCACTTGTATCATATCATTTGAAGAAATAATTGAATGAAGCAGTAAAATGGGAAATATTTTATTTGGATTCTTCTCAATATTTCTGCCCTAATTAATTCATATATGCTGTTACAATAGATTTCATTCTTCATACGTATCATCCTCTTCATCATCTTTCTTGGAGTCTTTTCCTGAAGTGAACAGATTATGTGCAACGCCTGTCATGCTTTTTATTGCCCAATAAGTAAATTGCACCCTTCCATTTTTTCTTTCTGCATTGATTCCAACAAGCTTGCTTAAAAAAGCTTCATCTGTAATTAAAAATTAAAAAAAAATATCATTAAAATGCTTTCCCAAATATTTTAATAAAATGAAATTTATGAAATTAAAAACTTGTATATTAATTCCTTAAGCTTAATTACGTATTTGTAGACTTATTTAATCCGAAATTATGAATTTTATTATAATTATAGCTAACTATAGTTATAATAATTATTATTAACTTATTAGATTCTTTCATAATGTGTTAAATACGAGACTAATTCAATATTTTCTGACCCTCATAGTAAAATTATGAGTTATAAATTGATTTCTGCTGACTTTGGTTCCTGATGAAGAATCAGTCGATATTTCAAAACAAATCAACAACTGTAGCAATAGTTAAAAGATTTGAAAAGCAGTATTTTTCTTTACTACAAAAATTTGTTACCACTAGTTTATAAGTTCGAGTCAAAGACGTAAAATAGTTTCAAATCAATCTCAAATATCTAGTCCGAAACATACATTATGATTGTGCTTTATTTACATTAACCGTTATTGTTTCAAAAACATTTAAATAATAGTATTTATTACACAACAAAAAGTGACTTTATTAGCAATAGTAAAAATGTATCGATTCAAAGAGGAAAAAAAATTTCAAACGAAATTTAAATATCTAGAACGGAATTTAGTTTTACGACAATACTTTACTTTTATTCCATTATTTTTATTTTTGAAAATTTGTGTAGCAGCATTTATTAAGATACAAAAGATTATATTATTATGACTAGAAAAACATCTTTAGTAAAAAATGAAAAAAATTTCAATAGAGAATCAAATATCTAATCCGAGAATAGTATTATATTACTTACATTCGACTGTTTTTATCTTTTGAAAACTAATACAGTAGTATTTACAGAACTATAAAAGTTGACTTTATTATCACTAGCGAAATCTCTGAAATCGAATTTATTTTAACTAGATTCAAATATCTGGTTTGAAATATAATACCATGATAATGCTTTGCTTTCATTGCAATGTTTTTATTTAAGAAATTTGATTAGCAAATTTTACTGCACTAGAAAATTGACTTTATTATCACTAGTGAAATGTTTCTAGTCAAAGATGTAAAAAAAAAAAAAAAAAAAAAAAATCAAACGAAATTCAAACATTTATTTCAAAGCATTGCATTACGACAATGTTTACACGCATTAATCTACATTTAAAAAAATTTGAATAGCAGTATTTACTGCACTAAAAAATTTGACTTTATTGTCATCCATAAAATGCAATCAGTAAAATATGAAAAAAAGTTTCAAATGATATAAATGTATCTATTTCATAACATAGTATTATGATAATGTTTTACATTTATTCGATTTTTTTTTACCTAGAATTGATTCTAGGGTTTACTGCATAACAAAATTTGTCATTATTATTAATAATAAAATGTTTCAAATCAAGAATATAAAAATTTTCAAATATCTACACCGAAACATTATACACAAGTTGATCAAAATTAAAACACCTTTCTTCGGAGCTCTCTATACATACTCTTATACTCAGTGTAAAGCTTCTGAAATTGGTGAACATATTATTCAAGACATAGGGAGACGGATTGCACAAAGAAAATAATTCCTGAAACATTGATAGATGGCACTGCACAACAGAAAATATGCTAAAAAGATATAAAGAATCACACATAAAAGCATGTGGTATGGAATTTTTCCTTTCTAGTTTCTATTGCTGAAATGAAAAAAAAAAGTGAAGAAACTGAAACTGTTATTGTAACTGCAATTTCACACTGTAAGCACAAAAATTAGCATAAACCCTTGATTTGCTGCTGCTGTTCTAGGCATAAAAGGAATAAAGCTGGGAAATTGTTTTTCTTATCACTGATGGCTTTGTGATTTGATTAGGAAATTGTTTTATGAAAACAAAGGAAATTCTGCAGTTGCACTTCGAGAGTATCGTCTTCGTGAGAATTAACACAAAGGACCAGTATGTGCCAAACATGCTCGAAATTTTGCTGTACCCCAAATACAACACCCAAAATATCTGTCAATTATCAATTTGCTGTACCCCAAATGTTTTGGTTCAATTACTTTTCTGCAAGATGAAGCGCCTCCACACATTGGACTCAGTATACAGCAGTTTCTTCGGTACCATTTTACTAATAGAGTAAATAGTGCGTTTCCGGCAGCCTAATCCTCTCGTTTTACACATCTTAATCCCTGCGATGGGATTTTGGCTTTAGGTATAAAAAAGTCTTGTTTATCGAGGAAGTCCGGTAACCTTGGTAGATTTGAAAGACAGTAACACTCTGCATGTGAGAAGCATCTCAATCGGTCCATTAGAATCTGCAGTTGAACAAGTTGGTAAGCCTAGATAATGTCTTTGTGAATGAATGTTTGATACGTTCGAATAAAATGTGTTACAAATGTGTTTTTTGAGTCTTTTCAACTCATTTTTTTCTGTACAGCACCATCTATCGGTATTTCTGGAACTAATTTTTTTCGCGTAATCAGTCTTCCCATGTCTTGAATACTATGTTCATCAGTTTTCGAGTCTTTACACTAAGTAGTTCGCTGTATAGAGAGCTCAGAGTAGGGATGTTATAATTTTGATCACCTTCTATATAAATTCAACAGTATTTTTTAAAAACATTTAAATAGCAGTATTTGCTACACTACAGAAGTTCTTTTCATTATCAGTAATAAAATGTCTCCAGTCAGAGCTGAAATTTTTTCAACGCAAATCATATTTCTAGTCTGAAATTAAGTATTATGCCTAAGCTTTACATTCATTCACCTGTTTTTGTTTTAAAAATTAGAATAGCATTAGTAACTACATTACAAATGTTGAATTCATTATCAGTAATATAAATTCTTGAGTCAAATATGGAAAAAAGGAAATAAATAAAAATTAAGCGAGATTTAATCTAAAACATTTAATTGTTTCAAAAATTTTCTTCCATTCCACAGTTTTGTATTTTCAAAAATTAATAGGTTGTCGAATGAAGGGAAAGAAAAATTTTATTGCATTACAGATATGGAATTCATCATCACAAGTAAAATGTTTCAAGTCAAAGATGGAAAAAAAGTATCAAATGAAATTCAAATATCTACTTCAAAAAATTTCATTTTGTTTCATAATTTTTGTTTAACAAATAAAATTTACGCTTAGTTATTAAATAGCTACAACAAGTACACAAAAAAAGGATATTACTTCATTTAGCTTGTTATTATAGATGATGAAGTAGTAGTGATTTCAATAATTTTATCGTCTACATTTCGCACTTATCAGATGTTATATCATTCTCTGAATATCATCATAATAAAATAATTATTTTATGAGGTAAGTAGATGTAATATTGTTTGGCATATTGTGATGTTTCCCTGGAAGTAAAAATTCTGTTTTCAAATCATTTGAAAAATATCTTAAAAAGATCGTTTGATGATTTAACTTTAAAAGAGATACTTGTCAGTTATATTAGTAGTATACTTACATTATACAATATTATATGATTTTAAACAATATTCTAAATTTTATAGAATATTGTTGATTAAGGAATCCTATACTATCGCACAATATTACACAATATCTTATGATATTAAACAATATTCTTGATACTACATAATGTTAAATATTGAATAATATAAAATTGTACAATTTTGTACAAAAGGTTTTAGTATTTGGATAATGGTTTAGAAGGTAATGAAATTTTGATATGTAAGCAAAGAATTATTAAATCAACTAGTATGGCCATTTCCTTTCGCAGATTCAAATTAATGTATCATATTCTATTAAATTTTTGCTTATAATAAAATTGTAGATTTTTGTTATGAAAAATTACATTTTAAAAGAATACTTGCAACAATAAATGGATTGAAGATTTGCTGAATCAATTCTAAACTCCAATTAGCATCCAGAAATAAATACTTTTCTAGCCATTTGTGTGCAATAATCAGAAGTCACCATAGAATTAACATCATGAATAAAGTTTAATTTTCAGTAATTTAAATTAAAAAAAACTCTCTTCGAGAGGCATATTCTCACTCTTCAAGTTATAAGTATGCCAAATTTGATAACTGTTGGACGAATGGTTTAATATGTAGATTACCAACACACACATACACACTTTCAGTTTCATTATTAGTAGAGACAGTTCATAATAATTTTCATGTAAATTTTAAGGACTCTTTCTGTTAACTAAATATAGTCATGCTTTAAAAATTCTTGATCTCATGTTAATTAATGGATAGGAGGAATACCCATTAATATAATGTTGGTAAAAATTGGTATTACTATATACAAAAAAAACAACAACAACAAAAACAAGTTGCAAAGGATATCACTACACAATTACTATCACTGGACTACCATTTTCAAGAGGCTTTTGATCCCTTTTACCTTTAGGAATGAATTTAAAATTGAAAATTTAAAAGAGTGTTAGATAATTTTAAAGCAAATTGCCTTAATTACTTTTTTTCTTTTCAATTAAATTGATATTAAGAGAAAAAAAATATTTCCTTACCTTTAAAGATTTCGGCACGATATCCGTTGGCATCAGCTATATATCTAACTGTTATGTGCCTTTTCGTGTCTTCTCCAACTGCATAGACTCCTACCACCGTTCCATTTTCAAATCTTCGTTGAATATGAAATTGTAAATCCCCATTTGGTTCTTTCACCAGATAATCAAAGAAAATTCTGGTAATCATGAGAATTCTGGGAAAAAAGTGTAAATGGATTACACTTTTCGAAGATCATTTCTAAATAATTAGTTTTAGAAAATAATTTCTAATTATTCAAACTAACTTTATAAACTTCAATTGAATGAAATGTTTTCCGATAATTGTCTCGTTAATGTGTTATATTTGCTAATGCTGCTCAATATTTTTAAGTCAAAAAAGAATATGATATTGGAAGTAAATTGGGGGATTATTCTATTAGGATGTCCTATAAGTTTATTTTCTATATCTAATATGAAATGAATACACAATATTAAGTGTTTAAGATATTATGTATTTTGTTATATTGCTCATTGCGAAGAGAATGTTTTAAGGACAGAAAGAAATAATAATCAGATGGAGCGAGATCTGGTGAGTATTCAGGATGCGGTAAAACATCCGAATGAAACTGTAAGAGCTTTTCTCTTACGACTAATGTAATATGTGGTCTGGCGTTGTCATGATGAAAGACAACACCTCGTAGGTTCATTAATTCGGGCCGTATTTTTTAAAAAAAATTTTTATTGTAATGGTAGCTTTCAACTGATCCAGTTGATGAAAGTATTTCGTAGAATTTATTGTTTTACTTTGAGGAACGTGCTCGTAGAAAATTATGCCTTTCCAATCTTATCAAATGTACATAAGAATTTTTTTGGGGGTGCAGTCCCGGCTTTGCGACGGATAAAGGCTTATTATCCTTACACCAAGGACGTTTTCTGTGAACTTTTTCTTATAAAATCCAAGTTTCGTTTCCAGTAACAAGCTTCTTCAAAAACGGCCATTCATAGCCCGATAAGAAAAGAACTTTCGGGACACCCAAATATTATGGAATTTTTACGATACAATTAATGTGAAATGTTTATTAATATATTGTTAAAATATTTTATTATTATTAACAGAATTTTACCAGAACCTACTCTTGAGTACCATTTGTTTCTGTTGCATATTCTTCTGACTCTTAGATTCACCCTGAAACATTTCATAATGTTACATACACGATTTAATTTAAACCTCTCAACTTAACAATTTCTTGTAAGAAACGCAAACGATGACTTAAAGAAATCCTTTCAGTTGCTTGTTGATCTTTAATAAAATTAAGAAAAATAATATGGCATAAAAATAAAAAGTGGGCTTGTATTTTCAATTCATCATTTTACTTACAGGTTTGTTCTTTTTTTTTTTCTTTTTTTTTCTTTTTTTTTTTTGCTAAAAAAGATTGTTTAGTAATCTTCAGCAGTAATTTTTTCCAAAATAATATTAGCTTCTTTTTCTAAGAAAAAAATACTTCCATATTGCGAAATTAATTATAAATATAAAATAAAACAATTATCATATATGATTTTACTTGACACAAATGAATTTAATATTAGTGCAATAACTAATAATTAATTACAAAATTATTAATTATATTTCTAATTACCAACTAATTACATTATTAGAATGATTACTATTATTTAAGTCATCAAAAACGAAAAGAGGAAGTGAAAACAATTAAATATTTTAACATTTCAAAATTTGTTAAACTAATTATAATCATTCATGATATTAAATAGTATATATTTTACTTTACAGTTACATATTTTAGTAGTAATTTTTTTTGTTCTATTAAAAATATTTTATTTGAAACTTTTAAACTATTTAATTACTGATATCCTATTTTTACTCACACAAAATTTCCTTTTTATTAAATCTTACCAACTTAATTATCAATTGTTCAATTGTTTTAATTACTATTCTTACGTTTTTAATCAATTTTCCTGAGGAATTGCGGTTCGTTGCAGCTCGTATAAATCTTCCAGGTTCGTTTTCTTGATGTTTCTCAGAAAAATTTCTCTTTGTTTCAAATTTATAAGCAAGCTCTGACGATTCTCTCACGTAAGCCACAATGTTGTCTTTACTGTCAAATATACTTTGTTCTGCAGCCGAAGAATAAGTTATAAACATTAACAAGATTGAATTCTGAAAAAAATATATATAAATATGAATTCAAAATTTGGGTGCACTATATAGACATAGAAACAAAATATAATTAATCGAAAATGACTTGTTTATCTTAAATACTCATTTTTGTTACTAACAAAAAGATTTAAAATTTCAGCTTTCAAAAGATTTCCAACTCATATTAGTATTAAGCAGATTTAAATAAATGTGATTTTAAAATCATGTTGTTTTTTATTTTAACCATATTTCGCCGCTGTTATATATCTTTAATTCAAAGAAATTTTCTGTATCAATTCATTTACAATAAATACTACAAATTTTAAACGCACATGGTTATTAGAACTCAATATTTTAAAGATGGATTATTTGCTTGATTTTAATAGTTATTCTCGGTGCAAAAGTTTATCTTAAAATATTAGATTATTTTTAATGTATATTGTAATATATATGTTCAACAGCGCATATAATTTTATACAATCAAATATAAACCTTTAAATATAAAATCAAAAATCTACATCAAAAGTTGCTTCGAATTGATATGAAACAATAGAATGGTCTATTAATTAGGAATTTTTCCCGTGATTTGGTCGATAACGCATAAATCTCATATTAACAACTGTTTATGTAAATTACTTTTTGCTTTTCTCCAATTTTGTATTAAATTTTCGGAAAAATAAATACAAATTAAATATTTGAGAAAGTAATTAGAAAGCAAAAGAAAAAACACTAAAAGGCAAATTTAAACTTAAATTTAATCTTTACTTAATTTAACGATAAAAGTGCGTTTTAAGTTTACTACATTTTAAGCTACATTTTTTTGCATCCTTAAGATTCAAGGAAATTCCCCAGCGATCAATCGTATAACAAAATTGAAAACATTACATAAATTAACTATGAATTATAGTTTAATATAATTTCATCTATTTTGTTCATTATTAAATTATACTAGAAGATGGATAATTTAAATGTGAAGAAATTATATTAAAAATATGATTTTTGCAACAAAAAAAAAAATGATTCGAGATCGTAAAACTAAATTTAGTAAGAAAAAACGAAAAATTAAAATAGTACAGAAAACACTTTTCAAATATTTAATAGATATAACATAATATATTAATAAATAATTAATATATTAATACTAACTGCAGTATAAATTTTAATTTATATTATATAATTATTTATATTATTATATCCTTTAAATAAATAAGTAATTTAATATAAATATAGTAGATCACGTTTTGGAAACAGGAATTCTTTCGTAAGATATCAAATTAATAATTGCAACCCACATCTAATCCAGAGTTCATTTTTGCTTAATTGTATGCCAGTTATGTATAACCCAGTTAAATTCTCAAATGAATTAACGACTTTAAAAAATATTGATTTGAGCTCATTGAAAACATGAATCTATTTATAATAACAAAAATAGTTCAGAAATACCAATAATAATTTGAAATTTTTGATTCTGTCTTCGGCTATATAAAGTCGAAATATTTTAATTATTAATATTCCGTTAATTGGAAACAAAGTGACAGAGACAGATTTGGAAGAACAACCAGTGTTTTAGAAGGATTAATGAGATCTGGAGAAATTCTGCGATCGTACTGTTTAATGCAGCATATGTGATGTTTACATGTTAAAATTCCGTTAAAAGGAAGCAAAATGATAGAGACTAATATGAAAGAAAAAGCAATATTTTCAAAGGCTTAATGCCATCTCGAGAAATTTTTCGATCGCACTGTTTAATGTAGAAGATATGATGTTTTCATACGCTGTGTAGGAATCTTTTCAAACCATTATCCTTGATGTCTTTGTTGGAAATTATAAAAATTAAAATCTTTTAACATTTCCGATAGTATTTTTATTAACTCACTCAACATAAAATAAAATAAATATTTTTAGATAGATTTACGAATCATTGAAAGTATAACCTATCTAATTATTTAGAAATTAGCCATTGAGCTAAGGTTAGAGTGGGCATTCTGAATATTGACGATTATATATGTTAATAGGACAAACATGGAAGTAATTTATGAGCATATCAGTCAAAATATCACATGCAAACGCTGCATTTATGTATCAGTTATAGATATATAAAACGCTAGCGTTTTATATATCTATATGTATAAAACGCTAGCGTATGTGGCATAGAAATAGCTCATATTACTAATTATGGAATGGCAGCAATGAAATGTAAACATATCGATGTACAAAAGTTTCAGAAACTAGCGTTATTCAGCGTTTTTACAGCTGCACTGAATTCAACACTTCGCTAATTGAATAAAATTATTATATTAGAAATGCTGTTCACTGTGTCAAGCACTTCATTCAGTCAGAAAATGTAAAAGAAATTGAGGAATAAACTATAATTGGAAAATTTAATAATTGGGATTGAAAATAGGCTTACAGATCACTATGGATACTCGTTGTGGAACTGGTACCTATACCTACTGGAAATAGATGATTTCTAAAACTATCAATTTCCCAAAAAAGTTTCCACTATCTTAAAGCTGAAAAAATTATCTCTTTTAATGTCTTTCTCTTTTAATCTTATCGATTTCATTTTTCTATAGTTTTTCCTTTACTTTTATTAAATTCTTCAATTTTATTTACAATATTACGATGCTTTTAATGTTAGGTTTAGTTTGAAAAAAAAAAGCATTTTAAGATTAACGCTCACTTCAGTTGCTTTTTTTATGTTATGAAATTCAAACTAATCCATCAAAATATTCAATCGTGTGCTTTTGATAATGTTAAAACTAATATTAAAAAATTAATTTTTATTGTTAATTCCTAAATAGGATTTTCACTTCCGCTTATATTTCATAATATATACACTTTTAATTTGTGCCCACTATAATTTGTTGCAGAATGATTCAGTTAAAGTCCTTTTTTTAAGTCTATCAATTAAACAGAAATTTTTAAAAATGCCTTCTATATTAATCGTTTAAGAATTTAAAAAATCAACAATCTTGGTGAACAAGTTGGTCGCTAAAGGCGGCTAGTATCACATGTCACATATTTTCTAAAAAGCTAAAAAGATTGAAAATTTTTACCTTAATGAGTAACATTATGAACACGTGTAACTAATCCACATTCGAATAGATAACAGTCTTTTATATATTTCTAGAACTCTTATTGGTCTGAAGACATTATATTTCGCTGCTGATATCGAATTGGTTTGAAGACATTATATCTTAGCTTCCTTTATATAAGTGCTCAAAGGTTAATCTGTACAATAGAACAAACACTAATATGCAATACGCAAACACATTCTGATTCGACACCTGAAAAAGAAGTTTCCTTCATAAACTTAAAGGTCAGCACCTTCAGAATATGTAAAAATTATATTAGCCTTTTAAATCCGCAAGGCTTGACTAATGTTTTCCCAACTATATAATGCCTTTTTTTTTTGGTAACATTATGTCAGCTGTGGAAAAAAACTCTTTAAATTCTATATAAGAAATTGAACATAGATATGCCCTTTGAGAAAGATTGTTTCTGATATATGTTATTAATTTCAGTAAAAAAAAATGTCAGAACTAATATTTCAGTTAATTGAAGAAAGGAAAACACGTGACAAAGAAATTGAACATAGTTATGCACGATGAAAATAATTGTATGCTACTGTGAAAATAAATAAAAAAGTGATGTCGGAATGTATTTTAAAAATGAGAATCCTTCAGATAAAAATTAAAACGATTATGTATATTAAGCACATTTGTCTATCAGTTAGCCCAACGGGATTAATAGTAGCTAAAATTTTTAATCAAATATTTTATCTAACTTAGTTTCAAAGGCTTCCTCAATAAAATATTTTTAAATTTCAGATTTTGATAGATATGTAATACATACTGTTTTAAAATATTTATACTTTTTTTGTTCATTTTACTATGTATTTTCTTAATTTTCTATCATTCCGTTTGAGATTTGATCTTCCACTTCAAAAGGAAGTATAGAATTTTTAATTAATAGAAAATCTATTCTGTTGAAACTAAATATGTTTTTTAAAAATATGTGATCAGAAAATAGTGTCATTAAGTCTTATGTGTACTACCGAACATTTTTTATAACGTATTTAATATTATTAAAAATGTTTCTCTGATTCAAAATAGATTTCAATTTACTACAAGAATTCAACCCCCAAATTTATAAGAAAGATAATATTCTTATTCATACAATTATATCACATTAAAGAGCAGCAGTCTTAAATTGTAAAATAAACAAAATAAACGCACTTTAAATAAGTTACTTGTGAAATTCAACCTTAGTTTAGGTGCAACAAAGTTTCAAAAAGCACATTAAAAGTGCACTTGAAGGAAAAATCTAATTATATGGAAAAATAAGTCGTGTCTTCGAACCTACATCATCAATAACGAAAGAAAATTCTAGGATGAATATTTATAGAAACAGTGAAAACGACTTTTTTTCCAATAGGGAAATTTATTGGTAATTATGACTGTTCATTCTCTTTCTCTATGAAAAGTTAAAAAAACTGAAAAAAATATTGGCATAAAACGAAAGAATGTACAAAAAATTGTTTGAATCTTATAAGTTTTAATTTTAATAATTCCATTAAATAATTCTCATGGAAATGTAGCAGATATCACGAAGAATAATTATTGTCTGGTAAAATTAAAAAATAAACAATGTAATTTTTATCTGATATATCGAAATTTTTACAAGAACGTTGTAATTTTTTTATTGTTTTTTAATTGAATGTGTTCTAGTTAAATAATGAGTTATAAATGAAGCTTTTTGTCTTAATGAGTAATATTGTAGAGAAGGAAAACTAAATAAGACATTGTAGGTAATAAAACTAAATTTTTCGAATTAGATAAATAAATTTATCGTTAATGGATTAGAAAATAAAATATTGTGCCATTGTTAGACAGGACATGGTATTTATTGACAGCTAAATAAATACAAGTAAATAAGGTAAAGATAGTTTATAGAGAAAATCAGTTAAAAGGTCACAAAAATCTTTTCCTGAGAAAAATAATGAGTTATAAATGAAGCTTTTTGTCTTAATGAGTAATATTGTAGAGAAGGAAAACTAAATAAGACATTGTAGGTAATAAAACTAAATTTTTCGAATTAGATAAATAAATTTATCGTTAATGGATTAGAAAATAAAATATTGCGCCATTGTTAGACAGGACATAGTATTTATTGACAGCTAAATAAATACAAGTAAATAAGGTACAGATAGTTTATAGAGAATATCAGTTAAAATATCAGAAAATATCTTTTCCTGAGAGAAATAATGAGTTATAAATGAAATTTTTTGTCTTAATGAGTAGCATTGTTTACAAGCAAAACTAAACAAGATTTTAAAAGATAAAACTCTTCGATATATTTCGAGAATCATAGTTAGCACGAGGACTTTCTGTTCCTGCATGAGTTAATGTGATCAATGGAACAAAACTGATACCCAAACACAATCTGATTCGATATCCGGAAGTGTGTTCTCCTCTTGAATTTTAAGGTCAGCACCTTGAAGACATGTGAAGGTTAAGCACTTTATTCTCAAGGCTTGAGTAACATCTTTTGCCAAGTTATGACTGCTATAAAAAAAGGCACAGGCTGTCACAACGTAACATATTGAAATCGGTTTCCGAATTCTCTCTCCATCAAACATGACACATGGTTGCGCCTTTGAACAAAGTGTGCTTCTAATAAGAATGCTAATAGACAAGTATGAAAAAACTTTTGGAATCTTTGATTAGTAACAGGAGGAAGTGTAGGAATAAAAAAGTTGTACAAGAAATAATTGTTAGCTATTACATGAAAATAAATAGAAACGAAGCATTGGGATGGGTGTCAAAATTGAGAACTGCTCAAATAAACCTTTCACGTTCTCTCTCTTTTTTTTTTTAGAGTAAATTAGCTTTCATTTTTAAATAAACCCCTTTATAATTAAAAATAAAAAATAAATGCACTTTGCTAATCATACGAATACAATCATAATTTCGTATCATAATTATTTCAAGAAATACGGTTTTTTAAATATAAATATATATTTTTCTCTGTTGTAAGTTGCATAGATTGCTTTTATAGAATTTCTTATTCAAATGTAACAGTGAGCATTTTGAGTTTTTAAAAATTAGAGGTTGATTTTTTTTTAAAGTAAGCAGCACGATGATTAGATTTGAGGATTATAAATCAATATGATTTGAATGTAATACTTAATTCGTTTACATTTAATTAAGGGATAAATTCTTTTACTTCTTTCATTTACACAAGCAGTTCATCTTTTGTTTTAAACTGAGTAATTAATTGCTGATAGAATGTTAATGGGCAATGAATTTCATATTTGTTTCTTTATATATTAAATAATGCTCGAAAATTGAGAGCATGTGTAAAGAATAATTTCTCAATTTATCCTAATATATCTTTGATGAAAAGGTAAAAATATTCAAAGTTAAAATGAAAAAAAAATGGTCATCAATGAAAATAGAAGAACGTTGTTTAGTATTTATATTCATGTAGGGTATGTAATATAATAGTATATATCGTTCCCATATCATTATATATAGGAAAAACAGCTTTGCTCTAACAGTTGGATTTTCAAATTCTGCAGTTTGCGAAATGTATTATAATAGTAAAATCTGTTTTATTTCATCAATTTTAATATAGTACAATTACAAACAGTGGTGGATTTAGGTATTTTGCCGTTCTATACAGATAATCAAGCCCTTCTTTTAATAAACTGTCCAATTTAGTTAAAAATTTCATCTAATTTTTGATATGTTAATGTTTTTTTATCGATTCATTTTTTTATCTTATTGCCTTTATGCAAATGCGTTTGTTTTTATTTTCTTTTATGACTCCAGACTGTCTGGCAGTCTCGTTTCTGTTTCACATTGCGTTTACGGTATTTACAAATAATCTAACAACAAAGTCAATGTAATAAAACATATAAGAATCTGATTAGGGATTGCAATACCGGTATACCGGGATACCGAATACCGGTATTTTGAGACATTTGTACAATTTTGTAATACGGGTATTCACAAGTTTAAATACCGGTTTTTCGGTATTTACTAGAAATTTTCAAAATCGTCTCCGCTATATGTTCAGGTATCGCGAACATAACAAAATAGTATACGTTTTTGTTTTTATGTCTCCCTAAGGGCGAAATTAATTAGCTAATTAATGGCTTAATTAATTGCTTAAATCTGAATTAGCGAAGCATGGATTATCCCTGAAAGAAAATATTGTATCCATACGACTGATGGAGCAACAATTATGAAAAAAGTTGGAAAGTTGATTGGAAAAAAGTTGGAAAGTTGAAATCAGCAGTTGTGCTATGCACGTGGAATTCAATTAGGAGTAATAGATGTATTATACCAAAAAAATAAAGAACAGGAGAATCCAAATACTGTGGATATAGAAACTTCGGATTCCAGCTTAGAAAAGAGTAAGAGTGAGAGTGATATTGACAATGAAGATAATGACAATGTAATTGTTAAAGAAGATATTGCTAATGAGGATGAAATATTTACCTATCAAGAATTGCTTCCTATAATTTATAAAGTTCGAAAAATTGTTAAGATATTTAAACGTTCCCCTATAAAAAGGATATATTACTAAAATATATACTAACTGAAAATAAAACAGAATATATGTTAATATTAGATTCTAAAACATGTTGGAACAGTTTACTCCTAATGATGGAACGATTTTTGAAACTGAGAAATCCAATCCAAAAAGCAATAATCGACTTAAACCTGTAAATTAATTTTTCAGATAGTGAATTCTACTTAATATCCAGAACTATATCAGCTCTAATTCCAATAAAACTGACTATAGAGGCATTATGTCGGAGAGATTTTAATTTATTAACAGCTAATGCAACAATAAATTTCATGTTGCAGTCATGAAAGAACAGCACACATCACTATCTGAAGAATTATATATTACATTGAAAAATCGCCCAGAAGGAAGGCATACCGAAAAATTAAATGTCTTATGATATTTATATAATTATAATGATTTTAAAAATGAAAATGAAAAAGAAAAAAAAGAAAATAATCAATTCAAATCTGATTAAGTTTATAGTAAATTTCCTTAAAAGTTTTTACCCACAAACCTATCTACATTCAGAAGAATTCGGTTCGGTTATCGAAGATTATGATGATACTAATGTCGATAGTGAAAAGGAATTGTCTTTTGAACAAAAATTAGAATTAGCGATAAATAAAAAAATTTCAACAAACCAAAATACAATACAGAACTCAGCTATATCCAAAACCATCTGACGAGAAATCTATTTATTAGAAGATGAGGGATTTAGAGGTAAATACTTGGAAAAAGTATATCGCGCATTGCTAACAGTACCACCAACTAGCGTAGATGCCAAAAGATCGTTTTCGACAGATGATAATTTTTACACAAAATTACTTTTCAGGCTTAATGACAGTACCATTATGCATTATGGGTTTTAAGATCACATTTCAAAAATTTGTAATAGTATCACAGACTGAATAGTGATATTTGCACTTTTTCGTGATTTAAATAAATAAGATGTTTCTATACTTTTTTGTGATTATATACTGTTATAATTTATAAATTACAAATTATTTTTTGTGATATTTACAGTCTCTAACAAAACTGGCAAATAAAACAAAGAAACACCTGTGTTTTCTTTCTTTTTCTAAAATTTCTAATACCGGTATCCCGGTATTAAGATTTAAAAAATACCGAATACCGGTATTGAAATTTTGGTCCGGTATTGCAATCCCTAAATATGATCAATGAGATTTAATAAAATATTAATATTATCTTAATATTTTATAATAAACAGAATATTGACAAATTTATTTATTTTGGCAACTAGAAAAAACAGAGTCGTTTAATTGATCCGTTGCGGGCTTTTCTCATCCTGTTCACCCTATGCTGTAAATTGGAAAGCTGTCATTGATTACAAAAGTGGAAGTGCAGCCTAAAGTTATAGGGTCTAGTCGAAAGATTCAGTGCCATTCGTGCAATTTATTTTTCATATCTAACATATTCTAATTTCATACATAATAATGTTTAGAGATTGGCATTATATCTGTAATTTATAACATGCTGGATTTAAAATTTTGCAAAACACTTTTCAAGACAGATTGTTAAAATTAAAGCAACCAGACATCACAGATAGTTAGCACTTGGACGTTAGATGCTCATTAAGAAAAGAATTTTCAAACTATTAATTCAATTTTTAATTAGAAATTAATCGAAGAGAACTTACAACAATGACATTAAAAATTATTCCATGTCATCCAAGTGCCATCTATTCAATTGCTGCTGATTTAAAACCAGAGAATAGAAGATCTAACCTCATCCAAAAGCAGTTATGTTCGCAGGCATAGAACACTATAAACTCATCTCGCTGACTTGCGCATTGAAAGATATAGAGAAATCAGTAGGAGTAGTCTCCCTGAAACATTCTTGTATATCACTAGTAAAGTTCTTATTCCCTCCCCTCCATATAAAATCGGGGATGATGAGTAAAGTCTCAATTTATATCTCATTGCCAAGCAATAGTTCAGAAATAGAGATCTTTATCGAAAATTCGGCAGTTTCGCTTAATTTAGCGTGTTGGTGTGTATTTTGAAGATTTTTTATCTGCCAATTGAAACCGAAATTTCACACACAACTACAATTGAAGTCACAAGAACTTTGCTAATATCACAAGTCATTGCACTTATGAATTATTGCGTTAGCATGCCTGCGTCAAACTGTTAACCATTTGACAGATTTGATTCAAACTTGATGTATCTACATTTTACATCTTTAAGTACCAAATTTTTTCTAATAAATGCTTTGCGTTTTTTGTTACGGAGACTTGAAGTCAAACAATTAGACAGATGGTTTGTTGTTATCTGAATGTATTTCATTCTAAATTTGATAGATATACAAATCTGGTTTTAAATCACTATGCCGAATTTCATCCGCTTAGTTCAAAGCATTTTCCAAAGTCTTGTTGACAGATAGAATGCCTAAACGGAACTTAATAATCACCTTTTATTCATTCAAGGTAATATGTATGTACATCACATGACAGATATTTTAAAAGTGCTAGTTTTTAATTTGACATAATATAATGAACATAATTCGCTGGCACGAATGCTGCCGAGTTCCTAAGAGTGAATATGGCGTCCAATCATATAATAAATAATACCAAATATATGAAAAACATAGGAATTTATTACATTAAAAGCAAGTTCCTAATTACTTCAAGATACATATTGTACGGAGTAACAGAAAATCCTTTCCTATCTCTCAGCAGAAAATCGAAAAATGAAAATTCATTTTTTTTCTTTAACCTTTATATCCTAGTATACAAGAAATATAAATATATATGGTATCTACGGCGACAAAATAGAAATAGATCTGGACCTCGAGGCGGAAGAGGGGGGGGGGGAGAGATGGATTTCCAACATGCAACTATTATCTAAATTGGGGCTAGCTAAATCCTTCTGTTTTAAATAATTGGAACCCATCAATGCTGAAAGGGATGTTAACCGACTTACCGTCCCCTCGGTTCAAAATTACCCTAGCGTTGTTCAATAAGGTTGTTAATATAACTGAACTATATGAAATCTTCTTGAGTGAATTTCCATATTAACATTTTATATACTTTACCATTGTAAACTATGGATTTGATTTCTCCATATAAATTTCTATAAGCATATTTCGGAACATTTTTATTTAAAAAAAAATTATCATAAATAGCATCTAGAAATCTAGCTCAAAGAATTAGAAATGTCTCACAGAATTAGAATGAATAACTATAGAGAAAAAGGAATTTAATCAAGCCTATGAAGCTTAAAATCATTAATATTTCTGCAATTATTTCCTAACTTCTTACACATATAGCTCAACGCAGATACTTTTCTCCCAACACATAAAACAAAATGGCGGAAGTATTGTTCTCGTAACATGAAATTTTATTATGTTTTTAAAGCTTTTGACCTCAGAAAAAAACTATTTATAAATGACCTGATAAATATTCAACCTTTCAAAATTAAGATGTTCCTTTTTGGTTAAAATTAACTCCCCCTTTCTTTTTTCTGACATTTCCCGCCAAACTCCTATCCATCCCTAATTTTCTTTGTCCATAGTCAGGAAAAAAAAAATTCTTATTGTCCCATTTGAAATGTTTTATTGAAATATAATTTTTATATTTTGCTTGCATTTTCATTAAGCTATATTAAATTTACCTCCCATACAAAGTCATATTTTTATAATACTTACATTAAGTAATTCTACAAAAATTTAAAAATTCTTTTTGATATTAATTTTTCCCTTTCTCCCTCCCCTTACATCCCTAATTTGTATTATTGACAGTCTTACATTTGTTGGCTTGATAATAATTATTGATCATATTTTAGTTGTTAATGTCAACAGTCACTTTTGCTATTGTCAACAACAATATAACAGTTTAAATGTTTAACAAAGTTATAGATTCTAAACAATCTCACGGAATAAACAATGGATCCCAGTTCTGTTGTTTTCTGCTAAAATTCATTCACTGTTTTACAACCGAACGTTGTGCGACTTTTTTTGCTGAGTTATAATGCTTAGTGCGCTTTTCGGGAATTTCAATGAGGCTTCGGCCATCATTGTGTTCCTCGTCTTAATGACGATTTGGGAAATACTAGAATATTTCCTTACCCCCAATTTGCCATCTATTGGGGATGTAGATTCAAATCCAGTTTTGGATCTTGATACAGATGTATCATCTGACCCGCCTGTACCCCGAGTTGCTGTAGTGCGCTCGTTTGTCGTTTATAAGATCTGCCGAGCTCTGGAGCTACCTGTTGAATTGGCTCCCATTCAAGTCCAAAAGGCTGAGACTCCGATCGTAAAATCTGTCATGGTTTACGAAATGTGCTGTGCGTTAAAGTTGCCAGCACGACTGGCTCCTATTGGAGTGCCAGTTGTGGAGTCATTTGCAGTTTACCAACTTTGCATGGCCTTGGACTTGCCGGCTGAATACCGGCAGCGGCAGAATGCAGTTTAAGATCAGAACTGTAGTATCGATGCTGTCTTAAAATCAGGACTGTCATCGGATGTTGAAGGGAGGGTTGGCGGGCGGGGAACGAGAGTAGCACACCTCCACGTGGTGTTCCCTGGGCAACGGGGCAGTTCATTGGAACTGCAACGGCTAAGATGCTACTCAAATTTGAAAACATAAATAAAGAATTTATTGAAACATAAATAAAGAATTTATTATGTTTCTTTATTTATTATGTCAGACTAAATAATAAATAAAGAATTTATTATTTAGTCTGACAAAGTTTACACTCTTATTTTTATTATTATATTTGTCATTAGCCATTTCATTACTATTATCTTGTTTGGTGTAAAAATTCATATATAGTTGGCACACCATTATATTGTCAACAGATGCCAAGATTCCAATTAACATTAGTTAGTGTAGCTATTGAAATTCAGTGCCGTTTTATTGAAAGAAGGCTTACTATTCCTTGGTATGAAATCTCAGGACCAACCCTTTTTGCTTAAAAACATTATATCTGACAAAAAAAAATTCAGAATTTGAAAATTATTGATTTTTTTAGAAAAGAATTTATACAAGATTTACAAACTCAAAAAATAACAAGAAAATTCTAAAACAAAACCTTTAAAAAATTATGAAATAAAAATAGATTTCTGAACAAGCTTAGTATCATTTATAATAGTCAAATGTTGAACTGAAATTTAACATTAATTTTGAAACCTCAAAATTAATGTTAATTTTTGAGTGAATACTGAAGAAAAGCGATTTGCATTATATGCTCTTCTCTCTAGGCAATAGAATTCATCAGTTGTTCAAGTTTCTATCAGTTTCCATAATACAATAGAGTTCTTTAAATATTTGGAACTTGCAATCATTTGTTTTCAGTTTCTTTTCAAAATAGTCTTCTTTAAAACATAATATTTGGTAAATCGTCATTAGGAGTTTTAGTGTATTGGAAAAAAATATTCATTGTTACGTCCAATTTTGCTATCAGATATAAGTAAATGAATATAATCCATTCAAAGACGATTTTCTGATATTATCCTTATGTTATCATTGAATTTATTATATTTCCAATGAATATTTATTTGGAAATATAACAGTGAATCTAGAAGCAAATTTAAAATAAAATGGTTAAATTTTCTTATGAGTTTATTTATGTAAACATGCACTTTGTTTGAATTCCGTTGTGAGTATAACGCCGTATACCACTTTCTTTAGCTCTATAATATTAATAATTTTTAAACCAAAAAAAAGGCTGAAATACGATTTCAGAATGTCAATGTACCCAAATGAAAACTGTAGCTCATAAAATTGTAAGAAATTCAATATTTTTTCAATATCTCGTCAAAAAAAAAAAAAAAAAAAAAAAAAACTTTTATAATTGTTAAAATAAAAATCTTACACTTCTGATTTTCGATTTTCTTTTTACCGGTTTGAAATGAAAGCGTTTTGTGACTCCAAAGCAAATTTGGGTTTTTCACTATCGTTTAGCCTATGGCTCTTACGGAAATCACCCCTACTGAGATAAGTGCGTATGTATCTCTCTACGTTGGCTTTCTACAGACTATACCGTCAAACTTAGAGTTAGTTACCAAACTTGGACCAAAATAAGAGAAAATACTTATTGCTCAAACATCAATTTGATATCATTTGAAATTTTTAAAAAAATATCTTTTTAATGATACCATTTGAATAATCGTGAAATTTTTTTCTGATTTTCAATATTTTTCAAAAATTATTTGTGTGCCTGATTTTCTACAACAGATTATATTTTTCACATGAAATTCCAACTGATTTTTATTATTTATCAAATATTTAATCGCAAAAGTTTAATCCATTAATGAAAGCAAAAAAGAGATGTGTTTCATATCTGTGAAGTTTACAAAACGAATAAAAATTGAATTTGCAAAATCAAGAAAGTTCGAAGAGAGATGAACCGGGCAATTGCGTTTCTAACAACGTTATGTGTCCTGAGCCTGATATCCATTTTCCCTTAGGAATGCTCTTGTACACAATGAATAAAAAAAAATAAGATGCACTATAAAAACAACATGGTTTTAATGTTTGACAGTTTGACCGAAGAATGGACATGAAATTATGTCTAAGTTATTTAAATGAAATTAAATATAGCCGGTATTCTTGATGAACATGCTGGTCACCAATACGGATAACATAAGAGTAAAATACAATTCAAATCATACACACAATGTGGCGTTTTTATTTCTCCAATAGAATTTTTGCTATTCGAGCAGTTATTCGTTCACCAAAAAAAGAAATATTATGAAAACATAGTCATTAACTAAACAGTTCCTTAACGCATAAAAAAAAATAATAAAAATGTTTCAAATATTTGCAATAAACAGACAACCGATACATATTTTCTTAATTCCTTAACATTTTAATTTATATTATATTTGTGGATGTTCTTATTAGTCAGAGAACGGAGGTTGTAAAGGCTCAGCTCAATCACCCTGAAACCCTGGTAACCACTGTGACGTCCCTTTTTCCCACACTCGATAATTAACATTTCTGGCCAGCTGTATATCATCAAGGTGTAAAACTCCCAAATTGTTAAGTGCCTCTAGATTGCCAGATGGGGGGACCTCCTTTTATGTATGGTCATCTGGCCAATGAGTGAGAGTCTAGATAAGAAACCACATGTGCGTTTCCCAGGGAAACAAATCATGTCTTCGAAAGGGGAGAGTGTCAAACTTCATTTTCCCATTTTGGAAGATGGATCATCAACGGACATTCTCACGTTCGACCGGAGACCATTCAGGTTTGTTGATTGGGTATCAGGGAGCCCAAGTGTACCAATGAGGACATGAGAGGTGCAGTCTGAGAGAAAAATAAAATGCGTGATTTTTCGAAAGGAAAGAGAGGAGGAAAGGTCAGAGAAGCTTCTTGTGAATCGGACTTCTGAGTAAAATTCTACACGAAGGAAATTCGGTGGATTCCGAGAGCTACCCCTGTAGTAGCCTGAGACACCAATAGCCTGTTAGCTGTTCTTGTGAAGGTGTTTTCTCCGAATTTGTTCGAGGAACTATTCTTGTTTAATTTTCGTGCTGTAAATAGAATCATTCATTTAACCTAGATGAGAAAGAGTTGTTTTTATGTAAATAAGGCTGTAAATAAAGAAAATTGTCTATAAACGCTACCCTTTATTTGATCGGACAGTATCAAGACATTAGAAGGTATATTATCTGGATATGAGATAAATGAAAATCGGATCTCCAAATTGTGAGATTATATGCATCTGCAAGTAATTTCTAGGGTGACAGATCTATCAATATTACATACTAACCGCC
This sequence comes from Argiope bruennichi, assembly GCF_947563725.1. NCBI lineage: Eukaryota > Metazoa > Arthropoda > Arachnida > Araneae > Araneidae > Argiope > Argiope bruennichi. The sequence continues at coordinate 64,672,822 of NC_079154.1, forward strand.
TTTGACGGTCAGTATGTAATATTTTGCTGGGATAAATTTCAGTTAAAAATTTCAAATGAATTCTTCCTGAAATATGATCCTAATAATTTCCTCACAAAATATTTACAATTTCAAATTTCCATAGGCATGTAATTCATACTATTTTAGTAATTTTACATCATTCTGCCATGTAATATACATTTCCCTAACTTTCTGCTTGTATCTTTCTACATCTACTTTACCCTTCCTTGGGAGAATTTCAGATGCAAGGATGAGAAGCGTACAGTAAAAGCGTGGGGTGGGCTACCCTTATCGATGACCTGAGATTCCTTCTGCAGGTCCTTTGATGGCCCTTAGGACTCAATCATAGTTTCCGCCCATGCTGTCGCTACGTTTAAATCATTCAATTTAATCCCTGTGCCTTCGTGCGATTTAAAATAGCCGCTTATGGTTATACATCTAATTACATCCAAGGGATCTGCAGCAGTGTTTATAAACGGCCCATTTGAAAAATTACCGCTACTTGATTCTGAAGTTAAGCTTGACTATTTATATCATTATGATATAATTATTTAAAATCTAGATTAATTTAGGGAAAATTCAGGAATGTCATAGAAGTTGCCATTTTCTTCGATGTAAGATATTCTTATGAGATGGAAAATAAGTCTATAATTTTTGAGGGCATAATTATGCTTTGAAAGGCTCTGCAAACAATCCCTTTGTGTTCAAGTTTATTTATTAGCTATCTACTCTCAAAAACATGTGAATATACTGGGATAAAATTTCATTATTATTCCAGTATATTCACAATTAGACAGAAATTCTCAGAAAATTGGGATAATGGGTTATACCTGTTCTGATCATAGAAACGAACTGATTTGAAAAGAATATATTTGTAATGATAATAAATTATTAACCTTTATTTATTATTATCTTTATTTTCCCACGCATTTTCAAGTACCCCAAAAAACTATTTTCTTAATGTTCGTCAATAAAAGGTATTATATTTCTTGAAATATTATATAATTTCTTTAATATCTTCGCTATAGAATAATTTATAATAATTTTATCCACAATTTTGTCGAGACAAGTCGAGAAATGAACCCGTATATAAACAGAAATGTCTGAATATTATGAGATACGAGAAAAAAGTATATAATTCTCAAAATTTTGCTTTAAAATTCCTGAAGAATTATTAAAGATTCATCACGCCTGTAAAAAGATATACATGAAGAGCAAAACTTAGATACTAGAGACTTGATCTTCTCATGTTTCAGATATTTTCTGCTATCCAGCATCATATATCTTCAGGCCACAACCCCCACCATTTTCAAGTTGGTCTTTTTTCAATAATGTTGGAGGGATAAATGCATTTTCTCTATTCTCTCCAAATATGTATATGTCCAGAATTGTTAATCAGAGAAAAATTAGCTTTAATTAGTGAAGAAACTCTCACCTCTATTGCTGGTCTTTAGACTTTCTAGTACACCTGGAAACTCGTAACTTAAGAACAGACTTTAATGGCACACATCATTCTGAGTGTCTTGAAAAAAAATTACCTCTCTTTATATGCTTTCTTTTGTGTGGGACAAAGTAAAATACAATATATGCTTACCAGCAGTCTGTTGTATGTATCTTGTGATTTCCTTCGGTTTCTCTTGCCTGTCTCTTATCAAAGGACAAGATGCCTATGGTACTACATCACTTTAATTCGTGGATAATTTAATATGGAAAATTGTATGGGCAGCATAGTAGCTTCAAGCTCGACACATAATAAGTTATTCTTCTGGAAATGCTAAACACACTTCATTTCATAATTCACTGATTCAATTTCGTTTAAAAAGAATGCAAATATCATCTGCAGAATTGCCCATTGGAGTAATAGGTAAGGAAGAAAAGTTTTCTTCAAACCTGTAAAAACCCGAAAATAGAAATCTAGTAAATATTAAACATACAAGACCCTTATGTTGTGGCCATCATTAGACTGGATATGATGTTTTTTAACAGCTAAATTAAAATATATAAGGGGAAATTAGATGCAGTTTATAGAGATTATTAATTAAAATATCAAAAAAATATTTTTTAAGGAAAAAATAATTAGTTATAATTGAAAAATTTTGTCTTAATGAGTAGCATTGTAGACAATCAAAACTAAATCTGATTTTAAGAGATAATTACTTTTCGATATATTTCGAGAATTCTAGATAACACGAGGACTTTCTGTTCCGGTAAGATTCTTAAGAACTTAATGTGATCAACGGAACAATACTGGTGCTCAAACGAAATCTGATTCAATACTCGAAAACTTGTTCTCTTCTTGAATTTGGAGGTCTCAGTACCTGGAAGATATGTGAAGGTTAAGCACTGTTTATTCTCAAGGTTTCAGTAATATCCTCTTTTGCTAAATTATGGCTGCTGTTGAAAAAAAAGGCTCAATCTTCTACAAAGTAACGTATTGAAATCGTTTGCCGAATTCTCCATCAAGAATGACACATGGTTGAGTCTTTGAACCAAGAGTGCTTCTGATAAGAAAGCTAATACATGCGTATGAAACAAAAATCTTTGGAATCTCTGATTAGTACTTAGGAGGAAGTGTATGAATTGAAAAACTCTACTAGAAATGCGTCATTATGAGGTACTAAAAAAAATAGAAATGAAGCATTAGAATGCATCTGAAAATTGAGAACAGTTCAAATAAACATTTTATATATGCATATATTATTATTTTTTGTCTTGCTTTTTGAGAGTAAATTAACTTTCATGCTTAAAATAACACCTTTATAATTTAAAAAAGTATACACTTTGATGAACATATAAATACAAGAAAATCAGTTTTCAAAAATTTTCGTAACATAGTTATCTCAAGAAATACAGTTTTTCTTTAATGAAAATGTTTCTTCTGTTGGATGCTGCATAGATTTCTTCATAGAATTTCTAATTCATAAGTAACATTAAACATTCTGAATTTTAATTAATTTAAAAGATTAATTAATTAAAAGTTAGAAACCAAAGGATGAATTAGCATGACGTCACTTTATAGAAACGACGAACACTTACCTTTTATTAATTTTCTTATGCTAAGAATTCCATAAAATAATATAAATTACAATTACATTCAATATTATGAATTTCTAAAAATTAGGGACTAGTTTTGTTTTTAAAAACAGAAGCAGCAATTATTACAAATCAGTATGTTTTGAATGCAATTCTCAATTCTTTAGCATTCAAAAACTTCTTTCATTTACACAAACATTTTATCTTCTATTTAAAATATTCGAGTTATTAATTGCTGATAGAATACTAATGTGCATAGAATTTTATATTCATTTCTTTACACATAATATCATTCTCGAAAATAAAGAGCATGTATAAAGAAGAATTTCTCAGCTTATCCTAATGGCTCTTTGATGAAGAGGAACGAATCCATTCTCAGTTCAAATGAGAAAGCAAACAAGATCATCATTTAGTATACAAGAATATTGTTCAGGGTCTTGGCGCATTATTTTGGAATAACCCCTGTACTCTAACAGATGGATGTGAGAATTTTGAAATTTGAGAAATTACTTGTAATTGTAAAACTTGGGGTTAGGGGTTGGAATTTAAATATAAATCATTGCAGATATTTCTGACATTCATCATTTATATGTTAATTAATTTTACTAGCTTTCAATTATAAATGCAAGGAAATTTAAGTATTTTGCGATCCTAGACAGATTATCAAGACCTTTTTTGATAAATAGGTAAATTTAATTTCACATTTCATCTCATTTTTGACATACTGATATTTCATTATACAATAATTTTTTTTATCTTATTAACTTTATGAAAATACATTTTTTTATTTATCCTTTGTGACTCCAGACTGCCTGGCATTCTCTTTTATGTTTCACATTGTGTTTATAAATAACCTAATAACAAAGTTAATGCAATGAAACATATAAGAATCTGATCAATTACATTTAATAAAATATTTATATTATTTTAATGTTTTATAATTCATAGAATATTTACAAATTTATTTATTTGGCAACTAGTAAAAACAAGTCGTTCGATTGACCCGTTGAGGACCTTTCTCATCCTGTTCACCCTAAGCTGTTGTCTAGTTGGAAATCTGCAACGGAGTACAAAAGTGGAATGCAACCAAATGTTATAAGGGTCTTGTCGAAAGAATCAATGGTAATCGTGCAATTCATTTTCATTATCTAATCTATTCTACTTTCACACATGATAATCTTTATAGATTGGCATTGTATCTGTAATTTATAACAGCCTTGATTTAAAATTTTCCAAAACAATTTATAAGGCAAATCGTTAGATCTGAAGCAATCTAACCAAATATCTGCGAATATCTTCGCAGATATTTGGTACATTGACGTTAGCAACTTATTAAGAAAAGAATTTTCAAATTATTAATTCAATTTTTAATTAGAAATAATTTGAAGAGAATTTACCTAATGAATTTAGAGATTATTCTATGTCGCCCTAGTGCCATTTATTCAACTGCCGCTGATTTAAGATCGAAGAATCGAAGATCTGACCTCACCCAGAAGGAACTGTGTGCGCAGATCTAGTGCAGTTTTGTAACATGCTCTTTTAAAGATATGGAGAAATCAGCAGGGATAATCTTCCTTTAACTTTTTTGCATACTTTCCAATAAAACTCTTACTCCCCCTGAAAGGCATAAAATTGTGGATTTTGAGTTTAGACACACTTTATATCCCAACAGAAAACAATAGTTAAGAAATAGAGAATTTTATCGAGAATTCAGCAGTTTCGCTTAATTTAGAGTACTGTTGTGTATTTTAAAGATTATTTTTCCCACCGATTGCAAACGAAATTTCACAGAAAAATACAACTAAAGTCACAAAATCACATGCCAGTATTACAAGCCATTATGAATTATTGCTTTTGCATATATGATATATTATCAACCATTTGAACGTTTTTGTTCAAAATTTGATGTATCTACATTTTACATGCTAAACTCAAGTACCAAAATTTGTCTGATTAATTCTTTGCGTTTTGTTTTTATCTAGTTCACTTGCAGTCAAACAATTAGACAGACGTTTGGTTGTTATATGAATTGATTTCGTTGTAAATTTGATACATCTACGAATTTAGTTTAAAATCACTACTGCCGAATTTCATTCGCCTAGTTTTCAACATTTTCCAATACTGCGTTCACGGATAGAATGCTGAAATGGTTTTTTTTACGTAAGGCAGACATAATGCCAAAGTGAAGATATTAAATAGTTATCATAATCTTCACTGTAGAATAATTTATTCCCAATTTTGTAGAAGAAAAATCAAGAGTGCCATTTTATAAAAATAGAAACGACTAATTTTATGAGATATGAGGAATGAATTTCTAAGATTTATAAACGCAGTTTAAAATGAATAGAGATTACTAGTTCAAGTTAATGGTAAAATGCATAGCTTTCAAGTAGAACGTTCGATATCTTATTCAATTAATTTTTTTCTTTAACATTTAAACATTTCAACATTTTAGTAAGTGATAGGATTAAACTTTAGAATGTGATATATATACTTTTGTCTAACTCTCGGAAATCTCAAACTATCATTATAGACCAAAATAAATGTTGACTTATTCAAATTGAGTCTGTTATATTCAGTTGATCATCGCGAACTCTTTCAATGCATCAAGTTACGATTAATGAATTTTCATTAATCGTAAGCTTTAATAATTCATTCATTCTGTAATCTGCAAACACATTCGATCAAAAATAATATTTACAAATAAGAAATGATTCTGAATAAAAAGTACTTCCTCCATATTCACAACTTCCATTTCTGATTTTTAAAAATTAAAATAATTATGTTCAAACTCTAATTTTAGCATTACGTTTGTCTATTACCTCTATATCAGTTCATTTGTTTTCTTCAGATAATAAATTATTCCAAATTAATAAAAAATATAGGAATGTATTACATTAAAGGCCTGTTGCTAAATGCATCCTGTCCAAATTATTCCAAGATGCATATTCCTCAGGAGGAAATCTAAAAACAAAAATTCTTATTTTTAACCGTTATATTCTAAGACACAAGAAATGTATATGCTGTCCGTAGTGGCCAAATAGCAAGGTCTGGACCTCGGGAGAGGTGGACGCTGACTAATTCCGCTTGTGCTAAATTATTGGGGCCAGTTCTGAAAGGGGTCGCTAATCGACTCACCGTCTCCATGGTTCAAAATTACAATTCTTACCCTAAAATAGCCTTAATGTGGTAATAGCCCAGTAGCCGAAATGTAGCCTTCAAAAGGGATGCTAATATAACTGAACTAGAAAATGCTTCTGATATGAATTTACAGATCAATATTGCATTTATTTTAACATTGCGAAGTATATTTTTGATATTTTACAGAAATTTTTATGGAAATTTATATTTTTATATAAATTTCTGTAAGTATATTTCTGAACACTTTTACTTTATAAAAGCTGATTATATACTGTGTCTAGAGATATTTTGAAAATTAGAATGAAATACTGTTTGGAAAAAGTAAATTAAAAAATTTGAAAAGTTATTTCAGTCATTGTTCATTAATATTTATCTAATCATTTCCTAACTTGTTACACTTATAACAAACCACAGATATTTTATTATCAACACATAAAATAAAAGGTAGAAAATGTTATTTCCAAATGTAACATGAGCATCGATTCAATTTCTTAAGATTTTGATCACAGGAATAAAGCTGCTTAAAAATGATTTGAAAATTATTAAACCTTCCAAAATACGAATGCTTTATTTTTTGGTAAAATACCAGCTCCCCCTTTCTTTTTACTGCCATTCCCCAGATCTGCCTACCTCCTAGCTATCCCTTACTTTCTTCATCAGTGTAAAGGATAGAAAAGAATATTGTTTCATTTGAAACGCCAAATCAAAATATTATTTTTAAATCTCGTACACTTTTTTCATTAAGTTATTTTAAATTTACTCCCATAAAAAGGCACATTATTTCTAATACATTTAAAAATTCTACAAATATTTAAGAATTATTTTAGGTATTAATTCCCCCAATTTTAGACTCCCCTTACTTTCCAAATCTGTATTATTTACAGTCATTCTTTTTTTGGCTTTGTAATAATTATTGGTCATTCTTCAATTGTTAATACATACAAAATATTTCAACAGTGACTTTTATCATTGTTGTCAACAGTAATGTAACAGCTTAAATGTTTAACAAAGTTATAAATTCTAAACAATCTAACAGAATAAACAATGGATTCTTATTCTGTTGCTTTCTGTAAAAATTCATTCACTGTTTTGCAACCAAACGTTGTGCGACTGTTTTTGCTGAGTTATAATGCTTAGTGCGCTTTTCGAGAACTTCAATGAGGCTTCGGCCATCATTGTGTTCCTCGTCTTAATGACGATTTGGGAAATACTAGAATATTTCCTTACCCCCAATTCACCATCTATTGGGGATGTAGATTCAAATCCAGTTTTGGATCTTGATACAGATGTATCATCTGACCCGCCTGTACCCCGAGTTGCTGTAGTGCGCTCGTTTGTCGTTTATAAGATCTGCCGAGCTCTGCAGCTACCTGTTGAATTGGCTCCAATTCAAGTCCAAAAGGCTGAGACTCCGATCGTAAAATCTGTTATGGTTTACGAAATGTGCTGTGCGTTAAAGTTGCCAGCACGACTGGCTCCTATTGGAGTGCCAGTTGTGGAGTCATTTGCAGTTTACCAACTTTGCATGGCCTTGGACTTGCCGGCTGAATACCGGCAGCGGCAGAATGCAGTTTAAGATCAAAACTGCATATCGATGCTGTCTTAACATCAGGACTGTCATCGGATTTGAAGGGAGGGTTGGCGGGCGGGGAACGAGAGTAGCACACCTCCACGTGGTGTTCCCTGGGCAACGGGGCAGTTCATTCGAACTGCAACGGCTAAGATGCTACTCAAATTTGAAAACATAAATACAGAATTTATTGAAACATAAATAAAGAATTTTTATTTAGTCTGACAAAGTGTACACTCTTATTTTTATTACTATAGTTTTCATTAGTCATTTCATTACTATTAAATCGTTTGATGTAAAAATTCATATTTATTTGGCACACCCTTATATTGTCAATAGATGCCAAGATTACCAAGCATATTAGTGTTGTTTAGTTGTGACTTATGGCATTTTATAAGCCCGCTAAAGTTATCTGTCAGCGAATTATGCCAAGTGAGCGTCTCTTGGTTTTTCAGTAGTGCCAACTAGGGCCATGAGTAAAACTTAGGTACTTCATGCATCACATTCGCTTGCGCAGTCCCTTTTTACAGGGGTGCGCATTCACACACTTCACAGATAGAACACAGAAGAATAACCATACCCAAATCGGAAGCTGAACCCGGGAAGCCCAGATCACGGGGAAACGCGCTACCCCTATGTCAGGATGCCTGCATGCATATCAGTAAAAAATGTCATTAAAATTCAGTGCCTTTTAATTGAAAAAAAAAGCATATTTTTCCTTGGCATGAAATCTGTAGACCAACGCTTTCTACTTCAAAAATTCTTATGTTTGATTTTTAAAAAATCAGAATAGGCAAATTATTTATGAAAATTATTGTTTCTTTTGAAAAAATGAACTATACGGGATTTTCAAACACTCAGAAAAAACCAGAAAAGGTCTGAAACAAAACTTTAGGAAAACATTAGGAAAGGTTAATAGATTTTTTAATAGGCTTAATAGCATTTATAATACTACATGGATATTGAACTTCAAAGTTAATACTTTGAAACATCAAAATAAATTTTCATTTTCCAAAAGTAAAATTACAATGAAGACATGAGCTTTGATTAAACAGTTCGGTAACCTATAAATCAAAAATCCGTTTCAAATATTTGCAATTAGCAAAAAAGCGATATAGACTTTCTTAATTCTAAGGAATTTTAATTTATCTTACATTTAAAGATATTCTTACTAATTAGAGAACGAAGAAATATTGTTTGGATATGAATGAAAATGGAAATTGGAAATCCGAATTGTAAGATTTTATGTATCAGTTTCTAGAGCGACATATCTATCAATATTACATACTAAACGTCTTTGACAGTTGGTTGGTTGGCTGAGATAAATGGCAGCTAAAAATTTCAGTTGAATTCTTTCTGCAACGTGATTTTAATAACTTCCTCATCAAAATATTTCCACTTTCAAATTTTCATAGTCTTAAATAGACGTTTTAGACTTTTCATATATTCCCCTAATTTTCTATTTGTATCTTTATACTCCTAATTTATCCCCCTTCCGAGGACTTCAGATGTGAAAATGAGTAGCGTACAGAAACGGTTTGGGGCTTGATACCCTTACCGATGATGGAAGATACCTTCTACGAGAAGTGCCAGTGATGGCCCTTAGGACTCTATCATAATTCCAGCCTGTACTGTCGATTCATTCATTTAATCCGTGAGCTTTCGTGCAGATTGGACTAACTACTTACGGTTATACATCTAATTAAAACACTGGGATGAAGTAATGCTTAAAAATGGATCTATTAAAGAAAATTACCGCTACTTGATTCTGAAGTGAATCTTTAATATTTATATCATTATGATATAATAATTTAAAATTCAGATTCATTTAGACTAATTTTAGTAAAATCGTAGAAGGTGATTGAAATGTTCTGATGAGAAGGAAAATAAGTCTATAATTTACATCATGCACAAGAAGGTTCTGTAAACAATCCTTTTGTATTCAAATTCATTTATTAACTATCCACTCTCAGAAGGAGTAACGTTCACTAATACTCCATATATTCATAATTAAATAGAAAACCTCGGATAATTGGGATAAAGGGGTATACATATTCTGATCATAGAAACGAATTGATTGAAGGGAATAGATTTGTAATTTATTATTTTACATTTATTTATTATTACCTTTATTTTACCATGCATTTTCAAGTATCCAAAAATAATATTTTCTTAATGTTCCTCAATAAAGATGATTCTAATTTTTAAATATAATATATGTGATGATATTTTAATTCTAATTTCAATTTAATTAATTTCCAAGATTTTATCTTAATTTAGCCCATAGTAACTTCATTCTAAAATATTCTCTTATCTCTTGATCCAATTCCACTGTCTCTACTTAATTCAAGAGAAGCTATGTAAAATTGCTGAATCGGCTAAAAGCCTAACTTTCCCACACTCCGCGTGAAGAAACAAAATACCGCTGATGAGACAAATTCTTTTTTAAAATCTCCCTGTGTTTCCCCTACCTCACCGACGCGTGTAACGAAAATCCCTATGAAAATCTCATTATATATTAGCACCATGAAGAAATATTTTCCCTATCAATTTCTCTGTTTATATAAGATCAAGGATAAAATGTCCAAGATCTTTTCCCTCATTCCTTTTCTGTGTCGTTCTGTGTGCTCATCGCTTGTACATATGCCTGCTTCTTCAAAATGAAATAAAACCACGTCACGAAAATGAAAGTATCTTCACTGTCTTCAAACTGCATTCTGCTTCACATAAAATAATGCTTACATATATACATTCTCAAATATGTTTAATATCTTCACTTTAGAGTAATTTATAACGATTTTATTCCCAATTTTTCAAGAAAAGTCAAGGAACGAATCCTTATATAAATAGAAATAGCTGAATATTATGAGAGCAGAGAAAAGAAATATATAATATTCAAAATTTTATTTTAGAACGAATTAGGACAATTGGTTCAATTTAATAATAGAAAATTGAGATCCCATTTCAAGCAAAAGGTCCAGTCACCATTTCAATTGATTTTTCCCCGACGCTTACGTGCACCTGTAAAATCCATTATGTGATAGAAAATTTTCGAACTCGAACTTCTATCGAACTCTCGGTAATCATGAACTATCATTAACCACTAAGACAAGTCTTGATTTATTCAAATTGATTCCCTTCAATGTTGTCATATTTATTTCACTACTATCAGTTTTCATCAATTCCTGAAAGAAATGAATAATGAGTTTTCATTCTGGGACTTTCAAAATAAATTTCTTCCCATTTCAAGTGAAAAAAAAAATCCGCAGCTGCGTTTTAAAATAATTATCCTCAAAATTCACAGCTTTTCTTATGATAGTTAAGAATTTATTGATAAAATAAATTCCATCTTGATTTATTTGTGAAAATTATAATACATTATTCCTATTGTTGGATTATTGTGTCTGACCTCCATCTGTTTTTATGTTCATCATTTTTTAAATAAAACTTTGAAAGAAAAAAAATTCACTCGGGCATTTTTTTAGTGATAAATATTTCGAATATCACAGAGAGACATACAGAAAGGAAAAAAAAGAAAAGATTCTATGCGTCTTCAGCAAAGAATAATCACGCCCTTGTGATTTTTTTCTTTTACAATCTATTGCAAATTCCGTTTGAAAAAATGTCGGAGGGCATTTATATGTTTTTAGAATGATTTGCGGGCCATTTAATTTATATTTAAGGTATAAGAACTGTTTTTTTTAAATATTCGATATCACACTCTGCATTTTAATTTACTGCATCTTAAGGCTGCATCTCAATTTACATAATAGATAGCCTTTTCGTTAAATTTCACTTCCTCTTTCGCTATTTTCAAGAGTCCACAATCCTGGTGGATTTGCACTTAGAAAATGCTCTTTTCAGCTGACCTTGAGTGAAGTGACCTTGAGACCATTAGTGAAGTATTAATTTATCAGAAATATGCTGAAAAGGTATGAAGACTGACACAGGTATTGTATATATTTCTTTAAAGAATGCAGGATATTCTTCATCAGGATACAGCGAACTCCGTCATTCTTCGAAGTGAAAATTTTCTTTTGATAATACGTTTAGTTGATATTCAGTACCCCCTAATAAGAGAACTCTATGACAATTATGACTGAAATTTCCTTTGCACTGACGGAATGAAATTTGTACATTTTTGGTTCTCTTTGCTTTCGATAGTAAATAAACCTATTTTTGTTGCAGTTATTTTGTTGTAAACGCTTGCTTCATTAAGAGTCGCAATATATTTCCACTCATTTTCTACTCTTGCATGGTTGTACAAATAGTTGAGCTATGAGCCTCGTATCTCGGCAAAAGCTTATAACATTTTGTTTTAGGTTGATTCCTATAGGAAAACTACATATTGCCCTGGTTTTCATAACAAGACTAGTTCTTCACCGATCATGGTCTCTAGAACCTAAAACCACTCTTCGTTCAAAAATTACATATATATAGTATATATAACTTTTTGCCCATATTATCACGTGGACGGGATAACTAGAGTAATCTTGTTTGGATTTTAACTGGTTTGAAATATGTTGTTAAAAATGTAAAATTCTCGAATGAAAATTTTAGATTTACGTAATGGTCCATCTAGCTCAAAGGGGATGGTAATGGCGGGGTATTAAAATTTTCATTCCGCTATAACTTTTTTAATATTGAAGATAGAAAATAAACCCAGTTCGCTATTTAGCGCCTCTTTAAGACGGACAATTTTTGCATTTGAAATTTTTCTATAACTGCAATATCTTAGAAGTTTGGAGCTTAAAAGTGATTTAAAAGCGCTAACTTTGACTGTTTCTAACATCAGCAATTTATATTGCAGGATGTAAAAAAAAATCTAACTTTATCTTCCAGCTTGATGAGAGGAATTTTTTTATCCTTTTCTAACTTTTAAATCTTAGTTAATCATATTATTAATTGCTTCTACAAATGTATTTAAATACTTTGTAATTGATTTCTCCATCGACGGAGTTTTCTCATGTTACCAGTAATTTCGCATTAATGGAAATTTTAATCTCTAAGAAGAAATATGTTATTGCATTCATGAATTAGCAGATTATAAAAATTATCTGCTAATGTCAATAAGCGTCTGGAATGCAATTAATCAGAAGATCAATAATATATTAAGGGTTAAAAGGCCATTTCCTTAAGAAAATGACTACTTCCTAGTTTATGACTTACAATGAATTCAATGCCTTACAATTGAATAAATGTATAAATTTTGAGGAGTAATCTTTTACAGTATTCATTGCTTTCTTCTTTAAAAGAAAAAAAAAAGACAATTACAAATTAGTTTTATTTTTATTTTCTAGCTTTAAGAAACAACAGATTAGTTTCAAATAATTGTAAACATGAAAGTAAATACTTTCTATTCCATCTTATCAATTCTGATAATTCTGAAGATAGTTTCTTAAATATTAACATAAGCCGTTTTTCTTACTGTCAGTGCTTGACTGATGGCAGTTGTGTGCTCAATGGGATGTCAGAAAGATCAAATAGAATAGGAAACAATTCTTTAACAAGTTTGTAAAAAAGATGCTGATATTTGTTAGTCGTTTTATGCACTCAAGGTTTATTTAAAAGGCAGTTTTTTATGTCTTTAACAAAGAAATTGATGACTGTTTCATTTTCAGGGAAATAAAACTGCTCTTTTAAAGAAAGTGATTTGCAAATGATGTCAAAAGCAACGAAATGGGAAGTATATAATGACTTGGTCCACGCTTAGAAGTTTTTGTCGATTTCCTACAGTTCCTGTGGCATCTTCTTTAGGAAAACCAAGCAACTTCACTCTTTATTTCCAAATATGTACTTACCAAAGGTAAAGGCTATTTTATATTAATAATTTTTATTAGATATTCTAGCTATTTAGCCGACGTTGTTGCAGATGAAAATATTTTCTTACCTTTTATTAAGAAACCCAGATGATTAGTACATTCTAATAACTGATTTTTCAATTTTAGTGTTATAAAATAGGAGACATTTCGCAAATTTTTAAAAATATTTGATGCGTATAAGTTTAATAAGCCGATGATTAATTAATTAATTTTTAAAAATTTAGTTAAAAGAAACTTAAATTATAGAAATATTTAGCCTTTTGCATTTTTGCTCAAATTATATTATCTTTAAAGTAAATTTGGTTTCAGTAAACATAAATGAAATTATGTTTATTACATTCGTATGAAATATATTAACAATATTTATTTAACATCATGATATATCTATTACATCATGTTTCTATTATTTTTGCCCAGTATTATAATTTCTTACTGTCAGTGCTTGACTGATGGCAGTTGTGTGCTCAATGGGATGTCAGAAAGATCAAATAGAATAGGAAACAATTCTTTAACAAGTTATTTCAAAATTTATGATATCATATTTTATCTTTTGAAGTTGTGGGATATTCAATATTTGTTTTAAAGGTTTATTTTCAATATTTTAAAATGAAATCCTCATTGTAATAACTGAATCTATTCTCAAATATTCTATTACTTTTGCAGTGATTTCATTCAGGGTTCTCTATTCGGAGTCTTGATTTATAGCTATGAACTTAAAATTCATTGCGTCAAAACAAATATTCAGTTTACTATTAGGAAACAATTACTTTAAGAAAAAATATTTTAATGCTGTTTGATAATCAAAATAGAATTCTTTCTATATGCACTAAATCTTGTATAATAAAAATATATAAATAAATATATTTTCTATATATTATATATTCAATATACTCCCATTTTTTTACAGACTCAAAATCAACATCTCGAAAATGTTTCATTTCCTTCAATGAAAAAATTACTTAATAGTTACGAAATATTCACTAAAATGTTCCTTACGCTTTATAATTTGCTATTAATATTTGAAGTTCTAATAATATATCAAAGACTACAGTTATCACAAGAAATCAAATGTTGCTATATGCGGAAAAATAAAAATATAATCCATGACCGCATCCAATAGACTGACCACGCGCACGCAATTAAACGCATTTTTTTAGCAAAAAAAATAATAAAATACGCTATTTTTTTAAGAACTATATCTCGCATTGTATGTAAAATAAGAATGCCACTTAATAGAAAATAATTAGAAATTTTTGTTGGAAGGTAATTTTTTCGTTAAGTAATTTGAATCGTCAATAAAGTTTTTTAATCATCGATTTTAAAATTTTTGAAATTTGAATAGAAACAATAGTTTTGGTATACATATTTGTTACAAATTTAAAATTTATTGTTGTTTATATAATAATTTTATTTTTGTTACATAAATTAAATGTAATCTGATATTAATTTAATAATAACTCTAAAACATAAATTCTTGTACGTTTAAAAAATAAATGCTATGAATACACAATATGCTCTTGAGATAGACATTTATTTTCATGAGAAACAATGTTTTGATATTCCCCTTTAAGGAAATCTTCGTTAGGTTTTCAAAAACGGAAATTATTTGACTGAGCGTTTTCAATTAAAACAATTTAGGCATATCTCCAGTTCACGAACATTTTAGAAGTAGCTTTCTTCTCATTCAGAAATGCCAAATCATAGGAAGCGGACTTAAGTTTCGCAAGGGGGGGGGGTAATTTCGAAATGAGAATTAGGTTTATTTTGATATGCGATAATTAAGGCATCACCAGTTCAGCATTTCAAGACGTTCGCGAAATTCATGGGAATCTAGCAATTTATACAAGACTGGATATCTTAGTTAATGATAATTTTATTTTGAAAGCAGGGTTTTAAAAGCTATTGCAAACACAAAAATGATGGTATGGTTGTATGCAGTTCATCATGCATCACAAATGAGAAATGGTAGGATTTTCATTTGCATTCTAGTGACTCTAGTGAAAGATTTCCTGTCGTAATTATAAGCGTATAACGGCAATTAGCACGGTCTGAATGCGAACTGTAAGTTGAAACTGGATTTATGATGCATTCTTTTTTTCAAAAATTGTGACGAAAATCAGCATTTCTCTATTCACAATATGAAAACATGCGGAGAATTTATGATTTTAGGCATTACTTCTTATCATGGACATTGTAGCGATCTACCATGTTTAAATGACCGCGATAGGTGATGTACACGCAGTATAGTCGAAGTTAATAGATAAATAACGTTGTGAAAAATAATAAAACATTCATATATACATTCATACATATATATAAATATTATATATATGTATAACAATCTTCATCTACATATAAAGAATTATACATTTATTTATACATTTTATTTTTCCTTTTTGATTACATTTGATAAACCTAGAAAACAATTATAATAGTAATTGAGATTTCGCTTCATTTAAAAGTACAAATAAAACATTTGTTGGCAATTGGAGATGAGTAATTAACAAGCGAAAGTCTTATAGAACTTCATAAGCATAATATTTTTGTTCTGATACTGGACTGTGTAAGCAAACTTTATAATAATGTTTAGGATAATAAAGAAAAAAAAACTCAAACTAATGGGAGTAAAATTTATGTTACTGTTTTATGAAATGTGAAATAATTTGAAACTATTCATATAAGAGTACTCAAAAGTGCCTGCATAATCTCAAGTTTTAAAGATTTTTTTTATTTTTTGAAGTTTAAAATAAATACATTCTGCTAAACTTTTTTTTAGCCTCATGTCAAAATAAAAATAATTACACAAATGTTATTTCAATACCAAAATATAAAAATGTTATTTAATACTTTATTAAACTTCTTTCATAGAAAAATTGTAAATGAAAAGGAAAATTAACTAAGCTAAATAGAATTAAAATCACTTGAATTGTCAATCTGAAAAAATAATGAGGTTGCCATTAAAAAAAATTTATTCAAATTATATAGAAAAATAAAAGTTGTACAAAACAAAATTTATGCCTTTCTAATTAAGGCAAATAAGTTTTCAGATAATAAAAAATCAGAAATTAAAATTTACCTACTTGTCATTCAAGCCTATCACATTGCAACATTTTGAAGTTTTACTACATTTTTCACGAAAAGACATTAGATATTTTGGCACTTTAACACATACATCTGATAAATCCTTGATTGCTTCTACTGCTCTGAGTAATTGCAACTGACCAGAGAGAAATTTTGTGATTTGGAATATCTTCAATTCTAAACAAGTTCTTAGGATATAAAGTGAATTGGGACATATAATTGTTTTAAATTTCCTTCTGATGTTCCAAGTAGGTAGAAACCATACTCCGTCACATTAATTATAACTTCCAATATTTTCTCTTTTTTGAAGTCAGGAATAGAAACTTGCACAGTAATTTCCAAAAAAATAGTGAGAAAATTTTTTTTGTTTATATTTATAGATCAATTTTAAAATTTATTTTATCTTTAATTGCATTTTCAGTTTTGAAACAAAGGTTGCACAAAATTTTTATTTCATTGAACGAGAGATGTATTTCATACTTTGCCAGGTTGTCATTTGGCATTCTGTAGAATGCTTAGAAAATGTATGAAATACAAATTGTTTCATACATTACTGGCTTGTTTTAGGCATTATATACAATGCTTGGGCATTCTATAGAATACTGGATTTCATATTTTGCTGGTAATACATATAAAGAATGATACATATACTTTTCCTCAAGTTCACTCTTCTTTTTGCAGATTTGATGAACCTAAAAAACATATTCCTTAATTAGAATAATGATTGAGCTTTCAATTCTTTTTAAAGTACAAATAAAATATTTGTTGACAATTGGAGATATGTAATTAAGGAGTAAAAGTCTTATAGAACTTCATAAGCTTGATAATGTTTTCAATCTGATAATGAACTATATAGGCAAATATTATAATAATGTTTAGGACAATAGAGAAAAATAATATAAACTAATGGGTGTAAAATTTATGTTACTATTTCATGAAAGGTGAAATAATTATAAACTATTCACATAAGAGTATTGAAATATAACTACATAATTGCAAGTTTTAAAGATTTTTTTTTTTTTTTGAAATTTACAATAAATATATTCTGCTAATCTATTTTTTTAGCCTTATGTCGAAATAAAAATAATAACACAAATGTTATTGCAAAAACCAAACATAAGAACGCAATTTAATATTTTTTTTAAACTTTTTTCATTAGAAATTGTTGTTAACAAAAGGAAAGGCATTGTAAATGAAATGGAAAAATATCTGCTATAATTTAAGAACACACACACAAAAAAAAGATAAGAAATAAAATCACTTGAAAAGAATACAAACAAGAAAAGAAATGATAATGGTCGCTTACGCCTAACGCTAATGATATCACGTGCAGCTCCATGTTTCAGGTAAGCAACAAGTTCGAACGGCTTCAACAAAAATAAAATTTTTTATTCACTATTTAGAATAAATAATATATTATTTACAAATATATAATAATAAATACTTTACACTTACCAAGTTTCTTGAAAGACAGTATTCGTTGCTGGTTGAATTTCAAAATCCAATACAGGCCAGGTGATTCGTGGGAAATTTCTAAAATATGTTCGCATAGCGCCATTGAGAAACCGCCTAGGAAAAACAACTTTCCCGACATCGAGGCGACTATGGGCCGATTGCTTTGAGCCGGTCTTTTTCACTAAGTCGCCGTAGGAGTTCGCCCCGATGAAAAAGCGATCTTCAGAGGCGACAGAAAAAAATATGGTCAGAATCCGATGTCGCGCCAATGCAAAGGTGACATTGGCAAAATACGGGCGGTGTATATCAGATGGATGCGATGCTTGGCCAATCGTTTAGCGACTTCTCTTGCTGCTTGGGATATATCTTATATATATATATATATATTCAGAGAAAGAAGGATAGAGACTGATAGGGAAGTCTCGTGATTGTTTGAAACCAGTTTGAACTGGTTAATGACTTAAATTAATTAAGACAAATTATGACTTAAAAATAATAATGTTCTCAAATGATAACTTGAAATGTACTGTTGGGACAAGAGTAATTGTTATTTTGGCCACTAGATGGCTGCACCTGTCAAGCTGTTGTCTGCAAATCGGCTGAATCATGTTTGACATGGTCATAATGAAATCGCATAAATTCTATTTCATAAAGTAACAAATGTCACATTTATTTTATTTAAAAGCAATTAATTATTGTTAATTTTTATATTGATTTTCATAATTTATATTTCTGGTTTTGTATTTTTACTTGTATATCTTTTTAACTGTGATGCAAGGTTAACTGTAAACCAAACGGTGTTTGTAAAAAACGTGGGTTTTTTTTGAACCACTTGCAGTCGCTGTACTAGTGTGCGAGGTGTTGGTAGCTGAATAAAGATCCAGTAGATGCTGAGAAAGTTTTGTTGATTTATTTAAACAAATCACGCAACCTAATCAATGAATTAATATTTAATTGAGTGCTAGTAATTGAGCACCTAATAACTGGTGACCACCTAATAGTACAATCGTAGATTTCCTTTTAATTTTACTTTATTATTTTTCTTTTTAAATAAATTCACAGTAAGAGAAAAAAAATTATTCCCTTACCTTTAGAGATTTCGGCACGATATCCGTTGGCTTCAGCTATGTATCTAACTGTCATGTGCCTTTTTCTGTCTTCTCCAACTGCATAGAGTCCTACTACCGTTCCATTTTCAAATCTTCGTTGAATATGCAAATGTAAATCCCCATTTGGTTCTTTGACCAGATAATCAAAATAAAAAGTCCCAGAAAAATTCTGGGAAAAAAGTGTAAATGGATTACACGTTTCGTAGATCATTTCTAAATGATTAGCTTTAAAATATTATTTCTGATTATTTAAAGCAATTTTATAGACTTCAATTGGATTAAAAAATTTTCGATAAATGTCTCGTTAATGATTTATATTTGTTTAATTCTGCTCAATATTTTTAAGTCAAAAAAGAATGTGGTATTGGAAGTAAATTGGAGAATGTATTAGAGAATTATTGGAGAATTATAAGTTTCTTTCCTATTTCTAATATGAAATGAATACACAATATTTACTGTTAAAGATATTATTTATTTTGTTTATAAAAACCCTTTTACTGCATTACCTTCTTCCATCTCTCAGGAAGCCTCATTATACCATCTTTCCAATATTGTTATGTTTTGGACAAGAAAGAATCCTCGAGGTGCACTTTCATTCCGCTAATGGATTTAAAGCGCTTATCGCGAAAAAAATTTTTTAAGGGCAGAAAGAAGTAATAATTAGTTGGTACGATATCTGGAGAGTATGCAGGATGCAGTAAAACATCCCAATCTAACTATAAGAGCTTCTCTCTTACGACTAATGCAATTTGTGGCCCTGCGTTGTCATTATGAAAAACAACGCCATGTCGGTTCATTAATTATGGCCGTATTTTTGCTGTGGCAGCTCCAGTTGATCTGGGGGCACGGCAGTGCCCCCGCCAAGTCCAGCAAAAACAAGCGGCATGCCGTACCATCCTTTTCTCGAAATAGTTCAGGCTATTTTAGACCCCCTATAACTTTGTTGTGAATAAAACTAGAAGCCTGAATCTTCAAAAACTAAACAGGCATTATATAAACACGGTATATTTCAAATTTCATTAAATTTGAACCGGTAGTTTAAGAATTGTAACTAGTCAAAGTTTGTGAATTTTGTCACTCACTGACTGACCGATCATCAAAACTCTAAGGCACTTCTAGCAGACATAGAAACTTCAAATTCAGAATACAATTAGTGTTTAGTGTATAAATCAAGAAAAAACTAAAATATGCGTGTAATAATGGACTGATCGATAAATTTCTCGAAATTTCGAGCATTATCCATTTTGTCGGCAAATTCGTCGCCAAGTCGCCAAACGGTCGCCAAGTTTGTCACCAAAATCTGGGATCAGTGGCTCGGCATCCGACAGCATCCAGTACAGATTACTGTTAAACGGTCTTTCTTATGATGATACTATTCGCGCTGGAAGCAAAATTACAGGTTTGTAACAATATCTAATTTGAAATAATTCAATTTGAAGCTGTGGAAGCTGCAAGCGCAATTGGTGACTTTCAGAGAATCAATCTGGAAGAAGAAGAGCAAACTGATCTTCAAAGTGTGATCGTAAAACTTAATGCCGATCAAAAAAGAGTCTTCGATATGATCACAAATAAAATGAACACAACTGATAATAACGCTGACGTTTTACGCTATTTTGTGAGTGGAACTGGTGGCACTGGAAAGAGCTTTTTAATAAAAACTCTGAAAGTTTGGGTTAAGACGTATTTAAACAAAAAAAAGTGGCAGTCAGTGCTCTAACAGGAATAGCTGCATTCATTGTGAATGGATCGACTATACATAGACTATTGCAGCTACCTGTAGAACACAAGCAAACACCAAAGTACAAGCCACTTTCTGATGAAGTGCTTCAAGTTCTGAGATCAGATTTGAAAGAAGTAATGTTGTTTATTATAGACGAAGTGTCGATGATATCCAATGTTACTTTAGCATATATTCATTTACACTTATCTGAAATATTCGACACAAGCGACGATCAAAATGGGTGGTTTGGAAAAAAACATCTCGTAGTTTTTGGAGATCTCTTACAGCTTCCGCCGGTAAGAGAATAGTCACCTTTTGAAAAACTATCAACTGCTGAAACTAACAAGTTGTTAGGTTCCCTCAGTATACCGAATCTGTGGATTGAACTCTTCATATACGATGAACTTACAATTAACATGCGACAGTTCAATGATTCTGACTTTGTTGAAATGCTAAATAGAATAAGATTAGGTGTGACTACACAAAAAGACCATGACTTACTCTCGACTAGATTAATAACTCTCAAATCCAATTCAAATGAAAACAGATTAATTGAAATAACTGAACACCTCTCCAAACTTCCTGATGATACCGTTTGCTTATTACCTACAAAAAACATGTGTCAACAATTAAATACTGCAATGCTTTAATCTCTTCCACAGCCCGAAATAAAACTTACAGCTGTAGATAGCATAGATTGCCCCAGATACCTAACAAAAAGAGCTCGTGAATACATAAAAAATATGAAGACGATGCTTCTATGACTGCAGGCCTGGAAGAGAATAAAATTATAAAAATAGGAGCAAAAGTCATGTTAAGGCGAAATATCGTTATAGTGCAAAGAGTAAAGGTTGATCCGGAAAATACAAAAATAATTAAGAAAATATACATTACATTTAATAAAGAACATGTTTACGAGCTTAGTCCGGTCAAAACTAAATTTGAAATTATTAATAGAGCTTATGTTCATCGCGAATAGTTTCCCATATGTATAGCCTATGCTATAACTATACACAAAAGTCAGAGCCTAAATCTAAATAATGCACTGATGGATATCGGTTCTGCAATATTCACATCCGGTCAAGCTTATGTGGCACTTTCGAGAGTTACAAGTCTAGATGGCTTACATCTAATTAATGTCGACTTTGGAAGTATTAAAGTGCAGAAATCCTCAATTTGTGAATACAACAGACTAAGAAGCATTTACCGTCCAGACTTGTCAAAAATAGTATCATCAAAGCTTACGAGAAAAACCCATAGAGACAGGGAGTGGGCTTTGAGAAAAACTGTAGCTGAAGCTCAAGAAGTAGTACCGGAAAAGAAAAAAGAGGAAGACTACATACAAAAATAAGAAAAGGACTATCTACAAAAAGAAATGAGATGCCATCAAAAACATAACTTGTAAAAAAACCAAGTCTCGCAACTCAGTTCTTCTATTGTAAAAAGTTGTGAGATCCATGTAATACCAAGTCGGTCAATTTATTCAGTGCCTACTTAAGGGTCCTTCTGTCTTAAGTTATTACGTAATTAGCTAACCTAACAACATCTTATAGTGACCATATCGATATTGAAAATCTTTTATGGTTTAAATAAATAGATTGACTTGGCCATCGCATGCAAACACAATGTATCTTTACATTAAATTAGATTACATTAACATATTATATTAAATTAGATTGTTTAGTGCGATTGCCAAGTCAATCTATTTATTTAAACCATAAAAGATTATCAATATCGATATGGTCACTATAAGATGTTGTTAGGTTAGCTAATTACGTAATAACTTAAGACAGAAGGACCCTTAAGTAGGGACTGCATAAATTGACCGACTTGGTATTACATGGATCTCACAACTTTTTACGATAGAAGAACTCAGTTGCGAGACGGTTTTTTTACAAGTTATGTTTTTGATGGCATTACAGTATTTCGCATAATTTATGGTTTCACTTTGAGGAAGGAGCTCGTAGAAAGTTGCTCCTTTCCTATTCCACCAAATGGATAAAAGAACTTTTTTGGACTGTAGTCCCGGCTTTGCGACAATTGAAGGCCTATTGTCCTTACACTAAGCGCGTTTTCTGTGCACATTTTCATATAAAATTCAAGTATCGTCTCCAGTGGCAAGCCTCTTTTAAAACGGCCATTCATAGCGAGATGAGAAAGAAACTTTTGTTACACCCTAATATTATGTAATTTATAAAATACAATTAATGTGAAATGTTTATTAATATATTGTTCAATATCCTTTATTATTATTAACTGAATTTTGCAAGAACATACTTTTGAGTACCATCTATTTATGTCGTATATTCTACTAAACCTTAGATTCACCCTGAAACATTTCATAATATTGCTCACACGATTTAATTTAAACCTCTCAACTTAACAATTTTTGTAAAAAACGCAAACGATAATTTAAAGAAATTCTTTCAGAACTCTTTTTTTTTCATAAATATTTGTTTTTTTCATTAAAAATTCTTTTCTTACAACTGTGAGTGTTATTTTGTTCCACAAGCAAATTTTTCTAGTTCCATATCAATTTTACGAAATAAAAGAATCTGATGTTGCAGCATTTGGTAATTACAGAAGTTTTATTTACAATATTTTGTCGATACTAAATGCTGATGCAACACATAAAGTCAATCTGAATAGTAAAGCAATTTGGCTGCAGAATTAACATAATATGAATGGTCATCGATGAATTCATTTTACCATCGATGTATATAATTTTTAATTAATTATAAATAAATTTTATTTGTAACTAAGTAATAATTTTTTTGGCTTCAAAAGTAAAAATATAAATATTTTTAATCGAATTTTAACTGTTCAGTTTTTAAAAATAAATTCTGTAATATAAATAAAGCGATGTTTTTTTTCTCTCCACTAGAGGTCGCTAAGAGACCTTGGAGAATGTCTTGTTGGCAGTTATAGGCCCTTCCCTTCAGTTTCTTGTTGATCTTTAAAAAAATTGGGAAAAATTATTTAGCATAGAAATAAAGAGTGCGCGTGAATTCTCAATTAATAATTTTACTTCAAGTTTTTTTGTCTTGTTTTAAGGGAAAAAATAATGTTTAGTAATCTTCAGCAGTGATTTTTTCCAAAAATAATATTTTCCATATTTTCTAAGAAAAAATACTTCCTTATTATAAAATTATCTATGAAAATAAAATGAAACAATTCTCATACTTGTTTTACTTGACATAAATGTATTTAATATTAGTATAATAACAAATAATTAATTACAAAATTATTGATTATGCTTCTAATTACCAACTAATTACATTATTAGAATGATTAATATGATTTAAGTCATCAAAAATGAAAAAAAAAGAAGTGAAAACAAGGAAACATTTTAAAATTAATTTTAAAAAAGTTATTAAACCTATTCCTGATATTCAATAGTATACATTTTACTTTTCAGTTACATATACTAAGAAAATGTTTTAGTAGTAATTTTTTTAGAAAATATACAAAATATTTTAATTGAGAAAGTTGAAATATTTGATTACTGATATCCTATTTTTACTCACACAAATTTACCGTTTTACTGAATTTTATCAAGTTAACGTCTTGAACAATTGATTGTAATAATCAATTGTTCAATTGCTTTGAATACTGTTCTTACGTTTTTTCTCATTCTCCCTGATGAATTGCTGTTCGTTGCTGCTCGTATAAATCTCCCAGGTTCACTTTCTTTATGTTTCTCAGAAACATGTCTATTTGATCTGTATTTATAAGCAAGCTCTGACGATTCTCTCACGTAAGCCACAATGTTGTCTTCATGCTGAAACAAACTTTGATCTGCCGCCGAAGGATAAGTTACAACCATCAAGATGACTGAAATCTGAAAAAAATATATATATACTTATATAATGTATGTGAATCCAAAATTTACTATACCGGCATAGAAATGAAATATAATTTATCAAAAACAACTTGTTTATCTTAAATATACGTTTTTACTGTTAAAAATAAGATTTAAAATTTCAGATTACCGCATAAAAAAATCTAACACATATAAGTATTGCATGGATTTAAATAAATAGGGTTTTAATATATCACGCAGTTTTTAATTTTAAGTATATTTCGATGTTATTGTATGTCTTTAATTCAAAGAAATTTTCTGTGACACAGTTTATTTACAATAATATAAATACCACAAATTTAAACACACATGTTTGTTTTAACTCAATATTTTATAGATTTGCTATTTTTTTAATTTTAATAGTTATTTGAAGTCTATCTTAGGAATACTAGATTATTTTTAATGTATATTGTAGCATCTACATTCAACAGCGTATGAATTCTGTATATTTAAAGGTAAATTTTGAAATATTATCGGTAAAAATTCTATCCTAAAGTTGCTTCAAATAAATATAAAATAATAGAAAGAATTAAGGATTTCTTTCATAGTTTGGTGAATAAGGCATATATCTCATATTAACAACTATTTATGTAAACTACTTTTTCCATCTCCATCAAAGGATTGCAATTTTCGGAAAATTTAATAAAAATTGAATATAAGAGAAAATTATTAGAGAGCAAAAGAGAAAACACTAACGGCAAATTTTTGTTGACAATTTTAACGATAAAAGTTTATTTTAAATTTCTGAATTTTTAAATTTCCATAAGATTTGACGAAATTTCTCAGCGATCAACCGAATAACAAAATCGAAAACATTGCATAAATTAGAAAATTATAGAATTATAGTTTAATATAATTTCTTTTATTTTGTTCCTTATTAGATTGCAATAGAAGACTGATAAATTAAATATGATGGAATTATACTAAAAATATAATTGTTGCAAAAATATTCATTTGAGATAAATCGATTGTAAAAATAAGTTTATTAGGAAAAAAACGGAAATTTCCAAGAGAAAAAAAAAATTTAAATGTTTAATAGATATTATATAATACATTAATAAACAACTACAATTTTAATAATTTTTTAATATATAAATTCGTAATTATAATATAAATTTTAATTTATATTATACAATTATTTATATAATTATATCATTTCAATAGGTAAGTAATTTAATAAAACATAGTATATCACATTTTGGAAACAAGAATTCTTCTTTTAGGCATCAAAATAAGCATTGTAATCCTTATCTAACATATTGAAATCTTTGAAAATTTCATAATTCATTTTCGCTTAATTGTGTGCATTGTACGCCAGTTAAGCTCTCAAATGAGTTATTGATCCTAAGAAATATTGACTTGCGCTCCTTGAAAGCATGAACCTACTTAAATAACAAAAATAATTCAGAAATACGAGTAATAATTTGAAATTTTTTATTCTTCGACTGAAACAAAATAAAGTCACATTTTGAATCAAAGTCACATTTTGGGAAAAAGAATTCTTTAGTAAGACATCAAAATAAGCAATATGATCCTTATATAACATATTGAAATTTTGAAAAGTTTAGAATTCATTTTTGCTGAATTGTGTGCATTGTTCATCAGTTAAGCTCTCAAATGAATTATTTACCTTAAGAAATATTGACTTGCGCTCACTGAAAGCATGAACCTATTTATATTAATAAAAATAATCCAGTAACATAAATAATATTTTAAAATTTTTGATTCTGTTTCTAACTGAACAGAAATAAATTCGAAATACAGACAATATTTTAATATTCCGTTAATAGGAAACAAAAGGGTCGAAGGATTAATACCATCTGGAGATATTCTGAGATCGCACTGTTTAATATAGCAGATGTGATGTTTTCATGCTCTTTATAGGATTTTTTTCAAATTATTACTTTCAAAAAATTTGAAATTACAAAAATTAAAATTTTTAACATTTTTAACAGTATATTTATTAACTCACTCAACATAAAATATAATCTTTATGTTTAGATAGATTTATGGATCATCGGAAGTATAACCTATCGCTAATGGTTTAGAAATTAGCTATTGAGCTAAGGTTAGAGTGGGTATTCTGCATATTAACGACTATAAATGATTAAAAGAGAAACAGGGAAGTAATTTATGAAAATATCAGTCAAAACATCACAAAATCTCAATATACAAAATCTCTGTTTATTTCTAGCGTAAGTGGCACAGAAATCGCTTTTATTTCTAATTACGTGATGGCAGCAATGAAATGTAAACATATCGAAGTGCGAAAGTTTCATCAGACTGCTTTATACAGCATTTTTATAGTTATTCTTAAATCAAAACTCTCTAATTAAATAAAATTATTATATTATAAATGCTGCTCGCTGTGTCAAACACTTTATTCAGTCAGAAAATGTAAAATAAATTAAGGAATAAACTTTAATCGGAAAATTTAAGAATCGAATCTGAAAATAGGCTTACTCATCACTATGGATACTCGCTATGACTTACCTACTGGAAATAAATGAATTCTAAAACTATTAATTTCCCAAAAAGGTTTTTGCATTATCTTAAAACTGAAAAAAAATTATATCTATAAAGATATCGATTTCATTTCTATACAGTTTCTTCTATTCTTTTAATAAACAATTCAAGTTTTATTTACAATGTTACGATGCTTTTATTGTTGGGTTTGACTAAGTTTGATTCGAAAAAAGCATTTTAAGAGAAATGCTCTCTTTAGTTGTTTTTTTAATGTTATGTTAAATTCAAACTCATCCATCAAAATATTCAATCGCGTGCTTTTGCTAGTGTTAAAATTAAGATTAAAAATTTACTTTTTTATCATTAATTTCGAAATAGTATTTTAATTTCCGCTTATATTTTATAATATATTGTCACAAGTGCGTAACAATAATTTGCTGCAGAATGATTCTTTTAAAGTCCTCATTTTAAGTCGTATCAAATAAATTGAAATTTTGAAAAATGATTTCCATATTAATCATTTAATAAGCTAAAAAATCAAAACTCTTGTCCAGCAAGCTGGTCGCTAAAGGTGGCTAGTATCGCATAATACAAATATCTTTTAATAAACTAAAAAGTTCGAAAAATTTACCTTAATGAGTACCATTATGATCAAGTAATCCAGATTCCAATAGATAATAGTCTTTGATATATTTCTACAACTCTTATTGGTCTGAAGACATAACTCCGTTGCTTCCTTCTTGTATATGAATGTTCAAAGGTTAATCTGAGCAATGGAATAATCACTAATATGCAATACCCAAACACATTCTGATTCGATACCTGAAAATGAAGTTTCCTTCTTGAACTTAAAGGTCGGCACCTTCAGAATATGTAAAAATTTTATTTGCATTTTAAATTTGAAAGGCTTGACTAATGTCTTCCTAACTATATAATGTCTTTTTTTTTTGTTAAATTATGTACGCTGTGGAAAAAAAATGTCTTCAAACTCTATATAAGAATTTCAACATTGTTATGAGTTTGAGGAAAGATTGTTTCTGATGTATGCTAATAATTTCAATAAAAAAGAAGATTCAAGAAAAGAAAACACGTGACAAAGAAATTGAGCACAGCTATGTACGATGCAATTAATTGTCCGCTTCTATGAAAATGAACAGAAAAGTGTTGTCGATATGTATTTAAAAAATGAGAACCTTTCAGATAGAAATTTAAACGATTATTGAACACTAGCCGCCTTTGACGATTATTTGGTTTATAGGGATAAATAATTGCTAAAATTTTCAATTAAATATTTTATCGAACTTTATTTTATTGGCTTCTTTAAGAAAATATTTTTTAATATCAGAGTTTGATTGGTATGTAATACATACTGTTTTAAATGATTTATCCGGTTTTGTTAATTGTATTGTGGATGTCCTTAATTTCCTGTCATCCCGATTGAAATTTGAGTTTAAATTTCAAACTGAAGTATTGAATCTTCAATTAACGGAAAATCTTTTTGTTGAAACTAAATATGTTTTTAAAGAAAATATGAAAACAGAAAATAGCATCATTAATTCCTATGCGAACGGCAGAATATTTTTATAATGTATGCAATATTATTCAATAAAAATTTCTCTAATTCAACATAGAATTCAATTTACTACAAAAAATAATGCAATTCTCATGTGATAAGAACATAATATATTCTTATTCATACAATTATATCATAGGAAAGAGCAGCAGTCTTAAATACACAAAATAAATACATTTAAAAATTAAACATTGTGAATTTAAACCTTAGCTGTAAGTACAACATAGTTTCAAAAAACACATTAAAACGCGCACTTTAAACAGAAATTTACCCATATGGGAAAATAAGTCATGTCTTCATACCTACATCATGAACAACGGTGGAAGAATCCAGGATGAAATATTCATAGAATCAATGAAAACGATTTGAGTTTCATTCCAATAGATAAATATATTGGTAATTATGCCTGTGAATTCTCGTTGTCTATTGGACGTTAATAAAGCTGAAAAAATAATATTGGCAGAAAAAGAAAAAAAATGTTCAAACAAATAATTTGTTTCTTTTATATAAATAATGCTTAATAATGTTAAATAATAATTTTTTTTCCTTCAAAGTATACTCTCTAGAAAATGTCTGCGTACAAATCATAATTCTGGCTACTGTACAATATCAAAAATCAGTTGCATACTTCCCTACAATCGTCAGACTGAAACCCCATTGAACATTTATGGAACTTATTGGAACGTATGTTTCGGCAACGTAACAAAACGTCGAAAGATAAACTGAAAAGAGTGATTATGATGGAATGTAATACTTCTTTCATTCACACAAACATTTTATCTTCTGTTTAAAACTATTTGAGTTTTTAACTGTCGATAGAATACTAATGTGCAACGAAATGCATATTCGGTTCTTTATACAAAGGATATGTATAAAGAAAATTTTTCTAATATTATCCTATTATCTTTGATGAAAAGAAAAAAAAATCTGTTGTTTATACATTATATAATCTCGAAATTAAAGAACATGTATATAGAAGAATTTCTAATATCTTATTATCTCTGATGAAAAGGAAAAAAATTCATTCATACCTCAAATGAAAATGCAAAAATGATCACTTCTTAATATACATGTTGTCGATAGTCCTTGCGCATGTTAGAATATGTAGGAAAAACAGCGCTGCCCTAGCAGCTGAATTTTCGAATTTCGTATTTTTCGAAATGTATTATAATAGTAAAACTGGTTTGTGGTTTTTTTTTCCGAATTTCGATCTAAACCATTTCATTTCTTTCCAAAATTCAACGTTTTTATATTCATCAATTTCACTATAGTACAGTTACAAACAATAACGGATTGAAGTACTTTGCTGTCCTAGACACATTATCAAACCTTGTTTCAATAAATTTGGTAATTTAGGTTCACATTTCACTTCTTTTTTGACATGCTAAAGCCCTATTATAGATTATTTTTAAAAGTTCTTATTAATTTTATGAAAATACATTTTTTTTAACTTATTTTTTATGATGGTATTCTCGTGGTATACCGTGGTCTCTGCATAGTATTTTCGTTTATGTTTCACATTGTGTTGAATGTGTTTATGACTGATCTAATAACAAAGTTAATGTAATGAAACATATAAGAATCTGATCAATTACATTTAATAAAGCATTAATATTTTATAATTATTAGAATATTTATAAATTTATTTATTTGCAAGTTTATTTATTTGGCAACTAGAAAAACAAAGTTGTGTAATTGACCCACCGGGAGCCCTTTTTCATGATGTTCGTCTTAAGCTGTGATCTATTCTGCCTTGTTGGGAATCGGCCATGATTACAAAAGTGGAAACACTAAAAATTGTTACAGGTCTCTATTGAAAAAGTCAATGAAATTCATGTTATCTCACCTATTTAAATTTCAAACATATAATTTTTACAGACTGGCATTATATCTGTAATTTATAGTATATTTGATTTAAAATCAAGTGAAACATTCTGTAAAATAGATAGTTAGACCAAAAGCAACCAGACTTTACTTGGACGTTGACTACTCATTTAAAAAAAATTTCAAATTATTAATTCAATTTTTAATTAGAAATTAAAAATAATGAAATTAGTACATAGAAAATTACATTAGTATTAGAAATACAATAATGAAATTAGAGATTATTCTATCTTATCCTAGTGCCATTTATTCAATTGCTGCTGAATTAAGATCAAAGAATGGAAGATCTGACCTCACCCAGAAGGAACAGTGTACGTAGGTCTAGTGCAATTTCGTAACATGCTCTTTTAAAGATATGGAGAAATCAGCGAGGATAATCTTCCTTTAACTTTCTTACTTACTTGCATCCCCCCCCAGAAAGGCATAAAATTGTGGATCTTGAGTTAAGACACAATTTATATCCCAACGGAAAACAATAGTTAAGAAATAGAGAATTTTATCGAGAATTTAGCAGTTCCACTTAATTTAGCGTACTGATGTGTATTTTGAAGATTCTTTCTCTCATCGATTGAAAATCTCCCATCGATCACAAAATCGCATGCCAGTATCACAAGCCCTTATGAATTATTGCTTTTGCATATGTGATACAGACTATCAACCATTTGATAGACTTGGTTCAAAATTTGTGGTATCTACCTTTTACATGCTAAACTTAAGTATCAAATTTATCTAATTAATTCTTTGCCTTTTGTTTTTTTCTAGTTCTCTTGCAGTCAAACAATTAGACAGACGTTTCGTTGTTATATGAATGGATTTCGTTCTAAATTTGATACATCTACTAATTTGGTTTAAAATCACTACTGCCGAATTTCATCCGCAAGTTTTCAACATTTTCCAATACTACGTTTATAGATAGAATGCTGAAACAGGTTTCTTTTTTACGTAAGGCAGACATAATGCCAAAGTGAAGATATTAAATAGTTATCATAATCTTCACTGTAGAATAATTTATAATCATTTTATTCCCAATTATGTAGAAGAAAAGTCTAGAGTGCCTTTTTATAAAAATAGAAACGACTAATTTTATGAGATATGAGAAATGAATTTCTAAGATTTATAAACGCAGTTTAAAATGAATAGAGATTACTAGTTCAAGTTAATGGTACAATGCATAGCTTTCAAGTAGAACGTTCGATATCTTATTCAATTAATTTTTTTCTTTAACATTTAAGCATTTCAACATTTTAGTAAGTGATAGGATTAAACTTTAGAATGTGATATATATACTTTTGTCTAACTCTCGGAAATCTCAAACTATCATTATAGACCAAAATAAATGTTGACTTATTCAAATTGAGTCTGTTATATTCAGTTGATCATCGCGAACTCTTTCAATGCATCAAACTTGTGATTAACAAATGTTCATTCTGTAATTTGCAAACATAATCGATCAAAAATAATATTTACTAATAAAAAAATCATTCATGAATGATTCGAGATAAAGTACTTCCTCTATATTCACAACTAGGGATTGCAATACCGGACCAAAATTTCAATACCGGTATTCGGTATTTTTTAGACCTCAATACCGGGATACCGGTTTTAATACCGGTATTAGAAATTTTAGAAAAAGAAAGAAAACGCAGGTGTTTCTTTTGTTTTATTTGCCAGTTTTATTAGAGAGGGTAAATATCAAAAAAAAATTGTAACTTATAAATTATAACAGCATATAAAGAATCACAAAAAAGTAAAGGAACAACTTATTTATTTAAATCACAAAAAAAGTGTAAATATCACTATTCAGTCTGTGGTACTATTACAAATTTTTGAAATGCGATCTTAAAAAACATAATGTATCAATTGTACTGCCTTTAAGCCTGAAAAGTAATTTTGTGTGAAAATGACCAGCTGTCGAAAACGCTCTTTCGGCATCTACGCTAGTTGGTGATACTGTTAGCAATGCGCGATATACTTTTTCCAAGTATTTACCTCTAAATCCCTCATTTTCAAATAAATCAATTTCTTGTCGGATGGTTTTGGATATAGCTGATTTCTGTATTGTATTTTAGTTCGTTGATTTTTTTAAATTTATTTATCGCTAATTCTAATTTTTGTTCTAGAGACAATTCCTTTTCATTATCCACATTAGTGTCATCATAATCTTCGATAACTACCGAATTCTTCCGAATGTGGATAGATTTGTGAGTAAAAAATTTTAAGAAAATTTACTATAAAAATCAAATTTAAATTATTTTCTTTTCATCTTTCTCATTTTTATTTTAAAAATCATTATAATTATGTAAATACCATAAGACATTTTCTATTTCCGTATGCCTTTCTTCTGTGCGATTTTTCAATGTAATACATAATTCTTCTGATAATGATGTGTGCTGTTATTTCATGACTGCAACATGAAATTTATTGTTGCATTAGCTGTTAATAAATTAAAATCTCTCCGACATAATGCCTCTATAGTCAGTTTTATTGGAAGTAGAGCTGATATAGTTCTGGATATTAAGTCGAATTCACTATCTGAAATTTAATTTACAGGTTTAAATCGATTATTGCTTTTTGGATTGGGTTTCTAAATTTCAAAAATCGGGAATTCTAAATTTCAAAAATCATTAGGAGTAAACTGTTCCAACGTGTCTTAGAATCTATTATTAACATATATTCCGTTTTATTTTCAGTTAGTATATATTTTTGTAATATGGCATTTTTTGTAGGGGAAAGTTTAAATATCTTAACAATTTTTCGGACTTTATAAATTATAGGAAGCAATTTTTGATGGGTTAATATTTCATCCTCATTAGCAATATCGTCTTCAACAGTTATATTGTCATTATCTTCATTGTCAATATCACTCTCATTCTCTTCAAAGTCGGAATCCGAAGTTTCTATATCCACAGTATTTGGATTCTTCTGTTCTTTATTTTTTTTTTTGGACATCTATTACTCCTATTTGAATTCCATGAGAAAAGCACAATTGCTAATTTGCACCAATCAACTTTCCAACTTTTTTCATAACTGTTGCTCCATTAGTTGTTACGGATACAATATCTTCTTTCAGGGATAATCCATGTTTCGCTAATTTAGATTTAAGCAATTCATTAAGCCATTAATTAGTTAATTAATTTCGCCCTTTAGAGAGACATAAAAACAAAAACGTATACTATTTTGCTATGTTGGCGATCCCTGAACATATAGTGGAGACAATTTAAAAAATTTCTAGTAAGTACCGAAAAACCGGTATTTAAACTTGTGAATACCGGTATTACGAAATTGTAAAATGGCTCAAAATACCGGTATTCGGTATCCCGGTATACCGGTATTGCAATCCCTATTCACAACTTCCATTTCTTATTGAAAAGAGTTAAAATAATCATCTTCAGACTCCAGTTTCAACTCCAGATAGATAGACTCCAGATAGAATTTATTTTCTATATCTTTTGTTTTCTTCCGCAATTGACATCAAATAGCATCACATAGTTATTAATAATCAATTTTCAGTCGTTCAAGGTAACATGTATGTAGATCAGATAACAGATTCTTCAAAAAGTCAGTTCTTTATTTGATATAACATAATGAACATTATGGAATGCTGCTGAGTTCTTTGAGTGAATATAACTCCCAATTACATAATAAATGATTTCAAATTACTGATTCATAATAAATGATGAAATCTATAGTATTTTTTAACATTAAAGGCCTATTACTAATTACTCCAAGAAACATATTGTTCGAGGTAGCTGAGAATCTTTTCCTGTCTCTCAGGAGAAAAATCCAAAAATGGAAATTAATTATTATTCTTAATCCTTGGAACCTAAGATACAAGAAAGTAAATGGATTTGGTATCTGTGGCAGCCAAATAATAACGTGTGGGTCTCAACGAGGAGGGGGGGAGGGGGAATTTCAAGTACATCTAAGAATCACTCTATTAGCGGACCTGAGGCAAGCAAAATAATTCTGTGTTAAATAATTGGGACATATTGGTGCTGAGGGGAATGTTAACCGACGCATTGTCTTCGCGGCTCAAAATTACAATTCCTGTACCAAAATAACACTACCGTTGTTTAAGACAGAATTTAATATAACTGAATAATGAAGTGCTTCTGATATGATTTTTCAGATTATAATTGCATACACTTTAACATTGCGAAGTATATATTTGATTTCTCCATATAAATTTCTGTAAGTATCTGAACATTTTACTTTATAAAAACTGATTATATACGGCGTCTAGAGATATTAAAATGTTTGAAGAATTAGAAAAAATTACTATTTCGGAAAAGGAAGTTAATCAAGCTCAAAATCATTAATATTACTGTAGTCATTTCCTAAGTTATTTCACATAAAACACACCGAAAGAAACTTTTCTCCCAACATATCAAACGAAATGGCGGAATTGTTACTTCCAAGTGTAATATGAGCTTTTATTAAGTTAGTTAACCTTCTGATCACACGAAAGAAACTGATTACAAGTAATCTCCAAAATATTAAATCTTTCAAAAAACAGAAGTTCATTTTCAGTTAAATATAAACTTCCTCTTTCTCTTCTCGGCCATTCCCCGGCTTCCCCTACCTCCTATCTATCCCTTGCTTTCTTCGTCTTAGTACCGGATAGAGAAAGATACTTTTTGTAGCCTTTGAATAAAGAAATCAAAATATTATTTTTATGTTTTGCGTGCATTTTCATTAAGCTATATTATGTTTTCTCCAATAAAAGTCATATTATTTATAATGCAATAAGTAATTGCACAAATATTTAAAAAATCATTTAGATATCAATTACAACTTTTTTGTCCTTCCCTTCCCTTTCTAATCGGTATTATTGACAATCATTCATTTGTTGGCTTGACAATAATTATTGCTCATATTTTGATTGTTAATGTATAGAAAATATTTCATCAGTCTCTTTTGTTATTGTTGTCAACAGCAATGTAACATCTTAAATGTTTAACAAAGTTATAAATTCTAAACAATCTAACAGAATAAACAATGGATTCCAGTTCTGTTGCTTTCTGCTAAAATTCATTCACTGTTTTACAACCGAACGTTGTGCGACTTTCTTTGCTGAGTAATAATGCTTAGTGCGCTTTTCGAGAACTTCAATGAGGCTTCGGCCCTCGTTGTGTTCCTCGTCTTAATGACGATTTGGGAAATACTAAAATATTTCCTTACCCCCAATTCACCATCTATTGGGGATGTAGATTCAAATCTCGTTTTGGATCTTGATACAGTTGTATCATCTGACCCGCCTGTACCCAGAGTTGCTGTAGTGCGCTCGCTTGTCGTTTATAAGATCTGCCGAGCTCTGGAGCTACCTGTTGAATTGGCTCCAATTCAAGTCCAAAAGGCTGAGACTCCGATCGTAAAATCTGTCATGGTTTACGAAATGTGCTGTGCGTTAAAGTTGCCAGCACGACTGGCTCCTATTGGAGTGCCAGTTGTGGAGTCATTTGCAGTTTACCAACTTTGCGTGGCCTTGGACTTGCCGGCTGAATCGTAGCCGTCGAGAGATAAGGCCTCAGTGCTGCTTCGTGACGTCATCATCACTAGGGTTATTCTCTACCGATTCGGGAATAGCGAACTGTTGCATACATCGTTTTGTCTCCATTTTAGATGGGGATTTATTTCCTTTTATTTTCAAAATTTGTTGGAAATTTTATTTTAAGTTCAAAGGAGATATACTAAAATCATAACGTTCTTTTTTCGTTGATATTAAAAATGCTAACTAAATAGAAATAAAAACTTACTTTGAACTTTAACAAACATGGGAATTTTTTTTATTGTCTATCTTTAATATAACGATTATTTAAGGAAAAGGGAGTATTTTTAATCTTTTTAAAGTAAAAATTTATGATAAAAGTATTTCTTTAGAATATAAATTTCAAATTTTTCAATGCATTTAAAGAATTTTGCCTGTTTTCTTGAGGGGGAAAGATAATAAATTTCTTCCATTATCAATTACATAATTTGAGAACTAAAAATTATTATAAATATTTGTTCTATTTTATTATTAAAGTGTTATTTGATTTCAAATATATTTTTCCGGAGAGAATATTTACAAATATGATAAACATATTTAAACTATTAGTGATTAAGAGTTAAAAGACCAAGATCTTGACGAAAAATAACAGAAGTGTTTTCTTACATTACTCTGTGAAATGCTTAACAAAACAAATCACACAGTTTACAAATTATCAGATCATGACATTCATGCAAACTCTATCTCTCCCCATGTCAAATGCTATGCCTTAAATAATGCATAAGTGAAAAATTTTACAGCATAATTTTATTAACTTCAAAACATCAGTGAAAGATTTTAGATTTTCTCGTTGATTTTACTATAGGCAACATTTTAAAATTATTTCTAATGTCAACATTCTTTTTTTCCTCACAAACACAAGGTCTACAGTGACAATCAGTTGATATAGCTTTTTTACCAACCTCTTTAAAATATAAAAATAAATTATTTAAATTTCTCAAAGAGGAAATTCAAACATAATATACAAAGATTTATTGTAAAGATAATCTTTGATAAATTGTCTTTATATTTCAGTGAAGTCTATATAATTTAATAAGAGAATAAAAATTCACTAACCTTATAAAAAGCCAGAAATTTCTGCTCAGTATTTGAAGATAATAGAAATGATAAAGTCCTAAAAGACTAGAGCTCAAGTGAAAGCCAGATATGCCTGGTCTATCACTTAAGCCAGACCATTGGGACATTTCTTTCAAGCAGCATATAATATGCAAAATAGAATATGTAATTAAAAGTATCTCCTGTATAAAAGAAAAATTTACATAAAAGCTAAACTGTAATTTCTTACAAACCAGACACGTCTTCTACATATGAAATAATGTATGTGCAAAGAATTTACAA
This sequence comes from Argiope bruennichi, assembly GCF_947563725.1. NCBI lineage: Eukaryota > Metazoa > Arthropoda > Arachnida > Araneae > Araneidae > Argiope > Argiope bruennichi. The sequence goes on from NC_079154.1 coordinate 64,710,424, forward strand.
TAATCAGATTATTATGTCAGGAATGCTAAATTTTTGCTTGAAAGAAAGCTATTAAAACCAAGGACAATCTCTTAAAATATGGGGAATTTTAAATCCTTTATTGTAACTTTAAAATTTAAACTAAGTAAACAAAATTAATTTTTTTAGATACAATTTATAATATTAAAAAAAATTATTTTAGAGTTTGAAGTTTACGATTTTTTTTTTTTTTTTTGTTTTGCAGTTTGTTTCCTACACTGATTTTTTTCTTTACAGTAATTATTTAAAAATATATTTGTAGATGACCCCAGTAACATTTTGAGAATTTTTTCATCACTATGTTTATTATCACAATAATGTTCAAATTAAGTTTTCAGAATTTAAATAATTTTCAGGTAGTCCCAAAGCAATCTTTCTTGGATTTTCAGATGCAATAAAATCATCTTCAAAATTAAAACAGAGGTTTTTAATAATAATATAATTATGTACAATAGCATTAACTATATTTGGTGTAGGACAAAGAAGCTGGCCCCTGTCTAATTTAAAAATGAGCCCATATCTTTCATCAATTTCAATTGTCTTATCTACTGTTAAATTACTTTTGAAGATATCACATTTTATTTTCTTAACAGCAATAAATACACAATATCCTGCTATGTAGGTTAATGGACCTACAGGGGTGTTTGTGGGACCCCAAAAAATCCCCGGAAACTTTTACGGACTTACTACCGGCATTTTGGAGTTTCGAGAAGGGGGGGGGGGGGGGAGAAATGAAAAATTACAATTATGAAGTATTGAATGACCTAATTATAAAAATTCAATGAATTACTTTTTTTGCAAAATTAATAACCATAAATTTTCAAACATATAAACTACTACATTTTATGCAAATCTTTTAAATTACCTGAATTAATTCTTTTAAAAAAAATTATCTAATTTCTGCTGCTTTTTTTTTTATTTTCTGATGTTTGTGGGCTTGTCTTTCTTTTGTGGTGAACTTCATAATTGCAGGAAGGTTGACTTTTATTTTCCTCATTTACAGTTGAAGAAATTTCCTCGGGAACTGCACATGCAGAGGTAGAAGCAGTTTGCTTTTCTGCTAATGTAGAAGGTTTTTCAGAGACTTTTATAGGTGACTCATCTGAAATACATGTTTTTAAGTCCTCTTGATATGTTTTCCAACTTCTGTTCATATTAAGTAAGAGATCTTTGTGAATTGGATCAGTCATTGGATTTTTTGAGCCATATTTTTCACATGAGGTGTCTTTAGAAGCCATTAAATCATATTTAATAGTCTGCACTGCATCTATTGAATCAATCTTAAGAGAGGTTCTATAGTCAGTGACAAGTGTATCCATTAAGTTGAATGCACTTTCCACTAATGGGCCATGGAAGCAGCTAAGGCAGGCTTTGACCAATTTAGCCAATGTAGGATACTTATAATCATTTGTGAAATCATCTTTTAAATTAAAAACTTTAGACCAATATTTATCAATTGTACACTTGACTTGATTTCCACTTTCATCAGATGTGTAGAGCATTTCTTTTTTGATATCAATATCACTCTGGTATAACCTTATTTCAGCTTCTACTTTTGACTTTTCATTATCACTAAAAATATGGGACATAAAAGATGATAATTTTTCAAAAGCTAATATTGTACTGGTTTTACCTCTTAGCTCTGGATCTAATGCTGTAAAACTAATTAGATATGAATTTTTAAGGGGTAATTTCTGTTTCATATGCTGAAATTTCTAAATGAAATTCTCTTGCGTACATAAATAAAAAAATATTTCAATAAGCGAAACGAAAAATTTACACGTGCATCAATAAATGAAACGAAAATTTTACACAGCGAAGAAAAAAAAGTTCCGAAGCGATCAATGACAAATAGCTAATACGGCGAAAAATCCCCCTTCTCTACTTATTGGCGCCACGCCAGTAGAGATAAGATCTTTGAACCCAGAGTCACGTTATCGCACATCTGGTCGAACGAAATCTCCCCCTTTTTTTTCTGCCGCGCCTACTTGCCGAAAAGAATCCAGAAGAGAATGTCCGAGAACCGGGGGAATGAGTCATAACTCGCAATAAGGAAAGAACAAAAAAGAAGTTTTTTCCCCCTTTTCACGCATTATCACTGCCTTTGGAGAAAGAAAGGAAAAGTTTTCACCACACACACTGACCTTGCGTTTTCTACTTTAAAAGCAAACAAAATTACCCAGATCAAAATAAATAATTCATTAATATTCCTACTTCCTTTTGAACGACGAATTCCGGGGTTTCCCCGGAGCACAAACACCCCTGGACCTAAAACCTCCCTAACTTCTTCTATATCCTCATCATTAACTTGAATATTTGGCCAAAATGAAAGAACTACACTTTCTTCATCTACATCACCAAAATCTTGCAAATCATTATTTGTAATTAAAACTTGACCAAAAGTTTTGGAAGATATACCTAATTTTAATAAAGAACGTATTCTAATCTTTTTTTCAGTTTCAAACAGCTGCCTTATAGATATATGATAATTGCCACCTGACATTTGTCGATACAGACCAAACCTACTTTCTAAATTATCTGTATGAAATTTTCCTGGCAAAATAAAATCTAATCCAAACTTTTCTTTACAGTAAACAGCTATCTCTGCAATAGCATTTGTGGTTACTTTTAAGGCAGCATGTGTTTCATTTGACAATCCACCAGTTGTACAGCCCATTTCTTCCCATTTGTTCAACCAATTTAAAAATTTGTCAAGAAATTGAACTTTTTCATCATTAACCATGTACAATAGAGGTTACTTAAATTTATCATTTTCTCTTAAACCTATACTAGGGGATTTTAAATTCATAACCTTCCACCAAGTCAAGATTATTTTAATAAACTCAGCTGTATCTGCAAAATGTTGAATTTCATATTTATTGCCAACCTCCTGCAATGCCCCAACAGTATGGTCATTAAAAACCTGTTAAGGCAAGACTGACATTTTGTCTCTCAAGACTTGAAGGAGATAATGCTTTTAATGTTAATTTACAGTTATGTTTAACTAAGTTATTAGCATCAACATTATGTAATTTTCTAAGTGACGCAAAAGAAGCTTGGTGAAAACTTCTCTTCATGTCTTTTCAAAATTTGGGGGAAAAAATGAATTACCATCATTTTTTTGGTTCAACTAATTGTTTCGTACACTTTTAAGTAAATGCACTGGATCAATCATGTAAAACAAAGGCCTTTCTTTATCACATGGATGAAGATAAACCATTCGAAATTGTTTTTTCTTTTTTGGATCAACCTGAGTATCAAATTGGGACATTGCACTTCTGTTAATGGAATTGTTATCACTAACAACAGCAAAGACAGAAAAGCGAATGTTTTCTAACTTATTGATTATTTTCCTTATCATGCAATGCAAATCATCATATTTTATGCTTTTAACTGGCCACACATGTACAACATCTTTGTAAGAAGAGGTCACACTTGAAATCAGAAATACATGTGCTGAGTTAGCCAACTGGCCATTATTTTTTGAGAGACCAACAATGTTTCCTGCTTTATAATCAACATATGGTTTTATGTGAATCTCATCAAACTGCAATATAACTTTTTTTATCTAAATCAGATAAATACAGAACCCTCTGACTTAAATAATTTAAAAAGTATTTTTCATTTTGTTCTAACTGAGGGTTAATGCCTGGTGATGAGCATAGATTTTGCATTGTTGTTCGGTGGGGCAAAATAAGTTTACTACTTTTTCTAATAAATTGATATGCATTTGGAGCCAAGCCATACAAAAGTGTACAAAACACCAACATCTCTGGGGAATATGTTAATTTTCGCATTTCTTTTAAACATAGCTGCTCACCTATAAATTGGAAAAAAGGATCTTTATCACTATGCATCATGATCTGACCCCAATTCGGAATTATTAGCATTTCAAACTTGATAATGGTAAATACATGTATATTATATAAAATAAATAAACAGCAATAAATGATGCTCAAGAATCAATAATCAAGCAGAGCAAAAATAATTAATAAAGAAAATTATCTTATTAGTACTAGATTCTGTTTAAAAGTAAGACCTATTTCGATATCTCATTTTTGAAGAAAATAAGATAACATAATTCTTACGTTATATCATGAAACGGGGATTTGAATAATATATTAATAAAATTGACGAAATAGTTTACATACCTTGCTGTTCTTGCTGGGTTCAAAATCCTTTCTGTGAATGGCGGCAATCCACCGTTTTCGTAGATTCCCATCTTTCGGGAAATTAAAAACTGAAACTTTGGGCCCAGTTTTATAATTTCCTTTACAGTTGGGTACACAACAAGTGAATGGCATTTTATAATCCACAAAACTAGTGATGAGAAAAACGCAAAATAAAATGGCTAAGATTTCACACTCAAACAGAGCGGGAAAACAACGAAATGAACGAAACAAGAGTCAGAAGAAAGGATCACGGGAGTAACCCTACCGGATATGACGTCAGAGCAATAAAGAAATTCTTCGCTGCAGCCTTATCTCTCGTCGGCTACGGCTGAATACCGGCAGCGGCAGAATGCAGTTTAAGATCAGAACTGTATGTCGATGCTGTCTTAAAATCAGGACTGTCATCGGATGTTGAAGGGAGGGTTGGCGGGCGGGGAACGAGAGTAGCACACCTCCACGTGGTGTTCCCTGGGCAACGGGGCAGTTCATTCAAACTGCAACGGCTAAGATGCTACTCGAATTTGAAAACATAAATAAAGAATTTATTGAAACATAAATAAAGAATTTGTTATTTAGTCTGACAAAGTTTACACTCTTATTTTTATTATTATATTTGTCATAAGTCATTTCATTACTATTATCTTGTTTGGTGTAAAAATTCATATATAGTTAGCACACCATTATATTGGGAACGGATGCAAAGATTCCAATTAAGATTAATTAGAGTAGCTATTGAAATTCAGTGCCTTTTCATTGAAAGAAGGCTTATTATTCTTTGGTATGAAATCTGAGGACCTATGCTTTTTGTTTCAAAAATTATATTTGACACAAAAAAAAAAATCAGAATTTGAAAATCACTTTTGAAAATTACTGATTCCTTTAGAAAAGGTTTTATACAAGATTTACAAACTCAAAAAATGACCAGAAAATTCTAAAACAAAACCTTTAAAAAATTATGAAACAAAAATAGGTTTCTGAACAAGCTTAGTATTATTTCTAATATTCAAATGTTGAACTGAAAATTATCAGTAATTTTGAAACCTCAAAATTAATGTTAATTTTTGAGTGAATACTGAACAAAAGCGATTTGCATTATATACTCTTCTTATCTAGGCAATACAATTCATCAGTTGTTTAAGTTTCTATCAGTTTCCTTAATAGAAATAGAGTTCTTTAAATATTTGAAACTTTCATCCTTTTGTTTGCAGTTTCTTTTAAAAATAGTCTTTTTTGAAACATAACATTTGGTAAATCGTCATTATGAGTTTTAGTGTTTGAGGAGAAATCTTCGTTATTACGTCCAATTTCGATATCATAAGTTAATGAATATAATCCATTCAAAGACGATTATCTGATATATTCCTTGTGTTATCTTTGAATTTATTATATTTCCAATCAATATTTATTTGCAAATGTAGCAAATTGAATATCTAAACATCAAGAAACAAATGACAAAAATGATTAAATTTTCTTATGAGTTTATTTATGTAATGTTTATTTTCTAATTTTTCAATATTTTTTAAAATTTTTTCTGCGCAAAACTTTCTACAACAGATTATATTTTTCACATGAAATTCCAACCGATTTTATTACTTATAAAATATTGAATAGCAAAAGATTAATCTAGTAATGAAAGCTAAAGAGATCTGTTTTATATTTGTGAAGTTTACAAAATGAATAAAAATTGAATTTGCAAAATCAAGAAAGCTCTAGGAGAGATGAATCGGACAACTACGTCTCTAACTACGTTATGTTTCTTGGACCTGTTATCTGTTAAGAAAGTTCCTGTATTCAATGAATAAAAAAATAAGAAACATTATAAAAACAATATGTTTGACAGTGTGACCGAAAAATGGACATAAAATTATGTCTAAGCGATTTAAATGAAATTAAATATAGCCAGTATTCCCGGCGAACAAGCAAGTCACCAACACGGATAATATATGAGTAAAATACAATTCAAATCATACACACAACGTGGATTTTTTATTTCGCTACCTTTACCGACGACTTGAGATTCCTTCTGCAGGTCCTTTGATGGCCCTTAGGACTCCATCATAGTTTCCGCCCATGCTGTCGCTACGTTTCAATCATTCAATTTAATCCCTGTGCCTTCGAGCGATTTAAAACAGCCGCTTATGGTTTTACATCTAATTACATCCAAGGAATCTGCAGCAGTGTTTATAAACGGCCCATTTGAAAAATTACCGCTACTTGATTCGGAAGTTAAGCTTGACTATTTATATCATTATGATATAATTTTTTAAACTCTAGATTCATTTAGACTAATTTTAGGAATGCCGTAGAAGTTGACTGAAAATGTTCTGATGAGAAGGAAAATAAGACTATTATTTTTGAGAGCATAATCATGCTTTGAAAGGCTCTGCAAACATTCCCTTTGTATTCAAATTCATTTATTAACTATCTACTCTCAAAAACATGTGAATTTACTGGGATAAAATTTCATTATTATCCCAGTATATTCAAAAATAGGCATAAATTTTCGGATAATTGGGATAATGGGTTATACGAACGAGCTTATTTGGAAAAGAATATATCGGTAATGATAAGAAATTTTTAACCTTTATTTATAATTATCTTTATTTTCCCACGCGTTTTCAAGTACCCGAAAAAACTATTTTCTTAATGTTCGTCAGTAAAAATGTATTCTATTTCTTGAAATATAATATATGTATTTCTATAACTGTTTAATACCTTCGCTTTGGAATAATTTATAATAATTTTATCCACATTTTTGTCGAGACAAGTCGAGAAATGAGCCCTTATATAAACAGAAATGTCTGAATATTATGAGAGATGAGATAAAAGTATATAATTCTCAAAATTTTACTTTAAAATCTCTGAAGAGATATTGAAGACTCATGACACCTGTAAAAAGATATACATGAGGAGCAAAACCTTGGTACAGTAGGCAGATACCAGAGACTTGATATCCCCATGTTTCAGATATTTTCGGCTATGCAGCATCATATATCTTCAGGCCATAACTCCACTATCTTCAAATTGGTCTTTATTCAATAATGTTGGAGGGATAAATGCATGTTGCATAATGCATGCCAGAATTGTTAATCAGAGAAAAATCAGCTTTTATTAGTGAAGAAGCTCTCACCTCTATTGCTGGTCTTTCGAGTTTCTAGTACACCTGGAAACTCGGTAACTAACGAACAGACTTTAATAGAACATACCATTCTGAGTGTCTTGAAAACAAATTACCTCTCTTTATATACTTTCTTTTGTGTGGAACAAAGTAAAATACAATATATGTTTCCCAGCAGTCTGTTGTATGTATCTTGTGATTTCCTTCGCTTTCTCTCGCATGTCTCTTATCAAAGAACAATATGCCTATGGTACTACATCATTTTAATTCGTGGATAATTTAATAAGGAAAATTGTGCGGACAGTATAGTAGCTCCAAGCTCGAGACATAATGAGATATTCACACTTCACACAATTCACAGTTCACACTAGCCCACTTCATTTTATAATCTTCCTACTGATTCAACTTCGTGTAAAAAGGAATATCATCTGCAGAATTGCCCATTGGAGTAACAGGTAAGGAAGACAATTTTCCTTCAAACACGTAAAAACCCGAAAACAGAAATCTAGAAAATATTAAACATGCAATACCCTTATGTTGTGGCCATCATTAGATAAAATTCAAATATATAAGGGGAAATAAGATGCAGTTTTAAGAGATAATTACTTTTCGATACATTTCGGGAATTGTAGATAACACGAAGACTTTCTGTTCCGGTATGATTCTTAAGAAGTTAATGTGATGAACGGAACAATACTGATGCTCAAACGAAATCTGATTTAATACTCGAAAACTTGTTCTCTTCTTGAATTTGGATTTCAATACCTTGAAGATATGTGAAGGTTAAGCTATTTTTATTCTCAAGGTTTGAGTAATATCCAATTTTGTTAAATTATGGCTACTATGGAAAAAAAGGGCTCACTCTTCTACAAAGAAACGTATTGAAAGTGTTTGCCGAAATCTCCATCAAGAATGATATATGCTTGCGTCTTTAAACACAAGACTGTTTCTGATCAGAAAGCTAATAGATGCGTATGAAAAAAAAATCTTTGGAATCTCTGTTTAGTACTCCGGAGGAAGTGTAAGAATTAAAAAATTCTACAAGAAATGTGTCATTACGGGGTACTATAAAAAAACAAAAACAAAAAAAACAACAACGAAGTATTAGAATGTATCTGAAAATTGAGAACATTTCAAATAAACATTTTATATATGCATACATTATCTTTTTTTTTGTCTTGCTTTTTGAGAGTAAATTAACTTTCATGCTTAAAATAACACCTTTATAATTTAAAAAAGTATACACTTTGATGAACATATAAATACAAGCAAATCAGTTTTCAAAACTTTTCGTAGCATAATTATCTCAAGAAATACAGGTTTTTTTTTATTGTAAATGTTTTTTCTGCTGGATGCTATATGGATTTCTTCAAAGAATTTCTTATTCATAAGTAACATCAAACATTCTGAATATTAATTAATTAAAAGATAAATTAATTAAAAGTTAGAAACCAAATGATGAATTAGCAGTTCCATCTGAAAATGGCCTCACTTTACAGAAAAGACGGTCACTTACCTTTTGTTAATTTTCTCATGCTAAGAATTCCAAAAAAATTATATAAATTACAATTTGGAAGCTATTCGGGAATGATTAAAAATAATTCCAGTGGAAGCAAAAAATCAGGTAAAGTTGAATTAAACGAAATAACCTAATATATAAAGACGGTATGATTGCTTATGCTCAAATATATGAATCATATATTTCTGTTCAGCTAATTGGTTATCTGTCCCCATCTTCCACTGGTTAATATATTTTGCTTAATCTAAATATTTAAAATAATAATGAAAAGTAATGAACCTGTCATTCAGATAAAACTACTTGCTTCATTTTGCCAATTTTTACTTCATATGAACGATCATGACTTCTACATATGTCTACATGGTACCCTCCATTTTAGAAAGAAATAAAAAGAAAACATGGTTCCATAATGCCTTCTATATGGAGAAATCATGCGACAGAGTTCGTCAGCTAAAACCAAGAACCAATTTCGAGAATTTTGGTTTCATACGAAAGCTTATATGTCAGCCCATAGATATGTCATAAACAGTTTTTTGTCTTTCATCATCTCCACTTTCAGAAAAAAATTGAAAAAACAAATATTCCCTGTACCTCCTCTATAGGGAAATCTTATGACAGAATTCCACAGCCCTAACTTTTGAACCAATTTCAAGAAACTTTATTTCCTATGATTGCTTTTTAATATGTCATTAATAGTATTCTGTATTCTTCCCCCCCCCCATTTCGCTAAATTTTGTAAAAGGAAAATTTGGGCCAAATCTGTCATTGTGTTGTTTATTTGTTGGTATGTTTTTTCATAAGCATGTGCATGCAACGACTCGAAATTTCGACAATCTAAATGAGTAGCGAAATTTGGAAGTGATCCATACACTAAAATGTTTCCTCTTTACAGAATTTAAACTATAGTTAATTTCGAGGAAAAACACAGTAGGATTACTTTCTTTGGAAAACAGCAAAAAGTTTCAAAAGAGATTTAAAAAAATTTCTCTTACAATTCCATGAATTATGTCATCATCATCAATCTTAGAATGTCTTCCATTTTAAACCTTTATTTACTGAATGGAAATTAATTCCCGTCAGTTTTTTTTTATCGTAATGTGGTAATTTAAGGACTTTGTGACACCATTGGGAATTACATATCCGCTTTTGAGATGTTTGTTCATCAATTACTAACTGGTAGCAAATGTTTAATTCTTCTTGGAAGCATGTGAATTAGATACATAAAATTCTCATTTGTTTTGCATCTTGATAAGTTATAATTTGTTTCTCGATTTTATGTATTTTTATATTATTAGAGAATTATTTGATAAAATTATTGCTTAACTTTTTGTGTCTTTCAAATTGCCATTAAAATTTCGATTATCTCCGAAAACGAATATTATTATAAGAAGAAAAAGCTTCTGTGTAAAATCCAGTCAGAACTTCGAAATTCCAAATTATTTTTAATGTAGTTAATGACCTCAGTGACGACTTATAAAAATAATTATGCAATATGGGATTGACTTGCACCTAGATGCGCATTAAAAATGGTTAGCGCAAATTTTTAAAACTGTTTAAACAATCTTACAAAATACATTGACCTAAATAACTTATCTTTCTTATAAATGTTATGAGCATAATTTGCGTAATTATTCAAAATAAGTGTCGCAAATATTTTTAAAACTTATGTGTGATATAATTTGGGAAAATGCCAATTCAACTCAAACACAAATTTCGAACGAAGATTTAGTGTTAGGTTCTTGGGACCATGATCTAAGAAATTTTGCAGAATTTTTTTTGGAAGCCGTGTCATACGAACCAATGCAGAATGAATCATTCAATAAAAGAATCTACCTAAAAAAATTGCTTCCGAAACTTATTTCTTTCGTTCTCATAAAATAATCACTCTAAATGTTAAATCCATAGTATATGGACAAATTCTTTACAATTATTATTATTATTGTTTTTGGGTTTCCACTATTATTAACAGACAACAATTCAGAGTAGAAAATATATGGCTTATTCCTAAAATAATGAATTTGGTGGTAAATTTTTTTACCATGGATTAATGGATATCTTTAAAAAAAAATGCAGCCATACAACTAAAGTGGTATAAATTATTGAGTAGTAGACAGCAACTATATTCCTCAACTCACCATACTTATTTGATTTAAGATTAGTCTCCTTTGACGACCAGCTAATTCGCCGAGGATATTGGTTAGATTTAATTCCAATTCCATCCCTCCTGGTGGCGGCTTTCAGATTGCTATCCTTACCGAAAGCGGCACGCCGGAATAACAGGTTCAACCTTAAAAATGTCGCGGTTTGGTCAAAAGGATTGCTTTCCCCTTTTGCGGTCAGTTCAGCGCTGCAGGTGGGAAGTGATTAGCAAATTTCATGCTGTGAGTAGCAGGTGTTTCTTATCGTAGTCTTTCGATTTCTAAGAGCATTTTTCTTTCAGTGCTTAGGAAGAGATTGACAATAACATCGATTGAAAATGCGAAAATGTGATTGGTTTTTTTAGAGGTTTTTCGATTATTTTATAAAACAATACATAAAATTTATGATAGGAATAAGTTATTATCATGTTTATTTTGATACTAGTCTGGTTTTTATAAAATGAAAGTCCTCGTCTAATATTTTTTTCATTGCAATATGTTTCGCAAATTATTTTATTCCGTAGTACTGTGAAATTATTTCTCGACATTACCTGCAAGTGATTTAATTTTTTTAAAAAACTCTTTCAGCACATTGCCAATTTATTTTAATATTTTAAAATGCTTGTTTAAAACATTAATTGTGATAAGTAACACTACGTTATAACTTTGTTTCTTCAGTATTCAAAAAAATAATTGTGTAATTAGGGAATTTCATGCAATGTTTCACTTTCAAATATATCGATTTTCAGTATTTATCTGCATGATTAAAATTTTATAATTAAATATACTGTACAATATTTAATTGGCCAGTTATTTAGTAATGCTGAAATAACTGGTCGATGTGCCTTATGACTGTAACAAATAAAAATAATTGTCAAAATATTTCTTTGTAATATTCATGATACAAATTTGGCCTGGAAAAATGACTCAAATAATACAGATTATTTAGACTCATAATTAACCATTTGCAACTGGAATTTTTTGAATACCTGCAAATCAAGTTCCTACAGAATATTAAGTACTGTTTTAAAATAAATTACAATTTTTGAAAAATCTCATTTTTAAGTTTTTCATGTTAGAATCAAAGCTCTTACTATTTTGCAATCGGATAACGACAAACCGTGGGGTAAACGAATCATTAAAAAGAAAAATCTGAATTTAAAAGCTTTGCAAATACAGTTGCATTGATCTTTTTTACTTATTACTTTTACATTATTTATTACTTTTGGTGATCAGCACATGTGTTACGTCGAGGTTACTAGCCAATATAAAAATTTTAATTAAATGTTTTCTTCAGCAAAACATCTTGAAATTTCAAATTTTGATAGTCATATAATTCATACTATTGCAGACTCATTGTACCATTCTGTATTGCAGATTTTTTGAATTTTCTGTCAGCTCCTTGACAGTAATTCCTTAATTTAAAACGGGAGTGAATAAACTTCAATTAATGCAAAACCTGTTTTGTTGAAACCAATCAGGCTTATTAAATTTCTAAATACAGGGAATAGAATCATTCAGCAATAAAGTTTTATGTATATACTGAATATTTCTTTTTAATTTTTGAAATGACTCAGATGATTTCTCATATCTCTTATTCAATAAAAATTTCCAAAAATTCCTTCTTATTCTGTAATAATTTTGAAAGTTATGATGGAATACACTTGAAAATCTCATTTTATTTTTAATTCATAATTTTTAAAAATTTTCAGAAAAAAAAAACATTTTACACATTTTCATTTTCTAAGATGCATATTCCACTAAGATATATATATAGAAGATCTAATAGACGCCACGCACAAACATTCGTCTAAGTTAATAATAAAGATGGACAAGTGTGTGTGTCATTACTTGTCTGGTTGTATTGGTACTTTTCAGACCAGACAATTTGAAATAGAATTACAAAATCTGCATCTACATACATTGGACAGTGGGAATCATTTCTTTAAAATTTTAATTAACCCTTTCAAGGGACAAGGGAAGTATGCTCATCACCAAATTCAACAATTTTTGAATAAAGTTATGTAAGTTGGCATAAATTCTTACGAATTTTTCAGTAAGGTTTCAATTGTAGGTTAGAGGTTTCAATTGTTTATCTCAAATAAAATGAAGTGTCTTGATTTATTTCTTAGTTATTAATTGGAAAAATTAATTAATAAATCAGATTAAACTGTTCTAATAAGTTGAATGAATTACTTTTCCTAGGTCAATCTTAATTTTAAAAACATTTTACTCCAACATGACTAGGAAAAAAAGGCCCTTTAAAGGGTTAATAAAAATTATTAAAATTTTAAAGTTCATTCGAAAATATCACAGTAGAAAAATAATTTGTACATTAATTGTGAATTCAAATTTTTTCCCCCACTTTTAATTAAATTAAAAATATTTTAGCATATTTTAAAAATATATTTTATTTTTGAATTGAAACTAAACGTTTTCATTGTTATCCTTATATTTCATTCTGGCTTTTTACCCATTGATGATGATTTAGTTAAAAGATTAAAAAGATCTAAGCTAAAAGCAAAGGGGTAAAAATTTCTTTACTGAAATACAAATAAACCATGTGGCTGAAGAGAATACTCCATAATTAGCATCTCAATAAATAAGACACTAAAAGTTCAAGATCTTAATTTTACCTCAAAGAATGATTTTTCTTGGTGATACATTCAAATGTATAAATGACACATTGTATAAATTATATTAGAATAATTTCGTATTTTATCGCTGATAAATGGTAAAATTTTAAATAATTTTTAATTAACAGAAGTTTTAATTAAAATTTTGAAAATTTCCTCTCGAGGTGAACGTTAACAGTTTTCTAATTATTTAATGGCGAAGTGCGTTAGCTCTAAGTCAAACAGTTTGATCTGGAGATCGCCAATACGAACATTCATATTCATTATAATTAGAGATATTCGCTACTTTAATAGAAATATTCGCAAGCGACCTTCATGTCTGACACCCTTGTTCAAACTAGTTCTGTTTTTAAAAAATGAAGATCATATCCCGTCTTGTTTGTTAAAAATCACATCCAGTGAACTCGAACTGACCAAACAGGAGAAGAAAATAGTCTAAATGCCAGTTGTACGCATTAAAAATTTTTTAAATGCTAACATATGAGATAAAATTAGATCAAGGAGTTAAAATAATGGCAACAATTTTAAAATTATTTATTCTCACATTTAACTCACACATTCACTCACTTTCAAGTGGATTAAAATTCGTGGATTAAATTACTCAGCATTAAGAGTAAAAATGTCAATATAAACCACTTTCATATAAACAGAATCGTTCGATGTATATATAAGATTGTTCAGTGAAATAAGATTAATATTTCGATACAAAAAATAGAACCTTTAAAAACTGAACTTATATTAACTTTGAAAATATTATTAAAAACCAGAGGAAAAATATAAAAACAATGAAACTTATATCTCTACAATGCTTACATTTTTTGTTCAAATTCGTCAAAGAGTGTGAAATTCTATAAGGTTTAAAGAATGAAACAAATATTCAATTTTCATATATAGTTTATTACGTTATAAAAATAAGGATTTAATGTAACGAATACTAATCTTTCCGAAAAATCGCACTTTAATATATTGGTTCTATATATCTCCCCGTTTTGAAATACACTTATTAATGAACACTAAAAAAAATAATTCATTAAAAGTTAAAAAGTTTCGTTCGTTAAGTAAATTCTGTAAATAAGTTTAGTGTCTTATTTCCAAAAATAAGTTGCATAAGCAATGTCAATTCTAAAATCCTTAAATGAAAGCACGCTATAAAAAAGAAACTTGTCAAATTTTAATTATATATTTTTTATTTATTTTTTACATTAACTATTTTCTTATGCTAGAAAGCTTTAAAATCTTATGTTTCAAATTATTAATAATAATACGTTTATGTATGTATTCATTCCAGGTATATATTTTCATACTTTCAATTTTATTCTCTTTATTTAAATTTCATTTTGGATACGTAATTATTATCAAAATCTCAAAAGTAACGCCTCAGAACGTAAGCGAGATTTTAAAATGCTTAAAAGGGCGCAAGCAGGAAGACATCAATCATATCGTCCACTGATAACGATTCACTTTTCCTTATCTCACATTCCCTTCTCATTATCTCACAGCTTGAGATTGGGGGTAGGGAAAAACTGGAACCCGTAAAAATACGGGCAGTGACAGTTTTAAGGGAGTTCTTGTTTCCGTCTATAGACGGGTCCGCCGTTTTGAAGGGAGAAAAGATTCCGTCTTTTTCCGGGGTTGCCGCTTGGAGGGTTAAATCGTTTAGATAAAATTCATGCCATGATTGCGTCAAGTTGTCAGACAATAAAATCGCGATGTTTTAACCGTCTTACAAATGTTCTATTTACTGTATATATGAACTTTTACCAATGGAGACAATTCTATTACCTCATAGAGCTATTATGTCCTCTGTCTCTTAAATTTCGCAATATCACTTTTCTTATTCGTCCTGAAAACTAAATAGATATTAAACAGAATCTTTCTTTAGCTTTCAACAGTGAAGAAAGACGCGGGAGTAAATATTTTATAAAACAATGAAAATGATTTCAGTTTCATTCATAACAATGAAAAAAATTGTCGTGAAATACACTTAAAAATATGTTTAAAAGTTAATTAAATCTAAACAAAAAAAAATTGCAGTAGTCAAATTGAAATAAATAAAAAGATTATTTTTTGGATTTTAAAACAATCCAAAAATTATTTTTGTACAGGGATATTTTCAAAAGTTATCCAAAAAAAAAAAATCATCAAAATCTAGCTTATTTTTTAATTAACAAATTCTAATTACATTTAAAAAAAATTGTAATTGCCTTTGAGGTGCACATTTTTACCTCTCAAAGTACAGACAACCAAATATGACAGCTTTAGGTCAAGCAGTCTGGCCTATAGAAAGCCAACACGCACAGACACACACATTTAACTTTTATTATAAGCAAAGAGCGGGATGTGAAAGAAATAGACTAAAAAAATTATATTAGGTTTTATTTATTTATGAGAACTTGAAAAGTTATTTTACAAAACAACTCCAACAAGAATATTTTGAAAATGCTTAATTTGCTACGTGTTATTACAAAGTTTGAATTAAGTTACTTCCAGAACGGCTTTCATCTTTTTCGCAACTGAATACAAGAGAGCTGCTTGTCCAGGAGGAACCCTTTCCAGAATATCATCTGTTAAAACAAGCCATAACATAGTTGCCTTAAATTTATCTTCTACACGGTTGAAACCATTGTAATGAAAATGCCACACTTCTGCTTCACACCAAGCCTGATCGGTATTTGTGGCTTCATCCAAGTAACCTCTCTTAATACAATCCGAAATGAAAGATTGCTGATCCATCTCCTCGTCCGATTCTTTATCAAACTGTCTTGATACTGAGTCTCGTTCTCTTGAAATAAGCTTCTTAACTTTGGCGAGAGACGATTTTCTCAAATTATCCAAAATGGCCAGAGATCTTCTGGAGCTAGAAGATGCGGCAACTTCTGGTTCGGGAGTTTTGGCTTCTTTCTCTTCTTTTGACAATAATTCAAAAAAAGTTATCATGTCCACTTCTGAATTCCAACTGTTGTCACAATGAAACAGTGACTGGATAGTAAAGTATTTATTTTCGGTCGACACATATCCACCTGGTAAAGTCACATCTGAATTTGGCAGATAAAGAACGACATCTAAATAGTTACGATGAGTAATCATTTCGGTTTCATGCCATCTAGTAATAACCACGAAAGCATAATGATTAGGGCCCCATTTTGGCAAAGCTCCTTTGCCTCTAAGGCCAGTCCGGCCAAACGGGTTGAAAGGCAAACCTTCTGCATCTAGTTCGTATTCAAATGGTTTACCGAATTTTCCAACAATCCAAGATTTGCGATCCAAATTCATTCCAGCGGGGCTCAAAGAAGTCTTGTTCCATTTAAAAACAGGCATTTGAAAATCCTCACCTTCAATCTCACGCTTCATTTGAATATCTATATCCACAAAGGTGCGCAATTCAGAAGGAAAATCCTCTTTCGGCATGTTATAAGCAATAGGATCGTAACTTTTCCAGGAACGATCCCAAGTCACATGATTGTCCGAGACAGGAAATCGAGAGATATTTGTGAAAGGATAAGGTGATATCCTAGAAAATATTTGGGGCACATTTTTAGCCAGAAGACGTTCCTTAAGAGATACTTGCATCATACTACTTGTTAAGTACTTGTGGGCGTTTTTTACTTGGATTTGTAACTTTAATAACATGGATTCCAAATCTGTTATAGATTCTCTTTGCTGACGAAGCGCATCTATTAGGGAAAAAATTTGCACCATGTGGTCTTTGGATTTATCATCCTGGTTATTTCCTTCATCGAATTTCATATCATATTCTGAAGCTAAACTTTTCCAATATACATAATCATTTTCATCTAGTAATAATTCCTCATCTTTCTGGAATTTTTTAGGCCGAAAATAATCTCGCAGATACTCAAACAGCATTATACAATAACTTATGGGGCTAAATGGAGCTGGAAAAGCAAGGCGACTGGCAAAAGTTACAACCAGTTCATATCTTTGATATTTCCATATGTAAGTTCCTAATGCTCCCATTTTCATTTCTGTATTGCTGAAAAGAGCAAGCAGTATTGTGAGCAGAACAAGTTTAAGAAAAAGAAAATACTGCAAGCCAAAAATATAAGGCCAGAAACCAGGATTGGGGCACTCCGGTAGATAATACCGTCCAACTTTGCAAACATTTTCGGGTATTCCTAAGAAGCCATTCTTATTCGGATTTCTTGGCAAGCGAATGCATTTCGGATCAGGCACTCCGAAATGATCGGCTGGTGTGAGGAAAAAGGCAATCATAGCATCAAAGAAAGTTCTTCTGACAAGTTCTCCGTTAAGAGGATAATCTGGATAAATCGTTGCATGTATCACGATTCCGTTGCTTATAACAATCAAAGCTGTGACGCGCATAAAACCTGTAAAATCAACCAGCGCCATCCTTTTAATGCGACGCAACATAGGTCCAAGAGCAGGAGAAATTGGATAGGCTATAAAAATGACTCGATAATAAAAATACAATAGAGCTATGCATAACATGACCTTAGCATTATAAGGAGATATAAATGATGGATACCAAACAATTCTACTTAAAACATAGCAAAATAAAAATATAGACATGAAAACAATTTCAGCAGACTTGTACACTAAAGACATGCTTGAATACTTTCTTCCAAGAGTTATGACTTGATAAATAGAATCCATTATAATAACAGAAGTCCAAAAGAATGTGAGAAAATCAAGATATAAACTACCGCAGGCTGGCCAAATAACAGCTAAACTGAAGCAAAATAAAAATATTAAATAGAATACTTGTGAAATCCAAAATTTTGATATAGGAGCGGTATATAAAAAGTAAAGCCTTTGTCTAAAACTATACTGTTTAGGTTTTATTTTATAAGATGATACATTTTTTTTAGATCCAGAGCCTTTGTTTACTGAAGATGAAAGATTTCTAGTAGCATGAACTTTTAATTGCTGTCCATTGTCAACACCAAAATCTATCCATAAATACATGGGAAAAATTAAAAAATTCGTTAGAATTATTTTCAACCATAATGGAATCGTTACATCTCCATAAGGTAAATCCCTCACTTTTATGTTTCCCATAAACATATTGTCTAGATATTTCTGACAACAAGAATTGGCTATAAATCTACGATCTTTTGCAAAAGCTGCTAGTTCAATCAGGGGTTTGTAACACCATATCGGATTCCTTTCACATAAAAGGTCTAAAGCTCTAGCAGGAAGAGTATCATAGCATTTAGTAATTACATCTGTAGCAATAACACTAAATTCCTCTGATTGTTTCTCCATTTCATTTTTTAAACTTAAATCACTCACATATGGTGCGAGGTTACGAAGTATCATAGAAGATATGAGAGCTAAGTGAACTGGTTGTTCTGAGAAAGTCCAAAGATTTTTTACAAGATTCACTCTGTAAGAAAGTATGCCCCACAAAGTTAATACAGCAACTGCTTTTCTTTCTGCCTGCTCAGGGGTCCGATTATCATAAATTCGGCGAGAAAACCAATCTAATTCATAAGTATTTATCAAAGATGGTATACCAGTAAGGTCTTCCAGAAGCAAAATAAGTTTGTTATCAATGAAATGCCTCGATAATTCAGTTGTTGGACCATATCCTAATACACTTTCCCAAATAACACTTCTAAAGAATTCGCGACTTAAAGAATCTTGAAACAACTGAAGCAAAGTTTTGCTGTCGAGAAATTTATGCAACTCAAATCCACGACTGAGGAAAATAGAAACGAACTGTTCTCTTTGAGGTTTAGTAAGTGCTCTGAAAAATGTTTCATTATCGATATGGAATTTGCTTGTTGGGTCTTGAGCAAAAATATTTCTTGAAGCTACATTTGGGCTATTCCAATCCATAGCTAGAAATAGATCATTCTTTATCTGAAAACTGTCTTTAATTTTTTCCGTTTCCACCGATTTGAATAGACTTCTCAAAAGATGAGACGTAAGTGGCATGAGTTCATCTTCTAAATCTCGAAGTGTTAATATGGTTAGAAAAACTTGCTCTTGTTGCTTAAAGTGTCGAAAACAATCAAATATCTTTTCACAAAAGCCCTTTTCCGAGAGGTTGAATTTTGACATGTTTGGATAAAATTGACTTATCTTCTGACATAGCAGAGGTTTAAGGGTGACTTCTGTGAATTCTGCAATATTTGAATTATCTGGACGACAAGTAATATGATGGTACGTAAAAGCCAAAATATCAGCCAGACCTCCACTTCCTTCAACTACTACGACTGGCAAGCGATTCTTTAAGAGACCTAAAACTAAATGAATATCCGAAACTTCTCCTTGAAAAAGAAGTGTTATAATGGGAGTTTCATAAGTTCTAACTGAATCCAAATCGGAATCCATTTCTCCCTTCCGTTCAAAGCGCAGTTTCTCTCTTAGACATTTTGCAAATCTCAGCACAAAATTTTGAACTTCTTTGAGCCGTTTATTATGGTCTTTAACAAAAATAAAATAATTAAAATATTTACTTATTGTATGCTTTTCATTTGTTGCCTCAAATGCACTTGTGTTTGATACATTGTCTATAGGCTCCAACTTCTCAATGAAATTTAGAGAGTCTGAAGGGCTTATGCCTATTAAAGCTGTTTCTGGAAAAGAAGAAACACTCATTTTGTGCATGCTTTCTAGAAGAATTCGTCTACGAGATAATTCATTAGCTAATGCCAAGCTCAAATCTTTGCAGAAACCTGAATATACACCGTTGGTGCATAACCACATTTCTGTTGTATTTAAAGCTGTTATAAGACCTTTAACAAGCAAATTCTGTATCTTTCGATGATTTTCGGACAAAGATTCTTTCGTCGGAGCTATGACGAAAAGTAGGATTTTCGGCAGTGGAGCCCGCCATTCCTCTACAAGCAAAGATAAAATATCTTCCACAGACGTATCATGTTCAGCCAACGCAAAAGGCATATGTTTCACATCAGATCCATGTTGACCAAAATATAATCTTCCTGAAACAATTTCTTCAGGTTGCGTTTTAATTTGCGACGTATCTTCAAATGTTTCATCGAAAGTCTTTTTAAAAGTAATAATTCTTTCAAATGGACAAGCACCAAATTCCACGTTAACAGCCATTTTTATTCTTTATCCTCGAAACGGCATGTATTTGTTATTTCCAAATACTGAAAAATAGGTTATGAAATTTGTAGAATAAAAATCGGGAACATTAATTAACATATCTTACACATCCAAGTTCAACAAATTAATTTTAGCACGGAAATGTTATTAAGAATAGAATCTAAAAATTCTTTACAATAAAAAATAAAAGAAGAAATATGTTCAATTCACTTCAGTTCAGTAGTGCTTTGAGATTTATTTTGTCATAAGAAAGGAGATTTATGATTTGCCATAAGAAATATGAAAAAATATTATGAAGATGCAAAAATAGAAAAAGCTGAACAATTTTATCAGAAATTATCTAGTTGCCATGGTAATGAAATGAAATTGCGCATATTTTCTTTCCACAGATTTAATATCAAAGGTAATGATTTAAGTAAATTTATCACCAAATTTTGAAATTTTTGTGTATTTTTGCATGACTTTCAAACTGGCAAAAAATCTAAGTATTTTTAAACATTAGCATTTCCTACTTTAGAATAGCAAAAATATATGGTGAAACTTCGCTCCAGTGATTGTCGTTCATGCAAAAACCTCTCAGAATAAAAAAGTAAAACACACAAGCACATTTTTTTTATTTTCAAACAATAAACGTTTACTTTCTCTTACTTGAAGCATACAAAATAGAGAAAGTATCATAAACATCAAAATATTCGGCCTACGGATTTTAAATATTCTTCATGGTTTAGATCTCCATGGATCCGGAAAAACAATTTTTGCTCTCTGATACAGAACATATGACAGTTTTATTCTTTCTTAAGTTTTTTTTTAATTCCGTTTTTTGCTTTTCATCTACTACCTCAAAGGTAAAAAATTCAAACCTCAAAACTTTTATTTAAAAAAAAAAAAGAACAAATGGCATTAAATAATAACTTCTGAATAATAAACCAAATAAAAATTTTAAAAAATTATATAAAAGGTAACTATATATAAGTACATAATAAAGATAATACGAAAAGAAGCACTTGCAATTTCACTTCAAAGATTAATGCCGGGTTTACACTCGGCCATCTATAAGACGGACAGTCAGAGCCTGATTAAGACAGTGGCATACGAGGCAGTTGCTTCGGGCTTTGCCACATTAGGGGGGGGGGCGAATCGAATAGAAAGTTTATTTTACGTTTGGAAGGGGGACTTTATAGCTATTTTAGGTTCGAGTCAATTTTCTTGTTATATATCTACAATGAGCTGAAAAATTTAAATACCTCCATAAAATTCGGTTCTTCATTACTGAAGTAGTAAAGCAGAAGGAGGGGGGAGGGGACGAAGAAGTTTTTGCCCCGGGCCCTTCGGACAGTGAGCAGCGCATGCGCAGAAAAAAGTGGATTTATGTTTTCTAATTTCATAAGGCAGATTCAGACATTCCATGCTTGGCTATAAATTGTTGTTTTGGCTTCCCTGAATTTTCCTTTTTTATTGTGCATCGTATTAAAATTATGGATATTTACACAAAGAAACATGGTAAAATAAAAATGTCAACATGCCTAAATTTGGAAATCCATAAAAAAGAAATGCAAATAAAATGAAAAAGAACACAACCTAGCATCAGAAAGAGCAAAAAATGTCGGAATTAGTTTATGATAAGTGATCAATTTTTTCATTCCAAAAAAAAAAAAAAAAAAAAAATTCTACAAACGCATGCGCAGCAAGAAAAAATACAATACAGCGGCATGTAGTTGCCCCGTCAGGATAATTACTTGCCATCGAACCGAATAGCATTTTTCAGCCTTTCTACGAATACGCTGCTGACTTGTCTTATAACTGGCCAAGTCTAAACCTGGCATAAAAAATAACGCAAGCAAAAGAATTAAATCACGTGCAATGTCTGAAATTTTCTGAAGCTGGTCATTTTCCCACAATGCTGTCAATAAATGTTTCTATTCTTTTATTTATTTAACTAGTTTCCTTCAAGCTATTAAATTTTGGTCCACGTGTATATCATTATTTTCAAAATAAGGAAATAAGTAAGTATACAAGTTTGAAGACTCGAAGCTTTTGAATGCGGTTTCGGTTGTTTGTTTTTATTTTACTGATAAACGAAATATTCGAATTAACTTATCCTTTTTGAAAAGGGCGTAATTGCTGCTTTCTTTTTTACTTTTGGTTTTTTTTCTATTTATTTCTTGAAGGAAACAGGTCAAATGTATCCACTTTTTCCTCTTAGTGCTGATTTTTTCTTTTCACTAAGCTGAACCACGCTGACTGTAAAAGATACTAATAATGATTTTTTCTCAGTGAATTCAATAGTAATAAATTGAAAATAATTCCACAAGTTATTGAGAAAAAAATTTTTAAAGTGCTAAACCTACGGACAAACTATATCTAATATTATTTTTTCATATTGTTTTTGACCCAAATATTATCATATCTAAGTCCAAGATTCTTCAAATGAATTCTTTTCTATTGCAAGCATACATTGAGGAAAAAATTAACCGATACTCAAAAATTTCAAATATGAAATTAACCCGACAAGAGAAAATTATCTTTACGACGCAAGATCCAATTTGTGCTGCATAACAGTAAAATTTCGAAAGAATTATGAACATGCCTGTCACAATGGAAGCAAAATGGTAGAATATAACGTCTCGTTTTGTTTTGTTTTTATTTGACATACTTACCTAAATACCCTAGGAAAAATAGCAAAAGAATCAAACAATCATAATGATACAGAAATCATCGAAATGCATCGATTTTTAAAACAAATTGAAAAGCGGGAAATTTCAACTGTTCTTATCATCATTTTTGGAAGTTTTTTTTTTTTTTTTTTTTTTTTTTTTTTTTTTTGCCAGATTCAATGAAACTCAGGTTCACAAATCAAAAAAATCCAACCTTTTACCGACTGTCCAAGGCAATGTGCAAAATGTTCGGTTTTACCCACCAGACAAAAGCTAGCGATAAAACAAAAGTATTTCATCTGTGCGGCACATCTCATGGTGGGAATTGTCAGAGTCACCAAAACTGTATCAATTCAAGGTGCGCACAAAGCTACGGTGAAAGTTTGTCCTTAATACTTGAAAGAACAGCAGATATTGGAACTTAAGTGTCGAAATCACATAACAATAGATGAGGCGCGTAGAAATTTTAATCAATGAACATTCACAAAATATTCTACGACCATCAAAGCGAATACGACAATTATCGAAATCTAAAAAAAAAATTGATGTTAAAATAGATTCTATTATTCAAACTATTAAAGAAAAAATGGCACGGCAATCAAAACTTTTTTTGAAATGTTCGAAAAAACTGTTGAGACTCTTTTAGAAAAGTTTTCTAATATATTTAATCAGGATTAAAAAACTGAGACGACGATTCAGAAGAAAAATGCGCTTGCAAACCTCGTCAAATTTAACGCTGTTCCTCTGCAGTTGAATCCAAGTATCAACAGTGAAAAATTTGGAGCTTAATTTTTTCATTAAAATGGTTTCCTTTCTTTTTCTTACTGTCTTTAAGTATGTTTTTCTTTTTCCTTTCCTTTTCAGTCTTTACATTTTGCTCTCACTCTTCGCTAGGTTGTATCCAACCAACCTTCCAAAATATTATGGAAAACGTTTACAGATGGTACAACTACTGGAAACACAATATTTGTTCAGAAAAATGTTCCATGGTCGACCTCTCAAAACGAAAGCTCCATTATGCCTCGGACCACTTACGCAAGTTTACTACTGCCTTGAAAATAAACTATAAAATATTTACGTTTAACCTTTTCAAAAATGGAATTAACTTTAAGAATCTCCGGTCCAAAACATTTAGAAAAATCAATGTCTTAAAATGTATCGCCTACAAAACATATGATACGATATCTGCATATGTAATTTATTTTTTTTATAGTTGTGAAATTACTAATAAATTTTCTAAAATTCAGGTGCAAGCCCGCAATACCATTCAAACAATGACTCTCAGATTGCTCTTGGTCTTCCTAAATGGACTCCAAATGTTACCTTGATAAAAATTTCTGATCAAGAAATTCTTCCGGATAAAATCAAAAGATGGGCTTCTCAGCTCTTTATCAAACAAATCGCAAATGGTACTCAGTTACCTATATATGATCAAAAATCTAAACTCGGCATCCAACTAACTAAAATAGATGAAATTACGATTGCTAGCATGCTTCAAAAATTGGACATTTCTGCTTCCTTTCCGAGTTTAATTTTCAAAATAAATCAAAGACTCTTTCAATCATCAAAATTCTCTTTCAAGAAACACTTAACAAAGAATTTCAAGATTATTGTCATCGTCGCAAATGCATCCAAATAGCAATTTATCACCTCTATTGCAGGATTATCAAACACGCAATCTTTTGGGTATCGAATTCCATCTTTATGGCTGAAACTTTAGCAATCTGAACTTGCTATTAATAAAGCTCGCAATTCCAGATAGAAAAAAAAAAGGAGAAAAAAAGTCTTGTTAACAGATAGTCCTTCAAGCTTTGAAAAATTTGCCAAATCTCCTAGAATTATTCATAGAATAATTCTTATTAGAATAAAAAATCACAACAAAAAAAAATCGTACTCCAGGGCATTCAAACATTATCTGGAATGAAAAGACGGATTATCTTGTAAAAATGTAAATGAGTTATAACCCTACTTTGAGTGATAATTACTGAATGTATAATGTCTTATTATCAAAAATACTCGCTTTAAAGTATGCAACAAATTTATCAAAATAGCAAGTAACAAGCTCCATTCATTATTTCCCTCATCACATGGCTTAAAAATAGAAGAGAAGATGTAATAACAGCACGTCTAATTACCCGGATGATCATCAACCCAGCTGTACTGAATAAATGTGGACTTTGACTTTCTTTGAACCCTGACTGTCGCTTCCCTAATTAAGAAGAAAAAAAAAATTATGCACTATTTGAAGTATTCAATTCAAAGAAAAAAAACCTTTGGAGCAAGTTCACTTTAAATCACTAAGAAATTTCGTAACTTAAAAATTAAAATTTTATTCCAAAAAAAAAAAAAAAACTTTTTCACAAGCGCATTTAACAAACTTTTCTTTATTAATTGAAATTTTTCTTCGGCATTAGGCGAGAACAGCTTTTGCTGCGAAAAATCCCATATTTATATATTTCAATATTAATAATAATGGCATAGAAGCTTTATTGTAATTTTATTTTAGCAATATTAATATTTGGCCAATTTTTTTCGACATTACAAATTTCATTTCCAAAACAATATAATTTTGCATAATTAAAAAAAAAAGCCTTTCCCCCCCTGCCCATCCAAACGTTTAAAAATCTAAGTATTATTAACCCCTTAGCTATTCTGTTCTCCCTTATATTTACTTAGATGGCACCTTCCGCTTCGGAAATATACTGTTCTTAACGTACAAAGAATCTATAGGATACTTGAAATGTATGAATATTCCATGCAATTTTTGCATCGATAACATTTTAGAATCATTATGCGTTTCAAAAACGATAATTTAATGCACACGTGAAGCATGGTGATTGAGGAATTAATAATAATAATAAATATTTAGGCTTTCGAAATTTTTTTAATCATTATTAGTAGTAATCTAAATGATAGTGAAGATCGACAAATTGCAGTAGAAAAAAAAAAAAAAAACTTCAGTGAGAAGGAAATAACTTCTGATATATCTAATGGGACATATCAGAACCTTCCATATTTATTTGAATTTATGTTTCCATTTTTTAAATTTTTTTTTTGTAATTCTAATTTGTTTATCTCAATATCATGCCGTATATATTCTGAATAATAAGAAATAAATGAATTCTTATATAAAAGCTACTGCTTTCACATGTTCAAAAAATTAAATGCACTTCAAATACAAAAGTTGTTTCAAATAAATGTGTAGTCAAAGGGTTAAGCTTATAAGGATACTCCCAAAAAGAATTGGTTTAAAAAAATTTAAAAAAAAAATGCCTTTTAATTTATTTGTGAGCAAAGGAAATCGATTATTTTCAACACAGACATTTTGCATTTATAAATAACTTAATTACTTTATTATTATATGAGTGAGGGTTATATATCTTAAACAAATAAACAAGAACTAAGTAAATTCGTCAAAATGATTATAATGTAATTAATATTTGTCGTACAAGACATACTACATGAAAACAACAATTAAAAAATAATGTCATTTTTCTCAAGTTCTGAGGGTTTTAAAAGAAAAACATAGGTACTTGAAAAGAAAAATCTTAAAACTTATGTTTATTAACTAGTTTAAAATACAGTGCAATGCATATCAGTAAAACAATTTATCATAACTTCATGATTAAAACCTATTATGAACAATCCAGAAGCTCTCACTTTTCTGCAAAAATATTCAAGTGACAGTACAATATTCATTACTTGCCTTTCATTTTATTGTCAAAATTAGTTAATTTTTTTGCATTAAGTACAATTAAAATATGCTTATTGAGTAATAAATATTGGTAATTGTTTATTTTTATGACCTCCAGCTTGATTTGGCGATTTGCAGATTACACCATGATAATGGGTGTACTTATGGATTTTGAAATTACACCAAAATTGCCAAATTCCATTATACATAAACTGTTAAGATAATTACATTTCTATGTTTACTTGGCTATTTCAACACCTCTTAAAGAAAGTCAGAACTTAAATTTCTTTAGATGTTGCCTATTTTCAGATGCTAACAAGATCGCCAATACTGAGTAGACAGTCGCCAAATTGGAGATGATTTAATATTTTTTTGTCAACTTATTGTGGGACTGTAAAAATAAACAAGTACCTAAGAATGTATTATTTTAAAAATAAATTTCTAAGATATTGGGAATGTCACAGCATTTGGGAAGATATTGCAAAAAATATCATATTTCAGTCTCATTATGCCTATTTAAATAATAGTTGTGAATTCTGTATCATTCATAAAAATTTTACAAACTTATATACATATGCAGAATTTTACAAAACTATAAACCTATTCTGTTTTCAATGTATCCTTTATAAAATTCTTCACAAACAGCAAGACAAAAATATTTTTAACATCTATAATCCAATAATTTTAAAAGAAATATAGTATGTTTTAATTTAATACACAGTTCCATTTAATTACATTTCAAATACCAGTTTCCACAAAAACTGAAATTTTAAAAGAAGTGTGGATTCTAAACAAATAAAAGTTTAAAGAGAAAATTTTACAAAAATTAAAAAGCAGAAACAAATTGAATAATGTAAAACTATTTCACTTTTATCTCGATAAGCAAAACAGGTTTATCTTATGAAAATCATTTACTAGAAATCATAAAAATTCATACTTTGCAAATAATATGGATAATAAATCAAAATAGAAAAGAAATAATGGAATCCATTTAAATTTCAAATAAGAATGGCTTATTTTACTATAAATAACAATCATATACAATCTTTTAGAACAATTTTCTATTACAAATATGTTTCTGAGCATAGGAATTTAAAAAATAAAAATGAATATTAACCCTTTGGATCCATTGGGTTAATTATTTGGTATAAACAAATATGGACATATCAGAACCTTCCATATTTGTTTGAATTTGTGTTTCCATATTTTTTTTTTTTTTTTTTGTAATTCTAATTTGCTTAAATTATCTCAATATCATGTTGTATATATTCTTAATAATAAGAAATAAATGAATTCTTATATAAAAGCTACTGCTTTCACATGTTCAAAAAATTAAATGCACTTCAAATACAAAAGTTGTTTCAAATAAATGTGTAGTCAAAGGGTTAAGCTTAAAAGAATACTCCCAAAAAGAATTGGTTTAAAATAGTTTTAAAACAAAAAATTAAAAAATTTGCTATTTAATTTATTTGTGAGCAAAGGAAATCAATTATTTTCAACACAAACATTTTGCATTTATAAATAACTTAATTACTTTTATCATTGCTAATTTTTAACCATATGTTTCTGGTTTTGGAAAAAATTAGTCAAAATTCTGCCTCCCATCTCTCTCTCTCTTTTTTTTTCAAAATTTTTTTACTCTTGCCTTTTCTAATCAATTTATTTCTTTTTAAGCAATCATAAAAATACTATAATCTTATTTATTAAAGCATTTCTAATCAAAATAAAACTGATTCATTATAAAAATTTTCTAATTCGGTTGCAATTTTGTACCAAATTCTTTAATTAACTCTACCAGATGGGGAACATTCTAGAAGAATACATTTTCCTATCTCCACTGATATAATGTGTAACTGTAGTTAGAATTTATTATATAATCTAATTTCTACACATACACATTATTATTGTTGTTGACAGATTAATGACCTATATACAGTCACTGAATACTTTTGTTTCACAAGCAATTTTGATTGTTCTTATATTGAAAAATAAAATAACATTTAGTTTTGAATTTTACTTTCACATCTGGGTTGGTTTTATTGATGCTTTTGTCTTTTTAAAACAGTAATAACATTTATTTAAATAATCAATTTATATCATTTTTTTAAATATCAAACCAAAATAAAACCATATTTGCTGTTATCATGAAACGTTAACAATGTTTGAACAATATTACTGACCATTAATAAAACTATTATGAAATGTTTTTGCTGCATTTAGATCTATGCTATATGATTAGCTATTTTATAGATGTAGAATCATTTAATATAAAAATGGCATTAAGTAGCATATTTGTACTTCATTTTATTTTATATCTAACCTTATCTGACAAAACCTGCAAGAACAATAGCAACATTGCAATCATCTATGCAGTTATGTTACATCAATACAAATGCTCAGCAAATATTTGCCTGAGTACTCAAACACTTAAACCTGCAATTTAACAGGTCATAATGCTTAATAATAATATAAGCTTATATTGCCTTATGTCAAAGCTAAAATTTAACAATATTCTTGTATCACACAGAATGGAGTTAATTCAAGTGACACAAATATCACTATACAATTATTATCGCTTAATGTTTAGCTGCACATGGTCACACACTGTTTTGATATCACATTCTTTTTCTTACCAACAAAGTGCAGAATGAATTCCCAAATTAAATTGGTGCAACACATTCAAGATAAGTTTGATTTGATTCCTTTTCAGAACTTTTTTCTTATAACCTGAAATTCTTTTTATTACGATACGAACTATAAAAAATTATTAAATACTAAGCAGTAATTTAGTTCAACTTCATTCTAAGAATATTTTGGTCTAAAATGCATAATATAGTGAATATTAAAAAGAATAATACAATAATATATTTACAAATCCAAGACTAATTCTAAAATTTAATTATTTACAACTGTACAACAGCTTATGGAATCTTATTTTTGTTACAAAAGATGGCAATATTTTTTAAAAAATAATATACATTAACTTTCACTGGAAAGTTTATTCACCAATCATCATCAAATGGGCATTATGTTCATTACAACCAAAATGAATTGCATTACAGCATGTAAACATAAAATTTAACACATTGTTAGCAGAATATTTCTGCAAATCCAAGATGGATAGCCATCAATTTTATCAATTTGCAAGCAAAATTACATTTTAAATTGAACAAAAACCTTTTTGAACAAAACTTAAACAGTTTTTTTTTTTTTTTTTACAAACTGGACCTTCAATTGGAGTTAGAATTTATTTTTTAATTAACAATAATAATACATAAGATTAAATTTTAAAATAAGATTTTCTACTAATTTAGAATATACTAAATTTTTTCATGTTTCTCACAACATAATATATTTTGTAGAAATTGTCTAGGCTATGGCATAATTCTAACAATAGCGAAGAAATGAAAGGAAAGATAAATTTAATATAGTTATGACTTTGGTCTTCCTTTCAAAACTAAATCCTCAAATAAACCATTACCCAAATAATACATCTAAAATCCAATAATGCACAATGCTTAATTCAGTTCCTATACTTTAGTGATAGCATATGTTTATTCACTTCCTACAAAGTGTTAAAAGAGAAATTTCTTTATCACTCAGTATACAAGAAGACTGATATAAAAAGAATGATTTATATATAATAAAAAGATGCACCATTAATATTTAATAAATAAAGATTGCATATGCTTCACAGTCCTCAACTGCACAGTTTTAGAAAAATAGATTTCTATCACAATTAAAATAATTTTCTTTATATATCTCAAACACTGACATCTAGATTTTAAGGAACATTCCTGCTCAGAAATTATGGCATAAAACCCCCAAGATATTTTTTTTTTTGTAATAACTTAATGGATAAAATAAAAATTAAATATTTAGCAATCTATGTAATCTAATATTAAAACTGAATTAAGTATGACTATATTATTAAAATATAAACAGAAGTATGGAACACAAAAATAGATAATTTATTTTTGCACTCGCAATAAAAGTGTTACTATAATTGATGATTAATTCGCAAACATTTTCTGATTTAATATGATCCTGATTTTATATAAATTGATCATTCGTATAATTAAAAAAGCAAAAATTTTAAGATTCAACACGAAGCATGTCAAACTCATTTGAAAATCCACCCATATAAAATGTTTCAATGAAAATTCTGTAATGCAACTTCATTAAAAATATTCTAATAATTAAAAAAATGTACAAATATTTATTGACCATTAATAAGAAAACATGTTAATAAATGATTATTCATAAGGTATCTATGAAATGATGACATATGTCCAAAATTGAAATATTTCATTCATTTTTAGCACAAATATTTATACAGTAATCAAATACTTACTATAATATCTATTAGATTATTAGATTTGTATCCTTCATTTATATTGCTTAATAAGAACAATTTGATTTAAAGAAATTAAATTTATTAAAATAAAATTAATTGTTGCTTTACAAGATTTATTACATAATATTATACATCAAGAAGTGTTATGTACAAAAAGTAATAAATAAGCTACCTTTTTGGCTTCTTAAGAAATAAATATAAATATGCTTGACAAGGTTTGGTGAGTTAAAATCACCTATTTCAAGATTTCGATTATTAGTTAAGCGAATTAGAAAATTAAAAAAAAAAATTATCAATTAATCCCAATATAGAACAAGACAAAGTTCTAAACAAGATTCTGGGAACATGTCTATTCGTTGATTTTCTCAAAGGCATAATACCTCCCAAGCCCAGAGGCAAAACTTTAGCTTCTAGTTTATCAAGATTCAAATTAAAACTAGAACAAAAAATATGATTATAAATATTTGTAACTAGTTTTTATGTTTTATTTTATTTCTTTCATAATTACATAACTTTTATGCTTTACTTTTGAAATAAACTAGTTTTGTTTTCTTCTAATAATTTAAGTCCCTTAATATTACGTAATCTTCCACTTTGTTTATTCTGCCTGAACTAACCTTCTAATTTGACATGCTTGTTTAAGAATATTTTCATGCAATCTCTAAGTTTAAATTTTTTTAGTAAATTAAAGAAATGGTTTTTCTTAATAGAAAAGTTTAAAAATATATTATTGTGATATTAAATTATTTATTATTACAGTATTAAAAAATGCAATGATTTTATAAGGAACTTAATTATCCCCCCTCACAATCATAAGGCAATAAAATATTCTGTTTGATATACAGATAATAAAAATTCCTGTAGAATTTTTTACATTGTTTCTGCAACTGTTTTTTAAAGAGTGAAGGGGAGGAGATAAAAACTAAAAAGCTCTCTAAAATGATAAGCAGTCATAAGTCATATCAACATACTCATTGCAAATAGCATATTCCTTTTCCTACAATGTCAAGAAAATTCATACAATGTACAAATATATACAATGTACTAAAGTTTTATTTTTAATTGAACATAGCTGAGGATTCCAAAATTCATTCTTCACTGCTGATGCAGGTATCACAAACACGTACAGGGTAATTCCACCCTCTGGAATGCACCGGTTTTCTAGACTTGGAGCAGTCTTGACAAACACCTTCACCACATGCTCGACAATGGTGTTTGGACACTTTAGGTCCAAACTCTGTTTTACATACATGGCAGTGAGTTAATTCATGGTCAGGAACCCAATAAGATGGGCGAGCTGAGTCTTTTATAAAACCTTTTAAAAATACAAACATCAGCTATGAAATACATAGACAGTAAAGCAAAAGTAATAAAAAAGAATAATTGATTGTAAAGTAAACTTAGGGAAAATCAGGAATGATTAATCACATAAATATTTTGTATATAGATATTTCGGTGCCATATCAAAACATGTAAATGTTATTAGAAACCAGATAGTTTTCCCAAATTTAGAGAATGTCAATGATGAATATCTATTTAAATATTTCGCCTGCATATTTCTTTAAAATCTTAAAATTGATTTATTATGCAACCAACAAATAATTTTAAAAACCAGATTGAATCTCCTGAGCTTTTAGTGACCTTGACAATGTCATTGTATTCAATTATCAGTTTCTATTACTTTTGTATTATTAGCATGACAGCAATTAATCATCACAGATGTCAATCTTAGCTAAAATTTTATTATGTCTGTCAACAATGTGTGTGTGTGCTTTTGTAATAAGTTTGACATGACATGATTAATTAAGCTTAAAATTTATAAAATGGCATGTAGTTAAGCAAAAACCTTGCTAATGGCATATGGTTAATACATCAATGTCTAATTTTCTCCTAAATTTTCCTAGTTGATGATTTATGTGGACTATAAGTTTGGCAATCTTCCAGTCATATAGAACATATGTGAGGAATCCAATTGTAACTGATAATATTTCTCAGAATTCAATAATATTCCTTTGAAATAAAAATCATTCATAAATTTTCATTTCACTTCAGTTAAAATATAACAAGGCTAATTTAGTGAACATTTTAATTCTAAACTACTTTTAAGCATAATTTTGTCAGAATTTATAGCAAAATACTAATTTAAATCAAAAAGTAAAGATTTAAATCATAAGCAAAGTATCACAAGATAAATAGGAAAAAAAAAGCAGCTTACCTAGAGGATAACTAACAGCTGATGCCATTGTTCCTAACGTGGTATGCACAGCTTCACCAATTTTACGAACTGTTACTTCTGGAGGATTATGGAGATTCTGCACATTCGAAACATTGTCTGCAACAAAGCCTTTTTCACAATCTTTGTTGGAAAAGGTGTGAGAGAAAGAATAAATGGAAGTATTCAAAAACAAAAAACAAACGGCAAAACAAAATTAATAATAGCAATATACCATTCTGAAAGCATTTCTTGCACACACGAACAGGTGAGGAGCCCCATGTTGGAACAACTTTCGATTCTGAAGCACATTCTTCACAAAATCCACCTCCACACATTCGACAATGGTGTTTGGTTTCGAGATCTTCAAATTGTTTGGAGCAATAACCACAATGCTGAAGGGAAATATATATATATATAAAAAAAGTTGTTGTATTTCTAAAAATAGCAGAGTAAACCAAAAGATTAAAAGAAATTCAAAAGCAAAACAGGATTTGCATCATTGGCAAAATATATGTGGGTGTAACAATTTTTTTTAATATCCATCATGATTAGAAAGAGAATAAGAAGTAATTTCATTATAAGATTATGGTTCATAGTATATATTTTTCCTTTGTTAGAGAAAAATACTAATATCAACTATATAAATTTATTTAACTAATATTATTATGGACAAAGTGACGAATCACAAATATGATTGTTCTACAGCTGTTTTAAAGGATAATAACCAAAGAAACTCTGCATAATTTCTTATGAATCCATATAATGATTATTTCTGCAAAGTAAGCCCATTCCAGGGGTGTTTGTGGAACCCCAAAAAATCCCCTGAAACTTTTACGGACTTACTACCGACATTTTGGAGTTTCGAGAAGGAGGGGGGGGAAAAATGAAAAATTACGATTATGAAGTATTGAATGACCTAATTATAAAAGTTCAATGAATTACCTTTTTTGCAAAATTAATAACCATTAATTTTGCAAAATTAAGACCTTTCAACCCAGGTCACGTGATCGCACATCTGGTCGAACGAAGTCTCTCCCTTTTTTTTCTGCCGCGCCTAATTGCCGAAAAGAATAAAGAAGAGAATGTCCGGGAACAGGGGGAATGAGTCATAACTCGCAATAAGGAAAGAACAAAAAAGAAGTTTTTCCCCCCTTTTCACGCATTATCACTGCCTTTGGAGAAAGAAAGGAAAAGTTTTCACCACACACACTGACCTTGCGTTTTCTGCTTTCAAAGCAAACAAAATTACCCAGATCAAAATAAATAATTCATTATTATTCCTACTTCCTTTTGAACGACGATCCCCGGAATTTCCGGGTATCAAAGCTCAAAATCCCCGGAATTCCGGGGTTTCCCCGGAGCACAAACACCCCTGCCATTCTGATTAAAATATGCATAGATCACCTTTCTGATAGCAGTAAACCAATAATAAATGACACATATATTGTAATTTTTATCTTTAGCTTGCTTTATTCAATGATGTAAGCTTTAAAAACTTCAAATAACACAACAATATTCTTTTATGGCACTTTCAGAATTGTCCCATTGAATATCTATACCATAACAACAGTATGGATATTGAAAGGAAAGCAATTTGACTGAGCAATTTTAATAAGCTTGGACAGACAAAAAAAAAAAAAATCTGCATATTTATTTGCAGTTAATTATATGTAAATAAAATAAAAATATGAAAGGATGTTTCAAATCAGGAATAAAGATATATTTCAAAATTATATAGTTAAAAAGATTGTGGTGATTTTTTGTCCTGTTTTTGCTGTTATTAGTGGTGATATATTGGCTGTTGCGCCTTATCCATTTTTTTTTTTTATTGGCTGATTATTTATCAGCTTCCTTTATTTATTGGCTGATTATTTATCAGCTGCATTTTTTTTTTCTTATTGGCCGATTATTTATCAGCTTCATTTTATTTATTGGCCGATTATTTATCAGCTTCATTTTATTTATTGGCCGATTGTTTATCAGCTTCATTTTTTTTTATTTATTTATTGGCTGATTATTTATCAGCTTCATTTTTTTATTTATTTCTGGTAGAGGGCGCTACAACAGTTGTATGAAGGTTTTTTTTTTTGCGTATGACGTCATCGGGTCACCAATGTTGCTATTGGCGATAGGCGAGGATCGAACTCGCAACCTTTGGGTTCGTAGCCGAGTAACAAGACCACTAGACAAAAGAAATTTCTCATATCTCGTAGCTGTTATCTGGCTTATAAAGCGTCACCACAAGATATCTCTAAAAGAGATTACAATAACTTGCCCATTACGGGTTCAGATAAAGAATTTTAAAACTTTGTCATAATTCCTTTTATTTACTTACATCAGCAATAATTTCCAAAAGTTCAATTACCACCAACTGATCTTTTTCTGGTGAGAATAATTCGAATTTCACAAATCTCAAAGAGACAAATACAATTTTAATTAACTAGCCTTCTTGCTCTGGTACAAATCAATGACAAAAATTTATTCTTTCCAAGTAGGAACAATGACTGAATATTTTAAAAACATAAGCATTTCTTTGGGTGTTAAAAGGGAGGAAAAAAACATCATTTGTCAAATTAAACCATCCTTTTCTCCTCCTCCCTCAAATTCTGCCTTGTTGCCAAAATTTGGAAAAGAAATCAAAATTGCTTCATTGATCTCTGTCTCACGATATCAAGAAGACATCACTCGACTATAGTCCTTTTGAGGGAAATGGAAACAGACCTTTTTGTCTTTGAATGGAATGTGGTTTCATAAAAAAAGATGCAGTATAAATTCTTTTATGTTTATTTTAATTATTCTACTGAAGCAGCCTTTCAATACAATACCTCGCTTTCGATTTAATTAACATCACAATTTTTTAAAACCATACACCTATATCATTCTTTTTTCATCCATCATTAAATCAATGCTTCAGGAACTATAATGTATACTCACACTTATATTAGAATTCTTAATCCAATATGAAGGAGCAATCTGATCAGCAACCCAGCTAGAAAGAACTTTGGTTGGCTTGGCCCCTAAAGTAGTGACTATTTCAGATACAGTTGACAAATTATCTATAACATATTGAGCAGTATTTTGTGGTGCAGGTGTAGAACCATCAAGCTGTAATGAAACATACAGAAGTTGATCTATTAATGCAATGACATAACTTCCAATAACACACGTTTTATATTTAAATATTGCTTTTATTTGCTTTCTTACGCTATTGTGGAGGGAAAATAGTATGAATCATTTTCACTGGCATAATGCCCCTGATAGGCCTCGGCCTTCCTCAGTATTTCATTCTATATTCTTCTGTTCTTAGATAATGTTTCCCAATTTGTCATCTTAATAGTTTTCAAGTCTTTTTTCAGTCAATCCAGCTAAGTTTGGTCCCCCTCTTCTTCAAGTACCAAATGATTTAGCCAAAAAAATCTTTGTAGTAGATTAATTGTCATCTAATCTTAAGTGCCCTGCCCATTTAACCTTCTGTACTGCTATAAATTTAATAAGATATGGCTCTTTAAAATAATTTGAAATTTCTGAGTGGTTCATCTTCAACAATAATTATCACATTTAATTCTGCCAAATATACTTCTTTCAAAGATAGAAAGAGTCTTTATCTTTCTTAGTTATTGTCCATGTTTCAGAAGCATATGCAAAAATGGGCTTAATCAAAGTTTTGTAAATGAATAATTTGCTTTTTCTGCTGAAATTATAAATTTCTAAAAGCATCTGTCAGTAAATATGACTTTGTTGGGAACCTCTGTCATTATGTTAAAAAAAATCTTTAATGAGTACAATTATTCACTTTTAGAAGGAAATCTAATATAAGAACATATTTGAAAAAAATATGTAAAATTAGAATTGCAATTAAAAGCATAACAATCCCATAAAAGTATGTAAATATTTTATATTTAAAATAAATTATTTTAATATGAAAAATTATGTTTGTCAATAATGGAAATAATAGAAAAGCATCATTTATTATTAGAGCAGAAACACTTACCTGAGGCCATACATGACAGATTTCAGTGCGAACACAAGTTTCCCACGGATTTTGATTGCCATACCAATACTGACGACTTCTATATATTACTCCACACTTGGCACACTCAAGGATATATCTAAGTGGTAATATCAAGTTAAAATCAACTCTAATAGCATAAAGCTTTAGAATTCATATGCATAATGAAAGACATGACGAAAATCAACCAAGAGTAAATCCTATAAAATTATAAGTAAATAATTCTTTTAGTTAAAAACACTGAAAAATAATTTATTTAAAAAAAATCACATTAAACTCAATTACAGTACAAGAAAAAATTAATGACATTAATTTGAAACACATAAGTCTAAGGCCATTTCACATTCCCAATCAAGAGAAAAACAGTAATATAGAAGCAAAATTTTAACAAATAAATTACACTAGAAAATTAATGTTAATAAATAAATAGCATAATTAAACAAATATTTTAGAGTGAGGAAGTTGAAAAATTTCATTTATATAAACTTATATTTCATTTTGGAAGAATTTGTATGAAATCATACAAAATAATGAATTACTACATTTCCTTGTGAAATCCATTTGTTAATTATTTCTTAAATAAAAAAAGAATAGTCCCATATTATTTAATTAAAAGAAATTCCAACATTTTCCATTTTTAACTTTTTTTTTTTACTAGCATTTTCTAAAATAATAATTTCAGGGGGGGGGGGCATAAAAGTATGAACAGTAATGTTTGTTTGACCTATATTTTTCTTTTAATCTTCATAAATTTTGAAATTATAAAGTTATTTTAGGTCAACTTGTTTCATTTCTACCAAGAAAGAATATAAAATTTCAAATGACATGGAAAATCTTTAGGGTATCATGCTGAATTTTTCAGCTAAAATTGAATGATTTAATATTAATAGTAATAATAACAATCATTTGCACCTCACTTCTTTTCGTTTACCCTATAAAAGGAGGGGGGGCACTGTAATGATAGTTCCAATAGTTTTTGACTGTATTTACATTAAATGCCCTGGACTGTCAATTTTTTTTAATAAAGTTTTTCTTATTCTGCTGATTTCAGTTTCCTTCTTTTTAATAATGTAGCAAAAAATTGAACTAAAATATTTTAAAATGGAGATTTATTTAAACAGCAGGGGAAAGCTAACTTTTTTGCATTTCTATCAACATTAAATTTAATCTAGCATTATGTAGTAACTGAAATATTTGAAGATTTAAACTTTTCTTCTAATCATAATAATCATTGTTTTGAATCTTCTGTCTTATTTTTTTACTTCTAAATAACAATAGTTCATTTGATTCAGATATTTTAATCTAAAAAAAATATTCTGTTGAAAAGTTTTAATATATATTACCAATTTAACTAAATGATTACTATTAATATTAATCCAGCTAGTCAACAAAGGGAATTAATTCTAAATAAAAAATAATTAAGTAAATTTAAAATAATAAAACACATATTTGCATTTGTGGTTCCTTCTGGGTGTTTACTTTTCAACTATGGAATAATGTAATTTACCCAATAATTATATTTTCATTTCTACAACAAGAGACTAAAAAAAATTATAAACAACCAAATCTTGAAACAGTTTTAAAAAATAATAAAATTAATAATAAAACTAGTTTAGACATAAAACTGAACAATGATTCTTATTACTATTCCATTTTGAAACAAAGTAAATGTTATTTTGGAATGGGGATAATGAATATGAATTATAGTCAGATAACACCCATTTTAATGCCACAAGCTAGAAAATGCTTGAATGAATAGAATCTTACATTTGCATTCATT
The DNA here is from genome assembly GCF_947563725.1 of Argiope bruennichi. NCBI lineage: Eukaryota > Metazoa > Arthropoda > Arachnida > Araneae > Araneidae > Argiope > Argiope bruennichi. Next base: position 64,749,790 of record NC_079154.1, read on the forward strand.
TTTTATCTTATGAATAGAAAGTACCGAGATCATCAAATTATTTCAACTAGAACATTTTGAAGAATTTCCATGTTTCAAACTTCCAGAGTTTGAAAGATCTAATTTTGGAATTATGACTGTGAACACAATAACTTAAAACCAGACAAGTGAAATTTAGTACAAGGTCTTCACAATGAATTTGTACATTTCAATCAAAATTAATTCATAGGCAGTTTTGTGTTTTGAATGCAAACTAACTACAAAATGTTTTAGTTGCTAAAATAAAGATCTGTATCCAATTTTGAAAACCCAATCCTTCAAGTGATTGATTGTCTATCACTCTGAATATTTGCATGCAAGCTAACAAAATAATTCAAAACTACAACAACTTAGATAAATATGGTATGTGATCTTGTTACTGTCAATGCAATTCAATGTCAAATTTGTGTTTGAATCAGGCAACAACAACAACAAAAAGTCAAACTACATGCTTTGTTTTTTCCCCCACTATACTACAATACACAAAATGTGACTCTGAATATATATATAATTATTCCCTTCTCACATTCATGACCTTTCTCAAAGTCCACAATTCTCATGTGGTACAGGTGGGATAATGTTTTGATTAGAAAATATGGGATCAAAATTTCATAGAATACCACTCCTGCAGGCTATTAAAAAATTCTGATATTCATAAAAGATTATGGGGTTTCAGTATAATATGAGTAAAAATAAACAAAATAAAATGCTGTAAAAAATTAGGATACCACTACAGAAGTTATGCAATTAAAAAATATAGAATAATCACAAATATCAGATATCTATATACATACATAATAAAACACAACAAATTAAAATTAATGGATTTTTTTATTTAACATAACAATAACAAAATAATTTCTTAATTGAATAAATGATACTTTTATATAACACGACTACAATAGTATAAGAATCTAATTTGGAAGTACTAATTAATAAAAATTTAAATTCCACATACCCAGCCCAAGCAAACTTTGCAATGCCTAACCATGAAGAATCATTGTCCTCCATAAGCTTTGGGGAAACTACAATTTTTTCTCCTCTCTCATAACATACCTAAAATCGTAAAAGAGTGTTAATTGTCTATATGAATATAAAAATAGCATTTTAATTTCCTGATAAGGCATTTTAAAAATGCTGGAAAAACATTACCTTGCACAAATATATTCTGTTCTCAAATTGATGTTGATAGACACATTGAGTAGAAGATGCATGAGGTACATCATCTTTTTCATGATTCATACTATTGGTGCAACGAGATCTAAAATAATATTAAAACCTTTACAAAAATTCAAAAAGATATTTTCTTGCAAAGCTAAAAACAAGTTCTCATTAAAAAAAAAATCAGAATAAAAGAAAACTGTGCGACTTTAAAATAGATTAGCAACACTATTTATTACTTACAGAATTTATCTTCCAGATTTATTTCAAAACATAATCAAATTGCAATTTTTTTTGTTTATTCTTATTGAACAACTTAACATGCTTGCATTAAAGTAAAGTAAGAAATTAATGAGATTTTCAAAACAGATTTCAATTTATAGAATGTAAAATAATTGTAAAATATTAAATGTCCTAATACAAGAAAAAATATTTTTATTTTACAAAAACATTATGAAAATTGTACTTTAACATGCACAGAACAGAAAAGAAAAATCACCTGCAAATCATAAATTATAAGTAATACAAACAAAAAAGTTACCAATTAAAAATGTAAATAAAAAAAATCAATTAAAAAAAACTGAATATTCAAATTAAAAGTTGATATCTATTATTTTCTAAAACAAAGAAAAAAAATTATATGTAGCGCGGGTTTTTTTTGTATATTTTATTTTAATAGAGAAGAAGAGCAAAGTTTAAAAGCAATTTTTATGTTTTTAGAGCATTTCTATATATATATATATATTAAAGCTTAACTCTATATTTTGGTAAAGAAATATATATATATTAAGATACCACATTTTAGTTTAACAATTGATGTAAAACATGTTGCTCTTATATTTTACATTTTTTCTTTTATTCTTATTCAATACGAATCTAGGAAAGTAAGCTTGGTTTCAAACAAATACAAAATATTAAAAGCAGAAAATGCTTACTTGCAAGATTTACAATGGGCAGAGCAAGTAAAATACTGGTCAGGAAAAGTATTAGGAATAGCTTTGTCAATATTTCCACTAAACTTTTCATTTAAAACCTACATTAAAAAATTAAGCATATCAACACAGGAATGCAATTTGTATGTATTTTAAGTTACTCAGTACATATATATGATAACATGCTTAAATAGTTATTATTATAAAAAATCTCCAATTAAACTTGGTTACTCTTCATAATACAATCAATTCAAAATTAAAATTTCTCTTAATTTTTAAAAAAATCCTATATTGTCGTTTCATATTTAAGTGTAACCATGCAAAATATTTTGAATAGCAATAACATTTCCTGTTCCTGACAATTTTAAGGAAACAAATCTATAGTTAATAAGTTACATACATAAATGTAAAAACATGTAAGATTTCAAAACAAACAGTATATTAAAACATTTTACAATTCAAGAATTAAAGGTCCTATAATCCATTTCATTTCAAAAATTTATATAAAATACTTATGACAAGGCAGAAGTGTTAGTTTAAACAATTTTATCAAGCAACCAGACATGTAATTCATCCTAAATCGAATGATAAAATATTTTTTAAATGCTCCCATTCATCAAAATAACTAAAGAATATGTAATAAAGAAAAGCACATTCTTTATAATATGCTTTAGACAATTAACAGTTTGTGAAAAAAACTTAATAGAAAAATTAATTGATTGCAATTATATACAAAAAATCTGTAGTGTAACATATTATGCTCAAAATGCAAACCCTCATTCTCATTATGTTAATTTTTTTATTTTTATAAATGCCTGTTAGAATGCATGCCAAGTAATCTCATTTTAAACTTACATAGGTGGATTTACTTAAGAAATTCCTCAAAGTACGATCCAAACGTCTCATTTTTAGAGTTGCCTATCAAGAAATAGTATCTAAGATTCTGATATTAATAATTTAAAAAGAAAGCATAATTACTTATTATTTTTAAAATCAAAATTTTAAATAAACTTTAAAAATAAATATCAGAAACATCCCACTTGAAACAAATGAAAAGTATGACTTGTATTTCTTAATTATATTTTTGAACTAAAAATTATTTACAGAAAATTGATACCATGCATTAAATTTATTCTGAAATTTTCATTTGTGAACATATCAAAAATAACTTTGCTAGTTGATAAAGAATTAATCTATGTTCCAGTTGAGAAAGAATTAATTGCTGGTTCATTTAAATAAAAAACACTATTATTAAACTAATTATCATTGAATAGCAAGTAATAATTATTTTGGTTATATGTACAACATTAAAAGCTATTTTGATTACCTTAAATTAATTTTCTGTATTTTGAAAGTATATGATAAATCATTTAATTTTAAATGATAAAAAAAACTGACAATACTTGACAGATCCAATTTATATAAATTTTTAAGCATGCAAATATTAATTCATGTATGGAGATTAATTATTAATTAAATGCATTCTACTGTTTCCTGCATAGAATACTATGTAGAATTTCAGAACATTAGTCCTTTAGAAAACAGCCAAAAGGAATTATATTTTATGATATATATTAGTAAATTTTTTTCTAAAATAATAGAATTAATACTAGTTTTACATTTAGAAATTTAGGAATATTATCAAAGTAAAGAAAATTAGGAATATTAGGAAGTGAACAAAATAAATTTAATATAACTATAACATTATAGTACTAGGAGTCATCAAAACATGCACAAATTTTTAAACACAGGTAATTTAGGCAGCAAATAGCTTCATAAATATTCATAGTGGCAACAAAAGATTCATCATGACAGTTTGTACCTCATTACAACTGACAGATACATAAACTGCAGTTTAATAGAGTTAAAACATTAAAAATAGAACCAGTTTTAATTTTTATGTTAACTCAATCATTTACATTATCCTGATCATTAAGACAAGACAAAGGTAGCTCTTTACAGTATGCTAAAAATGTTAAAGTATTAAGAATATTCTAACTAAAAGAGCTATATTACTATTATATTCAAGCAAACAACTTTTAAAAGCATGCTTAAGAAGTAATATACAAAATTATACCTTCAAAACTTTAAAAATAACTCCTGGTGCTCTGGGAACTCGAACAGTAGAATTTTGAACATGTTTTTCAATTTTCTGTCTAAGCTTGTCAAAATTGGTTTTCCCCGAGTTGCTGCAGATACCCAAGTACTCAATACTACTGAAAGCATCTACTTTAAGTCCATTGTCTTGAAATTTAGCTCTCAAGTACAATTCAGGTTCAAGATTATCATCTGTCAGAAATAAATAATAAGTTTAATTTTATTTAATAAATAAATAATAATTAAATAAAATTCATTTTATTTAAAAAAAAAAGCATTTTCTTGTTATAAAATATTTTTAATCTTATTTGTTTAGTTAATTTTGAGTAAATCATTTCAATACCTTTGACATTTCTTACTTTAAAATTTTAACAAAAGGAATTAACTGAATTTTATTGGTACTTTAAAGAAATTTCTCACTGAAGAAGTAGCTCACAAATAGCCCTTTATTTAAAACGTATTTTAGTATTTAATGTCTCCACATGACACTTTCTAAGTATAAATTTGAAGACAGCCAAACAGCTCTGGTTAATAATCAATTACCATATTATAGTCATTACAATATATTCCAATTAAAGTAACTGACATAAGCCAGTATTACTTATATGAAATATAAGTGTTATAAGAGAAAGAGTCAACATCAATCAGCTGTCTGCCAAGTACAAAAATAAAAATTTCATAATTTTATATTTTTAATTATTTAAAGTTTTCAAAATCATAGAGAAAACTTCAAGTTTAATGAAAATATCTGCAAGAAACTGTCATGGAAATACATTAATCTCACTTAACTTACAAGCACTGATTCAATATATTGTCATATTGAAATAAAGTCAAGAACAAGATTCTCATTTCCACTGTGAAACAGCATCATTACACATAAATACATATAATTATAAAAGGATATACTGCCAAAGTAAACTATGAAAAACAATTATAATATTCTGGAATTGAGTTTTCAATTATTTTGATATTTCTGAAATTTAAGAATATATATATATATATTCTTATTTTTAAAAATTTGTGCAGCATAGCGTAACTTTTATTTAAATTATTCAAGCACTTCCAATGATTTTTTTAAGTGATGTATGCTATGCAATGTTGCATATTTTTAAAAAAATGTCACAAAATAGTCAGTATTAGTCAATTCCAAATAAAATCATATGCATACATACGAGTTACTAAGAATTTTCTGTATATTCTTTACAGTGCACTAATTTAATACTGAAGAGCATCATTTTATACGTATTCATCTATGTATATCATATAGCAAATGTATTTTGGCATACTTTTAGACAAGACTTCAGTATACTGAGTCTCATGAAAGATAATAACAGCAGGCCCCAAAATTGACAAAGGTCCATCCACATTACACCGGGCGCATGCTTCTTCTAATTCTTGTGAAAAATGCTTTGTATATGCTGCAGATGCATCACCCAAGAATGAAAACATGTCATTGTGAAGTCGCTCAGCACGTGTGCGATAAATTACTATATCAGAAATTGCCAACACCTATAAAATAAAAAGTAAGAATGAAAAAACAATCAATAACAATTATTCACTTCAACAATTTTTCTTTGAACAAATATTATTAGAGTTTTCGAAATTAAATGCACACGAGAGAAGATAGCACATGCTTACAAATAATATATAAACATTTAAATATAATTTTCAACAGAATTCTTTTATTTTTTACTATATACTTATTAAATATGTATTCAAGATAAGGCCTGGTAGAATTAAAGATGCTAATAAGAAGTCCTTGAAAAATATTTTAGATAAACTAAAATTTAATGAATTAATTATTTCAGAAATAAATTTGAAAGAGGCATACGTTAAACTGTCCACAGACAAATAAGTTAAATAATAAATGCTTCGACACAAATATACTACAATTCTTAAGACAGTTTACAATATTGTCTGGCATAAAAGGGAATTATCATTTATATAAATTAATTAATGGATAATTAACATTTATATAAGCATCTTAAGACTTATTATATGGTAAAATTTGAAATTAAGCATGCTAAAAAATTTAAATTTATAAATATTCAAAACACTAATTGAACTTCATTTCCAGACAATGCCAATGCCTACTCAATATATAATATTGATTATCTGTAATTGTTTACAAAAAAAAAATCAAAATTTACAGCTAACTTGCATTACCATAATTACAGAATCAGCAGCAGATGAAATGACAAACATTAGTATTAATGCAAAGTTTATATTACCAACTGTGCAAACAAATCAAAAGTATTCAAACATTAACTTTAGATACTTATTCAATATGAAACATACTCAGTCATCTACAATAAAAAGTAACATGTTAAAATACACTACTTGTCAAATTATTACTAAATTACAGAAATTAAATAATTTATAAAATCTTTTATAAATTCTATGATTTGTCAGAAATATCTCTTGCATAGAAGAAATATTACCAGAAAAAATAAACAATTTAATAAAATTAAGATAAACATATATATTCATTTTAATAAAATACTAACTAAGTAATGAGCAAAAAAGATAGTTGCATTTAAAGGAACACGAAGCTCACAATTACTTTTTAACAGCTAAAAACATAACAAAAATATGGAACTTTTTTTTATAAATTGGTTTATTAGTTCAATAATGAGTATAAAGAATGCTTCATGCACAATAAATTATATAAGAGAAATTTTGTAAGAATTTACATAACTTCAGCAAATGTCAGTGTTTCCTAAAATTAAATCAGACTCACCAATATCTTAGAGATATGAAGAAAAGAAATTCAATTATCATGCAGTTATAATAAATCAAATTGCAATTCTCTTTGCCACTTTTAAATATCTTTGTCCTTGATACCATTAGTTTAATTAATTTTTCAACTTGCAATCACTATAGGATTTTTTTAAACAAGTACTCTTGCCAACATAATGGAACTTGGCTAATTTGAAGATGTTAAGTCACGATAAGAATTTGATTTTTTTTTTTTATAAATGAGTATAATAACAGCTTTAATAGATAAAAGATAATCTATACTTATAATAAAGCTCAATGTGTGTGTGTTGGCGCTCTACAATCCAGACCATTTGACCTACAACTACCATATTTGGTACATGTATACCTTGGAGGTCGGGAATGTGCAATTGGAGTCCCTTTTTTTGAATTTTTAAATAGAATTTTAATTATTAATTAAAAACTAACTTCCTTGCCAAAAAAATCTTCATTTCCCCAGCACCAAATGAGTAGGGCTTCAGTTATTTTTCCCCACGCTAATGAGGCTATGCTTAACATTTTTCGGCCGATTATTTCAAACGATTCTGTTTATTTTCTTAATGTTTGATGCATTTAAAATTAAACATTGTTCATTGATCGATCTGCTCATGATTACTCTGAGAAAATTTTGTTGACAAATTCTTGAGATATTATATAAATTAAGAAAGATATTCTTTACTGACCATAAGGTTTAAATGCTTAGTGACTCTGTTTTCAGTAATCATACTATTAAAAAAATGCTTTGTTTCAGAAAAAAATATTATTATATTAATTGCAGATTAATCATTTCCACTTTAATTTAAAGCATAAATTCTACAGGAGCTAACAGAAAATTAGAGAGATGCATATTATGTTATGACTGAAGGCCTTTATAATATTATGAGTGAATTATATGACTATCAAAATTTGATGTTTTAAAATATTTTGATGAAGAAGCTATTTAAGTAAGAATTACATAAAATATTTAATTATTAAAATTTTAACGAGCATTAAAATTGGCAAACTGGTTGGTCACCAAATAAAATAAACATAACTATACTTACAAAGTTTTAAAATAATAATTTGAATAATTAAATTTTATTACTACCATAAAACTGTTCGGATATAACAAGAAAAAACTTCCAAAATATACTATATAATTATCATCATTTTTTTCTTTCTTTTTTGAAAGAGAAATTTTTTTAATAACTTTTTCAATGAGTGTATATTATAGCATTAAAATCTCCAAAAGGATTATGAGCTTAAAAAAAATTAATAATAGCTTTTGATTATGTAATTTTTACCACTTTTTATGCAATTTTTAGTTTTAATTAATTTTTAGTTAGAATTTGAATTAAGCAAGTTCTACTGCACTCAAATAATATTTATTTTTTGTTCTGAACCTACCTTAAGCAGCATCCGAGCTCTTTTGTTTGGATTTGATGCTTGTCCCAGGAATCCTTCTGTATCTATTGTAATAATACCCAAGGAAGGGCAGTATGCTGCCCACACTCCAACAGTACAGGATTCTTGAGCTGCAGATGTCTGGAAAACCTCTTTTCCATTGTAGAAAGTATGATTTAAGGTATATGATTTTCCATCACCAGTATTTCCAAATATAGAAACAACTTTTAAATGCTTATTGCCACAACCTAAATATTCTATAAATTGTTCAGCATCTTTAACCTGTTTAAACAGAAGAAAATATAATTAAAAAATTATAAACATTTTTGTTTATTAAGCGATAAAGAAAAAGAGTGATGTAGAAAAAAATTCAAGTAATTACAATAAAAATATTAATTTCAAATAAAACTATCAACTATATAATCATTTTTAATAACAAATCATTAATCATTTCAAGTTGTTCTGCTTATCTGTTTTATTTTATTTAAACTTCTTACATCATTAGCAATTATAAATTAATAAAATCTTATTATTTAGTTTCAAAGAATACTATCTACCAATCTTTCACCAATCAATAATAATTTAATATAGATATTCATAATAAATATTAAAGTTTTGATAAGGACATACATTTATTTTAAATGAACTAAAGTGAGAGGATAATAGTTATATCAATCATGAAGAATCAGAGAATAATTTATAAAATGTTTTAGTTTCTGACAGAATGAGGGGATATTCAGATTTTCATCCATTTACAAATATGAAAAATTCCCTGCCATGCAGTTTATTAATATGCCACTAAAATAGAATTTCTGTGCTATAATAAATTTTAAATTATATCAATATAAATCTTTATATATTGAATCAATCCAAATTTAAAATACTAAATCCAATTATGAATGAATTTATAATTGGTGTTAAATTCGATAAAAAGGTTTTAAATAAAACATAGTATTTGAGATTCTACATAAAAAAACATGATATAAATATAGAATACACATAAAAAAAAATGATTGCCAATAAATAAGAATCAGAATGACTTAACTCCCTAGTTCCGTTTTATCCTTACCTGAAGCTGTTCTTTCTCATTAATAAGTAAAAAGCTCTTGGGTTCTTTCGGAGCATTCTTGCATTTATATTTTGATTCCAACTCGTGTTCGAGAAAGTCAGGTAATGAATCACCAATATTGGAACTTAAGGACATCATTTTTTTGATATCCAAAGGAGACAAATCCTCTCCGTAATTAGGGGTATTTGTTCCTTCAACTAGTGGTAAATATTCGTCTGGTATCTCATCACATGAGAGGAATTCATCCGACGGATTTACAAATTTTGTCCTTATGTGAGTTTTGTTCGCCTGACAATGAACAATATGATCACAAACAAAACAGTAATTACAGCTACACTGGATGCAAGTTAAATCCGCAAAATTCCGATCTTCACAAGTACCTTCACAAAGTTCTTCGGACGATGGTTCCGATATTACTTCTCTGTCGTGTAAATTTAAACGAAAATCTTCGTGTAATAAAGCTTCGCAGGCTTCACACTGATTAGAATCGCACTGTTTACAATAAAATACAGCATACGGTTTGTTTCCTCTGCATGCTAATCTCTCGTCACAAACTTTCCTAGAACTTCTTACCTTTGTTGCTTTAAATTTTAACAAACGCGAGTTAGCTACAGAAAGAGGTTTGGTAGACATCAAAGCTGAGTTGCGTCACTCATGACATCGATAAAAAAAACAATTGCGATGACATGCTCTTAATCATCAAATGGAAACAGAAACGAAAAATGAATATTTTGTTGAAGGTCGGAAGTTTACCAACATTACATGTAAAAAAAAAGCTAAGTCACCTCGGTGCCACAGAGATTCACAACAAAAATACAAACCAGGAAAGAAAGTCTTAATTTATTTATTTTTTTATTTTGTTGTTTCGATATATGACTTCAGCATAAATATATGATGAAATCACACAAAAAATGTTCACTTTTAATTTTCGAACCAAAAATAACTATAAAATTATTATTTAAACATTCTGAAAATATATTTACTTTTGTTACTTAAAGAACAATTTTTTTTCTTTTTAAAATGAAGCTAATGTACGTGATGCATTAAGGATACAAGCAAAATATAAAGAATTTCGGGAGTAAAATAATTATAAATTTATTTTACTCCCGATACTTTATAAAAATTTATTTTTAAATATAAAAGATTCTACAACTGTTTTATTTATTGATAACAAACTTTCTAATTTTAATTCGCTAATAATTGTCTCACTGTTTTCGGTTTCGAAATAATGATTTGTTTTTCTTGGGATCTGAAGGAAGTGAGGTCACACTAGCTATAAGCTGTGCGACTTGGAAAATAAATGGATTGAATAAGCTTAATTTTGCAATCAACTGAAAAATTATTTCCTTTTATTTTTCTGTGATATTTTTCGTATATTTCTGTGTGATGCATGTACAGCTGTTGTATTTAAAACTTCGATTATCGAATCTTTCAAGCCTCAAAACAAAGTTGCATCTGGTAAAATAATATTTGTTTATATAAGCCTAATACCCAGATTTTGTTTTGTTTATGTTTTGAATTAAAGTTACTGTGATGTGTTGCTAAACAGTTTTTGCAATATTATGATCTTCATTAATAAATTTTTATTTCATATATTGATTGTTAATTCTTAACTTTTATAAGTGTTTACTATTAAATTAACTTGCAAATTATGAGATAATGCGCATATTTAAATATTTTTTTAAATTCTATTAATATCTTTCCATTCACTATTACGAACTTTTTGTAGAGAGTTTATTGCCACTCTTAAGTCTCTCTCATTTTTTTCTTTTTTTCAAAAATCCTTCAATGATTCACCGTTAAGTGGCTAGATAAAGCTTCACTTCGATACGTTGGAAAATTCATTCTCATCTTTTATCGTTCTTAAGAAATGTAATTAAAAGATGACTCATTTGTAAATTTTTTTTAAAGCCAAAAGTAATTATGCTTTTAAAAGGATATACAAATTGCATTTAAATTCAATATAATATTTGATTGAAACGAGTGTGGTTTAATGTTGTATACATTTCCTATATAAGAAATTTATTTTATTTACAAAATTTTAATTAATATCAATATAATGGGCTTCAAAGTTTAAATTAATTCTGATAAACTAGTATCAGAAAGATATATATATTTTTTTTGTTTTAATTATTTTGCCAGATGGACTGAATTTTGTGTTTATATTAATATTTGTTTTTAAAAATTGCTGAATTTTATAAGAAACGTCTATTAGTATTGAAAATATTAATCTTTATAATTTTATTTTTTAATAATTAGAATTTTTTTTTCTATTTCATCATCTTAGTTTGACTTAAATTTTTTAAAACTAATCTTTTTGATTGTTATATAACAAACACCTTTGCTTTTTTTTACATGTATTTTATTTGCTTTTGTAAACTTCTTTATATTATATGAATGCTTGATAATTTATTAACTGTAAAACAATGTAATAAACCTACCAACATTTATAATATTATTTTCAAAAAATTGAAATTAAAATAATGTAGTAATAATGTTTCTGTACATATATTATAAAAGGATATTCTTAATTGTCTTAAATACATTTTTTAGCAAATATATTTCCATTTTTTGAAAAATACCTATGTTTTAAATGGGTGAGTTTTTAATTTTTTAGCCAACTGAAAAAGAAGAGAAGTGTAGTCAGTATGTTTGAATTATATATAATATAGTTTTGAATCAAATATAATGATGTTCATTTAATTAATTTTCAAAATTAGTGAAATATTTATTATAAATGTATGTTTTATAAACTAAAAACTAAGGGAGTATAAAATTAATTTAAATAATTTTTAAAAACTAAATAAATTTATTAGATTTTAAAATTTTTCAATATTTTTTCATTATGAAGTAAGTTTTGCATTTAGTGTATTGATTTAGTATAAAAAGGACCATAAACTTCTGCCAAAGCTCACTGTGAAAACTTCTCTAAAGAGAAGCTGAATGTTTCTCTACATTCAGCTTTAAGAAGAATTACAGAGTATCATTCAAACTTTTGACAACAGTTTTGAGTATATTATTATGAAAGGTTTTTTTTTTTTTTTTTCCATGCATGACAAGAAATGAATTATTAGTTTAAGCAAGAGCATATAAGTAAAAGATTGATATATGCCTACTGACAATCTTTGGAATCCTTTGCAATGAAATAAAGATGATTCTGAAATATTTCCTGAATATTTTTTGAAAGAGCATTTTTATAGATAGATAAAGTTTATTGTTCAAAAAGTAAATATTCAAATTACTATTTAAATAGAAATTTATTAAAATTATGATTTTATTGTTGCTAATTAATTTTAATTGTCTAGAGTTTTTTTTATATAAATCATTATTTTATTCTAAATGCATAATAGCTAAACTCCTCAATTAGTATCAGTTGTATAAAACAATTAAGTTATTATAAATGAAAAATTATAAAATTTTCATCTATGAAATTTCAGTTCCTTATTTAAAGGAATTTTGAAATGGTATATATATATATATATATATATATATATATATATATATATATATATATATATACTTTTTTATTTTTATTTACTTATTTAATTTTTTATAGATATTTTGATAGATGCTTTTTTTCTGTTATATAAAATTATACATTATATGTTATGACTGAAACTTTGTGTAAAAACTGTGATAAACTAAATACTATAAATAATTTTTATCTTATAAATTATGAACTTATTGTTCATTTCAGATTTTCTGATGATAGAGAATTGAATTAAAATGGATCTTAATTTCTCACCATGAATCTTAGTGAGTTATTTTATTTTTAAATCCTTATTAAATTTTCAATACATAATTTTTCCCTTAAACTTTCATTGCTTGCACATTATTACAGTATTTAAGGTAATTTTATATTGAACTTGTTACTGCAAATGAAATTAATTTAAAAAGTGAACCTTTACATTTATTATTCTATTGAAACATTTTTAAGAATTTATTCTCTGTCTTAATTTATTCTCTTTCATTAGGTCTATTAACCATAAAACTATTATTTCCTTCACATATATATTTAGAAATATTAGGTAAAATTATAGAAAATGAGTTTTAAAATTATTGAAATGAGATAGTAAACTTTTCCTATATTTCATGTTCAATTTTAATTTCAGATTTTATAGTTCCTCATACTTTTTTTTTTTTTTTTTTTTAGTGCCATTAATACTAAAAGAATTTTTTTTCAATAACCTATATTAAATGCCTGCATTATGTATTTTCTGCATTTAATTGTTTAACACTTTTTAAGTTTTATTAGGAATGCATATTTCCAATCTAATTTTTAAGATATAGTACTTATATATTAGTTTTTTTTTTTTTTTGATAAACAAAACCATTTGAGACTGTCTTTTGAAGGAAAGGACATTTTTTTCATTCATATTAAATGTACTAAAAAATAATGAAATATTTAAAAAAATTAAATGATGCATTTGTTATTATTATTTTTTAATATTTGAATTAAATAATTCTTCTCCATCGATATAATTTAATAATCTAATTTAAATGAAAGCACTTTCTTCATTTTGCAAACCTAATTCCATTGAAAATTCTTAAAATTTATTTCACCAATAGTTTTAGTAGAATTTATTTAACCTAAATTTATAAATGGTATAAAATTGTTGTACTTTTATTCTATTTCATCAAAAACGTATTTAGAATTCAATTGATTAAAGTATATTAATATAATTTTTTCTCCTTTCTTGATTTTCTTTTCTTTATTCTTAATTATGCCTATGTTTCCAGATTCTCAGCTGCGGGTCCTTGATCAATGAACCAATCTGGACAAGGTGATACGATGAGTCAAGATGAATCAAAATGGACGTGCAGTATGTGTACTTTCGAAAATTGGCCAAAATCTATTAAATGTACAATATGTCGTTCCCCGAAACAATCACAAATTATTACTCAAGACAAGCCACAAGACATATACATGGTACATAACTATATTTCTATTTAAGAAAAAAAGAAAATACATGTATGTCTTTATATAATGTTGAGCAGTCTAAACTATGTATCATAATTCTTAAATTGGCATTCTTCGTTAATTTCTTTTTGTTAAAAGTGATAAACCTGATGAAGTTTGTGTTTGTTATAAAACAATAAATAATAATTTTTTCACTAAATTTACTTTTATTTAAGCATTTTTAACTTGCTTATTTTAAAAGTAAACAAGTATTAAATTCCTAATCTTGCATCCAAGTCAATATCTCTGTAGCACAATATTCTATTTTTCTTTGTCTTTAATTTTTTTTTCTCTTGAAGCAATTGGGTTTTTATAAAGATTTTTTTAAAAAGAAATTTGTGTACTAAAATTTTGGAAACAGTTGTATTTGCAAATTGTGAAATCTTTTCCAGAATCTTGAAAATTTTGAATATATCTTTATTTTATTTTAATTTATGAATGCTAATTATAATATAAGAATTGAAAAGCCTTTTTATATATTTAAAATCAAAAGCCTTATAAAGGTGGCTTTTTGCTGGTGTTCATTAAACTGATGTGTAATGAAAAAAAATTCTGAATTCAAATGCTCATTCAGCATTTTGTAATTGTTGGATTAAATTGATTTTTTAATACCTTACAGTTTTAGGACATTTAAATAAAGTCGTGAACCTTCATACACTGTTAGTTAGTCTACATTATTTAAATTTTTTTAAGGAAATGCTGATTAATAATTTATTTTATTAATGAGGGTTAAGTTAATGATTTTTTTTTCATTTTTTATTGTTTTTTATAATGTTTATCTTTTTTGACAGATGGCTCCACTTATTTCTGAAACTTCCAGCCCACCAGCAGCACAAGGTAGCAGTGCTTCATCTAACCCCCATAATAAATGGTCATGCCCTACATGCACATACATGAACTGGCCCCGTTCTACCAAGTGTACACAATGTGCCACAAAAAGGAAAACTAGCCCCCCACCTGAGCCTTCAAATAACACTTCTTCACATGATCAATCAAACAATGTTTCAACAGATTCCACCACAGCATGTGTTCTCTCTGACAACTATTACAATGACAGAAATAAATCTTGGAGTCGCTCAATCAAATGGACTTGTTCAACGTGTACTTATGAAAATTGGCCCAAGTCTATTAAAGTAGGCTGTTTTCTTTCTATTAAATCTGAACTTTAAGTATATGACCATTTGGGTATATAAATAGACTGGATCAAAATGAAAACCTTGATTTCAAAGTTTTCCTTTGCAACAGATTTTTTGTAAAAAGTATATACTTCATAAGGTAATGTGCGTAAGCTTTGAATACAAATATTGTAGATGTTCAATTTACATTTCGTATATTGTGACTTTTATAAAGTTGATTTTTCAGTTTTCTGTAGCATTTATCTCTGCCCCCCCTTTTTTTTTCTCTTTTTATTTTTATTTTGGAATAGAATAAATGTATGTGCTTGTAATAAATACTTATTTGAAAGTCTATATCATAACTTTTATTGCACCCCCTTAACAGAGGATGCTACAGATATGACAAGAATTTCATTACAGATTTGATATATGTTATATGACAAAAGGGCTATATATTCAACATTTGTGATAATTTTTTCTAAAATTGAATATAATGATTTTTTTGAAATATGTATATTACAAATAATTGCAAAACTACCTGTTGCACAGCAAAACTTTGTATTTAAAAGGACCTTCATTTTAATTCATCTTGTGCCATACATATATACTAAAAGCAGTTTTCAAATGAAAATTGTTGATTGACAGATGAAAATAGTCTGTTTAATGCTATGCAAATGCTTTATAATAATCTTCATTTTCGTACATTATATTCTTTTTTCTTGTGCAATTCAAATAATTAAAGTCATTTGCAACAAATTGTTTTAGTTGGCATATCAATATTGAAAAATCTGCCTGGAATTTTTATTTAATGATAGAATTCTAGAGTGATAAACATTATTCTTAAATTAAACAAATTTCAATGAAGTATATTGGATAGAAATTTTATTCATATCAATAGAATATCTTCAGAAGTAACATTTCTAAGCACTATTTACTTAAAAAATTTTATTGGCCATTAATGAATTTAGTAATTAATTATAATAATGAATTAGGTTAATAATTACATTAATGAATAATAGTAATTTGATTACATTAAATTATTATCTGTTGCCAGTGAATATATTTACTTGGTACCGGAATATTGATACATTGCTTACATTGCTGGTCCATTATCTACATGTGCCTGAAACATTTCATAGAATAGACTTTCAAAGGTAACTGATATTAACTAGATAAAAAAAACACTATTTACTTATATTTTATGTGAAATCATTACATCCTTTTATAATATCTTAAAATTCTGCATATCTGAAATTATCTTGACATTCTATAACTTGGAGTAAATAATGATTATTGATTTGATCTGTGAAAAAAAATTGTGTACAAGTATTTAAATAAAATCTAACAGCAATCACAGACTAAAAACAACTTGCTGAAATAATTGGAGACAAATCTATGGAATGATAATAAATTAGTTACTGATTTTTTTAAAGTACTTTGTAGGATCAATTCTTGAAACTAAAGCAATACATGTTTAGACAATTTAGCTGAAATACACAGTAAAGAATCAAAATATGTGCTGTAAAATAAATGTTCGAAATTTTCATTAATTTTTAAATCAAAAACTATTTGGAATTTTGATAAAATTTAATAGTTTATCAGTAAAACGAAAATGAAATGAAAATAAACACAATTTTTATACTCCCTTATAATGTAAAAAATTATCTTTTTATTGATTTCTGGTTTAACACAACATACAGTTTTTCCTCAAATTAAAAATAGAATTAATTTGCTCCATTGATTCCTATTTTTGAAACAAGTTTAATGGTATTTTTATTAGTTTAATTAATTTTTTATCTGTAATTAATTATAATAAAAATGATTTATACATTTCTCTGGATATTAATCATTAATGATCTTCCATATCATTGATTTGTGAGTTCATTGTTCTGTCATCATTCATTTGTGCATTTAATGATAATTGTTCATTAGATTAAAAAGTAAAAAATCACAAATTCAAATGTGTGACATCAATGTACATATCAAAGATTAGTATCATATATATTAACTAATAGATTAATGTATTGAGAAATCTATGTTTTCACTACTCTAAAATAACTAAGAAAATAAAATCTTCAAGTTTTAACTAAGCAAATTTATCTTTAAAAAGGATTGTAACTGTTATGTATCACCTTTAACCCTCACCCCCTCAAAAGAAAATTATTTTTAACATAGAAAATACAGGATTAAAAAACTAAATAAACAAAGAAAGTGGCTTAAAACCTAATTAATTTTTATGAAGCATTTTTATAAAATTATGCTTAAAATATTTTATTACTTTATTAAAATTTCTGTGTAATTGTATACAGGGAAGTATTACTAAAATATTAATTTTGTTTGATTTTATATTTGTTTTTATGGGTTGGTTTTTATTACTTAAGCAAACTGCGAATTGCACTGTCAAAATTATGCAAAAATTTAAATATAAAAAGTAAATGAAAGTTGAAAGTTTAAAAAAATATCTCCTTAACATTTTGTTTTGTTAACTTCAGAATTACAAGAATTCCAAATTTGGTACCTTTTATATAAAGTCATTTTCATATCTTCTTAGCAGACAATGACACTTTACACTTCGTTATTTTAAATTTTTATTCTGAATGCCTCTGAAAAATTTATTTTATAATTTCTTTTTCAGTGTGTTTTGTGCCACACCCCTCGTCCCAAAGTGGATCAGTCCTGTCAGACACTAGCTGAAAATGATGACAGCAGGTCTCGGCAACGTGTCAATCGATGTGATGTACAAAGTTCTCTCTATTCTTCTGTTAATTGTTTAACTATACGAAGGAATGATCATTTACCATCGGAAACGACTGAAATTCAGGTATT
This sequence comes from Argiope bruennichi, assembly GCF_947563725.1. Classification (NCBI taxonomy): domain Eukaryota; kingdom Metazoa; phylum Arthropoda; class Arachnida; order Araneae; family Araneidae; genus Argiope; species Argiope bruennichi. The sequence continues at coordinate 64,768,108 of NC_079154.1, forward strand.
CATTCTTAAACTGTAAATGAAATATATGCTTTGCACTTTTTTCATAAATTGTTTCAAAATTAATTTGCAGTCAGATCTATTTTTCATTTCTTTATTGTTATTAATCTCATTTTATTTATTATGTTTACAATTCTTTTAAGAGCTAATTTATACAGGTGATTGTCAATATTTACATGCATATTTCATAAGAAATAAAATTAAAATATAAACCATTGCTTATTTCATACCTTACATTTCAAAGGAAATATAACTAATATATTTTTGAGAATAATACATATTCTATTTCGTGCCTGTGAGTAAAAATTTTCTCTTGATATAATAAAAACCATAAAATAAAAATTTGCAAAAAAAAACAAACATTGGAGCAAAATAATATCTTTAACCTCTTGTAGTATAATATACATTTTGTTAAAATTAAACTCAGATGCGTCATTCATCTAATCTCATTAGAATTATGTTGGAAAAAAAGATCAAATAACCATTACAATTCCCTTCCGATAATATATCATTGTCATTTGGCACATATATAACTTGGAGAATGGAAATGTGTACTTTGGTGCAATTTTTTTTTTTTTTTAATTAAAGAAATGAGCTGGACAGAAATTAATTAAGAAATAAGCTGGGCTTTGTCATTTTTCTGAAATAATTTCTGAAAATATTATTGCACACAAATAAATGTTATGCAATTTGAAAATTTAAAAAATTGTCTTTTTAATGACACCAATTTAATAATTGTGCATTCTTTTGAAATGTGAGAATTTTTATTAATTTATTTGCCTAATTTCCAACAATAGATTACGCTGATGATCCGAAATTAAAACTGCTTTCATTATTTCATCAAATATTTAATCTTGTGGGGTTTTTTTTTTTTTTGTCTTTGAAAGCTGAGAAGAAAGATTGTTTCATATCTATGTAGTTTAGAAAGAAAAGATGAATTTACAATGTCACGAAATTTAATAAATAGGGAGCTAGCTGTATATGTATATTTTTTATAACAATATGATATAGAACTAATCTCCATTTGAAAGGTTCATTTACACAATAAATGGAACATATGCTAGATAATTGAAATAACATGGATATAATCCCTGACAACTTTGTGAAATCTTTGATGTGAAAATATATTGGTATTATTCGATTTATCTGAAATAAGATACAACCAATATCCCGTAAGAACCAGCTTGTCACTAAAGATGTCTAGTTTTTAAATAAACTGATTTTTGATAAATGGAACAATATATGTCAGTTTTCCTAATTCATCTATTATATATGTAAGTAATCTAAAAATCAGCTTAGCTAGAACTATTAACCATCAATCATCATTGTCAGCCAAAGACAAAGACAAATAGAATAATTATAATCTCTATAGAGTGAAAAACACATATTTAGAATTCTCTTTTCTGTTCATGACTATTATAATTCTAAAATACAATGAAAGAAAAGATAGAATATTGTAATAACAAAATTTTTTGATTTTTATCAAATTTTGGATAAAATTTGTCAACAAAAATTTTGACTGCTCATGTCCATGTGAACTCAGTAGTCATCTTTAGAGTTGAAATTTGGTGTGTGGGTTGGTATCCAAAATTGTAAATGAGTCAAAATCAGTGATTTCATAACATGCATGTAAATTTATTAGCAAAAAAATTGCAATAATTTAGATGCCTGAATTTTAATATGTGAATCAGAATTGTATGTATTAAGTTTTGAATCCTATTTGTCAGTAGAAAGATGTTCATATTGCATATTCAATCTTTTGCTTTGTACTAAGAATTTCAAAATGCTATATTGTAGAAGTAAATGAAAAGGATTAAAGTAGAACATTTCTATTGATTATTTACAGAAAAACATTGTTTTTCTTTTCTCGAAGAGTTAAAAACTTTGCTTTTGGACATAAGGGATGTGAAAAATTCCAAGCTATAAGGTAATGTCAGCTATAAAAAGGTTTGCCACCGACAGTTTTGCTACGGATTAAAAAAGTATACTGAGTAATGATGGAAATTCATATTGAAAAGTTAAGGCATAAATTAGCAAACTGTAGCCTATAAGATGGCTTTATCAGAAGATAGTAATCACAATATTATGCATTCATACTGCATATTATATATTTCAGTGGCTGCCTTGAAGGAGTTTTCCTAATCAATAGACACCATCTTTTCAGGGCATCTGTTACTTGTCCTGAAATAATGGCATTCAAGCTTCATAAACTGGTCAGCTATGTTCACAAAATAAAAATTTATAGGATCACAGGATTTTTTTTTTATATTTGTTTGTTCCAAATGAATATGTCAAGATTATTTTCATGAGTATCACTAATAGAATTAAAGACAATATAAAAATACAGATCTTGTAATTTTTAGCTGTACATTTATTTACTCAAATAGCATAAAAATTTTATAAAATATATAAATTATAATTTATAATTATAAAATTTATAACATTTTTTTATTTTGAAATATTTGTCTGTCTTTAATGCTTTAAAATTAACTATTTGGCCATATGGAATAAATATTCTATATAATTAGTGCAATGATACTAATTTATTTCTCTGATTAATTATTAACAAATAGAAATGTTTGAAAAATGCTGTCCATCTTATTCATTTCTGTTTTCTAGGTATCAACACCTTTAGCATGTGCTAGTGATATTTCCAGAACTCCTAATAACTACATAGAAGAATGCCGTCTCAGAAATTCAAGACGAAACAATCGTGAAGTGGATTGGACTTGGTTAAATGCTTGCATAGGAGTTGTAGATGGTGATGCAGAGCCTGTGATTGAATATTTATCTGTGGGTGGGGATCCTGGTAGGCAGCTGAATGCAAATGAAGTTGCTTTGCTTAAAAGACCTTCTGCATTTGATGCTGGATACACTCTCGTGCATTTAGCAATTCGATTTCAGGTATCATTGATTTTGCTTTCTGCACTTCATATTTATTCAGTTTATCTTAACATCTGCATATTGTTTAGCTTAATTAGGTTTAATTTACCTTTGAAGCCACTTTAAGTCTGTTTTGAAAAGAAATTTATAATTTTGAATCCTGATCAGATAACATCTCCTTCTCTCTGAACTTATATGCCACAAAGTAGTTTGATGTTTCTATTTTGGTCATTTCTTAGAAAAGATGAGAAATTTAACATTTACAGATTTGTATAATAACCTCTCTAAATTGATAGATTTTAAGAAAACAGTTTTAAACAAATTTATATTATCTCTCAATATGCTTTATTAAGCTTTTGCTATATTATCTCAAGCTAATATTTTGCTTTTGGATTTTCCAGTTGAAATTGAGTATTTTCTAATTATTTGTGTTCTTCAAAATATTATTAATGTTGTCTAATTGTGTCCCTCGAAATACTATTAATGTTTCCTAATTGTTTTCAATTGAAAAAGAAGCCACATAAAATTTGTATATGACTATTTTTTTAAAGATTTTCGTTTAAAAGTCCATTTTAAATTAATGAATTTAAAAGAAAAAATCTTTGTTACAACAACACTTGCAATAAGTAATTCACTTCTACAAAGTTGTCATTTTAGCTATATTAACTACATTTGCTGATCAACCTGCTCATTAATTATATTGATTATGTTTAATTCCAATAAAGTATGGTCTTCATGATTCTCTGAACAAAGGATTTTTTAACATAATTATATTTGACATTTAACCTTAATTAGAAGAAGTGAGCTTAAATTTAAAAATTGAAAGGATTAAAGATCAATTCCAAAATCTTTAATTGGATTGAAATATTGTTGTTAAAAAAATACAAGGAAACAGAATAATTCAGAACAAGACTGCATGTATTACCAAATGTATTCCATTATTTATTAAATATTCAAGTTGTTTTGTTTATCAATAATCAATAGAAATTCAATAATGGAAATCAATAATCAATACAACAAGGAAATCTTTTGAATTTACATTACATAGATAGTATCTTCATTGCTTAGCTTTTATCAATAGAAGAAAAATGAGCTATTAAATATTTACATTAGCAATTAAAAAAACTTGAATATCATGATGATAGTGTAATGTATTATAGCAAATTATAAGTAAATTAAAATTACTTAATTTTTATAGCATTGTGATTGCAACTAAATTTGCTCATTTAGATTAGAAACTCTGGAATTGGAAGATGTGATAAAAATTATTTTCAAGCAACAATATTTTCCAACCTTATTCCCTCAAAATTCCAAAATACTGTATAACTTTTTATTAATTTAACATTATAATATTTTTTATTAGTTTTATTAATGATATTTTTTAAAATCAAATATGTTCTTTTCAACTTTCCAAAGTAAGTTGTGCCACTTTGGGGATTCTTGATCCAACAGTCTTTTCAGTAGTGTCATAACAGATACACACCCTCACAGCTTGCTTAATTATTATCAGACTAGTCATTTTTATTGGCCAGCTGGCTATATTGATTACATTTTTAATTTCACTTAACTCATTTAGATAAAACTTCATTTCATGATTCTGCCTAATATTCAGACATTGAAGCTGTATTATTTTAATAGTCTTATGAATGTTTAGTTTATTATGCATATGAACTTTTATATATATGACCATTTCCATCATATCATAGCACTATTATGTCCATTTCATCTCTCTTCTAAATATAGTAGTATTGTATTTTCATTTTTTTATTTTTATTTTTTATTTATCCTATTGACCCTACATAGATATTAAAACAGAATCCATCTTTAGCTTTCAGTATTGGGAGAAAATCATGCAATCAAATATCTGATGAAACAGTGAAAATGCTTTTGGTTTCATTCACAGCATTGAAAATATTGTTGTGAAATACTTAAAAATATAAATATAAGTTAATTAAATCTAGAATAAAGAATTTTAATGAAACCAAATTGGCATCATTGAAAAGATTTTAGATTTTAAAATGATGCAAAAATCATTTTTGTGGTATTAGTATTATCCCATAAACTACCATCACAATAATAATCAAATCATGGCTTATTTTTTTAATTAATTAAAATTTCAAAAATTGATGAAGTGCACATTCACACCCTCCAAAGTGTATCTGTGCCAAATATTTTAGCTCTGGGTCAAATTTGTGTTTGTTAAATATTGTTTTGTGGAATAATTATTGTTATAAAAAGGATGGCATTTTAAGAAATATTATAGACGCTTTTTACATGTCTTATTTTGAATATTATTGTAGAATTTCATTATTTGTTTACTTCAATGTACAAATCAAACTGAAATCAGTATTTTATTTCTATAAATGACTTTCCACTTTAGTGGAAGTATTAAGTTAGGTCATCAGCTATCACAATGAGAAAATAGTAATAGGTAATCTACTCATGCTTACTTCTGTTTCATTCATTGATAGGTTAAAACATTTTGCAGTCCTGGGTAGTACATGTTATCTCTTTTAATAAACTGACCAATTTAGCTCCATAATTCAACACATTATTTTATTGAATTAATATACTGATGATATACTTTAGGTTAGTATTTTTTAGTAGCTTTATGAAAATTATGTTAATATTTTCTATGTATATTATATTAACATAATTTAGTAACAATATTATATTTTCTCTGTATGTTCTGTATATTTAAGCTAAGATTTATATTTGAGTGCTTATAAATAGTGCAATTATGAAGTGAAATGAAACAGATAATAACCTGGATAGATATAATTATATTTGATTAAGTGATCATGTAACCTAATATTTTCTAATATTTTTTTAAACAAAGTATTAATATTACCTAACATTTTCTAATACTTTCAATTTATTTTACCCTTATATTTTACAGCTCATAAAATTTGAATATTAATTGATAATTATTTGAATATTATTGATAATTATTATTGTTTATTGATAGTTGTTTGGTTTGAAATCTGCCATTGATTTCATATTAGATCTAATGTAAATTTAATTATTTTGCTAGATATCTATAACTGATATAAATCTTAAGTAAAACTATAAATTTTCATTGAAATAAAAATTATACATTGGAATTTTTTTTGAATTAAAATTCATCATAACTATATCTTTTTTTAGTTTCACCTATTTAAGAAAATATAATTTAGATTATTTTTTTTCCCCCATGTACAGCGTGAAGATCTGTTGACATTGTTATTATCTCATACCGAAATGACAAGACCAGCTGCTAAGAGAGTTCCAGCAGATATAAGTCGGACATTAGCCTCAGACATTCGCCACATGATAGCGGCTTCCTTGAAGCAAAGAAGAGGAGAATTTCCTTGTTACTTTGTGACAGAATGTGTTACTTTTTCCCTGCCCGCTGGTAATATTGTTAAATTGTTTTTATGAAAACAAATATGGATTTCTGAATTTTAATTTATATTCATTTCAAATTTAATTCTTTTATTCAGAAATTGAAGACTTCAATCCTATAGTACAAGAAAAATTATTTGATGATCTTCTTGATCGTGATGCTCAGAAAGGTATAGTAATGAATGTATAAAAGTCTTGTTTGTTTTCTCTGTGAATATGCTTTTTAATCTATGCTGTTACTAAATTATCTTAATGATATATCAAAGGTATATTTTATTACATGAAAGGGATGTTAATTTATTTTTTTTTATCATTGGATAAAAAATGAAACACAACTTGTTTATAGTATAAATCTTATTGAAATCTTAGGTGATATATATATATATATATATATATATATATATATATATATATATATATATATATATATATATATATATATATATATATATATATATATAAAGTTCTTTAAATATGCAAATACATATAATTAATTCTATTTACTTGAATTTTAAGATCTTTCTTCCTTATGTTGAATTATTAAAGGAGTGAAATTATATGAAATAAAAAAAAAATCAGGGTGACTTTGAGAGTGTATTTTGCTTTCTTTTTATAAAATGCATAGTATCATTCTTAATTTTTTTTATAGTTGATAGACTTCTTATTTGATTTTTTTATCACATGTAGTATTTTGATTAATTTTTTTAACCAGATTTGCTTACTATATTACAAGAGAGAGATTATATTAGTTTATTATATATACAAGAGCTGTTACTCAGTATTACTATAAATGGACTTTTTAAAATTCTTTATACGTTCAGAATTGGAAGAAGAATCACCCATTATCAATTGGAGCTTAGAACTTACAGAACGCTTGGGTTCAAGATTATATGCTCTTTGGAATCGAAGTGCAGGTGACTGTCTTCTAGATTCTGCTCTCCAAGCAACATGGGGCGTATTTGATCGAGACAACACACTCAGGCGCGCTTTGGGAGAAAGTTTATGTGAGGCAGCTGCAGTGTAAGTACAAATATTTCTTTATGATGCATCATAAAATTAAATGTCTATTAATAATACATTGTTTTGCTTTCAATAATATATTTTCCTATTTTGAAATGGTAGTTAATAATGATTAATCAAATTCTGCTTAATTAGTTTAGCTCAATTAATTAAACATGACAGTTGGAAGTTATGCTTGGCTAAATTAGGATGGAACTCTTTTGAACCATGATTCGATGATGAATCTCTTCTGTCTTAACTCCCATAACTGGGTAGATGTTTGTTCCTTAAGAATGTAATATCCGCAACAGGCTTTTTGATGGAATTAAATTTCCAATTTGGGATCATTTGTTGCAGAAGCCAAGACTACTTCTAAAATCCAAAATTCAACAAAAAATAATTTTCTAATGGAGAATATTCTATTATTTTGATTATTACTTGATTCCACATTAACTTGAGGAGAATTAGCTATTAAAGTTTTTAATATTGTATTCTTAGAATTATGATAAAATAAGTCATTCTATCTTTTTTTAAATAAATTCATATTGTCTGCTTTCATAAATATTTTTAAAGATAGGTCATAAAATTGTTACAAGGGGAATTTTTTTGTTACAGGTTATATCCCCGGTGGAAAGAAGCAGAGACTCTCCAAGCAAATCTTCTTCAGTTCACCCTCGATGACACCCAGTGGCAAGAAGATTGGGCTATGTTATTATCCCTGGCCTCCCAGCCTGGCTCAGCTCTTGAACAAATGCACATCTTTACTTTGGCACACATATTACGAAGACCCATTATTGTTTATGGTGTCAAATATGTCAAAAGCTTCAGGGGAGAAGCCCTTGGCTATGCAAGATTTGAAGGTAGAGATTATGACTGATCAGATGATGCATTTATTTTTACTGCTTTATAAAGTGATTTATGGCACATAAATTTTACTAGAAAAATTTCAAGACTAATGTTTTTTTAATTTAAAAAAGTACAATTTATAACTGAATAATTAAAAAAAGTTATTTGGTATGATTCTTTAATATTTTTATATATTAAAGAAATATTATATAACAGCCTTATATTTAAGTTGGCGTTTATTTTTGTTGTTGTTTGTGTGTATGTGTTTTGCTAAATATAATGGCATACTATTAAAAGGAGTCAATCTGTTATAATGTTAATTTCATTAGTTGTATATAAATATATTCTATTATTTTATCCAAACTTCCTATGACACTAACATTCTTATAATCTGTCTACATGGGAAATCTGCATTTTTAGTATCATTTTTGTATAGCTGAGAAAGATCATCTAGTGTCCATAAATTCAGAATATTTGAAAATTGATTATAGTTAACAATAGATGTGTGTGCATGTGCACATTGAATCTATAATATACATGTACTTATATTGTAAGTAAATTTTTGAAGCTGAGAAAAATATTTTTTTTTTTTTTTCAAAAAAGTATGCCTTAAAATGATTTTTAAATTAATAAATTGATTATTTATTTAATTAAAAAGCATATATTTGCATTATTCAAAAATCATTTTTTGAAACTTTTTAGAAAATTGAAATCGAGGAAAAGTTATATTTTTTAGAGAAAATAAGGAATGGTACTGGGTATCTAATTTATGTGCAGATAAGTTATAGATTGAACCATAATATTTTTTCTATTTTTAAACACTGTATATTTATTCTCTTTTCTATGAAATAACTGTTTTATCTAGCATTTTATCAGATGCAATGTAACTTTATTACTTGTATAGTTATAATAAGTTAATTATCCGAGCAATAATTTAATGTTAATACATTAGATTATTGCTGTCCATGCCTAATTGCATGCTTATCATGTTTATTTTGTCTTTATTCTCTTAAATAAGTTATATTTCCTTCATATTATTCCATATTAGAATAATTAAATGTTATAAATCTATGTATTCAAAGTTGTGGCAATTTCATTTCTGATTGCTTAAAGTAATTCATTAATTTTGATTTCAATTTCAGGAATCTACTTACCTTTGCTGTGGGAGCCAACGTTTTGCTGGAAGTCTCCTATTGCTCTGGGTTATACAAGAGGCCACTTTACAGCACTTGTTGCTATGGAGCCAGATTCAGAGGATACACTGGGAGCTGGCGCCAATACCCGGACAGGAGATGATCTTAGAGTGATATTTTTACCTTTAATGACAATGGATCATCAAAGACTTCCGGTGCATTTCTTGACTCAGGAGGAGGTAATTATCTTGATTCGAGCGTTCTATTAGAGTGCTAATGATTTGAATGGTAGCAAAAAATTTTTTCTGAAATAAAAGTCTCAAATTTCATCAAGACCAACGGGTTTTTTTTTTTTTTTTTTTTTTTTTTGAATTTGCAAAAACTTCCTGAATTCTAATCAAAAATAAAGTTTTCTTATTTTCCAATAGAAATAATCATTATTATGAAGCAAAAGCACTTCTGCATAACTTTTATTTTATTTTTAATATAAAAGCTAATCACTTTTAACCTGCTAGAATTTTGGTGATAGTATTTCTTTCTCATGTCAAATAGATATTATTCCTTCTTGGAGAACAATTTTATAATGTAAAAGAAATTTTATTTTATGTGTGGCTCTTTATTAAAATTGGAATAAATTTAAATGAAGAAATCTGGATTTAAAATTAAATTTGTGAAATTTAAATAAATTCTAAACTTTAACTTGAATCTACAGTAATAATAATAACCTCCTGTTTGTTAGCAATGTTTTGCATCAATTCTTCCTCTCTTTAGCAGTTCTGAATTTATTGATAGATCCTTGATTAAAACTGAATTTAGTGGAAACAATTCTTTGAATCTTATATTTTCTGATGTATTATTATGTACTATTTTGCTATTTTATCTCTATTTTTTAACTGGTATATTTTTGATAAAAAAAAATTACATTTCTTTTTAAAGCCTTCTCGTTGCAAAAATGTAATATGTTCATAAAACTGGTTATTTTTTGTTCTTGCTCTTGACCTACAGTTTAGAAAGTTCTGTTTCCCAACATGATAAAAAAATATGCTTATTATAAAAAAATTTCTATTACAGATGTTAAAAAATAGACTAACAAAGTATTTCAACCTATAATAAATGTTACAGATTGAGATGTTACTTCTTAATTTTGAAATTTTGAGAGTTTTACTTACATTTCTTGTTACTTGAAATTTATTTCTTTTTCTTAGTTCAAGTAGGAATTAATTTCTTAAACTTGCTTACTTGACGATTTTATAATCAGATAACTTAATTTTAAAAATTAAAATTTAATTTTATTAACATTTTTATATTCAGTTGGGACGTGAAGAAGAAATCATGAAGCAGTGGCTTGACTGTTGTGTGACTGAGGGTGGTATTTTGGTGGCACAACAGAAGATCCTGAAGCGACCTTATCTTGTGGCACAAATGATTGAAGAGTGGCTGGCTTTCTACCGAGGCCTTATGCGGCGGCCTACTATCCATCACTCCTCCCCAGAATCTCACACTCAGGTCTATTCAAGTGATGGAGATTCTGACCAGGAGTAAAATGGAGTAAGCATTTTTACTGATTTTCAAAACACCAAATAAGAATTAAATTTTGTTTATCAAGATATGATTCAATTTATGATAAAAGATTTTACCTTGCAGCCCTTTATTTGCATTATTAACTAATCTTTAATTATAATCATATAGTACATTTACATACAACCTAGCTTCTAACATATTTAAGTATAATCATTTACCTTAATAGTTATGTTTAATTCATTTACCTTTTCCTGCATGTTTAATGCATTAAGCATAATGCTGATGACTATCATTGACCATATTTTATTAGGCACCAGTAACTGACAATATAATTTTATTTCATGCCTCATCAGTGACTAATTTTGTATTTTTTAGTCAGGCCACATTAGTCACTTTTAATTGACAAAATAATTTGTTGACTGATAAACATTTAAAAAAAGTACTTTCTCTTAATAAATTTTAATCTGGAGATCACAAAATAATTCTTTTAAATGCGTCTTTTGTTGTCACAATCTTACATATATCTCTAGTTGCCTGCATATCAAAGAAATCAGATATCAAGGGTTATATGGAAAGGATGCTAAAATAGGCTTAGCAACATATTTAATTTGTGCTCAAAACTCCATAATCTAAGCTTTAGTTGCATCCATTTTTACTCTGTATGAAGGAAAAGTATCTTAATTGTCAAAATTTTGACCTTGAGATTTTCGTATCTGTTTGTTTATACAATAATTCAAAAACAACATTAGCTAAATTAATCAACTTGATGCATATTCTTTATATCAAAATTTATTTTCTATACCAAACAATGGATGAAGTCTGCAAAGAAGTGTCTGTATCTTGGTTTGTCTTGAATGTTTAGATTTGTTATTGTTGCAATGCATTTAGCTAGATTAATGAGATTTGTCATTTTGATTTATTTGCAGAAGTGTGTAGATCAGTATATTTGTATGTATGATTAAACTGTATGTGTCAGATTTTGTACCAAATTTATGAAAAGGCAACTTTCTGTTGCTCTGCCTGTTGTGTATGCAAAGGCCATAATTTGAAAATGCCAAAATTGTAGATCTATATCTAATTTTGAACTACCTTCATCAAAAAATTGTCTATTTGTTAGCATACGGGCTTGATAATTCGAAAATTAGATAAATCACATTTGGTCTCTCATTTTAAACCGAAATTGTAGATTGAATTATATTTTGGGGCCACTCAATCAAGCTGAAAATATTTGATATGCCAACTCATTTTTCTTTGCCATACTGCAACACTGCTCATTAAATATAGCATGTTGGGTAAGCATATAAGAAAATCAAGGGGAAAATATTCTAGTCGGTTCTATTTCACCGCAATAATTACTAATTATTAAACATTTAAACTTATTAAAAATCAAAATGATGGCATTTTCACTTTAAAATCTGGCTAAAGAGTGATGTATGTAGTTGAAAAATTTTTAGGAGTTGGGAATATGTATTGACTTCTTAAGCATAACACAAAAAGAAATAACAGACTTTATTTGACATAATGATGAAATTTAAATGTTACTCTCCAATAAATCCATTAATTTGCAATTGCTGAAAGTTATTTATTTTATAACAACTGTGTTTTGAAAACCACAATTTTATGATTTTTTTTAAATATGGTGCTTTAATTATTTAATAAAATTGGTTGGTAATATTTCATTAAAGAAACTTAATGATTCTTCCAAACCAATTCATAAAAACTTCGAATTTTTGTGAATTTTGGGCTAAAAAAAATCAAGCAAAAAGAAAAATTAAGATTTTGAATTTTTATTAAAATTATATTTGATGCCATTTTTTTAATAGATGGACATTTTTTTCATTTGTTCCTGATTCAATTAATGAACATATTATAATATTTCTTGTCAGTAATTTAAAGATTATTATGTTGCAAATTTCAGATCTTCATTAAGAAATGAAACATACTGAAAAGACAAGGTAAGAAGACTCAATGAAGTGCAACGGAAGAAAACTTAAAACTTCCCTACATACAAAATATGAGGATCCAAAAAGTGGTAGGAAGATTCCATCAGAATAATAGACAGATTCAACAAAGTGCATAAATATGCTAAACATATTTGTAAAAATATCTAATTTTATTTAAGAAAATATCAGGAATAATATACTCCTACCCTGTTTTGTTGACACTTTATTGAATACTTACTGAGATCTTAATAAATTTATTATATTTTATAATATTTTCGATTTTAAACAAACATCATTTGAAGAATTCATAGTGCATTAATTTGAATCTGAATCATTTTTGATTGTGTAAATGCCATTTGCAGAAATTAGATATTAATGGAGCAATTCTTCTCCTTTTGTTGAAATCCCCATCTGTTTTTGATTTATCCTAACAATCTTTTTTAAATGTCTTAAATCTCGCTTTCTCACTATTTTTTTTTTTTTTAATCTGAATCCTGCATAAGGACAAGTTTCATAGGTTATTCAGAAACTTTATACTGTAAACTATTTACTTCTATAAACTTTAAACTATTTATTTTTCTTCCTTCTTTGTACTTATCACAATATCATAGCCTTTAAAATTCATTATAGGAAATGGTAATTTTTTTCATTTGACTTCTTCGCTTTCAATATATAAAAAGAAAAAATTAATGTTTCATTTAATAAATTCATAATATTGCAAGTGTCAACAGAAATTTAACATTTTTTTTTTAATTATAGAATTATTAGTGTTATCATTCTTGGATATTTAGTATAATTTAAATAAAAATTCTTATGGAGCACTTAAAAAAATAATAATTTTATAAACAATTAAAATTTTGGATCATATTTTATTTTATGCATGTTCTAACCTTTTCCATTCAAGTGGTACAGATAGTGTCTCACTAACCATTAAGAGTTTACTTCCCTTATCCTACGTATTATTATATCACACTGTGCTTCATGCCAAGTTTTATTATTGATCACAAGGTTACTCGAATTTTTTAACAATTTGGGAAAAGAATAGGCATTTTCCTATTTTTTCTGGCAAAATGCTTAAATATATATATAGAAATCATCTAGTATTGTCAGAATTTAAACTAAGTATAAACTTCATGCATATCTCAAATTCAAAAGGTATTGTGAGAAAAATTTCATAAACAATTATGAAATTGCATTCATTTCTGCAGTTGATTGGGAGATCTGATTCTATTCTTGTTATTAATTTGTGTTTTTTCTTTTACAGGAGGGGCATAGATGGAAATTGTAAATACTGCATTTCATGTTGGTTCGTCTGCGAGTGACTATCCCGTCCAAGAAGGGGGACTATTTTGTGTCATAGCTTCACCCTGTACATTTCCAACATAGTGGACAGATTCAGCTATTTTCTCTAATCCTGTACAGATAGCAAAGTGTGTATTTATTCAAATCTTAACTAGCTCCATATTTATTGGACATTCAATAGAGATCTTATGAATGGATTCTTGTACATAGTGATGGACATTTGTGCAGTAGATTGTAATTAAAATGGAATGAGAGTTTTAGTATTTTTATTTTATGATTGTTGATTTGTTTTTCAAGATTAATCTACTTTTGAAAGAAGACAATGCTCAGATTAGCATGAGTGTGATATATATCTTTGATTGTTTACAAAAGAGTTAACTTTATGTATGTTTTTACTCTGTACACTAATTTTTTTTTTTTTTTTTTTTTGCCGAGTTAGGTGCACAAATAAATAATTACTAAAATTATAGATTTCTTCTCTAAAGCATTTGAATAATTATCCTTTAAAATATATTAAAGTTAATAGTTTTGTGATTCTTACTAAATATACTAAATCATTATCAAGCAGATTCTCCTTAAAATCTTATTGAATTGCTGTTACTTAAACTAAGATAGTGTTAAAATCATAAATACTTTAATTTTTTTATAATTCAACCAAAGAATAAATTTCTTACTACTATGATATCATTGATTTTAAGCACCTGGATTTAAGTTCTTTCATTGTTATTTCTCAAGTAATTATAATAAAAGTTTAATTTAAACGATTTTGAGTGAAGTTTTCTTTACTGTACTTGCAAAATGAAAACACCAATTCATATATTGATTTGTGCTTCACATGAATTATATATAGTTGTTCATGTATAATTTGACGCTTCATAAGTCTGACACGTTTAGCTTTTTTTTTTTAAAATAAGGTACTGTTTATTTTTATGGCTAGATTTACTTGGCCATTTTCAGAATACATCAAACTGCCTTATACATAAATTCAGTCATCTTGGCAGTATATCTAGTTCCTTGGTAGGAAACATAAAAATAAACAAGTACCCAAATGGGAAACATGAAAGGGAAAACAAGCAACTGTATGTTGATTTTGAATAATGTAAAAAATAAGCTGCTTCTAAGATTTTGTAATATTTATTATATATAGTATACTAACTGTTATGCTCAGTGCTGCTTGGGATGAAATTATTTTCATGTTTTTTTAAATAAAATATTATTTATTTAATTGATTATTGCTAACTCTTCACTAAACCTTCAGTATTTTTGATATAGTGTAAAAAATATTTATTGCAAAGATTAAAGTTATAATATATCAATTCAGCTTCTGAAAGCTGTAGAGAGTAAATGATATGCAAGAGAAGGTAAAAATATATTTAATGTCAGTAACACTCTCTAGAGCTCTAATATGTCTATAAACAAGCACTTTCTAAATGCATATATTATTTTTAATACATAAAATCTTTTTATATTAAACAATAATACAAAATATGCTCAAAAACTTACTTTTTGTAATTTTAAATATAAAAGATTTGTGCATTATCTAATTGTTTTTAATTAAAATGAGAAAATCTGTTGGTCCAAAGATTTTTAATATCCTGCTGTTTCTTGATTATTCTAGACTGCTCCAAATGATGATTAAAAACTTCAAAAAGCTCATTTTTTTATAGTTGTTAATAATTATTAGTAATTGTAAAAAATTAGTTATTAATTGTAAGTGACGATCTAAGCACGTGTTTACAGCATGGAATATGAAAGCCTTTTTCAGCAGCGAGTTTTAATCTTCATTGACTGTTAAAAACAAATGGATATGTTTTGAATCAATTTTTAAATAATAAAATATTTCAAAATATATGAATTAGAAGAAACATATTTCAAAATCAATGTGATAACTGAATCTTATTTAAACATCTGTCTATTTTTAAATCTAATTTACTAAACAAATCTTGGGCAGCACCATGTTGTTTTTGCAACTGTGGGCATGTATGATGGAAATATAGTTTTTAATAAAATGAAAATTAACTGTTTTAATTCATTCTCATGAAGCTATCACTGAAATTATCCTTAGTATTATAATATTTATGAATTGTTATAATAATGAAGATTTGAAAAATATTCAGTTCAGTAGTTTGAATGTCTATAGATTTAAAAAAAAAATCAGGGTCTCAGTCTTATAACTAAATTTATTGTATAATTTTGTAATATATTAACCATTAATATGCTTCTATAATGAAACTTTGATTACATTTTTCATATGTTATTTTATCATGTCCAGGTTCATTTGTAACCATTGTAATGATAATTTATTTCATTTATATGAAGCAAAGCTTTGATTACATGTCATTTTTAAAAAGAAGACTGAGAGCGAAAACTGTTTTTAAGTAGTGTATGAACTGAGATGCCAATATGATGACTTCAAAAGTAATCACATTGATGAGTTAAAAGAACGAATTATCTAGTGATAGTTTAAAAATAATGAAAAAGAATGTTAAAAAATTATTTTACCTTCCTTTATAAATACATCGAATATATTTTGTTTGTTAATACTCTAAAGATTTTAAAAAAAAAAATTAATGAATTTAATTTGCTTTATAATGCTGTACTTTATGCTTGCAATCATCATGACAGACAATGATTAAAGAACTTTTAAATAAATGCTTATAAATGCACTCAAATCTTATAAAACAAGAAATGTGCTATGTAGAAATATATGAAAGGTACCTTTAAAAGATTTTAAAAGTTAACTGAATTTCCATTAAGTCTATAATAATGAATTTGTTAATTAAGATTTCAGTTATGCATCATTCCATTTTATCTTGGTCCCTTGAAAGACATACAAACATTGCTTTATTATATTTTTGCAACACAGATTTTACGTTTAAAATGCATGTTTTTAAATAGACCTCCATAATCTAAAAAGACATGGGAAATATCAATTCTAAATTTTTAATAAAAAGAATCTTAATTGAGTATTTATCTATTATGATGTCGAAAAATTTCATATAGGAGTTTATTTACTTGCACATCCTTCTGGGATTATTACTTCCAACATAACAAATGAAACTGAAAATTCATTTACTGGGAAAAAATTATGATCTTACATGTATGTCAATAATTGTCTTTCCCTTTTTTTCATGTTCTTATATACAAAGAAAAAATAGTTTAAAGATTGTATTGAATCATCTCATTTTAGACTTATAATCTTAAAAAAAGTGTGTGTGGTGGTGGTGGGGGGTTACATCTGCTAAGCAGCTGATCTATGATGGAGATAGTTTCAAACTTTTGATCATTAAGCAAGAAGATGCATAAGGGTGGATTAATTGTAATAATTGCATGTTGATTTGTGTAACAAATATTTTTGATTTGTGTAATAAATATGTTCATATATTTTTAAAAATTACCTCAAAATTTGAAATCTCATTTTTTTTTTTTTTTTTTTTTTTTTAAAGAATTGCTATACACTGCATTAAGAATGAACTGCAGGTGAATCTGAACAAAATAAACAGAGTCCTTATTACATGATATTAACACATTAATTTTCACAAGAAAAGACAAATGAATACATTATTTATGCAGTCTATTTTTTCAAAATGCTTATTTCTGGCAAGACTGGTGAGATTTTGTGATGTTATTTCAGCAAAACATATCAAAAGTAATTATTTTTCCTGTCCCCCCCCCCCCCTGCCTTTTGATTGTTTGAGATTGGTATATTGTCAAAATGTATAAATATTGTATGATAAATATAAAAGATTTTATAAAATTCATTAAGATACTATCTTTGTGATCAACACTAAGTTTTAATGAAGGAGCTTTCATGCAACTGTTTGATTAAATGATGTTTCTCTTTTTGAGAATAAAAATCAAACCAAAGTGTAAAACACAAATTTCTAAATAATTCTTTTGAAATGATAATTATAAATTTAATATGTAAAACTACAGTTTTCAAATTCATTTCTACTTTTTTAATAACACATTTGCATTGGGGTACTCAGCAAACAACTTTACATTAGCATATAATATCTGATTTTAATAATTTATTAGTGAGGTTCTGTTCCCATTTCCAGTTTTTAATCTTTCTTCTCTCCTGACAAAAAACTTTTTTTAAACGGGGGGGGGGGGTAGATAAAATCAGGAACAAATATTTAAGGCTGTTTATAGATGTATCTAACTTCGAAACTTCGAATTTAACTGAAAATTATCACTGTTTGAAATTGGCACTTATCAATTTGAAAACAAAATTATGTTAAAATGAAATATTTAACTAGAACCAATTGAAATTAAGCAGCATTTATGATTGGATTATGCTTCCATAGATGGATGATAATTGTAAAAAAAAAAAAAAGACAAATCTTCTGTCATTTTGGTTATTATGATTTGGTTTGTTATGTATTGCAAATCTTGGTTTGTAGTTGAAAACAAACTTTTGAAATTCGTGTAGCGTTATATTGAAGTTGGGGAAATTTTGAATATATTTATATGCAAATATATCAATGGTGATATACAAAATCCATATAATATCTTTCATAAAAATACATTAGACCAAGAATTGCCTAGATTGCAATTGGCACTTGACGTTTAAATGGGAAATCAGTAAAACATGAAAAAAAAAAATGGGTAGGTAATGGTTTGCTTTACTCTCATAACGAAATAAAGGGACGTTTATTTTTCTGACCGCCAAGATTAATTGATAAAAAATGGAAACTGTCGCTAATTTGGCGATTAGAAGTGGTCAATTGCGATCTTGGCGTAATTTAAAAATTGCCAAATAAATTCCGGAGTCTTTGTAATTAACAAGTACCAATATCAATAAAGTTCAAGCTATTTAATATAATGAATTTAAATAATAAAAAATTTGAATAATAAAAAAAGGCAAGGTTAATTCTTTTTGGCCCATTCATTTTTAATTTTACTTTCTTTATTTGATAATTTTTTCTGTTGAGAATAAATATTTCCGAAGGCATTTTAAAATTATAAAAAATCAAAATTGCGCCATAAACCCCACTGACTATCTCCCCCCCCCCGATTTGTTGATATTAGGGAAAATGTATTCTCCATCTTTGCATTCTTGTTGAAACTGATCATTTGTATGTAAACTATAAGAACTAAAAATAGAGCCGTTCAAAATCAAAATTTTAAGTGTACTACAGGATACTTTTCATTATTTGTGTAATAACTCGGGGATATATTCAATAAAAATCTCTGTAAACAATATAACATCCGATACATTGAAATAAAAAAGGAATTCTCAACCGGTTACATTAAAGAACGACAGTGTTTAAAAATAAACGCACTTCAAAAAAAAAATATTTTTGATTGTTGCTTGCAAGAAATTTCAAAATATTTAAAACATATTTTAAACAGAAATCTACTCATTATGGAAAAACTAGCCGTCTTTAATGATCCATTAGTTCCTCAGGAATATTGATTATGATTAGTCCCTATTAAATCTCTTTTGTTTAACTTAATATTGACGATTCCTTCACAAAGAATCAAATTGTGATAGAAATTAAAAACATGTTAGTGAAGTGTGTGAAATACCGTGAAAGTTTTGCATACTGGATATACAAAAAATTGAATAAGCGTTTATTTCCTTAAATATTACATATAAAAGAATGATTTTAATTACAAAATTTCATTAAATAAAATAGACAATTATATAAATGCACCTTGAATTCGATGAAAGCTAATATATATTTGTGTGTTTGTAAGCTTACAATTTTTTAATTAGAAGGCAGTTTCGAAGACGGTGAAGAGACTATTTTCTGACGTCGTTTTAGTTCATCATGGGGAGGTACGCAGGAGCGTGTACATAACACAGAGCGGAATAAGGAAAAGCTCATGAACATGTTATCCCTGATCTTATATAACTTGAGATATTGATAGGGAAAATATTTTTTCGCTGCGCTAATGCAGTGATATTTAGATAAGGAGTTTTGCTACACTCGCGCGAATCAGGCAAGGGAAACACAGGATTCTTTTTAAAAAGAATTTGTGAAGTCAGCGGTATTCTATCCCTTCACTCGGAGTATGAGAACGTGGGGCTTTTAGCCGATTCAGCAATTTTACAAAGCTTCTGTTGAATTAATTAGATAGAAAAAGTGGAATGGGATCAGGAAATAAGAGAATATTCTAGAATGAAGTTAATATGGGCTAAATTGAGCTAAAAATTAGGAAATTAATTTTAAATTAAATTTAAAATATCATTATATATATATATATATATATATATATATATATATAACCAACAATATAAAAGCGTCAAATAATAAAGAACTTTTCTTCCATTAGTCTATACACACAAAGTTTCACGCCTCTATCTACAAAAATTTCATACATTGTTCCGTTTTCCCCTTTCCAGCTGTGGTTGCCATGGAAACCGGCGCATGCGCAATTTTTCTAGAACTTTGATTCTTTTTTTTAATGCTTATCTGTTTAGATTTGTGATGTCTAATTAGAGATGTAACTGTGAATATGTATTCGTGAGTATCAATAAATGCCATTCTGTATTTAATGGTATACTTGATTATTGAGAATTCGAAAGGGGGGGGCGGGTAAAAGTAACGTAAATAAACAGAGTTGGGCTGTGCAACGTTTCACTTGATAGAATGATTAGCGTTTCCATCTCTCTCCGAATTATATCTTCTTTTTTTGTTACTGTTGAATAATCATAACTAGTCTTTTTGTTTTTTACCGTCAGTTCTGTTTATTTTGCTTAGAGTTCGGATACATTTCGCGTACTTCTTTCTCCTTTTATTACAATAAACCATGGTTTCGGTTTATTATGGCTGGAAAGCGCGATTTGTGCAGGAAAAATGTGCTCAAATTATGAACGAACTAATAATCTAAAAAGGTAGAAAAAATGACGACATTAGAGAATAAACTATATTTTTTGTGATTTTTTTTTCCAAAGTTATGCTTAAGAGACGCAACCCCCCCCCCCCCCTCCTGCGGGACGATTCCTTTCCCGCACTCTTCGTCCCATGCGCGCGTCTAAGGATAGAGGCCTCCCGTTCCGAAAGGGTTAAATATTTTGCAAATCTAGGCTGTACATATTATGGGGTTCTTTTAATAAGATGATCATTTTAGTTTCAAATTTCAGCATATTTTTAGTACGTTCATAATTTATTTTACGTTAATACCAATTATTTTATTGACTTTATGAATATTTATCTGTTTTTCCTAATTCTATTGTAGCTCCAAACTTCACGACATGCATTTTGGTACACAATAATGTTGAATGAGTATTTTTAGTAACCATTATGAGTAACTCGTATTTATTCACAATAATGTTGAATAAATATGAGTGAATGACCACAAATAACGTAATAATGATAAGTAAACACAATCAGCATATAAGAACTTACAAATTATACTTCATGAAGTGTTAAAATTATCATTACATTTTATCATTCGTAAAATTCATCTTTTAGAAATTTATTTATTCGGCAAATAGAATTTTTTTTAAAAAAATCAACTTGCTCGCGGTCTTTTTTTATCTTAGCAGCCATAGACAGCTGTCTAATGTGTCTAGTGGAAGTTCACCACTGTAAAGGATACAGATGTCTAAGACACCTGTAAAACCAAATAATGGTGCTTTATATTACCAGAAGAGACAGAAATTTTTAGGGAAATATAGTTTACCTAATTTGTTTTATAACCAGCCATATATAATCAAAAAGTTTTATTGAAATTTTGCTATATATTATTATATTCGTTGCGCTGAATAGATAATCGCTATCAACAGCACGCCGCTGTAAGTTTAACATGCTTGGTGTAAAGCAAATGCTGCACCTGTGTGGTTATTTATTTGAGAACCACCTGTGTAAATGTTGATAGCAAGTCGGAAAAATTAAAGGATCTTTGAATAAAAATTCTATCCGTTATGCTAGAATACATAAATATAAAACGATAATCCTTTTAACTGTGTTTCATGTTTTTTTATCTGGTTTTAAACAGTTTTATTTCATTTAATTTGCTTTCACAGATTCAGGACATATTTTGACAATATCTGACTCTGACTTTGGAAAGTAACAGTAATGAAAACACCATTACTGTAATGCTTCAATGAAATAACGGCGTCAGTTTGATTCTAGTTCTAAAATTAATCTATTTTAAAATTTCGGCAGATTTTGTGAACCTATCAATTTTATATAATTATTTATTTCTTTAAATATCAATAAATTGTTCTTCGTTTAAAATTGCAATATCAGAAAAGTGGTGAAAAACTTTTCAAACTTCCAATCAATTAGTTTATTTAAAAAAAACTTCTACCTGATGCTCTTTAGGGTGCTAAATATTTTACTTTGGTTCAATTTGACTTAAACAGTGCAAAAACTTCTTTGATATGCCGGATGTGACATGCCCTAATTTAGTGATAGCTAGTCTTTAGATAACGTAGAAAGAGTTTTTTTTTTTTTTTTCCCCTCTCTTTGGAATAACGGAATGCAAGTTTGTATGAGAATTGGAGTTAACCATGGCTCCACATTTCTATTCCATGACAAATGTAACAATGTTTACCATTTGGTAACTGTATAATGATAAAGAAAAAATGAATAATCTTTGAATAGAATTATATTCAATGACTAAAAATGGCACACTTCCAAACCGAATCCCATCGTTGGATATTGAAATTAATCATCAGTAATTTGTAAGATGTAAGCAGGTGGTTTTTTATATATATATTTCTACACAATGTATACTATTACTTTATACAACAATGTATGTCGCAAGGATTACAAATTTGATGAATTGATAAACCTCAGAAGTTCGCCTAAATATCCATCAGCTTTGAGAGCCCAAGAAAACAATTTTCGGAATCCATGTCAATGATGAGATCCCATTACAGGTTACAATGAACGGTTTCTTTTGTCTTTGAAGGCGAGTGGGCTCTTGAAATCTAAAAGTGGCATCTGACGCAACAATGTATGGGTATAAATAACATTTTCCGATGTTCCACGGCAGGTGGTTTTGCTGGATTGTACAGCTGGATTCTTTGTGTTGAAAAATGTTTTAATTTGGCAACACTTGTGGAGCCTTCACTTCATGAATAGAAATATGTGTATAGAGGTTTGTTAGAAACCTGCGGTCGGTGAATTCGTAGTGATGAACTCCAGTTCTTGTTAACAGTATAGAAAAATCCTGTGTGTAATATTAACATAACGATTGTGCTTAATTGGCTGAGATCTTTGACGATATTTTTTTCTAATGAATTGTCGACTATTGACCTCTTCCGGCGTTTTTCCTTTCTTTATTAATAAAATTATTTCTATTTCAAAGATATTTTTACAACATATGTTGTATTGCCACAGCATAATCTGCTCCAGCGGCCTCTAGTATTTGAAATCCAACTTTTTAAATCTCTTTTAATCTTGCTTCGGTTTTTTTTTAAATATTATTATTATTTTTTTAATGAATACTAAAATACATTTAGTATACTTACATGTAACTGCGTTACATATGCATGATATTTTACCGCAACTTGTACAAACCTCTTGAGACTTCAATCCTATTTAGTCAAACTCATGAGGATCGGTAATAAAGTGGATATGCCCATAATAAAAAAGGTATGCCCATGATTAAAAAAAATAATTTAAAAAAAAATGTGACATCTTCTGTTAGTCAAAGCACATACGTGGAATCTGAAATAAAATTCTGGCTTAATTTCTATAAATGGAGATATGTTGTTTTACTTTAGTATTTTTAGACGAAATTGGTCTATATTTGCGTTCCTCTAGAAGGAATCCCGGGGAAGCCCTCTCTACCACATTAAAAAATCTCGACCATTATTAAAGCGCATAATGGATGAAGAATCGATTTTATTATTTCTTCGATTCATGTTACTCAGTAACGTCATGTCTTAACCCAATAGGTCACTGGCAGACTTCTGTTGATTGTAGAATGCTGAAAGATGAATCGATATCTCATATATGTATGATCATACTTGTGATATTCATACTTTAAATTATTATGGAGATCCCTCCCTTCCCTTGTAATAAGAATATGCTACGTAATTGTTGGATGTGGTATTATATACCGCTTAACAGGCTTATATCTTACGCTTGGATTTCTCTATGAAAGGAGTTATTGAATATAATTAGAGAAAACTTTGCTTGAATTTTAGTTTCAACAAACAGGTCCAGTTGTCTGTGCACTGTGAAATATGATTTCAACAACAACAAAAGCATGACGTTTTAGCACTATGTCTGTCATAGTCTAGATCTGCTAACTGAACAGTAATGAAACAGATCCGATGTTTCTGTACAACGAGCGATGCCATCACCTGATTTTTTTCTACATTGATTTCTTTTTCTGGGGTCTTAATGAAACCCCTTTAAGCACAAGATATGACATTTCTACGATGTTATACGATATTCTGAACGTCGGCCAATATCGTAAAGATAGCCTAACAATAGTATAGGGCATGTTGTGCTGATAAAGACATCTCCGTGATTACGACAACCCTCTAAAGTATGGCAAGAATCTTCTTGAATGTAGTGTGGCATTAGTTATTCATAATTACTCAAGAATAAAGTTTTTATCATCTATGGTAATTTCAGAAATAAATCAATCTCTAAATAACGATGAGCTTGCATGTTACTAGTTTGGTTCAGAGAAAGCGGAAATAACTTCTCCTTTCACTTTTTCGTATACCATACGGCAACGATTGATCATGTAATTCGATAATACAGTGAATAAAGTCGTATGAATATCAGAAAATTACATTTTAAAAAGGATGCATTTGATCTTAAATTTTATAAAGATCTGCAGATCCAACATAAGTACAACATGCTGCATTCTATCAAAGCGTATTTTTATATTTTTGAGTCGTGTTCGAAAACACATGAAGACACAAACTGATAGTTCACACTTAGATAAATTTCTTTCAAAATTTGATGTAGGTGTACAATTTTATGTTTATATAAATGTTTTATGTTTAACCATGTTTTCCGAAACATGCATGCATCTATTAGTATTCCACAGCTCTTAAAAAATACGTTTCATAAACCATACAGTCTCTTTTAAAACTCGGTACTCTTCCGTTAACCGGGCTCAAGCGAAAAATCGCCAAATAATGTAGAATTCCACCAAATTTCTTACTCCAAATTTGCGCTTGGTTCACAATTGGCGCCATTTGCGCCCGGCTAACGAAAAAATACCTAAAACTCTTTTCTATATTGTTCAATATGAAGAATCAAAAGCAGCATTTCCGGTGTGTTATGTTTCATTGTTTTTAAAAAAGTGGGAGTGGTACTACTACTATTACGACCCTTTACAACTAGTTTAAGAGATTTGGGAATGGTAATTTAAATTGAAAAAAGGAAAACTCCGGCAATACTCCAACAACGATAGATACGGACCTTATCTATATTACGGCCATTTACAAGAGATTTAGAAAGGGCAATTTTGACTTGAAAAAAGAAGGTCCCAGAAATATACCATTAACGACGGATACGGAACTAATCGGGGCCATGTGCACTAAAAATCCATGATATAGCGTGAGCGAGATAGTGGATATCACTATCATTCCCAGTACAACGTCACATAACAACCTGACGAGGATGAGGTAAAGTTTGGGTTCCACACATATTGACGAGAAACCGAGCTCATGAACCTTGTCTCTTCATGCGATTTATTTCTACAACGATATAAAATATGTCCTTTTTTTAAAGAAGCTTGACACTTGAGTGAAAACTTGGATTTTGTATCAAAATGTGTATCGAAAGCACATTTAGTTTATTGACAACGGACCTTCAATTAGCGGAAAGTCTATATTTCAAAGAGCGAAAGTTCTTTGGTTCATTTGGTGGAACTGAGGTGGTGTAGTCTTTCATGAGCTACTTCCTCAAGGTGAAACCATTAATTCTGTCAAATCTTAGCATCAGCGTGATGCATTGAAAATCACCTTAACAATAAAAGGCCAGAATTGTGAACAGATGAAGTGTCCTTTTTTTCATCACGACAATAACAACACGCACGTTGCATTGGTTTTAAAAGAAAAGCTATTATAGCTTATTTGAGACGTTTTACCATATCCTCCGTAGTGACCAATGTACATTCTCTCTAGAGGTCTCTTTGTTGTTTGCAATTGCCCAATATCATCAAGTGACGTTTGTTCCTTCGTGCTAGATCTGGTTCTTCTTCGGCGGCTCCATTAAGTTTTCCGCAAAACCTTTGGCTAGGTTGGGATATTGCTTGCCTATCCTCCATACTCCCTAGATCTTGCTCCATACGGCTATCACTTATTTCTGCCATTGAAAATATATCTATGATAAATGGTTCCAATCCGAAAGCGAAATAAAAATGCACTTCGAGGAATATTTTGTAAGTATGCTCCAATATTTTCGAAAAGAGGGAATAATGAGGCTTATTAAGAAACGTGATAGAACGGAACGGTTCATACACAACAAAATACTTGGAACTTAAACAACAAATATCATATATTCATTTTGCAAGATAAGGGGGAGGGGAGTAGAAACTTGCGGGACACCTAAATATTTTCTCTTTGATAAGGAAAAAAATAAGAAAGAAAAAAATTTAAAAAGGGGAAAAAGAATTTCAATGATAGTATAAAAGTAATTTAAATACTTTCGAAAGTGTTAGCAGCACCTAATAACACACAATCAGTTTGACCGATATGATCCACTTATTTTCGCACTATCATTGTGACCCATACATTGTCAGCCACTAAGTTATGCGCTTTCAAATACATTCCTTGTGCAACAAAGCCTTTGAGCTATTTGTCAAGGAAAGAGGGGAAGATTCAAAAGCAAATATTTTCCTTCACAATGCATCCGACTCTATCAATAAGCGGATTAATCTTTTTCAATGCAAAGAATACAGTACAAAATATTTGCGAACCTTTACATGCTTCTTTTTGTTTGTTTGTTTTTCTCTTTACCATGAACCTCTTCTTCTTCTTTTATTTATTCATTTATTTTTTCCACTTTCTTCTCACTTCATGTCTTTACTTACTTGAGGGAACAGAATCTCATCAGCATTCAGTCGCGCGTGTCTGTCCCTCTTTCGCGCAAAAAAATGGGCCTCTTGGGGCCCCAAAGAAGGCCCCACTGTTATAAAGAGACCTTGAGGCTAACAGGCTAGTTTCTTTTGTAAGCAGCAAAGGAAAAAATTAAGTGCAAATAAGGGAGAAAGAGAACTTTAAGCTATTGAATGTTCGAACGGCCAAGTTCTTTTCGAATTCGGGTGACTTTTTTCATTCCCTGAAGCCAGAAATGGAATAACATGAAAGATGGCTATTAAAATTAACAAGATTCTTCTATAAAATAAATTGCTTCTTTTTTATTTCACTTCAGTTGTTTTCATTAATAACTGCCAAGATTCGTAGACTCTGTCATCTATTCGTGGTAGTGGTGGGTGTTGTCGTGATTGTTTCTCGAATTTTTTTCGTCCTTTTTCTTAAGTTTTCCATTTAGAAAAAAAAAAGAGAGAGAGAGAGATAAAATATAAGATACAGTATTTCTAGAACCATTACAAAAATCTAACATAACGAATACTATCTTACGATTAAATGCGTTTACAGTAGCCTTTTTAAGGTCGATCCATTGGGCGTATACCCGAAAACTCATGGGGCCTTGTATACTATCTATCTTATACGCAGATCAGAAGTTGTTCTCATTTCGAAATCTTGCCGTTTCTGCCCTTCCCAAGATCATAAAAGAGAAGAAAAAATGAACAATAAATTGTAGTTGCTTATTTAAAAATAAATGCGAAGTTATTATAAACAGCAAATTTTAATATGGAAAATTATATGTTGCACATTTATCACTTGGAAAGTTACGAGAAAGAATAACGTTGAGCATATTCATTTTTATCATTGTACAAGAGTTCTTGTTTGCTTTGTATAAATATAATAAACACTTTTCTCTGGAGGAGAGGTATTGTTCTTATTTCTTTCTTTTGAGCATAGAGTTAAAAATTTTATGAACTATACCAGCAAACAGTGCTGAGCAAACGTATATTTACGAAGTTTTAAATAAACATTTAAAAACCAGCGAGAGTGGTCTCTCAAAAACTTTCTCGCACATTCTTTAATAAACTTGTCAGGCCAAAGAACGCCTTACATGGCATTGGCGTACAAAGCTACGAAATATTAACTTTTTGCATGAATTTAACATTTTTACTGAATCAATCGTGTGATCCTTGGCAAGATTTTTGGCAATTAAACCCTGTCATGCGTTAAAAGTGCACAAAAAAAACGAATTTCTGTTTTAGACAAGTTTTTCTCAACCGATTGAGAAAAAAAAAAAATGACGCAAAACTGCACTTGTAGTAACAAAATCTCATACCAAATTTGATATATTTATGTCACTGCGTTTTTGAATTATGGCGTTTACATGTTTCTGAAAATACAGACCGACAGACAATCAACCCATGGTTGGATTTTGCTCAAAAGTTGACAGGTGTCTACACGATAGTTATTAAATCCGTGCACCGAATTTTATTTATCTAGCTCTCTTTGTTTTGTAATTATCGTGTTAATTTATATTCGAATAGATGAGAAGACGAATTTCCTCTAAACAGATTTTACTCAAAACGTGATAGAGATCTGCAAATTTGTAGCAAAGACCGTAATTTCAACTCAAAGCGTTTTTGAGTTATATTTGTCACATGGCAGACAGACGGACATTCTCAAAAAATGTGTTTTTCGAACTCAGGGAAGTCTAAAACATGGAGATTTGTCAAATTTTCGAATTCGAATTTTTTGACGATTACTGTACTTACTCTATATTACGTATTTGAGAAAGTAGAAACTGCTTAAGATATACAATCACTTTACAATCGCCTAATCAATTGGAATTCCACAGAAAATTAATTATGTGAAAACTTAAATTTAAGTAAGACAATAGATAAATTTTTATGAAATCAAAGTAAAGAAAAATGAAATTTTATTAATTTTCTCTTGTATAATTTAAAATACTTATGATAAGGAAAAATTGAAAGTGGTATTAGTTTATTATATTAAAACTAAAGATTTTTTTTTATTTATTTTTTATATTGGGTTTTACTTTTTTATTCATTTATTTTGTATTCATTATCAAGAGCCAAATTCTATAATTGTGCCAGAGCCTTAAAATTCAAAAAGAGGCGCTATGTGTACAGATAATTTCTTCATACATAAATAAAGGAAAAACAGCAAACACCACGTAAAAGTTTCAACAATAAATTTAATTCAGCTTATCTGTTTTTGATTGTAAAAAGTATTATGATTGGCCCGAATAAATCTGAAAGTATTTTCACCTGGTTTTTCTTTACGAAATTACTACATAAAATCTACCAATATTTAGAAATTCAAAGAATATATTGCCGATATTATAAATGACGTTGTATAGCTTCTACAGAAATACTTAACACTTACTATTTCATATATTTCTATCAAGGCTGACAACTATTCTTGAACATAACTTTTTTGGCATTCCGAAGTCATTATAAAAACCACCTGGCCATGCATGCAAGCAGGTTTTGTTTTGTTTTGTTTCCCTGTGATTTAGCGGATGTTTAAAATTGAGATATAGTTTGAAAATAAATTATTTCATAGTTTTCTTCTTTTTTTTTTCAATTCTGGTACCAATAGTTAATACCATTAATTTGGCAGGTGTTATCGACGCAAAGACTCAAAAAACTGTAATTGATTCAGAAACAAAACCTAACTACTCCTGTAATAAATTTAATACCAATATTTTTTTAAAGCATTCTTTTATTGAAAAGTAGAATGTTTTAAATTTTTTTTAGTTCATCGCTATTTTTTAGTTTTAAATTCTCTATCCATTATTATAAATATTATGGAATTTTGATAAATTATTTTATCATTTACATTTGATATTTTTTATTACCAGGTGGCGTCACAAGAACAGAAAAAAAACACTTTGATGAAAGTAATAATTTAACGGATACTTAAGTTCTAAAAATAATAAAACAGTGTACTGCCATTGAGAAAACGTGCAAAATTTCAAAACAAAAAAGAGAGTGAGTATAAAATAGGCTACAAAATAACATTAAAAAAAGACATCTTCAACTTTCCTCCAATAATTTTGTCTGTTCAGATCTGAAACACATTGCATCAATGTCTTTTTCATATGCACAGAAAGAAGTGTTGGAAGTTCTTGCAAAATAAAACTTAAACACGGACGATGTGTTTCAAATCAAAGCGGAGGAAAATTGAAGAAAAATTGCAGTCTTTTATATAATTTGTTCCTATAAAATTGTCTCACAATGTATATTGGAAATCTATTCTTATCGTGATCAAGAAGTTAATTTTTAAATTGCTAGAGATACTTATTTATTTTTAGTAGGAAAAATGTTCTAAATTTGGTAAAGGATTAAAATATAATCCTTTACCAAATTTAAGTTGTTTGATTCAGTAAACATATTGCTGAAAAAATTACGAGGTCAAAATTACCATTGGGGGAAACATATTAGTCATATTTAATAAAATATTTTTGACAAACTAAGATTTTAAAGGGAAAAAAATTTCATATCTTTTGCAACCCAAACTGACAGTAACGTAAGTGTGATTTTCATAATTTTAGTTCAATTACCGCGACCTCAAGAAAGTGTGATGCGTTGATGGAAGGATCTTCCTCAAAAGGCCGATTAAAATGGTCTAAAATTGATTGAAATAGTGATTTTCAAAACTTCATATATATCGGTAAGGTTTATTCGTTATAATGTAATACTTGTTTTGTCTCAAATATTTTGCTAAGTATGATTAATAATTTTGGAAAGCTGTATAAAAATGAAAATTTTATAGTTTTTTAGCGGCATATTATTTACTCGAACGATGCAAAATATGATTCTTTGCATTATATAAAGGATTTTTTCAGGTGGAAATATGTATCTAACTGTAACAGTCTAGGAATTAGCTGTTGAGCCAAGATTAGAGTAGACAATCAGTTTTTTTTTTTTTTGTATCACTTATTTTGTTTCCGTCCTAACTGCAAAATGACGTCGTCTCATTTATTTTTCATATGAATCTGAGAAAGATGCGAAAAGTGGAAAACTCCGTTGTGTCTTGAAACAAACTTACACACGCACACACACACACGAGGTGTATAAGCTCAAATTTATGCTCGAATGCTCCTCTTACTCTGTTAAATATTGCGGGGTTTACTGTCATAAACCTGAACCCCCCACGGAGGGAATCAGGAATTATAGGCATGAGTCAGATGGCAAGGGGATTTTGGGAAAAATATTAGATCGGTGGCTTTCAAAGAGGAGTTCACTGCTCTGGTCTTTTCGAATTAGCTGAAGCATCTGTGAAGGATCTTCGAAATTTATGTTTTCAATATACGAAATAAACTAGATGAAAATCGGAGCTATAAATTTATATTGATTATTAGAAGAGTATCGCGATACTTGTGAGCGTCCCAGTTCGTTCCTGTTGTTATTGCGGAAGCATTCGCCCTGCTGTTGAAAAAAATTATCCATGACCGTATTCGTTTCTTATGGGTATTTCAGAAATCAAATGAAAATTGGAATAAACGTGATAGCGAACGTATAAACTGTATTCAACACTTTAAAAGACTATTTATTTTTCTAGTCATGGTATATTAAAATGTTTTTAGAAGTGAGATTTTCTAAATTAAAGTAATTCCTTTAGCTTATTTAATAAATTTTATTTTGTTTAATAATTAATTTGATTAATTAATAACTAAGTTAAAAATCTAGATACATCATTTCATATGAGATAAGAAACTGAAGCATATAAGTTTCTGTCGTATTGAGAAATTTGAGAGAACTTTTGCAAACCTACATAATTTCATTCAAAAATTTAAAAAAAATTAATAAATTTGGTGGTAAGCATACTTTACATGGCCCTTGAAAAGGTTAAAAAACAAACATCGAAAATGGAAGTCCGTACAGTGCTGCAATAGAAATGTAGCAGATAATCCGACATTTCAATTCTGACAAAGTTCACAAGTCATTGCGAGTCAAATCAAGTACACATCATTACATTACTGTAAAAAAAAGGTTTAACATATAATTATGACTTAATAAATGGTAGATTTCCTGTTTACATTCTTCTAGGAAAATAGATAAATTGTTTTTTTCCCTTCTTTTTTTTTTTTTTTTTTTTTGTTAGACGGCAAATAACTGAGAGTTATCTATATTAGTTGTTAATTACTATTTTCAACGCTTTTATTATATGATAAAAATAAGATCTTTTCAGAAATTGTTTAAAGAATTTGATAATGTACAGATATTCTTGCATATACAGTGCATAATATATATATTTATTATATAAATTATTATATATAAATTATTTATAAAGCAATTTTATCTGTGGATTTTTCCACTACTTATTTAATTTTTTAAATAAGTGTTCAAAATCCACCTATTTTTTAAAAAACTAAAAAGGTATTGAGAAAAAAAATTAATGAAACTTCAAACCTTTAATCTAAAACATGAATTATGATAATGTTTAGACTTGAGTAATCTATTTTTGTCTTACCCTTTATACTTGACTCCCGGGGGGGGCACCCCGAAATGAGGATGAGATGCTTCCGGCATGGTGGTTGGATCTCGCCACCCTGGAGGGTACACAAATAGGTGGGGGATCTGACTTCTCCTTTCGATGACGGGACGTACTTCCTTCGGGGAGGGTTGTACCATGGCCCCTATGACTCAACCACAGTTCCCGCCAGTGTTGCTGTTGTGGCAGTTCGGTCATTCAGCCTTATGGTTTAAATCCGTGAGCCTTCGTAGCGGGTCGGAGAGTCAGTTGGTTGACTTACCTTTTACACTTGTTGTTAAACATGTAACGGATATAAAGAGCATACACAAAAAATATATTTAATATTGCAGTAATCCACTAATAATAGTATAAATCCACTAATTCAAATTATGAAAAGTATTGTTGCAATATTAAAAGTATATTTTGAAAATTGTATTGAAATTAGAAAAAATAATTGAAACGGAAAAATAATCGAAAATAAAACTAATTTTCCTAAAAAGCGTTTTTTTTTTTTTTTTTTTTTAATTTTAAGATGGTGTAAAAATTATTTTTGTACATTGATAAACTCTCACATTGCGAGAGAAAACTTTAAAATTGTGATAATTAAAATTAATGACGGGACATAATTAAAAACTAATGAAAATTTTGAAAACTCTGTTCTATGTAAGCATTTATTAGTTAAGAAATAAATGCGAGCCTGATTCTTTTGTTTTAAGTCCGCTGTAGATCAATCATAACGACTTTTACATCAGGCATGTCACATGCCGTACGTCGCAATTTACATATACACATTTTTTATTTTTATTTTTCAACAATATAATTGTGTCAATAACATTAAAAGTAAGCACATGATCAAATTATACAAGACTGCATTTAACACGATATTTTTAATAAGCTTATTGAGTTTAAAACACATTTCGTGTTATTAAAGATACACAATTTTTACAATCCTCCGACACGTATTTCCAACTTTTAAAGAGCAAATACCGAAAAATCTCCACTGAACCGATTTTATCTAATTTGACGGTTGACAGTTAATTGTTTCTAGAGTTCATGAGCTCGCCAAGAGGGCGTGTTTAGTTATTTCTGATCGATTCCAAGAAACGGGAGGAGAAGCGAATGGATTGATCATTATATTATGGGTTGAACCATTACCTCTCGTTAGAGGTGTTTGCCCTTATTTATTTATACGACTCATATAAGCGATAACTCTTTTCCATTAACATTCAAAAGTTCTATTTAGTACTCATTAATACTGGCTGATCCAGTGAAGACGTTTTCTTATTTTATAGATTCGTCATTTCTATTATGCTGCTTTATACTGCTTTATGTCATTTGTATTATGCTGCTTTATACTGCTTTATGTCATTTGTATTATGCTGCTTTATACTGCTTTATGTCATTTGTATTATGCTGCTTTATACTGCTTTATGTCATTTGTATTATGCTGCTTTATGTCATTTGTATTATGCTGCTTTATGTCATTTGTATTATGCTGCTTTATGTCATTTATATTATGCTTCAAAAATGTTCCTTTAAATGATTACTTGGAGTACATTTCAAATTATTTTAATTCCTCTATCTGGCTTAAAACCTCAAAGGAAACTTTTTTTTTTTAAATCTGAAAAGAGATTTCAGCAAGGCAGCTCCCGAGGAGTGTAGCCTATGCAGCGGTACAGGCCATCGTGTGTGATAGGGCTCCAATTCCAGATCATAAATTTGAAAAATCGCGACCATTATTTGGCTTAAAAAATTGTAAATCGAGTTGAACGAATGATATTTTTGTACGCCAGTAATGTAGATCTAAATCCCTCATCGAAATTCAAAAATATTGGAGAATCCCAACTTTTAAATGGTTTTGTTTAACGGGAAAAAAATAAAATTTTTAATTCTACAGTATGGCGCTTAAATATTAAAATGAATGAAAGGCCGCATCTTTGAAAAGTGCTTAAATAGGGTTGATTGTAAAATCAAGAGTTACTTAATTTAGCAAGTAATTAGTTCTCGAATAATAAGTCCTCATGAAGAAAGGAGTTCGAAAATTTTCATTAAATCTTTAATTAATTAAAATTTTAACAATTTCTCACCTTAGTAACTTCGAAGCACATATTCGCGCAAGAGTAATTTTTATACTATTTTAAAACTAAAAAAATTTAGCTTTTCAGTGATCCAATTTCATTTTTGTTAAATATTTGCCCATTTTTAATGATCTTTTCAAAATTAATTTTAAACACAATTTTTAATAAAGATTTTTTTCTGTAAATTTATGCGCAAAATAGCAAGATTATAAATAATCATCATGAATTTTTTAATAGCTCTTTTAGAAGTAAGTGAACATTTTTCAGTTTATTACTATAAAATGCTGTTACATTTTTAAGACATTGCATGTTTTTTAACATAACTATACTTTTGCATAAAAAAAAGTTTTTTTTTTTTTTTTTTTTTTTTTTTTTGTAAATTGCAGATTATAAAAAAAATCTTCAACAGCTGATGCAATTAAAGTAACTGAAAACAAGGTGGACAAATCAAACCTAATACATTAACATGCTACTAAATTTTGGATTAGAGATTCGACTTTCTTTCATTCATTTTTTAATTAATCACTAATTTACTTATATTCGAATCAAACATTTTTTATTTCTAACTTTGTTTATCATATTTGCGTCTACATCGATTGAATTGCGTTTTGCAGAAAGTATAAACAGGAATGATTTGCAGCCACTTTAAAAGAAAGCGACGGATACAGACAGCCGGGAAAAAATAAATAAGTAAAATGGAAAGCATTTGAAGTTCCGAAGCGACAGATTGACCTTTGCAATAAATATTGCGTTAACCAGAGCGAGCATGCAGGTGTTAAAGCGTGTCTCCTACTTCATGCAATAGGTCGCCTGTCTGTTTACACAACACACAGAAGCCGAGCGTATGCTAATTTTGCCATCATTTCGCTATCGACGGTTTAAAATTGTTGTGCCTTTTTGAAAAGCAGGTTAATGGATGATTCAGCTTTAAAAGAAATGATGTTTCAACGTTTAACATTTTCTTTGAAAATAAATTCTGAAAGTTCTTTTGAAGCTGGGCTTTCTAATCATAAAATTTTATAAATTAAAACGTACCACATAAATTTATATTTTTAAGGAAATATCGATCTATCTATTGTATCGGCATTTGATGAAGTTTACATACAATCATTTGTATGTGTTTTAGTTCTATGTAAAGATGAAATAGGTTTTATTCATTGATTCTTGATTTTACATGATTTCAAATTTTATGTTGAATAGGACTTAATGAATTATGATCCTAAGTAAGGTAGCAAAAAAGAAAGAAACAATTTACATTTTTTTCTGATTTTTTTATATTACTTCTAGTAATAAAAGAGAATATGCATGCATCAGTGTCTATAGATTAGATTGTTAGATCTAGATACAGATATTTCTAAATTATAGCACAATTTTTAAAGAAAAATATATAAAAATTCAATGAGATTTTGCGTTTTTCTAAATGATAACTCTTGGAAATTTAATATAAAAGAGGTTTTTATGCATTTTAAAATAAGAAACGATTTTTTATGATGCTATTTTAATTGCCATGCAATTTTTCTCCCTAAGTTTTGATTATTTTTTCAAAAATATTTGTTGAATAATTTTTTATAACAAATTTTATTTTTACAATACAATTCAAACCGTTTTCATTATTTCATCAAATATTCAATCGCGTATTTTTTCTTTTGTTATTGAAAGTAAAGAGCGATTCCATTTTGACGCCGGGAATAAGAAAGTGAAGTTATAGTATCGCATAATGCTGAGCAATTAGAAGATAGAATATCCAGGCAATTAAGTTTTATTGGCTCTATGATGTCATGGGATTCGATTCTATTAGAAAGGTCTATGAGCACAAAAACAGAACCGGTGTATAGCGGTTGAAATTTGAACTTGAATATCTGTCAAAATGTTATGCTAAAAATATTGTGTTGAAAGAATCATCAACATCAACTTAAGCATATGAGATTTTATTGAAATTAAACATCACGAATAAATTTTAGTTAATTATTTTGACTGAAAATATTTAATCAAAATTTACCGTATAATCAATTTAACTTGTTTTTACTGAGTTACAGTTAATATTTTCTCAACTTTTATATTTTCTAAATTTAAATCATAACAAATTTTAAAAAATAAACATAAAATCACTTTTTTTTACTCTAGAAGAAATTAAAAGAGGAAAAATTAAAGCCCGAATACAAATCTTGAGGACATTATATTAGACAGAAAAACAATGATAGTGATATTTTTTTATATTTCTTAAATTTATGTGGCAACTAGGCGAATAACATCTTTTTAACATTCCTGCCTATTTTTTATTTTTATTTTGTGTGAAAAAATGAATTTGAAAATGCAATAAATAAAATAAGAAGTATTTTACAATAAGATGAAATGATCAATTATGAGCAATTTTCCTGCTAAAACTGAAGAATCAAATAGTAATTTTAGATATTCTTTGTTCTAACGTCCCAGTAAAAATATTTCAGGCGCGGTTCTGTGAATGCAGTTTATCTTGTATATATTTCTCATGAACATCAGTGCCTAGAAAAAATATGTAAAGCATTAATATAAAATAAATTTAGTAATTTACCTGGGCATATCAATAATGTGCTTGATACAATGGCTTCTGCAATCGAATGTGTATTTGTTCTGATATTGTTTTACATTTGAATTTTCTCAATGAAAAATAGTTATGGTTTTTTTTATAATAGCAGATTGGATTAGGTAGTGAGTAAGTGATTGTTAGAGATGAATTTTCGATTAGACTGCAAATTAGGGCCTTTGGACCGAGGAAAATTCATGAAAAAGTCTATTAAAGAGATGTTATTAGCCTATTTATCATATAAATTTGCAAAAAAAATAATAATTCTACGAATTTAAAATATTAGAATAATATTAAAACTTTTCAAGCATAAATGGTCAATTTCCAATGTTTTTTTTATTATGTTCATTAAGTTATCACAAAATTTATGAACAAATATAGGCTACATAATAATATTATATACCACACATTCTAGGATCATAAATTGATAAAAGCATTCATTTCCACAATTTCATAAAATAAAAGAAATAACAGAATTAATTATTAAGATGCTGTTAAATCAAAAATGTGTTGAAATATGAAAGTTAATTGGCCAGTTTATTTAAAAAAGGTTTCATAAAGTTCAATGTCCAGGGCTGCAAAATGCCTGAATTCGGCAATGCAACGAATGTTTCAAAATAAGTGTCTGCGATGTTCATTTTTCCCAAAAACTTTATCTGGAAATGATACAGATAAAGTAAATATGTAACCATTGTAATTTTCAATTCTATGTATCATATCAAAACTGAGTTCAACAATAATGCTCGCTCTTTCACAAATATAATCATTTATTTTTGCAGCCAGTTTACATGCATACACGAGCATAATAGCATAACACGAACAAGAATACAGACAATGATACAGTTTATATAATATATTAAATTTTGTAAGAGCACTAAAAAAAAAAGTTCAAAGGCCGTCCATTCACAGGTGATCAACAATTTCTATCAAGAACAGCTATAGTATTATGTCATGTATGTTTCACTCATGAGATGCTCAGTAACCATGCAAATGACATGAATTATTTTTATATTCCATTTCCAAGAACAAATAAAAAACCAGCCCGGAGCTCGAAACATGCGATTTCTAGATTTTTCCTCTATTGAAAAAAGAAACAAACATCCGGAATTTTGCAAAAAGTGTTAATAACCCGGTAATAAGGCAATTTTTCTTTATAAACCTTCTCGAAGAAAAATTTGTATTCAATAAATGGCAAGAAAGGATGCATATGTGCGTCAAAACGTTAGGCCAGAGCAAAATTATAATAATACTACTAATAACGAATAATTTGTAAAAATATTTTTAGAAAAAGTTTTTTTTTTTAATCAAGAATAATTCAGCAGCTGCACCCTATTTTTCAATATTGCGTTATTTTTTATTTTCAATTTAAAGAAAATAAAGACTCCCCCCCTAAAAAAAAGCACGCCATTGAAAGAATTGACGTGACAATAAAATTTGCTTGAACATCTTCATAATAAATTTAAAAAAACCATTGTCACGGATTTGTATCAAATCAAATCTGAAAAAGTTATTAAAATTAGAGGAAATATTTTATGAAAATAAAATTGGCATCATTTTTTTTTGGTTATTTAAGGTAGTATAAAAATATTTATATAAGATAATATTTTCAGAAGATATAACTGAAAATAAAAAACAAATTGTAGGGAAATAAGATTGGTATCTTTAAAAAGGTAATTTTCTCACAATTTAAAACAGCGTAAAAAACCATTTTTACGAGATAATATTGTTGGAAGATATTGTTGAAAATTAAAGAAAAAAAATTTTTTTATGATATAATATTTTCGGAAGATATAGCTGAAAAGTATCAACACTTGT
Source organism: Argiope bruennichi (assembly GCF_947563725.1). NCBI lineage: Eukaryota > Metazoa > Arthropoda > Arachnida > Araneae > Araneidae > Argiope > Argiope bruennichi. The sequence continues at coordinate 64,807,041 of NC_079154.1, forward strand.
TTAATTTTTAATTAATATTTGATTTAATTCACTTTTATAAGCTGAAAACTCTATAATCAACGTCCTCTTGTCTCGAAGTGCACGTATCCCTGATTTCATCAAGATTGGATTTGGATTGAAAGGCGTACAAACATTCATCTTTATATATATATATATAAATGAATTTTTGATATTTCAAATAAATCACCACGGCAACAATTTGAATAATGCTTTATTTTTGTTGGTAGTTTTTGTTACTTTACCCTCCGACGAAATACATTCCGTAGTAAAGAAGTGAAATAGCTGTATTTCACAGTTGACAAGTTTACGCCATATCGAGATACTTTCCTGTTTTCCAGCGTCATGCTCTGCCTACACTACATGCACGGTTTCAATTGTTTGTGTGCGCATTCTCTCAAAACACAAAAATGTTCCCACAGACACAAACTCAACTTGGGGCAGACATTTTTCCAGCCATTCAGGCTATTGCTCTTTAAGGAGAAAAACAACTTTGTTAAAACGAAAGTTAAATTTTGTTTAACGAAGCGAAACTCATTTAAAAGGGAAAGAGCTTTGTGAAAATAGAAAACTGACTTCAGCGTCGAGAGATTATTGTTCTAGACCATTCATATGTTGTGGCGAATTTGAGGTAAAAAAATAAAAGAAAAATTGCAATTTTAAATAATATTTTAAAGAAGGTTTCGCAAGAATCTGTGATTGTAAGCTTTCTCAAAGATCATAATATTCTTTTATTTAAATTTTTTTCAAAGAGTTTAAAAGCAAAATGAGGGTAAATATTTTTGAAAGGATTTAAAGAAAAAAGCAGAGTAAAAGCTCACAAAAACCTTAGGAATAAAAAAGAGACTGCAGCATACGTAAAATTTATGTGTTGAAATTATTCGAGAATCATTGTTATAGCTATTATTACTGCTTTTTCTTATACGAGAACAGCCATTAAAAATTTCGACCTCGACATGCTTTTATGAATCTTCACATTTTAGATTTCTAAGAATTCAAGAAAATCATTTCTGAAATCTTGTCTATCTGTCTGTGAACATATAATTCAGTGAATGAATGAGCGAAATGAATGTAATTTGGTAAGAGATCTTTCATCAAGATGGGCATGAAATTGTAGACGAAATCCATCTTCTGGACTTTTACTTTTCTGTATATCTGAATTTGAATACAATTACTGATGGTCTTAGGCAATCGACGTTATGAAGCACATTAAATGGTCAATCCTTCCATCTGACGCAAATTATTAATTTAATTAGAGTAATAATGAGTTTCTTTTGGAGTATTGATGTTAATTTTAGTAACTTGGTGAGGATATAAATTTTTTAAAATTTATTTTATCTCACGACTAAACGGTATTTACGTTTTGTACTTAAGATTATTAAATCGTTTTCTCGATGTTAGGGAATATTGCAGTTATTAAGTGAGTGTGATTAAACTTAAAAGAATTCGGCCAACAATACTTTGCAAAATGTCAATATTATTCTGATCTGTTATGATACATTACATTGACATTAAAAAAATTATTTTTTTGAAAACTATCTAATAATATTTTTAATCGACTAATTAACATGTAACCTCGCCGGTGTCCTGGCATAGGGCTAGCGCGTCTTCCCCGAGATCTGGGCGGCCTGGGTTCGATTTGCGGTTCGGGCATGGTTGTTCTTCATCTGTTCTATCTGTGAGATGTGTGAACGTGCCCCCCTGTAAAAAGGGGTTGTGCAAGCGAATGTGATGCGCGAGTAGCTAAAACGTACTCTTGGCTCTAGTTGGCCCTACTAAAACAAGAGACGCTCCCATGGCTTAAAATCGCCAACTTCGTCGGCGAGCTTGTCAATGGCAATTGCCATTATAAACAACAACAACATATAACCTCAGCCTAGACAATTGTCTAATCTGTCTAGTTTTAAATCCGTCAATTAATACTTTTACACAAAGACATTATGAGTTACGTGACGAAACAGGAGTATGAATGTATCAAGAGAATGTCCAGTCTTATGACGTCCTAGTCGAAGCCAGCAGACGTCAATGTAGGCTGCCATGAAGCAGTTCCAAGACTTAACGGTAGTTGATCTTTTTGATAACCGTCGGTAATCAAAAAGGTCTATTGCGGACAATCAATCAACCATCACGGTTTGAAATTGTGTATTGTATCACAAGAATAGTAGATTCGTTTAAAATTTCGAATAAAATCCGCCATTATTTTTTATTTATTTATTTATGCATTTGTGAACGTAACAATTCTAATACATAATAAACTCTATGAAGGATTGTAATGCATTATATTTTCATCTGAATTGCAGATCTATGTCTAATATTGGGATAATTCAACATATGGACAGACTCATGTTAAAAAATTAAATTATCGTTGCTTTTCATGATTGCACAATTATTTATTCGATAGTGAAGATTGTGTCCTGGGTTTAATGACTTGAAGACACATGTTGTCTTTTATGTGGTTTATTGGTAACATCAACAACAAAAGGCACATGAATACGCTATAGTGTAGTAGGCCTAGAGAACTACACATAAAATTTCTCGGTAGAGAGAGAGAGCCGAGATCACACTCCCCCTAGTACAGAAGTGAAGTTCTCTTCTACTGGAAAAAAAGAATATACTAACATCAACAGGGAGACCACGTGATATTTACAGGATTGGCAGCTAGCTCCGTCCAGGAAGACCACGTGGTTAACTGAATACTTAACAGACTACCTGTCTATTTGTTTATCCATTTGGCTGTGTGTAAAACTAGTTAATCTAGTCTAAACTTTCTCGCATTGTTTACAATAAATGCATTTGTGCATTATCAATTGTAATTTAGTTTAGTTATATTAACGTCCCGTTTTTAAAGTAACACTAGGGCTATTTTGGGACGGATCTCGTAATTTTGAACCTCGGTCAGATGACGAGGACAACAGCTTAGCTGATACCCCCCTCTCCACACCACACCACACCAGCGGGAGGACATTTGGCCCGGACGGTTTAGCGTGCACCAGACCCGCTTACACGACGATTCTTCGGTGGAATCGGGTATCGGACCTGAAACCCTACGGTTCCGAAGCCAAGACCTTACCACCAGGCCACCGCGGCCTCGCATTATCAGTCGTATACTATTGGCGAACAGAAATATGACAAAACCATCACCGTGTGATCTTTGGTGATTATTCGTTGGGTGCAGTTCATACACAAGCACCATAACAGAGAATGGACATTTTGAACTCCCCCCCCCCCCGATCAATTGAAACCAATATTTGATTCAGAAATACAATTAGAGTTATAAGATTCGAAACCAAATTTCATTTATTTTTGTATTTTTGAGTCAACGATTTTACCGCTCGAACGCTTTTTCTCAGTTAACACATTATTTACCGAATTATTTTGCCATTAAATTTTCAACTTTATTTTTGCTTGGTTTAATTAAATCTTGATTTAATTATATCATCAAAACGTGCAGCAGCTTATTTTTTAATGCTTGCAAAGTTTTAAATAAAACTTTTCCCTCTAGATTAATATATACATTTTTTTTTAATTAAAAAAGGGAAAAAAGTGTTTTGATTTTCATTCGTCAATCGACTGCAAACTTAAATGCTTTTTTTCTATAGCAAATTCAACCACTTAACGCAATAAAATTGTTATTTTGTACACTGTATAGTTCAGTACAGTTCGACTGGACAACAAACTACGTTAGCAATAAAGTCATGAGAAAATTCACATCACTGATTTTATCTAAAAATGAAACAAAACAAAAAAATAAATATGTGACACGCTATAATTGGAACTGAAAATTTGGAATCAATATTCTAGTTTCGTAACTAGAGTTATAAAATGATTTATTTTAAAAACTATTTGCAATAATTTTGGAGAACGTTTTGAACAAACTACGAGACTAATAATCATTTTCTTTTACCATTTATGGGCCAAATTTCTGCTCAGAAAAAGATGAATATTGAAAAGATGAAGAAGATGAATTTTGGTTTTGAAATGCTTCAGAAAAGAACAAAAATACTTTAAATTATTTTGGAAGTAATTTTTATCCCCAGTAAAAGGCCTCTCTGTATCTGAAACCATATCTACGAAACTTTGTTCTTGTAAAATGAAGAATCAATTAGTGAATGCTGTTGCACGTTTGAATGAATTCCTTTTTTCCCCTCAAATTTTGCTAAGCACTCTGTATTATATGCTAAATATTCCTTTTTAGTGTTCAAAATTAATTAGTTTTTTCTCTTAAACCTTTTTGCTAATTTCGACCCAAAAGTGTTTTGGATTTTTTTTTCTTCAATTTTCTTTAATTACGTTGATTCTAAATTTTTCTTCCCACCTTTTTAACTATTAATATTATCTTTGCATTTTGTTAATACTTGAAAATCGCTATCATTTAAGATACAAGGATATTTTACTCTTCGCTATTATGAAATATATTTTCCTCTCTAAATGAAGCCAATTTTACTACTACTACTATTAAAGTTCTAATACTTAAGTAGTAATTTAGTACTTTACTTTAGTACTAAATTACTACTTAAGTACTAAGTTAATTTTACTACTAGTACTCAAAAATTTAAGTTCATATTTAAGTTCTTGAATTTTTTTTTATTAATAGTAAATGAAAAATAAAATTATTTTTATATAGTCTCGAACCTAAATTGGATTTTTTTCTAATTTTGTATTTATTTGGTCAAAGGGACGAGATTCATAGTGTATAATTACCTTTATTATATAAGAAAGCGAAATGTAAGAAAGAAACAATTTTTTCTTTTACTTTCTCGTAAACAAAGTTTTCTACGGATTTTGAGAGTATCATTTTTGCGTCTAAATTTTCGATTTATATAAAAATCTTACATGAAAACCATCAAACTTGAAATCTGCCTGTCTGTTCGTTTGCGTACAGATGAGTCTGATCATCCAACCCGCTACAAGCTAAATGGTTGAAAATTTAACATGCACATATTTTTCACAGAAATCGTTGTTCTTCATTAAATTTGTAACCAAATCCACCGTTTGATTGGCTGTCTATTTGTTTGTTTATCGCGAGTAAATGAAATCGGTAACTCTAAAACGCAAAAAGAAATTTAAATCAAGTTAGGTATGTAGTTTTGTCACGTTAGTATGACTTAATGCAGATCAGCATTAAGTCATATCACTGACTCTCCAACCCGCCCGAAGGCACACGGATAAAGAATACTGAATAACTGGGCCGCCACCTTTTATGTACCCACCAGGGTGGCGAGATCCAACCACCATACCTGAAGCATCTCATCTTCATTTCGAAGTGAGACCTAGTCGGTAAAAGATAGTAGTTCCAAAGTATATTATTGACTGTTCTCATAATAAGAAACACACCTCGCTTTTACGCGCCACTGGGCGCTGATTTCACCAAAATAAAGACGAAAAGGAAGATGGAGGAGAGGATGTTTACATTTTATTAAACAATACAATAAACCTCGATTATAAGCGCAATGTGAAGGCGAAGTAACCATATATAATCCTCAGAATTACAGTAGTTGTATCAACAATAAATGCACAAGTTTTGAAATAAATTAAAACAGCACAGATCAAAATAAAAAATTTAAAAGTTTAAAGGAAAACCAAGGCCGCGGTGGCCTGGTAGTAAGGTCTGGCTAATGAGCCGTAGGGTTTCAGGTTCGAGACCCGATTTCATCGAAGAACCGTCTTGTAAGGGTCTGTTGCAAGTTAAATCCGTCAGGGTCAAATGTCCTCCCCCTGATTTGGTGTGAAGAGGGTGGTGCCAGGTGTCTTTCTCGTCATCTTACCGCGGTTCTAAGGTCAGATCTGACCGCGGTTACGAGGTCCGTCGCAAAATAGACCTAGTGTTGCTTTACAATAGGACATTTATATAATTAAACTAAACTAAAAAAATAAATTTAAAAAAAACGAATTGAAACAAAGGGCAAACACAAAGGTCGCCTTACAAAGGACTCCGGAAATGCGCTCAATTTACAAACTGCGTATCAGTACTCTGAAGATAAAATCCCCCAAAAGTCATAGACCTGATTCTTATAATAAGCAGTACTTGAAGATAAAACATCTCCGCTGGTTATTGTTATATTAAATTTTTTTTTCTTTTCTTTTTATTCTTCCTATTTTTTAAACATATTATATATTATAGAAAGTTATGGATTTTGCTTGCTTTTATCCTGTAGAGTGATGATATGTATGTAGTAAGAAGACCTTATTTCGGGTATTCTTTGTTAAATTTTAAAAAGACTGTTTTTCTTTTCTTTTTTCCTCTCTCTCTCTCTTCTTTTTCTTCTTTTTTGCAAGTGTTACTTTGAATCTACCATTTTATTTTAATTCGAAAATCGTGTGTTTATTGTTTATATAACTGGTTCAATTTTGGGAATTGTCGGTTTGGTTGCTACACCATCTAATTCTATTAATAATTGGAATTTACTGCATTAATAATATGTAGGTGGAGTAATAAGTGTAAACAGTTCTATCTTTCTCCCCACCACTATTTTGGTGAAATCAGCGCACCACGGCGCATGTGCAAAAGTGTGGAGAGTTTCTATATGTGACAATAGACAGTATTGATTAATCTTTCCAGTAAAAAAAATAAACTTATCTTCAGGTATATTTAAATATCTCAACCATAGAATCAATTTAAAAATCAGCGCAAGGAATTGCGAATTTACACGATATTTGTAAAGATATGCGCTACGAGATAATTTCATTTTCAAATAAGTGGAATGAATGTTCTTACTGCCGTTCATTTAACCATGTTAAAATATAAAAACTTTACCATCTAGAACTGAATATGTAAGAATGTAAGTTGTAATATGTTAAATACTTTTTCGTGGGTGTGTATCTACATTTGCAACCCTTGACAAACATCTTTTACAACGTCACCGCTGCTAAAAGGATGACATCCATCATATTAAAACTATTTTACGCCTTTACAAACTTGGAAAGAATGCTCTTCAGACTGAAAAGATGTATTAAAACGAAGGAAAAGTCATAATAATTTCGCAAAAAGTAAGCAAAAATTCATCAAATATGTTGTGAGAAAATAAACCTCGATTGTTTGTTTCTTTTCTTCCACATCCGTTGCAAGATTCCGTGTCCTTCACTTGAGTGTTCAACAATGCCTCTTTCAGTATTCCAAGTTCAGGAAAACAAAAGAAGAGAAATTTCGTCTTCTCAATCCTGAAAAATTTACGGCGAGGCGATGAAGTGTCTTTTGGGGGAATAAATTTGCAATCTTGTTACAAAAAAATCAGCATAAAATAGGAAGACGAAACCTTTTTTTCACCTCAATTTTCGAAATAGGTTTCCGATTTCGGTAGATGCGCTTTCCCTTTTTATAGCGTAGAATCTTTTTTTATTTTTTTTTTAAGTATGTTTGGTAACGAACGTTTTCTGTACACATTACAACCCTAGTTAACCGAACTAGAAGGGGTGGGACACGACCTCCATAATACATGTATTACGAAGGTTGTGGGTGGGGGCGTTTCAGATAACGGTTTTTTTTTTCAGTTAAGCCATTAACAACTATTACTGTTTCATATCTAATTACTGTATAAAATCTGAAATGTTTTAAGTGGAAAACGAAATTAAGCTTTCTTTAAAGACGAGATTGGATGCTTAGTCAAAAATAAAATTACTTTTTCAGAATCACCGAAAGTATACCAATACGTAGTTGGTAACATATAATAGCATATAAATAATTCATTAGAAAAAAAATCAGTAATTTTTTTTGCGGGGGGGGGGGTGCTTTCCTCTCAAAATATTCAAGCAGTAATGTCTTGCTGTCTTTTCATTAAAAAGACTTCAATCGCTTTTGTCTCATTGCACTGTCCAGCAAATCTCAAGACAACACAAAAATAACGATAACGACACATGCATCGTTGTTTCTGTGTTGCTTTAAATGAAAACGTATTAACGAGTTGCGTTGAGTCACAGAATCGTCAACGAACTTGTCAGCAGACAATTATCACAGAAGTGAAAATGATGATCGCGATCCGGCGACTGTGATTATTTGCCAAAACACAGTCTTACTTCGAAAATTAATTCATTTAGAAGATATAAACCTTTTCCCGTTTTTCTATAAGGTATCGGATACTTTGTGTGGTCTAGCTACGAGTGACATCGGATTGATTTGGCACGCGCACTTGTGAATTTCTTGCCACCGCAAGTAGTTAAAACATATAACTTGTATAATAGACATTTTTGATTTTTGTACTTAACAAGCTAGGGTGGTCTACCTGAAACTTTCTTGCATACTCTCCAATAGAGCTCCTATTTCCCTTCCTAAACCCCCTCTTTATAAAATCTTGGGTAAAGCCACCAATGTCTTTCATGGCATTGGTGAACAATAGTTACGAAACAAAAATCTTTAGTCTGAATCTAGCATTTTTATTGAATCTGTCGTGCAAATATGCACATTGGACATCTTTTTGCCGGCCGAATAACACCAAAATTTGAAACAAAACTACACTTGTAGTCACAAGATCACATATTTAATTTTATTGATTTAAGTGATTACGTTTAGATTAAAATGGAATTTTTAGGAATTTCTAAAAATAAACTTCATACAATCTTTTTGAAGATAAAACATTATTTAAAACCGTGATGCAATAAAAATATGTGAATACTAAAGCATTATACAGCAAAAAGAAAAAAAAATATTTTTTCCTGCTCAGCCTACCCATTATAAAAAGAAATGAAACGGCAGATTTCAGAAATAAGCCATATGTAGTAGTTTTCCTGAAACTTTCTCCAATGTCCACTCTCTAATAAATGTATTACTTTTTCTCTCCCCTCACATAAATTTGCGGACATTAAGCAAGCCAAAATATTACGAATATTCGACTATTTATTTTTAGAATTCTATTCAAGAGAGTTTCGTATTTGGTAATATCGAAAAGAAAACCGAACATACATTTCTGGTGCCTTTTTTTTATGCTGATTGAAATCAAATTTTGAAATAGAGTTGCAATTTTTATAATTAGATCACATCAGATTTCATTTATTTAAATCATTGTGTTTTGCGTTGTCACGTTTACATGTATGAAAATGTACCAGTCGACAGATGATCAACCCTGATGATGGCGGATTACAGATACACACTTTAGATATTAAATTTGTGTATCTAAATTTTATCTGTCTTGTTCTTTACATTGTACAGTTATCGGGTTCAATGCACTCGGACGGACAGACAAACAGGCTTTTTTGTAAACTGAATTTCGTTCAAAATTTGATACAAATTTGAAAATTTATTGTAAAGATCACATACCAAATTTCATATTTCTAGCGCAAAGTTTTGAGTTATCGTGCTGACAGACGGATGGACAGAGCGACAGATAGATATAATTCCAAAAATGTGTTTTCGAATTCAGAAAATTCTCAAACTTGCAGATTTATCAAAAACTTGAGTTCCAATTTTTGAAGATTTCCCTTCGTATAGTTTAAATACGAAAAAATAAAAATGAGTTGAAAAATAAATTTCACAATTTGGAAATCGCATTTTTCATATATCTGATGATTCTCTTGGAATAGTTCTTGCAAAGCAGGAAGCTGATTAAAAATGATGAAGTGACAAATTCTTAAAAAAATAAGTCGTGAAACAAATGGCGAAGATTTTCTCAAGTGTTTCGCAAAAAATAAATCGCATCGGAGGAAAATACACAATGTTAAGATTCAAATTAAACAATAATATTCTAGATTTAAAAACGTAAATGAAAATTCAACAAAATATCCATTAAACACTTCTGTTTTTTTGCATATGAAATATGGAAAGAGAAAATACGGCAATCGTTGGCGCTCATTAGCGTTTAATTTTTTGACCGATTTCTCGCCAAATTTGGTATTTTTGATAATTTTTATTCGTGACTTTTAAAGCCGTTTGCATCTATTTCTTATAGCCATCCAAGATGGCGAACTTCTGGCAAATTTTTGGATGGTTAGCACGATTTTGTCGTTCTATGCAAATAAGAATGTCTTATAGAGATTTTGCTGAATCTGTATAAAAAAAAATATATATATATAATTATGTTTATCTATCTGTTAACCTATTGACTGAAATACGCAGCAAACTAATATGATATTTGATAGGCATCAATGCTGCAGATTTTTATCACTTTTTAGATGAAATCTCTGAAAGAGTAATCTATCTGCTTACCTGTAAAACCACGTGCATTGGGCACAATAATTAAAAAATGTACGGAATTGCATAAGTGATCTAGAATAGGGCTTTATTTAAGATCATTGGCGTATACATTGTATTCTGTATTACTAATGTACTAATATTTTTTAATTATTTACAAATGTACTAATTTTTTTTTTCAAATCCGTCTATGGGTTAATTGCTGCCGACCTGTTTACTAGTGCTTATATGAATGTGATCTCAAGCTCTCTCTCCAAAGCTTTCTTATATACCCTCCCGCATGAAATTGTGTATCTTGGGCAATATGCACACTATGAGTATTCAGAATTTTATATTTAGAATAACACACATGAGAACTGTTAATTTCGTAGTTTCATTGCAGTATTATAGTGTGATGTCATCAAAGTACAGCCGAGTGAATAGACCAAATTTGTCTTTTAAATTGGTTTATTTATAACATCACAGTCGGACAAAACACACAACATAAAAAACATTCATAACAAATAAACAATAGGAAATTCATATATTAAAATATTTGTAAATCCATTCCCACTACCATTATCTTAATCCACAAGATAGAACACCATCACAAGGCATCAATACCTTTTACTTTCAACATTACATAACACAACACAACATCACACAGCACACCACGCTGACTCCCGCCGAAAAAAATCTCCGTCTGCCAAATGTACTACCGGTGTGATGCCATCACATTTTTGATCTACATCAATACGGTGCTGACATCTATCTTCTGGCAATTTTCCGGTCGAATTCTTTACAATAGTAATAGTATACTAGTCTTGTTCTTTATTATAGTTATAGCAAAGAAGATCGATATTTAAATATGCATTTTTAACCACATACCATTATCGAACAATTGTGATGAAAAAGCCGTTTAACATGTGATAGTTAGCAAATTTTTTCTGGCAATTAGTAGCAGGAATGCAATTAATATACCAGTACAAAAAAAAAATTGAAAACGTATCTTAGACGTCTTTTTTTTTCCTGACCGAATGCTACCACAATTTGACACAAAACTACAATCATAGTCACAAAATCACATGTAAAATGTCACTTATTTAAGTCATTTTGTTTTTGACTTACTGCGTATACATTCATGCAAAAGAGGGACCGATCGGTGATCAGTTCCTTGAGAGATTTGGTTCGAAGTTTTATTCAAATTTACACTTTAGAAGCTTTATCTCCGTACAAAATTTTATTCATCTAGCTCTTATCGCTTTTTAGGTATCAAGTTAGCTTACATACAGTAAGCCGGACACACAGGCTTCTCTGAATCGATTTAGTTCAAAATTCGATAGAAATAAATTTTTTAACCTAAAGCTATTAAATTTGGTATTGTAAAAATGTGCAGCACATAGCAGTGTTTATGAAATTTTAATTAATTAAAAATTAAACGAAAAGTTGGTGTTTTCCGCAATAACTTTCGAGACTATTATAGAACAAAAAGGATTTAAGTATCTTAAAATTCAAAAAATTGTCTTTTTAGTGATATAGGCCTTTTTGCTATATATATATATATATATATATTCAAATTTGAAATAATTTTTTAATATATTTCGAAGCGTATTTTACAAAATTTAATGATTCGGTGAACCTGCTTGTCGCCAAAAGTTGCTTAGTATGAAATAAAAATTATCGAAATCAATATAATGATTGGGTTGGGATATACTTTTTTAAGGCTTTTACCCCCCAAAAAATATACAATAAAGTAGTATCCTCATGACTTTTTGTTTTCTTTGATTTTCTCAACAATTTTAAATATATAGATAGATAAAGTTTTTACTGCTACTTAACAAAACACAATATTCTTTTGACTACAGCTGTTCAGTAGTAATGTAGGCTCAAGTCTATACAACAGTTTTTTGAGTTGCAGCTGTTTATTAGTAATGCATATTTATGTGTATTTCATCTAAGTCTGGCAACTATAGTTCATCCATGTCCCACAAGCCACAACATTCTTTTGGTTACAGCTGGCGTATACTCAGGAGTTTTATGTGAGGATGATGCACAGGCATCTTTTTTTTATGCTAAGAAAATTGTTTTAAAGTTTTAGAATTTAATATGTGTTTGAATTCATATGGTGAATATAAGGTACTATCTTTTATTGAAATCGCACGAATGGCATGGATTTTAATTGATCCTCACAAGACGTACATTATGTTTTCCGTGTTAATTTCGTTTTGGAATTAATTGTTTTCAAGGTTATGGAAACGAAATCGAATGATTTCTCCGGATACTTCGAATCTTTGTGCAAGTTTAATTTGGATTACTTTCGAAGTCTTCCTTACGTACGTCTCTATCAACAATGGGCGGAAACACAATCCATGACACGTTTTGGAAGCTTTCATATGCTAATAATCCTACTTACAAGCTAATTATAAGCTTATAAGCTGTTACATAGATCCAGTCTTGAACATTATCCGGAGCTTTGAGTTATTATTGTATTGATGAACAAGTTTCATGACGAGATATTCCCAAGCATAAAATATATACAAGATAAATATTGGCATCCATGTTGGAATTATAGTCCAAAGATTTTATCTGTGTACTTCCATTACTTCCTAAATTCACTCCTAAAACCATAAACTGTCATTCTTGGGTTGCACTGATCTTTAGACGCAGTTCTATTGATACTGATATATCTCTCCGGACCTTCTAGTAATGCTAGAACATGCGGCGTTCAAAATACACGTTGATTCTTCTTACCAAATTACGCGTCATATGTCACTAACAATATGATGCGGAAGTTCTTTTTTTTTTTATCTTGCTCTATTTTTTCTTCCTGTTATCCGAGGACTTCTCAAAGTAAAAAGTTAAATATTTCTGTTCAATGTAGCTCCCAGCACATGATTAATGATTATTAAAAATTTCAATTAAATATTTTGGGTTACTTGTTCGTATTAGTTCCTCCGCAGAATATTTGTAACCTTTAAGTTTTGATAAGCATTTAATGCACACTATTTTAGAAGCCTTACTCTATTCTGTTTTGGACTACACATTTCTTTGACTTTATATCTTTATACATCCAATTATATCACTGGAAAAAGTAGCCATATTTAAAAATGGCCGAACTGAAATTTTTTTTCGGCATTATTTGATTTTGAAGTTAAATTCTAATTGTAAGCATAGCAAAATTTCAAACATTTTTATTAAATTCATACTTAATACTAGAATCTACTCAACATGGAAAAATAAAACGAATTTTCATGATCATCAACAATGAAAAAAAAAATGCCAGGTTAAAATAATAATGAAAAAGATTTGAAATTCATTTCAATAATAAAATATATTATTATAAAATGTGCTTTTAAAAAGGAAAAAGAAGCTGATATCATTGAAAAGATATATTTTTTTAATTTTATGACGGTTTAAAAATTGTTTCTGTCCTGAAATATTTTCTGAAGTTATAGCTTAATTTTTAATTAATTTATATTCTAATTAAGATTTCCTAAGAGAATTATAATTCTTACTCTCTAAAATATTTAAGAACCATGATTGATAATTTCAGGGCAAACTTGAGTCTTGTAGAGAGCCTCAAACGTATTTATTTTTAATAGTTCTAGATATATTTTTTGACTGTATACAATATTATTCCACAATCATATGCATTATCATTTAAGTAGACGCAGTAGTAGTCAGTTTCTATAAATATTGACTTGTACATTTAACTTTTTGACTCTTTACTATATTATTCCTCATTCATATAGAGTATTATTTAAGCAGGCATAGTAATAGTAGTCAATTTTATAAATACTGACTTGTATATTTAACTTTTTGACTCTTTACTATATTATTCCTCATTCATATGGAGTATTATTTAAGCAGACATAGTAATGGTAGTCAATTTTATAAATACTGACTTGCACATTTAACTTTTTGACTGTACACTATATTACTCCTCATTCATATGCAATATCATTTAAGCAGATGTAGTAGTAGCAATCAGTGTCGATAAATACTGACTTGCACATTTAACTTTTTGATGTATACAATATTATTCTTCATACATATGCAATATTATTTAAACAGACATAATAATAGTTGTTAGTTTTGTAAATACTGACATGTACATTTAACTTTTTGACTCTTTACTATATTCTTCATACATATACAATATTATTTAAGTAGATGTAGTAGTAGCAATCAGTGTCGATAAATACTGACTTGCACATTTAACTTTTTGATGTATACAATATTATTCTTCATACATATGCAATATTATTTAAACAGACATAATAATAGTTGTTAGTTTTGTAAATACTGACATGTACATTTAACTTTTTGACTCTTTACTATATTCTTCATACATATACAATATTATTTAAGTAGATGTAGTAGTAGCAATCAGTGTCGATAAATACTGACTTGCACATTTAACTTTTTGATGTATACAATATTATTCTTCATACATATGCAATATTATTTAAACAGACATAATAATAGTTGTTAGTTTTGTAAATACTGACATGTACATTTAACTTTTTGACTCTTTACTATATTCTTCATACATATACAATATTATTTAAGTAGATGTAGTAGTAGCAATCAGTGTCGATAAATACTGACTTGCACATTTAACTTTTTGATGTATACAATATTATTCTTCATACATATGCAATATTATTTAAACAGACATAATAATAGTTGTTAGTTTTGTAAATACTGACATGTACATTTAACTTTTTGACTCTTTACTATATTCTTCATACATATACAATATTATTTAAGTAGATGTAGTAGTAGCAATCAGTGTCGATAAATACTGACTTGCACATTTAACTTTTTGATGTATACAATATTATTCTTCATACACATGCAATATTATTTAAATAGACATAATAATAGTTGTTAGTTTTGTAAATACTGACATGTACATTTAACTTTTTGACTGTATACTATATTCTTCATACATATGCAATATTATTTAAGTAGATGTAGTAGTAGCAATCAGTGTCGATAAATACTGACTTGCACATTTAACTTTTTGACTGTACACTATATTATTCCTCATTCATATGCAATATCATTTAAGCAGATGTAGTAGTAGCAATCATTGTCGATAAATACTGACTTGCACATTTAACTTTTTGATGTATACAATATTATTCTTCATATATATGCAATATTATTTAAACAGACATAATAATAGTTGTTAGTTTTGTAAATACTAACATGTACATTTCACTTTTTGACTGTATACTATATTCTTCATACATATGCAATATTATTTAAGTAGATGTAGTAGTAGCAATCAGTTTCTATAAATATTGTAATAATTAAGTTAACATTCTAATACAGATTGAGGTATGACTAATTATATTTGATAAAGCTAACATATAAAACATATTATTACTTTATTTTATTAACATAAAATGTGTGATGGTATTTAAATGAAAACTAAAGGAATAACTTATATTAATATACCTGACCGTCCCTTCCCCCAGTCTGATAACTACCAAATCTGCCTACTTTGTAATCACCCATTGAAGTTGACCAGAACAATTACCGAAGATGAAAGCCGGGGGGGGGGGACAAAACTATCATATAATAGAGGAATCGTTGACATATGTAGTATTTGGTTACCGTTAATTTCTTTTGAAGATAGAAAAGACTAATTAAACCATTTCAATTTTGAAAAAATTTCAAAATTTCAATTTTTATTTGCGCATTTTTAATCAAAATTTATATTTAAAAAAGTTAAAAAAATCAAAACATTTTCATTATTATAATTATTAAATCCTTAAGATATTAAATCTTTTATTATAATTTAAAAAACAAACATGTTTTTAACAAGTTATGTTTTAAAAATTAATTCTTCTAGACTATAAAATAAAGTGTTGCCTGGCAACCGTTGTTTTCAACAGACAAAAGCATAACGGATATTTTCAACAGGTTCTTCTGTAAAAAATAAAATTCCCATTAAAATGAAATATGCATTCTCTGCCTGAAGTTTTAATAGCTAGTTACTGACTTTGCGCAACATATATATTTTTTTTATTTAAAACGATTGTTAATTTTATTATTTTGTTGCAATGATTTTAATCTTTTCTTTTTCATGATCCTTGTAGATCTGTGGATAGAGAAGTTATAATTCAACAGGTGTTATTGCAATTTAAATTGAACCATTCATCTCCATTACCCGTTGAGTGAGAGAAGTAGCTTTCTTTTCTGTTTTTTTACTTCCATTTCAAGGTCAGCATTGGACATTTTCCCATCGGAATCGGTTTCGTGATATGGCAACCCTCAAAATCGATTTATTCACACCAGAAAGTCAATGGAAATAAACAGGAAAGAGTTCGTAGAATCTCGATTTTCTTCATTTCATCTTTCATTCTCTGAACTGCGCGGTACCCGCTTTAAGTTTAGAACGGGGAAATATTAGTTTAGATGGATAGGTTGCAAGAGCAACGAATCCTCATGGGACATATTTTGAGCATTTTAAAAGCGGAATCTAATACTATACTGTGAGTAGTTTATGCTGTCGTGTTGAATATTTTGTATGGTTACTTTCTTGTATATAAAGTATACAAAAAGAAAGTGTTGTAGTCGATCACAAAATTCGAATTTGAGATTCTGATGAATTTCCACGTTTCAGAATTTTCTTGAATCCAAAAAAATATATTTTTGAAACTCTGTTTGTCTGTCCTGTGAATTTTGATCTACTTTTGAGCAAATTTTAAAAAAAACACTTTGAGCTAGACGGGTGAAATTTGGTATGCATATTTTACATTTTCATGCATGTAAATGCGATTGTTCAAAAGTACAGTGACTTAAATAAATGAAATGCGTTATAGTATGTATGCTATCTTGAGACTGCAATTATATGTTTTTTTTTTGTCAAAATTTCTTTCCAATCGGTCAGAGAAAGGACTTTCAATATATATATTCCCTTTTGGCACTTATATGGTAGTATCATGCCATATATTATTCATCACATATCACATGCTAACAAGCTCTTTCGTAACTATTGGTATCCAATGATATGCGGTGAAATCTGCCAATAGTATGTGGTGAAAGCTTATAACACAGTTAACAGCTACGCTACACGAGCAATTGCTTTTGTATTGTGGTCATGTTACTGGACTGAGAACCGCAAAGTCCTGGGTTCTATCCTCACTCATACCAATCCGTTACATTGGTGACCTCGGACGATGAACCTTCAACCTTCGTACAGCTGTTTTGGTGCCATCTACCCGCAACCAAAGTCGTCAGACTCACTTGACGCAGCAACAGCAAACACTCTCGCACACACGCTCGCCATAACGCTTGGCGCTACTCAAGTGGGTACAGGCGCTTTAGATTCAACAACTAATACATCCCCACTCAACTTCCCATATCGTTTGTCTCACCGCCGACTCACTGGAGGGAGAGTCTGTGGTGAAAGCTTATAAGCCAGTTAACAGCTACGCTACACGAGCAATTGCTTTTGTATCGTGGTCATGTTACTGGACTGCGAACCGCAAGGTCCCAGGTTCTATCCTTGCTCATACCAATCCGCTACAGTATTAGCTTAATAAAGGTTGTCTTTTCTATAATATGTGCTATATAATTCTTAGGGCGAGATTCTCAAAAATAAAAATCTGAGCACACGTGGTGTTCATCTTCTTGCCCAAGGTCGACAACATAATGCGAAGATTAGAAATGCTTTGTTAGATTGTATGCGAGAAACTCACGGTGAGACTAGCGGCGCTAGATTTTTGTTGTTATATACTTGAGAAAACATTGTTATTGTTAGAAATTTGAATCTCGAGATTTTGATTTATCTTCATGTTTTATACCTCCATGAACCTGAAAAGATTGTATTGTTTGAATTATATTTGTCTGTGAGCGTCACCATGACAGGATATTTTGGTCCTTTTCCACGAACACCCGGGCAACAGACAGAGAAACTTAACGGCTTCGAGTTTGAGAGTTTACTGTAGCATAAATATCTGTCAGGATGATAGATTAGAATCTGAAAAACAGAAACAGATAGAGGAATAAAATTTGGTGTGCGTGATTAAGAGCAAAATTGTTATTCTGTATCAATTTGTACAAGAAATCCATCAGCGGAATTATTTTTTCTTTCAGTGAAGAGAATAACTGAAAAATGAGTCACATTTTAGATTAAATCTGCTATCAAGTTCATCGTCTCTATATTACCTTGGATATTGATGTGATTACTTAAAAATACAATAAGCTAGATAGTTAAAAATTCAGTGTGTGATTTACATACCCAAACTGCAGTTATTTGCCAAACTACGCGACGTCTAACTGCGACGTCTTCATAACTACATGAAGAAGCTAAGCTCAAAACATACTATAAAATATAAGAGAAGATTTCATAGTTGGTGAGCTTTTCGTCAATACTTTGTTAATCATTATCTGAAGGAAATAAAGTTTACGTTTTGTTGTTCTTGTTGTGGCTTATCCCACAAAATCAAATACGTATAATATGCAATAATTTCAAACTAGCTAAGTTCTAAAAATAATTTTCGAACCACTCTCCGGCTTCACTGTAACTTTAACTTCTAACTTGCGCAGATTATTTTTTTTCTACGGAAACAAAATGCTAAGTAGGCAAATTCCTTTCTAAAACTATGTGAGATCAAAATATTTTCTCATGTACCCTTTCCCCTGCTTTCTGTCTTCCTATTCGATTCGCTGTACTGTTTACCAGCATGCTTGGACAAAGAATCTTGATAACAAATTTAAATGGGTCTATTTCCTTGAAATTATGGAGCAAATATATTTGTAAATAATGTAAATTTGATGAATTATAAAATATTCGGATAATATTAACACTTGCCAAGTATGACTTATCAGATTCCCATCTATTTCGTACCATTAATTTAGTTATTACAGCATTTCTGAACACTGAGATCCTGCTTAAATACCATTGAATGCAGATATGAATGTCAAGTAACCATGAGTTATAATAAATTTAAAAAAATAAAAGCATGTACATTTTTACAGAGTAATTAAAATAAAACCAGTAGAAATGGTCTCACTGAATCTTTCTCGCATAGTCTTTAATAAAAATATTATCTCCGCGCATAAAGAATGTTGATTTCAGAGAAGACTATGAATGCTAAACTCAAAATTTTATTTTTAGTTCCTCACGTGAGTGTTTTGTGTTTCGTTTTATAGTGAAGAAATCATACATTTTTTTACATTTTCTTTTCTTAATCAAATGAACTGATACTGCAATTTTAGCAAGAGGATCACATACTAATTGCCATTTAGTAAATGTTGAATGTTTTGTGTTTCGTTGTATAGTGAAAAAAATCATACATTTTTTTACATTTTTTTTTCCTGAATCAATTGAACTGATACTATAATTTTAGCAAGAGGATCACATATTAAATGCCATTTAGTAAATGTTGAGTGTTTTGTATTTCGTTGTATAGTGAAGAAATCATACATTTTTTACATTTTCTTCCCTTAATCAATTGAACTGATACTGAAATTTAGCAAGAGGATCCATACTAAATGTCATTTAGTAAATGTTGAGTGTTTTGTGTTTCGTTGTATAGTGAAGAAATCATACATCTTTTACATTTTCTTTCCTTAATCAATTGAACTGATACTGCAATTTTAGTAACAGGATCACATACTAAATTCCATTTAGTAAAAGTTGAGTGATGTGTGTTTCGTTGTATAGTAAAGAAGTCATACATTTTTCACATTTTTTTTTCTGAATCAATTGAACTGATACTGCAATTTCAGCTACAGGATCACATACTAAGTGTCATTTATTTAAGTAGGTGTATTTTTAAGTTATTACGTTACATGCATAGGATTGTACAGATCGGCAGATGAATTTGTTTCAACAATTTTACTGATATGTATTTTAGATGCTGAAACTATGCTCCAAATTTTATCCGTCCAGATCTTTACATTTTTTTTATATATATTCCCTTTATATTTCATTTTCCCCCTTAACTTCTTAACTTTCCACATTATATTATTTTTACGGCTATGATTAGTTTCAAAACTGATTCAATGTATCTGACAGGATATTTCTTTCTTTTTGAAAGTGAAAATAATTGTTCGCATTTCCTGAGTTCGAAATATGAGCAGCGTTAAGTCTTTATTTCCTGTATTTACATGTGGTTAGATACTGCTTTTACATCTAAAGAGTACAAATTATTGAAGAAAACAATTTTCTTTTAAGGATGTGAAATTTCCAAATTTTGTTTTAAATTCTGTTTTTAAGAAACGGAATTTTTGATGTTGTTGAGGTTATGTTATTTATAAACAGTTTAAAATTTTAAATATCAAGGTGCTAAATTTTTATTAAAAAATTATAATATACTTTTCTGTTTGCTGCAGCCCAAAAAATATTTATTATGGGTCAATATGGCCAATGGATCACGAATTTGAAAATGCTTTTCTACAGAGAGGCTGCGTTAAAAAATTAACATTTTGAAAATATTATTAAAATTGTAGTTAAAAAGCATTGCTGCGCAGTCTCTAATTTTTATTTCAAAACACTTAAAGTTTACGCTACAAGTAAATGAACATATATTAATATGAAATTCTAGATTTCTCATATCATAGTTCAAGATGTACGAAAAAAGCATCTGTTGAGAAATATATATATATTTTTAATTTTAAGCTTAAAAAAAAACCCTTTTAAATACAGAAATAATGGAAAAGAATATCGGGAGTACTGACTCGTATTGTTGAAAATAATAAACAATACACACACAAATTTAGTACTGAAATAACAAGGAAAGTACAGAATTGTTTCAGTGCCTTTTAGAAAGTGATCGGGCATTGTCGAAGGCCGCAGAATAGTTGCAATTGCTGAGAAAATTAATTGAAAATGAAGAAAGAAATGTGCACTTGAGAACTACGGCTCTCTAAATGTTAAACGAATTTGCATTGGCAAATCTCCACCAGGTGCATGAGGCCGCTTACCTGAGAAGGGATCACAAGCAGATCGATTAAAATATTTTATTTTCTTAGTTAGCTTTTAAAAATACACATTTTATAAATAATAAAATATTAGGATAATATTAATATTTTATCAAGCATTATTGGCCAGGCTTTCTATTTCAAAACATTCAATTAGTTGTTGCTATATTTATATAACCAAACATCTGCTTAAATAATATTTGTGTACAAATGTAAATATTGGACAATTCAGAATCATAATACATAGATAAAAACCTATATATATTCACGCAGTTAATAAAAAAAATTAATAAATTATTAATATGCTAAAAATGCCCTGAAACATGATACTGAATTGGCCATTCATGAAAAGAGAAGTCTTATAATATCTAAATCAGGCTAGGTAGTGGCGTAGCGATTTATTGTTTAGCAAATAGAGTGTATCTGTAACATGGCACACTAAATCCACTTGCAATTTTTTTGAAAATTTTTAAAAAAGTAGAAATCAGAATTTTTGCATAAAAAGCATTGTTTAATTCTCTTCCTCAAATGATATCCTATATTTCGATTTATATGATACCAATGATAATTGTAAAATCAATACAGATAAAATTTTCAAATTCTTTTTCCATAGTTATCCATTTTCCTTTAATAGTTTTATGTGTACGAGCTTTACCCTAATGAGCTGAAATTCAAATATAACACAAATGATTCAGCGTAGATGCGAATAAAGGTGGGTTTACACTCAGCCAATTATAAGTTTCCAGTAAGTCACGCATGCGCAGATGGGAGATTGTGCGTGAGCCAAGACACCGGACCATAGCAAGTTCTTGTCTCGACGGCACAAGTGCTTGCTACTGTACAGTTTCTGTGCATGCGTGGTCTTACTGGATGGTTTGTAGTGGCAGAAAGTAAACCCACCATAAATAATGTATGTCCTTTATTTCATTTTCCGCAAGAAATTAATAACGGATTTAAATATATTGTTGCTTGCTTTGTTTTGACGGAGACCTATCACTTGTTAGCTCTTTTGGCAAAAAGATGATATTTTTATCCTTTGAATGTTTGTAATAAATATTGTTGAGTTGATATGAGATATGGATTTCAACATTTTTTCTTCCTATTTTTAAATTTCCATTTATGCAAAATCGTCAATTACATTTTCACATTTTTTTTTGTCGCATATGCTTGTCTATATCTATGTTTTATCGAGCGTAGCATTTTTTTTTTTTTTTTCTATTTTGTGAGCATATAAATTCTTGTCTTACAGATTTCTATATTAATCTTTATATTATTCGCGCGCCTTAAAGAAAATTGACGAAAATAGTTTGCATGTTTTTTTTTTTTTTTTTTTTTTTCAAGCTGCAATTATTATTTAATTTTTTATTATTTTATCTACAGTTATAACTGAACAATTTAATGACTCACAATAAATTTTTCAGATAGATTTATTTATAAATTGATAGATTTTATTTAAAAATAAAGTTTTTACCTTAGAAATATACCAAGCCGTTATTTCTTTCGCTTCAGATACATTTTAGAAAATCTTGTTTCCAAAAGATTGCTAATTTTTTAAAGTTTCCTTTTATCATTACCAATCATATATTTATGATACCTAACGCTGTATTGATTCCTAAGATTTTACAGCTTTGTTCATTAACAAAACAGAAAAATTTGTCTTCGAAAAAATAAAGCCCAAACTTAGGTCTTTAACCCACAGTTTCTCTATAAAAGCAATTCTTTAATTTAATAAAGAAAAGGTTGATTTAAATATTTAATTAATGATTTAAATATAATAATAATATAATATAATATTAATGATTTAAATATTTAGTAAAGCACTGCAAAAAAAGTAAAACGATTTTAAATCAATCGATTATTTTCAGATTTTGTTATAAATTATCTTTTATTCTGCTATAAACTTTCAATTATGTTATGTTACAGTTTTGTTATAAATTTTCAAACGAACAACCAGTCTATGAATGCCTTAAGTTATCATTTAGAGATGAATATGATATAGATGACGAAAATATTAAATTTTTTATCAGCTGACATTTTTTTAATGAAACTAGAAAAACAAGAAGGAGAGTAGACAGTTCTTGAGAAATAGCAACAATGAAAATCTTCACTTATGAAATAAAACGATTAAAGCTCAAAAATGTTATCGAAAAAGAACAAAAGTGCATGCTTATGTTTTGTTTGAAAATTCTTCTAATTAGGATTAAATCGTTTGGTCAATTACCTTGCCCTAAAAATTGTTTTTGCTGCTATGTACATGCAAAGGCAGTTTTTTTTTTTTTTTTTTTTTTGAGAATGGAGTGTGTGAAGACTACAAGAAAAATTAAACATAAGAATTTGAAAACTTTATTAAAATGTGACAAAATTCTCCATTTCTAAAGCTTTTTTTTTTTTTATTGAGGATTAAATTCTTTTTCATTTATCATTCTCCTAAAGATGTTTTTCTTGCTATTCTGAAGCTGTATATGTAAAAAAAAAAAAAGAAGGTAAAAAAAAATTTTAAAAAATGGCGTGTGTGTGAAGATTACAAGAAAAATTAAATTAATGCGAGTTTGAACACGTTATTAAAGTGTTCACAATTTTCTAATATTTTAACTTTTTATTGCATTTTTTTAATTAAGATTACTCATTTACCGTTCTCTTAAAACTGCTTTTGTTCCACACATAAATTAAAGCAGTAAAAAATAAACTTTTATTAAAGATGATATGCATGAAGACTTACATACGAAATCATGTCATTCATTTTTAAAAGAAAATAAATTCACGATAACGTTAAGGTAAATTTGCCTTCACCTGATGCATTTCAAATGCGCGATGGCACTTTTCAAGTCAGGAAAAAAGTGAAAGTAGTTAAATGACTTGCGCATTGATCTTTGTCATATCAATGTGCCTCTGTTATTGTAATTAATTACTGTAATAATTAGCTAAATGCAATAATTCCAAAATAAAGAAAATTAATGACGGAACGCATTAAAAACAACAAGAAAAACATGACAAAAACCAGTGTTTACTGCTTAATATATTCAAAAGGGATTTCAGTGGTAATTTATGGAGGGAAGCCAAATAGTAATAATATTGAAATGAAAGAAAATTTTAGAACAACACCTAGAGGAATTTTCTGAATTAATTCAAATTCAAAGGAATTTCACTATGTTTTACAATATCTTGCATTATCTAAATAATTGCTAATAGCAAATTTATTTAGTATAAAATTGACCCATTTTGATGATGATGATGATTTTGATAATTTTCTTTATAGAAAATACTTTTCGGTTAGTCTTTATTTGTAAATCATGTTTTCCACCAAAACAATTGTTACAACAACATATTCAAAAGTAGTACATTTTGATGAATGTTAATAGTCATTTTTAATTTAAGTAATTTTTTTTCGAATCTTAATTATAAATAGTTACTTTGCTTAAATCTTTAAAGAAATATTATGTAATTTACCTCCATTTATTTAAATACTGTATTTTGTTCATTCTCACATTGAATTGCAATTTATTTTTTAAAATAAACTTTTACTCAGAATAAAAGAGTAAAAATGTATTTAACATAACCAACGAGATTGATCTGGTTTCCTGAAACTTTATCGCATTTTTCTAGTTTCTAGCACTTAGATCTCTTTCTCTACGGTATATTATTAAATGCATGCCACTGGTAAACAATAATTACTAAAGAATACATTGAAGTGCGATGTTTGGCGACAAATCACTCGGATGCAGTTAATACACAAATATACAGTGTCTCACAAAAGTGATGGGACATTTGTGCTTTACAAAAGGAAACTGTAATAAAATAAATAAATAAACATGTACAAAAATTTTTTGGGTGTGTTTCATATTTAAAGTTAGTAACAATTATTACATAACATACATTTGTCAAAATATTAAAATATTAATTTAATAAAAATACGATTGTTTAGAACTTAGCAAAAAATGGCTCACATAAGTGAT
The DNA here is from genome assembly GCF_947563725.1 of Argiope bruennichi. Taxonomy (NCBI): domain Eukaryota; kingdom Metazoa; phylum Arthropoda; class Arachnida; order Araneae; family Araneidae; genus Argiope; species Argiope bruennichi. The sequence goes on from NC_079154.1 coordinate 64,832,034, forward strand.
GGGACACTTACTTTTCCATCAAATATTTATCGAAAAATTTTACTTTTTAAAAGATTTTAATATTTTGTTGGTTTTCCTTTTACTTTTAAAACATTATTTAATCTTCTTGGGATGGATCCGACTAATTTTTTTGTGATTTCTGGTGTGATTTTACCCCATTCTTCTTGAAGCCCCGATTTTAATTGTTGTTTTGAAGAAATGGTGTGTTTGCGAATTCTTGCCAAATATTCTCTATGGAATTTAAGTCTGGAGATTGTGGTGGTGTTTTTATTATTTCAGGACAGTTATACAGCAGCCAGAGTCTAACGTTCAAAGCAGTATGCTTGGGGTCGTTGTCCTGGTAGAATTTAAAATCGTTATGAAGGTTCAATTTTCGTGCTGAAGATTTCAAATTTTGCTTTAAAATGTCAATATACTTGTACTGATCCATTATACTGTCAATAAAAACAAGATTACCAACTCCAGCGGACGACATACACCCCCATACCATAACTCCTCCTCCACCATGTTTTACTGTTGGCACCAAGTTCTGTTTGCGAAATTCTTCCCTGGGTTTTCTCCACACCAAGATTCTACCGTCAGAACCAAATATATTAAATTTATTCTCATCAGCAAATATAACTTTATTCCAGTAATCAGAATTCTTATTTATGTTGGATTTTGCGAAAGCTAGTCTGAGTTTTCTATTCTTTTCAATTACGAAGAATTTTTTCCTGGCTACTCTACCGTGATATCCAGCAGATCGAATTACCCTTCTAATAGTCTCAGGATTAACAATTATTCCATATAATGCTTGTAAATCAGCAACAACTTTAGGAGCACTCTTTCTTGGATTTTTTTTAATATTTCGAACGATAATTCGCTTTATTCCATTGGATAGCTTTGATGGTCGGCCAGGTCTTCTTTTATCCTGAATAATATGATTTTTTTTATATCGTTTAATGATATTGAAAATTGTTGAATGACTCAAGTTAACTCTTTCAACAGTTTTTCTAATAGATTTTCCACGTTCAATATGCAAATTAATAACTAATTTTCGAATTTCAGGTGAAGTTTCTTTTCGTTTAGCATACATGGCTGCACAGAGCTAAAAAACACAAAAATTCCAAAACAAACTGGAGAGAAATACTGCAGACGATTTTATAAATTATTGCCAATTGCTTTTGAGTAAAAATAAAACCACCAAAAATATTTTTATTGCTTATTTCAGACGATTTTTGTTGCATATCTAATGGTGTCCCATCACTTATGTGAGCTATTTTTTGCTCTGTTCTAAACAATTGTATTTTTATTAAATTAATATTTTAATATTTTGACAAAATGTATGTTATGTAATAATTGTTACTAAATTTAAGTATGAAACACACCCACAAAAAATTTGTACATGTTTTTTTAATTTATTTTATTACAGTTTCCTTTTGTAAAGCACTAGTGTCCCATCACTTTTGTGAGACACTGTATATATATAAAACGTTTTGGACGTTTTTTCCCGACCAATAGAAATCAAAATTAAACACAGAGTTACAATTCTAATAACAAAAATTCGCATATTAAGTCATTACGTTTTTCAGTTATAGCTTTAACATTATAATAAAAAATACTATTAGAATTTCATTTCAATTAATTTTCAACACATAATTATTTCTCTCAAAATCCAACTTTTCAAAAATTTTCTGCTTGAAACAATAAGCATTTGGCAAGTATGAATGTCGGTATTTGACAACACGCAGCTTCATGTTAACCACAATTCATTATTGTTCAGAATACGGAATGCGGATTAAAAAAAAACTGACGTTGTGTAGCTGAAGCCAAAAATGGCAAAAAAAGTTCGTTAATTTCATTCGATCCGAATAGAACAAGCTTCGAACTTTCGCCACGGTCCAGCATCGCTAGGGTTGCTGGAAAAACACTAAGTCGTTTGGCGCCAATATTTGGAAGTAGTTTAGTAATCTCTATCGCGTGTTTGCGTGAGGAGGTTGCGGGGTTTAGCAGCCTGTTGGTTTGGATGATCGCTACCAACGTGCCAGGATTACGGAGAGTAAATTAAGTGAAATAATAAATTTTGAGTCACGAATCAAGTAAGTGTTGCTTTATTATTTTTTTTCTGTCGATATTGTTATCGTTATGTTTTTGATTGAAAGATTATGGGCATTACATTAAAGCTTTCGTTTTCTGAATCCTTTGATTAATGACGTAAAATTAAAATGATGATTGTTTGAATTATACGATTATTTTTTTTATTTAATCGGAATCATGTGCTGTTTTTGCCCGTTTATTGTTTTATTTACTTATAGTTGTTATCCTCCACATAAAAGTTTTGTTTTCTTCATGTGTGAATGTGTGTTTTGAAAACATAAAAATATAGAAAATTGTTTGCTTTTTTAAAATTATTTTTTACGAAAACATTTTTTTATAATTTTATGTATTCTGATTATTAATAACCAAAATATTCTGACTTTTCAGGGTTCTTACATGGAACTTTAATATTACTTCATATGAACTAAATAAAATAAACTGATATTCATTAAGATAACTAAGAAATAAATTTATTTATCCGTGCATGATTGATATTTTCATTATATATTTTTTACATTTTTGGATTTTTCATGCTTTTATATTGTATAATTAATTGTATTAATTTCCATATTGTAATATATATATTTTTAAATTCTTTTTGGGTACTCAATCTTTTCTGACAAATAATTTCATTTTTATTGACAATTCGACAATTCTTTTATATTATATATTAGCAAATTCGCTTTCCATAAAAATAAACTGTGGCATTTTAATAAAATTACTATTAAAATATGTACTTTATACGGATACTGATATTTTCGGAAGTAGTAAGCGATGGCTGTTTATAGAAATTATCCTATATATGGAAACACACACACACAAACACAGAGAAAAGAGAGCGAGGGACTCAAAATTGCCCAATATTCTTAAATAAACTCAAATTTAGAAAAGGATTGTAATGCAAATTGGGAAGTAATGCATTATGAAAAAGGTATAAAAGACAGAAATATTAATTAATTTTTCTATAATGTGAAGTCTGATTATAATAATAGTGTGAAATGAAATAATCTGTACGAAGTAAAAGAAATTACTTGAATTCTATGAAATATATTCTTCTAATTATATAAAGAATGTTGTAAGAAATTCCTTTGACGGAATGGAAGCCAAATTTGTTTTACCACTAATTTCTGAAGATTTTTAGAAATTAATTAGCATAAAACAATCAATTTTATCCTGGTTCGCTTCTCAGAAACATTATACTGAAGAACGATCAGAATGAACTATTTCCTGAGTTTCAAACTTGCTTAAATTCGTGAACGTAAGTTGACTCGAATAATCGATTTTATTCTATTAATCGAAAAAGATATCGATAGAGTGGAATTTTGAAAAGAGTAAATTGAAACCTTACTATAACGAATGGAATCTAACGAATGCACATGCTTTTTGTATTTTGTTGTTTACTCTATTAAGAGGTACAAAATCCTGGAATTAAATATATAAATTTCATAAAATTTTATGCACAATTTCTATACGGATTTATTAATTAAATAACTGTACATGCTTAAAAAAAACTGCTTTAAAATCAATTTTCTATTTTTTTCCACAATACTTTGAATTATGAAAGTAATATAGAATTATCAGTAAAATTAAAAAACACGGCACAGATTTTTCTAAAATCTCTGCCACCCTTGACGAAGCAATAGAAACTCGCCAATATTAACTAAAGAATATATTACGTTACCATATTTGACAAATTATTGCCTTCAAAAATTACGTTGGCGATTATACTGTATTCTTTATTTTAGCCGAAATCCGACTTTTATATTATTGTCGCCATTTATTTATATTTTTAACTCCAGATATAAAAATACAATTTTATTAATTGTGTTTGAAATATCGAATTATTATTATTATAAATTCAACGAAGAAGATTTATCTTTTATGGAAAGAATATTAAAGGTTTAAACTAATAAACTGGTATTCTGACTGGTATAAACAATTTTTTTAAAGGGTATGTACAAACATTAACATTAATTAAAAAATTAGATTCTGTATTTGCACCAGTTTATAAATTCTAAGATGTTGAATTAAGATTCTTATATTATGGATTTCTGTCGGTTATGAAATTTATGAACTGCTTATCGATAAAAAAATATGTATATTATTGTAATTGTTCCAGAATTTTTTTAGTTTGAAATGATTGCAAGAACTAGATTTTATGATTTTATTGAAATAATTTGGATTATACGAATTTCAAATGAAATATCGGTTTATTTTTCCTACAAAGTTCTTCGACTTCGTATATAATCACTTAATTCTATTACAATTGCACAGTCTGTTTATTTCACTAGAAAAACACTTTTAGAATTAATATTGTTAATTTTTTTTTATTGCTTTCAGTTTGAAGCAGTAGAATTTCCTTCTCCTAAATAAAAAAATAAAATAAAATAAAAACCTGTTTATAACAATATTTCTGTAATCGTTGAAAAATAATTTCATTCAACTTTCAAAGTTTTATAAAACGATATTATTCTTAAAAATTGGCTATAATTTTCTGCATACATTTCAAGACCACAAGTAAATTATTTCTATTTGGCCGATTAATTCTACGATAATCATTAAATCAACGGAGGATTTTGCCATTTTGGAAAGTTTTTGTACAACAGTCTCCCTCCCTTCCAAAAAGTTCATCTATGTCACGTGAATAGTAGAGAAAATTTACTAATTACGTTTATACATGCATTTCATTCATACACATTCATCTTTCCATTTTGAGCGACGTTTGTGTTGTGTAATTCACCTGGTGTAATTTAATGTATTATTTGTTTTTTTCTTTTCATTTGTTTTGAAACGAAATTCACTTAAGAAGAAATAAGCCTGAAATATATTTAGGGTGGGAAATTAATTTTCTAATTCATGCTTTTTTAAATATGGCGAGTTATTTCAATAGAAGAGTTATTTTCAATTCCTATTTCTTCAGATTTATCGAAGAATTTCCTTTAAATTTGTCAATCATCCATTTGTGTATAAATTTTTGAAAAGTTTTTAATTTTTTAAAAATTTATCAGTTTAAAATGAAACATAGAAAAAACAAGAAAATAGAAATCACACGCAAAAGTGAACTTATTTGCTTTTGCCCTTGTGGGATAGAAAATTTGTCTGTTTCTTTATATTGGAGCCATAAATGTTTAAAATTTTTATTGATTATCTCACAACATAAATATATCTGCCGATGTCTGGCGTCTTCATTTATTTATTTATATTTTAGCTGGAGGAAGATATCTTTATGTTGTTTATTGGGACTGCCCAGTGTCTGCAGCTTTAGTTAAATACCTTGGCTACATCGTATCGTTAGCCACATATTTAAAAAATTATATAATGTTAGTAGAAAAAATGAAATTAAGTAGGTCTTGTGCTAAACAATATAAGTCTTATGACGTGTATAAGGCAAATTGATAATAAAATGAATCATTTATCAAAAAGTAATTAAAATTAAGTAAAATTTATCCATGTAGATAGATCGTTATGTCATCTATGGAAAAGAAACTCAGCACTTTTTATAGGTTTTAAATGTCAGTTTATAATTTTAAACTCAATTAAATTTTGAAATTCAGTCACATTAAAGCATTATAAATTATAAAAAAAAATAATACCTCAACACATCTGTGTGATTTAAAATCAATCAAGTGGTATCCATTTCATAAAAATATAAAACTTTTAGTCTTTTTATGAAGCGAGAGAAGATATATTTAAAGAAACAATGGCGATATGAAAATAAAATAAAATCGCATCAAAGACTTATAAAAAATATTGTTATCTACAGATTAATTGAAAATAATTATGCAAAAGTTTTTTTTAAAAGTTAAAGTAAATTAAAGTTTTAAGAAAGTAAGTAAAAGTAAGTTAAAATAAAATAACAGTTTAGTCATACATTTTTTTCGATTTAAACTTCCCAGTCATTGACTTATATTCTGATGCAGCTTACCCATTTTTCTTAAAATACGAATAGTATTCAGCAGAATATCGAGCGCTTTTAAGATTAAAATGGCTTATGACCCTATGAAAAACATCTTAGCTTAAACTTATTCTGAAGAAAAATTCAACTGGCTCTGTTTGTTCCGGTCTATGCTTTGAAAGGTGGAAAGGTTTTTGTCGTTCTCATCGACCTAGAATTAAGTGTACACAACATCATCGGTAAGATGGAAATGAATTTACTTCTTTGACCCAAAGCACCGGAATCTCACACGGCTGCATTTTACCCTTGTCCATCCATGACCAAGGAACGCAAACCTCTCATGCGCACTGGTCATCCCGTCTGTTGAAGATTTTTTCTTATGTGCGTGTAAAATATTTTTTTTTTTTTTTTTGTTAGTCAGAAGCAAGAAAATCGTGTTTTTCATGTGCTTGATTGCGTAGATTTTAGAAATTCTTTCATAAACATTCAATAATCATTATCACTGTAAAATGTTATCAATAATCTTTTTTTGTCTATTAATATTTAAAGCCATAAAGACGTTCTAAATTCATTAGTAGATTTATGTTAGGCATCTGTTACATATAATATTTGCATTTTATGCACAGTTTTATACCACTTAAATGTCTTAAATGGGATTTTAACATTATGCTCTTTTCAAAGAAAAAAAAAACTATGCATTCTTGAATTGATAGAATTTGAGGGTATATCATTCTTTTCCTTTCTTTTTAGAGATGATTGATTGAAAATTCTAGCATAAAGGGCCATAACAGAACATTCTGTCATATAGATTCTTAGCATATGCCATAAATTTACTGCATTAGAATTTGCATATTTTAAATTATTTACAGTCTACCTCGAACATGATGTATACATTTTGTAAAAGTTTTAACAATTCACTCACCTCAGGGAATTTTTTTAAAATTTTTATAAATGAAATCGCTAGCTATTTTGTATAGTTGTTTTGTTATTATTTTGTGTACTCTATATAAACTTTAAAACTTTTTTCTTCTTAATAAATCTTTCCGTGTATATATCCATTCAAGGAGATACTAGATATTCCATGTTCGGGTATATTCTGTGGAAAAGTTCATAAAAAAGATAATCCATATTTATAAGCAATCCTTGTAAATAAATTCAGACACTTTTGAGATGTGGGGAATTGTTGTTTATAAGCAAAACTATGAATGTGTCGCACGCAGATTGACCGAAATAATCAAGACATGATTATCACAATGTTTAAGCGAAAAAGCTTACATTGAGAACATTATGTTTTATTCATTTATTTATTTTCATTTACAGCGCAGTATTAAATTTTAAATTAAAAGTTAAGCGATTTTTAAGCCCAGTTATTAACTATTTAAAAATGGCAACTACTCCGAATATTAAAACATTTTATATCCAAATGGAGCTATTAAAATAAATAACAGCTTTGTCATTTATTTTATAGTAATTAATACGTTCTTTCACAGCAATTTCTTGAAATCTAGAAGCTACTACACGAAATTACGTTACCATTCAATTAGCGAAGAAAAGTTATTCAACTTCATGCTGAGAAAACCTGCGCCATAAAAGTGAGATGTTTGGAGTTAAAGCATTTAATGAATAAAAAAATAAGACGCAATTTTGGAACTTGCGACTTTGAGCTTTCATTTTTTTCCTTTTCCCTTTTTTAAAATATTCAATAGCATTACATCGCCTCTAATCTTTTTTTATTTCTACTGTTAAAAAATTATTGACTGCTTATGCAATGGCAATCGTCGTTTACCGCCTACATTCTGCGTTTTATTATTATATGCAAAATTGCAAAAACCACCTGCTTCAACCCGACTCATCAATTCATTTGAATATTTTTGTGCTGTAAACATATTTTTTTTCTTTTGATTATTGCGTCATGCATTTAAGCACTCGAAGAAATACGTACATTCAATAAAATGCAAAAATTATAATAATTTTTATTTTTATTTCTTTTTCTTTCTTTGTATATCGAATTAAGCTGACATAAGAAATTCAAATAAGAATTTAATGACTTTCATCAATAAATAATTAAGTAATATTAAAAATATAATTTTTATCCGTATCCAAAATATATTCTTGAATTATATGGTTTAATATGCATTGAAAGAATGTTCGGGAGAGCTAAGTTCGGAATATTGTCAATATATTTGGTTGAGTACCCGCTTGCAGAGTGAATAAATGAACAGAAATTTCGGTACGATTAAATAATGAATACTTGTAAAATGCAATAAAACGCTTGAAATACTTGTAAAAAGTCATAAAACTAATAATAAAAATGATGAAAGTGACACGTAAGGGTTGAAAAAAGGTCCGAGAACTGAATCACACCCTCATTGAATCCAGTCCTAATTTAAACTCAGTTTAGCACACCCCTTTAGTGTTCAATATATTTTTGCATCTGATATATTCTGCTTTAATAACGTCTGCTGAAAATTGTGATTGAAAGTAAATATATGTTTATTAATACTAGCTTCCACAGTTTTACTTTAATTAAAATTAAGTTTCAGTTTAGTAATAGTACATTAGATTTATTTATCATTTCATTTTACTTTCTTATTTGCTTATGTTCCTAAATTTTTTTCTAATTTTAAGACTTCTTCACTGGAAGCAAACAGTTTTTATGGAATTATATTCTAAGATTGTTTATTCTTAACATTACCATTAGTTGAATTTTCGCCTATTATTAAAATTCTACTAATAAACACTCTAAGGAGTAATTTAATAAACATATTACCAACTTTATATTTTTGTCGGAAATTTTATTTTAATTGATATAGTTGGTAATTGGTAAAATTTACTAAACAAAACAACAACATTCTGATTAAATAACGTCCATATCAAAAAGATTGGAACATCCAAATCCATACATTTTTCTTATTTGAAAATGAACTCATCATTTCTTAATCTTACGGTCAAAAGCTGCCGTTCTCAATCCATAATAAACCTTATTTAGGACGCGCAGGTACGGTTGCAGTTAAATAGAAAGAGTCATCGCATTTATGCAATCCAGGCACGTGTTTTCAGTGATGTACGGAATGTCAGAATTCGAAGGATGCTGGGTACAGATGTTGGAAATAAATAAATATGTAGAAAACACATGTGTTGAAACTTTTATTCGAGAAATGAAAAATACGATGCAGACTTATTTCTATTGTGTTACTAGTATGTTAGTCTTGTGTTTTATATATTATACTTGATGAATGCAATTGTAGATAGCAGGTATTTCACAGTTCAGTTTGGTATCGTTTGAGGTTTATTATTAAAAAAATAAATAAATAAAACTACATATATGCAGATGAAAATGTAACTTTTTTTAAAAAAGTGATTCAATGTCAAATTTTTATCCATCACTGCATTTTTGTCATTGAAATTTATAAAAATGTCTATCAAAAGGTTTACTTTGCTTTTTAATCGCATTTTTTATAATAAAAATTAATTTTAGGAAATTAAATATGGCGTACATATTTCTAATGTTATAAATGTTTATTTCTGATGTTATAAAATATTTGTTTTAGTAAAAAAAAAGTTGCTAGAAAATATTTATTGGAAATTCAGTTAATCATTCAAGTAGTAAAAATTGCATTACCAGAATATAAATAATTAATAAAGATGCTCAAAATACTCGTATGAATATCGTCAGTTTTGATTGCTTTTACTGGAGGAAATTCAGTTAATCATTCAAGTAGTAAAAATTGCATTACCAGAATATAAATAATTAATAAAGATGCTCAAAATACTCGTATGAATATCGTCAGTTTTGATTGCTTTTACTGGAATCCTCTTTCCAGTTTAGAATTTTCATCTTTAGTAAAATAGAAGAAATTTCATTGATAAATAGAAGAAAAACAACAAAATAAAATTAAAAATAATTAATAATTTTAATGAAGGTTTAATGTTAATTAAACGTGTTTAAAAATACAGTATAATAAGTTAAAATTCATTTAAATTTTGCTTAACAAATTTAAGTTTATAGCTATATATTCATTAAACATATACGATTTTACTTTAGTGCTTCGTTATTATTTACATGAATTTGAAGCTTTGAATTTATGACCTTTGAATAAATTTTAAAAAAATTCGACACCCATATACTCCATATTTAATTAAATTATGTGATGAATGTTTGAACTAAACGGGAAACTTTTCAGAATAATTGCAGAAAGCTGTTAATATTTTAGAGCTCATAGAAAGTTTTATAGTAAGATATAGATATGAATCAACACATAATTTTATGCTAAGTTTTTAATAAACATTTAGAATAAAATTTAATTTAATTTTTTTAAACGATGATCTTTATATTTAAAATTGTCTTAACTCCGATATTTACATTTTAGAGGCAATACAATTTAGAAAAAAAAATTTCTCAGTTAACCTCAATTAACTGCAGCATACACATATAGTATCTGTTTCGTTTTTTCTTATTTAAATTAAACTGATTTTTCTGAATTACTACCGGAAACGCTCTAAAATATTGAGTGGAATACTATTTCGTATGGAATTTCTTTTAAATTTTAACTTTATACATAATATATTGAATATATGTTTATACATAATATATATGTTTATACATAATATATATGTTTATACATAATATATATGTTTATACATAATATATATTGAATATATATTATACATAATATATATGTTTATACATAATATATTGAAACTAAGTCTCTTAAAAGTGATCCGCGATTTAATGTTTCTACTAGTTCAGTTTATCAAAATTTGCTATTTAATAAAACTGTGGAGTGGACTCTATTAGGCACTTTTGTGCATTATTCACTCAGGGTTATGAAATATTTTATTTATATTTATTAAAATATAATCAAGTCAAATTTCTTTAAAGAACTTTTTTTTATTTTCCATAAAAAATTATAATAATAAAATTAAAAGATGCATAATTTTGTAATTTCAATTGTTTTAGAAATATTTTTATGCACACTTTCTGAATTTTCATAGGAATTTTATGTTTTTTTTAAAAATAAAAACTGACTCTGAACTATCTAAAAAAAATTCTAAATTAAAACGCGTACTTTATTTTCTTTTAATCTTTAACCGAAATCTTTATCATCGATTCCATTTAATTACTTCAACAAAACTAAGACGTCTGAAACATTTCAAAGATATTTAAATCGAATTACAATATTTCGAGAAAATGTACTTTTTTACTCAAGACGCTTCAGATTTTATTGAACGATACATTTTACAACACTGTTTTAGTTGAATATAAACATATATTTTGGTGATGAAACGATAAAAATAAAATTTCATGCTTTCGTCCATTTTTGCTTCTCTTCAGAGTCCATTGCCCCTTTAAAACTACTTTAATAGAACTAAATTTCAATAAAAAAATATCTAGCTTTGGAAATTGGAGAGTTTGGAAAAGAAGGCCTTGAGATTCTCATTGCCTAAGGGACCCTAGAGGGCCCTGATTTAAGTAACTGTATCAGGAGCCATCAGTATCCATCCATATGATAAATTTATGTACATAAATCTTTATATGGTAAATCAACTTACAGGATCAAACACAAAACCACTCCACATACACGCGTTCGTTCGTCTCTCCATTTTTCCTTGTAGGAAGTGATGCACAGAATCAAGTTGTGCTGAGGCACGTGGATGCACTGGCGCACGGAGATGACGGATGTTTAACTAGCAATAATCTCGACACGCCTTTGCTGTTTCTTTCATCTCACCTCTTTCAACTTCTGATAGGATAATCTTGATAACCCTAATTTCATGAATCGTGGTCGTACGCTGAGCCGGAAATTATCTCTCTTGGTCAGATGGCCTTCTCGAAATTTTCGTATTCAGATGGCTCTGATAACCGATTCTTTTAAAACTTTCGATTCAAAAATAGCACTGATTGTTGATTTTTCGAATGCTGTGACATCATTTCGGTTCTATTGTGTGTCGCGCGTTCGTCTAAGTCAGCAAGTTTTTAGCTCAAGATATCTTTAGAAAGGATTAGATTCTTAAAGACTCCTGAAAAGAATTATCTGTTGTTAAAGGCGTTCTGGATTATGTTTTCACTGTTCAATATTGATACTGTGTTTGATTAGATTAGTTACATTAAAGCCCGGTTTTAAAACAATTTGAGGCTATTTTAGGATGGATTTCATAATTTTGAATTGTGGATAGATGACTTGGTCGATATCTAAGTCAGCACTAACAGTCAGCATTTCAAGTTTCCATGCCACACTAATGAGAGTTCTATTTGATCTCTCAGTGGATTTAGCTTGTATCAGACCAGCTACTGTTTCAAATATGGTACTTTCCAGTTCCGAGATCTTAGTACTCGGCCGCTGCGGCTGACAGATTGATCTAGATATTTATTACGATTATTTATAAATCATATAATGGACAAAAGATTATAAGAGCATGTACCCGATACAGTAGACTGGATCTCAATGTCAGCTACTCGAATGACAAAAAGTGAAATAGGAATAGTAGAAGGTGTTGGAGGAACATAAATTTCGAAGAATACAAAAAGTTACGCCCTTCCCAGTAAACTGGATTTCCATCCAAAGTTCAACTGTGAAATTTCATCCTTTTTTTAATGAGTTAGTTTTGCTATTTTTTGCTGTTTAAAGATAACTTAATTCTTCTGAAATAGCCGAAAATTCATTAAAAAATGTGATTAGCCATCCTCCTTTAATCATGAGTGAGGGTATTCTCTCTTCGACTGTTTTATGCAATTGCACAATATGGAACATTTTATGTTTTGCTTCGCATTATCGTATCTAAAATCGAATACGTATCTCTTGACCTCTTTAGTCTACATTTAAATACAAATCTGTCATTTTGGAGTCAAAAGTAAGTACTAAATTTCATTATATATATATATATATATTGAGATATCATTTTCACTTATGCACGGATATACAAAACGATTATCAATCAGTTATTTGACGGATTTGCTACAAAATTAGATATAGATGTTTTATTACAGTATTACTGCAGATTCTTAATAATCCGCTCTGCAACATTCTGGATCTTCAGATCTGACGTTTACATCAGGGGCGATACAAGTGGAGGTTGAGGTTGAGGTTTATATTTTTATGGCACAAGAGCCAGAATTGGCTATGCTGCGCCAAGACACATGGTATGAATATATTACCATACGATTAAAAATCTTGTTTCCTCCAGGCTAAAAATTGATAAAACCATTTTGTTAAAAGCATTTATAAAAAGGTACGAAACTTTAAATAAGAAAAGTCTATGGTTAAAACAAATGTTTTTTTTTTTTAAATAAACAATGATATTTATAAAATCATTAAAAAATGAATAAAGTTAATAGCTCTTAAAAAGTCAAAAATATTGCGGTGAGGCTGTTCTCCAACCAGTTCACGCAAATCCAATGATGATGAATTAAAGAAATTCGCACGATAAAAATTAAATTTGGGACATTCAATTAAAATATGTAAAACTGTAAGATTAACGTTACAATCCGAACACATTGGTATCCTCTCGCCAAACAAAAGATGTTTGTGAGTTAGGCGGGTGTGACCAATTCGTAGTCTAGTTAATTTTACATCAGTCCATCGAACCGAAGCAGCAGGCCACACTCCAATTGTCGGCTTGATAAAGTGCAGTTTGTTTTCAGTTTCATGATTCCAAGATTCTTGCCAAATTGAAAGAATATAACCACTATGCATATTAATAAGGTCAATATGTGTGCAAGAGCGCTGAAGAATATGCTTAGCCTAAAAGTGGAGGACATGAGGAGTATAGATACCTCCGAATACATGATTTAGAGGTTGCCATAAGTACATTCATGCCACTTTAGTTAAATTAGTTGTTTGTTATTAATAAAAGTGACTTTTTATCACTTTTTAGTGAGAGATGTATTAGGATGGGGTGTAAGAATAATATCATTCACAGGGTGCTGTTTACTTTTCTTAAATCACTGATGACGAAAAAGATAAAATTATGGCATGTGCGACTATGATTTTCAAAAAAGCACGTTTGGAGAGGTACTTGGACATGCTGTGACCTTAATGCAAACAATAGGATTTTGAATTACAATTTGTAATATTATTTTATATATATATATATAATAATTTTCTGCATAATGTGACTGATTTATTTTAAGTAATGTATGAAATAAACATAAATTTTACTATTAAAATGCGTTTGCTTTTTAAATTAACTTCAAAGAATTCAGTACTTTCGCTTATTTGGCAGTCTATGGTCTGATATCTGCCATATTGCGAAAAGTATACTATGTAAGCGAAATTACATTCATCTACCTTGTTATTATTATTTTAAGTCACTGTATTCACATATTTGGAGCTGAACTTGCGATAGTCTCACTGTGTTTAGATTTGAATATTACATTGTTTTCTCTTTACACACTTCCTACATGAGACAGAGAAAAAAAAAATGGTGGCGATCGAAAATAATCGTAAATTTGAAATCCGATATCACGGAATATATACTGGTTATTTGGACCGGGCTGAAATTTTATCTGCCATGCATAGTCAAAGGTTTGACGTCAGTGCGGAAGTTATAAATGATATGCCTACTCATGTGTTATCCTCGTCATTTGATCATGATTCAGATTTCTTATATCCTTTTCTTGTATCCCTCTCATATGTCAAAACGGGATTGTGAATGAAGCAAGAATCTCTTCATTAAACTGCTCTGGAGAATAAATAGGCAGAATAATTCAATTACGAACTGTATTGATGAGAACAGACTACCCCTTAATCCATAAAAACACGCTTTGAAATTCATTAGTTAGTATTCATTTTTTAACAAAAGGCATATTCAGTGATTTACCATTGATTTTGCTTCAAGATGTGTTATTTATATATATCTAATCGAACAGAAGACGAGAATTGAGGTTAAAAAAATTTACTTTCTCCTATGTGAAGTATTAAAAAAGTGTAACGTAATCTCCTAAATATTTGATTTTGATATTTAGTTGAATCTATGTTTTTATGCCTGTCTGGGTTTAAAGAACCCATTTTGGAAATTTTTCTGTGGAAACAATAAATGAAAATTTCTGGAATTAAATTGATTCCCAAATTTTCGACTAAATTCGTCACGAGTGGATTTCTAGCACTTTGTTTACTCATATTTAAGTAAACGCGACAATGCATAAATGCAGGAAACTACATAAATGTAATCTGTCATGTTGTGGTTATGATCCATTAATCCAATGGGGTCTCCAATGGATTAATGGGAAAAATTTTGTTGCATAATTGTTTATCTTCACTGTAAAAACCAGTGGGAGTGGTTTTCCCGAATATTTTTGGCATATTCTCTAATAAAGAATTTATCCCAGAGAACGCCTTTAATGGCATTGTTGTACAATAGTTACGAAATACTAACGTTTGGCGCATTTTTACTGAATCTATGCTGTAATTCTTGGCGAGTTATTTGGCGATTAATTCTTGTCATGCGGTTACTAGTATCCGAAAATCGAATTTGTGTTTCAGATTTATTTTTCGCAACTCAAATCGCGAAACAGAAATAAAATTTTAATCCCAAATTCCCATACCAAAATAAGATATATTTAAGTCATTGCGTCTTTGAGGTATCACGATTACATCTTTCTGAAAGTACAGACCGACAGACGGGAAATACCTTGTTTTATTTGGCTCAAAATATGAAAGGTTCCTAGACTAGATTAGACGCTAATTCTATGTATCGAATTTAAGTATTTAACTCTCTTTGTTTCGTAGTTATCGTGTTAAATTGTATTCGAATTGCCAGACAGGCAAACTTCTATCGTATTTTGCTCAAACCTTGATAGAAATCTACAAATTTAGTATAAAGACCGTATACCAAATTTTGCCCGTCTAGCTCAGAGCGTTTTTGAGTTTCTTCTGATCTTAGTTGCAGACAAACAGACGGACATTTTCCAAAAATGTGTTTTTCGAACTCAGGAGGTCTGAAACGTTTGGATTTACCAAAATCTCGAGTTCGAAATTTTCGAAGATTTTTATACTTTTTCTATACTACATATACAAAAAAGTTAAAAAAAAAAAAAAAAAAAAAAAAAAAAAGGTGCTATACTTTGAACGCACCACGTTATGGAAATGCATGGGAGTGAAAACATACTCTGTCCTTATATTTCCCTTCTCAAAGAATGTGAAAACCTACAGGATTTTTCTGCCATCAAAAACAGACCCCGAATTTGAGAAAAAGGTAAATTTTTAAACCAATGTTTGGTACTTATTTTTTTGATGGTAAAAAATGCTTCACACATAACCTTTGGTGTCTATAAATGATGTAGACTTTCAAACAGTTCGCTCTCAAGAAAGCAAACTGATTCTGACTTTCACGCTTGATGCTGTCTATATCTTATGAATTCAACCTGCAGAGTTGATTTCTGGGAACTTCTTCAACTTCGTGGGAACGCAGAAATATGCGGCCTTTGCAACAATGAATCGAGGGTATTGTGAGTTACCGGAGTGTGCAGTATGAGGGTGGATTCTATAATGCGGAAGCCGTCTTCCATATTGTGGGCATCCCTTCTTGAAAAAGGCGTTCTCATGGTCAGGGGCACCCAAGAAAGGGGGGTGGGCAATTATTGCTCACCCTTGGAGGGGGTGGGTGGTGAATCACCCTTTGTTTGCTGGGGGGTGGAGGGGGATTGGAAATCCTTCGTCATACCTCCGGGGGATGTTTGACTGGAGGAGTGCGGATATGCTGATTGGGATGCAAGCGGCCTTGCGAAGTCGTTAACTTTTTGACTTCCTTTTTTCAGAGAAATCTGAAGTGAATTCTTAATGCGTTTCTGCCTCCCACTCGCCGGATTGCGAGTGACAATGCACGCTCATTATTTCTATTCATCTGTCACTTGTGTAAAAGAATGATGAAGTGGCTTTTCACTTTTCGTTTAAATAATAAACTGTTTTGCAGTGTCTTCCTTGTTAAAATGCGTTTTCTCTGTTCTTGAGTTGATTCAATTGAACTAGAGTTTCTTAAGTTGGAGAATAAATGTTAAAAATTGATTCTAACTTATGGTGAATAGGGACATATCTGAATTTAAACTCTTCTTATGTTTTGTTATATGAATAGATTTGTTTTCCCCATAAGACTTATGCCTAATCTTTATTAATAATAAAGGGGAACGAGTATGTGTGTTGGTACCCTGAAGATCAGATCGTTAGATTAAGTGTTACTAAATTTAGAACAGATATTCTTTGGAGAATGGGAGTGTGAACATTTGTTTCAAATTTTAATTAAGTAAACAATTTTTTCCAGTGATAACTTCCGAAATAGCGCAGTACAAAAACAATTTTTACATCATTTTTCAAATTCAAGTATATATATATATATATATATATATATATATATATATATATATATATATATATATAATGATTCCCATTTGATAAACGTACAAATATCCCCTGAATATTGTCAGATTTTTAAAAATATCTTTTGCCTAATTATTTCGAACAATATATTACACTTTGCTTTGAATTCAAACCGTTTCCATTGTTTTCATTAAATATTTAATCGCGTGCTTGTACTCCAGTGATAAAAGCTAACGAAGAAAAATTCTAATATGTGTGTTATTTACATATTTACTACTAATAAAGATAAATGCGTGTGTGTACGCGTTGGCGCTCTCCGTTTGAAATTTCAGCTACAAAACATTTTGCACTTGTATACTTTGGAGAGTGAGAAGAGATTTCCTTTAAGAAATTTTATTTAGAATTTTAATTAATTAAAAATAAGCCGAATTTTGGATTTTTCCTTAGAAAACTTTCAAAATACTATTGCACAAAAATAAATTTAACACAATTTCAAAATTTAAAAAATTATTTTTTTAATGACATTAAGTTAATAGTCTTGCACATTTTTCCTAAATTTCGATAATTTTTTTAAAAAAATGCTTTTATTTTTTTTTTGCCGATTTTACCTATAAATTAGATTGCTGTTCTGAAATTTAAAACGCTTTCGTTGGTACGTCAAATATTTGATCGCCAGATTTTCTTCTGTTGTTGAAAGTTAAAAAAAAAAAAGGAAGAAGGATTATGTTTAATACTTGTATGTTTTGCAAAAAGATGAATTAAAAACTATTATAATATCGCCAAATTTAGAATCTAAATGAACGGAACATTTACATTTTTAATAACGCTATGATATTATGGGTTTGGTCTCTATTAGAAAGATGTATGTACACGATAAATTGAACTTGACTAATGCAATTAAAATAATACGGCTTTAATGTCTGACAATTTGGCGAAATCATGGGTATGTGGTTATATCTAAATGATTTTTGAAATTAAATATAACTAATATTCCCAGCGGGCCAGCTGGTCGCCAGGGTCAACTAGTAAGAAACTGAAATTACAATACCGTGGAAATGAGAAATTAGATGAATCGGGCAGTTACATTTTTAATAAAATTATGATATCATGGGACTTGATTCCTTTAAGGCGGTTTATATACGCAGTGAATAAAAAATAAAGAAATGGATACCGTAATTTAATGCTTAAAAATATTTTCTTGGGAGAATCACATGCATCATGTGATGCCTCAGAAATTTTATTAAGACAATGTTGCACATAACAGAATTTCTTTGGCATACCAGTTGATACCAAAGGCGGCAAGTAAATGGCAAGAAATCTATTGTAAGGTAAATAGATGAATCTTTCTACATGTGGTGTATTTTTAATCGTCTCAAGGCTCAGATGTGGCTAAATGCATGGTAGTTGTAAAATATTCTTTTATTCCACTATCACTTGTGCAAATAATAATAATAATAAAAATAAATAAATAAATAATAATAATAATAAAGTGGGTTTTCACTCTTATGGTAATGAAATAGTTTTGCGTTTTCATTCTTATTTTAAGCCATTTCGTCTCTTTTTGAATTGTTTCAAATTGAGTCCCTTAATTCAGCCAATTACTGTAAAAGATTTAATAACTCTATTCCCAGTTTAAAGTAAATTAGGAAGATATCTGAAGATAATCTCTTTTCCGTCAACATATTAAAATATTTTTATAATAAAGCTGTCTAATACAATTAGGCTGTACAATTATTTTTCGCCTCTATATCCTATTTGCTTTAACAGAGGACGTAATTACCGTTTTGTTTCCATTGCGTCCGGGCATCTAAAACCCTCTTTGTATATCATTGATGTAGTAAACAAATTTACATATAATTGAGGGAAAAATAGAAGTACATAGGTTACATTATATATTTTTAATGGATCGAAAACCAGATTTGGTCGAATATATTATGGTATTAATAAAAGGTAATCTCTTTACCATTTATTTTGTAAGAAAATCATTTCTCTAAAATTATGATGTAGAGCTTTTATTTTGATAATATAAATGTGCGAAATGTATAAACGAATTTAAGATTTATTACATTCTTAAGATAAATTAATTTAATCGTTTCAGCAATTAAAAGCATCCTATGTTGATCCTCAGTTGTGTTTAACTGATATCTCAAGCTAAAATGTGTATATAATGTGTGTATATAATGGCTGATAACTCATTATAAAAATATTTATAAATCAAATAATTTTAATTATAACTCATGAAATTAAGTTGTTGTAATTACCATCTAAAGCGGAATTAATGCCTTAATATTGTTATTTTTCACATTTTTAAGATACTTGAAAGAATAATCCATTGGATGTTTTTTTTTTCTTATAAACAATAATATCACAAAAAATTGGGATTAATTTAAAAATTATAAAAATAAACTAAAGGCACAATTATGTTTAAGTAATAAAAACGTATTTCATTATACTTATTTTTTAATTCATTTTATAATTTTTATTCCCTTTAAAGAATATATAAGCTCTCTTTTATTTATAATATAACTTTATAATATTGTGAAAAAATTCTTTTATTTTTTGTCATATTTATGTGGAATACCTCAAACCTAAAAGAAAATTTTTTTCGTTGCACACTTGTTATTTATTTATTTGAAATATGAGCCTTTTTTTGTTTTTTGTATTACGTCTAAAATATAAAAGTGAGAAAAGCATTAACGGATATTGAATTTTTTTTTTAGTTTGTTGAATGCTTCCTCTACTGATTTAAAACAGTTTCAGTAAATTCAGCCTATGTAACGTATAATATAATATTAAGAATATGGTATCATTATGTACCATTGTAAGATGAAAAAAAAATGGGAAAATATTTTTTTTTCTTCTTAATTATTTGCAAAGTCAAAATGCAGATGAAAAATTATTACTCATTAATTTGCCTTGTAAAAGAATATTTTTGAATGAATTCCTATTTCGATTTTAAGAAAATACATCGGATTATAGCAATAAGATTGAATTATAAAAGTCTGGTTTGAAAACATGTTAATCATCATCATCATATTTTCATAGCAAAAATAATTCTACAAGAAGAATTGGATGTGTTTTGATAGGATAGTTTACATTGAAAACGTGGAGTGATTGTTTACTTTTTCTGCTTCAACACGCCAGAGTAAGTTTCATGGATCATTTTCGATGAATAACAAAATCACTAGTTCGCCCGACTTGATAGAGGAAATTGATCTTAATCACGTTCGTTGATTTGTTTATTTTACAAGCTTTGAGAACTTAAGTACAAAAATAATTTGATAACTGAAAATTTTTCGATTAAATTTTTTTCATAATATTATTTATGCGCTCAGGAAAAGTAATTCAAAAATTGATTAAATTGTTATTATTTATCGAATGGCTGGATTATAATAGTAAGAAAATTCGAGAATCCGTAATCGACATTTAGTAACATTTATAGGTTGATATATGTACTATTTATAAATTGTGATTAAAAATTGTGCTAAACGCTCGACAGTGACATTGTCTAAATATTGGCAGGTACTTAATTTTAGGAACGAAATTTCAATGTTTTTCTTTAATAATTTCAGAGCATATTGACGCACAAAATACACTTTTAACTGTTCTGTGAGATTCAATAAATAAATAAATAAACCTCTCAGTAATAACTATTTTATTTTCGTAAAATTATTTCTAAAATGATTAATTTTTTTATAAATTAATTTATAAAAATAACTGTGCGGATGGGATTGGATTGCACTGGATTGTGGGATTTAAAGGTACAAGAGCCATATCTGATTATGCTTTATATTCTGATTAGAATATAAAAAGCGTATCTTTATGTAAAAATCTGTAAAATTAGAAGCTGATAAAAAAAATTTTGTGGCAATGTCTCTTAAAATTAGAAACGAGGTGAAAAAATGGCAACAAGATGGAACATTAAATAAGATGATATAAACCAATTGCTTTTAAAAATTTAAAGAGATTTTTGTGGGGATGTTCCCCCACAAGCATTTGCATGTCCACTATTGAAACATTGAAAAATCGTAAACGATGATGATTAAAGTAATAAATTAAGTCTGAAATTGAATCACCCATTCTTTACCTCAAGTTACATCTTCTTTCTTGCAGCCCCCATACAAGCGTCAATATGTCTGACACCTAACTGGACATTGTTTTAAGCTGTACAATGCCGTCCGTACTTTTTTCACCTCCGAAATGGATTCCAAAATTTAAAGGGCAAAGCTCATATAATCTACATCACGTGAACAACCATTAATTTTATTTCGTTGATAATTACTAAGTAAGTTAATAATAAACTGCATTTGTTAAACTATGTATAAACTTTGTATAATTATGTGTATCATGGTTTTTATTCGTTTTACGATTTTTTTTATTTAGTGAATTCAAATGAATTAACTATGACAGATATTTGCACTTCATATAAACGATAGCTGTACGCTAACCATCGATAAGAATGGTCTCACTGATTTAACCATTCTATCATAGTTTGAGAAACGAGCTAAATAAAAAATTTCGAAACTATAACTTTCATAATCTAAATATTTTTTTAATTTCAAATACTAACCTAATAAAAATATAAAGTGTATAATGAGGGTTCAAGTATAAGTGTATAATAGGGTTCAAGTATATCAAAGAAGGGCTGTTTTTTTTTTTTTTTTTTCAACTTGTGCAAATACAAATATATATAAAAAAAATGCTGGTAGTCTACTTTTTGAATTGTATGTTAAATTTCATTAATACAACTCCTAATATTTTTAGGTTATCGTCTTTACGCATAAACATATGGATCGATCGAAACTCTGATATAATTCTAAAGATTATTTTTTTTCGGGCTCAGGAGAGTTTAAAGAAAGCACCGGAATTTATCAAAATCTCGATTTTTAAATTTTGAGATGATTTATTTATAATTTCTTGGTATGGTGATTTTTTTCTTATTTAATTCATTCAGAAGGAAGAAAAATATAAATGGCAATTCCGTATCACAGAAAAATGCATAAATTAGAACATGATTCCATATAGTGGTCATGTGATATAGCATCTTTTAGTTTTTTTACCAGCATGTCTATATCAAGAATCCAACATTCTTTCATTTCCAAGAACGTTTTTTTTTTTTTTTTTTTTTTTTTTTTACGCATGTGTGTTTAAACAGAAATGAAAACACATAGTAATAAAGTGCAGCAGCATATTGTGATATTCCGTAACATATATAAATATTTTTTTTTTCTGTTTCCCAACGCAGCATTGTTTCTCGTGCAGGCCATATCGCCGTGATTTATATTAATTGCATAATGTGAACAGAATAATGGTGTGTCGCGAATTAGAGTGTTTCTTTTTTTCTTTCCTTATTGTTTATATATAATTTATGACTTTCGTGTACCCAGTTCACCGTACTTGCAGAACACATTAGGCGAATTATTAAACTTTGTTTTAAAGCAAAAAACCATACTGTGTAGAATAGATTTATATTGCAATATTGCTTCTAAAAAATTTGACATTTATAGGAATTTTTTTATTGTGTAATTCTAGAAAATGAGTTAAGTTGAATTTTTGTAATCTTTAAAAAAATTGTTATAAAGTTGTTATATATTATTAATTCTTTTAATTAATAAATAAATTATTTCATTCTAATCGTGTCTATTTATTTTAATTTGAAAATTCTTTTTCTTCTTTCATATTGCTTCATGCATACAAAAAAATTTAAAGACAATTATTTTACATAAAACTTTTAACTTTTCAAATATATATATATATATATATATATATATATATATATATATATATATATATATATATATATATATATATATATATATATATATATATATAAAATATATATAAATAAACTTTACGGAAAAATTTGTTGGAATATAAAATTCTATACATATTAATTTAATGAAATATGAGAAAATAAATAATTAATAATTCAAGATATTACTATTTCAAATCTGTAGAAAATTTTTTTTAATGAATATTTTGTGTTCCACATCTTAATGAAACTTTTTAATAACAAATTTTTAATCTAATCTAATTTTCTTCTAACAAATTTGTGCAGATTGATCCATTTATCGCTTGAAGCATTTGAAAACTATCCCCCACCATTATCAAGACGTCAGGCATTTCATACTTGATCTTTTCTTATTTCAAACACGTAATATTTCTTCAAACAAATAATATTTTGTTTCTTCTCATATATAGTAGAACTCCACTTATCCAAACTCGATTTCGGGAATAAAAATAAAAAGAATAATAAATTGAAAAAATGGCGAGAATAAGAGTGGGAGCGTGGTCAATCTCCATGTCGCATTCTTCTCCAATAGAATTCCTAATTTTAACAATGTTTGAAATTACTTACTAAAATAAAGACATGCATATTATATTATTTATATGCAATTTTTCACTATTTTTATTTTTCTTCTTAGTCTGCCTACCGCTGGTGATTTTCGTGCTACAGGTACCGTTCCAACGCTATTTAGTGTTTTTTGCTATGTTAAAACACATTCCAATAAAAAAAAGTTGGTGTTGCCATTCAAAAATTTTAAAATATTGTCACTGTATCTGCCAATATTAAAGTTTAATTGTTGTTTTTCTTACGATTCTTGAGCGCATACCTTTGAATACTATGAACCGAAATTTTTTTCCGTTTCTCTTTAAGTCTCCCAGCGCTCTATGTCTTAAGTATTCTATAGAATACCGCCATTTTATACATTATAACATTGATAATGCATGACTTCCATTAATGATTCAAGTGAAATGAATAGAAATATTTTAATATCAAACAGAAAAAATTACCGTTCTTCATTAATTTTATCCAATATACTCAACCAAGATTTTAAAATATATACGCTTTTTCTTTTTACTGAGTTTCTTATTAGTGTTGTATTATTTGCTTAATAAAAAGATTATAATAACTAGTTACTTAATAAAGTTGTAACAACTTTTTTATGAACTGTGTGCTGTGTCATCAGATTCTTTCCTATAAGTTATTGCAGTTATTGTACCTCTAAGTCATCAAAGTGACATTTTCCTTTTATAAATGATTGTTGGGTATTTTTAATCTTCTTATAGAGAGAGATCCATTTATTTTTTCTCTTGGATTTCCAGTTTTGTGACATAAGATTTATTGGTGATAATGTAGAACCAAGAATTGGTTGTCGCATGGGCTGTTTAAAAGGAACATAAGTTTTATCTCTTAGTTACTTAAAAGAGTAGAAAACCTTTTTCTATTAGCTCCTTTAAATTCCTGCTTTGAGAGAATATTTGAAATTTCATTCGATATTCATAATCTTAAAGTTAATTTTTACATTAGATATACTATATATTTTTTATAAAAAGTGATTCAATTATTTTATCAGAGGCACTGAGTTATTTATGTATGTTTTGTATTTTTAAATAAAAATTATTCTTTGTATAAAAGAAAAAAATATATATAAATCCTTTGAACGAAAAACAAGGATTTTTTCCACTGAAATTGCCCCGATATAAACTGACCAAAACGCAATCAAAATTAATTTTTTAAAAATTATTAAATATAATTATTTTAATGAAATATTTTAATATTTTTAATTATTTTAATTAATTATTAAATTTAATTATTTGAAATCTTGTTCGAGTAGGTTGTCCCTCAAAACAAATACCATAATCGCGCCAAAATGGCATTATTCTGCCAAAATGAGGTAACCCTCGGGATGAGAGGGTACACCTGGTGGGCTGTCTCCGCAGCACCTGGAAAGAATGTTCATCCTAAATGGCAGGATACCCGTAAACAGGTTGCTATTGTGTGTTGTGTGCGTAACGTTGGTTGCGTGGGCTCGCTGTAGGACGTCTGCTTTTCCTCCGCGTGTCCATAAAGCGTCATTGTTTATTTTGGCCATACAGTACGGGAGAGAGAGCCTACTTTTGTTGCCCGTTTTATAGTTGACTTCATATCCATTCTGAAAACTTATAAAAAAATTCTTAACTGCAAGGTTTACAAAATAAGCACTTCTAAACAAGGAAAATCTTGATTTTTTAAAATTGTCAGCGCATTAAATTAAGGAAAATAAGAAAAAAAAAATCTCATGTTCATTCTAATTTCGATAATTATTAATAAGTTAAATTATTAATAATTAAATTATTCTCTTATACACAAATATTGTGAAATAACATTTTTATCTGAATGTTAATAATGGTCGAATTTTTGAAAATATTGAAATTTATGTAATTAAAAAAAATTCTGTATCTAGAACAATTTTATTTGAATCTGATTATTATCAAATTTGTAAAGCTGGTTGAATTAATTGTCAGTACTAAATTAAATAGTCACACAAAATTAATTAATTGTTAGTATTATATTAAATAGTCACACAAAATTAAATAAATTTTTTGAAATTTCCCTCGAAATTTTTCGAAATTGAATACTTTATAAACGTATTTATATTTATTTAATTTTGCTGTTTTTTAAAATCAATTCTAGTTCCTTATTTTTATTAATTAATCCTCGATTCAGCATTTTTATTGATTGCTGTTCTTTATTAAAATCGGTGTCTTTGTTTTGCAGTAATGTATTTTAAAAATTTGCTTTGTTCTATTTTAAATTTAAATTAAAATATTTGTATAAAGTTTAAAATTATTTTCCTCGTTTAATTCCTTAGTTCTGATTGCTTTGCATTATTTATTTTCTAATCCCCTTTTTTTGTATTTAATAAGTTTCATATTTATGAAATGTATTAAACTTTAAAAAAAAATTATGTCCTTACTATGTTTTTAAACCGAAAGTAAATTCTGTGTAATTAAATTCTAGTTTTTAAATGTTGTTTTGCTTGCCATAATAGCTGTATTCAAAAGATTTTTCTCATTTCCTATTTGGCGAAATTCCAAACTCTTTACAGCAGACTGCTGTAAAGAGTTTGGAAATATTTAATATTTGTATAAAGTTTTAAATTATTTTCCTCGTTTAATTCTTTAGTTCTAATTGCCTTGCATTATTTATTTTCTAATCCCCTTTTTTGTATTTAATAAGTTTCATATTTATGAAATGTATTAAATTTTTAAAAAAATTATGTCCTTACTATGTCTTTAAATCGAAAGTAAATTCTGTGTAATTAAATTCTAATTTTTAAATGTTGTTTTGCTTGACATAATAGCTGTATTCAAAAGATTTTCTCATTTCCTATTTGGCGAAATTCCAAACTTTTTACAGCATACTGCTTAAAAATAATAGTAACTCATAAGTTTCACTAAAGACCGGTTTGTGTTTAACTTTAATCTCTCTCTGTCTATAATTAAAAAACATAACTTTGAAATTATCAAATCATTTTTATTTTCACAATTTTTGACTGATTTGATTTCTATAATTACTTAAATTTCGTTCACTTCAACACAGGATTCCCATTTTGCACCTGAATGTCCAGTCCAACTGATAGATACAATAATTAAATTAATTGGGAAAAATATATTATTGTACTTTGTATCTGCTAAATCTGGGCTGCCTGTCTTTAAACATTCCAGTGTTGTAACATTCGAAGAATAAAAATGATCCATTAACAAATAACCAGATTTTATCATTCCAGCTTGCGCAAGGATTGATTCTGTCATTTCTCATAATTACGAATTCGCTGTGCTTTCTTTCTTCACAGTTGTATACAGCTAACCTATAATTAAATATGATCAGGCGCCATTTTTCGTCTTTTTTATTTCCCAAATAGACCTAAGTGAATAAGGAAATGGTTTTCGTAATAATCCATTATTGAAACGATGCTTTCATTCGATAAGAGCAGCCTTCCAGTTACTGTTCTGAATTCATTCATCTTTTCTGTCAACTGATCCGTTTGCTGTCTGATAAATTGAAGGACTAAATCCACTTTTATCGTAATGTCGTTCTCGAAACCTCTGGTAATGGTTTGTTTGGACGACCGATCTTCATAATTTATGTGCCCTTCCTTAAGTACAAGAAATCAATGGTGTCACATTTCTGTAATATGTTTTGCGACATTTGCACCAACAGTCAGGGGTGTTTGTGCTCCGGGGAAACCCCGGAATTCCGGGGATTTTGAACTTCGATACCCGGAAATTCCGGGGATCGTCGTTCAAAAGGAAGTAGGAATAATAATGAATTATTTATTTTGATCTGGGTAATTTTGTTTGCTTTGAAAGCAGAAAACGCAAGGTCAGTGTGTGTGCTGAAAACTTTTCCTTTCTTTCTCCAAAGGCAGTGATAATGCGTGAAAAGGGGGAAAAAACTTCTTTTTTGTTTTTTCCTTATTGCGAGTTATGACTCATTCCCCCGGTTCTCGGACATTCTCTTCTGGATTATTTTCGGCAAGTAGGCGCGGCAGAAAAAAAAGGGAGAGACTTCGTTCGACCAGATGTGCGATCACGTGACCTGGGTTCAAAGGTCTTAATTTTGCAAAAAAAGTAATTCATTGAACTTTTATAATTAGGTCATTCAATACTTCATAATTGTAATTTTTCATTTCTCCCCCCCCCCTTCTCGAAACTCCAAAATGTCGGTAGTAAGTCCGTAAAAGTTTCAGGGGATTTTTTGGGGTCCCACAAACACCCCTGAACAGTGGAATAGAACCGAACAACATGTAACTAAAGTCAGGACCTGATTTTTATATTGGCAAAATAGGCATGTATCTAGAGGGCTCATAACTTGACCCAAAGTTTTTTTCAGTATTTTTAGGATTATCTAATTTCGTATATTCTTTCTTATACTCATTTGATTTGCAAAGATCCCACATTTGAATATATTCAAATTAAAATCAAGTATTGTTTAGAGTTTAGAGCATTATTCTTAAAATGTTTTTAATGTCTCCAAAGTGTTTTTTGTGCAGTGAGTCATCTGACTCGCAAGTCAACAGCCGGGGTAAATTTTGTATTAAAGCGTTGTTTGTTGTAAGCTTTAAAAATGTTCCTTAACTTTTACAATTTTGTTTCAAATGTTCAAATTTTAATTTAATTTTTTTTACCGCGAGATACTGAAACCAACTTTCTGGAAGACACCTCCCCCTCCAGTTAATTATTTTGTTATTTCTGTTTGCTGTAATACGCATTATTTATAAACTT
The DNA here is from genome assembly GCF_947563725.1 of Argiope bruennichi. Classification (NCBI taxonomy): domain Eukaryota; kingdom Metazoa; phylum Arthropoda; class Arachnida; order Araneae; family Araneidae; genus Argiope; species Argiope bruennichi. The sequence goes on from NC_079154.1 coordinate 64,860,369, forward strand.
ATTACTTTATTACGTAGATATTAAATTAAAATTAATTTTTAAAAATACATGGTTTTAAAGTTTGGAGGGAGTAAGATGGTCCCTGAACTTACATTGTCTGCCTGCAGAGATTTTAATACTTTGGCAACTCAGATTTAGCAGATACAAGGTACAATAATATTTTCCCCTAATAATTTGCACTTTCACTGTACAAAATTTTATCTGGCCTTTACTGCACAGAGCTTAATCTGGCTTTTACTGTACACAGCTTAATCTGGGTTTTTCTGTACAGAACTTAATCTGACTTTTACTGTACAGAGCTTAATCTGGCTTTTATAAAGTTGGTCAAATGTCATGGGTTAACGTGGACAATTCTGAATTTTGGCTCTTTGTTTCAGAATTGTTCTGAATTTTTCGTATAGATAAATAGATCATATTCAGAAAAATATTAATATATACAGTAGACTCCCGATTATCTGCGCCTGCCACACTAAGATTTTTTTTTCTTTCAAGCAAAGAGAAAATGCTTCCAAAGCAAGAAGCAAATGCGAATGACTGATTTCTTCAAAAAGGTGTAGTTTTACAGTTATGCTTTTGTAATTACATAATACATTACAGTATTAAAACAGTACATATGTATTAATTTTTCTGTGTATCCTTGACGCCTCTCGTAAGTACAAAGCACTTTTCTGTTTCCATTAACAAAATGCATTTTAGGTTAGTTTTGAGTGATATACTAAAATATTAAGCGTTAGTTAAACATTTCCTGCTGTTTATTTTACATTTTATTGTACATAAAACGATTTTTCAAAGTTGGAATGACTGTTTTCTCTTTTGCTATACTCGTTTTTAGCTTTTTTCGAATTATCCGCGATTTTTGTTATCCGCGGCGGCCGCGCCACCCAATTCCGCGGATAATCGGGAGTGTATTGTATATAATTTTTAAGTAGATAGAAAAGTTGATTAATTTTAAATTATCTTTGTTATTGTTTATCTAAAGTGACTAAATATCCTGGATTAACAAAGGGGTCAGCGCCGGCATAAAAGAAATGTGAACGATGCGACCATGCAAGGCCATGCTGAAAATGCTTTTGTTTTCTGTCTTCTGTTTTGCTTCAATTTAATGCACATATACATGCATTTAGTCGCATTAGATAAACGATCACGTGATTTGTGCACATTTCATTTCCATCAATCCGTAGCAAGGTTGAACACTTTCAAACTTAAGATTGCAGATAACTAACCTCGACTATATATTTCTAGTCATAATCGCAAGTGTCATTTTTTTTAAAAAAAAGATTCGAAATATATCACTATGAGCCCTCATATAATTTTTTATATTTAATATTCGAATACATCCACAAAGTGATTAAAAAACGCAGATACGGTATATTTGCATGGAAATGCTGATTTTAGTGTTTTCAGAATTATATTTTATTATCCTTCAGGTCGATTAATTTTCTTTTATGTTCTAATTTTTACAATATTTTTAATTTTTCAAGCATTTTTTTTGTATAAATTTATTCATTTTATTACTCATTTAATCATGCTTAGTTTATCTGGTTTAGCTATTTTTTATCCTAGTCATGTCATGTCTGAAGACGATTTTTTGAAATGTTGCGAAGACTTAAGTGCGACCTGAAGACGATAGTCCCAAATGTTGCCAAGATTCATTTGCGAATTTGCTGGACTATCTTGATTTTATTGATTTATTTAGTGGCATCAGAATTTGTCTTCAAGTTTTGTCTTTCAGGATTACAATAATACAAATTACTATAACTATTTAAAATTAATTTATGGGAATTGTTATTATTTTGAACATTGAAGTTATTGGCCAGCAGCTATAGAGAGATCTTTTTCATGATTGAAAGCAATTAAAATTTTTAACATAAATGAAGAATGATTTATCTCCAGAAACATTTTATCAATCAGATCTACATTTGATGAAAAAAAACTTAATTAGTTGATAATAACTATGTATTAATACAAATTTATGAGGGACAAGGATTTATTTTCAATATTTAATTGCTTTAAATAAAAATCAATAAATAAATGGTAAATAATTTTAATCAGTAAAGTAATAATAATTTAAAACTGAATTGTTTAAAATAATTAAATGTCAAAAAATAAGTAATATACAGCATTTTGAACTATGCTGAGTGTGTAATAAAAGCTTAAAATAAATAATACAATTATTTAGTATAAGGTATAATTAAAAATAGTTCAATTTATACAAAGTTTTTAAAAAAATGTGAGATTTTTATTACATTATTTGATTGAATACATTGCCTAGCAGTTAAATGTTCGAATGAATTGAGGGAGTTTAAAATTATTCTCATATTTCTATTAATAATGGATTGTGGGTGTGGGCGTTGGCACTTAACAAGCCGAAAAGTTTCATGAACACCCTGAATTTTCTCAGATTTTTAAAACATTTTTTTGCATAATTTTTAATATTAGATTGCATTGTTGTTCATAAATTCAAACCGCATATTCTATTTAATATCTATGTAGTTAGTTAGCATGAAGGAAGCAGAGAAGTGCCATAAAAGTTGAAGGTAAATGAATTGTACAGTTACGTTTTTATTAGTACGATGATATAACGGAATTCGATTCCATTAAGATGGTTCATATATGGAACGAAAGAATAGGTGTAAGGCTATTTAAAGAAAACGCTGTCTTCTGTCCAATTTGATATTGATTCTTACCACAATTTGATATTACAAATTTTTTTTAAAGGAGTCTTGAACAGCAAGTTTGCACAAGATATTTAATTGAAAATAAACACAAAGAGTATTTTTGGTTAACCAGCTGGTCGAGTTAGAAATATACTATATTTCTGTTTTTGCTTACATTTAAACCACAACGTTTCTTCTGTGAATGCCATGAAATAAAAAATAGAAATAAATAAAAAGTCTTCGAAGGTGTGTCTGAAAGTAGTAGGAAGAAAGTGCGTCTTCCAAGGCAGTTGTGGCAGTTGTAATGAGGGAAAAAAATAGGTGCAGAAATGATAGCCCCCTGATCTCGGCGACCTCGGCAAGGCGTGACTCGTTTCTGCGTCGACCTCATCGACCTCCGCAAGGTTTTCTCAAAAGGTGCAACCTGCAAGATCTTCATAAACACCAAGATCAGTGTCAAGACGCAGGATTTTTTTTTTTGTTTGTTTCGGCACAACAAACGTTACATATATGTAATGATACTATTTTTTTTGTAACCGTGGGACATTGTGAAGACATATAATTTGTGCCTCCGGTTGTCTGGGAACAATTTCAAAGACACTTATTTGGCGGAATCATTGTGTTTAGACGTTGAGGACTGTGAAGTAGGCGTTATTTGGCGAATTTTCTTGGAAAAGGAGTAACGGCTGTGCACTCTACACAGCAGTGTGTTATTCAAAAATATCAGAACGCTTGCTCAGTTAAAAATTAAATATATTTAGTATTATCTTATACGTATGACTTTCAATTTCATTCATTTGCAGAATATTTATTTTCAGATCTGATCTTTTTTGTTTGACTGCCGTTTTATAGAACAGGTTTTATCGAAACATTCTAGGAATTGTAACTAGAATTTTAGAATTTTCTTGCTGATGTTATTACGAGAAAAACTTTTCCAAATCAAAATGATTCGATCATTTTTTTTTTAGAGTTACCTTGATTCTAAATATAACTGAATATTTAAATTGCAAATAGACTTTTAGCTGTATTGTGTGCAAGTTTTTTTCATTAAAATTTTGCTCTCACTTTCTTGTAAATATTCTTCAAGAATACTCGAATCTTATTTATCAATATTTACGTTTTATTATTATAATTATTTAGCGAAAGTCATTATTTCTAATATGCTAAAATGATTACAATTTTTATATTTCAATCGTGGATAAAAAGTGTTCACAAGTACACTCGACATATACTAGTGTAATTTGATTTTTTTAATTTTAATCTTTTAACTTTCGATTTGAAGTCATTGAATTTTTGAGTTATTGCATTTTTTTGCATGCCAAAGTATGAAAACTGATAGATTTGATGGAAATTTTTATGAAGATATGTATTTTGAACGCTAAAACTGTGTATCAAATTTTATCCATCAATCTGTCTTTTTTTGTTCTTATCATGTTTATTGTATTTGGACAGATGGGCAAAACATACTTCTTCCTGAATGGATTTAGTTCAAAATTTGATAAAAATGTAGAAATACTCAACAAAAATGTTCGAGTAGAAACCATTTACAAAATTTTATTCGTTTAATTTAAAGTGTTTTTGAATTATCAGGTTGACAGACAAAGGGATATTATTCTAAAGACGTGTTTTTCGGATTCAAAAAGATCTGAAACTTGGAAATTTGCCAAAATCTCGCCAAAATCGAGTTCTTATTTTTTGATGATTACAATATTTTTGTTTGTATATTTATTGTACGAGTAAATAAAAAATGAATAAACAGTTAGAATTATATAGATAAATTTAGAATTCTGAGGAAAATAAATATCGAGAAAACATGCTCTTCAAAATTAAGAAAAAAATATTTCGATGGTGAATTATTTTCCTTTTTAGTTCTTTACAGACTTTGAAAACTTATCTACTATTAAAGCTATTTTCTTCAAAAAAAAACAACAACAAAAAAACTCTGGAATAAAAAAAATATTCTTAATGAACTGTTAATAATAAAGTGGGTTGATTAGGATAATAAATCAATTGTTTTCAATAAAAAAAATACCAGCAAAGTAAGAACCACGTGATGTAGTATAAGAACTTGACGAACAAGAACTTTAGATGGGCAATTTGAATTGAAAAGATGTTTTTTTTTTTTTTTTTTTTTAATGAAGAAGACCTTTTAGTCATGTGTCCACCGATATTGTGTTGATCTGTTCGTTTTTTTAAAATTCGAAAGGTCAACAACCTATTGTCGTGACACAGCATTTTAATATATTTCCTGCTTTGGATCCTTGTCCACTTGCTAGCTATTCATTCGAATTTGATCAATCAATAAAAAGGTTTGCGTTCCTTTTATATATTTTAAATTCAGCAGAAAGTTCAGTCTAGGTTAAAAGAATTTAATTGGCGTCACAGAAAAGCTTCCTTGGCCTTATCCGGGAAGGGTCATTGTATATTTCAAAAGGATGTATTCAGTTGTCAACATTTTAAGTCGTGGAAAAAAAAATACCTAAAAGACATCTACCAAGAACTGTCATCTGTAGAAAAAAAAAATGTCATAGGGCCAATATACGTGGTACGTACAAAGCAGAAGTTTTTTTTCCCGTACAAATTCTATTTTTAAAATTGAATTTGGTAAATACTGAAAATGTATACAGAATATCCACTTTAATCATGCTCATTAGTAATTAAACCACTATTGGTAGCGTATATTTGTTGTTGGAAAAATGTTTAAAATGACGTTAAGAATTATATTTCGTGTTGTGCGAGTCAAATTATATAATACTGAAATAAATTCAAAATCTTAATTTTTTTGTAGTTTCCAGGCCTTAATGTGTAGCACACTATTTTTGACCTCTAACATTAAAAAAAAAAGAAATATATATATATATATATATATATTTGTATTTCTGAGATTAAAATTGCAGAATTATGAAGCATTGTGTACCACTATTTCATACCCTCCAACAGCTACGGAATTTCCTTGGTTGTTACAGAAATTAGATGAAAACTTCGATTACGGATATATAGTAAAAATTACAGAAAACTATTAAAAACGAGGGAAATGTCCTCTTCTCAAATCCTCGCTCACAGCAATGTTATTGATTAAAGAATTTTTAGAATGTTCTTTTTTTTTTTAAAGGAATTTTGTTCCAGTATAAACATAAAAAAATTGGAGTCACTTTTCTTAACAAAAATGTATATGGGAGATCATGAATATGATAGATGATGTTAAACTGAGCAATGATGAAAAAAAGTAGAAGTATTTGCAGGTTTAATGAAAAAATTATAAATGTTCTAACAAATAGTGTTAATTTGTTTCATCAACAAAATTGTATAGGATGATTTAAAAAAAAAAATTTCACTTATATATTTAGTCAATAGCAAATGTATGTTAAATAATTTTGAATCATGTTTGAAAATACTTTTTCAATTTATTAAATTTTTTGAAAATATCTGTTTTTCAATAATTTGTCAATGTTACGTTATATGATATATATTGGTAAGAAGCGCTACTGATGACTCGCCAGCCAATGTTGGAGGTATGCTACTTTTTCATTTAGTATCTTTCAGTGAATGCCTCTAAGATCAGCCAATCAATGCATGGCTTTTCCTTGAAGTGATCTGCGATTAACTTAAAATAATGAGAAGTTTCATAACTCGGCCAATTTTGCTCGCGAAACTGTGACTCTAGTGTCTAATTTCTCGAACAAAATAAACCTAATTAATATTAGGGTCTTAAGAGATTTTATTAGGTATGTATATTAATAGTATTTTATTAAGTATGACAAATATCGCCGATTACTGCGTAAAAAATTTAGGCTTCATATTTTTTTCAGAAGGTTATTATTATTATTATTATTTTTGCAGTAACCAGATAAAAGGCCTTCTTTACGTCATTTATAGCGGTTTTCAATTTATAAGCATAAGCATATGCATATCTAAATAGATAATTGTCTTATAAAATGTTCTTATGACTTATATTAAAATAATTTTCCATTGTGTGTCATTCCATTCAAAAGTGTCAACAAAGGAACATTGACAAAAACATATATAAGTTCAATGCTATCAATTGGTTTGGCGTCATAGTCACTTGATAAGCGTGACTGCCCATATTTTCGATACAGATACAGTAGACTCCCGATTATCCGCGGGCGGGTTATCCGCGGAGCGGATTATCCGCGCCTGCCGGACTTGAGTTTTTTTTTTTTTTTTTTTTCTTATGAGAAAAGAGAAAATGTTTCCAAAGCAAGAAGCAAACACAAATCACTGATTTCTTCAAAAAGGTGTAGTTTTACAGTTATGCTTTTGTAATTACATAATACATTACAGTATTAAAACAGTACATATGTATTAATTTTTCTGCGTATCCTTGACGCCTCTCGTAAGTACAAAGCACTTTTCTGTTTTCATTAACAAAATGCATTTTAGGTTAGTTTTGAGTGATATACTAAAATATTAAGCGTTAGTTAAACATTTCCTGCTGTTTATTTTACGCTTTATTGTACATAAAACGATTTTTCAAAGTTGGAATGACTTTTTTCTCTTTTGCTATACCCGTTTTTAGCTTTTTTCGGATTATCCGCGATTTTTGTTATCCGCGGCGGCCGCGCCACCCAATTCCGCGGATAATCGGGAGTGTACTGTACTTAACTGTAATTCTGCAAAACTAATACTGAGTGCATATACTGATCTTTAAAAGTTAACTGAATTCCCTTGGAGTATGGGAATAAGTGTAGTTTTCACCGTGTAACCAGCTTTCTTAAGACATCAAGGCCAGATTTTATGGTTTATCATGTGTAATTATAACCTTTTCTTAAATGGCGAGAAAAAATACGAAATTGCTTCCATCTGCTTGTCATACAAATTGAAATGAAAGTGAAGTATCAATGAGAGCTGTCCTACTTTTAAGAGACAGCTGAGAGACAGTGCAGGTGTCCACATGTGTGCTCTGAAGATCCATAAAACCGTTTACATTCAATGAAATAGGCTTATCTGAGAGACCGGCTTTAGGTCAACACACTCGTTGTCTGTTTTTTTTTTTCTCTGTTAACAAATAACTGTATCAGTTTCATGATATTGATTCAGATTTTGTTTGTTGACTTTACAAAATTTGAACGGAACAATCATTGTTACATGTACATATCACAGTATTTTTCGTGGATAATTTTATATGGTATATGTAGAAAAAAATATTTGGTAAAAATTTGTTAGTTGTGACAAACCCTCCCCTCCGTACACACAAAGACCCAATAAAATTTACACAAGGTATCCACTCTAATTGTGTCCGAAAAGCTAATTACTAAACGTGAAATATTTCCAGCTAGAAAAATACTCGGAATGACGTAAAGAATTATATTTTGTGTTGTTTAAACCAATAAATTGTACAGCTAAAAAAAATTGCGATGTTTAAATTTTTATACTATTCTTCAATCTTGTTATTTATAAGTGGTCAAATATTCTTGTTGCGTTAAACTTTTAAACAGAAAAAAATACTATCATTCTTCTGTGACCAAAACTGAATGAATTATGAAACTTTAAATTTCATTATTTTAAACCAACCAATAGCCGAATGGATAAAGCGCGTACGTTGATTCACGGATCTTTCTAGAGGCGGGGTCATTGAATTGATTTAAAATCGTCCAGAACATTGATATTAAAGCTTCATAACTCGGTCAATTTTAGTCGCAGAAATGTGAACCTCTTTTTTTTTATTGAAAATTTTATTGTAGCAATGTGAAATTTAATTTAATAATACTAATAGTACTGGAGGATCATATAAAAATCCAGAAATAGTAATTTCTTCCGAAAATAGATGTACATTTATTGACTCAAACAATATAAAATATAATTCTCTATGTCATTTGGAACATTTTTTTTTCAAATTGTAAATATATGCCTTACTTTGGCAATTCAGAAATTAAATATTGGGCCACGACTAAAGTGGGCACTCTGTATAATGAGAAAAAATAGTAGGCCTAAATTTTGCTTGTCTTGACTACTTTCTGAAACGGCGAGTAGTGGTGCCATTTAGAGTGCTATAATACCATATTGTTATTTAATTAAAAGCGCTAATTGAAAAAAGAAGATGAACCCTTCCTTGGATGAATGCCTTGTATCTAGTAGACGTTAGCCTTCAATTAAGTGATCAGTTTTATAAGGTAGCCTGAAACATTTGTCAAGCATCTAAATGATTTTATAAAGTTTTCACGAGTGCGTAATTTATTACCAGTGTATGTTAAAAAAGTATTCAAAAACTTTAATAAAAGGTTAATTGAATGCTAAATTAATAAGAATGTTATTAAACCGTTAAATCTATTTTTATCTATTATAAAGGGTTATTTCTATTATTCCTTATTTGTTTAAATGTTAAATTCTTTTTGCTCAAAATTCTCACTCTTAATTTTTACTTCTTTATTCTAGCATCTTTTAGTAAAAGGTATTATTTTTCACTACTATGCTTTATTCCATTATAATACAATCGGGATTTTTTTCGATATCTGATATTTCCTCTATGTAGATAGTTTTGTATTCAGTACAATTAATGGTGGCCATTATGCAGGTTTGAATTTTACGCAATCTGCCAAACGGAAGAAGAGGGTAGAAAGAGTCCATTTGATTATCAAAAACTTTAACAATCATTTCCTATCTCCTAACTGTTTACAAGTTGTAGCAAATAAAATGCATATGCTGCAAATCGAGAAATAAACTGATATTTTAAAAGAGAAAAAAAATAAAAAAATCCTACAAGAGGACACCATTTTAATCAGGATGCTTGGATTAAAGGCCGAGCTACAAGCACAAAAACTCTGTCGAAATGCTAAATCAAATTGCCACAAATTATTTGATAATGAATACCTCAAACACTGTGCTAAATACAATCTTTCAAATCTACTAAATACTTGTCCAATCCATCAGCTGTCGAATGAACCTACAATAAACTATTAACTGTTTTAAAAAAATTTAGATTGTGATTTGCATTATACCATCAAAACTGATGTTTGTCGAAATAGACATTCATGGGAAAGTCGACTATTAGAAGAATGATAAATAAATGGAATGCATGCAAATCCTATGAACTTTTTCGGATATGTAGGTAGCGCATATCACACTGAAGATACAACAAGTGAATAAAGCTACAGAACACCTCATAAGTTCTTCAACTTTTTAATGTTTTTTACCATTATTGCATCAACAGTTCCTGATTTTATTTCAGCTTAGCCATTTGTTTTTATGCTGTGCCTCGTTTTCCAAACGATAAGTACGTGTATATGCATTTTTTTGTATATGGATTTTGTTGTGATAACTCTCTGAGAGTTGAGAATGAAGATGTCTGCCTTATCCATATCGCAGTATGTCTACCCGTGCTGTATTTGTCGCAGTTCGCCAAAAGTTTAGGGAGACTAATTCATTTGGTAAGGTGTACGTAAGAAACCAAGATCGCCATTCTCCTCCATTGTAGAGTAGACCAAGCGTGAGTTTACATACACTTACCTATGAAAGTGGAATTTTCATTAAAAAAAAGTGAAAATTTTGCACAGAAACCTATATTTCTCATACTGTCTTATAAATTATGGCGCTCAGACTTCCAATAACAAGCATCATTTTGCAGCTGATTGTTAGAACGAGACTTTGAAGAACAATATTTCCTGAAAAATATTCTATGGGCAGATGAATCTATGGAACAAAATTGGCGTGGTTAATCATAATAAAACCCACACAACCCGAATTTTTTTTGCTTCAGACGTGATTCAGTGTAAATGCTTGACTTGGAGTGCTTGGCGATCACTCAATAAGTCCATACGCGCTTCAAAATTCTTTGACAAGCATATTTTGTTATGCATTTGCAGTTTCTGGAATATCAACTACCAACATTCTTTCATGTCATTCCTGCTCTCAAATAGGTGGAAATAATTTTCCCACAAGATGGTGCCCTTGCGCATTCTTCAACGTGCAGTATCCGTTGATGGACTGATCATGGAGAGGGGTCATTTCCTTGGTTACTTAGATCTCTGAAATCTCACTCCAGTGGACTTCTTTGTTTTGGATTTTCTGTAGAAAGAATTTTACCATTCTGAAATTACCAGTTTAGGAGAACTTGAGCAGGCCGGTCAGTGAAGTAATAGTAAAACTTAAGGGTCACTGTGGCTACAGTTTGAAAGCGAACAAGATCATGTATCAGGTTTGAGGACGACTAATTTCGACAATGGCTGTAAATTCAACATATCGTACTTAATCTTTTGTTTTTACATATTTCAAGGGTTGAAAATGTCGTATTACTTTTGTTACTATTCATCTGTAGCTTAATAAAAATGCTACTTTCCTTATTTCACTTTAAAATTTTCTTTCTTGCATTTAATTAAAATAGCAAGTTAAAGATAGATAGGAAATTAAAATCAGGAGAGAAAATGGCACCTTTGGTTTTCTTTGTTGGTGAACACAAATTAATATTACAGTTTCTAATGCAAAGAAAACAAGGATTATAATTGAATAGGAAAAATTCGGCAGTCACCCCTTCTACATGGGAAGATGATTTCAAATGAATACTCGAAAAAGTTACGCATAGCTTCAAGTATTTCAAAAGTGATGCCGCTGTTAAAAAAGAAAATCCGCCGATGCGATCAGTTGCAATGTCTTTAAACATATCTGTAACAATAATAATAAAATAATAAGTCAAGATCCACAACTAAAAGCTAAAAAAGCATAATGTTCACTTGTGTTTGCCGAAACAGTTGGCTAAATATAGAACTGCTTGTATAACCTTAAATGAAAAAAGCTATTTAACGGAAAATAAATATGAATATAATGCGATTCGTGATGAAGCACTTATTTAATTGAATGATTTTAAGGAAAATTTACTGTGGATAAAAGTGTACAAATCTGGTTTCGTCAATACGGAGCAAGTTTCAGTAAGGAGTTTATGATTGTCGCTGGATTCTTCTATGAGGGAAGTTTAAAATAAAAAGAATGGAAAACAATATATTAATGATTTCAACTTAGTATTAAGTTAACATTTTAAGTCGAATCTTTATCCCAAATCACTTTCAACGAATGAAATTTCATCAAGAAAAAATTACAAGATATAATTTGCATCTGCACTTCACTACATTTCTGGGGAAAAAAGGAAGACGGATACAGTTGTTGCATATATACCTTTTCAACATATTCCTGCGAAGTCCCCTGACTTTTCACTTATGAACTATTGTGCCTTTGGTCTCTGAAAAGAACTTTTCTGAAGGCAAACCCACAACGACCGATGGACTCTGGAAAATAGTAGAAGAATGGAAATCAATGTGTCTGGAAATTTTACAAGAAGTCCTTTTATCATGGAAATCACGATGTAGAGTTATAATAAAAAGGTTATTAGATCGATCATTTAGAAAATATTAACTAAATGACCCCGAAATCATTCTGAAATTATGTAAATTCCATCTGTATTAAAAAATGGGCCTCATGTTGTGTATTGCCGAGAACTGAAAATTTCTAAACCCGGCACTGATGCCAGGTGCTAGTAACTATTTTCTTCATATGACATGCTGTACTATGGCTTTTAGTTTGTATTTCCATGTGGAAACACCTACATTTGCCATTCTTATCCTATGCACTCCTATGATATGTTCACCAATATTATACTAAATGTTTGCGAAGAAAATACTAAACGTTCATTATTTTTTCCAGTTGAACGATGCTTCCTCAGCGTAAACTCAGTAATGCTGCAAGTAAATTTAATTGTCTGCGGATACTGAACAGACTGGTCTCGATTCGTCAGCGACAAGGACAGGTCATCTGGGGAAAGGGGGGCCTTTCTGAGCGAAATTCATGCACCGCCAGTTGACCGTGAATTGAGGTGACAGCACCTCAATTACTACTTCCTGGGGAATCAACACCCACGCACTTCGACTCAGTTTGCCATAATTGTGCAAGAATGGCTTGTCTTTGTTGGTTTTATTATTTTATCTAGGATTTGAGTTCTTTCAACGGTTTTATGTCTAATAGACAGTGCTTTAGAACTAAGCCGTTTTTTTTTCTTTGTTTCTTTTTCTAACTGTTTCTAATGCGATGATAAAAGAAAGGAAACTGTGTAGCAACAGTCGTGAACTTTGTTCAACTGATGTTTAGATTGCGAGAGATTCTCTTTTATTCGTGATCCTTGAGTCCAGTCTTTTTTTATTATTATTATTCGAATTTTGATTAGTATTTATATTTGTTCGATCATTAAACTGGAAATCTGAAAGACAAATTGCATATTTTTATTGTTCTGTTCACTTTGTTGGTTTTATTCTTCAGAACAGTTAAATTAATTTTTTAAATCGAAATTTGATAAAATAAGAAAATTCAAAACCAAACGTTGCAGGTTTGCTGTGTTTTTGCATGACTTATTCTTCTAATAAAATGAAGTAGCTATTTCGATAGTTGCATTGAATAGGAATCGAAGCTTTCAAAAATACTTATAAGAAATTGTTTTCCTATAGCTAAAGATGACATAATATTTTTTTAAATACCTTCCAACAGAGACGGCTACGTGATTGCAGATTTCATATTTTTCTAAGAAATATATTGAAATACTCTATTGAGAAATTTCATATTTTTCTAAGTTCATATTCTTGCAAACTTTATTACAAGGAAGAAACATGCTGTCCAAATTATGTTGTTTAATAGAATGATTAATTATTAAATGACTTATTTAAAATTTAATTACTATTAAGATAATAATTGTTATGGGATCTTCTTGGAGACAGTAAATGGATTCATGCGGTTTAAATACTTGGAATTATGATTTCGAATCGAATTCAATTAGTTCGTTCTAGAAATTTGTTTTAAGAAAAGGAATGAAATCTTTCAAAAAAGTTATCAACTAGTCCCATCTAAAAAATTCTAAGAAAAGAAAAGATTACCAAATATATCTTGGGTACATCTCTAGGCTAAGAATAACTGATTATCAACAGTGGGAAAAAGAAATAAAGTTTTGTGTGTAAGTTTTTATTTTTCAAAGCTGAATTGCTTTCCACTCCAGTTACTTGATTTCACAGTTGAATGTTATCGATTGCGAAGATCGATGGCTGCGTTTGACTTAAATAAATAAAATGGAAACAAAAGGCTTCTTGTTAACGGATAATATTAAAGTAGGAATAACAGATTTAAGTAAAACTTTAGGGTTTCATATCTGTATGGCTTCCCGCTAACATTCGAAAATTCTGTAATTTGCATAAGAAAAGATTAAAAATTAAATTTAATCATAAATGTGGACAAGAACTGCTCATCGAATTTTATTTTCCTTTTTATCGTCATTAACTGATCCAATGATATGTTAGTCCTTAAATGGAATTTTTTATTATTCGTTTTTACCTTCTTTAAGCTTGATGAAATATATTTTAAGGTCTTTTTATTAAATGATTTTTGATTTCTTAGCTGCTAAATATTATTTAAAAATTTTCGCTAGAATATTTTTTATAATTTGAAATTTATTTCAAGAAATTATTTTGCAATTTTACTAGAGGAAAAAAAAAAACAAATGTAGAATGCCATTTATATTCGGCAAGCAGATTACAACTAGAAATATCGGTATGGGAAAAATTTAATGCTAAATTTTTTTAATGAATTTTTTACTGTCTGTACACTGAGTATGTCTTTGTGTACTGGGAAAAGTCAACAAAATTAATAATACGTATTTTTTTCGTGTTATGTTTTTAAGTGTCTAATAAATGTGAGATATTCAAAAATTGTTAATATATCTTTGTCTTTACGTAGATATAAAGTGGGAAAAAATGTAATAAGGTGTTTTATTAGTAGAAATGTAATGCCTTATGATGTAATGCGCTTAATTAAAGAGGCATTTATAGTGAAAAGTGTTAGATTTAAATGGTAGTCTAGAGATGATAAACGAAAGTTATAAAAGGCTTTCTAATGTTTACAAAAATTGTGTATTCAGTATCCAGCAGAATAACTAGCATATTCTGTGTTGCGCATTTTTCACATAATAAACATTGGAACGGTTTTTCTATTTTGGGATTCTAATAGAAACATAGAAAGTTTTCGTTGCACAATGTTTTATCAAAGTTTGAAATTTATCCTTCAAAGATGTTTCGTGTGTTGAACCTGAAAATCTTTGTCTATTTTTTTTTACATGTTTGTTTTAAGCTTTTTCAGAGGATTTTTTCAGGGTGAAAAAAATGGAATACTATTAAATATTCGTCAACTTCTAGTATTCCATATTTATCGTCTACTGATATTTGTTTAAAGAGATCAAAAATATGGATCCTGGAATCGAAAATTATATTAATTATGAACGAAAATAAAACTCAAATTCCTTATTAGCCTACATAAATGTCAAACGCCTAGAAATAAAATTTATTTGTGAAAATAATTATAAGAGAATGAATGGCTTACAGAAATTTAGACTTACCAAAAAATTCAAAAGTACCTAGAGTAAAAACGTGTTGACAGCTACAACATAGGTAACACTAAATTAACAACGCACAAAAAGGAAGCTTTTACGTCTTATTTCCTCTAGGTTCCAACTGCAAGGAATAAATCGACTTTTTCAATATCTGCTGTTCTTTTTTGTAAAAATAAGATCAAACTTTATTCAAGACAGTCAGCTATTTTGAACAAATGAATAAATTATTCCCGGCATATTTTTTTTATTAATAAATTTCAGGAAAATGTTCTTTGCTAAGTTTCTGAGCGATTAAAATTTTTTCGTATATTGATATTATTTAAATTAAACTCACTTGTTAGACATTAAAAAAAAAGATTTGGAATTAAACAATCGTCTGCAATTATAATTATAAATCAAAAACTTTATTCTGTATTCTTATATTTCAACCTAGTATTTCTCAATTTGAATTCAACGTTTTAGAAATGAAAATTCATAATTTAAATTACGTATCTCAGCATTTATTATTTAGGCAAGTTAATTAAAAATTATTTTAACTTTAAGAAGAATAGTAATTCAAACTATATTCTCGACATGACATATAACTTTCTGTGCTCCTCTATTGTTTATAATCTTTAAAAGTCATACAATTATGAACGATACGAATTACGAACGTACAATTATGAACGATATCTAGTAGTTCTAGAACAATATAATTTACTTTTTGTATTTCTCTTTTAATTTTGAATTTTAAGCATTCTCTTGGACATCATTAAGAAGAGAATTATCCTCCATTTTTTAAAAAAATATTTAAATCATTAATCATTTTGTTTACTTTTGTTGAAAATTGAAAAAATTATTTTAATTTGTACAGTGGATATTCAGATGCAACTACATATTTCCCAACCAAAATTTGACAATTGAAAAAAACTTACTTTGTATTTGTTATGTATTTTCACTAGATGCATTTATATAAAAAAGGTAGAGATGTTTCAGTTTCTTGAACCTTTTGCTATTTCTTTATATCAATAAAAATTATATATAAAATGTTATTTATCATTAAAAATATAAAATGTCAAATTATCTGTTTCATTTACTGAATCAAATAAAAATATCTTTTGTTTCTAAAATTTGTATAATTTTTAAAAATTTTTTTCTTTTATTGAATCATTTATTAAGAACATTTTGCTCATTTATTTAAAGCCAACTAAAAATTCTAAATTCCTAAGTGGAGGTAGAATTTCCAAGATATTTCCATTTACATTATTATTTCCAAATCTGGCAGCATAATTGATTTTTTCA
Source organism: Argiope bruennichi (assembly GCF_947563725.1). Classification (NCBI taxonomy): domain Eukaryota; kingdom Metazoa; phylum Arthropoda; class Arachnida; order Araneae; family Araneidae; genus Argiope; species Argiope bruennichi. The sequence goes on from NC_079154.1 coordinate 64,876,674, forward strand.
AATATGATTCATTCTCACACAATAAGAACGCAGCATAAAATTTTCTTTAAAAATAATTGATTTTCTTTTATAATGCAATAAACAGAAATAAATTTAACGTTAGATAAATAATAATAATAAATCCAGGAATAAAAAATTGCAAACAAGAATTTCTTTATTCTTTTAGAAGAAATTGTGATATTCAGCTGCGATATATCTATATAAAAATTATTTGCGATTTATTATTTCTGTTTTCGTAGGAAAAATCTGATCGTTATATTTCTGTTGATGTCTGTGGTGATGTTTTAGGAATGGAATCCTATTAACAATTTGCAATCGCTTCCTTTTCCTTGCCATTGATTGATGAGCCTGTTGTAAATGGCGGCATTTTATAGGAGTCCATTTCCTGCAGGTATCGATTATTTTTATGAGGCGGAAATTCAGACGGCTATCAATGATATGCATCGGTACACCTCATGTCAGCTGCTGTTGTGGTTTCCCGCCTTTGTGATTAGTGAATACGTTCTGGATAGTTCACAACAGTTCTTATCGATCGGTTCTGAGTTTTTTCCGTTGCATTTGGTATTCCGCTGTTGAACTTTTATTTGTGGGCTAATGCTTTTTCAATAACAGATACCAAAGTTAATTATCTGTATCTTAATAGTTAATTTGCGGTAGATCTGTTAATCACATCAAAGAATGAATTAGTTTCATTTATCGAGGTAAAAAAAAAGTGTAATAGAAATCGATATATAGAACTTCCTTATATTTGAAATTTCTATATATAGAACCTTTTTAAGGAATCTTGGATTTTCAAGAGAAGAACAATTTCTGTATTTCGGATAAGATTTCAATATGTCGAAAAAATTTCGAATAAAATAATTAATATAACTATTGCAGACAGGAAATGGCTGTTGAGTTCCTTTTAAGTTATAAATTATAACTTAAGAAAAATATATTTTACAGATTTTTGCCAAAATAGAAATACAAAATAGGAAAACCGGAAGTCGTTTACGAAAAAACCGTGAACATTAGTCAGTGAATCGTAAGCTAATCTTAGCTATCACTCTGCAAATCCCGTTTCTCATTTGAAGCGAAATTTTTACTTTCAAAATACTCTTATTTTAAAAATTTACTTTACTTTGGCCTTAGGCTTTTTATGGTGGGCTTGGTAATAAACAGAAAACTTAAAGTATTAAAGAAAAATATATGGAAAGTGAATTGAAAAATAAAGACGAAACTAAAAGGTATAAAATCTCAACAAGAACGGTATTAATAATTTCCAAAAACCGTTATTTATACATTTTTTAAAAAAAATTTTCTTTACTAATTTTTTTTTGTTTTTTTTGTTTTGCTCAAGTCTAAAAAAATTAATTTTAAGTAATTTTACTCTAAAAATTAATTTTTAGAGTAAAAACGATAGAAAGTTTACAATATATTTTTTGTATTGTGAGGTTTCTGTATATCGAATTGCATCCCCCCCCCTTCCTAGGAATTTTCAAGTTCGATATATAGAGGGTTGAATGTATGTTATCTGATTACCTTTATTTTCCATTCTGAATCCAATCGAAATTAAGTATTGGACTTAAAGCATAAAGTTGAGTTGCTGGTCGTCAAATTTCTTTTTTCGAACGATTCGGTTTACGAGTGAATTTATTAACAGTAATATCACTAGTGCCATACTAACTCTTGATATGAGCAAGCAAGGTATGGAAATTCAACATCATTAATGTAATGACAACAAAAATGGTTTAATGAAGTGTCGAAAAGATGTGGAACTAACTCTCAAGATTTTGCAGAATACTGTAAGATCGCATAGTGTGAAGTCTCGATTATTTAAATAATTTTCGCTGTAAAATATATTGAAATGTGGAATAAACTTTAACATTCCGAAGATATTAGAAAAGTGAAATATGCCTAGGGATGGATTGATATTCCAGATACCATTTGATTTATGTGAATCGTATTATAATTCGTATTTTACTATTTAAAGAATTCAATTATTATTTTTATTTTTACCAATACTTTTAAAATCATAACTTAATGAGGAATAAATTTTATATCTAAAGATGAAATGGATCTTGTTTAAGTGCAAAGTGTCACAGAAAGGTAACATAATTTTTAAGGATAGGCCAGACTTATAAAAAACAATTTTTGCACGAAACATGGAGTTGCAAAGTGCAATCTCTACTGAGAAAGGGGTTGATAGTGCATTAAGTGAAAGCAAGAGATAGATGTCACTGTATTTGAACAGCACAGATTTAATAGAATGCAAATGTCTGATATCAAAGCAACACGCATAAATGGCATTATACGAAATATATATATCTTCGTATGTTGAATCCGTTGAACACTTATTCTAAGTGTTTTATGTTAATATTGCGCCTTAATTGCCATTACATCTAATATGTTGTGTATGATATGCCATGCTTTTGTTTATACAGCTATAGTGTAGTGTTATTGTGAGTTTATTATATTAAAACTGTGCTGGACATTTTATCTAGTTATCTATTGAAGATCAGATTGAAAAATTTCTTTTATATAAATTTTTTCTTTGCTTTCTTTTGTCATTAGTTATTTCTAAAAGTTTGCAATCTGAAACAAGAATCTTTTCAGTTGTCAGTCATGTCAGTTGTCATAATGAACAATATAATTTTTCTAGAAGTCTGACAACATTCCAAAGAATACAATTTATGTTGGATACAATTACAGATTCCTTGAAAATGGAGAGAAAAGTATTGTTATTATGGCCTTATGGGGGATAAAATCTCTACAATTTTTTCAACTTCGTTTGAAAGATAAATAGATGTTTATTGGCAATATTAATAAATATATTTATTCTTATAATCGTTTTTGTAATATAGCTAAAATAAGTTTCAAGAAATTATGAAAAATTGACATTCTGCCTGAGCATATTTTGTTAGTAATCTATGCAATCCTGAATGAAAATTCGTTATTTAATTGATTGCTTACGTGTTTTATTCAATGATAATGAGATTTGTAGAATATATTGAAAAAGAACTTAAAAAAATTATAATGCTTAATATAAAAGTAGAAAGACTTTTTTTGCTCAAATCTAAATGCATGAGCCATAATCGTAAAAACGTGGAATTTCGATACAATTTCTTTAAGTAAACCAAAATTTTTATCAGACCCATAATTTTTTAATTTTTAATTAATGTTTAAGCATAAATTTCATATCGGTTGTGATCAGTACTTCAACTTATGCGAATCTTGCTTCGATCTCCAAATTTTTAATAACTGGGAAATTATTATACATATATTTTAGTAACTAATAAAAAAGTTTTAACATATTTTATTTTTATTATTTTTTAATTGTAGTTCATTATTAGTTATTATAATTATTACGAATTTTTTTGTAATCAGTTTTTATTTAATTCATTGCCAGATGGTGCTTCTCGTGTGAAATAAAAAAATGAATCCATCGATTGACACAATTAAGTTTAAAAAAATGTTAAAATATTGAATATCCAAATTGACATTTAATCGGGTAAATCATTTTCTTAAACAGCCTTTCTTGGAATTTAGAATTAAAAATCTTTGAATGAGCAAACCTATACTTTATGTAAAGAATATCCTTATACAATCGTATGAGTAAACAAGTAATATATAAAACAAAATTTTTTAAATCAATTCCGGCTTAGGCCAATACTTTTTTAAAAAATTTTAGTTACTTTTTATTAAATAATTACAAAATTGGTGACAAACTTGGCGACGGATTTGACGAACAAATATAAATTACTGAACAAATTTAATTAATTAATTAACATTTGAAAAAAACTGTATTAACATTAAGTGTCATCCACTAAAAGTTTTTAAAAATGTATTTGAACTTGAGTTTATGAATAAAAAGTATTTTATTAACGATTGAAAATTTGAACAAGATATATAAATATATATAGGGAGAGTGTGAACTAATAGTAGGAATTGGAAAAATTTATAATATAAAGCACAATTTGAATGTTACGAGATTTATGATTTAATCGTATAAACCAAAATTTAGAAGTGCAAGATTCAATTTACATAAAAGCATTGTGGTTGGTAGATTAGTTTCTCCTGATTTATAAAAACAACTGAATTGCTGACAAGGATTTTAAATAATACTCAAAAGGGCTGCATCTGGGCTTAATGGCTTTTGATTACTTTTGATTAGATCAAGAAAAACATCTGAATGTTAAGAAAAATATGTAAAATAAACTAATACATCTTTTGGCACGAATGAAAAACTAGCGTACGTATAAATAGCGTATTCAAATAGCATTCAATTCAGCGTACAAATACTTGTCGTAATTAACTATTGAAATTAAAGGAAACTATAGTTGAATGTTTTTCCAAGGAGAATTGTACAATTTACAGACAATAAAACCTGTTCAGTCAAATGAAATAACCTTGTGATTGTTCCGATATGCATTTAAAAAAATTTTTTTTTCATTGATTTGGCAATTAATTTTGTTCGAAGTGGTACTAGTCGTTTTAAAACATCTTTCAAGGCAATGTGTCTATTCTATACTTATCACCAGGAGCTTAGTTAAAAAGAAATAGATTAGTGAAAAAATCGTTTGCATGATTTGTTATTTAAAATAATATATATGATTTAAATAGTCGCATTGTCTTATAGTCACCATTTTTGATTATATATTCTGATTTGATCATTTTTATGCGTGATTAAAAATAGTTTTGAATACCAAAAAGAACTGAAGTATGATTACAGAAATACAAACATTTGATTAAAGCTGTACTCTTAAGACAGAAGATATTTGTATAAATTTTGTTGGTAGTAAGATTTTTGTGTTTTATCAAATCTTATCATTTTTGTGTTTTGAACGGGCTCCTAAATTCATGCATTAGCAGATAAATACGGCGTTTGATATTTTATGAAAAGTGAGGAAAGAGAAAAGTTGATTTTTCACAGCAGTAAATGTATTTAAAAAGAAAAGACAATTTCATTTTCTTATTTCTGAAAAAAATCATCTCTCCCCAAGCAAAAATTCTCATTGTAGTACATTCCCGAGTATCCGGTTCGTGACTATCCGGCCTGTTTTCTTTTCTTGTAATTGTATGGGAAAGGCAAGGTGTTGCAGAAACAGTCATCTATTGAGGAATTTTTCCAAAATTAAAAACTGTAAGTTCTGGCATTTTCATATCTGCGTAATCATTTTTCAGTGAAAAATAAAAACAGTTCGAGTCAATTTTCTTAAGAACTAGGCTTACGATTTACTTTTCCGTTTTGTTTATGTTTCCTTGTATTTAAGCTAGACATTAAAGCATTTATGTTAAAATATGAACAATTTATATGCTTTAACTTACTTTTTCTCTATTAAATGTGCAGTGCAGTATATAAACATATATAAACTACCAGTACAAAGTCTTCTATTTTAACTCGACACGTTACAGGCAACTATTTCTATGATTCACCAGGCCGCGTTCACATTCTACATGGCTTCAGGTAAATGGGGGGGGGGAGATACTCAATAAGAAGTGAGAAAATATTATAACAGTGAATTTTGGTATAAAAACTTTGTCTTTTGGTATTGGTGGGCAAAGAAATGAATTCGCAGAACACCGACCTATCCGACTTTTTGTTATCCGGTCTGCCATTTTGCTCTATTAGGCCGGATAATCGGGAGTGTACTGTAAATGATTCTAAATATTTCCAGATATTTGTTTCGGCTTCTGGTTAAATTGAGTTAATTAGTTAAATTAGCGGTTTTTTTAAAATAGATTAAAAGTATTTGTTGGCAAACCATGCAATTTTGAATCACAATTAGTTAAAAAAGACTACAGCTAAGTCATGTGGAATAGTCTTAAGTCTGTTTTTCCTAAATTTGAATTAAGTCTATTTTTCCTAAGTTCAACATCATCACACCATTGGCCACGCATGTGTGAAAATCTCAGTTATAGTGCGCTCCATCTCGGGTCTGAGATATTTTCGGTAAAAATGGATATCCAAATTACAAACTTTATAGCTCCAGAGCTGTAGTTATACTGGCATATATCTATCTGGCATCCTTTTGTTAACAGAAAATTAATTAATGCTCTTTTTGTGAATTTAGCGAAACATAAAATTAATATTAAAGTTCCTGTATAATATTGCTTAGCATTTCCTATATCTCAGAAAACACTTAAACATAAAGGAAATGAAACATATTGAAGAATAAAATTTCATATCAGTTTTGGTGTATGTCATTTTTAACTTTACATTTCAAATCTATTGGCGCAGTTTGGCGACTGCCGGCATACTACATCTGCGAAAAAAGATGCCAAATGCAGTTAGCTTCGTCTCTTTTCAAATTAGAAAACCGTTGAGATGATTCTGATTAAAAGCGCTACGGTTCAGAAATATATGCATCTTTTTGTTTCTAGATCAGCATGTTTTTACGATGACATCATCTTTATGGTTTAACCTTCGAGCGCAGAATTCGCGTTTATTAGTTCTGCATTTTATTCAACCTGTAAGTTTTGATTTTTTTAGCTTTCGGGTGCGGATTAGAACAGCTCTATTTGTAGAAGATGTTTGACCGCTTGCATTTGAAATGTCCTTGGCCTTTTCTTTGAGATAGGTCACTTGTAGAAGACATGTTTTCTTTTCGGCCATAAAATATAATCGGTCATGTCCATAGAAAGTGTGTTGAATTCGTATTCAGTGTATGAAATACTGCTGTCGTCTGGTTTAGTGTACTTGATGCAATATTTAACAGATTAATCTTTTTGTCATATCGAGAACCTAAATACCTGCGAGTTACTTCATTTCAATATTTAGCAATTCATCTTTTACTCGTTGACCCGAAAGATTTCTATTTTTTTTATCCCTTTCAGAAAGAATGAATGGTGATAGAAATAAATTAATGACATTTCTTGCACTTTTATTCTGGAAGGATGTCGAATAGTTTATGGTTTTGGAAATAATTTTTTTTCCAAACAAAAAACATCGAAAAGAGCAATCTTTTAAATTTTTATTTTCTGGTATGCGAAGAATAGAGGAAGCATAATAATCTTTGAACAATTTGAACTCGAAATTTTGATGAATCCCCGGTTTTCAGACCACCCAGAATCCGATAAAACATTTTTGGCATTATGTCCTTTTGTCTGTCTGTTTGTGAACAAGATAAAAACACTTTGATCTAGATGAATGAAATTTAGTATAAGGACTTAGCACCAAATTTGCAGATTTCTATCAAATTTTGAACGAAATCCGGTCACAGAAAGTATGTCTGTTTAATTGTTTGAGTACGAATGAACTAATTCGGTAACAGCAAAACCCAAAGGACTAAGTAAATAAAGTTCGGTACGCAGGTTTAGCATTTAAAATATAGATTCTTATCAAATTTTGAAACAAATCTGCCGAAAGATCAATAGTCTGTCAATCTGCGTTTTCGCATAATGTAAACGCAATAACTCTCCAATACAATGACTTGAATGAAATTCGGTATATTATCTTGTGTCTACGACTGTAAGTCACTGCCAAATTTTGGTTTCATTCGGTCGGCAAAAACGCGTTCAAAATGCATAATCGCACGATAGATTCAATAAAAAATGTTAGATTCATGGCGAAGGCCTTTATTTCGATTAAAAATTCGGGTTTAAATGGAAATTCCATTTTCTAGTAGCACAACGACCCTAAACAGAATGCACGTAACGTCAAAATATGGTGTCTTTTTCATTGTAACAGCAGTTACACACATCACCACAATATCCTGATATCAAAACCATTGAATATTCATGGGCTATATTCAAAAAAGTGGTTCAAAACACAAAATTAGAAACAAAACCCATTGAAAACAAGTGGTGCAAGAAGAATGGGGTAAAATATATTCAGACAGCACCAAAAATCGATCGAATCGGTACCATGACGTTTAAAGGCCATTAGAAGAGCCAAAAGACATGCAACTTAATAGTGACACTTCGATTCTATGCGTGTATTGCAAAAAAATCATTGGTTTATTCTCAATTTTTTGAAGCAAAATTCCGCGTATGTTTATTTAAAATGCTTCTGAAACTTTTCAATTTAGAAGTTTTTCGTTGATTTTTCTTTATTTTTACTCTAAATGAAACCATTTGTTATGTGTAAAAATAAAAACATGTCTGCACTTCCCGGTAATGTGTTATTTATATTGAAAGTCGGATTTATCAAGTAAAAGTAAGGTGTATTCTCAATTTTTTGAGCCACTGTATATATATATAACACTAAAACCTGTGGAAATAAGTAATAAGAATAATAATAAGAAGTAATAAGCGACAATAAGTAATAAGAAGTCACACTTATTACTTATTGTCGAGTGGTAAATGTAAACAAAATACCGTACGAATCGAATATATTTACAGCTGCATTAAATTGAGCACTTCGCTCAGTTAATTGATGAAGCTGCAAAATGCTTAGCAGGGATTCACCGTGTCAACAAAATAATCAGTTTAGTTAGGGGAAAGGAGCCAAGAATTAAGTTTCAAAGTTTAATGGAACGCAAAATAGGCTTAACCGTCACCAGATGGTAATCGCTGACTTTGCCTATGGAAAGTAACGTTAATATCTTCCAAAACAATTGTCTCACAAAAATTGTCTTTATATCACTTTAAGATTCAAAGAGTAGCGGAAATGAAAAAATGAAATTATTTCATTAAATATGTATAATTAATATCTCTTAATTTTAACAATATTGTTTAATTCAACTTGATACGCGTTTTTAAATGTTATGTTGAAATTAAAACTCGTGTATCAAAACATTGAATTGCGTGCTTTTACCAATCATTAACTCCGTAATAGAATTTTCACTTTCGCTTTTATTTTATATTATGTATACTTTTTTAATTTTAATTAATTCAAATGAATTCATGTTTTCAATTTGTATCAAATAACAAGAGGAATTTTAAAAAAAAACATTCTTTTGCAGATTAAAAAGTCAGTAATCTAGACGAAGAAGTCGTTCGCGAAAAGCAGCTAGTATAAAAGAAATTTTCATATGCATATCATTTAAAAAAATGTAAAATGCCAACGGAAGAAGAGGGGGAGGGGTTCTTTTTCGATTTAATTTAGAAGAGAGAATCTGAAATATTAAAAGGTTGGCAATCCGTTCAATAAAAGACCAATCGTGAATTAGCTTTCCTAGTCACAGGCATTATTTCTGTCAATAATATTTATTTACAGGAATTAGCAATTATGGCAAATGATGTATGCTGTGGCGGTCTGAATATAAAACGCAAAATCAGCGTAGCCAATCCTCCTATGTGACCTTGAGACGAGAGACAGCCTTGAAAAGAGGCTTCTCTCACCTTTGTTCCATCATCAGCGCTTTATTTCCCTTTCGAAAAATTACATTTCGCTCACACTTTCTTCTTTTTCTCTTTTCTGTGCGCTTTGGCGCGTTACAGCTTTTCCTTCTCCCTCTTTTTCAGAGCATGTCATTCTCTTCAGATGATACCAAAAACCAGTTTTCTCTCAAACAGAAGCAAAAGCGTGCGCCCGTGAAGCGCATTTTCTGTCTCCCCTCCCTTCTTTTTTTTCTTTCTTGGTATAAGTTTTTATTTACCGAACAGAACAGAAAGTGGATATATGTATATTGTCTGAAAGAAAGCAGTATTCTTTTTCGAATCTTGATTGTTATTTCAAGGCTTAGAAAATCTGCCCTTCGTGATTATCATTAATGATATCGTTTAGGTTGCTTTCAACTAAGAACCTTAATCTGAAAGTTCATTAACCTCCTGACTTCATTTCAATGATTGTTTAGTAAAATTAAATATACGTTTCAACCGTTTCCAGATTTAAAAAAAATGCTTCGCGACTTTTTTAAAAAAGATTTTTATTTTATTTCCTTTTAGTTATTTATTAATGTAGCAGTTGCATTATTTTATCTTCTCTTTTGGATAATAGATGGCGATACCTAAGTAGGTATGCATCCCATAGTGCATTGCGATGTAATTATAATAAGATATAATGCTTTTCTGTTAAGGTATGCGCGTGTTAACGCCTTGTCTTGTCTTTTGTATGAAAGGTGATCATTAAAGAAATGTTCACAAAAACATGGGTCCTCTTGCTTCTACTGCATGATCTTCATTTCACCAAATTAAGGGAAAAAAGTAAATAAAATTATCCATTCCCAAAAATTATGTCCTGGCACATCTAATGAAATTTATACAAGTAAAAATATATGTAACGTACTGTAAAACGTAAATATTTCTTTTAATTTTTAAAAACCATTAATTTGTAAGACAAAAATAATTTTTTTCAAAGAAATAAAACGAAAAAAGTGAGGAATTTTTAGCAAGGATTTCTTGTTTCAAATTCATTACCGCTCTTAAACAGGGGTCTCTAATCTAATCTTGACTTAATAGCCCATTTTTCAACAACTAAGTATAAACATAAACTTTCATTTGGAAAAAAATTCTAAATGATTATTTATAAATCCATTTTATCCTGATTGGGTAAAAATGTGTTTCTGAAAAAAACTACGAAATCCTAAATCTCATACATTTTTTGTTCCCTTATTAGACATACGAGTATTTAGTAAAATATTTTTGGAATACTAACATTTTAAACAAAAATAGTTCTCCTCTCATCTGTGACTAAAACCGACAGAGTTATGAAGCGTTGTATTTCATTATTTTTGGCCGAAAAATGCTCGCATCTAGAAAGCACCGTTTATTGATTGACGGATCATGCACAACGGGGTATTAAAATAGTTGAAAATCTTTTAAAATAGGGATATTAATAGAACCGGGAAAGTGTTAATTTTAATTTAATTTTTTTTTCAGAAGTTTATTTTCTGATTAAAACATTATACTAAAACATAATTATTTACGTCATAATAAGTATTTTCTCAGTTTTGAAGTCTAACAATTTAGAATCAGCTATTGTTCTACTAATAGAATGGACATTCTCTTTAAATCACTAATTATGAATACAGTTCCTTTTTATGCATATTACTAAATTAAAAAAAAGGAATTCCCTGTAGTTGAATGATGTCGGGGAAATTCTAAACTTCTGAAGATACATTCTAAAAAAATAGCTAAATATTGCTCCGAATGACGTCAAAATTGACGTTGTGTGTACTTATACGTCTCGCCTTCAGTAACAGAACGTGAGACGGAAAAAAAATATATATGTTTGAAGTGGAAGATGACATCTGTTAATATTGTTTCTTGTGGAACCTATTTGGAACATAATAGGCGTTTTGTGCGGGATGCAGCGATTGGCTCGACTGCCGGAAAAATTTAGTTAAGAGGGTGAAAGTTCATTGTTCGAGTCATTTTCAAGTGCTCTGAACGATATTCTTTCTGTGTGGTAATGTTACTGCTTTCAAGTTTTTTTTCTTTATATATAGAAAAAAATATTTCGTCGATGGAAGGATCATAAGAAGATGGCTAATAATTCTTCGTGTTCTCTTCCCCTTCCCCTTTTGCTTCAATTACGGACATTTAGTGTTTTAAATAAAATATAAAAAAATATGTTTTATTTCTTTCAGAATTGATGATAAAGACTGTTTTCTTTTAAAAGTTCAATGTCTTGTTTATTAATATAAATTATATATAATAAAACTGATTCTTTATATCCGATTTATTTGCCCTGATGAATTGTTGGTTGTTTTGAGAGAAGACAAAATAATCGTTGAAGAACTTTTTCCAGCTAATTTTGTCTGAACGAGTGGTGAAAAAAAATAATAAAATGTTTTTTTTTCCCTTCTGAAAGATATGTTTGAAACTGAAAAATATATTGAAAATTACGAACTTTAATGATAAAGTAATCAATTTTGGGGTAAAAGTTGTAATGGTATTTGTATTTCTCGCCATTTATGAGGCAAATTAATTTGTATTTGATTTGAACTCTTTATTAATATTTTTGATGTTATTTTTATTTGAAGAATAAGAATCATGTAGAGCTTAACGGAAGTTAATAGATATTCCAGATTAGTAGTTCCAAATCCCCCCCCCTCACCCTCGAGACTATTTTTTTAAAAAGATGCCTTGCTTTTTTGATAAAAATACCGCTTTTTTACCTATACATATTCTTATAAAGAATTACATTTTTTTAAAAGAAATTATCTTTAAAAAAATTCTTTTCTATTTCATCATGCGCAGAATGTTGTAGTCACTGTATATAATACGAATATGCCACTGAAAACTAGTCCTCTCTCCCAAAGAAATAATAAAAAGGCGCTCCTCTGTCTGTTTTCCTAATCGTTTGTCTCTTCACTCCTGGCCTGTTTTGTTGCTGTGATGGCAGTTATGGCTTGGAATATTGCCATTTACTATCTTAATTTTTCGAACTGTTAGTTGAAGTTGTCATTAAATGATAAAGTTTACTGATGTACCCATATTAACTAGAACAATTTTGGTTTTTGACTTTTGTTTCAAATGATCTTACTTACTCTGAAACATCTAGATAATTCATAATTGAAATTAAGAAATTTGTGTGTGTTCCCAAAAGTAAATAAAATTTTCACAACTATTATACAAATATTTTGGAAGGATTGAAAAGTATCTTCCTTTAGATTATCATTATTAATCCAAGGTATTATTATCTAATCCAAAATAGGCAAAAAATAAATGTTTAATAATCGTAATTTCTTAAAATTAGTTGGAAAAACTATATTATCGTATATTTGAACTGTAGTAATCATTTGTAATTTTTTTATAAATAATATATAAATAAATATAACAAAAAATTTAAATATAGCAAACGAAGAAAAGAGTTTAACTATGTTTTTCTCACAAATGAAAGATGTTATTGTCTAAATTACCCGCTAAACTGTTAGCTCAAATTGTAGTAACACTTCCCCTTCTTCATATATACTTCATAGTCAATTATATTTGAATTGCGATTTTTTCACAAACTACTTGAAAACTTGCTAAGTAATCGAGAATTTTTTTTTTTTTTAATATCTTTTAGGCTTATAAATTCAGAATTAGATTATTTTTGTATGATTTTTTTTGAATATAAGAAGATGTTTTATAACTTGCTTTTTATGCTTTCGTGGTTTCAATAAAAAAATAAATAAATAAATAAAAATTGCCATTTAAGATTTTTGATTAAGTTTCCACCTTTTAGAGTTTTTCGAGCTTTAAAATTACTAATTTAGATTCATAAGTCTTCATTTGACTCAACCTATGCAAGATAATTCAACCAACCAACGTTTGGGATAGATAAAAATTACATGTAATGTAATTAAGCATGTTTTTTTCCTGTCGTGTGACTATTTTAAGCCAAAGTTTTGCGCAGTCGCTAATGAGGGTAAAGACCCCTGAGCACCACCCGAGGGCAGAAGTCTGACTTCTAACTCAAGTGAAGAGAGCACATACACACTCGCTTGCACAACCCCTTTTTGCAGGGGGGCTCATTCACGCACTTCACAGCTAGAGCACAAGGAAGAGAGGAACCATGCCCGAAATAGGATTCGAGCCCGGAACACCTAGATCACGGGGAAGACGCGCTAACCCTAGGCCAGGACGCCGGCATTAAGCGTATAGACATTGATAAGATATTATATAATTGTTTAAAATGATTAAATTTAGTAATATATTTATTAAAACAGGAAAAAAAATTATTTTTAAAAATATACTATAATTTCGAATTTGAATCACGATATACTGATACTCCTTGAAATAATTTTACATTTCACAAAGAAGGTATTGAACATGATCAACCCGAAGCCTAACGGGAAAAATTGCGATAGTTTCTCTTCAAAATCGTGCTAATCTTTCGCTTTTTACTTAGAAGGACGTTTTTGTAAAATAAGTTTTAAATAAAAGAATATATGTATGTTTTCCTTAAAAGAGACTGTGAGTTTAATCGAGAAAAATTTCATTTTGATATAAGTATATTTAAATGAAACGGAATATATTTAATCACTTATTGAAACCGTATACTAGAAGTCATGCTTATTTTTTTTATAATTTCTACAATTTAAATTGTATATGGACTAATTAATTATTTAATTATATTTCTCCAATAATAGATATTGCATTTTCCATATTTAAAATTATTGAAAACTACTAAAATTTCATATTTATATGTACAACAATAAACTTCATTGGAAATTTGAATTTTTGTTTAATTAATTTTGCATTTTAGAACTAAAAAGAATAGACAATCTTTGTTGTAGAATATCTCGAATCAAAAAAGAAAGAAAGATTTTTTTTGCCCTATTATAAATTCTGAATTCTTTTAAATGCGATTTTCTTGTATTCTTAATTCATTATTTAAAGTGTTATTTCTGATGATCACTCTTTACCAAAGATACTTTATAATAATTAGTATATAAATATGACAATATTTTGAATCTCGTTGCTTTAATCATTATTATTTCTTTTACAGATTTTCCTGAGGAAAATGGCGACTGTTTACAGAAATCGACAACTGATGTATCTCTCCGTAATACTTTTCTTTTACTTTGCAAGTACGGTTTCATTTTCGTTTCATATGATAAACTTAAGAAAAATGAAAATGTATATACATTTTCTTTTAATAAAACCAATATTGGTTTTATTAAAAGAAAAATAATTCGTTTAAATTGTTATCAGAAAATTACCCTCTGATCTGAATATTGAAGTTCAATAAAAAGACTGTTGTTTTTTAGTTTGTCAAATTAATAATAAAATGAATATAAATATAGTTTGAAAGAAATCATTATTCAGGGTAATTGAAATCTATAACAAAGTACTGCTTTTGAAATTACACAGGAGACATTTCATTAAAATTGCAAATATGACGACATATGCCATCTAACATAGGACGGGACGCTGTGTTATTTTGTATTGTGACGCTACGTCCTTTCCTTTCTTCAAAATATCCTGTGAATACAAATATTAAACAGAATTGATGCATTTGATGATGGTATGAAAAATTTCCTCATGCATAAATATGATATCTAGTATAGTGTTACTTTTTATACGAATTAAATTGAATGAAAACAAATAAAATTAAATAATGGCGAGCAATAAAGTAAAAAAAAAATAATCTTTTTAATCGAAATGGAAAATGAAAGAAAAGAATCCTAAAAGCATATGATGTCGATAGATATACTCCATGAAAATAAAAATTTATTTTTTAAACTGTTTTGATTTCTAATTAATATTTAGAAATTTTCATTCTTATAATAGCCATTGTGACTTACTTTTATTATAATATTGCTTTTAACTTGTAAAGCTTTTTGAACTCTATATTTTTAATTTTTTTTCTCTGTTCACAATACATTAATAAGTAGGCGTTTTCAAAAACTTTTCTTAATATTATTTACATCTTTAGTTTGTTAAATGTTTCACAGTTCATTATTTTAAATATTTGTTTAATCTTATTTTCAATTTTCTTCTCAAATTCATTACTAGATGGCGCCACGTGGAAGGAATCAAACTTTAATTAACATTAATAAATTAATGTTAATTAAGTTCTGAAAAATGAAAATATTCACAGTTTTATTGTATCTGGAAGATGGATTCCATAGTTTTATTTTTACAACTCTAAAAGAATTAAATTAAATAAAAGTGTGTAAAACTAAAATAGAATTTGACAAGACAATTTTTTATTAGAGTTAAGAATCTTTGTTCTATCAAATAAAAATAAACAAAATTTTAAAAATGTAAAAATAAATCACAAATAAAATAACTATGTAATCATCAAATATTGTATAAAATCCTGTTATCTGTATTTTATGTTATAGTTTCAAGTGCTCTTGATTTGCAGAAAAAGGAGTCTTATTATTTTTTCTCTCATTATAGAATATTAACTATTTTCAGTGGCACCTGAAGTTGACAGCACGAATAAAGAATACCATTACACCGAGATATGGTTTTAAGCATATTCGTAAAATATTATGAAATAATTCATAATGATACGATTAATTCTACTTTATTGGAGAGTAAATAAAACCGAATTATTCTTAAAGCATTTTTACTTATTGTTTATGTGGAGGTATTTTTTAAGCAATCTCTCCAGGTTAAAAGGTATCATTTAATGCATTTTTTGCGACGTTAACATTTTCCAGAGAATCTCGTTACCCACATGTGGGTGATGCACATTTTCATCTTCTTAACCACATCGCTTTAAACTGACCATTACTACAGTCTATTTTATTTGAATTTTATACTTTGGCCTTAGGAAAACATCTTTTAAGTGAGTTTTGCTGGAGTAAAATAATGTTGTTGTTGTTTCTTATGGCACTTGCCATGGACAAACCCACTGTTCGAAGACAGCCGATTTAAGCCTGAGGGAGAGCGCCTCTTATTTCTATAGTAGCGCCATCTAGGGACAAGAAAACGACTTAGATACACACACGTCACAACCCTTTTTACGGGGCGGACTTCATTCATGCATCCACAGATCATAATTTAGACCTGAATGTATATATATGTCGTGCCCCTTTGTGAAACTTTACACACTTGACCGTGACAAGCAATGTGTTGAAAGAGATGCATTTTTTTGATAGCATTTTAAAATGTTTCAATTGCATTTTAAAATGTTTCACTTAAAAATAAAAATGTTTATATCTACCCTATGATGGCTATAGAAAGTAAGAGCTCGAAAAATCACCCAATAAGAAAAGATATAGAAAGCGGAAATCTTTCATATCAGCCTAAAGCGACAAGGATGGATAAATCCCATTTAATTTAATGCTGTAGATATAGAACTTCTAATTCAGCATTTTAAAGCTACTTTAATGATTTGTGACTGGGCGTTTGAATTGAGATAATTGTAGTAAATAGCAGGACCTTGAAACGGGTATTTATTTAATTTAGCTTGCTTTAGTTATATCAGCGTCCCGTTTTAAATCAACACTAGGTCTATTTTGGGACGGACTCCGTAATTTTACACTACGGTCAGATGGCGACAACGACACCTAAGCTAGCACCCCCTTTCCAAACGTTTACACCACTTCAGCTGTAGAACATTTGTCTCCCGACCAATTTAACGTGTACCAAACCCGCTTTCACAATGGTTCTTCGAAGGAATCGGGTCTCGAACCTGAAACAGTCTGGTTTCGAAGCTGATGCCTTACCACCAGTCCAGCGCGGTCGCTTGAAATTCGTCTATTTTAAATATCGAAAAGCAAAGAAAGAAAACTATCATGTTCATGAATTTAGTTTTATGTGCAAGTGATTGATATTCTGTGTAATTAAATTGCATATAAAGCGAAAACTGTTAGACTTCTTGGAACTTTTTCTGTAATAATAATTCTAATCTTAATATATACTGTGCCATCAGCATTTGACTTGATAATTTATAGCGTTCTGTTTGCTATCAACTGCAGTTGTCATTGACTCCAGATGAGAGATTTTTGCAGAAATTTTGGAACTTGTGTCATTTTTATTCACACTTTCAATAGCTTTACATGCATTAGTGTCATCTTGCAAGTAAGCTCATTGTATCACCTTATTTCAGTTTCTTCAAAAGCCAATAAGAAATGAAGATATAGTATTCGTATAAGATATAGAATTCGCTCGTATTTTCAAATTGAGGTTTCTATCTCTCTTTATAAGAGATGAAAAATAAATATCACGAATAAAATTGAATGAATCTTCTTACGAATTTGATGTGAAAAAAAGTTGCATTATACAAGTGTGGAAACAGGAGAGATTTTGAAAGATTTTTCTGCTCGTTTTGTGATTTACATATAAAGGATTTGAATTAAATAATACATATATTCATATATAGTTGTGCTATGTATGAATATATGTATTAAAATTTTTTACGAACTGTCTACATCTAGAATCGAATATTTTATCTATTATATATGGCTATACGGCAAAGTTAAATTTCGAAATGTCCCCTACTATTTTATGAAATTAATACAATTCAGATGCTCACTTATTTTATCATTGTTTATTGTGCAAAAAAACCCCCAACAGTTTTTAAACATTTTATGGGTTATATAGATACATATATTTGGATGTCAAAATTTAATACCGTTAATTTGTATTTATGTTGAAATTTCAAATCTGCATTTCATTTTGTCCTTTTTTAAAACAATTTAAATAATAATTTCTCGCAAAACTGATCATATCAATAATTACTTTTCTAGGTATCGGATGTTTGTCACCTTTCCTAACCTCTCACATGAGACATCTAGGATTTTCATTATCTGAAATATCATTCATCAATGCCGTCTCTGCTTTCTTCAGCATAATCGGTCCTGTTCTTGGCGGCACTTTCGCCGAACGAAAAAACCGGTACAAATCCACCACCATCTTCTGCATACTAGTTGGGGCCATGGCCTTCGTAGCCCTTTCCTTTGTGCCCCGTTATGACAAACTCAATTACAAACCACTGGTAGACTTCGATTGTGATGCTGGACTGCGAATCGAACGCTGTGTTAACTGGGCTACATGTGGTGAGGCTCTGCATTCTACTGACAACTTAACGAAAATCAAACTGTCAAAATGTCACTACCAGTGTCCTAAAAGCGGACATTTCACGTCACCTTATCCTCTGCATTTGTGTTTCCATGGAGATAGTGGTAATATATGCGTAGTTTTTGACAGCGATAATCAAAACAATTCCTTAACAGAATTCGAAAGTCATTTGCAGTCCTGGCCTTATGTTGAAGTCCCCGCCCAAAGCAATGAAACTTTAACCAACTCTTCACAAACGATTGAAGAAGACGTTCCAAGAGCTCATGTAGCAATGTGTAATCATTTACCTCTTGCTCCAGTAAGTTTCAACCAGAAGCAATATCAAGGCATCTCTTGCAGACCCAAAAGGGAAGACTGCTCTATCCATTGCAAAGTGACATTTATGTCCGGTGGACAAACAGTATATCCCAGGCAATGCGAAGAAGCCTTTGGAAATCCCACCACCACATTTTGGAGCTATTTAGTTTTGAGAAGTATCGGAGATTTGTGTCTCTTGACAGCTATATGTTTGCTGGATGCTGTCACTATCTGGAGCACTATAGATTACGAGGGTTGTTATGGACGTATGCATGTTTGGGCGGCACTTGGCATGGCATCCTTGTCTCCCATTAGTGGTTCATTGCTCGATTACTACACAGACATGGATGGACGAATCGATTTCACTCCTCCATCATTTCTGGCATCAACCTTTTCTGTGATTGCCTGTGCTTTGATCATCGTGTTGCCAATTCACAGGCAGAAATCATTACAATTCCAGCAAGCTGTAATGCCAACTAAAGAAGTCAAGTTTTTCTCTGGGGAGATGATTATCTTTCTGTTCATCATTCTCATATTTGGCATGCAGTGGAGTATTCTCTACACTTTCTTGCCCTGGTTGACCATGGACATTGGATGCACAGCCACACAGACGGGTCTAGCCGGCACTCTGATGTTTGGATTCAGCATACCGTTTCTACTCATCTCTAAGAATATGGTGAGGAACATCGGCAAGGCTAATCTGCTGGTTTTCGCTTTCTTATTTTATTTCACAAGATACGCAGGAATCACTTTCGTTTCATCTCCTTGGTGGACCCTGCCTTTCGCTTTAATGGGAAGTTTCACCCTCTGCGTCATGTGGATTGCTTCAGTGGCATATGGACAGAAATTGGCCCCTCCTGGTTACAGCCTCATCATGCAGTATCTACTTAATCTCGTTCATTTCGGTCTTGGTAAGTGATATAACACTCTATATATTATCTGTATTAATAATATCTCTCATAACACATTTTATAATATCCAGCTTCAAGGAAGTTGTGAATTATCGATGTCTTTATGAGTTGAAAATGACTGTCTTGAGATTGGAAATAATGCCACATTCCAGAGAATTCTTAAATTTCGGAATATCCATTGAAATTCTGTTTGCCAGATTTAAAAAAAAATGTAAACTTCAAATTCTATTTTGTTGAAATATTAAAGTTATATAGTTAAGTAGTAAAGTTAAAGTAGAATATTAAAGTAACTTTAATGATATGAAATAGGCATTATAATAATTTGTTTTAAAATAGTTTTAAAATTTTAATTCACTTATTTTTAATATAGTTGAGAGTTTTAAAACTTTTATTCTTTGGCGTTGAGATTGGTTTAATAATTAAAGGCATTGATCATGTTATTAAATTTGAAGGATACTGGATTTTTAGCATGCAATTGTAAATATTCATAATATTAAAATTGATTATATTGATAAATGCATTTATGATAAGAAGCTTCCGAGGAATATATAATGTACTTTATAAATAATATATAATAATAGAAATATTAATAGACTAAAAATATAAAAAATAATGATAACATTTTTTCTCTTACTTTTGTTTTTGAATTTCATTTTAAATGTTGAAATATGTTGTATAAATTTCAAATATTGGTTCTAGATCATTGCATTATTGAGGTAAAATTTCTCTAAGTAAAGGAACCTTCCATTTATTCAATAATTTTAAGCATTTTCTTTAAGTATATAGCTTCAATTTTGAAATAATTGGAGTTACGAGGTATTCTGGCATAAAAATTGTTTTAGTGAAGGGGAAAATTTATCTTCTTTTTCACATTTTAGTGAAGAAGAAGATAAAAATCCCTACAATATCCCGAGGAATTTGTAATGAGGAATACATTATGAACCCCTTTATTCTGAATATTGTACAAGATGCCCATTTATTACCCCCCACAACCACCACCTTCATTTGAAAACAATGCCAGCCATACTCATTAAAGTGGTATATTTCTATGCTCTACTCGACGAGAGCACCTAGCATCGAAATTCAGAATTTAAGTTCATATATACAGTGTAAGATGCAGGCAGAAGATAAATTATGAAGGTTTAGAGGTCATTGAGTTAATCCGGAAGATACCTTATGCACATTACTGCTGAGAATACTCCAACAAAAGAAGTACTTTTTTGGTCACGATTTCCCAAAATATTGTGTGGCAACACTCACAAAATGGTGTACTTAAGTAATTTTAGACTTATTTATTCTTATTACCTCAGTGCACATTTGGGACAGGGTTCGCAATTCCTGCTGAACATTGTACATTGTGTTTTCAACGCACTCGTATATGTTTTCTTTTCCTTGATTTGTTAGAACTTGTGGATGTATTATTTCTGAATATTCTCACCACTTATTTGCGCGTTTATCTTTTCAACAAAATAGATAAATAATTGTTTTGTTGTTCGATGGGAATGTCATTGAAAGAGCCATCTTTTATTAATGGTTTGTTTAAAAATTCAGTTTATTATTCTGAAAACTATTTTTGTTTTTGTTTGCTTTAACTTAAATATTACATCTGAAAGTCTTATTATCGTACAAGCTGATATTATTCTTATCATAATTTTCATTTAGAAGTTTGTGCAAAGTATAATTTGTAATCCTCTGGAAAATTTTTCATTGCATTTTGTATTATCTGGCTCATACAGAAAAAAAATTTCAAGGAAATATGACTTGAGCGCGTCAAAAATGATATAATTATCTATCAGAAAATAAATAAATAAATAAAGCAGTGAAAATAAATACATTGATACTTATGATATTTATTTTTATATAATCGTTTGCTCATTTGTTTATCGTATGCTCAAATTCGTAGGAATCAATTTTTTCATCAATTCCAAACTATATATAAAGCGATATGAAGTTCAAAATTGCAAGTTATTTTCTCAAATGTGAGTTCAAAATGAAACATTAATATATCGAAATTGAACAAAAACTGCCAAGGAATTTATTCTGTTCGACAAGTTAATAATTACTACCTGTATGAAATGATTCGAACAACACGGTAGGTATTTGAATATTTTCTCTCTCGAAAAAGACGACATAATATCAGCAAACTCGCAGCAAATTTGATCAATTAGAAATGTAAAAACTATTTTTGATTTGTTCATGAAAAAGCAACTCTGCGCAAAAATCAAGTGACAATTGAGTGTTTACTCGTTTGTTAATATGCTAAAGTTCTAGCATTTTGTTCTGTTATATTTTTCAGACGACAGTGCGTTGTTTTAATATTTTCAGAATGTAATGTCAGTTCATCGGTAGTTTTTCAATTAAATAATGATTCCATGTGTGTCAATCTGGTAGCAAATTAAAAAATAATTTTATGATCCCATTATATTTATGATAATGAATTATGGAATATAATAAAGATTAAAATATAAAAATAATACGATTCAAATGCTAGAAAATGTAATTTAATTACGTACTAAAATAAAATAAATGATTTTTTAAAATTAAAATATGAAGGGCTAAATAAAATATGTAAAGGCATTGTAAAAAAAGATAAAAATAAAGCAATAACAATTCTTGAATGTTAATTAAAAAGTAAAATACATTATAAATAATGTTAAAATTCCAATTTGTGTCTTTTGTTTTCACCGAATATTTTGTATTTTGACATAAATACTTCCAATAAAAATTTCTCTTTTTGCATTCTAATAGAAGCATTCTTTAGAACCTTTTTCTTTCTTTATAGACTCATTCAAATAATGATGTATCTATATCAAATGTATAGTTAGAAATTTATTTCACTAAAATTATCATTGTATATTTTTTAATGAAACATCCAACCCCTATGTCCAATTTTGTGTAGTTTATTTAAAACATTATTCACGTTGTCGAAAAGTTTTGTTTTCCCATCATTATGTTTCCAGGAAGATGTATTTTGCAACGATGATGTAATTCACTTCTTTATTATTCAGTAACTATTCAAAAATTGGCTTCAGAATGAATTATAATACGCTAATCGAAATCTGGAAGTACTTGTTTTGCTTGAATTCTTAAAACCTTTTACTATTTAGGCGCATATTATAGCATGCAAAAAAAAAAAAAAAAAAAAAAAAAATGTTATCCTATCGTGATCGGAATAAAACATAATTCTTCCTTGCAATTACTGTGAAAGAATGGATTTTAATCCGTGTAAACATGCGAGAATGTTTTGGCATTTGAAAAGCCCTTGAAGGAAAGTGATTCATTTTAAATACGAAACTGGTTTGGAAAAAGAACAAAAGTGGTGAGGCAGTTCTTTGCACACACTGGACCCCCTGGAAAGTTTTTTAAGTCTGAACAGTCTTTTCCATCAAGCCACTCCCAGTGAAGATTATAAAAGAAAAGTATCATTAAAAATTTATTTTATACCATGCTTTCAAAGTATTATTTGACCGTTAAAAGGATATCGTAAAACCAGCAACTTAAAGTTTTGTGACAAAAAAAAAAAAAAAAAAAAAAAAATTAGTTTGTTATTTTACCGCATTCACAAGTGGTGAAGTAATGATCTTTTTAAAAATTCTTAGAAAATACCATCTGGTACCCGGCGCGTTGCTGCCGTTGAAAAATTAATTTTGGAGGTATCGTTTGAAATTTTAAATAGCTGTCTTGTTTAATTAAAAATAATAGAAAGAATAATATTTATTTTCTTGTCGACAATGAATACATTCGTTGAAATTGAATGATATATAAAGGAGAAGTACAAATAATATTTATTCTATTCTTTTTATTTTAGATATAATAATTGTACTATGCTTATAACCTTCGCGCAAGTGCAGGCAATAAGTTGGCAAAGTTTTATCGCAATCTGGTGAACGGCACGGCAGTGCATGAAATACGAACAAACATTCATTTTTATATATTAGATATACTATTGCAATTTTACTTCATCATATTTTAGTAGTAAATTTATTATTGCAATCGTACACTACTTTAAAACAAATTCAATTTATTGCTTTGCTTTTGTTAGTATTAGCCAAAAAGTTCAAGATTTTTCATTCCTTAAAAGTTTTGTTTTATAATCCCAACTTCAACATTTTCACCTTTGCAGTTTAACTGTGACTAGCTGATTATTTTTGCAAAGCTTTCAAATTATTTTGGCTCGATTTTAGTTTTAGATAAACTTAGATTTAACTGTAAATCTAATTGAAGAATTAACCTTAGTTCAAAAAATTTTAAGTAAGTCCGGATTGCTAATTTAATGTGAAAGATTGATTTGGTATTGATCTATTTACTTCTCGTTTTGATATGACTCGAGGATTAATTTTTGAAACGGACCTCGTAAATTTAGATCGTGATCAGATGTCGAGGACGATACTTGTGCCCCTGTTTTTTAAATTTTCCGCACCAGATCAATAGGAAGACATTCGGAATGAATTTAGCACGTAGAAAGGCTAGATTACACAGTAATTCTTCGTCGTAAGCAGATTTCGAACTTCAAATTCTTTGCCTTTGAAAACGATAATTACCTGGTAGATTACGCTTTAAAACGCTGTAAGCATTAAAAAAAATGTGTAAAGCTAATATGAGGTGAAATTTCTTTATGATGAATAGCTTAAGCCACTGTAGAAGTGATTAATGAATTTTTATAGTTGAATAATGGCTATAAAAAGATTCTGCTGCCCTTGACCATCTATTGTCCACCACTTAGCTGAATTTATGGAAATGTTAGAGTATTATTCTATTATTCGATTTCTTTTGTGCTTGTAGTTATGTACTTTTTAATAAGGACATGTGTGGATTGTGCTTCTGAGGGCATATACGTGTTCAAGTAAACTTAAAAGACATTAGAAGATGTTCAGCGGACAAACGCAGTTTCCCGCAGAACAGATGGAAGAAACTCTTCAAAATTTAATTTCGATTTATTTGACCAAGAGAGGCATTTTATGTACAAGAAGCGATGATAATACTGACGTCCGTTTACATCGCCATACAAGTGCAAAGGAGAGCGAAATTTTACTTTCAGTAGTTTTACTATGAGATTTTAATAGGAATTTCTTTGACATGTGTAGTTTTAGGAAAAGGAAATTTAGGTATCTTTAAAAGAATGTTGTAAGCATTAAACATTTTTATCGCTTCACTCGGAGTGTGAAAAAATGTAGAGACCAGCAGTTTTCTAGAGCGTGTATAGAATTAATTAAATAAAAAGTGGGATATATAGATAGATAGATGAGAAACTGCATATACTGTCTGGTCCTTGCTTATTCCTTTGGCTGTTGGTTATTTTCACTTTTATGGCTGTACGTATCTCCTCTGTTGCCAGTAATTACCATTAGGACTCCACCTTACTCCTCATCTCCATGTTATCGCAATTTAACTAACCTGATTTCTTAAACAAAGCAGGAGTAACTTTCGAGGTTTGCTTGTATCTTTCCCTAAGTATTGCGTTATAGATGAGAAAAAATACTATTTAATCATCATATGAAAAGAAAGTTATGATTAGGCTTTTTCTTAAAAAGAAGTACGTTCTATACAAATTCCAATGTTATTTATAAAAAAGTAATAAAAGTGTTCCTTTAAATCTTTTTTATTTAAAATATATAAAGAGAAATTAAAGTTAACCAAAAAAAATTTATGTCTTTCTTACTAAAGGGAACAAAATTAAATGCGAAATTACTTATTACTTCAAGAAAGGATATAATTTTATTTTGAATGATGCTTAATTTTATTTCTTATAAAAAGTAATTGTCGATGATTTTCATATTTTTCTTGTTTATCATTTGACATTGCACGGAATGTCTAGACATCCTATAGAATGCCAAAAAATCAAGCTTGGCCTGTAACTCCCGAAGAAAACCCGATGAAATCTTCGAAATTAATAGGTTACCCCGGGTGTGGGGTTAAATTCTAAAACGAAGTGGAATGCAGATACCGACTGATATGATAGGAAAACCGAATAGAATTTCGCTCCGGGGTCTAATGTCAATTTCTTCCACATTTGTGACAGTGTCGAGTTAAATGTATTCTTTAAGTTCGAAAGTAAAGTAAGATTTCTTTTAATCGGATAATAGTGTTAGGATTTTATCTCTCAGTGTTACTGTGAAGTTTTAAATATGCCCTGGAGTGGAATAAACATTCGCATCGGTCATTTACCTTTGAAATTCCATTGCAAAATGAATCATCCGTCATTACAAACAGGACTCTTAATCGCAAGATATGAGTTGAATGGAGTCGAATATGAATTTCGGAGTCAAAAATGTTCTGATTGCACGCAGTTCTTTTAAGATTTTCTAGCATAAAGAAGATAATATGAGATAATGTTACTCAAGGCTTTTCATATGAAATTTTTTCTTTAATTGCCATTAACTCTTTCATTAATTTACTGGTAGAATCAACAATTGATCTGATTTTACCAACTAAATTCACCTCTGGGCTTGCATAGCTAACTAATCAAAATGCTATATGTTTATTGTGCAAATATAATTCAAAATAATATTTCAATTTAAATGATTTAAGGTAATTGACATGATTATATCAATGCTGTTAATATCGAAGGCGAACAGCTGGTCTCCGCAGGCGGCTAGTGACTTTAAAAACATATATTTTTCTACTATTAAAGGCAGTCTTACTTGAAGACTGAACATTGTAAGAAAATAAAATAGAATTGACTCTGAACAAAATATTGAATCTCTTTCGCCAGTGAAAGTTGTATTTTATATGAAATTTCACGAAAGTTCAACTGACTAAAAGGAAGTCTTGTGTTTCAGGTCGTGGCTTGGGCAGTTTGACTGGAGGAGCCCTTATTTCAAGCTACTCACAAAGAGTTGTGTTTTGTGGCATCGCTGTCTTTTCGGCTGTCCTAGCCTTTCTGTATCTCACCCTGTACCACGTCGGATTGCGACAGCGGCAGAAAGGATCTTACCCAGGTAAGTACAAACACAACATCCTGACAGCTTATTGTTCTCATTATGTATTTTTCAGATTTTTTTAAAATTATTGTTATAATTGTTATCTAGTTAATCATAAATTAATAATTAATTAAATAATACCTTTCAAAAACTTTGTTTCTGATATAATGAACAATTTGAATCACAAGCATCAAAAATTGAATTATTTATCACTTTTTAAATTTTTTTAAACTTCATATAAAATATAAAATATCAAAAGAAATAATCAATAGACTTTATATAACAAAATTGGAAGAATTCTGTGTAAGATTTAAATGGGAAAAAAGTCGGAATGGTTTCTTCTTGTGTGTTTTCGTATTGTGGTACATTTTATGTTTAAATTCGCCGTATCTCAAACAGAATCGAAATCGAATATGCATTTTGGGCTTCTTTACTTTGATCCATTGTTTCCAAAATTTCGTATTATTTTCAATAATGACGCTACAATTAAATTTCAAAAATCAATTATTTTATTTCAATGTATTTTTGAATTATATACAAGAATATGCAAACATGAACACACTGGTCACAGTCACACACGAATAAACAATCCATAATAATATACAGAAATTTTCCGGTAATATACATGCACACTTACCATTGTGCGTGAAAATGAACCACTGATAGACCATTGTCACATAAATACAAATAGATATGTCGTGGTCACACACACACATACACACGAATAGACAGATCACAATCACTTAAACATAAAGAATATGTAAACACATCACTTAATCACTTAAACACAACAAGAATATGCAGATTGTCAGTAAACTAGTTAAGAATAGAATTTGTTGCAGTTTTATAATTATAGTTATAAACCTGTACGTGATACATGCACACTTACCACCTGTACGTGAAAACGAACCACTGGTAGACAGACCACTGTCACATAAATACAAATAGATATGTCGTGGTCACACATACACACGAATAGACAGATCACAATCACTTAAACACAAATACAACAAGAATATGCAGATTGTCAGTAAACCAGTTGTGAATAGAATTTGAAGCAGTTTTATAATTATAGTTATAAACCGTAATTACGTAATCAAATTTTACCTAATTTGCTTCTTACATTTTTGAGTTTCCATCTTCGTTTTTCACTGACGTATCAATCTAAAATTTGATAGAACTCTTTAGACCAAACAGGAATTATCATTTGTTTAGATTTTCCATTTCCGAATTATTATGTTTCTCAAATCAAAAATGTTTTGTTCTGACTCGGAGAGTTTTAAAATTCTTGAAATTCATCAAAATCTATTAGTCGAAATTTTAGACGATACTTTTTTTTTTTGCATTCTTCATGTACATTGGCAATATAAATGAAAATTTCTGAAGATTTAAATTACGAAATACGAGAACTGTTTGAAATGGAGTTAATCGATTCAATGAATGAGGTATTGTTTATATTCTTTTAATCTTTATGCATATTCATAATAATAATTAGATGGAATATAATCATTATTTTAATCTATATTTATCTTTCAACTCTAAAGCTCGAATTCTTTTTTATTTAAAAATTTTTATGCATTTATTAAAAGGCTTAGTCTGGAGGCTAAAATATTTGTGTGCTTTTTTTATTAGTATAAACCATAACGGAATCGACTTTTGTAAATAATATTTAAAAGTTAAAATTTAATACATTTTTTTAAATATATTAAGTCTTTAATTAAAATTTAATTTAGTTAGTTTTAAATTTAATATATTTTATTATTTAAAAACAATTATCTTAAAAGGATTTTATTATGAAATATTATAAAAATTGTTTATATTGCTCCAATTTTTGTTTTTTTATTTCTACAAATTTTTTTTATGGTTTATTTAAATAAACAAAAGTTACTGCATAAAAATTATGCCATTTTTAGATTAAATTAAATTTTTTATTGGAAAATATATTTTCAGCCATTCTGAACAGTACATGGTACCCACTTCAGACTCGCTATCCCAATGGTGACGCCAAAGCCAACCAGCCTATTGTTGGAGACCAAGATGATGACATCGAAAACGCGCCAAACAGTCGCCAAGCCAACCACAAATGAAGATACTGGAATGCAGTTCTTATGTACTGAACTTTAATACAGCATGATGTTTAACGTAGTTCATTCGTCGACTTCATAGCTAAAGAAAGATCAAAGATTTTATCTAACAAAGCTTTTTCTTAGATGAAATCTTCTGTCTTTGCAGCGTAGAGCAACAAAACTCTTATCTTTGGGATTTTAGGAATCTTCAAAAAAGTAGAATATTTTAGAGCATCAAGTGATATTTGTCCAGTGACGAACGCGAGAATTTTTTCCAAATATTTACGACAAGATGGTGCTTTAAATTGATGTGATGTAATATAGCATTATCTTTTCATTTGCATTTGAATTGTTATCCTATTTCCATGGATGCCCGATTGTAAGGCAGAAAAGAAATCAAATCTCGCCAAATATGAGATATTTTGGCAACGAATTTATGATAATAACAGTAAATGATGTGATGCCATGGTATGAAGACGTATATATATATATATATGATTGGATAAGTAATGTATATGTCTATAGCGGTATGAGAAGTCAATTACAATGCAATCTGAAAAAGTTTAAAAAAAAAAAATGCAACAATGAGGCGTTGTAGAGCCCAAATCAACTATACAGTGGATTTTCTAAATTTTGAATTTTATAAATTGCCTAAAAACAACGAACAGTTGTTTTTCATACAATTTTTGAATCTAAAATGGATACTAACAGATCCAACACAGTATGTGATTTAATGTAGGGGCACTTGAATATTTTATTGATGTTCATATGCATATTTTGTCAAAACTTTATCCTAATTGCTTTAACATTTTAATGACTGTGCTTCCTTGATTCGGAAAGATATTTTAGATACAAATATTTTTTGGACAACATTTGATGCCAAAATATGTATCTTGGTCAAAATAATGTTGCTGCGTGGGCTGGCTCCCACAGCTGTCTTTTTCAAATTAGAATTTGCATTTATTCATTTATATTATTTGTAGTATCTTTTCATCTGAAGTAATACTGAGTTACTGTAAAATATCTCATTTTATGCTATGATTGTATGAAATTATCAGCGAACTGATTGCTAATCACTTTATAGCTGCACAGTTGACAGCTACTCTTAGTTGTCAGAATTTGCATATGTTACTTCATTGTTTTGTAGTTCAGTTTCTTCTCTTTTGTAAATAGTATTGATTTATTTTTAAGAATGTTTTTTGTCGTTGACTGCATGAAAACTGGCGATGAATCAGTTGCGAATTATTTAACAGAAGCGCCGTTTTTTTTCCCACCCGCCATCAGAAGTACGTCCAAGTATTTTGTAACAAGACATTTTCGTGACTTTTGTAAATTTTTTTGCTAGCGTTTTCTAATTTTATATCGTATATTTTGTATTGCTGACTGACAATAAACTGACTTTCATCAGTCGCAGGGTGTACGTCCTAGCTTATTGTGAAAAGACGCTTACCTGCATCTTGTCTGTACGTATATTATATTACAGTATCGTATATGTTGTACTACGTTAAAGAAATGCAGTTTCATTCCGTCAATCATCGAATGCACGTCTAAGTGTATTGTGAAAAGGCACTTACCTGCATCTTGTTTGTATGTAATCATACTGGAGTATTTTGTGTACGCTGTACTGCATTACAGAAACGCTTTTTCATTCCGTCAAGTGTATTGTGAAAAGACACTTCTGCATTTTATAGTGTGTGAATAGGATTTTTTAGCTTATTAATAATGCTAGCAAATAAAAATATGTGTTTAATATTCCATTTAAATGCAAAAAAGGGCATATGATGTAAAAATGTTCAATGGGTGGTGGACTCACTTCAATTTGTGACCAGTCATTAACAGTTTGGTCTGGAACTGAACTTCTGAACCCATCGAATTACCGATTGATGGTCATTGAAATTATTTTATACTTTCTTCATTTTTGTATGTGTGTAAAGTAGTTTTGAACTTTTTCTCACTGTAATCAAGTACTGATCATTTCGATGGCAACGAAATGAAATATGTTGTCATATTAATATTTTCATCCATGCTCTTGGTTGTTTAAATGATTAATTGGTGGATGAATTTTCCAACTAAAAAAGTTTCTTTTTCTGTGTGCGTGTTGATTAAATTTTTGAACATAAAGGATTGGCAGTTCTCTTTAGTGTAGAGCCCTGTAAGTGCTTTTTAGAACTAACATAAAATCATTGATAAGTTCATTAATAAATATTTTTTGTCAATAATTTCACTGCTGTAAAATAGCTATAAGTAAAAATTATTTTAAAAAATTCATAAAAACGCACACATAACAGGTTTTAATTTTTAATTATTTTGCAAGACCTTACATTTTAAAAACTATTTTGCAGATCTTTTCACCGTCTAATACTTTAAAATTATGTATTATATTTTAAGAAGAGAAATGGCCCACTCTTCTATTGTGTATAGAGCATTTCAATGGTCAGTAAAGATGTCAACTTTTAAAAAAATCTGCAAATCTCATTTTGCAAAAGAAATTTTATTATTTTAAATTGGAAAAAAATCGATTTGAATTTCTTTGTACTATGTCAATATTAAATAAATTTCTTCTGAATGTTTGTTTTAACGAAGAAATTAAGAACAATTGCTTTAGGGAAGTTTATTATTGGTACAATCTCTTCAGTGGAAGATTACCATCTAGGCAGCTGCCTATGATCGTTTAGTCGAGGAAGAAACTAAGAAAACATATTTTCTTAGTTGTCAAATAAATTAATTTGTAAAAAAATATAATAAAAAAAATTCATTGATTGATAAAATATGAGGATATATTAACTAATTGTATTTATATTTGTCGAGTATAATCAGACAGGTTTCGTTTCATTTCATTCATTTAGTTTCTATAATACTTATAAATACTGAGTGTCTGCTTCAATAGTATTGTGCGCAAACTTGGATGTCGGAGGTAATCAGGAGTCATGGCAGATAATTAAAGACAAATATTATGCATAAGGTTAATAAACGAATATTAACCCAAAATGAATCATTAACAAGTTACATATGTACTGCTATGTGAAACTAAATTAATCATTTAATAAAAAGAGGGTCTCACAATATGCACTGCTTAGGGAGGGTCACAAAATACCTAAATTCACCACTGAGTTTGTTGCTATAGGAACAATATACTTATTATGGTTTTGTAAAAACATCTGCAGATTAAATTATTGGTAATTGTGAAGACTGAATTGCTAATTGTAGAGACTGACTATTCCCATAATTTTAGAATTCTTTTTCCTGTGTACTTCCTTTCTGTATTGCGTTTGTATTCGTCAGAAGCATACCTGCTGAATTTTGTCCGCTTCTGTAATAAAAATCCAGCAAACCGTTTTTATGAAATTATACAATTACAAGTTGAATACTCGAATCCGCCTCGAAGCCACACGGAGAAATATGAATGATCGGACCGCCGCGGCAGCATTGGCGGAAACTGAGGTCCTAAGAGCCATCGCGGGCCTCAGTACAACTCCTCCCGAGGAAGATGCGTCCCACCATCGGTAAGGGGTAGCCGATCCCACACCATTCTGATTAGAATGTTCTGCTATACAGAAAATTTCTCAAACTCGTATCTCAGGTGTTCCCCTATGTTATATACAATTATGCATGGAAAACGAACTTGGAAATGCCGCTTTAAATATCGTTATAAAAAAAAAGTAAATTCGAAATACACATTTTGAGACAGAACTGTCTCAAAATGATCCCGATACTTTTACTCGAGAATACTTTTTGGCCAAAATTAATTTTTGCATTTTAAATAACCTGCAACATAAAGAAAAGTGGTTGAATTTTTAAAATAAGAATACATTTTGCAATAATAAAGCTGGGAACTTTAAATTATTGGGCTTTCGGTTGCTAAAATGCGTGCATTTCTACTATTGCTCTAGAAAGTCATTGAATCAGAGTGAAAGACAAAGAGAGCGCAAGAAGAATGATTTTGCTATCTGTTTTTAAAAACAATAACTGCAAAAATTAATAGTCGAAGTTCTAATAGCTCCAATAACAATTTCAGACTGCTTAACACTAACAGAAGGAAATACTATCTAACTTTTTGTAACATTTTTTTAAGATAAATAATATAAAACACGTAAAAGTAAAGAATGAAAATTATTTTCATTATTCAGAGTTAATATTAAAGATATTTTGAAATTAAAATTCTGAAATTTCTCTTAAAATCAAAAATATTTGTGTATAATTCTACCTACTGTTAGAAGAAAAAAATGATCCGATGATCGAAACGAAATTAATAAATAGACAACCATTGAATCGTTGTATAACTCCTCCTTACGGCTAATTAATAAAATTCTTGATTTGTTTTCCTTTTTTTTTTCCCCTATCACTGTTTTGAAACAAAAAACAAAATTTCAAAACTAGATATATTGAGTTTTATTCCTTTCTTAAAAAAATCTTGTTGTAGAATTTTATTTTAATAAATAATTTTTTAATTCTTATTTTTAGTGCAAATCACACCAAAATTTCAATCATTCTTGCAAGTTTTAGGCCTGCAGTTATTTTAATAGATTATATGTAAATTAATAGCAAACGATTCTGAATCTAATCGCCCATATTGTTTCATGAATTGAGCTCTGAGCAAAATCATCATTCAACAAAATCATATAAGAATTTTGATCGCTGAAAATTTTGATAGCAGATTCTTCAGGGTTAATTCTCAAAAAGTGATTAAAAACCGTCTTGATTTGAAATAACAATTAAAGTGAAACTGGAAATTTTTATAATATCTCTTGATGCAAAATTATTTTTCTTTTTAATTAATTAATGTTTCTTCTATTTACTTTATTTTCTAATCTACTGGAGATCTTTATCCTTAATGGCTATCTTAATTACCTTTCAATCAATTATTAAAATGCATAAAACTTTATTTTTTTTTATGTAATGATGGAGCTAATTTCTTTTGTTGAATATAAATTTTCAGGGAACGTTTTGGAGGAGATTTTTCCCTTGAGTTTAAATTATAGAAAGTAAAAAATGTTATTAAGTAAAAAAAAAAAAAAAAAAAGGAAAAGAAAACTCTTAGAATCTATTTAAATGTATGATTTCATCTTGAAAGAATCTTGTATTATCTTGAAAAATTTTAGATATAATGATTTATATGTGATTTTTTTAAAGAAATATTGCAAATAAAAAATTCTTCCATAGTAAAAAAAAGAATTTTATTTTTTCAAAATATGTCTTTTTTGTCGAGATTTAGATGGCATTAGCATTGATTGTATTACATCTGATTTTTTTTATCAACAGATTTTTTTTTCAATTTTGAATAATCTACTACTAATAGATATTTTGTTCATATTAAGTTTCGTTGTAATCTTATATACTTGTAATTTGCCATTATTAAAAAAAAATGAGAAGAAAAATAATTTTAGCAAAGATAGATAGTAAATTTAGCATTTAAGTTTTGTCATAAATTCTTTCTAACTTTTCAGTTTGTTAAAAAAAGTTATTTGATAGTGTGGATAATATTTTTTTAATGATTTTTATATTCTTTGTACGATTCATGTACTCCGAATCTTTTTCAATAAAACTATATTATTTCTTATACATGTTTTCTGTATATCTTTATAACAATTAAACATGTATTTCATCAATCTTTTTTAATGATAAGTTAGCATAAATAGTTAATTTTACCGTTACTCTTGAAAATATTATTTGATATAAAATGTTTGAGACGTATCAAATATATCTTGTTAAAAAATTCAAAAGATTTTTTTACTAACCGATTTCTTAATGTAATATTAAATTTACCAACGTACTCCAGTAAATAATTTTCTACAGATATATATTAAGTAATTTTTGCTTAAAAGCTTATTAGATAGTTTGGAAAATTACGCCAAAATTAAAATATTGGAAATTATATAATATCAAATCATATATATATATATATATATATATATATATATATATATATATATATATATATATATATATATATATATATATATATATATATATATATATATATATATATATATATATATATATATATATATATATATGAATTTGTTGCTAAATCATAATTTCTTAAATTTCTGTTTTATCATACCATTCTAATAATTTTTAAGCAATATGGAAATTTGATAAAATATATGAGAATTATTGCTTTCAGATTGCCATAACATAAAAATTAAATGATTATTAAAAAAATTAATTCTGAATGCATTTATGCAAACTAGCCAATATTATTCACTTCCACTGATATTTTACAAAATTTCTTAAAGTAATAATAACCGTTTCAATATTTAAAGACAAAAAAATTATAAAAGCATGGGGAGGGGGGGGTGAAAAGTGAATTTCATCAATTTAAAAAAATACCTTTCAATATAAAAGATCAGATTAGCATAATTACTTTGCCATTAATAAAAAATATTTTATGCATATTTTACATTTATATCTTTATTTAAATAAACCGAAAAGCAGGTTTTTGAAAAATTTTAGCTTTACTATTGGAAATACTAATTGTCAATTTTATAATTTTTTTTTAAATGCTACTTGTGCTGCCATCTATACTTATTTTCTTGCACTGAAGGTATCTTATCTGTCTTAAAAATAAATAGATGGCAGCACTTTACTTTATAACGAAATAAAAAAAAATAATGCTAATGTTTGAAATTTATACAGTAATTATTTGCATCTTATCTTTAATATCAGGAAAAAAATCTCAGTAATTTTACTTATTACTGTGTCATTGCATATAGACAATCCTGTTGCATTAACTATTAATACTGTATGGTGTTTCATTCCTTTTATAAAATTACTAGCCTCTTTTGAAAACCGCTTCTCTTTTTCCAAAACATTGGCTGGTGGCGGTGCCATAGAGCTTCAACTATCCCACAAGAATTCCGAGTAATGTTAAATAATTCTAATAAGCTTTAAAAGTCTGAATTTTTATTGCATTTGTTACTTTTTAATTGTGGGAATCTGAGTTTTTGGTGTTTGAATTAGTTTTAAAGTTACGAAATTAAAGTATCGAAAGGAAAATCCATAACGGGAAGAAAATTAATTTTTCTGCATCCAATTTAATTCCTTGATTTGAACAAACATATAATGATTAATAGACTCATTAATCTCAGCGGTAATAATTTTTTTTTATTCAGATCTGGTTGTTTTTTTACAGTTAACTTTTTGTATTATAAAAAAAACATGTTTTATTTATTTTTGCTTTAACAATGAAAAAATGCTTTTTCGAGTCTTACTCTTGGCGCCGTGCGAAAATTTGGATTTAGTAAGGAAGCTGTAAAGTTAAAAAGTATACAGACCACTGTTTTAAAATATTAGTAAGAAAATTCTAACTATTTAAAAGTTTTCTTTGGGGAAAGTAATAAATCTAAATGTAATGAAAATTGTAATTTCTATAATTTCAAAGTAAAATTTTTTTATATAAAGTGTAATAATATATTATATGTACACTCAGGATAAAATATAATAGAAAAAAAAATAATTGCTTAAAATAATGCAAAATAACAATGCCATCGTATAATGCACATGATGGGAAAACAATATTATTCTTTAAAAAGAGAAACAAAGCAAACTAAAAATGAAACTAAATTTTTTAAAACACAGTCAAGAATGATATTAAAAATATCCTTTAAAAAGAGATAAAATTTTTACAAATAACAATTTTTGACGACAAAATTTTCAATTCTTTATTTTACTCAAAATGTCTTATTGAAAAAAAAAGTTGCATCATAATAGCAATTAAAATGAAATTAAAAATCCGCAAGTAGAAGGAAAACATAGCTAGGGATATGCACGAATTGTAACATGAGATCTTAACACTAAAATTGCAGATTAGTGTCAAATTTTTAACCGAATCAGCCAATCAGAAAACTCGATTCTTTTTTTTTATGCAGCCATTTTTTTAAAAATTTAGCTTATTAAATTTACAGAATAAGTTTATATACGTTAAGCTTATTAAATTTACAGATTATATACGTTTCACGGAGTAAAGGAAAATCAGTTTTGTGGTTTGATATCACAATATTTAAAATTCCCAGAATATCAAAGAAAGAAAGATATTCTTTTTTAAAACATTCATTACAGCTGTCTCTATACGTTATCATAGCTTATGAACGAACTAATTTTGCTAGAGTTGTATGCACACTAGAAAAGTCGAGGTATATGTATTGCAAGAGAGGTAAGAATTTTCAATTTTAAGCGATTATTTTACAAACAAAATACATTTTTTGAAAAGTATACATTAAAGGGACGGCAAATTTGTCTTATTCTACGAAGCGACGTAAGCGCTAGAGAGGGAGCTAGATAGAATAAATTGAGAGGATAAGTTTTTTTTACATTTTTTGGATATTTGATAGTCGAAAGGGCAAAATTTATTCTGAGAAAATAAATTGTTTTTGTATAATTTCCGAAAAGTCATTACCTATTATATTAAAGGTTAAATTAATATATTAACTCAACGCATTCAATTAATTTTAATACTCATTCATTGGGTTTGGCGGCAAAGCATTAAACAACAGCATACTGGTCGATATGAGTTGATGAAGGATTAAAAAATTAAGTTTTCATTTTAAAGCTATTGGGACAGTTGCGCCATCTAGTGGATGATCAAGACTGTAGTATTTGACTGTCAGTGTGAAGCAGGAAAGGAGAGACCAGCATGAGCGGCATTTTATAACAGTACAAAATGTCTAAATGCTTGCGCAAAATCTTTACAATATTGTACGGCATTTAAAACATCGGACAACAATGCGCGGAGGTACAATATTTTGTTTTAATGCATCTTACTTTGGTGCTTTTCCAGTAGAATGCTTTACTGGGAATAATTTGTCAATTATTACTTGAATGTGTTTGGTCTGTGTATCTGTGCTTATCC
Source organism: Argiope bruennichi (assembly GCF_947563725.1). Lineage (NCBI taxonomy): Eukaryota > Metazoa > Arthropoda > Arachnida > Araneae > Araneidae > Argiope > Argiope bruennichi. The sequence continues at coordinate 64,914,049 of NC_079154.1, forward strand.
ATGTAGGTTAATAGTGTTTAAAGCCTATGACTAGTTCTTCATATTTTTTTCCTCATTCACAGTTCATTATTTTATACAAATGCAATGAAGGAAAAACATTTTAATTTTTTATAGAGGTTTAAATAGAAATTTTTTTTATCTTCTAATATCAATAGAGTATAAACACATAGAAAAAGAATTTGTTAAGAATTCTAATTTGCATTTCATATGAAGTTTAAAAATCACCATAAGATAGATCATCATGTCGCTATTTAAAATTTTTCACACTCATTTCTATTTTTGTTTTCCCTGTTAAAATATGTTAAAATAATCTATGAATATAAAGTTTTCAAACATAAGACAGATTATTTATATGAAAAATGCAGTGGAAAACAATTTAATGCAGCATTGTTCAGAATTTTTTTTAAAACTCATTTTTCAGTAATTTGTATATTATTGAATAAAATGGTTAATTTATGGCTTTTTTTTAATTTGAAATAAGAAAGATTTTTGGCGGAGAAATTTTGATTAAAAGGTTAAAACTTTTCATAAATTATTTCATTTTAATTAAGTGCATAAATATATATATTTTTTACTTTCTTTTTCCATTAAACCGTTTTTAAAGATTTACTCAACAACGTTGAAAAATTAAAAAAAAAAAAAAATAAATAAATAAAAAAAAATACATACATAGGATTGAACACCCATAATGCAAAATATAATATTTTTTTACTATTATATATTTAATGTAATTTATCGTAATCTCATATATCTGTGCAAAATTAACATTAGAAATCCTGAAATGCGGAATAAAGAATTAGGATGTAAAAAATAATGGAAGAAAATAAATATAGCTACAAATATAACTAATACATATCAAATAAATGTATAAATATACTAATAAATGTTTCATAACATCAGTTATGCATTTTATAGTATGACAATGAACAATTAGGTGACGGAAATTGTTTCGAGGCTTAGTGAAGGTTACTATAATCCATTTTTCCATTATATCCATGGTTCGTTTTGATTCTTTTAATTGATTCCAGAAAGAAACAGAAACAAACCCCAAAAAGAAATCTGAATTTGTTTCATTCATAATCTGAAAGCAAAAATATAAAAAATGAATTAACAATGAGCTTAAGAAAACAACAACTACAAAAACCCGAGAGTATCAATAAGTAACTCATAATCTTGAATAATAAAAAAGAGCAATGATAACAATATGAAAAAGGTAATGAAAGTATTATCAATTTACTACTTTTTCAACATAATTATCATTCATGCTGAGGTATTTGTCCCATCGCTGATCAGTTTGAAAAACCCATTCCTATAGAACACCGTCGACCTGGTACGAGGTCGTCGTCAGATTCAAACTTCTGATCACTGAGAAATTTTTTTGTTTTCTCTCTTCCCTCTTTTTTTTTCAAAATACGAGGATTCATTCGGAAGTTTTGGGGCATCCACCCTACAACCCTAACTTAGCACCCACAGATTTTTATTTGTCTGGGTCCATAAAGAGTCTTTCGATCAGAAGTTCAATTCTGACAGTAACTTCATACGAACTGACGATATTTTATGAGAATGGAATTTTGACACTGATCCAACGCTGAGATAAATGACTCAACACAAATGAAAATTATGTTGAAAAGTAATAAATTGGTAATATTTTCATCTCTGTTTCATATTATCATTCATTGCATTTTTTATTATTGTATTCATAATTATGTCAGTTATTTATGGATATGCTCTCGTACATAAAATATAACTGACTTTAAAACCTGAATTTCGCATGTGACTAGGGATTGCAATACCGGGATACCGAATACCGGTATTTTAAGCCATTTGTACAATTTTGTAATACCGGTATTCACAAGTTTAAATACCGGTTTTTCGGTATTTGCTGGAAATTTTTAAAATTGTCTCCATTATATGTTCAGGTATAGCGAACATAGAAAACTAGTATACGTTTTTGTTTTTATGTCTCCCTAACGGGACAAATTAATTAGCTAATTAATTGCTTAAATCTAAATTAGCGAAACATGGATTATCCCTGAAAGAAAATATTGTATCCATAACAACTGATGGAGCAACAATTATGAAAAAAGTTGGAAAGTTGATTGGTGCAAATCAGCAGTTGTGCTATGCACATGGAATTCAATTAGGAGTAATTAGGAGTATTATACCAACAAAATAAAGAACATCCAAATACTTTGGATATAGAAACTTCGGATTCCAACTTTGAAAAGAGAGTGAGAGTGATATTGACACTGAAGACTATGACAATGTAATTGTTGGAGAAGATATTGCTAATGAGGATGAAATATTAACCTATCAAGAATTGCTTCCTATAATTTATAAAGTTCGAAAAATTGTTAAGATATTTAAACGTTCCCCTATAAAAAGGATATATTACTTAAATATATACTAACTGAAAATAAAACAGAATATATGTTAATATTAGATTCTAAAACACGTTGGAACAGTTTACGTCTAATGATGGAACGGTTTTTGAAACTGAGAAATCCAATCCAAAAAGCAATCATCGACTTAAACCTGTAAATTAATTTTTCAAATAGTGAATCCGATTTAATATCCAGAACTGTATGAGCTCTACTTCCAATAAAACTGACTATTGAGGCATTATGTGGGAGCGATTCTAATTTATTAACAGCTAATGCAACAATGAATTTCATGTTGCAGTCACTGAAAGAACAGCAGACATCATTATCTGAAGAATTATATATTACATTGAAAAATCGCACAGAAGAAAGGCATACCGAAATAGAAAATGTCTTATGGTATTTACATAATTATAGTGACTTTAAAAATGAAAATGAAAAACAAGAAAAGAACCAATTCATATCTGATTAAGTTTAGATTAAATTTTCTTAAAATTTTTTAACCCACAAACCTATCCACATTCAGAAGAATTCGGTTCAATTATCGAAGATTATGATGTCACTACTGTCGATAGTGAAAAGAAATTGGCTCTTCAACAAAAATTAGAATTAGCGATAAATAAAATAAGTTATAAGTTAAGAATAAAATAAGTTATATGTTTATAAGTTACAAATTATTTTTTGTGATATTTACACTCTCTAACATAACTGCCAGAAGAAAAAAAAGAAAAAACAAAGAAACACCTGTGTTTTCATTTTTTTTCTAAAATTTCTAATACCGGTATTAAAACCGGTATCCCGGTATTAAGATTTCAAAAATACCGAATACCGGTATTGAAATTTTGGTCTGGTATTGCAATCCCTACATGTGACAGAATAACTTAGTTTCTATGATGTTATCACCACATTAACAACGTCGCATTTTTTTTTTTAGTTCGATACTGACAAATAGAATATAATGTAATACCAGAAATTAGACAATGTTTTCCAAATCTTGGAAATCATAGGAAATGTGGACGGAAAAAAAATAAGCATGCATAACTAAATATTTTATGCTTTTAATTTTCTTCTTGGTATTTTCAAACCACCAGCATTTAATTCTCTGTTGATCTGAACATAGTAGTATCGAATACAGACAAGATCGTTTTCTTTTTTCCGAATTTCTCTCTTTTAATATTATAGATTTTATGTTTTGTCTATTTTTATTACGAATAGGTCACTTCTGTTATATTCTCACTCAGTTTGATATTAATATAATCTTTAATACCTCTAATATAAGTTTTCATTTGAAAGTCTTTTCAAAAGCATGTTACTTTGAAAAAGTACCTTTCACTTCTTTGTATACAAAGTGTAGAAAAAGTATTGTAACTGTCAAAAGTTTCTACTTCATTCGAAAAGCATATTTGTGAAATTATGTTTCCCCATGTAAAAATAATTCAACAATGTGGAAACAGTAACTCAAAAATGCTTTGATCTAGACGTGTGAAATTTAGTATAAGGGCTTAAGAATAAATGTAAAAATATCTCTCAAATTTTGATTGAAATCTATTCAGAGGAAGTCTGCCTGTCTTGCTATCCAGTACAAGTGAACTAAAAAAGGTAAATACAAAAAGTAAAGAACTAGGTAAATAATATGTAGTACGCTGTTTTAGCCTCTAAAGCATATATATATATAATAAATTAAAATGCGCATTCAGGTATGCATAATACATCTAAAGTATACATTTAAGTATATGTAACACATCTAAAGTATACATTTTCAAATTTTGAATCAAATGACTGTCTGTCGATCTGTACTTTCGCATGCATGTTGCACAATAGCTCATAAAAGCATTGACTTAAATCAATGAAATTCAGTATGTGATCTTAAGACTGCAACTGTAGTCATTGACAAATTTTGGCTTCAATCGGTCAGAAAAAAGACGTCCTCTATCACAATAAAAAACTATTATGTTTAAAGACTCAAAAAGTAATTGCTGTTTAGTTAGAAAGCGCATCCACCATGAAGCCCTAGCTTTATGCAACAAAAAATGAGTTGTTGGCGGATGGTTTCCAAAACTCTGTCACAATATTTGGAAAAAAATCATAATATATCTTTTTTTTTACTGATAAGAATAAGAAGTTCTATGAATGTGAGATAATTAAATTTCAAAAAAGTTGCTAAATGGTTTCGACCAAAGATGGAAAATATACCATTGATAAAAATGCCTTCAATTCAAGTTTAGGGTTTTATTTCGTAAGAAAAAGAAGCAATTGTTTTTGCATCTATCAAGTATAATTAAATAACTTGATTAATTAATGATTATATGCTAAATAGTTATTCATTAATAAATGATAATAATTTACTCTAAAACACGAAAGCATAAGATTTGGATGTCTCATTTATGTTTGCTTGTATAATGGGTCCCGATATAATCCTGTGTCCCACCAATTTCAGAATGACGAGATTTCTGAAATTGGTGGTACCTCGAAATGAGGATAAGATGCTTCCTGCATGATGGTTGGATCTCTCCACACTGGAGGGTACACAAAAAAGTTGGGGGATCTGGCGTACTTCCGGGACGTACATCCTTCGGGAAGGGTTGTACCGTGGCCGGTGATGGCAGTTAGGACTCAACCACATTCCCGCCAGTGTTGCTGTCTCATTCAAAGCATTTTTGAGTTATGTTTTTTGAACTCTCTAAAATTTCAAGTTCGTATTTTTTGATAATTACAGCACTTTTTCTATATTTATTATACAGAGAAAGATAAAAATAGAAGGAAATTATCAATTTGAAATATCAACTGAATATAAAAAATGAAATACGATTCTTTTTATTAATATTGACAATTATTAATATTTTAAATAATACCCTCTTTAATTTTTTATTTGTGCAAATACACAAATAATTCTGCGAATTTTTAATTAAAAATTTCAAATATATTTCCTTTGCCACCACCGTATTTCTGCAAACAAAGAAAACACAAAATTTTCCTAACGCTTTAATACCATTGCATCATGGGTCTATTTTTGGACGAGCAAAGTCAAAAATTAACAGTCTTAGCAAGAGATTTTAATTAATTTGCCCAACAAATTGAAATAAATAATTATATAGAACAGACTTACTTGAGCCCATTTTCGGCCTTTTCGATGTGAAAAACTTTCATATTCTGAGGCGATGGATCTATCTTGAGCTTCATGCTCGTGTACCGATTTCTGAAAAAGATGTAGAAGCCATAGAGCACGACACACGCCAGACAGAGCAAAGCATTGAAACGGAAGGCCACCCTACCACCAAATGCATTCATGATCAAGCCACCAGTCAAACCGGAAGAGGCCTTGCCTACGGAGTAGAACGTACATAAAATATTATATTTCAAGAATAGTATGATTCGCAAATATGAAAACAAGATCTTCTAAAAATTAAGCATACATATCTCAGATTTATTAATATAACAATCAAATCATACCTATGTATGAATTTCGGCAAAATGTATATTTCTTAAAGAATCAATTGTCATGTCTATATTCAGGCATTGCGAGAACACGTTACAATACTGGACGACAATATTGTAAAATATTTTATGCCACTGGATGGAGTGGAATGTATATAAAAAATAAGAAAACTCTACAAATAAACGAAAGCCTTAAGCCTTCTGCCATGAAATATTAGCAAACAATAGAAGTACATTAAATAATAGATCAATTTATTTCTATAGCTATATAATTAAGTCATGACATGTAATATTGTAATGCTGGTTCACAAATTCATTTTAAATCTTTTTCATTCAACTTTCGCGGAAACAATTATTTTCATATTACCAAAATCTTCAGAATTTATTTATTATCTTATAAATTTTACAGTGAAATTATAGAAATATTATAGGTACTAATTATGAATCTATTTCTTTAAAAAGTTGATAAATAACAGGAAATGGACATTAACGAACCTATAATAATTTATGGGAATTTTTTCCCAAAACCGGAATCTTTTATCAATGAAAAAAGAAAGAAAATTATAAATAGAAGATAATAATATAACGTTGAAGAAGGATATAATATAAAGTTAATAATATGAAAATGATGGGCTGGGAATTTTGTTAAAAGATGATTTAAAATGAAAGTAATTTTATTTAAATAAATTTACCTTATTTAAGGGGATGGTGGAATCAATTAGACACCTTTGTGAATTATTCACTTAAGGCTATGAAATTTTTTATGCATATATATTAAAAAATAATTACGTCAAATTTCTTAAAAAACGTTTCCAAATAAAAAATATTATTTTTTAAAAATTTAAAAGTGTACGATTTTTAAAAATTTTAAAACATCCCAGGCGAATTAATTTTTAATTTTTTACTTTTTATTTTTTATTTTTATTGCGCATTGTAAAATTATCTGGAACTAAACTGTACATGATTTTGTAATTCCAATTAAATGCTATTTTTTTTTCGAAATAATTTTAAGCACCCTGAATTTGTATTGGAATTTTATGTTTTATTAAACTAAAATTGATTTTTAACTATCTAAAAAAATCGAAACATAAAATGCTCATCCTATTTTATTTTAATGTTTGACCGAAAACATTATTATCAATTACATTTAAATTCTTCAAAAATTAAGAAACCTGGAACATTTTAAAGATATTTAAATCTAACTTCAAATCATTTTGAGAAAAGCCATTAAAATGCTCATTTTTTATTTGGGTTCTCCAAATATTCATTTTATTCAACAATATATTTTATAATGTTATTTGAGATGAATATAAACAAATATTTTGGTGATAAAACGATGAAAATAAAATAGTGCGTTTTTGTTCATTTTTACTTATTTCAAAGTCCACTGTCCACTTAAAAAAATTATATATTACGAGTGCTTTTTTTTATCTGAATTAAATTTAATGATTAATACAAATCTGATTTAATAGTATTGTGATTCAGTTCTATGCCAACAATATTATTGCTACGATTTATAAAGAATGTACCCACCTATGCTATAATGTATAGCTCCTGAAATCGTAATAACGGTCGATGTCAGTCCTTCTGGTGCAATATCATGGCTATGAACCACAACAGCCACCCAAAGAAGATAGTAGTTCAATATTCCAGTGGCTTCAAGGGCCAAAGCGAACCAGGGGTTTCTCAGAAATGAGTATCCAGTGGAATTGACGATATATGCCACAAAAGCCAAAATTATGATTCCTTTTGGACTTATCTTCTTCACCCACCATTTGGAAGTCAACAGAAACGGCAGTCCATACAGAGCACTTACAGATGTGATCAAACCGATGAGCAAACTGGGTGCCTGCATGTCTTCGAGATACCAGAAGAGAAAATATTTGGTGAAATTCCACGACGTGCCCAGGATAAAAATCACAATGAAAAACACTACAACGTCGATGTTCTTGAGCAAAATTAAGGTTTTCTTCCACATCTGTTCACCAGGGGAAACAACCCGCACGGGGAGTTTATAAATGACAAGGAACAAAAAGCATGTCATACCTATAAAAAGATATAATGCTCCTGCGTAATTTTTTTCGCCAACTACTGGCGATGTTACTTCTGCAATATAGCCAGCGAGAGGAGATATAAGCAAGTTACCAGAAATAGCAAAGAATCGTTCACGACCAAAATCTGAATTCTGTTCCTTTGCCAAAAACATGGCGGTTACATCCATGCAACGGTAAGTATTGGAATAAGTGGTCAAAAATAAAATGAAAAGGCCACCATAAACAAATAATAAGTAATTTGTATTTTCTTGCCGACATTGCATAATATTTGAATTTATTTCACAGGAAGATGAGCAATTTTTTGTTTGATCTGAGTAGCACCAGGAGGTATTTACATTCTGAAATTCTAAAGCACTGACATTATATACGAAGTTACCTTCTGACCTGTTGTTATAATGAGAGTTATCGATATAAATGGCGAAAGATATATTACTCAAATCCCTCCCATCAAAAATTCTACAAACAGAATCTGGGTCATTGTAAGTTAGAGAATCATTTCTAGAACAGTTTGCTTTACAGTCTCTCACATCAATTCTGCTTTCCTGCAAATTGTATCCAGTTTGAGCAACACTTTGTTGAGCATTGCAAAATAAGTTTATTTTAGGTTCTGTACAGTTTGTGCGGTCAATCTTGGGTGATAGCAGAATACACAGTACTGTGAGGGTTAAAAACAGAAGGTTGGTAACCAACACTGGTTTTGATCTTCCAATTTTATCAGCCACGATTCCAGACAGTGAACTGCCGATGAATTGGAATATTGGCGCGATAATAGTGAATGTGGACAATTCAGCAAGAGAAACTCCTCGTTGCTTGTAGAGGACGGCTATGAAAGATGGCATGAAAGACCCAGCTGTGAAAAAAAAGGGATATGAATTTTTATCAACAAAGAGACAGTGAAATATCTAAAAAAAAGGGCACAGCTTTGAGAGAAAGCAGATTAAAAAAAATTAATAATATTACATTACGGGTCGCTTATTTTGAAAGAGGTGAAAGTCCTTTTACAAAAATGATATATCCCATAATTAATAAATTGGAGTTGGCATAATTAATTAATTTTTTAGAATTTCTTAAATTTTTTTAAATCTTTAATTTCTTGAAATAAGAAAAAAATAATGGACTTGCATCGTTTTTAGAATAAAATGATTTATATTTCTTCCATTGCCTGAATTCTTCAATATATCATCTGTTATATTCACTGTTTATTAAAAAAAATGCTTGAAAACGGATACGAACAAAGCCTGTATTTTCGCCTACAGGTTGCATTATGTCTGGAAATCAATAAATACGACAAGTCATTTCTCATCATTATAAATAATGAATGAACAGTTATGTGATGATATTCATCGAAAATAGTAAGATGTCAAGGGCTATTTGTTTTCGCAAGTAATTAAAAAATATTTTTATGTATGAATGAAATGTTTTATCAGACGAAAATAGGAAGAAGATTACATTGCCTTTATAAAGAATAATTACTAAAAATGTGCTTCAAAATGCTTATACAATATTTGCAATACAAATATATAGTGCCGTGTAACTATATGTAAAAAAGTATATTTGTTACAGTAATATTTGGTTAAATGCCATAAAATTAAATGATAGTTTTGTCCTAAATCCATCCTTGGTTTCATTTGAATAATAATAATACTGAAAATTTAATACGTGTCATGAGACAAAACAATTCGTCAGACTGATTTCAGTCAAAAGGAAAGCGTGGATAAGAAAATCATAGTTATTAAAGAATAAATATTTTCTTAACTAAAAATTATTACATTGCTTTAATTTTATAAAGAAAGTTCAAATGAAAATAAGTTCTTTTATATAAAATATTGGAGATTTAGTAAAATATTTACACAAATTATCTAAATTTTGAAAATGAATAGTTTACATATTGCATGAATTAAATATTCGTTTTTTTATTTACCAGTTAACTGTTTCGACATTTCAGAAAGTGCGTGTCTAAATTGTCATAAACATATATATATTATTTAAATATAATAAATAAATAAATATAAATATAATGATTAAACAAATATTATAGAAATAAAATAATTGCCATTGAAAAAATTCGTCATAACGTTCATAATTACGTTGAACATTAGTTAAAACTCGTCATAATTACTTTTTTCATGACAAGTATACTCGTCAAAAACAGTTAACTGGTTAACGCAATTCGTAATGAAACGGTAAATCTTATTAAAAAAGATTAAATGCATTTAAATACTTATACCCTACAAAATGTTACGCTTTATAAAATATAAAATATTTACCCAAATTTTTACTATTTTTTTAAATGTTTACAAATTTTGTATAAGCATTACAGAAAACAATTATTCTGCTCTTGGAAATTGCCAAACGCCAAGAAAGAGTCCGGTGGATCTTTCATTTGAGTAATCCATTTTTAAAGAGGTATGGAAAACTCTATTGTTAAGAATGTAAAATGAATCATTTGATTATTTTCAAATACAAAATACAAACATTTAACTTTTATACTATAAATTTTACATTTTCTTACCTCCATAATAGGTAAAGAGGGCGAGTTTCAAAGGAATTAAGGGTTTATTAATGCTAATTTTGTAATCTTTACACAGCCTGATAATGAAGTGAGTCGGGTCCTGTCAAAGAATTAAAAATTGTAAGTTTCTGAAATTAAAACATACGGTAATATCATAAACTATACGAAATAACTTTGAAAACTTATAATAGAGATTCATTACTAACACAAACGCATTAAATGGAATAAGCGCAGAAAGCGATGAGTTATTCCATGATATAATAAATTGCAAACATATTTAGACATATATTTGTTTATTGGTTTTGTTTCTTGTATACATAGAGACATTTGAGTGTAACATGTGTTCTTACAGACAGAATAATAATATTTGATACTTGGTCTAAAAATATTGCCACCAAGCACAATTCCCAGCAGAATGAATACAGTATTGATGACGAAAAGAGAATCAACTTTTCGAATCAATCAATAAAGGCAGCTTTCAATTCTTCAACAGAATGAAGGCACGCATCAGTTCATATAATGCCCTCGTCATCTAACAAAGTTCAAAATTATGAACTCTGAAAGTTTCAGTGTTTCTTCAAAAAAAGACGTAAACATAACTAGCCTAAACAGCTTTGTTTGCAGCGCTTGATATTTTTGAAATTTTTCTGACTCCAATAATTTTTATAAAAATTATTTTTACTATTTTTATGGTTTTTAATACTAGAATGCTTTAATTTTTATCCTTTTAATTTATTTTCTAATTTTTAGACATTAATATATTATTTTATATAATAATAAACTTTAATATAATATTTTGCGATTCATTATTATAAATATAATCTTATAATTATATTTTTTTCATATTCATTAACAAATAGAATCATCATACAAAATCGAATATTATTAAAATTCACTTATTAATTTAGTTCTTATAATACTGTATTATCTCTTGAAACCCATGGTTGCAAAAAATTTTAGACTCCACTTTTACAAAATAAATCGTTATTCAATTCTCAACAAGCTCCATCGTTATAAACATGAAACAAATAAAGTTGAATAGATTTTTTTTATAAAAATAACATATAATTTCAAATAATTTCACTAAAACTTTAAAAATGAATAAATTACATTTGAGGTGTCTTTATGCGTTATTGGTCAAGATTTCTTACAAGATTTTTTTTTAAATCTTCGATCCGCCATTTAAAAAAAACAAGAGCAGAGAAAAAAAATTATGCATGACCAAAAAGTAGGAACAAAGAACAAAAGTAGGATTGCTTTTCGACATAATTGTCAAGAAGATCCAGGCATTTAGTCAAGTTGGTCGACAAGTTTCTGATCCCTTTTTCAAAGAACTCTGAACCACAAGTGATGTGCGATGAACTTCCTTGAAGTAACTTTGAAATTTCTTACAAGTCTGGAAGTTCTTTGAATTTTCTTTTTAGGAAAAGAATATAGATCAGGAATATGTGAACATTCACTCTCTAAAGTTCCAATTTTCCCACGCTGATCGGTCAGATTGTTGCTTGGGATTCTAGCATTCTCCGTTTCTTTCGAACTACTTAAACAAATCGTTGAACAAGATATATTGATACAGATTCGTGACTTTATACCTCTTCATCAAGAACGTACCTTAAAGCCGAGTGATTTTAACCTCTTCCCTGAATTAAAGGACAGGTTAAGAAATCAAAGCTAGAAGGCTAATGAGGAGATTCGGAGGAACATTAAGGCCCATATCACGCCACTGGCGGTACCTTTCGTCAAAGAGGATGGCAAACATAATCTATGAAAAATGTTTTAATCTTTAAGGCGATTAAGTCGAAAATTAATCATGATTTTGCTTAAATATTGGTATATTTATTTTTTCGTCATTTTTCTTTTATGGTTTATTGGAGCTTGAGAAAAAATGTTCCCGGTATTTTCTTTTCTTATATTTGCGTGTATATTTGAGTTGGGTGATAAATTTTATTTTTTGATAAGACCGCAATTCTTTTTTTGTTCAAAAAAATGTGCAAAAGACGGAAACTTGAACTAGAAAATCGTATATTTGATTCTAATAAGTTTGGTTTCCAAATTCAAGTCCTTGTATAGGATAAGAAACATGGAAATCTATTACAATGATGTTATTAGACAAGGTGTCGGATGAATTCGTAAAACTTACAAATATTATAAATTATAAAATAATACTATAATATAAATGTTTGGATAAGTATAATTGGGTGGGCGCAGATGTTTGAATTAAGAGAGACTTCTGAAGCATAATTTAAAATTTTGGTTTTAGGTTATTTGTTGTAAGGGGAGGATTGTACAGCACGTAAGTAATGTTGAGTGAATAAATTTCTGTTTGAAAGAGTGCATTTCAAACAGAAACAACAAAGTAGATTTAGCCATTTGAGGGAATTACAGCATTCGGACTGTGTTATATGATGATAAACAGTCAGATTCCAATTGTTTCATTAAGTATGTATTATTTACAACGTACAGCAACGCTCTGTGTATAATTAAATAATAGGGTGTACAAATGTGACTGCAGTGAAGTCATGAGTCAAAATAAATAAAAAAAATATATGCACGTTTCAAAAAGTTATTAAAAATAAAAACATGATGTTAAACTAAAAATTTGTTGAAGTGTGAAACCAAACTGATCAAAATATTAAAAGAGGGTGATTTGTGATTGTGATTTGTGATTTTGGCGCAAGAGCCACATTTGGCTAAGCTGCGCCATGCAAATGGTAAAATATAATATCAGGGGTAAAATGCAATAAACATAATATAAACTCAGAACTTAAAAAAACTTATGAAATGTGACAATGCATCAAAAAAGTTCAGAGTTTTAAAATAAAACCATCAATTTAAATCTAAAGAATATGGTATGAAATCATTGTTGATCACGGTCGGCACGATAATTGAGAGAAAATACGTAATTATTACACTAAATATAAGTATAAAATTTAATAGCTTTTAAAAATTTAAAGATATTTGGGTGGTGTTTTTCATCCACCAAGACTTTAAGAGTCAATGAAGTTGAATGAAAAAAGTGAATACGATGAGAGTTAAAATCAGGGCACTCAATTAAAAGACGTTTCACAGTAAAATCCACATGATATTTGGGGCACTTCGATGCAGCTTCACCAAACAGAAGATGTCTGTGCGTGAAGCGTGTATGTCCTATACGGAGACGAGTCAATTTTACGTCAACCTCACTTATAGAAAGAGCAGACCACAATCCAATAATAGGCTTGATGGAATGCAGTTTATTTTCAGTACGCTGATCCCACGCTGATTGCCAAGTAGAAAAAATGTATTTTGTCAAGGACTTCTTAATATCGCAATAGGGAAGCTTTAGAGACAAAAGGTCTGTTGCTGATTTTGCAGCTGAATCTGCCATTTCATTTCCAAAGAGACCAACATGACTAGGCACCCAACAAAAAATTATCTGAAACCCATTATTTTGTAGGGAACGCAAAGTTAATAAAATTTTAATTGCTATAGGATGCATCCTATTGTGATAGTGTGAAAGTGTTTCCAAAGAACTCATGCTGTTGGTGTAAATGGCAAATTGCCGCTGAGTGGATAGTGAAATTTTTTGGAGGGCAAACAGAATTGCCACCAATTCGGCAGTAAAAACTGAACAAAAATTGTGAAGACTTGTGGCTCAATGTATCAGACGGAAGTATAATTCCACAACCAACATGGTTGTCTGATTTCGAGCTATCCGTGAAAATTGGGGCAAAAGAAGAATACCGATAGCGATGATGTAGAAACAGCTGTTGCAAGACAGTCGGTGTAGTTGAAGATTTATCGAATCTCGAGAAGGGATTCAAAAAGGAAAATTGCGGTTCATCCCAAGGTGGGAAGCAAAATAAATCGGATGATTTAACAGCAATATTATCAAGGTCCGAGTCGTGTAGCAGAATTTTGATTCTTTCATTAAATGGAAGGATATTAAATGGACGAGCATCATACAACCGGCGAAAACCAACTGGCAATGCGATTTGACGCACAGGATGCTCTGGCATTGACAAAATTCGGAAGTAATATAAAGTGGACAATTTATTACGCCTTAAATTAAGGGGCAGTTGGTGGCAAATAACATACAAACTCTCAACTGGAGAAGTACGAAATGCACCTGAGCAGATTCGTAAAGCAGAGTGGTGCACAGTATCTAGTCTTTGTAAAACGGAAGCACGGGCAGACCCATACACCATACAACCATAATCGATGCGTGAAAGAATGACCGCTTGATAAATACGGAGAAGGGAGGTTCGATCGGCGCCCCAAGATGTTCTAGAGAGCACCTTTAAAATATTCAAGGCCCTCTCACACTTCTTTCGCAGGTTAAGAACATGAGGAAGGAATGTTAGTTTGCGATCAAAGACCACACCCAAAAATCGTATTTCATCAACTACTGGGATAGGCGTATTGTGTATTTGGATAATAGGATCCAAATGCAGTTTTGCTTCCGGCAAAAGGGCACGCATCTACTCTTCTCAGGAGAAATGTTATGCCCGTTATTATTGCACCAATCTACCACCTTATCAACAGCATTTTGAAACTGTCGCTTAATGACACTCATGCTATTACCCTGGCAGGAGATCTGCAGGTATTCAACATAGAGGCTTCCATGAACTGATGATGGCAGATGATTCAAGATTTGGCTCAAATGAACGATAAAATGAGTGACACTGAGGACACTTCCCTGAGGGACACCCTCATCTTGTATAAAATATTTTGAGTAAAAATTCCCAACACGAACTCGAAATTTTCGATAAGATAAAAAGTTAGTTAAAAACATGGGTAGTTTTCTTCTAAAACCAAAGTTAAAAATTGTTGAAAGTATGCCATAGCGCCAGGCACGGTCATATGCTTTCTCAATATCGAAGAATATGGAGACAAGGTGATTTCTCCTAACAAATGTGTTGCGTATTTCAGTTTCAAGTAAAACAAGGTTATATATAGTAGATATACCTTTTCGGAAACCACTTTGCAACGTGGAGATGCATCCTTGTTTCTCCAATTCGTTGATCAGGCGAGCATTGACCATGCGCTCGAAGGTTTTACATAAACAATTTGTAAGTGCAATTGTACACTTACAAAGCGCAATTAAAAGAGGGATCTTATAGCGTGTATTGAGCGTGTAAGATAGCAAAATACCGAAATTCGCTTCTGAACCAAGATAATAAAATGTCTTTAAAAATTGTTTCGACTTACAGAAGGGTCAAGGTTCTTTTCATCTCTGTTGTTTCCTGAAGTTTCATTGTCGAGTAGGGAGGCCTGAGTGATCAGAGAATCGTTTCCAGCCCTTTTACCCATATTAGGTGGCAAGTCGTCAGTCGGAGTAAGAGGCTCGGCCACTTCTGAATTACGAAAGAAAAGAATGTAATATTATAAGGGTACGATAGTATAAAAATTGATGAAAATTATGAAAGTATATAATAAAAGACAAAATTATGGTATTACTGAGGTGATAATTAATAAGTCCAAATGTGTCCAAATATTAACATATTGATTGATAGAATTTTTTATAAATTAGCTAAAAACTACTATGAGTTTTATTTTTATCAGGCTTATTTTGTCAGAATATATAAAGATCTATATCTATACTTATAATAAAGCTCAATGTGTGTGTGTGTTGGCGCTCTACAGGCCAGGTCATTTGACATACAGCTATCAAATTTGGTACATGTATACCTTAGAGGTCGGGAATGTGCACCTGGGGTCCCTTTTTTTGAAATTTTAATTAGAATTTTAATTATTAATTAAAAACTAACTTTACCGCCAAAAAAAACTTCCATTTTCCCCACCGCCAACTTTTCCGCCAAAAAAATCTTCCATTTTCTCCACCGCCAAATGAGTAAGGCTTCAGTTTTTTCTCTCCCAACAGTAATGAGGCTAGGGTTAACATTTTTCGGCGGATTATTTCAAACTATTCTGTTTATTTTCTTAATGTTTTATGCATTTAAAATTAAACATTGTTAATTAATCCATGTTTCAGATTCATTCTGAAGTACTTTTGAATTAAAATAACACAGAATAAAGGAAATTAAAAATGTATAATCTGCATAGCGTTACCCCAACTGGCGTAGAAAAATTCACGCACTTGCGTTAACGTAACTGGCGAAGAAAATTCACGCATGCGCATTGTTTTCTGACTGTTGACATGGCAACCAACGGATGATTTAAATTATTTTTAGGTCAGTTGCATGCTTTTGTAAGTAAATTGTATTTATGTTAGTTATATATTTTTTGTATATGCTTATAGTTTTAAGTACATCGTTTTTTAAGTAGTTTTTTTAAACATGTTTTCGACCGATTATTTTAAGCGATTCATTTTATTTTCTTAGTGTTTGATACATTTAAAATGAAACATTGTTAATGAATCGATCTGTTCATGATGAATCTGAGAAAATTTTGTTGACAAATTTTTGAGATATTACATAAATTAAGAAAGATATTCTTTAGTGCCCATAAAGTTTAAAGGCTCAGTGACTCTATTATCAGTAATCATATTATTAAAAAAAATGCTTTCTTTCAGTAAAAAATATTATTATATTAATTGCAGATTAATCATTTACACTTTAATTTGAAGCATAAATTCTACGAGGGGTAACAGAAAATTAGAGAGATACATATCACGTTATGACTGAAGGCCTTTATAATATTATGAGTGAATTATATGACTATTAAAATTTGAAGTTTTAAAATATTTGCTGAAGAATCTATTAAAGTTGGAATTGCGTAAAATATTTAATGGTACGATCGGAGTTTAACCCCCTGCTTGGCATAATTTTTAAAAATCGCCAACAAAGGCCTTGCGAAATGTTCGAAAGCAAAGGAGCAGATGTTCAATTATAGTGCATAATAAAGATTGTCAGCTTTGGCGCGTTATCGCAACTTGTCGAAGAAGGGGGTTAAACTCCGGTTCAACCTATTTAATTATTAAAATTTAAACGAACATTAAGATTGGCGAACCGGCTGGTCGCCAAAGGCGGCTAGTATATATATAAAACGCTAACGTATGTGGTACAGAAATGCGAACGTATTAATAATTGTCGAATGGCAACGTTAGTCAAATACGAACAAAATATCATACGTATATCAAACTGTTTCCTTCATGGAACATTTGTACTGAATGAAATGCTCCATTTATCTAATTAATGGAGCTGCAAAATAGTATTAGAAGTGTTCCGGAGATAGTTCGCCATGTCACGAAAGAGGACATTCAATCAGAGGTAAAAAAGCACAAGAAAATCAAGAAATAAGCTTCAGGCAAAAAGATTAATCAAACAGAAACATAGGCTTAGCTGTTGCCAGATAAGTAATCGTGGTAAGAATTAAGTTTAATGTAGGTACTATTATAAAATATTCTAAATAGTTACAATATAATGCCACGTACAATGTATGCGTTCTGGAATTTAAATGATTTTTAAATTTACATCGCAATGCTTTTCATTGAAAAATATCTCTTTAGTGAAATTTTACAAAACATTTTGGTTTCTTTTTAGTTCTACATATTGTTCAATTTGCCAACATTTCTTTCTTTCAACTAATAATTCAAAGCCTACAATGATGAAAACAGTATCAATGAATAAAATTTTTTAAATCAAAATTTAGAATAGTAGATTCAGTTTCTGTTAAAATAAGTATTTATTTAAAATTTAAATGAAAATGAAAAAAATTAAACAATGCCAATTACCTTATGCCAACAAAAGCAACGTCTTATCAACTCAACAAATTAATGCTCGAAAAATAAAGACAGTACAAAAAAAAAAAATCCACGAATTTATTGCACAAAGCATCGTAAAAGGAGACTGCATAATTTAGAACAGTTGTGAATCCATACAATTTGATAAAAAGAGAGAAAACCAGTTATTTTCTCTAAAATTTTTAATAATTTTAAATTAGTCATCTATCATACCAATGCATAAATTAATTTTACATCAAAACGTAATTGCCATATTGATTAAAATTTTAACTGAATCAGTGGAACAAGAATAATCGTCACGCACTTCTATAAATGCAATGTCACTGCAGCTAATTGATTCTAAGAAAACTATTTTCATTCCAAAAATTAACCTTTCATCATCAATCCAACCATCATTTTCGAAATTAACAGAATATAGCTCTTACGAAAAATTGTTTTTACAGAAACTGTTAATATGACTAGATATGAGAGTTTTGAAGAACTGAATTAAACTTTTCAAATTCTATATTTAATCATGAGAAATTTTATCTAGATATTTCAGAAGTTATTAAATATGTCTAAACTTTTGCATCATTTACCGAAAATGATAATTAAAAAATCCATGATGACTTATTTCTGTCGTCAAATATTCAAAGTAAATTGTGAATACATTCACAGAAACTATCTTTACTCCTTTACGTATACATGGCATGAATTATCTAATTTAACACGACAAAAGGCATAATTATTTTTTTATTAAGAGAGATGGATGAATTTGTGGACTTCAAAATGTTTTAATATTTTCTAAAAAGTGGCATTGAATATATTCGGGGCAAACATAATTTTATTAACTACTACACTTCACTAATTCTCATAAAGTACAGATATTAAAGCTTCCCATATATATTAGTATAGAGATACTACAGAATTTTCTCTTATAAACGGTAGGTTATTTTATAAGCTCTAATAAAAATAGAAAAAAATACCTTTATTTTGCTCGTTTTTTGAAAATTTAAATTTTAAAGATAAATAAAATTTAAATTTAAAGATAATAATAAATAAATAAAATTTTCGTCGTCTTTTTATATGAACCGCTGATAAAAATCTATTAATTCATTTCCTTCTTATTGATATATTATTAAATTAAATTGAAAAATGTTAGAATGTCTAAAAACTATTTAGAATAAATAAAAATACAAGTTTCTTTGAGAATTAGTATTTTGGAATAATTTCTCATTAAATAATGGGATTAAGTGTTTTTTATACGACCGTTTTATACTAGTACGTAATTTCTCTACACATCGATACAATAGATCATTAAATAAAAATAATTGTCTTTCTTAGTATCATTCCAATAATAAATACCAGCATAATAAAATATATCATCAATACTTTTTCAATATATAAATATATATAAATTTTCAAAATTAAATTAAGTTCGAAAGAATATATATCCTTTTATTTCACTAACAATGAAACTCCAAACTGAACAAAAAAAGTGGATATTATGTTATCAAATCTTCAATATGTGAAAACATATATTTATATAATCATTAGTATTTATATTCATTAATAAAATTTTAAAAATTAAACAAAATAAAAATTTAAATCTGAATGAAACTTTTAAAAGTCTTACCAGTGATATGGAATCGTTTAATAATCGTATTCCACTTCTAACTAGAATGCTTAAAACTTTCAGCGCGAGGTTTTAAGATCATTACATCATCAGAAATTGATGCCATTACGGCAGCACTAATGTATTCTGCGCATGCAAAACGAAATAGCAGCTGTTGCTGTAGAGCTTGCTTTTTCTCTTTTAAAATTAAATGTGATAATTTATGTATTTATTGAATACTGGGAAGTTACCATAATAGAAAGAATAAAAAATCAACTTTATGAACAATCAGTATATTCGGCGTTTATATGAAATAACGTTCTCTACAGATGGCGCTACAGTTTGCGTATTGTTTTTTTTTTCTTTCAAATAAATAATCTCGCTCTGGAAATAAATGTAAAAATATCGTTTGCGTTATTTCGAACTCATTAGCTCACTTAACTCATTTCGAGCTTAATATAAGATTTCGTTTAGAACAAATTCTCGAACTATTTGATTTTCTTCTGGCTACAGAACTAACAGATGAATCTATTTGTTATAACTACTATCCTACAATGCCATACAAAGCATTGGCGGCTATAAATAAAGTTAACAATTTTATACGGATGGAGGGAAGATGTACCTTTATTAGATAATATGCTTGAAAGTTTCAGGGAGATTACGCCCGCTGGTTTACTTGGCATGTTCACTTGAACAAGATTTGTCTTCAGTTCTGGATTTCTTGAAAAATTTTATAGAAATAAAACATTTTGATCTAATGCCCACAGACTAAATACTATCTTTTTAGCTTAAGATATATTTTGCTCACGTGAGTTTTCGTGTAAACCAACACTTATGAAATATAATTCCAATAAAGTTTTTTCTCGATGTTTAAAATGTGGAGATTCAAAGAAATGACGAGGTTGAATCGTTTGACAATTACAATAATTTCTTTT
Organism: Argiope bruennichi; assembly: GCF_947563725.1. Taxonomy (NCBI): domain Eukaryota; kingdom Metazoa; phylum Arthropoda; class Arachnida; order Araneae; family Araneidae; genus Argiope; species Argiope bruennichi. The sequence continues at coordinate 64,934,644 of NC_079154.1, forward strand.
AACTATAGCTTCGTATATGTGAAAATGTTTCAAAATCGGTAATGATTTAATTCCATCAGAGCTCAGAAAATACGAACAACAACAAACGATCAACAAACTCTAGAAGCAGTTTCATGGATTGAACTGATTTTACAAGATAAAAATTTCAATGAGAGTTCAAAATGTTAATAGGTTTGCTCCTTTAACGTTATCACCTTTATGTTATCAGTTATCTTACTTAGTATCATTACTTATTATTATGACATTAACTATTTTTACTCTTAAGTTATAAGTTTACTCATAGTTATATTACACTGATTTTATCTTAAAGTTCGATAAAAAGTGTTTTGATCACATTTTATTAATTTTTATTTTTATAAAGATTAGAAATCTTTTTATGATAACAAACAGAGGAGGTGGTGCGAATGAAAAATTGATGGGGTTCGCTTGTCAAAACTTAATTATCGAATTTTTTTCTGCTAATTTTTTACTAAAGATGACCAATGTTTGGGCCTCCATATCAAGTTGATGATGACCAAATGCTCGCCATAAAAGATTAGAAACATCTTATAACAGCTCTTGAGGTTATTGAAACTCTCGAAGCTCATTTTTCAACCATCTCCATACATATAAAACGGCTGGTTCGAGTTTTAATTTACACAATATTTGAAAGAGATTTAATGAATACAACATATCAAACTTGAAATGCATACTTCATTGAGTATTGAAATTAACCATTTTTGAAACGAATGATTTATGATAATGAAAAGGGAATTATTTGCCTTAACAACAAATAAAAAACTTCTAGGAAAACTCATGAGCCAGCACAAATCAAGACCAAAGTTAGATACTTGAATTATAGTATTAATTTGATAAATTACAAAAAAATATTTTATATTTTTAATCACTGTTACAAACTAGTAAAATTAAATGAAATATCAAAAGAAAAATATAAAAATGTCCGTAACGTAGGCATTTGTTAAGAATCATGTATCTATATGACAATAAAAGGCTATTATGCTTAAAAGACTAAAAAAGTAATTGTTGTTTAGTTAGAAAGTGCATCCATCATGAAGGCCTGACTTCGTGCCACAAATACAGATTTTCTAACGATTTTACAAAATTCTGTCGCAATGTTTGGAAATATATATATACATATTTCCAATATATAGATAATTAAAGATAATTAAATTTCAAAAAAGTTGCTGAATTGTTTTGATCAAAAATGGAAAATATACCATTGATAAAAAATGTGCGATTAGTACTTAAATGCATTCAATTCAGGATTAGAGTTTTAATTCTTAAATAAAAAAGCAATTGTTTTTGCATCCATCAAGTATAATTGTAATCAAGTATAATAACTGCTAAATATTTTTTCATTAATAATTGATAATAATTTACTCTAAAACACGAAAGCATAAAATTTAGATGTCTCATTTATGTTTGCCTGCATAATGGGTCCTGGAATAATTCTGAGTGTGCCCCACCAATTTCAGAATGACGAGATTTATAGTCGTAAACATTGTTTCTGCTTACTGTAAAGAAGAGTCCTCCGGGGGGGGCACCTCGAAATGAGGATGAGATGCTTCCGGCATGGTGGTTGGATCTCGCCACCCTGGAGGGTACACTAATAAGTGGGGGATCTGACTCCTCCCATCGATGACGTGACGTACTTCCTTCGGAGAGGGTTGTACCGTGGCCGGTGACGGCCCTTAGGACTCAACCACAGTTCCCGCCAAAGTTGCTGTTGCGGCGGTTCGGTCATTCAGTTTTATGGTTTAAATCCGTGTGCCTTCGTGGCGAGTCGGAGAGTTAGATGGTTGACTTACTGTAAAGAAGTAACCCCAGGAAGGGGGCACCTCGAAATGAGGATCAGATTCTTCCGTATGGTGGTTGGATCTCTCCACCATTGAGGGTATACATAAAAATGGGGAATCTTTCTCTTTCCCATCTATGACGGCACTTACTTACTTCGGGAAGGTTTGTATCGTGGCCGGTGACGGCCCTTAGGACTCAATCACAGTTATCGCCAGTGTTGTTGTTGTGGCGATCCAGACATTCAGTTTTTGTTATCCGTGTGCATTCGGGAGGGTCGGAAAGTCAGTGATATGACTTACTGTAAAGAAGTTATGCGCTACTTGATTAGATAACTCACAGCATCAATTAGGAAGGAATGCCTCCTGCTGCAACTCAGATGGATACATATATTTATGACAGTTTTTTCTTAAAAATTTATTAAATAATTTGGAAAATTAAACTAAAACTAAAGTGGTGGAAGTCATTTAATATCACATCAACTTAATATAATTTTTTATAGTTTTGGTGCTGGCCCAGTGATGGGCAGGGATGGCTCCTTGTGGGCCGTCACAGTCTCTGACTCACCTCCTCGTGGTAGCACCGGGCAATGGGCGTCGGATGGCTTAACGGTCCCGGCGTCTAGCTAACGAGTCAGGGGCGCAACCCCCCCCCTTGGGCTGCCAACCCATCGAGGGAGAGAATGATGGCCCTAACCGAAAAACTAATAAAACCCACTCCTCCCAAGGAGTGGTACCATCTTTTCAGCCAGTCGCTGCTCCTAGCCCTGCTCAACCAGCCGTCGGGGTCACGCCGTTGTTTCGGTGTGACGTGTGTGATCGAGTGTTAGGATCCAAAATTGGCCTGGAAGTACATTCTAGACGAGCCCACCCTGTGGAGGCCAATAATAATATAAATGTCGATAGAACTAAAAGCAGGTGGAGTGAGGAGGAGTCTTTGATGTTGGCCAAGGCTGAGGCGGAACTGACCATAAGGGGAGGTATACGTTTTATGAATAAAGAGCTGGCGGGATTGTTCTCTGAGAGATCGGTAGATGCGATTAAGAAGAAGAGACAATCCCAGCCCTATAAATTAATGGTCAAAAACTTTATGGAGGCTCTGGCGGGTCCATCTCCACAGCTCTTCCTCCCCTGAGTGCAGAACACCGCACTCTCGCCTTTCCTTCGGCCCAGGAAATAATAGAAATTGGGGAAACTATGGCTCCTCCCACTGCGGGCCCACCTGTAAGCTCTCACTCCACAGGGCCCCAGGCCAAGCCCGAATGTGACTTAATCCCGATCGTGGCTTTATATCGTGGGCCACAAAGGACAGAGGAACAAGAGCTGGACGTATTAACCTGGGCAATGTTACATGAGCTACCGCCCAGTAATGGAGTTTTCTCCGCTGTGGATATTGTATTGAAGCTAAATAAAGACTTTCCAAAAGAGGTCTTCCTCGGACATCTCGCATCGGTTATTGAGAGCGCCGTGCGAGAAGTAACATCGTCCGAGGCGCAGAAGCGAAAAAGGAACCTTCGCTCTGCAATCCACAGCAACCAGCTCACCAGGCGTCAAGAGCACAAACGCCAATATGCTCTAACCTAGAACCTCTATAAGAAAAATAGAGGCCGTTGTTATAACGCCCTTATTAACGGGTCGCTGGGCTATGAGTTTAAGGTCACTCAGGCCTTTGCTCAAGACTTCTGGGTTCACACAATGACGCCTGGCAAATGTTCCCTTCCCGCCCTTCCTGCAAGGCGAACATCTCCCTCCCCTGACGTTAAGGTAGCAACGTTATGGGGGCCGATTCTTTATGAAGAAATTCAGAGAAATATTCCCGCTCTGAATTCGGCTGCAGGACCCGATCGGATGACTCCGCACCAACTACGCAAACTACCCTGGGAATTTTTATGCAAAGTTATGAATTTGTTCCTTTGGTGCCGAAGGGTTCCTGCCTCCCTATTGGCAGCCCGGACTGTTTTTATTCCAAAATGTACTTCACCCACAAGTCCGGGCGAGCTCAGACCAATTTCGATTGATAATGTCTTGGTGAGGCTCTTTCATAAGATATTGGCCAACCGTCTTAGGGCAGCAATTAAGCTTGATCCACGCCAAAAGGGATTTGCGCCTCTGGATGGTATGATGGAAAATACGACGGTACTTGAATTTCTCCTCTCCAAATTTTAAATTTTACACGGAGAGGAGAGAACTACACATTGCTTCCATCGACCTCCAGAAGGCCTTCGACTCTATATCCCAAGAGGCCCTCCTGAGGGCTCTAGAGGACCTCCACCTGCCACAAGTTTATATTAATTATGTGGAGGACGTGTACAAAAACTCGTACACGACTCTAGAGTTCGATGACGGACGGCACACCACTGTTCGTCCAACAGTGGGGGTCAGGAAGGGGGATCCACTTTCCCCCTTATTATTCAATATAGCCCTAGACGTGTTTCTTCGGAGCCTCCCAGACAACATAGGAGCTCAGGTGGATGGCAGTCGGTTAAATGCAGTTGCATTTGCCGACGACATTATTTTATTTGCCTCCACAGCTAGGGGATTGCAGGAACTTTTGAATTGCTCAAACATGTCCCTAGGTGCTCTTGGGCTAAGGATCAATTTTATGAAAAGCTTTACTTTATCCTTAGTCCCCAGTGGGCGTGACAAGAAGACCAAGATCACTTCTGGTTCCTTCTGGGTTGGGAACACCCCAATTCCGCACCTCGGTGTGGATGCGGAGTGGACCTACCTGGGAGTTCCCTTCACGCCTACTGGAAAAGCAAAAGTTAAGATTCTAGAGCACCTTCGACCCAAATTGGAGGTTCTGACCAAGGCACCTCTCAAGCCACAGCAAAGATTATTCTTTTTGAGGTGCCATCTCCTACCCGGTGTCTATCATCTACTGGCCTTAGGAAGGGCTTGTCCCTCCTCATTCAAAAAGGCCAACACTGTGGTAAGGGGATTCATTAGAAAATGGTTGGACCTCCCGGTCGACACCCCCGTCCCGTTTTATTATGCTGATGTTGAGGACGGGGGCCTGGGTGTGCCTTGTCTCCGCTGGTCTGGAGTTAGACTACGCCTTGACCGCTTAAACTATTTAAATCATGTTTTAGCTTTTAGGGATGTTAGTTGTTCCCTTTTTAATAATTTTAACTTTTCGACGGACCCTGCAGGACAGGTGTCCTCTAGCTACATTGAACGACAGCGGTCAAATGTTCAACAAAGTCTACTCCAAGACGGAATTATATATGATTCCAAAAATAAACAGCGGCAGATGTGGGCTGAGCGGCTCTATGCCTCAGTGGATGGTAGTGCACTGAGGGCTTCAAGTAAGACCGCTGGACAGCACACCTGGGTTTCGAATGGGACATTCCTTGTCAGTGGGAGAGATTATATTAATATGATTAAGGCCCGCATTAATGCTCTCCCCACTAGGACAAGGACAGCTAGGGGGCGCCCCAATAAACCAAGGAACTGTCGGGCCGGGTGCGCCGCCCTAGAGACACCCAATCATGTGGTCCAGCAGTGTTTTAGAACACATGGCCTGCGAATAAAGCGGCATAATGCTATATCAAATTATATAAGCCGCTCCCTTCAACAGAAGGGGTTCCAGGTCGCAGAGGAGCCCATCTTTCCTCTGCCCGCTGGTACCCTTAAGCCCGACTTGGTGGCAAACAAGAACGATACTGCACTCGTCCTCGATGCCCAAATTGTAGGGGACGGGGTGGAGCTGGACTCCGCCCACAACGCCAAATGCCTAAAATACTCCATTAAGCCTTTGGAGCAGGCGGTGAAAGTGCAGACAGGCACCCAAAAAGTAATATTCTCCAGCATAACACTAAACTGGAGGGGCGTCTGGTCACCTAAGTCGGCACAACTGTCTAACTAACTAAGTCTGCGATTGGGTGTCATAAAGTAAAGTGACTTATCCGTCCTCGGAACACGCGCCATTATCGGCTCTATGGCGTGTCACCGACGGTTCGGACTTATGAACACCCACACAAGTGGGGGGATGTGGAGCAGGACGGGTGTCGGTTGACTGGCTGACCCTTTTTACATATGGGGTGCTGCCTAGCCCCAATTATTATTATTTTTAACTAACATCATTTTGCTTCTCCTTTTTATCATCTAGGCAAAATCTTTCCTTCTTCAACATCTCTGATTCTATCTGGAAATTAAAAAAATAAAGAAGTAACCCCAGGAAGGGGGCACCTCGAAATGAGGATCAGATTCTTCCGTATGGTGGTTGGATCTCTCCACCATTGAGGGTATACATAAAAGTGGGGAATCTTTCTCTTTCCCATCTATGACGGCACTTACTTACTTCGGGAAGGTTTGTATCGTGGCCGGTGACGGCCCTTAGGACTCAATCACAGTTATCGCCAGTGTTGTTGTTGTGGCGATCCAGTCATTCAGTTTTTGTTATCCGTGTGCATTCGGGAGGGTCGGAAAGTCAGTGATATGACTTACTGTAAAGAAGTTATGCGCTACTTGATTAGATAACTCACAGCATCAATTAGGAAGGAATGCCTCCTGCTGCAACTCAGATGGATACATATATTTATGACAGTTTTTTCTTAAAAATTTATTAAATAATTTGGAAAATTAAACTAAAACTAAAATGGTGGAAGTCATTTAATATCACATCAACTTAATATAATTTATTTCCTTTTTTTTTTCTTTTATAAATCTACTAATATAATTGAATGATAATTGCTTAAATTTCCGCTTAAATCATATCATGATAGTAATTTTAAGTAACTTTAACATCTGATGAAATATTTTGCAAATTTAGAATTAAGATTGCTGTAATATAAAAATTAAATGATTTTTTTTAAAAATAATTTTAGATACATTTATAAAAATTTGCCGATATTAATCATTTCCACTAATATTTTACAAAACTTCTTAAAGTAGTAATACCCGTTTTAGTGTTTCAAAACGAAAGAGAGCAAAAAAAAATATAAAAACTTGGGGGGAAAAAATGAATTGTATAAAAAAAAATGCTTTCAGTATAAAAATATATTAGATTAGCAGAATTACTTTCTCATTAATATAAATGTTTTTTATACATTATCTTCTATTTGTATTTTTATTTAAATAAACTAAAAAGCATTTTTTTGAAAATTTTAATTTAGATTTTACTACTAGCATTACTACTACTTAATAATTTTTTTAAAAAGTACCCTTGCTTGTGCTGACATCTATATGTATTTTCCATTACCAAAGATATCTTAATCTGTCTTAAAAATGAACAGATGGCAGCACGTTATTTCTTAATGCAGAAGTAAAAAAATGATGTCAATTAAAAAGGAAATTAAAAATTCGGTCGATGGTTTGGTCATTTTTTTCAACTGCAAGTGTGGATAAAAAAAAAGAATTTGGGGCATGTGATAAAGAAATTTGTAGAAATAAATGTGAGAAGAAAAATCCTGTGCTTTAATGTGGTTTATGCAACTTATAATCCGTCGAACATTTCTTTTCAATAGCATTAAAAAAGTAAAGTCTGCAGTGATTAATAATTTCTTGTTTTATGCAGATACTTCTTCATTAATTTCTACAATTTTGTACTACTTGATTATCAAATTTATGTAAATTATTGTTATTACAAGTCCCTTTGATAATATACGTGTTTATTATAATTTAAAATGATTTTACCTGTAGTTAAAATAATATATATATATATATATATATATATATATATATATATATATATATATATATATATATATATATATATATATATATATATATATATATATATATATATATACATTTAAGGGATGGCAATGTGTCCTTTTGCCTGGAGTGTCGGAAGTACTAGAGTGGATACTCACTAGGGAAAAACTGAGAAGATAAATGTTTTGCTATTTATTCTGCGTTTCCTACTTTTATTAACATTTTTATTTTTTTTTCCTATATCTATACTATTTTATTTTTTATTCTATTTTTATTTTTATTTGGTAAAGGGCATTACCTACTATATCAAACTTTAAGAATATATTAACATAACGCATTAAATTAATATTAATGAGCACTCATTGGGTTTTGATGGCAAAGCTTTTAACAACAGCATACTGTTCGGTGTGACTGGAAATGAATTAGAAATTGATGTTTCCATTTTAAAGCTACTGGGATAATTACGCCATCTAGTGGCCGAACAAGACTATAAGTATTTGAATGTCAGTGCGAATCAGGGAAGGAGAGATGCTTGAGGAACACTTCCTAATGGCACAAAGTGCTTTATTGCGATGTTTGTGCAAAATCTTTAGGATACTGTACTGCATTCAAAATAACGCGAAGAGTTACAATATCATATTTTAATAAAATTCACGAACGACTGAGATTCCACCATGATGGCTTCCTAGAAGAACGCTTTGCTTGGAATAATTTATCAATTATTTTAATGCGATTGATCTGTGTATTTTTACTTGTCCGTGTAGGTTTATAGAGTCCACTAATTCTGTGGCACAGAAACAGAGTGGTGATATAATTGTCCCCCAAATCAAATGGTATCTTAAAATGGGAATTAAGAAAAGAAATAACTTACGATGGTTTGACAAATGGTATATGTCCAAAAGAAAAAAAAAAGAGAGTAACATAAATTTATTTCTAATCCAGTAATAAAAATAAAAAAAATACCATCATTGTTTATCATTGTTTAAAGAAATGCATAGAAATCTCGGAATTAAGAAAGAAATAAAAAAAGTTGAGGATGTTGACTTAAGTACAGTACTGACGGTGCGAGATAATCTTAAAACGCTGAAAGACATGACTTTAAAAAGATTTTTACCAATGATTTGAAAGTTTTAAAGTCTTTGGGTTTCTTTTGTTATGGAACGAGAGAATTTAGAGGAGAATTTTAAGGAGATTTCCTTATGTTTCTTTTTTAAGTGATGACTTGCTCCTTGTTTAACAGGAAGATAGGGTTTGGGGAAGATGAGGTCAGAGATTGAACACTTTGTGTTGGCTGTGGGCCAACTACCTAGAAGAGGATATCAGTTCAGCGAATCGGTGTTATGGACGGTTTACTTTAAAGACAGGCTACAATAACTCATGTCGATACCGCTTCTTTCAGTAATGGCAGGGTGGTCCATTTTGCACAAGAAAAAAAAGTGTTCGTCAATAAGAAAAGCCTATAACAAGTTCCTCGCATTTTTTTCCCCTAACCAAACACCGTAATAAATACACCATAAACCAAACACCGTAATAAAATAATTTAAATTTTTATGAAGGTTTGAATAGAATACACTTTTATCTTCTAGTATTAATCAGAATATAAACATGTAGAAAAGGAATTTGTTAGGAATTTCAATTTGTATTTCATATTGTCTAAAAATCCTCATAAAGTCGATCAATACCACGCTATTTCCAATTTTCCACACTCATTTCTATTCTCATTTTATCTGTTAAAATATTTTAAAATGTGCCATGAATACAAAATATCCAAACAGGCAGTCAGATTATTTATCAGAAAAATGCTGTTTATGGAAAGACTTTTTAATGTAGCACTATTTGGGAATGCGTTTTAAAAATCTTTTTCTATAATTTTAATATTGAATAAAATAATTACTGTTTGATTTTTTAATTTGAAATAAGAGATTTTTAATGAAGACATTTTAATTAAAAGATTTTTTAAGATTTACACAACAAATGTAAGAATTAAAAATTATGTATATAGGGTTGAATACCCATAATTCAAAATATAATGTTTTTTGTAATATTTTAATATATAATATTTATTCTAATATTTTAATATATAATATTTATTCTAATATTTTAATATATAATATTTATTCTAATATTTTAATATATAATATTTATTCTAATATTTTAATATATAATATTTATTCTAATATTTTAATATATAATATTTATTCTAATATTTTAATATATAATATTTATTCTAATATTTTAATATTTAATGTAATTTGTGTAAATATCATATATTTGCGCAAATAAAACGTTAGAAATCATGAAATATGAAATAAAGAATTAGGATCTAAATAATAAGTAAAATCGTTTATTAGGATGGAAGAAAAATAATAAAAATAGCTACAAATATAACAAAAATATATCAAATAAATGTAACAAATATACGAATAAATACTTTATAAAATAGATTATGCTTTTTATAGTATCGCGATGAACAATCAGGAGATGGAAATTGTTTCGAGGCTTCATGAAGGCTACAACATTCCATTCTTCCATTATATCTACGGCTGGTTTTGATTCTTTTTATTTGTTCTAGAAAGAAACAAAACAAAAAGGAAATCTGATTAATTGGTTTCACTCATAATCTGAAAGCAAGGATGTGAAAAACAAACTACCGAAACTTAAAAAAAAACAACAAAAAAAAAACCCTACAAATACGAGGGAGTATAAATAAGTAATGCGCATAATCTTGAATTCGATAATAAATAAATAAAAAAGCGACGAATGACAGTACGAAAGCTGAAATGAAAGTATTATCAGCTTATTATATTTTTATTCTTACTGAGTAATTTTCATTGAGATTTAAATTTGTGATCGTCTCAGTCTCCCTCCTCTCCTTTCTTGCAAAATTTCTAGAATTCATTTAGAAGTTTTGGATCATTCCTCCTACAACCCGGACTTGGCACCCACAGATTTTTTATGACAAAGCAGCACAAATGCAGGCTTGTCAACTTAATTACATCTTTCAATTTCCACTGACATTAAATATATAAATGATGAAAATAATGCTGTAGTCAATACGTTATTCAAAATTAAGGAAATTTCATCAATAAATCATAATCAAATAGCTTCTGAACAAACTCAAGAGGATGAATTAAAGAGTTAGCAATAACTACTTTATTTGAATTTAAAGCAGTACCCTCTACCTTCAAGGAAATATTTGTAATATGATCAAAAAATCATTATTATTCATTTTTTCGAGACTGATTTGTCCATTACCTCTATGGTATAAGGATTAAGTTGATGTCTAGAAGAGATGTCTAGACTTTATGTTAACAAATATCTCTTCAAAATACTTTCTGTTAGAACGGGAATGAATAATATTGATCAAAATGGTTCAAGACGATTTCTTCTCGTATTATTAAAATATATTAGAAACTTAATAGACTTTTTTTTCAAACATGAATTTTTCAAAACATTTATTTAACTTAATGGCGAAAGGTTCGGTCTCCTCAAAATTTATAACATGCATACTTTGAGTTTTCCTTTAAATAAAAAATATTCCAAAAGATGAAAATTAAAATCTGTTGGGTGAAAAAAAAGATCAGAAAATAAATTTAATTTCTTGTGCTTAAATATAAAATAATGATATAAAAAATTAAAAATTAGATTGTTTTATTTTTAAAAAATTCATTACTAAATAAATTAAGAATTCATTTATTAAATCTACGCCGTTTTATACTTTTTTCATAACAACATGATTTAAAAATATTTTCAGTCTTTTGAATTCCACGTAAAAGTCCTATTCTTTCAAAACGAATTCAATGAAAAGTAAAGAAATTTTTCCAAATCTTCCGGAACCACCAATTACTTCTGCCCACTTATACCATAAAATCATGTGAGTGTGTAAGTATATTAGGATTTAAAAGATTAATTTATTTTCATGTTATCGCAATATTTAATTAGTCTGATATAAAGCCAGTTTTAAGAAATAGTGATATCATCATTTTTTCTTATGAAATAAAAAAATTGTTATAAAAATTAAAACAAATAATTTAATACTTATTTTTTAAATATTTAAATTTCATCATCAAATATTAAATGTTCGTCTGCAAATATGTCAGTGGAAAAGATTTTTTTTTTACTATTTTTACTTTATATAATTTGAAAAAGGTTTAATTATTTGTGAATATTATTGAAATTAATTAATTTATCCTAATCTACTGACATATTTAATCAAAATTACTTTATTGGTTCAGCATTCTAATATGCCATAATTAGAAACCTCCCCAAATCTTTTTCGCATTTACCCAATAAAGGTTTCATCCCCATTTTTCCTCATAAAATTGCAGACCTTGAATAAGACCACTAATGCTATGCATGGCGAAGACGAACATTAGTAACTAAATAACGATCTTTGGCGTAAAACTGCCCTTTTCACGGAATCTTATGTCTTAATCTGTATTTTGGATCATTTTTCTTCTCTACTAGTTGTAGCCAAAATTGGACACTAAAACACAATTGTAATCAGAAGATTGCATACCGAATTTCATTGATTTAAGTCATTGCGTTCAAAAGCATGCGAAAGCACAGAGCGACAGACGGTCAAAACTTGTTTTCCAAATTACATTTTGAAGATATCTGAACAGCCAAACCGGTAGACTTGGACCGTGGTAGATAGACTTTGAATCATTTGAATAGACTTACTTCAAAAATTTAATAAAAATTTACAAACTAGGTCTAAGTTTATATACTTAATTTCATTCGTCTCATTCAAAGCGTTTTTGAGTTATGTTTTTTGAACTCTCTAAAATTTCAAGTTCGTATTTTTTGATAATTACAATACTTTTTCTATATTTATTATACAGAGAAAGATAAAAATAGAATTAAATTATCAATTTGAAATATCAATTGAATATAAAAAATGACATATGATCATTTTTATTAATATTGAAATTTATTAATATTTTAAATAATATCATCTGTAATTTTCTTTTACGCATATAACCAAATAATTCTGATAATTTTTAATTAAAATAATATATATATATATATATATATATATATATATATATATATATATATATATATATATAAATCATTCCTTAGCCACCACCGTATTTCTGCAAGCCAAGAAAACACACAATTTTCTTAACGCTTTAACATCATTGCGTCGTGGGTCAATTTTTAGACGAACGAAGTCAAAAATTAACAGTCTTAGCAAGAGATTTTAATTAATTTGCCCAACAAAATGGAATGAACAATTATATAGAACAGACTTACTTGAGTCCATTTTCGGCCTTTTCGATGTGAAAAACTTTCATATTCTGAGGCGATGGATCTATCTTGTGCTTCATGCTCGTGTACCGATTTCTGAAAAAGATGTAGAAGCCATAGAGCACGACACACGCCAGGCAGAGCAAGGCATTGAAACGGAAGGCCACCCTACCACCAAATGCATTCATGATCAAGCCACCAGTCAAACCGGAAGAGGCCTTGCCTACAGAGTAGAACGTACATAAAATATTATATTACAAGAATAGTATGATTCGCAAATATGAAAACAAGATCTTCTAAAGATTAAGCATACATATCTCAGATTTATTAATATAACAATCAAATCATACCTATGTATGAATTTCGGCAAAATGTATATTTCTTAAAGAATCAATTGTCATGTCTATACTCAGGCATTGCGAGAACACGTTACAATACTGGACGACAATATTGTAAAATATTTTATACCACTGGATGGAGTGGAATGTATATAAAAAATGAGAAAACTCCACAAATAAACGAAAGCCTTAAGCCTTCTGCCATGAAATATTAGCAAACAGAAGAAGTACATTAAATAATAGATAAATTTATTTCTATAGCTATATAATGAAGTCATGACATGTAATATTGTAATGCTGGTTCACAAATTCATTTTAAATCTTTTTCATTCAACTTTAGCGGAAAATTTTTTTTTTCAAAGTAGCAAAATCTTCAGAATTTATTTATTATCTTATAAATTTTACAGTGAAATTATAGAAATATTATAGGTACTAATTATGAATCTATTTCTTTAAAAATTTGATAAATAACAGGAAATGGACATTAACGAACCTATAATAATTTATGGGAATTTTTTCCCAAAACCGGAATCTTTTATCAATGGAAAAAGAAAGAAAATTATAAATAGAAGATAATAATATAACGTTGAAGAAGGTTATAATATAAAGTTAATAATATGAAATTGATGGACAGGAATGGGCAGGAAAAAAATCTAAATATAAAATGCATATCCTATTTTCTTTTAATGTTTGACCAAAAGCTTTATTATGAATATCATTTAATTTCTTCAAAAATTAAGACTCCTGGAACGTCTCAAAGATATTTAAATCTAACTACAATATCTTTTTGAGAAAAGCCATTAAAATGCTCTTTTTTTATTTGGGTTCTTCAAATATTCATTTTATTCAACAATATGTTTTATAATGTTATTTTAATAGAATATAAACATATATTTTGGTGATGAAACGATAAAAATAAAGTCCACTGACCCCATAAGCAAATTATGTATTACGAGTACTTTTTTTTAAAACTGTATTCAATTTAATGGTTAATACAAATCTGATTTAATAATATTGTGATTCAGCTCTATGCCAACAATATTATTGCTACGATTTATAAAGAATGTACCCACCTATGCTATAATGTATAGCTCCTGAAATCGTAATAACGGTCGATGTCAGTCCTTCTGGTGCAATATCATGGCTATGAACCACAACAGCCACCCAAAGAAGATAGTAGTTCAATATTCCAGTGGCTTCAAGGGCCAAAGCGAACCAGGGGTTTCTCAGAAATGAGTATCCAGTGGAATTGACGATATATGCCACAAAAGCCAAAATTATGATTCCTTTTGGACTTATCTTCTTCACCCACCATTTGGAAGTCAACAGAAACGGCAGTCCATACAGAGCACTTACAGATGTGATCAAACCGATGAGCAAACTGGGTGCCTGCATGTCTTCGAGATACCAGAAGAGAAAATATTTGGTGAAATTCCACGACGTGCCCAGGATAAAAATCACAATGAAAAACACTACAACGTCGATGTTCTTGAGCAAAATTAAGGTTTTCTTCCACATCTGTTCACCAGGGGAAACAACCCGCACGGGGAGTTTATAAATGACAAGGAACAAAAAGCATGTCATACCTATAAAAAGATATAATGCTCCTGCGTAATTTTTTTCGCCAACTACTGGCGATGTTACTTCTGCAATATAGCCAGCGAGAGGAGATATAAGCAAGTTACCAGAAATAGCAAAGAATCGTTCACGACCAAAATCTGAATTCTGTTCCTTTGCCAAAAACATGGCGGTTACATCCATGCAACGGTAAGTATTGGAATAAGTGGTCAAAAATAAAATGAAAAGGCCACCATAAACAAATAATAAGTAATTTGTATTTTCTTGCCGACATTGCATAATATTTGAATTTATTTCACAGGAAGATGAGCAATTTTTTGTTTGATCTGAGTAGCACCAGGAGGTATTTACATTCTGAAATTCTAAAGCACTGACATTATATACGAAGTTCCCTTCTGTCCTGTTGTTATAATGAGAGTTATCGATATAAATGGTGAGTGATATATTACTTAAATCCCTCCCATAAAAAATTCTATAAACAGAATCTGTGTCATTGCAAGTTAGAGAATCATTTCTAGAACATTTTGCTTTACAGTCTCTCACATCAATTCTGCTTTCCTGCAAATTGTATCCAGTTTGAGCAACACTTTGTTGAGCATTGCAAAATAAGTTTATTTTAGGTGCTGTACAGTTTGTGCGGTCAATCTTGGGTGATAGCAGAATACACAGTACTGTGAGTGTCACCAATAGAAGGTTGGTAACCAACACTGGTTTTGATCTTCCAATTTTATCAGCCACGATTCCAGACAGTGCGCTGCCGATGAATTGAAATATTGGTGCGATAATAGTGAAGGTGGAGAGTTCAGCAAGAGAAACTCCTCGTGTCTTGTAGAGGACGGTGATGAAAGACGGCATGAAAGACCCAGCTGTAAAAACAAAAGGGATACGAATTTTTATCAACAAAGAAACATTGAAATATCTGATAAAAAGGGCACAACTTTGAGAGACAGCAGAGTAAAAATTTAATAATATTACATATGGGTCATTTATTTTGAAAGAGGTGAAAATCCTTTTACAAAAATGACATACCCCATGATTTATAAATTGGAGTTGGCATAATTAATTATTTTTTTAAAAATTGTCTAATATGCTAACTTTAATTTCTTGAAATAAGAGAAAAAAATGGACTTGCATCGTTTTTAGAATAAAATGGTTTATATTTCTTCCATTGCCTGAATTCTTCAATATATCATCTGTTATATTCACTGTTTATTAAAAAAATGCTTGAAAACGGATACGGACAAAGCCTGTATTTTCGCCTACAGGTTGCATTATGTCTGGAAATCAATAAATACGACAAGTCATTTCTCATCATTATAAATAATGAATGAACAGTTATGTGATGATATTCATCGAAAATAGTAAGATGTCAAGGGCTATTTGTTTTCGCAAGTAATTAAAAAATATT
Organism: Argiope bruennichi; assembly: GCF_947563725.1. NCBI lineage: Eukaryota > Metazoa > Arthropoda > Arachnida > Araneae > Araneidae > Argiope > Argiope bruennichi. The sequence continues at coordinate 64,950,672 of NC_079154.1, forward strand.
TTTATGTATGAATGAAATGTTTTATCAGACGAAAATAGGAAGAAGATTACATTGCCTTTATAAAGAATAATTACTAAAAATGTGCTTCAAAATGCTTATACAATATTTGCAATACAAATATATAGTGCCGTGTAACTATATGTAAAAAAGTATATTTGTTACAGTAATATTTGGTTAAATGCCATAAAATTAAATGATAGTTTTGTCCTAAATCCATCCTTGGTTTCATTTGAATAATAATAATACGTAAATTTAATACGTGTCATGAGACAAAACAATTCGTCAGACTGATTTCAGTCAAAAGGAAAGCGTGGATAAGAAAATCATAGTTATTAAAGAATAAATATTTTCTTAACTAAAAATTATTACATTGCTTTAATTTTATAAAGAAAGTTCAAATGAAAATAAGTTCTTTTATATAAAATATTGGAGATTTAGTAAAATATTTACACAAATTATCTAAATTTTGAAAATGAATAGTTTACATATTGCATGAATTAAATATTCGTTTTTTTATTTACCAGTTAACTGTTTCGACATTTTAGAAAGTGCGTGTCTAAATTGTCATAAACATATATATATTATTTAAATATAATAAATAAATAAATATAAATATAATGATTAAACAAATATTATAGAAATAAAATAATTGCCATTGAAAAAATTCGTCATAACGTTCATAATTACGTTGAACATTAGTTAAAACTCGTCATAATTACTTTTTTCATGACAAGTATACTCGTCAAAAACAGTTAACTGGTTAACGCAATTCGTAATGAAACGGTAAATCTTATTAAAAAAGATTAAATACATAAAAGTGGGGAATCTTTCTCTTTCCCATCTATGACGGCACTTACTTACTTCGGGAAGGTTTGTATCGTGGCCGGTGACGGCCCTTAGGACTCAATCACAGTTATCGCCAGTGTTGTTGTTGTGGCGATCCAGTCATTCAGTTTTTGTTATCCTTGTGCATTCGGGAGGGTCGGAGAGTCAGTGATATGACTTACTGTACAGAAGTTATGCGATACTTGCGTAGATAACTCACAGCATCAATTAGGAAGGAATGCTTCAAATACAAAATACAAACATTTAACTTTTATACTATAAATTTTACATTTTCTTACCTCCATAATAGGTAAAGAGGGCGAGTTTCAAAGGAATTAAGGGTTTATTAATGCTAATTTTGTAATCTTTACACAGCCTGATAATGAAGTGAGTCGGGTCCTGTCAAAGAATTAAAAATTGTAAGTTTCTGAAATTAAAACATACGGTAATATCATAAACTATACGAAATAACTTTGAAAACTTATAATAGAGATTCATTACTAACACAAACGCATTAAATGGAATAAGCGCAGAAAGCGATGAGTTATTCCATGATATAATAAATTGCAAACATATTTAGACATATATTTGTTTATTGGTTTTGTTTCTTGTATACATAGAGACATTTGAGTGTAACTTGTGTTCTTACGGACAGAATAATAATATTTGATACTTGGTCTAAAAATATTGCCACCAAGCACAATTCCTAGCAGAATGAATACAGTATTGATGACGAAAAGAGAATCAACTTTTCGAATCAAACAATAAAGGCAGCTTTCAATTCTTCAACAGAATGAAGGCACGCATCAGTTCATATAATGCCCTCGTCATCTAACAAAGTTCAAAATTATGAACTCTGAAATTTTCAGTGTTTCTTCAAAAAAAGACGTAAACATAACTAGCCTAAACAGCTTTGTTTGCAGCGCTTGATATTTTTGAAATTTTTCTGACTCCAATAATCTTTATAAAAATTATTTTCTACTATTTTTATTGTTTTTAATACTAGAATACTTTAATTTTTATCCTTTTTATTTATTTTCTAATTTTTAGACATTAATATATTATTTTATATAATAATAAACTTTAATATAATATTTTGCGATTCATTATTATAAATATAATCTTATAATTATATTTTTTCATATTCATTAACAAATAGAATCATCATACAAAATCAAATATTATTGCAATTAGCTTATTAATTTAGTTTTTAAAATACTGCATTGTCTCTTGAAACCCGTGACTGCAAAAAATTTTAGACTCCACTTTTACAAAATAAATCGTTATTCAATTCTCAACAAGCTCCATCGTTATAAACATGAAACAAATAAAGTTGAATAGATTTTTTTTATAAAAATAACATATAATTTCAAATAATTTCACTAAAACTTTAAAAATGAATAAATTACATTTGAGGTGTCTTTATGCGTTATTGGTCAAGATTTCTTACAAGATTTTTTTTTAAATCTTCGATTCGCCATTTAAAAAAAACAAGTGCAGAGAAAAAAAATTATGTATGACCAAAAAGTAGGAACAAAGAACAAAAGTAGGATTGCTTTTCGACATAATTGTCAAGAAGATCCAGGCATTTAGTCATGTTGGTCGACAAGTTTCTGATCCGTTTTTCAAAGAACACTGAACCGCAAGTGATGTGCGATGAACTTCCTTGAAGTAACTTTGGAATTTCTTACAAGTCTGGAAGTTCTTTGAATTTTCTTTTTAGGAAAAGAATATATATCAGGAATATGTGAACACTCACTCTCTAAAGTCCCAATTTTGCCACGCTGAGCGGTCAGATTGTTGCTTGGGATTCTAGCATTCTCCATTTCTTTCGAACTACTTAAACAAATCGTTGAACAAGATATATTGATACAGATTCGTGACTTTATACCTCTTCATCAAGAACGTGCCTTAGAGCCGAGTGATATTAACCTCTTCTCTGAATTAAAGGACAGGTTAAGGAATCAAAGCTAGAAGACTAATGAGGAGATTCAAAGGAACATTAAGGCCCATCTCACGCCACTGGCGGTATCTTTCGTCAAAGAGGACGGCAAACATAATCTATGAAAAATGTTTTAATCTTTAAGGCGATTAAGTCGAAAATTAATCATGATTTTGCTTAACAATTGGTAAATTTATTTTTTCTTCATTTTTCTTTTATGGTTTATTGGAGCTTGAGAAAAAATGTTCCCTGTATTTTCTTTTCTTATATTTGCGTGTATATTTGAGTTGGGTGATAAATTTTATTTTTTGATAAGACCGCAATTCTTTTTTTGTTCAAAAAATGTGCAAAAGACGGAAACTTGAACTAGAAAATCGTATATTTGATTCTAATAAGTTTGGTTTCCAAATTCAAGTCCTTGTATAGGATGAGAAACATGGAAATCTATTACAATGATGTTATTAGACAAGGTGTCGGATAAATTCGTAAAACTTGCAAATATTATAAATTATAAAATAATACTATAATATAAGTGTTTGGATAAGTATAATTGGGTGGGCGCAGATGTTTGAATTAAGAGAGACTTCTGAAGCATAATTTAAAATTTTGGTTTTAGGTTATTTGTTGTAAGGGGAGGATTGTACAGCACGTAAGTAATGTTGAGTGAATAAATTTCTGTTTGAAAGAGTGCATTTCAAACAGAAACAACAAAGTAGATTTAGCCATTTGAGGGAATTACAGCATTCGGACTGTGTTATATGATGCTAAACAGTCAGATTCCAATTGTTTCATTAAGTATGTATTATTTACAACGTACAGCAACGCTCTGTGTCTAATTAAATAATAGGGTGTACAAATGTGACTGCAGTGAAGTCATGAGTCAAAATAAATACAAAAAATATATGCACGTTTCAAAAAGTTATTAAAAATAAAAACATGATGTTAAACTAAAAATTTGTTGAAGTGTGAAACCAGACTGATCAAAATATTAAAAGAGGGTGATTTGTGAAGTTTTTTGGCGCAAGAGCCACCTTTGGCTAAGCTGCGCTATGCAAATGGTAAAATATAAAAACAGGGGTAAAATGCAATAAACATAATATAAACTCAGAACTTAAAAAAACTTATGAAATGTGACAATGCATCAAAAAAGTTCAGAGTTTTAAAATAAAACCATCAATTTAAATCCAAAGAATATGGTATGGAATCATTGTTGATTACTGGGGGCACGATAATTGAGAGAAAATACGTATTAATTACACTAAATATAAGTATAAAATTTAATAGCTTTTAAAAATTTAAATATATTTGTGGTGTTTTTAATCCACCAAGTCTTTAAGAGTCAATGAAGTTGAATGAAAAAAGCGAATACGATGACAGTTAAAATCAGGGCACTCAATTAAAAGACGTTTCACAGTAAAATACACATGACATTTGGGGCACTTCGGTGCAGCTTCACCAAACAGAAGATATCTGTGCTTGAAGCGTGTATGTCCTATACGGAGACGAGTCAATTTTACGTCAACCTCACGTATAGAAAGAGCAGACCACAATCCAATAATAGGCTTGATGGAATGCAGTTTATTTTCAGTACGCTGATCCCACGGTGATTGCCAAGTAGAAAAAATGTATTTTGTCAAGGACTTCTTAATATCGCAATAGGGAAGCTTTAGAGACAAAAGGTTTGTTGCTGATTTTGCCACTGAATCTGCCATTTCATTTCCAAAGAGACCAACATGACTAGGCACCCAACAAAAAATTATCTGAAACCCATTATTTTGTAGGGAACGCAAAGTTAATAAAATTTTAATTGCTATAGGATGCATCCTATTGTGATAGTGTGAAAATTTTTCCAAAGAACTCATGCTGTCGGTGTAAATGGCAAATTGCCGCTGAGTGGATAGTGAAATTTTTTGGAGGGCAAACAGAATTGCCACCAATTCGGCAGTAAAAACTGAACAAAAATTGTGAAGACTTGTGGCTCAATGTATCAGACGGAAGTATAATTCCACAACCAACATGGTTGTCTGATTTCGAGCTATCCGTGAAAATTGGGGCAAAAGAAGAATACCGATAGCGATGATGTAGAAACAGCTGTTGCAAGACAGTCGGTGTAGTTGAAGATTTATCGAATCTCAAGAAGGGATTCAAAAAGGAAAATTGCGGTACATCCCAAGGTGGGAAGCAAAATAAATCGGGTGATTTAACAGCAATATTATCAAGGTCCGAGTCGTGTAGCAGAATTTTGATTCTTTCATTAAATGGAAGGATATTAAATGGACGAGCATCATACAACCGGCGAAAACCAACTGGCAATGCGATTTGACGCACAGGATGCTCTGGCATTGACAAAATTCGGAAGTAATATAAAGCGAACAATTTATTACGCCTTAAATTAAGGGGCAGTTGTTGGCAAATAACATACAAACTCTCAACTGGAGAAGTACGAAATGCACCTGTGAAGATTCGTAAAGCAGAGTGGTGCACAGTATCTAGTCTTTGTAAAACGGAAGCACGGGCAGACCCATACACCATACACCATACAACCATAATCCATGCGTGAAAGAATGACCGCTTGATAAATACGGAGAAGGGAAGTTCGATCGGCGCCCCAAGAATTTCTGGAGAGCACCTTTAAAATATTCAAGGCCCTCTCACACTTCTTTCGCAGGTTAAGAACATGAGGAAGGAATGTTAGTTTGCGATCAAAGACCACACCCAAAAATCGTATTTCATCAACTACTGGGATAGGCGTATTGTGTATTTGGATAATAGGATCCAAATGCAAGTTTTTCTTCCGGCAAAAGTGCACGCATCTACTCTTCTCAGGAGAAATGTTATGCCCGTTATTATTGCACCAATCTACCACCTTATTAACAGCATTTTGCAACTGTCGCTCAATGACACTCATGCTACTACCCTGGCAGGAGATCTGCATGTCATCAACATAGAGGCTTCCATGAACTGATGATGGCAGATGATTCAAGATTTGGCTCAAATGAACGATAAAAAGAGTGACACTGAGGACACTTCCCTGAGGGACACCCTCAGCTTGTATAAAATATTTTGAGTAAAAATTCCCAACACGAACTCGAAATGTTCGATAAGATAAAAAGTTAATTAAAAACATGGGTAGGTTTCCTCTAAAACCAAAGTTAAAAATTGTTGAAAGTATGCTATAGCGCCAGGCACGGTCATATGCTTTCTCAATATCGAAGAATATGGAGACAAGGTGATTTCTCCTAACAAATGTGTTGCGTATTTCAGTTTCAAGTAAAACAAGGTTATCTATAGTAGATATACCTTTTCGAAAACCACTTTGCAACGTGGAGATGCATCCTTGTTTCTCCAATTCGTAGATCAGGCGAGCATTGACCATGCGCTCGAAGGTTTTACATAATCAATTTGTAAGTGCAATTGTGCACTTACAAAGTGCAATTAAAAGAGGGATCTTATAGCGTGTATTGAGCATGTAAGATAGCAAAATACCGAAATTCGTTTTTGAACCAAGATAATAAAATGAGTCTTTAAAAATTGTTTCGACTTACAGAAGGGTCTAGGTTCTTTTCATCTCTGTTGTTTCCTGAAGTTTCATTGTCGAGTAGAGAGGCCTGAGTGATCAGAGAATTGTTTCCAGCCCTTTTACCCATATTAGGTGGCAAGTCGTCAGTCGGAGTAAGAGGCTCGGCCACTTCTGAATTACGAAAGAAAAGAATGTAATATTATAAGGGTACGATAGTATAAAAATTGATGAAAATTATGAAAGTATATAATAAAAGACAAAATTATGGAATTACTGAGGTGATAAATTAATAAGTCCAAATGTGTCCAAATATTAACATATTGATTGATAGAATTTTTTATAAATTAGCTAAAAACTACTATGAGTTTTATTTTTATCAGGCTTATTTTGTCAGAATATATAAAGATCTATATCTATACTTATAATAAAGCTCAATGTGTGTGTGTGTTGGCGCTCTACAGGTCAGGTCATTTGACATACAGCTATCAAATTTGGTACATGTATACCTTAGAAGTCAGGAATGTGCACCTGGGGTCCCTTTTTTTAAAATTTTAATTAGACTTTTAATTATTAATTAAAAACTAACTTTACCGCCAAAAAAAACTTCCATTTTCCCCACCGCCAACTTTTCCGCCAAAAAAATCTTCCATTTTCTCCACCGCCAAATGAGTAAGGCTTCAGTTTTTTCTCTCCCAACAGTAATGAGGCTAGGGTTAACATTTTTCGGCGGATTATTTCAAACTATTCTGTTTATTTTCTTAATGTTTTATGCATTTAAAATTAAACATTGTTAATTAATCCATGTTTCAGATTCATTCTGAAGTACTTTTGAATTAAAATAACACAGAATAAAGGAAATTAAAAATGTATAATCTGCATAGCGTTACCCCAACTGGCGTAGAAAAATTCACGCACTTGCGTTAACGTAACTGGCGAAGAAAATTCACGCATGCGCATTGTTTTCTGACTGTTGACATGGCAACCAACGGATGATTTAAATTATTTTTAGGTCAGTTGCATGCTTTTGTAAGTAAATTGTATTTATGTTAGTTATATATTTTTTGTATATGCTTATAGTTTTAAGTACATCGTTTTTTAAGTAGTTTTTTTAAACATGTTTTCGACCGATTATTTTAAGCGATTCATTTTATTTTCTTAGTGTTTGATACATTTAAAATGAAACATTGTTAATGAATCGATCTGTTCATGATGAATCTGAGAAAATTTTGTTGACAAATTTTTGAGATATTACATAAATTAAGAAAGATATTCTTTAGTGCCCATAAAGTTTAAAGGCTCAGTGACTCTATTATCAGTAATCATATTATTAAAAAAAATGCTTTCTTTCAGTAAAAAATATTATTATATTAATTGCAGATTAATCATTTACACTTTAATTTGAAGCATAAATTCTACGAGGGGTAACAGAAAATTAGAGAGATACATATCACGTTATGACTGAAGGCCTTTATAATATTATGAGTGAATTATATGACTATTAAAATTTGAAGTTTTAAAATATTTGCTGAAGAATCTATTAAAGTTGGAATTGCGTAAAATATTTAATGGTACGATCGGAGTTTAACCCCCTGCTTGGCATAATTTTTAAAAATCGCCAACAATGGCCTTGCGAAATGTTCGAAAGCAAAGGAGCAGATGTTCAATTATAGTGCATAATAAAGATTGTCAGCTTTGGCGCGTTATCGCAACTTGTCGAAGAAGGGGGTTAAACTCCGGTTCAACCTATTTAATTATTAAAATTTAAACGAACATTAAGATTGGCGAACCGGCTGGTCGCCAAAGGCGGCTAGTATATATATAAAACGCTAACGTATGTGGTACAGAAATGCGAACGTATTAATAATTGTCGAATGGCAACAGTCAAATACGAACAAAATATCATACGTATATCAAACTGTTTCCTTCATGGAACATTTGTACTGAATGAAATGCTCAATTTATCTAATTAATGGAGCTGCAAAATAGCATTAGAAGTGTTCCGGAGATAGTTCGCCATGTCACGAAAGAGGACATTCAATCAGAGGTAAAAAAGCACAAGAAAATCAAGAAATAAGCTTCAGGCAAAAATATTAATCAAACACAAACATAGGCTTAACTGTTGCCAGATAAGTAATCGTGGTAAGAATTAAGTTTAATGTAGGTACTATTATAAAATATTCTAAATAGTTACAATATAATGCCACGTACAATGTATGCGTTCTGGAATTTAAATGATTTTTAAATTTACATCGCAATGCTTTTCATTGAAAAATATCTCTTTAGTGAAATTTTACAAAACATTTTGGTTTCTTTTTAGTTCTACATATTGTTCAATTTGCCAACATTTCTTTCTTTCAACTAATAATTCAAAGCCTACAATGATGAAAACAGTATCAATGAATAAAATTTTTTAAATCAAAATTTAGAATAGTAGATTCAGTTTCTGTTAAAATAAGTATTTATTTAAAATTTAAATGAAAATGAAAAAAATTGAACAATGCCAATTACCTTATGCCAACAAAAGCAACGTCTTATCAACTCAACAAATTAATGCTCGAAAAATAAAGACAGTACAAAAAAAAAAAAAATCCACGAATTTATTGCACAAAGCATCGTAAAAGGAGACTGCATAATTTAGAACAGTTGTGAATCCATACAATTTGATAAAAAGAGAGAAAAACCAATTATTTTCTCTAAAATTTTTAATAATTTTAAATTAGTCATCTATCATACCAATGCATAAATTAATTTTAAATCAAACGATATTACCATGTTGATTAGAATTTTAATTCAATTAGTGGAGCAAGAATAATCGTCACGCACTTCTATGAATGCAATGTCACTGCAGCTAATTGATTCTAAGAAAACTATTTTCATTCCAAAAATTAACCTTTCATCATCAATCCAACCATCATTTTCGAAATTACCAGAATATAGCTCTTACGAAAAATTGTTTTTACAAAAACTGTTAATATGACTAGATATGGAAGTTTTGAAGAACTGAATTAAACTTTTCAAATTCTATATTTAATCATGAGAAATTTTATCTAGATATTTCAGAAGTTATTAAATATGTCTAAACTTTTGCATCATTTACCGAAAATGATAATTAAAAAATCCATGATGACTTATTTCTGTCGTCAAATATTCAAAGTAAATTGTGAATACATTCACAGAAACTATCTTTACTCCTTTACGTATACATGGCATGCATTATCTAATTTAACACGACAAAAGGCATAATTATTTTTTTATTAAGAGAGATGGATGAATTTGTGGACTTCAAAATGTTTTAATATTTTCTAAAAAGTGGCATTGAATATATTCGGGGCAAACATAATTTTATTAACTACTACACTTCACTAATTCTCATAAAGTACAGATATTAAAGCTTCCCATATATATTAGTATAGAGATACTACAGAATTTTCTCTTATAAACGGTAGGTTATTTTATAAGCTCTAATAAAAATAGAAAAAAAAATACCTTTATTTTGCTCATTTTTTGAAAATTTAAATTTTAAAGATAAATAAAATTTAAATTTAAAGATAATAATAAATAAATAAAATTTTCGTCGTCTTTTTATATGAACCGCTGATAAATATCTATTAATTCAGTTCCTTCTTATTGATATATTATTAAATTAAATTGAAAAATGTTAGAATGTCTAAAAACTATTTAGAATAAATAAAAATACAAGTTTCTTTGAGAATTAGTATTTTGGAATAATTTCTCATTAAATAATGGGATTAAGTGTTTTTTATACGACCGTTTTATACTAGTACGTAATTTCTCTACACATCGATACAATAGATCATTAAATAAAAATAATTGTCTTTCTTAGTATCATTCCAATAATAAATACCAGCATAATAAAATATATCATCAATACTTTTTCAATATATAAATATATATAAATTTTCAAAATTAAATTAAGTTCGAAAGAATATATATCCTTTTATTTCACTAACAATGAAACTCCAAACTGAACAAAAAAAGTGGATATTATGTTATCAAATCTTCAATATGTGAAAACATATATTTATATAATCATTAGTATTTATATTCATTAATAAAATTTTAAAAATTAAACAAAATAAAAATTTAAATCTGAATGAAACTTTTAAAAGTCTTACCAGTGATATGGAATCGTTTAATAATCGTATTCCACTTCTAACTAGAATGCTTAAAACTTTCAGCGCGAGGTTTTAAGATCATTACATCATCAGAAATTGATGCCATTACGGCAGCACTAATGTATTCTGCGCATGCAAAACGAAATAGCAGCTGTTGCTGTAGAGCTTGCTTTTTCTCTTTTAAAATTAAATGTGATAATTTATGTATTTATTGAATACTGGGAAGTTACCATAATAGAAAGAATAAAAAATCAACTTTATGAACAATCAGTATATTCGGCGTTTATATGAAATAACGTTCTCTACAGATGGCGCTACAGTTTGCGTATTGTTTTTTTTTCTTTTTTTTTTTCTTTCAAATAAATAATCTCGCTCTGGAAATAAATGTAAAAATATCGTTTGCGTTTTTTCGAACTCATTTTCAGTTTAAATATCATATTTTTATGATACGCAACTTATTTTGATTTTTGAACGACTTTGTAAATATTTTATAATTTTGTTTTAACTATTTTAACTGCACTCTTATGAACTGTAAGTGTTCCTCAAAAAATATTTATTTATGAGATAAATAATATAATTTTAAAATCAAGCTGCATTATATTCGTTGCATTTTACCACACATACAATAGCTTCAAAAATATTCCACTAGCAGCGAATTTGTGATCGAATTACTTGCTAATACGTATTTGTTAGTTTCGATTGCTTCAAAGCAACATAAAACTACAGAACATATTATAGAATGTTATAGAAGTAAGTTTCTAATACTAGTATGACTAGTTTTTTCCCCCCATTTTTGTCCTTTATATAACTTGGAGTCAATTCATATTCATATATAGTCAATTTAAGTGGGACAAATCTGTTTATGGAATACTTTAAAATTATTTAAAGTTATATTTCCTTTCATTTGTATGAATTTTCTAGAATACAGTCTTTCAAAATATACGGTTAGACATATTTTCAAACATAGACATTTTAGGCATATTTCATGCCAGATGATATTTGCAGGGAGTTTGTGATCTAATATCTAACAGCACATTGTTAATATCAGGATGAAATACCCTTAAATTCGATTAAACTGAATTAATAGATTGAGAATTGTTATTTTTAACAATGGAATTATAGATACAGCTGCAGAGAATAGATAATTATGATTGTAAGTGATAATTGCAAAAGGTGACTAACTGCATTCAGGAATTTAGCAACTCTCAATCTAATGATTCATTTTTAATATCTCAGTTTATCTCACACCATTTTTAAGATTTGTTAAGATAATTGATATACAAACAGATAATGTTAAAAATAAATTAAGATAAAAAAAATACTGAAAAGTTCATGCACAATATACACTGCTAAATTTCAGGCCATGTTTTATCCAGAAACTAGAAATGGAAAAATTAGAAAATCTTTGAAGTTTTTCAAAAATTTAATTATATCAACAACATTTTTCAAAGATTTCATCGACATCTGATCAATCGTAAGCGAATTTTAGTGTTCCAAATAGGAGAAATGTTTCAGCCTGAATTTATCATTTGATTATACAATGGGAGTGTTCTCCCTTTCACTTTCTAGAATATTTTTATAAGTAATCGAATACTTTGGTAAACTTAACTAAAATATAGTGAAGAAAATGAAATATACATATCGAACTCTTCCCATCGGCCTTGTTGATCCAACATTTGATAAATACTTATAACTATGATGTCAAGACCATTCGACAAATTTTATATATCTTGCATGTTGGCTTATTTAATTATTGCTTTCTCATATTCACGGGTAAACAAGAATAAGAGCTTAATATAAGATTTCGTTTAGAACAAGTTCTCTAACTATTTGATTTTCGCCTGACTACAGAACTTATAGATGAATCTATCTATCTGTCATAACTATTGTCCTCCAATGCCATACAAAGCATTCGCGGCTATAAACAAATTTAACAATTTTGTACGGATGGATGGAAGATGTACCTTTATTAAAAAATATGCTTGAAAGTTTCAGGGAGATTACACAGCTGATTTATTTGTCATGCTCACTTGAACAAGATTTGTCTTCACTTCTGGATTTCTTGAAAAATTTAATAAAATTCAAACATTTTGATCTAATGATCAGAGACTAAATACCATCTTTTTACCTTAAGATATATTTTGCTCACGTGAGTTTTCGTGTAAACCAACACTTATGAAATATAATTCCAATAAAGTTTTTTCTCGAGGTTTAAAACGTGGAGATTCAAAGAAATGACGAGTTTGAATCGTTTGACAATTACAATAATTTCTTTTAACTATAGCTTCGTATATGTGAGAATGTTCCAAAATCGATAATGATTTAATTTCATCAGAGCTCAGAAAAGCGATCATCAAACTCTAGAAGCAGTTTCATGAATTGAACGGATTTTACAAGATAAAAATTACAATGAGAGTTCATAATGTTAATAGGTTTGCTCCTCTAACGTTGTCATCTTATTTCTTTTTCATCTTTATGTTATCAGTTAGCTTACTTTGTTTGTATCATTAGTTATTATTATGACATTAACTATTCTTACTCTTAAGTTATAAGTTTACTCATAGTTATATTGCATTGATTTTATCTTAAAGTTCGATAAAAAGTGTTTTGATCACATTTTACTTTTTTTATTTTTATAAAGATTAGATAGCTATTTATGATAACAAACAGATGCATGGAGGTTACGCTGATGCACACCGCAAGCATATTGAAATTATCCATTTTTGAAATGAATGGTATTCAGTGGGTAAAAAAAGTTTCCGTACGCAGCTATGACTATTAATAAAAGTTTAATTTTTGGCACAAAATATTTTGTTATGAAATTGGAAATTTTAAAATTGGTTTAACACTATTTCATTTATTATTTATGAATATTATAAAGGAAAAACTATGAAGAAAATTAAATACTTAAATTGAAAGAATAAAAAAATGCCACTAAGAAGGAACAAAAAATTTTCCGTACGGAATTTACATATTACGTGAAAGACCTTTTTCATGCAGACCAACTTGCATTTAATGATCGGTAGGCTTTCCTTTGGAGTTTATCACTTCTCTCAAATGTTGTGGCATAATCCCCATCAGTTTTTGTTGTTTCTAGAGAAATACTACTCCAAATGTCTTGAATGACCCTTTTGAGTTCATACTTGTTCTTTGTGTCATAATTTTTTAGTTCACGACCGATTTCTTCCAATAAATGTCCTATAAGAATTAAATCGGGAGACTGGGGAGGGCTATGAAGCTGTTTTTTTAACATTATAGAGACATTACTCTTGACAAATCGTGGAGGTGTACTTAGGACTGTTGAAAAGTAAAGTCCATTCCAAGGGACAGTTTATCTGCATTGGTTAAAACGTTTTGTTTTAGAATGTCAAGATGTATGTACCTATCTATATTTCCATTTATAAAACATAAATATTCGACACCAGCAGCACTTATACACCCCCATACCATATTCCAACCATCACCGTGGTTCACAGTTCCACATAAATTCTTAAGTAACATATGCTGTTTTGATTCCCTCCATATCATAACTCGACCATCTGACTCACGGATATTCAATTTTGATTCATAACTAAAAAAGGGCCGATTCTCAAAAAGATGGATTCTTGCTTATATGCTTCTTTGTAAACTCGAGACGCTTTCTCTGTAGCAGAGACTTATAACAGGCTTCTTACGGGCACCACATCCATTGTAATCTTTTTTTTAAATGACATTTCTCACAATTTAAGATGCGAATTTAATGTTGTAACTAACCGTTAAGTCAGCTGCAAGTTGAGGTGCACTAATCCGTGGGATTATCTTGTACCTTACACATGATATTCATTTTATGCAAGCGATTTAACTTCGGAGTTCTTCAGGATCGATCTCTATCCTCAAATGTTTACACATCACGGTATCTTTCAATAATATACTGCACTGTAGACTTTGGCTTGTAAGTCATTTCACCGATTTATTTCATAAATAATCTATTTTTTCGCAACCGAATCACTAACTCACGAATGGATTTCAGAATTTCCATTTTAAGACGATCAGCGAAGCAGTGGGATTAAACAACTGTTCTTCAGTCAGAGTGAAGATCACCGAAGTCGTATTCTTCACTCTGACAAACCCTCGCACTTCGAATATTTACTACGGATTAGTTGTACAGCACGTCAGGAGGAATTTGTATATTGCGTAAGGAAACTTTTTTTTGCATGATACTTCGACATTTATCTTAAAAATTGCAAACGGACTTGCTGAGTTATGTAAAAGAGAGAAATTTATTATGAAACTCCCTTCTAAAGACTCACATTAACAATATTAAGTAGTTTATAAAGATTAAAAGCAGAGGTAAGAAATTATGCTAGTTAATTTTTATTTTAGTCTTCCGTACGGAAACATTTTTTACCCACTGTATGATAATGAAAAAGGAATTATATGCCTTAATAACAAATAAAAAACTCCAAGGGAAACTCGTGAGCCAGCACAAATCAGGACCAAAGTTAGACACTTGAATTATAGTATTAATTTGATTAATTACTAAAAAATATTTTATATTTTTAATCACTGTTACAAACAAGTAAAATTAGATGAAATAACAAAAGAAAAATGTCCGTAACCGGTTTCACAAAACTCTGTCGCAATGTTTGGAAAAAAAAATTATATATATATATATATACTGACCTCGAAATGAGGATGAGATGCTTCCGTATGGTGGTTGGATCTCGCCACCCTGGAGGCTACACAAAAAGGTGGGGAATCTGGCTCCTCCCATCTATGACGGCACTTACTTCATTCGGGAAGGGTTGTATCGTGGCCGGTGACAGCCCTTAGGACTCAACCACAATTCCCGTCAGTTTTGTTGTTGCGCCGGTCCGGTCATTCAGTTTTTGTTATCCGTGTGCATTCGGGAGGGTCGGAAAGTCAGTGATATGACTTACTGTAAAGAAGTTATGCGCTACTTGATTAGATAACTCACAGCATCAATTAGGAAGGAATGCCTCCTGCTGCAACTCAGATGGATACATATATTTATGACAGTTTTTTCTTAAAAATTTATTAAATAATTTGGAAAATTAAACTAAAACTAAAGTGGTGGAAGTCATTTAATATCACATCAACTTAATATAATTTTTTATAGTTTTGGTGCTGGCCCAGTGATGGGCAGGGATGGCTCCTTGTGGGCCGTCACAGTCTCTGACTCACCTCCTCGTGGTAGCACCGGGCAATGGGCGTCGGATGGCTTAACGGTCCCGGCGTCTAGCTAACGAGTCAGGGGCGCAACCCCCCCCCTTGGGCTGCCAACCCATCGAGGGAGAGAATGATGGCCCTAACCGAAAAACTAATAAAACCCACTCCTCCCAAGGAGTGGTACCATCTTTTCAGCCAGTCGCTGCTCCTAGCCCTGCTCAACCTGCCGTCGGGGTCACGCCGTTGTTTCGGTGTGACGTGTGAGATCGAGTGTTAGGATCCAAAATTGGCCTGGAAGTACATTCTAGACGAGCCCACCCTGTGGAGGCCAATAATAATATAAATGTCGATAGAACTAAAAGCAGGTGGAGTGAGGAGGAGTCTTTGATGTTGGCCAAGGCTGAGGCGGAACTGACCATAAGGGGAGGTATACGTTTTATGAATAAAGAGCTGGCGGGATTGTTCTCTGAGAGATCGGTAGATGCGATTAAGAAGAAGAGACAATCCCAGCCCTATAAATTAATGGTCAAAAACTTTATGGAGGCTCTGGCGGGTCCATCTCCACAGCTCTTCCTCCCCTGAGTGCAGAACACCGCACTCTCGCCTTTCCTTCGGCCCAGGAAATAATAGAAATTGGGGAAACTATGGCTCCTCCCACTGCGGGCCCACCTGTAAGCTCTCACTCCACAGGGCCCCAGGCCAAGCCCGAATGTGACTTAATCCCGATCGTGGCTTTATATCGTGGGCCACAAAGGACAGAGGAACAAGAGCTGGACGTATTAACCTGGGCAATGTTACATGAGCTACCGCCCAGTAATGGAGTTTTCTCCGCTGTGGATATTGTATTGAAGCTAAATAAAGACTTTCCAAAAGAGGTCTTCCTCGGACATCTCGCATCGGTTATTGAGAGCGCCGTGCGAGAAGTAACATCGTCCGAGGCGCAGAAGCGAAAAAGGAATCTTCGCTCTGCAATCCACAGCAACCAGCTCACCAGGCGTCAAGAGCACAAACGCCAATATGCTCTAACCCAGAACCTCTATAAGAAAAATAGAGGCCGTTGTTATAACGCCCTTATTAACGGGTCGCTGGGCTATGAGTTTAAGGTCACTCAGGCCTTTGCTCAAGACTTCTGGGTTCACACAATGACGCCTGGCAAATGTTCCCTTCCCGCCCTTCCTGCAAGGCGAACATCTCCCTCCCCTGACGTTAAGGTAGCAACGTTATGGGGGCCGATTCTTTATGAAGAAATTCAGAGAAATATTCCCGCTCTGAATTCGGCTGCAGGACCCGATCGGATGACTCCGCACCAACTACGCAAACTACCCTGGGAATTTTTATGCAAAGTTATGAATTTGTTCCTTTGGTGCCGAAGGGTTCCTGCCTCCCTATTGGCAGCCCGGACTGTTTTTATTCCAAAATGTACTTCAACCACAAGTCCGGGCGAGCTCAGACCAATTTCGATTGGTAATGTCTTGGTGAGGCTCTTTCATAAGATATTGGCCAACCTCTTAGGGCAGCAATTAAGCTTGATCCACGCCAAAAGGGATTTGCGCCTCTGGATGGTATGATGGAAAATACGACGGTACTTGAATTTCTCCTCTCCAAATTTTAAATTTTACACGGAGAGGAGAGAACTACACATTGCTTCCATCGACCTCCAGAAGGCCTTCGACTCTATATCCCAAGAGGCCCTCCTGAGGGCTCTAGAGGACCTCCACCTGCCACAAGTTTTTATTAATTATGTGGAGGACGTGTACAAAAACTCGTACACGACTCTAGAGTTCGATGACGGACGGCACACCACTGTTCGTCCAACAGTGGGGGTCAGGAAGGGGGATCCACTTTCCCCCTTATTATTCAATATAGCCCTAGACGTGTTTCTTCGGAGCCTCCCAGACAACATAGGAGCTCAGGTGGATGGCAGTCGGTTAAATGCAGTTGCATTTGCCGACGACATTATTTTATTTGCCTCCACAGCTAGGGGATTGCAGGAACTTTTGAATTGCTCAAACATGTCCCTAGGTGCTCTTGGGCTAAGGATCAATTTTATGAAAAGCTTTACTTTATCCTTAGTCCCCAGTGGGCGTGACAAGAAGACCAAGATCACTTCTGGTTCCTTCTGGGTTGGGAACACCCCAATTCCGCACCTCGGTGTGGATGCGGAGTGGACCTACCTGGGAGTTCCCTTCACGCCTACTGGAAAAGCAAAAGTTAAGATTCTAGAGCACCTTCGACCCAAATTGGAGGTTCTGACCAAGGCACCTCTCAAGCCACAGCAAAGATTATTCTTTTTGAGGTGCCATCTCCTACCCGGTGTCTATCATCTACTGGCCTTAGGAAGGGCTTGTCCCTCCTCATTCAAAAAGGCCAACACTGTGGTAAGGGGATTCATTAGAAAATGGTTGGACCTCCCGGTCGACACCCCCGTCCCGTTTTATTATGCTGATGTTGAGGACGGGGGCCTGGGTGTGCCTTGTCTCCGCTGGTCTGGAGTTAGACTACGCCTTGACCGCTTAAACTATTTAAATCATGTTTTAGCTTTTAGGGATGTTAGTTGTTCCCTTTTTAATAATTTTAACTTTTCGACGGACCCTGCAGGACAGGTGTCCTCTAGCTACATTGAACGACAGCGGTCAAATGTTCAACAAAGTCTACTCCAAGACGGAATTATATATGATTCCAAAAATAAACAGCGGCAGATGTGGGCTGAGCGGCTCTATGCCTCAGTGGATGGTAGTGCACTGAGGGCTTCAAGTAAGACCGCTGGACAGCACACCTGGGTTTCGAATGGGACATTCCTTGTCAGTGGGAGAGATTATATTAATATGATTAAGGCCCGCATTAATGCTCTCCCCACTAGGACAAGGACAGCTAGGGGGCGCCCCAATAAACCAAGGAACTGTCGGGCCGGGTGCGCCGCCCTAGAGACACCCAATCATGTGGTCCAGCAGTGTTTTAGAACACATGGCCTGCGAATAAAGCGGCATAATGCTATATCAAATTATATAAGCCGCTCCCTTCAACAGAAGGGGTTCCAGGTCGCAGAGGAGCCCATCTTTCCTCTGCCCGCTGGTACCCTTAAGCCCGACTTGGTGGCAAACAAGAACGATACTGCACTCGTCCTCGATGCCCAAATTGTAGGGGACGGGGTGGAGCTGGACTCCGCCCACAACGCCAAATGCCTAAAATACTCCATTAAGCCTTTGGAGCAGGCGGTGAAAGTGCAGACAGGCACCCAAAAAGTAATATTCTCCAGCATAACACTAAACTGGAGGGGCGTCTGGTCACCTAAGTCGGCACAACTGTCTAACTAACTAAGTCTGCGATTGGGTGTCATAAAGTAAAGTGACTTATCCGTCCTCGGAACACGCGCCATTATCGGCTCTATGGCGTGTCACCGACGGTTCGGACTTATGAACACCCACACAAGTGGGGGGATGTGGAGCAGGACGGGTGTCGGTTGACTGGCTGACCCTTTTTACATATGGGGTGCTGCCTAGCCCCAATTATTATTATTTTTAACTAACATCATTTTGCTTCTCCTTTTTATCATCTAGGCAAAATCTTTCCTTCTTCAACATCTCTGATTCTATCTGGAAATTAAAAAAATAAAGAAGTAACCCCAGGAAGGGGGCACCTCGAAATGAGGATCAGATTCTTCCGTATGGTGGTTGGATCTCTCCACCATTGAGGGTATACATAAAAGTGGGGAATCTTTCTCTTTCCC
Source organism: Argiope bruennichi (assembly GCF_947563725.1). Lineage (NCBI taxonomy): Eukaryota > Metazoa > Arthropoda > Arachnida > Araneae > Araneidae > Argiope > Argiope bruennichi. Next base: position 64,969,991 of record NC_079154.1, read on the forward strand.
ATCTATGACGGCACTTACTTACTTCGGGAAGGTTTGTATCGTGGCCGGTGACGGCCCTTAGGACTCAATCACAGTTATCGCCAGTGTTGTTGTTGTGGCGATCCAGTCATTCAGTTTTTGTTATCCGTGTGCATTCGGGAGGGTCGGAAAGTCAGTGATATGACTTACTGTAAAGAAGTTATGCGCTACTTGATTAGATAACTCACAGCATCAATTAGGAAGGAATGCCTCCTGCTGCAACTCAGATGGATACATATATTTATGACAGTTTTTTCTTAAAAATTTATTAAATAATTTGGAAAATTAAACTAAAACTAAAATGGTGGAAGTCATTTAATATCACATCAACTTAATATAATTTATTTCCTTTTTTTTCTTTTATAAATCTACTAATATAATTGAATGATAATTGCTTAAATTTCCGCTTAAATCATATCATGATAGTAATTTTAAGTAACTTTAACATCTGATGAAATATTTTGCAAATTTAGAATTAAGATTGCTGTAATATAAAAATTAAATGATTTTTTTTAAAAATAATTTTAGATACATTTATAAAAATTTGCCGATATTAATCATTTCCACTAATATTTTACAAAACTTCTTAAAGTAGTAATACCCGTTTTAGTGTTTCAAAACGAAAGAGAGCAAAATAAAAATATAAAAACTTGGGGGGAAAAAATGAATTGTATAAAAAAAAATGCTTTCAGTATAAAAATATATTAGATTAGCAGAATTACTTTCTTATTAATATAAATGTTTTTTATACATTATCTTCTATTTGTATTTTTATTTAAATAAACTAAAAAGCATTTTTTTGAAAATTTTAATTTAGATTTTACTACTAGCATTACTACTACTTAATAATTTTTTTAAAAAATACCCTTGCTTGTGCTGACATCTATATGTATTTTCCATTACCAAAGATATCTTAATCTGTCTTAAAAATGAACAGATGGCAGCACGTTATTTCTTAATGCAGAAGTAAAAAAATGATGTCAATTAAAAAGGAAATTAAAAATTCGGTCGATGGTTTGGTCATTTTTTTCAACTGCAAGTGTGGATAAAAAAAAAGAATTTGGGGCATGTGATAAAGAAATTTGTAGAAATAAATGTGAGAAGAAAAATCCTGTGCTTTAATGTGGTTTATGCAACTTATAATCCGTCGAACATTTCTTTTCAATAGCATTAAAAAAGTAAAGTCTGCAGTGATTAATAATTTCTGGTTTTATGCAGATACTTCTTCATTAATTTCTACAATTTTGTACTACTTGATTATCAAATTTATGTAAATTATTGTTATTACAAGTCCCTTTGATAATATACGTGTTTATTATAATTTAAAATGATTTTACCTGTAGTTAAAATAATATATATATATATATATATATATATATATATATATATATATATATATATATATATATATATATATATATATATATATATATATATATACATTTAAGGGATGGCAATGTGTCCTTTTGCCTGGAGTGTCGGAAGTACTAGAGTGGATACTCACTAGGGAAAAACTGAGAAGATAAATGTTTTGCTATTTATTCTGCGTTTCCTACTTTTATTAACATTTTTATTTTTTTTCCTATATCTATACTATTTTATTTTTTATTCTATTTTTATTTTTATTTGGTAAAGGGCATTACCTACTATATCAAACTTTAAGAATATATTAACATAACGCATTAAATTAATATTAATGAGCACTCATTGGGTTTTGATGGCAAAGCTTTTAACAACAGCATACTGTTCGGTGTGACTGGAAATGAATTAGAAATTGATGTTTCCATTTTAAAGCTACTGGGATAATTACGCCATCTAGTGGCCGAACAAGACTATAAGTATTTGAATGTCAGTGCGAATCAGGGAAGGAGAGATGCTTGAGGAACACTTCCTAATGGCACAAAGTGCTTTATTGCGATGTTTGTGCAAAATCTTTAGGATACTGTACTGCATTCAAAATAACGCGAAGAGTTACAATATCATATTTTAATAAAATTCACGAACGACTGAGATTCCACCATGATGGCTTCCTAGAAGAACGCTTTGCTTGGAATAATTTATCAATTATTTTAATGCGATTGATCTGTGTATTTTTACTTGTCCGTGTAGGTTTATAGAGTCCACTAATTCTGTGGCACAGAAACAGAGTGGTGATATAATTGTCCCCCAAATCAAATGGTATCTTAAAATGGGAATTAAGAAAAGAAATAACTTACGATGGTTTGACAAATGGTATATGTCCAAAAGAAAAAAAAAAGAGAGTAACATAAATTTATTTCTAATCCAGTAATAAAAATAAAAAAAATACCATCATTGTTTATCATTGTTTAAAGAAATGCATAGAAATCTCGGAATTAAGAAAGAAATAAAAAAAGTTGAGGATGTTGACTTAAGTACAGTACTGACGGTGCGAGATAATCTTAAAACGCTGAAAGACATGACTTTAAAAAGATTTTTACCAATGATTTGAAAGTTTTAAAGTCTTTGGGTTTCTTTTGTTATGGAACGAGAGAATTTAGAGGAGAATTTTAAGGAGATTTCCTTATGTTTCTTTTTTAAGTGATGACTTGCTCCTTGTTTAACAGGAAGATAGGGTTTGGGGAAGATGAGGTCAGAGATTGAACACTTTGTGTTGGCTGTGGGCCAACTACCTAGAAGAGGATATCAGTTCAGCGAATCGGTGTTATGGACGGTTTACTTTAAAGACAGGCTACAATAACTCATGTCGATACCGCTTCTTTCAGTAATGGCAGGGTGGTCCATTTTGCACAAGAAAAAAAAGTGTTCGTCAATAAGAAAAGCCTATAACAAGTTCCTCGCATTTTTTTCCCCTAACCAAACACCGTAATAAATACACCATAAACCAAACACCGTAATAAAATAATTTAAATTTTTATGAAGGTTTGAATAGAATACACTTTTATCTTCTAGTATTAATCAGAATATAAACATGTAGAAAAGGAATTTGTTAGGAATTTCAATTTGTATTTCATATTGTCTAAAAATCCTCATAAAGTCGATCAATACCACGCTATTTCCAATTTTCCACACTCATTTCTATTCTCATTTTATCTGTTAAAATATTTTAAAATGTGCCATGAATACAAAATATCCAAACAGGCAGTCAGATTATTTATCAGAAAAATGCTGTTTATGGAAAGACTTTTTAATGTAGCACTATTTGGGAATGCGTTTTAAAAATCTTTTTCTATAATTTTAATATTGAATAAAATAATTACTGTTTGATTTTTTAATTTGAAATAAGAGATTTTTAATGAAGACATTTTAATTAAAAGATTTTTTAAGATTTACACAACAAATGTAAGAATTAAAAATTATGTATATAGGGTTGAATACCCATAATTCAAAATATAATGTTTTTTGTAATATTTTAATATATAATATTTATTCTAATATTTTAATATATAATATTTATTCTAATATTTTAATATATAATATTTATTCTAATATTTTAATATATAATATTTATTCTAATATTTTAATATTTAATGTAATTTGTGTAAATATCATATATTTGCGCAAATGAAACGTTAGAAATCATGAAATATGAAATAAAGAATTAGGATCTAAATAATAAGTAAAATCGTTTATTAGGATGGAAGAAAAATAATAAAAATAGCTACAAATATAACAAAAATGAATCAAATAAATGTAACAAATATACGTATAAATACTTTATAAAATAGATTATGCTTTTTATAGTATCGCGATGAACAATCAGGAGATGGAAATTGTTTCGAGGCTTCATGAAGGCTACAACATTCCATTCTTCCATTATATCTACGGCTGGTTTTGATTCTTTTTATTTGTTCTAGAAAGAAACAAAACAAAAAGGAAATCTGATTAATTGGTTTCACTCATAATCTGAAAGCAAGGATGTGAAAAACAAACTACCGAAACTTAAAAAAAAACAAAACAAAAAAAAACCCTACAAATACGAGGGAGTATAAATAAGTAATGCGCATAATCTTGAATTCGATAATAAATAAATAAAAAAGCGACGAATGACAGTACGAAAGCTGAAATGAAAGTATTATCAGCTTATTATATTTTTATTCTTACTGAGTAATTTTCATTGAGATTTAAATTTGTGATCGTCTCAGTCTCCCTCCTCTCCTTTCTTGCAAAATTTCTAGAATTCATTTAGAAGTTTTGGATCATTCCTCCTACAACCCGGACTTGGCACCCACAGATTTTTTATGACAAAGCAGCACAAATGCAGGCTTGTCAACTTAATTACATCTTTCAATTTCCACTGACATTAAATATATAAATGATGAAAATAATGCTGTAGTCAATACGTTATTCAAAATTAAGGAAATTTCATCAATAAATCATAATCAAATAGCTTCTGAACAAACTCAAGAGGATGAATTAAAGAGTTAGCAATAACTACTTTATTTGAATTTAAAGCAGTACCCTCTACCTTCAAGGAAATATTTGTAATATGATCAAAAAATCATTATTATTCATTTTTTCGAGACTGATTTGTCCATTACCTCTATGGTATAAGGATTAAGTTGATGTCTAGAAGAGATGTCTAGACTTTATGTTAACAAATATCTCTTCAAAATACTTTCTGTTAGAACGGGAATGAATAATATTGATCAAAATGGTTCAAGACGATTTCTTCTCGTATTATTAAAATATATTAGAAACTTAATAGACTTTTTTTTCAAACATGAATTTTTCAAAACATTTATTTAACTTAATGGCGAAAGGTTCGGTCTCCTCAAAATTTATAACATGCATACTTTGAGTTTTCCTTTAAATAAAAAATATTCCAAAAGATGAAAATTAAAATCTGTTGGGTGAAAAAAAAGATCAGAAAATAAATTTAATTTCTTGTGCTTAAATATAAAATAATGATATAAAAAATTAAAAATTAGATTGTTTTATTTTTAAAAAATTCATTACTAAATAAATTAAGAATTCATTTATTAAATCTATGCCGTTTTATACTTTTTTCATAACAACATGATTTAAAAATATTTTCAGTCTTTTGAATTCCACGTAAAAGTCCTATTCTTTCAAAACGAATTCAATGAAAAGTAAAGAAATTTTTCCAAATCTTCCGGAACCACCAATTACTTCTGCCCACTTATACCATAAAATCATGTGAGTGTGTAAGTATATTAGGATTTAAAAGATTAATTTATTTTCATGTTATCGCAATATTTAATTAGTCTGATATAAAGCCAGTTTTAAGAAATAGTGATATCATCATTTTTTCTTATGAAATAAAAAAATTGTTATAAAAATTAAAACAAATAATTTAATACTTATTTTTTAAATATTTAAATTTCATCATCAAATATTAAATGTTCGTCTGCAAATATGTCAGTGGAAAAGATTTTTTTTTTACTATTTTTACTTTATATAATTTGAAAAAGGTTTAATTATTTGTGAATATTATTGAAATTAATTAATTTATCCTAATCTACTGACATATTTAATCAAAATTACTTTATTGGTTCAGCATTCTAATATGCCATAATTAGAAACCTCCCCAAATCTTTTTCGCATTTACCCAATAAAGGTTTCATCCCCATTTTTCCTCATAAAATTGCAGACCTTGAATAAGACCACTAATGCTATGCATGGCGAAGACGAACATTAGTAACTAAATAACGATCTTTGGCGTAAAACTGCCCTTTTCACGGAATCTTATGTCTTAATCTGTATTTTGGATCATTTTTCTTCTCTACTAGTTGTAGCCAAAATTGGACACTAAAACACAATTGTAATCAGAAGATTGCATACCGAATTTCATTGATTTAAGTCATTGCGTTCAAAAGCATGCGAAAGCACAGAGCGACAGACGGTCAAAACTTGTTTTCCAAATTACATTTTGAAGATATCTGAACAGCCAAACCGGTAGACTTGGACCGTGGTAGATAGACTTTGAATCATTTGAATAGACTTACTTCAAAAATTTAATAAAAATTTACAAACTAGGTCTAAGTTTATATACTTAATTTCATTCGTCTCATTCAAAGCGTTTTTGAGTTATGTTTTTTGAACTCTCTAAAATTTCAAGTTCGTATTTTTTGATAATTACAATACTTTTTCTATATTTATTATACAGAGAAAGATAAAAATAGAATTAAATTATCAATTTGAAATATCAATTGAATATAAAAAATGACATATGATCATTTTTATTAATATTGAAATTTATTAATATTTTAAATAATATCATCTGTAATTTTCTTTTACGCATATAACCAAATAATTCTGATAATTTTTAATTAAAATAATATATATATATATATATATATAAATCATTCCTTAGCCACCACCGTATTTCTGCAAGCCAAGAAAACACACAATTTTCTTAACGCTTTAACATCATTGCGTCGTGGGTCAATTTTTAGACGAACGAAGTCAAAAATTAACAGTCTTAGCAAGAGATTTTAATTAATTTGCCCAACAAAATGGAATGAACAATTATATAGAACAGACTTACTTGAGTCCATTTTCGGCCTTTTCGATGTGAAAAACTTTCATATTCTGAGGCGATGGATCTATCTTGTGCTTCATGCTCGTGTACCGATTTCTGAAAAAGATGTAGAAGCCATAGAGCACGACACACGCCAGGCAGAGCAAGGCATTGAAACGGAAGGCCACCCTACCACCAAATGCATTCATGATCAAGCCACCAGTCAAACCGGAAGAGGCCTTGCCTACAGAGTAGAACGTACATAAAATATTATATTACAAGAATAGTATGATTCGCAAATATGAAAACAAGATCTTCTAAAGATTAAGCATACATATCTCAGATTTATTAATATAACAATCAAATCATACCTATGTATGAATTTCGGCAAAATGTATATTTCTTAAAGAATCAATTGTCATGTCTATACTCAGGCATTGCGAGAACACGTTACAATACTGGACGACAATATTGTAAAATATTTTATACCACTGGATGGAGTGGAATGTATATAAAAAATGAGAAAACTCCACAAATAAACGAAAGCCTTAAGCCTTCTGCCATGAAATATTAGCAAACAGAAGAAGTACATTAAATAATAGATAAATTTATTTCTATAGCTATATAATGAAGTCATGACATGTAATATTGTAATGCTGGTTCACAAATTCATTTTAAATCTTTTTCATTCAACTTTAGCGGAAAATTTTTTTTTTCAAAGTAGCAAAATCTTCAGAATTTATTTATTATCTTATAAATTTTACAGTGAAATTATAGAAATATTATAGGTACTAATTATGAATCTATTTCTTTAAAAATTTGATAAATAACAGGAAATGGACATTAACGAACCTATAATAATTTATGGGAATTTTTTCCCAAAACCGGAATCTTTTATCAATGGAAAAAGAAAGAAAATTATAAATAGAAGATAATAATATAACGTTGAAGAAGGTTATAATATAAAGTTAATAATATGAAATTGATGGACAGGAATGGGCAGGAAAAAAATCTAAATATAAAATGCATATCCTATTTTCTTTTAATGTTTGACCAAAAGCTTTATTATGAATATCATTTAATTTCTTCAAAAATTAAGACTCCTGGAACGTCTCAAAGATATTTAAATCTAACTACAATATCTTTTTGAGAAAAGCCATTAAAATGCTCTTTTTTTATTTGGGTTCTTCAAATATTCATTTTATTCAACAATATGTTTTATAATGTTATTTTAATAGAATATAAACATATATTTTGGTGATGAAACGATAAAAATAAAGTCCACTGACCCCATAAGCAAATTATGTATTACGAGTACTTTTTTTTAAAACTGTATTCAATTTAATGGTTAATACAAATCTGATTTAATAATATTGTGATTCAGCTCTATGCCAACAATATTATTGCTACGATTTATAAAGAATGTATCCACCTATGCTATAATGTATAGCTCCTGAAATCGTAATAACGGTCGATGTCAGTCCTTCTGGTGCAATATCATGGCTATGAACCACAACAGCCACCCAAAGAAGATAGTAGTTCAATATTCCAGTGGCTTCAAGGGCCAAAGCGAACCAGGGGTTTCTCAGAAATGAGTATCCAGTGGAATTGACGATATATGCCACAAAAGCCAAAATTATGATTCCTTTTGGACTTATCTTCTTCACCCACCATTTGGAAGTCAACAGAAACGGCAGTCCATACAGAGCACTTACAGATGTGATCAAACCGATGAGCAAACTGGGTGCCTGCATGTCTTCGAGATACCAGAAGAGAAAATATTTGGTGAAATTCCACGACGTGCCCAGGATAAAAATCACAATGAAAAACACTACAACGTCGATGTTCTTGAGCAAAATTAAGGTTTTCTTCCACATCTGTTCACCAGGGGAAACAACCCGCACGGGGAGTTTATAAATGACAAGGAACAAAAAGCATGTCATACCTATAAAAAGATATAATGCTCCTGCGTAATTTTTTTCGCCAACTACTGGCGATGTTACTTCTGCAATATAGCCAGCGAGAGGAGATATAAGCAAGTTACCAGAAATAGCAAAGAATCGTTCACGACCAAAATCTGAATTCTGTTCCTTTGCCAAAAACATGGCGGTTACATCCATGCAACGGTAAGTATTGGAATAAGTGGTCAAAAATAAAATGAAAAGGCCACCATAAACAAATAATAAGTAATTTGTATTTTCTTGCCGACATTGCATAATATTTGAATTTATTTCACAGGAAGATGAGCAATTTTTTGTTTGATCTGAGTAGCACCAGGAGGTATTTACATTCTGAAATTCTAAAGCACTGACATTATATACGAAGTTCCCTTCTGTCCTGTTGTTATAATGAGAGTTATCGATATAAATGGTGAGTGATATATTACTTAAATCCCTCCCATAAAAAATTCTATAAACAGAATCTGTGTCATTGCAAGTTAGAGAATCATTTCTAGAACATTTTGCTTTACAGTCTCTCACATCAATTCTGCTTTCCTGCAAATTGTATCCAGTTTGAGCAACACTTTGTTGAGCATTGCAAAATAAGTTTATTTTAGGTGCTGTACAGTTTGTGCGGTCAATCTTGGGTGATAGCAGAATACACAGTACTGTGAGTGTCACCAATAGAAGGTTGGTAACCAACACTGGTTTTGATCTTCCAATTTTATCAGCCACGATTCCAGACAGTGCGCTGCCGATGAATTGAAATATTGGTGCGATAATAGTGAAGGTGGAGAGTTCAGCAAGAGAAACTCCTCGTGTCTTGTAGAGGACGGTGATGAAAGACGGCATGAAAGACCCAGCTGTAAAAACAAAAGGGATACGAATTTTTATCAACAAAGAAACATTGAAATATCTGATAAAAAGGGCACAACTTTGAGAGACAGCAGAGTAAAAATTTAATAATATTACATATGGGTCATTTATTTTGAAAGAGGTGAAAATCCTTTTACAAAAATGACATACCCCATGATTTATAAATTGGAGTTGTCATAATTAATTATTTTTTTAAAAATTGTCTAATATGCTAACTTTAATTTCTTGAAATAAGAGAAAAAAATGGACTTGCATCGTTTTTAGAATAAAATGGTTTATATTTCTTCCATTGCCTGAATTCTTCAATATATCATCTGTTATATTCACTGTTTATTAAAAAAATGCTTGAAAACGGATACGAACAAAGCCTGTATTTTCGCCTACAGGTTGCATTATGTCTGGAAATCAATAAATACGACAAGTCATTTCTCATCATTATAAATAATGAATGAACAGTTATGTGATGATATTCATCGAAAATAGTAAGATGTCAAGGGCTATTTGTTTTTGCAAGTAATTAAAAAATATTTTTATGTATGAATGAAATGTTTTATCAGACGAAAATAGGAAGAAGATTACATTGCCTTTATAAAGAATAATTACTAAAAATGTGCTTCAAAATGCTTATACAATATTTGCAATACAAATATATAGTGCCGTGTAACTATATGTAAAAAAGTATATTTGTTACAGTAATATTTGGTTAAATGCCATAAAATTAAATGATAGTTTTGTCCTAAATCCATCCTTGGTTTCATTTGAATAATAATAATACGTAAATTTAATACGTGTCATGAGACAAAACAATTCGTCAGACTGATTTCAGTCAAAAGGAAAGCGTGGATAAGAAAATCATAGTTATTAAAGAATAAATATTTTCTTAACTAAAAATTATTACATTGCTTTAATTTTATAAAGAAAGTTCAAATGAAAATAAGTTCTTTTATATAAAATATTGGAGATTTAGTAAAATATTTACACAAATTATCTAAATTTTGAAAATGAATAGTTTACATATTGCATGAATTAAATATTCGTTTTTTTATTTACCAGTTAACTGTTTCGACATTTCAGAAAGTGCGTGTCTAAATTGTCATAAACATATATATATTATTTAAATATAATAAATAAATAAATATAAATATAATGATTAAACAAATATTATAGAAATAAAATAATTGCCATTGAAAAAATTCGTCATAACGTTCATAATTACGTTGAACATTAGTTAAAACTCGTCATAATTACTTTTTTCATGACAAGTATACTCGTCAAAAACAGTTAACTGGTTAACGCAATTCGTAATGAAACGGTAAATCTTATTAAAAAAGATTAAATACATAAAAGTGGGGAATCTTTCTCTTTCCCATCTATGACGGCACTTACTTACTTCGGGAAGGTTTGTATCGTGGCCGGTGACGGCCCTTAGGACTCAATCACAGTTATCGCCAGTGTTGTTGTTGTGGCGATCCAGTCATTCAGTTTTTGTTATCCTTGTGCATTCGGGAGGGTCGGAGAGTCAGTGATATGACTTACTGTACAGAAGTTATGCGATACTTGCGTAGATAACTCACAGCATCAATTAGGAAGGAATGCTTCCTGCTGCAACTCAGATGGATACATATATTTATGGCAGTTTTTTCTTAAAAATTTATTAAATAATTTGGAAAATTACTCTAAAACTAAAATGGCGGAAATCATTTAATATCACATCAACTTAATATAATTTATTTCCGTTTTTTTTTCTTTTATAAACCTGCTAATATTACTAAATGATAATTGCTTACATTTCCGCTTAAATCATATCATAATAGTAATTTTAAGTAACCTTAAAATCTTATGAAATATTTTGCAAAATTTTTAATTAACATTGCTGTAGCATAAAAATTAATGATTAAAAAAATAATTTTAAACACATTTATAAAAATTAGCCGATATTAATCATTTCCACTAATATTTTACAAAATTTCTTAAAGTAGTAATACCCGTTTTAGTGTTCCAAAAAGAAAAAGATCAAAATAAAAATATAAAAACTTGGGAAAAATGTAGATTGTATAAAAAAAATCCTTTCAGTATAAAAATATATTAGATTAGCAAAATTACTTTCTCATTATTATAAATATTTTATACATTATCTTCGATTTGTAATTTTATTTAAATAAACTAAAAGGCATTTTTTTGAAAATTTTAATTTAGATTTTACTACTAGCATATTTACCCCATTAATAAGTTTAAAAAAAAAACCTTGCTTGTGCTGACATCTATATGTATTTACCATTACCAAAAGTATCTTAATCAGTCTTAAAAATGAACAGATGGCAACTCGTTATTTCTTAATGCAGAAGTAAAAAAATAATGTCGATTAAAAAGGAAATTAAAAATTCGGTCGATGGTTTGACCATTTTTTTCAACTGAAAGTGTGTATAAAAAAAAAGAATTTGGGGCATGCGATAAAGAAATGTGTAGAAATAAATGTGAGAAGAAAATTCTTGTGCTTTAATGTGGTTAATGAAACTGATATTCCGTCGAACATTTCTTTTCAATAGCATTAAAAAAGTAAAGTCTGCAGTGGTTAATAATTTCTGGCTTAATGCAGATACTTCTTCATTAATTTCTACTACTTGATTATCAAATTTATGTAAATTATTATTATTACAAGTCCCTTTGAAAATATACGTGTTTATTATAATTTAAAAGGATTTTACCTGTAGTTAAAATTATATATATATATATATATATATATATATATATATATATATATATATATATATATATATATATATATATATATATATATATATATATATATATATATATATATATATATATATATATATATATATATATATATATATATATTTACGGGATGGCAATGTGTGGCAATGTGTCTTTTTGACTGGAGTGTCGGAAGTACTAGAGTGGATACTCACTAGGGAAAAACTGAGAAGATAAATGTTTTGCTATTTATTCTGCGTTTCCTACTTTTATTAACATTTTTTTTATCCTATATATATATTATTTTTATTTTTTATCCTACATTTATCTTATTTTTATTTTTATTTGGTAGTTGAAAGAACAAAATTTATTTTGTGATATTCTGTTGTATAGTTTCCAAAAAGGCATTACTTACTATATCAAAGTTTAAGAATATATTAACATAACGCATTAAATTAATATTAATGAGCAGTCATTGGGTTTTGACGGCGAAGCTTTTAACAATAACATACTGTTCTGTGTGACTGGAAATGAATTAGATATTGAAGTTTCCATTTTAAAGTTACTGGGGTAGTGCCGCCATCTGGTGGCCGAATAAGATTATAAGTAATTGAATGTCAGTGCGAATCAGGGAAGGAGAGATGCTTGAGGAACACTTCCTAAAGGCACTAAGTGCTTTTTTGCGATGTTTGTGCAAAATATTTACACTACTGTACGGCATTCAAAATACTGGTCAAAAACGTGAAGAGGTACAATATCATGTTTTAATAAAATTCACGAACGACAGAGATTCCACCGTGATGGCTTCCTAGAAGAACGCTTCGCTTGGAATAATTTATCACTTATTTTAATGCGTTTGATCTGTGTACAGGATGTTAACAGGATGATGGTGGTTGGGGAAAATGAGAAGAAAGGTCAGAGATTGACCACTTTGTGTTAGTTGGGGGCCAACTACCTCGAAGAGGATATCAGTTCAGCGAATCGGTGTTATGGACGGTTTACGTTAAAGACAGGCTACAATAACTCATGTCGATACCGCTTCTTTCAGTAATGGCAGGGTGGTCAATTAAGTACGAGAAAAAAAAGTGTTCGTCAATAAGAAAAGCCTATAACAAGTTCCTAGCATTTTTTTCCTAACCAAACACAGTTCATTATTTTGTACAAATGCAATGAAAGAAAATAATTTAAATTTTTATAAAGGTTTGAATAGAATGCACTTTTATCTTCTAGTATTAATCAGAATATAAACATGTGATAAAGAAATTTGCTAGTAATTTCAATTTGTATTTCATATTAAGTCTAAAAATCATCATAAAGTCGATCATCATGACGCTATTTTCAATTTTCCACACTCATTTCTGTTCTCATTTCCTCTGTTAAAATATTTTAAAATGTGCCATGAATACAAAATATCCAAACAGGCAGTCAGATTATTTATCAGAAAAATGCTGTTTATAAAAGTCTTCTTAATGCAGTGCTATTCGGGAATGCGTTTTAAAAATCTTTTTCTATAATTTAAATATTGAATGAAATAATTAATGCTTGACTTTTTAATTTCACTTTTTAATTTTTGACTTTTTAATAAGAGATTTTTAATAAAGACATTTTAATTAAAAGATTAAAATTTTTCATAAATTATTTCATCTAAAATTAACTTTCTATTTTTTTTCTTTTTTTCTTTTTCCTTTCTTTTTTAATTGAACCGATTTTTAAGATTTACACAGCAAATGTTCAAGAATTAAAAAGTTAGTAAATAGGGTTGAATATCCATGATACAAAATATAATATTTTTTTCTATCAAATATTTAATGTAATTTGTTTGAATATCATATATTTGCGCAAATGAAACATTAGAAATCATGAATTATGAAATAAAGAATTAGGATGTAAAAAATAAGTAAAATCGTTTATTAGTATGGAAGTAAAACAATAAATATAGCTCAATATAACAAAAATATATCAAATGAATGTAACAAATATACGAATAAATATTTTATAAAATCGACTATGCTTTTTATAGTATCGCGATGAACAATCAGGAGATGGAAATTGTTTTGATGCTTCATGAAGGCTACAGCATTCCATTCTTCCATTACATCTACGGCTCGTTTTGATTCTTTTAATTTGTTCTAGAAAGAAACAAAACAAAAAAAGAAATCTGATTAATTGGTTTCACTCATAATCTGAAAGCAAGGATGTGAGAAACAAACTACCAAAACTTAAAAAAAAAAAAAAAAAAAAAAACACCCCTACAAATACGAGGGAGTATAATTAAGTAATACGTATAATCTTGAATTGGATAATGAATAAATAAAAAAAAGCGATGAATGACAATACGAAAACTGAAATGAAAGTATTATCAGCTTATTATATTTTTATTCTTACTGAGTAATTTTCATTCAGATTTAAATTTTTGATCGTCTCAGTCTCCCTCCTCTCCTTTCTTGCAAAACTTTTAGAATTCATTTAGAAGTTTTGGATCATTCATCCTACAACCCGGACTTGGCATCCACAGATTTATCAAGACAAAGTAGCACATATGCAGGCTTGTCAACTTAATTACATCTTTCAATTTTCCACTGACATTAAATATATAAATGATGAAAATAATGCTGCAGTCAATACGTTTTTCAAAATTAAGGAAATTTTCTCAATAAATTATAATCAATTAGCTCCTGAACAAAATCAAGATGATGAATTAAACATTAGAAAAAATTATATTGGAATTTAAAGTAGTACCCTGTACCTTCAAGGAAATATTTTTGATATGATAATATATTTAACTACAGATTCGGCAAGATAAAAAAAAAAAAAAAAAAAAAAAAAAAAACAGCCGTAGATTTTTTTTGAAGAAAAAATGCGCCAACATATTCACATACTACCCCACCAAGGAATTAAATCAATTATAAAATTAAAAACTTCAAATTCCATTTGGCGTAAAATTAAAAAAGATGTACGATTGTCAATTCAAGCCTCTATATCTTGCCAAAACTCTAATGCAATCCGCAAAACAGAACTGAGAGAGCATGAAATGCCCCCAGGAAGATTTTATAATGCTCATATGGATCTCCATAGTCCACTTCGTCCACCCGAAGAGAACGTTTGCTTTTTAAGTTGCACCGATATATCTTCCGTTGGACTGAAGAATTCCTTTCGATAATATTTCCAGTCTAGTAAGAGCATTTCATAAAAAATGAAAAGTAAATTTAAAACTCCAAACAGATTGATAGTAGGTGTTATAATACATGAATTACAGACCATACAGTATTTGACATTTTTTTTTCGTAAATATTTATTATATTTTATTTCTCGTCTTGTTAATTTTATTGGCAACGTCTCTTTTGAAAAAAAAATTACAGTATTCTGAATTGAATTTTGATGATGTTCAGTTTTTTAGAAATTTTAAAATAAATGTGATTTAGAGTTGTCATTTTCATTTGGTGTTTTAGACAAACTTTTAGTTGCTGCTGAGAAAATTATAAAAAACTTTTCGAGAACATTCAGTATTTCACGGACTTTTGAAAGGGCTATGCAGAATTTTTGCGATAAAGTTAATAAATCCTCCATATCAACATTCATAAATTGTTGAACGTTCTCCGTATCCAGGCGGAAAATTAATTGTTTAACACTGAATTCCTATTAAAACACCGAAGAACAGCGCCCTCTAGCTCATCCATTATAGAAATACTTTTCTATTTTATTTTGCTCTATTCTTGTGTACCTTGTCTCCCATATAAATTTGTAGGTTGAATTTTAAATCAACTCATAGAGAAACAGGAATTCCAAAGAACCTCTTATAAATAATACGCGAATTATTTTATTTCAAAGGCAGAAAATTATGGCAGCCATTAAACTTTGTTCTTTTTTTATACATAGGTGCATTATAAACGAAAAACATATTGTTAATTTTAATAACTGCTTTAATTAAATATGTCTGGTGTTATAAATCTGTTTTAATTTAATATATAGTTTTAAAGACCAAGCAATTTTTTTTAAATTCTATATCTCTTAGTGTACACATCCGGGTACACAAAATACATACATTACACAAATGTACACATTGTATGTACAAAATACATACAATAATACATTGGGGATCTTCCCAAATCTTTTTTGCGTTTACTCAATAAAGGTTTCATCCCCATTTTTCCTCATAAAATTGCGGACCTTGAATAAGACCACTAATGCTATGCATGGCAAAGACGAACATTTGTAACGAAATAACGATCTTTGGCGTAAAACTGCCCTTTTCACGGAATCTAACGTCTTAACATGTGTTTTGGACGCTTTGTTTCTCTACTAGTTTTAACCAAAATCTGACACTAAAATACAATTGTAATCCGAAGATTGCATACCGAATTTCTTTGATTTAAGTCATTGCGTTCAAATGCATGCGAAAGCACCGAGCGACAGACGGTCAAAACTTGTTTCCCACATTACGTTTTGAACATATCTGAACAGACAGATTGGTAGACTTTGCCCGTGGCAGATAGACTTTGAATCATTTGAATAGACTTAGTTCAAAAATTTAATAAAAATTTACAAATTAGGTCTAAGTTTATATACTTAATTTCATTCATCTCATTCAAAGCGTTATTGAGTTACTGCGCTCACAGAGAGACAGACATAGTACAAAAAAATATGTTTCTTGAACTCTAGGAGATTTGCCAAAATTTCAAGTTCGTATTTTTTGATCATTACAACACTTTTTCTATATTTATTGTACAGAGAAAGATAAAAATAGAAGGAAATTATCAATTTAATCAAACAAAGCTAACGGTAATTTAGGTAAAAAATTGTAGGCTCCCAGCGCCATCTATTGAGTGATCTAATATGCAAGGAAAGTTCAATTTTTATTTTAGCCAAAGGATTAATCCCAATCCATACCTTGTTTAATTGAAAAATTGAAATTACAGTAATTTCTAGGATATTCATTTTTAATTAATTTTTAATGAGGTTATTTGATGCTTCAATGTATGAATTTTCGAAATCAAAAGTATTAAGTTTATTAATGAATTTTCTTAAAGATAACAACATGAATTTTCTTAAAGATAACAACATTAATAAACTTCATACTTTTAATTTCGAAAATTCATACATTGAAGCATCAAATGACCTCATTAAAAAATTAATTAAAAATGAATATCCTAGAAATTACTGTAATGTCAATTTTTTTAATTAAACAAGGTATGGATTGGGATTAATCCTTTGATTAAAATAAAAATAGAACTTTCCTTGCATATTAGATTACTCAATAGATGGCGCAGGAAGTCTACAATTTTTTACCTAAATTAACGTTAGCTTTGTGTTTTTAAAAAGCGCGGATCACAATCGATAGCTTAAAATTTCCTTGACTGCTGCTGTGTATTCTTACCCTTTTGTTTTTCTTTAATGATTTAAGTGTTATTTTATGTTTTATTTGCTTTTATTGTTATTGTATTTTTACTTATTAGTGGTTATTTTCTTCTAATTTGTTGTTTTGTATTTTCCTTTCTGTTAAAATGGTATATCTCTTGGGCCTAATTTCAGGGGATTTTCGGGTCACGAGGAATCATTATTAGACCTTTGTCTGGATTTCCTTCACAGAAAAAATCCCTTTTTCTGGATCCCTGCCTGAGGGTGACCCTTTTCCTATTAACTTGATTTTAATACTTTTGTATCAATTTATCTGTGTTTTAGAAGTAGCGGCATTTGCGCTCTCTAAATATATGAAGTTTTTTCCTGTTCCTTTTTTTGTTGTGGTTTGAATAGGAAATAATTTTTAGTTGCGATTTCGAAACTGTTTTGTTTCGTTTTTATTTTAGCTTCGTTTTCAAACTATTTCTTACTTTAGATTGGTTACTTAAATAAATATATATATATATAGCAAGAGATTTTAACTAATTTGCCCAACAAATTGAAATAAACAATTATATAGAACAGACTTACTTGAGTCCATTTTCGGCCTTTTCGATGTGAAAAACTTTCATATTCTGAGGCGATGGATCTATCTTGTGCTTCATGCTCGTGTACCGATTTCTGAAAAAGATGTAGAAGCCATAGAGCACGACACACGACAGACAGAGCAAGGCATTGAAACGGAAGGCCACCCTACCACCAAATGCATTCATGATCAAGCCACCAGTCAAACCCGAAGAGGCCTTGCCTACAGAGTAGAACGTACATAAAATATTAGATTACAAGAATAGTATGATTCGTAAATATAAAAAGAAAGACTTCTAAAGATTAAGCACTTCTTTTTCAGATTCATTAATGCAACAATCTATATGTGTGAGTTTCGACAAAAGATATATTTCGTAAGAAATCAATTGTCGTGTTTATATGCAAGCGTTGCGAGAATATTTTACAATACCGGATGATAATATTGTAAAATATTTTATGCTACAGGATGGAGTCGAATATAGATTTAAAAAAAAGGAGAAATCTCCACAAATAAGCGAATACCTTAAGCCTTCTACCATGAAACATTAGCAAACAATAGAAGTACATTAAATAATAGATAAATTAATTTCTATAGCTATATAAGTCATGACATATAATATTGTAAAGCTGGTTCACAAATTCATTTTATATCTTTTTCATTCAACTTTCGCTGAAATAATTTTTTTCGTATTACGAAAATCTTCAAAATTTAGTTA
Organism: Argiope bruennichi; assembly: GCF_947563725.1. Lineage (NCBI taxonomy): Eukaryota > Metazoa > Arthropoda > Arachnida > Araneae > Araneidae > Argiope > Argiope bruennichi. The sequence goes on from NC_079154.1 coordinate 64,988,641, forward strand.
TTATCTTATAACATTTACAGTGAAATCACAGAAATATTATAGGTACTAATTATGAATCTATTTCTTTAAAAAGTGGATAAATAATAGGAAATGGACATTAACGAACCTATTATAATTTATGGGAATTTTATCGCAAAACCGGAATCTTTTATCAATGAAAAAGGAAAGAAAATTATAAATAGAAGATACTAATATAACGTTGAACAAGGATATAATATAAAGTTAATAATATGAAAATGATGGGCAGGAAATTTTGTTAAAAAATGATTTAAAATCAAAGTAATTTTATTTAAATAAATTCACCTTATTTCAGGGGTTCACTTAGGGCTATGAATATTTTTATGCCTATGTATTAAAAAATAAATACGTCAAATTTCTTACAAAACAATTCCAAATAAAATATATTATTTTTTAAAAAATTAAAGATACAATTTTTAAAAATTTTAAAACATTCATTCCAGGCGACTTAATTTTTAATTTTTTCATTTTTTTTTCTTATTGCTTAATGTAAATTTATCTGGAACAAAACTGTGTATGATTTTATAATTCCAATTAAATGCTATTTTTTTAGAAATAGTTTTAAGCACACTGAATTTGTCTTGGAATTTTATGTTTTATTAAACTAAAATTGATTTTTAACTATCTAAAAAAATTGAAACATAAAATGAATATCCTATTTTCTTTTAATGTTTGACCGCAATCTTTATTATCAATTTCATTTAATTTCTTCAAAAATTAAGACACTTGGAACATTTTACATATATTTAAATCTAACTACAATATCATTTTGAGAAAAACCATTAAAATCTTTGGGTTCTCCAAATAGTCATTTTGTTCAACAATATATTTTATAATATTATTTCAGATAAATATAAACATGTATTTTATTGATGAAATGATAAAAAGAAAATTGTGCTTTTTTGAAAATTTTTACTTATTTCAAAGTCCATTGCCCCCTTAAACAAATTATATATTACGAGTGCTTTTTTTTATCTGTATTAAATTTAATGGTTAATACAAATCTGATTTAATAGAATTGTGATTCAGCTCTATGCCAACAATATTATTGCTACGATTTATTAAGGATGTACCCACCTATGCTGTAATGTATCGCTCCTGAAATCGTTATAATGGTAGATGTTAATCCTTCTGGAGCAATATCATGGCTATAAACAACAACAGCCACCCAAAGAAGATAGTAGTTTAATATTCCAGTTGCTTCAAGGACCAAAGCGAGCCAGGGATTTCTTAGAAATGAATATCCAGTGGAATTGACGATATATGCCACAAATGCCAAAATTATGATTCCTTTCGGACCTATCTTCTTCACCCACCATTTGGAAGTCAACAGAAACGGCAGCCCATACAGAGCACTTACAGATGTGATCAAACCGATGAGCAAACTGGGTGCCTGCATGTCTTCGAGATACCAGAAGAGAAAATATTTGGTGAAATTCCACGACGTGCCCAGGATAAAAATCACAATAAAAAATACTACAACGTCGATGTTCTTGAGCAAAATTAAGGTTTTCTTCCACATCTGTTCACCAGGGGAAACAACCCGCACTGGGAGTTTATAAATGACAAGGAACAAAAAGCATGTCATACCTATAAAAAGATACAATGCTCCTGCGTAATTTTTTTCGCCAACTACTGGCGATGTTACTTCTGCAATATAGCCAGCGAGAGGAGATATAAGCAAGTTGCCAGAAATAGCAAAGAATCGTTCACGACCAAAATCTGAGTTGTGTTCCTTTGCCAAAAACATGGCGGTTACATCCATGCAACGGTAAGTATTAGAGTAAGTGGTCAAAAATAAAATGAAAAGGCCACCATAAACAAATAATAAGTAATTTGTATTTTCTTGCCGACATTGCATAATATTTGAATTTATTTCACAGGACGTTGAGCAATTTTTTGTTTGATCTGAGTAGCACCAGGAGGTATTTACATTCTGAAATTCTAAAGCACTGACATTATATACGAAGTTACCTTCTGTCCTGTTGTTATTATGAGACTTATCGATATAAATGGCGAGTGATATATTACTTAAATCCCTCCCATCAAAAATTCTACAAACAGAATCTGTGTCATTGCAAGTTAGAGAATCATTTCTAGAACATTTTGCTTTACAGTCTCTCACATCAATTCTACTTTCCTGCAAATTGTATTCAGTTTGAGCAACAGTTTGTTGAGCATTGCAAAATAAGTTTATTTTAGGTGCTGTACAGTTTGTGCGGTCCATTTTGGGTGATAGCAGAATACACAGTACTGTGAGTGTCACCAACAGAAGGTTGGTAACCAACACTGGTTTTGATCTTCCAATTTTATCAGCCACGATTCCAGACAGTGCGCTTCCGATGAATTGGAATATTGGTGCAATAATAGTGAAGGTGGAGAGTTCAGCAAGAGAAACTCCTCGTTGCTTGTAGAGGACGGTGATGAAAGACGGCATGAAAGACCCAGCTGTGAAAAAAAAGGGATATGAATTTTTATCAACAAAGGGACAATGAAATATCTGAAAAAAATGGCACAACTTTGAGAGAAAGCAGATTAAAAAAATTAATAATATTACATATGGGTCGTTTATTTTGAAAGAGGTAAAAGTCCTTTTACAAAATTGAGATACCTCATTATTTATAAATTGGAGTTGGCATAATTAATTATTTTTTTTTTAAATTGTCTAATATGCTAATTCTTAATTTCATGAGATAAGGAAAAAAATGTACTTTCATATTTTTTAGAATAAACTGGTATATATTTTTTCCGTTGCCTGAATTCTTTAAAATATCATCTGTTTTATTCATTGTTTATTTAAAAAATGCCTGAAAAGTCTCATCATTATAAATAAGTATGGACAGTTATGTGCTGATATTCGTCGAAAATAGTAACATGTTAACGGCTATTGGTTTCGTAAATAAATAAAAAAAGTTTCTTAAGTATGAATGAAATGTTTTATCAGACGATAATAGGAAGAAGATTACATTGCCTTTATGAAGAAGATTACTTTGCCTTTATAAAGAAGAATAACTAAAAATTTGCTTCAAAAGGCCTATACAATATTTGCAATACTAATATAGTGCCGCGTAACTAACTATATGTAAGAAAGTATATTCGTTATGGTAATATTTGGTTAAATGCCATAAGAATAAATGCTAATTTTGTCCTAAATTCATCCTTGGTTTCATTTGAAGAATAATAATACTTCAAATTTAAAAAGTATCATGAGGCAAAACAATTCGTCAGACTGATTTCAGTAAAAAAGAAAGCGTGGATGAGAAAATCATAGTTATTTAATATTAATTTTTATTTTTTTAAACTAATAATTGTTACATTGCTTTAACATTATAAAGAAAGTTCAAATGAAAATAAAATCTTTTATATAAAACAATGGAGATTTAGTACAATAGTTGCAAAAATGATCTAAAATTTTGAAAATGAATAGTTAGCATATTGCATTAATTAAATATTCGTTTTTTATTTACCAGTTAACTGTTTCGATCCTTCGGAAAGAGTATATCTTAATTGTCATAAACGCACACACACACACACACACACACACACACACACACACACACACATATATATATATATATATATATATATATATATATATATATATATATAATTAATAACTAATAATAAATATAATAATTGTAATTGAATAAACTCGTCATAACGTTCATAATTACGTTGAACGTTCATCATAACTCGTCATAATTATTTTTTCCATGAAAAGTATACTCGTCAAACACAGTTAACTGGTTAATGCAATTCGTAATCAAACGGTAAATATTATTAAAAAAAGAGTTTAGAATGAATTTAAATACTTATACCCTATAAAATAAATTTTAAATTTTCTTACCTCCATAATAGGTAAAGAGGGCGAGTTTCAAAGGAATTAAAGGTTTGTTGATGCTAATTTTGTAATCTTTACACAGCCTGATAATGAAGTGAGTCGAGTCCTGTCAAAGAATTAAAAATTGTAAGTTTCTGAAATGAAAACATACGGTAATATCATAAACTAATCGAAATAACTTTGAAAACTTATAACAGAGATTCATTAATAACACAAACGCATTAAATGGAATAAGCGCGGAAAGCTATGAATTATTCCATGATTTAATGAATTGCAATCATATTTAGACATATACTTGTTTATTGGTTTTGTTTCTATACATATAGACAGTTGAGTGTAGCATGTGTTCTTACAGACAAAATAATTATATTTGATACTTGGTCTAACAATATTGCCACCAAGCACAATTCCCAGCAGAATGAATACAGTATTGATGACGAAAAGAGAATTAACTTTTCGAATCAAACAATAAAGGCAGCTTTCAATTCTTCAACAGAGTGAAGGGACGCATCAACGCATATAATGTCCTCGTCATTTGACAAAGTTCAAAATGATTAAGTCTCAAAAAAGTTTCAGTGGTGTTTCAAAACGAGCATAATCATAACTAGCCTAAACAGCTTTGTTTTCAGCGCCTGATATTTTTGAGATTTTTTTTTACTCCCATAATTTTTATACAAATTATTTTCTACTATTTTTATTGCATTTAATGCTAGGATGCTTTAATTTTTTTTCCTTTTTATTTATTTTCTAATTTTTAGACTTTAATATATTATTTTATATAATAATAGACTTTAATATAATATTTTGCAATTCATTATTATAAATATAATTTTATAATTATACTTTTTTCATATTCATTAACAGATGGAATCATCATGCAAAATCGAATATTACCAAAATTCGCTTATTAATTTAGTTCTTAAAATACTGTATTGTCTCCTGAAACCCATTGCTGCAAAAAATTTTAGACTTCACTTTTACAAAATAAATCGTTATTTAATTCTCAACAAACTCCAAAGTCCCAATTTTCCCACCCTGATCGGTCAGATTGTTGCTTGGGATTCTAGCATTCTCCATTTCTTTCGAACTACAAATCGATGAACAAGATATATTGCTACAGATTCGTGACTTTATACCTCTTCATCAAGAACGTGCCTTAGAGCCGAGTGATTTTAACCTCTTCTCTGAATTAAAGGACAGGTTAAGAAATCAAAGCTAGAAGGCTAATGAGGAGATTCAGAGGAACATTAAGGCCCATCTCACGCCACTGGCGGTACCTTTCGTCAAAGCGGATGTCAAACATAATCTATGAAAAATGTTTTAATCTTTACGGCGATTAAGTCGAAAATTAATCATGATTTTTCTTAACAATTGGTAATAAATTGATTTTTACCTTTTTTTTATGGTTTACTGGAGCTTGAGAAAAAATGGTCGCGGTATTTTCTTTTCTTATATTTGAGCGTATATTTGAGGTGGGTGATAAATTTTATTTTTTGATAAGACCACAATTCCCTCTTTTTTTCAAAAAAATATGTATAAAAAGACTAAAACTTGAACTAGAAAATCGTATAAATCGTATTCTATTAGGCTTGGTTTCCAAAATCAAGTCCTTGCATAGGATGAGCAACATGGAAATGAATTGAAACGATGTTATTAGATTAGGTGTCGAATAAACTTGTAAAATTTACAAATATTATAAATTATAAAATAATACAATAATATAAATGTTAGGATAAGCATAATTTGCTGGGCGCAGATGTTTGAATTTAAACAGACTTCTTAAGCATAATTCAAATTTTTGGTTTTAGGTTATTTGTTGCAGGGGGAGGATTGTACAGCACTTAAGTAATGCTGAGTGAATAAATTTCTGTTTGAAAGAGTTTGTTTCAAACAGAAACAACAAAGTAGATTTAGCCATTTGAGGGAATGACAGCATTCGGACTGTGTTACATGATGATAAACAGTCAGATTCCAATTGTTTCATTAAGTATGTATTATTTATAACGTACAGCAACGCTCTGCGTCTAATTAAATAATAGTGTGTAGAAATGTGAATGCAGTGTAGTCATGAATCAAAATAAATAAATAAAAATATACGCACGTTTCAAAAAGTTATTAAAAATAAAAACATGATGTTAAACTAAAAATATGTTGAAATGTGAAACCAAACTGATCAAAATATTAAAAGAGGAATCTTATAGCGTGTAATCTTTACGGACACAAAATACCGGAATTCGCTTCTGCATCAAGATGATACAATGAGTCTGAGAATTGTTTCGACTTACAGAAGACTCAGAGTTCTTTTCCCCTCTGTTGTTCCCTGAAGTTTCATTGTCAAGTCGGGAGCCCTGAGCGACCCGAGAATCGTTTCCAGCCCTTTTACCCATTTCGGGTGGCGCGTCGTCATTCGGAGGAGGTTCGGCCATCTTCTGGATTCTGAAAGGAAAGAATGCGATATTAGAATGGCGAGAAGATGGAAAATTAATGAAAATAAATAATGTTAGATTAATTTATGGAATAACTGATGTAATAAATGATTAAATCCAAATGTGTCCAAGTATTGCCATAGAATTTCATATAAATTGGATGAAACCTTTATGAGGCTTATTTTATGATAATATATAAAAATAATTCATATTTTATTATTTTGGTGCATTTTTATGTATGCTTTTTTATCGCCAATACCCATCACAATGCTAATGGGATAATTGTAACACAATAATTGTAAATATATATCATATTTTTTTCAAATAATATTCCTGGCTCAAATTGCAGGAATATACTGAAAGACTCTGTCGGCCATTTTTTATAATGAAATGCACAAAAAATGTGAGCGGCAGCTCTGAAAGATAGCTCAACGTTCATTGTGCTATCTATAACCGTGAGTATCATCGGTTACCTATGATGCTTATGGCACTATTGAAATAGCCAACAGCTAATGACTCACAGGGCGATCAATGTGTTAATCATGGAATTACAAAATTTCATAAAAATCTCATTTTAAAATTATGAAGGAATTGCATATTTATAACTATTCTAATTATTCTATATTGTTATTAACAAAACATTTTTAGTTCATATTACAGGAAAAATGATGTCTGAATGTGAAAGAAGCAAATCCCACAAATGTTTTCGAGATACCTAATGATGATCATGTTATAATCAACATTTGCATTTTCAAACTTTTAGATGAAAATATCCTTAAATTACACCATAAAATCTAAGAGGAATTTGTTTAAAGTTTTTATTACAATTTTAATTAAAATGGTTGACTTAAACCTTGTAGGATTCATTAGGCCCTTTAGGTTTTGGGACACCTCTTTCTCCTCCTTAACTTCCAAAACTATGCATTTTTCTTTTAATAATTTTAATTTAATCTCTATATCAGAAGTGTTTATGTATCAAATGTTATAACAAGCTTAAATAAATAAAAAAAAACTTTAATTTAAAGCTTCCATTTCAAGAGAGATGTTTTCGTGTTTCGAATATAAATAGAGATTAAATTTAAAAGTAATTTTAACAAAATGTTAAAGTTTTTACAAAATCTTTTTAACGTTATGATCAGAACAAAGTTTGTCAGAACGGTTGACGTGTAATTTAGTTCGCCAAATGTAAGGAAAGTATTAATTTTTTTAGTTTTAGTTTTATTAATGTCCCATTTTAATGCAACACTAAAGCTATTTTGGGAAATGTAAGAAAAGGATCACATTATAAAGGAATCTGGAAAAAAAAGACTATGACTATGTTTCGATGTTTGATTTTAATTTGAATAAGTTAGAGCAAATGCTCTTTATAAATAAAATAAATGAACAAAATTGAATTTTCCTGGCTTCTCTATATTTTGTATAGTAAAATACCTATTAAGCAGCAAATTGATAATTTTTTTAAACTGTGATATGGAACATTCGTCTTTTGTTGTGTTTTCTGTTTACTAAACGCTTTACTTTCTATGTGCTTTATATTTTCTAAAATTTTTAATAATTATAATTCAATTATATTTTCTCTTTTAATGTATTTGATTTAGAAATTTAGGAAGAAAAATAAATTGATCACAAAATTTATTTAGAAATTTAAATAGCTAGCTGTTTTCAAATGATATTTTGATTAAATTTATAAGCATGGCACAGCTGCCAAATTTGAATTTTTTTTCAACTTGCAAAATTTGACAGAAAATGTAACGCGATTAAAATCTAGCTGTTATTTCCAATTCCTCGTTTTATTTCGGAAACGTGGATAGAAAAATTAATTCATTTTCGCGTGCGTTTCCATTTTCGTTAAGTTAATATTTTTTCTCTCTTATCAAACAACAACGATTCAATTTTAAGTGCTTAGTATTGTTCATTAATAGTTAACAACTTGGAAAATCATATTCCAAGAAAACGAGCTGGTTGTCAGTAATAGCTAGTAAATAAAAACAAAGTAATAAAAATTGTAATCTAGCATCAATATACTTATTTTTGCAGATATCAAAACTACTTCTTTGCTTCGACTAATAGAGCGTTTTTGTTGAAACAATTCTAAAATACTTTTAAAAAATCACATTCACAAAAACTAGTACAAACAATGCTAAATTATAAAAAACTCCAACGTAACATTTAATTGAACGTATAACTACATCAGCTAATCCTTATTTTGGCATGTAATTTTAAAAATCCTTGTATGTTTTTCAATTCACCATATCAACAATTTTATTCTGTAGAAATTTTGTCGATTTAGAAAGGATTTTAGTTTTCTTCAATTAAAATATTTTCTGTTAGAAATTTTTTTGGTAATTTTTTATGAATCTTTCATATTTACTCGATATTTTTTAAAAAAATCAATAATGATTTTTTTTAATTAAAAAGGTTTTAACAGCAGTTTTATAAACCATTTTTTATGATTTTTTTAAAAACTAATCTGTAATGCGCCTACCTTGGGAAATTCAAATAAATGAGCTCACAATCAATTTCACTTAGAAGAAACATAATTTTATGCAGTTGCATTATAAACTTTAAATAAAGTGCTATTGTTTTTCTAAAAATTAAATGAGGTAAAAAAAATTGTTATTTTCGAATATAGAAATCTTTTATGTGTACCATTTAGATTGAAAATTTAACAAAACAGAAATATTGATATAAAAGTATAACAGGAATCTTCACTTGAATGCTGTTTCTCTGCCATGGATCATACATGTGAGTAATATGCTAATGATATAAAATATTCTAAATAGTTACAATATAATCCCATGTACAAAGCATTCATTCTAGAATTTAAACAATTTTTAACTTTAACAAGACACAAAGACTAAAAAGAAACTGAAATGATTACACAGCTCTGCCAAAGAGATAAATTTTATTAAAATTTATCTCTTTGGCAGAGTTGTATAAATCATTTCAGTTTCTTTTTAGTCTTGCATATTATTTCAGTTGTAAACATCCCTTCTCTCAACTAAATATGAAAAGTTTGCAAAGTAAGTTGAAAAATAAGAAAAAATGATGATAAAGGTATCAATGAATAAAAGTTTTTATCAAGTTTCGGCATAGCATACTCAGTTTCCTTAAAAATATTTTTTTATTCATGATTTAAATTAAAAGAAAAACAACAACGCTAGTTACCTTACGCTAAAAAAATCAAAAACTTTATCACCTCAACAGAACTGTACTCGAAAAATAAAGACTGCGCAAAAAAATCTACGAATTTATTGTTCAAAGCATTGTAAATTGAGATTGTATAATTTAGAATAGTTGTGAATCCATACAATCTAATAAAGACAAAGTAAATCAATGATTTCCTCTAGAATTTTAAATAATTTTAAATTCATTTATCATACCAATACATAAATTAATTTCGAATTTATTGTTATGTCGATCAGAATTTTAATTCAATCAGTGGAGAAAGAATAATCGTCACGTACTTCTATAAATGCAATGTCGCTGCGGCTAATAAATTCTAAGAAAAATATTTTCATACTAGAAGTTAACCTTTCACCATCGATTCAACCATGATTTTCGAAATCACCAGAATATATCCCTTTCTGAAAATTGTCTATGCAAAGAATGCTAATAAATCTCAGGGACGGAAGTTTGAAAGAGCTGAATTAAACTTTTCAAATTCTATGTTTAATCAGAAAATTTTTTATCTGGATGTCTATACTTTTGTATCATTTACCAAAAGTGGTAAGAAAAAAAAATGATTTATTTCTGTCGTAAAATATTCTATATAAAGAGATATTGTGAATTGTAAATACGTTCACAGAGACAATCTTTTCTATTTTACATATACACAACACGGATTATTTAATTTTAAGTCGAAAAAGACAGAATTTTTTTTTACTGAGAGAGATGGATGAATTTGCGGATTTTAAAATATTTTAATATTTTTCTAAAAAGTGATAATGAAGATATTCGGGGCAAATATAATTTTATTAATTACTAAAATTCATTATTTCTCATAAAATACAGATATTAAAGCTTCCCAAATATATCAGTATGGAGATACTATAGAATTTTCACCTGGAAACGGTAGGTTTATTATAAGCTCTAATGAAAATAGAAAAAAAACCCTTCGTTTTGTTCGTTTTTTTGAAAATTTAAAATTTTAAAATAATAATAAATAAATAAAATTTTCACCGTTTTTTTTCTATGAACCGCTGATAAAAATCTATTAATTCATTTCTTTCTTATTGATATATTATTAAATTAAATTGAAAAATGTTAGAATGTCTAAAAACTATTTAGAATAAATAAAAATACAAGGTTCTTTGAAAATTATTATTTTTGGAATAATTTATCATTAAACAATGGGTTTTATATGACATTTTTACCCTGGTATTTAATTTCTCTATACATCGTTAAAATATATCTTTAAATAAATATAATTGCTGTTCTTAATATCATTTTAATAATAAATACCAGCGTAATAAAAAAATATCCCCAATACCTTTTCAATATATAAATATATAAAATTTTCAAAATTAAATAAAAATGAAAAGAATATATCTTTTTATTTTTAGTAACATTGAAACTCCAAACTGAACCAAAAAGCTTGATATTATGTTACCAAAACTGGAATCGGTAAAAATATATATTTAAATAATCACTAGTATTTATACTGATTAACAAAGTTCAGAAAATTAAACAAAATAAAAATTTTAATTTAAATGAAATTTCTAAAAGTCTTACCAACGATATGGAATCGTTAAATAATTGTATGCCACCTCTTCTAACTAGAATGCTTAAAACTTTCAGCACGGGCTTTTCAACATCATTACATCATCAGAAATTGAGCCCATTGCAGCAGCACTGTTGTTATTCTACGCATGCAAAACGAAATCGCAGCTGTTTTCACAGGGATAGAAAATAAAACGAGAAAAGATGGAAAGAAGGTAAGACAATCGCTTAAATACAGAAAATAAACCCTTGCAGACTTCAGATTTGTAAAAGAAAAAAAAATGTAAAGAAAATATTTTAATATATATATGAGAAGGAGGATTAAAATATTTAATAGAGAAATTCGAATTGAAAAATTAATTTAGCTCATATTATCAATCGACAGTAAAAGCAGCGATAATGGGAAAAGAAACAAAGCACCTTGCTTAAAAGAATGAATGAAAAACTTACTTAATGAATTGTTAGCAAACACAAATTGCATCAAACATAGAATTTAATCTATGTATTCTTTACAGTTTAATTTTTGTTATAGCTATTTTTAATGCTAATTTTGAAGGTTAAAAATATTTTTTCTCTTTTTTCTTAAAATTAAATGTGATAGTTTTCGTAAGTAATGAATATTGGGCAGTTGCAGTAATAAATGGAATAAATAATCATTTTTTTTATGAACAACCAGTATAATCGGCTATTTTATAAAATGAGATCACTTTCAGATGACGCTGTTTTTTTTTTTCCTTTTTCTTCTTCTTTTTCTTTTAAATAATTAATCTTACTCTTCAAAACGTTGCAAAAATATCGTTTGGTTTTTTTCAAACTCGTTTTCAGTTTAAATATCGCACTCTTGTAATACACAACTTAAAATTTATTCTTTAACGACTTTTTGTATATTTTGTAATCGCACTTTAGTGATTTTAACTACACTGTTAAAAATTGTAAATGTTTCTCAAAAAAACTGTATTCATAAGGTAAGGGATATCATTTTAAAATCAAGATGCAGTAAATTAATTGGATTTTACCCCACATACAACAGCTTCCAGAATATTCCAGCAACGACGAACTTGTGATGGAATTACTAGCTACTACTTATTTGTGAGTTTTAATTACTGCAATACAACTACAGAACATATAGAATGTTAAAGAGGTAAGTCTCGAATGATAGTGTTACTAGTTATCTTTTTTTCCTCTTTGACTTCGTTATATAACTTCGAAGTCAATTCATATTCATATGGAGTCAATTTAATTAGGTCAAATTTGTTTATGGAAAGTTTAAAATTGGTTGAAGAATGCGCATTTCGTATTTCTATTTATTTGCAGGCATTATCCAGAACACAGTCTTTGATAATATGCCATTTTAAGATTTATTAAAATAATTGATGTACACACAGATAATGATAAGAAATGAATTAATATAAGAAATATTGAAAAAATTCATGGGCAATATATATACAGTGGCTCAAACAATTGAGAGTACACCTTACTTTTACTTGATAAATCCGACTTTCAATAAAAATAACACACTACAGAGAAGTGCAAGCATGTTTTTACTTTTACACATAACAAATGGTTTAATTTAAACTAAAAATAAAGAAAAATCAACGAAAAACCTCGAAACTGAAAGATTTCAGAAGCATTTTAAATAAACATACGCAGATTTTTGCCTCAAAAAATTGAGAATACACCAGTGAAATTTTAGTAATATCTCACAAAGAATAAAAGTGTCAATATTTAATTGCATGTCTTTTGGCTTTTATAATGGCCTTTAAACGTCCTGGTACCGATTCGACAAATTTTTGGTGGTATCTGAAGATATTTTACCCCATTCTTCTTGCAAACTTGTTTTAAATGCGTTTTATTTCTAATTTTGTGTTTTTGAACCCCTATTTTGAGTGTGGTCCCCAGGTATTCAATAGCATTGTTGTCGGGGTACTGTGGTGGTATGTGTACATGCTGTTTACAATGAAAAAAACATCGCATTTTGACGTTACGTGCGTTCTGTTTGGAGTTGTTGTCCTGCTGGAAAATGAAATTTTCTAATCTCAATTTTTAGCACTTTCCTTTAGATTACTGAGATCGTATAGTTCATTCAACTTGCTGCAGGTATTTCTCAAATCATAGGCAGAAGTGTAAGTGCTGAAACTGCGTGAAATGTAATTAGACAAGCTGGCAATAAAAATCGAATTGTTAGGGAGAAACCGTTCATCAGGTTGCAAATTCAGAAAAAGCGTTTATAATATACAAATACTCATCAATTGAAGACCAATAAGTTTAATAGTTAAAGTTATATTTAGTGATGAAAAAAAGAAATCAACATTTTTGACAGTAACACCAGTTGCACCATTTGGAGAAAGCCTAATACTATTTTGGATCCAAAAAATTTACACCCTACAGTTAAACATGTTGGTGACTCCGTCGTGATTTGGGGCTGTATCGTTTCATCCGGGGTAGGAAATTTAGTTTTTAAAAATGGCATTAGGAGTCATATGACTTACTTGGATATACTTCGCAGCAATCTAAAGGAAAGTACTAAAAATTTAGGTTTAGAGGGAGGGATATTTCATTTTTCAGCAGGACAACGATCCAAACAGAAAGTACGTAATGTCAAAATGCGGTTAACTATTTATTGTAAACAACATTTACACATACCACCACAGTACCCCGACAACAATGCCATTGAATATCTGTGGGCCACACTCGAAATAGTGGTTCAAAAACACAAAATTAGAAACAAAACCATTTAAAACAAGTTTGCAAGAAGAATGGAGTAAAATAACATCAGATACCTAAAAAAATTTGTCGAATCGGTACCAGGACGTTTAAAGGCCATTATAAAAGCCAAAAGACATGCAATTAAATATTGACACTTTTATTCTTTGCGAGATATTACTAAAATTTCACTGGTGTATTCTCAATTTTTTGAGGCAAAAATCTGCGTATGTTTATTTAAAATGCTTCTGAAATCTTTCAGTTTAGAGGTTTTTCGTTGATTTTTCTTTATTTTTAGTTTAAATTAAACCATTTGTTATGTGTAAAAGTAAAAACATGCTTGCACTTCTCGGTAGTGTGTTATTTTTATTGAAAGTCGGATTTATCAAGTAAAAGTAAGGTGTACTTTCAATTGTTTGAGCCACTGTATATATATCAGTAGCAAAATTTAAGGCCATGCCATATCCAGGAACTAGAAATGGAGAAATTAAACACTAGTCTTCTCTCAGTCCAGACACTTTTTTATAAACACTTATTACAAATAAATAACTGTAAGTTTTTTTTATTATAAATAAGCAACATTCAATACTTTGTTTTGATCCTATTTCAAAAATTGAATTATACTCACAACAGGTTTTCAAAAATTTCATCGACATCTGATCGATTGTAGCGGTTTTTAGTGGCTCATATATGACAATATGTTGAATTTATTATAATAATTGAATTTTAATTTAATTTAGTTTTTATTTAATAACTAGTAGCCTTTGGCGACCAGCCTGTTCGCCAATCTTAATGTTCGTTAAAATTTTAATAATTAAATATTTTATGCAATTCCAACTTTAATAGATTCTTCAGCAAAATATTTTAAAACTTCAAGTTTTGATAGTCATATAATTCACCCATAATATTATAAAGGCCTTCAGTCATAACGTGATATGTATCTCCCTAATTTTCTGTTACCCCTCGTAGAATTTATGCTTTAAATTAAAGTGTAAATGATTAATCTGCAATTAATATAATAATATTTTTTACTGGAACAAAGCATTTTTTTTTATAATATGATTACTGATAATAGAGTCACTGAGCGTTTAAACTTTATGGGCACTAAAGAATATCTTTCTTAATTTATGTAATATCTCAAGAATTTGTCAACAAAATTTTCTCAGATTCATCATGAACAGATCGATTCATTACAATGTTTCATTTTAAATGCATCAAACATTAAGAAAATAAAATGAATCGTTTAAAATAATCGGTCGAAAACAGGTTTAAAAAAACTACTTAAAAAACGATGTACTGAAAACTATAAGCATATACAAAAAATATATATAACTAACAAAAATACAATTTAATTACAAAAGCATGCAACTAACCTAAAAATAATTTAAATCATTGAAAACTGGTTAAAAAAACTACTTAAAAAACGATGTACTTAAAACTATAAGCATATAAAAAAATATATAACATAAATACAATTTACTTACAAAAGCATGCAACTAACCTAAAAATAATTTAAATCATCCGTTGATAGTGGTTGTCATGACAACAATCAGAACAATGCGCATGCGTGAATTTTCTTCGCCAGTAAGGGAACGCAAATGCGTGAATTTTTCTACGCCAGTTGGGGTAACGCTATGCAGATTATACATTTTTAATTTCCTTTATTCTGTGTTATTTTAATTCAAAAGTACTTCAGAATGAATCTGAAGGATCGATTCATTAACAATGTTTAAATGCTTAATGTTTAAATGCATAAAACATTAAGAAAATAAATAGAATCGTTTGAAATTATCCGCCGAAAAATGTTAACCCTAGCCTCATTACTGTTGGGAGAAAAAAAAATCTAAAGCCTTACTCATTTGGCGGTGGGGAAAATGGAAGATTTTTTTTGGCGGAAAAGTTGGCGGTGGGGAAAATGGAAGATTTTTTTGGCGGGAAAGTTAGTTTTTAATTAATAATTAAAATTCTAATTAAAATTTCAAGAAAAGGGACCCCAGGTGCACATTCCCAACCTCTAAGGTATATATGTACCAAATTTGATAGCTGTATGTCAAATGACCTGGCCTGTAGAGCGCCAACACACACACACACACATTGAGCTTTATTATAAGTATAGATATGTTGAATTATTATTTATTTATCTTGATTAAAAAATGAGTGTTGTCCTCTTGACGTTCTCCAATTTTTGTACAAGTAATCGAATACTTTTGGTGGGCTTAAAATATTTTTATAAACTTAAATGAAATACAGTAAAGAAAATGAAATATATGTACAAATACAACTCTTCCCATCGGCCTTGCATATCCAACACTGATAAATACCTACAACTTTTCTGTTAAGATCACGTGATAAATTTTACATATCTTGCATGTTGCTTTTTTTTATTTATTGCTTTCTCACGTACACGGATAGAAGAATATAATAGACAGGATTTGTTCCATTTAGAACAAATCCTGTCGTCATTTGACTTTCGTCTACGGCTATGGAACTTGTAGTCGTAGACGAAATTTAAGTTATCTATATTTCATAACTATTATTTTCCAATGCCATGCAAAGCATTCTCAGCTCTACCTAAAGTTCACAATTTTGTGTTAAAGGAGGGAGGATGTGCCTTTATTAGAGTGTATGATAGAAAGTTCTGGGGTGATGAACAAGCATTGTCTTCACTTCGAGGATTTCTTAAAAAATTTAATAGAAATCAAACTTTTTGATCTAATTATCACAAACAAAATGTCAACTTAGAGCTTAAGATATATCTTGCTTACATGAATGTTAGTGTTAGCCAACATTTATGTATGCATAATCCCAACAAAGTTTTTTTCTCGAGATTTAAAGCATAGAGATTCAACAAAATGTCAAGATTGAGTCATTGAATCGTTTGACAATCGTTGAACAATGCGAGAATGTTCCCCAAGACTGATAATGGTTTACTTTCATCAGAGTTCAGAAAATACGGAACAACAACAAGCGATCAATGAACTCTAGAAGCAGTTTCACGGACTGAACTGATTTTAAAAGATAAAAAGTTCAATGAAAGGTCAACATGTTATTAAATTGGCTCCGGTAATGTTAATCATTTTACTTTTTTTTATATTTACGTTGTCAGTTATCTTACTTTGTTTTTATCGTTAGTTATTAAAATGATGTCAATTAATCTTACTTTTAAAATAAATTATAATTTTATGCATAGTTTTTTGTATTGAGTTAATTTTATCTTAAAATGAATTAAAGAGTGTTTTGATCCTATTTTACTTTACAAATTTCCGGGAAAACTCATGAATCAGCACAAATCAGAACGAAAGTTGAATACTTGAATGATAGCATTAATTTGGTGGTTTACAAAGGTATTGTTTATTTTCACTCACAGTTATAAAAAAACTAATAAGCTTGGATAAAAAAAATGTCTTGAACTGAAAAATCGGTTTAGAATCATGTTTCTCTGAAGCTATAATAAATTTATTTATATGTTTAAAGACAATGAAAAAAAATTATTGAAGTTTAATTAGAAAGAACATCCATCCAGAATCCTTGGCTATATGCTGCAAAAAAGAGCTGATGACGCTTTCATAAAATTCTTTAAATGGAAAAATCATATATATATATATATATATATATATATATATATATATATATATATATATATATATATATATATATATATATATATATATATATATATATATATATATATATATATGATTCCTTACTTTTGCTTACTTCCTTACTTTTTTTACTGATAAGGGTCAACAGTTCTTTAAAAGGGACGTTCTTTGAATCACACTACATACATAAGATAGTAAACAGTTTCGATCAAAAACAAGTAAAAAAAAAGAAATAAGGAGCATAGTGATTAATAATTGTATGTACTTTCATTCTAAACAGACGAATATAGAAAAATATTTTGTTTTTAGTAAAATAATTACATAATTTCAGCATTACTTGTTTTTTCTGTCTATTTGAAATTTCTGAATTGCTGATTAAGAAATTTCTGTGTAGCTATAATTTATGAAATGCGGCTGGTATAAATAGAGGATAATTTAACAATAAATTATGCTTGTCTGTCAAAATTTCTCCTTTAATAATATGGATTTTGTTAATATTTGGAAATAGATAAGAGTACTGAAATTTCTTCAGATACCGATGGTGTAAAATATAAATCAAAATTCTCTTTAGTAGCAATCTAAAATTAGTAATTTAATTAATAAATATAAATAAAATATTTTAACATCAATATTACCTGTAGAATAACATTCTGCGAGTGAAAGAGTGGAATTAACGAACAGGAAATTTTCTATGATCCTGTACAATTACATTCATCACTGTATACTGCTTTTGCAGTTCATAGGAAATATATTTTTCAAGGAAAAATGTTATTCGTAGATAAATATACACTGGCTTAACTGAATGTCAATAGAATATGTTATTTGCTTCTAAATAAAATTGTTTCACAACAACGGATCACGCCATATATCGTGTGGAGAATAGAACTAATCTAATGACCGTAGTTTGCATCCTGCAAGATAAATCTGATTAAGAAAATGAGTTTGGTCTCTTCGATTTCGAATTGTTATTTTTGCAAACAATTAATGATTTCTATGATTGAAACTCAGATTTTAGAATGAATTAGTCGAAAGCTCACTAAGGAAAAATTTGATAGACTTTGAGATAGTACGGATTTTAGCAAACACTTCTTTCCACGAATTCGTTATTGATTATCAGTTGTGGCATTTGCAATCACGTGTGGTTTTTAAAAAAAACTTAAGGACTCAGCTTTAATAAAATTTGGAAGAAAAAAAGCAATGAAAAGTTAGAAAAATAAATTCTACTCAAAGCAGAGAGGAAAGTAATATCACGAACACAAGTGCATTCCGAATTTTTTTTTCAAATCTGAGGTATATTTACCTATATTTAGTAACTACAAAAAATTATAATGCAGGAACATCATGATCATGAAAATACAGCTAACAGTAAAAAATAAATATCAAAAAAATTTATTCAGTTTTCTTTTATAATCAACAATAAATATAGGAAAAATAATCAAAAGCAATCGACAAATAATGTAAACATAGGCTAGCCTGTTGTAAAGGCCGCTGTTATTAAATGCTAAGTAGTTAAAAAAATATGGGTGTATGAATGGACTTTTAAAAAGGTGAAACGCTAAAAATAATACGCTAAAGAAATTCGGCCACATTTAATATAAGTAAATAGTTCAGAAATATTCATTAAAAAAATTATTGTCAGTAAAACTCCAGTTTGTGTATAGTATTCCTATCAGTGGCTTGCATTTTTTACATTATCGTTTAGATGCGTTTATATTTTGATAAAATAAATCACTTTTTAGCATGTAAATAAAAGTGTATTTTTAAACACATTAAAATTTTTATTTGCATTTTTACAGTGTTTGAGACAGATATAACTTCATTCTAATAGGCCCTGTGAAAGATCATGAATCATTTTCATATTTCACACTCAATTGTCCCATTAGTTCACATCATTCTTCAACAGTTCTTATTTTTCGAGATAAACACGAGTGGCGAATTTGTTGATTAACTGAGCGAATCATTGCATGATTTCTCCCAAATCGTCTGTTGAAGGAATTAAGTTCCGATGTTTCTTAAATTCCTGGAGGCAAAATCACAAAGATTTCCTTTCTGCTTTGTATGCTTAATGAATAATTCAAATAGGGTACGTTCCATTGTAATCTGTTTATTTAGGAGTTATAGCAAAATTTAACGTTATACTCAAAAACATTACATGGCAGTTTTTGGCTATGAGATAATATCCCCTATTTGAATTAAGAATTATACCTGTTCTTCTTATAACATTTCGCAATCATCTTTTTTAAGTAAACAAAAGAAACAGAAAATTTTCTGTGAACACAGCAATGATGACTCTAGTATTGTAAGCGGAATTGTAACTTTTACTAACATTGTACAATGATGTATTTCGATATAAATTAAAATTTTCATTTTGGAATTAATTTCAAATTATTTAATTATTAGTTTATGAAAATTAATGATTATATTTTCGAAATAAAGTAGATTGGTTTAAGAAAGAAATTTTAACTAGGAAATATGAGTATTTTGAAGCAATTTGAAATAAAAATTGTACTAATATTTTTATTAGTTATTTTTCTGTATTCCTCTTTAACGCAGCTGCACAAATGGTAAGGTAAGATTAAAATCAATAACAACTGCAAATATCAGCAGCAAAAATAATCTGTAATATTAAAATTTGGTGAAGATTATCAATTACGAAAAAAATTTAAGCATAGTGTAGTTCATCAAAATGTTATTTATCATTAATTTGCATTCATTTAATATTATTATTTTTAATTTTAAGCTCTCAGAAAATTATTCCATGGAGGAAAAATATTTGATACTGGTTTCTAACATTTCTGCAACTTTTTTTTTTTGTGCGCTTTACAAACCATTCAACAGAAACAAATTCATTAGGAAATATATACTAAAATAAGAGGTATTATTTTAGAAATTTTATCATTCAGAGCAAAGAAGGATATTATTTTCGACTGCGCTTATCCTCAAAGAGTGAAAGTTCAAAAAAGGACTGACATTAGATTATTTACTAAATTTAAACATGTGCAAAACTTAAAAAAAAATTACGGTTTGCAATTCTGCTTTCTTTGAATTCTTAGTCATTTTATTCCTTCTTAGGTCTAATTTTAGGCACCTCAGGGATCAACTATCGTTAAGTGGATACAGTTATTGTTTTTGGTGTGCTTTTATCGTATTTGTATTCATTCGACTGCCCTTTCGGATAAATAAGTTACTGCAAACATATAAAAAAAAGGGAAGAAGAAGAAACTTTTCTCAAATGATAAAATTCAGCTTGCTATACATTACGTCTTGGAAATTGCTTTTGTTCTCTTTTAAAATATTAAAATTGTAACTTACAATAGTTTCCTCCTATGTACGGATTCATACTCTGAAAAAAATTGTTCTTCAGTTAAGTTGGTGCTTATATACGATCCGACGCTGGACAGCACTGTTTAGTCGCCTGTGCGCTATACAGGAAGGGGATATCGTAAAATCTCAATAAATTTAACACATAAAAAGGGAGGATTTGAAGAAAAGAAAAACGAAGCTGAAGATTTATTAAGTGATAAATAAAAAGCGCACCGAACTGAATTTTACACGTTATGAAATTATCATCATGGATCATACAACAAGGGAAGAGGGAAACAAGAGTAAGTTTAACGAAGACAGGTTTATATCCATTTTTATTTTATCATATTCGAAATATAAAGTATTACAAAAAAAAAATGAATTTGAGACCTTGACAAATCTTTACGTTTCAAAACCCAATGAGTCCGAGAAACATATTTTTGGCCACATGTCTGTCTGTTTGTCTGTGAAAGCGAAAACTCAAAAACGCTTTCAGCTAGAAAAAAATGGATGAGATTTGGTGTATAGAATTTAGACTAAATTTGTAGGATTCTATCAGTTTTGTGTGAAAATCATTCAGAGGATGCCCAACTACTTGGCTGTTGGCTTACAAGTGAGTTTGATAACAACAAAACATAAAGAACTAGATATATTAAACTCAGATTTAGCATCTAAAATGTGAATTCTTATTAAATTTTGGGCAAAATTTGTCTCCTGGTTCACTGTTTGCTGGTCTCTACTTCTAAGTGCACGTAAACACTGTAACTTATAAACCCAATGGTTTAAATCAATGAAATTAGTTATGTATTTCCTCAACTACAACTGTAAATTCGTATCAATGTTTAGCTTCAGTCGGTCAGAAAAAAAAGGCATCAAAAATGCATATTCCCAAGACAGCTAAAGATCTATCTATATTTCCCTGCTATTGTTTGTCAACGACATGGAAGACATTCGTGCCACTCTCAAAGTCTACAATTTTATGCGAAGAGAGAGAGATAAATCCGTTATTGGAGAATATACTTAAAAGATTCTGAAAAATCACTCGTGCAGGTTTATAAGTTTTTTACAAAAAAATATTAATAATGAGAAGCAAGAAATTAGCCTCAAATATTTGATGAATATCCACGTTTTCAAATCTCTCTGAAAGAGAAAGAGGGAAGAAAAACATTTCAGTAAATATGTCTATGGGAAGATGATCAGGGAATGATGGGATGAAATTCGACCTGCATCCTTTACTCTAAAATTGTGGATTTTAATTTTAATGCTATATATCCATTTTAAGTCAGTTAGTCTGTCTGGTCCTTTGCATACTAACATGATAACTAAAAAGTACAGTTAATGGAATTAGGTATGGAATATTAGGATAATGGAATTAGGTAGATATTTATTATTAGAATTGCAGATCTGAACCAGATTTTTCAACGGATTGATTGTCTGTCAATTTGTATATTCATGCGTATTAAAGTAAGATGTATGACTGGATTTTAATGAATGTTCTTTACACAGCTCCAATGGTAGATTTAGATAGTTTGAAGCTTTAAGCAATACGTACTAACAGGTCATTTTTTAATCATCTGTTGATTATTTATTTTCACATTTCATCATATTTTTTAATTTAAACAACTTGCTAGTGATTTATTAAAGGTTTTTTTTTGTTTATTATTCCTTTGAATATTTCATTTATTTATTTATTATGTTATATGATTAAGAAGCAGTCACTTTTATATAAAATAATATTAAAACAAATGTTCGAGGTTTATGCATACATTTATAACAAAAATTAATCTCATTCAAATCTGATTAATCGCCATTGGGGAAATGTTAATGTTATACTAATTTTATTTTTTTACAAATTTATTTATAAGGCAACTAGGGTAATAAAATCTTTTAATCTTCATGTGCGAAGTCAATTTGAATCTAGCGGCCCTAGACAGTTGCTTATTCAGAAATTTGTCACTGCATGCATATGTACTTAATTTTGACCTAAATCAGTAAAAGAGTCTGTCTTTTTTCATTTCTTTATTCCTTCATATGAAAACGCAATAACTTAATCATATGATAGACAAGATAAATGAAATTTAGTATAATGCCATTACATTAAAATTGCATATCTATATCAAGCCAGTTGATAATTCGGCGTAGCTCGGGATCCAGCTTTTTGATATGCCTCTTTGTTCCTTTTTTCACAAATAAAGTATTAAATTTCTTCAACAATTATACATTTTCTGAACCTCTTCTTGTTGAAGTAATTTTTTTAATCTCGCCTGTAAATACTGTTCGGAAGTTTAGGTGTTCTAGAAGCAGAAGAAATTCCATTTTTACATTGCTGCAACACATTCCAGATTATCCTCAAGGCAGCTTTCTTCTGTCAATAAGTGTATAAATACTCAACATCGATCCCTGTGCTCATAATGTGTTCAGATTTATAAGCACAATTGAAATTGTAGATATTTTTACTATATTGCGTAAAATTCAAGGTAAAATACTTTCCTTCAGACTGTTTTTTTTTTTTTTTCATCCTGATAGATATATTATGTTCTTAAGTTTCTCCTAATAGATATATCATGTCATCCTGATAGATATATCATGTCCTTTGTTGACTTCTCGTTCATTATTCTCCACACACCTGCAGTTTCGTTCTTCAGTAGTTATTTGATATCTTCGTTCCTTACTTTTTTTTTTTTTAAGAATTTGCTTTCAGACTGAATTGTCTCTCCTGGGCAGTTTCTAGAAATTTTTAATCCGCCTTCCTTTCAGTATTTATCCAATTCCTTCGGTTTTGTCTTGTTGTTTCCGATATTCTACCTTTTATTTTTTTGCGACTGACTTTTTTTATTTTTTTAAACACTTTCATTTAATTTGATTTTCCATGTGCTTGTAATGTAGGGAATTTTGCAATCGATTTCTGTTTCATTAACTGATATGCTAGAATTTTGAAATTCATTTATACTTCCTCGATTAAAACATACTTTTTCACTGTTTCCGGACCTTAATTATCAATTAAATCATTAAAAGGATTAAATTTTGATCCCATAAGAAACTCGAAGTGTATTAGAGAATGCAAGAAAAATAAGACTTTAAGATTATATAATATCCATGACAATGTAGAATAAATTAAAAATTTAAAAGTCGAAATATATTAAAATAAAAAAAAATGCATTTTTAGCTCAGCAATAAAAAAATTGATTTGAAAGCTGTTTTTAGGGAATTTATTATTTTATTATTACTATTTAAATTAAAAAGTTAAGATGGGTAATAATTATTGACAATAGTTGTCTTATTTCAAAAGATATCGTTTAGGTTGAAAGCTACTACCAGCTACCGTTGGCGACGAGTTCACACACCATGCAGGTGTTTAAAATAATTGACAAAAAAGAATAAGCAATTCCCCTGCCCCACTAATGCATCGATTTCACTTATTTTTTATTTCATATGAAAGTTTTTGTCCCATTTTCATTCCCATTTTCGAGAGATAATAACAATAATGAGAAAGTACTCTGATTGGTTAGATGTACTTCAAACTGGGAAAATTAATTTTCACATGTTAATTGTGTATTAGTACAATTTAAGGTTTAGTAGATTAATACAGTTTATTGGAAAGAAAATGTATGATATCAAACGCCTTACAAACTTTTTAAATCAGCAGAGTATTTTATATTCTTATATTTAATAAAAAATGGCAAATAGAAATTTTATCTTTAAGAAAGCCATTTTTATTAGCAAACGTTCTACACTCAGAAACACATAACATAGATAATACTCATTATTAATCTACATTTTCAATGAGAGTCCAGCGTTGAAAAATTTACGAACTTTTTCCCAAAAGGTAGCAGCTGTGCAAATTAGAAGTATCATTTCCAAATAATTGATTATGTGAAAATTTAACATAAAGGCCTACTTAGAATTAACACCACTTGATTTAAATTGGAGTTTAAAGCGATTCAAATTTCAAGTTCGGAACTTGAATCGATGTTTTAAAATTAATTAGCCTATTTTTATAGAATTTTAAAATGTATTCTCATTTAGAGTGGATCGCGTATGCGCAAATACAATTTCTAATCAATAAAATGTCCTGTGATATAATTTAAAAATATATTTAAATTTTAAAAAATCGTTTTAAAAAAATCGATATTACTAAAAATTATTTTTTTTTTTTTTTTTTTTTGCATACTGAAGGAGCGTAAAGTTGATTTTTTGTGTCTTGATATGACACAAAAATTGGGAAAAAATACTATGATTTTAATTAATTCTAATAAAGAAATTTAAATAAAATTTTGAAAAATCCGTTTATGGTGAGCACTTCCTATCCAAGAAATAACTACCTATTAAATTTGGTAACTGTTATTCAGCGATCAACTTTTCACGGCATTCCGTAGAATGTTTAATCACGATTGTCACATGGCATAATTTACAGATACTATAAAGATCATCATTATAAAACGATAAAATTTTCAATAATTTTGACAGAAAAGCATGGATCAAAACTAATGTAGCAACATTCTTACCTTATATGCATTTCGCCCCATTGGATCAAACTATTAAAGAACTTCTTAAACTTAATAAGAACTCAGAAGATATTAACGTTCTGCAGTCAAGTCTTTTCTTCACAGAGCTTATTTGTTTGTTACATAACTGAAAATGAACATCGGATACTCAACTACTTTTTCCAACTAATCTCTTCATTTTGCAGTCACATGACACAGGGTGAACTCTTAATTTCTTTTTAAATATTCTAAGCACGTTGATTTGCATAGCAAGTGTGTATGCATACATGGAATATAAAAACACGGTATCAAGAATGTGCCAAAATGAAATAATAATTATTCTGTGTAGTCATTTTAAGTGTCACCTTCCGATTATTCAAATTTCAAGTGGTGGCATTGTTGCTGGTATTGTTGCATATGTTTTAAGTGTTTAGGGAATAAATAAAAATTCCTTCTTAAGTGTTATTTGCAGGGTTTGTAACCATCCATGAAAGAAATTTATTTCATATTAAATTACTTATTCTTGTTACTGATTTTGATACTTAAGAAAATGCTTGGCTGCAACGTCCCAAACAGATAATTCTTGACAGATGCTGATCAGTTTACCTCTATCCTTGACCTTGTTGGTCAAATAAAAATTTCAGATCTTGAAAATAATTCTTTCAATGAATTTAAAACAATAATCGATTTTGTAAGCGAATATATGAGCTCCCTTCAGAAATAAATTGTTTTGACTACATTCGTAACATTGGTTTAGTATGATTTACTTTGAATTGAGATTATCGATATCAAAAAATAAAACAATCTTCATGAAAGTAACTTAAAAGTAAATATATCCTAAATAAAACTAATAAAAGAAAGATACATTGTATTATAGAGAGCGCTAATGCTGCTACATCTAAAACACAAATGAAATTAACCAAATTAGAAATCAATATTATCTTTTACTGCAAAAATGAATTATATATTATAAAAAGGAAGGAAATGATGAATTCGGCCTGAAGACTTTATCAAGGGTGACTCTCAGGCAGGGATTTTTTTCTGTGACGGGTCTGACTTCCGTCCAAGGGTTCACTCCTCACAGAAAAAAATCCCTGTTTTGAATCCTGCCTGAGAGTGTCCCTTGATAAAGTCTTCAGACCGAATTCATCATTTCTCTCCTTTTTTATTCTATTTAATTCATTTTTGCATATAATATGTTATTTCTAATTTGGTTATTTTGAATTGATTAATGTTTCACCTACAAGACAATTTTAACACAAAAATATATTTTAAGAGTCATTAATTAACATATTTTTAAAGAATAGAAACAATTAAGATGAATAGATGACGAATTTTCTGATATAGCTGTGATAACCAAGTAGAAAAATATCATATTTTATTATTATCGGGAACAAATCTTAATTTATATAATATTTATAGTTGAGTTAGAAAATAATTCGTAACAAAAATTGCAAGACAAATCTTAAACAATTAAATTTATTAAAACGTTCCTATCGACATATGCCAGTCTTTGACAAACAGGTACAAAAATAATAAATACATTCCATTATCAAATTAGCCCTATTTAAAAATAGGCTTTTTTAATTTTGTGAAGAAAAATGAATAGTATTAGAATATTATATTAATTAAATCATTTGTCTTCAAGAAAAAATATGAGCTTTTAAATCTCTCCTTTTTTAAACAGAGAAGCGTTTTTTATACATTGGATATTAACTTTACGAAAAAAATATATTATAACTGACACTGGTATAAATCTTTCCTAATAAAATATCCATGAAAAAATATTAAAGTTAAGAAGGAATATCATAAACATTTTTTACAGTGATATTAACATTTCTAGTTCTGTTCGCAAAGATATTATGCAATGGAACTCAAAAGTCATTAGATATGTATCCAAAGAAATCACTTGTAACTCGAAAATATTTTTATTAAAGACACTGGATCATGAGCTATAGCCAAAAGGTGATACATCCGTAATTCGAATATAAAATCGCTAAAGCAAGAATCTCGTTTAATGTAGCAGTCAATTAATATAGCAAATATTTTGAAATAAATCCACAAAATATACGAAAACCGTCTTTTATAAGAAGTATGAACGACCAATATATGTAAATACCCATATTGATGATTTCACTGTTTTTTTACAAAATATTCCTCCAGCTTTGATTATCATAATATTTAATCAATGAATACTTAAAAAAAACACTTTTATAACAATTCTCTGAAATACAAATTTATATATAGTACAAGTAGTAGTAGCTAATTAAATTAAAGCTAAATTAGTATTCTGATTGGTTTCCTTTTTTATTGCGTTGTTACGACCAGGCTTTGTTTCTTTTTTCAAATAGATATTGTTGATAATTTTATATAATGTTATATTATTTTAATTCTTTTCATTCCTGTTACGTAAATTGTATTTAACTTTAACAGTAAGCTTCATTGATTATATAACTGAATCCGTCATGTATTTGTCCGAATTTGTCATGTCAGGATAAAAGGTTCGAAGGTTTAGAAAGGTCGAGTTCAAAAACTCCGACAACTCTTACCGCATATCGGCAAAATTAGTAGCTGAATGAATGATGTCGAGCTACTAAATAACGTAATGTTTTGTTGCTACGTTTGATTTAAGATGAACTAAAACAAATTCTAATACAGAAACATCATTCGCTGTCGCAAATTTTAACTATTCCTCAACGAATAATGGATTCTTACTTTCAAAAATTGTAATCATTCATTACCGTTGCCATCAGAGAAGTATTAATTTCTGCTTTTCATTTTCATATGTAATTTTAACAAAATAGATTTGTCATTTAATCTAAATTAGTTGTAAAAAATAAATCAAGAAAAAGATAACATTAAAATCACCTGCTTTTAAATAGAAAATCGTTTGAATGCGATTATTTCAAACGATTTAGTAAATTGCATTTTTTTTTATTTATTTTTTTCTGGTAAGATTTGTTGAAATTACCGATGAAAAAGAATTTCTAAAATGTTACCCTAATAGTTATTATTTTGTAAGATATTCCTTCTTTTCCTTCTATCTTTTCGTAGGAAAGCGTTTTTGTGACAGAAGTGACACGCTAAAATTCATGTTTTCGTTTTTTTACACGCTAAAAAGTCGTTCGATACATTATTTTTCCATTTAATGTTCTTCGTCTTCCTTGATCGAAACAATACTGCCGCACGAATTCTTTTTTCAGCTAATAAAAAATTCTAACATGTATGAAGGTCACTTAGTTCCTCTTGACAGTTGAGTCGGTTTTGGTAAAAAAAATTATATTGCCGTCTTGTATGGTTTTGTGGCTCGTCAGGGTCGTTGACAAAGAGCACTTATAGAATTTGTAATATACTTAAAAATACTAACTTAGCGATTATGCATTATAGAGAAAAAGTAATAAGATCTATAATGGCGGAAATTAAAAGAGATGAATACAGATTTCAATGAAATATTTAGGAAGATTGTGGTACTATCTCATAATTTTGCCTTTGGAGTTTCGATTTTTCTAAAGATGAAATTACATCGCATATGGTCGTTTGACGAGTAATTTATTATTGTTAATTGAGGATTAACCGTTTAACATTCGCTCCCATTATCTGAACTTAATTAGCTGCTTTCTGTCTCCTCAGTAATTCTCCTTACATTGCAGAACAATAACTGAAAATTAAATGAATTGATAATTTGACATGGATAAATGATTTTTGAAAGTTACTTTATAACAAGTAATATATAAAAAAAAATTTGTCAATTTCTACTTAGATCAACAAAAAAATTTATTTTAGTTATTTTTCATTAAATAATTACGATTAATATAAATATGTATATACATATGACAGAATTACAATATTAAGTGGCAAAATAGAGCTTGGCCACAAACTTGTGGACTATTTGGCGACATGACGACGGATTTGGTGCCTTTGGCGACCGAATAGAAATTACTGAACAAATTTAATTAATTAATTAAATAATATTAAAAAAATTGTAATAACATCAAGTGTCATCCACTACAAGTTTAAAATAATGTATTTGAACTTGAGTGGATGAATAAAAAGTATTTTATTAACGATTTAAAATTTGAACAAGATATATATACAGAGAGAGAGTGTGAGCTAATAGTAGGAATTAAAAAAAGGAGCATGGAGATGTTCATTTTCAGTAAATTATAATTTGTAGCAGGCTGAGTGAATATCAAGTAAATTCATACCCACTCATTATCGACTGGTATATAACTCTCTCTCAAATATTGGTCTTTATTAAATCAAAAGCGAGAGATTCTGCCACATTTCATAATGCTTCCCCTGTTTTCCTCCTTATGTTCCTCTTTATTTCAGATGTCAAAGATAATATTTCTTAATTAAACTGTGTGCCCCAAAAATTCAATCATCCATACTTCTTGATCGTTAACTTACACCTGTTGCAAAATTAGCAGATATTAATATTTCGAAAATTCTCTTTAAATTTCTCTTTATAATAGAATCGTCTAGCGATGTCCATAACACTTTTCTGGCATCTAGTCAACTTCTGTTTTGGAGTCTGAGCCTTTTATTTATGCGTTCGAATAATGAATGCGAACAAATCAGAGGTATTTATGAACCAACTTCACAAACTTAAAATTTTATGAAAATTTTTTATGCTGGATTGTAGCAAAAGTTATGGAGTTGAGGACTATTAATATATTAATATTTTCTTTCTGCTTTTTTTCTGTATTTCGCATTACATTTTCACAGAAATGCGGATTTGAAAGTTTTAGGAAACGAATTTCATCATTCCTGAAATCGATTATTTCTTTTGAATAATTCATTTTCTTATTTATTTTATCATACTTATTTTACTTCTAGATATATTAGGCAGGATTCATTTTTTTTTGTTCAGCTCTTTTTTTCGTTCCAAGTTGGGTCATGTCTGATTATTTTTTGTCAGTGGATCTCTATTTGTTGCAAGCCGATTTTAATAGTTATTTTTTTATTTGTGTGTACGTTAACATTATGGAAAGAAAAAAATCCCTGTAAGAAAACATAACTAATAATGTTACTAAATATTTACTTCTAAAGCGTACTACCAATAATAATTATTTTTGGTAGTACGCTTATATTATGCTATAACTATTGTTAGTTAAATTTGTTATCATATCTGAGATATTGTTAACTATACTTTAACTAATCAAGACTAACACGCACCTTTTAGTAAACTAATAATAACTCCTAAGGAAGAGAAAGTAGGTAAAGATTAGATAACTATTACATCGATGTGGTGATTTTCATTTGTGAACAGATTTAAGGTTAAAAATATTTTATATATCTATTGCAAATATATGAACGAAAAATTATTTATGTATGAGCATTATGTATAAGTATTTTGTAAGTAAAAATATGTGAGTATTTTGTACACAAAACAGACGTAATGAGACTTAAGCATCTGGGTAAACAGGATATATTTTTTGTACAGTCACACAACTTTCTGTCTACCTTAGATTCTTAAATATCAAATATAAAAAAAAGAACTGTAAAGTCAATTTTAGCCAATTAAATTGCAGGTAGGGCGGAAAAACTTTGTTGATAGTAAAAAGTTATTGGTAAAGATTCACTCCTGCTGCAAACAATGTCAAAATTCTCCAAAAAAATATTTAAATATGTTTTTTTCGATTTAATAAATTATGCAAATTAATAGTGAATAGCTTTAATAATCTATTTGTAATTAAAGTAAAATTTTGCTGAATTTAGCATTAAAATATTTAAAATGGATTCAATTGTGAATTTAGGAACCATATCCAAAATATATTTTGATATAGAGTTGAAGCTGAAAAACTAATTCCTTAACTTTGCACATTCTTGGCTGTAATATTTAATTGCGAAACTAAACTAAGAGAAAGTTGTTGGGTTTTGAATATAGTGCTAAGGCGTCTAAGATTTCAAATCAAGAGATTAGATAATTAAATACTATCTGCTAGTATTCAATTATCTAATCTCATTTGCAATTCAGTCCGGAGAAATATTCTGGCAAAATATATTTACTAATTTCATGTTTTAAATTTTATGAAGTCTTTTTTGTAAAGAAGTAAAATGACTAAATGCAATAAGTCTTTTTGTATTTTCAAAATTTGTTTTTGTACAATAAAAGAACTTATTGTATTTAGTCATCTATATATTTATATATATTATTGCATGCAGTATGATTTAAATAATGTTGACAAATCTTTTATATTCATTATATAAGTAGAAACATCCTTTATATGAAGGTGAATGGTTAAAATTATATATTTAAGTTACGATTTCTGTTTTTCTTAACTAGAAATATTTAATTAGAAAATTATTAGAAATACACAAGATTTTTACAAAACTTGTTTTCTGGAATTAAAAACCTTAATATAAAATTCAATTGATATTCTTGTTTAAATCTAAAACATTTGTAATCTGCTTATTTTACATCGAAGAAATGATTTATTTTTGAGAAATACTTAAGAAAAATCAATTAAGATATCATGTTAAATGCAAAAATATTTCTTGATTTTTTTTTGATAAAAATGCGATAAAAAATTTTCTTCTTCAAATGTTGAATTATTCTATTATCAAATAAAAAAGAGGGTGGTATTTTATACAAGGAAAAAAAATACCGAAGTACTAAAAAAAACAAAGGACATGTCCAAAATAATGAGTTATCAGAGCAAAATGTAATAATTTTCAAAAAAAAATTATAAATTCAAAGAACATATTTTCGAACATTATACTATTTTTTATTTTATTTAAGGTATAAAAAAATGCATAACACAAGTTGATTAAATAATTTCGAGTATTATATATATGTTATTACTTTGTAAAATTTTTATACTACTATTTCGTTTAATAGAAAAAATTTAAATAATGTTACTCACCAGATAAACTGCTTTCCTTCTCAAATTTCTTTTTTAATCCAATTTACATCAACACCTCCTGTAACAAGACAAATCATGTTTACGGAAATGGAATGGTGTTATCGCTTTAAAAGTCTTCAATTACATTTGAGCTTTATTTATTTTTAAAAATATATTGAAATGACACTGAAACATCACAGCACTCACCATTTATACATGCATGGAAATATTTCTACAAGACCGCTTGCGTGAATGTGGCATTGTCATAGAACAATCGTTTCTACATCGCATCTCTTTCTTCTTCAAGACTTGTGACGTCAGCCTACATACAGAAAAGAACTTAATGCCTGCAATTTCATAAATCATTAAATGTGCAGTGATCCTGTGACTATGCTAATGATTCTTTGTGGAGAGTATCGTGCAGGCATGTGCCTTCAGGCAACGCCGATTGAACTTCTTTACTGTGAATGCACGAATCTGTTTATGTGTAATTTGTTTTTGCAATTGAATTGTTCATTAAATTATAGCCATTAAACACTGAGTTATTAGCTCTGGAGGGAATGCTTATTACTTCAAACCGGCTTTTTACTTTGCGTTAAAGGAGTTTTCCATATGCATTTTCAATGAACACAAAAGTATATTAGTAGAAGTTATATATATATAAAAAAATGGGCAATGCGATTTAAAAAGTAATAAATAGTCATTTATAAAGATCCCTTCTTTTATTTTCTGCACTCAAAATTTTTTTACTGAGATAATAATTAGGACATATTTGAAAACCGAAGAAGACGTAGCAAAGATAAAAAATAGAGATAAAATAATAATTTCATTAATAAAAAAATTAATATGGACCAGTTATGAAAGGGAGAAATCATTTGGGAAATAATTCGTTTCTGTATAAGTACTGCAATACAGCTGTTTTTGTTAGATAAATGTGAACGCTCTAATTTTGCATTTTTTTTATATAAATTGTTATTTAAGTAAAAGTCTAATGTAAAAAAGATAGGGTTTATTAAATTTGTATAATGAAATATACACACAGAGATGCAATTTATAATAATGAACCATTATCTATAAAAATGTTTTTGATAAGAACTGAATAACTGTACGCAATTAAGCAAGAAATAGATTTCCATAAATAACATAAATCACAGATAATAGTGAATGGAAGATTGAAGCAGCTACACTATTAAAAATAAATTTTAATACTCTTAAATTCTCCACTAAACGAACCGCCAAACACACACACACATGGCAACCTAAAAAAAACACAAGTTTTTTTTTTTTTTTTTAATGAAATTCTTTTTTGTAAATCATTTTTTCCGACTTTCAGATTCGACATGAAACCCACAAATGTTGAGAAATGAGAACTTAGACTTAAATATAGTAACTTAAATTGAGTAAAGAACATATACTTAGCTTTATATCAAACAACAAAATTCTTAAATTCAGATTATCAGAGCTTATAAAACTATTTACTTTAATATTAAGCATAACTTCAAAATACTAAATTTAATAACTTAAAATACTAAATTTAAATTCTATTTTTAACTTTGCTTTCAACACTATTAGCCAGATTTGGAAAAAAAATCCTTGCCAGGATAATTTTTGATTTTTTTAAAATCTCATAAATATATTATACTATCCTTTCTAATTAAAACAAAATTAGTAAAATTTTCCTTTTTGTGTTGTTTTCATTTGTGAAAAATATTATTTCTTGTCCAAATTAAAGGATTTATATATCACATATATATTTATCACTAAGATGGATTGTAGAAAAATATAATATTTTACTTACCTCTCTTGCTAGACTACAAAGAAAATTAAATTTCTTCTTATCGAATCTGAAGTGACAAATTTCTTTTTTAATAAAAAGATAACAAAAAAAACCTTGAGCTAAGTTTTTCCTACTCAAATTTTTTTATAATATAATACTCTAATTATAAGTAAAGCACAGTGATTTTTCAAATTAATCCGTTACTATTTGTCTCAAGAATGAATGATAAAGATTAATTTTTCAGAGCAGTGCATTTTTATATGGATAAAAAGAAATTTTTCAAAGAATGGAGATTAAAATCAAACAATTGATTAAAGCTATCTTGTTTTCATGTGTACACTACTAGAAAAACATTAATCTACTGATTTTGCATTCCGCAATTGACGGATAGCGAAGAGTGATAATAAAATAAACAACAGATTATTTTGACCTTGTTTTCACATTGTGTGAATCCAATTCTATTTTTATTACTAAAGACAATAAAAAAAGGAGGAAACTAGTTTGACCTGCTGTGTTATATAATTTGGAATCTTATGTTTAGTGTTCTAACATTCAGTTTAATGTCCGCTATCTCTTTTAAATAATTAATAATGGAAATGGAACAATCAAACGAGTATCTACAGATAAAAAGCTGTTTATGAATTAAAAGATTAAACGGAATTTTTTTTAATAAATAAAAATAAAGCAATATTCAAAATCTTAAAATAATAAATTTTGATTCGAAGCGAGAAAAGATAGAATAAAACATAATGAAGCAGTGAGATTTATTATTTCTAAAACTTACTGTTTTATTATAAGGAACTAGCCGCCTTCAGCGCCCAGTTTGTTCCCCAAAATTATTGAGTTTTTAGGCTGTTAATTATTAATATGAGATGCATTTCTTTAAAAAAACATTTCGCCTTGTAATTTGATACTACTAAAATACCTGAATTCAATTAAAATAATTTACTGCAAATTAAAAGTGTATGTATTGCGAAAGCGGAAGTGGAAATCCTACTACTGATTTAATGATAGACAAAAAGACTCGCTTGAATGTTTTGTTGGAGAGTTGGAATTCCATCACAGCATTTAAAAACATTGTTTCGGATAGTGTATGAAACTGAATATAAAAATATTATTAAAGTTAAATAAAAAATTGTACGAAAATGAAATTTATATAATTGAAAAAGTATTTTTTAGTTTTTAAGATAATATTTTTAAGAAAAAGAACTTTTATAGAATTTTTTTTTTTTAAATATGAATATAAATTTCCGTAGACAAATCATAACTATTGCAGCTAGACTTAAGATTAATATACGAGCATCAAAATTGAAAATTTTCGGAGCGATTTCTCTCCAAATATAATGGTGGCAATTTTTTATTGTAACTTTAAAAGTCCTTTATGGGCATTTCTGGTATATATTCAAATTTGCAGACCTTTGAAGAGTTTTTTGACGATTGGCATGAATTTGACATGCTTGGCGATAAACCATACTTTAATCTAAATTTTACCACGATTACTTATCTGGCAATAGTTAAGTCTATTTTTTCACCGGATTAAACTTTTTATTTGAAGCCTATTGATTTCTTTTATATCTTCTTTCCTCTGACTCAATGCACCTTTTGGTGACATGACGAACTATCTCCTGAACACTTCTAGTAATATTTTAATCCATTAATTAGATAAGTGAAGCATTTGATTTAGCACAGCTGTAAAAACGTCCAATGAATGAAGCAATCTAAAAGTCGTATGATATTTGTTTACATTTGACTGTTGCCAGTCGTCCAAATTAATTAGTAATAGTTCGACAATTAGTAATAAGCTCGATTTCTGTGCCACGTACGTTAGTGTTTTATATACATTGATTTTACAGGGAAAAATAAATATATGATTAAAGCGCATACTCATTTAGATTTTGAACTTACCATTGTATTTGTATTAAACGCAAGAAATAGGGTTAGCAATATTTTAAAACTTTAAATGAAAGTATCATAAGCAATATGCAATCGCTTACTTCTCTCTTAATAGAAAAATAAACATTTATATTTAAAGATTTATATTATTTCCTATAGCGAATTCCTACATCAAATATTCGCTATAGGAATTTATATTTATTCCTATAGCGAAATTAATAATATCCATGATAATGAAAAAAACATATTAAAATGACCAAAAACACACGTTTATTAATATAATAATAAATAAGAACTTTTTATTTTAATTATTTCCTACCTTTTAACTTTTAATTTATGGTTCGTTATCATAGATATTGTGGAATCTTGCAATCAATTAATCCTCAGACTCTGTATTCAAACACATTTCTCGTGTGTCGCAATGTAAACAGACGCATATCATCATGTGCATGCAAATTGTGCTCTCTCTCTCTCTCTATATATATATATATATAGAGAGAGAGAGAGAGAGAGAAAGAGAGATAGTATAGTATATATATTAGCATATAATTAAAATTTAATCAATGTAATCGATTAAAATTTTCACACAATGCATGGTTACATGGTTATTGTAAAAAAAAATGTACAAATTGCAAAATGCGAACATAACAGAAAGCGAGTGAAATTTTTTGTAAATAAAAAAAATCAACTTACATTTAAAAAAAAAAAAACTAAAAAGATACAAAGTGAAATTTCAAATACGAACAAGAAATATTTTTGCATTCACATACGAGAAGTATACAGAGACAAAGTGTTCTAATCTTCGAACAATTCGAAATCAAGATTTGACGAATCTTATCGTTTCAGACATCCTTGAGTCCGTAAAATGTAATTTTGGAATTATGTCTGGCATGATAACTCAAAAGTTCTTTGAGTTAGAGGAAAGAAATTTAAAATATGATTTTTCCATTGAATTTGTACATTTCTATCAAATTTTGAACGAAATACATTAAGAGGAAATCTGTTTACCCTGCTATCCGTATAGAAACTAAAATGATAAATATAAAATGAAGAGTGCTAAATGAATAAAATTTGGCATGCAGATTTCGCATCTAAAATGAAGATATGTAATGAATTTAGATTCAGATCATTTAAGTGGTTGACAGTCAGTCGTGTAAACATAAGCATGTAAACGAATAATAAGCATTTACGAATAATCATTACGGAGATAAGCATAAGCATTTCATAAGCATGTAAACGAATAACTCAAAAACGTAATAAATTAAATAAATTAAACTTGGTATGTGATCTTCTGATTACAATTATAATTCTGTGTCAAATTTTGGTTTCTATCATCAGGACAAAAGATGTCCAAAATACACATTCAGTTTTCAGATTCTTATGTATTTTCCAGATCCCAGCGATTGATCTTTCTAAGAAATCGATGATTACAAAGGATCGAAGGTTAATAAACTCTTTCGTGATTAGTTTTTGTCGTTAGTGATTGATTGATAATACACAAGTACATTGATTAGAGGGTATTCTAAAAAATTTTGGAGAGACTTATCAAAGTGCCTTTTTTTATTTTTCTGTTCTTTTTTTACATAAAAACTTTTTTAAAGTAAATATTTTCTTTAAAGTGTTTGATAAAATAAGGTTTTGATAATATATTTTTCCTGCTGTGATCATATTCAGGGTGTATTTTTTTGAAAAATAATGTAAAATAGTTATAATTTTGAATTTTTAGAAAAAATAGATTTTTAAAAAAATCTATGAATCCAGAATGTGCCCATTAGAAAACAAATGTTTTTTTTAATTGGAAAAAATGATGACTGAGTAAACAGAGACATAAAACAAAAGCTTTCAAGATTAGAAGTTTATCAAATGATTAGATCGAAATTTTGAAAATTGCTTAAGACACACATTGTCTAGTTCCTGAGCTAAGAAATAGCTTATTTCAATCCAATCTTTAAGAATTGTGTTTCGATTTATAAATGACATAAAATTCCAGATTTTTTTTCGTATTGTAAAGCATTTAAACAATCTATATCTATATCTACAATTATAATAAAGCTCAATGTGTGTGTGTGTGCGCGTTGGCGCTCTACAGGCCAGACAGTCCTGCCTACAACTACCAAATTTAGGGCATGTATATCTTGGATGCCGGGAATGTGCGCGTCGTGATTTTTTTGAATTTTTAATTAGAATTTTATTTAATTAAAAATGAAGAGAAATTTCGGTGTTTATTCGCTATAACTACCAAAAATATTACAGCACAAAAATTGATTTTTTCATCAAGTTAAAGCTCAAAACATTACCTTTTTAATGATATCAATACTTTAAACTATAAATTAAGTAATTCGATTTTTAACAAATTTTTGAAGAAATATTTTAACTATATTTTTCAACAATATATTTCGCCCAAAATAAAAACAATATTTAATCTGCACGAGCACGTCAATGGGAAAAACTTAGCTTTTATCAATGTATTGCCATCACATTGACTTATTTATGAAATTTTAATATCACTCTTCTATACAAAATGGCGATTTTAGACCATTTCATTGACCGTCTGAAAAAAGATACGCCAACTTTCTCCCAGGGTTTCTCGACAGATGACCATGAACATGTTGATTCTTCTAAAACTGATATCTAGAAACCTCATCGATCATATTTGATCGCAGAAGATAGAAACACTTATTTATTTATATAACAGTTGAAGTGTCAAGAATGTTTCACAAAATATGATTCCTTAGGACAAAAGAACTGTGTAAAATTTAACCTTCATAATTTTTAATAAGTACATTTATTGACTAAAATAAAATACAATATTTTTATTTACATCATTTAAATCTTTTGAAAGTAAAACTAAAACTGAATTTTGCATTGAATAAGGGATATTTCTGTTGAATAATTCTTTGAGATATTATATAAATTACGAATATTATTCTGCAGTGTACATACAACTTTAATGTCGAACGACTCTGCTTTCAATTCTCATATTTTTTTTAAACATGGTTGGTTTCAGTAAAAAATTGTTTTTATATTAATTACAGTTTAACATTTCCATTTTAATTTAAAATAGTAATTGTATGGGGGCTGATGGAAAATTAGAGAGAGAGAGAGAGAGAGATAGGTAGTACAAAACACAGAACAAAGTACAAATAAGTGAACAGAACTATTTAAAGCCTACATAATAATAGGACTGAATTATATAACTATCAAAATCTGATGCTTAAAGAAATAGCTATTAAGAGACCAAGTTACATAAAATATCTAATTGAATTTTAGCGTTCATTAATACTGGCGAATCGGTTGGTCGCCAAAGGCGGCTAGTTATGAAATATTTCTGACTGAACAGATTGCTTATTCTCTAGTTCAGCAACTGCAAAACATATTGAGAAAATATTGTTTTAAAAAATTGTCTGAATTTGAATTTAAAAAAAATGCATTAGATTTTAATTTAAGAAGATTTTCATAACAAAATTCAATCATAATTTAGAATTTGAGAAAATAGTATTTGAAGATAGGGAACAGCATTAAAATAAGTATTATACAAATATGAAAATTAATGTAACTACCAATAAATGAATTTAAAAACGCAGTTCAAACCGTTTTATGAAGAAGACTGCTCAAAAATTAAGAATTGATTAAGATTAAGAAAATAAAAAATTGATATTTTCACAAAAATGGACTTTTTAACGTAGCCACCGATCTTAAAATAAACTACATTATTTTTACCAAAATGAAATCGGAATTCAAGATAGAGGACTTTTTTTTTCTTGGAAGTCCTGTTTGCTATCAAAAGTTATTGCAGGATTATATATCAGTTTGAGAAAAAACTCTTCTGCATATACAAAAGACTTGGATTTACATCTCAATGTAATAAATAACTCTTGCATATATATCCAGTAAACCTTGCATTTAACAAATAGTCTGCAGCATACAAATAATACTCTTTCTCCATAAAAGACAATATCAGTCTCTCTGCAGGCAATTTATACAACAAAAAGAGAAAAGCGAGCACATTCTGTATATACAATTATGTCCAATTCATCAAAATTAGTATGTAATCTCCTCAATTCTAATGCACAGCCAACAATTTTGAATGCCAGATGCTTCATCCGTAGATACTAATACGCTAATAAATCTCTTTTTTAAGAATTCATATATTTCTTCAAACTGATAGCTAAAAGCCCTTTAAGAAACTTTTGGGTACTCACAGCGCTGATATATATATAGCATCACACACATACTTTATTGAAAATGATAAAATACAAACAGTGAAAACAAAATATTTTATAAATGTATGCATCTGTTTAAGTTGAAAAGTAAAATCAAAGTATTTTTTATGCAAATCAAAGTTTTAAAAAGTAAATTTTGCTTTATAACCCTTTTTATGTTTTAAAATTAACTAATCATTCTAATTTATAAATAAATTATTAATAAGTTACAGTTATCGTGATACAAAAAAAATTCTAACGCAAGTTATAAAACATTTGCGGTTTCTCTTTACAGATCATGTGGAAGAATAAATACGGTATTTAAGTTATGCCAAACGAGAAAAAGGCATTCACTTCGGCCGTAATAGGAATAAAGTAATTATAACTGCGGATAATAGTTTTATACTATATTCTATGTATACTTTATATGTATATTTGATATAGCAAAAAAAAAAAAAGATTTTTTAAACAAACTTCTATATTAGCATTACTTGAAATGTTTTAATATTCTGTCTGTGTTGTTAATCGTATTATTTCCTTTAAACGTTAGGTAATGAAAAGAGAGGATATTTTCTTTCAAAAAGAATAAATACTTAAGGATAGATTTCTTTCTAATAGTACTCACCATTCCAGAAACTGCATAGAATAAGTTATTCGGACCTTTAACACACTTTTATTTGGAACATTCAACCAAATAAGATAAAACGTATAATGTTTCATATCCTTCATATACTTCCCGTTTTCCTTCGATTTTTAAAATTGATTCAATTCATCCGCATTACGTGAATTAAATTTACTCTTTCATCTTAATAGAATAATTTTCAACATGACCAACGATCAAACATTGAGATCTGTACACTTCCTACTTAAAATAGAGTGTAACTGCTCAAAACGGATATTGAAGACAGAATGAAAATAAGGAATACCGATTTTCAGGCAAAATGCATTGGTACACAAGTTAATATCCAAGCGTGCCGGCGTCCTGGCATAGGGCTAGCGCGTCTTCCCCGTGACCTGGGCGTCCTGGGTTCGAGTCTCGGTTCGGGCATGGTTGTTCTTCCTGTTCTATCTGTGAGAGGTGTGAATATGCCCCCCTGTAAAAAGGGTTTGTGCAAGCGAATGTGATGCGTGAGTAGCTAAGACGTACTCTTGGTCCTAGTTGGCGCTACCAAAACAAGAGACGCTCCCTTGGCTTAAAATCACTGACTTCGTCAGCGAGCTTGTCCATGGCAAGTGCCATTATAAACAACAACAACATATCTAAGCGAAGATAGTGGAATATCAAATTTATTTCTAAATAAATTGGAAATGAAATCATTATTGAGAATATTAGATTATTAATCAGCTGAAGAAGAATACAATAGAATGACTGCTAAGCAGACATTATTTTTATTTAGTTGATATGTATTGATATGTATTCATGACTAAATATATTTCACGGATAATTTTTTTCAAAACGAGAAGGTAATCACCAAAATGTCCAAATTCGAGATTTTGACGGATATTTCGGCATTATGTCTCTCTCTGTCTGTGAACGCGATAACTCAAAAATCCTCGAGCTAGTTGGATGAAATTTGTATATGTACTTAGAACTAAATTTGTAGATTTCTGTCAAATCCTAAATGAAATCCATTCAGAAGATGCTTGCCTGACGTGCAGTTTAAATGAACTCGATAACTACAAAATGTAAAGAGCTAGATAGATATTTGGTACATAGGTTTCACATCTGAAATATAGATTTTTATTAAGTTTTGAACTAAATTTGTCAAAAAAGGAGTGATTGTCAACCGGTTTGTACTTTCGTATGCATGTAAATACAGCAATTCATACATTTTTTGGTTTAAATCAATGAAATTCGGTGTGTGATCTTTTAGTAGTTCGGTGTTGTTTTACACAATTGTAGTTCCGTGTGGGATTTTCTTTTCATTCTGACAGCAAAAGGGCGTGAAAAATGCATATTCATGTGATAGATTCAGTGAAAATTCTATATACACTCCAAAGATCATTTTTTGGAACTATTTTCCGCCAATGTTATGCTAATTTTCGCGCCTTACCTAAAATCTAAAATTTTAAGCGATAAGAAGGGGATAAATCTTTATCGAATGGGTATGCGAAAAAGTTTCACGGAGACTCCTCAACTGGTTTAATATTAGAATGTAATGCGAACTACTCTGATTAAATATGAATGACATTCATAAATAGTTTATATGCATGATAGAAATTTGAATTATTGAATGGATTCTTTTCAAATTTTATTCACAAATAATTTAAAACATAAAAAAAAAATTATTAAACATTTCATGATAAGGAATTGGATAGTTAATTTTTCATTAATAAAAAAACTATATGCCCATATACAGAAAAGTTTATTTTATCATTATTATTATCTTTTCTAAAGGAGGAAAATATGATAGATATATTAAATCATTTTAATTATTTGCCTCGGAGGGCCATTCGTAATATTTAATTAGACTTTGTATTATTTCTCAAAAATTCTCTTCCGTTTATAAAAAAAAAATATTTTTTGACTTTACTGAATGATAATAATTTTTGGCATAATATAAATTTATTTTTATTATAAAAATATTTTTGTAAAAAAATATTAAATGTATTTAATAAATGCATTTATTAGAATAGACAATGACATTTCGCCGCATGTTTTATATATATTTATATTTATATAAGAATGGAAGGCGAGTTCTAACTCAAATAAAATTATATTTAGGATCGTGTGGTGAAAAGCTTATAAGCCAGATAACAGCCACGAGACATGAGTATTACTTTTGTCTTATGGTCTTGTTACTCGGCTACGAACCACAAGGTCCCAAGTACTATCCTCGCTCATAACAATCTACTACATTGGTGACCTCGGACGATGAACCTTCAATCTTCGTACAGCTGTTGTGCCGCCATCTACCCACAGCAACCCAAAGTCGTCAGACTCGCGTGACGCAGCAACACAAAGTCGTCAGACTCACTTGGCGTAACTGCATCAGCAACAGCAACTACTCACCCACACACGCTCGCCATAACGTTTGGCGCTACTCAAATGGGTACAGGCGCATTAGACTCAACAGCAATACATCACCCCTCAATAGCCATATCGTTCGTCTTACTGGAGGGAGAGTACTGTGGTGAAATAGTTACAAGCCAGATTACAGCCACGAGACATGAGTATTACTTTTGTCTTGTGGTCTTGTTACTCGGCTGCGAATCACAAGGTCCCAGGTTCTATCCTCGCTCATAACAATCCACTACAATCTAATGAGCTACAGTCACAAATAATTAGATACAACATTATTAACACATAAAAAATGTAGACAAATCGTAACGACGTTATATTTCCGGTGACAACCCAGCCGTCTCTCTATAGCCGCTAGAGTGCTATCTTTCTATT
Source organism: Argiope bruennichi (assembly GCF_947563725.1). Taxonomy (NCBI): domain Eukaryota; kingdom Metazoa; phylum Arthropoda; class Arachnida; order Araneae; family Araneidae; genus Argiope; species Argiope bruennichi. The sequence continues at coordinate 65,031,857 of NC_079154.1, forward strand.
TGTTACAATATTTATTTTTTATTTTTACAATCAATTAGAAAGTATAATATTCTATTGTAAGTAACATACTAAAAAGTTTTGAAATATTTTCCATGATCGAATTTTCGTATTATGAAAGCTAACATATGCTGAATAATGATGTGGAATAAATACTTGACAAATATTGCAAAAAAAAAAAAAAATCTTATTTTTAGATTTCCTTTTCACTATTCAAAACTTGACAATATTTTTAAAACAAAATAAAATGCATTAATATTCTCAAATTTTTATTTTATTTTAAATTCACGCACCAAGTGTACTACTTTTTAAAATATAGTCTCCTTTTGACTAAAATTAAAAACGATATATCACTATCCTTATAAGGATTGGAATTTAGAACAAACAATTCTTATTTCTTAATTGCTTTTTTAATATCCTACGTTTCATGCTGCTAATAAATGCTCGATTACATCTTTCTTCAATGTCTCTGGTTCATGTATCCTATATAGATAAGTAGAAAGCCTTAATGAAAAAAAAAAAAAAAAAAGCGAGATCAAGAAAGAAAGAAAGCAATCAAACTGCTGATTATATAAAGTTAAAAAAGTTGAAGTTCTTAAAGAATTCGTTTTAAGTACTTGCAAAAAAGAATTGCATCACCAGAATCAAATCAGTGATGACCTCTTTTCAATGGTTAATATGGAAAAGTATAGAAATTGTTTATTTGATTGACCTATTTCTGGACCACACGTCGTATTTTTATTTTAAATGCGTTGAATGCAACAATCTGATTTTGTAAACTGGCTAAGAAATTTGAAACAGCACTGATGAAGTAGTCTTGATGACTGATTGAGTTAAATGGAATATCTAAGTAATGTCAAGGTTTTGTTGAGAAGGACTTTTTAAAATTCATTCTTCAGAGATGTAACAACTGATTAAAAACAAAAAGGGAGAAAAAGTTCTAATTCTCCAAACATTTAGATTTTTTTTTTCTTTTCATGCTTCCTTAATTCTGATAAAGTTAAATCAAAATTCAAAATTCTTTTTAAAGTTCACAAACTGCTTTTTCAGTTTTTTGGCAGTAAAAATTAATATTTAATTCTTTTGACAATGTTAAAATTATATTAGAATTTTCATAATAGCAATATGACATTCAAATTTTTGTAGTATAAAAGTGATATTTATATGTTTCTACTAAAGTTAAAATGTTAAATTGAAATCAAAATGTTTCTCATATTGTTTAGTTGATTTTTTTTTCATTTGTTCAATTATGTTGTATAAATTATATTGTTAGAATACTTTCAAAATAGACTTAAATGTTTTATAAGTGCATTTAAATTCAAATAGTTCACCAGCTATCATACATAATAAAGTCAATTAATACGTCATAAATTTTGATAAACATGATTGTTATATCATCTAAAAATGTAATTGAATGTTGCACTTTTATTTATTTATTTTTTTGCAATGTATCAGTAAAAATTTTTTATGATGATCAATACAAAAAGAGTACAAGTAACACTTATTTTTAAATAAATAGCAAAACTAGCTGAATCAGATCATTTTAAAAATTAAAAAAGCATAATAGTTTATTTAAACCAAAAGGAGAAAAGTCTGAACTTGAGAAAGGAAAACCTTTTTTCACAAGAATCAAGCTGCAAATATATTTTGTTGCCAAACGATATTTTTCTTTCTGATGTGATACAAAAATAATAACTAAATGAAAAACTGAATTTTCTGTTCAAAACAGTGCTTTCTTATACCGTTATACGATTATGAATGGCTAAACTTTAAATATCTTTTAAAATAATTGTGTCCAGGAAATTAATTTTTAAGCTGTTTGAAACAGAGAAATATTTTTTGTTAGAAAACGCTTTTTAGAAAGAATCATTTCTTTATGCTTTAGTCAATAACCGCAGTATGAAAAAAAATTACGAAATCTAATTTTTTTTAAAGATTTTTTCTCATTGTTATTAATTATATTTAATAAAATAATTTAGGCAGATTATATCTTAAATATTTTTTTAAATGTAATGTTTCTGCGTTTTAAAATGTCCGAGTTTTGAATAAGACTTTTTTAGATCATTTCAGTTCTTGCCTTACAAGGGGAGGGCACGGGGTTGAAATCTGAGATCAGGATGAGATTTAGTATAATGATGGTATACATTTAGAATATTCATTCATGAAAATATTAAAACGCAATGGCCAGTCAATTTCGAGAAAACGGTCCTCAAACTTTTGGCAAAGCTTATATACTAATAACTTGACTCCCTTCCGCATTATCCCAGTGGCGTGTTTGTCTAATGCTTCATATGCGGAAGTTCAGGGTTCGAATCTGGCTGGGAATTTCTTCTTTTTTTCAATGATTCTTATTCAATTAAAAATTTACAAATACTTTTAATTAACATATTTTTAATTTTTTTTATCCAAAAATAAATAATTATTATCGAAATACAAAATAATAAAATTAAAAAAATATATAAATGCAGATACATTTAAAAAAATTATTTAAGTTTAATTAACGATTTACAGATAGTTTTAATTAACATGCTACTTATTTTTATGCAAGGATAAATGCGTATTCTTTTAATGCTTAAATTATAATTTGATGTTTAAAAGGAAAATAATTAAAAACGTAACATAAATGGCTGCAGATAATTTAACCTGCTTGCATCATTTTCAAACAATTAATTTTCAAATTCTTGTATTTTAATAATAATAATATATCAATTCTAACTCAACGTAGTTGTATTTAGTATATCAAAAATCGAAGAGAGCAGCTGATATTTCTTAAATGTGTAAGCAAACGTCCTCAACTGCAGTAATCAAAATAAATAGTAGAGAGCAGGTGTTAATTTATTGAATGCGTAGGCAGGTGGTTCAAAGAGTATGAAGCGTATACAAAATTCTTATTAAATCGAACATAATCAAGATATAATTCTCGCGGAGATAGTATAAAAATTCAATCAGTTGTACACTATCAATTGTCATCACCAATTTATAATCAGATGATAAAGTATGCATGGTACGCTGCCCAACTTTCTGATGAAAGAGAGATATTTTTAAATGTAAATGAAGTTTGTTTTCCCATTGATCTCTTAAAGAGATCTTGCTCTTGTAGACAATCATCATTGATCAGTTGTGCAAGATGTCGAAACATATTTTGTTTCAAATGTTTTTACTATAATTATCGTTCTGGTTCTTGTATATAATCGAAAATAAATGTATGTATGATAATTTTTCAGAAATATTGAATAATTTTTTTAAGATGTAAATATTTATAATTAATAATTATCACTATTTATGTTATGTTTATTACTATTTTTAAATATTAAATTACAGTTTAAGTATGAAAATAATAAACATTTATCCTTGCATAAAAATTAGTAGCATATTGATCAAAACTATATGTAAATCGTTAACTAAATTTAAATAATTTTATTATTTTTTAAATGCATATATATTTATAATTTTTTCTTTTAAAATTTTAATTTTATTATTATGTATTTTGATAATAAATATTTATTTTTGAATTAAAAAAATTAAAACATATTAATTAAAAGTATTGGTAAATTTTTAATTGAATAAGAATTATTAAAAAAATAGAAAAAAAGAAAAAATTCTCAACCAGGTTCGAACCCTGATCCTCCGCATACGAGACTGTTACCTAGACAACTACGCCATTGGGATCATCCGGATGGGAGTCAAGTTATCAGTATATAAGCTTTTCCAAAAGTTTGAGGACCATTTTCTACAAATTGACTGGCCATTGCGTTTTAATATTTTCATGAATGAACATTCTAAATGTATACTATCGTCACACTAAATATCAACTCGAGCTCAGATTTCAACCTCGTGCCCTCCCCTTGTTAGAAAAGATAAGCATATCGCACCTTTCAGATACATAATTAGACAATAAGGACATTCAAATTTGTATAAATGGCTCAGTTTTGAGTACAGAGGAGGGGCGGTTTTCTTGTATTGAAAATGCAGCATGTCAAGACTATTTTATGGCTTATAGTCATTTTTAACCTCATTTATAAGGATGTCTCGAATACACTATGTAATTTAATAAGGACAATACAATACAACACTATGTAAATTAATAAGGACAATACAATAATTTTCACATATGCAATTTAATTAATATAAGGCCACTTACATGGATGGTATAGCAATTTAGATAAAAATCTATCCTCTTCTAACGTTAATGATATTCTGTACACATTTCTGAATAGATTTCAATAATTTAGAATAAAACTTCCGATATCGATTTTTACTGGTCTAATATAAACGTTTCTTTTTATTTCAGGTGTTAATATTTATTTTAAAATTATTATTTTTTTCCCTGTTTCTATGCGCTTTAGTCGTACTGTTAATGAATCAACCTTAATACTAGCAGCTAATAATGTTCTCTGAAGATCTTTACTTGTCTTGTAAGAATGAATTTTTCTATTTTGTATAAAAAAAAAAAAACTGCCTATCCGTTATCTTACTTTTGCGCCCGAATTTACTCTTCCGTTATGAAGAAAAAAAAATGTTCTAAACTAATTTTGCCGCTAAATAGTCCTGGTAACACTTCGGATAGACACATTGTATTTTCCAACCGCAATGGTGGCAACAATATCCCTCACAGTCATAGAGATCTGTTGTCTTAGGGTAAAAATTATTACATAATATTTATTATTATATTATTATTCATTATAGGATAACAATAATTATATTATTATTAGAATAAAAATAATCTAGTTCTATCTTTTTTTAATTCTAGTCTTATCTTTTTTTTGCTGTCTTCTATATGAAATATAAAGAAACTTTGAGACCGAAGACCACTCTGAGACCGAAAACCATAGTTTGAACATAATGTATATCTATCTGAGAACACAATAATTGAAAAAGGCTTTAAGCTAGATGTATTAAATTTGGTGTATGAGCTTTACACCAAAATTGTACATTTCTTTCGTATTTTCCATTCCATTGAGAAGAAGTCTCTGTCTGTCTGACTTTTCAAGCTCAAATAATCTTGATAACAACAAAACGAAAAGAGCTATACAATTAATATTTATTGCACAAGTCTGGCACTTCCATACCAATGCAAACGAAATAATTCATAATAATCACAACTGGTTTGGTGTCAAATTTTGATTTCAATTGATTGGGAGAAAAAATTGCATATTCACATTCTAAATTCAATAAAATATTAAATGAACATCAGAGATCTATAATTTGTTCCATTATTCTTTGCCAATACCATGTAAAGCATTCGCGGCTTTATCCAATTTTATACAAGGAAGAGGTAAAATATTTCTATTGGAAAATATGCTAGAAAGTTTCGGTAAAATCACACCTGATGGTTTTTCGGTAAAAATTTGGGCTTTGAGGTGCATTGAGTCACCATTATGATACTACGATATGGTACTACCACATGGCCATCTTTTATGACTGTAATATATTATAATGACTTTGTCTGAACAGCATAAATATGCACGTACAAAAATGCTTCTTTCGTGAGTATAGATTATAGCAAACAAATAATTATGGTTTTTTTTTTTTTCAGTTTTCAAATGTTTTGCCAAAATATCTAAATTTTTTTAACAAGGAATTGAAAAAATAATGCATGATAAAGATAACATCTGTGAGATATTTAATACAAAAATGAAATATAACATCCATATAATTGAGAATTCGATCTTGAAAGGGGAAAAAAGGGGGAAATGTTTTAAACAGAATAATTTGAAAGAAATCGAATGAAATGGATTAAAATTCTTTTCAACTAATGGTAGTCCAGAAAGAAATTAGCAAAATTTAAATTACGTATAAAAACAAAATGACAAAACAGCATTTACAAGATTTAAAAAAAATAATCAGTTATATGGTTTGACTAATTCTTGAAGAGGCAATTTCAAATTTTGACTTAATAGCCAACAAACATAAAAAAGATTGAATTGTATCGCATTCAAAATGGTTAAAAAGAATTAAATCTTTATCTTGCTGCATATAATCAAATAAACGCTCTGTATTTTATCGGGTGGCAACTATATTAAAAATAATATAAATAAAATATTTTAAATAAATTGTTTCCATTTTGGAAACGAAATGATGATATATTTTGAGACTCGCTTCAATAATTTTAACATTATATTATGTTGCCAGTCTTCCAAAATTGGGCATTTTTATTTTTCAACATAAAGTCCATAGAAAAATTATCTTTAATTATTTATACGAAACCCATGGGAATAAATCAAAATAATTATTATTTATTGTTTATAAGCAACACTACAATAACGCCGTATACCAAATACACTACAATAACGACGTGTACGAAATAAGTGAAACACAAATTCTATGCTGCACGTTTCAAAAAGGTTAAATTGAGTTGTTTCTTTCATTTGAGGAGAATTGATTAAAGGTATTTAAAGTTCGAAAACACAAAAATTAAAAATGAAAAAAAATCCAAGAATAATATTTTACACTTTTAACAATTTAACATAATTATGAAATTATATCATGACTTTCAATTAAAAAAAATTAGAATTCTACTTTTTTTCTAACAAATTTTGGACGAAATCGATTCACTGTTTCTCAGTTCGAATGCAAGTGAACTCGTAATTACAAAACGCAAAAGGTTCAGTAAATAAAAATTTAGTACACAAATTTGACATACTACTAAAATTTTGAAGCAAATTTTTCAAATGGTTGATCGTCTGTCTGTCTATAGTGTCACATGCATATAAATGTAATAAATCATAAGCGCAATGACTTAAACCAATGAAATTTGCATATGAAAAAAATGCCTCTTAAAACGTTTTTCATGATTAAAGAAGCATTTTAAAAATTTCATAGGTTTCACTCATTTTTATAAGAAAATAAAAAAAAGTACTGGCCATAGCTTACTTATCTGAAGTCTTCCCATGCATTTCATCCCATCAGTGTAAGTAGCTTAAAAAATCAATCGAGTTTTTATAAGCTCTTCATGATTCAGCGATAATCTTCGAATGATATCTGTCGTCGCTTTCAACACAAATATTTCTTTTGAATGAATTCGAAAGAGGTTTGTAACTTAAGTAAAAACTTGTTGGAATAAATATTTTCTTCATTTTTACAAAGTGCATGACTTGCCGTTTTTTTGATAAACATTACTTTTTTCCTTGGAAAAAATTCATCTAGATTCGCGGAAATTCAGAATTTGTTATCTCTAGAAAATAAGCGCGTAGAAAATCAGTTTAAAATGTGTTTTTGAAAAAATAAAATCCTAATTCCTCTTATCACCAGCAATTCAAAAGTGAATTTAATCATTTTCCGGTCCGAGGCATATTTTATTTTCACATTAAAGCGCATTATTTGCTTAATGCAAATGATTTATTTTTATAACTTAGTGAAAGTGTAATGTTTTTTTTTCTATTTAGTTATTAGTTACCATAGGTGACCAGCTGATTTGCCAAGTATATTAATTATATTTAATTTCCGGTCAATCGTTTAAGTTTAACTTCATGCCCATGATTCTGCCAAATTGTCTTATATTAAGACCATGTTATTTTGTCTTATTTATTTATTGTGAACCTTTTTAATGGAGACTACTACCATGACATCGCAGCTTTATTAAAGGTATAAACGTCCGGTGATCTATTTTATAACTGTAAAGCTATTGTTTTTATTCATTTTGTAAATTATACAGATTTTAATTATACAGATTAAATTATACAAATTAAATATAATCTTTTTTTAGCTTCCCACAAGGGAAGAAAATTCCGTTATTAAATATTTTATGAAACAATAAACACATTTTAAATTTCAGGATAACAATGTAATCTATTAATGGACATTAGGTAAAAAAAAATTAAATCGCCGAAATTTAGGAAAACATTTATGTGATTATCAAATTAATATAATTAAAAAGGCAATTTTTTAAAAAAAATTAAATCGCCGAAATTCAGGAAAATTTTATGCGATTATTAAATTAATATAATTAAAAGGCCAATTTTTTTAAAAAATTAAAAAGGTGTAAAATTTATTTTATGTAATTATATTTTGGGAAATTATGACGAAAAATGCCAATATTCACATTAATTTTTAATGGATTACAATTTCAAAATATCGCTCCTAGATGCACTCTTCCATCCTCCAATATATATGAGCCAAATTGGATAGCTATAAGACAAATGGTCCGCTCTGACACAAACTCTCACACACAAAGAGAGAGATTTTCATTTTTATTATTAGTAGAGATTTAAAGAACACTTCTTATATAAATGAGAAAATGGGAATAAAAATTATATTAACTCATTACTTTTTTTTTTGATAATTTTTTGAGTAACATAGTAAACGCCTACTTATCAATTCGAAGAGTTTTATATTATAGTAGACACTTTCGAATCAGTTATGTATGGGGCTGGACACCATGCAAAATTAAAATAACAGAGCCTTAATGTCTGACACTTTATATATATATATATGTGTGTGTGTGTGTGTGTGTGTGTGTGTGTGTGTGTGTGTGTGTGTGTGTGTGTGTGTGTGTGTGTGTGTGTGTGTGTGTGTGTGTGTGTGTGTGTGTGTGTGTGTGTGTGTGTGTGTGTGTAATTTAATTCATTACAAGATTTTATCTTAATTTAGTAATTTTTAGAATAAAGTACTAGTAACTTCATTCTAAAAATATTCTCTTATTTCGTGATCCAATTCCACTTTCGGTTAATTAATCCCTTTGTAAAAATAATGCTATAATCAGTACTATGTATCAAATGAAAGTGATACTTTTTCCCTTGTCAAAGGTCATTCCATCGGCACGTGACCGGAAATCCTATGTTATATAAGAAGTGATCATTTGTTTCGGCTCTTCTTTCTTACTTCTGCTTTTGTGCCGCGCTGCGTCTGCTTGTAAATAAATTGCTTTACCGGAATGGATATTGAAGAGAATTAAAAATACAGCATTTCGTCTATGTCTTCGAATCTATCTTCTATGTCTATGTCTCAATATATATATATATATATATATATATATATATATATATATATATATATATATATATAACAATTATCTTCAGCTACGAGACGTGCAAACAGCAGTACACAACAAGACTCTACTGCAGACAGTAGCGCATAGCTTAGTCCAGCTCTAGCTTGACTCCGTCGCTGCTCTTCTAATCCCTGGAAGACCAGTTCTTCACCGTCGATTCCGACTACTCTTCTCTGTCGCTTCCGACTACTCTTCACCGTCGATTCCGATTACCCTTCTCTGTCGCTTCCGACTACTCTTCTCTGTAGATCCTGACTACTCTTCACCTTCGATTCCGACTACTCTACCTCGTCTACTCCCCGATCGCAGCTGCGGCTCACTCCTTTTGAAGGTCTCAGGAGGCGGGGCTAGAAGCCTCTCAACCAATCAGGAACGTTCGAGGCGTATCTCGGTTCCTAATGGACGGGTCGGGAAAATTCTCGATGTTTCGGGTATAATCTATTTTGGCGCCAAAGTCGCCAAATTCGTCGCCAAGCTCATGGACCTTCGACACGACACCCGGACTCCGTCTAATACAGATGACTGTAAAACTGTCTTTCTGATTAAGGAACCAACTATGCTGAGAAGCCGCTTCACAGATTCGTAACAATATATATATATATATGCTTGTGAAAGTATGAGACGATCAAATTATTGATGAAATTAGTACCAAATTCGATACAATAATACACTTTAAATGTTAAACCAGTATACCAAATTTTATTCATCAAACTCTTTTCATTTTTTAGATACAGTATTATTTTATTTTCAGACATCTGGACAGACAGACTTCCTCTGAAAGAACTTCGTTCAAAATTTGACCAAATTCTTCAAATTTGGTTTAAAAATTACATATCAAATTTCATCCATATATCTCAAACAGATTTTGAATTATCATGGTTAAATTCTGGTTAATTCCAAAAATGGAGTTTTTGAATTCAGAAAGGTCTGTTTGCATATTTGGCGTACGTGAAAGTAAAAATTGTCTATTAATTCATAAAAAAGGTTACTTCAAACTTATTTAATAAATTTGAAGCAAGACTCTCAGTAAACTGAAAAGAAGAAAAAAAAAGTGGCATCAAAAAATTAACCAGAGTATGATCAATATGCGTTTAAACATTACTGCATTCCTTAAACAAACTCTCAGACATGATGAAATTGATAAAGTTTTCTGTCATTTCTCCGTGAATTTCAGTTTATAAAAACAATTTGTCATCACGTGAACTTAAGTGGCAATATTCTGTAAACAAACTTTTGTACCGAATTTAAGAGAAAAAGCCAGTGACCGCGTAAGTGGAACTTAGACTATGGAATATATAGATTTCTTTATGATAAAAAACTTTTGATATATTATACTGATTTCGAAGCAACAAACGTTTCGATGTAAGACATGAAAAGCTAAGTTAAGCTAATTATTTATAAATTATTAGGATAAAATTGCGAAATGTAATGACTAAAAAAATTGAGAATATTTATCTTGTTCTAAATAATTACTATAAAATTTGTAGCACATATCCAGAATTAAATACAAATTAGTTATTCCTTTTTATCATTATTTATCTTATGAGTTTCTTTGGGAAGATTATAGAATATTTGAAAGGGAGTTTATAAAATTTATGATTAATTCAGTTATGCAGAAGCAACTCGTTCTTTCAATAGAATTTGAGAATGGAAATACAATGTACCTAAAAAAAGAGATTATTTGCTAATGAATTAAGTAAAATAAATAAATAAATAAAAAAATTTAAAAATAAAAGCATTGGATAAAATGTCCAAACTTACATTTAATGGTGAATAGGTTACCCATAACAATAATTTATTGACAATTTATATTAAAATTACAATGATTTGTGTATACTATACAACAGGTTTGCAGCAAAAATTTCGCACCAGTGGAGTGGTCTCTTCGAAACTTTCTCGCATATTCTCCAATAAAGGTCTTATATCGCTTCTTCCACAAATAACTGTAGACCTTGGTAAGACCAAGAACTGTAAAGCCATCTGTTGCATATGTGGTCCAATGATTCATGAATTTCAACTTGCCTTTTCAATAATTTCATAAATTCAATAATCTCCAATAAAGGTCTTCTTCCTCAAAAAAAAGTGGGCCTTGGGTAAGACCAGGGCCGGCCATCTGGGGGGTGCGGCGGATGCTATGCACCGGGGCCCCGCGATTGAGAGGCCCCCAACATAATCAAGAATTAAAATAATGTTCTGAACGGTAATAGCGAGATGGAAAGAAAGGAGGACGAAATTTAAATGGAACATTAGACGGGTTTTGAAATATACGAAGTTTACAGATATAATACAGTTTAGTGCATGTGTGCAACATAGTATAAACTTAAAGTACGGTCATTTACCTCACCTATAGGGTGAATTAAATTGCATTTATAAATTGATAATTCATAGTATAAAATATTTAATATTGTTAGATATAATCATGTCCATGCCAAGGAAGTATCCCTCAAGTTGTCGAGACTTGACTTCAAAAAAAGAAAAAAAAGAAGAAAGGCTAAATTTCAAAAAGTCATGAGTATGTCTCTTTTCTTATCTACAAAGTAATTCTGGCAATGAAATTACTTCGACTTCAGAAGTTACAATTCAAGCTTCAACTGGCAAAGAATATTCCTCACAAACTACACAATCTTGCAATGAAAGAGTAGAAACTGTGAAAACCTTTGAAGAACCATATATTTATACAAATATGATTGAATCAGAAAATAACGACGAAAATGACATTAACTAATGTGATCAAGTGCATATAAGTAATTCAGGTTTATGACCAAGGATTATAACTGCTAAGTTTAAAAGGTTTTCTGCTATAAACAAACCTGTGCGACACAAATGAGTTGTTAAGAATGCTGACGGTAGATTATTTTCAACTACTTGCTATTTTTTTTTTTAAATGCCAAATGGTGAAATGCAGTTTCGCAGCTGGTTGATTTATTCAAAAACGCAAGAAGAGGTATTTTGTTTTTTCTGTACATTATTTTCCAGAGGAAATAAAATTCCTCTAATTATAGGTTCCACGATTTATAGGTGTCTATAACAACTGGAGACAGCTATCAATTGCAATTGAATATCATGAGTGTTCTATTTGTCACTTAATTCATTTACTGCTTGGAAATAATTATTGAAACTACTAAATTTACGCTCGACTATTAATAAAACAAATCATTATAAATAAGGAATCTGAAGACTTTAATTGTTATCTCAAAGAATTGTAGATGTGATTCTATTTTTAGCATGCAATAATCTTCCTCTTCCAGGAAACCATGAATAGTATCCAATAGTAACGTCTAATGAAGGAAATTTTTCATTCGAATTATTGAGTAAATACGACTCTGTGCTTATGGATCATATACAAAAACAATAAAAACAAACAAAAAAAAGAATTACTCTATTTCTAATATGAAATGATAATTTGCCTGTAAAACAGCATAGAACAGAAAATTATTTCTTAACTTATAAAGTGAAAAGAAAATATTGTTCCTAAATTTTACTCAATATATTTTTTACAAATTTTATTCAATTTCAATCTCGATCGATAGTATTCGTTTTAAATCCCACATGAAAAATCTAGTTAATAGAATTGTGCTAAATCATGCACAATTCTAGTTAAATAGAATTGTGCATGATTTAGCACATACGTTATAAGAAAAAATTATTCCTACGTTAAGAAATGAAGATCCTAACAAAATGAAAGACTATACAAAAATAGCCACATATTACAGTATCCAGGTGGATTCTACAGGATTTTTCCCACAAAAAACAAACTTCGGTTTTAGTAGGTATGTAAATTTTTAAGAGAAAAGATTAAGTATAAATGAGACATTTATAGGTTTTGTTGAAGTTACTGATGTGACTGGAGAAGGACTAGCGAAATTTCTATTAGAAATATTAGGTGAGTTTTATTTAGAAATTATGGATTGTAGTTTACAGGCATACGACAACGGTAGTAACATGAAAAGGAAATATAAAGGTGTACTATCTAAAATAATTGCTCTAAACCCTCATGAAATTTATGTGCCTTGCCTATGACACTCTTTTAATTTATTAATCTATGATACCTCTTCCAGCTGTAAATATTGTAATTTTTATGGATATTGCAACTTTTATATTGCTTATTTTATGCTTCGTCAAAAAGACAGGAAATTATACAAAGGATTTAAATATTACTCTTAAACCATTATGTGATACACATAGGAAAGTTATGTGACACACATAGGATAGATTCGGTTAAAGCAGTGTATATACAGTTTGAACAAACTTGTAATGGATTTATTGATGCAAATGGCAATAATACAGCGGTATCCGAAGCTAAAAGTCTAATGGATTCAATACAAGAAATGACATTTATTTTATGTTTAACAGTATCGTCTGCAATATTTTCCAAAATAGCACTATCAATAAACTATTTCAAGTAAAGATAATTGTTCTTAACTGGGCTTTTAATTTAGCCAAAAAAATTAAAATTAAAATCCAAGATTTAAGAACAAAAATTACCTCAAAATTTACCTCATTTTCAGACGAAGCAAAAACGATAGCATGTAATTTGAATCTTTCAGAACGTTTTTCTGAAAAACGAATTTGAAAAAGGGAAAAATTATTTTTCGAAACAGCAGAAAATGAAATTATAGAAAACCCGGTTGAGAAATTTTGATGCTATATTTTAACTCTGTAAATGATACTGTTATTGTACATATAAAAGAGAGATTTTAAAATATTTAAGTTAATCATTGATATAAACACTCTAGAAAAACATAAATTAGAAAAATGACCCAAAAATTTTGTAACGTTTTTATGATAACAATGTAGATGAAAACCTAATCCAAATAATTGCTTTGCTACGGTATTTGATTTTGAATGAAAGAGATTTAAATAACGCTTAACACATATTGCAATATGGACTAATTAATAATTATAATGTTTCGTTTCTAAATGGACTAACTGTGTAAAATCTTTTTTTTTTACATTGCCAATTACTATAATAAATTCTGAGCGATTTTTCAACAAATTAAAATTAATAAAGAATTGCCTTCAATCAAGCATGTGTGCACAATGCTTAAATGCACTTGCCACACTAAGCATCGAAAAAAAAATTGCAAAAAATTGTAATTTTCCGGAAATAATAGCAAAAACAAAATCACGAATTAAATAAACATACAATAGTAATATTTGTTCGTGCGTGTTTTTTTTTATTATTTAACAAAAAATTTAGGGCCTCAAATGGTTTCTTGCACCTGGGCCCCTTCGTAGAGAAGGCCGGCTGAGTTTCAGAACTGCATCTAGAGAAGGAACAAATAGTTACTGAACAATCATTTCTCTTATCACCCTGGAAATCTAATGATAGCAAAATGCTTAATTCCTTTCAACATTTTGGTGAAGAAAATACTGACGATATCATTTATCAGCAAATCTTAGCTGATCATCGTCAAAAATATCGTCAATTTAAACCTATTTTTACAAATGGCTCTAGAGATTTCGATCATACTTCTTTCGCTTGTATTATTTCAAATTCTAAAATAGCTAATAGAATCCATTCATTTTGTTCCATTTTTTACAGCAGAAGTAACTGCTATATTAAAAGTTTTATCGTTTATTTGGGATTGTTCTGAAGATAGCTATAAAATACTCAATGATTCACTCATCACTCTGGAATCCCTATCATCTTTACCAGCTCGTAGCCATCTTTTGCTTTTCAACATTTTAATTTGTATGACAAACTTATCTAGAAGGGCTTTTAAATTATTTTATGCTGGATCCTCGTGCATGTGGGAATTCCGAGAATTGAAAAGATTCGAAAATAAGCTCATTATTTATTTATTTTCACTCTTAAGTAGCCGCTTAGCTGATGCAATTCCAGAGAACTGCACCGTTGCCCAGGGAACCCACGTGGAGGTGGGCTACTTTCGTTCCCCGCCCACCCACCCTCCACCGCTGCATCCGAAGACAGTTCTGATGAGAAAACTGCATCGGGCAGCCGACAACAGTTTGAATGTTAAACTGCGTCCTTCTGCGACCGGTATCTCACTGGAATATCCAAGGCTAAGCAGAACTGGTAGATCTCAAAGGATTCTACCACTGGCACTCCGACAGGAGCCATCCGTGCAGGCAAACCCAGAGCAGAACACAGCTTGTAGACCATATAGGATTCTACAACTGGGATATCAGACTTCTGGGTTGCAGATGGAGCCAGTTTTGCTGGAAGTTCTAAAGCCTGGCAAATCCTAAATACCATGTAGGAGCGAACCACTGGAACGGATTCCACTCTAGTCGCAGGTGGATCAGATGGTATATAAACATCTTGATCCAAATCGGGATCGAAAAACAGATCTCCGATAGAGGGTAAGTGAGGGAACATGTAATATTTCAACAGTTCCCAGATCGTCCAAAAGACGATCCATCCAATGACGGCCGTAGCCTCATTGAAATATTCGAAAAACGCACTAAGCATAGCTCAGCAAAAAAAGTCACACAACGATCAGTTGCAAAAAGAGAAATGATTCTTAACAGAGCAGCAGAAGGTGGATTCATTGTTTCATCTATTAGATTGTTTGTATTTTGTGCATTTGTTTAACATTAAACAGTAATATTTCTGCTAACAACAATAATAAGAGTGATTGTTGAAACCTTCTAAATCCAATAACAATTGAATATTAACCAATGATTATTACTAAGTTAACAATGGAATAAATTTAATAATCAAGCATAGAATACTAGAAGGGGGCAAAGAGGGGAGTTAATATTTTATTAAATTATGTGGGTTTTAATTTATATATATATTTTTTCAAATATTAACTAGATTTTTCATGTGGGATTGAAAACGAATACTATCGATCGAGATTGAAATTAAATAAAATTTGTAAAAAATGTATTGAGTAAAATTTGAAAACAATATTTCCTTTTCACTTAATAAATTAAGAAATAATTCTCTGCTCTATGCTGTTTTACAGGCAAATTATCATTTCATATTAGAAGTATAATAATTAGTTAAGCAAAATAAATGGAAAGGTAAAAGAAAAATTAAAGTAAAAAGAAGAAAAGCACAAAAATATACTGAAAAATAAAATACACGCGTAACTAATGCACGAAAAGCTGCAAATTTTTAAAGTCTGGTACATGAGCGTTTAGTCCTTCGTTGTATAATGGCGAAAAACAAGTCTGCATTTTGGACGCTCACTTGTCAACCAAATGAAACTCCACACCAAACTATTTTATTAATAAGATCAATTATTAGATTTAACTTATCTAAGTGGCTGTTACCATGTTTAGACGTTTGTGAACGTGCAGACCGACAGACGGCTAATCCTTTAGCGGATTTGGCTCCAAATTTGAAACATATCTATACTTTAGATGTTAAATCTGTGCATCAATTATTATTCATTTAGTGTTCTTCGTTTTGTTGTAATCGTGTTAAATTATATTCGGACCACCGGATTGACATATTTCCTCTGAATGCATTTCGTTCAAAATTTGATAGAAATTTAAAAATCTGAAGTAGAGACCATATACAAAATTTCACCCATCAAGATGAAAATGCTTTTGAATAATTGTACTCACTCATAGGCGTAATTTTTTAGAAAAATATGTTTCTCGAATTTTGGGCGATCTAAAACGTAGTAAAATATGGAGTTCGATTTAAAAAAAAAACTATTATAAATGCAAACTATAAAATTATATTTAAACTATTATATATAAACTATATTTTTAAACTATTACAAGTCAGGGCTAGACACCCCGTCAACTCATTTTTATTTGATTGACTGTTGACTTTTCAATAAGTTGGCACGATTTTGTCATGTTTGATTTTGTCGTGTGACCGGTGTAATAACTATGTAATCCATGTGCATGGTATAAACTGTAACCCATGTAACTTCGTGTACATGGCATAAGTTTTTCGTAGCCACAAAGTTCTCCAAGTAGAGATAATATCACTGGAGGTACTGGATTAGAGGTGATTGTTCTTTGATTCAGGTCTAAATTACGACCTGTGAATGAAATGCATGAATGAAGCACGCCCCGTGAAAAGGGCTGTGACGCATGAGTAGCTAAGGCATATCCTTGGACCTAGATGGCGCTACTGAAACCAGAGACGCTAAAACTCGACTTAAAATCGTTGACTTCGTCAGCTGGCTTGCCCATGACAAGTGCCATATGCAACAACACTGTAAAAAGAATTCAGAAACGGAATTGAATCTTCAAATATCACAAATAATGTTCAAAACCTGGGAAATTAAATGTAATTATACATTTTATTAAAACTTAATAATATAGAATGTATTAATTTAATATAATTAGTATTTTGTAGCTTTTTTCATGTCCTGTTAAACTAATCTTTAACTAGGAATCTGTTCTGTACATTAAAAAATTAATATTTTGAAAAATGCTGATATAAATAATTTGTATACCTTCTTCCTACAATTACCCTTTAAGCTTTATACCTGAATTCAGTCTTAAACCCTTAGAAACCACAAGACGTCAGAAAAATTGAAATTTCTTCTAAGTAAAAGATTGAGAGCTATTGAAGGTGTTTGTATAGCTATCGTTAGGTTTTGTCTCAAGAATTTTAATCACTGACCTTGTGAAATGTTTCTTCAAATTCTTTACCTACGAATTCTTTACCTTCATGATTCATGTTTACAAGACTTCGTATTTGGCGATTTTTCTCCGTGTGTAAAGACTTGTGCAAGCCCATTCTTTGGCGTCATATAGCCGATTTTCCATGTGATATCGATGGGGAGGCAGACTTCGTGTTTGACAATTTTTCTCCTTGTTTAACACTTACATCGCGACGGACAAGATAACTCGTCTTCCACAAATATTCGCTATGCGCGAGGGATGAAATAACTCACCTTCTACTTAAGGTTTTTATGTATTATTGCAGCGTCTTATATATAATTATTACATAAGACGCTGCAGAGTATTAATTATTATATAAGACACTGGGGCTCAGACTCTTAGCGCAGAAGGTGGGACAAAGGCGCGTCGTTGCACGACCTTCGTAATACAAGGCCTCACAACTCCCAACGCTTTCAGTCCGTGACGTCATGAGGTTGGATGAATTCTGTAGAAAACGGTAGTCGTTATCGTAGTGAAGAACGGGAAATGTGTTATTGGCTTATTTGAAAGTTTTCTGATCTTTTTGCATATTATTTTTAATTTATCGTAATGAAGATGCCTAGTGCGTGCTGTGTTCCCAATTGTAAAAGTAATTACACAAAAAATAGCTCCAATGTTTCTGTATTTTCGTTTCCAAGCGATGAAAACACTAGAAGAGCATGGATCTCTGCAATAAAGCGGGGCGATTTCGTACCAACTAAGTATAGTAAGGTAAGTTTGATTTTTTTGGTACAATTTTTAGTTAATTAATTTTTTTGAAATGCGAAACATTTAAAATTATGTATAACTTTCATTTATCTTCTGTCATTTTTGTTTGCTCTACATTTAGTTGCTTATGCTTCCAATTACTTTGGTATTGTTTGCTTCAGCTAAATAAAAAACTTCTTTGTTTTATTGTTACTTCTCATAGTCTTTTGTTTATTTGTTCCTAATATTTAAAATGTTTTGTTTCTGTATCTTTTTAATTATACTTCATACATATTTTTTAAAATCTGATTTAGGTCTAATATTTGTCGCTAACATTTAGGTCTGTGCTAAACATTTTCAAGAAAATCAGTTTTTAACAGTTAGAGAAGCGTTTAATACCAGTACAGGAGAACTTATTCAAGTACCACTAGAGTGTAAAAGGCAATTTTTTTAGAAATTTTTTATAATTATCACCAAAATCTTATAAAGTACTTAAGTGATTTATTGTTATTATGCTCTTATAAAAAAAGTTTAAAATCATCTAATGAATAATAAAACTTAATTTTTAATTATATATATCATGACTATAGGTTGTAGCAGATTAAACTTATATTTTATTCTAAAATATTATGTAAAAAAGTTAGATATAGTTGTAAAAACAATATGAATGATATTTGTAAGTAGTAAGATATAATAAGTAAGTAGTAAGATATAGTTGTAATAAAATATGAATTGCATGCTCATATAGGTTTAGAAAATGTAGTTTTTATTTGTTTATCTATAAATCATCAGATTATATATAAAACAATTAATATTTATTATTATTTTTAAATATCATTAGTTATACACAATCTTTAATTATAAATGAATGCAACTTTTACAAAATATTTGAAACTTTTTTTAAAAAAAGTAATGAAAAGTTACTGTTAATTAATTTTTCATACCGTGTAAAATTAATTGATTAATTCATGTAGAATATTGTATTACTTGAATGGTAGTATAAATAATTACTATAGATATTCCAACATAATATTGAACTAGGTATTTATTTTGGATGAATGAATGTTTCTGTTGATTTTAAATTTTATTCTCAATATGATTTAATACTCAATATGATTTTATTCAACCCTTAACTGGGGAGGTGCAATTTTAGGACTTAACTGGGGAGGTGCGGTCTACGAGACCGCATTTCATTTACATTCAAACTAAATTTTCTAATGAATGTATTAGTATGAAAAACTGCCAATATATTTTGCAGACATTTTTCTTGATATATAGATAGGTTTTAGAAATTTTTCAAAATATATTATCATTGAAAAAAGTAAATGCGTTGGAACATACATTTTCTTCTCAAATTACATGTTACAATAAATAATATTCTTGAAAATGCATTTTACTTTTTACATTTTAAATCATATATAGTTTTATAGTATATGAAGGTATATAGAAGACAATATAATGTAAAATTCAACAATTATATGAAAAATAAAAAAATGACAATAGGTAAAATTGGCCTTTTTTTTATTGGCTTGTGTGACTTTCATAGCACGGTTTTCTAGGGCATTTTAAACATATAGGTTATAACTAGTATAAACCTTCATAATAGGATCAGTAAACTGGATCATATTCCAGGGCCCAAGTTTTAGCGCCATCTGCTAAGCCTTGTTTATCACTGGGACACTAACAGGGAGATGCGGTCTTAGAGACCGCGCTCGAAGAAATAACTAAATTTTTTTTAAAAGCATCTGCTCAAATCGGTTGAAAAAGTGCACGCGTATTGAAGGTCACAAAACAGGAAGCTACAGGGTCAGCCCATTCAATTGAGCTAAAAATAGAATAAGGGGTGACAGAAAATCCATCGCTAGTGGTCTCACAGACCGCACGTCCCCAGTTAAGGGTTAATACTGTCCAACATACGTTAGCTTTTAGTTTATGTATTAAGAAAATATCTATTCTGTTTTTGATTTTAAGTTTTAATAAATTACTAATTTTTTTTATCTAAAGAATTCCACTTTTTTTTTTTTTTTTTCTAGGCTTGTACCTGATGCTGTACCTTCAATTTTCCCTAATTTACCCTCATACTTTCCTCAGAATCAAAAGCAAGAAGAGAAACTCCAATGGATAGGGTAACACATAAAAAAAATGAGAAAACTTAAAAGCAGCTTTAAATAGCAGTCTCCAGGACATAGCAAAAAGAGGGGAGATAGAAAAAAATCAACACTTTTTCTGATTTAATTTTAAAATTTAAAAACTTTAAATCAAATACATGAAGTATAATTCAAAAAGAAAACAAAATAATTTTTATTTGTCTAGGCACTTCTCAAGCTCCTAAGGTAAGTCCTTCTTTATTAATTTCTTTCAAATTAGAAGTAATTTGTAAGTTTGTATTTTAATTTTATTTAATATTATAATTATTTTCATTTGTCTATGTGAAATTTATAATAAAGTTGGAAAACAAAATGTATTTTGTTATTGTCTCTCTGTAAATAAATTGTTGTGATTCAAATAGTGTGTGATTTTTTTATTTGTGTTTTCTTTTACTGTTTCTACAGATTGAATTGAAATTGATTATAAATGCATTGAAATGTAAAATCAGATATAATAAAAGTTAGTTTATTAAATTGTATGAATTACTAATATATAAAATGAAAACAATTCTTAATGTGAAAAAACAAGATGTGAAAGTAATTCTTTTTTATCAGCAGAATAAGTTGGTGTAAAATTTAAATTTTATATTAAATACATTAATATTTTATTTGAAAGTTCATAAGTAATTTGAGAAGTAAACAATTTTATGTTAACTTATAAAATACAAGTATTACCTGTCACTACAATAAAAAAAATCATCAAAAGCTTTAAAAAGTATTAGATTAATTTAATTTTAAGCTTTAAAAATATTTCGAGGGAAAAAACAAAACGATTTTTAATAAAATAAAAAAAAATCTCCATTAAAACAAGAAAACTAACAATAATACCCCAATGTATATATCTAATAAATTTACATTGTGATTTAGATGTTATTAAATGAAGTTTGAATGTTATTAAATGGTCAATAAGCTATAGAGTACCTTAAGATTTTCTACCATGCTGTTTCTTTTATTCACACAGGGAAAAAATAAATAATTTTGAATTTTATGCAAGGTAAATGTCTTAATATTAATAAGTTATTTTTAAGTGAATTTAAAATATATTTAAACATCAAGGCGGGATTCTGCTCATAGCAGCCAATCATCCTACCAGTGTGACGTCACAAATAATTTGTGAGGCCTTGTTTTACGAAGGTCGTGGTCGTTGCCGAGATGAAAGTGTTAAGAATATCTGCATGCACATTTTTTTCTTTTTCTTTTTTTGCATCAGATAATTTCGGTTGGTCACATGGTACACGATGGTGTAACAGAAGTTTGTATTTAGCCAATTATTTTCCACCATTGTAAAAGCATATGTATGCACATTTCTTGGCTTCAGATTGTCAACTGGCCATGCAATAACGATAGGGTTACATGATAAATGCATGATGATGTCATGCATTTCCAATTCCTATTAACTATTCCAACTATATTTCCAATTCCATTTAACTATTCCAATGTGGCCTCATAAAGAAATAAAACTTCCTATCTGATGATTTTTCTCCTTAGATAAGAATATATGCATGCACATTTTTTTTTGGGGGGGGGGCGTCAGTATTTCGGTTGGTCACATGATACATAATGATGTAACAGAATATTTTTATTTAGCCAATTATTCCCCAGCATGTGTAAAAACAAGTGCATGCACATTTCTTGGCTTCAGATTGTCAACTGAATATGCAATAACGATAGGGTTGCATAACAATTGCATGATAATTTGATTATTATTTCAATGTGACAGTATAAAGAAACAGATATTGAATACGATCCACATATAAGCAAACAGAATGAATTCGAAGCTTAATGATTAACAGCAATGTAACATGGTATAGTTTTTTTTTTTCTTTATTGTTCCTTAAAGTAATAATGACATTTTAAATACATATACTTTTAAAGGATTATTGTAAATGTATTTGTAAAGAGTTTCTTGTTTTATTTTAGCCAATTGACTGCAAGGACCCAAAATATTTTTTCCGTGCAAGAATTTCGTCTTATTATCAAGAAATGACAAACAAATATAGTTAATCTCTAAAAGAAGTTTTGATTTTTAATATTGAGCAAATAATAAATACTAGAGAAGTACTATTTGCTAAATATTGAAACGTTTCCATTCAGAGTTTCAAAATACTGTTTGAAAAGAAGACGCCTTTTTCGATTCATTCTAAGAAAACTATTTTGAACTTCAAATAAATCAAGAAGTGCAGAGTTATAAAGGCTGAAGAAAAATAAATGATTGCCGAAATGGTAAGTCTTTGCTTGTAAAATTTGATCTTTCATGTGTGATTTCCATAAAAATTGTGTTTATTTATTTCCAAAATAAAGTTCTGAACAGTAATAGCGGGATGAAAAGGATAGAAGAAGAAATTTAATTGGAGCAATCGATGGGTTTGGAAATATACGAATTTTACAGATATATTACAGTTTAGTGCAAGTGTGCAACATATTATAAACATAAGATGCCATCATTTAGCTCCCTTACTAGATTAAATTGCATATATTATCTTGATAATTCATACTATAATTGCTATAATCCATACTATATAATATTGTTAGATCTAATCATGTTCATGCCAAGGAACTATCCTCTGGGTGTCAAGACTCTAAAATAATTGCTCTATACCCTCATGCAATTTATGTGCCTTGTCTGTGACACTTTTTTAATTTGTTGTGGCACCACTCCAGCAGTATGTATTGTAATTTTGTTTGGATGTTTCAACGTTTATATTGTTTATTTTCTGTATCTACAAAAAGATTGAGAAATTCTACAAAGGTGTTTAAACATTACTCTTAAATCATTATGCCACACTCATTGGGAAACCAAAATAGATACGGTTAAAGCAGTGCATATACAATTTAAACAAACTTGTTACCCTCGAAGAATTTATTAATGCAAATAATGGCGGTATCTGAAGCTGAAAGCCTATTGGATTCAATAGAAGAAATGACATTTTATGCTTAACAGTATACAACCATACTGCTAAACATACAATACTGTCAGAAATTAACGCTATCAATAAACTATTTAAAATGAAAACAATTGTTCTCTACTGGGCTTTTAATTTGATCAATAAAATTAAAACTGAAATCTAAAATTTAGGAATAAAATTTAATTTATTTTTAGACGACACAAACCCGATAGCGTGTAATTTGAATCGTTCAGAACATTTTCCTGAAAAACGAATTGGAAAAAAGAAAGAAAGAGAAATTAAATTTCGAGCAGAAGATGAAATTATAACAAACCCGGTTGAGGAATTTAAGTGCTATTTTTTTTAACTCTGTAACTGATATTGTTATTCTGTAGATAGAAGATAAATTTAAAAGTATTTTAAATTCATCACTGATATAAAAACTTTAGAAAAGCATGAATTAGAAAAATATACCAAAAACTTGGTAACATTTATAATATCGATGGAGATGAAAATCTAATCCAAATTGAAAATCAGGATTTGATTTTGAATAAAAGGCATGTAAATAACGCCTGAACACATATTGCAATATATATTAATTAATAATTATAAATGTATTAACTGTGTTAAAAAAAATTTTACATCGCCAATTACTATAATAAATGCTGAGCGCTCTTTCAGTAAATTAAAATTAATAAAAAAAATTGTCTTCTGTCAAGCCTGCGATTTTTGACTTTGGAGACGTTTGAAAAATCTTGTTTATCGAGGACGTCTGGTAACATTGGCGTATTTTAAAGACAGTATCACTCTGTATGTGAGAAGCATCTCAATCGACCCATTAGAATCCGCAGTTGAACAAGCTGGTAAGCATCGATAAGGTCCTTGTGATTGAATGTTTGATACGTTCGAATAAAATATTGTTACGAATCTGTAATGCTGCTTCCCAGCATAGTTGGTTAAACCATCGGAAAGAAGGTTTTACAGTCATCTATACTGGACGGAGTCCGTGTGTCGCGTCGGAGGTCCCGGAGCTTGGCGAAAAACTTGGCAACCATTTGGCAACTTGGCGACGAAATTAGCGAATTTGGTGCCAAAATAGATTATACCCGAAACATCGAGAATTTTCCCGATCCGTCCAGTAGGAACCGAGTTACGCCTCGAACGTTCCTGATTGGTTGAGAGGCTTCTAGCCCCGCCCCCTGAGACCTATAAAAGGAGGAGGCCGCGGCTGCCAGGGTCTTCGTACATACCAAGACAATTTAATACCATGCTCTGCATGTATGCCGACGACACTGCAATACTAGCCAGAAATAAAAATCCAAATTTCATCTCAATAGCACTCACTAGACATCTCAAAACTCTTGAAGACTGGTTCAATAAATGGAAAATCGAAATTAATCCTAGTAAAACTGAAGCTATCATGTTTGTACACTAAAAATCAAGTTTTTAAAGAATTCCGCCCAATTAAAATTAAAAATCAAAACATCCCGTGGTCTAAGGAATGCAAATAATTAGGTGTCATTCTTGACAATAAACTAACATGGAAACCCCATTTTATTTATGTTAAAAATAAGTTTCGAGACCTAACTCGTAAATTCTTTCCCTTAATTTCTCGAAACTCCAAAATGAGCAGGGACAACAAAATACTTATTTACACTGCCTATCTGCGTCCAGTTTTAATTTACGCATGTCCGGTTTGGGGATACGCTGCTAAATCTAATCTAAGAATAATTGAAATTCAACAAAACAACCTTATCAGAAGATTTTGTAACTGCCATTGGTTTATGCCAAACACCAACATGTGTAAAGAACTTGATTACCCTCCACTTAAAAAATTTATTAAAAAACTTGCTGAAAAATTCTTCAAAAATATTGACAATCATGATAACAAAGAAGTTCTAGATATTCCTAAATATATTCCTAATCTCCGTATTAAAATACCTCGTAATATTTTGATTTAGCCCTCCCTAATCTAATTGTTTTTTCCATATTAATTACTTCTCATTTTTACTTAACTTTATTTTTCATAAACTGCTCGGCAGCGTTTTCCCAATCCATGTTGCACTTCTTATCACATCCTGACAGTCATTAGTAACCTTAGCTTCGTCATGCACCTCACTTCTCATCTCCTGTCTGTTCCTGTAACCCAGTTCATCGGACTTTTTTGCGAAGATGATCACGTGAACTACTGAAAGCCAGGTCTTTTAAACCCTAGGGGCTAGGCGCTCCGTCAAACATATCATTATTGCCAGGGTCGTCGTAGTCGGAACCGACGGTAAAGAACTGGCCTTCCACAGATAAGCGGAGCAGCGACGGAGTGAAGCTAGTGTTGAACTAAGCTGTGTGCTACTGTCTGCAGTAGAATCTGTTGTATGCTGCTGTTTATGCTGTCTTGTATGCTGCTGTGTATGCTGTTGTTGCTGCATGTCTCGGCTGAAGATAATCGTATTCTGTGCTGTATATAGTTGTCGTCTTTGTGTTGTCCTGTGTGTCTTCGTGTAAATAAACGTCGTTGTTTTATTTTCTACTGCCGCCTGCTGATTGAGCGTTCTCCACATCATATAACTCTCACTATCCGAACGAACCCGGGAAATTTCGTAACAATATGTTACAAACGTGTACTTTGAGTCTTTTCAACCTATTTTAGTTGTTCAGTGCCATCTATCGGTGTTTCTAGAACTATTTTTTTTTTTTTGTTTGCGTAATCCATTTTCTCATGTCTTGAATAGTATGTTCACCAATTTTGGAGCCTTTACACTGAGTAGTTCGCTTTATAGAGAGCTCAGAGTAGGGGTTTTATAATTTTGATCATTTTGTACTTGATAAAATGTACAATGCCGATTAATTGGAATACAAATTTACCCTAGCAGAGCAATTCAGTTCCATGAATAATAACATAAGAAATGTGTGCCGTTTATCCATTGAATAAATACTCCAATGATCTGTTGTTAATTCAGTACTCTTCTGCCTATTATAGTATTGTTACGAATCTGTGATGCGGCTTTCCAGCATAGTTGGTTCCATGGGAGGTTCCAGAGCTTGGCGACAAACTTGGCGACCATTTGGCAACTTGGCGACTAATTTGGCGACTTTGGCGCCAAAATAGATTATACCCGAAACATCGAGAATTTTCCCGATCCGTACCAGTAGGAACGGAGATACGCCTCGAACGTTCCTGATTGGTTGAGAGGCTTCTATCCCCGCCTCATGAGACCTATAAAAGGAAGCAGCCGTAGCTGCCGAGTAGTTGTGAACCGGTGGTGAATTGAGTAGTCGGAAGAGACAGAGAAGAGTTGTCGTGAACCAGTGGAGTCGAAGAGTAGTCGGAAGCGACGGTGAAGAATTGGCCTTCCAGAGGTAAGTGTAGCAGCGACGGAGTCAAGCTAGTGCTGAACTGAGCTGTGTGCTACTGTCTGTTGTATGCTGCACGTCTCGGCTGAAGATTACCGTTTTCTGTGCTGTATATAGTTGTCGTCCTTGTGCTGTCCTGTGTGTCTTCGTGTAAATAAACGCCGTTGTTTTATTTTCTACTGCCGCCTGCTGATTGAGCGTTCTCCACACCATATACCTCCCACTATCCAAACGAACACCGGGGAATTTCGCAACAGTATCTGTCATACTGCACATGACTAGTAATGCTCTCTTGCAGAGGCGGCGGCAGAGGTTTGCCGACGAGGGACAAGACAAATCCGACAGGGGGCGAGCACAATTTCTCTAATTTGGCTTGGAAGGAATTCATAATAATTAATTTTTACATTCAATTAAAGAAAATTAAGTATTATTTAGCTTTTTAATTCGGATACTAAGCTCTTCTTTCATTATTTAAAATTTACAAAGTTATTTGTAAAAAATTATCAGTTTCTTTTGCTGACCATCCAAAGATTGTCAATATTTTAGTGTTTTTTTTTATAAGACTCTTGATATTTACTCGCTCTGAGATCTAATTTTGGGGAAAATATAGTTATATTTCCTTCTAGATTGTATTATTAAAATAAAAACACAGATTGCGCTAGAATGCCATATCATGTTAAACGGACAAATGTATACTCTTACCATGGAAGCTATATAAAATGAATGTAGAAAGAAACTAAATTAAGGAAGTTTTATAAAAGAAAGTTTTCAGAAATCCAATACAATAAATTTTAAAAATACTCGATGTTCCCGCAAAAATCGATTTTTTTTTCTTCTTTACCTAAAATAATTTTTATGAGTTGCAACAACGAGCAGGAATTCGGATGTATTTCGAATCCGAGGCGAATAAGCGCGGCGCACAGCAAGAATTTACTATAGTTCGAACACAAACCATATAGAATGCTGAAAAGATGTAAAGATGAACGAGATAGTTAGATTACCGGAAACGCACGACTAATTACTCTATCTAAAATGTTGCCGAAGAAACTGCTATGCACAGAGTCCAATGTGTGGAGGCGCTTCCTGTTGCAGAAAGGTAAGTGAATCAAGACATTGGCGCTGTTGCATTTGGGGTTCAGAAAAGTTTTCGAGCATATTGTGGCACCTGCTGGTCCTTTTCGTAAATTCTCAAGTCGACGAAGCTCTCGAAGTGCAGCTGCAGCATTTCCTTTGTTTTCATAAAACAACTTCACAAGCAAAGCGCGAAGCAATCGTTGATAAGGATGACATCATTTTCCCAGCTTTATCCCTAGAACAGTAGCAGCAAACCAAGGGTTTATGCAAATTTTTGTGCTTACACTGCGAAATTGCAATTATTTCAGTTTCAGTTTCTTCATTTTTTTTTTTTAGCAATAAAAATTGGAAAGAAAAAATCCCTCCCCTGATTATTTGCATCTTTTTAGCATGCTTTCTTTTGAACAACGCCATCTATCGAAGTTTCTAAAACCTTTTTTTGTGTGTGTGTGTGTGTATGTGCAATCCATTCCCTCCATGTCTTGAATAGTATGATTACCAATTTTGGAGGCTTTACACTGAGTAGATCGCTATATAGAATGCTCAGAGTAGGATTGTTTTAATTTTGATCACCTTGTATATCAGTTTCTTTTACATAATTCACTTATAAAGCACCCTTCCCCTTTCTGTGAGCTTCTGATCCCATCTTATGTTGCAAAAAATCCCTTGTATTCCTGATCAACGTTTAATGCTTGTAAATGACTTTTTGAGATATATCCGAATAGTTAAAAAAGAATAGAAAGTTGCAACTTTACTTTGATCTTTAATCTAAGTTTGATTTAAAATTTGGATCTAGCAAATTCTCCATCTCCTAATGAATGTATTTTTAATCCGATTCAAAGACATTTCCTTCTTTGGTTTTAACTGAGACCAAGATGACCGATTGCAGTTTCGAAGGTTGAATCGAACTAAGATTCTTCTGTATGTATGTCTTTTGCAAATAGAAAATTCTCCGAGGACGATCAATGGTCTTCATATTGAAGGATAAAAAAAAGTTTTTAAGCTAACATTACTTTAATATCTTTAAATTTGCTAACAGTTGATTGGTAATTTAGATACCTTCCCATTTCAAGAAATCTTGTTATTACTTACTAATTTGAAAAACTTTCATTTTAGATTAAAAAATTTTATTGTCTCATTTTTCTGATATTTAGTCCAACAACTGCTCTTTCCTACTTCTTCGCTTTAAGTAAACTCTGAATAGTATTAGTGTCGGCGCTGCCGAGCTTTTTTATTAATTCTTATTTCTCATCAGAAAAATTAATAAGGCAAAGACTGCCCTTTTAGTAAATAAATGTAAACGAAAATAATTGGCCTGACACCATATTTAAATTTTTTGATAACATTTAATTGACGTAGGACGAAACATAACATATAAGAACACTATTACAAAATTTAGTACGTTAACATCATAGAACTTTCCAACATCCATCCCTCTTCTCTCTCGGCCGCGTCTCTCCCGCCGTTCTTCTTCTCCACCCTCTTCCCTTCAGTTCGTTTTCTGGTTCTAAACATCCGCAGCGCCCTCACACGCCGCCCCTAAGAGAAAAACTGGTCTTCAAACGGCAAAAGTTTTTCTCTGATTCCTTTGGCCAAAGTTAATAACATATAAGGAAAAATAACTAAACTAAATAAGAACATCTCATCCACATATTGAAATAACAATGAAAGCTCCGAATATATATATATATATGAAAAATAATTAAACGAAATATGAACATAGCATACATATATTAAATAAAAATGAATACATATATTGAAAACAATTAAACACAATAAGAATATAGCGTACATATGTTGAAATAAAAACTGAACAAAACATACATTAACACAATGGATATTGAGAGCTAATTTTAACAAGAAAAAGAACTAATGTTTAGTTTGTAGACGAGATAAAGCATCAGCGTCTTTGTTTAAGATTCCAGGACGATGAGTAATTTTGTAACTCCATCGTTGCAAAGCCAATGCCCACCTAGTTAATTTAGGGCTTTTTGGAGTTTTTTCAATTAAATATTTTAATGGATTATGATCAGTTACGATTTCTACCGTAGTTCCATGCAACCATTTATCAAATTTTTTTAATCCAAACAAAATGGCATAAGCTTCCTTTTCAATGGTTGACCAATTTTTTTGAGTTTTGTTAAATTTTTGGCTTACAAATGCGATGGGTTTATAATTTCCCTTTCCATCTTTTTGGGTTAGACAACAACCAACTGCATAGTCAGAAGCGTCTGAGTGAATTTCGAAAGGTTTACCAAAATCAGGGGCATTTAATGCTGTCGCCTCACATAAAGCTTTCTTCAATCTAAAAAACGATTCTTCTTCGCGTTTTCCCCAATTTACATCTCCTGATTTTTTCCCTTTGGTTAGTTCAGTTAGAGGGGTTGCAATTTCCGCATAATTAGGAATATATGATCGATAAAACCCCATTAGTCCTAACACAGATCTTACTTCCTTTTTCGTCTTTGGCCTTTCTAGTCGTTTTATTGCCGCAATTTTTCCCTCGTCTGGTGCATGCTTACCTCCTCCTATCTTATGGCCTAAAAATTGTAGTTCTCGGGCCGCGAAAGTGCATTTTTTAAATTTTACAGAAAACCCTGTCTTTTCTAATTCCTGCAATACCTTTCTCAGATGAATTAAATGTTCGCTCCATGTTTTGGAGTACACTATTATATCGTCAATGTAAGCTTGAGCATAACTAGAATGGTTTCGAAGAACACTATTCATTATTTTTTGGAATGTACCCGATGCTCCCGACAGACCAAAAGGCATAACCTTCTACTGATATACTCCGTTATGAGTAGAAAAAGCTGTTAAAATTTTGTTCTCATCATTCATTTTAATTTGGTAATATCCCTTTAGCAAATCTAGACAAGATAACCACTGAGCCATCCCCGCAGTAAAAACTAATTCTTGTGTATCTTTCATGGGGTAATTAGGAACTTTTGTTACAGCATTAAGAGCTCTATAGTCAATACACATTCGAATGGATGCGTCCTTCTTTGCCACACATACTATAGGATATGTAATGTCTGCATTCGAAGGTTCAATCAAGTGTAAGTCCAACAGTTCTTTCACTTGTCTGTCCACCTCTGCTCTATAAGACATTGGAACACTGTAGGAATGCGGTTTCCGTCTAGTAATATTGGGCAAAAGTTCAATCACGTGCTCCCCGATTGCAACTGGTTGCACTGGTCTTTTGAATAAGGGTTCAAATTCTTTTAATAATTTCTCCAATTCTGTCTGCTGCGTAGTTGATAAGTCAGGTGAGGCTACGGATTTTACTTCCTGCCAAAAGGAGTCTTCTTTCAATGGAGTATTTTCGATGTCACCAAATTCTTCTTCCCCTTCAAATATGACGTTCACACTTCCGGAGCTAGCAATAAATTCTCTCATTTTATTTTGATGCACATGCCTCAGACTACCATCAGGCATCTTCACTAAAAATGAATGTTCATTCTTTCGTGATTCGATGGTACATGGACCTTGCCATCTAGCTAAAAGCTTGTTTCTAGAATCAGGTAATAGAACAATTACCTTGTCTCTAAGGTATTCTTTTTACTGGCATGGAATGCCAGTAAAAAGAATACCTTATTCTTTCAGCAGTTTTTCTTGCGCCCATGTGACCTCCAAATACCGAACAGTGAGCTAAATTTAGAACTTCAAGTCTACGCTTCTTAGGCAAAACTAGCTGAGCAACGGACTTCCCTAAAACTTTTTCTTTGTGAAACAAAAATTTATTATGGAAATAATATCCTCCGGACTTTTCATTTGCACATTTTCTAGCATATTCCAAATATGGACAATCCACTTGATCTTTAAGAAATTCGTCCGACCTTGATTGTTCTTTGGCATTCTTTTCTGAATTTTCCACAGATAATGCCCTTATTTCTTCACTTCCCAAGATTGGGTTGTCATCACTTGTTTCATCGACGATTTCTCTATCTTGAATTGTCTTCAGTTCTGTGTCCTTTTCGGAAATATCAACGAAATAATTTTCTTGAACACCCTGCAGCTTGTCCCTTATTTCTGGGGGCAACAGTACATCATCCACCAGAGTAGGAGCAACTGCACACAGCACTTCTTGGTGAATCATGTTC
The DNA here is from genome assembly GCF_947563725.1 of Argiope bruennichi. Lineage (NCBI taxonomy): Eukaryota > Metazoa > Arthropoda > Arachnida > Araneae > Araneidae > Argiope > Argiope bruennichi. Next base: position 65,063,688 of record NC_079154.1, read on the forward strand.
CCGTCTTCGCCAACGATGACACCCATTGGAATATTGACAAGAGAACATTTCTCCGCTGGACCAAAAATGCCTTTTATATAAATTGAAGCCTTATCTTCAACAGGAAAATCAGTCAATATATCTCTTCTGACTACGGTTATTTCAGTACCAGAATCAATTAAAGCTGTTGCAGGCTTTCCATTCACACTTATACGTATCTTTTCTAGATTACAAAGACCTTTATCAAGAGAAGGTCGTCTGTGAGACATCACTTTAGCCACTACTGCCGTTTCCTTAGTTACCGGTTCTGGATCCACGACAGTTCTGTGAACATTTGCCTTTCTTCTACTATCTTGATCTGAGTTCGTCTTTAAAAGTTTGGGACAGAACTTCTTTACGTGACCATCCACTCCACAGAAATAGCAAGTAAACTTTGGACGGTTTTTCGGTTCGTATCTATTCCGTGTGAAACCTTTATCTTGCTTCATCTGTTTAGGACTATTATTATAGTCTCTGTTATCACGGCTAAAGGCGTTATTTCTAACATTTACTTGTGGATGTGCCTTGGGATTTGGATTCGACGATCTCCGATAAGTTTTTCGAATACACTCGTACTCGTCTAGCTTGTCTGCTAAATCTTGGGGTTTGACTAATGTCCCCCATACGTCAACAAAATGGTCACGAATCTCTTGTGGAACTCTCTTCTTTACTTGATCCGTAATGATCAAATCTTTCAGTCCCTCCAAATCTGTGACATTCAAAGCACTTATCCAGCCTTGAAAGTAATTTGTAACTTCATAAATGAAATCTTTCCAACTCTTCTCTGGATTTCTTTGGTGCTGAACAAATTTCTGCCGAAAACCTTCAGCATTCAATTTAAACTTCTGCATCAAGATTTCCTTCACATGTTCAAAATTAAAAAATTCTTCTTCTGGAATTCTTGCGATCAGTTCCACTATCTCTGCAGGCATGAGAGGTATTAAACATGACACCCAGTTTTCCTCATCAATTTTCAACCTCTTGACTTGTCTCTCAAACAATGACATATATAAGACAATGTCACATTCTTTTTCGTCGAATTTCGGCATGGACTTGGAAATTTCAATCTGCGGATTGATATGAAATTGTCCACCACTAGCTGAACTAGCATTAGATGCAGCCATTCCTGCTTCTATTTTTTTCTTTTCCAATTCAAATTCCATCTCTCGCTCCCTTGCTTCCATCTCTCGCTTCCTTCCTTCCATCTCCATCTGCAATTTCAACTCGTTATCTTTCTTTGTTGCTTCCATCTGCAATTTCAACTCTTGTTCCTTTCTTGTAGAGATTATTGTTTCTAGTAAAGTTTTCACAAATTCTTCTTCATATACCTGACTGCCAGTGATTAATGTTTTTAGCCCATATACTGTCATATCAGATTTCGGTTCCTCCCCCATTTCAGTTGCCAACACTATAAGATCACACTTGATACCCTTTGCCAAAAACGCCATTATTAAATAATAATTCTGGCCCGAAAATAGAAATTTACCCTGTTTCTTTTGAATTATACAAATACTTTTTTGTTGTTTTAAAAACGCGCACCAAGAATTCTGTTACTGCGGAGATACTCTTTACAATATTGAGAAAAAAAAATACTCAAATGAAAATAAAGTAAAATAATAATAATTGCTAACAATATTATCTTGATAATTTTTAAATTCATAAAACTTATTTTAACAATCTAAAATGCAAGTACATGTTTCAAACAATTTCTGTTTTATTTGAAAACATTTCTTAAAATATTAAACATAAAATGGTTTATGCACTTGCGACAAACTTTTTATAATGTAACACAAATTAACTTTTAACAACTTTTGTTGTTGTTCTATTTCACAACAATAAAATATAATCTCTAATACAACACTCCCTTTATACTTATATCAATAAAAAAAAGAAAATGCAAAAGTAATAAATCTTTCATTAATAAAGATCATTCATATTAAAATATTAAAGCAGAATTATTTATTTGAGCTATAGTCAAATGTTACGAAACAATAGCCGAAAGAATTTAGTACATAAACAATCATAAAATGTATTAGAATGCTTTCCCGAATAACAGCAAATAGTATTAATTCTAAGAAATATCCTTTTAATAAAAAAAACACACAAATGGCATAAATTAGATGATAAAAAAAACCCATAAATCTACTCTTTCCTTTTACTTATTTCTTGTTTTCTTTTTTTTTTTAACTGCCGTCAACAGGATTCATAAAACAAGAATGATTTATCCGGAACCCCGTATATCAATCAGAAAAGTATTATTTTTAAAATATCTTTCGTTCGGAATCGAAACGAAAGTGTTACTGGTAATTATTTTTCAACTAAAATACAGAATTATCAAGCACAAAATTCAATTAAACGTATCACTTATTTACTAGAATACAGAATAATCAAGCATAAAATTCAATTAAACATATCACTTATTTAAGACAACAATCAAAATAAATTCTTTAATGTCCAGAATATCTGAAAAAAGAACATAAATATCAAAACAAGTGAAACAAAAACTCGTAGAGCTTATTATTGTATTTTTCAAGAATTAATTCCTTGCAATGTTTATGGAACAATTACTTTATTATATATTGAAAAAATTATATCAAAAGAACACCAGTTTTATTTTTATAAAAATAAAAAAAAATTATAATAAAATGCTATACAATTATTTATGACAGCATTCACCCTTTCAAAACGAAACGATAGTGTCAACAGTTGTTCAGCTCATTTCTTGATAGAAATAAATTTTTAACACAGCATGTTTTAGTTTTATTTCTCTAAAAGGTACAACAATCAACTTTCTTTTTTTTTTTCTCTCTTTATTTTACTGACGTAAACTATATTTAATCATCGTAACCACTGACGCGGTATTATCACTGACGTAACAAATAAAATGGCAAGTTCCAGGCGGAACAAAGTATAAACTATAATAAATTAATACTTATTTGTGCTGTAAAGATATATTAAAAACATGTTAGAAAGTGACACAACATGCAGAAGTTAGAAATCTGGATATCACTGGCGTGATACAACAACTTATATTCCTGACGGAACAAAATCACTGGCGTGATACAACAAATTATATTCCTGACGGAACAAAATCACTGGCGTGATACAACAACTTGTATTCCTGACGGAACAAAACTATATCTTTACATGCGCACCAAATCAGTAAACATTTAGCTTACCCGAGTTCCTTTAGCTACTGCCGTAACTTCCTTCATTACATACCTGGATTCGGTGGGTTAACTCGATTTCCTTCTGGATCAGCCGGAAATATAATAGACACCTTCATTAATCCAGATCCCACCGCTGCCACCAAGATGTCGGCGCTGCCGAGCTTTTTTATTAATTCTTATTTCTCATCAGAAAAATTAATGAGGCAAAGACTGCCCTTTTAGTAAATAAATGTAAACGAAAATAATTGGCCTGACACCATATTTAAATTTTTTGATAACATTTAATTGACGTAGGACGAAACATAACATATAAGAACACTATTACAAAATTTAGTACGTTAACATCATAGAACTTTCCAACATCCATCCCTCTTCTCTCTCGGCCGCGTCTCTCCCGCCGTTCTTCTTCTCCACCCTCTTCCCTTCAGTTCGTTTTCTGGTTCTAAACATCCGCAGCGCCCTCACAATTAGAAACCATAATAACAATCTAACAAAATTTTTATAAGGTTTAATTTCACACGAAGAGAGGAAATTATTTTCTATGGCATAATCAAATTTGCTTTATGAATATTTTTGGATCGACGTTTTAATGTCATTCTCTTCTTAATTTCCAATTTCATGCCACAATAAGCATAGCACACCTTTTCCCACACAAACTGAAATGCCTCCTCTTAGGAGGTTTTTATGGTTACCAGTCATAAATAGAACAGAAACAATCCGGTGAATTAACTGATTCTCTGTGCTAGTCATTCTTCTCCGCTGCAACAGAAGTTGAAATTATAAGCATTTCTATTCAAAGCTTAGAATAAAATATGTAATTTGCAACATTGAACTAATCCGTAGAATACTTGAGCTGTTTGTAATTATTATATCTTGGAGATTTTCGCACTTTCTCACAATAATTTACAAAAATATATAGTACAAAAGTAAATTTTATGTCCTTTTAAAATTTAAAAAAAAAAATCTTTTTATTGATTCCTTTTTTGTTATTTAAATTTTTTCTGAATTTTCATATTTTTTAAAAAAAATATTTTTTGGCAAGGTTTCAATATATATATATATCATCATCGTTGTAATGAAATTCAACTCGTATTCATTGTTTCATCAAATATTTAATAGCTTAATTTTCTGCAAATGTTAAAAATAAAAAGAAGGAAGATTCTGTTTAATATCTAAATGATTTAAATAAGGAATAAAAGTGAAATTATAACCAGCGGAAGTGGTTTCACCAGAACTTTCTCGCATATTCTCTAATGAAAGTATTATCTTAGATAATGCTTTGCATGGCATTCACATACAATAGTTACGAAATATTAACCTTTGGCATTCATTTAGCATTTTTACTGAATCTATTGTATGATCCTTGGCGAGTTATTTGGCGATTAATCCCCGACATTCGGTTAATAGCATCCGAAAATCGAATTTGAGCTTTAGTTGTGTTTTTCTACCTGACTGAAAAAAAAAATTGGCACAAAATCGCATTTGTAATGGCAAGGTCTCATACCAAATTTCTTATATATTTAAGTCATTGCATATTTGAGTTATAGCGTTTATATGTTTCTAAAGGTACAGACCACCAGACGGTCAATCTCTTGTTAGATATGGCTCAAAATTTGAGAAGTGTATACACTTCTCAAATAGATGTTAATTCTGTGCATCGAATTTTACCTGTCTAGCTCTCTTCGTTTTATATTTATCATGTTAAATTATATTCGAATAGCCGGACAGACAGGCTTTATCCGAATGAATTTTGCTCAAAATTTAATAGAAATCTACAGATTTGGTATAAAGTCCTTATACCAAATTTCATTCGTCTAGATCAAAGTGTTTTTAAGCTATCTTTGTCAGACAGAGAGATGGACATTTTCCAAAAATGTATTTTTTGAAGTCAGGAAGATCTAAAACGTAGAGATTTGTCAAAATCACGACTTCGCATTTTTTGACGATTACTATATTTTCTCTATACTACATGTATGAGAAAGTTAATAATGTGAAAGTTAAAAAAATAAATTAACTAAAAAGTTACGTTTCTTAAAAACACAATGACATTTTGGAACTTTGATGTTTCATTCATACAATGAGTAAAGCAAAGGTAAAACTATTAAAATAGCATTGTTTTAATAATGCTTTGTTAAAGAATCATGAGCATCATCAAGTATGCAGAAAAAATTTAAATTAAACACAATCATATTCTCACTGAACCAGATGGTTGCCAAAAATGGATGATTGTTAATAAAGGGAAAAAAGAACAAGTGAATCAGAAGTGATCAAAAGTACCCATCGATCTTGAATTTAAATAGTTTGTAAAAAGGGAAAGCATTTTCCAGTGTCTCCTTTAAAATAACAAAACACGAATTTTGAAGAGCTTATGTACTTTGCTCAGTCCCATTTTAAAAGTAAATTTTGAAAACCAAGCCATTTTACATCCTAAAAGCTTGCAGAAATAAAAGGACATAGATTAAAATATCTTGCCATTAAAGCTTGCAGAAATAAAAGCAATGACACAGTATGAATATAAAAATTAATCTCTTTATTATAAAAATGTATTTTCAGATAAATAACTGTCTGATATAAATAAACCTATTAAATAATAATTCTCAGCATTGCCACAAAATGAATAAACATATTATAAAATGCTACATGATTCCAAAAACAATGAATAATTCATTTACAACATTAGAATCACATTCTTCCATGTACAGAACTTGTAAAATAATATTTATTCACTTTGAAAAGAAGTAAAAGAAAATCTATAACAGACATGCACATATGGTCCCATATTTTGTTTGGAACAATAAGTGAATGAATGGTAGAATGTTTAAACAGAGACAGGAACTTCATCCAAAATTTGACGCAGCTTTTCCAAATAAACAGATACTGGTTCTTGCTCATAAATTCCTTCTCGGTTATTATGTATCAATTGAATAAGAGCAGAATATTCATGTTCTTGAAACTGAGGTCCTTTTTCCACAATCTGGTTTAAGATCTCCTAAAAAGGAAAATAATTAAAAATAATTATGTAATTTATTTAATATTGGAAATGTAGCATAAAATTTAAAATAATTATTTTATTTCATGAGACTACAGTGACTTTGTGGCAGTAATTCTGCTAAACAGTTACAATTTATAAAAGCCTGGCACATGAGAAATCCATCATGGATTCTATTGTTAGCATAAAAAATGGAAAAGTGCCCGTTTAAGTGCCATCTTTTCAACAAATCATGATTCAAAATTAGAAGACTCAGCTTAAAAGAACCCTTATGTCTCACAAAAAATATAGTTATTTCTGAAATATTTTACAGAGGTTCAATTAAAACAGGTATCAAGTTAAATTTTAATTAAAATTAAGAAATAAAATAAATGAAATAGTTTCAAGTTTTCATCTAACAACATTTCATTAACAAAATAGTTTCAATATTGATTACATTTCAAATCATAAAAATTTCCAAAACATTAAATGATATATAAGATAAATTATTTTATTATTTATTATCGCAGATTCATTCATAGCTGTTTTATTTAATTCTTACATTTAAAAATTAATTCACCCAGTGTTTCAGTTGTAAATAAATAAATAAATAAAAATCTCTTCTCATTTTGGGAACTAATATCAATTCTCCTTTAAATAAATACTATTCAAAGCTGTGCTATTCTCTATTTCCATGATTAGTAATCATATCTAATGTACCCAACACTTTTAAGGAACAACTGCAAAATGAACTTCATTTCTTTAATTTATATGTATTATTGGTATTTTATAAGACATTGTTTTGCATACAAAATCAACATATACAAATAAATTAAGTACATTTTAATAAATGAGGGAAAGACCATTACACTTTATAACTTATATTTTAAAATAAAAACATAATTCACTATGATTCTTTGGGAACAACCTTTAGAAACATAAGACAGAAAAATTTAATATTAAAATAACACTAAACTTGCAATCACTTTACTGTTATTGATCATAAAAAATAATTATGCAATTTTTTCACTAAGCATTATATGTTCCTTCTCATTTACATTTACAATTAATTTAAGATTATTTTCTCAATTCACTTACAATTTTAGAATAAGTTATTAATATAAATCATTTAACTTAACTATCTTAACTTTTATCAATTCAACTCTAAATTGATTTAATAATGGAAATAATTAGAAAAACAGAAATTAATAGAATTTTGATATTCTTATAAAGAATTAATAGCAAAACTTTATTTAAAAAACCAGATATTAAATTCCATTCCACACCATAAAAATCAAATACTAAATCCATCAATAATTTTTATATTGCCAATGGAATAAAATATTTTAAATAATTTAATAGAAAAGAATTTCTATTTCTAAAGAATTTTTTTAATATAAATTCCATTTAAAATATGAATAAACGTAACTATATAATTCTATCATTGTAGAAAAACTGATTAGATATGGAAGACATCAGAGTTGATTATATATAGAAAATGTCAGAATTATAGTGGGTAATTTACAGCATAATGCAAATAACAAAGTTTTGTTATTACATTTTCCCTAAAGAACACATACCCCTCCCTTCCTTACAAAATGCATAGAATACTCTATAAAAAGGTGTAAATATTTTTTTAAAAATAATACACAAACCTCATAATTATGATTCAATAATTCAAAGAATTGCCTGGCTCTGTCTAAAGCTACTTCCCTTGTCATTGTTATACCAGCCAAATTTTGTTGAATAGCAAAAATATTACGTCCCCTGGAATGAAAATATTTCATTTGAATGATGAACTAGAATATCAAAACATAAATTTGTCTTGAAATAAAATATAGTTAAATAAACATATATATTACAGAAAAAATGCCAAAATGAGAAAAAAAAATTACATTTTTTTCACTTTATTTTCATTTATCTTCTTCATGTTGTTAATACTATTGATTAATATAGTTGATAGCAATTCTCCAAGTCCTTCAAAGACATATCTAAAAAAATTAAATTAACACATAAATAGAAATTATTGAAATTAAACATATTTGAAGACCAAACAAATCAATATTCAAATTGAGCAATAAACTATTGCTGAATTGTTCAAATGAAAATTAAAAAAAAAAAAAAAAAAAACATACAGTACAAAAATTTTTTAAAAATCACAGTTAAATATTTAAAAAAAAAACAGAATTATCCAACACAGCGGGGTTTTTTTTTTTTTTTTTTTGCTAAATTTTTATTATTTACTATGTTTATTAGTTTAATTTTTTTCATTTCAAGGATTTTCTTTTACATAAAAATAATATCAGTATAAACATTTTATTATCTATTTTTTTAAAAAGAAAAAATACAACCATAAAGTTCTGTTTAAGTTAATTAATTTTTTTTTTCCAAAACAGAAAATTTGATTTAGATATATTATGTTTCACACAAATTTCACAAATAATACCTAAATTTCATTTAAAAAAACTATGGTCTACAAAAAAATTAAAATTATATTATTATTTAATTTTTCATATAAGCAATTTTATATCTACAAGAAAAAAAATGTTGCATTATTTGTAATCAAAAACATTAAGCATCATATGATTTAATCACCAAAGGTTTATACAGAATTAATTTTCAAGGATTTTTACTTTCTTTAATAAAATATTTTAATGGTCAACAGAATTCATTTTAATTTATTAATGTACTGTATTTAAATATACCATACAAAATTTAAAATTATGATGTAATAAAAACATTAAATCAAACAAAAAATCAAAATCTTAAATTATGTAAGTAAAAAAGTAAGAAAAATAATTATGAAGAATAACCTCATTTTTTTCAACTGTAAAATTGGACTGAGAGATTCATCAATTTTAGTTAAGTCAGCATTCAGTTTCAATATTTCTGGTTCAGGTTCTTCATCATCCTTTCGACTGACATAAGATCCCTATTAAAAGAGTAAAGAAAAGAATTTCAACATAGAATTTTAAAGAATTGAATAAAATATAGCATTTCAAAGAAAGTTGCAGAGATTCACCAAAAAACAAAAATAAAAAAATGTAATAAAAAATTATTGTGAATGTTATTTTAGTTATAAATATTACTAATGCATCTATGCTAAATAATTACTAACCAATTACTCGATAATAATGGTTAAACAAAAATTCCTTAATAAGATCTCAGTTTTTTCTAAGTAGCATATTTTTAGAATATTAATAAATGAAAGACCAAATACAATTATTTTTGAAAAACTACAAAAATGAGTACATGTCATTATTATTTCATACTTAAGAAAGGGGAAAAACACGAAACAAATTTCCATGATTCATTTCCATTTCAACATTGAAAAAAATGTATAAGCTTAAATAAAGTTAAAATAATTTTTTTAATCGTGAGAAAATGTACAGGCATGTTTAAAGCAGAAATCAAATTTCCATTACAATTTATACATTATCTTGTTAAATTTATTTTTTATTTAAATTCATGTACCTGATTTTTCTCAAGCAATAAGAAATATATATAGTTCGCATGCATTATTTAAATATTAATTTATTTTTTTCACGACAGCTTACTGTCTTTAAACTGAAAATAATTAAATAAATTTATAAGAAAAATTATATTTACATATTTCAAAGGTCAGAATGAATTAAAATAAATAACTAAAAAAATTCAAAACAAGCAAATTTTTAAAAATAAATTTTCTTTATTTCCTTTCTACCTTAAAAACATTATTACGAGAAGATTCAAGGAAAAGTTTTGGACAGGCTACTAGATAAAATCAGCTAATAATTGTATTAATTTGTAAATTTGAGTTAGAATGGATGGATATTTTCATCCAGTACTTCAGAATTAAAATGTTATTTAAAATTCTTGTGTTATAAAATACATAAAAAAAATGAACAAAACTTTAAAAAAAATACTTGTTTGGAAAGCTGCAGGAGGTAATAGAAACAATGGGCACGGATTTCCAAATGAATAACAAGAAGACAAGTATCTGCAAGATCCTCAAAATCTTCAGCTAATTTCTTTAGAGATCTGAAGACAAACAATAAAAAGAATCATTAATTCTAGAATCTTTAAAATAAAATAATAGCTTAAATTCAATTGATGCAATATTATACAAAGTAAAATTTTTTTAATTAAAATCCCTAATAATTTAACTTAATTGAGAATTTTTCATTAATTAATTGATAAAGTTGAATGCAAACAAGTAAAATGCTTTTATTCCCAATGAAAATAACAGGGAAAACTTTTAATTACACATAAGAACCATTTTTATCATCTTCAATATTGATAAGAATACAATTTTATCATCACACTTTTTTTTTCTGACCCCTTGCAAGCCATCATTCAATTGGCCTATTTTAAATTCAATCTACTATTCCTCTTATGCACCAAAAGCCCACAAGCAAGACAATACTAACACACAATTATAGATAACAGGTAGTATTTAATTAGTAATTTTAAATATATAATGTAAATGGATTGTTTTAATAGTTTTCTGAAACCTGGCTTGTACAAAAAACTGTGATCCTACCATTTGTATATACTTCTTGTATAACAAATCAAAATAGTTTTTTTTAACTTGAGCACAGTTTTAAATGTGCGATTTTCCTATTTTTTTTAGAATTACTGATGACCAACAAAATGAATGCTGTTGTATAATGAAACTTATTGACTCTTAGCTATATAATTTTTGTTTGTTATATAATTGCTATCTGAGACACAGTGTGTGTGTGTGTGTGTATATATATATATATATATATATATATATAACATAATTTTTTGAAGACAGTTTCATTAACAAAGACAGAGAAGACACTCTCGAATTTTTAATTTCGTTTTATTTCATTCTGGGAGGCATACTTTATGTACAAGAAGTGTTGTTGGACTAGTGTCCGTTCACAGCGTGACACAAAAGCAGAAGAGCGTAAAAGGAGAGGGAAAATATTTTTCCCATTGCTTATATACTGTTAGATTCTGATACAGATTTCTTTACACGTGTCAATTTTGGTAACGGAATTATAGGGATCATTCAAAAGAATGTGCTAGCTCGCCAATTTTTTTATCCCTTCACTCATAGTGTGTGAAAATGCAGATTTAAGCATTTTTACAAAGCTTCTGTTGAATTAATTAAACAGAAAAAGTGGAATGAGATCGGAAAATAAGAGAACCTTCTAGAATGAAGTTAATATGTGTCAAATTAAGCCAAAAATTAGGAAATTAGTTACAGATTTTAAAATATCATTACATAAACAAACTAAAAAACATCAAATTCAAAACTCTGTACTGGATATTAAGTGAAATTGTTATGGGGATTGGTTTACAGTATAAAATTGCAAATAAATACTAATATTAACTTCAAAATGTTTTTTGATCGGCTTTTAAATTTCAGATTTGGAAAACAATACATTATAATTTTCACAAACAAAAATATATAGCAATACTTTTGTTTTTAAATAATATTAATTCAAAAATATATTATATTTACAAATATATATATATATATATATGTATTAGAAAAACTGACACAGCCTTCCCTGACACACTGACACACAGTTTTAGCAATGGAAACTGAATATGTTCCTATTAATAAATTTAAAACACATGAACAATATTTTCTTTAGATAAGAGCATTTTAATAAAGAATTGCACTAAAATTAATAAGATATTTTAATATTTATAAATTAGTGATTTGCTGGTTGTTATCATTTATTTTTTAATATAAAAGCAAACCCCACATATCATAATTTACAATATTTACTTTTTTAAATTCAAGAATCGATAACACACTTTTAATGCTAAACATATCAGCATTTCTTCAATATACTGAAAGTTGGACATAAACTGAAATAGTACTGAAAGTACCATTGGAAAATAGTCATCTGACAGATAGCTGGTACATTTATATTATAAAATATATTGATATGAAAATGATTTTATATAAAACTTACACTTTTGTTGACATTCCAACAGATATCTCCATATCACCTTCATCCTAAAATTTGAAATTATCGATAATTACAGAAAATGCCTTGCAACACAAAAATAGCTTTAAATTTTCTGATTATTATAACTGGTATTTCTAATATTAATTACAGTACAACAAACAAGCTAATAAAACATTCAAGATTGTTAAATCAATTTAAATAGAAATAAAAACAAGTCATATTTATAAATACACACTTTGGTATACATTTCATAGAAGAGATTAAACATTTTTTAACAGACTCTAAACAGATGTTTACCAAAAAAAATCTTGCAACAATACATTTAAATGCTATTATGTATACTTTAGTTTTCCATCTTTTTTTTCAAGAGAAACTTGTTGTTTGCTTATTCTAAGAAACAAAAATTGAAATTACTTCTATATCACCAAGATTATATTAGCAAGTTATATCTTTTCTTCATCTCATTTGAGTAATTGAACATAAAAAATATACTATTTTTATAAAGCCCTTTTTTTTCCCTGAAAATTAAGTACTTTTATAGCACAAGTCATGGCTTCTTAAACTGTGGAGTATAAATATATAACTTTTGAGAATCACAAAAATCCGGACAACTCGTGAACTTTTTAGATTCAATAAAATAATTGAGCAAATGTAACTTTTCAAGTCATTTACATTATCACTTTCAAGTTACTACATAACTTCATGAAAATTTTCAAAAAAAGAAAATCTAAAAAACCTCTTGCACTAGTTTGCATTGCAACCAGTCGTTATAAATTCGTAAATTTAGTCGTTGTTAAATTTCTATTCAAATGATTCTTATAAAGGTTTTTTTTAAAAACTGTTTCTTTATTATGCATAACAATTTTTTATCCCCCAAAAGTAAAGATAAATTTCAAAATTTTCCAAATGGAAATATTTAAAAACTTAATGTTAAATAATGCTGATCATCAACTGCACATTTCAGATCATATATAATACACAAAATGCAATTATATAAATTTAAGTGTTAAATTACAGAATAAAGAACATTAATATTTGAATTCAAAATTAAAGAATACTGTTGTGTCTTTCAATGTTTCATTAAAAAAGAAGTAAGTTTAATAACTGTTGTTTTTTTCATAAGAAGTTTGTAGATATAAGGTGTCAAGCACAGTCTCCATCAAATATCTTCACAACTCAAAAAATATAACAGTATATATTAAAAAAATATATAATTAAAAAAATTATAAAAATATAAAGTTCTTAATTATACAATTATCTTCATTTAAAAAAAGAAAATAAATTTCTATTGTGACAGAGAATTGTTGACATTCAACTTGAATAAATTTTGAAATTAATTACTGTGGAGAGAATATGCCTGTAAGTAAGAAAGATGGCTGAAGAAATGAGACACCAAATTTAAAGAAGAAAATCTTTTTTTATCACTGCTCTTTATTCTGTTTTCGAAGTAAATCACAAATTCAGAAACAGAAGAGTTTTTCACCCTTTTGAGGTAGACATAGATGTTATTTTTTTAGCCTAAGCCAGCAGGGTTTTTTTTTTTTTTTTTTTGTTCATTCGAAAATGAATTCTAAATTTTATAAACTTTTGAAAAAAATTTAAGCTAGATTGATTTCTACAATTAGCAATTAGACCGTGTTAAAAAAATCACCATTACATTTATAATCTACAAATATATAGAATCTTCCATCTTAATATTTAGACAATTTTGATATATAACCTTGTAGTAATAATTTGCTACAGCATATGAATAAATAAAAGCATATGAACCTTAAAATATTTATTTCAGTTACTTATCATTTAAAAAAAAGATAAAAAAGAATATAAATAAGTCAAATTATACAGTATTCAAAAATATTTACATTTGCTTTATCAGGCAATAAAGATCTTACACTTCCTTGAACATCAGGTAATCTCTGAGCAAAGGCTAGTATGCGTGAAGAGAACCATTCCTATATTAAAAAAATTATACCATATGAATATAATAGTAAATATATAAAAAAAATTTCAAATATTGAATTTAAAATTAAACTATTTACCATGCTTTCATGCATCAATGCCAAATTTCGCAATTTACTATGATCAGAAATAATTTCATTAATAGAGATTGAATCTTTAGCAGATGATAAATTACGAATGAGCAATTCTGATTCTTCTTTGTTCCTAAATCTTATTTCTTCTGGTGATTCTTCAAAATTATGTTCTCCTTCAACAGTAGAATCATCATTGACTTTCAATGTTGTCCAGTTTGGAAGTGACCTAAAATAAATTTCACATATAAAAATATCTATGCAATAAATTCATGAAACATCAAAATTAATAAAGCATCAATAAAATGCAACAGAAGCTTCAACTTCAAGAGAAAAAAAAATCATTCTAAAGACAATCTACCTCAAAAGTCGGCTAATATCTTCATCTCTAGTCCAAGTTAAACTGAAAATTCGCTGATCCTCTGAGTCAGGATAAATTAGACCTTCAAGGAAAAGTTTTTATGAAAAGATTTACTTGAATACATTAAATTATTTAATCATATATTTCAAACTCTTCCATTTTCAAATCTCTTGACACTTTACTTTGAATCAGTGCTTCATTTTTAATACAAATTATACAGGGTGATTTCAAAGAATTCTGGCAAATCTTAAAGGTAATTTAAACATATCAAAATAAATCAATTTTGCTTAGAAATTTTACGAGTAGCAACATCATGTGCAAGTATTCGTGTCACAAAAATTTAAACATAAATTAAGGAGATAAGAGTATACAAATGAAATTTGTAACTAATTTTTAGTAACAATTATTTTTTTTTAATTTAGCAAGTTTAATTTAATACATAATTTATATGTTTTCAATAAAAATCTGGTAATGCTAGGTAGTACTGAGCTCTCCTGCTAAAACTACTATGATTGCAAATTTGTCCGCAAAATTGAATCATACTGTATATATTAAAAAAAATATTTTTAAGAAAAAAGTTTTAATAATTTACATTAAAATCTTATAAATAAGTTATAAAGAGCAAAACATTCACATTTTTCAATGCACCATGAAACTTGGAAAACTTCTCAGCAGTTTTAAATAATGCAAAGTTATGCAGAAAACTATTAATCATATATATTGATATAAAATTTATTCTTAAAATTCCATTTTTAAATATTGCCAAAATTTTTGTACAGTAAAAATAGTTTTACTTTTATATGCTCCATATGATAGATCTTTATATGACTGCAAAACATGACATATCAACTGCAAAAAATAGCTTGAATAATCTGGTAAGGCATTTACATATTCTTCCATTTCCATTAAACAAGAATTCAAAGCTAGTGTGCTCTAGAAAGAAGGAGAGTGAAAGTGAATTGAGAATCAGATTAAAGCAGTATATAAAGAAAACCAAGAATTGTTATAACTTTTAATGGGAAGGTATAATAAGACTGAAATTACATACTTTTAAGATAGATGTTTTGGCTTCAGATAATTTCAATTCTTCAGGATCTGTCACAGGTTGCCATGTTTCAAGGCCTTGAAATAAATATTGCAAATTAGAACACATAGTCGATAAGCAAAATAATAAGATATTTAAAGACTCAAAATATTCTGAAATAACTTACTAGTTGTGATTCTTTCCAAAAGTTTGTTCACTTCAATGCTTACTTGGTCCAAAAACACTTTTACGCAATCAATAAGAAAGGAATGTAAAGTGCAATTTCTAATTAGAGAAAATAAATAATCTTTAAAAAATAAACATGAATATCAAATTGGTGACAGTTTATGATTTAAAAAATTTCTTTCTCCCTTCCAAAAATAAAACAAAAATCTTTCATTAAATATGACATAAAAAAATCAATAGCATATATAAATGTTTCATACCTCAAATTAATTAACACAACTGCAAAATTTTATTAATAATTGAAAGTAACGTGATTCAAATTAATCTATAAAATAACATCTCATGCTTTTCCTATTACAATTTTGTACATTAATATATTTTAAAAACAATAAAAATCAATTATCTATCTATTTACAATTACTGGGTAAGTAACAGTCCTTGTTCGACAAGGAAACATCACGTGAACTCTTTGTAGATTAAAAAATAATGCGGTTTTCTAACATTTCAAATAATTGGAACTTTTCTTGAATTTACAATAGAAATGTTGTAATATCAACAATTCAAAAGGAACCTTAAATGAGATACTTTCTCAAGATTGGAGAATACTCTTGCACAGGATAGCTCCATTACCCTTGCACAGGATAACATGACTATTTATCTTGATATATTTCAAATAAACAGATAATGCTGAGTTCTCCACATAATAATTAGATCTCATTTCAATGGTTTTCTTTTTATGAAAACAATTAAAATATAATAGGTATAATTAAAACAATCAATATGCAAACAGAAGCCAGTAAAATGAATGGATGATTAATAATTTAAATACTTCTAACAATTTATTAATTTTAATATAAATTAAGTTGAATTTTATAAATTTTCCCATGGCCAAAGAAATTAAAACTATTTAGTGAGCTTTAAAATTTTAACTATTTCTAAATTTATAACATGCTAGTTTTTATATAAATTCATACTAAATCTAAAATATTTTAGATTTAAAAAATAAATATGAAATAGTATTATTTTTAAAAAAGAATTAAAAAATATTTTGATTTCTACAAATTGTAATATAAAACTTTCATTTTGGTTAAGATAAACTTATGTTTCTATGTAATTCATCTAAAAATAATATAATATCTGATTTCAGTATTATCAAAAGGAATAAAAATGTGAATTCTACTAGAAATTTATACACACCCGGATTCTAATTGAAGAGCCACTTCAATATCAGCAATGAACTTCCGAAGAGTTTTGTAAATTACTGAAAATTATAAAATAAATGTTGATTTATTCACATCTATGCACATGTATTATTGAATTATAAAACATGACTGATATAAAAAAATAATTACATGTGATATTTTTTGCTGTAGGTTGGCACACCAAAATTTGCCTATCTCCAACTTCAACAGAATCCAATTCGCCCTATCAGACATTTTTACCAACATAAATTTAAACAAAAATAATATACATATTCATAATATATTTGTAGAAAAACAATAAAAATAAAAATAAAAGCTTGATTACTTCTAAACAAAATTAAAAAGAATTTCTAGAACCGTATAGTAATCATTATAAATCTTCTTTTATCAAGTACTCATTAAAAAAAATTTGAAAAAAAAAAAAAAAAAAAACAATACTTTTATGATAAATGAATTCTTGACACCAATATAATATTAAACATGATTTGTTATGAAAATTTGTATGTTATCATAAAAAAGGCACAGGCTGAAACAAATATGTACTTATTAACAATCTTTAAATTAGTACTTAGAAACTAAATTAAATTAGTACTTATAAACAATCTTTAAGTCATAGGAAGCATAAATACTATATTTAGCAGTAAATTTAAATTAATACACACACTTGGAACTCAGAATCTAAACTGCATTTTAGCAAATGTCTGAAATTTATTTATATTCTTGTCATATAACTTGTTTAACAACTTTATTAATTCCTATTTATACTGAATAACTATTTGATTATTTATTTAGAAATTCAATGACTAATAAATAATATATTCTTGAAAATATATATGAAATATTTAATATTTAAATACAAAAAAAATTTAAGATATTTTTTAAAATTTTACTTTTTTTGTACACAAAATATTTATAAAAATGTGATTAAATTTAAGTTTTTCAATTTCAAAACATATTATTTTGCTCAATATTTTAACACAAACATTTTACAATCAAATACAATATTTAACCAATAAACTTTTATCTATTTCATATATGTTAATGCAAGGGAAAAATATGAAACATATTGAAATGAATAAACTAATAAAAAGGCACATTTTGAATTGAAGTGCATACCTTCTCCTTCATAGAATCTTTTTGTTCCTGTAAATATGTCTTTTTATTGATTGCATGAGAGGAACTATCAAACTTGAACAATGATTGCTATAAAGAAAAATTACATCATGTAAGATAGCAATGAAAATGCAGGTTAAGGAAAAATATATGATAAAAGAAAAAAAGTGTTTCAGGAAAAATGTTTCATAACAGAATAAAATTTTTTTAAATGTACACTGATTAAAGAAAAAAAGTGTTAAATTTTCTCATCTGCATTTAACACAATACTGTATTGACTATTCATTAAAAAAAGAGTAATGCAAAATGCTAAAAAATAGGGTCTTATATTTAGAAACTGCTTCAATTTATATCAGAAGTTTCCTTTTCATTTTTAATCTATTTTACTTTTATTTAATCAAAATAAAATTAACTATTACAGTAATAGTAATTCTGCAAATAAACTGCAAAATTTCATCTCATTACAAATCTCATCTCAACCCAAATAATTTTATTTACTCATAACATATTTCGTTTACATGTGATATATTAACCCTTCAACCGGCTGGAACGTAGAAAGTCGCTCCAACGTGTCTCTTGAATACCGGCTGGAACGTAGGAAGTTGCTTTCCGAAAACTGTTTTGAACCCGGCTGGAACGTAGGAAGTTGCTTTCCGCAAACTGCTATTAACCCGGCTCCAACGTAGAAAGTCGTCAATGCTTTCCCCCTTAAATGCAATAAACGGGGTGGGTCATCTGCTTGTTAAGGTCATTTTGTGGTTTTCGCTGACAGTTAGAATTTGGGTGGTCCCTCCAATTAGGGGAACGAACTCCCGAAAAGGGGAAATAACGCTTTTCGTAAGAATTCGCGATTGCAGGATCGATTGGTGATATGAGCTGTATACTTCATTTCTGATTTGGATATTTCATTATTTCGCCACAAATTTAATATCCAAATGAAAACTATTATACTTATTAAAGGTAGGGAATCCCTCATATTTACATGTCATAATCATGTATAACAGTTAATGATTGTGATTAGTTCGCAAAAAAGTACGTTTGAACTTTTAATAATACTTTTATTAAAATGCTGTAAAATATAAAAAAACAAATCCTTATATAAAATTTTTAAATTTATTTTCATCCCAATTATTAAGCGAGACAAATATTTATTTATAAATGTAATTTTAACTATTGTTTAAGCTTTGTATATAGATTTTGGCCAAGCATTTAATACGTAATGAAAGGCAAATTTGAAAATTTTTGGATCTAATTATTTATTTTTTACTGTTTAGAATGAGTTTTTAGTAAAAGCGTTTTTAATTTTTTTTATAGACGTTTTTATTTAAAGTATCTTGATAATTGTAGTTACTATTATTCTCTTATACTGCTTAATATTATTTTTTATTTCACTATTTAAATACAAGCGTTGTTCACTGGTTTTTGCAAATCATATTTGTTTTTCGTTTTTTTTGGGGGGGGGGGAGAGGGCTCAGGTTATAAAAAAAACCGCTTTTTTTATAAATATAAAAAATATTTTTTTAGAAATTATATCTTTAAAATATATAATTATATTATAAATATATATTTAAAATCTCTATAAAAAAATCAAAGCACATTCAAATGGGAGGAAGAGTTGTGTCTTGTGACGGGCTGCGAAAAGCGTAAATGAAAAAAATTACTTGGTAATAATAAGGACTATTAAAAAAAGTTTGGCATATGAAAGAAAGAAAATATATTTAATAAATGGAAAACATTTATTTATATTCTTCAAAATTGGATGATGTGTATAATATTGCTTTGCAATAAAACAGCATTAACTATTTAATGAAATTAAATAAATGCATTAAAGGCTGATACGATTTCTAACTGTTTGAACGTATCACAAGGCTGTGGATTCAGAACTTTTTTTATCTATGGATCTCGGTTCCTTTCAATTGCTAGTATTCGGTAAGAAAATCCATGTGTTTCTCTATGTGAAAGTAGTTTTTCGGCTTGTTCGCATTGTTAAAAGAAGTTTTACGATCAAATCAAGCAGTAAAATGTCGGTAGGTTTAGTGCTTAAAGTTGCCCAAGTTACATTACAAAGAGAAGTGTTACATCTGGTGAACAACAGCCTATTCAAGGAAAATTAGTGTCTCAAAATGGGTTATATAGAACATGCGCCAGGCAGATTGTACAATAGAAGTACTTTTAATACGAATCTTGCATTGAAAGGGAGGATATTTTCCCTTGCTAGGCATTCAGCAAGACAAGAATTAATTCTTGAAAGAGGTTTTGAGTATTTCTTTTAATCTTTACCATTCTTGAAATTTATGAGTCTTGGATTCAAAAGATTAATTCATCACTCCTGAAAGCGGTGTTCTTTTTATTAAGTTAACGTGGGTATTATGGCAATAATCTATGAAAAAAAGTTTTTAAGCTTTGCTCTTTAATCAGTTTTAGATTTTATGTCAAACAAAGTGTGTGCTCTACTATTTTTGATTTTCATATCCATTAAAGTTTTTTTTTCATAGAAGATTTAAAGACGTATTTCTTAATATATTCAATAATAAGTAATGACTAAAAAATAAAATAAAAAATTCGATTTCTCTGTTCACTAATACAATGCAAGTGGGTTTTCTTACTAAATTTGTTTATATTCTGGTTGAAATTCGGCTATTGATCAGATACTACTGAAGATTGTTTCCAATAGAAAAATTGCTTCCTTTAGGAAATTTATTTCTAATGCACTTCCTAAGGGCAATCCTAATAGCAATTTTCAAAAATGAGCTAAAAATGTTTCACCAATGCTTGATTCTGCACTTGAACTTTATCTAAAGTATAACAGAATTTTTAACAAAAGCATACCACTGAAAGATACTCAGCATTAAATAATTAGTTGGATCATATCTTGATATCAACAATGGAAAAAAATTAGGTTGAAATGATAGAAGCAACAATGAAGACAATTTAATTTCACTTCCATAATGAAATATATTGATGTAAAATATGCTTAAATTCGATAAATTAATATACAAATGTCAAATTAGTTAATTTACTTTTCTTCGAATTACCACGGAAAAATTTTAATTAAAATTTTTACTATGCTTTAAAAATTCATAATTTACGAAAATAGTAGCGTTTGGATTTTTAAAAAGCTATTTGTGAATATTACTTTTGCTTTGATAAAAAGTAGTTACAGATGATAAGAACATCATGAGACATTTAACATTATGAGAACATTTTAACATCATGAGACCACGATGAGTCATCTGTGACTAGACCACCAATAACTTGCTGCTTTATCACACCAACATGATTCTCCGACCTGTCTTTGCTAATTAATTCTATGATGTAACAATTCACGCTTATCTCTATTTTTCTTAAAAATATAAAATAACTTATATATATATATTATTTCTGATTTAGCACAACCTTCTTAATATGTAATGTCATTGTTAAGCAAATTTTCTCCCATCCAATTTTTGTGACCGGAGGATAAGATCATTTAAATGAAGAATTTCTGCCCTTCTTGCACAAACTGGAAAAATAAGGAACTGGTAAAATAATAAAATAATTACAGATTCATTAATATCTATAATTTGTTTTATTTTAATGAGTGTGCCAAAATTTGTAACAAGTATTTTTATTGTTGCAATGAAATAAAAACCGTAATTTTCACTCACTGGTTTTAAACGTTATTGAAGTTATGATTACTTACTCTAGATTGTTTTTCATTTATTTTATTGTGCATCTACCTTTTGAAATTCACATGCAGCGAAATACCTTATAAATATTGCCAGTGAAATTCGTTTGAATTGTTCAGAAATGAAGAGCATGGAAGCAAGAGTCTGAAAGGGTAATTCTTAACTGTTGGACACATGCAGCTAAGTCTCATTTTTCGTAAATTATCTACGAGATAATTTACGAATTTTCATAAAAAATCATAATGTTGTAACTTAATAAAATGGGTACAGTTGAAATTTTGATTTCATTGATGGAGTTAGATGAAAGAAAGATTCTTCGCAATATTTAACGCCAGAGAAATGCTTGGATTTATGAAAATATTTCTGCACTGACTATAAGTCATTTTTACCAAGATTTGTGACAAAATTAGGAATGATATAAGAAATTGACATTCAAAATATTCACTTATTAAAAATATGAATGAAATGATGATTTTTATCAGATATAAGCCTCGTGAGTAAATGGATACACTATGTTTTCTTATTTTAGCATTAAAATTAACTTTAAAAATTTATTATTTCAACTTATTTTTTAATTATTTCAAAATAAGATAATTAGTCAAAAATATTCAAGTTAATAATATTTTCATCAACATATTATCATTAAAATATTCACCTACTATATATTGACAAAAGATTGTTTTATTATTTTTCAAAACTTAAAAAAATGAAATGAAAAACAAAAATCAAAAAATAAACAAATTTTTTATAAATTTTTATTTATAATTTTCAATAACAGATTATAACAGATTTATATCCGAAATGAATGTAGTATTTTTAAATTAATAATAATTTTTTATAATTTATTTCAATCAGGGAGCTATAAATCATGCTATTTTCATTTCGAATACCAAATATGCGAGTAAAAGGCTTACAACTAAAAATTAGAAAAAACGTAAGTAAAATTCACTGAATGTCAGTAAAAAGAATGTATTATATTCGTAATGCAATTTGATGAATGATAATTCCTTTTAAATAATTTATTAAACAAATTTTTCTATTACTAATAAAAATTTATAAAATCATACTGCGGATTTTTTTTTAAATTTATTTTTGAACAAATTCTATTTTCTGCAAACATTGCAGATTAAAAGAGAAGTTCTTAGTTCTCAGAGCCAAAACCAACTTCTTAGTTGAAAAACCGCATGGCAATTGCCCTGCGTCGACAGATTTATTACTTGATTGATCAGTCAGTCCTATTCAAAATCCCCGGTGTTTAGGGGGTGGCGATGGTCGAGACGCGGGAAAGTTTACCCCCTGTTGTTAATGGTCAGGGGAAAGCAAAAACATACCAGGCCGGTTTAGGAACGTTCTGCCAATTTTTTTTCTAGTAAATTGTGTTCAACCTTTATTTTGACTGCGGCCGTTTTAAGAACATTCTTAAGCTGGACAGCCGACGCTCGATGGGTTAAGCACAAAAACAAGCTATTTCTGAGTAACTGTTTAAATAATTTCACAATACAAAAAAAAAAAAAAAAAAATGTTACCCATTTTTGGAACTGTTATTTTTTTATAAAAAAAAATTATTTCAAAATCAGTGAATGAAAAGTAAATCTATTTTATCTTAATTTGGTTTTAAGCAGTCACTAGAGCAAATTAAAATAAGATAAAACAAAAAAAATTTCAACAGAAGATATCAAAACAAAAAGATCACTTTTTTTATTGTGAAAAAAAAAGTGATCTTTGATGTAAGGAATTGTGTATAAGAACAGCACA
Source organism: Argiope bruennichi (assembly GCF_947563725.1). Classification (NCBI taxonomy): domain Eukaryota; kingdom Metazoa; phylum Arthropoda; class Arachnida; order Araneae; family Araneidae; genus Argiope; species Argiope bruennichi. Next base: position 65,087,119 of record NC_079154.1, read on the forward strand.
AAGAAATAAAGTTTTATTTGCCAGTGGTGAATACAATTTTGTCATAGTCATTCATTTTATGTAGTGATATATAATTATAAAACAGTTGAAATGACCTTCATAGATTTAAATATGTTAAGTTACTTTATAGAAGAAAAAAAAAAATGAAGCACTGAATTTATGCATTTTTGATTAACATCTAATTTTTGAACTTTATTATATTTTTAGAAATAGATGAAATAACTTTAAACTGAGATGAAAAGATATTAAAGAGAAAAGCTAATTTTTTCGAGAAACCTAAAGAATGGAATAACAGAATAAAAATTTATTTTTGATCTGTCATTTAGGATTTGCTCTGATACTTAAATGACAGATCAAAAACAGAAATCTACCAATAAGAAATAAATAGATTGCAAACTAAATACTTCACAATATCAAGAGAGCATAGCCCTAAAATTAAATTAAGAAAACAATGAAACTGAAAATATATACACTACAGTGAATACAAATGACTAAAAGTTAATCAATCCTAATTATATGCCTTTAACATTGAAAAGGAGGGACTCCGACTTTAAGCTTCATAAAACCATAATTATATATACAATCTAAGAAGTCCAAAGTGAAAATAAAATAATGACAATTCATAGCAATTTCAATTAACACCAGAGAGGCAAATTTGCGAATTTTTCAACAGGATATTTTTTTAATAACTTCAGGTCAAATTACCAGATAAATTAATTTTTAACAGGTATTATAACTTATGAATGGATCTATAATAAACACTGAATTATTCTGTTAGCTTTAGAATAATTCATCGCACACAAATAAGAAATTCATAAAAAGCACAAACATAAATGATGTGTTTTTTTTTTACCTTTTTTGTTCTTGTTACTGTTTTACGGAGGAAAAATGAAGATATATCAGAGAAAGCTGCTGGCACTTTAGCAAAGGCTGCAGTAGTCCTTTGACTAACAGCACTATGAAGATCAAGATAATCAGAGACAAACAGTTCTACCTGAAAGTAAGAAAAGCCAAATAAAAATTAATCTGCCAAAATTATAATTAATTGCATTTCGAGAGAGGAACTAACATTCTGATTTAAAAGAGGAGATAAATATCTTTAACTTCAACAAATAGAAAAGTAATTCAATTACAATTTGCAATTTTTAAATAAAAACAGAATTTAAAATTAACTAAACAAATAAATTATATTTTAAATTAATACACTAGTTCAGACATTACTATGAAAGAATAAAACATTTCTTTTATATTATTGTAAGTATGATTTGATATTTGAAGATAACTCTAGATCTTTTTGATATCCAATACAAATTAAACAACTGAAAATTAAAAATGTACGGCTATGATTTATAATAGATAAATTAGAAAGTTTGTATCATTTTTCAACAACCCTTTTTTTAATAACTGCATTCATGTGTTAAAATAATGGATATATTTAATACAGCAGAAAACAAAAAGTGAGTTTGGGGACTTTTCATAAAATAAACAGATATAATTATTAAAATTTATTAGCACAAAAAAAAAAAATCCAAATGCATATTTTAACACACATAAGTTAAGTAAATATTATGAACAAAATTATAATTATACAAATATATACTTACAGTGGCTTGCAGTTTTGAATAAATATCTGCAATTTCATATTGTTGAGGAACATCAGTTGCGGCTTTTGTCATCTTTTAAAAAAAAAAAAAAAAAAAAAAAAATAATAGAAATCAGTAGCTATTTTAGAAACTAAATAGCATTTTCTTATATATTCCATTGAAATAAAAATTATGTATTAATTTAGCTGAATATACTCTTTTTTTTTGTTTTATTTATAACCACCTATAAAAAATACATATTTGAATTATTGTAAAAAAAAAAATGTAAGAGAATTTATAGTTGCTAAGCTTTGAATAAATATCATAAAACATATTATGAAATAAAAGAAACACAAAGAAAATTATTACTAAAATAATTTCCTCTATTTATGGGTCTGAGTTAAAGAAACTTCATTTCAAAATTTTAAACTACAAAAATTAATTATATTTTAAATAACTATAAAAATTATAGCAACGAAACCAAGTACCTGAAAAGTTATCAAAATCATTCTTGAAATTCAGATTTTAACTATTTTTAGTTTTTAAATATATTCTTAAACTGAAAATTCTAGTATCATCAAACAGGATAAATCAAAGTTTTAAGTGCATACAGTTTAATTCATTAAAACCCAGTATAATATTAAAAAGACAATTATATTTCACTTCTATAATTAAACCAACTACATTCCACAGCTTATTTTTTGAAATATCTAAAATGTACAATCTGTATTTCCACACTCTTAAGTAATTTTCGATTGGCATATACCATTCAGTGGCCAGATTTTAAACTGGTGATAATTTTTTTTTCTTAAGGTATAAAAGAAATTTCAAATAAATCATAATTTTTGTTGCATTTAAAAACTGCTTTAATATATACTTTAAAAAATCCTTTAAAATGACTTATTGGTATTTTTTAATTAAAAATTCAATTTTGCTTTTCAGTCATATATTAATATTACTGTTTTTTAATAATATTTCAAAGAAATTTACTAAATCGATACTTTTTATTAAGTTGGGCAATAATGAGTAAAGAGATTAATCAATTTTTTAAAACCACATTAAAAATATGACATTTTAAAAACAGTTAAAATTTATATAAAATTAACAAGACATTAAATAGGAAGCAAAACAAAATTCATTTTCTCAAAAATAATTAAATGGGACTTTAATCATCTCCTTTTAACTTAATTTTAAACAGAAAATGCAGAAATATATCCCTCTGCTTTGATTTTAAATTAAGTCACATGTGAGATTAAGAAAAATGTAACAATTACAGAAAATATAATTCTTACTCACTGAAATTCGCTCAAGATTGTCTAATAAAGCATAATAATTTACAGCAACTTGTCGAAACTGGTTTAAAATAGAATTCAGTAAATCTAAAAGAAATTGTGGTGGCTGATTTTTGCTTAAAACTCCAGAAAATAATGGCTGCATCTCACAAGCATATGTTGAATTTTGTGGAATCATATTGTACATAACTTCAGTAGAATTACGAACAATTTTCATAAGTTCTTTTGAACAGTTCTCTTTCAAAATCTAAATAGAAAAAGAAAAAAAAACTATTTTGAGAAAATAATTATAATACATAAATATAGTTATTTATGAAAACTACTAAAAAAATTTTGAAATCAGTAAATTTGCATGAAATATATATATATATATATATATATATATATATATATATATATATATATATATATATATATATATATATATATATATATATATATATATATATATCTTTGTTTATTTTTTTTTATCCATTTGCAAAAAAAAAAAAAAAAAAAAAAAAAAATCATTATTTTAATATTTTTAAAAAATAAGTTAAATAATTTCTAAAAATTGTCGAAACGGTAGATCTAACTTTATAAAGCAAAAATGTAAAATGCATATATGCAGAATATAAAATAAGGACAGCACTTAATTAACATTTAAAAATCAGTTTACTTCACAAAATAGTATACTTATATAATTACCAGTTATGTAACTGCACTATTTTCACTGATTTGAACTTATATGATTCTAGCTGATTAACTGGGAATATTGGTTATATTGGATTTCAGATAAATCATTTCGTTAAAACTTCATGTCCATGATTCTATCAAATAGTTTAATATTAAAGTCATGTTATTTTGATTATTTTATTTATTTTAATTGTTTTGTTTATTGGATGTATGAACCTTTTTAATAGAATAAAGCTCATAATAGCAGTGTTATAAAAAATGTAATAATAGTAGTGTTATAAATTTGCAATTCATCTATATTTTAAATTTCTCTTTATCGTAACTTCACTCATTTATTTGTCTTATAAACTACAGAGATATTAAAAAGAAATATTCTTCTTAGATTTCAAGGCAATAGTGCATGATTTTATTGTTGATATGAAATAAAAAAAAATATTTTTTTAAATTTGCCAAAATTCAGTAAAAAATTTGCTTGAGTCTTAAACTGGTTTCATTAAAATTCAATATTTTTAATTTTAAAATTATGAAAAATTTCTTTTGTGCAATAACATTTTTGGGTGTTATAATGGAAAAATAGCAAAATTGTGCTTAATTTTTAATTAATTAAAAATCTAACAAATATTTCACAAAAATCTCTCCAAGGTCTCTTCTATTTTTCAAATTATATATCTGCCAAATTTTGTACCTACAGAGCACCAATACACATAAACATTCATCTTTATTACTATATACAGATATATAAATATAAAGCTTTGCATCTTTATATTTATATTGCACTTTAAGGAAGATATACTACTTAAGTCTAATAATTCTAAATAAATAAATAAATCTTTGATTTTTGAGAATTTAACATGTATTTAGTATATAGACTTACCTCAACAGTTTCTGACAAACTGTCTAGCAATGCAATGCATTTTAATGTAATTGCAATTTGCTGATAATTAATATCTTTAGAGAAATCACAAGAAGTGCCCTCTACTGGCAATTTTATAACAAGTCGATTATGAGTAAATGTTTCTGAAAAATATTACATTTATAAAATTAAAATCAATATATTGATTTATTTTTACAGTTTAAAATAATTAGAACATTAAACAAATTTAATAATAAATTACAAACCTTCATAACTTTTTGCTTTAATGTCAAATTCAGAAGTTTTGTGCAAAAATACATTTTCAGGAGTCATATAAAGATGCTTATGGATTTCTTGTACCAATTTTTCATGTATTTTCTAATTAAGAAAAATGAATACATATACAAACAGATACATATGAATAATAAAGACTTGCAATTTCTATTAGCATATATAATAATTTTTTTTAAATAAAAAGTCAACAAATAAAAACATTTAAAAAAATAAACATAATGCTACAAAAATTATTAAATAAGTATTATCTTAAGAAAATTAATATATACATATAATAATTTCAATTTATCTGTTACAGAAATAAATCTTTTCTAAAAACTCAAATTTTACTTATTCTCATTTTCCTACACTGATCCTCCATGCCCTAAACAAAAATGATATGTCAGCAAAACTTCCTTTTTTTTATTCGGATTGCAATACTCTTTGGTAATACTTTGGATAAAGAAATCTTAATGATAATTTAAACAATATTCCCTCGTTCATTATCTAAAGAAAATGAAATATGTTCATTAAAGAATCCGAAGTCTGTATTCTTTTGCAAAGAAATATTTTGCATATTTTTTTTAGTTGCAATATAATATTCTTAGTTAAGTTGTAATATATATTAATATTCTTAGTTAATTAGAAATATTTAGATTAAAAATTATTAAAGAAACAAACAAACAAAAAAAAACATTTATTTCTCTACAAATTTATTTCTCAAAAAAAAAAAAAAAAACATTTATTTCTCAACAAATAAATCTTTCAAATATATTTTCAGAAAATTGTGACATTTTTTTATTCAGCATTTTCTAATTTCTATGTTGCTATAATTTTTAGACAAGTATTGTCATTGCAATTAAAATCTAAAAACTAACTAGAAGTTTAGTTGTAATTTAATCAATAATAAAGTTTCTAAGCAAAATTGCATACTTTTTTTCTTTTGAACTATATTCTTGAGAATAATTATAAGAAAATATTTTCATTTTAGAAATGAAAATCTTTGTTCATTTATGAAGGGAAGGTAAAATGTAAAAATACTTGCATTAACTACAAAGTAAAAAGATTTTCATAAATAGCTATCTGGTTTTAAAGTTACAAATAATTATGGAAACAGGTTTCAAATAAGAAATCAGCATTTTACATACAGAATGCTCTAAAAACTAAATTATCTTAAATAATAGTAATATAAAGAAGAAGAAAAAACCCATTACAATCAGAAAACAACTGACATAAGATTGATAACATAAGACATAAAAGATTTTACAAATAAGTATTTAAAGTTTTAAACAAAAAAATGGCAATCAGAAGCTCTGTTATAATATAAAAGTTTAAAATAATAAAATTATGCATGCATATTATAGTAATTCTAAATTAATTATGGGAAACATGTTTAAGAAAAACTAATGCTGACAAAAAAAATGCTTTTGGAAAAACATGTAGATTTTTAGTACCATGTACATCTTTTTCTTTCTTTTTTTTTTTCAGATGATAATAATATAAACACTGCAATAACATATTGATTACATACTTTTCTGAGAGTAATAAGTTCTGATTTTAAGTCCTTTAGACCTTCTGCACCAGCCAATTTGCCATTCATAAGATTCACTGTCAAAAAAATGATTTTAGAAATTTGAAAACATAAAACACATTTTCATATCAGTAAAACTGAAAGTAATAAATTTTAACATACTGAAATAAATTCAATGAAATAATATTTTTTTTTCAATAACAAATTATTCTTTCATCTGGACAATCAATGACAATTTTAATCAAATATCAAAAAACATGCAAATATTAAATATTCTTCCATTAAACACTATTTAAAAGAATAGAAACTGAATAGAACTCAAACCAAAGTTTTAAATAAGTTTTTAAACATTATTAAAATAGAAAAAAAAATGAAAATGAATACATACATGATGATACAAGTAATTCAGTAGCTTTTAAAAATTGCTCTTCCTTCAAATAAGCTTCAACATTCCCATGAACTTGGTTTAAATCATTGCTATCAAAATAAAGAGTTTAATCATTAAAAATACAAAACTACAAAAAAAAAGCAACAATTTGATGTCAAAATTTTATATTTTTCTTACATCTCCCTGAGCATGTTTATAACTTCTCTATGTTCCACTGATTCTGCACGAAGCCTCCGAATTTCATCTCTTTTGCATTCTAGAAGTTTTTTGCAAGCAGTAAGTTTCTCTGTAACTAATCGACAACCCTGTCTACTACCTGAAAATTAGAAATGTTAGTAATTTTTAAATTAAAATAATATCACAGAAAAAAAAGAAAAAAATATTGTTAGACATTTTTGACCCACTGTTAATTTTTGCAGATATTTTACTGAAAGATTCCATAGTAATTGATAGCTGTTCTCTATGACCTGGAAAAAAAAATTTATTTTTATTCAGAGAATTAGTTAAATAAGAAATTGGTAAATCATAAAGTAGTTAATGAAATTAAAATACATAAAAATCAATGCTTAAAATAACAAACCTGATATCAGTTCTACCAATCTACTATCACAAGCATCAAAATCTTTTTTCAGCTCTAGCATTTTCCTTTTCCTGTCATCATTGTTTTTACTGAAATAAAAGAAAAATGAAACATTGGAGAAATTTGGAAATATAGATATAACAAACACAAACAGTAAAATTTTTAGAAATAAAAGCATTTTTCCTTTAACTATATATATATGAATCATTATCTGTAAAAATTTGGTTTTAAGTACATAGCATTCAAATTCCAATTTGTCTAATTACTGCATTGTAATAAATATTTTCAAAACTCTATTAACATGCTGATTTTAATGATAGATTTAAATGATAATTTTGTACTAAATATTATAATCAATATTTTAATTATCCCAGATAAATAAATATAAAATTTTAACAAAAGCGATAAACTCCAATTTTTTACAATTAAATTTCTATATAATTATGAAAGTTTTCTATTATTGTATTTTAAATTCACTATATGGAAACACAAGATATCTATTAATCATTTGGTATACCCCCCCCCATTCTTACTTCAGCTATTTTTAAATTCAAAAATAGTTCAATATTTAGACAGCACATAAAATTTAAATATGAAGTAAAAAATAAATTGCATAGTTGAGATTTGGAAATCATAAATACTTTGTTTAATATATATATATACAAGTTTTACTCAATATAATGTTAATTTCCAATGTTTTTTTTTTTTTTTAAATAGACAAAAATCTAAAATAATAATTACCTGACAGATAATTCTGCAATAATATTCATCAGACGTCCACTCTATAAAGACAAATGAAATTTGATATTAATTTGATAAATTTACATAAATTAAGAGTGGGAAATATCAGCTTAACTTTTAGCATATAATGTAAAAAGTTAATACTAAATAATTAACATGAATGAAGAAATATTTACTTCACATAAATAGAGAAATGTTTATTTGAAATATGAGTCAGACATATATGGGAATTTAAATATATTTAATCATTTAAAGCCAATATACAACAGTTTAATATCTTTATAATATAACTATAATAACTTGCATTAATGGTTTTTGAAAAAATTAAACTCATCAGCATAGGAATGGAAAAATTTTCCATGTAATAACTCAGTTTTACAAGGTTAACATAATATTCTTAAATGACATGATAGCTACTGAGAATAGATCTAACAATTATGATCTACAGTCAGATGGCTATGATAGTTTAAAAGATGATTTTTGAATATAAAATGCTCTAATTACCACCCTGTTTCTAAAATTTCGTAACCATACCGATATAATTTTGAGAGGGTAAATTTCCACTAATTATTTTTTCAAAATCAAAACCAGAATTATATGTACAATAATTATTATATTTATCACATTGTTTCGCAGACTTGCAATACGATATCTACATAGACATTTTGACAAGATTTGATTTGCATCTTATAGCATCTTTCTCGCATAAAACATTAAATGCAAACAATATGTCCTTTAAAATCCTTAATTTAAGCGATTTTTATGTATTCCATTACTGTATTATTGTGTATCTGGAAAACATTCATGAGAAGAAAGCATGGAAATAATTAATAATAGAGAGAAGATTAAGAATAAGTTTATGTATCAAAGCAGTCAGCATTCCAAATGATCAATTTATTTAACAAAAAACTTATAGAGCATTAAACATCTGATATTTATGGTAATCATGTTGTAAATTAATAATTCATTTTACACACCGTATCTTTATTCACTTTTGACCCCCGTGGGGGTCGAACCGGAGTATATTGGGACTTATTCATAACTCTTTTTTAGATTTCGAAACTAAAACCAAATTAATTTTCAATTCCTAGAAAATTATGCATAAATATAATATTATATAAGTTTTCAGTAAGTTAAATAGACAAAGAATAAATAAATCACGGTCTAAATTTTATAAAATCTATCATTATTTATTCCATTTAATTGATCAGGAAATGTCAAGCAACACATGCTAGACGAAAGTTGACGCCTACGAAGTAAACAAAATAATAACACTTTTTTGTTGCCAATGTACAGAAAAGTAAAGTATGAACGTTAATTTCTTTGTTATTTTATTACTTCCAAATTCTGAACATCATTAAACAGGATTTATTTTACTAAGCGTTTTTCTGCATGTACTAAAAAAAAAAAGAAATTTGTTGTACTAAAATATGTACCGGTATAATATAATAAATTCCAAAATGTCTAAAGATTTTTTTTTTTTTTCGAAAATGATTTATGGGCTAATTTGATTTAGTTTTATTTCATTCGAGTTATTTTTAACATTAATTTAAAAAATTCTTTGGCTATTTGTTACAAAAATTATTATTATTCTACTTTTGTCCTTCAATAGAGTATCTAACTTTGCTTAGATTCTATCAAATATGAATAATGTTGTCATGTACAATACATTATTTTTTATTAGAAATTTTTCCCTCTATTTCATTTTTACATTTTTATTGAATATAACTATTATTTCAATCACATTTTAAAATCCTTTTGTGTAAGTTTTGCAAAAAATGAAAATAAATTCGTATTTCTTTTTTATTATACTTTCTCCAAACTTTGTTTCTAATGTTATATATTTACAATAGATGGCACCTGCAGTAAAATCAGAATGGTTTAAAGAAAATCATGGATAGATGTTTTATAAAAAATTTTATAGTAATGTATCAGAATCCACAAATCACAAATCAGTTGTATTACTAGATGCTTAGACTTTTCTCAGCTCCAAAAAATTTCCAGAGAATAACACAAATTATAGTGATATGCAGTTTCGAATGGTTACGTTTCAAGAATAATCCTTATCTTTGTTAGCATAAAATGACTAACAACATTGTTACAGTATCTTCTCGATATTTTCCATAATTCAGCATATCGAATTACAATACATCGTGGATCGAGATATTCTTCACTTTTCAACATGGTATCCATCGTCCCCCTCCCGCTCTTTTTTTCTTAGTGCATATTTATTAAATGAATACTAATGAAATTCAACTAAAAAAAATCTTTACTTTAAAATTTTCTGTCTGTTTTGTATTTTAGAAAACTATAGTCTTATCTTTTTTTACTTCTCTGTATACGAAGTATAGATAAAATATTGAAATCGTGAAAAAATTCGAACTCGAGATTTTAACGAATCTCCACGCTCCAAGCCTCCCTGAGTTCAGAAAACACATTTTTTTTTTTGACATTATGGCTGCCTATGAAAACGATAGCTTAAAAATAGCTTATGAGTTAGATGACTGAAATTCGGTAAATAGATTTGCGATTAAATTTTTTAATTTTTATCCAATTTCCACAAAGTTTATTCAGAGGATGTCTGTCTATTTGTTCGTGAAATCAATAACTGTAAAAGGCACAGAACTACAGAAATAAAATTGGGTACACAGATTCCATTTCTAAAATGTAGATACTTATCAAATTTTGAACCTATCTATCTTAGGGTTGGCTTTTTCTCGGTCTGTACATTTGTATACATAAAACGCAACTACTCACAAACACGATGGCATATATCAATGAAATTCGGTATATGATTTGTAAAACATCTATAGCTCTGTGCCAAATTTTGGTTTTAATCAGTCGACACCAAAATCCGTATTTTCACGATAAATTCAGTTAAAATATTTTATTCAAACAAGATATTTACATTTTGTGACTATTGTAGGGATGACGAATATTTTAAGAGCGGTTATTACGAAACCAATATCAAAAAGTCACAAATACAAGTGATCGATACTTTTCAAAGTGGGGTGTGATTCAAATCCTTGATACGATCTTACTGATGATATTTCGATTACAGGTTTTGGATCACGATAGAAAGTAACAATCGATACGATCTGTCCAATGGAAGCTCTCCAAAGAAATCTGTGATTGGATTGAAAAGTGAACGGACCGGTTATTGGAATTATCGTATTTTATCATTGAATTGCATATCACTGAAATTTATCGGAGCGGTGATTTCACCGGAAAGTGCGAGGCTTCACTGGAAAGTGCGAAGTCAAACTTTACGGGGGTGACCGATATTCGTATTTGATGATGCACTATTCCATACAGATCATTTTTAATTGCTCGTGACATGATTGACTTTGATTACATGTATTCTGTTTACTGCTGGCGCCATCTATTGGTAGAATATAGGACTAAATTAAACATTTTAAAGAAACGACATATATTTTTAGCTCACCTTTCCCAGAAAATGGTTCACTCTAATAAATAAATAGTTTTGAAAAAAATCAAATTTAAGAAGTAAGCTGAAATAGATAAATTAATTCAATTACACGTTAATTAAATTAGTAAATTAAGTATTAATTACAATTAATAAATTTTATGTTTAATATTAAGTAATAATTTTTAATTAGTAATAAGATTGAAATAACAGATATTTGGAACGCATATTTAAAAATAACAATAGTAATATTATTTGTTATTCAAAAAATCGTGGATTATGCATCTCTAGACTATTGTAAGACTACATAGGTAAATACTTGGGTAAGGCTGCATGGGATTCGCAGTCTTACTCAAGGCCAATAATTTTACAAGAAGAGGAAGGGATAAGACCATTACAAGAGAATGTGTAAGAAAGTGGCAGGGAAGTTACTCCTGTTGTATATCAAAAACATCCTAGTGATTTATCGCGAAAGATCGTACTCTAATAGATTTGTTCGCAACTATTATTTGCCAAAGGCATAAGATTAATATACGCAAACATTTTATACATTTATTAGAAAGTGTGTGAGAAAGTTTGATAGAGATCACTCTCTATGGTTTCGAGGAGTGATTAATAACAATGGTTTATTAATGTGTATTAAATGAGATATATTTCCGTTGGAGCAACTTGAAAGCGAAATATAAGCAATACAAAAGCAAACAAAAAGTCAAGAATGCAAACTTTAGATGGTAAGGGGGGGGGGATAAACAAACAAGAAACTAAAACTATAAAAATTTCATCTCAATCTTTCTTCTCAAACTTCAGAAAGATTGAGATGAAATTTTTATAGTTTACTCGAAAATGTCTATATAGTTATAGACATTTTTTTACTTTTTCACTTTATTAATTATCAATCCAGAGCACAAATATTGCACAATATTCTAAATAATAGTGATAATCTAAATAAAAAAAACGATATTGTTAGGATAATGTAAAAATAACACACTAATATATTGGGATTCTTAATATCATAATAATATATTGGATTGTGTTATTAGGGACTCAGTGTCGTATGTTTTCTAATGTGTTCCATTTGTTTGGTTAATTTCCTTTCTTCTTTCTTTTTTTTCTTCTTTTTATTATTATTTTCAACTCTCAAAGAGGAAAAATAACCAAATAAGGCAGTAAATGGAAAACAAAATTTATAAATTCCTGGGAAGAATTTACAAGGAAAGAGTAAAAAGAACTTTAACATCGTAAGAAATCATGAAAAAATACGATGCATATTTCGTGTTCTTGAATTGTGGACCGATTACAAGGACAATTTTTTTTGTAGGACTTTTCTAGGTTTGGGTATAGCACAACGAGCCACTCGACTCCTTCCGTATGAAGACACGTTTAGATATTATCAATTTGGCATGATTTACATGGGACTGAATTATATTTTCTTAATGTTCATGATCTTACTCATTGACTCAACGTCAAATAAAAATTTATTAAACAGACTGTATGTATTTTTTTTGTATCAGAAAAACCTGCAGATTTGGAGGATCTATAAAATTGGCCATGAAATAAATATAAGTGTATTCGAACAGTTTCGAACAAATTAATGGTTATGATAAACATTTTGTAAGATATTTGTATTTGTAATCGCATTCAAAATAATTATATCTCTAACAAAATTTATATTTAAGTTATTATAATATTTAATTCGAATATACAATAGTTTGCATCAGCATGGGTGGCAACAATATGGAGCAAATCCTTTGGGATCCTTTCGGCAAAAAATAAAAAGTTTTTTCGGAAAAAATATTTACTGTTTCAGAATGGAAGTGTGAAGAGCTGAATATAAAAGCTACTGATAATTTAAATCCCATCGTAAAAGTAGTACATAATGAACTGTTGACATAGGCTTTTTTCAAAAAATTTGACAACCCATTGAACAACAGTTAAATCTGCAAAATGCTGGACATCTGATTTTATTGTCATCCATTCTGCCAAAGAGAAATTAGTTTGTTTGTCCTTATTCATATAAAAAATTTCCTCAAAAATTTAGCAAGCTAGATGGATAAAATATGGCAACAGTTTATCACCAGAACTATTAATGTATATTAAATTTTAAACTCAATCAGTTAATTACTTTATCGTTCTATTAACGTAAATGTAAACGCGATTGCTTGAAAGTTTAATTACTTCGATAAATGAAATTTAATACATGATCTTGGGACCATAATTGTACATCTGTGCCAAATTTCGTGCCCATTGGGAAGAAAAAAAAAAGGCGTTAATAACGTATCTATAATACGTTATTAGATATTTTCGATTATATTAACAAGCACAAAACGCGCCTGATTGGACCATTATGCATGAAAGTCGGAAGCGAATGCTGGTGATGATAAAATTCTATATGTGTGCTCATATCGCTTAATATGTTGCTGCTGCATTATTCCTGCACTTGCGGGGTTTAATGCTAATAAAGTAGTATATGGTATATTGTGTGTACATATATAAGAAATTCCAAGAGCGAACATTCATGCCAGTTTCAAATAGATTTTGAAGAAAGCTGATTCTTTATTTTGAAAAATTGTTCCTTCCTGTAGATGAATTTTGTCCAAAATGTGTCATTCACCGCCAGTTTTCTCGTACAGGTGACATATCGAATTTCATTCATGTATCTTGGTGGTTTTTAGGATTATCGTCTTTATAGATGTATTGATATAATGAAAGGAAAGTAATAATCGAAACTAAAGATGTAAAAAACACTTGGTCAAATTTTAAAAATCATGGCCACATTTTTTTGAAAATTGTTACACATTTCTAATCGCATGACAGAATTCAGACCACATTATAAAAATATCAACAGGCACAAATTTATGTATAAAGATTTTTTTTTAACGTTGTTCGACTTTATCTGAATTAGTTTTCGATAATGCAAGTCATAAAATGTTGATAATATCTTAGAATGTATTTATTACATAAAATGCTTACACTGGAATAATATATCGATTTTATAAAAGAAATGTTCTCAATTTTTATGCAATTAATATTTAAAATCGTAGATTTATAAAAATAAAGATTCTTATTATTTAATTTTTTTTTCTTCTTCTTTCTCTTTGGGAATAATTCAAAAGTATATATTTCTTGTAAAAATTAAAATAAATATTAAATAAAAATTATATATGAATAAAAAATTGAAAAATTAAAATCATGTATAAATCTAGACAAATCTATAGTCTCAAGTCATCATTTTAGCAGCAAAAGTCTTTGAATGGGTCTATAGGCTAATTAGCCATTGTCTTCATACTTTCACACCAATTATTAACAGTCTTCATACCAATTACTTAATTTATAATCAAATGATACAAATATCAGACGATTACGATGATTTTTCAATAATTAATGTAAGTGCATTCAGGTCTTTTTCGTAAGATTGTTTGCTCGTAAACTGATTTCGTATTTATTCGATCAGAATGAAATTAAGAAAACAAATCTTTTTCAATTTTATTTATATTATTTAGAATTTCCTCAATATATTTATATAGAGAGAAATTTCTTTAAGAGAGAAAAGGGGATGGAAGCTATGAACAAGAGCTGTCATGAGAGGAAATCTTTTCAAATCTCAACCTTCCCAAGGTCGATCAGTTGCCTTGAACATTCAATGAAGGGATGTGAGAGAATATATATTTTTTTAATTGTAATTATTCTAACTCATTTTTATTCAAAGACCGTTCGCAACTTAATGAATTCTGTAACTAATGTAAATCATATGTAATAAAATAATATCACAATTAATGAGCTAAATCGCTGTTTTTAAATTACAGTGGAACTTTGCTTCACTGTAATTTTTATGCGAATGTTACTACAATTAAAAAAAACGATTTATACAAAAACTTAAAGAGAAGAACAATTGAGTTTTAAAACGTGTTCAACAAGAGAAATTGACTATTTTTAAACTAAAAATAGTAGTACAGATAATTATTTTTTACTATTTAACAGGTTTAATAAACAATATTAAACTAATGAATTGTGACAGATTCTTACAAATGAAATGACAGCAAGTATATTTTAAAAAAATCATTTTAATAAGTAATTAAGTAGAAGTGGCCTTGAGAGAGTTGACCTCGAAGCGGACTTGCACACTAAAATTACTTGCCGAAGACGCCTTCTTAATTTAAATAAAAGTCGCTGCTACTATATGTACAGTGGCTCCCATAAGTATTCGTATAATTGAGAATTTTAGTGAAATACTTACTCTTCATCAATAAAAAATTAATTTGTTGCACTGATAATTTTTTAATACTATCTATACTTGTTTATAAAAAAAAACTTCATAAAATATTCTAAGAATATACAAAACCTTTTTTAAAAAAATCAATAATGTAAAAGAAATAAAAACGTTATTTCAAAAAAGTTTTTATACGCTTTTAAAGAAATCTCTATTTATTAATAAATATTGTGTAATTTTAATCAGTTAATACTTAGTAGTGTATTCTGAAGTATCCACAATAGTTTTTAAATAAATGGTTATGTAGCGGGTTATTATTGGACCAATGTTTCTTCATTCTTCCATCAGCACAATTTTTAGTTCAATCTCCATATTATTTTTGTATCTTCATTTATTCTCACTTTTAATTCTCGCAAAATATGTCCTACTGGATTTAAAGCTGAAAATTAAGGTGTGGGGATTGGAAGAAGAATTATATAGACACCAGAGGCAAGATAGCTTTGTGTTTAGAATCACTATCGAGATAAAAAAAAAATATTGAGTATTTTCACTACTAAAGTTTTGAGCAGATAATTTTAAATGATCTTTTAATATAATTTTTTTAAAGTATTTAATTCATTATTCCATCAATAGATTTCAAATTGCCTAACCCTGATACTGATATGCACCCTATCATATATACACTTCCATTGTTATGCAATTTTGTTTGGATTAAGTCGCTCTTTTTTTCTTCTCCATACAATAAATCTCCATAAAAAGTTAAATTTGTCTTCATTTGTAAATAAGGCATAGTTTCATTTGGCTTATTTGTCGTTGATTTTGAGAAAGAAAGCTTAAGCATTCTATTTTTTTTTTTTTTTTTTTTTTTGCACAATTAAAAATTTTTTACAAAAAATACATACAAACCAGCAAATTTGAACACTCGTCGTATGATTTGTGCAGAAGCAAACATGTTGGTAAACTATGTCAAAAATTCATACAGCACTGTAGTTTGGATTTTTCATAACTTTTTTAACTATAAATCTTTTATTACATTATGTTAACTTCGATGAAAGATCTTTTCTTACCTTATTTTCTATTTGATTTTCTTCTTTAAATCGTTTCATCATATGCTGCTCTATAAATTGGCTTAAATTTAATAATACAGCTATTTGCCGAATAGATTACCACTATGAGGAAAAATAATTACTTTTCAAATTTACTTCTTATTTCCTTACGACTACGAGCTATTTTAAAATAATAAATAGAATATAGAGAAGTAAGCAAGCAAAGATTAGAGCCAAACGTTTTTAGAATGTTACCAAAATATACATATGAATAAAAGAAAAGTGACGGACGATAATTTTGGCTACAAATTTAGCCGAAAATGTTTCGATGCACGATCACTTTTGTGATACATTTTATTTCCGCTATCTTGGAATTTGCGGTCAACAATTTTATTAAGAAATAAAATAAAATAAAATTGTATTTTTTTAGAGATATAAAAAAAAATTAAATAGAGATTATAATTCCAATAGAAATATTTTTATTCTAACTTAAAATTCCAAATTTAACCAGTTTATTTTCACACAGTTTAACTTCCGTTTTTATTAATTTTTCAAAATTTGATAAATAATTGAATAGATTCACACGATTTAAAAATAAGAAAAATCATCGATACTCCGTCGCTTGGCAAAGAAGATATTTTAAACTTGTCTATTTTTATTTTTTGATACTTTTTTGAAAATGTAATTTGTAACGTTTTTATTAGCTATAAAAGAATTCTTAAGTTTCTTTAGTTAGAGTGAAAAATTACTGTCGTTAAAAGTCTCTTTATCATCTTTACCCTTTATCTTCTACGAAGTAATAAATAAATAATAAGCAAAATTCTGGTATTTTCCAGCGATTATCATCCAAAAATATTATTTTAATTTTTTTTTAATTGCATATTAAAGTTTAAAAAATTAGCTTTTCTGGACACAATTTCAATTCAATTCAGCAGATTTCATTCATTTTAATAATTTTTTAGAATAAATTTTATACATAAACCTAACATTATTTTTTTAATTGTTAGAAATTAAGAATGCATAAGAAGAACTATTCCAGAAAATAAAAGCAGCATTCTGGGAGAACATGAAAAGAAAAGTTTAAAAACAAAAAATAAGCAATTTATATCATATATAACTATTAATTTGGGTTATTTTCATATTTTTTATTAATGAAAAATTTATTATATTATTAATTATTTTAAAGCGTTCATTAAATTGAGGTACATATATAACACATATTAATTTATGATTCAGCTGTTTTCAAAAATCGTCTGGTTCAATTGATATTCTTAGTTAAAAAAACATTTCGTACGATAAAAGGATTTTATGTATTTTAATATTTTATATAATAAATTATACAAAATAGTTTTTGCATCAAAAATTCTAAATTTGAAAGTATTTTAATCCTTAGCAATGCTTGGTATATCAGCTATGTATGACAGAACAGAGTTGACAGGAAGTACGGCGTATTCAACTAATTGACATTGAATTTATTAAAATAAATTTAAATTACAAGTAATGTTTAAACATTAAATAAACACAAAATTTTTAAAAAAGAAAAAATGAATTTCTAGTAAACTCGTTTTAGAAACGAGTAATAAGTTTGAGTATCTAACTTCCATTGACAAGACAGATCATTAAATATAAACTCAGTAATAGAATATAAGTAAATGTTTTTTGCTTATAGCTACTTAAGAGTGGTAGGGATTCCAGCTTGTGCTCTTCATACCGATCAGTTTGCTTTCTACTATTCCCTTGAAAAGTTTTGAAAAGAGTCTTTTTTAATTAAATTTAATTATTCGGCTGTGGGAAATAAAATCCTCCACGACAATCAATTTGGATTTTGGGAAAGCCGCAGCTCTGAAGTCGTTATATATAAAATCAATGATAACATTAAATCTTTGATGCCGGCGTCCTGGCATAGGGGTAGCGCGTCTTCCCCGTGATCTGGGCGTCCCGGGTTCGAGTCCCGGTTTGGGCATGGTTGTTCTATCTGTGAGATGTGTGAATGTGCCCTCCTGTAAAAAGGGGTTGTGCAAGCGAATGAATGATGCGTGAGTGGCAAAGTCGTACTCTTGGCCCTAGTTGGCGCTGCTATAAAAAATAAGAGACGTTCCCCCTCAGGCTTAAATCGCTGTCTTCGTAACAGCGGGCTTGTCAGTGGCAAGTGCCGTAAGAAACAAACAAACAAACAAATCTTTGATTCTAAATATACATGTTACTCTTATTTCTTTAGATATTAAAGAGGCCTTTGATAATATGAATTGGTCAGTTCTTTTCAACATTCTCTACATTTTAAAAGTACTACTGTTTTATAAGAATTTTCTTAATTCATTATCTGAACTCTAAGAGAGTATTTTACAAAAAGGACGTCGTAGATGTTTCAGGGGTTATCTCCAGGGGTCGATGATCGCCTCTTTTATTTAGACAATTTATATTAATAATATTTTTAACATAAATTCATCTGATATTCTTATCTAAGCATTTGCAGACGACCTGACCCTTATTATCGAAGAACGGATGTCTAGAGAAATGGAATCAAATACTAATAAAACTCCTCTTGTTTTTAATGTACTAATTTGAAATTTCGTCTGTCCGTTGAAAAGTGTCAGATGAATGTTTTTAGAAATTCAACCTCACGTCAGTTTTCAAAAAGAAACTCCGCCGTTTTAAATCGAAAGCCTACTTTTAAAATTAACAACATAAAAATTAAAATTAGTAACAACCAAAAAAATTCTGGGTTCCATAGAGACAATAAATTTATCTGGTTCACTCATATTATTGAACTTCCTAGAACAACATTAAATCTTATTATTAATTTTAATCGCATTCTAAAATTAAACTGGCGCATCGACAAAGATTTTGTTAAATTTTTGTGTAACTATGATTTAAAAGGCTCTATTTTAAGGAGCTGGTTTTTGGAACCTTTACTAAAATTCAGATAGACCAGTTGTACAGTGTTCAAATAACTTTTTGCTCAAATTATATCCAACAGTGTTCTCAATACCCTGAATGGAATCATTTTCCTTCGTATCACAGCTGCATTTAATATATTAAACTTCAAATCTGGGTTAAGTGTTATATGGGTTCTTAATAATCTTTTTATTACTGATTTTTTTAACATTTTTTAAAATTAAGAGCGTTTGCTTTGAACATTAATCGATCGTTTTTTAAAAAAAGTTGGCAATAGTGATGATATGTGGATCCAGGAATGAGTGTATAATACTGAATTCCCCATGTGTATTCTTTAAAATTAACATTAAAATTCATGATTAAATATTTTCAACTCAGTATTTCTGCAGAATTGGCCGAAGCAGCAGTCAATTGGGTTGTTTAAAGTAAATGTAAAATCAATATCTTTACGGAGATCCTTCTTCCGTATCTGCCATTTTGACTACTAATTCGAATTTTATAATAAGATTAAAAAGAATATGTTTGAAGATAAAAATTTGATCGGTCTCCCCGGTTGAAAGCTCATGTTGAAAAGAAATGGAAAAGTCGACCATTTCCTAAAAACTGCTATTACTTCTGGGGAAGAGAGGTCTAGTCCCGCTTCTCTTTGATATGTTTAATATATTTTAATGAAACAAATAATTCAGGAATAGAAAAAGTTTAGGGAAATTATAATCAGCTTCTGGAGGAAGGTTCAGGGACTTCTTGAGTCAGGAGGATCGAACTTCTTAATCAGGAACAAATTTTTAAAGTTCTTTTTCAGCCTTGTCTCAATAAATCTTTACAGTTTTCATACATTGGATCCTCCGCTTTGCATATGCGGACAGTAGCTAAAGCAGATCACAATATCTTTAATTGCAAACATATTAAAGATTTTCATTTTATTATTCCAATAAAAAGCACCTATAAGAGGTTGGTTTAAAAATAATTGAAAGATAAAGTGGCTTTAAAAAGATAGCTGATGCTTTTAAAATTAGTGTTAATATATATATCGATTTCTCTAAAAGAATAATTCTATAGGCCACATCTACATTCCTACGACAACATTTTATCGTATTTATTTACTAATATGAAAAAAAAGGAAACATCTCTGCTTAGTTAGAAAGTGAAGTTTTATTTCATGTACAGGAATTCCACTTAAAATTGCTTTAATAACACACTTAAAAGAGAATTTTTCGCTAAACTCAGCTGCTTCTTCTTATTTTTGATACAAAAACGTCTTTTTTGAAACTTCTTTACTTTAAACAAATAAATACAATTCTATTTTCTAAAGGACTTTTGATACTTATTTTGTTTAAAATATAGCTCAAATGCCATATTCTTTTAAATTTAAAAACGCATAAAACTTCTGTGATTGCAATTTTTACATTTTTCAGTCAGTTTAGCTTAATTCATTTTTAAAAAGTTTCAATGCTTTTAAATAAAATAGTTAAGGGTTTTTATTTTTAATAGTAATAAATATGTGTTTGATATTACCAGATTTGATTTATAAACTAGTTGAAGATGCTATTAATTTATTGAAATATTGAAAGAAAGTATATATATCAAATTTAATCTTAACTTTAAATATTTAAAAAATATATTTGAATTTAAGATACTTACCAATAGTTTCGAGGTTGTAATTATTGCACCTTCCCTGGTGTCGATGTGAAATTGATAGAATTTATGCGAAAAGAAAGCGATTTTATCATATATGGAAGTTTAAAAAGTTTATTATTTACAAAGTGATTTTCAATTAACAGAATTAAGAAAGGGTATTCCTAATTATTCAAGAACTGAAGTTATAAAAGAAGGCATTTTTAGAATGAGAATTTTAAAATGAAAAACATTTGTTTACTTCGTGATTATTCATGAAATGGGTTATTGACAATATTTCAAAGATCTAGGGAATTTTGAACTAGTTAATTAATTCCATTAATTGTTTTATTGAATTAAGCTAAAATTCATATAATAACAGTCAGATATCAAGTAATTACTCCACTTAATGAAATGGATAGTCATATGTACAAAGTGCAATTATGCAGTTCAAAATGAAATTGCACTAAATGAATCAATTATTGTTAGTGAAATAGCTATAATAATAGTTCAGAATGACAACGGATAATATTAATAAACCATGTAAGTTTTCCAATAGCAATTTTTTACAAAATGTCTATATTCTGAAAATATAATAAAAAAAAACAAAATAAACTGCTATACATTCTGACTGTCAATACGAATATTCTGAATGTATATATATATATAAAAAAAACAAAAAAAAAACAGCCTTGACCCATTTAGATAAGCTATACATCTTCGAAGAACATCTTAAGTCCATTTAGAAGCCTTTGATTGTTATTTTTTTTTTAAATTTCTATAACAAGCGCATCCTTTCTCATTTGAGTGCAAAAGAAAAAAAAAGAACTTTGTATTTTCCTGTATACATTCCATCATTATCATTCACAGGAGCACCCCCATCTACACCCATGGACAATCTCGAGGACAAATTCATCTTCATTCGTCTAGAAAACAGGTGCCTTCCCACCACCGAGACACACCCAAAAAGTTGTATTTTTTTTTTCCTACTTTTTTTTTCTTTCTGAAAATACCGTTATACTTCCTTCACCAAGAAAGTGATGAGTAGAAATTTTTTATTAGTTGTTTTTTTATCTTTGCCGTCTGATCAAGGATTTCTTTATAAAAAAAAGGTCGATAATTAAGGTGTTTCTCCGAATAAATTCAATTCTTAGACGATCTTAGCCTCAAGCTAATTAAATGGTCTCACTCTCATCACCAGTCATATCATTTTCTAAGCTAAGGAATTAAAAACATGTAGTGTGACCATGAAAGAAAGAGTATATAAAGACACTAAGTGTCCAGCGAAAGACACAAGTTAACAACTGTTGTTTCAGTCTGTTTGCCTACATCCATTTGTCTTCAGAATGAAATTCGTAAGTGTTTGCCAATATTTTTAGAATATTTATTTGCTGCTGAACTTTCATCAGAGTTCTTTCCTTTTCTGTTATTACTCTAGAATCTCTTCGCCATTTCTCTTCATTCCTGCTTTATACTCGATGTTCTTTCATATAAATTTCGATTTGGTAGCTAAATTTGATCAATAGGTGGTTTTGAAAACACCAAATTGACGAAACTTTTTTCAGTTAACTTTCCATTTAATCTTGGGTTCTGAAATAAATATCTGACTTAGTTGATAATAGTGTTGCTTTGTTAAATTTTTTAAAAAATTATATATTGTATCATAAATCTTTCTTTAAGTAATTTAAAAGGTTTAACAAGTATTCTTTTGAATAATGTTTTAAATTTCGCTAGAAAGTTAGCCAACGACTTCGACTTTTTTCCCCTGGAATCTTTCAAAATTCTTACCAAAATTTTAAAAACTCGAGAAATTGTACCTTTTCACCAGTAACATAAGCAAATATATTTTCCATCTATACCATCTAAGTTTACAACTTTCTGTTGAATTTATTTTACTTGGGAGAAGATACAAGTACCCCAAACTTTAGCGGGACATGCTAAAATTTATATTTAGTGTAGTCCAGCAATTGCTAGTAAAATATCTTTGATATTACTTGGAATTTCAGAAATAATTTACATTCTAAAGTATCATAAGTCTTTATAGCGTTTTGATTATATTACTATAATAAGAAGAAAATTATCTTATTATAACAGTATAATTTTTAACAATGAAATGAAGAATTTTTAATTAGAAATTTATGTGATAAATATTTATGTGTGAAATGAAAAATAGACCTTATTCCATAAAATTGATATAGGGATGAGTTTTGGTAAATGTTTGTCAAGAAAATATTTATTATTCCTTTAAATTTCATTTTAAAAGGAATATACCCTTCTTATTTGAGCTCATTATATTTAATTATACGCTCCTAAATCTATTATTGTGTATCAAGAAAACTAAAACGTGAAAGCAGTACAAATCTCAAAAACACAATAATTTCTTGATGATATTTCGAACCACAATTTTTTAGAAAATTTGAAGACCTCAGTTATGAACAGTATCCATTTTTCTGAATCTCTCTTTTGTTCTCTCCATATTTCATATTCTTACTTTCAGTTCTGTTATTGAGTATGAATGATTCTCCTAGTTTCATTACATTTTAAGATGATTAATTGGTTAAATCTGATGAAATAAACAGAAGTTTTCCTTACATCTGAAGACATTAATTTGATTTTAAAAGAATTATAGGACAATAATCTTTATAAAGATAAAACTTCAATAATTTTCATATAGATAAAACTGCAATTTTCTGATAGTATTCAGAATATATTTATAAACTCTTTCCAGGAAAACCCTATTCACTCTAAATGAAATATTATAACATAACTTTCATAACTAAACTAGCATATTTTATGCAGTCACAAACGACCAATAACTGAATTGTTCTCTATCTAAAAAGAACTTTACTTACCTTTTAAAAGTGATACACGATTACAGTTTGAATCAATATTAATTTGAATCAAATATACTGAAATTGATACTAAAATTTAATATTAACCTATTTTATTTAAGTTAATAAGAGATTATTAACCTATTTTATTTAAGTTAATAAGAGATCATAACTTTTCTAGAAATAATAAAGCTTTAATTAGCTTTGAAATGACTTTTTTTCTTTTGATTATTTACCTTGAACCATAAAAAAGGTGAAAATTCATTGAATCCGAATTAAGGTGATTATTATTAAATCGCTTTCAATAATAATAATCGCCTTAAGAAACCGATTTCTATTAATTTTAAATTATTTAAGGTGAAACAAATTTATTAAAGCCGAATTGTTGATATTATGCACTTTGTACTTCATGTTACTTTATGTATTCTGAAACGTGTCAACATGTATCAGCAACACATATACAGGGAAATTCTTTTAATATTCGTTAGTTTTCCCAAAAGTTACCTTTGAAATACTTTTATCAGTAGTTTTTAAGTACCAAAATGTAAAAGGTATTTAAGAATTTTGCTTATTTTTTTTCTGAAATACACCTTCAATAATACTCCAGAGCGATTTGAAATCTTGTTATAAATTTTCCTTTAAATGATTTAAATCGCTTCAGAGTTTCTGCTCTTACCAAAGAATTATTTCTACTTTCCAAAAAAGACTGAACCTGCTTCGGCACTCTTTGGGAACTTACAATTTCTTACCAATTTTTTTTTTTTTAATATTAGGAATTGTTCCTCTTCATTAGTGTTTCTGAATAAATTTTTTAAAAATATAATTTTATAAATTTAGAAATTCTTATTGAAATCATCTTTAATAAAGAAAATTGCAAGTTCTAGAACTCAAGTAAGGTACTGCAATCTCTCAGTTACCTATCTTGTTATAGCTACTTATTATTTGACGAATAGTATTAACATCATATAATATTTCCAGATTCATTTTACAATGCTAACATAAAATATATGTTTGTATTATGTAAATATTCTGTAATAAATTAATCTTATTTTATTAAAACAAATCCAACTGCTTCGTTTGAAAAATATCTATCCTATTATGTTGATACGAATCTTCTTATTTCGCATTTCAGCTCGTTCTTCCTCTTCTTTTCGCCGTGGCTATGTCCGCCGAAATTGGTGTCAACCACGCAGGTGACTCCTACAACTTCCACTATGCCGCTGGTGATGCAGGTGGCCACAGCCGAGTCGAAAGCGGCCATGGCAGCTCTGTTTCTGGCAGCTACAGCTACGTCGATCCCAATGGCAACCTTAGAACCGTCAGCTACACCGCTGGACCTGATGGCTTCAAACCTTCTGGAGACATTGGAGTAGACAAGAAGACTGCCGATGATGCCGCTGCTATCGCCGCCCTTGCTCCCAAGGCTCCAGAAGTACCAGCAGCCCCTGTGCATCACTTCAATTATGCCCCCTACTATCATCACCCCGGAGCTTATGTACACCATGCACCCAACTACGCTCACTGGGGAGCTTTCTGGTAAATCTATTGGATTAGGCTTATGGATATTCTGTGAGAAATATACTGTTTGTCGAGGCTTTATGTGAAATTTGATGAACCTCTCAATAGACTGGCTTTGGGTACAAACTGTTATATTTGGGATAAAGCGCTTTCTTGACTACCGCTTAATTTAAAACATGCAATAGGCTTCCCAATTTTACAAATAGTCATTTGTTGTTCCTCTATACATTTTGCAAGGAGTGTGAAATGATGTAAATTGTTTTGATAAAACTGTAAATTACTATAAATAAAAAGTTTGAAAGAATTTGTTTTGCTTTTGTATTTAATGAACCAAGAATATTTCTCAATGATTTAATTTTTTCTATATATTTGTTCATAAGAATATTACATTAGTTTTCATTGGAAGGACTTGGGCTAACTTAAATCAAGAAGTAATATTATACATACCTCCTTGATTTTGCCGCAATATTTCTTTTTTATTTCTATTTCCAGTAACTTGTAAGTCATACACTTAATTATTAACTGTTTTGACTAACTAGTCGATTTCCACTACTTATGTTTTAAAAATAGCGAAAAAAAATGTGAAATTGAAGCTGAAGATGAAACAAACTAATTAACAAACTAATTTACTAAGACTTATTAACACAAAAACACAGAATAAATACAAGAAAAAGCAATTATTTTAGATTTATTTAGATAACATTATATTTCCAACATATTTACAAAAGAAATCAACATTTAAGTGAAATACTAATTTCCAGTTCTTTAGTGCATGAATTACAATGTATTGATTCAAATAAATTCATCTAAATAATACATATAGGTTATAAAACTGTAAACAGAAATTATCATGTATGAATCTCAAGTTATAAACAGTAAATTGAATCTTAGTAAATGAAATAAAAACAATACTAATTCTTATGTTTATTGTAAAATTGTATTACATTAATACAAAATATAAGAAAAGAATTCATAAAATAAAATAAATATGCATTACACGAACCCTTACTCAAAAAAATATAAGAAGACATACACTGAGTTCAACAGATAAAAAAGTGTACATTCTGGTAAAAAAGCGTCAATTTTAAATTTTGCTCTTTACTATTAAAAAATAAGATATTTTCCTTTTAAAGTGCCAAATATTTTAATTTTCATGATGATTTACAGTTAATTCTAATTTTATTTTCTAGATTTTCACTTGTTTTATACACAATAAATATGTGCTAGTAACACAATATGAAATACTTCAAATTAAATTTCAAATATAAACTTTTGATTTAAAAAGGTGGTCAGAATTGAGATTTTCAACAAAATTTCAAAGAATTTATTTTCCTTGTTTCAGGCTTTCCATAAATTTCATTACAAAAAGAAATATTTGTCTGAATTAACAAGAATCTTAATATGAAAAACTTCTCAAGCCATGCAATATGTTAAACATATATCATCTATGGAATTAATAAATTACAGCTGCCAAATATGGTAATGTAACGAAAGGACACTTTTGCTTAAAGATAAATTCGATCAGTTGGAAAATATGATTTAATATATAGAGTGACGCAAAATTACAGAAACAAACTTTCTTGGGTGATAGAAAAAAATGGAAGCCAACCGTATTCATGTGACAATTTTTAAAAAAAATTTTAGTCATTAAATGATTTAATCTATTTTCAAATCAATGCTTGACATTCTGAAGTTTTTTGACAAGAATTAAAATTTTAATGTGGCCTAGATAACGCTTCATCGGAAAGTAATCTAAAAATTAATTCTTTTTCAATCATATTAGAAATTCATCTTTAATGCCGTAAAGAGCATGCTGTCACAAAAATTCATACATTTGTCAATATATTCCATTAAAAAATTTTCAGTTCTAGTTCTGTAGGAGCACAAACCTAAAATAATGCAAGAAATGTTTGAACACTTTTATTCGAACTTAAATTTTTTTGCATAAATCTTGCAATCTGGATTTTATGTGCAAATGCCTTGTTTGGATCGACTTGATCTTTCATGGGTAATTACCCTTTTAGGGATCCCGTCTCACTTTGAAAGTTTGTAATACAATTTTGAGTCACCCTACAGTTACAATTACAATGAAATTTAATTTTAGCATGGAAATAATAGTTAAAATTACATGATTTCATACTAAATTCTGACAACTAACACACAAAGAATTCCTCGCATCAACGATTATAACTATCCATACATACACTTCTTCTTTTCTCATCTACTCGTCCTGTTTGTAGAGACATTATTTGATTGTCCATCTGTTATTGGTCCAGCTAGAAAAAAAAGAACAATGAAAACTTTTATTGATAAGATTTGATTAAACCGAAAATGAACGTCTTAAGTTTAAGTGAGATAGATGAATGAATTAAAAAAATGATTGTGTTATATTCACAACATTTTTTTTAAAAAATTTTCATATACAAAATATAGACAAAGAAAATAATCTACAAGTCTTCTAATGGAAACGATAATTCATTAAAAAAAAGTGAACAAGACGAATAAATTTTATAATGTATTTTTTTTTTCAAAATGGGACATCTCCATCATATTTTGCATGAAATTTTCCAAAAACTGCTTTATTTACTAAGCTTATATGAGAGCGTGATAAATCATAAACACAAATAGAAAAATAAATGAAATTTGGTATGCTATTAGAGTATCAAAGAAGATACGAATTGAAATTTAGAAACAATTAGTCGAAAAAACTCTAAATTTCCATACTTGATTCTCTTCATATATAATGGATATAAAATGTACTATTTTGTATTAATCTATGAAAAATTCGAAGGAATTTCAATGATTAATTACTTACTAGTCACCTTTTATGACCAGTTGGTTTGCCAAAAATATTGATTATTGATTAGTTTCTTTTAAATCACTTATATATAACTTGCTCATAGTTCCCCGGACACTGTGCTTTCAAATATTAAATTATGGAAGACTAAAGTTGCATTACTTTGATAGCCTTACATCTATTCTATTTATTCTGTACATGAACCTTCTAAATGGAGTCAAGTTCCATTACATTACTGAGACTCTAAAAAGTAATTTTTTTTAATGCACAGACAATAAACAGATTTTTTTTCGTTAGCTTTAAACAAAGGGGGAAAATTATATGATTAAATATTTAATGAAGCTAAGAAAATGGTTTGAAACTCATTGAAATTATGCAAATTATCACTGAAAATTTTTGTCGAAATTGAAAAAAAATGTCAAATTTAGAGAAAATATGCATGGCAATTAAATTGATTAATTTGTCATGCAAAATTAAAAAGATTCTTTTTCAATTTTATAAAGATGTAAAAATGTAAAAATTATTTTTGACTAATTATATTTTCAGAAGTAATTGCTGGGTTTTGACAAAATATGGTTTTAATCTTAATTAAGTGAAGTTTTTATTAAACATTTTAAAAAGTCATTTCGAAGTTTCAAATTTCTATGTCACATTTGGAAGTCCTGTTCTATAGAGTGCCAACACACACATGTGCACATAACATGTACGCATTCATATTTTTTATTAGTAGTAGATTCATATCTAATATAAAAAGGCACTACTTTTTTAAAGGAAATTAGTATTCTATGACTCATTGCGCGACCTTTAGTGGATGATTTTGATGCCATCATCACTGTAAAGCCCGAAATCTGCGTTTCATGTTATGAATGAATTTTAAAAACAGGTCAAAGTTTTTATGTTAAGTTTACAAAAGGAAAGTTTAAATAAATTATTTATCATTACAAAGTGCAATAGATTATGTTTTAATAATGGTTTCATACTAAAATAGGGCCAATTCTATAGTTAAAAGGAACGTTCAACGTTACAATTTATTTTATTCGTATACCCGCCTTGAAAAGGTTATATTTAAATTCAGCAATTCGAATTTGTTTGAGAGAAAAGTGCAACAAAACGGGTTTCCTCGTATTTTGGGTTTATAGAATCTACAATAATTCATGAAAATTTTTTTAATGAAAGATACATTTAAGTGTTTATTGTTTATGTTTTAAATAGCATACAAGTGATATTATTTTTCTATTTTTGATTAATTTTAAAAAAAAACTTTTATAGTTAAAAATAAAACTTCAATTTGCTCGAGTTGGTGGTATAAAATAGGAATAATCTTGGGGTTATGCAAATATGAGCTGATTTATCAATTTCGTCTTTTTCACCTTCATGGGCTCATTCAAATACTGAGTCCAGCTCACAGTAGAAAGTGAGTTTAAATAAACATTGTGAAAATACTCGGCATTAGAAACTCCAATAGAAAAAAAAAAAAAAAGGAAATGCGCCGGTTTGTCTTATTTATTTCTTTTCTCTTCCTTTATATTTCCTTCCTATACATAGTCCTATGTTTCAATTAATATTCTTTTCCTGGCACTTTTACCGACTTTTTCCTTTAAAAATCCGTTGCCACTTTTTTTTTCATAATATTCATTTCTGTCAGAAATTTATCATTTTTCAGGGCCTCTCATCAAAATTACTATCTTGTCTTGCTTGCAATTCTTATTATCTGCCCATTTTTTAAAAAAATTAATATGTTAATAAATGTATTATTATTTTCTGATTCTGTCTACTTAATTATTATTCATGATACGTATATTATCAGTGAAAATGCATTGGAAGTCACGTTCAAAGACCGGTCAGATGTATGCATTAATGATTTCAGTCAAACAATTTACTTTTTAATATCCCAGCTACTTTTTCAGAATCATGAAACTTCATATCCTTATAGACGGGAGTTAGAAAAACATTTTTTTATTCAGATTTAGGGAAGTAGTAAACATGCAGTTCTGTCACAATCTCGCAGCTGGATTTTTCTTTCGAATGAATATTTTCCTTTGTATACGTCTTATATGAGGAAATAACAAGCCAGAGTGGTTTCCCTAATACTCTCCAATAAACTTGTCATGCCAGAAAACCCCTTGAATGGCACTGGTGTACAATAGTTAGGAAATATTAACTTTTGGTGTGATTTTTTAGCATTTTCATTAAATCTGTAATATTATTCTTGGCGATTTATTTGGCGATTAATCCCTGCCATGCATAAATAGTATCCAAAAATATAATTTGTGTTTTAGGCAAGTTTTTCTCAACCGATTGGGACAAAAATTTGACGCAAAACTGCACTTGAGTCACAAAATCGCGTACTAAATTTAATATATTTAAGTCATTGCGTTTTTGAATATCGCGTTTACTTCTTTCTCAGAGTAAAGACGGATAGACAGTGAACCCACAATTAAATTTGACTCAAAAATTGACAAACGTCTACACTATAGTTGCTAAATCTATATACTGAATTTTATCTATCTAACTCTCTTCGTTTTGTTATCGTGTTAACTTATATTCGAACAGGCGGATAGACTTCAACTGAACAGATTTTCATTTCAAATTTGATAGAAATCTTCAAATTTGGCGTAAAGAGCGTATGTCAAATTTCTACCGTCTAGCAGAAAGAGTTTTTGAGTTATCTTTGTCACATACAAACAGACGGACATTTTCAAAAAATGTGAATTTCGAGCTCAGGGAGGTCTAAAATGAGGAAATTAGTCAAAGACTTGTGTTCGAATTTTTCGACGATTACTATACTTTCTCTGTACAAAGTGTACGAGAAAGTAAGAAAAGCTCCTTTTAGCATACAATCTCCATGTATCAACCCTCAGACTGCTGGTTTTTTTAAAAAAAAATCGCAATTAAGGTACAACAATGGCAACAAGTTCAATTTTTTAAAACGAAGATAATTATTGTTATTATAGTACGTTTATAGTATGATATGATTGAAATATACAACAATAAAAGATGACACATTAGCCGGTGAAAGTGCAATATGCATCAAAAAATAGCTGACTTTCAGTTTGCTGAAATCGCGGGATAAGCGTGTGGAGGGTTAGACTTTTAATTCTTCAGCTCTTCAAAATACCGTGTTTTTAATTCAATAATTAACAATTAAGTAATTCTTTGAGATTATAATTCGATATAAAATTGACCAATAAGCCTTAAATATTTCCATGAACGCTTGGTTGAATGAATATCACATATACGTGTTAGAAACGGAAAGTCATTTAATTAGATAGTTGTGTAAGCATACTGTTTGGCCCTATTGATGCATAAATAAAAATAAGGAGAATAAATACCTTCATTACCTGGTAATACCCTGCTGAAGCAGGTGCGTCTGATGTAGAGGTAGAAGGCGTACAATACTGCAGAAATCAAACAGATGATTCCCATGACTCGGAAAGCCACACGGCCGTTGAAAGCGTCCATTACAAACCCGCCAATAGAACTGCCGGACGCTTTGCCTGTGAGAGATGAAGAGTATTTAGAGATATATTTTATTTTTTATAAAATGCTCAGAGATGAGATAAAGGTTTACAGGGTTTTTTTCTTAATCTAAACTTAAAGCTCCTTTTCTTTCTCTAGTTAAAATTCTTTTTGAATGGATGATGTAGATTCGATTCAGTATGGTAAAGATATTTAATTTTTAGATTTTTCAAACCTCATTTAATGTGACCCCTATTTTTAACCCGTAACTTAAAAAAAGAATGATCATTGACTTTTGATTTTGTCTTGCTTCGATAATGATTGTTTGCTTCAGCTAGTTGTTGCAGTATTGATAGAGTCCATTAATGCCCTAGGAATTTGGTTGTCAGAGAAAATAATTTTGAATATTATGCATGCTTTTAGAACAACGAATTAGAGATATTTCAATTCTTAGAAGCTTATGGAATTAATTCGAGGGGCATAAATCACACCATAATTCTAAAATGATATTTTTTCTTTCTTTTCTAAACAGGTAAACCAAACATATTTTGTCAAAAATTTTGAGAATTAAAAAAATGCAGTAAAATTTTAAACCAAGAATTATTCCTTTTAGAAGAAAGTTTTAAATTATTCAGTCAAACAAACAATAAAATATCATATAATCTAAGTACTGAGGTGATAATTTTTATTTTTTATATGATATAATAACAAATTTTAGCAAAAATATCTCATGATAAAGACCGTTGAACAAATAAGGTTCACGTTGCACTGAGGGGCTAATATCATTCTTCTTTCATTATACTTTCATCTCTCCATTGAAATTCTAGAAATATTTATAAAAGTTTTGAAATTAATTAATTGTACATGTTATTTTTATATTTTTGGAGAAAAGAATAGAATGAGACAATTTTCATTTATTTAAAACTTTTCTCAAATTAAATATATTCTGAATCTTAAAAGATTTTACAGTCAGTTTGTAGGGTTGGAGCCAGATAACAAACATAAATCAGCATGCCATCGAGCTTCTAATCGTCCATTACTTTATATTGTTCTGTGACGCCACATGACATACCTTTTTATTTTTGCACCATGCTCATAGTATTCCAAAGCTATTTTAGTAGTTTTAGCGGGACGCTTGACGCATATCACGTGAGTTTGAATTGTTTCAATGTTTCATTGCTGGAATTTTCACTACATGAATTCCTTTGATAGTGAAAACTTCTTATGATAATTTTAATCCTAACTATTACGATTACTGTATGAAGAGACTTGCATTAAACAGAATGCATTGTTCGAAGCTGCATTGTGCCGCTCAGAGCTTGCTGTATGTTTGTACGTAGCTTATCAATTATTATAAGCAAATGAAGTAATTTCTGATGATTATGATAAATTTTGAGCAAACTGTAAAGTACCAAACGATCAAAAAGATTCAAAGATATCCACAGCTGACGCGAACTTAGAGGGAGAATTTTTTTTCCGCATATTTCAAATATAACACTGCATTGTTGATTAGTTAATGTTAATCAGAATAAATAGTAGTGATAAATGACCGTTGTGTAAACGCCTTTTTGAATGTATAGTTGATGAGTATTATTACAATTTTTCTGGTCCTAGCTTTATCATTTTTAGCATTATTTATTTTACTGAAATTAACATAAATCTAGAATTTTCAAAAAAAAGACCAAATTCGGCAGAAATTCATTTGACGAATTATGCTAAATTCAGTTTAATTGTTTTAAAATAAATTATATATCCCAAGCTTTCTGTGAGTTTAAGAAAAGAAATAAAGTTATAAAGAAAATTCAAAAGATATTCGCATCTGTAGTCTGAAACAACGTAACTAGATAAAATATTAGATTTGACTCATGTGCCCTTATTTTATTTTTTAAATTAACTATTAATTACATAATAGAGACAAACAACTCGAAAAAAATGCATTTAATATTGCCATAACGTACGTGAGTATATATCAGTTATTAAAACAATGAAAATTACTGATTTAAAATATACTAAAAAGCATTTTAAAGACAAATTTTTCCAAAAAAAAATTGCATTAAAATCGATACCATTAAAAAGTAATTTTTAAAAAACTATTTGTACTGGTACAAAAATTATTTTTATGCAATAATATGCTACGAAGTTATTGAAGACAGTAATTTAAAATTTTTAAGAATTTTAATTAAAATTCTAATTGAAATTTGAAGTCGCTATTAATCGAGAAGTAACTACGCACTTGGCATGGAAGTCATAATAAATTATATTTTGAACCATTTTTCATCATGCATGTCGTATAATTACGCCAACTAATAGATAAAAGCATGTTAAAAGCTTTAATGAGTGAAGTTTTCTTCAACAATATAATCATTTGTTATTCACATGATTACATGAATCTAAATTATTTTGCACATTATCAGAAGGTGCTTTCTAAGGGAAAAAACTGTCCTTGGGTAAAGAAATTTTGTAATTGAAGTATAACTTTGCATAACTGATACTTTTGTGTCACTCTACATAAATGGTAAAGTTACCTTACCGCTTACCCATTGGCAGTCTGATTATGAAATTCTTGTACTCTCTTAAATTAATGATACTCAACTAGATTTTCAAGTTTAAAAGCGACTCACCTATATGATAGTGAATAGATCCTGCTGTGGATATAACTGTGGCAGTTAGCCCTTCTGGGGCAAGTTCATGACTGTGCAAAACTACAGCTACCCATAACAGATGGTAGGTAAATATATTCATAGCCTCTAGAATAAGGGCATACCAGGGATCTTTCAGAAAAGAGTATCCAATTGAGTTAACAACATAACCCAGAAGACCTAAAATAAATATCTGAGTAGCACCGATCTTGTTCACCCACCATCTAGATGTCAGAAGAAATGGTAAGCCGTAAAGAGCACTCACTGCTGGAATAAGACCTATTAAGAAACTTGGAGTATTCATTCCTTCGAGGTACCAAAACATAAAATTTTTGGTGAAGCAGAAAGCAGTTCCCAGAACGAAGATAACCAGAGTAAATGACAATACGTCTGGGTTCTTTAGTAAGTATGTAGCTTTCCTCCACATTTTCTTACCCGGGGGATTGATTCGGACTTCTAATTTGTACACGACAACTAAAATAATCAAAACTGTAACCATAAAGAGGTAGAAAGCGGCGAGGTAGTTTTTTTCCATTCCTTTGGGTGTAGTGGCATCTACCAAATACCCTGCGATTGGTGAGACAACCAGTATTCCACAAATAGAGAAAAATCGTTCATGGCCAAAGTCAGAATTATGTTCTTTAACCAATGCCATAGATGTAACGTCCATAAATCGATAGCAGTTAGAATATGCAGTCTG
The DNA here is from genome assembly GCF_947563725.1 of Argiope bruennichi. Classification (NCBI taxonomy): domain Eukaryota; kingdom Metazoa; phylum Arthropoda; class Arachnida; order Araneae; family Araneidae; genus Argiope; species Argiope bruennichi. The sequence continues at coordinate 65,122,168 of NC_079154.1, forward strand.
GAATAGAATAAAGAGTGCCATGGTGGTGATAAGGAGTGCATCTCGGTTATCACCTTCATCAATACAGTTCACTCCAGAATCTACAATGCAAGACACTCTACAATTCATTTTGTGCGGGACATTACACCAAGAGTATGTCGCATTTTCATGGTACATGGAACTAACATTGTAATAGCAGCGGTCCCTTGCTTTGTAAGAACCTTTGACATGGATAGATAGCGAGAAATTCCTCTGCATCTCGCTTCCGGCAAGTATCTCACAAATAAGATTTTGTCCATCACAATGTTCTGTGACGTTTTCTGGACACTGTACGTCGCAGGAGTTGACTTCGATGATGTCTTCGACCACATCGCAGCTAGTCTTAGTGATGAGTCGATCGAATTGTTGAGGATGACACTTGAGATTTATGGGCTGTGAAGCACAACTGGGAACATTTAATCTGGGGATGAAAAGAATCCCGCTGAGGAACACTATGGCGAGTACCAAATTTGCCACTAGAACTGGCTTGGATCGTCCTATCTTATCAGCGGCCACTCCTGATAGAATAGTACCCATAAACTGACAAATAGGTGAAAGAATGAAAAATGTCGACAATTCTGAAAGTGTGATGCCCCGTTGTTTGAAATAGACTGTTAAGAAAGGTGCTACAAAAGATCCCCCTAAAAGAAATAAAATTATTAGTTAAAAATTCATTATTTTTAATTACATTTTAGTCTGCAATGGAAATAACCAACGTTTAATATTGTATATCGAAAATTTCTGAAAACATGCATGATTTTTAATATTTAATTACTATCATATCATCATCATACTTATATAAATGAAGTGAAATGTTACCTCCAAACCAAAAGAACAAAACCAATTTCAGGGGAATCAGAGGTTTGTATATACGTATCCTCCAATTTTTGCAGACTTTTATAGTAAAATTTAGAGCATCCTGTAGAGAAAACGAATATATAGTATTCATAAATTTAAAAATATTTTAATGGTATTTGAGCTTATAGTATTTTTATGCTTATTTTTTTACATAAAATAAATCATTTTAGAAAGACAGTATATTTTTAAAATTCTATTTATGTAGAATTGTTTTACTTTTTTCGAATCAAATAAAGACCTAGTCGTTTATTTAGCGATATGCAGCTACCATAATACTGCAGCATAATATATGATATCACCCACGCCTATTCTTGTTTTTTTTTCTTTAATTTAAAACAGTTTCCGCTCATTCTATACAGGTGATAGTTAAGAATTTTTTTCATTCAGATTTTGGAAAAACAATTTTACTTTATAGAGAATGTTAGTGAAAACCTCATCGAGAAAAATGCACCTTTATTTCAAGCTCTAAATTGGTATGACTGAACTTTTTTGAAAATTTCGACAATATTTCATTCCTTTTTTTTAAATGCAAATCATGGAATGATCTCACGTATTTTTCTACAAGATTCGTTGTTTAATTAATTACTTCCTTTTTGATAACGGCTTTATCAAATTATTCACACAGAAAACTATATACAAGAAGAATCTTCGGTTTTCACTTTTGCAGTGCAATATATAGCTACAACACTATTCTCACTTTAAAACATTTGTTTTATTTCGTATAGATGTCTGAATTTTGAAAAAATAGAAGACTCCTGAAATTTCACATTAAAAATTTTATAACGCTTTAATTGTTATATTGCCTTTTGTTGTTAATTATTGCAAATTTTAAGAAAAGTAAGAACTTACACTGTCTCGAGGTGATACTACTTTCTTGTCCGTAGAATTCATAACTATTCTTGGTAGATCGGGGTCGTATTCCATGTCTTGAAATCCATCTTTCACACTCTCATTCATCTCCAACCCAACCTGAATGTCCTTCGATGACATGTTGAATAGTTAATTTCAAGTCTATGTCTCCCTTGCACGATTAAAATTATGGGAAGAATCCGTCATCTTGAGAAGAACAGTGAATTCCAAACGGTTTCTATTTTTGAAATAGAATTTACAAGTATGTTTAATTTTTGGAAATTAAAAGAATGTTTAATAAAATTAAATAAATAAAATATTAATACATTATTACATCAGTTTTAAATTAGACATAAAAATATAAAGCAAAATGGAAAGTGACGAATCTTCGCTTTACATTAATTGCATGTTTAAAAGCATTTAAATACATGAAGAAATTCAATTTTGATATCTGTTATTGTGTAGTAAGTTTATAAAGAAAATGGTTCATGCGCTAACAAACCTCAAATAAACAATACAAGAAAGAAAAATGGAAGTAATTTGTAATCTTTTGAGAAAACATATCTTAAAATGTATACCTTTGTATACCTTGGAATTGTTTATCATTGCATATACTCATCCAGTTATAGTTGTATACTGTATACAAAATTTCAATTTTATACTAGTGGTCTAGATTGGTGGATATGCTAGGCTTTCTTTTATTTTCCATTTTGCTAGAGAATTATAGATATTAAGAAAAACTAGTAAAAATAGGCGTAGAGAAAATTTGATTTTATGAAAGAAAACTTTAAAAATACATATTATAAATTTTTATGAAAAGAAAGAATTCGGATGAATTTCAAAATTAGGATGAAATACAAAATGGCAAAAGATTCGTTTTCATCTCAAAGTATTTGGAAAAAATCATTATTGACAAAGAGTGTGTGTACAGAACGAAACGATATATTAAATTTTTAACATCTATATCTATATCTATATCTATACTTATAATAAAGCTCAATGTGTGTGTGTGTGTGTGTGTGTGTTGGCGCTCTACAGGCCAGGTCATTTGACATACAGCTACCAAATTTGGTACATGTATACCTTAGAGATCGGGAATGTGCACCTGGGGTCCCTTTTTTTGAATTTTTAATTAGAATTTTAATTATTAATTAAAAACTAACTTTCCCGCCAAAAGAATCTTCCATTTTCCCCACCGCCAACTTTCCCGCCAAAAAAAATCTTCCATTTTCTCCACCGCCAAATGAGTAAGACTTCAGCGTTTTTTTCTCCCAACAGTAATAAGGCTAGGGTTAACATTTTTCGGCGGATTTTTTCAAACGATTCTGTTTATTTTCTTAATGTTTTATGCATTTAAAATTAAACATTGTTAATTAATCCATGTTTCAGATTCATTCTGAAGTACTTTTGAATTAAAATAACACAGAATAAAGGAAATTAAAAATGTATAATCTGCATAGCGTTACCCCAACTGGCGTAGAAAAATTCACGCACTTGCGTTACCGGAGCTGGCGAAGAAAATTCACGCATGCGCATTCAGACTGTTGCCATGACAACCGTTATCAACGGATGATTTAAATTATTTTTAGGTTAGTTGCATGCTTTTGTAAGTAGATTGTATTTATGTTATATATTTTTTTGTAAATGCTTATAGTTTTAAGTACATCGTTTTTTAAATAGTTTTTTTTAACCTGTTTTCGACCGATTATTTTAAACGATTCCTTTTATTTTCTTAGTGTTTGCTGCATTTAAAATTAAACATTGTTAATGAATCGATCTGTTCATGATGAATCTGAGAAATTTTTGTTGACAAATTCTTGAGATATTACATAAATTAAGAAAGATATTCTTTAGGGACCATAAAGTTTAAACGCTCAGTGACTCTATTATCAGTAATCATATTATTAAAAAAATGCTTTGTTTCAGTAAAAAATATTATTATATTAATTGCAGATTAATCATTTACACTTTAATTTAAAGCTAGGGTTAACATTTTCCGGCCGATTATTTCAAACGATTCTGTTTATTTTCTTAATGTTTTATGTATTTAAAATTAAACATTGTTAATTAATCGATCTATCAGATTCATTCTGAAGTATTTTTGAATTAAAATAGCACAGAATAAAGGAAATTAAAAATTTCTAATCTGCACAGCGAAAAATTCAAGCATTTGCGTTACCTTAACAGGCATTGGAAATTCACGCATGTGCATTGTGTTCTGATTGTTGACAATATTATCAACGGATGATTCTTGATTTAAATTATTTTTAGGTTAGTTGCATGCTTTTGTAATTAAATTGTATTTATGTTAGTTATATATTTTTTGTATATGCTTATAATTTTAAGTACATCGTTTTTTAAGTACTTTTTTTTAAACCTGTGTTCGACCGATTATTTTAAACGATTCGTTTTATTTTCTTAGTGTTTGATGCATTTAAAATTAAACATTGTTAATGAATCAATCTGTTCATGATGAATTTCAGAAAATTTTGTTGACAAATTCTTGAGATATTACATAAATTAAGAAAGATATTCTTTAGTGCCCATAAAGTTTAAACGCTCAGTGACTCTGTTATCAGTAATAATATTATAAAAAAATGCTTTGTTTCAGTAAAATATAGTATGATATTAATTGCAGATTAATTCTTTCCACTTTAATTTAAAGCATAAATTCTACGGGAGCTAACAGAAAATTAGAGAGATAATATTACGTTATGACTGAAGGCCTTTATAATATTATGAGTGAATTACATGACTATCAAAATTTGAAGCTTTAAAATATTTGATGAAGAAGCTATTAAAGTAGGAATTACATAAAATATTTAATTATTAAAATTTTAACGAGCATTAAGATTGGCGGACCGGCTGGTCGCCAAAGGCGGCTAGTTATATAATATATCATGAACTTTCGAAAGAAAGAAATATTATAAAATGATGAGGAAACTTAAATTCTCATTTTCAATTTTAATCAGAATAAAAGTTTGTCAGCTAATAATTTAAACCTAAAAATGCTTTCATACAAAAATAAATTTTTCAATATGGATTAGAATTCAAGAAAATTAATTTGGGATTTATTTTTTAAATAATGGTTCTTCATATTTTTAAAATAAATTAACCTATTTTAAGATTTTACGAACTGTGTTCTTTGATTCCAATGTCAAGACAATTTTAAAAAGATTATATAAGTGAAAATCTATAATTGAAATTGTTTCTATGGTATTTTTAAGGGTTTTCAAATAAAAGTATTTAAGAAAATAATTTTATCAAAAAAAATTTCATTGAATTGATTTTTTAACATTCTTATAACTAAATTTATACATAATTAGTTTCACCTAAACCATATTTTAGAATATCCTGTTAATTATAATGATTTAATGCTGCATGTCCTTATTAAAATTTTTCAACTTGAAATCACTGCAAACATTTTTGACGGAAATGTTGCTCTCGAACTTTTTCCCTCCTTTAAGAAAGATAAGGGTTGGAAAAGTATTGGTTGTTGCTAAAAGACCAGAAAGGAACAAAAAAAAATTTAATAAGATTTAAAATAATCTAAAATTATATCAATCACTTCCATGTCTATACAATAGAAAGAATGAAATTATCTTGACCTACAATGAGGTGACAAAAGTCACAGGATACCACCTAATAACGTGTTACACCGCCTTTTGCCCAGCGAAATACCGCAACGAGCCGTGGATTGGACTCAACAAGTCGTTGTTAAATCCCTGAGAATATACTGAGCCATACTGCCCCTAAACCCTTCCATAATTTCGAAAGTGTTGGCAAGTATAGGATTTTGTGCACGAACTGATCTATCGATTATGTCCCCCAAATGTTCGATGGGATTCATGTCAGGCTATCTTAGAGGCCAAATCATTCGCTGGAATAGTCCAGTATGTTATGCAAACCTTAAACATGAGTCTTAAAGCGTTTTCTACTATATTAAGCAGTGAATGTTTGACAGAAAGCATGATCGGTAGAGAAAAATGTTTCTATTTTAATGAAAAAGCATTTGGTAAAAAATACCACATTTTTATTGCTTGTTTGCCATGCCACACAGGATATTTCGAAACTACAAAAAGATGCGCCTAAAATCAACCCATTGTAATGATCAGAAGTAGAATTCAAAGAAAATTTATTCTTGTTGAAAAAAATCGTTCCATTGAATTTGTCTGTTATGAAACTTAGATTATTTATTTATTTGAAATAAGCACACTACAGGGACGAACTCTATTTACAGAGTGCATTAATCAAAAACTACAAGGAGCATTAGTCACAAGCAACTTAAAATACATATATAAAAGGAACAGCAAATTACAGAGAATTGCATTCTAAACCAAATATAAATAAAAGTTCAAGTATCGAGGGTCAGAGAATAAAACACATACAAGCATAACACCAAGATAAAAATTAGTTATTAGAATTAGGATGATTGTGATTACTGTGAAATTATGAATATTGTGTTTAATGTTTTTTAGCCATTGAATGAAATTTAAAAAAAAAATCTTCAAATATGTTAAATGATTTTGTATATCATGTCGTCAAAGGGTTTGTAAAAATATAATCATCATTAATTTAAGACACAGAGAATAATAATAAAATATAAAACCTCCAGACGGCAATGATTTTGAACTTGTTGATACTTGGAATCAGGAAGAAGTTAAAAGTGAAGTTGTCTAAAAGGCTTTTATAAAATTAAATTATTTACTTATGACTCAATTTAACTAATCTGAAGGAACAAAAATCCTTTTTTTTAAGTATAATGTGTTTATGATTGTTCAGAAGAAAAAAAATCTTCTTGTTACATCAGATTATTGTAGATACAGAACATTTTAGTGGTGGAGATAAATTTCGAAAATCACGAGAATTTTGAAATTAATTTTCAACAATATATATATATAGTTATCAGTAGAGGAAAGGTGGATATTTAAGTCAGGCAATTATAAGCTTTTTAAATATTCTTTAAAAAATATTTTGGAGATCAGAATCAGAAATTAGTAAAAAGTTAAACAATTTTATTTCAATAAATATTATATATGATCAATTCTTTGTTATTTTTAAATATTTAATTCTGAAAAAAAAACGTTCCTTTATAATTTATATAATTTTCATCAGGTTTAACTTGAAGCTTGTTGAACTTTTAACTTACTAAAAAAAGTAACTGCATTCTGATAATTGTTCATTCACAAGATTTAAAAAAAACTGATAATTAAATCATAATGTTAATTTAAGTACACTAGCTTGGTAGTTTCAATAAAAAAAATAATTTGTTATATTTTCTTTTTGTGTTAATTCGACATATGAAGGAATATTTTTATGAAAGAAATTTGATAACATCTTAAAAAATATGTGGACAATAAATAATATGAAGAATGTTTCTGAACAATTTTATGTCTTGGATTTATTATCTTTCATTATATACCATTGATAAAAGACGAATGAAATTTTTTAAAAAAATAATGCTATATTTTTCAATTATTAAAACTTATTTTTTAAACTTCAGATTCTTTAATTTCATTTGAATGATTTCAGAATAAATTCATCAATAAATTGTAAAAAAACTAATAAGTTATCTTAACATTTCTTTTACATTAAAATTTCAATATATAACTAAAAACTATTTCCATATAAAACTAAAAACTATTTCAATATATAACTAAAAATTATTTAAATATGTAACTAAAACTATTTTTATTTGATACTCACCCAAATCCTTTGATATCAAATAATAATAAATGTAATTCTTTGCTTAAGAAACTTCATCATGATTTCAAAATCTTTTCCACTCAACTAAACATCGCCATCAAGCGATAAACACATCAGCCTCGGAAGAACCCGCAACGATTTTGCAAAACCCATCAAATGCTGCGTACCACTGCCTGCCAACACGACCATTGCGAAATTTCTCCGAAAGAAACGTTCCTGCACATCTTCCGAGCCAAGAGTGGCTCCAATGAGCGTGGAAATCAGCATCCTGACCTCCTCAACCCGCTCTGATTGTTCGATTAAGAAAATCTGCTGCAATTCAGAGTGAAAACAAGTCAACGGATACCACAAGCTGGTGACGTCTAACGTCAAATAAAAAGTCCTAAGACTAAGTAGGTAAAGAGCAATTTGGTCTCAATCGACCGCAATTGCGGCAGGATTCGCACGTGTACTGAAGCAAGATTCTTATTGGAATATCGAGTGAAGAAGGCTTATTTCGAATCTAAAAAGAGAAGGCGAATTTCTCTGTGGCAGAAGGACATCGACTTGGTCCGCTTAAATGTTGAAACATATAATATGCAACTTGCGCTTATCATGGCAGTTCGGAAGCATGCCAGAAGTACATTAAAGAACATTCAGCATTTAAATATATATATATATATATAATTGGCAATTTGAAATGTCCTTACGGATATGTATATTCAAAGCGTAAGAAATAAAACAATAAATTTTAATTGAGGAAAAATGAATAAAAACTGACATAAATGTAAAATAATGGAGGTAAACAATAAAATAAATATAAATAAGGTAAAAAAAATGGAGGGAAAAGTGAAAAGAGTATAAAATCTCATTCTTCCAGTAGTATGGTTAAAAAATCTCAAGTTTCGAAAATTTTTGACAAGATGGTGCTTGATGAGAGTTTAATTATGATAATTAAGATTAATCACTCACTTTGTTTTTCCAGAATTTTATCTTTAAAAGGATATAAGAGTAACTCCCTTTCGTTTTTTTTTCTAAAAAATCCCATTTCAAATAGATTTAAAAAGACCATGCCCTATAAAATCTTCAGTTATTCAGATTCTTCCTTTTGTATTTTTGGGTCCATTTTAACAAATTACTCTTTAGTTTTTCTTCTTTTAAAAGAGTCATTCCACCTCTTTTGCCACTGTTGCTAGCTTTTTCCGTAATATTGATTATAATGTGAGCAGTATTCCAGATAAAAAAATAAATTGAAATGAAAACTACTATTGTCTTTTTTTCCCATTCAGTCCTCTCGAAATCATGCACTTGAATAATACGTATTCTAAAAACAACCAAATAACTTTTTTCCATAGTGGCTTGGACAATATGTTTTGATCAATCTCTTTTTGAAGCAGTTCGACAATTGTTTCGAGACAGATTTCGTACTTATGAATCAGGCTCAGTTACGAGACTTGAACTGTCAACAATATATATCCTCCCCCCCCCCAAAAAAAAAACTCCCCGTAAATGCTACATTTCTAAGAGAATGTTTGATTATTGATGCCAGATTTAATGCATACTAGGCTCCCAGTGTGGAATCAGGTTATGAATCTGAAACTGTCCAGTTCCAAAACTAAGACTTAATGGTGGACTTCACGATAGATCGCAGGCTTCGGAATCTCGATATTGAAACCTGAATCAAATAAACAGAGGCTTTATAAATGGGGCTTTCGAATTATATTTTCTGTCATGGCTTAAACATCCTCATGATAGTATTGCGTGGAAGTTAGAAGAATGAGATACTATTTAATTCACCCTATTGCCTCACATTGAAAGTTAACTGTATCTCAGACAAGCACCAAATCGGACCATGACTATGAACTTCTGGCTGTTTCTTTGAGCGAATGGAATGCATCTACAAAGAAAAAACGAGGTGCCCATCCCACGAGTTGCCTAGTCTCACCCCTCTTGACCCAATCTGATTTCATTCGGTGGTACTAATTTAGTAGTAATATCTATGATTAATAATATAATAATAATATATATGAGTAATAATGCGATTGTAGAAATGTAGAAATATGGAGTTGAAAAGTGGGTACGGTAAGTAAAATTTTAGTAAGAAAAGGAAAAATTGGACTATGCAATGAGTTTTTTCTTGCAAAATATATTAAAAGAATGGTGCCTATTTAATTTTAAAATCCTTTGCATATTATAGGAGAACTAGTGTTAATATACAAGTAATTTCGTTTTAATATCACGCAATTTAATTTTATTTTTTATTGAGTTGAATATATACCGTAATTCTTATCGGAATGGAAAGTCAGTCCGGGGGCATACGTTTAACAATAAATCAGAATTTTTTAATTTTTAATTAATATTGTTTCCAACATTACTAGTTGGACTCTGATTTTAACCCAAATTTCCAGCGAATTCAAAATGGATTATTGCAATTTTATTAATAAAAGATAAATATGTTGAATTACGGCAATTACTATATCCTTTTTTATTTTTTGAATCTGTCTTTATTCCAATCCAACAACGGAAATGATTACATGATGGCAAATACTCGTATAATAGAGAAATCAGATTCAAATCATGTAAAAAATATTTAACACTATATATGATATAAGGTAATTTCATTATTTGAATATTTAACAAACAAATGTAATACTTTACCGCAAGACTGTGATGCATGAGATTTCTATCAGACATGAACACACTATTGGAAATCATAAACAGTGAAGTTCGATTCACCTTATGGAACTGTTCATCTTGTTCGTTGAATCTGCAAAATAATATTATTCTGTAATAAAATCCATTTCTGAAATGACACAAAACTGCAATAAATCAACTGAAATAAAATGTATTTTCCTCATTAATAAATGATTATGTAAAATGTTTAATTTTGCATATTGTGATTTCATGGATGAAAAAAATATGACACTTATCACCTGCATAAAAGAATATAATTACACTTGAATCCTTTTTTTAGCTTTTCATTAGCACAACAGTTTTAACATTTAGCTCCCATTTAATTAATTAGGAAAATTTATATTAATAAGAAAATTTATATCCCCACGTCATCGGCAGAAATAGAAACCAAATGCGGCATGACTTTCATAAATCAAGAGGAAAATTTAAAAAAAATATTATTATTAAAATAATTATTAAAAATATTATTATATATTATTATTAGTTTAAATTGGAATAAATTCATACAAAAATCTATGCATGTTGTTAAATGCAAAAACTAAATAACTAAACTAAAAAACTAGTTTATGTCCTTACAATAGAAATGCATCATTTTGAAATATTAGAATTTGCATGTATTAAAAAATACAGTGAAGTAATGGATCAAAGTTGGATAGAAGTGGTGGTCAGAAGGCTAAATAAATGTACTATTGCAGATCATAAATTTGGAAGAATATAGAAAAATACAATCCTGTGCATCATAAATTATTCTAGAAACAGCTTATAAAGATTTTCAATTTATGATGCATGCTTTTTATTGCTGTTATTTTCTGTCAGGATAGATTACAAATGTTTTACATTATGATGGCAGTAAGACAGATTTCTAATTGCTTCTATTCGAGATCTCGATAAAATAAATTAAAACAATGTATATTAACATTGTGCAAATAATTGTAATGGTTTCAGAAATATTAAAAAAAAAATTATTCGTATCTTAAAACCAATCGGTAACGCCCACTGTTTGAAGGATCATCTTGCATTTATTTATCTATTGTATATTTCATGAGGTACAAGCTTTCATTGCCATTTTAAATCGCAGTCGGATAAATATTATTTTTTATTTTCAGATCGAATAAATTTTATAAATTTATTTTAGTTTGTTTCATTTCAAGAAATGTAATATTTTTTTTTTTACTCAAAGGATATGAAATTTGTTATTTTTATTCTAAACAGAATTTCTCATTAGAAGAAAGAGTAATTATTTTCTTGAATTAAGATTAAATATTGATATGTGCAATTAATCGCTGACCGCTATACACACACATAATACACATTTTTCACAAAAATATTTTATTGCTAATCTCAAACTGTGCATACAATGATATATTGTAAAGTTGTTTGTTTTGTAAAGAGGTGTTAAAGGTTAATGATAAATTTTGAATGATTAACTAAAGATGACTAATCAATTAAAGGTTTTAAATAATGTATTATTTGAAAATAAAAGTCAAATTTTACAATTTATTTATGTTTCTCCTGTTGTTAATTCGTTCACTGCTTTTCTTTTATTTCACATTATTATGAAATTGAAAAAAAAACTATTTTTTATTTGGCCATTTTACTATGATCTTAATTGTGTATGCACTCATTGAGTCTAATTAAAAACACCAATAAAAATGGAAATTCTTATTATAAAACGATCAATTTAAAGAAATATTGTAAACACGGGATAATTTTTTATCTTTAGATATTAAGATGGCATGAAAAAAAGATCTTCTCTCTACAGTCGCAGTATTTTAGAGCAATAATTTATAAAAACAGAAGAATTATATTGGAAAAGAATAATTTTTTTATTTACAAATCTTTGCCATATTCTTTTAGCTTTTACTAAATGCTAATGCTACATCAATAATAATTTCGCACAGTTTTACACTCGATTTGTTCTGTTTTTTATTCATTTAATGCATTTCCTATTAACAAACTAATTCTTTCAGAGAGGATACTCTATGCTTTCTGTGTCTTATATAATTTTATTACAGAAATTTTGATCCTTTTTTATGCCTCTAAACGATTTAAGAGCAACTTAAATAATTATTCTTATTTTCTTATTTCAAATAACAAAATGGAAAGTCTTATAAAAGATTCATCTGAATGTAGATCATTATAATTCGAATTCGAAGTTGAAATTAAATTGGTTATTCTCATAACATTATTGCATAAAAACATAAAATACTTCAAACGGTTTTTACAATTCACATTTCCAACAAATTGTTTTCACGAGGGCAAATGGACAGCTTTGGAGAAAAAACATGTTCCATGCGATTGATTTGATTTATTGATAAGTATTTGGAATATGTGCTCATTTCATTTGCTTTTCCCCGAATTATTTAAAACAATAATTATATAAGTTACGAAAGCCCTTTCTGGAAATATTATTTAAAAAAGATAAATAGAGACAGGACTAACATTGAAAAATAGAAGAAGGGGAAAAAATTAGCAATGAAACAAAGAAATTTTATGATATGGTTAGATTTTTTTTTTCTCATGCTGCTTCAAAAAGACCGAAATCTAGACAATGAAGTCACAATGTTTTTCATATTTTTTGCACTGAAAATTAGTATGCATTCAAGATAATGTGAATTTAAAAAAACAGCATTGAAGAAAATATATAATATTATAATTTATAAATAAATAATATATATTGTAATATTTAATTCATATTATCTTCATATTTTGTGTAATAAACATTTATTTAAAAACGTTTTTTTTTATTGAACCTGAGTTTTTTCCGTTGGTACCCTATTGGCTAGTCATTTACCTAGCAATTATCTGTTTTGATATCTGACAAATTAATGAAAGTATATTGAATTAAAAAAAAGATAAAAGCTGTAGCTTTAATACATTAAGAAAACGGACGATATATTGGTAGTTTGTAAATAAAACATTATAATCGGAAATTGTTAATCATATTCAAAAGTGCAGACGATAAATTCTTATTTTCAATATAATTAAGAAATGCAGATGATGTTTTCTGAAGTATCGGTGAAAAAAAACAGACGATAATTTTTTTTATAATAAATCTTTATTTTTTGTATTTAGTGACAAACGAGAATTATTTTTTCATATTTGTTGAAACTAATAACAGACGACAAATTATTTTTCTCCATGTGATACAATCTTTTGGCAATTAAGTGAAAGCATCTAACGCTTTTCAAAATTATATTTTATGTATTGAAATAAATCTACTAATATGAACGAAAAATACGAAAATAGAATTGCACAAATTAAATGAAAGGTGATCTTTGAGAGATAGTGGAAGAAAATATAATATTCCTACAAGATACTACAACTATGGTATTTAAGGTAATTACTTTTACATTTTGTTGGTATAAAATTTTTTAATCAATTGTATAATTTTTAAAAATTATTCTTCATTTATATTTGATAATTGCTATTTATTTTTCATTGAATTATTAAACGCCGGCAAAAATTTTTTTTCTCTTTTTTCGGCTATTAATCTTTGAATTTCAATGGAATGGAAAGCAGTTTTTTACCTTGTAACTGCAATATGATTTATGATGCCTTTTCATGCTAGAACGCCTTTTTTACTAAGAATTTTTATTCTTGATATATCGCATTATTTGTTTCTGAATTTACAAAAATAAAAATATTATCTCTTTCCAAAAGATGCATAGCCTTTTAATGGCTATATATATATTATAATATAATTATCAAATGAGTTCGTAATTCAAAATATGACTGAATCTATTTACAAATGGATTTATTTCTTTAAGACGAGTAACTTGTATCACATAAAATGACATCCTCTTCATAAAATAATTTCTTCAATATCAGGATCAATGCATCCTATAGTTATTGTTTTTGACAACAGAAATTAGTTTTACGCTTGGTTGTTCTTTCATGTTCATTATGATTATACAAATCTGAGTGATTTGCAAAACATGTACAGTGGCTCAAAAAATTGAGAGTACACCTTACGTTTACTTGATAAATGCGACTTTCAATATAAATAACACATCACCGGAAAGAGCAAACTTGTTTTTATTTTTACACATAGCAAACGGTTTAATTTAGAGTAAAAATAAAGAAAAATCAACGAAAAATTTCTAAATTGGAAATTTTCAGAAGCATTTTAAATAAACATACGCAGAATTTTGCCTCAAAAAATTGAGAATACACCAACGAAATTTTTGCAATATCACGCATAGAAACGAAGGATCACTATTAAATTGCATGTCTTTTGGCTCTTATAATGGTCTCTAAACGTCATGGTACCGATTCGACCCATTTTTTGGTGGTATTTGAAGATATTTTACCCCATTCTTCTTGCACCACTTGTTTTAAATGGGTTTTGTTTCTAATTTTGTATTTTTGAACCACTTTTTCGAGTATGTCCCACGAATATTCAATGGCATTGATGTCAGGGTGCTGTGGTGGTGTGTGTAACTGTTGTTTACAATGAAAAAGACATCATATTTTGACGTTACGTGCATTCTATTTGGGTCGTTGTCCTGCTGGAAAATGGAATTTCCATCTAAACCCAAATTTTTAACACTTTCCTTTAGATTGCTGCTACCATATGGTTCATCCAACTTGTTGCAGAAACTTTTCAAATCATAGGCAGAAGTGTAAGTGCTGAAACTGTGCTAAATGCCATTAGACAAGCTGGATATAACAGTAGCATTGTTAGAGAGAAACCGGTCATCAGCTTGCAAATTCAGAAAAAGCATCTGAAGTTTGAAAAAATTCATCAATTGAAGACCAATAACCTTTGGAAGATATCTATATTTAGTAATGAAAGAAACCTTAACATTTTTGGCAGTGACAATCATCTTACTGTATGGAGAAAGCCTAATACTGCTTTGTATCCAAAAAATTTACGTTCTACAGTTAAACATGATGGTGACTCCGTGATGATTTAAGGTTACATGGCTTCATCCGGGGTAGGAAATTTAATTTTTATAGATGGCATTATAAATGATACGGTTTACTTTGATATACTTCGCAGCAATCTAAAGGAAAGTGCTAAAAATTTGGGTTTAGATGGAAATTTCATTTTTCAGTAAGACAACGACCCCAAACAGAATACACGTAACTTCAATATATGGTGTCTTTTTCATTGTAAATAGCAGTTACACACACCACCACAGTACCCCGACATCAATGCCATCGAATATTTGTGGTCCATACTCGAAAAAGTGGTTCAAAAATACAAAATTAGAAACAAAACCCATTTAAAACAAGTGGTGCAAGAAGAATGGGGTAAAATATCTTCAAATACCACCAAAAATGGGTCTAATTGGTACCATGACGTTTAGAGGCCATTATAAGAGCCAAAAGACATGCAATTTAATAGTGACCCTTCGTTTCTATGCGTGATATTGCAAAAATTTCATTGGTGTATTCTCAATTTTTTGAGGCAAAATTCTACGTATGTTTATTTAAAATGATTCCGAAAATTTTCAATTTAGAAATTTTTCTTTGATTTTTCTATATTTTTATTCTAAATTAAACCATTTGTTATGTGTAAAAATAAAATCCTGTTTGCACTTCCCGGTAATGTGTTATTTATATTGAAAGTCGGATTTATGAAGTAAAAGTAAGGTGTACTCTCAATTTTTTGAGCCACTGTAGTTATTTTACTGAAGTACCACAAATTAGTTGTGAAGTAGCACGATAAAAGTTGCCGGGGGGATTAATATCTGAACCATTATAACATAAATTAAGTTAATTAATCTAAATTAATCAAAAAAGTGAGAGCCAGGAATTTTCGAAACCGAAAATTATTTTTCATATTCATGAATAAAAGACATCTAACGGCTATAATTCAGTGGATATACGAGCTATTATACCAATCCAAAGCATATGATATAATATTATACAAATTCTAAAAGGGTCTCATTTTTTAAAAGCTTAATCACATTACTATATGATAAATCATTACTTATTATCAATTCCAAGATTGCGCCATATTTGAAAAGTTAGTAAAATGCAAATAAGTTAAACTGATTTGTTAAAAAAAAAAATGTCAGTTTCTTGCATATCTAATAACCGTTCATTGAATTTAATATTCGATAAAATGTTATCAAAAATCTGTGCCTCCTTATTAAACTGAAGACCGATAACAACTTCCTCCTCGACGTACTAAACGCAAAGTGAATAATTAAATAAATAAAATTTCTGCCTGCTTGTTTATTTAATTCACTCAGCGTCGATTGAAATCTCCGAAGCTGTCATCACTTTTGCTTACACTATTTTAATAGCCTTTAAAGTTTAGCTATCCAATTTGCTTTTAATTTCCTAATTAAGAAAAAGACAGTATCGAATTTAGAAAAATGCGATTTAGATAGCTGTCCATCCGTCTATAATGTGAAGAGTTTTTGGTGATTACTACATTTTCTCTATATTAAGTATACGAGAAAGTAACATATTGAAAAGACCAGGTATATTCTTTGGGATGATATTTCGTGATTTAGACTAAACCCAGAACTTACTACATATATGTAAAATTATTCACCTTAATAGCAAAATAAGGTCAATTGTGTATGTCACTGCATACTTCAAAATAAACAGATAATAGATACTTTAAACTTTTATTTATTTATTTTTGATATCAGGTGGCTGATTTTATTCTATAATGAATACCAAATATGACAATTGAAGATGTATGGAAAGAGCAATAGACGAGAGCCATTTTTTTCAACCTCCAATGGACGTCATAAAAATGGCAAAAGTAGAAAACTAAATAAATTTATTACGAAAAATTATATAGAAACATAATTACTTCTCGACATCATTGCCATAAAAATTTAGGCATTAGTCATTAGGGTGGAACGAAAATGACCTTAATTTTTTTTTTTTTTTTAGATTTTTGTTTGGTAATAGTGCGGAAAAGCTGCCTTTTAGGTTCAAAACCAATTTTTAAAAATTTGGTTACAATATTACATTATCTTGAGGTGCCGCAAAAAGCTTGAAATTTGTAAAAAAAAATTGAGAAAAATGGAAATTTTTAAAAACGACCATTAAAAATGTTTCTTAGATTTTAGTTTGGTAATAGTGGAAGTTAGTGTTTAAGCTCAAAAAGAATTTTTAAAAATTCTGGTTGCAATACAACAATATCTCGAGGTGCTGTAAAGAACTTAAATTTTGTAAAAAAATTGAAACATTATAAACTTTGATAAAATATTTTTATGAATTTTCTTTCCTATAATGTTACAAAAAATTATTTATGACGAAGTATAATGATAAGAAAAAATATTTTGAATGTCAAATTTTGCGTTTTGTACTTCTGTATCCTTAATGATTACCAATGTTACAGCTGCAAAATGTTTGTTTCAACTTCACTGCCACATTAAATTATTTTTTTTAATTAAATGTTGGCATATTCATACGTGAGTCAGTTTTTGCTCTTATGTATCCTTCTCTTGCGATTAAACCACAGAAATTTTGAGTCGATTCGGCCACCAGTTTCACAGCTCTTTCCACTGCTTGCATGTGACAAGGAAGCCTCGGAAAGTCGATAACCGAGTCCCCTATACTATTTGGTTCAGCTTCAGATGCCTTCTGTATAAAGTCCTTGAGAGAGTCACTGGAAGCATGTTTTAGCAAGAGGAGTTCAGTTACGTCATTTTCAAGCCATGAGATCATGTCGATGTAATCCTTTGCATCGAAGTTTATCTTTGAAACTTTAAACTTCCTGAATCTGCCTTTACTTTCTGTTCTTGCTTTTAAAATATGTTGTAAACCAAGTTCTCTTTGAAGTTCATCACTTAGCATGGACAAATGGATATTTTCTGAAGCAGAAAAGTACCCATTTCTTTGAATAATCTTATCTATAACGTTCTTGAGATTGTCAGAGAGATAGCGTGAATAGGAGATGAGATTAAAAAGATGTGTGTAACCATATGTACATGAAAGGTAACTTAACATTTTAATATTAAACCACACAGGCACCTGGTAGTTTTATCTCGTCTTGTCTATTTAATAGATCTAATTGGTTTGCCTTTTTTTTTTTTTTTTGTAAAGAACACTGTTGTTCTTCAGCGTTATCATTGTCGCCAGTAATCTTTCTGGTGCACTATTATTTTTTGCCCATTCTTGATTAAACAACTATTATTTGTAGTTCTTTACTCTTTCTTCCTCAAAGCGCATGTGTCGTAGCTATATTAACATTATCTATAACCATTTTCCTGTTAGAACGTTGATCTTTTAGAGCCTTTTATTCCATAGCTGGCACTTTTTTTTCTTTTATACGTCAGCAATATCAAATAAACGTCTAGATTCTTCTCTAAATTCTGTGGTTGAAATCAAACTTATCTGAACATTTTCTGCTTTTAGACTTCAATAAATTCCTGTATTTAGTATGATAAGCTTTCATTATTTGTGAAATTATTTTGCTAGAAGCAATGGAATAGAAGCTCTTGACCAAATTTGGTCTATTATGGGAACTAAAGTGTCGCATATTTCGCTTACAGAAGGATCCTTCTCTGAAGCAATTTTTAGGTTATGTTTAATATAACAGTAGTACTAGATTCGTATGTAGAGAGTTCAATTTCAAGCAAATCACTAAATTTCTCAAAAATAGAACATTCAGATATACGTCTTGCCTTCACTAATTTAGACTGAGCAATTTTTACTCACAACAAAATAAATAAGAATACAAACTAACAAATCAGTTACGTTAATCCATTACACAATAGACGGAGTGGAGATACCAACTCATCTGAACTCGGCAAAGCTACTGATTTGAAAATAGCTCTGTCCTTGTCACTGGACACAGACAAATCTCCGCCTTACCTCAATAAAAACCGCTCCGGTGAAGACTCAATGCCATGCCAGTGCAATAGTAATAAAAAATGGACCTATTAACAAAACATTTTCACGCTCTTCTGAAACTAAAAATGACCAAGTTATGAAACTCTGAGTGTCATTAACTTAGTCAATATTAAATTTTTTCAAAGACAATTTGTAGGAAGATAACCTAATCAATAGATATCATTTCCTCAGAATTACAATTGGTTGATTGGAAATAATAATAACTCTTTCATTTTAGTCTTGAAAGAGATAAACTTTTTTTTCTGAAAATGAAAAAATACCAAGAATATTTTACTATTATGACTTATAATATCGAGGAACTGTATAAAAATTTTGACATCGTAATTTCTTCAGCATTGCACTTATAAATTCAAAAATACTATTCTTAAGCGATTCAAAAATAAGTAATTCTTTAGTCAATAATCAGTAATTCTTAACTAATTCTTTACTTCGTTTAAAGCATTTTTTCAATTTGAAGTACGTGTTTATCTCTAACGGATTAAAAATTAGCTGTTGCGCCATGGTAAGAGTAAGGATTCTCTATACATCGACAGATTAGTAAGTACTAATTTATATAATAATTTTACACTGATATGTTTATATCGTCGGGTGAGTAACCAGATTCATATTTTCCTTATAAATCATGTTCATTTCTGATAATCGTAATGTGACGTGAAAAATTTTGATTCTGCAATAGTAAACCTCAAATACCTCATTTAAATTTAAGCGGTGACATTTCTTTAGAAAAATAAAATAAAAAGCTGTGAATTGTTAATGTTTCAGAATTGTTCTTTGCAAATTGAAAAAAACGTTCAAATTTCATGATTTAATCGGATATTTTATAAATTAATTTTTTCATCTCGAAAGCTTAGTCATGAATGGTATGACTAATCGCTGAATATTCACATTTGGATCGTATGACATCACAAGTTTCTTGTGAAAAGTCTATTATTGGAAATTTTATAAGTCTGCGTAGGAAAAAACAAAGGACACTCAAGCTTCTGATTTAAAACATTATTCGCTTTATTTTATTTATTTTAAAAGCAGTATTTACTTTATCGTCTACTTTTTTATATCTTTCCGCTGTCATTTCAAAGTCAGAACTCTTAAAATTGGATATTACAAAATGCAAGATACTTCAATTAAATTTGAAACAATGCTGAATTCTGAAAATGAAATAATTTTAAAATGTATATTTAGTAATCAATTTGAATTAAAATTTTTATTTTGGAAGTTGATCTCGTAATTAAACTAATAATTTCAATAGAGAATAAATGATAAACTGTTGCATGAATGGTTGCGATATAAATTTTGAAATACTTATTAAAATTAAGTAAAAAATTTGCAAGGAAATAAGAATGATGCCAATAAAAAAGCTATTTTAGTTTTAAATAGGTACAAAAATTGTTTCCTATTTTTTTCCCTTTAATTAGTTTTTAGCAAAATAGAGAAGAATAAAACTATGGCCCCAAACAACGACTGATATTTGAAAGTTACAATTTTTTTAATTGGATAGCACTCTTGAAATATATAATTTTTGAGGATTTTATATAATTTTGATTTATGTCACATAATTTCTTTTTATTTCATGACCCAAATATAAAATTGTTGTAGACTAAACTGATCGGAATTCATTTCGAATGTTTGGTTAGCGGTTGCAAAAATCATGGATTTAAAATTGGCAATTATAATTTTATTGCCCAATATTGGACTTGAATCTGAGTTTGCATTCAATTTAATATAAGAAATTCAATCTATAAAAACTGTTATACTATTAATATTTAACATTAAAAAATACGCCATATGTTTACCTGTAATAGTCCTTATTTATAAAAATATATGTACCTTTATTCATTTTATAAAATCAGAATCTTTTTCAAATAACAAAAATGAAAATTAAGCGATTTATTTTATGGAAAATTTTGCTAAAATAAAGTTAAGATTCAAGGTTTCTTTAAAGTAGAAGATCTCAAATTTCTAAAATTCAATATTTCCCTATCAATTTTCATCGTTAATAATGTTTACCAGATTCTTTTCTTCCAATTATTTTTGTCAAATTTAGTAAATACTTGAATAAATGTAGCAGATTCAACTAATAAAAATATAAAACAAAAAATATATTTTAAAATGTTATTAAATTTTTTAAACATTTAAATATTATTGACAATCATGATCTGTCTTTGTCTCACAACGTTTCAAGAATACAAAGTAGTATTTCTTATTCATTTCATTCTACGATTATTTATTTTGAACGAACGCATGAATAAGAAGATAAGATTAGAACACGCGTGAATTATAAATAAATTGAATTTAGCAAGGGGAATACGAAGTTTGAAGTTGTAGTCAAACTTAATCATTGAAAAAGGCCTAGTATTATAATTGCAATAATATAAAGCATCCCAAAAATACATTTACACAATTTCGATGTCCACTGCATAACAATTAATAATATACATCTATTGACTCAGTTATTAAACAAATATAGAATCTTGTTAGTTACTGTAAGTTTCATTATTCGATTTAAGTAATGAAATAATTTATTCTTTTCACAATTGCTATTTTCTGTATTAAAATGATATTTTTTCATAAATAATGGTTAAATTAATCTTTCAGTTTAAACTTTGATGATTATAAATGTCTGCTAATTATAATTATTATTTCATTATTTTGAAATATTTAAAGAAATTCTTTTGTTCATTAAGTTGCATATACAAAAATGAGTATATTTGATTGCTTATTGTTTGTATTTAGAGTCCTATCGTTGAGTACAATAACTAAAAAAAAAATCATTTATTACGAACAATTTAAGAACAATAGTAAAAAGTCGAATTCGTAAATCTGCATTTTAAAAGCTAAAAACCTTAATTTTTTTCAATATAATTTTAAGATAAATAGCTTGGACCAAATGGCTTTTACTCAAAAACGCAATAATCATTTCTATCTAAAGTTTGATTGTAAAAAATAAATAACACCATCATCCTCAAATAATTATTAACAATACTAAAAACGTTGAATTAAATACTATGTAGCATCAAATTATCTAAAATGTATCTCTCAAATTTTGAAGTAAATAAAAGAAACCGGAAAAAAAAAATGTTTTCCATATGCACGCCTCTGTTAAAGTGTGAACATGAATCGATTCCATTCACTTCAGAAAATCAG
Organism: Argiope bruennichi; assembly: GCF_947563725.1. Lineage (NCBI taxonomy): Eukaryota > Metazoa > Arthropoda > Arachnida > Araneae > Araneidae > Argiope > Argiope bruennichi. The sequence continues at coordinate 65,144,245 of NC_079154.1, forward strand.
GAAATTAGCAAAATAAAGAGAACCATCATTTAACTTCATAACAGTAAAAGGATATTTGATTCAACTTGATTATTTGCTTATCTGTATGATTTGGATAATAATTTTCGAATTTTTCATCGAAAAAATTTAAAAACTACGAAATCAAATAACAATTGTAACAAATGTGATAATATGAAATGCTATGAGGTTTGGTAAACTCAGTTTAATTTCACTAACATTCCATTCTGAAGCTATAGAAGAACTATTTTAAGATTAATTAAAAACTGTGATCAGGCGATTTTCTTAGCATTCAATTTCCACGCATGAGTATTTGGTAACATAACACATAAGCAATAATTTTTCATTCAGTTATTTTAATGCCATTCTAGCTGGAAATATACAAGCAATTCGGACGAAAAAAGGCTCTTATTTCTTGTTCATGAAACATGTTTTTTAATCACAATTTTTAATTGAATTTTATTTTATTTTTTTTAATTGCTCAGTTTATAAAGGGTTAAAAATATCATTTTTTTTTTGTCTTCTGATACTAAATTATTGGAAAAACGTACTTATACATGTTTAAAAACCTTATCATTTTATTTTTTTTATCAAATATAGATTGTGCGGTATTCTAAATTTTATAGAACCACAGAGAAATATCTATGTATTGATTCTTGTTTATCAACATTTTCGTATATATCCTAGTTTAGCCAAATCCAAATTAGGGTTTGAAATATATATTTTGTAGCATTTTAAATATTTCTTTATTTTCTATTTATATTTTTAAAAAATGAGGTATCTGTGAGACAAACATCAGTAATTTAAAAATTAAAACTATGAAATAATAACCACATATTAACTCATAAAAATGTTGATTTTTAGAGAAAGTATAAAAAAAGGTGTAAAAAACTGAGTTCTCTCTGGTTAGTGTAAGCAACAGAACAGCTACAATGGAAAAATAACTAATTTGTAACCCACAAATATAATTTTTTTTTAATTCAGAACTTCTAATCGAGAAAAACTGGGTCTATAAATGAGTATAGCTAGAAAAAGCGACACTTTTAAACTATAATTGTCGATAAAAATTTTATTTTTAATATTTATCAGCTTTAATAAATAATGATTTAATAAACAAAGAATGATTTAAATAAGAGAATTAAGATTGTAATTTCAAAAATTAGTTATTTGGATGATACTAAATTTCGTACATAAGAAAATTATTAAAATAAATAAATAAGATAAACAATTTTAACTCTCTTAATTTAAATAAGATAAACTCTTTAAACAATTGTACAATAAAACTTTAAAGTAATTAGTGCGATCTGTAATAAAAACACTAAACAATTTTTGAATGTTAAAAATTCTTTATTACTTTTTCATAATGAATAATTCACCACGTGATATAATACAGGCACGGCTTTCGAAAAGAGCACATTTATGAACTAACAAAGAATTCAATAATAATAATAATAAAAAAATGAATTTTCAGTTTCGAGTTCGAACTAACCAAAATGAATTTAAATTATAAATGTAATTTTAACCTTATATTAATAGAAAATTCAAAGAACTAGGAAAAAATCAATTTTATTCATAATTGAAATAAATACAATCGAATTAGCGATTTTCTACTGTCTTTTTAAGGAGATAGTTACGGATAATTATATATATATAATGAAATCATTCATATAATTATATTATTATCATTACATTCCCTTTCTGTAAAATAAGTTTATATCAAGATTTATCGGCAAATTAACAGCTTAAGTTGTTTAGAACTGGAAGTTCTACGTCGGCCTTTAAATCAACACCATTGAAGCAAACAAGGTCAAAGAAATTTAATTTATTCTTCAAGGACAAATCTGTAAAATAATAAAGAATAATAAGTTCTTTAAAAGTTTTGTAACTTACCTTCGTGTATTAGAAATCAAAGAATCGCTAGTAATGATAATTAATCACTCCAGTTCCTGCCAGTCACATCGTTTAGCTCTCTATTAACTGCGCTGCCGAAAGAGGTGACCCGGGTGTTTATCGGCACTTTCACCAAATATTTCAAGTTTATATAACGAAAAGAGCAAAGATCGTGTTGATGTTTGAAGGAAGTGAGCTTTGTGGCGACGATCCGGCACTTGAGATGTTTCCGCGATATTCCATGAGACATCCTCTGGCCATTTAAGCGAAGATACCGAGAAATGGACACTCATGCACCAAGATTTTGTTAGGAAATAGCTTTTATCTTATCGCCGCTGTGTATTCTCCTCAATCATCTCGCTTTTAGATGATATTTAAAATGAAGATTGTTTACCTCATTAGAGAAATGGACGCTAAAAACTCTTTGGTATCGTAAAACGTTGTATTGCGAGAGAGAAACAATCTCATGCAGATAAAAGTCAGGAAGTTGCTTTGTGCCAAACAGAAATGAAATGTTTTTATGCTTTACTACAGAGAATAATTCAAAAGTCGATGTGTTCAGTGTGTAACACATTCAAATATTTTAAATTAGTATCTAAAGTAAATTAAGTATAATAAAAGCAGCGAATTCTTTAGCATTCATTATTACGACTAAACGGAAATAAACATTAATTCAGGATTATTTAACTTTAAGTGTCCCGGTTTTGACCTGTAGGAAAAAAATTGTAAACGAATAACGAATTTCTGTGATATGCACTTCAGAACTCTAAAAGACGCTGAAGTAAAAAAGGAAAGGAAATGTTATGAAAGTAAATGCTTAGAGGACAATAAAATATCAAGTTGCACTTTAGAACTCTTTGCATACATTAATAAACTTAAATTTAGGTGTTTGTGACATCTGTTTTTATTGTACTCCTAAATCACTGACAATCTTAATATGAATAAAATCCATTACATGCCTATTTGTTCCACATCCTGAACCATAAGGGTGATTTCAACCTCACGATTATTACTTCCAACCTAGACGATTATTACTTACTAAGTGAGCAAAAATTCAGCGGGTGTTAAACATCCCCTTACAAGTTCGATTCTCAATGTGACGTTGTGCCATTTAATTTCAATCGACCACTTCACTTTACATCTTTGCGTCTTATCTAACTAAAGAATACAAAATAAACAATTTTCTCAATTTTGTTAATAATTGTAAAATTAGAAAATTCTTAATAAGGAGAAGAAAATTTGCCTTGCACATTTAAAGAATCGATTACAAGTTTCATTAACTCTTCTGTAAGATCCCAGATATGAGGAAATATCATTTATAGAGAAATCGTCTTGTATTCTTTTAAAAATGTCGTCTTATATTCTCCTAAAAATAAAATTTAACAGAAGTCTGTTTCTTCGCATTTACCCTGTACAAGTCGTATGTTGTGATTCGCTCGATTTTTTTAAAAATTAACTATTGACATTCGAGGGATGTCTGCATTTTGTTTACAGCACTTGCTGCAGCCCTATTTATTCCACTACATCATGCATCATTTTTGAACATATATTGAAGTTTATTGAATTGAAATATATATTGAATATTTTGAAATTTATATAATGCCCAAAATGTTTTGGAACATTTTGAAGTATACGCGATCATTCACAAAATTTTTAAAAAACTATTGCATCTTGAAGTAATCTAGAATATTAATGCAATAGCATATGAATTTTTTGAAAATATACAACTTTCTACGCTTTTCAGAGCAGTCTTTATCATGTTGAATACTACGATAGTTACTTAGAAAAGTTTTATGTTGTATACTTGCACATTTTTATACAAATGTATTATTTATTTCTTTGTATATTGTTTGTATTGTTTTATAAAATACGTTTTTTTTTTCAAGCTCCTCACGTTTTCACTCCAACTATGATATACAAGGTAACAAATAATCGATATTTGGAATGTTAAATTCAGTTTTAAAAAATATGAATTTCTTGGGAAAATTTAATGGCAATTTTCGTAAAAAAAATGAATATGCCTCTGAATCAATCGTAAGCCCCGAACAGCGTTGGATATAAAATCCGTAATAAATCTGCGTCAAGATTGGTATAAAAATTATTTTAAATTATGACGGAATAATGTTTCTATTATATACTAAAGACTGCTGTTTTACCTTATCACTCATTTTTGGAAATTGTTTGGAAATCCATTTTTCCATGTTCTCAAATGCGTTATATATTTATGATTTGGCACTACTGTTATCATTGCGAATAGGGATTGCAATACCGGTATACCGGGATACCGAATACCGGTATTTTGAGCCATTTTACAATTTTGTAATACCGGTATTCACAAGTTTAAATACCGGTTTTTCGGTATTTACTAGAAATTTTTAAAATTGTCTCCACTATATGTTCAGGGATCGCCAACATAGCAAAATAGTATAAATTTTTGTTTTTAATGTCTCCCTAACGGGCGAAATTAATTAACTAATTAATGGCTTAAATCTAAATTAGCGAAACATGGATTGTCCCTCAAAGAAGATATTGTATCCATAACGACTAATGGAGCAACAGTTATGAAAAAAGTTGGGAAGTTGATTGCTGCAAATCAGCAATTGTGCTATGCTCATGGAATTCAATTAGGAGTAATAGATGTATTATGCCAAAAAAATAAATAAAGAAATAACAGAAGAATTTAAATGCTGTGGATATAGAAACTTCGGATTCCGACATTGAAGACAGTAAGAGTGAGAGTGATATTGACAATGTAATTGTCGAAGAAGATATTGCTAATGACGATGAAATACTGACCCATCAAGAATTGCTTCCTATAATTTATGAAATTCGAAAAATTATTAAGATATTTAAACGTTCCCTTACAAAAAATGCCATATTACAAAAATATATACTAACTGAAAATAAAACACAATATATGTTAATAATAGATTCTAAGACACGTTGGAACAGTTTACTCCTAATGATGGAACGATTTTTGAAATTTAGAAATCCAATCCAAAAAGCAATAATCGACTTAAACCTGTAAACTAATTTTTCAGATAGTGAATTCGACTTAATATCCAGAACTATATCAGCTTTACTTCCAATAAAACTGACTATTGAGGCATTATGTCGAAGAGATTCTAATTTATTAACAGCTAATGCAACAATAAATTTCATGTTGCAGTCAATAAAAGAACAGCACACATCACTATCTGAAGAATTATATATTACATTGAAAAATCTCACAGAATAAAGGCATACCGAAATAGAAAATGTCTTATGGTATTTACATAATTATAATGATTTTAAAAATGAAAATGAAAAAGAAGAAAAGAAACTAACCAATTAAAATTTGATTAAGTTTAGAGTAAATTTTCTTAAAAATTTTTTACCCACAACCCTATCCACATTCAGAAGAATTCCGTTCAATTATCGAAGATTATGATGTCACTACTGTCTATAGTGAAAAGGAATTGTCTCTTGAACAAAAATTAGAATTAGCGATAAATAAAAAAATTTCAACGAACCAAAATATAATACAGAAATCAGCTATATCCAAAACTATCCGACGAGAAATCGATTTATTTGACGATGAGGGATTTAGAGGTAAATACTTGGAAAAAGTATATTGCGCATTGCTAACAGTACCACCAACTAGCGTAGATGCCGAAAGAGCGTTTTCGACAGCTGGTAATTTTCACACAAAATTACTTTTCAGACTTAAAGGCAGTACAATTGATGCATTATGTTTTTTAAGATCACATTTCAAAAATGTGTAATAGTACCACAGACTAAATAGTGATATTTACACTTTTTTTGTGATTGAAATAAATAAGATTTTCCTTTACTTTTTTGTGATTCTTTATATACTGTTATAATTTATAAGTTACATATTATTTTTGTGATATTTACACTCTCTTATAAAACTGGCAAATAAAACAATGAAACACCTGCGTTTTCTTTCTTTTTCTAAAATTTCTAATACCGGTATTAAAACCGGTATCCCGGTATTAAGATCTAAAAAATACCGAATACCGGTATTGAAATTTTGGTCCGGTATTGCAATCCCTAATTGCGAACTATCCTTTTCCTACAGTTCTCGGAAAAATGATGCTTATTTCTAATCACCATGTATATTTGAATAGCTCAAACACTTTTTATAAAATACGACATTTTTTTTTTATTTCACAAGTAATGCTCTGTAGTGAATCACTAAATCAAATGTTTCCATCATCAAAATTAAGAGATATTTTCTTTGAAGCCTCACCTTGCAGAAAATATTATATCAAATAAGATCCAAGTCAAATTAATTTTTAGAGCTTTTTTAAAAGTGATAAGTTGTAGGGTTATTTAGCATTTTTAGCGTTATGATATAAAAAAATCTGTTTTAAAATCAATAAAATCTTCTGCAGTTCCACCAAAAAAAAAAAACGAAAACAGAAATCTTACTGATGAAATGCTCCGTGATCCTATAAAAAGCTCAAAGTTGAACTTGTTTACTCGATTTCTTTTACTTTTTTTGCTTCAGATGTAATTTTTTTCTTTTAAATTTACAGCTTTCTAATCATACACTTTGTGTTACTTTTGTGAAATTTCTTATATTGAATATGGAGTTCTTTAAAGAGAATTGTTTTAAAATTTGGGACAAAAGTTATTCAAAATGTATTGAATTATTTTTGTTCCTTTTTAAAGTCTGCATTAACTTTTTCATTTAATTGTGTATTCATAGACAATTTAATATGTTTGATAATTAAACCTACAGAATAAACGACTATTATGCATCTCAGGATTGTATATGCAGCAGTTATGATTTGAAATCGTATATAATTTTTAATAAACAAAACTTTTTTTAGAAATTTTAAATATGGTTAGAAATTTTTGCATGTTACTACTTACTTTTTCAATTCATGATAATATGCTAATTACTCTTAGAGTATTTTTCTTATTAGAATTAAAAGAATACTATTTTTTAAGGAACAGAGAGAGATCTAGATAAAAAAAAATATTCAAAGAACTATTTGATCTCATCCTTTGGAAGCAAAGCCCGATAAATTATAATCGTCACAATGGAATCATTTCCTGTGACGTCACAATCACATGTTAAAAAAACTGCAATATACAATTTAATGTCTAATTTATATAATCAAAGCATTTTTCTTTCTTATATTATGTTGTAACATAATTCCTGCTTTTTTTCTTGTAAGATGTACAAATAATTTCGGCATCATACTGGTGAAATGATTCGTAAACTTAAATCGAATTATTCCAACGCTTAAGTTTGGTTGTGTTGATAGATGCTTAAAACTGGTCTCTGTTTGAAATTTGGATATTCCTTCGTCCATTCTTTGCAGCATCTTGATGCAAAATATGACTTTGAAACTAAATAAAAAGCCTTACTTAAGACTTTCAAAGAATAACTTGGTGAAGAATGTTTTTGCGAAACGTTTTTTTCTCAGTAGGTACATAATTGAAAAATGTTACTTTGATCAATGAAATATTCTACCTTTTTTTAAATGAAGAATGGCTGAAAATTTCTAGAATCAAACGATATTCATAAAATAAAACTAATATACAATTATTTACCATTTAAGGAAAAATATTCAATTTCTGTAAAATAGCCTACTATATGAGCGCTTTTGTCGTAATTATGTGTATTTCTTACGCATTTAGAATTTGAAGGAATAGAGTATATAATATTTTGCAGCTTATTAATCAAAAAAATATAAAAACTGGCTTTGGGTTTTTTTTTTTTTTTTTTTTTTTTTTTAGTTTTTCATATGCAAAGAAAAATTATTGCAATCCTCAAAAACTTCATAATTTTTCTTGCTTTAAATATTTCTAAATTCGCAAAACCTATCTTTAGAGTAGTATTTTCGATATATATATCAGTATTTGATTATCAGTATAGATAACCAAACTATAATGAATTAGAAGGGGAAAATTTGCTATTACGATATTGCAGTTTATTTCAAATTTTGAACAAATTTCATTAAGAGAAGTTCTATATATATGTATTTCATCTATATTCATGCGAATAACTCAAAAAGAATAGACAAATGAGATTAGACATATATTTTTATCATCAAAATCGTTGATTCGTATTAAAATTTTAACAAATTCAATCATTGAATTTACCATTCGCCGAGCATCGATTCATATCTAGTGAGTGCCATAATTCAAAAGAAATGAAAAGAAAATAAAAGAAACGAAATAAAAATTCACCATATATGTGAAATAAATTTCATATATAGTCCAAATTATATATATATATATATATATATATATATATATATATATATATATATATATATATATCATATTTTGAATCTAATCAGACAAATGGAAAAAAAATTGCATACTTATTTTTTTCCCTAGTTCTACGATACTATCTATGCCATACTGTGTTAGAGGTCAGAAAGTCCTGTCCCCCCCCCTCTTTTAATTCTATTGATAGAATTTCCGGACATATATCTCCAAATCAGTTGTTATAATAATTGGGAATATCAATATGTAGAAAACATTACATTAATGTACATTACATTTGCATTAATATGTAGGAAAAACTATCCAAAAACTTTCGGATTTACACTCTTTTCCCGAATTTCTCCAAAAAAGCTACATGAACTGCCCTTGAAATGTGTCCATGTAAATAATATGCTTGAACTAAAACATCTCAGTGAAGATTCTGTCACAAAGGCGATCGGTCAGAAATGAATGACGAAAAAATTGATTTGGTTCATTCCATTTTACAGAAAGTTATTAATGATTTTGAACTTTTATCGACAGAAGTATTAACAATATTTACATGCATTTTTATAAAAATAGTATTATCCTAAAATAATACGGAAAATATAAATTTTTTATATCAAATTTTTCCACGCTTTATTTTAACTCTTTTAACATTCAAAAATGTCAACCAAATTTACTAGACATAGAAAATATAGAACAGTGTTAGTGAAGATTTATGCAAAAAATTAAAGTAAATACTTTGAATTTCAAGGAAATGAGAATATCTGTAATAATTAATTTTTAACTACACATGTGAGAGAAATAGTCTGTTTCTTCTTCCTCAGTTTAAAAATCAGAGTATAGGGCAACTTATATAAAAATTCCTTTATGAAGCAGAAAGATATTGGCACTACAGAAAACGGACTTTCAGTTGCGTTGTAAAAAAAAGCTAAATATTGAAGGATTATCCAGTGATTAATATTTTTTAAACTTGGATTTTTTTATAGTTGATGAATCATTTGAAGGTTCAAAATATGCTAAATATCCATCAAACTGAATACATAATTTAAATCCGGTAAATTGTGCATTTTAAATGAGAATATTTTTACATGAATTTTTATTTATATAGCAATATAAGTATTTTTAAGGTAATATTAAAAATAATATTGTAACAGACAATATAATATTTGTCACTGATAATATAGCATACTATTTTGTATGTGTTTGATCATTTAATATAATGAAATAAAATCAAGATTTTGCTGAATTTTCACCATTTTTGCATCTGAAGTCTAGTTTAATTAAATACTTCATTAGTGAAGCAGGTAGCACTAACAAAAAAATATCGTTTTCTTCGGAAAATATTTTCCAGAGATGTTCGCTGGAAATCATCGAAATTATAAAATCAAAAATCAACCCTGTTTAACAATCAGTGAAAAGAAAAATTTTGTCTACGTTCAGAGAATTGTTATGAAGGTTAATATCGTAAGCATTAAATAGCGTTACATATAAACAATAGAGATAAGAATATTGAAAAAGAGATAAAACAAAAATTTGAAAAACATTTCACGATTTTTTCTCTCGTCCTTCTTTTTCTTCTTCTTCGTGCCTCTCTCTCTCTTTTTATTTGTTTCTTTGGTAGATATGTGTGCACTATGTGGTAATGATCTGGATGGCGATTAAGAAAGTAATAATTATAACTTTAGCATGGCAGATTTTTATGGCAAACAAGTAAAATGTAGGTGTATTGAAAATTGTCATTTTTTGTAGTTATGAAAGTAATTTACTCATATTTATAAAAGAAATCTGTGACAGGCAGTGATTTAATGGCAAAAAGACACGGATACTGGTATAAATTTTTCAATTGTGTTTGTTAGTGGGCATAGTTAAAACAAAGTGTTCATATATTGTATTTTGCCCTATATATTCATTAAATTTAACGAAGCAGAACAAAAAAAATTGCCCATGTAATATCTGTATTCAGTAAACCAGAAGTAATATTTTGATAAAGTTTTAGTTTTCTGAGTTCTTCATGGATAAAAATTAAAAATTGCTGATTGTAATTATTAAATTTTCAGCTACTATAACTGTATCAAATGCTGATTTGAAAATAACAGAAAAAATATTTCACCATTTCAAATTCGTTTTCTTATAATTTTTTAAGGATAGCATACAAACAAGTAGCATTTATTAATAATAGATGCATAAGAAATAAAATTGAAGTCGTTAAAAAAATATTTTTTTGAGTTTAAGATAATGCAAAAACTGCTATTGTAAGATATGATCATCAATTTCCATAGCTCATTTATAGTGATTATACATCTGACGATGATTAAGCGTATTTTCGCGTTGTATTAATATTTTCATTTGACGTCTATTACTTGATTTCTTTCAGTCTTCTTTGCTCTAACTATGTGAAGTTTGGTAGGGATGTGGAGAACATTCTTCAGATCATTTCTTATAATACTTTGAATCATCATTAATAGCGAAGCGTTGAAATAAACACAATTGTAAAAGGCTCAATGAAGCAGTCTGAAAGTTCGTATAACGATTTTTTTTACATTTGAGTGTTGCCATTCATCAGTATGTAATAACAGCGATTTCTGTGCTATGTGCGTTATTATTTATATACAGAAAGAGTATTTATCTAGAGCACAGATTTTCGTTGTCGAAGCAGAAGATAGTGATATTATCTAATAAAATTAGAACAATAACATTATTCTACATTATCTAAATAGAAAAAAAAATAATTAAGGTATTTTTAAGTTTAAAAAATTATATTGAGGTGTAATGTGAATATTTTTCACGCATAAGATAGTCATTTAAATTAAGAATTCACAACTATGTTTGAAATTTTGTGTTCAAAGAAAATTCTACCGTGTTTAGTGTTTATAAAGCTTTGATTTTATACTTTTTTTGCATACTATCTCTTCCAAAATGAAATGCGCATGATTTTTTTAAAAGATAAATTTAGGTCTCATAATCTTTGTAGAACTTCATTCATAAAATAAAGTAAAAAACTAAGTTTTTATATTTTCACATTTTAAGTTTTATAGTTAAATTTTGTTTAATGCGTTTAAATGTAAAAAATAATTATTGAAAGCATTTCATATTTTACTGGTATTTTTATATCAAATATATTTCCGAAAACTATGACAGATATAAGTTTTAATCTAAACTTATAATGTATAGAATAACAAATTACCTATAATTACAAAAACTTATAGTTCCAATTAATTTTATAAAATTGAATTCTAAGTTTGAATTGAATTCTATAGTTTTAATTATAAATTTATTTTAATTTACTTTAAAGACTTGATTTTTTCTAAATTTTAGGGCAGGCAATAAGAAGCAAAGCTCTCCCTCCCCCTTTCAGAGGTGGGAATTTTTCGGTTCTTAGTTTCTGAAGGTCAAAGAAATATTTGATCAAAGTTTAAAATATGTAAAAAAAAATTCTATTTTGCCAAATTGCAATGGACCAATAAGGAAAAGCTTCAGAAGAACCATTTAGTTTTTTCGTAAATCACTAAAATATGTCAGGATTAGGCGATGTGCATTATTATTATTTATAGTAAAATATTTTCTAACAGGCATAAATATAAAAATAAAAGAACTTTTTTTATTTTTTAAACTGAAATTTGGGCTAATGAAGTGCAAAGTTATTTAATAGGGTAAAAGAAATTTAAAATTAAATAACTCTTACTCTTATAACTTTTTAATTAAATATTTACTCGTTATAACTCTCAAGAATTTTTCTCTTTTTTCCCTCACAAATTATATAATCACCTAATTAAGCCTTTATATAAAATATTAATGTAATAGTTTAATTTCTAAATATAGCATAGCAAGAATAATTAGTACTCAAAACAAATTTAATTACACTTTCAATTTGCTGGACTATGTGAAAAAGCAAAAAGAAATGTAGAAATAGGGAGGAAAAGCATCAGTAAAATTCGAACACGTATTGAATAATAATTGTAAAAAAAATGTGACGTTTGAAGGCAAGTTATATAATGTAAATGTAAAAAATTGAGCGTACATATCACTTATTAATGCTAAGAAACTATTTTACTATATATTAGAAAGAAAAATATCTTAATATATTTGGGGATGAGAAGCAGGGGCTTAACATTTTATTGGTTACGAGCAACACTTGCTGTTTCAATTTTTGAAATTTTTACAAAAGAAAGAAAAATGAAAAGTTTCGCAACCAATAACGAATATATCTTTTTTTTCATGCCTGGTATGAGCTTGAGCTGCATGTTTATATCAGATATTAAAAAAAAATCTTTGTTTCGCGAAAAATATTTTTTTTCTCTTGTAGAAATTTTAAAAACCGCGGGACTAATAAAAGTAGCGACGATTTGCTACATTTGTTAGGACTAACAAATGTAAAGACGATTTGTTGCTTTTGCTAGATTTTGACCTTTCAATACTAAGTCCTTTAATTCAAGGGATAAGAGGTTCATTTCCTTATTCTTTCGCAGCCTCAGGCAATATAATTTCAAAAATGAAATAAATGCGGTAACTTTTCGTCTTCACAGCACCTCGCAAGACTTTTTCTTCAACTTATAGAAGAGATTGAGGAGACAATTATTAATTTGCAGTGAGGAGAGAGGGCTCCCGATAGATGTATTGTCATAATAGGACTGTCGTATTAAACGAGTGAATTTAAAAGAAAATATACTGAAAAATGATAAAATGCTTTAATTCTTTAAAATAGATTGCTGAAAGTCGTTGCATTTCAGTAAAATAATGCATTGATCTCGTATGTCAAATATCTTAAAAATAAAACAATTATCATTGAGAGGAAATTCATATCTGTATCGACATAAGTATATTTATAAGAAGTAATGTCATTTCCATGACTGCTCGCATGTATTTTTGTTTAAATTCATTGAACAATAATTTTTCTCTAAGTAAAATGCATAATGTGGAGACTTATCCAAATGGTTCCAAGTATTATTCAAGAACTTTCAAGTCAAATTTCAAGATTGTATGTAATCAATCATTGTTGCAACCAATTCCAAAGTTTATTTTTACCATTCACACAACTGGTTATCAAAAGAGCATTGATCAATTGTTAAAAAAATTTGTGAAACTGCTAGCGTACTTAAGTGTTACAGAATTAGGATTGGTGTCAGTGAATAAGAGGATTGACGCTCTATACATTTATGCACCACCCCATCACTGCAGAATTACTTTTTATTCTTATGAAATGCCAACTGTGGAAAGTTATTTATACGAACTTTTTAGTATAATTAAGTATAAAAAAAAACATCTTCAGAAACGACATCTCAGTTATGGCAATGTTTCTAGTTCAGCAGTTAGTTCTCACTTTCCTTTAAGTATAGTAATGTTGGGAGTTCAAGTTCTACACTCCAACTAGGGTTATAGCTTCTGTATGAGGAGTTATACGAAGAAAGATGATGATCATTAGGATTCAACTTTAATATCCCCCTACATGCTATTGCAATGACGGGCATTCGGTTATGTCGGATACTTAGGCAAAACAGGTCTATTTCTTGTACGATTATTTTTATATAATAAAATGATTTTACAGGAATAAAATTCATATTGTAAAATCTTTGAGTATTAAAAAATGGGCATTTTTGTTATTTTTAAGTTATTAGTATTTGACAAAAGAATAAATATAATATGAGTAGTATAAGTATATTTATTATTTAAAATAACACATAAAGAATTTTGGACTCTGAAATTTAATACTTCGAAAGGCTTCTCTTCATTTTCACGTGCTTATTGTACAAGTAGACAGAGTAAAAAAGAGCTGTTACGCCACAGACAGCTGCCATCACTTGGAATGCTGTGCTTCCGCCATATGTACTCATCAAAAGACCACCAATAGCACTTCCAGAAGCGCGGCCTGCAGAAGCATGAAAAGATCATGTTAAACAACCTTTTGTATCGATTCAGATTAACAAGCATTCGATGCCAAAATTTTAAATATAATTTTACTTATATTGATTTATTTTATGTTTGTAAAGACGAAATTCCGAAATTAATTTTTCACTCGTTTCCTCACATACTAGAACAGTTGTGTGCTTATATAGATAATACGCTAAATTAATATTTTCATAATTTAATTATAAATTATTTGTTTAATTTAATTCATTTATTAGTAAGTCTCTTTTACTCATGATTAAATCTGAAAATTTAAATTTGATTCTTTGCTTTTTTGTTACCAAAGACATATTTTAGGGACAGAGTTTTCAAAGAAAGGGTAATTTTATTTGATTACAGTTTCGAACTAAATACAAGAAGCTGGGAAAAATATTTATCTTAAAAACGAAGGAATTGTTGCAAACTCATATAAAAATCGCTTATTTTTTTAATTTTATTTCTGCTTTTTTAAGTATTATTCCCAATAAGCAGATTGTTTGATGTTTTATAATGTTTCCACCAAATAGGGTTAAGTTTTCAAATTACTCTTAAGATGTTTGATGATCGATGCAACAATTTTTAGTTGTATTCAGACGACGAGGACAATACCCGAGATGATAAACACTTTTCAAATCTATATACCACATCAGAAGTATGGTTTTTGACCCCAATGAAATTAGAGGCATTACGCTTACATACACTCATGTCCAAAATTAAGGTCACAAATATAAAATCTGCGAAAAATGAAAAACTATTCACTGTGTTTCCACGAAATTTAGCACAGAGGTATACTACAATGGAAGAAAGAACATAGACACATAACAACATGGAAAAGATTTTAATTGGGAATTAAGAAATGGGATATATCAAAAAGTGTTACATTATGAATCAGAGATAATGCATTTATCTCGGGAAAAGCCTGTCTAATATGGAATGTGTCCACAGTGCACTGCTATACAGGCTTCACAACGAGCTTTCATACTGTTTATGAGGGTGTCAATAAATGCTTGGGGCAACAAAGCCTATTCTTCCAAAAGTGCGGCTTTTAACTCTTGGAGGGTATTAGGAGGGGGGTTAAGCTTGCAATGGCTCTTCCGAGACCATCCCAAACATGTTCAATAGGATTGTGATCCGGAGTCCTCGAGGGCCAGTCCATACGTCGAATATCCTCTTCCTCAAGAAAATCATTAATGATCTGGGCTCTGTGTGGAAGCGCGTTTTCATCCATAAACATGAATTCTGGGCCAAAAGCACCCCGTAACAACCTCACATAGGTTTCAGGGATCTCGTCCCTTTAGCGATGTGCATTGACAGTACCCGCATCGAAGACGTGCAGTGGTGTACGACTGCCCAACATTATGCCATCCCAGATAAGGATTCCTCTGCCACCAAATCTGTCGATTTCTTTTATGTAGGAGGGATGATAGCGAGCTCCTCGCTCTCTCCAGATGAAGATTCGACGAGTGTCACTCTGTGTGGTAAATCGTGACTCGTCACTGAAAAGAACACGTCCCCATTCTTGCTGTGGCCAAGAGTGACATGTTAGGCACCACAGCAGCCGGGCTTTTCTGTTGAATGCAGTCAAAGGGAAGCACTCAACTGGTCTCCTGGCATAAAGAGCCTTCTCTGCTAGACATCTGTATACTTTTTGTCTGGAAATTCTTATCCCAGATGCAGCAGCAAGGTCACGAGCAAGTTTAGGAGCCGTTGTCAGCCTATGCTGTCGTGCGCTTAATGCTAAATAGCGATCATGTGCAGGCGGCATTGCTCTGTGACGGCTTTGGCCGGCCTTCCTGGTTACAGTACCACTTGTTTGGAATTGATTCCACAACCTGGATACCACTTTCGGGGCCACTTGTAACCATCGAGTCACCTCCGCTTGAGACTGCCCAGCTTCTAGCCTGCCAACGGTTCTCCATCTCAAGGTATCGTCTAAACGATTATGAGAACTCATTCTCACTGTAAACAGGTTCATTCTTTTTGTTTTAATGCAATATTCACAAAATTGCAGGCAAAATTCCCAGATGTCTAAATGGTCTAATTTCAGTAGTTCCCCAAAAACTAATGCTAAACAACATTTTTTTCCCACAACAAAAGTTAATATAGTGTTAGCGATCCTTCCCAATATATAAAATATAATTTGTTTAAATTTTACTAGTAGCCATTTAGAATTACTTTGAAAAACATTTTTGTGACCTTAATTTTGGACATGAGTGTATGTAGTAGATGCGCGATCGAATCGATTTCAGATTCACTATTTTTCAGGTGTGATATACAAAAATCTATATAGCTAGGATAAAATTCAAAAAATTTATTCGCATTCAGTTTCTCTTTTTAAATCCTTTGTTAAAAAAGTCGATTGATTATTACTATTGTTATTGAAATTTTAAAGGATTGACCCTTTGCGGTTATAAAAGTTAAATCATATCTTATCTTTTTCTTAAAGTAATGTGCTAAATTTTTTATTGCACATAAATATAAAAAAAATATATATCAAAAATAAAATTTTATTACCTAGAGAGAAGTGAACCGCACCAGCAAAAGCAATGACAGTGGCCTTGAGATCTCGTGAAATTTCATTGCAATATTCCATGACCGCTACCCAGACAAGATGAAAATTGATAGCAGATGTTAGCTCCAGCAAGAAAGCTAGCCATGCTTCCGTAAGATAAGAATACCCTATACACTTTAATCCATGGCATAAAAGAGCTAAAACGAAGATGTTGGTATTTCCTATCTTCTTAGTAAGCCATTTTGATGTAAAAAGCACAGGCAGTCCGCATACGGCAGCAAAAGTATCTATAAGGCCGATTAGATACGTTGATGTTCCTACATCAACCAAGTATACATTTTTAAAGCTTACCTGAAATCCCCAAGTAGCACCAAGAACCAGAAGAACAAAAGTGAACAACAAGAAATCTAGTTTCTTGAAGAGTATTGTAGCAGATTTAAACATTTTCTTCACAGGTTCTTGCCTTTTGACATCTAAAGTAATGACAGCTATTAATGTTACCACAGCCAGAAATGCATACAAATATAGTATGAAAATATAATTTGTGTCTTGCTCTGAAACGTTTGTTAAGTACAGAACTAAAGCAGCGAGCGACGGACCTAGTAATGAACCGATAGTACCCCATATTTTTTGCTTGCCGTATTCTGCATTCTGAAACCTTATCATAGCTAAAGTCAATACGTCAACAAAACGGAACATATTTTCATGAGCAGTTAGAAGCAGAATTATTACCAATGAGTACAATAAAACATATCTTATTCTGTTTTCATGGGGAAATCTGTATTTACTACACGATTTTTCACAAACTTTATCATATGCTTCACAAAGAGAGTTATAGTCATTTCCAACTAAAACCATTTTCGTAAAATTGCTTGAACACAATTTTATATCGCTACGAGTCTCATTGAAGTAATTGAAAAATGAAACAGTTCCATCTATTTCACTCTGAAGAATCTCATAATTAAAATCAAGTTGGCAATACTCGAAATCTGTATTGTTCTTTTTACAGAATTTCCTGCAGTTTTCTGGAAGATAAATATTTTCACATGTTAGGTTGCTTCCGAAATGAAGAAATTTTGCTTCGGCACAATGCAGATCTTTTTCGTCAAGAGACTGAAGATCGTAAGTAGTAGCCTTGTTCACAACTGGAATGAATGTCAAGCATACAGCAACAAACGAAATGAATGCCAGAGTGAAGACTGATATAGAGACAGGTCGTCCTATTTTATCAGCGAGAGCGCCACAAGCTGTACTGAAGAAAAACTGCACCAAATTTGCTGTTAGGTAAATAAGAGATATTTCTTCTATAGTAAGTCCTTTCTGCTTTAAAAATAGTGTCAAGTATGTAATTAAAGCTGATCCCGCTGAAAAAAAAAGAGAAAAGATTAAGCAGACCCAAATTTTATTTATTATCTTAATAAAATACATCTTATGATATGATCTGCCCAAACCTTTAGTCGAAGAAACTAATAATCGAAGAAACTAAGTAATAATTTTAACATTTTGTAGAAGAGCTTAAAGAGTTTATTGCTACTGTTTTTAGTTTGTTAAAAGAAGAGGATTTTTACAGTCTACCTCTACGAAGTTTTATTTATCCAATAATACGAACCCTCCGGGGGGGGCATCTCGAAATGAGGACGAGATGCTTCCGGCATGGTGGTTGGATCTCGCTACCCTGAAAGATACTCGAAAATCTGGGGGTTGAGCTGTCCTCCCATCGATGTCGGGATGTACTTTCTACGGGAAAGGTTGTATCGTAGCCTGTGATGGGCCTTAGAATTCAACCTTAGTTCGCGACAATGCTTTCACGTTGGTCCGATTTTCAAATTTAATCCGACTGTTGAGTAGCCAGTGTGGTTGACCGATTATGCGGTTGAAAAAAATGCAAATGCGATTAAAAAAATTCAAATTAGCAAGATCGGAATTTGATGGTTTATCTTGGAGGCTTAAAAATATGATCTCACGGGAAAACATCTGGCCTCTAAAAACTACTACAAATCAAGGAAATTTCTGATTCAAAAATTTGCAAAGAAAATCATTTTGGCTTCTAAATTTTATTAAAATAAATAAAATATAACTTTTATTTCAATTTTAGAGCCATATTATCTTATTTGTTTTGCACCTCTGGAATTGCAATAAAAAACATTTTTTTTTTTTTTTATGGAAACGAGTTTATAAAAATATTTTCTTAGAATTCACATCGTAAAGAAATTTAAAACTTATCTTAAAAATCTCATAGAGAATCTGAACTATATTTTTGAAATACTCAAATTTTATAAATATTATATTTTATTATAATATTTTAAAATAATAACTGATTCATAAAGAGAATGAGGTAATTACTATTTTTTCAATGAATAGATTTCAAATTCCTTGATTATATTTACATTACCTTAATAATTCTGAGAAATATTACAAAAATTCATGCTAATAACATGCGAATAGGAGAAAAATATCAGGATTATATATTATCAGGTCAATAAGGTGTCATAAATTGGCGTACCTGTATTCCAAAGCAAAAGTGAAATTTTTAAAGTCACAAGTGGTTTATAAATTCTGAATTGCAGTTGGTTGGATATTTTCAAGTTAAAATGGGATTCCATCTGAAAGAATAATACGGGTACATATCTTGAGGATGATTAGTGAAATAGATTTTTGTAATCATCTTTTATAAAAGCAAATATAATTAATATTATAACTCAGAAAGATGCTCAACTTTACTAAGAATGATCCATTATTCTGAATGTGCCATTCACAGTTGAAGGTGGTAATTAATTGAGTAAGCTCATCTAACTTATCACTGCCTATGCGAAAAGAAAATTAAAATACAGGGTGTTTATAAAGTCCCGGACCCATTTTGATGTTTAATAACTCGTAAAATAATAAAGATATAAACAAACTTATGGCATTTATTGATGGAATAACTCATATATTTTCCTTTTCAGGTTTGAATATTTTTACTTTTGTAAATATCGTCTGCGCGTGTGGGTAATTTCAGATAATTTCATTTTCCAGTCTAAATATCTGTACTTTTCTAAATATCGTCTGCGCTTATTAATTGCATTTTTCTCTCTTTTGTTTTTGGTAACTATTGCAATGTTATGTTTACTTTTGATGTGTTTGTTCTATGTAGTACTTTTGTATGTGATGTTTTATTCGAGCGGATATTAAGGAGAATGCGTACACCACAAGAGAAAGCACAGATTTTATGGTGGTTCATAGAAATGAAATCGATAGTGCAAGCACAGAGAAATTTCAGAAGAATTTACCAAAAAGATCCTCCATCCAAAAACAGCATCTTGCGGTGGAAAAAGAATTTTCTAGAAATTGGAAGTATCGAAGATAAGAAACGTTCCAGACGTCCTTGCACAAGTGATTTTGATGTGGAGCGTGTCAGAGAGACATTTTTACACAATCCTAGAATATCTGCGAGATCAGCGGCAACAGAATTGGATATGCCAATTTCGACGGTGTGCAAGGTTATTAAGAAAAAATTAAGACTGCATGCATACAAAGTTCAAATTGTTCAAGTTTTGGAACCGAACGATAGGCCTAGGAGGATGGCCTTTGCAACAGATATGCTAAGGAGGATAGAAGATGCTGCTGCTTTTCTGAAGAGCATAATGTTCTCCGATGAACCATAGCAGTTGTGCTATGCACATGGAATTCAATTAGGAGTAATAGATGTATTATACCAAAAAAATAAAGAACAGAAAAATACAAATACTGTGGATATAGAAACTTCGAATTCCAACTTTGAAGAGAGGAAGAGTGAGAGTGATATTGACAATGAAGATAATGACAATGTAATTGTTGAAGAAGATATTGCTTATGAGGATGAAATATTAACCTATCAAGAATTGCTTCCTATAATTTATAAAGTTTGAAAAATTGTTAAGATATTTAAACGTTCCCCAATAAAAAGGATATTTTACTAAAATATATACTAACTGAAAATAAAACAGAATATATGTTAATATTAGATTCTAAAACATGTTGTAATAGTTTACTCCTAATGATGGAACGATTTTTGAAACTGAGAAATCCAATCCAAAAAGCAATAATCGACTTAAACCTGTAAATTAATTTTTCAGATAGTGAATTCGACTTAATATCCAGAACTATATCAGCTCTACTTCCAATAAAACTGACTATTGAGGCATTATGTCGAAGAGATTCTAATTTATTAACAGCTAATGCAACAATAAATTTCATGTTGCAGTCAATGAAAGAACAACACACATCACTATCTGAAGAATTATATATTACATTGAAAAATCTCACAGAAGAAAGGCATACCGAAATAGAAAATGTCTTACGGTATTTACATAATTATAATGATTTTAAAAATGAAAATAAAAAAGAAGAAAAGAAACTAACCAATTCAAATTTGATTAAGTTTAGAGTAAATTTTCTTAAAATTTTTTAACCACAACCCTATCCACATTCAGAAGAATTCGGTTCAATTATCGAAGATTATGATGTCACTACTGTCGATAGTGAAAAGAAATTGTCTCTTGAAAAAAAAATTAGAATTAGCGATAAATAAAAAAATTTCAACGAACCAAAATATAATACAGAAATCAGCTATAACCAAAACTATCCGACGAGAAATCGATTTATTTGAAGATGAAGGATTTAGAGGTAAATACTTGGAAAAAGTATATTGCGCATTGCTAACAGTACCACTAACCAGCGTAGATGCCGAAAGAGCGTTTTCGACAGCTGGTAATTTTTACACAAAATTATTTTTCAGGCTTAATGACAGTACAATTGATGCATTATGTTTTTTAAGATCATATTTCAAAAAGTTGTAGCAGCATCCCAGATTGAATAGTGATATTTACATTTTTTTGTGATTTAAATAAATAAGATGTTTCATTACTTTTTTTGTGATTATATACTGTTATAATTTATAAGTTACAAATTATTTTTTGTGATATTTACACTCTCTAACAAAACTGGCAAATAAAATAAAGAAACACCTGTGTTTTCGTTCTTTTTCTAAAATTTCTAATACCGGTATTAAAACCAGTATCCCGGTATTAAGATTTAAAAAATACCGAATACCGGTATTGAAATTTTGGTCCGGTATTGCAATCCCTAGTATCAATATATTGAAAATCCCTTGGAGTCGTTCCGTTAGAATTTAAATTAATAAAATATTGAAAGAAATTAATAACATTCATTAACTACTGATTTACGAAAACAACTGCATTGCAAAGAATTAATTGCTATTATTATCCTAATACAGTTTATAAAGATTAAAAAAAAGTTTTTTTTAAATACCTTTGTTGAATTGATGAATTTCACATTCTCTTGCAAATTGTGAAGAAATATCTCCAATCACATCAAGTATACGCCATCTCCATTTAATTTGTTACGTATAACTTAACTTCTGCTAACAAAATCTACGCCGCTATAATTTTCCATGGCTTGTATGATTCTTTTACAGCTACAAAAATTTTCTCAATTTTTTTAAAGTATGATCACTTCTACGAAAAGAAGAGTTTCATTTCATTTTTTAAAAAAATGACGGGGATGCAATGTTACTAAGACAATTAATTTAACCCTTTAGATCATTTCTCTTAATATATCTGTTAAGCCATGGCAATCAAGGGCATCTGATTTCAAAACTGTGATAACTAGTTGATCTAAAATAGTTATAATATTATTCAAGGTCATCTAGATAGCTCTGAATTGAAGGTTATTTTGATTGCCCTTGAACCTAAACTTACTTTTTTTCTTTAAAAACAGCCAATCATAAAAATTTCCAATATTTTTGTTTATGCCACTTGTAAAGCAAATAAACTTGATGACGGATATTTAGTTCCAATAAGCCAATAAATAGAATGCCACTCCTCTTTTAAATACGTTTCTTTTTCCTTTCCACTCGCGATTAAGTTATAAAAAGGTAATTCAGTCCAGTGAGATTAAGAAAAATTAATTTCATTTTTAGAATAGAACATAACTTTGAAAGTTTCTATTATTAATTATTAAATTTCGATTGTGGGAGCATGTTGCTGTTTTGGATAATTCTGTAATTAAATATCTGCTCTTTATATCTGCCAACTTTTAAAAATAATGTTTGGATTTTGAATTTTAAACGCGTAATAACGTTTATACTTAATGCAGATGCAGGATTATTCAGCGTTATAAATATTTCTGAGTTGAACTCCGAATTCATTTCATAAATAAAATGCCTGTTGATGATTATTTGACTCTCTATATTTTTCTAAAAATATCTTTCAATTATTGCTAAATATTCCGCAAACGCACCTGCCTAGCGATGAGAAAAATAGCTGAGAGAATAGTTAATCATAACTAAACTTAGTCGGCAAGACATTTAATGGATAGGATACCCAAATGATATACCCTTGAATATCAGAGCTATATGACTCATTTGAATATTTAATACATTTTGTGGTTTTATCTTTAAACTTGTACAAAAAGAATTAACATTTAATTTTTTTAATAATTTTAATCATATAACTAATAAAATAATAGTGATAAATAAAAGTGTAAAAGAAATAAATCTGAACTAATAAATAATTATAATCTTGCATTCTAATCTTAATTAAATGGTGGAAATAAAGTGTGATTTCGATTTGAAAATCAGATTAGGTTAAGTTGGTTTAACGGAATTTTACAAATATTTGCTAGTCCCAAAATTCATTCAGTAATTGGTATAAAGTATAAAAAAAAGTTAACGAGTATAAAAAATTAATGTTATACTTAAGAATTATATTAATATTATGCTTAAAACTAATACTAAATGAGTTTCTTACAAAATATTAAATTTTGATGGAAGCAATATTATTGGTTGTGTGTGTATGCATGTATACAGGAGTCCCAAAAAATGAAACAAGGGTTTTTTTTTTTTTTATCATAACAATATAACAGTTTCAATTAGACATACGCTTCCAATAATAAAGTTTCAAAGTTTCATAAAATAAATGTACAGAAATATTTTGTTTTTTGATAGTGAAAATAAAAAAATGTACAAATTAATTTTTTGTATCATTTTTTATTAATTTTTTTATATTTTTTTATATTCTTGAGCTTTTCTATAAGGACATAAGTTTTATTCTTTCATCTATAAAATTTTCTGAAATATTAAAAAGCAAATTGACTTAGACAATTTTTTCACACCTCTGATCGGTACTTGAATGAGTGTTGCATTGTAATTTTCAGGATAAAATACATATTACAAGAGATTATTAAAAGATAGAATTAGAAAATAACTGCACATTTTTTGACATCGTGCACTGTTGAAGGCAATTAATTCATTCTTTAATTCTGAAACAATACCAGTCAAAACTAACTGAATATACCGGTAACCATTCAGTGAATTATTATACAAAATGGGACTAACCAATAAGATTTTAAAACTTCTCCACCACTGATGATGATGCTCTTGTACTGAAGAATGGACTTTTATCATTTCATAAGCAAATTTTTTGAAGATTAATGTTTTTTCTGGATGAAAGAGACAATCTTCTATCAAATTTCATTTCCTAAAAATGAAGGATATGATTTTGCCTGAAGTAGGACACAATTGTAAAATTCTAGACTTCGATCATATAGTTATCCATTGAATTGCTGTAACGGTCCATGAATTTCACAATTGCTATATGGATGTCTATTATTAAGCTGAACTATTATCTACGCTGTACTAAGCTACGCTATGATGTACTACTACACAAATATTGGCATGTGACAGCTTTTTGTATTGAGTAAACTTGTGTTTCTGAAATAAATGTTTTCATCTTAATTTCTGATTAATCTCCTTAAATTTAGAGTTTTCTCTATAAATTTTGCAGATAGAAATATAGAACTTTGTATATTCGTAGGCGAATTTCCCCATAATTCCTTGGAAATATGTATGTAAATCGTACGTACCAAATTCAAATTCTTTTTTTAATTTATGAGTTACCGTGTCCTCAGACAGATATAATTCTAGATATCGGTTTTCCGTATTTGTAACGATCTAAAAAATTTTATTTATTAACATTTCAGGATCGAATTGTTTGACAATTGCAATACTTACTCTTTTGAAATGCTTTGTATCTTATAAAATCATAAAATGTGCTGAAAAAAGCTTCGATATGCCAAATTTGATTTTATTACAATATATCATCGATAAGCATAAGAAGTTGTATCGTAAGCGAAAAATTGTGTGTTTCATTATGACAAAGAGAAAGGAAGTCTGGAATTATCAAATTTTTACAATATCTTTGGAGCCTTAATTGCCAGAAAAAGAGCGATAGAGGATCATTTTGAGATTAGAAAAAAGTCAGAGAAATAATCAAATCGTTAAATCTAGCCATTTTACATTTCTTAAACTTGGCGAATACAGAATATTATAATTGTTTACCCTGTTTTATAGCCAACAAATCGATGTTTAGTTTACGATGAATATTCTGTTCTCTTGTTGTTGTTCTGTCAGTACAGAGTACAACTATTTCTAGGACTATTGATTTGTCGTTAATTCAAAACAAAGTCTTGATAATATAAATTATGGACATTATTTGGATTTCTCATAACTTTTAATTTAAACTTTCCTTCAAAAATTAAAGTACGAACTGTTTTTTAAAGTTGGCCACTTAATAAATATAAATAATAGTTGTAAATTTTCTGAAATATTTTTATGAAGGATACCAAATAATTTTAATTAAATTGAATAAAAGAAGTTTATTTACTTAAAATTGATATTTTTATAGAAGCTAGCAAAGAATATAAATACCCTGTTTTCGTAATTATATGAACAATTTCTATAAGTGTTTGTCTCGTTAATAATGTATCTGAAAAGTTATTTTCATGATTTGTCAACATGGCGGGCGATCGGGTGGATGAAAATTGGTTTGATAAATAAAGTCGTAATGTGTTACTCAGTAATTGTAAATATTCTAAGGGCAATCTAAATTCGAAAATTTAGTTGTAAAATTGTATCAGATGGATACCAAAGTTCTCACATTGTTATAAGATACATTTATAGGTTAAAAAGGAATCGTGATTTCAGATGGAATCTCTCTAGACAATTATATTGACTCCTGCGTACTCCATGGCGGAATTATCAAAGTTTAAAATATAGAAATGAGATGTTGATCCATATACTTGAACAATACGGAGGTGGTGTTTTTGGTGAAATGATTCCTGATGGATGAAAATTCTCCACTTCACTAAGCAAGGCTTATCAAGTAATGTCTTGAGGATCATGGTTTGAATGAACTATTGAGCATCTTTGGGACTACCTCGGAAAGCAAGTAATTTCTTTTGCTTCACATGCTCTTAGAGTTCGTTAACTGAATAACCTCCTTTGCTCTATGTATAGCTTTTGTTTCTCATTTTATTTTGCAATTTTAGTGTCCATCAGTTAATGATAATATAGAAATTGATTGAAATTGAGAGTATGAAAAATCATTGCCGCACGTGTACCTCAAATATATATAGACACATTCCGTATTAGAGATAATTAATTTATTTTTTATACTGCTCCAACAGTAGAATTTTACATAAATGATTAAATAATTCAATTGAAAATTATGTTTGACGTTGATATTAGGTAAAAGTTAATAAATATCTGTTTAACACACAATTGTTCCGATTTTTAAGCTTTTATATTCATTTTTTTTTTTTTTTTTTGAAAATTAGATACGAAACACAATCTGTCCTTAACTTTGGAACTTGAATTTTATTATTGAATTGTAACTGACTGATTATGAAAAGATTTTAGGGAAAAGTTACTTTTAAACAAAGCCATAAATATCTTCTGTTAAATGCAAGTTTAATTTATTCACTTTCGTATGAAATATGTTACTTTTACTGTCTATTTTGGTCATTTGGTCAGTATTTTGTAAATAAAATTCTAATGGCTTGTGCAATTTCCTATAGAGAGCTATTTGATTTTGAAAGACGTAAATTGATATTGCAAGAGCAATGGAAGTTGCCAGCAGCTTTTTAATAATTAAAAATATTATCGTTTTGAAGACTTGCGAAATCATATGTAATCAAACTGAAGACTTACATGCAAAATTTAAGAAAAATGTTACACTTGAAAAATTCCTCAAATGCCCAGCAATTTGTTAAAATAATTACAAAAATTGCATTTCAAAAAGTGATTACGCCGCCAAATCGCAATTTTGCAACTTTAGTAGTATTTATCTCATTTATTTCAATATCGTTTTTTATAATAGTTGAGATTTTTTACTTTCTAGTAAACGAAGTGCAGAGAAAGTATTGAAATTGTCAAAACAATTCGAATTCGAGATTTTGACGATTCTCCGCGTTTTAGACCCCTCCCCTACTGTGTCCGAAAAACACATATTTGGTATTATGCCTGATAACAAGATAACTCAAAAATGCTTTGAGCTAAATGATTCAAATTAAATATTTAGAACAACGATCAAATTTGTAGATTTCCATCAAAATTCACTGGAAATCTGGTTGTCTGGCTATTCGAGTTTAAATAAATAAATAAAGAACTTGGGAAATAAAACTTGGTACACATTTGAACTAAATCCGTCAAATAGTTGACCGTATGTCTGTAAACACTTCCGCATGTACGTAAACGCAACAACTCATAGACGCAATATCTTAAATAAATGAAATCCAGCATGTTATCTTGTGAATAATTGCTGTCAAAATTTAGTGTCAAAAAGAAATCAAAAAAGACATCTGAAACACATATTTTTAAAGAGATTAAATAAAAATGCTAAATTCAGTTCAAAGATCTATGTTTCATAACTATCGTTCTTTAATGTAAAATTCAAACAATTTTATAAAATATAAACAATTTTATAAAATATAAACAATTTTAAGTTATAAAAATTTACTCTACATTAAGTTTACTCTAAAATAAAATTATCTATATCTTTGGTAATCAAGATAAAATTTAAGTCTCATATCTCTTTTTCTGTAAGTGACGAGAAATTTTAGTTCAAACGCATTTTCAATAACCAAACGTTACTTTTTATTAAAGTTTTTAATCAAACGCAGAATGGATTCCCTCCCAAAGTTAAAATGATGATTGCACATCAAATCTATTCTGGTAACCTAAATAAAATTTAATGAATTTTGTTTTAATATTTTTTTTTCGGTTAGCTGTACGATTTTCCAAGATTATATTGGTTTTGATGCCACGACATTTTTTGAAATTAATGGAAAGATTTATTTTAAACATAATATAAAGTAAAAAAAGAAAATGAGTTACAAATGAGCAAGAAAAAAAAGGCAACGACTTACCTTTATTTTAATCCAATGAATAAACTATTTTCATGCTTCCAAGTTATTTTCTGAATAATAAGAATTCTAATAGTTGAAGGTAATGAAGAGAGAGAAGATAAAAATGCTTAAATTTGCTCTAGGTGTCGGAAGAGAGCGTTTTGAGTCATCCGATTTATTGCTGAGACAGCAAAAATAATGAGAAGTTCCAACTTCTAATGCCAGATGATGCATTCATTTCCTAATTATGGTTTTGATGCATTTATTAGCCTGTAAAGGATTCCTCAAAGGGTTCATAATTCGTAATTTAATTCAATCTAAATGTGCTTTTATTTATTTCATTAAGTCGGCTGGCTAAGATGGTGAAAAGTGGTGAAAGTTTATTATGCATGAGAAATACTTTTTTTTGGCGGTTCCTGCGAAATGTTCCTCTACATCCCATCCCCTTTCTTCTATAAGCTTGTTTATTTTTTCCCTTATGTCTTGCGTGGGAATCGTGTAAAACTTTCTCTTTGAACATATTTGGCCTTTTGGTCTTTATCTCTTGGAATATATTAAAATACATACTTGGAATATATTAAAAAAATACATACTTGGAATATATTAAAAAAATACATACTTGGAATATATTAAAAAAATACATACTTGGAATATATTAAAAAAATACATACTTGGAATATATTATAATACAAATCAATACCATTATAAAGATAAATATTCTTTGTTATGGCACTTGTCATAGATAAGCTCGCTGACAAAGTCAGCGAGTTTAATCAGAGAATGTAGCTTCTCTTGTTTTAGTAGCGCGATCTAGAGCCAAGAGTACGACTTAGCTACTCATGCGGCATAGCCCTTTTTATGTGGCGGACTTCATTTGTACATTTCATTCACAGATCATAATTTATACCTGTATCAGAGGGCGATCACCTATGACCCAGTGGTATTGTCTCCACTAGGAGGACTTTGTGGCCACGACAGATTTATACGTCCACCAGCTACCATATACACGGGGAGTCTTTGGCCGACGGGGTACGAGCTCACAACTCAGGAGATGCGTATCCAACACCCTACCAACAAGGCTATTCCGGATGGATAAAGCATTCGCATTTCAAAGAAGAAAAAATCTCATCGATAATTCATTTGGAAGGTTCTGACCAAAAAACATTGAAAATTTTCCTATTTTTGAATAAGTAAGCTCTGAGGTGCGTATCACCACCCTTCAAAGTATAATATATCTATGTGAAATTCGGTAGCTCTGGGCTTGACGGTTTGTAGATAGCCAACAAACACACAAATATTAGTCTTTATTTGTATTAAAATGGAAGTTCATAATGTCTGTATACATCATTACTAATCATATGGCTCCAGCTACATTTCGATTTCGACAGAAATTTAAAAAATATCCCTTCATTATAAATTTTTTTCGCAGGGAAAGTTTAACAAAATCTTCTAACCAAAAACGCTGTATCGATTTCTCAAATTTTTATTTCATATGAAAGTTCTCAATAACTAGATATGACATCAATGGTTGGCTGTCCCGCTTACCACTTTACCACCTTTTATTTTTTAAATATACCACAAAATAAGATTTTGAAAGAACTTTCAGTCTAGAAAAATAGGCGAATATCGCAATTAATTTCACCACTTTGCAAGAAAAGGTAATTTTATTATACAAGTGTTCTCTCATTAGGCATTTCATTACGCAAAAAGTATATCTCGAGTGTTCATAATATGCCTGTAAAAAACATTAATTTGATAGGAGCATGATAAAGTTGCTTCACATGTATCGTTTCAAATTATCCCTTATAAGATGATGGCAAACAGTCTAGTCATGGCATCAAAGTTTTGGAAATCCTAAACAAATAATTGTGTATTTCATGCTTCCTGTTCTTCTAATTAACATGTGGAAAATATTTTTTCATGCTAAATCGTTAAGGCACTACAACTTTGCAATTACTTGGCTATTTCCCATGCCTTCTATTGTTTTTAAGATATGAATGCTAACTATGAATTTTGCAACTAGATGTCTTATAAAGTATGGTAACTTTACGTTATCCAGATACCAGTTTCATGACTTTAATTGTCGCTGTTCTGGTGTTAAGAAAGAAGGGAGCACGTGGCTTTATAGGAATGATTGATATTGGGAGAGAAGTTTTTAGAATTTCAAATAAATAAAAAAATAAGCAAGTCATTTATGCCTAACATTTTTAATAAAAACTAGATTCTTCAACTTTAAAAAAATTAAATAAACAAAAGAAACTATTTGATGTTGCTAATCATAAAATGATGAACATCTTAACGTATAAAATATTTTTGTAGTAATAAAATAAGTCTAATAAACATTCTCAATATAAATATTAATGAATTATTTTTATATAAGAAAAAATAAATGAACAAAATAACTGAGCTTTACATATATTTTGTAGAATTGCAAAGTGATATAAAATATATGACAAAAGAGACAATAGTGAATATGACTGGGCATTATAAAAGACAATAGTAAACGTGGCAAAAAAAAAGAAAGATTTACAGCACCAAAGTTATTCAGCAATTATATTGAAAACAAATAATAAAATAAATGTAAAAAGGAGTGTTAGTTATTGTATTATTGAACAAGTGCACTATCATTGTACTAAATTCAAGGTTAAAATAAGAAAATAAAATAATAATAATAATAAGCACGCTTTTATTCGTGCGTAGAAAAGAATATAAAAAAAGTATCAAAGATCAAAACAACATGCAATGGTGTTTTATCTTCCAATGTTTCTTCCACGAAAGACTTCTAAGTTCTTTATTTTCACCTATATTAAAGTGGTATAAAGGTTTATCCTATATAGTTATTGCTATTTATCTATCTTTAAATAAAAATAAAAAAAAATATTTAATGCTTTTATTAGCATATTAAAAATTTGAAAATATTTATATTACTAATATGGGTGACAAAATAAAATTATAAAAGCGTAAATCGGTTATAAAAAATTTCTTGTGGAAATTAAAATTTTAATCACATTCATAATACTCTTTAATTTTTAATGAATGTTAATAATTAGAATAGTTTAATTTACTTATAGTGTTGATTTCATTTTACAATTTCAGATTGGAATGAAAATGAAATTATTCTTCCCATTTTAATGCTTTTATAAAAAAAAAAATACTTTTTTTAAAAGTTTGTATTTCTTAAAAACACTGTATTCTTTTAATATATTTGTTATATTTGACTTTTAAAATATTTTTAGCTTTTAAATATATGTAAAGATTCAATATTATATTTATTATGAGTGCCTGTGCTCTTTTATTTCTCAAATTCACTGCCAGATGAATGATTCTATTAATGAAACAGTATTAATGTTATAAATCTATTAATAATCTAATTTCATAGCAGTACTTTAAAAGAAATGAAATCAATAAATATATTGCCACAGTAATGTGACAAATATAAGTATTCATGTCATACAGTATCTAGCATCAATTTACATATTTTCACATTTGTTGACTGTGTCTTTCAGTAGTTGTACATTGAAGTAAATTGTTGTACATTGTACAACAAATTGTGCATTGAATTTCATTATTAAAAGGGAATTGCGCATTTGATGTGTTTCACGTCATTATGAATTGATTCCATTCAATAGAATATTCATGTTTAAAATCTAATTAATAAAGATTAT
Organism: Argiope bruennichi; assembly: GCF_947563725.1. NCBI lineage: Eukaryota > Metazoa > Arthropoda > Arachnida > Araneae > Araneidae > Argiope > Argiope bruennichi. Next base: position 65,175,646 of record NC_079154.1, read on the forward strand.
ATTTGGAAAAATAGCCAAAATTGTAAGGATTTTATTGTGACAATAAAAGAAAATACATATTATTTCAGAACCAATTTTTTTAATTTCGAAAAAATGTCTCATGCGTCGTTCAATAGTTCAGCCATCGGGGCAGGAACAGAAAACATCATTATAGCTCGAAATATTTACTGAAACTCGCGAGATATTTATCACAACGAATAGCAAGTGAACAACAACGTTGCTGTGGCCATTCTGAGAGAAATTTTAGAACCATCTTTCACGTTCACATTCGATGGAAATCCTAGCATTCTCAAAACTTTTTTCAAGTTATCAACACCATTAAATCACTAGGTGAAAGGTCTGTTGTAAGGAGTTGAAAGAAGGCATCCTTCCTTGAATTGACCGTGTATAGACGTGACCCACTGGAGCTCCCGTGAGTCACTGCATAAATGGAAATTGCATTGAAGAAGAATTATGTCGATGGAAAGTTGCCTAGGTTGTTTCGATTTGATTGCCCGTCTTGATGAAACTTAAACTGGCTACTCCAATCGTCGGAAGGCACACGGAAAAATCTGAATGGACGAACCACCACAACAGCAAAATAGTGGCTGGAACTGTGGTTAAGTCCTAAGGGCCATCATCGGCCTCTTCCTTTGGAAGTACGTCCCGTCATCGATGGGTGGAGCCATACTCCCGCCTTTTTTGTGTACCTACCAGGGCGGTGAGACCCAATCACATGCTGGAAGCTTCTTATCCTCAATTAAGAGATGTCACCAGGGGGGGGGGGTCGTCTTGATGAAGTCTAACGCTTTCCATTCTTTTTTAAACATTCCTCCTTTTCTTTTCCCATACTTGAACTGACATCAATACTCGTTATTCCAAGTTCATTGAAAGCTCAGTAATCAGATTTTCTGGTGCTTCAGATTATATGTTCTGATCACATGAATCGAAAATATGAAACGTCTAATACCCCATTCTTACGTCAAATTTTCTAGAGACTTTAACTGTACTTCTTCACAATTCGCTGACAATGGCAGCCTTTGGTTCACTATTTACTAAAAGATCGTTATATGACAATCACTCAATTTGAATTGATGATGTTTGGCTTCAATAAAATCATTAGAAAAGCTTTGACATGATGATTCACAAGATGTAAATCATAAAAATCATACTAGTCAAAACTCTGCGACAGTCATGTAGTGCAAAACTTTAGTTACAGATAATGCTTTATAACTTCTTAAGGAAAATCAGTTCATTCCCTTATGTTACTACAGTTAGGAAGCTCACAGAATCGTGATTGTCGAAAATAATATTAATAGTTGATAAAAAGAATTCGAATGAGTCTTGGGGAGGGGGGAATTTCGGTGCACATATCTAAATTACTTGACAATAAAAATTCACAATAAAATGTCAAAATTTGAAGATTGAACATAATAATATAAACGAAAAAATGTTTATAACTAAAAGTTTGTTGCATTTGTATGTTCCTGAAACGGTATTAGATAAAAATGTTGTCTGCTGTACAAAAACAATGTCTCTCCATATCTGGTGATCGATTAAAATTTTTTTCGTTAAAAATAGAAAAATTGGCGTTATTACATTGAAATATATGAAACCAACCTTTGGAAATGTTTTACGACGTATAATTTTTAAGAGGAAAACTATCATCCTCCAAAGCAGTTTCTTTCTTGAAAGATATAGAAATCATAAAAATTTGATCTTAATTGAATACTAATTTCTTTAACATTTCATTTAAATGGAAACTCTGCTACAAATTGTACATCCTTAACAGGAACGTCTTACCATCGCTGAAAGCAATTATTGTGTTTGGAAGGAAAAATAATCGTGATAAACGCTGACCTAATTTCTTTTGATATTCTAAGGTCATAAAAGTTTTTCAGGCACATTTAAAATCATAACTTAACTTGAACTATTATGAAATCTCTAGAATTTTTTTGCTTTTTAGCCTCTTGCTGTATATGAAGATGCTGTATATGATTGCAGCTACAAAATCCACTGCAGCTATGACTCGGAAGGCGAAACTCCCGCCATAAGATCCCATCAGTAAACCACCGATTGTACTTCCACATGCCACTCCTAGGGAGAAAAAAAATGAAAATAATTAATTTAATTTGCTTTTTCTCTCAAGTTTTCGACAATTTTTTCAATAATTTCAATTTTTATTAATCAGTTCCTTTAGAGAATTTGTTCCTTAGCATTATGATTATTTGATTGATACAATATTCATTGTTCATAGCTCACCAAGAAAAAATAAGTGAAAAATAAAGAAACTGTAACTTTATGGATATTTTGTTCAGCAAATATGTCCATAAAATTAGAGTAGAATTAAAGGAAGTTTTTATGTACTTCAACAGTAAGAAATGCTATCTGCTATTTTTCTGATAACAAGAATTTAAAGAGAATTCGATTTAATTTTCCATCTATTAAGATTTTAGCTTTATCCTTAACTCTTGAAGAAACTCTAATTTTTTTTATAAATTAACTGAATACATGAAATATATTATAAAATATTTGTTTTAATAATCTCCATTAAAGAATATAAAATATCATTATTAAACAAAATTATTATGAGAAAGCAAAATTAATTATAATTTTGGTCTTCAATTCAAAAATTGGATATAGAACACATTTTGAAAATTAAAAGCAACATATTTTTAACCGGAAAGAACAGTAATTCCGTTTATCGGGGAAAAAAAGAAAACTAATTCTTCCCCGTTTTTTCTTCTAATTTCTTAAGAATTGGAGTTACGAAGTTAAAGGATAGTTGAAAAAAAATGCAGTATATGTGAGCTTTTCAACGAGGTGTCATATGTATTTTTTCAAAAACTGTCGAAATTAGGAATAAAAGATCTCGAGGTTGTTTTTTTTAATTATTTTTTATGCGTAATTGCTCAGAGATGCAGCTAACATAAAAGTTTCAGTATAAGAATTTTTCTTGTGATAAGGCGATAAATCGTCCAGTTTGTATTAGGATCTTATTTTCAATCGTATAGAAATTATGAGGCAACATCACCCCCCTTTCCATTCTCTTACGAGCTTAACTGCCCTTCTACGAACTCGATCAATACTTTGATCTTTCTCACATGTCACCAATATACAGAAAACGTCTATTCTAATTGTGATGTCCTAATTAGAGAGGACACCTTTTATATATTAGCAACAAATAATATGATGTAAGGAAGATGACCCAGTTGCTAATTTCTTAATTATTAAAAGTAATTTTTAAATTGATAAAAAGCTTCAAATGAAGTAAAAAATAAAATTTTGTATTGTTTGAATCAATTAAAAATATTTTCAATTGAAATTATGAATTCCTCGAACGAAGCATATATGGAACTTGATAATGCTGACCGTTTTGCAGATTTTCATCTCTCCTCTCCAGCGGCTATCCTTAAATCTATATAATCAATAGTTCTCAAAAGAATTCTTCTTTGTTTAGTAGACGATCCAAAAGCATAGAAATTTTCTTTCAAATCTGGGATTTTTGTTAAGTTGGAGGCGATATTATCATAATTTATGTTTCTTCCTGGGGAAACATTAATTGTTGGATTTACCTTTTCGCGATTCTTGAGCAACAGATAATTTCTCACATTCTGGGATTTTTAATGTTTTATTATTTATGACTTTCGTACTGTGAATTATATTGCATTGTGCTTTCTCATTGTTATTAAATTACCCGCATAGATCCAACTTAAAAAAATTTATGGTTCAACAACATCCTCTCGACAAAAAGAAGAATACAGGATATACGTTGTAAGATAAAGAGAGATTAACATACATTGTGTCTACTATGTATGTTTTAGTGGTTGATGAAGAATTTAAAATCTTTCTTATTCAATGATGTTATCTTCTTCTAATCTTGTAGAAGCTTTAGAAGCTTCAATATTCATGCCACGATCTTTTATTTTGAGCAATATTTTGACAAGAGATTTATAATTTTCCAATGTTGTGCTTGGTGAAATGAAAGGTTCATATTATAGGGTAGAAACTAACTGTGTTATCTGGATCACTTCGGTTTCCACAGATGCAAAACCCATGAGAGTATAATACAAATCTGTAGAGATAGCTCATCAATGACTATATCCTATGGTAATATGATTAAATTTTGAACTGAAAGAGACTCAATTAAAATTAAACTGGGATACGAATAGAAATATTTGATGCCCCCTTCACCAAGAGATTCCATATTTCCTACAAAAGAGGAAACCACAAACCTAGCTACTCCGACCCGCTGGAAGGCCCACGGAAAAATCTGAATAACCTGACTGCCGCAACAGCAACACTGGCGGGAACTGTGGATGAGTCCTAAGGTCCCTCACCGATCAAGGTACAACTCTTCCCAAAGGAAATATGTCCCGTCATAGATAGGAGGAGCCAGACACCCACCTTTTCGTGCGCCCACAAGGGTGCGAACCACCATACCGGAAGCTTCTCATTCTCAATTACGAAGTGACAGCGCCCCCAAGGGGACTTCAAAAAAAAAGGGAAGATTCTCTCCCCCCCCCCCAAGATATTTTTAATGTATAATTCAGGGAGATCGATCTTGTAGAGTATTGCTTTATCAAAAGCAGCCTAACTGATCAACAAATTTGCTCTATAGTACTCCCGAGTGTCCTTTAATCCAGGGCACGAGAACTTCACTTGTTATTTCTCTTAACTAAGATGCTCATATTGTGATTTTTTTTTTTTTTTTTTTGTATGTGAGTGCATAGAATCTTTCTAGAAGGTGGATGTGAACTCGTCCCAATTGCCCGTTTAATCATTTCCTAATCCTTTGGAATGTGGAGTGTCATCAAGGTCAATAAACATGATTTGCGACCTTTTGTGAAACGTTATACGTGATATGGAATGATCGCGAAATCCAATCAATTTTAACTAGATAGTTCTTTCTAATATTTTCTCTCTCTTTTTTATGTGTCATTCAGTTCCTCATGTCCGAATTACCTCCACAAATTTACTTTTCTTATGACCCCTCTGAACAGTATGCATTTTATAATTAGGTTTATATCCTTAAACTATCGACATTTTATTTTCTCTTATACGAAATGTAAAAAAAAAAAAAAAAAAAAAAACATTTAGAACATATCATTATAGTCAAAAATTCGATATCGATATTTGATGAATCTCCCTGTTTCAGACCTCTGGAAGTCCGGAAACATATTAGTAGCTGTAAACAAGATAAATCAAGAACTTTATTATTTAAGAGGATGAAAAGTTGCATAAAGTTTTATCAACAAAATCATAAATCTGTTTCAAAATTTAAACCAAATCCTTGAAAGGATTGAATACCTGTTGATTTATCTATTCCTCTGCATTTGAATACAAGAACTCGAAAATGCAGCAAGATACCTGCAAGCAGTTTACAGGTATCTTGCTGCAGTTTTGTTAAGCAATAAATTGGAAGAAGAAATATATTTTTTCACTGTTGCTAAGTTTAACATAAAAATACAAAACTGTGTAAATATGAAAGTCGAGATGAGACTAGTGTCATTGATTTGCATCTAACTAATATTTTCAACTGTCTTGATTCGTTAAAAAAAATTTGCTGTAAATAAAACAATTGCGAACTCTAAGTCCTTTTTACTTTAATGAAACAGTTTCTGTGGTACTTTTGTTCATATAAAGAACTGTAAATCATATCCAACGTGATTTCATGTTTACACGTAGTTTTCATAACGTCCAATATCAAATTCCAGAATTTCTTAAAAAAGTTATGTATGATATATATGAAAGATACGTCTAACTGCGCTGCTTTTTCCCTCTTGCCTGAAGGTATATTGTGCTATATATTGAGACTGCATACGTGCTCAACGAACTTTCTTCTGAAAACAAATCGAGATAATAAATAATGTAATAAATCTTTAGATTAGCAGTGCATCGGTCATTTTTCATCACGAGGAAGCTTTGAGGGCGGGGGGGGGGGGGTGAGAAGACCCAAATTTATTTCTTACTCGTCGCCTTTGATGATCAACTTGTTGTTCGCCAGAATTATTGATTGTATTTAGTTTAAATGAAATCTTTTAAAACTTGTTGTTCGTGATTCTGTCAACAAAGAAATAGTTTACTTAATGACGTGAAGTGACATCACAACACTTTTTTTAAAGTATTAACTGGTTTGATTTGATTCTTCAATTTATACAAAAAAATGTGTGAAAAAGATCATTTTTTAAAAGCACACTTTTATCAGAGTGATAAAAAAAAATAGAAATTCCTTTTATTTAACCATTTTCTATTTTTTTTTAATCTTCAATTTTAGATTCATTATAATAAATTGAAATCGTTTTTAAAATTCACTACTTGGTGGCGCCCCTAATGTGTAATGAAGCTTTAATTAGATTGATCAATTATAAGTTCTGACAATATTATGTTATTAGTTATGCTAAATACTATCTAGTTCAAGGTTGTAGTATATCGAAAATCTGATATTATTTAGTGCTATCAAAACTTTTGGATACCATTAAATCATCAGGTTCAAAATTATCCCAATGTTCTGATATCTATAAAATGGCGTTTGTCATTGAGAAATAATAATTTTTTCATATTTTAAAACCCTAGCCTATAAAGAAGTGAATGAAAAATCAATTATACAATTCCATCACTATAAACTTGATATAAGTTAAGTGAAATCAAAAGTATTTAATAAAAACCCAATGAAATCTTTTGCATTTGCACGCATTTTCTTTTTAGAAATCAAGTAGTTATGCTAAACATTTTTATTTGTTATATTTCTGATTAATCAATAGACATTATTATCCAGAGTCTTAAAATACTTTTTAAAAACTTATATAAAAGATTTCGTAGTTCTTTTTTTCTTTTGTAAAATAGTACGATTTTTAGTTTTTAGTTATATTAACGTCCCGTTTGAAGCAACACTAGGGCTATTTTGGGACGGACCTCGTAATTTTGAACCGTGGTCAGATGACGAGGACGACACCTGAGCTGGCACCCCCCTCTCCACACCACACCAGCTGGAGGACGTTTGGTCATGACGGATTTAACGTGCAACAGACCCCCTTACACGACAGTTCTTCGGTGGAATTGGGTCACGAACCTGAAACCCTCCGGTTCCGAAGCGTAAAATAGTACGAATAATTATGTTTTAATACATGAAATACAGCGAATTTAAACAAAAAAGATGGTTCTTGGATGTACTTCAGTATAAGTCGATAGAGATGCCTACTTTATGAGATCATTTTGACTTCAACAGTTTTGATGTTCACTATTTGATAAAAGATACCACAATATCGCGGCTATTCAAAATGTTTACATTCGAGAGCTTACAATATAGTGAACAAATTCATGAAAAAAAGATGCATGATTTAAAATATAGCATGTGGTATTCTGAGAGCTGCTGAATCAATTTGAATTTTAAATTTATTTGTTGTTTGTGATATAGCTAAATAGAAAACACAGATGAAATAAATGAATAAAGGAACTTAAATCTAAGTACAAACAAATGGAGAAAACTATATTCAAATGCAAAACAACACAAATATGTTCGTCACATACTGGCTTTCTTTCCAATGCCGAATTATTTAATTAGCAAAAATGCAGCATTATAACTTATAATGTTGATATGAATTTGAAAGAAAATAATGGTAATAAAAATTATATTTGTTTTTAAGATGGTATCATTTTTTAAAACAAATTTTATTAAAGGAATTTTTTAAGAGTTTTTTTAAACATTTTTTCTATTTTTCAGTCTTTTATTTACAATATATAGTTATAAATATCGTAAAATCACAATAACATTTTTTCGAATTCATAATTAGATGTTCTTCCTAGCTTGGAATTAAAACTTTATTAAATTAATCGCTTAACTGATAGATAAGTCCTGAAAATATTGAAATACCGTATATCATATTACATACACACAAGCTTTAAAAATCGGTCACAATAGGAAAAAAAAGGAATGTTGTCAGTTTAAAATATTCATCCTTTTCAACATGAAACAAGTCAAACTATAAACATTAAATTGCAAGCCCAAACATATCATCGAAAGTTATTACAGCAAATTTCCGGAACTAAATTATTTTGCAAAGTAACTGGTTCCAAATTTGGCAATTCATTGCTAATAGCTGTTATAAACGAAACTTTTTCGGATGGTTAAAAATTTATCTTTCATGTTTCACAAATTGAAATCAATCTATATCAAAAAGGAATCCGTAATTATGCAATAAAACTACACTATAAATATGCAGAAATTCAAAGACTTTAAAAGTGCTTTTTAGTAATTTAGAAAATTTTATTTTACCCTTTAGTAGCTTCTCCCTTTCTGTAAAACTGTGACAGATCCTTCAGAGCTTGCAATTTCATGATGAGATGCTTATCTTAAAAATTTAATCATGCTCCCCATATTTAAATGCGATATCTCATAAATTAATACTTATACAAATACGTAAAGTTATTCATTAAAACTAATAGATTAAAAATACCTATGAAAAGCCAGTGGTTCAAGAATATTTATTATTTAAGAAAGTTATTCATTGTCAAGCCAATAAAAAGTGTCTATTTAACAACCAAAGAGAATGTTATCTCACCTACTTTCTTGTATAATTCTACAATATGATGTGTTTTATGTTAAGGAAAATAATCAACAAGTAGGCAGAGAATCTATTTGTTAATAGATTGTAACCCAAATTTGGCATACATTTATAGTCTAGATACAAAAATCACAAATTAAAAATCATCTATTGCATCCATCCATATTCTGTATTTAAATTCTAGTTTTAACAAATGAACCAATTGGCAGAAAGTCAACCAAATATTCGGATTTGGTCCAAATTTTAGCAAAGATTTAAAATTTTGAAGATGGAATCATAGCTAATTTTTATTCATCCAACTAATTGCACTTTTGAATTATTACCTTCACATGTACTACACACATAAACAAACAAAATTCCCACAAATCGTTTTTTCTATAAATCAATTTAAGTTTGTGTAAATGCTGTACACCAAATTCAGTTCGTCAAATCCTTTTAATTAACGTGTTCACATAGACAAGCATAATTTCAAAAAAATTTTCCAAAACACTTGAAAATCTAAAACATAGACATGGAGATTCAGAAAAATTTTGAGATAAAATTTTCAAATCATTATAAAATTTTATTCTTGAATATTAAGGGAATTATATTCAAGAAAATAAAAATCAGCGAAATTTTTTTCTTATTGCCCCTCAATCACTTCGTTCGGAATTCTTTTAGATTTATCCATGAACCAAACATTCAAACGAGAAATATACAAACGTTTTATTTGAAAACTTCTAAAAGAAAATTCAACATATCCAGATGATTAGATATCCATAAACTTGATAATAAGAATTTCATAGTTACCTATTGAGAAGTGAAGAGTGCCAGCGAAAACAACTACCGAGTCCTTAATATCGTGTGGAGAGATTTCGGCACAAAAGTTCATGACAGCTACCCAAAGCAGATGGTAACTTAGGGCAGTAATCGTTTCCAAGAAGAAGGCTGGCCAAGGAACTTTGAGGAAAGAATATCCTAAACATTTTAAAGCATACCCCAAAAGAGCTAGAATGAATATGTTAGTATTCCCTATTTTCTGTGTTAGCCATTTTGAGGTAAAAAGAACTGGCAATCCACATAATCCAGCAAAAGTATCCATGAGGCCAATAAGGTATGTTGGTGTTCCTATATCTGACATATATACATTTTTGAAATTTAACTGAAATCCAAACGTTCCGCCAAGAACTAGAAGAACGAAAGTGAAAAATAAGAAGTCTAAATCTGTCAGCAATGTCATCGACGCTTTCCACATATTCTTTGCCGGTTCTTGTCTCCTTGCTTTCAAAGTGCAGACAATTCCAATAGTTATTACTGCGAGAATAGCGAATAAAAATAGACAAGATGTGTAGTTTGGTGTTTCTTCTGAAACGGTTGTCATGTGTATCACATACGCAGCACTCGATGGTCCAATCAAAGTGCCTACTATGGACCAAAATTGTTGCTTTCCATATTCTGCTTGGTGAGATTTTGCCATAGATACCATCAATATGTCAACAAATCGAAAAATATTTTCTATAGCAGTCAGAAGCATTATTGCCAGAATTACGTGCAATATGACAATCTTTGTTCTTTCAGAATTTCCCTGTCTTTTTTCTGTGCAAAAGGATCCACAAGCTTTTTTATAGTACATGTCACACAAAGAATGAGTGTCATTTGCAATTAAAACTACTGTTGAATTTTGTAAGCACCAATCAAAACTGAATTCTGAGTGATTGTTTGTTCCATTCAACAGAATTTTGTGCACCAAATTCTGGTCACAGCATTGAAATTCATCGCTTTTGGTGCATATTTTCCTACAAGCTTGTAATGAGTCAGTGGCTTCACAAATTTGATTGCTTTCAATTTGTAGCAAACTAGTTTTGCCACAGTGAAGATCGCTGATAACTGTAGGCTTTGTTACTCCAGGAATAAAAGCTAAGCATAAGGCAACAATTGCGGTGGATACCAATGTTATTACTGATATGATACTTGGTCGTCCTATTTTATCTGACATGATGCCGCAAAGTGTGTTGCATATGAGCTGAGTCACACTAACTAATAAGTACATCAATGATATCTCTTCCAATGTAAGTCCACGTTGCTTGAACAAAAGTGTCAAATATGTTATTAACCCATAAGACCCTGAAATAAAAAAGGAATGTTTTAATAATATGTGTTAAAAATTTACTTGAAACCATCATTAAATTAAGCAGCATATTAGATTAGTTATTAATAATAGATACAACCAGAGGGAGGGCTCTCTTCACCCTCCACCCTACTCCAGGTATATGTACAAAATGTAATGTGTTTTATGTTTATCTTCTCATGCAATAAAGAGAATCCAAAATGCATTTTATCTTTTCTCTTTCATTAGTTAGATTCAAAATTTGATATATAGGGTGTTCATTAATTGTTGTCGGGGTTTCCGTACCTCATAACTTTCGAATAAAAAATATTACGCAAAAACCGATTACGTATTCGTAAATTACAACTCAAAGAATTTTATTAATGATATTAAAGTGTAAAGCTTGCACAATTTGCACTTTGTAGGCATTCAGCTGAAGGCGATTATGTATTCGTAAATTCGCTGAACAAATTTTGACTTTTGATAATCGTGCGGGTTCTCTGAGCCCCATATTCTACAGTTATGTTTATTCAATTTTTCTGAAACATGAAAAGTGGATTCGTCACTGAAGAACCATTTCCGAAGGTAATTTTCATCATCCTCAATTCGAGTCAAAATTTGTTCAGCGAATTTACGAATACATAATCGCCTTCAGCTGAATGCCTACAAAGTGCAAATTGTGCAAGCTTTACACTTTAATATCATTAATAAAATTCTTTGAGTTGTTATTTACGAATACGTAATCGGTTTTTGCGTAATATTTTTTATTCGAAAGTTATGAGGTACGGAAACCCCGACAACAATTAATGAACACCCTATATATCTACAATATGGCTATAAAAACAATATATCAAAGTTTATTTTATTAACTTGTTACGTTTTTGACATACATTCTTAGACATATGCAGATAATCAAACGAGTATACGATCCAAAGAATATGGTTCAAATTTTGGCACAGACTTATAATTCTGGTTAAACCAGCGGGAATTATCTCCACAAAACATTCTCTCAAACTCTCAAATAAAGGCATTACACCGTTTCACTTGCATAAGACCTTGGACCATCCAAAGCTTTCAAAGACCTTGGAGAAGGTCAAAAATGCATTGCATGACAATGGTGAACAATATTAAAGAATTAGTAAATCTTTGGTGTTCATTTAGCATTTTTACTGAATCTATCATGTGATCTTTGGCGATTAATCTCTAACATGCAATTAATAATACCTCAAAATCGAATTTTGTTTTAAAAGCGTCATTTCCAACTGATTGAAACCAAAATTTGATATAGAACTGTACAAATTCTGTTACAACTGTAGTTACAAAATCACACACTAAATTTCATATTTTTTATGTAATTCGTTTTTGAATTACCATGTTTACATGCTTGTGAAAGTGTAAGCCGGCAGACAACCCCTTGATAGATTTGTTTCCAAATGTGATAGGTATCTGTACTTTAGATGCTAAATTAGTGTACCAAATTTTATCCATCTAACTCGCTTTATTTTGTAATAATCGTGTTAACTTGCATACGGCCAACCGGATGCACAGATTTCCTTTAAATGAATTTCGTACAAAATTTTGCAGAAATTTATAAATTTGGTGTAAAGATTATATACCAAATTTTATCCGTCTAGTTCAAAGCGTTTTTGAGGTAATCTTTGTCGCAGATCGGCTTACACAAACAGGAAGACAAAATACCAAAAAAAAAGTTCTTCGAAATTAGAGAGATTCGTCAAAACTTCAAATTCGATTTTTTTTAATTTATTATTATTTGATGATTATAATATTCTGTTCTTCATATGCGAAAAAAAATTAGATTCTAAAATGCTCTCATCCAAATTGTAATAATTTTAATGACCAAATTCACTGGATTCGGGCTCGTGATAAAAGATATGACATTTTGAGATCAATTTTTTTTTTTTTTTTTTTTTTTTTTACATTTACGAAATTTCCGGTTTTTATGATTCATATAGGTGAAAGTAAAGATACTTAAAACATCGGTTGACACCCGCATAAATATAAAATTCTGCTTAAATAATAAAAAGGATTTTTAGTGTTTGATGATTATTATTTCTCTATAAAAAAAAAGGAAAGAGTGATTTGTTCTGGAATTATATTGAACTACAGAGTTCAAAGAACCAGATACAACCAATTTTACATTAAAGAAAGAGATAGTTTAAAAGATGGGGTCATAGTTTGGAACAGACTCTCTTTAGACGATTGTTCTAATATCTCTGTATTTCTCGGAAACACTCATATTGGAGCCAGATATCGAATGAGATTCTTGACACATATATTAAACCATATATTGATGCAATAAAGTAATGGCATCATATTAATGGTTGATAATGCACGTAAATATTTTTTCATTCTTATTAACGAATTTCTATATGAAAATAGAGTTTGGAAAGAATGCAATGGTTAGCTATCGCCAGAACTGAACACTTTAAAGATTACATTAAAATGTGGTTGACTGATCAGTGTTCTCATCCTGGAATTGTAATCCTAAAGAATGTTGTTTAGAGAATAGTATCTTTTTCTTCGTTCAAGTGGTGGAAACTTAACGGAATTGCTGAATCCAAGTTTCTGTTATTCGGTTGAGAGCATTTCTCTTAATAAATATTATTTGCTTATTAAATATCATTTATACAACCTTTTGTTCAGTCAAGTTTGCATTTAATTCTTTACTCTAAAAATGGAATTTTATAAAGAAATGAAAAAAAATGAATTTATCGTATTTCCGATGCTAACTCTATGTATGTCTTATTACTATTTTGTAAATTTTGTTCACACATTGGATAACAAACATTACATCCATATTTTATGGATTTATTTCATTAAATTTAAGTACAGAAAATAGGTTTATACTTAACCTTTGAAGAAATAATTATAAAATTTCTGGCTATACTTAATATATGTACAATAAAAATAATATGTAATTACATTTAGTGTATTTTTAATTTCTCAAGTTTCTTCGAAATGATTAATAATTTGTTTATTAATTGCGATCTCAAAATTATACATTACTGAAAATGCAAAATTTATTCGCCTAAATCCAGTTTGTATGCTCTTCTAGGACCCACAATTCTGACAATTTATCGCTTTTTTAAAAGATCTTTGGTAGAAGTGGCTGGCATTGGCTCTTTTTTATGGCCATCTGCAACACTAAACAATTCGTTGTTACAAACTTTTGAATAACTTTCATTTTCGCAGTGTTTTGTATTTTATAGGAAGTTTGTTAAAACATTTCCGCCATAAAGATGTCAGCACCAGTACTGCATGGAAAAATGGAAGAATTATTCCTGTTTTCATTTTTAGGTCTATGATTATTCTAGATTTCCTCTTTCTTTTCTTTTTAGTAATATTTTTCATTATTCTTCAGCTCCACTTAGTGATAAAGATAATCAACGATGAATTAATAAAAAATTAAATGAACAATATTTAATTTTAAAAAATATCTTTAGTGATTTCATAAAATTTAATTCCTATATACTTCTGTTATTGATCACCACATACATAAAAAAATCTTTGAAGAAAATGCTCATCACTTTGATTGTAGGTTTCTAGGAAAATTTAAATCTTTTTAAAGTGTCATTTAATTAATCACACAAAATAGAAAAATTATTTACTTTGATTTTACAATATAAAGATATCGATATATTTTGAAGAAAAATTATAATCATTTGCGTATACATCTTTGCTTAGTTTCAAAAAATATAAATTAAATTTAGAATAGTTAAAAATTTAAAAATTCTTTAATAACTGAACAAAATATAATGATAATTACAGTACTTTTATTGCAATATCCTTTCTTCATTAACCATACAATGATAATTCTTCTTCCATGAATTTTTATTACAGAATGAATAACAAAATGCAACTCTCGTTATTGCATTCTTTTTTGCTACTTTTTGACAACTTCCTTTGGCAACCAGCTGGGAATATCATCTGCATATAATTTTATCTTTTATACATAATTTGATGTTCATGATTCCCTATACAAAATATTTTTAAGTATGAAATTGTTATTTACATTAAAATCTTGTTGTTTTAATATTCTTTATCTGTTCTATTTATGCGCCTCATTAAAATGAAGACAAACCCACGTCGCCCTAACATCATTAAATACTTTAGTCACTGGGTAATTTATATTCAAATCACGTGTTATTTTTTTCGGAAAGTGACTTTTTGATTTCTCTTGTAAAGTACACATATAATAAGCAGAATTTTCGTTAGTTTTTAACAATGGAAAAAAATTATTAAAACATTTAATGAAACAGCAAAAATGGTTTGAATTTCATTGCAACTACGTAAACTGTTATTAAAAATTTGGCTAAGAAAGGTTTTGAAATTATAAAAAGGCAACAAAAATTACTTGTAAACTAAATTATTATCATCAAAAAAAGTTATTCTTTTAAATTTTAAAATAATATAAAAGATCAGTTTTGTGTAATAAAATCAATTCTATGATGTAATAATAAAAACAATTTTGGATAATAATAAAATAAATAAACTGAATTCTGCGTAATATTTTTGAGAGTTATAGTGGGAGAATTTCAAATTCTCAGTTAATTTTTAATGAATTAAAATTCTAATTGAATTTCGAAGAAAATAACTCTGAAGTTAATACTAGGGATTACTTTTTTTTTCCAAAGAAAGAAATTAAAAATATCATTTTTATTGCAATAGTCACCTTTATATTTGCTTTCTTTTTAATGCAATTTGCAAATATGATTCCAAATTTTAATTTTATTTCGAAAAAATTTTGACTGTTGCGATTTTTGCTTTTAGATTCTCTTTAGTATTTCTGCGAATTGAATTTGTATCTTTAACTAGAGTGAAGGATTTCCCCAAAACTTTCTCGTATACTTTCTAATTAAGCTGCCATCCCTCTCTTTTCACATAAAATTTTGAACTTTTGGTAAGGCTGCAAATGCCTTGCATGGCAACGATAAATTCGGAATATAGATAGATCTTTGGCGTCAATTTAACATTTCTACTGAATTTATTATTTTATTCTAGAAGATTTTCTTGGTTATTAATACAATTAATAGTATCTCAAGATCCAATTTGTGCTTTCCAACCGATTAAAAACAAAATTTGACACAGAATTACAATTGTAGTCACAAAATCACTTGTCAAATTTGATATATTTAAGTCGTTGCAATTTTGAGTTATTGCATTTACATGCTTGTGAAGTACAGACCGACAGGCGGTCAACCTCTTGATGGACTTGATTGCAAATTTAACAGGCATTTACACTTTCGATGTTAAATCTGTGTTTCAAATTTTATTCACAGTTTTATAGTTATTCAATTCACCTGTACTATACAAACTTTCACTAAATCGATTTCACTCAAAATTTGATAGAAGTCTAAAAATTTAGCCATATGACAAATTCCATTAGTCTAGCTCAAAACGTTTTCGGGTTATTTTATCATAAACACACAGACATGATGCTTAAAAAGTATTTATAGAACTCATGGGAATCTAAGACTAGGAGACTCGTCAAATCTGGATGATTACAATACTTTCTCTACACCTTGTATACGAGAAAATAAAAACTGTTTCTTGTTTTGTGAAGCATTGACAAGTACTTGTGATATCCATTTTTGAAAAGCATTGATATTAGTAAGATTGAATCAAGACAAAGCGATAACTTAGTGGTGAGCAATGTCCTAAAGTAGCTTCTCTATATTTTATAAAGCAGCAAGAACTTTTTAAATATTCATAATTTTATCATCTGCTTTAATAAATTACGATTTCCATATTTGTATTTCGTTAAAAAATATACTTATTTTAGTAATAATACAATAAAAATGTGTATAAATTTAAAATGTCAAATCATTAATACTAGTATTATTACCTGTATTAAAAATGACCCATATTATTATCAATAAGTTTGTAGAAGCCATTAAGAAATGAAATCTTACCTGTAAACCAAAACAGTACTGTAAGCTTCAAAGGCACTAACGGTTTACAAATGACAATCTTGAATCCTTTGTATATATTAAAGTGCACCCGACATTCCTTCTGTAAAAGAAGAATATATATTAATATTTTATGTATGTGTTTTAACATAATTTTTTCCATGTAAATAGAATTAAATAAATATTTAATGATGATTTGAGCGAATAGGTTACCTAAAATTATAATAAAAATTGTTGAAATTCCTTTTCTACTGTGAAAAATGAGTTCTAATAGAATACTACCAAGACTGTTCTAACCTTAATTTTCTTGTCAACTTTCATAATAGGAAGTCTTTTGTTTAGATTTGTTGTACGGACGAAAAAGAAAAAAAAAACTGGAGAAAGCATTTTTGAACCATGCTATTTTCTATTTGCTCAAAATTTCTTGTAAATCTCCAATTTTAATTTGAGATAAATAAAGTTTCATTCATTTAGCTAATTTTGTGTGATTGTGTCCACAAACAAACGAACAGTCTATCCATTGACGGATTTGGTTCGAAATTTCGTAAAAAGTGTTATTTTTAATTTTTTTGTATATGAAGTAGACAAAGAGAAAGTATTTTCGGTTTACAACTCGCCGATTTATAAATACAGGATGTCCCGAAAATAAAGAAAATTATCTCTAGCAGCATATCTTCTAGTTGCAATGCAAATTTTTCGCGTAATTAACAAAAATTAAACTTTTATATCAATAATCTTCAAAACATATGAGAGTGACCTCACCGAATCTTTCTCGCATACTTTTTGATAAACTCTTTGATTTCCTTCTATGCATAAAACTATACACTTTAAATGAGACCTTGAATATCATGAGTGCTCAGATTTTTACTTTCAGAGTCTCACAATGAGAGTTTTCATATTGCAGTAAAGAAAATCGAATGTGTATTTTGAATGCCGATTTATGAACCGATTGAAAATACAATTTGACTTAAAAATACAATTTTAGTAACAAGATAACATGCAAAATTTCATTTATTTAAGCTGTTGCGTTTTTGATTTATCGCATTTATAAACCGATCGATACCTGAGCGCATTTTATTACAAATTTGATGCGGAACTATATTATTAATTTTAAACTTGAGTACCAAATTTTATTTATCTAGCTCCTTACATTTAGTAGTTATCGTGTTCATTTGTACTCAGACATCAGACAGACAGACTTCTTGTGAATGATGTCATTCAAAAATTGATAGAAACTAAAAATTGAATGTAAAGATCATATACCAAACTCTTTTTATCTAGGTCAAACCGTTTTTGAACTATCGTATTGACATACAGACAAAAATGAAAAATTCTTTGTATGCATTTTTCGGACACAAGGAGATCTGAAGGGTAGAGATTTCTCAAGATTTCGAATTCAAATTCATTTGGAGATCACAATACTTTCTGTTTATATGAGAAGAATTCTTTTGTGAATGAAAAAGTGAAAAAAGTAATTGGTTAAAGATTGGTGAGATACCAATTGATTTAAAATGATAGTCGACGTTTTTAATAAATTTCCTTTAATTCCAATAGTGAAATTTGGAAATTCTGGGATCAAAGTTTCAGCTTCTTTATAAAAGTAATTAAATTGTTACTATCTAAAAAAATATTCAATCTATCTGTGACTTATTCTATTACATAAGCGTTGTGAAAGATAACACACGCATTCTACAGATATATTATTCAATTTGCATGCGATTCAAGTTACCTGCATTATATTTACATATTACATTCAATCAAAATTATCTTTTGTTTCGTAACATTTATAGAAATTTTTCATTCATATAAAATCATTTTTCATTATTTATAGAATTATTTCATTCAATTACAATTTTCTTTTTTCTCTCTTCAATGTGCATAACATTAAATAATTCTCAATAGGAATATGAGTTCGTATTTGTATGACGCTTGAAAAATTGTCTACTAAACAATAAACTATAGCAAATAATTCAAACAATGCCGAGGAGACTTTATTAGAATTAATAACAATAAACATAATTTAAAGTTAGATGATTCAGTCAGTCTGTATAAACCATTTTTACTGCAGGTGCTTTCGGAATCAATTTGATAAGCTTGATAACGAAACGTTTAAAAGTTCCTCGCTTGAAAATATGGTGACGTAATGAAATGAACGTAACTGTTAAGAAAATAAAGATGATTTGTTTCTAATGCTTTCTTAGTCATGCTATGATATAGAACTACAGTGGCTTAATGGTAAAGTACTGGCTTCGTGGCAGATGGTAGAATATCGGATTGCATGCGTGAACTTTAATTACTCCGATGATACGCCTTGTATGTGGCGGTTAACATTAGGTTGTATTCGTCAGAATATTTGATGACCTTTAAATTATTTGATGTTATATATTTTCTTAAAAAGTCGTATCCAATGTTAATAATCTCAAAGCATATTATTTTACGAATTCCATTTTTATATCATTTGTAAATTTAAAAATTAGTTTTTAAGTAAAGTTAGATTTCATTTCTTATAATTTTTCTCTAATTCTTATATAGTTTAAAAACATTTTAAGTGTATTTTATAAAAACACTTTTCATTGCTTTAATTATTAGATTCATGCTCAAGTCTTTTGTGGCATTATTCAATGCACTTGTTATGGCACAGTATCGCTGTTGTATGATTGATAGAAATTTTTAAAAATAAAATAGAGAAATCGAGCCTGATATATTATCACATTACGATGTTTCAAACTACAGATATCGTAGAGAGACCTCCAGCTCAGGTATTATTTTTGTCAACTGACTGCAATTCAAAATAATTGTGCTTTATTTCAATATAAACTTCTTGTAAACCTTTAAAAGAGTTTGTAGTCTAATTTAATCATAAACTTGCAAAATGAATAAAATGATATTTTATAGTATATATCCGCACTTTTCTTTCAATAACTTTTTTATTCTTTTCTTTTAATAAAGGATAAAGATGTCATTTTGTTTTCGAATTGGACACTTAAAGAATTGTAAAGGCTTAAATAAACACTTAGAAAATAATCAGGTTTCTCAAGATAAGCCAACTTTGCTATCCTACAAAATTGCATTTCATATTAATTTCAAATAAATGTGCTGTAAATGTCTTAATCTTTGCAAGAAGAAAAAATCAAACACTATGGTAAAAGAAAATCATTGAATATCAAAATGAAAATAATGCTATTTCGATATGATAATTTCTTATTATAATTAACAAAATTTGCAAAGCATTGGCAAGGAATTATTTGCATCTGTTCAAAGATTATCATGCGTTATTATTCTAAAGACAATAATTCTGAAAACAGTTTATTTACATTACATAATCGGACAGAAAAATATGAATTCAAAAGTCATATTTTGCTCCTTGATATACTTTGAGAGGAAAGTGAGAATTTAATAAACTCTGTACAATGCATGCTGCACATCTAAAGCGAAATTTTAAATTAATTTCTCTTTAGATTTTTAAAATGTCTAATATAGAATTTTTTTTTTTTTTTTTTTTTTTTTTTACTGTTGTGATTCATTCGTAAAATTTTACTTACTGAAGAAGAATCAGACTTCGTAAGAATTTCGGAAGAATCTTTTGACTCCAACTTTTGAGCCATATTTTCTCGAGTTTTCTATAAGAGCAAACTAAATAACCTAAAAAAAGATAAAAATAATTAAAAATAAAGCGTACAATAAAGTTCTAAATTTATAAAGCAATATTTATTAGAGAATTTTATTTTTAGGTTTCTGGCTTTACATTTTTCAATAGTTTATGCACCTCTTTGAAATAAAGGATATTCATCCTTATATTGTATTTATGCTAATTATACTATATTTTATATTGATTCTCTAATTCTTTATCTCTTAATTTTTGGGAACTATCAACTACTGAGAGACGGAATGTTGGATTTAATTATGTGTAGTATGATATAATTAAAATCTATAATGTAGAAAATTTTTAATTATTGTTTGAGATCATATGAGAACATGATGTTGCTTTGGTTAGGGGGTTTTGAAGCTCGAAATCGCGTAGGCAATGAATAAAGCATAAATGGCAATTTTCTTCATCATCTTTTAATAGCATACATTTCTTTACCTGCTTTTACCAGCATTGCATTGTAATTATATATACTTCTTTGAAAGCAGATGCGTTTTTAAAAGATTTACCTGCTTATACCAGTATTGCTTTATTAGTACGTATACTTCTTTGACAGCAGATGCTTTTTTAAAAGGTTGATGTAGAACTATGACATCATAGCTGTTATTTAATCTCAAAATAGGTCGAGCCCCAAAACTTTGTTTGCCAACTAGAAAAATTAAAAATGGAATTTTAAAAAAATTATATATATATGTGTGTGTGTGTATGTGTGTGTGTGTGTGTGTGTGTGTATGTATGTGTGTGTATGTGTGTGTGTGTGTGTAATAATATTTTATTCCTAATTTCAATTTAATTAATTTCTAAGATTTTATCTTAATTTAGCCCATAGTAACTTCATTCTAAAAATATTCTCTTATTTCGTGATCCAATTCCACTTTCGGTTTAATTGATTTTTCTGTAAAACTAATTTCTATAATCAGTACTATGCCTCAAATGAAAGTGATACTTCCGTTGCCCTTGTCAAAGGTCAACATATGTATTCCATCCGCTCGTGGCAGGAAATCCTATGTTATATAAGACTAGTGATCATTTCTTTTACCCTTCTTTCTTACTTCTGCTTTTGTGATACACTGCTTCTGCTTGTAAATGTTTATGCTTTCCTGGATGGTGGTAGTGAGAGAATAAAACGAAATTAAAAATTTAAAATGTCTCTTCACTGCTGTCCAACCTGCACTTCTGCTTCAACTAAAATAATATTACATATATATATATATATATATATATATATATATAGAGAGAGAGAGAGAGAGAAAGAGAGAGAGAGGGGGGGAGGGGATAGAGATCGATAAAGAAGTCCTGTAAATGTTTCAAACCGGTTTAAACTGATTGATGACCTAAATTAATTAAGACAAATAATGACTTAAAAAATAATAATGTTCTCACATGAGAACTTGAAATTTGAGATCGTAGATTTAATTTTAAATTTTATGAATTTTGTTTTCAATTTTTTTAAATACTAAAGAAAGTGCCTTTATAAATTGTGAAAGATAAAACTTTTTTAATGTACATAAATTCTAAATGAAACTATTATATATATATTGTTATTATTTATTATTATTATTATTGCAAATTTCACATTTTAAAGCGCGCCATCTATTGGGAAATTTCGAATTTTCTTTGTTACTATTTAATAAGCAAATGACGAGCGCATCATCCGAAGTAATCATTTTCCATTTTGGGGTCATTTGGATTGTAAAAATCCTCAACATCTTTCTAAATTGGTGAAGCTCAGTTTAAACAACTATACACTAAGTTAACCTGGATTGGCGGATCTTGGATTGAATTGAAATTCAAACCGCTATTTTACGATCAAGAGATTGGAATTATTTTAGAATACAATTGAACGACTGATTGAATTTTATGATATAAAAGCCAAATTTGGTCATACTATGATAGACAAGGATAACAGTTCTCAACAGTTATGACAGTTCTCAAACCCTTGGAATTGATGGCTCAAGTTACAAACTTGAAAATCCCACATTACAAAAGTCTCATAGATGTTACGTGACTTTGAATCATAAAATTTATTTACAAAATTAGTAAAAATATTCATAATTAAATAAATATATTCATATTATGAATACCAATCGACTTTTCAATAAAAATTCCTTATTTTTATTACAGAGAACTTAATTAACATAAATAGGCATAAAAGCTAATATATATATATATATATATATATATATATATATATATTATACTTTCTTAAATTGTTGAATCAGCTAAAATCTAACTTTCCCACACTGCGCGTGAAGAGATAAAATACCGCTGATCAAGCAAATTCTTTTTTAAAATCTCCCTGTGTTTCCTCTACCTTGTCCACGCGTATAACGAAAATCCCTATTGAAATCTCAATACATTAGCACTGTAAAGAAATATTTTCCCTATTAAAATCATAGGTTATATAAGACCAGGGATAAAATGTCCAAGAGCTTTTTCCTCATTTCTTTCTGTGTGCTCATCGCTTGTACATATGCCTGCTTCTTCAAAATGAAATAAAACCACGTCACGAAATTAAAAGTATCTTCACTGTCTTCAAACACTGCATTCTGCTTCACATAAAATAATGCTTACATATATATATATATATATATATATATATATATATATATATATATATATATATATATATATATATATATATATATATATATATATATATATATATATATATATATATATATATATATATATATATATATATATATATATATATATATATATATATATATATTAATTACAAAATCTGATTATTCCTGTTCCTTGTACTAGTATTGCAATTTTGGCAGATAATTTTGTATTCCATTTCTTTACTTATTCTTGTCTCAGGTAAATAAAAGTTCCATTCTTCCATTATTTTTCATATAAATTTAATTTTTAAAAAAACTTATTTTACATCTTAAAAAAAACATAGATCAAAAGAGAAAATTATGGAGTTTAGTATTTCTTTTCTGCTCTTATACACTTACCTTTCTTAATCACTTGACATTTTTAAGTTTCTTTCTTCTAAAACTGTTAAATACAAGACACTCTTGTTGATGTTGCTTTGTTAACCATAACGTTCAAGAGGTCTTTCCGACTGAAAAAAAAAATTATTTTTCAAAGATGTTTTTTCAAAGCAAAGAATATTTTGAGTAGGCCAACTTAAATGGCTCGTTTTAAATGGATGGCAAAGATATCACCTGAGATGACATTTCATACTGGCGATTCTTCATCTTTCTGTGCTTTTTAGCACAATGCCATCCGGTGCCACCACATTGGTGCCACGCGAATTTTCATTTATTTTATGCAATGTTTATTTTATTTTAATTATTTATTATTAATCATTATCTTCATTATGAAAATAATTATTATTCCAATTAATTATTTATTTATTTTATGAAAATAAAGATTATAATCTCAAGGAGATCTCAAAAAATCATCAGCGACAGAAGTTCTATCGGCGCCAAACAAAATAATTCCGATCGACGTGAGAAGGGCAGATTGTTAACACATATTTGATCCGCAAAAGCTGATTTTACATAGAGCAAACTCCCACGCACGAGAGATCGATAAAACCTGCTCATAAACCAAGATTCTGTGTTCCCTAAATTGAAATTCTAGCAATCAGTGGACACAGTTCTAAAAGAATCTTTAAAACGTTTGAAAAAATCAACATCTAATGTTTCTTTATTATTTTGTGTATAAATTTCCTGTGCGTATTTTTAACTCGATCGACTGCTTTGTCTAAATTACTTTCCTGGGAATAACCAAATCTTCGAACGATGGAAGATTGGTTATTAATGAAGTTTCAAGGCATTTATATACAAAAAAAGTAATAAATAAAGTTCATGAAATATCAAGAGGGGAAAAAAAGAGGGGCCAACAAAAGAGTGAAAAAATGATTGACTATCAAATTTGTTGCGATATATTAAAAGAAGGAACATCTTTAATGCAAAATTCACTGATTAAAAAAAAATAAAGAAAAAGTGAGCATTTGAAATATGAAGATAAATATTAGATTAAATAGCAATTAAAATCGATTTTTTTTAACTCTAATATAACTACCATGAAGTAATAAGCATTTCCGTGTTCATATTAAAGCAGTCTTTAAGTCAAGTACATCCATTTGACAATTCTTCAGCCAGTTAGGTCAGGAGCAACTCATTAGCTCAAATACAAACAGTATTACAAAAAAAAAAAAAAAAAAAAAAAACACGATGAAATGCAATTTTAAAAAAAAATGTTCATCCTCTTTTAGTGACCCCAAATTTTTAACTACAATTATATGGATTACTTTTTTTATAAAATTATCGACATATTATTTAAAGAAAAGAAAACAGATATGTATTAAGCCAATTATATATTTCTTTCACGGCAACGCAATGCAATAGTCAGGAGTTGCTGGTTTATTCAAATACCGATGAAACATTTTTAATAACAGGTGATGAAATACTGGTTTATGCATATGAGTTCAAACTAAAAGGTAACGATCGCAAAAGCTGTGAATATCGTCACTAAGACCAAACGCAATACGTGGGAGTTGATAGAATGTGAAAGCGAAGTTTATTGTTTTTTTTTTAACAGGATAACATTCGTAAGTTGGATATAATTTATGAATTATGCAAAGATCTTTCAAAACTTCAGTGCAGATTTTGAACGTAAAGCCATTAGACTCCGAATGTAGGTACTTCCTTCTCATAATGTTCTTCCACAAATGTTCACAAAGAAAGAGTTTTTAAAAATTTTTAATTAAAAATTAATCAAATATTAATATTTCTTTTCAATAATTTTGGAATATATTATTTCGCAAAATTCATTTCCACGCCATTTCAAAATTCAAAAAATAAACAATTTTATCATATTTACTTTTTATGTAATCTTTCCCCAATTTTAATAATTTTTTAAAAATATCTTTAAATAAATTTTACATTAATTCTTTTCGTAGTTTTAATTACTGCTTTTATACTCAGCCAGCTGAAATGACATTAAGCATATATTTTATGGGCATATTATCGTTGCCATAATTTAGAGAAAATTGTTTAAAATAGAATGAAAACAATCATATTAAATCTAAATTATGAAGATACTGTTATATTCCGGACTGTACGTACAAAATTTAAAGATATTTTTATGCATTGTTCATTAAAATAGTTTTGCCAACAGCAGCATTCAATATGTAAAACGTTTATTATATCATAAAGTTGATTCAAGACTCACAAAAAAGTAACCAAATACGTCCTCCTTTATTGAGAAGTCGTGTATTTCTACAATTTATGACCGACGGCCTAACGATGTATTCATTATAATGCCATTTCGTCCACCAGAGCTAGTTAAGTTAACAAACTATTTTATTTATTTATTGGTGGGGAGTTATAAATCATGCGTTTGCTAAATGAGGACTGATGATTATCGTATGTGTGTAATACATCTGCATATTCATGATGCATTATTCCATTTGGGCTAAAAACAGGAGACAGTCGTCTTGTAACCTTCCAGATTTAATTTTTATTTTGCTGTCAAAATGGAAACTTATTCCGAAAAATCGATACGAAACAATAGATCAACAAATCAATGAGAAACATATACGAGAATCCATAAAATGGCACCTAGGGCCCATTTAACCCTTTAAAGGGCCATTTTTTTTCTACTCATATTATGTTAAAATATTTTTAGGCTTGAAATTATAATAAGGAAAGGGATTCATTTAACTTATTAGATAAATTTAATTTGATTAATTAATTAATTTGGTTAATTAATAATTAAGTAACAAATCAAGACACGTTATTTTGTGTAAGATAAAGAACTGAAGCATCTAAGTTTCTGTCTTTGTAAAAAAAATTGTCAGAACTTATGCCAACCTACATAATTTCATACAAATATTGATAAATTTGGTGGGAAGCATACTTCCCACGGCCCTAGAAAGGGTTACGTAATAGCAAATACATTAGAAGTAGTGCATAAATAAAGAAGAAGAATCTGAAAAAGAACAAGATTAATTGCTGTTCTTTTCTGTTGTGATTTATTTTGAAAGTTCCGTTTCTTAATTAATATATAATAATTGCCACTTATTGTGATCACTTGAAGACTTAAGAAATCCAACATTATTCTATTGATCACAATGACCGAATCAGATAAGATTAATCTATGTTTTAATCACATCAAGGGTTATCTCTAATTTATTTCAAAAATAATTTCAAAACTCCTTAATGGTTACTTATCGACAATTATCCCTCAGTGTCCACTAATATACTGTTTGAACTCTTATTGTTTCTTAAATTTGTTGAATAATAATTTTGTTATTGATAACAATAACCGAATCAGATAAGATCAACTTATATTTTAATAACATCAAGGGCTATCTCTTATTTTAAAAATAATTTAAGAATTCCTTAATTGTTAATTATCGACAATTATTCCTTGCAGTTCACTAATATGTTGTTTGTGCTCTTATTATTTTTTAAATGTGTTGAATGAACGCAAATTGTCAAATGCTTGACTCATTTCGGCATTCCTTGGAGTGCTTTTTTTTTATTCACTTCCCATTGGCGTAATCAACATTTATTATTTGGTCCTGATAACAATGATTACGATTTTTCAAAATTTCACAAAAAAAAAAAAAAAAATTGTAGCATTGCGATGATTTATTTTTGATAAACTTTTATAACTATTACGAATTTCAATTTTGTCTTTAATTTTCAAATCAATGTCTTTTTTTATCCAATTTTACTTTTATAAATTAATTTCGGAAAACAATAATTATGGTTGTTCCTACCGACTTAGCATAGCTGTCCATTTAAACCGATCCAGACAACTCTAATCCAGTCGAGAAAATGTTAACCTCATTCAATGGAAAAAAAATGATTCTCGGGTGTCTGTTGGTTTATAAATGGAGCATGAAATTCTATCAACTTCAATTATTTATACCAGTTGAAAATGAAGGATGGGTCGATTCTCGTTTTACAATCTACTTATATTAAATGCTGTCGTGGTCTTACTTGACGAAGTTTTGTGCATTTTAATACGTCGGTTCGGGAATAGAGGATTTTAACTATATAAATCGATTCATAACATTTTTTTCTACAATTGATTGACTTTTTACAGTTATTGATAGTTAGAAAGAAGGATTCTGTTTAATATCTGTGTAATTTATGAAACGAATAAAAAATCAAGCTAAATACCGCGAAATTTAGAATATAGATGAATTGCGTTAACGTTTTTAATACCACTATAATGTCACAAGACTGATCTCCACTATCAGGTCCATGAATAGAACATTTGTAAGACAATTATAATAACAAAGCTTTAATGTCTAACAATTTGATGGAATCATGTTACATAAAGTTATGCCTAAATGATTTAAATGAAATTAAATATGACCAATAGCTGTTTCGAACAACTAGTCGCCAAACGCGAAGAGTGATTAATACAGCAGAACAAATGATCATCTCATAAAGCAGACCTAAATGAAGCAAAATATACATGTCCGCGAAAATACTGACGAAGAAATTTTTTAACGAATCAATGAGGAAAAACTACTAGAATTAATTTTATAAATTAATATTAAAAATAATAGAGGAATATTTTTGTAATTAAAAGTGGGGACTGCATGCAGAATTTAAAATATGTAATCGTCCTATCAGAAGTTTAATTAGAAAGTTTATATCTTTATAATTTTTTTATTTGTGTTTGTTTCTTATGTCTCCATTTTTATTAGTTTAAATTTCAAATTTAAATTAGAAAAAAAAAATTGTTGAAAAAATAAAAGAAAACGTTTATTGTTTTTCTACTTAAGTTATAAGTACCCCAAATGTTTGCTAGAAATAAAAAACGCAAAAATTTATTACATCAAACTGCTTAGATCGTTATTATCGTCAGACAAGTTAAATAGTGATTATAGCTATCGGAAGGTCGAGCTCTGCTGTAGCCTGATAGAAAATTTAACCAGTTTTAGGAGGAAAATTTACTCAACTAAAGCTGAGTAAACAATTTAGAACTAGTTTCTAAGGGAAAGAGGAAATAAGTAATGAACACAATTTTGTATTATTTGAAAATGTATTTGTATTTGCTCTCTTGACAAATGAGTTAACTTAGAGAGAATTAGTATTTGTTGTTTGATTTCAAAGCACTGTTTCTTTCTTTGAATTTTCATCATGATATAATTTTCCTTTCGTTTATTCCTTTAGTTACATTGTGTTACTTTAAGGCGCACGGAATTAATCTGTATCTAACAATATATTTTTAAAAAATTCTATATTTTTTAAGTGAATTACCTCTAATAAATGATTCATCATAAAACCTTTTACAACATATGGGTAAGAAACTTGAAATTCTGCAGTTTAATTACCTGTTGAGTAATAACAGATGATTTGTTTAAAAATATTTCCAGATTTTTTAAATAATTAGAAATTTGACAAGATTTAAATTTTTTTATCTTTCGCTTTATTAAAGAATCATTTGTATAAATAAAATCATACCATCTCCAAACTTTAAAAAAAATATTCTTTTTCAATAACAGCAGTTTTCCATAGCAAAATCTTATCATTATATCATCAGTCGCCATTTTTTTTATTATTAAATATTGTTACAAACCTGTAATGTTGCTTCCCAGCACGGTTAGTT
This sequence comes from Argiope bruennichi, assembly GCF_947563725.1. Classification (NCBI taxonomy): domain Eukaryota; kingdom Metazoa; phylum Arthropoda; class Arachnida; order Araneae; family Araneidae; genus Argiope; species Argiope bruennichi. Next base: position 65,204,452 of record NC_079154.1, read on the forward strand.
CAATCACTGGGAAGACAGTTTTACGATCAGTTCTGTTGGATGCTGATCGGGTGCCGCGTCAGTGATCTCGGAGGTTGACGACAAACTTGGTGACTTTGGCGACAAAATAGATATCACTGGAAACTTCCATAATTTTAGCAATTGAACCAAAAGAAATCGAAATACGCCTGATTGGTCCAGAACCTTCTCGGCCCGCCTCTTGGGAACTATAAAGGCCGGCAGTCTCAAGCTGCAATCAATCGGGGTGGTCGGAATCAAATATCGCGTCGGCGGGAGGATAGCGAAGCAACGGTGGAATAGTTGAATAGTCCGGTGAAGAACAAGCGTTATGTGGAACTCAAGCGATTGCTGAACTGAGCTGTGTGCAGAGTCCTGGTGTTTATTGTGGATGCAGCATCGAGTCGTGTATGGAGTAACCAGTTGTGTAATAGTGAGTCGGCATTTGGATACAGCTAAAGCGAGGAAACAGTGAAGAATTGCAGACGTTTGGAGAGGCCGTAGAGTGAAGTTACGTGAATTCCCTCCTTCTGCTGAATTCTGTCTGGCCGCTTTGTGTGGTGTGGTCTGTTTGCTGCTGTGTGTTGCCTGTGTCCGTCTCGGCTGTATACATTTGTCGTCTGTGTATTCGTCGTCTTTGTATTAGTGCCATCGTATTTAATAAAAGTCGTTGTCGTTTATTACTGAGGCCTGCTGATTTTTTCTCACCATATACTCACTACAAGCGAACCCAGTGAATTTACGGACTCAGTGGAATTGAAGTAATTCGTAACAATATCATGTGAGAAAATTGTTCATTTTAACGCATTAATTGTAACAGAGCGAAAATTCTACAAATACGCAACATAAAGTTTGAGAAATGATCGATTTTTAATTTTTCTTTCCCTTTTTCTTAAAGATATACTATATTTCAGATAGCTTTCATTTTAACTTTATATTTTTCATAATTCTACTTTTTCATCAAAGCTCAACTTTTATTGAAGATCATATTTCCATTATCTTAAATATATGTTTAAGTTAATGAAAGGGGATATTAATGTTATTTTAAATATATGTATATATGTTTAAGAACAATAGTTAAAAAATTAATATCATATATGTGAATTAGGGCTTACATTATGGATGGAAGATTGCAGAATTACATTATACATTTGTCATGTCATTTATCTGCCAAAACAAAAATTGACGAACAGAAAGCATCAGATTTTAGATGAATATTAGAATAGAGATTAAATATCAAAATATTGGTGATGATGATGTAGTGCCCGCGTTACAACGGAAAGATGGGTGCAGTAGCTTCTGAGGGTAAAGATCCTTGAGCACCCAAGGGCAGAAGTCTGGCTTCTAGCTCATATGAATATGACACTCACACACTTTTTACGGGGTGATGGCTCTTTCACACACCTCACAGATAGAGCCAGGGGGAAGAAAAGCTATGCCCGACCTGGGACGCCCACATCACGGGGAAGACGCGCTACGCCTAGGCCAGGACACCAGCAATATCAAAATATTATAATCTTTAATAATAGTGAGTTATGCATTAAATTCACTTATATTTTTCATCTGAATATAATATTTGTCAATGCCATAGAAATGGCTTTTAATTAGCACTTACAAATTATTTAACTTTTTGCTCCAATCTTCCAAAATATTCACTAACAAATACATCCACATTTGGAGCTGTACAACTGATTTTTTCTTCTTTTTAAGCTTAACTTTTCATTATCTTACAAAATCGACAAGCCCAAATATTAAATCAATTAGCTCTACAAAAGTATCCGTTCTTTTTCAACGAGCAACAATGGCTACGCATTTGTCATCTGTTGCAGAAAGTCGTCACTTAATTTGCTTCAAAAGATGTCAGTAAAAGATCAGTTTGAAAATTTATGAATTTAAACATTAAACTATTTAATTAAATATTTTTTCTATCAAGAAAACTGTCAGAATATTTTTAATATTTCTGTTTAGAGTACAAGATGGAATTAGAACACAAGCAGTTTTTTTAATATGTGTATATTTTCAGTTTTAAGTGAATCCACTTCTGAACTTTGCTTCATAGATATATAAGGCAAGATACTAAACGAGTGTTGTTTTAGAATATATCATGCTTCAGATAAAAAAATTGAATAGTTTAAATATTTTTAACAATCAAGTAACCTACAAATTTATTCCATCTAATAACATTCCTAAGATATTTACTGGGAAAAAATATAAAAACACCTTTATTTTTTATGTTTTTCCTTGAACTCATGTGATATAAGCATCTCTTCATGATTTTTTGTTCAAACATCGAATGATATTGAAATGTAACAGAATAAAGTATTTTTTCATTAAATTTCTATTGAGAGGCAATTGTACAACTTTGTTTCAGATCTTGGTTGCAATATTTTTCAATAAAAAAATGATCTATTCAATACTTATTTTAAAAATGAGATAATTAAGAATTAATTAATTGTTCTTCCAAATTATTATTTTTTTTTCAAATCAAAATTTAGTTTTTTCCTGTTGGTATTAAAATTTAATGGCATTCGTTTGAATTATTCAAAATTATTTTCTAAATTTTAACCACTCTCACTTCGTATAATGTGATTGCCATGCATAGTGTTGTTCATAAATTTATCCATGAATTTCACTATTTAGATTCATACCAATAAACAAAAAAACAGACAACACCTAAATACACCAACAGAAACAAAGTTCTAAAAAACAAATGCCAAAAATTAGATGACAAAAGTTAAAACGGACTTTTCAATAATTAAAAAGAGTTATTTTATGTTAATTGCATATAATAATATCATACGCCGAATAACATAATGTTTAATAAAAGATAATAGTTACAATACGTAAAACTGGAACTATATAAGACATGCATTTGAAGTTTGCCCTTTAGAGTTTTTGACACTGTTTGATTCAATACCTGACTTTCTAACTGTTAAAATTGAAACTGAAATTATGTTAGCATTTCTAAAAAAAATTCATTCGATTTCAAACCTTCCTTACAGACAAAAGAAAGTTTTTTTTTAATGTAAACATCTAATCCGAATTATGGTGGTATGATAATGTTTTAGGTTCGAGTCGCCTATCTTTATTTTATGTTTAAAATTTAAGAGATAGCGTGCAAAAGCAAAGATAATGCGCTCACAAAAATTGGATAACATTTCGTTGCCACAGCATGAGCATAAATTTAGTAACTGGAGCAATTAAAAGTATTGTTGCAAATTGCATATAAAAAAGCTTTGAAAAGTTTGCTAAAATTATAGAAAACATCATATTGAAATAAAATTTATGTATCTGGAATATTTATTGTTTGAATTTTAAAGTGGTGCCAAAATGGTTTTTATCGTTACAATAATAAGTAATACAAGACACTGAAATTATTGAGGAAAAGTTAAAATTTTTATAATCCTTAATTGAAATCTAACCACAATTACGGTAAATCCTTTCTTAGGCGGGTATTAAATACCCAAAATATAACTGCTTCTTTAATTTAATAACTCTAGATCAAATAGTCGACTCTATAAAGTTTTTGAATGATTTTTGCATAATGCATGCCACATTATGAAATTTATGGATAGTAAGAAAACTTACAAACTTCATCATCTTAAAACAAAAATTTCGAGTTGCCGAATTCTTTCTCTAAGTAAACGAGATGTATGGAAAAAAAAATGAAAGAACTATTTTTCCCAATATGAAAATTAAATTCAAAAATCAATCTATACTCATTTTATTTATTAATTATTTTATAATGTATGGTATATCATAGCAACAACATTTCTATAATATTATTATATTAGATAAAATATATTTATTATCTATTATATATTTATTATAATATTAGAATTAGATCAAATATATTTATCTACTATCACATATTTTATTGCGGTATATTAAATTTAAATTACACTATTTTAAAAAGTTGAAATTTTGTGACTTCCGCATTTAAAAAAGCTATGCAGGCGGACATCATAATGCTCACATCTTTTGATATTATTTTTCTCATATGTTTCAAAATCCTCATTTCTATAAAAAGTGCGCACTGGCATTTGTTTCTAGAAGAACCGCCCCCTAAATGCCCACCTTATGATCTTGCAGCATCTGTCTTTCCATTGAAGCGTTGTGAATTGAACAATGACCATTGTTCAATTCAAAACGCTTGCACTTCTTCCAGCAACTGCAGCTTCTCTATCTACACTGAATAGTAATGAACCACACGTTCGCCTTTTTTGCATATTTGAAAATACTTGAATTCCATTGAATGATTTTGGTTAGTTTTATTATACCTACCATGTGCTATCTACCCAAGGTCTATGATCTAGAACGATTCAATTTGATAGTAATAGAGTTTGAAGGGTGGAAATATGCATCTCAAGGTGACTTTTTGCATTTTAATTAAAGTTTTAGTTAATTAAAAATTAAGTAATATTTTGGCATTATTCCCAATAATTCTCAAAAATATTAATGTACAAAACTGATTTTTGAATCACTTAAAAAAAATTTAATGTTACACCAATATTGATGACAGACAAATGGTGCCGAAATCTTGACAAGCTTTGTTTATTGTTTCGATGCATAGACTCGACTCCATTGTTGCAATTATATTCAAAATCGACTTCATTGTTGCAATTATATTCAAACCATTTTTATTGCTTCGTCAAAATTTAATAGCGCTTTTTTATTCTATCGTTGAAAGCTAAAAAAAGAAAGATTTTACTTGTTATTTCTTAGCATAATAGTTTATGTCAATAATAAGAATGTAGAATTGCATTGCCCCAAAAACAAAATATACTTTAAAATAGAATTCCCAAACTTTTAGTGGCACTACAATGAAATAGTAGACTCCATTAGAACTCCATTAGCTCTGTTTATCATTTACACGATAAACAGAGCTACTGTAAACTAACAGAACTTTAAAATCTTTCACAATTTGAGGCTTACAAATAAATTTTGGTGAGAATCTTGATCATAAAGTTTTAATTCGGAGATTTAATTGTCAATGCTTAAAGAACTGCTCGCTAAAGGCGGTTACCAACATAACAGAAGCATAACAGTTTTTTCAAAATGTCAATGACATTTTCCCAACTAAAATTTAATCTTAATTTTAGTATTTTTCCATTAAACTTCGGAATATATAAAAATGCATAAACCCTTTTTAACTACTTAAAAAAAATTTTAAGTTAACTTTTCGGTGATATTTATTTTATTTCCTTAAATGTTTCTAAATTTTTTTTATCAATTTTGAAGAATATTTTTAAGTTTACTGTACAATAATATTTTTCATTGTTAGAAACCTGGATTTATATTCAAGCGCATTGTGAGGATGATACATGATGGGGTTTTTTTTATGTATGTTATCGCTGCTATGTAAGTAAGAGCAAATTTTAAAAATAAAATAAAGATGTACAAATCGAACCCAAGATTTAATCGTACTATGATGTTTCGGATTAAAGGCCCGAGTATTCTTTAATGTAATTATTTTAGTTAAAGTCACATGCATTATAACTATATTAAATACATAATTTTTTTAATAAATTTATTTACATTATTAATTATTTTAAATAATTAAAAAAATTGAAGTAAACTATAGATTTCTTCGGACAGATTCTTCGAATATTTACGTTTATTTTAAAATTCTTCTTAATTATCTGTAAAAATCAATTTAATAATAACTATATTCAAAGAAATTTTATATTAATTATTATTGATTATTTGTTTTCTTTTACTGATTATTGCTTCATTTTACTATCACCTTAGTTTCGAGATCGTGATATAATTTTTATATCGGAAATGGAATTATAGAAAAAAAATGTATTGGAAAAGGGTCTCGAGAAGAAAGAGTTCGCGAAATTTAGAATCATTTTCTATATGAATGAATTCACATTTTTTTTAAATTATTATTATTTCTAGTTGCAAAAGGATCTCTAGGAGAAAAACATTGAAACTCAATTTAAGAAATTTATTTAATAGCAAACAGTATTGATATATTTTATCATTTTATTCCTTTTTTGCAGTTTTCTGCTTATGGGAAATAAATTTATAGTCACAGCTGAACATATAAGACTGCAACTCTACTGTTTACCATGTACAAAACAAACACAAATAGCGTGCACATATATTTCAACAAGAAAGAAAAATGCAAAGATCTTTACCTCCGACCTAAATGAAATGCAGGAATGTATTGCAAGGGCATCGCGATTCTTCAAGTGAAGTTTTCCTGAAATGCGAACCACTACACTCCAGGAAACGTGCGAGCTGTTCATTTGAACGTAAGCGGAGAAATGACGAAACAGAATTCCACTGCGCGGCTCATACGCTTAAAAAAAGGATAAAAGGGTCTATAAAATAGAAAAACACACTCCGATTTTAATGGAGTTTTATTTCTTTTTTCCCCAAACAAAGCAATAATGTTTAAAAATGTTCGTTCCACACGAGAAAGCGAAAGCTGTAAATGATTGCATACATTTCATTTATCTGATACAACAATGATAAAAACTGGACGAAATTGTTTTGTTATGCAAGTCATTTCTAGATTGATAAGGTCATGATATCGCAAGAAAGCGTTGTTTGATTTTCTTTGTGAAATATTTTTAAATAAAAATAAAATTAAAAATTAAAAATAGATTAGGTAGAGGCATTTTTATGTTAAAATATATGTTAATTATGATAGTTAATTTCATTGAATAATTTTGTTATTCATTTAATATTTGAGAAGAATTGTCCTATTTTTATATTAATTTTCTCAAAAGTTATGTTTCATTTTTTTTACAAATGAATTTTTTTTTTTTTTTAAATTAAGAGCAAAAATTCTGTTCTTTATTTCTGACTTTATATATACATTTATATTACAGAAAGGAGTAGCAATATTTAAAAATGCTCTTTTTAAAAATATTCACGATTATTTACTTCTGTTGCTAAATTTTAATCGTAAATACAAATATTTTTAAAATTTTAATAAAACTGTATGAAATTTACTGAAACTTACTCAATATGAAGAAATAAACTGAGTCTTCACATCTTGTTCATCAAAAATGAAAAGAAAATGAGGATGAAATATTAGTAACAACAATGAAAACAATTTTAGTTTCACTTTCACATTGAATTACATTATTGTAAAATATCCTCAAAATATTCTTTGAAAATTAATTAAAAATAGTAAAATAATTATAAGGTAAAAAAATGGACATCATTAAAATATATTTTTTTTAAATTTTAAATTAATGCAAAATTGATTTTTGTGCTGTAATATTTTTTAAAGGTATTACGAAAAAACCTAAAACCTCACTTAATTTTTAACTTATTAAAAAGAAATTATGTCTGAAGTATAAATGTGCAGTGATAGGCACTCTAACACAGATATACGCCTTCATCGTCATTATTAGTAGAAATTTAATTACAGCCTATGTTAGGAATCCTTTATATTGAATAGATTAATGAGAATCACGAAACGAAAAATGCATATTCGAGACCCGTATTCACTACGAATGCGGAACTACTGCACGTTTAATCTACTATCGTAGAACAAATTTTCTGATGAGGTTGTGGCATGGAAGTATCGAAAGTAGAATAATGGTCAGCTGTCATCCTTAACATGGGATGACAATTATTAATTATGAACTCTCTTCCAAAATAGCGTTATACGGTTTCAAAATGGAGTGTTAATTTAATTAAACTATGTTCAAACTTAAAACAATGAGGAAAACTATGCCAAATGAAATATAGCATTATTTGTTCTTATTTTTGTTGTTTGTAAGGGCACTTCCCATGGACAAGCTCGCTGACGAAGACAGTGATTTTAAGCCAAGGGAGCGCCTCTTGTTTTAGTAGCGCCAACTAGGGTCAAGAGTACGTCTTAGCTACTCACGCATCGCATTCTCTTGCACAACCCCTTTTTACAGGGGGGGGGAGGCACATTCACACATCGAACAGATGAAGAGCAACCATGCCAGAACTTGAAGAAGCGCTACCCCTATGCCAGGACGCCGCCGTTCTTACTTATAAAGTACTGCTATTGACATTATAGAACTACTACCATTTTGCATTGATTTTTGATTTTTTTACCGAAGAATTTCTACGGAAGCAGAAATAACGATCAGCTATCAAAAGTGGTGGAGCAGCTGATCGTTATTTTCTAGGCAATGAATGGACAGATGAAGTTGAAAAAACAGCAAAATTTTGAGAGTAGAATGTCGTTTAGGCATCTAAAGATGATGTCTGCCTCAAAATAGCCCATCATATGTAATCATTTGTTTTATTTTAATCATTTATCATTTTTATTTTATTTTGGAATAGGAATTCTTTGTGAATTCGGTATCATTTCGAAGGAAATTTTGTTGTATTATCTTTCAACTTATCGATTGTAATTGGTCTTGAATTATTAGCACTGTGGTTCGTGTATCCACACAAAAAATAAATTAATCGGGGGAGGGTTCTGATGAGTTTAATAAAAATCCAATGATACATCTTTAGTCTAATGAACGAGTTATTAGAAATTCATCATCATGGCCCTTCAAATCGAGATGCAAATACGGAGTTGCTCCATACTGATGAAATACCTTTATTCTCAATCATCTCGCATGTAAGGCATAATGCCTTTTGTTGTAAGCTTTCTTGTCATGGTATTCTCAAAGAATCAACGGGAATAGTCATCTCAAAATGTTTGCTCATTCTCTCTAATAAAGGTGCTATCCCCTTCTAATGCATAAAATTGTGGAGCTGGGATTTAGCCATAAATCCCTGAATGACCTTGATGGGTAATATTTAAGAAATATTGATCTTTGATTTGAATTTAACATTCTTACTGAATCTATCCTTTGATATTCAGTAAAAATGTTTAATAATTAGTAATAATCTGAAAATCGAATTTGTACTTCAGAACCTTTTTTCAGCCGATTGCAACCACAATTGGGTATGAAACTACAGTTGTGGTCAGAAGAAAACACATGCCGAATTTCATTTATTTAAATAATTAAGATTTGCGTTATTGCAATAGCCAATGCGAATTTTTAATGTTTTTGCAATTGTCAATGCATACGAAAGTGTTGTCAATCCTTTGACAGATTTGATTCAAAATTCGAAAGGAATATATATTTTAAATGCTAACCTATTATCACAAATGTCCGCCAACATTGCTATAATATCTGCACGATGTTGACCGTCATTCAGAATGCAGAACAACATCATGGAGATATCATGCAATATTCCTTGCTATTAAAAAACCTATGTACCAAATTTTATTTATATAGTTCTTTGCATTTTGTAATTATCGTACTCCGTCAGTCAGACAGACAAACTTTTTCTCTGTCTCACACATTTATATATTTCTTTCAAATTTCACTCAAAATTTGATAGAAATATACAAATGCGCTGCAAAATTCTGTGTAGTTTCATGCGTATAGTTCAAAATGGTTTTGGAATATCGTGTTTAAAACAGACGGATAGGCAAACCTAATTCCAAGAAAAATGTATTTTTCACAATCAAGAAGGTCTGAAACATGGAAATTCGGTAAAATCTCGAATTAGAAAATGGTATTATATAGGGTTTATACAAAAACCAAATTTTTAAAAAACCGGTTTTCGAATTTTTGTCAAAAAAAATGAATAGGGAAAATAAAATATATTTCCCTATTCTATTTGTTTTTAATTTATATAAAATAACAAAAAACGAAATCAATATCAAAGTCAAAATTAAAGATTACATATACATATTGCTTACACAAAATAACAAAAACTCAAACAAAAATTTCAAATAATATTTATATTTTCACTAATTTTAATTTTTCTTAAGAAAATAGGATTTTAAAAAGCATAAAATATCCACTGAACGGCGGCTAAGTCTCGTTCTTATTTTGGACACAATATTGCCTGAAATTGAAAGTACTCGTTCACTAGTTACTGAGTTTGGCATCAAATTACAAATCTAAGTTTATTTTTGTTCTTTTATTCGTTTGCTCAAATAATGAAAATTCAGCTTTCAGTGTCTTTGGATTTGTAAATTTTTCTTCAGGGTCTTCAAGAAACTAAACAATTATATTATTTCCGACAATTGTTTCATGAATTGCTTTCAAATGATTATGTAGATTACTCGTAGATGATCCTTTGCAGCTCAACATTTTATTACAATGATTTCAGATTGCCTTATCTATCCCGAACAATTTTAAAACTATCCCAAACTTTCGACTCACTCATTTTTATCTAAAAATGAAATTAAAATTATTAAATAAATATTTTTGATGTTTATTTTACAATTTTATTATTTTAACTATGAATATTAATGAAATTTAAAATAATCTAATCTACACATTTTCAAGGAATTTTGAAAAAAAAAAAAAAAACACTTCTTAATCTAATTCCGATTCTTACTAAAGACATAATTATGTTAAAACGTTGCGAAAGAAAATATGGAATATTTTAACACCCTGTGTTTTATTTAAAATTCCATTAAACAGAAGCCAGAATTTCTTATTTTACACTAATTTTTGACAAAAGAAATTTATATAACAAAATTTAAATTTTAAAATGTAAAATAGAAATTTATATATAAAAATTAAACATACTTAATACTTACGTTATTTTTACCAAATATAACAATTTATATTTTTGTTTCCTGTTTTCACCTTCAGAATATTAAGCAAACCTGTCGTGACTCGAGACGGATCAGATTCTGAGATCACATTTCGGCAATTCTATTTCATTAAGAGGTGAGACGCGGTACGATGAGCACATTTGACCTTGGATTTCTCGAATTAGATACTTTTTTTGTTTTATTTTTTTCACGTGTATGTGAGTGTTATGTCATTTCTGACAGCATTTTATTTTCACTGAATATTTCGTATTGATATGGTTAGTTCAAGTGGTGTAAAAAAGCTTTCAGAAGTGGTACGAAGAAAATTTTATATGATATCATTAAATACCGAGATCAAGAAGCAGAAAACGGGGAATTATTTATTTTTTCACACCTTCTTCGAAACGAGCCAGTCAAATTGCTGACGTTTCTATTAGCACCGACTTCATACCGATATACAAAACATACCAACGAGAAGCAAGAGATGAACTTTATCAAACTTTTGTTTCACCTAGAAAAAAAAAGTGAAAAGGGATGTTTATAAAAAACATAAATTGACGAATTCGAGGCGCAACTGTGCAGTGCACAAGCACTGAATAATGCAAGTTGCAACGTTGAAAAAATGTGTTTGCTGCCCGTTGCATAAAATGAATAGCAAATCAAATAAGTTCAAAATTAATTTTTACATAATAATATGAATTCTTAAAACCGGTTTTCTTAATTTAAAAACCGGTTTTCGAATGTGACAAATTTACTTTAAAAAACCGGTTTTTTAAAACCGGGTTTGAAAAACGTCAAACCCTAGTATTATATATTAGAAAATGGATTAGAATATTTACTTTTTGTATTCGTCCTTTACGAAAAGGAAAAAAGAGTTTAATGAATCCGAACGTTGTTAAAATAATATACAAAATTAACACCTAAAAGGTTTGCTTGATCATATATTGTCAAAGAAAGCTTATTATTATCTTAGAAACTTCAATTATAATGATTAACTGAGGCATCATTTGTGAAAAAATATTTGCTTAATAGTAAAAATTGTAAATGTAAAAAATAAAAATATATATATTATATTAATTGGAAGCACATAGTTTCCGATAGCTGACAAAATTCACATTTGTTTTTATCAATTTGAGTTATGAAACTTTGATGCATATTAAAAAGCCAAAAACGCTTGCTGAAAGAAAGTCCAGTTTATTAACCTATCTACAGAAAAATGATTACATATGAATGTAACCGTCTGTGTTGTGAAAGTAATCTTCTTAAAACGGAATATCTAGCTACCATTTTTTTACTATTTTAAGATTAAGGAATTTGTCACTTATGTATTATTCGAAAAGCGAGGGAAATTCAGAAGAATCTAGATAAATTTTCAGACAGGCTAGTTCTTTTCTTTCTTTTTTTTTTGTCTTATTTTTTTGTAATCTTTTAACTTTCAGCCAAAAATTCGCTTCCATTGCGATACATGCTGAACGAAAGTCACCGATTTTTAGAATTCTATTTAAAAATGTTAAAGGTATTTAGTATTTGCATAGATATTTAATTGTTCTTTTTTTAACTAAAATGAAATAAAAAGTATCTAAAATTACCATTTTTTTTTTTTTTTGTCTTCAGAATGTATATTTAAAATGCCACTCTCTTTTAATGAAATGTCTACCATAATGCATTGTTTCGTTCTTTTTAATGCTCTAGTCTAGAAGGACGCAGTGAATGTAATATTTATGAGTATATTTTGAATTTTTAATAACAAAAGTCGGCGAATAAGATAGAGAAGGATGTGGATGAAAAATAAATGCTATGCCCTGTGCGCCATTTAGCCTTGTTACGCCTCTAATATGTCATTCCTTTTTATTTAGCTGATTCTTTAAACAAATTAACGGGCACGATGTTTACAGAGTTTTAAAAAATACATGGTATTTGCCGTCTATGAAAATGAAACTGATTTGAATTTCAACTGTTCTCGAACCAGAAGTAAAATGTTTGACAATTGCTTAAATCTAAAGGATTTCTCTACAGACTATAGTTTGTCAAATAAATATCAGAAATTTCCTCTTTATTCTGAAATTAATTATCTTACACTAACACTCTGTAAATGGTTATCGTCATAAAAATATATCTTCTAAAAGTGTATAAAATTTCATGTTTAAATTTATCCCAATTTCCAGTACATATAAAAATTTGCTGGATTGAATTAAGTTGAATGCACATAACATTTTTTCTTTTTAAATTTTGAGTAAACGGTTTCTGAATTACAAAAAATTGAAATTTCATTTATTGGGTTTTTTTTCCCCTCAAATTTTTAAGTATGCGAATTTTTTATTCATATTTTATTTAAAAATATTTCATCAACAAAACAAAAGTTATGTTTTCTCATATATTTATTATTTAAAGTTATAATAATAATATTATTATTATATAATTTTATTTTATAAAAATATAATATTATAATTTTTGGAGGATTAAAATTAATGTTAAATAATTAAATTATAAAATTAGAACACGATAAATCTGTTGCCGAAGTATCTTTATCGCCATTTTAATGACATTAAGTTATATTTAATGTCTATTAATTAATATATTAGCCTATAAAATCAAATATATGCTTCATTATCATTAAAAAAACATATTTGTATAGTTTTGTTTTTCTAATTTTCTTTGAAAATTCGACGATTTAAAATAAAAATCAAAAGAACATTTTTTTAAATCATTAATATAGCATATTTTGAATGATTTCTTTAAGAAGAAAATTTTTGATTTAATACTAGAAACTAAAATTGAAATAAAGAAATATTTGCCATATACCAAATTTAAATAACTTTTAAATTGTTTACGGAAGATAAATTTTTGATTCGATTGTTATATGGAATTTATCATTAATTTAAAAAATTTTGGATAGGTTAAGTGCTATTATTTTTCTGAATATAACGACACACATTAAGAAAAATTAAAGTAAAAAATTCTTTAAAATAATTTAAACTATCGCTTGTTGTAAATTTGAAAAAGTTAATCACCAGCATTATAAAGTTTTTGTTTTATTTTTAAAGGAATGTGTCAGAAAATAAAATTATGTCTTCCATTTTTCATCTATTTAAATTTTTTATTTAATATTAATTGCTGACTTATAAAGAATTTTTAATTACATAAAACGCCCTGTCCCAGAAGCTATTATTATTTTATGTATTAATTTCGAAATAAGCATACAATAAAAGCATGAGGTTTGAATTATTTACTCAATCATTTGTTTTAAAAAATGCATTTTTAAAATAACTATTTTAGAGGGAAATTTCTGTATAGGAAAACAATAATAGTGATGCCATCAAAAACATAACTTGTAAAAAAACCAAGTCTCGCAACTCAGTTCTTCTATCGTAAAAAACTGTGAGATCCATGTAATACCAAGTCGGTCAATTTATTCAGTCCCTACTTAAGGGTCCTTCTGTCTTAAGTTATTACGTAATTAGCTAACCTAACAACATCTTATAGTGACCATATCAATATTAAAAATATTTTATGGTTTAAATAAATAGATTGACTTGACCATCGCATGGAAACACAATGTATCTTTACATTAAATTAGATTACATTAACATATTATATTAAATTAGATTGTTTAGTGCGATTGCCAAGTCAATCTATTTATTTAAACCATAAAATATTTTTAATATTGATATGGTCACTATAAGATGTTGTTAGGTTAGCTAATTACGTAATAACTTAAGACAGAAGGACCCTGAAGTAGGGACTGAATAAATTGACCTACTTGGTATTACATGAGTCTCACAGCTTTTTACGATAGAAGAACTGAGTTACGAGACTTGGTTTTTTTACAAGTTATGTTTTTGATGGCATCTCATTTCTTTTTGTAGATAGTCCTTTTCTTATTTTTGTATGTAGTCTTCCTCTTTTTCTTTTCCGGTACTACTTCTTGAGATTCAGCTACAGTTTTTCTCAAAGCCCAGTCCCTGTCTCTATGGGTTTTTCTCGTAAGCTTTGATGTTACAATTTTTCACAAGTCTGGACGGTAAATGCTTCTTAGTCTGTTGTATTCACAAATTGAGGATTCCTGCGCTTTAATACTTCCAAAGTCGACATTTATTAGATAGATTAGATGCCACGTAAGCTTGACCGGATGCGAATGCTGCAGAACCGATATCCATCAGTGCATTATTTAGACTTAGGCCCTGACTTTTGTGTATAGTTATAGCATAGGCTATACATATGGGAAACTGTTCGCGAACATAAGCTCTATTAATAATTTCAAATTTAGTTTTGACCGGACTAAGCTCGTAAATATGTTCTTTATTAAATGTAATGTATATTTTCTTAATTATTTTTTGTATTTTCCGGATCAACCTTTACTCTTTGCACTTACCGATAGAACCATTAACTAAACCAAAACTCACGTCAATATTTCGCCTTAACATGACTTTTGCTCCTATTTTTATAATTATGTTCACTTCCAGGCCTGCAGTCATAGAATCATCGTCTTCATATTTTTTATGCATCCATGAGCTCTTTTTGTTAGGTATCTGAGGAAATTTATGTTATCTACAGCTGTAAGTTTTATTTTGGGATGTGGAAGAGATTTAAGCATTGCAGTATTTAATTGTTGACACATGTTTTTTGTAGATAATAAGCAAAAGGTATCATCAGGAAGTTTCGAGAGGTGTTCAATTATTTCAATTAATCTGTTTTCATTTGAATTGGGTTTGAGAGTTATTAATATAGTCGAGAGTAGGTCGCTGTCTTTTTGTGTATTCACACCTAATCTTATTCTGTTTAGCATTTCAACAAAGTCAGAATCATTGAGCTGTCGCATGTTAATTGTAAGTTCATCGTATATGAACAGTTCAGTCCACAGATTCGGTACACTGAGGGAACCTAACAACTTGTTAGTTTCAACAGTTGATAGTTTTTCAAAAGGTGACTTTTCTCTTACCGGCGGAAGCTGTAAGAGATCTCCGAAAACTGCAAGATGTTTTTTTCCAAACCACCCATTCTGATCGTCTCTAGTGTCGAATATTTCAGATAAGCGTAAATGAATATATGATATATGTTAAAGTAACATTGGATATCATCGACACTTCATCTATGATAAACAAAACTACTACTTTCAAATCTGATCTCAGAACTTGGAGCACTTCATCAGAAAGTGGTTTGTACTTCGGTGTTGCTTGTGTTCTACAGGCAGCTGCAATAGTCTATGTATAGTCAATCTATTCTATGTATAGTCAGCTATTCCTGTTGGAGCACTAACTGCCACTTTTTTTGTTTAAATACGTCTTAACCCAAATTTTCAGAATTTTTATTAAAAAGCTCTTTCCAGTGCCACCAGTTCCACTCACAAAACAGCGTAAAACGTCAGCATTACGCAGTTGTGTCCATTTTATTTGTGATCATATCGAAGACTCTTTTTTCATCGACATTAAGTTTTGCGATCATACATTGAAGATTAGTTTGCTCTTCTTCTACCAGATTGATTCTCTGAAAGTCAATCATTGCGTTTGCAGCTTCCACAGCTTCAAATTGACTTATTTCAAATTAGATATTGTTACAAACCTGTAATTTTGAGATTTAAATAATTTTTCCCAGCGAGAATAGTGTCATCATACGAAAGGCCGTTTTATAGTAATCTGTATTGGATGCTGCCGGATGCCGATCCAGTGATGCCAGAACTTGGCGACTATTTGGCGACTTGGCGACGAATTTGCCGACAAAATGGATAATGCTCGAAACTTCGAGAAATTTATTGATCCGTCCATTATTACACGAATATTTTAGTTTTTCCTTGATTTATACACTAAACTCTAATTGTATTCTAAATTTGAAGCTTCTATGTGTGCTAGAAGTGTCTTAGAGTTTTGATGATCGATCAGTCAGTGACAAAATTCACGAACTTTGACTAGTTATAATTCTTAAACTACTGGTTCAAATTTAATGAAATTTGAAATATACCATGTTTATATAATGCCTGCTTGGTTACTGAAAATTCAGGCTTCTAGTTTTATCCACAACGAAGTTATAGAGGTATCAAAATAGCAAAACATATTCAAAGAAAAAGAATTTTAAAAAAATTCATTGTATCTTTTTTTTTTTTTTTTGCAACGTAATAAATTTAGAAGTAGTAGAAGTGATTTATACACTAAACTCTAATTGTATTCTAAATTTGAAGCTTCTATGTCTGCTAGAAGTGCCTTAGAGTTTTGATGATCGGTCAGTCAGTCAGTCAGTGACAAAATTCACAAACTTTGACTAGTTATAATTCTTAAACTACTAGTTCAAATTTAATGAAATTTGAAATATACCATGTTTATATAATGCCTGCTTGGTTACTGAAAATTCAGGCTTCTAGTTTTATCCACAACGAAGTTATAGAGGTTCAAAAATGACCTGAACTGCTTCGAGAAAAGGACAGTACGGCAGTGCCGCTTGTTTTTGCTCGACTTGGCGGGGGCACTGCCATGCTCCCAGATCTGTTTACTACATTTAAATAAATTTATTACGTTGCAAAAAAAAAAAAGATACAATTAAATTTTTTTAAATTCTTTTTCTTTGAATATTTTTTGCTATTTTGATAGGGAGTTAAAAATTTGGAATTTTTTTCCTCAATGGGAAGTTTAATGATGGTTAGGTGGTTTTTTTAATACATAATTTTTTTTACCTTTACGACCAACGATAAGTGCTCGAATACTTTCCTAAGAAACTGCACAATATTCTGAAAATAAAAGGGCAGAAACTCATTCGTAATCAAAGTTGCATTCAGTATTCTGAGTAAAGAAACAAATGGCAGCTCATGGCATGTTTTTGCAAGCGAATATTTTTTATATTTGCAATTTATTCAAAGTAATCCAACACACGAAGCTCTAGCATGACAAATTATGAAACTCTACCAATATTTTTGTTTTTTTGGCAATATCAAAAATGTTTAACTGGCGCGTAAGTTTGTTTTGAATTCTGAATTGTAGCTTGTGTGCAAGATTTTGTATTTTACACTTACATTAATCTCTTTTTTTAAATTGCATTGTATTTTTAGATAAACAAAAATGTCAACAAAAGATATTCGTAAAAAAGGAACTAAAGGTAAGTGATGACTCCTAATTTGAATCTTGCAAATTTCTTACTTTTCAGCTATATACTATTTGGTCTCGAAATGTTTTACAGTAAAGAAAGAGGTGCATTAAATTAAAAAAAAAAAAAAAAAAATTCATAATAAATTTATTTTTTTTTAATTTTGTACTCCGTAAATTATAAATCTTGTTTTGCAGGATATTATGTTCCATCAAGATATAAGCAAGTAGCTGAAGGTATTTCTAAACTATCTTCACATTCAAAAGATAGTACTCGAGATGGAATAGTAAGTGTATTTTGTTTACATTAAGGATTTGGTGATTTTCTTTAATCTCGATTTTGCTTAATTGTTTTGACATTGTTATTTTATACAAGATTAAAAAATGTTTGAATGTATAATTTTGAGCTATAAATATTTCTTTAAATTCAAAAATTTTTCTAAATATGTTTAAAGTTTTATAGTATCTTAAAAATTTAATTGTTTAATTAATTGCAAAAAATAAACTCACAGAAGCAGGATATTGAATAATATGTAGGAGTTGTAGCAGCAAATTCATTAGACAAAATGATGAGAATTAAAATCAAATCAAAATTAGATATGAGAATTGTAAACTTTTATATGCATATGAATGATTTCAAAAATCAACAACATTTTTTTAATATTACAATAACTTTTTTTGAATCTGCATAGGTACTTTCAATTTTCAATTTTTTTCACTTTTTAAAATTAACATTTTGATGATTAAAGCCAGTGAACTGTGCTCATTGTACAATCCAAGATAAAAGATAGATTTTATTGTTTCTTTATATAAATTTATTTGTTTTGTGGATTGCTAAAATCAAATAGTGAAATTACTGTACAAATCTGAGGAAAATCAAGTTTGAGTAAAAAAATTGGTGTAACTGAAATTATTTTTTAAATGTATTATACTTATGGATATATTTCCAGTGCATTCATGTCTGCTTTAGTTGTCTTACTCTTATTATCAGTTACAATTTCTAACATATGTTTAGTTTGATATGATTCTGAGTGTGAATATCATTGAAACGCAATTTTGTTTTATCTATCAGAATTATACCAATGGGTGAAGTTCTCTGTTTTTATATTTCAAAAATTTTAAATATGCAAAGCAGAAAGTATAACATATTTGAGGATAAATATTTACTTTTCCTTTCTACATAATCATCTTATCTGTTTAGGGATTTATATTATTTGCAGATGAATTAATCGAAGCTTTGGTATTGGAATAATTTTGATGATGAATAAGTTCATTGCTCATATGGATTATTTAATGTTTTAATCTGAGTGAAAATATTTTTAGAACTATATTTATTTATACTATATAAAGAATCAAATAGTTTTAATAATTGATGAAGATTCAATAATTTATTTTGCTTTATTACTGAATTGCTGTTATCAAAATGTTTTATGGAGTTGGTTATTTTGATCTTTCCTTGTCCAAAATGCTTATCCTCCCATTTTGAAAATTGCAGTATTTCTTTATATGTAGTACAGTCATAATCCAGTACTATATATTGGCAGCATCCTTTTAATCAATAAATAACTAATTACTGATCATTCTTGGAGTATTAGTTGAGCTTGTTTCTCAAATATATGCCAAATACTTATGTTTCTTCTAAGTAAAATAAATAATGCAGAAACTTTGTCCTATAAAATACTATCATCATGTATTGATAATGTAAGCAAAACATATCATGAAAAATAGGAAATTAGACTTTCTGATATACTCTAAGAAATGGGCAGTTCTGAATCAATTAATAAAAAGGGGGGGGGTCAATTAAAAATAATTAAATGCTTTCTAAACAACTTTGTCAAAGAATTTATTAATCATTAAAATCATATTTTACATTTCCTGATTTCCCATTTTTTTATGTTCTTCTGCTGTGGATTCATAATTGATCAGAATGTTCTTGTCATAATAGATATGGCTTAATTAATTCTGTAATTCATAAGATAATTATTAACAATGTTTTATTTTTAATTTCCATCAGTATGTAAGTATAAATTGCACGTGTTTGTAATAAATTTATCATATTACTTTTATATAATATTAAAGATTTAAAAAAAACACATTATGAAAATATGAATAAATTGGGAATGTTAAGCATTTATAGCTTCTGAAATTTCATGTAATAATTAGTTGTTTTTGAAGTGCATTAAGTTATTGCTTCTGCAAATTCAAATATATATGTATACAGTGAAATTTTTATATTAAATTATAGAGTTGGAACATGCTAACATTAGATTTATTTTTGTTATGTTGAGTAATTTTATTTCTAGAGTTCAGAAAGAACAGTTCTATCTTCTACTGCTGTCAGAGATCGTGTTGCTCTTCCACCTATTGATGCTTCAGCTATTACATATGAAAATAATTCTTGTACTACAAATAGCAATGAGCCTTGTAAATATGACATTTTTCTTTATTTTAATGATTTTGTATTATTAGGAAATTAGGAATTTTGTATTATTTTGTATTATTATTGGCTCTGTTATACATTTCCCAAATGATTTTTAACAATTATTTTAATGCATTAACTTATGACTATTTCTTAATAATATATTAAGAAATAATTATTTAAAACAATTAATTATTTGATTTGTTAATTATTTAATTATTTAAAACAACTTTGTTTTCAAGCTTTGGAATATTTCAACCCACTCTTTAGAAATTTAATCTATATCAAGCCTCTCATCCAATGTACATTGAATTTTTCATGAGATAAATAGTGTGGCCCATTCCATGGATTTTGAAACCAAGGGGCAAATTTTTTTTTAATCTATTATCATGGTTATAACACATAATTTTAATGAAAAATATCTGATTTTGCTTGTTGTTGACTTGATTTTTGTGTAAAAATATTAGATCTCATCAAAAATTGCATTTTTTAAAACCTTGGCTGAGAATTTGTAAATGGCCTGTTTCATTATTATATTTTTTAAAGGTTTCTATAATTATTTCACCTTTCATAAGGTGCCTATAGAATTTTAATTTTCAATTGTTAATATGTTTTTAGTAATACTATATCAAAAAATTACAAATTAATGTCTATTTTGGCTTTGTTTTAACAATCAAAGCTAATGAAGATTGTGGAGTGTCACATACATGACCATTAAAACTTTTTTTTTATTTTTTGCATCATTAAATTAATAGAAAGTTCTAAATTTTTATTTTCTAAATATAATCATACTATTTGATGAAACTGCATTTAAAAATTTAAAAAATATTATAATTAATTTATAATTTTCAATGGTCAGGTATGTGACTTCAAGCAGTTATGTATGTGACATTGAATTATAAAATCCAAAGCAGTTATTTTAAATTCATCTCACCAGATGGCAGTACATTCCTTTACTTCTCCAGCTATAACCTAATGTTTGTTTTTAAGCAAAGGTTCACAGCACACTGTGTTTGAAGTATGCTGCAAGTCAGATTTTGCTATCTTTAAGCATCTTAGTCTTATTTTGCTATTTTAAGCTTAAAATATGGATGATGAACAAAGAATAAAAAATGCTACTAAACAAAAGAGATATTATGAGAAAAAAAGAAATGATCCTGATTTTAAAGAGAAAGAAAAGCTAAGGCAGAAAAAAATAAGAGATTTAAAAGCAGCAACTATGACAAAAAAGGAGAAAAAGAAACAAAAGCAAGCAGCTAGAGAAAGGCAGAGGAAATGCAGAGCAGCCAAAAAGATAAGTAATTCTACAAAAATTTCAAGTTTGAATTCTTCTATTGCGACTACCCCAGAATGTTCTCCTTATACAGTTCCCCAGACACTTGGCAAAGCAGTTAAAAAAACTTTGAAAGCCTTACCAACCTCACCTCGAAAACGAATGGCTGTAGTCAGCAATTTAGTGGAAAAGGTAGGTTTAAAACTGCAAAAGGAAAGAGAGTCCAATATCAGTGATAATAATCAAAACAAAGAACTTGTGGCAGACTTCTTGTGCCGAGCAGACATAGTCTACACTGCTCCAGGAATGCATGATGAAATGATAATTTGGGAAAATGGCATTAAAAAACGTGTTCGTAAACATTTTCTTACAATGTATATGAAAGAAGCACATGCTTTGTTTAAGGAAGAAAATCCAAGCATTAATATTGGATATTCAAAATTTTGCAGTTTAAGACCTAAAAATGTTCTTCTTCTTAAAGACACACCTAGTGATCAGTGTAAATGCAAGAGTCATGAGAATTTCATTCTTTTGTTAAAAGGATTAAATATTGATTATAACAATGATTTTTGGAAAGAAGTGCTGTGCAATTCAGACTTGGAATCAAAGTGTTGGGAAACAAAATGTGATAAATGTAATGCTGGAAAATTGCTTTTAGATTTTATTGGCAAAAAAGGATTAAATAATGCTTCTAATGTACAATGGCACCAATGGGTTAAGTCAGAAAATAAGCGCTTCTATAAAGAAACCAATGAAGGTTGCATAGCTGAATTAACTGATAATGTTTTAGAAAATTTTCAAAGTTTTAAGCAGCATGTAAAAATTAAACGAATCCAAGCTGCTGCCTTTCAATCTGATATAAAGCAAAGCAATACTGTTGTATTGCAAGTAGATTTTGCTATGAGTTATTCATGTGAGTGGCAAAGTGAAATACAGTCTGCACTATGGAGCCGGGAAAACGTAACTTTGTTTACAGCTGCATTATTTGAAAAGAATCATAAAACACAGAGTTATCTTATTGTAAGTGATACTAAAGATAAATCTAAGCTATCTGTGTCTGCTTTCATTTTGAAGCTTTTGGAAATTATTAAATTTCAGGCAAATAAACCAAAATTAATAATTTGGAGCGATGGACCATCCAGCGAGTTTAAAAACAAATTTATTTGTTACTTCCTCTTTATTTTATTCAAAACACAAAAGCATTTTTCTAGTTTCGAATGGAAATATTCAGCAACTTCCCATGGAAAGGGAGTTGTTGATGGGATAGGAGGTACTGCAAAGTCCCGAGTCTATGCGGAAGTAAAGGCAAGAAGAGCTATAGTACAGAATGCAGTTGATTTTGCTACAGTTGCTGCAAAAGTAGTACAAAATATCACTGTCATTCCTATGCTGCAAAAGGATATAGATAAAACTCAAATTGATTGGAATTTAGCTAAGGATGTTCCAGGAATTAAAAAAGCCCACATAATTAAATGTTTGGATGAACACATTTGTTTATTTACAAGTCAGCAAAATTTGGATACAACTGTGCAAGAGCTATGCTTTTGTAAAAATACAGAACAGTGTTTGAAAAGAACTCCATTACTTGCACAAAATCACACTTCTGCATATATTTCACTTGGCAAGTTTTTACTTGTAAAAGTGTTTGGAAAAAAGTCCTGGAAGCCTTATGTAGCACAGGTGTCTGCATTAGATAACACCGAAATCAATGTTATTTTCCTAAAGCAGGTATCCGTATGCAACTTCATTTATCAAGAGAATGATATAGGAGTTATTCAGCGGGATGACATAATTAGAGTATTGCCAACACCTATAATTAACGGTCGCAATACTGTAATATTTCAAAATGCAGTTATGTGAAATTGAACGATGTCACATACATGACTACTTGTCACATACATGACCTGTAAAGTTACATTTTTTTTTTAATTGAAAAATTAAAGAAATATTTAATGCATTTATTAGTTTGTCTTCATTAAACCTTTTTCTTATGGGAAACTTTTTTTAAGCACGTTTCATGCATATAATTCACTGATTTTTTTAAAGAAAGTTGGTGTTATCAAATCACAGTTCCAATTTTTGTCACATACGTGACTATCTAAAAAAAATTTTAAAAGGTCTCTCAAAATTTAAATACAAATATATTTTTCATTACCATTTATTAAAACTCTTTTTTAATTGTCTAACAAAATTAAATTTTTGACTTTCACTACATTTGTACATAAATTTATCAGATATTTATGCATATCTTTTAGTCCGATTGTCACATACATTACCGTGGAATGGGCCGTGTGTGTTCTTTATTAAAATGATTTTAAGAGCCAAAAAGAAATTTGTATGAAGAAAAGAAAATTTTTATTAAATACAATTTTATGAGAAATATTTCTAATTAGTGATTCGATGAAGACTTTTAAACCCACAACATGTTTTCTGCAAATTATGGAAAGATGCATATACATCTAAAACATTATTGCAATTCACAATTTGGGAATCCTTGATCTAAAAAGTAATTAATGGAAGAAAAAAATTCAAAATTTTACTGAATTTTCTTATGTTTATATAAACTGCAATGATAAGATAGAGCATATTTTGAGCATGATATTTGACAAAGTATCAATTCTGGACATTTTCACAAGATTATAAAAAAAAAAGTCAAATATTTTTTTTTTATTATTATTATTATATTTCAATTATTGTAAATAACAAAAAATTAAGTTATGATAATGTCTTTTTTCTGTTGTAAGCAATTTATTGTGAGTTCACATTATTGAACAGTTATTTCTTGCTCTGTGAACTTGAAGCTCAAATTTTGTAAAATTTTAAATATTAGTTTCATTAGCATTATTTAAATAACTAGTTTTAATTGCTAGTTCTTGCTTTATTTTGTTATTTATTTTCTAGTTTTGTGATTGCAAAAAAACTTTTGCTGGCCGAAATAATGTCATGAAAGTGTATTTAGTAACTTATACAAATAGGAAAAATTAAGAAGTCCTACCAATTGTTAATTGTTGAAATATTTTATATAATGGTATGTATATATATATATTCCCTGGAGTATTTATCAGATAAATATGTAGCATTCCTAAAAATCACTGGCTTCGTACTTTTTGACTACCATAGCAAAAAAAAAAAAAAAAAAAAAAAAAAACCATACACTAAACCAAAAAAACACATTGCTATAAAAATTTCTGAAAGCAAACAACTTTTATGATTAAAAAACAATGGTCCTCAAAACTTCAGACTAATTAATTTAAATTGAAAAACATATATTTTTTTATTTTATTTTCAGCGGGTTCATCAACTGAATTTTCTAAAATAGCTGCACCAAAAAAGAAAGAAGGGTCAACTAAAGTTTCCACTACTCATGCAGTGAAACAACAAAAGGTAAAGTCAAATCTAGTAAGTGACCATTTGTATTCATTTTTCCTTTATGTATAGTGAGGCGGTATGAGATGCGCCGAGGATAGAACCTGGGACCTTGTGGTTAGCAGTCCAGTAACTAAGCCATTTTACCAAAACAGCTGTTCGGGTAGAAGAGCTGTTACTGGCTTATATGCTATTCACCACAGTACACTTCCTCCAGGGAGTCGGAGGTGAGACGAACGATATGGCTGTTAAGTGGTGATGTATTTAGTAGTTATTAGTAGCTGTTGTTTTAATGGGCCTACCCAGTTGAATAGCGCCAAGCGTTATGGCGAGCGTGTGTGAGTGCTGATGCACCAAGTGTGTCTGACGACTTTGGGTTGCTGCGTCACGTGAGTCTGACGACTTTAGTTGCGGGTAGATGGTGCCACAACAGTTGTACGAATGTTGAAGATTCATTGTCCGAGGTCACCGATGAGGTGGTATGAGAATGTGCGAGGATAGACGAACGATACGGTAGTGGTGATGTATTGAGTTATTATTATGTATTGAGTTTTTATTAGCTATTGTCTAAATGGGCCGGTACCCAGTCTGACGACTTTTGGTTTTACTTGTCTTATATGCTATTCATCACAATAGCAATCTTCCTTCTGAACGTTCAAAATCACTGAGACTTTGATTGAGAAGTTCCTTTTTGTATCCATTTATTTTAATTGCTACATTTAAAACAATTATTAATGTCATTGGATATAATTTTTTTTTCAAACCGTATCAATTGCATCCTAAGACATTATAATTTTTGTTTCCTTTACTTTGTATGCATTTTTATCATATATTGTTGCATTTCATTCACTTGTAATAAAGTTTATTTTTATCAGAAAATATAACTTATTTATAGGAATTTTCCGTACCTGTTGAAAACTTTTTGTTATTTGTTGATTCCATTTCTGCACCTTTCAAAATTTTTAAAGACAAAATGTTCTATTCACAATTTCAAATATTACTCATTCTTGTGGGAAACTCAATAATGTTATGACAGCTGAAAGATATAAAAATAGAAAAATTATCTGTGAAAAAGTAATAATTCTAAAGTCTCATTCTAAACAAATCATTAGCATATCAATAACTAAAAAATGGCCCCCTGTAATAACAACCTTTTAACTACTAAACAACAATGCTTATTGGTTGAAATGTATATTTTATGTAGTAGAATTATTTTGAAACTTTATTTTAGATTCAGTCTTCTTAAAATTTGCCACCATTTTTAGTTAATGCAAATACAATTAGCAAATATTAAAACTAAACGAAAATATCTCCAAACTTTTTTTAATATTTCATCTTATTCTTTCAGACTGCAAAAGATACAGAAAAGGAAGTTGATTTGCTGTATATAGAGTATCTTCAAGCTAAATTATGTGAAAGTAAGGCCAAAAAAGCTTTAGAAGCAAGATCTAAAAATGCTCTGGTGGGTAAATTTGATTTTTTGGTCATGGTTTTGAATTTATTAAATTTCAATATTATATCAAACTAAATCTTTTTGTCTTGTTTATTCATGTTTCTATATTATTTATTTATATTGGGAAATAGAAAAAGAAAGAATGACAGAGGATGTCAGTTCTTCACTATATTTATTTATATTAAGGAATAGTGCCATTTGTACAGATTGGATAAAATGATGTGAATTCTTGTGAAAAGAAATAATATTAATTTTATTTTGACTCTATTTCCACATAAATTACATTCTGTGTACAATATGGTATGGACAAAGTCATGCATAACGATTACAGAATGCATTCTTATTCCTCCTCTGAAAAAGTTGCTAATTTAGAAAGTGTCCTTTGAATAAGAATCTGACAATCCAACTTTCCCTTCAAAATGCACCATGAAGATTCTTTTGTAGTCACATCAACAAACAGACAGAAACATAAAATGTTGGACTTTGCTATCATATTTATTAATCAATCTTGGATAATTCCAGTAATATGATTTTAAGCATTGTCTTAGTATACTGAATTTCGTCAGCAAACAGTTTACACCATTGGATGAAAATTATTGAACAGAATATCAACATAATCTTGTCCCTGCAAAACAGCAAATGGGCCAAGATCACAATGGCACTTTTAGCCCTGAACATACTTGATAGTAGGATTGAGTAGATCAACATAATACATTTCTGCTGGCCAAATGTAAACATATTGGTTTGTTTACAATAATGTGAATCACATTTTTTTTTCTGGTCAGATTATATTCTACCATAGTTGTACTATCTGATTGTATTTTTTCAAAACCATTTTATTGTTTTTCAAGGTACTGCTTATTATATTAAATGGTTTTGGAATAATTCTATTTTGAATATTTTATTCCACTATTTCAAGCTAGATATTATTTTTTTTTTATTTATTTACTTTTTCCTGTCAGTATGTATCATTTCAGATGTGAACTAAATGCTGTACTTTTTTTTGCTTCAAAACTTTGTTTTTATCAGTCAGCTTCTACTTTTAGTCACTGATATGCTTGGCTGATTCTTGCTCTGTTTCATGTATGCTGTTATGGCAGTCGTCACTGCACTTCTTCCAACATCAATAGCTGCAACTTAAAATCTGCAAAGTTGGTCATAAACCACAATATATTTCATTTCCAATTGCTAATAATAGATTGATGTGTGTTTACATTCATATCTTTATGTGGCACATTTTAATATCGGAAGGCAAGAATTATTGCATGGCAGGTTTTTAAAAGACATATTTATTATATAAATACTTGCATTATTGTGTGGAATTCCTCTGTATTATAATAATAGAAGGATTGTTGTTTTTAAAATGACCATTCTTTCAAGAAATATTGGCATTTATCTATAAAAAAAATTCACAATCATTCAATTTTATATTGCAATGATAGGAGGATTGTTGTTTTTAAAATAACCGTTCTTTCTAGAAATATTGGCATTTATCTATTAAAAAATTCTACAGTTTAGCTAAAATCAAAAGCATGATTTTTTTTTTTTTTTTTTTTTTGTTTATTAAAATTTGCTTAAGTATAAAAAACCTCCTTCAAAACATAAAATATGAATTGCTTTTTCTGTTCTAATGTTGGATAAATTAAAAAATAAATTATTAGAGCATTTCTTAAAATATTAGCTACTGTAGGCAACCATCTAATTTGCCAGGAATATTTTTTATTTTTAATTAAATGTATTTATACATAATAATAGATTTATTTATTATTATAGATTTATTTATTTATTATTTATACATAAATAAATTTTCCTAGAAAATTTTTTTAAACATCAAATTGTGAGACACATTAAACTATATTATTTTAATTACTTAATATCTGTTCTATTCAATGTGTATATGAATCATCCTATTGGAATCGATTCCATGGCATCATAATACTGTTAGAAGTATAACAATTTTTATAATTATCCAGATTGTTACATAATCTGTCTTCTAAAATTCACTGTACTGCAAGTTAACATTTTTATTACTCATAAAAATTACTTAGATGATAAAGAAACCCCTCCTTCCTTAGTTATCAGTCGTGGAAGAAAGTCATGTAATTAAATATTTGATAATTTGAATTTCAGTGCAGCAATATAATTAAGTCCTAAAAGTTAAGCTATATATTCTTATTATCAGAATTCAAGGAGAATATGCACGATTATTAAGATTGTGTCCGTAAAAGGATTTAAAAAAAAAAATTATTCTAATTATTTTCAGGAATTATCGCAGAAAAAAAAATGCCTGCCTTCCTTAATTTTTGTATAATTATTTTTTTTTTATTTATTTATATTGCCAAAGGGTGCATTTTCATCTTCCAAAACAATCTGTGCCAAATTTGGTAACTAGTCTTATTGTCTGTCTTGTAGAAAGAAGGCCAACAAATAGGCACAATTATCTTTATTGCTGATAGAGATTGAGTATGTAATTTTTATACATTTTTGTCTTAACTTTTCTTTGAGGTAGCCATATTACAGTACATTTTGATTTCTCATGTTCATATTGTTACTATTTTTGATACTTTGTGTGTTGCATGGATTTTTTTTTTTTTTTTTTTTTTTTTTTTTTAATCTGACTCCTTTTGTTTTTGCTCTAAGAAATTGAGCGTTTTTTATCAAAAGGGAAATATTTTTCCAGAATTCATGATTCCAGTGTGAATCAGGCAATGTTAATTAATTTTTCACCAAAATTAATTTGTACAATGGAATTACTTTTTGATGTTTCGAAATTTATATAAATTGTATAAACTTGTAAATCCAATTTTGTAATTTATAAATAGGGAAGATTATATCCCTATCTATAAATTATTGTAGAGTGTTGATTATTCTAATGCTTTTCAGATTAATTGTATGTATCCACATTATATCTTCTGTCCTAAAATTTCTGATTTTCTTTTATAGTCATGTGAAAATTAAATGATATATTCTAATATGAAGATAGTTTTTTTTTTTTTTCATTGACTACAATTTCTCTCTTTCTCTCTCTCTCTCTTCCAGTATTTTATTGTTTTTCATTTATTATATTTCCTGTTATTAATTTTCAAAAACATTTCTATTATCAGGAAAAAATTCATGAACTGTGGAGCTTGATGGGAGCATTATTGGGGAAGAATGCTGCTGTAAAGAAGGATTTAGATTTTGTTAATTATATAATAAACCTTAATGAACATTTAAATAGACAGGTATGTTTTTCAAATGGGTTATTCCGGCTTTCTTTTAAATTTAGGCATTTTATTCTTGAAATAGTACATTAATCTTGCCTTTTTTATTGATGAATTATTGTGCATTATATAATGTGATCTGTAATCACAATTTGTATGAATAATATTTCATTATGTTATTTCAAAACTTTAAGATAACCTACTTCTTCTGTGAACTTGCTAAATAAGTAAACTAAATACAAGTAAACTTTGTTCCCTATGTGTACATATTGGTAAGAGTAAATCACTAACCTTTTGGATTTTATTGCTCCTAACAGAATCCTAAAACTAATCTATTAATGCTAAAACATCTTATAGATGATTTTATTCATACTTATATTCCCATATATGTGATGGCTATATTTAGTTTTAATGAAGTGAGACAATTGTAGATAACTCCATGAATCACCTTAAAGAATCATAGATCTCTCATTTACTTTAAAAGTGGAAAAGGCACATTCCTGTTTTTCTACAGGTATTTTCAAATGACTGTTTTGAAATTGTAATCTGGTATAATCAAATGGTTAAAATAATCCGTTTTTAATACTTGTCTTTGTCTAAAATGTATATTACAAATCCAAAAAATAAGGAAAGAAATCTGTATATTAATATGTAGTTAATTGGTAATTTGATGTAGGAATTCTCTTGAGTGGTCAACAATGTGTTAATATTAATTTGTTTGTTGTGATATTACTTCACTCTAGATAATTATAAACATTAAATGCATTTGTTAATACAGAAAACAAAATTTAATTTTTATGTGTATAAAATTTACAATTCTTAAATTTATTAGCTATAAAGAAACTAAAATTGAATAAACTTTTTTTCGTTATTCTTCATTTAACCATTTTGTTACTTTTTTTATTGAGCTATGATAAATATCTTCATATTTATGAAAATTAAACAAATATTCATGTATGTATTAATGTTCTTATAAGCCTTAGGGACTAATTATAGAAAATTTTATCTCAATAGATTTTTTTAGTATGAAAGTTTGAAAATGGCAATCAAATGTCATATCATTTGTGTGTGTGTGTGTGTGTGTGTGTGTGTGTGTGTGTGTGTGTGTGTGTGTGTGTGTGTGTGTGTGTGTGTGTGTGAGTGTGAGTGTGTGAGTGTGAGTGTGAGTGTGTGAGTGAGAGAGAGTGAGAGAGAGAGAGAGAGATAAGCCTATTATATAGTTAATCAGATGAGTTGAAAAATAATAATTTCACATTTTGGTAATTAACCCATTTGTGATATATATTTCAATAACTCAACTCCACTCTATCTGGAATGGTATTGATTTGCCCTGCAGTAATTTTTGTCCATATTTAGTTTATATACTTATGGCATGTCTCCTATTTTTCATCTAAAAAGCTGCAGCTGTTTGAAAGTGATACTGGAAAAAATTTACTTATCATGAAATCTGATATATGCATATAATGTTCGATTTTTGCTTAAACTTAATTTTTAAATGGAATTACATGGTGAATATATGATATTTTATTGCTTGAACAAAGTTTTATTTTACTGTTATATGAATAATAATTTTAGGAAAAATTTCTTTTACCTGCCCTGGAAATGATATCAGTGTTGGAGAAAAACTATGAAGAAATAGCTTCAAATGTTTATTCTGTGCGGCATCAACTGGGAATAAAAAACATTAAATTACCTGATCCTGGTTCTGAAGGTAGGTTTTATTTTCCTCATATTCCTAGTGCATTTACTTATAATATTTTTGCACATTTAAAATTTTTATTCTATTCCTTTGTTTTCAAATCATAATCATTATATCTAATTAACAAAATAAAGACTTTAAATTATGTAAAATGACCAATCTTTTTAGCTGAAAACAAGAAAAATTAATATATAGAGGGGGGGGGAATGTGAAAAAAAAAAGCTTTTTTAGCTCAACTGCATCTTTGTCTGTTAATTAAATAAAAAAAAAATAATTACCTTATTTGCAACTTTATCCATTTTCTATTTATATCTCTGCTTTATGTTTAAATTTTTTAAAAAAAAAATCATAGTTGCATTACTATTTTCACAAAAAGAAAAGCATAAAATAGAGTTTTTTTTTTTTTTTTTTTTTTTTTTTTTATAAATCTATTCTGTTCATATAAAATAAACAAAATAAAATTAGAGCATTAAACTTTGATAGTAAACAAAATTCTGTATTTATATTAGGGCCACTGTAAAGTTACAATATTTTGTTCAACGCTTGGTTGATTTGTCGTGTATGCAGGCCTGGCCCAAATTTAAATCTGGCCTTGTGAGTCAAGTCCTCGCTTTTATGTGGTATCTAGAAAAGATCTTGTATCTGTTTTTGACATTATTATTATTATCCCTCATTTTCCCTTTCTTCCATTATTAATAGGAGAATGGATACAAATTTTGAAACAGTGCATTGTATGATTTTAATAGTTACTTCTGCATAAAAAGAACAAATGTATCTCAAATACTCAAGATGTAGATTAATAATTTAAAATAGCAATGAAAATCTGAAACCAATCTTATTTACACAAATTTTACACTATTAAGCTTATGTTTTCTTTATTAAAAAATAAATAATGCAACATTACGCTCTCAATAATCCATTATTGTTAATTCAAAATGTTGTTTAAAAAAAAGACTTCAATCATAAAGGAAAACTTTTCTAATACGAGGGAAGTGGGGTTACAACAAAAGTTAGAAAAACAAGTTACTCCCATTTAAAAAAGTAACTTGGTTTAAAACTACTAACTTGTAACTACAGGTATTTACTAATTATTGTGTGATAATTGTATATATATTTTCCTTTCTGTAAATAAAAATTATTTGAAAACATTTTTGTAATGATTTGTATCCAAATCATTACAAAATTGAATGAATGACAAATGTGGAAGAATGGGATATTTTGTGGAGTATCCACAATTTTTTTGAATTTTTAAACCCAAAACAACAAATATTAAGATTTGGGGTACTTTTATTCTGAAAGACTTATTCTATCTTTCATGTGCACTGACTAGAAGCGAAATAAAATTAATAAGATATCTTCTTTTCCTTTTTTTTTAGTGGAAATTATTGAGCTGTTGAATAAAATAAAATCTTTACTTGATACTGTCTTGGGATATATTGAAAATTGTGAAGAAATAATTTCAAATTCAGAAACTGCTGACACTTTAAGCAAGCAAGGAAAGTTTGCTACAGAAGATTTAGAAAGGTAATTCACACTTTTTTTAACATAAATAAATCTGTAATATATAAACCACTTCATTAAAATGACTTTAGTCTTTCTTGCACAATCTTTAAGTCATAACAAATTTAAATCATGAACAATATCTGATGTCTTAATGACTGACAGCATGTAAAAAATTCTTACTTCAAACAAAGCATTGATTTATCATAACATTTGTTTATTTCAGCCTAATATTATGCAACATTATCATTATGAAATATTTAAAATCTATGGATGATTCATATAGTAAAACCAATTAATCTACAACTAGTTCATAAATGCTAAATTCAATTTCATGATATAATTTTAGACTTTTTCCTCAATTTTTGTTTTTCTTTGTATAAAGGAAATATAAATTATTGCTCTGAAACTGAAATTTAGTAGATCTAAAATTTATGTCAAATAACTCTTATCAAATCAGATTCAACTATTTATAGTGGTAAAATTTTAGATAAAGCTTATAGCATGTAACCTATTGAATTAGGCAAATTTGATACTTTTCCTTCAGGAGAGAAAAAAAATCATGTTACAAAATTGCACATAATTTTTTTTTTTTAAGTAATGGTTTTTTTTTTTTTTTTTTTTTTTTTTTTACATTATTAGATTTTTCATGTTTGTTTTCCCTTGAAATAATTCACAACAAATGTTGTTTTTGTTTTGTTTTTTCCCAGAGGATATCAGCTTGTTGCAGAAGCTACTGACTTGTTACTCACCGAGACATCGTTAAAATTTGCTGGCTAAACTGCCGTATAGTAATAGTGAATGTTAAATGTATATTTTTGTATTTGTATAGTTTTTATTGTTATATATTTTTCTATATAATTCTATTTTCACTCAACATTATTTTTTTTAATAAACAAAGAGTTTTGTTTCTCATATTTCATTTTCCTGCCGGGTTTTTTTTTTTTTTTTTTTTTTTTTTGTTGTGTGACTATTTTAAGCCAAATTTTTGTGCAGTAGCTTCTGAGAGTAAAAACCCCTGAGCACCCGAGCACAGAAGTCTGATCCTTTAAAACTCATTTATCATATAAACTTTCCTTTTTCTATTGCTTTTGCAAGATAATCAAAATATAAAAACTTAATTCAGAACTCAAAATCACGACAGTTCTTTTCTCAAATGAAGATAGCACACACACACTCGCTTGCACAACCCCTCTTTACAGGGGGGGGGGGCTCATTCACGCACCTCACAGAGAGAACACAAGGAAGAGAGCAACCATGCCCAAACCCGGAATGCCTAGGTCACGGGGAAGACGCGCTACCCCTAGGCCAGAACGCCGGCGGCAATTTTAATAGAAATAATATATCTAATATGAAAGAATTTAATTGGTTTTTTTTTTATTATTATTATTATTTACTAAAAAAGTAATATAGTCTCTAACATTTGCCCTCACTCAATGACTTTTTAAATGATGTTTTACAGAATCCTTTTAGTGTTTAATGAATTGTTTAGAGACTTTTGTTCAATTTGATTTATTTATTGCAATTTTTTTAATACTGTTCCTTATGAAAAATTATGTCAAAAAAACAGCTGCTATATAATAACTTTTAATTATTTTAATATGCTGTATCTAAACTGAATGATTTTTTTTTTTTTTTCAAAATTACTAGGTTTTTTTTTTTTTTTTTTTTTTTAAAGTTAGCTTTGCTGTGTAGAGAGGAGCATTAATATTTTAAAAATATTAATTAATTCAGGCTATTTGATAACTGAATTCATTTCTAAATTATCTGACAATATTAGATGTCTACAATAGTGGTTTAAATATTTTTAGCACTTCATTGTGGTGGTAACATTATAATGATATTAACATTATAATGATAATTATATGACACAGTATCCTCCCTGTGTCATGTTTCTATTTTCCGGCGATGTCGTTACTATCCTAAGCCTCTAAATTTCCATCATCGGAGCATGTTACAAATTTCTGTTCCTTCAGATGATGTTGTTGAGTGTCATCTTATAATTCAAATAAGCCTTGCCTTACGTGTGGCAGGCAACAGAATATGCAAATGAAATAATAATTTACTGCTAAAGCAAAATTACTCCACATAATGTATATAATTTCAAATAACTTTTTAAAATAATTGGAAATGCTATTTGAATTCCATGATCTACTGGACCACACATGCAGTGGGAAATATTGAAATACCATTTAAAACACTTTTCTGACTACCATCTCAAACTTTATAATGAGAGAAGTACAGGATCCAGAAAATGAAATTCCAAAATTAATTCTCTTCTGTCTTCATATCCTTTTGTGATTTCTATCCAACTGTTGGTTACTTCAACAGTTCCTGGATCTGCAATGGCATTGGATTCGTTTGCTATGAAGTTCAAGGATTTTGCTTGTTAGGTGGCGCTAGTGATAACAAATTCAAGTCCAAGAATTTCACGGAACTCACTGCATCATAGGTTCCACGTGAGTCCTCATCCTGCACCAGATTCAAATATCTTTCTATCATCAACACTTTCAAAATAAGTCAGGCACTGCTTAAAACCCTATGGTTTTGCCGAGAAAGCACCTGGCAACTAGTAACAGCGACTACTAGTTGTTATGATGGAAACACTTGCCTTCTCTTTTCTGACCAATCGCCCAAGAAACAATTTCTAATTGTGATACTGGTTCGAACCTTTGTGTGTTCCCATGTTATCTTCTACTCTCTTTAAATCCAAATTTAAAAGTCCAGCTTCTATCGAGACCTATGATTTTTTGATGTTATTGTTAGGCCTTGGATTTCGTAGGCGTTTTTCCTGGCACATTGTTATTGCTGGCGTTCCTTGCCTATAACGATGAGATTTCCTAGTTCATTTCGGACTCTTGTTGGATTCTTGCAGAATTAAACTTCTTTTGAATAGAATTACAAACTTATCCCACTAAACAATATTCTACAAATAACCCTTTGATGTTAGTCATTTTGGATGTATCTATCCTCTACAACTATAATATTTTAAAGTACTTTCCAGCTCTCAAATGCCCTGCGGAACCTTTCGTAATGTTTGCCACTCAACAGTTCATCATATATGACGGAGATCATAGCCTCCTATCTATTGCCGGTAACAATGTCTCGCTTCAGAATGATTAAAAATTGCCAAGACCAAATTTGAAACTATGGTAAGAGAGAGAACAGATGGGCATGGTGAAAGACCATAGGCGTCTCCACTTCATCTTGTATCTAAAATATTAGAGACTGGCAACCATGCGACGATTACAGGTCTCTTAATTTTCGACCAATTCCAGATAGTTTCCTGTCCAGCACATGCATGACTCCTGGAGCCAATTACAAAGTTGCAGTATTTTCTCTGTCATTAATTTCAGAATACTCAGCTTTCCGTAAACCAAGATGTACTGATAAAAGCAATAACAATACCGTTTGGTCTATTCGCGTTTCCGTTCCCACCACCAGTGAATCTTGATAGAGAGGCATAAAAAGGTGACCAAGAGCTGTTGGAAACTAACAACATTTCGAGGGAATTCAAGTTCCTTCTTCTGATTTCACATCGACATGCGACATTTCCTTATCACGACTAAGACTCTTTATATCTGCATCTGAACGTTGTCAAGTGTTTAATTTCTTAAGAACTGCTTGTTTGCTTTCCACTCCTTTCGCTTGGTCCAGAGTTCAGAGCTATTGTCGTGGATGATCTCATGCCTGCTTACATTCCCAACGCTCGAAGATAAAGAGACATTACTCCTCTTCACTACAAAGTTTTGGCACAACTCCGATTCAATGCCTCTGTTCACATAGACATCATTGAACCATTACCTCCTGAAAAATCGTGTCATTATTGCCTGACAGTTATTAGTTGTTTCTCTAGACGGGTTGAGGCATGATCTATGGAAACTATAAGTGCGGAAGAGTAGCTCAACCTTCTTTGCTGGCTGGATTTCCCGATTTGAATGCCTTGATATTATCACGATTAGTGAAGGTCACTGATTAGAGTCTCAGCTTTTCAAGAATCCTGGCATTTGCACAACATTTCCGTACAACTGGTTATCGTTTATAAACGACTCCTTTGATGTTCACCCTGAGTTTCTTAGTTCGAGACACTCCCTATCGTATTGCTTGGTATACATAGTGTTTCTAAAGAAAAGCTTCTATATTTGTCTGCAGAGCTTGTATATTTCGAACCTTTATGAATATCGAGAATTCATTTCTGCTGAGATGCAGACAATCAATGAAACTACCTTTGTTGACTGGCTCCGAACTCACATGGGTCTGCGATACGTTACTGCTTCTCTCCATACGCGTGGTGCGCCGTTTGTATTGAAGGTTCTAGAAACTTCTCCTTTGTTATGCTTTGTTAGGTTCCTTCGAGGAACCTAACAATTTCTTTACTCGGGTCTGTATCGCATTTTGAGTGTCTTGGAAAAGTCTTTAGGTTGCGCATTGGCACTAAAGAGGCCAGCGTCAGTGTGAACTACATCCTTTTTTTTTAAACTAAAATAAAAAAAAATTCAGACCTGATGCTTGTCATTGGGTGGTGGTTCAATGATCCACAACCCTTTTAAAAATATGCTCTTCTTCTGTATGCGATCAGTGAAATGCAAACGATATGTAGAGAGTCCTGTCAGTTTTAAGTTCGGGAATCTTCAAACAAAGTGGCAAGATTTGTTTATCAGTTTCAAATATTCCATCAATGTTATCTTTTCATAATGGATAATAGTTTGAAATTCCTGTCTTTCTTTATTGCTTATTTTAGGTACTTGATTCAACTATTATCCTCAATTTGTCCTCATTAACTTGCTTTATCTGCCCATATCCTGAATGGTCTTCAAGTTTGAAATCATTGTTAACATTGATATCATTTGGATACTGTGACATGGAGTTGGGGTGGGGGGTGGGGACAAGAAGAATATAGAATTTGCACGGGCATCATAGGAACAAAATATTAGTACGTTTATGGTTTTTTTTTTTTTTAAAGAAATATGAGAATGAAGAAATAATGTCAAGCTTCAGCACTTGCTTTCACGACCCCACGGAAAATCATCCGCATTTTACAGTGTTTTCATCTAAAAAATTCATCATAATTTGATTTTTTGTGGAGGGAGGTGTAAGATATAATTAATATGCAAACAAAAGACCAACTAGAGCAAACAAAAAGATCAAAAGGTGATTCTCTTAACGAGCAATATGTCACATGTATAATTGATCTGTATCGGTTTGTGTTGAGCGCTTGTTTGAAGAAAACCATTGTATTTAGATGGATGAAATTTTGTCTGGATAGCGTTGTCGAACGCGATTCCAAGGAGTTTGAATAAGTGCATGTGAAGTCTTAATCGACAAGATTTTATCTCGGAACAAGATTATGGAGGAACAAGGAGATGACAACATCGATCATCCAATGAAAGAACATAACTGGAACACCGAAAAGCTAATGAAACTGCATTCTGCGTCATAACAGAAGGTTGATCAAGAGATAACATCTTTCCTATAAAATAAGGAAGATATTGAAAGTATCGGAAATTGCATTGTGTATTGAGAAGCATAATTTTAAGGCAGAAGCTGTGCATCTTACAGACTTATTTTACAGAAATATTGCGTCTTATTTCCGCCACATTTTAAAGTGCAATCAAAGTCTTTAAACTATTTTCTTATAAAAATAAAAAGCATACATTATAAATAATAGATTACGTTTTTATAGATTTTAAGATGGTTTTTTTTTGGGGGGGATGAAACGATTTTACATGGATTCTTTTGAAATTTCCAATTGCGAGTAAGGTTCGGGAAAGAATTACGCTTGTAGAGCGAGATTCCACTGTATAGATTTGATTGCATATCTACACTTGGACGCCAATACTCAATTAGAAACCAGCTATCAAATGTATCTTTTGATATATAATTGTTTTCGAAACTAGCAAAAGTGTTTTTCCGTCGACTTTCTCATTATGTTAACTACATAGCACCTCCTATTATGTCCTCTTTTTTATCCATCTTTGCATTTCTAGAACACAGCAGAGAGGGAAGCATGAATGTGCTCGTCCTCCGCATTCGACATGCATAATTGATGCATTTCAGCTTCGTAATATAATAAGGAAAAAGAAGCAATTTTTGAATGGCTTATTTTCATTGATAGGATTCAAATTCGCGACGTATCGCGTGCCAAATTTTATCTATTTATTTATTTATGTCATTACGTTTGTGAGCTTCGTGACAGACTTCCATCGATAGGTAGAGTAGGCAACTGCCTTAAGCCGCTGGACTGAAGAGGGGAGCAGGCAAGTGGATTAAAAAATGTCAGTTAGCAAATAAATAAACTTATTTTTAAAAAATACAAATTCTATGAATTATAAAATAGTAGGACTAAAATATGTTTTCATATTGATTTATTAAATAAAGTATAGTTACTTTATAATAAATTAGGACATTAATTATTATTTATTTAGTTTATTATTTCTTCTATCATAATTATATGCTTTTATAGGTAAATAAGGAAATCACTAAGTTATAACTAATGATTTATAGAATGCTAATATATTTTACAACTAATATTTAAAGTTTATCTTTTCGAAAATTAAATTAAAATAAATCATTATCATATGGATTGAGTTAGAAATATCTTAAAACGTGAAATTATTTTGATCATTAATTGAAATATGGTTTACATAATGTGTATTGTAAACGACCTAAATCTGCTACTGCATAAATTCGCACCTTCATATATATACGAGAATACTGAAAAATTTGTTCTGAAATTTATTGCATTAATAAAATAATAAATAAATAAATCTGTGTACTAAATTTTATCTTAGCGTTTTTGAATTATCATGTTCATAATCATACGGGCATGTTCCCTTTGATGGATTTTGTCAAAAATTTTCTAAAAATCTCAAACTTGGTATTAAAACTAAATATTGAATTTCACTGTTATAGCTCAACGCGTTTTTTCACACATAGACATAATTCCAAAGATGTATTTTTATGATCTAAAAAGTGGTGGTTCATGAAGCCCCGATTTCAAATCTTTTTGACGATTACAATACTTTCTTTTTTGTATATTTTTTATACGAGAATGTAAAAAGAAGGTGTTTAAGACAATTTCACAGTTTTGCCGTAAGTAAAGGATCTGTTTATTAATGTTAGTTTGGTGGTATTTTATCGGAGGCGATTGATATTGTGCTGTGTAAGCTAACATCCCCTTCCGAATGTATCTGAGTTGTAGATGTATTCGGATGAGGGAAATTCTCTGTCATTAATGTTACTCACTGTTGGCGGGAAAAAAAAAAATATTTTTATTGCCACAAATCTTCCAGTGCGTGCGAAAATTGATTAAAGAAATGGAATGGCTGGAACGAAAAATAAATCTTTCAGTATCATTTTTCTTCTATTAAATCATTTGCTGCTCCATCTGTTTTTACTGATAAAAATTTGGAAATAACACAAAGTTATACTGAAAACATGACACACTGATTTTAGTGTCATATTATTTTTCAGTAACCAATCGCTTTATATTTTCCATTCACTAATCTAGAACATTTACGTTACTTAGCCAAAATGTAAGTACAATAGAAAAGTAACAAATGAGAAAATTGCAACACATCTCTCCGTCATATCATGTATTATATGAAAAATAAAGTGATGCTTTCAAAAATTAAATGAAATAGCCTGAAATAAAAATTAAATTCTCTTAAAGATTCCCAAGAAAAATGTTAAAAATATCATTTAAACTGCCAAAATTTATCAGATAATACATTTTATGAAAAATATTAAAAATTTCATTTTTTTTCTCTCTCCTCTTAATTAAAGTCT
Organism: Argiope bruennichi; assembly: GCF_947563725.1. Lineage (NCBI taxonomy): Eukaryota > Metazoa > Arthropoda > Arachnida > Araneae > Araneidae > Argiope > Argiope bruennichi. The sequence goes on from NC_079154.1 coordinate 65,244,775, forward strand.
CTAAAAGAATCGAAAATCTAAATTTTAAAAATCGTAAAATTAAAATGAAATTGAAAATATGTTATTAAAAATGGAGAAAACACAAATATCCATTATATCATTAAAGAGAATATCAATTTGAAATTGGTGCCAGCGAATACTTTATGGTATAAAATTTATTAAAGGTAATAAAGTAAATAAATCTTAACTAAATTTATGTAAAAAGAAATCGAAAATAGACAAGTTTTTTTCTTTGATAAATTTAAAAAATTAAAGAGCAATTAGAAAAAAATTATCTAACGTCGAGTGACGGTTAAGTTAAAATCTACTTCTGATCTAATTTATATAAATGCATCACTGAAAACAAGTGTTCTGAATCGTAGCTTGAACAATGGAAAACGATAATGAACTTAAAAACGATTTGATGAAGTAAATTTAATTTACATTCATTGCAACAATGAAAAGTATGCTTGATAAATATTTTAAATCATTTATTAAAAATATGCGAGGAATTTTACGGCAACTAAATTTTTATAATTAAAAATATATTTTTTTAAATTTTAAAATGCCAAACTAATTTTTGTGACAATATTTTTAGAAAACATTTTTAAAAAAACTACAAAATATTGATTAATTTTTAATTGAAGTTTTATTATTATTACTTGTTTTGAAGATCCTTTATGTTTAATTTCTACAAGATAGGGCAAAAACATTACATTTATATAAAAGACAACATTCATTTTTATATAATGTTAACAAAAATATTATACTAAATCAATTAAAAACAAGGAAATTATGAGCTTGGTGTAGATTGACTGCATTTGATTTTTCTTTATGTAATAAATTCTAACTCGAAATTTCAGTATTATCTCTGAGTTTTACTTCTAATCATGCTTTTATAGGCAAATTTCTATTCATAACAAAAGAGAATGTTCCTATAGATGACTGTTTTCGATATTCTACCTGACAGATGACCATTGTACAATATACAACGAAAAATGAAAATGCGCATCTTTGAAGAGTTTCTTTTTAATTGAATAATCAAATTTAAGTGAGAAATTTTAACCTTGCAACGATAACCTCATAAAAATTTTATCGCATAAGAATAATTTTTATATCACCTGGGATTTCAGAAAATTATGTTTATCTAATTTTTGTGCTATGTTTTCCATAAATTTCGCGATTTTTTTTCTAACTTTATGCATATTTTTAAAAAATATTTTGTTGTTATATTTGAAAAACTTTTATTGTCTCATCAACTTTTAAAATCTAATGGTCCTCTTCTGTTAAACAGCTTGATATAAAAGTTTATTTTCATTCTTATAATATTAAACTTTCTTTTATTGTAAGTAAATTCCATCTATTTCCGTTGTTGTGACAATTTTTTAGTTCATTTTTTTTCCTTGATTCAAATTAATTTATTTTTCAGATTTATTAAATGTATTGTTTTGAAAGACATTTTTCATCAGTGACCTTAAAATCATATCTCCAGTTAACGTAAAATAATTTTCTCGTGAGATTTATCTGATGCCTTTAGTTAAAAAAAAAGCAGAGATTTAGTTGAATTACTATTAACTTAATAAGTTAAGCATGATTTAACTTAAAATTATGCAGGAATAAAAATTAATTTAATCTTATAACTTTTAAAGATTTAGCCTAACACAATTTTTACAGTTAAATGTGAAGATTAAAATCATTAATTTCATTATATTCAAAACATTATGGATGAAAATTTAGCTCAAATACTGTTGCAGTTGATATTTATTGTACTTCAATTCTTGACTCTTTTTTTTTTTTTTTTTTTGTAATAATTAATGCTTTCGCTGACCAAAAATTAACTGAATAGTACAATTTAAAATTTACCCTCTTATTAACTGTATATCTGAATTAATGCAATCAATAAGATAGAAATATCAATAAGTCACTAAAAGCGGCTAGTATTTAATATAATTTATGTAAAAATAAAGAAATAATTATTTATATTTACCAATTTGAAATTTTTTCCTTCTTACTCATAATACAAAATTGCGCAAGAATTTCTTTCCGCTCCTCTAGAAACTAAACACAAAAATACCACTGCACCAATCCACCCCCAATTTGAAATTAAAAGAACGCCAATGATCCATCCATTAATATTGAGGTTGTTTTATCATTTGTAAGCATAGTCATATAAGCATCCAACATAAATTTTTAAAAAAGGAACGAATGACCCCTTTGCTCTTTAATCTTTGGCTGTCAAATTCTATAAACGTTGTAACAATTTTAGTGGTTCGTGTAATCTGTAATTTTAGTGGATCATCTAATTCGTGCATCCATCAATTTTATAGCAGTATAAAGCAGCAGTTAAAAAAAAAGCCAGAAAAGGCATGCCATTTCATCACCACTCACAAGTACAAATTACTGCAAAGATGTACTTTTGCTAGCGTAAAAATCTGAGAGCTCACTACAGCAAAATTGAGTTTGTATGGGTATATATTCCATGATGTGCAAAGGATCCAGTTGCAACAGCGTGAGCTTGCTGATTTAGGTATAAACTAACAATTACCGTACATTTAATCCATCACAAAAGGCTAATTCATATATTCTTTTTTTAATCTGTAGAGCAAATTATAACAATCTAATTCTTAAAATTTGTTTTTTAAAATGATCATTTTTGTCCTTTTTCCTTCTATCTATCCATTTGGCCCGGGTCCCTCGATACGGATCTGGCGACCAAAGCAAAATATGAATTTCCCTCAATCAAATAATTAGAGTTGTAGCGACAAGGGCAGGGGAATGCCTCGGACGTCGGCTTTAGAAGGAGCCAAGGTGAATGTGTTAATGCCATTTTTTAAAAATAAAATATGAGAAAAAGGTGAAAAAATATTACCATGCAACCATTGGCGCCATTTGCAGTTAATAAACCAGATTACGACTAGGGACGAAAAAAACATAATATGCCTCATGCGGTAGTTATCTACACCACAGCAAATAGCGAATGGAACAAAACTTTATTTTTTCATCCTTCAAGATATTTCGTTTTCAAAAGCAGCGTAAGCGTAGTAATGTTTTATTCCCATAGTGTTTTCTGAAGTTGGCAGCCGGGGCTTCTATATCCCCTTACGCCACTGAACATGTAACAATCGGGTCAAATACTTGCTATTGCTCTCTCTTTTTGAGTATGTGTGACTGTTACGGCATGAAGACACTGGCTTAATGTAAGTGCTCCTTTACTCAATGTAGATAAAGGGAAAAGCTGACCGAAAAAGAAATGTATCATCAAAATTGGGCAAAGAAATATGAATCATATTTGTATTGGTTCAGAATTTAAAATAGGGTTATATCAGGGCTTTTAGAAATATTTATACTCTGGATTCTTTTAATTTGTTAAAAAGTCCTGTGACCTCATTAATGAAAGAAAAGTTTTCCTTGATTCCAGCTTCTTATGGAAGCAAACAAGTTTTTTTTCGGGGGAGGGGAGAAACATTAATTAATAGCAGACACACTGGTGGATTTCCGACTAAAGAGATCACATACAGGTCGATTGAAAAAAATTTATTAGTTTAGCTGTCAAATAAAATAAATGAAATGTTAGACTAGATTTTTTTTTTTTTACTTTCGCATATACGAAACACAGAGAAAGTATAGTAATAGTCAAAAAATTCGAATTACACGTTTCGGACTTCCCTGAGTTCGAAAAACACATTTTTGGAAAATCTCCGTCCGTCCGTCTGTCTATCTGTGACAAAGATAATTCAAAAAGATTTGAATTAGACGGAGGAAATTTGATATACAGGCCTTAAAGTCAAATTTGTAGATTTCTATCAAATTTTGACCAAAATCTATTCAGAGGAAGTCTGTCTATTCGAATATAAGTCAATACGATAACTTCAAAACTAAGAGAGCTAAACGGTTAAAATTCGGTACATTTATTTTATATCTATATTGTAGGCATCTATGAAATTTTTATTAAAATCCGTTGACGTTCTGTACTTTCAGAAACATGTAAACGTGTTAACTTAAAAACGGAATAACTTAAATATATAAAATTTGGTACTTGATTTTGCGACTATAAGTGAAGTTTTATGCCAAATTTTTGTCTTGATCGGCTGGGAATAATATGTTTGAAACACAAATTCGATTTTCGGATACTTTTGATCGCATATCAGAGATCAAGCGCCAAGGATTCCAAGATAGATTCAATAAAATGCTAAATTCACCACAAGGGTTAATATTTCGTAACTACTATATACAAATGCCATGCACGGCGTTCAGTTGGATAACATCTATTGATGGAGATTATGCGAGAAAGGTCTGAAGAGGCAACTAATGCTGGTTTAAATTATAAAATAATAGGAGCAGGATGTGTGTGCATATTGAATTAAAATTATTAACTAAATTACAACTAATTACTTTATATAATTTATCAGAATGTTGATAATTCAATAGTTGGTTTTATGTTGTATATCATTTGACAGACTCTGTAAAATAATAACTTTTAACGCTATATTTATTTGAAATATTATTTTTTATTATCCTACATAATAATTAATTGTTTATATTTATAAATAAGAAAATCATTAACTAATAAGTATGACTAGTTTTTCAAAAATTTTATTTCTTTGATCATTTTTCCCTTCAAGTATGCATTAAAAAACAAAAGTATATATATTTCCACAAATTAGTATAACATTTAAATTAATCACGAACATATTGATTGAGCTTAAAAAAAGCGTTAAAATATAAAAGTTATTGACCAGTTATTAAAAGATGGGCCTCAGTATGTACATGCCTAGGGTGGAAAAATATCTAATTCTGTCCGGATAAACAAGGAGAAAAATATTTAAACACATTTTTTTGAAAATTTCAAGGAAATTTTACTTATAAATTTTCTATATCATCTTTGTTTTCAAGTATTTAAGTCTCTATTATTCAGTTAGTTCATTTTTTCAATTCCACTCTACTTTAAAATTCGTAATTTAAATACATTATGTCCGTATGTTCCATGGTTAAAAAAAAAAAAAAAATTGATATTTGAAATGATAGCCTTTGCTGCTAAAAGTCTCAAATTTTCCATTTCAATAAAAATAATAAGAATTTTTTTAATGAAAAATTAATACGAAATTCTCTAGTTTTTATAGTCATAAAAAAGTTCACTACCACCAAGAAATGTTAAAAACTCATAATAATCTTTATTAACAACAAAATAATGTTCAATATTAATATTTTATCGATAATCTCTATTCGATAAAATAATGTTTAGAGATGTATAATCCACGATTTTTGTAAATAACAAATAATTTTGGTATTGTTATTTTTAAATATTTGTTAGTATTAAATATAAAATTTATTAATTGTAATTAATACTTAATTTACTAATTTAAGTAACGTGTGATTGAATAATTTATCTATTTCAGCTTACTTCTTAAATTTGATTTTTTTCAAAACTATTTATTTAATTTCTGTATTGGAGTAAACTATTTTCTGAAAAATTTGAATTAAATATATATGTTATTTCTTTAAAATGTTTACTTTAGTTCTATATTCTATCAATAGATGGCGCCAGGAGTAAACAGAATATATGCAATCAAAGTCAAGTCCCAAGCAATTAAAAATTATCTTTATGGAATAGTGCATCGTCAAATGCGAATGTCGGAAAGTCAAGGTCACTCTATAGATGACAAATATTTTACTAGCGGTTATTACGTAACCAATATCAAAAAGTCACAAATACCAGTGATCACTACTTTTCAAAGAGGGGTGTGATTCAAATCCTTGATACGATCTTACTGGTGATATTTCGACTACAGGTCTTGGATCACGATATTAAGTAATAATCGATACTGTCTGGGAATGGGTTGAAAAGCTGATGAACCGGTAATTCTTCGAATCATAGTATCATTGAATTGCATATCACTAAATTTATCGGAGCGGTGACTTCACTGGAAAGTGTGAAGTCACCGCTCCACTGCATGGGAGTGACCTTGATTCTCCGATATACGCATTTGACGATGCACTATTCCATAAAGATAATTTTTAATTGCTTTTGACATGACTGCATATATTCTGTTTACTCCTGGCGCCATCTATTGGTAGAATATAGAACTAAAGTAAACATTTTAAAGAAATGACACAAAAGTATTAAAATCAAGTTAATAGGAAAATCAAATAAACCAAATAAAAAAAGATCCCGGCCTGAAGACTTTTTCAAGGGTCACCCTCAGGCAGGGATTCAAAAAAAGGGATTTTTTCTGTGAGGGAATGCAGACAAAAAGTCTAATAATGATTCCTCGTGACCCGAAAATCTCCTGAAATTAGGCATAAGAGATATACCATTTTAACAGAAAGGACAATACAAAATTACAAATTAGAAGAAAATAACCACTAATAAGTAAAAATACAATAACAAAATAACAATAAACACTAAAGCACTTAAACAACTAAAGTAAAATAAAAAGGAAAGTTATACCAACAGCAGGCAAGGAAATTTTAAGCTATCAATTGTGATTCCCGCTTTTGTATTTTTACTGACATATATTTTTAATGCAAATTTTATAGAAAATGGTTTAATCCTATAAAGAAATTAAATAAATAGTTTTGAAAAAAAATCAAATTTAAGAAGTAAGCTGAAATAGATAAATTAATTCAATCACATGTTACTTAAATTAGTAAATTAAAAAGTAATTACAATTAACAAATTTTCTATTTAATACTAATTAATAATTTTTAGTTAATAATATGATTGAAATAACAGATATTTCGAACAAATATTTAAAAATAACAATAGCAAAATTATTTGTTATTCAAAAAATCGTGAATTATGCATCTCTAGGTCACTCGCATGAAGTGGAGCGACAACTTCACACTTTCCAGTGAAGTCACCGCTGCGATAAATTTCAGTGATATGCAATTCAATGATACGATAATTCCATGAATAACAGGTCCGTTCACTTTTCAACCCATTAACAGATTTCTCCTTTTCTGTTTTGTTCGATAGCTTCCATTGATCGATTGTTACTTTCTATCGTGATCCAAGACCTGTAATCGAAATATCACCAGTAAGATCGTATCAAGGATTTGAATCTAGAGATACATAATTCACGAATTTTTGAATAACAAATAATTTTGCTATTGTTATTTTTAAATATTTGTTCCAAATATCTGTTATTTCAATCATATTATTAATTTAAAATTATTATTTAATGTTAAATATAAAATTTATTAATTGTAATTAATACTTAATTTACTAATTTAAGTAACGTGTGATTGAATTAATTTATCTATTTCAGCTTACTTCTTGAATTTGATTTTTTTCAAAACTATTTATTTAACTTCTGTATTGGAGTAAACCATTTTCTGAAAAATTTGAATTAAACATAAATGTCATTTCTTTAAATTGTTTACTTTAGTTCTATATTCTACCAATAGATGGCGCCAGCAGTAAATGGAATATATGCGAAGTCAAATCACAAGCAATTAAGAACGATTTGTATGGAACAGTGCATCAACACATACGAATACCAGTAAGACCGGTTACTCTCATGAAGTGGAGCGGCGACTTCACACTTTCCAGTGATGTCACCGCTCCGATACATTTCAGTGATATGCAATTCAGTGATACGATGATTCCAATAAGCGGTCCGTTCACTTTTCAACCATTCACAGATTTCTCCTTTTTTATTATGTTCGAGAGCTTCCATTGGACAGATCGTATCGATTGTTACTTTCCAGTGAAGTCTCCGCTCCGGTAAATTTCAGTGATATCGTATCGATTGTTAGTTTCTATCGTGATCCAAAACCTGTAATCGAAATATCGCCAGTATCAAGGATTTGAATCACACCCCTCATTGAAAAGTATTGATGACTTGTATTTGTGACTTTTTGATATTAGTTACGTAATAACTGCTCGTAAAATATTCGTCATCCCTATTTGAATCACACTCCTCTGAAAAGTATTGATCACTGGTATTTGTGACTTTTTGATACTGGTTACGTAATAACAGCTAGTAAAATATTCGTCACCCCTAAATATTCACACAATATTTCGAGGATATCATATTAATATTAGTAATGACAAATATTTTACGAGTGGTTATTAAGTAATCAATATCAAAAAGTCACAAATACCAGTGTTCAATACTTTTCAAAGAGGGGTGTGCAGATTGAAATTAAAAGTTATTCCAATAAAAACTTAAATATTTAAATATAATCTTCCAGACAATCTGTTGGCACAGTCATTCGATTCTTGTATTCGGATTCTATTTCAAATGAATCAGATGTAGGGAGAACGGAAATGAAGAGTGAATACTTTTGGCGGTGTATGCAAAACATTTCTTTTGGCGAAAACATTTTCCTCCATTCCATAACTTACTGCGGATTTAAAAAGTTCTCTATCTATAACTGTATTTCCTGTTGCTTTTGTTTGTTTATCCAAATTGGTAAGTAGAGATGAATTTACTTATTTCCAATAATATAATTCAAATATTGTTTGAATGGTGAGTTCATGAACTTGCATATTAACTATTAGGCAATTAATGTGAGAACATTAATCTAATATTTGATATCTATGACATTCGTTTGTTTTGTAAATTAATCGTATTCAATATAAATTATTTCTTTCAAAGTATGTTTACAGAGATATAATCTAAGAGTGATAAGTTTAAAACAGCTAATTTTAACGCATTTCGGAGGAAGTAAATGATCTTAAAGGATGATAAAAACATACCTTTAAAAAAGATGCTAGCAGCATTATTTCTGATCAGTTTTTAATTTTTTTTAAAATCAGTTTTATGCCAAGTTAAAGTTTTGCCATTCGTTATAAAAGAAAATAAAAACATCTAAGTATTTGCTTGCAACAGGCAAATTCTAAACCCTCTAATCAAAACATCTTCCCAATACCTGGTTATTGTTATTCCTTTGAGAGGTTTGATTCAATTGAGTGATTATAAGCTTCTGAAAAAATCCTTTTAAAATCTCTCCAGAAAGTACTTGGGGTTATTAACAGGAGAAATAGCCAATAATTTTTCTCTGATGTTTCTTTCTGTATGCATATTTTTTTTAAAAATAAGCTCAATAATTCCTATTTTGAATTATAGGATTTTTTAAAAAAAATAACTTGAAATTAACTTTAAATGTTAAAAATGAAGTAAAAAAATTTTATTTGCTATTTTAACCAATGGAGGTGAAATTTATTTGGTGTTTATTTTGAAATATTTTACATAAATCTGAATATTTATGGTATCTGAATATTCATTTAGTTATAAATTGTTTGATGAAACATTATTAAATAATAATTAATATTTTTAATTAATTACTTATATATTTTTTTAGGATATTGCAAGTTCACTCCAAACAAAAATCAGAAAATGACACGTGATTCTATTGGATATTCTGACAAATATACAGATAATGTCTATGAATACAGGTATGACACTGTCTGTATTATTAATGCATCCTATTGAACAATATTATTTTCCTATACTATCAATAATTATTGTTATTCTTAAAAAAAATTAATTATTGAAAAAAATTGTGAGGAAAAATGATAAATTATTTTTTAAAACTTATGTTGTCAATCAGCTTTTTGCTTTTACTCATAAAATCTTAGAATTATTTTCATTTGTTATTCTTATTAAGATGAATTTTGATCGTTGTTTTCATATGAAGTTAAAGTGGAAGTTTTCTTTTCCCTAGGCATGTAATTTTACCTAGTGATATAGCAGAGCTAGTTCCTCGAAATCACTTAATGACGGAAACTGAGTGGCGCAATCTTGGTGTTCAACAATCCCCTTTGTGGGTACATTATATGGTCCATAATCCAGGTAAGTTCTTAAATTAAATCTATCTTTCACTTTAAATCTATCTTATATAAAATGAGTTCTTAAAATAATAATGAAACCTCTGTTTAGTTTTTGTAATCATTATTGTATTTCATTAAATGATCTTCATAAAAAGTTGCTCTTTTTACTTAAAGGAACCTATATAAAATTATTCAAGTATTCAATAGTATATCATGTTTTTAAAAAAAAAACAATTAGTTCTTGAGAAATTTTTGAATGTGATGAATTTAACTGTAGAATGCATTGGATATAATATAAACTATGACTGAAAATGCGCTTTTAGCCAATGGGAGTTATAAAAAATGTGAAAATATTTTGAACAGCTTTGGAATGAAATTTTGCTATGAAAGCATTTGAAGGTCATTATGATAAAATAGAACAACTCAAAAGTTAAAGTGAAGGCTGAGTTGAATGATTAAAAAACAATTATTTTTAGAATGTGTATAAATTGAAATATTTATTTATACTCATATATATAATATGATTACATTAGTGCTTTTAATTTTATACTTTAATTATTTTATTATGATAAAATATTATTATAAACTTTTATGATAAATTAATTGAACATTTTCAAATTCCAATTATTGTCAATTTAGAATTTGAAAATATTTAAGTATTTATTATTTGTCAATAATAAATACTTAAAGAGATTTATTACTATAACAGTAAAAAGAATCTTTTAATAATTTTTTTTGCGAATATTTCTTTTTATGTTGTCAATTTTCTGTACCCAAATTAAATTCCATTAATATTCAAACGATTTTGTATTTATTTGCAGAACCTCACATTTTGTTGTTCAGGAGAAAATTGACTGAAGAAGAAAAAGAGAGACTTGCCACTAATGCTGAATAATTAAGGGAAGGCAGTTTTTTTCCCCCAAGAAAAATATTTGATAAGTTGAATGGAATTTATATTAGCATTTTTATATACATACTGTATTTCTTATCTACATTTGTACATAATTCAATATTTTATTTTGTAAAAGGAAATAAAAAATACTCTTCATTTCTGTGTATTTCCTATTAAATAATAGATTTTTTTTAAAAAAAAATTATATCATGAAATTTTATTTATTTTAAAATAAGTGATACTAGGATTACGTAAAAAACCTTTTTGGTTTATAAGAAATTTAAATGGAAATTTTAAATGGTAGTTCTATTAAATATATAAGCAAATTAGTTATGTCATCTTATTATTTCATATCTATTTTTAAAACCTAATGGTAAGAATTTGTTAAATTGTTGTTTTTTTAAATATATATATAAGGATCAAATTTTACTTGATAAATTATTAACTGTTATTGAAGATATTAAATGCAACATTAACATAATTTAAATTGAGTTTCCCTAAAACATATTTTTTTATTACTGCTTTTAAAATAAATACTAAATAAACTTTTTAATTGTTTTGTATCACAGTAATTGTGAGCAATGGAAATTTTCTGTTTATCTGATACTTTTATTAAGATGATTATTTCTCAACAATGTATTAAAACAGAAATATCATTGCTGTGTTATACACAATTCTTTTTACTAAGCAGCAATATAATATATATGTTTATATTAAAAACAATAGTTATGGCAAAAGAAAAACAAAATCTTGTTTTCATGTAATGGGAAACACATTGTGATTGGAAGAACCAAGAGTTTTTTAAAATTAAGTTTCCTTCTCCATTTATAAAATTTTTTAAAAAAGTGAACAATTTGTTTGAATTAAATATTTTAATAAGAACAGCTTTGGAATGCAAACATCTATTTGTGTATAAGAATATGCAGTTAGTAAAACAGACAAAAAAAAAAAAAGTTTTTAAGCATTTATTCTTCAATCACAAGCAAACTTTGGTAATGACAAGCTACTTTCAAGTACTTCAACAGTACAATAATAATAAAAAAAGGAACATGCAAACAAAAACATTTTACAATAGGAAGACTAGAGATAGTAAATAAAATTGGAAATATAGCAAATTCAAAAGGCACATTTTTGGCACATACATAAAATTCAAACATTTAAATTTTTTTTTAACTGAATCAAAAATTTTGTGTAGTTCACAAACAGGAGAAAGAAAATCCTGTATTTTAACAGATAGTTGAATAATGCTTTATTTCAGATTTAAAATAATTTTTTGTCTCCTACTAATGCACTTTTTTTTTTTTTTTTTGATAAGTCGAAACATAACTAAAAAAATTTAAGAAAGAATTGATATTATGCTGATATAAAGAATTTTAATTTTTGATACTCATTTTTATCTTATTAGTCACACAAAATTAATGTTTAATCATAAAGAAAAGCAATCATTACGGTTTGAAGCTTAATTAGCAAGTGTAACATTTGTTATGTAATATATAAAAAGATGAAGTTAAAATATTAGAGAAAAAAAATAGGTTGAAGATTCTTTTATGCATGCAATAGCTTCTTTTACAAAGTCCATGAAAATCTTAATCATTAACAATCATAAAAATTGTTGTATTTGTTGACCGACACTCATAAATAATGATACATTTTGATCATAATTCTTTATTGAGATATACAGAATCATCAGCACCTAATATTCTTGTTTAGTCTATTTCGACAAATAACAGAGCAGAGAATCAATAACCCACACGATTGTCATTTTATAGCACCTCAGGATTTAAATGTTTTAAATACTGTTTTTTTTTGTACTGAACTCAAGCCTGATTCATTATATATGTTAATGTTTTATTTAGGGAAAGACATGCATTAAAAGCACTTCCAAATCAATATCCTTTTCTTTTTTTTTAATTATTGCATTATATGCAGTCTAAAATTATATTTATTCTTTTATGATGGGTGTTCTATTATGGGTGCATAACGGAATACAGATATTTAGATGCTTACAATAATGAAATTAAAATCTATAAATAGTGATTGTTTACTCATTGTATAATTATGCCTATTTGACATTACTTAATATATTTCTTAAAATTTTTAATTAAATAAAAACCAGAACATTTTATATAAATATAATTATTATTAAATACAGAATGCTTATAAAATTTGGGGACTTGCAGATTATGATTAATTTATTTAGACATTTCAAATTTAATTAAAGCATTAAATTATATAAGTTTAGGCTTTATAATATTTTTATAATTAAAGAAAATATTATGTACAGTAGAAAAGATGCAAAACATATAGCGTCACATTATTTTTGATTAAAATTCAGTACTTAAAATAGGAAAAAATAATTTTAGAACTAAAGTATTTAATTATTATTTAAAAACATATAAAAATAGTAAGAAATTCATGATGATTTAAAATAATAGAAAAGTATTAAAAATAATATTAAAATGGTTAATTTTATAATCTAATATACTCAATTTTTTTTTTTATTTAGACAATTTAATAATATCACAATAATAAAAACTAACCAAGAGCTTATAAACATACTGGATTTATCTCCAGCCTTTTCTAAAAAACAATTGCAGAAAATTATTTACGTTAATGCTAAAGAATTCATCGATAAGTAAACATAATTTTAAATGTCCTTGAATAACCATAGTAGAAATAAGCAGTATACTAAAATTTTACGTTTAATGAAATGTATCAACATAATTTCATATTCATTTTTTTTATAACTTGGATTAGACTACTTCAGATCTTTAGAATATAACATCCCCTCTTTTAAATTATAAGTTTTATAAACCCTTATTTACATTAAAATAAGCAGATATTTTTACATGAATACTGTGTTCATGCAGTTCATTAAGTTTACATTTTCATATTTGCAAATAAATATATTCTCAATTGCTTTTTTAGTTTTTAAGATCAAACTATTATTTTCTAAAACAGGTATAGTATAAATCAGAGTTGATAAGTATCTGCAAGTATAATATAGTAATTCCTATTTTTTTTATTTTTGACATTTTAAATGAGTATTCCAATGCAAAAGTAAGGGGAAGAAATCTTAAAAGTATTATTTATATTATATATATGCATGCACATATAAACAGTTAAATAAATTGAAAAAAAAATATATATTTACAAATGACATTACTGTTATAAAATCAAGATTTTAAAAAAATCCTTTCTTTACATAAGTGTTCTTTTTAGGTTAACTGATAAATCACATTCAATAATTTTTCAGAAATGCCAGCAATTTAATTATTTTCAAATTTAATAATGAGCGTGAGAAAAATATTTATAGTAGTAATTTATATAAATATTTTTAGTAATATTTTACAACACATATAAAATATACAGACCAAAGAAAATATATTCTTTTACTTGGTCACATAATGTATTAATATATGCTGTTGCATCCATATTATGTTTGCATCAAAAAAAATTATTAACACTTAATGGCACAATCATATTTCAGTCACTCAAAGTAGCTTATCTATACATATAAAAATTGTTCACAATAGAAAAAAAAAAAATCAATTATAAATTAGTGTTAACTTTTTATCTAACAAAATAAGCACCGAATAATTACTTCTTTATCTGCTATTTTTTTAATGTGTGAAAAAAATCAGGGAACTAGGAACATTTTCCCAAGAAAATAAATTAACTCTTGTCTTATTTATTTTATATTCAGATTGAGAATTGATTCTCTATAGATTTCTATTTAATCTTTCATTTTAAAACTTGTTTTAAATGCAATTACAGTCAATTTTCTCAAATATTGTTTTTGGTTACCTGGTTTTGGAGTAAGTAAGAATTTTTTTTCTTTGGTTTAATATGCATCATTATATTTACTTATTATCAGAAAGAATATATAGAAGGCAAACTATTTAACAACAAAAAAAATGACTAAGTACACATAAAAATTGATTAAATATTTAAAATCAATCAATCAAATTAAATATTTTTGATTTTCACACAGGAAAATAAATATTGGAGCATGCCATATTCAATACAAATAACAATACAACAATGATTGTAGAGTATTGAAAAAAATTATTTTGTTAAAGTTTACAAAGTAAGATGAATATGAAAAAAGTTAGATACTGAAAAATATTTGGATAATTTCTTATAAGATTCTTTTTTTTTTAAACGAACTTTCAGATCTGAAAAATGTCTTCTAAAATTCCTTTCGGTATCTGATTCTATTATTTACAGATAAAAAAATATAGCTCAAATCACAAAATTATTTCAAGAGATTAATTATAATATTAAATAAAGCTTCCTACATAAAAATCGGATTTTAATGCCTCTAGTATTAATGTACAAACACAGTCAACCTTCAAATATCATACATATTTCCTGAAAACAGTTTGTTACAAAGTACATCTAAGATTATTTGCAGAAATTTGTAACAGCAAACCCAGACAAAACAATTTCATTATAAATAATCCAGATATTGAGAAAAGAAAACACATTTTACCACAAAACCATAAAATGTTATATAATATTGGTTTAACAAATACACACAAACATAACGTTGCATGAAAATTCCAGTGAGAATACCATTTAAACTATATAATCAGCAAGTCACAAGTTCACTCTCTTCTATAAATAATTATAAAAAACTTTGAGAAATCTGACATGAATTGTAAAAATTGAATTTAAAACTAGTTTCTTTTTAAATTTTATCAAGACAGCAATTTAAATACTTTGTGTAGTTTACTGTGCTCTTCAAACAAGCTTCGAATCATGATGATCTGTATAGCTCCAACAACTATCATAACAACAATGATTAATATTGAGAATCTATTTACACTAGTGAAGTTGTGCTCTTGGAGATTACGATCTCGAGATTCAATTGCCTTCAACTGATCTTGATGATGCTTGATTTTATTTAAATCTTCACGAACTTTTGCAATGGAACTCTGAAATGAGAATAAATGTACATTAATTTTATGCTTTACTACACCACTATTCTTTTCCTGCATATGCTAGGCTGTCTACAGGTACAGTCTGTCAAAAAATTATTTGAATGCAGCTCATTATTCTGCAACTAATAATTCAAAAGTAAAACTGTAGATGTCTGTAACTGCAGAAATATATTCTTAATAAAAATATTTTTTCATACAAGGGAAATTTATACAAAAGTCAATTTTTTTCAACTATAGACATCGAATTTTGAATAATAAATTGATGAGTTATAAAAAAACTGAGATTTGAAATTCCTCATATTAAATAAGAATAATTATTTTTTTTACCATATTTCAATATTTTACAATTAAATACTTAAAAAACAAGACAAAAATAATATATATTTAAAAATATGAAAGTGTAGTTATGATACTCATTCTGTAAATTAAAAATATTTTAATAAAAACACATAAACATTTTGATGCCAAATCAAAGGAATAAGACTTTAAAACATCACTGCAACAAATTTTGTTTCCATCAAGTAGTTTTAAAGATATATGGTTATAACCAAAATTTTTTAGATCTTGATTTTCACTTTGGGAAGCATCTCAATTTTGTAAAAAAAAAAAAAAAAAAAAAAAAAAAAAATCATTGGCAGAAATAATAATAATAAAATAAAAATAAATAAGTAAATAGCTAAAATGGAATGAAAATCAAAGCATATATTTCAATGTTGCTCTAGAATAACATATATATATATATATATATATATATATATATATATATATATATATATATATATATATATATATATATATATATATATATATATATATATATATATATATATATATAACTTAATGAAAAGGGGGGTGGATGATCAATGCAACTAAGATTGTGCCAATTTTCAACTGATTGAGAAAAAAAAAATTATAATTTGATATGATGAATCATAACCAACAATGAATCAAGAAACATTAAATCAACAAGAATTAACTTTGTTTTTGATGCTTACTTTTATTACATACATTTGAGTTAATCTCACCCTTAGAAATGAAATTTTGAATGTTTACTTTTGTTGTTCATTTTTAAGGAATTATCACTTGATGTTTTAGAAAAGTTAGAACAAAGACAATATGAAAAGGAATTGAATGTTAGCATTTATAAGAAAAGAACTGATCTTAAAAGAATAATTTTTTTTTGTTACTGTTTTTTTGTTTTTGTTTGTTACTGTTTCTTTTTCCTACATAATTTTTGTTAAGATTTCTATAAAATTTATTCTGTCATATTTAATCTATTAAAATATGTGCTTTAAGCAAGTCATTTTGGATTAAATTGCTTTCTTCAAAACTGAAAACTTCCTGTAAATTATAGCTATTTAAATATATGAATTATTTACTTTTCAGAAATATTTATGATTCAAACAAATTTCTTCTATTTTATTGATTTCAAAAATACAAAATATCTTCCTAAAATAATGTAAAAGTAAAATTTGAAATAATTTTTAATAGTTTTATAAATTAAATTTTTAAAAAGGCATAAAAATAATTAATACCAAATGTATCCCTTTGGCTTCAGATAGATGCAAAACTTTATTTCATTTTAAAGGCTTTTATACAATTAATAGAAGATGTTACTTAAAAAGAAATACATATAAGGAAGTATTCAAACATCATCTTAATTTTTTTAAAAAAAAGCATTTTCTTATTCCATTTATTTTATTTGAGTTTGTATAAATTTTGAAATGCATTTAAAAAATCTGCCTATGCATATTTTTTAGTAAAGCACTGTAACTAAATTAATGATAAATTTTGATTTAAACAAGATTACTGTTTTTATTTTTTCCCCTCAATTTTTGTTTTAGTAATATTTTAAAAGCATCAAAAACTCATAGTTCAATGTAACATCATAAACTTATTTTCTAAAATTTTAAAACAGGATGGTATCTGCAGAGACAATACGGTAATAAAAAAATATTTTTACCTACAAATATTGTGAAAATATATAGTAGTTATGCGAATGGAGTTTACAAATTTTTAAAGAGGTTATACTTCCACTTGAAGGTTTTTTCCTAAAATTTAATTTTTATAGACTATGAGAAATAAGAAGTATTCTGATACTTTTTTGACAGATTGCACTTGATTAATAGCTTAAACTTCTAGAAACAATTTACCTTCGTCATAGTGTGTTAATCAAAAATTGTAACATCATAACTTTATATTATTCAATAATTTTCCACCTCAAAATCAGTAATTTTGAAGTTTCTACCCTAATTAGAAACAATTAAACCAATAACCAAACCAATTCAATTAAAATACTATTCAGAATATTTGCAATTTTTAAAAATATATTAAGAACAAAATCTATTAAAAAGAAAAATGCAACATGTTGTAATTCTTCTAGAAGGTTTAAAACCTCTTCAGTCATGAGGTACACATATGTGTGCCTCAATTTTTTTCATTTTTCTCATCTGGTAAAATTAAATTTTGACGAAATAATGCATGTATTTCAACTTTTATGAACGTAGCTTCCATTTGGCATCAATAAATAGTACTACAGTTCGATATTTTTTTCATATCCATTGCTATTAATTAGAGACATAACAAAAATAGTGTTGAACGGAAAATACAGCAAATTTAAGTACATTTTTTAATATTTATTATTAAAATAAATGGTTGTATATTTTTTAAAATAAAATACTAAGTGTCTGGTTAAAGTCATTACCAAATTATATCTTGTTATCTATAATTAAATTTGTATTTTCTCTGAAAATACAAATTTAATTAAGGTACACATATTCGTACCTCAGGCGTTTTCGCGTCCATTTCCTGACTGCTTGCGATCTATTGCGCTGTTTACCTTTAGAGCGCTTGTTTTTAAATTGTCATTTCTTGTCCTTGAATATATGGTTTATCGTTTTTTTTTTCTAATAAATAATTCTTATGTTCTGTAGTGTAATACAATACAAATTAAAAAATATTTATTTTTTAACTTTAGTAAGAAATTTAATTTTATAGCTGTCTTGTAGTCAGTAATTGATATTTCAAACCGACATCATGTACAAAATATACAGAATTTTATAAGCCAATAAAAAAATTTTCACATCAAGTGGCTTTAACTCAAAAGGAGGTTATTGAACTTTTAGGAAAAAGTGATTTTAGGGGAAGGAATAGAATTTCTCATGCATCGAAAATAATGAAACCTGGCAAATAGGATGAATGGTTACAGACAATAGTCAAATGTGCCTCGTCAAGTAGAAAGATAATAAATCCGTGACTATTATCCACATGTATAGGTAATGAGTCAATTGGAATAGGCAGAAAACAGACAAAATAATTGAAACAAAAAGCTGATATAAAATAATCTGCTATTGTAAAAGCATATAATAAGGGAGGCATCGACCAATATTTAGCATATTACCAGTATGCAGTAATTACAAAAAATTACTGATGCGAGCATTCACATAATTTGTAGATTTAGTAGTTGTCAAGTGCTTCAATACTGTAAAATAGGGGCAAAGCGAAAAGCCAAGGTGTCAGGAATGAAGCCTAAAATCTTATGACCTTATTGCAATTTCAAATGCATATAATTTGGTCCCTGTTGGAATATGAGGGAATTCTCATCACTAGCAAGAAAGAAAACCAAGAACAAGTAAAAAATCCTCTTTCAATGAAAACAAATTAACAGAAGAAGGGTCATCAAATGATGGAAATGCAACTACAAGACCACTGGAGATTTCATTACCACCATCTGGTGAAAATACCTCTAAAAGAGCAAGAAAAATTGTCTCTTCCCAATTAAAAAGACATAAGACTAGATATGTCAAGCCATCTACAACATTACAAGGATGATAAGTATGTATCAAAATGCAGGTATCCAGGATGTAACTCTAGAAGAGTCAAGTGCTCAAAATGCAGTATCTACTTGCGCAATATTTTAAAAAAAATGAAATTTCATTCAAAATAAGGTTTAATAAATTATTAATATAATAAATTTTGCATTTTTTTTAATTTATAAGGTCTTAGAATAAGAAAAGTATAGCTATTAAGTAACCAGGAAAATTATTATTATTATTATTATTTTTTTTTTGTTGTTGTTGTTGAGGATGCTTTAACTTGCTTAAGACCTGAGGTACACATATGTGTACCTTAAAATTATGGGACTTAAAATTGTTTGATCAGCAATTTTTTTTTTTTCAAATAAACTATTGAGATGTAACAAAGGTAAAACATCATGGAATCGAATTTTTAAACCAGTTTTAAAAAAGACAGGACTGAAGAGATTAAATACAAAGTACTTTGTTGAAGAATTCATAAAAATTTGTTTATAAAATTTTAATTAATGTAAATTGGGTTTTCAGACAGTTATGAGCACTAGTATATAAGGTAATAACTAATAGCATGCTAAATACAATTTTACAATGCTGAAATTATAAAATATCAAAAACTTGCAATAATAATGATGACGGAAAACAAATTAAACTGAAAAATTTAAAACACAATCACTCAAGGATAAATATGAAAAAATTATTTAAAAGAGTTAAATAATGAATTACCTTGATTTGGTCCATTGTGTCATTGTAAAGTAATTCTGGAGAGAAATCATAATCATCCCATTTGTCATCATAATCATCAGAATCAGAATCAACAAACACTTCAAAATAAACAGTTTTTGTGGAAAAATGACTGTGGCGATTGTCAAAACACAATTTGAAATCTCCATCTTCCTTTACTTCATGTCTGTTATGAGAAATAAATACTGAATAAAATTTGCAGAAATAAATATTTAAAAAATTTTGAGAAATTTAAAGAATTTTTACAGTGTTTTGAATATTATTATTCTTGTATTAAGAAATAGAGACACATAATATATAAGAAGTAAATGAAAAACTAATATTGCTTTTAGACCTGATTTTAAAAATTTATGTTCATTTTTTGAAAAACAAAATGCATTCACCACCAATCCTATCATATTTTATTTTGGGCTGGTGATTGAATTTATTTGCAATAAAAGTTTACTAGATATTTCATACTTAATGATTAATTACAAAAATTCTATCTGAATAAATTTATAAATAACAAATGCTTTACATTTGATAAAGGCAGATCCAAGCCCAGTTTAGGTGGCAAAGTTAATTATGTCATTTAATTTCAACAAACCCTCACTCTTCATTCAGTTTCTAAACTAATATATTTAAAATTAAAAAACTTCTCAATTTTTGCAATGCTAAAATAATAATAACCCCTTCATTATTATTTTTATAAGATAGAAGGACATTTGACTTACATATTTAATAAATTGGTAGCAAGTTTAATTAATTTACTAATAACATTTTAAATATAAAGTGTGTGTTCATTACAGATTTAATTTTTTTTTTCTTTTGAAAAAGACAATACAAACATAACTGCAAATGGCATAGAAGTACAAAAGATATTAAAAAAAATTGTTGATACAAACATCAAATGGTTCAAAAACTTTTGAGTTATATGCTGTTTTCCAGAGCTACCACAGTTCACATATAGTGGAATATCAATTTTTCTTTCATGTAAATTATTGACATTTAATAGAAAAGACAAGATTGCATTTTGTTACGAGCAACTTAGTAACTTTTGTGTATATATTTTACATAATCAATAAAATTGGGAATGGGCAGATGACTTCAACATTTCTATTATGAAATAATTTGCCTTTCTGCCACAAAGTTGAATTTTAAACTAACTTTATAGATACTTTTATTGCATCATTTGTTTTGGATCTTTTTGTAAAAATGAAATTTATATAACAGTTGATAAAGTTCAAGTTTTAGAAATGTTAACTTGTAATTGCTAATGGGGTAAAAGAAACATTAAAAAAAGAAAAAGAATTGGTGAATGCCACAATTTATTTACAAAAATAAATCATTCTCCGTAACATCTACAGTAACTAATATTTATCAAAACTAATTCAGAACAGTTTAAGCATTCAGTATTTATCGAAAAGAAAATGGTAACAAAACAAAAAGATAATAATCTGTAGAAAACATTTATTTTAATGCAATTCCTCAAGTATACTTTTCAAAACATAAATGAATGTTTCCAACAGAAATTTGAGTTTTTGACTTTCTTAAACTAGATGCATATTTCATATTTTTCAAAAATAAAAATGAAATGACTTAATAATTTATATACTTCATTTTCTTTACTATTCTCCTGAAGATACTATTTTAAAATAAGAAAATAAACTAATATATGTGAAATAAGTATATTTCAAATTCAGGGCAAGCTATAAATAAAGTTAAATCTTTAAACCATAGTTGTTTATGAAAAAAAAAAAAAAGCTTTTAAAAAAATTAAATTCTTGATTATTCTGAACGAAACACAGAAATACTTGCATATGAATTAAATGTTTATACATAATATTTGAAATAGTTAAGTATACTAAAATTATACATGTGAATATTCCAGGATTTCATATATATATAGAACACAGAAATATAAAGGATTACTGCAATTCAAACATGTTAATACTGATTACTTATAAAAGATCTTCTTAAATTACCTGTGATTAGCATCAGACTGTTTAAAATCAGATATCAATTCTTTTCCATTAGGAGAAAACAATTGGAAATTGATATCTAATTCTTGGTTAATGTTCACATCTCCAAAATTAGCATCAATAACCTGAAGTGAAAATTAAAAGAATAATATGTAAAATTTGGTTATGTATTTAAATTTATAATGCAAGTAAAGATAAATATTGTATATTAAAAAATTATAACATTGCTTCTATTTTAATCAGTGCTTTAAAATATATATGTAAAATAAAAAAATTCACTCAAATTAGATCTTTAATTTATAAAATAACTTCAAAATTACATGTTTTCTAAAGATGATATTAAAATCCTAATAGATGATTTTATTGCAATATCAAAGTTTTCAGAAATAAAATACTCAAAAGAAAAATAATTTTTTTCATCAAAAAATTTAAAAGGTTTTTAAAATATACAGACAAAGCATTTTTCTTTTCAATATTATACATCTCTTCTGTAATCCCTATCTAAATGCCACTTTCAGTAACTTATGAAATACACTGAAATATCTTTTTGTTCAAGAAAATGAATAAAGGAGAAATAAAATTAAATTGAGAAATTTATTCATTGAGAATTTTGTCAATGCACTCTCATATCATAGTAGGATTTCAATCAATAACTTTTGGCACTTTGGGATTATCCCGTCAACCATTTTCGCCGAACCCGATATTATCGCCAAAAGGTAGCTTTGTGCCATCATAATGAAATTGCTTTTCATGATGATGGCGTCAAAGGATTGGCACATTTTTGCGAGTACTGACAGGTCGATGGGATAATCCCAAAGTATCTTATTATTATTACTTTTTTTTACAGAAATTTCTTATTAAAATAGCTTCAGAATTCTAAAATTTGTAATTTTTACATAAAACCTTAAAAGTAAAAAGTATTGCAATATAAAATGATTGAACTTTATTCCTAAAAGTAGAAAATACACTAACAGAAATGGAATACTCATACTATATGCTATCAATCTAAATTATTCAAAATTTTAATAAAGTCATCTTCACTTTTCTTATTTTTTTTTATTTTTTTATTAGGAACTCTTCAAAGGCTTGGTCATAAAACTTTCTTAAAACATTGTATTAGCAAACTGTATTGTCTAGTATTTCCCAATTTTAATTAATGTACTTTTGTTTTGATCAAATTTCTGCTCATTTGAATATCTCCTTTGCAGATGAGGGAGATTATAAACGACACCCTACTAAATAGCTAATATCAAGACGAAATTTCTCATTTCTATGTAATCTATACATCACACACATACATACACATTATAGCATAATCTTAAATTAAAATATCTCAATCCTTTATACGCCTAATTATTTTGATTTAATAATTTTAAGATTTGAAAAAATAACTTTGAAAGTAAATGACATAGACTTTTTGATTTTAATTAAAATAAGTGTTAGAAGAAAAGTATACAAATAAATATAAATTCCCATTTTTGAAAAGAAAAATATCCATTTGGTTATTTAGAGTTAAAGTACAAATAAAGTAACAATGAAAATTTCCAAGATAGTAATTTGTGCTTATTAATAAATTTAAAATAATTGTTAAAAATAAATTATTAATTCATTATTATTAAGCAACAATTTTTCATGCTTAAAATAATATACATAAAAGGTAGTTATTTAAAATATATGAAATAATTATAGCAAATATATATATATATATATCTTTTTATAAGAATCATGCTTTTAACCTTAACATACAACCTGTAGAAATTTCCAATAATTAATGATGAGTGTCTAAAATATATTCGTTATTTGACAGAATATGGTTTTTAACAAATATTTATTGATATCAATAAATAAAAAATATTGCTAAATATATATGCATAATATGAATAATATAAAGGATTGTATAAATAACTATATTAATTTTCTTTTTGATGATCATTATTGACTCATTTTTAACAAATGCCCCTTTTTTCAATTATATATTTTTAAAATGAGATTTTACATAAATACTTTTATTGATGTAAATTTGTTGAGATTTTCACATTCTCAGACTTACAGAAAAGTCAGCTGAATTTTCACATTCTCAGACTTACAGAGAAGTCAGCTGAATTTTCACACTTAATACATCAGTGCAAAAGATTATATACCATAAAGAAAAGGCCAGTTTCATTTCAAGCAAATTAGTATACAGATTACTCAATCAGAAAGAAGTTATGCAATTATCTCCAAATGAAAGAAGGCTGAAATTTTAAATTCTGTAATTTGATAAAGAATTTGTTCTTCGAAATGATACCTTCAAAATTTTAATACTTTTTGGAGGCATTTAATGTAAAATTGGCTAAAATTTACATATATTTTTCCTCCTTCAGTGTAAACTTTTATGTAAAAACAATTATGGTCAGAAAAAAAAAAAAAAACATGAACTTCATCACTTTAATTTAATAGTCAATGTTTAGATATTCGGGACTGGTTTTCGAATGGAATTATACAAATTTGATTTTTAAAAATATTCAACGTAAAATTTTTAAAAAATCTGCCATTTCGTAAAAATAAACATAGAAATAATAATGATTAAATAATCAACATAGACATTAATAGAAAGCGCTTTCTAAACCTGATATTCGATCTCTAATGTTTGCTGCGATTTTGCTTTTTGATAAAAGCATTCTGTTGATCCAGGAGTAACATGAATAGTTAATTCATTTTCGGGACCGTCATAAGGATATTTTTGTTCTCCGGCACATAACAATAACAGCGACAACCAGCAACAAAAATGAATTGTAGTTAAAAACATTTTTGTAAATCCCAACATGCTAAATTTTTTTAAAAGAATTTTCTCGTTTTTTCCTTGTGCTTAAAGAATCCGAAAATTGTTTTAAAAGATCATACGAAGGCATATATCGATAAGAAACGCAATTGCTACTAAAGCAACTATTACTGCTTTTTTATCGGTATTCTAACACTTTTGAAATAGAAAAACGTATGTAAACAGACAAAGTTTAGATGTCTTTAGAAGCCACTGCAGAAAAGCGTGGATATTTTTATATATTTTTAAAAAATACATTTAGATTAAAAATTCAATATGAATGGTGAGAAACTTTGAACATTTAATCTTTTTTTATAGATAACAAACACACTTAACAAAAATAGTTTCTTTTTTTCCCAATTTTTTTAAAAAAAATTATGTACTCGAACTAGGACAATGAAAGTAAAATTAACTGTTTTTGGATGGTCATGGAGAAAGTGTAATTCAAATTGGAACGTGGAATTATTTTTTAAAAAAAATTGATAAAATATAAAGAAAAACAAATTTAAAATCAAACAGCTATAGGAAAACATCCTTATTCTCTAGACCAGATCAATTCAGTGACAAAATTTCAGGTTTCTTTCATTTATTTTATAACGCTGTACCATTTCAAACCTTCTGTGATACAGCCTGTTAAGTATGATATGCTAATAAATTTTTCATAATATTTTTTTATTAATATCGATTTCATGCAATTAAAGTTTCTGTTTATTATAAATCAAATGCTGGTTATTAAACAAAATGGAATAAATGCGATTGATTTCGTCTAACTTTGTATTTATATTATGTACACCACTGTAAACTTTTTTGTATGAATGCTGTTCAAGAATAATATTTTCATATCGGTGTCAGATTTTAGACGAGAAAGAAGTGTAGGAATGTCTCATAATATATCCGTCTAATAATGTTTCATCTTAGAGTACTATAATTTTTTTCACAATATAGCATTATGCAGCAGTAGATTGATGTCAAAACTTTGTCGGTTTTCTGAAGCATACACTAATATTAATAATCTAATTAATGTTACGAGCACAAAACCTTAAATGTTAATGCATAATAAAGAAAATATTTACATATTAGGAAATAAAGATACTAAACACATGTGCTGCAAATAACAATATAACATGAAATTGAAAATCAAATTTTTTTTAATACTTTTGTTATAAATTTTTTTATAATTTTTATTAATATAAAATTTTATATAGAATAAAAATATTTAGTTTTGAGAGTTAGACTCTTGAAATGCATATCTAATTCTCCTCCTTCTTTTCTTATTTTATCTAACATATTATTTTATATTGATGTTGAAGGTTTGTATTTTTATATCCTTATACTCTTATCTTTTAGGTGCTATGGCACATATTGATTTTGAAGAATATCGTGCTCCTTGGGAAACTGGACCTCACTGGGAGTTGAAAAGAGAGTTTATGGAAAAATACCAGAATGATTATTCATTAGATAGATTACTATGCTTAGCTCAGGCCTATTCTAACATAGAATTATTACATTGCAGGTAATTTGAATATGGTTATGTTATACAAATGAATAAGTTTAGATAGCTAATAATTATCACTCTACTGGTTTAAATTCAAATAAAGTTGCTATACTTTTATTATACTATGAAATTTTTTGCATTGGTTATATTTTTTGCATCATAATCAATATTTGAACCATAAAGCAAAAATATGAGGAAAAAAGAAGGGATATGTGATAACAGGGTTGCCAAGGCACCAGGAGAACCAGAAAAATACAGAAAATTTTAAAATCATCTAAAAAATTGGAAAAATACTAAGAATTTAAAAATCAAGAAAATATAGAGAAATTTGAAAATATCTGTAAAAGCTGGGAAAATGCAGGGGGGAGGATTTTAATCTCTTTAATTCTTTTTTCCTTCTTTTAAAAAATACCGATCTCTGAAGAATACAAAAAATATAACAGCACCACCAAAAATGGAACAACTGTGTGATCGCAGAAACTCGCTATTTTGCTATTCATTTCCCTTTGTTTTGTATAGATAAATTTAATTTTGATTTCAGCAATGGTAGTTATCTTTCCATGAGATTCCTGAATTGCAGCTAATGAGGATGTGCAAGACTGCTATAACTGTATTAAAGAATAAAATAAATTTCTTTCGCAGGAATAATAATTTTCATTCTGCAGAAGCATTGTGGTGGTGTTTATTCACTCGCACATGAGTTTATTGAATAGCTTGTTTGTTATATATGTGAGCATATACAGAGGTAATTAGAAAATGTTTTAAAACAATGAGCTAAAAATACGTATTTAATACAGATATGTTGGAATAGGTTAGAGAAATTCCTCAAAATTCATTTGCTGTATACTGTTTGCTTTGTAAGAAAATAGTAAGTGATATGGGAAAACAGACATTTAATAATTATACCAAGAGGAGAAGACATACAAATTTACATGCCAGTTCAAAATGGTCCCCACTGATATTGGACTAAAAAGAATACTGCAGAAAATAACATGACAAGTCTGGAAACATCGAATTTGAAATTAAGTCAATTTCTAAACTTTTTAGTTCAAGAACAATAATTTAAACCTGAACTTTAATAGGTATTAAAACTTATGTCACATTTGTCCATTAATATATTCAATAATAGAAATATGTTCACTGATAGTGAAATAGCCAAAAATTGTACCTTAGGTTGTACATTATTTGTCGCAGATTACTTCCGTTTTTCCAACAATTTCTTAAGAAATCTTTAAAAACATCTTAACCCTTTCTGGCGTAGGCCATTAAAATTTATGAAATATAATGAAAAAACACAATCAATGTTATTAATATGTTGTATATTCATGGATTTTGCAGTCAGAAATTTTTCTTTTAATTTGCTTCCTATTGCAGGAGGTGGTGTCCTCAAATGAGGAAATTGAAATCTCTGTGTAAGGAAATCTTTTTAAATAATTGCATAAATTCCTTATCACAACAGCACTAATTATGAAAATTTTAGGTATATAGACACTTTCATTCATGTACTAGATAATTTGAAGCATTTAAAGTATTAATTATACAAAATATGATATATGCACTACAAAAATTCTAAACTAAATCTTGTAAATATAAATAATTAAAAAACTATTGCAATATAATATAAATTATAATAACATATTTGTATTTAATTTAACTAAAAATAAAAATTATCCAATTAAAGAGCTAAAAATAAATATTTACAATTGAATTTTATTAGTTAAGTGTTAATTTTGTTAATAAAGTGAAAAATATCAAATAAAAAACTATTAAAAATAATTTATTATATGGTATGCAAATGTGTGGAAGTGTCTTTTCGTCTAACACATAATAGGAAATTAATTTGTTGCACATTGTTCATGTTTTGTGCACATTTTTTTATACTGCATAGCAAATATTTTCAAGGGAAATACTTGAACTTTAAAAAAAAAAAAAAAAAAATCTTTAGCTGTATAATTCTTACATGCCGAATGTAATAATAAGCATTATAAAAGTTTAAATAAAAAAATTGTTGTTATATAAAACTAAATATTTACAGAAAAAGACAGCAAAAAATAAAGCAGTAGGTGAAATATAAGTAACAGTCTAAAAAAAATACAAATCTTAAATGTGAAATGTTTTCTGGCTTCAAACCTAGGTTACTTTTACTGCATCCAAAGATAAATAAACAAAACTGCTCCCTGAACACAGAATCAGCATCACATCTTCTCTGCAAAATATCTAATTACACCTTCCACATGAAGAGAGGCGAACAAAGAAAAAGAAGTCTAGATGGACAGTGTCCTCAAATGAGGACATTGTTGCACATGAGGAAATGAGGCACAGGTTGGAAAATTGAGTTCAGGATGAGATTCATATAATTATTATATACCTTAAGGATGTTCTTCAATGAAAGTATTAAAGCACAATAACAAGCCAATTTTGAGAAAATGGTCTTCAAACTTTATAGAAACCTTATATATTAATAATGTGTCTCTCCAGTTTAAAGTCTGAACAGTGCAGTCAGTAAGGATTGGCTTAGTATTAAAGAGACCTAAGTTCATGCTTGGGTTAATGCTTTTTATTTGTTTTCTTTCAAAATTATTTCAGATTAATTTAACATTTTACAAACAATTTACAAATAGTTTAAATGAATATGCTTTTCATTTTTTTATACAAAATAAATGTTTATACCCCTAATTCTTGAATTTTAATTTATTTTTTAGAAGAAGAATAATTATAAATTTTTATGCATTTTTTAAGTATTTAAAATTATTTCAATTAACAATTTGAAGATAGTTTTAATTAATATGTCACTTATTTTTATATGCAAAAATAAATTTTAGCCACTTAATACTTGAATTAAGATGTAATTTATAGAAGAAAAATAATTATAAATATACATGCCTTTATCAAAAAAATTATACCAATTATTTAAACAATTGCTTATTATTTGTGAAACTTTAAGCTTATTCAGAATAGATTAGAGAATATTTTTAAATCAATAAACTGCTCAAAATCTGTATGTAATACAAATTGGATGGATAAAAAAAAATCAATCCTGATTTTGTTGAATGGGTGCGAGAAGTTCCACAAAATCAATTTTTAGTATATTGCTCGCTTTATAAAGAAATAATAAGCCTAAATAATATGGGAAAACAGGTCCCTTTTAGTTATGCCATTAAAGGGAGACATATAAAATTGTGTGCCAGTTAAAAAAAAAAAAAAATCATAATTAATATTGGACTTTGTATCTAAAAGGAATGGCAGAGATGATGTCAAATACTAATACATCAAATTTAATGTCCAAAAATAAACCGATTTTGAAATTTTTAGTTCAAGAATTTTTATTTAATTTTTATGTTTTATGTTGAATTTTTATGTTTTTAAAAACTTGTTGCATCACCATAAATGCATTCAATGATATATTGAGAATATTTTCTTGTATGTTTGCTGAGAGTGAAATAGCTAAAAAATATGTATTAGGCCATACAGAAATGTTGATTAGTTGCGGATTAGGTTCATTAGCTCCATGAAACTGATGGCTGAAAAATCTGCAGAAATTGATGCCTAAATACTTACATTGGCAAAAATGAATAAATAAGAAAAGTAATTTTACTTTGTTATGTGTTTTGTTAAGTAGTCATGAAATGATATGTATCATGATAACAAAAATGATTTTTTTTTTTGTTTTATTTCACCTGAGTTCTTAATTTTGTTAAAGAGCGTGAGAGGTAATATATCAGCCTACCTACTTTTTATATGAATTTTGTGATTAAATTTTAGATAATAAATCAAGATAAAATAGTTTTTTTTTCTGTATATAAATATAAATCTTTTAATATGTTATTATTTTGAATAATATTAAATTGTTGCTTCCTTTCCTTACTTTTTCCATTCCTTAATATCATATCCATTATAACTAGCACATGAGTGCTGTTCACACATTTTCTCATATCTTGAATATATGTATAGGAAAAATGCAGGGAATTTTTTTTTTTCCTGATTTGAGTGTCAACCTTGTTTAAAAAATAAATTATAATTCAAGAATTAGGAGAATGAAAATTTATTTGTGTATATTGAAAAACATATTAATTAAAACTGTTTGTAAATTGTTACATTAATTTGAAAGGAAAAAAAGGGAAAAACACAAGACCTAACTCAGGTCTTTTGATTGGTGTTAATCAAGTCTTTAGGTTCTTAGGTCTAAGCCAATGCTTTTTCGACTGCACTGTGTCCAGATCTTCATCTCAGAAGACACTTAATTTGTATAAGCCGAAAATTTGAGGGTCATTTTCTGAAAATTGGCTGACTATTGCACATTAATATTTTAATGAATTAACATCCTAAAAATATATTACCATTATATTAAATTTTATCAGAACTCAGTTTTTCAGTTTATGTCCTCCTCTTGTAAGTGACATGTTTAATGGAATTACTTGCAATTCTACTAACATATATACTGTTGTGTGTTGTATTATGAAGTTTTTCAGTATGCGATATTTTCTAAAAACATAATTTTTTTAGACCAGCTGACTATTGAAATAAACAGTATTTATCTATGCTTTGTAAAAATTGAGTAATACAAGTTTTCAGCATAAATATTAAGTATTATAAGGGAATAATAAATAACTATTGGCAATTGTAATTTTCTTTTTGTTATTCTGATTAATATTTCTAGCTGTTTTCCATTTAAACAAAATGTTTCTAACAATTTTTTAAAAATTAAAATAAATTTTAGATTACAATTTTTTTCTTAAGATTTATAGTATTTACTTTTTTATATTTAAATGTAATTTATTTTGTTAGGATATTTTTTTTTTTCGAAAAGTTGACAATAAACTTTTTCTTTTACTCTTTAGTTATCCAGAACCTGTCATGCGTGAAGTTTACCAGTTATCATGCCAGTTAAAAGGATGTAAAAGATTTCGAGAAGCAGAGGCAGATTTGGAAAGAAGAAGAAAGGAAAAATTAGAAATGCAGCCAAAGAAAGGTATTTATTTCTCCTTTACTTCTTTTTAAAGGTTTGAATATTTTTTAGCTTTGTTTTATACCCAAATCATTTTTCTTCATTGTAAAAAATATATTCTATTAATCTTTTTTATCAACTATTGTCATTATTTTATTTCTTCCATTATCAATTTTCACTTATCAATATTGTTTTTACACTTTTTAATTAGAATTTATACCATAAGCCATAGATTTTTAATTTGATTTTGTGGGAAAAAAGCTGTTAAGCTTCCTTCTTGTATATTTAAAAAAAAAACAAGTTAGCATTTAACTTGCATATTCTTTGTAAGAAGACTTGAACATCAAATTATT
Organism: Argiope bruennichi; assembly: GCF_947563725.1. Lineage (NCBI taxonomy): Eukaryota > Metazoa > Arthropoda > Arachnida > Araneae > Araneidae > Argiope > Argiope bruennichi. The sequence continues at coordinate 65,276,477 of NC_079154.1, forward strand.
CTAGGAACTTCATAGTAAAAGCATGTATTTTGAAAAGTTTAGCAAAGAAAAATACTCCTTTGTAAAAACAAAGATCTTTTCTTTTTTTTTTCCTGATCCCTCTTTCTTCAACAATTTGCACTGACATTTGTTGAAATACTGGAATCATTATCCTGAATGTGTAGTGTGGAATACATACTGTGTCATACTTGTTGCAACTCGAAAAGCATTAAAATTTCAATTTTTGATGTTTTAGATGGTGAAGAATTATTTTAGTAATGCCTGATAAATATATGTTTAACCTTTCATATATTAAAGAAGAATATGTAGATTGCTCATGTTGATAAACAATATGGAAAAAAGCTAGATGAATTTGATGTGTCAAAGAGATATATAAAAATGGGAGAAGCTGTTCTAAAAACATTTAAAGTGAAGTCTCTTTAGTAATTTATATTCAATCACCATTCTTGTTAATATGTTGTTTTAGAGCAATGCCTTGAACAACATATTAAAGTACTATTTGAAACATGTATTTTTAGTATACTATACATGTTTCGCATTGAATTGTAATTCATTACAATGTGTAATTACACCGAGCAATTGTGTAAAATCTAATATGTTGAAATTTTAACTTGGAAGTCATAAATTGGATGTCATAAAATGTCTGGAACTCTTTACTTTATAAGACTGAAAATATTGCTTGCAAATATTTGAATCTTATTTGTTGCTGCATATATTAAGATCTAATATATAATGTTTGGTTATGCTATGCTTTTATATCAGTATTTACATTTTGGAATAAGTTTCTACATTTGGAAGGACATGTGTCCTTCCAAAATGATGGTAATTTGTTAATTTTAAGAAATGTTGGGAAAAGATCACATATTCTTATTGTTAATCATAAAAAGAAGTTGACTTAATTTTTTTGTGATCATAATTTTATACTTTTAATTTTTTGTTAAAACAAGAGAGATATAATTTTTTTCCTAGTACGAAACATTATGCAAAATCGAAAATAAAATTTAAAAAAAAAATGCATGCAAAATTAATTTAAAAAGAAATGTTTTCAATAAAAACTGTGCATTATTATAAAACAGAAAATGGCTTATGCATAATAGGTTTACATATGCATCATACAAAAGTGCACAGTAGTAAAAGTGCACAGTATTTTTTGAAGATGTTTAATTTTTGCTGCAGTTTCTCAGAATACATCCATTAGTTTCTTTTGGTGACCTTGTAAAATGAAAGAATTTGGTTTAATTGATAAAATAAAAAAAAAACTTTACATATTATTTAGAAGAGTTAATAGTATTGTTAATATTAGTTGTTTTGAATAATAAAGAAATTATGAACCATAAAGTTAAAACAATATTACTGATAAAGAAAATATTTCTTCAGTCAAAAAATTTTAAAAGGAAGATAAATTGTATTTAGAGTGTGCCAATGCTGTTACATCTAAAACACAAATAATTAATTAAAGGTTTATTTCTGATTTAAATAATAAAATAATTTAAAATTAATATTCATCAGCATAATCTCCATATCTACTTATTAATTCCTCAAAATATGCAGAACTTTTAATAGATCTAGAATAATTGGGGTCTCAGCTATTCTATTTTTGAATAAACGTTATTTAGTTGTAATATTTTGAATATATTTTAAATTTATTATTAATAATTCTGCATGAAAGTTTTTGAATTCAAGCGTACAATATTATATTGCTTTAAATAAAAAGTTTCTATCCATTAAACAGTTGAAACGAAGTCTTAGTGTTCTTGAGACGTTAAAATGATTGAAACTCATGCAAATGCAAAATACTGTTTTAATCTTATGAAGTGAAGATGGGGCATTCTGATTTATTATCTGTTTTTGTTGTTGTTGTTTATAATGGCACTTGCCATGGACAAGCTCGCTGACGAAGTCAGTGATTTTAAGCCAAGGGAGCGTCTCTTGTTTTAATAGCGCCAACTAGGGCCAAGAGTACGTCTTAGCTACTCACGCATCACATTCGCTTGCACAACCCCTTTTTACAGGGGGGCACATTCACACCTCTCATAGATAGAACAGGAAGAACAACCATGCCCGAACCAGGACTCGAACCCAGGACGCCTAGATTACGGGGAAGGCGCGCTGCCCCTATGCCAGGACGCTGGCATCTGTTTTTGTAAAATTGGGAAATAAATTGGTTACATTGGTCCATTTGTTAAAGCTGTTGGAAGACTTAAAAGTTTTGTTTTAGAATTGATCTTGATAATGGAAAGTGTTAGGTATGCAGCCATTGATGTTCATGTAAGAGTCATAGGTTTTCATATCAAATAAAAACTTGCAAAAGCAGGCCAATGATTGAAGCTAAATGGCTCTATCAAGAATTATTTCGCATAGAGAATACATAAGGAACTTTTTTTTTTTTTCAAAAGTTAAAGAGGTGGATGTACAGCAACTGTTGTTAATGATCTGCCTAAATACCATGACTTTTTTTTAAAAAAATAAATAATTAGTTCTGTGTCTAGGAAGGGGGAGGGACTGGCTCTTTATTTGTCTTAATTACTGAAAATATATTGATAAATTTTTCTTAATTTTTTTTCTTCATATTTCTTAGAATTAGTAATCTATTCAGCTTAAATGAATACAAATTTTAAAGTTAAGTAAATAGTTTATATTTTCACCTTTGCTGCATAAGTTATAATCAAAGTAAAAATGTTTATGCAGTGGATACTGTATATTGGTGGCATATACTGTGAATGTTTCAGTCTCTCTATGAGTATATAATTTATATTCTGTTTACCACGCAACTGAATGTTTTGTTAATTTTTTTGATAACTATCTATGATTTAAAATAAAATGTTCTTTATACATTCTGAATAATAATGTTTTATATCATTAGTTTATGTTTTTACATTAAGATATTAATCTTTTTAAATATAATTTTAAAAACATATTTGTTTAAAAGTAATTGCTTATTTTTATGTTTAGTTTCTAGAAGATAATTACCAGCATTCCATCTTGACGATGTATATGGTCCTGTAGAAAATCTTCCATTGCCTATGAATGTTAGATAAAGATGCATGGGATTTGTGAAAATAAAATGTCTTCAAAAATTCTAGACTTCTTTTTATATATATAAACTAAAAGATTTAATGCATTGTAATTTTTCTATTAGTCCCAAATTTAGCCTACCATGGTAAAATCTCAGTTTTTTTTTTTTAATGATGAAAATAACTTTATAATGAAATATAAGTAAATAAATTATTTGTTTACATAAAATTATTTACTCTCTAATAAGATTTAAATTAAAAATTATCTTTTAAGTATGAATTGTTTGGTATAAAACAACTTTTTTTTTTTGCTTCGTAACAAAAAAAAAATTTATGTTTTCAAACTGTCATTTATTTCATTCTTTCTGTGTTTTGTTTCTTGCTCTCATCCTTCAAATGACAATAAAATTTATATTAAAATCTGTGTTGTTTTATTTCTATCCTAATTTTTCATTGAGGGATCGAGATTAGGCAAAATCTTTTAGCAAAAAGCTATTCTTCTGCTGAACTTTTTAAGATTCTTCTTTCTTTTTAGTGACAGTCTCTCACTAGGAAAAATTAAATGCTTAATTATTTTTTTGACCAAGAAGTAGTATTCACGTGGCATGCCACCAATATGCAGCTCTTCTGGAAAATCTAATATATATATAAATGAAAAACATGAATAATTTGTTCAATATAGCAATGCAAATAGCTGAATAGATTTTGCTTATAAATAATATGAAATCTAAAGCAGATTCTAATAAGTTTCATCACAATCATTTAATATTTTTATTGAATTTTTTATGATTTATATATATATATATTTTTAATAAGATATATTCACATGCTCTGTATGGCAGTTTTTAAAAATAATTTTGTGAAATTCACATTCTTATTTTTTAAAAAAATAAAGTTGCTGAAGATGAGAGATTATTTTTGAATATTTTATATTCAAGTATTTTTTTAGTAAAAATTAAATATTTTTTAAAGGCATTCATTTGTTTGCATATTGTCATTCTTTTGAATGCTGTTATTATATATTTTTTTTACTTTTTTTCCATTGACATTTACATCACATAGTCATCTATAGCTGATTTAATATGTGATATATGTATTTGCACACATTATGTGTGCTTTAAATTTTATTTACAAATACGTAAAGCTTAAGGAAGCTTTATCAGTTATTGATAAAATTGTTTAATTTTTTATTATTATTATGAAAAATTATTAAATATTATCATCCTAAACAACAGCAAGAGTATTAATTATATATAAATATAAAATAAAAATATACAGAATAATCAAAGAATAAAATGGGCACTATCTTTATAAATTTTGAGATGAATTAGTAAAGAAATTATATCGAAAAATAATTTACAGTTTGTAATAAATAAATCAATTCTCTTTATTTATAAATAGAACGTGGATGTAAAACCTCATCAGAAAGGTAATATATTCAAATTACTTTTCAGACTTAAAATTTTTTTTTTCATTACTTGGAAATTCTCTCATAATTGTCTATAATTTTATTTAATTTTTATTCTTGTAATAAGTTAAATAAAAATGAAATATTTTGAATTTATATACTTCTATTTAAAATAAAAAACAATATGTGTAAACCAATTAGAGCTCCATAGTCTAAACTATTTGACCTACAGCTACCAATTTAACTCAAATAAATTTTGGAGAGTGAAAATATGTAACTTGGAGCATTTGTGAAGAATATTCTTATGAAGAATATAACTTTCATTTTGCAATAAAATTTCAAACCATTTACTCTATTTCATAATTTATTAATTGTGATATTACTTTCTATTGTTGAAAACCAATGAAGAAAGAAATAAGAAACTGAAATAAGATTAAGAAATAAGCTAAGGTATCAAATTCAGCTCAAATATATTTTGGATATTGGGAATGTGTACCTCTTATTGTCTCAAGGTGCTTTTTTTTTTTTTTTTTTTTTTTTTTGAAATTTTAGTTGGAATTTTAAAAATTGTTTGAAATTTTGAAATTTTTTTCCTTGAAATATTATGGCACAAAATTAGTTTTTATATCATTTTAAAATTCAAAATATCTTTCTAATGGTACCAACTTAATTGCCATGGAATGTTTTCTTGAATTTTGCCAATTTTTTACTTACAAATATTGTATAATTTTCAACAATAAATTTATTGTTGCTACAGAATTCAAACTATTTTCTTTGTTTCATCAAATATTAAGTTGTGTAATTTTCTTTCATTGTTAAAAACTAACAAATCAAGATTCGGCTTATTATCTGTGCAGTCTTTGTGAGAATCAAACAGGGAAATTATAATATACTGTAAACAGTGTTTAATTGGAAGGATTATATATACAGACACATTTTTCAATGTTGCTGCAATGCCATTTTACTAGATTCCTTTAGAATATACAATAAATAGAATGGTTGTAAAACTGTTAAGATAATATGATTTAAATGCATGTTTGTTTGAAATACTTTGTTGTGGAAATCTTCAAATTATGGATAAGAAATGATTGGAACTGAATACAATCAATATTAATTATGTATCAACTGGTCACCAAAGGTGGCTAGTTAATAATACAAAGAGACTAGAAGAATTTCATTATTTTTGAAAAATCCAGAACATTTTTACTTAATTTTGTTCTGATAGTTTCTTTTAAATCATGGAAAAGCAATCATCTAAATTGCCATTCCTTTTGTCAGTTGTAATGTATTGAAATTATATTATCATAAATGAAGTAGATTAGATTTTTTAATGGCTATTTTTATAGTTAAGACTAAATACTTTATTTGAAAATAATACATTTCAGCTTAAAATGACTAACTTGTATTTGTTAATCAATGATATTTAATGGCCATTGAATCATAAACTGCATTTATGTTACCTGAAAGTAGATGTGGAAGCAAAAAAGGGTATGAAAAACCATAATTATATCAATCAAAGTATGTCTCTCAGTAAAAGAATAAAGACATTATCTGATAATAAATCTGTGTTTTTCAAATAAATGAAATATCTTGCGATAATTTCATATGTTTAAGTGTAGTTTTTGAAGTTGATCCTGAAAAATCAAGGAAATCAGAATTTCATCATTTGATAATAGCAAACTTTCGATAATTAGTTGGAAAGAACAACTGAAATAATGTATATATATATATATATAAGAAAGTTTAATGTTTTTAACCTTCAAAATAAGACAATGTATTAATTTACTAATTATAAAAAAATCACAAATAGAAATATTATTGATAAAAGGAAATATTATATTCTATCCCTCATAGCTAAGTATTCTAACACAGCAGATAGGTAGACTGGTTTATAATGTCTAAGTAAGCTCTTTTTTTTTTTTTTTTTTTTTTTTTTTTTAAATATATATATAGCCAGCAATTTTTTAGTAAAAGTGAGTTTGTCAGACAATAATCATTTTAAAGAACTGAACCAAAATTACATGTTTTAAGAGTATATGTTTATCTACAATTATATATATATATATATATTTTATTTTGACCTGAAAAATATAATGAAGTGCTATTATTTACTTAAAAGTGAGATAGTTCATAAGAAAACATATTAATAGTTATAGAATTCTTTTTATGTACATAAATTAAGGATTCAAATAATTTTATTTTTATTGCATTTTTATATTTATTTTATGATGCCAATAAGGAAATCAGTTTAAATGAGTAATAACTGTAAAAAGGTTTTTAGTAGGCGGGGGGGGGGGGCAAACCATATTTCGAAAAGAAAACATTATTTGCTTGAAGATTTTATGATCTTATATTCTTATGATTATATTTTTTACCACATCAAGTATTTTAATGTTTTATTCATCATAATGATCTATTTGAAGAAAAAAATGAACAGGAAATTAAAGGTTTTATAATCATTTGACTTAAATTGACCATGCAGATTTCTTTTGCAGTGAAAATATTTTAAAACTACCTTTAAAATCATTTTTCTTTTCTAGATGCTATTAAATTCACTATTTTTTTTCTTTTTTTCTTTTCACCACTTAAAACTTTTAAGAACTGTTTAATGGAAATTTCAATTTTTTTAGATTTCCACCTTTTAGTGATTTGCCTTATTTATTTTCAAAGAAAACATGATTATTTTTTGTGTTTAGTTAATTTGAAATTAACAGATTGTTTGATTTGATGGGGATGATTCAGAGCATATCCAGGAAAGTAATATGAGAACAATCCCTAATTGTTTAGCATCTGTTTTTCTCCTTTTCCTTTCCTAGATCAAAGAATTATATATCAAAAGGTGTGTTATGCCAGAAATAAATATCTACAATAATTTGATGATTTCTGTAGGATGTTTAATATTTCAAATATTAAAGAATTATTTTTAAGGAATTTCATTATATAATAAAATCTGTATTTATATATATATATATCTCTGTATATATATATGTAGTAAACAACTTATATGACGTTCACCATCAATAAAAAATGACATTAATTGGAAAGGCATTTGATTTTGTTTATTTTATGAAAATGATTTTGCAAAAGTGCGAGTTTTTTGGACAGGAAAAAAAATTGTCTAACTTATGCATAACATGATTTTGGTTTAATATTTAAATTTTTTTTAATTATATTAATTTATTACAATTGTCAACCTGATGTTTTGAGCGGAATTGGAAGGATATGCAAATAATGTTTTGACAATAAATAAAAATTTAACATGTTTAAGAAAATAGTATGTATTGCCTAAAGAATAAAAGACTGAAGAAATGTGGAGATCCATTTTAATTTGCATATCTAGTATGCTAAAATATTCATTGAAAGCTTTTATAATATCTTTTAACCTCTTTTATCTTGCATTTGCTGCACATATTTTTAATTGGTCTAGATGAATGCTTTAATGACATCTTTAGCATTTATGCCTATTTAATTTATTATTTCCATATCAAATGAGTTGTATCTTAAACTATTTATAAATTTCTACTTTAAATATTTTTCTTCTTCATTTGACTTTCAAAATCAAAAAATTGGTTTTAAAATAGCCTATCTAATTTCAACATGTGATGTAAATTTAACTAATCTACTGATAAATAAAAATAATATATAAATACTTTAAAGTTATACAATCATGGAAATCAGGATTAAATATGATAATTCAGATACATTGAAATCCTTAAATTGATGAAGAGATTGAAAATAATAAATATCAGGTTAGATATATGGAAGTATAAATTTCTGTTTTCATAACACATGACAAGTTAAAATATAATTTTTATAAAACTACTTTTGGTTTCTATAATATTGTGTAATAAAACAAATTCCAAATATGATACAATTAAGGACTGATAACTGAAATTAATTTTGGAAATTCCTTCCTATTTGTAGCAATTATCCAAAATTGATTTTGGTAATTATATGTTTAAAAGAGAAAACTGTATTAAAATATTTAACACTTTTAATTATTGTCTCTAGTTTTTCATATATTAAACTTATTACTAATTTGTAAAAATTTTCTGGTTTTATATAACTATATATATATAAAGTTTATTGTTTATCTATTTTGAATATAATTCAATAAACATAAAATAGTTTATATTTACCTAAGGTAAAGGTAACTTTTTTTGTATTAATGTCTTTTTTTTTTTGTAGTTGGTAAGAGAACTTTGTCTGATGAAATCTCTGTCAAGCCCTATAAATTCATCAAGTTTTGTTCTCCTAATGAAGTTACTGATGTGTCAAAATTAAGTAATGATTATGATAAAACTTCAAATGAAAATATTAATTGTGACACTAGAGCTTCAAATGATTCTAGAACATCAGCGGATCCAAAAGACTCTAATAAGAACACTGTTTCTGTTAATACTGATAGTAATGGTACTGCTTTACTAAAGGATAATAGCAATGCTATTTTTTTAATATCGCATTCTCCTGATTTTGGTTTGATACAAAAGATTGCTACTGCAATACCAAAAAAGTCTAAAAGTCCTCTTGAAAGTATGGAATCAGCAATTGAAGTATCTGGCCTAGAAAATGCTGTTAAATATGTGTTTTTGCAAGATGATTCAGTGATTTGCTGTCAGTTTTATATTGGAAATACTTTAGTTGCTACTGGAAGAGATACTACTGAAAAATATGCTAAAGAAAAGGCAGTGCATTATGGTGTAGAAATATTAATCAATTTGTCACATTTACCATGTAAAACTCTTGAGGATCTAAAGGAAGAATTACAAAATTGGATAAAAGCCACAAACTCTATGTTACTCTGGTCTGAAATATCTTTAGATTTGAAATCAAAATCAAAACAATTAATGTCTCAGCTATTAGAGATGGAGAAAAATCCAATGTATGCTGATTTGCATTTTATATTGGAAATTGTTCAGAAACTTTTTTATGTTAAATTCAGGACAGAAATGTGCAAACAAAAAACAAAAGTACCTGCTTCTCGAATGATTCAGGAGGCTGCTGCTAAATTAAAATGTGACTTGGATGTATATTTCTTTCATTTTGGTGAGGATCCTGATTCACTTTTGAATCAGCGTGCTTTTTATTGTGATTTTGTTATTAAAAATATATTTATCTGCCAGTCCAAATCATCTAGTAAAAAGAAAGCTAAGAATGATGCTTCTGAAAAAGGTCTTAATCTTTTAACAAATTTTATTGAAAATTGTATATTTCAAAAACAACAAAATGATCAAACTCAAGTGAAATCATTAAAAAGAAATTTTGAATCTTCAAACGGTTTTGTAACAGATATGAATACTGATGAAACTATAAATTATTATTTTTCAAAAGGGAATAGTAGCTCAAGAGATAAAGAATATTTATCAAATAATAAAAAAAGTGAGTCAAAGAAACTATTTCATAAAAAGCCAAAAACTGAAAATTATTTAAAATCTCTTGTTGCTGAAAATTTATCTTCTGTACCAAGCAGTGAATGGAATCATCAGGATAATAGTGGTTCAAAAAGTAAACTTAAATCATTTAGAATAAATCACAGGCTACTGACTAATTCTAGAAATCAACAGCTAATTGTCTTTGATTTAGGTGAAAATAGCTATAAAAATTCTGCCGGTCATATTTTATTTATTACTGCAAACAAGTGTAAAAAGATAGTAAGACATGAAGTTGAAGAAATTCCAGTGGATGGATCAGGAAATTCTGCCAAAATGTTCAGGTTTGTTTTTGTGTTATTTTGAGTTCTTATAAAAATAATTATATAACAATATTTTATATATGTAAGACTGTAATCTAAAATCAAGCAGTATTATCTAAAATTTCTAAACAAATTAGAATAATTCCAATGAATTATAGCAAATAAAACATGGGAGTGAAGCATATGGTAATTAAAATGTTATGTTGAAGTTTACTGAGTAGATATAAACATGTATGGGAGTAAATCAGCATAATAACTCTGTGAGGATTATCAAATGGTTTTAATTAGAAATAAATTCATGCAATTAGGAATAGCGACTTAGTTAACTAGAAAGCATATGGTTTATTTTCTAACAATAGTTAAAGAACAAATAATTCGAAACTATTCCAAACTGAAGGTATTCAATAATTTATATATGATATTATGATAGTTTATATGCAATATTCCATAAAAAGAAAATATTTTTGCATTAGATAGTAAAATGCATCCTGAGGAATTCTTTTTGAAATAATGAGAAATTCAGTAATTTCTCATATAAATTCATTACTGTGACTGGAAGTGAAATACTTATTTTTAAATATTCCATAATATATGGAGTAATTGGGAATACTTCTGTAAATAATAGTGGTTAATTTAAAAAAATTCATGGAAGAAAAGGCACTGCTTAATGAGCCTTATCGAACATATTTTGAATTCACAAAAAGTATAGATTTCTTCTGCATCTCAAATTATTTTAAATTAATAAAAATTTGAAGAATACAAAATTTGTTCTTTTTTAGTTCAACTGATCCTGTATTCCATAAATAGAAATGATAATGTTAATGCTTTTCATAAAAGATGGATATTTTGATGAAAAAAATTTCATGTATTTACCTAAATTAAATAAAAAATAAAACTAGTAAATATATGGTAAGTATACTAATAATCATATGGTACAACAATTTTGTACCAAATGAAAAAAAGTTCATACTAACATATCATTTTTCTTCATAGTATTACAAAAAGGCTCTTTGAATACTTACCAAGTATTTAGTACTGACTAATTTTACAAATTAAATGTGATATTATTATATTTACAAATTAAATGCAATATATTTAGTCCAATTGTAAATGAGTGGATATTCATTTTTTGAGATTAATCAATACAAATATTGTTTAAATTATTTATTAAAGGTATTCCATTACTTTGGAAGGAGAAGAAATTGGAAAAGCACTGGCTTTAGCAGAAAAAGAAGCAAAAGCAGCTGCTATTGAAAATGCCGTACAGTTTTTGCAAAACCATTTTTACACAATTAAAGTAAATGTTTCCCATTTTTATTTTTATTATTCTCAATTATACTTTTTATCTATTAACTGAGAAAAGCAATGAATTTATGTATTTAAATTTATTTAATTGAGTGCAGATTGTATATATTTACATATTGAGAATACATATTGCAGAATTTCATTCACATTTTGAATATTCGTTATATAGTCATAATGCTTTGATAATTCATCATTATAGTTATCTCAAGTATTCATCACTATAAGACGATAATATTTTTTAACAATAAAAATGTGTATATCAGTATCAGAAAAGCTACCTTAAAAAAATGTTGTCAAATTATTTAATATAATATAATGCTTACATCAAGCCATTATTGAAATAGTGAATCACTAAAGATGATTAAAATTTAAATGTTGCATTGTTTATCTAATATACTGTATTTTTTAATATTATTTGCCTTTTGAATGAGTTTAGGCTTATTTTTAAAATAAGAAATTAATGCATTACAATAATATGCTACCTTTACTTATTAGTTTTTCTTTTTAGTCTTTATTAACAACTTATACCAGATGCTAATAAAAACATATGCACAAAAATGCTTTTTAAAATACACAGCTTATATTATTATTCTGTAATTATTAGCTTTTATTATTATTATTATTAAGCATATATTTAAATGCTTAAATGAATTACCTTGTTTTAGATGAAAAATGAAATCGAAAAAAGTTTCATTATTAGTCGGAGTCACATCTTAAATGCTGAGAATCCTTCAAGTGTTCTATCTGAAAGTAATATAGGCTGTAAGATGTTGAAATCAATGGGATGGACTGGTGGTGGTATCGGAAAAACTAGTGGCATAATAGAACCAATTGTGTAAGATAGAAACTTTTTTTTAAATAATTTTTGAGTAATCTCTCTATATAAAGCACTAATGTTACATGGCACAGTAATTATGACTTATTACTTACTTCAGAATGTCAACATTCAAATATCAACAAACCATTATACAAATTTCAGACTGCTTCATTCATTGAGTATTTTTACAGATGCATTAAATCAAATGCTTCAGCTAATTAATGGAGCTGCAAAATATTAGAAATATTCTGGAGATGTTTCAGCATCGCACTAAAAAGTGCATGCAGCCAGAGGAAAGGAAATATAAATGAAATAAAGAAATAGAAATTAGACAAAAAGTTAATCAAGCACAAAAATAAACTAAACCATCTCGAGATAAATAATCATGATAAGATTTCTAATTAATTAACGGTTTCTCAACAAGCACATCAAAATAGGACCATTCAGCCTAAAACTCTCTTAAAAACTGCTAGCCTGGATGGATACCAGAAATGGTAACAAATGGCTTTTAAAGATTGCAAAAAAAAAAAAAAAAAAAAAAAAAAAAAAATAACAATTGGATTTAAAATATTTTAATTTTTCAGTCAAAATTAATACATTAATTTTAAGTCTAGCCGTATCTTTTTTTCTCTATGGAAATTGATATTCATATTTTCTAAAACAATTATCTTACAAAAAATTATCTTTGTATTATTTTAAGACTGAAAAAATTATCTTTTTAATAATATTAATTTCATTTCTGCACAATTTCCTCTTTAAAAGAATTTAATTTTTAATTCAGTTTAATACAGTTAATATTTGTACAGTAATATATATACAGTTCAGTTAATATTTGAAGAATTTTTTTTAAATGTATGAAGGAATTCGAACTATACATAAAAAATATTCAGTTGCGTGTTTTTACCAGTCATTAACACAATAATAAGATTTTCACTTCCGCTTTTATTTCATATTTTGTAATATACTGATTGAATTAATATTTTTCAGTCATAACAAATTAATCATTTAACAACCTGAATAGTTGATAAACTGGGCGAACAAACTGGTTGTCAAAGGTGGTTAGTTAATTAATAATTTACTTATCTTATTTTTATTTTCAATAATTTATTTTTAATTGTCTGAAAAACGTCTTAAGCCTCCCTTCTTGTAGTAAAATCACTGGTCATTTAAAGATGATAGTAACTCCTTTGCTGATGAATGGTTGTTATAGAATTAGCTGGTCTTTAAATGTGTGTACTGATATCTCTTAATCTTTTTAAAATTTTCAATTAATTTTCTATTTTTTTAATCTTCATTTACCCCTTATTATTTTATTCTAAAATTTTATCTTATTTCATGATTTAAATCCCACTTTTTTTATTTAATTATTTCTAATATGTCCTCTCAAAAGTAGATGATTAATACAGTTCTTAAAATTCAAGAACATGGATAAAAATTCCTAACACTCACAGTATTCTTTTCAACGATACGTAAGATTTCTTTATTGAAGAAATCGGTGGAAGAATCTTTTAGTAAAAGCATTGAAGGGAAAACTTTTCTTACTTCTGGTCTTGGATGAATAGATTTACTCTACCTTTGTCATCATGTAGAAATCATAGCCTTCCATGGGAAAATAAATTCAAATTATTTCAAAAAAATGTTTTTTTCCTATCAACCTAACTGTTCTAAAATGAATCATGCACATATACTCATGCAAGCACAGAGAGATAAATGGGTAGATAATATAGCATTCTATGGGCACTAAAGCTTTTGCATTTTTTATGATAAAGCATTCTGAATTGTAAATCCAAAAGCTGCAAAAGACCACAGTGATTGCAGTTCCAAACAAGTTTCTGTTCACATGCCACAAAATGAAATGCAACACTTTGACTAAAACCTGTGTTTAGAAATTATTTAATTGCTTTTTTTTAAATTCCTGTAATCTTTGTTTGTTTATATTTGTGCAATAAAATTGTATTGTTTTCTAATTGACATTTCTTTTAATTAGTTGCAATATTCTTAAACATATTCTTCTACCTGTGTTAAAAATCTGTAGTTCTGTTATCTTTCCCTATTGAATGTAATAAAAATAATAATATGAAATGAAGATATTATATGGTACGCAAATTATGTGATAAATGAAGTGTATGCTTCCTTAATGAAAACTGCCTTTATCTTGTAAAATTTTTTCTAAATTTCAGATAGACACCAAAACTTTTCATAAGAATGTTTAATTAGATAATTTTTGGAGCGAAAACAGTTTTTCATATGCATTTTAAATTCCTAAATGAAATATATTTTCTAACAAAACTAATGAATCAGTATATACTTTTAGCAAAGTACCGGAAAAAAATTATATTGATTATTGTAAAAAATTTTGTCTGCTCTAATTCATACCAGCATCTTAAAGAAAGCTGTTGATAAAAGAAATTAAATTAATATTACATATTTTACTCATACATATTTAGGTCTCTCTTTTGAAAGAAAAGTGATGATTATATAAACAGTCTCTTGTGTAATTATTTAAGTTAATGACAGCAGTACTAAAATTAGAAAAGCATCTGTTCATTTTCTGCAGTGTAATCAGTACACTCTGCTTAACTGGAAATTTTCACCATTTTTAAAAAATTAAACGTTGATAAATTGATATAATTTTTTATAGGTTATTACTGCACTAGCAACAAAGTAATAGTAATAAAATAAAATTCAGTTATCATGAATGAATATTAAGAAGCATGTATTGCTTTTTTTCATGTGAAAAAGTAAAATAATGTTTATTTCAGAGCAACTGACCATAAGTTTGGTCATGGTCTAGGCTTTTCCGAAAACAAGGCGCAAGAGAAAAGTTTTAAGCAAAAAATAGAAGCTTTATTGAAAGATTTCAGCCAATCCAATACAACCAGTGACCTGATTTTTTCTACTGAATTCAATAAAGAAGAAAGAAAAGAAATACATAAGTAAGAATAAAAAAACTTAATTTTTTTATTTAATTTGATAGACCTTTTTCAAAAGATTGTTTTATAAAAATGTTGATTTAGGTACAATGCTTAAGTATGAATTGGAAGTCAGATCAATTTCAAACAGAGAATATAATTTTTTAAAGATTTAATGTATTGGTATGCATTAGGTAATGTTCATATCAATTGTGCATGCTTGATAAATAAGTAATTCTCTCTATTGTTCTTTTTCAAACATTATTTCTGGATTTTATGGAATGAAAGAGAAGTGAAAATTTAAATCAAAAGATGAAATGCAAAGAAAAATATTTAATACAGTAACATTGATATGGTGTCTACTTTAGGTTAGCTACACGATATAATCTTATAAATAACAGCCGTGGAAAAGGTGAGCAAAGACAACTTTTTATAGGAAAGAAATTTTCACCAATGGAGTTACTGGAACGATTAATTGAAGCTGGAGGATCAACACCCAAATATGAATTAGAAGACAGATCAGTTTCAGGCAATACATCAGTTTCACTGTGAGTTTTTTCTTAATACTTTATAATCTGACAAAGATGAATGCAACGCACTTTCCCCCCCTATATTTTGAAATTTTATTCAGATGATATTAATACCTTTCATTAAAATAACAGCACCAAGTCGTTAGCTATGAAAGAGCAAAAATAAATACTTACTGAAATACTGTTAAAATTAATTTAATTTACTTGTTAATTAAATTTAATTTATAAAACTGATATTGGACTTTTTATGTCCAGTCATACATTACATAGATTATTAAATCATACATTATATTTTGAAATAATACATTCAATCATGATTTTAAAAAATGTTAGTTGGGATACAGAATAGAGTTGCATGAAAACATTTTTGGTTATAAAAACTTATATAACTGCTTCTTCAATGCAGGGCTGGACTGACCAAAAGTTGTTACTTGTGGGACCTTGATACAAATTACTTTAATAAAGAAGACTAGTTTGTTACATTGAATTAAGGATTTAAGGGATATATGCTAATGATAAATAATTAAATTATTTATATAAAGTTAACATTTAATCACAAAAATAACAATTAAAAAAAACAATTAATAAGAAAAAAAAATTCTTAATAAACTGATAAAAAACAATTTTTTTAAACGTAAATTTCTAAAGTGTAGTTATATGATTTTTATTTCATTTTCTTATATTTTTTTTGGGCAAATTTGGATTTGACAAATAAAATGAGGTGAATAATTCTGGATTAATGCTTGCCACATTTTATTATTATTTTCATTTCTCTTTGCATAATACCAATGATAATTGATAATACCTATACAATTTTTCAGAACATAAGAAAATTTAGATATAATTCAAATAAATTATTTTTAAATAGATCTTTATATTAATCAACTTTATTCCATTAGTTTAAAAAAAAAAAAGAGGTCTTATATTAGTAAAAAATTTCAACCTTTTGTTTCTTTTCACACACACACACACACAAAAAAAAAAACGACTTTCCATTAAGGCTATAACTATTAATTGCCGTTAACTTTCTGTAAATGTATTGAGATTGTAAGCATTCAACGTTTCCTCTGATTGACAGATGTGAAAATTGCATAAATCAGAGGATGGTATTTAGATGTATGTATAATCAATTTTTATTTTTAAAGAGTATCTTTCTTTTTGAAAATCAGTTGGTTTCATTGTATCTTTGAAATGAAAACTTTGCATAGTCACACTATTTGCATCATTCTCTAGTCAATTCTATTTCAATACATATAACAAAAACACTGTTTGCATCCTTCTCAGCCCAATTCTATTTTAATACATATAACAAAATCTTTTTGGAAAATTTCACCAAAATTTTTTAAATATCAAAAATTAAATTTCTTTTGATTAGCTATTAAAATTATAAATGTTTCATTTTTCCATTAATGGCTATCACAAAATATTTCTTTGTTGCAAAAATTGTTCCCACTAAAAAGAGATCTAGCGTGACAAATAACAAATCAAATGGAAATCTGTTGATTTTTCTGTTTTTCAAATTAATGGCATCTAGCATGACAAATAGCGAATTCTCTAACCAATTGTTTTTCCATTTTTCAAATTAATGACTTAGACTTATTAATATATTTTCTTTTCAGAAATGATTCTTTAATGATTCAGTGATAAGGATAAAAGAGCAAGTGATTATTTGTAAGTGCCACTGATCAAAATGTTTTTTTCAAATAGTGTAGTTGTATGAAATATTATTTGCAATTAGTGTACCTACTGATAAAGCATTATTTGTTGATTTTGTACTTACAAATGAAAATGTTTGCAGATTTTGTCAAATCCAGTATTTCTTTCTGTATGACTTTTAAAATACTCTTAATGTTCTAGAAATTATTAAAATAATGTTTCATGTTATTTGGAAGATTTTTTTAAGGTTTTGATTGAAACATACAATGCTTTTAATTTCCTTTTAATCTGATTTTGAGTACTAGTTTCCAATTCATTTCCCTCCCTCTACCAAAAAAGTTATAGAATTTTACATGATAAAATTGTATTTCTATGCAAGTTACTAATAAAAACCAAATTTCCAATCCTAATGAACTTAGTCCCCTAAAATATTTTTAACTACTCTGTTTAAAATCAATGCTTTGAATATACTAATAACTCCATTGACAAAATTTAGAATTATATGGTATTAAAATCTTTCACAAAATTAAAAGTTTAAAAGGAAGAAATAACGGTACTATTTCATATGGAATGAAAATAGCAGGATTAATATAATATAGGCATACTTATCTGATAACTATAAGTTAGTAAGAGTGCTGACATGTAATAACTTTTTTAACTCCTTGGGTACATTTGATGACTCACATAACATTTTGCCTAAGTTACTGATGATGAATTAAATTCATCATCAGTTGAAATTCATAAAAAAAAAAAACAACTTTTATTTGTTTTCATAATCATACATTTAATAAAACTTTAATGAACCTTTTATATTCTATTTTAGAAAATGACCAAATTAAATCTGTTCCAAAAGCAAAAATCCTTTAAAAAAAAATTATATTCAAGATGTTAAACTACTGAACAGTTCTCCCGCCTTGAATGCGGAAATCTATAAACTAGAAAAAAGTATTGATTTATCATAAATTTTTCTGCCTTTTTTGGACATTCAAGAAAATTGGTAATAAATGGTTCTCCATAATTACCAATAAATAAATTCTTACAATAGAATATTAATGTGTAAATGCTAAAAAAAATTTCATATTTAAAAAAAAAATTAGTTTAAATATATAATATATGTTTATTCTTGGAATTCTCAGAACATAAAATTATGACATGGATTAGTAGAATGTCAGTAAACAACAATTAAATATCCTTACTTCTGTCAGAATTGGATAAAAAAACACACACAAGTTTGTCCTTTTTGATAAATATTATAGATTCAAAAGATTTCTTCTTTAAGATATAAAAATAAAGCAAGGGCTGAGTATGCAATATATTTGTTACTATTTTATAACAAACAATAATACGACATTGAACTTTCCACAGAACTTCTTAACTTTAATAGTAAGACATTTTTTTTCATAGAATCCAAATAATAGAAATTTTAATGTCTTTCTATTAATATTTAAAAATTCATCTTCTTTTATGCTTCATTTATAATAATTCCAATGAAAGCATTCTTTTATCAAATATATCAGGTTAATTTACAGCTGTTGTATTTAGTGCAAACAAATATTAATTGCTCTTGGATTAAAGATGTGATTTGGAAAAAAAAAGAAAAAAAAAAAAGGACCAATTTTAAGTTTTATCTGTGTGTTTAAAAATGAATTAGCCTTCCAATAATATATAGCTTCTCAAGAACTGAATCAGCATGAGTAAAATAATGACTGTATTTCAAGCAATGAATAAGAACATTTATAATGATTCAAAAACAGTAGAAGCCACTTACAGTAAAAAAAAAAAAAAAAAAAAAAAAGAAATGATGATAGTACCTGCTATGCCAAAGATCTTTCAGTTATCAGATACAAATGTTTATGGTCTCATGAAAATAATGTATTCTAATTAACAAGAAATATATTGGATTTTTTTAATTTAGTTTAAATAAATAATTCAAATAATTTCTCTTTGCATCAATCAATCACCCTCAAAGTATTAGAATCTGTTTATCTATAAGAAGTAATATAATATCTAAGTTCAATGATAGTCTTACAATAATGCTTGGATTCAATGAAACATTTATCTGCTTTTGTTTTCTTTACTCTCTTTTGAAATTAATGACAGCATACATTATATTATATGTGTGTGTGTGTTAACTAGCAAAAACATAGATTTTTCATTTAAAGCCATTTCAAAATTATTCTATAATGCTCTTACTTCTTTTAAAATGCTTGGTAATAAATAAATTCTTCACACTTAATTTTTTTTCATTTTTTAATGTATATGCCATTTTTTTTTACCCTTGATTAAATTCATAATTTTATAGTTTCATAATCTGGGACATTTTAAAATTGTGTTTTATGCGATGAAATATTTCGGTGCTGTTGTCAGAGTACTGTTACTAAAAATTACTTACTTTCAAATTTTGTAGAGTGAGAGGCTGGCAAACAAATTCTTCCCAGCTGTTTTATTGATTGCAGTAGCTTTTTTCTATTGTCTCTCTATAAGCAGATTAAGTTAAAAAAATTTTTTTAATCAATTCATTTTTGTTTACTTTTAATTTAATATTAATTTTGCTAAGTGTTAATAATTTGTATATAATGATTTCCCTCTTTAAAAAATCACTAGAACTATATTTGTTGGTATGTAATTGATTGCTTGTAAAATCAAAAATTCTTTTATATGCTTGGAATACATATAAAATGTGAATTAGTTGCTTCACAGTTGAATGAGAAAAAAAAAAGTAGTTGTAAAAGTAATCATGGCCCCCACAATAATATTAATATGTTCCATTTGTTTGTTTGAACACCAATTAACAATTGAATATTCTTTTGTCAATTTATAAAATCTTAAAATATTATGTATTAAAAAATAAAACAATTGCTTTGAAAATCCAATCATATTCGATGTAACTGAACTTGCACCAGTTTTATGTATTAAAAAAATAGATGCATTTATTAATTATTTATAAATTTTCACAAGCTTTTAAGATAATTATTTATTTTTATTTCTTATGTATTTATGCATAACTCCATGAGCTCATATATTTTTAAATATATAAGCAAAATTAGAGCAGTATTTGTATGCTGCACATTTTATTATTGAATGTAAAATATTTGTATTTATTATTTTAATTTTAATGCAAGATTGATAGTTGACTTTTCTTTTTCCAGATAATTAACAGCCATGCAATATTGAATTGAAAGGAGATATTATTCTTGTAAATTTTCATTGAACACCTTTGAATAGAAGTTCTGTTCCAATGTAAATAAACCATATGAATGTTTTATTGGTGAATAAAAATTTGAAAAAAAATTCAATCAGTGCTATACTAATTTCTTTTGAATATAACTAATTTTTTATATTTTCATTTTTGCACATTTTTTTTCCTAATAATACATAATTGTAATTGAATTATGCTCAAATACATCTGGCAGAAAAGAAATGATAAAAAATTATTCTTGACAGTTTCAATTTCAAATTGTTTTATTAAAAACCATTGAAAAAAAATGTTATGTTACAATTATATGAAGAGCTCTTAGATGTGTATCAATAGTACCTACACATATCAGAAGTGTCTAAAAAAGATTTTCTATTGTGATATAAACTAATCAATACATGTTTTTCCATCTTTCAAATGAAATGGCATGTGCAATGTAATGTAAATGCACGAATTCAATCTTTCTTCTTGCAAGCAAGAATCATGTTTATTATCTTGATGATTAATGAAAAGTGAGAAATTTAAATCTGATTTTGCATCATAAAGATATATAAAAGGTGTAACTTGTAAAAGATGGATGATCACCAAATTTATGTTTATAACTTCTGACATATAAGATAAACTTATTTCGGACATATGACGTTTCTTTATAATGATGAAGAAATCAAGAAAAAGAAAAATTTTGTTAAGTACACAGGAAATCATAAAATAAGAGATATCACTTTTATCTGTTGTCATTGTATAAATATATTACAGATATGTAAATAGAAAAGTGTTAAATTAATCAGTGTACTCTATCAAACATCACCATTGAAAAACTTTTATTGTATTTGACATATTTTCATGGGTAATTTTTCAAACTAATCAATCCTCATAATAGTAAACAACAGGTATGTAAGACTATTAACTTTTTAGCTAAATTATAATTAACAGAAATTTTTAAAATTCCCATTTTAAACTCGTATGAATATAATTTTTGCAAATCAAAAGGCAATAAAAAAAACATGAGATGCTTGTACAAAAATAAACACAATCATAAGTGTAGATAGAAAGAAATGAACCATTTTTATATTTATGGAAATTCTAATAACTAAATGCCACATATTAGTTATGAAAGCGTTTAAAAAGATGATTATTGTTGTACATTAAAATTTAATGATTCATTTTTCTCAAATGTAGCCTAATGGTACATGCAAAAATGTAATTATTTTTTTGTTTTTGTTTGGAAAATATTAAGAATAGAAATCATTACTAGCCAGTATGCTTAAGACGTCATATACTACAACTGATTCCTTTTTTTGCTTCTGTTGTCTAAGATATCCTTGTCTGTTTCAGCTTGCAATGAATGATACAAATTTTCAGTATTTTAATAAATTCAGTAGAAAAAGACTAAAAATTATTTTTAATAAATCCTTTCCTCCATTTCCTACCTACATTTTAAATTAATATAATGTTATTTTAAATAAAATGCCCCCCCCTTTTTTTTGTCATAGATGCCCTGGAAAAATGTTTTTTAATTATCTATCTGTTTCCTTTCATTGCAAGAAAGTGTTTCACATAATTATGTTAAAAAAATAGAGCAACCAAGGATT
Organism: Argiope bruennichi; assembly: GCF_947563725.1. Lineage (NCBI taxonomy): Eukaryota > Metazoa > Arthropoda > Arachnida > Araneae > Araneidae > Argiope > Argiope bruennichi. Next base: position 65,298,599 of record NC_079154.1, read on the forward strand.
ATGTTTGCAATTTCTTATTTTCAATTTATATTTCAAAATTTGTAGCACATTAATTTATATTGCATTATATATAAAGCAAAGAGAAATATCAGAAAATCTTGTTTTAGACTGGCTTTTTTCACCTTTTATTCTATATCACTGATGATGGGAGTTAAAATTTTTTTAAATAGGATTTTCTAATTTTTTCTACATGAGATGTGAATTTGTTTCTTGTTGGTCTACTATAAATATTTTTTTTATACCCATATATATTTCAAATAAATAATTTAAAAATGTTAAAAATTATATAACTATTTTTATATGTTCCTAAAAAGAAATCATTATTTAATTTTAAATATTCATTAATTATTACTTAAATATTAGAGAGTGTAAAATGCAGCATTACTCCCTTTTCAAAATGATGGCATCTCGATCATGTTTTGAATGTTCTTGACTGAGATCTTGGTTCAGTGATGTAATTTTATTCTCTATTCATGTTTTCCTGATTGGTTCCTTGTCAGCAACTTGAATATTTTGATCTAAAGACACAAAATAAAATTTCAAAACAAAACTTAATTATTGCAATTAAATTATATGACTTGCCAGAACTTAAAAAAATAGCACAGCAAGGCTATAAAAACAATATTTAAGCTCGTGCAATGAATATGAAAATGAATAAATTAAACCTTTTGGTCATGTATAAAACTGTCAGAAAAAGGAAGTAAAATATTGTTCTCAAAGACCTAGAAAGTTGTAAATACAAAATATTCTATTATTTTGCTAGTATCAACAAGTCTAGAATTTGTTTACATCAAATATTTAAAAACCCTGAGTACAAAAGAATCTTACAATGAAAGTCACTGCTGAAAACATTTACCAGGTCATTCTTATCAAAGAAATTGACAATTGCAGTCTATTAAATACTACTAATCACTGTGAAAAGATGCAGCTAAAAAGAGTTAGCAAACTGTAATTCAAAAGACTAGGGAAGCATTCCCAAGGCATCTCAGTAGATTGATCTGTATCCATTATCTAACAAATATGCAAATGATTAATATTTTATTATTCTAGTTGATACAGAACCAGAGCTTGAAACTGATAGTATAATTGATCATTTGAGAAGAAGTTGAGAAAAAAAAATAGCAGACATTTGAAAAAAGACACTATTGATTATCATTCTCAGCAGTCTTGTACAGAAGACAAATGAGAAAGTTTATCTATGAAGGCATAATTTTAAAACAATGCATAAGATAATAAATATTACTTTAAAGAAAACTAATTAATTTTAAAAAGAAAATATTGAACTACATAGATTATTCATTAGATAAATAAGTCAATTTTTCTTAAGTATAACACAAAGTTGTGAAAAAATATTCCAAGATGTAGTTCATTCTTGCTCTTACTTTATCACAAACAATTAAGAATACTTACTTAGACATAAGTGAAGCATATAAAAATTATATCACATATATTATTAGCATAACATATAAGAAAATTATAAAACATCTTAAAAACAAAATTATTACATTTTAATAAGTAATTCTGTACTTTTGACAAAACAAAACACCGATTTACTATTTTAATTTTTCCAACCATTATTAAACATTATTTGTGACTTTTTTTAACCAATTAATTATTATGATAAGGAAATTCTTGTTTTTATATTTTGTTAGTTTTGACATTGATTCTTTTTTAATACAAGCTGTATCATATTAATGAATACAAAAATAATAAGGAATCGATACTACTTGTAGTACCGATATTGAAGGCTTATTAATTCATTAACATGATACAAAGAAAAATTTTTTTAGCTTACAGATTATTATTTGATTTCATAAATTATACACCTTTATAGCAAAATCTAATTGATTTTAATTAATACTTAGCATTATACATAATTAAAATAAAAAAAGAAGCAGAATTTATTACAGGAAAATGTTACTTCTCGAAAAATTTTAAAGACATTAAAAAAAAAAAAAGAGCAAAACTAAACTTTCAGAACCAAAAATGTACAATTAAAAAAAAAAGAAGAACTGAAAGACAGCTATGATACAGTTTTAAATATAGTAACATTGATGTATGCCATAATGCCAAACAATGTCCAGGGTGATTAGCTTTAATAAAAAGTCTAATTTCTTGGTTTGGTTAAATATCAGCCCACTCTTAAATATACAAATACATTTCACTTTATAATAATCTTATTTTATCAATCTTTCTTGTATTCTTACTTTTAATTGGAAACTGAACATACATGTAAAGGGACTTTAAGGCAAATAATTTTTATATTTCATAATGTACATTTACAAGGTATTCACTTATTTAATTTGGCCATGACATAAAATTTGGAGATTGATTATATCTATTTAAAGCTTCACAAACCATAGCATAAAATATAACACTATAGAGCCTCTATCAAGAGCTAGCATTACAAAGTTATCATCTCTTCATTTTATCTTTTAGATTAATAATAACTGATATTTAATTCAAAGCTGCTTTTCATGTCTTTGAACAATTTCAACAATTTAAAATTCACTAGCATGCATTTAAGATAAAAAAATATTAAAATTGTAAATTTAAATATTAAAGAGAAATATTACAACTGAACATATTCATACATACTTTTAAAAAATCACCATTAACTTTACTTTTACCATTACTTTTCAAATGGAAAATTAAACTTATTTTTCCAGGAAAAAATTAAACCTCGGCATTTGTAAAAAATAGTGTAGTTAATACCGAATGTTTTTGTATTTCATATCAATTAATATGTAACATTCTGTTTCTTTTTTCATTGATTATGATATTGGAAAACAAATTAAAACTTACTCTCTCTCTATATATATTTGTATCATCTTGTAAAGTGAAAATTCGGCTTATTTTGATATAACATAAATTTTGAAATTTATTTTCAAAATTTTCTGAAATCTAATAAAAAAAAATCGAACTTACTTTACTCACATCCGAGTATCAAATATTGATGAGACAGATCTTTATTTTCCTTGTAGACAAAGAACACTGGAAAAGATGAGAAAAGGATGCTTATTGTCGGCAACTCAACCAAATTTGTAGATCTGTCCACTAGTTGGCATTAGTGGCGAGCAGGTTACCTTTGTTCTGATGCCGCAGAGCCAACAGCCAATCACGGCGAGCGTCACAGCGAGGGCGATGCCTCATCACACATGACTCACCCTCCCTCCTCCCCAGCCCGCTTTTCGAATCGGGAGCAGCGCTGAATCGATACAGCTCTCTGGATTTTACGCAATTTCTCAAAATTATATCTCCAGGAATACCTCTAAGACCTAGTGCTTCAGAAGACGGGGATCACCGGACTCAATTCGGTGAACCTACGCCGACCCCGGGCCGATCGGATCGACTACAAACTGCTTCAGATTTCCACAATTCCAGAAGCAGACAGAAGATATCGCTGGCATCCATGTTGACAAGAACTAGGCTCGCCCGGTCTCACAGTCAGCTGGCGTCGCTTGTGCTCTAACATTGTCTGGGTTGAATTGAGAATAACTAAACGAATAGTTGTGTGTGTATTTACTCAAATCTCCGTGAAGGATTACTTTGGATGGTAACGAATGCGTTTTTTTTGTGGAGAATCTACTTAAAAAATAAAATCCGTTTGTGTGTGGTATCTAACGAACGCGAGATGAAATTCTTGTGCATTGGAGTGTCATATGAAGATAGTGTTTTCGTTGGATTCCACCGTAAATCTTGACGCTTTGTGTGTTGGTCGAGGAAAATGATTCGATGTTTTTATTGCTGTGATTAGATATATCATTTTACTTATCCTTTTCTTAAAGTTGAATTTTTGAACCATGCGAAGATCCTGACGTCAAAAACTGCATCTCGGCAGTGGAGGATTGGCATGGCTTGCGGCGTGTCTGTGTTTTGAAGTTCGTGGATAAAATCGATCGACGTCTATCTCGAGCTTCTGGCCTAAACTGCAATTTCCAATACCCTATCAATTAAGTCCTGCGGGTTATTTTTGTATAAATATTGTATTCCATATTTGTCTGTATCGAAACTGTTTTGAAATGTGAGATGTGTAGTTTGTCGGTACTAAACAAAATGTCGCAACTTCTTGATGTGTGATACGAGTGAACTTGATAACACAGGAAGACAAGGACGGCCCCCCATGAACAAGCCGGACATTCCTGTTACTGGTGGCCAGCTGATTGACTGGGCCAAGGAACAACAGCAGCTGCTATATCTGGACAACGCACGCGGGGAACGTAAGTATCCACAGTTTCTGTTTTTGTTTACTTGGCTGTCAACCGTGACTGACGCAGTACCCCATACAGGCCTTATTTAACATAGATATGTTTAATATTCACACTTTATTATTCCTCAGATTATGAACTCGTCTGAGTTATTTTATTTTTGAATCCAGTGTTTTTTGCACATAATTTATTTACAATTTTAAATAATATTAAAAAAAATAATCAGTGACCATATTTCCTTGGTTAAAAAGAAATCCAAGGCATATGTTTATATTTATGAAAATCATGATTTTTGTTATTTATTAAATTAACTTTTTGTTTTCTTTTTAATTCTAAAATGTGCTTTTTAAGGCACCTTATACTGTGGGACTTTTTACTTAGAAAATCTTAGCTTTAATTGTAATTATTAGTCCAATATTATTTTTATTTGATAGTCCGAGTGTAGTTTCTGTTATTGTTATAAACTTGAAAATAGAATTTTCAGATTCAAAGTAATTTCATTTTAGGTTATGTAATATTTTAAATGATATACAATTAAATAATAACTATTTTTATGCATAAATATTTATAATGCACTTGAGAAAGTTTGAGTATACCTTGTTAAAATTAATATACTTAATTAAATTAATTAGAATAATATTAAATATATTTAACTATTTTTATGGTAGTGCATCCACTTATGTTTCACTCACTCTCGCAATCCATTATTCTTGCATTCTTTTTTTTTTAATAATATATGGAGTTCATTTAAAAGATTAGAGATTTTCATTGTTTTTGTTGACTAGATGAGGAATGAATAATTTGCAAATATAAATATTTCATTTATTAATTATTTATTTTCACTCAATATTAATCATTAGGGATTTAATTATGTAGTTGATAATTGTAGGAAAGATTTTAAGTAGCACTATTAAAGAACTTTGATGAATAAACAAAATTAAATATTAAATTTTGATAGTGACTTTATATATATATTGTTTTCTAAGCATTTTGCAAGAAATACTTGGTTTCTTTTGTAATGTTTTAATTTCATTTTAATAATTATGAGTAGTTCTTTGTAAAATATTTAATTGGCTAGCTCTTATTTTTTCAAATTTTAAAATAGCTTTTAGAATCTAGAAATGTTAGTTATAAACTTATATTGTAACATACTGTTTCTTCAACATAATCTCTTTCTGATTACAGCATTTCTCGTAATAGGATATAATTTTAAAAGTTGTTATTTATTTTGAATTCTATGATAACCCTTAATGCTTTGTATTTATGCATTACCTTTAAAAAATTTTATCTAATTCGGTCATAATATTCCTAATTATTTCATGAAGTAATGGATGAAGTCGGCTAAAAAATAAAATAAATTATGAATTGACGTACATTATCTATGTATTCTATTAATTAATTGATTGCAGAATAACAATGAATTTATTTTCTCGGGAAACATAGAATCTCTCTTCCATATTTCAGTTATTTAATAATAATTCTTATCTTCCTTTAACTGAATTTTTTGGGTTGATATCCTTGAAAGAATTAAATATTCTGGTCTAAAGAACTTAATGTTTCAGATATTTTATATTAAATAAATAATTATAAAACTTTAAATACTGATTGGTTTTTATTCTTAATTGTCCCCCCCCCCCTTTTACTCTTTTATTGTCAGTATTCTGTGAAATGTTTGATTCAACTATAGAACACATGTGTATTTTACACACTTAAGCACTTCATTATCCATTTTGTAAAATGGATTTCGAAATTATCTATTAAATTACTAGAGATGTACTATTTAAATTTTTAAAAGATTACAGTAAATAATTTTATAATTGAAATATTTTACGTATGAAATTTCTTAAAGATACTGCTAGAAAAAAAATGTATGATGAGCATATTTTTGGTAATGTTTTAACAACACAAACATTTATTAGAGTATTTATTGTAAATGTTCATAAAAACATAATTTGTATGCTATTTCTAGGTAATTAAATAACATTTGGTATTTATTATATTTAGTACTTGCATATTAACTGTATGTCATTGGTTATACTTAAATTGTCATTGCAGTAAAGTCTTTGGTCATTAAACATTGGTTAGCAGTTAATATGAAAGTACTCTATATTTATCTTAAGAAACATTCATAGTCAGTATTAACAAAAGATGGGAGAACTTTTATTATATCTGAACTAATTATAATGACTGTAATGGCAAATATTTTGGACAGTTTTATTCTTTTTAATTTAATTTAATGTATGTTTAAAAGCACTTTGTGACTTTTTATACACTACAGTTTAAAAATATATTCCTTTCTAAACTGATGTAGATATTTTTCAATTAGTAGGAAAGAATGATTATGCAATATTTGATATAAAAAGTGATTTTAATATTTAAAGCAAGGAGAATTGTGAAGGAGATAAATTTGAGATAGTAATAAGATGAATTATCTGCTTTGCATGCATGTGTACATTTTAATTTATAAATATTAACATTTGCAAAAAAAAAAAAAAAACCTTTATAGTCTGGAGTTTATGATAATAAAATTCTCTGAATTTTTTTTTTTTTTTATGTATTTAAAATATTTCAACAAAAGATACTTTTATTTTTGATTATTATTGAGATAATAAGAGTAAGCACTTCTTGCTATGTATTATTTTTGAGATTCATGATAACAATTATAGTTATATATAAATATCTTTATAATTCTCATGCTGTTGTCGTGGTTGCTTATTTAAATTAGAATATTTATGTCTTATAATGGTCTTGAGTTTTACTTGAGTGATTTTCAGATTTTACCAAGATTGTCTACTCCGTTACTTGTAATGCAACCATCTTGCTGATATATCTCTGTTAATTCATAATAAAATCTATGATAAATTGACGATGGTTTTAAAGAATTTACATCCAAGTTTATTTGCCTAATTAAATTTAAATTGCATTTCTTGACATGTTTTGATGGTTTGTGATTTATCAAAAATGGTGACTAGGCTAATATTTTTCTTGAATGTTTGTAATTGGATGAAAGTTATCTAATTATCCTTATAAACATATTTTGCATTATAGAAATAGGCTGATTTAAATTTATTTTTTGCTAATGAAGGTGTCAGAATATGGATTAACAAATTATTATGATTAGTATTTTGTGTGTTATTTTATATTCTCTTCCTTCAGACTTTTATTGCCCCTTCCTTTTTTTTATTTGTTTAGTATTCTCATTAGTTAATGATAGATTCATGCCAAAACTTTTATATTCCCGTATTTCCTAGCATATTGTTAAAAATTGTATATTAATTGTTATTTTACAATAACTAGGTTGGTATGTTTTTCATATTATCCTAAAGAAAATGTTTCTATTACCTTTAGAAGACTGTGTACATAAATAAATATGCATTTGTTTATATGTAAAAAAGAAATGCAGTGGGTTTTTAAAAAATTATTTTCTACTGCTCACTTTTACATGGATATAAAATGTTAAAGTTTTCATACCATTGCATATAAACTAAAGCCAATTCCATATGAAGTTACTGTGTCTTTCTTTCATCATCAGGATTCAACAATATTTTGATTGCCATTGGAATTTCCAGATTAAATTGATGTGAATCTAGGTTTTTGTGTTTTCTTGTTTGATTTGAGGCACACATTAACTTTTCTTCTATCATTACCACTATTCTATTTGCAGGATTGGCATTAATAATTATCCATTAATTGCTCGCACATTGAATTAAAGTCATTGTTAAATACCATACAATTTAATTATCAAAATTGTTGTGGCTTATTAAATCTGATATGTTGATGGCGTATAAAATTGCAGCCCTTTCTGTCATTATTTCAAGTTTAATATTCTTTTTCTTTATTTCTTTGTAACTTTCATTGAAGATACCCAACTTCAATAACAACTGACTTCTGGAATTAAAAGCTACTTCTTTAAAAAACTTTTTATTACTAAAATTTGTTTGTGAAAATCTATTACTTTTCCATGGTATCTCAATTTTCCAAGAACTTAAAAATCTTTCCTTATATGATAAAACGATATATAGATAGTATGAAGGACATTTTTGTTTCTTATAGGACTAATTATTGAAATATTGGAGATTTACAATTATTTGATCTTTACCTGACTTTATTTCTCCTTCTCATTTCCTAAAGTGATTTCTTTGCTTTAATTTTTTGATCAATTCATTTTAATATATACATGAGAAAGTTCTTCCTGCTCAGTGTATAATGTTTCCCCATTTTAAAACTGCATTTTCAAAGAGGAAGCATAAGTATATTTTGGAGCAGATTTTAAATAAATATTGGGTGCCTCTAATATGATATTGTGAAACTATAATATCAGACATCAAATGAAATAATTTGGTTTGATAGAAATCAAATCAATGTTTAAAATAATATTAGCAGTATTGCTTGCTATAATGATAAGCTATAACTGTTTATATTCTGATATCAAATATATATGTGTATGTTAAAAATTTTTAGAAGAAAGCATTCTTAATGTCAGATTTGCCTTAAACTCTTTTAATTAAATTGTAAAAGAAATAGATGAAACCTATTTTCAGTTAACATTATTATTATTTTCATGATTTAATAAAAAAAGTAAGGGCACCAACTAATGTGAACTCCCAAAATTAGAAGCCTTCGTTTTTAGATTAGCGATTTAAACATCTGATTGGAGCTGCATGTTTGTCTTTCAATAGAAATCATTAGAATTTTAAAATGTAACAAAATATTTCTCTTAGAAAATTTAAATGGTTTATATGTATGTATGTATTAAAATGTTTTCCATCCTAGGTTATTTTGAATATTTGTAAAACATTTTTTTCATTTCTTCCCCTCTCATTTCTATTCACATTATCCAAAAATATTAATAATGGACAATGATAGTTAGACAATGAAAATTATATATATATTCTTTTAATTGGTATTCATTTTAACATTGGAAGCAAGGATAACAAAAATAAGGATTTAATATATAAAAATTCTGTTAAATATTGAATTGTATTTTTTAGAATACTTTTTTTTTTTTTTTCATTTGATATTGACTTTGGATGGTAAAATTTTTGCTATTTGTGCAGTGTGTTGTTGCATTGGAATTTTAAAAAGCCATAGAAAATTTTTTTTACTAAAAATAATTTTCAAATTATACAAAAATAATTTTTGACACATTATATTTTATTTATGCATTTAGTGCTCTGGAAAACTTTATTTGATTTTTAATAATGTTGGACCAAGGAACAGCAATTTCAAATTTTTACTGTTGATAAATAAATATTTTCCCATCAAAATCTTAATACACCAGCGAAATTAATTACTAATCAATTTTAATACTCTTGAGAATTATGAGTGCTTGTTTCTTACGTTATTACATTTTTATTTGCTTAGAATTGAGAAAAACTGAGCTATTTTCATTTAATTATTTTTTATTTGAACATTATTAAATCTTCATCATTAAAGAGAAAGAATTTTTGTATTTCTTCTACTAAGTATAGATTTGTATCAAATAAAATTTGTTATTTTTTGTTTGTTTTGGAACTTTCTTCAAATATATTTCTTTTCTAAATATATTTCGTATAATGTTGTAACAAAAATGTTACATGTTAATTTTATATTGTTCTTCGTGTTGTACTAGATAATTAAAACAATCGTTTTAAGCAAAAATGTCATATTGTAGAATTGTAAATTATTTAATTATTTAATCATTGTTTAACTTCAAAATGTAGTGTTTTACAACTTAAAATTCTAACGAATGGTTTTTTTTTTTTTTTTTTTTTTAAATTTAATCTGATAAACTTTTTTAGTTTATGTTTAATTTTAATATTGGTTCTTTTGCTCCATTTGAAATTAGGATAATTATCTTGTGGAATTATTAAAATAAAGTTCAATTCATATTTATCAAGATTTATATTTCTGGTAGTTTGTTTTTACTGTTGACTTTATCTCTTAAGTAGTTGGTATTGTGCATATTTTTATTATGCTAATAGAAATATTAAGCTTTTCTGTTTTCAGTATTATAACTTTCTAATGTTTTGAATGTTACAATACAGCAATTTCTAAATTTTTTTTTTTTTTTTTTTTTTTTTTTTATGTTCAGTTTAAATTAAACTGCAAATTGGTTTGTAAATAACTGGTAAATTGTATGTTAAATAATATGCCTAAATAATAGATTTTTTGTTTTGTTTAATATAGTTATTTCTAAATCATATGCTTTTTTTTCTTGAAATGGGGGAAAAGTAGTCCCCCCCTAATTACATGAATGAAATTTGAATTTTTCTGATTACATGAATTTACATTCCTAATTACATTACATTGGTTTTTTTTTCTCATTTATATTGAGTAACATTTGATGATTTCATAGTATCTTTATAAATTCGTCTTTTCTTTTCTTTTTTTTTTTTTCATTTTACTGATATTCATCAAAATATGTACCTGTTAAATAGTATGTGTATGTACTTATCATTCACAAACAAAAGAGGATTTTAATCCATTAGGCCCAATACTAATGACTGAGATTTCAAAGTCTTTTACAGTCATGAATTCTCACAGGATTTAATATGTGATTAAAGGATTTTGATTTATTACATTTGTTTATTTGATTTATTATTGATCAGCTTTGATTTCTTATTGGACATTTTTTTATAGGCAGATGCAAATCAGCTTATTAAATGTATGTTAATTGGAGCTTTTGTAAAATTTACAGACAAGTTTTTCTAGGTTAATGCACCAAGTGTTTATTTGTTGTATTTTTTTTTTTCTTAACACATTCTTGCTGAGTATTTAATAGATATAAGAATTTTTAAAACGTATCAATATTGGAATTAAATTAAGAATCTACTCATTGTCGTAAAAATTACAATTAAAAGAATGAGTGGCAGTTTTTAATCTCTCCCTTCATTGCAGTATCTGGGAAGACATATTGCTTAAGAATTACTTCCTTAAATTAATTATTTAGACCAAGTTAAATGTTTAATGAAATGCATTTTTAAAAAATTCTTCATATTATAGCAATGATCTTTTTTTTATGTGTAAATATTTTGTGACGAAACATGTTACAGTACCCTATTGAATTAATAATAATAGTAAAAAAAATTATAACAATAATTGGAATCAATTGCATTTTTTGATTTTGAACCAAAAAAAAAATTAAATTTCATTAAAATGACTAGACTAATGTCAAAAATTTGAAATTTGTTGGAATCATTATTTGAAACTTTGGTTAGAAATAAAAAATACCTGTAAGAAAGAATTGCATGTTCACTATTTTATTGACCATTAATTAAACTGATTGAATTTGACTATTCTCAAAGTTTACTTAAAATTTCCATTTTTTTTTTCTTTCTTTTTTCATTATTTTGTTGGAAATGAAATAAACAATTGACATTCAGTTTGAGTTAATTTCTTCTTTAATATCGCAAACTTCATTTTCTTATCGATTTCTGAGTTGCATCAGCTATAATTTGATTTTCTTTTGTAAATTGAGATAATTTCAGAAGTTGCCCTTTTTGCTTTTAGTGAAACATATTAGGAGTGTACTTGGTATAAAATTGCATCTCTGATAATGAAATTACTTGGGGATAGCGTTTATTTCAAAATCAACCAAGTAATAATGTTGCTCAGATTATCAATCAATATATATTTTAATGTAGAAGTGTACTATATAATTTATTTGCTATGAAAAAAAATTTTATATGACCCAAATTAAGAGTACTTTTTAGATAATTTCTGTATTTATTTTGCTATTTTAGTAATTATGATTTTTAAAACCTTGTTGGTATTAATGCATACCAGACATTTATATCTTTTTTTGTGTGTGTGTTAAGATCCTGTTTACCTTTTTTTTGAAATGAATGTCTTTTTTTTTTTTTTTACTATTGTTATGAGACTCAAAATTGTATATGTTTTATATCTTTTTAAATTAATCATTAATTTTTAATTATGTTTTGATCTTTATTCTTAGATATTTCATTCAAATTTTCAAACAGTAATGTGAAATATACATATTTATTCAGAATCAGGGTTATACTTTTTTGTAATATTTAGACTATGTCGATTTATCTTATTTGTTGTAATATAATTGGAAATGTGTCAGTCATGGTGGCAATTTTGAAGTTTTTATATTGTTCGTTTAAATGCTTTATTTCTGAAATATTTTCTTTTTATTTCTTCAAAATTTTTTAGTTAATCATTATCATGAATAAATAGTCTTTTTAGAGAAAACCATTTTTACATATACATGCATTTAATAACATAGTATTTCTAGTCAATAATCTTCATCTTTTTAGAGTACTTGGAGAAAGATACACAACCCGACACATTTATAGTCACATTCCTTTAATAATTATACTTTTTTTATTTAAATTTTATACCATTCTGCAAAAGTTTAATTATGTATGGAATTAATTGAAAATACAATTTCAATCAAGTTGTAACATTGCCTCTGAAAACGTGTGGACTTGGTGGCAAAATTACTGTATCACCATATTGGGGAGAAAAAAAAAATGTATACCAGCTGTATTGTTAAAACTAAATGATATCATATATAGCTTGCATTGTAATTAACTGAATATTTATATGATTAGGGAAGAAGAAATGTAAGTGAGAAAAAATTATTTCTTTAAAAAAAATAGACAAAATATTACTCTTAATTTATTTTTTAAAAAAATTTATAGCCAAATTTTAAATGGAAATTTATTATTCTGTAAACATATATGTAGTGTATTCTTTCTTCTTCTGAGTGATATTTAATTTTAATTTATGCCTCCTTCATACTTGAAAGAAAAAAAAAGTATTCTTTTTAATTTCTAATATTATTCCATTTTGCACAAAGTATAATTTTTATAAATGAATTTTATTTCCTAATTGAATTTCAGGTAAAAATTAAATTTTAGATATTTAACTGAAAATTTTTAAAATGTCGATTAGTGTAAATAAAAAGCAACTTTTCTTATATATATTATTGCTTGCTGTTAAATTATTATAGAAGCTGATTTTGAATAAATTGCTGGTGGTCATTTTCTGAAGAATTGCATTCAACTTTGAGAAAGAAAACAAAACTCAAAATATTCCTTTGAATTTTATTGAATCAGAAATGTGACATATTTATGCAAGTGGAATTTGTCTATAATTTTGTAAAAATTAAAGACAAATTATTGAAATTAATTAATTTGCTATGCATAATTAAAACAATTCTGGCCTGTTATACAATTACTATTTATAATAATTAATTTTTTTTAATGTTTTGCAAAAACAACTACTTTTATAGTTGTTTTGAGTAAATCTTGAATAATAACTGCATCCAGTTTATATTCCTTGCTGCAATAATTTTTGTGACAGGCAGAGTAATTTTTTCCTCTTTATTTTCATTTGGTATGAAAACTTCTTTTTTAACTTGAAAGAAAATCTTTTCTATATAAAAAATATTAAAATTATTTTCAGTCTTGTATTTTATTATTCACTATGTCTTAGAATTTGTCAAATCATAGCTCTGTAAATGATTTTTTGTTTGTTAAAAATTCAGTTAAATTTGCATTTTATATATTTATGGAAAAGTTTTTTTTTTTTTTTTTTTTTTTTTTTGTAAATTTAAAGATACAATGTAAAGTAAAAATATTTTTATTGTTGTTATAAGAAAATTCAAAGTAATCTTTCAAAAAAGGATTTTTTTATATAAAATCTTAAGGATCTGTAAAAATTCTGGTATAGCTGTTGGAAGATATCTGCTGAAAAGTATAATCATTTGAAATTGTTATATTTACATTCTGTGAAATATTTTATACTATATTGTGGAATGTTTTATATTATTACCTTATGAAGATTATACAAAAAAAAAAGTAAAATATATTTAAAACTTGTTGAAATTAGAAGAAATGCTAAACAGTAATAAAATTGGTACCATGGGGGAAAAAAATTGTGGCAGTTACAGAAAAGCTTTTTTTAAGTGGTATAAAAATTATTGTATGATATTGCGCTCTGATGTTATTGAGGAAATAACATCAGACTAAATTTTAATTAATTTGTAATTGAATTGTTTTTAGTTAGGAATATCTTGTACCCTAGAAGGAAACAATTTATCGAATATAGTAGCTCTAAGCCCAACGATTTGTCCTGTAAACATTTTGAAAAAAATTTTGAGTCATGCGATATACGGGTATTGTCCAAACCCTAACATAATCATATTAAAAATACTGTTTTTCTTTTTACAAGCCCAATAGTTTATTATTTATTTTTTTATGCCATGAAATTAAGGAATGGAAGGTAAACAATATACAATCAGTACATAGCTTCTCAAATTTGCGCACGCAATGTTTAAAATTTTCAGTTCATGCATTTTTATTACCATTTATTTCTATTTCACAAAACTATTGATCGTTTATTACATGTTAGTTTTAACATCGGTTTTTGATTTTTGTTACAAGCTCTTCTTTTAATATTAATCTGTATTTTAAACTACTTAGTTTACTTTTGCTATATTTAATGGCCTTTTGATATACGAAGCAATTTATATTAGTCCATTCATACACACCGATTTATAGATGCTCCGTCTAATCAAAGTTCCTGACATGCAGAATTCCGCAATGCAGAATTTCACTTCCACCGACATCCCAAATTCATGACTTATGACTTAGCTTTTTAAAGTTGGTATTAAGAAAAGTCCGGCAAGAATTTTATCCAATTTTCGCGGCATAACGAAGGCTTCTTTATTAATGTCGTCATTCCGGGCATATTTTGGGTTGGGAACGAGTCTTCTTCGGCGCCTCGAAGTCCTCTAATTTTGGTGTGAGGAGTGGTTTTTATGCGTGTTGTATTTATTACTTAATCAATCCACCTGACCGTCCGATGACGAATGTTTATTAGGCTAAGCAGATCCGAGGCAGACTGTCTCCCCGTCGTGCATCGATTGCTTACTTTACGTCCCTGACCTGTCTTTTAAAGGTCATCTGTGATTCCCGGAAAGAGTCTGGATGCGACATTTCATTCACCCGACTTCTGACCATGCCTTTAACTGTTATTTTTTTTTTAGTGGACAACGGCTTCTATTTTTTTCGGTTGTTATAGCACTAAACCTTTTTCTTGCTCATTCGTCCATTGAAATACGTCAGTTTTCGTATAATCTTTCAATGAACTGCGTTATATTCGTAATGTCTTTTTTTAATTGCAAATAACTTCTGTCAATAATGTATATATTTTAGTTACTAATATGAATTTATCTATTTTAACTGATGCTATTTTATATTTATTGTAATAGAATGCATTCTTTCTTCTTTTTTTTTAATGAATTATTACTTTGTTTCACGTGTTTGCATTCCTCAATTTTTATTATCATTGTTTTTGATAACTACATTTAGTCTTTGAATCTCATGTTTGTGATGTAAAGATGACTTTTTTTAATATTTATTGACATAGAATGCTCATTTAAAAATATTTTTGATAATACACCTTCGAATAGAATCCCCCCTCCCCTTTTCGTACCTTTCATCATATATTCATATATTTCTTCCGAAAAAGTGGTTTGGCTTTTAAGTTATTTTCTCCAGATATTTATCATTATTTTTTAATATAAAACTGGGTATTTTAAAACTAGTAATCCTATTTCCTGATAAAAAAAATTTCTTTGACTCAATTTTTTTTCCCCACGGCATAAAAGTTTAATAATAATAATAAAGAAATATAAAATGTTAATGGTGTAAAGTAACTTAATTATAAATAATTATTTAGCATATTTTAAAGATATTCTTAAATTATAATTCGCGACCTCAAGTATTGGATCGCTTTGGAAGATTATGGTTGTAAAATTTCTTACGTGACTTTTCTTTAAAACTTTTTAACGTTAGTATATTCATTGAAATTTTTCGAATTATTTTTAATTTAATGTCCTTATTTCAACGGAGTTTCAGTTAATTAATATCCCATTTTCTTGATTACATTCCTGTTTATATTTTTAAAGCTTAGTTCAAAACATAATGCAAAGAACAATAAATATTGAATGCAATTAAAAAGTTGGAACAAAAAAGCTTTACTCTTCTGTAAACATCTACTTTAGTATAGTATTCTCATTTAAATTGTTCGATTAAGTCAAAAGTAAGGAGAAGACGGGGGGGGGGGGGGTAGAAAGGGTTCTGCTTCATATCAGCTGATTGGTTGAAATTAAGTATATTAAATAAGCCAGTTTATCGGAGATTAATTTTATTTAAAAATTTTTATTTTTTAAAACTTGCAGAGAAGTTCATATACAACGATATCGAAACTAAACTTTTTACGGAATTTATAAGAATGACAGGTGATTTTTGAAAAGATTCTGGATTCACAGTGGTCTGTAACAACGAATAACTTATGATTCAACTGTTCACAATTGTAGGAGGGAAAAAAAAAAACTATAGCAACCCTGAATCAAATATTTATCATTTTCTATCTATTAAAAAGATGTAGGACAATTTATGTCGATGCTACAGTGAATTATTTAATATTTGAAATTTATATTACTGATGCATTAGGAAACTATGATCTGCTGATCCAGTCATATATTTAAGAATTCTGTTAAAATGAAAATAAAAGACAGCTAAATAATCTTCACTGGACGAGGCATGGCAACGAAAATTACATTAAAATTTTAAATATATTGTCAATTATATTTTTTAAATATTTAAATATATATATTTTTATAATATTAAAAATCCGGGAATATAACCTAAAAGAGTACAAATAATTTGTCATCAGTTTTGATGTGAATGTGTAAGTGATCTATATATTTGCAGCATAGTTCACCTTAGCATTTCGTGTACGATGTATACAAAGAAAATATATTGAAATCGAAGCAAAAGGGGAAAACACACACACACACACCTCTGTTTTTGAGATTTTGAAGAATGTTAAAAAAAAAAAAAAAAAAAAAAAAAAAAAAGATAACCCAAAAACATTTTTGAGTAGCCAAATGAAATTTGTTGTATGGTTTTTATAACAAATTTGGTGATTTCTATCAAATTTTGTATGAAATATATATTTAGGAAGTTTTGTGAAGTGAACACCATAATTAAAAAGTAAATAAATAATAAAAATAATAATAATAAAAAATGTAAAGAGAATTTCTGTGCACGCTTTTGTCATCCGAAGTGTAGATGTGTGTCAGATTTTTATCTAGATCCGTCTGCGAATTGACCACATATTGATTTGTATATTCGAATTCATATAAACGTGATAGCTTGAAAACCCAACGACTTAGGTAAATGAAATTTTCGGTAAGTATTCCTAAAATTGTAGATGTGCATAAAATTTCAGGTTGAATCGCCAGACAAGGCGCTCCAATAAATACATTCTCGATTATCTGCACTTTACTACGAAGCGCAAAACGAGGGTAACGGAAAAGGAGAGGCGGGGGGATTACCCCTCTTGTTACACTTCCGCCTTACTCTGGCATTTGATTCGTTGGTTATGAAAATCTGGGTGTTTATAGTGTTCGTGGCCTTGCCCAAGGTTCCTAATTTTAATGCAGGGAGGACAGCATCTTTAAGAATATGCAATAAAGTGCAGAGCTTTTTGGATTTTCTACTACTCTCACTTTTTATATCAATATATATATATATATATATATATATATATATATATATATATATATATATATATATTTCATTTTGTTGCATTATACTTTCCGCTATTAATAGCTTCACTTTCGCATACCACAGATTAGAACCTAGTTCTGGACCATCAGTATTAACCCTTTGTACTCGGAAAAGTAATTCGATGCATAATTATTCACCTAATACAAAGACGTGTATATTGCTCCGAAAAATAAATATATAATTGTTTTAATTTGAATTCTCCCGCTTAATTAATTTCCGTTTTCTTACTGCCCTGCAGGTATTTTTGATAATCAAAAATAAATAAAACGTCAAAATGAAGCACCGTCTTGAAATGGTGAGTGAGAGTCACCATCCGAGTGCAAAGGGTTAAATTTAAGGACGAATACTATTACATGTTCAGAATCTGTCACACATGCTTTGGGGCATTCCCATACTAACATATATATTTAACTGTAATTTTTGGTTTTATTGAAGTAAAGACCCAGACTAATTCTTCTCTAATGTAACCGAATTTAACCCAGTGCTAATACTCACAATTCAACCTTCTCATCTCGACCACATTAATTTGAAATAAATATTAAATTAAAAATCAATTATAAAATTCCCCATATCTATCGCAATTGTGCAATCTAAGTTCCTCATGAGCCATACCGTAATCCTTCATTGGACAAAAACCTAGACAATACCCCAACCCCTGCACACCTCCCATACCAAGGCAGGATGCATCTTCGCTCCTTCTCTTAAAGTTCCATCCGGATTGGACATGCCTCCTGCCTAAGACCCAAGACTACATACACTCCAACATCGAACCAGGTTTCCACTCAAGCCTCAGACTTCATCCACTCCAGCGAAACTACCAACCCAGAGCTCACCATCACTGATCGTGGGTAACATCGCTTCGAGCTATGGATATCAAAGAATCTTTCGTCTACGTCTTTATTGAAATGTGCATTGATGATTTTACTTACAAATTAAGCTTTTCAAACATTCTAATTAATTAACTGGAAATTCATCTCATCATCTGGAAATAGTTATTTCAGTCCATATGAGAAAATCGAAACATGAGATGCCTATATAAAAATTTTAATTCCACGCATTTGAAACAAGCCATTAGATACGAAGGGCTGTTAACATCTCTTTTTTCAAATGTTCCCGTAATCTGCAAAGGCCATAGAAACATTGGGGGGGGGGGGAGGCTCACAGAGCTAGTGCATCCAATTTTACGCATCGTGAGAGTATTTTACACTGACAAGTTTCGCAGCTAAAAGTTTATATGTATGTCTATAATGAAACATTTAGCTGCTTCACAGTTATATGTATGAAGCGAATCTCAAATCCTCGAGTCTGCAGAGCATTCAGATCATCGTGCTCCTGTATATTATATTTAAAAAGATATAAAGAAAAGATATTTATAAATTACTGGAGTTTGAAATGAAGTGATGCAATTAGGAATAGAAGTATTTTATTTAAAAATCATTTTACTTCACTTGCTTTAAAAGCTGATATATAATATTGAATTCTTTAAAATAAGTTTAAAAGTCTTAAAAGTTTTTCCACTGATATTTTGTTGCTTTTTTTATCGCTCCTCAGAATCGTAAATTACTCACTATAGACTTAAATAAATTCATTTTTAAAATATAAAAATTCACGGGAGCACCATTTTTTTATGCTCTCACTGTTAAAGCGATATCTATATATTTGTAAAATTTGATATTTTTTTGTGATCACAGGTTTGGTTATGATTGAGACCAAATCTATTTAGAATAATTATTTTTGCTAGATATTTTGTTCGATTTGAGTTAACCTTATTTTATAAACAATGTATACAGCCTGGAAAAAGAAAAAGAGGTCATAGACAAAATTGCTAATTTTTTTTTAATTAAAATAGTTTCGGATATTTCCACCATTAATATCCAGGAATAAGTTTTTGTTTTATGACTTGTATGTGTCCTAATTTTAAGGAGGAATGGAATTTATTAATTTACAAATTTAAGAAAGCGAATTTGGCTGTTATCGATTTCAAAGAAAAATTTGATTTTTTCTTTTTTCTTGACTGGTTATTTTGCTCATTTTACGTTTTACATTTTTATAAACTCTAAACATTATCGTCTGAAGTGTCATTGTATAGAGTCTCGCTTTTTTATACGTTATGTTAAATATTTTCGTTATAAATTGATCTCATTGTTATATATTAACGAAAAAATATTTACAGAATATTGCTTTCGTGAACTATTTAATTCTTTTTTCCATTGTTTTTTATGCATCTTTCCAAATTTTCATTAGGAATTGTTTGTGTTGATCGGGTCGACTGGTAGAAATGAACTGCAGTGAATAACCTTCAACCGCCTTGACCCACATTGCGGCCGTCGATCATTTGTCAACTGTGCTTATTTGGCCATGAATGGTTGATCACTCAATCTCTCCTGTCTGCAACTGAACGTAATCTTTTCTTGACAGTCAAATTGTATAAATTGATGCTCTAAGATTCGGCAAAATTTTGCCTGTCAATTGGAACTCCAAATGTAATTCTTAATGAATTTAACCTTGTAATTAAATGGTACGTTCTTTTTCTCATATTTATTGTCATAATCCATACAAAAATGTAAAGAACATTTGATATACTTAAGCATGCTCAAACATTTTTTTCTGTTTTTTTTAATTAATTGTTGTGACAATTAAAATTTAAATATCAAAAATTCTTTGATTCGATGCACGACTCAGAACCGTCTTTGTGTGCGAAATGGTTTAATTATGAAGTACGGAGAATGTGACGGTCATATAGCGATACTGCTGAATTTGATCATTTGTTGAGCGTCTGGCAACAATTCGGTTAAAAGAAAATCCTTCTTTGCCTGTAAGTTTTTATTAAAAGATATTTCGAAAGAAACTTTGGCATTGTGATGATGTGACAGGGGATGCATTTTGACTATTTAATTTGCTATTTATTCCACGTTTTGCAGGAAGAAAATAGCTTCTTTACAACTGGAAGTTAGATGATATTATACATATATTGTATGACCGAGATGGCAAGCGAATTATACAAACAGTAAAGTATACTTCTCGAGTTTTAATAAGTTTGCTCAAACGACATATGAAAATAATTCGATTTAAATAGAATTTTTACCCAGTTAATTTTATTAAAAAAAAACATTAGCAGTTTTCATTATTTGAATATCCTTTAATTTCGATTGCGTATTTTCCAAGAACCAATTTGCCTTACTACATTTTATTTACAAAATTCACTTCATTATTATATCGGAAAATCAAATGGCGTTCTAAAATTAGCATGATATTCAAATCAAATTATTTTTTTTTCTTCATAGCATATAACATATTATTTTCTGATAACTGAATAGACTATGTTTCACGCAAGCAAGAGATTCGTTCTGTCAACTTTCTCATTTACTTATGCAGCATGGCGGACTTTGTGCTTTATAATGAAAAGTGAGTATGCATTTGAGGGGTGTTCCTTTCTATCTATGGAACCAAAATTTGATTAATCAACAGTTCTAATGTACAAATATGCAGACGAATGGACTAACATCTGATTTTAGTAGAAACTACAATTTTAATAAAATATTTTCCAAATTTTGTCTATATAGTTTATTGCATTTTTGAGTTACCATGTTTATGTACAGACATAATGCCAAATCCCTTTTCTCTCGAATCAGCGATATCTGGAATATGGTGGCTCAATAAAATTTCTAGATTGGAATTTTCCATGATTACTATGTATTTCCTTAATATATTACGTATGCGATAAAACTGGGGGGGGGGGAGTTGCCAGATTATTGTAACTTAGTGACGGAGACTAGGCTGTAGGTCGGTTCAGTATTTATTTATACCAAGATCCGTTATGTGTGTAGGCCTTCTGAATTTTAAACCCTCCTAGATCAAAATGTTCTATCGCTGGTGTTGTAAAAAACTGTAGGGGAAAAAAAAAAAAAAAAACATCTAGATTTCGTCTTAGATGCTCTTGTCGTCTGACCACTGTTCAAAATCATCAGAACCGTTCCCAAATAACCTTAATGTAATTTCACAAAGGGGCATTAAAGTAAGTAAATTAAACAGCAAGTAGCCTTTGTTGAGGTACATTTTGGTTACTGTAACTGCATTATATCACAATTCATTGAAAACCATAATTTGAAATGAATTTTATTAAAGTAGAATAATTAATTCTGTAATAAATAATTAAATAATTCAGCGAAATCATGAATAATAATCCACCCATCTCCTATTCGCTTTTATGAGGGTTCTGGAAACAAGAAGACTTCAAATATTTCTATCCAAATGAACAAATTTTTGAAGCATGAAATCAGAACTTACTTTTTCAGTTATAATTTGATATATGGGCGATAATTTTTTATAAATATTTGTAAAAAATTCCATTTTTTTAAAAAATCAATGAAAATATTATTCGTATGCGTTTTCATTACATCATTACAACTTAAATGAAAAGGTATTTGATTTTTATTCTGTAAGTGCTTTGGATTTGGTGAATTCTGAAATAAGCTGAATTTTTCGTGCTTGCTGTTCGTCAAATTATTTTGACAATAATATTGTTTTATATAGAAACAAATAATAGTAATATGTGCGTTTGAATTTTTTGTTGTAATATAGAAATAAATATATTGTATTTTACTTCAATATTAAATTTCAATTATTTTTAGAACACTAATAAAGTTTTAAATCGCATCATTTTTCAATCAGAATAGCGTTGCATAACTTAGCATCAGCGCATTTTACTAGCCATGTGTGAACGATGGAGAATTTTGTTTCTGCCTGCAACTCACTACATGTTGCTGTCCCTTCTCATTCATACACTGTTGCTGTTGCCAATCATAGTTTTTAGTAAGCCATCATCCCTCCCGTTCTTAATTAGAACATCCTGATGCAGCGACATCTGTTAATAGCTTTCCACGATACAGCGGCCATAGGAAAGGGTGCACGGTGACGTAGGAGCGATGCGGAAATGACGTCTCCTCATCGCCATGAATGAGAGATGAGGACTCCACGTAAGCCTTTTCCGTTTGCCGCAGTCTCTTCTCCATTCTATAAATCAAACACTAGTTAAAGGAAATCATCGCATTTTTCACCCTCTCCCTCATCTCTCTTCTCTTCGCTACACACCCACAGTGGAAAGCACTTGCGCAGACTCTGCTACACGTTTGACCTTTTCATAGGTTAGTTAGTGGGGGCGGGAAAACATTCTATGCATTCGATATTTAAATTATTCCCTCTCAGAAGCTTCTGTTTATTCTGCCATTTTTGCAGTTATTTTTTTGGTTATTTATCGTCTGCTACCCTTTCGTTAATTTCAGCGTGGGAGGTTTCAATCGAAATTTCGTTATTAGGGGCTCTCTCTGTTATTAGGACGTATAGCGTTGATGGAATTATATATTGTACATAATAATTTTGGTACAATTGGAAATTTGTACTTGATTCTGTTGTATGGGCAGTATTTTCGAAGTGTTTTGTTGAGAGTTCAAAGAAAAAGTGTTTTGTTCCGCGAACAAAAAGAATTTTGAATCAGTGAAAGACTTAAGCTTTTCTAACCTTTTCCTTTTCACCTACGTATTGTGTAGATGAATAAAATAAAAATGTCTATTCTTTGCTGTTACATCTTTGTTATTTGTTTGAAATTATACATTTTGTGTCTAAAGAGTATGAGATAGGTGCGGGCAGATAAAGAAAGAATGTACGTTTGCTTTCGCTGTCTATTTACTGATTTGTTTTTGCATAATAGCAAAAAGGCTTTATTATGACGATATAAAAAAAAGTGAAAAAAGAAAGAATAGAAGAAACAAATATTTAATAAAAAGTAGTATTTTAGATTAAAGCTATGTTGTTAAATACATCATTGAATTCTGTTGAATAAGAAACTATTTTTCTTTTTTTAAATATTACATAAAAAATCTATAAGTTGTCATGTGACGAATTGAAGTCTTTTGTGTAGTTTGCACTAAATGCGCGAGCAAAATAATGTTGAAGAGAATACATTTTTTCAATAATTCTTTTCGAACTAGCCATGATATTTCAAGTTACTGTTCTGTCATAATAATAATTTTTTTTCTCAAAAAGTAAGGTAGATAATATGCTCGATTGATAAACATTCACATCATTTTCAAATTATTTTATGACTGTAATGAATTCTTCCATCTTCGCGTGATAAATGCTAGTAGGAAAAGGGTCCAATTTAAGTCACACGTGAAGCCTTAATGTCTATACCGTTGTTGCTGCTTGTAATGTTAAGAACAGTTGTTCCAAATAATTTTCAGGCTTTATATTTTTTCTGTTAATTTATAAATAAATTTACCTTGTTTAATATTTTCTAAATTTGCTGTCTAATTTATTTAAAACCGTTTTCTGTTTGCATTAGCGTCTTTCGTGTTCTTCCGCATTAATAGAAAAAGAATATGGGCTTTTAATGTATTTGAATTACTTATGAGATTATTTATCGGAAATAACAAAGTTAATTAGTATGATAACATTAATTACAACCAACGATTAAATTGGAGCATTTTTTTATCCCTAAAAGAACAGTGTGCATACAGCATGATACATTTTTTTTAAACCTTTCCATTTTATTTTTATAATCTACATTTTTTAAATTCAGTTTTGTGAAGTGGAAAACTAAAATGGTTTCATAAAACAATCATTCACATTTGCTTTTCAACACGCATAAGCTGAACATGAACGCATTTTTTAAAAAAAAAATTATTTTCAAAGTGTAAACAAAAGTAAACCTTTAAAAATTATCTTCTTTAAAGTCTCATTTTATTCAAGTTTTCAAATATTTTGATATTCACTAATTATAACTTCTCGGCACCCAGGGGATAACAGCCTCTGTCACCATATTCCACTTTGTTTACTCTTCAAGTTTTGTCGCTGAAGTATAACTTTAATTACTACGCACGCGCACTATTTTACAAATATACATGCGAGTTGCGTATTTAAAGGATGTGCGCAGTTACGTTTTTCGTTCTTCTGGTGTTAACATGAATTATTTCATTGGACGTGTAGCTCTGATAGTTCCATCGTAGTAGCAATTTATGTTTGATTTCCTTGGTTCATGGTGTTCTGGATATTTCTTTCCGACTTCCTTATGTTGATAATATAGGACATTTGGGGTATATGCTTGTTAGATCTTGTCCATCTTACTTGAACTGAAAAGGTCCTGTAATATAGCTGTATTTTCACTTATGAATTAAAGAATTCAAATAATCCCTCCCAACAATTAGCATGGTTCATCTTTACTTTTAATAAAGATGAATATGTAATATGTGCGTGTAATTCGCTCACCAGTCCAGACATTTTAACTTATAGCTACTGGATTTATTGGTGAAAGTATAAATCTCTTAGCGATTTCTTTTTGAATTTTAATTAATTAAAAATGAAGGTGGATTTTTGGCATTTTCCTGCGATAACTTCGGAAAATATTGTTGCACAAAAATGAATTTTAACTTTTGAAACTTCAAGAAATTGTCTTTTTAAAGATACAATTATTTGATCCAGGTTATTGTATTTCAACAGGAAATTTAATAGAAATTTTAATTTATGCATGTAGGCAATACAATGTAATGTATTAAGAGGAAAACTGTAAAAAGTTACAAAGTGAAATCTAGCTGAGTTGACAAAGGGTTAAAATTTATTTTTGCAATTGATTGCTTATAAACCAGTATAGATATTAAAAATATGCATTTTCATTTCTTTGCTTAAATCTTGAGAAAAATATCGGAATACGCCTACACAACTTGATAAAGAGACTTAAAACTCAATTCACCCCACATCTTTTATTTATTTTTTGCTATACAGTTCTCGTTTTATTGCGCTTTTATAAGATATATTGCACGTTAAAATGTCAATTAAAAGCAGTCTCTAATAATAATATTAATAAAATGTATATATCCGTGTGTTGGGTGCTGCATTTGACTTACAGATTCCAAATTTGACACATATATACCTTAGAAGATGGGAACGTGTACCTTAAAGCGTTTATTTATTTTTTTGAAATTTTAATTAGAATTTAAATGAAGCAAAAGTTGACACTTTTTCACGTTAATTACCCGAAAATATTATTGCACGAAACTGGTTTTACACCATTCCAAAATCAAAATTAAAAAAATCCGTTTAATAATACCAATATAATAGTCATGTAATTTTTTTTTTTTTGGACAAATTTCTTAAAATTTTTCTTGGCTTAATATCTAACGGTATTACAATACAATATTAATACATTATTGCTATGAAAGTCAAACCGTTTTCATTATTTTGTCTAATACTTAAACTCTTGAATTTCTTCTATTGTTGAAAACTGAAGAAGAATTGATTCTATTTAATATCTTTATAGTTTACAAGACAAGTAAAGTGGTTACTATATCGCGATATTTTGAAGATAGATGAACAAGATATTTATGTTTTTAATATCGGTATAATCTCCATTAGAAAAATTTATGTACGCAATGAACAGAATAATTAAAATAACACAGCTTGACAATTTCATGGAAATATGAACATGAAGTTATTTCTTAAAGATTGGATTAAATGTAACCAATATGCCCGGTGAATCATCTGGTCGGAAAAGGTGTTTAGTATGCTGATGGTGTATATATATACACGGTCTTCGACGTTTTGAAATGAGATTACAAGCTAAGATTCTTTTCGTATATGTGTTATCTGATGTTTCTGGATGATCGTTAAGTAAAACATATTTTTAAAAATACTTGATATTTCGCTTTTAAAATTTTCTAAAATAAAAAGCAAAGAATTTAAAACAAAATAACAGACATGCGCATATTTTTCTGTGAAAATTGGTGATTCTTAAGAAAATAGCCATGAATTTGTTTTCCAGAATTTCCTATTGTTGATTAGAAGATACCAATATGCAAGAAAGGCATATTCTTGTAGGAAATATACAGAGTATGTTCCATTTTATTTTTCATTTTTCCCCACACTGAAAGTTTTATTCTGTCGATTTGGGACAAGCTGATGATGCTGTGGACCGCATCCCACACACAGTTATAAAAGCATTGCAAATTTGCATGTGAGAACTGATTAATATCAAAAAATATTTTCTTAAAGAAAGCAATTTACATTACGAATTTCTAATTTCTCAGGTTCTTTCCTGCTCCTCCTCCTCTCTTTCTGTCTTCTGGGTTTCTTGCTTGATTGAATTAAAACAAAAATTGTATATTCCTTTTGGTATTAGGTGGTTTTTCTGTCAATAGAACCTTATTATTTTGCATCTATTAAGAATTTTTTTGTTTATGGAATATACTGCAAATTTACAATTATTAGCCTTTTTCAAAGACGCATTTATGCAAGTGTATTAAAAATAGAATTTTTGTCAATTTTCAAATTTTTTTTATTAATATAAATATTATGAAATCTTGAAAAATGCTCTGAAATTAATAGTGTTGTATTATGTTCAGAAACAAAACGATATAAAAAAAAATCAATATTCAGCTGCATCAGGAAACAACTGAAAATCGACTCAATATTTTAGTTTTTATAGACATGAAACAGTGTGCGAGTGAGTATATTAAAACGCATTTAAGAATGGACGTCGAATAGTGTATTTATTGTTATCATTCCAATCTTGGTTTTTTAATTTATTATTTACTCCAACATTAGCTATTATTTAAGTTATGATTTATTTTTTAACATTTAATTAATTTTTTTTAGTTGTCTCAGAACTCAATCACTGACAAAATTGAGCTTCTATCTATACACCGATGCATTATTTTGAAAACAACGAAGCTGTTTATCAGCCATTCGAAAATCTATAGATTATGTCAAACAAAAGGAAGTGTTGTTGTTGTTGGAATTTGCAAAATTGTCCTCAGTGTTAGTGTCACAGGTTCTATCTAAGATATTCATAGATGGCTATGATTAATAAAGAAAAAAAATCTGATTTTAAAATTATCGTGATTCAGTTATTATTTACTGAAATAA
Organism: Argiope bruennichi; assembly: GCF_947563725.1. NCBI lineage: Eukaryota > Metazoa > Arthropoda > Arachnida > Araneae > Araneidae > Argiope > Argiope bruennichi. The sequence continues at coordinate 65,326,314 of NC_079154.1, forward strand.
ATAACGATATTTGTTTAATAATCTCTTAACTAGTTATGTACACCAACAAATTACTCAGCGCTACATCATAACATTAACATTGTTATAAGTAATATACTGATTGATAGCAGCACCATTACGACGATCCAGAAAATGTTCCAAGCGCGTGCAATTAGTCCACTGTTGCGACTTGTATGTAATATCGATCTAACATGCCGCTAATAAAAGAATGAAAACACCTAACCCGTTCACTTCCCTTGTTGCAGTTCGAGGTATTCTGAGACCCTTTTGGCACTATTAATTTTTATTAATATACTAACCGCGTTTGGCGACTAACTGATTCGCCAGGAATATTGATTCCTTTTAATTTCGATTAAATCTTTACTCATTACTTGATATTCATGGTCCTCATAAAAAACCCCAAGTCTCATATTGTGATAAATATTGAAAATGTTTATTTTAATAGCCTCACGTCTGTTCTATTTATTATATAAAACGAACTTAATAGAGTCATGCAGCATGACATCATAGTGGCATTAAAAACATAACTGTATGGAATATTTTTCTTTCGTTTTACTGTAACTTCATTCTTTTATTTCTCGTATAAATTATTCGGATTCTTTTTTTGTAATGTTCAGCAATGGAAGAGAATCATGCATTTAAATATTTGATAAAAACAATGAAATATTTTCTGAATTTTATTGCAACAGTGAAATTTATTGTTAAAAATTATGCAAAAAAAAGTTTTTAAAAATTTTAAAAATTTGCACAGATTAGTTTCTACTAAGATATTTTAAAATGGTATCAAAAAAGCAGTTTTATGCAATAATAATTTCAAAAGTTATCACTAAAAAACGGCAGAATATTTCTTAATTTTTAATTAAGATTTCCATGCACAAAAAAAAAAAAAAAAAAAATCGTTCCTTTGTGCACATTTCCATCTTCTAATGTAAATCTATGCCAAATTTGTAATTCTGGGTCAACTATTTTATCTTGAAGATTGCTAGCGCACACAGATACATACATTTTCCGTTATTATTAGTGACGGAGATAATTATTCGGTAAAAAATTTACGAAAATATTAAATAACATCGCAGAAAATACTTTTAGTGCTGCGATATTGTAATCGCTTTGTGACATGCTCCCTTGTATAATTCCAGCGCAATAGCAACATTATAGAATCATATCTCCCACTTCCCTTATTACAATTGTGGGTCTCGATCCCGACCGAGTCCAAGACCCATTTGTAAATCCAGTTCAAGGCCTAGACGCCGTCTGGGAAGGAAGGAGAGCTGCAGCAGTCATTCTCCTCCTCTGCTTTTACCTTTGCCCTTTCGGCGAGCGAAGGCGTCGACGTCATTTCCTCGCGAGGGGGTGGAGCAGGGAAGGGGTGCATCACAAATGGCGGCTTTTTACTTCGCTGCTGCTGCCGCGCGTATCGATCCCCCTGCCTGGGTCACTCACACCGACCGAGGTAACAGTAGTCCAACTCTTCCACGCCAGACGATTTCTCTTCAGTCAGTGCCTTAACCCGGCGAGACGCGCGCTCCCCCTTCCTTTTCTTTTTTTTTTATTCACTCCTAGAGGGGGTCGTCTGTTTGGTGTTGTGGGAGTTAGGTTATACTTTCAATCCTTTAGCTCCATTGTCTTGTCTGATTTTTCCTTGTTGAAAAATAGGAGTGTGTTTACCTTTGCCAGAATATATATTTATACATATTTTCTCCCCCCCCCTTTGCTTTCGGGTTAAACTGATTCCGAGACTAGTCTGTGTTTAGTTTTGAGTGGTGTGACATTATTACTAGTTTAAATTTTATGTATGAGACCAGGACTCTAGATAAAAATTAGGGCCTTTGACCGGAAGTGCAATATTACAATTTTATTGATTTCAAATTCTGGAAGTTGTAAATAACGCACATTTAATACACAGGGTATCGCCTTGTGTTAATAGTTGTAAATGATGGCTACTATGGATAAAATATGAAAGATTTAAATTATGTTTTCTATTACAGTGCATTTAATATTGTGTTATGACCCAAATTTCCAGTCTATACAAAATAAATAAATAATAAAAATATTGTGACATCGAAAACTCAGATATTTCCTTCTTTTAGATTCGTCTATATTTTTATGCAAAATTAAACTTTTAACAAATAATGATTCTTGACTTAAATAAATTTCATTAAAATGTGTAACTAAATTTCCCATTTAGTTACTGTCGTTTAATACTTTTTTATTTATATCCCTACCTGGAAAAACTAATTCCAAAATTTTTGTGATTGAAATGGAATTGCTAATTATTTTCATTCGATTAGAGTTGTTATAGAGAAGAACTTTAAGAAGCCATGCTCTGAAGCATTCGATATAAAATCATTCGTATTCTCAGCAGAATATTAGAGCAATTAATTAAAACAATCGTTTTCACTTTCCCCTACGTGGTGTAAAATTGGAACTTGACATTTTGACAGATCTCCCCGAGTTAGAAAAACACATTTTTGGCATTATATCTGTCCATCTGTGTGCGGCAATGATAACTCAACACTTTTGAGTTATGATATATCGGCATTACATCAGATTTGTAGGTTTGGTGTAAATTTTGGCGAAATCTATTTAAAAGTCTGTTTATCCGGATGTCCGAATATAAGTTAACAAGATCAATGCGAAAATTAATTTCATGAAATTTGGCACACAAATTTAACATTTAAAGTTTAGATTCGTATTAAATTTGAAACCAAACCCATCAAGGTGTTGTCCATCTGTCAGACTGTATTTTCACAAGCATATAAATGTGTAAATCAAAAACGCAATTTTATGTTTATGTATCTTGATTATATGAAATTCGGTATATGATTTTGTGATTACAATAGCAGTTCTATGTCAAATTTCGTTTTTATTCGGTTATAAACTACGCATTTAAAACGCAAATTCTATTTTCGGATACCTGTTGTTAAATGCTGGAAATTAATCGCCAAAAAAAAAAAAAAGAGCAAACGATAAATTTAGTAAAATAATTAAATTCAAGACAAAGATCAATATTTCAAAACTCGCGTTCGCCAATGGCCAATCTTGACCTTTCACGGTTCACAACTTTACTTGTTTAAAAATGCCATTAGAAATATTTTTTAACTTATAAAAAAAGTCGGAATTAAGATTTTGAAATAATAAGATTTTCAAAAACAGATGCTAACAATCTCGTGCTGGGCTTCATAACATGAATACTTAAATCTGTTTTCTTTTCAGCACAAAGGAGAAAAATCTTGATCCTAGGTATATATATTTGAATAGAGGGAGGGGGGGGTCTTCCTTTAAAGTATTAATAAAAGATAAATTCAAATTCTTTTTTCCCTGTATACAAATTGCCAGATTTTAATTAAATACTAAAATCAAGTTCATTAAGTTTTTTTTTTTTTTAAATTTTAGTATAGAAAATTCTGACTCACTTTCAGAGCTTTCACAACATTGAGAACTAAATAAAATTAAATAATAAATAAATTAAGTAAACTTAAATTGAGAAAGTTTTTCAGCTCCAGCCAGAATTTATGAAATCCATTTGTTTCTTTTTTAAAATATAAGGAAATATTTAAGTGCCGACATGCTGTTACCGCACATTTTGCTTTTACTATAAAAGCCCCTCCCTCGGCCCTCCCATTTGACTTGAACCTTTCTTGCTGAGACCATGTACCTAAAAAAATTTATCCAGAATTCAGATCTACCCGGTATGAAATATCTAAATGAGCCATATGGCACTCCTATGAGTTCTCACGAAATGTAACAGTGACCTCGACCTTGAAGGCGAGCATTGGTAGTTTGCTTTTTGTAGGTCAAGTGCACCGACAGTTTCTCTCTCTCCTTTTTTTTTTTTTTTTTTTTTTTTTTTCCCATTCATACCCTATAGCAATATTCCTGCGGTTTCCGTCGTTTTCATTTTTAATATTTCAGAACATCAAAATGGCGGCGGACTATCTTGTTCTCATATCTATTATTTATTCTTTTACTAAACGAAAATAAGGTATTGAAATTCTCCATTTTTTCAGATTAATGAAATTCTGTCTAAAAAAAAAGTACTTTTAATTCATTATTTTAGTACAATAAAGCACCATGTATGTTTTTTATTTATAAACATTTCTTCTTAGTCCCGATTCGTTCGTAACTATTGTAATAATGAAGTGCGTCGTTTTTGGCGTTAGGAGAAGACGAATTTCCTGAGAGCAGAGATCACCTTCAAGTTGTATGAACCGATATAATATCGGCAATATACCTGATCGTTGAATTATTAGAAGACAAATCGTTTGTAGCTAAATTAAGCAGCTTTGGAAAAGAATGTGAAAAGATTTTTTCCCCTTTTCACCCAAATGAAGACCTAATGAAACTGTTATAAAATTTCAAATTTATTTTCTTTATCAAAAAACGAAAGTAAAAGTATTCAATGGTCTTAATTCGATTCAAAATGCAGTAGTTAATACTCAAGAACAGTTTAAGAATCAAGCACTTATGTTTTTGCATGTAAATCATATGAAATAAGAAATGTATAAGCATGTGCAGTAAAAGTATTAATGAAAACCCAAATTTATGATGAATGTTCAATTTTAATAAATTAAATAAATTTTAAAAATTTAATTACTTTTTTATTAATGTCTCATAATTTTAATAGTACCATTTGAATAAACTTTAAAATTCTTACTCCTGAATAAATTTGTGCTGAGTATTATTAAATTTGTAATTATTGAGATTGTTTACTAAAATTTCGCTTGTTTGTTTTATACCATTGCCCTGAAAGACATTAAATGGCGCTTTATAGTATTTTATTAATCATGTTTGCCCTTTTAAATACCTTTTTTTAATTATTATAATTGATTTAAACTATACCTTTTTAAGTACATGTCAAAATGTAGCTTTTTTTATTCGATGGAATTTTATTTTTGTTTTAATTTCAGTGGATGCCTGTTTTTCAACGGCTATTATAACATATTAAATTGCATTGACTGATCCACTGTGTAGATGATTAGTTAATAATGCAATATTAGCCAATTATAATTTCTTTCGAACTTGTACCCTCTAATAACCTAAAACTAAAAATAATTAAAAAAGTGATGGTAATTTTGTCTAAAATTTAGATAAACGTGTCATATTAGCTCATCTTTATTTCTGGCAAATCAAATAAAACGTTAGAGATATTTTATATTGTGAAATAATGCTTTTTTTTTCCCCCTTTCAAAAATGGTTTTCTAAATATTTTGTGACTATTATTTGTGCTTATTTTCACTTAGAAAAATTAACTTTCATACTTTTCCTGTCCTACAAAAAATAATATTAATAATAAAAATAAATAAAAAAAAATAGCAGTATAACTATTGATTACAATGGATCAGTGTTTTATTCACATTTATTATTGGAGCAGCTTTTAATAAAAATTTGAAAGATTAAAATTTAAGCTTAATTTGTTATTAAGATTTATTCATTTTAACAAAAATAATTCGTATAAAGTGAAGTCGTATAAAAATATACATTGTGAGAAAAAAGTTATTCTTTCTGTACTAATAAAATCATAATTGCTTTTTTAAATACTTTTTTTTTCTGTAATTGGGGGGGGGGCTTTTATTTAGCGCTGCATCCTTTGATCAAGTTCGACGTATTGGAAGTTTCTTCTCAATGAGCTGCCTTTTACGCGCGACGGTCTGGAATATCCCCTTCTGAAGTGCGTGGGCGGTAGACGTAATGTTCTCTCCTCCCCCATCCCTTTATGTTCGAATGTGTGGGTGGGAAATGTTAAAGTTCTACTCTCTGCGCGGAAGTATGTTGCGCTTCTTCACATTTCTAAGGACACTAAAACATGTTCTTTGTATACTCTAGCTAATATCTTATCTAAATAATAAAAGTGTGTGTTTAAATCAGAATTTTAAATGAAAATTAAGCGAAGTGTTTTCACAATTTCTTCCGAAAATATATAGCTTAGAAATTATTTTTAAATGTAAATATAATTATATACACTGGTAATATTTTGCCTTATATATTTTCCCTGAATTTGGACTATTTGTGAAAGATTTAATTATATTATGTTTCAACTATAGATTTTATTTTTGCAATGAAATTCAATGAGTTTTTATTGTATCGTCAAATATTTAATCGCGTGATCTTTTTTAATTGCTGAAGGAAAGGTTCTGCGTGTTAACTGCGAAGTTAACAAAAGGAATCAGAATATTGTGTGTGAATGAATATTTATAAAATTAACAAAAGAAAGTTATCTTAGAAATCTGCAATATAAGTTTATAATTATTTTGCGGATGTCTCTGTATTTTGAAACACATTTAACAAAAGGTTTAAAGTTATTGTATTTTTATCCTATTTATCATCGTGTGATATTATCTGTTATGTTTTATTAGAAAGTGTGGGTGAAAATCATAATCATTAATGAAATTGCAAGAATATATATTTATTAATATCTGCAAAATTTTAAAATTAGCGGTATAGAGAATGTTTGTATAGAAGCCGTTAGACAACGGAGAGCCTGAGATTTATAAAAGTACCTCTTTCTGCAAAAACATTTAAAATGGAGAGGGTATCCATTTTTATTTTTAATATAAAATAAATTAAATAAATAATAATAATGGTGTCGTAAATATGTATTGAAGTCTTCCCCAAATTCTTTTCTAAATTAAATATTAAATTGCTTGTTTTCTTTTTTAAATTCAAAAACAATATTAATTAAAGAATATTATGTTGTGTTTATTATTTAATTTTGATCTTTTCTGTTATGTTCGTATTGTGCTTCAATAGACACGCAGTGATTTTTTTTTCTTTTGGTAGATTGAAATTTTTTTGAATACATTGACAAATTTTAAAATTAACCATGTAAAATCATTCAGAAATAGACTTATTTTCTGGGAGTATTAAATTTATAGTAAACATTTTTGCCATAAACTATGTAGCACTATTCATTTCTCATTTGAATATTTCTGTCACTTGTTACAAAAATCAAGTATTAGAACTTTTTTCAGTAAACAAATTTAACTCTGTTGGTAGGAAGGTGTGATTTTACTTCAGATGAAAATTCTAAACACTTGTGAAATGTCGTAAGCATAGATAAGTGTGAAAATTTATTTCAATTTTTATATGAAACATCGTACCATAATATTTCAGACATGATTAATTTAACTTAGTTTGCTTTTAAAATTTGTTCTTGACTATACAGTAGCATTAACGTAGACAGGAAAAGTGTATTTAATATTGTCGTAGCAGTACCTGCGTGAAAATCAGTTACTAAAACAATAAAAAAAAATTGTTAATGGAACGTGGCACAGAAATGGCTTTTAATACTTATTTTTGAATGACAACAATCAAATGTTTATAAATATCTGCATAAAACTTTCAGACTACTTTATTGAACATTTTTACATCTGCACTTATTAAACTCTTTTCTAATTATTGAAGCTGCAAAATAGTTATTAGAAGTGCTCTGAAGAGATCTCACCATGTTACTCAAAACTTACAACTCAATGAATAAATAACTCCGTTTACTGCCCTCTCGAGCATTTTAAATGATTTTACATCATACATATTGTACCATACATGTTGCAATATACAAATAACTTGCCAACTCATAAATATTGCCATATTAAAAAGAACAGTGCTTATGTTAATTTTATGAAACGCAATTCTGAATCTGAATTGTAAAATTAAAAGTTCATTTTAAAAAGTTCTTAATAATTGTGAAACTGCTCCGATAAATTTGTGAAATAACTTTCGGTCTCTATTCTTTTCTTTATAAAAATCTAGATTAATCGTATTTCCTCTTGTTTCATTAGTCATATTATTTATCTGAAAATTCATCTTCGAATTTCATCTAAATTTTATATTTAATTTTTCAGTTGATTTAATTTTTTACAACTTGATAACATTTGGTTCTCCAAAAAGCGTTAGTTTTTAATGAAATAGTGCATTTTTATATGTAATCATAATTTTTGTGATATAGTCAGGAATTATAATGTTGCATTCATTGTATTTTGAGAATGGGCAGTTTAAAACGAGCAGTTAGTGATTGTAATTGCACAAAGCCAATATACTGTTTTCACATCGATATTTTGAAGACCTGTTAATTTTTTTTCTGACAAGCAACAAACCAGAACAACGACTGAAATTTTAATTTTTCATGTCCATAGCTCCGTAAACATATGCAACTGAGGAGAAACTATATGCCAGAAATTGTCCGGTCTGCAGTATTTTCTTTATGAGGTAAAGAAAATGCCGCGGATTATTTTCCGATATCTCATCTGGCAACAGCAAATATCGATCCGTTTGCCTACGCGAATTTAAAAATAGATTTTTTTGTACCTTTTTTTCCCTTTACCACCTAAATATATGGCCTTACCTACTTCTTGGTCGTGTGAGCAGGCATTTTCCGGTGTCTTCGCAGGCGGGCGCGTAAAATGACTGGAGAGGAGGGGGTGGGGGGGCTAGTGTCAAGCGATCAGCTGAAGGGAAGGAGACTTGGTGGATGGTTCCAGCGATTTCCTGGCTTTTCGTGCCTTGTGAATTCACTCTGCTTGTATTTGTAAACAAGCAATAAAATAAGTCTTTCAGTATTTTTTTCAATGGAATTTAGAAGTATATTATTAAGTCTGGTCTTATTTGGTGGGAATTTTTAATATTAATTTTCAATATGTCAAGGTATACAATTATAATGAGAAATGTTAGACAAAGTACTTAATTGAAAAGAATGAGTAGTAGTGATAAACCGTATAGTCACAATCTCCAGAAACTATTTAGGCTGTTTCTTGTTTGATGGCTTCACTCGCTTGCCAAATTTTCAGTCTCATAACGTAGTATATATATTTTTTTAATCTGAGGTGTATATTGATGTGCATCTGAATTCAAAGTCACCAAGGTTGAAGTTACATTTTTGTGTCGTTTTAATACTTATAAACAGTTGCTCGCTCAAGGGATATGTAGCTTGGCCGAATGATCGGGGCGGGGGGATATTTATTTTAAAGCACATTTTCCGATGGAGAATGTTCGACTTTTAAAACAATCTTTCTTCTTGCGTAATCCTTGTGTCATCAGATTTTTGGAATGCTTCGCTGAAGTGATGTTTATTAACACGACACTACTTTCTTCAAGTTTCAGTGGGTCAATTTTTTGATATAATTTCGAGTAATACGTGCAAATTTTTTAGAAATATGTAGTTTCTGTGTACAATTTCTATATTTTTTGTTGATAGAGAAAAAGTAATGGCATAAAAAAAGCAACAAAGATACTTTAAGATGGTTATATTGTATTTATACTACGTTGTTTGTTCAGACATTATTTTTTGCTCACTTCCATCATACACTAGAGATTGGAAATAGGGCTGTTGGTAGTTCTTGATGGCGATATAATATTTAAATAATTTTAGAGCTCTTAATTATCAATTAATTTATTAAAAGAATTGATTATTCGAAGTAATCTTTTGTAAATGTTGAAAAACATCAATTTTTAAATTTCATATTGTTTTACCATAATTTATAAAATAGATTATAGACTAGACGGAAGAAAATAATAAATTAAAGAGTTGTTGAGAATTAAAGAGACCAATTGATTAGTCTTCAATAAAGTAGGAAATGATATTTTTTCATTCGAAAAGCAAGCAATATTATAAAAGAATTAAGATGCAGTGTAGTCACAAGAAAGAAAATTCTGGAATATGCATTGATTGTTAAAATATATTTCAAAGTACTTAGAATATTTTTATCAAAATCTCAAGCTTTTGACGTTTTTCGATATCGGCATTTTTGACCAGAAATTAAAGTGATCAAAATTTAATTTTGACCAAAAATTTATTTATTTTGAGAAATCTAGAATATAAGTAAAAGGTAATTAATTTCGTGGTGAAATTTAATATGATTGCATAGAATATGGATGCTAACTAAAGAACAGCCGGCCGATTGTTAGAATGTTTTACGTATGGTTTCAGCGCTAGTATCACTGCGTCCGATTCCTAAATAAAGCTTAAGTATTTGCATTTTTTAAAGTCCCTTGTGAATATCACAAGAAATGAAAGATTAATAAATTTTTATAACACTATAAGAGGTAAGACTAAAATAAAAGTTCCTTTCTAAGGGGAAAAATATTTCTCTGTCAAAAATCTGCATTTCTAAACAAAAATCGTAAAAGTGCGTATGGCGATAAATAGCTGAAGATTATGAAGTCACTAAAAATATCATGAAGCATTCATCATATATAAAATAAAATGTATAATAAATATGATTACAGATGCAGTTTTCCTTTTTTTAAAGTTTTCCTTCCTGCGCTTCATACTTTTAAGATTTTGTTTTTGGCCTCCAGATTTTAGATTGAAAAATATATTTTTAATATAATATGTTTAAAAGTCGTTTATATTTATTATTTTTATCGCGTCTGACTGATTTGAAGAGTTTTGTTAATCAAATAAATGAAATTATGTTATAGCATTGCATATGTTTTTAAATTGTTTATCTGAACTACGTAACTTTAATTAATATATGATTGATATTAAAACCTCTTTTTATTAGTTTTAGTTTTTGGTATCGTTCCCTTCCCTGTTTTCAAATATTAAAGGCTCAAATAAGATGGAGGGAAATTGTTCCCTTGCAGACAATTATTGGATAGTTTCGGAATGCTAGTGTGGAACAAATGAAGTGGCAATTATATTTTGTAGAATTTTTGTCACATATGTATTATTGAATGTCACGATTTTATACACTTTTTCTGCTATTGCTTTTCAAGTAAAATTTAATATTGTAACTCTTATTTCATTTCAGTTAAACGTGCCTATATTTAAAGTATTCCTTTCTAGTAATACTTTTTTAATGTAGTAAAATATATGTAGTTATTAAATTGCTTTTTATCTTGCAGTTTTAATTGAAACAACCAAAAATTCGCAGTGAATATAATGAAGTTGGGGAAAAAAATGCCCTTCTAACTGATTTTAAATTGAATAGTTCAATGACACGCTTGTTTAAATTAATCAATCCATTTTTGCATAATTTAATCCTTGAATTCCAATTCATTGAAGCGGAATTTTCTAAACGTTTGTCCTTCACCTTGATCCTGATACATTGACCTTGACATGGTTTGAGAAAATGCTTGATTTTATCAGGCAGTCAGTTCAATAAACTCGGTTTAGTGCAAAAAAAAAAAAAAAAAAAAGTCATTTTGTTGTCGGGAGTTATTATTGATTTTATAGTATTATTGTTATATTACTACAAATTTTAGCATTACAATAGACTTGATATTTTCGCATACGATAGGCTTATTTTGCATATAATGTCTTATTTTCTGTCCTGTTATTATATTACCTGTCTTATTTTTTAAATGAGATTTTTATTTGCTTTCAGGCTAACAATTAAATTAAAAATCATTGTTTCTTTTAATATTAAATTTTTTAACGCTTGACATAGAAACTTCTTTTTTTTTTTCTTTGCTGATTTTCTTAATTATTCAGGAAATCACATTTATATAAATTAGGTTTTGTCGAAATTGTTAGATTTTCTTAAAATTATTTTTTGACAATATCTCTTTTTAAGATGCTTTCATAAATTAAAACTTCAGCTCTATTTTCTCCTCAGGTTTCCGGAAACTTTCAAATGAAAAGTAGATCAAGACTTTTTAAATTGCTAGCCATGTCCTTATAAGAAGAAACGTCTGGCACTATCATTGTGTATTTGATATTATAAAGGCGTCTTTCTTTGCTGGTTACTAGAAAAGGCTCTAGTAGATCTTGACTGGTACTGGAGGGCCCACGTTCAAATTCAGTTTCGAAAATCAAACGTTCTCTCACTGATATGGTGTGGAAGTTTGGAAAGAGAATGCCGAGCCGTGATCTCCATCATTTAACTATGATTCTAAATTACGATGCCCGTCCAAAACAACCCTCCTGTTGTTTTAATATATCGTAAGTTAAGCAAACTAAACTTCAATATTGCATGTTCTATACGATTGTGCATCGATTCCCCCCCCCCTCCCCCCATCCACTCTTCCCTGCTATTATTATAATTGATACTTTGGAATATTATCCAATACAAAAGGTAAAATAAAAAAATCTACCTTGGATCCTACCTACATGGATTGGATCACCAATTAACACCAGTTATTTATGTATCGAATTCTATAGTTGTACTTTCGATAGGTTTGTCTAGACATGGCACTTGCGCACTTATGCAAACACTTCCTTTTATATGTACAATTTATTGGCGATACTCATATTTCAATTTACATATTATAAATTATATGCTATGCCACTAAATGTATGAATCGGAAACTATTTATCCATTTATTAATATTTTTCTGAATGATAATACACTTCATCGTAATATACCATATGTGCTACAATATACGTGCATATAGGCATCGCCCATAATTTGTATTCCATTCTGTTAATTTGATCGTGTATAATTATTGAAAGTATATTATAAGATTTATTAAACTTCTGCAGAAATTTTTTCAACACTTTTAACATACGCAAATAGGGAGTGTCCACTTGCACTCTTTCAACTTGATTGATTTGCACGGGAGGTACAAAGCGGGAAATTCCCTAATCTGTTGTGGGTTTGCCCCATATATTTGGGTTTTACCACCGCAGTCATTACCGGAAAAACTTGGGAAGAAAAAAATTGCGTGACAAATAAAATATATCTATTTTGGTCTTGGGGTAATTTTTTTCCCTTCGTCATAAAAATTTTTAGTTTACATTTGGTATTTTTATGCATGTTGGTATTATATTCTGGTAATGAAAAGTTAAAAGAAATTAGGTTAAGCAGTTTCGCAAATTTCTTTAAAAATAATGGAGCCATTTTTTTTTTCTAATTTAATTTGCAAAGTTTTGTAAATGATACCATGCAATGATCAGGGCATGCCATCATGATTACCTTTAAGAGTCTTCAATTTATGAATTGCAAAGCATGTTGAAAGATAGTACGTATATAAATGGTTTTGATGTGATTAAGCTTACTTCATCTAACTCTCACGATTCAGCATTCCATTGGAAACGAGACAATTGATGGATTCCTGTGACAGTTGGTCTCACTCCTGCAGCAGAAGAATTCTCAGCTGCTGTATAGTTTATAGAAAGGAGTGGCCTTTTGCAAACCCTCTCGAAAGCGCGTCCAACATGAGCTCATTAGAATGTTTGGTCGGAAATCAAATTATTTAGTTCATTCACCAAATATTTTCAAGATAATTGTTGACCAGATGTGGCCTTCTTGGATGAACTCGTTATTCATAAAAGTGAGTTGATATCTAATTATGACTCTGAAGAAATGAAACAAGAGCTGTAACATCTTCTTCCTATAACTTTAAATCCTCAAGGAACAAAACAGAGGATAAAATGATGAAATCTTTTTTTATCAGAACAATCCACATTTTGGAGTTTGGGAATCAAGATGTCAAGTTCTCTCCAGTTGCAGATACATTTGGGATTAGAATCCAAGCTGTATCACCAACCGTTTCATGGTCTTACTGCATTTAACAAACTTAAAATTATGAATTATTAAATATTAAAAATAAATTAAGGGATTTGTACTCATGTACGAAATGTTAACGGAATCTTTGAATTTTGCAATTCTGTTCTTATACGTTTTTATTTAACTCGACTTGTTTCATGTTTTAAAAAATGAAATTTTGCAATCGATTTTGCAGTTATTTCCCGATATGCTAGAATTTTGAAACTTCTGCGTATTTTGCGCAATTTTAAATATGCAGATGTTAATTTTTGGTTAATCGATTATGAGGAATTTTAATTCCATGCATATGCAGCAATTAGTTGGGACATTGAGAAATATATTTCAAAATTAATTATTATAATTAATTACAAAATAAAATAAAATTTCTTTTTTTAATTCTCTAGCAACTTTTTTTTAAAAAAAACTTTAATTAATGTAAAAAAATCTGAACGAAGCTCTCGTTATCAAATTATTATTGAATTATTTTTTTAAATTATATTTGAAGCATAAATCTACTTCATATATTTATAGTTTAAAACATAGCTATAGTATCTATTCCATTTCCGTCTTGCAATTTAATTCTTATATTCAAATGCTTACACTTTACTTTCTTATCCTGTCGAATTAGAATGTACTTAATTTAAGAGCTGCTTAAAAATATTTATTTTTATTATACAATGATTTATAGTATATAAATTGCTAAGCTTCATTAGTCGTTTTGCAAACTTATTTTAAAGGATTTCTTTTCTTCATGGTTGGTATGGTAACTTGATTCATATTCATTAAATAGTTTAATTATCTCTACAACAATGTAAGGAAAGCTTTTGCAATAAAAATATTTTAAACTGAAACTATAGAACAACACTTTATCTTAAAAACTTTTTTGTAAGCACCAAAAATATCTTTAATGTCAAGACTTTACAAATGTGTGGGTATAATACTTAATTTGTAAAAATCAAATCATATTTTAAATACCAATATGTTTTTCAGGGAAGAATTTATCTTTTGATAAACATATAATCCTGTTCTCTAGTTATATTCGTTTGCTTTGCGAATTCCAAGTAACACATTAACCTCTTGTCGAGACGTGTGAATGAAAGCTCTTTTCAACGCTGAAACACCTAAAAATACAACCATTCAGATGTTTTCTTTGTTCCACATCTGCTTAACCGCGACTAAAAAAAGGTGATAAAAATACTTGGCTTTGAAATATATTGAGTATGTAGACAAAATCCGTTGAATTGTTCAATTCAGAGAAAATGCATCTCTTAGCTCGAGTCTTTAAATATTGAACATGTCTTGTGCGTATGTAATGAACAGGGGTTATTTGTACTACAGAAGAATTTTAGAACTTTGTACAACGAAAATTTGATGAAACCACAGATCTACCAGAAATCCGGTATCAGTCTAAAAATTCGAAGGAAGAAAAACTGGATGTAGAAATAAATGTAATAATAAAGCTGCATTATTTAAAATTTTAAAAAATTAAATAAAGAATTTTATATATTTAACAAATCAAATAGTATAAGACAGCACATAGCTTATTATAAATAGAAAAATGAAACAATTTACACTCAAACTTTCAAAAATTATTTTATCTTTATTTATTTATTTAGCGTTTTTATTTTTAATTGAATTTCTGTTATTTTCTTATATGTTTTGTCTTTGCAGATCTGAGTCAGGTATTTTGAAATTAAAAGTTAAAAACGAGTAAAAAAAATATGAAGAATTTATAACAAAAATTTTCATAGGAAAAAGTTTGGCTGAAGGTATATATTATGCGGTTAATATATTTATATTCAAAAGTATGTATCGAGAAATTGGCTTAAGTAACTTTATAATTTATTTTTTTTCTATTCTAAATTATAGATTTTTGAAAGGGGGGAAAAAGCAATGTAAGAAATACTTTGTTTAACGTTATTCATTTGATCCAGGTTAATCAATTCAAATTATTCATTCTCATTCCGTTGATATCCAGATCGTGTTGCCATCTAAGAACATATGTGTGCAATACGAGTGCAAGTGATGACACCTGTTGATTATTAATGCTTCCGGTGATGTCGAATTGCATTACCGAGATTGAAAGGAAAGGATAACTTACATCAATGATCAGTCCATTTTTATTGTACGACTTCTACATGAGTTTGAATATTATACAGAACATTTAATGTACCGGAGAATGCCGCGCTTCAATTAAAATAATAGATTTTTTTACCTGTTCATTTACGTGGATAATTTTCAGAATTTCATCTCTTGTGTCTGTTAGGGTGATGTATCGGAACGCGATAAATCAAAAACACTATATGACTGAAACTTGATATGTATTCTTAGTACCAAATAGCTAAATAATGTTCTTAGAGCAACCTGTATAAAATCTAAGGACAAATCCGGCATTTGATTGACAGTTTATCTATTTGTGCACAGTTTGTGCACGATGTTAACAGAAATTGATGGATAAATGATGGGGGTTTTGATGTTCAGGTTAAAATCGATGATTTGTATCAAATTTTGGACTAATTCCTTTAACGGGAAAATGTTTTTTTTCTATACTCGATTTCCATTGCTATATTATGAAAATGAAATAAAATAGCGGCATAGTTACAAACATACAGAGGGTCCTACGTCGAATGAAACTATTTTATACATTTTTCTTTATTACTTTTCTTTGCTTGTTGGAAATCCATTTATTTGTGTGCACTTTATCATAAATAATTTAAAATTTTGAAAATGCTGTCAACAAATCTTTTAATGCTATAAATTGACATTAAATAAATAAATCTTAGAACTTCCGATTTTTTAAAATTTAATTTTAAGTCGCTTTGGTATATTTTGTTTTCCACTTTATGATCGATTGACAGTGAATCCGTGTCCTTTTAGTTATTCTTAAACTTTTAGGGTACATTTTCAATCTTATTTCAACAATGGTTGGAAACCACAATTCCAATTTTTCAGATCGTCCCACTCGCATTCTGAGTACTCATCCCTTATTTTATACTAGTCGTCTTTGCTGATTGATTTCTTCGCCGGGAATATTCATTATATTTAATTTCAGTTAAATCGCTTAGACTATGATTCCATCAAACAGTTTTTCTCTTAATTCATCTGTTTCCTTATGGAAATAAATAAATTAAATTATCATTATGATATTTAAACTTTCTTTTAAAATTATTGGGTTCATCGCATTGCACATGTTTAATCAACCGAGAAAAACTTTCTACTCTTATAAAAATCGAATATTTACGAAAATTTGTTGAAGGCCCCAGCCGGAGGCTAATGTAATACATTAACCTTTGTGTACTCTCTCTTTTCTGACTTCCGCAATATTGCAAATTCACTTTTTATTTATCTTATAAACTACACAGAAATCAAATAGAATCTTTCTTCCTTAGTTTTCAACAATAGAAGAAGAAAAAATGCCACGATTAAATATTTGATAAAACAATGAAAATTCTTTGAATTTCAGGTCAACGATGTAATCTGTTGTTGAAAATTAGGAGAAAAATGTTATAGTTTGAAACGGTGTGAAAACCAGTTTTGTACAGTAATATTTTCGAAATTTAAAACGGAAAAATGTCAGAATTAAGTACAATTTTTAATTAATTAAAACTGTAATTAAACTTCTCTGATGTGCTCATTTCTATCATCCAAAGTACATATGTACCGAATTTCGTCGTTATTGATCAAACGGCCTGCCTATTGAGCGCCAACATAAACATTCGTCTTCATTATTAGTACATATATTTTAAATTGTTTATTATTGTAACTTTTGAATACTAGTTGAATTTTATTTGCCATTTCTTTAAAAAAATTATCGACGTGACTAATATTAGCCCCCCCCCCCCTTGTTTCCTAGGATCATGGTTGATTTCATAAAAGTACAATTTTGTAATATTATGGAAATAAAATTATGAACAAAAATATATTTGTGATTTAATAATAAAATTGCCAGAAAATGGCAATTTCATAGAAAACAAATACTTGGTATGAAAGATTGCTATGTTTGTAATAAGGGATATAGATGTTGCCTCTTACAAAAATGTGGTGACTTAAAAAATTTTCCTTGGTTAAATAATTTCTTTTTGACAGTAAACATAAAAGATACATGACGAAAATCATCAACATCAATCCTAATTTAACGAACATAATTTTTGAATTATTTAAAAAAAATTTATTAATAGAAATATTTAGTTGTTCATCTTCTAGATGATATTATTTTTGATGTTCGTTATCCTGATTAACTTCCTGATTTTAGAAAACTCGATCCCCCCCCCTCGTTTTACATTATTTCTTTAATATGAATTTTCAATAATAGAATAGTACATATGTATGAATCTATATTGCTGGTGATATTCACTGCACATTATAAGCATCTATTATTCTGCCGCTTTTAACATGTATACGATTTCAAAGGATCTTGAAGTGGTCATTGAATCTAATGTTATTTGTATATTTACAGTAAGTTAGAGCAATAACTATTTCGAAATGATCATTGGATAAATGCAAGATAATTCCGATTCGTTTTGGGTGGGGAGTATTTAGCTCTCCGGATTTTAATCCCCTCACTCCTCGCAATTGTAAAAAGGACCCAACAACAGAACGTCGCGGGGAGTGCGAACGGAAGCGGGCTGTCTGAAGGCCGTGGATGGGAAATGACCCATGTCGGCGCTTCCCGCCAATTCCTATCGATTCACCTGTCTACCGCGTCACTCACCTGCACCCCTCCCCTCGGCCCATCCCCTGGCTGGAATAGAACGCGTGTTATAAGAGAGGGGAATATTATTGACCGATTATTTTCATAACTGCAGCTGTTGTGATGCGATTGTTAGTGTTTTTGCTAATGCACGCTGCACACAAGTTCCCGATTTTGTTGATGGTTTCTTAAGTTGGATTCCAACCGGCCATTATGGCAACATCTCTTCCATTCGATTCCTATTAATGTATCTTGATTTTTATATCATTATTGTTTAAAAAATCACATTAACTTATTAATTAATAATGAGGTAATTTGTTAAATTACCTTAGTGCTGATTTTTTAAAATTTATTTGTGAATAATACTTCGTTTTTGTATTTATTTCCGGTCATGAGTGAGAAAAATCTTTAAAACTACATTAAATTTTAAACAAAAGCATCAAAAATTTAAAAAACAAGTTTTAAATTTTCATTTTAAAACTTTGTGAATTTTTTTTTATTATTTATTTAATTTTTATTTGGGTTGTATGTCAAAAAATTAACGAGACACCTTTAATACCTAAAAATAAATTTTGTGTATTTTTATTTGATAATGTTTGCAGGCTGGCGTGCAATCTATATATGACAACGTCTGACATGCACTTTTTAAAAAGCGACCAAAATATTATACATAGCAATTCTCCAAACTACTGAATTTGACAGTTAGTCACCTCATAGATAATAGTGCTCTTTAAGAAATTTTTCTTTCAAAATTTAAATTAGATTTTTAATTAAAAATTAATTGAAGTTTTAAAGTTTGCTAATATTTTAGAGGTATATTATCGCGTGAAACCATATTTGCACATTGCTTAAAAGTTAGTTTTTCAGCTAGAGGAATTTTATTGTGCGACTTAAAATCATGAAATCAAGTGAATCAGTTTATTGCAGATCAAAAAGAATATATATTACGAAATAAAAATAGAAATGAAAATCTTAATACAGGGATAATGTTTAGCAAAAGCATGCGATTGAATGTTTTGATAGATGAGTTTGAATTCTATTGTAGCATTTAAGAACGTAGTTACAAGTAATGTATCAGATTAAATTTTTTTTAAAAAAAATTTAAATTAAGGAAAAAATTGTATGAAATTAAAATTTATATCATTAAAAAGGTAAATTTTTGAATCTTAAGTTAATACAAAGACTATTTTTGTAAGTTGTTTTGGAAAAAATACACATCAATTTCCGTAAACTCGTAGCGATTACTCTCTGGCGATGGTTAAGTCTCTTTTTGCGCTCAAGTAACTTTCTGCTTGGAGCCTATTTCTTGATTTCTTTTACATCTTCATTCCTCTAATAGAATGGACTTTTTGATGACTCGGCGAACCCTCTCCAGAACATTTTTGATAATATTTTATAACCGCATTAAAGCAAAGAGTATAGCTAAGCATAGACTTGAGTTCGATGCAGCTGTAAAAATGTTCAATGAAGCAGTTTGAAATTCGTGCGATTATTTGTTTATATTAGACTGTTGCCACTCAGCAGTGAGCAATAAGAACGATTTTTATGCGTCGTATCGTTATATATTATTACAATAAGTTTTATAGTTTTATTAACTTCGTTTATATACATGCACATTGTGACAATAATAGAAATTTCTTTCTGTCACATTTCTGTCATTTCTTTCCACCAATTTAAAATTTTTTTTGCATAATTGCAGCAAGATTATTAAAGTAACTGGAAACAGCATATTACCCTACTCATCATCTAATTTTAAATCACCCATTTAGGTTCTTTTATATGGCGATAATGTCCCCTCCCCTCCCCCCCCTTTTTTTTGGGGGGGCCGGATGGGGGCTCAGGTGACTGTGAGTTTCTGACCGGTAGCGTATCGGAAAGCTTCCGAAATGAACACTTGATGGAACGTGACGATTCACAAACTAATCACTGTTGGCAATCAGTTGATTTACAGAAAATGTTGGTTATATTTAATTTCATTTAAATATAACTTCATGTCCATGATTCCATCAAATTATCAAATATTAAAGCTGTGTTATTTTAACTGTCCTACATATATTTTGTTCATAAACATTTATAATGGAAACTAGTCCCATGTTACCATAAGTATTATTAAAAACGGAAGTTATCTTGTTCATCTGTCTTCTAAATTTCTCGGTATTGCGACTTCTTCTTCCCTATTGTTCGCTTTGTAGGCTGCATAGATCCTTCTTCTCTTTAACTTTCAGGGGAAGAAAATCACATAAGATATTTGATGAAACGATGAAAATGGTTTGAGTTTTAAAGCAATTATATGATCTATTGTAGGAAATTTTACCAAAAAATATTTTTTAAAAAGTTGTCAAAAATCGAGAAAAATTTTTCATGTCTAATTATTGAATTGATATTATTAAAAAAATAATTATATAGATTTTGAAACGGTGTAAAACCCAGTTTTGTACAATAATATTTTTGAAAGTGGAAATTATCGTAGAAAAAAATCATTCCGAAGTGCGTCCACTTTCCAAGGCATATATGCGCTGAATTTGGTAGCTGCAAGTCTAGTAGTGTGTCTTATTCAACTTCAACACACACAGACATATTTATTTTTATTATTATTAGAGATTGTCTTTTGTTGATGTACAGTATATTTAAATACAACAATAAGAAGAAAATAGTATGGCGAAGAAAAAAAAAGTCAGTTTGAAAGTTTTACTATTTCGTTACCCAGTGATATATATTCAGATATTTTTCTTGAGAAGGAAATAATAATAATAATGCCACATTTTAATCGGATGTTCATCTTGTATTATCTCACTTTATAACCTTTTTATAATCTTTCTCATTAAGAGGTACAACGTAATTGGCTTCATACCAAAATTAAATTTCTGTCAAGTTTCCTGTTGAAATGAAATCTGCAATTTAGATTCTGTCAGCTTCGCTTTTTCTATACCTTTATTTAACTTTACTTATTTCTTGTTTGTAAAAATGAAATTTTACTGTCGATATTTTATTCACTTCCTAATGTGATAAACTTTTTAAATTTTGTATAATGTATTCTCAATAATATTACATTATTTAAACATTTTCAGAATTTATTTATTAATTAATCAATTCCTTCAATTAAATTTTATTCTTTAAGCTGAGTAGAGAAAAATTGATTTTGTGACTTTATAGTTGGTTAATGGTGAATTATAGAGTATAGATTTTTCTATTTTTTAGTACACTAATAAATGTGTTTTTATAATTGATAATTTATTTTTATGACAATGATATATAGAAATAAATTATTATATAATTTTGCATTCTACACATATATTTGGAATAAATTTTCAATTTTCTGGAAATTTAATGTAATCCAGTTTGAATCTCAAAACTTTTATTACGTTTTAAAATTTTGAACTAAGATTTAATTAATGTTGTCTAGGAAAACTGATGAAATGTTTTCTATTAATTGAATAAAATTTCCATAGTACAAAACTTTCGTACCTTTCTTAGTTTTTCTTTATTTTTTTATGTGCCTACATATTATGCATGTGCGCTTTAGTAATAAAAAAAATGAAATCTAAATTGGCTACAGTAAATTCAACAAGATCTACAGGTTTATAAATTTTTTTTATAAAAAAGATAGCCAGAAGGCTATATAAGTTCATTATATTTAATATTTTAACATGACGGTGAACAAATTATTATTTTTAATTGATTGCTTGTTAAATGAATGTTTTAATTTTCCGTATGCTTTTTTAAAAAATATTATAAACGAAGTTGAAATTTTACTTCCATTAATTAATTAGAAACAATGGTTCTTTTCAAAACTTTCTCGAATTTTCTCTGATAAAGTTATTATCTTTTTCTTTTGCATAAACTTGTGATTAGAAGGTTACGAAGTTATACAATAAATTTAACCTTTAAACTTAATGCAATATTTAACTAAACAATGTCAATGGCCGTTGAGAAAAATAAATTTAAAAAATTATATTTTCATTCAGTATTTATATTTTAACAGTATAATGTGACCTAGAATTATCGAATTTGGCTCAAATATAATTTGGAGAAAGGAAATATGCATCTCTTAGCAATTTTTTAATTATTAATTATCTTTGCAATAAAACCAATCTTTTTTTTCTTACAATTTTTTTTTTCTTCTATTTTTTAATAATTTCTTTTAAAAATTTTAAGCGCATTTTACAACAATATATTTCATTGTTGAAGTGAAACTAAAGTCATTTTCATTGACACTTGAATATTTAAATATAACCCCCCCCCCCCCATTGTTGATGATCAAAGTATGAAGTTACGACTAATGTTTCCGTTATGATTATATTTCCATTATAATTATGCTTTTAATAAACTTTTGATATTTGTTGTACTCACAAGTAAGTACAACAATGTTTTAGTTTTAAGCAATAGTGAAAATATTTTGAAGGATGCTCATTTTTAAATATTGATGCTCTTTCCTCTGATATAATTTGTTGTATAAAGATATAGACAGAAAATTGGGGAAATAGCA
Organism: Argiope bruennichi; assembly: GCF_947563725.1. Lineage (NCBI taxonomy): Eukaryota > Metazoa > Arthropoda > Arachnida > Araneae > Araneidae > Argiope > Argiope bruennichi. The sequence goes on from NC_079154.1 coordinate 65,348,917, forward strand.
TAGCACAGTGAACAAAATGACTTAAGGCGTCTAAAATAATTTGAATTATATGTGCATTAAAATCTGAAATTAAAAAAAAAAAATGTGTTTTGTTGAGGAATGCATCAAAGCTTAGTTAAATAAAATATTTAATTTAAATTTTTGCAACCATTCATCTCGGCGAATCAACGGGTTATCAACGACAGCTAGTATTACATAAATTTGGATTTTTTTAAAAAAAATATATTAAGTTTCTAATAGCTTGTGTCTTTTAATTCAAACTTGCACCCTTTCCCTTACTCTGGTCATTCAGTAGTCTTTGAAGATTATAATCTCATTAACATAAAAGGAGCATTTTATTTAAAGGCTTGTTTTATTGACTAAAAATGTTATATCTTAACCAATCGTTACCAGACTGTGCTTGGATTTTAAAGTACTCTCCATTCATGAATAATTAAAACTCCGCACGTACGACGTCATTGTAAACTGCCCTTCCCACCTCTACAAATTTGCATTACACGCATTTTCCATGTCTCACGGGCGTTTTATCAGCCAAAAACATGGAAAACGACACACGGTATCTCTTTCTGTAAAATGAGAGCTGAAGCTGATGAACACGTACCAACGTTTCAGCGATCAAAGGATTAAGTTTTTAAAAAAAGTCAGTCGCATGTTTAGATTTTTTCCCAACGTAGTGTATTTTTAGAAAATAATTACTTCGTCTTTTTATCGATCTGTTTATGTATTATTCATTATTAATCATTTGCGATGCGGGCGTGGATTGAAAGTTGGAGATGAATCAATAATTGCTTGTGTGCATGTATTTGTGTTAGCAATTTTATACCCATGTTAGGCAAAATGTACTGAATCCGCAAATTATAAAAGCCCATGCGTTTTTTTTTTAATTAAATAAATTTGGTTTTGTTTTCTAAATTTCTTTTTTTTTTGTTTGTTTAATTGCAAGATAGTAATATAAAAGATAAAATTATGCTTTATTCATTTCCAGATCTCAGCTGGGATTTTCTTGAAATATTAGTTCCCAAAAGAAGTCGGTCCGAAAAATTTTAATTGGCTAATTTCTTGTGTGCTGTTTTTTTCCCCTCCTTTTTGCAGTTTTAAACAAAAAAGATTTAAAATTCTCGACTTTGGGCTGATTATTAATATAAAATTATGAAAATGTTTTTAAAAATTTGTAAAACTATTCCATGTGAAGTAATATTTTTTATTTTCCCCCACATTATGCGTTTGGATCAAAACTGAGAATTATATTGTAATTCTATTTAAAATTTAATTTTTTTAGAAATATTTTTATCCGTATGCATTGAATTTTCTAAACAATTTCGCGTTTTTCTCAATTAAAATTAACTTTTCACTACCTTTAAAAATTCGAAACTAGAAAGTTTTATTTTTTTGGGTTATAAATTTTTATGTAATTTTTTCTAATTTCAAGCGCATTTAAATCTGAAAAGAATAGAGCTTTCAGTCAATAAAAAAAATTCTTATTCTTCTAGACCTATTAAATATTTATGTTATGAAACATAACTGTTACGAAAAATCTTTCGAGGGGGAGTATAGTGAAAAGTCCAGAAAACTCACAAAGATACCCTCCCCCCCCCTTAAGAAAGCATGGAACATGGGTAGGAAAATATAACCGAAGCGAACGCAAGACAGCATTTTGTAAACTTGAAGAAACACAAACAATAAATCCTTAAATGAATAATAGCACAACACAATATTGCTCTGATGGTAAAGAGGGAGCTTTCATCATCAAGATACTCCTAAGAGAGAATTCAATTGACTCTTCTGTGTGCTTCCAGTGTTATACCTTTCACGAGAGAGTTAAAAGCTTCTAAAAAATGCCGTATCTGACCACATAAGAGATATCGCTAATTTGCCTGTGCTTTCGAGAAATGTTCTAAAATGTCAGTTTTAAAGCATACCTTTTTTTTCAATAAAAAATAATGAAATTAATTTAAAATCTCTTGCTTTGCCGCCCTTAAAAATCTTAATAATTAAGGAAATAAGGAAGGAGTGTTTAATCCCAATCTTCGATAAATCATAATAGTAATCCGTCAATTTTCCTTTTAAAATGTAAAATAAAATTGCCATTATTAATCTATTGAATGGTTTTAACTGAAACCTTTTATTCGTGCTTAGGGAAGTAAATTGATTCTTTATTTGCCGTCATTGATTGGAAATGCAGCAGTAATATTATCTCCAAATTTTCTACAATAGTTGCTCATATGTTTCCTTGTTTTTATTTAAAAGTTTCAGGATAAAGTATGTTAAATTCTTCTATTTCTTTATTATATCATCATTTTTGGCAATCGTTTTTAATTATATTTCTTTTATTTTTATGATAATCTTTTATTCAGTACATTTTATACCATCATCGTGGTTTTAACCGTTGTGAGTATTTTCCGATTTTCTAATAAATTCCACTAAATGAACTATTCTTAGTGTATTGTTTTAGTAAGACACGACACTTGAACAATTTTCTAATTATTTAAAAAAATATTTATTTATGAAATTTTTATAATTTATAAATTACACTTTCAGTTTATTAAATTAAAAATATAATTAAACTAAATCGTTATAATTTTTTTAAAAAACTTGAAATGTGTTTTTTTTTTAATCTTGGTATTTTTTTCAAATATATACTTTAATGGTTATAAAATATTTTTCTCGTCTTCTTCAATTTTTAATACTAACAATATTATTGTCCCATTTAATATCACTTAAATTTATTTACCCTCATTAACTTCCACTTCTGTATTTTTTTTTCGAATATTAACTTATATGTATCATTATTGTTCAATTCTATTATTTCTATTTCTTCTATTATTATTATATTTTTGTTGCATTTTTTAAAATTAATTTATTATTTTCAAATACGGAAAAATTATTCATCCGTAGTTTTTAAAACATCAGCCTACTTTTTTTTCACACAATCATTTCTTCCTTTCACATGAATTCCTTTAAAAGATTCTAAAATACATCTTCTATATTTCAAATTTTTAGCTTCTATATCACATAAACCTTTTTCTTTTTTGAAATAGAACCGATGCTATCAATAAAAGAATGATAATTTTCATGATTTACTATAATCATAAGGATTTGCTTTCAAAATCCGTCATTAGTCTAATAAAGTTGCTTTTGGTTCGAAAAAAATTATTTTTATTATAATTATAAATTTATATTATAGAGAAGTAACCTTAGAAATTTAATATTTCTGAAGAATCATTTTTTTGGTAATTAATTTTTTAAAAAGCTAAATAATTTCGAAGTTGACTAAAAGTTTATTAGATGAAATTCAAGAAGAAAATGTTGATGTAATTCATGTGCTAAAAAATTTTAAGTCAAAAGAATCCAGGGAGGAAACTAATTATATAATATATATGAGAAATGTGCATTTTAACTGTAGATAAATTTAAAGATAGAAAAATTATTGATAAATATGGAAAAATAATAATTATTGAATATAAGAACACAAATGATGAAGAAGAAAATGATGGACATTAAATTTTGATCTAAAATTAATCGAAACAAAGTCGACTGGAATAAAACTTTGTAAAAAAAGCAAATAATAATAATTACCTGCGACGACAGACAAAGAAAACATTTTATTAAAAAAATAGATTTAGTCCAACTATATATATTTGTATAATTTTAGTGGGAAATAAATGTTTTAATAATAATAATAAAGTGGTGCTCTAATAATAATAAAAATTAGAAACTTTTTCATTTGTACTTCTTGTTCCAAAAATATATTTTCTTAAATTAAAAATTAAAAAACAAAACTGTATTTATTGCTTTTTGCGCAATATATTTATCTAATCTTTTGAAATTGATTTTTTTCGGAAAGTATTTCTTATAGAATTTGTCTTTATGAATACAGTTTTAAGAGAAATAATATATATATTTTACCATTACCAAACTGCTGTATTTGGTATTGATTATTTTATTAAATTTAGGTTGATTATTTATTATTAAGTTCCAAATATGGTTTCATTATACAAAATTCTGAATGTTCTGATTGATATCTGAACATTCGGATTCGAAGAGGCGCATTTGTCCGCCTTGAGATTTCTGTTATAAAAACCAATGCCTACAGCACAATCGATGAAAACTATAGATTTATAGTATACTTTATCCTTTTTACCCTGCCTATCATTCATAACTTTTTCCAGAAGCCCCAAATTACAATCTCTCTTACGTATCTTATTAGCAAAGCACCAACCCTATTTTACAACTTACTCCAATGAAAGACAAGTTACTATGAAAAGAAAATAAAAGACGGCGAGAAGTATAGAGTGGAGTGGAGGAGGGAAGGGAAAGGTGTAACACAACCTGGGGTGGTGCACCTTGCGTGAATCGAACGGAACCGCGCATATGATTTTCGAATAACAGGAACGGAGCAAAACGCCTCTGGTGTGTAAAGAAAAGTATGAAAAGAACATAAACTTTTTTTTCTGCATCTGACACCAGAAAATGTAAAATAGGTGTCACGTTGGAATAAGTTAAGAAAAAAAAAAGTTTTGGTCGTTATTGTTGACTTAACGTATCCCCCGAACTACATGAAGTTCTTTCCGGAACTAATAAACAAACTGTAGGGTAGTGAATTTAGTAAAGGGCGGGCCATATAATGTAAGCGAAGAATTTCTTGCTTTGTTTTTTTAATGTCCTTTATTTGTGAAAGTTTATCAGTTATTTGCTTTATTTTATTTAGCTTCTTGTGTGAAGCTACTAATAAACTTTCTGGTTTCTTTATCGAAAAGAATCTCTTTAAGAATGCTGCCTCATTTTTATTGTTCTTGGTGGTAATGAATGTGAGGGTTTCGAATAACGACAATTAACGTCGTTTGGCGCCAGTGATATGAGGAATATAAATGGCGGTATAAAATTTAAAGCAGTGCATAGAGAAAAGGAAAAATACATATTGATAATGTTGTGTTTTTTTTTCCCTCGTGACATTTTTTGTTTTTTTGTTTATAATATGTGAAGATTATTATTAACCATCGTTAAGGAACGCCAAAATATAACCGTTTGCACTATTTATTTTTGTTGACTTTTAATTTTTATCTTTTTTATTCTTTTACATTAAAATTGAATATATACTTTTTATGTATTTTTTTTCCCTGTACGTGACATCTCTGAGAAAGTTTTAGTGTACTTTATAGTACCATTTATTATACCATTAATATTTATTTTATAGTACCATCACTTTATTATTCATACTTTAGCGTCTTCATTTATTCACTTTCAAAAATTTTAGAATTTCTTCTGCTTGTTGCCATTTGTAGGAGGAAATTTGTTATTGGTTATTTTTTTTTAATATTTCTTTGGAGTAAATCAATTTTTTCTATCAACCATTCTTACGTATTGTGCAATATACATTTTTCATGATGAAATTTTGAATCATTGCAGTATGTAATGAAATACTATTGTGACCATTATTAAATGGCTGCTGTTTTCAGTGTAAATTATAGGCCAAACGATCGTGGTTTTCTTCTCTAATGACCTGCGAGCAGAAAGTCAGAAGATGAAATCACGATTAAATTAATAACAGAATTTTATTTTTAAAGTGGCAAAATTTATTCCTGCCATATCATGAGACTTAATTCTCGTTTAATGTATTTTTTTTATTTAACTTACAATATTTTTCTAATTGCCCTTCCTGACTAATGTAAAATATAATAATTTAGAAGGGAAAATAAATTATTTCTTTTAATATTCCATAAATAGCTTTCGCATAATTCATTGTTCAATTTAAAAGAATCCTAGACAAAGCATGCTATTTTTTTCCCTCATGAAATTAGATGTTCTCATAAATATTTTTATTTAGTAATAAATGAACTCTTATAATTGATCTTTTTTATTATAAATGTTTTATACATGTTGATATGTGTTCTAAACTCCGACTTTTATTTATAGGCATTTTGAAAATGCCACTCTCCCACTGTTGTAATTTCACATTCGTTTTATGTGCAAGAATAACCGTGTTAGGGCCGAAAGGGTTTAAACTACAAATAATAGGCTTCCAAAAAATTCCTTAATTGAAAATGTTAAAGATGTAGGAGAAAGCGATTCGAATTTGTTTTCTGAAATATCGTTTTACTTTAATGTTCTGCTTAAGTCTAAACGAAGACGATAAATTTTACCATCTGTTTCTTTTTAATACTGCTCTCTCTAAATCATGTTTGCAAATTCATGAAATTAAATCAGAATAATACAAAATGCGACATATGTGTTGAAAATGATGTATTTTTCAAATGTAAATTTACTAATTATTATAATAAAAAGTCGTTCTGTTAAAGCCATGTCTACATTTAAACAGATAGCGCTGTGAGGTATTTTGAAGGATTTTTGCATAACGTTCAAAATACTGGTGGTATGTCATGCCTTAAAAACGGTATAGTATAAAATAGTTGAACTGGCTTTATCGAAATCTTAATAAAGGTTTTAATATGTGTGATATCATCTATAAAATAATAAAGTTTAGTCGTATATATATCAAAGATTTATTGAATTATGTAATTATGATCAAATGTGTCGGGCATCGCTATTCTTATAAAATTTCTAATTTTAAGGGATGTTTTTTTTTGGTAGAATATTTTAATAATCTTTTTTTTTTTTTTTTTTTTGCATTCATAGCACATAATTATTTCTTGCAAAGTTAACTATAAATTTGTTTTTTAAGACGTTTTAATAATGCATTATTTCCGCTTTGAACGTCAAATATTTTAATGTATGTACATCCCACCCTTCGTTTTAGACTCATAAAACCATAAGCTTTATATATATATAACTCCGTCTCGTTCTTTTAAGGTAAATATCGCATAGTCTGCGGACAAAATAAACAACAGATGCAGTTGTTATGGCAACCGCCTTGATTGCATCTGAAGGAAGGGGGGGGGATGAAGGAAGGACGAAGAAAACTGAAAAGCTTCACGCACGCACGCACACACACACACAACATTGATTCCTTCCTTGCTTGGTTCAAATACTTCGCCCTCCCTATCTATTAAATAGAATGCGCTTAAGAAAAAGGCGGAGGAGACATGTGTTAGTTGTAAATAAATCTGACCATAATCGTATATAACATCTGTATGGTGGATTTATATTTTGTTATCTCGTGCTGACCAGACAGTTGCCGTTTCCTTGCTCCACTGGACAATCTCCAAATCAACAGCATTGCCCACGTTTTTTATCGCCAATTCATTCCTAAACCAGACTGTAATAATAATAAAGATACTTTCTCCTTCTTCCGCTGCAGTTTTGAAATTGTTTCCAGTTTTTTTTTTTTTTTTTTTTTAATTATTATTTTGCTAAAACATCGTATGAAAAAAAAAAATTAAACTGAAAAGATTTAATGTCGTTTGCTTTATCTAGCTTAGATATGTTACAATTTTACAAATAATTGTGATGGTTAAATTTTATTTTTCTTTTTTAATACATAATTGAGAAAAAAAGCCGTATATATATATATATATATATATATATATATATATATATATATATATATATATTCAATTCCTACTATTAGCTCACACTCTCTCTCTCTATATATATATCTCTTGTTCAAATTTTCAATCGTTAATAAAATACTTTTTATTCATCCACTCAAGTTCAAATACATTTTTTTAAACTTGTAGTGGATGACACTTGATGTTAATACAGTTTTTTAAAATATTAATTAATTAATTAATATCCAGTAATTTCTATTTGCTCGCCAAATCCGTCGCCTAGTTTGTCACCAATTTTGTAATTATTTACTAAAAAGTAACTAAAAAAAATTGTTGACTAAGTAGGAATTGACTTAAAAAATTTTGTTTTGTATATTACTTGTTTTTAAAAAAGGAAAGGTTTTTTTTATAGTGACCGTCCTGTTAAATGAAGCTTCACTATCGCAGTTTTATTAAAGTCTAATACATCCAGCGTTGCTCGAGATGAAAATATTTTAATGCCTGTTGTGTGTGTGTTACATTTATCTCACTTAGCTTATATGTGCATCGTTAGACAGGAAAAAATTATTTTCTTGTTTTTTTATTAATGAAAAATTAACTGTTTCATTATCACTTCATTAAAGCTTTTTCTTATACTTCTGACTTGAATATTTATAACAAAGGTTAAAGTGTTCGCTAATTAAATAAAGTTTTTAATACAAATTATCCTTTAATGTAAATAATTATAACAGCTGAACCTATCTATTGCCTTATTTTTAATAAAAATGCAAAAATAAATAAATCTAGAGCATTAAAGTTTCAAATCTTTTAGGCTTTCAAAAAAAAATGTGCCTAGTGATTTTAAATACTGCTAAAAGATAATGTTTTAGATAGTAATTTTTAACGGTTAATACACTATTTAACTAAATATTTCCAGTGGCAATTGGGAAAACAATAAATTAGTTTTAAATGTTAAATTTTTATCAATCAGTATACATAAATGGGATTTAGAGGAAGAAGTCTTTTTTTATTATTATTATTAATGTAAAGGCGCTATCTAATTAAAGGTTGTGTTAAACCTCCACTAAATCTTCCCTTGTGCGTAAAATTTGAAAGTCCATTCAGTAAACAGTATATTTATAGTTACAAACTTTTTTTTTTGCACTTTTATTTACAGATATTTTCGGATTTTTTTAAAATATAAATATATATAATATAGTTTAATTCTTGAATTCAAAAAAGATTTTTTGGATTAAATTTTCTTTTACTAAAAAGTGATCACATGTGAAAACGTCATAAATATTTGTTTGCATTGGGGATCGCTCATGAGTTCCCGAACATGATGTTTTGCGCATTCAATGATTAGCTAAGTTAATTATACGTTATCTAAATAAGAAAAATATAATAATAAATGCAATAAAATATAAATATATATAATAAATTCAGAATTTTAATTTTATTATTATTTTTTTTAATATTCGTAATGAGGAATTTTTCAAAATTCCATTGTATGCCCTAAAGTTACTTGTACGATCCACCCATGACCATTATATTAAAAAAAAAAAAAAAAAAAAAATAGGAAATATGCATGTAATTCTTTGTATAACCAAAGCGGGGGGCGGGGGACTAGAATACCCTCACACAAGTTTCCTGATGAAAATCAAATGGAAATCGTTCGCTATTGAGTTTAATGAACTGATTCAGCAATTTAAAAGTTCTCCCGATTACTTTCGATTCAATAGAGCGCTTTCAAATAGTCAAAATAATAAGTAGATGAATAACAAGTAATTTAAAAACAACGCTCTGATCGAAAAGGGTTTGAAATATGAATAAACTAATTGGAAGTCAGTTCGTGCTAGTTCGTAATAAAAATTCATGACTTTGCATAAATAACCAAATCATATATTAGCGTTTAATATAAATAAGGGTAAAAAATCAAGTCTGATGGAGGAAATTGAAGTCTCGAAGGATTGATTGCCATTCATTTTTAAATTGTGAAGTAAAGAAAAATTATATGAAAATAAGAAATTTTGTAAATATTTTGTGTGGAATTAAATTTATTGCTATTATTAGCCGCCTTCGGCTATTAATTGGTTCGCCAAAATAAATGATTGCTAAAATTTTCAATTAAATATTTCGTACAGCTTGCCTTTGTCTCTTATGTAGCTTTGCTTATACTCTTTTCTGTCTATGGTGTTGAGCATTTCCCTAATTTGTTATCTTTATAGGTCCATATTATGACAAAAAAGAATAGCGGTATTTTAAAATGAGGCACTTAATAAATTATCATTATTGCTTGATGCTGAAGTTGAATCTTAATTGCAAGTACAACAAAATTTCAAAAAAAAGTTTTAAAACGTTTACCGTACATCTACTCAACATGGGAAAGTAAATGGACTCTTCATGTCTTTTTCATAAATAATTAAAATCAAATAAAATATTTGTAAAAATAATGAAAAAAGTTTGAATATGAAAAAATGCAAAATGCTTATGTTTCAAAAATGAAATATATTTTTGTAAAATGCGCTTTAATGTTTTTAAAAAGCGTTTGTTTTATGAAATGAAAATGAACTTTTGACTGATAGAATTGCAACTTTGCATTTATAAATATTGATATAGAAACCAGTTTTGATTACATTTCTAGATAATCTTATTATTTTGCACTTATTATATGTAAAAAAGAACTGCGTACCCCTCTTTTCTATTATTTATGAAAAGCGATGCAATTAAGTGTTGCTTTATGCAAAATTAATTCAGCTAATTATAAATAGAATCTTCAGATTGCGATTAATACGATTACGATTAATACTAAGTACGATTTTAATTATATATACGGTTAATTTTAACATTTTTTGCGATAAAATAAACTTTACATATTGCCTTCATATTTTGCAATTTCACGTCATGGTTTTGAATCATTGTATGAATTATATTTCATAAGGTCATCTGTGTTTGTATCTGTTTACCATTGCATTTCTAAGTACATCAAGATATAAGCTATTATTTTCTTTTTAGTAGTAATAATTGTTAATTACACAATGCTAATCATTTATTAATTATTATTGCTTAATTAGCTCAGTTTTCAGTGTTGCATAAATTGAAAAATAACATAAGATATTTAAAATAGAAATGTTAGCACTCAAAACAATCCGCCATTTTGCATCGTATATCTGTATTTTCGTTGCTAATAAGAAATAAAATTCGGTGCGTGCAAAGCGCATACACAAACTGAGTGAAAAGAACATCAGGACGTTTGTTGGCAGACGCAGACGATTTCGGGCCGCATCCACCCCGTCCAGACCATAGAGACCACCATTCCTCTATGGTCCAGACGTACACAGAGAGAGAGAGCTCCCCCCTCACTATTGATCGCGTCTAAAAATAACGTGCAGCTAGTGCAACGGGGCCGGGGCTCTGCTTCTCAGACACCGAGATGGAACGAACGAGGCTTGGTCACTTCGATCCTTCCTCGTTTTTTGCAGACGATTATTTTGCTTGTGTTTATATTCTGCTGGATGGCTGCACGCCTATACCAGTAGTAGTTGGAAATATTTTAGATGAAAGCAGCTGCTGCTTTTATTCCATTTGCAAATGAATATTATTAAACTGATAATAATTTGATTTATTTTATAAAATTATTTGAGCAGGAATGAAAATTATTTATTAATTTTTTTAAGCATTAAACTTTTCTATTAATTTTTGTTCAAAAATTTTCAATGAGCAAAAAGTGCCTTAGGGTTTAAGGAGCATTTGAACTCATTTCGGATCTTTCTTTTGCTTAAAGAAAAAGCATTTCATATGAAAGTACTTACAAATAAAATGAAATGCTGTATTTTGATCGTAGAATTTTCATTATACTCTTGAATTTTTTCAAAGCAAATAACAAGAGCGAATTTTGTTTTCTTTTTAAATGCGAAAATGAGTATAGAAACAATTCATTTATTAAATGCAACGAAGTAATTTAGTCTGTTGATTATGAAACAAAAATAATAGTAATCTGTATTAATTATGCATCAAATAATTATAATGTGTTCATTTATGTGGGAATCTCTACAAGCAATGGTCTTGAACTCTTTATGTAGTCTTCGAATAAAACATACATATAAAAATCCAACATCATAATAAAAAAAAATATTTATTGCTTTAAAAGATGTTTTTATTATTATTATTATTATTTTGAGAACAAATGCTTTATGTATTTTAAGTTATAAGAAATATCATCAGGAAATTTTCATCATAATTAACAAATAATGAATAGATTTAAGAGAAATCTATTATTTATTTTTCGTATAGATGGATTGTTCATCTTTTTAACCTTGATTCAAATTTTGCAAATTGTATTTTTAATTGCATGTGCGTTTCTGTTATTTTATTTTTAAATAACTGTAAAGGATGATATTGCTTTCCTTTACATCTTAGTAATTTGTTTCAGTTATAAAATAAAAATTATCTATTAAAAAATTGAATTAGCAGATTCTAAATATGTGTAACTTTAATCTGTTCTATAGGTTTATTTGTTTCGTCTGCTAGATGGTTTCATTTAAACGCATTGTGTTTGAATCGAGGTAGATTTTTTCTTAAAAATAATTTTCTTAAATTTTCATTCGTGTTCTAAAAGTGATCTCACATTAAAGATGAACTTCTTCAAAAATTCAGAATTCAAACCTTATTGAACAAATAAAATCGATATTATACGAAAGTAGATGCTTTCTTACAGCTGAGAGTATTGCGTTGCAAAATTGTTTACTATAAATAGAAAATTATTTAGTTTAAATTTTTTTTTTAATTTCAGATAATTTATATAGTTTTGCCTATTGATTAAAATTTGTAGTTTTGACCAATTAAATCAGAAAAATGGATGAGTTTAAATGTTTTCTTTTCGTATTACATATTGAACTAGTGAAATTACATCCATATAGTGTGAGAGCCAATTTTGAAATTGTAGTGGCACAGTTTAGTTTTTATCATTTAGACGCCGTTTATTTTGACCATTTCATTTTATTTTTTGGTTTATAATTGACGGCGAATTCTTTTCATGCATTTGCTTTGCCTAAACATAATAAAACGAATCTCGCCTATGATTCGAGGGAAAATAATATATCTACTATTTTTATTTATTATTCATTGCAACAAAAATTGAGTTTGGAAATCCAAATACTAGCTTTTTTTGTAAGTAAATCGGTACACAAAAGATTAAACTCATATTAATCAGCTCATTAATTCAATCGATGAACGTAAAATCATGTGAATAAATTCTTTTTGGAATTTTTATTTTAATCGTTTTCGAAATTTCTTTTAACGACTTCGATTTAAAGCCAGATTATAACTCATTAGATCCTTTTACTAAAGACTTGATCAAATGAATTTGTTCCTTCAATATTTCTACATTTAAATGGATGCATAAAATGTTTATTTATATGAATAGTTATGTCAAAGGTGATAGTTCTGTCAATTTTTCTCTTATGCAAACAATTGGAAACACAACCTAGATCGCGAACAGTTGCTAAAATAAACCGATCTTCTATATTTTTACTAAATAAATATTAGGTATTTAATAATTTTATGGGAAATAGGGACCTGGATTTCGCCAAATGTAAATTTATTTTAGCATTCTTATTTCATTTCAGAATAAATTTTAAAACAGTTTCGGGTTCAGGAGAAAATACATAAAAATATACATCGGATAAACTATCAGTAATATAAATATGCAGGTACTATTGTTTTGAAAAAGATAATTAATAGTTATTTATAAAAATCTTGCACTTTTTGCGAATCTCTCACATATATCATAATATTTTTATCAATATTCAAATTATTTTACTTTGACAAAAAAAAAGGGAATGTTACATTGTACTTTTTAGAAACTTAAGCAGCTTGTGAAGAATAATTATTTTATAGAATATTTGCGAAAGCTGCCAATTCATTGACTTTAAAATGGGTGTATATTACGATTCAATTTTTTTCGGATCAAGAAAGGATTTAAAAAATAGTCATTTAGTTTTATATATTTTTATCAATGCTTGAGGGATATTTATCAATAAATTTCTATTTTAAATAAAAAAAAACATTATTATATACCGATTATTTTCACTTTATGATAAAAATACCCTTTTTAATCAAACTATCACTAGTATCACTCAAAATATCACTTTAGAATGAATGAAGGTTCAGTTAGTAATTAATAACTAATGTTGAATTACAATGAATATATAATTCATTATGTTTTAAAATATAACTTGTTTATGACTTGTTAAAAATTTAAACATTTATAATAACTTGAAAATTTAAATAAATGTTTATATAAGATAATCATGATTTTATTTAGAGATTTGAACTTTAAACAGCATGTTTGGGATTTATAATTGCAAAAACTATCCTTCATTTCCAGAAATTGTCGCAATAAGTTGATGCCAGACAGCTTCGAAAATATATACTAAGACAGATCATATCCGAAGCATAACATATGTCATTGTCACGGTTCATTCCATCAAGTCTACTTCCTTTATTTTAAACAATCAGACGAGCTTCATTTAATAAATTTCTGCAAAAAATATGTTAGAATTTGAAAGAAAGATGTTTTGATTTGTATAGATAATGGAGGTCGCCAACCTTTTCGAAACGAGACTTATAAAAAAAATATAGAAATGTTTCTTTCAAAGGAGTTTTATTCGCCTTTATTTTGACCAACAGTTCTTTAAACTTTTTGATTTGAAGTATAGCTCCAAATTCATCTCTTTCATAATTTCCTGTAATAATTATTTGAGACAAAGATGGGTTTTGTTAAATTGCTTAAACGTTGCCAGAAATTATCTTTAGTGGAAAATTATTATTATTTTTTTAAATCTAGTTTACAGTATGCATGCGATTTGTTGTTAAAAAAATTAACATATATTGTGGTGGCAGTCAGCAATTGCCTTAAAAATTCAAATGTATAGCTGATGAGCAATAAACAGAATCCTCGGCATAAAAATTCCATGCCCAGCGGAGGCAAAATAACATCCTTCCTAACACCGAGTGGAAGCGTCGCTTAGCAACGAAACCGGCATATACTTCTCCGATCTTTTTGTTCCCGCCGTCTTGGAGAGACGATCGATACAAGAATGATTGATTGGTCGCTGCGAAACACGATGATTAGGATCGGGTGACTCGCTTTTGTTTGTTCCTTCTTTGGCACAAATGAACACGAACAAAATAATTCGACTTCAAATTATGTGAAGTTTTAAAGGGTACAGTTACTGGTTTAGTTTTTCAGAAATTTTTTAATTGCGTTATATTTTTTGCAGGAATAAGGCAGGAAAAAATTATGAGTGTTTGAAGTCAGCTTTTGCGACGCCAACTTTATTATTTAATGCAATCGCGACATAATACAACATACATATCCACATTATACATAGATAAAATATAATGTATTTAAACATATATCTTTTTATTGATAGCTGTAGAATAGACTTCTGGTACCAAAGTTAAAATGAAATCAATAAATTTTGCACTTATGTTTTCAGCTTTTGTTCTGAATAATTGACTAGTTAAATTAGAGTGAGTGTGTGTGTGTGCATATTTATTGATATCTCATATTCCAAGTGAACTATACAACATTTTGCTGATAAACAGTTTTTGATTAATTACAAATCAACTGTTGCTATTTATTAAGGTTTCATCCAGTAGTTTATGCTTTGGATATAGTACAGATTCAGTTTTCTTGAATTGCTTAGATGTAATTGCATATATATTCAAACAAAGAAAACGCACTTACTAACACCTTGCTGCTTTGATTCTTAAAATGTTATATGGAAATTTGGATGATTATAGTGTGACAACTTAACAACTATTTGTTTATATTACGTTTTAATCTTGTTCTTAGATTTGTAATACCTTAGCATTTATTTCACCACAATTGCTGATAGTATATCCAATTTCCAACTTTCATTTTTTAAAGTAATTGATTTGAAATTGTTACAAGAAAATTAAGCCATAATAATTAAGATCAATAAATTGTATTGATAATTCCAAATAGATGTACAAATTTGAGTAGAAATCTAGAATCTATATAACTTGCTTCTCCATGGTACGTAAAAAAAAAAAAAAATCAAAATCCCAAAAAATACAGCAGTGTCCAAAATTGTGGTAACCATAAAAAAATATATATATATTTCTGAATTTAGATAACTAAACAGCACTTCTGTTTTTCAATGAAATATTTTAAAACTCTATATCATAACTCAAAAATGCTAAATTTTAGTATCTTTATAAATAGTGAACTAGTTTCTAAAACTTATACAAATGAAATTTCTCACTGCTAATTAGTACTCATTAGGGTAAATTTCAACATTAATTATAGAGTAACAGTGTCCATCTATTCTGGAGTAATTTTATTTTTCCATGGATTGAAATTAACTTCTTTTTAATCTTACAGATATTTTTGTCTAAAATTGGATTGCATTTTCTTTACAATGCTTTTGATGGCTGGCTATCTCTGATTAAGAATTTCTTTAGCCAACATCATAGATTTTTTCATATGAATGAGACATTTTTGGACCGTCTTTGCAATCAGATATCAAGTTGAAGTTATTTTTTTATAGATACTTGTAATATGGCTTAGAATTTTATTCTATTTTGAGTATTACTTGGGTAGAAAAATTCTTTAAACTGGTGTATAAACATGTGTGCTATTTTAACATTTATCTTCTCTAGAATTCAAATTGTATCTATGATTTTTGATAAAATACAACCCTAGATCATAACACTGAATATTTCATTATAGACATTTTGCAGTCATGATAGAACTTTTTCACTTATTTTTTTTGTATTTTTGCTATCACTGCCGAAAAGGAAGATGACAATTGCATTATCTAAAATCTTACTGTTCAGTTGTTTCACTGCATTTTTTAATGTAGTTTAATATACTAAATATTTATCTGAGATAGATATTTTATGAAATTAAAGTGCAGAAGTTGATGCTAAAAATTTTTTACCAAATGTCCTTTGCATTCAGTTTCTCATTGCATTGTTTTCCTATGTACACATACATTTTAATAATTTACACACAATTTTTAAATAAAAATAAACAAATAATAAAATCTTTTTTGCACTACAATTTGCTATCATGCAACCTTTCCTGCTCAGTAAGATCTTGTTTTGTTATAATCGAATCACTTTGTTCCACTTTTAAATTTTATGTACTTGTTTAATAATCGCATGTCATTATTGAACTTTAGGCCTCACTGCATGTTATTGGGGAGCGTAATCAATAGGCGAATATAACAACTTTGTTAAGTAATCATTGGTTGCAATAAACATAATATCTTTGATGTTTATTCTCTGGCATCTGGAAAATACATAGGTACTACTTTATAATTTTAGAATGCTTTTGTGTTAGCTTTCCTCTTGTTTATGTTGGAATCTAGATTAACTATTATCTTCCTGCTATGTTTGGGTTTTGTATTTTATAAGTTCACTAAATGAAGAAATAAAATAATTATGAATTTAATAGCTTTAATCACTAAACAAAATATAAATATCCTTTCAATTTCAATCACTATGTCTGTTCCTGAAACAAAAGTTGTTTTGACATTAGCTTTTCAAACACTCATGCTAATTGTTCACATTTAAATAGAGAAAACAATTTCCTATTTGCATAGGCAAATTGCTGTTCATTTTTCTGGCTATTTTAACTGCAACTTTTAATAGATTATTTACCCATGAGCACACACACGTGATGTCTTTCACCCCCAAAAATAATAATAATAATGTAAATACTTCTTATTCTTCCAGTATTTTTATAAAGGAAAAAAAAATAATAATAAATTTTTTATGTGTTGAATGGGGAGGGGGAGAATGAATACAGAATAGATGGGGGGGGGGCAAAGGTCAGTTTTGGTTTTTCTTGTTAAAAATTGCATTTGTATCTTAAGTAAAGCATATTTACATGTAAAAATATTCTAATGTTCCAAATATAATTTATTTTTATGCAGATAATCAATTAGATAAGGAATAAGTGTCAAAATGACCTTGTATATGTCACTAATGTTCAAAAAAAGGTTGCATGTACTGAATTGTTAACATGCATTTTTTAATGCAATTATAATAAACATGAACAGGCAATATAACTGCACACATTCATAACTTTTCACATTTATCATTAAAAAATTATTAACCTCAATATCCCAACATAAGTTTTTAATTTAATGCTAGGCATTAACCCAAAGAATAAAAGAGAAGTTATATTTATGAGTTTTAAATTAGCTGAACATTTTACATATTGTTTTTAAAGCCTAGTGTCTGACAACTTGGAGTCAAATTGGCCCCACATGTGTGCTAATGTTTAAAAAAATGAATATATGTTTTTAATTATTAATAAATAAATATTATTTATTAGATTATATTTTTGACAAAATTATCTTTCCGTTAAAATATAATTTGCTTTCATTGATGCATAATATAGCTCTCGGACTCGCAAGCTATCAAATCTCAAAACTTTCTCCCACAAATTAATTTGCTGATGTGAAAATAATTATGATAAATGAACATTCTTTCGTAAAATGAAATACATTGATGTTGCAAGGGATTCTTATAAGATGTGGTAGTTATTATTATTTTTAAAAAGATGTACAGCATAATTCTTATTTTTAACATTTTAAAGACGTATAATATACCATAAACTTTTTTTTTTTTTTGGAGGTAGAGATGTTTGTAAAATTATACATTAAAAGAATGTTATAAAAAAATTTGATTGGTTAAGTAATGTTTCTGAATTTTTATTA
Source organism: Argiope bruennichi (assembly GCF_947563725.1). Classification (NCBI taxonomy): domain Eukaryota; kingdom Metazoa; phylum Arthropoda; class Arachnida; order Araneae; family Araneidae; genus Argiope; species Argiope bruennichi. The sequence goes on from NC_079154.1 coordinate 65,367,101, forward strand.
AGAAAAAGTGATATTAATAATTTTCTTTAAACCTCTAATAATGATTGTAATATATATCTTTTAAGGGTTTAATCAATAGCTTGAGAAATAAAACCAACTTCAAAAGAATTTTTATATATATGTTGTAAGACTGGGGCTCAAAAATCATGTGCTTTCATGATTCTTTAGACATTATGTTCTGTTAAAATATTTTTGAGTGATTATATTTCTTATATTGTGTAGGTGTGCTATATTTATAAACATATTAATTTATCATTATTATTATTTTTAGTTGGTTCAAACCAGAAGTCAGCCATGTATGGACAACTTGTGACCCAGGATCAGCTTGCTGGCATGGCTCCTGCTGCTCAGGATCCAGATGCAGATTTGGCCGTTTTAGAAGCTCGAATCCCAGGAAAATACCGAGACCCAAGCCATGCACCTCTCAGAAAACTTAGTGTTGATCTCATCAAAACATATAAACATATTAATGAGGTTTGTTAGTTTCTTATCTTTCAGAATTATCCAAATTAATATTGTTTATATATCATCAAAAATGTTGTGTAGTCTATATAATATTAATGAAGAAATAGAAGAAAAGTACAGCAAGTTTTATGTGTTATTAAATATTTTTTTTCATTTGTATCAAATCTTTTGATGATCTCTTTTCTTTGCTGAATTGCGAGATAGGAAACGTGATTTTCATACCCCCATCCATTTCTTTTTCTTCCACTATTGAAATCTGTAAATTGAATTCACTAAATCCAACTTGCTTTCAGAGAGGGATTCATATTCTAATATTGACTACAACTCTGAGTTTTGGTATTTATATGTTATCAATGGTATTAAAATAACATTTGTTTTAATTGTGATAAAAGGTGGAATTTATTTATTCCCTCTTTTCATTTTATTATTGTTCTTAATGGGTATTGTATAGTTATTATTGAGTACAAACATATTTTACTTGAGAACATTGATATATTTTTTGGGGCAATATGCAAAATTTTTTAGCTGCGGTGATTTTTATTTAAAAGCCAAAATTTAAAATCATAAGATAAGAAATTTCCATGTTTGATTAAATTAGTTAGCTATGTTATATTTTTGCAATATTTTTGTTAATGTGTTGATCGTAAATTAACCTAAAACAATGTACATTTTCTTTTGAAATTTTTTTTTCACATTACAAATTAATAAACTATTTATCATTGTTTTATTATTTTTAAATATTTGATACATTTACATTGTGATAATTTGTTTGAATTTAATATTGATTAATATTAATTTAATTTCATTGTTGACCTCTAGAAAATCTTTCTGCTTTGAAAATTTGAGAATTTTTAGTGCTTGTATAGTGCTAAGTTTTCAAATAATTTTTCATGTTTAAAAAAAATTAATCATCATGATTTTGAATTGTTTGGGAGTGTATGTGCATGTTTAACGATAAATTGACTGGAACTGTAGTTAAGAATTTCCAAAGAGCAATATTAAAATTGCAATTTGAAATAGTTCATATTATTATTGCAATTTGAAATAGTTCGTATTAAAGTTTTGACATATTCTTGAAAGTGATAAAATGTTACCTACGAAGATAAAAGATAATTTAATTGAATAGATGATATTATAAATAAATCTAATACATGTGTGATATTAGGAAAAAGCAGTTATGAGATGTGAGCAAACATGAAATTATAGAAAGATGAAATAAGGAATGTATTCATAGTATATAGTATGTTCAAAATTAGCATTCCACTGATTTTTATTTTTTCAGTAACTTAACAGAAATTCAGAAGCATTTCATTGCTCATACCTTTCTGTTTAAAGTAAAGTGCATTTAGGCTAGGAATTAAGTATGTGAAGAAAAAAAATTATTTTAAAGGTGTAACTAAATTGAATGTGTCAACTTATGTAAATACATAGAAATGCAATAAGATGAAATAGTGATGCATCCATTCGTAGCAAATCCTTCTTTTTTACATTGTTTTTACTCTTTATATTTCTTGAATTTGTGTTTTCTTTTTTGAGTTTTTGGATTTATCTATTATATATATTCTAATAAAAGTCTTCATATTTAGGGATTTATTAATTTAACAAACAGAATGGTGTTTTATGCTTGATATTTTTTATTAGTAATAATTGTAAGATTTCGATTCATTAATCAAACTTTTAAATAATTAATTGTTTATTTTTTTTAATTTTATCTATTTATTTTCTTTTTTTCTTGTCACCAGCCTTGGTTGTTTGCATGTTCTCCTTTAACCAATATTATATCAGGTAGCTGTAAAATCTTCCATTTCTGCTTTTGTTGGAAGCTCTCAGATTTTCATTTTTGCAACTATGCATTGTCATCCTTATTAGATTAACATATTTTCTCAGTAATCATTTTGTGATTTTTGTAATAAAATTTTTTCTCCTACCAAAGTACTTATAGAAATGAGATTGTAATAACGTTTGACAAAACTAATTTCTTTACTAAGAACCAGATATCATCATATTAAATCATACTATTTTTGTATAAAATTGGTATTCATATAGTGATTTTCAAGAATTTGTTCTTAAGTGTACCTTCTTTGATTTTGCATTCAGCATTCACATTTTGCATATTATATTGATTTAAATTGTTTATTCAGAATTAATGTTCAATATTCTATAAATCAATCAATGAAAAGTGACAAGGTACCTATTTTAATTTAAGCCTTGGGAGTAATTATTGAATATTATTTCAGGTAAAATATTGCAATTAAGAGTACTTGGGTATTAACCTCATGCTATTGGCAAATTTTTAGGTTAACAGCATATTATTAGCAAAAATGTTATAAAAATAACATTACATTTTAGGACTTTTTGTATTTCATTACTGTTTGCAAAAAAATATTACATGAATGATGTTTATTTGCTGATTTATCTAAAAAAAATTGGCTACCTAAAAAAACTACTACTACTACCTAGCTTTATTATACATATTGTAACTATCTTGGTAATAAAACCTAGGGGCTGTAAATATCTACAAGTATTGCTTACAATTAATTCATGAATACCCAGTTAAGAAATAATAAGATTTGAAACTACTAGTCTTCATTTGTAAAATTTTGTGAGATTGCATATAATGCTTCAAAAGTTAACTTGTAAATATTAATTGTGATGCAGTTTTAAAAAAACATACATGTGATTGGTGCACTTTTCTCATCTCTTTCAATTCTTTTAGAAAAACACCTATTACATTGATTGTTGCTTAACAAGTTTCCACAGTTCATTGAAGGACATGGTAATGTTAGCTTGTATTGAATGTGAATTCATTGCAACTGCTCAATAAACTTTTTTGCTGAAAAGTAATTTGCTGGACATTACTGCCTCAGTATATTTAATATAATATGATGGCAAATATAAGTTGAAAATGCAAATATTTATAAGCACTTTATGTGTAAAGACTATGTATTATACTTTTATATGAAATTTCTAATTGAATGCAACATTTTTTAAATCCCTATCAAGCAATCTTAAATTTGTGGGATGCATTTTTTAAACACTAATATAATTTTTAACGCATAATTCTTTTTTAGTTTATTCAGAGATTTAGCAAATACTTTCCAGTTGGTTTCTTGCTCCTATTAGAGGTTATATATATTTCTGTTTCTAACTGATATCTTATTTTAATATGGAGTTAAATAGAGATACTTCTTTGTGGGAGAAAAAAAATCCAATAAATTAATCATGATGTATGAATATTTAAAAATGTTTTTGACTTAAATAAAAGACATGTAAATTATAGCGCCAAACAAAAATTGTTCTTGCTAATTTTTTAAATCTTATTTCAGGTATATTATGCAAAAAAGAAACGACGTGCTCAGCAGTCTCAGAGAGAAGATTCTACAAATAAAAAAGAGAAAAAGGTTTACAATGATGGTTACGATGATGAAAATCATGACTATATTATTAGGAATGGAGAACTTATAGAACGTTATTCAATAGACTGTCTCATCGGGAAAGGATCTTTTGGACAGGTATGTGCTTGAATTTCCTTTTCTCCTTATAAATTATTTAATTATGAACTGTGAAAATTATAGCTAAACTTCATTACATTTTGTACAACTTTTCTCTTCCAGGTTTTAATAGTCCTTTATCTCTATTTTCATTTTATATATCTGTTATTCTAAATATCAAAATTGATTCTATTAATATTGAAATGTGTAAGAATATATTTTTAAATTGCATATTTATATAAGTTTTTAAAAAATTACTCTTTGAGAAATCAATTAAATTATTAGTTTTGTCTCTCATTTATGCACTTTTTAATGAAATAAGAATTGTTAATATTTTCCCCTAAGCTTTACAGCCATTTGTCACCAATCATGAATATTGGTACAAAAATGAATGATGAACTCGCTTTTATATTGTAAATCATTGTTTGTAGGAAGTAAATAAACACATGCAATGCTTAATTTAGTTAGAGAGCTGGAAACGTGAAATGAGTATCTGATGAATTAAACTTTGCATTTTAAATTTTCTTTTGCGTTGTACCAGACAATTCATGAAATTAAAATCAAAAGGAAAGCTAAAATATATTGTTGTAAATTTAATTATATTTCTTTTTTAATACTGTTGCAATAATGTTGAGGTATTTCTGCTATATATATAATATATAGTGGAAAGGAAGTGAGTAAATTTATTACAGTTTTAATTTCCCAGGATTTTTAATTTGACCTTAAATAATATAATTGCTTATAAATTTAAAAATAAATGTACTCTAATTGCAACTGTGGTTCAATATATAGTAGAGACAGTTTGTTTTTATCCAAAAAAATAAACAGTAGTTCAATTCCTTCATATGAAAATTAATTTTGCTTTCAAATTGCAAAAGATACCTTTTTTTGTATTAGATAAAAAAAAAAAAATAATAATACCCACAGCTGTTTTGTTAACAATGTGAACATTTAAAAAAATCTCTTTTATATAAAAATTAAAGAGTATGTAATCTATTTTTAGCGCCCAGTTTTTGTATACATAAAAGACATGTTGTAATCATAATGCATCTAATAAAATTATGTTAGATTTATCAGATTACTTGACCCCTCTATTTACCTAATTCTGCCCTTATTATCTACCCTTACTTCATTATGTGTTCTCCCCTCACCCCTTTAATTTAGGCTGCTGTAATAACTAATGACAATAAATGTGTAGATTTGAATTTATTAAGTCCTAACTTGCTGATGTAAAGTTTATGTTTGAAATTATGAAACTTTTAACAAATATCTGTTATTATATTGATTTAATCTTTTTAACTTTATTTTGTCATTAATTCATACATTTTTAAAATTTTCTAAGTCTTGATTTATTATTTAATTATTTATAAAATTTTACTCCTTTTATTTGTCAGCTATGATTTGGCAAAAAATGTGATTAATCACCCGAAACTGTTCACATTTTTTGTGCCGAATCCTCAATTTCTCTTTATTTGCCAAATAATATATATATCATATTATAATGATTTTCTTTTTCTAAAGTAACTCAGAATATTGTCCTTCCCCCTCCCCTCCTTTGAATAAAATAGAATTTTATGGAAGAAAAATTCCAGTCAAAGAATATATTAATCAAATAACGTAATTAAATGGAAAATCTCTTCCTAAGCTCTATTGAGATTGATGAAAGATGAAAAGATTTTGATATTAGTGGATTTAATGCGCTTTTCTTTATTTCTTAAAGTTTTGGTTGCAGAAGTGATTGACATTAAAATACAAAACTGATTAACTAAAAAGTATTGTTTATTCAATGAGATAAAAAGCCATTTCTTCTGAAATTATTATTATTATTTTTTTCCTCTTTATTGCATTTTACTGTGTTTTTCATTTGCAAATAAAAAATTTAATATTTTTCATTAATTTTTTTATCTTTTTACAAGCTTATTTGGTTTCGTTACATTACTCTCTAAAGGCTACACTTATTTTTTAAGGATTATTAAGTATTATCTTTGAAAACTGTGCTATAAATTAAGAAAAATATAAACAATTTCTTCAAATGATTTTTATTTTATTTTCTATAAAATTTATTTTGAAATTCTAATGTAGAGTGTTGTATGATGATTTTTGTGTAGCTAAATTCTTGTTATTTGTATATTTAAAAATGTTTGTATGATTTTTTTTAAATTCTTATACAGGTAGTGAAAGCTTATGATCCTGAGGAACAGTGTCATGTAGCTATAAAAATTATTAAAAATAAGAAGCCATTTCTTAATCAAGCTCAAATAGAAGTGAAATTATTAGAATTAATGAACAATGAAGAAGTTACTGATCCCTATTATCAAATGGGAAAGGAAAAAATTGGTGAGTAATCATTATCATATATTTTATTAAATATAAAGGATTATCTGTTAAAATTGCTCATTTCTTCTGAGAGACTAACAAAACAAGCATCTTTTTTTTTTTTTTTTTTTTTTTTTTTTTTTGTTGTCTTTGAGTGAATATGTAAAATTATTAAAATTTTAATACTTCTGAATAAAAGTTTGATACCTTTTTGCATTCATCTCTTCAACTGACTTCATAATATAAATGGATTTTGAATTCCAGATGCTTAAAAAAAAACATAAATAGCTGTAAGACTTAAAAAAAAAAAAAAAAAAACTGTCCTATGCTTAAGTTGAATTTTGTACAGCTAATTCAAGAAAGAGTTCAAGATAAATTGCATAATCAAGTTTTTTAAAATCTACAAACTACTTTCTCTTGCCATTCTTTTGCTTCTTTTTTCAACCTCAATTTCATTAAATTCATCATATTATCACCAGTGCCTGTAATAATTTAGTTTAAAAAAATTACATTTGGTTACTTGTATTGAATGGTAAAGATAGCTGAAAGTTTTTAAAATTAAATCTGGATAAGGAATCTCAAAAACATATGCAAATATATTTTCTAATATTTTATTTTCACATAGCACAGATTGAGTAAATTAGTAACTTGTAAATTAAATTCATTAAACACATGCTCCTTTTATTTAAAATATTAGAATTAGATAAATAAATTATATAAAACATGGGACTAATAAAATTGTTTGTCTCCTACCATAGTTTCATTCTTCTATGTTAGAGTAATCATGAAGCAAACTTCCTTAATATTTGTAACACTATCTTTATATTAGTTATTATCTTGTTATACTAGTGATTAATTATTCTTTTAATAAAATGAGAGATCTGAATTTTAAAAAAAATATATCATAAATAAATTAGAAAGTTTGAATTTTAAGATTTTAAAATACTTTTTTGTTTATTTAAGTTGTTTTTCTACATGTGATTCTAATTGTTTGTATTTTGTTATTATTTCAGTGCAACTAAAGAGACATTTTATGTGGAAAAATCATTTGTGTTTAGTTTTTGAACTTCTTTCACACAACTTGTATGACCTCTTGAGGAATACTAAATTCCGTGGTGTTTCTCTAAATCTGACCAGAAAATTTGCTCAGCAAATGTGCACAGCACTCTTGTTCCTTTCACACCCAGATCTCAAAATTATTCATTGTGATTTAAAGCCAGAAAATATTCTTCTCTGTAATCCAAAACGAAGTGCAATCAAGGTAGTTGACTTTGGAAGCTCTTGTCAACTGGGACAGAGAGTATGTATTTCTACAGTCTTTTACCACCTGTTTTGTGCAAATTATTTATTATATATATATATGTGTTAAGTTTTTCTATGTTTAAATTATATAATTTTATTCTTAACTTTAACCCCTAAACATTTTGCAACAGTTATTTGTAGTAAGTTTAGTGGGATTTCTTTCCTTTTTTCTCTTTAAATATTTTGTTACGGGGTTAAAAACATATGCTAATTGCTGTATGCAAGGTGAAAAATAATGTAATATATTGGGTTCTTTCTTTTCAACGTTTCTCATCCAAAAAAATTATATTGTGTAACATTTTATTCTAGAAGAAAGATGTACCATCAGAAAATTTTATTCAATATGATATAGTTCCCCCCCCCTTTTTTTTTCTTTCTTTTCTTTTTGATTCATGGAATTTTTGAAGTGAAATGTTGCATAAAAAAATTTATGTTAAAACCTTTATATAAACATTTCTTCCAAAATTTTTATGAAGTTTGAATAGCATCCTAAAAGTTGTGGCATTCTTATCTCGATTCATTTGCTTCTTTAACTCATTAACTAGAGGTAAACTTTCATTAATCTTGTCACAAGATTATATATACTCTTCAAAATATAATTACTTTTATTTTATCAGCTTCATTGTTGCATTTCTCAATTTTGAATATCCTCTTTCTAAATATTATTAAAAGTCCAGGTAGTAATTTAACATTCTCATAGCAAACATAAATGAGATGAAATATGCTATTTTTATTATTTTATATTATATTAATCCATCGTGTTATCACTTTGTGCGGGTTGAGGTTCGAACTCGCAACGTTAGGGTTCATAGCCGAGTAACAAAGCCACTAGACAAGTGTACACTCTTCTCCGGAAGTTGTTAGCTGGCTTATGATGTTACCACCACAACTTCATGGTACAATTTGAAATTTATTTCTATTGCTTTTCTTCTGCGGTTATTTTTAAATTTTTTATGTGTAGCTATGCATTTTTTTCTATTAAATCACTATTTTCAATCTAATTTTAATTGCTATTTCTAGTGTTTGTGAATATTATGTATAATGAGGATTCCTATTGGAAGCTTACCTATTGAAGGAGCGAAAAAGCCAAGAGAATAAAAATTAATTATCAGATCTCTGCTCATTTTTTTAACCCTGAATCATAGAATAGATTAATGAGCTCGGGACTGTTGGTTCAACAGAGATCATTGCTGATATTTTCTTTTTGTGTTATTTTTATTTTGTGCTTAGTATCTTTTTTTCCCCATTAATAAATCATTGTGTTTTAAAACTGGTTTTAACTATTACTTTTGATTTGAGTATTTATAATAGAAAAGATCTTATTACGAGGAAATAAAATTTTTAATGTTACTATATAGTTATATCTAAAGAATATTATAAATAATACATATATATTTTTCTTAAACACTCTGTTAATGCTCTACAGCAATCATGTCTGACATACTATTGATAGGATATAAAGCTAATCTAGATGGACATATCTTCTAGTGTCAACTATTAAAATATTGATGCCTTTGGGCCTGCTATCACCCCCTTGAAATGTGCTGCCTCACACTGGGGATAGTAGTGCCCCATCTAGAAATTTATAATCTAAAGCAAGAAAATTAATGCACTGCTCTTCCATTGCAAAGAAATATGTAGAAAATTTATCCTGTGAATAGTTAAATTCTATTATAAATCTGAAGAATTATGAAGCACTTTCTCATTCTAATCTTCTTTTGACATATTAAAATTACAAGTATTAACTTGGAACTACCAATATTCTTTGGCTTATAAAACAAATTTATATACAGTTAGTTTAAAGTTGGAAGGCATTAAACCTTTTGAATTACAACAATAAAGATTTCCAAAGTATTTTTATGTATAAATACTTTAATAATATTAATTACTATTGTTTGCTTAAACCTTCATATGTATTTGAATGCAGTGATTGCATATAATATATGAAGTTTAACATTCACAGTTTTAGTTCATTACTTTTAATGGTCTTGAAAAATAACTAGGTTTTTTTGTTAAATTTTTAAAACCATTATATTTTATTTCAGTAAAATTTGACACAAATTAATGATGTTTGCAAAATATGTTAATGAAAGCATTTTGAATTGAGATAATATAATAAAATATATTAAGTTAAAAAGTTTTTTGATTTTATGTATGTATTTACCATATACTAAAGTATATTTTCAAATCTAAATGTTTTCTTTGTAGATGTTTTTGCATTGTAAAGTAAATGTAAAAAAATTTAAAAAGTAAAATAGAAAAGTAAATGTAATAAAAATGTTTAGTTTCATGTATATCTATGGTGATTAAAATTGATTTGAAATGGAACATATTGCATGCTATGTATAAATTAGCTATGCCCTTTGAGGGTTCCATGCTAGTGCTATATGCTAAAAAGCATTTGTAAAATAATCTGAAAAAATATTTACTAATAATATCTAAACTATTTTATTTAATCCCCTCTCTTCCTTTGTATATGGTCAATCTAGATTATGCAAAATAATTATATAAGACATTATTGTGGGTAAACAGAGTTTAATTGATTTAATTTGCATTTGGTATAAAGTATTGTATTAACATACTTTTTTTTTTTTTATCTGTGTGTAGATTTATCAGTACATTCAAAGCAGGTTTTATCGATCACCTGAAGTACTTCTAGGCATTCCATATGATATGGCCATTGATATCTGGAGCTTGGGATGCATTTTAGTTGAAATGCATACAGGTCAGCCTCTTTTCAATGGAGATAATGAGGTATGTGGCAATGTTCATAATATTGCATGGATAATTTATATATACATTATTTTTCATAACATGTAACAAAGATTTTTCTTAGCTATAGAAAAGAGTAAAAATGTAAATTTAACAGTTTAATTATGCAATTTCTGTTCTTATTTCTGAGACGGATTCACTTACAATCATAAGTACCCGATTGCTAAATCTGTAAGGATCCTTTTAAAAAGGGAATTTTATGTGCAGCAGAAATAATGAACTTTTGTTGAACGGATTAATATATTTAGCTATTACCTAAAATTGTTTTTTTTTTTTTTTTTTTTTTTTTTTAAAAGAAAAACTTGTTGAAGATGTGTTTGATTGTTCTTGCTTTATGCAAGTTTTTAAAAAGGATTATCTTTTGTTGATGCTTGAATGTTCTAAAGCTTTTTAATTATTGTTATCAATATATATCAAAGTCAAATTCTTGTTTTTAAGTATTTGTGAAGAATTTTTCTCTCACAAAACACACTTTTTAAACTTTTTGCATCAATAAAAGAAAGTTTTTTTTTCTTCACAAAATGCTCCTCCTTCTAAGGAAGGAAAAAACTTTTAATATTGTTTCATTTCATAATGCACCATACCTTCAAATGAATTCCAGTTAATAAAATTAACTTTGTTTTTATTAAATTAATTAAGCTAGTATATTAACTGATTCATCAATGGAGAGTTTATTTGTATTTGATTAAATTCTATTGTCGTTTTCATGAAATAGAAAATTGATTATTAGATTCGTAAATTGCCATTTATATGCATGATCCAGATAGCAAAGCCTCTAAGTGTATTAAAAAAATAAAAGTATTTGTTTGCTCCTCAAATCTATTAGCCTTGGACCTTTTTTTTTTTAGTGAAAGGAACTTGTATAAGAATATCATTTATTGTATTTAATTTTCACAAAATTGAACTATTTGGTGATAATGTATTTTGCAATTCAGAAATTTGTTCAATAATGAATACGTGATTTTTGTAAATGCCTTCTCAATATTTATTAAAGATTTTACTCTCTTATAAAATATGAAATAAGTGAACTTTGACCTTTTTAGTTTAAATTAAAGAGCTTTAATGTATGAATATTATTTGCTTTGAATTCTCGGTTATTAAGCATTCCTATTTTTTTATAGGTGGATCAAATGAACAAAATTATTGAAGTCATAGCAATGCCTCCAAAACAAATCTTGGAACAAGGTCATAAAACTAGGAAATACTTTGAAAAAATTGTTAATGGTTCTTATGTGATAAAGAAATTAAAGGATGGGGATAAGGTATATTTTCTTTTTCATTTGTACCATGTTAGATGATACTTCTTTTGAAGTTAGATTATTATAATAAAGGTGCTGTAATTACTTTAAGTATTGTTCTTTTACTTAAAAAATCAGAATTTGTAAAATTATAATTGGAATTATTATTTTGTGACATTATTAGCATAATAATATATTAAAATGATTTTGAACTCTAGTTAAAGAGTAGGGTAATGTCTATATAGTAATTGTTTCTGTAGTTATTTTACACAATTTTTGAACCATGTCTTAAAGATGTTTTACTGTATTTTATTATTTAATATTACCATTGATAAGATTGATTAATATAATGAAGCTTATAATCATATGCATGCTGTATGTGTTTTGCTATTGAAAACATTACCTATCTAAGTGTAAGTAGTTTAATCAATTTTCTCTTGAATATCATGTTTATTTTTTAAGTATCTATCCAAATTTGATTTAGAAATTGGAAATTTTCAAATTTGCAGCATAATCAATCATTTTATCTGTTGTAAACAGATAATGGGCATGCTCTTGTCTAGCAATTTTTGCCCATTTTAGTACAATTTCAACTTTAAAAGATCTATGTCCTTTCCAGTCACCACCAGCATTTTCAAGTATTTTAGTTACCTAATCGTGATTTTTCATGTTTCTTGTATTTTTTATTTTGCTGAATTCTATTCTACACTTTAATATTTACATTTAAGATCCACGCTTTTATAAATTTCTTTTGCAATTTCTCTTGCAATTGCAAGTATTTTTTTACTTATATTTTCCTGTACACAAAGAGAAAGTTCTATAATCGTCAAAAAAAATTAAACTTTATATGCCCCCACATATTTACATATTTTTGTCAAATTTTGGATGAAATTCATTAACATGAAATTTATCTTTATTTCTGTACATGTGAGCATGGCAATTAAGAAGGCAAGAAACTTGATAAATTAAATTTGATACAGTTTTAGTCATTAGAATTGCAGATAATGTATTTAATTTTAAACCAGATCTATCTAAAAGTGGATCCATTATGTATATGTGTGTATTTGAAATGGATAACTTAAAAACCACAATAATTTTTAAATGAAATTTGGCAGTAGAAGTGAAAGCTGATTTCCCACTTGTGTTGTGACTCTTTTGCCTTGCTTTATCCTTAGATTTCAAGGACAATAAAAATCTAAGTACTTGTGTAGATCCTTGTCCTAGATCTGTAGTTTTCATACTGAGGGATGAGTTTTGTTGAAGAGAATATAAGAAAATCTTATGTATATTCACTCTAACTGATTTAAAAACAATTATCCAGTATTTTGTGAATTTCTGTTTCACAGAATTCTGGAAAGTGATTTAGTTTCTGATTAAAGTTCCATGCACACACACACACACATTATAATATTCCTAGGTGCTGTTTGTCTGTAATACATATATGTAATTTTTTATGTGAAAATGTTTGACCTGCTGAAAATATTTTTCTCTTGAAAAATTACAGATTTGTGAAAAAAGTTATACTTGTAGAATATTTTTCGGAAATACTTTATAGGTATTTTTAATGGGGAGGGGGGGGGGTGAATCTATTTTGAAAAAGGATGAGATTTTCTCTTTTGAATAACTTCATACATTCTTTTTATATTCTTGGATTAATAGTTTTTCGGATGCTACTCATTTAACATATATGCTAAACTAATTTATTTCAAATTCTTGTTTCATATTCAGTGGCATAGTATGCTTTATATTTTGCACTAATTGAAACATTAAGCATTGTTGTTCTTATGTAACTAGAAATATACCTTTATATTGACTCATCTAGCTTCTGGTTGTTTTAATCTATTAACTTTTAGTTTTGAGAAATTAGCTTTTTACATGAATGAATTATACTTCTCGACATCTAATCAAATCTGGAGAATTTTTTTTTTCTTCCCCCTTCGAAACTTAAATTTTTTTTATATATATATAAATGTACAGAAAATTCAAAATAGAAAAGTTGAAGAATTAAAAAAAAAAAATCAATCCCATGAGAGTAAAATGAAGATAATGTTTGTGAAAATAGCTGAAATTTCTTACTTAAAAAGGTCTAGTAAATTTATTAAATTCCTTAAAAATGTCACAGAAATTTTTTATTGTACTAATTGTTTAGCTTTTTAAATTCTTTTATGAATATGTGATTTAAAAAATTAACTTCAGAATAAATATTTCTATCCATTTTAGTACCGTCCTCCTGGTACTCGTAAGTTGCATGAAATCCTGGGAGTTGAATCTGGAGGACCAGGTGGACGCCGACATGGGGAACCTGGCCACAGCGTTTCTGATTACCTGAAATTTAAGGACCTGATCCTGCGTATGTTGGATTATGATCCAAAAACACGCATCACCCCCTACCATGCCCTGCAGCACAGCTTCTTCAAGAGGACAGCTGATGGCAGTACAAATACTCTGCATAGCACTGTTCTCAGTCCACCAATGCTAGAGGCACCTGATCCTGAATCTCAGGAGGACACAGACAGGAAGACTGGTGATCGACAAAAGAAGGATGATGGGGCGCATTTCCAAGCATCGTGTTCAACCTTTGGACCTACAGGTACATCTTCGGTTTGCATCGCTGTTAGCCTTTCAAATAAATCATCATACACCTGAGATTTCGAAAAAATCTTTTGGGATTTTGGTTTTAGTAATCCAGCTGGAGATGCATTTGTGCATTTCTTGTCTGGAAAGAAACTGTTGCAGGACTTGCAAGTAAATGGACGTGTAAAAAAAAAAATATTTATATATTAAATAGTGATGCCATTAGACTGTTATGAAATTTGCTCAGAAATATGGCATTATTTTAAAAACTGTTGAAAGGTTCCACTATTTTTCAACTAATCTGCAAAGAGTGACAATTTGCCCTTGAATATGCATTAAAGACAATGAAATGTCTATCGTAAGCCGGATTGAGTCTAGAAGAATCTATTGGAAAAAAATTAAATTTGTTTTATTACCTTTGAGAAAAATGGCATAAAGATTAATTTATAGTATTTGAAGCTATAAAGTAAGGACTATAGACTGCTTGAGAAATCAAACTTGATGTATTCAGATTGAAGAACAAAAAGGATGCTGAAGTGCATGCGGAAATTTATTGGGCAGTTGATATCTTTATTGCCATTTTAAAGATATTTCATGTGAAGAGGAAAGCATATTTTTTTTAAAGATGCTTTTGCTTTGCAGTTTTTCCTTCCTTTGGAACATGAATGTGGAATGCTAAGAATTGAATTCTGTACCGGCAAAGAATCTGCTGAAATTTGCAACCTTTTATTTTTGATTTTCTGTAATTGTCTATATTTTAAGAATGTATTGTGTTCCTGTTCTTCTTTTTGAGGTATAGTAAAAAAAAAAGCAGTTTTTTTTTATCCTATTTTCATATCTTATAATTATTAACTGCAAAATATATTGTTGACCTTCTAATTTAGGAAATCTATGGGATTTTATTGAATTTTGACTAGAGAACTTAAAATTCTCTGTATATGAATTATTTAAACGGAAAACATTAAATTTGTAAATGGAGATTCGTAAGTTTTAGTGTTGATTGTCAAGTAACAGTAAGATATAAAAAATAAAAATTCATTGTCAATTCAATTCAAATATGGAACAGAAGTTGAGATTTGAATATTCATATTTTTAAGTGTATATAATTATGCTTCGAATTAATGAAGTTCGGAGGTACTTCAGCTTTTTATAATTTTAAAATATATTATTCATAATGGAAATGAAATTGTTAAATATTTCTGAATGTATATATACAGAATGTAACTATACAGGGTAAGTTTTTTTTTTTTTTAATTGACTGTACTGAGAGACATCTGTAATTTGAACTATCAGCCGCAAAGCCACCAAATTTTGTTTGGGGACTATTGAAGACATGGAAAAAAGAAAACCTTGAAAAAAAAAAAAATTAGTTCGAAAAGTTGCCGATAGGGAATTTGTCACTTTTGGTCTAAATTTTAAATTTAGATGCACGATAAAACTTTAAAAAGCTACAGTGAACAGATAAATGAACAACAAAGAATAAATTTTTCCACAAATGTACCTTATTCAAAAAAATAACTTCTGTAAATGGTTACAATGTTTTTTTTTAAGGAGATTCTATTCAACTTTCTTTTTATTCTTTGCTCTTTTGTTTTTATTCAGTAGAATCGTTTTCCCGGGGAAGACGTCTACTATTTTCCTTATGATCTCCATTTTCTTGAACTAAGCATTGCATTCTGAACACCATACTCTCTACAGCTGAATGCAACATTTCAGGAGGCAAGTTCATAAACAGTCCATATTACATTTAACTGAACTGATATAAGTTCGAGACTTCACCAAGATAAACCTTCGATTTTAAATAACCTCACAGAAAAAAAGAAGGGAGATCGGAATCGATGTTGTCATGCAACACGAAAACAGCGACTAATAACTCTTTCTTCTGTAAAGTGAGGGTGCAACAGTTGCTGTGCGATGTACCAATATGTGGTGATGCTCCATCCTGCATAAAGACAATTTTATCTAAGCATTGCCTTTGCTGAAGTTGTGGTATAACAAAACTACTCAGCATATCATGATATCTTTGAGCGTTTACGGAATAGGTCTGCTGTCCTGCTTGGGTAAGAATCTCAAAAAAAAGTATGGTCCAATGATAAAATTTGCTGTAAAACCACACCAAATAGTTACTTTTTAAGAATTGAGTGGGATTTCTTGGAATGCATGGGGTTGTTCAGATGCCCAAATTCTGGAATTCTGAGTGTTAACAGTCCCATTCAAATAAAAATGGGCCTCATCACTCCAGAGAATTGTCCAAGGTCAAGCCTTGTTGACTTCCATTCTGGCAAGAAATGTCAAAGCAAAGGTTAATCGAAGATTATAATCTGTATGTTTTAATTCATGCAAAAGGTTTAATTTTATATGGATAAAATTGAAAATTTTTTCTTGCAACTTTCCATACTGTTGAAGTACTAACATCCAGTTGTCGGGCAACTTCACTTGTGTTGCAGTGCTCGTCTGATTTCTTTCAACGATTGCAGTCGCAACATCTGTGATCGTATCCTCCGATACCGATTTCCGGCCTCTACCTGACCGCGTTGCGAAAAGAACCTACTTTTTCAAATTTTTTAATCATTGCTTTCTCTGCATTGATTGATGGAAGCCCTTTACGTAAATTGTTTCGATTTCTAAATTCGCGAAGAGCATCCGCTGCATTGGATTGATTGAGATAAAAGAGCTTCACAAGTAAAGCACGCTGTGCTAAAGTAAGGCGCATTTTACAAATCAACTGATACTTGAAATGATTTTCAATGCCCCACTTCTTTTTTATAACTCAAAATATTGGCTCGGGTATGAACTACATAATCGGGATTTTGCATTTTGCAATTCTTCCCCGTGTTTTATGCAAAATTTTAGCTCTCTTAAAGTGTAAAACGTCACATTTTCCCCGATCGGCAACTTTTGGAACTACTTTTTTTTTTTTTTTTTTTTTGCTGATTCTTTTTCCCATGTCGTCTATAGCCCCCGTAAAAAAGGTGGTGGTCTTGATTCTGATAGTTCAAGCTACAGAGGTCCCAGAGTACCATCAGTTTTTTAAAAAAACAAACTGTACATTGTAGAATAGCACTATGCCTAATCAGTGCGGTTTCTATTTTCTTAAAAATATTTTAATAAGTAATCAGTGCACATTTTTTCTAATAATATTACTAAAATTGTTATTTTTATTTTGGTTATTTATTATTTTGCTTATAGTCTTATTTTTTAGCAGCTTTTTTTAGTTTTAATGCTTTATTTCAGTTTTTAATAATTTAATTTATCTTAAATAATTCAATTAATAAGCTTATTTATTTGAATTAATCCTGACCTTTATTTTAGAAGCTTTCTACCTATTTTATTTATTTGTATAATGGTTGTTCCTAAATGTAAGAATTTGTGTGAACTGAAACACAAAATTATTAAGAAGGCAAACTTGTGATATTGAAAAATCCCCTTTCATAAAAATATGGTTGTGAAATAAAGAAAAGAGATGAAATATCTGTGAGATTGACAATTTTTGTTCATAAATCTAATATTATCTGCAAATTATTTTTTCTTACACAAAACTAAAGCTGTAACTGAATCGATTGTTCTAGTATTCTTTATAATAAAAATAAAGATGATTTGATAAAAACTAAAGCTATAACTGAACCGATTGTTCTAGCATTCTTTATAATAAAAATAAAGATGATTTGATAAAAACTGAAGGTATAACTGAACCGATTGTTCTAGCATTCTTTATAATAAAAATAAAGAGGATTTGATAATAATATTTTAAGAAGTAAATATTAAACAGATTATAGGCAGTACAAGCAGAAATTTATTCTTATTACTTATTTAATATTAACATTCGATATTTTTTCGTGGTGTATTTTTCACTAACTGACGGACTCCAGTTTAAAATGTTATGAAAAAATTGAGTTATATATTTGCCACCCTCAAATAATTATGAAAAATCCTTTACACTCTCTCTGGCAATAGAATAAATTTGTGTATATTACAATCAATCAGTCAGAATTTTTTTTTTTTTTATCTAAAATCTCTTTATATTAACTATTTCTTTAAAAGCATAGAATGTTACTTGCAACTTTCATGCATCCTATTTAACAATTGCTGTTTTTTATTTATTTTTTGTTCACTCAGTTAAATCTGCATTATAAATTAAATATTTAGAATTTTGAGCTTTGTGCATAAGTCATAAAATGATGTGGCTACTCAAAAAATGTCTGTTAAAAATAATAGTTTTTTTTTTTAATTAGGACTTAATATGGTTATTTCCTTTTATGCAGAACTGTTATTTAACTTGAACTTTTTAGAGAGATACTTTTTTGCAGTTTTAAGAATTTTTATTCATTGTTGCTCTGCATGTAGAAGTTTTAAAAAAAAAATACTTCTAAGTGTTCAAAAAATTATTTTACAAATTTTTAGTATTGAAATAAGTTTATGTAAAATGAAGTGAATGAACCAAAATAGCAGTTAAAGTTTCTAGAAATAATTGGAAAATGCATCTAGAAGCATTAGGTTTTTTTAAAGCTATGACTTTAGATTTTAATGGATTAATGTCCTGTAATTCAAAAAAACATCTTTCATTCATTTCAGTAGAACAGTACAAAACTATTTTGTTGTATTTTGATAATATGAATTGGATGTCTGTTGTATATCGTAATCATTAAAATAGTGGCCTACTTAAAATGCTGAAATTTATCTTCATCCTTATGTTATTTCGTTTTATATTTATTCTGAACTTAAATTTGCTCTAAATGTTTTTTGTTGTTGTTATTGTTGTGAAACTTAATTTAAGTCTGTAATTATACGATTAGGAAACATAAAATTAAGAAGTCTTGCTTCCTTTAATATGTCTGTTAGATAATATACATTATATTTAATTTTTTGTATCAAATAATATTCATGTATAGGACTTTTTTGTGCAAATATTTTCCTAAACCTCTTCACTATTCTTAATATTAATTTTGTTTGTTTTATATAAAAACAGTACAGTTCCATAAAGGAAATCAAATTTCTCTCAAAATACTGTTAAATACTTACTAGTCCATAAATTTTAACATTTAAAAAAAAATCATAATATTATCATTCTTTTCACTTGAAGTTGGCTAAGAATGTATCTTTCATCATGTTACAAGTGATTTCTTTCTATAGATGCCAAAGCATTCAGTGTTGGGGATCCTACCCTTGTCAGTCCCATGCACCAGCACCAAAGCAGTTGCACGCAGACAAATGTCTTCAGCGCACCTGCAGGAAGCTCGGCCATGGACTGTGAAAGCCCTGGTGGCAGCAGCTCATGCTTCCTGCCCAATGGCAATCGCTGCCTCCACAAGAACCACCTGTTTTACTCAAGTGGCGCCTTCAGTTCTGCAGCAGTGTCATCACGCCAGATGCTTGACAGCAGTCTCCCAGCAGACGAAACCTCAGGACACAACTTTGAGTACTCGAAGAACGTTCACTTTTTGCAGGCGGCAAAGGACACCGAGCGAGACGTCCGTGCTTATCAGCCCCCGTCTTCCTCTTTTTCTAGGACTTCCGTGTCTTCCGAACTCACTCCTATGGACACGTCCATATTCGCTGTTCCGCAGGCACTGGACTGCTCATTGAGTGTACAGCTCGCTGGTAGTCATCATCCGTTTTCATATGTAGACCCCGTGTTTAGTGAGACTAACATTTACGTGAACACTCATGCCGCATCCCTCGGGAAAGCTTCTACGGCGTCTTCGTCGTCTCAGCCTTCAGTACAACTGTCGTCGCAGAAAGAAAGGCAAGAGGAAGAGGCTTCCGCAGAGACCTACTCGAACCCGAGCTCACTCATTACTCATTAATAGTGGATCCTTCATTTAGTTGTGCATGGCGCGGTTCGTACGCTCCTTGGGAGTTCAAATGTCCTGAAGGATAAAAGTGGTTATGTACTTGTTAATTTCTGCATTAGTTTAATTACAGATGCTTTCCAAATTTGTTGTTGGAATCATTGGATAGATGAGCAGTCACTTCATATCGGTGGTTACTGTCAAAAATAAAATGTTGGAAGAAAAAAAACGTATGTGAGCACTGATAAGATTTTTAAAAAGTTATTCTCAGAGTGAACAAAAAAGTCATAAGTAAA
Source organism: Argiope bruennichi (assembly GCF_947563725.1). Classification (NCBI taxonomy): domain Eukaryota; kingdom Metazoa; phylum Arthropoda; class Arachnida; order Araneae; family Araneidae; genus Argiope; species Argiope bruennichi. The sequence goes on from NC_079154.1 coordinate 65,387,344, forward strand.
ATTTAATTATTAAGAATTTTACTGTCAACTAAAATGAGTGTATTATCTGTTTGAAAAATAATTTTAATTTAGTTAAAATTAAAGAATTTCTTTATTCATATAATATGATTATTTGCATGGCAAATAATTCATTTTTTCTTTTTCTTTAAAACTATTGCTAAAAGTTATTTTATTTTGTGTAACTGACATCATTTTTAGAAAATGTATCAGTCATCATATCTCCAAGGTATAGGTTCCATGCAATGTGTTATATAATTCCATGCTGTCTTTTTAAAAATGTTTGAACTACTGCTTGAAAAGCTGAGAAGCGTATGAACCATGGCATGGCTTTTTTTAATTACATTTTTGAGATTGGAATGGCTAAGTGAAGCAAAGAGTGATAGCTTGTATGTGTGTAAATTATTGAACGTATGTATAAATCATATAAAAGTTGTCATCTGTTTTCTTTTTTATGTTCAATTCAAAAAAATTTCCGAGGGCAGCAGATTTTGCTTCAAGCCTGTTCATATTTTTAAAAGAAAAATCAACTGCGGAATTTTGCAGCTGTTGTAAGAGGTCTTTCAGATAGGCTGAAAGCAAAATGCTGTTGTAATGTATAATGCATTTTTATCTAAAGTGTATGCCAGAAGTTTAAAAAGTTTCCTGTTTGGCAAGGAATTGATTAAAAAAAAATCATAGATTCTATATCTGTTTATTGCTTATTGAGAAAAATTAGAATATTATTGCAAAAGCTGAAATCAAACTTCTGTTGTATATATTGTATTTAAGATATTCGTTTTCTGTGTGTGTGCTTTAGCCTTCACTGTTTATTAATGATGCCAACATTTACGGAGTAATGTGGTTATGATCCAGAAGTAAAGTTATGATAATTTATGTAAATATTGTACAATTGTATATATAACAATCATAAGATGAATGTGCATTTACGTGCTGCCAGACACATTAAAAATTTATTTAAAACTCATTTGTTGTGGAATTTTTTTTCACATCATAAATATGGATTTGAAGGCATCTGGACTTCAGCTAATGTTACCTTCACCATTGCATTTATCTGCTCTTCTTTATATTTTAATTTTCTTGTGATTTCTGAATAATCATGGCATCAGTGAGAAGGTACATTTTGTGACTAAGAAGAATCATTTTGATTGTTCTTTTAAAGTTTTTAAGCTGTTTACAATAAATCTTTATAACCAGAAACAAGCACTGTAAGTCGTTCTTTATCTTAAGAAGTTATTGCTACTTTCAGTTAATGGTTTTGATGTACAAGATAATATTCTGATTTTACTTTGTTATCATATATTAGGTAAATATTCACTGGCATACACAATGATATAAAAATGCTTTTAGCCGCATTGTAGGTAATATTATAAATTTACTGTTTAAATTGAAAAGTTTCTTTTTTCAGATAAGTTCTACAAATATTTCTGCAACAATAGATGTGCTGATAGGTTTCAAATGTAGAACTCAAGAACATTCACTGTATTGGTAGAAATGCGTAGTTTGGTTGCGGAAAAGTGAAAATGCCTCTCTAAGTAAAGAAACCAATTATGTACTTCATGTAGTTGGCTAGATAAAATTAAAGGAAAAACTTTTAACAAATTTTGATATTTTTTGTTTTTAAGTATATTTTAAGAAGTATGCATATACCACCACATCTGTGATGATAGTATGGGAAGTCATGATTTTAAATTGCTAGTTGCTGATGAACATTCTTCTAAAACTACCTTTAATTTATATGTCAAATTATGGTATTTAGTATTATTTACTGCATCTTCATGTATAGATGTTTTTGAGGGGGGTATTTTATATATTTTTTATACTCATAATTTTCACAGTTTTGCCAAACTAAAATCTGTGATGATTTGGTTGTCAGAAAATGAAATATTTCATCTGATAAATTTTTACATCAAAAAAATAAAAAAGAACCTTAAAATGTATTTTTGAAATCATGAATGTCAAAATGTTTGATAATTTTCACTCTTATTTATTTTTATCTCACTTATTTATTTATGTATTTATTTGTCTTATACATTTATGTATATATTTCTGCATATGTTTCATTAAAGCATGTTGCTTTTTTTCCCCTACTGAATTTAACTTGCATTTTGTAAATAACAGAAGTGCATTCATTAATAAATCAGTATTCTAATTCTTTTCACTCTACTTTCAAAACATGGAATTAAATGCATTTTTTCATCTAGAAAACAAAAGAAATTATTGATGACTAAATAATTTTTAATTTAAACAATTAAGTTAATTTAGCATTTTAATCAGATATCCTGTTCTATTCAATCAATATACATCTGTATAAGATATTATATAATTTTCATGGAAATGTTTATTCAAGTTCAAAAGATTAAAAATGTATTATTTTACAAACACTTAGGGTTTGAATTTATGTCCTTACACTTAACATTTATATTTTTGTTCTTTTTCCAATCCTTTTGTAATTATAATCAGAAAATTTCAAAAATTTAAAGTTCTTTTAAATAAAATTTTTAGTTTGTCAATTATTTAAATCAAAGAAGAATTTGACGTTTCTTCCTGCATGATTTTACTTTAATGTTTTAAATTTTGTAAATAGAGCATTTTTTTGAAATAAAATTGTATCAATTTCCCTTCTTATTTTGCATACAATTAATACCTCAACTTCTTTCATGTTAGATCAAAAGTAAATATTCTGTTGTCATATGTGTGTCTTCCATGCTGTAATAGTCTAAATCTGTCTTTATTCTTCCTATCATATTATCAGTTACACTGACTTTTTGATCAAAGCTGCTTATATATTTTATTCCATATAATTCATTGGTGCATGTTCTAACTGGATAAATATTAGACGGGCAGGCTCTGCTGCAAAATGGCTAGTATTTCAAAGAAAATATAAAAGTTTCATATAAAGAACTTTAATTATCTTTCTGGTAAATATTCCAAAATCATAAGCAACTTGAAATATATTGTAGCATCTTTGAAAGAATACTTTACTTTTTAGTATCACCTAAATTCAGTAGATTACTGTAAACTTTTGTGATGATGAGTTGATTTATCATAATTAGTGGCACCCTTTTTCTTTTTAATTTTTTTAAAGGAACTCAGTTCACTATTTTTCTGTTATTTATTTATGTGAGAGTGATATTTTTATTGTTTAAGATTAAGGAAATGAAAATTTTTGTCTTATTTGAGAAGAATTGTGTATATTCAATAAACTGCTTTTGCTTTAGCATTTTTATGATGTTGAATTGTCGAAAATGTTATCAGAATTTACTTTTTGAAATTTAAAAACTTTTAGCAAGATTGAGATTGTAGTATTTTTGGCCATGAATTGTATTTTTTATTTTTTTTTCACTTAAAAAAAATGTGGATTCATTTAATAAAAAGAATCCAAGATTATATTTAAAAGGACCATTAATTTTATTTCTACTATTAGTAACATAAAACTTCTACTAATACATAAAAATGCACTACAACTTGTAAACTGTTCTCCCATTTATTTAATTTTTTTTTCTGTATTTAAATGTATCTGGTGACTTTTATGTATTTCTGAAATACATTTAAAATTGTTCTATATATATATATAAAAACCTATTTGTAAACTAAAAGACTGATTTATATTTCTCAACATGTTTTGCTTCAATACACAAAACTGACTATATTATGTTGGCTTCATAAGAATTTGCAACCAGTATTCAAATTGCTAATTCAATGGGGAAGATATTAGCTATCTTCAATTGTCATTCAATAATGGTTGAAGAATGTCATGTACATATATGTATTATTACTTATTATTGTTCCTGAAATGAAGTCATTCCTTTTACTCTAAAGGAGAGGCTGTCGATGAAATTATTTCTTCCATTAATGACTGATCATGTAAATATAAAATTCGCTCTTGCTTATTATTTTTGAACCCTCATATTGATTCTATCTTTATTGATAACATGAATTCAGGTTATCATTAAATCTGTGGAAATATTCATAAATATGAAATTGTAAATGAAGATTGTTGCTAATATTTAATCATGTAATGTGAAGTATTAAAATTTTTCTGGTGGAATCTTTATATTTGTATATATATTCTTCTTAAAAATCCAGAAATCAAAATATTATCCAAATTTTCAGCTAACCTTTAATACTGAAGATAAATTGAAACTGAGATTAGATTTGTCTTTTGTGAAATAAATTGTTTTGGTTAGTTTTAAGACTTGCAGAAACTATAACAGCAAATTAAAATTCTGCACTCTTAAACTGTCTTGTTCACAGTTGCTATTGAGGTAGAAATACAGTTTTGTGTTAAATATCTCATATGGTTGTATTTTAAGAGATACTTTTAAAAAATTGATGAATGAAATTCATTCTAATTTATGCTTGTCGCCAAATACCAATAAATCACTAAAAATATGTAACCATTAAATTGTGATTTTTTCATATATGCATATTTATGATCATAGATAGATCATTACAGTGATTGTGTATTATTTGTTTAGATAAAAGGTGAAATTTGAATCTTGTAATTCATATTGTGTTAGTGGAATAATCAGAAATGTTCAGTTCCTATAAAAAGTAATTAATTTTCATGGACAGCTCTCCTTTTTCTTCTTTTAGATTGAATGACTTTTTGATCCTGAAATGTCTATGAATGCTAAAACATGTTTAAAATATATACATATAAATAAATATATATATATTTGTAGTAGATATAAAAAATAACCTATGAAATTTGTTACAGTACTGTCTATTGTTGAAAATTATTAGATGTATTTGATTCAGAGCATGCAAAAATATTGAAGGAAATAACTATGTAAAGTCTCTGGAAAATAGTTTTAATTGGTTTTAAATAAAATGAATAAAAAAAGATGGCCATCTGGTGTGTGATAAGATATTGTAGGTGACTTTTTCTTGAGTGTTCATTAACATTTGAGATCAGCAAAGCTATATCAATATTCACAAGCTATATTTATACATGAATAGTAGAAATATTGGATGATTTTGTTATTTTGTTGAATGTGAAGTGAAGAAAACAGATTGTCTGCAAGTTTTGATGCTGCAGTATTAAATATTTAATGGTATGTTGTTTTATTTTTTGAGCATAAAAGTTAAATTATATAGTTAAAAAAAAAAAAAAGATTTATCCCCCTCCCCCTTTCCCATACATAAAAGCCTTGCAATTTGATTAAGTTTAGAATTTATGGTTTCATCCTTTTTTAGATTTTCAGTATTAAGCATCAGCATTTTTAAAACATAAGGCTTCTTGTAGTATGTTATGATAAATCTTAATTTTTTGCAATATGGTAAAGGTCTTTATTTTTATGAGAAAGCAGTTTTATTATTCATTGAAAACTTTGTATTCCAAAAATATTTAAACCAATAATGAAATTTCTTCAATTGTGCAAACACAGATTGTTGTTTCAAAATTTTAAATTTGTCAACAAAAAAAAGAAAAGAATAGCACAAATATTTTATATTTTAAAAATACCTTCTTTTAAAGTTTTAAAAATGTGTTAAGCCATTATTGCCAATTCTTCGAAAAGAAGAATAAAAATTCACTTGTAATATATAAAAATTTGGGATTATTTTTCCTTCCCATAATGAGTTATCAATATAACCAATGGAGTGAGTTTTAAAATTCAGAATGTAGCAAAATGGGTAGATGTTTTCATCAGCATCAATTCTTTTGGAGAGTAAATAAATGCAAGTCCTATTGTTCAAGTAAGTAAATACAATATTTTATTAAGTATTGTATTTGCTTATTGTCTTGAATAATAGGACTTTTAAATATATCTTTGTTCAGGTGAAAAAAATTATGTACATCTGCATGAACGCAATAAAATAGTTTCTATCTTGGTGATAGGATCATCATGATATATTATTACTTAAAATAATTATCTGCCAAAAATTTTATAAATTATATTCTAAAAGCTCAATATTATTTTTAAAAGCTAAAGAAATTTGCAAAAATGAATTTCATCATAACATAAAATCGTTTTTGTGTAGGTAATTTCAATTTATATGAAAATGCAAGAAAACAGTTATTGGACATTATAAAAGTGGAATATTCTAAAAGTATTCTTTTATTTGTTTTACGTTTCTTATGAAAAAGAATTCATGTCTTTGGAAGAAGAAAAAGTTATGTTACAGATTATGTAACTATAATTTTGTTATTCAAATTCACAAAATTGTAAATCTGTATTCATTGGTGGGGTTGCAGAGTATGGGATATGGTACATACTGGTTTTATCTTCTGCTTATTTTTAAAATTATGGTAAATGGCTGAAGTATTAATTTAACCATTAATGAAAAATATTTCTTTTTTAATTATTAATTCTGTTAATTTGTGTTTCAGAAAAGAAATTTTCATTTCCAGTGCATAAACATGCTCTTTTGCTATTAATAGTTAATGACATGAAGGTGCAGATGGAGAATAGAAATTTCTTAACTTTTATGCATTGGAAATCCCTTGCATGATTATATTTGGATTTTAAAGATAAGGAAATTTTTAGACTGACTCTTGGATTTAGTTAGTTGCTATATAACAAAAAATAGTGTTAATATTATATCAAAAATACTGATAGTTTTTTTTTTTTTTTTTTTTTCAAAATTTAAACCTTGGAAAACTTATCTTCCAACAAAAACCGATACAAAATTTTCTTTTAATCCGAATAAGTTTTTCGTTTCCCTTTTTGCAATTATTTCATAATAAAACACAAAATTATAATAGCAAAGAAAAAAAATTGTTTATAAACATTGTTAAGTTTAAAATAAAATAAAATTGGATGTTTGCGACAACTTTCTGTGTTTGCTACATGTCAATTTTAATTACAAATAAAATATGCTATGTTGAACTGAATATTTAAAGGGGAAAATTGTTCTAATTATTGAATTTTAATTAAACTAAATGCATTGTTGGGACTGTGTTCCACTTTTCTGAATAAGATGCATAAATGGAAATGTACTTTGTATATTTCTTATATATTTATTAGTGATGCATGTAAATTTCCATTGTTTATCATATATTTTTATTATTATTTTGAATCTGGAATTTTTATTGAACCTCTTATATTTGCATAGTCGGCTTCTATGACGGATGAAAATGTGTTCCTTTTTTTTTGTTGTTGTTGTCATTGAGAGATAGTTTGTACACAATTGTAAAAAGTACAAAATGTTTTTCTATATGCTATCTTGTGATATTTGTGTCAAATACATATGGGTTTAATTAAATGAAAATTTAATTTTGCAATAATGTAGAATTCCACAAATGATCACAAGAAGTTAATTCTTTTGAATGAGATGTGTTGCTCTACATGTTAATAGATTTTCCTGTTGTTAATTATGTAATCTTTTCAGATTTGTTTTTATGCACTACAATGGATGCAAACATTTATTAAAACTTAAATCAACTTGAAGCTCAAATTTATTTTTCTTATATAGAATACAAACTATTGTCAACAACTATGCAAGTATATCTTTTTAAATGTGAAGTTTTCTATTGGGAAAACTCAGTCCTGTGTCCCAAGTGTACAAAAAAATGATAATAGTGTTAACTACTGAAAGATTAAACTGTTTGAAAATCTAATGAGCAACCTCTACCCATTTGATGAGCTCAATATTTTTGTTTCACCCACAGTTATATTGTGCTTTATTCAAAAATTATTTACTGTAAGATTTTATTCCTGCTGCAGTTTCATAGAAAATAGACAATAGAATATTCAAATATAATTTAAGTCTATATATTAAGCTGGCTCTTTCACATATTTATTTTCACTTTCATAGCTGTGCAAGTGAAGTGAATGTATTACAAACTTTGTAAATTCTATAGAGCATGAATGTAAATCAGTTGCCTTGCATCTTTTTATAAGAATTTTCTTTAGCTTCTTGAATTATTTTGGGGGCTAGTTACTGAAAGTAATATTGTATTATATAATCCATTGATATTAATGGATTTTATGATTATGCATTAAAGTAAAGTTGGCAAAATTTGGCATCATTCTGAGAATTTGCAGATATGTTTGATTTTTGATGAGCAGTGTTTCATTTATAGTTAAAATTTGATGTTCCATTTTAAAGAAGTTGTATATTTAAATTCAATTCTAGCAACAGTATAAAATGCTCCAAATACAATTTTTAAATATTCATTGTGGGTGGAGATAATAGAGATACATGCAAATTCTGACAAAAAAAAAATATTTGTATTGATTAACTATTGAAGCTTTTTTTTTTCTTTTTTTTTTTTGTCTCACTTTATTTCATTCATAAATTTTTGGGCTGGATGAGAAATATACAGTACAATAACTTATTTAACTCCCATACAAAATTTCTATATGTCTGTTATGTCTTAAAAAAAGGATTTTTAAATAACTTTGATTTTAATTTGAAACAAAACAATTATATGTAAAAAATTATTAACTTGTTAATTAACATCATAATAAAAATGAAATATTTAAAAGAAACATGCTTTTTTTATCATTAAAAAATTAATTATATTTTTTCAATGGAAGCTTGGGTGTTATGGGCATATGGGCAAAATTTCATTTGGGTTATAATTGGTATGAAAGTAATTTAATAACTTATCAGTTTAATGAAACGATTTCCATTTACTGGGGTAATATTATCTGATAGAAAGGAATTTAAAGCTTCATACTGCAATATTTGAAATGAATTTGTTAATTAAAATAATTTGTAAATATATTTGCTACTTTGTGATTACTTTTTAATCGATTTTGTTTTAAAAAAGTTTTTTTATGAGTATACATATTAATGGAGAAATCATTTTTTTTTTTTAACTAAGTTGACATTTGTGTGATTCAACCTTTGAATTTAAATAATGTTCTGTTGAATATTATTTTGTTTCACTCCAATAATTTTTCACAATTATCATTAAAATTGTGAAATTAATTATTACTAATTTCATTATTAATTTTCATATATACAATATTCATAGTTATGGGGAAAGAAGGCTACAGGCAAAATTTCCTTGGTCAGCTGGAAGAAATAATAAGGAACATTTTAATTTGTCTCAGTTTTTGTTAATTAAATTACTCTTAATTATAGCTATTCTGTAGTATATATATGTTTGATTACAACAATCTAAGTTTCATATGGGATTTGGTTATTAAGGTGTAAATAAGTGGAATATTATTATAAAAATTAATCTTCTATAATATAATCGAAAATGAAGAATTCATTTAGGTAAATTGCTTAAATTTTGAAAAATTGTTCTAAAAAAGCTTTATTTAGGTTTGTGTGTGTGTATGTGGTTTCAAAGAATTGAACATTAACATTTGTTGTTGCAGACATAAAATAACCACTTAGAAATTTTCCCTACAGAAAAGTGTCTATAACTTACAAGCATTGATTTTTTTTTTTAAATGTAAACAGTATGATATCCCTGAGTATTGGCTTTGTGTATAGAAAGTCAATTTATATTTTCTTGCTTTAATAATTTTCTTTTGTTTCAAATTTATAAGCATTATTTTCAATGAATTTAAGTCTGGCCTTGTATAGTCTCATTCACTTATTATTTGTATAGTACATGAAGTTTCCTATTTAGCATATTTTAATTTTAAAATGATATGAAATTATACTTAGTATATGATATGTTAATAATTTCCCTTCGGCATGCATTTTACTTGTAATTCCTTTGTCTTTTATTTATTTTTTTACTTAACTATTGAGTTGTTTAGGGGGGGGCAATGCAAACAATAATATAAATAACTGCCATAAATAGGAATTAATAAGTTGCATAATAATGTACATTTTTGACACTGTCAGTATTATACAATGACAAAATAGCTTTGTTCATTAATGTTTTATTGTATTTATCTTTTCTTTTCTTTAATTTTTATGTATATGATTCCTTTGTAATGGTATTTTGTTTGTTGGCATCAATTCATTGAGACAAAATTTTACTGTGGTCATCTATATAATCTAAAATATTTGTGAAGAATTTAATTAAGACAATACATATTTTCTTCTAAGTATATTATCTTGTTTGAAAAAATGTAAATAATTCTTGTTTATCAAATTGTTTAATATTAGCTTCAACAAGTTACAATTTTGAAAAGAAATGACTTTTTTTAGTCAAGGAGTGTGCTAACAGTATAATGCTTGTAATTTATTATAGAATTAATATATACATAAATAAAACATGTTAAGAAATATGCTTAATAAAAAAGAAAAATTATAATTAGAGTATTTTCCCTATCAATTAGTTCTTAAAGTTATTGATATCATGAATCATTTCTGAATTTCTGTCATCATACGTAATACATCAGTTGTTTTTAAGCTTTTTTGTATTCCTGGATTCAAATAATACATCATACGAAACTGGATTTTACTGCTGTACAGCAATTGAATATTCCTCATTTGTAAACATTCCACAGTCAGTTGCACGGTACTATTTGCAACAGGATATCACTTCTGTAATTTTAGACGCACGATCATCTCCATTATCAAATAATGTTGAGAATATTTTGTATCGCGTTTGTAGTTAGTATATTTTAGTGGTTCAGATAGCTAGATTCTTATAGTTATTGTGCAGGGAGAGTAATTTTTAGTAAATTTTAATTTTTACAATGCTTTGAGCTCTAAGAAAGTTAAGTAAATTTTATTTTTTACCAATTTTGTGTTTGTGTTATCGTTTGCACTTCATATTCAATTACATTCCAAAAGAATAGCAGCCATTTTATTTTTATTATTGTGCATAAAATGCACATAGCAAAACAGGGATTTTTTATATATATATACATGTACTCATTTTATCACAAAATACTAATATCAAAGATTTGAAATCAAATGCAATAGGAAGTATTACTGTGAGCAAATAGATATATTTTGGTCCAAATTTTATTTCATATTAGTTATGAATTTAAGGAATTTTTAAAAATGGATAAGAAAGTTAGATGCCGTTTTGAATTTTCCGTGGGCAAATAAATTTTCTTAAGAATGAAATATAAGAAATTTTGTTTTGCAAGTATTATTGTAGTTTATTTTATTCTTAAAACTTCGTTTATTTTATTTTATTATTAACCACATGATCACAAATTGTTTTAGAGCTTTATATTAAGGAAAAGTTATTTTTTATTCTATTTAATAACTATATTATTATTCCTTATAAAGTATTTGATAAGAAAATTCATTTTTTCTTTGACGTCTCAAAAAATATGATTTTTTTTTTTTTTTTGTATGTTGATTGAATATTTAATGCAAACATTTATCTAAAGACTTTTAAGGTTACGTAGATTATTTTTCTCTTACTAATTCTTTTTTTCATTTTTTTTTTAATTTCTCCCTGAAATGATTTAATTTCAAATTACAATGCAAAAAATATTTGAAAGTGGAGATTTCGGATATTTTCCAAAACAGATCTTTTGTGATAACAAGAAAAAAAAGTTAAAAATGAAATATTCTAGCTAAAGAATGATTATTTGAATTTTTTATAATCTTTTAATGAAAATTTTTTATCTACAATTTCAATTCGTCATGAATCTTTGATCTCTTTTTTGTAACTAGAATTTATTGTGGGGAAAGTGATCAAATGCATAAAGTTTTAACTGAAAATAATAAATAAAAAAATAAAAATAAAGAGTGCATATATTTATTTTGCTAATGTGCACTCGATAAATCTTTGTTTTAGAAATCACGACTTTGACTATGTATCTGCTGTTGACTCCGAATTATTAGATGCATATATAGATCGTATTTTGAGTAAATAAAATATAAATAATTCATCATGCAGTATGAGACTGTTTTGGACTTCCTTTAAAAAAAATGCCTCAGATGTCATTGTTTCAGTTTTCGTGGGTTTTTTAAAAAATTTATTTGACTATTAGTTGCTTGTTTCTGATTGAAGAAATTTTGAGAAATGCAGTTAATCTTGGCCTACGAAAAGTTGGCTATGCTTCATTTCTTTTAATGCAGATTTTGCAAACTTTGCTGGAATTTTCTCCCTTTTGTCTACTCTGTATACCCCAACTGTTGAATCATTATTTTTTTAAATAGCTTGTCCTCGTCTGGGAAGGGTGAATTCAATAACCTTTCTTTATTCTTATTCATTCCAGATAACTGTTGACTGTTATTAATTATCTTTTTTTTTTAAATCTTTTAAATTTAAAGGTATATATGTTTTTTTGCAAATGCATATATGTACTCTTGACAAGTTGTTTTACTTTTTTGTTGTTACCATATCTTCTTTCCTATATCCTTATGTTCATGTTTTGTGAATATGTAATGGTGTTGTGTGGAATGCAAAATGATTATTTAAATGACACTTTATACTTACTACTTTTCAGCCAAAGATTCGAATATTTTTTGTGTTAATAAAATCTGACAAAAAACAATGAAATGACTGAAGAAGGAAGCTGCTCACCTTAAATAGCCATGTTGAAAGTTATTTGTTTTATTTATTGTAACTGTTAGATACATTGATTCAAAGGGCAGTCCATAGGACTGTGAATAAATGTTTCCAGTTATTTAACTTGTCTTGTGCATTTGATGACACATCTGTGTTTTGCACACACATGCCATGCACACCGGTTATTATATATTAGCATGATGTTTATAGGCTGGCATATTGTCTGTAAATCGCGACAGGCATGAAGAAATTTTTCGTTCAAAGTACTTTACAGGATAGGCCATTGGATTTACAGTAAACATAGTACCTCTCGGGTAATATAAAAGGATTTAAAAAAAAGAATTATTTTCGATTTTAAGCAAAAATCAATCAAAATTTTAGTATTTCTCCTCCATAACTTCAGAGCCTATTATTGCGAAGAAGATCAATATTGTGTCACTTTAAAGTTCAAAAAATTAACTCTTCAACGCTATAAGTTTTATTTTTGTACAATTTTCTCTGCGATTTTAATAAATTCTTACAACAATGTTATTTGTTTTAGTAACTGCATTTGTACGCACGCGATACGATAATATTTTGATAATGGTATTAAGCGCATTTTTGGTATCAGCTTTATCGTTGCAATAATTATAATTTTATAATAAAATAAATGCTTGTTTGTTAAACAGTATTTTACTATGATATTTGAAACTAATGGTTCTAATATTTAATTTTCTTTCTAGAGCATGTTTTAATCTGTTTAATAAATTTTGCCATATCTTAAAATTTTAGACACACGTTTTTTTCCCCCCTATGAGACTGAAATATGTTGACAGATTTTGATTCTCCACCTAGGAATCAAAAGTAAGTCATTTTGACAAGATTTTCTGATGCCTATTCTGACGTTTCATGTTGATTACTTTAAATTAGTCGTGTTCAAGTATTAGTAATGATCACTTTTCCATCTGTAAAGAAATATGAAATGCGCCGAAAAAATGTATATGTTAAATGAACATAATAAAAAATAATCCTTTTTGTATAAAATGGGAAAGAGATTTAATAAAATTAATAATTTGTCATAAGTATAAAATCATCATGATAAAATTTAAATTCATCTCGGAAAGCTGGAAGGCAAAGATAGATTCTTTTACATCTTAGTTACTATCTGGCAACATAAATTGTTGATGTTAGAAACAATCAAAATAAGGTCTTGAAAATCACTTTTCAGCCCTGACTTCAAAGTATTGCAGCTATCGAAAATAATACAAAGGTTGCCCATGTTAATGAAGCGCTAATTTGGCTAATTGGATTTATTTTTCTATCTTCAATATTAAGAATATTGAAGACAACACAGTGAAATGAAAATTTCAATCCCCCCACCCCCCACCCCACCATTTCGATCCTTTTGAGCAAGATGGGTCACTTACGAAATCCTTTGAGATTTTTACATTTCCAATGACATATTCCAAGCCAAAATTACTCTAGTTATCCTGTTCTCAGGATAACATGGACAAGGTGTTATACGCATATATATATAATATAACTTTTGAACGATGATTGGTAAAGAACTGAATAAATTTTCTCGAAGTCTTGTCATGAGAATCATTGCAATAGGTTGTCTTCCTGTAGGAATTTACTAAAAAATATTTTTTCTCATCAGTTCTAAACATGTTTCTAGTCTATATGCTGAAGCACAGCTCTATTATGGATTTTGACTTTTCAGTCAAATGTCATACATTTTTCCTGATACGCTCTTTTTCATCTGCCTTCTTTAACAACAATTCAAGTCTTTTTACTAACAATAACCGGTTTCTTTGCAACAACATAAATAAAATTATGCAACACTCTTTATACTTGCTCATTTATGAAGCATCAAAACTTTGTACCTCGCTGAAAGAAAATTATTTTTTAAATTCTGTGTAGGTGAATATAATAATTCAGAAAGACATTAAACCAGGTAGGTAAAATTTTACATGTGGTCTTTACACTAAAATTATAAATCTGAATCAAATTTTGAGCAAAATCCATGTAATGGAAGGAGAATTTTTTCTCTCTATAACAGCACATTCATGTCAAGAGCTGAATTTGGAAAGATGTGAATTCTATATGAAAGAAACCTCATCTTAAAGAAACATTACCCACTTTTTTTTTTTAATATCTAAACCTATGCCCGATCCCTTTTTTAGATAAATAATAGTAATCCAATCTATATTGTGTTCATTATCAGTTAGGAATTTTTGCATGTATTGACCAGATATTATTAAAATCTGTAGTTTCAGGATCTGCCTAATAAAACATGCCCTTTTTTTTTAAATAAGTTAAATGAAGGCACACATTAATTACAAAATAATCCTTGGCTTTGAACTTGTATATATATGCAATGTATCCTTGAATTTTGACCAGGGAGAGAAGCAATATTACATTTTCATTTCCATTCGTCTTCATTTTCTATGCAAGTCGCAGAGTGGTGCAGCGAAGGTGAAACAACTTTTAAACACTGTATTATTTGGGTATAAATGGCATCTGAGGTATAATATTTAAACCACAATTATCATGTGAGACATGCAAAGTCAGCCATCTCCAAAAAGGGGGATAGGTGCAATACTTTTTTTTTTGGGGGGGGGGGGTACAAATATTTTTCAAAAATAAAAGGAATCAAAATAAACTTTTAAACACATTTGATAAAAAAATGTACTTATTTTAATAAGTTCATTTCATGTTGGATGATTTTAATATGATTGGACCTATAAATTTTGAAGTAACTGTAATAAATAATTTAATAATATATTGTTTTCCAAACTGAAATACTGTATTTCTCATAAAGCTGTCCTCAGTGAAAGAACTTATTTTCAGACATATCATTTTTATTTGGTACTCCACAATCCAGGAATAATTCAGCATGGCCATTGCCAGGTGTGTGAAGAAAGTGTCGTAAATGGTTATCAGTTATTGCCAAAATGACTGGCCGGGATCAACAACATTTAACATATATGAAAATTATCTGGTGCTTTATGACACTACTTTTGTCGCAATCTTCACAATATTATTTTACGTAATGGCATTTGTATTATCAATTCACCAGAAATACTTCCCTTGCACCACTAAATAACCAGTGTTATAAAATTTTTCTTTTTAAAAAATATAAAAGAAAAATGGGTGTTTAGTTCTTGATGACCATAGTGTTAATGAGTACTGGGGTTCGAGTGCATTGAACTCTCCCCAGATGATTCCCTTCGGCTTCTGAAGTACGGTACTATTCTTTCAACCTTCGACCTCTTATCTTAGTAATACTTTGCCTGTAAGGCATACCACAACTATTTGGTAGACTTCACATCGCCAAATGAATTCAGTCACCAGTCAATCCGCATATAGTTACAAAGACTGTATTTTCATTTGAGTTGAAAAGTAAATTATCACAAAGATCTAGAAAATCCACATGTTGATATTTGATGTGATCCTTCTAATGAAAAAGTATTGACCCGTTTTATATTCGATCAGGATTAGATTCGACTACATTGATACAGGGTCACCTTTATCAATGTAGGAGTTTTCAAACACTAGATTGACCATTTGGTGATAAAGACTTGGCTCTTTTTAGCTGGCCTCTGTGGTCTCCAGATTTTATGGTTCGCAATTTCTTTCTTTGAGATTATGTTTTACTGTATACATACCACTCCTATTAGCACAAAGTATTTTACAGTATCTCTACAACGTTTTTCAATATTCTGAATACTGTATAACACCCTGAAGAAATCGTAACAATTTGTCTTAATAAGAACCTTTCCGGATGAATGATCTCTAAACTGTATTAACAACGCTTTCATGAACACAGGAAATGGCATCCTCTGCCATCTCTAGGAAAGAGCAGACTATCAATTAGATCTGTATCGCGATTTAAAAAAAAATGGACATGTAGAATATTGTAACTACTCAGGGGGAAATGAAATGTTTGATTTTTTGAGGCGTTATTTATTTTTATTACAATGATCATTTTTGAAATTATACTATGTAATAAATCCAAATGTGAAACAGGAATTATTTTTTAGGAATAACCTTAACATAATGACTGCGTGAATCAACTGAGGTTTACATTTAATTATCTAACTGTTCCGAACCATTTATGGGATTAGAAGTCTCCTTTACTATAATTAAGAGACTTCAAAGAAGGATTCGTCTAATTATATAGATGATCTGAATAACAGTGAGCTTGTTAAACTTCGAGTGGTTAAAAAAAATATCAGTTTGCGTTTGATAAATGTCAAATTCATGTAAGTGCTTATCATTGTTATTTAAAAGATGCATTTCCAATTCGGTTATCATTCATTTCACTCCATGAAAACATGGAAAATAGATAAAAATTTCGAAAAATGTGCTCTTGGAATAAAAATTTAAAAACACAGGTGAAAGAGAGCTTGAGAAACGATTGATCTAAAAGTTGAAAAATGTATGTCTGAAATAAATCAATATCAGAATGTAAATGGGGGGGGGGGGTGCATTTTTTACGTTCTCGTATACGAAGTATTTAAAAAAAAATATTGCAATCATCAATAAAATTCGAACTCAAGATTTTGAAGAGAATCCACATTTCGTACTTTTCTGAATCCTAAAACGCATTTTTTGAATTATGTGTGTTTATCTAATTGTTTGTTAACACTATAACTCAAAAAAAAATGCATAGAACTAGACGATATGGTATATGGTCTCTAACTTATAAATTTCTACAAAATTTTGTACAAAATCCATTCCGAGAAATAGCTGTCCGAATATAAGTGAACACATTAACTACAAAACATAAACAACTATATTGGTAAAATTTAGCGCTCATATGTAGAATTTAAAGTATATGTATCAAATTTTGAACCACAACTATCAAAGAGATGACCACCTGTCAGTCTATATACAACCGTCGTCGGTCTATACTTAATCATGCTTGCGATTTCGATAAGTAACACAAAAACATAAGGATTTAGATAAAGATTAGGCCATTGTAATTCGAGCTCAAATTAGATTTTATGCGGTTAGGGGAAAAGATGTCTAAATTATATATTCTATTTTCTGGTATATTCTTTTTACTTGTTTATTAATCGCTGGTAGCAATTAATCGCCAAAGATAGCATGTTAAATTCACTAAAAACATTAGATTCACTCTAAAATCAAGCTTTCATAACTGATATTCGTTAATGGCATGTAGTTAATACACAAGTACTGATTTTCTTTACTATATTACGAACCACACCATTTTTAATGTGAAAATAAAAATCTGAGCTCTTATGGCGTTCATATTCTTATCGAGACTCACAATTTTGTATGAAGTGTAAGAGGATAACATCTTTATTATGAAGTATGCGAGAAACTTTCGAGAAGACTACTCTCGCTAATTTTAGATGTAATTTTTTTTGTGTTTCATAGAAGATGTGCTCCATCACAATTTCTCACAACTTGATATGATTAATAAAAACAAAGTAAATATGAGCATGAGCAGAAAAAAAAAATGGCAAAGAGTTTCAAGAAATCTAAAAATTTTATTTATAAAATAAAAGAACATTTTTATAATTCATTCTCTAAATTAACAAATATATTTAAAAATTAGATGTAATTTCATTAAAAAAGGGTTAGAGTTTAAGTATGTAGCGTTCGGAGCACTTTTTTAGAAAAGCATGGTGTAGACATACTTTAACCCTATTTCTGGGTTTAATAATATTCAAAATTAGTAACAGGATGTCAATATTTGAAATAAACATTAAAACTTTTTTGAAAATTGGTATTTAATACTATAAATTTAAGCAAATTCTTTAAAAACTTCAAATTGGCTACACCAAAAACTATTACTCTCATCCGAACAAAACTTATACCAAAATAAACAACATAGTTTTTTCTAGGGAATGAACTACAATCGTACCAGAAGAAACCAGTCAAAGAATTTATCAAAGAATTAGAACCAGTCAAAAAATATATCATGAAATTTTTAGTAAATTTATGAAGTTATTGTTCAAACAGTAGGCTGTAAATTAAAAAAATATTCCCTCAATCTAAATTCTTTTAGTTTATTCCCTAGAAAATAGTATAAAGACAAAGTCCACCAAACTTCATAGTAATATGATAAATATATTTTGAGTTATTTGATTTGAAGTGAGCAAAAAATAAGTAAAAATCAATTTTGTGAAAAATGCATTTAAAGTATACAGTAACATTTTTTAATAATAAATCGTGTGTACATACTTACAATTCACTACATTTATAGGTTATACTTTCTTCCTCCTCAGCATTTAATAATTTCCCTTTTTTAATCATTTTTTTTCTGATAATTTTTGTGTTAGGCAGTGAATGGCGCCTAGATTCGTATATTCTGTTTTTGTCGAGCTCAGCGAATGCTCTAACTGCATTTGCACTATTATATACACCAGTAACCTTAAGAACATTTACTAATCCTATGAAACCTTCGTTAAAATGTATTACAGAGAGTTTTAACACTCAACAAACACATCTTTAGGTACAAATTTTCACAAAACACCTTTAAAACTCTCGTTGGCATTTTTCATTTTGCAGTGCAAAAAATGTTCCGTGTTTAAAACTAAATTTGTATTTATACAAATTTTTAACATGTTTTTTGCCCCATTAAATCGGCACTTCCGGTTATTTAAATGTTTACTTCTGGTTTACCGAACATTACGAAAATATTAATATCTTGATTTCTAATTAACGTAGAGATAAAAAGAAAACCTGTTTTGGATAACTCAAGGACTGGTATATAAAATAAAAGAAATTTTATAAAACGTCATTTTTGGCGAAAATCGACCTTTTTAACGTGTTCGGATACCTTAAATGTTTGGTCTTTACTGATTGCATGATTATATTTTAGATTTTTATTTCATTCTACATAGAATGCGCTAATAGCTGTTTCTAGAGATATTTTCAGCTATCTCTCTCTTGGTGCTTTCTGTAAGTATCATAAATAAATGCATTCAGAAACTTTTTAAAAAAATTTGATTTGATTCTGAATTAACCACAAAACACATTCGAATATTTCTTCTTTGTATAGTCATTCTCCGTTTTTACTTTTTCGTGTATGTAGTAATCGTCAAAAAATTCGAACTCGATTCGACGATCTCCACGTTTTGAATTTCAATGAGTTCCAAAAACACATTTTTGAAAAATGTCCTTCTGTTTCTGACAAAAATAACTCAAAAACGCTTAGCGCTAGATGGATGGAATTTGGTATACGGACTTAACACAACGTTTATAGATTCCTATCAAATGCCGGCGTCCTGGCCTAGGAGTAGCACGTCTTCCCCTAATTCCAAAAGAGTTCATTCAATAGATGTTAAAAAACTTCAGAGCTTGGAGAAGAATCCGGATATACTGCTTATTAGAAACAGCTTTTTGAATAAAGATCAATATTGAGTTTTGCAAAAAGATTTGATCCATGATTTGCGTCTCTGGAACAAAACAAGATGATATATTCACTGTTATTTTCAAGATTACAAACTTGGCAGTGAGGATAATTGGGTAGTCTAAATCTATTCAACAGAGCTGGAGTAATAATTATCCGGGTAAAAAGTCGTGCAGTTATGATCTCTTCTATTTTTGAGTCATGGATTAAGGGAAAACATGGTGGTAACATCGCCAATAGATTCTTGATATTTGCTATTTTTTAAAAATGTGATTCGTTTTTTGTAATGAGGTTTCCGGATAATGAAAAATTAAATCCTCTGAAGCAATCCACTCCAGCACTGAGTGCGACACCGTAACCATTTTTGCGAGTACCTTCGCCTTTTCATTCCAATGTATCTGTGAATGTCCTGGAGACCACACCAAACATATTCACTGATTTAATTTTCCCCGTGCTTGAATTTTGCTAGCTAATCTATGAATGACTTTTGGAGATTTTATTGTAAGGCATTTTAAAGCTTGAAGGACCGAATAGCTGTATGTCAACAAAAGCAGATTTTTTCCTGATATTGAAAGTCTATCCAGAGCTTGACAAAGTGCCAAGGCTTCCGCTGTAAATATAGAATTGATAGGATGAATTCTATAAACGAAGGATTGATTACAAAAGATACCTGTAATAGAAGTGAAAGATTGAGATTTGGATGCGAGAGTAGCGATAATATAATAATCTTGAAACTGTTTGCTTACAGTTTCTTCAAAGTGATTCTTGATCATATAATTAGGAAGAGCTTTATTTTGAAAACTGAAGTCTGAAAGATGAAAAATCAAAAATTGTTTTGGGAGACAATGGGATCTGGTAGAGAAATAATATGATTTGTCGTAGCATTCAGGTTTTCAAATAGATTTTCAATTATAATTTCGTCTTTTTTAATTAATTTAATTCCAGGGTGAGTGAGTGTTTGAGGTTTATGGCGCAAAAGCCAATTTTGGTTATCCTGTGCCACGCTTTCGGTTATCCAAGATTCATTTCTAAAACTAAGTAACAATGAAAGATAAACAAGTATTATTATTCTAAAATTAACGATAAAAATAATCAAATACACAGATCTCTGGATAAATGCCAATGTTGTTTGCAACAGGTAAAATCCAAAAGCTAAAATTAATGTTAGCCTTTTTCCTTACGTTGATGTTTAGCGTATTTCTTTTTAAAAGTTGGATAAAAGCGTGGATTAATAATTGTTCGACTGGTTGACGGCTGCTGTCTATAAACATTTACCATGTCTTCGTCTATGATTTCTTCAGGATCATAATCAATGTAATCATCTGATTCTGAAACTTCTGTAACATCAGGATGTAAATTATTGGTTTCTCTCAAGGAGTTGGTTGAACATGGCAATTCGGTTCTATCTTGAACAAATGTGTCATTTCACTCCTCTCTATATTCAGAAACAAAATCTGTATTCTGGGATTTTGTAATATTTTCATTAAAATCAATACTGGTATCTTGCTTGGCTCTTTTCTTTTTTGGAGGTTGTGTGACATTACAAATTTTATCATCAGTGAGAGTTGAAACGAAGACTTTAGATGCACAGAACATGCTGGTAAAACTTAAATCTGTTTGTATAAATTTTTCAGCTGTATCAAAGGATTTTCTTTGCTGCACTTTGGTTGCAAAAGAAGGAACAGATGGTGGAAGACACAATTTTCTCGCTTCTGTATACGAAATATTTTTTAATGATTTCAGCTTCTGAATTTGTTTTTCTTGTAGCCAAGTAGGACAAAACTTTGAATTTGATTCATATGGCTGCGCACAATTCGCACTCTTCGGCTCTGAATGACAGTCAGTAGAAGAATGCCCAACTGATGCACATCTAGAGCACACAAAATTTCCGAGACAGGCAGCTTTTGAATGTCCAAACCGTAATTTAATTCCAGGATTGGGATTATGATGATAAATAGGTGAATGAGTACCACTGGCAAGTTGTCTGAGAAAGAATTGCACAACTAATCTTTAATTTTTTCTGGTAGCTTTTCCTGACCCGCGAGTTTCATTAAAACTATATTTGGGATCCATTTATGCAGCCCAAGTGCTATTCTAAGAGCTATAGCTTGAATCTTATTGCAGGCTTGTATTGAGTTTTGGAGAATTTATTGGTAATAGAGCTGCTATAATAAAATAGACTTAAAATGCTATTATTGGTTATATTTACTACATCCGTTGTACTGGGGCCGTAAGTTTTATACGCTATAGATTTTAAAGCAGTAATTTTTCTGAGTGCTTTAGCTCGTATATTTTTTAATATAACCCCATTTTGGCTCGTTTTGGAAAAATTGATGCCTAAATATTTAATTGTTTGTTGAATTGAATGTTTTAATATGTTGTTTCCAAGAGAGAGGGAAACCAACATATTTAATTCGAGGGATCGATTGCAATTTCATTTTTGATAGGTCAGCGATAGAGCATTTCTCGGGGCTGATTTTAAATTTCCAATAATTACACCATTTGTGGACGTTTTCTATTGTTTTCTGTAGCTTCTTTGAAATGTAATCCAGAGATGTATGAGCACAAAAGATAAAAATATCATCAGCGAAAATTGAGCATTCCACACTAACATCGGGAATTTCAAAGAAATCTGCAAGAAAAATTACAAAGAATATGGGTAATACAACATTACATTGAAGCAAACCTTTCTGAGAAGTTTTTCTCCTAGAAAGAGTATTTCTCCAACGAACTTGAAAAGTTCGGTTTTGGTGAAAGTTGTATATGGCCTTTGAAATGTTGCCTTTGATACCAAGCTGGAGGCACTTCAGCATAAGTTATCAATGTAAACCGAGTCATATGCACTTTAAAGATCTAAACTAATTCCTATAAAGTATTTCTTTAGATTGTGGGCTTCTGTAATGGCTGTGTAGACTTTATATATTGCAATCTGATTGTCCCTGAGGGGAAGGAAACCATTCACAAAAGGAGTTTTTCTCTCAATTATTAAATGATAAATAATACTCTGAATCAAAATTCTTTCAAAAGTTTTTGAGAAAACAGAAGTGAGAGCTATTGAACTATAAGAAGGGATTTTAATTTTGTCCTTATAAGGTTTAGGAACTGGGACAATGATTGAATGTTTCCATTCCTCCGGAATAAAAGATGTTATAAGAACCTTGAAAGATTGATGTGATTGAAAGATTGATGTGATGTTTGAAAGATCTGTGAAAATAGGATTTCTAAACCAATTTGTTGTAATACCATGAGCACCAAGTGTGGAATTCAGTGTTGTTGTTTTTTTTTAGCGTATCTGACTTCCTGTTGGTGAATAGGGGTATTAAGACAAGAAATGCAGTCTTTGCTATAAAAAAGTGGAATTTGCTCATGCTCGAAACTGTCAGCAAAAAGATTGCTTTGCTGAGATGGATTTGCGATAAAACGATTGTTATGCTGAATGAGATTTGAAATATTCAATTCTTGGTTTGAATGATTGTAAACTTGTTGAGCATCGAGTGAAACATTCTAGGATTTTTAGAAATGTTGCAAATTTTGTCCCAATAATTCCGACTAGCCTTTTTGATATGAAAAAGATATCTTGCTGCATCTTTTTGGGGCTTTATCCAGTCTAGTTCTGAAATGAAACGAAAGGCTGTTTTTCGAAACAGAATCTTCAATTTTTGAAATCTGTGACATGATAGATTCCAACAGAGAGGATAATTATTTGTCGACAATGGTATTAATTTTGTGTTTTCTCTTATAACTTCCGAAATCCCGCGTGTCAATGAATTTAGATTAGTTCTTGTAGTCAATACTTTTGCCGATTGCTTCATAACCCGATTCCAAACTATTGTTTTTATTACCTTGCACTAGACTCTAAATTTGACCATGTAATTTTGACCAGGTAATGATCACTTTCAAAGGAAGAATCCGAAACATAACAATGAATGCCATGAGAGATAGATGAAGAGAATATCGGGAGATCGAGCAGCGATGCTGATCCAACATAAGTGACTACGTAGGGTTTGAAGTATTAAGGAGAACAAAACGGGAATTTTGAAGCCATTCTACAAAATCATTACTTAGAGGAGACGATTTATTTGGTCCCCAAAGAGGGTGATGGAAATTAAAGTCACGGAATATAAAAACAGGTACGGAGAAAGAATTTTAAAAAAACTTTACATTTTCTATATTCAGTCCTTGGGGGGGCATATAAGTTAATGATAATAAAATTTAAACCTTTATGGTAAACTTCAACAGCAAGAATTTCAAGGTTGGTATTGTATGTAACACTAATTGGGATAATTCTACCAGATGAGTTTTCGGAATGCCGGTAATTAAACCACCTCCAGGCCGATCTTGCCTGTCTAAATAATACCAGTTTTTGTTTTGTTTGTTTTGTTTCTTATGGCACTTGCCACTGACAAGCCCGCTGTTACGAAGACAGCGATTTAAACCTGAGGGGGAACGTCTCTTATTTTATTTTTTTTATAGCAGCGCCAACTAGGGCCAAGAGTACGACTTTGCCACTCACACATCACTCATTCGCTTGCACAACCCCATTTTACAGGAGGGCATATTCACACATCTCACAGATAGAAGAACAACCATGCGCAAACCGGGACTCGAACCCGGGACGCCCAGATTACGGGGAAGACGCGCTACCCCTATGCCAGGACGCCGGCCCAGTTTTTAGTTGTACAAACGAAGTGATCTTCCTGCTTGAAGAATGTTTCTTGGAAAATTCAGAATTCGGATGTAGAAAAAGGAGGAACTTTGAGCTAAATTTTTTTGTTTTTAAGATTTCTACAATTTCACTGTACAAAAATCATTATAAAAAAGAAACCAACAAAAATTCACGAAAAACCAATCCTAGTGAAATTATGGGAAAAAGAAAAAGTTTTAAGATATACAAGGAAAAAAAAAAAAAGAAAGGAATGGACGAAAAAGGGGTATGAGAGAGAGTCCAAGAACTAACCAAAAGCATCAAATTGCATTGGAATAGCAGATGCTTTGTGAATCTTCTTTCCCTGATGGACTTTCACTTTCAAAATTATTCATGACGGTTAAGTTATGCGACAACGATTCCACCAATTTTTCGAACATCCCAAGGATTATATTAATTTACTCTTCCATTTTGCTTTTAATTTTTTGAATAATTGAGTCAATCCTTTCATTCATTTTATTGATCATAGTGTCCATTTTTTCGCTTATATTTCCTTCGAAATTTTTATACGGGTATTTATTTTTACAACTGCCGCGTAACTAGAATTCTTTGATTGATTATAGGTTTGTCTCGCATCAGCTGTTGTGATATGGTTTTTACATTTTAGTTCTAAAATGTTCTTTTCTTTGATAAAGAATGGACATCCTCTCGATCATCTCGCCTTTACAATTTGCGCATTTTGTTGCGATTGACAGATGCCTGTACGAGTGTCACCACACAGATGGCAAATCTTTTGCTTTTCACATATCCTTGAAGGAGGCATGAAACTGTAGCAATTTGTACATTACCTTGGATTATCAGTGAAAAGTTGTACTCTTTGATTTGTAAACCAGATCTTAATATCCATCGGCAAGCGTGTTTCTAGTTTCGATCTAAGGACGGGTGATGTCTTCCGAGCTCGTTTTATTTTAAAAATCGCCTAATTTCTACAATTTCTATTTCATTATTTTTTGTTAATTCTTCGGCAATTTCCAGCAACGGGACTTTTGTGGGGATATCATAGAGGAGAAAACGAGAGGTTATTTTTTCCCCATATGATATCCGTCGTAACTGGAATGTGTACTAATTGTGTCTAGGCTGTACAAACAGGATCCTGTGTTGTAAACATGACTTTCCCTTTGCGGGTGAATTTCATGTTTAGTATGTTTGCATGCCGATTTATTTTTTCTTTTATGAAAGCTTGTAGCGTAAACGCGTTCATTTGGGGAATTCTGAATTTAGGATCCGCATTTGTCATTACAGTATTTATTTCTTCATATTCATTCTGTCCAAGACGTTAGTGGATTTTCCACACTTGAATAAATTTTCGACATTCAGGATTGCATAATGCTTACAGGATAGCAACAATCATTTTCTTCCACTGCAATAACCATGGAATGGCTCAGCTTTACTAATTTTCAAAAACGGTAGGGAAAAAAGTGGACAGACTCACCTGACTTTAGTGCCCTATGTTCTAGTTCCACCAGTTCAAAATGGAACTTCTAATAAAACAAAGGAAATAATAGCAAACTCTTTTGCTTCAAAAATAACAGTATAAAACTATTCAAAATTTAAAAGTGCCGGCTCTCTCGATTGACCAACAAGACAAAACCAACCTCACTCCAAAAGTTCGGCTGGATGTTTTTTCGTAATCTGGCATGACAAGTTTCTTAGGAAGTATAGCGGTTTTGGGATGAGCGAGAGGATAGAACCTGGGACCTTGTGGTTCGCAGCCCAGTAACATGACCACAATACAAAAGTAATTGCTCGGATAGTGTAGCTGTTAACTGGCTTAATAAGCTTTAACCACAGAAGCATGCGTGAAAATTTCGATGTGACCTCTCCCGCTGATTTATATGATGCATGATTTAGTGTTAATAGTGTAATAAATAACTAATTCAAATATTGCACGACACTAGTCAGTAGACATATTAATTGATCGTTTTATTTCGGAACCTGCTCTTTTATCATCCTCTTAAATGATGTAGAATAAAAATTAGTAACTTGAAAAACCAAACTTCTTTGGAAATTATGTTTGGACAAACACTTTATTATTGATCCTTACTAAGTGAGCTATTTAGAGATTTTAACCAACAATTTTTATTTTTCTTAATCTAATCTCATGAAGCTGATTTTAATTTTCTTAGTATTAATTTTAGATAAATACTAAGAAAAAAATTCGAATCCTGATTAAGCTAAGTATATCTTGAGATATATTTTACAAGAATGACCTGTACAATACCAACTGGCAGCCAAAATAGGATTTTTTATTGTAACATTCCCTCTATATATTTGGTTCGAAAATGTAGCAAAGGAATTATAATTTTGTCTTCGTTGCTCTCCTTAAGACGAGCACCTGAGATGGCACTCGTTACGACATTCTGGTTGACAGAAAAGTGAATCAGTTCATTTAATCACTGTGCATCTCTACTGTCAGTTCGAAATTCCTTACTGAATGCCAGACCAAACATAATAGAGCGAAACGTTAAAACTGGAAGAAGACAACTCTTAAATAATAAGTAAACTAAGGATATTAGTAAAAAGCTGCGTCATACTGCATTTCATTTTTGATTTCAACAAAGAAAAGTATATTTTGGTCATATCTATTTGGTGGTCAAAAAAGGTAAATAGCTTCATTATGAGATTTAAGTGATTTTTATTTTTCGAGATGTTGTTTTATAAAACGTTTATTTATCAATTAAAGCCCTACTTGTGCTTAGCTTATTATTCATATCTTTAGGGTAATTTCCTTTCCACCTCGTAGATTTAAAACTTCTACTATATAATTAAGTATACTACTCCATAATGCTACCAAATTACTTCTGGTTTTACTGTATTTCTTATATCTTTTAATATGTAACTCAACAGATTTATAAATCAATCTTCCATTTCATTTAATTTTTTATTATTTGCTATTTTCATCAACATTGGAATTGGATGCGAAATATATTATCATGGCGGAATCGCTTTTCTCGAGAGTAATAAACAAACCGGACAAAAGAATTGGTGTATATAATTTTTAAAAAGTCACTGAAGTCATTTAAGTAAATTCATACTTCACCAAAGCTCACGCTGCATTTCTATTCCTTTCATGTTAAATAGTTTTAATACAAAATTGTACAAACTATTCTGCGTTGAGCCACATGCCTTAGTAAAATCTGATTTTTGGCTATTTCAGTTAAAAAATCTCGTATAATCATTTTAATTATAGCTGCAACAGATACATTTAAAAATTGAATCTTAAAAGTATAGGCACTGTTCATGCGAATGAAGACATTTAGATTCTAATTACCATTGTTGATTACATGAAATTCGCATATTTTTATCCTCAAAAAGACTTCAATTTTGCTAGTACCTGAATCCACTGTTGTTTAATTTGCGGGACTAAAAGTAAATAGGGTTATCACTTGTGCTACCACATGAATCGCTTGTGAATCTCGTCTAATCCCTATTTAGATTGTCCTTTCTCTGTTATAGGTAAGAGAGAAAAAAAGAGAATTTAAGTTAGACAGATGATCTGAATAAAAATTAAGTTAAAAGAATGCATTTGATTATGTTTGCTGTCACTGCAGAAAACATAATCACTGCATTTGATTACTTTTTTTATATGAAATTTTGAATTTGTTTCTGTAATTGTCACAGCTTTGCTCATAAGCTGATTTCAGAGAAATAGGTAGCGAAATGTACAGATACTCTGAATTCCAGATTTTTGAGATACTATGAAGACAATATTTTTTATGCATTTTGTACTTGATGATAGCCTTAGGTCGACAAATACTATGTCCCTGGTGCCATTAGCGCTCGGTGAATCATCGGGTGGAGATCTTTTATTTAAATGTTAATGATTTATCAAAATTTCTTAGAACATATTTAAGTTCGTGTCTTTTAATCTGAATAGAAATTTCGAAATTAACTATGAATTTTAAGTGGAGAGAGTTCTTTTTTTAAAAGGAATGAGACTAAAGAGAATATCATAAATACAGTGGAACCTCGCCTAAGTGACTAATCCGGAGTCTTACTCGTCATGTGAAACATTTTTTTTTTCTATAGGAATCCATGTAAAATAGGGCAATTACCTTCCATTCCGAAAAGAATATTCAACTTTATAATAATGTAATTTATTATTTATAATGTATATTTTTACTTTCTCGTATACGTAGTATAGAGAAAATATAATAATCGTCAAAAAAAAAAATAATAATCGAAACTCGAAATTTTGATGAATCTCCATGTTTTAGACCTTCCTGAATTCGAAAAACACATTTTTGGAAAATGTCCATCTGTCTGTCTGTGATAAAGATAACTCAAAAACGGATTGAGTTAAACGGTTGAAATTTGGCATATGGTCTTTACATCAAATTTGCAGATTCTTATCGAATTTTGTCAAATATTTATATATTAAATTTTATATAAATTATCTATATCGAAATTTCGTGTAAAATATGTTCAGAGGAAGTCCGTCTATTCAAATAGAAGCTAACACGATAATGGTAAAATGAAGAGGGCGAGATAGACAAGATTCTGTACACAAATTTATCTTCTATAGTGTAGACACGTATCAAAGTTTGTGGCAACTACAACTACGGGTTGATCGTCTGTAAAAACGGTAGTTCAAAAGCGCAATGATCAAATTTCGTAAAGGATTTTGTGACTACAAGTGCAGTTTTGTATCAAATTTTTGCTTCAATCGGTTGAATAAAACATGTCTAAAACAGATTCAATTTTTGGTTGCTATTAACACATGCTAAGCATTAATCGCCAAATAACTCCAAGGATGATACGAAAAATTTAGAAAATTGCCAATCACACCAAAAGTTAATATTTCGTAACTATTGTACTTCAATGACATGTAAGGCGTCCTCTAGCATGGCAAGTTTATTAGTTTGCGAAAGTTTTGGGGAGACCACTGCCGCTGGTTTTATAAGAATTTTCTAAGGACATTTGTATTTGATTACTCTTCAAAACTTGGTAAAAATGTGACAGGGCATTATCATTAAATTAATTAAAGGTGAACCTAGCTATTGCCTTATTAGAATTGTTTCTCAACGTACAGTGCAATAATATCTCAAATTTGTTTCGGCATTTCCATTATGTCGCTTGAAAATTTTTTCTCTGTTGAATCTTAACCTCCTCAGCTTTTTTCTGTTGTATCTGGAATGCAGTACCTTAAGCTCTTTAGTAGTTCTGGCTTCCACCAGTTTATCGATGATATTATTATACAGCTCTAGCCCCCATAATCTTGTTCAGAGACACAATCTCGTTGGTTAAGACATCCCATGCATTTGTTCAAACCTTTTAGAGTCGCGTCCCCAACATTATCCTGCCAAAACTTCCATGTAAGATATAATGGTTCACTTCAAAATAGCCCTCAACAGACCGATAGAGGTTAATCCAGCATTACGTTGATGTCTCCTAGCCACTGGTTCTCAAAATATCGTTCGCTAAGCGAGTCACTTTTTTTACAATTTATTTTAATTTATTGGAATCGCTTGTTATGACAGGTTCTCGTAAAGCCAATATTGATTGTATACTAGTTTATACTGAAGGATTATATGAAAGTTTAGTTAAAGTGAAAATTCTTCTGTTCATTATGATGCAATAAGATGTTCCAAATATTCTAAAAATCAACAAGAAACTCCCTCTTAATGCTCAGTAATTGTTCTATATCTTCAACTGATGAACTTTACATCATGCAAAAAAATATAATTTTATCCTGGATTATCTTGTTCTGTGGGGAATTTCCATTATTAACTTCGAGTATGATCAACTTATTTTAAAAATGCAAGCTCCCCCCCCCCTTGTAATTAAAACCAAAAAGAAAAAAACTTATTTTTGTTACATTAAAAAACGAATTCGCTTTTTAAAAATTGGTCCAGTGAAATCTGAAAGCTGATCACTTTTTATTGGATTATTACAAGGCATACGTAATAGTCCAAGGTAAAGCAAGATACCTCAAATTTTGGAATAATCATTTATTATAAAAGAAATTTCATATATTTTCATGACTTGGTTCAAAAATTCTAAATTTCAAAGGACTGAAAATAAATCTGCTGAAGTTTTGCAGATTTTTATGGTTTATTGTGCGGACACAGTTAATACACTTGCGAGTTACGGTATAAACTATCAGATTAAAAAAAATGAATTAAAAAATAGTCATAATTTTGATGGTTTTCCGCAGTAGATCTCAAAAATATAATAGCACAAAAGTTATCATGGCAGCACTTCAAAATTTAAAAAATGGATTTTTAATGGTATTTAATTTCTATAAAATTTTTCCACTAATTATAATTAATTTTTAAAAATATTTTAAGTAATTTCTGGCAATTTTTTTTTTATTCTAATGAAGTTGGAATCGGTTTTTATTATTGCTATAAAATTTCATTCTGGAATTTTCTTCCATTGCTGATGACAGAGGTATGAAGATTTGGCTTACTTTACCATGCTGATGGTAGTTTACTGTAAACTGTGTACTTTAAGATTAAGATTTAATTTAATTTCGGAAGTGAGTCATGATGGTAAATAGCTTTCATTTTTCAATTCAAATAAAGGCCATTTTTAAATACTGTCGATTTTATTTTTTATATAATATATTCGGATGTATAAAAATATATTCTCGTGTTTTAAGTTTTGTTCTTAAATTCTTATTATAATATGCTGAATCTTTTATTGAATTAGAGGAACTTTCATTGAAAAATCCTCTGAAAGTATTAAATAATTCATTCATGAAACGTATTCTGCGATATATATAAAATTCCAATTAAAAAAAAAAGTAGAAATGTTTCGACTCCCTCCTCCTTTTATATTTTACGAACATGAATCGATTCAGCAAACATATTATTAAATAAGTTGAAAGAACAGTCACCTTTCCGTTCAAAAATAAAATTAAAATTTTAAGTGAAAGGAGAGCAAAATTTATATTCGTATCACATTGCTCAAAATTATAATGTCTTATAAATTAATCCATTTACTTATCGATTAAGAATTTGAGTTTATAGGTGCTTTCTGAAGTAGCTGTTAAAAAAATTTAATGAATTTCTTCAAACTAATAATTCTGGGCAACAAGCTATGCTCGGAAACCTTCAAGAGAGTTAAAGAAAAAAAACCCAATAATCCATATTGAGAATTATACTAACATAACAAATATATCTATATATATTTGTAACTATTTCAAAATTTTCTTCCTAAGATAATATGTTAATAGAAATTAACTCTTCACTTAACGTATATGAAGTATACTGGTTATCCCTAAATTCATGCGCCAAACTTTTAGGGTAGGAAAAATAATGTAAAGAAGCATTGTTTGTATTGTATTTTGGTATTGGAAATGAAAAGTGTAGTTGGAACAAGCAAGTCCAAGCAAGAACGCAAAATTATAGTGTCTACCAGACTTCCAATGACTCTGATGAAAAAAATTCATTCAAAACTTTTAGACGCCTCTGCAATTGTTCATGGAATACCTGGCATCTTCGAAAGAGTATACTTACTAGATGCCACCAGGCCTGTATCGATGTTGGCGGTGGCATATTTGCGCACTTACTGTATTATTATATAAGTAATGAGTTTTCTTTTCCTCTGCATTTTTGATTTTTTCCGCCGAAACTTTTGATTTTCGATCCACATTGCTATACAAAAAATGCTTCTTTATAAGCATTTTGCATACCCTTAAAGTTTGGTCCGTGAATTCAGGGACATCCTGTATAAAGACTGTTATAATAGGGGGGGGGGGAGTCAATTTTTCGAATTTGGGATTTTAGACCCCTCTGAGTTCGGGAAAACTCCTTTTCAGTTTATCTGTCAGTGAACATGAAACGTATTGTCGGAGAAATTGAGATACGATTTTTGTATTTTCCTACACATGAGGGTCAGTAATTATTTATGTGGGATTTAAATACTATTAATGTAAAACATACTTTGTAGGGCGAGAATATACATCTGGGAGCGATTTTTTGAAAAATGTAAATTAGAATTTTCATTAATTAAAAATAAATTGAAATTTTGGCATCTTTCCATGATAACTTCCGAAAATATTGCAGCACGAAAATAGTTTTTACATCTTAAAATTCAAAAAATTATCTTTCCAATGATAATATTTATATTGATTGTAGGACGATAATATTTAGGGAACCTGACTTTTCATGTAAAATAAAAATTGGCGAAATCGGATAAGTGGTTAGGGCCAAAGGATAGATTTTTTCCAATTAATTGATATATATATAATTTTTATTTTCATTGCTTCTTGCTAGAAATAAATTGTTACTTCCTCGTATATGAAGTATAAACAAAGAATTGCAATCGTCAAAAAAAAAAAAAAAAAAAAAAAAAAATTGAGACTTTGACGGATTTCCACGCTTTAGACCTCCCCGAGATCAAAAGACACATTTTTGGAAATATGTTTGTCTGTCCCTCTGTCTGTGACAAAGATAACTCAAAAGCGCTTTGAGCTGGATGGATGAAATTTAATATATGATCTTTACACTAAATTTGTAGATTTATATGAAATTTTCTACTAAATTCACGCAGAGGAAGTCGAATATAAGATACAATATGAAATACAACATGACAATTTCAAAACGAAAAATGCTAGATGAATAATATTCGTAACACAAATTTGACATCTATAATGTAAATACCTGTTAAATTTTGAGTCGTATTGGACAAAGGGTCGATTATCTGTCGGTTTGTACTTCCAGAAAGCATGCAAAAGCGATAATCGAAAAACGCAAAGATTTAAATACATCAAATTTGGAATATGATTGTGACTATAAGCGTAGTTCAGTGTCAAAATTTTGTTTCAATCGTATGTGAAAAACGCGTCTGAAACATAAATTCGATTTTTAGACACTATTAATGCATGCCAGGGATTAAACCCCCCCCCCAAAAAAAAAACTGGCTTAGGATCACACTATAGATTCAGTAAAATTGCTAATTTCTCACCAAAATTCGTAGTTATTGTACGCCATTGTCATGCAGGGTGTTCTCTGGTATAACATCTTTATTAAAAAATATGCGAGAAAGTTTGGGGGAGACCACTTATACTGGTTTATAAATTTATGATCTGTAAAGACTTTTATTTTCCCGTATACAAAGCATGAAAAGAAAAAGCGTTGTAATAATCAAAAAATTCAATATAAAGATTTCCTTCTGTGTTATCAATTTTCTTGGATCTGAAAGAAAATGGCATTTTCGAGATATGAAGTTCGTCTTGAATTAAGCATGGTAACTCAAAAATACCGCGATCTTGATAAACAAAATTTGACATGCGATCTTCACAGCGAAACTAAAATCTATATTAATTTTATATAGAAATTTTTATAACTTGGATATTTATGCAGATAATTTTAGACCAAGCCTGATTCGATGTCTTCTATAATAATCCAGTCGAATAATCATGAAAAATAGCAAAATAAGATAAAATACACAACATTCTTATTACCATAAGATTTTGAGCCGTTCTACTCAAAACATATCTTTCAAATTTGTATCTTTATGTTACCAGATAAGGAAGGGAAGTTTTAACAGCTTTTTTTAGCATTTAAATAAAATATTAACACCAGAAAAAAAAGTTTTAATTTAAAAAAATGTATGTATTAATAAGACTCAAGAAATGAACAATAAAATGTAATGGTAGCTTAACTGGACGAAGAGTAAATTCTTAAAGTGCAAATTTAGAAAAATACTTGTAATATTTTTTTATCGGAGTGAAACACTTGAAATTCCATTTAACCCTTATATTGGCAAGATTGCTTTTTTGAAGAAAAGCAAAAAAATGTATATAGGTAGCTTCTTTACGCTATAAAATTATTAACAAGTTATTTTAATTATATAATAATAATAAGTTATTATAATTATATAATAATAATAAGTTATTATAATTGTATAATAATAAGTTATTATAATTGTATAATAATAATAAGTTATTATAATTGTATAATAATAATAAGTTATTATAATTGTATAATAATAATAAGTTATTATAATTGTATAATAATAATAAGTTATTATAATTGTATAATAATAATAAGTTATTATAATTGTATAATAATAATAAGTTATTATAATTGTATAATAATAATAAGTTATTATAATTGTATAATAATAATAAGTTAATATATATTAATATAACTTATTATTATTATACAATTATAATAAGTTTGATAGTATATTTTTATAAAGTTATATGTATGGTATACTATACAAAATGAACATAAGGTTTAATTACGGTTCATGTCCCACGGAATAACTAGTAAAACTTTCGGGTCAATATCTGCATTGTCAGATTTTGCGAACCTAATAATAGGGGGGAGACCCTATTATTAAAATGTTATACAAATGCTGTCGCAATGGTCAATATTAATCAAAATGGGGAAAATCGTAATTTTAAAGAAATAAACCTTACCTTGTCCCAACAGTTTCTTGAAAAAAATTTAAGTAGCGTTTGCGAGTGTTATCATCTTTGGCAAATGCATTTAGATTAAGAATTAAGAGAAGTTGTTAACTTTAAATTTAATTTCCCCTACATTTTTGAAATGGATCTTTATGGACCATTTTTATTTTTATTATTCAGTGAAATTCCAAAACTTTCCCTCGAATTAAAGGAAAAAACTGAGATATATTTACAAATGTGCACTTCTTCAAAATTTACTCAGTCTCTAATTAAGCTATCATTTTATTGTTCGTTGTATAATGTATAACATTTTTATTTAAGTACTAAAATTAATCCTCAAATTTACACACTTAGTAACACACAGTACTATATAGTACAAAATTATATGATATTAAACAATATTTGCAATATTGTATATTGAATAATATAATATAGCTAAATATTGTACAATATTAGGCAACAAACTGTTCTGCCTGGATCTTTATATCCAATTACATATCCGGGAGCAAACGAAATTCTATTTTGCGGATAGAGCGTGCTCAAGAACGTAAGCCAAATAAAATTGCTGTTATATAATTTTTTTCCGGAAAAATGTGCTACTCGATTGAACTAATTAATATAAGACAAAGTTTTATTGTAGACTGTTAATGAAGTAAAAATACGCTTTCTAATTCTGGCGGTTGTGTTTAGGAGATCAGGAAATCGAGTGTTATACTTTCACGAAAATTGACCAATTAATGAAATAAAATCTTATGCAATAAGCGAAAGCTAAAAAAATCATTAAAAAGACTTATGATATGCCAATTAGACGTATTAAAAATATATAAATATAAGCAAAAATTAAGACAAGCAGTAACACGTAAAGTAATTTTGTATTCATTTAATCTCTCTTAGGGTAATTTAACTTTTTAATAGCTGGCTATGACTTCTAGGTATTAAGAACAAGCTCGTCAAATTTCATTCGAACCTATCAGGGAGTGTGGAATTGTACAAGGTTCAAATAGATTCAATTTAATATACTACGAAGCTGTAATACATTTCCCTGATATACTAGAAAGATTTGCGTAAATTCTTAATAGAAACCAAATCAATGACCCTCGAACTTGGCTACCGTTATGAAATGCGTGACAAATTTAAAGACGAAAAATGAAAATTTTGGAGAATGTAAGCATTATGGCTATGTCATAAAAACCGATATTTAGATATTCTTGTACAGAATTTCGTATGGCACCAAGCTCTGTCTGAAAGCTATAAAAACCAGCGGTGCTTAAACGTGATAATTACTCTAGAGTTTTGTCCGAAGTACAAACTGCTAAGCTGTTGGAGCTGAGCAATATCAATAATGCTATTACTTAGTTAGCGATTTGTTGTCTGCTGTTTTTATTCCGGCATTGCATACATCTTGATTTTGCGTTTATCCCCTATTAGCATAAAATGCCCCAAATCTTGAATCCTAACATCTTAGCATCTTGAAGATATCGTAACAATATTGTTACGATATTTTCAAGATTTTGTCTCACAATCTGAAAATCGAACGACATTGTGAAGATATCGTACAATATCTTATGCTAGTAGAACCGTGCTTCGTGTTGTTTACAAAATACCTTGGAATAAATTGTAGTTTAACATTATCCATCTTGTTGGACTAAATTCAATGTATAATCATTGTAGATTTTCTTACCAATATATAGATCTTATAATCCGGAGAAAAGTTTGACTTGTTTAAATGTTTCCATCATGGCCATGAAAGAGTGCGAAATACAAGCTTTCAAGATATTGATAAGTGTCAGAACATCCATGAGGTGTGTGAAAATCAGAATATGGGAATTGTCTAAAATATAGGACACTATTATGGTTCAGTTCACTCCATTTTAACTTGAGCTTGAGAGCATGCAATTATCAGGTTTGCGTCGAAACTGTTCTTTGCTGACCAAAATGAAAATGGAATTTCAGTTACATTTGATGTTCTTATATACGCTAAAAATTAGTTAAAACATTTAAAACTGATGGTAGAAAAGGACGTATTGTAAATGTGTTGCTCATTCAAAGAAATATTCTCATCATAATTTTCAATTTAATTTTTTTTTTTTACCATAATAAATACGATGGTAGCAAAGTACATTTTACAAAGCTCTACTATACAGAAAATTCGAATACTAGGATTCTTCAACTTTTAGAGCATGTGCAGAAGAGATCAAGATTTGCTTAGTACCATTTGTCTGTGTGGTTTAAAGTCAATAGTAAGGCATCAAATTCGATGCTTTTTGATCAACTTTCTTACAAAATTAAATATGCTATTTAATTCTGGAAACTTAACATGTATAATTTAATTTTGTGTGGTGCCATTGGAATTAATCTATAGTGCTAGCTGTGATGAAAAATAACCAATCCCATTAACATAGAAAGGCAGCAGTTTCGAAGAGGCTTATAAAAAGCAATAAATTATGAAAATATTGCGCATCAAACTATGTAAAATAAGTTACTTTATAATAGTGTTTCCTGTATGGAATCATAGAAAAAATATCTCTTTAAAATATGGAATTTCAATCTTGTATTGTTTTCAGATGGAGTTTACCAACTTTACTGAAGTCGTTCAACCTTTCCTACACTTTCCTTCCCATCCTGCCCTACCTCAGATTTTACCTACGCTTACGATCGTCTGTAAATCCATGATTGGATGTATTGTTTTCCCAAAGATGGCTTCAGAAGATTACATTTACTTCATGGTCCCTATTATTGCCCTATTTCATTGGTACTGCACAGGACAACTTTGGATTAGTATCAATATCTGGTCTTTGATGATGATTGCCATGTCCACAGTTTATACAAACCCTAGAGCTTCTTTGAAATATCTAAGAATATGTGGACTGGTATTCTTGCTTACTGTATGCTTTTTTGAAAAGAACTGTGAGTATATGTTGGACATTTTACTTGTGGCCTGCTTGTCTAAATGGATTGTTGACTTCCGACAGGATTATCCTATTCTTTCGATATTTGGAACAGCTTTCGTTTTCGTTTGTCCTACTTATATTAAATGGCTTCAAAAAAGTTATTACTGAGTTGGAGAAATCTTGTGAAGTCGAAAAATTGTGAAAGGAAGTTATTTTTGTCTATTTAATGAAAAGAAATGTGGAAAAATTTTCAAAATTTTATAAAATTGCAAATTGAATGTAAACTTTTAATTTAAAAATAAAGTGTTTTTATAAAAGTGGTTGATTGCGAGCCTTAATTGTCAAGACGGAAGCCAACTGGTTAAATTGATATTGCTAATAAATTTTATTGCGAATTTATTTCTAAGCTTAAAATTTATAAAATATGTTAATTCTATGCGAAATCTAATTCAATTTGATTGATTTCTTGTTGATTGTAGCTTTCACGAGACAAAAGTATTTTCGCAGCTCTATGAAAATATAGTAACTTTTTTTTTTTTTCATGTTTGATTTAAATTCTGTATACATAAGAAAATCTCATCTATATTATGCTTAAGCTCATAAATCTGCATTTCATTAGCTTAAATTTCAAATTTACGATCTCTTAAATGGTTTTTTACTTTTAAACCTAGAAGCTTCAGGTATCGTACATTTTTCAGCTCTGTTTATTGAAAAATACTATCAGGAATGTAGCATTTCATGCTTTGAAGTAAAATTCCAACCTTTTTAAAGGATTTTTTAAAATGTTGCTTTAAATTTCGCAAAAAAAATACTAACATTTTTATTTTTCTTATAGAATTTTCTGTTTAGATTTATTTTTTTTAATCGCTGCAAGTAATCACTAAATATATATACTCCATTACATTCTCTAATGAACCATGAATAAAATTTAGAGCTACTTTAAATGTTTTTTTTTTTTTATTTTGGCAATATTTCAATATTTTTTGTTGAATGACCCATCATAGATTTATATGAAATAATCTTTCTTTTTAAATTTACATTGGTATCTTTAATATTTGCTTCAACAAAATAGCCTTTATGTCATAAACACCAAAAATAAACCAAACTAATTTTTTATTTTGGCGTTTACTTCTATGGACATAATTGATGAAAATTTACCAAGGAAAATGCTATAAATCGTATGGAAAAACATTACATTCTGTTACATCTTTTTTTCCTAAAGGTAACAATGAGTTTTTGGAAATCTGTTTTTAAATGCCTTTTGATAACATTTATCGAAAAGACCAATAGCAGCAAAAGGCAAAGATAAAGGCAAAAGCGCTACTAGAAATAGATTTAAACAGGAAATTGTAAGATTACCAAGATGGCTGTTGTGTGAATCACCACCATTAAAGATACTGTCAAAATATTTTTTCTTGCATTGTAAAAAGGGTAAACATAGTAAGGAAAGTAAAAGCATATTTATTGCAGAATTGTTATGATTCGTGTCACTGGGATATTCTTTAATTCATAACGTAGCTCTTTCGCACATTTTAATTTTTTTTTTTCAAATTTCACACAAAAAAAAATAGTTTTTAATAATTTTTCGAAATTATATGCAGTTATTCAAAATGCATATTTTTTAATGAAAAAAATAAAGTCATTCATTCTAAGTTTAAAATAAAGTTTTATATTCGAAAATTTAACTATCTTCATATTAATATTTCGATTGTCATTAAACGGCTGAATATAGCTTATATTTTAAGTACTGAAAGTTATTTTGTAAGTACTTTTAATGTTAGTAATATTATTTTGAAATATGCAATATTTTTCTTCTAAATTTGAAGAAAAAATTATTTCTATGATGTGTTAATTCTACATTCTTAAATATATTTAGTTCTAGTGATATTAAGAATTTAAAACACAGTATGCATAATAATGAGAAATAAACGTACTGATGTGCTTTTTTGATTCATATTCTCTTGAAATATCCTGTTTTGCTTTCAGATGGCGACAAATTTCTCTGAAATAGTTCAGCCCTTCCTTCGTATTGTGGATGAATCTCCAATGGAGTCTATATGGCCCATTGTAAATCTCGGTCCTAAAGCTCTTATCAGCATTTACCTTTTTCCAAATACTGTTCCAGAGTCTGCCATGTACAGCATGAACATTGCAACCTTTCTATTCTATTTTTTCTGCACCCAGCAAGTTCAGCAGAGTGTGTGGAGTTTCCTTGTAATGTCACTTTGTTTGTTTTTCATGTACAGAGCGCCCCTTTGTTCCCCTGAGTATATCGATGCCTCATCATGGTACATGACGGTAATCGCCACTGCTTGTTACCAAGGTTGTGAATTTTTTTTGGATGTTTTCCTATTAGTGAGCGTTTGCTTTTGGTTGGTACAGAAATTCGAAAAAGAGACGATAAAATGTTTTTTCGCCATGTGGTTTGCTTTTTTGGCCTTTTTTTTACCGACCATCAGAGTTATTGCCACAGAAAGAAGAAAATATACCAATAGTTCCATCACGAAATCGGCGGAAAATATTTTGAATGTACTCGACTCCAATGCAGCTACTTTAGGGCATATCTTAATCAGTGAGTTGTGATAATTGTTTAATATGCACTCGATATAAATTCGCACTATGCAGCAAACTTTTACTGTTACATTTATGCTTATTTTTTTTATTCTGTTTGTATGATTGATTATTTGCATTGCTTTATAATTCACATTTCTAACACTTTAAATCTTTTGAATAAAGTACTTGTCAAATTTTAAAATAGTTTTTGTAAATTATAGCTTTGCATCTAAAATGTAAAATTTCTGTCTAGCTAAAAAATAAAATTCGCTATCGTAAATTTCCAGTTATGTGAGTATTTTTTTCCCCCTCAATATAAATTTTGATTGCTGAGAGTTGGTTTTTTAAATCATAGTTGATTACAAAAAACTCATTGAAGAATCGGGCCATCTGAAATATTCTAAATGGATTGATCTTCATACATGATATTTCCGCAGAGGTATTTTCAGTAATGTAATTAGTGAAAAGTAGATTGATATAATTTAGAATCTAAATTCAAACTTTTTGAATACGGAATAAGTTCTGATATTTAATGTTTCCAACAACTTGCACTCCTATAGTCGATAATCTCAAATGATCCATGGTCTTTATATCTGCCCTATTTTTTCGATATCATAGAAAAAATTGGCCAGATATCGTTCCAGGTATCATTTATCATCGTTCTCAAACTATCATGATCTCGCATAAGAAAATCTCGCTAATCGGACATTAATTCAATGTATTAATTTTTCATTTGTAA
Source organism: Argiope bruennichi (assembly GCF_947563725.1). NCBI lineage: Eukaryota > Metazoa > Arthropoda > Arachnida > Araneae > Araneidae > Argiope > Argiope bruennichi. The sequence goes on from NC_079154.1 coordinate 65,428,304, forward strand.
AAAAAAAGTTTATAAATCAAATAAAAAACGTTAGCATCTCATGAAAAGAGAATATTTCTTACTCTTATTTATTTTATTAAACTGGAAGTTACTACTCTTATGAATATTAAACCATCGGGAGTGAAACAATTTGAATCACGAAGAACTTTAGCTACTTTTTTTAAAATTTTCTAATTCTCGCCGACAAGACTAGAGGATACAAGCACAAATATACAGACACATAAGGTTAGCAAACGAAAATAAGAAAATATAAATTAGTCCAAATGAAAGACGTCATGACTGATGCTAACTATCATTCTCGAGCCGTTTGCGTCACATTCGTCCCCCCTCATCTATCGCTGTCATTCTATCGCAGCATACTAATTTTTTTCACCAGGTAACGCAACTAGTGACTCTTCCCTCCTTCAAATTTTGGTTTTCATTAAAAAATGGGGGGGGGGGGGCTTGAAACAAAGCAGATTTCAAAAGAGTTTTAAATAGCCCTGATTACAAACTTGTACGAAAAATCTCGAGAAAAACGATACATACTTATCAGGTTTTATTAATTTCACCACGATTTATAAATTGTTTGACACCTTTCTTTTGATTTGTTTTACTAATATTAGATATTTAAATCGTTGAAACGCTCCGACTTGGAAGACTGTTAGCTGTCCCTCAAAACAGATTTTAATTTGGTGGTAGAAATCAGACCACGTAGAATCGGGACTTTTCCAAGTCTTCTATAATACTTGTCGATTTTTTTTTTTTTTTGCATTAAATTTAATTCTCTTCTTAATTTATCACTCTTGGCTAAATTTATCGAAGTATTGGCCAGTATTTATCGAAAAAACAAACAATCGAACATATTATCCAGAAAATTCCTTCCATCTACAATGGGTCCACTAAAAACTATGCAAATACCTATGCATTTTCACCCTTTTTTTTTTTTTTTTTTTTTTTTTTTTTGCATGCCACTTCTGCACTTTCATGTACACTCCAGTTTATTCGGATAGTGTTCCCAGCCATAAATTCCTGTGTGATTCTGGCTTACATAACAGCTCGCCAACCTGTTTTTACATGCTTATACATAAACATAAAATAAAACCCTTGTCTTTCTTTAGGGTCTTTCCTAAGTGATCGAATCATCGCAACAACTGCTACAATGAATACTGAGGTCGATAATATCTTCCAATATTACTTATCGTCCCGGTACACCCTCGTCATTGGCAATGCAACAAGAAATACTACTTTTGTTATACCCACCAGTTAGGCGAGAATCAATCACCACGTAAAAAGATTTACGAAATACATGATCTTCGACGAGGACCTATATATAATAAGATGATCTGATGTTATACATTCTGTTAATCTAGTTTTTGCTTAATTGAGGTTGTTAAAAAGGATAATCGATAAAAAGAAACATTGATGAAGCTTCTTACTGTGCTTATTAGCAGTAAATACGACAAAATATTTTTACGATGCCTTCACAATATTGGCCAGTATTTAGAATATCAAACAAAATCCTGGAGATATTGCACAATATCTTGTGCTAATAGCGATATATATATATATATATATATATATATATATTAGTGTGTGTGTGTGTAAACATATTTTAGCAGATGCGTAGTAGAAGAGAAGACACTTTTGAATTTTTAGCTTCAATTTATTTCACTACTGGAGGCATATTTTGTACAAAGAATAAGTGGTCAGAAATACGTCAGTTTACATTGCGACACAAAAACAGAAGAGATCGAAATTTTGACTTCAGTAGTTTTTCAATGAGATATTGATAGATTTCTTTGACATTACTGATTTAGGAGAAGGAAATTTAAGCATATTTAAAAGCATGCGCTAAGCATTCAAGATTTTTAACCTTCCCTCGGAGCATGAGAAAATGCAGAATTTAGCATTTTTATAGAGCGCGTGTTGAACGTTATTAAGTAAAAAATGGAAGTGGATCAGAGAATAAGAGAACATTTTAGAATGAAGTTAATGTGTGTTAAATTAAGATGGAAATTTGGAAATTAATTAAGATTTAAATTCGATTAAAAGATTCATTACACAAACACACACACACAGCCTTCGGTTCACTAAGTAAATGCCTATCATGTATTTTAATGCCAAATCGGAAAATAGTTCATTTTTTAATTTGTGAATGACTTTCTAAATACACAAATTTTAACAAATTCTCTAAACTAATTCAACAAAATCATAAATTGAATTTTGTATGTTAATATAAACGATTTTCTGTATATTTTCGGTTAAAATCTATAGTTATAGCTACTTACAGATTCTTTCTTTCTCGTACAGGAAGTATACTAGCATTGTATTGCATTGATTAAAAAAAAAAAAAAAATTAGACCTCGTGATTTTGACACATCTCCATATTTCAGGCCATCGTGAGTCCGAAAAACACATTTTTTTTTTATACATTTTGTCTTTTTTGTAAATAAGATAGCTCACAAATGATTTCTGAAAAACTGTGCTTTTGCAGTAAATTTATACATTTCCATCGAATTTTGAATGAAATCCATTCAAACGAAGTTTTACTTTTCGAGTGCTCGTGAATACGAAAACTACAAAAAGTAAGGAACTAGATGAATAAAATTTGTATATAGTTTTGTCATCTGTATATTTGTACCCAATTTTGATTCCAATCTATCATTGATTTCACTTGTTCATTTGTATGCATATAAACACAATAACTAAAAAAAAAGTATCAATTTAACTGCATTAAATTTAGTTTATGATCTTCTGCCAAATTTTGGTTTCTATCAACCAACAAAAAAGCGTTGAAAATACATATAATAATACATATTCGATTTTCGACTACGTATTATATGAATCCCGAAATACTCATGTAATGGACTCTGAAAACAAATAAAAATCTGAGAACTCGTGATGTCTACGGTCTTCCTCAAGTTTCAAAATTTTTACGCGGGAAGGGAGGAGGACAGGAATAACATTATTACTAGAGAGTATGGGAGTTTCGAAGAAATTATTATTATTTTTTATAAGATATTAATGAAACAGCAGTATTTCACAGATTTTAAATTACATGATTTTTGAATGATGAAACTTAGACAACTTTTAAGTTGGCTCCATACTATTTTTTTTTTAACGAAATAGTACATTTGATCTTAGAGAATGAGTTTTCGTTTGAAAATTGATATTTTGGAAGGCCATAACATTGAAAAATGCAAGGATAATGCCTGGGTTTCCTTTTTTTATTTGATTGAATTGCTATAAAATAATGTAAATTTTTTCATAGATTACTTGAGACTAGAAAGGTTTGACTTCTTTCATGTCTGAAATGTCCTGTTTGACTTCTTACCAAAAACAACCTTGTATCCTTTTGAAACATTCAACCATTTTCCATCGTTTAAAAAAAAATCTTCAATTTTTCAACTGCGTTGAAAACTTAAAAATATTTTCTATATTATTTCCAACAGAACCAAAAGCTATTTCTAGCTTGTCGCGACCATATTATTGAATTCTAATTTTTTTCAATTATTCGTCATCTTATTTTCGTTAAATAAAATTATCTTTTCTTTCACACCGTGAGCAGATATTTACCTTTTATTGAACTTAAAATCGTTTCTTTTGTAAACAAATATATTTTTTTCTCATTTTTTCCTTAAATAAACGCAAATATAGGGATGACGAATATTTTACGAACGGTTATTAAGTAACCAATATCAAAAAGTCACAAATATCGGTGAGCAATACTTTTCAAAGAAGGGTGTGATTTGTGATTCAAATCCTTGAACTGGTGATACCTTTTACTGGTGATATTTCGATTACAGGTTTTGGATCACTATTGAAAGGAAAAATCGATACTAACTGTCAAATGGAAGCTCTCGAACAAGAGTTCAATCATGCACGGGAAAATTCCCTTACCCACTGATGCACTTTCCAGGAACAGACCTTCCACAAACAGTTGTGGGGGGTGGCGGGACCTATTGATCACAAGCAGAGTGCTTCCTATTTCACAAAGAGTCAGATCCGAGCTATTGCTATCCCATCGCATGATAACGACTATCGCTGTAAGCTATACGCGGCTTATTTCATTGTACGAAAACAAGTTTTCTTTCGCAATCAAGTCTCCTCAGAAAAATATTTATTCCGGGAAAAAACTCTACCTGAAAAAGAGGATCAATATCTTTCATTTAAATAGGCAATTACTAAACACATGGGGAGACTTGAATATATTTTTTCTACACCACTCTTTCTGATATTTGCAGTTTTATTTTATTTTCGGCTTCTTGCATCTTTAAAAGCTTTAGTTTTAAATAAAAAAAATGTAATCAGAAAAATTTTATTTTATTGTTCACCAAATTTTAAATTGGTAATTTTTTAAGAAGCTTTTTCGAAAACCGCTGGCGAATATATTTGATTCACTAATCTTGATTGTGTTTATTGTAGATTTCAATTCAAAATATCCACAAAATATAAGATTGCTGGAGACTATACGATTTTATACAAAAAAGAAAATTAATAAAGCAATCTGAAAAAAATGTGTTTAAATGACATTTGGATGGTCACTAAAGATTTTTTATTTCCTCGAAAACTTCATTCCAAGTAGTGATAATAATTATTAAATTTGTCGCTTATTGTATAATACCATTTGTTATAATTTGAATTTTAATGCAGTTGTACATCGTATAAGATTCTTACTTAGTTATTATTTTATTTCAAAATCGAATTAGTCTCTTCTTTATTTTTATGAATACAAAAGAATATATACATTCATATTATTGGCAATGCAGCAGGAGATTTAACCCATAGAAAAATTGTGAAAAAGTTCAAATCCTAAGTCTTTCTACGGTAAACTTGCAGAATAGTGTAGTAGAATAAGGCTATTAATAAAAAAAAAAAAAAAAAAAAAAAAAAAAAAAAAAAAAATATTTTTCTGGAGATTACGAGAAGCCAACATAGTATTCGATTCTTAAAAAATCATTTTTATTAATTAATCCTCAGAATTTTAGAGAATATTATAAAGGAATGTGGTATAACAAAAATTAATAAAAATGTAGAGTAAATAAGTAAGATTTTAATTCATTAATGGTTATAAAATATTCTAACAATACTATTTTTTGATACTATGAAATCAAATTAGTTCTACTTATTCTTAAAAATGCCCCCCCCCACAAAAAAAAAACGGTACAAATATTTTAATAGATGAACAAGAAATAAATTCACTCATATAAAAATTATACAAATATATACACATTTCTTTTTTTGTCTTTATTTCTGGAATTAAATAATTTTTAATAATCGAGAAATAATTTTACAATTCAATGTAATAAAAATGTTTTAATAAGTTTAAACATTTAAAAAAAAATCATGAGATCGGACACATTTAATTATTAACAACTAGAATCTTAACAAAGCAAAAATTATAAATATTTGTTGTTGTTGTTTTACGTAAGTTTTATGCAGTGTTATATGAAACACGATTGCCTATTCCCACACAGATTTCATGCGTTTTGGAACTACAAGGCAATTTTTATTTTTCTCAGAAATAGAAAAAAAGAAGGATCTATTTTTCTCAGAAAGCAAAAATTCGACACGATAAGCAACACTGACACTGCTTTTGGGTGGCTGGGAATTAATTAGCATTCCTACTGGGCGGAAAAAAGGAGAAAGCACTATCTTGCACAATATGTGACACTTCAAAGTAGTAAACAATGCAGCAAATATTAAATATGTAGGCAATGGAGAAATTCAATTTTAAAAGAAATTTCATTTCAGCGCAATGCATAAATATACTAGTCATCCATCCTAAAAAATTAGATTTAAAACAGATATTTTTGTATGAGAAATATTTAAATGATAGCATTTTTTTCAAAATATATTTGACAAAAAAGAATATAAAACCTGTTTGTTGTATAATGCGTAGAAAATAATCAACTTAAAAAAAGAAATTTTCCTTTCTTTAATTTATTTACTTTATTTTTTTACTTTACTTGACCTATTTATTTTTTTACTTTATCAATATAAAATTAATCATTCTCAGGTTAATATACCATGAATCCTCATGATAAACACTGCTAATACTTCGTTATCAAAAACAGTAAAAATGAGATTAAATTATCAAAAACTGCAATACAAATTCAAGTAAAATGAATTTCAAGTTTCCTTAGCATTGATATTTTTGCCTTGAAACTTTGAAAAATGTATTAAAAAAAAATATTTTATTCATAACGCTTAAAAATTTATACACAATCGATCATTCTTAGGTGAATGTATTAAAAACATATCGAAGGAGTCAGTTGATTTCAATTTTATGTACGATATTAATGTAAGATCTTAAAGTCGACAATAGGCAAATATGTTGTAAGTGGAAAAGGAATAAAAAAAGTCGGGGATTCCCTTCAATCTAAAACCGCAAATGAACAACTCCCCATATTGGCATTACGCTAACAAAACTTAAGTGGCCTGAAACGACATCCCTGAAAGAAAAGAAGGGGTATCGGCTGATCCCCGACCCTCCAGAAGGTGGAAAGGAAATCCCAGAAACACAAAACATTCTTTTCTTATGCCCTGAGGGTCCCTTTCCCTTAACGTGAATAAAGGGAAAAAAAGAAATCTGTGAATGGGTTGAAAAGTGAATGGACCGGTTATTCTTGGAATTATCTTATCATTGAATTGCATATCGCTGAAGTTTATCGGAGCGGTGACTTCACTGGAAAGTGCGAAGTCACCGCTCCACTTAATGGTAACAACCTTGACTTTCAGATATTCGCATTACACTATCCCATACAATACACAATACACTATCTCATATAGATCATTCTTAACTACTTTTGGCATGACTTTCTGACTGCATATACTCTGTTCACTACTGGCGCCGTCTATTGGTAGAATATAGAACTAAAGTAAACATTTTAAAGAAATGACATATATTTTTAATTCAACTTTTTTCAGAAAATGATTTACTCCAATAAATAAATTAAATAAATGGTTTTGAAAAATTAAATTAAAAAAGTGAGCTGAAATAAATAAATTAATTTAATCATATGTTACTTAAATTAGTAAATTAAATATTAATTACAATTAAAAATATATTTAATACTAATTGATAATTTTAATTAATAATTGAAATAACAGATATTTGGAGCAAATATTTAAAAATAACAATAGCAAAATTATTTGTCATTAAAAAATCGTGGATTATGCATCTCTGGGCAAGTATTGCGTTGCGATAAATTACTCCATCAATGAAAGGTCTTTGTATATTTTCTTTGGCCCTATTCTCAGGCCTTTGACATTTACTTTATTTCCAAACGCTTTATAATTTTATGTTACGATTTAGTTTGAAATGGATGTCAGAAATTATGGAAGTTAAAAGAAATGCAAAAAGGTGAAATAATAATAATAATAATAAAAAAATCAAACTGTCTCATTCTATTCCACTCTTTACTACTACTTTCATGTGCTGTATTTGTCTGAAAAGCACCATGCTTGAAAGTTGGAAATCGTAATGCCGCATTAATTTTTTTTTAAATAAGTAAATGATATTCTTTTATTATATGAACTTATCTATGCTTTTAAATTGATCAATTTCTAGTAAGTTATGTTTAATTTCATTTCTAATTTTTAAAAATATTTATACTTGATTTATTCTTTATTGTGTGTTGACGCCAACTAGTTGTCATTGTCATTTGAATGTAACACTGACAATTGTTACTTATTCAAACTCTTTTACAACTCGATTATCAATATAATATTCATATTTTTTCGTTTTTTTTTTCTTTTAATGACAAAGTGGTCCAAATATTTATTTCTGATGCTTTACTATATGTTACATTTGGAATGACATTAGAAGGAATTTGTTTTATGAAAATGTTGAGATTTTGCTTTTTATAAGCCTAGTGAGTTTAATTGCTATATTCTTAAAAACCTTTCAGCATTCTAAATGGTTAATTACCTGTAGAATAACTTAATAAATAAGGCACTTATTATGAAGTAACTTATTTTCTAAATCAACAATTACAACACTAATACAGGCATATCTTAACCCTACTTGCTTGCTTGTTTGGCTTTTTTGCTTGCTTGGATGGTTAATGGGCATTAATTGTTATTAGAAATTTGGTGTCTTTGTTTCATATTTTTCATCTTTAAGTAATCAAAGCTCTATACATTAATTTTCATTATAAAATGCTTAAAATCAACCTAAAAAGTGTACAAATGTTCACTTTTGATGTGCAAATATGCAGTGATTTTGTTTATGAATTTATAATCTTCATATTGTAATGTATAAAAGTCACTGCATATAATTGATAAATTAAAATTACACATTAGTTCAGGTATCTCGTAATATTAGAGCTTCTCCTTCAAAGAAAAGAAAAATTTCTTCACCTATTCCTTAAAAACTGCAGTGGCGACTATTTTCAAGGGTTTTTTATATAAAAGAAGTATCTGCTTAATGAGATTGTTACTAAGCAAATGTATATTTGGACATCTTTTGAAAGTTATCAGAGAATCTGCTTGTCCTCTATATGCTTTTGAGTGGACATTTTTTACAAATAAAGCACATGCCTGAAGTATTTAATCAATCTAAGTGAAAAAGTGTAGAAAATTATCAGTGATATCCAGGGACTTGAAGGGGCTCCATAGCTTCCTTGAATTGACATTTTAAAATATTTCCTTTTTGCTTAAATTAACCCTCTGGCTGCAGTGCTCTTTTGAAATCACTATTTAGATGTAACATTTGCAAATAAGTTAATATATTTTTCAAAGAAAACTGTTACTGTTTGCTATTCAATACTTTTAAGATATAATAAAATCCATAGATGCAACAGAAAATAGACTGACTGCTATCCACGGAAATGGTAGAATAAGTAGCTGGAAGATTAAATGTTATGATTTATTATTGTGCAGCTAAACATTTAGTAAACATAAGTGAGTTACAAAACTTTTATTGAAATTTATTAAAGCAATCAGGTTATGAAATTGCATTTTGTGATTGTTTTATGTTTAAATTTGGCATGTGTGGCTTTAATATCTGAATTGTTATCTAATTCGAGCCTGTTAATTTGATTTTCAATAAATGCAATTTTATTTGGTACTTTCAGGAATTGGTTTTGTAGAAAATTAAAATTTTTTTTGTGATCTGCTATTCACAATCTTTCTTTAATTAGTAATTTTCATAATTTCTATATGAATTTCAGTTTTATTATCTTAATGTATTTTTAACTGAGTTAATAATAACCATTTTGATTTTTTAAACTAATCCACTTACTTTTCATTTTAGTCTTTTCCTTCTTAAAGCAGGCATAACCATGAGGTAAAATTTTATTATATTACTTCTAATTAAATTATTCATATTATATTTTTTATTCTATATTTTTAATATATGTATTATTTTAATAAGTACTAAAATTTATTAATTTATTACTGTTGTATCATCTTTCTTATATATATATATATATATATATATATATATATGAATTATTTTTTTGGTAAAAGTGAAATTTAGTGTGCTCCTTGCTGCATCAAGGATGTCAAGTCGCCAATAAAGATAACGGACAAAGTAAAATACTTCTGCGGAACAGTTACGGTTACCACTTTCCGCAATATAATTATGATTTTTTACTGATAAGTATTGATTTTGTTGGGTGCAGAGAAAAAGTTGGAGCATGCAATGCCTTCAGCATCTGTAGAAGGCACCCAGCAGAATTTTTTAACTTAAAAACATCCTACGGCTTCACTAACAGCAGGAATCTAGAAGCTTCGCCAAAACATTGAACTTAAGGACTGTGTGGATAACAGGAACAATACATAATCAATAGAAAAGAAAGGATGAAGGACGTTATAGAAGCAGATTCAATTCTTTCTTTCTGCAACACCAGATCTTTCCATCGATTCTCCGATCCAAATCAATCAGTTTCATATTCTCACCACACACCGGACATACACACTTAAAAGCAATCAAACCATTCTCCATAGAAAATTTCAAACAAGCATCCTTTCTTAACCTCATCAACAACTCGTGTATGTATATATATATATTACACTCACTCTTCATCCATTCTGAAGGTTCGAAATACTGTCTTCCATCCCATTTATCCAATATCCATTCTTGCACAATTTCCAACATAACAAATCATCAAGGGAAGCAACCATTAGAGCAACAAAAGAATTACGAGAACTGCAAAGAATTCCATTGCAGTTGACTTTTAAAGTAAGAATGTAGACGATTTCGTAAAGTAAGAATTCAGACAATTTTTTAAAGAGCATACTGACAGTTAAAAGTTGCAAAAGAATAATTATTTTCTGTTTGTATTTACATTAAAAATAAAATTGCAGTACCTTATTAGTTTTAAAAAACTTTTAATTATAGTAAAGAACAAAATTAATATCCTTAATCAATATTTTTTATTATTTTTAATTTAACACTTTTCATAAAATAGTTGTAGTTCATGTACAACTCAACCATTATTAAAAAGTAGTAAACAAAACAGCATTATGCTTGCTAGAAGAGCGTTCCGTTGGGTTGCCATATTGGCGACAAACTCGGGGGCACACTAATCTTCACTTTAACCATTTTTTTTTTGTAAATTAATATTAAATTTTAGGCATTTGTTTATTAACCACATGTCTACAATTGATTGTCAAAAATTGACAAAGATGTTATGTTAATCATAGAAAAAATTTTCCGTTTCCCAATTTGCATATGTTTAATCCAAAAGACATAATTTTCATTGGGATCGATTAATGCGCATGTACCAGATTTTAAATACTAACTTTCTGCAAGAAAGTTGCTTATTTTTTTCTTATGGATTACACAGTGAACCTTATCTTTCTTTTTTCTCTTGGCAATGCTAATTTTTTTCATTTATTTGGATTTTAATATTGGAGCTTTACAATTATTCACATAAACATATTTATTAATTTTTACTTTTGTGTTTTTGTATTAAGAGTCATCAAATTTATTCTACATTCTTCAGTATCATTTAATTAGTTTCAATTGTATTAATCATCTATCTGTACCTGGCCGTGCATTGCTGTGGTTCAGTCTGGTTAAATGAAAAAGAAAAAAGAACACACACATTTTTAATCTGTTTCATTTCACAGTGCTTGTGAGTAAAGAATATATTTATATTTTTTGTCTCATTGTTTATGCATATATAGAGATTGTTTAGTTTGCTGACTCGAAAACATGTAACATATAATATCAAACATGTGAGAAACAATCCATGCAATTTAAATTGCAGATTTTTAGATATTGGCCCTGAGCTTTGTTGATAGTGATTGCAAACTCCAACTGAAATGGAAATTGCAGTCTCTTGAATTGAAATGGCATATCCATTGGAATCATAGGAATGAAGACATCTTCACTTATGAAAGATCCTATCAGGATTATTACTTAATAACTGAGACATTGCTCATTAAATTTTTTATGGCAATCCTGTAGTATTGCAAAGTTTTGGTTAGTTGATATTTTGTGCATAATTGGCACACCAATTTTTAATTACAGTATATGTATTGGCATGCCTTGCAGATCAAATGAAAACAAAAATTTTGTTGGATAATTTACTGCTTTACCTTCCACAACAATGTTAATGAACTTATATGTGACTATCTCATTTTGAATGTTAAATTGAATAATGTTATGTTCGTAGATATTTTTGTCCTGGACTGCAAGAATAGCTCATTCACTTAGCCAATTCTGATTCTTATAATTGGTTTGATTATTGGGAAATCCCTTTTTTAACCAATTCTTTTTTGATATCACTAAACTGTGGAGATTATAAGGCCATGGAATTCATTCTGAAGTCAGATTAACTGTCACCTTTCCATTCTCAGTTTCTAGCAATTGTGAGAATAGCTTAACTGGTTTGTTTTGCTGCTGGAGATGCATATTTGTAATTGATTTCAATGTCTTTTTGTGCCACTCCAAAATAGAGTATTTCAAGCAAGCATTTATTTCATCCACTGATGCCAAGGAATTCCAGGTATTATTTGCTTGAAATCTCCTGTGAGCAATATTAGTGCATTCTCTATTGTTCTGATGTTTCTATGCATTTCTTGTAATGATTAAGAGTCTCCAGCATTTTTTTTTCCTTTTCTTTTGCATGTGCAAGTTTTTTTAAACAATAAACTTACATTTCTGCAAAACATTTCACAGTGCCAAATGCTTTGGAAATTCAGTATGCGAGAGTGTCAATGAATTGCATATTCACTGGTAATTTCAAAGTGATTGAACAGTTCTTCAACCTTCGTAACAATGTTGCAGCTATTCTGGACAACTCGAGAGCTATGGCTATATTATTTTTGGATTGAATTGCTGCCAGAATTGATCCGATCAAGTGCGTTTTACCAGTTTCTTTTGGCGCATTTTAGAAAGATTTCTCCAACCTTATTGTTGGCAGTTTGCATTATTTGATCATAAATGTCTTTTTCTTCAATCATTAGTTTAGGAATATTTGATTACATACAAGACAAAAAAATAACGTGCATTGTAATTTTGTTTGTAACATAAATCTTCCATTGAACGAAGAATTAGTACATGATGGTATTTCCAGCTAATTGGAAATTTTTTCGTGATTTATAAGTATAAATTTTCAATCATACTCAATGCTTTCTTATAAATTTATGCTGTTAAATCCATATTCATATTTGAACTTTCCTTGGATATTAAATAGAAAATGTCTTCAGTCATGTGCAATTCATATTTCTTTCATAACACTGTTGGAGCTGGAGGAGAACAGGTGGTCACTATAATTGCAGACAGTGCCCAAATTTGATTTGGATGTGATTGTTTCCAGTAACATTAAATTAATCTTGCATCAAAGTGTTGGTTATTTTCCATTAAATTTGAGTCTGCCATGCACTACAGAAAGTGGCACATGTAACACTGCTGACAATTCTCATTTGCTGGAAAGACACTGGATTAGGCATATTTATCAATAGCATACAAAGAAAGAAGCTTTCATCTTGTTTGATGCTATCTGTATAGTCTGTCTATTGTAATTTCTTTGAATGTTCCAAATTGTAACATATAGAATTACAAAACATTAAAAAAGGAAGAAAAAAAATGCCAATGAAATATTTTAATTCAAATGCAGACCAATGGACACAGCTTGGTTCCAATGCAATGAGAAACAAAATGTTTTAATCTGGTTGTTTTCTGAAAATTTCAACAACAATATAACTGGAATTCAAATGAATTTAATCAATACAATTTAATTCCATAACCAATTGTATTGCATAATAAGAGAAACAATAATAATAATAATAAAAAAAAAACAATATTAAAAACAATGAGAAAATGAAAAAAATAAACTGTACTTTTGAAATCAAATCAGTGATAAATAACATAGCTGAATTCTAATGCAGTGCAATAATGAAATCAAACTGAAAATAAATTGAAATTCTGAAAATTCAATTTAACAATGCAGTCAGAAACATTGAAATGGAATCATAAAAATGGAAACTATAAGCCAATTGGAAATTCGAAAACATTGAAGTCGAATCTTAAAATATTTAGTATAGTATGTGTTGCTTTTAATTTCACTAGATGATGCTACTAAAAAAAAAAAAAAAAAAAAAAAACATTTTTAAAAAATATATTGCAGATTTGAAATTTATTTAATAAGTATATAAAAATATGCACATATTTGAATACAACATTGTATCAAAAATTAAAAGCAATCAATGAAGAAACTTAAGATTTTAAATAAATATTTACAGTTTTGTTTATATAGGTTGGAAAATGCATTATTTAAATCCATTACAAAGCAGTTGTTGATTAATAAGTTTAGATATAAATGATTTTACAGAAAAAAGCATATAATAAAAAACATGAATAGAAATGGCACATCTGGTATAATACCAGTGATAATAAATCCAGATCAATGTAGTTTAAAGTCATCTGTTACATTAAGTAATATTGTCCAATTTTTAATAATAATAATATGTTGCTTTTGATACTTTAAAAATTAATGCTTTAATTTGTTATTAGTCACAGTAATAGATTTTTTTATTTACACTTTTTTTTATGAATGATTACTTTTTATTCAGTATTTTAATATTTGATCCTTAACAATAATGAGAATTTTAGTATTGCATGTCATTGAGAAATAATTTAACAGTTTTACGTTGCATAGAGTAATCGATAAACAATTTTATATTTGTTTGATCACTGAATGATTTCAAAATGCCTTTCGGTTTTAGCTCTGTATGTTAAAACTTAGATTTTGTTGAAATTAGTGAAGTAGAATTGCAAGTGTTTGATATTAAGGATTTTTTTCAAGAAAATATTGGATATTATCTTATTTTTTTTAATGCTTGGATGTACAATTCATTTGTTGTCGAGCTGATAATTGGTAAAAAAAAAAAAAAAAGAGAGAGAGAGAGAGAGAGAAGACTGAAAAACTGGAAAAAAAATTTAAATAAAGAAATGAATTTGTAATTTAATATATATTGTGTAGTAAAAAGGAAGTTTACTACGGATTTTTTAATTAGAAGATGTTTATGAGGCTTAAAATTAATTGTAATTTGAATATAATTTTAATGATTAGAATGTATATTTTGCAGAAAATTTACATTACTATTTTACTTATTTAATTATTGAAAAAGCAGCTGGCACGAATAGCGATCAGATGTTGCTATAAATTTTGTAACACTATAGAGGTTTGATTAAACTAGAATTATAATTGGTCTTATTCTCCTTAGAATGAATTTCATTGACTATCTTAAAATGTATACTCTATCATGGTAATATTTGTTTACTAATGGTAAATTCTGTTTGCAATTCTTGATGCTACTCTAAAATGTGTTAGTGCTTCGTAAAATTCTATAATTCAATTTGATGTCGTTCTTTACGTGATTTCTGTGTTTAATTATTAGCACTGAATGATTGTGATTTCATTACTTTTGTTATTGCAATTTGTATATAGTCTTCAGTTTTTTGAATTGATCTTCATAAATTGCAATTATTAACTAATATATATATATATATATATTATATGAGAGAGAGAGATTTAGAAAATCATTTTCAAAACTTATAAAAGTCATTGCAACTTTGAATATCTATCTAAAAATAATTTGGTGTTATGATTTATTTCTATTAAAAGTATACATTTAAAGAAAATCATATAAGCATTCAAAAAATTACATTTGTATGGATTTTTGTACTTCATATCTGTTCATATATTTTTCTGAATTTTCCTTTTTTATTGTTCTTTATTAAGATGAGTCAGTTCAATTACAGATTTATTTATTACAAAAAAATGACTTTCCATGCAGTTGGAATAATAATAATTAATTAAGGATTACCTAAATAATTCTTTATTAATGAATAATTTTTCTTGAATGAAAACAGCATACAAAATTTTACATTTTTAAAACTTTATTCAGTTTATTTACTTTTGAATTTTTTTTTTATTGACCTATAATGCTTTTAAAGTTGTAACTGAATGTTTCATTTATTATAGTTTTTCTGAGCTGGAAAATTGGAATCCGATGGCAGATGATTATGCCAACCAATCATTTAATTCATATACTGACTTATTGAAGTATGTATTAGTTGATATTAAAATCAGATGAAAAATATTCAATTTTGGTAATTTTTTGTTTAATAAATTATTATATTTTTTTTTAGTCCACATATTGATCCTAAAAGTTTGTATATTAAAAGCATTCCTGCTACTTTAACCAAGGTAAGTTGATTTATTAAGTATAAAGTATTAAACTTGAAAAATCGGTTGCATTAAACAAATATTTTACTCTTGCTATCAATTGTATCATTCACTGTAATTTCTGACACTGTATTTAAAATTTTATTTCTTTTAATTTATGTTTATATGGTAGGAATATTGTATGAATTTTTTTTATATAAATTTACTGAAAAGTTGATTAATTATTATAATTGTATTCTAATTGATGAATTCAAAATGAATAAATTAGTTAAGCAAAATTGACTATACACATAAAACAAAAGATAGGATGAAAATAATAAATAAAATTTAGCATTTCATCCACAAGCTCAAATTTTTTTAAAAATAGCTGAAAGTACTTAAAAAGACTGTTTAATAAATCATAAAGGGGAATCATTACTGCATTTCGAACACAATCAGAGATATGCATATCTCTTTGGAATTTAAATTACTATGTTAATGAAAAAAAAAAAAAATGTAAAAGTTAGATAAGAATTTAAAAGATTATAAAGATTGAAATAATTTTTATGCTAGCTTACTAATTTAGTTAACTGTTACTCAAATAATTTAGTAAAATCTTTAAACCTGTAAGAAGATTATTTATAATCATATTAAAGACATATCAAACATCTGAATGAAGTCATTTAATGCAAATTACTGAAATACAATTAAATTAATATGAAAGAAAAGTATGATATATGTAATGTGCAATAAAACTTTTTTCCCAGTGCTTTTCAAAATAAAGTTATGACTAAACTTTCATTGTCTTAACCCTCTAAGCAGCTAATTATTCTAAGTATGGCTTCTCTAAAAGTTATCTACATTCAACAAAATATTACTTAAAAGAATATCAGCTTCATATGAGAGAGTGTTTAAAAAAAAAGAAAAAAGGAATGAGTATTTTTTCCCTTTCCTGCCATCCTATCTGAAGAGGTCCAATTACCACTGTGAAGGGATGGGGGTTCCTATCACTTAGTTACTGTTCCTCTTCTCTCTTCTCACTCCCATCATAGCTTCCAAAAATGAAACAATACCATTCCAGACTGAATAATGTAATCCCTTTTTACTCTGTCCCCCTTTTTTCTGTATATATCAACCCAATTTCGATTTGCGAGACATTTGTTGTTTTTCTATGAGATTTTTGAATTGCAGTTAATGAGTATGCACAAAACTTCTGTAACTGCATGGAAGAACAGAATACATTTCTCTGGTTGCAACATTCAATGTGTTGACACAGCACAATGGTGTTCATTCTACTGTACTGATTTCTGAATATTTCTTTACTTTGATTTATATTTTGTTGAAAAATCTAAAGCTTATTTTTGTTCATCATTAATCATGTAGAGAATACAATTTTGCATAAATCCAAAATCTCTGCCACCCCCCCCCTCTTAAAAAATAATGGAGAGAATTAGATATGTATTTAGCGTTTTGTAGCAAATATCAAACCAGTATTCATTTTACTGTTATGATTATACTCGTGATCCCCAATTTTTCTTTTTTTGAGAATTATTTGCTAAAATGTAAGACTTTCTTTCTCAGATTAAATTTTCATAACTTTTTCCTTTGATAACATTTTTTATAATGACACTATTTGAAATTGTAGAAAAACTTTTTGATTAGAATAGATTTTTGTTTCTCAGATTCAGATTGATAAAAGAAGTATTTATGGACATTTTTTGTTTTTATTTCTAGTAGAGTCAAATTTTCAAAAAATAATGCAAATATCGATCTTAAACTTTTACCAGGTATTTCCTTTTATATAGTGCATATTTAAGTGGAATTACTAAATTTTATCCCATATTAAAAAAAGTGGAAAAAGTTTTTTTTTTCTAATTTTTATTTATTTAAAATTTACTCACAATCTCATTAATTTGCCATTATATTTTATAGGGCTTTATAAACAGTATTCACTTTAAAAGGACTGTTTTATACTTTTTGTATAATTTTAATAGCATTTTATTTAAATTAAAAAAATTGATATAATCCTTTTGAGTAACACTTTGGATAAAGCTTAGAGGCCAGTTTTGGATAAATTGTTCAGCAGTTTAAACCTACAAAATTGCTGTTACATATTTTTTCCTGAGAAAAAAGTACAATTTCATGTTCTACCTTCGAAGAATCATCCCCTTGTCCAACCTTCCCCACTGGAATGAGGATTTATTTTTAACACATTTTATATATAAATATAAACATTATAAAAAATATATACATTTTAAATATATAAATTGTCACATTTTTCAAATAATTTTGTAAACTATTTTAAAGTGGCATTATAAAGGTTACTATTTTCTCTTAAAACTTTTGCACCTTTTTCAGTTCTATTAATATCATCAAAAAGAGAAAAAATTTAAATGAATAAAAAGAGTGAAAGCAATATATTTTCGATTGATTAAAATTTTGAAAAGTTTTATTTAATTAAAAATTAAAGTTTTGAAAAACTTTTTTCTTATTGAACATCTACTGTGCAAGTAATAATTACAAGCCAAATTTTGGCAGCTCTAAGCCCAGTTGTCTTATAGAGAGATTTTCACCAATTTTTGCGTCTTTAAATTCACAGAAAAATTTCAACCTAAAAACATTATAATATTTGCATCGAGAATTCTTAACTAAAATTTTTGTCTATTCCTTGCTAATTTTTGTAATATGTGAAAAAAGAAAGTGTTAGATGCTTGCTAAAATTTATTAATTAATGTTTTCAGGCAATTCAAGTGTATTATGCAAGGCTGTTTATCTTTTTACCTATCTTTATTTCGTTCAAAATTGTGCAAAGTGTTCATAAATTGTTATTGTTTCTATTGGAATAACAAATAATTTGCAAATTAATTGTGAAATAATTATATCCCTATTTCCTTAAAAATAGATTCATTTTTTTCAAATCTTTGTTTCTGGAATGTTAAAGAATGAGTAAGTGTGCCACAAGCATTAATAAAAAAATAGAATCAAATATAAATGCTGTTCTATAAAATATATATAAGAATAGATTTCTGCATCTCTTCTTAAAATATTCTCATTGAACATTTGGTATGGAAAGAGAGAAATATTATGGGACCACAGGGGGGGGGGGGTCTTTAAAAAGTTTTTTGGAACGAATTTTTGTTTCACTCAATTTTGAAGCACATTGATAATTTAATGCATTGTAAATCTGAAGCAAAACCCCATTTCTTAATTAATGAAGCACAAAATTTCTTTCAACACTATTCAATATTTGAAAAACGAAGAAAACATTATGAATAGAAAAAAATTGCAATCTCTTATATCAGAATATAAGTCTAACAAAACTTCTTGACATCTTCACAGATGCACATTTTTATATTGCGCAATATGATTTCTACCCTAGTATTTCTTTTATAAATAATGCAAAGAAGGTTTTTATATATATATAAAATTTAATTATAAAATTTTGCATGCTATAATAATAATAATGTTTTGAAAGATTTTCTTTATTTTGGAAGCAATATAATAATAACCTTTTATATGCAAAATCGTTTTCAAGATAAGGAATTCGTTAGGTAGTGCAAATTAGTTCGATCGGAACTACCTGCAGTCTTTCTAATCTGTATTTATCAAAGAAGTCATTAATGATGGGATACAGTGAGGGTGAAAAAAGTAATCTTTTCTGTTTGCAATAACAAAAACTAAAGTTGGAAAAAATCCGTTCAACCCATCTTAAAATCAACCAGAGGACAAAATAAGATATTTCTACCCATTTGGAAGTGGGATTTGATTTGTGAAAAAATATGTCTCGGGCACTTGGAGGGTTAAACCATTTTCCAGATTCCAATGACTTTCACTAAATGTTAAACTACTTTTATTATTTTGCATTTCAATTTAAAAGTATTAACCACCTTGAATTTATGTATAAAACAAAACCTGCTTACTTGCTCTTTCTGCAGCTTCATTTTCTATTGAAATGCACTGCTTCACACATAATATTTCCAAACTGAATATGAACTGGAAATAGTTAAATTTCTGTCTAAAGAAGTTTGAATCAGTACTTTTATCATATTAGTATTTTTCACATGATTTTAAAAATAATTTTAGTACATTTATGTCAATTGCTTATCCCTTCGAAAATTACCTACGCCTACTTGATTTCTTATTTATAATATAATTAAGAAATTGCAAACACTCTTGGCTTTTATCTTTGTAAAACTATTTTATTTGGTACGATTTTAATAACAATATATAGTTTATGATGTTAAATGAAATGGGTGACATTTAAAGATAGCATTAGTACCTGTTTATTGAGAGTGCATATAACAAATGTGTCGCTTAAAAAAATTTTTTTTATTGAAAACTTATACATTTATAATTGAAAAAAAATATTTTAATGCATTTTTCTGTCAAGTTTTTCTCCTTTTAATCTGATGAATTGTTTTTTTTAAAATTTATTAAGTAAAAATTTTGATTCATCGGAACTGAAAGCAATTCAGTTATTAATTATAATGATTTTTTTATTGGAACTATGTGACATATGAAGTTAGACTGACTTTTTCTTTATACTTTTGTTATTTTTTAATGGCTAAAATTTTCAATAAATAAAAATATTTTTATATATTTATTATTTAAGAATTTAATCTTAATTATTGCATTTTTCTGAGGTTGAGATTTAGATGAATCTTTTTAGGTAAAAAAAAAAGATTAAGATAAGATATAGCTCATTTTATGCCAGATATATTTTTAAAAAATCGTCTTGATATTTTTGCTTTAAATAAGTGATTTTATACTGAAATCCTCCAGGAAGCCTTTTTGGAAATTTTAACCAGAGGCGGTAAAAAAATTAAGAGACATCTACTTTATCCAGCTAAGCCCAACATGAATGTGACTTGTGGGTAAGTGTGTTTGCTAATTATCTATGAGTAATTGATCTGAATGAAATATACTTTCACTGACTATTAAATTTAAGCTAGTTTCTTCCAAATATTTTGTATTTAACGTACATTAAAATTTTGTATGTAATTGTGATGAAATGATTATATCTCTTTAATTTATTGTTAATATTTTTGCTAATTTTATGTCAATGTCATTAGCAATTAGAATTTTTAAATTCTTATTTTTAAAAATATTTTAGTTGGATTTTTACTCCTTTATAAATTTTATACTAATTTTATACTTTATAATAAAATTTTTTTTAAATGCTTAGTAAATTTTTACATTAAATGATAATTTTATATAAATATTTTCACATGAAATGTATGAATAATATATATATATATATAATAAAGTGAAGCAGCAAATATATTTTATCATGCAAAATTGCATGGATATATTATGAAGTAGTTTTAAAAAAAGGAATACTAATACAGAATACCATTTGCAATAATATATTTAGCAAAAGTTTTATTCAACATGAGGAAACTGCTATAGCATTTGTTGCTAACAATTCCAAAATAATGGATAAAGCAGTATTTAATCCTGATAATCAAGTTAATGAAAAGACCTTTAAAAGTATTAACGGAAAAAGGTAATCCTGATTCTGCATTTAAAAAGTCAATGCAAAGAAGTACCACTGTAAACTCAATTAAACCTCACGATGAGTTCACTGCTGTAACTAAATAGAACTGTATTGTCAATAGTGCTGTTCTTTCATGTGTTTTACCATTCCACTTAGTGGAGCATATTCATTTTTCTTCATTGCACATCTGAATTTTTAAAAAAATCTTAAAAAACTCAGTATTATCCATAACACCAAATATTAATCTAAAGGATTCTATGAATTCATCAAAATTTTTATTGATTCTTTCACTGGCCTCAAAACATTTTCTAAATATCTTGCCACAAATTCAAATAAATATTTGAATTTATAGAAGACAATGAATGTAAATGCTACATTATATCTGTCAGAGTAATGAAATCAATTGAAATAGTCACTAAAGGCATTTTCTCTGATACCCCTACAAATGAAATAAAAATAGTTGTGAGAAGCTTGGAAATAGATTCAACCACATTAGTCAATTAAAGCAATTCAAGTCTAAAATTCCATGTTCAGTTTTTCAAGTTTAGCACCCTTTCTCCAAAGATATGAGTATTTGAAAGCCTTCTAATATATAATTATCTGTGTTAAATAATTCATAAGAAAATGGACATATTACTTCATTTGTCATCTTTAGCATCATACTGCAAAGGAGTGCTGCTATAAGACATGTCTTTTGTGCAGGGGATTATAGCACACTCAAATGTGAAAATAAACAGGTTGGCCAGCTGACTGGGAAGCACGGATAGTCAGAAATGGGTAGAGAATTTTTAGAGATTGGGAAAAACCAGAGAAAAAGTTTACTCTAAAATTAGGATTTTTCTTTATTTTGATAATGATCATAGTCTACAATTGTTTTTTTTATAAGTAAAATAAAAATCATTGACAATCAGTGAAAAATCAATCATTTACTGAAGTTAGAAATGGAGGTCATTCATGTTTCTTTGCATTTGTCAGATGGCAGATACTTACATTAAAATTATGATAGACCAAAATTTTGGCTGGATCATCAACACCATAATTGCTTTCAGTTCTGAAGCACATCTAATTTATAATGAATTCTGCTTTTGCTGATTATTTTAAAACAACTAATTTCTCTTATTATATCCTGTATTATATATGTTTAACAATATATTATTTAAAAAAATGGATTATTTCACTGTAACTTTTTTGCATAATTTATATTACTAGGGTAATCCGATGATGTAATTTGTTAATTCGTTGATTTTAGATCAATTATATGATTTGATTATATTATTTGGAATTGCAGTGAAGAAAAGAAAGAAAATCAAAAATAATTAATTGCATATATATATATATATAAAATATAAAATCCTGAAAGTTTTCATTTTTTTTCAGAATATAACATTGATTGGCATAATTAGAAAAAATAGTTTTCTTTTTGCATTTTTTGGAAATTGCAACATAATAAAGTTCAACTGACATTTCTGTTATAATTTTCATCTTTGAAGTGTAAATATCTAATAGTGTGGTTTCTCATTTCCTTGTATACAAAGAAAAAGTATTATTAAAAGCATTGTGTTGTAAAAATGTGAAGATTTTATCTCTGCTTTTAGACCTCTGTAAATTCGAAAAACACTTTTTTGGAATTATATCTGTCTATGAACACAGTTAACTCAAAAACACATGGTGCTAGATGAATGATGTTTGGCACGTGGCTTCTACATCAACTTTGTAAATTTCTATCAAATTTTAAACGTTCCATTCTCAGGAAGGCTTCCTGACTCTCTGAGAATAGATGAGCATGATTATAAAATGTAAAGCGTTCAATTGTAATTATATTCTGATTCAGCATTGAAAGGATCAATAAATCTTATCAATTTTGATAAGATTCGCCAAGGAGTTGATCATCTTTCAATTGCATTCTCATGTATATAAATGTGAATATTTCCAAATGCATCAACTTAGATTAACAGAGCTTGGTTTATGGTCTTATGATTATTTAGTTTATGGTCTTAAAATTATAGTTGCGAGTCAAATTTTGTTTTCCTTTGGTCAGAAAACGTAGCCAAAATGCATATCCAGTTTTCTTTAGTGTAAAATACAGAATACTTATGTGTGGTCTCTGAGAAGTTTAACACTTGAGAAATTTATGGATATTTTGAAGGAATATGGGAGAAAGTTGCCGAAAATGTATCTCACTGGTGTCTACTTTGATCCTACTGTGAGCTACGAAAATGAAAGTTTGGATTTTTTCCTCAGTAATATTCAAAGTTATTTTAAACTAGATTAAAATATTGCTCAGCATTATAATCTAGAAGTAATTTATTGTAAATAAATGTTTGTTACAAGAATTTATTTTTCTTCTTTTCTGATATCTTTTTTTACAATTGGAAGCATTATGCTTAATCATTTTTTTATTTATTTATTTATGTATGCTTTTCTCTTTGAATATTGGGAAATAATTGCTAATTGTGGTGCCTTCAAATTTTCATGCTAATATTATTGCCAATATTTTCTTGCAGTTTTTAAATTATTATCTTTAAAATTTAATCTATAAAATATTCCTACTTTAAACAGAATGCCTCTGAAATTTAAAATAATACCAAACACATTAAATTAATTTGATATTTGATACATTATACAAGCACATATTTCTCCTGTATTTTCTCATCATTCTCATTTCTCTTATACAAATTGATGTGTTGATCATTTCAGAAATATGATACTATCACTTTTGATGATTTTATCTGGCAGAAGTGATATCTAGTAAATAATATAAAGGCTGTATTCCATAATTCTCTTTTAGGCTTTTTTTTTTTTTTTGCATCAGATAATTTTTCTGGGCTTTCTTTTTACTCTAGTCAGTATAATCCACACAATTTTGAATCAAGACTTGTATATTTGTTATTAATTTGGCTAGTTCAGTTTTGCTGTCTTTCTGTGATTTTTACTTCCCGATTATGTTGACAATCAGAATTTTCTGTATTGTTAAATAAAATGTGACTATCTTCTCCATCTCTCATTTTATCCCTATTTCGGTAAGATCAAAACCTCCTGATTCATGCACATTAGTATGGAAAGTTTCTGTATCTGAGAATAGAAAATATATGAAACCTCTAAAAATTTGTAAAATCCATTCATTCCATTTTTTTAAAAAATTAATAAGAGCTAAGTTTTCTTTTTTTTTCTGTATAATACAAATGGAATATATACTTGAGAAGAATTACAATATATCTTTATAATGTCAAATGGTAAAATAAGAAGGGGAATCTTTAGTTTAATCATGTCTTTTAATTGCTGTTCACAGCTATTGGGTAAATTTTTTTCTTTTGAATGAATATTAATGCTTTGTGGAATGTGACCAATAAAACCAAGGATGTTAGCTTTCAGCAGAAATATCAAACAAGGAATGAGATCATTATCAATTCAATCTAATCTTTTAAGAATTTTTTCATTATTTGGTCAGAAAACAGAAAAATAACTGAATTTTTAATTTTTTAGGGATTAGTAATGTTTTTCATGCAGCTGGTAATGTCAGTTTATTAAATTAGAATGCATGGGGAAAAAGCCCATTTGTCTTGGACATTAGTGTTTTTGTTTGAATTTAAATGTGAGAAAAAGAATTTTTAGATATTTAAATATCAGTTCACAAACTCGTAAACATTTATACATTTTTATTAAGTTTAGTTCTTCTGCTTTTGCTGTGATCTAAGTGCAATATATATAATATTGTATTTTTCATTAGTTTGCAAATGAAAAATGGAATATTTAACTATTCAACAAGCATGCTCTGATTTAAATTTGGAAATTAATGAGCATTTTTGAAAACTATTTATTTATGTTGAAATCTTTAAATTAAGGAAATGATATGTTCTTTAAATTAAATTCATTGATTTGTAGAAATTATTTAACCAAAATAAATAGATATATTATCAGTAAATATATTTTTTTCTTGTTTATAAACTTTGGCTTAATTTTTTACAGCCTTGTAACTTATTACAATGAAAGGGATGCATTAGACACAAAATCTTGCTTAAATGGCAAACCTCCATTTTACTGGAAAATTGAATATGCATTAAATAATACAGAGAGCAAAGTAAGTAATGGTAGCTTTATTTGGCTGTAATATTTGCTACATATTTGTATTTTATTGCTAAAATTTCTTTTAATCTTTCATATTTTTCATCTGTTTTTGAATATTTTAAATCATAAAATAAGAAATATTTCTTTTAATAATTATTATTAACCATTTGGTTCTTGGTGCATACCTGTGGTAGAAAAAATAATTTTAGAAATATTGTTTGAAATTTAAAATTGCTATCTTGTTTAATTAAGAATGATATTTATTTTCTTGTTGTCAATAAATATATTCATTGAAATCGATAGATATATAAAGAAAAAGTATAAATTATTTTTATTCTATTTTTTTAAAAATTTATTGTTCAAGTGCTTTAGGGTAAATAATATTTTTTGTTTTTCTGTCTTCAGTAAAGACAAATAAATTTCTTGGCTACCCAATTTGTGAACATTCAACACACAACTAGCCATGTGAAAAACATGAATTTTCTAGGTTCAGTCCACACACTTGAAGTAATTGACCTTGTGCTTTGTTGACAGTAATCAAAAGTGCGTGCCAAATTGAAAATGCAGTCACTTAGAATAAAAAGGCATGTTGGTCAGAATAATGGGAATGCGTGGAATGAGCACATCTTCATTTGACTTTCCATTATGAATAGTTGCCTCGATTTCTGCCACATGTTAATCTTCTGATTCTGATGCACGTGATCTTTAGCACATGAATGTTATATTTTTATCATGATGATCTTTAGATTCTGAAGCATGTGAATTTGCAATGCGTAAATGATCTGCTTCATTTCTTGCTTGCCGTCCCTTTTTGTTTCAGAAGCTTGAATTTGCTTATTTCTGCATGCTGAACTGGTAGATGTATTAAGTGATGAACGTTTTGAAGGCATATTTTTTGAAGAAGTAATTAACATAATGTATGCTTATATAAATGAAATATTGTTTGTTGATTCATTAAACAAAAAGAAAAAGTTACTGTTTGCAGTGGAAAATTTCCATTATATGTAAGTTGCCTAGATCTGCATCAATAATAATTCTATTTTGAATAATAATTCTATGTGTGAGATATACTCTAAATAATATGTGCAGTACGCCACAACCAAAATATTGACAGATATTGTCATTCAGCAATATCTTGTATAGATGGGTATTCATTGACAAATAGAAAAAAAATTAGCACTTGCATTAAATATTTTAGATTTCATTTCACTCGCATGGATTGACATTGGGAATCATAATTTTATTTTGTTTGATATATGTATGATTACTTCAAATGACATAATCTGTTTACTGTTTTTCTTTTGTCAATTGTCAATTTAAAAATAGTGTTGATTGAAATGATTTGTTTGTAAATTTTGTTGTGTTCAAAATAAATGCTAATAATTGTACTTTGTTTATAATAAGCAATAAGTTGGCAAAGTTTTACACAGTTGCATGAATGGTCAAGCAGTACATAAAATATGAACAAACAAACACTTATTTTTATATATTAGATGATTCTATAGTTTTGCAATTGAATTTTAAATTAGTGTTTATTTATTGAAAAATCCTGACTCTTTTAAATGCTAATGAAATTTAAAAGAGAAAAGATATTCTTAAAAAGATCCTCTTCTGTGCATTCATTCATGTCTTTTTTAATCCAAAGTATTAATTATCAAAATAAGAAGACTTTGAATTGTTATTATAAGCATATAGTAGTTAGACTTTTTATTTAAAATATTTATTATAATATTTTTAACAAAATTATATTAATATTTTTGTGTAATTTTTTTATTTATTCATTGATTTATTGTATTTTCAAGAAAAATGAATCCCCAGATCAAAAAAATCCTGATATAAAGGGAAGAGGTAATATTTTTATTTTAAATCTTTCTTAGCTTTAGTAGTTTTTTCCTGAAATTGTTAGTATCTCAGCTTTAACATTATTATCTTATTTACTTATTTGATAAAATTCCCTTAGGGAAATATTGATATAGCACTTTGCTTCAAGTTTATATGAAATTTTTTTTAAAAAAATTTATTACTCAGAGTTGCAATACTTTGTAGGCCGCGGTTGTCCAGTTGTCTCGGAAGCCTCTTCTGGTAAAGGTCATTCAGTTTCCTCAGGAACCTCAAGCTTGAGTCGTTTAGCTGCAGTAGGTCGTGGTCGTGCAGCTGCTTTAGATCCAGTACATGTAAGTTCTCGTTATTATTTTTATTATTCTTGTTTTAGAATTCTTACTGTAAAAAGATACAATAAATAAAGTAAGATCTTAAAAAGGGGGAATGATTAATAGCAAATAAATCCATATTAACTGATATCCTTCTTCTTTCTACTTAATGGGATTATGTAGGATGAAGAAAAATATCACTTTATATAACAGAATGAGGTTAGGGACTTAGTAGAGATGACGTTTACTAAATGTGGTTATAGGATGAAGATTATTTCTTGCATTACTGACATTTTATTTAATATCCGGAAATTAGTTTGGCTATTCCTTTTTGGCCCTCTTAAAAAATAGGTTTTATGCCTGTAAGTTTAATGCCTATTTCAAAAGGAATGGAAGGAATTAACTTTTTTCTGTTGAGTGTTAGAAATGTTATGTTTTTATGCAGCTAGAATTTAAATCTTTGCATGAAATAATTTGTATTTCTATAATCTTCCTTAACATTGTTTTATTCATTACTGTATTTATTTCTAATGAGATAACAAGAATGGTAGCTGTAGTAATCAGAGGAAGATAACTTGAAAAATGTCGCAACCCCCCCACCTCCCCCTTTTTATCATGTTCTCTGTTGTATCAGAGGGTGTTTAAGATTCAAAAGGCTAATGCAAAAAGAATATTAGGGTTAAATTCTATAGGAAAAAGTTAAATAGTTTTTATTTTTAAATATGTGTCTGAAAAATATGTTTTTAACTTTTAAAAGTAAAGAGAATAATTTCTGAGATTTTTATTTTTTGATATAAAATATTTAAATGTAATAATTGTATAATAATTTAATAATTTAAATGTATAAAATATTTAAAAGCATAGATATATATAGATGTTCTTTTGCAGTCATTAACAGTTTGCTTACAAGGAGGTCAAAGAATTGCTTATAAGAATTCAGAATCTGTGATTAATCTGAGAGAAAGTGCATATGATCCAGATATGCCAAAGTTAATTTCAAGTCAATGTCTGTTTTGTAAGAAAAAGGGTAAGTAAAATTTATCGTATCTGAAAACAGTAATAAGCCTATTTTTTTAATAAAATATTTTAGTTTTAAAGGTGATATTAAAATTTTGGAATTGTTATGTTTTCTGAACTGCTCAACTACAATTATCTTTCTTGGCCCTAAAGTGTCTTCAACACTTATACATTCTCGCAATTATTTGCCATTCAAGCAGATTTAGTATGAAATTTCTATATATATATTTTTTTATTAAATGAAGTTTTAGATATTAGGAGCTTATTTTAAAGTGTAAGATAGTACACAAAATGTTTGCTAGAAAAGTGCTAAAAATTCACGGAAGTGAGAATTTATATATCAGTTCTCCTCCCCCCTTAAAAAAAGAGAATTTTAATTTATTAGAAATTTGAATTAATAACTTCCTTTATCTTTACATGATTTTCAGTGAACTGGGAATGATCAGAGAATTCTGGCAGATTGGGAAAAGTCAGGGAAATTTATTCGAAAACTAAAAATGTTTAATACATTGTAATTCTTAACAAACTTGACAATTTTCTTATAGTCTTTTTAAGTAGAATGATACATTATTAGTAGCCTTTGGAAAAGAAATATTGACAAACTTGACAATTTTCTTATAGTCTTTTTAAGTAGAATGATACATTATTAGTAGCCTGTGGAAAAGAAATATTGACTAACAATCAAAAATGAAAGCTGTCTATGTTTCTGCACATATGGTAGAAGGTTTACATTTAAAATTTCATCCATCTAGTTTATAATGGGACTTAATTACTGCATGCTTATAACATGCCTTGTTTCCAATTCAAATTTTGTTGGCTATTTTACATCAATTAACCAGTTTATTGTTTGTCCTATTTTTATATTCTATATGCTTATCTAAATATATTCCTTCAGCCTGTTCTTTGCATTATTTATTTTTTATAATTTTATTATAGTCTTTTTAAGTAGAATGATACATTATTAGTAGCCTTTGGAAAAGAAATATTGACAATTGTATTTATAGTTTTATGGTATTATTATTCTTGAATTCACCCCTTTTATATTGATTCAGGGTTATGGCTAGGTTCAGCATTAACTAAAACAATTCAGGTACAGAAAGCTGGCTAAATTAACATTTGGAATTACAATAGAAAAGATAGATTAACTAGCATATCTAATTTATTGCATATATATAAGTATATAATATATTTCTCAAAAGTTTATTTTTCATGTTATTGGCAGAGTTAACAAAAAATGGTTTTGCTTTCAGTGTAATTTTTTCACGAAATTAAAAAAGAAAAAGAACAGTATTTTTCTTATACGAAACCCTTTAACCATAAAAATTTACAAAATACATTCATGTCATCCTTTTAAAAATTTATATTTCTAAATTGTTTTTCTTTTTATGCAATAAAGGGAAAAAAATTGATAAGGATCAATTTCCACATTTTTTCTTTAAGTTACAAGTAAAGCATTTTACTAGTGTGCAAGTAATTTTACTATATTTGATGGGCGAAATATTTATAAAAGTTTTGCTATTATTGTATAATTTCTCAAGGAATTTATTTTTTGTGTTCGTCAAGGAATTTATTTTTTTGTTGAATTATTGAATTATTGTTCAGTTTTGATTTGAATATTGGTAAACAATATGGATAAAGGATACTCCACTGGAAGGAAACAAATAATTCCATTTTTAAGCACTCTGCTGTGCACATTTGTTTTTATTCTTCATCTTCCTTGAGTAAAACTGGCAAACAGTTCCAAGATATGACTGTTTGACTAAAAGTTCAGTATAAAGACCATGATTTACACCAAGACTTTAAGACCATGTGGACTTGCAAGAGGGCATGAACTGGAAAATTAAGTTCGGAATGGGATTTTTTATGATATATGGTATGGTTTTGTACGGTATAGTCTTTAGGATATTCCTCCAGTAAGAAATTTCAAAGTGCAATAACCAGCCACTTTCGAAAAAATAACCCCAAAACTTTGAGCACAGCTTATATACTTGTAATTTGCAGTGGTCGCTGGAAGGCCTGACAGTGTAATTGGAAGAGCACCCGCTCTGTGTATGCTAGACTAGGGTTCTATCCTGGATTAGTTTTTTTTTTTTTTTTTTTTCTTTTCATTTCCTTTCAAAAGTATTTTATAATTTACAAATAATTTTAATCAATAAGTTTTTTTAATTTTTGATGTATTTAAAGTGTTCATTTTCTTAATTCTTTATTTGTGATTTTTAGAAGAAAAATAATTTTAAATTTAAATGCATTTTTTTTAATAGAAAAAATATTTAAACTGAATTAACAACTTACAGATATTTCAGTTTAATATATTGCTAATTTTAATATTATTTAATATGTTTTTTAATTTTTTTTGTGCAAAGATAATTGTTTATTCTCCTTCTTCTTGAATTATAATTTAATTCTTAAAAGAAAAATAATTATAAATATTGATGCATTTTTAAAAAAAATTTTACTCAATATTTCTAGAAATTTATTATTTTTAATGGCATAAAAGGACCAAAATGGTATTTATTCTTGAATCATTGGAAACAAAATATATTTTAACATTCTGCACAATTGATAATTAATGACTGTTCACAAGAAGGACATTAAATAAGTCTGTAGGAAAACAAGTTTCATTTACATTAAAAAGTATTTGTCTTTTGTCGGAAAGTTGGGCAATCTATGGAGGCATTCTGTATTATGTTATTAAAAATTTCGAATAATCTGCCTTTAGATTCAATAACTGAACACCTCCTTTTTGTTTCCTTTGGATTTTAATATTGGGAATCTTTGCTGCCATATTTAATGAATTATCAGCTGCTGTCTTTAATTTTTATTATACATTTTTTTTTAGTTAAAACAAACAATTTAACTTTATTGAAATCAAAATTTTTTTTAATTTTTCAAATTTTAAGATGATAAATAATTTAAATAATTATTATAATCTTCAAAGTTATATTTATATTTTAATGTTTAAAATTTTAATTATAATTACAATTACAATACAGTGTGAATGAACATAATTCTGCAAAAATAATTAGTAACATATCAAATTGAAAGTGAATGATACATTGAATTAAAATGCTTATTTGCAAAATTAATTATATATCAAATTAAAATAAGTAATGTTAAAATTATTAATGTGTTAAATTGAATTATTTGTAAGTTATTAATTGAATTTAAATGTTTTTTTCTATTAAATAAACATATCTGAATTAAAAATTTATTTTTCTTTTAAAAATTAAATTATAACTCTAGAATTAAGAGAATGAACCCTTTGTATGTATTAAAAAGTGAAAACATATTGATTAAAATTATTTGTAAATTGTGAAATATTTTTGGAAGAAAATGAAATGAAAAGAAAAAAAAAATCCAGGAACCCCGGTCTTGCTGACACAGAGTGGATGCTGTCTAAATTGCAATGTCAGGACCTCTAGCGATCGCTGTAAATTACAAGTATATAAGCCATGCTCAAAGTTTTTGGGTAATTTTCTCGGAATCATTTGGCCATTGCGCTTTAAAATTTCACTGAATGAATATCTTTAAGGTATGCTACTTGTCTTAAAAAATCCTATCCTGAATTCAATTTTCCAGATTGTGCTCTCCCTGTATTAGACCAAAACCTTTTAACAAAACTATCCTTACTTTTAAAATATAGATCTTATTAAAAATTAAGGAATTGCATTTTGTTTTGCTAAAATTGTTTGACTGATGATTTATGACTTTTTTTGGATTGAATTTATCTCGGGAAACACATGAATCTCTCAGACGTATGTATTTATTATGCCAAAACTTTACTTATAATGCATAGCTTGCATGTGTGCGAAATACAAATTAAATGATGGGGAAAAAAAAAAAAAATAGTATGTTATACGCCATTGTTTACATCTGCCAAAAAGAACCTTTTTTTTTGGATAATTTCAATGTTATTTTGTTTTTGGAAACACTTTTGTCATTTACTAATAATGTCTGATTCCAATTTTTCTGAAAATTTTCATAATAGTAAGGAAGAAATAACTTATTCAGGAAATTTTGCAGGGGTAAAAATTACATGTTTTGTACCCATTCTACCATTTTAATTGAAGTTTAATTTTGAGGAATGTTATTATCTTAAACTCCAAAATGTGAATTATTTGTAAAAGTATTAAAAAAAAATCCTGTAACATATATTAAACTTAATATTCAATTTAAAGTTCATTATGTTGATTAATAATATTTCTAAATTTATATTGCTTCTTTTATAATTAGGAGAGCTTTCCTGCGAAAAGTGTGGACAAACTTACTGTTCTGTGAACTGTCAACATCAAGATTGGCCAAACCATAAATCTCTTTGTAAATCTTTGTAAGTAAACTCTGAAAGACTGCAAGATTAAAAAAGTTTTTAGTATTTCTATTATTATTTAAGACTATATTTTTTCGATGAACACTGTAATTTTAAATCTTTAGGTTTATGACAAATTTAAAACAAAACCAATTTGCTAATGATAGCAGTTATATGTCTGAAGGCAGCAGCTCAGATAATGAAAAGAAGATGATTCACAATGTGTCTATAAACCAACCTGTTAATAGAAATCAAAGTATCATGCCTCAATATCAAGCTCAAGATGTAACCTCTGCTAAACCAAGAGCCTCACCAAACCGAAATAGTGATAATGCAATTCAAAGGGTAGGCTAAACTTTTTATTTTAAAATCTAATTTATCAGTAAATATTTTATTTCAAAATAGAAATATTTAACTTATATAATAAACACATTAAATAATACTTTATATTATATATATTTTATACTTTTAAAAATATATTTTATATAAGATATAATACTTTTAATGACTTTTCCTTTTAAGAAGTGATTTTTTTTTTAAAACTTTATTTTAAATTGTTCAAAAATTTGTGGAGATATGAAATTCAATTTAAATTAAAAAGATTTAATATACTAATATAAAAGGCATATATATTAGTCTTAAAATGGTTGAATGTCTTCCCATTGCTCTTGATAATAGGCTATATTTTTTTTCACTTGCTAAATTAATTTGACAACAGTAACACAATTTATTGATTATCGACAAAAATCAGAAAATAACATTAAAATGGTATTGTGATTTTTTTGGATCTTGTTTCTCGTTTCTAAACAGGATTTTTAATGAAAGAAATACAAAGTTTATTGCAAGCCTTTCTGCTATTTGTTGCTTAAAAAATATATCAGCTAATTTATATTATTAATGTATATCACCTATTTTTTGATAAATGCTAATGCATATTGATTTATGTTATAGCTTTTTAAAATTTAATAGAAATTCTTTTTATTTACAGAAATTTATAAAAATCACTGAAATACAGGAGCAAAAGCTGTCTTTGAATAAACAATATAAGGTAATTTTATATCTTAATTTTGATATTACAAATGAAAGTCTTTTGAAATACTGAACCTTTTTATCAATAACTAATTATATTTTTTACAGAAGTATTTCTTATTTCTAAGGCAGATGAAATATATTACATTTTGACAGGGATGTGATTCTTTTGTGGATCCAAAGTTCTCTGCTTTATAAATTTCTTATCTTTTCCCGCTTTTTCAAAAATATACAAAACGATTATCTTAAAATTGAAATGGACAAAAATCTCTGTAAAATGTAAATTCAGCCATAAGAGACTACAGAGAAATTCTTAGCAAAAAAAAAAAAAAAAAAAAAAAAAAACAAATCAAGTTTAAAGGAAAAAGTTAGTATCAGAGAAAGCTGCTAAGAAAATATTGGATAAAGCTGCCAAATTGCATTGAAGTATTCATCTTTAAAAAAATGAGGTCCCAGATCTCAAAGATTTCTTTCATGTCTGAATCTTGCGAACAAAATGAAGCTGTTTTTAGTAATAATGTGACTGATGTTCAAAAACAAACTATGAAATACTTATTGAGTCATGTCAGTGAAGGACCTATATATATAAAAGCTAGTAATGGATCTTGAGATTTTGCAAAGATCTATTAACCATTAAAGAAATGTTTGCTAAAATATGCTGGTCAGTTATGTTTACCATATAGCACTGCTTTTTCCTCATATTTGTTTTTGTATATACATTTAAATTTATTCTGATATAATATATTTAAACTGTATTTGGGGAAATCATATACTGCTTGTCTTTTACTTTCATAAATTAAAAATAAAAAAAGTCAATTGGGCTACAGTTTTAATAATTTGTTCTATATATTGATTGTTTAGTTCATATTTTGCATGTTTTTCCTTTGAACACTGTTTTTGTGTTCATTTTTGGATTTTTTCTCCTTTAGATCAATTACAGGCTTGATTATGTATAGATAAAAAAAGATATATGCAACTGCATTTTAAGCTGCTCTGATAGGTGTAATTATAATTGAAATTTTTTTTTCTTCTCATAATTCATTTCTTAGGTCATTTATAATGAATGGTCTCATGCTATTAATGTTATATTTTGGTAATACGATTCTAGTCTTGGAAATTTTGTGTAACCAAGATTAAAACTATGCAAAAACAACAACAGGAAAAAGAACTTCTTGTATTCCTTGGATGCAATTTTTTCAGTGTTGCCATGCCACTGGGAAAACACAGAGAATTTAAAAGTTGTTTAAAAAGACTGGGAAAATGCAATGTAATTTGAAAATTTTCATAGAAACCTGGACAATACAGGGAATTTCAAGTTTCATACACACTAAAAGATATGTCTGGTAGCTGATTCCCTCACCTAACAATGAAAGCTTTCTTCAATTTTACTATGAAAATAGCGCAATGAATTGCGTTTCATTTACCATCGAACTTAAGCATTATATGAATGTTTACTTATGATTTTATACAGTTTAATAATTTGTAAGATTAATGTCATTGAAAAAAAAGCATTTTCTTTTAGATTAAAATTGTGATGTATTAAAAGATTAATAAGTATACTCATTTGATTTACTTTTATGATTAGGATAAATCTGATTTTGTCTGTTAAAGGAAGGACGTGGTTTGGGAAAAAGACTTTGGGATTGAATTTAGTATAATCGTTGTATGTCTATAGGATGTTCAATCATAAAGATATTAAAGTGTAATAGCCAGTGAGTTATAACAAAATGGCTTTCATAACTTTTGGCATAACATAGTAAGTTAATACTAGTAAGTTGTTGTTCTCATGAGCAGCTCATTTGCACAGCCATCTGCATATCCACTGGATGTTTTTAGTTTGAATTTGTTCCTCAATTATTCAATTTAAATTAAGAATTTACAAATAGTTTCAATTAATATTCAACTTTTTAGTTAATGTTTTTTTAATATCTAACTTTTAAACAGAAATTACAAATATAAATGCATTTTAAAATGTTCTCTTTATTTAGTTTAACAATTTATTAATGATTTTAATATGCTAGTCATTACTAGGCATAGATATTTGGACTTTAGATTATTTTAACTATCTATGTAATACAGAATTAATTAAAGATAAAAAGATAATTAGTAATATTATCTCTGATCTCCAATGGCAATAAATAACACCGATTTGTTTTTTTGAGAGTTTTGGGGAGAATGGGTGCTGTAGAAATGAAGAATTTCAAAATATGGTTGAGGTGATGCTAAACGCTGAAAATGCTAAAAGCTTTAGTTTTTTTTTTTTTTAAATTAAAGGTTTTTGTTGTTGAATTACATATCTTTATTTGGATTCTTGCTAATGTTATTTTCGATTTTCCTTGTAAGTATATATGTTATCTAGATCATGAAATAATTGATTGTGAGAAAAAAGATGCACACACACACAAAGCTCTATTTCTCTGGTCTTCTATTGGTTTTGAACAGTCATTAAAATTTTTTTGTCTGATTCTGGGCCATCAATATTCAACCCTTTTTTTTATTATTAAAATCGGAAATATTTGTTTTTGTATGTGATAAATTATCATGTAGTCTCTTTAATTACCATGACATACCCAGTTTAATATGATTTGAAACAAATATGTCAATCTTAAAATACAAAAATTTAAACTTTTAACAATTTTAATGCAGTAATAATTTAAATTGTTTATTGCCTCCAAAGTTATAATTTTTTTATAGTTTAAAAATTAAATTCTCATTGTAATGGAAGTATTCAATAGAATATTTATTTTTGGATAAAAAATGAGTAACATAAATTAAAAATATTTGTAAATTGATAATTTGAAATAATTAAAAATTAATAAAATATATCCATTGTCAATCCTTCTCCCCCATTTGCCAAGTGAATATCTTTATTATTGTCCTGATTTGCCACTAAATTTTTGATTCAGTTTAAATTTTTTTTTTTAATTTATAATTATTTTTCTGTTAAAAAGGTAAATTGTTATTTAAATATTTGAAGAATATATGTTTTTGCATAGAAAATGAGCAACATATTAATCAAAAATGCTTGCAAGTTGTTAATTAAATTTTGGAAAAAAATTTAAATATCTGCGATTTAATGCTAATTTCATGGATAAGAAGCATTTATGATGATCATGCTATTTAACAGTGACAAATTACTAGTGCATATTCCATTCCAGAAGTTTGAAAGTTATTTTCTCTGATTTGGTTGGCTGAATATGCACTCTCAATACATACTACCGTTATACTAAATTTCACCTGGGCTCATGTCCTCTCCTTGCAAAAGAAAAATAATAGACAAATTTATTTGTTTGTGGCTGCTCACTTTTGAACGAAAATGTTCTGTTTTCAACTTTTTTGTACACTCCTTCATAAAAATGCCACTTTTATGTAGTATAGATTTTGCTTTCACATGTACTCCATTAATTATCGATTTTTACATCCAGAAATATAGCTTCTTTCATAAAGTCAATTCATATGTCATAATCCCTTTTTTTTTCTTCTAATCTGTTTCTTGGTATGATTTATTTCCAATTAATAATTCAAAAACTTTAATTTATTCTATTTCTTGGATAGGTACAAATAATTTGTTTGAGGCATTAACTTTTGTTTAGCATTCATCTTATTTGTTACACTTTTAAGCGTTTGTATTCCTTACACATAATTGTTTTTTCTTCAATGGGTTTGATCTAAAACTTGTTATGAATCTACTGATTGGAAGTAATAACTACATATGAGATTTCATCTGTCTAACTTATTATATTTTTTGTTGTTTTATATTTAACAATGTAATTTAAAGCCCCCTTCCAGATTCTGCATGGTTTAAAAATAGAATTTCTTCAAAATCTCAAAATTGAACAATCATGCCAACTGAAAGTAGCTGAAACATTGATAATGACTTTTGATTGAAGTGAATTTCGTTATCTTAACTGTGCAGAATAGAGATTTTGTTACTTTGCCTATTGAAGATTTCCCCAATCTGCATAATGTATAGCAGACAGTTATAAAAACATGTAAATAATTTGTGAGTTCAAAATCTAGAAAATATTATCACTACTGCTATGGAAGTGTTTATCTTATTATAATTTATTAGCTAACCTAATAATTTAGAATACTATTGAAAAACTGATGAAATTTTTCTTACGAGTATTCATACATTTTTTTAGGTGTCTGTCAGCAAAATTTGCAGTCCTTCCAATTTCTGGGTACATTTAGATGGAGCTGAGAAAGTTTTGTATCAGATGGAAAAAGAAATGACTTCACTAGTGCAGAAAATTCCTGTAAAATGTGCTGTAGGTGATGTTTGTTGTACTTTTGAAGAAGGGAAATTCTTACGAGTGGCAATTCTAAAAGTAATAAAATTTTTTAATTGGATATTTTTATCATTTCTAAAATTTTCATATGAAATTCTTAAGTGATATGCTGGAAAGAACTAACTGATTTTTTTTGCAGGTGATGCCAAATTCTTCGATTGCAAAATATATTGATTATGGGGGAACTTCTGATTTGTCGAATAATAAGCTTTATTTTCTGCCTCAAATATTGAAAAAGTACCATGCACAAGTAAGTTTTGCAAATTTATTGTAACAATGATAAAATATTTATATCACTTAAGGGATCACCCCCAAAAAAAGTTTACTAATAAGAACGAAATCTTTAATCGGTAGGAAATACAATAAACAATTCATTTTAGTCGCATAATAATACAGTTTAGATTTACTGTAAGATTTCATAATTTTTTTAGTATATTATTATTCTAATATATTAGTATTCTTAAATATGAATGATTTTAAACTATTTTGACATAAATTTTAACTTTTAAATAATTGAAATTATATATGAACACTTAATCATAATGATTGCACATTTGTAGCAATAACTGTTTAGATTTCAGTTTTTATTTGAATCACTGGTTGTATCCATAATCATTTTTTTTCTACAGTATCTTTACAGTATTGAAGTTCTACAATATTTTTGTGCATATTGAATAGATTATGCAATAATTTTTTGAATTTTTTTCTATTGCTTTCAAGCTTTTAGCAGATAACTAAGCTTCTCAATAATATTATTTAGAGCACATTTTAGATATAATAAGATTCATATAATTATGAAAAGATCTGGTAATCTGTGAATATATTTATTGTTATCCAAGTCTTCATGTTTGTTTTGTAACTTAATGTGGAAGATTTAAAAACAATTTATGTTGTTAGATTTTTCAATTACAAGAAATATCATTATTTCTCTCTTCAAAATTGTGAGTTAATCTTTTTGCCTATAAATAACTTCGCTGCATCAAATGTGGATCAAGGAATATTAATCATATCACTTAACCAGGGCCAAACCCAAAACACTTCAAAGACTGGATCAGTGTCAATCAATGTCCATTCATCTACGTCTTCATCAAAATTTTTTTCAGAACTGCTAGAAATAGTTCTTTGTGTGAACACTTGAGAACATGGAATATTCTAATCATTGTTGCTTTCTTTCTTTTTTAGACTTATAGAATCACTATCATATGAAATCCGATAATCCATCATATTTTGTGATCAATACCTTTGTCAGAATGGCTCATTTTATCAATGTTGTAATCAATAACAAAATCAGAAGAAAAAGTTCTCCCTAATATAGGACTTGACATAGTCTTTTCAGTTGTATCTAGTCTAAAAGTTATGGAAGAATTTGGACATGTGTATTCAGTGTTAAGACTCATGTGGTATTGAGTTATCTGATCTAAGAATCTGTTAGCTATATTAAGTAAAAAGTATTTTTAAAAAATGCTATTTTTTAAACCCCAAAATGGAGAAATGAAACGATTTTTTTTAAAAATTGGAATTTTACATTTTTAAAAAGTTTTTATTTTAAATCTTGAAATATATATGATCCAAGCAAAATTAAAAATGGATCAAAGAAATTTTATAGAATTAATATGTTTATTATAATTATTTCACTTATTTGCATATATGGCTTGCTTTTAATATACTAATTTATCTAATGTTAATTTTAGGCCGTGTGCTGTAATTTAGTGGATGGTATGAGCCATGGAAATGTTAGTTGGAATGAAGAAGAAATATCATCTTTTAAATACCATACTAAAAATAAAGTGTTAATGGGTCATGTGCATGGATTCACTAACAATATATATAATATTGCTTTGATGAATGAAGATGGTAAGTAAATTTAAGAAAAAAAGCTTTGTCTTATTTTATATCCTACTTTGTCTATGTTATTGTATAGATCAGTGTCCTTGATTCACTATTAATTTTTGAATTTTAGCATAAAAATTCTTTTTCTAAATTCTCTGAATTTCAGCAGTCTTTATATATATATATATACAGTACACTCCCGATTATCCGCGGAATTGGGTGGCGCGGCCGCCGCGGATAACAAAAATCGCGGATAATCCGAAAAAAGCTAAAAACGGGTATAGCAAACGAGGTTTGCTCTACCCGTATACCAAACTTTGAAAAATCGTTTTATGTACAATAAAACGTAAAATAAACAGCAGGAAATGTTTAACTAACGCTTAATATTTTAGTATATCACTCAAAACGAACCTAAAATGCATTTTGTTAATGAAAACAGAAAAGTGCTTTGTACTTACGAGAGGCGTCAAGGATACACAGAAAATTTAATACATATGTACTGTTTTAATACTGTAATGTATTATGTAATTACAAAAGCATAACTGTAAAACTGCACCTTTTTGAAAAAATCAGTCAAAAAAAAAAAAAAAAAAAAAAAAAAACTTTGTGCGGCAGGCGCGGATAACCCGCCCGCGGATAATCGGGAGTCTACTGTATATATAAGGGATGATCCATAGGATTTTTTTTGTTCATAATGCTTTTCTTAAATATAAAATAAAGCAAATTTTTAAAAAAATAGGAAATCTTCTGTGTTAGATTTGGGTGGTGCTATCATATATATGTTGATATGTTTTTAAAAAACGTTTTGCATAAAATATTTAATTAAAACATTTCTTTTTCAAAATTTTCTACTTGGGTTTCTTTAAAAATAAGGTTGATTTTCCCCCCACTATTTTTCCCAATTATTTAGTCATAACATTAAAATGTCAATGAATATTGCAGAAATGACACATTTTTCAAATCCTGAAAATACTCAGAAAGTTTTTTAGTGTTGTAAATATTGGCCTTTCAAAGTCTTTGTCTAAAATATTTAATCCGAACTTTTTTTTTTTTTTTTTTTTTTTGCAAAATGTGATATTGCTATATGTGCTTTATTGGTAAAACTCCTTATTCCTTACAATTAAAATAGAATGTCTTGTATTATACAAATTTTTGATTAAACTGTATGGAGCATTAATTTTAATAAATAACTAATTCAATAAAAAGTTTAAAAATAATTTTCTTTTATTAGTGTACTAAAAAAGCATTTTATTTTGATTATTTATATTAATAATTAAAGCCAGTCTTTATTTTGAAATTCCTTATTATGAACTACTGAAATCATTCTTTTTATTAAATTCACAGATATGGAGCATCACATGTATGGAATTGAAATTTCAGTTAATTTGGTTAAGAAAATATTAGCAATGTATTGAGATCATTGTATTGAGATCACAAAAGCACATAAAGGCATTTCAAAATCATAGAATATTACTAATAAAAATTATCACATTTTACCAGTTTCTTGTCATTTAAAGAAATCTTAAATCCTTAAATTTAGCCCTTCACTTAAAAATTATATATTTATGAGTAAAATATTTTTTTAATCTCATTTTTGGTATAAAAATGACTCCAGTTTACAATAAATATTTTCTATTCATATACTGGGCTAATGATATTCATCTTCAATGTAAAATTTTATGTCAAAATCAGCTTTAATAAATGAATTTCTCAAAAATATTAATTTTTCTCTCAATCCAATCAATATAGAATTTAATAATAATAATAATAATAATAATAATAATATATATATATATATATATATATAAAATTTAAAAGTATTTCAGAATCTTATTTTAAACTTACCATTATCCTTTTTATAAATATCTGAAACTGTCTTGCAAGCAAACTCATTTCATTATTGTCAAATATGAATAGCTGATATATCTCTCCAAACTATCATATCTGTATAGTTGTTGTACATCCTGCATCCTCCTTTAAAACCTAAACTGATCCATCAGTACAGAATATACTCATTCAAGTTAGGCTATTTTAATAGGAGAAGGAGTTAAAATTAATATATATATATATCCTTTTAATGGTAACTAATGTCCCAGCATTTGGCATTAAAAATACCCCCCCCCCCCCTATAAGTTTTAACATTAGTTATTTAACTATTTTCATTGATCCATGAAATTATCTTCTATTGTTGTAAGTTGAAGAAGAAAGATTCTATTTTATATCTGTATAGTTTACATGGGGAACAAGAAGGTAAAGTTATAATACCACAATATTTTACATGTTCAAATTGTAATATCCTGAAGGTTTTGTTTTTAAAATGCATTCTGATTTCATGGAATTTGATTATTTTCGAATAATTCTTATACATAATCCATATTTTAATATTTAATTTTTATAATCCCCATATTTTAATATTTAATTTTTATAATCCCTATATTTTAATAATTTTATAAAATAAGGTTATTAAAATATGACTTTGATGTCTATTCATAATTTGATGCTTAGAAATATGTATATGGAGAATCATGAATAATAAGTTATGAAACAACAATATTCTAGGTTATTCAGGTTGCCAAAGGCGGTTAGTAATTTAATGTTATAAATTTCTAATTTCCATAAGAAAATAATTTTCTTCTTGTTGTATAAAGTTTTTATATTAAAAATATCACTTAAATATTAAAATTAAAAAAAAATCATCATTTTTTTAGGAGTGTCTTTGTATTCTATTTTGAAAGCTGGTCAAATGGAAGAACTAGAAGTTTTTTCTCAATCTAAGAAGTTAGTATTAAATTTTATTCACTTCAAAAAATTTGTAATAAGTAGAGAAATGGATATACTTAAATTTAAAGATAAGTTATGAAATATTTCTGTATCTAAATTTCTCTATTTCTGTTGGAATATTCTTATAAAAATATAGTGGGAGGTTTTTCTTGAAAAATCAAAAACTTGAATTTATGTGATTTGTAACTCACGTGAAATTTTTATTAATTTTATCTGAATGTTGTTTTCTCATCTTTTGCATAATTTTCGACATCATTGAAACATTAAATACATTGATGTAGCTAATAAATGTTTTTAATTTAATAATAAAAATTTTATAAAGTAGATAATTTCTTTGTTTTAAAAATCTCTCATTAATCTTTGAATAAAAATTAAAAAAAAAAAAAACTTATGCAGTTAAATTTGATATGTATAAGAAGACTGATTTTTAAAATTTAATGAATTTCTGAATGTGCACTTTTTTTTTGTTCTGTTCTAAAATTAATATTCATATCTACATTAAAAACTTGTTTAAAATATTTTGATATGAAAATTTAATTTTCAGCAATGATGATTATTTTTCAACAATGAAATCTTTCAAAATTATTTGTTTAAAATATTCCATTTTAAAAATTTTAATGAAGGAGGGTTTAATACTTTTAAAATAATTCCTGATGATTTAATGTACTTTTGCCTTATGTGTTATTTATAACTCTGATATACTGAAACTTATATAGAAAGTATGATGTCAACAATGAAATTATGCTTTATTTCTAGGTATGATTTTGGATTCAATCTTACACTTTCTCTTTATAAATATTTGAAACTGGTATTCAAAATGATTAGTATTGTAGAAACATAATTAATATTTACAAATTGCCTTTTGTATAAATTTTTTTGATGATTTAAAATTTTAATATAATGTTTGCATCAATTCCTTTTACCTCATAATAATTTTTTTCTCTTAATTTCATGTTTTAGCTCTTTAACAACAATTCCTTCAGTGCTATCTAACCTGAAAAAGGGAGATGAAGTTACAGTAGGCTCTGTTCAATTCGAAGAGGATACATTCTGGGGATTTTTGGAGAATGGCTCACGGACTAAAGTGTTAAAAGAATTGAGAAATTGTCTTCAAAACGTTGATACTGAAGATATAAGTTTGACGTAAGTTTTCTGGTATATTTTGTTATTGATATTACTTAGTTCTTTAATTTCAGATTCTTAATTTTTTTCTCTGTGAAATGTTCATCTTTTATTTGCTCTTTGCTTACCGATTAGAAATAATGCAATGAAAAAATTTATCAAGCACTCTACGGAATGGATTGTAATTTTTTTACTTTCAAGATGTCACTACTGCTCCATATTTTTTTCAATTAACTTATTATTTCTAACGTCATAAAATCATCCATTTAGCAGCCTATTATGCATTTATCATTTAAAATACAAATGCTCAATTTATAACTTAGAGTGTATTAAATAAAATAATTCTTACTTTTCTATTAATCGCCAAACAAAATTTATTCTTGTGTACATTTTATTGTTTCATCTGTAAAACTTTATTTTTTCTTTCCCTCGGCTGGTGCTATATGTTTAAGATTTGAGTAACACTTGTTAAAAACTGATATATTAAAGATGAAATAAATAGTTTACATTTATTGCTTTAGATTTGAAATAATAAATAGTTTGCATTTTTTTCAAGGAATTCATTAAAAGTGTTATATTTTCTGTCAGTCATATATAGTATTTTATTTTTTCTGGTAATTATATAGGTATAATAATGGGGGGGGGAACCATTAAAAATAGACATGTTATCCAAATTAATTAATTTATTTTTATTT
Source organism: Argiope bruennichi (assembly GCF_947563725.1). Lineage (NCBI taxonomy): Eukaryota > Metazoa > Arthropoda > Arachnida > Araneae > Araneidae > Argiope > Argiope bruennichi. The sequence goes on from NC_079154.1 coordinate 65,472,699, forward strand.
TAACATGTAATCCTATTTCTCTTCATCTTCTAAAGAAAACATCCTTTCTATATCTTGTATTAATTGGGAGGGAGGAGAAGAGGAAAGAGATAAATATAAATAAATACAAATTAATGCTTTTGATTTTTAAAAATTCTTATTAAATATTTAATCAGCATTCAAAAACCACAATGTGTTGTTAGTGTGCACTGTACTAGTGGATGATTTGTACAACTGCAAATACTGTTATCCTTTTTATTTGGATAAAGGAAATAAAATCATATAGCTCTGTATTTTGTATGAAAATGCTTTTTTTAAAGATTCTGTTTTACTTTTATCGATTTTTCTTTGTTTTTAATGTATATTTTTATTTCTACTAAAAAAAAATTGCTCACTTCTTCATGCTGTATATAATAGAGCTGTTATAGGAGATAATAACTAAATTTTTGATTAATTCTACATTATTAAGATATTTCTTGAATACTATTTAAAATTTATTTTCTATTTACAGCTGTGAAGAAGGAGATATTGCTGTTGGGTTTTCACCTAGTTTGAATCAGTTCTATCGTTGTATCGTTTTAAAGAGGCTTCGTAATTGCTTTCTTGTTCGTTACATTGATTATGGAAATACAGAAAGGATTACCAAGTTGCAATCTATAAGCCCAATGCTTTTACAGAAAAAGTCATATGTTATTTGTTGCAAAAAACCAACCATGTGGTCTATTGATGATATGAAACGTGTTTTTGAAGCAACACGCTTAGTTACTGTGAAAACTGTTAACAGTATGTCTGCTGAACTATCATTCAGTTACAAAAATGGACCAGTAGTTATTTGTTGCTATCCATGGTATCATGGAACTACAATTGCACCATTAACAAATTCAGCTTCAAGCACATCATCTTCAAACTCCTCTAAATCACTAGGACCAAAAAGCAATATCAGATGCTCTCAGTCTCCAAGGCAAAAAATCTCTCTGCCTCCAAAAAAACTTCCATCAAAAGCTGAAATCCCCCCAAAATCAGTAATTACGAAGGATCTGATATCTGATAAAGCATTAAATGAAGCTTCAATGTATGAAGTAAATATAGTTTGGATGAAAGATGTTTCCGAAATTTATGTCCAGTTAATTGAGGATGAAGATGCTATTGAGAAGTTATCCTTAAATATAAATAAATATTGCAATTCTGATCCATGCTCTCCATATTCACCAATTGTGAATGAAATAGTGTGTTGTAAATTTGAAAGTGATTCACTTTGGTATCGAGCACAGGTGACTGGGAAGAGTAAAGACAAATGTAAAGTGTTTTTCATTGATTATGGTAATGAAGCTGAGGTTTCTATCAATAATATTAAGCAATTACCTCAGAAATTTGCTGTTCCTAAACTCTCATTTTGTGTTTCTCTCTATAAAATAAAAAATGAAGACATGAATAAAGAATTACTTGATAAATTCATGAAAGAAAAATGGTCTATGAAGGTCTTGAAGAATTCTAAACAGCAAACACCTACAGAAGTAATGCTTTATTTGAAAGGAATACCTTTGACTGAAATAGTGGGAAGGAAAAATCATTCAAAGACCTTGCTACAATTTCAAGAATTGCCTGCAGGTATTTCCGATATAGTGATTTCGTATCATGAAGTTGATAAGATTTATGTTCAACAGCTAAAGGATTTACAAAATCTTTTATCTTTGCAAACAAAGATAGAATCTCTGGTCAAAACAGATGTTTCAAAACCTGAAATTGGCAATGTGTACTGCTGTCTTTCTAGTGATGGGTGCTGGTACAGAGGACTGGTTAAAGAAATATCCTCCAAATCAATTCTAGTTAATTATATTGATTTTGGTAATGATGAAAATGTTTCAATCAACAATTTAAAAGAACTGCCGGGTGATTTATTTTCTCATCCAGTGTACTGTGTTCCAATTGCTGCTCAGAATTCGAAGCCAAAATTTAACCCAGAAACAATTTTTTCAGTGGAAGTGATTGGTAAGAAAGATGGGGTGCAATCAGTGAAGTTTTTGAGCATCCCACAAAACGCTGAAAACCCCAAATTGTATGATTTAAAAAAATTGTCTCTAGAAGAAGGGGTTAATGAAGTAAAGATTTCATTTTGTGAGAAAGAGATATTTTTTTGCCATTTAAAGAATCATTTTTCAGATTTTGATGCCTTGGTTAAAAAATTAACGGAAGCTAAGTTGGAACCTCTCCAACAGGCTCCTGCTAAAGATGATTTAGTTTGTGCTAAAAGTAGTGATGGTTGCTGGTATCGTGCATCAGTACAAAACATTTCTGAAAAGGACTTAAAATATAAAGTATTCTTTATAGATTATGGCAATTGTGAAGATGTGACATTTGAAAATATCCAATGCCTTTCTAAAGATCTTCTTGATTTCCCTGTGTTTTGTGTTCCTGTTAAAATTCTGAACATTGAAAAGGCCAAAAGTGACTTTGATTGGAATTCTGTATTTTCAGTTAAAACAGTTGGTTTTTCGAATGATAATGTGCAGTTAGTTGAATTAATACTTCCCTCTAAGGCAGTCTTACCAAAATTGAATTCTTTAAAAAAACAGTTACTTCCAACTGATAAAGAGATTAAAGTTTCTGTATGTAGTGCGAACGATAAAACATTTTATGTGCAGCTTACATCCTCAAAAGAACTCCTTACCACATTAGAAGCAAAATTAATGAAAGCTGCTGAATTCAAAGATCTTTCTGATTTGCCTGAGATTGGTGATGTAATATGTGCTAAGTATAATAAGGATATTTGGTGCAGAGGATCTGTAGAAAAAGTCTTCGCAGAAAAGCAATCCTGTGAAATTTGTTTTATCGATTATGGTAACTATGAAGTTATTTCATTAGAAAATATGAAATTCCTTCCTATTTTGCTCTGTACATTCCCTGTGTTAAGTGTTCCTGTTAAATTCAGGAACATTGAAAAACTGCAAGAAATTGCAGCATCTGTTTCCAACATTGAGTTAATTGATTTTCCTGTTAGGGTTATTGATTCATCTGATGAAACTTTCACTGTTGATATTGCAATTCCAGAAGATGATATTCAAATTCCATTCATTGAAAGTGAAATGCTTCCAGAATCGCCTGTTGAAGTTGTAACCGTTTATCAGGAGGATGATGTATTTTATGTACAAAGAGTTTCTAATGCTGAGAAGCTGCAGGAAATGACGATTGATCTGCAGGATCCCATCTTTTTGAAGAAACTTCTTAGTTATCCTAAAGTTGGCGAGCTCTGTAATGTTAAACATGATGGTCAGTTTTATAGAGCTGTTATTAAAGAACAAATTTGTGAGAATAAATTTAAAGTTTTCTTTGTGGATTATGGCAATCTTGATGTTGTTGAATCTGCAAGTATCTATTGCATTCCTCCCAAATATTCTTCTGTTCCTGGATTATGTACAGCCGTCAAATTTGACGAACTGGTTGATGTTAAAGTTTTAAAACCTGGTGAAATTTATATTATAAAATATACTGGCATATCTAATGACAATGTTCATGTTGTAAAACTTTGTCTTTCTGATAACAAAGTTCCAGTTTCATCTATAAAACAGAATAATTTCGACAAGATTATGGAAAATGCAAACACATTTGAAAAAACTGCTGACAATGCTTTTCCAATCATTGATAATTTCAAGCGGTATATGCTTGCTTCTCTTACTCAGCAAAGACTTCCATTAAATGAACTTAGAAATGTTATATTCTATCATCAAGAGGATGATATCTTCTTTTTGCAAGAAGTAAATGATACTCCTTTAGTAGTTGATGTTCAAACTGAAGTAAGGAGGCATGCTTCATCAGATCCCTTATCTCATAATCCTGTTATTGGTGAACTATTATGTGCAAGAAGTGAAGCAGATGGTTCATGGTATCGATGTTGTGTTGAAGAAATGGTGGCTTCTGAGACATGGAGGATAAGATTTATTGATTATGGCAATGATGAAATTGTGATACGAGAAAATTTGCGATCATTTATTGGTGTATTAGCTATGTATCCATCTTTTGCTATTCCTGTGCGAATTATTGATAGCGAATGTGCTAAATCAACTGTAGAGCTTGGTAAGGTGTATTCTGTTGTAGCTGAGAGTTCAGAAGGTACTGTACAGTTGGTGAAGTTAATGCTTCAAGATGATTCTCATACTCCTTCAGAGAATATTCCTAGTGTAAGTTAATTGTATTTTATTGTTTTATTAATATAGAAAAGTGCTTGGTCAGATTGCTTTCTTTGTATTTCTTAAAAGTTCTTTAGATCTCTTTAGGTATCAATTCATGCTTAGATGATAATTATAAAATTATATTTCATATTTAGAATCCATTATTTATGATTTAATTGTTGCTTATAATACCAAGAATAATATATATTTTTTTCAGTTTGAAGAATTTGTTGTATATTGTTGCATTCGAAATACAATTTTGTTTCATTCAGTATTATTTAATATGTCCACTACAATTATTTGTATTCTTTATCTAATTTAAAATATATGGATGTAAATAATTTTAAATTCTTAATTAGATTTTTTTTTTTTTTTTTTTTTTTTTTTTACATCAGTAAGTTGAACATGCTTTGAAAAAGAGAGAAAAAAAAAAAATTAACATAGGCTTAACTTTTTCCTAATGGATTATTCTAAAAGGAAAGAAAGAAAGAAAAATATTACTGCATTTATAATACTTTTTTATTAATTTAATTTAACAATATTATAGAAGTTGAGATTGAATCTTTGAAGTTTGGTTACCCATATCTTCAATAATCTTCGGGAGAGAGGAAGATGCATATTTTCAGTCTCAATAATTCAGAATTACTAAAGGAATTCTTCAAAAAAAAAAAAAATGTTTTCGTGTAAAAATGACCTTTTATTTTGTTTTATAGCAGCCAAAAGCTGAAAATTGATTTTTTTCCCCTTAATTTTTTATGAATTGCAAATATTTACAATACAACATAAAATTGTTAAATTATAAATATGCTTTATGTTCATATGTGTAAAATATACATGTTTTGATGTTTCGACATTATTGCATATCTGTTAATTTACATAATCTGTTAATTTTAGAGAAAATGTGCAAAAGCAGCAAAATTAATTACATTTCTTTTAATGTCACCTTAATTATTGATGAAGATCCTATTTCACAAGGGCTGATCCAAAAAAAAAAAAAAAAAAAAGTTTACAAGCAGCAGTATTTGGAAAGTAAAAATTGTGGATAGGAATATTGTTATCCAGAGTGGAGACACATGACACTAGTTGTCTTAGACCAGTCGTTTGAGGAAATAGTGTTAATACTGAGACTTGAAACAGCGATAGTAATGGCAAGACATCTAGAGAAGTGGTCTCGCACAGAGGTGCGAGCCGTGATACGATTTCTATGGGACAAGGATCTGTCCCCATTGGACATTCATTGACAAACCGTTGAAGTTTATGGGGGCGAAGCAATGAGTAGACAACAGGTGGCGAAATGGCGTTGTTCTTTTGAAGCAGGCAGAGAAATTGTTGGAAACATTTAGGTGGGAGGTCTGGAGCCATCCCCATACAGCCCCAATATTGCTCCCAGTGTATATTTCCTTTTCCTGGCATTGAAGAAATACTTATCCGAAACAAGGTTCATATCAGAAGGTGATGTTCAAAAAGGTGCAGAGAACTGGCTCAGTAGCCAGGACCTGATTATTACCAAGATGGGTTAAACAAATTGGTCCAGTGGTGTAATAAATGTCTCAACAGGTTTGTTGATTATCTAGAGAAATGACCGCCACATATGTCTCTTAATTACCATTTGTATCTTGTGTCTATTGTTAATAAAGCAATTTTCCTTCCCCTCGTATATAGATATTCAAAAGTAGGAAAAATTCTCATAATAGTTTATATTCATTTTCATAATAGTTAATATAATTTTAAAACAATTATGAAGTTGAAAAGCTTTAGGTCTCAAAAGCTTAGAAAATGAAAATTGAGGGGGAACCCCCCCCCCCCTCCTTTTTTTTTTTTTAAAGTTTATGTCTTCAGATTTTTATTTCAAAATATACAAAACGTATTTTTCTAGAAAAATTTGAATTGTAAATTTGTTTTCATCTCCCTCAAATTACGTGAATTTTGTATTAGTGAAATTAAAGTCTGATATAATTTGAATTTATTTTAGTTAAATTCATAGATAAACTGAAAGAAGTTTTTATTTCTGATTTATGCTGTTATCTTGTATTGGTAATGATCTTTAATAAATAATTTCTTGAAGGTTTTTAATTTCCTCACTGACTTTAAGGTTTAATAATTTTTTAAATGAAAAAAAATGAATATTTTAGAATTGAATTTATTAATGGTTGTTTTGCCATTTTATTGTACAGCTCTTGATTCTAAGCAGTATGTACTATTTGTTTATTTAAAATTAACAATTTCTTGTATTGATTTAAAACTAAAATATTTTTTTATTAACTACGACAATTTGTGTATAAGCACTGCAGAATTACAACAACTCGAACCTTTTTAGTGTGTAATTATTAATTTATTGAATTTTATATTGTATAAGCCGTTTTAGAGCAGTATGGCACAGTGTATACATATATGCATTTTTGATTTCTTGCCTCAGTTAGACCAGAATTTGAGACTAATTTTATTCCAACAATATTCTTATAAAAACAGCATTTTTGGATTTAATAAGATGAAATATGAAAAATTGTTGTCAAAATGATAAATTAGTTTTTTTGTTTGATTGGATTTTTTTAATAAAATTTCTTAATAATGACATTTAAACATGTACATAAACACAAGTAATGCATTAATAAGCATTTACATATATTTCTTGCATCATAAAAGATAGATAAATCCTGTATAACTAAAAAGGAAAAAAAAAAATACCTTTCTATATATTTTTATAAACTAAAAAGGAAAAAACAAAATACTATTCTATATATTTTTATAATAAAATTAAATTTCTGAATACTCTTTCATAATCTTGACTTAAACGAAATTCTGTAAAAATTTCCATTATTTCAATTCACAAAAATTATGATTTCTGTGAATTCTGAATTGACTGAATTCTGTGAAGTTCTAGTCAACTTCTGAATGTAATGTTTGCCATATGTGGTAAACTTACACAAATTAGAGCAGGGGGAGTTCACTAACAAAAAAAATGATATTCTGCATCAAAATTGTTGCTCAGTGACTATTTTTCTCAAACTAACATAAAAATGACAGATTTTGTATGCTTTGCTTTAATTCATAGAGGTATCATAATTCATTTTTCTTTTTAGATTGATAATAATACAAACTCTGAAGTCACAGAAATGTGCCATAATCCTTCTGATAGTGAAATTTCTTCAGTAAAAGAATTATACATATCTACTAACACAAATCCTGAAGACAAATACTTCTACAGCACTACTGATTATGTGCAGTTTCCTGATGGAGAACAAGACATTATTATTTATTCTGTGAATGAAGAATGCCTTTTATTCTGTGCCCCTTTCAATCCTGATGGTAAGTTTAGTTATGTTGCTTTCTAATTAAGTACATGCCCCATTGCTTAAAACTGTGTTTTAATTTATTTTTAAAATTTTTTATTGGTAATCTTTTATAAAATCTGATAATAAGAAATAACTTATTACAAGAATCCCCAGGAATTTATATTATAGAATATAAAAATAATATAAAATAGGAATAAAAATGAAAAAAAAATGACCAATCTATTATATTGTAAATATTTTCTGATCAGTTAATTTACCTGTCATAATATTTATGTCTATAAAATTTTTCTGATAGTACTGTAGTATCTTAACACATTTGATAGGGGTGATGAGATTTCTCATTTTTAGCAGGTCGATGTTGTGGCCTGGTTACAAGATATCTTGTCTTCATGTTTTTTCCAGCTAAATCAATGCATAATCAACCAAATACAAATTTAAAATGTGTATACACATATCCAATTGCTTGCCAAGCGAGCTTCTAGAGTATTAAAAAATGTACGGACCCTGGGAGCTTGCAGAGTGCCATATGCAATGTGTTAATTAACTTATTTGTCATGCAAAATGGCACAATAAAAATCTAATATAAAATTTTATAAAAATAAAATTAAAAATATAGGCTAAGATTTTACGATGTGTTTTTTTGTAAGATATATACAAAACAGTTAAAAAATTTCTTTTTTCCTTCTGAAGACTAATGTGATAATATCATTAATTAAGCATTTTAAATTTAAATTTCTTTGTAATTAAAATTAATGATTGATGAAGGTAGATATTTTCTTTCCAAATTGTGGTGCTATCTCATTCTGCATGGTAATTTCCAAATTTTTATATTTAAATCTTCATTAGATGATAATTTGCATTTGTAGTCTACTTTTGACCTCTTTGCTTTATGGTGGAAATATAATTTTTTTGCTTTTAATAATCAGCTTTTGCATTTATAGTCTGCTTTTGATCTCTTTGCTTCATGGTGGAAATATAATTTCTTTGCTTTATATAAATTTACTAATTCAGTCTTCTTAAATGCGGGTGTTAATGAATTGAGATGCTCTCTGAAATCATGAAATTATTCATTCAGAAGCATTTATTAATATTAATTTTCTGTTTTATTTTCTCAGGGATGTGATGCTTCCACTTAACCACTGCTCCCCCCACTTTTGTGTTTTTTGCTTTTTTTTTTATTCAGTTTAATAATATGAAAAAGAACCATCTTAAAGATAATATGTATAGAAATTTCTGTAAAACATACAGTTAACAGCAAGGATCTACAAAGTAAAAATTATTAACAAAGAAACAAGCAAACAAACAAAACAAAAATAAACAGAAACACTTTTGACAGACAATCAAATTTAAGGAAAAAGCTATTTTCAAAGAAAGTTGCAAAGAAAATACCTGCTAAAGTTGCCAAATTGCAGAAAAACATTCATCTTTAAAAAAAAAAAAAAAAAAAAAAAATGAGAAGGTTTGCTAAAATATGACAGTGAGGTACGTTTGCAATAAAGCACTTCTTTCCACTTATTTGTTATCCTATATACATTTAAATTTGTCTTGGGTACCATACTTTTTTAAGTGTCTTTGAGAAAATTATATGCTATTGATTTCATACTTTTATAAATATTTTGAAAATATAAAAAAATCAATTAGGCTATTAATTTAAAAAAAAATTATTCTGTACCTTTATTATTTGATTAATAATTTTTTCATGCATTTCCTTTGCACATATTTTGGTGGTTTTTTGGATTTCCTCTTTTTTTACTTTTTCATCAATCACTTCCCTGTTTTATATAGTGTCAAAATTTATTTAATGTAGATAAGATTTTGTTGTTATTGAAGAGTAGGAAAGAGTTATTTTGCACTTTCCATCAAATGCCAACTGTATTTTTTGTATAACATATGAGTAATTTAGAAGAAGTTTAATTATAATTTTAGCTTTTTTACCTTATCTTTTATAGACTTATATATTTATTTCTGATTCATTTTTCAGCTATTAAAGCAAATCTTGAATTAGCAGGAGAAATAACAGAGTACTGTGAAAATCTTGAAATTTCTACCTTTAATAGACACTCTTTACCAGAATGGGATGAATTAGTGTTAGCAAAATATGATGGTAAGTATTATTAATTGGAAGATGAGACTGTCTAGAATACTGCTATCATGTTATCATTATTTCATGTTCAGTTTGATATATTGTTTTTTTGATTTTCCCTCTATAGTGTACTTTTCATTCTTGCTATCCTTTGTTTTCTTACACAAGAATCTTTTCTATGCACAATGCTTATAAACACTCAAGTTAAAACTAATTTCCAAAATAAGATAAAAATAAATAGTTAGGGTGGCGATAGAACCAGGAAGTCGGAGAGCCAGGAAAAATTGCTGACAAGAGCATTTAGCACCAAGCATGCGGACAATCAATGATTTTGTACTATCATTTCTCTATATCTTAAGCCTAATGTCATAGAATTTATATTTTGTGTTGCGAGTAATTGCGAATTTGAAAAAGACATGTGAAAACAAAATGAGAGATTTCGATTTTGTTGCTTTTAGTAGTAGTATATCTACAATATTTTTAAATAGTAAACATCAATTAGTGAAAAGAAAAATCAAGTAGATATTATTTGTTTTGAAATAATATTTACTTATAGATGGCGGAATAATTTCTTGAGCTATTCTGTCATTTTGGAATTCTGAAAGTTTTAGTATAATTTGGTATTTATTTATTCTGGTAATAACATTGTTTTTCTTTATGTACCTATATATATCTTAATAAGCTTTTAATTCTATAACTTTTTCCCTTTTTATATATTAATAAATATGATTTTGTTCTGGAAATGAATTAAGGGAATAAATTCAAAATTGTTTTAAATTGTAATAAACATAATACATTATTTAGAATGTGAGTTATCTAGATTACTATACTAAAACAACAACAACAATAATTTTAAGCAATGATTTGAAAATCATATCAGCATAAAGTCTTGTTTCTGTATGAAATTTATCTTTTGGTAAATCGTAAATCGCAGGTTATCAACATATACTATAGTGAAAAATGAAATTTTTAGTGAAGATATAAAGTGTTATTATGAATTTGTGAATGATACTTTACAGTCAGAAGATTTTATATGTTAGAAACATTGCTATACAAGACTCCCCCCACCCCCCGGCTCCAGGACACAAATGAACACTTAATTGCAAGTAGGAGAAGGGAAATTCTTAACATCATTCTTCTTTACTTTTTACTTTTAAAGAACTAATCTCAGCAAGCAGTAGATTTCTATTCTGTTTGTATTTAGTATATAGAAGCAAAGTTTGGACCAGTATGACTTCAGGAATCTCTACTTTTTTGTTTTAAGATAAGTGAATTGAATATGATATAAATGAAAAATAATATAAATATATCTAAATGAAAGTTCCTGTATCTAGTACAAAAAAGAATTAGAATATTTTTAAAAAAATCTTATTTTTTATTTTGGCAAAAATATGCTACATGGGTTCTTGGGATTTCTCTATGCACTTGTACCAAACGTCTTGCAGCTAATTATTCAAAGCACATTTCTTGCTGTGATTCTGTTGATTATAGATTTTTTCTTCTCTGTTCCTGAGTGAGCCTTCATTTTATAGTGCATAAATCTTGCGAGAAGGGCTATTTTTTCTCTTGCGGTTTGCTGGTTTAATTACATATTTAATATATCAGGGAAATGAAAATTTACTTTATCTTTTAAAAGGGAAAAAAGTCTTAATTTCACTTTTTTAAAAATCAAATTTTTTGAAAACAGCCTTTTGCCAAAGAACAACATATTCTTAGGACTACATTAACAATATTCTTTCATCAAAACAAGTCATTAAAGAAGCTTGAATGCAAAGCCACATGAAAGAGAATGAGAAAATCAAGTCTTGATGTTTGACAAGATCAAGGAGACTTTATTTTGATGGCTAAAATTTTCCAGAGCTCAAATGATGCTGATTTCTCCTGTGATTCTTAAAGAAACAGTATAGAAATTGCTGGGGATTTGAATAAAAGATTTTGGCAGCCATTATAATTGAATGGAACGTTTCAAAGAGAAATATTGCCTTTCATTTAGAACAATTTTCAGAGAAAGAAGTAGCTTTTGATGGTGAAAACTACAAAAACTGGAAAAAATAGTGTTCTCAAGGACATTTTATCTGTTTGATATTTCAAATGCTTTTGATCTTATTGAAACTGGCTTATTTTATTATCTTTTGTTTGATAAAATTCTGTCGTTTAAGGGTAAAAGTTTGGAAACATTTGGGGAAAGCAATCAAGCAATGTCAGATATGTGCTTGGAGCCAATATGAGTGGAAATTGAATATGAAGCAAATTCAAATGCATAGATGACTACAATGATTAGGGAATGATATATTTGTAAACTAGATTCATAGTTTTCACTTTCAAAAAAGAAATGTTGCCATCACTGTCGATAACTGTATCACCCACATACAACCTAAAATTTTAAAAGTGATAGAAATCGTTTTTCTTTTTCCAAATGTAACTAACTGCACTTCTTCATCTTTTTAGAGCAAGGAAAAATTTGTAATTTTAAATGAGGGTGGGGGGAGGAAGCTGTTTGTAAAACTGTTATAAAAAAAATCTTGGGTAATAAAGAAAAGTAAAAAAAAAAAAAGTTTTAAATGCAATTAACTATGCACACAAAAGTTGGAATTCTGTTTTATCACAAATTGTTTATTTTTCCAACTTACAAGATTCATAGCAGATGCATAACCAGTAGAAATCCCTATCAAAATCATCATCAATTGAAAGATTAGAGAATTTCCTGCAAACGAAAATGTTTATGGCATCAATGACATTAACGTGTTTGTCAACATTGATAACAATATTGCAGTCTGCTTGCAAGCAACTGTGTAAGCTTTGATATCTCGATTAAAAAAAGTTCAAGTTGAGGATAGGATGTGAAAATGGACCAAATCCTATCCAAGAAGACAAAAACAATCAAGCTCTGGAGAAAATTTGACATATCCATTTAAGGTACAACAGCCAAAAAATTTAAAGCCTTTAAATATATTAGAAAAGAAAATTATTTTCAGTATTCAGCACCTTCATCAGTCAATGCTGTTGGATTATTTTAATTTTCCACTTATTCATTTGCATGTATGGATTTCAGAAAATCTTATTTTCTACAACAATTCATAAAAATGTTTTAATGTTTATTAAAAATTCTCACGGTGCTTAGATCGTCATTCTGCTTAAGTAAAAAAAAAAAAAAAATGGTTTTTGAGTGAAGATTTAACAAAGTCTAATAATATTATCGATTGATTACTAAAGAAAGAATAATAAATGCATATTAAAATACATTTTGTGTACAAAACAAACATACAAAATATTGAAATCTCAACTTACTAATCATATTAAAATTTAATTTGTAAATCATTTTAAAGTCTAATTTTTATTTCCAGTTTTTTTTGTGTGTGTGTTAAAATTATTATGTTTTCTTGATGGATTATTATTTTTAAAATAGAAGACAAACAGTGGTACAGAGCTGTAATTGTAGATAATCAATTTCATCCCTTCTATGATGTCATATTTGTTGATTATGGAAATGCTGAAAGAGTTTCTATAGATTCTATAAGGAAAATGGAGAAGGATTTCATGTCATTACCAATACAAACTCATTTGTGTTCAATAACAGGTAATTTATATGTTTTGATGTCTTAATGCTATTTTTGTAGCTTTAAATATTTTTTTTTTAAAAAAAACCATAAATTATTTAATTTGAAAATTTACAAAAAAAAAAAAGTTATGCATTTTAAACTTAATTTTCATATTTAATTACTTTTTAAAACTTGATTAAACATGAAGAATTTTTAGATGTTAATTGTTGAATAATTCATTTTAAAAAACTTAGTAAGCATATAGGAAATTAATTTGTTATATTTGAAATGTTTAAATTGGTTATTATCTTAAAGAACAATGCATATTATGAATATCATTACAAATAGAGTAAAAATTAAGAATTGTCTTCATATTTAAGAATTTCAACATTGCAGACTGATTACAAGACTTTATTATTAGCATCCCAAATTGAAATTGAATTAATTATAATTTTCTTGTTGTATCTTAATTTTTTAAAATATAATTTCTAAAACACAGTTATACTATTAAGTACAAATTCTTACAATAAATTATGGTTCCTTTGATCAATAAAACATAGAATTTCAATGGCCACTTGGTTATTTTTACTGAAATTCAGTAAAGACAAAAAGTTTTGTGACTTCATACTATACGTAATAAGCCTTCATATACATTTCAGCAGCTATTTGGCTACAACAAATAATTTAAAATAGTCCTTTTGATTTAATGTATGATTTTTTTCCAGTTAACTTAAATATTGTTTCAAAAATGTTGGTCTTGTGTTCATTCATTTCTTTTTTTCTGTAAAGGCTTTACCATTAATCCGAATTCATTACTCAATGTCATCCAAGAACTGAACACTTTTGGAGTCTCTGGAAATGGGATACCTCTAAAAGCATCTGTAACGTCAGAAGGAGAAGAAAAGTTTGTCAATATACCTGAGTGAGTATTACTTACATTTGAGTATTACCAGAATAACTGATCCATTTATTTTAATTGCATAGTAATATGATGCCACATGATTCAGCAATAATTTTTCTCAGTAATGCTTTACTGAAGTCCCCTGCCCTTATTCCTACCTATTCATCTTACAACCAGCTTGCAAATGTCAATCACAATATCTTATTTAATAGATATGACCCAAAATTTCATTTGTTGGCATGAATCTTATAATTTTTTCAGCAGTTGTTACGATTGAGAAATTTAATTTTAAAATTACGAGTTGCTGTTTATTAGTTTTAAAATTACCAGGAACCAGTTTTAAAATTGCTATTTCTAAGAATATGCCTAACAAACAATTAATTGTCTTTATTTTTGTATTTAAAGATTAATTCAGTTGGTTTTTGTTTTTATATACTTGAATTTAAGTATAGAGTGTGTGCAAAAATCTTATAAATTCTTGAAGAATTATAAGGCTACTGTAAACAACAAATGAATTGAAACATGTGTAATAATTATTATAAATTCAGGAATGGATATTGGAGTCTATTTAGCTTGATTAATGTATATCATCTGCATATTCACTGTTATTTATATAATATTGCCATATTTTGTCATATTATATGATTGTACAATGACACATCGGCTTTTTCTCAGGTCATTAATGCTCTCTGTATTTTTGTATGATTTATGATATAGTAATTGTCTTTAGTGACTAGCTGATTTGCTAGGAATATTGAATTAAATTTCTTATGCATAACTTAATGATTTAGATTTCTTCAAGAAAATATTTTTAAGCATCAAATTATGGCAGATTTTATATCCATGCTATTTTTTTAAAGTCTTATACCATTTTGTTTATATAATGAATGTGACCTGAACTCTACGATTTACCTCAATAGAATCAAGTTCCTTGAAATCATAGAGCTTTTTAAAAACAGTTTTTTGGTTCATTGATCTTTTATTTTTTTGCAGTAATTTAATTTTATTTTCTTATTCCTCATTTAAGCTATACAGATATTAAAAAGAATCTTTTTTCTTCCCTCGGCTTTTAATTATGGAAGAAAATTACGATCTGATATTTGATGACGTAATGAAAATGATTTGGATTTTCGTGCAACAATAATATCTTTTTTTTTAAGAATCGTGTAAAAGAAAGTAATAAAATTGCTACAATTTAGATAAGATTTTCACAATAGTTAAGTTAGTGTTATTAAAAGGACATTTATTGAATTTTAAGATAGTGTAAATCTAAGGTTTGTGCTGTATTTTTTGCAGTTTTGGGGGGAAAATGCAAAAAATTATTTAATTTTCAGTTAAAATTTCAAAAGGAAGAAATTCAGTTGAAGTTCCACATTCTCACATGTATTATGTGCATATGTATCAAATTTAGTAACTCTATGTGTAATAATGTATTCTGTAGAATGCTAAAACTCAAATAACATACACACTTATTTTTTTTCATTACTGGTAGAGATTTACCATAAATCCACAAAAGAATTCCAGGAGAGCATGTTAACTTTTGTTTTGTTTATAATTTAATGTGGATACCTGTAAGCATACATTTGCAAATTTTTCTAGAGCTTATGCATGTGGCAATAGTATTTATGAATTTTGTAGAAGAAAGAGCAAAAAATTATTACATTGTTTTCTTATAGTAATCTTTGTAAGACCTTTCTTTATCCAGTAATAACCCTAACTGCATAAATTTCTTGTGGCATGCATATATTGACAGAAATGGGGGATCAACCATATGCTGAATCTACTTATTCACCAACACCAATTGTTTATCTACTAAATAGTTCAATAAATCACAATACACATTGCATTTTTTAGAAGAGCAATTTTTTAAGTTAATTCAACAATCTCTTTCATCCCTGCCTTAAATACACAGATGCAATGCCAATTCAAGCTTCAATAACAAGTATATATGGGACAGATTTAATAAACAATCTTATTAATTGATGTTTTAGTAACTTTTGAAGTGTTAGAAACTTTGTGGACACCCTAAATCATGCCTCAAGTTATGTATTTATGATTCTTCCAAAACATTTTTAATAACATTTATCAAGTGTAATAAAAGTTGCATTATGTCTATTAGTAGGATATAATTATAATGGCTAATTATAATTCTATTTTTATTTAAAAAAAGACCAATATTCTACAAATAATTTTTTTTTTACTGTTATCAGTTAAACTTTCATAGATTTTTCTTCTTCTTTTTTTTTGATGCTATAATGAAAAAACGTTTTTTGAACTGTGAGAAAAATTGTTATGATGATGCATTATTAACATTAATTCTTATCTTTTTAAGGATTACAGAACATTTGCTGGAAAAGAAACTGGTTACAGTTTTAAAAGAAGAATAATAAAAAAAAACATTTGTTGAATATTTATGTGTTCATTTCATGATCATTCTTTTAAAATTTGTATTCATTTTGTAAATAAATTGCTTGGATGTATCTGTCTACAGATAAACTGTGATTGTGTTTATGAAAAGGGATAGTAAATATCTTTAGTAATCTCAACCCCTTAGTAAATAAACTTCATTTCTAATTAGATGGCACATCTTATTATCAAAATCTCAACATTTTTTAAATAAAATAGCAAGCCCTGCAAAAGTCATTTATTTTTTAAAAATTATTTGATGTTTTATCAAAATCGACTAAGAGATTATATAGCAATGTATTATAGTACTTGTGGAACTATGTCCTTCTGTATTCATTATACTTGGCCAAATTTTTTAATTCTTGTATCATTTGAACATGAAGTCTTGTGAAATATATCATTCCAATTACTCTTAAAATTTCTGCTGCTTACACTTAAAAAGTTGCATTTTCAAATTTTTAGTATATTGTCTTCCTTTCTGCTTTGCTATTTATTATCAGTATTTGGTTTTGGAAGCTGCTTAAAATCAAAACTAATATGACTTTGTAGGTTTGTCATTGTTCAGTATGTATAATTTTTGCATTTTGTGTACAATATACAACAGATTAAAACTCCCAAGATGTTTGCAGAATGAAGAGTTTTAAAACTACATTCCCAAATTGGATAAACAAATGTGCCCACAAAAATGTAAACTTTATTTTTTAATTGTTCATTGATCATTTCAAGTTACAAAATGTGCGATTGTTTAAAAATGCTATAGAATCTGGAGGCAAGAAATAGTCGGTAAAAGTGCTAGAAAACTTTCACATTTCAATTGGGAAGAGATTCAGGAATAAGTTTTTATTTTTTATAAAGCCCCCTCTTAGGTCAAAGACGAATTTCAGAGTGAAAATTCTAATGAAAGGAAAACGTTCTTTACCATTTCAGATGACTTTGACCATTATGTAGCTTACAATACAAATGTCCTTACATCAGATTCTTACACTAAATAATTTCACAGTTGCAGAATCAATTACTAGGAATGATGGTCAAGATAGTGCAGGACACTAATGATTTCTTTCACAAAAGAAATTTCAACTTTGAAAATGATTAAAGCATTTCTTTCAAACATTGATAGCAGTGAAGTAAAAATTTGTAATATAGCCGATGTAAAGTAAAATAACCAATTTCTTCTTTCATGAAAGTATGTAAGCTAAATAAGTTTTTATTTCGTGGTCAATGTTCATTTTGCTCATACTTCGATTTAACGCCCCCCCCCCCAATTCCATGAATGATGTTAATTTGAGATTATACTGCATGGCAATTAGCCTGCAATTAAACCATAATGTATGAAATAGGAGAAAAGCAGCATTATTGACAGCACATATATTTGACAGTCAATATATTGGCACATATTCCACTGCAAGCAACTTGCATGTGTTTTGGAGATTTTCATCATGATGGTGTACAAACAAGTTTCTAAATGGAAACATTTTATTTTTGCAATCAATATAAAAAAATTGATCTATAACAAATATACACACCACAATGAACACAAAAAATGGCATGTACAGATTAAAATATGTACAAAGAGAGGTCGCAGGGACTAGTTAAATTAAGATTAGCAAAGGATCACATTTTTCATTCCACCTTCAGTCGTTTACTATATTCCTTTTGTTGTTTTGCTATCCACTCTTGTTTCACTTTCATGCGTTTTAGCTGCCCATCCCTAAAAAAAGAAAAACACTGCTTAACAAAAACTTACTGGTTGTCAAATTTTTAAAAAAAATTCATTCAGAAAATAACATTGAAAAGATTTCTTATCAGATTGTAACAGCATGTTCAAAGTGACACCGCATGTTCAAAGTGACACCCTTCAAATCAATATGATAAATCACTCCCAATTTTTTCTGCATGCCTAATATGATGCTTTGAAATGATATAGATATATATGTATAGCAATATTTGACTTCCTTCTTTCTTTTTCTGGCCTATATTAAACAGCAAGTGTATTTCACAGCTAATAACTGATATTGATGAAGTTAAGATATAAATATGAGCAGGCTTTCAAAGTATTGTAGTAGAGATGCTGAAAAAGTATGGGATGTGTTTTTATATCGCCTTGATATCATTCGTACTTTTAGGTCAGGTTGAAATTAATAACTGTGCTGAATCTAAACTTTCAACTGTCATTTGCAATTTCTAATAAATAACAAGTTTGTATTTTTTTTCTTTTAATAACCCTGCAAAGTTAGGATATTTATTTGTAATCACCCTGTATATGGACAGAAGCCATACATGATTTTCTGGTAGGTGTAACTTATTTTCCAACTATAACAGTACAAAAATTATCTCCCACAAAGAAGAATTGTAAGATCAACACTTGCAGAAAAATAAAAAGAACTTTTCATGTGTTCCTTTTATGTTAGTATTATAATAAAATATATAGTAATGGAAAATGGTTGCACTTCACAAATAGAAGCTAGTTCAACTTTTCAATTTTTTAAACTGCTTACAGTAAAATTATAAATTAAAACCTCCATAAACAAGGAGACTCCTTTGATCTATTATATATCATGATGTTGATAGATTGATTATTAGGAGGAAAGATGAGAATTAAGTAATCTGTAATTTAGAATACTTTCAAAGCTTTGTGTGAAAAAAAGAAAAGAGATAATATTTTCAAAAACATGTCTATCTTAAAAACAAAATACTTGTGATCCCCCCCTTCCTTTCCAGCACAATAAATAAAAAATAAAATCAAAACTTACCACATCAGATCTACTAAACCACCTTTCTTAGCAATTTCTGCTTTTACTCGATTGGCAAATTCTACAGCACTCTCATTACTCTGTAAAGGGAAACAGAGGGGGTTAGAGTTCACAAATTTTGATATATTAATATACCAAGAGATATATATAATTTTATAGGTTCATTTTTATACTAGCTCTTAACCTGTATGTTTAAAATGCCCTAGAAAACCGTGCTATAAAAGTCACACAAACCGATTAAAAAAAAAAAAAAAAAAAAAAAAAAAAAAAATGTCAATTTTTTTTATTTTTCATATAATTGCTGAATTTTACCTTACATTGTTTTCTATATACCTTCATATACTGTAAAAATAAATATGATTTAAAAAGTAAAAAGTAATGGGTTTTTCAAGAATATTTTTTGTAACATGTAATTTGAGAAGAAAATGTATCTTACAATGCATTTTCTGTTTGCAATGATAATATATTTTGAAAATTTTCTAAAACATATCTATATATATCACAAAAAATATCTGCAAAATATAGTGGCAGTTTTTCATATTAATACATTCATTAGAAAATTTAATTTGAGTGTAAATGAAATGCGGTCTCATAGACTGCACCTCCCCAGTTAAGGGTTAAATAAAGAAAGTTAAGCTTATAATTAAAAGTTATTTTCTTCTTTTTCTTTTTTAATGTGAATACGAACAGAAAATATTTATTCTTTTGCAATTTTTAATTGTCAATATGCACTTTAAAAAATTGACTGAATTCTTATTTTACGAAATTGTCTGCATTCTTTGTTTAAAAATCATCTGCAATGGAATTCTTCGCAGTACTCGTAATTCTTTTGGTGCTCCAACGGTTTGTTCTCTTGATAATTTGTTGTCCGCCATCTTTATTGGCGACTTGGCATCCTTAGCGCAGCAAGGGGCACACTATACTTCACTTATACCCTAATTTTTCCTCGTAGATGTTATACCATGGGCAACGTTGTGCAGGTACTGCTAGTGTTTTATAAATTTAAAAAGTTTAAGAATCTTTGTTTAATAGACTATAGATTTAATTCAAACTTTGCATCCTGAAATAATTAATTGTGCATTATTAATTAATTAAAAATAATATACTATTAAAAAATTGTAAAAAATCCAAATGTCTGCAAATTATGTTTATTTAATTTTTAAAGTTTAAGATCATTACTCAAAGATCAGCATATATATTTAAACAGTCTTACAAAGAATGAAGCTTATAAATATCAAATTAATTGTATATCTTAAAGCTTCAGAGTATTTCACTTGATATATATTCTATAATACTTTCTGCACAACATTAACAATCTAAGTTTTATATACAATGATAAGCATGCCTTATCACCAGTTGAAACTAAACTTTTGATAAGAAAAACCAAAAATAAAGCTAAAAATAGTTATTGTAGAAGCATAGTCTTAAATTTCTGATTTTTTGAATAAATTATTTTAAAATGTTATTTATAAAATGAGAAGGAAAACTAAAAGAATAAGTTCTTTAAAACATTTTGATTTTAATCACCTTTCGAGTCATAGGTGGCAGATACCAAACATCACAGACTAGAGCCCAGCTCGTAAGCATCATTGCTAAGTACTGCATATAGCTCTGTTTGCTGCTATCCCAAAAAGCATCACCAAATCTGGGATCATACTGAAAAGAAAATTATATAAACTTTAACATAATTTTTACAATATATATCTTCTAAATCTTACTGTATTTTTTAATTTAATTTATTTATTAATTTTTTAAAATCAAAATTTTAGAAGAAATTAACATAACATTTTTTTAAAAAAATCAAAGTTCAGTACAAAAATAATATATCACTAATGGATGAATTTACGACTTTGTTAATTAACAGTAGTTTTCTGTCTCAAGCAATAGACAATAGGGTCGGGCAATGGCTGAACTTCATCATGGTGGTATATTGTCCAAGATTAATCAATATTTCTCAATATATTGTGATTTTACTATAAATTACAAATAACCTCTCATAATCTACTAATATAAAGATGTCTCCAAAGTATTTTTTTCAGTTATATTATTTTTCATTTACAAAATAAAAATATTCAAGCCTTTCTTTCCAATGAAAGAATTAATACAACAACAATGTATATTCCTCTTTTCGTAGTACTTCCAAAGCGATGCTTATTAACCCAGTTGGTTGGTACATATTATCAGACTTATTCTCAATGATATGAATGTCTATCAGAAATGAAAGTGTGATAAGTATCAAAAGTTTGACAACTATCAAAATTTCGATCATGGCTGACGAGCATTAAAATTTCAAAAGTGATCAAATGAATGGCAATAGATCTACCACTAAAATAAATCTTTATCATAAATAAAAAAAACAACAACAAAATTTAATAAACAATTGTTTGAATAAAGCAAAACTTTGAGTTAAAAAGTTTAGAAAATTAAATATTTCTGAGAATTTATAAGAACATACTGTAGAAAAGAAAATGAGTTAAAAAGGAAAAAAATCTTCATTTCTTATCCAGAGGTGATTTCAAAATTTTAATTTGCATTGAAAGTTTGATAAGAAGTAAAATTTATTCAAATTGCAAGCAAATTTACAAATTTAATTTTTCAAATTTTTATTTTTTAATATTTTTCTAATTTTGTTCTCTTATCTCTGTTAAGTTATGAAACTGTTTACTGAAAGAGATTAGTAAATTATCTCAAACAATAAAAAATAATGCTATTGTAATCTTACAGTTTTTAACACATGAGCATTAGAATTTGAATGATATAAATGAAAAATAAATAAAAAAAAGGCCTAATTTCAGGGGATTTTCGTGTCATGAGGAATCAGTTGTTGGACTTTTTAGTCTAGCTTGTTTTTTCTCACAGAAAAAAATCCTGGCCGGATTATTATTCTATTTGGTTTATTTGTGTTACTTTTTTTCCTATTAACTTGGTTTATATATATATATATATATAAACATATTTTTTAAGCAGAATCGTGGCTGAAGACAGAGAAGACACTTTTGAATTTTAATCTCCACTTTTATTCCATCCCAGGAGGTATAATTTATGTACAAGAAGTGAGGACAAAATACGTCCACGCTTCTACTGTTATATACTGTGAGATTTTGATAGGTATTTCTTTACACATGTCGGTTTAGGTAAGAGAATTGACAGGATCTTTTAAAAGAATGTCTTGGATCAGCAAATTTTTATCCCTTTACTCTGAGTGTGGGAACTTATCAATGACAGCAATTTTACAGAGCTTCTGTTGCATTAAATAAAAAAAAGGTGAAACTGGACCACGAAATAAGAGTATTTTAGAGTGAAGTTAATATAGACTAAGTTAAAACTTTGGAAATTAATTAGGGTTAAATTAAATTTAAAAATATCATTAGATATATATATCAAGATTATTAAAAAATATATTATTTACAGCAATCGAATCAATAGTTTAGAGGAATATATTTGGAACTGAAATTGTAGCTTACTTTAATAGCGACTGGATATATTGTGCCACCAACTTCAAAACTTCCTTTCTTAAACATCATTACTGAAGTATTATTAATACATGTACCTAAAAATACAGGAAAAAATATTTGAATTAAATATTTAAATAATAGGATAGAAAGGGAATTATAGAAAGGTAAAATAAAACAGTTATATATAATATTTATGTTGTATAATATACATCTTATAAATAAGCATTTAAGAAATGGTAAGAGGATTAAGTTAACTGAACAAATCAAGATTTGATTTAATAAAATCAAAATTGAGGACATAAATTGAGCATTTGGAAAGGAGATAGTGATAAGTCCAAAGTCTTCATTTATATATATCCATGAATTATAGAATGACCAAAATGGTTTTACCATATCCAGATATAGTCTTTAGTATAATGGTTTCTTTATTATTAAGCGATGAATCACTATTTAAAGAGATTTTTTTTTAGTTCAATATATCACAAAACTATTATTCACTCAATTCTAAACATAAACAAACATATTTCTTGTCATGTTTATTGTATAAAATTCCGGAAAAAAAAGTAAAAAAATAAATTGCTTTCAATTAATCCAGTTAAACATATCCAAATTTATTTATTAAATTTGTATGAACATTTCTACCAATTCTGACAATCAAAACTATTTAATAAAATTTAAGTTACTATTTTAAGATGTACATCAAAGCTATTCTGCAAGTAGCCTTATAATTTTAAACTATAGCCAGATGACAAAGGTAACATTAGATCAAGCACATATCATATCAAACTTCAAAATATACTCAATGGAAAGTTGGTTGTTCTTGACAAATTTAATGTATCTCTAGTACAGGTACAAAATGGATCTTTGCCAGAATTCAAATTCAAATCGATAAGTTTCTGCACCAAAGATAAATTGCAAACACAAGATTTCGAAGAAGACTAAGAGGGACTTTTGTATAGGTATACATTAATTCTGAGTTAAAAAAAAAAAGAAGTAAAACCTCTGGAATTTTTAAAATTAGACAATGGTAGTTATAATTCCTATATATTTTTCCATCTGGAAATTTTTAAAAAATTATTTAAATGTTTCACATTGCAAAAAATCCATTATTTAATTATCTAAACTATCATACACAACTGGCTTCAGTTTGCAAAAGCAACTATGAGATCTCTAATATCAAATAATGTCCAAAGCTTTGTTACCTTTGCTATGAAGATGTAAAAACTAATATTTGAGATTTGCTTTGAGTTTTACATTTAGCAACAAATTTACAGAATGAAATATAAAAAAAATAATAATTTATAGTTAAATTCAAACATTTCCATATTTTAATATATAATTTTGGACATTTTACTAACCTTCTGGAAAAATTAAAATTGGCAGCTTTGTTTCATCTTGAACATGTTCCTTTAACCTGAAAACATGGAGATAGCTAAATACTTCATTTTTATTTCAATTGAGATTATTTTTAAGATACTCTTTTTCTTTAACCTATTAATGAATTATAAAATAATTTTAAAAAAACAGAAGGACCATTATTCTAGGATATGTAGTAACTGGTCCTGTCATATCCTTTAATTTTTATTTTTTATTTTTAATATTTAAACTTAATTTGGCTAATACCATATTTTATACAAAATGTACAGTTACAAATGCAAAAAGAAAATATTGCATCTATATTCAATGACTAGAAAATGTGTCCTATGTAGATGGGCTGTTATCTTATTAACAATAGCTCAGATCTGTTTGACATAATTAATGAGTATCAAGTGATAATATCATGCACAATGGGAGCGAGTATAAGAAATAATAAAAATTATTATGTGTAGTACACTTTAGATACAAATGCATAGCAAAATTAAATGTTTCACTTTCTAATAATAGGTTGTTTACAATATTAATGAACATTCACATAAAAAATAATCAATCATCAAAAATAATTAAAATCGGCGGCTTGAAACAAATTTTGATTAATTGACAGAAAGGAATAGGATACAATATTGGTTTGGCAGAGAAAAAGTTATGCAAAACTTCATAAAATAAGGAATTTAACCAAACAAACACTGAGAAGTAAAACAAGTCTAATTAAGCAAACTAAAATATTACAAAAATTTTATTATATATATTTTTACAATATTAAAAATATTCTAGAATCATTAAATAAAGGAAAATTGAATGATCTCAAGAATAAAATTTGGGTAATTTCCCAATATGTGATTTACATAATTGTGTATTTACTTTACAGATCAATAGATGGCGCCCTGTAAATTTTTATTAAAATTTTTTAAAGTATAATTTATATAAAATGAAACTAATAAAAATTAAATTTAATATTTATAATGCTATTTAAAAATAAAAAAATTGTCAGCTGTTTGTCAGTTTGGCATGTCAAACCTAAAACCCATGGTCCTTCTAATCGTTTGCTGTTGATTCTTTGGTTGTGGATGCTCATGCATTCATCATTCCCCCTCCCCACAAAAAAAGAATAGGCGAGGCAAAGACGATTACCATATGCTTCAGATAACTCTTATATAAAGATATGCATATAAAATATAAAAGACAGATACTGAAAGGCAATTGTTCTCATTTATATATTTACTTCACTAAACTTTTTCTTTCAGAATAAAAAATAATATCAGCGAAACAAATCAAACATTTTATTGCTGTTCAATAATTAGGCATTAATTTTGTTTGAAAATGTTCACATTCACTAACCTTTTCTGCACAAGTTCTCTGTCTCGTACCTCACCTCGTTCAAACCAGATGTGCGAGGTAGCCCTCCCTAAACCACTCTGCAAGACTCCTAAAAACCCTCCATGGCTTTGTCCAACCTACATGGGATTAAAAGAAAAAAAATGTTTCGAAGCTAATTTAACAAAGAAACCTGTTAGTTTCAAATGAACAATTAAAACAGATTATCATGCAATTAAAAATAGTAAATATTAATGAACAATTCTATTCTTCCTCCTCCATAAAATTTTATTTTAAAATTAACACAATATTATATATATATATATATATATATATATATATATATATATATATATATATATATATATATATATATATAAAATCAAGCACCTAATTTCTATTTATACAAAGAGAACATGAAAATATTAAAATTCACACTAATTCAGTTCTCCCTCTCTCAATAATAAGTTAAAATTTCAAAATCAATCAATTCTGAATACGGCTCTTATTTATGAACTGCTGACATGTAGACCTCTTAATGTGAAAAACCAATTTTAGTTAAGTTTATCTTTAGATTTTATTTGCTTATAAAAATGTAACTTAACATTTAGAATAAAAATTCTATATTTTCTTAATTTAAAACAATATTTGAATCATCGAAAGAATAACAGCCGAAATACACTAAAGAAAATTTTCATCTATTTCTATTTGTTAAACAGTGTTAGATATATCAGAAATTCTGAAGTGTTTAATAATATTGCCTTTTTTTTAAGGGTCAATCTACTGTATTGCTAGAATTATTTCCTACAATATAGAAAACACACTTTGACTTTTATCCTTAATCCTGATTAATAATAAAATAATAAAGCATTTTTTAAAAGGAAATTATAAGAAATGATTATGGTTAAAGAAATGTTGCAAAATCCTTGAATAAACCCTTGCAGTAAAATGACAAGTTTAATTTGTCATCTGTTTTACATGACACAATGTATAATGAAATATATAAACTGATCAACTAAAGTTATTACTGAATACACACATTTAAAATTTCCACAGTAATGATTTCAGCAATTTGCAATGTCGTGCATCATAATCGCATACTATTTATGGTTAGAATTATTAGGTGGAATAATCAAGAAAATTCTGCAATTAATTAATTTTTAATTATGTGTGAATATTGTCTCATATATATTGTGAAATAAAACACTGTAAGAGATAACAACAGTGCAGATTTTGAGATGATTGAACTAATTATAAAAAATCCTCAGAAGAAAAACCTAATAAACTGCACCGTTTTTGATATTCCACAATGAATAACAATTTTATCCAAATCAATAATTTTATTTAATAATGTAAATTAATTATAAAATGAAAAAGAGTTTTAAAAATAAAAATTAAATGGTTATTTCATGAAGAATTTTTTACAATTAAATCCTCATCAAAAGGTGTTGACAATTAAAATAATGATTTTTTAAAAACTATTTCAAAAGAAACTACTGAGCTGTAACTTCATAGGTATGATTATTCAACTACAAACAATTAAACAATGTGATTGAATTTTATGTATTATAAGGATATTTAAATTATTTTGCAAGAATCTACTGTGAACAAAGAAGGAATACTTGTTTGGACTGACTGGCACATAACGTATCTTTGTTGAATTTAACTTTGAATTAGCAACTTTTTACTCTAAGCTCCCCTGTGGCCACATAATAAAGTTTATGATGACATATGTATATTTAATTTGGATAATAAGTGATAATGTTACTTACTAAAGCATAGCTGTTATCATTGGCCAAAATTACAACATCAATAGGAGATGTGTGATTTGCAACACAAATGCCTCCATTTACTGCTCGATTTTCTCTACAAAATGAAGAATTAGGAATAAATTCAAAGAAAAAGGAACAATAAATAGATTCCTAAATCAAATTAACAGATTTAACGTGAATTTTAAAAAAGAAACTTTTTTCTTTTCATTAAAAAAAATAAACAAATAAAAAGCAATATATAAATTAAATGACATCATCATAAGTTACTTTATTACACTTATTATGAATGGAATAATTTTTCACATGACTTAATGTTAGCTGCTTAAACGTATAACTAAAGCAAAATAAAGTAGTACTGAAAATTTGGAATAAGCTTGTTTATAAATAATTTAATCTATCTAACAATAAACCATTTAAAAATAAATTTTAATCACAACCAAAATTAATGCAACTTTTTAAATTCAAGTTATTTACTATTTAAATTCTTATGCTTGATATAGTAATCCAAGTATTAATATAACAATATTTAAAGTCATGTACACAAACTGATAAAAATGAACTCATTGAACAACTTCTAAATTATTCACAAAACATTTTATATTAACACCACAAAATTAATGAAAAAGTATTTACTTATTATGATAAGTGACTACTGCAGAACAAGCACACGCAAAAACTCGGAAGCACAGAATGCTTCCATGCCAATACAACCACCTCTTAAACCTGAATGAATAAAAGACAACATTCAGATTAATAATGATTATTAAAATAATTTAAAGTTTAGGATTACCAACCTATCAAATATTTAAAAAAAAATAACAAGAAATCAAAAATTTCAGTAAAAGAAATTACTACATCAGGTGCAAACTTTGTCAGGGATACGAGTTTATTAGTTTAGATATAAATTTACTTGGCTATTAAATAATAAAAAGACATTCAATGAATGTGTTTTTAGAAGACATAATTTACAGTACATGCGAAAATTTTCAAAAAGTTAAAAGCTTTAGTTTTTATAACAAAAAGCTTATAAGAACTAATTTATTTAAAAATTTCTATAAAGCAAAAAATTATAAAGAAAATTACACTGCATCTGACAAACTTCTGTATTCAATATATGAATACACTAACACATATCCATTCTGTAACAATATATTGATTCATAAATATTCATTAAGTCTTTCAAAATACTTTTTAAAATAAAGGCATTCTCATGGAATTTTATCCTTTAAACACAAAAAAATATAATAAGTTCACTAAGAATGAAATTGACTTAAATATCTAAAGTGAATCTAGATTTATACATGATTCTTCTATTAAAAAAAAAAAAAAAAAAAAAAAAGCCTTTTTAAAGCAGTTTTTGAATATTGCAACAATTTGCTTCCTTTACTTTCAAGGGGGGGGGCAACATAGCATTTTTTTTTTATTATGGGAGGGGAGGGGAAAAAACATAACCGAACAAGTTGTTTTTTTTTCAAACTTTGATATAACAGTCTAGGCAAAATAATAAAAATTAAAAATAATGATAAAAACTTACATTTTTTAGACGAAACAATTAAATGCGATTTTTTTAATTACATTCAAAATTATATAGGAGACAAAGAGGAGGGAAAAGTATCATACATACTTATGAATTTGATATAAGAAAATTAAAATGAGAACTACAATTTTTATAAAATTAAGACTCAAGAATTTTTATAAAGGATTTTTTAAAAATAAATACAACGATGAAAAATGAAAAAAAAAATTATTAATTCATACTGCTAAAGCTGTATTCATTAAAAAGAAACACAAAACACACACTTTTAATAGTAAAACATGTACCTGCTGTCTGGTAAGCATCCAACTAAAAATGTAAACAGAAGAAGCCAGCAAACTCCAAAAATTGTGATACAAACTCTGTGAAAAATAAAATTAATTATCAATATTAAAAATATTTTTAAAACTATCTAGTTAGGAGGCAAATACTGAATATTTTTCTTCCTTAAATTAATTATCTTAGCTATTTTTTACAATTAAAATACATGGATTAAAAAAATTTAGGGTATTAAAAAAATGCCAAAAAGGACTTTTTCATAGGATCTGTTTAATAAAATATTATAGAAGAAATAAGAATATCTCAACTTAAAAAATATAATATTTATAAGAATTTTAATAATTTTTCTAAACTCAATGCAATTTCTTTTCTCCCACATGATGTATATGTTATGGTTGCATGAATAATAAGTTATTATTAATAATTAATCACTATAAAATCAATAAATCACTTACATAGTTATTATCGACAAGAATTGTTTATTTACATTAACTGTAACATGTATATAAAAATATAAACACGAACATGCAGTGCCTTCCTTCTGAATATTTAAAAGCTAGTTTTAGATTTTACATATATGAGAAATTGGTACAAAATAAAAGTAAAGATATTTCAAATTCAATTGCTATTTTAATTATTACCAAGTTCTTTTATTTAATTTTTTAATCTGCACTTAATTGTCACCTTTTAATAATACACGACGCCATATTCAAATTATTTGTTAAAAAGATAGAAATATTTATAAAGAACTAAGTGTTTATAATAGCCCATGGAAAAAGGTAATTATTTTAATATAGAGAATATTTTGATTGTCAAAGTATAAAGACAGAATAAACATTACCTAAGAGGAAACAATATGAAGTAGCGTAAAAAGAAACCTATGAACCAAATGCAAGTCACACGAAAACTAAAAATAAATAAATCCTAGTGAGCTTTATATCAATACAAAAATATCCTTAGTTTACATATTTTGCACAATAAAGCAATTAAAATTGATAAAAGCAACAAATTTTTATATAAAAGATCAATCTAGTGTTTTTTTTAAACATGGTTTAAGTGAAAAATTATTACATATTTAAATACCCCATTATTCTGATTTCAGAGCTGAAAAATTAAGATTTAAAAAAGAATAAATCAAAATAATTTGAATTAAATCAAACTTATAAAATCTGCAGAATACTTTATTCAAAAAATTTTAAGAAAATATAACAAATCAATATAATTTAGAGGCATTTGAATTAAGCATGAAAAAGCTAGTTTGGTTGCTGAAAGAATTAATATTTAAGGACAAAAAAAAAAAAATAAAATAAAAAAAAAATAATAATTTTGGGAATATATATTCTAGAAATAACATATATTGTTATAAAAACATATACTAACTCTTTATTATATTCCAAGTATATATTATTATAAAATAGCTGCATTTACAATACAGATTAATATATAAGAAGTGTAACTATAATTTTTGCCTTTATGATTTTAATGTTCATTCATTTTCAGTCCTTTTATTAAATAGATTCTAGATGGCAGAGTCAGAAGACTCGATTCAATTTTAATTAAGAGCATTTAAATACAAAAAGAAAAAAAAAAAAATCAATAAATAGATGATTAAGATATTTTAATATATTATTCATCCACAATCTTCTCAATAACATTTTCATTTTTAAATCAAGAAGAATTAATGTATTATTTATAATAATAAATGTCCTAGCTAAACATTAATATTTTCAAAAGAATGCTATCAAAATAAAATTCTTTAAAAACTATATTTAAATTAATTTTTTTAAAGAACCTAATAAAATTTAATATAATTTAAAGAAAGATAAAAGAAAAAAATTAACCTGATGTATTGATAATTTTTGTTAGTCCTTGTCAGCAGATTCCAAGCTGGAAGTTCTACAATGGGAAAATACAAATTAAAAATAAAGCAATTAATACACAAATAAGTCATTTTATTTCAAACATTATAAACTGAAAACTCATATATAAAATTCAACAATACTAAAAACTGAAACAAAATCAACAGAAATGATCTTCATACAAGAGATCATTGAATTCTTAAACCAGTCAATTTAAGGCATAAAAAGAATAACCTTTTCCTTTTTCCTCTCAAATTGTCAAACAATGAATGTTTGAAAGAACTTTAATTGAACATAGGAAGTTTTAGAGGAAAAATAGGTAAATAATAGTAGTTTACAATGCAAACTGAAGAGGAAACAATTACTCTCTTACAAAGTCAAGGTTGTAAAATTTAATGATGCATAGTGAAGTGAGTTCATTCAAAAGATGGAAATGGTGACATGTTTACAAGTATTGCATCATCTTTATTACTCAATAATAAATGATGTACATTAATGTTTATATTTTATTACTTCGAAACAGTATTTTACAGCACATTTAAACTTGACATTATGATTCTCATGTCTTCCAATAAAAGATCAAGAATAACAAAATAATTTAGCATTGTAAATTATGATAATGACATTTAGTAAATTAATTCAAAAACTTCAAATTAAAATATAAAACCATAATAAACTTTATAAAGCTCTATAAAAAATTAAAAGCAAAACATAACATATAATTAAATTACACCTATTAAATTTTAATAGGTATTTAGCAATTTAGAGTTACAAAAGGAACCACACACATCATTTGATACCACACAAATTAAAATTTTAAAAGGCAAACATAGAGAAAGAAAATGTAATTATTACATAGAGACATTTAAAAACCAAATATAAACTAAATTATAATAATTTTTTATTATAATGATAAACTAATTATTGAAACTAAGAATGACTGAAAACAGTTTTAGAGATTCTTAAAAATAATATATATTTTTTAAAGCAAATGTAGAAACTGTCAAAAAGCAGCCTATAGTTTTATCGTAAGAAGTACTGATAAGCAGAAAATTTATCAAGCTTCATTTATCCAAAAGTACACACAAAAGTTCAAGGAAAAAGAAGCTATTTTTCTTGCTATCTAATAAGTCCCAGTGCCAACACTTATCCTTGATGGTTTTGAACTCTTATCATGTTAAGATTCAATCTTTTGAAGCACATTTCTATATTTATCTCTATTTAGATTTATCTGACTTTAGGAAAATAAAATAGACTATTTCAAATCAAAAGTAAATACTAAATGACTAACTCTTGCTAGCTACTTTTCTTTCATAAAAAGAAATATAATACACATTTTCTTTTGACAGAATACAGACCATGTGCTCTGTTATTTTTGTCTAATAATATACTGAAATCAACCATGATAAAACTGCACATGATAAAGTCTTTCCAGCATATTGAAAAAATTAATGTGCTCTTACAAATCTTTGTTCAAAATATTTTCACTTTTCTCATCAACATTAATCTATTTATAAAAATAAAGCAGCTAAAAAAATAAGAAAATACTTACCTTCAGCAGCAAAACGCATGGTAACTTCATCTTCTATAACAGCCTGGAACATTGAAAAATTAATTATATCATATAAAAGCCTATTAAATTTAAAAAATAAATAATGAAATAAAGACTTAACAGAATATCAGTATTGATGGAATATACTAATATTGTTTTTATACTAATACTCATGAATTATTTTAAATAAAAGATCTCACTCCACAAATAAGAAATTTTTAATGGCAATGATTAATAATATCAGCAAAGGATTAAACAAACTTTAAAATCTATAATTTTTTATTTCAAGATCATAGTTTAATTGATACAGAATAAAATACACTGATATTTTTGTTAATGTATATCTTGTCATATATGTTATATACTTCATACTTATTTCTCAGTAAAATTTACACTCAATTTAGAAATATTTTTTAAATGATGTTCAAGGGATGCACATTAAATTTTAAATATTTAGTTGATGGCTAGGTGTGTATTAACAGTATCTATAATCTAATTGTAATAATCTAGAATTAAAGTTATTTGTATAACTATAGTAAAATATTTTCATGATAATATATTAAAAACAGGATGTTTATAGATAAAAAACAACAGAATATTAATTTTTGTTAAAAATTACATTAAAAGAAAAATAAGATAAATAATGACAATCTAATCCTCCTAACAAATCTAAATTAATATGAAATAAAATATTAATTTTCATGAATTATCTATACTATTTTAACAAAACAATTCTTTCAGGAAAAGCCAATCAGCCTATTTTAAAATATCAAGAAAACTGATAAAATTTACTATGTATTAATTACAAGTAAAGTACTCAAAAGATAGATTGTTTTGAAAATAGTAATATTGATTAACATTTTATCCCTTTAAATTCAATTATAATGAAGATTGAAATTAATCATTAGAAATTAAATTATAAAAGGAAACATTTTTGAAAAATTTTTATAAGCTATAAAAGAGATAAATTGAAAATCATCAGCAAGAATACATCGTAGTATTCATCAAATAATACATTATATATATATATACCTCAACACCTGTTTTAATAAAATCGAAAATATCTTCAAGATTGAATTCTTTCTGGTCAGTGAATGCCTGGGAATTTTCTTGGAGGTCACCACTTGCAGGACAAGGATCTGGAACTAATTTTACATCTCGGGATATCACTAAAACAATGTAACAAATCAAAAAGAGATAGATTGGGGGGGAAAAAAAACTTTTTAAATATTTAACTATCAATATTTATTAAACATTCAGAACCAAACATGTTTGATACATGTTCAATTTAATATGATAAAAACATAAAATGGAATTATTTCGATTCGTATTTGAATTTAAAAACCTGAATTGGAAGAATTGATGACGGTTCCTTCTTCTTCATCTTCTTCCACACGCCTTTCAGCTTTCTCTATTTTTTTCTGGCAAAACTAATAACAGAAATTAAAAGAATATATATTTCCAATAAATAATTTATTAACAATGAAGTCTGTCTATATAAAAATAATATTATACAATTATCCTAGAAACAAATTAAAAATCTTAATAATTAAAACCAAATCTCTTAAGAAAATGCTTGAAAAACATGAATTTATATAAATTTTATTCATAATCTTGAAATTTACTGAATTCAGAATACAATTTGAAAAGTATATTAACAATAAATTAAGAAATTTATTTAGCAAATAGTCTATAAGCTATTTAGAAGTTCTAAATGATAATACCATACTTTATCATATCTATTTAATTGCAATTTGAGAATTATATTTAATGTGCTTATTCTTTTCTTATTTCCAGATGATTAAGAATAGTACACACAAGAAGCATATACTATTCAGAAACACTATAAGATATTATACAAATTACATGATCATTTTTCAATACTATATAATTAAAGATTAATAATAAAATTATTTAATAAGTTTTTTTTGTACCATGCAATATCTGAAATTTGGTTATTATGTTGTTTTAAGAATGAAAGAGCTTTGAATATATTATTAAAAAATTAATGTTATATTAATAATTTTTCTACCTCGCTTGGTTCTTAAAAGAACAAACATGTATCAAGAAGTACATTTAATTTTGCTTATAAATTTCATTCTCTATACTGACAAAAACTCAAGTTAAGAAGAAAGAATTATAAAGCAGAATAATATTCAGTATAATGTAACGAATATTTATAACATGTTAAAAATTTATAAGATTTCACAATTTTTAAAGCAAATTCACTAACAAAGGACTTCAAATTTGTAAAATAAACAATGCTAAATAATGAAAAATATATAAATGTAATTTTAAAGTGAGATTATTAAAATATAGATTATTATCTTAAAATCTTTCATATCTGTAGCGTTTTCTTTTAGCATATTTGAACAAATATATGGAACAGTAATTCATGAGACTACACTGCACTTTTACGGTAAGTAGCAATACATATATATACCTTAAATCAAAGCAATAGTATAATTACCTCAAATAATTTAAGAAGCAATTTTGCATAACTGTCATGCAGACCCAGAGAACGTCCCAAAGATGCAATGAATAAGACAAATATTATTACAAGCACCATAATCATAAAATATGTTAAACAGAAAAAATGTTTTAAAGAGCATCACTTTTTCCAAATATCAGTCATCTTCAAGATGAATTCACCGTTCGAACTGACTCAGCATCTCATAAGTAGATTTAAAAATGCGTGGTTCAAAGATCAAGAGTAACACCTTCAGGTCAAAAAAGTAAGAATGAAACATAATTACGTCGCTGAAGGTGTACCTCAAACGTACAAACGCGGCGTAATACTCGTCTCAGAATGAAAATTCGTGAATAAACAAAGAAAAAAAATGTTTTCGGATTTCCCGATTATGATTTGAAGTGTACAGTTTAATCGATGTTAAAATTTCTGATTAATTAAGCATGGAAGAAATGCTTTGAAATCGTAAAACAAAACTGATTAAAAGTCAAAAGAAGTAATTTTTAAAAAAATTATTCAGTGGTGTGGGAATCGGTGTAAATTTAGAATGGCATTCAAATGATTTATTTAAGAATAAAACTTAAGGTCGAAGTGAGCTGAATTCATAACTTGCTCTTGTTATTTCCGAAAAAATTTCGGGTTGGAAAATTAAGATTTGACCATGTCTGCAGCCGAATTACCACCTCCCGTTAGAGTTTCTCCTTTTATTCGGGTAATTATTATTACTCAAAAATTAATAGTACATCTAAGTATAAAGTGGAAATATTCATTCCCATATTATTTAGAAAAGTGAATTTTGTTTCACTTGTTCTCACGTTGAAAGCTTAGAGGTCATTCATAAACTAGATAAAATAAAGTGTAAATTAAAGTGTTATAATACTAGGTCCCGCTTCTTTTTAATGATTTTATAATTATATAAAACCATAAGGAAGTACATAAAATAATTTTTTTAAATTTTAATATTTATTGTTAATAATTATACGGTTTAAAGCAGCCTGATGGTGTTACACTGATAAAAAAAAATTGTCTGTTATCTTAAAATGTGCTATTTGTGATAAAAACTGACCAGTTCTATGAGGTCATCTACTGTTTAATAATGTTGTGCTGGTTAAATTTAGAAAATATTTTTAGATTTCTCTTTCAGAGTGTTCTGTGAAAATATGCTCTCTTTTTTGTATAAATTCCTCTTAATTTCTAGACAAATTAAGGCTCATCCAAATCATAAGATTTTTATGGAGAGTTCTGAACTCTGAAAACTTTGTGTGGTATCTTTTTCTATAACGTAAATCTTGTAATGGATGATCATAACATGCATTTAATAAATTACCATGCTTAAATTGCAGGCATTATAAGCATTGTATAGCAATTGAGACAACGTTTTTTTGCAACAACTATTTTTTTGTTTATTTTTTTTTACAATTTAATTTAGGGATGAAAATTGAGTTAATCATAATTCTACATTAACTATAATATTGAATAAGAATTATATCGACTGCGCTATAACCTTTATATATTAAATTTATTACTTTTTAATCTGTACCATTTACTTAAACAGGCCTGCAGATATGGAGCTCTAGCAACTGGCTTTACATATGGTGTTCTGAGATACAGTAAGTTATAATGATTAATGAATATATATATATATATGCACATTGATATCTCAGTTTAATATAGATTCTAGTTTTTTTTCTCTGAAACTACCCCATGTTATTTTATTCCAAAATTTTCTCTTATTTCCTGATCCAAATCCTACTTTTTGATTGAATTATTTTCAACATGCACTCTAAAAAATTGCTGTGTTTTCTTTCCCACACCATGAGTGAAAGGATTAAAATCTCTACCTACATAATGTGCCCTTTATTTTGGCAAGGATGTAAAAAATGTTAGGTTGCCAATTAAGATGACTGATTTGATAAACAATGCTATGAAGTAGTTAGTTACTTTCCTTTTTTATTTAAATTATGAGATTTACCAGGCATGATTGTTTAATCTAAAAAGACTTTCTATTAAACTTTTATGGATCGAAATTGTTGAATCTGATTTGAATTCTTATATAAAGAACTGTTTCAAATTAACTATACCATGCATTAGGTAATAAAATTTGAGCACACAATGCCTTTGAAGAAGACATCTGACAGAATTTTTTAATTTAAAAAAGCATACTACAGTTTTGTTAGTAGCAGGAGTAGGTAGGAACCTAGTTACGTCACTAACATAGGTACTTGCGTATTATCGCAACCAGGTTGGCGCGATTTGTAAGTTGAGTAAGAATACGTAGGTACCCTAACATATTAAACAAAAGAATTTTGTTTGTTTGAATAATTCACAAGAAATTTAATAAATCGTGCATGTTATGAATTCGGCATCCGAACAAATTTATACTTTACTCATGCCAAAATCTTTTATCTTAAAAAAATATCTTATGGCTTTGGCAGTAAAAGTGGGAAAAGGGAGCATCCATCATTCTTAATAGCTTCATAACTAGAAACTGAAGTTTTTCTGGAGAATAAATTGTAAGGTTACTTAATTCAACTAATTATTCATTTAATTATGGAAAGATTTAAAAACTTCTATAAAAAAAAGGCAACTTTTTAGTGATGCCATATGTACTCCAAAATGTAGGTATTGAATTTTCCAATATGGTATCCCCAATAATAAGATTATAATATTATCCCAGTCGTCAGATATTGGATTCTTGAACAATCAAAGACTTATCAAATTATTGCAGGAAATCTATGAAATGAACAATGAATTGTAAAGGATTCTATTAGAATGGCATGATAATATTAAAACAAAAAACTGTAAATTAAAGACAATATTTTTCAAAAAGCTCTAGCAGATGTTTTTAATTTATTTTTTATTCTGACAAAACTGTTGGACACATTATTTAATTAGCATAAATTAATTCAGTAAAAATTGCTAAAAGATAAATATTTTCTTTTCACTTCAAAAATACCACTAAAATATTTTATTAGTAGTAATAATACTATCAGTTATAAAACATAATTTAATTAAATTCTTTAATGGATGCTTATTTGTCAATTATTTTTTAGTTTTCATTTCATATAAATTATATTAGATGTATGACTCAAAAAATTTTTTAAAAGAAATTAATAATAAAGTTACTAGGAGAATTATTCCACTTACTTTATTGGATTACCATATTGGCAACACACTTGGAGGTACATTTATTAGAATCACTTAAGGGAAATTTGACTTTTTTTTTTCTCTTGTTTTACGATGCAAACAGATGTGTTCTACTATTCATCCCCTTGTCCAAATCATGTCTCTTGTGATAACATAAATAAAAAAATAAAAATAAAAAAAATTAAGTTCCAAATGTGTCATCTTCTTGGCCATGTAACTACCAAAACTATGCTGTGTATATAATATTCAAAAGTTAAGTTGAAGTGGGTGCTTAAATCTTAGTAACCACTTCTGACATTTTAGCAACTTGCCCTCCTTTGACATCAATACCAGAATGTAGATTTCAATGTTTTTTTAATTTTATATAAAAAGGGAAACTTTTAAAGAAAAACAAGTATCCTTTATTTAATCAGCATTTAAAAGTTTTATCCTTTATAATGATTTTTGTAGGCATTTTGTAAATTTTTGATCAACATTTTTAATTTTATTACGTGGAAATATTTCACTTGAAGGTCCTTTTAAAGATCTGAACATTCATCCCCTTACCATTGTAAAGAATAAGCTTACATGCTTTAGGAACTTTTTAAATAAATTCATTTATTAATAAAAATTAATCTATCCACAAAACATTAGAATTTTTATTCTTGATTCTATTCTTTTCATATAAACAATGCACTGCTATTGTTTATTTTATTTACTGATCAGCTATTATATATTATGCTGTGATTGAATTATAGTCAACATGGTATGTACCATATTTATACAATAACTTAAAGTAATTTGGACAGTTTTTTACCCCTTTCATATTTTTTATTATTAATCCTTTTTTTAACCTTAATGATAGGATATTAAGAATATTTTATATGCTTCATAAATTTTAAGAAAAAAAATCAAAGCTATCGTGTCTTCTAATGCAAGATATCATTTCTGTTTCATTAAAAAAAAATCTTGATGTACATTTTTAAAGATTTTTTTACAAGTTTAGATAAGTAAAGACAATCAAATTACAACATATTTATTGATATATACTTCCATTTCTTTATTTTCTGATAAGTTTTGTTCACAAAAAAGAATAAAACTCTGTAATTGAATAAATTAAAAAAAAATTATGAAGTAAAACTAATTTTACTTTATCACCATGAATTTATCAAAAATATTTATTTTTCTTCTGTTTGAAATCTTTACTGTTACTTAAATATGTGTTAAGCTTTTTGTGTTTTGATATAATTTTTTCCCTCCTTTTTCTGATAATGAGAATTTGTGGCATTTTGTAGAATATCTGAAGAGGAAAGAGACAAAGAGGAGAGAATTTGAAAATAAACAGAAAGCCATTCTTGATGCTAAGAAAGCAGAAGAGGCTAAAGTTAATCAACGAAGTAAGTTCATTGAATATATTTTGCTAATTTTCTGCTAAGAAAATTTGAGCACATTGAATCATTTGAATACTTTTTTTGGTTCTAGAGTTTTGGTTTACTTAATTTCTTCTCTTGTTATTATGTATTAAGATATTATAGTGGTATTGTGTATTAAGATCTTGTAGTATTGTGTCTTGTAGTAGTGTTATTAAGATATTGTTACATTTTTCTAGCTTATATTTTTATCTAAATAGTTATTACTTCATAATTATTAATATATTGATATATTTTGTTCCTTAAGTTATGCATTTAGTTTTTAAAGTTGAATTCATTAAAGTGCATGTTTTTTTTAATATAATTTTTGCATACATAGTTTATTTGAATAAAATGCTCTACATCTTTTATGGCATTTCCTCATTTCTTTTTATTATTTTTTTTAACTTCATCGTGGAAGGCATAAAAGCAAAAGATTGCTAGTTGCTTTGATTATGATGCACGAATCTTTTGATTTATATATTCAGACTTTATTACCTGTCCAACCTGGCATGCAGTTATAGTTATAATAATTTTCAAAAATACTGGCATAATTCCATTAAATGATGTTTTAAAATGTGATGTGGTAATTTATTTATATATAATGGGGGATTTGTTAACATTTTTTCAGAGGAATGTGAAATATGCATATATATTTAATGTGCATAATTTTGTTGTTAAAAACCATCTTTAAGACTCTTCTTCACAGCTAATTTATCATAAAATGTAAGTAATCTATTTTTAGATAACCTTAGAAAATCTCCCATTCACTTTTCTGTGCAGTTTTGTGTTTTAAGATCTGTAGAAACTCATTAATAGTTTTCATAAATTACACATGACCTTGCACATGAGATTATGTATGTTAATAAAATGGAAACCTCAGAAATGATTATATTTTAATAGTGTGCATTTATTTTACTTGGTAGGTAACACAATAGGTTCACACAATGAATTTAGAAAAGAAAAGAAGCTGAAAATAGAGATGTTAAGAAATGAGCTTAAGGCAATGAAATTTCAAAGTTCTTTACAAATAATTTTGTTAATTTATATAAAGGTTATTTCCACGATTCTTCCTGAACTTAGCTTTTTACTAAATTAGGGAAGTAAAATTATTCCCCCTCCAGTCGTCTACACATTTATTTTTAGATCAGTGAAGATCTTTAAACTCATCGGGAAAATAATTTTATATCAATTAATAAAGGTATATTGATTAATTGTGTTTTTAATTAAGAGAAAAAGTTTGAATAATCAAAGAAATTTTTAAAAAAAGAGAATTAATAGAAAAGTAGCTGATTTTTAAAAATTTCTAAAAATGTAATATATTATGCTGGAGATACAGAGAAATTTCATTTGAATGATAATTGCTTATTGTCTATTATGGTCCACACTTTACCTCTTCATAATTAGAAATGACATTATAAGGAAGTCTCCCAAAAATACAAAACAAAATGCACAATAAATTTTTAAATTCATGTTTTAAGGTTCATTGAGTCACCACTATGACTCCATATATGCCAAGTTTCATGCCTGTAAATGGGATTGACTTATGTGGACTCTGCAACTCCCTTTTTTTTAAAGAGTAAATGTAACTGACTAATGAAAACTAGAAAGTGATTTTAATAAAATCAGTATGGGTTTAAAATTTTATTTTACCATTTTTCATTATCTAAAATTTCTATGTTCATCTTTTCATCCTCCATATTCAATTAGATAATAAAAGTTCTATTTTCTTGTTATTTAATATTTGATTTTATCATTTTTAAAGCATTATTAAAGAAGTAAAATAAGACAGTCTGATTACTATATAAATAATGATGTGGTGAACTTTTTACTGCTTGCTAACATAACTAGTAATTCTTCACATTAGTAAAATCTATGAAAAGTCTTATCATTATGTAAGAAGTTTTAATGATTGCAAACACATATACACATCATGTTTGTGACTAAATGAAACTTAATAAAATTTCTAAAGTTCTAATTTATTTAATAATTTTGATATTTTGTTTTTTGGAAAATTAAATCTTATTATCCGAGTTTTAGTCATCATTTACTTAGTGACCTCTGGAGTTTCCATGGAGTATTTTCAACTGTTAATATGAGCTCAATTAAAAAAAATATATACTTGTTTAATTTGAAAATATATATAAAGCTCCAACAAGGAATCGTTTCTCAGTTTCGCATTCCACTCCTCCTGCTTTTGTTCATCTTGCAAATCACGCTACACTACCTATCTACTTTTACAGTGATATTATCTTGTTTACATCAGGGTCAGGGAAATGAAACTTGCCCAGATTGGTGTTCAAATATTTGCACAAAATATTGCTCTCTAGACAACTTTAGTCAAAATTGATTGAAATTAAGCATAAACATTTTTATCCGTCATTTCTTTCTTTTTCAAAATGAATTGAATCATCTCCAGGTTGACTATTTAAAGGTAGAGGATAGTACTAGGTTATTTTAATGTTTTCTTATCTCATCATTCAAATGTGGATTTTAAGTAAATATTTATTACTAGATAAACCAAATATTTTCATATTTATATAGTAATCAGACTGTCTTATTTTACTTCTTTTGTTATATTATAATGATGAATTTTCTATCCTTTGCATTAAATTTTTTCAAGTAATGTTCATGAATAAACACATGCAAATATATGTACCGATTTTGCACATTTCATAAAATACATATTGATAAACTGATTTTAGACCTCTCATAATATATTCATTAGGATTCTGTAATTATAACTTAAGAAAATCTGATCTGCTTGTTAATATTAGTCGGAACATTTGGATTTGATTGGATTTTTTAAAAATTTTATATTATTTTGATGTTAAATGTCCGATTTGCATATAATTTTTCACCTGAAATCTTTCAAGATTTTATTTCTCAGAAAAAGTACTATTTATTAAAACCATATATTTTGCTCTATTTCACTAATAATTTTTTTTTATATTTTAGATGAAATGATATATCTTGCTAAAGAATGTGGCATCAAGCCCCCAGAAGGATTTTGAAGACCAATATAGAAATTTTGTAGTAAGATGCATTGTTTAAATTGTAACCATCAAATATAAGTTTTGTATTTGTTCATAGTGAATAAATTAAACTATTGTATTGAGTATTGAATCATTGGAGCAAACTATTATTATTACATTTCATTGAATTTTTTATGAACAGAATATATAATTCTCTCTAGACAGCAAATGTTTTTTTGTAAATTGTCTAGAAATTCTGGAAGCTTACATTTGATTACTGATTGATACTTTTGACATACATTAGGTTTCAATGTCTTTTTAAAAAAAATTATAACAAGTTAATTTCTTCTTATTCTATTTTTCTTTATTATTTAATCTATTTTTTTTCCTAAACATAAATTTTTTTATGGTTTTGTAATGTTAATGATATTGTTATAATTATGATGGATAAAATTTTCTGTTTATGTGCATAAGAAAAGTTAACGTAATGCATATTTCTGAAAATTAAACGTAATACATATTTCTGCTGGTGAATAAAAAGCATTATTTAATCCAATGAACTTGGAATTTTTTATAGTGCTTAAGTAGTAGGTTTCATATGCTATATATATATATATATATATATATATATATATATATATATATATATAAAAGTTCTTACTTCTTTAAATACCTGATGAATAAAATTGTAAAACATTTTCACACTTGATAATCTTACATGTTCACTAGATTTTTTTTTTATTTTTTATACATTAAAATGTTGAGAAATGATATTTTGCCTTTTAAACATGCATATTTTGCATGGAAAAATTAATTTCCTTTTAATATTTCAATTTAGAAGGCTATTTTTTTATAATGCAGTTCTTAATTAAATAAAATAAAGTTTTAAAGCAGAAAAAATTTTTGTCATTATAAATATGTTATGGTACATTGAATACATTATAGTAAAGTATGAATTCATTTTATCTAATAATTTCTTTTAAATGCAAAAAGTTGAGAATCAGTTTAAAAATATAGATTGTTTTTAATTGTATATCACACAATTTTATTTATTTGCTGTTTGACATCATCAAAATAATCGGATAAGTCAGAATAATCAGATTAACATCTATTGATTTTTATCAATAAATATTATTTATTACTTGTACTCATTGATGCAACATGCATGATTTTGGTAAAGATGAATTATGGATAAATGATTTAAATTCCTGTCTCTAAACAAATAACAATTCTGGCATTAAAATTTTAATGAGAGTTTATATTTTCAATGATTGAACTATTGAATTGAATTTGTATTACTTTTGTGCTTGGATAGTCAATTAAAATTTAATGTAATTGCTGCTTGCAAGTTCCTAAATTCTGTGAAAAAAATTTATAAAGTGTAGAGATGTTAAAGAAAAAAAAAAGTTTTTAAAACTTTTTTAGTTTATTTATTGCATAAAATGGAATATAAACGTATTTCTTTCAACAGGATAAATTTTGTGATGTTTTGCTATTTTAAACATTTTTCTTGAAGATTATATTAGGGTAGAATTTGATCAGCTACAAAAACATTGAACTTTTGAACGAATTAGATGCACTATTTATTGGATCTACTATAATATAATACAAAATTTAGACTTGTAAAAAAAAGAATTTAAAGAAAATGACAACATTTAAATTAAGCATATCTGCTCTGGGTTATAAATATAAATTAATATAATTTTAATGGTCATAATATAAATAATACTTAATATCTTAATTAGGCTGTAATATCTTAATTGAATAAATGCTATAAAATGCATTTAAAAATAAATATTTAGCATCCATTTCCGAACAGATATATTTTGAGTTCAAATTATTTGTTTCATTTTTAAGCTTATAAAAGTTTTAAATATTAATATTTATAAAGGTTTTAAAAGTACTGTAAAGTTGCTTTTACATTATTCCTGGAAGATATTTCAG
This sequence comes from Argiope bruennichi, assembly GCF_947563725.1. NCBI lineage: Eukaryota > Metazoa > Arthropoda > Arachnida > Araneae > Araneidae > Argiope > Argiope bruennichi. The sequence continues at coordinate 65,516,882 of NC_079154.1, forward strand.
CTGTTTAAAATAAATAAAGCATAAAAAATTTGCTTGAATTGTAAATATATTTGAAAATAAAAGATACATAATTCTTTTATTATGTTTAAGTAGATATTTGTTGATAATATATTTCAGTTTAGGGTACAGAAAACAATTTATTCCAAAATGACATGCTTAAAGCAAGTATTTTTTATATATTATAATATGACAGTATTTATAGAAGTATTAACAAAAATTGTGTAAAAAGATGGAAAACAATGAAGAGCAACGGAATGCTAGAACAAATCGAATATGAAAATTATGATTATCGATTTACTACTTCATAATTCATTGTGAACCATGATTCATGTTTAGGATAGCGTTAAATCAAAAATTGATATAAAAAAATCGATTTTTTTTTTCTCTTGATAAATTGAAAATTGGCACAGACAGTCTTATCCATTTGTCATAATTAGTAAAAAATAAAAATTTTAGTTACATTAATAAAAAGTTGTTCTGTGATCCGAACTGCTTATGTTATAAGCATTGAATATTTTAATTTTAAACCATTTTCTATGGTTTAGAATAGGATATCAAGGAAGATTAACAAATTACTGCATTGCAAAATGCCAGTTCAGTGGTTTATTATCAATATTATATCTTATGTTTATAGATAGGTCTACTTATTTCTTTTCATCTCAGATGTTATCATTCTTTCTATGCTTTAGTAATGGAGAAGTACAACAAAGTTGAAAGAGTGAAATATTATTGGTTTTCTTAAAATTAGTACTACTGTGCAAATGCAACAAAATTTCTGCAACCCCCCCCCCCCGAAAATAGACACTATTTATGTTAACTTTGGTCTGATTGATGTGAACATGCTAATTAATATAAAACAAGAACTGATTTGTCAATGGATATTTTAGTTGTATTGTGCTTTTCTTAAAAAGATAGATAAGGAAGAACAGTTATATTTAACATTTGTAAAAATGATAAACTTTTCAGGGTCTTTCACTAATAATAATGTGCAATCTGATATTCATCTGTGCAATTACTATTAATAAACATTTTTTTACCCAACTCATTTTTGCCCATTATCCATAAACGATTTCTAATTATTCTAACCCCAGTTTGAATTTTGTGGGCATGTTATAGCAACATCAGTTTCTTTGATGTCATATAGAATTTTTAGCTGTGGCTACTTTTTTTTTACATGGTAATACTTATAGCCTGACATATTACTTCTAAAATACATAATATAATGTATGAGAAAAAAATTGTTCAAAACGTTCTATCAGGGACATTATTGTAGTTAGAGCTACCAAATTTGACACATATTTATTTCTGGATAATAAGTGCTCATTCAGAAAAGTCTTAAATTTTTATTTTAAAAATTAATAATAAAACAAACAAAAAAATTTTTAAGTCAATTCCTACTTTCGCAAGAATTGAACTCATATTCTTCACCTTCACGTGAAAAATACTGAAATCCTTGTATTTTACCGATTGAGCTAGTGTCTGTTGATTTCAATTTTCATTACAAAGTGCTAAAACTCTATTTAAAGTATTAAAAATTAATTAAATTTAATAATTAGTGAATTAATATTTGAAAAAAAAAACTGTATTAACATCAAGTGTCATCTACTACAAGTTTAAAATAATGTATTTGAACTTGAGTGGATGAATAAAAAGTATTTTATTAATGAATAAAAATTTGAACAATATATATAAATATATATGGGGAACTAATAGTAGTAATTGAAAAACTTGTCTACTACTTCACATATTACTATGCAAAAACTTTTTTCACCAGTTTGAAATTAAAAAAAAAAAAAAAGCACCTTTCAATGTTAAAAATTTTACTTCCATACAGTTTTTTTCTCTAATTAAAAATATTTTAAAATTTTATATATATATATATATAACACTAATGTACATGATACAGAAATCGCTTTTATTACTTATTGTCGAATGATAGCAGTCAAATATGAACAAATCACTATATATATATCATACTATATCACCATTTCAGATAAAAAAAGTTACACGAACTTTTTTTACAGCAACATTTAATTCAATGCTTCATTAATTAATGAAGCTGCAAAGTGTTATGAGAAGTGCTTTTTTACAGGATTCAACAAAAATTCCATTCACTCAGAGGAAATGAGATGCAAAAGAAATAAGAAAAGTAGGCGTCAAACAAAGCTTAATCGAATGCGGAAATGGGTGTAAGCATTGTCAAATGCGTAATCGCTAGGATTTGTTTATGGAAATTGATGACCATATACATCAAAACTGTTGTCTCAATTTTTTAACATTATTTTAAAACTGAAAAAAAAATTACCTTTTTAATGATATCGATTTTATTTCTGTACACTGTTTTCTTTACATTTAATACATTTTTTAATGTTATAACATTTGGTAACAATTTTTAATATTGCGAAATAAAATTCACGCATCAAAAATTCAATTGCGTGTTTTTGCCAGTGTTAAGATTAAAAGGGAGGAGGAGAGGAGAATGCGTTCTTTGAATATTAATTTCGAAGTAGGATTTTCACTTCTATTTTGTAGTAAATACATCAGTTACATGCTTATAATTTGACTTATTACAGTTAAATTTATATTTTTCGTTTCCCGGTATTACCAAATGAAAAGGTGAAATAAAAAAAAATATATACATTCTACCTAAATATTTAACAGTAAAAAATGTCAATAAGCTGGTCGCCGAAATCGGCTAGTTATTTTTTATTTTAGATATTGGATTTCTACTCTCGTGCATTACGAAGATATTAAAGACATTTTTTTATGTGCATGCTTTTCCTGCCATATAAATGAAAAGTAAAGTTTGAGGGGGGGAATGTCTATATTTTATACGATTAATTAGCCAAGTCGAACTGTCATTAAAAGTTGCAAAATATATATAAAAAATATAAGTATCCGCGATGGTTAATCGCCTACAAATTTACCTTTCGTTTCTGATTGCTATTTGAATTTTAGTGTTATATAATTTAAAAAGTTCGAGTAGACCATCATTAAATCAGGTTTCGAGGTGAAAGGAAAATTTTCTTTTGTGGAATGTTCTTGCTTCCAACTTTATTCTCTATTCTCTTTTGTAAACAATGACCATCTATTGTCCGCCGCTTGGAATCTTGTTCTATTGACCCGTCCACGTGACTTTTCATTTTCAAGATCCACCCATAAGTGAGTTTAGTTATATGTGTCAGAACCTTGTAATTGGTATTCCCGGCGTTTTTTTTTTTTTTTTTTTTTTTTGATGCATCGTTACCTTATGTGGTGGAATTTCGCTAACCACAATCGAATTGTTTATGTAAGTGAAAAGATAAAGCCAAAGGTGAGAATAATGTTGAATCATTATGCTAAAAAATTTATTTTACTTTACCATAAACAAAGGGAGAAGGATTGTCGTCATGAAATAATCCATCTTGGCATTTCAATAAATCTAACGATACGCGAGATTTTGATAATTAAACAAGAAAAAAAAAAGCAGCTTTTTATTTTCATTTTTACATCTTCTAGAGTACCAAATGAATATAAAAGAATAAATGAAATACGCTTTTTGTTAGTGTATTAAAGAGAAAAAGGAAATCATGTTTTTATCAACCAATGCGATTGGTTTCCTCAATAGTTTCTCGCACACTCTCTAATGAATATGTTATGCCAGAGAACGCCTTACATGGCACTGTTATACAAAAGTTACGAAACATAAACTTTTGGTGTGAAGTGGGCATTTTAACTGAATCCATTGTGTAATAAATACTTGGCGAGTTATTTGACGATTGATCCCTGGAATGCAGTTAATAGTATCCAAAAATCGAATTTGTGTTTTAGACACGTTTTTTTCAACCGATTGAAACCGAAATTTGACTCACAACTGCACTTGTAGTCAGAAAATTCCATACCAACAAATTTGATTATATTTAAGTCATTGCGTTATTTGAGTTATCCCGTTTACATGTTTCTGAAAATACAGACAGACAGTCAACCCGCAGTTGGATTTGGCTCAAAATGTGGCAAGTGTCTACACTGCAGATGCCAAAATCTGTGTACTGAATTTTATCTATTTATTTCTCTTCGTTTTGTAACAACGTGTTAACTTATATTCGAACAGCCGGACAGATGGACTTCATTTGAACAGATTTTGCTCAAAATTTGATAGAAATTTGCAAATTTGGTAAAAATCCAAACAAACATATATAATTAAAAAACTGTGTTTTGTGAACTCGGGTGTGTGTGTGTGTGTCTAAAACTTGGAGTTTCGTAAAAATCCCGAGTTGATTTTTTTTTTTTATGATTACTGTACTTTCTCTATATTACGGATACGAGAAAGTAAAAATCTGGAGATCAAAACAAAAAGTGAAAAAGTATGAGAGACAGATAAGTGCTATCACTGTCTCTCCGACCCGCCCGAAGGCACACGGATAAATGATACTGAATGACCGGACCGCCGCAACAGCAACACTGGCGGGAACTGTGATTGAGTCCTAAGGGCCATCACCGGCCTCGGTACAACCCTTCCCGAAGGAAGTATATTCTGTCATCGATGAGAGAAGCCAGATCCCCCCATCTTTTTCTGTACCCTCCAGAGTGGCGAGATTCAACCACCATACCGGAAGGATCTCATCCTCATTTCGAGGTGCCCCCCCGGGGGGTTATGAGAGACATATAAAAGTAAATTGGGATTGTAATGACATTTATAATGCATTTTAATTTTTATATAAAAAGTGCTTAATTTTTTTGCAATATCTATTAAGGATTTATAGCCATTTCATATTACTTTCTGCACCTAATGTTTTTACGATTTTTAATTTGATCCCCTGATAAAAATTATTTCTCTTCTTTAGTGTACTGATAATCGCAGTTAAAAAAAATGTTTCTTGCATTTATTACTAGCTGTCTTCGGCGAACACATTTCATACGGAAGTGTTAACGGTTGCTAAAAATTTCGATTAAATATTTTATGTATCTTTATCTTAATGGATTCCACAGTAAAATATTTTTAAAATTCAAGTTTTATAGACATGCAATATGTACTATTTCAGAAGCTATGCACCATTCCATTCATAGTGCCTGTTATATATTTATACATTCAATTATAACTGTAGCAATATTTCAAAATGGATACACTTTAAAAATTTCTCAACATTTCAAAAATTTGCTCGATTTTAAAATTAAGCTTTAATTAAAATGGAATTTCAAAACTTTTATTAAAAGCATATATTTACTGAAATCTACTCAGTATCAAAAAATAAACCGAATCTTTATATCTTGATCATCAACAATGAAAAGAAAGGCAGGATAAAATTTTGGTATCAACAACGAAAGCGATTTGTGTTTTACGTCAACAGCAAAATATATTATTGCAGAATATTTTAAAAATATTTTTAAAAAATAGAAGAAATTGCTTAAGAAAAAAGATTTGCATTATTGAAAAGATATTTTTCTGAATTTCAATATGATGTAAAATTTATTTTTGTGCTGTAATACTTTCGAAAGTTATCGCGATGGAACGAAAAGAAAAGAAAAAGCTTAACTTTTAATTAGTAAAAATTCTAATTAAAAATTTCAAAAATATCACTCCAAGATGCACATTTAGTAGCACATTCAATATTTCTCCAGATCGAACTATTTGGATTTGATATTGAGGCAGATAGTCATTCAAAGTTTATATGTGCTAAATTTGATTGTTCTTGATCAAACGATCTGGCTGGTTTGTAAAGCTCTAATAAAAGCTCACGCACGCAAACCCATACACATTCTTTTTTATTATTTGTAGATACAGAAATTTCTCTATTTTTTAATCTTGATAACTTATGATATTCATTATTAGTCGGGATAGCGACTTAACAGCGGCGGTGGACTAGCCAAGTTATCAGTGCGCCTGATGGCTAGTGGATCCCTTACCGTCAAGGCAATATGTCTTCTAGGATGAGTATGTTGGTTCAATAGTTCTCCAGATCGAACTATTTGGATTTGATATTGAGGCAGATTAAATCTTAGTGAACGGGGGCAAAATAAAAATCTTTAAAGAACAATCTGTCTTCTACATGAATATTTAAAAGTGTGGATTTCGCTTGAATAGAGTTTGACAGAAAAATGCAAATTTAATGTTAAAATTACACGCCAAATTCCATCGCTTTTGCTCCATGGGATTTCGCATTATCATGTCTTTAATCAAACGCATATACAGACATAATTTCAAAAATATGTTTATGGACTCAAGATGGTCTGAAAGGTGGAGATTCATTAAAATTTCGAAGTGGAATTTTCTGGCAATTATAAATGTTTCTCTTTTCTTCGTACTCGAGAAAATAATAAAAACAGAATTTTAAAAGCACAGTTCCATTAGTGAATTGAAAAGAAATTTTTTCATCCTAATTATTTTCTATTTTTAATCTTCGATTCATAATTCTTTTTTATGAACATTTGTAGAATTTTAAAATAATTTTTCTCCTTTCAAATTCATTACCAGATGGCGCCACGCATATAAAATAAAATTTAGTTTATTCGATTAACTAATAATTAATTTCTTAAAACATTAAAATAATGTATCATCATTAAAAAAACATAAGTCAAAAAATTTGGAACTCTACTACATCAGCAAATGACTGAAAATACAAACAAACAAAAGCATCCATTTCTTCGAAGATAAATCAAATTAGATAAAGTGTTTAAAATCCAACACTGACCACTTTGAAGATGTTGCAAAATTTGAGCGGTGATTGACATGAACTATATAAAAAAAAGTAGATTTGAACCTTTAATTCGAAACTTTGTTAATGGTAACTGAATCGAACTACTCTGTTCTATTTTTAAAAATTTGCACTTAATTATTGCAAAGATAACATGTATGCGAAAAAAAAAATATTAATCATTATTTAAGCGGGTGCGTGCATTAACACAAACAATGAAAAGTATTTAAAAAAATATACTTAAAAGTATGTTAGAAAATTTATTAAAATTAGAGAAAAAATGTACGCAATTAATACTGATATAACAGAATGCTTTCTTTTTAATTTTAAAATGATCTGTGATAGCAGGTTCTAAAGTTACCGAGAAGAAACTTATTTCGATAAATTTTAGCATCTTATCAAAATTTTGAAAGACTTTTTCTTAATAAGCATCTATTTATTGAGAAGTTGTTACCTGCCAAATCTGGCAGTTGAAAGTCCAACTAATTCCTCTTTAGAACGTTTTGCACAATATTTAATCATGTATGTTATAATTAACTGATAATATACCAATATATAAACACCATCATGTTAATAAAGATAATGCAAATAACCAGGGTACATAATGAAAGCTTTTCGTTCATTCAATTTTTTGCCTTTATCTGCCTTTTTTAAACTCTCCAAACCTGAAAATTAACTCAGAATTTCAAATACACAAAGTCATGTGCATATATCTCAAATAATTGAATCCCTAGGCGTATAAATTTTGAAAATATTTACAGTCTCGCGACAAGCGTTCTCAAACAATCATTACGTGTGTAATTTGAGTCAGTTAATTAATGTGCTGTCTGCCCAAATGTAAAATGGATTTACAATTTCCAAAACCACGAGAGCGTCGCAGATTTTAGCAGTGGTGCGTGTATTCGCAGTTGGACCCATTTCCGTAACCATGGAGCGCAATCGATGATCGCGACTAATTTAATTACTTAATTGGAAATTTTGCGAAATGATGCCACTGACAGTATCGAAATTTTGGACGGAAAATGGTACATCACCATATTTACTAGTCAAATATTAATTCCTTTTGCAAATGTGTTTGACATTCTTTTATAGAGATGCACAATGCTCCAAATTTTATATAACAAAGAATATCTTCGTGTTAAGATGAAATATCTTTACTAATGATAGAGGAAAATGTGTGTATGTGTCTGGCTGTTGGCACCCTACAAGTCGGATCGTTTAGTTTTAAGCTGAGGAATTTGGCACAAATATACTTTGAAGGGGGGAGGGATGTGCACCTTTGGCCGATTTTCTTGAAATTTTAATTAGAATTTTATTTATTAAAAGCTAATTTTTTTTGTCGTTTCTTGCTTATGAAAATAATGTCTGATAAAGACATATTTAGAATTATGATTACTCATAATTTAAGATGGACGCATGAAATTGATGTGCTGCCTTTACAATAAATTTGCCTATCAAATTTTGAACAAGACCTATTCACAGGAAGCCTGTCTGACTGGCTGTCGGAGAAGAAAGGAAAATAATAACTACACAATATAAAAAAACTATATAAATGAAATTTAGCATCAAAAATGTATATCCATACCAAATTTTGAACAAAATTTCTCAAGGAATTGTAGAAAGTACACATCCAAGGGTCTGTACTATCACATTTATGTAAACTCAAGAACACGTGTAAAGAAAATTTGATACACAAATTAAGCATCTGTATAGATCCATATCAAATTTTAAACCAAATCTTTTAGGAGTTGGACCATCTATTTGTCTATATTTTTCCATATATGTAATGTATACACAAATTAAGCATCTGTATAGATCCATATCAAATTTAAAACCAAATCTCTTAGGAGTTGGACCATCTATTTGTCTATATTTTTCCATATATGTAATGTATACACAAATTAAGCATCTGTATAGATCCATATCAAATTTTAAACCAAATCTTTTAGGAGTTGGACCATCTATTTGTCTATATTTTTCCATATATGTAATGTATACACAAATTAAGCATCTGTATAGATCCATATCAAATTTAAAACCAAATCTTTTAGGAGTTGGACCATCTATTTGTCTATATTTTTCCATATATGTAATGTATACACAAATTAAGCATCTGTATAGATCCATATCAAATTTTAAACCAAATCTTTTAGGAGTTGGACCATCTATTTGTCTATATTTTTCCATATATGTAATGTATACACAAATTAAGCATCTGTATAGATCCATATCAAATTTTAAACCAAATCTTTTAGGAGTTGGACCATCTATTTGTCTATATTTTTCCATATATGTAATGTATACACAAATTAAGCATCTGTATAGATCCATATCAAATTTTAAACCAAATCTTTTAGGAGTTGGACCATCTATTTGTCTATATTTTTCCATATATGTAATGTATGCACAAATTAAGCATCTGTATAGATCCATATCAAATTTAAAACCAAATCTCTTAGGAGTTGGACCATCTATTTGTCTATATTTTTCCATATATGTAATGTATACACAAATTAAGCATCTGTATAGATCCATATCAAATTTTAAACCAAATCCTCTACGGCTGTAATTCAAAATTGCAACAACGTAGATAAATGAAATTTGATATATAATATTAATAAAATTGTGATTTTGTGTCAAAATTTGTGAGTTCAATCGGTGACAAAAAGGCAACTAAAATACATATTGAATTTTCATCGCAAAACTCTGGCACTGTGAAGATTAAACTCTAATGCGGAGATGGTTGAAAATAAAAATATGAGCACTCGTGGCATTCATAGCTTTTTCCAAGGTCCACAATTTTATGTGAGAGGAAGGGAATAACATCTTTATAAGGTAATATGTGAGAAAGTTTCAGGGAGATCCCACTTACTAATTTTTCCATGCCTTTAATTTTCTGTATAAATATGCCAATTCTCTGCTATTTACGAAATCTAATGTTAAATGGAATTTAAAGTAAAAATATTGCTCCAAGTTAAGAAAAGAATTTCAAATAATAATAATCATCCTGAGATTAATATAAGAATTACCGGAAAATGTTTTTTCTTTCTTCACAAATAACCCCCAGTTCTCCATAAACTTCAGCTTTATTAATAACTAGTGGTTTCTGGCAACCGACTGGCTTCCTGAGATTTTTCTATTAAAATTTCAATTATAAATACTAAGTAGTTTGCCCTTGATGGCTTCCTCAGCAAATAATTTTTGCACTTAAAATTTGATAGACGTGAAATATATATACTGTTTCAAAAATATTCCACCTTCTCTTTTGTCGTACATCTCTCTAATTTTCCGTCATCTCACCTAAAGTTTGAAATTTAATTTGAAAAACGTAAACTGTTTAAATTTCAACTTACACAAAATTATATTTATTTTTGCTGAAGCTAAACATATTTATTTAAAATATAAGAACAGAGAGTAAAATCATTAATCATTGAAATTTTACGTTCGCTGTTGAATTCTTTCATAATTTATGTAATAACTCAGTAATTATTTAATAAAAATTTATCTGATTCAATAAAAAAAATGGCGCTCTAAAAGAAGCTTTTGCTTTTCAAGCAATAGAATAATACTCTCTTCTCAAGCAATAAGAACGATAATTTTGAAATTATCCAAAGAGTCCTGAGCAATAGATGTATAATGGAGAAAGGCCAACATGCTCAATAAAAACTGTTGTTTTATTCTACATGAAAATATAGACATTCAGGCAACAAGATATAGCCGAAGCATACACAAGAACGGCATTTGCAGCAAACAGAAACACACAAGCAAATCATTCATTACCAACTATAACAGAACAGATAGAGCTATAACAGCACAGATAGAGTTCTCAGCAGAAAGACTTCGCACAACTACTCATGTCTGTCGAATTGTCTGCTGCTCTTAATCACTTGAGTTGAAATGCTGATTCACTATTGACTCAATACACGATTCAGTATTGATTGATTTCAACTTCGTCTCGCGGCTTGACTTTCTATAATTTCTGCGGTAGGGCAAAGAATGTTCTAGAAAGTTCATTATAACTTGCGTCCTAATTGACCTATCGTCAAGATTCTAGTAGATTCTGGAATCTTTGATTTTGTAAATTCATCACCAAGTCTCTAAATAGTCGCAAAGATCATTGATTCGGCATCTATTCAGTATCCATCAGAACCATTTATTAAACTGTCTGCCTTATTATGAAACTAACTGCGCTGGCAAGCAACATTATGCCTTCTAAATACTATTTTTATATGTCCAGTTATATTATGTTAAAGAATAGCAAGGTTTAAGTATCAATAGTTTGATTTTTTTTTAAAAAATAATATCTTACTTGTGAAGTTAAACTTTAATTTTAAGTAAATTAAAAAAGTATATTAAAAACTAATTTTAAATAAAAAAAAAGTATTCATTAAGAGAAAATAAGTCGTAACTTTATGCGATCAGCATCAACTATGGAAGAATAATCCAGAATTATATATTTGTAGTAACAATGAAAACGATTACAGTAGTAAAAAATTTTATTTGCAAAATATGCTTAAAATATGTTTAAAATTTAATTAAACGATAGAAAATTATACTAAATCTGTATTATTGAAAAGATATTTTTTAAGAGATATTTTAAGATGTTGTAGGTCATTTTTGTTGTAATATTTTCTGTAGTTATGGTGAAAAAATATCAAAGTTTCATTTAATTTTTAATTAATTAAATTTCTAAATAAAATTTTTAAAAAATTCTCATTTGAGGTGTACATTTCCCCTTTCCAAGTATATTTGAACCAAATATTGTACATCTAGATCTAATAGTCTTTGTAGAGCGTCAATATATACATGTAAACAGAGACATACCTTCATATTTATTATTAGCAGAGATTGAAAGCAAGCACCCCCCCCCCCCCCCACACACACACTTATTTATATTCCTTCTTATAGATGATATTCTTTGGTATTTTTCAACTACAATTGGTATGTATAATTTTTTATGCGAAATTTCTGTTTGATATATAAAGATTTTATTCGTTATAAAGAGACTATTTTATTAATGAAAATACAAAATTCCTGCAAAAAGTTGGTTATGTAGATATATAAAGGTTCGACTATGTATATAAAGATAAGTCGTATAATTTTTAAAGATAGAACGAAGGCTGAAAAACAAACAACATGAATAGATATACGAAAATTCCATTACATTGCCATTTCATCATAACAATCAAATTACCGATAACTGACGATACTTTTTTTTAACTGAAATGATTAGTTATAAAATAAAAATAAATCTATCATTAATGTGACTGCTAAAATCATATTTTAAAATAAATATATATATTTAAAAAACATGGTTTTATTAGTGCATTGAAAAATATAAATTTCTTTTACACAAAAATTCTGTCTACACAAAAATGTAAAAAATTGATAGAAATGCTGTATATAAATTGGAATTCAAATCACGTTTATATATTATTTTCAATATTTAATAAATATATAGGAATTTTTCTTATGATAATAGTATTGTTTATTTATATATTTATGGCATATTTTTCTAAGCCTAACGCTTTTCTGCTTTTAACCCTCAAATATTTTTTGATAAAAAAAAATTATAATAATTAAGATACTAATAAACATGCTTAAAAGAACTTTTTTATTTTCCTTATTTAATAGTTTTTAGTCTTTAATTCAGAATCAATTATAAATTTTATTGAATCTTGTAATAAATTTTTCTCATATCTACTATTATCAGATGGCGCCACTGAAATAGCATCATAATTTAATTTAACTGAAAATAATCGACTGATTGAACTAAAATTAATTGACGAACTGGTAATTTAGTTTTTGAAAATATTAAAACAGTATATTGCCATAAAGAGCAGATTACTGTATGAATTATTAGAACTTTTCCACTTAAGGAAGGGAGTAAAAATTTGATTACAAAATATTTTCTTTATAATACGAACTAATATAAATAGATAATGGCATGTAAAAAGAAAGTTTATTTTTTGGTTTACTGGTATTTTATATAAGTTTATAACAGATCTCGTTTGAAATTTTTTTATAAATTTCTAGAAAATTAATTTCACATCATACTTTTCAAATTTTATAGATTGCCAAGAACTTTAAATGAAGATTCTTACAATCTTACGATCCAACAGAATAAAATGCTACATATTCTTACATCACATCATTAATCTTCTGTTTAGACGTTCGTTTCTAGCAGCTTCAATTATATTCGTAGAAATTTTTCAGATGCAATTTGACATTTTTTTTTTTTTTGATGTGGTATGAAAGGTCATGCCAACAGGAAATTTGTGGATCTCTAATTTGCCTAAATTATACTTCTGGCTGAATGAATTAAAAATGATTAAAGACAGAGTAATTATATTTTCTCTACGCTTTAATGATGTAAATTGAGGAAATTCTGATTAAAAAAATGAAGCTCAATGAGAAACTTTGATTAAAATAAAAGAAGAAATAGAAACTGGTTGAAATGGGTTTCCCATTGTTTTTCGATCCTTATCAACTTTTTTTAGTAAAGTTGTAACAAAATAAAAAATAATAAGTAAAATAATTATGAAAAAGATGAAGAAAGTTACATAAGACAGCCATCTTCTAATTTTGACATAAACGTTTGCCTCAGCAAATTCTTTATACCTCTGTAAATTTTGAAACACTTTCAGTATATCGTATACTTTAGAGCTGTCTACATAAGATTGACAACTAAAATAGCTGTTGCCATAATTTAGAAGCTAAATTCATGTACAAATTATAAACAAGATCTATATTCCATACTTTAAAAACGAAATTAACAATTGTTTATTAAGATTTAATTTTTTTTTTCATTCGTTAAAATTCATAATTCCTTGGTGGTTTGGTTGTAAGATCTTAGCTTCGGGACAGAAGGTTCCAGATTCGAAACCCGATTTTTTGCAAGAAATGCTTTGTGTTTTTGAGTCTATTGAGCGATGAATCCAAAGCCAGCTTACATGGGGAGGGGATTCTGGCTGGAGGGAGGATGTTATCAGATATAATCCTCATCACCTGATTTCGAAGTCCGTTCGAAAAAATAACTTTCAAGTTGGTTTGAAATGAGATGTTAATTTAACTTGAAAATTCCTGGTGTCAGGACTGAAACGGTCGCGGGTTCGAGATCTGCTATCTATAAAGATCCAACAGATATGGGATCTCGAGCAGGTGAAATTCGTCAAGAGTCAAATGTCCCAGCTCTTGTGTTGTTTTTCTAATTTAACAGTGGTTCTAAAATATAAGATACGTCTTGTTGTTGTTGTTTCTAATGGCACTTGTCATAGACAAGACCATTGACTTTAGAAGTCAGTGATTTTAAGCCAAGGGGGCGTCTCTTGTTTTTCAGTGGCGCCCTTTAGGGCCAAGAGTACAACCTAGTTACACACACGTCACGACCCTTTTTACGGGACGGACTTCATTCATGCATTTCATTCACAGATCGTAATTCAGACCTGAATAAGAGATCGATCACCCCTGATCCAGTACTACCAATGGTATTACTCTCTACATGGAGGACTTTGTGACCGCTACAGATTTATACGTGCGTCAGCCGCCACACACACGAGGAGTCTTCCGCCGGCGGGGTTCGAAATCGCGACCCAAGGGACGCGAATCCAACGCCCTATCAACCAGGCTATCCCGGGCCTAGATACAACTTTAAATAACTTCGCAAAAGGTACATCAATCTGATAAATGAATGAAATTAGACAACCATTTCCATTACTTTCTAGTATATGTAGTATAAAATATAGTAATCGTCGAAAAAAGCGAACAAGAAATTTTAATGAATCTCCATATTTTAGACTTCCCTGAATTCAAAAAAACACATTTTTGGAATATGTCCATCCGTCTATATGTCTGTGATAAAGATACTTCCAAAATGCTTTGAGCTGGACGGTTGAACTGTGGTATGCGCTCTTTACACCAAATTTGCAGATTTCGATTAAATTTTGATTAAAATCTGTTTAGAGGAAGTCCGTTTGTCTGGCTGTTCGAATATAAACTACCACGCTAGTTACCAAAAAATGAGAGCTAGATAGATAAAATTTAAAACTCAGATTCAAGTATTTTTTGCTGTAGGAAATAGTTGTTTCATTAGAATAAAAGGTTAATTCTGATAAATCTTTTTTATAAAGTTTGGTATTCATTACTTTAAAAATGTTTTGAACAGTCAATTGTAATAAATGGCATATTTATTATACACGTAGCAAATATAACATTTAAAAATACCGCAAAAATACTTAATGTGTTAGGGAACATTTCAACGAATAAAAGTCGCATAAAAAGATTTTTCTAAATGGACATAAAAAGGTGGAAAAACATTCTTTGTAAACCGGATTTTTTCCCCATTTATTTTATAAATAGGAAAATCGAAACAGCGATTTTAAAAAAAATCAATAGATTTCTATCTTATTACAGAGAAGAAAATTATCAAAAACTGTTTATTGTACTTTCTTTTGATTTATATTATTTTTAATTATGTAAATACTCATTGCTATTTTCTGTAAATATTCAGGTTTTAATAAATTTCCCGTGTCATGTCCTCAAACTGTTCAAGGACCGGAAATGTTATGGAAACAATATTATGAGGTGGCCTTCTGTTTCTTAATTTAGGAAATAAAAAAAATAAAAAATTCTCTCTGCAAGCTGGAAAGTAAAAGTAGATTTCTTTACATCTATTATTTGGCAACATAAATTGTCATTAGAAATAGTCAAAATTAAGATTGAAAATCATTTTTCAGCCCCTAACTTCTAAGATATTGCAGTTATCGAAGCACTTAATGAATAAAAATTGTCCGTTTTAATAAGGCGCTAATTTGGCTAATTGGACTTTTTTTTCTATCTTCAAATTAAGAAAGTTACAGCGAAATGAAAATTTCACCCCCCTCCTCTTTCCACCCCCTTTGAGCTAGATGGACCATTTACGAATTCGTCCGAGATTTTTACATTTTTAACAACATATTCCAAACCAGTTAAAATTTTTAAAAAATTACTCTAGTCATTCTGTTCGCAAGATAACATGGGCAAAGCGTTCGTTATACGCATATATATTGAACGAAGGGTGGTTTAGTTTTCTAGGGACCATGATCGTTAAAGACGGAAGAAATTTTCCGAAGTCGTGTCATGAGAATCATTGCAATAGGTAGTCTTCCTATAGGAATCTACCTAAAAGGAGAATTTGACAATCATCTTATTAGATCTCTACAGAAGTTCATTCTCTTTAGCGAATGTATTCTTATCTTAATCTTATCGAATCTTATTTAATAATCTCTTTCATGAACTGATGAGATGACATAATCTGGTCTCCATTTCAGGGGATTAAATCAGAAGGTTTCCCTTTTCGTGAGGGAATAAAGAAGGAAAGAAACCGCGAAGCCTTTCATTACTCAAAATAAGGAATTATGTGAAAATTTATTTCGAAGCCATACTTATTCATGAAAAGTTCAGAGAAGATTTTTTTCTTAGTTTAGAACAGAAAAACATATTTTTTTTGTTAAAAAGGCATAAGCGAAATAAAAGAGTAGAACATTTATTTATACATAGCAAATATTTAATTCAACATCAGGATATTATTGCTACCCATAATTAGAATATTTTATTAATAGTCGTTACTTTTAAATCATGAAGATAATCTTGTTATTCTGTAATTGATTTTTATAACTACATTTGAATATTTAGTTGATAAATGCTCTATTCTTTCTATATAGTTCAATTAAATTAATTAATGTATTTAATAAAAAAATTGAATCTGATTTTTCGATTAATATTTCTTAAAGACAGCCTACAGAATAATTAATTCATAATTATATGTTCAATAAAAATTCCTAAAATCATATATTATAATTCCTATAATTATATATAATTATACCTGCTTTAAGTCTATTCACATCTAAAGAAGAAAAATAAGTAATGCTTTAAAAATTGCTATAATATTGCAAATTTAAGATAGATAGAGCGAACGAATGAATGCCGAGAGTGATATTCTGCGATTTTGCATTCCACATCTCGTATACATATCTTCATACAATGAAATCTTTCCCAATCAAAAAACATTTGTGTAGAATGCTAAATTGACGATAAAACATGGAAGAAAACTGATTTACATTTATTAATGAATAAAATTCACTACTTTTTTTTATATATTTGTAAAATAAAATGGCGAATCATTTCATTCTATTTATAAGTAGTAAGCAATTAAGATAGGAATAGTATATATTTATAAAGAAATGCAGTAATAAAGCTCAAAAAGAATAAAAATCAATTTTTTTTCTTTCCTGTCTGTCAAATATTAATTTTAACACTAAAATTAATATTTTTGTTGTTTGACTATTTTAAGACAAATTTTTGCGTAGTAGTTTCTGAGGGTAAAGACCCCTGAGCACCCGAGGGCAGAAGTCTGACTTCTAGTTCAAATGAAGATAGCACACACACACTCGCTTGCACAACCCCTTTTTACAAGGGGGCTCATTCACGCACCTCACGGAGAGAACACAAGGAAGAGAACAACCATGCCCTAACCGGGACTCGAACCCAAGACGGCCAGGTCACGGGGAAGACGCGCTACCCCTATGCCAGGACGCCGGCACAAAAATTAATATCTCTCATTAATAATAAAAGATACATTTAATTTCATTTCGTTCACTCTTACAACAAAACTATCCACTTCAGTCCTTTCAGAATCATGGCGATACAGTCTCAGATGCAATTCAAACATAAACGTCAATGTTCTTAGTGGAAAAGAATCAAATTTCTAAAAATTTGTATTGTAAATATATTTTTTTTTCATACAGGAAATATCAACCGATTTTAACATGTACATTGTAGTTTTACAGATCCTTTTAAAATGTCACAAAAAATATTACTGCCCTACTGCAACTGTAGTAGGACTAGATAATATCCAAACCTTACACATCTAAATATGGAAACAACCCTTAATGGAGAATGCCAAATATCTTCCGATGTAATCATGATATATTAACAAAAATTTCTATTCTGGCTAATGTTTCCATGGGGAATCTATTTATGATATCAAAAAAGAGTATTTCTGTAGGAAATTTCGGTTTGTATAGTTTTAAATATGCATATGTATAAAAGCCTTCAAGACCTTTGTCAGCGTTTATTAACTAGTAACAATATTATACAGTGTTTTGACCTATGCATATTTTTCATGACACAAGAACAATAGTTAAATGTAATTCCAGAAAGAATTACATTAACAAAAATTAAAGGAAAAAATATTGAAATGGATATATATACAGCTTTAATTTTTTTCATAAAATAAATTTTTAATAAAAAATCCATACCTGAAATCTCAATGGAATCAAATCATATCCATGTGGTACACGTCAAATACTCCGCATAAAGTTTATTTTCTAATCTTGAGCACACTTTTTAACAGTTTAAAGATGTGACGTCACAGCAAGGGGCGGATTAGACTTGTTGGAGTTTTCTGGCATTCATTTCTTGGCAATCACCTGAAAGCATAACATATATGTATCTGTATATTTCGACTTGCCACCTATAACTTTTAAAAATAATCTGTGCTCATCTCTATATATATTGACCCATTTACTGTCATTTACGAGACATCTCATAGGACACTATTGTGATATTAAGCGTTTATAAATTTCACTGGCAGTGAATGGGTTAATAATAAAGATAAAAATGTGCGCATATCTGTTCTGCCACTTCACAGGCCAAACAGTTTGACTTAGAGCGGCCAAACTTGGCACATATGTATTTTGGATTTTGGAGGGTGGATATGTGCTCCTCGGCGAGATTTTTTTTTCTGAAATTTTAATTAATTAAAATTAAATTGAATTTTGAAGTTTGCAGCTATAATTTCCGAAAATATAACAGAGCAAAAATTATTTTTACATTATTTCAAAATGCAAAAAATTATCTTTTTAATGAAAATTTTTTGTTGTTGTTGTTTTTTATGGCCCTTGTTATGGACAAGCCCTCTGTTACGAAGACAGCGATAAAGCGTCAACTAGGGCCAAGAGTACGACTCTGCTACTCACGCATCACTCATTCGCTTGCACAACCCCTTTTACAGGAGGCCACGCTCACATATCTCATAGATAGAACAACGGAAGAACAACCATGCCCAAACCGGGACTCGAACCCAGGACGCTCAGATCACGGGGAAGACGCGCTCCCCCTATGCCAGGACGCCGGCAAATTTTTTTTTAACTATACCAATTTAATCGTCATGCAAATGTTTTCCGAATTTTTTTTTTTTTTTTTTTTCTTGCACAATTTACAACAACAAATTACATGGTTTTTCTGAAGTTCAAACTACTTTTCTTGTTTCAACAAATATTTAATCGCAATTTTATCTTCGTTGCTGAAATCT
The DNA here is from genome assembly GCF_947563725.1 of Argiope bruennichi. Lineage (NCBI taxonomy): Eukaryota > Metazoa > Arthropoda > Arachnida > Araneae > Araneidae > Argiope > Argiope bruennichi. Next base: position 65,535,905 of record NC_079154.1, read on the forward strand.
AGGGAAGAACGATTCTGTTTAATACCTGTGTAATTTGCGAGGGGATTTAAAAAACCGAAGTTGCAATACGTAAAGTTTCGATGAACCACACATTTGCGCTTATTATAGTTCTATGAGGTCATGGGACTGGTCTCCATTAGAAAAGTTTATATATACAATGAACAAAGCATATGTCAGACAATTAAAATAACACGGCTGAAATGGTCGACAATTTCACGGAATGATGGGCATGAAAATATATCTAAACTGCTAAAGTGAAACTGAATACAGCCCATATTTTCAGCGAGCCAACTAGTCACCAAGGGCAACTAGTATATATTATAACAATTGTTAACTTTATTTCCATTAGTAACTAATTCCTTGACCAACCGGCTGATCGCATATCATATTCATAGTTTAAATTTAATTGCATCAACCAACTTTGATGAACTAAATTCGATTACAACAATCGAATCATGTTTCCTTTTTTAAAAACCTTAATTAGATAATCATGGACGTTCCATGTGATTGAGAGACAAAATTGGTACGAAATGACCCGAAAGAGGGTTTTCAAGACAAGCATTAATAATCGTTTCGCAAAACTATGAGGGAGAAATGGGAAATGTCGATATACCGAACGATTATTCAAAACTGCCAATTGAATGGAAGCATATGTCTCGAAATAAACAAGTTTTACGGATTAAAATGATAACTGATAACTAGCAATTATTGTTCAAATATTTTATCATTATCGAAAATGAAAATTCCTCATTTAGTGCAATAAGTGAAATGCTAGCTTAATTTTTTTTTCTCTAATCAATAGATGCCCTCCCCCCCCCCCCCCCCGAATTTAATTCAGACGGACTAGTATATCCATTATCCATTTAGGACTGATCTTGAGCCACTGTATTTGAATCAAACTTTTAATCCTTACAGTTAGCTGTCAATAATTTTAGAGATTTTCCTAAGTGGTTTAGTCTGTCGCGGTATTAAACAATAATTTTCCTTTCGAAGATTTTTTTTCTATATGATGAAAAATTTAAAATTTTCTGAGTTATGTCAACATTATTAGTGTTTAAAAACGGAAGTGTAATATCATTCTTTAAAAAAAAATTCTATGAGGTGTTTTAAAAATATTTAAAAAGATGAAAGATATTTTACTGCTAGAATACTCAAAAGCATTTAAATTTAAATCAATTGTAATGCTCACTAACTTGATATACAAGTAAAAACATGCATACACATTATTTAAAAATATTTTGATGCTCACTAACTTGATATACAAATAAATACACAAATACATTTTTTGCACGTATAGGTTAGTAATTAGTTAAAGCTTAATATAAAACAATTGAAAATATATTGTTTATAAAGTAAAAGAAAAATTTATAATTATTATTTAGCACTAAAGATATTAAAAACAACAACTAAAAACATTGAATTTGACATTGTTTGCTCCTTAGTGAGAGAATCAATATCTGGATTGAAATTTAACAGTTTCATCATTCAGTCAGTTAATCCTTGACTTAGTCTCTTGATTAACATTCCGCAGCCTGTAGGCTGAGAAAAAAGACTATTTTAATTCAGAATTTAAATAAAGAATATCTTTAATTCTGTGCTTCCACTTTTATTATTCTACTTCATAACTTCTCCTTGCCCTAATGAATTCTGGAGAATAAAAAGAATTTTTAAAATATGGAAATTATAGTCAAATTTTTCTTTATAATGAGTTTACATACAATACTGGTCATTGTTATTTCTTTATTACATTGTAACTAGAACTATCCAGTTAAAGGATTCTAATAACTCGTTTTATTTAATTATGAAGAAAAGAAAATTTTTTAAATCATTAACTACCCCATTCAAGGATCATCACACCTGACAAAACCCTGACATTAAATTTCTACCAACACTTATTTCCCTTTCAAAATTGAAACAGACAATGCTTAATTCTAAAACAAAAAAAGTAAACGATAACACGATATGTTCGTCCTCATTCTGGTGGCGCAATTTTCAGGGTTAGAACTTCCTGCACGTGAACGTTTTAGCCTTCACCTTCAACACTGGTTTTCCCTTTCCGTGGAAGGGCGATTCTGTTGACTATTTTCGCTTTCTGTTTGGGGATTTCTCGCTGGAATGAAGATTACACAATTAGCAGACGATCGAAAGATTGCTGCTGGAATCCGGAATCATGCTCGAAATTCCTGTTCGAGAACAAGAATAAAACTGAATCGAAAGCAATGGAATAATGTCAAGGAATTTATTTGAATAAATAGGGAACAATGATTTGAAATTTGGTTTGTTCTTCAGCATTAATCTATACACCTCCCCCCCCCCACATGTGAGTCCCTTCACATATTTATCTATCCGTCTATGTAAAAATTATGAAATACCCCAATACCTAATCACGTTTATCATAGGAGATAACAGCCATTATTGCTATATATCCCAACCTCCTATTTTCAAGCATATATTTACTTTTTATGATTAGAATACATTGAGAATGCGGGATTTCCAAGATGAGTTCTTCTTAAATATCATTAAGAAAGAAAATCTACTGTCGAATTTTTTTATATTTTTGATAAAACTTGTAGCATTGTTGAAAATGAATAATTGGCACTTCTTAAGAAAGCGACTCCCACACTTCTTTGGCGATCTTAAAAATACATCCAGATTACTTCAGAGCGTTTTGGAGAAATTTCACCACCATTTTGGCAAAATATATCGGTTGCTTGGCTATTAAATCTCAGGAGTGGCTATAATAAGGAGAAGTACTGAACAATTAGTCATTAAGTTTATTGTTAAATTTGTTGTTGTTTTCTACTGACTTAAGCGAAGCGTTGAATTAAGTGCAGTCGTAAAAACTTTCGATGAAGCAATTTTAAACTTTTGTATAAAGGTTTGTTTACAATTTACTGTTGCTATTTGGTAATCTATACTTATATAAAGCTCAATGTGTGTGTGTGTGTATGTGTTGGCGCTCTACAGGCCAGGCCATTTGACCTACAGCAACCAAATTTGGTACATGTATACCTTAGATGTCGGGAATGTGCACCTGAGGTCCCTTTTTTGAATTTTTAATTAGAATTTTAATTATTAACTAAAAACTAACTTTCCCGCCAAAAAATCTTCCATTTTCTCCACCACCAAATGAGTAAGGTTTCAGTTTTTCCCCCCAGAGTAATGAGGCTAGGGTTAACATTTTTCGGCCGATTATTTCAAACGATTCTGTTTATTTTCTTAATGTTTTATGCATTTAAAATTAAACATTGTTAATTAATCCATCTTTCAGATTCATTCTGAAGTACTTTTGAATTAAAACAACATAGAATAAAGGACATTAAAAATGTCTAATCTACCTAGCGTTACCCCAACTGGCTTAGAAAAATTCACGCATTTGCGTTACCGTAATTGGCGTTGAAAATTCACGCATGCGCATTGTGTTCTGATTGTTGACAATATTATCAACGGATGATTCTTGATTTAAATTATTTTTAGGTTAGTTGTATGCTTTTGTAATTAAATTGTATTTATGTTAGTTATATATTTTTTGTCTATGCTTATAGACAAATATAATAATAAGTACATCGTTTTTTAAGTAATTTTTTTAAACCTGTTTTCGACCGATTATTTTAAACGATTCATTTTATTTTCTTAGTGTTTGATGCATTTAAAATTAAACATTGTTAATTAATCGATCTGTTCATGATGAATCTGCGAAAATTTTGTTGACAAATTCTTGAGATATTACATAAATTAAGAAAGATATTCTTTAGTGCCCATAAAGTTCAAACGCTCAGTGACTCTATTTTCAGTAATCAGATTATAAAAAAATGCTTCGTTTCAGTAAAAAATATTATTATATTAATTGCAGATTCATTCTTTCCACTTTAATTTAAAGCATAAATTCTACGGGAGCTAACAGAAAATTAGAGTGATACATATTATGTTATGACTGAAGGCCTTTATAATATTATGAGTAAATTATATGACTATCAAAATTTGAAGTTTAAAAATATTTTGATGAAGAATCTATTAAAGTAGGAATTGCGTAAAATATTTAATTATTAAAATTTAAACGAACATTAAGATTGGCAAACCAGCTGGTTGCCAAAGACGGCTAGTAAGTAATAAGAGCGATTGCTGTATCATGTATGCCATAGGCGGAAGCTATGGTTAAGCTCTGAGGGCTACACCGGCTGCAGTACAAACTTTCAAGCAGGAGGCATGTTTCGTCGTAGATTGGAGATAACTGACCCTACAACATTTATGTACTCATCAGGGCAGCGAGAACTAATAACTATACAGGAAGCTTCTCATTTGCAAACCTAAGGTGCTCACTCGGGGTGGGATGGGGGAGGGGGTAGAATAAAAATTGTTCCTGAAAAGTGTTCGATATTTATCAATTATATAATGTTTGTGATAGACACATAAAATAAATTTATTGATATCAATTACAAATTGCAATACATTTTTGTTATAAAATTAAACCAAAAACAAATTTTTAAATTACGGCGATGCATTGAATAATCGATTTTAAAAGGTTCATTCAATAAAAATTAGATCATTATTTCATTTCAGATTTAAAGTATTGGAGATAAAATTATTATTCAGTGTATGATTACCATGATTTCATTAAGTTTGAATTGTGTGATTCTGATATTCACTTATTATCAAACGTATTATTTCAATTGTCATAGAACAGAATTCGTTTTAGGGAGTTTGAGTAAAAATTGCTTATGAACCATAATAGTTCCAATCCTTAAACAAACTAGCAGGAAACAAAGTGAAAGGGATACTGTCATTCTCCATGTGCAATTCCATGGGATACTTCAATAAATAGTCTTCTGGCAATTCATCTTCATTGTATAGCTTATCAGAAAAAAAGATCCTTCTAAGTCTACAATTGGCATAAATTTGTATTTCCAAGAACTCTACATAGTTACTATTGTAAGTCCACCTGGTGAGGTCTTGTAAATCTACCTGTATCCTGTTCCATCCTCTACGAACGTGTAAAGGCACATGGCAAGTCAGGGTACCTAATTTACTGGTCATCCGGCAAGTACTGAATCTGTATCTCCTCTTCATTTTCTTGCTGTCTCTTAACTGGAATTCGAACGTGAATGGTAAATTGAGGTATTCCACGAACATTGTCATGATAGGCATATTGCAGCAGATTTTCATCCTGGCATCCTCTGGTGCAGAGATATAAGTGGAACAATAGGATGAGGATAATAACTCAAGAACCAAGCCCTGCATATCAGGGATGCGAATTCTCTGAATGGATCCTTTCTCAACATGAGTGGACCAATACTTGAGAGGATCGTATCCGTGACTGGAAAAGATCGTAGCCACACCTGACTGCAATGTATTTTGCAAAATTTTCGATTTCTTCTGAGGAATGTACCTTCTCCTTCGCCAGTCAATGGGAAGAATGCGCACAGGAAGTACCATCTTTTTTAATGCCCAAGCGCAAAACAGATTTCTGCCAAAACGCGAAACTCAAATACAATATCGCAGACTTGATCTTTATATAAGCTACAGAATTATGAAATTCATTGCCATCGCCGGTTGATGCATATAAATAAAAGTGTGGTTTTATTAAAATATTATTCTCGAGGTGCATTTTTTTGTGCAGTTTAGTTGAAACAACGGCTTTTTCACAACTACAGACCAACGCGAGTTCGCAAATTGTACAGATTAAGTCTATGGCAAAGGATACCGACGTGCTCTGATTGGTTTAAGCCTTGGCATCTTTTTGGCAATGTTTTGCACTCATAATAGTGTAGTTTTCGCTTATTTGGCTCAAACCTTGTACCTTTCATTAGGTTTATGGAAGATACGAGTGAATATCAACACGATCTAATTTTTATTAATATAATTGTTTTCTCTAAATATTACTAGTAATACTACTAATACTAATTAATAATAATAATAACAAATTTAATAATACTAGTAATACAAGTAACTAATGTTGTTTATGCACAGAAGTATAAAAACTATATGAAAGTAATTACACAACATATGATGCAGCAATTAAATAATTCTTATTTTTTTTATGATATTTCGTGCCTTTATTAGATAATTTATGCAGTCATTGAAACTTGTTGCTGAACGTTTGTTACTTTCCCATCAACTACATATAGGGAGATGATTACTTAATGCCGAAAACGTATAAATATGTAAGCTTTAACGGGATATGTTATTTCGTAGCTCATTTTTTTCGTTATATCAAAATAATATTAAAAAGAAACACACACAAAAATATTTTTAATAAATTGTAATTTTTATATTTCTTGAATTTAAGTTTCAGGATTTGATCTTTTCTGCTGTATATGTGCTCCAGATTAATATTACATGTAAACCGTAAAAAATGGGGGGGGGGATAAATTCACATATTTTATTTATTTATATAAAAATATAATTCGGTACATTCGTTATATATTTCGTTTTATTCGTTATATAACGTTATATATTCGTTTATTCGTTATATAACGTTATATATTCGTTTATTCGTTATATAATTCGTTTATTATAAATCGTTTTATTTATTGTTATAAAAATACATTCTTTCTCAGTGGTTCCGTATCGTTTTTCACCATCGATGAAAATTTTGCTAAGGTAAAGAAGGTCTTCTTTATCTATCTGCCACCATCGATTCTCAATGGCATCTTTTTGGCAAAACATTGACAAGGCTTAAACCAATCAGAGCACGTCGATATCCTTTGCCATAGACTTAGTCTGTACAATTTGCGAACTCGCCAGGCCAACAAATGATTTTAATTTTTATTCATATTGAAATTAGTTCTATCAGATGCCAGATAAAAGTTTGCTAATGAAAAGAAGGATTTTAAAACGAGACAAAAAATTCAGTTTAAATATAAATTGCAAATTAATAAATTTTTCTTTAGTGAAGGCAAATCTAATAAACACATATCTGTATAAAAAAAATGAAATATGCTAGCTCAAATTTCAAGTTGTCATGTGAGAACATTAATTTTTTAAGTCACGGGGTGTCAATTCGTTAGAAAATCATGACTCATTTTTCGCAAGCACCAACATATAGAAAAGTGATGGTTTTTGATCTGCTCAAAATAAATCGAGTTCTAAATTTTTTTTCTCGAGACCAGCATTTTTTTCGTGAAAAACCCATTTAAACCGGATTTAAACAATCACGTGACTATTGTATTGCGCATCCATCGACCATCAATTTTGAGAAAAGTGATGCTTTTTTTTTCCATCTCAAATCTTTCGAGCATTAAAACTTTTTTAGACAGCTAGAAAAATTGAAAATTTTTATGTATATATATTTGTTGTTTCTTGTTCATTCTCATTTTCTTCTTCGGGTAATAACTTCTTACGACCTTGTCCTTTATTGGCCAGACAGAAGAATCAGGTGCATGGCGGACATTCGCGCCAAGTTGTAACTTTTTGTTGGCGATATGTCGCCAAATGTGACAACCTTTTTAAAATCATTTTCTAATAACCCTAAAAATGAAAAATTTATGCCTTAAAAGCGATAAATCGCCACTTTTCTGCCCATGCATTTTGAGGTTTCGAAAACCCCAAACCAAAATAACATTATGTTCACACATGATAAAATGTGAGTGATTTTTAAATTACATTTCTACCCTTACGTTAGTTCAAAGACAACAGAGTTTGCAGAAAAGTATAATATACTTTCACTAATTTTTAAATGCTTTTGAAATGATCATACAAAAAATTTGGAGAACTTATTCAATGGTTTGATTCTATTATTTTGAAAAGAGTCAATTTTTCGTAAATTCATACTTTTAGTGGTTTTGCAGTCCTTTGACATTGAGACATGTATTCTGTACGAAAACGGGATATAATTCATTTTTCAGAGCAGTTTTAAATAGACTTCATTCCAGTATTAATTTTGAAAATGGACCATCTTAAACAGAGTAACTCTGATCTCCAAAAAGCATGAGTTGATTACCTAGATTGAATATGGTCCTCTATAAATACCAGTAAATTCAAAGTAAGAAATGCCACATTTCGTTAATGAATCAGCATTCATCATGCGTCACACATCGAGACTTTAAAGCTTAGTAGTCAGTTTTTATTTTTACTTTTTCGTAAACGAATTATATAAAAAGAAAACAGTATAATCGTCACATTTTTTTAAAACTCGAAATGTTGATAAATCTGCCACTTTTCGGATCTCCCTGAGTTTGATAAACGCATTTTTGGAATTATGAGTCTACCTGTATGCCTGAACATGATAATTGAGAAACGCTTTGAGCTAGAAAGTGTAAATATATATCAAATTTTGAACCAAATTAGTCAAAGGATTGTTCGCCTGTACTTTATCATGCATGTGAATTTGTTAACTCTATGTTCTATGACTTAAATAAATGAAATTTGATATGTGATCTTATAATTTCAATTATAATTCTATGTCCAATTTTCGTTTCAGTCGGTTGGAAAAGAGGCGTTAAAAATGCATGTCTGATTTTCTGATACTTGTACTTTAACCGCATGTCAGCGAATACTTTCTCTTTCTCCAAAGAAAATCACCAAAAATTGCATGCTACATTCGACAAAAGCGCCAGTTTTATACCAAAGATCGATATTTCTAACTATTTTTCGCCAATGGTACGCGGTTAAAGTAGATTACGTTGAAATTTCGATTTTTTGGGGCTATTATGAATTTTTTTTATTTAATATTCTTAATGTTTGAATAGAATTTTTTTTTATAAAATCGTTAGAATTTCGTTTCTAAATCTATTTTTTGGAAAGTTATATTGATTTTTATGTTTGCATTTACATAGTTTTTAATGCTAGTGTACATCTTTAGAAGCCATTATTTCAAATTCTAATCTTTGATAGAATTTCTTACAAAAAACCTCATAAATTAAAATCGATTGCATATTTTTTAATTAAAATTTAGTTTAATAATTTCTCAATATATGTTCTGCTGTTTTTGAAGTACAGAATAAGTAATCTTCATTTAGAAATATTTTATAGTTGTTTTGGTGCTTCACAATGTGAAAGAAATTGAACATTAATGTTCTTTATCATTTGATCCCCAATATTTAAAAAAAGGATAAAAATACAGCTTTTTTTTAGTTCAGGAACTAGATAATAGATTCCTTAAGCTATATGAAACATTTTAAGCAAATCCTTTCATAAACCACTAAATTAGAATATTTTTGATTTTTACCTCTAAGAGAAAAAAAAAAAGCTCCTTTTTTTTCCCTTCATAATTTTGCCGTTTAACTGGTATATTTTGGTTTCTTAAATGTTTTTTTTTTCAATCTTCTTTTATGCAAATATTAAAAAATATAAGTATTTTCGGAAGTTTTTCAAAAAATTTATCCTGAACGTGGCCACATAACCTTAATTACACAAGCACCGGTTTTCTTCTCTATACTCTGATGCACACCAGTCTAATGAGAACAAAATAAGAACCTCTAAATGTATGCGTTCATATCTTCGTCCAAGGAGTATGATTTCATATGGTAGAAGTAGGATAACGTCTTTATTAAGCAATATAAGTAGGCAGTTACGGTGAGACCACACCCACTGGTTATAAAGAAAATTCACTGCATTCAAAGTTACGGAAGAGCTGTTCCTTAATTTAATTTTGTTGGGTTTTTTTTTTGTTTAATTTTGATGTGTTAAATCAGGGCTGGGCATATTTTTTCAAGGTGCTGGCTATTTCTAATTTTTTGAAGGCGTTGCGACCCATCCAGTGGCTTAGGTCAACAATATTTATTATAACTGAATAATAAATACGGAATATGTCTTTACCTACATAATTACAAACATAATAATAATTGCCACAAATATAATAAAATCAAATGGTGCATTTAATATCAAAAAATTCAAATTACATAAAAAAATAAATCAATTTTTGTCTAAAGTTAGTTCCATTAGTTATAGTTAGTAGAAGACTTCAGCTACATATTGTCCGCCAATATCATGATATATAATTACTAACTGATAATCTTGCACTAGATTCTAAGTGTCATCTGTGGGACGAGAACGATATGTTGTCTTAATTATATTCATCGCTGAAAATGCATATTCACATAGGTAGGTAGAACCAAAGAATGATGTTAAATGATATGCAATTTTTTAAAAATTAGAATACATCCATTAGATTCCAAAAATTATTCTTAGGTTCTGAACAATGTGCTTTTAAACTTATATCATTTTGAAAGAGATAAAGCGAATTCAATGTTCCATAAATATGTTTCTTTTTAGTATGCGCGTCTTAGGTCTTAGTAAGTCAACTATCTAACTCTCCGACCCACCCTAAGGCACACGGATTTAAACCATAAAACTGAATGACCGGACCACCGCAACAGCAATTGGCGGGAACTGTGGTTGAGTCCTAAGGGCCGTCGCCGGCCACGGTACAACCCTGCCCGAAGGAAGTACGTCCCGTCATCGATGGGAGGAGCCAGATCCCCCATCTATTAGTGTACCCTCCAGGGTGGCGAGATCCAACCACCATGCCGGAAGCATCTCATCCTTATTTCGAGGTGCCCCCCCCCGATTGTCTTAGGTCTTAGTAAAGGCGGTCACCCCAAAATGTCTTGATGGTCAACCGGTCGATTGCGATCGACTTAATACCCACCCCTGTGCTAAATGTTGTTTTGCAATGGACGATAATCAGGAACCCTATTTCATCAATGAAGAATCAGGAATGGTGATAGCTGAAATTTCACATCAACTGCCAACCGGAATAAAAAATTTCCGGTATTGAAGAAAGAAGAACAAGATGGTTTCCCCTATTTATCTGAAATCCAGAAAACAACTTTTCTAGCAAGAAAGAGCCACTTCCTTTCAATGTTAAGAAAACGCAGGAATTAGGAAGCTTTATCACTACATTAGAGCGAATTAAAAAGATTTCTACTGTATATGGTACGTGTATTTATCTGTCTTTCTGTATACGATTGTATTGACGCTCTAGACCCAGACCATTTGAATTAATTCTACAAAATTTGGCATATATATATATTTTGGAAGGTGGGAATGTGCACTTCGAAGCGATTTTTTTTGAATTTTTAATTAATAAAAAATTAAGATTATCTTTTTTGTTTTTCTACGATAGTTTTCGAAAATATTATTACAAAAAATGTGTTTAATACCCATTCAAAAGTTTAAAAAATTCTTTTTAATGACAATAACGCTAATTTAATGGTAATAGTACTGCATTTTTTATTCTGAATTTTTCAATTTAAAAAAAAATATTTTTTTTTTTGTGTGTAATTTCCAACAACAGAATGAAGTTCAGCAGCAGTTCGTCTGAAATTCGATCTGCTTTCATTGTTTCGTCAAATATTTAATGGAGTGATTTTAGCTTCATTGCTGAAACCTTAAGAAGAAGGATTTTATTTGATAAATGTGTAGTTTATGAAATGAATGAAAAAGTGAAGCCATAATAACGCTAAAGTTAGAAGAAAAGAGAATGGGAGATTAGCATTTTCATAACGATGATTGAGATTAGTATTCAATAGAAATATCCATATACACAAGGAACAGAATTTGTATAAAACAAAATAGCATGGATTTAATATTTGTCAACTTGGAGGAGTCGCTTATATGAAGTTATATCTAAACGATTTATCTAAATTTAACTCTAACTAATACTCTCGGCAAACCAGTAGGTCGCCAAAGGCAACTAATGAAATAATAAACGAGTTATCAAAATAACGAAACGTCGGAATCATCGTAGCTCACTATGTGCATCTAATAAAGTAAAGTTATATGTGAAACTAATAAAGTTTTGCAGTGATATTCATTTCTATTTCTCATATACGAGCTGAAAAAAAAAATACATGTAAACATTAAAAAAATTATAACTCGAAATTTTGGCGTATATTCATGTTTCAGACTTTCTTAAATCTGAAAAATCTAGTTTTGGAACCGCAACTCAAAAACTTCGAATTTCGGCATATGTTTTAAATTATCTTTATTTTTCTGTATCTAAAGAAATCTTATTTTTACGAAATTTTCATATTTACTGTGTTAATTTCAATTTCTGTTTATTTTTCTTCCAAGTGCGAAATGCATCGATATATTAGGTTCAAAAAATTATTTGAACAAGGACATGATTGATCAATTCGTATATATTTTATATTAAAGGGAATGGTGATGAAATTATTGCAAAATAATTTTCATAGCACCATGAAGAGATCAGTGATTCTTTTTTTTTTTCTTTCTTTGAAGCTATTACAATGGAATGGCAAAAAGAATGATTCAGGTTCAATGAAAATCATCTCAGCTTCAGATGACCGATTTTCGCATGAAAAAAAAATATTGTTCTATTTCATTGTTCTGTTTTAAAAATAAGCACAAGTCTGGACATAGAAATCAACAAGCGTTTAGTGGCGAAATATGATTTTGTTTTCGTTTTGTTTTTGAAGTTAACCTCGTTTATCTGTTACCTTCAAAGAATGTATTTCAAAAAACTCTGCTGTATTTACTATATAAAGCTGCCATTTTACCATGGAAAGTCAAATCTGACGATCAAATATCAAATAATCCTGTTTCCATTCGATTCTAAGCATCCACTTGATAACATGCGGTCTATTACTATCATCTGTTTGATTGTCGCCCTAATTGTCATTTTCGATTTTGCCTCTGGAAAGCCTGAAGGTGCATTAGAAGCAAAGCATCATCATCACCATCATCATGGGCATCATGGCCATCACCATGGGCATCATGACCATCACCACCACCATGGACATCATCACCATCATAAACGTTCATTAGAAGAAAGACATCATGATCACCATCATCACGGACACCATCATCATCATCATCATCACGGACACCATGATCATCACCACCACCATGGGCATCATCATCATCACGGACACCACCATAAACGGTCAGTAGAAGCAAGACATCACCATCATCATCATGGACACCATGGACATCATGATCATCATCATGGACATCACCATGGTCACCATCATCATCATCACGGGCATCACCATCACCACTGAAGCTAATGCAAATTGCAGACCGTTATGTAGATTGCTCATATTAGTGCAATGCAGTTCTTTAAGTGATTCTCGAATTCGAAAACATTAGAAGTTGTTAAAATGTTTTGGTAATTTCAAAAATAAAATATTTGTGAAATACTTTCTTCTCATTGACTATTTTATTCTAAATTTAGTTTTTAACACAAATTCGTTAAAAAAAAATCAATTTTTTTCCATTTTGAAAATTGTGCTTCAATTAGTAATCATACCATAGAAAATCGAAGTAGTATTTCTGAGAAAAATTAAAGCGTGAAAGCACATGTTTAGAAATAAATCACTCTTTTGAATTAAAACAAGTTGCATTAAGTTTTACAGGATATTTTTTTCTTCAATGATTATTTCAATTTCATTTATGATCCATAATAAATTAAAATAGAAATAGATTCATTTATGTTAAGAAGTTTTCACACTTATCTATGCTTTTAATGCATTAGTAAAATATAGTTTCATTTGTTCCGTGAAAAAAAATTAGATTAAGTTCTAAATGCAATTCTTTAGAAAAAGTTGCATTAATAACTCTTTTTGTTGTAATGGAAAATTTTCATTGATGCGAAAAACAAAAATGGAGGTTCATTTTTCAGGAGAATAATTTTATAAATTTTTCGAAAGTTGTTTACTAAAAAAAAAAAAAAAAAAAAAAAACTAGTGTTATTTATTTGATGCAGTTAAATTTTGCTGTAATGCGCTTATTACTTCAGAATTATCAAATTTATTATAATTAATCTAGTATTCTTTTTAAAATAGAATAGGAAATATATTAGAAATTGCTGTCCATATATAGCACCTTTTAAAATGCATTGAAATTTGTAATGATAAAAATATAAAATGGTTAAGTAAAAAAGCATTCATTTGAATTATTTAACAAAGAGATAATTGAAGTTTTAATGTAATAAAAAAGAAATTGAAAATAATTTGTATATACTTTTAAAATTATAGTGTCCATATTTCAAATTCCTATTTTAATTTAAAATATTGTAAATTTCCTTATATTTTATGTAGTTGTTATTTCGAAATTTACCTTATTACCCAAGTTTTAAAATTTCAACATTTATTTAAAAGCAGTTTTTTTTAAAAATCTTTCCAATTTTTATCTCGCATGCGCATCATCGGTATACAGCTAAAGGTAATCAAATCAAAAGAATAGGACACACACACACACACACACACACACACACACACACACACACACACACACACACACACACACACACACACACACACACACACACACACACACACACACGGTTGCAAATGAAAGCTAATAAATTAAAAATTACCAGTTCTATTCTCTACTTTTACGTATATTTATACCGCACTGCTTGTTTTGTGTTACATTTCTCTGTGAAAAAAAAAATTAAGCATGCATTTTTTGAATGAAATTCATTTTCAGGAGATGTTTCATTCCTGTTGTCAAATACAAGAGAACAAAATCTATGTGTAATTAAATTTAAGAGCTAGATAAATGAAATTTAGTACAGATGTTTTGCATCTAAAGTATAGTTACGCATCAAATTTTGTCAGCGTGCTGACTGCATGTGGATCTGTACATTTGGATACATATAAATGAGCACTATGTACAATGAACTTATTTATAAATGTAAAATGACAATGTACAAATGTACAGTGACTTTAAAATTATATTTAGTATTTGATTTTGTTGCTAAAATAGTTGCGCTGTGTCAATTTTTGGTTTCAATTGGTTGACGAAAAATCAACATAATTATAAAATTGTCAACAAAATTATCAAGTGGAATCACAAAGTGTCCAAGTTCTAGTCTTGGAATTAATGATTGTATTAAAAATTATGAAATACTCAAAGCTGTATATAGCAGCACGACTCGGTTTTGATGAGCCACTACTGCTCCATAAGTGATATAATAAAAATGATTGTTGGACGATTAAAAGAAATAGCTAAAAATTCCTATTTTGGTAAATAAAGCATAGAAAAAGGAAACACATTGAAATTTTTGAGATAAAGACATACATTACCTATTACCTATTTTGGTAAATAAAGCATAGAAAAATGAAACAAGGTGAAGTTGTTTCCATGCTTGTTTTGAGATAAAGAGTATAAGACATACATTTATTTTAACTCAAAATCTCGGCTTAAATTTTCATCGATTACGGAAATAAAACATTTTTACAAGATTGAATTTATAACGTGCCCTTTCAAAATTCTATCACAGGTCAAGAATACCAAACACAGTTTTTTTTTTTTTTTTTTTTGTGTGTGTGTGTGTGTGTGTGTGTGTGTGTGTGTGTGTGTGTGTGTGTGTGTGTGTGTGTGTGTGTGTGTGTGTGTGTGTGTGTGTGTGTGTGTGTGTGTGTGTGTGTGTGTGTGTGTGTGTGTGTGTATCCAGTAAACATTAAGGAACATGAAATAAAGATGAACAAATTTCTTAAAATATCTGGTGCATTCGTATTTTACAACTATTTTTTTTTTATTAAAAAAGATTTTTTTTTATAAGGAGAATACTGTGTTTGTGAGAAAAAAAAATGGAAAAAATAAAATCACTTCTTCAGTCACTTCAATTATTCTGAAAGCGTAGAATCAAGCAACATGCATTCACCAATAAAAAAAAGTTTAACCAAAAGGAGAAAAAAATTGAACGAAATGGAAAAATGAATGCGCCAATTTTTTCCTTTTTTTTTCCTAGTTATTTTTACTTCACTCATCGCATTTCAGAATTTCAGGAACTGTCAAATACTGAAATGAAATTTTTCGATGTTCTTGAAATGCATTTCTTTTTTGCCCCCGATTTCTGCATTTCTTTATAAAGTTATATGCGGCAGCAATGATTTTTTTTTTCAAAGTGCATTAGTTTAATAAAGAGGCAAAAACAATGAAATCATTGTTGTGTGAATAACTAAAAAAAACGGCATGTAATAACAATTAATGTTACTCAAAGGAATATAAAAAACAATTATAATTAAAATTATACTTGTCTTATTTTTGTAATTTTAACTCTCCAAACATAAGTGGATATTGATGATTTCCAGTTTTATTTATTTATTTTTTCTGGTACTAAATATATCTAAATATACTCCCATTTCCGATATTATGAAATGAAGATTGTGGTATCATTTAGAATCGAAAGAATCGAATCTAACGAAATAATATAAAATAAAGCCTTTTTTTAGAAACACGAAAAAAGAACAAAACTAGTATTGAAATTAACGAAAAACTGTTTCAATCCTCGATTTTCTAGTGATCCGCTTTAGAGCAGTGGTATGATATTCCTCGCAGAAATAGTAGGAACCGTATTTAAAAGGTTAATATGCCTAGGTTTTAAATTATAGGGGCATTTTTAAACTCAATATTACAGTAATAAAAGGTTGATTTAAAAAGTACTTGCAAAAGTGCCTGTACTTGAAGTACTTGCAAAAGTGCCTGTACTTGAAGTACTTGCAAAAGTGCCTGTACTTGAAGTACCTGCAAAAGTGCCTGTACTTGAAGTACTTGCAAAAGTGCCTGTACTTGAAGTACCTGCAAAAGTGCCTGTACTTGAAGTACCTGCAAAAGTGCCTGTACTTGAAGTACCTGCAAAAGTGCCTGTACTTGAAGTACCTGCAAAAGTGCCTGTACTTGAAGTACCTGCAAAAGTGCCTGTACTTGAAGTACCTGCAAAAGTGCCTGTACTTGAAGTACTTGCAAAAGTGCCTGTACTTGAAGTACCTGCAAAAGTGCCTGTACTTGAAGTACCTGCAAAAGTGCCTGTACTTGAAGTACCTGCAAAAGTGCCTGTACTTGAAGTACCTGCAAAAGTGCCTGTACTTGAAGTACCTGCAAAAGTGCCTGTACTTGAAGTACCTGCAAAAGTGCCTGTACTTGAAGTACCTGCAAAAGTGCCTGTACTTGAAGTACTTGCAAAAGTGCCTGTACTTGAAGTACCTGCAAAAGTGCCTGTACTTGAAGTACCTGCAAAAGTGCCTGTACTTGAAGTACTTGCAAAAGTGCCTGTACTTGAAGTACCTGCAAAAGTGCCTGTACTTGAAGTACCTGCAAAAGTGCCTGTACTTGAAGTACTTGCAAAAGTGCCTGTACTTGAAGTACTTGCAAAAGTGCCTGTACTTGAAGTACCTGCAAAAGTGCCTGTACTTGAAGTACCTGCAAAAGTGCCTGTACTTGAAGTACTTGCAAAAGTGCCTGTACTTGAAGTACTTGCAAAAGTGCCTGTACTTGAAGTACCTGCAAAAGTGCCTGTATTTGAAGTACTTGCAATTTGCTGGGATATAAGAATTATCGGATTATTCAGCAATGAAGTCTTATAAATCTAATGCATGGAATATGATATGACTGTATAATCGATAATTCTCTGTCTTTATACTTTCTCGAATACAAAGAGAAAATGCTATGGTAATCAGAAAACTCGATGGACCTCCATTTTACAGACTTCTCCGAGACTGAAAAACACATTTTTGATATTACGTCTGTGTATCTGTCTTTCTATTGTGAACACAATAATTCAAAAATTTATTGAGCTAGAGCAATTAAATTTGGTGTGTAGTTTCAACAACGAATTTGCAGATTCCTATAAAGACTCGGACGAAATCCGTAGAAGTTGAGTTTGTCTGTCCTTATGTACGGTAGCACAATAGCCCCAAGAATTAAAAGAGCTTTAAGGACGAGATTTGGATGTCGATTTATCTTCAGAATTGTAAAGCGTAATTAAATTTTGGATAAAATCTGTAGAAAAGAAATCGTTTGTTGGTCTTTATATTCATGTACGTGAACATGTACAACATAGATAAATATAACTTGGTACGAGATTTTGTGACCAAAATAAGGAATGTTTTAAATTTTGGATGCTGTTATTAAAAATAAAGTTTTCATGTCCATGCACAGTTTTCTTCATATTATGAAGTTCAAAATGTATTATTACACACTCCTTAATCTCTACACTATTCCAACCTCACTATACGTTAAGGGGTTGTTGTGTAGTGCAAGAAAAAGGAAACAGAAAAGAATGTGCGTATTGGCTAAGCATACAAGAAAATAGAATAGAGGACGTTCCCACTAATTTTTTTCTATCATTATCCAATTAATGGTTGTTAATGGAAATTGAGTTTTACGTCCTAGTTTTAGAGGCATGGCGCAAGCATGTGGATTTTTATCATCAAGTAAAATCATGATTGCCTTGGGTTATATAACATTTGGCAGGTCGTGGCAGGAAAAGATAATCTTTCCTAATTGAAAAATTTGAAAAAAAAGTTTTAATAACCATTTCGTATTTATAACTATCTGATCGAAGAATTAAAAAAAAATTCTCTAACATCTTTGAGATGTTTGAAAATATTCATTTGAATTTCAATCTGATATTCAGTTAGTTGAGAAAATATTATTAACACGTTAATCACTACTTGGAGTAAGCGTATCTCGGAAGATATGTATAATTGTTCGGATCGTGTAACTCACGCGTGCTTCATGTGAAATCCTTTATTTTTTTGATCCGCAGCTGAGCAGCTGATATTGGTCATATAAATGAATAATAATTGGTAAATTGTGGGTACCAAGTTTACTAAAGTTTAGGATACTTTTTTAACTCTGTTTAGGATACTTTTTTAAATTAAGATTTATTTTTAATTGCTGCTAATTAGTAATAAATTACTATTTATGCTAATTGATGATGAATCGTTGAACTCAGATTCAGATTCATCCACGGAAAATCCTGGAATCGATAATCTTTTCAACAGATAGTAGCACCGAAATTTCTGGAAATGTGATCTCTCATAACATTCAAATTGAAAATTTGGGTCTGAATTTCTTTGCTGCTAAAAGAACTTCGTGTTTTAACAAATTCTGGACCTTTCTAAATAATTTTACATAAGAGATCGAATGAAATACACTTTCTTTACATTTATGATTTTGCATGCCTAATGAATAATTTTTATCTCATGGGCCAGCAGACCCAAACAATTTTTTTGTTTTGTGGCGCTTAAGTTGTTAAAATTCATCTCTTTGCATGAAAAATACAATTATTTTCGCTGAGAATGAATTTTTTCAGCGTCGGAATTTGAATATAACCTAGAATTACAAAAAACAAACACCCCCCCCGAAAGTATTTGATTGGCTGAAGATTATTTGTGGGATTTGAAAAATTTGAAGGATATGAAAAAGGAAAAAAAAGTGATTTACAAGAAGTCTTTTAGATTACAAAGAGGGCATTTATCATGAATTAACCATCACTCTGAGAATTTTTTTTTGTTGCATTACAAATCCTAGGATGTCAGTTACTAATGGTTAAGAATTATCTTTCTAAGAACAATAATAACGTTTTTGTACATACTCTATATTCATACATCCTTGCACTAGTCAATTTTTATTGTTTTATTTTAGTTGAAAAGGAATTCAAGGCAGAACGTTTTGAAAATTCTAAGGAGGTCACTCCAAATGTGACGAAAAACATGAATATTTAAAATACTGATTTCCAAAAAAAAATTTCCAGGATTGTAAAAATACCGTAATAAGTGTAGATATATAAAAGAAGGGTGTTCTAAGATATAATAGTTAAAATTTATATAGTATATTTCGTTAAAGCAAATGAATAAACTCTTGAAGTTTTTGACTATGATGAAAGGAATGGATTAAAAAAATTATAAAAATAATTATCCTGTCAAGTCATTTTGAATTAAAATAACTAAAATACAAGCCATATTTAAAAATATATTTCATTAATTAATCTCATATGTCTCATGTACATACTTCCTATATTGCATAATTTAGTGAGAAATCTATTTGGACAAAACCAAAATATCAAAAGCAGCAAGTTCTTGAAATTTTGCGAAGCATAATACTGACAGACAACTCCCCTTAAGAATGAAAAACGATAAATAAATTCTGATGTAATTTAGCATTTTTTTTACTCACTGTTTAGAAAATATCTCTTTTGGAAGGATTTCTTCTTCTCAATAGATTTCTTACAATATACAGATTTCACTTAAAATTTATTTAAAGCGCTTAGAAAAGTCAAAAAAAGTTATTTAAATTGATATTAAATAGTTGTATGAGTTCATAATACATTAATAAAATTTTAAAAAAAGTATTTGTGTTATTCATATAAGTATCCGCTTGTACATACGAATATCTTATTAATCAATATTTTTTGTTTCATGTAAAAATTAGAACTATTTATTAAACTTTTCTTATCAGATCTTATCTTGTAAGAATATGCAAACATTTTTCTCAATTTTAATCAAAAAACAGTTTTGATATAAAAATTATAATTGTGTGTTTCATGAAAGTATCAATAGAGATTTCATGGGATTGTTAGAACGGTGCTTGTGCCATTTTAGAGATTTCAAACTTTTGCAAGTCATTGTCTTCCAAGTGATATATTTTTTAAAGAAATTTGACTTTCCTTTATTATTGACATTGTAAGAACTTAACATAAAATAAAGAATGAGTTGTTGAGTAACAGATAAATCTTTAAGGGAAAAAGACAGTCTTATTTCTAAATTTAGAAACTAATTGAAGCGTTTGTAGGAAAAAGATTGTGACATTTGCGCAGATATGACAACAATTAAGAAATATTTTCTGCTTTACACTATGATATATATGTCGTACAAGAAAAAAAAATGACGTGATTATTCCGACAATTTTTTTTTTCTGCATCAGAGAACACAACCGCTCAAAACTACCATTTACTACCACTTTTAAAGTATAGAATGGACTATGACATAGAACATTAAAACTTGTTTGTTACTCAATTACTTGAAAAGATTGAAACATTTTTGTTTGTTTCATTGTTGATGGGTTTTTTTTGAGTTTGTATCCCAAGCACTTCCAAATACTAATTTCGAAATCTTCTCTTTGATTTATTTTATAAAACCACCGATATTGCCAGACATAATCACTTCTGCAATTTCAGTTGTCGAATTTCACTTTCAGTAGTAATTTTTTCCCTTTCTAAATAATCTCCAGAAACCATGAATTATCTCTCCATTATCTGTATGATTTGCTCTCTTATAATCATTTGTGATTATGTTTCTGGAACACCTGAAGATGCAGTAGAAGCTAAACATCATCACCACGGTCATCACGATCACCATCATGGGCATCATGATCATCACCTTCACGGCCATCACCATCATCATGGGCATCATCACCACCATAAACGTTCTGTGGAACTGAGGCATCATCATCATGGGCATCACGATCATCACCACCATCATGGACATCACGATCATGACCATCATCATCATCACGGACATCACCACCACCATAAACGCTCAGCTGACGCAAGGCATCACCATCATGGGCATCATGATGACCATCATCATGGACACCATGATCATCATCATCATGGTCACCACCACCATGGGCATCATCATCACGGACATCACCATCACCATAAACGCTCAACTGACGTAAGACATCATCATCATGGGCACCATGATCATCATCATGGACACCATGACCATCATCATCACGGTCATCACCACCATGGACATCATCATGGGCATCACCACCATGGACATCATGGACATCACCATTAAAACTGTAATAGCATCTGCAACACATCACTATTTTGAATGTTTTCTGTTTGCTAATCTGTTTTATGATTCTTATGTATAAGGAATTTGATGAATGTGTCAGTTGTGTTTTGGTAATTCGAAAAGAATAAAATAGTTTTTTACTACTTATTTTCTGCGCATTCAACTATTTTTAGCTCACAATATTTTACCAATATCAAGTTGCTGCTGTTACTTTGTTATTTTGGAAAGGAGTTTATAATTCATTTCAGACATGACCATCATGGGCATCACGATCATCACCACCATCATGGGTATCACGATCATTACCACCATCATCATAGTCATCATCACTAAAGAAATCATTGTATCAACAGCACATTTTCAGCTTAACTGCTTAAGGCAGTATAAAGTTATTTTCATGATCAATGTTAAACAGTATTGTGCCTTTTTCGGTAATTAGTCAAGATTAAAATGAATTTTTAACTCATCGCTACTGTCTCTGTACTCAGGATTCTTTTTTACTCAATCATAGATAAGACTTCAATATGTTGCATTGCTATATTTCAAGTTTAGATAATTTTCACTTACGAAGGTATATATATATTATATCAAGCAAACAAATTATGCATATGTAACATTCTTTCAGATGACCATGTGAGAAAATAATAAAAAATAAAATATTTCATGTAGTCCTTGAAAAAAAAAATAAGTGCACAACAGTTCCTTAGAACTGATAAAATAATTTATTTCCTATCTTTAAATGTTTAATAATGTGTATTCATAGATGAAATTTTTGTTTTGAACATTAAAAACATGAATATATACAAATTTAAAAATTTTAAAGCCAAAATGCTTATATTAGTCTCTGTTTTCAAGAATGGAAAACAAAGTAATTCTTGAAAAATAAAATAAATCTAAGTGAAGGAGCAAATGCATTACTTAATAATTAAATGATACTTAGATGAAATTTTTGTTTTGAACATTAAAAACATGAATATATACAAATTTAAAAATTTTAAAGCCAAAAGGCTTATCTTAGTCTTTGTTTTCAAGAATGGAAAACAAAGTAATTCTTGAAAAATAAAATAAATCTAAGTGAAGGAGCAAATGCATTACTTAATAATTAAATGATACTTACAAAGAAGAAAATAGTATTTTCAGTAATTAATTTAAGAAGAAATAGCTACATAAAATCTGTTTTCAATTTTATAAGGCTAATATCTCCCATCAAATTATCTTAAATAGGCTTGAAATCTGTGTGGAGCACTAACTGAAGAATAAATCAATCAAACCGGTATTTATTGTATAGATGCTTTAAAAAAATCGATCTTTTTATTCAAATTAATGAAATTATTTTAATTTATTCCATATGAAAATTGTGCAATCTTTTTTCTCAAAAAAGCAATTTCTATAAATTTCTTCCAAGTATGTCAAAGTATTTAAAAAACATTAGTTATTAGTATGGAGAATTCTGGGAAAATAATTATTTAGGGATAAAAAGAATACCCTTGTAGTAGATACTTAAGAATCAAAAAGTAGCTCGTTGCAATATTTTATCAAATCAAATTATTTTCCAGTTTCTATGAGTTTTGCAATTTATCTTAATTTGTAGAATATTTAAGCCTTAAGATTTGCTTTTTTCAAATTTTTGAATGTTTCTCTCAAAATGTAAATATTTTGTAATATTTTTCATATCCGAGCCCATTATTTAATATGATAGTTTTTTGTTAATAAAAGAAGCAATAAAGTAATTTTAAAAACCCAGTTTTACTGAACTAATCCCCAGTTTTTTAAAAATATTTCATTTAATCATTTAAAATCATATATCGAATTCTGTTATTGTCAATTAAAAATTAAATTAGATTATCAATAATTTTTTCCTTATTTGTAAGTGTCACTTATTCATTGATGTATTACATAGTTTTGGCAATTAAAAATTTTTACCAATAAATACATTAGCATAATAACTATCATTTCTAATCAATAATTAATGAAAAATATTCACTTGGCTTTCATAAAAAGTAGCATTGACTTACTGAATACTTAATATCATTTAGCAAGCCAAATCAAGTCAAATAGCTCATGCTTTCATTTATGTTTAAAAAAATTATTTACTAGTGAAGTACTCAATTTTTATTTTAAAAAGAAAATACATCATTAAACAGCGAAATGAACTGGGATGGCCACTCCTACTTTTTTTTATTTTCTAACCGAGACGGGTAGTTTACTTATAAAAAAAACTAACTTCCTAACTTGAAAATTGAGTTTTGAAAGACATCTCAGAGCAATAGTAAAAAAATGTTTACCGAACGCCAACTGGATAATAATTATCCAGTTAATTACAATCTTTATAAAAGTATCGTTAATTTAAAGATTGAAAATAGATTACCACTTGTTTTGTTATAGAGAATTTCCGAAGAGGTAATTAGAGTTTTCTCCTTTTAAGTTTGCCGATATTCATTAAATTTTGCACTAGAATCCAACAATGTGTCAATGATTAAACAGTATAATTATTCGAATAAATAAATTTTTAATTTTCTTCCTTGACTGAATAATTCATATCAAACATTTATTCAATTTTTGAAAGATTTTCTTTGTTCTATGTGTATTTTATTCATTATAATTTAAAATTGTAATGACCGATTTTAGAATAAAATTTAATTCGCCTCAAAGATGGCATGGGAAATACCACCTGGTTTTAACACATTTAAGAACAACAGCAAGCTAGATTTTGCGGAATGTGGATTAAAGCGAAAAAGAAAATTACAAGAATGAAAGGGGGATTTTTTTCTAACTAAAATATTCAATATATTTCATTTTGAATTTAAAAATAAACAAGAATTATAGCTAGAGACATAAGGCTTTGATTCCATGATATGCATTTGAGATTCATTTGCAATTTTGTTTCAAAACTCTGAATATTATTTTCGGAAATATTCTGAGCTATTTTTATATGATACTAAGAATCGCTATATGATGTTAAAAAAGTCACCATATTAAGGGGTTACTGGATCTTTAACAGCTAAAACAGATCTTGAAAGTTGGTCAAATGTGCCTCACACTAAAGTAATAAAAAATTCTTAATAGACTTTTTACTACAGTTTTATAAGGCCTTTAATTTTATGAAATTTTAAATCAATGAAATAATTTTCATTAATTAAAATATATACATATATGGAAAAAAAAACATGTTCCGTAAAAATTGTCGAAGATAGAATTTGTTTGTTCGCAAAGTTTTTCTGAAAATAAGCAACTTATATAATAAATGTTACATCAATTTACTTCCGAAGAACATAACTTGATAATCATACAAAATGATAAATATTTTAATAGATTTACTGGAGTTATTTTACTTTTTATGTTGCTAAAACATGATAATGTTTTTTAAAAAAAGCACTTTTAGCATTAGCAAGCACTGAAAAAAAGTCTGCATGATAATGTTTCGATTTTGCATGATTTTCTTTATTATGTGTGTCTAAGCATACTTGGAAAATTTCACATTGATATGATGAACTGCGCGCAAGCTCTGAAAATGTAGTATTGAGAAAAATGCCTTTAAAGTAAAAAAATCATTTATTAAGCTTCTCCATTCACGAGTGTCATAATCAAATATCACTATCTTCACGTTTCTAAATGAAAAGTCAACATTGACTCTCACGTTTTTGACTATATCTTTTAAACTAAATAACGTACAAACATGTAGAATTCCTTAAAATTTTCAGAAGGATTTCTGTTATAAAATTTTTTGAAAAATTAAATATTTAAAGGTCCTATAATCCTTTAAGATTGATCACGAAAATGAATAAATTTAAATAAGGCAATATTCTTGAGGCTAACTTACTTTGATTCGGAAGCGGAATAGTTCGCACACGACGAGTGACAAATATCACTCGTTTTCGTATTATATGCTTGTAATGGTTACCACCTATTACCACCAGCAAACATTGTCGCGAGCGTAATATTTCGTCGCTATTGATAATGAACAAACCTTGAGTGCGGGTTTTTCCTTTTACAAATATAATTGGATTAATAAAGATAAAGGCAGTTTTATCTATATATCTTTGAATTTTCTAATAATTTATTTTTCACCTTTATTATTACAATAACGGAATAATAAAGATAAAAAATTATTATCTATTAGATAGAATAACAAAAGTAAAAATTATTCCGTTACTACGAAAGTTAAGTAAAAGATATCTAATATATAAAAATCTCATGTCACGGTGTTTGTGTTCTTACTCCTCCGAAGCGGCTCAACCGATTTTTATTTTTTATGTGTAATTGGTAGATATGAGAATAGGTCGTAAAGTATATTTCATAACGCTAGATAATTAGGGTGTTACTATCCACGTTCAACGTACGCTGATGAGATCAACGCTTGCTTGAAATCCTCGCCACTGTGGAGTAATGTTGAATAAGTCCAGCTAAAAATAAACATGCACTCCAAATGCTACACGATCCATCTGCTGACACGTTCTCGGACCAATTGTTAGATACTGGTGATGGAAAAGTTGCTGTCTATGAAAATACTGAATGCATAAACTTGTCCACTAATTTCTGCACTGTCGTTGATTCGCAAAATGCTCTCATTGACCACATATTTCCGGAGGTACGCACACAATACATAAATCATGCGTGGCTGGCAGAAAGAGCCATTTTGGCAGCAAAAAATGTGAACGTCGTCGATTTAAACTTCAAGATACAGCAGTCATTGCCAGGCGACTTGGTATCATACAAATGGATCGATACAGTTCGTGATGCTAACGAAGCTGCAAATTATCCAACAGAGTTTTTGAACTCACTGGATTTGCCAGGCATGTCACCATACCTTCCACGACTGAAAGTTGGATCTCCGATTATTGTAATTCGGAATTTGAACCCACCACAACTGTGCAATGGCACTCGATTGCTCATTAAAAAAATTGATGGAAAACGTTATCGAAGCCGCCATTTTGAATGGCAAATTCCGAGCCGAAAATGTTTTGCTGCCACCAATTCCAATGATTCTCACAGACGTGCCAATTGAATTCAAACGCGTTCCTATTAGATTGGCATTCGCAATGACAATCAGTACGTCGCAAGGCCAAACAATGTCTGTTTGCAACTTAGATTTGGGGGCACCATGTTTTTCATACGGACAATTATACGTGGCATGTTCTCGCGTGGGCAAACTATCGAGCTTATTTGTGTTGGATAAAGACAGACTGACAAAAAAATATCGTACACTCAATTGTTCTTCGAAATGAATATTGATTTTCATTATTTCATTTTTGTACTTTAGGATAAAAAATATATTACTTTTTTAATTTTACGTTTAACTTTTAAGAAATCAAACAATGTATATGTTCGATACGTTAATGAAATACATTGTATTGAGAAAATAAATGTTTGGTGTTTTTTTTTTTTTTTTTTTATCGGCGATCATCGTCTATAGCGTTCCATTCCTCTTTCTGTCTTAGATCCCATCCCCACACACTTACAATACATTCGTTATTTTTTAATTAACAATCAAAATATGCACTAGAAATAATTTATATGGCAGAATAACGTTTGCCGAGTCAGCTAGTAATCTTATATTGTTTTAACGAATTTAAATCCTTGTCAGGAGTGAACTATATTCCTAAGTTTTGATATTCAAATAAAAGTTGCAAATAAATTTCAAACGACGGAAAAATGCATTCGAATTTAATAACTATTTTGTTTGTGTCAGATTCGCTGCTCTGTTTCTAATTACAAATTTTAAATTCTAAACCCGTAAAAAACCCGCAAGATTGAAAAATTGCCGCATACTCTCATTAAAGTTGCTATGTGCCTCCTCCCAACATAAACAGTCTGAAAAGCCTGCAATTTTTATTTACAGAGCCCCTCACATGAGTCTTTTGTGCATCGAAGTATTTCGAATCGATATGCCTAGTATATCGTATCGTTTTAGAAGTTAATTTAATATTCATTTGGACAAATTCATTTCGCCCGACTAAAAATAAAGTTTACCACAGAATTACAATTTTAGTAACAATATATCACATATCAAATTTCATTTATCTAAATTACTGTGTTTTGAAGTTGTTGCTTTTATATACTTCTAACTGAATAAACCGACAGACGATCAAACTTTTGATGGATTTTATTCCGAATTTGATAAGAATCCACAAAACTGTATAACAAATTTCCTCCCTCTAGCTCTAGGTCAAATGTTCTTGTCTATAGAGCACCAACACACACACAAACAGACATATTTATTACTAGTCGTAATAAATATGTCTACAGGCTACTAACTGGTTATCAAGGAATATTGTCTAAATTTTATTTCATATAAATCGTTTAGATATAAATCCACGCCCATAATTCTGCCATATTGTCTGATATTCACACCATGTTATTTTAATGGTCTTACTTAAAATCTGTTTATTTTTTACAGGAATTTTACTAATGAAGACCATTTCTATAACATCGTAGTGCTCTGAAAAATGTAAATGTGCGGTTCATATAGCTTCTTAATTTCAGACAATGTAACTTCACTTTTTTATTCGTCTTATAAACTATGAAGATATTAAGCAAAATTCATTTTTAGTTTTCAACAATGGGAGAAAATCACGCGATTTAATATTAGATGAAATAATGACAATGATTTGAGTTTCAGGGCAACAAAATAATCTATAATTATATATTAGGCGCAATAAAAGGTTTTTTGAAAATGCTTGGATTTAGGAAAAATTTGCAAGATTAAAATATTAAAAAATCATTATTAAAAAGACAATTTTTAAATTTCGATCTGATATAAAATTCATACGTGTGTAGCAATATTTTCAGAAATGACTGGAGAAAAAAGCCAATAGCTTAATTATCAATCAATTAAAAATCCATTTAATTAAAATTTCAAACAAAAATCGTTTTGAAGAGCGCACTTCCACTCTCTAAAGTATACTATATGTGCCCATATTTCGTAGGTGTAGATCGAATGGTTTAATCTGTAAAGCGCCAAAATATGCACTGCGATCTCTCTCTCTCACTCACACACACGCACGCACGCACACATACATACATACATACACACGCACGCACGAACACATTCGAACATTCTTATTATTAGCAGAGATGAAAACTGCTGAAGTAATAATCTTTATTTTTTCTCCTTCAGCTTAAAATAATGGAAGAAAATCATGTCACTTAATAGTTAACGAACTAATGAGATGATTAGAATTTCATTGTAACCATGAACTCTTCCATTGGAAATTACAGAAAAAACAATTTTCAAAAATTGTCAAAATTCAGGAAAAACATACATAGTTTCTTTCAGTTAAAAAAAATTAAATATCGTCTTTATTCAACAATATTTTCGGAAGATATTATGGAGTACTCTTAATTTTTAATTTATTAATGTTTAAAAAATCATACTACCTAGGTACACAGACATCTGCAAAGAATAAATATGCCGAGTTTGATAGTTCTAGGTAGAATAATCCGTCCATACATTCTCTTTTATTATTAGCATGCTAAATGTAATAATAACCACAATTCGGATTTACCCCTGCTTTACATTAAGTATCAGGATTAACTGATTAACTAAAGTTCAGTACTAATGGTCATCACAGATACAGTACATGCTATAGAAGGTACATCGACTGCTGAAATATTACTATGCTTACCAGGGAAGCAAGAACAAACTGCTGAACCGGAAGCTTACTGTTTCCAAATCTGAGGTTTCCCCAGATGGTTGTAAAGAAAAGAGAAATAAAACGCAGCAACAACTGTAAATTTGAGGAGTTCTTAAAGTAATTAAAAGGATTTGCCGTTCGAAGTGTTTTAAACTCCGTATGTTATTATTTAAGTAACTGTATTATTATTTAATTGTGAATTTGCATTTCATCGAATCTGTGGTGCACAGTTATCTTTAGATCATCTTCTTTAATTTTCATTCATAAGAAAAGTTTTTTCTTGGGGTCATCTTTAAAACTGTGATTTCATTTCCAAAGTAAAATTGATTTGTTTTTTTTCTGAAGGTTATTTAATCATCACGTATGTGAATATTACAATAAATTACTTTATATACCGAATTATTTTGCCATCAATTTTTCAACTTTATTTTTGCACCTGTGGTTATGTTTTCTTGTAAAATAATCCCAGGGAATCTAAGATTTTTTTTAATTAATCAAAATATCTTAATAAATTTAAATAATAATTAAATATTTTCAATCTCAACTTTTAGCTTATATTAACTACTTGCTATTTGTGTTACATTCTACGTGTTCTTTTGAATACTATAAAAAAATAGCCATTTTACGAAGATAAAAGCCAGATTTTAAGTACCATCAGTAAATACAAGTTTAAACTTAATATAAAGCTAAGAGTTGACTGACTCAGAAACTGAAACTTAGAATAAGTATGTAAAAAAAAATCATCATATTACTTAAAAATGGCCGATAAATTGCATATTTCTTAAGTTTAAAGAATAGCAAAGGATGACACAATGTCAGGTCGAAACAAAAATAGCAGTTTCTGCTTCACTAGCTACTGTTTTCACTTCGTGTACAAAGCGGCTGAAAATTGAAGTTGCAGGCAATTTAAAAAAACAACAATTTAATGCAGTCCTTGACACGAAAATTAAAAAAAATATGGTTTGCTTGGTGATCAGAACGGCGAAGGCATTGATTCGATTTTTATTCCTGTTATTGTTAATTCCGTTGGCGACATCTTTTCACATCCAGACACTGTGAGATGCTAATTTCAAAATCCTTTGTTGAGTTAACCATATAAAGTTAAAACAGTTGCTATGAAAAGTCACTTCCAGAATTTCAGTTAACAGTAGGATCTTTCTCTCCTGTCCTGATATCTAAGATAAATCATGCATTCTCTTTCCTTTATCTGCTTTATTTTAACTTTAACTGTCATTTGCAACTATGTCTCTGGTAAACCTGACGATGCATTAGAAGCAAAGCATCATCATCACGGACATCACGATCATCATCATCATCATGGACATCACGATCATCATCATCATGGACATCATCACCACCATAAACGCTCGGTAGAAGCAAGGCACCATCATGATCACTACGACCATCACCATCATGGTCATCATGACCACCATCACGGACATCACCATCATGGCCACCACGACCACCACCATCACCATGGTCATCATCACTAAAAGTATCTAAGCACGAATTATTTATAATCATCTTAGCTAATGTCAGTGCTAAACTAGTGCCAATGAATCTGATATAATAACGTCCTTATTAGTAATAATATGGTCAATAAAATTTTAGTTAAAATTTATAATAAATAAACAGATTCTTACTCTTGAGTCAATTTCTTCTATGCATCTAATTTTATAAACCCTATTTTAAAAATTTACAGTACACAGTACCACACAGTACATTTTTCTATCATGATTATTATGAAATTATATTCTGTGTTATTTACCATAGGACTTTCGTAAACAAATATAATGATTAATGTTTTCCACTTATTATTTTTAATTAAAAAAGGAAAACACTATTTTAAATAAATTGAATAAGAAGAGGAAAAATAATAGGAAATTATAAAAGAAAAATTCCTAATATCTGAATCCAGTTATTTGACCGATTAGAAATATTTTAACTGCTATGCTACAATCTCTTTTAGCCACAGGATAAGTTATTTTTTTCTCAATGTGTAACTAGCCCTCTTGCACAAATTTTAGTAAGTTCCATACTACAGAAAAGTAACAGCCTTTGGCAACACTGATGAACTAACAGACAGTTATTGAAATACTAACAGAAAACACCAATAATAAAAAAGGTATAAAATGTCAATTCTATTATTTTATAATCAATAGAAATACATACGTTAATAACATTAGTTAGACCATGGAAGATTGCAGATATTGTAGTTAAAGATAAAAAAGATAAAAAATAGAAATCCAGAAAAAACGTGTAAGAAATTTTTTTCAAATCTTTATGTATTTGCTTCTGCAATATTTTAGTCTAATTGTTACTTTCTATATAATTTGAGAGATTATTAGACTTTTTATATAATTTGATAGATTATATATTTTAAAGATCCCCCCCCCAAAAAAAAATAGAATATAAGCTGCACTAAGACTAGAATACAAGTTTTTCTCTTTTTCTAATAAAACTAAAATACAAACTCGCTATCTTTTGACTATACAGTCTAAATAGTCGAACATTTATCATACAGTAAAAGCTGTAAATTGTCTTGAAATAGAAATTTTATGAAATAGAACTTCATAAATATTTAAATCTTAGAGACAATTGGCACTAAACCGATAAAAATTATAACCTATTTGAAACAAAATGTTCCAGAAATAATCATGATTTTATAAATTCCATCAAAAATGGTAGATGCATTATTGAGAATTAGCTGAATGAAAAAAAAATGTTCAAAATAACATCATTTAACAAATATTTGGTCTCAAAAGGGCTTTAATCTGAAAAAAATTTGTAAAATGTCATACATCAGTCAACAAACCATGTTATGATTCATAGAGTTCCTTGGAGTGATTATTTTTAGAAATATATAGTGTGATACTTTAAATGAACTTATATTGTTGAGCATTTTTTTGACTTATACTTTTTCTTTGAATAATGCAAAATTATTAAAATGTTCTTATTAAGGAAGCAAGAAATTAAAATATAAGTATAAATCAGTAAATAAAAATTTGGAATATGATTTATTAGGTGGGTTAGAAGTTTAAGTAGTAGTGTGAACGCGTGGTACAGAAAAATTATACACAGAAACATTTTGGTAAACACAATGATACTGAGAAATTCCATTCATATTTCTGTATTCTTTGCCTGCCTCACTACTTAATTTGCTCATTATATTTTCAAGTTTTTCCGATACCTGAGAGAGAATGGTTTGTTTAGAAAAAAAAAAAAAAGAATTTAAGAAAACCAAACAAAACAAAAAAAAACAAAAAAAAAAATTAAAAGATTTTTTCCCCCTAAGAAATAGAACCTCACTCTAATGAGCCATTTCAATTTTTCTGAAGGGAAAAAAAGAATCTACAGAGAAAGAATCTCGCTTCGAAATTTTCAATATGGTAGATTCGAAGAAAAAGAAAAACGAATATTTCAGTCTTTTCTTTCTTTCTTTTTTTTTTTACTCTTTAGTTATTATTGTTTTTCTAATTTTTCTATTGATCGAGTTTTTCTTCCATATTATAATATTAAAATTTTCAGGTAACTTCCTTACTTTTTTTTTTTTTGAGTTTTTGAATGCAATTTTTATCTCCTTTAAATATAAATATTTGTGAAAGCTAATGACATAATGGTTTGATTACAATGAACAAAAACCTGCTTTTGATGCCAAACGATTTTTAAAAGTTGATGCGGAATAAAAAAGGAATTAATTTAAGAAGCAAGATTTTAAGTTTGTTTGTGGAGTTTGTTCTTTATCTGAATAAATGATTTCATGTAACATCAGATAAATTAGTTTTATTTTGTGTATAAAAAATCTGTTAATTATAGTGGTGAAAAATATAATTATTCTATATATATATTCTATAAGAATTATACAGGAATTATTCTATTAGAATTATAGTGATGAAAAAAATTCAAAATGTAAATGAATTTATCATCCAAGATGTGTTGTATTTTTAGATATTTAAATCAATAAGGTATGACCTAAATGACATAAGACCTAAATGGCACGAATTCTTAATTTTTTTATTTGCCTGTAAATAAAAGTTTTGCTTCGTAGTAGAGCATATAAAACTAAGAGCGCATTTTAAACCCTTATTTTGGACTCATTAAAACCAAATTTACCAGAATTGCAGTTACAGAATCAAAATCAGATACCAAATTTCATTTAGCTATTGCATTTTTGAGTTATCTTGTTTATATACATGAGAAATATATTAAACGATAAACGGTCAACCCTTTGATGGATTTAACTCAGAATTTGAATTAAATGTATAAAAATGTGCGAAATTTCATTTATCGAAATTCATTTTTGAATTACAGTAGACTCCCGATTATCCCCGGGCGGCTTATCCGCGCTGCCGCAATAAGTTTTTTTTTTTTTTTTTTTTGCTTCCAAGCAAAGAGAAAATGCTTCCAAAGCAAGAAGCAAACACAAATGACTGATATCTTCAAAAAGGTGCAGTTTTACAGTTATGCTTTTGTAATTACATAATATATTACAGTATTAAAACAGTACATATGTATTAATTTTTATGTGTATCCTTGACGCCTCTCGTAAATACTAAGCACTTTTCTGTTTTCATTAACAAAATGCATTTTAGGTTAGTTTTGAGTGATATACTAAAATATTAAGCGTTAGTTAAACATTTCCTGCTGTTTATTTTACAAAGTTGGAATGACTGTTTTCTCTTTTGCTATACCCGTTTTTAGTGTTTTTCGGATTATCCGCGATTTTTGTTATCCGCGGCGGCCGCTCCACCCAATTCCGCGGATAATCGGGAGTGTACTGTATCACTTTTATATGTATTCGAAAGAGCAGACAGATAGATGGTCAACACTTCGATATATTTAGTTCAAAATTTGACTAGATCTTCATTTTAGAGGGTAAATCTACGCACTAAATTTTATTAGCTAGCTTTTAATGCTTCGTTATAATCTGTCTTCGAGCAGCCACATAGACAGACTTTCTATGAATGGATTTCGTTCAAATTTTGTTGTATATCTACTAACTCTATGTTAAGGCAACATATCAAATTTCATTGGCGAGCTCAATGCGCTGTTGAGCGCTCTTATACAGTTAAAGCGACAAACAATGTAATTCCCAAACTTTTTCAAATTCATGTCAGTTAGAAACGTAGATATTCGTTAAAATTTCGAGTTCGAATTTTGCATGCTAAGTACTCTTTGTATACAAGAAAAAAAAAGAATAAGGATTAGAAAATAATGAAGGATTATTTATCTCCTTTTCATATATTGACATGTCTGACTGTATTGAATTACAGAATTTTTATCATTTAAATATGTTATCAAATTAAAGGAAGTGTCAATATAAAATAAAAAAAATCTTTTGCACGAGCATCAGCATTTGAGATATTCTTTATGTTATATATATTAACATTTTCATTTATATTATAAACTCACAAGGCAATTCATTTTCTAATCAGGAGATTAAATACATTTGAAAGTCAGGCGGTTAAGACGTTTGTTTATTCAGGATATTTTTCTCTCCAATGATATCAGGATTACGTATTTATTAATTAAATAAATAAACACGAATAATTACATATTTAACGTCATTCGTTTACATTTATGCAACTTTCTGCAAGACTGGATTGGTAAATATGCATAAAAATAATTTTTCCAATTCATGCTCCCTAGAGAAAATGACTGTTAACATTTATCATGGAGTTCCTAAAGATTAATAAAATGCCTTTATAAAATGTGCATTCTCAATCGTGTCTTGCGCTAAGCGGATTTAATTCCTTAAATTAAATATTTATAATTTATTCTTTGCATCATTCAGTTCATCTGGATACTTATTTTTGCTCAACAAACTTCGCAATTTTTAAATGCTTTGCTAAATTCTTTTAACAGATTAATTGGATTAATTGTAAGATTCTTGAAGGCAGTCATTTATTTGTTCTTGATTTATTTGAAGAATGTTGCTATAAATATAATTAATTTGCACAGTTGTTGTTTCATTTATTAAAATGTTATCAAATTAAAACAATGTGTTAAGGAATTTATTGAAGAAAAAGACTATTTCCCTATATTTTCAAATAGAGCCAAAATTCATATATAACAAATAAATTCATTCCGCCGTATTCACATTCCATATATAATGTATATAAATGTCAGGTTTCCTCTACAAATCTGTTCCTTTCATTTTTTAGCAAATTGAAATATTTAATTTAAAGAACTGCAGTAATTTCTGATTTAAAAAAAGTGGTGAATTATTATTTGATAACGATCAAACGTTTTACTGGTTTGTTTCGATCAAGATGAAGGAAAAATAAATAAATAAATAAAGTCCTGAAGTATATTGTGGATTTTTCTCCTTCGTTTACCTATAATAATGGTTATCACTTAAAAAGTCGACATTTTTATCTATCTATTTAAAGATGATGGATTTCAGCAATAAATAATGTGGTTGACTACCTAACGAAAATTATCTACGAAGCTACGTATGTAAAAATATTAAATAATTTTTTAATTCAATATTCCAAATTTTGGTACAGTTTTCGTTATAAAACCGACTGGATTTTGTTTCTAAGTTCATTCTTTCGAAAATTGTATTAATTTTAATATATAAACAATTCATCTTTTAATGCTGCTAGCTTGGATTTCTATTTTTTTTAAATTCTAAATTTTGGTAGAATATTCTTATGGAAAATTTCATAAATTATACTTTAATGCATATTCTTCGTTCAAATTTGGCGTAATTATTTCTCAATAAGTTCTGCAGTTTCTGAAATTAAAAATAAGCAGTATGTTAATTTTTTAAAGAACGATTTTACAGTTATTTTGATGTTTCACACTACGTAAAAATTGAAAGTTTGATATTATTATTTATTAGTCAATATCTAACAATTAGATAAAAGTACATCTTATTTCTTAGATCAGGGACTAGATAATGGATTTCTTAATTGCTAGATTTTGAACAAATCTTTTCTTTCAATGAACTTCCAAATTTAAAGGTTTTGTTTTATGCTTTTTTTAGACAGACATCCACATTCCTTCCATTGACTTTCCTTCCTTTGGCCTTTAAATGGCCAATTTTTGCTTCAGGAGTGCTTTTCAATTTATTTTATGCAAAAATTCAAAAATATGATAAAAAGAAATTCATTCCTGACATAGCTACATATCTAAATGTACAAGATGTCACTAAGCTCTTCATTTCTCTTAATTTGATGCTTTAATCAATAATATTTTGGAAAATTCAATTTTATGATTTAAATTTAGATAAAGTATAACCAAAGGATTTAGAAAAAATTAAAGTACAATTAATGTATTTATCACCTTTCTTAACAATATTCAATGAACTTCAAAATGCTTATCTGAGCTAAATTTGTTAACTAATTCTAATTTTGTTTCGTTTGAAAACTAAAATGATTCTGAAACAATATTCTCGTCTTGAAACTAAAATTTTGTCAGAAATAAATAAGAGATAATAAGCATATTACACTGTTTGAAATCAATTACTTTATGAGACTGATTTATTTTTATTACTCGCTTATTAGGCAACCAATCGGTTTACCGAGAATATTGGTGGTTTTTAAATCTTCATGTATATGATCACGATAAAAAATATTTTTAGACATCATATTATCAGACATTAAATACATGTTATTTTAATAGCCTTATTTATGTTCCCTTTCATTGGATACATGAACACCTGATGGAGACCAGTCTCTTAACATAGTAGTGATAGTAAAATTTAAATACCCTGTTCATATTTTTCTGATTCTTGCGGTATTGTAACCACATTTTTTATTTGTCTCTTAAATTACACAAATATTAAATAGAATTCTTCTTCGTTAATTTTCAACAATGGAAGAAAATTACGGGATTAAATAATTGACGAAACAATTAAAACGATTTGAATTTCAAAGTAATAATGCAATATGTTGCTGTAAATTAGGCAAATATATTTTTTAAAAAAATTACCAAAAATGAGGAAATATATGTACAACAATTCAATTAAAACCATTACAAAGGCACTTTTTTTAGCTTTAAATTGGTATAAAAATTAGTTTTGTGCAATAATATTTTCGAAAATAAAGGCGAGCCCCCACGAATAATCCAATTTGACTTTTAACCCTTTCTAAGGCCGTGGGAAATATGCTTCCCACCAAATTTATCAATCTTTGTATGAAATTATGTAGGTTGGCATAAGTTCTGACAAATTCTTTTAGAATGACAGAAACTTAGATGCCTCAGTTTTTTATCTCACACAAAATGATGTGTCTTGGTTTTTCACTTAATTATTAATTAACCAAATTAATTAACTAATCAAATTAAATTTATCTAATAAGCTAAATGAATCCCTTTTCTTATTCTAATTTCAAGCCTAAAAATATTTTAACATAATATGACTAGAAAAAAATGGCCCTTTAAAGGGTTAATTAACTAAAATTTCAATATATATATATATATATGAAGTTCACATTTCCAGCCTCAAAGATATATATGTGCTAAATTTTGTATCTATAAATGAAACAATCCGGCTTGCAGAGCATCAATATATGACATGCCTATTCATCTTTATCAGTAATAGAGACAGAGACGAAAAAGGACATGATATCATACCGCAACATTAGAGGAGTGAAACTATATGAAACACGAAGTTATAATTGCTATGTAATTTTGAAGTCATTTAAATTTCCTCCATTTTAATTGATGTTCCTTTAGTGAAGACGAAATATTCATATCCCCAGCGAAGCTTTCTAATGGCAGATTGAAGCATTTATACGATAAGTTATACGGAAGACGAAATTAGATAGCAGATTGCCCCCAGGAAGGAATCTGTTTTATGACTCTACTACAGCATTAAGACTTACTGTAACTCTGATTTAGTACCCTCACTACAAGATGCGTCCCGGATTAACTACTTCCATACTTCCATTTAACAGTTTAATTTCCTCACCAGTGTAGATAAGTGGATTCATTGCATATTTAAAAATTATTTTATAGAATTTTTCAAGGGATTTTATTTCATGTGTCGCTGTTGTAAGTAAAGGATTTTCAATCTGGTTTCTTAAAACTTCTACGCATTATACAAAGAGAGAGTAAAAGAAATTGCGGTCTTTTAAAAATCATTAGGATTGTGATGAATTTAAAACTTTTAGACCTTCTGGAGTCTGAAAAGCACATTAGGAAATTATGTCGGTTTGTCGGTCTATCTGTATTTTCTGTGACTCTAATAATTCAAAAATTGAACAAATTAAATGAATACAATTTGGTATGGTGTGTTTACATAAAAACATATCCTGTCAGCAAATTGAATATTTTCTATCCATTAATCCAAAAATTGAAAGAAAATCAATCAATCTTCTCCTCCGATTTCAAAAACATTTCGCACAATAAGAATGAAAAAGGGTAGAAGAGAATGTAGTTCATGAATCTTATGTATTCACATGTAGAGGCAGTCTATCTAAAGATGAAAATCCTTTTTAAGTGTTTATTTTCTAGGTAAATCTTTCATTCAAAAGTTATTCGCTATAATAAGGCGATCTCCAAATTTGAAGTATATTTATCACTTCAATCATAATGAAGTTATGGATAAAGGAAAATTTCCATCCGCTGATTTCTATCATCTTTTAGCTGCATAGCTCATGTTCGAGCTCCACCGAAATCTTTAATCTTCATACAATATATTCTTAGTCCATAATAAGCCCAAAAAAATTATTGTATTAACACTTCCAAAACATTGCATATACATACATTTACATAAACTTTTTAGAGGAAACAGTATTTAGGCACAAATAATCATGATCTATGAAGATCTGTAGGAATTTTTTCGAAGTTGTGCCATGAGGATCATAACAAAAAGGAATAAAGTGGGTCTAATTAAATGCTGAGTTTTACGAAATTTGAAAGAAATCTGTCAAGAAGTCTTTCTTTCTAATCTTCTTTGTGCACATGAGCAAACAAATTAATAATACATTGAGAGAGGCGAAGGAAATTTGGAGTATGATTTTATTACTAGAACTGTAGATACACTTCAGACCAAAACCGACAATAGTTTGACTGTCTGTTTATCTGTATATTTGTACTTATTCGAGTGCAGTAACTTAAAAGAAGACCAAGATGAATGGACGTAGATTGGTATATAATCTTTATATCAAGATTATATATCCGAACCTAATTTTAGGCTAAATCTGCCAAAGGTTAAACAGTTTGTCCTTACACATGTGAATAATACTGTAACTCGAAAGCACAACAAATAGAACACATGGTTGTGATATTAGCAAGAAAATTTTAAATCTACATCAAATTCTGGATCGGATCAGATATAGAGAAGGCATCTGTTTTTCTCTCAAATGCCATCATGTTTCAGGAGTTCATGGTAAAAAAGTCGTAATGTTTCACAGAAAAAATAATTTATTTCTACATCTGTTTAATGTATATTCATAACCATTAAAGAAGCATTAAACGTATCACGAACAAGAATACAGACGAAGGAACATAAGAATTCTTGAAGAACATATTAAGTTATGATTAAATGCATAGAACTGAGATACTAATAGAGAGAGTGCAACGTACTTTGGTGTAGGACAAGATAAAATCACGTGACTTCGGGACAGAATTTGTGTTCACTGTAACCGCATCCTCCGTTCCCCATTATATTTCAATGGCAGATTTTTTCTCGCTTTTAACTGTTGGATTTTAAAACTTATTTAAGCCATGGTTAACTATTGCTGTGCAATTGGATGTAAAGAAAAAGCTTCTAAGGATAGTTCTGTATCATTTCACAGGTATGTACAAAAAAAATATTCTGTTTATATCCATTTTAAGTCAATTTAAAATTTCGTAACATCCATCACTCAGTGATTTTGGTGTTAAAACTGAATAATATTTCATAGTTTGGTTTAGTTATTGTATAAAATTTATTTAATTTGTTATTAAGCTTCATAACTGCATTATATTTTGTTACTTGCTTTATTTTAATCTGGAATGTGTTGCAAATGCTTGGCTGCAAGCTGGGCGTGATTTTTTCTCGCCAATACAAGTGTTTACATAAAAACACTATTAGTAATTGGTATTGGTAAAAAAAAAAAAAAACCCACTGTTGACCGATTAATAATTGTGTATTTATTTTAGTGCAAATAAAGTTCCTTATTATTTCCAATATGTTTTTTTTACCATAAATATTCGAATCGTATTATACAGTAAAAGATATTAAATCATCATTGTGAATGAAATCGTGAAACTAAAACGTTTTATTGAAAATGTTATATAGTAAAATTTCATAAATGTGCTAGCAGTTATCGCATGTTTTTATAAATTTTAATTAAGATCTAATAAGAAACTAGTGCATATTCTAAAGATAAACTATTAAAGAAAGAAATGCTATCTTTACAGATAAAAATTTTGCCTGAATGTTAACTTTATTAATAATTTGCGATAAGCACATGCCCTAAAATCACCGTTTTCGTAAAAATTTCGAATTTTCTTATTATTTTGTATTAAATCAACACATTTAAGATTTCAAAAATGATTCAATTTTGTTTCTGCGGTAGTTAGAAGCAAAGTTACCACCAACACTATAAACCAGAAGCGAAATATTTAAAACTGATATTAATAAGGAGAAGGCACGAGGTTTAAAATTGAGTTCGGAATGAGATTTTGTATAATGATAGTATACATTTAGAATGTTTATTAATGAAAATATTAAGACTCAATAGTCAACCTTAAAACTTTCAAATTAGCTTATATACTAATAATGGGTTACCCGAACGAGCGCTCGAGTAGTGTAGTGGTTAGGGCACTGGCATAGCATTCAGGACACCTGGGTTCGATTTTGAGCTAGCGTTGTTTTTTTTTCCTTTCTAAATTATTTCAAAATAATTTAACAGTTTTAATTAATATCTTTTTCATTTTTTATGCAAAAATAAATATTTTTCAGAATATTCAAGGAAAAAAAAAAGACCTGGGTCACTTTTATAATCTGCTTTTATTATAAAAAGTTTTTTTTTTATCTGCATGAGATAATGATAAAAGTATTTGAACATGTAATGTAAAATTAAAAGAGGTTTTGGGGTAAAGAAAAGAAATAAAGTGTTTACTTAAAGAAGAAAAATACTCACTTTTAATTAATGCACAAAAACAAAGTAAAAAGTAAACATAATTTAAATCAATAAACTCGGCTACTGATGTAAAAAAAGAAAACATTATTTTCGAAAGCAGTTTGCTTAGTTTTCAAAGAATGAATATATAAATTATTTAGGAAATGTTAATCGGAAATGAAAACCGACCGGACCCAATGCCGGGAAACAAAACATTGCGCGGCAGTTTTTGAGTATGCCAAGATTTGCGACATGGCGCCAAAAAAAGGCCAGATTTCTCACATGTGACTTGGCTCATGTTGCGTACGCTTGTTTAGACTAGAAACAAGCGACTAGCTTCCTCCATTTATATCAGCTCTATGATTAAATGTCAATATTGCGGCAGACGATCTTTTTTTATATTCCACCAAGAATAACCTCAAAACTGGATATTCGAATTTCTTCGTAAAGGAAGCTTAACACAAAACGTATGTATAAGAGGGAGTCGAGGAGAAGACATCTTCAATCGGGAAATGCTCTTCCAGTGAAAGCGTAAACATATAGCCGTATTTATACAATTAGGAATCAATTCCAAAGTTCATAAGCTGTTTTCATTAAATGTGAAAAAAAAAAATCCCAAAGATAATAAACTGGAAAATAAATTTGAAAAAATATGTTTTTAATTGTGGAATAAATTAGTGTTTGCTCAGTTTTGCAAGCACAGTCTGCACAAGTGAGCCCAAAACAATGGTTATATGACTATGACTGATTGAAGTTGACTATAATAATTTTGTTTTAAATTAAAATATCAAACGGTGTATTAATTCTTGAATTATTAACCAACAATGTAATTATTTTGATGTTGCATTAAAGACAAAATCTTGTGCTGTAAAATGTGACCCCGACTTTAATATCTTATAAATAACAAATATTTTCCCGAATTGTTTTCTAAAAACATGCCGAATATATGAGAAAATTTAAGTCAACGAATATGCAAAAGGAAACACATTAGAGGAAATATTTCTCGATATGTAAGCAAAAGAAGCTCATGAGTTGAAAAATTAAGTAATAAACCGAAAAGCTTGCCCTTCCAGATACTCAGTATAATTTACAAGTCTATCCTTTCAAAAAGAATAACAGTTAAAATTTAAAAACCACAACTTCCGCTTCAAAAGAGACATAGTTTTTTGAAAAAAAAGTAATTTGCTTTACTTCAAGAATCAAAAAGAAACCTTGACCCAAAAAGCCATAATTTAGTCCTATTTCAAGCATAGTAGAGAAGAGATACATTTTAGAAATTATATTTTTTATCAAGTGACGATGATATTTTTCCGTACCCTTGCACTCACAATTACTGAGTTCGAAAATATACATTTCGCCTACAATATAAAGCTACGTTGTTTGCCTACGAAAGAAACGTCCTTATCTTCAGTTGCAGATTTAATTCCTTTCAATTTTGATTTCCGTTTTATACGAAACAGCTTACAAAATTATGCATTCTCTATCAATTTCCTGCTTAATTTTTTCTTTCATAATCATAAGCGATTATGTTTCTGGGAAACCAGAAAATGCAATAGATGCAAAGCATCATCACCATCACGACCACCATCACCATGATCATCATGACCATCATCATCATCATGGACACCACCACCATAAGCGTTCATTAGAAGCAAGGCATCATCATCATGATCACCATGACCACCATCACCATCACGATTACCACAATCACGGTCATCATGACCACCATCACCATGGACATCACCATCACCACAAACGCTCAGTAGAAATAAGACAACATCATGGTCACCATGACCATCATCACCATGGCCATCATCATCATGACCATCATCACCATGGACACCATCACCATAAGCGTTCATTAGAAGCAAAGCATCATCATCATGATCATCATGGCCACCACCATCACGATTACCACAATCACGGTCATCATGACCACCATCATCATGGGCATCATCACCATCACCACAAACGCTCAGTAGAAGCAAGACATCATCATGGGCAACATGATCATCATCACCATGGCCATCATCATCATCATGGGCATCACCATCATCACCATTAGAAGCCTGATAATACCGGTTTCACAAAGTAATCCTGCCTTTTTAATGCATATTCAAGCTAATCTATTTTAAAGATTGTTTTCATTAAGATGATCTCGCCTTCTTGTAAATGAAAGTAAATAAAAATAATTCTTGAGATGCAGATCAATTTCATTGCTGATCAACATCTCAAGCTTTTAATCGGAGTTTTATACACGAAAATGGATTAAAGAAGTGGAGTTTTTGAAGAAAAGATTGTGAAGCCAGCAATAAAATGAAAATAAAATTTATATTATATATATAAACATGAGAATAAACATGTAAAGAAAAAAAAATTGCAATTTATAAAATTAGTAATTCGAAAATGCAAATTTAAATTGTAAGTGACGCTAAATTATTTAATGATGAAAGAAATAATTTGAGTGAAATTTAAACCGATGCAATTATAATTCAGTAATATTTTGAGCTATTTTTTTTTCTAAATTATATTCAACTGAGTTTTAGAGGTGTAATTGCCTGTTACATTACAAAAATAATTTTTTCTAGATTCAAACTATTTGTTTGTCAGAAGGATTAAAGTGTTTTTCTTATATGAATACAAAATTTATACTTTCTATTTTATTAGAAGATGCATGCAAAATAAAGCATTCATATTTATGAAACGATTGGAACTTTCGTGCGCACAAATTTTTTTTTGTGCTATTAAAATATCATGAATCTTTTCTATGTTATTAAGTTTCAAAATCCAATGTTTGTAAGACATATTTAATCAAAATTCTTAATTAATTCAATTATTTGAAATGATATTTTGAAAAACATATTTTTCAGAATAGCAATGTGAGAACTGTATATGAATAGCAATGTCACAAGAGCACCAAAATTAATCGAAAGCTGTGCACCATGAAAATATATGTCATCCGTATGTCACAGAAAGTGGAACAAGCTTTTATTTCTTTAAATATGGCATGCCTTCGTGGAGCTTTATATTTGGATACAACTGATAGCAAAAAAATGTGATTTCCTTGTACGATATTCCACTACTTCACTGAGAACGTTCAATATTTCGAGTTTTTCTTTTCTTCTTAATTAAATCTATATTGCAATAATCGACCAATCAAAGCGAACGACGCAGTACAAGCCGATTTATTTCTAGTCATGAAATGAATAATTTCTAGTCAGGAAATAAAAATATTTGTACATGACGATTTCTCTGTATTCAATAAACCAGTATTTCTGAAATTTATATTTCAATCTAAATTTGTGGTAAGCTCCTATAAATCTAAAAATAAGCATATCTCTGAAAACACTGTAGACAGTAGCGAGAAATGTTTTGTGTGCATAGACGGATATAATAGAATTTTTTTTTTTTGGATTTTCACTTTTACACTA
The DNA here is from genome assembly GCF_947563725.1 of Argiope bruennichi. NCBI lineage: Eukaryota > Metazoa > Arthropoda > Arachnida > Araneae > Araneidae > Argiope > Argiope bruennichi. The sequence continues at coordinate 65,580,529 of NC_079154.1, forward strand.
TGAGGAAGCAATATAATTTAACCCTCTAAGGGTTCCACACGTATTTCGACATATCTCCTCGCTGTGTTCAAGATCGTTGTGCACGCATTTCGATGTATGGCCGGTAAAGACTCAAGTTCGGTTTGCAAGGATAATTGCGTAGGTGGTATACTGCTCGAAGAATGTTTTGAACGTATTTCAACGTAGTTCTTTCCCCTTACAGGTTTGGCATTTTGATAAATTGAAGGATAGTCAAAACAATGAATTTCGACAAGGCGGCTGGCTTTACGGTCATTTATAGATGTCATAAAATCTGACGCCCTGCGGATTCCTTTAGACGTGGGACCCGCGTTGAAGGGTCATTCTTTAGAAAAGGGATTTTCTTATCAGTGAAATGTTGACTTAGAATAAAATTGTATTTTGCTTCGAGTAGTGTTTTTTTTTCAAATAGCTGATTTAATAGAAATGTTATTGTTAAATTCCATCTTTTTATTAAAAATGCATTTTTGCGCTCACTTGTGATTAAACCTTGCATCGAAGCACTAAAAACTCAAAGGGGTGACAAACCTGCTATTCACATGTAGTTAAACATGTTTCTTTAATCGACACTTTTCTTTTCTTAGTTTAACTATTTTTATTATACTAAACCATACTTTTTATTTTAATCTCTGCCAACAATTTTCTTCTTCGCACAAAATGAGCTGATGCAATTAAAAAAAAATCAAAACAGTCTAAATTTTAAGAAATATAGATAAAATATATTGTTATGTTGCTTCTGTCCTCAGATTTAGATTCATTCTTTTAGTTTATAGTGGTTATTTTGTTTAATATTGCATTGATAAAAAGAATGTTCTGATTTTTGAGTATATGTGAAAATACATGGGTGTTTGTGTTCATTTTTTTAAATGTAACGATTTTTTAAACTACCTTAATGAATTGTAGAAAATAATTTCTGTTAAAGTCGTAAAAATACAATTTAGAAAATTTCTTTTTAAAACTATTTTATTTGAAAAGTTATTTATATTTATTACTTACACTAATATACGTCAAGTAGATGAAAACAACGAGTAAATTAAACCAAATTAAATGTTTTAGTAAATTTATTACGAATATAAAGAGCTTGATAACATGTGTAACTTAACTAGCTTAAGATATTTCTTCAATAATTGTCAAAAATGGTAATATATTTCTTGAATAGAAATATATAGCTTAAAAACATTTCTGAAAAATATAAATAGGAACGTCAAAAATTATTTATTTATACCATACCAACAAGTTCGCCAGTATTAATGCTCTATAAAATATTCAATTAATATCTTGTGAAATTTGTTCTCATAAAAGGTTTCTCAGCAAAGTATTTTTAAGTTTCAAATTTTGATAGTCATATTACTCACTTATACTGTTATGCAGACCTTAAGCCTTTCTGTTCAGTGTATTACGCATCTCTCTCTAATTTTCTACTAGCGCCCGTAAAATTCAATTTTAAATTAAAGTGGAAACGATGAAGCTTAATGCAAAGTTGTTTTTAGTGAGTCCAAGCATGTCTTTAAAATATATGAGAACTGAAAGCAGGCACGTTCGGCATTGAATTCTTATGTACATTACAGAATAATTTTCATAATTTATATCTCAAAGAATTATTCAACAAAAATTTCACGAATTCGTCGTAAAATTCAGTTTTTATTTTTATTTTTAAAAGGATATAAATACTGTCAATAATAATATTTTATTTTTTTTTCGGTTTATAAATATATTTCAAAAATTATGAAGCTTAAATTTTAGACAGTCCTTTGCTCCAAAGGAATCATATTCTGCAAAATATTCTTGACTCTCCAACTTTTAAATAAACAAATAAAAGTTTCTATTTTCTGCGTTCAAATCAAATATTAAGTTTTGAATATTACAATATTAGAACAATCAGTATTTTCATAATCTAGGCCAATCACTCTCGAGAAACTGGGAGATGATTGCCTTCTTGGATACAGCCGATGAAGTGATCATTAAATCACCCGTTTTTATAGAATAGTGATATTTAAGCGAATTATTATTAAGCAATTATTAAGTGAATTATTATTCTAGCGAATCCAAGCTGTATTACATGCCAAAGGCGTCCTACAACATATTAATAAAGAATTCTTTATAAAATTAAGGTGTTTCCATTATTTTGATAACCAATTGTATATTTTCTCCTCCACTTTTATTTTTAATACATGCACTTTTGAATTTACATAAAATTTTAAATAAACGCCTTACATATTGATAATTTTAGGCCAGTTAAAACCAGTATTCCGAGAGAACAACCTGGTCGCCAAAAGCGGATAGTAATTTGTGCGGAAATATTTGAAGTAAAAGTTACTATGAAACCATAATATTTAGATTCTGTTAAAGCTCAGCAAATTTTAATAAAGGGCAGAATCTCAAAAGCAATTTATGGGCCGCGGTGGCCTGTAGATAAGGTTTCAGGCTCGAGACCCGATTCCGCCGGAGAACCGTTGTGTAAGCGGGTTTGGTGCGCGTTAAATCCGTCGGGGCCAAATGTTCTCCCGCAGGTGTGGTGTGGAAGTTTGGAGAGGAGGGTGCAAGCTCAGGTGTCGTCCTCGTCATTTGACGTGGTTCAAAAATACGAGGTCCGTCCTAAAATAGCCTTTGCTTTGCTTTAAAACGGGACTTTATTATAACTGAACTGAACTGAATTGAACTCAAGTACAATTTTCAAAACATGAAATATTTCAATCAAAAACTCTACAATAAACTTCAAATACTCAATTTCGATGCTATTTTGAATGCAAGCATTATTATATATATATATATAAGCAGAAAATATTTGTTAGAAACAAACAAAGAATAAAAACTAAATCAGATTACCTAAGAAAATACATCGTAGTTTTTACATGCATAACAATGAAGAGTTCTTTAAACTGTACATTGTGTTTTTAATTTATTTTTCGTAGTATGCGTATGCGATATACAGGAGTGGCAAAAACTGAACAAACTTTTATTTCTTTAAATAGTGCACCTAGATATATAGCTTTTAATTACTAAATTCCATTAAATACGAAAATTTAAAAGCGTTTTCACGCAGCTTTCGTAGTGTAAAATGAATAAATTATTTTTTTAAAATTTTGATAAGCTCACAAAAAGTTTCAGGCTTTTATCTATAAAATTTGAAAGGATATCAAAAATAAAATTTATAGACTTACACTAATTCTTCCTTTGGTTAGCTTCAGCTTCACAATCGGCTGAGCTCTAATCACCACTTTTATCAGTCATCTCTGACTGGTGATTAAAGGAATCTTTCGTCGTTCCTTTTAGGGATAATGAGATTATCACTATAGTTTATTGAAAGGGCGAAATCAGAAAACAATCATACATTTAATAATTATTATTAAATTTCAATTTTCTTTGAAATAATAGCTTTAATGAATAGTTTACAAAATTTGTATGGTCAACCTAATAATTTAAAGCAATAACACTGCCATTACGCACTTTTATCTACATTTTGTTGCTTCTGAAGACATTTCATTGAACTGATAATTTATCCCATATTGACATTTCCTTTGAAGGATAATGAAAGATAATTCCCGCAAGATCTTATTTCAATGATTGTATTTAATTTTGAAGTGTTGTTGCTGTATTATTACTTCTTTATCATCAAAATCTTTTCAAAATGGAATAAAAATAAATTCTTTCGCTTTTTTGAAGATAGTTTGATCTTATTTAAAAATTATCACTCTGTTACATGTTAAAAAAGTGTAATTTTAAACACTGTTAATAGTAACTAAAATTAATGAAAATGTTAACAATAACTTTTTTATTATTTTATTGTAAATAACGAAACAATAACGCATGTATATATCCTATTCTCTTTATGGGTTCTGGAAAATTTGAAAACGTTTTTGTGAGAAGAAATTTCATTTGTTGGTTAATTAATTATATTTAATTACCAGTCACTTACAGGCTCGAACTTGTTTGTCAGGAATATAGATTACCAGGTTTTGTATACGCAATGCATATATAGTTAAAATTTTGTTGCTTGTTAAAATACAAAAATATAAATTTAATAAAAATTGAAATTTACTAAAGAATAAATTACTTCTTCCTAAGCTGGCTTTCAAGACAATGAGTTAATTTATGGGGTAAAGGCCAATACAAAGTCAAATTTAACATCAAAAGTATTAGCGATGAGGAAGCAAATAACTACCTTTTTCATAATATATAAAGATTAAAAACAATAATATGATTCTTCGAAGAATAAAATGAAATTATCTGAAAATTATATTCCCCAAAACATTATCAAGGAAGCTTTAGAAAAATCTTCAAAAAGAGATAAATGTGTAATTTTCTGAATATTGAATTTTGAGTAAAGCAAAAATTTTTTTTCTTTGTTCTTTAATGAAAATGTCCGAGAGAAAAGAAAGACAAATTGTAATGACTGCGGTATTAGATTGAATCTAAAAATATGCATGTAGAGAATTAAGCAAAAGTAAATGTATGTTAATAAATTTAGTGAAAACAATTTCATAAAGCAAAATTTTAATAACGTATGAAATGATAGTTCTTTAAAAATTATTTTTTATTTATTAAAGTTTAAATTTATAGTTCATTATGATATGAGACCTTAAAGTCAATTTTTTCTTAATTTTACCATCAGGTGGTGCCATATGTACAAGGAATAAAAATAATTTTAAAATTTAGCTAAATTGATGAATAAATGATAATTATGCATTAGAATTCTGAATAATTCCATCAATAATACTTATTGAAAGAAATTGTAAAATTTTAGAAGGTGTATACATATTCGATTGTAAAATTGAATCTTTAGAAACATGAAACATATTAAGACAAATGAATATGAAAACTATCCGTATGAAGCTGGTGCGAAAAAACATTTATCTATGAAAAATTTATTAAATAAAACCAAAATATTTTTAATGAACTTGTAAAGAAAAACATATTTTAAAAAGTACATAACTTCTCACCATCAAAAAATTTAGAGCCTATTTTCAAGTTAATTTATCAATGAAAATGAACTTCATCAGTCATATTTTTAACTATAAAAAGAATAAACTAAAACGATTTGAAAAAAAAGTTATTTAAATTTTCTTACAACGATGGAAAGTATTTTGCGGATCATGGAAAATCTTTTTAAACATTTGTTAAAATAAGAGCAGAATTAGTACGACATTGAAACTGATTTTTTATTTTCAATAATGTAAAAGAAATATTTTTGTTTGATATTATTTTTGGAAGTTATCCCAGAAGAATGTAAAAAAAATATTATTTAATGTAACATGAAAAGTAAAAATTCTGATAAGATATGCAACCTTATCCTTTATATATTTATATCGAATTACTAGATTGATATCCAGCAATTTGGGTGATCACACACACTAGAAAAGTTTTCTATATTTACGTCTGAATTCATAATTTTAATATACATATAATTTGCTAAACAAATCATGAGTAGAATAAAATTATCTCCATATTTAATGTCTTTTCCACGCTTTGCACGCCATCTTAAATAAAATTATTCGTATTACCAGAGCATGATAATGAAGCAGAGTTGATTGGTCTATCTTTGTATTATTTTTAGAAATCTATTCGTAAGTAGCAATGATAAAGTGCACATTAAAAATGCCTTTAATTTTGCATCTAAGATTGCGTGTATGAACGTACTTAATAAACGAATGAGAAATATTGTTATAAATCACACATAACCTGTTCATTGCCACGACTCAAGCTTGTTATTTGGACATCTGTCTAATCAGATGATTCCTTCATTGGCATCTCTAAACTATAATTGAAAAGGGATAATCTAATTAGATAGATCCTTTCAGTATAAAAAGTTAGAAGGCGTGAATCAAAGACCAGTCATGGCAATTTGTTAATTGTGCAGTTAAAGTGGTTTAAAAATACTTTTACTACAATAATTTGTTTCGAAATTATTAAAAACGTTAAATTTTGAACGATTTTTGTATCTTATATGCCGAAATATACGGATAATAGACCAGATAATAAATATTATAATATTAAAAAATTTCACTTTTCCTCTAAATACTGAACATTAAATTGATTTTAATATTATGTATAAAAGATTTTAATTTCCTAATGTTGTATTATTTCGGAATATAATATGTAATTTCTATGCGGAGAAGTGTTACACAAACCACGATTGTCTAGTTAAATATTTTTCATGAATGCAGATGCAATAAAGCTACGAAAATCGCACAAAAATCAAATCGCATCATTGAATACAGACTCACGAAATGATTCCGCGTTACCGGAATGCTTAAGAAGCAATGGAATAACATAGTAAATATTGAAAGTACCATGAGATTTTCCTTCGTCGTGCACTGCATATTATTATCAATATATCTTGCAGAAGAGACTGATACAGTAAAAAAGAGCATGTTTTGCCCCAAAAAACATATTTTGTTCTTTTAAAAAAACTTTGGAATATGCATCACTCTTTAAAAAACTTAATTGCAAACCTTGACACGGAGATCCCTAACTCTTTTGCTTCCAAAGTTTGTTAGAGAAAGACTGCTGTTTTCTTCTTAACACCATTATATTCTTATTTCTATTGTTATTGATATTTTTCTCATCTTCATAGAACTTCCGAACAACGATTTTGGAAATAACATTCGATTCAGTTAGTATGAAAGTCAACATTCTCAATCATTAAAATTTACTTCTGAAAGCCCAGACTTCCTTTCCTGCTGCATTGAGAATTTCACTTTGTTCGAAATAAGACCTAGAAAATATGCGTTGTTTATCGATTTTTTTGCTTAATTGTTTCTTTAATTGTCATTTGTGATTAGGCTTCTGCGAAACCTGAAGGTCAATAGAAACTAAGCATCATCTTCATGACCACCATGATCATGACCATCGTCACCACTATGGTCCCCATCACCATGGACATCATCATCATAAGCATTCATTAGAAGCGAAGCATCATGATCATCATAACGATCACCACCACCATGGATATCATCGGCATGGTCACCACGATCGCTATCATCATCACAGTCAATAGAAACGTATTCAATAGAAACTAAGCATCATCTTCATGACCACCATGATCATGACCATCGTCACCACCATGGTTCCCATCACCATGGACATCATCATCATCATAAGCATTCATTAGAAGCGAAGCATCATGATCACCATCATCATGATCATCATGACGATCACCTCCACCATGGATATCATCGGCATGGTCACCACGATCACTATCATCACCACAGTCATAACCATTAAACGTATCTTTATTCCAATTAAAAATATTCATTTTGAATATTTGTATATTTATGCATGCTTTAAGAATCTGATTTATTATTGCATAGCAATTTTCTTATTTTAATAAACGGAAGAAAATAAAGTATTTTCTTTTAACTTGTATTATTCTTTAACATATAATTAATCATTCCATTTGACATTGTTTAAAAGAATAAATAACATAATAAATTGTTCTATGCTTTTTATGGAATAGAAAATAGCTGATATCAAAAAGTCAAAAAGATTTCTTTGACCGAAAAAAAGCTCATCTCTTATTGATGAATACTGTTTTTTTTTGTTTATAAAACTTTCAAATAATTGTTTTAAAATAATTAAAATAAAATATATAAAATCGACTGAATTTATCGACTTTCCTTCACGAAATTAAAATGTAATGTTAAACAATGTATTTCATGAAGCATTGAAACAGAAAATCTGTGATTATATTTTCCAAGTTCAAACGTTGAAAAGATGTTGGAGAAAGTAATTAAATGGTCTTGATTTGCCTATAGAAGTCTTTAAAACTAATATTTCAATATTTCAGTTATACAAGGTTTACAATCGGCCGTTTATAAGACGGTATGCGCAGAAAGGGACTGATTTATGTTTGCCAAAATTTCCTAAGATAGATTCAAGCATTTCATGCTTGACTGCAAATTGTCATTTTAGCGTCCCTGAATTTTTCTTTGTCACTGCGTATCGTATTAAATTGATGTATATTTACAAAAAGAAACATGGTAAAATAAAAAAAGAAGGTCAATATACCTAAATGTAGAAAACTATAGGAAAAAATGGCAAATAAAATGAAAAAAAAGCCCACCTCGAATTAGAAAGAATAAAGAGCAAAAAAATGTCGGAATTAATCTATGATAAGTGATCAATTTTTTTATGCCAAGAAATCCGCCAAATTCTACAAATGCATGCGCAGTAAGAAAAAATACAATACAGCGATTTGTAGTTGTCCCATCGGGACAATTACTTGCCATCGATCGAACAGCATTTTTTTAGCCTTTCTACGCATGCGCTGCCTACTTGCTGTCTTATAACTGGGCGGGTGTAAAAACGGCATTATGAACTATGATAAGCTGGAAGCACAGTTTAAAAAACTTCGGCCGAAGTTTTAAAATCTGAGCATTTTGAAGTGAAGAGAAGATATGAAACAATTTATTATAAATTCATTACATTACATTAATTGCAAAAGAAGGTATCTTTCCAATTAACACTATTCAATTCTCACAAATCTTTGATAAATGTATTCGATTTTATGCCGATGTTAAAGATTATGAAAATAGAATAAAATGCTCAAAACATAATCAAAATGTTCAAATCAAATCAAATCAAAAATAATCAAAATAATCAATAATAGTTCATAATCAAAATATAATCAAATCAAATGTTCAAAGCATCAAAAATATTCAATAGAATAAATGTTAAAACTTTTCGTTGAAAAAAAGTTAAACAATAGAATAGAAGTTACATCTATCTACAAGGATAATTAAATATTAAGAAATATCTACAGCTTTCTGTAATATAAATTTTTAATGAGATTAGTCGATTTAATTATAAAGAGTTTAATAAAAGGTCAAGAAGATACATTGAAATGGAGGACTAAAGGCTGCTTATTTTCCGATGAGTGCTACACGAATCTTTGGAGTGTCTCTAACGGTTATAGAAGGCGTGGAAGTCTGCTAATTCTTAATTATATGAATTCTCACCTGTAAAGTTCGCTTAAAAGCCACGACATCCAAATTGAATTGATACCTGGAATTAAACATGATGTTCGTAGAGGGTTACCAGCCAGAAAGTTATCTTGGTATTTCGCTGTTAAGACTGGAATCGCAGTTTCCAAGCGAGCTATGTATAATCTGTCACGGCCAGGAATATGGGAATATGGTTAATCTCATTTTCCCAACCCATTGTAGAAATCGCAGTCCATTTTTTCTGGAACTTGTGCCACGGTTTTTGGACACAGTGAGATTGGCCCTAGTTCCTTTTTTGCTTATGAGATATGGTTTCATACACTGGGACAGGCTTCATTTGGAGAGAGCATGGACTCTGCTACTATTCCTCAATCCTAAGAAGAAAAAAAAATTATTTCCGTGAAATGAGAATTTTTTGCCTTCGCAATGGGTAAACAGCTTCTGAATCGGAATTTGATTTTTTTCATCTCAAATAGTCATCACTGGAGGGAAAATAGTTTCCAGAGCATCGTAAGATTGTTCATCTCTCATCACATTTATTAAAAAAAAATAACAAATGGTGCTATTTTTCTCGCGCTAGAAGAAGGATGGAGTTCCAGGTAATCTTGTTTATGTTTGCCTTTTGTAGTTTCCTTTAGTGGCAGGATGATTTTATAATAGCAAATGTTATGACTTGGCCATGCGAGATCTCAGTGCATTTGAAAATTACTTACTCTTATTAATTTTGTCTTATTATTATTGGTTATCTTTAGTACTGCCATTCTATAAACTGCCTCCACTTCTGTCATCATGACATTGCCATTCCTGAGTTCCGAGGTCCCACAATACTGCTGACATGTTTCTAATATTGTTTGAAGTATTTTTTTTATTAGATTTCGATTGAAGATAAAGAGATTTGATGAAATTACAAATAATCTTAATTATTTTCAATTATATTTTGTTTTTTATTTGCTAATTCTGATCCTAGCTAGAAATCAATTATGTAAATTTAAACTAATACAATATCAATCGTACGTTGAGATTAACGCTTAAAGGGTGAAAAATGAGTAGAAGACATTAACTTGAAAGGAAGTAATTAATGTTACATTAATTTGAAAGTAGAGGACATGAGTGGAATTATATCATTAATCCGTAAACACGGAAATGCCATTCGAAACATTAATAAGATTGAGAGGATATTCAAGGGATATTACATTCTGATTTTCGACCTTTATTAAATAAGATATTTAACTTATATCAAGAAAGCTGTATTTTCTAATTTAAAAAAGAAAATCTTTTAAAAAGTCTATACAAAATGTTGCTTTGAAGAGGCACAGTAATCTATTTTATACGTTTTTAAAAACTAGTTTACAAGTTATTATTTTATAAACTAGTTTAGAAGTTATTAGTTTAAAAACTTGTTTACAAGTTATTAGTTTAAAAACTTGTTTACAAGTTATTAGTTTAAAAACTTGTTTACAAGTTATTAAAGCAATCTTAGAGCTTTAAATACCACTGAAATGAAATGACATTGGAAGATTATTAGGTTTCCCCTCTAATAATTAAAAAAATACAGCATTTTTCGAATTTTATCAGTACTGATTTATTATTTTCTCCCATTTTTAACTTATTATAATTTAAAATGTGTCTATTGACTTAAAATAAGATATTATACTCATTAGAAAAAAGATAAATTTCCAGTGAATAGTAATGAATCTGCTGGGAATACAAAGCTCGGGAATGAAAAAGTCATATTAAGTGCACTTTTAAATGAAGTTATATTCATATAGGCAAAGGAATTCTGAAGCAATAAATTACGCAAAAGAAAACTTTTATTTTACTTGAAGCCTTTTAATATGAAGGCCATTTTGAAGATATTTGAAATATTGTATTTTGAAGCATAGCAGTGTAACCATAGCATAACCATAGCAGTGTAATTTTTCTGCTCATTTCCTACGCTCTTAGTGCTAATGGAGATATTCGACAAAGCTTTTAAATTAGAAGCAAAAATGGTATACTCATCATGGGTAACATTATCAAGATTTTATTCCACCGAAATTTATTCCAAAAAATTGGATTCCCATTTAAAGTGGTTTATCGCATTTCAGATTAAATATTATACAAGTTCTGAGTAAATGCGGGACAAAGGATAAACGATTTTTGTGAATTGGAAGTCCTACTTTCACTTTCAAAGATATGAAAAATTCCATACGCGCCTCAAAAACCGTACTTACATGCAGAATTCTTATAGGATTAAGAAAAGACAGTATGAAATCAATTTCTTAAATTAAAAATGAATAGCAAAAATGTGTATAAATTATAGAAATTGTATTTTATCTAATTCAGTTTATCGCTTGTTTTTAAAGGATAAAATAATGGAGAATTTAATCGTTTAATTTCACCATATCTCCGTTGTGAATTGTACCATATTCTTCTAATAACCTAAATGACAACGGTTACAGGTACAAATTTAACTTCTTGTGTCAAACCTTAGAAAACTTCAATTCGTGCTAGCCTCAAAGGCGCTTTATTTTTTTTTCTTGTAGAATTTCATATTTATTTTTGTAATGAGAAACTACAGAAAATGAACAATATAAAGAAAAAAGAAGTAACGACGATTGACCGACCTTGTGACTGGTAATGCTGCATAAGATGCGATATTTGTTTGGTACATTGGTTTTCAAATAGTGCAAAAGTGTATCAATAAAAAATCGGAAAAACCACACTTACCGCTTCAATGAACTCTACTATCTAAAAAAAACTTTAAATAATTCAAGGAAAGAAAATTAAAAAGCCGAATACAGACAGTGACATAAAAGACTTGACCTTAACTTGTTTGCTGAATCAGTTTATGAAGAATTTTTTTTTACCTCTTTTCATATTTTATTACATTGCCTTTATTGTAGAAATTTTTTTTGTTCATAAGAATTTTCAGACACGCATTTCAAAACTATTCATTCAGTCAACTATATAAAGATCCAAATTCATTCAGTAAGTCAACTCAGAAGTAATTTTTAAGGTTAAAGTAACTGTACTTTTCAGATTTACTTTGATTCTTATACAAATCCCCAAAAAATATGCATTCGATTTCCATTATCTGTTTGATCATCGCCTTTATTGTCATTTGTGATTACGCTTGTGGTAAGGCTGAAGGTGCATTAGAGGCAAAGCATCACCATCATGGCCACCACGACCATCACCATCATGGACATCATGACCACCATCACGGACACTACCACCACCATAAAAGATCGATAGAAGAAAGACATCACCACCATCACCATGGTCATCACCATGACCACCATCATCATGGCCATCATGATCACCACCACCACGGACATCACCATCATGGTCATCACCACCACGGACATCATCATCATGGTCATCACCACCACCATAAACGATCAACTGAAGAAAGACACCATCATCATGACCATCACGACCATCATGGATATCACGACCACCATCACCATCATGGGGATCACCATCACGGACATCACCACCACCATAAAAGATCAATAGAAGAAAGACACCACCACCATCACCATGATCACCATCACCATGGTCACCATGACCATCATCATCATGGCCATCATGATCACCACCATAATGGGCATCATCATCATGGTCATCACCACCACCATAAGCGATCAGCTATAGAAAGACACCATCATCATGACCATCATGAACATCATCATCATCATGGCCATGATCATCACCATCATCATGGTCATCATCACCACTAAAAGTATGATGTAACTAACAGCATATCTTCACATATACACAGATCTTGAATGTCTAAAGAAGTATAAATCTCTTTTAATATCTGTTATGAAGAAGTGTTATGGAAATGAGACATGCATATTTTTGTAAATGAATAGAATTAATAAAAAATTATTTGATTTACTATTTTAAGATTTGTTAATTCTTTTCACTCAGCAGGATTTTTAAAATTTATAAACATTTCATGTACAAGAGCGAGTTGTAAAAATAAAAACATCAAAATAATGAGTGAAATTCCCATTATTTTGGGAATTTCAAATTATAGTTATAGTGTGGAATGCGTTTTCGCTTTCATTGATACTTAAATTATTACAATCTGAAGCATTTAATTTAGAATGGATATGTAAATTATAGAAAAATAAAACTATTAATCTGCCATAAAAATTTTTTAAAGTAAATCTTTCTTTCAACATTTAATTTAATTGTAAGTAATTTCATTATATCTGATGATTTGCTTCAATTACTTGGACAAAATTCAGCAGTATGATGATAAAAACACTGAACACAGCTGAAATTTTATATCTTTAATTATGATATTTAGAAACATTTTATTCTTGTTTAATTAGACTAATTTTCTTATAAAATATAGTGGTGTTATTTCGAGTCAGATTTCATAATTTTGAACCATGGTCAAATACCTTTTGACAAAATTAGATGTAGATTTACTCTGTCCAAAACATGTGCGCAACATTAACCAGAGATCGTTTGACAAAGGATAGAAGATTTGTCACGTACCAGTCGCCCTCCTCCACCACCACCACCACACAAAATTTTAGTCGATTATCAGATTTATTTTTCTCTAAATCATAAATATGAAACTTTAGCATTGGTTCACATGAAAAACTTTTTTAACATGTAATTAACATTAGCTACAGGGTCTACTGACGCAAATATGAATTAATTATACAAGGTATTCACTACCTTATCTAAGATCTACAATTCTATGCAGGAATGGGGAAGGGAATAACACCTTTATTTGAGAGAATGCGAGAAACTTCTATGGAGACTTTTCCTCGGTTTCTAGATCATTTAGAGTTTTCATTTGCACATTGCATGATATATTTTAAAACTGAATCAAATTTAATACCGATTGGCTCCATCTTCTTTAATAACTCCTTATTTAAATTAGTTTCAACATAACATTTTTTTCTATATTTCAGTTTATGTAATATTTGATACATCGATGGCTTACTCAGTAACTTGATTTCTAAATATTTTAAATCTTGAATTTTTGATTTTAAAAATTTTGAGTCATTTGAAAATTTTTCGTTGAATCTTGTTTTCTAAATATATTATTATCCAATTTGAAAATCAAATACTTTATAATCTAACATAACGTTTTTGTTGCTATGAGTTAGATAAAAGAGTTCCCTATCTCGCTTAAAATATTTATAATGAAAAATATTAAATTTTGGAGTTTTTACTTTTTTTTAATAGGGCCATCAGTATGAAGAGTAAGAAAATAAATGCGTGGCAGATTTATAAGAAACGCCATTAAGCCGGTCTATTTAAAACTTATATTCTTCCTTTATTTATTTAAGAAAAGAACTATTCTATTTATGAAAAGCCATATATATATTTTTTTTTTAGTTTGTTAGCGAAAATAGTATTTTGAAAAGACTTTGAATTTTTATCTAACAAAAAATCTTTTCGAAGAGATAAAATAATGGATTTAGAAAATTTCACAAAATTATTTATGGGTAATCTGAATTTAAAAAAAGTCTACATTTAAATTTTGTTTTATTGGATTTTGTTTCTGAGATTTCATTGCACATTTAGCAGTTTGAGTTATTACATAAATTAAAAGGTGAAAAAATAACTTAATGCGTTCTATTTTCTCTATCAAAATAGAAATATGTGTGTTATTTTCTCCATGCTTCTCTATAAGAAAAGAAAGGATTGCAATCATATTCTTGCTTCAAAAAATTTGATGAACTTCCACATTTTACATCTCCTTAAATCCGAAAAAAAAAAAAAGCATTTTCGGAATTCTGTTTAGAACAATTGAATGGAACGTGATGAATGGAACATGATACTGTATCAAAATGTAGATCTGTAAAAGATTTAGAATGAAATCAGCCTTACTGTTGTTGTTTCTGTGGCACTTGCCATGGACGCTGTTACGAAGACAGCGATTTTAAGCCGGTGGGGGGAGCGTCTCTTGTTAATATAGTAGCGTCATCTAGGGCCAAGAAAACGACTTAGCTATACACACGTCACAACCCTTTTTACGGGGCGAACTTCATTCACGCATTTCATTCACTCATCCACAGATCGTAATTTAGACCTGAATCAGAGAACGATCACGATAGATCCAGTACTCCTAGTGGTATTACTCTCGACATGGAGGACTTTGTGACCACGACAGATTTATACGCGCATCAGCCACCAAGCACGCGGGGAATCTCCGGCCGGCGGGGTTCGAACTCGCAACCTAAGGGACGCGAATCCAACTCTCTACTAACCAGGCTATCCCGGCCAAGTATGCCATTGAAAATGGGTGTGTGCATATGAAAGCAATGATAGAAAATACGACAAGACGAACGCGATACATCCCCTATGTGGAATACGGGAAGGTATGCCTGAAAATGAACTTTTTTTGAAATTTTAATTAGTTAAAAAGGAAACTTTGACGTTTTCCTATAATAATTTCCGAAAATATTACGGCACAAAAAATAGTTTCTAGCATTATTTTAAAATAAAAAAAAAACCTGTAGAAGTTATTTCCCCGAAATTCTCGCATACACTCCAGTAAAGTTCTTGTTGGGGATTTTGGGTAAAGTCCTAAAGGCTTTGCATGTCATTGGCGAGCAATAGTTAGAAAATATAAATCGTTGGTGTGCATTTAGCATTTTAGGCGAATTCTGTAGTGCGGACATATATTTTGAAAAGGTTTTTTTTTTCCCGACGGATTGAACCAAACTTTGACACTGAAATGCAGCTGTAGTCTCAAGATCCCATATCAAATTTCATTGATGAAAGTCATTGTGTAAATGAGTTATTGAGTTTACTCGCATGAAAAGGTACAGACCGACAGACGGTCAACTCTTTGATAGCTATGGTTCAAAATTTGATAAGAATCTACCTTTTACATGCTAAAACCTATCTATCTATCTATCTTAACATATCTATATAGTTCTTTACTTTTTGTAACTAAACATAGTTTAAATAAAACGCGAAAGAAGTTTTGTGATTTTCGGTCAAAAATGAGTTTTCAACATAGGCGGATACCTTAATAGGAAAATGATGTTTTTAAGTAGGATTTCTAAATTAAGTTTTCACTTTCATTCAAAGCTAATATATAATTAGAAGGTATAAATATGTTCTAAAATATTTAGTTTTTTAAAAAGTTAATCACAAATATAATGAAATCTTTTGTAAGAAATGAAATGAATCTAAAATTATCCTCTACCAAAAAATGTGTTCTGGATATTAAAAATATTATATGAAGTCATTGTACTACTCAATGGACAATATATGCTTAAGGTATGTGCCTACCTTCGGAGACTTTTTTTTTAAATATTTAAATTTTCAATAAACAAAAGATGTTTTTATTTAAAATGGGGCATAAAACTTTCAATTTAAATGTAATTTGTTTGAAATTATTTTAATTTTTGAAATATTGGTCATTTTTAGTCAAATTTTAGCGAAAAATGACACTTACGGTAAACTTTCTACTATAAATTCTAATAAATATATTTCAATAATATTTATACGCTAAATAAATAACACCCTTATCTGCGTTGTGAACTAAAAGATTTGAGAAATTTTGAAAAGTTTTTGAATTATTTGAAATTTTCTGTCAAAACTCCTTTTTTTTTTTAAAAAAAAAGACTCATGTTTTTTTCACAAAAAAAGCAATAAAAGGGAAAAAAAATGAAGATGGAGATTAGATTTTAGTTCATAACACAGATAAAATATATTTAAACATTTTCGCAAAATTTCAAATCAATATCTTGAAAAGATGTGTTTTGGTGATGTTTAGAGTAAAGCAAAATATTGAAAAACACATTTAAAGAATTTAATGCACCATAATAAATTTTTTACTCCTTTTTTATTCTTAAAATTCACCCTATTTGTAGGTCAAACCCTCTTTAACTTTATTTTAAACTAATTTTGATTATTTTTTAGCTTTCAGCTTTTTTCTGGTCAGTTTAGTGGGGGGCAATGTTTGACGTCTCGATTTCTTAATGCGTTCATCATCCATTCCCATATAGATTTTTAAAGTCAGAGGATTCATTGGAATTTCCAGTTGTTTAAAAATAGGCAATAATCCTATATAGCCAGAATTAAACAATATGGCTGCCACATATACATCTAAAAACAAAGTTTCTTGTTCCACAAAACCATCTTTAGGTAATACTGACCACAAGATGCAGTTGAAACTTTCATTATTGTCCTGTGTCATACCATGCAAGCATTTTTTTAATAACTCTCTATTACAGAGTTCTAAATATGTTGATTTTACCACTTTCATGACAGAACTAGGAAGACCTGGTGATTTTTCTGAATATTCTGATCCGTTGCTCATAGCTTGCTGATATCGACACCAGCTGTCACTCCCTTCTGGACACTGCCTCGAAAACGCTTATTTTAGGGTAGGCACATACCTTAACAAATTATTGTGTAAATTATAGTACAATATTAAGAACATATTTTGGATCCGAAAAATGTTTGTTGCGAAACAGTCTAAGATAATTTTGAAAGAAAATGTGCCGCTACTGAAAAAAATACATATCCGCCATTAAATGTGTTTTAAAAGAACGCGATTACCTGTTTACAATTTTTTTCATTAACTGTAAAATTTTTTTAAGAATTTTTCGAGGTTGAATTATATTTACAAACTCTAAGATTGTCTCCTTCATAGAAATGGAAATGATTCTGTCCCAGAATTTTTTCACAAAATCATTCTTTTTCTAAAACTTTACTGATCAATTTCACATGTAAAAATAACTATTAATATTTTAAAACTTTGTCGTAGTTCTGGAAAGGACAATTGCTCACCCGACAAACTCAACACATAGGACATAAGCCAAAGCAACAATTAATAAAAGGCTTAACCGACTACGTTAAAAACACTGGTTATCGATCACATTGGCGAATTCTTTTTTTATTATTATTTCTTGTAGTTCAGACTTTCTTCTTTCCAAAATAGTATCTTTTCCAGGAAAAGGAAGGCCTGACCTATCATCCAGGAGAATCTTAAACAATTTTTTAGCTAAAATTTGTCTTTAACTTAAATTTTCTCAAAATTTTAATTTTTATGAAAGTTCTCCACCTTTAACATGATATCTCAAAAACTAATAGATATATTTACATAGAAATTCCAGCGTGTGTTTTAAATAATAGGGGTAAGGAAATGAACCAAAAGTTTTATTGTTGGTAAAATACTTTTTCATTTATAATTGTTTTTAGAAAAATTAAGTTGTAAATTTATGGAAAAAAATGTATATATACGTATATTTTTACCCATAACATTTTTGCATTGGAAGATGTTTCTTAGATTTTGGTTCATTTCATTCATCATTATATTCTATAACTTGTGTACAAAGAAAAATAGGATTGCTGCATTAACCGTTTTGGTTAAATTTCATTAAAATTTACTACACATTTTCCTATTTCTCAAAATATATTATATTTTCAAATAATTTTTTTGTATTTATAGTGTTTATAATTGACAATACATCTAAAAGCCATACATAGTTTTTAAAAAAATACAATTTTTCAAAAATATTCCCTTAGAACGTAGTCGGATACCTTAAAATCTTAGGAGTACTAAATAGTTCATAATAAACTCCTACACTAAAATAGAGTAGCTTTTAGTTTAAATAATAAGTATGACATCACTTTTAACAACAGTTGTCAATAAAGCATTCTTTCTTATACAATATCAAAATAAAAAAAAAATCTCAAAATTTTTGATTGCCGAAGGAAACAATGCTATATAAACCATAAATATATACACAATGTCTTTCCTTGAAATCACTTAAAAGATATATATATAGCATGATAGTTAAACAATGTTAATGGATACAAGTTCCCGATTTTAAGTTGCACTTCAAGCAAGCAAAGTACTGTTCGTTTCAGAAGCCAAATTTACATTGTATTCTATATAATATAACTCCCTCCTATGCCGCCGGTACATGTGACACTGAGTTATCTAACCAGTCGGATAGAGCAGAAGATGGTAAATAAAGAAGAAGAAGTAGATAAGATACGACAAACTATCCAGGGATCTCCGCATAAAGCCCCATCAGAGACACATCCTGATCAGCTATATTTAATGTTTTAGCAACAAAGTAATTAAACGAAGGGAACAAAAATACCTAAAAGCAAATGGTGACAATGGGTTGAGATTACAGAGAAACATTGATATTGACAGACGCAACCTCTCTACATTTTTTGAGGTCATTAGCTATGGGTATTAAATAGAATTTATTAATTAAAGAGAGAAAAGGAAAAAAAAAAAACTAAAAATTGATAATTAATATCGTAAACATCTATATGACATAGATAAACATATAGATAAACAAAGAGATAAGCTGTGCATAAGAACAGGGCTTTTCTGGATTTTTTTTTAATAGATACGTTTTTCTTAGAACAGCTTTTTTAGATGCTAATAAGCATATTATTTTTGAATTAGGTTTTAAATAGATTTCTGTGCAATATTTGTAAATACTGATTGATAACAAATAAACATTTTCTCTCATTTTATTTTTATTTCTCTTTTGGAGAAATAAGTGCCGATTGGTACATACGCAAAATCATGGAGAGTTTCCAAATTTGAAAACAGATAGAAGCAATATTGTCAAGTGCCAGGAAATTTGCTCTAATTTTTGCTATCCGATCTATTTACTCAATTCCACTCTGAGAAGATAGGTTGCATTTATGGTAAAAGAAATCTACAACTTAAGAAAAACTGAAATAATTCTTACGCTTCGAAAGATAATTTTTTTAAAAAAAACTGAGAGACGGTTGCATTTTAAAAAGTAAATATAAACCTTGACACAGAGACTCAAGATTTTTTTCACTTGTAAAAGACAATGGAGAAGAACGATGTTCCCATTTCATCGTATTTCCATTCTTCATAATGGAAATTTTTGTGCCAAGTAAGCAATGACACATATTTCTTAAGAACACATTCAATCTACTATATAAAGTCTAAGGTTTTGGAAGACAGGACAGATCCAGCTTGTATTTTCTTTTCAATCGTTTAGAGCTGCTACATAGCAAGCAAACTCAGAAGGAAAACATGCATTACTTCTCCGTTATCTCTCTGATTGTCGCTCTCATCGTAATTTGTGATTATGTGTATGGTAAGCCTGAGAACTCTTTAGAAGCAAAACATCATCACCACCACCACCACGGTCACCATGATCATCATCACCACCATGGCCATCATGGGCATCACCATCACCATAAACGCTCTATAGAAACAAAACATCATCACTACCACCATGGACATCACGACCACCATCATCATG
The DNA here is from genome assembly GCF_947563725.1 of Argiope bruennichi. Classification (NCBI taxonomy): domain Eukaryota; kingdom Metazoa; phylum Arthropoda; class Arachnida; order Araneae; family Araneidae; genus Argiope; species Argiope bruennichi. The sequence goes on from NC_079154.1 coordinate 65,600,735, forward strand.
GGCATAATGACCATCACCATCATCATGGAGATCATCATCATCATCACGGACATCACCATCACCATAAACGTTCAGTCGAAGCAAGGCATCACCATCATCACCACGGACACCATGATCATCATCACCACGGACACCATGATCATCATCACCACGGACACCATGATCATCATCATCATGGTCACCACCACCACCATGGACATCATCATCATGGACATCACCATTAAAAGTTTTAGAGTTATTGTTTCGCATTTCCATTTTGAATATTTTCTATTGTAATAATTCTATTTTATCATAAGAAAATGTATTTACTATGTGTATGTCGGAAATTCAATACCAATAAATGTGTTTATTTCATAATTAGTTTTTGTGTGTACGATTGTTTTATTTACATAATTTTTTTATAAACAAAGTGTAAATATTACCCTAATATTTTGGAAAGAAGAAATAATTTATATTCAGATTTAAGAAGAAAAATTATAAAATTACAGTATAGCATAAGACAATAAAAGAAAGTTTTAGAAGCTCATGGATGGAATTGATATGCATTAGGATTAAATGACACTATAACACCCTGATACCTTGTATATGGTTTACAAAAGTGTCAGGTATACAAAACTGATACAGATTTAGAATATAAGTCATTTAGTATCAGCTTTTGGACTCGGCAATTTCCTTGACCTCATTTGTTTTTAATTGGATGATGCTGTATAAATCTAATATAAAATGTTAAATCTATATAGCCTAATTACCCTTTTGAGTTGGAGATTCTATGAAAATGAGTGAGGGTTTTTTTTAAACTATTTATGTTTCACCCTCAGGCATTACTACTCTTTACCTCTGAAGAATCTCCACCTTCTCCTGTATTAATTACAAGTCGTGTACGGTGACCAGATGGTTCACCGGGGATATCGGTATATTTAATTTCATTTAAATCCTTTAGAAATAATATTCATATCCATGATTCCGGCAAAAGGCCAGACATTAAGGCTGTATTATTTTAACTATCTTACATATATTTTCATTCTGTTCATATATGTTTATTCGGTACATGAATTTTTTAATGGAGCCTGGTCTCATGATATCAAAGCACTATTAAAAATGTAAATATGCATTTCATCTATTTTCTAACTTTCGCAGCATTGGGATTTCCCTTTTTTTATTCGTCTTTTAATACTTTATCAGATATTAATTAGAATCCCACTTTTTTTTACTTTCAACAGCGGAAGGAAATCACGTGAACAGATAGACGATAAAACAACGAAAATGGTTTGAACTTCAGAGCAATAATGTTATCTATAGTTAAAAATTAGGCAATAAAATATTTAAAAAGAATTCTCGAAATTCAGCAAGAATTGGTTGTCACTATTAAGTTTGAATAATTAAATAGACATTTTATTTTAAATATTTTGGAAACGATGTAAAATTTAATTTTGTGCAATATCTCTTAGGAAGTTATTGCAAAAAAGGCAAAATTCTGCTTAATTTTTAATGAACTAATGCAGGACGTCTGACCTACAACTACGAAATTTGGCACAATATATATCTTGGTAGGTGACAATATCCACATTGGATTTTTTTTGAAATTGTAATTAAAAATTAAGCTGAATTTTGGTGTTTTATATTTCTATTTGGCATTTCAATAACTCTAAATCTTGGCCTTAATATTAAAGAACCATTTTGCATAATCTTGTATTAAAATCACTTGTTTTCATTGAAATAATCCGACACAATATAGCCAAAGAGAAATAAGTAAAAATAAATTAACAGGATATTAATAAATTAATAAGACAAATGACGAAATATAGAGAGAATTATTTGTGTAAAAAGTTAACTTGAAAGTATTTAACTTTTCAAGAAGTTTAAACTGCATTTGCTTCAGGTTGTAACAACTGTAATTGGACGATGGCACAATGTTTCTTTCTTATTAAGATGACTATTAATACAACCAATAAATTTAAATATATTTGTAATACGGTATTCGAGTATTGCAATTAGTGTAATGTGTTGAGGATGAGAAACATGTGGCCTCTCAACTAATAGTATCTAGATATAAAGGGATTTTAAAAGAGAATTCGTATTTGTATTTATCATTTAGCTTCAAACGTTAATATTCACTATGGTTTAGAGAATATCTTTAGAGAATTATTACTTTCTCATATAATTCTCTAAAGATGTTCTATAGGTAATATAGAAAACGGTATACAGAAAAAATATAGCAATAGTCAAAAATTTCGAGTGAGATTTTGACAAATCTCCACGTTTTAGACATTCCTGAGTTAAAAATACACACTTTTGGAAAATATTCGTCTGTCCGATTGTGACAAAGATAATTCCAAAATGCTTTGATCAAGACAGTTGAAATTTTGTATATGGTCATTACGTTAAATTTCCAGATTTCTTCCAAATTTTAAGCAAAATCTGTTCATAGGAAGTCCGCCTGTTCGGCTGTTCGAATATAAGTTAACACAACAACTTAATAAAAAGAAGAGAGCTAGGTACATAGCTCTCTTTTGATACATAGATTTAACATATTGTTACAAACCTGTAATTTTGCTTCCAGGCACGAATAGTGTCATCGTAAGAAAGACCGTTGTACCATCTGTCCTGTGCGTGTTGAGCGGGTGCCGCGTCAATGACCTCAGAGCTTGGCGACAAACTTGGCAACCATTTGGGGATTTGGCGACGAATTTGGTAACAAAATGGATAATACTGGAAAGTTCGAGAATTTTCCCGATTCATCCACTACGAACCGAGATACACCAAGATACTCCCTGATTGGTCTGGAAGATTCCAGCCCCGCCTAGACGCCTCTCAAATATTGAGCCAAATTTAACAATGGGTTGATTGTCTGTCGTCTGTTCTCTCAGAAACATGTAAACGAGATAACTCAAAAATATAAGGACCAAAATATATTAAATTTGGTATGGAATTTGTGGCTACAAATACAGGTTTGTACCAAATTTTTATTTCAATAGGTTAGGAAAAACATGTCTAAAATAAAAATTTTATTTTTGGAAACTATCAATGCGTGCCAGGGATTAATCGCCAAATAACTCGCCAAAGATGATACGATAAATTCAGTAAAAGTGCTAAATTCACGCCAAAAGTTAATACTTTTTAACAATTGTACACGAATCCCATGTAAGGCATTCTCTGGTATGACAAGTGTATTACAGAGTATGCAAGAAATTTTTAGGGGAAACCATTTCCAATGGTTTGTTTTAGATTTTTTTTATAAAATGTATTTTACAAAATATTGATTTGGAAAAAATATCAGGAAATTTGCTTACGAAATTGTTATAAAAAATGAAAATGAAAAGAAGAAATAAATTAATTCGTCGTTTTATTCAATGACTCACAAGCCGTTGCCACCATTTGCTGTTAGTCTCAAATTAATTATCTTGCAGTTACAGTAAAAGAGAAATGAAAATATCCAAAATTAAACTTAATACTCAAAAATCGAAAGCACTTACAAAGGTTTGCTGCGCGATCAAATTTCACACGAAATATCATCAGGACAAAGCTGCCGAGCACATTTGAAAACAATAACTATAAAACAAATCGATAGATAAAATTTGGTAAATAGATTTATCATCTAAATACAGACCTACATCAAATTTGACATCCTCCATCAAATTTGGTATTCGCTTGACCGTCTGTCGGTCTGTTCTTAACATCATAACGGACAACTCAAAAACATAATACCTTAAGTAAGTGAAATTTGATATGGAATTTTATGATTACAATTCTAGCTCTTTATAAAATGTTCTATGTATTCTATTACAATTTTAGTTCTATATATACGTTTTTTAACCGGTCGGAAAAAACGCATTGAAAATAAATACTCGATTTTTTGATACCTTTGTCAGCAATTAATTGATAATGATCGTACATCAATTTCAGTATAAATGCTAGATTCATGCCAAATATGGACTTTTTTGTAGTAATTACTGTTTATCGATGGCGTGCATTTAAACATAAAACCTGGGTTTTTTTCATTATAATGCAAAGCATACAACTCTCATGTATGGAAATAAAAATCTGAATACTGATGGTGTTTATAGTATTGCTTAAGATTCACAATTTTATGTGAGAAAGGGATTACAACTTTGTTGAGTATGCAAGAAAGTTAGGGGGAAACTACTCCGGTTGGTTAACTTATTTTATTTTCCTCATTTCAATCACTAATCTGGAATTCAGTATAATTAATTTTATGAAATTCTATAATCCTTTCCTTATTTACAAATAGGATGCGCATTCGTTGAGAAAAAAACTTAATTAAAGTAATCTATAAATTGATCATAAAGCTCTGAAAATATTAAATTAGCAACTTTCCATATTAAACAAACGCGCATTCAAATTATGAAAGTGTGTACTAAAAATCGGTTACAAAATTCCATCTTCATAAACATGAGTAAGTCAAGTTACATAAAAGATGCGGAAAATTTAGAAAAATTAACAAATGATCTGAATTTAAATGGATTGATATAATATACCTAAAGATTTTTTTTATATGTTGATTTTTAATTTTGGGATTAGACAATCTGGAAAATGAAAATTTTTTACATGAAATAAATGATGATTTATATGACTTATTTTAGTAGGATTAGGAAAGTAGGTAAAAAAAGTAGGAAAAAAATTATAACTTAAAATTTTTATACTTTGAAATTATAAATATTATGAAATCTTAAAAGATGATAGAATACAGGTATACATAATGGTATACAGAAATCTTAAAAGATTTCATAATATTTATAATAATCTGTAGCTATAAAAGGAAGTGCTTTTGTGTATGTTTTCTCAGATAAATCTGTCGCACTTACAGTCATTAAATTTGGTATATAGGTAATGTGATAGTGAATCAACGTTTCTAGAGCCTGAATTTTAAAATTTAATGTAGAAAGTTCTTTTATTTAATGTTTTGTGTTGTGTTGTTTTGGATTAATTTTTTTGCACATATTTGCCCGCAGTATCTTTTCTAAAAGTATATGTAGTAAAGAATTCTTCTTGCGTTCAGCCGACCACCCCGCCACCACTGAACGTAGCAGTATCGACAGGATTTGTTGTGGCCGACTTGTAGAAAAGAATTATGCGCACCGTCGAAAGTAACACACAAATTATAGTATTTAGGAAATTAGTTTTTTTTCTGATATATTTTATTGAATTTACATTTTTTTAAGATGGTTATTTTTATTGTTAAATTTAAGAATTGAATCTAAAATTTCTACATCCGACGCTCTAATTTAATTATTTCTTAAATTTTTTTTGAAATGATTGATTGTTTCTAATTTAAAACAGGACGGAACAAAATACCTTTATATTTGGACTTTTAATTATTTTTTTCTGAAGTATTCAAAGAATGATTCCTGATGAACGAATATATTCGCTGAAAAGAAGAGATAGAACTCTTTTCAGATCCGTCGGTAGAAGTTATACTGAAGTAGTTATTTGGCAAGGAGACGAACTCAAAAAGAAGATCCATGAAATAGTTTTTACATTAATTTAAATTCTAATCATATCGTTTGCAGAGCACTTTCTAATTTTATCGTTGTCCTTATCATTTTTTTTCAACCTGTTTTGAGTTCCAATTATTTTGATTTTTATCATCTGTATTTTATAAGGCATAAACGAAAAAATAAAGCATAAAATATATGTTTTTTTCTTTGTTTTGATAGCTTTATGTTATGCCACTTGGTTCCGCTAATGCTTATTATGTCACGGTCATGACTACAGTTCTGTCAGTGAATTATAATTTAAAGATTAAAAAGTGGAAAAATAATTAAAATTTCTATTTTTTAATATTTTAATAAAAGTACATATTTAAATGTTTTTATTAAATTTATTTATTTAATCGTTAGGGAAACAGTTGCTTGATGATGCTCAGTTATCTATACATAATCGAAATATTAAATATTTTAAAATTCAAGTCTCAAACACATTACAAGTTTATTGTGATGACATTTTACAAAGAAAAATGTATGCAAAGATGGGCAGAAGTAAAATAAAGAAAATCAAATAATAATTACATAAAATGCATTTAAATCATATTGAGAAATAAGGATCTATCATTTTTTTATGTAACTTCTTCGTACTGAATTACATTTATGTGCCGATAAATAAATCTTTATTGTAAGAAAAACAAATTTTAATTGCAAGTTTATAAATTTTATAAATACAGGAAAAGATGTCTAACGAGGTTCAAAATAGAAATTTAAATATATCTTATAATGAAAAAATATGGAATACAGCATGAAATATTGTCCACATAGAATAATATAACATTTCAAGTAAAGTTTAGGTGCTAAACCTTTTTATTACGTCTTATTTTCAATACCCTCTAATGGTTTCAAAGGTTTGATATACTACAGAAAATAGATTTTAAAATATGCTATGCTAAGGACTTCAGCAAAACGGATCATTTTTCATTTTTTAATACTGAAATAGAGAAAGAAAATAGAAGATGAAATATAATCATGAAAAGATTATAGCAAATAATCTGAAATTAATTGCAAAAATTAAAATTTATTAATAGAAAATCATATATAAGTTGTATAATATTTCTTTATACCATAATCTATCTATTTAGTTTTTTTTTATTAAATTATACCAATGAAAAATTCAACAGCTCAATTTCAGCTCCGTGTTTTTTCATGCATTGCATCAGAATCAATTTGTATACTCACGCAACAAATACGTTTTATGTTGTGAAACCAGGCAAAGCCACAACCGCTTGTGTAAAAGCTTTGAAAACGGCAATTCGTGAATAGCAAATGTCAAAGATGTTTTATTTTAATCTAAATTTAACATTTATTCTTTATGAGCTGTCTAGAAACTGTAGAAACCGAGATTTTATTCAAAAAAGACAAACACAGTGATGATATATCGATACATATAGCAGAAAGTGTTGTTTGGTAAATGACGTTGCTTGATACATTGATTCTCCAGTCGGACAACAGAAAATAGATCAGTCAAAAGATAAACAAAAAAACTCAATTACCGCTTCATTGGACAATACTTCTGGTAAAAAACATTGAATAGCTCACCACAGTTTAAAAACAAAATAAAGTCCGTGACATAAAAACCTTGAACTTGCTTTCTTACTGTGTCAATTTAAGTACAAATTCGTACCGTTTTCTTTAAATCTATTTTTTTTCTATTTTCCATTGTTAAGAATATTCTTTGAAAACAGGAGCATGATACTCATTTTAAAACTGTGCATTCAGACTAATATATAAAGCCACAAAATTTGTTAAGAAGTCAGTTCGAAAATATCCTTTGAGCAAGATAAATCGTTTATTTCAGATTTCCTTTAAACCTTAAACGAATCCTAAGAAAACATGCATTCGTTTTCCATCATCTGCTTGATCATTGCCGCTATTGTTATTTGTGATTCTGTTTATGGCAAACCTGAAAATGCATTAGAAGCAAAGCACCATCACCATCATCATCACGGCCACCACGACCATCACCATCATGGGCATCATGACCACCATCACCGCCATGGGGATCATCATCACCATGATCATCATGGACATCATCATCACCATAAACGTTCAGTAGAGGAAAGACATCATCACCATCATCATGGTCATCATGACCACCATCATGGGCATCATGATCACCATCATCATCATGGGCATCATCACCATGGTCATCATGACCACCATCATGGTCATCATCACCACTAAATGTACAATATAACTAATAACAGATCTTCACATATATGCATATGTACCTTGATTGATTAGAGGAATACTAATCTATTTTAATATCTGTTATGAAGAAGTGTTATGGATATATTATGCACTCTTATTGAAACGAGTATAATAAAAAATATTTTTTTAAATTCGTTTCTTCAGTGTAGTTACTTCTTTTGAGACAACTTGAATTTTAAATTTTAGAATTATTTGATGTGCAGGAGAGAGTTGTAAACAAGAAAACACCGAAATAAAAAGTGAAAATTCATAGAGATAAGTTTTGGAATAGAAGTTGTTTCGATGTTGACTCCTTCTTAAATTATTATAATTTTAATCATTTAATTTAAAATGTATTTTAAAATATCTTCTATTTAGAGAGTTAAAAACATGTAATTAGCAAAACAGCAGATTAAAATCTCTTATAAAAAGCTGCGGAATTTATTTTTATTTCAAGATGGTTGTCATTTAAATTATAACATGATAGACTTAAAATTAACAAGTAATATAAAAAAAATATAAGGTCAATTCCTACTTTCGCAATTATTGAACTCGCATTTTTCACCTTCACGTGAAAAATACTGAAATCCTTGCATTTTACCGATTGAGCTACTGCCTGTTGATTTAGATTTTCAAATTACTAAAACTCTTTTTAAATATTAAAAATTAATTAAATTTAATATTTAGTGAATTAATATTTTAAAAAACTGTATTAACATCAAATGTCATCCACAACAAGTTTAAAAAAATGTATTTGAACTTGAGTGGATGAATAAAAAGTATTTTATTAACGATTGAAAATTGAAACAAGATATATAAATATATATAAGGTGAATGTGAACTAATAGTAGGAATTGAAAAATTGACACATAATTATAAATCTAGAAATTTTCTAATCGTCATTAAATGATTTTTTACAAACAAACCTTTTAATTAAAACTAATTGTAAGAATTGTCTGATGATTTCTTTCAAACGTGAAAAGTTGATTCAGTTACATGAAGACAAAAGTGCTGAAGAAGCATTTAGAAACACAATTAAAATTTTAGTATCTGAACGATAACATTTGAGATGCTTTTTTTAACTTAGTTCCTTTAAACTAACATCTCATTTTGATGAGACAGGATTGTTATTTTGTGGTTGATTTCATAATTTTGAATTGTAATTCGATGGCTATGAACGAAAGCAGACCTGAACTTTTTCTTTCCAAGCATTTATACTACGTTAACGAGAGATAAACTATCTCTCGTAAACTATGCTAGTAAATTTAGCATGCAGTAATTATTTAAAGGAGAATAAATAGAGATAAAAAATATATAAATTAAAAAATATCTTTCAGATAGGTATTATGATCTTTCAGGGAGTTATAATAATATTTTAACCCTTTCTAACGCCGTGGGAAGTACGCTTCCCACCAAATTCCTCAATCTTTGCATGAATTTATGTAGGTTGGCATAAGTTCTGACAAATTTTTTTAGAAAGACAGAAACTTAGAAGCTTTAGTTCTTTATCTCATACTAAATGATGTGTCTTGATTTGTTACTTAATTATTAATTAACCAAATTAATTAATTCATCAAATTAAATTTATCTAATAAGCTAAATGAATCCCTTTTCTAATTTTAAGCTTAAAAATATTTTAACATAATATGACTAGAAAAAAATGGCCCTTTAAAGGGTTAAAGAAAATTAATTTTCCGTGAAAGTTTTCTCACAAGCTGTGTGAAAAAGGCATAAAAGAAAAGTAGTACTAATATATAAAATGCATGTTAGTTTCTCTAATGTATAAAAAAAGTTACAGTCAAAATGCATGTTAATATACTTGAACGTTGAGGGGATGGGATTTTTTTTTATTTTTTTTTTTATCATTTTAACTTCCAAAGTTGAGGAGAGGGGATACCATCTGAATTTGGTGACAAAATACAAATTAATACTTTGTTTACTGATTATAAATATATTTTTAAGATAATGTTACGAAGGAAAAAAAGTTGAATTCAATTTATAATTGAATAAATTATTCTGATGCAATAAAATGAATACTAAGAATATGTACGTATTGGCTGACACTTTTATTTTATTTATTGCTTATTTTAAAATACATAATTACTGTGTTTCGTAGCAAAGTCATTATGTTATTTTTTAATAAATATGTTAACATACAAGAGCTGCGTAATGTTTATTTAGTGAGCAAATCTTAGGGTGAGAATCACTGAAAGCGCTCTGATTTCGATTTTGAACCAAAATCAACTATGCATCAAATGATATGATTGTATACATTATCAGTTCTAATGCAGATTATCAGAAGATATAAAGTGATTGAAGAAATTGAGGAATTTCACGCGCTATCAATCATATGACAACGTAACCGATATTGGCATTTAACGTTCAAGTACACTTTTTTGTACTCTAGGTGCAGTGTTTTCCATCTGCAAAATAAACGATGGATTCCAAAATTGAATGCATTGATCATGGATTGGCTTTATTTTCTCTAATATTTCCTTATATGAACCTTTTACTAAACTGACAAGAGATTTTTCTTCTTTTTTCTACATTTTTATTTATGCAATATCTGCCATATTGACTGTCTAAACCAAAATATCAATAATTAGAAATTTAAGATTTTGAAAAGGTGGCACTGGAAAAAATTTTATTGTATTGAAGAACGCTCTTTATTTCACAGTCTAATTTAAAACTCGTGAGCTTCATATTCTAGTACGGAGTTATTATTGCTTCGAGCTATCTAAAAGTATCCACTGCAAAAAAATAAAAGTTTAGAAGATGTGAACTTTTTTAATAAGACATTAGTGTGAAAAATCTTATGAAACAACACTAGCCTGGTCGGTTAGATTGCTCATTCTTTTCCTTTATGTATCAAACGACAAGAGTGTTTTATTGATGGAAAAAAATCTCTTTACCATGAAAGCGCAAATAATCTATAAGAGATCACTTTATATTTTTAACAGAAGAATATTTAAAAGTCATAAAATAATAAATATAAAATTTTTATAAAATTATTTATGAATTACTTAAATTTGAATGTGAAAAAAAGCTTAAATCTAATAGATAAACAAGGAGGATGGCTTTCGCAGTTGCGTTTGCTTTCTAATTATAAATTATTTTTACTTCCAAATCGCTGTAGCTATATTACATTGCTATTGCATATATTTTTATTTTTGTTGTAAGAGACCACCAAATAAAGCAGCTTTCAGCATTGTATTAGAGTTCTTATTAGTAAACATAAATATTATTTTTATATGCACATTGGTGGCATTCTTAATAAGAAGGAAATTTTTGAAACTAGGAAAGAAAAAGCATTCTAATAATTATAATTTTTTTAATTATTCAGTTTACTATCTATTAAATGCATTTTCACATTTATATGTATGAAAAGTTACGATCAGTATATGAATGAAAGAATAATTTTGGATTAAAATGCAATATAAAACTGACTAGCCGCTTTTGGTGATTAACTATTCATCCACCATATCAACAAAAATAATTTAGTTATTTCATCAAACTTGAATGAATTACATCTTATTACAACAAAAGAAACAATTACTTCAAATTATACTTGCTCATTGACATTGTAATTGATTAGTTATAATAGTAATGTAATTGATTAGTTATTTTTGAAATATAATAAAAGTAATTAGCGAAATCCCTGCAGTTCCTAAGCTTGCAAGTTCTGAAAAAATTCGATTTTGTGATATTCAAAATGAAAGGGGGTATTGATTGGTGCCCATTCATGGTGTATCTTGGGGGTTATAAGCTGTAATACGAAATAAAAATTGATGAAATTGATGCAATATTTGAGATTGGATTTTTTTAAACACAAAATAAGCAGTGAAGTAGTGCGTTTGAGATTTCATTCGAAATAGGGGGGGGGGGCAAACCAACTTTAAGGATCTGTCTAAGAATAACAAGTTTCAATTAAAAAAAATGGAGAAACCCCTATATTTGTTGGACTGTCTCCCGTTATCACACTTTTTTCTCATATAGAATGCATAGTGAAGTAGTATTTTCGAGATTTCACACAAAAATATCTGATGGAAGTGGACGGACAAACATTAATGAATTAACTAGGAATAATTAGGAGCAGTTAATGATTTAACTGACTAATTTGAGTTTACTTATGAAATAATCATTATTTCAAGTTTTGGAGGCTAATTTCACTCTGTTCTAAATGAATTTGCCCTATAATTTGTTTAGAATGAATTGCCTATTGAATAGTACAATTACTTCTTCAAACAATATTTCTAATATTTCTGTGTAACATATTTTTTTGGTGAGAAACCTAGAATTTATTAGCTTTAAAGGAAATGAAAAATTAAACTTGAAATTTCTTCTCAATAATATTTAGCTACTATTGAAACGTTAAGAATAAAATATTTATTATGTGATACTGATGCAGATCACTATATTATATATATATATCGCTTTTTATCAAAGTAAAAACCATACCGTCGATTTTAAATGCGTTTAAAATGAAAAATTTCAAAATTTTTCATTTAATTCGAAAACAATGCTATGAAAACAATGCTAGAGATATTTACGAAGCTAATTTTCCCCTTAGAATGTAAAATTATCACCTCCTCCCACGCACTCAATGAATTCTAATCATAAAGAAATGCCTGCTTACAAATTATTCTACAAAAGCACAAAAAGTAGCTATATTGTATGAAGTTATAAAAGTGAGAATAAATTTGCTCCAATTTCAACAATCCGAGCTATTTACACAATTTCGCTTACTGCAGAAATTTGCTGCGATAAAGAAAACAAAACTCAAGCAAGCAATGATTTTTACGCTTCATTGGATAAATTTAAAAAAATAAAATTCAGTGATTGGTGGTATAATAAAAACCCTAAACAAAACCTTGACATAGAAATTCAGAACTTTTTCACTTGCAGAACGTGCCGGCGAAGAACATCGTTCTAATTTTAATCTTATTTTCATTGTTAGTAATGCATTTTTTTTATGCCAAGCAACTAATGGCACATATATCTAAATCATTCATTTAATCTGCTATATAAAGCAAAATGTTTCGGAAGATAAATCAGTTCCAAAACTGAATATTTCTCTTCTACTACCTTTGGATTTCTCTTTCATTCATACCAAGTTTACTATATTCTAAACAAAAATAGAAAGAAATCATGCATTCTGTCTCCGTTATCTTTTTGATATTCACCCTTTTCGTAGTTTGCGATTATGTCTCTGGTAGAGCCGATAAAGCTGTACAAGCAAAGCACCATCATCACCACCACCACGGTCATCATGATCACCATCATCATGGCCATCATCACCACGGACATCACCATCACCATAAACGATCGGTAGAAGTAAAACATCATCATGACCATCATGGACATCATGAGCACCACGATCACCATCACCATGGACATCACGATCATGATCATCATCATGGGCATCATCATCACGGACATCACCACCACCATAAACGCTCAGTTGACGCAAGACATCATCATCATGGGCATCATGATCATCACCACCACCATGGACACCATGACCATCATCATCATGGTCACCATCACCATGGGCATCATCATCATGGTCACCATCACCATGGGCATCATCATCATGGACATCATCACCACCATAAACGCTCAGTTGACGCAAGGCATCATCATCATGGGCATCATGATCATCACCACCACCATGGACACCATGACCCTCATCATGGTCACCACCACCATGGACATCATCATCATCATCATCATCATCATCATGGACATCACCACCACCATAAACGCTCAGTTGACGCAAGGCATCACCATCATGGGCACCATGATCATCATCATGGACACCATGATCATCATCATCACGGTCATCACCACCATGGACATCATCATGGGCATCACCATTAAAAATGTAATAGCATCTGCCACACAGCTCTATTTTGAATGTTTTTTTTCGTTATGTTAATCTGTTTTATGATTCTGATGTTTTATTAATTTGATGAATGTGTCAACTGTGTTTTGGAAATTCGGCAAGAATTAAAATAATTTTATAATACCTACTTATTTTTTGAGCTTTCAATTATTTTTTCCTCACGATGTTTTATCAATATCAAATAACTTTGTTATTATGGAAATGATTTTATAATTCATTTTCAGAATCAGGTGGAAAAAACCGTAACTTCCTTTACAATAAATACAAAAGAAATAAAGTGTAAATAAATTACAGAGAGAATTGTTGTATGCAGAAATAGAATTCATATCATCACATGAGTGAAAAATTCATACTGAAAATTAATTTAAAGATGAAATAAATTCTAGATTAAAAATTTGAAGCATTTTATCCTAAAATGGATATAAATAGTTTGAAATAAAGTGCCATTTAAATAAATGAAGTGTTTGAAATGGAGTGTTAAATTGAATAAATTTTGATTCAATTTAATAATTTTTTTTTTGCTGTGATGTATCAAAATTTTCTTTACATAAACAGAACTCTATGGCCAAAAATTCATTGAAATGATTGATATTTTTGAAACATTCGTACTGCTTCAAAGTACCTGCTGTATAAATTTTACTTATTTATTTATTTTTAAATATTTTACATTATTATCGACCATTTTCCATAGCCTTAAAGTATGCATTCTTTCTTAACTCTCCCATTATTAATTTAAAGTTTAAATTATTTGTTTTTGTTAAAGAATCTGAAGCAATACTATCATAGAGTTATATAAAGACGTAAAAGATATAAAAAAGTATGGAAAATTGTTTTATGAACAAAAATTATTTGAATATTGTTTCAGTTTTTATGGGGGTAAAACTTCATTTGTAGCAGGATAATGACACCTGCAATTGGGAGATCACGCGACTTTATCCGAGATTATATGACCATTATTTCTGTCAATAAATTTGTGAATGCTGCAAAATTTTAAATATTTTATGGTCACGTGATGCCGATGGAGTCCTTTGTTCTTTCAGTATTTGTTATGTTTCCATGTTACGTTTGAAAAATTGGCAGAACAAAAGTGTAAAAACTTTCTAAGAGATATTTACAATTAATTATTATTATTTTGTTGTTCACAATATTTTCATAAGATTTTTAAATCTTAAAGAGCCTTATAATTGAACTGATGTAAATAAAACAATAAGTGAAATAACAAAAAAAAAAATCTTTTTGTATTAAACTTTTAAGAATGAAATATTTCGTGCTTGTTAATAATCATAAAATATTTTGAAAAGTATAACAAATAAAATTGCTCTCCTACCTAAATTTTGCTTTTCACTGGAAAAACAGACACGTTGTAAAGAAAATCTGAATTAAAAGTTTCTCATTCCAACTATGCCGGAAAATTGTTATGCATGTCTCACAATACATGAAATAGTATATAAAAGCTTAAATTTACATAATAAAAATAAATAATTGTTATGCATGTCTCACAATACATGAAATAGTATATAAAAGCTTAAATTTACATAATAAAAATAAATAATTGTTATGCATGTCTCACAATACATGAAATAGTATATAAAAGCTTAAATTTACGTAATAAAAATAAATAATTGTTATGCATGTCTCACAATACATGAAATAGTATATAAAAGCTTAAATTTACATAATAAAAATAAATAATTGTTATGCATGTCTCACAATACATGAAATAGTATATAAAAGCTTAAATTTACATAATAAAAATAAATAATTGTTATGCATGTCTCACAACACATGAAATAGTATATAAAAGCTTAAATTTACGTAATAAAAATAAATAATTGTTATGCATGTCTCACAATACATGAAATAGTATATAAAAGCTTAAATTTACGTAATAAAAATAAATAGGAAAGCATTTAAATTTTTCAAAATGCCTTTAAATAGCCTATTTGTCTAAAGAAGTGAATTGTTTTAAGAGAAGAATTATGGTTTATTCCACTAATATTTTCCATCTCAATAATCCGCTTTAAAATAATTTCTTGAGAACTTAAGCCTGAATATTATTCAACATTTTTAAATTAAATTTTGATTTTTAATTAAAAAGTATTTGATGATTATTACTGATTAGTTTTTGTTCATAATTACCCAAGGAGCTTGAAATTAATATCTGGAATTTCTTGAATTATACATAAATCTTGATTTTAATCAATTTTTTCATTCATTAATTTTTTAAGATTCCAAATAATCAGATATATCCGTACAGCTTGAAAAAGTTATCAAATCTCGAAAAAATCACAATGCAAATAGTTTTTATCACAAAAAAAAGTACATAATGATTTAATTTCTAGAATTGCGCTGATTTTTTTTTCACATGAAGGCATCTATAATTAATTACTAAAAGTTTCTTCAGTTTTAAATAAAAATGTAATTAACTCTGGAATTGCTTTTAAACACTATATGAATCGATAAAAATAAGATTTAAAAATCTAGTATATTTCTTCGCAAAGTAGAAAATTGTCTGAAAAATCACGTATAGAAAAGAACTATCTGTAAAGAATATTTTAATGAAAGTTTTGACAACTCTGAGAACTAATCTTTAATCGACTCATAGTATACTTGTATAAACCGAGAAATCTTTGTACCTAGAGGAACGAAGTGATATTATTTAATAAGAATATACAATTTATGGAAAAAAATCAACCCGACCAATTCACTAAAGTTAAAAGGAAAAGCAGTAACATTATGATACAAAATAGGATTTTGTTTCCATGCAAAAGGTTATGAAATTTTTTTTGTACTCTGAATAATCTGATTTGTCTAGTTGAGGAGTTTCCATATCTAACCGCTTTCAAACGCTCATTTCGAGTATTTCTATATATTCTACTATATAAAGGCTTGTTTGTTTGGGTAGAAAAACCATTTCTACAATTTAAGTAAAAAATTAAGCTTTTCCTACGATTTATGTAAACTTTATAGAATTATAGGCAGGAGCTATTTTCTCGTTGCTCGCTGCCTTGAGACAGACTCGTTCACGTCGGTGAAGTAATTTTTATTTCTTCCCTAAGTTATGGTAAGTTTTTTTTTACCAGGAAAAAGAAAGAAAAATAACTGCTTCATTTATTATTTCTATTATTAATTCAAAAATATTTGTAAATAGTTATTTATAGGTTAAAATAAGAAAATTATTAATGATGTTTAGATGATTGTAATTTCTTTTTCCCCTTTTTAGATGATGGTAATTTTTTTTTCAATTTTTAAAAACTGCTCATTGTTACGAAAATTTGGAATTTTGTTAAATAGCTTAGTAAAATTAAAATTCCAATTTAGATTTATTTTTTATTTACTTTTAATAATCTAACCGAAAATCTCTTGGATTAATTTAATTCCTTGTGCTCCTTTTTTTTTTTTTTTTTTTTTTTTTAAAAGAGTGACCAAGTTTCTTCCAAGTGACTTTTAAAGAGTGACCAAAATCTTCTTATGGTTCCTGGAAATAGTATTCTTGTAGTATTTGGAAAAACTATCTTAAAATTTTAAATCAGTACTAATATATATTTTGAAGATGCATTTTTTTAGTTAAATTTATTCAGTTTTAACATGTACATATATGTTATTTATGGGTGAGTAGCAGAGACTAAACCTGTAATAAGTAGTTATAACATTTCATACATTTATCTTACTTTATTTTCTTAAAACGTTGTTGATTTATCGAATCTCACTTGTTTCTCTTTAATAAATTTGTTTTTTGAAATAAATATTCGATTTTAGGTTCTCTTCTTTAATGAATATTTCGCTATTCAGTGCTATTAAAATCGATTGAAAGATTTCTAAAAAATGTTTGTGCTATTTACAACATAGTGTCCTATCTACAATAGCACCAAATTATTATGGTAAAGCTTTAAATTAAATGTTTACAGTCTGATAATAATAAAATTCTGAACTTCTTGCACTATAAATTTACTGAACTTCTTAATTAGATGTCACAGCTTATTTGGGACATTTATAGCTATTTTAGTTCTTATAATAATATAAAGAACATTTTAGATATTAAAACGTTTCTCAGTAATTTTTGCATTTTAAATTACTTAACAGATTTATTTAATTGCAGATTTAAAATTTAAAAAATTCTGTTATTCGATACTCGATAAGTCTATTCCCAAGCTAGTTATTTTCCATAAAAAAGTAAAATACAAAACTAAAAATTTAAATTAAATTAAAATACAGTTTAAATTAAAACATTTTTCTCTTTTCAGATTTTATTCAGAAATATCCAAAAGCATTCAGAAAAAAAAAATCCAAAAAGCATCACAGAAAGCAATTTGTGGCTAATCTGCACATCGGTTTAGAAATAATACTGGTTCAGTGGATGGACATAGTGGAATGTGTGGTCATCTTCATCAAATTAAAATTTCTTCGTAGTATTGTCTTAATTCATTCGACCAAAATTGAGGTATTAAAGTTGAGGTATTACAATGCGTCTTGAATATAGAAGTTTCAATAATACAACATTTAATTACGAATGGAAACATTGTAATTAAACCACGGAAATGAGCAGGAAAAGTTTTTTCATAACAGCAAATAAACTTTAAAAAAATCTTAAATGTTTTCAGCAAACAATAGGTTATTTACTTTGTTGTACGAACTAGGAAGGAATGGTGGAATAAATCATTAACAGCATTAAAAATGCCATTTTTTATGTATTAAATTTCATTAACTTTTTGCACATTACAGACTGTTGAACAGAAAATCCAAATCCCAAACACAAATATAACGCTTCAGTAGGCAAGATTTTTTTAAAAAATTGCTCAATGATTTGTGCCATTTTAAAATTCTAACGCGAACCTTGACACAGAAATCAATAATTCATTGAATTGCATAACTATTAGAGAGCTTCCTTTCTACCTTAGTTCCTTTTATCCATTGTTGCTACAATTATTCGTACCCAAGCACTTTTAACCACTGGTTTTGAAACTCATAAATTCAATTTGGTATATAAAGCCATGATGTTTTCTACTTAAAGTCACTTTTGAACTATCAGTCGAAGTTTAAATATATTTTCCATTTAGATTTTTACTTTGATCAGGCTCCTTGTAATTTCTAAAAAATTATGCATTCTCTTTCCTTTATCTGTTTTATTGTTTCTTTCTTTGTCATTTGCGAATATGTCTTCGGAAATCCCGAAGAAAAGACAGAAGCTAAGCATCATCATCACCATCACGATCACCATGGTCACCACCATCATGGACATCATGATCACCACCATCATGGGCATCACCATCACCACAAACGCTCATTAGAAGCAAGACATCATCATGGGCACCATGACCATCATAATCACCATGGACACTATGATCATCACCATCATCACGGACATCATCACCATCATAAACGATCAGTAGTACCAGTAGGAGAAAGGCATCATCATGATCATCACGACCATCACCATCATGGTCATCACGATCATCACCATGGGCATCATCACCATCATCACGGACATCACCACCACCCTAAACGATCAGTAGAAGAAAGACACCATCATGGTCATCACGACCATCACCATCATGGTCATCACGACCATCACCATCATGGTCATCACGACCATCACCATCATGGTCATCACGATCATCATCATGGGCATCATCACCATCATCATGGACATCACCATGGGCATCATCATGGACATCACCACTGAAGGTATACGAATGAAAGTGGCAGGCATTCAAAGTAATGAATACATCAAATTAATCTATTTTTATGATTGAAATGTGAATTAAACATGCGAGAATTGCTTTTGTAATAAAATGAAATTAAAATATTTTTTCCACTTGAACCAATTATTTCAGCACAGATGAAATTAATCTGATTTTGTCAGTTAGATCTTGAACAGGTTATTGGTTTAATGACTGGTTATTTATTTAACGATAATATTTTTAGTTTGAAATGGTTAAGAATATAAAATTTCGCTAGTTTGAGAGTTTTCGCAAAATTTGAGAATTTTATATTAAATGAGTTTAAGGACGGTGCATTTTGAAGCAAAACCACATCATGGGCATCCAAAAGGAATTCTTCACAACAAGGATTTCATTATACTTGATTTCTAAATAATTGTTTAGTGATATTTTACTTATTAAGTATTTAATTAAAAATAAAGACTATTTAATATATTTTTTAAAAATTTATTTTTGCTTTTATTTTATTTCTTTTTAATCGTCCAAGAAACTGAATCAAATACCTAATTTTATAAAATGAAGTCTTGTTATCCAGTATTAATTTTCCAACATTTTACTATAATTTCAATTTTTTTTATTTATATGAAGCAATTAAATGTTATCAGTAGAAAAATATGCTCAGCAATTTTTCACTATAGTAAGGTATGTATTTGTTCAGTCAGATGAATCAATCAATATCAGATAAAATTCAGTCATTTCCTGTTACACCATTTGTTAATTAGCTGTTACATTAAACAAAGTAACAGACTAGGTTTGCATATCTTCTAATATATTATAAGGATGGTTAAGTGCTTAAAGCAGTCTTGAAGTAATTGAACACCAAGAAGAAATATCGAATGATGCTTTTCTTGAGATATACAATAGCTAGACCTATTTGAAGGAATGCCACTATCACAAACTTAATTAAAAATGTCTACAATGTTTTTCATTTATTTAGATTCATTTTAATGTTACTTATTTTTTTTATTAAGATAGTGTAATTGATTATATAAATTATTTTTTATTCCGAAATTTAGAACACCAGAAGACATAATAGATTTAATACATTGTACAGAACTGCTTCTTTCTCCTTTGATGTAACATCGTAGGTATTGGGGCTCTATTGCAAAAGCAGAGCAGGATAATTGATTTATATGAAACAAAAAGTTGATACATTGCGTATGGACGCTAGTGAGAATCAATAGTATTTGAAGAAAAGACAATTATTAATAAAACAAAAAAAATCTTGAAAAATTAAAAAAAAAAATTATACCATAAGCAGAAAAACGGTAAAAATAATTTAGAAATATATCATTCATAAAGAGAATATCTTCTATAAATGTCTAAGAATAAAACAATACCAAAACGTATCAAATCGTTCCAACAGAATAATGAAAAACAAAGAATGACTGAAAGAACAAACGAAAGAGTTGCGTTTATAGTATATTATTTGAATCTCAAAAAGTATACGATTTTATAATTAAAAAAACAGTATACGATTTTTTTTGGAAGTTAAAAACTCTAAGTATATAATAATAGAAAAGCTAACGACTTTAAGAATATAACGTGAAAGTCGTTGCTTTTTTTTTTATCTTAAAAAGCAAGCAAAAGAAAAATTTTCTTGACGAACAAGTTTGATTTGACTCAGAACAATTCTTTAAAAAATTTTTTTTATCTCTATACGAAGCATGCAAAGGAAAAGTATAATAATCATCAAAATATTTAGCCTCGAAATTTTAATGAATTTAATGAATGTTTCACACATTTGAATCCGAAAAATACATTTTTGAAATTATGTCAGTCTATATGTGAAGAAGATAATTTTATTTTGACATCAAATTTTTTTTAAAAAAATTTCTATCTTTGAAGACAATAAAGTACCGAATTTTCAATACATTTATTTATTGGGATAGCCTGGTTGGTAGAGCGTCGGATTCGCATCCCTTAGGTTGCGAGTTCGAACCCCACCGGCCGAAGATTCCCCTCGTGCTTGGTGGCTGACGAGCGTTAAATCTGTCGTGGTCACAAAGTCCTCCTTGTCGAGAGTAATACTACTGGGGGTACTGGATCAGGGGTGATCGTTCTCTGATTCAGGTCTGAATTACGATCTGTGGTTGCGTGAATGAAGTCCGCCCGGTAAAAAGGGCTGTGACGTGTGTGTAGCTAAGTCGTTCTCTTGGCCCTAGATGGCGCTACTATAAAAACAAGATTCGCTCCCCCCCACCAGGCTTAAATCGGCTGTCTTCGAACAGCGGGCTTGTCCATGGCAAGTGCCATAAGAAACAACAACAATAATTTTTATTATTTATTGACAACCACTACTTTTTTAGTACATTCCATTATTTATTAATTATGGAAATGTAAGTTCAGTTGTTTCTAAAATCCACTACCAAGAGGCGCTGCTCATAATCAACAAAGATTTAATTGAATTTAATTGATTAAAAGATAATTAAATTCTAAAAATTTTTAAATTTTAGTTTGTTAACCGCAGCACAAAAATTTGAATAAAATTTCAGAAATTCCAAAGCGAGAGAAAAATTGATTATAAAATTCCATTTTTGTAAACAACAGGGAATAATTAAAGTTAGGGACAATTTTAAGCATTTTGCAAGTGTAGGCAATATTATATTAATAACAAGTCATATTTCAAAATTTTTTAATTTAATAAATATATTAATGATTTATTTTAGTTAATTTTTCATTCTAATAACTTTGTAAAAACGTTTGTATATTTATTTATTTATTTTGTAAAATTTGTATCATATAAGCAATAAAGCAATACAATCTTTAGAAAATTGATCATAATTATTATTTAATGATCTACACGCACTGTAGTACTAACGTTTTATATTTAAAGAAAATTGAATTTCTTGAAATGTATTTTTTTTTACAACTAAGGCGAACAACATTTTTTAATCTTCCTGTCCGGAAACTTTTTTCAGTTCAGCGGCCTTAGGAAGTTGCTCATTTTACCTAATTCGAAATCTGCTGACTAAAAGTAAACAAACGAGTGTAAAAGGAAAGACATCTTATTGACATTTCACTTTAGGGAAATAAAAACTTTACACAAGAGTGTGAGTTTAAAAAGTTCTAAGATAAAAGAAGAAAAGATTTTCGAAAAGACAGAATTTAAATACACTGGTTGTGCTGTTTTTCTCATTGTCATTCACTTTGTTTCATCTATTTGTATCAAGTTGAAATGTTATCGAAAGTGGCAGAACACAGAAATTGAATTTCCAAGTCATTTGACGATTCAAAAGTTCAATTTTGGTTATCATGTATTCTATGCAAAACTGTAAGTGAAAATGTGTGGCATTTGTCTTATTTTCTCATCACAGTAAAATAAATAAGTATTTTGAATGTATTCGAAAATTTAGTATTCTTATCTGAGATGCTGAGAAGAAACATCTTGGTAAAATGGAAAATAACAATTAATTAAACATTGCAAAGTACTTTGTCAATATACAAAAATTTATACAATTTAAACTTCTCATTAAAAATCCAGAAATTTTTAATTTCAATAAAACATAAATTTTTTAAATGCATTGGTTGAAAATAAACAATTTTAATAAACAACTTATGAATCAAATCATTTTGTAACATAATATAACATTTATTTAAACAATTAAAATGAACAATTTAACTATGCAACTTATGAAACAAATCATTTTATACTTTCATTTTTAAATTAAATGCTTTCATTCAAATTGATTAATTTCATGTTTATAAACATGAATTTTGCAAAACAATTTTTAAGGACTCCTACTGTTCTAAAATTTTTTAAAACTGTATTCCCGATAAAAATAGTATATTTTTAAATTTTCAAAATCGAACATCAGTTAACCAATTAATTTCTTTTTTATTTCAAACTCATATCAAAGATATTAACATAGTAAATTTCAGACAATATTTCAATATTGGTATATCTCACTTTCTCGTATACGAATAATGCAAAAAGAAAGCATCATAACCATTTAAAAAAATTCGAGATTTTGTCAAATCATCACCTCTTGCCACACCTTCAAAGGAAAAACACTTTTTTGGAATCTGTTTGTTTTTCTGTGATCGCAATAACTCGAAATTTCCTTAAGGTAGACAGGTGAAATTTGGAATAAGGTCTTTAAACGAAATTTATAAATTTCTACCAAATTTTGAAGAAACCTTATGCAGAGAAAGTCTGCATGACTGAACCAGAAGCTTTTTGCTTTATTAATTTTTTTTTAAAAAAGGATCGTTTTCTACAAATTGCTAGAGCATTTTTGGCTTTGAAATTATATATTGTTTCGTGAGAATTTTTTTCAATCTATTTTATCCAAAAATTTAAAATATAAGATCTTAAACTTAGTCACGTCATTTTGTGAAACAAAGCATTCGATTTATGGAGACGAAAAAGGAAATTTCGTTGGTTTTCAATCTCTTTTAACCATAATAAATTGATTTGAGGTTTTTGGGAAGAACTCTTTTGAGGGATCACGATTTTAACATTTCTTTAAATATTAACTACATCCGGGCAGATAAAAAAATGTAACGAAATCTGTTTCATTAATATTCTCCACAAAACTGATAGAACATTTTCTCTCCGCGTAAGCAGTGTGTCAATCAACCGAACGAAATTAATTAAAGCACCAAGTACGGGAATTCTTCCTAACTATTTTCTTAGAAACTTACACCGAGTAAAAAACTAAGTAAATATTACTAAGAGTTGCAAAACGAATTTCGTTAAAAAAGAATTCTGTAGCATTAAAAAAAAATCGTATAAAAATTAGGCAACAATAGTGAAAAATCATACTCTCGAGTGTTGTAAGCTGAAAGTATTGAAATGGTCAAAAAATTCGATCTTGAGATTTTGACAAATCTCCTTGTCCTTCTTGTCTCCATATTTTTAGAATTACGTCTGTCTATCTGTGAACACTATATTTCAAAAATGTGTTGTGTAGATGGATGAAATATGGTATACTTTCTTTACACCATACTTGTAAACTTCTATCCAATTTTCAACGAAAGCCATTCAAAAGAATTATGTCTATTTGAAAACAAATGATAACAATAACCACAAGAGATAAATGGATATAATTTTGCGCACAGCTTTAGTGTGCTCTAAATTGTAGTGTAGATTTGTATTGTTACATCTAAAGTGAGGATATGTATCACATTTTGATTCGACTCCGAGTTGACTGCAACCGTCTTGCATGCTTAGAAATGGGATAACTCAAAATGCAGTGATGTTGATAAACCAAATTTTGTATGTGATCGTTTTTACTAGAATTGAAATTCTGTGTCAACTTTTAGTCCGAAACAGTTGATAGTTCAAAATCTCAAACTCGCTAATATTCATTATATGACGGAACACAAATAGCTCATACGCGAGACTTTGAAAATAAAAATCAGAGCTCTTGGAGGTTCAGCGACATTATTCAAAGTTCATAGTTTTTATGCTGAAGGCCTGAGAAAGGATAACAGGGTAGAGATTTCCCAGAGATTTTTAAAATAAACATGAAATTTTTTCTTTATTTTCATGAGTTATATTCTACTTTGTTAAATAAAGAACCATAAGATTAATGATATTTAAGCTTGCGTCGCAGATATTAAGCTATTAATGTTAAGCTGTTAAGATATTAAGCTTTGCATGCAAATGCTTTGAAAAGCAACATTCTTCAACCATCATATTACAGAAAAATAACTATTTACAATGACGTCATTTTAGTATAAGCCTCCAACAGCAAATACATATAGCAGTCATTCTGAAATTCATTTGCGAAATTTTGCATTTATTGTATATCTATTATAAAGAATTTTATATCTATACCACGGAGTAAACCTCAAACTTTTAAATTAAACTTGAATGGCTGGGCTACAGCAGATGATTCTATGGAAAATATAGCAATGCAAAATGAACCCCATTACGAGTATCTAATGCGTCGGTGGTACATTCCTTCGTCAGTGATGGGGCAGTTAACCAGCCTCAATATCATTATTGTACCTTTAAAGCAGTATTTCTGAATATTTATTTTCCTTCGTATCTCTTGATGAGCCTTTTCTTTTTTACTATACCCCAAACACTCCTTATCAAAGAAGCTTTATTAGTAATGTTAAGAAATCGAATTAACTTGAATTAATGATTAATATAATTAATAACATTTAAATAACTTATGCTAACATGGAGATATGAATAAAATTTATATTTTTTTGGCATATTATTTCATTTATTTATTTTTTCGTATACTAAATATACAAAGAGAGAGAGAGAGAGAGAGAGTTACAAACATGAAAAAAAAAAAAAAATATTATTCGAAATTTTGATGAGTTTCCTGGTTTCAAGACTCCCTGTGTGGAAAAATCTATTTTTAGAATTACGTTTGTCTAGCTATCTCGGAACACAATAAATCAAAAATGCATTTATCTAAATATATAAAATTTGGTATATGCTCTTAAAGCCAAACATATATTTCTATCAAATTTCGAATGGAATCCATTCGTATGACGTCTGTTTGTCAGGCTGTCTGAATACAGGTAATTAAATTACAAAACCTAAAAAGCTAGATGGATAAAATTTGGTACATAAATTTAGCATCTAAAATGAAGATTTGCATAATATTTCTAACAAAATCCTCTTAAGGATTTATCTTGCATGTAGTATGTTAATTATATGTATGTAACGAAACAATCGGTACTTTCGCATGCTTATATATACAATAGCACAAAATTGCAATGATTTATAGAAATGAAATTTCGGTTTAGTTTTAGCTTTCTCATTAATTCTGAGCAAAATTTATCGAAAGTCTGACTGCTTTTGAATATTTACTTCGTCACGCACATAAACGTGGTAACCCAAAAACTCAATTTAACCCTTTCTAAGGCCGTGGGAAGTATGCTTCCCGCCAAATGTATCAATCTTCGTATGAATTTATGTAGGTTGGCATAAGTTCTGACAAATTTTTTTAGAAAGACAGAAACTTAGATGCTTCAGTTCTTTATCTCACACAAAATGATGTGTCGGTTTGTCACTTAATTATTAATTAACCAAATTAATTAATTAATCAAATTAAATTTATCTAATAAGCTAAATGAATCCCTTTTCTTATTCTAATTTCAAGCCTAAAAATATTTTAACATAATATGACTAGAAAAAAATGGCCCTTTAAAGGGTTAAGTAAATGTAATTTGAAATGTGATTTTCTTACAAAGAAAGTAGTTTTGTGTTAAACTTTGATTTCAATTAATCCATAAAAGTATGTCTATCACCTAACTCATAAGAACCGAACTCTGAAAATAAAAATCTGAGTAATCGAGTGTTCATAGATTTTCCCAACGTCCACAGTTTTATATGGTTGGACAGGGGATAATATCATAGAACACGCATGCAAATTGAGGAAAGTCACTCCCACTGCCTTTTACTTAACTGTATCGATATAGTCTATGAGACCGTATTTTTATAAAACCAAAATATACTGTTATTGGGTTCTGCACTTATAAATTATACAAATTTTTTACTGCAAAAATTATTTTAAAAAAAATTGACACGATATGCCATTACGAAAAATTAAAAAAAATTGCAATATACATTTTTGTTCTCAAAATTATAATCGTAACTTAAATTAGTCTCGAAAAAATAATAATTCTTTTTTTTTATTATATTTATTATCATTTTATCATCATATTATACCATATCATTATTATATCATATATCATTGTTATATCATATCACACATATTATATCACATCATATATCATCATATCATATTATATACTATCATTTTATCATCATATTATCATTTTATCATGTCATATTTATATTTCCATTACACAATGAATGACGAAGATAATAAGAGATAAAATGCAAAAATTAACTGTTATATAAAAAAAGATATAAGATAAATTTATTACCTTATATCATTGCTAGACATTGACTTGTCACACGAATTCAATTTAATTCAGATTCTTGTGCATATATATAACACAATTTCCAAATATATTTTCAACATTGATATGTTCTTGGATTTCCAATTATTATTATTTTGGAGATAATTTATTCCGTTGTGAAGATTTTCGGATCCGATTTCTGCAATTTTGATTCAAAATTTATTTATTTGCTTTATTCATAATTAACAAACAGAACGCGCAGAAACTAATAAATGCAATAATAAAAGGAGCACAAATCGAAATTATACATGTTACAGTCACGGCCACGAAATGAGAATCTATGGGCAGAATCCGTGACAGTTACTCCTGCATACATTAAAAATAGATTACTAACTTTTCTAAAGTTTGAACAGATACTTTTATTAATTTGGCAGAAAATGGCAAATTATAGGTTAAAAAAGTTTTTTTTTTTTTTTTTTTTTTTTTTTTTTTGCAAAAGTACAAATTTTTTTATGTAATATTTTTAATGTTTAAAATTTTTTTTTTTATAAAACAGTTTGAATTTTGTTTTTAAGTTCTTTTTTTGGGAATTTATGTTGATTTTTATATTTGTACTTATGCACGTTTTAATGCTATTTCTTAAAATATTTAAATGCTATTTTCTCAAATTCGAATCTTTGGTAAAATTTTCTTAAGGAAAAACCTCATAAATTAAAATATAAAGGTTATTTTTTGTTCAAAATTGGTAAAATAATTTATTAATATTTCTGCGTTAGAACATTGAGAAATTATTAATACCTGAACTACAGAATAAATAATCTATTAGTGTAGAAATATTCTATGATTGTTTTAATCCTTCACAATGCGAAAAAATGTAAATTCAATGTTATTTATTAGTTGAACCCCAATATTTAATGAGTGAATATGAATACAGGGTATTGGTTCAAGAACTAGGTAATATATTTTTTTAACTATCTACAAAATTATAAGAAAATTATAAGATAAACTTTTAAACTAAAAGAATTTTGCTTTATATTTCTTTTTAGCTCAAGCAAAGACATTTTTTTTCCAAATTTTAAAGTTAAATTAAATTAAATTGTTATTTAACAAGTATATTTTAGTTTTATGGATTCTTCGTTAATAATTATTTAAGGAAAAAATTCAAAAACATAACTATTTTAGAGCGTTTTTTTAAACTTTATCTTGAACGTAGTTGTATACTTTAAACTGGATGAAAAGAATATTCCTTTCCATTGGAATTATGATTTAGGAACTAAATACTGCACTTAATATAATTTTTTTAAAGAAATGTAAGACATTTTTCGAGTCAATTTTCTGAGTTTATTCTGGTTAATAGTGTTTTTGAAGTTAGTTACACTATGGCCGTTAATTAATGTTTTAAAAGACGGACTTGAAAATGTTAACTAATTACCGTAAAATTTCTTCAAGCGCTGCATCATTCAAGTAATTTGCGAATGGCAAACATTTACTTAAAAATGAAAGCTTAACTTATTAAAATATTTTTAAAAACGAAACAACTTATTCTAAATCCAACGAAATATTATTTTTGTTTAAAAATGTCAATGACGATGAACTCTGTTAAAAGCTATTTGATGATAATTACATATAATTAAACTGCGGGATAATATTTTTCATCCTTGCTTTTTCTCTCATTAAATTTGTGTTTATCGATGTAATGCTTCGTGGTCTTGATTTATTGAAGCTTTAAAGTTTTACATTGAAAAGAAAACAGAGTAAACGAAAAAGCGAGTTAAAAAAATAATTTTTGCAGGAATGAAAAGTTAGTTGAATGTTATTTGGAGCTTTGCTGGTTAAATACTCAGTAACTAAATGTATATAATTAAAATTCTAAAACATTTTTCTCTGAGTTCAAGTTGTCACATCACATTAATTTTACCAACATAGGGATAAGATGGAAAATAGAGGAACAAAGGTTTAAATTTATTATGCAGTACATTATATTTCGATTATCAACGGAATTGAGTGGCAAAAAAAAAAGAAAGAAAGAAAGAATAAAATGCGGTTAATCTGGAAAATCGAACTAAGCCATACTAGCATTAGATACACAAGTTTAGCTATTGCTAGTATGGCTTAGTTTACTTGAATGTTATTTGGAGCTTTGCTGGTCAAATACTCAGTAACTAAATGTATATAATTAAAATTCTAAAACATTTTTCTCTGAGTTCAAGTTGTCACATAAAGTTGTCACATCACATTAATTTCACCAACATAGGGATAAGATGGAAAATAGAGGAACAAAGGTTTACATTTATTTATGCAGTACATTATATTTCGATTATCAACGGAATTGAGTGGCAAAAAAAAAGGAAAGAAATGCGGTTAATCTGGAAAATCGAACTAAGCCATACTAGCAATAGATACACAAGTTTAGCTATTGCTAGTATTGCAATTAAAATAAAATAGCACGGTACAAAGTGACAAGCGAAAAACCAACTAAAAAACACGCATATAACGAAATAAAAATCAAGGCATAACAAAGAGCTTTGGATATGTTTTTATTTCACAAAACAAAGATCACTATTCTGCGAGGTAAAATTCTAAAATAGTGACAGTTTCAGGTTACTCAAATGAACACTCTTTCAGATTTCAACCGATAGAATTTCAAAGAATATTTGTATATCAAAATGCAAATCCAATTTAAACTATTGAAAATTGGAATGGAACTAATTGATCTATTGCAGAAGGCAACGGATCTCTAAGCAACCTTAAGGCAGCCCGGACGCCAAAATTGGCGACATCTTCAGTACGTCGGCAGTTGCTGATACCGGAAATTCAGGCTAGAAGTCTGCCCAAAAGTGAGGGATAGGGATGACGTTTGATAGATATTTACTGATATAGAAATAAAATTTCAAAGTATGAAGGAATGAAGTTTTCTAAAAAAATTAGAAACTGTAATGGAATTATTTCCATTTTATTTCTATGTTTTAATACTTTTTATACTTTGTCGTATTTAATCAGCACGTGAAAGATTTTGCGAGATAGGAATTCGTCTATTAATAAAACTGCATCATGGATTGGACCACTTGATGAAAATGGATTTCCTATGGCAGTTCTATGTAAAAAGATTTTACAAGGGAATTAAGAAACTGAAATGTATCAAATTATCTAAACAAGATTGTAGATGTTATTGATTTACATTTTTTCTTGCGGAAACCTATACAGTTTTGATTGTTTTCGATATTGTTGAGCGATAATTTTTCAAATTTATTATTGTTTTTGCACAGAAAACTTTTGGTCGTTGTCATGAAAATTAGTTTCATGCTAATGAAATATAGTTTGCATGCAAATATTTTTATGTGCCGTACTTCCTCATAGGTGATACCAGTGCAAATCAAAGCTAACTGCATGATGTCAGAAATTTTAAGTTCAAAATATTAATGATAGAAGTAAAAAAAAGTCTAAAAGGCTTAGGGTTGATATCTTAACAGATAAAAATGCATACCTTTCCTCAGTATACCCTGGTAAATTGTTGGAACGGAATGCAAGCACAAGATGTTTTGGACCAAGATACCGTCATTCTTCCGTATAGCATTACGCTAAATATAGCTCGTTTTCTGATCTCAGAAATTACCATTTACTTCACCCTGTGGTACATTACGCAATTCTAACCAAGAGATAACGACCTTGGATGAAATTAAGGTTATCTGAGAAATATGAAATGCGAGAGCAGTTGGCAGAATTTCAAGCTTAAATACTTGTTGGAATTGTTCACAAGATTTAGGGTTGGCAAGCGAATCACAAGAAGGAAGTATTTGACATTTAATTACTCCTAAACTCCCTGTAACTAGTTTTTGAATTTAAAAGAACAAAAAACTGAGACGGAGTGAATGTTTCGTACATTAATTGACGTTGAATAGTTATTGTAAAAAGCCGCCTTTAATTTTTAAGTAGATTCCTATAGGAAGACTATCGATTACAATGATTCTCATGACAAGACTTCAGAAAAATTTCTTCAATTTTTCTCTGATCATTGTC
Organism: Argiope bruennichi; assembly: GCF_947563725.1. NCBI lineage: Eukaryota > Metazoa > Arthropoda > Arachnida > Araneae > Araneidae > Argiope > Argiope bruennichi. Next base: position 65,631,910 of record NC_079154.1, read on the forward strand.
CCTAGAATCAAAAACCACCATTCGTTCAAAAGTCTGTATTATATTATATTATATTATATTATATTATATTATATTAAGTTGAAAAGTGATGTTAATAGCTCTAATATTGACTGTTTCTAATATCAGCAATTTATGTTGCCAGATAGTAACTTAGATGTGAAGGAACCTACCCTTGCCTTCTAGCTTGACGAGAGGAATTTTTTATTTTTCTTTTGTAAAAAAAATGTAAAAAACTTAAATGCGGCCCAATGTTTAAATCTAAGTCTCATAAAAATGTCCTTCCCCTACTAATATCTAAAATGTGATTAAAATAATTATACTTAGAATAGAATCTCCATATTTCAACAAGCATTTAACTAAACTTTCTGCGAAAGCTTAACTCTGAATGACATTTGCATGTTATTTATCTCTATATTACGAAAGATAATTTCTATCTGTTGAAATTTTTCTGACTTTTGCGATCTCATTTGCATTGAACAGCATTAACTAACTTGACTGCCAAGAATGATGGTAGCAACTGAAAAACATTGATTCTGTGCACATTAATAAAGACATTATGGATAGTGAAAACTTTAGAAACATTGCATATAATTACGAAATATAATGAACCTAATGAAATATAATGAACAGTGAAGGATGAAGTTTATAAGAAAGATGTTATTAAAGCCGTTCATGAGAGAAAATGTAAAAGCATTTGACATTAACAAAGTAGATTACATTTCAGGAAATATGACATTATATATTGATCCATAGAGAAGAAGATATCTTTCTCTGTATATTGATCAGCGTAAATGTAAAATATTTTTAATGAAAAAAAGAGATTTTCTTTTTATTATAAGTCGGTGCAAAGTAGGATTACAGGCATTTTTGTAAAGACGAGTAAATTTTATACTATGAAATCCAATCTTTTTTCCACTTTTACAACTTTATTTAAAATATCTGCTTATTTTTCTTGAGGCCTAAATTTTTAAATGGATAGATGAAACTTCAATAAATAAAGGGTTGTTTATATTTCTTAACCATGTATGCATTTAAGTTAGAGATTTTTTTTAAATGTGAATTTAAATTCACATAAAGCACACAAAAAATATTTATTTTTACAAAAAATAGGAGGAAATTCTTGGAATAAAAATAACAAAATAAATATGTTCATTGCTGAATAAGGAATAATTTCTTTTTGCACTTAATATATCTATGTATTATATTTACATCGTAAATTTCAGGTTCAATAAAAAGAAATGCAATTCGAATTCAGCTTTTTTATTTTGATTTTCGGATGCGATAAAATAATATTTTTATGTTTTACAGAAAATATTCTTGAATTAATAAAATGACTTAGAATTTTAAACGCTTTTTAAGAAAAATAATCGCGTATTGAAAAAATAATTTTTAGAATTATTTAAAATTTCGGCTGTTTGAAATTATATTTCTATTCGGTTTTTATAAATCACGCTTTTTATATTTTTAATATTTTGAATACACGATTTCACATTTACTTTCTGCTTAGCTATTTCCCTATTCAATCGCTGAATTAATTTAAATGAATGTTCTTTTTTGTTATGCATTTCTTTTTAATTCCATTCTGGTGCTTTCTTTTTCATTTGATACCTTGGATTTGTATCTATAGAAGGCCGTTGAGCAGAAATGATCTGAAAATGAAGATTTATTTCAGCTTATTTTGAGTATTTCTAGGTTAAAAGAAATAACAAAACCAACAGAAGTGTTCTTCCCAAAACTTTCTCGCATACTTTCTAATAAATTTGTTGTGCCAGAGAACGCCTTGCACGACATTGGCGCACAATAGTTACGAAATATTGACTTTTGGCGTGAATTTAGTTTCTTGGCGATTAATATTTTGTAAAAGGAAATTGTTTCTATCTCATCATATCATATGTAACTGCACAAGTTAATTAGCAAAGACTGGATTCACAAATAAATAAATCATCTGATAAAGATGGATTTTTCATTTAATTCAAATATCACACTACTAAAGAGGTTTCAATTTTTTTTGTGCATCTCATTTATTTATAGTGATATTTCATGGCAAATTTAAATTCTAACAGAGCAATTAGTAATAACTGAAGTTGAAATTTGATTTGGAAGATGTTCATATTCTATTTAAACTCCATGTAAAGAACATGTCTTTCAGTATGTCCATGACAAGGTATTGAAGTTTGCTTTTTATTTGACTAATAACGTTACAGTAGCTTTAACATTTTCCACAAATAATCTTTTATTGCCAGATTGAAAACTTTTTCACCAAAATACTCATCGCAAATATATATATATATATATATATATATATATATATATATATATATATATATATATATATATATATATATATATATATATATATATATATATATATTATTCAAATCTCAAAAAGTGTAGAGTTTATTTTTCGCACTTTAATGAAATTACTGAAAATATCTAATCAAAATGCTAGTTCAGTGTATATGCTAAAGTCATCAGCAGATATTTCTCTATACAAAAGAGAAAAAGTAAATAAAAAATGCCTTTATATTAGAACAATAACAATCAGATTTTCGATTGTAATTCATTGAATATTTTACCAATTTATCATACCTAACAGACTGATACAGAAATAAAAAGAGAGATACCTTTCGCTTCAATGAACATGATTTTTTGAAAACTCTCAACGGTCTGAATTGTTTAAAATCCGTACATGAACCTTGACACAAAAACCCAAAATTTATTCGCATGAAATGGTTCTAGAGATCTTCATTTCTACTTTTGTTCTTTTTTCCATTGTATCGAATATTATATATATATATTATATATATATATATATATTTGTACCAAGAACATAGAATACCGGTTTCGAAAGTTTTTATTTCATTTACTATTTAAACCCATACTCTTCACCTCTAAATTCACTTGAAAACAGAATTCATTTCTGTCTATTTGGATTTCCATTTCCTTCAAAGAATTTCCAAAAAAAATTATGCATTCTTTATCTGTTATATGCTTGCTTGTCACACTGTTTGTCGTTTGCGATTATGTCTTAAGCAGACCTGAAGACATGCCAAAGGCAAAGCATCATCATCACGGTCATCACGATCACCATCATCATGACCATCATGGACATCATCATCATGGGCACCACCATCATCATAAACGTGCAGTAGAAGCAAGACACCACCACCACCATCATGGTCATCACGACCACCACCATCATGGTCATCATGATCACGACCATCACCATGGTCATCATTATCATCATCATGGACACGATCATCACCATTGAAAGTATTCCCATTGAAGTCACATTTCTTGAATTGATTCCAATTTGCTTGAATGAGCGCTTGTAAAATAGGCACCTATGCGATACTTTGAGATTGGCAGAAATAAAAGTATTTGCCTAACTATTCTATTTTTTTCTGTATATTTCTTATTATTACAGTAAATTTGATGAAAATTTTATTGTTATTCATACGTTTAAAAATTTTCAGTTTGGAAAAATTAAGGAAAAAAAAAAAGAAAAAAAATAAAAACATTGGATAGGATTTTGAGAATTTAAAAGTTTTTTTTAACCGAATATTGTCAAGAATAATCTAAGAAGAAATAGAAAGAGACAATTTGCATTAGTTAAAATAATTTTCAAAGAAATAACTTAAATCAATTCAAATATTTTTTTGAAGAAGTAATTTGCAATAATAAGTTTGTAATATACTCTTCTGATTGACTTTTAAGCCATTTTAGTTATCTGTGTTTTTTTTATATGCGTGTAAAGTTATTGCTAAGTTTACGAATGGATTCAGACAAATTTTAAACCATTTCCCTTTTATTCGATACAAGAAATGATGCAGATTGTTAATATTTCATTTTTATTAACATTTTCATGAAATTAACAGTTAATACATTACATTTTAAGAGTAATAATATATGTAGATCTGCAAAAAAGAAATAAAGATAAATATTAACTCAGAAGATATTGCGAAAAATCAAAACAAACATTTAATTTGCAGTCATAGGAAAAATAATGTTATTAATTTTATATTGTATGAATTTAAAATAATTAGTTACAGTTTTTCAAAAGAATTTTGAATAAATAAAGTCTAAACTATGCAAATTAAATAAGAAATTAATTTAAGAAAATTCTCAGAATTCTTAGAACAACTACTAATTTTAATCCTTATTTCTTTTTTAAAAAATTGGCCAACTTAAGTTTTTGGATTTTTATCACAAATTGGAAATAAAAAGTGAATTTTGCAAAGAATAATTTTCATTTGTCTTTAATATACCTGTGTAACAATGTTTTAAGTTTTTTCCCTTAATGTGAGAGAAGTTTTTCATTTGAAGAACAGCTTGAAACATTTAAATTTTGTTTATATCAAATTTCGAAAAATAATATTTAATGAAAGGTTACTGAAGTAAAAATTCTGAAAGATGATGAAGTAAACATTCTGCTGCAGATGTCAGTATTTTTAGATGTTTCGATTTAAATTCTTTCGATTTAAATTTAATAACAAAAATACAAAAAAAAACCCCTCTAAAGGTCAAATGAAAAAATTTCATATACTGTTTTAGAATAAGAATAGAAATTTTTTTTGAATGTTTCAGATGTATAAAAATAATTATTCATTGACGAAAATTGGAGATATTTTAATTTCTCTTAAGTGGAAACAATAGTAAGCTATATAATTTTAAAAACTGGAATATAATTCAGTTTTGTTCCCAAATTTAATGATGCAGTGATTACTATTTTTCATTCTAATCCTAAGTCTTACAAATTTTTACATCAATCAGAATTCAGTCATTTAAAACTTCTAGATAAACCTAACTGACTATTTCTCTTCTTGAAGTGACAGCATTCAATGAGACAAAAAATTTTATCATGGAAAGTTCACATATGATGATCCATGAAAACAACAACAACAACAAAAAAGATTGTACAGAATTAAGTAAATTTTTACAATTTTGCTCTTTTGCTTTAACTATTACCATACTATAGACCACACGAACGAGAAACTGCTTCCGTTTGAATTTGATGATCTCATCGCTATTGGAAGAAATGATATATGCATGATATGAAATATACAGTGGCTCAAAAAATTCAGAATACACCTTACTTTTATTTGATAAATTCGACTTTCAATATAAATAATATATTACCGGGAAGTGCAAACATGTTTTTATTTTTACACATAACAAATGGTTTAATTTAGAATAAAAATAAAGAAAAATCAACGAAAAAATTCTAAATTGAAAAGTTTCAGAAGTATTTTAAATAAACATGCGCAGAATTTTGCCTCAAAAAATTAAGAATACACCAGTGAAATTCTTGTAATATCTCGCATAGAAAGAACGTGTCAGTATTTAGTTGCATGTCTTTTGGCTTTTATAATAGTCTCTAAACGTTATGGTACCGATTCGACCAATTTTTGGTAGTATCTGAAGATATTTTACCCCATTCTTCTTGCACCACTTATTTTAAATGGGTTCTGTCCCTAATTATGTGTTTTTGGACTGCTGCTTCGAGTGTGGCCCACAGATATTCAATGGTATTGATGTCGGGGTACTGTGATGGTGTGTGTAACTTCTGTTTACAATGAAAAAGACACCATATTTTGACGTTATGTGCATTCTGTTTGGCGTCGTTATCCTACTGGAAAATGAAATTTCCATCTAAACACAAATTTTTAGCACTTTCCTTTAGATTGCTGCGAAGTATATCCAAGTAAACCGTATTGTTTATAATGCCATCTATAAAAATTAAATTTCCTGCCCCCGATGAAGCCATGCAACCTCAAATCATGACGGAGTCACCATCATGTTTAACTGCAGGACGTACATTTTTTTGGATCCGAAACAGTATTAGGCTTTCTCCATACAGTACGATGGCTGTCACTGTCAAAAATGTTGAGTTTTCTTTCATTACTAAATATGGTTTTCTTCCAAAGGTTATTGGTCTTCAATTGATGAGTTTTTGCAAACTTCAAATGCTTTTTCTGAATTTTCAAGCTGATGAACGATTTCTCTTTAACAACGGGACTTTTATACCCAGCTTGTCTAATGGCATTTCGCACAGTTTCAACACTTACATTTCTGCGTATGATTTAAAAAGTTTCTGCAACAAGTTGGATGAATCATATGGTCACAGCAATCTAAAGAAAAGTGTTAAAAATTTGGATTTAGATGGAAATTTCATTTTCCAGCAGAGCAACGACTCTAAACAGAATGCACGTAACGTCCAAAATATGGCGTCTTTTTCATTGTAAACAGCAGTTACACACACCCCACCACAGTACACACACCACGATACCATCAATGCCATTGAATATTCATGGGCCATACTTGAAAAAGTGGTTCAGAAACACAAAATTAGAAACAAAACCCATTTGAAACAAGCGTTGCAAGATGAATGGGGTAAAATATCTTCAGATACCATCAAAAAGGGGTCGAATCGGTACCATAACGTTTAGAGGCCATTATAGGAGCCAAAAGACATGCAACTTAATAGTGACACTTTGTTTCTATGCGAGATATTACAAAAATTTCCTTGGTGTATTCTCAATTTTTTGAGGCAAAATTCTACGTAAGTTTATTTAAAATGCTTCTGAAACTTTTCGATTTTGAAGTTTTTCGTTGATTTTTCTTAGTTTTACTCTAAATTAAACCATTTGTTATGTGCAAAAATAAAAACATGTTTACACTTCTCGATAATGGGTTATTTACATTGGAAGTCGGATTTATCAAGTAAAAGTAAGGTGTACTCTCAATTTTTTGAGCCACTGTATCTCGCCATTTGCAGAATCAGTGTTTTTGGCTCTATAATGTTACTTTGTAATTTGGTTACAAATATAGCGTATTCCTTTCCATTTTTTTTTTTTTTAGAATTGAAATTTTGCAATAACATTATAAAGCACCCTAGCTTCAAATTCATTTTATAATCGAAACTGAGTTCATTTTGCTCATACTATCTTAATGAAAAAGAATTTCATTGTCCAAGAATAAGGTGAAATTAAATTTTTCTGGCTTATGCTGCTTGAAAAACAAGTTTTTTTTTTTTTTTTTTTTTTTTTTTTTTTTTTTTTGCTGTTGGTCTTTTAAACAAAAAAATTTCACTCGCTTGATTACCACGTGAAAGTCTGCGGATTCATAAACGTGAACAATCCAAACGTACGAGCTGCTGCCAAATGGCAATTAACAAGTTCATTTCGATTTTACGCCCTCATAAAATATTTTGCATATAAAATTTCATGATTCTTCATTTCATAATTTGGCGAGATGCCAAAATGAAAAAATAAAATTACTTGCTGGAGAAGTTTTATTTTTTCTGCTACAACAGCAAAGAAAAAACAATCTCTGAATTTATCTGGAAAATAATATTTAAAAATCAATCATTGAAAATATATTAATCGTCCTTATTTTAAATGAGTGAGAAATATTCCGATAATGACCTCACAAAAAATTTGAAAAAAAGTTCACTGAATTGGAATATCGTATCCAGAAATATTATTAAATTTTTTTTTAATTGTTCGAAAAAGCGGCTATTATTTAAAAATTTCTCGAAATTCAGGAAACTTTGTCAGAGATTCAAAACAAATTTTAAGAAAAACAAATTAAAATCTAAAACAAAATAAAAATGTTAAATACAAAATTTCTTAATTTAATTTTAAAATCTGGAATTTGGTATGCATTTAGACACTATTATGACTGCCTTTGTGCCAAATGTTACGTTTATAAAAGTGACAGATTTGTCTTGATACTGAAGAAGCAGACACGCACATAACTAAACTTTCTTTCATAAAATTAAAACACACACACACACACACACACACACACACACACACACACACACACACACACACACACACACCACACACACACACACACACACACACACACACACACACACACACACACGTGCTTAACTGGAATATCATATTTTTTATTCTTTTTTATCATGAGTTAGGAAAAACATCCATTTTGATGATAAGTTTGAAAAAAAAATTTTTTTTCAGAAGGAGGTATGACTAGACATTATTGTTGTCTGAACACGAATGCCTAAGACTGGAAAATTGACGGTGTGAAATAATATTTTGGAAGGAAATTTATTAAAGTAGCGTTTTAGGTTCAATGAGTGTTAAAAGAAAGTGAGAAAATAAAAGACCATGCAATTCAGAAAATCAAGTGGAGTATTTCGAATGATTAAAAAATAAATATTTTTGGAACCTCTGTAAATTAAAATAACATGTACACACGCATGCACACACACATGAAATATTTAATTTGATTTACATGAATAATTACCAATATTTATTAACAATAACCGATAAAACGGATGCACTGTATGTATATGAACATAACTGTAATAAATACTGTAAAATTGGATTTTTCCGAAAATAGGATAAAATTGAAAAATAAGCTATAACATGATATATCAAGATGTTCCCAATACAAGCTTCATTCACAAAATAAATAACCCCCGAGGGGCACCTCGAAATGAGGATGAGATGCTTCCGGCATGGTGGTTGGATCTCGCCACCCTGGAGGGTACACTAATAGGTGGGGGATCTGACTCCTCCCATCGATGACGGGACGTACTTTTTTCGGGGAGGGTTGTACCGTCACCGGTGACGGCCCTGACGGCCCTTAGGACTCAACCACAGTTCCCACCAATGTTGTTGCTGCGGCGGTCCGGTCATTCAGTTTTTATGGTTTAAATCCGTGTGCCTTCGTGGTGGGTTGGAGAGTTAGATGGCTGACTTCACAAAATAAATTCTAGTTAAGATCATTAGTCATATAAATATTATAAATACTGCCGAATGACTATTCAGAAGTACAAATATAACATATGTGTACATTCGATAGATCGCGTACTGTATCCGAGTCTCATTAAAACCTGCAATATTCAATGAATTGAAAGGGAACTATGTCTATAAAAAGAAAGAATTAATGGAAGATCATTGGAGTAAAAAATAGCAGCCTTCTGCAAAAATAAGAAGTTGAATCGTCGACCGATCCGTAAATGGTGATAATCTCAGTCAAAAGTTGGACACTGGAAATGTCAACAATAGGAAATGGGGTTCTGTTTTAGAAAAAAATGTCGGTATATATTCGATCAAACATTTAAATTTTATTTTCATCGAAACCTGACATTTTTAATGAACAATGATTATTTTGATTGGCTGCAGTATATTTAATATTGATAGCTTTTATAAATGTCGTTAAAAGATTTGAAAACCATTGAAAATGAAGTCCGCTTAAGAAATGTTCGAAATATAATAAAGTTTTCTATTTTTTAAAGAAAAATATTAAGAGTGACAGCTTATATTTACTATAGGTATTTAATATGTAATTAAAAGTATAAGACTACATTGACATTCATTATGTTCAATGCATTTGACAAATTAGTAAAAATAGGAGTACACTATCGTTAGAATATTTTTCAAAGATTTTGGTAAAATAAAATTTAATCTGATAATTATTTTTTTCGCTTGATTTTTGTCAAAAACGATTCTTATCCCTTGAGAAGAGTTAGGAAGTCTCATCAGGAATTCAAGATATTCTGTGTCTCATGATTTAAGATTTAAGGATTCGAAGCTGTTATATACATGGAAAGAGAAAAGTTCAATTTAAAGACAGTTTCTTTTCCGTAAATGCGAATTTTACACAGTAGAAGTCTCGTTGAGTTAAAAAGGGATAAGCCTGAAAAAGAGGAAAACTTCGAAACAATGTAGAAATTCGAATGAATTGGTCTTGATGGTTTTACATAGGCCTTACGATTTTCGTTTGAATAAAGCCAAAGTGCCTTCGAAAGTGTCAAAGCATTGGAATTGAATTTCAGCTCATCTGAAAAGCCAGATGTCCAAATTTTACAATTGCCAACTTTCTTTTATAAAAGCATAAGTAAAGATGCGTGACGTTTTGTTCGGAGAAAAGAGCTATTTTAGAAGAAAAAAGAAATACGAAGCATCCTTTTTGTCATAAAAACTATGGTATTAGGGAAAAAGTAAAATACATTCATTATATTGTCGATTAAAAATGATGTCAATTAAAAAAAAAATAGTTTTCAATAAAATTCTTTCTATTAAAAAAATAAAGAACTCTCAACAAATACTTATTTAAAATCTTTCTATTTTAATGGAAAATCAAATATTTTTTTGTCGAAAAGCAAGAATTCTGAATTTTCACATTTTTTTCTAATACCAGACGATTTGAAAATACATAATTTATATTTCTATGTACGACTTCGTAATATTACTTTTCCTGTGGTATTTGACACAAGCAGTAGATATCAGCTAAAGGCAAAAATTAAAAATCTTTAATTATTAATTAAATGAATTATTTTAATTAATTTTAAAATTTTGTTTCCATTTTTCTGGTACCATTCTGCACCAAAATTTATCGAATGATGCAAAAATATAATTGAAAAATTTGTGGTAAAATATTTTGGTAAATAAAGAGCTAAAAATATCAATTTGTTGAAAATGCCACATAATTTATCATCTCTTAGAGAATAAATTTAATTCAACTCTTTGTAATGTGAATATCTTTCTGAATAATAACTATTTTAATAAGAATTTTTCAATAATTTTTTCTATATAAATCTGATTTTGAAATTTTTAAGAAAAATACATGCTAAGCTTCACACTTAAATAGTTATAAATTATTTAATGCAAATACTCATTACTAAATTATTATTTATTACTCATTGTTAAAGTACTCACAGTATTTACTTTTTACTTAAATATCCTATTATGTATTAATAATATATTGTCACATACTTTGTGAATTCGTATGATTTGATTGAAAATTCTGCATAATTAAAACAAAACCATGTGGAAAAATTTGGGATTTTTTAATAAATTCTTTGTTTTCAAGAGAAAATGTGCTAATTTTATGAAAATGGGTATAAAAATTATGCACGGCAAACAAAATCATTGATGAATGTAATAATTTATCAACATCTTTCTGTAAAACGGGATGATTCCAAATCATTTTTTTCCATCAATTTCTGATAGTCCTAAAATGGCGTTCGTGACCAAACCTTCAATTCAAAATGTGAGTTCAACTATAATTTTTACATGATTAAAATTTAAAGGCAAATCATACACTCTTTTTTGAATAAATTAAAAAGAATCCAAATTCGAAAATATTTGGATATTTTTGATCAGATAATGCATTCGAAAATTGTACCATTGTCATAAGCAAGAATAAAGAGAAGCAAACAGTTGAATGAAACTAGTTGCTGGAAGAATTTGGAATCTAGTTACTTCTTGGATGGAATATGATAAGGAATGATTTTTAAAAATTTTAATTACCTATTAAATTAAGAATTCGTTGATATGTTAATGTTTTGCCTGAATAACTTCGAAGCATCTAAATAAGTTTATCGCTACTTTGAAATTCAAAAAAAAAATTATCTGTTCAGTTCTATTAGTATATTTCTACGAAATTTTCCTTTAATTTTAATAAGTAATAAGCATTTAACAAGCTTAATAATTAATAAGAAAATTAACATTTTATTTACTTAGAAATAATGTTGAATTTAAAGGAATACTAGAAAAAACTTTCCTGCTCTCAAACTGCATAAACTAAAGCAGTTGCTTCAAGGTTTTAATAAATTTCATTATTTTTCGTTTTCTTAAAGTCAAAGGGAAGAAAAGCATTTATTGAAACAATTTTAATTCTTTGTAAAAATTCTTAAAATATTTTTTTACGTTTGGAGCTGAAACCAATGAACGGATGGAAATAAATTTCGTGGAATGTGAGGAGGGAAGAATATTCAAAAATATTTAGTCAAAAACCATACATAAGTGAAAGTTTGCCCTGTTGGACGAAATTGCACCACATAAAACGCGCGAAAAATGGATTCTGCAAGGCTTCATTAACGTTCTTGTAATACAAAACACACATACAGATATTAATGACTCTAAATAGGAAACTCACAAAAAGTAATGCTTTATTAATTAATATTACGGTCCTTTGAACAACATTTTCAACTTGCTGATCCTCCTTGTGAGTAAGATAATGCATTTACAATTGTTGGCAAAATTTGATAAACCTTTTTTTGGTGTGTGATTTGACCATATCATCTAAAGTGTGCTTTTGAATTTTGGTTTCATTCCATTTATTAGTTTTAATTGCAGATGACTGCAAATACGAAAAGTTATTTTGTGGTCTTCCTGTATTTCATCAATTTATCTCATAACATAAAAATTATAAAATATATATATATATTTTGCTATAATCACAGTCTCTGTAGGATTTTTTAATAAGCACACTGAAAAATATAAAAATATATAAAAGCAAAATGGATACAAATGTTCTATAAATATTACCTGTATTGTAAATAGGTTTTTCATCAAATAATGTGATATTTTTTTTATTTTTTTTATTTTAAGACACATTCAAATGCTCAAAATATTATATTTGTCTGATAATTTTGAAGTTAAAACAAAATGAAACTAAGTCTGAGTTTTCTTAAAAAATTTTTTTGGAATGGGATAGAATCTATTTATTTATTATTATTAACATTTATCAAATTTTAATAATCAAGCTAGCAAATTTTACAGACAATCAGTAATTATTACAAAGAATTAATAAATCTTTTACGTATTCTTTTTTTGCGAGCACATATATCTGATATTGATTTCGTAATTATCCAATAATAATGGCAAATTTTCATCAATGTGTAATAGACAGACGATAAGCAGACGAAAAAAGTTTTTTTTTTTTTTTCTGAATGGGGTAAAAAGTAAACGCAAAGCGTTTAAGATACATTGATTTTCTTACCGATACTAGGATATAGATAACTTTATTTCAATTTAATGGACTTCAACGGTTATTATTGATTTCCAAAGCTTCCGTACAAATAAACACGTATAAGATCTACAAAAAATTAAGCTGAATAATTAAACAGAAAATGTGGCATAGATATTAGTTGACTTAAATTTAATGCAATACCCAAACATTTATAAAAAATCATGACAATTGAGAAGTATGCTCTTTTTTATGTGACACATCGCATATTTCTTCAGATGATTTCATAGAGCAAGTTTTCTTTGGATCAAATAGAAAAAGAGCGGTGTTTACTTTTTAAATAATAGTTTTGAAAAATTCAAATGATTCATAAACAATTGAATCCTGACCATGACATAGAAACCTAGAATGTTTTTATTTGCCAAACAGAATAGAAATGATTGCTATCTCATGACTTGATTTTTTTCGTTTTTTGAATGTATTACTCGGCACTTTCTACCACTGATTTTTAAAGTTTTTGTTCTCTACACTATATAAAGCTTTATATTACTATGAAAAATCACTTCCAAACAAAGCTTTGGTCCTTCTCAATATTTAGATATTCACTGTTTCGCAGGTAACCTCAGGAAATTATGCATTCACTTACCATCATCTGTGTGATATTTTCTATCATAGTGATATGCGATTATGCATCTGCCAAGCCTGAAGATACATTAGAGGCAAAGCATCACCACCATCATCATCATGGTCACCATGGCCATCACCACTATGGTCACCATGGCCACCACCATCATGGACATCATCACCATCATAAGCGCTCCGTAGAAGAAAGACATCACCATCATGGTCATCACGATCATCATCACCACCATGGCCACCATGATCATCATCACAATCATCATGACCATCACCACCATGGCCACCACCATCATGGACATCATCACCATCATAAGCGCTCCGTAGATGAAAGACATCACCATCATGGTCATCACGATCATCATCACCACCATGGCCACCATGATCATCATCACAATCATCATGACCATCACCACCATGGCCACCACCATCATGGACATCATCACCATCATAAGCGCTCCGTAGAAGAAAGACATCACCATCATGGTCATCACGATCATCATCACCACCACGGCCATCATGATCATCATCACGATCATCATGACCATCACCACCATGGCCACCACCATCATGGACATCACCACCATCAGAAGCGCTCCGTAGAAGAAAGACATCACCATCATGGTCATCATGATCATCATCAGAACCATGGCCACCATCATCATGGACATGATCATCACCATCATGGTCATCATCATTAAAAATTTCAAGCTGCATGTTACATTTGATCGTCAAAATTGATTTTATTAATATCAACATATACTGATTTACTCGTTTGTAATATTCTTGTGAATAGAATAAATTAAAACGCAAGTTTAATTGATCATTCGTTATCTTTTTATTTCTGAATATTTCAACTGATTTTGAATTGAAGCTTTCATGTTATTTATATGATTTTTTATCTCCAAATTTCATCTTTAGAATGAATCTTTTAGAAATGAAACATTCGTAGGATGAAGATCGAGCTGTTAATCAGAGTCTATTTGCAAGAAATAATTTAGAGGAAGAAGAATTTTCCTAACATTGCCTTTTTTAGGTTGATGTTTCAACATTAAATATTTTCCATTTCTTAAAATATGGAAATTACTACAAAGGAGTGAAATTTAAGTAACATCCCATTCCTTTGAGGGATTTTATTTTTACTTTGAAAAAAAATTCCTTCAGCAGAATGTCATCAATTAAATAATCACTTTTTAAAAATCTATTACTATTCGAATAAACTGACCGATAAAACTGAATGAGCAAATAAGTTCTTGATAAATATAGAGCATTTATTACACATGAAAATAAAGGCATATAATTAATTTAGAAATTGAATATTATAATTAAAAGTAAAGAATGGCTTTTAATGCGTGATAATTTAGGAAATATAGGCAAGAACAATAAGAAACAATCTTTGAGAAATATATCCTTCAACCAAATTTGATATTAATATTTTAACAGAATCCTACCTCTTACGCCAAAAAAGCAAAAGTCAAATTGTTTTAATGGAGTTGATTCAAGTTCACATCAAATGTACAGTCACAGTTTAATTTTGGAATGCATTAAATAAAAGGATAAAATACTTCACATTACTATTCAACACAAAGTAAAACTAATAGATAGTTTAATTTAGATGTTAGTTGACGTGCCATTGTGATTGAAATGTCATTTTAATTCTTTTAACAACGAACAATTTAGAAATTTTAGAAGTTGTAAAATTTGCTAATGTTTTAAGTTTCTTCTTCAAAAACTTTCATTAGTATAAACTGAAGATATTTTTCCGTTTGCACAATCAGTTTTTAAAGCAATTCATACATAATGGGTTTGCTTAACTTTAGATAAAAAATGGCGATGCCTTAATTCTACTTTTACCAAGAGAATGGATGATTTGAAAAGTAAATTAAATATTTTGTTCGAAGATAACTTCAACATTTATTAAAATATATTCACTTCTTCAAGCGATTATTTTAATGTAATAAGTGCAGTTCTCACAAAGTAAATTTTAAATGAAAAACTTTTGAAAAAGAAGAAAAATTATTGCGAATGTAATAGTTATTAATATTATCTTCTTAAAAGCTATGACAGAAATAAAGAATCCATTTGCTTCAAATAATAATTTTATTTAATAATAGTTTTATAGAAAAGGACAAAGACATATTAATGAAACTTTTCCTCTGTCTTAAAATATGAAATCGAAATATTTTTACTTAAAAAATTACATTTTATGTTGCTAAATTTTTCTGGTTATTCTAAATTCATTATATTGAAGCAGTATCATTAATCATTTTTTTCAATTAAATGTTTTATCAAATATAATAAACGAAGTTCTAAAAAAAGAATTTTTAAATTCAAGAAATACCAAATTAAAAATTCTTCTAGGAGAGTAATGATACGTGCTATATTAATTTCTTTTATGTGGCCAATAAATAAAATGAAATATGAAATTATATAAATTATTTGCGATAAAGTAAAATATATATTAAATTATTAATTTGTTTATATATATTCTTTGCTATATTTCTAAGCTGTAAGGTTTATATTTACATATGAAAAAATGATAAAAAAAAGTTGTATATAGAAATATTTTAAGAAATGATATTTCGCTCTAGATTATATTTTTTTGCATAATTGTTTTCAAATAAATTAATATGAAATGAGGAATTAAATATAATTTATGAAATATTAAAAGAGGCCCTATTCAGCTCTCAGAATAAAACCTATTTCATTTCCAGTTTTTTAAAAAAAGGCGACAATTATTAGAAAAATTTTTCAAAACAGAAAAACAGAAGGAATAAAAAAAGAAAATATACTCGTGTCATTTCAAGTTTTCAGAAATAAGTATTTACCCATGAGAGGTTTTTCCAGTAAAAGAAGAAGACCTAAGATGGAAAAAGAAACTCCGTAGAAAATACGATTCTAATGTACTAGTGGTATTATTTTTTATATTTTCTTTTTCCATTGTTTCTTCTTTTTAAGAAATTATGGAGAATTACGAAGTTTCATAGTGTTGAAATGGAACTGTCAATAAATTCTAGTTGTGCTGTTAAATATTATTTAAGCGAAAATTCTTTAAACTGAAAAGAATGTTCTTTTTGCGAAATGCTTTGCATTTGTCTTTTTTTCTATATTATCGTCTTATAATGAAATAAAAAACATTTTTTTTCTCTGAAATTGTACATAAAGTATATTTATCAACGAGATGAATCTAAAATTTTGTGTTCAAAATGTTGTCCATTCCTCCATTTGTAACCTTGTAAAAGTATTATTATTCAAAATGTTTTGAAGAAATATATATTTCAGCAGTGGTATGTTGTTTTTTCGTCAAAAATAAAATATTCTGAAAAGTGGGAATCGAATTGTTTTTCCGAAGAATTGACTTAATAATACTCGTCTTAATATTCAATCAATAAATGACGAATTTGTTCCATGAAAAGTTACTTCAAATTATATTACAAATTACAAAATCGAATTATAAAATAATTCGTATCTTTCAAAACATTTGTATAATTAAAGAATATTTTATAACTTCGAAGATGTCGCACAATAGAATATTTTTAGTAAAAGAGTTGCTGCGTGCGCTTGAATTCTTTTACAGAAAAATTTACTTAATATTACGCTTCTAGATATTTAATCTATACATGAAAAATTTTTCATGCACAATTTGTTTCAAATTATATCACAATTTAAAATCGTCCTGAAAATTTCGACTTATTTTATGATTCTGTTTTGTATAATTAATGAATCATTTCATTGCGATGATATTGAATTGTTTGGAGTAATATTTAAAATATAATCTTATACTTAAAGAATGTAAAATGAAGGTGCAATGTTTCTTCCTTGATTTTTATTAACACTTTCAAATCATTACTCCTTTTTAAAACTTAAAGCTTCTAGGTTGATAGAATGCTAATGAAGATAGTTTCATTAAAACTTTTGAAACTGAAAGAGCTCTTTTGTAGCGGGTCACAGGACATTAATTAAATGAATAAAAGAGAAATTCCTTAAGAACGTCTTTTCAAAAGAAACTATTTATAGCTTATACATAAGATCTTAACTTACCCGTAATCTTCAAAAGGTTCTTCATAATAAGGCAGAGCAAAATCAATAGTGAATAATTTTTCTTCATAAAGTTTATAAACAAAGCAAATTTCCTTTTTTTCAGTCTTATTTATTATTCTTCATTGAATAGGAAAACTATGACTATCAATTATAAGAAGAGGCACAAGCATATAATCAAAGAAAATAGAGGATAGTGAAAATCTGATAAGCAACTCGGGAAGATTAATTGATGCAATCCTGTATATTGAATACTGTCTCACTTTCCTTTCCACATCGGTGTTTCTGCACTCTAGCTCCTGAAAAAGCTCCAGTGCGCTAGCACTATGCCATTGTATATCATTTGAATCCACTCATGCTGATTGGTTACTTGTTGCAACAGGAATTATTATTGCCTAATCGGCTATATATAAATATATGTCTTCTATTTTTAAGGCAAATAAAGTTTATACTTACTTATTATGATTGGTGAAGTGTAATGTTTATTGATTTATATCTTAAAAAACATTTCATTCAATCTCGATGTATGGTTTCTGATTATTTGTTGACTGTTGATATTTCAGACTGAAGTATAATACTATCCGAACTTTCCATAAAATTCAGTTTAAAATTCATAAATGTGAGAATGAATGTTAATACTATAATGATTAAAATTGGTAATATAGAATATTGCTTAGATAAATTTAGAAAGGAAATAATAATAGGAATGAATTAAACTAACGCAATTTCTATTCAAATATTTTATTTGACAGTTAGAGGACGAGATAAATTCTCTTGATTTTTCAAAACATTGTAATATCAGTATAAGTAGTTAAGATAAAGTATATTGATTTATTCGTGTGCCTTTTCATGCTATGCAATTGTGTTTTAGGTAAAATAGAGTTCAAATTATCGATAGGAATCCCCTACTCACTGTGACAACTGGGTATCTATTTAACTCTAGTGCGACGAGCCATTTGCACAGATCTTTAGTTTGTGAAATACTACGTAAATGTATTTTTTATATACATAGTGCCTTATGTTGATACCTAGATTGACTGCTATTTTGATATGAAAGTGTTTGACATTTGATGTACTACTGAAAGAGCTGTGACTTGCTCATTTAACCCTCTGACTGCGTAATTTTTTAAAATCACTATTTGGATGCGCTGTTTGCAAATAAGTTCAGACATTTTTTAAACAAAGTTAGCTGATACTATATGTTACGCAATAATAATATGATATAATAAAAATCTGTAATCGTAAAAATAAACACTCTAAACTGCGAACAACGCAGGATGCAACAGGAAATGGGCTGATTGCCAATCCGCGGAAATCACAGGATAAGCAGCTGGAGGGTTAAATTTTTTATTTTTACATTGATACGACTTGGAGCAGCAGCTGCATAATAAATGTTTTTGTACTTATATGTTTATTTAATATTTTTGTACTTAATGTTTTTTTAATGTTTAGACTTGAGCTTGTGAAAGAGTATGTAAATGTGTTCGTTACACTAGAGTAAAATAGATACCCAGTTGTCACAGTGAGCAGGGGAATCCTATCAATGCCTCTCCTCTCATGCTCACAGTGAAAACTGGAATCATTTTTATAAACAAATGCAATATGCATAGTGTAAATTTTATAGTCAACACAAGAATGAATATATATCACAATACACTTTACATTTGACTCACACATAAAAAAATAAGTATATTTAACAAATTTCCTCAATTTATCTTTGGTCAGAGGTTTAATAAGAATATCTGGAAAATTATTTTTACTATTGGTAAATTTTTATTCAAATATTTTATCTTAAACAAGATTTCTTAAAAAATTATCCCTATGTTAATATGTATCATCCTATGGGTTTCTATAGAAAAAATAATGGCAGCTTGATTTTCACAATGCAGTACATTGACACTTGTTTTATCTTTTAATAACTTTAATTTTTTTACGTTTTTTAACCTACGTACAATTCACATGAGTTCTTTTGAAGCTTCATTTAATGTTTTGTTTTTACTTTGATATGATTTGGAGCGATCTGCTGCATAATAAATTTTTTGTTTAAAGATTCGCCTATCTTTGCTTCAAACATCCACTAAATTCACAGCAACCTCTGCTTTTACTCATTAGTTATGAGCGCATAGTCCATTTTTTTATGTTGATGGAAATAAATGTTAATAGTTTCATTTGATATTCGTATTATATTGCAAATATTTTTGTCGCAACAACTGTCTTTTGTGCTTCGTGTTGCTGGTTTTATTTGTTTTAATTGTAAAATAATAAAACGTGTCCAAGTCGTTGGTAAATAAAAAGATTTTCGTCTTAAAGATCATAGATCTCTGTTTAATATTTTATAAAATGTAGAATCTGTTTAATTTTAAACAAGTATATAGCAATTATACCCACTGAAGAGGAGGGGACAAATACCTTGAATTTTGATGGAAGGAAAGATAAAGATAAATCTATAAGAGAAATTTATATTCTAGTAAGAAATATACTCAAAGGCAATTCAATATATGAAGTGTTTTAGCTGGGATATAGCAATGCATGATGTACTAAAGTTTAAACATGACAAACAATAAAGAAATTAAACACTGTATTTCATACATTTGTGATTAAACTGACCTTACTCAGAGTCGCATGTAACTTAATTCAAGAACAGATATAACAGCACATTTCGTAGAGAGAGACAAGCGGCAGCGCATCGAATTTGATTTTATTATTGATGTAAGCATAAATGACAATGAATAAACTGATTAATATCAGAGAAGAATGCGGTGAAACATCACGTTTCTTTCAACGTATTCACTTCATATTGTCACGT
Source organism: Argiope bruennichi (assembly GCF_947563725.1). NCBI lineage: Eukaryota > Metazoa > Arthropoda > Arachnida > Araneae > Araneidae > Argiope > Argiope bruennichi. The sequence continues at coordinate 65,652,125 of NC_079154.1, forward strand.
AGGTACTTTAGTATGGGACTCAATGACACACACAAGAAAGAGCTAAACCAATTTATTAACTCTGAACTCAGAACACAGTGACTGACAGATCTTCTGCCTTTATACTAAATAGCAGGGAAAGTTCCAGAATACTTTTCTGGAGACAGTAAGAAAAGTTCAGAACACTTATCTGGTAAACTAAATAAATGTCCAGAATCTTCTGGAACATGAAATAAAGGAAAACATAAAATCAAGGAATTAAATATTTACACAGACTGTGGAGCGCATTATCTCTAGCGGGATTCGAACTTACGATCTGTTGATTAAGAGACCTGTACTATGACCATTCGGCCATTGAGAGTCGACTGACTTTTTTCAATGCGGCAATATCTACTAAGGACATCTATTATTTTTTATATTAAAAGTGCTCATCTAAACCACTCTCTGGATTTTCTGTTCAGAATTCTCTACAGCCAAATGCAACATATCGCAAGAAATGTTCGTCACAGTCAGTGATAAATAAATAGTCATTTCCGAGATATTGGATATTATATCAAAATTCAAATGGTAAATTTCCAAGGAAGAAACAAAAAGTGCGACTAAGATTCATCCTTCTTTGAGTAATGTTACAACAGCTGTTGCACTGAACTATTACAGTGAGAGAGAGTTCAACAAAAATAGTTTGGAACAATAGATAATCCGATCGTGGTACTCCTAAGTGCGAGTGAATCATATTCTCAGGTAGCCCAACGTGATCCCCAATATTGCTGGATATCATATTATATCCCTCAATATTCAACATTATTATACAATATTGCATATATTATTTATTATCATACAACAATATATGTGTGCTACTAGGGTTACAGTCCTTTTGGAGTAACATTCTAAAAAAAAGAAGAATGACCCAATTACGTTAAGTTAAGCAAATAAAAAGCATAGTGATAGCAATGGTGAATCTTCTTAAACTCCAAATTATTATATTTGTATTTTCAAAATCGGCAATTGCTCCATCCAATTCAGTCCATCCAAGCATCGTCCACTTCTAAACTGGTAATATCAGAGCGAGTGTCAGTTGATCATAATAATTGTGTTGAAGTTACGGCATTTGGTTATGGCATCGTATTATTCTTCGCTGCTCTTTCCTTGCATCTATCATTTAGTAACATTGTCCTAAGCATTCCTTGAACTGCTGTTGTTTACGTTGAAGCCTTGTGCGTTAACGATTGCATTCGAAACATCTATTATTGTCTGTAGGACGAAATCTGTTTCTTTCGTCCTATATTTGAGTCATGTCATGCCTTTCATCATAGTTAGTGATACAGCACTTTCATGTTCGTTGTTGCACCTTCGAAACTCATGAATACTGGGCACTGGATTCGAGTGATGAAGATACTCTGCAGATTAACTTCAAAATAATCTTCAGAGAAGAATTTATTAAGTAATTAGAGCAATAATAATACAAGATCTAAATTCTCTCAATGGGTTCTTAGAATGTCTTTGAAAGTTTTCCACATATTTAAAGATAGATAGATTGTTGCTGTTATTTTTTACGGATTCCGAATTCTTTCTTGAGCTTTATGTTAAGTATCTATTGCATAGACTATGATATATTTTTTCATATTTATATTTTTAAATTCACAGATTTTTTAAAATATCCTTATTACCACGCCCTTTTTAGCTCGTTTACCAATTTGGCTCTATTTTAAAAATTATGTCGAGCTGTTGAGGACTTTGAATCTTTTTAATTAAAGACCTCCAGCATTATGAAAATATGAAATTACATTTTTTTAAAAAAGTCTTGTTGCTGGATCTTAACATTCTTTACATAGAAAAGAAATTTTTTCGTGTGTCCCGTAAGACAAATATAAAGAAAACACATTTGAAGGTGCTCTTTTAGGTTATATTTTACATTGTTTTCTCCCAAAACAGTTTTTACAGAAGATACATAAAAAAAATGAAAGGGGGAAAAAAAGTCTTCTTTTTAAAGAAATTTTACAAAGGCACTAGAAGGACATAAATTTATTTTTGAACAGAAAGTCCTAAGGAGGAGAATGTTTAATAATTGATTAGCAAAAAAAATGTATTAAGAGTTATTAAAGGAGGCTATTATTAAATAAATATTGTAACGGCAGGGTAAGAAGAGAAAGTGGAGGATATTAAAATAGGAATTATAACATAATTTAATTTTTGTAAATATCTGTAAAAGAGATACGAATGCATACGATCTATAATAATAATATGTCATTGTAGTAAAATATCATATAATATAATTATATAATGTTCCATTTTATTTTCAAGTTAATGTCTTCAGAAATGAAAATAATATCCTAGTAGCTTAGCTAAAATTAGTTTTAAAACATTTCCTGGTATTAAAGAAAGTAGAAAAAGACAGTTACATTAATATATATATATATATATATATATATATATATATATATATATATATATATATATATATATATATATATATATATATATATATATATATATATATATATATATATATATATATATATATAAACGAAATAAAATAATTAAAAAAAACAATGAAATAAAATATTAAAACGGATAATACATATATCTATATAATTTTTAACTGTGATTTATGTTATAGACTATCAACAGTGAAATCATTTATAAACATATAAATGTACTTAATTGAAAACATTTATTTAGAGCGATTTTTGTTGCAAAAGCATAAAATCTCTAAAATCTTTCTATAAAAATGAGTAAGATTAATTTTCTATCTTATAGCAATAGAAGAATTACTGTAAGACCTGATCCCAAAATTCTAAACCATGGCCTGAATGCCACGAGTGAGACTGAGTTGAAGCTCCCTTTTAGACCTAACATGTCACAGCAGAAGAAGGAGAATTAAATTTGCATATGGATAAACGCAAGTAGGATTTTGAAGCAGGATCATCGTTGGTCAGAATCTCTTAAAAAAACTAAATTTAGATTTGAATTCTAAGTTATTTTCACTAAGAATTATTATGAATCGACAAATGTAACCGTAAATATATAAATTTCATTTCGATTCTGAAGATATTATGATTGTTTCGTGCTATGTTTGAATGGATTTCTGGCAAACATGTAGAAAACTCAAAGGATTATCAAATAAAGGCAAGTAAGCGTACTTCAAATGCAAAATGAAACAAAACAAAATCGCCTGAAGCTAAAGAGAGGGAATTCACGGTTCAATAAATACTCAGACTTCGTCCATATAACAGCCTAATTAGTGATGAGAGGATTTTGTTTTATAATCAACGAGTGTCTCGATTGCATTGTTTGAGGTAAAGATGATAATTAATTAATTTTTATCAGTATAAGTGATCGTATATTCTTATGATAAACAACAAAAAAATGTGATTTTTTTATCATTAAGATATGATTTAGTAAAAATAAAGTTCACTCCTTTTTAAGTTTTCGTATTCATTGTAAACAATGGCGTTATCGTTAAAAATTTTAATTCACTGATTTTGAAATATTTCGACATTTTAAAGCTGGAATTATAATTTGTGAATTATGTCACTGATCTTAAAAAGAATCTCATGCGAGTGCCATTCTAGTGTGTATACTGGATTCATTACCAGAAACTAAGCTACACGAAATAACAAGATAAAATAAAATTGAATAAAAAAAACTGTTGCATCAACAAAAGTTTTATCTTCATGATGCAATCGATATTTTATTTGTTTATTACAAGCTAAAGACTAAAGTAAAAAATAACCCTCAAAAGCACTATCCACGCTTCAATAAACATTTTTTTGAAATTATTAAAGGTTTCAGCTGTTTAAAAAACAACACAGGAAACTTGACATGAATTTCCATAATTCATTCGCTGAAACTATTAGATATTTCCTTTTCTTTCCTTGTTGTTATTTCTCTTGGAATTTGCAGCCCCCAAGAATTTTCGGTTTCAACAACATTCATTCAATCCAATATTTAAAGTCATGCTGTTTGCAAACTAGAAGCACATTTAAAATTGAGCTTTATTTTCTATCTGGATTTCCGTTTCATTCAATATGCTTGTATTTCCCCATGCATTCTCTTTCTGTTATATATTTGATTGCCATTTGTGATTAGGTTTCTAGTAATCCTGAAATCATACTAACTACCAAATATCATCATCACGACCATCATGATTACCATGGATAACGTCATCTTCATCAGGGACATCACCACCGTCAGAAACGCTCACTAGTAGCAAGACATCATCACCACCATCTTAATCATCACGGTTATCACCATCACGGACCTGATCAACATCATCATCATGGCTATCAGCATTGATGGTTGGTTATTATGAAAACTGTCTTATTTTATTATAGGTATTAATTTTTCAAGATAAATCTGTTTTAATAATTATTAGTATGTTAGTAAATATGTTGTATAGTATTAGTAAATATGTATGTATGTACTATATTAGTATTAGTAAATACGTTGTATCTTTGTGGTTCAAGGAAAATAAATCATTTAACTGTTCGAATTCCTTCCACAAATCTTATAACCAATATAACGAAAAGTTTTCATTTTCTTATGTGATGAAATATTTTCAGTTTGAAAGGATAGCAAAAAAAGAAATAAAAAAATATTGATATGAAGATCGAAAATTGTGAATTTGTCATTTAAAGAATTTTTTTTGAAATGACACATTTTTAGTAACATACAAAAATGTTGTAGGAAACATAGACACAGAAAATCTCCCCTCTTTATCAAAATGATTTATTTCTGAACAATTTTAATTATGCTCAGTATCTCTCAAATTTGTACAGTGTTATATAAACCTACAATAAGAACATTAAATATTTTAAGACAGTTCTTTAAGAAAATAGCTTAAAACAGCAGAATGACGTATTTCTAGTCATTGCTTATATTATTCGACTTTCAATATATGTTATATACGAAAAATAATTCAAGAACTTAAAAGGTTGTGAATATTTTACTTCCATAGAATAAAAAGTCCTTGTATATATATACGAAATAATAATAATACGTGAATTTGAAAATAAAAAAAAGTTACTCACCCAGAAAAAGTTGCTAAAATTCCTTACAAAAGTTACATTTAAAATCAGCTAATAAAGAATCGGTAATTAAGAACTATATTTAGCAAAAATATAAACTTTTTCAAAAGTGTCTCAAGACAGTAAAATTTGAAATAATGTGGATTAAATACTGAAAACAAAGCAAGAAAAGAGAGAATTCTTTGATAAGTTTCTTTACTTTCCCCTAAAACTTAAAAAAATCGTGCCTTAATAACAGTTCTAAGACTTTTTAATTTTAATCAGAAATAACTTAACTTTTTTTTCATAAATATTAAAAATATTGTGGTCTTGGAGCAGAATTTGAAGAAATGTCGTCTCATTTCCACGAGTCAATAGTAATTATCTGTCGAAAATTACTATTGATTTATCAGGCAGTTTCGGATGGAATTATTCTAACCTAAATAAATTAAAATTTCTTTGTTGTCTTTCATTTAAAAGAAATTATTTCACTTTATTTCAATTGAGCGATGAGTAATTTATTTAACCCTTTTCAAACAAAGACGTGCCTGATTCGTGCATCGAATGCTTAAATATTTGGCATTTAAATTTATAATTAAATCAAAGCAGTATTTAATTTAAAAGACAAATATCAGTTTCTTGCATTTAAGTAGTTTGACACTACTTTACGTCCTTATATAGGTTGAAGCGATCTAAAATATATAACTGTCTCAAAATAGAGTATTCTGTTTGGTTGATTAAATGAATTTTTCATCAAGAGTTCAATTTTCATCAATGTATAATTGGACAAAATGGATGACAATTTTAGCATGTTAATAACCTGCGTATATATTTAAGTCCAAAAATAATATGTATGTGTGTTTAGATTAATTATAATTGTGTACTTAACACCTAATCCCGTAAATACAGAAAAGACAATTCTAACTTTATTCTTCTTGCTGACTAAGAGCATTTAGACTCCTTTTACAAGAGAAAATTAATATTAATTCTATAAACAAAAATCATAATCGTGTAGAAAATTAATTAATTAAAAAATAATGGAAATGTTAACATTTTCTCTCAATAACTTCGGAGCATATTATTGCATTAAACAAAATTTACTTTAATTTAAAATGAACTTTACTTTACTTTACTTAAATAAAATTATTTATAAAATACTTTTAATATAAAATATAAAAAATATATTTTAATATAAAATATAAATTATATATATATATAATTATTAATATAAAAATTTTTTAATATAATTTTTTTTCTTTACTTAAAATAAACTTCACTTTAAAATGAATATTACTTTAATTTAAGTCACTTTAAAAATCAAAATATTTACTTTTCACTGATTTTAATTTCATTTCCACATAATTTTTTTTAAATTTAAATAATTTTTTAAAAATATTTTTAAGCATATTTTGCAACAACACATTATATTATTACTACTTTTATACATTGTATAGAAGCATTGCGGTTGCACTAAGCACTTTTTGGAGTTTATGCTATTGATATTATAGAATTAAGAGCAAATATTAAAAATGAAATAAAGACAACTATGTTTCGGCTTAGAAGTATGAATCTGCTTTCAATATATTGCATCAGAATGTATTCATTATGACATAGCTTTTTTCAAATTAAATCTGAAGGAGAAAATTAATTTGAATTCGAAGCTAATGACGCACTTTGATATTGCAGCCACGAAATTTCTTCTTAATTTCTTTTCATTAAAATTCGTCTAAACGCTGTATATTTTAAATTTTTTTAAAAAGAGATGAAAGTGCTTTTTGAAATCAATTACCGTAATTTATTTATTTTGATTAAAATGTGCAAGTGTTGTCCCATCATTTGAAAATGACAAAATAGTCATTTAAAAATGAACGTTTCACTTCTTTCAAATATCCCTTCAAATACGAAGCAATTTATTTTAAGTGCGAAGGATCATAATTTTGTTTCAAAATGTCAGTTGAGATAAAACGTCAAACATTGAAGAGATAAAAGCTTTTAGATGGTAATATCTTCACTAGTAATTAAATGAACTGCAAAAGAATACTTTCTCCTTTAAATTCCTGTTATATTCCTTTTTAGCAATTTTCAAAAACTAGAAATGTTTTCTGAACTTTACAATCACAATTAACAAATTTATAATTGTCTCTACACTTTTGTGTTTTTAATTTAATTAATAAATCATGAGAAATGAAATATTGTCATCCAAACTTGAATATTTGATTTTGTATTAAATAAATGTCACTTACAACCAGTCAGTTTTAATTATTGATTTTAAACAGAGGTAAATTACAGGAATTGTTATTCACTCGATTTATTTATATATTTCTACAATTTGACACTTTTGTGTTTAGATTCGTCTTCAAGTGAAGAACAATATGTACTTTAGAAAATACACTTCGAAAAGACTTATTGGTTCCAAAGTGTGATGCAGATCTATAATATTGATGAGAAAACTGTAAGCCAAATATCCTGAAACCAGAACGCTTCCTTTTTTGATTTTTTTGATATACTCACCTGTATATAGATGGTTAGATAGATCAATTTCTCTTGATGGATTTCGAGTAAAATTTTATCATTTCTAGCATTTTTGTGTTAAGTCCAAATATAAAATTTTATTTATTTTTCATGTATCACTTGTGTATTATTTCATTTACAGGCAGACATACAAATATAAAAATCATTAAATAAAACTGAAGAAGATATAAAATGGGCGGACAATCTAATCTAACCAAATTTAGAGGTTGGAAATTTTTTTATAATTATATCACTGTCTCTTCGTCTAAGATAAAATAAAAATGAATAACATCAAAGTTTTTTTAAAAAGTTTGGTGGAGGGAGTAATGTACCAATCGAGCAATATCAATGAACCAGCTTATAGAACTAAATGCAGATTTTACAGGCTTGACAACTAAATATTATAGAAAAACAAAACTGTTATTTTTCAGATATGGACGTGGGCTTCAGAATTATGTTATAATATTTAGAATCTAAAATACAATAGTTCCGCTTCCAAATAATACAAAGCTTGTTATTAACTACACTATAAAATTTAACATGGCTATGAATTTAAGTCTCAAAGCAATTGCAAATTCTCTAACCAGAAGCCGAATTGTTACCAAGAGACATGGAAAGTAATTCAATAGAAAATACATTGCTGAAGATGATAATTGGCGATTTATACGCCTATTCACTTTAGCAATTTCGTTTTGGTAGAATATATATCCCTTGTGTAATCATTTATCGAAATTTTGGTGCCGTGAGGCTATTTATGTGATGAATATTATCGATAATATTAATTATATATAAAATTAAATTGGGAATTAACTAGAACATTTATAGTTAATTATAAATTTATATTAGTCAAATTTCCTGAAAACTTTACAGAAAATATTTTAAAACTGCATCTTTATAATAAATAATTTCATTACAAGCAGTCCGTTGAACAGCGTATAGGCCAATTGATAGATGCATCTAATAAACTTGTATTAGTATGATATTCAAGATAAGACATATTTAAAAATCCGTCACGAACATATTTAAGAAGCACAAAAAATCATCATATCGTCACTTTTATATAAAAATGTCATATGTCTATATTATAATATTTTTGAATGATCGCTGTTTATATACATATAAAAGAACAAACTTCTTACGTCAAGTCTTTGAAGGATTTGTTGCCAAATTTGAAACATAATCTATATTCTAGATATGAAATCTGCGTACCACAATTTATCCATCTAGCGCTTTTCATTTTGTAATTATATACGTAGCCGAACTAATAGATTTTCTTTAGATAGATTTCATTCAAAATTTAATAGAAATCTGCAAATCTGGAGAAGATACCGTATGCTTAATTTCATCCACGTAGCTCAAAGCATTTTGGAGTCCTCGTATTTAAAGTCAGACAAACAGATGGAAAAACAGACAGACAGAATTTCAAAAATGTGGTTTTTAGAATCAGGAAGATTTGAAATGTGGAGAATCGACAAAATCTCGAGTTTGATGATTTTGGCGATTAGAGTATTTTCTCCCATTATGCTTCGTATTTGTCAAAATACTAAAGGGTCTGAAGTGTGTGACAAAATAACTGAAAACTACTTGTGAAACTTACTTGAATTTTTTTTTTCTTTTTGTAAATAGTAAAACAATTCACCCATTCATAAAATGATTACATAATTACAATTTTAATATGTTGATGTGTGCCGAATAAATACTGTAATATATGAAATCATGTTGCAAAAATTTTTTTTTAAAAACACCTTATATAATCGTTAAACTATCCAACAAAGAGTTACCAAGTAATTATTTCTTGAGTAATTTGTCTTTAACTAGAAACCTGTTTACAAATTTTTAATTAGAATTTTAACTGAAAGTTTTTCGAAGTTTTAATGCTTTGTCTTCTTTAACTTGAACGCTCATTAATTATTGCATAAAAACATTTTTACTGCATTTCACACTCCAAAAAATTAGATTTTTTGTGAAATAAATTTTATTTTTAGAACAGTCTTAATAGATTAAAAAAATATTTGTAAGGAAATTTTACATTATCTTGTATTTCCTTATTCTGTTAATAATCTCGCGCATTGCGGTGATATTAAATACATTTTTCTTTTTGCAGGCAATTTATTTGTTTATTTAAAGTAAAGGACGTAATTTAAGTATTAAAGTAAAGTAATGTACAGATATTGACTCTATTTTCATAGTACAGGAGCTAAAAACACACAAGGAACAAAACTCACAAAAAAATAAAATATACAGATAAAAGAAGCAGCAGTAATCGACGCTATATAAATAAGAGTAAATTTTTAAAAAGAAAATAAAGATAAATAATTAAACTCGTTAAGAAAAGTTAAACAAAAACATCAATATAAAAACTGGAGAAAAATTAAACTGAAATCTACGATCGCAAATTTCATCATATGAGAACATTATTATTTTAAGTAATTATTTGTCTTAATTAATTTAAGTCATTAACTAGTTTAAACCGGTTTGAAACAATCACAAGACTTCTCTACAATCTAAAAAGATATATGCGATTAAAAGATGGTGATGAAAACAGCCATTTATGCTTTATTCAATGCCTACGCAATTTCGAACTTCAAAACCCCCTAACCAAAACAACATCATGTTCTCACATGATAAAAAGCCTGCCTAAAATGTTATCATACTACGATTTTCCGATTAGAGGTTCGAATTTTTAAAATTGTAATTATTAATTATATTTTAAAGACATCATTCGAAAAATATGTCAGTAAACCATTTATTTTAATAAATATTTCATGAATTGTATAGTTTTATTAAATTTCTGGATTTTTTACGTATCGTAAACGAATAGATTCTGCTTTGGAAAATGTATTGTACTTTTCGTTATTTTTATGCGAATTAACATATTTCTTCATATGTCTTTTATAATCCAATAAGAAGTAATTTTATTACACAGATTTTATATGATACAAATACTCGTGTACAATATATTCCATCCAAGAGTTTACTGAATTCAAAGAAAATAATGTAATTTCTTATCTTCTTCTCTATTTTTGAAAAACAGCTGTTAAATTAATCAAATTTATTCGGAAAATGTCAATGATGATGAATTATTCTAATTTAACAAAGCAAGATATCAAATAAATTAATCAAAATTACAAACCTAATAAAAATGTTTAAAAACTTAATTTAACTAGTAATATATGAAATAAAATTATGTTAATAAAGAAAATATGTAGAAAAAAATAAATAATTACTTTAATCAGTAAACAAATTGCTTTTACTGTTGCAAAAAAATTACATAACATTCAATAGATAGGAAATATGAAGTGGTGTAGATCACGTTATGTTTAGAAAATGATAATGCATTCTTGAAGAATTGCTTAGGCGTACATTTAATATCGAACTGGCGAATTATTAAAAGTGAACAAAAATCAAAATAGAAATATTTTTCACTGATGAATTAAGATGATGAATTACGATGACTTCGATGGTAGCATTGAATTTTCCCCTGATAAAAAGAGATTGCTAATATATTTCATGAATATAATTCTAATCTTATAATAGATCATATGTATAAGTTCGTTTTTGTACTTAATTTTTTTTTCAATTTTCTATTCGGACAATGTATGCAATTGCTAAAAATGAATTATTTAGAAAGATTATTGCTTAGATATTAGTCAATAAGGAAGCGATCTGAGCAGTAATAAAGTGAAAAAAAGGTTATGACTATTTTGACGAGAATTTTTACCTGATACACTTCTATTCCTTCAACTTGCCGCATAGCACAGGATTCCTCTGGGTCAGAGAGAAAAAGAATGGTCTTTATTTCTGGATAATAGCTTTCAAAATAATGAATGATTCACTTTGATTAAAAAAATGAAACACTTAAGAAAAGAAACATAGACCATGACACAAAAACCCAGATATTGTTTTCGTACAGAACATAGTAGAAAATGCTTTCTTTCTTGATTTTTTTCATTTTAAATTTGAAACTAAGTACTTCTTAACACGATTTTCGAAATCTTTTATTCTCTTTACTATATAAAGCCAAGAAATTTCGTATTCAAAACTAAGCTTTGATTTTATATTTGGATATACATTTCACTGTAGAAAGGCGTTGAAAATCATGAATTCTTTTTCCATCATCAGCATGTTTTTCTGTCTCGTTGTGATCTGCGATTACGTTTGTGGAAAACCTGAAGAAGCGTTAGAAGCAAAGCATCATCACCATGATCACCACGATCATCATCATCATGGTCATCATGATCATCACCATCATGACCACCATCATCACGGACATCACCATCACCACAAGCGTTCGGTAGAAGCAAAACATCACCATGATCATCATGGACACCATCATGATCACCATGACCATCATGATAATCACCATGATCATCATCATGGTCACCACCATTAAAGGTTTCCCTATATCAGTTACATTTGTTCATTTGGATTTACATGCATTGATGCATATTGACAATTGTTATTTGAAGATCCCTCTCTTGTAGTTAAATTGCCATTGGATGAAATTAAAATATTTTTAGTGCATGAATCAGTTTTTCTGTGTTGCTCATGGTTTTAATTAACATTGAAATGTAATTTTTATGTTAATAATGAGGCAAAATTTTGTCAAGGTTTTAAAAATAAAATTAACTTATAGTATACTTATTAGTCTGATTAGTAAAAGAAAACGATATAATAACTTTTAAGTTTCTCTTATAGCTGTGGAGAAAACTTTAATTTAAAAAGCTATTTTCAGCATTTTATCGTAAAGTAATCTCGAGTATATTAAAGGTTAATTACTGTTATCTCTTTCATCATGTATTCATCTAAGAATAATTAAAGAAAATTCTAAAAAATTATGAAGAAATGAAAAGTTTTTGAGATTTAAACTGTTAAAAGTAGGAAATTAAATGCAGATATTATCTTTTATTCAACTTCAAAGAGGAAATTTATAGAAGGAAATCTGTTAAAATTTTTAATAAGAAATAATAATCTATCTAAAAGAATTATAAACCATTTCAAATTTTAAAGCAGATAATATTAAAAAATATTATAACATTGAGGATCATACATATTATATCCTAGAACAATAATGGAAGATTTTAACGTACTATTTATTAATTCATGTTCATTGAGAAATCGGAAAAACTATTGCTTTTAAAATTAAATTTAATTTTTTTGAAAAAAAATTACAACACACACTCCTGGATTGAAATATGGATATAAATATGATTAATTATTTTAGCAATATTAGTAACAGGAATAAAAACGCCATTTTAAATGAAATTGTTGAAATCAAACAAGCAAAATGAATTTTCATAATTATTTCTCCCAAAATTCATCCTTTCATAATTTTATTTCTCAATTATAAGAGCTGATATTAAATCAATTTTAGACCAATAAATTTAGCACTAAAAAAATTGGATAACAGAAAATGTTTTCTGTTATTTTTTTTTTTTCAATATCTTTCAGATTTTAAAATAATCTTTTATTCTCCTAAATTTGAAGTGACTGAGTTCTAATTTACAAAGAGTCCTAAAATTTCACATTCAGAGCTCAATATTTTATTTTTAACAAGAAGAACCAAAATTAGGGTGAAAGTTTTTGGAAAGAAAAGTGGAGAAACAAAAAGAAATGCTATCTATCTCATATTATTTCACGTATTAAGATTTTTGTATATTCCGAATTGATTTCATCCCCTGATGAGCAATGCTTTGTTTCGCAATTTCAAATTCTGTTTCCAATATTTAACACTTACTTATTGTTTATGTACCTAGTACTTCGCAATTATTTCTCAAAACAGAGGTAAAAATAAAAGGGTCGAAATCCAAATTCAGATTTTAAAAAGTTTCTATAATCAATATTTTTTCTTTCTTGACTAAATTTCAGGTTGAGATTTGTAAGTGAACTTTTTACTATGTTGAGCTATACTTTTGATACAATTTTTAAAACACATGTACTCAAGTACCAATTATATGAAACTTAAAATCACTGAGAAGAAATAAAGCATAGCGATGTGAGAAATTTGATTTTATAATAAGTCGTAAACACAAGGCTATAGATAAATGAAGTTTGAAGTAAGTGTATTATAAATTTTTATAAAAACTGAAAATGACAAGATTTAGAAAGTTAATTTCGCAAATCATAATCCATTGCCAAACAAAGTTGGAGCTCTCTGCAAGGGCGTGTAAAAGAGACATTGAACAATTGCGAATATTAACACATATACAAAAGCCATTTTAGCTATGTTTATATATTTGTACATATTTCACATCTTCTCCTAAACAACTAGGCCGAATTGAAACAGTTTTTACACACTTATTATAAAAGAGAAGCGGATGAATATTGTCAACTTTCCAATCATTAAAATTAAATTATATGTTCAATTAATTAAAAGTTAACCACAATTTTGCCCTTTTTACATTTTGAATTACTGTTTTACTATTTGTTTTAATTTTCCTTCCTTTTAATTCATTTTTTGATAACACATATTATGGCTCTAAATTAATGATTAAAGCATAATTAAAAGCGATTTTAACTCAGTCTGTCAAAAGAAAGCCCAAACTTTCTTTTACTTTCATCATCACTGAAAAAATTTGCAATAATAATATAACAAATGTTAATAATTATGGAGGAAATAAGCTATCGGTAATTTTTATAAATCCTTTGATTCTATTGATATTATTAACTAACAACATTTTAAATTATAAAAAAATGCATATTATAATATTTTATGAAAAATAGTTTTAAGTAAGAATAGTAATCATGAATGAATGCTATTCCCGAGTGAAATAAAGCATATCAACTAGTTGCATACAAAGGTAGAGGCTTTCTTAATAGCAGATGCTAAAAAGGAAGAATTAATATCTTTTTTAAAAAACGCTTACAAGGAGTTGAATTTTTATTTTTTTGATAATGCTAAAAGATCTATAACATATTTTACATTTTTTGAAGAACTTACTGGAAAATAAGCATGTATATATGAGTCTAACATTAACATTCGCAAATATTTTAACCCTTTAAAGGGTAATTTTTTTCTAGTCATATTATGTTAAAATATTTTTAGGCTTGAAATTAGAATAAGAAAAGGGATTCGTTTAGCTTATTAGATAAATTTAATTTCATTAATTAATTAATTTGTTTAATTAATAATTAAGTATCAAATCAAAACACATCATTTTGTGTAAAATAAAGAACTAAAGCATCTAAGTTTCTGTCTTTCTAAAAAAATTTGTCAGAACTTATGCCGACCTACATAATTTCATACAAAGATTGATAAATTTGGTGAAAAGCATACTTCACATTGCCCTAGAAAGGGTTAAATAATGTAGCTCCTATACTCCACGGTAATTTTCAAAGTTTTGCAAACATATCGATTCCATATATGCTTTAGCCTAAACTAATTTTTGAAAACTAAATGATTTCTTAATAGATTTAAAAAAAAAATAACAAATATTTTTCCAAGAATGGCCATATGGAACAGCAAAAAATAAATGCTTTCTCTGATTATCAATTTAAGTTTGGATAATAAAAGCTGAGGTAAAGGAAAGCCTTTTCATTTTATTTTTATGCTTTTTGTTTGAAGCGATCTTAAATACTTTCAGCTTTTAGGTCCCTAGAAATGCTAATGAGGGGCTGCTTCATTAAAACTTTCGATGAAGTCGGGAAGAGCTTTCAAAAGTAAAAGTACAGTGGGGAAAGTATGCCACAGAACTGATTATTGGACCAAATATGGAGATTCTTTTAAAAGTTATTTTCAAACAAAGCTACTTATAACTTATTCGGAAGTTATGAATTCCTAAGAGGATAAAACAGTTAAAAAAATTCCTAACATCAAGATGGAAGGTAGAATAATTTTTGTCTAGATTATATTTAGTAAAAATATACAGAATTCTAGAACAATTAAATAACGAAGCATCTTGAACAAGATAGGTGTAGTAAAATATTGAAAGAAATGGAGGTAACAAAATCAGTGGGGGTGGTCTTCCCAAAACTTTCTCGCACACTCTCTAATAAATTTCCCATGCCAGAGAATGTCTTACATGGCATTGACACACTATACTTACGAAATATTTTTTGGCCTGAATTTAACATTTTTACTGAATCTATCATATCATCCTTGGCGAATTATTTGGCGATCCATTCCTGACATGCGTTAATAATATTTAAATATTGAATTTGTGTTTTAAACACATTATTTTTATACAATGAAACAAAATTTTGACACAAAACTACATTTGTAGTCACAAAATCCCATAAAAATTTGATATATTTAAGTCAACCCGTTTTAAGATTATCGCATTTACATATATCTCAAAGTAGGGACCGACAGACAGTCCTCCCCCTTTACTGGGATTTGACTCAAAATTTGACAAATGTCTACATTATAGATGATAAATCTGTGTACCGAATTTTATTTATCTAGCTGTCTTTGTTTTGTAATTATCGTTTTAACTTAACCTCCGGATAGACGGATTTCCTCAGAACAGATTTTACTTAAAATTTGATAGAATCTGCAGCTTTTGGGTAAAAACCATGTATCGAATTTCAGTCGTCTAGCTCAAAGCGATTTTGAGTCATCTTTGTCACAGACAGACAGATAGACGGACATAAGGCCAAAAATGTGTTTTTCTAACTCAGGGAGATCTAAAACGTGGAGATTTGTCAAAATCTCGAGTTCGAATTTTTTGACGATTACTATATACTTTCTCTATACTGCGTGTTCGAAAAAGGAAAAACATTTAGTGTAAAAGTTGTTCGTTATGATGAGGTAATAGTCTCCTTTGAATGTAATTATAAACAAAGAGGAGTACATGTTTAAGTTGAAGAACCTAAAATAAGAGGGGATGGGGGGAGGAAGCCATCCTTCATTTCTATGGGTTGGTAGCTATGAAAAACTGGCAAACGATGCATGATCGATTTTTCGATTATCTTCCTGTCTTCAATAGCTAGAGAGACAGCCATTTAACCACCGTCGAATTACCACTTCTCAAGTTAATTTAAATCATTCAAAGAAGTTATTATTGAACTCAAAATTTACACATAACCTTCAACACCACAAATTATCCATGGATTCTGAGTTGAAACAGTGGGCCGACAAGTTTCTGAAAAAGGAGGTTCCATTTAATTAGACGCTAGAGAAAACAAAACAGTTGAGGGATTAAAGAGAAATGAAAATTTCTACCCTTTTTCGAACGGTAAGCGGTTTTGTTTTTTACAGACCATTATCAGAAAAACTGTTTAGGATTTTTTTAGAAATTGCATCATGAGAAACATTGCAATAAGTAGCTTTCCATTCAGGATCTGACTTAAAACTTTTCTTTTCTCTAAACATAAATCGAACAGAATCAATGCTGGATAATTTTTTAACAAACGCTATAAGCGAGAAGAACTATTATTTGACAACCATGAGTTCCAACTAGCCGCGTTCAGCGACCAGCTGATTAGTCGAGAATATTAGTTACTTTCAATTCGATCGCTTATGCTAAAACTTGAATTTTATGATTCCCCTAAAAAATATTTGTATTAATCAAGCTGTAACAATCATTAAAACTGTGTTATTTTAATAGCCTTTTATTCATTCTGTTTATCATATCCATGAATCATCATTAGAGAGTCAAATTCCACAAATCGTTGTGATATTAAAATATAACTTAATCTATGCTCTATTATTTACTGTACTATAATTTCCCTATCTTATTTATTATGCAAATTACTCATATATTAAAAAGAATCCTTCTGTCTTAGCTTTCAACAATGATAGAAAACACGGGAATGTTTGGTGGAACAGAGAGAAAAATTTTAATTTTAGCTTAACTTGAAATCTATTGTTAAAAACTATACAAAAAATTCTAAAAAATAGCCAAGTTCTAAAACAATTTGCAAGATTTTTAAATTGGTGCCATTAAAAGAAATTTTTTTTTGAATTTAAAGTTCGCGAAAAAACTAGTTACGCACAATAATATATTCGAAAGTTATCAAGGAAAAATACCAAGATCTTGTGTAATCTTTAATTAATTTCAGAAAAATACTCTGAGGTTCACACTTCAGTGTTAAAAAATATATCTGTGCCAAATGCCGGCGTCCTGGCATAGGGGTAGAGCATCTTCCCCGTGATCTAGACGTCCCGGGTTCGAATCCCGACTCAGTCATGTCTTTTCTTCATCTGTGTTCTATCTGTGAGGTGTGTGAATGTGCCCCCCTGTAAAAAGGGGTTGTGCAAGCGAATGCGTGAGTTTCATCTTCATATGAGCTAGAAGTCAGACTTCTGCCCTCGGGTGCTCAGGGGTCTTTACCCTCAGAAGCTACTGCACCCCTTTTCCGTGGTAACGCGGACACGACATCATCTTCATCTATGCCAAATTTGGTAGCTGTAGATCAAATGGTCTGTCCTGTTAAATGCCATCACACATTCAAACACAGACTTATGCAGAAAGATGCACAAAGTCTCCTTTATTATTCGTAGAGATGAAATAAAATTCTAAGAGCCTTTTTCTCCCGAATGCCTAGCAAACTTCAAAACAAATATTCCATTTAAAATATAACCACTACTATATATTTGATTCATGTATTTAGTTGCAGATGAATGGCAATGGTCTTATGGTCTCAGGTTTGAAGAACAAGTTTGAGAAGATCAGCTGTGAAGTATACTATGCGTACGATATATTTTTGATAGTAGACCGGATTTTCTCAAGTTATCTTGTAATTATGAGAACACAAATGTCAACTCATTTGCCGTTCTCATCATAGTAAATGTCCAAAATCATGAAGGCCACGAGTAAATTGGCCTCCAGTGAACTTTTGAAGATATTCATTGATTTTGATGTCACAACAGGTCAATCCCTGCTCTCAATAATTCTGTAAAACAAATGCATACTTTTTGTGCATACTTTATTTTTATAGAAGGAATAAAAATATCATTGTGATCAAATGAGAAAATTTCAGCATTATGATAGTAATTGTTGTTTGCATTGTTTAAGGTTCATGATCTTCTTTTACGTATTCTATACATTTTTTTCCACTGCACATTCAAATGCTGATGGAGTATGGAAGATTATGAGATTGGTACTGATTCATGTATAGAAGTATTTAAAATTGGGATGCATATCTTATAGTATATTCAAAGATAGTTATGAGTTTATCCTTTTCCTCCATTGTAATAAACAGGTATTAGAAACTCTGGATTAATTTTTCTTCTCACCATTGATAGTTTAAAAGGCTCATCGGTGAGATTCCGATCTTCATTGGTGGAAAATTACATTCTCCCACTTCTTGACGTTAATTGCAGCAATCTATATTCTCGTGCTTTACAAATAGCGAGGGTAGTTGCCTAATCTTAAAAATGGAGAAAGGTATTTTTGGTATGGAACTTAAATCCCTTCTGCAAGGCATCGGCTATGCTTTCTGAAGTACATCGGATTTTCCACCAAAGGCACTGTTACCATTTCTTTATTATTCATGCATTTATCATAAATATGGACTTGATTACCCATAGATAGTTCAAGTTGAATAAGAAATAGCACAGCTATCATAAATTTATCCAATTAAAGATAAAGATTTGGAATTGCGATACAAGCCAATAATTTAGTAGTGATTATATTGAAAGAAAAATGTCTGCATAGATTAACTAAGACAGATAAATTTTTTTGAAAAAATTTAAAGTATAATCAAAATTTTAATCAAAAATATCGGAACATGATGATGTTTTCAGCTTTATTCATCTATATTCATTCTATTTCTTAGTTTGCCATTATTTATACAGCAACAAAAATATGCAAACAAAACAATATATTAAATAGAGTTGCAACGTGCGTACGCATAAATGCACTAAAACACCGAACAGGTAATGTTATACATTGTATTTAAAACTATTTTTACAATTCTATTTATATTAGAGAAAAAATTGAATGGAAATAAAATTAGTATGAACAAACATTTTATCTTTTGAATTTTAGAGTGGCAAAAAAAGGTTTTTATACTATTATATGATCCAAAATTATAGAGGACGTTAAAACATTAACATTTGCATTAATTTTTAATTTACATACTACTTAAAATACTGAAAAACATGAATTAAATAATAATAAACATTTTCTATCTATCTATCAAAATAACTATATATCAAATCTGGTAGATCTAGGTTTAAAAATCTACTTTGTAAAGCTTTTTGAATGATTTTCATTAAACATGTTGGAATTTGCATATAGTGTCTAGATTATACACATTATATTAATTTCTTTAAATACAGCACTTATCAACCATATTAAAATAAATGTAAAAATATCCGGACATAGATATATTTCAAAAAATTAAAAGCCGTTTATGATTTTTAAAAGAATATCAATAATGGCAAGCAAATGTTATATGTAAGCACTGATTAGCACGTATTAAAAAAAGAGAAGAAAATACTTTTTATGCATTCTAACAAAAAAAGCATCCTTTTTTTATTTGTTTTCTCGGAAATCTAATTGGATCGTATAAAAAAAACTCAGTACATTTTCTGTTGTCCGTATTACAAACTATTTTTGTAGAATACTTAATGAGAAATAATTTCTAGGAAATTAATTGCTTCCTAGATATTAATGAAGAATTTAAATTGCGAAGAAATAAGGTGACTTAATTTTATTTTTTATTTGAAGGATTCATTCTCGATGTTAAATGTAGAGCATTAATATTTAATAAAGTATAAGAACAAATTTCGTCTAGTAAATTACCTTATTTTACTCGTTTTATTCGAACATGACTTTAAAAATCGGCAATGTACTTTCCTTCGTTAATTTACCGATTTAAAAATACAATTCAAACATCCACCAATTACCATAATTCGTCAAAAGCTGCATCATTCAGGTAATTTGAAATTATCAAATTTTTCTGAAAAAGGAATGTCTCCCCGCTTTAGAGAAAATGCTTTTAAATATTAATCATTAAAAAGAATGCTCATCTTTTCTTTTTTCCTAAACTATGCTTTTAAATATGAATCTATTTATTTTAAGTGCAACGGAGAGTAGTTTTCGTTTAAAAATGTCAATTGCTTGGAAAATGAAGGGATAAAAGCTTTACGATAATAACAATAATACTAATAGCGCATATACTAAATTGTATTTGAATATATTTCTTGTTATTTAATTTTAAAATTACTTTTTCAAAGAACTGAAGCTGTTTTATGCTTTCTGGTACTCAAAACCACTCTGTTTTCTTTACTTAATGGAGGCAATTTGGATTTTCAAAATTATCGCTACATATTTGTATTTTTAATTTAATTGTTTAATACAAGTGGGAAACTACACGATTACTTAAAAGCTTTGGGAATTCTTTTTAACTTTATGCCTGTATGGAAGCTTCTATTAAGATAAAATTTCCGAGAATGCTTTTATCAAATTACAGATTATAAGATGTTATTATTGATTATTAATAAAAATAAATATAATGTTAAATGTATATTGGCTAACTTTTTTAATCTTGTCCAGTAACTAGTTATTAATCCGTTATAGATAGATACATACTTGCTCAACGGGTAACGTTTATTTCAGATGGCCTTTGATTGACTAAAAGTAATCAAATTTAAACATTCTTAACTTATTCAGCATCAGTCGAATAAGAGAACTTTTTTGTTTGAAATGATGATGTGCCACATGCACTGAGAGTAATTTCTAAAGAAGACATTAATAAAAGCAGCTACTTACCGTTGCAATAACTACTTCCACTGGTTCAAGATCTGCGACAGCAAGCAAGAAATCACTAAAAGTCGTGAAGTAGTCCCTGCAAATTACGACAACTATGTATAAGGAACTTCGATTATCTTTCTTTTACACTGAAATTAAATATGATGCCCCGTGGTCCGTAAATACACGGGTAATATTTATACTATACAGTATATTCGTTTTATATGCGAGAAATGTTTTATTTCACAAAACTCCGTGCTAAGCATCTATCGATAGAGTGAGAGAAAGTATGCTTTGATACCAAAATATCCCAGACACGAATTATGAACATTTTATGAACTTATGAACAACTTTCTGAAAAAACATTCTTTGATTCTTTCTGAACTTATTCTACTAATTGAACATTCTTCTTAATGAAAGAAGGCGTGATATAATCAAAGAATAAGGAACCTTTTAATCGAATCCGTCAATTCATGATGCAGACTATTTCAAAATAATACTATTACTGCTCAAAGTGATACGTAGATTGGACCCTGTACAGGATCCATTTTTTTTTTTTTTCGTATACAAAGTACATAAAGTATTGTAATTGCCACAAAATTTGAAATAGAAATTTTGTCTCGAAGTCCCTGAGTCCAAAATACAGAAATTTGGATCAATTTATGTCTATCTTTAAAAATCATGATAACTTAAAAACGCTTTGAGCTAGACGATATTTAGTATTGGTCTTTACACCAAAATTTTAGATATAGTCAAATTTTCAACGACATTCATTCGAAGAAAGTCTGTCCGTCCGAGTGTATGAACACGATAACTACAAGGCGTTAAAAATAAAATTCATTGCACAGATTTAGCATCTGAAGTATAGACGTATCAATTTTTGAGCAATATTCATTTAAGGAGTTGACTGTGTATAAATTTTGCATACTGTTGTTTCTAATGGCACTTGTCATAGACCACTAACTTTAGAAGTCAGTGATTTTAAGGGTGTGTCTCTTGTTTTTTCAGTAGCGCCATCTAGGGCCAAGAGTACGCTTTAATTACACAAACGGCACAACCCTTTTTACGGGGCGAACTTCATTCATGCATTTCATTCACTCATCCACAGATCGTAATTTAGACCTGAATCAGAGAACAATTACCCCAGATCCAGTAACCCCAGTAGTATTACTCTCGAAATGGAGAACTTTGTGACCACGACATATTTATACGTGCGCCAGCCAACACACGAACGGAGAGTCTTCGGCCGGCAGGGTTCGAACTCGCAACCCAAAGGACGCTAATCCAATTCCCTACCAACCAGGCTATCCCGACCTTAACTTTGTTTGTGTATAAATGTAGTAACTCAAAAAACGCGATGTCTTAGAATAAAATTTGGTATATGATATTGATACTAAAAATGTAATTTGGAGCAGCTTAGCCAAATATGGCTCTGGCACCATAAAATCTCGCAAATTAAATCAAATCTAAAATTGTATTTCTATTGCAAATTTTGGTTTCAAATTTGCAATAATTAAAATATGGTATTTAAAACGCCTAATCGATTTTTCTAAGCAGGCTACGAAGCGCAAAACTCTCATATAAAGATTTTAAAAAAGAAAATTCGAGTACTTACAGTTTTTCAGGTTCAGGACTTTACCAAAAATTCAGAATTTTATTCGGGGTGAGAGAGAGGAGATAACAGTTTTATTAGAGAATACGCGATAAATTTGCGGGAAGACTAAGCTGTTGATTCTCTTCTATATATACGATTCCTATTGATGTCTATAAGACATTATTTAATAGAAACTTAAACTTATCAATTTGATTTCCTCCAATTAGATTAATAACAATTCAATAATTGTTCATATATGCTTATTTTATAAGATTATATTATATATAAAATTACTAAATTCACTACGATACTGCATATACACACATATAAACACAGCACACATAAAAACAATATATTTTATAGCATTGCAACGAGCGTGAGTATTAATTAATTTTTTTTTATTAAAACGGCCAAAAATATTTTGTAAAATATACATAAAATATTTTTTACAATTTATAAAATAAAAAATAAAAAAATTGATTAATTTAAAGCTTTCTTTTTTAAATTTTAAGTTGCAGTAAAAATGTCTTTATATAATTCTATACTTCAAAATTATTGAGGAAAAGAGCTAATATTTTAATTATTTTTTAATTATAAATCTAATAAAAATTTTGAAAAATCCTTTCATTTATGTACTGACTAGTCTAGAAGTAATTATGTAAAAATTTTGAAGCCTTTGGTCCAACTGTTTCCTCGGTAAAAAATTTTGAGCTATTTTTGATCATGCATTTTATAATTTACAGATAGTATGACAACATATAATTAAAAAAAATCTATCTGGAAACTGTTTTTATTATCTTCCCGAATAGTTAAGAATTTTTCAGAATTTCTTTTAATGTGAATACACTAACTGATTGTATACTATTCATATTTGGCAAATGTTCATAGCTATGAAAAAAGTTAGCTTATTTTTACAGATGAATGGTAAATTGCCTTTATTTAAAGCAAAATAAAAAAAAATATCAGCGGAAATAATATGAAATTCAATTACCAAAATAGACGCTTTTTAAACAGAACAATTAAAAAAATGTTCTTGTCTGTAATAAGAATACGATTGCATAAATGCATTGTGACAATAAACGAGAGACAATCAACAATATATTTCTAAAAAGATTTTAAAATCACAGAGGGCGCCAACTTTTTCGACATAAAGTATATTTCGTCAACAATATGCAATGAAGAATGACAATACAAGATTTCCTTCAATCACGGTTCCGCTTGAAGACCCAATACCTCTAATAGAGAGAAAAAAACTTTATTACCAATATTAGAAATCCAATTTTATTTATTACGTAAGTCTGGCAGGTTTGCGATTAACTTTGATCCATTTTCATATTTCAATCTATTGTTAGTCTGGTGTCAGCTGTGGTAGGTTATATCCAAGGACATATGTCGCAATTAGTCTATCTACTCCACTATAAAAGCTGCAATTGCTATCATAGAAGATCACATATAGAAATCAATTGCGCAGATTGCTCAGCTTTTAGTGGTGATTCTATATCATGCGTTCCCTTGCCATCATCTGCCTTTTTGTTACCATCATCGCTATTTCCGAATATGTAACAGGCAAGCCTTATGCTGATGAGGAAACAAAGCATCTTCAACACCCTGATGAGCATCACCACCCCCATGGACATGAACACCATCATCATGGGCATGATCAACCTCATTATTATAATCGAGACGGCCATCAAAAATAGTGTGAATCGTCTTTCGAATTACTCATATATCATTATTATGTGTGTCAAAGTCTTGTAGTTCTGTTAATAATAGCTGCAGCATGTGTCCTTCTACTGCATACAGTTCGTTTGTTGATTGCAATCACCAAATCATCCTGATAATCATCATCTCCAGGGTCAAAAACAATATCATGGTCATCATAGCCATTATCAGTATCTTGATAAAGATGACCGCCAAAATGAGTGCAAATTACCTTATAGTCTGATTTTTTGTGTCTTTATTAAGTTAGACAACTTGAGATTTGTCTTATGTTAATTCAAAAACATACTATTGTAAAAATTATTTATTAATTTGATTAAATAAATGTTGAATAAATAATAAAAATTCAGTATATTGTTTAAATTTTAATGATTGTGAGGAAAGTGGTTCGATTCTGAATTCTATGTGGATTATATCAATATAGAAAGCCTGTAACATTAATGTAGATAAGTCAGATTTGTAAAAAAACTGGTTACAGTAACTGAATGCATTTTATATCACTTATATATGTCCTTCAGATCCCCAGATTATAAGGAATTGTACAGAGAGCTGTTTTCATTAGGTGTATATTGAGAATTAATATCATAGAAATTTGAAATAAAACCAATGGTCTTAATGGAAAAGATTAGAACGACTTTTAGGAAGTTGATTAATTCTTTTCTTATTTGCAGTAGTATTAACTATTATTAATTATTAATTTGCAGTAGTATTAACTATTATTATTAGTATTAAACATTTGAATTTCCATTTTCTTTTTAAACTATAATAATTTAATTTTAAACTAATAATCGTTTCTAAAAAATGTTTTATCAAATCAATATGATGTCAGCTCCCGCCTGTATAAAGTTGCAATACTCGCAAACATTTTAGAACGACTTTTTAACAGGATTTCTGTTGAATGCTTTGCAAATTGTATATAATTCTAGCTTTTCTAAAATTAAAAGCTTGAAAAGTGAGTTATTGGCTGATCTCTTATTTAAGGCATTCATTGTTAGTTTTGCCTATTTAAGAAAGTAAATGAAAACTGATATACTTATCCACGTAAATCGTACCTTCAAAAAGAAACAAATTCGATTCTATTACAGATCAAAATACTAAAAAAATCTGTCATTTGAACCAAAAATAAAATACCCTGCTGTATGATTAGGATTTAATATTTCATTTGCTTCTACTCATTCTCTGCATGCCATTATTCTTATTTTGTTTTATGACAAAAATACACAATTAAAAAAATTACTTACATGGAAAATTTTTGTTCAACTATAATTGAATGTTCAAATTTTCAGATATAATGAATTCGAACTGTCAACAATAGTTGAGTGATTCAATTGAATGTAATTTCGCTAGCATTAAATCATTAAAATTTCACTTTTTTTCGGGCTTCTAATCTACAGAATTCTAATCACTCTATAAATTGTTTTATTTCCATAGCAGTGATCAAGATGAAATTATTGCTAATAGGCGAAAAAAAAGTTTCAAAATTAAATTGCATGAAGTTCGATAAAAGAAAACAAATTAACACCTAGCGTAATTTGTTTTACAAACAGCAAAGATCTTAAGAAGTCAGAAAATTGCAAAAAAAGACAGAAAACATCATAGAATTCACGAATCTTTGAGTACCAATTTTTTGTTGTTGTTGTTGTTGTTGTGTGACTATTTGAAGCCAAATTTTTGCGCAGTAGCTTCTGAGGGTAAAGACCCCTGAGCACCCGAGGGCAGAAGTCTGACATCCAGCTCAAATGAAGATAGCACACACACACTCGCTTGCACTAACCCTTTTTATAGGGGGGGGGGGGCTCATTCACGCACCTCACATAGAGAACACAAAAAAGAGAACAATCATGCCCGAACCAGGACTCGAACCCGGAATGCCCAGATCACGGAGAAGATGCGCTACCCCTAGGCCAGGACGCCGGTTTGAGAACCAATATGTAAAATATAACCTTTACTGAAGAAGGAAAAGTTGAGACTAACTTTTATTTCTATTACCTATTCAACCAAAATAACAATAAATTAGTATCCAGTTTAAAACAAAATGGATTATTTACACGGTAATAATAAATTTTCAAACCTCATTGATTCAAAAACTCATTTTAACTATTGATACATAAATTTACAAGTATGTTAAAAGTTCGAATGTCTTTTGCATGTGTAGTTTTTAAAAACTCTCCTCGATGTTAAATTATCTACAGCATTCGACAAACCACTCGGAAACCCGCTTTCTTAAACTTTGATGAAATTATAGTTAACAATCACACAGCTTTTTATGGTATTGAACAGAAATCAAAGCTGTTTGCAATTCAAAATTTGAAATGTAATTACCAGAGCATAATCATCTTTTTTACTGCTCAAAATTCCTTCAAATATCAATTCTCTTTCGCACAGCACCAAGATTTACAATTGATTCCGCATGAAATATATAATATAATAAATTACGGATTGAAGGACATTTCGACAATAAGGATGTCAAGGTTTGCTAGTCATGTATGCAATTTTTGTTTGGTTTATAAAACTGATAAGAAATTTAAATTATTAAATTGAATAAATTCAAATTTCGTTTCATTTTTAGAACGAAACTGCGAATTATTTCGAATAATATTGCAGTATAAATTAGAATCTTTAGCATAAATATATTAAAGTCAATTTGATTCTTAATGCTGAATGGCTGATAAGATAATGCTATCAACCATTCTTAGAGGTAATCCCTTTCTTCCTGACGCATATGTAGAAAATTAGTTTTCTTCAAAAAGTTATTGAAGGTTTTTAAATGCAATAAATTTCAGCTTTATTCTCAGAATGGAATGATATTTATAATGTTAGAAAAGAAGATTAAGAACTGAAAAGAGCAAGAGAAAGATGCATTGCATTCAGCACAAACTTTTGGGGAATTATTGCGCTGTTTTCAATAGTAAATTTTAATGGAATACTTTTAAAATCATTAAATGAAATGAAAAGGCAATTTACCAGATTAATTACAAACAATTTATATATGTACTCCATGTAGTTTGTCCTAAAAAAATGGGAAAATCACACATTTTCTTAAATATTGCATTTGGATACATACTTTCAATAAAAAAATTTTTATAAATACGATAGGCAATTGTATAAATAAACTGCGGTTTCGATAGTGATTGATAATTAAAAGTTTCAAAAATTAAATTTTTAAATAGTCGCTGTATCGTAAAAATACTAATTAGTAAAATGTTTTTCTTATATTTATCTATCTATGGACACATAAAGTTTCACGCTTCTGTCTATAAAATTTGCTGAAATATTAAATAGCAAATTTATTGACACACACACACACACACACACATATATATATATATATATATATATATATATATATATATATATATATATATATATATATATATATATATATATATATATTCGAACTAGTGTTTCCTAACACATCTTCAAGAGTAATGCACATATCACAATAGCTTATTAAAACGGTTGTATCAAAATAGAATAATGTATTTATTAACTGTTATTAAATTTTTAAAAATGCAAATAACATATTAACTGAAAGATCTACAAAATTTTCAAAATGAATATTTTCGACACCTGAATAAAATTGCATTTTTTTTAAATACCTGCATACGTTGAAATTGTATTATGATTGCAAATTGTCAGCATTTCAAAATGCTCCTCATTACTGAAATATATCATTTTTCAGCAAAGTTTAATATTACGTGTACAATTGTCAGCAAAGGATTTTATTTTCTTCTTCGGATTCCATGAATTACTTGAAATATTCATCTTATAATTTTAAACGAGCAATTCTAGTGTATATATATAAATTTATTTATTTTGTTCAGTTCAATTATATTAACGTCCCGTTTTTCAAGCAACCCTAGGGTTATTTTAGGATGGACCTTGTAATTTTGAGCCGTGGTTTGACCATGAGGCTAACACCCGAGCTGCCATCTCCTCCTCCAAATTTCCACATTACACCAACAAGAAAACGTTTGGCCTCCACGGATTTAACATACACCAGACCCGCTTACTCTACGGTTCTTCGGCGGAATCGGGCCTGAAACTCTACGGTTCTAAAGCCGAGATGTTGCCAACAGGCCACCGAGGCCTTCATTTAGTTATTTTGCATACCTCGGAAACGGCTATAACGATTTGGACCCAATTTTGTATTTAGATAAGATTTTGCTTTTTTAAATTTATAACTATATAGGTCCTATATTTTTTGAAAAACACGAATTTATACACAAAAATATTTGTTATAACTATTAGAATACATTCCACAGCTTTGAAGTGTGAGTAGAGTAGTATAATGATCCGAACAACACGAATGATGAGTATGTTGCGGGTCCTCGTTTCGAGTGGCGCTTTTTGCTTTGTTTTATTTACATATGTATTTATATTTAATATTTTTGCTTTTTAAAATCATCAATATAGGCTCTTTCCAAAAAAGCGATTTCACACACACACACACACACACACACACAAAAAAAAACATTTTTTTATAACTAACTATTAGAGCCTTTTCCTGTCTGCTCTCACGCTGAAAATATCATTTAGCGTCCTCCGAGACCCGATTTCATCATAGCAAAACTGAGTAGAAGTTCAAAAATATAAGTAATGATAGATAAAGTGCAAAATGAATACTGTAATAAAGCAGATTGTCTCGG
Source organism: Argiope bruennichi (assembly GCF_947563725.1). NCBI lineage: Eukaryota > Metazoa > Arthropoda > Arachnida > Araneae > Araneidae > Argiope > Argiope bruennichi. The sequence goes on from NC_079154.1 coordinate 65,681,223, forward strand.
ATAGCATGTTAAAATAAGCGCATTCCTTATTTTTTAAAAATTTAAATGACAAGTTCATATGTAGGTAAGATTGAAAAATATTCATATGTAATAAGAATGTGATTCGTATCTAAATATTTTCTCAAAAAGAAAAAAAAAATGCCGAGTGAAGATCGGTTTTCCAGATATTGTTACTTTAAACATTACGTGTTATCTTCTCAAGTCGAAGTCGCATCTTCTTAACGAAGCCAAATGAATTTACAAATTATAAGCCAATCTATAAAAATTATCGATTTAAAAAGTATATTAATATAACTTCAAGTAAGAAGAAAATAGCACTTATAATGAAAGAATAATGAAAGTTTTGGCTTTTAGAAATCTGCCTTTAATAAATGCTTTCCTTTATATTCAGATATATTTCTCAAATATCTAAAATGAATAGTTCATTAATTTTCATGATTAGAAACTCCATAACTATCTTTCATGTGATAATTTAAACGGGTTTTTTTTCGATATTTTTTGTGTAAACATACACTATGTGAAAAAAATAGAAGGACACAAAATTTGTTTAGATAGATCAAGTACACTGATTTTTTTTCAGAACAATCTGTTCTAATTATCTGTTGTAATTTCCTATTTACAAATAGATAAATGTATCTGAAACCTGATACAAAAAATGCATTTCAATTAGAATGAAAAATCAGTTTTGACTATATCAAACTCTAGAAAAACGTAGAAAGACATTTCTACTTCTACATCACACGCTTTGATTACTTCAAAGATTCGATTTGGAAAAAAATTTCCGATACATCATTCAAAACTCTCTGAAGCTCAGCTACAAATTCAAACAGCTTTCCTTTCCCGTAAACGTGAAAAACAATCCTTGTCCATATAATCTTTACAATGTTGAGGTCCTGGCTTTTAGCAGACCAGGGCAAAACTCGAATATTATTTTTCCAAACCCATTTTTAACCCCATTAGCTGTGTGAATTGACATTCCATCACGTTGGAAAAACCAGTCATTTTCACCTAGATCGAAGTCACAAGGAAGAAGATATGTATTAGACTTGTATATAATCTGTGTGTTTTTGCCTGCCACTCAGGAACACTAAGCATGTTCTTCCATCGTATTGACTATCAACTAAAGTCAGGAACACTAAGCATGTTTCCCACCGTATCGACTATCAACTAAACTCTGGAACACTAAGCATGTTCTTCCACCGTATCGACTATCAACTAAACTCTGGAACACTAAGCATGTTCTTCCACCGTATCGACTATCAACTAAACTCAGGAACACTAAGCATGTTCTTCCACCGTATAGACTATCAACTAAACTCAGGAACACTAAGTACGTTCTTCCACCGTATCGACTATCAACTAAATCATTTAATTGCCTACTCCCATCTGTAAAGAGGTATAAATCTTTTCTTCATTATAGAGAATGGCAGTAGTATTGGTAACCAACTGGGCAGCCTAAATGAAACTTATTGCCATGGTAAAGTTCAAAATAATTTTCTTAACTATTATTTTGCGATATTAAAGAATCCAAAATTCCAGGTTTGAGAAAATTTTAGAAAAATACTGCTGTTTAAAAAAGTCTGGTCTGCGGGAAACATATTTAATTTTCAAACTATAAAAACACAATCGACAAAATGTTCGACAAGTAGCATATTAGCTTATTGAATTTCGAAATGTTAATGATAATTTGCTTATACGTCAAATTGTTTTATTCTTTTATCATAAGATACATTAAAATACAATAAAATAAAAAATAACTTTAAAATGTTAAATAAGGACATTTACTAATAACATTGATAAAATAAAGAAATTGTATTTCCTTACTATAAAAAAAAGAATATGTCCAATGATAATTTTACATATATATATCTTCATATGAAACACAGTAAGTAATGGGGATCTATCGATGTTTTGCAAAAGACTTTTTATGGAAAAAAAACTCTGTAAAGTTTAATGATTTTTAAGGTTATAGTAACTGAACGAAATATCAGTAATTATAAAACTAGCAACTAGTTTTAAGCTCTATGTCATTCCATTGATAAAACTAATTCATCTGGGTTTTAATATATTTCTTAATTTTTTCACACGTTTCCAATAAAAAAAAGAATTCTTTTGAAATGAGAAAATATTTGAAGAATTACGCAAATTTTGCTTTTTCTCTGTTGAGCAAACAGCATGATTCAATTTGTGCTCTAAAGGTATTAACAGCATAGAAAAATTCAAAAACACTTATTATAGGATTGCCATAAAGAAATAAGGATTTCTTCAAAAAAAGATTAATTCAGTTTGAATTTTATGAATATATACTTGGCATTACATACAAAATATGTGATAACAATGAATTTTATTGGAAAAAAATCAATAAAATTCATTTCCACATTCATTTATTGTTTAGGAATTTAAAAAAAGGCATTTAAAAAAAATCATAGCTGGCGGAAGCTTCGTTTCTGCTTCAGAGAACAAAAGAATATCAGATGGCTTTAAATGACTTGACACGTAATATTTTTTCCTTTCAAATAAACTTAAAAGTTCATGGTCGTTTACATACTTATTTTTGTTTTAATCTCATTGTTTAGAGAATTTCATCCAGGTATTTGCTGTCACTGATTTCAAAAGTCCCATTTCATTTTGTATATAAACCTCGAATGTCAGAAAAGGAACATTACTTCAGAAATTTCTACTTGCATATCCGCTGCATTCGTGTTAGATTGATATTGCAAATCATGCATTCTCTCACCGTTCTTTGCTTGATTCTTTCTCTACTTGTCATATGCGATTATACAAGTGGTAAACCTGACAATGAAATGGATGCAAAGCATCATCACCACCACGATCATGGTCATCATCATCATCATCACGGTCATCATGACCATCATCATCATCATCACGGTCATCATGACCATCATCATGGACATCATCACCATAGGCATGCATTAGAGGAAAGACATCATCATGGTCATCATGACCACCATCACGGACATCATCACCATCATGGTCATCACCACCATCATGGACATCATCATTAAAAAAATGTATTAGGAGTGAGTGTATATTTCTATGTGAACCGTTGATATCCTTACAAAAAATTTTCATTACATTTACTGAACATTAATTTACAAGAATGTTCCTTAAGAATTATATGAATCTTGTAAATTAAAGAAATTAAAATGCTTTTTTTGCTCATTGGAAATGTTGCAATTTAATTCATTTTATGTTAGAAATATGTTGACATTTTTCAGTTGAAACTAATCTTTCATTTTTAATTTAGGCGGGAAAGACATTGACAAGAAAGATTTTAAATACTCAGTGCAATTCGCCGAAAATAATTAGTTACATTATCAGAAAAAAATTGATATAGTTCATTTTAAAAAGTGAGTTTGTCAGATCCATGATTTATAAAATTATGTAAATTTTCAATATCTCAATAAATTTTTAATCTAAATCTTACGAAGATCTAAAGAGAAGAAATACGAAAAACTCATTTTACATGTTTACTATATATTTTTTTATTAAACCTTAGGCATCATAGTTTGCCCTCTGATTTATGAATAAAATTATAATTCATTTGTTTAACTTCATAATAACAGGTACCTGAATAATTTGTATGACGTCGACAGTATGTTTATTAATTGTGGCAAAAAGATTCGGTATTTTTTTCAAATGTTTATTCAATAAATTGTTGACTTTTTTTCAAAAGTTAATTGAAACTAAAAAAAAATTCTTTATTAGTAGTCTATTTTTTCTTTACTTTTATTGCAACTGCTTTGGAAAAAAATATACAATGAATTGATCGAACTAACATAATTACAACAATTAAAATTATATATATATATCAGTATCCAGAATGGTGGCATAAAACAAAAGATATAAGCTTATTGGTCAAAATTATTACATAGCCTTCATAATAATTTCCCCCGACAGTTGTACACTTCTACTAACGTTTCTTTCAATCTTTAAAATATGCCATGAAGTTGTTTTTTGTGAAACCCTTTCAGAGTTCTTGGCGAATTTTCTTTTAACTAAAAGACTTAAAATGGTGATCATAAAACAACAATTTCAACCACTGAAAAAGAAAAGGCCATATAGTGCCACATCAGAAAGAAGCTTGTGAAACCACATTTCATAGACATATTTTTTGCAAAAGTCATGAATAAAATAGGCATTGCAGAAATATGCATTGTCTTTTTGCAAAACCCATACATTATTTCTTCATAGTTTTTATTGTTTTCGACGATTTCTAAATAAGAATTGTACAATAATGCTTTTATTTGTTAAATGACAATAATTAAGCACTAACTATCTGATATGCTTGGCATGTTATTGCTAAGATGAAGTAGAAAGTGATTCATGTATGAGAGATTCTGTCTTCTTTGAACTTTTTATTCCTTTCAAGCATTCCTGCTTTTGATGAGCAATTAATTTTAAATGCTTTTTGAAACATTCCAAATATTTTTATTCGTAAATATTCTTAGCGAAAATAATTTTTAATGTATATTCTTTATTATTTGTATTTATCATTTTAGAAAATCAATTAATTAAAATTTCTTATCTCATTAAAATCTCATTTATTTTTAGAACAATAAAATGAAATAAATTCATGACTGTTTTCAGATGTTTATAGAAGTCGTAAAATCGTTTGATATAAGTTTGAATAACATATTTTCTGTACATTATTATAGATGCATTTTAAATGAAGCATTTCGTATATATATTTTGATCATAGTCATACGCATAAAAAATTCAAAATTTATATCTGTCTTTAGGGATTTTTTTTAAAACTGATTTGAAAATTTGACTTTTTTAAGGCAGAAAAGGCTATTTTATGATGTGATTGAGCTATACAGAGGGGAAAAAATTATACAGTTTCTTTCTTCGATATTTTGAAATGTTTCTATTTGGTAGGTTCTTTATTTTATGAAATATATCATTTATTAAAATAAAAATAGCTAAATTGAAAAACTATAAATTTCTTACAAAAAAGGAAACATTGTAGGAAAAATATTTAAATATCAATACTTGCTGTTTTATTTGAAAAAATAAGGGAATAATAGCTTATACAATGAAAATAAATTATTAGTATTTTATATGTAATCACCTTAATACTTTATATTTAATGAATAATAAGCATAGACTATTGGGAATTTGTTGGCCTATATAATAGGGTCGATTTAAAATAATATATATCTTCCATTCTATTATTTATCGCAGAAAATTGTAGCATTTTTCTTAAAGAACGTCAATAACTTTTTTATTAATTTTTCTTCCTAAAATGCAATGTCATCTTTTCAAAAAAAAAAAAAAATACGAAAAGTTATAACATTAACTTATAATAAAAAAAAAGAGAAAAAAAAATCCTCTATCATTCTTGAATGTCGCTCTTTTTCTTGTAATAGTAGCAAATGGAAAAAAGAATTTAAAAAGAATACTAAAAGCGTTCTTTCATAGACAAAAAAAAAAAAAAGGCAAAAAATCTTTCCTCCCAGAATGATTTTTGGAGCGTCTGTCTGATGGCAGATCTTCTGATGGTAATGTCCACCATCAAGGCAATGACACTTGCGGTCGTTCCAGGGAAAGCCCTTGTGACGTTTTCAGCTCTCAGAATATCTTTTCAAGAAAAATTCATCTCCATTATGTGGAGCGGCGTAAGCACAACAAGAGATTTCTCGGAACCTGTCCATTCCTTTGGAGTTTTTCTTTTTTTCCTTATTATTATATCAAGAGAGAATTTGCTGGATAAAAAGAGATTTCGAGCTTCTTAGCGGAAATATTACATGACATGAAGCTGAAGCTCTATGGTAAATTTGGATATGTTCCAAAACTGATAATAAAAGAAAGAAATTCAAAAGTATAGAATCTGAGAGGAAAGTAGAAATCTGAGAATAAGTATTATTTATATATATATTTTTTTCTGTGTTAACATTTTTTTACGATTTTTTTGGAGTATTTTGGAAAATAATTGATCCAAATCATTATTGTATCTGATAATCAATGTTCAATAAATTATCCGATGAAACTAGTAAGTGTCTGAATAAAACGAAAATTCTTAAACGTCAAATCGCATTCAACGAAAATAAAATGGAATGAATTAGTTATTCAATCCAGTTAAAAAACCATCTGAAATGATTCTCATATCACTTATTAACTTACCATTTTTTAAGGTGATTACTATAATTTCAATCGCAAATGTTTTTCTTAAAACTCAATTATGGTTCATTGATTTTTTGTTATTTTAAATTAGAGCATCTTATGCAATGAAAAATTGCCGTGTGATGAACTGTTTTCTATTAATAGGATATGTACATTACAAAATATACATTCGCTCAGCAGAAAAATTTAAGAAAATTTTTATATTTAATAAAACATTTTAAAAACCACTTACAAATTTAGTTTTCCGAAGATTTGAAATTCATTTCCTACAGATTAACTGAAATTTGATCTCCAGACAATAAATGAACCCACCTTCAATAGGAATAGTGCATTTAATTTTTAAATATTCAGCTGAAATTATCTTGATAACTTTGTTTAAAAAACTTCTTTGACCAATATTTCAAAGACCATCATTGCATTCTTGATTTGTTTTATGATCTCAAAAGACGGAATATTATAAACGGTTTTCCACTGGTTTTCTGATGTATAAGAAATTTGAGATTGGATGCATTTGTATGTCATTGAGGATAATATACTATTTCATTTATCGATAAATTTAATGGAAGCTTTATTGCAGTTGCCCTCACTTGCCAATGAATAGGTGAACATTTGATCATCATATTAATAATAATTACATTAATGAATTATGAAATGTATTAAAGATTAAAAGTGGAAAATTATCAAAATTATCCGAACAAGAATCTAAAACATAGTCTGCTATTTAACGCTTATTCTACTGACAGCATTTGGAAACATAAATATTTTATAATAATCGTTATAATTAAAATCTAAGCAAATAATTGTTTAATAAAAGTTGTTTCAAATCGAGTGATTGCTTAAATGATTCATTTAGAACATTAAATGAATCTGAGAACAGTACGTATATATAATTAAAAGTGCAAATATGCATTTATTAATTTGTCATATTCTGAAAACGATTTCGTTATTCCTCTGAAGGCTTACAGATTAAATAAATATTTTTAAAAATTATACATTTTCGCGAATCCATTAAGGGAATAATTAAAACGATTTTTTTGTACTATCGGAACACAAAATAAATTATTCGAAAATAACAATTGCTAAGAATTGTTCGTTCTAATTTTGTTCCTCTTTGACATATCCTTGTTTAGCTAAAAAAACTAATTTCTGATAGAGTACAAATCTGGTTTCGTAATGAATTACTACTGAATATTAATTGCATTAGCATCACAGGAAAAAGTCCATTAATCAGAAAAAATAAAGCAAATTTCTTTAATTATTTAATATGTGTGATTATTTGCATCTGTGTTAGGAAAAATGAAAACAGTAGAAAGAATGTTATTTAAAAAAAGAAAAAAATTATAATCTATAAATTTAATGAATAATATTTGTTCACTTTTACTAATAAATTAAGGCTGAAATGTACAATTTTCATCGCGATTTTTTTTAAAGTTAGTTTTAAAAGCTGTAAAAATGATTATTTTTTATTTGTCCAGTTCAATCGATTCAGGTTCCATTCTATTACTTGCTCGAATATGCGAAGAGGGAATATGTGAAAAAGTTTTTGGGAAACCATTCCTGCTGTTTTATTTACTTATGGTTAAATTTTTAATTTGCAAATTAACAGAGGGGTAATTACTCCTTAAGAAATTTATTAAATCGCAAATGCGAATGATGTCTTATATTCAAGAAGCGTAAATTAACTTTATGTTTAATCATGGTATTAATTTTCGTTTTTGATACAGTTATTAATATTAGAAAAATAATTTTAATATCTACGTTAAATTTGCTATGAAAACAAGAATCACTAAAGAACAATGGCAATAAAGACAAATATAATTCTACAAAAAATATAAATAAATTCTAAGTCGATATATTAAAAGCTTTCGTCCATACATGAAAAAAAAAGTTATTCTTCGGAAATTATTTCTAGTAATATCTATCTGATGGCAGATCTTGTGATTTCGATGACAGCCATCATGACAACGATACTTCTGGCCATTCCAGAAAACTCTTATCACGTTTTAGCCTCTCCGGAGTATTATTTATGGGAGAAGTTTCTCTTCTATAAGGTGAGATGATATAAACACGATGTAATATTTCTCTTCGCCAAGATCAGTTCTTTGATACACTTTCTTGTGATATCGAGAAAGATTAGGCAGGATGAAAAAGATATTCGAAGTTTTTTTCTGACTGAAACACTGCAACGGACGCAGCTGGAGTTTGTCGATAACAATAGACGTCTTTTAAAGTTAAAAAGCAAGCAATTCGCAGATATGAAATTTGGAACAAAAAGAAGAAAAAAAAATGGTTTTCTCAGTATGTTTTCGCGATATTTTCCACTTTTATTGAAGAATGGGCAGGAACGAATTCGTGCGGGTTTTGTCAAAAGTATTCCGACAATCAACATTATATAAAATTAGCTGACGAATGACAGTGTAAAAATATGATTGAAATCCAGTATCTTATGAAAGCCAACTTTGTAATAACTTTATTAAAGAATATAAGATTTGGTGAAATTTCGAATAATTTTTTATAAGTAATTAATTTTATCTTCAACAATGAATGAAAACAAAGCATTTATAATTTCTTAACTAATGCAGCGATTAACGACATTTGAATAAAATTCAAATTAAAGTTTGAACCCATTTAATTTAATGCGCACGATATTTTTTTTTTTAACTCGCTCAGATTATTTGTTTCTATGGCCAAAGTTTTGTCGTTGATTTTTAAGCGCTTATAATTAAATTGATTTATTTCGCGCTTGTGAAGATGGAATTTCGTAAACTACTTTTCCCTAATTTCCTATTATTGCATTACTTTCCTAACTACAGTATTATAATTAATTTTTTTTTACTCTTATTCGTTCTCGAGAAAAATATGCTAATACCGTGATTTCGGTACTGTAAAGCTAAGAATTTAAATTCTTTGGAATTTTTGTTTAGTATTATTCAGTTATAATGAATTTCTATTCACTATTCTCTGTTTCATAAAAATACAATAGCAAATTTTTATTTGAAATCGGAAGGTTTGACTTTTTGCAAACCCCTCATTTTTCTACTCAGGTTAACGTATTAAGTATGGAATCCATATATGCGATGAAAGGAAATTTCCAAAATATTTTTTGATATAATATCAATGATTACAATAAAATCACTGTTAAAACTTTATCCATTTAATTGAACTGTAATAAAAATTGATTAAAAAACGCAAAAAATAATTCTAATAGTAGAAAATAGTAAATAAAATGAAAGCTCAAAACAAAGTTCTCAATTTCTGAACTGTTTTCCTATATATTACATATAACATTTAAACTCTATAAAAAAGGAATTTGAGCTTTCTTTGCAATCTCAGCTAAAACTGCGATTAGAATGACAAATTTTAAAACGCGGAATGTGTTAAAGAATTATTTCGATAAAGTAATAAAAATATATCTAAAAGAAAAAGTCTTTTCGCAATATCAATAACAAAATATTTACAGAAGAAACGAAACATTGTTTTCAAATATTGTTCATTGGAAATATTGGTTTTAAAAGTTCAAAGAAAACTGTTTCTGAAACATTGTTTTTTCAAATGATTACTGATAATCTGTTGACAAGAGATCTAAGTTTGAAAAAATCATAATTTTGGTTAAATTTTCAAATGTTTGATGATTTTTAAGAAAAATAAAAAATAATCAGTTTTGCAATTTATGAGATGGGGAAAAAAAAGATGACTTATGTTTCTAGTATTATTTATATTGGCAGGAAAATTTTTTTCTGGCAGCTTGTATTGCATTTAATTTTATTTTCATGTTTGATGACGAAAAAAAGTCAGAAATATGTTAACTTTTATATTGTCTCGAGAATATAGAATTTAAAAATTAGTAATAAAACAAAAAAAGTTTTAGGTTCGAATATTTTATTTGCTTTTTTCACTTGCCTTTTTCCCTACTGAGTATTACTTAGCATGACATCTTTTTAAGAAATTGAATTTTAAATTCACAAAGATAACTAAAGCTAAGAAATTGCAAGGAATCTTTTTAGCACTAATATTTATTTCTAATTTGTTATTCATACATTATTATTGCTATTTTGAAAACATGAAACCATTTATTTTTACCATTTATTGAATAAAAATTTTATGCATAAAATATATCAATGCTATTAAAATCATGAGAGCTATTTCTATTCGTTGCTTTAATGCAAAATTTAGTCATTTTTTTTCAAATTTGTTTTTTGTAAAGATTTATTCGTCTTATTCATTTACAAAATAAAAGGATAATATTTGCCATCTTTTAACTCACCGCCAAAATACAATCAGGAGGAGATTCTTCCATTTTTTTTTTAAATTGAAAGAAGCTTCTTGAAAATTACGAATTGATCGTATACTTAATTTATTTACAAAATAATGTCTCTAAGCACAAACTTCTAAACTTAAAAAAAAACAACAAATAAAAAAACTCTTTTTTTTTTGTACCTTTAAGTTGCGAATATATCGGACAAAAGTTGGAAATATTCCAGATTAATTGCTTTAGTTCATTTCCTACTATATGATTCTGCAACGTTAAAAAAGTAAAGTATATCGAATTTTTTAATATTTTATTGGATAATAAGAATTTATTGAAAGTCTAAAAATATTTATCAAGATGAAAATAAATTATGATCAAACGAAAACCCTTTCTCATTAAATCTTTATCGAATATCATATTTCAAAAATTTCTTACTAAATTGTTTAAATCGTTATTCCAACATTGAAGAAATTTTTTTTAAAATTAACGACGTTCAATTAAATGTATTCATTATTGGAACTATTCTTATTATGGGCATATTAACCCCCTTTGCATACAATGAAAATGTCCGATTCTTTTACTGAAATATAAGAAATTTTTGAAATTTAATTTTAAAAAAATCAAAGAAGGAATTAATTTAGAAGGCAAGTATCAATTGAAATGGCAATAAATGTCTAGAATATATTGTGCAATCCAATTACGCGGTTAAATAAATTCTTAGGTCAAAAAAGACAGGAATTAATGAATAAAATATTTACCCACTTATTTATATTGTATATGAATTAAATAGGAACATAATTTACATTGGAATTGGATATATTTTATTGTAGGAATACATTGAAAAAAAAACTTCACATTTAAAAGAATAAAGCGAAATATTTATTCAAATTTTTTAAGCCGTTATCAAATTGCACATTATGTTTATAAAGAAATTTTTAAAAAATCATTAATTTTCTAACGTTTAAATTTTAAAATGCGAAATAATAGTACGTTTCAGATGACAACATAATATTTTAAAATATTCATAGTTTAAACATCATTTAACCGGCTAATTTTAATTAATTTCGTCATAAGATAAAAAGCATTGTCTAGTAGTGAATTTGAGAAAATTTATTATAAGATTCAAAAAATATTTTAATAATCAATTATGAATCCTATTAAGAAAGGAAAAGAAGAAAAAATAAATAAAAAAATAAATGTAAACTCCTTTTAATGCACTTATATATAGAAAAATTTATTAAATTTTAGGTGTCAAAAAATGTAAAGTAAGGAACTCTTAAAATAATACAATAAGGAAATTACACTACAGTGAATATTAAAGAAATGAATATTATTAAATATTTATTGAAAATTAATGTATATTATGAATGTGAATAAAATCTCAATTATAGAATATTTATATTGGCACTTCATTTTTGTGTAATTTTCTTAAACTCTTAATTTTGGATAGAAAACATTCCCATTTTAAGATATTAATATTAAAGTGTTTTCCAAAAATCATTGCTGCTTTTTATTTTTATTATACAGAAATTTCAACCATTTGTATGTAAACAAGAATAAACTGCAGTACTGCGTTATTATATAAATCAAATAAACTTGCAAATGAATTATAATATACATTATCGTACATTTTAAAGAAGAAATATTTTAAAAGGTTGGGGAGAAAAAAAGCTTCGAATATCTAAATATGAATAATTTATTTCAAAGTTTTCCTAAAAATTTATTCAGTTCGTACTGAATAGTTCCCTCTATACATTTTTAAATGAAATTTAAGGAAATTGAGTAATTTTTTTTTTTTTTGATCATCTCTACTGATCATAATGATGGATATGGGTATGTGTGTGCTTACATGCAGGGTTGCATGTCTGTATTCTGACACTCTACAAGCCAGATTGTTTGACCTAGAGCTTCCAAACTTGGCCCAGATATGCTTTGGAGGGTGGGAATGTGTCCTCGGAGCGTTTAAAAATTTTTTAATTAGAATTTTAATTAACTGAAAAATAGTTTGATGACTTCAGAAAATATTCTCACAGAAAAAATTATTTTTATACCATTTAAAAGACTAAAAAAATTTCTCAATGATGTTAGTTACTACAAAATTCTTTATTTTAGATTTAATTAATTTTGAAAATTTTTGAGTATCACAACAAGTCTTCATCAAATATTTGGTTGCGTAATTTTCTTGTTTTGTTTAAAGCTAAAAAATGATCATGTTTAATATCTCAGTTTAAAGGACGAATCAAAAAATGACGTTATGATACTTCCAAGTAAATTTACAGATGAATCATGCATAATAGAGCTATGATATCATATAACTTGTTTCCATTAGAATAGTTCATATGTACAATGAACTGTATATATATATGAGGCTATTAAAATAACACAGCTTTTGTGTCCGACAATTTTATAAAGTCATAGATATGGTTTTATCTGAACAATTGTACTGAAATTAAGTATAACTAATATCTCCGGTGAACCAGCTGGTCTCCAAAGGCGATTAATAGAATAATAATAATTAGTTTCCGACAATCGATTTTCAACTAACCGCATTTATCAACACAGCATAAATATTGTTAATTACATAAGATACAACAATAACACTTATTTTTCGCAGAAAAACATTGGCTAATGTTGAAGAAACATTTCAATTGATTTGATGAAATATGCAAATGGAATTTCTCTGTCTTTTTCAGGAAAAGGAAAAACACCGAAGAATTGTAATATAGGAATGCTTCCTTGCTAAATCCTAAGAAAACGTTTTCGAGAATATGAGAAATTAGTATTTTTAAAATGAATGCAGAAATCTATTTTTACATATTTTTTGCATGACGCTCATTACCTTCTGTATATTGTGTGTTATTATCCAAGGAAACTTAAAAGAATTCAGGAACATACTATCATAGATTTCAAAATTTCGCTTTTGTTTTCTTATACAAAAAAGGCTAATGAGTTGAACATGATATATCACTTCAGGACTTTCCTTAGTATAAATCTGGATAATATTTTCATACTTTTTTCTGAAATCATGATTGATAATTTTCTCATTTTCGTATTCCATTCCACATCTGCCAATCACAAAACATTTGTTATATGGTTATCATAACTATAACCATTATCATCACGGACATCACCACCTCGAAAAAAATTGCAATAGAAGTAAGATAGCAGCATCGCTACCATAGACATTCTAACTACTAGCTAACAAGATCATCATGGCCAGAGTCTATTGATAGTCTTTTTTGGTTCTAAAGCTGTATAAGTTCCCAAAGATAATCCAAGATCTCTTCTTTAGCAACTTCCTAATCGGTTCGTATCTTTATACATGTTCATCATGATGAAATAAAATATATTCGTTAAGGGACATTTTTTTAACAAGGAAATGTTTAAAAATATTTATATATATGAGAGAGAGAGAGAGAGAGAGAGAGAGAGAGAGATTAAGGTTGAAAGATGAAATCACATTCTGCCTTCATTTACAGCAAAATATTTAAAAAAATCAGCTTCAGTCATAAGCATGAAGCGTTGCAAATGCCAAACTCTTCTCTGTTTTGTACAAATACTGTTTAGAACAGTACAGTATCCATTTTAAACAAGAACAGTATCCATTTTTAAAAAGTAAGTACTTTTAGAACAAATTTCAACTTTTAAGCATTCAGAATATTAACGAACCCATTAGCAAGAAACAAAATGAACGTAATATTATATATATATATATTTGTTTTAACATCACAAAAAAAATATACACATCAGTTAAAAAATGCTTGTTCTAATTTTAGCTCTTACTTTAAATACTCTTGTTCCCTACAGAATGAATTTTACACTCTCAAAAAAACACGCAAAAATCATTTATCACTCCGGATTAAATGAGTGTCTGTTTCGTGTGAATAAACCATTTATTTGGAAAGACCACGTGATAGATTTGTTTGTTTATGCAGTTATTTATGCTAATTTATATATTCACGTTTTTCAATTTAAAAAAAGTGAAGATCTTTCTATTTCGACGAATAAATGTAACGAATATGTTTTCCTGTATTTTTAATTAATAAATTTTGTTATTATTTATTTATAAATTAAAGATAACATACTTGTTTTAATGGATATTGATTCTTCCATTCAGCTTTAACTATATGTAGTGCAAGATAATAACGACGAAACAAAAATGTATGCTGAAAATATAGAAACAAACATCGTACTGGAATTATGGAACTCAAACTCTGTGCAAAGACGCTGAGCGTTTTTAAGATAACACAATACAAACTCAATTAACAAGAATTAATTAACAGAAGGATTTTTGAACACACTATTTGAACACACTTGCACTAGCCAAATAATATTATTCGGAGATACTAGGGTCCACAGTATTAGCGAGAAATTTGACTCAACATATTCGATTTCTAATAGTTACCAAGAACTTCTCGGATATATACAACTACAGTGATGGATTAAGTCACCTCTCGTAAGATGTATATCAGTAAATTAAAGTTTCCACAAATCTTGAGTGTTATTTCTAAATATATTTGCAATACGTTCTTATGACAACTGCCTTTTGTGCTTAGCATGTGTGATAAGTTATTATGTCACTTTTGATTGTCCAAGATAGCTGACTTATTTTGTAGATATTATTATCAATCACTCAAAGTAGAAGCCTTCCTTTTTATGTGTCAAAGTTAAATAAGTTTCAAACGTTAAATAATCTATACTTGCATTTAGAAATGTTAATAGATTTATTCAAAAAAATTCTCGGTCAACTTATAAGATATCCACAAATCCCCCGGGGGGCACCTCGAAATGAGGATTCGATTCTTCCGGCATGGTGGTGGATCTCACCACCCTGCTGGGTACACTAATAGGTGGGGAATCTGACTCCTCCCATCGATGACGGGACGTACTTCCTTCGGGGAGGGTTGTACCGTGGCCGGTGGCGGCCCTTAGGTATCAACCACAGTTCCCGCCAATGTTGCTATTGCGGCGGTCCGGTCATTCAGTTTTTATGGTTTAAATCCGTGTGCCTTCGTGGCGTGTCGGAGAGTTCGATGGCTGACTTATAAGATCTCCACTTACTGATATATAAATGCAGTGTATTTTCAGGAAAGTGTCACTATTTTCTTTTTTTCAGCCCTGCAATTATAGCTATAGGGAAAATAATCACAGAATTTAAGATAGATACACAGTAATAATAATAATTTGTTTGCTTAATGCATGATTAGATATCCGTGTGTGTTTTAAATATTATAAAACGTCAAACATTTGGGAGCCATTTCCATCGACACCTCTCTCTCTCTCTCTTTTTTTTTTTTACTTTTTAATTTTTCACATACAAATTATTGTAATCGTCAAAAATTCGAATACGAGATTTTGACGAATTTCCACGCTTCAGACATCTCCGACTCCGAAAATTCCATTTTTGGTATTGTCTGTCTATCTGCGAACAAGATAAACTCAAAAACCTTTGAGGTAAAAAGAGGAAATCTGGTGTATACAATTACGGCTAAATTTATAGATATCCATCAAATTTTGAATAAAATCCATTCACAGGGTGTCTGTCTGTCTGATTTCTCGAATACAAGTGAACTCAATAACTACAAAAAGCAATATTTATATAACAATGGTACACCGGTTTGAAATCTTAAGAAGAGACAGTTATTAAATTTTCAACCAAATCCTTCAAACAATTAACCGTATGTCGGTCTGTACTTTCGCATGTATATAAAGGCAGTAAGTCAAACGCGATGCTTTAAATCAAAGAAATTCAGTATATTATTTCGTGATTACAATTGTTGTTTTATGTCAAATTTTGATTTTAATTGACCGGCAAAAATATAAATACATCATCGCACGATATACAAGGCATGTTCAAATGAAAAGGTACGAAACGACACTGTGGGTATAAATGAAGACTTCATTCAAAGTATACATCATAGGCCTCAGCACAACTGTCTAACTCTTTAATGAGCCGAAGGATTCCTTGTTCCCAGAATTCCTGTGGCCGCGACGAAACCCAGTCCTTCTCAGCGTCCTTGAGTTCGCCCTCCGAGTAGAAGCGCTTCCCTTTCAGATGTTATTTCAGGGGACCGAACACATGAAAATCGCAGGGCGACATATCCGGGCTGTAGGACGGATGGCTGATCTACTTCCACTTGAAACTTGGTCAGTTCCCGGTGTGTGACCCTGCAGACGTATGGACGTGCGTTATCATGGAGCAGAAGTGCATAGCCCCAGTCTTTTGTACTTGATGGGCCTGCGTAGTCTTCGGAGTGTCTCACAGTACACGTCGGAATTGATGGTTCTTCTGTGCTCGAGAAATTCAACAAGTAGCATCAATTGGACGGCGCTCCTTATAAGATCATCTGCTCTCTCCTGCGCAAGCGGGCGCCCACGAATGCTCTGATTTAAGCCGGAACCTCCAATCGCATCCCTAGGTGTCTCGCTACTTTCTCCCATAGCGGCATAGGTAAATATGTTAAGTTGTTACGACGTTTCGTACCTTTTCATTTGAACACCCCTTGTATATATAACAAAAATGCTAGATTGACACCAAAATTCGTATTTCGTAACTATCCTTTACCACTGCCATGCAAATCACTCGCGGTCTTACCAAGAACTTAATTAAAAAATATGCGAGAACGTTTCAGGAACATACTCCCGCTGCCTTATAATTTGTAACTTTCATTTATGGGTAAAAATAAATCCATTTTTTACAACATGAATTCTCAATCGCATTTTTCTAAATAAAACGTAATTATTTTTGAAAAAAATCCTTTAATGATTTTAACTTTTCAAGATATTTATTTCACTAAATAATCTCAAATTTAAGAAATTAAATACCAATTTTAAATTAGCATGCCCAATCAGTTATATAAAATATTGATACATTATATGATAAAAATGGAGTTCTCCTAATATTTTATAAGCACGTTAGAAAAAGTTTATCAGAGCTTTGATCGTCGATTTAAATGGGCAAAAAAATATCGATACTGTTGTATACCACTTTAACAGAGAAAACATCTCTCGCAAAAAGAATGGAGACTCGTCTCCCACATTTCCTTTATAAAGTAGGATTCCCTTTTTTTTTAACGAAAAAAAAAATATCAACGCAATCAGCAAAAAACACCCGTTTTTGCTATTTTCTGGAAAAAGTAGCAAAGAGAATATATTTTTTCTTCAGAAAAGTATATTCCGAGCGTTTTTATTGATAGAAAAAAGGAGGCGAAGATGCTTTTCTTCTGAAATGATTCTTGGGACGCCTGTCTGATGGCAGATCTTCTGATGGTGATGACCGCCATCAAGACAACGACACTTGTGGTCATTCCAGAAAAGCCCTTGTGACGCATTTCGGCCCATGGAATGTCATTACTGAAGGAAGTTTCTGTCTCATTACGTGGAATAGTGTAAATACACTACTGGATTCTTCGAAACAGAGCCCTTCCTTTGAAGCTTTGTTCTCGTAATGCCGAGAGGGGTTTCATCAGATAAAGACTGAACTGTTCTCAGTTTCAAATATTGTAACAAACTCTGAGGGAGTTTGTTGCTAACTTTGGATGTACTTTAAAACTAATTTAAATAAACGCTATTCAAAAGTACGACTTTTTATACAAAAACGTGAAGCGCAGCGTAAATGCTATTTATTGATTATTTTTAAAGATCCTCTTTTCTTTTTACCTATGTAGTTGAAAGGTTGATTAAGGGTTATTTGATGTTAATAGATGTTATATAAAGTCATCGTAGGAAAAACGTAGTCATCAATAAATAATAATGTAAAAACGATATTGAGATACCATGTTTGATGATGGAAATACTTTTATATTAAGATCGCTAACAATCTGATGAGTTAATAATAGAATTTATTCTGCATCCTTATAGCATGTTTCCAGAGCTTTTTATCATGTGAGAACATGATGTTGATTTGGTTTGGGGGTTTTAAAACCTCAACATGCAAGGGCAGAAAATAAAGGGTAGAGTAGTAAAAAGTTATTGCACAAAAAAGAAAAAAAGCACTAAGAAGAAAATGGAAATTAACGAGAAACAGTGAAGGAAGGTATCGAAAGTTTGTATTATATTATATATTTAAATTTCAGTTTTTCTAGACGATAAAAAAAAGTTTTGGAGCTAGAACAATTTTGTGATGGGGGGAAAAAAACCATCGCTTTTCTAAAAATTGACGATTGCGCATACATTAATCAAGTGATCATTCCAAACCTGTTTAAGCTGGATTTTCGCAAAAAAATTTTTTACCATCGAAAATTTTTTGTATTTCGAATGATTTTAAGATGGTTGGGGGAACCATTGTTTTTAAATATTGACTCATGCATAATAAGTTAATCACGTGATTATTTCAAACCGATTTGAGCCGTTTTTTTTAGAAAAAATTCTGACCTAAAGAAACAAATTTTAGAACTCGATTGATTTTCAGACGATCAAAAGCCATTGCGTTTCTAAATATTGGTGATTGCAAAATCTGAGTCATGTGAGAACTTGATATTTTTCTGTCGGATTTATACCAAGTGTCTTAAAAAAATAATGTTCTAGCAAGAAAACTTAAAATTTGCAATAGCAGATTTTTTTTTTTTTTTTTGTCTTGAACTGACATTTTTTTTATTATTATTTTGTCTACATAGCAACCGTTTCAACGCCATTTGCAGCTTTAAACTCTAATAATTATCTTAATAGGACATAGTAATGGATATTTGAATTTTTTTAAATATTTATCTCTCTTACTGTAATAGTGAAAATTCTATTTTTTTCTTTATCTTTACTATATATTTTGAAATTTTGTTAAAATTATAACCATTGTCGATTTCTCCTTTCACGAACAGGAAGGGATTAAAAAATATTGAAAAATTAAATTAAAATTCTTAAAAAAAACGGCTTTATCTCTAAAACAGTTCATAATTATTTCGTTGCATTTTAGAAAATTGTCTTTTTTTATGAGCGATTTCTAATTTAAAAAAAAAATACTTATAATAGCAGATGAGTTCCCATCGTAGCAATTTGAAAGGGAAATAAGAAAAAGAAAAAAATACTAAGGGGGAAAAAATGGGATGAAATCAAGTGAGCAAAGGTAAGCCTTAGACTAGAGGAAAAATGAATAAACAAAACAAACAAGGTCATGCGCCAGAGCCTTGCCTATACCAAGAGCAGCCTCGCAACCTCTCAACTCAATGGATGAAATCTTGTCTTTGTCGCTTTTTGCTATGTGCAGTGAAAGAGTTTTGTTGTTTTCTGAGCTGGTCTCCAAACAGCCCGAATATGAGTTCTCTTACTTAATGGTTCATTTTCGGTCTTTATTTATTTCATTTCCGTTGCCCATCGAACTCAGTGTGGATCAATAACCAAAAATATTTTTAAAGAAAAAAAAAAGGGCTTTTAATATAATTTCAAAGATGCTTCGACTTTGCAGTTGAAATTTCAATCACATTCTTTGGTTGTTGTAGGTGTTTTGAACTCTTTAGAATCATGATTTTTTTTCTTCCTTCTCTTAGGTTATTAATATTTCCGAAAATCTTTTTTAGGATCACAGAAATAATAATTAATAGCATGTGATAATGATTTGAGTTTCATTTATTTTTAAATGTCAGGTGAAAACATTTCATCAACCAATAGATTTTGTTATCAAGTTAAAATTAAAAAGACAATTTTCCTAAACATCCATTTCCATTGCAAAATTATACGAAGAGCAAGTATTCGAATGATTTTCAGAATTAATGTAAATATCCATTCAAGAATGAAATAAAAATAAAAAATTCATTATTGAAGAAAAGTAGAGTAAATTTAGTCAAATAAAAATTCCTAAAACATCCCAAAGAATGAGAAAATGTTAACTTTAATTTCGAAAAGCATAGAAATATTTACCGTCCTTGAAAAAAACAAGACTTTTTTTGTTCAGTTTAGTTTAGTCCCATTTTAAAGCAACACTAGGGCTATTTTGACATGGACCTCGTAATTTTGAACTGTGGTCAGATGACGAAGACGGCGCTTGAACTGGCGCCCCCTCTCCAAACTTCCACATCACACCTGCGGGAGGAAGTTTGGCCCCTAAATTAACCCTAATTGTTAGTCAAAGATTTCCTTACTCGTAAATAAAAGCGTTTATAATTATTGTAAGGGAATAATTAACCGCAAACTACTATAACACTGAAAGTTATTTCACAGAATTTGTCAAGTGGAATGTAACATAACCAACTAAATTAATAATATTCTAGTATATTATAATGAAATATGTCATTATATTTTATTTGATAATTCAAAATAAACGAGCATGGAATCGAAATTCACTTAACGAGTACCTGGAATAACGAGGAAAAAAAAAATGTTAAAATTACTCTCTGAACTGGCGATGTTTCACAGGCGAGGAGACACCGTGACGTTGGGATGGTTTGTGTCAGTCTATATCGCCCGCTTGTTTGAAGAGAACCTTAATATCCACCTGGTAAAAATTTGAACTGGGTAGCTTTGTTCAAAGAAGTGGTACTGAAGAACTTATGGAGTTGCATCCAGAGTATTAGCAAAAAGCTGCTTAGGAGATTTGGTCAGGAGAGTAAGAAATAATAAAAGCAACAGAACAATGACCTTTCAATGAAATAAGGAAGATGCTGAAAGCATGACAAATTGTTGCATCATAAGGATGATCTTTTTCAACATACAAGAGAATATCTATGTGCGCTAAAAATTTATTTAATGATAATGCTGTGTCTCATTTCCAACGAAATTTGAAATGCAGTGAAAGACAAATATCTTTGGACAATATTCTTGAAATGAAAAGCAGGAATTATAAATAATAAATTACATTGCTTTAAATTTGAGTATTTTTTTCGGAACGGAACATATTGTCTTGTTTTACATGGATTTCTGTGTGTGGGGGGGGGTTGCTTTACGATTATGGCCTGGGAATGAATTATACGCGCTAAGGGAGATTCCATTATGGTTCTAATATTCCGTAATTATTGATTTTTTTTGTAAATGTATTTATTTGGAAGCCATTCTTTTCTGTTTAGCTACCTTAAGCAGCTGGTTGTCTAATATAAAATCTACTCTAGTAGGCAATTACCCCTTTATATGCTACTTTGAAGAACAAAATAAATGTATCAAAAATTAAATGTATTCATCAGTATTATTATTATTAAGAAAAATGAATTAAATGTTTTGACTCTTTCGCATTAATTTCATCCTATATTGGTGATAGTAATTAAAGACTAAATAGTAAAGAAATATCTTACTTCGTACTAACTTTCAATCTGAGGCTAAACCCGCAAAGATGGGGGGAAAAATCAAATCCGTGGATTAAAACTACATTTCCGAAAA
Source organism: Argiope bruennichi (assembly GCF_947563725.1). Taxonomy (NCBI): domain Eukaryota; kingdom Metazoa; phylum Arthropoda; class Arachnida; order Araneae; family Araneidae; genus Argiope; species Argiope bruennichi. Next base: position 65,702,917 of record NC_079154.1, read on the forward strand.
GAGAGAAACTTGGATTTGTTGTTGGAAAACGACGACGATAGGCAAAACAGCTGATACGACCACCACTTCCATTTTTGTTACAAGCTTGACATTCTGTTATTATTTAGGGTTAAAGTTGATGTTACACCATTTTTCTTTCTACATAATTTGTCCTTTGTTCCTTCCTTAAGACATAGTACTGAAAGAAAAAACGAGCAGGGAAGGTTCTTGTTGGCAAGATAATTGCCGTTGCTGGTATCTTCGTGAATTAAGAAGAATGGCTCGCCGTTTTTTTTACCTTAAGAAAGATGTTTCCGAGAAGTTTGTTGTAAGTCGTCGAGTAAGCGCCTTGTGTTGTTTTGTATCATTAAGACAAAAGTAATCGGGTGAAAGAAGGTGGTGTTCAATTACATGCTGCACTTCGTAAATGTTCTTCGGCAGCTTTTTCTTGTTTCTTTATCTCAGTCAAAAATACCGTTAAACGTTTATTTCTTCTGAAAAGAAGCAGTTTCATTGGCAGTTTAAAATATGGTGTCAGCTTAATTGATCTAATGAAAGTCGATAGTAAAAAGAAAATACTATTAACGCCTTTTATTTTAGATTAGGAAATACGAATTAGTCCAACAAAACATCTGTACTAAGAATGAAAACGATATTAATAATGAAAGTAATGCAATAATTCATTTATTTTTTACTTTATATTATACGTAATGGAAAAAGTATAATAATCGTCAAAAAATTCGAACTCGAGATTTTGACAAATGTCCACGTTTTAGACTTCCTTGAATTCGAAAAACACGTTTTTGGAAAATGTTCGTCTGTTTGTCTATCTGTGACAAAAACAACTCAAAAACATTTTGAACTAGACGGATAAAATTTGGTACTTGGACTTTACACCAAATTTCTAGATTTCTATCAAATTGTGACTAAAATCCGTTCAGGGGAAGTCTGCTTGTTCGAATATAAGTAATATTACAGATGCAAAATGAAGAGAGCTAGATAGATGAAATTTGATACACAGATTTACATCTGTTGTGTAGATACCTATCAAATTATGAGACAAATTTAACAATGGTTTGAACGTCTGTCGGTCTATAATTTCACAAACTTGTAAGTGCAGTGACTCAAAAACACAATGAATAAAATATATCACTTCTGTGCCAAACTCTTGTTTCAATCGGTTGCGAAATACATGTCTAAAACAAATTTGTCGGGTACTATGAACAATGCTAGAAATTAATTGCCAAAAAAAACTAGCGAAGGATCTCGGGATCGATTCAGTAAAAATGATAAATTAACACCACGGTTAATGTTTTATAACTATTGTACGCCAATGCCATGCAAGGTGTTCTCTAGAATAACACTTATTAGTGGGAGTGCGAAGAAGTTTTGTGGGAACCCCTCCCGAAGATTCTAATGTAAAATGTGCTGCAATAAGCAATCCTTCCGATATTTCATCTACTTCATTATATAGATTTCGTTTCTTAACGAATATTAATGCAACATTTTGTTTCATAATTATTCTTAACATGGCACCATTTCAATGAAATTTTTAAAAATTGGAATGCTTGTAAAGATTTTAAAATTGAATCCCTTGTGTCATAACTTTACCGGCAGAAGCCTGCGGAGCATGTCATTTGAAGAAATTGCGTCTTACCTATCTTTTTGGAATAACACGAAGTCTATTTTACAGTGGGTATTTCACTTTTGAACCGTCAGACATTTGAGACAGCATCTTCTCCCCAAAATTTTACATCAGTGTGAGGGTATTTAAGCCTAGCCGTTCTGGTCTATACGAAATCTTCATACACTGTGATTCTTCAATGCAGCCAATATACCCGATTCCTGACTAAGGAATCGGAAAGCCTGAATTTCTAAGACTCCAAAACGTATACCTTGCCCTCAAGAATGTTAAAAGGAATGCGATGTTAATAAATAAGTACAAATAAAATAGAATGGCGATAAATTACTGCCCTTTTAAATGCTATTTGTTATATGGATTTTAACTTGATGAGAAACGATTTTTGATTCTTAAAATGGCTTTTCCTTGTAATTACTTTAGATAAATTCCTCCATAAAGAAGATCTTCCGGTAAGAGGATTGGTTCTCTTTTCCCTGGTAGACACATTAAGACTGTTGTGTTGAGTCCTCAACACTTTAGTGACTGAACATACCTCTTATGGAAGGGGTTGTACTTTTGCAGGTGAGCTTAATTCTCAGTCTTCGTGCTATCGCGGAGATGGTCATTCGGGGAGGCGGGAGTCAACTCCTACATAATTATTTAAATTGTTTCAGCAGAGGGACCCCAAGTATATAGATGTTAGGTTACCGATAAGCAAATAGGTTGACGCTTCCTGGTGAATACAGAATAGTGTAGGACTAAATTACTTTCAATACAATGAAGGAATGTATCCATTGCTGGAAGAAATAGGTTATGGCTGGTGATAATCAATAAGAAAGACCTCACACTGAGTTTCCGCAAGATGACAAACAGTTATTAAAATCCCGATAGCTACTGTGACTGGGAAAAGTTCGCTTGCGGTTAGATTCAGTTTTCAATTAATTCAGCATATTATTTACCTGCGTCTGTCTGAGATATAATAAACTGAATCTGGTCATAAATATATAATCACTTAAAATGTTGATAAAAAAAATCTCCATTTTAAATTTTTTGTGAATTGCGAGTCTTGGACAATTTTTTTTTCATAAATTATATACATAATAAGTAAAAAAAAATATAAAAATTACGAAAAATTAAAAAGCGTTGAGAGAGAGAGAGAGAGAGAGAAAATGGTATATGATCTTCAATCCAATATTGCAGATTGACAACTAATTTAAATATAATACATTCCGCCAACTCAGCGTTGAACTCTTAAGTGTGTAGAAAGTGGATGAAATATGGCAAGTAGATGATATGTCTATACATCAAAATTAGATAAGTTTCAAACTTTTGACATCTTTGTTTTATATCCTGGAAAATATTTAAAGCCACGATACACCAGAGTATCGCCAGAAATTCCATTAAAAAAAATTAAGATATCTGAAAAATATCTTGAGAACTGCACTAATATTAAATGAATAAGCAATTCTTCATTTTGAAGATATTTAACTTTTTACGATTATCAATTTTCGAAATTATCGCCAAAAGACGACAGGACAACTTACTCAAAAGTGAACAGTGACAAATAATTGGCTAGAAATATGTAAACGTACAAGCCTGGTTCCCTCAATGCAAAAAAATAAGGGGTTTATAATTATCAAAGAAATCTCAAACAATGAAAAATAAATAAAAATAGAAAAAAAAAATTAAAATAAAACTTCTTTTGATGGTATAGAGTTTAACTCCAATATTTACAAAATAATTTCCATTTTTTTATACCCCAATGACTTTTCAAAGAGTTAAACTTCAACAAGACAAAACTATCATTGCAATCTTCGAAAAAATGACAACTAATATAGATGTTACTTGCATGAAGTTTCAACAAATTCCCATGGAGGCTTCTGACTCTTTACCACTGGATTATTGTGCCTTTGGTATGTTGAAAATATTTTTTTTCTATGTGCAAACCTACCATCATTGATGGATACTGGAAAGTAGTGGAAAAGGAATAGAAATCAATATTCCCAGAAATTTTATAAAAAGCCCTTCTAGCACAGAAATCCTATACAAAAAAGGGGCTATCAGATGAAATATTTGAAAAAAATATAGTTCTATTCATTTGTCCCAAATCGTTCTAAAAATTTGTAAATATCCTCGGTACTGATATAATAACTAACAAATACAATCCTCTTTTCCATTAATAAAAAAAAAAAAATGCCCGCAAACTGCGGATAGCTTCCATGACCTTTATTTACACTTAGAACAAAATAGAATAGAAGATTTTTGAAATTCTTTACTTTGAATTTCGACTAAAAAAATTTTTTAAACATTTATTAGAGTACTGAAATTTGAAAGCGTTTTAAACAATATATCAAAACAATTGTAAATTCCCGAGATTCTTGCATAAATATTACAAGAAAATTTAAGGAATTTTAAAAAATAAAGTAAAAATTCCTAAAAGTTCATTGGATTCTTAGTTTTTATAGAATAGTTTTAGAGCCTTACGCTTACACATTTGTTTCCTTAACATTGATAAAAACACTTAAAATAGGAAAAGCATGTTTTTTATAAAAGTAGAATTATTTTCTATTCTTTGTATAATATAAATACTATGGAATCGTAAAATTTCACAAACTCACTACCAAATGGAGGAACCAATCAAATAAATTTAAATTAATAAATTATGAAAATGTTGACGTAGAATAATCATTTTTTCCTATGATTACACATAATTTCTAAGCTCTAGCGCACTGAGAAGTGAGGAGGAAAACTAATTACAAAGTTCTTTCAATAGAAACAAGTTCATTAAAGGCATGTAGGAAACAATGAGATAGTGAATATAGAGAAATCAATATAACTTAAGGTATACATAATTGTGCAACCTGTCCATGCAGATATTTCCCTTTGAATCTGGCCAAATTCTTATTTATTCAATGTACAATGCGAGAAAAAAAGAATGGTATTTGCCTCCGTATTGACTCAATTGCTTTGGCCCTTTTGTTGAGGGAAGTATTAGGAAGTTGAGGTGATTGGAATATGCATGATTGTTTTGACTATGGAATTACAATACATATATAAAAAATTACCAGTGCCTAAAACTTCTTTATAAATTTCCCGGTCTCAGGGGTTGATTCATTTGTTTTTACGATCCAACCTATAATCTTAGCAAGATATAGACTTTGATTCCCTTAACTGAAATATTTTGGAAACTCTAAGTACGGAAAACTACATGATCAGAGTTTCAATTTTTACAGGTAGCATTTGCCCAAATTGTTTTATTAGGAGATTCGAGAGGATGCCTCTTTCCCTTAGCGATTTTATATCACCCACTTCAAAAAGACCATGCTTATCTTACAATCTGTTTTTATATGCTAAGTTGACGATCCGGCGCAAAGAATTGGCATTTGAAGATAAGGTAAAACTTATCTCGGAAATTTATCGAAAACTGAAGCAAGCTGAGGCTATTAAAAACCATAGAATTTCAGAGTTGGCGGTGTCTGCATTTTTGGAAAAGTAGTATTAAAGGTGCTGTGGAAGATCAATAACAAACGAAAAAGACAGGTGTCAATGATTATTTTGACAAAGCTATCCTAAGATAGTACCACCAGATGAGAAAGAACAATGTACCAATCTCTAGATTAATGCTCTCTGAAAAAACATTAAAACTCTCAGATTTGCGTTTCAGTCGACAATTTTAAAGTTACCAATTAAAGGTGCTAAAGGTTAGTTTACCTCTTTTCGTGAAAGTTAATCATTTTAAACCATTGCGGAAGAGAAATCCTCTCGAGTTAATAAGGCTGCATCCTGGAACAAAGAAAAAGGAAGAATACTTCCATTCTGAAACATGCAACGCAAATTAATTTGGTTTGGTTTGGTTTTTTCTATAACATTTTACCAGATAAAATAACCTTCAAAGAAGAAAATTATGAATGTGGAAAGAAACTGAAGCAAAGGCTAACAATTCACCTATATTCAAACAGTACTGGAATCGAGAAATTGAAGATATTAACCACTGAAGAGTTCACGAAGTAAAGGTGTTTAAAAAATGTCAAAAGTTAACAACTCACTACAAGGCACGCAAGAAATATTGGGTAGGATGAAGGAAATCAATTGGCTATTTTATATTGATAAAGAAATAAAAGAATGTTGCTCTCGCAGTTCGAAATCCTCTCTAAAATCTCAAAATCCACCCTTCCCAGGTTTCATAAACGCGTTTTACTTTCCAAACTGCTCATTGATCCTGATGCACAATAGATTCAAGAGACACTATCGTAAAAGGTTAGTTAAAAGATCTCAAATTCAAATGCAGTTGGATGTAAAAAATACCTGCAATTAAGTCTCCGGAATATATAATTAAATGCTAGTATTCACCGATACAAGAGTTGAAGATATTTTAGCAGAATTCATTGTGTAGAACAAGACAGAGAAAGCACCGATTTTCCTTTAAACCAAACTCAATTCTCCTGTCTTATGCAATGTATCTATTATTTACATTTTAGGATTCGGCTACAGATGTATCAAATATTACCAACATGCATCCGATCGTGAGAGATGATTAAGAAGTGCATGAGAACGACATCTGTATTAAAAACCAAGAAATTTTTCTGATCATGCGCAAGAAAGAGAAGCAAGGATTCAGGCTTAAATAAGCAATGGGAAATATGAGCTTATTATATAAATTCACTTTGAAGTTCTGAAATTTTGCTATATATTTATATATAGCCATTCATCAAGTTCATTAAATTCTGTTACCATATAGCGTGCGATTCTTGTAATATGATTCATCTCTAAGTATTAACTTCAAACGGACTTCCCCCTACAGCCCGTAAGAGATTTTATTTGATGTATAATCTAGTGAATAGAGAACCATTTTTCGAGCCAGTGTTGCACGTCTCTCTCGCATATATAATTTCCAAACGACAATATGTCTAAACCAAATTTTTTTATCTAACTTCTTGTAGTATCATTATAGAAGTTTCAATGCATGTTTAACGTTCACAGGCTGTTATGTTACATCATGCACGATTCTAAGCCCATGCAGCCACTCAGCTTGCATCTACTTGCTACATTTAGCTTTTTCTAGGATAGCAAATGTTCGCAGAAAAATTGCTTCGAGTATACCCAATTAAAAATTTAAATTTCGTCGATGGGCTTGGTACATGATACAAGATCAGTTTGTCCAATGTAACTTGATCCGTTTTAGTTCACGATAGTTTTCTGCAATCTTTCACTTTAATAACTATTTCCACAGATATTATGACATTAGATATTTCGTGCACATACAATAAAATTTTAACTTGGACTTAAAATATTTCTGCATATATTTTAATTCATTTCATCTTAGATAAGAACAGTTGCCATTATCACACTAAAGAGAATTTTATACAATTCACTAAGTGTTAGAATCTGTTGGGTATGCTACAGTCATGCGTGATGACTGATAAGAGGGACAAAATACGTTTCCATACTATTTTCATTGCTCTGAAGTCACAATCTAATCACAATCGGAAATTGACAGGTTGTAGAGACGGCAAGTATTCATAAGCCAAGTATTAAGTTAGAAAAGCACTTCATAAGTTGTAATAAAGCCGATATCGAGTTAAGAATCACTAACAAGCTCTTTGGGGAACAAATTTCAATTCGATAATCATTAAATTACGAATTCAAATTTATAAACAAGATTTAAAGTTTTCAACCAAGAGTATCCTTCATGAACCTCAAATCCGATTCGTAGCTCACAAAATTATGTTGGTAAACGAGTCCTGGAATTTGCTTCACATAATCTCAGATTACTTCAAATAACATTTCACCTTCAATTTGCATGGTATATGCACGATTTGGCCTCACTTCAAGAGGGGGACGACTTTAATTTCTTTTAAAAGGAAGGTTATTACGATAGACTAGCACAGGTACGATAACGCAAAAAATTCAGAATTTTAAGGCGAAATGTTAAGGACGATAGAGATATGCACAATAAAGTTACGATAAAGTTGGACAGTATTATTCAAGTTCTTACTAAAAATAGTCTAATATTAGTATCGCGCATATTTTAAATTGGAAAAGTTTCAAATTGAATTAAATATAGTAGGAATTGCAATGAAAAAGCAGTTCATTAAAATTAAAAGTTTAATATTAATTTCTCAGTTTAAGAGATTTATGTTTAGTTATCAGATCCAGTTCAAATTTGCATTTTTACATTAATGCAATAAATTCAAGATGTAATATTCCTTTCCGAGTTTTGAATCTAATCCTTTGTGGATACGGAAAAAATGCGAACAAAAGATTATTCATGAACTAGTTTATTTGCCAAGACACTTCATACATCAAAAATAGTTTTACATTTGCTTTAAATTTTGAAGTACACAGTAATACATTTATGTAAATACAATATTGACACATTAAAGTACCACAAGAGTTAACTAAAAGCTTACAAATTTTATAACAAATCTAGTCCATTGTTTTATGAAACTTATGCAAGAGGATCAAATGCAAGTTCTCTGTTACAAGTTTAAGCGCAAAGACTATAAAAGATGACAAGAAAAATGTTCCGAACTTTTTAAACATCGCATACAAATAACATGACAAAAGTTAAGATTTATAAAATGTCCATTTTAAAAAGTATTACATTAAGAATTCGTTGGAAATTCAATTTAGAGTTAACGCTTAGGGCATAAAACCATGAATAATGTTTTATTTTATTTGAATAAAATTCCCTTCGATTGGAAATTTATGCCTAAATTTCACGATTTTAATTCCTTGAATTACTTTATGACAGGAGCATTTTAATACACAGAAGCAAAGTTAAAATTTAATATCTATATCCTTGAAAGCACATATATTCAGAATTCAAGAATACAATAAACCATTGAACCAGTAGAAAAAGAATGGCAAGAAACGAAACTGGAGAATACACTGATGAGTACAAAACTGAGTTACAAACGGATTAAATATCAAGGGATACAAGAGTCGAGTTTAACAACTAAAGTTAACTACAGATACCATTTCAACTTGTAGAAGAAATGCTATTGCTATTGTAGATTATAGAATGTAGTGGAATGTACCAAGTGAGATTTAAGGAATTTTTACATACAGAAAAATGAAGTAACGATATACGATTGACACTCTTGCAGAAAAACGAGTTTACACATGATATTCTTCAAGTCCACACTGAATAATAGTTTAAATGAGTAAAAGCAAGTCTCAAACGCAAATTGCTCAATATATAAATTGCAAAAAGGTTTAAAAATTTCTGCTGTGCACCGATTCGCGTTTGAAAAACTTTTACAGTGGAGAGACACGTTCAGTACCGTTACATTGATATTATATAAATCTTCATAAAATATTGAAAGCAAGAGGAATGTACATAGTTACCATTACAAAATCGTAATCTCAGTTGGAATTTGATTTTTTGAAATAATGTTGAGGCCTCAAACTAAGTATTTCATTGAGTTGATTAAATGCCTATGAAAACATGCTTAAAAGTCCTCTTCAAGATTTAAAATTAAAATATGCTAGCTATCTTGTATTGCTGAATACCGATTGTTAGTGAAGGTTGGACGATGCATTTCCAGATTCAATTTTAATTTTCCCGCTTAGATCCCAAGATCTCGGAAACATTCTCCAATGCTCAGCAAACGATCGCCAAGATACTAATTCGAGTCATAGCAAGCAATTAGAAACTTGCTAAAGTGGAATGGAAGAGTTAAACTGGGGTAAGAAATTTGCATTGCAAGTATAAAACGGACTAAGATTTTTTTGGCCAATATAATCCACGTTTAAGGAGAATTAAGAAAATGGTTTAAAATAAATCCGTTACCGATTTTAAGGGGCCTCGTTTCATAAAGCAGTTCTTTTCAATACTCGATCGGAAAATGTTACGAAGTTTAACTTACTGGAAACGAAAGTACCTTCATTTGTCAAAATCAATTTTAGTTACGTTCATTTAGTTAGTCAAGAATAACTTTGAGAATATATTTAAATATCCTAAATGAAGCAAATGTTCATTAAGGACATCTACCAGAAAATTGTACAAGCCTCAATAGAAAAAGACAAATTTCGACGAGACGTGCAGGTTTTGGGAAAACTCAAATATTTAGAACCGAAAACATCGCGTTCTCCGATAATCTGAACGCTTCAAGCCTCAATGCTATTAAGCGATCGAAGAATTGTTTGCTTTATTCAGTGTCACAATTAACATTACCTTTAAAAGATTAATTATTTTCATTTGCTCTAATAAAAACTAAGTTTAAGAAAACGGCTAAGTCGTTTCTTTAGACGATCGGCGAAGGAATTTCAGATAGTACAAGACTACTAATTATGTCAATTTCTCTCGAGATCTTCCAGAATTTCGAATTTGACACCAGCAAAACCGATGGAATTTCTTAACTTTAATCGGAGAAATTAAGATTAAACGATGCAATTTAAAGAGCGAATTCTAGAGACGGCTACAAGTTGTATTTCCAGAAGAATACGATTTCGCCTACTTACCGCGGATTTCAGATTTCAAGGCGTATTCGAATTCAATGTTGATCAGACATCGAACTCAAAAATGCTTTCAAGAATATGAAAAATTGTCAGTTAACTGGCTAGCACAGTTGCCGACAATCCTTCGCATGTACCTAAAATTTGAAGTCGCCAAATTCTAGAAGAAAAGTGAATTTTGAACCAATTCAGCCGAAACAAAGATAAAATTTAGTTCAACAAGTCGTTCGATTTTATTTGCTAGAGGAGTTACTTTCGGGATTTTATAAAATTTGTAGATTCACAGAAAAATTACTCTAAAAGACCGATTAATGCACCAAATAGTCCTTTCGATACCAAAATAAAAAGCCTAACCTGAATTGCAATTCCACTGGTTTTGCTTGGTGTACCAAATCCTGTAGAAGCCGAAGTTCAGTGTTCGTTAACGTTTATTGGAAATTTTGAAGACCTTAAGAATTAGTTGGTACTCGTAGAATTAATTGGAGAGTAAGAATTACTTGGAAAAGACTAATGTTAGATACGACTCGCAATGGGGACATATTGCATCAAATGATTGAATGACAAGTTATGATGGATCCTATTTTACGCTAAATGCGAAATTGTAGTGCTACTTAAATTTCCATAGGATATTACAAAATGCGCATGGGGAATTGAGATTAAGATACTCCAACTCGTGAATGTGAACCAGATGTTAGCGTTGACACTCGCTTATCTAGGAAAAATACTTTGAAAATTAGACAATTTGTATTTATCAACCGGGAGAAATCAAACTGGTTGCCAAGTTCATTTCGGAAAGCAGACCAGTGTGTCCAAATTTAAGTATTTTCCCTATAAATATATTAATTTTATTTTCCAAACTGATTTAACGGTTCAATGCTTATGTAACAATTATCTAAAAGGTCAAGAATGGTTTGAAAATTACTTGCACATTAAGTTAGAAATAATTTGACCGTGTTGTTGGCCAGACACCACGATCAAAATAGAAGTTCAGAAGTAAAAGGCTTCCATTTACTTGCCGGCTAAGCAAATGGTCACCCTCAGTTAAAGATTAAGTTAACAGAATTGAGATAAAAGAACCATAATTAACAGTATTAAAAATTTAAGATTTCTATTCACAGGGGAAGTTCGATTATATTAGAATTGTTCGCTTCTAACATTATGGTTAGTTTTAATTTCTAATCGAGATTAAAATTGCAAGTCTGGTTCACATTTTAGGAGATCACATTTTAAACATTCTTTGCAAGAAATTAAAAAAATGTATGGGATATTTTTTGTTTCTAAACAATTTTGGTTCGATTTATTTAATGTTTCAGATCCGTCTTCAACAGCCAGGCTATTTCAATATTAGAAAAAAAGACAGCAATACACTAAGTTTAAAATACAAAAGTAAAGTTGTTATTTTTATATTATTCAGAACAATTTTTCAATATAATCATTAATACAAGAACAGCTATGATGCTAGAGGCTTTCAGTTGGTGAAGGGTTTGTTATAGCGATTCATCAAGTAAATGAACTTGCAATAAGATATAGAAGCCGAGGCTTGATTTTTTTGGTACTTCAACCTCACTTTAGAAATTAAGATTGGAATCTCAGGATTCTTTAAATTACCAATATATTTGTTTCAACTTTCAAGTGATTTTAACATTCTACAAAACCTAGTTTGGCGAGCGTTTAAGATTTTAGCGCTTCGACGTAGAAATTTCAAGCATGTCAATTTACTGAAATGCTCAAATGTTTGCTCCGTTTATAATGATTTCTAGTCTAGGGGCTTAGAACCATTCTAATTTGTCCAAATTTTAATCTTAAGGTTACAGAAAATTCTATATTCAAGATTTCAAATTGCTCCCTGTATCCCATATGAGAATTTCAAATATAGATTCGTAATTGTGCTATCAGAATTTTAGCTTTACTTAATGGCTAGGGCTCAATTCTAGAGACGGCGTAAACCGACCCTGTAAAATTATACACCGTCCAACCTTCAAATTTATGTACACTACGTTCAATATGCATTTAGAGAAAAGCATTACAAATCAGAAAGTTACATTATCAAACGAGCAGCTACGTTTACAGATGATCATTTGAAACATTCATTAGCACTTACGAGCAATCCAATCGAAGACATAATTAACTATAAAATTCAAATATGCACTCATAATTTAAAATAAAATTTAGTACACAGTGATAAAAGTATTAATCTGCAACATTTAAGTAAAAATATTTAATTAAAAATGTAAAGGAACTTCAAATTCATTGTTAATCTTGTATATTGAGATAAATTTAGAGAATATTTCGTTTTAAAAATATGGTTTAATCTATGTAAACAGCTGTATATAGACAATTATATATTGAAATAATTTGCTCCTAAATTTCAATCATGTCTAGAAAATTTATGCATTAAAATTATTCAGTTAAAGGAACATTACGACAATATACAGCCTAGATGAAGTAAGTTAAAAATTTAGTCTGAAAATCGATGAGATTGCTGAAACATTTCATTCAAATGAAACGGACTATAAAAATTTCCTTATTAGAATTCTCGGAATCAAGGAAGTAAATTGCGTATTGAAAGAAACGTTTAAAACTACGCAAAATTCAAGAGTTTAAATTAAAAACAAACTGATAAAATTGATTTCGTGTCTCGCACTTCAATCTTAAGCTGACTTTGTTACAAAAAAAATTTTAGATTAAGAGTTGATAATTCTCTAGAACTCCCCACGGTATTACATCGTAGTTTAGTTAGAGGATCAAGTGTTAGGATGGAGTATCGATAATTCTGATGTAAACTACTCGTATACGAATTAACATAACTTTATACATTTCCGAAGTAATGAGATGCGATGTCGTCATGGATTAAGGTAAGCACGCAAAGAATTGATGCACATTTTTATAAACTTAAAGTCTATTCGACTCTTTCCCGATTTAGACGCCAAATTTACCATTTAAACTAGAACGAAAATCATTTGTAAAAACCGTCTGTATTGAGCTTCGAAATCGATATTTTTCATGTCTGCTCAAGACATCAGAAAACTAAATTCTGCTAAATCATAAGATGACAAGTTTAAAATCGCGTTTAGAACGTTGAAGCTATGGCTTAATCAAAAATCTATTAACAGAGATTCGTATATCTGGCCGTTGAAAAATTAATTGCCCTCGAGTTTATTCATCATAAACAGCTTTTAAGTTAATACATCACAGTCACCTAGGTATTCTCTTGTATTCACGTTACATAAAACTTCATGTAAAGACCATTAAAAGTGTACAGTTGCGAGTATTAGTGTTCACACACTTCTGAAATATGACGAGTTGAATTTCAAGTTTGCCATTCTATTTGCCATGTTTCCTTAAGGTATCACCAGGGAATTATCTTAATCCTGTTAAGAGATTGGACGTTAGTTTAAAGTATTATCGCGTTTAGATGTTGCTACCTTGGATTTATTAAAAACTATTACAGCGATTCGTTTATCCTTCTCTTGAAAAGTAGTTCTTGAGTTATGGTTCATGTAAAGATCTTTTGAATTGAATATCGTCAAGTAGCGTTTTTTGCATATTAACGTTATATGAAACTTGATTCAGTTACCATTAAATCTAGTGCACAGTTGAGTTTTAGTATTAGTGTTAAAAACATTGCCGATATCTGAGGAATGGAATTAAGTTATTTTACCATTTAAGAATTTCTCAATAGTTGTTGCCAGTGTTTGAAGCGTAAATTACATTTAATCCAAACAATATGCCCCCCCCCCCCTGCTATCATTAGAAACACCAATGATCATTTATGACAGCTGAAATCCCTCCTTGCTCGTTAGATTAGCAAAGGAATTCCTACTCCATTGCTATCCCCCGTTAACGCGATCAATACCGGATCCCTGGGGACCGAGGCTTTCCATTTAGGCTGCCGGTCCCGAACAGCCTGAAAGGAAAGTCTACAGGGACCCGTATATTGGCGCGTTAACCTCCATTCTGGCCTCCCCTACACCCGAATCCTTGTTGGAATGCTGCAGTTATTCCTAGCAAGTAGATTAAACACAATTTCTACTCCGAACATTGGCATTTGCAACTATCGAGAGCTGATCAAGATTTACACTAATTATAGAATACGAATTTTAATATGACAATGCAACTTCTGCATTTCACGCATACCTTCTGTGCAAAGAAAAGCCAACTAAAAATTAAGAAGTTCTTGCTAGTTAAAATCCTCAAGCCGAATCGTAGTAGACAACTGCGACATTAAGGTGACTTGTTCCTAGCCAATTTTGAGGGCTTAATCTGCATGTAATAAGCGTTGTGAAAGCTCATTTAATGCGTATTACGGCTGTTTCAAACAGCAAGCTTTTTTTAAATGCACTGACAAACCATCCAAAATTCTGAAATTCACTTTGATGATAGTTTATCCCAATTAAGATGTAAACGGTTATCTAATGCGTTCTAGCACAGCGTCTCCGACTTCCGAGTGATCCAATCTAGGCAAAAATGCACTTCATAATATATCGCGAGAATTTCATATTGGATTCCTTTAATGCGTACTATACCAATTTATATTTAAGTCTGGTATCGACAATTCGTAACTTGAGGGATTCATTGATATGAAATATAGCGTTTGGGCGAATGTTATTGGCATTAATATCTAAACATAGAAAATGTCGTTAAGGTTAGTTTTTCCGTTTCATTTGAAGAGCTTCAGAAAATTTAGATGTTTGTTCAATTAAATTTTAACAAAGCTAATGTTTATATAATTAAGGATTTATTCGATGAAGTTCCCTTGCATATAAAATTTAAATGAGAGTTTTAGTTCAATGCATTTAACTATTACTCAACTAATCAATCGCTTGATATTAGCTTGACGAGATGAACTCGAGTTCATTGTCAGTTACAAGTCACTAAACAGGCAAGGCGTTGTGGTAGACATTCAAGTTTACGTGCAGTCTGTCATCTTGAAACTGATTTGCCGTAGCTGGATAAAGAATACACAATATCCATCCTGACTGGAATCAAGTTGCACCACATCTTGGATCAATTCAAATTCTATGATTGGAACTGCTCTGGTTTCCTGAAAATGGCATTCGATAAGTACACGAGTATGAGCAAAGTTCGCATCGTATTAAAATTAAGTGAAGAAATAGCTAGATGTAATGTATGCAAATGAAGAGGAATAATTGAATTGGCTTTAAAGTAAAGATTCAATATAGAAAAATTTGGAATAGTTGTACATAAGTAAAGAAATTAAAAGTAGGCCATTACATATTTCAATTGCCAATTCAGTGATTACTCATTCCTCAGTTTAAATTTAGTTTTAGCTCAGATTTAAACTTTGATTCATTTTTGAAAACTCGGTCGTCTTGCGCTATTGTTTTCACCACGATTCGTCAATTTCGGGAAAGGACCATTATCGCGCATTCCGGTATTTAGATACTTTGTGCTTCCGCTTATGAAAAAGCGACTCCTAGAAAATTTTCTAGATCTTAAGGAATGAGACTATGCTACATGCACAAATACTAATAAGCATGGTCTTTGCATTGATCGTCATTACAAATCTTGCTTCAAATGATGGCTCGTTTTGAAAATGCTCGGTGTTCTAGAATCGATTATTATACCTATTTCAGGTTAATTATGTATTATAAACTTCAAACTCGCCTTTGAAATTCGGGGTTCCAACGTCAGGAAAAGGAAGTTCCCAGTCATAACCACTCGGGTTGTATTCTCAACCGTTATTCTAACACAGACCAGATGCATCTATGATGAAATGTTCTCTAAAAAAAATTCTCTAAGTGAGGTTGGAGCAATTCGTTTATGACAGGATCAAAACACTTACTATACCAAGTAACAAAGCAAAATGGACTCTAAAACTTGGTTGCCGCTTTGATGTTATTAATCGTTACGTTTAAGGAACGAGTTGATTTTTTTTTCAGTATAATGGGGTGGTAAGATTTTCGACACTTGGCATCCTTTTGTAAAGAGAATATCCACTACAGAACTGGATCATAATCTTTCACAGGAATTTTAAAAAAATGGAAAGTTTTTTATTTGGAATTTAGAATTCAAGAATCACCCTTTAAGTAACCACATATTGAGAAGCCCATCTAATCATTGAAATTTTTTTAAACTTCTAAATTTCCCCGCATTTAAAATAATAACCTTTGGATATGCTAAAATCAGACTTGCACTTTTATTACTTGTCATACGTATGAACGGTTAGTTATTCTTGAGAGTATCGGAATATCTGAAGACAAAATATGGCTTCATTAGCAAATGTTTTTCCCCATTGTTTAATTGTTGATACAACTTTACAAATATAGGTTTGTAATGTTTAAAGTTTTATAGTTCTTAGGTTAAATTCTCGTCGGAATGTTCTTAATCAATTCGTCTGAAAGTAACTCGGCCGCCGATATTATTCCTTCTCGGCAGAAAGGAAGCATCTATTAACTAGATACCAATTGAAATTCTATTAAAATTCTATGAAAAACCCAATTCAAAATATACTGCTCAGGATAGAAGGTGTAAGATATTCAAGTAAGAATATTCTAGTCTAATAGCCAATAGGATAGATTTAATTTTCTAAATACTTAATTTTCTAGCAAAATGAAAAATATCGGAAGCATTTATTAATCACTTGCTCACCTTCGACGAAATTTGATCCGATATCCTCTAGCACCGTATGTAGCATTCGACGTTGATTTTACAGTTGACTTCTCATTTCATTGATGGTCCACGTTATGCATTGTTATTAAGTAGATGTTGGAAGAGTCGGTTTGATCGGATTCAGAAACTCCTGCAAGAGATTTAAAAGCGTCGCTTAAGAAATTTTGCACTTGAAGTTTAATACAACATAATTATACAATTCAAAATACAAAGCACTTTACATTTTACTTTCGTTTTCTACCTGCTGGCCAAGAAAGTAGGATAGAACTTAGAAATTGCATGTAATAAAACTACAGTGAGAGTCGAGAGTAAACACCCGTGATTGATATAGAGAATGTTTTATTTCAAATATATTAACTTCTAAAATAAAGTAAAAGAATACAATTAACTTATTCATTTAGGATGCAACAACTTTAAATCAAGATGCAAAAAGTAATTAAACTAACAAAAAGACAAATTTCACTCGTCAGAGTAAACAGAACACCGATACCTACAAAAATAATGAAAGTTGCAATAATATTTTGTCTGCCGTCATTTAAATTTTATCGCCGTCTTTAATTGTCCAAGCATGGTTGTAACCAATTTTTTTTTCGCTAGTTCGGGAATTTGCCATTCTATTACGAAAATTTGTTTCAATTGTTTATTAGAAGTGGCTCTTTGTCTATTTTTCTCGAGATATGACCATAAATTTTCAGTGGATTTAGCGATTGTGGAGGATGGTCCAAAGTCTTCGCAACACGATAGAATAACCATTCTTTCACAATCTTCGATGCGTTTGGGATCATGTTGGACAATCTAGCTTCAAACAATCCCAAATTCGCAGCATTAGGCAACATTTACTAGTATTAAGAACTAAGAAAAAAAGCGATGTTTAAATTATTTTCCTTAATGTCTTAATTTTATATTCTATTTGACACATAAAATAGGATGATCTGAGGTTCAAGTTGATTTCTTTATTTTATTTTAATAGAATGCTTACAAGATGTTAATTCAAATATACAATATAAAGTATATAAACATAAGCGAAACTGAACATTTTCTAAATCAATCATGGGTGTTTACTTTCCATGACTCTAGAACTAATTTACCGTTTTCCTGCAAGAGCATTTAATACGAATACTGGAAGTTCCGTTTTGTAATCGCAATTGACAATAATCCCCTTCCCTCAACATCAGCACAAAAAGAATTAAAAGCAGTGATACTGAAGTAGAAAGCAATACGTCTTCATAATGAACTTGAGTTTGTTACTAAAACATTTTAACTTCGCAGAGCAAATATTTAAGGGAAATTCTTGAGCATCTAAATAAAGCCAAGATTTGAAATTTCAAAGCGCCAGATACATTAGCAAAATTTCTTTAAAGATACATTGACTCTTCGAATATTACGCAATTACTATAAAGCTACATTCTATTTTAGAAGACATCTTTACAAGACGCTTTATATTGCGAAGTAATAAAACCATGTTAAGACGTTTAATTTTTCCAACTACAGTTTTGCAAATTGAACAGATGCGCAAGAAACTTTAAATAACTTTAATACGAATTGTCCAAGTATTGGATACATTTACTCTTTATTCTTTGCAAAGCACTCAGTTGAATACTTACACATAAAGTATAAGGGTTTATTTTTTATTTAGAGAAGCATAATAAGCACTGATTTTTGGAAAGATTAGACTGAAACAAGTTAATTATCGAGATCAAGAAATGCTAAAATACACCTGCGAATAAAATGGAGTTCGAGAGAATTCGATCTTGCCCAAAGGAATTCAAAGCAAGAGAAACAAAATGAACAAGGATCGTAGTGTTCATTTTCAAGCATAAATTTACATCAATTTCTAATTAAAGCCAAGTGGTTAATTTTTGATCCACTTCGCCTCGCTTCCTTCTGTATGAGAGATTTCTTAATAGCATTTAATACGATTCCAACAACTATACAGCATTCGTTTAAGTAATCTCGTTTACAAGTGCTTACTAAATTCGCTGTCGTGAAAAATATTTGCTTTCTCAGCATTGTCGAATGTTGCAGCGCACCTGGCTTGGTTAATTTTCAAGTTAAAATAGACGTGTATACGCCATTCTGTGCTGGATGATACCAGCTACACATCTCTGCTGTTTATCCAAGACGTTTATTATTCTTAGAAAATTGATTAGAGTATAGCAGCATTTAAATATCGAAACAATAGGAATTAGAGTGTATCCATGTAGAATGTTTTCGTTTAAATAATGAGTTAAATATCCTACAGGAAGATAGTTGATATTTCCAGTGAAATTATACAGCAAAAACGGAAGACGTACTTCAGAACACACAAAAGTCGTGTTTGATAGTTCCATGTAAATTTAATAATAGTTTCATAAAGTGCAAACATTTCAATGTTTGCTTAAGGGAATGAACTTCCTGAATAAACTTGTGAATTATTCACTTATGCATAAAAAATTCCAAGCCTATGTATTAATATTAAATCGGTCACGTGTTTTAATAAAATTTAAAACTAAATATGTTTTTAACAAATCAAGATTTTTTAAGGTTTCCAAATTTTCCAAACAATTTATTTTTTTAAAAATTTCTCTTTGATTCTCAATATAAATGTGGAATAAAACAATGATTCTGCAATTCCAACTAGACGCTAATTTTTTTCAATGAATATTTTTTATTCACACTTACCGACTTTTCATAAGAATTTTATTTTTCTGAACTAAAATTCACGTTTTGTTATCTAAAAGTTTTGAAATGCAAAATGAAAGTCTTGCATTCTTTTAATGCTTAATCAAAATCTTAGTTTTTAATTTCTACAAAAATTAAGATATCTTAAACATTTCAAAGATTAAAAATTATTATCATTGAGATAATTTATTAAAATGTACTTCCCCAGGACTTTCAAACATTCGTTTTATAGAAGAAATGCATTTTCCGATACTATTTTAATTGAATTTAAATACGTTCGTTCCATGTGCAACGAAGTTCAAAAAGAAAGACTGGAAACTAAATGCAGTCACACATTAAAATTTCATTTCTGTAGACTTACAGATATACTCAGGATTATTTAGATATAGGAAACTAAATAAAGTACGTCAAATAAAACATTAGCACTCGGTTTATTCATACAATTATTTTGCCCGCTTAAATCAATGGTAACTCAGATATACACCCAGTTTAAGAAAATGAAATATTTAGTAGTACTAAATGTTTAATTATTAATATCTCAAATATTTAATTAATAATTTATTAGTATCTCTGGTAAACATTTAATATTTAGCAGAGAAAATTTTAAGTTCTAGACAATTTACTAAGAAATGCATACGGTAAGATTCTAATCAGTAAGACAAGTACATTGTTAGCAGAAATCAAGATTCAACGTATATTTAAAATGCAACTTATTATCCTAGAACTAAATAAAAAAAATTACTTACAAATCAATGTAGAGGCAGACTGGCTTTCAGAAATAAATAGCAAATATCAATACATAACTACAAAAATAATTAAATTCGAATAAGCAGACCATTTCCACAAACATTTTTTTTTAAATAGATACAGAACTAATGCAAAAAGCCCTGACATTCACCGATTAAGTTCTTTTAAAGTATCTTAAATATCAGCCCACCAATCACAATGGATCCAATCGATTATTTTTTCAAGGTTGGTTTCGTAATACATTTGCATAACATTCATTTCTATCTGTTCGTCTGGAAGTTCTGGTGGCACAGTGATAAAGTTCCAACTTCGAATTTGTAGGATCAATGATTCGGAATCCATCTCTTTCACGATCTGCGGATATGACATACATTAAATGCAACAGCGTTTAGAAGTAAAATTATCATTTTGGTAAGCATTTGTATTTTCAGTAATCAATACATATCAAATATAAAGAGAATTGATATGTGGAACACTATGGAAATATTTTATCAAAGGAAAAATTCATAGTTGATTAAGAAATATCGGAAAATTTCACAATAATCAATACAAGTGGATATATCCATTACAAAAAAATATTAGACAATCGTTTACACTCCAGTTCCTCATTAACTAATGTGTAATCATTCTAAACGGCTTAAAGCGATCTTTTTTTATTTCCTGTGTAGAATTTCATTAACCTTATAAATGGTCCAACCAGTATTTTCTCTTTTCCCTTCAAAATCAGATTAGTTATAAGTATCTTTTCGCAAATTTCATGGCTAAAATAGATTTAAAATCAGAGAGATTTGATTTAAACCAAACCATTTCAAATTATATCCCTAAAAAGGTAATGTTTCAGTCCTTAATCCTATTAGACCAAAATAATAGTTTCTTAAAGGGATACTCGAATTATTAGCATAATTAATTGCTAATCTTTTCAATTTCAGTTATTAATCGTTAACTTGAATCCTTTTCATTTTTTACAATAGTCTAAATAGGTTCTTATTTTATTCCTTTGAGCTTTTAAAACTCTTTGCTAGTACTAACCACCCTGATTCCTGGACGTCCTCTTATTACAGTCCCAACGAAATACAAAAATGACTCAATTTCCACTGAATGTCTTCCAAGAAGGAAGCCTACGATCACAAAATATGTTAAGAAGTCAGTTCTGCTACCTAGGTATTCTATTATCATTCCTCCTCCTGAAAAAAATTTACTTCTCTTTCATCGCGTATTTTTGATATGTGGCTTTACTAGGTATGCCACAGGTAGCTTGATGGCAAGGTCCCGGGTTCAGAAGCTTTCAAGTTCGAAATCTGTTTCCACCAAAGAACCGTTGTAAGTGGGTCCGATACACGCCAAATCCGCCGAGGCCAAACGTCCTCCTGCTGGTATGGTGTGGAAGCTTGGAGAGGGGAGTGTCGGCTAACGTGTCATCCCCATCCTCTGACAGTTCGAAGGTACGAGGTCCGTCCCAAAATAGCCCTAGCGTTGCTTTAAAAACGCGATGTTCATACAACTATGCTAAACTAGGAATGCACGCCCTTACTATTGAGAGAATAATCGTGAACCTGAGTGTTTCGAAATAAGAATGCTTTTTTTTAGAATTGAAAGTTTGCAAAATATTATAATAATGAAAATTAAACTTTTGTTTTTGTAACTTACACACAAATTAATAGTTTCTACCTGCCATAATTTGAATTGTTTTGTTTTGGTTTCTGTTCTTCACTTAAAAATACTATAACCTTTAAACCCAATGTTTTTTATCCCCTTCAAGTTTTGACATTATCTTTACTGTGTATTAATGTTTAATTCTAAGGAAAAACATCTGATATATTAATGAAATAGTATATATAGGAATAATCTAATTTATTCAGAAAAGTGTCGATGCTTCGAAAAGCGATAATGTTTTCCTTCTCTGTATTATAATCAAAATAAAAGACGAAATCAATTACTTAGTACTGATTTTTAACATTAAAATTTTCACAGAAGCAGAAAAAAGCTATTAAGCTAATAAAAAAAAACTAAAGAATTCGAGTAAGAAAACGAATTTTTGGATCAACCTTTCTAGATGATGGTATTTTGTTTTGTAAAATTATAAGTAAAAAGTTATTAAATACTTTTTGGATACAGTCCAAAATATAATGCAGTTCTACCATACTATTATTTATTAGAAAAATATATTCAGCGATTTATTAAATAAAACTTTTAAAAAATGAAAAATAATAGTTGTTGCAGAATTCATTTTCAATTATAAAAAAAATATTTTTAAAAAAAATGAAAGTAATTACTTTTTAATAAATTAAATTCTTGAATTAAAAAAAACAGTATAAAAACAGAATTCCCTAATAAATTAATCGATTGTTTACTTTTATGCAAAAATCCATCCTATGTTTTAACATCTATCGTATTTTTAATGACCAAACTTTCAAAACAGTGTTTTGCCCCAATGACAGTTTTTTGTTCCTGAATTTGGAAAAGAATTCAAACCATTGTAAACATTAAAGTAAAGCTATTTGTATGCATAGATGCTGCGCCTAATTGAAAAGCAATAGCTGAGAAAAACGGTTAAACTTTGATGATTGTTGTTTTCTGCAATAAAAAGTGAATGTTAATAAACATAAAGCTGTAACAGTTGCATTACTCTTATCTTCTCTTTTGGATACTAGATGGCGATGCCTGATTAGGCCATCCCATATGTCATCCCATAGTGCATTGCGATTGTAATTAGAATGAGATGTGACGCTGAACTGTGAAGTCGCGCGCGTGAATGTTTTGTGTTTGTGCTTGTTTTAAGTGTGTGAATGTGATTATTAAAAGAAATGTTTCCAACAACATTCGTCCTGTTGCTTCCTGCACAGATCATAATAATCTACATACCACCACATTGGCGCCCAACGTAAAAGAATTTCTGATGAAACGGAAGTGAAGTCGTCCCGACGATCACAAGAAAATTTTCCCGCCACCACATTGGCGGCCAACGGAAAAGAAATTCTGATGAAATGAAAGTAAAGTCGTCCCGACACAAGTTATAATTTTTCTCATCCCGATAACGTGTCTTCCTGACACAAAATAATTTTTCCCATCCCGGGAACAGTTCATCATTGTGTTCCAGTGAAATGATGAAACGAAAATGAAGTCGTCCCGACGATCGCAAGAAAATTTTTCCGCGCGCAGCAAATTATAAAACGTGTCGTCCCGACACAAGTTTTTCTCATCCCGAGAACGTGCCATCCTGACACATGTGATTATTCTCATCCCGAGAACTGTCTATCATTGTGTTCCAGACATCAGTCCTAAAAGATGAACCAGCGTCTGCCATCTTCGCTTACTTGATGTCCTAAGGAGTATTCCAGTATTCAGTTTTAAATCCTAACTCGTACGGGACGTCGACCCCTGTACCGAGTATAATTTACTATTTGCGCATCTCCAGCAAAAATCTGCATTTAAATCCAGTGAAGAAAGTGTGTTTCTGTTTTTCAAATTTACAGCACGGAAAAGTGCATCAGTTTTGTTTTGGTGATTCCTGTCCGTATCTGTTCTCAGATAAGTATCATAATACTTGTACATTTTTTTTTTTGTTGTTGTTGTTTAAATTCAATAGCATCCAGCATTTGTTTCGTTGAAATATATTCTAACAACATTCTTTCATGTTTGAATACACCAAAGTGCTTCGTCTTCTGTGAAATGTTTTCATACTATTTAATAATTTCTAAGTTACTTCTGTTTTTATAGCCTATTCATCGTTTCTAGTTTGCATATTGAAATATCTGTATGGTTTTGTTATTTGATCTCAATCATTGAAAGTGCGTAATAATATATCTTGAAAATATTAAGATATTCTATATAGTGAATTTCAAGTAGTTGTTGTATTTCTGTATTTTAATTAAGCACGAAGTAATTTATCGTACTTGATACATTTCTTGGTCCGTAAATTTGCGAACCGAAACCAAAGCTGTTCTCGTTTTCTGATACCATTGTATGTGCCCTTGAGTGACGCGCCAAGTCTCATTAAGTATTCATAAGCTCAGTCGCTCTCAAAGTGATTAATCTAAACAAGTATTGAATATGTTTTCTTTTTTCAGTTGCATGGTGTTTTGGTATGAAAAACTGTTCTGATAGATTTATTATTTTTTTTCAGAGTAATGATTCAGCATTTAATCGTATAAAATGTGCAATTTTATTTCTGATTCTCAGAATGTTATTTTTATGGTTAAGAATGCTTCTTAATTTAAATTTTACTTGGCATTATTCTGAAAATCTTATTTTCTTTTTTGTTTTAATGATAATGTTTACGTTTTTTTTTTATTCTTTTGAAATTTGAGTATAGGATTTAGATATGATGATTATGATATGAGTATATGATTTGATATATTGTTATTTTGAGAAATTCCATAATATATCTCAAACATAATTTAGCTTTAAAAATGTTAATTGTGAATTTTTTATACATATTTTTGCATATTGAAAAGTGAATTAGAAATTGTGTATCAGTAAAATGTTAATATTGATTATTTCTTTTTTTAATTAATTGCAAATTTTATTGTTAGTATTTTGAATTTAAAGTGAACTTTTGAGGAACATTGACTTTTATTTGAACGTTTTTTTCAACTGACTGTGCTTAGAGGAAAAATAACTTTTTATTTGGTTTGCGTAAAGATAAACGTTCAATATGGCATTTATGTCTAAAGGCAGGAAACAAGATTTAATAAAACTTGCCACAGAACTTGGTGAGGAGGTGGAAGGTGATCTTAAAGTGATTGAATTACGCGAATTAATATTGAAAACGTCGATTTACAAAGAAGATTTAGACTTTGTGAAAGATACCCTAGAAAACATTATAACTGAAAGATTAGAACGTGAGGAACGAGAATGTGTCGCTGATGAAAAAGAAAGAATAGAACGGGACAGAGCTTACGAGTTGGAGAAACTCCGTCTGCAAGTGGAATCTCAGAAATTGGAGCAGACTCCTGGTCTTGAACTTTTGCCTGCAGACCAACAAGCTACATTTAACTTGAAAAAGTTGCTCCCTGACTTTGACCCGCAGGATGGAGACATGACCCTATTCTTAAATCTATTCGAACGTCAAATGAAAATTCTAAAAATAGGTAAACAGAACTGGGTTGCTCATCTTCTAGGGCTACTACCTAATAGTGTGGCACAGCTCATCGCAAGAGAACCAGAACAGGAAGCACATAACTTTGATTATATTAGATCCATGTTACTTCAACGGTTTAAATTAAGCGCTGAGAGGATGCGACAACTCTTTGTAACTCACAAGAAAAAACCTGAAAGCACATGGAAAGACTTCCATTTTGAACTGCGTAGCTATTTTGAAGCATGGCTTGCAGAATTGAACATAACGAAAATTGAAGAATTGAAAGATCTAATGATCCTGGATCAAATGAAGAAACGAGTTCTTCCCGAAGTCAAGAACCATTTTATTGATGTATGGAGTGAATGGGTTACCCCAAATGATCTAGTGGAGAAACTGGACAGTTATGACAACTTACGCTCTGTAAACCTAAAGCTTGCCTCAAAACCACATGAAACAAAAGCTATTTACCCAAAAAGAAATCAATATAAATCAACCCGATTTGAACAGAGAGATGATAGACAGGGTCTGCCATGGATTCCCAGTCAAAGTAGGCGGAATCCCGGGGTCCCCAGTCAAAGTAGGCGGGATCCCAGCTACAAAGACAGACCCCCTCTGTCATGCTATGGTTGTGGAGAGCCAGGAGTTGTAAAGGCAAAATGTGCGAAATGTAATCCTATGGTTCAAGGAGACCGCACTCAACCTCCAACCCTTAATCACATGAACTTTTATAGTATCTTAATGGAAAGCCAGCCATCAAGCATTATTGAAATTACGATTTGTGGTTCCCAAGCAGCTGTGTGTGCCGACACTGGAGCTACACATTCGGTTGCCGGAGAAAAACTTTACCATTTCCTCAAGAATAAAGGACTAAGATTCGAAAATAGTACTGTTGACATGGCCCTAGCCGACGGGCATGTACAAAAAACAGATATACTCACAACGACGGTAGATATTGGTGTGGCAGGAAAAGTTATCCCCACGAAACTTATAGTCTTGAAGAATTCCAAGGGAAACCGAACTCTTCTGGGTACAGATTTTCTGAGAGCCGCAGGTATCGTCCTTGATCTTCAGAAAAGACTTTGGTATTTCTCAGAGGCTCCTCACCAATCGTTTAACTTTATTGAACCTCCGGCTGATATTAAGTCTCTCCTGGTTGTACCTGTTGCATCCCATCCCTGTCAACTTCGAGAAAATGAGGGTACCCATCTCTCGGGCGAACAACGGACGAAATTCAATTCCCTGCTCAAAAGGTACGAGAAATGTTTCCAACCAGGGGGAGAACCAACTCCTTTCATCGAGCATCGAATCAACACTGGTGATCATCTCCCAGTCGCCGAACCACCGTATAGGATGTCTCCAACTAAAAAAGAAACATTGAAACAAGAAATTGACCGACTCCTTGCTGAAGGAATTATTGAAGAGTGCGAGTCACCATATGCCTCTCCAGTGGTCCTAATTCCAAAAGCCAATGGTACCATGAGACTTTGTATAGACTACAGAAAACTGAATTCCATAACTATTCCAGACTCTTATCCATTGCCACGAATGGACGATCTTCTACATGAGGCAAAGCCAACCCCTTTCATGTCAGCAATTGATCTGAAAGCCGGTTATCATCAAGTAAAGGTCCATCCAGATGATCAAGACAAAACAGCGTTTGTTTGCCCTTTTGGAACATACCGCTTCAAAAGGATGCCATTTGGACTCAGAAATGCACCGGCAACATTTCAAAGATTAATAGACCGCTTCCGCAATGGTCTGGAAGATATCTTTACTCTCGCTTACCTAGATGACATTATCATTTTGTCAGAGACATTTGAAAAACACCTCTCAGATTTGCAGTGTGTCTTTGAAAGACTAATCCTCTTCAAACTTCAAGCCAACCGCGAGAAATGCTGCTTTGCATCCCGCAAAGTGAAATATTTGGGTTTTTGGATAACTCAGAAAGGAATAGAAGTTGATCCTGAGAAAATTGCCTCTATCCAGAGTATCCCACCTCCGCAGAATGTTAAACAGGTCCAATCATTTCTACAGACATGTTCCTGGTTCAGAAGATACATACAAAATTTTGCCGAGATTTCACGACCCCTCAGTGACCTCACAAAAAAGAAATCTCCTTGGAATTGGGGATTTCCCCAGCAGACCGCATTCGAAACCCTTAAAAAGTGCCTTACAACACCCCCAGTGTTGAAGCAAGCTAATGGCACCAAGCCATACATTATCCGGACTGACGCAAGCCACTATGCACTTGGAGCTGTTTTACTTCAGGGTACCGGTTCAGAAGAACATCCAATCGAATATGCAAGTCGACTGCTCACTCAAGCAGAACGCAATTATTCAACAACAGAACGGGAAGCACTGGCTGTTGTTTGGGCTTTAAAGAAATTTCGTGGGTATTTAGAAGGTTCTGAAATCACTGTGGCATCCGACCACCAACCTTTACGATGGCTCTTAACTTTAAAGTCTCCGACGGGTCGACTTGCTCGATGGGCTTTAGAAATTCAAGCTTTCAACCTGAAAGTTTTGTATGTTGCTGGAAAAGCCAATGTAGTTGCAGACATGCTCAGTAGACCTATATGTGATGAGAAAGAAACTCCTTATGAAGTGTGTAACATAGCCATTGCTGACCTGCCTGTCAGAAGTGCTAAAGATATGCGTGAAGCTCAACTTGCTGATGAAAATCTGAAAAAGATTATTGACAGTTTCGAATCTACTCAGAAAACAGAAGATTATGCCAACTGGACAGAACGTGGGTTCTTAATGAATCAAGGTGTCCTTTACAGATATTTGCCAGATGCTGATTCCGAAGAGGCACAACTGGTAATTCCTTCTTCAGAACGTGATTCTATAATGGAAAAACACCATGATGATCCGATGGCCGGTCATTATGGAGAAGAAGGTACTTTTCAAAGAATTGCTAAGCGTTATTATTGGACTGGTATGAGAAAATACATAAATGATTATGTAAAAAATTGTCCAGAATGCAACAGATATAAAGCAAACAACCAGAAGCCAGCTGGTTTACTGCGAACCCCAGTCTATTCTCAAAGATTTGAGATAATCTCGATCGATCTTTTTGGTCCATTACCAAAGACTGAAAATGGTAAGCAATGGATATTTATTATTGAGGATTGTGCAACCCGATGGGTTGAACTATTTCCACTATCTCAAGCAACTGCTAGTGAGTGCGCCATTACACTCATTGAGGAGATATTCATGAGATATGGAATTCCCAGACGAATCATTAGCGACAATGGGTCTCAATTCGTCAGTGCCGTTCTTCAACAGGTGTGTTGCACCCTCAACATTAGCCAAAATCTCATTCCTGTTTATTTTCCTCAATCAAATCCTGTAGAGCGAAAGAATAGAGATTTAAAGCCTCGACTGGCCATATTGGTTGGAGATGATCACGGAAACTGGCATTCGAAGTTACCAATGATTCGTTTCGCCATGAACACCGCAGTTTGTGATACCACTGGCCATACACCTGCATTCCTCCAATTTGGAAGAGAATTAAGGACTGTTGATGATGTTGTACGAGATTTCAAAGCAGTTGTCGAGAATGACAATTTTGTACCTGAGATAACGCCTTATCTTAAAAGGTTTGCAAACATCATGAACGAATTAAGGGAACGAATAGAAATGAAACAAGACAGAAGGAAGATATATTACGACAAAAACAGAAAGCAAGTATTTTATTCTCCGGGTGATAAGGTTTGGGTAACATCACATCCCATTAGTAACAAATTTAAACGTAAAACGTCGAAATTTGCACCACGTCGAGATGGTCCATACATCATATTAACGCAACGTTCTCCAACTACCTATGAAATTGCTAGCCCAAGTGATCCATCCACCTCCTTAGGAACATATCATACCTCAGCTCTACGTTCGTACAGTCGAAACATGGAATCGGATACACCACTGCATCCGATTCGCAAAAGAGGCCGACCACCAAAACTTAATTCCCTTTCCTCAGGAACCAATAGACTTCCAGACAATTCAAATTCTGTCTCCTTGCCGAGACGTCGTCGGAGCCAGAGGGGGAGGATGTAACAGTTGCATTACTCTTATCTTCTCTTTTGGATACTAGATGGCGATGCCTGATTAGGCCATCCCATATGTCATCCCATAGTGCATTGCGATTGTAATTAGAATGAGATGTGACGCTGAACTGTGAAGTCGCGCGCGTGAATGTTTTGTGTTTGTGCTTGTTTTAAGTGTGTGAATGTGATTATTAAAAGAAATGTTTCCAACAACATTCGTCCTGTTGCTTCCTGCACAGATCATAATAATCTACATACCACCACAAAGCTTAATTTTTTAAATGTTGGAGAAACGATTGAAAAGAAATTCCAATCAAACGAGTAATTATTCTTTTTTTTCATGCACGTAGGAAAGAAATTGAATACAAAATGTAAGCAAAAGAATAATTTTACTAAAAGCAAGCTAAGCGATTAGTAATAGTCTTTTGATTAAAAAAGAGCTTTGTATTTTTAAAGTTAATAAAGAAAGAAAACAATATTTTTTCTGAGAGAAAATAAATATCATTTTTATTGAAAAGAACTTAATTTTCTGTTAAGGTTGAAAATTGAACTATTCGACAATCCTTTTTCGTACAGTTGTCATTTTTGAAAGAGTTTTAGCTTTTAAAACTCTAATAAATATTAGAATATTGCTCTAGTTGAAAAGCGAAATATGGTTTGAGAGAATGCTTTATATGTATAAACATTTTCACATAACGACTGAAATTTTTAGCAGATTACTTTGATAAATGAAACAATTAAAAATAAATAAATAAATTTGAAAATTTTTGTCATTTAAAGAAGAACTAGAAAGCAAATTTTAAAATTATGGAGTTAAGTGTGAAAATTTCTGTTCTTAAAATTCAGGATGAAATTTCATACCATTTTATTTAATAATACTTATTATTATGAGAGGAAAATACATGTTTCGAAGTGCAATTTTTAAATTATTACTCCTCTATCAATAAAAAATGAAGACTATCAAACAGATAATAAAACCACCTTTAAAATTATTTGAATACAGAAAATTGTAAAATTTAATATTCAAAGTTAACATCTGGATTTATAGAACTAGAAAGCAATTATTCAATGTCTTTTGCTGTGCAATTTCTTGTTGAGTAAAAACACAGCCAGTGCAATTAATACACAGCTTCTACTTTCGTCAAAAAATACCGGGAATGTTATAATAAAATTAAAATTACCGATTTATCTGTTAATATTTATAACATTTTTTCAAAGCAACCTCTTATTACTGAAATACACTTCTATTAATATTTTCTCAATCCTCGAAAGATGTTTTAAAACTGCTTTGTGATATCCCTTTAGAGCACACATCAAATTTTCCTTCATTGTACCATTACACTCAAAACTTTGAATAAGAAGAGGTAGTTTTAACCATATAAATAAAAACTTAAATAAAGAAAATAGCCATTGGGCAATATCTGAAGGATAGAAAATTTGTGGTCCATATTTGAATATGGATTTTTTTTTTGTCAAAAATTCACGAAAACAACGGCATTGAAAAAGGCATGTTATTACAATACAAATTTCATATCACATCATGATAGATGTCAGATTCTTTCCTATCAAAAATATTGTTTAAAATTGTATCTGTAATGAAGCGAAATCACTAAAACCATTCTCTTGTCTGGTCCACATACAGATGCTTAGTCGAAGCACATAGAACAATCTATGCAACAATCCATTCGAAGAGGATGTTCTCTAATTCGGGAAATATTGGTTGGTCCTTGATTCGTACCAAAGCTTGTAGTAATTCTCTTGCCCATCAGTTGAATGAGCTTATCATACTCTGATCATTATTTTCAGATTATTCGAAGATTCTTCCTTGCTGGTAAGTGTAAAAGTCTTACTCGACCGAATAACTCCTTTCATACATTTTGAATCTGAAGATCAAAGTTTATTTCCACTAAATTCATTATTCGGCCAAGTGATGATCGTCCGTTGGAACACATGATGTAACGAATATTGAACTAACATCATTCTTTAGTTATCGAATGTGTGTTGTATCGGAACTCAGAATGGTCATTCAGAATTAAAAACGGGGGCCGTTCGGCTACCATCTTATATTAGGCTTATTTTGGGAATATTGCTTAGATTGGAAGCATCTTGAAAAAATACATTCTTCTAGTGTGTCCAATTTTCAGTGAAATACATTAGTTATTGGGATGGCTATAATATGGACAACTGTGAGACATCAGAGATAAATGAAAAGCACAATTTTACATGCACAAGCACAATTTATCCCAGCTTAATAGCCCAACATGATAGAATTTCATTTCTATAATGAAACATTTGATTTATGATTGGCCATTGATGGCGCCATTGTAGACAAAGATCTAACCATGATCTTTAAAATTTTCTGACACTCTGTGTATTTTAAAACTCCGAAATCGACCTAAAGTTAAAAGTTCGACATTATTTAAATAATCCAAGATATTGTAGTGAAAGCTTATAAACCAGTTAACAGCTACGCTACACGAGCAATTGCTTTTGTATAGCAGTCATGTTACTCGGCTGCGAACCACAAGGTCCCAGGTTATATCATTGCTCATCGCAATCCGCCACAATGTAAATGGGATCCACATTCCTATTAACACAAAATGGCCAACAGAATTGTTACAACATTGTCCGTCATCATAATATCGAATCTTATCGAACCAAATCTTCCGCTAATAAGAATACTTTCAAATACATTGTTCCAATTAATCTAATTAGAAAAAACAATGTTTAGTAAATAAGTTATTAAAATCAATTATCAATTCTATCATTTTATAAAGTTATTTTCTTTCTGCTTTCTCAATAATTTTTATTTTAAATTTACTTTCCTTTTTAAAGGATGATTGTTTACTTTTAGGGAAGTTCAATTTTCGAGTTTGAATTGGTATATCAATACAATTAGCAAGATATTTTAATCCAAATAGTTATTTTTTATTTTCTCCTTCAAGCACTGAATTCAAAACTGAAGAATGCATTTTAACAAACTTTGGAGATGATTAATTAATTGCAGAAAGTTAATAATTAATAAGATATTAAGGGATTTTGAATACTGTTCTTTCATTCAATAAATTATAATATTTATTTTAAATAAAAACCTTTTCATTAGGAATTTGTGGCGGATTTTATGACCGAAGCAATTTACAGGTAAGTTTATTCAAAAAGAAGAAAAAAGTCTTCGAAGTAAGCAGAGCATTTAAATACTCAGTACTCAAGAATATTTTATGTTCGCTAATATCGATATGTATGAATAAAATATTATTGCTATAATTAATGTTTTATTTGGTTTCGAATTATCTCGAATTATTAAGATAAGGATAATGATTACATATCATGAATCTTCAATTCCTTAATTCGAAGAATGTAAAGAAAATCCGGAATTCTGGTATATCTAAATCACAATCGCATGCAGATTACGACTAAACGAAAGACATAATGAAAGATACATAGCTTACGATTAGTATTTACAAAATAGATTAAAAATAATTTGATGTTTTTTTAATGATCCGTTGAAAACATCTGGCATGTTACCATGGCAATGATCATAAATCGTTTTCTTCCTAAACATGAAATTCCAAACTTATTTTTCATTTCATAAAAATACGTAATATGCTGATTTTTGATCATGCAAGGATAGTCTTTAAATACCAAACCCCTCAATAGTTTTAGGAAATATTAAATACAAAGTATGGATCTAATGAACATTAATATTTAAAGAGAAATCTTTTATTTATCAAAAACATTTAAGGTATGTTTAGCTATTAAAAATTCGAAATGATAGCTCGTCTCCATTAACGAGTGAAAATATAAATGATGAAAAGGAAAGACATTTATTGCTAACGACGAAGTACTAGCTCTTAAAAAATCGTGGTATTTAAAAATTGCATATATTAGTTTTATCCCTCATTTACATAACCCTATTTGCTAAAAGAACTCATTTCTCTGCTTGTAAAAAAATCCGGATACGTAATTATTTATCAATGGACATTAATTGCATCAGTATCGTGGGAATAGACCCATCTGTCTGAAAAAGCCACGGTTAAGATTTGTTTAATTATGCAGTAAGGGCGTGATTATGTGTATATGTGTGCCTGTGGCAATCAATAAAAGTATTAGTTTCTTTTTTAAGGAGAGGTTGTTAGTGTTCTTAATTAACCAACCTTTCCTCGTGTTTTGCTATTTAACTAATGAAAAAGACTTCATAAATATTGATTTTGCAACTCATACTAATAATTCAAAATATAACATTTTTATTTGTCTCTCGAGTTGTTGAGTAGATGTGCATTGATGTTTTTTATTTCCTTAAATCTAGGGATTTGGCCTTATATTAAGGGACATAAATGACCAATGGGATAATCGGGTACGATTCGTAGCAGTTGGTCTGACATTGCCTACAAATTTATTATATTGATTTTAATTCAGTTTAAAAAAATCCTTTATTTATTTTAAATAAGTTATGTTGTTGTTTCTTATAGCCCTTGCCATGGACAAGCCCGCTGTGCCCATTTAAGCCGGTGGAGGAGCGCCTCTTGTTTTTTTTAGTAGCGCCATCTAGGGCCAAGAGTACGATTTAGCTACGCACTCATTCGCTTGCACAACCCTTTTTTACAGGAGGGTACATTCATACGTCTCACAGATACAACAACCATGCCCAAACCGGGACTCGAACCCAGGACATCCAGATCACAGGGAACCTCTATGCCAGGACGCCGGTATCTGTTACTATCTTTTAATTAGATAAATATATGACATAAAATAGAAAAACACTTTTTAAATAATATAATAGGTAACATTAATCATGCATGCCATCTGGTATACGTAATTAATGAAGCTTAGTTCAAAAGTCTTTGATTCAAGTCGTTGATCAAGGAATGGTATCATTTTTGTACGTTTTCATTGTTTATTTACTAAAAGGAGATAGTGTCATTGGTATTCGAATTCTTAGTTACGGTTCTGATAGGTCATCCAATTACACTACCCTAAAAAATTGAGTTTTGTTTAAATTTCCCCATACATATTTCATATTTTCATAAAGTTTAATCCTTTATATATTGACAGTACTTAAAAATGATGTTTAAATCATGTTGATATCTTCTTAATATAAATTTTTATGATACTATTCACAATAGAATAGCTCCGACAGCATATAGTAGATATCAGCTAAAAGCGAAAAATAAAAATCTTTAATTATTAATTACATTCATTATGTTATTTTAATTAACTTAAAAATATTTTAATCTTTCCTGGTCTAAAATTTATCTAATAATACAAAAATAAAATTGAAAAGATTCTGATAAAATAATTCGATAAATAAAGGATTAAGTTAATCCATAAAACTATTAAATCATAAATATGAGCTCATTATAGCTGCGAATATCTCACTGCAGTTGTGTGGCTACTGACGTTTTCCTGGTTTTTCTCCAACTGGAATATAAATTTAGGCAAGTTTCCATTGAAAGTTTTTTAGAAACTCATGCACCAACACATATAGATATCCTGGAGTCTAAGTTCTTTTCTTAACTGCGATGATACCTAGGGACTTCAAGGTCGCTCTGAAGAACAAAATTGTCACACACTGTACCAAGAATCCTTGGTCTATCGGTTTCGCTAGTTAGACAAGATAAAGTAGACGTTATACATTTAGATACAGTAGGCATTATATCTATTAGACTACATTTATTACAGTAAAGTACATCACACCTAGAGAAGGTTCGATCATGACAATGAGTGAACTTGAAGTCATCCCAAAGGAAATTAAATTTCAAATTGCGTCCGGTTATTGCTATTGAAAAAGCAGATGTTGCGCATGTTTGAAAACTAGGATTCAAAAGTCAAAGACAGATATCTAAAGCAAGAAATAAGGACATATTCTTAGTAATCCTACTATTTGATATTTGCTAGTTTTAAGTTTAAACTGTCTTAGAAACTAAATACAACTTTAACGGCGCAACTATAAAATTATTATCTTATGTTTTTTGTTTTAATCAGTTATTTCTGTTTAATATTTAGAATCAACGTAAGAAATACAGACATTTGTAACTATTATTCTCCGTGAGGCAGACAACGATTATATAAAAGATGTTCAGTTTTTAAAGGCAAACTTAACCATATTAATTTGAAAATTTCGTTGAAAGTTTTTCCTTTACTTTTTTCATATTCTTTTATGGCAAAAGTGAATAAAAATCGATTGAAAAGGAATTCAAAACTTTCAGTGTGTAACTAACTCGATATTCAGATTTTGTGAAATTCTAAAGAATGACATACAAACCTTTTAATATTTCATACTTACATAAAAATGAGACAGTATATTTTTGATGATGAAGTTAATTGCATTAATATTTGCGTTTGCTAAATGCAGCAATATCTAAATATAACTGTACTGTTTTACTATTTATCTAAATACAACTTCACTACGCATACTATTATTCAGGGAAAAAATATTTTTTAATGCTTATTACATTAAAAGGTGTAAATTTTGTTTCGCAAAATGACAAAAACTATTAAAGCGTTATTCTATTATACAGAAAGAAATTAAAACGCTTGTCCAAAATAAAAGAAAGGAAAAAGATTTTCAATAAAAAAATGGCTTCTAAAAGTATTTATTTTTATGAGTAATCTGTAAAAAGCAGATTTTTTTTATTTTGAATGTTTTCTATCTTTAAGTTATAATTCATATATTCAATTAAAAAAATAACCTTTAAAAGTATTTATTTTTATGAGTATACTAAAAAGCAGATTTTTTTTTTTATTTTAAATGTTTTCTGTCTTTAAGTTATAATTCATTACTTGAAATATTATGATATCATTTTTTCAAAAGTTCAAGTCTCAAAGTAAACCATTAACATGGATTAAAATACCAGTTAAATAAATAGCATAATTTATCAAAATCTGAAAATAATAAAATGATGCACTATTTTCAAGAGCTCACAAATGTAGGAACTGTAAAAACCCTAACACATTTGAAAGTGAGTGAAAAATCAATTCTATCATTACAAATAAGGAACAAATTAAGTTAAAAAAACTTTGTTTTATGGAAAACAACATCAAATAAGACAGCTTCTTCCTGGGAAAAAAATAAAGAAAAATAAAGGTTCATTTATTCTTAAATTATAATAATAAATAAATAAATGAATAAACGACTTTCCTTTGATTATATTCTCGGAGCATCTAAAGATCTAATAGCAGATCTTGTTGATAGTGATGGCCGCCATGAAGAAAAGGACAGAAAACCCCTCTGACGCCATTATTAGGAAATTCGTAATCGCAACACAAGATTTCTATGAGGCAATTCATTCCAACGTTAGTTCTTTGCTTTACTTAACTGCTGAGCGTGATTCCGTTGAATGAAAAGAGGTTTTTGAGCTCTCTCCCGAATAAAATAATCAGATAGATGCTGGTGGGTGTTAATAGAGTTTTACATCCTCCCCAGTTTATAGAAGTAAAATCATTTTTTATATGAAATAAAGCGAAAAAACAGAAACCTGAAAAGGACTTATTTGAAATATATATATATTAGCTTACCTTAAAATTTGTATATGAAGAGCTATCAAACGTTAACTATTTAAAAGGAAACAGCATATTTAAAATATGATACGCATGAGCCTACCATCTTTTTGTGATATCTACTTGTAATATTAATCCTACACTTGCACTTTCTTTGAAAAATCTGCTTTATTTTGTAAATGCTTTATGAGCGATAGAGTGAGAAAGTATTTTGAGCTTTTGACAATTATAGACATTTCGAAAATAAAATGGGTTCACAGAGAAGAAAATGCTATAGATTCCAAGAGAATAAAATTATTATAGCTCTCACGATTTTATGGAGAGAGATGCTTTAGTTATTGCCATTGTTTGATACTAATATTTCAAATGGACAACACATCCACCGAATACGGTTCCCTTCATTTAGGTACTTCACCACGTTAACTGACAAATTTCACATAGAAGTACATACTTTAATGTCATTTAAATGTCACGACATTGTTAAAGACATAGGCATTAAATTAACTTCATTGCTTGTTTTTTACTCATGTTCAAAGCGTAAATCAAGACTTAGCCTGCTAACAGCTGCTAGATCTTTCAAAACATTTCTTAAATTTTTTAAATAAATAATAAATATCCAAATTTGATACTATAAATTTCCCTTTATTTCCAAAATTGGAGATCACCTTGAAAATTTGACTATTTGAAATAAATGAAATGAGGAAAGAAAATTCATTGTTAGATTTACATTTCTGTAGTGCAAGGATCATTAATAGAGGTGTATAAATAACGCTTGTACTCTTGGAAATAAATTGATAGATTTTTAAAAATTGATACGTGTTGGGGAGATTATGTAATGAGATTGTTGAATGTGAATAAAGAAATTTGATAAATGTTAGTGAATGTTAACGTAAAAGAATATTTCTGTTTTCAACGATGAAAGATTCTTTGAAACGATTGAAATTGTTTCATTTAATGGCATCTGTATAAGAATGTTAAGGAAATTCCTTTTTCCGCTTCTATCTTGTTCACAAACGAAACATCCTCATTAAAGAAAGTTGCTTAATTCCATTATCATCTGCATTTTTGAAGTCCATTCTATCTTTATGTATGCATATGCAAAGAAAGATTTTCTGCTCTCATGTTCTGTTGGTTCACTAACAACGCCCTCTATCTCATTACGATTGCGTTTCTGACCTTTATCAAAAACTGAAACAGATTCAACTTTGAGTTTCCTATTCCACCTGTAAATTTACACACACAGTGGTGACTTCCTTTGTATATTTAAAAGAAGAAAAGAAATCTTTAAAATTCTGTTACATGGAATGTCGTTGTCTTTTAGTACAATTTTTCTTTTCATCTCTTCTTTCCGAATGAAATTTCTTCATACGCATGTGATGCAGTTGAAATTGCAATGTGCTGACACTCAGCATTACTTTGAAATTCAGCGCGCAACTTGCAGTAAAGCTATGTTTAATTAGTTTTTCGGTAATAAGATTTGACTCAAGACAGTGACGTCATGTGCACTAATTGAACTATTGAAACCACTTGATTGTCAGATTATTAATGTTGTTCATCTCTGTCACAGAGTGAAGAAAATGTTAAAAACTTTTGATAAAAGCTAAATTTTTAGTTTTATTTTTACTAATTGCCTCTTTAATTTAGATGCAATTAATTCCAGAACAGCATTTTTCACAACAAAATAAAAATAGATCAAAATCTCGGTCTCTTTCGCTCTTTGAGTGATATTTCAATAAATTTAAAAGGAAATACAACATAAATGATTTTGCTTAAAAATAATTCATAAGTGAATAGTATAAATGTTCCAAAACTGGTAATTTCTTTAGAAACATTCTCAAAAATTAAATTTATTTTCGCATCTTGAAAAATGAAACGGGGAAAAAATAGCGAAATTAAAATCAACGGAGCTTGGCTAATTAAAACATTTCGAATTCAAGCTCTTCGGCAATTAAATTTTTAATTCCAATCTTTGAAAATTCCATTCATATGATGTCTTATAATTTAATGAATAACTTGATTTTTTAACCAATTAAATACCAATTAAATTTCAAAAACTAAAAATTGTGTTCCCTAGATAATTGCTTCGCATTTTTCCCATTAATCGTAAACGAAGAATATTCTTAAAGATTTTAATTCATTTAAAGTTTTAAGAGTTCTGCATTATATTGAATCAAATAAAAAATTTCTATGTTTTTTTGAAAAAAATCTCTCTTTACACTGAAAATGAAAATTTCCTTTTATATTTTCAATATTTTTTGTGCAATACAATTGTTGTATTTAATGCGTCGCGCATTATTTGTTTATTAAAATTAGTTATTTATTTATTGGAACAAATATTCTTAAAAATTCAACTATAATCTTATTTATAAAAATACTTAAGAGCTGCA
Organism: Argiope bruennichi; assembly: GCF_947563725.1. Classification (NCBI taxonomy): domain Eukaryota; kingdom Metazoa; phylum Arthropoda; class Arachnida; order Araneae; family Araneidae; genus Argiope; species Argiope bruennichi. Next base: position 65,742,028 of record NC_079154.1, read on the forward strand.
TAGTTAAAAAAATAAGAGCTATGCAGCGTTTATTAAAATAGCTTCGCATTATTTATTAAAACAATTAAAATAAATATTAATTACCATTAATGTTTTTAAAATCGCCGAGTTCTTTGTAAGGTATCTCTACACTCGATATAATAAAAGCTTTTTTGCTAAATCAAACTGTATTCAAGTCAACTTTGAATCAGTTAAAATTCATCCTAAATACAAATATTTTATGCGCGAAGACTTGAAATAATAAAATTTAAATCACGCATTGTACTTCCGAATGCACATCCTAACTTTAACTTTGTTAGCGTCCTCTGACCTGCAAGTACAGAAAGGAAATGGGTCTTTTAAAAGTTTCTGGAAAAATGACTTGAGTGTCCTTCTCCATAAAGTCATATTCTATTGGTCATTGGTTCTATAAAATGCTAATAAAGATGAATATCAAACAGAAAGAGGTATTGTCTCGCATCTGACCTTTAATTGATCATTTACCTTTAATCTGACTCTCGTTCAACAACAAATGGTCGTAAACCGGCAACAAACGAACACGAATTTAAATATTCCATTTGCAAGGATTAAAACAATACTTTCGAAAAGAAATGGACATTAATTAGTTGCCTGAAGGCGACGAAACGAGACAAAACAGCTGATACGATGACATCGTCCATCCTCGTTACATGGCTTGACATTCTGTTGTCATTATTTAGAGTTAGCGCAGACGCTGCGTCATTTTTCTTTCTTTTATATTTCCATTCTTTGTTCGCCGTCTAAAAAAGGAGCAAAGGATATTCTTGCTGACAAGATAATTGCCGCTGTTAGTATCTTCGTGAATCAAGAAAAATGGTCTGCCCTTTTCTGCATCAAAAAAGAAAACTTATTTCTGTAGCTTGTTGTGTTATTCGAAATAAGCTACTCAGTATCGCTGAAATAAAAAGTGAACAAATAATCGAAAGTGGTGTTAGCATGCATCTAGTCTTTAAATGCTCTTCATACTTTTCATGTCTTATTTCTTAACTGTTTCCATTTTATAAGTCAACTTTAACAAGAAAGGAGATAGAGTAGTTCCATTTTCCGAGGTAATAGTAAATTTTCAGTTTACACTATTACATCTGAAACAATTCTATTTAAAAAGTAGTAAATATGGTGGAAAATATTTATTAAATTAATTTGATTAGAGAATTTATTATGTAAATATTTTTTACGAATTATTTGTACCTGTAATAGAAGATATAGAACCGGTTTATTTTAACATTCTCTCTTTATTTTTTTCCAATTGAATTTAAATTCTTGTTTCTTTTTTCTTTATTCTTAAATGAATATATTTTGATTTGCAATTTCTTTACAAATTTCGATGAAATTACCTTCCCTTCATTTTACTTTCTCTTACTCGAAATTTGCAAAGTAATGTAAATTACTGATTGTAAAAATACTAGTTTGAGAGTTTGATGAAGCTTTAGATCATCCGGAATTCAAAACGACCATTTTAGAAATGAAACAATTAATTGTTTACATGATAACTTAAAACGCAACGAACTAAGGGCATGAAGTTCCGAATTTGGTCTTTCTCCCGAATTTGGTGACATGTAGCAAATTTTGGACAAAAATCCATCTATTTGGTGCTTGTCTGATTGTCCAAGCATATTCATGTAAACTTGACATATCATAAAAATAATTAAAAGGATGGTATTAAGAATATCAATTGTCATTATAACTGTAGATTTGCAAAAAAATTTTGGATCGAATGCATCAAATGTTCTATCTATTAGCATTTATGCAGACGCAATAATTCTAAAACAACTTCTATATAAATGGAATTTATTAAGTTGTCATACGACCATAATTGTATATATGTACCAAATTTAGACCCAATTATTAGGAAATAAGGCATCTAAAGTGCATACTAATTTCCTTCGATGACTGTTTTAAAATGATATAATTTTACTTTTTTTTTTTTTTTTTGGTGAAGCGTAGTCAACATCAAGGCTTTTGCGGCAGAAAATCCCAAACAAATAAAAAAACACGAAACAAACAAAATGCAAACTATATTTCCTATGTTACCGCTAAAGTATATAATGCAGTTATTTCATAGAATACCTAGTTATTCCATGAAATAACTGATCGTGTCCGTTAAAGTGTGTAATATGTTATTAATTTGACACTTTAACTAGTTATTCTATGAAATAACTAGGTATTCTATAAATTAAGTAATGAGAGGCAGTTAAAGTGAAAAATAAACAATTTATCTAAAATGAAATTAAACTAATGATAGACAATTAAAATGAAATAGAAGCAATTTATCTAATTTATGCAGCGTATAAATGGTATTTATGGAAACGTACCATAAAATCATTTGTTACAACAAGGATTACTAAAATGACACTTGGAATTACAAAGGACATTATTTCTAAAACAAAAACAATTTTTATTTCTAAAACAAAAACAATTTTTATTTCTAAAACAAACAAACAAAAACATAAATGCAGTAGGGGTGGAAGGTAAATCTATTTGTCGTACGAGATTTATGATATAGATTATTTTACACTTTAACGGGCTGCAGATCGTTATTCTATGAAATAACTAGTTAAACCATGAAATACAAGAGAGTTTTACACTTTAACGGACACGATCAGTTATTTCATGGAATAACTAGGTATTCTATAAAATAACGGATTTCATACTTTAACTGTAATACATACACTACGTTATTAGTTTCAAAATGCATCATATTGCGCCCTTATATGCGAACGTCGGAAAGAGATGTGAGGGGCGCGTTCTATTGGTATCGGTCTTTTAGCCGAACCTTGCCTAAGGTGCGCAAAATACATGAAAGGGTATGCCACTCTTCCGCCTGTTTACCGTTCTGCAATTTCGAATTCAATGAAATTCTGAGGACTCGCGAAATATTTATTGATTGCAGTTTCCTTTGAGACGAAAGATACACGCCCGGCTTCATTGAAACCTGCAGTTGTTACGGATGTCGGTTTGTCAATATTAAAATAAATTTATGGATAAATTTTGGTGGCGGAGGAAACTGAGTAATAAATCTCGCATAAGTCTAAAATTTCTTGCGAGGAGCAATCAATAAATATCAAAAGACGTTTACGACCAGAAACAATTTCTTTCAGACTATATTACCATATACAATTGCTATTCTACCAAACTATACTGATTTTAAAAGAAAAAAATAATTGGAAAAATGATTCAAAAATAATTTTTCAGTCGTCTGTTATTAAATTTACGTAAAAATAAAATTTCCATTGTTTATATGATGAAAAAAAGAATGACAATAAATGCAATAGGATATTTTTTAAAAATTCATACCGCAGCTCTTTTATAAACTAATGGTGGCCCGTTTAAAGACAATAAGGCCCCGATTTCATTTCCCTCAAAAAGACTAATATTTTCTAGCTGTTCTTTTGTCGTGAAATTGAGACTCAAGGTGGGTTTAAACTCGGCCCATTAAAAGACGGCCAATATGTAGCGTATGCACAGGAAAACTGAAAAATGCTGTTCGGTCTATGGCAAGTACTTGTCCCAACGAGACAACAATATGCCGCTGAATTGTATTTTTTTCTTTTTGACCATGCATTTATAGAATTTAGCGGTTTTTATTCGCATGAAAAAATTCATCACTTATCATAGATTAATTCCAACATTTTGTGCTCTTTGTTCTCTCTGATGTGAGTTTGTGTTTTTCTTTCATTTTGTTTGCCATTCTTTTTGTTCATTTCTATAGTTTTCCATAAATAGGCACGTTGACTTTTTTATTTTTATTTTATTATGTTTCTTTGTGTAAATATCCATCATTTTAATACGATACGCAGTGAAAAAATAAAATTCAGGCGCCCCCCAAACGGCAATTTCTAGCCAAGCATGGAATGCCTGAATCTCTCTTATGAAATTGTGGTAAACATAAATCAGCCCATTTCTGCACATGCGCTGCTTACTGGCCGTCTTATAATTGGCCGAGCGTAAAACCGGCATCATTCACATCGATGGAGCAATTTTGATTTCTTTTCCAAGTTTTGGCAACAAGGCAGAATTCAACGAATTTGAAAGATAAGAAAGAAAGAGCAATAGAAAGACGGTTTGGATGGTGAGTGATTTTAAAAATTTAGATTAGGAGAAACGAATATACTTAAAAATATTCAACAGTCATTCTTTCATGTAAGGAATAGATTGACCATTGATTCGTCAGAGAAAGAAAACCAAGCGGAGGTCTTGACGAAACAAATTTTTCTGAAAAAGCATTGTTTTTCAGTTTTTTTTAATTCCCGCCAGAGAAGTAAGACCGACCAATGATCTTTCGAGGCTGCATTTCTCTTATTGAGATTTGAGAAGTTTGAAGTATTCTCACCAGAGATAGAAGGCCAATCAGTGATCATTGAACTTCTGGGGAAAGAACCACCGATAGAGGTAGATAAAAATGGAATTTTGACGAAGTTTAAAAGTCATCATCCGGTCAAATTTTTGAACTCTATAAATCTTCAATTTCTTTTAGCGATTTTTTGTTGTATATTTTGTAAATAAGTCGAAAATCAAGATTTAAATTATTCAATTCCTACTATTAGTTCATACTCTCTCTATATATATATTTATATATCTTGTTCAAATTTTCAATCGTTAATAAAATACTTTTTTATTCATCCGCTCAAGTTCAAATACATTTTTTTAAACATCTAGTGGATGACACTTGATGCTAATACAGTTTTTTTCAAATATGAATTCATTAATTATTAAATTTAATTAATTTTTAATACTTTAAATAGACTTTTAGCAGTTTGTAATGAAAGTTGAAATCTCCCGGCAGTAGCTCAATCGGTAAAATGCAAGGATTTCAATATTTTTCACGTGAAGGTGAAGAATGCGAGTTCAATTCTTGCAAAAGTAGGAATTGACTTAAAATAATTTTTTTATATTACTTGTTTTTATAATGTTTTTCATTCAATATGATTAGCTGTAAATAAATATTCAGAAATGAAAAATTTTGTCCAAACTCATTAAAAATCGCTCAGTCGCAAATCACAGCCAACTTGGTCACGACGTTGTACTGGTGATTTTCAAATTTTGATAATGATTCTATTTTTTTCACCCTAAATTTTATTTAGTGCTACTGGTACTGTTTATCACTCTCAAAATGAATAATTAATATTCGTTTTCGAAAATTCATTTTAAATTGTCTGCATTTGTTAAAAGAATCGTAGTGGAGGGGTTCTACTCTATTGTTATTTCGATTTTTATATATATAATTAAAATAGAAATCTATCATAAAAATTTACAGAATTATCTCTAATTCTCGCATGTATTTACGAACTTTCACGGTATAAACGTTTTTAAAAAAGTTTCCAAGATTCGAATTATTTCAAAATGAAGAACTCTAACTTACCTATTTTCTAAGTATGTTTCACTAAACATGCTTGAAAAATTGGAAAATTACTTTGGATTTTGAGGATTTATTTGGATATTAGAATATGAAAACATGAAAGCTCGACCATTATTTTTGGAATTTTTAATCTAGCAGTAAATGTTCCTGCACGCTACAACTTTTAATATTATTTTTTCTTAATTTTATTTCTTTATTTAAACGCTATTTGTTTTGAAAATTCTTCATATTTCAATTCTTGATCATATCACTCTTATTTACTACTGCTTAATTCAATGGGAAAATGTTCTGAATGCATAATGCGAAATGTTGTTTATGTGAAATCTAATTTAAAAATGGATTGTCAAACGTAACGTCTTTTTCTAAGTAACATCGTTATCAAAAAGAGAAAAGACTACTTCCGTTAATTAAATATCGATTTTTTTTAACTTTCATTTTTCATAAGAATGCTGGGAAACAAATAATCAAAGAAAAATATGGATAACATCAGTAGCAGTATTAATTTTCATACCGATGTCTTTAAAAGAATAATGCTAAAGTTTTACAAGATTAAACATTGATTATTATTCCTTAGGGTGATAAGCTACCTGGTTTGCTTCGATTATCTCAAAATAATTAAATTTTTCAAAGATGCGAATTTTTTTTCTTTTAACTTTTTATGTTAAATATATATTTGAAAATTTGGTAATCTTCCGTTGTTTCAGAAAGATTGATGAAACAAAGGAACAACAAATTGATGAAAATGGAATATTATAAAAATATCTTTACAAATCTTGATATCAAAGTTTGAATGCTAACAAAATATTTATTTACTTAAAAAAAATTAAATTGAAAAATTCCTAATTCCGTCTCATATTTATTTTCATGGAAATTTAATTTTGATTTACAGCATCAGGAAAATTGACTGATTTTTTTCTTTACTGCATTAGATAGTTTTTAATGTAGAATAATAGGTATTTACAATAATACATTAAAAATATCCAAAAATTACATACTGTCAGATTTTAGTCCATGAATTGTTTTTTCTTTAAATTGAATAAAACAAAATTATTACAGAAAATTGAGGAGTAGAAAAAATTCTATAATGAAAATTTTAAATTACTGTAGCTACCATAGCAGTATTTGAATATTTTAGAGTCGTAATACAGAGATAAAAAAAATACTTACTTTACCTTAAATTAAGAAAGCATATAGCTTTCATCAATTTATATATGCTTATCTTCATCGGAAATTTAAAAAAAAAATTAAAATCATCTCTTTAATAGATCCTAAACATTTCATAAGCAGTAAAAATCCCATTCCTACTTTACGAGTGTATCCACGATGAGATAGAAAACCAAAAATACTGAAGGTAGAGATATATTTTTTGTCTCATTTTTCTACCTAATATATATTTTTTTACTAAATGTTCAGTCATATAGTAAGGAAGAATTCTTCGGTAGGGATAAAAGAAATAGAATCAGGCTCCATTTGATAATTTTAAAGAAAATAAAATGTAACTGGTAATCATACTGCGTCTAAGAAAGCAAAATTTTTTTTAAACATTGTCTCATTTGTTTCAATGTTTGCTAATAAAAATTTTTTTTTTTGCCTAATTTTAATTAATCTTTCTTTGTACTGTTTCATGAAATTTTCTGAAATTTCGTTGTTTTAGTTATTTTTCAGCTTGGATTCTCAATAAAATGTAGATCTGTTTTCAGATTTTCAATTGCTTTTCATTTGAATTTTATGTCACAAAGACCAAAGGAAACGAAAAATAATTGAATAATTACAACGAAAAATAATTGAAAAAAACCAGTTGGAAAATTCTATGAAGTCTTCAAGATGAAACAAACTTATTTGAAGACTGAAAAAAAAACAAATTTATTAAAAGTTTAAGAATATTAAACTGAAATATATTCTTCCGTCAAAAATCAAATATTTAAAGATGATAGGCAAAAAAAAAAAAAAAAGAATGCCATGACAAGAAACAAAAAAATAAATTAAATATAAATGATTGTTTGATGTGTTATACAAATTGATGTAACCGAAAAGCATTTGTTGTCTTCAAACTTAACATGATGACATCGGGTCTTAAAAATATTAACGATCTATGTGACGAACCCTGCTGCAAGTCTGCAGATTCTCTTTCTATTTTTAAAATATAGATTATAGGATTAAATTTTCCACAGAAATAAAACGAGATGGTTATGAAGAGGAAATAAAAGCATCCATAGGATCGATTAGTTAGTTGTCGTTCATACATACGCACGTGGTGAAGAATTATTCGAAATCCAATTTCAATCTGAACAATGCAAATGGTATACAAACTGTGTTCTATGCAAATAATGGTGAAGTGTTTCAAATTCTTGACGTCTGAATAGAAAGATTTTCAGCTATCACTTATAAGACGCTATCACACGATACTACATTTTAGAAAAAATTTTAAAGGCTATTATTTAATGAACATTTATTCAATTAAACAGGAAAAAAATTTTGGTCGCCAATATCCCTTAACAAAAATTTGCAAAACAATCCGGAAAGCGTTTAGGAAGGAAAATCTGCAGTAATATTGCATTTATTTTGTAATCCTTAAACATCAGCCTCAGTATTATAGCACTTGTATTTTACGTTCCTCTGCATTTGCTCTTTTATTTAGATGTGCTAAATTACGAAGCAAAAAAAAAAAAATACCGTATTGGAAATTGATAATACAACTTTAGATATATGTCTCGTAAACGTCTGGAAACATATGTAACATATCTCAGAAAATCGATAAGCTATAAACCAAACGTGAGTTGACACAAAAGATGTCAGGTTAAATATAAAATCTCTTTTTATTTCATTCCATAAAATCTCAGAAGAATCCTTAAGAGATCTCAAATACAAATTATTCAGTTAGAAAATGTTTTTCGTTTCATGATTCAACAGGATCAAGTGGCTGTTTCAAAATTTACAAGAGACTCCATTATATAAGGAGGGGTACTTTCATTTGAGATTTCAGTATACTGTCAAACAACAACACAAAATAAACTGGATTTTTAAATTCATAAAATTTATTCCTAATTTCTTGTACTAATTTCTTTGAAACTACAACTGATTTGAGAATACATATGCTTATTACATTTGACTTTCAATTCAATATTCGTATAATAAAATTTAATAAGAACATACTTTTATTGAATAAATTATGTTTTTATAGTAATGATCCCATTTTATGCTTGTATATTTTTATTTGTGTCATATTTGTAAAATTGTAATTTTCACTTCACTTCTTTCCTAATGAGCTAGATTTGTGAAATTTTCTAACATGTGTTATGGATGACAATATATTATTTCAGTGTTTTCAGAAATTCATTAATAATTCATCCATTAATTGTATTAAATTTTAATTATATATCAAGTGGCAATTGATATAGAATGAAAAAAAAAAACGATAGCAAAAACGAATGAGAAGAAACGAAAAAACATGAGGAAAAACAATACCAGGTTTTTTTAAACTTTATTTATAATAAATCATATATTAAAAACTTAAAAGTAGAAAATGATTAATGAGAAAATATCCATTTTTTTAATCCACTGATAAAAATGTATTTTTAAAAATTTGTTCTTATTAAAAATTTAAATTTTTCATTTATAATTTCATTATCGTTGTCTACTCCGAATTATATTGAATTTCAAACAACTAAGGAAAATAAAATAATAATAATAAATAACCCTCTATATAAGACGTCTTATCCATTTTTTTGGATCTTAATTCCTTTATGCACGAATTATTAAAAGTCTATAAGCACCTCAAAGAGAGTAATAGTAATAATAATAGTTTAGTAATAACAGGAAACAGTAATAGTTTTTAGTAATGAATTTGAGCTAATTTTTATGGAAAACGTCATATATTGTCGTTTAACAAATGGCACCGTCTCTTTCAATTTTCCATAAGAATGAATCAACAGAGATGCTCTTTCTCCAGTTTCTCGTATGAATATACAATATAACGCGTTTTATGGATTTTCAGTATCCGTTATTTTAATTTCTTCCTAATGGTTTTAAAGAAATATAGTTAACAAAACCAAAACCCAAATTTCACTTATCAAGTAAGTTGTGATTTCTGGTTTAAGCGTTAATGGATAAAAGTGCAAACAGACAATCTATCCGTTGCCGGGTTTAAGCAAAAATTAAATATATATCTATAATTTTCGCCTAAATCTCAAGTGCTAAAATCCATTCGCTTAGATCGTTGAGGTTTTGAGCTATCGAGCTCAGAAAACGCAAAATTCCATTAGAAAGATAATATACAAATGAATTTGTATCAAAATATATACATATCTAGAATTCTGGTCATAAAACCATCTGCCTAATCTCATCAGCTTAGTTTATGAATTTTTCAAAATTATCGACAGGATGATGTCAAGAACACTCCTTAATTTTTTTCTGCGCAGCTTCTTGTAATTTTGAATAATCATGTTTACACATATGTCTGTCGGCTTCCTGGCATAGGGGTAGAACGTCTTTCCCGTGATCTGGGCATCCCGGTTCGGGCAGGGTTGTTTTTCATTAGTTCTATCTGTGAGATGTGTGAATGCGCCCCCCTGTTAAAAGGGGCTGGGCAAACGCATGTGTTGCGTGAGTAGTCAAGACGTACCCTTGGCCCTAGTTGGCGCTACTGAAAAACAAGAGACGCACCCTCGGCTTAAAATTGCTGATTTCCTTGCCAAGGACCGAGCTTGTCCTTGGCAAGTGCCATTAGAAACAACAACAATGCATATGTCTAATCCTAAGAATCGGTTTTTTCTGAATAGGGAGATCTAATGCTTAGAGATTTATCAAAATATTAAGGTAAAAGTTATTTAAAAATTAAAGTAAAGTAATAGTAAAGTCTTTGAATATTCCGTACACCAGAAATGAAGAACTTTAAAAATCATAGAAATTGGAAAGAGACACAGTTATTCTTAAAGTAAAATGTAACGGTTGAATATCAAGTCACATCCTATAACCTTTAATGGATTACCTTTTGCCTTTTTCAGTGCTTTTCCTCACCCCCATACGGATGCTATAAGTTCAAGTGTACTCAACAATTAAGCAATATTGAAGGATAAGATGACGCCTGTATTGTTCTTCCCAAACAGTGATCTTCAGATCTTCCTCGCCCACAATTGAAAGTGTAGGTTGATTTGACGCGGAAAAGGTCAATTACGTAACTATTTGGCCATTTTTAGATCGGTGGGCAGAATGTGGGGGTTATGGACATAATGGAAATCGACTCATTACCACCTACCGAGCTCAGAGGAAATGAAGAAAGCAACTTTAAGTAGAAAGATTGATGTTAAATTGATTTGTTGTGTAAAAGGTAATCAGAAGAAATGGATACAATCAGTAATTAATCAAAAAGAGGAAAAAGGTTTTTAATTTGAAATCATTTCAAATGTTTTTAATTGTAAAAAAATCGTCGAGTTCTCTACAGAAGCGGCACCGATTTTTTCCTTCTATGTAACACGTATTTAAATGGAATTTCAGATATTCCGTTCACGTTTTTAAAAAATGATAAAATATTTTCTTTTCTAATTTGAATTTTCATAAATGCTTTTTGATCTCTACTATTTCCTAAATCCGTTTGCTTAATTAATAATTCTTTAATTAAATTATTTAAATATTTATTTGAAATTTTGACCGGTTATTTTCTTCTATGTAACACATATTTAAATGGAATTTCAGATATTCCGTTCAAGTTTTAAAAAAAATGAAAAGTATTTTCTTTTCTAATTTGCACTTCCTCATACCTTTATCCGGTAACATATCAGCGCGCAAACTTAGAAACTTGTTTTGAATAATCAACTCGATAACTAAAAGCAATAAAATTGTTATCTTATTTTTCCATATTAAAATACAATTTGATTGCACTTTAAAAAAACCCTGAAGTATTTGGATGTCAAAGCCTTGTTTTTCAACAGCATAATTCAGTAAAATTTTATTTCAAGCTTAACAGTAAAACCATTAAATGTTCGCTCATTTAAAAGCAATAATAATTAAGAGTTCTTTTAAGCGCAAAAAGCTTTTATATTATTAACATTAACTTTTGCCCTTAAGATATTTAAATTCTCATATACACATTAAAAATATGAAGGATAATAATTGAAATTTTTTAACAACGACGCTTAAAAAATAGTTGCATTTAAAATATGAATAATTCTTCTTTTAATCATTTTAATTTTCTTGTTTACAATAGCATGCAAGAATCTCAGTTTTAAAAATGCATTTCTAAATATCTCTCATCAACAATTCAGGTTCATGAGAATATACCTACCTGTTAGGAAAAAAACCCTGCTGTGATTTATGAAGAGAATTAGGGGTTTTATACATGATTAAACAGGTCTTTTTTTCTGTAGCGGCCGGTAAAAAGAAAAAAAAAGTTGTTTTCCTTCTGAAAGGCACGTGTCTTAATATCCTTAATTAGAAATTTACTGTCGTCTTTGGTTTTGTTATTAACGCTACAAATTGCTTTTCTTTTAACTATCGTTCCTGCTCGTCAGCTTAAAGATAGTAATTACATTTAAACTTGTTTTCAGTTTTCAACAGTTTTTTTTTTTTGATATTAATATTTAAATTGCCTTAATTTAGATTTGTAACAAGATAGAATTTATAATCGATTTTTCATTCACTTCCTGATTTTCAGAGTTTCAAAATTCTGCACATTTGTGTATTATTAAAGATATTATATTAGTTTAATATTTTCACTATTAAATAGTTAATTAAAGGATTAATTTAATTAAAATTTGGTTACATACGATTTTTGTCTCCTTGGTAGTAAATATGAGAGAAAAATTGGATTTCGAAATTCCATAATGATTAATTTGTAATTAAATACTATATGTAGATATTAAAAGCCAAATGCAGATAAAAATAGAAAATAACAGATTTAAGAATAAGTAAAATTAGCAATTTTTACATTTAATATATTGATGAAAGTTTATGTGCACTTTTTTGAAATGTTTGCTATTTTTCTTGAATATTCTTGTTAATCTTTACTTAAAATTTGAATTCTTATTTTTTACATTTATTAAAATTTTGAAGATACTTTTTTTTTTCTTATACAGTTATGTATGATATCTGATTTCTTCTTTCAGTACAGTTTTTTCTTTAATCATTTTTGGTAAGTTGTTTTGATATGACATAGTTGTAGTACATGCTTCGCAAAAATACTCGAACCCTTCTGTTTTGTTAGACAATGCTATTTTTATTTGTCCATTTTTATTAGGGTACATTTAGAACTTTTCAAATACTTTATAAGAAGTTTATTATATTTCCGTAACCGTAGATTGGCAGCTGTAGATTGATAAAGTTTTACAATTTCTTGCCGGTTGACTAAGCTTTGATGTACAGTCATTTGGAGCTTTGAGAAGTTGGCAATTTTTCGCTGGCGTTTTTGCTACCGTTACGCTATAGCTGCCGTTCGCGCCTCATTCGACCATTTTGCTAAAATTTTGCGATAAACTACTTTTTTGGCGAAAATGATTGTATATTAAGCTGTTCCTGCCGGTTTTATAAATATTGATACTTACATATATCTCATTGTGACTGCTTTTAGATAAAACAGGGAGTTGTCTCCCTGAAACTTTCTCGCAAATTTTTCATTAAAGGTCTTCTTGTGTGCAGCCGACCACCCAGCCACCGCTGAACGAGGCAGTATCGACATCATTAAAGACTCTATCTCTCTTCACATAAAATTGGTGATCTTCCGTAAGGCCATGAATACCTTGCATGGCATTGATGAACGATAGTTACGATATACATGTAGTATGCATATACATTTAGTATGAATCTAACAATTAAAAGTTATCCTGAAAATACGTATTTTGGACTTCTTTTTTGACGGCCGATTGACGACAAGATTTGACACGAAACTATAATTATAGTCACTAGATAACATGCCGAATTTCATAAAGTCATTGCATTTATATGCATGCCGAAGCACTGACCGACAAACGGCCAACCATTTGACGAATTTGGCTCAAAATTTGCCAAGTATCTATATTTTAGATGCTAAACCTGTATCAAAATTTATCAATCTAATTTTTTGCATTTTATAGTTATTGAGTTTGCTTGTACTCAAACAGCCAAACAGACAGACAGGTTTCTTGTGAATGTATTACGTTCAAAATTTCATAGAAATCTACAGATTCAATTATTATTCCATATATTAAATATAAGCTCTCTAGTTCAAAGCGTTTCTAAAAAAGCCTGCACAGGGTGCAAATCTTTCTTGCAGTTTCTGTATTAACTCAGTAAGGATTCTTGTTGCATATCTAAAATATTATGCAGAAACATGCTGAAAGCTATTCAGACTCAAAATTGCCATCTCATTCTCAATTTCTCATCTGCAAGAATGACTGCGAATATAATATGTGAGAAATTTAATTAAATGAGTAATATAAATTTAACATAAGAAAGTTATAACTATTAATCCTATAGGGATGGAAAAGTTTTCTTTCAAATGAATTGAAATGTTTTTGAAGATCTGAATTTTAAAAGTAAAATATTCAAATATAAAAAAAATATTCAAATATATTAATAATAATCATGGCTTTTTTTAAAAAAAATCTATATCATTAGTAGTTACTTAAAATCAGAGAAAGAAATTTTAGTATGCTGTTTTCGAATAAATTTTATCATTTTTTTTAACATGGATATCAAGATATTCTACAGAAAATCGAATAAGTAACTTTTCTTCCGAATATAGCAAAATCCAAAGAAACTTTTCATCCAAAATGTCAGTAATATATCATAGTTTCTGAATTGTGATGGCCACCATCAAGAAAACGACATTTTTGGCCGTTACAGAAAATAGTCTACGATACTTTCAATCCCTGAAATATATTACAAGAAATGTTTATCTTCCAAAAAACCATATAAATAAATGTTCATAGGCTCCGTGTCAGCCAATCTGTTTCAAACACAGTTATTTTTTTATTATTGAATCATAGTCGAAATTGTCGCATAAATGCAGATTTTAACATTTCGTTGCTTTAATATATTGTTTTGGAAATTGTCCGATGGGTGCCAGGTGTAATAAGTCCAAAACATAGATAAAGTAAAAAAATGGCTCTTTATGGGAAGACTGGTACGAAAAATACAGCCAGACGTGCACACAGCCGATCAATATTGCGAAAAAGATAATCGATTGAATTTACTCAACCTTTCATATTGATATATATTTTCTGACTGGACATGGAGTCTTTTTTATAAGAATCTCTAGATCTCTATTCCTAATTGAGATAGAGCCATAATTCTTGAATTTTCCTGAGCCCTCGGGTCCTCCCTTCCTTTTGCCAAATTTGAGCGATCACTGAATTGGAGCTTCAGCATTCATTAAGAAAAACCTTGTAGATCTCACCTTCTTACCATAAGATTAACAGGGCAGGAAAGCAACATAGCAAATTCGAAATAATATTGTTGAAAATGCAGCTCAAATTGGATGTTGTTTGGATGATGCTAGATAACGTCCAAAGATAATTTAAATGGAAAGCAATTCATCGCTTTGATATCCAGAGTATCAAGAACAAACTCCAAGAATTTCCTTTATTAATTTTTCCTTACTTTCTCATATATGAGATATTTAAGAAAATAAATCATAAAACGCTATTGTCGATATTTTGATGTATCTCCATGCTTTAGATTTCCCAGAGATACCAAAATTGAGGAAATCCATCTTTAAAAATATGTGGATCCGTCCATAAATACCGCATCTCAAAAACGCAATATGCAACGAATGAAATTTGACATTCTAGTTTTCTCCAAAATTGTAAAATTTTGCAAAATTTTGGACAGAATCCAGCTACTTGAAGTATACCGAATTTCATGTGAAATATAAAAATATATTAATGAAGTTTGGCATAAGATTTCCTTTTAAGAATTGTAGGCATGCCACTTCAGAGCAAAATTCCGTTGAAATATTGATTATATATCAGTCTACCTATATGCAAAAAGGTAAGCGTAGTAACTAAAAACTAGCTAGGTGAATTTTAATTTATGACTTATTCAACAAATCCAATAGATTAGACTAATTATTTGTTTATTCGTGAACACGAATGCAATGTGAATGTAATTTGGTTATGTGGTTTCAATGTCATTTTGCACATATGTAAATGTGATATCTAAAAGACAAATAAGCTAGCTTCATGAATTTTAATATATGACATATACGCAAAATTCGTAGATTTGAATCATATAGATGAGAAGAATTTTGCACACAAAATGAGCAATGTACAATTATTGCACGTAACATGTCGTTGGTATGCAACTTAAAGGGACCATATCATAATTAAAATGAATGAATCGATTCTTATTTTTTTAAATGCCATTCCTTCAACAGGAAAACACAGGTACATATAAAAATGTATTCTTTAGCCAAAAAAATTTCAATTTTTGACAGGCATATGACTGATGCTATTTTAGAGGTTCCACATTTTTTTTGTCTATTCTTTTATTCATTTCTTTAGTTTTTTGTCTCGATTTTTATGCATCAATTACATTACAGGATTTAAAAATGGACACTCTTTAAAAAATTTTTACCATTGCTCGATAGTGAAGTTAAACCTTAGTTTCATGAAGGGTTAGTAAGTGCAATTGGGGACTGTGACTCTGGTGAAGCTTTAACGTGCTGGAAAACATTTGACTTCTTTATGGTGCTCTAAAAGAAAACAATGAATAATTACCCATTTTTTTTCAGTAAAAATTTCCACTGTTTGTTTGTTTTAGATGCACCTGCATTCAAAAAAGTGAAACCAAAATTTTCCTAAAAGTCATTATTCATTTTTACATCGCTTTATTTGCAAAGTAAGTTGCTAAGTTATACATTCGTTAGATCTGTAAAATATAACGGTTACGAATAATATTATTTAATTAAGAAAGAGTCTTTCAATGAGAAATGGAAGTTGTAGAGATTGTGAAAATAATATTTATATTCATCCATGGTTTATTTTGCTACAAACAAGTATATTTTGATTTATTGTGTTAAAGATACTAGAATGCATACCTGTTGATGATGTCGTGTCCGCGTTACCACGGAAAGGGGGTGCAGTATCTTCTGAGGGTAAAGACCCCTGAGCACACGAGGGCAGAAGTCTGACTTCTAACTCAAATGAAGATGACACTCACACATTCGCTTGCACAACCCCTTTTTACAGGGGGGGGGGGCACATTCACACACCTCACAGACAGAACACAGACGAAGAACAACCATGCCCGAACCAGAATTCGAATCCAGGACGCCCGGATAATGTGGAATATACGCTACTCCTATGCAAGGACGTCGACTGCATACCTGTTATTCATACATTATACATTTAGCAGGCTAACGTATGAATAATAAAGGAATTGAGGGTTAATTCAATGTGATAAGTTTGAAGCGGACCCATTTCTCGAAATCTTACCTTTCTTTTTGTAGTTAAAGATAGTTTGGGATTTTCCGAGAGTTAGATAAAACCATACTGTAGAGCTTTGTTTCAAGCAATGTAAGTCAGAGAAAAATTAACTGAATTAGATATTAAACTACTTGAAATGAAAGCTGTATTTTTTCTGCTAAATTAATAATTAATCCTTATTCATTTGCAATTATGAACATTGCTGTAATTAACACAATTATTCAATTATGAACATTGCTGTAATTAACACAATTATTCAATTATGAACATTGCTGTAATTTAAACTGGCTAGTTATTAAACTGATTTGAGGAAAATGGCATCATTTAATGAACCGTCTAGAAAATGATTTTTTCATTAGCAACAAATGACCTTAAATAAATTCGAATATTTCATTTTCTCTAAGATTAAGACAGTTATAAACAACACAGAAAAATGTCTTTTAACTGGTTTTCAAAAGGTGATGAAATTCGCCAAAAGAATCGAAGTGATATCCTTTCTACACCCGTTACATCATTTGACGTTCTATTGTCATTATTTAGGGTTAGTGATGAAGCTGCGCCATTTTTCTTTCTTTACTGTTTTCATTCTTAGCTCTCTCTCTAAAAAGGAATAAAACAGGAAAAAAGGAGCATAAAAGGTTCTTGTTGACAAGATAATTGCCGCTGTTAGTATTTTCGTGTATCAAGAAGGATGGTTTTCTGCGATAAAGAAGAAGAAAGACGACGCATTTGCTAAGCCTGTTATATGCTTTAGAGTAACTGTGTATTAGTTCGTATCATTAAGATAAAAAAAAATTAACGAATAAAAATTGGTGGCGTTAAATTGCATCTAAAATGTAAATGTTCTTTGGCGCCATTTCCTTTTTTATTTCACATCCCCCCGCTCTTTCTTTGTGATTTGTTATTCTGAGAGTAAAAGTAATGCAAATATTTGATTTTTCTAAGTAAAACGTAATTTCGCTGCCAGTCTCAACATATTTTATCGTAGGGTGATTTAGGAAAAAATTTCGTTTACATGAAGAAAAAGGGATGCAGAAAAAAAATTTAATATTTTGTTTGTCGAAGGCTATTCTTCTTTAACAAAATTAGGACCGTTTTCAACGAAACATATTTGATTAAAGTATACGAGTGATTTGTTTCGTTTTCTTTTTTGTCATAAAATGTTTTTCTCTTTCCTCATTTTCTTTTGAAATCAAAGGAAGAAAAGAAGTCGGCGATTTGTATCGTGGGCGCTTTTCTTGTTTCCAAAATAAATTATTTCATGATATGTACAAGAACTTATCATATCAATTTAAGGCAAATTTCGTAGTCAATTACATGTTAATATATATATATATATATATATATATATATATATTAAGCATGAATTCAATACAATTTTAGAGCTACAATGACAATAGTTCATTACAATGTTCGTAGAGTTTAATAACTAGTTAGAACTTTATTTGGAATTAGATTAGAATGTTTAATAAGAAAAAAACTTGTCGGATACTAAATATGATTAAATAATTTTACAGAGTAATAAAATCAAGAGAATTATTGTAATCTGTAGAGGACTCAAATTCGCAATTAAATGTCGTTAATTCAATTAAACAGCATTAAAACATGTTGTTGTTGCTTGCCCTTGGATTGAACTCCAATTCAAACAAATTCCAAGAGATCGGGAGAAGAGGGGAGCAGTAACTTCTGAGGGTAACGATCCCTGAGCACCATAGAGCAGAAGTCCGACTTTAACTCATATGAAGTGAAATTCACTTGCACAACCCCTTTTTACAGGGGGGTTCTTTCACACACTTCTCAGATTGAGCACAGTATAAAAAACAATCATGCTCGAGACAGGACCACCCAGATTACGGGGAGGAAGCGCTACAACTAGGCCAGGATGTTGACTAACTCAAGTATCAAATATTTACACTGTGCTTTAAAATTATATGTTTTTAAGAAAATAAAAATTAATTTTGTAATTTAAATAATTTAAAACAAGCTAGGATTTTTTTCTTATTGATGCATTATTGATTCATATAAAATCAAGCAGTTCTACTTCTCTAGCTAAGTCCTTGCTTGACCATTCCCTTTTCTCCAAATTTCAATGACAGGCCGCGGTGCCTTGGTGGTAAGGTCTTGGCTTGTGAGCTTTAGGGTTTCAGGTTCAAGACCCGATTCCACCGAAGAATCGTCGTGTAAGGGGGTGTGTTGCACGTTAAATCCGTCATGCCAAATGTCCTCCCACTGGTGTGGTGTGGTGTGGAGAGGGGACTGCCAGCTCAGGTGTCGTCCTCGTCATCTGACCACGGTTCAAAATTACGAGGTCCGTCCCAAAATAGTCCTAGTGTTGCTTTACAACGGGACGTTAATATAACTAAACTAAACTAACTAAATTTCAATGTGACAGTCAAATAAGAAGATTTCATCCGTCATTGAACATGTGAACGATATTCATGGCAGAGTTCCAGTTTAGCCGAATTTCAAAGTCGCTCTCATCCTATCTGGAAATATCGCTAGGTGGCTGCTACCCTTCCTGCTTTGTATTTTCATTGAATGATGCCTAAAGGAGCAAAAGAGGTAATTTCGTTTGTTATTCGTAAGTTTTATATAGATAGAATGTCAACTACAAATTTAGCACTTCTTTTGCGGCTATATCTAATAGGTTTAATAAATCGTCGGTCTGTTCTTGCAGTTTATCAAAATATTTGCCTGTTAAAAACTGCAGTGGACCGATGATAAGTTCCCGATTTAGAGATTTGAGGATCAAAAAGTTCGAGCAGAGATTCCTTCAAAAATACGATGTATATGATCTGGTGCAAGTTTATTTTGTAATCTTGGTTGATATGAAACAATAACGAAAGTGGCAGTGGTCTTCCGAAAACTTTCTGGCATACTCTCTTATAAAAATGTTATTCCAATGAGCGTCTTGCATAGCACTGGTATACAATAATTACAAATTATTACTCTTCGGCGTGAATTTAGCATTTTTACTGAATCTATCTGTGATTCTTGGCGAGCTATTTGGCGATTAATCCCTTGCATGCGATCAAAGACGTCCGAATATCGAATTTGGATTTCAAACACGTTTTTCCCAACCGATCGAAACAAAAAATTGTCACAAAATATACTTAAAGTCACAAAATTACGTATTAAATTTGATAAAAAAAAATAAAGTCTCTGTATTTTTGAATTATAGCGTTTACGTATTTTTGAAAGTACACACCGCCAGCTGGGATTCTTAAGTTTGATTTGGCTCAAAATTTGGAAGGCGTCTACCCTAAAGATACAAAATCTGTGCGTCGAATTTTATTCATCTAGATCTTTTCGTTTTTGTAATTATATTCAAACACTCAGACAGACAGAAACTCCACTGAATGTGTTTTGACCAAAATTTGATAGAAAACTACAAATTTGGTTTTGAATCTGTATACCAAATTTCATGCATCTAACTCAAAGTATTTTTAAATTATATTGTTCACAGACAGACTTTTTATTTGCATTCAGTGAGGTCAAAACGTGAAGATTCGTCAAAATCTGGAGTTCGGATTTTTTGGGGATTATTATATTTTCTCAATACTTCATATACGAAAAAGTAAAAACCAATAATTTCCCTTCCTAAATATTTTCACTGCTTTCATCCACGCCAATCCAGTAAACCACCTTTACAGGACTTGCGACAATAGCGAGCATACCCATCATTTCTGTTTCAACCGAAATCTCACTTTCTGCATCCAATGTAAAGTGCAGTAGCTTTTCAAATGGGAAACATAGTTCCCATTTTCCCGAAAAGCATTCTTTCTCATCTGCCAAACTCAGCTGGTAAACGAAGACGAAAGAGTTCTCTGTCACCATGAACATCTTTTTCATTCTCAGTTTTTCTTCCGATTTCTTTGTCTTCCACTCGATGCGTTAAAGGAATAGAGAAATCGATCTCGGAGGACCCACTTATGACAGATTCGTCTTCGCTAGAGAAAAATCACCGACCGACTCCGAGACCTGAAGTGATTCTTCCTTGATCTTTATACATTTCTGGAGACTCATCCATAAATGGATGAAATAGAAATGCTGATCGGTAAAAGAGATTCAGCGAATGCTTATGATTGTATCATATCTAATGAAATGTATCTTGACTAATAGCAAAAAAGACAGTGTATGTGTGTGCACTCTGTACAGACCAGAATTTGTATGTATCTGACGTAAAACCATAAAACTCGGCAAATATATACTTGAAAGGGTGGAAATATGCTCATCGGATAGAAGGTTTTAAAAAATTAATTACAGTTTTGATTAATTAAAAATCAAAGAAATGATGGGATTTTCTCGCAATAAATATAATTGGAAGAAATGATTTTTACACTATTTTAAAATTAAGAAATCCTTATAAAAGTATCAATTTAAATGACGTGTAATTTTCTCTTAGTTTTGGCAATTTCGTAAAATTATTTTTGCATAACTTTTAAGAATTTGTATTGTTACAATGAAATTTAAACATTTTCCTTGTTTCTTGAAGCATTAAATCACGAATTTTTCTCCATTGTTGAAAGTACTCTAAAAGTAAATGATTATATTTATCATCTGCGCAAATTAGCACAGGAAAACTGCAGAAATTAGAATACCACGAAAGATTAAATAAAAAAATAGATTACTTCCAAATTATATTTTTAACAGGATTATGATATTATTGGCTTTGACTATATTAGGAAAATTCAAGTGTACAATAAACAGAATAGATATAAGAATATTAAGATAATACTGCTTTAAATTTATCAAAACATGATATTTGAAAATATTTTGTTGTAGGATCCACGATCAAATCATGCATAAGAGACTTAATTGAAATTAAACATTGCCAATATAATCTGCGTAATAGCTAATAATCAAATGTTTAATTAATTAAAGCAAGTTTATAGTTTTTATCTCTTTCTCAACTTATAATCGGATTCTGAACTAGAGAATTTCAGGTAGAAGACCCGATTCCACCAAAGAACCGTCGTGTAAGCGGGTTTGATGCACGTTAAATCAGTAGGGACCGAGCATCCTACCACTGGTGTGGTGCGAAAGTTAGGAAAGGGGGTGTCAGCTCAGGTGTCGTCCTCATCATCTGATCCCGGTTAAAAATTACGAGCTCCGTCCTAAAATAACCCTAATGTTGCTTTAAAACAAGACGTTAATATAATTGATTCTCAATTCATAAAATATAATAAAAAGAATCGAGAAAGAAAAAATGTTTTCGAGTTGATGCTCTCTTATGATGTTAATCAAGATTATAGACATTCAAAATAAAATTCAGTCAGAATTTCTTTTTTTAAAAAAAATCTGAAGACGATAAAATGAGGCATTGAAAAGTACATATTTGCTTCATGGAATACACGAAAATCATAAATGTTTTTTAAATGAAGGAAAATTACTTGTGTTATTCAATTCATTCTTATTTTTTTCAATTGCGCATTTTTATTTTCTTGTGTATAAAATTTATCCTGAAAAAATATCGCAATCAGTAAAAATTCGACCGAAAAATTCTTCAGAATTTCATGATTTAAATCGCTGAGTTAGAAGAAAACCATTTTGGAAACAGATATGTTTTACATTTCATTTGTATTTGTGTCATAGGATAGAAAAGTAATATTAAAACATAACATATATATATATATATATATATATATATATATATATACCAAAACTGTAGATCTGTGACATATTTCGGACTGCACATAAAAGAATATTTATTAAAATTTAAATTATTGCCTTTCAAAAATACTATTATCTAGATATAAATTCGAAAATTTATATTTTCTTTCATCTGTACTGTTTTTTGTTTTATTACTTAACTAGCCGCCTTTGGCGACCAGCCGGTTCGCCAATCTTAATGTTCGTTAAAATTTTAATAATTAAATATTTTATGCAATTTCTACTTTAATAGCTTCTTCATCAAAATATTTTAAAACTTCAAATTTTGATTATCATATAATTCATTCATAATATTATAAAGGCCTTCAGTCATAACGTAATATGTATCTCTCTCATTTTCTGTTACCACCCGTAGAATTTATGCTTTAAATTAAAGTGGAAAGAATTTATCTTCAATTAATATAATAATATTTTTTTCTGTAACAAATCATTTTTTTATAATCTGATTACTGAAAATAGAGTCACTCAGCGTTTAAACTTTATGGGCACTAAAGAATATCTTTTTTAATTTATGTAATATCTCAAGAGTTGGTCAACAAAATTTTCTTCGATTCATTATGAGCAGATCGATTAATTAACAATGTTTAAATTTAAACACTAAGAAAATAAAACGAATCGTTTAAAATAAACGGTTGAAAACAGGTTTTAAAAAAACTACTTAAAAAACGATGTACTTAAAACTATAAGGATATACAAAAAATATATAACTAACATAAATACAATTTACTTACAAAAGCATGCAACTAACCCAAAAATAATTTAAATCATCCATTGATAACGTTGTCATGGCAACAATCAGAACAGAATGCGCATGCGTGGATTTTCTTCGCCGGTTACGTAACGCAAATACGTGATTTTTTCTACGCGAGTTGGGGTAACGCTATGCTGATTAGAAATTTTTAATTTCCTTTATTCTGTTTTATTTTAATTCAAAAGTACTTCAGAATGAATCTGAAAGATTGATTCATTAACAATGTTTAATTTTAAATGCATCAAACATTAAGAAAATAAACAGAACCGATTGAAATAATCCGCCGAAAAATTTTAACCCTAGCCTCATTACTGTTGGGAGAAAAAAAAACTGAAGCCTTTCTCGTTTGGCGCTGGGGATAATGGAAGATTTTTTTGGCGGAAAAGTTGGCGGTGGGGAAAATGGAAGATTTTTTTGGCGGAAAAGTTGGCGGTGGGGAAAATGGAAGATTTTTTTGGCGGGAAAGTTAGTTTTTAATTAATAATTAAAATTCTAATTAAAAATTCGAAAAAAGAAACCCCAGGTGCGCATTCCCAACCTCCAAGGTATACATGTACCAAATTTGGTAGCTGTATGTCAAACGGTCTGGCCTGTAGAGCGCCAACACACACACACACACATTGAGCTTTATTATAAGTATAGATATAGATAACATTCCTGCATTCTTCTAAAATCCGACATTTAATTAATTGAAGTGAACCTTTTTTAAAAACAACATGACTTAGAAAGAAACGTATTTCCCGTTCGTACCGTCAACAATTTTCTGAATTAGATTGCAGCTATAAACAGTATTTCATTAATTCATGTGTTGTCTTTCCGTAAAATTAAACTCCAACGATAATTCAAAAATCGGAAAAACACTGTATTTAAAGACAACTGCTGTTTTTTAGTACGGACCAAGTGAAAGAAATTCGAAGGTAATGAACTGTCATTTTTTATGACCTGAAATTTTCAATTTATGAATAAGATTGCTAAAATAAATCTAATTTGCATAATCGAAATATTTCGCAAAACATCATTTCCAACACTTGTTTTGAAACCTTCTGAAATTTCCGAATATTATTTGAATTTTTTTTATAATATGATTTTGATGGTTTTAATCAAACTTTGGCCAGCAAGTTAAGTCCATGCTTAATAATTCGATACTATGATACATGTCTATGATTCGAATCACTATTTAATGAGATGCTTACTTCTTTGGTATCTCTCAATTATGATGAAGATGAGAATATCTAATTAGACAATAGTTGTGAGTCACAGGCGAATCACACTGCGAAAAACATATTAAAAGAAAGAAATATTTTTGTTGTAACCCGAATATGGGTGTCATGGCAATCAACGTGTTCAAGAATACTGGCCAAAACGATCTTGGAACTCTGAACTAGCAAAAATTTATTTGACTCAAACATGTGAGGGTAGGTTGGCTCCTTGGGAGACTTTCAATGAGAACTAGGCCACGTTTGTATATCAATGGATTGGCAAACTAAGAGACCCCTCATGTGAGCATGAAAATGAGCATGATTACAACCAGGAGTCACTTTTAATGTCACGAAAGAAAAAGGAAATTTATTTAAACTGAACCGAATCTGATTAACAATTAATAAGTGAAACTGAAAACAATTAATGATAAATTTTCTAGTAATTCGATTAAAGTTATAAAACATTAATTATTTTTATTTTAATATCAATAGGCCTCAAAAATTTTGAGATGCATAAATAGAATTTATTTTCATTGAATGATATTTATATGACCTTAAGAACATTTTAAACGTGAAATTTTATGAAAATAGATTTTTAAACTTAAATCATTTGTTTTTGAACAGAAAATGGAAAATGTCTGTTTGACCATTTACCAAGGTTATTTAAATCTTGCGCAAGCAGTAAAGAGATTAGTTCAAATTATTTCAAATAACACGATATTAGTTTATGAGAAACGGGAATGGAAATAAATGGCTGATTTTTTTTTTTTTTTTTTTTTTGTACTTACTGTTGAAACTTGGATTGGATCTGGGATTAATCATAATGTCCTCCGATATTTCTGAATCAACTATGTATTTTTCTTTAAAATTTTATTGGCATACTGCTCTCCTCTTTATTTCTGCTGATACATGATAATTCTAGTTTACATGAAATAAAAAAACATTAGCAAAATTGCCATTTTATTGCTTAATGACAACAGAATTAACGAATATGAAACACGCCTATCGAGAAAATCGGATGGGAAAAATCCGATCTCGAATCACCGATCCTTCGATCATGAATCGAGGATTCTTTCGCCATGCCAATGCAGTCCATAAACGAACAGAGAAAAATTAATTTTATGCAAATGTATTGTGAAACTAACCTTGAAAAAAAGATCGATTAGATCCATTGTGATTGGTTGGTTGATATTAAAGATACTTTAAAAGACGTTAATTTGTGGATGCTAGTGCTTTATGCGTTATGTTACCGTTAGTTATTTTAAAATGGGTGTGGAAAATAGTATGATCGATTATAGCTGCCTTACTGCGTTGTGAAATATTCTGTATTGACGATTTTTATCGTACGGGATGATAGCTCAACTTCCTTCCTCCAACATCCTTCCATTGGTAAGTAATTCAAGATTTTGTACTAACAGATTTCCTTAGGATAACATATTTTTAACATGTCATTTGGCTTATTGTTTGAGTAACAAACTTGTATAAATATTATTAAAACTCAATTGGTTTAGAGTTGAATCTTTTAAATATCCGCTATGCTAGAGTAGGATGTATAAAACTTGTAAAATATTCCATTCTCTGCATCATTTTCTTGCGTTGCTTTAAATATCTGAAACCCACATTTTTAACTCGATGGGACTTCAATGCCTATTTCATTTAGTGTTAAATTCTTCATTCAAAATGTCATTTCGGGGTACTTTGGCAGAAGTGTGAACTTTCCGTCATTCTGAAATTGTTGCTTTATTTTAAATTCACTCTGAATTATCGCAAAACCGAATGTAAGACACTACCTACGTAACATCAAATTTGTAATTGTTAATATCACCTGGGGTAATAAAATCTTTGTTTATATTCAGTATTAAAATTGCGTTGAAATACACAAGATTTGCAAGGTCTCCATACTTGAATACAAGAGTAAACTTATTGCTTATTGTCAGCATATTTTGGATTAAATAACAGTATAAAGTCTCTCCAAACCAAACTCGGACATCAAAGGAAGGATGCTAATACAGTGAATTCTTAAATTAATGACAAGAAACGTAGTTCAGCGAGTCTTGCAATAGTATATTTATTCATAATTATAAAAACAAATTATGAATAATTAATCTTTTAACCAGAAATTAGGGCAAAAATAAAACAAAAAAAAATAATGCACTATCCAAACTAGGACTGATAACTTTAAAAAATGAGTAATATTTCAAATAAGTTAATATCTTGTATGCAAGCCCTTATTTTATAACCATTTTAAGACACTTATGCGTAGATTGCAATTGTTCACGAAATTAGAGTTCAATATTTTCCCGTTCCTGCCTAAATACTCCCTTCGTTTCATCCCTACTTCATTTATGATTATAATGCCTGTTATCTTCACCATCATTGTATCATGGTTCCTCCTTTCTTAAAACATCTCGGATCGAACCACGTTGAACGAAGGTCTCTTGTTTTCCTTCTTAATTCAAAGATATCTTACAATATCTCTTTCTATCATGGCAAAGTGTTAATCTTGCATATCTGACTATATCGATAAGATATTTCATTGCCGTTAGACATTTTGTGCTAGTAGGATTGCCAGACACACGCCAAGGAAAATTCTAAATTTAAAATGTTAAACTTCAATAGACATTCTCGGGCTTTAGCTCTCTTCCTCAATAAGAGTGCAAAGAATAAGTGAAATGCTTGGAACTGTAAAGTACCATTAAACCATAAATTTCACTTATTTTTAACTGCATGTCGGATGTCTTAATTGCTGGCATTATTATTTGCTTTAACTGTATTGCATGCATTTACTTCTTAAGTTAAATATTCCTTACATGAAATATTTAAATCTCTTGTAGGGACTTCTGAATTTGTATAAAACGAGCACCTAGTATAAAACTTCTCATCGAAATCCTCATGATATGACATTCAAGACATCAATGAAGACGATAAAAGCAACTGCCACCATGTCTACTGCAATATCCCCTACTAGAGGATGTTAATCCAAACTTGCCAAAGGTGAGGAAATAATTGCAAAATTTTAGATACCTTGCATCCTGCAATAAACTTAAACTCAGGAATTTAGTTATTTTGTTCTAAGCATTTAATACGATATATTCTTGCTTTAATTTATACCTTCCATTCTGAAAAATGGGCATCTTGGATTTCATATTTGATAAAAAATCTTAATTGAGGTTTCAATCAACATCTAAAGTTATGTGAAACTCTTAGCCGATAAATAAGCAGCCGTATCCTTTTCCGAAAGTAACTACTCTAAAACTGCTCAACTTTTAGAACATAATTTAAGACATTAAATGTCGATTTATACATTTTAAGCACTGGTATATTTATTAATGTTATTTTATAAACAGTTAAATTGCAGAGAGATTAATTTCAAAAACGCTGTGAAAGATTCTACTCTATTTCTGTAGTGGACAATTCAGTTGCCATTATCGATGGCAACTGAAAATGGGTGGATATTTTTCTAGCAATTTTTACGGTAATATTTAAGCATTTCTATTCTATCAAGTAGCATTTGATACTTAACCCTTAAAAATGTTACTTAATCCATCCAAAGAAGCTTTAAAAAAATTCAAGGTCGAAATTCAATGAATTCTTCTGACGTCCAAGTTTTAACATTTCTCAGTGCTGGTGAAGATCCGAATTGTTAATGACATTTATATTAATTTTAAAATTAAGTATATAAATTGAGAATGAGCTTCTATTACTAAATTGACAAACAGAAATTGAAATTGCCAACTTTATTTTAATATTTGTATGAAAACAATGTGCAGCTATGGGAAATTTTTGTATGTTGACTTGTTCTTTTAATTTACATAGCATTAGATCTGGCTAATTGCTTCACTAAATTTTGAATACAATTTTCAGGTAATTAAAGCAGTTCCATCCATAGAATTTGAATGGATCAAAGATGTTCCGAGATTGCATTTCTGTCCGGAGGTATATTGTGAATTTGGAATCTTGAAATAGATGTGCAGTATCTGGATGAACACAGAAGACTACAAGTAAACTTAATGTATACCACAATGCCTCGCATATTTAGCGACCTGTAATTGATAATGAACCAAAGTTCACTTCATTGAACTTTTAATGTTATTAGGAAATGATTAGTAGGAAATTAATTGAATTGGGAAAAATTCTTAAATTAAAATGATAGGTTTTATATGTAGGGGAACTTCATTGAATTCTTAATTATATAAATATTAGCCTTGTTAGCCTATAAATTTAATGAACATTATATAAATTTTCTGAATCTCTTCAAATGAAGCGGACAAAGTTACTCTTAACTATCTTTTATATATTTTGAGATTACTGTTAATAGTATATGCCCAAGCACCATGTTTGAGGAAACAATTTTGAATCAAAAGTTAAGAATTTTGGGATCAGTCTCAAATCTAAATTTGGATACTAAGCATTGTAACTAATCCACTTTGCATTTTCGCGCTGTATTACAAAAATGAATTTTTACTAAACTTGCATCATTTGGAGCTAGGGACGTTGTGTTAGAACGCACGAGGTTATAACAGTCATGCATGTTAGTTGGAGACCAGCTGCAATCGTGCGAAAGAGTATTTCAGAATTTTAATTAGTTTCTTGTAACTACAATTAAAAACTAATTTCCTGAAACAATCGTCGTTATACAACTCATTTAATGTGCTTGCAAAATGCGGTATTACACGCAGAGTACTCCCTCAAAATTGGTTAGGAACATGTCGCGTTAATCTCGCAGTTGCCTACTATTGATTCGGCTTGAGGGTTTTAACTTACAAGAGCTCCTGAATTATGGCTAGCCTTTCTTCTAATCGAATGCAGAAATGACTTGAAGTGCAGAAGTTACAGCGTGACATTAAAATTCGTATTCTATGGTAAGTGTAAATCTTGATCAGCTCTCGATAGTTGCAAATGCCAATGTTCGGAGTAGAAATTGTGTTTAATCTATTTGCTAGGAATAACTGCAGCATTCCAACAAGGATTCGGGTGTAGGGGAGGCCAGAATGGAGGTTAACGCGTCAATATACGGGTCCCTGTAGACTTTCCTTTCAGGCTGTTCGGGACCGGCAGCCTGAATGGAAAGCCTCGGTCCCCAGGGATCCGGTATTGATCGCGTTAACGGGGGATAGCAATGGAGTAGGAATTCCTTTGCTAATCTAACGAACAAGGAGGGATTTCAGCTGTCATAAATGATCATTGGTGTTTCTAATGATAATAGGTGGGGGGGGGGGGTTCATGTAAGGTTTGGATTAAATATAATTTGCGCTTCAAACATTGGCAGCGACTATTGGGAAATTTTTAAAATGGTAGGATAACTTGAAATTCCGTTCCTCGGATTTCGACAATGTTTTTAACACAAACTTAACTGTGCACTAGATTTAATGGTAATCATATAAAGTTTTATATAACGTGAATATGCAAAAGTTATTTAACAATACTTAATTCAAAAGCTCTCTACATAATCCATAAAATTCAGGAAGAACTACTTTTCAACAGCAGAATAAATGAATCGCTGCCATCCAGTTTTTGAATCCAACACAGCAACATCCAAACGCGATATTTTAAGCTAACTTCCAACTTCTTAATTCTATCGGATTGAGATAATTCCCTGCCGTTGCCTTCAGGATACATGACAAATATATCTGCGGAGCCCAATACAGGTTGTGTTTTCTATACAATGATTTTTAATCCACTTGAATTGTAAACGATCAGATTCTTTTAAAATTGGATACGGATACTCAAAACTTGAAACGAGTCTTATTGACTTTCAATCTATATAATGGAAGTATGCATTAATTTCATGCGTACATCCCTTAATCCATGTAGATATCGCATTTCATTGCTTCATGAATAGAATTGTGTTCATTCGAATATGAATAATAGTCTTAGAATTGCCTATACTTGTGACCCTCTATTCTAACACTTGCTTCATCTTCTAATTTTAAAAACGATGCAATAACGGTGGGTGTGCTTGAGACTTGTCAAGCAACTTTTAATCTAAAATTTTTGTAGCGAAGTCGGCTTAAGTTTGAAATGTTAGACATGAATTTTATTAGTTTATCTTTAGTTTAAAAACTTGTGAGCTTTGAATAATTTTAAACTTTACTTTCAAAACATAACTGACTTTTCACTTTGGGGAATTTTCATCGGATACTTCTATAAAATTCCGTCAGTATGCTAATCGGGAAATTTTCATAGTCCGCTTCATTTGAATGAAGTACTTCGGTAGTCGCATCGATTTTCAGTCTACATTAACTTTAAATTCATCTACGCTGCATAATTTGCCGGGCGGTTCCTTTAATTGAATGAATAAATTTCATGCCTAAAATTACTTTGCTAGACGAGAAATTTGCCACTGACTTTACATCGGTATATAATCTATATGCACCTCTTTATATAGATTAAACAATCTTTTTTAAAACAAAATATTCACTTAATGCAAATTTCATTACTCTAGATAAGTTGAGTTTGAAGTTCCCTTACAATTTTTAACTTCGATATATTGTACTTTAAGCTTAAATATATTTAACACTAACTTCAAAATAGCATACTGAATCATGTATCTGTATATTTGAACCTTTTGAAATGTTAATTATGTCGTTGATTGAACTGTTCTCAGTGCTAATGAATGTTTGAAATGGTCATTTGTAAACACAGCTGCACCTTCGAGCAAAATGTAATTTTCTCAATTGTAATTTTTTCATGCATGCATATTAAAGGTAGTGTACGTCAATTTGATAAAGGTTGGACGGTGTCTATTTTTACAAGGTCGCTTAAGCTGTGATTAGAGCTGAGCTATGGCAACTTAAATGGAATTAAATTTTTGATTAACACAAGCTTTAGGAACTCCCTATATTTGTTAATCTCGTGTCTGATACAAAAGCAATTTTCAATATAGAGGTAAAAAATAACGTTTGATATCTAAGGTTAGTTTTTCTTACTGGTAAAATTCGGAGAATTGTAAGCCCTTAGACTACACGTAACTGTATATTAAAGTACATAGTTTTATTAGTTTACAAATTTGAGATTTGCACGCTGAAACTCCAAAAATGCTTGGAACTTGGTTTGAAGAAAAACATTAAACAACTTAATGATCAATTTAAAGTTGAGACAAGGTATGTTGGCAATTTAAAGAAGCGAGATTCTAAGCTTAATAACTAGAGTTGGCTTGAGTAAAATTCAAAACGAAGCTTTGATATTTTATTTAAAGGTCATTCAAATTTTAATAAATCGACAGATCGACCTTTCCAAATCCGTCGTCTTTACATGTTAAAGCGTTTCAGTAACTTAAACCCGTTGCGTGATATTCGTTATCGTATTAATGCAATAACTAAAATGCCGAAATTCTTCTGAATATCATTAAAAAAAATGAATGGCGGAACTTGTATCTTATCTATGTATCTTAACTTTATCTATCAATTTTAATATTGAAATAGCATGGTTGAATACATGTCTAAAACGTTAAGTAGAATAAAAATTGTTTTCAAACTAGACAAATGCTACATTTAATTTCATGAACCCTATCTTAAACTGATCTCCTAAAATGTGAACCAGACGTGCAGTCTTTAATCTCACTTAGAAGTTAACTATAGATTTTAATTAAAAAATTATCTATTGGGATCCTTCAATTTTAATACAATCCAAACAATTTTTCTTATCGGGAAATCTTGGATTTTAATGCATCAATTAAATTCTAATTCTTGTATCTTAATAGTTCTGTAATGCTTAGCATCTTCAACTAAAGGTGACCATTTGCTTAGCCGGCAAGCAATGGATGCCTTTTACTTCTATTTTGATCGTGGTGTCTGGCCAACAACATGATCAAATTATTTACAACTTAATGTGTAGGTAATATTTTCAAACCTTTTAGACTATTACCATGTTAGCATTTAACTATTAAATCCGTTTAGGAAAGTAAAATTGGTAAATACACTTCGGATAAACATCTAAATTAATTGGGATACATTGGTCTGCTTTCCCAAATAAACTTTGCAACCGTTTTTATTTCTATAGGTTGTTAAACAATATTTTTAATGTTTCAGAAATGCTCTTCCAATCGTCTGGTTCACATTTAAGAGATGGAGTATTTTAAAATGACTAAATTTCCTGCATCTCGTCGTCACATAGCATTGCGGAATTGGAAGTGATACTGCAATTTTCGTATTTAGAGTAAAGTAACACTAAGTAGGAACCATCATTTAACCCAATCAGTTATGTCCCAATTGTCAGTCGTATCCAATATTAAAGTTTTGAAATAAGGAAATTCTTACTATCGCAATAAGTCTATGAATTAGTTGATAATCTTTGGTTGTGACAGCGAGACTTCCCAAATTTGTAATATCAAATAATGAATTTAAAAATTACGCACCAAGTACCCAAGTTACCTAAAATTAAGTATACCTAACGCACCAAGCAAAGCTGATGGAATTGCAATTCAAGTTAGGCTTTTTATTTTGGAGTAAGAAATCGATTGGTAATTAGATATTTAATAAAATGGTACCGTTTGAGTGGAATTGGCTTTAACTAATTGAATCAAATGCGAAGAGTAATTAAATTTCTAGTAACTAAAATGGTATCTTAACTGGAAACGTCTTTTGTCGTATCAAAATTTAAACGATTCTTTTTGAATTTGGCTATTTCTGAAGTTAGACATCCGAATGAAGATTGTCAGCGACTGTGCTAGCCAGTTCACTGGCAGTCTAAATTCCTAAAGGCATCTTCAAATTTGATGGCTGATCAACATCAAATTCGAAGTTGCCTCGAGATCTGAAAGCCCGCGGTAAATAGGCGAGTTAATATTCTTGTGAAATGTGCATTTCTCCTTGGAATTCGATCAACTCGAATTGCAATTTTTTATACAGTTACACTTTCAACTTTTTATGGAAGTTTTTATAAAAATTCCATCGGTTTTGCTGGTATCTTACAGAAATCCAGAAATAGGAGTTTCAAAACGAAAATCTGAAGCTTTCGAGAAATAAAAATCGCGTTCTTAATCTACCGTTTCCTTTTTAAATCAAATTTATGAAACTCGGTTGTCGGTTTTGAAACGAATTCTACTAAACTTTTATGTAATTTATCAAACTAAACTATCTAAAGCAATTAAAATTTTTATCTTAATTTTTAAGTGTCTGAATATTAATCTATAACTGCAATTTCATAAGCAATCCGGTATTGATAGTACTTAAATTTATTCTGATTGAATTACTAGATCATAAAAGCGCATGTTTAAGGCCCGAAATCTGTATTTGGTCCGTTTCCTTTTCCCATGCTCATTTGCCTGCTGCCTTCACTTTTTTCGCCAATCATCGAGATTGAACTCGATTTTTAATGAAGGTTGGCTTTATTTCAATGAGACGATTGAAGTTTCCTGAAATTCGGCTTTAACCGGAGAAGTTTAATCCAAAATGACTCGTCGTGTCGCGACGCGCAATTGCTGTCATTACTAATTCTTCCAGTTAATTTTTAAGCTTGCAACGGGGTATTGAAAAACAAATTAACTTTAATTTAAATAAACATCGAATAGATTTATCAGTTTAATTAGTATCTCGTTTAACTGTCTGGTTAACAAAGATAACATACTTTAATTAGAATTTAACTTGTATCCGATGAACCAATAATACGAAATTCTCGCCTCAAGCGTGCGATCTGAAATTTTTAGTCGGTTTCATCCCCCGTTTCAAATTGCTAATTTCTAGAATTCTAATTATGGTAGCCTTTTCTCGAATATTCTTCATCTCGAATATCTTCAACATTGTAGACCATTTTTATAATCTCGGTGATAGAGAAATTTACTTTGTATACGCAAATACATCGTCCAACATCCATTAATGTTAAATATTAAAGTAATACAAATTAACGTCAAGTTCCTTAAAGCTTTTCAGTAAATTCGATGTCCTTAAACTCGTGTTTCAAATGACTTGCGGTAAAGCTGGGAAAACCGCTTTAGTTGACATGAAAATTGCTACTCGAGGGAAAAAACTAAGTCGAATGATTTTTCAACCACGAATCGGAAATTAATAATTATCCATCTTCTATTTGAGTGCCAAGTTTTTGAAGTAATACTTCTGTATTAAAATCCCCATTTCTTATAGAAATGAGAAGTTAAATTGCATATAGTTCTAGGCAAATTTGTGAATTAAATTTTAATACAATCTTATTAAGCTTTAATGGAAATTCCTTTTTTGCAATCTACTTTTATATTTGTGTATTTTGTGTTTGTAAGTTATAGGCCAATTATGTACTTTTGAGAAATACTAGACCAAAGCTTGGTTTTGGTTGATGTAAAAATTGAGCATGTTGCATTCTATATTCTAAAATGGAATTGCCCAAGATAGTAATTTTGTAGAAATAATCTTGACTAATTTTAGAATTGCCGATTTTATTTAAACTGAGCTCTTGCTAGAGTTTAAAATGCTGATCGAATTGTAATTTATATCTATCTATATCGACTCCATTATTTTCTGTATTTGGCTTAAAGCCACCTGTATCCAAAAGTAAAAGGTATAATCATTGGATGTAAAGAATAATTCTCACGTTTTTACAATGTATCCTATGAATCTATTTAGGAAACGCTAACTTCATTTGATTTGGCATCAAATGTATCGGAAGTTTTGACTACCGGTATTTGAACAATTTTAATGCTAAAAGATCAATCTTAAACCATAACTTAATTTAAATTAACATGCTGTATGCCTCTTAACAATGGCTCTTTAAGTTAACGGATGCAAGTTGCTTTTTGCTATGCTGAACTTGTGCATGATATCATTAAGCATGAATAATATATATAGCTGTTCATAAAGGTTTGGTAAGCTTGGTTTTTGTTTGATCTATAGCAATTTCTGCTTCAGCGTTTGGCATTTACATTTGAAATTGTTTTCATGTGAACAAATTTTATGAAATGAAGGGTCTATATGCTATTGATTAAAGTGTATTGTCGAAACCTCTGTATATTTTTGAAATTTGTACTTTATGTAAAACCAATATTTCATCTGTACTCTATATGTATAATTTGTTTTTAAAGAAAATTGTAAAATGTTTTCTATGATATAGACAGTGTTTTCGCAAATAAACTAATTTCTCCATAATCTAGAGTTTATAATTGTTTTCACATCTTCAGACTTAATTTTAAAATTTTCAAAAGGAAACGCATTTGTTACGTCTTGAATTCTAATCAAGCTAGAATTCATCGAATAGTATAAGATGTCTAACTC
Source organism: Argiope bruennichi (assembly GCF_947563725.1). NCBI lineage: Eukaryota > Metazoa > Arthropoda > Arachnida > Araneae > Araneidae > Argiope > Argiope bruennichi. The sequence goes on from NC_079154.1 coordinate 65,777,619, forward strand.
GAATTCTTATTTAATATTTTCTAACCTTTTGATGATATGAAATCCACTGTATATTAATACAATCGTATTTGAAATTAAAATGCAACTGCATTTACTTTACAGGTTAGAATTTCCGTAAGAGAAATTTGAACTTTATCCTTCATATGTATCGGTAACATTGGATTCCAATGCTTATTAAATAGATAACGTTATTACAATCCTAATTTTAATGCAAGATCGTCTCTAACTTTGCCTTATAATTCTGATTTTCTTGCATTCTTTTCTCTTGTATCTCTTATCTTAAAAAACATTTTAATAGAATTAGTCCTCCCACTCTTGAAATCTGTGAATCATAATCGTATATTTGCAGTTTAAATCAAAGGTGAAGTGCGAGTACTGAAATCACTCGAAATTCGACGTTTCTTTCGAACATAAAATTTGGCAGGTAGAATTGAAAGGGCATCATGTAGCAAGCAAAATTTTTTTAACTCCTTATAATAGAATTTATAATTATAGAAGGCGACTACTGAATGGAAATTTCTGCAAACAATATTATCCACAAATACCAGAAGTAAAGGATAATCTTATTTTCTATTTGTGAAATGCATTTTGCAGTTGAACATTTAGTTAATGAAATCTTTATTTGTATAGCTTCCATGTTACGTTTCCAGTATATCTGCAACTTAGATTAACCTAGACAATATTGAATTATTTTTGCCCTTCACTTTCAAATGCTATGATAAAATAAGATCTCGAAATTCCTAAAATCTTCTGCATAGTAGGCAATCTGATTTCGGACAAACTTAAATGTCGCGCAACCATTTGATAAAAACTGGCAATTAATAATACAAGATTACATTTGCGTGGCGACCGCTTTCAGTGTCATGTTATCAGTTCTTTATCGTGTTAAAGAAGCGCCGCAAAGTCGAAAATTCGCACTATTGTGTCAAAAAAAACGTTTTAGAGAAATGAGTGAACTTATAACGTAGTAAAGGCAACTGTCATCCGCCGATAAACTTAGAGCATCTTGCCTGAAACATTATAGAATGTGCATCTCTTCTTTATTTTAAATTTGGCGCTTTTTGGCGAACGAATAGCTTACCGCGTTTAATGGTCGTCTAAACTTTTAAGATAAACAAATTTTCGTAAACATTTAATTCATTATTTAACAAAATATCATTTTCGAATTTTGATAGACGAAGTTATAAGCTATTTACGAAATTGCTCCATTCTGTTTTTTGCATTACGCATTTTCATAATCTTCTGTCCCTTAAAATTCGAAATTAATATTTAATTGCTTTCGTTTCAAATTAATACGAGAACTTTCTTGCTGAAATCGAATATTTTTGAAATATTAGTGCAGAAATTGTGCAGCACTGAAGTCTAATGTGAATTGGAGAAATTCTATATATCCAATATTTCAAAGAATTAATAAAATTTTGATTCATCTTGAAATTCAATTTTAATTTACAAAGAATTTTTTTAAATTGAATATTTTATCAAACATGCTTTTGAAAGAATTATTAAGTCTAAATTTTATGTTGCCCTTTAATGAACGAGTGCTAAGAATATTTTCTTGAATTATTTGTAAGTCATAAAGCGCTTTATTCTTCTGTAACTCTGACCGAGTTATGAAGATATAAAATTGCCGTTTGACCTAAAATATTAATATCTTCAGGCTAATCGATTTTGAGAATTCTGGATTGACCGGAAATTCTGGATTTTCTTCGAGATGCTCTATTTTGGATCGCTTAAATGACTATTTTATAAGATATGAATTTTCATAAATCTCTTTAGAATAGCGGATCTTTTTATTTAAAATAAGTGTAAAGATTATTTTACTAAATGACTCGGAGATCGTCTGTATAAAATTATTCTTCATCAGTACATCTATTAATTCGAACTGCATAAAGTAATCTCTATTTCATTTTTATAGGATTTTAATGCCTGAAACTAACTGTTCAGAAATTAGGCATTAGGACATGATTTGGATATTTTCTGTAAAAACCATGTTTGCCTTGCATGCTACAACTTTTAAATAAAGTTCGCAGAAACGTCTTTCTTGCTCTCTTTTTAGAAAATGTTTTGTTTTTTACATTTCTTTAAAAAAACCAGTGCTGCAAATTACACTTTTGTAGATTTAACTTTCAAAATGAGTTGATTTAATCTTTAAATTAGAGCTTTTGCAACCTGATGGCAGCCCGTTGATAAAAACTAATTTCTATCATGCACACGTAATGTGCTTTTTTTTGTTTTGGATGTTTTTTTCTTTGCACGTATTTCTTCGAAGTATGGTTTATATTAATTTTAGCAAATAATTGCGGTTTCAAAAATTATGCTTGACACCTTTGATATAATATTCTGATTATTGAGAAATTTTTGGGTATTAGTCATTTTTTCAGAAGATTTTTTAAAAAAATTAAATTCAAACTTCTTTATCCGGCTTCCTAATTCAGTTATATTCAAATTTTTTTTAGGTCTTTGTTCGAACACTTCTCTCTACTACAAGAATGATCAAAATCTCTTTTGAGTTTTAATTATTTTTCAGGTGTTCAAAAGTGTTCCGCCGATCTAGTCGAAGAAATAAAACGTCTTGCTGAAGTTTTATTATTTCGCGTATTTAGCAACAATCCAGATTAGAATGCTAAAAGCTATGGAAATTCTTACATATAAATAAGTGTCCATTTTGATTCAAAATCGGGCCGGATTATTTGTTTGACAACAGCTCGTAAGTTGGATTGTTTATATATATATATGAATCTGCGGTTTAAATAACAGATTTATAGCCGATACAAATAAGTTTGAATTTTAGACCTCTTAGAATTGTATAATTTAGATTTGCAATGATGCAATTTCTTTCAACTTGACCATCAACCACAACCATTGCACCGATTTCGCTAATTGCTTCCTATGGAAGTTAATGGCACTTAGGTACGTCATCAGTAGTCGCTTGCCATTTATCACCCTAACTTTTGGGAGGAATTACAAAAACATTACTTCAGTGTATATATTTTTTGGTGTGGGGGGGGGCACTACAGAATTCTTCAATCTCGTTCACTGCGATGATTTTGTCATTTTCTGTTTCATATGAAAGGTCACTATCCCTAGATACACTGTGAAGAGTAGTCTCACCTCTCCACCTCCATTTAAGACTTAGCATCTAACTGAACAATTAGGTCGATATTGCGAATTAATTTCGCCTTTTTGAAAGTCTAGAGCTTTCTGATTACTTACCTATCATTGCAATGCATTCTAATTTAAAGTGGTATTTTTGATTTGATTTTAATGATTGCCGAAAATAATTAAGATCAATTTAGTGGAGTGAATCCACTGTGAAGATCTATATCTTATTAGGAAAAAGAGAAATTATTTTACCGAAATCTCATTATTTTTACCATATTTTGAATATATTTTGAGGAATAATCGCGGAGCATTCTGAGGAACCAGACAATAGCTACAGATTTCTATTCTATGTGCAATTTTATCTATGTTTTTGTAAACATTTGCATGTTACATATACAAATATCAATTTTTATCATTTATTATAGTTTTTTTCTTCAATTAGTAATCTCTATTTACTTTACAATTTTTAGGATAAACTATAGGTTGAGAGGTTGCGTCTGTAAATATCAACATTTCTCAAAGTTCAATCCATTATCACCATTTGTTTTTAAGTGTTCTTGCTCCCTTTATTTAAAATACTAAATATAGCTGTTCAGGATTTGACACCGATGGGGTTCTCTATGGGTGATTTGTCGTTTCTTTCTTTCCTCCACCCCCCTCTTTTCCTTCCATTTCGTGCCCAAACAATTCATTAGATAACTCAATGTTATAGGTACTGGGGGGTGCATGAGGCGTTATGTTATAAATTTAAACGAGCAATTCTTGTATATACATGAATTTATTTCGTGCATCAGAAACGGCTCTAACAATTTCGATCACTTTTTATATTTAGTTAAGATTTTGCTTTTCAAGTTCATATAAATATATATGTCTTTCTGAAAAAACGTGATTTTACTCGCACAAAAAAATTATGAAAAACTTAGGAAAAGGCTTTAATAATTTATATCTGATCTCATGCTGACAATGTCATATAGCGCCATCTCGGACTCGATTTCAGCATGGTAAAACAGAGTGTAAGTTCAAAAATATAAGTAATAATAGATAAACTATAAAAAAATATTATAATATAGCAGATTGTTTCGAATAACATGTTAAACTAAGGGCATTCATTATTTATTTTTATTTGAAAAATATTCATATGAATTTAATCTTACCTACATATGTAACCAGTGTATATATATACTAAATATTTTCTCTGAAAAAAAACATGATTAAAAAAAACCTGTCCAGCGAAGCTTCCAAATATTATGGTGTACAAAAAAGCGGCTAAATTAATTAGCGAAATTGGTCCATTTACTAAGTAATCTATCAATATTTTATTTTGTTCTCTCAAAATAAAAAAAAAAGTTACACTCATATATTTACATGTTATGAGCATTTAGTTCAAAAAATATGGGGCATTGATTGTGTCTGGGGAACTCAAAAGAAGTTTTTTTTTCTCTCCAGGGAATATACAGGAAGGCGAGTTTTCCTATTTCTCTTGAAAATGGAGAACGGTGAGGGACAGATGTCTAATGATATATCTAGGTGTCATGAGCTTTTCTATAAAATTAAAACGTATATTTTCATAAATATTTTTCACATTTTTTGCAACCTTTTTTAATGTTTTTCTGGTTATCGATTCACTAATATTCATATCATCATCAACACCTGCGAATACAGCTGGTATAGTCTAAATATTCGAAGAAGTTCAAGTGAGAATATTTTCAGTGGTTATAATTTCATTATTATATATGATATTTATTCAAATAATAGGAGGGAAAATTCTAATTATATCATGAATGTAGAAGCTTTCTAAATTGTGTTTAGTGAAAATTAAATTATTCCAAAGGTCCTGTTTAAGGAAAACTATTTGTTGTTACAGAGAGGTTAAATACAGTGATAAAATCTCAATCCAGTTTTTGTCAGAAATCAATTTAGTTCTTTCACAGAAATATTTCGGCTGCTAAGTGGAATGATTTTCAATATTTTATTTTTTCCAAAAAAACTGATTTCAAAGGAATCGGTACGAAAATTAATATTCCTTTTTCTATCATTTTTGCAGTTTATTCATTTAATCGCTCTCCAGTATTCTTCCGTAAAATGAGTCAAAAATCAATATTTAATTAAGTGAAGTGGGGTATTTTCCTTCACCTGATAACCATGAAGATTAAAAAAAGATGTAATCGTCATTCGAATCGACAACGTTTTTTCAAAATTAGATTCTGAAAGAAAAGACTATTTCTTTTAAATATTTGTTATCTTCTAGTTGATTTTAATATAAGTTACTAAACATGAAAAAATTATTTACTGTTCTTATTTTATTCATAGTGTTGCATTTTATAAAATAAACGTATTATAAGCTGTAAACCAATTCTTATTTTCAATTAAAAAGCTTTTGGAAACGAAATTCTAAAATCTGTCACATTAAATATTGGAACTCAATAAATAATCAAAAGTTAACGCAACGTACCGAATTGTTGAGGAATCAATCGTCGATTTCTGGAAAATTCTCATATATGAATAATATATTCAGATTTCAAACGTAATCGATTACCATAAGCATAGAAAAAATTCAATAAAAAAAAAAGCTTTCAAATTTATTCTTTAATTTTCCAGCTGGATTATAACAATGAGTAGCATTTTGAACCCAAAGCTTGAAAAAACAACGATGGAGAAACACCACAGGGGAATATTGGTAACATTGGAAACAGCAGTCAAATAAACTGAAAAGCTTTCAACTTGGACTTATTAGAATATATAATCGTCCATAACAGTCTGTAACACTGGAAAGAGTTAATATCCCCACCCTTTTTGTCCCCATCATTATTGAATATCCATAACTCGTCTCCTGCTTTTAGCGTCACACAATTTAGACAGTTTTTTTTTTTTTTTTTTTTTCATGTTTGAATTGACCGAGTTATTGCTCTGCGAATAAATCTAAGCCTGAATATATAGGAAGGATTAATAGGCTGAGGTATACAGTTTTTATTATTTTATATTTAAATTGATTTATTATATTCTAACTTCATGGAGCAAACTGAAGAATATTGCTAATATTTTCTATTAGCAACAGCTTTATAATATATATTATAAAGAAAGCATCAGAACTGAAAATAATAATGAAAGTGGATAAAAAAAATGTTTTTCTCTGTCATGTTTTACAAACTCCTAAGTTCTAGATTTTTAAGTCAAATTTGTTGTGTTTTAAAATAATGAAATATCGAGCTTAAATGAAAGAAAAAAAAAACTGTCTTTTAAAGCGAAAATTGGGAGTTTTCTGTTTCAGAATTTGTTTGTCATTTTTTAAAGTAAGTTAGAAAAATATTCAGCATATCAGGATGTGTAAATATTGAATGTTGCATATGATAAAAAAATTTATTGCTTTTTTTTTATTGCGATACATGTATTTTGATAACGCTTATTGGTATGGCATTGCTCTTAAATTGAGCTTCATGGTTTGCATACATTGGGTGTGAAAGTCCTTATTTATTTATTTATTGAGAAATTAATTTGCATTTCCTATTGAAGAAACATTGACTAAGGGCTACAAAAATAAATTTTATTTTATTCTTCAGGTAATTTTTTAAAAATTATGTTCGTTATTGAGATGACGAATTAAAATGTTATTTAATATCAGCAACAGGTGGCCTAAAAATTGAGAAGATTAATATGAAGGTTTACAAAACATTGATTATTTTTTAACACAAATTATACTTGTTTCAAAATCGGATTTTTAGTAAACTTTTCCGAATCCAAAAAAACGCTCTCTGAAATAATCTCGTTTTCAATTTATAAATCCATTGATATGGAATTATAGCTGTTTACATAAGAACATGATAACTGAAAGATACGAAATGCAAGGAAATGGAAGAACTGAAGGGTTTGAATAAAAGGATGAAATTTGAAATATGATTCTTATAACAAAGTTACAGGTTTATAAGAAATCGCAAGTCCAGTCACTCAATTGAAATCCATATTCCGTTTTCTTCCTTTTATTACAGCCCTATACTAAAAAAGACCCTGTTTTATATATTTTTTCCCCTTCTCTGCAAAAATAAGGAGCACATTTTCTGTAAGTATGCACTATCTTATGCACTTGTTACTTCTTAGGTAGATTATTATTATATTGCATTATTTTATTCTACAAGTTCTTGTTAATATAATTAAAAGCAAAGCTTTAAAAAATAATTCTGAAAAAATATTCCAAAGTTATTATATTTATATTAATGAATGGGTAATTTTTTAAATTTTGAAAAAAATATAAAATGTTTTTTTATCTAAAATCTTTAATGCTTTTCTTTTCAAAGAAACTGATTTACAAAACTAAAAAACAGCGTTGTCAAGCTGTCAGTACAGGAGATTACTTTTAATGCTTCCAGAGGATTACACGTGAGGTCAAGCAAGGATGTGTGGTCACATAGCATGCAAATTCAATTCTTTTTATTTTGCATGTATTATTAGAGCTTCTTTTGCAGAATTATAAGAGATCTTTATAGAAGTATAAGTGGTGCTTAAGCAGAATTATAAGAATAAATTCGTCGAGAGAAACACTCACACTTTTTTCTTCTATCCGAAACATTGAATTTTTCACCAATTAGAACTATTTCTATCTTGAAATTTTATTTATTTTATCCCCGTATTAGCTCCAGTTCAGTGCAATAAAAATATTACTTGGGCAACTGTTTGTGCCTAGGAACACAATAATTAGAATTCGAATAGTCAAGGTAAATAAAATTGCCGTTACATCATTAAACTTTTGTATCAAATTTGTAAAATATTTGTATATATATATTGGTTTGTCTACTCTTGAGCATGTGGTAAAGATAACAGAAAGCTGCAAAAAACTAGATGGATGAAATCTGGTATATGATTTCAAAATCAAAATTGTAGGTCTGCATCAAATTTTAAACTTAATTGCTTAAAGTCGAAGATGTCCAAAATGTATACTCGATTCTCTTTATTCTGTAAATGACAAAGTTAAACTCAAAACGATCCATACAGCGAAAGTATTTCAGAAAATTCAATAAATAAACATTATCATTATTTTCTTACAAGTGTGAACTTTTTAAAATCTATTGTCGCAAGATAAATATTTAAAAAAAAGTATTATGCGAATTATTCGTTATATTTCATGTCATGAATTCTTATTTAACATTAAAATTTTTGATAAACTTTAATTTCTTATAACATTAACCTATTATATTAAATTCGCGTTTTAAAATCTCCCTAGGAGCAATTTTAGTTTCCCTTTACTAACTTCATTTCCCTCGTCCCAATTATCTAATCCATTGTGTGCGTCACACAGATTAGAGAGGCCCGTCGTCATTTCAACATGATAATGAGTTTGAAATCGAGATTCTAATTAAATTTTAATTAGGCAGATTTTCACTTAACATTATCTCAGAACTCGGTCATTAATTAAGGTAATTAAGTACACTTGAGGAAATAATCTCTGCTTCTCTAGAATCGATTGGCAGAAATCTCATTTCACTTTCTGTAGAACTTAGAAAATAAGCGGCGACCTTTTGGCCTTTAATGAGAACGCAATTATAAATGAAATATGTGATTAGATGTAAAGATTCAGGTCTTACCTAATAGTTTCAGATATAGTGTAGAATAATGAATTATATCAATTAATAATATTTTATAAAATTTGAAAATTTTACATAGCGAATGTTGGTTTTTCCATTCATGCAGATAAAAATATTAATAAAGAAGAAGAAAATAATAATTGATGGTTCTCCAATCATGACGATGAATATATTAATAAAGAAGAACGTAATAAGTGATGGTTCTCCAATCGTTCAGGTAAATGTATTAATGAAGAAGAATATAATAATTTATGGTTCTCCAATCGTTCAGGTAAATATATTAATAAAGAAGAATATAATAATTTATGAAACGATTTCTCCAATCGTTCAGATAAATATATTAATAAAGAAGAATATAATAATTTATGGGTTCTCCAATCGTTCAGGTAAATATATTAATACAGAAGAATATAATAATTTATGGTCCTCCAATCGTGCAAGTAAAAATATGATGGCTCTAATAGGAATGATGAGATTATGTATTAAATAGACGGACTATCTTAAATATATAAAAAAAAATTTAGAAACCATAAGGCATGGTTTACAGTGTGAATCATAAAATAAATGAATAATTAAAGGCTGTAAAAGTTCAGATCATATGTAGATGTTGAATAATACTCCCTATTATCAAATAACGTTTTATAAAATTTGAATCTTACTTGTGATTGATGGTTCGCCGATTGTATGTATCAGAAGATAATGGCTCTACTAAGGATAATGAGGTTTGGATATCTTCAATAAATATGCAACTCAAGAAGTGATAAGGCATGTGGAAGTATTGTATCATCTTTCCCCGAGGTAAAAAGAAAGCCCAGCTTGATATTAGTTCTTTCTTTTTTTTTTATTTGTCAAGGTCCTCTTTCTTATCTAAGTGCTACAGGCGACTCATCGAAAGCAATTAAGAGAGAGTTTCATACGGTTATAAGAACTTGCGATAGTTTAACAGTGAAGTACAAAAATGTAGATTTGATCTTATATCAGATTGATAGTTTAAGCAGATAACCGGTATTTCTTGGGTCACAGGGGAATTTGCCTCGCGCTGACATAACAATTCTTCCTGTTCATTATGTTATTGGTATAAAAGTATGCTTCAGCGCTCCAAAGGATGTGTCCACGGCAGAAAAGTATCAGGATCTTGTTTTCGAAAAAAAGATGAAGCCAAAAATGAATCGTTCCTCTCTATGCATCTCCCCCTACCCAGGATCATTTAATTTTCAGAAGAATGTTTTGCTCAATATTTCTCGCATAATGCTCAGGTTATATTATTATTGCCCCGCTTCGGAATCTCCACTTATAAAAATCTGGTATATTTTCTAACGATTGATATGTCAACTTCTTCAATCATGCAACTAGCCATCTATGCACTCTCTTTAAGTCTACATTTAAAAATCCTGTTCAAAATTTTTAAAAACTCGAAAATTAGTTTAAGTTTTTAATAAATCCTCATCGCTGTTATCATACAGATGCCGTTAATATTATATAGATGTCTTAAAATATATTCTTCTTCCATAAAAGTTAGGGATATGCGATTATAATTCTTTAAGCAAAAGGAAACTTGAGTTTCTTTTTAAAAAAACAGAATTTAAAATATTAAAAAAATTAGATTTAGAATTTCATGTCTATTGATTTTCTATTGAAGTTTGATTTTCTTTTAGTAGTAGTAGTTTAGTTAATTCTGTAGATCAACTCCGAAATTAAGCATTTATTGCAGAATCAATTAGGACAGACCTACTTCGAATATTTGATATATTATTACGAATTTGTAATATTCTTTCCCTGTGCAATTAATTATAAGGATAAGAGTTTTACAGATACTTCTAATGGATGCCGAATGGATGCCTGAACCGGCGTCCTGGCATAGGGGTAGCGCGTCTTCCCCGTGATTTGGGCGTCCCGGGTTCGAGTCCCGGTTTGGGCATGGTTGTTCTTCCTGTTCTATCTGTGAGATGTGTGAATGTGCCCTCCTGTAAAAAGGGACTGTGCAAGCGAATGAGTGATGCGAGAGTAGTCAAGTCGTACTCTTGGTCCTAGTTGGCTGTACGATAAAAAACAAGAGGTGCTCCCCGGCTTAAATCGGCTGTCTTTGAACAGCGGGCTTGTCCGTGGCAAGTGATATAAGTAACAACAACAATGGATGCCTGAGCAAAGATCCCCTAACCTTGACGGTCATATGGCTACTTTACAAAGAATTTGACAACAAAAAATTTCCTGAAACTGTTGGCATTTTGGAGATATATCAAGTAGGTGCAAAGATACGATATCCTTCCAGAATATTCGTTATCCTCGAATAGGAGGTATAAAAAATATAGCCGAAATAATTAGAACTGAATTGAGCATAAACGAGTTTTTGAACGAATTTGAATTTCCCGTTCCCAATTTGTTCTATTCTTTAATAACAACTAAGTGCTGTTTACTACAAGTTTTGTTCTTGTGTACTTTTTGCTATAAAATATTCGTGTTTTCGTATAAAATAAACCGTCTTCATCCGTTATCAGGCCATTTGCAGCAGTATAATGTCTTTAAATAAAAATTACCTTGCAGTCATACTGAATGGCGCAATTTATAATAAGTACAATGCCTAAAATAAATAATTTTATAAATTATATTCCCTATTAATATTTTCTCAATTATAATAAGGACAATGACAGCAAATGAATAAATAAATGACAACAGATAAATAGCTATGTTCAATTTAGCGTGACTGATTTTTGCTCATTTCGTTTAATGATCAACAATAAAGAATTGCCTCAATATAAGATATTGTTATTGAATAAATTTTTCTAATAAACTATTTTTAATTAGATATCGGTGTTCTATGAATACCCTTCAGGAAATTACAATTATGTTTCTTTTTTCAGCCTTTCAGTATTCACATAATTACTTCTTGTTACTATGTCTTAAGAACTTTTTGGTTGGAGTTTTGGATGAAGACGTCAAATCTATCCAGACTTTTCTCCGGCCACAAAAGATCGTCTGACAGGATGATGGATGTTCATGAACAGAGGGCAACAGATGGTTTTCATCAATGCCGTCGAACTCACAGTGAGGACCCCACATTAGCATAATGGAGGGTGGACACAATGAAAGTCACCTTAAAAGTAAAGCACTCCATTCTCCTGCCATACACTGAAGGAATTGTGATAGAAAATCATTGTTTATGAAAATTTCTTTTAGAAATTTATTCTGGTAAGAAATCTGTCTTTTTTGGCACCATTCCTATTATTTAAGATGTTAAACAAAACAAAAAATTCTGTAGATACTTTTTAGTTTTTATTGTTATTATAATATTCTTAAATAATTTTCACCAATATTTTTCAGTAAACTTCCGCAGAAATTGCTTACTGATGTTACGACACAAAATGTGTAAGTAATGGGTGAAAAGTTTGAAAGAATTTGAATTCTTCAAGTAAAGTCAATCTATTGAATTAACTAAAATTTATTCCTTTTAAATAATGATAAATAATTATTACTTAGTAATTGTTATTATGCATAAAAATCATTACCAATAAAAATGAAACAATTTTTTTTAATGTTATGCCGAGAACTCAGCTGAGCCATAAAATGCTGCACCATATTTAAATGGGCTACTTAGGAAAAAGCAAACAGAAAAATAATTTGGAAATGAAGATAATTTTAAAGCAAATGTTGCAATTAAATAGCTATTTAAAAAGTTTGTGAAAGAAATGGGGGGAAAAAATATCGCGAAGTTAAAGGTTAAAGAATGTTTACAGTAAAGCTATAAACTAGATTAGCTTTTATTAGATTTAAATGTAAGGCAGAGTGTTTAAAAATACTTTTTCAAAACCAAAAAAAAAAAAAAAAAAATTGTCTCCTAGTTTGTTTTCGAAGCTTGCTTTGCATAAATTAAGATTGAATTTCATTGCTATTTATTTATGATTTGAATGTACGTGATAAAAATTTCTTAATGTTTTTGTTACTGAATTTAAAATAATTATTTTTTTATGTGAAGGCAAATGAGTAGTGAATAAAACGTAGCAAAAAAACAGTGTCGGGTAAAATAGTTAATTCACGAATTCGTCTTCCGATCTACAATAGCAAAAAACAAAAAGTATATGACAAAATATTCTTAATTAAATGTCGTAATCAGCAGTTAATTTACATTTTTCTAGAATCTTTTTGTTTGAAAAAGATCAAACTATCCACAATTTTTTTATGTGAAATAAAAATAACAGACAAAGCTAATAGAATAATAATAATAATAGGAATAGAAATAAAAATGAGGGTGATTAATACGAAGTTAAATAAATGATATGTCACACAATGAAAGTACCAGTAAAAATATTTTTCTTCACAGTTAGACTTCATGCTTTGTAGCTTTTCAAAATCCTCTTAGTATATGAAACTTAGTATTAAACAAACTGTTTCAAAATGCTCTCTAAAATTTTGATGAAATCCCATTATTTCTATTCTCCATAAAACCGGGAAAAAAAAGAATTTTTTTTTTAAAAATTATGTTGTTCTGGACGTTCCTTGTATAAGACTTTAGACAAATCTTTTCAGACGCAAGTCTATCTATTGGTACATTCATATGTGAGCATAATATTTCAGAAACGGAATTAGTTCAACAAATAAAATTTGGAATAAGATTTTATCATTAGAATTAATTGAACCCGTATAAGGTTGCCATGACATAAACAATGTCAGTGAAACCAAAATGACAATAATATAAAACAAAGATATAAAAAAGAAATATATATTAATAATTTTGTATTATTATTTTCCTTAGTAACAATCGTATGCTATAGATGATACAAATGTACAACTATAGACGATACAAAGCGAAACAAATCATGACAAATAAAGGCGCTTTAAAAAACGAGAGAGATACAATGGTATTAATAAATTTGTTACAAATTGTTAGAACTTAAATTATATTAACAATTTTAATGTTTCTTGGATGCTTTATTTGGCTCCTTGCCAAATCAGCAAAGAAGTAAAATTTTTTCTTCCGGATCCAAGTTTTCTGTTGCAGATTAGCTAAGAAGTAAATTCTTCATGAAAACAATCAATTAAATATAAATTACAATAGCGTTTCGATCGTTTTTGATTTAAATTAGATAATTTCGAATCGTGACTTCAAAAATTTTGAAAAATATAACAGTGTTATATTGAATATTGGGTGAGAGAATTTTACTTTTTTAAGCTTTTTCGAAGAAAATTATTGCTTTTTTAAAAAATTAATAATAATAAATTGTATTAAAGGTACACTCCAAATTTCTTTAGAAAGTCAATTGTTTTGATCTTTTGCATGGAGAAGGGATTATTTTTTACAATTTTTAAACATAAGACGAAAAAATACATCGGAAAGATAATTCAAAACAACATAAAAAAACGTAATAAAAATTTTCTACATTATATTTAAAAATTCCAATTTCGTAATACATCACCATTACGACTACCTCTGTCACAAATTTCATAGCATTAAAGGCGATAGATTTGTCTAGACACTGCAACCCTCCTTCCCCCCATTTCCGTATAGAGTGCAGATCTATGTCAATGTCAGTCATATTCATTCATAGATCGACTATCAGTTTGTGTGTGTAAATATGATGAATCAAAATTGTGATGACCTAGAGGATTGAATTTTGGTATGCTATAATAACAGCTTAATTGTTGATCAGGCATCAATTTTTGAGTATAATAAATCTTAGTCTAAGATCTGTCATCGGAAACTGTAGATTTATCTTAGTGAAAGAAAAAAATACAAAATTTCTGTTCGTTGTTTTCCATATGAGACAAAAGCAAAAACAAAACGAATCATTATATAGAAATGCACGGAAAGATTACAGGAAAATGCTAATGACACATGCGAGAATTCTTTTAATACTATTTATGCTTGAGAAAATAAAACGATGGAGGGCTCTTATAAAAAAGAAACTACTGAAAACCATCCAGCAATACTCCTATATATCAGCTATCATTACAGGAATCAAATGACACTATCGCTGAATTCTTATTTTTCCATTTTCTCCCTTCCACCAATATTGGAAGCAAACTTATGGGTCTTATCTGAAATTCTTGGAGGGCTTTTGAAGCGAAAGAACTGCTAATTCGCACGAAAAGCATAGGTTTCCGATTCATCGATTGCCGATATCAAAATATGTGCCTAGATAGCGTTACAAGTTCCTTGAATTTGAGAAATGATTCGGAGTTTTTTTTTTTTTTTTTCCCACTGAGGCCTCTTAAATGTATCGATTAAAGTGGAGCAACAATCTGAATCATTTGTACTGTGAACAACTTAGAATGAATGTATGAAACGTTAGTCAGTGAAAAAAATCTTGAATTTAGGATTTTTTAGTTTAGAATAATTCAATGTATTGATTAGAAAAAAATGTAATGCAGGTTTCAAATTCTAATAAAGAAATATTCAAAATGTTCTTTCTGAAAGCACAGAAACAGATAGAAGGAAAATATTATTACTAGTTTCAAGTTAAACCTATTAGAGTTCAAAATAAATATTTAATTTTTATTTATTATTATGTTGTTGTTTTTTAAAAATGGAGAAATTTTGCATTCAACCATGCATATCTGGATGGATCTATTTGCTCTTTTTTTAAAAAAAACAATTTCTTATTTACGGACTCGTATGTTTTACTGAACTGATTAGGTTTATTTCCTAACAAATTTATGCTAATACATCTTCACTAATTGCTAAAGGATTTTTGACAAATATCATCCAGTGATTTAACAATTCGCATCTTCTCATTGAATTCTGAGCGTAATAAATAAATAAATGAATAAAATTCCAATTTCAAAAAAAAAATGTAATTGCAGGTTGTGATTTTGCTTACAGTTAGAGTATACAACATCGTACATATTTTATATAATGTACAATAATTATATATAAACATATACAGATAGAACTTTTGTTCTTTATAAATAATTTTTATAATCGCCTTATACTAAAATAAAGCTTAAAAATATAAATCGGATTTGTGACCAATCATTTGGAGAAGGAATCTATTGCAAATCGAAAAGGGCCAAAATACTCAATAAAATAGAGTACATATACCACAGTAATAAAACCCATCGGCATTTCCCTTAAATACGTTGCAAGAAAAAGTATCAATAATTTATTTATATGACCGAGGGTCTATTTCTATAAGATATGGTATGACTGAGGAACTTCGATCAGAAGAAAAACATTATGAATCTTCTGAGAGCATATTTAACCAATAATATTCAAATCCAGTAGAGCATCGTGCACTTAGCAATGCTCATTGTGGTCTAGTTGGTTGTTGGAAGGTTCCTTGGTTTATCTCCTAACAAAAGAACATATGTAGACCGCTTCATTGAAGAAGGCAATCTCCTTCATTCTATAAAAACCAAAACAGGCCTTTACCTGAGAAGATACTAATGTACTCCAAAGAGCTTTAATCAACAAAAGGTCACATATAATCCCCTTTTCATGAATGTTTGCCTCTAGATATGCTGGAAATTGATATAAATATGCTGAATTAGAGAAAAAGATTGACTGGTTGGGAAATTGGAAAATGGTACATTCGATTCTGACATTTCGATACTTTTTTTTAATATGGAACAACACAAAAACATGTTTCAATGTAAACAATATATGAATTAACATGCATGTAAATATTGACATTTAAAATTATTTTCTTCTAAGATATAGGATATAGATCAAGCATCTTAGAGTAAGATGGAATTGGGGAAAACGACAGAATATGCAATTCTCAGGTGTCGATTAAAAAGCAAATGAAAATTGCAATGGAGAACAGGAAAATATTTATTGTAATCTCTTTTTCTACTGCCAATAAAGATATGGGCGGGAAAGAGAGCGTACGTGGGTTCATGCTCTATAAGCTTAACCATTTGAATTACAGCTGCCAAACTTGATAGGTACAGGGTGGGCAAAAAGTCCGTAAAAACTTTAAAAATTTATAAAAGCCCGAAAAGTAAGCAAAATAAAAGGTTTAGAATTATGAAATACTTTTTTTTTTGAGATAAGAAAAATAATTATTCAAAAAACAGTCAATAGGTGGCGTTTCTGACATAAGTGAAAGAAAAGACACGTAATTAACAGACATAATGCTACGAAATCATTTATTATAGCAATATGTGTTCCACAGTTCACCATGTTACGAGCTTCCCTTGCAATGCTGATGGTGTGGAGAGGGGGTGCCGGCTCAGGTGTCGTCCTCGTCATCTGATCTCATTTCAAAATTGCGAGGTCCGTCCCAAAATAGCCCTAGTGTTGCTTTACAATGGGAAGTTAATATAACTAAACTAAACATGCTGTTTATAGACCCTTTTCCAGTCTTCACATCTTTCTGAATTTAGGCAGTTCAACAGTAACTGCCTAACAGTCATATGTAAAACAGTTTCACCAACAAAGGTTTATCTTTCCCACATAGCATCCTTGTTTACTTACAAGGCATGCAACGGAGAACTGTGTCTTGATCAAGAACCTAAATATTTATAATCACCTGTCTCATTTGCATATTTTTAAATAAGTCGTTCATACCAGTGCCATCTCTGAGCTGTTTCTTTTATTATTATTATTATTGTTTCCCCTTATCTTAAAAAAAATCCCGTGACCTTTCAATGCTAAACTTGCAAACCGTTTTTTATTTTCGTTATTTTTTTCAGGTTTTATGAATTTTTAAAGCTTTTACGAATTTTTTGCCCACCCTGTAGTATGTACTATACAGAGCAGGAATGTGCATTTCTGAATGAATTTTTAAAAATTCGAATTGTTTCAAAATTAGCAAAATATTAGTCTTTTCTTTCGATAACTTACAAAAATATCACAGCACGAGAATAATGTTTACATCAACTAAGAATTTTTTTCAAAAATAATAATAATAATAATAGCTGTTTTACGATATAATTTATTTTCCAATTTTAATCAATGATTTAAAAAAATATTTTAAAAGCATTTTACTACAATATTTTGTTATCGAGGAGAATGTAAAATCGTTTTCATTGTTTCTACTAATATTCCATTCTTTTTTTCAATGAGGATGATAAAGAATCCGCGCTAAAAACAACTAACGTATATGTGAGCATTATTTTTAATTAATAAATAATCCAAATAACTTGGTATTTGCTGATTTCCCACAAAAAGAAAAATCTTTAAATCTTGTAGAATCTTTTCTGTGTTCTCTCTCTCTCTTTCCGATTCTTCTTAGTTTCTCATGCACTCATCCATCTTTCTTTTCCTTAAAACGTACAAGAAATTGGTATGAATTTTGTCGTTCTCAAAAACATTTTATTGTGCTCTTACCTTCTTTTTCGCCATTCATAAAAATTATTTATTCATAATTTTGTTTATTTATTTGTTTAGATCAAGATATGAAGATTCCGCTTATTTTTACCACGTTGAGTTGGTTTCAATAAATGGTGTGCTTTTCATAAGATGCTTGAAATTTTGTTAATTTTACAATTAAATCTTAGTTTCAAAATCAAGCAATAGTAAAATACAGCTGTTCTTTCTTGTGATATAATTAGATATATAAACATATAGATAAAAAATAAGAAAAATAAATAATAAAGTCAGTCAATGATGTCAAACTTCTAAAATTGTATAAGTCTACGTCTATAAAAAATTTTTTAAAAAATATTTTCTTGAAGTAGCCATTTAGATCATGTTATACAAAATATTGAATTGAAATTTTTTGTAACGATTAATCCCTGTGAACCATCTGGTCACCAAAAGGTGTCTAGCACCCAATAATTGCAAGAAGAAATTTTTAATTATGAAACTGATAATTATTTGCCAATTAAAACGTAGCATTCATTAAATAAATGTCAACTATTGAAAATGAATATGTGCTGGAAACTTGTGAAAATGAAAAGAGATTATTAACAAAACAATGAATGTTACGATAAGGCATCGAATGTCATGATAAGACATCCATTGATTGATGTATGTCCATAAGGCATCCATTGATTAATGCATCCGAAGAAATGCATTCGACAAAAGAATGCTTCCTTTCGAAATTCTGAAATAAATTCTTATGAATGATGAGAATGACGGACAGCTCAATGAAGTGCTTTGGAGAATAATAAAATTCAGCTTCTTATAATTCTCTTGAGGAAAGGAAAGATGAATGTGTGACAAGCAGAAAACAGTCGAAAAATGAAGCACGAGCATAGAAAGGATTTTAAAAGATTTTAAAAATTTTCATTTTGTGAGAAGTCAGAAAATATCAGGTTATTTGGATTAATCTTTCTGCTTTCTAGTAGGTGCGTCTCGAAAATACTTCAGAAAGATGTGTGTCCCCGAAAAATGTCTTTTTAAAGGAAGAAATTTTACATGTTTAAAAGACATAAAAATTTCCCAAATTCAAGTTCATTAACTTTTTACGTTTAATTAAATTGTAAAATTTATATTATGTTCTAATTTAAGTAATTTGAAGATATTGACTTCAAACAGCAGTAAGTGTCTGAATGGTGGTTTTTTGTTGTCAAATTTTCTGACTCGTTAGTGCTTGAGGAAACTGAATGATCAGCCTAAAAATATATCAAGCTTTAAATATTCCATTCCATTAGATATTCATCGTTAGGCACTTAACGCATCAATACTATTAATAGTATTATGAATCTTAAATGTTACTTTACTTCGCAGTAAGTCTTTTGCTGGGAAAGATAGTTTTATAGATATAGTAATGGCTGCTGAATGGATGTCGAGTCAATAAGCCCTAAATTTGGCTACAAAAATGAATGAACTAAAATATCTGAGGATCTAAGAGATAAGTCCATTGGGACTCGAGTTCAACTGTTTGTTCTAGAATCTTCAATACCCAGTCAAAAAGGTTTAAAAGTCCGAGAGACGGGGAATCAGTAGTTCAGTCGGTAGACAAGGCAGGAAATGTGAGTAGCAAAGTCTCTCCTTTGGTATATTGATTTTTAGTTATGCTAATCTCGAGAATGCTAATAATATACACAAATATATTAATCACGAGTTCTGTAGTTCTCTCCGTCTGTACTTTACTACTTGTGGAATCTTGTTTTTGAATAGAATAAAGGCAAAATTAGCAATTATATATATATATATATATATATATATATATATATATATATATATATATATATATATATATATATATATACCGGGTGTCCCATAAATTTGTAAATACTTTAAAAATTCATAAAAATTGAAGGAATGAGTATATTTTAATGCGGTTTGCGAAACTGTTATTCTCATGAAGGGGGATTTTTTTTCATACAAAAAAAAAATAGTTCAAAAATTTTTCGATAGAGGGTGCTAAACACAAGCAAAACATACAATTCTACGGGAAAAATACTTTCATTTGCATGCAAGCAATTTTTTACATGCGTATCACACCAGTACTACAGTACTTGTTCTATGTGTCCGCCATCACCACAAGTAACAGTTTGGAAGCGGGAGACAACACTGGTAACTGCATCATACAGCATATCCGGATGAATGCATGAGATTTCGTGGCGAATGACTTCCTTTAGCTGCACTAACAAAGTTGGCCTATGGCGGTACACCCGAGACTTAAGGTAACCCCATAGCCAAAAATCAAGGGGTGTTAAATCTGGTGAGCGTGGGGGCCATTCATGTGTAAAGTGACGGCTGATTATCCGTTCTTCAGTAAAAGTTCTTCTCAAAAATGCCTTCACTTCGGTGTCGATGTGAGGAGGTGCCCCGTCTTGCATGAATGTCACTTTGTCAAGGACATCGTGTTCCAATAAGGACGGTATCACTTCCTTCTGTAACATTTCCAAGTAACTTGTTCCATTAACTGAACATGTCTTCCATCCTGATTTTTTACAGGGCTTTTCAAAGAAAAAAAGGCCTACAATAATGGATGCAGTGAAACCACACCAAACAGTAACCCGTGGTGAATGCAGTGGCTTCTCAGTGTAAACATGTGGATTCTCATGTGCCCATATTCTACAGTTATGGGTATTAACTGCTCCATGCAAAGCAAAAGGAGCCTTATCTGTCCACAATATTTTCAGCAGCCATCGCGGATCATCTTCAATTTTCTCCAAAGCCCAATTTGAGAATTCCCATCTCTTAGCTGTATCATTTGGTAAGAGCTGATGTAGCTATTGCAATTTGTATGGGTACAATTGCAATACACCATGAAGGATACGGTACACCGAAGTCTTTGGTATACCAATTATTCGTGCCACTTCTCCTGCGCTACTGACTGCACTTGTAGACTGTTCCCTAAGCGTGTCCATTTGCGAAGAGACATTGAGGGCACGGACTGTTGTTAAACGAGGTGCACCACTGCGTGGCCGATGACACAAACTTCCAATTTCTTCGAAACGGCGCACTAGGGAAACAAGTCTAGCAGGAGTGATCGGACCTGACCTTTCTTCAATCTTTTCTGGATCCTAAACTTTCGTAAGGCTTCAGTCGCCGATTCGTTGCTGACATAAAACAACTTTACCAATAGTGCTTTATCCACCAGTGTCAACATCTTAATACAAACCTCATGCAAACCTTTAGAAATGATGTGTCAATCGCTCACTCTGCCTTTCATAAGACTTTAATTTACATATTTCCACTGATTTGCTTGTGTGCAGCGCCCTCTATTGACAAATTTTTGAATTATTTTTTTCTGTATCAAAAAAAAAATCCCCTTTCATGAGAATAATAGTTTTGCAAACCGCATTCAAATATACCCAATCCTTCAATTTTTATGAATTTTTAAAGTATTTACAAATTTATGGGACACCTGGTATATATATATATATATATATATATATATATATATATATATATATAAAATAATTTTAGATATTTTTCATAAGAATGTAATTTTGGCGACATTTTGTTCGCAAGAAATACTGGTTTTGTTAAATTTCAGTTGAATCTCTTCTATATAATTTCATATTCATTGTTCGCTCAATAACATAATCTTTTATTCAAATTATGATAAACATTTAAACTGTATTCTTTTAGTAGCTTTCTTTTAAAAGGGCATGAATACATCCAATGATCATAGAATAACTGAGCATATGAATTTCCCTAATGCTGTCAAATAACTATCCATGTCATCTAATTAATTGCATATTGTCGTCGCTAACTTCAATACTTCAAGCATACTTTATATGTATTGCCTCCGAATAATTTATTAGGGCCGTGGTGGCATGGTGGTATGGTCTCGGCTCTTGAGTCATAGGGTTTCAGGTTCGAGACCCGATTCCACAGAAGAACCGTCGCGTAAGGGGGTCTGTTGCACGTTAAATTCGTCAGGGCCAAACGTCCTCTCGCTGGTGTGGCGTGGTGTGGAGAGGAGGGTGCCAGCTCAGGTATCGTCCTCGTCATC
The DNA here is from genome assembly GCF_947563725.1 of Argiope bruennichi. NCBI lineage: Eukaryota > Metazoa > Arthropoda > Arachnida > Araneae > Araneidae > Argiope > Argiope bruennichi. Next base: position 65,799,589 of record NC_079154.1, read on the forward strand.
TGACCGTGGTTCAAAATTACGAGGTCCATCCCAAAATAGCCCTAGTGTTGCTTAAAACGGGACGTTAATAAAACTAAACTGAAACCGAATAGTTTGTGTAGAGATATCTGGGAATTTGATGAATTAAGAAAAGAAAACACAATTCATTTGGTTATTGCATTACTTTTAAAAATTAAAGATAAACGCGATTATTGAAGTAATTATTGAAGTTTATTACTTTAATAATTACTGTAAATTATGTTTAAAGATAGGATTGAAAAGTTAATTGGTATTTAATTAATAAGTTAAATAAAAGTTAATTGGTATTTAATTAATAAGTTAAATAAAAGTTAATTGGTATTTAATTAATAAGTTAAATAAAAGTTAATTGGTATTTAATTAATAAGTTAAATAAAAGTCAATTGGTATTTAATTAATAAGTTAAATAAAAGTTAATTGGTATTTTTTTAAAAGATATTTTTTGGATGAAGTATACTAATATCTGTTATCTTTAACAAAAGTTTCCTGTATGAATTATTAAATTAAAGTTTATTTTATTAATCTACAATAAAAGACCATTTAAGAGCTTAGGATTTTGTAAATGCAAAAATATGAATTTGCGTGTTTGTAAAAAATGAAAATTTGAAGTTTTATACAAATAAATATTAAAAGAGAAAATTAGAATCGTTTTTTTTTATTCATCTGTCTAAAAGAATTATTCAAAAAATGTTCTAGTTACAAATATTTTTGTTACAACTGAGATGCCCAGTGTTTGTTTAGAATTATTCATCAGTTTTATTTACATCTATAATATCGATATCCAAGGAAAATTCAACATTTTTAACCATAGACCAGTAATTACAGAACCGTGATCTTTTTTCAAAAGAAAAAAAAATTAGGAAGTCCTGTGATTTCTAAACTTATCAAAGAAAATGATTTAGACAAAACTTTCCCTTACAAAATAAATCAGCAAGAAATTTTCTCTCTTATTCTTGATTTTGAATAATTCCCTGAAATATTTTAAGTCCAAGAACAGTTATTTCAGTTTCTTTTGAAAAAAAAAGACGAAGAGTGACTTCGTCATTTACCAAGAAGGCAGAATGATAGGATAAAACAAACTAGCTAAAAGTATGAACTGGGTGCAACTGATACGAATTGAGTTCGGAAAATATTCCTTTTCTTCCTTTCTGCGTTGACACCTTTTGAAGATGAAACGAGAATAGGTGAAGTATTTTTCAGGATAATAGCTCCGAAGAATATTTTAAAGCATTTCTAAAAGTTTAAGGTCGGTTCTGAATTATAAGAGAAATTCTTTTCAGAATACATTTCTTACGAATATTTTCTGACTATTCACTGCGAGTTTTTTTCAAAGCGAATTATTTTCGAATAGCTTTACCAGTTCACGTCTTAATGTGTAAAAATGCCAATATCTAAGAGAAACACGAAAACCTTTTTATCCGTTTCTGATGTTAAATCATTTATATAGATTTTATCCACGTCTAAATGTGGAAAACTATATAACAGTTAAGCTATGCAATAAATCCATTTTTTTTTATAACGAATAATTTTTCAATAATCCTTTCTCAATAATTTGCTTTGTCCCACGTCTTAACATATAAAGATGTATAAAATTTGTATCATATATTCTTTTAATATTTCATTTCATATTTTTTACTAGTACAGTATAAAATTTTAAATAAAGTTGCCATTCAAATCTTAACTTTTCCGGAAAAACATCTATTATTTTTAATTTTAAATCATAGTAAAAATATTTTTTATAGAGGTTTTGTTTTTTGTATATTAATGTATTTGTACTGTGCCAGTGTTCTATTTTATTCTAAAATATACTGCTACTTCAGTTCATTTCAAAATGTGTTTTCATTTGATGTTCAATCGAAACATTCTAGTCCTTAAAACAAAAACAAAAAAGATTAATTTTTTTGAAAAAATAATTGGGGTGAAATTGTCTTTAAAATACATTTGCTTAAATTATACGACTTCCTTTTTTTTAATATTTCTGAAATTTACATTTCCTAGAGTAAACTTTATGAATTTGTAATTTAAATTTATCTTCTCTTCAAATATTTTAAAATTTAAAAATACGGGATAGATGAAAATGCTGAATATGATTTATCTATTTAATAGACACATTTCCATTTATTGGAACTTAAACAAGCTTAATCTTGAATATTTTTACCCTTTTTTTTATAAAACATGATTTTTCTTAAGCCATTTAATGTATAGCAGAAGTAGGGCAACAATTAATTTTCAAATAATAAAATATATCGCATTTAATATTAGATATTTACAGTTACTTACATATTATAATTATAAAACAATTAAATGAAACATATATTAAATTAGACATTAACAGTTACAAAACTCATTCTCGAATGTCTCTGGAAGATTGGTAACTCCTTTCGGATTTAAGCTGAAATCAACTGGAAACAGTTAACAACGATTGATGGTGTTTCCTGGTGCATTCGCTTTTCCTTGCATGTGTCAAGTTCACAGTCAAAACCATGTAAATTAAGTTTTAAAAATGCAAAATTATCTCATATATGGTAGGCATGAAGCTTTCTTTTACATATGATATAGCTCCTTTGTTCAGATTAAAAAAAATTGTTCCAACTGCAACTACTTTCGATAAAAGTGTGTGTGTGTGTGTGTGTGTGTGTGTGTGTGTGTGTGTGTGTGTGTGTGTGTGTGTGTGTGTGTGTGTGTGTGTGTGTGTGTGTGTGTGTGTGTGTGTGTGTGCGTGCGTGCGTGCGTGCGTGCGTGTGCAATTGAATGCAAATTGTATATGTTGGCATTCAGTAGGATGAAGGATTATTTTGATATAAATATATCTGGAGGGTAAAAAATTCTGTATATAATAAATTCAAAATAAATAGGAATTTCAGTGTTTTCCATGATAATTTCTAAAATTAATTGTACATTGGGGCTAATTTAATTGCAGTAAATCTTTTCTTAAACTTCGACATTTAATTTTTTTTTTTTTTTTTTTTTTTGCAATTTTTAACATAAGATTTTATTGTTGCAATGAAATTTCAAACATTTTCATCATATCATTAGATATTTAAAAGCGCACTTTCATTCTATTGTTGAAAAAAAGTTAAGAAAGAAAAATTCTACTAATCATGTATGCCAGTATTACATGAAGATTAAAATGTGAAATTACAATAAAACAAGGATCAACGTGCAATTTAAAACATATAACCCAAACAATTAAATTTCTAATGGCATTATGACGCTATGAGACTCTACTTACACATGTGCACTATAAACATAATAAGCGTAAATCTAGTAAAATAACACGGATACAATATCTCTCTCAATTTGCCAAAAATTATGTATTCTAGGAAACGTGAACATCAAATTATGAATGAGAGATCTTTTTGGGATGAAACACACCCATTATTCTAAGCGAAGCTGAATGGTGACAAAATCGAGTAGTTTTAAAGAAGTAAAGCTGTCATAGATAATTGCAATGCTTTTGTTTTTTGGATAATCTGTAATGTAATCTAATATTAAAAACGTCAAAATCATGATATAAACTTGATTTCAAAAAGATTTAGAAAAGAGTAAGATATTGAAAGCTATCAAGCTAAGCAATTTTGACAATGCTTCTCCTGTAATAAGGGAGATAAGCTTTTTTCTCTTCTTCTTTCACCCTAGAGAACTGTATCTGCGAAAAAAATTAAGTCCCAGAAAAAGCTTATTTCGTTTTTGTTCCAAAAAAAAAAAAATTCACCATTTACCATGAAGGCAAAGTAAGCCTTCAGAAAACAAGATAGCAAGAAGTGCGAACTCTAAACATTCGATTTTTGACTTGAGTTCGTAATTTTGTTTACTATTTTCTTATTTTCTTCATTCAGATTTGACACTTTCGGAGGATGAAGATGCAAGCAGTTGATTGAATGGGAAAAAATTTTTTGGAAAAATAAACTTGGAAAAAACATTTTGTGTAGAATTGGAGCCAGCAGGCTTTTTTATGCTTTAAAGAAAATTTTGTTCCTTCTTTTTTTTTCTGCTATGAATTCTTTTCTTTTATGAATACTTTCTGTTGAAATGTGTTGAATCGACTTTTGTACATGATGAATTCTTTTGAAACCATTTGCTCAAAACTTTACTTATAATATAGCAAAATATGTGCTTGTGTAAGTTGGTACTCTACAAGTGAAGTAAAATATATGAGGAAAATAAAATAAGTCGGTTTTATGTCAATCATAATTTGATGCAAGATATATGCAAAGTACGGAATGAATTTTCTGAAAAGAAGAATCTCTAAAATAATTACATTTTTGAATTTTTTCATAAAAATGATGAATAAAACATCTATGAAATCAAATTATACAGATTAAGTGACAAAAGTATTTAAGAATTAGAAAAAGCGATTTTCTTTCACTAAAAAGACATATAAGAAAAAAATCTAGTAGCTTAGAGGTTTATCAAATGATTTGCTTAAACTTTTGCAGATAGCTTAAGAAAGATGTTATCTAATTCCTGAACTCAAAAAAGCTGCATTTCAAACCATTTTTAGAATACTGATATCGATTTATAAAAAACATCATTTTTTTTTTTACTTTGTGAAGCCTTAAAAGTACTATAAACTATCGTTAATTGTACAGATTGATCATTCTTTAGTTCAGGAACTGCAGAATATATTGAGGAATTATTATACCAAATTTGTACAAAATATATGCATTGGATTTTAATTTATGAGATTTTTCGTAAGAGATTTCTACCAAGATTAGAATTTGAAAAACATATTACTACTACTAATAATAATAATTTAATACTAATTTACATCTAACGATGCAAATTAGTTTTAAAAATGTGTATAAATAAAAATATAAATATCAATGTAATTTCTAAAAAAAAGAGATGTAGAAACAAAATTCAAACAGTTTTTTTAAGAAACTTGTTCGGACTTTAAGAATATTAAACAAACAAAATTCGTAATTTCACAAACAGTCGACTTTCCAACGTAGTCACCTGCATTAAGATACTTTGCTCAGGAAATAATATTATCAGGTAAAGCGCACGAATTTAAATAAAACAGCCATATTCCTGGCAAACAAGCGGATAGCAAATGCAGCTAAAATAATAAATGAAAAGAATGTGTGTCTTATGTAATTGTTGGCACTCCCTTGATCTAACCGTTTTAATTTAGACCAACCAAATCTGGTAAAATTAACTTTGGGAATGAAAATCTGAACGTCAGAGCGCTTATTTAAAATTTTAATTAAAATGTAATCAAAATGTGGCTTTTTTTCAATATTAAAAGTCAAGACAGAAAAATTCTGATTATTGTTTCAGTAGTTTGAAATTAAAAAAATGAATTAGAAAATGAAGTTCCAATACTGAAAAAAAAAACACGCAATTAGTAAATTACCCGGTCAGTTAAGTGTTCAAAGATGCTGTGCAATCATATGATTAAACTGCAAAAGGAACATTCATGTATTTAATAACTAAACTAGATGCAAGATTATAAAAATAGCATAGCTTTAAAATGTTTCTTAATTTAATTCTTTAAATTGCTTTGTTAGCCAAATCATGAACATCAAATAATGCATAGCAAATTTGAATGAAATCCAGCACAACCAATATTTCTTGCGAACCAATTGGTCTATAAAGACAACTAATTAGTTATAAATAACACGAGGGATTTGAATCAACTGTAGAACTTTCTATTGATAAAATATTAAAAAGTTTATGTAACATTCATTACCTAAAATTGACTTTTTTTCTGTATGCCTCATTTATTCTTTTTAAATTTCAATATGTATATACGTTACAGTTAATGTTATTGGTCGGTTATTGTTACTAATAAACTGTAGAATAGATTTATTAAAGTAATGTGAGTAAAATAATGATTTCAAAAAAGTTTTAATAAACGAGTTATTTTGCGTTGATTTATAAAACAGAAGTTGAATCTTGTCTTGGTAATTAATTGATATGCTTTAAGAAAATGTTACAACTTATTTTCCTTTGATAAGGCTTATGGTCTGTTCCGTTATCTCATAACATTTAATATTTAAAAGAGCTGGTTACTTAAAAGAACTAAACTTTTCACGTTTCTGTCTTCTAACCCAATAAATAACGATTATTTCTTTTGAACTACTCAAAACTATTCCTTTTCATTCAAAAATCATTCAAAAAAAATAGACAATAAAAAATCTAAAGTAATGCAGATTTGGAATAAAAGGAGAATGTATAGAATTACCCTTATCTTTATTCCATCAATTCCTTCTGAAAACAAATCTTTCAAAATCGGAATGAATCTATAAAGTTTTTCTAAGGAGCCTTTTTATTCCAAAAACATTCAGCGGAAGAATTTGATAAAAACAAGATGGCATTCGCGATGGCGATATGCTTTGAATGTGTTCGTCTGCATTTTGAAGGATTCATGAATATGTTTTATTAATAGCATTTTTTACAATCAAATAATTGCTTATCAATGAAAAGAAAGAAACAAAAATGTATTTGTCAAAGCGATTTTTAGCGTAGTTTATACTGCATAATTTCATTTCTTTAAGTGGATTCAAGGAATTCAAAAGTTCTTCCTATTTTCCAGATTTTTCTGCCTTCCTCTAAAGCCATTTCAACTGCTACTTTCAGTTGAGATGATACTCAATGTATTAATAAAATTCCAATATATCTTATTAGTACGCGGAATAGATTATTTGGATTATAGAATTTCAAATTATTTATAGAAATATCCTTAAGGTGAATGACTTTTCGTATAAAGTAATGCCACGCACCTGTTGCCATGTTGCGCAAACTACACACCAAATAAATTATTTATTCAAACAGTTTTGATTATAAATGGCTAAACAGACACAAAATGGATGCAATTTGAAGAAAAATGGCATATCTGTTAATATTTGAGAACTGAAACCTTTATCATTACTTATAAATGAGGCATTTTTAAAAATCGAAAATCAATATTCCAAAAAATGAGTCTATTTCTTTCGAAGTTAGAGAATGATCTATCAGTGATCAGTAATGAGATGGCGGGGAAAGTAAACTGATATATGTCCTTTACGTATTCTAGAGAAGTAGTTCTAATCCATTACCCGCGTTTGAATATACCAAAACCACATGAGCAGTATTTCCATGTTCTTTCCTATCCAAATTCTGGAACTATTTTGCAAATAATTCTAATCTAATAATCGGAAATAATCAGTTACAGATAAATTCAAATGGAATTAATCAAGGTCTATTTCATCACTATGCAACTAACATCAATATAATATCAAATTCATTTGATGTTTACACTAGTTTAATAGAACATGGTTAACTGTTGAGGTAACTAAATGGCAAAAAATTTCTTTTACATTTGAAACAATAAGAACTTTTTGAACACGCTTTAAAACGAGCCAGGTTATTTTATGGAATGAGCCTATTTAAGATCAGAAAGTTGGTCTTGAAATATTATTGAATCAAACAGAAATTAAACTAATTTTTTAAAAAATCGATATAAATACGGATCTATTATAGAGACGAGACTGGAATAACAAACATGAAAAGTCTGAGAAATTATTGAGAAAAAAAGCGACGAAACATTTAGGTGTTTTTATCCCGAAAGAAAAGGAAGGGAGAAAAGAAAGATGCTTTGTCTTTTCACTGAGAAGCCCAGGCTTGTGAACTTTAATGACCCCTTTGCTCAGACGGAAAGCATAAAAGTCGATATACATGTAGAAGCTATGCTGATTTCAATTGATCTTAATCTTTCTTATCTTAAATTCAATTTATAATAATTTTTGCAGTTATAATAATTTTTTTGTCTATTTAATAAAATATGCGAATATTCAGGTCAAATTTTATTAATATTTGTATATTTATTTTTAATGTTTTTTAAAAAAATGTTTATACCTCTGATTCACAAAATTTCAGCCCAAAAACGCATGCAGGGTTTTCCCCCATTTAATGTGCGAAGCTATGAACCATGAACTTTGAATTATCACCTATGGAATGATTTAGAAAATTAATTATTTAGAAAAAGTAAATCATTGGGTAAAAAAAGTGTTATCATTTAACACTGATATTTGTACTTAAGAAATATTGAAAGTTGGCCCGTGTGGAATCGTAATTAAATTTGCAGTTGCAAGTGTGAGGAATTTCTCCATTTCTCCCTAAGTCACAAAAAAAATTAAAAAAACATTTAATAAAAAAATGGAAAAATTGTTTGATGAATTAATGAGTAAAAATTTCAGTAAGTAATTTAGTATTATGATGGAAAATACTGTTAAGAATCTGTAATATTACTTTTTTTGCAATGTTGAAGTGCTGAAGGAATGTCGGGCCATTGACTCCTGATCTTGGCGTCGAATTCGGCAACGAAATTGAAGACTTTGAGAAATGTAAGAATTTTCATCTCTATCGCTCTTAGAATCCGGGATCTAAAGAGCCTTCTAGAAAATTCCATACCCTATCGGGATACAAGATTCAAAACGTCCACACAAAGATTCGTTGTGCTGATGGTAGAGCAAGCTCTCAAGCTGCATTCTGAACGTATTTGCTATATTTTTTTTTATTAACTTCTAAGTTTCTACATGTACTATTCTTTGTGACTGCAGCTTCAGTGCTTTTGGTAACAGTGCATCGTAGCGTGTTTTATTCTGACATGAACCTTCTTTTTTTATTATCCAGCATGTCAGACTTCTTTAACTCTACAACTATCGGACGATTTCCGTAAATACAAGTATGGATTATATGTATCATGATTTATATTCTAGAAAAGAATAGGCTTCCAAAAGTTCAAAAATATTTCGAATCCAATTTCTTCTGGATTAAAACTGCAGGGATTTTTTATTCCTTTATTTTCTTTTACTACAACTCGGACAAAATTGATTTACACATGCATCATATATTTGCGCCAAATATAATGTTGATGAGATGAAAATTAAACTAATTGGATGCATGCTTCTTCATAAGCTTAAAGAGCAAATTATAAAAAAAAATATTTTAATAATTTTTACTAGAATATAAAGTTGATAGATTTTTCGTTTTAAATTGTACATTAGATTTATTTTCATTTCTTTTCTTCTTCTGATTCAATTAAGTAGCAGTTACTTTTGTAAGACAATTCTATGTAAAATCTTATCACTCGACAAACGATTCGAGTGAAAACCAGCGGAAGTTTTCTACCCCAAAACATTCTCGCATATTCTTTAATAAACTAATCATGCCAGAGAATGTCTTGCATGGATTGGCATACGATAGGCAAGAAAAATTAACTTTTGACGTGAAATCTAGCATTTTGACTGAATCTATCGTGTCATCCTTGGCGATTGTTTTGAAGATTAATCCCCGGAATGCCGTTAAGTAACCGAAAATCGAATTTGTATTCTAGATGTATTTTTCTTAATAAAATTTTGACACACAACCGCACTTGTAGTCACAAAGACCAATACCAAATTTGATATATTTAAGTTACTGCATTTTTGAACTATCACGTTTACATGTTTCTAAACGTACAGATCGACAGACAACCAACCTTTGTTGGATTTGATTCTAAATTTGACAGGTACTTACACTATAGATGTTACCAAATCTTATTTGTCTAGCTCTCTTCGTTTTGTTCTTATCGTATAAATTTATATTCGAACAGCCGGACAGACGTACTTCCTCTGATCAGATTTGACTCAAAGTTTGATAGAAATCTACAAATTTGGTATAAAGACCGAATACAAAATGTCATCCGTCTAGATCAAAGCGTTTTTGAATTATTTTTTAGACAGAAAGACGGACATTTTCTAATAATGTGTTTTTTGAACTCAGAGACATGGATATTCGTCAAAATTTTGAGTGCAAATTTTTTGTCGATAACTATACTTTCTCTATATTACGTATACGAAAAAGTAAAAAAATCGAAATCAAATCCTCTGAAGTGATCCAGCTACAAATGATACAATAAAGGAAAAATAAAAGTTTACAAAATAGTAATATCCATCACTTTAACAATAATCCTTTGATTCGATCTCTGAAACCCTTCTTTCTTTAAGTATCAAAAGAAAATATCAAGGACTCTCTAAACGGCCCTTTTCTTTCAGAAACATATCCCTTGGAAAAATGTAAAAGAACCGAAATGATAATTGTTATTTTCATATTATATTTCATATTAAGATTAGTTGAAAGATTCGAAATAACTTTTTAAAAATTTGTGTGTTAATTTTTGAAATTTGTTATTTTTTCTCCTTTATACGTATGTAAACAACCATCGAGTAACCACTCTGAATTATTAGGTGCTGGCATGTATTTTAGTCAGTGAAATCTATTGGTAAACATGCGAAATATCTAAACAAACGACAATGGTTTTGAGTTTTACCAATTTGCTATTACTTCATCGTTATCATTTTGAAAGTTTTCCATTTAGTATTTTTGAGTTATTCAGTGTATAAAGACTCCAATAATGGAAGGCTCCAAATTGCATTTTGACATTCATTGCTTTTTTTTTTGATTTAAAGAAATCTGCCAATCAGATACTTTTAGAAACTTAAAGTGGTGCTACTCCGTCATATCCCAACTGTCGGTTTTGGTTCCAACGATTTGAGAGTGGTGATTTCGATGTCAATGACAAAAAACGGCCTGGAGGACCAATAAAATTCAAAGAGAATCAATTGCAAGATTTATTGGTCCAAAATCGGAAAAATGATAGAAAATGATGAAAAATATTTTGATTAATATATATTGTGCCAATTTTTCTCAATAAATGCATTTTTAAAGTGAAAAAAATGATCAAAATACTTGCAAGCACCTAATATACGTAATAATCTTATATTAAAAATTATTTTTCATTAAACATTTATAATTCATCGAACCAAAATACTTAAATTAAACGAATTAATTTGAGTTTCTTTAAAAAATTCGAGTACATCTGTAAGCAAAGGACTATTTATAATTGCCATACATTTTAAATAAATAAAATTATTTAAAAATAATTATATTTTTAAATACTTTTCTAAAATTATGAGCATAAAATCCAGGTGATACACCAAGTTCCCAAATCTATTGAAACTAAAACGTTCCGAAAGTTGTTTTTTTTACTAAATGAGACGAATCTTCTTTTTAGCCTTCATCACAAGAAAACACATCTGCCAAACTGCTTTCGTCTAAGAAAAAAGTTATTTCGTTTCCTCTTCGAAAAAAGGAAAAGGGGAAACTTCGCCGTTTGCCATGAAGGCTGAGTCTGTCTTCGGAAAACAAACTAGCTGAAAGTGTCGATTCGACGCATTCGATTTTGAACTGAATTCGGAATTTTTCGCTTCTTTCTTTTCTCTTCTTCATTCTGAATTGACACTTTCGGAAGATGAAGACGTAAGGAAGCACTTGAATAAAAGAAATGCTTTAAGAAACTAGTTCCGAATAAAAATATTTGAAGCAGAATTAGAACAGCCAGACGCTTGTGCATTCTCCAGAAATACTTTTTTTTTCTGTTATGAATGAAGATATTACTTGTAAATATTCCCCAATCAAATTTTCTGGATCTTTTCTACTGATGAAGAACTGTTTTCAAATGATTCGTTGCTTTGATATCTTTTTATTTATAAATATGTACAAGCTGTAAATAAACAAACTACATTAAAGCAATCAAACAGCTTTTCTAAATATATATTGATAAATGAACTATTTTTATTGGCAACATATAAAAAGTTGAAGCATTTTATTCCCGTGAATTTCATAATTTTAAAAAATATTTTATTTTATATTTGTTTAGTTATAAAACTGAAGGAGTCTGTTTTATAAGTTCAAATGAAAAATTATATTCAGGACATTTCAGTGAGCTTTTATAACACTCATTTTAAAAACAAATTACCCACTGTAAATTAAACATCAGAACTTACTAATTATTTATGGTAACTAAAATTATAAATATTTTATTTAAAATGTTTCGATGCATTTTTTTAACTTACCTTTTAAATGTGTTAAAAAAAAATCTTGATTTTTCATGAATTTTTGATAACACAATTTTAAAACGATATTTTGAGTTTCATGGAAGACAAGGAACAAACGAATGAAACAGAAAATGTACTTTGTTCAATTATTTTGCAAGAGTTCAAGTGATGATGGGTCCGCGTTACCACGGAAAGGGCATGCAGTAGCTTCTGAGGGTAAAGAAACCTGAACACCCGAGGGCAGAAGTCTGACTTCAAGCTCATATGAAGATGAAACTCACACATTCACTTGCACAACCCCTTTTTATAGGGGGGGGGCACATTCACACACCTCACAGATAGAACACAGACGAAGAACAACCATGCCCGAACCAAGATTCGAACCCGGGAAGCCTGCTAAGAGTTCAAGTATCTCATACTTTTAAAAATATATTTATATTATAAGTCATTTTAAAAACATAAATCATCAGTGCATATGTCGAAAATTATTGTAAATTTAAAATATTGTTGTAATATTTGCTTAAAAATGTTGGGGTTTTATTTTAATTATCTAAATTTTTAAGTCTGGAAATAAATGTGATATTAATGAAAAGGGTTTTCTTTCAAATTTTAAAATGGTGTAAAATTGGTTTCGTGCAATAATATTAATCGGAGATACTGAAGAAAAAGTTAAAACTTTCATTAATTTTCAATTGAAATTTTGTAAAACTCCTTTTTTTAAAGCCTTAATACCTATAAAAAGTAACTACGTGCCAAATTTGGCAGATTTAAGTCCAAACGGTCTGTACAGTACAGCGTTTTAAAGGACTTTTTTTCAACATGTATGTCCTGTGGTGGAATTTATAGAGAGCATGCCATCTTATAAATATTATTGCGAAAAATTCGTCAGGTGGGTATACGATGATAATAACAAACCGGTAACAAATATCGACGTTTCTTTATTCCACAAGAAAACACGAATAATAGGATGTAAAACACACCCTAAGAGTGCATAAAAACAGAATTCAACAGGATGCATGCATGCAAACTAAATGTCGCTAATTAAATAACAGCACAGCACAATACCGCTTAGAATGCCATTAAAGGGCTCTCTGTACTATCAACACTTCATAGAAAGAATTCACTAAACTAACTATTTTCATCTCTTTGCGTTTTTATAGTTTCCATGACAGAATATAAAACTTCTAGGAGGATTTCGGAAATTCGGCTCCTAATATCATATAATTCTTATATTTTCATAAGCGTCCATTTTTGTCGCCAAATTCGTTGCCAAGGTTTTAGGCCATTGGTCTAGTATTCATTAAAATAACTGTTAAGCTCTCTTCCTTATTGCAAGATTACCTACGCAGAGAAGCAAGATTACTAATTCGTAATAATAATGATTCAACTCAATTGCATGTAATAAATTTTGTGGTGGAATGAACATCATTATGATCAAGGCAGTGGAAGCAAGAGGATGTGTTTTTGGGAACATTTCTTTAATGATCACCTTTCACACAAAACATGAGAGACATGACAAGACAATAACGCGAGCACCTCAACAGAACAGCATCTCACCTCATCATTTACAATCACAATGCACTGTGGGATGCATATCTAATCAAGCATCGCCATCTATTATCCAAAATAGAAAATAAGAGTAATGCAACTGCTACAGTTTTTAAAAAAATAATATATCGTTCATTGTAAAGTTCTGCATTTCTAATCACATATAGAGGATAACAAATTGTAGATTTAATTTGTTTCAAGGAAAATCACCGCATGTCCAGGGATTTTTAAACCTATCCAACTAAAACGACTGTGGAAAAGTTTTCTCTTTAAATAAATGGAAAAGAAACTTTTTATCCTCCTCTCACCTCCATCTCCGAGAAACACATTTGCCGGAACACTTTCACCCGAGACGAAAGTTATTTCGTTTTCTCTCGAAAGAAAAAAGAAAAGAAAAGAAAAGAAGCCAGGGTTCCGACACCAGAAAACAAACTAGCTAAAAGTATGGGGTTCGGTGCATTCGATTTCGGAATTTCGTTTCTTTTTCTTCTTTCTCTTCTTGTATTGACACTTTTGGAAGATGAAGACGAAAGTATTTGCTTCAGTAAGAGAGGCCGGTTTTAGAAAAATGGTTCCAGAACAGAATTTTTTATGCAGCCGAAAAAGCAGAAGGTTGTTTATTATGAAAGAGATCTATTCTTTTGTTCAGAATAGAAATATTCCTTGATATTTTGAAATGAAAGCTATGAATAATATTTTACCAAATGTTCTTTGCATGTGTAGTTTCTTAGGAACCATCGATCGTCTATATGCCAATTCTTTAACTGTCGTACCTGTGAATTATAAATGCAACGAATTATCGCTTTTTTTAAATCATAAAATGAAATTAAATAATTCAAAGATGCTATAATTCGATACAAAAAAATTGCAAATAATCACAATTTTCTTAAGCATTTTTACTCGATTCAATCAGTAGGATTCAGAAACTGAAGATACCATCTAACTGAATAACATATAAAACAAAACAGTTAATAGGTCAACGTAGTAATGTTTTTGTCCCCTATACTGCCTGTGAATTGCGTGATGTACCACCACGCACGTATAAAAAGATTTTCACGAAAGTTCGGCCTAGAGCTACAAAATTTTCAGCTAGTTGGTGCGCAGTTAATAGTTTTTCAATTAAAAATTAAACGAAAATTCCTCACCAACTTCAGGGTATAGTATAGTACATATATTTTTAATCACGTTAAAATTAAAAAAAAAAAAAAGATTTTTCAACACAAACGATATTAATTCTATTCCATGTTTGTCTTTATTTTCAATAAACTTTTCGAAATATTTTTAAGTATATCCTACAATAATACTTTTCGCTGCTTTAATTATTGGATTTATTATATACATGCACATTCCTTCGATAATAAATAAATTTTTATGTGCATACTACCATTATTACAATAAAGGGTAATTTTTAAATATTTGTATATTTTTACGGCCCTCGGATTTATTTGGTGATTTTCTGATTATGCCAAAATCGCCAAATACCATCATACTTATGAACCAACATGGTTGCAATCAAGGGTTTACTTGGCTATTTTTAGATTACGCCATTATACATATGATTGGCGACGATTTGCATTTTTGGCGACTTATAGCGAAGGTCGTAGAAATACGGGGACAATAATTTTAAAGAATGTTACAAATATAAACGAAACAACTCTACATAATTACCACAGCATAGTATTTTGGATTAGATTTCCGAATGATCCTTTATTTATTTATTTATTTTATAGCTTGTAACTTAAATTTTGAGATTAAAGAATCGAGAGTTCAATACGCCGTTCTAATGATGATTCATTGGTTGTCATTTGAGTTGTCATCATGATCATCTAACAATGAAAATTAAATCTTCAATTCGAAAATGGAAAGAAACCTTCTAAAGTAGGCTGTTGTGGTATTCTTTTTCTATAAATAAATGTAAACAGCCGTAGATAATCCTTAGTTATAATTTACTATTGATTCCAAATAAGTTAATGAACTCTAAAATTAGTGTAATATAATTTGTCAGTTAATCGTAACGCTTAAAATAGGAAATTTTGCAAATTAATAGGCTATAGATTTGGATTATCTTTCCATAAAATTTGTCGATTTTAATTGGCGGAATCGTACATTTTCTGTTAATATTTAAATAAATTCGTGTACTATCTGCGTTTTGGCGACCTGGTAGAACCATCAAACGAATCATCAACGAGAATATTGAATGTATGCAATTTCATCTCAGTAACTTTTGCATAACTTGATGCTCGCGATTTCCTCAACAAAGTATTTTGAGCATTAAAATACGATATATATTAAAATCGTGTTATTTACTAGCTTTACACCTGTTTTCTGTTGTGTACCTGAGCTTTCCTAAAGGAGTCAAATCTTTTGACACCAACTTCCAAAACATTTTCTGCAAAAGTAGTAATTTATTTTCTAATTGCAGGTTGTCTTTCGTGGCTCTGAAACATGATTTTCCTATTCTTCATGAAACAATACCAGTAATAAAAAAAAATTTTCTTCCTGAATTTTCGGCGATGGATAGAAGTCACGGGATTAAATACGAAGCCATGAAAGTAGTTTTATTTTCCAAAAAAAATTAATTATATTACAAAAAATTTTGCTGATTTTTACAGACCATTAAAAAATTTCAACATCGTAATTATTTTTAAGATAATTAAAATTTCAAAAAATTGCTTCAAGATGCACCTTCTAAAGTATATTTGTATGAAATTTAACAGCTCTAGACACAACAATCTACCTTGTTGGGTCCTGAAACACACGCACATATGAACATAAATACACATTATCCGTTATTATTAGTAGCGATTCAGATCGCTTATCATCAGAAAAAAATTGCAGCGAAATGCATTTTAAAATGCAAAACAAGGTCTTCTTTGTATAATCAGGAACAAAATTAAATAATAAAATTTAAGCACTAAATTTAAACAGAATAAACGTTTTAAATTTCTTATTTTAATTGTCGTTGAACAACCCTTGAAAATGTCAGGCATCAGAAAATGCTTTTGAAACTCCTGTCCATGCATGATACGATAAATAATTTAAGAAAGTATCCGAAAAAAATTCGGATACTTTTCGGAAAGTATCCGGAACTCTCCAAATCCCAACAGGGTAGAATCTCAATTTTCAGAAATCTCGGCAGATTTCTACAAGCTAATCAGGGTGCGCGGGGATTTTATGGCAAAGCTCTTGCCACGGGGTAGAAGACTGCAAGCTCCGAAACCAATTCCACGGTAAATCATAGAGAATGAGAATCTGAATCCAATGCCATGGGCAAATGATTTACCACTGGTGTAGTGCAGATTCAGTCTTTAAAATAAATTAAAAGACCGGAACGAATTTCTTATGTTCCTAAAATAGGCATTTTATTTCCAAAGCAGTTCGAGGAATACTGTGAAGATAAGACATAGTGTCCTTGATATTAATACAACTTTCGATACATCTTCGTTAGAAGTCACCGATTTCTTTGAAAAAGTGAAGGAGCTCAAGAAATATTTATTAATCTCTGGCAGATTTGTATAAAGTAAATTAAAAAAATTGGATCAAGTAAAATAAAGATAATGAGTCCAGTTTTAATATGATAATGTTTATAGGTTAGCGTAGTAGCTACATGTAGTGTCATACTGCAAGCATGCTGTGGAAAATCAATCTAATCGTTTATCTAGAACTACTAAATTCGGTGTAGTTATTTTCTGCGTAATAGATGCTTATTAGTAGAGTTTTCAAAACATTGTTGTAACTAAAAATTAATTAATTAATTAATATCTCATTGTTATTTCTCATTAGTTTCAAAAGATGGATATTGCACAAAAATTACTTTCAAAACACTTTAAAATTCAAAAAAAGAGCTTCTATTTTTCTATTTGTGTATAATTTCGTCTCTAAAAATAAACATTTTTCTCTCCCAAAAACTGTCTTTAAATAAGCATTTAAAAATAATTTATAACAATTATTTTCATTGTTTTAATTATCGATTACTCACGACAGTATATAATACTTTTTTGAGTGCAAATTTTCGTTGTAATATAATTATGATCAAATGTTAAAAATAAAACAATCGTATAAATTGTGCTACTATGGTTTTAATTAGAGAGTAAAATCTTATTTTTTGACGTACGGTAATGAAGAAAATTGTTAAAATTTATTCCATGAAGCCCATTTTTGATTTCTGATGGCTCATAACAGCAATGGCAGTTTTAATTACAGTTGTTCAATTCAATTGTTAGAATAAAACACAATTGTTTGAAATACAATTTTATAACATTTTATAGGTTATTTAACCACAGATTTAATAAAGTAATTGTTATAATGTTATTAGTTGTAGAATAACCGGCGTCCTTGTATAGGGGTAGCGCATCTTCCCCGTGATCTGGGCGTCCCGGGTTCGAATCCCGGTTCGGGCATGGTTTTTCTCCATCTGTGTTGTATTTGTGAGGTGTGTGAATGTGCCCCCCTGTAAAAAGGGGTTGTGCAAGCGAATGTGTGAGTTTCATCTTCATATGAGCTTGGTCAGACTTCTGCCCTTGGGTGCTCAGGGGTCTTTACCCACAGAAGCTACTGCCCCCCCCCTTTCCGTGGTAACGCGGACACGACATCATCATCATCAGTTTTGGAATAAAATATATATATAGAAGAAAAGAAGAGACATAGAAATGATGACATATGCAAAAATTCTCTCTGATGGCAGTTAATAATTGGGTAACATCAATAGCATAAATTACATCTTATAACGCTGTTCCATGAATTTAACCAAAGTTTATTTATTTTTTTTTGTTCTTCAGCTTTTATAATGTGATACTCTGATTGGATTATTGTTTCGACTAATTGGGTTTTATTGCTCGGTTGTTTCTATGTAACAAGCGTATTTAGCTTGTTTCATAGATTTTCGATTGGATTTAGATCTGGACTGTTACCAAACCATCCCAGTAATGAAATATGATTATCTTGAAACCACTTTTTACATACGGTGGCACTTTTTAATATGGTGGCATAGAGCTAAATCTTTTTGAGATATAAATTCTTCATATCTGGGAAATGTTCACATGCGGAAAGCAGCAGTTTTGGGAAAAATATTTCATTCATGAAATTATGGACCCATTCTCATTAATCACAGAAATACTGTCCACGGCTGTTGCTGATATATATCCCAGATCGTTATACTAATTGAATGTTTAACAATAGGTATAAGACAATCAGAGTGGAAATCTTCGCTTTTTGCTGCTTATATCATCGTTACCGAAATATATTGATGTGACAGATGTAAATTTTTGATTTTCTATTGGTTTGCTGTCACGTTAACATGGGGTTTGTTAGTTTCAAGCAGTTTTGAAAATAAAACTCCAAGCAATACTTTTCAATATCGATATGAAAGTTAACCCATTTTCATTAGATTTTAAATCGCATGGAACTTCGCTATAAAGCAGTAAAAACTATCCTTATTTTTTGCATATTTAGTTAAAAACGAGTTGTCCAATTCATAGCTATAGTATGTTGATTCTATTTACAACAAATTTTTAAAATTATTTCCTAAATATAAATCTTACTTTATTTTATTTTCTTGTAATAAATTACAGCTCAATTTCTTCACTTTCCTTTTTTTCCCCCTTAGTTCAAATATTTTTATTCAATATCTGAAATTAACGATTATAACTTTCACTAATTATTTTTTAAATTTTGTTTGCATTGAAAAGTAGTTTTATATGAAAATATATTTATTCATTACATTTGTTAGATTCAATTTTTCGCTTCGTACTTAAAGTTATTTACGTAAGACAATTTTCTTTAGAAATGAAGTTATCCAATCATTAAGTAAATCAATATTTAAATATTTTAAACTCACGGGGAAATATACATGACTAAAATAAAAAGAAAATCATTATACCTCATATCTTGAACAGATTCATTCTGCAAAATAGTTTCATAATCAAAGAATGTACAAAATAAAATTAATATCTTTGGCCATATAATATTCGGCAAACTTTTACTCTCTTAATCTATCAAAATTTATTTCAAATCTCTAAATAAATCTCTAATTATCTTCATCTGAAATCTCTTTTACCCTCTAATAAAATCTCTAATAAATCAATAATAATGATGAATGTGTGTATGTATCTGTGTGTTTTAGTATGTTGGTGCCCTGCAGTCTAAACTGTATAGCCTAAAGCTACTACTTTGCAGGTTGAGAATGTGCATCTCAGAGCCATTTTTTTTAAATTTTAATAAGAATTCGATTAATTAAAAAAATAATGTCAAATTTTTATCTTAAACAGATTATTTAAGAATTCATCTTGACTCATTAAATTAATGAAGCATTCTTAATAGATAACTCATTAAATATTAATATTGAACCGATTCGTTCTGTAAAATATTTTAGCAACTTTAATTAAAAAAGAATGTAGATAATATAAATAATAAAATGCATAACATTTGGCATCTTTTTACTCTATTAATATATAGAAATTCAGATAAAATATAAAAATTCATATTTAATCCACTGTCTGTTTTTAATTTTTAGAAAAAATTTCAATTATTTATTTTATTTCATTTATTTATTTATTTGTTACTACGAATGCTTTCAGTTTACCAAAAGTGGAATAATTTGCATGTTTTAACCCTTTATTTACCGAATTATGTTGCCATCAATTTTTCAACATTTTTGTACTAATAGTTAAGTTTTCTTACAGAATAATCCCAGGGAACCCAAGAAAAATATTTTAATTAATAGTAATATCTTAATTAATTTAATTATTAATTAAATATTTTTAATTCCTTCTTTTAGCATATATTAACTTCTTAATATTTAGATTACATTCTCCGTGTTCTTTAGAATACCATCAGCAAAAATTGTCATATTACGAAGATATAAGCCAGATTTAAATGGTACTTTTAAGTACCATCAGTAAATAAAGGGTTAAAGTTAATAATAATAATAAATAAAGGGTTAACACAACACAGTCAATGCTACTAATTATGGGGATGAGTCATGTGTTTTCTGGAGGCGGTTAATAGAGATAATATGAGAAACTTATAAAAAATAAAGAAAACAAATACACATGTATGTGGGTGAAGCCGAAATTTTATTTTTTGAGTGCACCAGCTATTGCAAATTTTGACTATTGTAAGAAAAAGCATATTTTTTTTTAACAGAGAGTCTTTTCTTTGATGTTCTAAGAAGCAAATACCAGAGATGCCGTCGCCAAGTCAGAAGATGCAGAAATAAGATTCAGTCTTGTATGTTCTTATAGACCACTAGATCAACCAGAAGCAAGTGCCAGAGCTATGTCGCTACAGTTTACGAAAACAGTTCATTCAATAATACCAACGTCAGGTGCTGGTCTTGGATGCTCTTTCATTCTTCAAATTAGATGTCCACAAGAAGTTCTACTAAATAGTCAATGTCCGGGATACCTCACAGAGGCAGAAGTCAAAATCGGTTAGGCCTTCAAGTGCAGGCTTAAATGTCATAGTCCGTGGTGCCTTCATAAGGCTTCGTACAGTCACAGTTGGAAAAGTATCTTCACAGTATCAGAAGAAACTAGTTATCTTCATATAAAAATAAAGTCCGCAGTGATATATAAGCAAAACAATAAAAATAGTGTCCGCAGTGATAATATATATACAAACAAAATTATAAAAATAAACACTATATACAATATTTACAGGAGTATTTACAAAACACTCAAAAAACGACGAGGAGATACCAGAGTAGATTGTCTTGAGGATGATTTTCCATTGGCTTCTTTGGCGCAGTTTAGCCAAGGTTGGCTCTTGCGCCAATAAAACTCACAACCCACCCACCCATCCATTGGCTTCTTTTCTTTTTTCTGAACACTGAGGAAATATTCGGAGGATTCTTCATATAATTATTACACGAGGTGAGCAGATTTTCCTGCAGTTTATGCCCAGATATTTTTCGGTGGTTTTAATTGTAACAGTCTCTTTATAATGGAGTTTCAAACATAAAATGTTCCAAAAAGTTTATATTGTGCTTGCCGTTCAGCTGAAAATTGAAGAAAATGCGGAGGAGTCTGATCTATTTGTCCAGAAAGATGTTTTGTTTCAGTTCATTTGGTACAAATATCGCAAGTATGGCACGTGTATTTGCCGGAAAATCATCATAATCATTTCATTATCAATGTTCAGATTGAGTAAATAATGTTTTGCAAATTTTTTGGCAAGAAGCAATACAAGTTCAGATAGAGGTTTCGTTTCTTCAGTCGTTGAAGTCGAAACATCCTTCACCTCAATAATCTCAATAAATTCAGTTCCTGTTTCCAAAGCTACATCTTGACTCTTTTTGCGTTCAGAGTCCAAGTTGCTCAAAATCATGAGAAAAGCCACATATGGGAAAAGGTGGAGACAGTAGCAAAAGTTAAAATTGCAGAATATTTCAAACAAGCTCCACAACCAGGAGAGCAAAACGCAAACAGTAATTACTATCTCCTTCGTCATTTTGAATTACAGTTTTTTTAACCACAAATACTTTGAAAAATCAAACGTCGATTCGCAGTCGAAATAAAGCTCACCGTAAGTCAAGAAAAGCAAGCAAAGAATGAGTTCAACACATTATTATTCACACTGTTACACCTTTGCAATATTGTTACAACAGTTAATTATCATTTAGCTATTGTTGCCTTCTATTGAAATAAGTTACAAACAGAATTTAAACATAATTATACATTATTTTTCAAAGTAACAATTAAGGTTCGTCTATTAAAGTTGTACGAATTATTGCAATTGTAATATTATTATGATTGAGGTTTTTTTATATATATAAGTAATTTTTTTAAATGTTGCTTCTAAAAATTAAAACATTTCTTGCTCCTTGTAGTAAATCCTACAGAAAGATTTTTGCCCTCCCTTAAAAAATTCCTTTTATCTGAACTTTTCAATCTTTCACACTTGAAACATCCGATTCTTCAGAAGTAAACAATTTCAAAATTCTGTCTTAATCCAAAACAGTTTTTGATGAAATAACAAATGCATGACATACGAAAAACAAATGACTGAAGTTCAACCTGTAGTAAAACATATAATCTCGATTTTATAGCGTTTTACGTTAAACTTTTACAACTTACTAGTTATCTTCAACGGCCAGCTCTTCACTAATCATGTTAATAATATTAATTTTTCTAGTTACATCAACTGATTTTAATGATCTATCTTATCAGACAAAGTCAAAGAACTATTTGCATATTAGATCACATACTATTTTGAATGGTTAGCTATGTATGCAAAGTGAAAAATTCGTTAAAAAATATCTGAATTGATTCGTAAAAATTTTATTTTGCGATGTATCTGAAAAATGGAAAGTAAAAGGGGACTAACAGCCATTGATGATTTATTTAAATATCACGATTTTTAAAATGAAAAAAAAAGTAGACAATTGGCACTGTGGTAATGTCTAGATAATTTTTTGCTGTTTTCGTCGGTATAGAATAAAATAAAATTGTCGGGATCGGTCGTCGTTTTATTTTGCAATTGATCTTGAAAATGGAAGGCAGATAGGAACTTACAGTCATTGATAACACACTTAAACATCAAATGCATAGACGAATGTTAGTGTGATGTAATATTAGAGAAATTTTGTAGCAATCTTCTTTCATAGAAAAAAAAGTAAAATTGTGGGATTCAATCGCCAAAGTTTCTCTCTCTCTCTCTCTCTCTCTGTGTGTGTGTGCGTGCGTGCGTGCGCGCGCGCGCGCGCGCGCGTGTGTGTGTGTGTGTGTGTGTGTGTGTGTGTGTGTGTGTGTGTGTGTGTGTGTGTGTGTGTGTGTGTGTGTGTGTGTGTGTGTGTGTGTGTGTGTGTGTAAACATAATTTTTGCCGAAGACAGAAAAACACTTTGAATTTTTAGCTTCTTTTTATTTCATTTCAGGAGGCATGATTTTTGAAGAACACGTACAAGAAGCACGGATAAAACACGCCCTTTACAGCGCGGCACAAGAGCAGAAAAAAAATAAAAGAGAGAGAATATTTGTCCCAGTGTTTATATACTGTGAGATTCTGATAGGGATTTCTTTACACGTGTTAATTTAGGTAAGGGAAATATAGAGATCTTTTAAAAAGAATTCGCTTGGCTGACAATTTTTTATCCTTTCACTCGGAGTGTGTGAACTGCCGATGCATCAATTAAATAAAAAAAAGTGAATATTTTAGAATGACGTTAATATGGCCTAAATCAAGCCAAAACTTTGGAAATCAATAAAAATTGAAATTAGATTTAAAAGTATCATTATATATAAATATATATACAGAGGATAAAAAAAATTTCCGTACGGAAGACAAAATAAAAATAAAACTAGCATAATTTCTTATCTTTGGTTTTTACCTTTGGCAACTACTTATATATGGTTAATAATAGTCTTTAAATGAGAATTTCATAATAATTTTCTCCTTTTACAAAACGCCGCAAGTCTTTTTGTAATTTTTAAGATTAAATGACGAAATGTCATGCGAAAAAAGTTTTCGTACGAAGTACGCAAATTCTTCCTGGCGTGTTTTACAACTTTCCCACAGTAAATATGCGAAGTTTTCTGGTTTGTCAGAGTCAAGAATACAACATGGCAACAGTTGTTTGATTCCAGTTTATAACTGATCGTCTTAACATGGAAGTTCCGAAAGCCATTCGAGAGTTAGTGATACGGTTTCAAAGAGATGAATTATATATGGAAAGAATCAGTGAAATCACTATGAGTTCAGCATATTATTGAAAGATACCATGAGCTGCAAATGTTTGAGGATAGAGATCAATCCGAAAGACCTTCGAAATTAAATCGTTTACATAAAAGAAATATCATGCGTAAGGTGCAAGCTAATCCGTGGATTAGTGCACCTCAATTGGAAACTGATTTCATGCTTGATTACAACATTAAAGTCACATCTCAAACGGTAAGAAATGTCATTAAAAAAGAAGGTTATAATGGATAAGCGGCCTGTAAGAAGCCCGTTATAAGTGTCTGGAACAGAAAAAAGCGCCTCGAGATTGCAAAGAAGCTTGTAAGCAAGCCTCTATCTTTTTGGAAATCTGTTCTTTTTAGTGATGAATCAAAATTTAATATCCATGGGTCAGTTATGATCTGGAGGAAACCAAATCAGCAGGTGTTAATTAAGAATTCATTTAGAACTGTAAAGCACGGTGGTGGCGAGTTCATGGTGTGGGGTTGTATGAGTGCTCCTGGTGTCGGAATTTTATATTTTATGGAAGGAAATATGGATAGGTATATGTGTCTTAACATTTTAAAACAAAACGTTTACTCAGAGCAGAAAAACTGTATCTTGGAACTGATTTTATTTTGAAACGGGATGACCTTCCTAAGGACATCTCCAAGATCTATCAAGAGTAAAACCTCTATTATGTTAAACCACAGCTTCATTGACCTCCCCAGTCTCCCGATTTAAACACTATAGAATATTTATGGAAAGAAATCAGTCGTGAAAATTTAAAAAAAAATTATGACACAAATAACAAGCTTGAACTCAAAAGAGCCAATCAGGACATTTAGAGCAATATTTCTCAAAAAAAAAATCTTGTGGTGGTTATGCCACAACGCTTGAGAAAAGTGGTAAAGGCAAAAGGAGGGCCTACCGATCATTAAATGTAAGTTGGTCAGCATGAAAAAGGTCTTTCATGTACTTTCATGTAAATTTTCGTTTGTAAATACCAAACGGAAATTTTTTTGCTCCTTATTAGTGACATTTTTTGCTTCTTTCAATTTACGTATTTAGTTTTCCCCATATTTTTTCTTTGTAATATTCAGAAATAATGCAAGAAATTGTGTTAAACAAAATTTCATTCTCATTACAAAGTATTTTGAGTCAAAAATTAAACGATCATTAGCAATCACAGCTTTACTTTACCATGTAGCTTTTTACCAATAATAGCTTTACTTTATCAAACTTTACCATGGAACAACAAAACTTTACTTTATTTTTTGGGTGACTAGTCAATTCTGTACGACATTTCTTTTCTTTT
This sequence comes from Argiope bruennichi, assembly GCF_947563725.1. Classification (NCBI taxonomy): domain Eukaryota; kingdom Metazoa; phylum Arthropoda; class Arachnida; order Araneae; family Araneidae; genus Argiope; species Argiope bruennichi. The sequence continues at coordinate 65,824,989 of NC_079154.1, forward strand.
TTTTATGTTCTGATAATTTACAAAAAGGAAGAATACGAAAAGAATGTGTTGAATGTGAAAGACGATTTGATAACAATCAGCGAAAACATAAAAACTGAATCACATTTCAGCTACAAAATATGGTGTCAATATCTGAATTTTAGTGATAACAAGATATTAACATTCACTTAAATAATCATGCTCATTAGTTACGTTCAAATGAAAAAAGTATATCTAATTTCTTATTAGTAGCAAGATACACTTTTTCCTTCTAGTTATTTCACTATAAATTAAAAAAATAATGAGAAATGAACTTAATTTAAGTAATAAAAATCTTGATTAAATTATCTTTAAATGATAAATAGCTTTAAGTACTACTACAAATACTACTGTTGCCATCCATAAAATCTCCAAAATACATTTTTTTCCTAAATGTTTTCATAATTTTAGACGCTACTGTATTTGCTTACCATATAAAAATAGTAATTATCGTAAATGAATTGGTAAAATTTTATGATCGTGTTTTCAGATGTTCAGGATGCTTTAATTTTTCTTTTAATTCAGCGAAAAAAGAAGTTAATCAAAAGAAACCAACAAAAGTTTCAAATAATAATTTAGGTAAAATTAAAAATATCAAATCTAACTATCTTTATATATCACAAAACTCAAATATTATATTGTTTCCAAATCAAGACGAATTAGTTTTGTTCAGTTATATTAAAATCCTTTTTTAAACCAACGCAAGGACTATTTAAACCTCGTAATTCTGAACAGCAAACAGATTGCGAGGACGGCACCTAGGCTGGCCCCCCTTCCAAACTCTCACACCACACCAGTGGGATGACTGACGGATTTAATGTGCACCAAATCCGCTTACACATCGGTTCTTTGGTGGAATCAAATCAAAACGATGATATCCGGATAATACACATAAACAATTTTGAAAATGCCTCTTCTATTTCTTTATATTTAGCTGCCTTGTATAATGCTTGTAACAAACATTTAAACATTTTACAATTTCTGATAAAAGGCTGAAAACATTTCATTTTTATCAATCAGTCTAATAAAAAAATAGTGATAATATGTCTTTAGAATTTTTATAAATATGATATTATATCTTATCGTAAAATACAACAATAGCTGAAGATGATATGAAAATGAAACATAATAAATTTTACATTGCAGATAAAATATGCGTTCAAAACATGACGAAAGATTTCTATTCCGAAATGGAATGTCGGTTTTACTTAATAGAATTACATAAAGCGTGAAAATAATTCAAACTGAAAATATAATTAACTAAAATGCAATATAATCGTTTTATTATACATTTAAATATACATAAAAAAATGTATATATAGATATACAGATTCATGACCTCAAAGTACAAGAGATTGGGGGGAAAATCTCAAATAATTGCTGCATCTTCTCAAACGGGCGAAGAAAGAATCCTCGATATGCACCAAATGTAGCCAAAATCTTCTACAACATGAGGCTAACAGATGTGAGTTCAACCTTTCTGTATTTCTTTAGTTCTTCTAGTTCAATAAGAAAATAAGTATTGTTTTGAAGCTGCACAGAGTTATTTCCTTGAAACAAAACTAATGCTACAAAGTAGACATAATATATAACAGAAGAACGCTGTTTGTCTTTTAAAAAGATGCTTGACTTCAACTAAAAAAAGAACTTTTATGGATCGGAACAAATCCAAAGAATTCTCGAAGTGGCTTTAATATTCCCCAACTATTATGCATAAATATTTCAAAGAAACTACGATGTACCAGCTCACATGCATCATAACTTAAATATACTAGATGCAGATGTTGTCCAAGAGTTGGATGGAATTCAGAAATTTGTTCTTTTCACTTTAATGCTGGACGAGTACGGAAAAGAATTTGGATAACGAGTCACATTCCTGTCGTAAACGAGTAACACATAACAAAACGAATAGCGGTAGATAGCAATTAGTTTCGAATATTTATTCCGTTCCTACGGATGTTTCCATATGCTTAAAACTGATTATAATTATTTTACTTAAGAGTAAGAAAGAGAATGAAAAATATGAAAAAGAATATATTATTATCATCGAATTTTATTATTATGTACTATTAGAATATCTCTTCCGATTGGTATCGCTTGCATGCACAACTGCTTATTTCAGAGAGAAATAAATGAAAATCTTTCATTTGAAATTACAAGCGTCAAAATATAACATAAATAGAATGTAGCCAAATGTAGCCAAAATCTTCTACAACATGAGGCTAACAGATGTGAGTTCAACCTTTCTGTATTTCTTTAGTTCTTCTAGTTCAATAAGAAAATAAGTATTGTTTTGAAGCTGCACAGAGTTATTTCCTTGAAACAAAACTAATGCTACAAAGTAGACATAATATATAACAGAAGAACGCTGTTTGTCTTTTAAAAAGATGCTTGACTTCAACTAAAAAAAGAACTTTTATGGATCGGAACAAATCCAAAGAATTCTCGAAGTGGCTTTAATATTCCCCAACTATTATGCATAAATATTTCAAAGAAACTACGATGTACCAGCTCACATGCATCATAACTTAAATATACTAGATGCAGATGTTGTCCAAGAGTTGGATGGAATTCAGAAATTTGTTCTTTTCACTTTAATGCTGGACGAGTACGGAAAAGAATTTGGATAACGAGTCACATTCCTGTCGTAAACGAGTAACACATAACAAAACGAATAGCGGTAGATAGCAATTAGTTTCGAATATTTATTCCGTTCCTACGGATGTTTCCATATGCTTAAAACTGATTATAATTATTTTACTTAAGAGTAAGAAAGAGAATGAAAAATATGAAAAAGAATATATTATTATCATCGAATTTTATTATTATGTACTATTAGAATATCTCTTCCGATTGGTATCGCTTGCATGCACAACTGCTTATTTCAGAGAGAAATAAATGAAAATCTTTCATTTGAAATTACAAGCGTCAAAATATAACATAAATAGAATACTTTAAATAAGTTTAGCAATAATTTTTTACTTTAATCATTCCAAAACATATTCACCAACTACAGTGAGTTTGTACGAGTTATATAAATGATTTCAAAATGTAAGTCATTTATTAAAATGATTTCAAAATGTAAGTCATTTATTATGGTGACCACGTATATTTAAATTTTATTGATTATAACAAAATATATCCTTCAGATTCTATCAAAATTATATTTGTTAAATTGTATAATTATTAAAAAACAAACGGCACAGAAATGGCGCTTATTACTTACTGTAGAATAGCATCAGTAAATAATAAGCGTAATAATAGTAAGTAATCAACAAACCATCATATGAATTTCATACTGCTTCATTCATTGAATATTTTTTACATTCGCATTAAATCCAATGCTTTGCTCAGCTAATTAATGGAGTTGCAAAATATTAATAGAAATATTTTGGAGAGGTTTCATCATCTCGATAAAAAGTGCATTTTGCCAGCGGAAATATAAAATAAATAAATAAATAGACATCAAATAAAAAAGTTTAATCGAGCACAAAAATAGGCTTAATCTTTGTGGCAATCGAGCAATGAAAATAAATATGCATTACTCACCTCGTCTGCGATTGCTCTTTTCACACTGAAATGAAGTCACATCGAACGTACGAATCGACAGTAATGCGAGTTGCTATTAAAATAAATAAATCTGTCATCAACACTGAAGAGATCCAATTTTAAAAATACTAAAACATTTAATTAGTTGAAATTATTTACAGAATTATATACAGGATTTTTAGTATAAACATATGCGATGGAGGTGTAACACCACACATCGCAAAGTTCGTCGAAAAAGTTCCGATTTCTTTTTTAGAAATTCCAAGAGTTGAGTTGTCTCAGTATAAGTGGAAGTGCTTTTCGTGACAGTCTTCTAGAGATAAATAATCGTGGTAAGGTTTCAGATTAATTAACGGTTTCTCAACAAATCCATCAAAATCGTGCCATTCGTCCAAAAACTAGACTAAAAATTGCTATTCTGGATTGATACCTGAAATGGTAACAAATGGGTTTAGAGACTGCAAAAAAAAGTGGCAAAATGCTTCAAAATATTTCAATTTTGGCTACAGTACATTCATTTTAAGTCTAGACGTATCTTTATGACTTCCCTATGGAAAATGATATTCATATTTTCTCAGACAATTATCTCACAAAAAAATAATCTTTGCATTATCTTAAGACTCAAAACAATTATCTTTTTAGTGATATCAGTTTCATTTTTGCACAATTTTCGTTTTAAAAGAAATAATATTTTTAAATCAGTTTGATACAATATTTGAAAAAAAAATGTTTTTAAATGCTGTGAAGGAATTCAAATTATACATCAAAACATTCAATCACGGTTTTTACCCGTTATTAGCTCAGTAGTAGAATTTTTATTTTCATAATATATATGCTTTTTTAATTAACTGTATTTTGATTGAATTCATGTTTTTCAGTCTTAACAAAAAAAAATTAAACGTTTAAAAACCTAAAAAAAAATCGATAAACTAGTAAACGAACTGGTTACCAAAGGCGGATAGATTAAATTTAATACTCAATATCTGTATGAAATAACGTGCAAATCTTAAGAGATAAATGTATTTTTGCTAAATAAAATCTGGAAATTAGTTATATTTCCCATCAATCCCAAGAGGTAGTGATAAAAAGAATTCAAGCTACTTCGATAATTTTTAAATAAGTAGTGGGATAAATATCACGTTTCCCAAATATTCCATAAACTGAAGTTATCTTATTTTCCTCCAAAGTTTTCAAATTTCTATCTTTCTTCTAACCCAATAAAGAAACAGTTATTTCTGTGGAACTCAGCGAAGTTACTCCTTATCGTTCGACAAGACACTCGGAACAAAAAACAGGCCATCGAAAAATCTGAAGTAATCTTGCTACAAAAGAAGTGGAACGAATGAAAATTTCAAACCGAACGATAGAATGTAACATTACCCATCTCTTTAAAAGAAAGTCCTTTGATTCCATCTGTAAAAAAAGAAAAATAAATTCTTTAAAGATCGTTGCGAATCTTTTAGGTTTCTCCAAATGGCCATTTTATTCCAAAAAGCATTCCGCGGAACGATTTGAAAGAAGCAAAACGGCGGCTGTGATTGCGATACGCCGACTTCAGATATGTCTTCGTTAGAGACAAGGATTTCTTTGAAAAGCTGAAGGAACTTCGGACTTTGTTTTCTTGTCTTGAATGAAGACGAAGAAAAATTCGGATAATTAATTGCATTTTTGAAATAACTAGGTTCTGTCAACAAAAAGGAATGCAAGAGAACTCCATCAAGTAATAAATTTTTATCCTGTTTGGTAAATAGATTTGGATTTCTTTCCAACTCTAATTTTTAAGAAGAAAAGGTAGAATGTGGAATATTTTTAAATTATAAAGGTATTCTATTGAATAAATAATAATTGGTATTCCCATACATGATTTAGATTGCGACTATTCTTATATGACTTTGAGTAATAATGAATGTTCATAATCCTTGGAATATTTGCTTTTGCTTGTATACTTCTTATCATGAATCTTCACATGTGTGATGACTTGTCAACACGCATTCAAAGTATTTTATCGAATAAATAATGACTATTTGCATATGAAGAATTAGGATTCAAATTTAAATCTCACATATCGGAGTTCCTTTTGGAGCTGATACAAAGATACACTTTCATCGGTTCCCGCCACTCGTCTCCTGCGCAATTGTTCAATTCCCTTCATTTAACTTTGTTTGGCCTTGCGGCCATGACAGTCACGTGGGGTCTAGTGACATGATTGTTTCTGAATTATTTCAAGGATGTTTTAATTTTCATCGGTGTTATATTAAAAAAAGAAATCTTCATCAAATTTCAGCGCTAATTAGATAATTTCATCGTCTGATATTTAAAATCGTATTTCTTCGCCTTTCGTCTAAAATTTAATCTATACTTATAATAAAGCTCAATGTGTGTGTGTGTGTGTGTGTGTGTGTGTGTGTGTGTGTGTGTGTGTGTGTGTGTGTGTGTGTGTGTGTGTGTGTGTGTGTGTGTGTTGGCGCTCTACAGGCCAGACCTTTTGACCTACAGCTACCAAATTTGGTACATGTATACCTTGGAGGTTGGGAATGTGCACCTGCGGTTCCTTTATTAGAATTTTAATTATTAATTAAAAACTAACTTTCCCGCCAAAAAAATCTTCCATTTTCCCCACCGCCAACTTTTCCGCCAAAAAAATCTTCCATTTTCGCCACCGCCAAATAAGTAAGGCTTCAGTTTTTTTTTCTCCCAACAGTAATGAGGCTAGGATTAATATTTTTCGGCGGATTATTTCAAACGATTCTGTTTATTTTCTTAATGTTTGATGCATTTAAAATTAAACATTGTTAATTAATCGATCTTTCAGATTCATTCTGAAGTACTTTTGAATTAAAATAAAACAGAATAAAGGAAATTAAAAATTTCTAATCCGCATAGCGTTACCCCAACTGGCGTAGAAAAAATCACGTATTTGCGTTACGTAATTGGCGTTGAAAATTCACGCATGCGCATTGTGTTCTGAATTCCGCATTGTGTTGACAATTATTATCAACAGATGTGGATTGGATTTAAATTATTTTTAGGTTCGTCGTATGCTTTTGTAATTAAAATGTATTTATGTTAGTTATATATTTTTTGTATATGCTTATAGTTTTAAGTACATCGTTTCTTAAGTAGTTTTTTTTAAACCTGTTTTCAACCGTTTATTTTAAACGATTCGTTTTATTTTCTTAGTGTTTGATGCATTTAAAATTAAACATTGTTAATTAATCGATCTGTTCATGATGAATCTAAGAAAATTTTGTTGACAAATTCTTGAGATATTACATAAATTAAAAAAGATATTCTTTAGTGCCCATAAAGTTTAAACGCTGAGTGACTCTATTTTCAGTAATCAGATTATAAAAAAAATACTTTGTTTCAGTAAAAAATATTATTATATTAATTGAAGATTGATTCTTTCCACTTTAATTTAAAGCATAAATTCTACGGGAGGTAACAGAAAATTAGAGAGATACATATTACGTTATGACTGAAGGCCTTTGTAATATTATGAGTGAATTATATGACAATCAAAATTTGAAGTTTTAAAATATTTTGATGAAGAAGCTATTAAAGTAGGAATCGCATAAAATATTTAATTATTAAAATTTTAACGAACATTAAGATTGGCGAACCTGCTGGTCGCCAAAGGCGGCTAGTATAAAAAAAAAATATATTAAGATCTTGGCATTTATGCCTTTACATTTGGAAGTATCCTTTAACCAGGTGTGATAAGTTATATTCAAAAATTATTTGCAAACTAGAAACAAAAAGAAAAAAAAATTGAGCAAAAGGACATTTGGTAATGACATATTCACATTGGTCGATAGATGGATAACTTGCATCCTCGAAAATATCGATTCGATGGTTGTGACGGTCTGCTTCATCGGCTTTTTTAAATAATGGCGGGTTTTAAAAGTATTGGCGGATTGTGAACGAACCGCGACACTGCAAGCCACGATTACCATTTCTAAAGTACGTAGTAGCGAAAGTAGTTAAGGAAACTTAAAAGATTGAAATTTGTTCCACACAGTTTAGATTTTTTTGTAGCGTCTATGCTTTTGGCAGTTTTTGCTTTAAAAAACTAAACATAGATTTGAAATATAATTTTAAAGCATTTCTTATAATTTTTGAAGCAGAGTCATGGCCAAAGAGAGAGAGACAATTTTGAATTTTTTTTTAAACTGCGGTTTTATTCCATCCCGGAAGGCATAATTTACGTACAAGCAAGAAGTGATGAGGCACGTCAATCTACAACACGGCACAAGAGCGAAAAGAGATAGAAATATTTTTCCCGGTCATCATATACTATAAGATTCTGATAGGGATTTATTATCACGTGTCGATTTAGGTAAGTGAATTATAGGATCTCTTAAAAGAATTTGTTTAGATCGACGAATTTTTATACCATCACTTGGAGCGTGAGAACGGCTGATTTAAGCATTTTTACAAAGCTTTTGTTGTATTAATTAAACAAAAAAGGTGGCATTGGATCAGAAAATAAGAGAACATTTTAGAATGAAGTTAATATGGCCTGAATTAAGATAAAACTTTGAAAATTATATATATATATATATATATATATATATATATATATAGTCAAATCTCCCATATATATATATATATATATATATATATATATATATATATATATATATATATGAGAGATGCGAGATTCTATCTTTGCCCAAGATTATGGGAATTTGAGTTGAATAGCAACAATATCAATAAGCTTGTGGAAGAACATAGTCAGAACTTTCGAAAAACTCCTGGAACTACATTTTCTGTTACAGCAAAATGTGAGGAAAAGATTTAGACAATCTGTCCCTTTCCTTGTAAAGAAAGGGTATAAATGAATTGCATCTTATGTTTGTGCAAAATCTGTAGTGTCTCTGTTTCATTTCAATATTAAGAAAAATTTCAGTCATTAATAGAACAGAAGTTTCATAATTCTTCAGGTTTTAGACATATATGAATTTTTTAAAAAAAATTAGATTAAAAAAATTTGAACCAATTTGAACCAGAATTTAAACCAAAATTCTCGAAGTGTATAAAAATTTTCGCCTACTCCACCAACAGGAAAATGTGCTTTTCCTAAATACATGCTTGGATTCCTTTATATTACTTTGAAACGAAACCAAGCAGCGCTGCATTCATGGAGATTATTTTAGTAAAAATGTTGCATTTTTCTTTTAAGTTTTTATATTTATTTGTATCCATTATAGCTGAAATTTTAAAAATTACGAAATAAAACCAGTTGGAGTGGTCTTCCAAAAACTTTCTTGCATACTCTCTAATAAACTTGTCATGTCAGAGAACGCCTTGCATGGCACTAGCGTACAACAGTTACGAAATATTAACTTTTGGCATGAATATGGCATTTTTACTGAATGTAAAATGTCCTCCTTGGAGAGTTATTTGACGATTAATCCCTGGCATAAAGTTAATAATATCCAAAAATAGCCTCTGTGTTTTAGACACATTTTTCTCAACCGATTGAAACAAATATTTGACACAAAGCTAGACTTAAAGTCATAAATTTGATACATTTAAGTCATCGCGTTTTTGAATTATAGAATTTATATGTTACTAAAAGTACAGACCGACAGAAAGTGGACTCGTCATTGGATTTGGCTCAAAATTTGGCGGGTTTTCTAAGCCTATAGATTTTAAATCTGTGTGCCGAATTTTATCTATCTAGTGCTTTTTGTTTTGTAATTATCATGTTAGTTTATATTCGAACGGTCGGACTACCTCTGAATAGAATTTACTCAAAATCTGACAGAAATCTACAAATTTGATGTAAAGGTCGTATACCAAATTTCATCCGTTTAGCTCCAAGCTTTTTTGAGTTACCCTTGTCGCAGACAGACAGATGATTTTTTCTAAAAATGTGAGGGGGGGTTGTACTTAGGAAGGTATAAAACATGGAGATTCGTCAAAATTTCGAGTTCGAATCACTATACTTTCTCTATACTACATATACGGGAAAATAAACAGTACTCAATAAAACCGACATCATTAAATAAACAAGAGAATTTTAAAGTGGTGGAAGAATATCTTTATTTTACTTCTTTAGAAACATTTTTCCAAGTTTTTGACGGAAAACATTAAAATTACATAATCAGAAACAAAAGTTAATTTTTTTTTCAGCAGAAAATAAATTTTGAATACATTTTTGACGAATTTTATGATCGCCAATCAATAACGTTTTGTTGCGTGTCGTACAAGCACTTTTATCGGTGACCACACCTTTCGAGTGACAATTTTATGTTGAAAAAATAAAAGAATGAAAGAGGGCGAATTCTCTTTCTTTATAAGAACAAGAACCTTTAACTTCCCTATACAAAATAAAGTATCAGTTTAGATTTCATTGTCAGTGTATCGTATTCACCTTTCCCTTAACGAGGCTAAATACTTCTTTTTGCTTCTTCCCTTTTCACCATAAATAGTTTCATTGATGAGTGCCTGCAGTATCGATACGGAATTCTAAATATTTCATTAACTAAATTCCTAAGATTATCCTCAACATTCCTATGGAAACCTAATGTCTATGCATCAGGTGAGTTTCATGGCAAAAATAACATAAACTGAGTAAAAACGTTGATAAAGCTTTCATTTCAGTTTCAACCAAATGAAGCCTTAACGGATCGACTGGAGTTCATTCGGATGAAGTTATATTAAAAACACTAACCAAACATTGGTAAAAATTCGAATCTCCAGACTGCTGAAATAATGCTTTAAAATGGATTCACCTATTTTTCTTTAGTTGGCTTGGTTACATCAACTATACCATTTTGGGCAAAACGATTTTTAGACCACAACATTTTATCTAAAATAATAGAGATGATTGTAAGTGTTTGTAAGGTAGCGCTGTACACATCAGACCATTTAAGTTAGAGATACCAAATTTGGCAGTATATATAGAAAAGTAGAAATGTGCACCTGGAAATTATTTTCCTGAAATTTTAATTATTGAAAAGATTAAAAAAAATGTTGCCATTTTTTACACAAAAACTTCCGAAAATATTACAGCAAAAAAAATTATTTTGATATCATATTAAAAGTTCAAAAAATTATTTTATGAATTATACCAATTTTTTGCAATTTTTTTTCGGCTTTGAATTAATTTTTAAAATTATTTTAGCCATATTTCGCAACAATATTTTTTTCCTGTTGAAGTGAATTCAAATCGTTTTGATTGTTGCTACTGATATTTTATCCTATTTTGCAGTGTTGATAATTAAGATATAGGTATTCGACATATATTTTTATATTGTGTTTATTTTAAAACAAACTTATAGTAAAAAAATTTTGAGATTTTTTTGTACTTGTAAGTTGGTTTTAACTTCATAATCAAGCTATTGGGAGCAATTTTTAAAGTTCATTTATTTTTAACTGTGCTTTTTTCTGTAAAATATTTCAGTGTATAAAGATATATATGAAACTTAGAAATATGCGTTAAATCCATAACCATAACGGTACAAAGCTTCTAAAATCGTATGAGTTATATACCCAAACAATATTTAAAGTTTAAAAATAATTTGCCGAGGAAGCCATTAAAATCAATTTACAAAAACATGTAATTGAAATTTTTAGTAACCATTAATCACGGAGAACGAAATGTTCACCAAAAACAGCTACTTATGTTAATGAAAGCGAACAAAAAATACTTTGGAATTAATGTTCCAAAGGAAACCATTTTTTTTTTCTATCCCAACTTTAATATTGGCAAAGGTACACAAATGAAAAATCTGAGGAAACAATACGATTTGTTTGAAATTCATTACATCAAAAAATTATGACTAAAAAATGTGTTTAAAATTGATTTTAATAAATTAATTAAATTCGGAAAAAGATTGCATTCAAATAAAATTAATACCTCTAATAAGTTGTTATTTTTTAATATTTTTATATCGGTGTAAAATAATATTTCTATAGAAATATAATTAGAAATCATTGAGAAAGAGTATTAAAATTTTTTAATTAATTAAAAATCTAATTAAAATTCTGAAAAAGACTTCTTTGTGAGCACTCAAAAGCCATGGCATTACTGGAAGTTTTTAACGAAATTTGATTGTTCTAGGTTTAATGGCCTGTCTTTCAGAACATTACATTTTGGAGTTAACGGTTTTTATATCAAACAATTTATCGAAAGTATTCCAACCGATTAACATTACCATGTTAAAAAGGTAATTGACTTGATTAAATTTCCTTCTATTTTGTGGCAAACCGACAACTACTAGGAAAGAATTTTCCAAGATTTCATTTTATTTAAAATTACAACCACCGAATGGGATTACTGTCATTATTTTAAATTAAAACACTTAATTTAGCATAAAGTCAAAATGTTAAAAGGATGCAAATTGTCTGTCAAATAAAAAAAGGTTGCATCTCTGTTTTAATATAAATTTCTGATTTTTTTTTTTTTTTTTTTAATTTTTCTTTTTTGTAACGAAATTTTGAAATAGCAATATTAGCGAAATGCAATATTATTCACTATCGAAATGCAAAAGCTTGACACAAATTTAATTTTGTTAATGTTTATTATTCTTCCATTCAAATTTTTATTAAAAATTTTCTTTTTCCTGATTTCAAATTTCTTGATTTCATTTATTATTTATAGATTATCTTTGCTTTTATATAAATTTTCAAATAAAAAAAGAATCATAATTAATTACCATTTCAATGCAAAATCCGAAGAGCATACTTACAGAAAACAAGATAAATTTAGCGGAACTTTGATTCCACAAAATACTATTTAGACAGAAATGTTTATAATTTTTTTCTTGCTCATATTTTTGGACGAAAATATTCACTTACTCAAAAATATAAAATTACAATTTTTAAAAGCGAAATTAATTATTAGTACTATATTATTGTGAATAAATGTCAATATTACTGTAAATAAATGTCAATATTATTGTAAATAAATGTCAATATTACTGTAAATAAATGTCAATATTATTGAATTGTGTCTAGATTATTGTAAATAGATGACAATATCATTGTATTGTGTCTATATTATTGTAAATACATATTACTGTAAATAAATGTCAATATCATTGTATTGTGTCTATATTATTGTAAATACATATTACTGTAAATAAATGTCAATATCATTGTATTGTGTCTATATTATTGTAAATACATATTACTGTAAATAAATGTCAATATCATTGCATTGTGTCTGTATTATTGTAAATACATATTATTGTAAATAAATGTCAACTATCGGAGAAAAACTTCCTTGGGTTTTATATTTTATTATTTTTCTTTAACATTTGTCTGAGGAATTTATTTATTTCCAACAATTTTATGAATCAGTAATTCCAATATAATATTAAACAATAAACATTTTTGAAGTATATTTTTTCTTTAAACTCTTCTGTTTTAACTGGCAATGATGAAAATTGAGCCATTCAATCCTGCTCAAGTAATATAGTTGAAATGTCAGAAATTTCAGCATTCGAGTTTGAATATAATAGTTTTAATTTAACAGATGTTAAAATGAATTTTATAAATATTTTCTATGTTACTGTTCGTTTCTAAGTGAACTAACCGCCTCTATAAAAATAAGAATTAGCTTTATGTTATAGCTATTAGTACACGAGATGGAAAATAAATTTTAACAATCGAAAAAAAAAAATTCCTTGGTTCTTATTTTATTAACTACTTTCTTTTAATATATGTACAAACAATTTATTTCTTTTCTCGTAAATCAATTATTCGGATATAGATAATTTTTTTCCAGACTGGACAATAAACACTTTTTGAGTAAATTTTTCTGTAAACTCTTCTGTTTTAACTGGCAATGATATAGAACAATTAAATTCTGCTCACGTAATATTGTTGAAATGCAAGAAATTTTAGCATTAGACTTTGATGCAATAGTTACTATACAAAATGTCTAAAACAGACTTAAAAAAATCACTATCAGAAGAAAAAATACGCTCTTTGCCTTTAGCTTTTGAAAAAAAAAAAAAAAAAAAAAAAACTTTATTTAATGAAACTAAGCAAAGTGTTCAATGTTAGGAAAACAGAATAAATTTTAAAAAATAATAGAAATATTTAATTTTTATTTCACCTATATATATATAACTCAAACTACATAAAATGTAACAGACCACAAGATGAAATTTATTTTAATAAATAAAAGTTTTCTGAGTATTTCAAGTTGCCATTAATGATCCTTTGTCAAAATTTGTCTATGTTTTGAACTAAAAGTGTCTGTAAAACATGTTTAAAAGAAACTCTCTTAAAATATGCGATCTATCACACCCTCAAAGGTTTTGGATACATGGATACCAAATTTCATAAAATTTTATTGAATTGATTTTGAGATATCATGGTTTCTGTGAATCAATCACAATGAAGTGTTCATTCGTTAGAAAAAGCGTTCGTTTAGATATTCTACATGTAAATTAACATTAAATTTTTACATTAATTTTTTACATTAAATTAACATTAAACATTACATTAAATTTTTCTGGAAAAAGCATCTTTACAATCTATTCGGAGGTCTTAACAAACGTTAAAACGAATTTTATAAATATTTTCTGTGTTACTGTTCGTTTCTAATTCGACTAACCGCCCCTGTAAAAATAACAATTAGCTTTATGTTATAGCTATTCAATTGTGCCACTTCCGTGTAATCTTAACAGTCGCCAAACATCAAATTCCAATTTATCTGCTTGTACATGTACTTCCCAGGAATAACACATGCGTCGAAGAGAAGACGATCTTCCAGAATGCAAATGTAATCGAATCCCTGGGCTAAAGGGGCGCGTGAAAAATATTCCAGATACCTTGTTAACATATCTTTGGGGCACAAATTGAAATTCAAATAGGAACTCAATCGATGAGGATCGATGAAAGGACAACCACTCGAGTGATGGAGATGTTCCATGCCAGAGGAACGTCCACAGAACTACCCTAATCTTCTCCAACCATCCCTTCACTTCCTGTCTTCTCCTGTAGAGAAAGTGGGAGGAGATGGCACCTGTCAGAGATGAGGACTTGACGAGATTACCGAGTGGAACGGTCAGCTGGTTATCACTAGAACCCGTTTGCTTCTGCGTGGCATCTTTCCGGGGTTGGGATTGGCGAATTAAAATAAGAGAGTGATGGAATGTCGGAGATTTCTGAGTGTTGGATGTTCTTTTTAATGGTAGGCGGTGTGACGATGACATATTATTCATAACAGGTGTAAAGTTTAAAAATTATATGTATATATAATGTGTTAGAATTTACAACAACTTCAGTATTTTCTTTTTAAAAAGAATTCTTAGAAAGTTTATCTTTCAAATGATATTTTTATTACTGTTTCTGTATATTATTTAAAATATGGGAATTGTTTTTATATTTTATAAATAACTTTTTAAAAAAGTATTGCTTCTCACAGTTTTGAATTTAGAATATATTTTCTCATTTAAATTTTTAACATATTCTCGAACCAGTGACATGTATATATATTTTAATTTTGTTAATCTTCTTACAATGAATTTAAAAAATTTTATTTCTTAACATCAATTTAGCAGTGCTTTCGAATGTTTATTTATTTTTTCAAACTGGTACTGTAAATTGTTGATTACCTTAAAGTCCCTAATGGCTCTTAAAAAAATATACCGGTATCAGGAAGATTTTAAGTATGAATGCATTCAACTAGACATAATTAGTTGATTTTCTTTGCAATAGCACAGTTAATTGTGGAAATCTGGCATCTATCTCACAGATAACACTCAAATTTTGCCGGGTATCGAACCTAGAAACATTGGATTGCGCTAATTTCTTATAAACAGAGCGGTAACAACATATTTTTGGTATCGCCTCTACATAATAACATTATAAATCTGCAACGAAATGTGCATGATGGTCATAAGGTCATTTCCTAATTACAAAAAATTATGATGAAAAAAACATTGAATACAAAGAAATTTTTACTAGATAATAGTCCTGTTCTTAAACTATTTTTAGTCCAACGGATAGCGCAATTATGCAGAAATAGGGATTTTGCATTCTATTGTTATCAAAATGGCGGCAGCGAAAAAAATTCAATATGTTCTTTGGTTTCATAATTCAAATCCGTCTTTGCTGTTTAATGTGAATTTTGAGGCTACATACAGTATAGAATGCAATGTGCATTTGAAGGTATTGATAAACTAATCCCATGCTTTTGTGATAATTAAGTTAGTATCACAGAAGCATTGCCTGTCAATTGAAACATGGGACAGTACTTCGAATTGGAATACATCCTTGATGTTTTTCAAGGTACTAAGGTTACTCAAAGTGAAATTTACGAATATAAGTGATTTTATGAATCACTTTATAAACATTTTTACAATATGCTGAAATAACCATTTGCCAAATTATAAAAGTTTTTATAAGAATTTTTATATAAAAAAGACTATTTGTGGAAGACATTGTGATCACCTTCTAGAATATATATTTGCAATGAGATATTTTTTTTTTAAATTAAGTTTCAATGATTAATTTATTTCACATATAAATTTTTGTTTTTTCATTTGCTGTTTCACTCATGAATATATCATTTGAAGCCAGTGAATTATGAAAATTTTCATATCTTTGTAAATAGATTATGACAATGACTTAAATATGCAAAATTTCGTATGAGATTTTGTGACTAAAAGTGCAGTTTTGTGTCAAAATTTTGTTTCAATCGGTTGATAAAAACGTATTTAAAACAAAAATTTGATTTTTGGGAACTATTAAATACATGCGAAGGATTAATGACCAAATATCTCGCCAAGGATAACACGATAAATTCAGTAAAAATGCTAAATTCTTGCCAAAAATAGTATTTCGTAACTGTTATACGCTAATGCGATGTAAAGCGTTCTCTAGCATGACAAATTTATTAGAGAGTATGCTGGGAAGTTTGGGGAGACCACCCCTAAGAGTTTAGTTTAATGCTGCTACATGCATGTAATTTACAATCAAGAATTTCACTTGTTCATCACCACAATTATCGGAATGAGAAATCGCCAGATAAGTATGCAGATGTTTGTTTTTCTTAAAAATTCACTAGAGGTTCAGAATCGAGTTACTTCCATTCCAATGGCAGGGCACTATCTCAGACTGGAGGGGTTCAGCCGTGGCCGGTGCTGGCTTTTAGAATTCCACTATCTTATTTATATTTACTTGTAACTATAGCGAAAATTATTATTCAATCCCTTTGAGGATCTGTTAAGAGCGAGGATAATTCTTTCCTGATTTCTGCTTATATTCAAGATTTAAAATTTTTTAGTGTGTTTTATTTTATATAAATAATTAAAATAGCATTCATTTTGATGTTAACTGGTATCAAGTATTGATCCCACAAGTAAGATCAATAGCAATATAAGGACAACGACTGGTCCTTCATCTTGCCTTGCTATTTTGCAAAAAACTTGATTCTCGACAAATATATTAGATAAAAGAAGACGGGAAAAATTTTTGGCACTTACCTCTAAACTGACACAATGAACATACGTTGTTTGAAGTAACTATAATGGCAACCGTTACTATCTAACTAACAGCATTTATTCTGTTTTAAATATCACTTTCATAAAAAAAATTATACATGTCAAAAAATTTATCGTTAAGTGGTTCATTTTGCTTCAAATAATTCTATTAAATTTCAATTTTCTGATCCTTTTTTGCTATTTATTTTATGAGAAATCCTCTTTACTTGAATGAGAATAGTTATTTTTGGCTGATTATTGATTGAATGATACATATTTTTAGATATAGGGACTGAAATTTGATGTTTTTCAAAATGATTAAAACATTGAAATAAATGCCGGCGTCCTTGCATAGGGGTAGCGTATCTTCCCCGTGATCTGGGCGTCCCGGGTTCGAATCCTGGTTCGGGCATGGTTGTTCTTCGTCTGTGTTCTATCTGTGAGGTATGTGAATGTGCCCCCTTTAAAAAGGGTTTGTGCAAGCGAATGTGTGAGTGTCATCTTCATTTGAGCTAGAAGTCAGACTTCTTCCCTAGGGTTCTTAGGGGTCTTTACCCTCAAAAGCTACTGCAGCTCCTTTCCGTGATAACGTGGACACGACATCATCATTGAAATAAATTTGTTTCAAAGAGATGGACAGATTCTAAAGTATTATTTTAAGAATAACTAAAATAGAATAATCTCAAAATTCTAGAAATTAAATATTATTTTCCTTTTTACAGAAATTGTGTGTATCTCAATTCAATTGAATTTTATTTGTTGTGGGTTAGCAAAAGAAACCATTAGAACAGTATAATGCGAATAATCCGGCAATGAGTGTCCTATTTCCACAAATGAATGTAACCAAAATTCAATTTGTTCCAAATCTGATTAAAATTTATTTTAGCCAATTTATTATCCTAAATGCTTAAGTTTCTCTATCGCAAGATTTCTCAAATTGATTTACGTTGCAAGAGACGAACATAAAAAAAATCGTTTGGCTTCTTTTTATCTCCAGTTTTGACACTTTTAGGGGAAAAGAAAATTAATTTCACGGGTCATTGCCATCTACATATAATGCAAATCATTGTTCTACTTCAACTTTAAAAAAACCGCAAGAATTTCTTTGATTCTCGAGTTGAGTCACAGAATTGATTTCAGAATAAAAAGGAAAGAGTTCTTTTATCTGTTTCTATTCAACTTCAGGCAGCTGCATTTGTGAGTCATCTTTTTACTAACCGAGTTTGAATTCATTACAGACAGCGAAGGTTAATTGTAATCGGTGTCAAAATGGTGTCGCAATGGCGGAAATTCGCTTAAACTTGAACTTCACTTGGAGATCGATGTCAAACGTTAAAAATTTAATGTGTTTCCCCTTTTTCTTTGTTATGCATCTTTTCTAAATGGCAATGAATGTAAAATGAGTATGAAGGTAAATGGTATTAAAACCATTTCGTTGTCAGAAAAGAAGGTACTTTAGAGATATATGTGGATTCATAGGACGCTGTGATTTTTTTATTAAAACCAAAAAAATTTATAAGCATTCAAAAAAAATTATATTAGGATCATTAGGTAAAAAAAATTATATTAGGATCATTAGGTAAAAAAAATTATATTAGGATCATTAGGTAAAAAAAAATTATATTAGGATCATTAGGTAAAAAAAATTATATTAGGATCATTAGGTAGAAAAAAATTATATTAGGATCATTATTTAAAGCAAGTTACTACATTGAAAAAAAATCGTGGGTGTTTTTTTTTTAAACAGGTTTTTTTATAAAATCTTTAGAATTTTGTTTCAAAATATATTTTTTGGGAAATTACACTGATTTTATGTTTGCATTTACTCACGTTTTAATGCCATTTTGCATCTTTAGATGCCATTTCCGCAAATTCTAATTTTTGATAGAATTTTCTTACGAAAAACATCATAAATTAAAATCTAATCTTTATTTTTTGTCCAAATTTGGTAAAATAATTTTTCAATATACTCTATATATTCCTGAATTGGAGAATAAGTAATCTATTCATTTAGAAATATTTTATAGTTTTTTTTTTTCGTAATTCACAATGGGGAAAAGATAGGAAGTTTCGTGTTATTTATCATTTGAGCTGCGATATTTAAAAAATGGATAAAAATATAGCTTATTTTTTAGTTCAGGAATTAGATTATATATTTCTTAATAAAATCATTTAATAAACCACTAAATATAAGATTTTTTTTTTTTTGCTTTATACCTCTTTTTAGCCAAAAAACACCCTTTTCACAATTTTTTTAAAAATAAATTAGTCGTTTGACTGGTATATTTTGGTTTCGTAAAAGCTTCTTAGATCTTTTTTTATGCAAATATTCAAAAATATAACTATAACTACTAACTAAATATACTATTCAAAAATATAACTCTAAATAACTATTATTATACTAAATATAACTAATTCCAAAGGTTATTAAAATACTTTTATTTCCTTTTAAATCAGAAATTTACTTTCATTAATCTCATTTGAAAATTTACTTTATTTTGTTGTTACTAAAAAAGAATGAAGTGTAATAGGCTTTTTTTATTTTTATTTTTAGCTAGAAAACTAATTTTATCGAATTTTGTTGCGTTTAAAACCTTTTGTTTCCAGATATAATTATTGATTTATTTTATTTATTAGAAATTGTAACTTGTAATATTTTAACTGAGTTTTTTATGTATAATTCTAATCAGGAAATTATAAATTATTTTTCATACCAGTGTATTTCCTTTGAAATAAGTCATACGTATTCTGCCTCCTTCTTTGCCTCTGAACACTCTAATTTTTATCATTTCAAAAATCAACTGTTTCGTAGCAATAAAATAAATTTTATGGCATTTTTAAACTATTCAAAAATTATATATTTTTAAATTATACATTTTATATACATTTTTCAATTCTTTAGCATACAAAAATATTCGCGTATTTATAATATGCATCCTATGTCAAAAGAAAAGGTGTACTCATCTTTAAAAGTAATGCAAAACTATTCAGAAACATATTGCCATTTTAGGAAATAAAAATTTCTAGAAGGGCATAATTTTTCAATAAAAATAGAGTTTTATGCCCTGCACATGGCGACCGGTTTCCTCAAACTGTAGATTTTATGTTGACGCGTGACGACAATCATTTATATCAGCAGCCATTTTACTACTCAATACAAACTATGCATAGATCGTTTTACTTTTCATGAAAAGTTGGCTTTTAGTTGTATAAAAAGAACTAGCATCCTTAAATGGTTGACTGTAGCAAAAAGTATTGACAAAATAATGGAAATATCGAAAATAGTCCCCGACAATATAATTTAACTGAACAAATAAGACATGACGAGGTTTTCACCTTTTTATAATAAAACCCTTATTTTGACGAATTTAAAACGAAGATACAATTTGCATCAAATGTGTAAAATTGAAAATATAATAGAATTATAAAATTGGACACGGCAATAAAGCGACTAAATTTTAAAATGTTAAAAGGTATATACATTTGTTTTTGTAACAAAAAACGTATTTATAAATATGGACATAAAAATTCGTAAACATATCAGATACTACAGAAATCGAAATTACTCAATAAAATTTCATCTACTTTTGCGCACAGATGCAACGATGCATAAAGAAGTAAAGACTGAATAAAATGTTATAATGAAGGTTTCATAACAATTAATTAAGTAATTAACTTTTTATGGATTAAAAACTATCGTTTCATACATAGAATCTTATTTTCAGTTTTCCATTTCTAATCAAAAGAAACGTTATAGATATTCTAAAAAAATTATTTGTCTCTGAATTGCCGCTTGCATTGTTTATAATTTTGTTTTCAAAATTTGATATCCGAAAAAATTATTTATATAATAAATTAATTTTGGCTATTTTTTAAAAACATTTGCTGCAAGCTGTATTTTTTTAAAAGCTAAGAGTTTTAAAATTTATTTCTGATTTTAATAAAAAAATTAAATTGCAAACGATAAAAAGAATTTGCGCATTATATCTTCTATGGTTGCGTTGTTTTCTTTACAAATATATTTAAAAAATGCGTTATTTACGTATGTTGGCATTTCATCAATTTATTTAGTACAAAACTTTTTTTTTATTTTAGATTTATTTTATGATGTTAATATAATGCAGCCGTCAATAATTGATTTGATTTGAAAGAAATATAACACGAATTATGTTAAAAGTTCTTTATGTTTAATAAGAACTTCCAGTTTTGCTCTTAAATTTTTGAAGCGCAAAAAATATTTTATAACAAATGTTTCATGATAATTAATTAGGTAATTTTTTTATTGATAAAAGATAACAAAATGCTTTAACATCAATCAAAGCAGACTATATTATATAAATAAGAAAAAAATGAAATGATAATCTTTACGCTGATGAATAGTTAGAAACATCTTGCTCTTCAGTCAACATTATAGAATGTCCATATCTTGAATATAAGAATTTTTTCTAAGGTTTTCTGATATTCTTTGGAAATTAGAAAATATCTCTGAATGATTCTTTTAAAATTTTAATTCATTAAAAATCGAGGAATATTATGATATGTTTCCACTATAACTTCTAAAAATGCTATAGCACAAAAATTATTTTCATACCATCTGAAATTTCAATAAACTGTATTATTATTACAAACATCACTATTTAGCTAATCTACAATATTGCCGCATAGAAAAGAATCAGTCGATTCTCATAGAACTGATCTCCTAATCAAGGAATTGTGAGTTCGAATCCCGTGATTCACAGTTTGTGTAAATATTTAATTAATTGATTTTATGTTTCTCTTTATTTCATGTTCCAGAAGATTCTGGACATTTCTTTAGTTTACCAGACAAGTGTTTAGGACTTTTCTTACTGTCTCCAGAAAAGTATTCTGGAACTTTCCCTGCTAGTATAAAAGCAGAAGATTTGTCAGTCACTGTGTTCTCAGTTCAGAGTTGAGTTAATAAATTGGCTTAGCTCTACTTCTTGTGTGTGTCATTGCGTTCCACACTAAAGTATCTACGTGACAATATTTTGTCTAATTTTAATAAATTTATAAAAATACTTTTGGCGGATGAGGGAAATTTTTTTATGTTTATCAAGTGGTTAAAATATTTGTATCAGAAAGACGAATGTGCATTTTCGACTAATTGGAAATAAAATTTGTCACTAAACTACAAATGTAGCCGTAAAATCAAATACAAATTTCATAGATTTTCATCACGTATAATACATCCCGTTTTTGAATTAGCGCGTTTATATGTTTGTGAAATTATAGGCCAATAGATTGCTCATCCATTGACGGATTTAGTTCCAAATTTGATAAATATTTAAATATTAGATATCAATTCCTCATACCAAATTTTGTCAGTCTAAATCTCTTTGTTTTGCCGAAATCTACAAATTTGGTATAAATACCACATACTATATTTCATCCATCTAGCTCAAAACCTTTTTGAATTATTGTATTCACATGCAAAAATATTTACAAAAAATGTGCTTTTCGGACTCGGGATAATCCGAAAAGCGGCGATATTTTAAAATTTCATGTTCAAATGTGCCGAATGTTTACAAAATAAAATGTTATACCAGAAAATAAAAAGTTAGATAGATAAAATTTGGATCATAACTCAAAATTGTAAATTTTATATCAAACTCGTTTCAGAAGTGACCATCCCTAAATATGTACATTTGAGTGTTTGTGGCTGCAAGAATTCGTAAATGTATGACGTAGGTGAATAAAATTTGGTATGTGGTCTTCAAGCTTGTATAAGATTTTTGGAACCAGACAGTGCAAAGGAAGGAGTTTAAAATGCACACGCAGTTTTATTCATATTAAGAAAGGTAAAACAGGCCATACTGTATCACAGAAGAGAGTGGAGATTGCTCAAGCTTGCGAGCTGTCGTGACCTTCGAGGGTTTGCAGTTTCTCTCCACAACTCCCCATTTCATTCAAACATATAGACCTTTATTGCGAAAACTGATAAAGGAGTACTATACTGTCTAAGTATATGAAAAGATATAAGGACGAACACTCTTGCTACGTTTTCATATAATCCCCTTTGGATAAAAATTTGTTAAAAAAAAAGTGTTATTGTATAGTAGAAATTTTTTTTCTGAATGATTTGCTTAACACGGAGAAAATTAAAAGTTCTAAATTTTATTTAACTTGACTTGTTTTATATTCGTAAAGATGAAATTTTGTACAACACAGTAAGACTAGAGATTATATATCACTTTAATATTTTCAGTACTTAATTAAAAATCTAATAATTAATTTAATTTAATATTGATTCTGTCTTAGTGGTGCCACCTGGCGCGTAATATAAAAAAATGATTTCAAGAGCTCGTATTATTTATTATAATGAATCATAGACTAAAGATTATAACGTAGTTAGTTATTAAAATTAGTTAGTTAGTTATTTATTCTGCTCTATAGTGCCTTAATAAAAATTCATTAAATTTTTTTCTTATTTCATTTCCTCCAAAGAATATTTTTCAGTTAAATAGAATATTTATTTTCAATAAAAATTGTTTATTTCTTTATATATATTTTTACTTATATCTTTTTCAATATTTCCACAAAAATATTGGCTAGATTAACCTAATATTCCCTCAAACGGAAAACTTCTCAAATTTAAACAGTGCCGAAATTAAATTATGTCCTGCCAAAGCGAATTTCAGGATTCAATCCTGAAAGTCCAATTCGAATCAAAAGATAATTATCCACAAACCAACACTCAGCTTCAAATAACTTAATCTTCCCTTAACAATTAAGTAAGCGCCAGTCGATTGTAATAATCAGGAAAGTGTTGAGGACAGCTCCGCTTGCATGTTATCTTTTCGATTTAACGAACTGGCAACGCTGCATTTAAGGAAGGGGTCATCTTCATTTGAAAGCGTCCGACGAAGAAGACTAATTAGCTTTGTGTTCTGTATTCAACTATTGATGGTAGTGGAGGAAAACGGACTCCTAATGGATTTTTCGGATTTTCTGTAGGTGAACCTAATTGCTTTTCCTTATCGGGATAAGAGCTCCGAGACTGCTGCTAATATATTTATTTTGATTTATGTAGTGTTTGTGGATACCTGAGTTGTAAGCACAAGTACGGTATTCTGAATATTTTCCTCTTATACCCAAATCGTCGGAAAATGTAATGAGAATCTTTAAAAAAAACATGCTTATTAAGCAGGTATATTGTAAAATTTCTAAGGATTAATCATTTCATGGGCTTTTTTAAAATTACGGCGTCCTTCCATTACCACAGAACTAAGCCGTATAAACAAAGATTGATATGACTGGCTGTTATGCTCATTTATGTTATCCAAATTTTACATAAGAAAACAACGGCCAACAAAAGTTCAAAGAATCTTCCAACTGTTTGTAAAAGACTAGAAATCTTTTCCATCATTTCTTTTAATATTTTTAAATTTCCAGGGTGTTGTAATATTGTGTTAAAATTACTATTCATAATGAGTCTTCCTCTAATTTCTTTGAGTTTTACTCCTTCTGTTATATAGTGCTGAACTGAGCCTATTTCCTGACATATACATGTGTGATCTTGCATTCTTCCGAATCTGTAGAAGTATGCAGGAAATCTTCCATGTCCCTACATAATCATTTCAGAGGCTATAAGACTTTTTAACCTTTAATTTTTCGAAATTTTTATGATTCTATTTGATAATCGAAACCCTTCTGAGCATTTTTTTTTTGGCATCGCGCATGTGTTTACGTTAATTAGTTTAAAGCACAAGTCTTAAAAGTGAAGATCACTGTTGACTTTTCACTCAGAAACGCTTACTTTAAAGTCATTTTTCTAAATGCTTCATTCTCAGAGCTTGTTCGCAAGATTAAACAGAAATGGTTCATCGTATCTACATGAAATTTTCCCAAGTATGCTTTTATTATAGTATATAATAAAAAAAATCATGCAAAATCAAAGTGCTATTATGTATATTTTTTTAGTGCTTGCTAATATGCTAAAAATGATTTTTAAGAAAGCGTTATATTGAAACAACATAAAAAGTAAAATAACTCCAGTAAATCTATTAAAATATTTATATCTTTGGATGATTATCAAGTTATGCTCATTGGGAGTAAATTGGTGTCACATTTGTTAATATAAGTTACTCGTTTTCAGAAAAACTTTGCGCGCAAGCAGATTCTGTCTTCGACAATTTATACGGATTATGTTTTTTCACATATATTATATTTAATGAAAATTACTTCACTGACTTAAACATTTATAATTATACGGTTAAATGTCTTATAAAACTGTGGTAAAAAATCTATCAAACATAAGAACTTTTTCTTACGTTAGGGGGAGTTGCATTTTACTAATTTTCGAGGTCTCTTTTAGATGTTTAATGTCCAATAACCGCTTAATAGTTTCACTTCTTAGCATGAGAAGTATATATATGTATATTGGAAAAATATTATCCAAGGCATCGCCCGATAATTTATTATTGAGAGATCTTAATTAAATTCGATATGGAGACTTTAATTAGTATCTAAAAGCTTTTTGATCCCGAAAAAAAAAGCATTTTGAAATTATGTCTATGAGTCTCTCTATCTATTATGGTTTCGTAAATTGAATAGCTGTAAAAAGTAAGATGGGTGAAAAAAAACTTATTGTTTTGATATCAAAATTATAAATTTATAGATTCTGGACCAAATTACTCAATGAGAACAGCAATTTTTTTAAATACCTAATTTTATTTAGAGACAGTTTTCAAATACATGATATACTTTGATAGTAAATTAAATTGTTGAAAAAGATGTTCATTTGAACTCATTAGATAAACTCGTCACAAAGTAATTAAACAAACCTTTTTTTTCCAGAAATAGGCTTTCTACTTTTTTCACGTTGAAATTCTATGGATTTTTAGACTGTGGATCAGATGCAAAAAAAAAAAAGTTATTTTCCTACTCAATGGGACTTTTGGGAATCAAAAAATGCTTCAAGAACATTAAAGTTGTATGAGTCGTGCAGTTTTTCTCTTAAAGTAGGCCAAACATATTTTTTTAGCTCAAAGTAATTTAAACTTCCAACAAACTATAGAAGTAAAGCTCGAGAAACTTTGAAATAAAATTCAATATTTTTGTTGTTGAAATATATATTTCATATATACATTTATAATACCTCCATAAAATATAAACATCATTAAATAAAGGAGAATTTGGAAAGGAAAGGAAAAGGATTCTCAATGTTTTTCTTATTCCTCCTCATCTAAGCAAATCGAAAGTTAAAAGTCGAAGTCGAAGTATGTAGTTGACGCAAACGATAAATATATCGGGGCTTATAAACAACTAAAAACAATTGGGATAAAATATCTTTCATGGATAAGAGGAATCACGTATTAATAACTGGAAGAAATACACTTCGCATAATTCCAGAAAGAATTAAACGATTTTAAGTTAAAATGTTTGAAAAATATCATTTCGATTGAAAAGATAGCTTTACTTACAAATCTTGATATTTTGTTATGTTTAAGAGTACAGTGACGAATCAAAATAATATAAATAACCAAATGAAGTCACAAATTATGACAATACATTACAGAATAGTCGAGCATTAAAAGGAAATCAGAAATTCACAGTCATTTTCAAATAAGTATTGCTTTGTTATCCAAGATATTCCATCAGTTACCTTTAAATTGTAATATCATGCACCAAGATAGTATAGCATCACTCGGTAAAATTAAAAATTCCGGTTTAATTCCATACAAAAAAATAAAAATAAAAAAATGGGAATAATTCTTTGCTTGTATAAATAATTTCAACAATAAAAAAAAAATTCCCATCAAAAAGTAGTCACCTTGGTTTCAGTAGGAAACTTCTGACATTTATGATTTTCATGAAACGTTTTAAAGTGATAACAAAAATCAATTCATTAAAGAAATTGTCACAATATTTCGGTTATTACAATAAAGAGAGAATTTGATTCTTATTAATTACATAACTTTTGAAGGCATATTCATAATTCTTTAAATATTAAACTTCGTTATGATTGATTGAAAACTATAGTAATTAAACGATGGCATACACGTTGCTAATTTTTTAGCCATCAATTAAAGCTTTCATAAAATA
This sequence comes from Argiope bruennichi, assembly GCF_947563725.1. Classification (NCBI taxonomy): domain Eukaryota; kingdom Metazoa; phylum Arthropoda; class Arachnida; order Araneae; family Araneidae; genus Argiope; species Argiope bruennichi. The sequence goes on from NC_079154.1 coordinate 65,852,072, forward strand.
TTTCTGATTTAAAAAAAGGTAACAGCGTGTATACAAATTTAACGAAATTTTTCAATTTATTAATTAATATCTGCATTTAATTTGAGAGTATAAAATAATATTTTTTTAATTTCAAGGTTTTATTTAACATGTAGAATTTTATTTTAATAAAGATTTTTGTTTAAACTATCTCACAAATCAACTTATATTTCCAACAAATAAACTATCTTTCATCATTCAATTAAACTACATCCATTCAATTTGACTTTTCTTTTCAGATTAATATTTAAAATTAGTCTGCATATTTCCTGAGCAGTTTATATAGCTTCCCAATATTTTATTTCTATTATAATTCAGCTTCAGTTTTGACAAAATGCCAGGCAATGATTAGTGCTGGGATTCCACCGAAAACGAAATTTGCATATCGACCATTTCCGCGTACAGGTGGGCGAGACCGTGTTTACGGCGACCCCGTGTCCGTCATCAGATGACCCAGCCTTCAGCACAGGTGAAGATGACGGCCGAAAGAAAAATAACCAAACGATCACGAGCGAAAAATGAAAAAGAAAAGAACGCCCAGACCGAACAAAGATGGGAAGTCCGATTCGAGAGAACAAAAAATAAATAAATAATTTTTTTAAAAAATTGGGGGAAAGAAGATATGGAGGGGAGAAAGAGCCAAACGATGCGCGCTGGTCGAAATCGTCCGCTGCTACCTCTGCTTCAGAATATAAACTGAATTTACTCTTTTACCGCGCTTCAGTTGGCAGCGCCTCAGTTATCGTCTGCTACTACTCGGTCTTCACTTGTGAGGTTCAAGCCGTTCGAAGAAGTTCCCCTTGCTTTCACCGCTTCGGAATACTGGGAGAGGGTTTGCGTTCCGATAAGGAAGTAAGTGGCCGCACGAGGTTTTTGTTTATCTTGTATTTTTAAGATTTTTGAATTTCTGAAAACTCATAAGATGGAATTCTGATTTCACCTTTGTGCATATTAGTTAAAAATAATCTATTCTTAAAATTGAATGGACAGTTCTCTGATTAATTTTGATTTATTAGAATGACTTCAAATATTTAAAAGAGGGATTGTTTATTGTTTTTAAACCACTCTTTGTTTTTTTAAATTTATAATATATTTTTTAAAAAATTGATATGTAAAACATATAATGAAAGAACGATGTAATTTTAAATATCATGTAAATTGGAAAATTGTTTCAAAATAAAATAAGAAGTTCTCCAAAATATTGGAGATTATATTAAGGTGCTATAAAATCAAATCAATTTTGGAAAGTAATTTTTATTTTCTACGTAACAAGATAATTAAAAAAATTAAAGCGTTTTTCTGAAATTCGACTGAATTTTTGAACATTTATTTGGATTTAACAGACTCTTCCAAAAACATGGACATTTGTTTTTGGAGATTTGAAATAAATTTGTTAAAAGAATTAAAATATTATTTTGATAAAAAAAAATTTTTTTGCAGAAAACTATTTTTTATACTTTTTTTTTTATTTGACAGTTCTTTCAAGTAGACTAAGTTTTCCATATTCGTAAGAAGAATGTCCTTTTTTAGAAATAGAATCAAACATTATATCCTAATATAAAAGCAATATGTTCGAAAGAGCCTAATGAAGTTTTTGCAGCTTTTATTGTTTATTCTATGCAGAAAATTATCTACTTATTCATTACGATAGATATTTTTGATATTCAAATTAAAAAATTCCTCAATCTAAATGACATGCTTTATTGACATTAATATTTAGACACTCTTTATTTTGAGAATAAAATTTTGAATTTCAAGCTAATTATTTAAACAAGGAAAATATTCAGATGAATGAATTTTTAATTAATTTATCATTGCAAGCCTTCACGTGCTTTATTCCTAGTGATTTCTTTAATTCATGTAAAAAGAATATTTAATATTTGTTTTTTTACTCTTAAAGTATAAAAATTTAAAAAGGCTTGTATTTTTTTAGACATTTGAATATTAATATAAACATCAATTTGTGTTTCATGTATCTTATGAAGGTATACAGTTTCCCAAAAATGATCGGACAACTTCGAAATTTGTCGAAATAATTTTTTTACATTAATAAAAATATTTCATAATGGAAATTTTTTAAATGATATTTGAATTAAATTCTTAACAAAATTGAACCTAATACTTTCCAATACCCAAATAATTTTGTGATAATTTTGCAATTTGTAGTGATTTTGTGACTTTCTATTTTAAAATACTTAAATCTAGACTGTTATTTATTATGCTATTAACAAAGTTACTTAGTCCTAAGAACTATAATTCCTAATATATACTGACATATAAGAAAGCCATGTTTCATTATTCCAACTAAGTTCTTACTTCTTCTTTTCGCTGAGACAGGTCAACCGGAACTAAAAACGATCAATTTTCTCTCATCTCCAATACGAACTTATTTGGATATACTATTCCAATTAATACACGCTAATTTATCATTTCGCAACGAAAAGTGGGGGAGAGTCTGACTAAATGCTTATGTAAGTCAGCTGATTTCAGTATTCACCTTGTAATTTCCGGTGAACTTAAAGTAGAAAACTTTTCACTAGATTCTGTTAAAATTTTTTCATCACACAGCCGCAGGATTTTTGTATTTCTTCCCATATCAATTTTTTTAAATCGCACTGAGTTAAATTTGCCGGACGACCACTTCTCTTATTTCTGGTTCAATTTTCCTTTTCAAAACATATTAACACAGACTAAAGGATTGGAAGAGGCAAATTCAATAATTAAGCAACATTTCAAAATAATTTACTACTTTTACGATGAAAAATAATCGGATTTAAAGCATCATTCGTTGTTCCCTTCCGTTTAAAAATCATTTGTAAAAAATAATTTATTCTTTGAAAAATGTATTAGCAAAAACAAAGTCGAAAGATAAATAACTATGTAAAATGATTTTGTAAAAATTCAGTAAAAACGACGGTTGATAATACTTTTAAAAATTGCTAGTTAATAAAATTATGTATTTCAAAATTTTCGGATAAAAGCATATTTATTAATACACATTTGATAAAAAATGCGTTTATCTTAAAATTTTACATTTTTTTTTCTAAAATAAATGTGATAATTACTTACTTAATATATAAATGTTGCATTTTTTCCTTCATCTTTGATATTCTATTTCTGGAAGATACATTCCCAACGTTTTTGATGATCTGTTATTTATAATTCTTTGCCAAAACAAAAATTTCTTACTCCATGAAATTTCTCATTCCCTTATGTTCAACTTTTTGAATATGAAAACCAGCTTTCTTTCTTGCTTTTCAATAAAAAATATGCGTGCATTTTGTCACAGAATAAAAATAAATAATTTATCAAGAGATGCTTTCTTTGTTTTTTCAAAATTGAATATTTTAAGTTTTTTTTTTCTTTATAAAGTCGCGCACATATTTTTTATGTTATATAATAATTTTTATAGAATTTTATCTTTCATTAAAATATATCAGTACTCAATAACTTGAAAATTATCTGTAATAAAAAGAATATTTCCATGAGAAAAGCTTAACTTTTGTTTGCTGCATCTTTTGTCAGGTTTCTTTATTTTTACCTTCTGGAATTTCGAAATAAAATTTTAGAGTAAAATCAAAAGAAAAAAGTGTAGAACTTTTTGTCTTTGATCATTAATAATGAAAAGAGAAATGCTGTAATGTTATGAAAAACGACGAAATTGAACTTTTTAAAATTAAAATATTCCTAATGTCTTTAAATTTTTTAATTTCAGCTTTAAATCACTTTTTTTACAGCTTTAGAAAAAAAAATCTGATTCCAAAAAAAAATCTTATTTGGTGTTTGACTAATGAACCTAAAAAAAGAGAAATTGTATTTCTTCAATTATGCTTTTTAAATGCTGAAATCAAATACTCTTTCAATTAAATTTTCAATTAGATTGAAATTTTTTTATGTTTCTTGTTAAATAGATAATTTTCTAAGAATTATTTAAATAATTCTTCAAGTCTTTAACAAGATTTGGAATGTGTATTATTATTTGATCTCTAAAAACTTTGTTGATGACGAAAATTACGAAACAAAAAATCAATTATCTCCTTCGTTTAATGAAGTTTTAAAATTACTGAAATTATAATTCTCAAAGGAAATGAAAGAGAATAAAATAAATATAATACTGAGAAAAATTATTAAATTTATTTTGCATAATTATAAAATTAGTTTCATATATAAGAAATAATTTGTTGAAATGAATTGCAATTAACTATTTTCTACATTCTATTTAAAATATCTTACTTCATATTTTCGTTTTGTCATTAACTTTCAAAATAAGAATTTTGAAATATATATAAAAGCCATATTTAAACTTAAAGGCCATATTTATTTTGTGGGACTATTTAAATTGATTTAAAGGATATTTAATTTTTATATTTGACAAAATATGTTGCAAATCTTTCCGCAAAGGATAGCAAGGTTGTTGCGTAAAATAAAATCACTAATCCTGTTTTTTCACTTAAACTTATATTTCTTAGGGCGGCTGATTCTGGAACCTTTTTAGAAATTTCAAAGTGCCCCGTTCTTTTACTGTTAATTCTTTATTTTAATTTAATTAATACCTCATTTTTGAAGCACCCTCCTTACTGTCACAGACACTCCCGGGGACATGCCGCTTCCCGTCAGATGGACTCGCTGTCGCCTCCACATTTCAGCCCCGAGCTTATCTAATTAAGTTGTGAAATAAACAAATAAAGAAATAAAATTAAAAGTTTAATTTTCTTTCTTATTCATAAATCGTCGCGATGTCATTTGCAAGATGAAAGGTTTGTAGAGAAAATTTAAGCATAAATTAAGTGTACAAAAGCATGCCACTTTTTTCAATTGAATAAGGGATCGTAAACGTAAAGTCAATCACTACAAAGAGCTTTATACCTGTGAATAAATTAAAGGAAAGGAAAGTATACAACATAAGTTTAATAGAAATCAAATTCATAAAAGCGCAAAACACAGCTAAATACAAATTTTTTGAATACATTATATCATATATTGTAGTTGCAGTTGCAACTATAATGTTATCTAAAACTTATAACAATGTTATTTATTATTTTTTTAAAAAACTTATCAAATTATTAAAAACTTATACAAATAAAATTATCTTATAAAGGTTTTATACAAATAAAATTTTTATAAAGATTTTATATAAATAAAATTATTCTGCACAAAAATATGCAGGATATCGGCTCTTATCTTGGCTCAATAACTAATATTTAAACCGATAGTGAGAGACATATGATTCTAGATAGAAAAATGCTCTAAATAACATGAAAAATTATAAATTATGTTTTTTGAGTCAATAAATATAGTTCATAAAATATTGTGGATTCTAACCTCTTATAGAGTTTCCTTGCATTATCAAATATATATAGTAAAATATGCCGGCAATATAATATTTTAAACAAAAAAATGCATTATTCTATAACTAAAATTTATCGACTTATGAAACGTTTGAAAATCACTATTTCAGACGATTTTACAGTTAAATACGCAGTCTCGAGAGAAGGGATCGTTTGCAAATTAAAATGTTGAAATGCTGTGTTACTCTTTTTTCGATTTGTTCAAAAATTAAATTTGTATTTCTCTCCAATTTAGGTTAAACATCTATAAAAAGATCAATTTTAGTCATTAACAATGGATATTAATATGTTTTAGAGATACACCATAATTTCTTAAATACGACGAGTAAGACTGAGTGACTCTATAAGAAGGGGATTTCATAACTTTTCCAGAAATGCTTTTGTTTATTCAAACCCCATATAATGTAACTTTTTCCTGTCATTTAAATTATCATCCATTTCAAATATATTTTGAATCCATAATATTTTGTACAATTATGGCATAATATCCATAATATTCAAATAATTTTTTCCATAATATTTTGTAAACTAGTCAATAAATATAGTTTACAAAATATTATGGATTCTAACCTCTTATAAAGTTTCCTTGTATTATCAATCATATATAGTAAAATATGCCTGCAATATAATATTTTAAACAAAAAATAAAATGCATTATTCTATAATTAAAACTTATCGACTTATGAAACGTTTGAAAATAACTATTTTAGACGATTTTGCAGTTAAATACGCAGTCTCGAGAAAAGGGATCGTTTGCAAATTAAAATGTTGTAATGCTGTGTTACTCTTTTTTCGATTTTTTCAAAAATTAAATTTGTATATCTCTCCAATTTAGGTTAAACATTTATAAAAAGATCAACTTTAGTCGTTAACAATGGGTATTAATATGTTTTAGAGATCCACTATATTTTCTTAAATACAACGAATAAAATTGAGAGACTCTGTAAGAAGGTGAATTCATAACTTTTCAGAAATACTTTTGTTTATTCAAACCACATAAAATATAATTCATCCCGTCATTTAAATTATTTTCCATTTCAAACTACATGTATATTTCTAATAGCTTAGAAATTAGCTACTGGACCACAATAAAAACGGATATTCCATGTATAGATTGTGTATGATCTTTCTATAAAGAGTAAGAGTAGATATTGTATTTATTATTAGTGAACAATACATATAAGGATGATGATAAATAATGTGAAGAATTTTCAGTTGCAGAATATCGGCTATAGCTCTTTTTAACATTTTGATTTCTTTAAATTTACTTTAGTCATGATTTTTTAAATAGTCAGCCCAAGTCCAATCACAAATCAAAAAGAAAGAGGGCGAGTCACTTTGGAAAAAAAAGATGGATTCAGAACCAAAATTTTCTCATAGAAGATCTGACTCGATATTTCTTTTAAGCTTGTAAAACTAATAAGATATAGCTGGTCAATGACAGAGAATTAATTCTTAGTTATTAGAAATGAGGGGAAAACCAGAATTTTTGCAACTTAAAAGCCAGCGAAAATTTTCTTTTATTGTGTTTGAATTTAAATGGCGAAAAAAATTATTTTTAAAGCTGCGAATAAATTTAATTTATAACTCACATATATTAAGAAGTATAAAAAAAACTGCAAAATTCACATGGCTGAATTTAGTTTACTAATATTATGATATTTTCTTCCAACGCTGAATTTAAATTCAAAGTTCATGCATTTGAGGATGGGCGTTCGATGACGAAAGAGTGAATTATTAATATCACGTGGCAGTTAACTTTAATTTAATATTTTTAGTACAATAACAATACAAATAGCTGAACTTTTTTTCAGCCATATCTTTAGCATTTTATAAAAAGGTTTTGGCTTTACATGTTTTAATTTAGGCTATTTTATGTTTAAAATATTGAAATCTTGTAATCGTTCTGCTTTCATTTTCTGATTTTACTGACTAGAGCGTGCTCCAGATAAATAATTTAATATTTTCATAAGAAAATCATCAGTTGTAATTAAATTTTGATTTCATATAAAAGGCGTCAACTTTTAATTGATCTTAGAAAAAAAACTGATTTCAACATTTCATATTATATTTATAAGAAAGAATTACAAAATATAGTAAGATTAAAAGGATAAAAATAATAAAATAAATCAACGTTTTTATAAAGCTTTATTTATTAATGTAATAAAATGTGAAAAGTAAATTTTTATCAAAAATCTAAAAGACAAAATAAAACTCGTAAAAAATTTAGGCGCTGAGAACAATTACTTCAATGACGTTACCTCTCAAAGAATATCTTCAGAAAGAAAATTCTTAAAATAATTTCTAGTTAGAAATTAAAATATATATTAAACTTGCCACCTTTAACGACCAGTTTGTTCACAAAAATGTATATTCATTATAAATTTTATCTGATTAATTGATAAAACTGGAAAATTTAAATTTCACGAATCAATCTACAACAAATTATTGGACATGAAATTAAAAAGTTAATGCACTACAAAATAAAAATGGAAGGGAAAGTTCAGCTTTAATAATAATTCTTAAAAAAACCATATTTTTTATGCTGATTTTAATCTTGGCAAAAGCACGCAATAGAATGGTTTAATGGAAAATTAAATTAGTCTGTATATCAAAACAACATTATTGTATATTATGTATCGGCTTAACTTTAAAATTTATTAAAATTATAGAAATATTGTACAGAAGTAAAAATCATTAAAAAGTACTTCTTTTAGTTTTAAAATAATATAAAAATTATTTTTGTGAGATAATATTTTTTGGAAAATAAGGCTAAAAAACACAAAAAACGTTCTTAATATTTAATAAATTAATATTTTAATTCAATTTTGGATTTGCCAAATTTCATCAACATCGAGCAAAAACTGTAAATTTGTATAAATGGACATTCAAACAAATATTCATTTTTACATGCACAGATTTTATTCAAATTGCAATTTAAAATACTTCCATCAGCGCCGGACACATTTACAATTTTGTTCTAATCTACAGAATTTTGATTTAAAAAAATTGTTCCTAAATACAAAAATAGATATATGATTTTAATTTTTTTTATTTTATTTTCTCTTATATGATGTATAGAGAAAGTATAATAACTGTCAAAAAATTTGAACTCGAGATTTTAACAAATAGCCATGATTTGGACCTCTCTGAGTTCGAAAAATACATTTTTGTAAAATGTCTGTCTGTCACCAAGCTAACTCAAAAACGCTTTGAGCTATATGGTTGAAATTTACCATACGGTCTTTACACCGAAATTTGCAGATTTCTATCAAATTTTGAGCAAAATCCGTTCACAGAAAGTCTGTTCGTATATAATTTAATGCAATAACTATAAAACGAAAAGAGCTAGATGATTAAAATTAGGTACATATATTTAACACCTATAGTGCAGACATCTATCGAATTCTAAGCCATTTCCAACGAGGGGTTGCCCGCCTGTAAATCTGTGCTTTCAAAAACAAATAAATGCAATAACTCAAAAGCGCAGTGGCTTCAATATATCAAATTTAATGGGGGATTTCGAGGCTACAATTGCAATTTTGTGTCAATTTTCTTGCAATCGGTGGGAAAAAGCATCTAAAATACAAATTCGATTTTCGAATATTATTAATTGTATGCCAGGGATTAATCGCCAAATAACTCGCCAAGGATCATACAATATATTCTTTACAAATGCTAAATTCACACCAAAAGTTAATATTTTGAAACTATTTTACGTCAATACCATGCAAGGCGTTCTCTGGCATAACAAGTTTATTATATAATATGCGAGAAAGTTTAGGGAGACCATTCCTACTGTTTGCTTGTTTGTTCATTATTTCAAAAGTTTATTTGACTGAAATATTCCAATAACAGAAGAAGCAGACGGAACTCCTTTCCATTTCATGAAAATACAGAGATCAATCTTATCAAGAATTTTCATTCTCTTGGAAAGAATTTTTTCTTTAGATCATCTATTTCCTCTTAATTCCTTCCTCGAATAGACGAATGAAACCAAAAGTCAACTCATAAATTATCCCGGACAAAACTCGTCGTTTCGTGAGTCGGGGTCATCTGTAAAAGATCTCCCACTACACTGCAAGGGCGGAGTGACCACAGCATTGATCATCCTTACAAGAAAAAGTGCGTGTTTTCCGTCCAGGGGCGCAATTTTTCTTTGAGATAATTTATCCCAGTTATTAGAGCAAGATGAAAGAAAAATATTTTATCTTCATATACATTTCTTTCATTAAAGTGTAGGAAGACAGGTTAAACTTTTCAATAAAGAACTATAAACCATAAATTTTTTATATCTTGTAGTTTAATAATAATAATAGTTCTTAGTTTAATGTCTGTAAGAAAAATCTGCGTGATAAATGTAGGTGTTTCTGATGTAATGTTTCATTATGGCATGATTATTATGATGCTATAAAAGTATTTTTTTCTAGTAGATGATTTTTTTTCGCAGTCTCAAAAAAAACCCACATGACTTCGCTATGCTATATGAATAAAATCATTGTTCATTTCAGTTATTAACATTAAAGATATTTTTCGTCAGAAATTATTATCTCTCCTGAGGCGATATAAAAATAAGACTCTTAAGCATTTTGTGTTCGCAATAGCATTTCAGTTCCAAACTTTATTCTAATACTATGTCACACAATAAGCATTTCTTTGACACTACTTTGTTTACAAGTAAAAATTCGAAATTACTCTTTGGGCAATTAATAAATCTTAACTATACAAATTGATATCCCCTCCCCTCATCTCTACCAAACATCTGGGACAGTTAAAAGACCATCATCGCGATAGCACGAAGGCGGGAATTAAATGGCCCACGGCCACGTTGCAACCCTTCCCGTAGGATGTACTTCCTGTTATTGGAATGGAATGACTCGATCTTCAACGTTGCTATAACAACTAGAAAAGCGGAAATCAACAGCATTTTGATCTCAATAGGTTAGACCTAGAATTTCAAATTTGGCAAATGGAAATGTTTTGAATCGATTTTTTAGAAGTTAAATTAATTAAAAATTGAATAAAATTAGGCAATTTTTCACGATAATTTCCGAAAATTTCTTGCCCCAAAAATGCATGTTTACACCAATTTAAAATTATCATTTTAATATCAACTCAATTTTTTTCGAATTTTGAAAAAAAAATTTAATATTTTTTGGATAATTTTATAAGATATTTTTAATTATTGCTGTGAAATTCAATCGTTTGCTTAGTTTCATCAAACACTCAATCGTATGATTTTCTTCAGTTGTTAGATACTAAATAAGAAAAATTATTATTTCTGGCCATTTACTTCCGCCCCCCCCCCTTCCACACCCCATCTAAACACACATGCGATTTACGTGAGGAATCCGTAAATGAAATTACATTGCAATAAAAGACAATATACAATTTGAAATATAATACCCCGATATAAGTTTTTAATGGTCCTATATTATCGCGAAGAAAGTTCGTGTACAGAATGTGCATATCTATTAAAATGTTTCATCTTTAATGCCTTCTTTTCGCTTCAAAATTCCTAGAACTATCATTTTTGAAAGATTTGGAGCATAATGTGTATCATGATGTGGAGCATGATGTGTATGTTTCCGAATTTTTTTGTTAGACTTTTATCTTGATTTCCATCTCGTTAGACACATTTTCTTTCGTCTCATTCCTATTTTGACGAAATAAACGTTTTCTAGAACATGTGCGGAGGGAATCCGTATTTGAGAACTGATAGTATTACAACTTGATGTTTAAAAATATTTTTTGAAGAAATTCCGAACATCAAATAATGTATAAAAGATGAAATTATATATAAACGCCATCAATATTCCTAATGCAGCTAAATCAGGAATATTAGTCCATATCCTGCTGGGAACCAACGACGAGCTTATAAAAAAATCATAATAAATTTGGAAGCTTGTGTTTTGCTTTTGTGCTTAGGCGCATCTAAAAAATATCTCCATCAGTCATTTAAATTCTAGCTGCTTTATTACATGTCATGCTTTTGTCTGAACAGCAGAGCAAGACATTATATTAAATTCCTATTATGCTTTTTAAAATGCATTGCAGCACTTCTTACTTTTATAGAATGCCCTTCATTATTTGTCAGTAATGTCGAAATCTATATTAAGAAATATTACTTGAAGAAAAAAAATAAGAAGATTACAAATATCTTCAATTCATCAAAAAACGGAGAAACTCTTCATGATTCTTATGAAAGTCTAATAGGCTGACAGTTAAGATTGATGAAGGGCAAATATCTCTCTGAGGGCACAATCTGGCATTGCATCAGAGAAGTGAGGTAGTCTGCGGTTTTTCACCTCGAAAACGTGCCTGGTGCCTGTAGAGAGAAAGATGTCGCTCAGCTGTGCGCGACACGGATCACGTTCGTTCTCAATGGGTTCGCTAAGGGAAAAGTGAAAATATAAAGGAAATTATTCATTGTCAGCGAAAAATAGTAGAGTAGATTTCTTTTCTGTTAGCTGTCCGAGAACAAGAGTTAAAATTGGCAATTAGAGATTGAATAACCTCTTGAGATTACCTATTTTCATCAAAATCAAATGGCTTAAAAGAAAAATACTTCTACAAAAGTTAAAGAACTTATCTTTTTTTAATTTTTTCAAGACAGCTTTCATTAGATTCAATGATACAATTAATTTCAAAATACACGTTTGAAAATGTGGCTTTTTTTAAATCTCAAAAAATTGTTTTTTATTGTAATAAAATTACATAATTGTCTCAGTCTTGCCTGGACACCGAGCATCATTTGAATAATAGTTATTTCTGTTATAAGTTATCTTTGAATGCCATAGTAGAAGAGAATTCAACAGTAGAAGATAATTCAAGAAAATGGTGGTTGTCTCTCAGTTGCAGTACTGTGTACTATTCACAATGAATAAAGAGAAAAGCGGATAACAGGGAAACAACAACAACAAAATAATAACAAAGTTTTTTTTTTATTAAGAAAAATAAAATCTGTTTGTTCAGCCATTTTTTGCAAGAATGCTTTCTCAAAAAAAAATGAAAAAGTTTCAGTAACAAATAGTTTTAATACATACAAAGCATGCAAATTTTATATTTATAAAATATTATCGCTTCATTCAATTCAATTGAAAAAGATATTTCTGTACCTGGCAATAATTAATCTTTTGCATTTTGGCTTGCTAAAATATGGATTTCAACTTAGATATATAGCTTTGTCTCCATATGTATTTAGGAAAACCCTTAACAATATAAAGCGAAAACGATTAATGAAAGTTCAATATGTAAAAGAAAATACTGATTAATAAATAAATTGAATTCAATATCTGTATATTTATAATTGGCTGCTCTTGCAGACAGGAACCTTCAGATGTGAGGTGGCAGCCAACAGATACATACATGCGTTCTACTTTATTATTAATATAGATTCATTACACTGCAATTATTATTATTATTCAATAACTCATTTAAAGAGGGTAGCATCACACGTTTTAGTAGTTGTTATTTTTTGTGTGAAATAAGTCTTAAAAACTAAGAGGAATAAGAATTTTCCTCTGGGAAAATTGTAAATATAATATTCAAAAGATCACAAGAGACTGGAACTGTCGCTTTAAAGCCCATACTCATGAATTATCCGTAAGAATACAAAAAAAAATTGAAGAAAAACAGTAGCATTTGCTATTCGAAGACCTGAATGTGTTTAAAATGCAACAAGAAATTCCTATAATCTAGGATATTGGTTTCCTCTGGTTTTATGTGTCAAATATTCTAATTAACCTTTCCGGTTACTTTTATATCATTAAAATTCGCCAAATATCTCGGGAAATATTTTAAAAGTCAAATAGAAACGACTTGCTAACACCTTTCATTTTTTGTTTAGGAATAATTTTCTAATCACAAACTTTTTTTCCTGTTACTTTAAACTTTTCAACTTTTAATGTGAAATGTATTTTTAAATGAGTCTATAATAAGGATCTTAACAAATTATGATATTTGCTACTCCATATTATATTTTCTTTACATTTTTCTTTTCATCTTTTAAAATATAAATTCATTTTATATTCATATCACAGAAAAAAACAATTTTAAATTTATTAGTATTTAGTCTGTCGGAGAAATTAAATTTGAAAGGGTTATGTATTTTATATATAAGAATTATGTATTTGTATATTATATAATTTATATACGTAATATTCGCTATATTTTTACATGTTTTTTAACTTTATTTTCTTCGTGCTTTTAAAGAGTGATATTTGGAATAAATATATATTTCTCATTTTTTAATATGCTAAAGGTTTCAATGTTTTTTTTACATTTGAATGCTGACGATTTCAATACTGAATTTTAATGATTTCAGGACTTAATAATCTGTTAATCGATTAATTTTATTAAATATTTTAATTCCATTTGAATGTCGCAGTTTCGTAGTGAATATTCAAAAATTATTTCTTGGTGAGTCTTAAATTAAGTACTGAAAAGCAGAAAAGGAATAATATTTAAAAAATCCAATTTTTACAGCAATAATAAAAAAGTGTTTTTAAAAATTATGAGTAAATAAAAAAATTATGTATTGTGAAAAAAACTGTTTTTAATTTTTATTCCTTTTGAAATGGAAATATATTTAAATATACTAATTTAGAATATGTAAAATAAATTTTCTTTCTATTTGCTACCAGTTTATTTTCTGAAATAAATATTTAATTATAACACAGTAATTTGGCTAAAAAGTTGTATAAAATTATTAATATCATGCAAATTTCACCTCGCTTTGAAATTTACTACGAAATGTACGATTAACAGCAGCAAAGTCCTTAAATTTTGATATGGGATCGTAAAAAAATATTCAGAATTTATTTTTATTTTTTTCTCTTGCAATTTTCTTTTCCGATTAATATTTCTTAGAAAATAATGCTTGTGATATGCAAACATTCGCTATTATTTTTCTTGAAAATAGAAATCTTTTCCTGTATTTTATCAACTCACTTACAGCATTTTTGAAAAACCAAAATTACGATGTTGAATACTAAACATATTCTATACGTAATACTTTACAAAAATCTAATTTTTTGTAATATCGCTTACTCTCTGCTGTTATTTGTATTTAGGTAATGGAGGAGGAGGAAGCCTTTTTCTTAAAATATGTATACTTGAACTTTTCCATCTCTCTTTATTTAATAATTCAATAACATAAATTTTTTGCTAAGCCATTATTGTATGTCTTTTTTTAAAGATAATCTGAGCCGGTCTCTTAAAAAAAATCGTTTTCTCTTGTTCTATTCAACTGCAGAAATCTGAACCGCGATAATAAATGGCTACAGTTGAAATGCAAATATGAGGGTGATCCTGAAATCTAAAAGCACATTCGTCCTTGGAGGGAAACTGAATATGATTTACATTCAAAGCATGTTCGCAATAATGTACACAAAAGCTCCTGTAGGAATTAAATAAAGATGCTAAATTGATGGGTCCTGTATGGAAATGAGAATTCTTTTTTTTTCACCGCAAAAAATATGAAAATGGTGACTCAACGTGGCAATACAAAAGGCAGCATTCTAGTTGTGCATTTTAATGGTAGCTAAGAAATGATTAACCTTTTAGAAATAAAAATGAAACTCATTTTTATTGAATCGAGATAGAAATTTCTAATTTTCTTTTTTGGGAATAATGAACTGTGTTTTTGAATATCATTATACACTTGTTTCATAATATGGAAATGAGACAGATTTCTGTTGGATGTCTGTTTTGCAATCAGTTTTCCCAAAAATGAAACTATTCAATAATGAAATCACAAAAAATATTAACTTTTTTTAAATCAATGATTATGGCACATTTTTAGTAATCTATGTTAATGATTTGAATTACAAAGTATAAAATCTTTCTTTGGTTAATTCCTGGATTTAACTTTATATTTATTTTAGCAGAGTACTTTTTTTAAATAGGTTTTTAATTAAAATTGTGGATTAGATTATCTGAATTAAATCTGGAATTGGTAATTATATCTGAAATTAGATAAAATTTCAAATTGCACTAAAAATTTTAAATAATTTAAACTATATTTAAAATTACATGTAGCTACTTGTAGCATAATATTGATTCTTTTTTAAATTTTATTTTAAAATCTATTATTTGTTGTCTTTAAGTAGAATTAACGCTTAATTAATCTTAAGAAACAGCAAAAAGAAATTTTAGATATTTTTTAAAAATAGATTCAAATTAAATTAATTAATTTAATTATTTTCGTTAGATTTTTTTGAGTTTGTTAAATTCATTAATACTTTTTTTATTTGCTAAACTAACTGCATTAAGAAAAATAAAAAAAAATTACATGAAGAAATTATGTTTATAAAATAATTCATGTTGTAACGAAAAAAAAAATGCATTAACATAAATATTAAGGTTAAAAAAATGTTTTAAAAAATTCATTCTTAATAATCTTTTCATTCTAAAAATCTTAATATTCTTTTATAATTTATATTAAGATTCAATCAAATTTATTTGGCAACTGTTACTAAGAAATGTTGACTCTAAATAGCCATGGCGCTTGAAAACCAATACTTTTCCTAATATGCATGAAACTAAGAATATTTAACATTTAAGATTTAAATTAATCGTAACAACAACATGAATGACAACAATACGGACTATAAATACTGATGTCGATAATAAAATGTCACAATACATCAAATTATCTGAAATCTAGCAAAAAAAAAACACGTCATTTATTTATACCGGTAAGTGGAAGAACGTTAAGGAAAAGAAAATTGATTAGTGCGTTGTTAGAATCTATTGAAGCATCTAAAACTCCCTTTTCTGCCAATTAACTTGAATCTGAGTGCAAAGTAGCTGACAATTAGTTGACTTATTGAATATTTTAATGTCAGTTTTTATATTGAACTTAATGTATCTGAAATTCGTTTTCTCTCTTAAAATCTGATATTTGTTATAATTACTCTTAATTTAAATTTATGCTCTGAGATTTTTGACGGTTTTCGACTCTTATTTTTTAAGTGAAAAAAAAAAGATTTTTATTTCTCTCTGCAGATGATTAAATGATTTTAATGCGAGGTCATGTGAGATATTTTTGGCAATCTTTTGTTACATTTATAATTCCCTTAGTTTTTAAAATATCGAAATGAACGAAATATTGTTTGAGAGAAGAAAATCCAAATACTGAAATATTGGCACCGAATCAAAAAATAATTTTGGATTTCACAGCGCAAAATGACAACTTATATATTTTTTATTTCTGCATTGCAATACCGATAAATAGATAATTGATAACCATTCCTACTATATTTAATATTGAGAAAAGTAGATGTTGCAATGGAGGCAAGGGGCCTCAGTGGCTAGGTGGAGCGTTCCGGCCGCAGGATTTCAGATTCGAAACATAATTTCATAGAAAACGAGTGCACATTTAATCAGCTCAGGGTCAAATGCCCGTCCTCTGGTTATGGAGCGGAAGTTTGACGTGGAGGGTTGTCCGCACATAAGTGTTTTTGTCACTTGATCAAGGTCAAAACTTATAATGTCCGTTCAAAATTGCACTTTGTTGCTATATCATTTAACATCTCACTACTCGTTATCTGACGCAGTGTAGGGATGCAAAATCCTTTGATTTTTTATATATAATCACATGAATTTTTAAAAAAATCAAATTGATATTAGAAAATTATAGAACATCACATGAATATTCATTAATTCTGATATAAATTATTGATTTGTATAGTTGTAACTGACATTTGCCTTTTTTTTTATTTGATTTGACATTTGTCACCCTTTTTGTTTGACTTTTGTTATTTTGCATGCGGGCAGTGTCATCATAGTAATATCACAATGAAAAAAGTCGCATTCTATATAATGTCTGATAGTACGTTTTTTGAAACAGTACGTTAACATAGCGATATCTTTTCCTTCTTTACGATCAGTAGTAAAAAATTCAATTTAATTAAATAAATATTCCAAATTAAGATGCAAAATTAAATTGAAGCAAAGCATTTTTACAAGAAAGTATTTTTTCATTGAATTTGAAATTAAAATTACACGTCATTCATTTTATATATTATTTAAATGGAGAAAAAAATAAATGTAGCAATATATTTGCAATTTTTTTATTGTTAAATCTGTCAAAAGTAATAATTTTTCTATTTGCATGTTATGTGAAAAATTATTTTCAAGCACATTATGTGAAAAATTATTTTCAAGCTCGTTATGTGAAAAATTATTTTCAATCACGTTATGTGAAAAATACGATTTTCATTTAAACGAACTCGTGATTATTATTTATTTATGTCCATCAATACAGTGCAGCTTTCAAAAGTCTTTTTTTTCGTCATAACAGCACAGACTTTTATACTGCTTTAAATCTTTAATAAAATCAGTTAACTTCTAACGTAAGTGATTATCTTTATAGTCATTTCTATTTCTCAAGTCCATATTTACTTTCAAAGATCTTTTAAAGAGGCAATGTTCCCTCTTAAAATAAGATAAGGTTTATAGATTTTTAAGTTATTGTTTTTCCTTGTAAAATTTTTTAATTAATTTAAATTCATATAATTTTGCAGAAAAGGTACATAAGATATCATGATTCTGGCGGTACTCCAAAAATTCTACAAAGTTATTTTTTTTTTTCGGATGATTAAGATTTAGAAATATATGGGAAAAAATACATTAATTGCTGCATAACTTTTACAGTATCCGACCGGAGATTTATTTTTTAAAATATTTGTTTAAAAAAAATAAATTATATGATGTTTTATATGATCATATTATGATAATATGATTCATCATATAATCATATGATTCCTGATGAATCATGATTATATGATGTTTTGTTATTAATAGGAGGATAAAATGATGAATAAAAGGGAAATTATTGAAGCGTTGAAGAAAAGGCATATTTTGATGTAAATTTTAACATTTATATACAAAAACTAGGATTGTTCTAGAGAAAAATAAATTGTTGCAGTTTTACATTTTTCTTTGTAACATTACATGTGTAACATATCGTTGAGTGTAACTAACTATTATCTAATAATTACATTCAAAAATAAAATATTTGTTCTTAAAATATGAAATTATCTATGAAATTTTGGATTTTTTATCCACAATATTTACATTAAACAATCATAAATCCACTTCTAGAGCATTCAGCATCAAATCTGTAGTTCATTACATTGTGCATAGCATAGTAAGCACTAATTATAAATTTCATTATTTTTTTTAGGTATGACGATACTCGTACAGTGGAATTATGAAAAAACTCATTCTTTAGAAAATGCATTGAATATTTTTAAATGCTTATTCGCATCACTTGCATGCCAATAGTTTGCTATAACTTGTCTTCTAATTGACATACTGACAAAAGAAATATATCACTAGAAACAGAAACGTGCCTATTTTTTGAAATTGCAAAAAAAAAATCCGAGTCGTCATCTAAATTTATATTTTTAATCTTGTCGGATAACTTAACTAGTATTTCTTCAACTTGATGAATTGGTAGCTTGCAGATAAACAAATATACTATATCCAGAAATATGTTTATATTAAAAAGAATATATGAATTTTGGGATGATATTTTCTCAGGCATTGTTACGGAATCATTCAAGGTAATGCTATTTCGTTTAATTATAAAACCTTGCAATTAGTTATTTCCTTCATAGACAATTTCTTCTTTAAAAATAAATAAACTCGGTAAATTCCATTTGTAAAAAACTAGTTATGATTTGAAGACAGACAATGCTTAAGTATTCCCTTTGTGTTCGGATCAAAGGTGAAATAATTGTAAAGTTTGACCTTCAGTTGAAGGAAGTGTAAATGCATAAAGAAATTACTGTAAACACGCTTTTTATTTCTTATGATTTCTTTAAATTCCAATCATTTTTGCGCCGGTTTGATTTTTTCAAGCCCACTGAAAACGAAAATTTTTCGCCTCAGGTTTTTTTCTCTGCAATTGAAAATTTCTTCCAATAATATCCGGATGTAGAGCTTACAGATAGTTTGATTTATTTTTTACCTTGATTTACCACACTCAAATGAAAAATTAATAATCAAATATTTAAATTATTTTTTTGCCATTTTTAATTATGTAATCTTTATTTTTATATCTTAAATTCCTTCATCTTTGTTGAAAATACTGTAAATTAATGTACCAAACGATATTAGTTATAATATAAACTTTTTTTTTTATTTAGCATTACATATATATGTTTTTTCTATGATACATTTTTTTTAAAAAAATTGTTTGAAATTCTGAACATGTCGTATGTATTTAAATTGTAGAACTCTTTAAGAAATATTAAAATATAACTAACAAAGTGATTAAAACGTTTTAAAAAATATTTTTTTCAATTCATTTTATAAATATTTTCAGCTTCTTACTTGCAACTACAATGACAGATTCTTAATTTCTTTTTCAATTAAAATTCAGTGCTTTTTCCAACATCTAAATAACAAAAATAACAGGTAGAAAAATAAGAAAAGAAAGTTAAGATCTTAATTTTGAAAATAATATTAAATCACTCTAAAGTTTTTAGTATAAACTTATGTTTGTTTAAAAATGAATCAAAAAACGGCATCAAATATATTGCTCTTACAATCATTCAATAAGCAACTATATATTAATTATTATATCTAACTGAACTCTACTTACAATGTTTTAAAATGGCCCTATTTTCCGAATATAAAACGAAAATGAATTCATTTTGGTTTGTACATTTTATATCTAATATTTGAGTAATGATTTAACTCTATTATTTTTCTGATTGGTTTTTTTTTTATTTAACTATGAAAAATTTACAATATCGTATCATCTTAATCAAATGATTATTGGAACTAGCCACCTTTGTCAATCAACTTGTTCTCTCAGAATATTGACTTTTCTAACAGTCAAATTATTAATAGGGAATATATTAATAAAAGTTTCACGTTGTTACTTAATAACATATGAATTAAATGGAATTAATTTGCTACAAATTTTTATTGGGTGAAATTAAAATGTATATATACTTTTGTTAAACTGTATAATTTTATTATTTCAAAAAATTCTTTGTAATATTATGAAATAAGTTATCCTGATTTATTAATCATTTCATAGAATCTCTAGTTATTTCATGGAATAACATAATGTATGAAACAACGAATTTTATGCTTTAATAATGTTAAATATTGTGATTACCTGTCTGGAGAAAGTCAAGTCAGTTAATTTCGCGCTAGATTAAACTGCCTGTGTGATAATAGAATCTTCATTTAGTTAACATATTTTTTTCTCTACGAGGCAATTCAAAACATTTTACCAGCACTTCTGAGTTAAAACAAGTTAAACAAAATTTGAATTTAAAATCCCATCAACATCAAACTAAAATTTATATTCTCCAGATTTTGAAATAAAGTACAGTACATTAAGGGAAGTCGCCCTTTTAAATCAATTCTATTGCCAAGAAATTCACTTGTCACAACAAATCATAAAATACTGTTATTACCGCCAACAACGTGATGTTTTTGATTTTCAACTTTCTCCGTCGCACTTGGGGGAAAACCCGAATTATTGCGAAAAATGACCTTCACGATCTTCCCCTGTCTGTCTGTCTCCTCTCGTTAACTATCATTTTCGCCTTCCATGACAAATTGGAAAGAAACGAGCTGACATCGCCATCTCTCGTATGAATAGTTGGCGACATCCTTTGGCAAACATTATCGTTTCTTCGACTTTTGAGGTTTCATTACTTTTAGTGTTAATAATAAAAAAATTAATTTATTCTGGGATAGGACATTGTGGCCTCTTGTCTCACAAGGTTTTCTTCTATATATCATTTATAAAAGTTTTAAAAAAAAGCTTTTTTTAAAAAACGTTTTCTCTAAATTACAAATGTTCATTCGATATAAATTTAGGAATTTTTTTAAATTTTTTAAATCATTCTCGTAATCTAAATATTATATTATAACCGATAATAAAAACAATTACTTTAATACTTCCATATATTTACAAAATATTAGCTCCAGCCATTTTACAAAACATCATTGTATAGTTGTCGAATTCTGTTTTATTTCTTTACTCGTTGCCACCGTTTGCATTTCTAATATAATAATAAATCAAATATTTATTTCGTGTGCGTGAACTTATTCGCATCGGATCCGTTGGTTCTGGTTCGTTGATTACAAGTGAGACATTTCTTTTCTAAACAGTAAATTTGATTTCCAAAGCTATGCAAGTTGCTCTTTTAAAAAATAATAATTTTTGGTTAAACATAAAATAACAATTAAATTTTATGATTATGAATTCTTAATTCAAATTATTCGATTAATGAATTTTTAGTAATAGAATATTATAAAATTTTACAAGAGCCAATTGGGAAAACTTTGTAAGTTATTTTGGAATACTGTTAACATCATCATATCTGCAGGTAAACAGACACGTTAATCTCATTTATGCGCCTTTGATAACTTTGTTGCTCAGATTTTTGACTTTTTATGCTATTAAATCCTTAATATGGTATGCATTGCATTAATTTCACCTTGTTTTTTGATACAACTGAAAAGAATTAATTTAATTAAATCAAACCGTCACTAATTACGTGGGTCGAAGTTTAAAAGTGTATATTCTGTGAAATAAAATTGGAAGTGACATTCCTTTATCAGAATTAATATTCAAAGAAAACGATTTTTTTTATCTTAACTTTAAAATTAACAAAAGCTCGCAATCGAACATTACGACAAATGAATCTGAATTTCAACATTATATTAAAAATATAGTTACATATTCTCTTGGCCACTATGTTTGGTGTTTTGTTCAAATACCGTAATCATGGACGAGTAAACCAGAAACTGGATTTCTACTTTGCTTAAAGAATCACTGGTAAAGCCTTGTTTTGAAAGCAACATAAGTAAGTGAAATTTAACTTCAACGAACCAGTGTATCATAGTTACAGACTGTATTGCATTTAAAAATTTTATTAAGAACATAAAGAAAACAATTCTATAAAAAAGAAATTGATAGTTTTTAAGGTGCAATTTTTTGAGATAACGATTATAAAAACAAAATAAATCATAACAATTATCCATCAAGCGACATTTAAACCTATTTCCGTGCTAAATTAAACTTTTTGTTTGATGCGTATTTCTTGATTTCTTTTACAACTTCTTTCTTCTAACTGAATGGAATTTTTGGTAACACGGCAAGCTCTCTCCAGAGCATTTCTAATAATATTTCGCAGTTCCATTATTTAGAGAGGCATTGAATAAGTACAGCTATAAAAACGTCCAATGAAGCAGTTGGAAATGTATGACGAACTGTTTACATTTGACAGTTGCCATTTGACTAAAAATAATAAAAGCGATTTCTGTGCGGTAGTTAATTTATATATATATATATATATATATATATAGATAGATAGATAGATAGATAGATAGATAGAGAGAGAGAGAGAAAGAGAGATTGTTTGTTTTGGGTTTACTTTCAAAGTGTGTAGAGTTATTTTAAAATTAGTCAATATTTTTCCGTCATGCATCAATATTTTTTTGAAACTTTACCAAATAAGCAATAAAAGAAATATAAACTTCAACTGTAACTAAAACACGAAAGGCTCGAAATTAGTTGTAAATATGAAGAAAATATTTTCACTAAACATGGTACCTCTTGTTTGCCAAATTTATTTCTTTTTCAAAAATTTCGAATAGATGAGATGTTTCTCATTATGTAGAAAATACCTTCAATATCACCATCATGCTTCAATTCTGAATCATTTTTACCGGAAACTCATATCATTCTTTATCTCCGAAAAAATATTTGAAGAATGTGAAAAAAAAAATGGCAAAATTCTGCGCCAAGTATTGTGCTGAGTCTCAAAATTAGTTCCGAAACAATTCCCAAAAGAGATTTTGATGCGCAAAAATGTAAGAGTAAACGTTTGTGTTGAGATTTTTTTTTTCTCCTTTTTTTTACCATCTTATACTCAATGACGTTGAAACGTTTCCCCCCCCCCTTTTTTTTTATTATTATTATGATTTTTCCGTAACGCAAGCCCTGGGTCCAGAAGCTTTTTTTTTTTTGAACAAACAGTTTTTCTGTCTTCCAGTCAGAATTTATTTTTCGCGTAAGACCTTCCAGTGTTTGTGGAGGAGAAAGAAAACAAGAGGCTTTACTCCTAAAAAGTTCGCGCTGCTTTTTATGTAGAATTTAATTTGAATACAATTTACTTTTTACTCTTGAAGAAAAGCAGTAATCCTGTGTTGTCCGTGCCTGTTTTTTTACCCCCTCAAGCCCCACTTTTCCATTACTCTAGTTTAGAGAAATTCGTTTTTCTTTGAAAAGTTTTTAAAAAAAACTATACATGAGCCACAAAATTTGAAAGAAATAATGTAATCACAGCAGAAGTTAATTTTTTTCTCCTCTTTTTTCAAATTCTGGTTTAAAGAAGGAGTTTACAAGAATTGTCAATGCGCTATTAAAAAAAATTCAAGTACCTCCTTGAATTTGCATTTAAGTGATTTTTTTAACTTATAGTATTATGTTGCACTTTTTAAGAGACAAATTATTTTATTTATACTGCAAAACTGTTCATGACTTGCTAATTTTTTTTCCTTCTTATTTTTTATGTTTATTTTATGCGACAGTGAATGGACACAGTTATGTTATTAAGAACCAAATTGAATGAAATATGAGCGATTATTTTCATGAAGTATTGAACAAAAATTTCAAAATCTGCATGGTGGATATAATATAATATCTATATAATTTTCTATAATATCCATATAATCTATATAATTTTTGAAAAGTCATGTTTATATAAGGAATTTCACATATTAAAAAAACAGTTTAAATTAATTAGTTTGAAATTTATAAAATTGCTGTGGTTTTTTTTTAAAGTTTACTATGTTAAAAAGAATCATTCCTATGGAAGCATTTATCACTCAAAATTACAAATTTCGATGAAAGTCTGAACTAAATTTGTTTATAAAAGATCCAGAAATTTTATTATTTTATTGCCTGGAACTGTACTGGCTACTCTGACGAAAAAATTTGAATCATCGGACGCAACAGCAACACTTGTGGGAACTGTAGTTGAGTTCTAAGGGCTACCACAGTACAACCCTTACCTAAGGAAATACTACCCGTCATCGATGGGAGGAGACAGAGTCCTACTTTTTAGCCACCAGAGTGTGGCCACCAGAGTGACGAGAACCAACAACCATACCGTAAGCTTCTCATTCTCAATTACAAGCTGCCCCTTCAGAGACTGCCTGGAACAGTAATGAAACTTTTAAATTTTACAGAAATATATAATCTTCCCATAACGATGCTAAAATGGCACAGTAAAACATCTCGCATTAGTTATTTTCTCTGAAAATATATACAAAATTGAATTGACGATTGTGCTTAGTCAAAATACCATGACAATATTTCTGCTTTTGAGCACGAATGCATTTATTTATATATGCTACAGTAAAATTTCAGATGTAAATTGAGTGAATATCCATTGTTTGTTTCTCTATAAATGTATTACTAAATTTCATTATCGATTTCTTGGCTTGTTGAATTTGTTATTCCCATATAATATCGTTTGTTTAATTACTGGATAAAACAAGGAACATTATTAGGCAATGGACAAATACCGATAAAAAGTTCATAAATGTATAAATTTTTTTAAGATAAGTAACAAAAATTGATATTTATAAATTTTGATATTATACTTCATCTTTTACCGACAAAAGCATTCATTTTCTTAGTTGAATATTTGTCTTTGTGTATGAAAATCATAATTCGACTATTTTAGAAAAATTTACTTAATCATGAATTTTTATAACTATGCAACTGCAATTTAATGAAAAACTTATCACTTTGAACGGACAGGCATTTTATAGAATGGTCGGCGTTTTTAAGCAAAATATGAAATGCGAGAATTATATCTTTTCCCTAAGCATTCTATAGAATGAAAAATGCTATTTAAGAAAAGTAAGAAAAAAAAAGATTTTGATAATCTATCCTTTTAACAGTTAATTATTTTAGAAACAATTTGTACACAAAATATCATTTTTATTAACTTCAAAGTTAGAAAATGTATGAATTTTTTGACGACACTTTAAGTATATATGTACATTATTGATTTCCTTTAAAAACGCACGCCTTGTAACAAAAAAGGCAATCTCTTCGGTAAACATGCCATTATCTTGTTGATTTAATCCATCATCAAATACCATCTCATCCATGCTTTTGAAGCAGTTTTTTTTTTCCTTGCATCGGAGATGGATTACATACTTTACCGATGTGGCATCCTATTGAATGCATAGGAAATGTATGAAATATATAATCGTTTCGGTTCAGTTTCCGGCATTCTATAAAATGCCTAAATTATTCCATAGAATGATAACTTTGATACATTGTCAATTACATGAAGGAAATCATGCGCACTTAGGTCTTCGTTGAGTACATTTCCTATAACTTTTTATATAAAGAAAATGCAAATATTGCACTTTGACTCTTTCTTATTTTCGAAGAAATATGGATTATTTCACCTTCATCTCATTTAATTTCTTCTTATTTCTTTAATCAGTAAGCTTTTTTTCTTACTAAATCGTAATTACATACAATTCCAGAGCATTTACCCATCCAGAACCATTGTCTCTCCCACTAGATCTGATTTCATCCATCATCCTGAAGCTCATCAGCCAAAGAAACTCATTCTTCCCCAATTCATTATCCAGTCACGATTCGAATCGCTATTTTACTTCGACCTTGTTAGGAATCCATTGATTAACCTTCCTTTATAAAGCAAAAGTGCATTTTATTTGCAGCACCAGACTGCAGCCTGAATGACAATGAACTACTTAATGGATGAATTTTCTTCGTACCCTGACTATCTTCATCCTGGGTAATAATAAAGCTTCGCTGCATCGGTTAATAGCGCTGTAAATAAGTGTTATTGAAACGCTTTGATTCTCTTTTATTACAGTTTCACTGGTGATAGTTAGCGAACGCATTCCATTCAGATTCTTCCTGAATCGTTCATGGTCTGAATGAACCATTAACTCAGAATCGATTTATCTTAACGTTTTATGGAAATTTGATGAATTCGTTTTGACAATACAATTCTTACTACTTTTATTCGTCCACAATAATAGTAATAATAATATAAAATAGATAATATAAATCTACAATACAAATATGAACAATAATATCTACATTTAGTTTCTCTACATCTATTTATTTTCTCTACAATAATAATAATATCTCTATTAAAATTCTGGTTTCTATGTTGAGCAAAGTTTTGATCTTTCAATCTTTAAATCACATGATTTTAGACTTTATATTTTTATATTCGTATTTTTTTAATAAAAAGTTCATAAATGATTATCAGAATATTAGAGGACTGAAATTATCTATATAACTTGTGTAACTATATAGCATGAATATAACACAGTGCCTTGGAAACTCGGTCTCAACATGAACCAGGAAGCGGAGGATTTCCAGGTTCTAAGCTAATTTTCATGGCGTATGCTTAATCTATTGGTGCCAAATGACCAGCCGCTGGTGTGGATTGGATTGTTGGTTTTATTGGCAAAAGAGCCAGAAAAGGCTATACTGCACCATGCATATGGTCAATAAAAAACAAAAGAATAAAAATTCAAACAGCTTTCAGTAAAAAAAGGTTAATAAAAGTCTATGATGAAACTCTGGATCAATTCAATGATGCGTCAGACAAAAAAAAATGAAATTTAGATAAAATGGTAAAAAGCGATTGCTTCCGAAAATCTAAAAAGGTTTTCGTGAGGATTTTCACCCAATAGCGTTAGCATGTCCAATGATGAGGAGTTAAAAAAATGCAAACGATGAAAATTAAAATCAGGACATTCTATTAAAATATGAAGAATTGTTAAAATTGCTTAGCATTTGGAGCACAAAAGAGCTCGATCACTTAATAAAAGATGTTTATGCGTTAAGCGAGTGTGACCAGTGTAGAGTCTAGTCAATTTGACATCTAGCTCAAGCATTGGAAGACAAGGCCATGATTTAATAAATGGTTTTATATAGTGTAATTAATTATTAGTCTGTTGGCTTCATGATTTTTCCCATAACGAACAAATGCGTTTTGCGAAAATGTTCTTCGCGTTGTATGAACAATGTGGCTGTTTTGGCAGCATTGTTAGCCAGTCCATTTCCAGCTATACCTACATGACCCGGAATCCAGCAGAATAATATTTTATAACCTCTTTTTTGAAGAGTTGTTAAAAGACATAAGATTTCCAAAGCAAAGAGATGAATTCGAATGTGAAAATGGGAATGTGTTTCTAAGGAACTCATGCTGCAGGTATAAATGCAAAATTTGCATTCGGTGCTGAGATAAACTTTCTGTAAAGCATAAAAAATTGCCACCAACTCAGCAGATAAAACAGAAAAGGATGCATATAGAGTGTACCTGGTGTGGAAGAGAAGTTTGTAGAAGGCGGGAATTCTCATTTGAAGATCTCATAACCTGATCATAGTTTAAAAGAATAAGGGTTATCCAAACAGAGCTCTCATATGGTTCCGAAATAAGACATTAATAAAACAAAAACAAAAAAAATTCCTCTGCGCAAGCTGGGAGGCAAATGTAAATAGATTCCTTTGCATTTAAGTTACTATCTAGCAACCTATATTGTTGATTTTAGAAACCGTCTAATTTAGGACTTGAAAATATCTTTTCAGCCCCCAGCTTCTAATATATTGGAGTTATCGAAAAACTTTAAAAACAAAAGTTATTCGTTTTAATGAGGAGATAATTTGGTTAATTAGATTTGTTTTTCTATCTTCATTATTAAGAAAGTTGTAGCAAAATAAAAACTTCAATCCTCCACATTTCCACCCCCTTTGAGCTGGATGGGCCATTTACGAATTCGTCCGAGATTTTTACATTTCTAACAACATAATTCAAGCCAGAAAATAATTAATAAAATGAGAATGATTTATGGAATACATGAAAGTTAAAGATTTTGACTTTTGATTTCTTTTCTTTTATTCTTTTTTTTTCATCCTACCTGAGGTGATGCTGGCCAATTCAATAAGCCGTATTCAAATCGTCGCTTTGTCTTGTGCTTGTTCTGTTCCTCGTTTAATATTAAAAAAAATTACGAAAATGCTGTCATTCAATATATTGACAATTATTCATTAAATAAATATGATGACAATTATCCTCTGTATTTAAAAGCGAAGGAATTACCAATATTTTAATTGAGAAATGTCCTCATAAGTCATAATGTAGTTAAAATTATTATTTCACAAAAATACTTTTATAGTGCAGTATATGACTTTCGTTCGTTTTTACTTAGAAATGGTTATCTTTAGCAATTCTGGGATTTTTTTTGTCATCACTAGCGCTTATGATAAGATTACGAAATCTTGTTGCTATGAGAGAGCTGTAACAAATATCACTCAAATACAAATTGGATACAGAAATTTTTTCACATCCTGTATCTAATTGTGGAAAAAAAAAACTAAAGTTAAATCGCTATAAAACTAGAGAGTGTGATCTTCTCCAAACTTTTATATAAAAAAAGATGCTATCGCCCTTCCCAATTAAAAATTTAGGATTCTTATTTGCTAATAATGAAATTATTTGATGAATAGTTCATGAATGACTGTCGAAATTCGATGCGTGTTGTAAGCTGCGGATCATGCAAAAAAATTTCTTCTATAGATGTGAAAAATATAATATAAATTTTCGTATCTCTATACTTTTAAAAGATAAATTACCTATCTTTCATCCTCATAAATATTAATTTTGAACCGGGAAATGCAATGAAACGTTTTGTAAAAAGAAGCAATTAAAAGGCGATATAATTCGAAATCCATTAAATAAAATACTTTAAACAGAAGAACGCTATTTAATATCTTGAAACTCCAGCTGCCAAAATTCCCTTATGTTTAATTAAATCAATATCAAAGAACCAAATAGATACTGAATAACATTTTATTAAACGATAAAAGATTCGGAATTTTATGAATTATGCATGTATTATTTAGATTATTTATATAATAATCATTTAGTAGCAATGTATCATTATCAACAGTGTATCATTTAGAAGTTTGTTATCAAAATATTTAAAGTATTTTTTGTTTCTTGATAACATTAATAACAGAAACATTGATAATAATACAACTTTGAAAAGGAATACCTGATGAATTAGTATCTTACAGATTAGTAACTAATGAATTAGCAAATAACAGAAAATTCAATGAATTAGAAAATCATATACTACTTTAAAAAGTAAATTTCGTTTAAAGCAATGTTTGCAAATGGTAATATTTAAAACGTTAATTCTTTTCCTCCTGTTCAATATTTTTTAAATAGAAATAGAAATAGAAGGTATACGAAATTAACTCTAGCTATTTTTAAGCCTATGCATTATATCTTGCACTTTCCAACTCCATTATTTTTAAACCAAAGGACTTCATAAAATATTACTAAACCTATGCAGTACTCTGGAGGACCTACAAGTTGAGAAAGTGTATAGGCAGAGTGAGAAAGTGTATAGGCACTTAGGACTCAGGCGCTTTAAACGAATTGCTTTCGCTGCAATATTTTAAGCACTATTCCTCGAATCGATTCCCTTGTTTCAGACTCATTAATGTGATTCATTAGCCTCTCTGTGAATCAATAGTTCCCTCTCAACGGATTCGCATGCCACGGGGCGGTTTCCAGCAGCGAACTGAGTTGAGAAACACTGTTTCGGGAACACCCTCGGCTCGAAGAATTTTGTTCTGCATAGTCACAGAGGATCTGATTATGGGTTGTAAAGTAGTCTGCTCCTGTATGGGCGTAAATGGTGTCTTTATGCAAGAATATTCACATACAGGGCAAGTCGGGAACTGCTAATTATCTTTATGAACGGTGGAGACACTGTTACAAATTTATTTTTCCTCTACTCCGGAATATAACAAATGTTATATCACTAACTTTTCAGGATACGACTTTCACACGGAAATAATCAGTCTTGTCTCCTAATTAGCTTGTAGATAAATTTGTCCCTTCCCTTGCTTGTATGTGGACTACTGGATTCAGACGTGAGTATGGCTAAGGAATATAAATGAGAAGTCAAAAGATATGGATTCTGTCTTCAAGCTTGTAATTTTAAGTATCATTATTCAAAAACTGATAGACCGATATGAACTTTAGAAATGAATTGTTCGCTGAGGGCGGATAAGTTTTAAATCAGGTCCTTTCATGAGGGTCATTTACTAAGAATCTGATCAGGTACTTAAGCACTCCGAGATATTAAGAAAAGAAGCGCTTTTTTCTGTATGATGATTTAGCTAGAGATTTCAGATCTGCAATAAAATCAGACTAAAAACAAAATAACAATAAAAACGCAATGTTATGCTTCTACGATCATTTTTATTGTAAGAGACGAAAAAAATATTTTTTCAAACCACTTGGAATCCCATTTTTTTAACGAAATTTATTTTTATTCCTTTTTTAAATTTGAAAATTTTTAATTGATGAAAAATAATAAAAATGCAGCGAATGAAGCCAATACAGCACTCCAACCATGCAATGAGAAGTAATTACAAACATAATAATTTTTAAAAAATAAGAATTAAAAAAAAGATATTTTTGAAGTAGAATCTGGAAACAAAATTTTTAAAAAAACGTAATGGTAATGTCCAGGGAACTTTTTCAATAAAGAAACCTTAAACGAATGGAGCGAGAAAAAAAATTTGAAAAAGAAAAATTTATTGTATTTGTTCAGTTACGACAAATAACACCGGATTTTGAGGCCGTATAGGATTTCCTTATTTTTGCATTTTGGATGTTGTCACTATTTATTTCTTTCATTTTCTGTATTTAATCTTTATTTCAAAGATATTTTATTGAATTTTTAGTTATATGATAACTATTAATAGTCAATGCAGGAATACTTTTCACGTATTTACCAATATTTTTTATATGAAAGAGTTTTTGTTAACGGAATGCCGTTTTTTGACGATCTAATGAATGACCATTTTTATTTTTTTAAACTCTATAACCATTTAGACCATTTCGAAAATCCTAAAGGAGCAAGTCCCTTTAAAAGCGGTAATTTTCAAGGAATTTCTCGTTTTATTTTTCTCTATTAATACAAAAAAATTAAAATAAAAACTGCTGAAATCTGTACCTAAAGGAGCGAAATGTACAAAAGAAGGTGAGGCAGAATATAAACCTTCTGCAGAAATAAATGTAGGTTTCTCTCCAGAAATAGAAGAAAAGGCATTGTTAAAACGAGGCAGGTCTGCTTCCAGCACATTTTAGACTCGATCTCATAAGCGTATAATTGAAAACTTTAAGAATTTTAATTGATCTTGTTGAGTTTTGGAAGTCAAACGACTTCCTTAAACTACAGATCACGTAGTGGGTTTCCATCTAGACTTTTACCAGTTTATACCAGTATAAATTGTGGTTACAATAAAAAAAATAATTCATTTCGAATGTCTTTGAAAGCATTTTGAAACTAAATAAACTATAGTTGACATAGATTTTTATTCTTTCCGAAGTTCATCTTTCCTGTTGAATCAATGAATCAAGGGGGGGGGGGAGATATACATCATTGAAAAGATGAATTCTTAAATTTATTATAATATGTTTCGTGTAATATTGTAACACTTTTGTACTACAATATTTTTCGCTTCATTCAAAAAGGTGGCATCATTGAAATGGATTTTTAAATTTATGATAATGGGTTTTTCGTAATATTGTAACACCTTTGTGCCACAATATTTTTCGTATAATTGAAAAGGGTGATATCATTAAAAAGATGGATTTTTAAATTATGATAACGTGTTTTGTGTAATATTATAACCCTTTTGTGCCACAATATTCTTCGGATCATTGAAAAGATGGATTTTTAAATTTATGATAATGTGTTTTGAGTAATATTGTAACACTTTTTTGCTAGAATATTCTTCAGATCATTGAAAAGATGGATTTTTAAATTTATGATAAATATAAATTTTGAGTAATATTATAAAATTTTTGTGCTGCAATATTCGGGAAAAACCTCAAAAGTTCACTGCTTTGAGGTTCACATTAATACTATATCCCAAAGTGTAAATGTGCAGATATTGGTTGCTTAAGATCAAACGACCTTTCTTGTTGGGCTCCAACACGCATGCGCACACATTCTTCTATATTACAAGCGATATGAGTTAATTAAACACATAAACTGAAGATGCAGTAGAACAAGAAATTCATGAAAAAACAGGTACCATTCAACTTAAGAAGATACCGAAAGTACTTTGCACTTTGTTAGCACAAAAGATATGGTAAATGGCACGGATGATTATCCTCCAAAGTCTTATGTCCACACTGACAAAGGAATCAAAAGAAAGCCTGCTGGTGATTAATCACAGATCCAATTCACCAATCAGATAGACTCATTGTTTATCCAAACAACGCTGTTTAGCAGGCAATTAATAACTCTCCAAACAATGCCAGTCATTAACACAGCTTGGAATCAAGAAACTTCAAGCAGGCGCTTGAAAAACTCCTTATCCGCTTTTTTTAAGCTTAAGATTCATTTGACTGCTTAATGACTAATTTCGAATCCAGTGCGATGTACTTGAATTTCAAAAGAATAGTTTAACAACACACATATCTCCGACAAAGAGATTAAAAAATTAAGTTGTATGATCATTAATTCTTTTCAATAACGTCTGTTAATTCCACTTAGTTATTTTGTTATGATTCCGATATAATTAAAGATTTTGGATCATTGGCTTAGAAAATTCGAAAACTGAAGTAATTATAACTATTATTATAACTTAACCAAATTTTTGCATTTACATCATGAGATAAATAAAGTCCCTAACTAGCGTTACAATCTTTATCAAAAGGAACAAATCCAAATCAGACTTCATCTAATTCGATTCGCTGTTCTGCGACACAAGATGTGCATTTTTCTAAAATTAAACTGTAACATTTGAGGCTTATAGCGTATGACAGTGTTTTCTTGAAGATAAAAGTAAATTTTATCATCTTAAGTATTCAAATGTATTTTCATCATTGCATTTCTTCAATTAGAAGATAGAAATTCTCTTTGCAAATCCTGAAAAAGCAAACTTTCGCCTGTATTTATATATTTTTGTATCTTTCTATTTTTACAAAAAGCCAGAAAGTGCCAGTGATAATACAAAATTGCATTCTTTTCTTTCAAATTAATTATGCTTTCCTCAAATAACTATTAAGTTTCTCCTTTTTTTTTGTAATATTTTCATGTTTCTCAATCTATAATTATGCAAGAATTACTTTTAACTCCGGAAAAATAACTTTTGATATTTAAATCTGAATTTTTGATTTAAAAAATAATTTTTAAATATTAAAAAATGTCGTTTTGTAAGAAAAATTTAACATTTTTTTAATCCTAAAAAATCTAATGAATGATTTTCTGTTCATTCTTTTGCTTTAAAGTTAGAAAAAAATATTTTAGTTTTAAATTGTGTGAATATAACACCGAATCTAATTCAGTATATTGGAAATCAATTATTTATATGAATATGTTTTCTGTAGTGACAAAACAATTTTATTTCCTAAACAGACATATATATTTTTTTTCTACAAGAAGAAACTGACATCAGATTATTCTGAGATAAAATATAACAAACGAAAATCAGCGTCTTTTCTATTTTTCTGCAACAAAACGTTAGTTAAACTAGTTCCCTTAACTAAGTTAGTTAAACTAGTTAAACTTCAAGTTCCATTTCTAATTCATATAGAATGAAATAGGTAGTGAAATTATCGGTATGAGTACATTCGACTACCAATAATTCTTTTTAAAATGTTTTATTTAAATGAGCAAAACATTTTTAAAGACAAATCTATTTTATTTTTTATCATGTTTAAAAATTTAAAAGAATAAAATTAATATCAAAATATAAGTTTTTAAAAATTATTCTATATTTCAAAAAATGTATTGAAAATATTCATGGGAAAATTTCTGTGAATATTTTTTTTAAAAAGTAGCATCCAGGTGAAAGTTTGTAAAAACAGCCTTTTTATTTTATAAATTTTTTATAATAAAAAATGCAAATATGATTCTTAAAAGCTAAAATATTTCTAGACACTATGAATAAAATCTTAATATATAAAATTCATTTCATTTGCATCAGTTTATTAGTTAACTGAATGTTTAAGAACAGAATGCTAATTTGCAATCTTCACAACGTTTCAGAATGATAAATTTTGAATTTTCTGTGCAGTCGTAAAATGAACAAATATTTTTTGTTCTATCAATTATCCTTTTTAATTATAATAAACCTTTCTTCAGTCTGTTTGATAGTTTCTTATATAACTGCCAGAAATATAATTTTTAATGAAAAAATTATTGGACGTTAACGTGGAAATTTGTGGCATTTTCTTGCTTTTATAATATATATTAAAATTTGAAGAGTTGATGCTTTGCATTAACCCTTACCACTCCTATATAAAATCTGACTACCATTATACAGGATGTATCGTTTTTACATTCATGTTAAATAATTATTATTACAAAGCAAATACTTTCGCGTTAATTTTTAGGAATTATAATAAACAAACAAACAACTTTGTGATTTCTAATCATTAAATGGAATCATTATACCCACATGTATATAAAAATAATGTCTCATTATTTCCCAATTGCAAAAGTTTAATTTAAATTTTATTATATATATTTTATTCGATGATTTTATTCAAGATTTTATCGCTTAAATTGACTATTGAATATTTCAGTTGGATCAAAGTCTGGTTCATGCGCAATAGGACTACGCCATATATAATATATATTCGTATTATTCAATATATAATATATGAATAATACGAATGGAATTTTTTATGTGGATTAAATAAACTACTAAAATGCATTAGAAAATAGATAAAAATTATTGATTAATCTTTAGGTACGTAATCTCAAAAGTATAATTTTAAACGAGGGCGCTCATCTCTTTTCAAGTCTTTCTAAAATGAAATATGTTGTCCTTTTCTTTCCCCGTGAGATACACTTATATTTTTCTTTACTCTTTAACATAAAATTATGACATCCCCTTTGTAGTGAGGAAATGTTGTAGAGATGTAAAACTAAATACTGGGGGATTAGCTGACAGATGGATTAAAAGGAATAAAATCCGTATTCGAAAGAAAAATCCATTATTGATGCAGAATCCGTACTACCTAAACATTAATTTTATTATAGAAATGCGAATCTCAGATACTTATTATGAAGACACGCCATAAAGTTAATAAGGTGTTAAAGTAGTTAATTCATCATGATTAAGTGTTTTACTGTACTACTTTTAATGTGTATAATAAACCTCATTATCTCTTAACAAGGCTTAATCTACTGCCTGTGCTACGAAGATGACATAATTATCTGAAAAATATAATTAACAGAGTTGGAAATAGTTCCAGCAGGATCAATTTCTCTTCTTGCGAAAGCTGTCCTCCCAAATGGATGTGGAGACGGGGATAAGGGGGTGATAAAACGGCCACCCCATCCATCAAAACATTTCTTCTCGCACGTGAAGCGGAAGAGGTGGCAAGACAATCCTCTCCTCATCCCCGCCCCAGGAAGGTGTCCAAAGGTCGACGTGAGAATTCATGAGACTGGAAGAGAAACATCCCAATATCGTCTGAATGTCGCCATTTCTCGAAATGTCGTCTGAAAGGCAGAAATTAGTAGAGTTGAACTAATATCTGTCAGTGAAAAATTATGTGCAGACGGACAGAAATTAACTGCAGTCGTACTTCGCTATGACAACAATGAAGGGGAGATCCCATATAATTTGAAATAATGAATTCTATATGTAAATTTTTCATGCAATTGAAACCTATGCATTGAATGTGGAAATGTTTTGATAAGATAAATTTAAACTATTTCGCTAGAAGTTTCGTTGATATTAAACATTTACAACAATTCTTCTTTTTAGTATAAAACACTTGCAACATTCTCGATATCTACAGCAATGCTTCTAGAACTATTGGTCCTGACCTTCTAGTGACCTTCACATTATTAAATTTTAAGACTGCGAAAACGCTTATTGGAGTGCTTTTACTAGTAACTTTCATTAAATCATATAACTATATTGTTGGAACCAATTCAATAAAATTTTACGAATAAATACATTTAACCAAATTTTTACAGATTATCTTTATTAAAACTTTATTTTTCTACGTCACCATACACCTGGCAAAAAGAAAAGTGTTTTCATCCATAAATGGGAGTCATTGGGTGTTTTTTGATATCCGAAATGGATGTTAAATAGAAAATGTCAAAAAGCTCCAAAAGGTCTCACTATCTCGGAGATTTTTTTTCCTTCTTGGGAAAACTATTCTTCCGTTTATTCATTACAGAACTTCTTAATTCATATAATATTATTATAAAATGTTATAATGAATTTATAAACAATATTTATGTACCACACTAATTAAAAATGATATTCTTTACTAAATATTATAATATCTGGTTGTTTATAACAATTTTTACACAAAAAACTATTTTGAAGTTAAAAGAATACGGAATGGCTTGATCAAAATAAAAACCAAGGTCTTCAATTCTCTTTTCTCTGATTTGGTTCCAGAATTAGCTTTTATCTATTCCCATCAAATTCAAAACAAAAACAAAAAAATTTCAAGCATAAAAAGTAAAGTTTGTTTTACATAAAAAAATTTTTGATGTCATGCATTACTGCAGAACGGTTTGCTTACAGTAATTTTTTGTTTCCATATTACAAGTTGACGTAGCACCCGGGAGTCAAGAAAGGAATTCAGAGAATGCCACTTGAGATAATACATTAAAATATTTTTGTAACTTTTTAACGTGAAATATCATGGGAAAGATACAATAATACCATTTATCCCTGGCTTTTTTTACAATTGCTAAATCATTGATTTCGATTCTCTTTCTATAGCGCAAATGCACTCTTTCAATAAGGCGATGCTCTTTCAATAGCGCAAATGCACTCTTTCAATAGCGCGACACAACCTTACAGTCGCGTATTTTTCACAATATTAACAGAAGATAAAATCATTTGCAATAGCCCGACAACCCAATCTTACTCAACAAACGCTTTCATAAGGTCTAATAACAATGAATGTCTTACTACTCTGACATCTGTTCCCACTGAGGAGAGGGGGCACCTCAAAAAGAGGATGAGAAACTTCTGGCATGATCGTTGGTTCTCACCATCCTGGTGGATAGAGAAACAGATGGGGGTTGGCTACCTCCCATGGATGGCAGGACGTACTCCCCACGGGAAGGGTTATGCAGTGACCGGTCCTTAAGGACTCAACCATAGTTCCCGCCTGTCCAAGCTTCTGGCATGATGGTTGGTTCTCACCACTCTGGTGGATACAGAAAAAGATGGGGGGTGGCTACCTCCCATGCACGGCAGGGCATACTCCCCACGGGAAGGGTTATGCCGTGACCGGTCCTTAAGGACTCAACCATAGTTCCCACCCGATCATTCAGCTTTATACATGTGCCTTATGGCGGGTCGGAGTAATCAAATTGTGATTACTCTAACATCTGGTGTACTACATGATTTCGAAAAACTTCAGGGTGAATTAATATGTAATAGAAAAGTTTAATATGCTTAAAATTTTCTTTTATTTATTAATATTTCCTCTTCTATTAAATGATAACACTTCAAATGCTAGAAGTACTACATAACGATTTCCCATAGTTCTGTTTCTCATTAAAAAAAGTTGTCTTTAAAAACAAGCTTTCTTGTTATTCTTTCAGTACTCTACGAAACATAGATGTAATCGAAACAAAAACAATTTCTCCATTCAGACTCATTCTCTTCGAACAACAGATGAGTACCATGATTATGTTCAACGAGTAAATATTATAATCACCGCCATTTAAGAGAAAAGTGGTGTTTTTCTAGATTTTTCAGCATTGTGTTTGATGATATGCTTCTATACCAAAATAACCATTAACTCAACGACTTCTTAATTCCTTAAACTACACTAAATCGGTTATTGCCATGCCTTCTCAACAATAATGTTTTCCTTATTCGATTACTGCTCTGTAAACTCTGTCATTTCTCAACGTCAACAATCGCCAACCGGCGCGTTTGGTTCAAGGCGCCGCGTCCATCCATCGAATCGGTCGTAAAACCATGTATTGATTAGATTTTGAAATTCCCACCGGGGACGCCAGGAGGGATTGCATTAAACAATTTACAATCACGCATGACCGGACAGAGGAGCTGAAATGAGTATTATTGTAGCGAGTAAACACGCAGGTTAGCACCGATCTTTCGTGTTTGGCCGTGAGAAAGTGTTCGTGGGAGCGGAACGGAGAGAGAAAAAAGTGATTTTTATGGTCTTGAATTATGCAATGAGAACAGTTAGTTTGAAAGTTAAGGGAATGTAAACTGTGCTGATGAGCGTGTTGTAGTAGCTAAACATTCAGAATCGAAACAGATTTAGTTTTGAGAGTAGAATTGTAGATTATGAAAAAAACCGTTTCATTTCTAGATAAACCGATAATTGTCATGAAAACATAAAATAAACCGAGATGATATGAAAGCGATGAGCTTTGCAAGTTTTGCAACACATTTTATTAAATTTTCTTATTCAGTTTTCTGTACTATTTTTCTTTAGCTTAAGGCCAAATGGTATCTGAAATATCTTTTTATAAAAGGATTTTTTAGATAAATCAGAAAATATTTTCCTCTTTCTCCACGTCACTGAAAAATAAAGCAGACACTGAATGCAAGATTTGATCTTGATTTACTTCATTAGAAAACTATACCTATTCACCAAGCAGGACTAGGGAGTAATGTTATATAAGAGACATTGTAGATTATTGCTTTTAGACGAATGAAACGACTATCTTATAACTTTAAGCGAGCAATTCTTGTATATATATATATATATATATATATATATATATATATATATATCGTGTATTTTGGAAACGACTTTAACGATTTGGATCAAATTTTATATTTAGACAAGGTTTTATTTATCATATTTATCCATATAGGTAAAACGGGATTTTACACACACGCACACAAAATTTATAATTAACTATTAGAGCCTTTTTCTATCTGCTCTCATACTCAAAATATCATATAGCACTATCTCATAAATGTTTGTGGTGCTTACATTTTTGACATAGGATGACAACCTATTGATATCTCAAAATTTATAATTAACTATTAGAGCCTTTTTCTATCCGCTCTCATATTCAAAATATCATATAGCACTATCTCATAAATGTTTGTGGTGCTTACATTTTTGACATAGGATGACAACCTATTGATATTTCAAAATTTATAATTAACTATTAGAGCCTTTTCTATCTTCTCTCATACTCAAAATATCATATAGCACTATCTCATAAATGTTTGTGGTGCTTACATTTTTGACATAGTATGACAACCTATTGATATCACAAAATTTATAATTAACTATTAGAGCCTTTTTCTATCTGCTCTCATACTCAAAATATCATATAGCACTATCTCATAAATGTTTGTGGTGCTTACATTTTTGACATAGTATGACAACCTATTGGTATCTCGAAATTTTGTGAGAGGGCGCTGTTGGATGTGAGATGAGGTAAGATTGAAAAACATTCATATGTAATTAGTATGTGATTCGTATCTAAATATTTTCTTCAATAAAACATGATTTTACAACGAAAAAAAAAGCCGAGTAAAGCTTGGTGTCTCAGAGATTTATTATTATTAAACCATCGAGATAGAATTAATTTGATAAGGTTTACAAATAAACAACAACCTCTCAAAAGAAGAATCCAAGTGGGGAAAAATCAGAAAGAAAGGATATTAACAAAAAACTTGTCCTAGAAATGTCTTCATAAAATTTAAAGTCATTCCTCAATGACGATGTCATGCCTTCATTCTTGCAAAAATTCATTATAATCTTCATTATCCGTGCCATGGATCTTTTATTTTATGCAATATTTTGGCACTAGATTGATAAATTTCTTTCGCAATGCAGTTGTTGTAATTTGTTATATGCAAAATTAAGATTCCTAAAGGTGACTGAAATTCGAAAATCAAATCCTACAAGAATTCGCCGTGTGCGTTTCAGAGCGGAATTTGAAGGACAAATATCCTGAAAGTTCTACCTAGGCTCCGAAAGGGAATATAATCTAATGTGGTTATTGCCATATGACCAAGAGTAAAAATTTTAATTCCTTCCGGTCATGTTTTCTCAGAACTAGACGTTGATATAATTGACCTAAGTTGATAAAAAAATTAAGTTCTAGTACTTGAACTTACATCCACTAAGAAAAGGTTTATCGTTCAAGCATTTAATGCTTGCAAGTACGATATGACAATGAAGTGTAACAAGAAGGCCAAATGCATATTGATATATCGAGGCAAATTTATGTAACATACAGATTTAGTATGCAAACGTATACCCCAGGAACGCTTTAGGAAAAAATAGAATTGTAATTTCCGTATTATATGAATAAAGGGTGAACAACTTAGAAAAAAATGTGAAATGTTTGCAAATTATAACTGTTCTAGTTAATAATGAGGTGTGTTTATTTGAATTAAAAATGTTGTGACAAGGCGAATTAAAAGCAAATTATTATGTTATTGTGGTCGTTTCGAAATTTCAGATTGTTATTGATCAGTAGTTTGATACTTGTAATACATGATTCAATATGCAGAATTATTACTTTCAGTTTATCTTGCCATTATGGAAATTTTGTTTGTTCGTATAATAATCTTAGAAAACTTAATTTTAGTGATTTATTCGTATTGACTTAATGATATTAACATTTGTTCTCCATTCTATTTAATTTAAAAAATTATAAAATTCGTTAATGTACCCTAAAAATCTAACAATTAAAATTAAATATAAGTCTTGACAGAAGCTGTGAAAATCGTTTTTAATATACAATTAAAAAGGTTTCATTTCTAATTACTAAATGAATTGATTTTCCTATTTCAGAAATGTAAACAAACCAATAAAAAATAATACTAAAATTAATAAAAATTGTGGCGCGAATTTTACAAATTTGACGTAATTTGTAAAAAAAAAAAAAAAAAAAAAAATCCCTCTTCCCCAACTTGGCACTGAGCCACACAGTACATCTAAATGAAGAGCTTAATAGAAAATAATCACCGGCCCATTCACAAAAAATTTTCTTAGGAAGTAGGACACGCACCCCAAGCGGCTGCGGTGGTCTGGAAGTAAGACCTCGGCTTCAGAGACGGAAAGTTTCAGGTTCGAGACTCGACTCCACCAAAGAACTGCCGTGTAAGCGGGGCTGTTGCGCGTTAAATTAATAGAGGAAAACGTCCACCCGTTGGTGTGTGCGGGAGCTTGGAGAAGAGGTGCCAACTCAGACGATATCCTCGTCATCCGATAGCAGTTCAAAATTGTGAGGTTTGTCCCAAAGCAGTCCAAGTGCTGTTTTAACGCGCATTAGTCCCGTTAATATATTTCAGCTGAACAGATGACCATTGTGATGAAAGCAGTCATTGCTGTACTCGCCGAAGAATCAAAACAGCGCTTGTTTGTTCGGTAATATCTCATTCGTAGAGTCTGCTCCTCTCTCACCCACCTTCCGGAGGGATTAAATATCATGTATGCAGGTTGTTTATCCTTATATTATGTAACACAATATTAATAAAAATACAAGTTCAAGTTTTCAAATAAATTTGAAGTATGACAAAATGTTCAGTACAGAACTAAATTTCTGACTTGTTTTAATCATAAGTTCTACAGCATTTAAAAGCTTTATTAATTTTTTTTTTTTGTTAATATGTTTCGATGGCTACAAAATATTCAAATGAAATGAGTTGCAAGAATCTTTATGGAAAATCTTGTTAAACGGGCAAATTTTTTTCATCCGCTTTAAATATTTAGAAACACTTCAAACCACTTATTCGATTGATGAACTGCACTTTTCTTATTATGGCTCACGAAATGTTGAAAACTGTTATTTATTAGTTTTCGAAAACATTTTGTACGTAATTAAATAGGTTTCCAGTGTTTTTGGCTTGCATCCAAATTTTAAAATGCATAAAAACTTCTTTTTCCTGTATTTACATTTTACGGGCATTTCTCGAGTCGTAAAAATAATTTTTTTTAGCCTCCTCGTCTAAAAATCTGACATTCTTTGCGGAAAAAGTAGTTTTTTGACGTGACGTAGCCTTTTAACCAAAAAAAGTTGTGAAACTATACTCTGCCTTATAATCTCTGAAATTCTTGAGCTGAGTTAGCTTCAGTTACATAAAGTTTAATAAATACAAAAATTTATGAAGAATCCGTTTATTGATTAATTTTATAAAAAAAAAAATCAACTTTGTGGAATATTTTTTTAATTTAACTAATTATGTTTTAAAACTAAATAATTTTTTAATTATTTAGTTTAGTTTTTTAGAAGTTAAGAAGAAATCCAGAATGGGTCTTGGTTAGTTGTAAAGTGACAAGTGTAAAAGGTGATCTTTTTACCAAATTTCGGTACCGCACTTGTGATAGAAAGATGGGCCCTTAAAAGACTTAACGTGCAATAATATCGCATGCGGTTCAGTTATATTAATATTCCGTTTTAAAGCAACACTAGGGCTATTTAGGGACGGGCCTTGTAATTTTGAACTGTGGTCATATGACGAGGACGACACCTGAGCAGGCACCTCCTCTCCTAACTTCCGCATCACACCAGCGAGAGGATGTTTGGCCCAGAAGGATTTGACGTACCCCAGATTCTCTTACATGACTGTTCTTCGATGGAATTGGTCTCGAAGCTGAAAACCTTCAAACCTTCCGAAGCTGGTACCTTGCCACCAGGCCACCATAGCCGTCATACACTCGCATGCAAATCGTATCATGTCGTTGATACAAGAATGAATATAAAATGGCTTCCTGATGATGGATTCGAGTCTTTATCAACTTCAAAGTAATTGCATTTCCAATGATACTTTAAATAATTAAAAAAAAATTACAAAAAAAAAAGAATTTTACATTTCAAAAATTGTTGAATTATGTAAGAATATCAAAAAGTCATCCTACTACCTTTGTATTGGCAACAAATAAGAGTCTATCTTTGAATTGAAAATCTTGAAAAAGTAATGTACTATAAGAAGTCGTCGTATAAATGAGTTTAGAGCGTGCATGAATTGTTGT
The DNA here is from genome assembly GCF_947563725.1 of Argiope bruennichi. Taxonomy (NCBI): domain Eukaryota; kingdom Metazoa; phylum Arthropoda; class Arachnida; order Araneae; family Araneidae; genus Argiope; species Argiope bruennichi. The sequence goes on from NC_079154.1 coordinate 65,895,504, forward strand.
ATGAGTATATATGAGTCTATTATGAATCTATGAGCATTTGGCAACCTGCGAATGCATCATACTTAATTGATGCAATGAACGAATTTGAAAGTATATGTATTAAATTGGGCAAATAAGCTACAGGGATATTAAATACACTTCTGCAATCTTGCATTGATGAGACATAGAGTCTTGTAATAATTTGAAGTACCACCGCAGAGAACAGGTTCATCATGATTATTCGCATGGACAGAATTCTACCTCCTTGATCAGATTATTAGCAGAAAATTTTATAAGGAAATTTTATAGCTTTTGAGGCGAACATTCAATCAAATCGAGGGAATATACGGGTTACAAAGTGCTGAATTAACAATGATTTAATTGCATCTTAAGAACGAGCATTTGTCGTCGTAAGTTTTTCATCACCATAATAAATATCACTACAAGATCATTACGAAGAACTACAAGATCATTCTACAAGAACTACAAGATCATTCTACAAGAACTACAAGATCATTCTACAAGAACTACAAGATCATTCTACAAGAACTACAAGATCATTCTACAAGAACTACAAGATCATTCTTTCAAAAGCGCTCTAATACCCCATCAGTACAAGATATTGTCCGATATTCCCACAATATTCTTAATACTGAGCAATATCATGAAATATAGTAGCAATGTTGTCGGGCATTTTGTGCTTATAAGATTTGCAGTTTTTTTAATAATACGGCTGCTCCACAAACATATTCATATACTTATATATCTGTATTTCTAATGAAACAACCGAACTATTTATGTAAAACATCATCATATACAAATTTGAGGGGTTTTCCATTTTAATTTGACTCTATGCAAAAGTTCTTCAAAATCCTCAAAATCATTCGGTATAAGAACGATACTTTATTTTAATTCTAAGTTGAATAGCTTAGATTCAGAATCCTTAGAATCAGCAGCAAAACATACGTTTAGTTTTTATTTTTATTACTTTCTTCTTTTCTCTCTCTCTCTCTCTCTTTCTTGGCTGTGCATAAATCATCGAAAGATTTTATGAGGAGATATTTGTTTCTTTACAATAATCCAATAATTGTAGAACGGTCTACTGCATTCCATTATTGTATCAGCTGTGTTCCAATAATTTTGCAACTTGGTGCCATATCATAAAACTAAATAAAAGGTTATATAAAAATTAGAATCTAAATATATATAACTAACAGTTAATCGATTCGAATAAATAATTAAGATAGTTGTGTTCCTCTTTAATTCTAAAATGTTAATGAGCAAATAATTGAAGATGTTATATATAAATTCTACAATAAACAAAAAAAAATGTAGGAGATTTAATCATAAGTTTAATTTAGTTAAAATGAACATTTTTTCATACTGAAATCAAGTAATGAAATGCATTAAATGAAATAAAATTTTTCATCTTATTTAAAGTGAAAAATGAATGTTCTTATAACAACGTAGTGCATTTAATGGCGGAATATGTTATTGAAAAAAAGAAGAAGCATTCTGTTCAAATAAAGAAAGCAATTTCTTCTTTAAACCTTAATTGGCACTGTTCCATTTCAACATATTTGCTGCTTTCTTCTGATTAGGATAAATTGAATTCAGTAGGATAATTCATACATTTATTTATTTAATCTTACTTTTATTCTGAAAATAATTTTATTTGAGATAAAAAATACATTACAACTGAAATGTAATTGAATTTTATTATTTATTTCGCTTAAAGCAATCTATATTTTCATGTTCATTTCTTGCATTTATTTATCGTAAACAAGATATTTCTCCATAGTAAATATCACCGTTTCTGATTTTTGTTATGAATTCTGATATTTGTAAAAAAAATTTTATTTGTAGTTTACTCTAATTAAATCTTTCATCGTCTTAGTAATAAATTTATTTTTTCATCTTTTATAAAATACTAATTTTGCTTCAAAACTAAAAATTCAAATGCATAGTTCTAATTCCCTGCATCTGAGCTCTTTTGAAATTTATTCATTTTATAGTTGAATATGAAATGTCTCATTTTTTAGACAGTGTTTGCTAGTTTATTACAATTTTAATTCGATTGACTGATGTTTATTACTAACTGATATATTCGGCGATACTTGGAAAGAAAATATTTTTATATTTCTTATTAATATAAAATTAATTATTTAATGAATTCTAACTGTATTTTCACTAAAACAAAACTTCCGACTGCTTTCTAATATTTGTGACCAAGACTTAAGGAAACTTTACTCCAATATATAAAGATTCTTTGACCTCCCGAATAATTTTCCAAGTAACTGTACAATATATATATATTTTTTACATTTGGAAGAAGACTACATTTACTGGCAATGCAACCCATAATTCTTTACTAAAACTCAAGTCGGTTAAGAGAATATCTGAAATATAGAATTCGTAAGCGTCGTCCTTCAGTTCTTGTTCTTCAAATATGTTCAGAGCCGACCTTCTTTATAAAGGAGTCTGGGTGCAAAAAACATTTGGAGCCCTAAAATTTTTGTAAAGTAAAAAAAAAATACAAACAGAATATTATTACTGTATGTTTATTTATTACGTGACTTTGTTTTTATTATTTATTACTTCAGAAAAATTATAATTTTTTGCAATTTTTTTTTGGTACTTAGTATAGAAAGAGCATTTTAGCGAGTTTCTAAGTTTTCATTGAAAGTGTGCATTGTTCAGTGGAGCTCCTATTGGAGCTTGAATTATAACTTCTGAAGTCAAAAACAATATCATTGCCAGAATTACTTCACAGACAAAAAAACAGATCTTCTTGTGACTTTTTGAAATTTAGCTTTTATTCTTTTTCCTTTTCTGTTAATTTTCTTTTTTGACACCCAGAGGGATATTCCCTTGGCATGGACATAATTAAATCTAACAATATTAAGCTTTTTATAGTATGAATTATCAAAATACTATATGCAATCTAACCTAAAAGATGTGGTAAATGACCGTAAATCTATTACTTTATGTTTATACTATGTTGCACACTTACACAAGACTGTAATATATCTGTAAACTTCGTATATTCCCAAAGCCGTCGATTGTTCCTGTTAAATTTCTTCCTCTCTTCTTTCCATTCGCTATTATTATTCAGAACATTATTTCAGTTCTTAATCATGTTGGAGTCCCCATAATCGCGGAGCCACGCTGCATTTCATCCGCTGTACCCTCCAGATGGCCGACCCTGACTATGCCATGTCTCATCTCACTAGATCAATGGGGATTCTTTCACATTTTGATACACATTCATGATTTTTAAAAAAAGTCCCTTTTTAATGCAAATTTATTCCACATAAAATTTGTAAACTTCCAAGTAGAGAAATCCATGCATGTATACAATCAATATAAATTTTTAATTTAACACACGTTAAAGTTAGAGAGATATTCATAACCATTTTTGAAGTTAAAAATGAGCAAAAACTTTATAACTACCAGACTGTCACATAATGTACCTTAATTTCTTTGAAAATCAGCTGAGTTTATGTCAGGCCATTCTCTAAATAGCCTAGCTCCCATTTAATATGTCCAAATATCCTCTTCCGGAAAGGGCCGACCTCTCTCTCCCCCACTTCACAGACAGTTTCACATCTCGCATTCCGAAGAACAGGGTGTCACTTTTTTTCCTTCTTCTCCGAGAGGAAACGCAATAACTCGATTTATGTCCGAGACATTAAACTCGGAGGAAAATGGGACCTTTTCAGGTCCGTCGTGCCGGAAGAAAGTTTGCACAATTCGACTCGAAACGGCGTCTCGTGATGGGGCCGGGGCGAGAGCTGAATATCATTAGCTGCCCATCCCCGACTTAATGGGAGATGCGTTCGTTCTCAGAGACACTTTGCTGCTTCGTGTTTCATTTCGTTTCATCTGAGATTTGGGTGTACAGTTGAATATCATATCATTCACGTTTCTTCGCTTGACACGTGCACTTTAATTCCAGCTAATATTTAACGCCTTTATCATTGTGTTTTAAGAGAGCGCTGTGGCCTTGGGAGAGAAAATGAGTTTCGGGCTCGAAGTGATTAAGAACCTCATTTTTAATAAAGGGTGTTCCAGAATTAACGCAAGATTTGAATTTTCCACCATTCGGGCTGTAAAGTGCTTGCGGTCCTATTAAAAAAACCATTTGGCAGCTGATAGTTTAGGGTTAGTAAAAATGGAGCGTTACAACGTGTTTTCATTGTTAAACAATATTTCAAAAATAATGAAAGTCTTGCGCTTACAATTCGAAAATTTGTGAATTGAAGCCCTAGGTCGTGTGATTTCACACCGTTGGATTTCTTTTTATGGGGTTATTTGAAGTCAAAAGTTTATGCCGACAAACCCACGAGCACGCGTGCATTGAAGGAAGAAATTCAAATCTGTATCTACGAAATTCAGCCACATTTATGCAAAATGGTCATGGAAAATTTCGACTAAAGAGTGCGTATGTGCCATCAAAGACGTGGAGGCCATTTGCCCTACCTGTTATTCCATACATAATCCCATTCTGTGGACTTTAGAATTCACTAAAAATATAACAATTTAAAGAAAAAAAACTGTGTTTTTTGTTTAATTCAAATTTTTCGTTAACATATTGTTTTGTCGTGTAACGCTCCATTTTTGCTAAATTAAACTATCAGCTGCCAAATGGTTTTTTTAATAGGTTTCCAACATTTTACTGTACAAATGGTGGCAATTTTGGGACACCCTTTAATTAATACGTTAGATGCTCATGTAGTTCGATTAATTTAAATGAATTAGATTAACGTCCCATTTCGAAATGACATGATGTCTATTGTGAAACGGACTTTGTGATGTGTATCGATGTATGACAAGAGAAAGACACAGGAGTAATTATTTACCCTTTCTAAATTTTCACACTTTTCCAGTAGAAAAACTGTATATCCCGACATATGCAACGTGCACTATGTACGCTGTAAAGAAAACGCCATTCAACCGCAATCATATAAGTTTGAAGGAATAAATTTTCAAATATAGGGCTACTGAAGCAAAACAGTGTGGAAATATGGCATATCCCAAATTTTTTCAAGCTATAAATATATCTGATTCATTACATTTTGCATCTAAATACGTCAACTGTCTAATAACATTCCTTTTAGATTTTTCAATATTGAAAGGATATTTATATTTCGCTGCGTAGAAAGGAAATTTTCAGTATGTACCGATTTCTATAGTTGAGCATTAACTAAACGCGTTGTTTCCTAATACAGTTAATGCCGAGAAAGTGCTACAGAAAAAGTAGTGTCAATTTCTACTGTAGCGCATGTGCAATGACTAAGCTCATTTGCTTCGCTCCATAGTTTAAGGGGGGGGGATGTAAACCAGCATTTCTCTCTATTCCAAAGATAACAGAGTTGTTTTTAGTCGGAGTTTTTTTTTTCTGTTGTAGAATTTTTTTTCTTGAGCCTGAAAGAAAAATTAATTGTTGTTGTTGTTTATAATGGCACTTGCCATGAGCAAGCTCGCTGACTAAGTTAGCGATTTTAAGCCAAGTGAGCGTCTCTTGTTTTAGTAGAACCACTTAGGGCCAAGAGTACGTCTTTGCTACTCACGCATCACATTCGCTTGCACAACCCCTTTTTATAGGGGGACACATTCACACATCTCACAGATAGAACAGATGAAGAACAACCATTCCTGAACCGTTACTCGAACCCAGGACGTCCAGGTCACGGGGAAGACGCGCTACCCCTATGCCAGGACGTCGGCGAAAAATTAATTAAAATATTGTATTAGTCCTTTTTTTCTGTAAAAAAATATGGAAGTAACATCCTTACATATATAGGTATTTTAAACTTAAAGTTCCTTGATTTTTTTTGTCATAGTGACGTTCATCTTTATAAACGTAGGTAAGGAATACAAAAAACATTATCAAAAACATTCTCTTTGAAATTTTTAATAAGTAAAATTAATTTAAAATTAATAATTATTTCATCAAATGTTATCAAATTTTTAATATTATTTTTATGAACTAATATTAGAAAATTGTCTTTAATAAAAAGAAAAATTTAGGTTAATCCGAAAGGTATTAGTGCCCAATGTAGAATAAACTATCACACTCATCAGTTTTAAATAACCATTTCGTTTATTGTAATCAGTGAACTTCAATAACTGAGACCAAGATTTTTATAAACGCATCTCATCCCCTTCTCAGCATTATACTGCATATGTCCAAAAAGCAGAATAGAGTGTAAATCAAGCATTCAAATGGCTGAAGATAGCGATGACGAATAATAATTTCCACCCTCCGCCAAGATTCTGAAAATAATCCGTCTTAAAATGATGATGTAATAAAGTAATTTGGATCATATTCAAACGCAGAGAAATGCCCTACAGCATGAATTACGTAATATGAGATAAAAGCCGTCTCTTCCACTTGTTTATGAGAGGGTGTTTACTAGACGTTATAGTTGCTACTTCATTTTCCCGCCTATTGAATCATCGTGATACGATGCAGTGTAAAATATTAGCGACATTCTCTTCTGATCATTTTTCTTTCTCATTTCTTTATCAATATCCAGATTGTGAGATTCTTATGCTGATCAATCTACTTTCTGTTCTTCCACCTTAATTAATCATCATTAATTAATTAATCATAAATTTATCATTTCTACATACGAACATGTTTTATATATGGTAAGATGCGTTTTTAGAAAGCAATATTACTAACATTTGGGAGATAAAAATTGCTTTTCCAAATTATATTGAAATGAGATACGGAAGTTTATCTCATTGACGGAGTACCCTTTCCCCACTAAATAAATGAAAATCTTCATACATTCAGTTTTAAGATCGATTCTAATTTTTGCTGCTCAAATATGTGGACTTGTTTCTAAAATCAACCGAAATAAATTTCAAGTTTTACAAAACAAAATACTTCATATAAACACCAATGCCCCTTGGTTTATCCGGGATAATATTCTATATAATTACCTTAAAGCTTCAAAGCCTGATAATTTCATCAAAGAATTCTCAAGAAAATTATTTAATAAACTTATGAAAATCCCACAATTAAAGAGAAAAACAACTATGCACTTTGCATTTATACTTTTCCTTATTTCACTACTCAACGAGCATTGCGATTAAAAAAGCCTTTACTCAAACTGCTGCATCTAAAAAATTGCTTTTCTTCTCATTTTTTAGCGCAAATATGCAACCGTTTCTCATCCTTCCCCTCCCCCCTCAACCACTCCCACCGGGAGGCCCCTCAGAAATGAGGATGAGAAGTCTTCAGTATGGTGATTGGTTTTCTTCACCTAGGCCGGTACAGAAATGGTAGGGGTCGGCTACATCGTATCGATGACGGGACATACTTCCGCCGGGAAGAGTTGTATCGTGGCCGGTGACGGCCCTTAAGACACAACCATAGTTCCCGCTAGTGTTACTGTCCAATCATTCAGATTTTTCAGTGTGCCTTCGAGCGGGGAGGAGTACGTAGCCGGTTAAAATTCCCCTTCAACTAGTAGTTATCTCTAAGTGACTAGAAGTACCTAGACACTATAGTTCTTCACATATCTAATTTAAATAAATTATATTGAATTTTTCTTATTAAATTATGTAGCTCATCAGCTCAGATAATCTCTCTCTTACTTTTTGATAATTAATTTGGCCCCAAGATTCCTTTCTTAGCAATGAAAAATTATAGCATAAATTTATTATGTCTTTCTAAGAAAAGAAAGGGATGAAAAACTATACATTTTATTAATAGAAAATCTATTTGCCTTAGAAATGTGAAATAGGAATATACAAAAAGATGAATATGAATCTCAATATTTATTATATAACTGCATATGAATATTATAAAATGAACTATGAGGAGTATATTTCTCCTTCGACTTTCTCTATATCTATGGCACATGACTGAACATAAATATATACCATAAACAATATAAAAAAATTCTATGTTAAACTTTTTAATATATCAAATAAGCATTTTAGAACCCTCCCTTTGGTGTATAGGTTCCATCTTCTGACACAGATCTACAATTTCGGCATCAAAAGTACATACCAAATTTCATTTATGTACTGTCATCCTATTTCGCGTACGGATAGACAGACCGAAAACTTTCTTAAAGAGGTGGCCTGCTCTTCGTTAAGAAGTTGATAGGTGCACGGGAAGATGAGGAGGAAGGTCGAAGATTGACCACTTTATGGCTGGGGACCAACCACTTCAGAAAGGGTGCGAGTTCGGTGAATTCAGCCGTTGTCATGGACAGGTTATGATAAAGACAGCAATCCTGCCAACAAATCCTGCCGATATTGCTTCATTCAGTGGTGTCGAGGTGGTCGGCTGTACTGTTCTTTTCAATATCTTGAGACGATAACTTTTCGACGATTCTTTCTCCCAGAAGGACGAGACGCAGAAGGATATGCGTATTTCGGGAATTAATTTTATTGCTAAATGTAAACATCTCCACCTTTCATCTTTCCTTTCACCCCTATTTCGTAGAATTAAACCCATCCTAAAGCATGCGCAAAAGTCTAGAGGGTTTCAGTTGTTCGTTTCAGGGTTTCGTTGGCAAACAATGCACAAGAAGAAAATGGAGTGACACAAATCAAGCCTTTGATGGATTTCATTTGAAATTTCATATCTATTTACCATTTAAATAATAATGACTAATAAATAGATTATTACCTATCTAGCCCATTGAATCTTTGAGTCGTCATATTCAAATATACATAGATAAACAGACATAATTTGTCCAAAACTCAACACGGATCGATAATTTGGCGTAAAATCCGCATTCCAAATTACATTTGTCTTGCGCTTATTATTTATGAGTAGCTGTATTCACTAGCTGTCAAAAATATTTTGCTTTTCGTACCCTCGGGATTTCAAAATGTAGAGACTCATCGAAATCTTGTTGTCGACTGTTTTCCGACAGTTACACTTTGTATATTTCTTTCGCTTTGTATATTTCATATTCTAACTAAGAAGTAAGAATAAATCTAATAAAGAAACATCTATGCCTTCAACTAGATTCCATTTCAAGATACGTCTTTCCTTCATTCTCTAAATCTGTCCTATATTCGTCGGCGCATTGTATAGACGCCCCTCTTGAGACAAATTAGCTGACTCGAGCAGCAGTGTTATATGTGACGCGAAATGTGAGTCTGTGTTGTAAACACCTTCGAAAACATTTTCATCATAAAAGACGCAGCCTTTCCACTCCAAGTAAAGCTGTTTAGGAAACGGAATGAATAGGAAAGCAGACAACGGAATCAGCAAATCCTTTTCAGCGAAATGGGGAAGAAGCTTTTCATAGAATTGTAAAGGATTTGCTAATAATTCCGGAATACGGAAAATTTCTTTTTCTCGTAGACTCTCCTTTTCCTGACAAAAATTGAATAGATTCATATAATATATCAGCATCGATTAGGAGAGGAAGGAAGGTTACGTGCATAGAATTATATATTTGTTGGTAGTGGATATGCGATGCATCTTTCTAAATATTATTAATAGGAGAATACGCTCAACGCAAAAGAAATATTTTTTTCCTTTTTATGATATCTTATAACTATAATCGAGCAATTCTTGTATGTGTGTGTGTGTGTGTGTGTGTGTGTGTGTGTGTGTGTGTGTGTGTGTGTGTGTGTGTGTGTGTGTGTGTGTGTGTGTAAGCTTATTTTGTTTGAAGCAGAATGCAGGTTTGACAAGCAGTGAAGAGACTTTGTATTTTTAATTTCGTTTTATTCTCTCCCGGGAAGCAGGCATGATTTATTTACAAGAAGGCGCAGCACGGCACAAAAGCAGAAGTCAGAAAAGGGAAAGAAACAAATGATCACTTGTCTTATATAAAATGGGACTTCCGGCCACATGTCAATTGAAAACATGTGTTGACCTTGGACAAGGGCAATAGACTGATCATTTTCACTGGATACGTAGAATTGATTGCGCAGTAATTTTTACATAGCTTCATACGTGGAATGGTATCAGGAAACAAGAGAACGCTTTAGAATGACCCCGACATGGGCCAAATTATTCAAAAAATTTAGAAAATTCATTTGGATTAAATTAGATATTAAATATTATATATATATATATAACGATTTGGATCAAATTTTATATTTAGATAAGGTTTTGCTTTTTAAGTTTATCTATATAGGTGTTTTTCATATTAAAACGCAATTTTACACAGACAAAAAATTATAATTAAATATTGACATGTGGCTATATATAACATTCATAAGCGTGTCAGAGATGGAATAGTAGTTAGGCTTCCGACTTCCAAGTTTTGTTCTCCTGTTCGATCCCGCGTTTGCAATTCAATTAGATTTCGCGTATCTTATAACGTTAAGCGAGCAATTCTTGTATTTATATACGTATATATTTCGTGTACCTCGGAAACTGATTTAACAAATTGGATCAAATTTGGTATTTAGAAAAGGTTTTGCTTTTATCTATATAGGTGTCTTTTTTGAAAAAAAGCGATTTTACACGCACAACCCCCCCCCCAATTTTTTATAACTATTAGAGCCTTTTTTATGTACTCTCATGTGACAATGTCATATAACGCCATTTCGTAAATTTTTTGGTACTGGTATTGTTGCCATAGGATGATACCCTACTGATACCTAAAAATTTTGTGAGGTGGTGCTGTATGACATTATCCGAATGCGAATGCGTTCGGCTCACATCCAATAGCAACAATGCAATTAGAGTATTAACCTATTAGAATAAAATGTTAAACTAAGTTCATTCATTATTTTTTTTATTTAAATAACCAGTTTATATGTAGGTAAGATTGGGAAATATTCATATTTAATCAGTTTGTGATTCGTATCTAAATATTTTCGCCAAAAAAGCACAATTATACAAAAAAAAACTGCTAAGGGAAGTTTAGTTTTTCAAATATTTTATAATACAAAAAGAAATGAGATTGGCATCAAAAGGCATCACTTGAAAACTCTAATTGTCTACGAAATTGTCTCAGAATGAATCACAAAAATGAAGCTTTTTTTTTCTGCACTTCGATATGTTCAAAGACCTTTCCATTCATTTTAATATTTCCAATTCTTTCTGAGGTATTTTTATGCACTTGATTCTTGTACAACATTATAATGGACGAACATTTTTTACTCTTCAAAATGATATTTAACTTATTTTAATTTCCTATTTGTATTCTGAGAGGGGTGTGAACGCATAGATGCGCCGCCGATAACGTTTCGATTCTTTGCTACCATATCGTTTTTGGTCTAAGAAAAATTATCATTATCTTTAGCAATACACTCCACAAATTTTCTTTTTATTATAAAGTTAGTTAGATAACGTAACAATAGAGAAAAAATTACATAAATAAATTAATTTTTAACGTAATATACTTCATTAAAATACTAGTTAAAATATTTAAATTATCTAACAAAATGTTTTATTAAAAATATTTCCAGCTTAGAGTTGAGAATGCAATAAAGAAAATATTTAATTAATGGATTCTTACATTATTATTAACAATTTTAGAAAGGCAGTTATAAAAAAATATAAATATGCATTACTACGCAGCAGCAAATTAAAAAGTTAAAATAAGATCACCATCTATCGAGTAGGGACGATGTTATTGAAATATATTTCCGTGTATTTTTAAGTATGACTTTAACGAGAAAATTTTAATGACTAAATATTTTGGAAACATGAGGTGCTGACTTCTTAACATTCCAAATATGATATTAAAAAGAACCTTCTTTATAAACATTTTTAAAACTTAATTAATATTATATGGATTTACTTTCATCAATATTGAAATGAACTTCCTTGCCAAAATAACCATCGGTCTGTTATTACTTTCTATTATTTCATTTTTATTTTAAGGATTTATTGAGAATTCCTCTTCCGAAACAGAGTTTTGGAAATATTGATTTTAATAATCTAGCATTTCATTATTAATTTTGGCACTATCTGCATAGATAAACGCTCGACTTTTCCTTTCATATGAATAGTTAATTAAATTTGTCAGATAAGCAAAACATATGAAAGAAATTGAAATAAAAAAGTTGGTTGAAGTTATAAAACTGATGTTGCGACAATTTTAACACGAGAGATAACAAACTTAGAACTTTAACTTAGAAGATTATAAAAATAATAAAATGCTTCTAATCCAATAATTAAATGGAAAGCAAAAATACTAAATACTAAATACTAAATGAAATAAAATATTTTAAATGCCTTTGAAGATACGAAAACATTTCCATTTAGACACCAGAAACGTTACACTAGAGTGACCAAAAATAAGAATATGCCATTTTCATTTAACGGTAAACTGCTTATTAGCCAGAATGAGTGATTGTATTTGACAATTATTTATGATACAGCTATCTTTTCTCATTTTTAATTACTGTAATTACTTTAGGAAATTATTTGCAATGGAATTCTTTACAGTTGAGTTCCTTAAATTCCTTCCAACCAAATTGCATGCTATCAAATAATAGAAATTTCCTTAAAAAAATCCTCCATAAATCCGCAGTTTTGTATTTAGGTACGACTATATTGTATTGTGAAGTGTATCAAATATGTATTTTGGAACACATGTTATGGGTCCGATCTTTCATACAGACATACATATCTAATAATCTACCGCCAAAATTATATACCAAATTTTATTTATCCACAATTGCAAAAAAGTGATTTTAAAAATACAAAAATTTTAAATTTAAAATGATGGAAAAATCATTACTATTCCATAATAGTTAGGGAAATTAAAGTAAAAAATATCAAAATTTCGCCTAATTTTAATTAATAAAAAAATTAAGCATCAATCCGAGGTGAACATTTCTACCTTCCAAAGAATATATGTCGTTTCTGGTGGTTGTTTTAAATCAAAATGTTTTTTTCTTTTTTTACCGAGCCAACAAACAAACACACATTCATCATTATTATTAGACGAGATTTGGTTATAAATATATATTAAAACCAAAACTGCTGGGTAAAAATCACCACTGAGTTTTTAAAGAATAGTTCTTTTTTTTAAAATTCAATTACTGGATTGCGATCTAAAGGAGAAAATACTATCATTGTTTAGAATGATATTGATTAATCTTTACCGTATCTTCTTGGTCAAATGAGATTACATAACATAGTCAAAATTAAGTCAAAAACCTCTGTTAAAATCTGTTATATCGAAAACATGTTACCAAATGCATTAAATACCCCTATCTGATGGGCTGCTAGTAAATATCGAGCGCTATAAACCAACTCGTGGTGAAAACTACATGTTTGGTATTAATATTTAAGTGCTGCGTTCGAAAATGCACAATTTTCACGGAAAATTTTGCGGTCTTGTAAAATAATTAACTTAAAAGACTACGTCAGCGTCAACGTTATCGAATTTTCTACCAAGCGCGTTTTGAATTTTCACTGTAACCTTCAAAAATAGAAAAAGGTATTAAATTCGTGGGGGATGCATTACGCTTATCTTAATTTCATTATCAAATTATATTTGCTTCCTTAGCCAGTAATGGCTGATTATTTATTTGAAATATATATAGAGAGATAGATATAGGTATAGATTTGTGTGTGTGTGCGTGCGTGCGCGCGCGCGTATCCAGATGCATGGTTAAAAAAAGAACCTTTTGAAATTAACTTCAATTTATTTTTTGCATGGGGTCTTAATTTCTACAGAGGAATGGCGATGATAAAAAAGACGTCTTTTTACATCGCGATATAAAAGTAAAGTATCAAAATTTTTTCCCTTCAGTGATTTTACTAAGAGAATCTCTCAGAGATTTCTTTTACTTTTGTAGATTTAGAAAACGGAATCTTAGGTAACTTTGAAAAGTATTTATGGATGACCGAAATTTTTTATTCCTTGACTAGGTGCTTGAGAAAATGCGATATATATATGTGTGTGTATGTGTGTAATGATATTTTAAACTTTAATTTGAATTTAATTAATTTCCGAGGTTTTATCTTAATTTAGCCTTCATTCTAAAATATTCTCTTATTTCGTGATCTAATTCCACTTTCGGTTTAATTAATTCCTTTGTAAAAAGTACTACGCATCAAATGAAAATGATACTTCCGTTGCCCTTGTCAAAGGTCAACATATGTTCCATCGGCGCGTGGCCGGAAATCCTATGTTATATAAGACTAGTGATCATTTGTTTCGCGCTTTTTCTTTACTTCTGCTTTTGTGGCGCTCTGTGGCGTACGTGTCGTGTCCGCGTTTCTGCTTGTAAATAATTATGCTTTCACGAAATGGATATTAAAATTAATTTATAACATGTCTCTTCAACTCTTCGAACCTATGAATATATATATATTTGTAATTTTCTCATATATTCCTTTGAACTCGACAAAGTAATACACGTAATTCAACATAAGGTGAATTTAAGAAGTAAACGAAACACTAAATTAGCGGTTGATACCAAAAACTCAATAGTAAATGTTTTCAAAATCCAAATAATCCAAATGCGTAACCATACAATTGGTAATTATCTTTTCATTTCATCATGTACTCGAAGATTTTGCATTATTATTTTCTCACCGTATTTATCTATGAATCGTTAATTTTTTTCACTTTTTGGTTTTTGATTTTAATTTTGGATACATTTAATCTCCAGACAATTTCCTTATAGCATTAGATTGTATCAAGAGATCAACAGCTTACAACAAAGAAATTAAACAGCAGAACAGTGTAATCTTATTGAAAGCTAGAATGTAGTATAATCCTATTTGCCAACTTTTTTTACCAGGATGCTACCAAAAACAACTACACAAAAAGAATTGCAATTAATCACACTAGACAAGACAAGATAGGGAAAGTCTCCGAAGTAAAAGTATTATACGACATCTGTAACGAAATTAATTGTAGTTGGTTAAAATAAATAAAAAGGAGCTTTCTATAACAAGTCCAAATGGAAGCACATTACTGTTTACATTTAAGTCTCAGGCAATGCAAGTTCAGTATCTGGGTATCAGATTTTTTCCCCTTTTTTGTATATTTTAGAGGCTTTGTATATTTTGATTTATTATACAAGCATTTTTTTTTTCTTTTTGCAATTTACATTTTCTAATATATAAAATAGAGGAAGAGGATGTTTTCTAACTATCAAAAATTCGAGCTCGAGATTTTGATTAATAATTTCGAGTACAATGTTTAAACCGTACTAAAATCTAAAAGAAAAGAACATTTTTGAATTTATGTTTGCTACCAATAATTGTCACTTTTCTCGTAAACTCTGGGAAACAAAAAATGTTAACTATTTTTTTCCTTTCATTTTAATGCTTTATGTTTTGTGGAACTCGGTGAACCATTTTTTTATTTTTATTAAGAGTTTTAATTAATTAAAATTAAGCAATTGGTGTTTTCCACAATGATTGTCGAAAATATTATGGCACAAAACTGTTATTTATATTAGTTTAGAATTTTAAAAAATTGTTTTTTTTATTAATACTAATTTACTTATTGATCAATTTTTTTCTAATTGTTGACATTTTTTAAAAACTTTTTTGCATAACTTTAACAATAAATATCATTGTTACAATAAAATCCAATCTTTCATTGAATATTTAATCATTCAATTTTTCTTCCATGACAGAAAATTAAGAAAGAAGATTTTTGTTTATTATATGTGTAGTTTTCATGAAAAACAAGGAGAGGTAAAGTTATAGTACCACAAACATTAGGAAATGGACGAAACCAGATAGTTTTTTTTTTTTAAATAGAACTATGAAATCAAGGAACTTGATTCCATTTCGTTGTTTCCTTTGCACAATGAATAGAACAACTATAAACCTCAAACCTTAAATTGGCTACTCCGACTCGCTGGAAAGTATACGGAAAAACCTGAATGACCGGACCGCCGCAACAGCAACACTGGCGGGAACTGTGGTTGAGTCCTAAGGGTGGTTGCCGGCCCACGGTACAACCCTTCTCTTGGGATATACGTCACGTCATCGATGGGAGGAGCCAGATCCCCGCCATTTTGTGTACCCAACAGGGTGGCGAAAACCACCCACCATGTCTTAAGCTTCTCATCCTCAATTACAAGGTGCACCCCTCAACCCCACCCCCACCCCGAGGGGGAGAACAGCTATAAAGCTTTTAAAATAGCATGGTAATAATGTTAGTCATCATTCGATGTTTAAAAATTTCTTAATGGGTATACCTTACTGACCACAAAGGTATGCGTAAAAAATTTAATTGAAATTAAACACAATCAATATTCCCAACAAATCAGTAAATCGCTATAGTCGGATAGCTATGTAACATGCTGCAAAATTATTTGAATGTAGAAATATAATAAAAGGAAACACAGAATGCTCCCAACGATTTATGAAACAGCCATATCTCAAAATATTTAATTTGACATTAGTTTCCAACTGTAAAACTACAAAGGCTTATTAGGTATTCCAACTCAAAGACATGAACTACTTTTCTCCGGAAATGACTGCACTCAAAACAAACATTCCTCTTCAGTTAATTTAGCTTTGCATTGTCAGGCAGCTTCATTACTGCCGGATTAACTTCTCCGTAACAGCCATCCGGCACAAAAGCTGAAGGTTTCCGCCCCAAGGGAAAGGCATCAGAAACCAAAAATGGTATTATAAGTCAGAAAGAATGATTTTTTTCAAAAAAAAATTATTTCCTGCGACTGTCTTCGCTCGAGGCTAAACGCAACAGGACGATAATGAATTTCGTCGTGAGCTTTACGCTTATCGCTCGCTTAATGGCGCTTAAAAATGGAATTAGGAGGAATCGATGGCATAAAAAAGAGAAACCAAAACCATCTTCTTCGACTAAAATGATATTTTTGATGGGATCAATATGTTTTTTCTGAATTTATCCCGTTTAGATTCTCCATTAAAGTATAAATCAGGGGTGGGAAAAAAAGTTTATGAATTCTTTTCTTGCAAAGGATTGGAAACAATTCCGGCGTCTATTAATTTACGTGAACAAATAGTCTTTATGGAAAAATAACTTCGAATAATTTATCAACCAGTCTTTTTTCGTAGGGATTTATTTATTGTTAAATAAGACATTTTCTTAAATGCTTCTGTAATAGAAATGTTTTGTTACAGGTTTCAAAGTTTAATATATGACTCCTATTTATTCTTTTCATATTTCTAACAAAAATATTTAAAATGATATTATCATTTATCATTATTATAAAATATTTAAAATGATAAACATTTTCAGGTATAATAAACGATTACTTGCATATTTTTTGCCTACAAGTGAGATTTGGAAGAAAAGCTGCCTTTTCCAGAAGAAATTGCATACCATTCATCAAGGTCTTAAAGGTAAATCCAACTTATCTCTTCTTAAATCTTTTTTCAGGAAAAATTGTTAAAATCTAATCCAATGAGGCTAAGGGAGAACGTTTTGAATGCTAAATCAGGAAAATGCTTTTTGACAGTATCGAGATTTAAGTTTATTTCTTCTCTAGTTTAAAATAAATCTTATTGTTGTATTCAAAATTTGCTAATAATTTTTTAATTATTTTTGCTGTCTTGGATATGAATTATTTTTGAATACTCAAAGAGAAAATATTTTAATAGTCGAAAAATTAAACCTCGATATTGTGGGAAATCTCCACGTTAAAGTTTGAAAACACATTTTAGAATTCTGCCTATCTGTCTGTGAAAGCGATATGTGATCAAAAACATATTGAATACTCGAATAAAATTTCGTATGTAGTCTTAACATCAAATTTATAATAAATATATCTCGAATAAAATTATCTCGAAAAAAGTCTATTTGTCTATGTGCATGTGGACAAGATAATTATGAACACGAACAAGATAACACGAAGAACCAGATAGAGAGACTTTGAAAAGAAATTTACTTTGGAAAAATTCTATTTATCTATAATCATGTACGAAAGTAATTACGAACAAGATAACACAAAGAACCAGATAGAGAAAATTTGAGACAAAATATATCTCGGGGGGGGGGCGTCTATTTTTCTATGTGCATGTGCACAAGATAATTACGAACACGAACAAGATAACACGAAGAACCACATAAAGAATCTATGAGTTACAAATTTATCATCAAAAGTGCAAAATTATCTGTACCAAATTTTAGATCAAACTGCCACTGTACCTTTTTCTTCTATAAATACCGTATATGAAAGCGATAACTCTAAAAATGACTTAGATAAATGAAATTTGACATGTGGTTTTGAAGCCAAATTGTTTGAGTGTGTTATGCCACCTCTTTTCTTTTATTATTGTTATTTACATTGAAGTTTTCTGAGATTGAAGTTTTCGAGAATTTTTTGTCTGTCAAAGTGGTGTGATGTTTCATCAGTGCTAAAATATTTCGTTGAAATCATGATTTATATTTTTCCATTTTTTGTGAATTAAAATGCATGCATTTCAAGCGTTCGAATGAAAGTTAAAGAGCACGGTAACAAGAAAGACTTGGTTTCTACGCAGTCATTCAAATAACGCAATCTTTACCAGGATAAAAATAAAACATTGAGCGTCCATTGTTGCCGGAACACTATTCTTCATTTCATTTTTGCATTCTGATTCCCCCGAAATTTTTCTCGATCAACAAAGGCATAGATTCGTTCCTTTTGCGGCATATTGCACTCCTACCCCCCCCCTACCCCCTTAACGGAAATAAGCCTATCGTATATCACAATATCAACACGAACTTTGATACGATTCCCTCCCCCCATTCTCGAATCCACTGAATAGAATTCTTCCATGCATTCAATTCAAAGATACTTTTCCGTTTCCACCAACGAAACCGAAAAAGAAACGAATACTGAACCAGAAAGAGAAGAAGCAAAAAGAAAAGAAAAAGCTTTGAGAATAAAGTATAGATATACTTTTATAAACCGAGACTCAGAAAGAAAAATGGAACATCTTTTCTCTGGTCAGGAACAATTCCCTTCCCCTGTAGGGGGTGAGAAATTGATTGAAGCAGGGTGCTAGCTGCTGTTTCGACGTTGAAAGTCTTGTCGTCTGACAGAACCGTGTTTATTATATTCCTGGGGCGTTTTCTTGGGGAAGGAAATTAATGGGAGGGAGGTGCCACCGGGTCGATGTTTGTTGAAAAGATGTTGAAATTTTAAAGCCATCGGATATTGGAACCCGATGCCTTGTAGCATCATCTGCGCAAGAGTTCTCAGTCGTTGTTGCTAACGGTGATTTATTAAAAATTGAAAAGCAGAGATATTTGCGAATCTTCGGGAGTGTTTACAGGACGAAAGAAAAATCTCTATATTTTGAATGGGTAAGCGATAATGGAGAGAATTACTTACTTCGGAGGCTCTGGCAACAAGGTAATCTTAGATAAATTTATATATATGAACTAAAGAGGTTTTTCAGGGCTCAAGATAACTAATTGAATTGGGAGCAATTGTTAATTTTCAAGAATAAGATACTAATTATTTCGGAATATGTTTAAGATAAGCGAAATTAAAGCATTAATGAAGAGCAAACATACTAATTATATTAATTCTTCGCCAAAATTTAAATGAGTTGAATGATATATATATATATTTTAATTCTACGTTCGAATATTCTTTTATGAATCAAAGAGAACATAAATTTTTCATACTTTGCTGAACTTACATTTGTCATGATGTTATAAGAAATTCCATATTTCTACTTAATTTATTGAATTTTAAAATATATTTCTAGTGATGAAAAAAAGGAAAAGAAAGACAAATATAGAACAATTTTTATTTTGAAGTTCAAGCTTTAATATAATTATTAGTTATTTAATATAATTGTTCAGTAATAATAATAATATAACAATGAATATAATTATTCAGTATTTCAAAAATTATTGATTTAAATGGTGAATATGCAAAAGTTGAAATCGACTGAGAATGAATATACTTAACTATTCGAATATACTTATTTTGAATATACTTTTTTTTTCTCACCGATTGAAATCCAAATTTGATATAAAACTGCCATTGCATTCGGAAGATCATTTACCAAATTTCATTGACTTAAGCTATTACATTTTTTTAATTATAGCTTTTAC
Organism: Argiope bruennichi; assembly: GCF_947563725.1. NCBI lineage: Eukaryota > Metazoa > Arthropoda > Arachnida > Araneae > Araneidae > Argiope > Argiope bruennichi. The sequence continues at coordinate 65,915,450 of NC_079154.1, forward strand.
AAGCATGCAAAAGTACAGATGGACTGACAGTCAATCCCTTAATGGATTTTATTTCAAATCTGACAGTATCTGCATTTTAGATTCTAAACCTGTGCATCAAATTTTATCTTTCTATTCTTCGCTTTTGTAGTTATTGAAAACTCACTTGTAGTCGAACAGCTAGACTTTCTCTGAATCCATTTCATACATAATGTGATAGAAATCTACAAATTTATTGTAAAATTTCATCCACTTAGCTCCAAACATTTTTGATTTTTTGTGCTCACAGACAGACACATAAACATAATTTCAAAAATAGGGTTTGTTTGTTCGGTTTTTTTATTATTTTTTATTTTTATTTATTTATTTTATTCAGGAATGAAATAAGGAGATTCGAATTTTTTGACGATTGCAATATTTTTACTTTGTATACTTGAAAAAAAGAGAGAAGAAGTAAAAAAAGAGCCCCATGAACAAAATTATAGGAACTACTTGGTTAAAAAATAAATAAAAATTTGAATTAAATAAACGGCAATTGCAAATGCCTGTTGGTCAAGTTTAAAGAAGTATTAATATAATCCCAGTTATTTTATTAGTATATTGTTTCTTCGTACCCTAATTAAATTAATAATTTCTCTAGATGGAGTGACAACACAATTTTATAATACATGTGCGTACTATTTACATTCAAAGAGAATGATGAGAAATGTTTAAAAAAGTTTGCAAATTCTTCATTTCTTTTTACAGCAAAAAAAACAAAACATGCAGTATTTTTAATGTAAAAATGAAGTAAGATAGATATTGTTGCAGCTGAAGGATACAATTTCCAATTTAGATGCCAAATTTATTTTAATTACTTTGTTGTGTTTTTAAATTATCGTTTTCATAAAGGTAGGCACATTCAAAGATTTTATTACAAAATTAGTTTCCGGATTTAGGGTATCTAAAATATTGAATATTATCAAGGTCACGAAATTGAAATTTTAAACGACAACAAAATTTCAGCTTCACATCACACTACAAAGGAAAAATCAAAAATTTCTCAAGAACATGAAAAATTAAGATATCAACTCAATGCACAGACATCACTTCTTCTTAATCCCATTCATTAAAACGATATTGTTTGACGTTGTTGAAGGAAATCACGGCGGAATTTCATTGTTTTATTCGAGATGAATATGATGATTAATCATAATCCATCACCCCGCACTTCCTTTGCATTAAAAAGGTTTATAAGAGACGATAGAGAATGAAGATTGCATCTGCAATATGAATTACGGAAATCTGGCATGATCATTCACATAAGCAAGTTGCTGACAGCAGCTTAACTCAACAGTTTTTGTGTCAAGGATTGTGTTTTCAGTGACAACTCGAGTCAGGGACTGCTTAACTGATTAGTAAGTTACTAACCACAACCGAAGGTAGTCAGATGGCCATAGATTTGTTTCTAATTGTTTTTCTTGTGAATGAAAATATTAAACAATCTGTGCATATGATTTCGATATCAAACCGCTCTACAATCTGAAATAAATATTTTTTAAAAAATTTAAAGCGCTGGGTGGATTATGTGCTATTGAATTTTATTCAGTTGCCGCCATTTGTAAAATGTAAAAACTTCTGGCGATTTTCCTTTGTCTCAATAGTGGAACTAATATCTGAACATTTATGGACAGACATATAATTTCGGTAATAAAAAAAATGCCTTAAATGAAATAATGAACTATTTTCCCTTTCTGCTTGAATCATTAAATGTACGGCTAAAAAATATTACGATGTCTACATTTTTATACAGTTCCTGATTCTATTAAACGTTTTCGTAAACTTATCTTGATATACTGATGCTTTAACTGAGACCAAAATTATGAGATTATGAGACCTAAAATGGACGAGTTGTTGACTTCTGAATTTATTATTATAGGTATTTTAGCAGCCACCTCGAGAAGCTCTTAAATTTATGAAAATATCTAATATAAATTTTATCATTTTCTCGATTAAAAAATAAAAAATAATTATATATAAAGAGAAAACTTTTTTCAAATAAGTAATGTTGATGATAAAATTAATGGTGAATTGTTTTCAACCCTCAAACTTTGCCGAGCAAAATTGAAATAGCTAAAATCGATAAAGAAATTTTTTTTATCATTCTTTGAAAAAATAACTGTTTCTCATGTATGTTCTGGATAAATCTAATAAAAAATGATTCCTTAAAATGTCATTAACCTTCCCCCCCCCCTCACGCCCTCATCAATAAAACTTCCCAATTTCTCATCTTTATCGAAGGAAGTCGAGAGGTTATTTCAAAGAATTGTTTAAAGTGTACATTCCCTCATAATTGTTTCAGGCGTACTTTTTGCTGCTTTCATTACCTCCTGTGGTGAGGAGAGTTTGCCCTGAAGATTTCAGGAATTGTGTATTCTTGAAATTTGCAATGCTGTTTCTCACCTTGTAATATAAGTTAATCTGCAAATTAATAATAAATATTAAACAATTACAGGTTTTACAGATGTCTACACTATTGAAGTTAAATCCGTCCAAATTTTATCTATCTAGTGTTCTTCATTTTGTAACTATCACGTTAATTTATACTCGAACAGCCAGACAGATGGATTTTCTCTAAACAGAATTTCCTCAAAATTTGATTGAAACTGCCAATTGGGTGTGAAGACCTTATACCAAATTTCAACCATCTAGCTCAAAGCGGTTTTGAGTTATTTTTGTCACAGACAAACTGACTGACGGACTTTTTCGAAAAATGTGTTTTTCGAACTCAGGAATATCTAAAACGCGGAGAATCGTCAAAATCTCGAGTTCGAATTTTTTGACGATTACTATACTTTCTCTATACAACGTTTACGAGAAAGGGAAAATCACAAAATCTGTTATATTATTCTTTAATTAATAATAAGCAATTTATTTTAAATAGTAGTAGAATGTCATAGATTTCATCACCAGCCGTTCGTAAAAGTCAAAATCCAAATTACTAAACAAGAAACCAATTTGATTGTCATAAGTTTTTACATTACTTTTTTTAAAGTTGTCTTATACCATGAAATAAGAAATATTTGAATGAAATAAGAAATATATTGAAGAAATATTATCAATAAAAATAAAATTGTTCTTAAGAATTCGGTCAGAGGAAATAAGATATCCAAATTATAATGACATTGTTTGTGAAATAAGTTAGATATCAACTGATTGTTATTTATTTAAACATCAACCATCCGATAAACACGTAGAGGAATTACCGAATATGAAATGAATTATAATTCGCATAAATATTGGTAATGTAATGGATATTGTTTGCTAAGTCATTTTCCAACAAATCAGTCTAGTAATGATTCTGACACAAAACGGCAACAAAAAAAAAAATCATTTAAATGTGAAAGAAAATTCTGATGAAATCGGTTATTCAGAAAGGACCCAAATTCGGTCAACATGAAAGATATAAACACATTTGTTTCGGTAAGAAGAATTCGAAATTGATTTGAAATCGAATTTTCCAACAAACAACAACATATTGCACATTTACACGACATTGATATGACGATTCTTTCACCAAATTTGCACCGGAATCTTTGAATGTGAACTTATACCATCCGATCAGGCGTTGCTTGATTTAAATAATGCTATAGTTCAAACATGTCTCATTTTGCTAGTAAATGCTTGTAGTTCTTAAGGAGATGGTGGACTCTGATAGTCCCTTTTATTCTTATTCAAATTATTCAATTAGGGTTATGAAATTTTGCGTGCGTGTGTGTGTGTGTGTTAAAATATAAATATGTCAAATCTATTTAAAAACTTTTTTAAACAAAATTTATTATTTTTAAAAACTCAAAAATTATATAATTTTTAAAATTTCAAAAAATTAAAATTAAAATTTTAAAAGGCGATTTAATTTTCTTTTTTTCCCTTATTACCCACTATAAATTTATTTGGAATAAATCTATGTATGAATTTGTAATTCCAAATAAAAGCTACTTATTTAAAAATATTTTTATGCAGAAGTACTAAATTTTCATAGTAAATTTATGTTTTCCTGAACGAAAATTGACTCAACTATCCAAAAACACTCTAAATATAAAATGCGTACCCTGTTTAATGTTTAACCGAAAACTTTATTATCAATTCTATTTACCTTCTTCTAAAACTAAGACACCTGGAACATTTGTAAGATATTTAAATCTAATTACAATATCATTTTGAGAAAAGTCATTAAAATGTACTTTTTTCCCACTTAACCCTTTAAATATTTATTTTATTGAACAATACATTTTATAACATTATTTTAGTAAAATATAAACATATATTTTGGGGATGAAATAATAAAAATAAAATTGCACGTTTCCGTCCATTTTTGCTTGTTTCAAAGTTCACTCTTCCCTTAATTTGCTCCAATGTCATTCTGTCATATCTTTTTTCCATGTCCATTTATACTAGCGCGTCCCATAGGTTTCTTTACTATTTCTAATATGAAATGAATACACAATATTTACTGTTTAAGATATTATTTATTTTGTTATATAAGAACCCTTTTGCTCTGTTACCTTCTTCCATCTCCCAGGAAGACTTATGCCTTCTTCCCAAAATTGTTGCGTTTTGGACAAGACATAATCCTCGAGGTGCGCGTTTATTTCGCTGATGGATTTAAAGCGCTTATCACGAAGGGAAAAAGAAGTGATAATCAGATGTAGTGAGATCTGGAGAATATGCACTAATGCAATCAATATGTGGTCTCGCGTAGTCATGATGAAAAATAATGCCTTGTCGGTTCATTAATTCTAGAAGGGGTTTTTTTTGTGCTATGGGTTTTAATTGATTTCAATTGATCCATTTGATGCCAGTATTTCGTAAAATTTATCGTTTCACCTTGAAGAAGGAGCTCGTAGAAAATTACGCCTTTCCAATCCCACCAAATAGACAAAAGGACTTTTTTGGGGTGTAGCCCCGGCTTTGTGACAGTTGAAGGCCTATTGTCCTTGCACCAAGTGCGTTTTCTATGCATATTTTCATATAAAATCCAAGTTTCATCTCTAGTGACAAGCCTCTTTAAAAACATCGATGAGAAAAAAACTTTTGGGGCACTCTAATACATCCAAGTTCCTCTGTGCAATTACTGATAATCTGGTTTTTGCGATTGCATGACACAAACTTCACAGCTCTTAACCATCTCCTTCAATCTCGATCTTGTCCCAAAGACGAATTGACTGTTTAATAATTCAAATTCCCGCGTGATCTGCATTGCAAATGCATATTTTAATCTCTTCTGTTCGTCTGATAAATGTAGCGTGAGCCATTCCTGGCGTCTAATCCCTCACCAAACGATATTCTCTGAGCCCATTTTTACATATTTATGTGGAAAAGTAGAGCCGAGAAGATTGGGTGGGGTGGATATTCTTAGAATAAATTTCTAGAAAAGTAGAAGGGAAAGAGAGGTGTGTAGAAATCATTTCATGCCCGGGTGAACAAGAGGGTAGACGGCGGTGGAAGGTTGCCGATATCATTCAAGCAGACGATTTTCGGTGAAATAGCACCTCAGTGAGAATGTGATTGATAGAAAACTCATGTTTAATGTATCGTTTGCGGTCAAGGGGGTGATCGGCGGGAGAGGAAGGGGTGAAAAACGTTGCAAGGTGAAATGGTGGGAAGTAAGACGATTTGTTCCCATTATTGTTTGCGGTTACGGTGAGCGATGGTCTCGTTCACAATGGCAAGGGGGATTCTAGGTCTTCTGGAAAGTTCCATAAGAGCATCAATTTCATAATCGTAAAATGACGGTCAATAATGGTGTGAACAAACAACTGCATATGATCATTTGCTTGGCAGGAAATAGCGTAAATATCATAATCTAATTGCCATAACATTATGAGTCAAGAAAAAACTTGAGTTTATAAAATTCTCCACAGTAGACTGCTTATGTGGGATTCTAAGTCATACTTAAGGTTACAAGTTTCATCTGGACTTTCTGAAACATACAGCTGTACTATAATAAATTTAAATATGACATTAACTTTTTTCTTAAATGCTGTGCAGATGTTATATAAACGTAATTTTTAAATTTACATATTTACTGCAGCTCCTCTGAATATTTTGACTACATGGCACTGTTGGTGCTACTGAGAAATTGGAATTTTATTCCATTCCAGAAATGATGTAGTTTTATTAATGAAGGTAGGAAAAAACATCACAACTAAGGTTATTTAAAGAATGACAAATCTAATTCTCGAATATCATGAAAAGGGATAAAAGCACTTGAATGTTTTATAACCAAAGTAGTATTATGCTAGGCTGCCTTGCAATTTCACTCTCTAATAATCTAAAAGTTAAACCTTTATGTCCTATAACCTCTTAGTCATTGGTTACAATCATTCAGACATCTCTCAATTTATATTATTAAAAAGATCATCGCATGTATTATTATGTCATTATTGTATTATTCACATCATATATAGGTTATGATTCGATTTAATGCTTCATCGCGTTGGCAACGTGGCTGCTTAGTGGTAGGAGACTTTAGGTCCAAAGAGCTGCAAACTCAAGATTCAATGCTATTAGAGATCCAATAAGCATGTGGGCTTATTGCACGTTGATCCTTACGCAAAGATCAAACTTTCTTACACTAGAGTGACGTAGAAATATGGAGAGAACATTGTTGTCACAGATTCCGTCCTCTTCATCTTACCAAAAATTACAAGGTTCATCCCGAAATAGCTTTACTTCTAAATGGGATATTAACTTTAATAAATTAAGTTAAACTAAATTAAATTACATTGAATTATTTCTCTTTGACGATGATATTCTGCTGTTATGTTATTTCAAAAACACAATTAGGCGTCTAAGAGATAAGAAAAAATGTGTCCATCCATTTCAGATATATCCTATGTCTTGACTAAATATTTTAGGAATGACTGTTTCTCAAAACCCTTTCTATGTCGTGCCATCTGCTGAAATATCTATAAATGTTTGCCACTTATACGAATTAGTCTTAAAAATTGATATTTTGATAACTTTTTCGCGTTCGGGGGGAGCTATTTATGGCCGAAGTTTCTTATTTGTTCGTTTCTTTGATTCACCTTTTTATTCATGCTTAAATTTTGAAATTTATTTTCCAATTCCCATTTAAAATTTGTAAAATGAAAGAAATAAAAACTGTAAGAATATGAAATTTAAAAAAAGCTAGTGACTGATGAATGAAATGAAAATAAAATTTAAAAGATGAAAAATAATGTGAAGAATTAAAAGATGCTATCTTAATGGTTATTGACATAACAAAAATTCTGAATTGCTTTTTGTAAACGGAACATTGATAGCAACTTGTTTTGTTTTGTTTTACTTTGAGTTGCTAATAAAGATTACAATTTAAACAACAATTTTTTTTAAAAATTATATTGTTTTAAATAACAGAAGTGAGTGCAGTATTTAAATAAAACCTATTCTAAATTTGCATAAAACTAGCAATCATGTCTATTTTCATAAGGCAAACTATATTTTATTGGAAAAAATTATAATTAAAGTTTCTTAATAATTGAACTACTGAATTCAAATATTTTCACTTTATTAAAAATCGAGGTGCCGAGTAATAATAGATTCTTAGTTGCTCCATTAAATGCATGAAAATGTTATATTTCTATTACTGAATATTTAAAGAAAGTCGAATAAAAAAAAAATTATCTGTCAATTACTTTCTTAAAAAACCTTTTACTTCTCTTGCTTTATGCTTATAGAGATGGAAATTTGTTATTGATTTTACATTCATTTTCTAACATGCTAGATTTTTGAAATTTTTACATACTTGTGTCTTTTCAATAACAGAACATTATTATGATATTTTCGGAACTTAATAATCATTTAATCGGATAATGATATGAAATTTTATTCCCTTATGTGGTGCCACCTGGTAGTAGATATAAAAACGAATTTGTATCAAAATTCCATAATATTTATAATAAGGAATTGCAAATAAAAAATACAAAATTATTAACGATCTTTTAAATATACTTTTTAATGTATTAATAAAAATACATGTTTTAAAGTTGTTTTTATTAAATTTATTCTTAATAATCCGAAATCCATTTTTATTCTTCTTTTTTTTTAATAAAAAATCAGCATTCGATGTTGTTTTTTTAAATTGTTCATTTTGCAAACAGTTGGAAAAGTTGTCATATTCTTCATACCTTTCAACTATCCGGATCGATCTTTGTTTGCTATCCTTTAAAGGCATATTTATATTCGCAAGTTAAGTAAACATGGGGAAATTCTCTTTATTCTACCGAACCCATAAAACAGAAATCGGTCGCAAGTGCCTTCCACTCCAAATACACCCCGGGGAGGCTTGACCGTCCCGGAATGACCCGGAGAAATGACGAGGAAGAAGAAACAGAATCTTTTATGGAGGGGATAGGCGATTTCTTTTCCGTTGGGTCAGCCGCTTTTAATGGGTAGGATTTATTTCCGCCGATCAGAGGAAGCTGGTTTTTATCCCAAGAAGAGTGCCTAGGTGAGTTCGTTTCTTTGAGAGTGCTTTTAAGGGCCGCTGCTTGGGAAGATCTTTCGTTGCCTGCCTGGGTAGGTATTTTTTAGAGAGAGAAGGTATCTTTTTCTCTATCCTGATGGTCAGATTTATTCTCTTATAGTTTTTTGTGAAGGATTAGGTTTTGAAAAAGTTTTAGGTTTAAGACTACTAGTTGAGCCATAACGATTCATTCTTATCCAATTTGGACATTCGGTATATCAGAATGTTGCGCTGTGCTTTCGTTGTCTCCACTGTATTGGCTGCTGATATTAAGTCGAGAAATATGAACCTCGCACAATGAACCTTCATAAGTGTTTTATGCCTAGAAACCCCAACAAATGTGATTTTTCTTGTCTCCAGTGTACTGTTGTTGCTATTAAGTCAAGAAATATTGTTACAAAACTTCCACCACTAAGTCCCTAAAGTCAACGGGTTCTCATGTAATGAGTGTATGGTGTAATACAATCAACAGGCCACAGTAACAAATGACTGCTTTTATTAACACGAAGACACAGACAACAAATACACAACCGAGATTCAACAAGCTATACACAGAAGCCCAATTAATACAAATAGTAATCGGTAGCTAAGAATAATTACAGTACACAAAGCGGCCAGACATAATTCAGCAGGAGAAACGACTACGCATCTACTCTCTAAGGTCTCTCCAAACGCCTGTAATTCTCCACTGTCTCCTCGCTTCAGCTGTATCTAACTGCCGACTCACTACTACATGACTAGCTATTCCTCACACGACTCGATGCTCTTCTATAATATTCTCCAGGAACGCTTGAGCTCCACTCAACGCTCCGCGCTTCTAGACTGATTCAACTATTCGCCGTTGACTCGCTATACAAATCTAAACTTAATGACTCTATACACGACTGCTTTCGGCTTAGACTGTCGGCCTTTTGTAATCTCCGGAGCAAGGCAGAAGAAGTTCTGGAACAATCAAGCATATATCAGCTCCTATGACTTCTATCGCCAAAATTCTTGAAGATTCTAGTATTATCTATTTTGTCGCTAAATTCGTCGCCAAGTCGCCTAAGGATAGCCAAGTTCGGTAGTCAATGATCCGGCATCCGATTAACGTCCAATAGAGCTGATCGTAAAACGGTCTTTCTTACAATGGAACTATTCGTGCTGGGAAGTAACATTACAGATTCGTAACAATATGAACCTCATTCAATGAATCTTCACAAGTGTATCATACCTTGTGAACACCCAACAAATGCAGCATTTCTTGTCTCAGGAATTCCATTTAATGGCAGGAAAATCCCCCCTCTGTTAAAGAGTTTGAGAGTGGATCGATATAGTAGTGGAATATATTTCTTCGCTGTGAGATTCATTATGAAAATTGATAAACTGAATTGAATAAGTTAATGCATAATGTTTCTATAAATCAATTTTTACAAACTTTTATTTCACTCAATTTCTTTCATGTGTGTAAATTTCCCATTTTTAAACATGGAATTTTCTGACAAATTTTCTCTTTACCTTCTGAGGGAGTGCAGTTCTGAAATCGATGCAGTTGTGTGTTCCAAAAGACAACACTCTATTTTAATATTTTTGGAACTTAATTATTTGTTTAATCTAATTTTGATTCGATTTGAGGAAATTGATTACAATATTCCTTGATACGTTTAACAATAATTACTATATTAAAGATTAAAAGATAAAATAATAATACAAATAAAATTTTCAGGAAACTAGCTTACTTTAATGAGAAGTAGAAAATAATTACTAAAAAGAAGGAAATAATATTTATACTGAAAACATGGATATCAAAAAATATGGAAAAGCAAAAAATATTAAAACAATACAATCCACATAATGAATATTATTAAAAATTCCTAAATGGTATATGTATGATAACTCCTACCACATAAATCCTGAATATCCATTAATAATTTTTAAAAATATTATTTATATTATCTTTTAATGCTGTTTTCAGCATTTAAATGTTTTATTATTTCGTTTAGACATCTATATTTTAGCGGAAGGAATATTTCAACTTTTTTGGCCATTTGTAAAAACACATTTTAAAAAGGTTTTTATTATTATTTCTAAAAATGTTTTCTTCACAAACTATGATAACCATTTCTTTTTGTATTGTTTTCCTTTAAAAGTGTCCGTTATCTTGGCTACGTAAATAAATGGTATTCCTTTCTTCTCTGAACATATAAAACAGAAATTGATCGCAAGTGTCTTCCTCTCCAAAGAGACCCCGGGGATGTGCTTGACCATTCCGGAACGACCCGGAGAAATGATAAATAAGAAGAGAAGATTTTTATGGACGAACAGACGATTTCTTTTCTAAGGGAGGGAGAGGGGTGGCGACATTTAATGGAAGAGATTTATGTTCACCGATAATAAAAAAAAAAGGTGGATTTATTCATAAAATGTTTCCTAGGTGAATGCCTTTAAAAGCTCGAAGCTTTCTGTCTTGAAAAGTTTCTTTTTCATATTTGACTCTCGTTCAGGACTTTTTCCTTTAGAGAAACATATTTTTATTCATCCTGATAATCAGATTTACTCTCTTACACAGGGTTGCCATTCCACTGGAAGAGAGCAGGAACAGAAGAAATAGAAGGAATTTTAAGTTTCTTAGTTATTTTTTCCCATCTGAAAAATGCCAATCTGTAAGATTGCAAAAATAAAATATCGTAATCATAGATTCTAAAAATGAAACATTACCAATCACGATTGTGTAATGCGGAAACTCGCCATTTTTCGCTCGCTCTCTCTGTCTCTTTTTTTTTTTTTTTTTTCTGTATAGATCTTTCCAGTTTCGATTTGCGAGACAGTTGTTCTCTTTTCATGAGATTCCCGAACTGCAGCTAATGAGCATGCGTGAGACTTCTGTAACTGCGTGGAAGACTAGAATGCATTTGTCTAGCAGCATTCAATCTACGGAAGCAGCGCGGTGGTCTTTAATCAACTTTTCCTTGCTTTTTTCACTCTTTGAAAACCATATTCCATTATGATAAATATTGTTTTGCGTTTATTGCATGAGTGCTATTTGTGCATTTTCTCTAGCATCGTGAAGAATATACGTACAGGAAAAGCACGGAATTTTTTTTCCAGATTTGCGTGACAACTCCAAAATATTTTGTAATAAAGGAATAAATATGCTTAAAGAAAATAATTTACTTTTTCCTTTAATGTTATTTGTTTAAATATTATTCTTTCTCGAAAGTATTCTTTATAGCATTCGTTAAAAGTGTAAGTAAAATAATTAAATTAATTAGCTACATAATAAACTATTGGGAAACTACCACAGAGTCATTATGGGAAATGTTCCATTTTTTAAACATAGGGAATTGTGCCTTATTCTGAAAAAAAAATTATTTACTCGTGTGATAATCGTATATCTTAATGATTTATTATTGAAATAACTATCCTAAAATCTCCGGATTTCACTTTAAACTGCCTAGTATTAAATGCGTAGAGGCAAATACTATCCACCTAGTATATGGCGGAACTTTGAAGACGAGATACCGACCAATGGGTCATTTTCGTCATTTGGCCAATGATCAAAATTAGGAAATCGTTACTGAATAATTCTCATATTGTTTCAAAATAAGACAAACGTATTGTTATCTAAACTAAATCTCTGATCTCATAATTCAATAAATTGAAATTGGTAGACAGCATTTTAAGGGGTGACATGACATCGGGTCACCCTAAAGTCGATAATGGATCTTAAGGACATCGTCAACTGCATGTATAAAAAAGAACAAAAAGAATAATTTTCAGAAAGCTTTGAATCGAAAAGAGAAGAAGAATCATACTTTAGATCCTAGTCCATTATCATCTATCAGTCTATTATCGCAACAAATCCTTTTGAATTATTTTTCTGGAAGATTCTTAAGCATTTTCAACTCACTATTTCACATGGGCTCTTGTCTTTAATGTGATGATAGTTCAATTTCTTTGGGAAAAATTATTCAAATAATTTTGAATACATTGAATTTTATTACATTTTTTGTGAAAACAGGGGAAAAAAGTAATTGTACTGGTTCTAATCCCATTTTGTTTAACATATATAACGAAATAAAAGTGCTCTTGGTGTAAGATGAAAGGAAACTGAGACATTTTTGTTGTTTACTAAAGCTGGGTTGAAGAACGAAGGTAAAGGTCAGATTTAACTGCAATATTAAATTATACCTTCTTTAAAGACTTGCAGAGGAAAGAAACTCACATTTACATGGAGAAAAAATCCCTTCAGTAGACAGCCGGACTGCAGCGAGAAATTTTTTCCATCATCTCTCATAGTTTTACAAGCTTTTGAATAATGTTGATTAAGACTACAGCTAAAGAATAGAATTTATAACTTTTTCTCCTACGATGATGTTTTTTAGTAATGTAAAGCCATACCTTGACTACAAAGTCGCTAATGAACTGAATGTAGAGTACCCCCCTCAATAATAAGTATTCATCATTAACAGGAGATAATTATATCGACTGATTTTCTTACCTGTTAAGTGAAATGAAAATAATAAAAATAATAAATACAAATTATAAAAATAATTTTTTCATTGGATTTTAAAATTGTTACTCAGAAGGAACTTACTACATCTTGGAGATTTTAAACATTTATCACACAAAAATTCTTCTGCATCAAATCTATCCTGGTACATACTCTCAAAAATTTTCAAAAACAACTAAAATTATCGTTGATTTTTAGATTTTTTTTTTTAATTTTCAGATAAAAATCGAGTTTTGAAATGGATACCACACTCTTCACAGACTCATTTTCATCAAGTATATTTCAATTGAAAAAAAAAATTGACGAATTTAAAAAAGCAAATTTTTTACTTAAAACTGGAGTAGAAATAAATACATATTGATGTAAGTTAACTAACTACACTATATTAACTATTCATCGCTGAAAGAAATTTCTAGATATGTCAAGAAAGAATGAAGAAATGTTTGCAATAAACAGAAATTGAGCAAAAACATCGAAAAGAAAGACGCTTTTCTTCAATACACGGAAAAAATAAAAAATAAAAAAAATTCAATCAATTCAACGCATTTAGCGTCGAGTGATTTCGTTCTGAAAGATTCTGGAACGAAATCGTTTTCTCCAGATTCATTTCCTGTTCCATTCAGAAATATCGACGCATCGAACATAGGCAGAACAGAAAAGGAAATGGAATTCAAGACGAACGCCTTGAACGCAAAATTGATTTTGATTTGCATTTTTATATAAGCTAGGAAAAGAGTCATATGCTGTTCTTTGAAAATGACTCTTTTTAAATAAGCATTTAAAATGCATCATAATTCAATGAAATTACCGTTTCTAACATCATAATTATAATGATTTTCATATTTTGTTTTAGAAAGATAATCGTTCCTTTCAGAATTTAAAAAAAAAGTTTCTTTTGAAATTTAACAATGAAGTAATTCTAGTTTATGAATTTAAAAATGAAGTAATGGCATGCATGTAAGCTTTTCTTTTTTAAGAAAAAGATAAAGGTCGCATATTTTAAGCAGAATTAGAAAAGATTAAGTATTTTCATTGATTATGAATAATATAACAAATTCGCTGAATATTATTTTTTCTATCTTTTAAACTTTAAATAATAGGAAAGAAAAAAACTGCCACACTTTCTTCCAAAGGATATTTTCGTGAAGAAAAAAGGGCTTTATGCTTTCCTCTCAAAAATCATGCTAAGCTCTCTATAAGCCACTCATTTTAGCACAGTTTTCTGTGTTAAAAATAAGAGCACATTTTTCTGTGCTAAAAGAGCATATTTTTAGCATAATTTTCTATACTAAAAATAAGAGCATTTTTCCATCTATTCTATCAAAAATACATTTATCCATCATAATACATTATCTATCTATACTTTTAAAAATACATTTATCCATCATAATACAATATCCATTTTTAAAATTAAAAATACATTTATCCATCATAATACATTATTTATCTATACTATTAAAAATACATTTATCCATCGTAATATATTATTCTACTCTATTATCAAAAATACATTTATGCATCATAATACATTATCCATCATTTTTTATTAAAAATACGTTTATTCACCGTACTTAGTTGTGTGCCTATTGAGTAGATTTCATTGGTAGTATAGTAGAAGAAAGAAAAGTAAAACCATCGTCTGAGTGATTACAGAAGAGGCAGATTTGTTTCAAGACAGAAATGAAATCTTTAGCATTTATATTCCTATTGAAAAATAGACTCCAAAAAATGAAACTTTTTTTTATATTTGGTATATATACAGGGTGTTTCAGTGAACCGTTTCAGAACTTCTAGGAGGGATAGGGTACATCCTGACAACTCGAAATCATATAGCAATGTGGGGTCGGAAATGCTTTCCTGAAGCGGTGTTGTACACAGAAGCACCATAAAGAAAAGAGACCATAAATGAGAAATCGTTTTAATAATACATGAAAAGAAGCAAAAGGTACATGGATTAAAGTAAATGTTCGAAGTTTCTTCCACGGGCTACAATGCACGCCTCACATCTCCGACGCATGGACATCCGAACATTCTGGAATACTCCAGGCATATCTCGAATCTCTTCGGCAGCTACTGCGATTCTTGCAACGAGCTCCTCAGCAGTGTCAACAGGGGTGTCATAAATTAGTGATTTCATATCACCCCAGAAAAAAAAATCAAGACATGATAAGTCGGGTGAACGAGCAGGCCAACGCACGGGACCCCCACGTCCGATCCACCGTTGACCAAATGTAACATCCTGGTAGTTACGAACATCTCCGCTATAATGGTCAGGGGCTCCATCGTGTTGGAACCACATTGTCTGTTGCGTCGATACAGAAATCTGTTCAACTCTCAAAAGTTGTGGCAAAATGGGCTCTGCAGAAAGAGCAAGTACGTAGGTCTGGTTAGACGACCCGGTAACAGGTAAGGTCCGATGAGGTGATCTCCCACAATAAGGCCCATACATTGATCGAAAATCGATTCTGCGCTGCACGACGTGTAATTCTGCAATCGTGTAATCATCCATCCAACTAACTTGGCGTTCTTGTCCGAAATGAAGATTCCCTGCACGAAAGCTCGGACTTTCCGCAAAACGCCATCTACCGCGTCAGGAAAGCATTTCTGACTGCCCATGGGTATATGGTTTTGGTTCGTCAGGATGTACCCTACCCCTCTTAGAAGTTCTGAAACGGTTCACTGAAACACCCTGTATATATATATATATATATATATATATATATATATATATATATATATATATATATATATATATATATATATATATATATATATATATATATATATATATATATATATATATATATATATATATATATATAAGCGTCAATCTATTTGTGAAAGTGCCCCACTTATACATTTTTCAGTGAACAAGAAGTACAATGATGGAAATCGCGGAAAATATAAATTGTGGGAAATCATTTGTATTCACTAACACTGAAATTTAATCAGAGAATGCCAAAAAAAATTATTCTAAAACGGCATGATACCCCTTAAAACGGGAACTGTTGGCTTTTATCCGTCTAATATAATTCTACTATAATTTTCAATATTTTTTTTTACTTTCTCCTATACGAAATATAGGAGTAGTATAGGAATCGTCCAAAAATTCAAACTCGAAATTTTGACGAATTTCCACGTTTTAGAACTCCCTGAGTTCGAAAACACATCTTTAATATAAATGTCCGTCTGTCTCTCTGCGACAAACAAGGCGGTTGAAATTTGGCATATGGTCGTCAGATCAAATTTGTAGATTTCATTCTAATTTTGAGCAAAATACGCTTAGAGGAAGTCTGTCTATCCGGCTGTTTGAATATTAGTTAATACGATGATTACAGAATAAAACTAGATATATAGATGAAATTCTATTCATAGATTAAACACCTACAGTGTAGACACCTACAAATTTTGAGCCAAATATATCGAGGAATGGACCGTCTGTCGGTGTATACTTTCAGAAACATGTAAACGCTACAACTCAACACCGCAGTGACTTAAATACATCAAATTTAATATGAAATTTTGTTTGTAGTTTTTTTTTTTTGTCAAATTTTTGTTTCAATTGGTTTGGAAAAATTCGATCTTCGGATACTATTAAACTCATGCCAGAGAGTAATCGCCAAAAACACTCGCCAAGGACCACACAATACATTTAATAAAATTGCTAACTGGGCGCATTATTTCTTAACTACTATACGCCAATGCCATGCAAGACATTCTCTGGAACAACACCTTCATCAGACAGTATGCGAGAAAGTTTTGGGAAGACCACTGCGCTGGTTTAGAGTCTTTTTTATTGGTGCTGTGACGTCTCTTAAGAGCAATAATGGTCAACAACCTTTTAGTGCAATATTTTTAATAGGTAATTACTTGCACACATCATATACACACATATAAAGATATAAAGTGGTTTCAGCATTTAAATTTGTTAACAGGAGGCCATATTCCTCGAAACACATCACAGACACCGTTTACCACCCAACACCATTTTCACATCACTCCATCACGCCGTCTTTCGTTCTGGTCTTTTTTAGAGTTCGTTCATAGAGGGCGCTAGTCAGTACAGTGCGCTAATCAGATAAATCTATGAGGCACCAAATAAAAAATAAGTTTTATAACAGTGCTTTAAAAAGATAGATATCAGTTAGCAATGAAATGCAAAATATAGAAGCGTAGCATTACGAAATTCAAATATCATAAATAAAAGCAATTAATAAATCATTACAACATATAAAAAAAGGTTTAATTCGAAAAATGTTTAACTAATTGTTGTTAAATGGTAAATAACATTTGTCATCTTAATCAAGAACATTTGAAATCTTTTTATTCTTCATTACCTTTAGAATCAACGATGCAGAATAGAAATCCGATCTCTGTAACCTTAGGGATGACGTTAGCTTTGCACCCCCATTTCCTGTCTTTGAAGGCACATCTTCCTTTGATGGCGGAGTCTTCTAAGGAAGTTATATATTAGGTATTGATCTCAGCAACCTTGCCTTTGCTTTCGGGGAAGTGGTATCGAGAAATTTAGATAGCGTCATGCCGATAAGAAGTGAAATGGGCGAATGCTAATCGGATATTCGAGGAATGACTTTAATCCCATTTGAATCAGGAAAAAGTTCTTTCTCCAAAATCTCTAATGCAGCACATGTTTTTTATTACAGCTGTTTTGACTTTTTTTATTTATTAAAATGCTTTAGTTCTTTCTACAGTTTTTCGTGTTTCATTTTTATTCTTCATATTTACTGGTAAATGGAAAAATTCTTAAGAAATATTGAGGATTAGCTATTATTTCGAAAGGAAAATTCGTAAAATTTTTTGTAGGTCAGCAAAACTTCGTTTTTCTCCTTATTTCTATCATGACATATACGTTTCTTTTCTTTTTTTATTTTATTTATTATTATTTTTTAGATTTAACGCTATTTTTTCCCGTTTTACATTTTCTCAATTCCATCACAAAAATGCATGCAGATTTTTTTTCAGATCTAATCGTTTGGATCTTTCAATATTGTTCTTGCTGATTCTTTAAAGATTCTTCTATCCAATAATCAATCTCGTTTAAAATGTATTTTTAGGTAGATTCCTACAGGAAGACTACTTATTGCAATGATTCTCATGACAAGACTTTGGGAAAATTTCTACAGTTCTTCACCTATCACGGTTATTTATATGATAAGATATGCGTGTGTGAAACGCTTTGCCCATGTTATCTTGCAAACAAAATAACTAGAGTAATTTTGCTTGAATTTTAACTGGCTTGGAATATGTTGTTAGAAATGTAAAAATGTCGGACGAGTGCGTCTCTATCTAACTCAAAGGGGGTGGAAAATATAGTAATTAAAATTTTCATTTCCCTATAACTTCCTTAATATTGAAGATTGAAAAATGAATCCAATTTGTCAAATTAGTACCTCATTAAGAAACACGAACAACTTTTGTATGTAAAGTTTTTCGATAACTGCAATATCTTAGAAGTTAGAGGCTAGAAAGTGATTTTTAAGCCCTAATTTTCACTGTTTCTAACATCAACAATTTATGTTGCTAGAGAGTAACTTAGATGTAAAGAATATACCTTTGCCTTCCTTCCAGTTTGCCAAAAGAGATTTTTAAAATAATACATCTCTCTCTCTCTCTCTAATCAAGTATCCAAAATTACGGAACAAATTACGGAATTACGGTTGAGAATTCATTCTGCGTGAAAAAAATAATCAAAATACATTTTTAACATTTTTGTTTCCAAAAATTCAAAACTTCCAATGAATTTCTGGCATCCGTAAAGAAATGCAAAATGATAAAAAGTAATGTTTCTCGTTTAGTTATAGAAATATCTTTATCTCATAAACAATTAAGAATAGATCGGGAATTATTTTCTGGGAAATAAGTAATAATTTTTAGACTGTTGTTTGTTCATATCCATAAATTCAAATTATATTACTTAAACATTTTTTTGAATATTTTTATATATTATTTATTTATTAAAAGAATGAAAACATATCTAAATTTATGATGAATTTATTTTTTACGTTGAATAATTATTTCATTCGTCTATCAATTATGCTGATGCTTTTTTACCGCCCTATTTCCTTCAAATTCTTTAAATTCAAATAAAAATATTTCGGTTATTAAAATGAATCAACATTAACATTAATATCTCTTTTATGTTTTCAAAATTCGGGGATTAGTTTAATTTCATATTAAATGCAATTGCTTTTAATAATAACTTCTGCAAAATTGCTACTTTGCTTTTTTGGGGGGATTGATATTAAAGAAAACTTCCAATTTTCTCGTTTATTAAATATTTAATCAGTTTCTTTTGAGTACTTTTTTTTGTCATTGTTGCCTCTCTTTACTTCCTGAAGTAATTAAATTATCAATTTCAAATTTGAAGAATTCTTTTGGAACATCTTGTGGGATACACAAGGATAAATATGATATTGTTCACCGTATTATCATTTTGTCACATAAAAAGATAAACTTTTGGGAAGGAAAAATCATTCAAGAGATTCTTTTAAAACGTTTTAGACTCGCAACATATATTTAAAAAAACATGTGATTATAAAAAAAAATGTGTAAAAATCAATAACTGAGATATTATTTAAATAGAAGCTAAATATGTCATTTTTATGCAATTATTTATTGTATATATTGTTCTAAAGTGATAACATTGCGATTTATTATGTGATTATTTTTTTCGAATTTAAAATAGTTTTTTGGAAATGAAGCATGTTTTTGACGATTTTTCAAAATATTTTATCAATATCTTCAATAAATATTCACTAAAGGTAAAAAAAAAAATTACATTATTGTAAAATGGAATAAAATTAATCTTATGCCTAATATTGATTAATTATTATATGAAGTTTTGTCTAATTGTTGGAAATATTTTAAATCTTTCTGTTCAACTGCTTTTCTGGTTATAATGTTCTATATTCTTCTAGAAACAAATGTAAAGAATTAAAAAAGCAGCATGTTAATGTGATTAAGTTTACATTTGGAAGTAAGCCATCAAGATTTCGTCAAATTCTCATATAAATTACTTCTTGATTTTGCTGATTTATTTTCTATAAATTATGTATGAAAATTTCATTTGAATACTAAATTATCGATGTTTCCCCTAACTTTTCGATTGAATTGTCTTATGCAAAAAAAGGAATGCAAGAAATTCTTTCTTTGAATTTTACAAAATGCCTATCGAGACTCACATATAAGATCATATAGAGCTATCTCGGGAAGAAAAAAAGAACTTAGCTAATAGATGAAATTTTTCAATATTACCCAATAGCACAAGATGTTTTATAATTCTTTAAGGCCTTTCTCGGTATTCTGAATGCTGCAAAATATATGAAGATAATATCACAGGATATTTTTTATTAATAAGTTTAATAATAAAGGAATAAACGAAAAACTTTTTTACAGCTAAAACATTCATATCAAACGCAAAACAAATGCATTAAACAAAATTTCATATCAATTCAGGTTTATTTACAGATTTCCTCAGCATCAGGGTTTAAGTTTCTAAAAGGGACAGGGTTACACCTAGACGATTCGGAATCATATAACGATGCCGAGTCGGGAAAACTTGCCAGATATGGAAAGTGGTGTTGAATGTTCACATGATTCCTAAGAGTTTCCTAAGGCAATTATCATTTCAAAACTCCCTAGCAAGGTTCAATAAGCAACGACATCATAACTTTCCACATTGAATAGAGCACCAAACAGAAAGAAAAATAATCCAATTTGCATTTAATCCAAAATGCAAAACTCATGTCAGACTTGGGGAAAAATACCTATACATTTGGCTCAAAATATACCATACACATTGATTCGAAAGGTAATAAAACTCCTGCATAGGAAGACTCATTCACACATTTTTTCCTTAATTAAAAAACGAACGATAATAAGCAACTGAATGTTAAATTATTTTCTTTTAATTAAAAAATCAAATCTTGGTGATACCAACCATAGAAATATTGATATGCATATGTAGGAGATGGAAAAGGATACTTTTTCAACACATGAAGTGGATTTAATATTTCATTAATATTATTAACATTTAATTGGATCTAAATTTTGGATCTGATGACGTGAGCTGTAGAGTCATTCTACGTTATTGGTTATACCCCTACTGTTCCACATCAACAATCTTCTTGTGCACAGCCGACAACCCCGCCACCACTGAACCTAGCAGTATAGACAGGATTGTGGCCAACTATCTTAAGCATAGTTCGTCCATAACACTGACTGATTCACCAAACTGACATCCTCTTCGAGGCAATTGGCCCCCAGTCACAAAGTGGTCAATCACTGAACTTCCTCTTTATATTCCACTTATCTTCCTATTAAACAAGGAAAAGGCCAGCATTTAAATAAAGTTCCTCTAAACTCTTAATATATCTCCAAATTCTCATTTCACAACAACAGAAATCCAAACACTTTCAAACAGTTAGTAAAAAACTGTCCATTTTTAACATCAATGTCCTTCAGAGTTACATGAACAATATGTCAGATCATTGGTTAGGATCACTGAATCTTACTATGGAATATTGAAATAAAGATTCCCTTAGGAAACGTTTGGAAATTCTTTGCACTTACAAAATTATTTACCGTGTCCGAAAAACATTTCCGAACTAATATTGATACCGTGTCAATTTAGTGTATCCTACACCTTATAGAAGTCTGTAACTTTGGTACTAAGATATTCTGTTTGTATATTTCTGAGTATATTTCATTGAAATTAAATACAATTTGAGTTGTAAAAAAATTGTTCGCTTAAAGAAATGATAATTTTTTTTCACTTTTTCATGATAATAAATATCGGAAACTGGACAAAAAAGCAAAGAATTCTTGTTTTGAGCAATTGTTTCATCCAAATTTGTCATTTTCTACCTCAAACCTTTTCCTGGCATCTCCCTCGAGAGCTTAAAAAACTAGATTAATCGGTGAAAAAACAACTCTGGACTGTTGCTCAAGCTTATTTTCCATTCCAACTCAAAGGTAGAGAAAAGCAATTAGATCAAAAACCTTCGCTTGCTCCATCCATCACCGTCATCGCAGACGATTTACGGGAGAAATCGTTCCATTCCACCCCCCGCAGAACGTCTCGAGTCGTACCGGAAATCGATAGGCCTGTTGGGAGAAGCTGTTTCATTTCCAGGGCAAATGATCCATTTTTATGCTCTGCTAATCCCGAATTTCTTTGTCGGACCAATTTGGAGTGAATTTTGATGAATGGATATTCCAGGACGCTCGCTGATGTTTCTATCCGTGCCATTGTGAGGGCTCCTCGAGGTGGAGGGACTTTGGAAAAGTTTGAAGGACGTACTTTGCATGCAGTTTGAAGTGTTGTTGTTTTGTTTCCATGCGGAAAAGGGCACTTAAGCAATATAGCGATGTCGCCGTGCTTTGAATTTTAGAGGATTTGAGTTATTGCTTTATTGAGTATCGATCGCTTTATTGGAGCGTGTTTAGAAATGTTTGTGGTCGTGTCCTGGGGTGGATTAATGAAAATACAGTGTTCTTTTCAAATAATTGTTGTAAAGTAACGTATTTCAAATATTGTGTTTAGAAATTAAAGAGATCAGTAGAGACGAGAAAATTGCCTAGGGCCGCTGGTTTTCAATGGTGGAGATAGCAGAAAAGTCGATTAAAAAGTATTAGTTACCAAATAAAAAAAATGATGAAAGAAAAGTTTTTAAATTGTAGAATATTACGATCAAAATGAGAATTCACATTGAATGATCAAAATGATTAAATGTCTATGCACTTAAAATAATTAGAAAACCTAAGGACCAACTCCAGTTACAAATCATTGTAAATAATTTTGTCAATTTTTTATGGAAGTTTGTGACCTCTAGATAAGTTTTCAATGATCGCCTGTTTTCTTCCGTCAAGCCTCTAGTCTCCACTAAATTTCAAATAAGAACTTCTAGTAATAAAGTTAAAATAGGAAACAAATGCTTCAGCAAAAAAGATTATGAGATGTATTTTGACAAATTCGAACAACATCCTGCAGAATGGTTTATTCACGGTTTTCAAATTAAAATCCCAGATATGGATGGAATAGAAATTTTTACGAATGGTTCAAAAGATGAAAATAAAGTAGGAGCTGCAATAGTAGTATACTACTATGGGAAAGAGATCGATAAAAGTCTTGTGAAATTATCGAACCAAGCCACAAGTTTCCAGGCAGAAGTGCAAGCTTTAAAGATGGCCATTGAATATTGTGAAAGGGTGGAAGACGGACAGAAGTGCTCAATTTTTTCAGATTCTCTCTCAGTCCTACAAGCCATACAATCATCTCACAATTGTAATAAGGAAATATGGACGATAAAAGAAAAGATAAAAAGTGTAAAAACTAACAAGTGGATAGAGTTGAATTGCGTTAAGGCCCATATGGGGATATATGGTAATGAAAAGGCGGATCAATATGCAAAGTGGGCGGCACAGAAAGAGGGTGTTGATATGGTTGTCCCCAAATCAAATGGTGTCTTAAAATGGGAATTAAGAGAAGAAATAAAGCTGCAATGGTTTGACAGATGGTATATGTCCAAAAACGGAAGAGTAACTTTCGATTTTATTCCTAATCCAGAAATAAAAATAAGAAGATACCATCCACTGATAATTCAAATTATATCAGGACATGGGAGATTTCCTGCATATTTCCAAAGATTTGGAAGAAAGCAGGACAATAAATGCATTTGTGGAGGAATCGGTACTGTTTACCACTATTTAAAGGAATGTATTGAAATCTCGGAGTTAAGAAAAAATCTGAAAATTATAAATAATGACCTTAGTACAGTACTGATGGTACCAGGTAATCTTAAAACTCTGAAGGACATGATGTCGAAAATTGTCAGTTTTTTACCAACTATTTGAGAGTTTGTAGATAAAAGAGAAGGACAGTAATTGACCACTTTGCGGCCAATTACCTCGAGGAAAATTTCAGTTTGAGAAATCGGTCAATGCAAGGATGGACAATGCTCAAGATAGCAGTCGGCCACAACAAATCCTGTCGATACTGCTACGTTCAGTGGTGGCGGGGTGGTCGGCTGTACGCAAGAAGAAGAAGTCTCTGGAGAAATTTTATAAGAACCGTTACATAATATTTTCCATATAAAAAAAAAACCTCGACTCAGTCCTCCAAACCTAATCACTCATTCCATCAATTTTCATTTAATTTGAGAGTTTATGACATTTAGATACATAATAAATGGCCGGCTACCTTTTCTCCCCTCCATTTTAATATGTAAGTAGAAAAGGAATGGATAATGAAAGTTTATCAACAACTTTTAATTATAAAGTTGTTAATAAAACTTTCACTTATTAAGTCTTATTAACAACTTTAATTCATAAAAGTTGTTAATTATTTTAACTTTGTTAAAATAATTTTAAAAGTTTAATTTTAATTTTTAATTAAAATAAAACTTTGGTAAAATAATCAGCCACAATAGAAACGATTTCGGTATTTCATTTTTCCATTTTGCATGGTTTGAAACCAATCATAATCCTCCTTGATAATACAATTCCTTTATAAATTATGATAGTAAAATAATTCCTTTATAAATTATGATAGCACAATAATTCCTTTATAAATTATGATTTATAAAGGAATGGATCATTTATAAAAGAATGGATAATTTATAAAGATCATTAATAAAAGAATAGGTATTTTATAAAGGAATGGATAATTTAAACTTATTTCTTTGTAGTTACAAACTTAGTTTATCGAAGGTGTTTGAGATTACTAAATAACTGTAAATAATATTTTGGGTTAATATCTTGTTGTCATAGGCGGCTACTGAATATTAAATGAAATTAAAATTTAGAAAATCAAACTGTTGATCAAGCAAAAAATTGTCAAAATGTGAAACTAAATTAATAAATTGTAAAAAACAACACATCTTAATATTCAATGTGTTGGGGTTACAAATTACCTTATATTCAATTGCTTCTGAATGGAACAATTTAAATGTCCTTTATTATTAAAACAGTGATTAAATCGTGTATTCAGTAATATCAGATTACAAAAAAAATTAACTTAATTATATTTTACAGTCTATAAAATAAACTAAATTAAATTTATAAAAGAATAAATTAATTTATTTATATTTACGTTCCGTTTATGAAGCAAGATTAGAGTTAGTTTTGAATGATATGTAGTCAGTTCCAGAAAAAGCCTTGAATTATCGAAGGTGAAATAAGAAAAAGAAACACACAGACACACGAATGCAAATAAATTATTTATTATAAAAATAATATAAAATCTCTTTTTATTATTTATTTGCATAGGATTAAAATGCATGACATTATAACGATGTCTTTACTGTACGACTACTTATTTTTGCAGCTTCTAAACAAAAAGAAATTGAATCAGTTACAGAAATTTTTCCATGCATTACAGAGATCTATACATCAAAGATAATAAACAAACTACTGCTTCAACATAAAATTTATTTTTCAAGACAAAAATTCTTAATATTCAATTGGGAATCCTCATTTTTCTTACTCCCCCTTCCCTCCCTTCTTTTACCAGTGCTGCATCTGAAAATTTCTTTGAAAGTCAGATTTTAAAAGATATTCTACCCGGAATAGGCCTAAAAACTTTTCAGCTTTGGAAAGATAGATGTTCTTTTTCTTTAATATGCAGAAGAGAAATGAAAATATTCGAATTTCTCAGCACATTTTTATTTTGTATTTTTTATTAAAAGAAATAGGGCGTTCGTAAAAGAAGGGTCGGAAGGCGGTTTTGAATTTATGTTTGCGAATTTCGGTTTCCGCATCTGAAA
Organism: Argiope bruennichi; assembly: GCF_947563725.1. NCBI lineage: Eukaryota > Metazoa > Arthropoda > Arachnida > Araneae > Araneidae > Argiope > Argiope bruennichi. The sequence continues at coordinate 65,941,215 of NC_079154.1, forward strand.
TCCGGAAACATTCATATTCTGTCGCCCACGATATTCCGCGGTGTCGTGTTCTTTAAGCTCTTTTGCTTTTCCGTTCGCTTTCTCTTTCTTTGCTGATGGCATTTGTTATGACCAAGCATAATTTTGCAGTTTTTTATTATATTTTTTTCTCTTTTGATTTCCATATAATAAGATTTTTTTTTCCATTGCTGAAAATTGAAGAAAAAATGGCGTACTGACAAAAAAAAATTCTTCAAAATTAGCTGCTTGAAATAATTTGAAACATCATATGATGAAAATCGTTTGCATCTTTAGAACTTAACTTTTGTTTCTTGCAAAAAATTAATAAAATAACTATTTTTTTCTGAAATTTTTACGGTGCTCTTTTTTTATTATTTAAATTTTATTTTGCTTTAAATTCTCAAAAAATATTATTTGATATTTTCACAAATTATTTTAAGAAATCTGAGAAATTCTTTTACTAATTCGATATTTTAATCTATATAAATGTAGATTTATTCTTATCAATTTCTTATTTTCCCTGGTGATTCTCTTATTATAATGTAAATTAAAATATTAAACGTATCATTCTAAAAAAAAATGCACTCTTATTATTCTTCAAATTATTATTTTAAAGTTATTACTATTAATTACTAGTTAAAATTTCCCTACACACAAAAAAAATGTTTATCGTATTTTATGCTCTCTCTATATATATATTGTTAAATCACTATTGATAAAAATAATTGTTGATTTTAATAACAGTTTATTTTTTATTTGTTAATTAATATATTCAACTCTTCTTAGAGATAATGATTTTTTTTTTTGTCTTTTTTTATTTTTCTCGCGTGATGTGCTGCGTCAATTTTATTTTTGAATTATTGCACATTTTTGTAGAAACTAAAAAGGTATGACATCATTATGAGCATAAGAGTGAACGCAGTTAGATATCAGAAGGCATACACAATTTCTAAATATAAACAGACATAATTTATAAAGAATAATTACATTTTCAATTTTAAATAATTGTAAACGTATAATCATAAAAAAAAATCTCTCAAATTTATTTTAAAGGATGATGGTACGTCATTTTAGTTGATATTTATATTAAACTCAACCCAGCACACAATTTTAAATCCAGTAACTTTTACTATTTACCGAAGAATTTTCAACTTAAATCTACTGCGAACATTTTTATCGTTTCTAACATCAGAAAACTCCCGAAACTAACAATTCAATCCCCAAGTCAAACAAAACAAGATTATCAGAACATTCGCACTGTTTAGTCGGCAGAACATTGTGCTTTGCAATTCGGTCGAATTAAGTAGTTTCGAACCGGCTTTTGCCTTGAAGAAGGATTCTTTTCCGATTTTATCATCGTCTATTCTCGTGAGAGATGTCCTGACAAGACAGTTAATAGAATAATCCTCTCTGACATTGAACACACCGAAAAGCAAAAAACAATCAGTTGTTAGAGAGATTCTTGATTTAATATTGTGCAAAGAAAAAAAAATTCTTTTCTTTTCGAAAAAAAAGAGAACAAAAACTGTGACTGTAAACGAACATTACCTTTTCGAATGCTAAATATTCTGACAGAATGATAGTGAGTTTATGATTACAGATTCAGAGTCACAACATTTCTCTTTTATTTTTTTATTTTTAAATAAAAAATTTTTAGAAATTTAAATACCTTAGTTTGGAATAGTTAATTTAATATTAATTTTTCACTAAATTCATGAATATTTAAGAAAAAAATCAAATATTACTTATCGATTTTGTAACTAATCAGTTAGTTAATACATTAGTTAAAAACTCCAGTTACTTGAAAATTAAGACATCTGCGCAATTAGAAAAATAATTTATTGATATATATAAGAAATCCTCAATTTATATTTTCATTGTAAATTTATAAATAAAAGAAAAAAGATACTTTCTTATGAATCATGGCAACATTGCTATATAAGTTTTATTTTCCTGTATTATTTCACTTACAATTTATTATGAAACATTTAGCACTCTAAGAGTCAGAAGAAAAGTAAAAAAAAAAAAATCTTTTAAAGTTTGATCAAGTATAGAAAAGAATAACTGAAATAAATATAAAATTTTGAAACAGAGGAAACTTCGTTTAAATTGAAAATGCACTATATAAAGTACAAAGTTTATGAGGAATAATTTTTTTAAATAAGAAATCACAAATCGAAAATAACATTAATCTGCAGACGATTTCCTATATTTTAATCAAATTCTGATTCAATAAGAGTAATATTTTGTGCTTCTTTTTTTAATTTTCTCGATTTCTTCTTACAAAGTGGGATGCATTATAATTACAAAAAAAAATGTTATAATATGAAGTATAAAAAAATGCGAGTGAAAAAGTTTAATAGTATTAAGGGAAGAAAATTTTAAAAGTTGTAATTGTAATAAAAGTTGAAAATTGTAACGTATAGTCTCAGATATAATATTTTAATTATATTTTTAAAAATTAAAATGCAATTTTTAAAGACTGAAATAAACGTTTGCAATATTTAATGGTCCGATAAACATGTTTAACTTTAAGCCCTGAATCATCAAAAGAATTCCATCAAATTGAAGTGAAAGCTAATGATATTAATTAAAGCCGGTCAACAGTTAGATAAAATATCAGACAAAAAAGAGAAATCTAATTCATCATTTCTTGAATTCAACATTCTTTATTTATTGTTAGTACTAAAAATTTTGTCATGCAAATTACCAAAAGTATTTGAATTATAACAAGAAAGAATTTTCCCTTCATCAAAAGCAAAGTCTGCAAACATCATCAAAAAGACAGAACCGGTGAGAAAGCTCGTCGCTGATGGAATGCAACAGCTGTTGCTTTGCGATTCTGAGATATGTAAATAAGGGAACGCTGCGTTGTAGGGGTAATTTCAGTTACTGAATTTATGGTTTCTTAAAAATTCCGTACCAAGATTTACTTTGGGAACATGTGGCTTTGTACGATAAGAAAGATGGGTTCTTACAGCACGAAACTGTGTCGCATGGAATTCGATTATCTTTTGTCTTCTTTTGAGTTTGGAATATTTATTTTAAAATTAAAATTGTTTGCTTTAAGTTTAATTAGATTTTTTTTTATTTAAACACTGAATTTTTGTATCATTAAGTTGCTTGAGTGAAGTAATTTGCATTGACAGAACTGCTGTTTGTAAAGGGTTTTTTACGTTTCAATTTTATGATTAAAATCTATGAATGAATTTAATGAAATTCTATGAATTTATTCTATAAATTATCAATTCTATGGATAGATGTATGATTATTTTTATAGTATTGCTTAGGCTATCCACAAACTTTTCTGTGGGGTAGTCTTTTTTTATAATTATTTAATTAACTGAATGTAACTAATTCGTAAAGTAGAATGAAACTCTACCAGAAAGTTTGAGCTTGTTTTCAGTTCATAGATACAATGATTAACTGACAGAGAAAACTAGCAGTATTTTCGGTTATAGCTTATTATTATTTTGCATATTTTAAACAAAAAAAAAGTATAGTCACAGTTTTATTTAATTTATTCCCAAGTGATAATATGATTAATTTGCAAATGATTTTGTGAGGGAATTAAATATCAAAACCGTAAGCTGAATAAAATTACAAAGTATTCTACATTCACCATGTAAAGTACTAAATTTGATTTAAAGAAACAAAACTCTTTTTTTTTATCAGTTACGGAATGAAAAAAAAACTTTTTACTGTCAACATTGCAAATTTTTTTCTAATTCAGATTTAAAAATGAATGATTAAATAATAATTTTCTTATATTTTATCTTTATTTCTTGCTATCTTTTGTAAATTTCGAAGCAGATATAATAATTGTTCTTGTTACATAATTTTTTAATTATTAGAGGAAATAATTAAAATCTAGTAGAATAAATAAATAAAGCTTCTTAAAATATTTTTTCTTCAAAAGTTTTTTTATGAAGCTTATAACCTTGTTGAATTATGTTTTGTTTGTTTCTTTGTTTAAAAACAATTCGATTATTATTGAACCATTGTATACTGTCCCATTGATTTTAATGGGCTTCTATTGATAAAAGAAAATTCCATCATAAAGTTGAAACTAATTGAAAGATCAAACAAGCCTAACATTATTAAGATAAATATTGGCAAAAGAAAAATCCATTTTATCTGTTTTATTTCACAATCTTCTGCCAGTGTTGGTGCTAAAAAATTTTCCATACAAATAGCTAGGATGTTTGAAATTATAAAAGAGAAAAAAATTGCAAATCTCAAAGTAGAGTTCGAAGACATTATCAAAAAGATGTGAGAAATCTCTTCATTTATGAAATATTGTAGATGAGATAAATAAGTAAATTTAGAAAGTGACGATAAAAAAATTGAGAATTTTTTGTGAACGAATATTATCTTTTTTGCATTGTTTTCTATTAGCATTGTTTGCACTTAGCATTGTTTTCGAAGACAACGCATAAAGGTAAAAAGAAAAGTTTTCCCATAACATTTCTTATATTATTTCTTTTGTCAAATTAATTTTACTTTTTGCTACTTTGCTAATTAATTGAGATTTTTACGTATATTTACGATTTTAACTGTAGGTGTGGTGCAATGCGGCCGAATATGTTTTTGCGCCAATAAGCGTCACCCAAAAAAAGCTAAACTTGATATAGCTTATTGAATTTATGTTAAAACATATTATTTATCTAAGATTTAAGTTTAAAAGAAAATTTAAAATGTCATGACATTGAAATATATCTTATCCTTCTTTTACAAAACTAATCACATACTATATTTACTAATAGACAAACTTGAAACTTGAAAGAAGTAAGAGGTAGGGGTTTATAGCAACAACAATTGTTATCCCCTGTTATCCTAACTGCAGAGGGCAAGAAATTTCATTTACCCATAAAAACAAATTAAAGTTTGAGTCAGTTACAAACAAACATTTTAAGAATCACAAATCTAACAATTTTTTTGCATGAGTTGCCAAAACGTATAAACAAAACATTCTCGATTATATTACTCTGACTTCAAATATAATGTACAAAAAGATGTAGTAGATTTTAAATACGTTCACATACTAGGATATTTAATTTTGACAGTCGAATAAAGTATTAAATCAGCTTTTGAAATACATGAAGGATATGAATATTGAAAGTGAGAAGTGAATAAGTTTAATGTTCTAATTAATTAAATGAAGTCTAAAAGTAAAAGTTATAAATGGCAAAAGCAAAATGTTGAGAAGTGGGGTGGGAGGACTTCAATCGGCTCGTTTGAACACTTAATTAGCAATTTCTTCACGCGCTCTTTTGAGAGCTATTTAGAGAATCACCAGATATTTTATACTTAAATCACATTATTAAGCATTACTCTTTCGATACTTAAATAAGAAAAACGGTTTTCAAACTTTTAATTTGCTTTTTTTAATCGTTTATCATTATTAATCTTCATTTATCAGTGGCATTTATTTCTAGCATCACAATAAATAATGACTAATGTAGAAATATTATTATTATTATTATCGATTATTTTTTTATAATTGATTAATTAAATGTAAAACATTCCAAAACGAAAACAGTATTATTCCAAAGCTATTCCTGTTGAATAAAAAATGTACATGTAATCAGTTTCATGTTAAATAAAAAAAATTATTGAAAACGATATTAATTCTCTGTATTGTTTTTCCTTCTTTCTGTCTTATGTGAAATTTGAAATAGAATAAATAATAGTTGTTCTATAGAAAAAAATTAAAATAATAATAGTTCTTGACTTCTAATAGAAAAAAATATAATTAAAAAAAATCTTTTCATTTGTTTGTTTTCTTGTACCTCTATCGTCTTGAGAATTGTGTTGGTCTTTGTTTAAAAAAAAGAGCAAATCTTTAACATTAGAACCCACATTTTCCATTAAAAGATGAATTGGTGAATGCTTTCCTATTAATTTTACGCCTCAAAGACAGATGAAAATACATTAAAATACTCTAGAAACTAATTGAAAAATCAAACAAACCATACAACGCTAAGATAAACATTGGCGAAAGAAGTTTCTAATCCATCATTTTTTTTTCACTTCACGCACTTCTTTCAATATTGGCGATGAAAATTTTCCCGTGCGAATCGCCAAAGGTATTTGAATTTTAACGGGAAAGAATTTTTCTAGCATATAAAAGTAAACTTCACATGTAAGTAAACTTCATGGGGAAAAAATAAAGCAAAGCTGGTGAGAAAACTTGGCACTAATGAAATACAACAGCTGTTCCGAAATATGTAAATTTTGAGCTGTTTTGTGCAGGCAATTCAGTAGCTAAATTTATGATTACTTGAAAATTATGCGCACAGATTTATTTTGGGGGCATGTGTCCTTATGTGATAAGAAAAACTGGTTTTTATTAAACAAAGTTGCGTCACATGGAATTTGATTATCTTTTGTCATCTTTTCAATTGTGTGTTTTTCAGTAGTTCCTGAATATTTAGTTTCACTAAATCGATGAAAGTCTGCATCGTTAGAGAACTATAAGTAATACTTTTTGCCTTAACAAAATTAAAAATTGGTCAATAAAATTTCACTTCTTTTCTATGTCCAAATATTACAATTTGATTGTTTTTTTTTTTAAGTCCTAAAGAAAAGCATTTTTAATCAATTGCTCACAGACTATTCATGATTTCTCTGTTTCTAAATTATTTCCTAATATCATGTTTCAATAGATGTTCGTTAAAAAAATTTCTGTACTTTTTATTTAGATAATTGTAACGAATCATTATTTCAAATTGCATGATAATGAAATTTCATCTGTAAGTGATCATCATTATCTAATTAAAAAAAATTCTTAACTTCATCGTTTAAGAAATCATATTTCCATAAAATAAATTACTTTCAAATTTATTTCGATGAATTAAAATTTTGAATTCCTAGGAAAAATAATTACTTTCTCGTATACGTAGTATAGAGATAATAATCGTCAAAAAATTCGAACTCGAGATTTTGACAAATTTCCACGTTTTAAATCTCCCTGATTTTGAAAAATTCATTTTTGGGAAATGTCCATCTGCCTATCTGTTTATGAAACATAAGTTATATATTTCATAGACAGAAACTTGAGCTGGATAGTCGAAATTCAGTATATGTTCTTTGCATCACATTTGTAGATTTCTGTCAAATTTTGATCTAATTCCGTTCAGAGGAAGACGTCTGTCCGGTTGTTCAAATATAAGTTAGCATGATTGCTACTAAACGAAGACTTCTTTTAGTTTGTCTTTTGTCTTCTTTTGAGTTTGGAATTTTTATTTTAAAAATTGAAATTGTTTGCTTTAGGTTTAATTAGAATATTTTTTTTTATTTAAGCACTAATTTTGAATCATTAAGTTGCTTGAGTGAAGTAATTATATGGATAAAATTTGGCTCATACATTTAACATCTATGGTATCCATCAACTATAAAATTTTGAGCCAAATCCAATGATAGTTTAACCGTCTGTCGGTCTGTATAAGAAACAAAAAAAATTAATATAATTAAGTATTTAAGAAAATGTTCTATTGCAGTTATTAATTAGTTGCTTGCGTTTCATTTACAAACCTAATCCTGAACGACAATCGATGCATATCCGTTATTCGTTACATTTTTAGTACTTTATCTCAAGAAAAACAAAAGCATTAAATTCGACAAAGCTATTGTTGAATGTTTGGGCAAATCGAAAAAAAAATTCTATAATACAATTACCAAACATCTTTTTACACCACAATACGTGCATCTTCCAGTCTTTTAATTCATTAAATTTCCACCGAATAGATCTATATACAATATCTGGTTTAGTAAATTCCATCACGCTCTTCCTCGCAGCTAACGTATGAGTAAGCAATGTATTCTATCCAATATCTTTTAATATCCCATATCCGCTAAAGTTCAATAAAAATCTAACAATACATCCCAGACTGTTTTCTTCTAGATTAATGAACCCAATATTTCCTTTGGCTTCTTCTGTGATCTATGGATGGGTTCTAGAAAAAGAAAAGGAAAAAAGGGGGAAAAAATTGCTTGTTTTTTTGGTGGAACGGGTCTTCGTGCGTTAATAAGTTCTTTTTCCGTGGGGGCAATAGCATTTTTCTTTTCTCATTGCAACAGCTGAGGAATCCTCTTTCCAAATGAGTTATGTCGTAGAAAACGATATTTCTTTCTACCCAAAGATCAAGGAGGGCTTTTCTTTCTTTTGTGAATGTTGTTTTTATTTAGGGTTAGAAAGAAGGATTTCGAATTGGCTACGTATCGGGAATTTTTCTTTTTCTTTCCATGGTTTGTTTATTGGGTGTTTTTCAATTCGCGATGTAGAATGTGTAAGTATTTAAACTAATAAAAAAGAAGTTGGCGAATTCCAAAATTTTTTTATTTACTTTATTGTTGAATAGATCTTTTCTTAGATAATTTTTGAAAAAGAAATATTTGTTTTGTCTGTTCTTCAATTTGAAATCCTTTTATTGTATCGCAATTTTTCTAGTTATCAATAAAAACCTGGATTAGAAAGAAATAATTTTTTATTTGCTTCAAAATGCATTGTTTTGAAAGTTTTGAAATGTTCTTTAACCCGTAACTTGAGAGATGAATTTCCTCACTCGGCTGAAGACATGGAGTCAAAATGACTCCATCGTTATTTTCCTTTTTTAGCTTTTGGAAACACAATACATTCTGAAAATCATGCAGTTGTCAAAAATGTTAAATGTTATAATATTAAAGATAGGAAAGATGTTATAAGAAAAACCTAAACAATCTTTTAAAGAGTATTTACTTCGTTTAGATATTAAGGAATTACACTAGTGTTGATAACTGTTTGAATTTAATAAACAAAAATGGAGAATGCATTATTTTAAAATATTATTTTAAGAACAGTTTTTTGCATTATTCAAATTAAAAGCAGTCTCTAGGACATGGAATCAATGACTCCTTGAATAACAACAAAAACTTTGAAAATGAAGAACTCGGTTATACGCACGTGTTCATACTTAGAATTTTGCGCACATATTGGTGTAAGAACAACTTGAAGGTACTGAGATGATTGTATTCAAGGACACATTACCACGTGATAATCAGAGCTAATGAATAACGCGAAGTCATTTTGACTCCTGTCTTCAGCTACGGATTATTTGTTCTATTGATAACTTAATCGTATTAAATTTAGTACTTTTAAAAGTTTTAAGTAATATTTTTAATTAAATAATTCACGAAGCAGCATTTTTATGCAAATAGACCAAATTTAATCGGCATTAACTCATCCATGAGATTTATATTATCAATTCCTATTATTATCAAATGATTGCAGGATCGAATGGAAAAATATATATATAATTGCATTGATTATTCAGATCTGATTTAACGAAGAAATGGGCGTGACGACCTGAAGTCAAAAGGTGTATAGATACACCGGTAACTGCGGAGCAGCATGGGGACAAAGCATTAGGGTGTTTTTTATCAATATTTAGAGTGAAATATAAAGGAGGAGATGAAAAAATAATGCCATGATCTAGGTGCCATTAACCTTTGTAAACCACAATTGGTGATTGCAGGTAAGGGGCGAAAAAATCATATTATATCCCGTGCACCATCACCTTCGTTATGCCGCTGTTAAAGTAATGATACTTAAATTATTATTAACTTTAAATGCGCCAGACTAATGTATCATCAATGGATTTTTAGATGCATCGAATAATATCATGTGACATCACAATTTCACTGCAAAAGTAACTCCATTTAACTGCATTGTATTGCAGTTCCACCCTTTTTTCATCCCCTTAATTCTAAAAACAAATTTGCATATTGCATTTGATTTGTATCACCTAAGCAAGCAATGACTACATGCATCTCTTCAAAACACAATTCAGAGATTTTATTTCCCGCATTAAATAGTGGCATTTTCTTCTCAAGTCTTATGAATATAAAAGTCAAGTTTTCAACTTTCAAGAACTTTTCTTCATTAAAACAGGATATTTAGAAAACATGGCATTTTAACATTTAATTTTCTTCTTCGACGAACAAATTCTTGAACAGAATCTTTTTAAGAAAAGCTTCTTTTTTATTTATATTATTTGCTCTCTTATTGAATTTTCTTTGAGTAGTTATATATCGAATTCAAAAGTAAAAAGAAATGCGATACACTCAAAATAGAAAAAAATACTAAAAGGAAGAAATTCGAAAATCTTGTCAGAAATTCTACTCTGGTTCTGGCCTTCAACTTTCTTGCTGATTGCTAGGAAAATTGAAGCGTTCCCCTTTTTCGCCGAAAGCCATTTTCAGATGGATGGCGCCAAAATCAGAAATTCGATTTCCATTTCAAATGTTCAAGAAACCCGATCTGGTTTCGTCGAAGCGTCAAATCGGATTCGCTTCTCGTCCAATCGATTTTCGAAGAATGCCTTATGTTCTTCCTGTCCATAGCCGATTGGTCGCTGCTTGCAAAACTCCTTCAATGTTGTTGTTAACATCATTCGTGATTGGTTTACAATGAAGAGACTACAAGAAAAAAAATAAAAGGGATCATTTTCTGAAATTTACGAACGCAGAACAGATTTTTAAAATGCTGTTTTCCAGGGGTTTTTTTTAGTGGATTTTCTTTCCAACAGAAAACTTTTGTTGACAAAGTTTGTTTTGAATCAATGATAACCATCTGAGCTAAGCTACAATTCACACATTGTTTGATTTATTAACTTTTTATTCATTTTTTACTCAATCTCCATGAAGAAAAGGGTAAAAACAATATTACAGAACTTAGAAACTGCATTTTTCAGCATACTGGAAACTTTGGCAGCTATTTTTAACATTTCTTTGTTTCTTAAAATGATTTTGTATTTAAAACTACGTTAGTTTTAGCTGTTTTAGAAAAATGAGTCTCAATTTCTCAAAAGTACACCTTCTTTAATTTAAAATTTAAAAAAAAGTATGCAGTTCTAGAATCAATAATTCAAAATCAATATACAGGGTGGTCAAAAAAAAACTTCTCCTATATATGAAATCCTAGCGGCCTACCCGCTCAACCAATCGAACCAAAATTTCAGACATAGTTGTTTGAAGGTATGCGCTGGAGATTGTGATGATTCTAAACAACACAGAGCTCCCGGTTATGGTTACAGTGAGAGAATTTCGAAATTTTCGAATGGCAACACCCACTTTTTCCTTGCCCAAATTGATCAGCGTATTGAAAAATCACAAATGGCGTTGGAACGATTAGCGTGTGACGAAAATTAGCGGCGTAAATCATTTACAAAGAAGAGCATTATAAAAGACTAATGACAACACAGAGAGGATGAGCTTTGACGCACTTTGCATAATTCATAGGGTTAAACAATAGCAAAGAAATGTCATTAGTGACATTGTATGGATGCAAGATGGGGCTCCTCCACACGTCACCCAATGTGTTCGATCAGTACTGCAACAATACTTTGGTGATAGAGTCATCTCTCATAACTTTGCGATTTTGTGGCCACCGCGATCCCCCGATCACACTTCTATGGCTTCTAGGGTTATCTGAAATCTAAGGTGTACACGCCTGGTCCACGAGATGTGTCACAATTGCAAGATGTCATAACACGTGTGAAGTTATGCAGATTCCTTCTTTCATGTTACGTTCGATATTGTTGTCCACAATCTTCCGAATGCAATGCGTTGAATGCAACCTGTAATTATAACTTTCCACTCCAATAAAAGCTTTTTTTTTTCTTTCCTCTCTGTATTGTCATTAGTCCTTTATAATGCTCTTCTTTGCAAATGCTTTACGCCGGCAATTTTCGTCACACGCTAATCGTTCTAACGTCAATGTGGTTTTTCTCTTTTTCAAGGAAAAAGTGGGTGTTGCCATTCGAAAATTTCGAAATTCTCTCACTGTAACTGTAACCGGGAGCTCTGCGTTGTTTAGAATCATCACAATCTCCAGCGCATACCTTCAAACAAACATGTCTGAAATTTTGGTTCGATTGGTTGAGTGGATAGGCCGCTAGGGTTTCATATATAGGGGTAGTTTTTTTTTTTTTTTTTTGACCACCCTGTATTTGGATTTGATGAAGGTACGAACTTGCTTTATGAGCACAGCGTATTCATAGTGCAGTAAAAAATGAAACTTGTGTATTAATTGCATGACATTGGGGACCAGTAGTTATGATATGTCGATCTTTGGCGTGAATCCAGCATGCGATCTTTGACGATTTTTTTGGTGATTAATTGCTACCATGCAGGTAATATTGCCAGAAATCGAATATATATTGTGGAGCACATATTTTCCAGCCGATTGAAATTGAAATTTGATATAAAGCTACAATTGTAGTCACAGGTTCAGTTAATAAATCTTATCTATTTCAGATATTGCGTTTGGATGTATACGAAATACAGCCGCCTATGAAAGACATTGTTCAAAGCTCGAATCTTGTGGCGATTACAATACTTTCTCTTTGTATACTTCGTGTATAAAAAAGCAACGTCACGTATACAAAAAAATACGTATACATGTCAACGTATACAAAAAAGCAAGCACCTACGCAATCTCAGCTTGGCGTAGGTGTGTTGTGAAGGCGAAAAAGATTGTCCGATTAAACTTTCAACCATTTAGTGGTATTTTTTTTTAACCTCCGACAAGGCCGGGATTCTTGACCCTTACCTACAGATGTCCTTCACATGCGCACAGTTCAAGCTGCAAGGTTGTCTTGGCAATGGCTTTATTAGGATGAATAACGCTTTTAGGTGCCTGTCACGTACCACGCGTATCGCCTTGAACCCTAAGATGTACGATGAGTCATAAGCAATGTCAACATTTCTCCAAGCTCCCCCTGGTTAACCTGCTGGTCATGCCTCAACTTACCAAAGTGATACATTAACTCTCTGTCTTCGAAGAATCGTACTACCAATTTCACATTCCAGTCTGGTGCCAAGTACATGTGACATATCTATCTCGATTGAAATGTCATTCTCGAGACTTATATCTGGATCTTAATGGTTTATTTATTTATTTTCTCCTTTGAGAATGTGCAAAGGTTTAGTGGCTGCTGAGCTATTATGTGAAATTTCTTTTATGAAATTTGTTATCTTGTCACGTTATTTAATATATCATCTAAGTTTATCCAATATGTGCAATAAAAAAACGTCTTTTACGTCAGGCGTTTCGGAAGAAAACATTTTTTTTATCGTGCAAACAAGTAAAAAAAAAAATCTTTTTGCTAAACATTTACTTAAGAATGGAGAAAAAAAAATCAGTTAAATTTTAATGAAACTCAATATTTGTTTAACTGGAGTCAGTTTTGAGCATAAGAAAAAGAAATCGCATGTTGGACATATGTAAATATGAATATAAAATAAAGATATCAACTCAGTTTATTTATTTATTTCTGATGTTATTAAGTACAGTCTTGAACTATTAATATTTGTTTGCTTATAATTACCGCATTTACATGCTTCTGAATATCAACTAGATAGTTCAGATTTTGATTTGGCAAGTGTCTATACTATAGATATCAAATCTGTGTACCGAATTTTATTTATCTAGCTGACTCAGTTTTGTAATTATCGTGTTAACTTAGATGCGAACAGCCGGGCAGACGGACTTTCTCTGTTGATAGAAATATGATGGGTAGAAAGACAGTGTACCAAATTGCATCCGTTTAGCTCAACGTTTTTTTAAGTTATCTTTGTCATTGACAGACATTTTCCGAAAATATATTTTTCGAACTCTGGAAAATCTAAAACGTACAGATTTTCCAAAATATTGAGTTCGAATTTTTGACGATTGCAATACTTTATCTATATTTTGTATACGAGGAAGTAAAAATAAATATTTCTCTGACATCAGTTTTATTTTCTGAATTTTAAAAAATTCCTAAAAATATTTTTAGGTATATTTTACGACAATATCTTTCATACTTTAGCTAAAGCGTGTATAATCAACCGCGTTCTGTCGATATTAAATATTTTTTAATGTCCGCTTTTTTTTTACTGTATAACCAAGAATAAGTTTTAAAAATGAATTGAAGATATATGAATCAGACCAGAAACATTATTATGCTACGATGTACTAGACTAGAGGTTTGAATCTTTTTTCTTTCTATTTTATTTACTTTTGCTTTTTAAATTTCATAAACAAAACGAGCATGAAACGTATTTTATATGAAAAATTTAAAACGTATTCCATGTAAATATGTGTGCATGTATGCATTAGATTTATAATCGGATTATTATTTTTTTCTTACTCATTGAACCAACAACAGTGCTACAGGATGTATGTAGCGCAAGATTCTAAAACTCATTCCTCTCGAGGACGAATCACATCCTTTGGCGCAGTCACAAGCGGATGTTGTCCTGAGTGCTTTTTCCAGCGGATGATTCTCAGTAATCTCGGGAGGATTCTCCTCACTCCATCGTTCGAACATTCGAAGCCTTTCTCATCCCTCTTCACTTCTATGTGCGCACTCATTTGGAGTTAATAAAAATGTCAGTCGAATAATATAAAGGAAGAATTAATTATGAAGAGGAAGAAATCAGTTAAACTGAAATAGTGAGTCAGAGCTTCAAAAGTGTGACTGTTGACGCATATTTTCATAGACTGGTTGACTATAGAAAAAGTCAAACTAAAACGTCGCAAGTTATGACGCATTTCATTTTTATAAAAAAAAAGAACGCATTTCATTTTTATAAAAAAAAAGAACTCTACGGAGTTCTACTACGTAGAATTTTGCAATTTGTGTTTAAATATGACCATCACTTTTAATTCAATAAAATTGCCATATATTTTTTGTTCTACCGTCAGTTTTAAATGTTATCAATTCATGAGAAATTCACAACAATTTTTTTTTTAATTTAAGAAACGGAAGTTATTATAAATGATCTAAATATTTTTCTTCATTTTTGACATAATCATAATTGCTGTTATGACTAACTTTTATGTTATAACGAGCTGCTTTTTCTGACCAAATTCTTTGTTCAAAATTCTGACTTTCCTAATAATTAAACTATTAATATGAAATGCATTTATTTAAAATTTTTCATTGTTATTTTATAAGAGAATTGCTTACTTAATTGAATTCTGTCTATTACAAATTATTTCAAGTGTAAATTAAAAAAGTGTATATATTGTGAAATAAAAGTGGAAGTGAAAATTCTACTTCTGAATAAACAGCCAAAGAAATCAATTGTGTATATTAATATTAACACTAGTAAAAGCACGCGAATGAATTGCCAAAACAATGAAATAAGTTTGAACTATATCTTAACAATAAAAATATCGTTTCACATGGTACATCAAGTTAAATTTAAAAATTTATTAAAATTGCAGAAAAAATAATACAAAAATAAAATTTGTATCATTACAAGGAAAAATGTTGGGGGTTTTAGATAGTGTAAAAACCTTTTTAGTGAAATAATATTTTCTAAAGATATTGCTGACGATCACCAGAACCTTGATTAATTTTAATTAATTCATATTTTAGTGAATTTTTTTTTCGTTGAAAAGTTCATAATTATCTTCCTCAATGCTCGATGAATGTATGAGCCAAATTTCATCACTATCGTGCTAAAACTAGAGATTTGTATAAAAAGTTATAAATATTTATCTTTATGTACATGAAATTGGCTTCTTTGAAAACAAGAAGAGACATGGTTAACTGGAAAATCACACTTCTAATCTTGTTTTTTCCATGATTAGCGAAATACATTTGAAAAGTTCATTTTTAGAACCAGGATCAGAGAATTTGTAGTTTTACTTTTAGTAAGAACTTTGCTGAAATAGTGTTTGGGATTCAGCACGTGTTAGAATTAGCATAGAAAAATAAGAGTTAACACAACTCAAGGTTTAAAGTGAGACTTAATTTTGGGTGATCAGAAAAGAACCATTTGTAGGAAGCGAATAAAATGAAATCATTATATATATAGAGAGAGATTTTTATTTATTTAATATATTTCCTTGTAAACTGTGGAAGTGCCACAGATTTTTTTTTCGATTTAAAAATTCAATTAATGCTTGTTTAAGCTATATTAAACGATAGCTTAAAAGTTAACACGTTTTGGCATAACAATTAATTCATGTTTTAGGACAATCCAGCACAAAATTTCTTCAACTGTTTCCTCCCTATTCATTCAGACCACAAAAAATTTCCACTGCGCCATCTATGAACGAATGAACAAAAAAAATCCTCCACGCGACTGTACAAATAAACAGGCGAATAAAAAAGAAACAGTTCTTAGAAATAAACAAAATAATGTAGGCAAAATTATGAACAGAAAATATTTAATGAAATACTTCAAATAGGTTTCGTCTCCTGCATCGATTTTATTGGATAAATATATGCTAATAATTGTCACGGACGCAATTTCTTCCAAAAACAACAATCAATTATCCTAGATATTCAACCTTATAAGGAATCAGAATTTTAGATACGCTCTAGCTTTCTAACTTACAGGAAGATATTTGTGTCGCAAATTTCTTTAATTCGTAGAAGATTGTTATTTCAGGTTGTTGTTTTTTTTTGGGGGGGGGGTCAGTTATTCTTGTTGTTTTAAGGTTGGCATCCTGCATTTAGGCACGTTCATCATTGCACGTTCTTGTCATTCAAACGTGCTGAGACCACAGTCATGATTTTGATGCTACCTAGTAAACGTGCAGTACAGTATAATGCGCGATTTATTGTTTCTTTCAATTTCGCTTTTTATTTTCTGCGGATAGCGGATAAGAAAAATGCGTTTTAATAATTTTTTTGGCGTTGAATGGAGTTGATTTATGAGACGTTGATATCGCTTAATAACCATTCCTACACCTGATATCTTACAAATTATCTTAAACTATAGACTTCGCCCCCCCCCCTTTGAAAGTCGTGGCTTCTCCTACTTCCCATCCAGAAAGCATTATACTCTAAAAATTGTCTTTCTTGGTATGAACTTTAAAGCGTTTAAAACTCGTGTGAGGATTTTAATTAATTCTATTAACTATTCACTGAGCCAATTATATAAATATGAATTCCCGCACCGTCATGTAGCCAGTGTAAGTGACTCACAGGGAATGATATGATTTCTTGATAATTGATTTCTGTTAATTCACTGATGACAAGTGAATTAACAGAAATCAATTATGATTAATGTGCGGTATAATTTTTGACCTCTTGGTCAAATTTGACTTCGAAATGTGAATAAACACAATAACATTTATAACTGTATTTCTTGTCTTAGTAAATCATGTCCTCCTCCTCCCCATCAAGAAATATTTTGGATTCCAAAATTGCTTCGGTGCTCTTAACTCCTTTTTAACGTTGCATGTATGGACAACGTTAAAAGACTTCATTAATTATCCACTAAGCTAGTAATATAAATGTAACAAGGTATAGTGTTGTAGCCTGGTAAAAATGATAATTAAAAATAGTATGATTTTTTTCTCCCCACTCGACATTAGGGGATTAGTAAAGACAAATGGCACTCCGCGCATGGTATATATTTTTGCCCCCTGGTGTTATATTTGACTTTAAAATGTGAGTAAACGCAATAGCATTTGTAATAATAGTTCTTGTCTTAATAAATCGCGTCTTCCTCCCTCCCCATCAAGAAACATTTTGGATTCCAAAAATGCTTCGGTATACACGACTTCCTTTTAGCGTTGTCATGTATGAACAACGTTGAAAGGCTCAATTAATTATTTAAGTTAGTAATATAAATGTAACAAGGTAGAGTGACATAGCCATGGTAACCAGGACATAATATGATTTTTTTTCTCTCCTGTAACCATTAGGGAATTAGCAAAGATAAATGGCGCTCTGTGCATGGTATAATTGTTTTGCCCTCTGGCCATATATGACTTCAAAAAGTAAAATAAACATTTTACCTCCTTTCCGCCTCCAAAGACTGGAGCTTGGAACTGGAGCTCCTGTGTCCCTCTACTCCATTGTCCAAGTATGAATTAATTCAATAGGGCATTTAAGAAAAACATTTTAGTCTCGCAGTTTTGTAGCTAACTTATTGAAACATTTTAATTACATTTTTTTAAAACAAAATATCTTATCTTTACAATATTCTCGTCTCTAAATTAGAAAAGATAATTAGCTCTCTTTTCTTTCGATTTTTTTAAAATATCTTTACTTAATGAATTTCTTACTAAGAAAGCCTTTCTTTTCTTTCTTTTAAAAAATTTAACGATACAAGTAATTTTTAAGCATTGCTAAAAACAAGGATTTTTTTTTATAATTGTGGATAATTTGTTTCTTTATTTTTACTGTATGTAATAACATATAAGAATAAATGTTTTTCTCTCTATTCATATATTCATATTTCTCTCTATTCATCTGGTTTTTCATTATTTTGAGAAAAACAAAAACTAGTTACAACTTAATAATTTTTTAAAGATATTTTAAGTGAAAATTTTATTGCAGTCTTTGAATTTTAGGTAATAAAATTGTTTTATAATGTAAAAAAATAGTCCGTGGTTAAAACAGCCAGGATCGTTACAAACTAATTACCATAATTCTAAACAGAGGATATTTATAGAGATTTTTTTACCTATTTGTAATTATAATAAAAAAAATTCTTTTTAGAAAAAAAGCTAAAGAATTCTATTATGAAAATTATCTACCTTATTAGAGAAGAAAAGGGCTGCATTTTTTTATGTTCAGTGTGTTTTAAAATGTGCTCTTAATTAAAATAAAGAAAGTTTTTAAGTCAAAAGTTAATTACTTATTTAGTTTTAAATTGTTTGTGCAAGAATTATGCTAGTGCTAAGCGATAAAGCCTGATTTATGCTTTACTTTCATATGTAAAACCATGCGACAAAAACAAAACTGATTTAGTGAATTATAGGAAAAGTAATTTAAGCAAAAGAAATGCTGCAAGAAAAATCCATTTCTTTAAAAGAAAAAAGAATTTCGCGTACTTTTATAAACATTTTTTATATAAGAGCTTCATTATTTTTTCTTTAATTATCACTAATTATATTACTTGTTGAAATATTCGTTTTCTTTAAAAAAATGTTTTAAAAAAGCAAAAGTTTTAAATTTTGAGGTAGATATGTTTCTTATATCTGAGTAAATTACTCAAACTTTCAGAATATAGGTTCAAGATTAATTGTTATAGAATAGAGGTGTAAACACAGGAGAAAGATGCAAGTATAGAGGACACATGGAAGACAGGAAAAAAGTTATTTCATTTCAGATCACCAAACATAACGAGAAAAATGAAAAAAATACTTTATGCACACCTTCACTTATCCTTATTATAAGCATTATCTGCCGTTTATGCCGTTTATAAGCATTGTCTGCCGTTTTAAATTTCAAAAATTCATACTAATGTTGATTTTACAATTTTACACAAACCAAAATGTTTTCTAAAGCGTTTGATTTAAAATGACACTAGGAAAGGGATAAGGAAAGAGATAAGGGTTCTAATTGTAATTATATTTTTTCCAAAAATAATAATTCAGATTTTAAAAATTTTTTTAGAAAGATATTCTTTACGTTGTCGAATATAAACTCTGTGCGTGAGTGTGCGACTATGTGCGTGCGTTCGTTCGTACATGCATGGGCGTGTTAGAAATTTTAAATCATTTCTAAATTCAAAGGTGATTTTGTTAGTAGAATTCATATGAGAATCTTGAATCAATCAAATTTTAATGCTTTTTCATAATTTCAGATATCTACTTTGCACTTCAATTCTTCCAGAGATAGAAGATGTCGGTTTCAATATACACGGCGATGTTTTTTGTGCTTATGTTGCTGGGATATGAACAGGTAACGAAAGTTCTATGAATATAAAGCAGAAAAAAATATGGATGTTAAAATTATTTTGTCTTTCTGAACGTTTTGCTTTTTTTTTGTAGTTATGTAAACTGTCCTCAAATAATTCATAGTCACTAGAATTTCTTGGATCTACGCTAAAACCAAATGTAAACAGATTTTGTAAAATCACTAATACGTTAGCGCATTTAAAAAGATTATTTATGTAATATTTTCAAATAGAATTCAAATTCCATCTAATTTTTCAGATCTCGTTTTCTAAATTCCTAAGAAAAATAAAGTTATCTTTTTTGAATTCTTAGAAAAAAACTTTTTAGTCTGAAAATCTTTTGCATAAATTTGGAAAAAAAAAATTTAGTAAGTAAATAATTTGAATTGTTAAAAATATTACTTCTAACAGACTTTGTAATTTATTCAATATATTTGACTAGATATCTTGAACTTGCTTTCACATTATGTCATTAAAATTGGGTAACAGTATATTTCTATCTTTAAGATCTAACAGAAAAAATTTTTTTTAAATAAAAAATTCAAATCAATGCATTTTCTTTTTCTTTAAAACCCAAATTGTTCTATAACAATAACCAACAGCTTTATTGTCTCATATTTATGTTCTATCCATTTATATTTTCCTCTTCTTCTACTAGGAGATCACAATTTCAAGATTCATCCCAAATTTTTATAACCGGCACATAATTCTTGGAACTGAAAAAAATAATAGATTCCATAATTTATTGACATATTATTAACAATTGAGTTAAATTAACGTACCACCCTTCAAGATAGTAAATTTAATTCACAACTCGACACCACTCAACTAAATTCACTTTCGTTGTTACCCTTTGTAGTTCCACAGAAAAAATATTAATATACATACAGCCTCTAATTATCTAGATTTATTATTATAAGAATGTTCGATGCTCTACAGCGTATAGATTTTCAAATAAAAAAAAACTTTTGTCTTGAAAAAGAAATCAAATACCTGATTGTAATGAATCTGTGGTTCTGTTACCGTTAAACAACCACAGCTAATGAACTTGGAAGAAAAAAAATCGATTGTCGAGGGATTATCATCATAATCATTAGTGGTTTCAAAGAGATTGCTGTTGCCAGATTCTTTAACAAAACAAAAATCTTTTTGCGTCTTCTTTTTGATCTCATCAGCGTATTCCAGTTTTTTTTTTCCTTGGTATTCCGCCATTTTTTTAACTTTCATTTTCGTTATCTTTTTCACACACGTGTGATATTATGATTAATGAATGATTCGGTATAATTGAATAGACGATTCAGCTGTAATATTTTTTTTTTTTAGATTTGTTAATTATTACAAAAAAGAAATTTTGTGTTCGGAAAATTGCGAAAGAAAAGTGGGAATCATTTATATTCTCTTTTTTTTTTCTGTTATAAAAAGTGGCGAAGAAAAAACAATTGCACTTATAAAATAAGAAGAGTAAATCTAAAAAAACTCGGATTTCAATGAAATTGCTTAAACAACGTTATGCTAATAAATATCAGTAATTCCTAATTAATTTCGTTGCATTAAAGCAGCTGCTTATTAAATAAAATAATAATTAGAAAGATAATCTTTTGTATTTTCAGAGTAAAGATTTATTGAATAGCAGTTATTACCTAGAGCTTATAAAACATTTTTTTATATTAAGCAACCAATGGCTCATATAAAATGGACAATCTGACAAATAACCAACGGATAACACCAAACACAATATCTGCTTCAGTCGGATGACAAATTAAAACAATAATTACAAAAACTTCTTTGAAGTCTTCAAATTATACCATTGTGGTCCTCCAACACGAGAGAAGCAAGTAAGCCACGCAATTTTGCAATTTCAATCTGTCGGTATCTAATATGTTATTCTAAAATGTGGCTCATTAACTTCACATAATAATATTGCAGTTTTTGTTGCATAAATTTCCTAATTGAAAATCCTTCCTGAGAAGTTATCATTCTTTTATTTAGGGACATGGTTATTCCTTGGCGCCCTCAGAATGCAGATCCCCTTCAGATTGTGGCCCTGGAGAATGCTGCGTTCTTGGTAAGGCATATTTTCAGTTGATTAATTTAATGTTTTTTTTTTATTTTAAGTAATCAATTATTTAAGGGATGTCTTTGTATTTTTAAATTTTTTGAAGCTATTGGTAAGTGACTTCTTCCTCGTCATTTCATGTATTTAGAAACTCTTATTTCTTTCATCAATTTTGGGGGGATTTTTCTGAAAGAAATTCAGTACCTAAACACTTTTTTTTTGTCTGAGCGTGAAATTTATTTAAAGAATAAATGGAACTTTTTTCTTCATGTAATGTCATTTGATTCGAAGGAAGTATCAGCATAAATAACTTTAACGATTATGCTATAGCAAAATGCTATGATTTATATTACATATAAGAGACTACGTTTTCATTTGGAGATGTCTCCTGATTTACAGATACTTTACTTAAATAAGTAATATTAATATATAAGTAGTAATATATAAGTAGTAATAGTATATAAGTAGTAATAATAATACAGATATAAGTAGATAGTAACACAGATATTTACTGAAATAATAATAGCCAAACATCATAAAAACTATCCTACAAACTCATCGTGGCTAAAAAAAAAAAAAAAAAAAAACATTAGTTCTTTAATAAATTTAAATTAAAATTTATTTGGATCACATTGGCTTTAACAGAAACAACTTAATTTTTACCAAGAAAGAACTGATTTTCTATATACTTTTGTAGAATTTCATTCTGTTATTTATAAATAAATCAAAAGACAATCAATAAATTACCATTACTAGGAAACCACACCCAGTATCCATTAAAATCTGATAAATGCTTTTCGGATAGCTCCACTTCAGCTGAAAATTCGGAGTATAGCCTGGAACCCCGAGGAATCGGGCTTTGTGAATGAAACACGTGTTTCTGACATCCATTCCATCATCTCGACTCCAATTGATCGGCCGCTGGAGAAGCGTAATTGTCTCAAGCGATGCAATTAATGCATTACCCTTAATGAAGTTATCAACTGGAAAGAATAATCGCCTTTTCCTCCGGATGAAATGAGCAGTAATTAATAAAAGGTGGATTTAGAAAAGTCGTCTGCTAGCAGCTTTATTATTATTTTCTTTTCCTTTTTTTTTAGAGAACGGCGAGTGGCATCGATAAAATCGAAGCGAGCGTTTCCCGCCTTTTTCAGAAAAAGAACTAAGAATGGATGCATTGCACTTTAACTGCCTGGGCAAGGGAAAACCAATTACATGGTTGTTAAAAGAAGGTCGTTTACTGGCAGAATATGGCGCTCCGGATCTAGGAGAGTATTTAGTGTTTTATGGGCCGAAATGGATGTCCTAAAGTGCTTTTACGAGTGGACTTGAGAATGATTTAGTGTTTCGGCGCATTTTAAACTGGGTTCTTTTCTGACACTTCGGAGGCTGTTTATGGTCCAGTAATAAATGGGATACGGTACTGAGAAAATAAAATAAAAAAATTTCATCGAGCTTAAAGGCGAGGGGATTTAAGTGTAATTTAGAAGGAAAAATTTCGGTATATTGCCAATGACGCCATTCCACTTTAGATAAAAAGATTAAGAAAATGAGAAAAATTAGAAGGAACTTTTTAGAAGATAAAACATTATTTTATATGAATATATAACTCATTCTTATTCAAGATCATATATCCCTTAAAACTATTTTTTTTAAGTTATGGTATAAAATTTCACGTCTACATTTACAAAATAAAAATTTTTTATGTAAATAGTATGATTAAAATGAATTTTTAATGATTATAGACAATTAACATAGGGCAAGTTTTAAAACTTTATATATAAATAAGCAATTCAATTTTTAATATTTAAGTGTTGTTAATAAAACACTTTCTTTGATTTCTTTGTATCAATACTTAATGGAAAATTTAATTTTTTTTAACTTAATAATATAAACATAGTTCATATCACTACTACTAATAGAGGAGAACGTGTTGTTATCTTTTGGCATTCTATAGGTCAAGCCAATTCATCCAATTTTTTTTCTCGGCTTAAATTCAATTATTTAATATATTAATAACCTTACATTAATTTATTTAAGTCTTTCTAATGATATTTAATTTTTATTTGTCATCAATTATTTTCTACATTATGACAATTTTTAAAATTATTTTTTGAATCATTTTCTACAAAATTTTCCATGCCGTAAAATTAATTGTTTCATTAAATATTTAATCGAGTCGTTTTATTTCATTGTTGAAATCTAACAGAGGAAATATTTTATTTTATAGACAATTTAAGTAACAATAATGAAGTGGAGTTTCATACTGTGAAAAACAATGAGCAATTTGAAATAGATTATTCAGACAAGTTTTTAGCGACACTTTGATGTCATGGGCATACTCTAATAAATTTTTCATGCCAGAGAACACCTTACATGACACTGGTATACGATAGTTATAAAACATTACCTTTTGATGTGAATTTACAATTTATAGTGAATCTACCGTGTGAATCTTGGCGAGTTATTTGGCAATGAATCCCTGGAATACGTTAATAATATCAAAAAATCCATTCTGCGTTTTAGATATTTTTTTGTCAACCGATCGAAACAAAAATTTGATACAAAACTGCACTTGTAGTTACAAATCCCCATACCAAATTTGATATATTTAAGTCATTGCATTTTTGAATTATCACGTTTACTTATTTCTGAAAGTACAGACCGACAGACAATCCATCCTTAATCGGATTCGGTTCAAAATTTAACAGGTGTCTACACTATAGTTCTTAAATCTGTGAACCGAATTTTATCGATCTAGCTCTCTTCGTTTTGTAGTTATCGTATTATATTCGAACAGACAGACTTCTGAAGAAATTTTACTCAAAATTTGGTTGAAATTTGAAAATGTGCTGTAAAGACCGTATACCAAATTTCAACCATCTAGCTCAAATTATTCTTGGTTATATTACCACAGACAGATAGACAAAGACATTTATCAAAAATGTGTTTTTTGAACTAAGGGAGGTCTAAAACGTGGAGATTTGTCAAAATCTCGAATTCAGATTTTTTGACAATTGCAAATACTTTCTGTATACTAAGTATACGAGAAAGTATGACAAGAAATCAATATGAAAGAGAATGAGCAAAGAAGAAATCATAGGAATATAAATTAAAAAATTTTTGATTATCAAAATTACTTTTAGATCTTGGGGATAACATTTACTGACATTCAATATTATATATTTACTTTGCATTTAGTTCAGAAAAATGATATTAAAGATTTTGAAGAATAAAATCCGTTACTTTATTAAATGTAGCAGATGTGTCGCAAGAAACCTTCGTTTGCGGCAGAAAAAAGGGTTTCTCAAAAGCTTTTGAAGTTTATTTTTAAAAGCCCAAATAGGTTTCCAAGGAAACTGTCTTATAAAAACAAATGTCTAAGCCACCTGGCCAAAAACTATTAGATGCCTATGATACAATTTCTCTTTATTGGATAGAGAGCCCCGAATTCTTGGTCTGTAAGAGATGAAAAGGATCTCATAAAGAAGACGACCCTAGAATTATATTCGCATTTTGATATAGATATGAAACAATGCAACTTTTTTTTTCTTGGGCTTGATAATCTAGTTTAAAAGGTTCTGATAGCTATTTCGTTCTTCAAGTTATTATTATTATTATGAATTTTTAAAAAAATGAAATAAAAGGAGGTTAACATAAAGTTTTGGGTTTTAAAGTGCAAATTTTTAGAAAAGAATGCTCGCATAAATGTCAAAATCATTAATTATTTATTGTAAAATATTTCTTCTGAATTGCTAATTCAGTCCAAACTTAACATTACCTACCACACTCGACTTAAAGATACGGCGCTAAGGCTAACGCAAGTTTCTATTCTAAAAGCATCAGATTTTTTTCTTTATAATCATTTATATAAATATAGAATTAATCGTATAAACAAAGAAAAGAAATTAGAATGGTGGAAAATGAGAAGAACAAATCTTTATTTTTCACTAATGAAACAGTGATTTTCATTCCATTGCATTGGTACTAATCGTTATTAAATCTAAAACACTGAAGCAGTTGTCGCCAGGTTCTATCAAACAGCTAAATATTGCTGACAATGTCATATAAATATTCGTAAAATACTGGCGATAAAATATAAATAGTAAACAAATACGGTAATTAAATACTAGCATCAGACAGGCGGCTCTGCTAGCGCTGCTGCCCTGCTTGAAGAGTATCTGTATATCTTAAAATTCGCAGTATGAATGGGATAACACCATAAAGCTTAAATTTGATTATAATCTTCAGTGAATAAATTCTTAGTTAAATATTTATTTAAACACTAAACCTTTCCTTACTTCGACAGTTGCTTTGGGTTACTTATTAACCTTTTGCCTTTCATCATTTTCTGCGAATTTCCTACTTTCCTTATAAAACTGGACAAAGTTCTCAGCACCCAAGGAAAGAAATGTATGTTTCTCATCGAAATCATGCAAGTGTGTTGCCGCATATAATTAATATTGTTATAGTATTGTATAAATATTTTTCTATGTTACATTTCGCATTATTGAAATTTGCAATCGTGGTTGAGTATTACGAAATTTCTTCTGCAAGATGGCGTTGGTGCCATATTGAAGCTTCTTATAATGTGATTTTTTTTCTCATGTAAGAAGTAGACAGTAGACAGCTATGAGTTGAATGTAGCTGGAGTGGTGAACCAACCACCAGCTTCTTAGGCGACGAATTAAATGTTATGTTCGAGCAGTTGGTATCGCATCTAATTACAATCCTACACTGCCTAACCATCATACCTGATTTGTTGGCTAGCATGGAGTATTTATATCCCTGTTAGACAGCGCATGTTAAACAATTCATAATTGTTTATCTTGTACATAAATTCCCTATTTAAGAGTTAAAAACTCAAAACATTATAGTTTATTTTGACAGAAATGATCAACCTCGTCAGATTCATATATTTATTATTTTACACTTTACAAACTGAAATTGATACAAAATGTTATTTGAGTCGGGGTGAAACCGATGAAAAATAGCTTTCCCTTTTTCGGCCATCCTTCCTACTGGTCTAAAAAGTGACCAGAAAAGTGGGCCCATTCTGATAAAAGGAATATAATAAATTACTCTTGAAAGGAAGGAGGCGATAAGGACAGATTTCTTCGAGAAAGGTTCTAACAAAAGGCCAAGAAAGTATTGCTACGAGAAAGGTGCATTGGAATTTCGAAAGGCGTCGTGAATCACTCAGGATAGGTCAGCCGACCTTTCCTTTTCACTTATTTATTTCTTGTGTTTTTTACGAAAGTTGTAAAAATCGGATAATAGTGACTACAATTTATTTGGGAGATAAAATTGTTTGGAGAACCAGAAACCAAAGTTTATAAATAAGTTCTTATAGGGTGACGATAGATATCTAGTAAGAAAAAAACAAACTTATACAGGGTGCCTTTTCTAAGCGTAATTCAATGGCGAATTTCTAATCCATTAGTTATAGACATCTATTTACTAATGGATTAAAGCCAATTAATAGAAAAAGGAATTTATTATTTTATCATTTGGAACATATTTGGAGCTGGAAGTATAAATTTATCACAAAAGATTTAGGGATTATTAAACAAAGGATGAAAATATCTTATAGATTCGAGGTAGCATTTTCAAATAAAATTCAGCTTTGAAAGAATGATGGAAGCTTATTTTCACATTAATATACAAAAAAAAAAAAAAGGAAAGGAAAAAAGAAAAGAAAACTAAGATTTTCAAAAAAAAATTGTGACTTGTTCTGTAAATGTACAGTAAATGAAAATTACACAGACAAAAACTGCAGTAGTGATGTAGCAAATAAACAGCTAATGACGAAATGCTTAGCTTTCAAAAATTCATTATTATTATTTGTTATTCACTTTTCGATTGACTGACAAATCTTACTATGGTTGACTTTGAAGCAGAATATAACCTTTACAATAATGCGTCGTATTGATATGCCTATAAAGATTATTTATCCTTATTTCGTTATCACTCCTTTTTTCTGAGTGAATCGTTAGCTTTGTATTGTAAATTGAAATAGAAATGTTTTCTGTGTTACCGCAACAATATTTTTGCACGCTTACAATTCATTAATTGCTTACAACAGAAACTTTAAAAAATAAAATAAATTAAAAGGCAATATTATAAATTTACAATTTTTGCACAAATCACAGAATTTGATAGCAATATCAGTTTCCTTAGATTTATAGATTATGTGTCGACAATAGGGAATAACGGAAAAACTTGCATTAATTCCAAACTCTGATCATAATATACAAAGAGTGATTCAAAAACCTTGGGGGGGGCAATTTCAGATGTTACAGTGTTTAAATAAATTATTAATCTTTAAAGAAAGGGGAATGAAATTAAATTTGAATTACGTGAGAGTTTATTATTTGCACAATTAATAATTTCAATCGCCAATCAAATGAGTTGTTTTTCATTCAATAGTAGAGCTTATGACTGACAGACGACAAATTGGATATTCAAAAGGACTGTGCTTTCAACAGCATCAATTTTAATATATTCTACTCTTCCCTCCCCCTTCGACTCACCATTATTTTAAACTATTATCAGACTACCTTTAGGAAGAGCATAAAAATTTATTTCCTATGTATAAATTATTAATAGCTCTTTTTCATTGTAGGTATGATGCGATACAGCATGGCACAGTGCATGCCCCTGGGACAAGTCGAGGATTATTGCCGGGACGACAACCCCCCTGAAAACAGAACCCTCTACTACCCAAACGGGGAGCCAGTCGAAGTGACTGATATCTACACCCACGTGTGTCCTTGCGACGATGGGCTGCAATGTGTGGACAACTTCTGCGCTGCGGACGACTCCTACGAGAACAATTACCTGTATTAATAAATGCGACCATGCGGGTCCTTCGAAGGGTCTGACTGCACTGATATCTCACCTAAGACCCTTGGAAAACTGATATTTGTAATTTATTTTGGTAACACTTTTCATAAAATTCGAAGAAGTTTCTTCTCTTGGAATTTTATACAAGACAGATCTGGATTTTTCTTAAAATAGGAATCTTTTTTCTTTTGTAGCATCAAATCTGGTTAGTCAGAAATTTTTGATAATTTTTTTTTAAATTTGGATTGCACTTTTTAAAAATTATTCTGAAACAAAAGAACAGGATCCTGTTGATAACAAGAGTGAAGAAGTTAAGATTTATACTTTTACTTGACACATTCAATTTTGATAGAAAATTAAAGTCAAAACTATATAAATTCCATATATTAATGATTAATGATCTTGCATTTTTAACAAAAAAACAATTCTGCTTCTATCTTGCTTTTCCCTCCCAAATGTGTAATAGATCTTATTTAGTTTTCTTTGTATTCTTCGAATTTGGTTAATAATATTGATCAATATTTCCTAAATTATTAATAATATTCTCAAGATCTATCCTGACATCGATTTTCAATGTTTAATATTGAAATATTTTTCACTTTATTCGAAACTTAGCGTTTTTTTTTAAATTACTAAAAACGAATTAGAATTTAACTTATATACTGCATTAAAGAATTCAAATAACTAAATTACACTTCATTACTTCGGCATATAATATTTTATCTTGAAAATCAATATTTAGCTAAATATATCCGTTTAGAGTTAAAAAGTAAACAAATTTTCGCTTTACATCCTTTATGAAAATTTTAAAAAATTAATGATTGAACATATAATAGCTATCTATAACTGCCCAATTTAAAAAAATTAAAATGGAACTTTGAAAAAAATTAAGTTATAAAAATGTTCTTGCAGATTTCGTTAAAATTACAGATATCTTTTATGAATAACTTATTAGAATATACTTCCAAATTTGTAATATCAATTTAAAACTGATTTCTGCTTTTTTTTGCTTCTTTTGATCATCAATCATGTTAGAACTAGGCAAAAAAAGTATTTAAAAATCAATTGAGGGCACTGACTTTCATATATTTTCGAGGAAGTAAAAAAAATATCGATCTATAAAGATTCGAAATTAATCATGAACTTTTGAAGAAAATTCCAGACTGTCATGGTTGATAAATTATTTGTCATTTGTCCGGGTATGCTGAATTTAAATTAATGTACACTGAATCATTTGTTATATGAGTACATGAAAGAATCATCTGGAAAAACGAGACTGATTGTGAATGATGGCCACACTTAATTTTCCAGAGATATTTGCTCTTTTCTACAAATTCACTTCATGTTTGAATTCTTTTAACTCTTTCATTTCTGATTTCATCTGTCATTCATTAATTATTTTCTGCTGCTTCTAATTTTAAAAAATTGCAGTTTCTGTATATAAAAAAAGAAAAAAAGCATTCTTTTAATTTAGTGTAACTAAATGAAAATTAAAATTAAACTT
This sequence comes from Argiope bruennichi, assembly GCF_947563725.1. Taxonomy (NCBI): domain Eukaryota; kingdom Metazoa; phylum Arthropoda; class Arachnida; order Araneae; family Araneidae; genus Argiope; species Argiope bruennichi. The sequence goes on from NC_079154.1 coordinate 65,971,298, forward strand.
TACTCTTATTTTCCATTAAGATATTGATGAAATTATGATTATTTACTTTTTCTTATGCCGGGTTTACACTCGGCCAGTTATAAGACGGCAAGTAGGCAGCGCATGCGTAGAAAGGCTGAAAAATGCTGTTCGGTCGATGGCAAGTAATTGTCCCGACGGGACAACAACATACCACTGTATTGTATTTTTTCTTACTGCACATATTTGGCGGGGTTTTTTTGGCGTGAAAAAAATTGATAACTCATCTTAGATTAATTTCTTTTGCTCTTTGTTTTATCTGATTCAAGGTTGTGTTTTTTTTAAAAATTTATTTGCCATTTCTTTTCTAAAGTTTGCCAAATTTAGGTATGTTGACTTTTTTATTTTATCATATTTTTTGTGTAAATATCCATCAATTTAATGATCATCATTTAGCCACAGTGAAAGAGAAAAATTAAGGGACGCCAAAAAGTCAATTTATAGCCAAGCATGATATGCTTGAATCTATGATATGAAATTGCGGCAAACATAAATCAGTCCCTTTCTACGCATGCGCTGGTCTTCTAACTGGCCGAGTGTAAACACGGCATTAAAATATTTAAATACTTTTTTCTGAAATTCATAAACATTGCCAACAAGAGATGATATTCAAACTTTAAAAAAATCGTTTGAGAAAGAAAAAAAACTTTTGCAGTCTATTTTTCATTTTTAAAATGCTTACATTTCTTTTCTCATCTGTAAATCATGCATGCAGTTTTATTGTAATCATTGCTGCAATGTAGTTAATATCACTTCGCCGTTAACTTGCACAATAAAAATTACATTTATATATTTCTTACGTGATTAAACTTTCTTAGATTTAAACTTGAAAAACTTTTCAAGGTTGAAGTAAGCATTTCAATATTTTTAGTAGTTTATTTCATTTCTATAGATTTTTTTTCTAGCACTGAAATTTGCACATAAATTTAACAGTTAGGAAGATGAAAAAAGAATTTTTACTTGCATATCTGAAATCCATGTAGTTATTAGGGTCGTTCAATACATCAGAAGTTGCAAGCCTTGGAATAATAAGGCTTTACTGTAATTCAAATATTTTCATTGACTTAATCAAACAATATGATAGCAGAATACCATGCTTCTAATAATCGTCTTATAAAACCTCTGGATTTTGTGAAAACCGTTCAGAACCCCTTTCTTTACATCAAGTCCAATCGAAATTGTTGCCTTACTTAGGCTTTGTTCATTTCATTAAACAGGCCGAATAACAAGAGGGAAATTTAAGGTCCAGCTTTATGGCAACCACTTGAATTTGTCGTATGTTAAAGAAAATTGTCAGGAAAATCTGGAATGCCAACTGAAAATTTTTCTGGCCATTTCGATTACCCTGCCATGAAAACTTCCTCTTTTCTTAATTCCTGAGGTTCCAACGCTCCTCCTTTCTTAATTCTTGAGTCTGAACTAAAACTACCGCTCATTATCCCGAGCTGGAGAGAAAAATAACAATATAATAATATCTAAATATTTTGTCTCTCGTAACAGTTTTCAATTCATTATTTATTGAACGGCCTTAATATTAATTATACGCTTGTAAAACTTATTTCTCTGTGTGACCAATGCTTGACAAAATTTCACGAATAACATGTTGTCGTCTCGGCTTCCTTCTACCAACCGCTGGAAACCCGTCATTCCATATTTGAGTGTTCTTCCATCATATGTACATAGATGCATTCTCTTTATTTAAATGCCATAGTTGTGCGTTCTCTTGCCAAATAACTTGTCGTGCAATCCATTGTGAGGCCCGGTGCCATTTTTGTATAACTCATGCTTTTTTTCGTTTATGTTCTGTCACGTTTCATGATTGGATAAATAAAGGAATTTTATTACAGAATGATGTGCGTTATTTTTTTATTACTTCTTTCACATGTGTAATCTTTCTTCTTACTCTGTTGTATTGCGGCTGGAGACAATAAATACATTTTATTAGTCTCAAAAAGTTTATTACGACAAGGATGACAAGTTAATGGGATAAAACACGAACGCATATACATTGTACACTTAAATAAGTATTGGGCACATATCATTACGCGACCAGAACTATGGTTATCATTGATTGAAAGATAACCCACAATATTATACATAATTTCAAAGACCAATATTGGACATTTCGCTCTATTACTTAGAAACGTGCATCTCTCAAACTCCAGACTCATTCACCTTGTTCATTCAGGTATCTTCGCCGCCCTCTAGCAGTTGATTTTAACACATGCATGAAATGCCTTTTGAGCTTTACTTACACAGGCATATCTCATTTATTAAAAGAAAGCAAGAACTGTTTATCTATCAGTCACACCAATTCACTTGCTCACAATAATGATTATAAAAAGCATTTAATCCATTTTATTATTAAATTAATTTTATTCGATATTTTTTAAAAAAATGAAAAATTAATAATACTGTTTGTTTTTAAATATCGTTATTTTTTGTTTGTAGTTATTGATGATAATTAATGCATAAAAAGCACGATTTCCACTTTCTGATCTTTAAAATAATTGATAATCTTAGAAAACTGTTGCAGCCTTGTTTTATTTATTTATTTTTCTTTATAGTGCCGGCTCATCAGCACAAATATAATCAGTAATGCTAAAGATACTTTTAAAAATGCCTTTTTTATATATCTATTTAACCAAATTTTTGTAATGTCAATGATTAAACTTTACTTCCTAGTAGAGGTATATGAGCCAAATTGAATTCTTTTTTTACTTTTTTTACATTTCCAGTTAATTCAAAAGCTTTAGACTAAAATCATGTTAAAAAATGTATTTGTTCTCCTATTCGAGAAATAATAATTTTTCTTTAAAAAATTATTTAAAATAATTTTTAAAAGGGGAAACTAATTTAATTTAGAAAATAATTTACAAAGAAAGACCTAAATAATAATTTATAAGCAACAGGCATTTTCTTGACAGCAGTGTAAAAACAGAATGATCAAAATCTGAAACCAAAGGAAATAGTTCAATACAGAAATAAAAGACAAAGGGATTAAAAGAAGTCAATTCTTGATTTCCTTATGTGAAAGTAAATGTAGTTTCTGTATACCCAATAAGGGCATATTAGTACATTATTCTTTAAAATTTATCATACATTTGTTAAAAATCGTTTATCATTGCTGTTCATTAACACGTGTTCGCTAACTCTCAATGTGAAGAGTTAGCGAACCCTCAAGAACAGAGAGGGATTTAGTCATTTTAGCACTGAATATTATGGTGACTCTCTTTTAATAATGTATTTGACTAATGTATCATGGGAAATGGGATTTATTTGGAAACACTATCGGAAAAATGATTAAAGTAATAAATTCTTTAAAAAATTAAATATCAATTATTTTTTATATAATTCAATGTTATTATCAATATTTTTTAATTTAACATTGATTAATGAATTTCTTACTTGCAAATGAAAGCATTTAATGATTTTTATGATACATCATAAAAAAATTACAAACTTAACAAATATAACATTATTATTTTACAATAATAAAAATTATTATTTTACAGAACTTGTCAAGAGTAAAATAACGTAAACAATAAAACGAATAATTAATAGTTCAGTATTGAAAAGTTGTGATTATTTAGCTTTAATTTATTTAAGATTAGTTTTAATAATTCTGTGAAAACATATATATCATAGTCCCAATATTTTATGATTTCCATAATTTGTGTTTTTTTTCTAATTATTTATTTGTCATCAAAGATAATTATTGAATAAAGTTATGACTTCATTCAATATAATATCAAAAATTATTTTTTACGATATCTGTCAAAATTAATATAACGTAAACAATGAAACGAATAATTAATAGTTTAGTATAAAAATTTGCAATTATTTAAATTTAATTTATTTAATATTAATTTTAATATTTCTGTGTAAATGTACTTATTTTAGTTATAATATTTTATAATTTACATAATTTGTTATTTTTACAAAGTTATTTATTTGTCATGAAAGTTAATAATATTCTTGGTAACGTTCCGCGGTTTCCCTCAGCCCAATCACCTTAGGCAGCTATTCAGTTTACCTAATTGGAATCCGCCATTACAAAAATATAGAGAAAATAGATATGTTTTTTCTTTATCCAAAAAAATTAATTTAAATTTAATCTAAAACAGTTTCTATAAACATTATTGATATTTTTTTGTTTGAATTGTGAGTTTATTTTATCTGCTAAACTAACGATCGATTCTAAAATTATTTGTTGGTATATCGCGAGATTGATTTTTGAGCATTTCTTATTTACGAACTTTACAGCCCACCATTCTTGAAACGATGAGATTTCAGAATGATGAATTGTGAATTCAGAAAGTTTCGAACATCTGAATAAAACGCTAAAGTAATCAATCACAACCCAAGTTCGGATTATCAATTAACATCGCACAATCGGCCTCATTTAGTTCGGGCATTGATAGATTAAAATTAATTAATTAAGAATCTTACCTCTTTCAAACTGTGTTCATCGCTTTCTGGTTAAAAGATCAGCCTAATTCCATGTTATAATTTTATTCAAAAGTTGAGATTTTTCAACAACAAAACTCTTTTAGCAAACAATTCATAATGATGAGATTTGTATTCAACAAATGAAAAACCTCAAGTGGTCACAAGGGAATGGGCAAAATAAAAGTTTTCACCGCTCTTTCCATAATCATTCTACAACAACATGCCGGTACAATCATGCTCTCAAACACAAGGGCAGATACAAGGAAGGTTCTCACAGGGATTAATATCGATCCCCCCCCCCCATCGCCACACACACACAAAAAAAAGTTTGAAATTATTTTGGGATTAAAAAAAAATGCTATCATAGGGTTGATTGCATTTAACCAGATGATTGGGCTATATATAATTCTTTAATAAAAAAAATAAAAAAGAATAAAAAAACTTTATTTGGAAACGGTTTGGCAAATGAATTAAATAAATTGATTAACTTTTATAATTCATTTTTTGTGGCCTTACATATCCAATATTCTCGAGCATGATTCATCCAAAAATGTTGGTTTATGTTCGCCCACGCTCAGACTGGTGATTTCTTTTTCAAATCCACACAAATCGTCTGATAGTCTAAAGTTTAGCGTTCACATCTGCTCTTCCGAAGAAAGCATACAAATGGAAGCATAAAATTACTAAACAAAAAATATCATTGGACAAGTGTGTCATTTAAGCCACTCTCTACCTTTACTAAACAGATTTCTTCAAAATGTAATTTTTTTCCACCAGAAGAAGTGAAGAAGTATATATTTTTTGCATTCCCATGGCAGTGCACTCTTTTTGTATTTTTGTTATTCCTTTACAAACCTATCAGTATTAAATTACGAACATGAGTTAATTCTGGAAATATAATGTTGAAAGGCAACGGTTTAAGCGAGTAAAGTTCGTGATATTTTATTGCTAAAAAATGGAATATTTCTACGTGGTAGCAGTTGATAATTTCTTACTCAATATAGTTATAATAGCATTCATTCACAATCTTTCCAGATGATAAAGATCTGAAAAAAGGATAAAAATAATAAGTTCATGCAAATTTATACAATTGGACAAATCGCAGAGTTCTAGAGATAATTCAATATGTTTGGTTATTTGTTCCCATTTTGAAAAATGACCAAATTAATCTGTTTTTTTTATTGTAAAATAAAAAAAATCATTGTAAAAAATGTTTTTAACTTAACTTAATGTTATGTTAACTTCATGTTTTCAATTTTTTTTGTTTACTAAGCACAATTACCTGATTTTACTGAATAATTGTAATTTCATATCATAATTTTTTAAATATCCGCTATAGTAATATGAATGAGTTCATGCTATCACTGTTGCAAATGGATTAGACGGAGAAATAACAGGTTTTCGCCTTATTTCTCTAGTTTTTAAACTTTTTTTTCAACATCTTAATCTGCTTTAGTTGAAGCTCCTGAAAGTTCCTTTGATATACTAAATATTTAAAGTGCAAAAAACCTCTTTAGGTATCTTACGGCCGCAGACAATGCACTTTATGACAACTCTTTTAATAGCTGTGTTTAATATTTCGACATATTTTTAGAAATAATAAACATACTAATGATTTATTTTAATTAATTTTTCTATTTTGCAAATTTGTGAAAAATACATGCTATTATTTATTTGTCTTTATAATTTATGTATGTCATAGAAAAAAACTACTTGAACAATACAATATTTGAAAAATTAACTATAATTATTTCTAAACTATTTCATTATTTACAAATATAAATATTTAATTATTATGAAAGATTATAAAGAGATAATGAATGTCGGATAAGTAGAAAAATAAAATTATTATTTAACATTAACTGTCAAATGCAATATAATTAGTTGATAATTAATTAAATATTTTAGAATTTAGAAAATTTGCATTTCTTACAAATTTATTTATTCGATTCGATTCTTGGCTAATAACATTTTTAAACGACTTGTCTTATGCTCTTCTTTTTAGTTCAACGACATTAGGCAACTATTTAATCGTAAATTCGCCATTGCTGATGAATACTTCAGTAAAAATTATTCCAAATATTGTTATCAAAAGAAATAGTATTTAATTGTCTGTGAATTTCAAAGGTTAAATCTTTTATAATGAACTTGAGATTGTAACTTAAAATAGACATTTAAAGCTCAAAAGAAAAGCTAGCGGCATTAGTTCATACAAATTATTATAATAATTTTAACAATTCGAGATTCTACTATTTTGGAATTTTTAGTAAGATTGTAGGATTGTTCACAATTAAATACTGTAGTAAAAGAATGAGTTGAAAAAATAAAGAAGAAAAGTAAGAATGATGTAACTGAAACAAACTCAACGTTTCTTTTATTAGTATGAAGTATTCTACTAAATATTAAGGTGGAATCTATGCTGTTGCGAGGATTTTCATATTTTGTTAATTTTCGACAAAGTATTTACAATTTTAAAAACATAAAAAATTCTTTCCGTTAAAAAGCTCAATTTGAGAACAAAAAAAAAAAAAAAAAAAAAACTCCTTTGTGTGATAACATGCTATCACGCATTTTTATCTCTACATTCTATTTCATTTAGAATTATTTTCTTCGTGTTGCTTTTTTAAAAAAAAAAAGGAATTCTCTTCCGCTCCTATCTCCCCCGCCGAACACTCTTTGGGGGGAAAAAAATTTCAGAAATGTTCTAAAGCAAGCGTAATGAGATTCTGAACACGCTTTCGCCACGGGCTTTAATCCAATATAAAAAGTAAAAGACAACGGAAAGTTTAATTGGATAAAAAAAGGGTGAAAATGCGCCGGATGTCATTTTTTGAACTGTGATAAGCCATGATTTACGACAGAAAGGAATTATTGTAGGATAATAAAATCACAAAAGCTTTCACAATCTGTCATCGCATTTGAAACTTTAATAAAAAAAAAAAGTTTCCTTTTTGTTCTAGTAGAGTTCAAAAGAGCAATCTTTTCAAAACATTAAATCCTATTTTGTCTACGGTTTCTTTGTTTTTATTTCGGAAATAATTTATTGTCAAAATGAAACACACTTTTTTTTTTTTGATGAAATATCTTGCTGACTCTTACGAGTAGGTAAGTATGACGTAAACATTACCTGATATCAGATGAATCTATTTTGATTAAGAATTTAAGGTAATTAGGAAAATAAAGAGAACTAAGGATTAAGTAGACTGAGCTAAGAGTTAATGTATATCAAAGTTAGCCGAATCTGGCTAAGTTTCGATGCTTCATTAAAGATTCAAGATAAATCAATAACGAAAAATAGGAAGAAATAAACCGAGTTCAACACAATCGTATCTATTTAACATTAATATATCTTCACAGCCTACTCACTTTTTTTACTTTTTTCCCTTTGCGATTGTCTGTCGGAAGCTGCAATTCTTCAGAACCTTGTTGTAATATGGAAATGGAATGCAAATCCCCACCGAATACCCTTCAATGGGAACGATGACTCAGTTTTTCTCTACTTCTACGATTATAGCATTTTCAAAGTAGTGAGATCTTTCATTCACTTAGAATCTGTCTAAAACTTTTTTATTTATTCAATTTTTTAATACAAATTTCTAATAATGCAAGCTATACTACTTTGAAAATGCCTCAATGAAAATTGACAAACAAACGTCATTGTTTCATTTTTTCATTTTAACAGACAATTGATAAATAAGAAATCCTTCTATGCAATGTAGAATTTAGAATTAAACCCAATTCATACGCGGAATCATTCGCATTCAAAAGGTTTGGAAATCAATCTGTTGTTCTAGAAACAGCACAATTTTGTACATCCTAGGCACTTTGTCCTAGAGTAATTCAAGGTCCATATGTAGCATAGCTAGAAGGAGATTTTTTTCCTCCTCTTGCAAGGAGAGATTTCAGATGAAGTCGACACGATTCCACATTTCCATTTCAGCGTTAAAAGTGTATTAAAAATCTGATGCAATGAGAGCAACTTTTTAAGAGAATACTAATATTAAGAATGATTCACAATGCAACGCAAACGATCTAATTTTAAGCGAACAAAAAGTGCATATTTACAGCAAGCAAAAGCGGAGTACGATTTCGCTGAAATGTCGACGAAAGTATCAGAGAAAAAAATTTTTTTTTCCTTTCTCCTTTCTGTAAAAAGAAGATAAAGAAAAGGCGGATGAAATAAATTAAATTTTTAAAAATATTCTTCAAAGAAAAGATTGTGACAGAACCATAAAATATTATTGGTTGCTGCATTCCATAAAATATTGACCAATGAAAGTCTGCAAACAAAAATAATCTACTTTAGATATTTGTTTTAATTAAAAAATTCCACATAAAAAACATTTTATTTGTTTTGAAAAACAAAAGAAAACATTTAAAACAACATCAATTATACTATATATAGTATTCTTTGTCTATCATGTTTTGTTCATACAGATAAATTCTTTATAATGATTATTTCTAACAATAATACAATTATGCAATATCTTTATGACAGATTTTTACTATATTTGAAAACTATATAGAGCATAATAAGTTCGATTATAAAATTGCGTTCGATTATAAAAGAATGTGTCCTTTTTAACAAAAGTTAGACAATTGGTAGTGTTTTAATTGGTGATACTTGCTGTCGAAATATAAATGTTTTATATTTTAAGCATGACTGGAGTATTTTTTTTTCAGAAAAAGAAATCGATTGAAGTCTTCATGTCTCATTCTGTCTTTTTTTTTTCCTCCAACAGAACTCATTTCTTTAAAACATTTCGATTTTAGCAAACTACTGCGCAATGAATTGTTTTTCTGCAGTTTGATAAATAATAATTGTTTTTCCTGTTTACCCTTTCCCTTTTATATAATCCTATTCAATTCCATTGAAAGGAATTGTAGAACATCATTGCATTTTTTCCCTTACTTTCCTGATTTTTCCCCATTTTAACGAGTATTTCAATGCATCCCGTGTCCCATTTTTATCAAATTCTTTATAGTAAGTGATCTTGGATTCCATAAAAATGACATAGTTTTAGATGTCATCGAAGAAGAGAAAACTATTTATTATCTGACTGCATTCTTTTATTATTTATTTTTCAACATACAGGGTAACTTTTTATTTTGAAAATCTCAATGGCGTTCTTTACTTTTGTAAATACGATTACATAAACGACCATTTTCACTGATAGAATTAAAAAAAACAATAGCTTCAATTTCATCTGATAACATTCCCTTGAAAATTACAAAATAAACAAGAAAATTAATTTTTATATATCGAATTCACAAAATTCAGTTGTTAAAAATAGTTAACGAATTCTGCTGAAAAGATTCAAGCCAATGTGATATTTTAAACAAATTTTACCAACAAATATTAAATAAATTTAAAAGTAAAATTGGCGTTAAAGTTTTAGAGAAGCATTTGTATTCAATTCGATTCCCAATTAAATATTCCAATCTATTTTCGGAAAAACTTTAAAACTAGTAGAAAGATTTTTTTTTTTTTTGTCATTTCTAATTTTCCCGTAGAACAAACTTACAATCGATTTTCTGAGCGAATGAAGTAAAATGAAACGATCGTTGAAATGAAGAAAAATCGTCCCGCGTCTAGGAGCAAAGTGTGTTTTCCTTTCCAAAGTGATGACACTCCTAAAGAAGAAAAGAATTGTCGAACAACGAGTAATGAAAAAAAGTCTATATCTAAGTAACTCTTCAGAACTCTTTTACAGAAGCGCAATGACGTTTTCTTTTTGTTGCTTTTTCAATTTGAAAGCCAGGGCAGCACCTGATCAAAGGATTCTTACGAGACACCATCAAATGAAATAATACTTCTTTAAAAGAATTCTTTTTATGTTCTAAAGCTATGGATTCTTTCGTTGGAAGGGTACATTATAACAGAAATGAATTGAAATTGGATATCAGATTTCTCATCATTGTAGTTAAAAGATGTTCTTTTTTTGAGGAGAAGAGATATTTTATTAAATTAGACAGATATACTCAGATAAAATGATTTTTGGATATAGGGGAGGTAAAACAGATTATTTACAAAAGAAACGGCTTGCTTATTAGTTTTTAAAAATAATAAAAAAAAATTCTACAATCATATTTGTTTTTTTATTCAATAATATTTCAACAAATTTTCCTCTATATTTACAAATCGTATAAATATCACTCCTGTAGATTTCCCCTTACCTCATGTTGTAAGAAATGTAAAAACTGAAACTTGTTTCGAAATTAATCAGACTAATTTCAGTGATCTTGTTTCCTGCAAAAAAAGACTTCAAATTTTTAACAAATTGTTATGCAGATCAACATGCAATGGTGTAATACCAAACTGAAGAAAAATTCGAGAACAATATTGAATTAACTTTTTGAACACTCTCCATCTGTAAAACGACGGAGAATTACCTGAGAAATTGAAAATTCTTTGGATTACTTACTATTAGTGCAATGACTTTGACTGTTGTTGTTGCTCTCCAAGTTTACGGTCTGTTCTGTTGAACGCCAGTAGATAGACAATTATACAACCCGGGATTACTGGGTGTGCTTAATTTCACAAAAATCCTAATTTATATAATTTGTTATTTGTGATTTCATTAGAAAAGCATTTGAAATTTAGATAGAAATTTGAGTTGCGTTATTTTAGTTGACTTATACCATTCTTTTCTTTGTCTGCATGAATCTTTTTAATAAAGTCAATCTCAAATCAAAAATGCATTCAATAATCCAAACGAGTATTATCTGTTCGCATTATCTGACAATTTAGTTGGACTCCGTTTTTTGCAGTACTGTAAATTGTTTTAATTGTAATTGTTTGTAATTGTAATTGTAATTTAATTTAATTGTAATTGTTTTAAAAGGTGAAATTTTATAATCGAGTTTCCACTTATATCCTAATGTTCTAGACTTGAAAATATGTACATTTATGTGTCTTCGGTGGTAATGCATTATTTATTATTTTTAAAAATTAACTGTCAGTTTATCAATTGCTTTAATAAAATTTTGTTCCAAACGCATCTCGGTATTAAAAAAAATCTAGATTTCAAGATTCATAGCATTCATAATAATGAATTATAAATTAAAGAATAAAAAATAATTAAGATAGGAAACACTGTACTTTAGTATGCTAATAAAAATGTGTGTTTTTTATTAAATTTGCTAGGACTGTAATATTTTTTTAATTTAATATTTGTGTAGCTGATATAGCCAGCATTACTCTGGATTAAAATATTTTCATGGCTAATTATTAATGTAAAAAATACTTGTATATTAAATATTATAATACGCCAACAACTTTTATGGCATGAAACATTTTTGAATTAAAATGGGAATATCAATAATACCTGAAGAGTTCCGTAAAACACCAATACTCAATTTTCTCTATAAGTTATTAATGGACACAGAAATACTTAAAATAATAAGTACTTCAAACTCTGTTCAAAATATTGTCGTGCGAGAAAAATTTTAATGAACCTTTTGAGACAATTAATTAAAAAAATAGTTAATTAAAACCTACCAGTTTACTTCCTTACCATATTTTGGCACGGTCTCCCGTAGCCTAAAGTCGCTGTTGTCGAAGAATGACTGTTTAATTTTCTCGATAAATTTTTTTCTTTTCGTATATTCGTTTTGAATTTGAGTAATGGATTTCTGTTTGCGTTAAGAAATCATTAAATAGCCACTCCAAATATATCACTATTCAAAGTTTTATGTTATTCCCTTTTACAATATCACTTCGTTGAAGATGCAGATAAAGATGATAGGAAATTTTAACAAAGTTTTTCAAAATCCATTCTACATAAACACCAAAATTCTCTTAAAATCGATAAAAAAAGCTTTGTCAAAAATATTTTTAAAAAATAAAATAAATATATCAAAAAATAAAAGTAAAATAGTTCAAAATCATATCGTTGCCAATCAACAGATTATCTATAAATCTCTTTATTTCAAAATCGTCTGCATCTATTCAACCAGTTATTGAGATTTGAACAATTTTTAAAAATCGAAGAAAGAAGAAATAAAAATGAAATCGGTATCGGGTTTTTTTTTTTTTTTTAAAGTTTACAATGGTGTAAAATTATTTCTTGCAAAATAATTTGCTCCAAAGTTACTACAGAAAAACAAGCAATATTTCAATTATTGGACAATTAATTAACTTATGATTAATTAACAGATTATTTGAAAATTAATTAACTTTCGCACTTTCAAAGACTGACAGAATTTTTTTTTTTGTCTTACATAATAAATATGCAAAGTTTAATCGAATTGACTTAGTTGTTTAGGAAGAGATGTTAAACCTACATATATATATGCATAAAAAAATTAATTTCCGTTTATAAATATTGATAATTTATTTAGTTCCTGCACATTGAAAAATTGATTATATTCTTCCTCTCAGATCATAAATAGGCAACATTTTTTTGAATTCTGCTCACTTGTTAAGATAGATATGTGGAACGTGCATGCATACTTACATATCTACAATGATTTGTATTAAGATTAAGCAATCGATAGAATCCTAACGCGTTCGTAAACAAACATTTTTTTTTAAATTATTTATTTTTGTTGCAAAATATTATTTGGTATGAACTACTAGCCACCTCTGGCAACTATTTGTTTTGCTGTTATTAATGTCTCCTAAAATTTACATAGGGCTGGAACATTATTATTCATATTAAAGACTTTTAGCTATATTAAGATTACATCAGAGAGCTTTTGAAAATCAATTTATCTTAATTGCATGTAATTGGTAGTTATTTGTGCATTTTTTGTATTTAATTTTATATATATAATACAATCAAGATTCATATATTATATGCTAATAAATAAATAAATTTGTATATAAATAAATATGTTACTCAGAATATTGCTTCAAATTACATGAACTCATATACGTAATGAACAATTTTCTTGAAGAACATATTATTAAAAACAAACTTTTCAGTGAAAACAAATATAAAATTAAACTATTTTAAGCGAGATCCGTGATTTGTGTGCTAAAATAAAGATCCAGAATTTAAGAAAGGCGCTTCAAAATTGATAATTTTTCATGCAGAACATCTCTGCTATCACTCGTATTCATTCTGCTTCTATATAAAGCTATTCACTGGAATTCAATACATCTAATTCACGTTATCAAATTTATATAAACTCCCTCTACACTGATTAATCGTTAAGCAATCTTTTCAATTTTAACAAAGTAAAGAAGCATACAAAATTTATTTCTATTATTTTCTACAGAAATGAAATTATTTATTTTAAAATCAAAGCTTTAATTTGAAGTAAATTCAACCTGATACATTTTTTACATACTACTATCTTTCAGCTAACATTATTGTATCAGCATTTTTAATTAGCTATGAATGCACAGGAATTCAATCACAAGAAAGATCTTAATGTTTTGCTCTAAAACTTACTGCACTAGATGAAAATCATTCTAAAGAGCATAAGAATACATAAATTGTAATTCAAAAATTGTAGAATATAAACGACCATCCCAAACGACTCCTTATCGGAACAGTTAGCCTCGAATCCGGTCATAAACACGTTTGGGATATTTGACTAGATTATGCATCTCCGTGCCTTTGTTGAACTTTCATTGCCCATATTGTTCAGAAACTACAACTCTTAATTGAAGCCTACACAGACTCTTTTGAACAATATTAAAGCAAGAATGAAACATTGTTATTAGGTCTCGATTTTAATGAGTCACGAATCTGGCCAAGTAATCTTTGCTCGGAAATATTTGCTGTGAATCGGAATGTATTTGATTGAGGTTCTAAAACATTTATCAAAATTATGGCAGCTTCACCCCTGTTAGAACACCTTTCGCCTTACATTATTTTTCTGTAAAAGAAAAATAATTTATAATGGTTCTTTTCGAGACGTCACTGACAAGGAATTTTCATCGAATAATTTTGCAGCAATAATTTATTTAAAAGACCTTTTCTTATGAAATTGTATCATAGCTGAACGAACAATACAAATATTACCATTAAAAGAGTTAATCTCCATTTTATGAAGTTATCTTCCGATCTACATTTTAAATATTCTAAAATTTTCTCATCGGAATGAGGCTTCTTTTGAATTTCCCACGCTTTCAAGAACGCTGTTCAGTTAAATTGCAGTAAGCACTGAGTTTTCATTTGATAATTTTTTTCTTTACTTTTTATTTAAATTATTGAGGTGGAAATTTTAATCTGTAAAAGGGTTGCTTATGCAAGAACTGCAAATACGCCATTTCATTGATGTTTAATGGAACAGAAAATTAAACCACATATTCTAAAGGTTAAATAAAAAATAAATAAATGATAAATTTTAGATCTTCTAGTTGTACTATGCAAAATGCATGGTTTGTACAAATATTCTCTTAGACAGAAATAATATTAATTAATTTATAACGAAAATCTCATTGTACATTCATAATCATAACCGAGATATTTCGTCAACAACGAATATTTGCTGAATGCAAACATCAACAAAGAGAAATATGATTTATAATACTATAAATGTTCATCTTCGTCATAGTGAATTATTATATTTTGTTTGCACTTATAATGGTACAAGCAATAATCATTAACCCCTTCATAATCATGATAAATATTTTGAATTGATTAATTCAATTATCAGTGCTATTTACATTTATTTTCATTGAACGTATATTTTTAGACAAATTTCTGCGATAATGCTACATATTCCTTACTCTTTTATAGTACAGAGTGGCATAGAGAGTGTTCAATTTAATACTGAACCAATTTCCAAAAAATTAGAGATAACAGTTAAAATGTTTTAAACAATGTAAGGCATTATATTTTATGTTGCTTAAGTCAGTAAATACTGAAGTAAGTACTGCTGAAAAAATTACAAATTCTAAATATTTTTATAGCTTCTTGGTTTTATCAGTCATATTGGATAAAATAATTTTGACATACTAACATTTTAAACAAAAAGTTCTACTCATCTTCGACCAGCATTGAATTATGAAGTTTTAAATTTCATTTTTTAGACTAGGCAATGGTCTCGATGAAATAGAATCTGCTTACTAGATAATATTCCTTGAGACAGCTATTGAAATGAAAAAATAGATAGTAATATACAAAATATATAGTAATTTACAGCTAGAATATATAGTAATATACAAAATATATAGTAATTTACAGCTAAAATATATAGTAATATACAAAACTTCATTGTTCGATGAGTTTTAGTCGCAGAAAAATTGATTTTTTTGGTTTATTATATTAGTACATCAAATATATTATAGGTCTAACTGGGTAGAAAGGCCGGAAAGAAATTTCTTAATTTTATCAGAAATACTTTTATTGGTTCAAACTATATAAAAAAATTAAGTCCTTTAAAACAGTTTTTAATTAAAAGTTTATCACTAAGGATTTAAAAATTAATTGTTGTTCCTACGTTAAAGTGGGCATTCAGTATAAAGCGTAATTAATGAAGTAAAGACCATGACAAATGTTGCAAACTGAGAAAAACTTTTCGCGAAGAAAATTCCATCAAACTAAGATCGACCATGCCCAACTGATTTCAAACAAGCTCGCTTCTCAGTTATTCCAGGAATCTTTTGTTTCCCTTGGTCACCTATAAACTCTTTGTTTGCACTTAATTCCATCAAATAAAAGATGCCAAACTGGCCCCACTTTCTCCTTTTGGGCGAATATGTAAACAAGCCAGAACATTGAGATGTAATCCTTGACCCTTCCTACCAAACGATTGCCCCCGAAAGGTCGTGCGAAAGGTCGCGCACTCGAAATTTTCGTCTTCTTCTGAACTATCATTATTCCCATGCAAAACACAAAGAAGCTACCACAGTTCTAATTCAATTGGGTTGGAATTTGCTTCGCGAAGGGAAAGAAAAATGCAATCAAAGAATCCGATGGGTTTTGCAATTTTATAATAGTAATTCTGAGCTGATTGAAAATGACCTTTGGGAATATATCATTGCATTCTTAAAAAAAACATCATATTATTACTTGTTTAACCCTTTTACCATATATGTATGTATCGAATCGACCTATTTTAGTGATGCCCGGCATCGAAATTTTCTCACATTGATGTACTCATTTGTATCTCATACCATTATGGGATCACCTTAAATTATATTTCAATATCATGCTTCTTTCAGAAATAAGTGACGATTTACATGTCTGGGTCAAAGTATTCAGTTAATTATTTGAAACTGCAAAAGCATGTATTATTTTGGTGTTCCATAAGCACAAAACACATTGATAGCGTAATCAGCTTGTAGTAATTTCCATAACCCAAGTGCCAAATTCATGAAAGGAAAATCCTGAAGAATAAAATATTAAGACAGAATATAGCGCCGAAGCGACTAGGGGAGCTAGGAGCAAGATATACCTCTGGCATTAGGGGATGGGAGCCTTCGCTACTAAATATCCAGATTTTCCAATTCAGTCAATCAATCAATCGATCTTAGATACCTTGAATGCCATTTTCAGGAACAACCGTAGTGACAAAACATTGCCTCTTTTTACTTTTTTATTTATGATGTATGGAGAAAAATATTGTTATTATTAAAATATTGGAATTCGAAAGTTTGACGAATCTCCATGTTTCAGACTTCCTTGAATTTCAAATACACATTTTTAGCATTATGACTTGCCTGTCTGTAAGATGGTAACTCGAAATTTTATCGTAAGGAGTTGGTCATCTGTGTACTTCTGCAAGCATATAAATACAATTGCAATGACTTGAATGCATAAAATTTAATGTGTGAATTGTTGACTACACTGCAGTGCTGTGCCAAATTTTGGTTTTTATCGTCGTAAAAAAATCGTCCAAAATGCACATTTAACTTCCTGATATTTGTTTATTAACCGCATCCCAGCATTTTATCACCAAAGATGGCGCTCTAATAGATGTTAATAGAACGGTTAATAATCCACAAGTACATTTGTTAGAGAGAATGAGACCAATTTTCGAGGAAACCACTTCGGCTTGTTTTACAAATAAAAAACAAATTCTGATAAATAATAACTGCACGATGAAAATTGATAGAACAACAGAACAGAAAAATTCAAAGAGAGTGCTAACTGTTTCAATCAGTAACAAAATATTTATTTTTAATTATTATTCACAAACCGAAAATTCTAAATTTAATTAAATTTTCTATGTATCATATTTTTTAGTTTAAATGCATCCCAAAATAGATTTACTTTTGCAAAAAAAATGTGGATGTTTAGTCCTCATATTTTGTTTTTATTCGTAATTGAACTTCAGAGATTAATTTAACGAGTTAGTGTCGGAGATTCAATGGTTCAGTTCATTTTGTATGTGCAAAGCTACTATTCATCGTTTTATCAATTCCTTGTGCGAATTTGGATTTTTTATTTATCATTAAAAAAGTAATATGTAAATTTTCTTCGTTGGTATAAAAATAATTATGCTTCCCAGAGTTAAATATTTTTATTAAATAAATCCTCTAGGGTTAAAATTTTTAACATTTAATACATTTACCTTTTCCCCTTGCTTATTTCTATCTATGAAATGAAATCATCAATAGTTGCTGAAATTAAGAATGCCTTAGTAAAATTTAAAATATTGACTTTATCTTCGAACAAATATTAATTTGCTGTCGTTTGAATTACAAGCAAATAACTAGAAACAAACTTTTCCTAAAACAATTTTACAAAAAATATTATCATGGCGGCATTCAATTTGATTTAAAAAACAAATCAAAATATTATTTTTTATACAATCCTTAAAATAAACATTTATTAACACTCATATAAAATAAATTCATCTACATGTCGAGAAGTTTGAACTTGAAAACACTTTTATAAAATTTAACACAACAGAAAATCAATTTTCTTAACATTTATACCTTAACTACATTTCTTCATTTAAAAAAGTTAAAAAAAACATAGACAGAAAGAAAAGTTTTTAATCTTTATTCGTTAAATATCTGTGAGGTGTGTGAAAGAGCTCACCCATCCACCCACCCACCTCCCTGTAAAAGGGCGTACAAACGATTGTGTGAGTATCATCTTCATATGAGCTGGAAGTCAGACCCTCTGTTGCTCAGGGGCTTTTATCCTCAGAAGCTACCGCACAAATTCGTCAGCGGGCTTGTCTATGACAAGTGCATAAGTAACAACAACATACTTTGATGAATTTAAAAACAAAATTATCATTGGCAATTTCCTTTCCTTTATTTCGAGATGTGTGCTTTAAGTTGGATGGAATGACACAAAAATATTAGTGATATCACAAATAAAATTCGAGGATTCTAGTATTATAGAAATTTGGATATAATCTATTACATAAAAGTTACTGCAATCAAATCTAAATAATCTTATCGAAATAATTTTTATATACCGCGATTTGTCCAATTTATAACAAAAACTATTTCCATTAACTTTCTTTGTAATGAAAGACTTTTTGATACATATTTCTGGAGTTGCGTAAATTTTTGGTATCTGTACTGCTCTTCGGACAATTTTAATCTTTAAGCTTCAAAAATAATACTATAGGTTAATGAAAAATTTTGAAAAAAATTTGTTATATTTAATTCAGTTTTATATTTAAATTATTTTGCGATTTGCCTGACAATTGTAAACTGTAATCAGAGGGCAAAGACGATAAATTTAAAAAAAAAAAAAAAAAAAACCAAGCTCCCACGCCACATTAATGGAAAAACATTTGACCTTGACATATACCAATCCTTGTGTTCAATGGAATAGGAACTCCAGCCAATGCTGAAATTTTACGCAAACTCTTAAAATTTCAAAATTGGAAACTAAGTTTATAATTTTGTAAATTTTATTTAATTATTCGAATTATATCGTAAGCCAGACATTTTTAATTTAAAAGAACAAACGAATTTTTACATCTACACTAAACGCTTAGTAAATGGCCCAGATTTCTAAAAGTACTAAAAAGGACATTTTGTTAAAGGACACAAATAAGAACTGAGCATGAATTGACAAAATAAAATTAAAAATAACTATTTAAGCATTGACATTTGTGAGAGACATTTTTTTTAGTTATTTATATAAATAAAACTGAAAAGCTTAAACCTTTGATGCCTATAGAAATCTAAAGCAGTGAATATATTTCAATTTATATAAGTAACGTTTAAATATTTGCTATTTATAGAAATTCTAATCGCTGAATAATTTTTTTTTTTTTTCTAAATTTGCTCATGATTGAATGAACGAAATATAAGGAAAATTTTAGTAATAGTGGTTTGGCCTTCGATAGCTCAGTTTTTAGAAAACTCAATCACATATAAATGAAACACAAACTCGTGGACTGTATCTCTCTTTGTTTATTCTCAACACTCCTGACACACCCTCTCTCTCGGGTTTACACACACACTCTCCCGGTTATATGATTTCACCACTTGGTGGCGCTACAAATTTAGTAGGCGGAGCGTTCTGCTGACTTATTGGCGTCAACATTCCGCCCCCCTTGAAATATCATTTCAAAATCTCAACATTACAGAAATAAAAATTTAACACATTACTTAATTAGACAATGCAAAATTTCTACAATTATCTTGCACAAGATACAAAAAAATTACACTTTAAAAAAATTTGAATATTATATACAAAACATTTCTGAAAAGAAAATATATGCGATATTTCAATATGTACAATGAACAACTTAAATATACATTATATCATTTTAAATACTAAATATAATAATTACACTAGATATACATTAATTTTATTCACATGGTAACAAACAAATTTTTGAAATTGCTCTTTTCGTGACTCCTTGTGGAGTTTTTATAAGTACTACTCTGACTTTGCCGTCTGATCCATAAATTAAATCTTGTATTCTTCCCATTGTCCACTGGCAAGGGGGAAGATTATCATCTTTTAAAAGAACCATAGAATCCTTTGAGATGTTTTGTTTCTCAAACTGCCATTTGTGTCTGGCTTGCAAATTATTTAAGTAATCTAATTTCCATTTTTTCCAAATTGTTTGGACCATTTTGCTCAATCTTTGCCATTGAGATAAAAGATTATCTTTTCTCTCTGCATAATCTGGATCAGGAATACAATTTATGGGACGGCTGATTAAAAAATGGCCTGGGGTCAAAATTTCAAAATTGTTTGGATCTGATGACAAAGGTGTCAGTGGGCGACTGTTTAGAATACCTTCAATTTGAAAAACAATAGTCAAAAACTGTTCCATTGTTAAACGCGCATTACCAACAACTCTCTTTAAATGGTGTTTGAAAGATTTAACACCCGCCTCCCATAAGCCACCGAAGTTAGGTGACCTTGGTGGAATAAATTTCTATGTCACTTGTTCAGTTGTTAAGTAATTAGCTAAAGGCTCTGGGGGTCTACCAATCATATTTTGCAAACGTTTCAAATCTGAATTGGCCCCTTTGAAATTAGTTGCATTATCAGAACAGATAGAGGAACTAACACCTCTTCTGCTAAAAAAGCGCTTTAAAGTGGCAATCATTGCCTCTGCAGTTAAGTCAGTGACTATTTCCAAGTGGATTGCCTTAGTAGAAAAGCAAATGAAAACAGCCACATAACATTTTTGATAATTGCCTTTCCTCTGACCCTTGTATTTAATATAGAAAGGTCCACAAAAGTCTATCCCAACATGAGTAAAAGGATAACTAGGTTTAACTCTATTGGTTGGGAGATTTCCCATAATTTGGGTTACCGTTCTAGGTTTAGTTTTAGCACAAATAACACAATCATGAATAATTTTTCTGGCTGTATTTCTGCCAGATAATGGCCAATATTCCCGTCTTACCAAATACAACAATGTTTGTGCACCAACATGCAAATATTTAAGATGAAAATATTGCATAACTAACAACGTGAATTTGTGATTCTTTGGAAGTAATATGGGAAACTTTTTATCATATGATAAATCAGAATTACTTAGTCTTCCTCCAACACGTAAGACACCGTTTGGGTCTAGAAATGGGTTCAAGCAACTTACCTCACTCTTATTAACATTTTCACCTTTTTTGAGGGCTTTTATTTCACAATTAAAGGCAGCTACCTGAACAAGTTTGACTAAAGTTAACTTGGCCAACTGCAGTTCCTTGGTGGTTAAAGGACCTGACACTTTGGTCGAGTTTCTCAAATTATTAATAAATCTGAAAATAAAGGCTAAAATTTTAATTATTTTATAAAACTTATTTGTTACACTAAGTATATTGTCTAAAAATGATGAGTCCACAGCTGAAATTAAACAGAAATTAGTCGGATTTTTGAGTTCTGCTAAATAAAGTTTCTCAGAAGAAACGTCCCTGTTCTGCACAGAACTGTCCAATGGATAGTGGATGTCGTCGCAATCACCAGGAAAGTTCACAACCAGTTCTTGGAGAAAGGTTGGACCAAACCACCATAAGTCACTTTGTTGCATTCTCGTTGGATCAAGTCCTCTTGAAATGACGTCGGCGGGATTTTGTTCGGAAGGAACGTGATGCCACTGATTCATTTCTGTGGATTCTTGAATAGTAGCCACTCTGTTCGCAACAAATGTTTTTAAGTCTCGTGACTCTTTTCTCATCCACGAAAGCACGATTGTAGAGTCCGAATAATACGATACTGACGTAATATCCATTTTTAAGGCATTTTTTACCTTCTGCATCAATTTGGTGAGCAGAACGGCACTGCATAATTCTAAACGAGGTATAGTTACCTGCTTGATTGGTGACACACGAGATTTACTCGCGATTAGCTTCACTTTCACTTCACCCGCTGAATCGACTGTTCTGGCGTAGATTGCAGCGCCATATGCCTTTTCAGACGCGTCACAGAATCCATGAAGCTCATTCACTTCCGCGTTTGGAATGACAATACATCTTTCTACGTTAATGTCATTTAAGTTTCTTAAAGATGTTACAAACTCTTGCCATTCACTAGCTTCTTTCTCGGGAAGCATTTCACCCCAATCGATCTTGAGCAACCACAATTGTTGCATGAATATTTTTGCTTTCGTGATCACTGGCCCAAGTAACCCAAGTGGATCAAAAAGTCGGGCGATAATGGATAAGACCGACCTTTTGGTAGGATGGGCATTATACTGTAAATCTACTTTAAAGGTAAAGCAGTCAGTTTTAGCCTTCCAGGCAATCCCTAAAGTCTTAATTTCATCTGTAGATGAGAACTCATACTCTTTCTCAGTAGCAGGAATAAGCTCGGAAGTATTTCCACACCACTTGTGTAACGACATCTGGGCAGTTTTTAGAATGCCAACAAGTTCATGTTGCAAAGTTTTTGTCTCTTCCAATGTACTCGCTCCACTTAAAACATCGTCCATATAAAAATCATGGCACAAGACTGATGCAGTACTTGGAAAGTTTTTTCCCTCGTCAATGGAAATTTGCTTAAGTGTTCTCATGGCTAGATATGGAGCACTAACCGTTCCGTAGGTAACCGTATTTAGCTGATACGTTTTAATGGGCTCATTAGCTCCCTCTTTCCACAAAATTCTTTGTAGATTTCTTTGACTCTCATCTATATTGATCATACGATACATCTGACGAATATCTGCAGTAAAGGCAAATATATGTTTTCTGAATCTAATTAGCAATGTAAATAGATCGTCTTGAATCACTCCACCGTTATACTGAATTGAGTTGAGCGATTTTCCACTACTAGTCAAGGTGGACGCATTAAACACAGTACGTAGTTTAGTCGTCGTTTTTTGAGGCCTATAGATGCCATGATGAGGCATATAATATGTCACTTCAGGTTCAACACTTTCATCTTGTATCTCGCTCATATGGCCTAACTCCTCATATTCCTTTAGAAAATCAGAATACAGTTTCAGATATTTTTGGTCTCTAGACAGGCGAGTCCACAGCGATTCGAGTCGTTTCAGAGCAATATCTCTTGAATTCCCTAGACATGACCAATGCTCTTTAAATGGCATCGCCACAGTATATTTTCCTGTCTCATCTCTTCTATGTGTTCGCGCATAATGCTCCTCACAAATAGCATTCTCTTTACTTTTAGGTAATTCATTACCCATTTCCTCAATCTCCCAAAATTTTCTCAAGTTTGAATTTAATTCTTCTGCTCCACATATTAAACCGCAATAGTTAGCATTTAATTTAACTGAACTCGAAACGCTACCTCCTACAATATACCCAAATACAGAGTCCTGTAACGTCAGATTCTCATTTTTAGCATTTAATTTTCCCGGCTTTATTATTTCAAAAAAGTATTCAGCGCCAATTAAAATATCTATTTTGCCCGGAATATTAAAATTAGGGTCCGCAAGGTCAATTGATTCTGGCATATTTACACGCATATCTATCATCTTATTCGGTATTAAATCCGTTATTTTTGATACCACTAACATTGAAATATTTCTTTCGAAACTTTTATTTTTACTAGCCACAATTGCTGTTACTCTGCGATTAACTACAAGCGAGGCATTATTAATACAAGAAATAGATTGGTTTATTTTTTCACTTTGGAGTCCTAGCCTCTGCATGCAATTCTGACTCATGAGGCAGCACTGTGAGCCGTTATCCAAAAGACATCTTACTTCCTGCCATTGCGAACATCTGTCTTTTATCAAACATCTTACAGTCGACAAAACAACATTCTTGTTTACGGTTAGATTTGTTGCGACAAAGGTCGGACCCCACTCACTGGGGGAAACCGGACCCTGTTCCGAATTTCTCCCCTCCGATTGCGACTTATTTATGACTTCGGCGGTTTTTACATTCGTAGACGAAACATGTTTTGCTTCTTTCGAAAAGTGTATTAACTTGTTGTGAGCTTTGCCACAAAAACAATTTCTAAACGAACACTTTTTAACGCTGCCATTAGGCGATAAACATTTGAAGCAGACATTTTTATTTTTTACTACCTCTACGCGTTCAAGAACCGAAAGTCTTTTAAATTGAGGACAAGCATACAAAGGATGATTCTCGCCTTTTAGACATAAATCGCAATTTTTATTTTTCATCTCATTGAAAAATACTTTTGATGCTGGTTTAAATTTATTGCTATAATTTTGCCCTCTTCTCATCTCATTAATGGTTTTGCCTTTGGAAGCAAAATAAAGATCACATTCTTTTCCTAACTCGAGAGGTGTAAACCACTTTTGATTTTGCCTAATATTAATATGAGTTGCTGTTTCTTTATCCAGCGTTTGGAATAATTTATCCGAAACTATCAATTGTTTTAGGGTCTCAAAATCTTTAGCATCCCTTAATTTTAAATAATATTCAAAACTCGTCATTAAGCGTGACGCGAATTGCACACGAGTTTCATTATCTCTAGTAGCGTATCTAAAATTCTCTAAAACTGCTTGCGCTGTTGGCTCGAATTCTCTTAGTACAATTGATTTAATTTCTTCATAATTATTTAAGTCTTTCTCAGCAATATAAGTTAGGATATTAGAAGCTCTTTCTCCTAATAAATTTAATAAAATCTCCGCTTTATATTTCTCAGGAACCTTTTTAGTATTAAGTGCTCTCTCTAACGAAGTAAAAAAGAAACCCCAATCCTGAGCTTTGCTCGGTGGTTTAATACACAATATTCTCACAGACTTTAATAAGCTATCCAGAGACTCTTCTGGTTCGGTTTTACGCTCTACATTAACGGAAGTCTGAGTACTATTTTCATTAGCCCTTAATTGCGCTAATTGTAATTCTATTTTAGCTCTCTCTAATCTAAGACGCTCTAGTTCTATTTCACTATCCTGATCGGATTTTTGGTTTTTATTCCTTATTATTCGATCCACAGCATCTTTAACAACTTCGTTGTCATTTTTGTACACATCACTCTCCTCAATTAAACGTATTATTTCACTCTTTTTCATGCCTTCCGCAACAACCAAACCTATCTCCTCGGCAACGAGTTTTAATTCATCTTTCTTTAATTTTGCTAAACCCGCCATTTTAAATATATATTTCCAAACAATTCACGAGAATAATATTATCACAATTTTATTCTAAACTCATTAAAACAAAATTAACTTCGTCTCGGAAAATTAATTGTAACTCATCAAAAACAAAATTAACTTCATCTCGGGAAATTAATTATGACTCATTAAAAATAAAATTAACTTCAACTCGGGAAATTAATTAGTTAATAACTCAAAGGATAATACTGCCCATACCTCTTTGCTGGGACTGCTGTCACTCGAGACCAGTTATCCACAACAGAATTCTCATTCTTGGTATTTTCGCACCAATTTCGTCATCATCGACGATATCTCCACTAATAAATCATACATTTCAAATGATGAATCACTATACAATAGATGCATAGACGTCTCCGGCTAACTGGACCATGTTTGGCCTTCGATAGCTCAGTTTTTAGAAAACTCAATCACATATAAATGAAACACAAACTCGTGGACTGTATCTCTCTTTGTTTATTCTCAACACTCCTGACACACCCTCTCTCTCGGGTTTACACACACACTCTCCCGGTTATATGATTTCACCACTTGGTGGCGCTACAAATTTAGTAGGCGGAGCGTTCTGCTGACTTATTGGCGTCAACAAATAGCTTTTTGACATTTAACTATTTTTTATTAAGTACATATTTCCTTAGAGCATGCGCAGACACAACAAGATGGCACAAAGATAAGCTTTACAAACAGGTTTCAAAATAGCCAAAACATGGAAAAGATATATATAAAAAATATTTTTAAAGAGATAAGATACTTGTAAGATTTATATTACCTTACTGATGCTAAAAAATGTTTCTCCAACTATTCTCCAACAAAATTCTATTGAGATTTAATGCAGTTAAAAATTTTGACAACTTGATATTTAGAATCGGCAGAGAGAGAACGTCATTACTCAAATAACTGCTTTCATATTTTAAGTTATAAACACATAGCTAATTATTATTCACAATATTGGACTAATTTTTAATAATTCTTAAAAAAAATTATAAATAACAATGTTCGCAACAAACTGCAATTTTTCGAAAAAAAAAAACCAAGATATTAAAATTCTCATTTTTTTCATTTTATTTTTAAAAAAATAATGTTGCAGACGATATTATATATTTTATGCAAAAAAAAAGAATCTTTACATTAAAAATTAATCTGCAGATGATTAAAAGATTTCGCATATGTTTTGTGCTATTTTATGCAAAAGAAACTTTAATATAAAAAATCATAAATTCTATTTACAAATAGATTGCTTATTGGTGAGTTGAGATTCCACCCAATATTAATATTAAATATAATTTTACCTTCTCGCTTACGTTGTTATATTTCGCAGCTTTTAGAAGCTGCTTTGACGTGCCGTAACTTTAATATTTATAATAAACAACCTGCTTTTGGCACCAGCTGGCTCGCCGGAATTAATCAAATCGTTAAAAGTTTTATTTAATTATCTAACTTGATCTTAAAGGCTTCATCAATAAAATAATTTTAAGCTTCAAATTTTAATTATAATCATATAACTCATTTTAGTAGTCTTGCAGTGTTTCTTGTTTGCATTTTCTTAATTCTCTGATATTTCCTCTCATATTCACACTTTAATCTGAAGCGGAAATGATTAAACCTCACCTAATATAGAAACCTTTTTTGCTGAAACGAAATATGTTTTTTTAAATGAATACTGAAAAAAGAATCGTTCACCATAGAAGTCTAATGAGTACTAATAGAAAGCATGATATAAATGAAGTAAAGAATAATATTTTATGTTGCTTAAGTTAAAAAAAAATATGTGAATTTTAAATTTTCATTCATACCCTCTATCCTATGTGTCATATTTAAAAAAATATTTTTGAGGTACTAGTATCTTAAATTTAAAAAAAAGCTTCTCTCTTTTGCGATTAAAACTGAGCAAGTTATGAAAATTTGAATGCCACTGTTAAATAAATAAAAGCTTGCGATTTTAGACCACTCTATTGACCATCTTGAAGAAGATATGTCAGTCAGTACACGAAGATTCCACTAAGCTGATTGGCTTAAAATAATTAAATCGTTGATTGTGTTATCTACAGTACATAAAGTATTTGATCCTTTTGGATTCACCACATCAGTGATGCTTTGTCCAAAAACAATGCTACAAAAGGCATGGAAATTAGATTTAAGTTCGGAGGAAGAAATAACTGGTGAACTTCGTAAAGAATATCTACAGTGGTTTCAAGAACTTAAATATTTGTCTTATATACAGATTCCTAGATCTGTTCAAGCATCTTCAGAAGATTTAGGTAGCTGTACTATTCATGCGTTTGTTGATGGAAGTGAAGATGCATAAGCTACCGTTACATTCTTTAGACTAGAAACGAATGATCGGATTGAGCTATTTCTATTTGCAGCAAAGTCTCGAGTGGTTCCTTCAAGAGGCACGACTATTCCAAGAATGGAACTTCTTACAACTGTGATTGGAGCGAGGCTAGCGAATTCAGTTGTTGAAGTTTAAGGTTGGAGAAATGTTTTGATGTATTACTGGAGTGATTCTACAACGGTGCTTGCATGGATATTGCGAGAAGAAAATTGGTCTGTCGTAATACTTTCTGATTTGTCTTCTCCAATTTCAGAAAATTAAGGAAATACATAGTACAATGAACAGAATGACGTAAGTCTTCTAAAATAGCATGAGATATGTGATGAAATTTTAAGCTTAAGAATACTTTAATGATTAAGCATGGAAACAGAGTTACATAAAATATTTAATTGAAAATTTTAGCGATCATTAATTTAGCCAACTGTTGGTCAAAGACGATTAGTATCAAATATATTTTTGCTTTCTCGTATATAAATATGTCCACAATCACTGAAGTACAAGAAAAATTTATTTAAATTTTTATGGTAAAATTAAATATTTTTTTTATTGATAGAAGTAATAAAAACATTTTTATCTCGAAGTATTCTGGGTATTTATTAGTCAGTTTATTAATAAAGTAGATATCATCTTATTTTTACCTTAAATCAGAAAATTTTAGTTTAGAAGCCAATCGAAAAATTCACTTTTATGACACTTTTTTTTTTTTTTTAATTTTTCTCTTAAAAACAGTTTTCTTTCATAAATAAAACGAATGCAAACCCATTTAGAGATGAAAAATTAATCTTTGAAACAGAGAAAAAATACCCCTAATGCTCACTTTTGTGTTAATGTCAGTATCGAGGCGATTATTTGTTCATATAAGGATATATTACCGGACAGCCTTTCCCTGAAAAATTGTTGCGTCAGTAATTTATCCACAGAAGAAAGTAATCGCAATCCTCTTAATTTAAACTATGTGGTAATAAAATGTTCTGCTCCCAGTAATTTATAGAGGATCTCATTATAATTGGATTTCGTCCATGAAAGATTCTAATAGAGCTGCACCAACTTAACCATCAATATTACTTAGGAACCCTTAATGAATTTTTTTTCTCTCTTACACCAATTTTGCTTTTGTTTATAAGGGATATTATCCAGCATCGCCATATATGTAATCAAATTAATCCTTTATTGATTATTATCGATTTTATAAATTTTGTTTTACCATAGTTATTTCAAAAATTTCTTTAGATACAACATTTTTAATCTTTTTAATAGATAGAAATATTTGACTTATTACGCTACGTTATAGCTTAGCCGGAAGTACTCTGGAAGATACCTCGAATATAAATATATGAATCTCTCTTTTAAATATATTTAAATAGTGATATTAAAATATTTTATTTTCAACCACCAAACTGGTTTGCCCTTCATATTAATGGTAAATGCATAAAATTTACAATAAAGATAATGAAAGAAATATTTTCAAGTTAAAATTTCAGAACTAAATAACATTTTATTTTTTTAAAAAATTTATTCAACACAATGGTTACTTTAATTGCATGAAAATTTTTCATCTTCAAGTGCATCAGTTGTTGAATTTTTTTGTTGCTATATTAAATCTAATACTGTATAAGTATACAAACGAATGTAGTTATCTGCACCCATTTCACAAATATTACAATTTCGCTTCTTGTCACATTATGAAAATAATTTGAAATAAATTTCATTTTCAAGTAAACTCAAATGATAAAAAATAAGCGAAGTGCCATTTAAAATAAAATAAAAATAATATAAAAAATAATCTAGAGAGGATTGTTAATATATAATAAATAGATCTAAAGGATCTAATTCATTATCGGAACATAATCAAAAATTCGCACTATCTCGAATAATCTACTTGGTAGTTATTTTCTTTTCTTTTCTAAATTCTATGAGTTGAAAAAAAACAAGTTACAATTTATTAATATATTATTAACCATTCAACTTCATCTAGAAACGGAAATGGAGGATTGAATCCAAGTGCTGACAACCCCCCCCCCTGCTTATTTTTTCTCCTCCATCAATAGAAAAGAAAAACTATAACCTTGAATGACCTGTCACACTCATAATTATCATAAAAAATTTCATGAAAATTAAGCGAAATATTGTATAGTACTTAAAAAGTTTCGGATGACTCTTTGTTCTTTAAGATGGTATAGACATTATTTTAGCTCAATATTTATTTCAGATGTTGACGAAAAACTGAGCAAAATAATTCAGTTACAAATGATCGATGCTAAATCAATGTGATAATATTTCCTTAATTTTTGTTATTTAATTAAATATTTTAAGGCATAATTTTTTTTTAAATGTATCCCAAATTGGCATGTGATAATTTTCATCTCGCTGGCGTTCATGGTTTGCAAGATATTCTTGCATCAGTTATTTACTTTCTGTTTCATATATATAGATTCAAGTCAACTTTCCTTCTTGTTTGAAAATACTATGCATCATGAAAATACTATAAATAAAAAAAATATTTGGAGATTTAATCGTGTGGCAAACGCTATCTATCGAGAAAAATTATAGTTCGATTGATATTATTTTAAATTTTTATTATGAATAAAAATGATTGGTTGCTTTTTATTTATGTTTCGGCTGATTTCTTTTAGCAAAACTTCAGTCTGTTGGAATAGATTTTGCTTTACTTTTTATAAACTTGCAAACGACTAGTAACTTGAGTAAATATTTCCCATTTAATAGCAGTGCATTTTATTTTTTTAAAGATGGTATCAGTTCGTGTGAATTTGACTTCATTGGACAAACAAAACTGCCTATATCAACAAAACATTTATCGGCATCATTTAATACAGATGTGTCTTAAGCTCTTTTTATTTTCTCCCTTTTTCTTTTTGCAACCTTTATAAGGATATATAAAAAAAAAAAATTGTCAGCTTTCGCCTTTTACTGTTCTAATGAGAAAAAGAAAAACAATTGTTGAATGGATATTTTCTTTTTCAAATTTTCACTCGAAAATCCTGAACTATTGAAAACGTGGGCAAAGATAACTCTTGATCATTTGAAAAAGAATTGTTAAGAATTCAGTTAACCACGTGGTCTTCTTGGGTGGAGCTAACTGCCAATCATGTAAATATCACGCGGCCTCACTGTTGATGTTCGTATATTTTCTCCTCCAGCAGAAGCGAACTTGACTCATGTGTATATGGGGAGTGTGATCTCGGCTCTCTGCCGAATTTTATTCTCCAGGCCTGTTACACTATGGCGTAATATATTCTTGAATACTATGGCGTAATCATGTGCCTTTTGTTGTTGATGTTACCAATAAACCATAAAAGACAAACTTGTATCTTCAAGTCATTTCACCCAGGCAGCAATCTTCACTATCAAATAAATTATTGTGCAATCAAGAAAAGCAATAAATTTTATAAAAGATATATATTTCAGTTCAAACTTGCGACTAGCAAATCTCTCCTTGCCAGTCATAAATTTTGAGATAAAGAGCCCATGATCTTTACAGCAGAGAATTATCCATCTCAAGATAGAGATCCCCCGATAATTAACCCTTATCGTGACAAGATTGATATTTTGAAGAAAAGCAAAAAAAAAAAAAAAAATGAATGTATGACTGTTATTTTATATATATATATTTATTATTTATTTTATATTTTATTATTTATTATTATTATATATTTTATTATTTTATATTTTATATATATTTTTATTTTATAGTGGTAGCATATTTTTATAAAATTGTATGTATGGTATACTATACAAAATGAACATAAGGGTTAATCACATAACACTTAGACAATGTTAAATCAATTTTGCTATTTAAGAACAAAATATTTATAAAAAATATTATTTAATTTTTTATCAGCCCTAATAATTGTGTCCACAGGTACTTTTAAGGAAGCAAGACCCTGTTGTTACAATAAACTAATATCTCCCGCCCCCTCCCCCCAAAAAAGGGAGTCAAATCTTCGACAAACAATCTTATTAATTGTTATAGAAACATTTTTAGCTTTAGTTTAGTACGATTTAATGCAAAAAAAAAAAAAAAATTGGTTCTCACAATTCCTCACCTTTCTGACCCACACTGAGTGTGAACCTCATTTCAAAAAATACTGAAGTGAATGGTGAATCAAAATATTTCAATTAATATGATTAAAGTTTCATTTTGGAAAGAAGAATATTATGTCAAAAGTTATATCAAGGAGAATGGCATAGACTTGAGATCACAACATGCTTCAATATCTGAAATTGCAATAAATTATTTCACATTTAGCTGGACTGGACATCTGTAGAAGAGTAGAACAGCTCCTAAAGGCATTAAACTTTTGTAGACTTAACCATGGACACCTTCTCTTCCATAGGTTTTCCCCTGTCTTCTGGTTTATTTCTTTTAAAACAATTTATATTGTCCATGAGACCTTAAAACAATTTTACATTTTAATACTCTATTGTATTAGATACTTATAACAATAGTGATAATATGAAACACGAATTACAGTTACATTATAACACTAAAAATGAGAATAAATAACTAAGTGTATAACCAAAAAGATCATTATACTTTGAAAATAACATTAAATATAAACAAGATGAATTTGCGATGGAAAAAGTTATCGGTAGATTGAAGTAAATATGAGTATACGCGAGCATATGTGCATTCACATGTGTAAGAAAAAAATGTATGCAAAAAAAAAAGAGAGAAACAGATTAAATATATATAGTGTTTGAAAATAAAAAAGATTGATATGATAATGTACGATAGTGTTCACAGCATGCTACAATTCAAAGATGCTTAACCACCGTAATTGGCTATTGTTGGAGGAAAGGTAGCACAACAAATCAAGTACCTGATAAATACGGAAATTAATAACAATTTAAGACAAGAGGAAAAAAGAAGAGAGAGGTATCATAAAGTTTACATCATAATATTAATCGACAATTTCTTTCTCGTCGAGTCATACATGGCAGTGCCATATGGTGACAAGTTAATAATAAGTAAGTCTCAGAGCAAACCTCTTCTTGGTCTTAATAAATAGTCAAAGTAAAGTCTGGTGTTTTTTGTGGTTGCTTCTTTAGCATTTACAGCTATTTCTTTTATTCGGGGTTCATAATAAAATTTATAAAAGAATTGGGTACTTTTTTTTCTGAAGATGTTAGTTCAGAAAATTGCAATCTTCGTTATAAATGTTTTCATTATTTAGCTTCCTCAAATCTCAAATACTGGTGTGAGAATAGAATGTGGCTCGGTGATTTGTTGTTTCCTGCGGTTTGCAGTTGCATTCATTCATGTTTCTTAAGTTAATATATGTGGGAAATGGGCAAAAATGAATTGTGCCATTACATGTATTTTAGTTTTTCTGTTTATTGATTTTCAGATAGACACTCCGAATTATTAAATTTTTATAAATGTGTATTACAAACTGACTACTCCGACCAGCCCGAAGGCACAGGAAGAAACTGAATGACCTGACGGCCGCAACAGCAACACTGGCGAGAACAATGGTTGAGTCCCAAGGGCTATCACAGGCCGCAGTTCAATCCTTCCCTATGGAGGTAGGTCCCTTCATCGATGGGAGGTGCCAAACCCCCACCTTTTAATGTACCCACAAATCCTCACCCTCAATTACGAGGACGTTATAAATGTATAATATTATAAATAGACATAAAAATCATTTTATTAAAATTAAGCATTTTTCTGTGAGAGCTTTCTGTAATTTCTTCTGATATCAACACAATTAGCAAGATTAAAAAGTGAATAAGAAAATCTTGATATTTTTTAATTTAAAAATAGTTTTTCTTTTAAACTTTGACAAAAAAAAAACTGTATTTAAAGCTTTAATTTCATCAAACATGGTATCTCCATTTTAGGGCAAAATCTTCTTCCTATTTCACACCAAATTCCAATTTCCCAACACTGTTTACATCAGAGAGATTTTTCTTTCCAATAATCATATCCACTTGAATCCAATTTCGATTCCGTCTCTATTAACCACAAGAGAATCTTAAATTTCAATTCCGAGATCTTGCGCCATCCAATTTCCATCCCTTAATCCTTTGCGTCGAAGTATATAGCCGAAGGAGTCTCTCCAATAAATTCATTTTTGCCGAGAGAAAGGGATTAACTCGCTTTCGCGACATCCAAGAAAGGGAAAGATAATAATTTGCGGCTCCTTTCTTCCCAGATCCTTTTAATCAATAGAAGAGATTAGCAGATAGCATTAAATAACGGTTTTTATCCCCGGGGGATCTATACTATGCCTTTTCTTCTCCACTCTATATACCAGCCGGGTGAAATTCGATTCTGCCAGAAGCGGTGAGAACCGATTGTCTCTGACCCTTTGATATTAACATAGATAAATATTCTCAGCGTCCTTTCCATTGGGTTGGATATCGACATTGAAGAAGAGAGAAAAGAAGATTTATTGGAGAGTGTCCCTAAGAGGGTTTTTCTTTCTCTTTTCCATCCCCTTGTGGGAGTCTTTTGTTTCTTGCAGGCAGCAATAAGATTGTAGGACTCTTAGATTATGAAATCTGAGAAATGCCTTGTATTGTTTTTCCTCTATTTATGAAATTTTGTGCAATCTTGTTGCATATATTATTAAAATAATCATGGCCAATTTCTAACCTAGTTATTATCACAATTTGGAACAAACATTTTAATCTCATTTCCATTTTAAATTCGTAAAATTTCTAATAATAGTTTCTAATAAGAGTTAAAACTCAAATTTAGATAAAATCATATTACTTAAAAATTATTTAAAAAAAATTTTTTTTCTTGAATTTTAAATAAAATCTGCAAATTTTTTTTAGTTTGTAATTTTTTCTGCTCTTGCTTTTCCAGCCTTGAATTTAGTTTAGTTTATGTTACGCCCTATTTTAGGTAGGACCTAGTGTTTTTAAACGGCCGTCAGATGACGAAACCTTCAACCAATTTTGAAACAAAAAATGATAGAAAACTTCACATTTGGTTTAAAGACCTTATACCATATCTCTTTGGCATACATCAAAGAATTTTTGAGCAACAAAATTGCTCAAACTTCGAGCAACTTTGAGAGACAAACATTATACCAAAAATATATTTTTCGAACTCAGGGAGATTGGAAAGTGGAAATTCGTCAAAATCTCAAGTTCGAATATTTTTTTCATCATTACAATACTTTTTCTCTGCATACTTCATATACAAGAAAATAACAACAATTCTTTGAAAACTGAGTAGAACTGGTGAAGAAAGACTTTTAGAATCCCATTTATTCCATTTTACTTAATAAAAATCGATATCTTAATTTCTAAAGGGAAAAAAAATGTTCAATAGTGGACTAATTGCGTTGAAAATGCATGCATTTGAACGGCGAATTCAATTGACGGCTCTCTTCAAATTCAAAGAAAGCTTTCGGAACATTCTGCTTTTGTTGAAAACGTATGGACTTCTGTACACTTCAAGCTATTGTTTGTAAAAGGGATTTCAAGACTTATTTCCAAAATCTGAATGTTAGTTGAAGCAATTAAGAATTTTCACTCAAGGAGCCGAATACAATGCAATAAAAGCTATTCTAAAGAAATTTCGCTTTTTTCCATTTTTTAATTAATTTTCGTAACACAATGACAAGTTTGTTTCAAATTCGTTTGTAAAAGACTCGAAAAATTTAATGAAAAAGTCTTAATTAACATTTTTTTTTACTAAAAGATGAATCGTATAAGAATTTTTTAATGACTGCAAGAATTAAGTACATGAACGAATAATTACGGTCTTGGAAATAAAAAAAATGGAAAAGAAAAAAGTTTCTCGTTAAATGGATTTAAAAAAATATATATAGAACACTCTCTACCTGATCTAGATTTTTTTTTTAATATGAAGGAAAAAAATGCTGTCG
Source organism: Argiope bruennichi (assembly GCF_947563725.1). Lineage (NCBI taxonomy): Eukaryota > Metazoa > Arthropoda > Arachnida > Araneae > Araneidae > Argiope > Argiope bruennichi. The sequence goes on from NC_079154.1 coordinate 66,006,857, forward strand.
AGAAGTCGGAAGCGTGTTCTATCTTTAATTAACATCGAAGTTTATTTTTTATTACTGTTCAATGAAAAAGCAGTTGTTTTAATCTGTCACAGCAGGATTTAAAAAATGATTTAAATTTATATAAAAACCACCTGAAGGTCATTCTTTTCTTGTCTCTAAAGCTTTTGAAAAGGGGGAAAGAGTGACTAACGTAGATTTTTTATGTGTTATGAACAAGACAGAGTCTCTTGTAAAATCTTTTCACCTGAAATGTAGATAATAAGTTGGGACTGTAAGATATAATCAATTGTAGTGCTGGTTGATAATGTACTGAAAGGTATACGTATTGAACGGTACTGACGACTGCGTGTTCTTCAAGCTTTAGATTTACAGAAAAAAAATTATATGACTGGATGGAAATTAAATATATCTATCAGTATATATATTTGGACAACGTTAACGATGGGTGATATTTAAAATTATCTTTACCGGTGTGAAATCTTAACCTTTGTTTTGGCATCTAATAGTTTACTAATATTTTCTAGTCGTTTAATAATATAATAAGCGCTGTGATACAATATCACATTCAGAAAATGCATGATTTTAAAATGAAATTGGTGCTATTCATTGTGCACGATGTGAGTATAAACTAATTTCATTAAAAAAACTAAGTATATACAGTAGCTCAAAAAATTGAGAGTACACCTTACTTTTATTTGATAAATCCGACTTTCAATATAAATAACACATTACCGGGAAGTTCAAACATGTTTTTATTTTTACACATAACAAATGGTTTAATTTAGAGTAAAAATAAAGAAAAATCAACGAAAAACTTCTAAATTGAAGAGTTTCAGAAGCATTTTAAATAAACATACTCAGAATTTTGCCTCAAAAAAGTGAGAATACACCAATGAAATTCTTGTAATATCTCGCATAGAAAGAACGTGTCAGTTTTTAGTTGCAAGTATTTTGGCTTTTATAATGGCCTCTAAACGTCGTGGTACCGATACGACCCATTTTTGGTGGTATCTGAAGACATTTTACCCCATTCTTCTGGCACCACTTGTTTTAAATGGGTTTTGTTTCTAATTTTGTGTTTTTGGACCACTACTTCGAGTGTGGCCCACAGATATTCAATGGCATTGATGACGGGGTACTGTGGTGGCGCGTGTAACTGTTTTTTACAATGAAAAAACATCATATTTTGACATTACGTGCATTCTGTTTGGGGTTGTTGTCCTACTGCAAAATGAAATTTCCATCTAAACCCAAATTTTTAGCACTTTCCTTTAAATTGCTGCTAAGTATATCCAAGTAAACCATATCGTTTATAATGCCATCTATAAAAATTAATTTCCTACCTCGGATGAAGCCATGCAACCTCAAAACATGACGGACTCACCATCTGTTTAACTGTAGGAGGTAAATTTTTTTTGGATCCAATGCAATATTAGGTTTTCCTTATACAGTACGATGGCTGTCACTGCCAAAAATATCGAGTTTTCTTTCATTGCTAAATATAGCTTTCTTCCAAAGATTATTGGTCTTCAATTGATGAGTTTTTGCAAATTTAAAATGCTTTTTCTGAATTTGCAAGCTGATGAAAGGTTTCTCTCTAACAATGCGAATTTTATATCCAGCTTGTCTAATGACATTTCGCACAGTTTCAGCACTTACACTTCTGCCTATGATTTGGAAAGTTTCTGCAACAAGTTGGATGAACCATATGGTCGCAGCAATCTAAAGAAAAGTGTTAAAAATTTGGGTTTAGATGGAAATACCATTTTCCAGTAGGACAACGACCCCAAACGGAATGCCCATAACGTCAAAATATGGTGTCTTTTTCATTGTAAACAGCAGTTACACACACCACCACAGTATACCGACATCAATGATATTGAATATTATTGGGCCATACTCGAAAAAGTGGTTCAAAAATAAAAAAAATTAGAAACAAAACACATTTAAAACAAGTGGTGCAAGAAGAATGGGGTAAAATATCATCAGATACCACCAAAAATGGGTCGAATCGGTACCATGACGTTTAGAGACCATTATAAGAGTCAAAAGACATGCAACTTAATAGTGACACTTTGTTTCTATGCGTGATATTGCAAAAATTTCATTGGTGTATTCTCAATTTTTTGAGGCACAATTCTGCGTACGTTTATTTAAAATGCTTCTGAAACTTTTCAATTTAGAAGTTCTTCGTTGATTTTTCTTTATTTTTACTCTAAATTAAACCATTTGTTATGTGTAAAAATAAAAACATGTTTGCACTTCCCGGTAATGTATTATTTACATTGAAAGTCGCATTTATCAAGTAAAAGTAAGGTGTACTCTCAATTTTTTGAGCCACTGTATATTAATTTTATTATTCAGAATATCATCTATCGTCATATAAAATTAAATTTCTTTCAAAATGCATCAACCATTTTGAAATATATTAGAACTATTGCACTCGACATAATGATAGCATGCTTAACTCTCCTAGTACAGTCAATTCGAATAGTTATTTAGAATAGTAATTGTTTCGTGCAAATTTCAAATAAATAATAAAAGTTTAAAAATTTTATTTGTTTAAATATTTATTTGTTTAAATATCTTCTCTTTACAATTTTCGGACATCTCTAAAAACGATTTTTCGAGCAAACGATTTTTCTTATACATTTTATTTACGTATCAAAAATATTTATTTTCGAATTTTGCGTCAAAGTTACGAGAGTTTTCTTTCTAGAAATAAGTTAATTCTATGAATTATTTACATTCCTTATCTTCTTCTACTTCCACAATGTGTATATTTAGTACTTGAAACAACGTATTAATTAAAGAAGTTTTTTTTTTAGTATCACTATTTACTCTTTGAAAATAAAAGTATATTTGCTAAATTTTATTTTTAAAATGTAAAACAATCAATAAAAAAAGTCCTTTTTTTTTGCTTTTTTCATCTAAAGAATATTGAAAATAGCAAGAATATAGAAAATTGTTTCCAAAAACTTTTTTTAAATCAACACTTCTTAAACTGTGAATCGTTACTTCAAAATCAATCACTCAAAAATTATTGGGGATTATTTCTAATTTTTCACAAATTATATTCATAAACTGAAACCTTCAAAATCAAGTATATTAGAAAAATTAGCATAATTGTTTTTTAAATTTAGACATTTCATTTATATTATTTGATTTCTTTTTAAATGATCATTGTTTACAGCTCCAATTTTTGAAAACAATTTTTGTACTTTTGAGTAGAATATATTTTTAAGAATGAAATTGAGAATACGAAATTTTTGCTATCCAAAAAGAAGATCTTGCATATATAAATTTTAGAAGGCTTTTTAACCACTTACTTTAGAATCAGAATGGTACTAGATCGTTATCATTACCGACTTTAAATATTAAAATTTAAAAAAAGTTTGCTTAGCATAAGAAATTTTTCGTATATAAAAATGGAATAGGAGTTATTTCACATAAAGACTACTTCCAGAAAATTCCCTGGGGTCGAGAACCACAAAAACGCAATAATAATAATTATTATTAAGAATTCAGGTTTTGCAAATTTAATTTACATTTTATAATCTAATAAAAAGAATAATTTCTCAGAAAGATATGATTTATTTTCTCAAATATATATAAAAAAGCGATATTCATTCAGAATTTTTATGCAGTATTTTTTTCCTTGTAAATACATTCATGCAAAATAAAAATCAAAACTAAAAAAAATATAAAAAGTTCGTTGCATAAACGAAAAATAAAGTAGAAGATATATAGTTAAAGTAATCCTCCTTTTCTCGGAAGAATCCTCTATCTGTAATTCACCAATTGCATCATCCAATCATGTGACACTCTTGAATTTCGTATGAGTTATTATTGCATTTGAGCATAAATCATTTAATAATATATTTTCAGATAATTTATTCCACTTGTTCGAGTAGTGAAGCTATCTGTAAGTTTGCTCTTTATTCTTTTATTTTATCTCGTTCGAGCAGTGTTTTAAAGTACTTTTTCGTATCATAAATTGAAAAGAACATATATCATATTACATCAAATTATTAATTACTTTAATTTCATGCACTTATAAAAATATCACTAAAATCATTATTCTGCTTTTTTAGTGTAACACTCATCGTTTACCTATTCGTTCCAGGATCGCGCTATGGAAGTTAGAAGTCCTCAACAGAAATATTCAATGCTTCCAAAGATGATGTTCATGTTGATGATGGCATCAATGTCCCAAGTGATGAATATCGCGATGTTTGTGGGCATGGTGTTCACGACATTGATGATGGTTCTGATGGCCATCATGATGATAGTCATGTTGGCTATGATGATGGTGATGACGCTGTGCTTCTGCTTCTACATCAAATGTGTTAGATATGTATCGCAATTCACGCCAAGGAAAATTATTGTCAGGAGGGTAGCAGTGGTACAAAGAAAGGTTCCTGACAAAGTAAAGTAATCTGGAATGATCTTGATTTTCAATTTCAAATTCATCTATCTGCAGTAAACGGTGGCTTTGTATGTAATCTTAAAAGTTTGTTAAATTAGTATTTGCAAGTGCTTGGATATGCAATAATTCATTAAAAAAAGAAAAATAAAGATATTTACTACTTTGCGAGGACGGTTTTTTTTTTTTTTCCAATTATGCAACGTTGATATGTTAGCATTTATATATAATGGTAGGTCTGTGTTTCTTTTTTAAAATCGCTCTTGAATAATTTTAATTATTAAAACGTTATCTCTTCTGAGGCAGCTATTTTTTCTCAGCTGAAAGATGAAAAGGAAAATAAAGTGGATATCAAGGTGAGAATTTAAAAAAAATCAGATTTTTTTTCGAAATGGCTTTCTAAAATTGTGCAATATATTAATTTTGATCATTCTGACTCAACACAAATAGTTCATTCTTATAAATGTATTTATTTTTAGTCGAATATCAAATAATATAAGATAAATTAGACGTCATAAACTCATACAACCGTTATGTTTTTTAATATGACATGTTTAAACATATTTGTGAATACTTGAAATAGCTGTCAGATTATTTTTGCAGTTTTATCAAAATAATTCCGAGCTATGTCGATTTTAATACATTCCGTTTTAATTAAATTGTATACAGCGCTGAAAATTTGATTTCATTTTCATAAATTAAATTTATATAACATTTTAAATCTTAATTCATTGCCTATAAAAAGCATTTATGAAAAAAAAATTATTTACTACACTATATGGTTTTTCTAACTAAAACCCATTTAAACTAAAACTAAATGTAAAACTACTATCTTTATGCATAAAACAAAATCATAACAAACTTTATGTAGGAGACATATTTTTTATTTTATAATAAATTTTTAAAATACATATGTTTGATACTTTACTTTTAAAAATTTATCCCACTTTAATATAATATATTTGATATAATAATATTTATATAATATAACTTTAATATAATATATTTGAAATTAAAAAAAATTACACTTTATTTTAAAATTATAAATCAAAATTTTTAAATTAAGAATAAATAGTGTTAAGATTCGTTTCCTTAGTTGCATGAGGATTTTAGTAGAAATTCATTGCATAGTTTTGACTAAATTTGTTTAAATCATCCATTTAACTGCTGCTTTGCTGAATTGATTTATTGGGACTACTCATATCAAGATTGCAGCCGATTTTTGATGAGATAATAACCTGAATGACGAATTCAGTATTTTCATTTATGATGAGTATCGATGTCATAAGTTTTAATTTTATTTCGTTTTTTCTTTAATTTTAGATTGACGATATAGAAAAACCACGATCTAGAGACGTATTTCTCATAATTCCGGGAGGGTGGATTGCACAGTTAACACAGATAGGAGGCAAAGTTCTTTAAGAAAAATATACCTCATTTCTATATAAAACCTTCACATAAAAATATATAATTAGTTGACAGCGATTCAATTAATTTTATATTTGTTGACTGCTCAACCATTCTTTTTCACCGAGATAACGACGAGAAGAACTAGAAAATTTCGTTTTAGTATTAATATATAATATAAAAATGAGTCAAGTTTTATCTTTTTACTTGTATTGATTCATCTGTTATTATAACGAGTAAATTTTAAGTTATAAAGAATTTTTTTTTTCGAATTATGGTTGGATAACCATCTTCTAATTAATATAAAATTCTTCGAATTTCTCTCCTCCTACATTTTATATGCATATGTAAGATAGATATTCAGTACTAATATCTTTTTCAGTGTTTATCTGGATGATTTACCGTTTAAGATAAATTTCACGTAACTATAACTGTGGAAAATAAAATGAAAGTGAATTTAAAACACTGTTGGATTCCTAAAATTTAAATAGAAATCTATCTCATTTTGCAAATAAAGAGCTGCTTAACATAATAAATATCTTGCTAAAAAACAATTTTGCAATATTTCATTTTCAACAAGAGCATAATCGCAGGAAAATATGTGTAGCTGTGTAATGTACTTTGGATTAATCAGCCTAAAGTTTGCAGATAGAATAAAATATTGTACTGAAAATTGGGAACCATTGTAACCATTTGTCATCATTATTTACCAGTTTTCATAAAGCAGTCACTTTCATCAAATAAAAAAAGGGAAATAAGAATTTTTCTAAAAGCATTAGGTTTAAATTCTTTTTGCCATCCTTGAATAATGTGTGAATTTTATATGCAATATCTAAAATGTATGCATCAAATACGTTATTAAATTGTTACAAATTTAGATTTAAGGATTTAGTTAATCATAAATAAAGATATTTTTTATAAACAATTGGACATTAAATCACAATCTCAAACAGAATACTAAAAAGATGATGCATCCATAATTAGTTCCGAGTTTGCTGTATGAATGATACAATTTAAATAGATGTTTATTTTACGCTCATATTTTTCCTTTCAAATTATATATGGAAATGCATCCTCACAGCGTTTGATAATTGCCTTCTTTTGTTAATCAGTTCTGTTTCCTTGTTCGAATAGCCTTTAATAATTTTTACTATAAAAGTTGTTGAACTTTTCGTAACAGTATTTCGCAATTATAACTGAAACCCGGTTGTATTGTTCGTTTAAAGATCTTTTCTCTATGTGCTTGTCTGAAACAACGAATAAACGATTTGTAACAAGAAATCTTTATCTAATTATTCTGTAAGCAGAAGAATTCATTTTCAATTTCACAATTCTTTTCCTTCCTAATTATTTGTGTTACTACTTAAATCAATATCGTCTGCAATATCAACATTTATTTTTACTTCGCACGAAGTTAAAACTCAGATAATTCTTTGCCAGCATTATATTTAGATTTAAATTAATGTATTAATAAGAAAACAAAGAAAAATTCCTTTCGTTTGGTGAAGGCACGTGAATTTCGCAACTTTTTACCAGGTTGCTTTTATTTGTATTTTGATTTTTATGGAACTTCTAATTTGGTAGCTAACGCTATCTGGTAAAATATGTATTATTTTACTAATTAGCTGTACATATCACTATATCTAGCTTAACTTTTTACATGCCTTAAGGCTGTCAATTTAAAATTAAACTGTTCCTTTTTTTTTCAAGTGAGATTTAAGCAGAATAATTATTCTCTAATAAGATGATGTTTTCTAAACGTAAACATTCAAAAATAAATTATTTTGAAAATTTTAAGGAAAATTTAGCAGTTTATTTTTTTAATTCTAGCCAGTTATAAAAAAAATATAATCATTGTCAATTGTAAAAAAATGCATGAGTAGAGATTAAACATATGCAGACAATATGCATGAAATGTATCGAATATATGTATTATCACTTGATAGATTGCACAATAATAAATATATTCACAAACACTTCAAGGAATGGTAAATTTTGTATTAGAAATTGTTATCCAATCTTAAGATATTGGAGAATTATGAAAGGATTGACTATATATAAAGAGAAAAATTGCGAAATACAAAATTCTATTTGTATGTGTCATTCTACTAGTATGTGTCAGCAATATTATCCTTTATTTATAGAAATTTTTATAAATAAATTATTTTCTCATCATATCATTTCAGACACTTATTATAATTATCGTCTTATTAAATATTCGTCATTTTTGCCGCATTACTAACAGTCACAGACAAAACGCTTCATTCAAAAATTCATAAGTTTGCATAGCAACTTCCATGCAGCAAAATGAACTCTGCAAATTTCGAATTGGAGATATTTTAGGCAGAAATTATCAAACATAGACATATCTTTGACATAAGAGCTCAAACATTTGTTTTGAGTTACTTTTTAATAATACGAAAATTTGATCAAAATTGCGTTTGTATTCTAAAAACTATTGCAACATAACCCCCCCCCTCCGCCAAAAAAAAGCCCAACTGATGTCTTCATAGTTTATTTACAAAGCAAGAAAAAAAAAACTTGATTACTACGTAGAACCATTGAATCTTACCTATCCATTGTTAGCAGACTGTGTTTTGGTACACACAAATTACTTAATTCCTTTATGCTTATGAATACAAAAACCCCATTATCTTCTGAGCTTTTGCAAATTACTTTAAACTGTTTGCTTGTACATTCTTATTAGATTTAGCAAAGTTCTTTCATGTTATTCGAAGAAAAGTGCCTTGCAGAACTACCCATCCCTTTATTGTAATCGAGCTGGACAGTTACTAGGGATCCACCAAATGAAAAGAAACTTACTGCCATAGAGATGATTTTTATCTCCACTGTTGTAACAAATGGTAATGAACAGTCAAAGAGTGATAAATGTTCGATTATCACTCTAGCTATATGGAATATTTTAATGTTTCTAGATTTTAATTAATGCCAAATTTCTAGTATTTCTATTGTACTCAAAGCACGACCCGAAAACTTTTTAGAGCTTGTTCGTGAAACAAATATCCTGTGATGTTTCACTTACAATAACAAAAGAATGGTTAAATGCTTTGGTTCAAGGTGAGAAGGGTGGTTGTCGCAGAGGACCGGTTGTTGCTTTTGCTGGGTCCACCCGTTTGTTCTTTATGGGATTCGCGGGCAAGTCACGACCTTACTTCGGATTCGCCTCTTTCGAAACGAACAAAAAGGAGATGCATTTGCAAATGCAGACTTCCCACGCCGAATGTGTGCGTCAGTGATGAGAGCATTGATCTGATGTCCAAAATAGGAAGTTCATTACCAGAGGGCGAGGCGTGGAAGATGAAATTAAAGGAATTTTTTAGTGTGTGGTGAGAATTTTCCAAGGATGCGGAAGTCTAAAGGTGGTAATGAGGTGAATTTTGGATACATTGTTATTCTTTATCTTCTTGTTATTCATCATTACTGAGATTAATCTTAGGAATGAAATCAACAATTTTTGTGAGATAGATCTTTTGTTACTATTTGCCGCTTTGAAATTAAACAAATGAACGCTTGAAATTTAAAAAGTATTGGGAATTTTTGAACCTATAATTATTGTCATTTGGTAAAATAATGAATACTAAGTAACAAATAAAAAAGAATGATTTCCACTTTTGACTTGCAAAGAAAATGCGATTTACACTATAAAGTTTTTTTTTTTCTACAAGTATTCCAATTGTAGCATTAAGGTTCAATATATAACTGCACATGGCATCTATCTATTGAGAAAAAAAAAATTCACCGGAATATACAAAACATTGCCTTCATCTTTATAATTACAATATTTTAAAAAGAACGAATCGATATTTTAAAACATATATAAAAATTGTAATTGCGCTATTAAAAATTCTACGTTTTAGCAATTAATTTGTTATTCAGATATTTAGTTAAGATATGCATTTTTAAATTAATAGTACAATTATTTACAGTTTGATAAAAGTAAATATAAATTAACACTCTAACCTTAGGTTGGCAATAAAATATATTGACATTCCGTATAAAATTATGTTTGTATATTTTTACAGTTATCTCAAACATGCAAAATCTTTGACAGTTTGTATCTTAAACGAAAACTATGCTGTTTATTTTTTTTTCTTTTGAGTGCTCATTTAATAAATATACACAGTGTCTCATGAAAACATAATATATTTGCATATTGCTGGCTTGGTTATTGGTTTGTAAATAAACGTAAAAGTTTAATAAAATCAAAGACAATAGTAAAAAGAATCATCGATGATATTTTATGAAAAAAAAATTGCTATAAAAAGGCTTTACAATCATATTTATATATATACAATAAGAAAAGGTTCATATGCAAAGTAGATCTATCATTCATTAGTAATTTAATACTAAAACTCAAAAGACAACATATCAGAAGAAGAAAAAAAAATCCAAATATACATTGAAGCCTGATCAGTTCAGTTTACCCCTCTGAATAGTGACAAAATACTCAATAACTTCCAAAAAGCTTGACTCGTCCATATTTTGTCCTAAGAGAGTTATAAACAGATAGTTACTCAAGTTTCCAGTCTCAACAATAACTTTAAAATCATCTTCTCGAATGCAAGGAAAACGTATACATAGTAAAGATAGCCTCAGCGAAGGAACAGAGAAAACCACCACTTTGAAGATCAATGCACAGAAAGTAACGATGCTTAAAGCCATAAACCAGAACCAGAGAAAAAGGAATATTTTCTCGTTCATCACATTAACGGCGAGAACGCAGAGAACAGACTCGCTGCGAATCTTGCCACCTTCACCAAAATATCGGTAAGTACAACTAGTGATCCTAGGAAACATCCTCAACATAGGATCTGTTCCAGGTGCTGAATTCTTTTGATAATAGCTCATTACTTCAAATCCAAAACTAAAGAATTCGTTATCGAATACGCCATTCAAAAACGCCATCTGCCCAAAGATATTGAAGAAACACCAGATTTCGCATGCAAGGTATTTGACAATGAAAAGATTGTCCTTTGTCCATCTAGATCGAAGATGCTGTATGATGAGATCTCTGGATTTTATCTGTTCTTCTCTTGGTAGGTACCTTGTATCTCGTTCTAACAAAGAGGACAGTTTACCACCTTCAAACATCTTCCATAACCAATGTGGTGCATAAAAGAATACAGCTTGAATGAAAAGAATGAATCCAACCCATTGATAGTATCGATGGTATCGGTGATCTTTCTCATCTTGAGAAGGGTATATGCCGGGATGGGGAGCGCCTTCCAAGACCTGAGAGAAACTAATATAATCATTATTTGAATTCAAGTTTAAAAAAATGTGTCGTTCTATGTTAGCGCATTTGCCATTCTAAATAGATTTTCTGCCACTGCTGAAATAACTTTAAAAAGTTAAAAAGAAATGGTGTTCTCATTCATTACTATACAATGTTATAATGCTCTGCTTTGATATAATATATATGTGTGTGTGTGTGTGTAATAAAAAATAAGATATATTTTGATATTTTTCCACAAAACTTTCAAAAATATTACAATGCAAAAATTATTTTTACGACATTTTAAAATTTTTAAATAATATTTTAAGCACAGTTCCAAACAATATATTTCGTACAAAATAAAAATAAAAGTTAACCTGCATGAGTATGTTACGTTGGAATGAAAAAATTAATTATATTAATTTTTTATATAATTAATATTAATGTTTATATTTTAAATTTTTTGTGTATTAGCACTGATTATTTTGTAATAAAAATGCTTAGCATTACAAATAATCAAATATACATAGACATGCGCTTGCCTTGCTTCTTAAAAGAAAACGTACCGTTTTATTCAAGGCTGTCTTGACAGTGTAGGTGGAAGTGATGAAACAGTAATTTTCAACTAAAGCAGAGTACTCACGAGTGTCTTTAGAGCACTTTATAGGCTCCCCGGCATATTGCTTAGTGCTCACTATAATACAAAACAATAGTAAAAAAAGAACAGTAAATCTGTAGTGTAGTCGGAATGCCCAATGATCGATGTGTAACTTTTTGGATTGAAGAAGGCTTTTCAATGCACTGAATATGTGGATCATGACAGCTGATCTAAAAAAAAAAGATTTTTAATTATATATTTAGTTGTATATTTTGTTTTTCTAAATTAGTGATCATTTAATGTAGAAATAAAATGACTCAACTCAAAACTGTCTGCAAAATCGTCAGTTATTATTTTGTCATTTTAGTTCTTTAAAAATAGGAAAGAACGAATAAATAAGTTGTTTTTGTTTTAAATTGACAACAAATATTCCGAAAAAATTATCTGACGCAAACTTTGAGTAAATGATATGTGTTACTTTAAAAGAAAATGATGGACAAAGGTTTAAATTTAAACATGCAAACACCACATTGAGTTTTAACATACTGCAAACTTACTTTTACAAATTGCATGAAAATGTTAAGAATTATTCAACAAAAGTGTGAGTTATAGATAATCAAGAAAATTGTACAAAATAAGAAAAGGGCAAAATTACTATTACCCAATTTACAAGACTTTTTAAAGAAATTATTATATAATAATTTAGTTGATTTGGACTTTTATACAATGAGTACAATGTATAATAAAAAAATTCATTTTACAAAATAATTACAATTACAAAAAATTATTTCAAAATTGCAAGATTCGCATATTGGTTGATACAGTAACGTACACAGAGGGCCATGAGAAAGTTGATACTTTAAGGATTGATAGTTAGAAATTTCAAACTTTTGCAGGTGTTAATTTTTATATTTGTATAGTTTTGTAAATACTTCGTTGTTACTAGGTGCTTTTCAATCGACATTTAATTTTAAAATGCATCTTTTATGAATACTGAAAGCAAATAGCCTAAACAATTTTAAAAAAAGCAAATAACTATAAATAGAAAAACTTACTCTTTTCATCGTTTCTTCATACGTTGCAATTAATGCTCCGTATCTCTGAATTCACGATTGATGAATCAAAAGAAATTTCATTATATTTAGAATTTGACTTTCCAAGCAGCTATGGTAGAAACAAAAGGCATTAATTCATCCTATAATAAATAAGTTATGACAATATGCAATGACGAGTTTCCTTCTGGAAATACATAAATAGATAACATTTTACCAAGCTTTGCAATTTATTCGGTTATAATAAAAAATAATGAATAAATATAGAATACATGATTTTAAAAGAAATATATAAATTTTTATAACAATTTGAGATAACTCAATATTGCTTGAAACCGATTATTTTAGTTTGGTAAAACTTTATTTGCTACAGAATGGATGATAGGAGAACATACTTTTGAAGTGCACTGTATTATGTTCCTCAGCTACCACCCAGACAAGATATTTCTCAATTGCTCGCTAGTTTAAAATGGCTAACAATAGAATTTGGAAATTTTTATGAAACATTCTTCATTTTTATTCGTATTAGTTCATCATTTGAAAATATTAACAAAAGTTTTAAAAAGTACTGAGGACTATTTTAAATACTCTTATCTGTCATGCTCAGCTGTGGAGCAAAAGAGGACACAATTACATTTAGAGTAAGAATGATCAAATAAAATAGTTTGTGCGTCTAAAAAGTCCGAATTTAGTTTTGAAATGATTATTTCCAATAAATACATCACAAATTTAACCTACTGCCCAGTTAATTTATTCATGACATATCTTATAAGAAATATGATACATCTTATTTTGGAGTTTTATAATTATTTCATCCCATAAAGTAGAAACATAAAATGCCCTTGAGATATTTAAATCTTTCAAGTTATTTTCGTCTTTTGATTTAGTAACGGATTTAAATATAAAAAATTCTGCAATTCAAAGTATAAGTCATATATACCATAGTAGACAAAAAGGTCAATTAGTATGAATCTCAGAGTATTTTTTTAATAATATTTATGATTATAACATGTCACATATTCAACTAGAATTCTGACTAGAGTCTCCCTTATGCAATAGGAAATTTAAATATTATTTTAATGTTTTATAATTTACGAAGATCAACATTTTCTCTTCATGTGACTTTTTTTCGTAATTTTTAAAGAAAAATTCAATTTTTAATGTTTTTGAAAGTTTAAATTGCCTAATTTCGTCTCATCCCTCTCGTTAGCTTTATTACAAATATTTTAAAGCAGTGAATGGTATTTTATAACAACCCTACACTTAACAGATATGCCGATCATGTCTATATTTCTTAGAAGTTTATAAATATAAGAAATTTAAATAAATAAGGAATACTAATATAGAAACACGTGGAATAGCATATAATTCAGCTTTTCCATCACTTTGATTGCAGTTACATTGTGATATCCTAAGTAATTAATTGCTAACTCTTTTTTTTCATTAGTGACATTTAATTTTTGTTAAGATGACATATAAATATAATATCGTATAACAAAATCATGATCTAATTTAATTTGCTACATTTGAAATTGAAAAAGTAAAAATATAAAATGCAATAGAATTATCTTGTTTCATAAAGAAACTTATTTTATATGTGATTTCCGATTATAGCTATAGTAATTTGTGGAGTTTTTTTATGAATTTTTTGATTAATAGTTACATCAATTTCCCACTAAATTATTACTCAAAATAATTAAAAACTACAAAACATATCTTAGTTATATAACATTAATTCTAAGCAAAAATACCGAAAAGTAAAATGTGGTCTAAGTAGTAACTATGAATATTCAAACCATAGCAATGGTAAAAAAAGAAACAGCTTATTTAAAAAAAAAAAAAAAAGATGCTATTTCTAATTAATATTTGTTCATGTTGTTTCTTTTTAATGCAAAATCATGATTCTTAAATTACAGTGTTTTAAGAAAAATTACATAAAATTAAGCTATTTTTTTTTATACAGCGCACGCATAGTAGGAAAAATATATTTTCTGCAAATGGATAATTCTGTATTAATGAAATTATACATACATTTAAAACTTATGCTAATAAAAGTTTCTGTTTCTAAACTAAACACGAATTAAAATGAAAAAATTACATATTCATAAACAAACAAATTTATGATATTAAACCAACAAAATTTAGCAAAATGACCATGGAATATTACAATATTACCTCTAGTATTATATTAAAAAAAGTTAAATATAAATAACTTGTTTATCTTAATCAAACAAATAATTCGAAACTTCACATTCATGAAGAAAAACATGCTGATATCAAATATTTTCTTAATAATACTACGGCCATTAGATAAATTATTTTTAAAAGTTGCCATTCAAAAAATAATAAAAATGATGCAAACGATAATTTAAAAAAATTAGCTAGCAGATTTCCACACTTAATCATATATTTATCCTACAATACTTTCTAAACTAAACACGAATTAAAATGAAAATACGAAGATTAATAAATACCAAATCATAGGAAAACAGAATTCGTTCTCTGAGTATCAAATGTTCTTTAAGGATTAATATGAATTAAAATTGCTTTACATTAATTAATTTATTTTAAAATGACAGATAATTTGGATGAATTATTCAACAATATTAACCAGTCGGAAGAAGAATCAAAAGCTCAACAAGACTATTTGGAAGATTGTAAGTATTAATTTAATCGTTTTCATTTATTTTTGAACATTCTGAAAATTAGATTAAATATTCAAATATATATTTGCTTACTTTATACAAAAATGAAACTGAAACGTTGAAAAAAAGGCTTATGAGAAAGTTGTTTTTGTTTTTTTAAAGAATTAATCCGACAAGTGATTTTCTCAAGTGAAGATAATTGCATGTTATTTTTTTATTGAATTTTATATCAATTCCTAATTATATTATTAGCAATTATAATTATTTTTAACTGTAAAATTCCTTTTTGTATACTATTGCAAGAAATAAAATATTTCCTTTGCACTTTTAAATAATATATAGAATATACATTAAAATATTTTTCGTAATATCAATCGAGAAATTAATTTATGGAATATATATTATAATTATAATTTAATTAAGTTTATTTTTATTTTATCACATTCTGAGTTAGTTAAAAATTAGATAAATTTACAATGGGTTAAATAGTGTATCAAGAATGCTATTTTTTGCCTTTATTTTTTAACAGATTTCACCGTACCTCTTTGTGCATTAATTCGCAACATTTATCTACTTCTCAAATTATAGTTTTTGTGCTGATAAACAGTTTTATTCAATAAATGAACTATTGAACCCAAAAAAGTAGAAAAGGCATTTATTTCTTAATTTAGCAATTAGATATACGCTTTCAATTGCCAAGTTTCATCAAATAAAATTACCAAATATATGGAAATAATTGAGCTTTTTTAGAAGATAAAAAGATACATAACTTTAATTTGTATATGACCTCCATAGCGAAAATCGTCAGTAACTGAAATATTTTTCTTGCAGACATCTATGAAGATATAAAGTTTCATACTTCTCCCTGCAAAATTTCGAGAGATCAAAAATCAAATTTATTGACTTATACCATTTTATCATACTTCTGACCTATATTAGAGTCAGACTTTCGCTGTTTTTTTCAGGGATAATATATATAAGACAAAGATGACTGAAACGGCGTAGTAAGAAAATAATTATATTCTTTAAATACTTGTGTATACGCAATCCAGTTCATCACTTGTTACATAAAGACAGGTTTTTAAAATTTGTTGATAAAGATCTACGAGCATGTATTGCCAAAGACAATTCATTTTTAAGTTCTGACATAATGCCAATGAAATCTAACAGAATACAACATCAACAATTTAGTATACCGCCATAAAAATGAGATCAACTAAGGAGATTCTAAAGATACCAAACCCTACGTTTATAGAAAATTTCCTCTGATAATGAATCTTTTGAAAGCAGAATGGATTTTTACGATTCCAGAAGTGATCGTTTTGAAAATTAAGGCTTCGTTCTTAATTAAAGCACATTCGTCTGTCCCAATAGCGGTTCACAGAAAAGAAGGATTTGGTTTGACCTATAGCAGAACATAATTGTAAAATTCTAGATATCTATCATGTAGTTGTTCATGTAACTGTTGTGAGAGTGTATGGATTTTACGAATGTCATATAGATGCTAATTATTAAGTTTTTTCTACAATATTGGTTTAGGAACGTTGAGCTCAGAGTTAACTGTTCGTACTCGGGTAACACTTATACACAATATTGTAGAATATTTTGCGACATCATTTTATATTGTCCAATATTTTACAATATTATACAATATGGCCAATATTGTTTAATATCTTTCAATATTGTACAATATATGCGTGCTACTAGGGTATTCCATCATGAGAATAATTAGAAAAATAAGCTAAAATATCAATTTTCAATAATTATATGCATAACCTTATCTTCCCCGTTCCTCCCCAAGGAAATAAGAATCGTGTAATTTGTTATCGCTGACGATTCTATAAGCACACTTCCTAGGAGGATAACAGGAATTCAAAAAACGACGTTTCCATTCTTCAACAACTAAACCAACATTATAGTTAAATTCAGCATAAATCGTCAGTGTTTCCAAACGCTCTTTTTAATTGAATATGTCATTTCTTTAGAAAGCATATAATTTCAAGCAAAGAATTTTATTCACTTGTTCGGCATTCCAATATTTCTCTGGGATATATTAAATGTTCAACTTCTCAAGTTTCTGTTTCCTTCCATATAAAATCATAATTGCAACTGACGGCCAATTAAAGAGAAAATTATGCGTCATTAGCGAATTTCTCTCAAGTCTTAAAATTTGGATGATGTACTACTAGAAAAATATTTGCATATGATAATTTTTCTGTACTGAATAAATTTGAGTTCCATAAATAAATGTTTACATCAAAATTTGTGATTAGTCGCTCCAAATTTAAAAAGTAACATTATCTGCAAATTTTGTAGATAGGAAAATGAAACTTTATGAGAGCATTGATGAATATATAATAAACATCTCACTCGTTGATACTTTTTTCGCCAAATTGTCCGTATAAAAATTCAATATTTGTCATTTTCTCCCCTTTACAGAAACAAAGTATTTTCATAAATTACTCACCTTATTTAATAAAAATTTGTAAGTGGAATTTAATAGAGGGGGACTATTTTTACCCAGTATATAACAAATTATAAAAAATGATTGAAAAAAATAAATAATAAATTATAATATGATTTTGTGTTAAATAAATTTTGTATCATCACAATGTATAAATTTAAAAAAAGATATATAGACACGAATTTCTTCCCCGTTTTGCTATATATATATATGTAATGATATTTTAAATTCTTAATTTAATCCAAATTAATTTCCAAAACTTTATCTTAATTTAGCCTATCGTAACTTCATTCTAAAATATTCTCTTATTTCGTGATCCAATCCCCTTTGTAAAAATAATGCGCCATCAGTACTACGTATCAAATGAAAGTGATGCTTTTGCCCTTGAAAAGCTGTCAAAGATCATCACGTAAATTGAATTGGCGCCTGGCCAGAAATCCTATGTTATATAAGACTAGTGATCATTTGTTCGGCCCTTTTTGTAACTTCTGTGTTTGTGCTGCGTTGCGTTTTCTTGCATATAATCATGCTTGCCACTCGGAAGAGAATAAAACGAAATTAAAAATACCAAGTCTCTTCACTGCTTCAAACCTACATTATACTTAAACCAAAAATATATTACATATACATATATATCTACGCTCTCCGTCCTTCCTCTAAAAAAAATCTATTTTAAAGTGTTATCTCATTTCAAAAAAGAAAAAAAAGAAGCGAAAATATAGATAAAAATATATTTTTTTCTTGTATATCTTTTAAACTTTTTTCATCCTTATTCTACTTGCATTTTCTTTCAAAACTCTGGAGAAATGTCAATACTATTTTCTTACGCAAACATTTATCAAAATTTTTTTTAATTCTACGGATCGAAAAAAAGCAAAAAGGCTAATAATAAAGGAAAGCTTTACTTGAGAAGTTGTTTTGTTCAGTATGCAAAATACAAAAGATGCATCATGAGTGGAGTTTTAATCCTAGCAAATTTCTGAGTCACTTTCTAATTCCTTCGACTTTTTTCATACTTATATAATAATGTTCGAAATGAGCCAAACATTCTGAGTTTGGGTTCGAGCATTATTAAAAGAAGCGAGTGCATCTAAAAGTTCCTATTCATCTAGCTCGTTACATATCCATATGTTTCTGACAGTATGAATGAATTCTAACACTGAGTTCCACTGTAAATATTTCATATATATAACCGTATATTTAGCCCTTAACCTAGGGCTGCTTGACTAAGGAAATGAAGGAACAACAAACATGTTGATATTTTGTTTGTTTTACATATTCTATAAATTATAAGTAATTACATAATTAATATTATTTGGGATATTTATTTAACTAGTTGAGTTATATTCCTCTTGAGGTTATACTGCTAATTGGAGATCCTTGCAATTATAATTTTGATGTTATTTGTTAGGAAGTAATGACTTTCTGATAATCCAACATATAAATGTAATCTTTTATTCGCAAATAAAGAAATCATTAATTTAATAATTATGGATAAACTTCCAAGTATTAAAATAAAATAAATCTTTAGCATATTGATTAAGTTAAAAATATGTTAATTTAATTATAATTAAATTGGGCACTATGTAAATTGTATAGTTATGTAAATTATCTAAATTTCGCACTGACTGACATATCTGTCTTGAACAGAGGAAATAAAATATTATGCATGCATCAAAAGTTTAAAGAACTTATAGGCCATCCAGTGGTGATGCGCAATGGTTCTTAATACACCTAAACACAACGCCATCCATATAAGTTTTGCATAAACAAACATACAAACTAAGATTATGTAAATATACTCATAAATATGTAATCAATCATAAAACGTTCCGTTTCAAAATTTTCTTGTTTTCTACTTGCAAATGCGTATGCCGCACTTTAGCTCCGATACATTACGTGATCAGGTTGAAAGAGAAAATATTATCTAAAGATCATTAACTCAAAAGAAACATTACTGAGACGAATAGGAAGCATTTTTTTTTTCTTTTAAAATGTTCACATTTTTTTTCTATCGCATTCATGATCAGTTGGCAAATAAAAATATTTGTAAGCGTGTTATACAATGACTGTTCTGCCATATTCTTTTTATTATATCTATTTGCTATAATAAGAGACGGGAGATGGAGGGTAGTTCTAAGTGACAAAAGAAAACGGCATCAAGCTTTATCTGAAAATTTGTAAGGGAAAATATAAATTTATCACACACAAGAAGATTGCGCTTTAAAATTTCCCGTTGAAGTGCTGTTTTACTTGCTTATTAAATGTATGTCATAAAGACTATGATGATTTTTTTTTGGAAAGCTTTTTTCTCAATGTAAAAAGATGGTTTGTTTTGTAATTTTAATTTGTGAATATATTTTAGCTGATTATTATCTTTGAATCTGATACGGAAGAAGCATTGCATAAGTGTAATCGTTATCGCCCAATAATTGCATTCATGCTGTATCATTTCAGCCATTTTTTTTATTTCGTTAATCACTAAAATGAAAATACTTTCAATGCTTGATTTGGATTTTTTAGTATATTTTTTTTGAACGCGTTATTATCTGTAAGAACTCATTTTCAACAATATTACAGAAATAATAATATAATTAATCCAATTTATTCTGATTAGCCTATGTCTTGAACCAAATTACTTTAAATATGATCTGCAAAATTCTTAGATTTAAATTTTCTTAAATAAATTTTGTACGATGAAGGATATTTTCTGGTTAGATAGAGGCATTTATCTAGAGAAATAATACAAGCATATGAAATACTTTCACTAATTCTGTACTGTGAACATGAAAAATAAGCCGGATATATGCTTAGAAACAAACAAACAAACAAAAAGCAAGAATTCGTTTTAAAATTATTGCATATTTCTGTTTCAGTAAAAAACCAAATCAAAACCTGTGAAAATCAACTGAAAGATGCTGATCAAAAGTGTACTTACTTCCAAGAAGTAACTACCAAGAAGGTAAAATTTACGATTCCGAATAAAAATGCTTGTTCGTTGAGAAGATCATAATTTTTGACAATTTATACAACACGCAACAGAATATTGCTTAAAATTTACAGCAAACAACTCTCGATTGCACAAATTTCAGGCAGGTGTTACAGTGTCTAATGGGCATAACATCATTTCTTCTATTAAAATATCTTGCCTTTCTAACATTTACGAAACGTTTATTATTTATAATCAGTCAAGTCAGTACACAGTATGTAAATCAGCCAAAGGTAATTATATGGAATATTAAAGGTTTTCAATAGCAATCAGCAACAAAATTTGAGCCCGGCAAAATTAGATCTGAATAGCCAGCAGCTCTCTAAAACTTCGCCCTTTCTAACTGTATATTATATGATCAATCCCGATAAACACATGCAATAAAATATAAACTTTTATAAATAATGATGGACTTTTTTTAATAAAAAGCTATCTATTTAGCTTCCATATTAATAAAATAAATTGAAAATATGATCAACACATTAACATTTTTTTTTACCAGCAGCATCAGCAACAAATGGCTTTTTTTATAATTTAATATTAAAAAAGTGATTTTGTGATTTATTTAATAATTCTTTTCCTTCAAAATTTTCGTTTTTTTTTTTTTTTTTTACACCATTAAAAATAAATTTCCTAACATTTCCATAAGAATAATGCGATCTCATTCAAAATTCTTTTATAAGATAAACAATTAGTTATACTTTTCTGACTTTAAATTCAGAATAGAAAAAAAAAAGACATTAAAAATAGATTCCAAGTTTGATTTTCATTGATAGCTGATGGTAATGATTCAGTGGAATTTAAATCGAAATATTTTGCTATAAGAAATCGCTCTGTATGATTCTCAGAACTTTTATTGACTTCCACCTTCATTATCGTAATTATCCATGAAAAATCAAAGAATTTTATTCGAATTTTTATAAAATATTTCAATTAATATAATGGATGATAATGAAATCAATTTTGCTGTGGAATAATCATCAAACTAAAAGTTTCTAATAAAGAATAAAAAATAATAATTTTCCTATTCTAATCGTTTAACATATTAGAATCAGTTGATTCATTATGAAGACAGGAAAAAAGAAAATCCGCAATTTTAACTTAAATAGTTGGGAATAAAAATGCAGAATATATATATATATATATATATATATATATATAACACCTCCACGGTTAAAACTGATTCAGTGCTAAATAAAAATTAATAATAAATAAAGCCAATTACAAAAAAGAAAAAAAATGTTAAATAATTCTTGCCTACATTTATTCATACATATAATTTGCAGGTAGAACGTCTTTGCAGAAGACAAGTTTTATTGAAAATTTTACAAATACGCCATCAACTACTTAAAGAAAGAATTCGCGAATTGAATTTAGAAAAAGAGTCATTGAAGAAAAATCTGGTAACACCAAAAGCTATATTATATGCAATCATTAGTCATGCCTATATTGCGAGTAAAAACTTCTTTACGTTTGATTTTAGGAAGAAATGAAACAAAAACGTTCTAACATGCAGCATGAATTTTGTGCTAAAGCTACACATTTCGATAAGGAGTACGGATTTGCGTCGAAGAAAGGTTTCATAGATATAAAAGATCACATTTATGGTAAATATGTATTATTTGAATAGAAATAAAATTTAAAAATATTCTAGATACATATTAAAATTACATTATATACTATCAGAAATTCGCTTTCCCAAAACAAATTTCTTAAATCGTATGTTACAATCGTAAGCCGGGCTCGCACAGAACAATACCAGAATCGAAACAATTTTACAGTACTTTCACTTTTCAAATTCTTTTATATTTGAAAAAAAAATGTATCACTGTTTTTTTCTCATTATTAATTAATGCTTTATTTTCTTAATTGTTTCGTGATTTTAAGGATCGTGATAAAAATTTTTTTTAAAAACAGAACTACAATTTTTTTTTTCTGATAGGGATCGCCAATGAAAATAAAATTAAATTCTGATTAAATTTCTGAAAATAAAAATATGTTCGCTTAGCTAACATACAAAGTTTTCACGGACAGTATTAGAATGATCTACCTATTTATTTTATAGAATAATTTTTTTTAATTTTCGAAACAAACATTCGAGTATAAAAAATATTATCTCAGTATTAATCTTAAGTTTCCATGGTTACCTTATTTAGCAATTATTCAAACGGAACTTCTTAGTTAATCATTTTAAAACTTTTATAGCACTTAAAATTAAAAAAAAAAATGGTCATAATTGCCGACAAATTTAACAGATTATAAAAATTTTTTAATAAATTTGTCAGATTAGATATTGAACTATTTGAAGTTAAGGGTGACTATTTACACTGACCTGATTCAAACTATGAGCAGAAATGCTTGATCAGTGTACTTTATTCATAATTAATTGTTATTTGGAAGTTGATAATATCCTTACAACATATGATAGCATGGATGTTATGTTGCCAGAACTGGTAACTAGAAGAGCTGGTATAACTTAAAGGACTTTTAACATTGCCCGTATCGTCACAAAATATTTTTCAGTTCACAGGGATATGGGAAAAAGCGAAACCAAAATTTTATTCTAGCTTGTCGTTAGAAACAAAATTTAGTAAGGAGACATAGAAATAAAAAAAAAAAAAAAAAAAAAAAAAAAAAATCCTAACTATTCCTTTCATTGTGAATAATATATAAAAGGAAATTCAATTAAAAATTTCTATGAAATTTGTTAAAGTTCAAATTGCTTTCTTAGTAGTTTTTTCTTATAATGTTTAAGAAACTGAATTTTCGTAATTTTTTTTAATGAATCCACAATTTAAGAAATTATTAAGATGGTTAAGTTAATTCTTCTATTAACAGAATTTTTTCTAATGGTGCATAATGTTTTTTTTTAATAATTCACCATGTGTATTTTAACAAAATTAGCTATCACTGCAGTCCAGTTCCGGGAAATTTTTATTTACAGCTAATTAATTTGTTAATTTTACAGATTCGGGTCCAGACGATAAAGGTACACCAAAGATCTCAAAAAATGATTCAACTGTTATAGTGCAAGAATTACAAAGGTATGAATACAAAACGTCTCAATCCAGAGTTAAAACTTCTAGGAGGAGTAAAGTACGATGACTTTAGAAATATCCACTTGATCAATCAGAACTGCTTGCCAGATACAGTAAATGGCATTGTACATGTGCAAGATTCCCAAGCGTTCTTCCAGGGACTCATCATTTCAGTATTCTACAGCAAAATTCAATAATTATAACCAATGATTTCACTGTTAGCAGCGAGTCTTCCCACCACTTTTAGACCTCTTCTCTGAAATTTATTTTGTGATAAAGGATTAACATAAAAGAAATAAAAGACAAAAACTCTGTATTGACTTAACAGACAGCAATGTAATGTAGTTGTGATGTCACTGGTTACGATCATGAGCACAATTGCACCATTGCTCACTTTACTGATAATTACTGACTTTATGCTAAGGAATTTTGAAATGAACACTCATAACAAAAACTCTTGGGAAGAAGGCGCATGGGCAATGCACGACATATCTGCCAAGCAATTTCAACCAAGTATTACTATGTAATTCCGAATCATCTATGTGCATTTTAACCCTCTTAAATTTTTGTATTTCTGGTTTGAGACACCTATAGCAAACATTAGTCAAAAGAGAATAGCACAAGCACATTTTTAATGTTTTGTTTTCCATTTTTTCCAGAGATATACAAGATTTAGAAGGAATAGAAGCATTGCTTTTCGATGTCGATTTCAACTGCAGTCAAATCGGTTAAATAAAACAGCGTAATTAAGTAAAACTTCAATTTCTGTCAAGTACTTATTCAATTAATAAATTGTAATTATCAAAATATTCAAAATTTCCATTTTTTTTATATAGAAAATACAGATACAGCAAAGACTCTAAATTGAAAGGTATAAATATATAATTTTATATAATTTAAAATCCATAAGTATTGCTTTTTAATTAATTTAAAATAATGATACAAAAAATCTGCTTAAAATTCCATTAAGAATTATTTTTCTGTTTCTTAGACCTATTGAAAAATTTTACTTCCTCAAGAATCAATTTTTCAAAATTCAAGCCTTTTGTTTATCAGTAGCACATTTGTATTTTGTAACCAGAGGATCCATTAACTTATGTGAAATGGTGAATTTTGATATAAATTAGTTTCACTTTTTTATTAATTAAAATTTTTATTATTAATTAATAAAAAAAGTAAAATTCAGATTTTTGACTTAACTTCCTGGCCTAAATATTTACTTAACCTTTTAATTATATGACATGTTCTATTTGAGTCATTTATTGTTATTTCAGCCCCTATTGTTATTTCAGTCCCTCATAGGAAGAACACTTGAGATACTGCAGCATTTTAACTTACTTAAAACTTTCAACAAGCCTTTTAACTTGATTAAAACTTTCACTTAATTGCATATTTAAATATGCAAAATTCCGTAATTCGATGCACATGACAGACATGCAAAAGGAGTTTTAACAAAAGTTTAGTAAGTTTTAACAAAAAAAAAAAAAAAAAAAAAAAAAAATATCAAAGCAAGTATTAACATACATTAATCAAAATAAATTTCTTAATAATAATTATTACAGTCTATACTGTCATTTAAAAAATTTACATAACAGTGTTTGAACAATAAATAATGAAAGTGTAAATACAAAATAATTACAAATATAGAGATTTTGTTTCCACATAAATAAAATAAATAAATACAACATTTTTAATTGACTTCTATTTTTCATTACTCAGATCCAATTTTTTTTTTATTATTAATTTTAAATTTTAAGCTAGTGGAAATATTTTTCATTACAGAAAAAATATTTAAACCTAAACTTCTAATAGATCTGACACTGTATTTTCAATACCTTTTTCTCTTTACAATAAATGTACTATGTTAGTACACATACACAGCAACAGGGAATTTACCGAGTTAAAAGGCAGTACTTAGAGAAATTTCAAGGAAAAATTACCACTTTTTTGTAATATCATTGTTTTCTGAAGACTAAAAAACAAATTGAAATAAAAAATCATTGTGACTTTCAGACTATATAAAATTAACTACACACTTTATATGTAAATCATTAAACAGCTGTAAGTTTTGTTATAATTTAAATAAATAAAAGAGAGCTTCATATTATACAAATATTTTTTACTGCATTTATATTAAATAAAGTTATTAAACTTTAAGTAAATGTAGTGTATCTGTAAATTAAATTTATGTATGAGTGAAAAATATTTCATGTATAAATTTATTCATAGATATACTATCTCATTCTTAATGCAAATACTTTTTAAAACAAAACATGAAATCTTATCTTAAATGAAACAAAAATAACAAAATTTTTAAAGAAAAATTATTATAGTGCAAAAAATAAAAACTTCTGGTCTGAAAATTATTTAAAAGATGGAAAACATAAGTTTTTCAATATACTTTATTGATTTCAAACAAAACAATATAAATAAAACACACATTTTTTTATATAATTGCGACTACTAAAAAAAAACAACTTTAAATATCATAGATTTTAAATTTTAAGTAACCATCATATACTTATATTTTCAAATAATTATACATTAAATAAATTATGTCTTAGACTCTTGAAAGAACAAATATTAAAAACCATACTCAGTTTTAGTTCTCCCTCTCTTTCCAGTAAGTTATTATTTAGCAAAGAACAATTTCTCATAAAATAGATGCTTTATTATTTCGTTATTTTAAAATCCATTCATGCATTTATTTATAACATCTTAATAATTCAATGAATTCCTGATTTTTTCAAAATTGTTTATTTAAATTAAAAGCAAATGTTTGTAAACATTTAAATAAAATTTATTTTAGCTTATTCATGCCATTAAATTTAAAATCGAATAATTATCTTAGCATACTAAAGGATATTTTCATATTTAATTTTTTACCTGGAAATTTATAAATTACATTTATGCTATTTAAAAAAATGACTTAGAAAATTGTATTAATAGTCTAATTAAGAGATTGTTCAACTAAAGAGTTTGTATAATTTATATATTAAGTAAATTAGATGTTAAAAAATAAGAGAAATAAATAAATTCAGGATATTTAGATTTACTTAATCATTTAGTCTTCATCCTTTCTTGTTTTTTTTTATTGCTAAGGATTTTGAGGTCATATCCTACTTTTTTTTTCTTTTCTACACATAAATAATTTATATTTTTCTACATATAATAAAAATAAATATATATGAAAAATAGAATAATGAGTGAAAAGCTTTTGTGATAGAATAGGAAATAAATGCATAGCAATTAAAAAGATTTCAAATAAAATTAGGGAATTCAACTGGCTTTTATAATTTTTCATAACAAAACAAATCAGTTTTATGAGGAACTTATAAGTAGGAACACTTCACATTAATAAATGCAATATCAATAAAAGAAGAAATCACATTAAATAATGACAATCACAGAATTTCAAAACTGATTATATCAAACAATATGAAAATATTTCACAATATAAATACATTTCTGCTTGTCCATTTCTTTCAGCTGCCTAGAGACTATACATGCTTTCTATCTCTAATGTCCTTTAGAATTTGTCAAAACCTTTCGAAATTCTTTCTCTACATATATCTATATACATAAATATGCAATATATACTAAAATATAAAGTATAACATCTTATTGATACAACTTTAATGTAACAAAATAATTCTTTTGACTTAGAAGATTTACTTAAAATAGCAGAATAAAATATCAAGAAATATAACCATTTTTCAGATTTAATGTTTTACTGAAAGTTCTTGATAAAAAGTCAACATCTGCCATTTTACATTGCAAAGTATTTTCAAAAATTTCATTTAGTATGTCTTCATATTCCTGATGCACCTTTTCTATACCTAATTCTTTTAAATTTTCGAGAACTTCTTCTGGTAGATTAACTTTTCCATTTCTAATGCCATTCAGCAATTCTTGTTTAGCATCAATAGTAAATGAAACCAAAGATTTTAAATCTCCTTCATCAGAGATATTTTCTGAAAAAGAAAAATATTACAAAATCTTAGTTTATATTAATATGATTTTTTTAACATTTACAAATCAGATTGCAATAAAAATTGTGCATATTAAAAATAGACTCATAATCTTAAGACCACCTTATCTTGCAATGACCAATATGTTAAATACAGTAAATGAACTTTAACAGAATATTTTGGGGCATATTTGACTAATTAGTATTTTTTCAGAATGTTATAAAGAAGTCAAAAATTTGGTGACCTGCCCTTTATTAACAGGATTTTCTATTTATTGTTCTCTCTCTCTCATCAAATTTTTCATCACTAGTATTAAACTGATACATTTCAAATTTCAAAAAAGAAATTTTTAAAACACTTCAGCGTCAGAACAGTTATCCCCCCTTCTTTTGTTATTCCTTTAATTAAACATTGTAATTAATATGGCTTAAGTAAATTCATTAAGTTCAAAAGAAATTAAACTGTTCTTTTAATATACTTATGTTTCATTGTTCTTCTTCAATTGTTACTCCTTCCACACTTTTTTTTTATTTTAATATTACAAACTTTTCCATTATTTTTCTTTTTTTGTGGAATATATTTTCAATAAACTGACTACCTATATTTTTGAGATCATTTCAAACAATGAAATATTTATCAAAATATTGTTCCACATGAAATAAGCAGAATAACTCAGCTATAATTTTTTTAAATTAATCCATTAATGGCATGACTAATCAGACAATAAACCAAAATGTAAAACAATAACCATGCCCTACATCAGCAATATAAAAAAAGCTAATAATTGTCACATCTCATCACTGTTTATACTCTTACATATGTTTGTGTGTGTGCATATACATGGTGATTCGTAAAGCACTTTAAATTGCAAATGGTGTCTTCAAGAGCCAGGGAAGTAATGTGCATATAAAATAAAGTAATTATATTGAATTTATTCAGATAATTTACAGTGGTGAAATAAGGAAATTTATAAAAATAAAGTAAGTCAGTAAAAAAAAAAACCAATTACAAAAATGTTGCTATAGTATAATAAAAACACAGGGAAAAGTTTCGTGCAATGAGAAATTCTGAAAAATAGGCTGAGATATTTGTGACTAAAATTATAAACATTTCATTATTTGAAAAAGAATTCATCCTAAAAATGAAAAATATATTATCAAGTATTATCACACAGTTATTCTGAGTTAAGTGACAGCAAAGTGAAATTTAAGCAATAAAGAAAATAAACAAAAATATTTTTTTTTTAAACCTGGAAAATAAAAAATCTAAGGAGTACATTTTTTATGTTTAGGATTAATCCTTTTCTAAGAGAAATAAAGTTTACAATTTTAATCGCAGCTATCTCCACCAATTTTACAAATTATTCCATGAATTTTTTCCTTTTTTTTTATGGTATAGAATACTTTTTTCTAACTGGACTTTTTGAGTTATTTTTTTGTAACTTCCTTATTTTGCCACTAGGAACACTGCAACCTATTTCAATTAATTAGCATAGTTTCTTTACTATAAGTAAAGAAACTTATAGTAGTTTTATTTTTTTATAAATGAATCATATTTTCAAAATATTAAGAGATAAATTGATGTGTGTGTGTAGGGTGATTGATCAGTAAAGTCCTTAGAAGCACTTTTAATTTAGAATGTTGTCTCACATTACTTCCCTACTATATGAGACAACATTCTAAATTAAAAGTGCTTCTAAGGACTTTACTGATCAATCACCCTACACACACACATCAATTTATCTCTTAATATTTTGAAAATATGATTCATTTATAAAAAAATAAAACTACACAAGAGAATAATGTAATTATACAAACATAAATATATAAATTTTAAACATGGATATTCTAGCATGTATTTTTAAAATATATATGTTACCACTTTTATGAAATATCAACCAACATTAATACATCTAAATAAAATAACTTTTTAAATACTAATGCAAATTACACTTTCTTTGAAAAAAATTGTGTATCATAAATAAAATAACGTTCATTAATCTGAAACTTGCTTTCTAACTCATTTCCTACCAGAACAATCCAAATAAGAGTTACTAAACTAATTATTTTCTTTCTTCAAATCATTATCATAAAAGGCATAATTAACATAATAGATAAAAGGTAACCTTAACAATGGCAACATAAAGTATATATTTAAAAATATTTCCTATTTATAATTTTAAAATATTTTCATTAACCTTGAAAACATTATTTATGAAAGCTAAATGAAAAAAATCATTTTTTCCCAGTTTTTTTTAAAGGGAACATATGTAATTGAATGTAATTATGTATAACTTCAAACACTGATGGCATTTTTTTTTCTAACATCAATGAATATTAGTCATCAAATTTCAATTTAATTAAATATTTTAAATTATTTTTACTGTTTTATTTAACTAATTTCATGTACACAAAAGGGCTGTCCAAAACAAGAACTCAACTGATTTTCCTCTATTATCTGCATTATGCATGTGACCTATCAATTACATATCTTGGCCTTATAAAACAACTAGCTACATATAAAAAGATTTTATCAATATTTTTACTATATTATATTATATGGCTCATAAATAATTATCAATATTTTTACTATATTATATTATATGGCTCATAAATAATTATAGCATATATGTTTCCAAAATAATTACTTCATTTCCTAAAATTATATTTCTAAAGAAAAATGAAAGAAGAAGAATCATAATTTTGACTATGCAAGATAAGTTTTAATGTCATAAATTGATGTAATAATCCATTCTCCTAACACAAATTCATTCAGTTATCTGAATTTCAGTAGTAAATGATATATTGTGTTATAGTACACGCATGATGCAGTCATAAACTTATGCTACAAATCTTTCTATCAACAGAAATTCTTCTGGTTCTCTGAATCAGTTCTGAATTATTCAAATTTGGAAAGCCATAAGTATATCATAAACATTATCAATATATAAAACAGTTTACATTCTATAAAATTACCTTAGTCTCATCTGCAGGTATAGAAAAACACAATATAATTCTGAGGATGCCAAAATAACTTTCAAAGGTTAAGATTTATCTATATTTCTCCATTATTTTTTAACATTAATTAATCATAATTTCAAACTGAATATCAAAATTAAGTATGCTTTTCTTCAATAAGTGACTATTGGCAATAAAATTTTATGGTCAATCCTAAATAATACACATTATGAAGCCCCTTGTATAGTAAACTGTTTACTATAGTTTCATACTTCAATACATTTTCAATTTAGTCAACATGCTAATGGTTTATTTTGGATTAATTTTTGATTAATATATATATTAATTAATTTTGGATTAACTATTGTGAAAATGTATATATAATTTTTACCTATTTATTATAACTCATGATTGCAATAATAACATTTGTACATAATATTATTTAAATAGATGTTCAGAGTTTCTAAATACAATAATAACGAAATGAATGCTATGAAACAGATAGAAACCTCACCAGCAATACTCAACATCATGCTAATATCATTCTAATAATTTTTAAAGTTTATCCTTTTTACAAACTTATTGCCAGAATATTTGCCAGATAAGGCAAACAGTTCAATAGAATCTTTTTAATTAATTTGCCTGCAACATCTCCCTCCTCCCAACTCTTTGTATTACATATAGTTCCTAACTGGATATCTGAAATTGACTATTGTGAGAAATAAACATCATATTGAACACATATCTGCTATTCATGATGAAACATGCTTAAAAATAAAATATGAAAAGAATTTCATATAGTACAATGAGACTGCTTGATAGAGATTAACTCATCAATTAATCAACACAAAAATCATTCATTACTTTCAAAACAGAAACTTTTCTCTCACCTTTAAAATATAAAATTTTCTTTGATATCAGTTTTCTTAATATGTTGTCTGCTTGATGCACAGCATTCTTAGAACAGACTTTTTGAGCTTCAATCTGAAATAAAAATAAGAAATATATATATATAGCCAACAAATAACTTATTAGGCTTTTTTAGATGTTTTTTTTAAAAACTATTAAAATGAGAATAGCAAAACAATAAGGAAAATTATTTATTATTATTAATATTACATGTGTAATGGTGATTCAAATATTGTTACAATGAGGTATTGATTTACTTTTTTATACATATTTTAGCATATCAACTTAACAGTAACAATATGAGCAATCAAAGTGCTGTTATGATTAAATTGTTGAAAGCTGCATTTTCTTTTTTTATACATCCATAGTATCTATTAAATGGTTTTTAAAAAATGTTAACTCATAAAATATATTTGTAAATGCCAGCCAGCATTTAAAAATGAAAATATTTTTTTCAATATGCGAAGAAAATCTCTAAAAACTGAACAGCAACACATTTTTAATTATATATGCATCAAATAAGCATTGTAAATAAGAGAAGTAATGAAAACAAGCATTATTATATATCAGGTTAATAATATATATCATGCATTTGAAAATAGGGAACATTTTCTTTTCTTAGAGAAAGAAAAAACACTTTATGAAGACTTTGATTGACTTTTTGATTTTAGTGACTTAATAATTAATATTTTTTGTAGATAAAAAATATCTTTTTAAAAAAAGTAACATTTTTTTGTTGTTGTTGCAATTTTTATGCCTTTTACAATTGGCTACTTTATAATTGAACAAGAATTTTCTTAGCTGCCAAATCTAAATGAATTCTTCCAGACCAAGGGAGAGGAAGTTGACAAAAAAATGAGCTTTTAAATTGAAATCTATGACTTTTTTTAAGATTGCACCTGAAAATTAAAACTTATAATGCACTTTTTTCTAATAAATGACATGATGATACTCAATTGACTGATTAATAAATTGTCTCAATATTTAAATCCGAAATGATTCACTAAATAATTAATCAAAAACTAATAACTATTAAAATTTCTCTAAACTAATAGTAAAAAGACCTTGGTAATGCTGAGTAAACTCCTATGCTGGATGAATTAATATATTACAAGAACTTCATGCTTTGCAATGCCATCTATAAAAATTTGTGTATGTGGACCCAGGTGGCCATGTTTGTCAATTTATCAACCACAATCAAATAAATAATATCAAAAAGTACACATTATTTAAAATTAAAACATGTAAATGCAGCTCTATATTTCAGAAAAGGAAAATAAAGCAACATTTCAAAACTATCATACAAATTTTCATATTAAAGTGATGCATTTTTCAGCATGACAGCACATAACTTTAAAAATTCACTGTGTCTAATAAAGTTTTATAAATTTGATCCAGACATTGTTAACAGTGACAATTTTTTCTTGATAAATTTTATAAAAATCTACTTTCTACCATACAACTTTTTTCGTCTGAAGGTTGTTGTGAATCGCATATAAGCCAGTAACAACTCTTCTACCCGAACGATCGTTTTAGTATAATTGTTAAGTTACTGGACTGCTAACCTAAAGATCCCAGGTTCTATCCTCTCGCGCCCCTCAACGCTTCAAGGTCCTTCAGACCTTTTTTGGTCTTTCTTATCATCTAATGCTCTTTACCAGGAGAAATTCAAGTTTTTTTACACTCATCATAAGAAAGAAAGCTATAGGAACAGAATAGGCCACATCTAACTAACATGCAATTCTCATTACTAATCCAAAATATATAACTCATATATTCAGGTTTAATTTTTATCTACAAAAAGGCTATTAATTCATTCTAGTTAAAACAAATTTTAATGTATTAGTAAAATAGAATTTTTTTAAATAAATTTTGTTAGAGATGCTTTTTTGTTTATTTTCTAATTTGAATTCTGATTACTTCAAAGAATGTATCTAACATTAATCAGTTTCCTCAATTAATTCCTTATACAATATGAGCCACCTTCAGTGATCAGCTAAGTGATTATTAACTTTTTAGGCAGCAAAATTCATAATATAGAATGCATTTTTTTTAATTCAATGTATTATTTGATACAACTTCAAAACAGGAATTTGATTGAATCCATTTATTACAATTTACTGGGATGAAAATGCATTTACTATGAAATAAAACCAAAAGTGAAAATCCAGCAACTTTACTGCATCAAAGAAGGTAATTTTTTAATCATAATTTTAATGCTAAAACGAGCTTGTGATCAAATTTTTTAATGGATGAATTTGAATTTTATCATAACATTGTTTTAGATTGAAAATTAAGTAAATTTTAAAAATATATATTAAAAATAAAGAAAAGAATTGTCAGAAATAAAAGATCATTAAAATATTAATTTTTTGAAGTTTAAGATAATGCAAAAACTATTTTTGGGAAATAATAGTTTTGGATGATATGAACAAGAGTTTCCATAGCAAGTCATAGTAATTATCTATCTATTGATGGTTAAACCTATTTTCATGCACAATTAAATTTTATTTGATACTTGTTTGATACATCTTGATTTCTTTTACGCATTCCTTTCTTTGACTAAATGAACTTTTCAGTGAAATAAAAAACCCACATCCCAAAAATCCTAATAGTTGATACCATTAATTAATGTTGAATTAAGTGCAGCTGTAAAATGAAGCAATCAGAAACAATTGTATGACACTTTGCTTACATTTGATTGCTGCCGTTCAACAATAAATAATAATAATGATTTATGTGCCACATACATTAATGTTTCATATATACATAGATAAACGACAAAGGATTCAAGATTTTGAAAAACTGTCTTGGAATTATTATGCAATCAATAAAAAGCCAGCATTCAAAAATTATTAGGGAATAATGTTTTATAAAAATTATGTATCTACAAACAAATAAATGCATTGAATTTCATATAATTTTCAAATGCAACTATAACATATATCTTTATAAATAAATGGAAAAATATTGATTTAAAAGCAAAGCAAAATTTATAAAATAACCTAATAAACGAAAGGAATATACAAGAGATGCAAAACAAAAACATAAGTGATTATAAATTAGTAGTGAAATTACTTGACACTTTTAAAAAAATAAATGGTACAAGAAAATAAATTATCCATCAAATTTTATAAGCTTTTGTTTTGGAGAAATATTAATGATGCAAATGTCTTATGAAAAATTAAATTTAAATAACCTTCTCTTCATTAATCATCAGCTCAGCAGGATTATTTGCAGCCTCTTCTATCAACTTGATTATTGGTGTTCTACAAATTAAAAATAATTTACATTAAATTAAGTTTCTTACAATTCATAAATAAATAAAAATTCTTGATGAA
Organism: Argiope bruennichi; assembly: GCF_947563725.1. Classification (NCBI taxonomy): domain Eukaryota; kingdom Metazoa; phylum Arthropoda; class Arachnida; order Araneae; family Araneidae; genus Argiope; species Argiope bruennichi. The sequence continues at coordinate 66,041,890 of NC_079154.1, forward strand.
TATACATCCAAAATAAAATAAAAATATAAGGTAAATTGTCAGCAATTCTTATATACATTAAAGTACTAAAACATTTAAAAAAAAAAAATACAGCATATATCATAGATTTTTTTTTTTTTTTTTTTTTTTGCTTTTGTTAGAAATTATTATCATAAATCACAATTTTTATTTGTGGGTATTAATGAGGATTGATTTTTAATAAGAGTTTCAAATTCTGTACAAAAAAGAATATCAACCCATATCATATATGAAAACACATTCATTTGTCTGACTTATTTAAAACATTATAAATTTTTTAAAAATATGAGTTTGTTGAAAAGTATTATAAAGTTTTGAAGTACTTTTTTTAAAAAAATAAATTGTATATGCTGCAATTTCCATAATTTAATTTAGTATGAAGATCAACAAAATGATGAAAAAATAAGCATTATATCTTCCTCCTTTTCTCTCCCCTATTCTAATTAAGGAATGTAAAAAAAGGTTACCACAGTATAAACACATTTTATTTCATTCATAATTCAAAATATATGTGTTGTCAACAACATATGTTTGTTTAAGTAAAGAAAGTTTCAACTCTATCAGGATTACTATTTTAAAATAACCAAAAATATAATATCTTAAAAATTAGAAATATTAAGAAAACTTACAGTGCAGAGCAATTCAAGTCAGTCGAGGAATCAAACACCAGAGAATATTTTTCCCATTTATATTTAACAGGGTTTGGATATTCCATACAAGTCAGCATCATTTTAATTTTCTGTTCAGGAATATTATAGCCTCTGGTGGAATTCCTATATATTGCCATATTCAAAGGGCACTGCACAAATACCTCACAAAATCCGATATTATCTGAAAGAAAAAAAAACAACATATTTTGAAGGCTAGTACATGAAAGATTTCAAGTATGCAAAGAAACATAAAACTACACAAAATTCAACAAGAACATACAAAAAACATTGTTTAAGTATTTAAAATAATTATTGAAATATCAAATTAATTTTTAATATACTTTAAATTTCTTATTTACACGTTTGCTTCAAATACACAGGTATCGTAAGTTTTGTTCCTTTATATTGTCACAATTTGGAAAATTAACAAAAATTAAATGAAGCTCATAATATATGAAAAATGCATTACACCAATAGTAGCATAACTACACTACAAAGTTACCTTTTTTTTAAAATTCTTATAAAACATCCTTTGTGATAAATTAGCAACCAATAAAAATATACTCTAATGAAACATTATATACATTTATTTGCAAAGACACTGAATTATTAAGAAACTTACATGATTATAAGAAACACTTTTTTTTTTCATCATTATTAATGAATATGCTTAAATATAAATGTAAATTTGTCAAAACTTACTTCTTCTAGCTATCTGAAACCATTCATATCTCATGCTTCTGTAATAAAAATTGTCCTCCACAAAGAAAATTGCTCTTGCAGTACTGGAAGGATTATTTAATTTTTGTATTTGATTATACAAATTTTGGCTACGTTCAGATAGTGGCCCTGTAGCTTGACATTCCAAACCACAAACAGAACTTATAAAGTATTCTGAAGCCATTAGAAGATCTACTCGAAAATTTTTCCAACCTTTAAGAGATTTCATCTGAAAATAATATAAATTTTTTTTTTAGAAATGGATTTAATTTTGTTAAACTTTTTTCAATATAAAAAATAACAATGGACACTATTTTTATTTTAAAAAAGTAAAGAAAGTTCTTAAAAACAATTTTCTATTTAGGAGGCAACAGTTGCAGCCAAGCGAAAATGATGGTGCAAAAAAATAACAGCAAGATGATTTATAAGTGAATTCTGAAGGTATGCGGTGTCACCTTCACAAAATAATGTAACTATTTTAAATATACTGGCATATATATTTAAAATGGTTGGTTGCTGCCCCAAATATAGAAAAATATTTTATTAAACCCTTTCGTTTATACTTCCTTAAAATAATTACAGCATATTTTCTTTGCCTGAATATATGGCATATATTTTTAAATAATTCTTCTTTATTCATGATATACATTTAAATATAACTGCAATATTAATAAATCTATAGAAGTAAATTTATTGATGATATACATGAGCATAATTTAAATGCAGAAAATTTCATTTGAAATGGGATCTGGACTTGTCTAGAACTACTTCAGAATACATAAAATTCACTATTGGCTCATGGCCTCATAAATATGAGATATTTTATGGAAATTTTATTTTATTATTTCAAATATAATACATATTGTTTTATTTTAAATTACTACCTAAATCCACTCATAACTTAAGTAAATCAAAAGGGTATTTCCTACTGAAATTTGTTTAACAGTTATTGCTAGATGCAAGCATGTCTTATTTATTTTATCCATTAAGCTTTTATTAATTTTAAAATGTATATCAAATTTTCAGACAGAGAAAAGAAGGGTGAGAGTTTGTGTGTACATGTTTCAGATATTAAAACATTTAGTGACAAAAAAAAAAATTTTTTTTTCCAGCTAAGAATACCATTATATCAATGACTTTATCTAAACATAAGAATACTTTAATTAAATTATTTTTATAAATTTTACTCATATAAATATTGTATTAGTAAAATTTTCTTCTAGATAAAAACTGATATAAATTATTCATTTCTGTATTAAAACATCTATATTTAACTACTCCACAGATATTTTATCATTCAGTTAATAATTTTATTTCACTTATCAAATATATAATTTCAGATAATTATTGCTGTTGAACAATAGCCAGATTACATGATAATACTCATAAAGCAAAATATATTATACATAAAGAAACATTTCATTTTATGTTCCAAAGTACTGAAATGGGAAAGAATATTTTATTTCAATTACGGACCAAACACTCCTATTTTAAAAGATCAAGAGCTCATCCCTGCATATTCTAAATGTTCATTTTATTTCTGTAATAAATAAATCAAGTATAATTCAAAACAGTTATAAATATTCTTGTAATGATGCATCATAAAGAAAAATTTGTAGATATAAAGAAATAAGAGAATATTTTTGAAATAAAATGTTGTTAGCATAGTTATGAATATTTTCCCTTAAGAATATAGGATAACAAATGCAATCAATATTTAAATTTTTAAAAAATATGTTTCACAGAATAAATCAGGAAATCTATCTATCTATATTTTTATATATCTATATAGAAATGTTTATACTAATTCTGATGAAACAACATTCCATAATTATTTTTTAAACCTTAATTTATTTAGAAAAGTGGAACATATGGATGTATGATCTATTTGTGAAATTACTCGAAAAAATGCACTTAAATATAAATATATGGAACTTTAAAAATGATTCGATAGATTTATCAGTATCAAAAACACGCCATACTAGCGAACCGGCCAGAAACGTTCAGACATTCAAATGCTTTTTTACAAAAACGATTACAATATTTTGCTTATTTTAATGAAATATGTTGAAAAAGTGATTGATCATAATTTGTTTTGCTTTAATTACTGCCTATTCACATTAGGAATTTATGCTCAGACATTAATTTAAATTTCTTTTAATCTCAAATAATTAAACTCTATGGAAATGCAGTATACTACATCAGAAATTAGTATCAATTTCTACCCACTGGGTATTCAATGCTGTTGCGGTTTATTTATTATAGTTCAATAAAAGGAAATAATCTATAGAATATAATTAAAATTCCATAGAAAAGAAGAGCAAATATATCAGATTTCCAAAACTAATTAGGAACTAACCAATTCTGCCTGTTCCTTTATTGAACAAAGTTCGTCAAACATAATTTTATACGCTTTAATTTCCTCCGATTCGTTTATCCTTTCATCATTTTCATTATAGAAAGAATTTTTTAAAAGTTCATTCTGATGATCGAGAAAGAAGTTGACTAGAGTACTTTTACCACAACCTATCAGACCTCCTACTAAAACAATACACGACATATTTTTAATTAATATAAAAATAAACTGCAAGTTTTTTTCCGGCAATCCGTGAAGTTTAAATACCACGGTACCGATAATGTAGCAGATAACAACAAACGATGAATTCACTTCAGTTTTCTCTCTACGTCATTTTTTTTTTCTAATGAGTTTTTTTACTTAGTACATATTTTGATTATAACATTATCGTTCGACTTAACAATTTCGCAACTTTGAAAATACAAATTTTATAATTTTTTATACATCTCTGATCTTTATGTAAATACGAGCCTCCACAAAATGGCACGTAATTGCTTTGTTATCTACAATTCATTTCTTCATGCATATTTTAGGTAAATCGATTTAAAAGGGAAACAGAATAAACAGCATCAGTAAAAAATAATGCATAATTCGACATTTCTTCGAGGAATCACTGTCATATATGAATGTAGTCTTTATATTGGAACCAGAGATATAAAAATGGAGGCTGCATAAACTAGAGCCGTTGTAAAGAAAACCGAAAATTTGTCTGTTTATAAAATTTAAGAGAAATATAACGTAATGGTCTTCCATCTAAAAGCTGCTGGACTGATTAAAATTTTTTTTTATTTAAAAAAAAAAGCTTTCATATTGATATGCTGAATTATTTGCTTATGAATTTTCAGTCCCGATTTCGGAGAAATTCTTCACTAGCCTTAAAATTTAATGTGTTGCAAAATTCTGCTATTTCAAATGCTAAATACAAATTAGTTATGACGTATATATAATACGCACCGAAATAACTATTCATTTAAATGCTAGTTTCTTTAAATAATTTCCTAAAACAATCAAGGGTGATTTTTTAAAAAAAGTAATCAGTAAAATTGTCAGTAATTATTAATTTATTAGGATAAATATCACCCTAAGGAAGAATGCTAAATATTATGGTCGCAATTTCGGGACAAAAAATAGACGATATAAATATTCGAATAAACATTAAAAAAATGACTAAAATAATAATTATTAAAAAGAAACAATATGTGGGTGGGTGAGAAAGGGTTAGTTTTTTTTTTTTTTTTTTCAAACAGTAGAAATTAAAAAAAGAATTTTAAATGCTCTAGTAATTCCACCTAATTGCTGAATTAATTACCACAGCTACTAATTGCTAGATTAATTACCACACTTAAAGTCTATATGGTATATCAAATTCTAGTAGCAATTTATAAGTAAAAGTAGAAAAAGAAATCATCCATACTTAGTTATGCAGGATATTATAATTAACGCCTAACATAAGCATGCTTTTTGCATAGATCCGAAATCATAATTCACATAAATTACTTATATAGAATATATTGCTTCATTCATTACTTATAAATTGCTTAATTTATATAAGTCGATAATTTCTTTGGAACAAACGTGAATAATTTAAAAAGTAAGGTAAAGTTAACATCATTATTATCTCTCGATGTAGAGTGAGGAAGGTACTTCAATGAGGCTCAAATGAAGTCTATACTGATCCTATTAGATTTAGTTCTCATTTACATCGCAAAAGATTTTGTAAATTTTTATTCAAATTTATTAAGTTGAAGTTTTGTTTTCTGTTGTTTAAAATAATTGTATGTTAAAATAAACAACAACAATTTTAAGCAGATTTTTCAACTTTCTCTCCTGGATAAAGACTAAGCTAAATGTTTATCTGAAATACAGTTCTTCCTCAATAAGTGATCACTGCTTATGCATTTTGGAGGTAAAAGAAAGAGCGAGAAAATATAACGATACGATTTAAATGATATATATTTGAAACATTAGTTCACGTACTGACCATTAAATATATAGAGAATATATAAGTATTACACTGAAAAAAAAAAAAAAAAGAATTTGGAAGAGGACTATTTGAGATATTACATCTTTGTGTAATGCTTGTGCACTCATGTATTATTTTATTTCAGCAGAAAATCAAACAAATATTTTCTTTTGTGTTTACAGGCAGGAATCTTGAAGCGATAGAAATCTATAATAAACTACAAGAATTAACAACTGTAGTTAATTCTATTGAACTTAGCATTATCTATCATCAGATTTGCAAAATAACTTTTTGCTTTTATATGTATATAGATTTAAGTATATATTTAGTTTAATTGTGGCTCTTACATATTAATTTTTTAAAAAATGAATGATTTGTGAAAAGATTTTAGGGTCAAAGAATTGAACCTGTTGTGGACTTTTACTAACGAAATGTAATGTAGAAGCATCCAAGCCATCCTAAATTGAAATATATAGTTCTGACTGTTTGTCATCAGTACGAGGATTAAAAATGAAAATTGTCTTAAAATGAAAATTTGCCAGAGGGAAAAGGGGTTCTCATACTTTTGAAATTAAAATATAAAAATATTTAAAAAATAATAAAATTCGTTTATTTAAAAATATTATGAAAGAAGGAAAAATATCAATTTGCATGACATTTAAAGTAAACCAGTTTTATTTTGTTTACAAAAATAGCAAATTTTGTTCAGTATATTAAAATTTTTTTTTTCTTTGATATTTCAAGAAATATACAGGTTTAGCATACATAACTTCTAAATGTTTGCTAAAGCTGTAATGTGCAAAATCCGTGAGCCCCATCAAAAATTTCCACATGGGACTTTTTCGTTTAGTGTATATGTAATAGATTTTTTTTTTTAATTTTTCTTTTGAAATGATCATTCCATTGAAACAGTAATCCTTCGGAATATTGGAATGACCCCCCCCCCCTGCTTCATGCCACTCAACTTAAAGTGCATTAACCTTAAAGTGTTAAAGCCCTCCTCCCCAATAATAAAACATTACAATATGTTTTATTTGTGATGATTTCTTTTACAAATAATTTCATTTAAATTATTTTTTTTCTTGTCATTTCAAGATTTCATTTCGTTTCAATACTTATTTCGATATAGTAGTTCATTTGAAATCTTCCTTCAAACAAACTACCTGATTTCAAAATATAACTATTTCCAAATTATATTATACAGTTTAGAATTTGTCTCAAACCATATCAACACTTATTTTATGAATCATCATTAATAAAATAAAATACACAATGAATCTTCTCTTCAGCAGACATTCTCTGTTCCACACACACAACTGTTCTAAAGGAGTTTTATATTTTAAATACAAAATATGTATTTAAGCATGACCGAATACATTGCTCCTGACAAAATGATTAGCTAGAATCATTTAAAGGAAAAAAGTACTTTATTTGAATTTTTTTTCTTTAAAAAAAAAGATACAGTTTTTGTTGGCTAGGACTTACATATTAACCACATGCCAGCAATTAATTGTAAGAGACATCATTTTAATCTATTGATGATATTCGCTTATGGCATGCAGTTAATATTTAAATACCGATGGAACCTTTTAGTTTTTTTGAAATAACATCTTCAGTTTTGCTTTTTAACTGTAAAGAAAAAAATATTAATCAGAGTTGAGGAATGGGGAATTATATACAGGGAGGTCATAAAAACCCTATATATAAGTTCAATAAATATTCCGATATAGGATGAATATATGACTTGAGTTGCCTGTCTGTTGAACCACTCAAAAGAAAATCTCCATATTGTTATTTGATTGCACGAGCTCGAGATTGTGACAACGTAAAACAATAGAGCTTTTATGGTTACAGTTACAGCGAAAAATTTCGGAATGAATTTTTGAATAGCACCACACTGAAAAACTATGAATCGCATTAACACTATACTAGTATGACGAAAATCGGAAGCGTAAAAAATTTTCAAAGAGCATTCTAAAGAATCAATGACTAAGAGAGAAGACGGAAAAGAACTTTAATCGGTATTGTAAGTTTTTAGTGTTTCAACTTTCACAGAGGATAATGGATTGAATGCTGAAGATTGTTGGCAAAAATGAAAACTAGGATGATTCTGTATAATTTAACGTTTTATGGCAATTAAATTTACCCTTTTCATTAACAGTTCCATCATCATTTTATGGCATTCAATTCTGAGAAATGCCGTGGATTCGATGTATACACCTTAGATTTAAGGTAACCCAGAATCAGAATTACATTTGAGTAAAGTCTACGGATTAAAACAATATGTGATCATAAAACTGAAAAATTACGAGACTTTTATTATTAAAATACTATGGCAGCACTTGTCGAACACATGTGGCAAAGTGTGGAGCAGCACAGTTTTGCATACATATAATGTCATTAACGAAATTCCGCTGTTGCAATTCTGGAATGCTGCAACAATGTTGTATACTGAGCACTTGACTTCGAAGAAATACGAACCAAAAAACGAATGTAATTGCGATGGCACATCATATGGTCACTTTAGCGTCATGTAAAAGTACTGATGTCATGTCATGAGGATTTCCGTCAATACACTGAACTCAGTTCTTGAGAATCATGTTTCCAGTTAAGAACAAATGTGCTTCACCGATCCATAATGCCTACACGAACCATGTTCCATTGTCATCATTTTTGAAGAGAAAAAAATTCTCAAAATCGTCAGTCAACAAGTTGTTCAACTCCATGCTACAACATTTGAATACATTGAAGTCGGTGAAAAACATCTGCAGAAGCTTGAAGACTTATAATATGTGTTATATTTGTGCAGGCAACACTTCTTGCAGTGGACCCACAGTAATCGAATTATGCAAGTCTACAGCCATTTCAATAGGAATAGATGATTATCAAGATCACGATCATTCATATGTCCATAAAATTTCATATATTTTACCAAATAACGTGGTTTTTTAGAAACATAGGCTTTGTCTTAACTTATGATTTCGCACTGCTGCATCAACATTTTCTTCATTCAGATCAATTTTATCAATGCACTACATTATTTTTCTATGTTCGAATACCCGATTGAAGAAAGAATCACACACACACACACATGCACGCACACGTAACACACACCTCTGTCTGTTAAACTGAAAATTTTATTTGCTGCTTTGTTACAATTCTTAACAGCATATTCTATATTAGTTTGAACTGCTTCCTGAAAAACCACATTTTGCAAAGAGGCTGAAATACAGTTCCCTTTATATAATGAAATGAATAATTTATTTTGATTTTATTTCAGGTGTTGTTTTCAAATGCATATATATATATATATAAGAAAAAAAAGTCAGAGTTGAAAAAGGAATGAACTTCACTGAAGTTGAATGGGTATCCAAGCCAGTTGTGCAAGAGTTTGCAAGTAAATACCTATGAGGCAAAAGTTCTATTCCAAACAAAGGTGGTCATTGAGAGGAATGGCTATTAAAGAATTAATGCATTAGACACAATTTTAGCAGTCTTAACAAGGAATTTTACATATTTCTTTCTTTTAAATCTAAATATTAAAGACAGTCCAAAATTAATTAGCAATTGCCTACAAATTCATGCAACTAAAAAATCAACAGGCAGAAAAATTTTCATTATAAAATAAGATCTGGAAAAAGTATAATTTCTTTTTAATTAGAATTCCATTTCACTGATTATTAAACATGTGCAATCTTTCAAATAAATAAGACAGAAATTTATATTGAGTTAAATGTTTTACTAACAACATTGTAAAAAATACAATGAAAATATTAAGCTCAAATAACAGTCAAGTAACAAAAACTTCAACACATACACAATTGGTTCTGTGTTAAAAATTCATAAATTAATACACAAAAATGAGCATCATTGTCTATTCTGTATTAGAAGCATTGTTTTGTTTTTCTTTACACAGATTCAGGAATACTGAAACAAGGAGATTCAATCACAAAATATCACAGCTCATGCATTTTCTTGTTTCATACAGGAACTTGTCCCAACATTTATTCTGCATGCATCAAGAGTATAGATGAAATCATACACACTTTGAAACTAGGGAAAACAAAAAGATTTATCACTACTATGCAAATAAAATTGACAAATGGAAAATGTATAGAAACTTTTAGAAGCATACACATATATATTAGTTTAAGACAGAAAATCCCTCAATAAATGGAAAAAAAAAATTGACATTTTCACATTCACAATAATGCTTCAGCTTAACTTTCAAGGTTATTTTGAAGGAATAAATTGAAGCTTTTAGAACTGAATTTTTAAAGTACATAAATCAAACTGTTTACATATGTAAATAAAATTTTCAAATCCAGAGTATTTTATTCATTTATATGAGTAAAAACACTCAGTTTTTGACGTCACTATTAACAAAATATATTAACCTCCTAAGTAAAATACAGATATCTTAATGTTTTAAATTCATTTTCACAAATATTTAGTCAAATTAATTCTGCATAAGTAAATCCATATATAAATATATATAAAGATTAAATATTGATATTAAATTAATTTAGAATTGAAAAATTGAATGTAAAAAAAGAAGATAGTAAAAACACAAAAATCAGTAAAAAAGATCATATAAATTTTTTTAAAGCATGGAATCTGAACCAATAGTAAATATTAGTTAAAAAAAAACTTTTAATCTTTTTATTTCACATTTCGCTCATTTTTGTTCCTTCACTTATGCTTATTATTATTTTTTTTTTATCTAATTGTAAGTTTACTAATACTAATTTTTAAAAAAATATTTTTTTGTAGTTTATTCAATATTTTATATATATATACGCAATAGAAATTTTTAAAAAAATACAGAAATCTGATAATATAGATATAGATCTGGATATATATACTAGAATATAGATCTGGATATATATATTAGAATATAGATCTGGTGAATTCAGATAGCAACAAAACCACACAAAATTAAAGGCTGATTTTTTTATGACTTCAAAATGAGAAACACTGAAAGAACTAATATGATTAGAAATTGCAGATGTGGTATTTTTTAAGATGCTAACAAAAAAGGTTCAAGACAGTTAAATTAACAACTAATTAGATTTTGAAGAGGTGTGGATAAAACAAGAAAAAATTTGATGTATGTGTGCGTATGAGATAATTAACCTCTCTGAAGAAGCAAGTAATTTTATCAATATCTTATTGCTATTTCTTTTCAAGATTAACCTTTTCGTGGCAGAGTGCTCAGAAATGAATTTATCTCGAGGCAGCCGGCGGGACGATGGAAAATCCGGAAAACACGATACGAGAGTCGTTCCAAACACGATATGCGGAGCTGATTTTGCTGGTCATTTCCCGGAAGCAGCTGACCGGCACGCCGATCAAACAATAATAATTTTAAGTCAAAACATTACCTATAAAAGCATTTTAGAAACCTACTTTAAGGTAGGATATGTCACAAATGAACAGCGCCAAAAGGAGTTGTTTGTTTGGAGAGAGACAAACTCTGCTTGAGCGCCTATAGGTGCTGTTCGCTCAGGGTGAGCGTCTATAGCTGAGTGTCTAAAGGCGCTGTTCGCCGTGAAAGGGTGAAAAGTTATTCTTTTTTATCACAAAATTAAAGTCTAATTTTGCACATAGACGTTCCATTCTGCTCCATTCATAAAGAAGTTTTTAAAATATTTATTTGATGACGCAGTGACAGATTTTTAAAATTAAAAGAGATTCTTAAATGATTCTAATATCAAATTTTGAGCACTACATGAATTTATCCTTGATATAGATTATTAAAAACAGCAATTTATGAAGGAATTAGAAACTAAAATTCAACTACGTGAAGTTTAAAGATAAAATTAACTTGGGGTTAGTACATTTTTTTTTCGTTTATGATTCCTTTTTAAAAAATTACTTTTTGATAGAAATTTAATATGCATAAGATTTTTCACTTTATAAAAAAAATTCATTCTCAGCTAAATATCTAAAACAATTTCTTTTCTTCTTTTTTTTTCTCTGCAAAATTTGATAGGTATTTTAATTTTAATAGCATTAGAGATTCATAAAAGGATATCACAGAAAAATCTAAGATATGAGAATTAACTGCAGATGTTAGAAATTCATTGCAATGTATGACACTGCATAAATGCTTTGCAAATAACATTTCAAAAAAAAATCTTTTTTTTTTTTTTTTTTTTGCATGAAAGATAGTCTAGAAATGTAAAAACATTTCTAACGGTCAAAATGATAAAATTGAAATTCTGATAGAAAAGCTACAGATAAAATTTTATGACATGTTAATAGAATGAAATACATATTTATTAATGGAAATAATAATTATGCTTGGTTCAAGAAAAGATAAAAAATGAAAAGATCTACAATACTTAAACATTAAAAAAAATTGCCAAAGAATAATTAATTTTAAAAAAATAGAGTAAATAAGACATATCTTCCCATATTTGATTCTTGATAAGTAATTATATACTTACATTTAATACAAATTGTATCAATTTCTTTTATACGCTTGTTAATATAGTTTTGAATGGCATCCAAATTTCTCACTTGATCAATTAAATTATCACTCCATTTTTCCTCTAAAGCATCTAAAAGCATTTTCCTATGGAAGACATGAAATATTAATTCCAAGTGTAAGAAACTTTATCTTAAAATCAATGTATAAATTTATTATTCACCGAATATACCAGGAATGAAACTGAGTTAAATTAATTTTTTTTATTATTTTAAATATAAGCTAACACTTTATATATTCAGTGAATAATTAAACATCATGTCATATTTTATTCATTGATATTTTATTAATATATTTGCTTAAAAAATTAATTTCCTTTAAGAGTTCCAATTTTAACCAAATTTGAATTTAAAAGATATTCCTTCCCAAAACTTAAAAATGTATAAATATTTTTTCGAAAATAATCCTTTTTTATTACAAAATAATTTTAGAAAACTTACAAAGAAACTTTTAGCATACAAAGTACTTATAAATAGAATGAAAAACCCAATTAAAATTAATAATTTTTACAGAGAATCATTTTTTATACTACATTTCCTTTCATAATACTTCAATTAAAGTATATTTGATCACTTTTTTACAATTTATTGAAAGGTAATAAATGCATCACAATTTTGCTCACTTAATAACTTTTTGCATGAATACATTATTTCTAAAAAAAGGTTACAAGAAAGACTTGCTCAAACACCACTTTGAGATATAGAAAAATAGTCTGAATAAATTTTCCTTCCAATTTCTCAGCAATTTTACAGATAGAAAAACCAATTCTTGTGTGCTTATACATGATTGTAGGAAAAAGATTTTATTGACTAATATTTTTTTACTGTGGGGACAGCATAAAACATTTTATTTTTTAGGACGACACCTGAGTTGGCACACCCTCTCTAAATTTTTGTACCACACCAGTGGGAGAACATTTGATTCTGACAGATTTAACGGGCACCAGACTAGCTCACACGACGGTTCTTCAGTGGAATCAGGTCTCAAACCTGAAAAACCCTCCATTTCCGAAGAAGTTGAGTTAGTTTTGGTACAAAAGCCAGATTTGTTTATATTATTATTATTTGTTTATATCAAACATATAGTAGAAATGGATACAATACTGATAATAATAATAAAAACACATGTTAATTTTTTAAAAAATTAGGTAGTTTTTAAATGAAACTGAAAATAAAATTTAAAAAAAAAACAGGGTAAAATCTATCATTAAATAACAAGGTATGAATTACAGAACTTAGTTAAATAGTTAAAAAAGGCCAATTGTGGATTTTTTTTTTTTTTTAAACAGAAAAATCAGGTTAGAATTTTGAACAAATCAGAGCAATCATCATGGATGTTTTATTGAAAACTAACAGTTATGAGTATGTTTGACAAAAATACTAAAAAATGTAGATATGGTGGTATTTGTCATCATACATCACAAGCTTAATGCATTGTACTAGATCTTTGGCATAGGATAGAGTGGAAGGACTCCAACATTTATTACTAGTAAAAAATTAAGTAAAATACTTTATTTCACATCAATAGCATAAAGTGAATTGACATTCTGCTTCTTATGTAGCTGTAATCAATTACTCGCATTTTGCTCATTCAAGTGGAAAATGCATTGCTCATCATGCAAATAAGTCGGACTCATATTTATTAAGTCATCATTTTCAAGTTCATTTAAACAAGTGAATATATGACCCCACAAATAAATGCCTAACAATGACATAAGATTGTGAAAAATTTCTAGATATTCTGAAAAGCAGTTTTTGCTCAAAGCAAGAAATTACGCAGTTAAAATAATCAATAAATTTAATGAGAAAATTTCGTTCCTATGACAAACAGATACGAACATAGAAGGTTTAATGTACCACTCAATTTGGAGTTGTAAAGCATTTTAAAAATTTAAGAATTTTTGATCCAGACAACTTTTATTACAGTGAGCAAGCATGTACATACTTAAGTATTTTTTTTTTAAACTATACCAGCATAAATTTTATTTGAGACCTTGGACAGCATTATGTCCAAGAAACTGTCAAAAATTAGAGATAATTATAAACTTCTTATTAATAACTGTTCAATTTTCTACCAATAACAATTCAACATGCATCTTTTTCTTTTTTAAATAAAAGAGGTGTTTAGTAAATTAATATTTTACGGGTACCATTTTGAAACCAGGAACTAAATTCTACATACACATTTTGAGATATAGCTATATCCATTTTTAAAAATTCTGCTCAATTTACTGGAGGGCAAAAGGGCTTCATTAACTTAAGTTATTGTTTTAAATTCCTTTCAATCCTTAGGCAAAAACAATCAAACATTTTGAAGCAACTATAGTTAATGATTTTATTCCCATTACATAATTCAGTATTTATTCAAAAATAATGATATTCAGGTAAAAAGTATTATAAAAATAATATACAAGTTTAGACTTGTCACAAAGTTTATAATATTTAAAAGCTTTGTTTTTAAGCAAACACCAACAGTTTTTATCATTTCACAGGAACTAAGGGTCTTTATCTTAGCATATTAAACATATTTTAAGAAATCATTTCAATTATTCTTTTTTCAATTAAAAATTAAGAATAAAATTTTATGATGAAATGATGGTATGAATTTATTATTTGATTTTTCAATTATATTGAAGGGGGAAAAAATCATCTGCTTTTCTTAAATGTTGAAATTAAGATCTTATCTGTTGCACCTCTGAGTATTTCAATTATAACTAATAATTGAAATAAATGGGAACACAGTTTTTTTTTTTTTTTTTTTTGAAAATATACTTTGTACTTGTGTAATAACTGGATTCATTGGAAAACTTTCGGCTTAACTGCTTATCATGGACAACATAGTCAACAGTCAATATCTTTGATGATCATTTTCGGTAAATAATCGGTGTTATGTAGTTAATATAAATAAAGATTCTTGGATAAAAGTTGTAATGGTTGTCTATATGTATACAATACAATACAATATACTATCAGTAATGTGACAGACAGAAAAAAATTTAAATATAAACCAAATTAACAAAAGTACCAGAATAATGAATAATTCATTTAAAAAATGCATATAACAAAACTTATAGCCCAAAATATTTAGAATTTTATATATATATATATATATATACAGACATTGCAAAATATAATTCAAAATTTGAGCTGCAACCCATTTTTTTTTTTTTTGACAAGATAATTTACAGTTGGTTAGCAAATTTGTCCACTACTATAATAGCAGTTTCAAGAAATATATTCTTTGGATAGCAAAGCATGAAGTAAATCACTCAAACAGTATTTAATAACATTTAAAGAAGAAGACTACTACCCATGAAAAAAAAAAAAACCTAACAAATTTAATGAGATCCCATTGTTATTGAGTGCTTGCATGATTTTTTGTTTTTGTATATAGCATCATGAAGAAAATACAATGTTAGAAAATATGTTTTAATTAAAAAAAAAAAGAAATGCCCATACAGGATAATTCTGTACATGCTTTCATATGATTCCAAGTTGCAATATTTTTTTAAATAATAAATCGTTAAATGTGTTAATTTTTTTCCCCCATTTCTTATTACATTAGTTAATTTCGTAAATTCTGATAATTTGTTTAGAATTTTTTTTTTCACCTTGACTTGAATACTCATATAAAATTTCCCTGTTTTAACAGAAAAATAAGATAAATGAACTCTCATACTTGCTTCCAAAATAAAAAAATTATAAAATGCATTTATAAGAGCTAGGAAACACACATCTTCCGGTAATTTTTATATTGATCCTTTTTACATAATGCAGTCATTAAATCTTTCTCTTCCTTTATTTTCATTCAATTGGTTTTATTCAAGCTTTTAATCTTTAGCCCACAAGCATTTAAAAAATTTCAAAGTATGAAAATGAAATAAAAGTAGTTTTATTTCATTTTTTTTCAAAACTTTGCAATAAAATCTTAGAAAGTGTCAAAATTAAAGAATTGAAAATTACTTTTTAGCTCCTAACTTTTAAGCTGTTGCAGCAATTAAAAAAAATTAATTAATTTTTTTTCCTTAACATTAAGTAAGTTTTAGGGAAATTTCATCCTTTTACCATTTCTACCCCCTCCTTCTGAGGTAGATGGTTTATCTACAAACTCATCTCACGTTTTTACATTTCTTATAATGTATTCCAAGGGTGTTAAGATGCAAACAAAATTATAATAATCTTATTAATAAGATTTTCTAAACTATTGAATGAAGAGTGATTTTGGGTTCTAGAAACCATGACCAGTGAAGATCTGAAGAAATTTTTCTGAAGTCATGAAGTTCAGAACCATGGCAAAAAGGTAGTCTTCCTATAAGGAATCTCTAATCAAGAGAAAATATTCTAATACCATTTTTTTCCCAAAAATTAATTCTTAAACCTTGAGTCATCTGTTATGCAATGAATAGAAGTTACCTCAGTTTTACTTAAAAAATTCTACAAACTCAGGTGTAGCTTTCAATTGGAAAATTGAAACCATTCAAATAGCGGTTAGTTCATAATTGTATAATTAATTTTATTTGAGCATATTTTCAACTTTAATGAATATTACAATATTATTTTTCAAAATTTCTACTGAATAAGATGGAAAATTCATAGCCACTATTTGAAATCTACTCATTTATTGATTTACTTGATTAAGTATAGAAAGAGCATTACCTCTTATAACGAAGAGCTTCTTGCCTTGCTTTCAAATCATGCAAACATAATCTGTCAAGTTTATTTTCATGTCTAGTATTTTCTTTGAAAGGTTCAGATTCTTCAAATAGTTCCTGAGAAAGAAAATTATAACTTCTTAATTAATGATGTATTTGAAATATAAAATAAAACTGAAAAGATATAAGTTGAAATTCGACTTACATTCCATTCAACATTTCCTGGATTGAAATGATCCACTTCACTGATAAGTATATTCCGGAGATTTTCAGAAGGATGTCCCAAAATGTTTATAATTTTTGGAGCACTAAAAAGAATAAAATAATATTTAAAAAATTCTGTACACTATTGTGTATAGATCATATAAACACAAATAATGAAGTAATTTAAAAACATAATAGAATGGTAAAATAACAAAATAATGTATTGATAAATAAAAAGATTTTTGTTACAGAAAACTTCAGACAGAATTATGGTAATGAAATCGTTTATAACAAAAGATTTTATAAAGATAAGTAAAATATATAAATGAAGCTTGAAAAGGCAAAAGGTACTATTTAAAATTAAATTTTTAAAACATGGATCTACATTAAAAATTATATAAAGTAGCTTTTGAATTTTTGAAAAATACAATCAATGAAATAGTGATTTAAATAATGGGAAAATATACAGTGTGGGTAATCACAATAACTAATATTTAAATTTAATTTGAGGTGATTAAAAAATATGCTAAACAATAAGAAAATGCTAAAGATGGGAATATAAAAGTGGGGTATTATTGTAGCAAAAACAACACTACTGATAATGAAACTGTACAATTATTATACATTCATACAAATAAAAAGAAATGTGACACAGATAACACAGAAGCTTTATTTCAAAGAAACAGCATTTCTATTAGTGTTCCTAGATATTTTAAATATAATTAATTATGAAAAAGATAAAATGACATTTTTGTAAAATAAAGAACATCTGTTGCAGGTAATAAATTTTGAAACAGGAAACTACTTAAAAATAATAAATAATTTATCTCAATAATTATTTCAGGAAGGGGATGATGAGATTCTCAATAATAATAATAATAAATGAATGATAATGAATAGAAATGATAACGATGAAATATATAGGAATAGATGTAAATCATAATACTTACAGCTGAAGAGGAAATAGAGTGACTGAATCTTTAGTTTCATCGAAATCATTCACAGAAAATCTAGAATAAACAGGCAGAAAGGCTTTTATAAAAACAAATTGCAAATTCTTAATTTAGAAAATTAATAATTAAGAATTTTTGCTAATTGAAACTTAAATATTTGTTAAATAATTACTGAAATAAAAATTTAACCCCCACTCCCCCAAGAGAATTGACTGCAAAAAACAAAACTTTGGGGGGGGGGGGACTGCTTGCCACCTATTTTGAAGAAAACAAACAAAAAAAAAAAAAAAATGGTATTTGACTTGTTAATTTATTTTACTTCACTTTTCTTTTGTATTTAGAAAAAAATAATCAACTTAGAAGAGCACAGAAAATACTAGATGAGAAAAAAAATAATTGTTTAATAATATGCAAATTAAATGATAAACAGTAACAATTTATCATTTTTTTAAAATCTCAATAAAAGGAAAAATATGAAATATTTACAAGTTCACAAAAATTTTACAAATTTTTAATTTCATAACCTATTTGAAGATGTTATTAAATGATTCATCAGAAAACCTTTTACAAAATGCTCCATAAGGAAAAAAAGCTAACAAATCTCCATATACTCAATAAAGCCTTTTACAATCAAGTTCGTACAAGGTATAAAATTAATAACATCTATAAAAATAAATGAGAAAAGTATACTTAGTCATAAAATATATATCACAGAAGACTTTTTTGTTGAAAAAATTAAAATCAATTAATAGAATATGAAACAGAAGAAATGCAAAACTTCTTTTAGTATTTAACTGAAAGGATAGAATTTTTACTAAGTAGACAAGATAGTATTTTTACTAAGACAAGTAGTAATATTTTAAAATAGTTATATATATATAAGGTAAGCTTTAAAATTAATTTTTAATAATTTTCTTAATTCAGTCTTCATGAAGAACAAACCTTTCACACTGTTCAAATAAGTCAGGGAAGTCATCTCTGGAAATAGTAGTGGTTGGTACTGCCACATTTTTATATTTCAGCTGAAATGAAAAATGCAAACATTAGAAATCAATGATGGTCAAATAATACAAAACATTTCGTCAACTAATCTTACAAAATAAACAATAAATATAAATGCAGTTTCCTCTTCTTTTTTCTTCTTCTTCTTTTTTTTTTCACAAATTTTTATATAAAACCATTATTATTGAATAACAAACTTATATACTATTTATTACATATTTATATATACACCCTTCAACTTTTAATAGTAGAATTTTTTCACAACTTAAAGAGGGACAATTTAAAGTCACATTATACCCATGAAATGGCGTGATTACATTTATATGCAATAAATAAAAAATACTTAAAAAATTTAGAACAGGAAAAAAAAATGAATAAAGATTTATTATTTATGTTATCAATACAGAAAACAAAATAAAATCTAAATAAGTGCATAAACATAATTATTCATTTATGTAATTAAAATACGTTAAATTAAGTAAATAGTATTAAAGTAAAATGCCTTAAATGTTTCAAATATACAGTCCTCAAGCAAACTATCAACATGTATATTTACATAATATGGCTTAAATGCAAAGTAAGATTACCTATACATGATAAATTCAATTTATTTACATTTACAGGAATGTCATTGAAATCGTGGAAGAGATTTCTCTATTTGCCTGTATGCATATGCAATTTAAGCTAGTTATAATAACATAAACACTAATTTTTAATAGTGGAAAAAGCAAGGAGAAGTAAGAAAAAGCCAATATTACCTGAAATAATAAACTATTATAATAAAGACTAATTATATTCACAAATAGTTTTTTTTTCTTCTTCATTTATTGTCTAGAATTTAGCAAGACAAAGTTCACATGTTGAGAGAATATCTCTTATTTAAAGCCACACAAAATTAAGGATTCAGGTGAAATAAAACACAAAATACTATTGTTGCTATCAAGATAAAAACTATTTAATGATCACTTAAAAATGTTACAAAGCAATTTTCCTTTTATGCTAAAATAGCATTTCTTTTCCTTTAGTAGCTCCACTACTATTCAAATGTCTTGCACATATTATTCCAATACTGGCAATTTTCTTTCAATCTTGGAAATTGGACTGATATATGCAAAAGAAAAGGGAACGGTTTCTGCAGTTTGACAAACACAAATAGTTTTTTTATGTCATTAAAGCTATGGCAACGATCTCTTATTCTTGAAATGTTTAAAGAGATTGACACTTTTTTTAGATGAAAAAAAACTAAGAAATTTAAAATTCCCTGTACTTTCCTGATTTTTAAGGAAAGTTATAAAATTTCCGAAATGTTCCTTGTTTTAGAGATGATTTATAAATTTCTTTTATTTTCATATTCTCTCATTGTCATGGCAATCCTGAATTCATTAATTTTTTTTTTTCTTGCCACTTAGTTTTAAACTTAAAAAGCCACTTTGGTTTCTGATTTTCTTCTCAGTTTTTAATTTCTACAATTTTGTCTAGTACCAAATGGCCATATCATGATTGTTTGGTATTAGACAAAGAAATGGTCAGCTTTTTTCCCAATAAAACCTGAATCCACCTGAAATGCATAAAAATATTTAACATATTCCTATGTTCCTTTAATCGGTGCTGATAGCATACTATTTAGATTTTTAATCATGGTGGTCAATAAAGAACTTTAAATTCATATAAAGCTTTGATTGACAATGAAGATAAAGAAAATTGTGATTTAAATTATGATTTGTTTTACCATTTAATCAATATTTTTAAAACAAAAGGATAAAAATAATGCATTTATTAAAGAGGATTTACTTACTCTGGTTAATAATAAGTCAGGACAATTATCACTCCAGAACAGATTGTTTATATCTCCAACAGACACATAAGCTTTATTTTCCACCCTCAAAATGTGCATTATATAATCATCACTTGATATAATTCTATAAAATGCAAATTTATTACAAAATGTTTGATGAACAAGATACTATACATAAAAATATAATAAAACAATAATACACTTTTAGTAAAAGAATTTATATTACTAAGCATATTATATTCTTCAATATTGTTTAAAACAGTATTAGTCTCTGTATTATACATATAACAACATTTAAAAAAAAAAGGTTAAACCAGTAAGAAATAATATCAATGAGATGTTTCACTTTTTCAAGAATACAGAAGAGTTAACTAAAAGAAAATGCTCTTTAACTAAGGGGTTTAGTTTGTGGATGATTGGAGAATTGGCTAGAATCATCCACAAGTTAATGGACAAATGCAGTCACATTTGCTATAAGACTCTGATTTTATATGAATCAATTCTATTAAAATAAAAGATGCCACTAACAATATGTAATTAAAAAAATAATCATAAAAAATAAATTACAATACTGTTAAAACAGAAAAAAAAAAGAACTATTTGTACCATGTATGAGTATTTGATTAAAAAAAAAAAAGCAAAAATATCAGTACCTTTTAACACATTTTGTTGGTTGCTGTTTAACTGTTAAGTTATCAGTAAATAACTTTTTGTGACAGTTATCTCGGGATCCTTTCCCATTGAATTGATTAATATGAGTTACACGGTAAACAGGCGAAGGTAGTGGACTAGAAGGTGACGAACTGTCTTCTGATGTCTAAAATAAAATAAATAAACATTAAAAACATGCACAAATAGTACAAGGCAATACTTCCCTGAAATTGGTTACATTTAAAAATAAATCATATGATTCAAAACTATGTAAAATTTGTTTTAGATAGCATTGGTAAGAATAATAGTGTAACCAGGGATAAAAAAAAACATAGATATATAAGTAGCTGTTTTCAGACTGTAAAAGATATTGTATTAAATAGTTAGAAAAATTTTTTTAAATAAAAATTTGGATTTAGCAGAATTTGAACTTTATAACCAGTTAATATGATGGCATGAAATATAGCCTTAGCAGACATTTAAACATTTTATTATAAAAGAAAGCCAATATTTTTCGTGTATACAGTGGAAGCACTTAAAAAAATTTTTTTTAAGTCCATATTCAGGAAAAGTTCTTATTGCTTTCCTTTTCAAATTTAGAATGAAATGAAAATACTTCTAAAAGAAACAATACAAGACACTTACACGATAAACAATTTTTAAAATAAACTTCAGTTTTACGCAGATAATATTACTGATAGTTGCATAATCAGATACTGTGACTAATTTTTAAAATTCACCACCTTAACTAACATTAATCTTAAGCACCTTCATTAACAAGACTACAAAGTAAAATAGTTACAGCTGGGTTTTTAAACTAAGAAAAGATTCTGTCCAAATAATACTCATTTATTTAATTGACTGATTAAAATTTTTACATGCTTTTCTCCTTATTTTACTTCTCCACTAATCCTATGCTAATCCTCTACCAATATGTATTTGCATATAGAAATGAATAATTCAAAAAAGTATTTTATTAATAGAAAATTAATTACTGAGAGTTGTGTAGATAATTAACATTTGACCTCAATTTAATTAATTCCAAGAAACAAGTGAATTAATATTTTAACCCTAACTATTTGATTTAAATAAAAGACATTGTTCATAATATCCATAATTAGAAAATCTTAGGAAATGAAAAAAGAGTTTAGGATTTACTAACTAAATGTATTTTACAATGGTCTGAATTGAAACAAAAATCATAGAAAACTTTTGAACCACAGAAACACAAAAGCAAAATAACAATAATATTTATGTTATAAAAAATTCATAAGAAATTTGGCTTAAATGTATAAGAGTCAAAGAGTTATACTTACATTTGGATACAAAAGAGGGGGAGTATTGTAAATATCTATATCTCTATAGAATTCAGCATAACCTTCTTTAACAAGGGTATTGTTTATATGAATATCATCATCTCCAGAAGTATCACAAAGAAGAATTGACAAAGTTGAATTATGCTAAAATGTAATAAAACAATAATAATAACTAAAAATGCAAAATATTAATTATGATTACTTATAAAAATACCTGATCAGAAAATTTTAAGTCAAAACCACAGTATATTTATTAAAAGTGAATGATACAAACATAGTTTGATCTAATATCTGATAAACTGAAAGGTGATTTGAAACATCAAAACTTCAAATTCTAAAAAATTCTAAGGCATGTCACAGCCAGTTAGGATAAAATACCATTATTACAAAAACAAAATCTTCAACAAAATATACATACTTTTTCAGGCAGTATTATTTATTTAGTTAAGTATAAATATTGAAATTTAAATGAAATTAATATGGGAGAAAGATAATTCAATTAGGATTATATAGTAATTGAAAAGAAAATTTACATGGTAAATTTAATTCTTAAAAGTATTCATCACAGACAAATAAACATAGATGCATAAAATACAATGTATTTAGACAAAAAACATTCAGAAGCAACGGCAAATATTTACAGAACTGTATCAATGAAAGTTTTCCTCTAGAAAGAGATAACTACTTCAAGCCTTTTCTGGTCCCTTTAATCTTTCATTTAAGATTAAAGCCTACTGTATTTTTCATCAAATTATCTATTGCTTTCCAAAAAAGTCATAAAAAACTGCTAGACTAAAATTAGT
Organism: Argiope bruennichi; assembly: GCF_947563725.1. Classification (NCBI taxonomy): domain Eukaryota; kingdom Metazoa; phylum Arthropoda; class Arachnida; order Araneae; family Araneidae; genus Argiope; species Argiope bruennichi. The sequence goes on from NC_079154.1 coordinate 66,065,465, forward strand.
GAGCATCAGCAAACAGTTTACAATTTGAAGGATTAGAATAAATGAGCAACAAATGAAATAACATTATAAATGCAACTACGAAGAGCAAGAAATAATCATTTACACATATATAAAGCTCAACTGTTGACAAAATTAGACTTTATTGGCATATAAAAATATTAAAGTTGCTATTTTAAATACAATTTAATTACATTATTAATTATTTATGATTCATTTTGCATAAATTACTACTTTCCAATATGCTTAATTCTAAAACCACATATTGTATATAAAAATATATATTATTTAATTCAAAATAACTCATTACTACAACTATGTATTCTATCTTACATTAAAATCATAGGCAAATTTGCATGATTAGTTGCTTTTGTAATAAACATTAAATCAACCAATATTTTATTGTTTGCAAATTTGAAAGAGCAAATATAGATTACAACAAAAAATAAAGATATAGCCAATAATTAAAATAATAAAGTTTTAAATATACCATAGTTTTGATTTGTGCCATCAAAAAAATCTTATTGCATAGTTCAATAAACCGTTTATTAGCTTCCTTTGTCCATTTGCCTTTCTAAAAATAAGAGGAAAAAAAAGCAGTTAAGTATATTATTACCTAAGATAATAAATTCATTGTTCAATTAAGAAAAAAAAAAATAATAGCATACTTCATTTGGTGGTTTCACAGCAGCTAATTGAGCCTTGAATGCCTGAGCAGGTAAATGAATAAAACTATACCTAATGAGAAAAAAGTATATTAAATGTAATAAAAATAAAATAACATCAATAATATGGACAAAAAAAAATGCTACATACTTTAAATAATATAATGAAGATCGTGGAACTTTATCTGAACTTCCATAATCAATAAAATCAACCTAGAGAGAAAGAGAGGAATTTGAGAATGCAATACAAGTTATCCAGTACTGAAATTTATAGAAAGCAACTTTTTTTTCTGTAAAAATAATTCCAATGTTTAAAATAATAATATGAATAGTAGTTTGAAAAAAAATATACTGTAGAAATATCTTTTAGGAATAATATCATAATTCGAAATTAATTTTGAGTATTTCAACACTGAAATTGTTGACAAATAATCCAAAGAATTGGGAACTATTTTGAAGACTTTGAGCAAAACAATTTTAACTCCAGAGTACTATTATTCAAAAATTAAGTATAAAAAAAAAAAAAAAAAAAAAACTAAAATAAATGTTGGTAATGGAATTTGTTTGTAAAAAAGAATTTGACAATTTAAAATTGCATTACACAAAAGAAGATTTTTTTTTTAATCATGTAGGAATGCCATTTTTATTGATTTCAGACTAAAGTAACTAAATGATGGATTCAGTTAGCTTTTTATCATAAAGTTATATAACAGCTATTTCAAAGGCAGATTTCATCTTAAGAAATTTGACAACGTCCTCTGCGAACATCGGTACTGATGTTGCAGCAACGTTTGCTGGTGTCCATTTTAGTTTTTCTTGAATATCTTAAAAACTTCTCAGTTTATGTCAAACTGGTTTATGTCAAACTATGTTATGGGCTTATGTCAAATTAAAGAGTATAAAATTCCTTATATTTTCAAGATTTTTTTTTTTTCAAGTTTTAATATTTTTGAAAATAAAAGTTCTGAACTACTTTTTCGTTTTCATTAATTTACGGCCCTCTATATCATCAAATCGGGATGCTTCTATATGAAAAATTTTTTAAGGATGTGCTTTCATTTAATAATGAATTCATAGTTGGAACATGATTTGTTACTTTTTTATTAATTTCTTACAATTTCCAACAGTTCTCGAACTCCCTATATTTTTGCGACTTTCACCTACTAAATGTAGCTTGGGACCCTATGCTGTATGATGATTCTTTATACTCTTGATTCCTACTATCATCCCTACGAATTTGTCTGTCAAATTGGGCAACACCTTGTGTGCATGCATGTATATGTATATATATATATATCATTGAGACATCAATGAGAGACACCTTTTTTTTTAAACTACTGGATGTATTACTTACATTCTAATAATTCTTCAGTAAGTATTTCATACTACTTTAGGGCCAGTATACATGCCTTACTGATACTAATAAAAAAATTAATGTAACATTATATAATGAAATGTTATTTAACATTTAATTACATGTTGTCTTCCTCTTACTTCAACATCAAACAGATTTCAAAATTATACTATCACAGTATATTTGTTGAGTGCTGTATCAGCAAAAATGAATATTATAGCCTCTGTAGTACAAACTAAAATTTTAAATGATATTTGATGAAATCTAATCCATTAGATCAGTTATTAGAAAACTAATGTAATTTTTATGAATTAAATTGTTTAATAGAAAAGAATACCAGAGTTTAAAAATTGACAAACTATAAAATATTCCCCTCAGTCAAAAATTTTAGAATCAAAGCTAAATTGTAATTAATTAAAAGTTTTAATAAACCTCATTTTAATAAAAAGGACTTTACATTGAAACATGCTTTTTATGACAAAAAGTCTTTGTTTTTAACAATGGAAGATATGCATCCAAACATACATGAAGTAACAGTAAAAATAGTTTTAGCCTTATTATAATAAAGAAAAACAGAAGGGAAAGATCTTCCATTTTTTTTAATAAAGATGTTATTTTTTTTCCACTGAATAAAAATTATAGTGAAGTGAATTGAATATTCATTTAAGATGCCTTATTTTCAACGAACTGAACCAAAAATTTGACATAGAGATACAGTTCTAGAAACAAAATCACATATCACATTTCATTTATTTGCATTTTTTAATTATTGCATTTACAAACATGAAAATGATGCCAAACTCTTTTATAGACCAGTATCAAAATATGAAACAAATCAATACTTTATATTATATTGTGTTCGGAATTTCATTTAGCTAAGTCATTGTACTTTTGAGTAATCAAATTTATATGTGTAATATCGCATTTCTATGTGAAAATATAAATGGAAGATGAATAATCTTTTAATAGATTTTGTTCAAAATACACATTTCATATATTTACACTTTACACATACATCTACACTTTACCTGCTTTAGTGAGTGCAAAAAATTTTATTCAATCAGTTCTATAAATTTTATAGATATCATTTCACTTGAATTTAGACAGCCAAACAGAAAGACAGTCTGAATGAATTTCTTTCAAAATTTGATAATAATTCTAGAATTTTGCATACAAGCCACACATCAAATTTCATCTCTCCTGATCAAGATGTTTTTGAGTTATAATGTTCACAGATAGGAAGACATAATTTCAAAAATGTAGTTTAAGAACTCAAGAGCATCTGAAATATGTAAATTCATTAACATTTTGAAGTCAAATTTTTTGACAATTACAATACTTTTCTTTTGTATGCTTTGTATATCAGAAAGTAACAATTCATGGCATCTTTTTAAAGATAGTCTTCTTAATTTTAAGATAGAAATGGGTAAATGAGAATAAAAAAATCATAATTTAAGCCAATAAATTAAAAAAATTAGGGATGAAAATATTTTTGTTAATTTCTAGTGTATCAAAATGCTAATTATAATTTCGCAAAAACTATCGAGTTGAATAATATCTCTTTCCAAAGAACATATATGCCAAATATTTTATAACGTGAAAGATGGTACATTTAATTTGCAACTTCAGGTCAATTTTCAAGAATATACTACAGTTCTAAATAGAATACATAAAAAGAATTTCATTTCAATATGAATATTTAATTAATATTTCATTACATCACAGTAATTGAAATATTTAGTCATAATTAATTTGACAGAAATGAAAATGAATAAAAGTTTATCAAGCAACGAATAACAATTTTTTTAATAATTGAATTTTAGTTAAACAATTTTATGTTATAATATGACTTATTGATAGATTTCGACATACATTTTGTATAATACTTCATCAAAGTTTAAAATAAAATTGAAATTTAGCACTGAGCAGTGTAGTTGCTGGAAAGTAGATGCTTCAACATAATTAATAAATAGCTTTTGAAAGTATTAGACATCAGGTTTAATTCAGACAAATAAAGAATTCAATCATTCTTTAATTTTAGAATTTGTAAATCGACCAACATACGTAAAACTTAACAAATAGAAAGCAAACAAATGAATTTTTTTATATTAAACTATTTTATATTAAAATATACAGCATAACTTTACATTTTCTGAAACAAAAGGGGGAAAAAAGTAACAAGTGCATTAAAAAAACAGAGTTTCAAACACAAACACACAGAAAAAGTAAAAGTATATATAATAAAGAATTACTTACAACAACTGACTCAAGAGATGGAAGAGCTGCTATGACAACTCTATACCACTGTTGGTCAACTGCATAATAAGCAGCACAAGTAGCTCCTACTACTATATCAGCATCTGCCATTTTATAGCTACGATTTGGTAGATTGTTATAAAAATCCCTAAAAATTAACAAATCCAAATTAAATCAATGGATTTCTTTGTTTTGTTACTACAATAATTTGTCAAGGATTTAAGAATATTCTACTCTCCCATTTTAATAAATGTCATTCAAATTCTGCAATCATTTCTTTTCAAAGAAATTATATTTCAAAAATTAACAAAAATATTCATCAAATCATGTTCAAATTTTTTATGAATGAATTTAAAAATCAAGAAGAGATTTTCAGGTTTTTAAAGAAGGGTGTTTTAATAATCTCACTATTTTTGTACTATAAATAAAACTATTTTGAATAGGTACTACTTTAAAAGAAATACTTTTCATATTCCATAGTAATTATTTCTTGGGAAACTAACTAAACATATGACTATGTGAAAAACTAAATATTTGACTGAACTGCATGCTTACATCACAAATGTTACATTACATCACATTTTAAAATGTTCATGAAATTTATCAATTTAATTACAATATTTTCTAATAAAACTTTAAATTACTAAGCACTGTCTCTTTTCATAGTTGAAAAAAGAGAATATAGACTATAGTAGTAGAGATAGCAAAGGGATGACAGGAAGTCTATGAAATAGAATAGAACAGAACTGATAGAACTATAAACAGAATTCATAGATAATTTAATTTATGCCTATCAACAATCCTAATCTTGGATAATTAAAAAAGTACAGGAGACAGGGATTTATTGATTACGTTTAAAATGACTGGTCTATAAATAAACATATAATAAACAAAATACAAGTAACAGGAACAAAAAAAAAAAAAAAAAAAAAAAAATGTTAAATTGATTTAATTAAGTGATTTCTTTTAATATCAAGATTCCAGGACTTTAATAGAAAAAGGGTACCATAAAAATTCTGAAGGCAAACACTCTAAATTATTTAAAAGACACACTTGCAACAGCTGAATCATCCATGCATTACTTACTGCAATTCCTTTCCTAGACTTTCTATGCCTAGAATTGCATCCTGAGTTTGTAACTGAAACCAGAAATAACTAGGGCTATTGACAGCTGATATGTATACTGGAACATATGATTTTTTTGCTTCTTCTGGTATTTCTGGAGAGATGTATTGTAGAAAAGGCAAAGCAATATCACTTGGCATATTCTGAAAGCATAGAAAAAGGTTAAAAAAATATCAAAATCATTAAGAATTCAGTTTTGACTGAAAAATAATTAAATATCTTCTAATCTCACTATAAAAAAAATTAACACAGTTCTATTATATAGATAACTTAGGAATTTCAGTTGGTATTAAAAATTCCACTCTGATATTTATAAAAGTTGGATGTTTAGGGATTCAGATTTTTTTTTTTTTTTAAATATGTGTACAAATAAAACTAAGCTTGAATAATAATTAGTTATGAGATCATAAACTTCATAACATTTCTTTTATGTAGATAATAGAAAACATCAGTTCCACAATGTTATTTTGTATTTGACATTATATATTTGTTAGTGAATCATTGTTTGCTTCAAATCAATTTTAGTGATTAGTTCTGAATATTCATAAATATAACTGCAAGGAAATAAAACTTTAAACATAACGATACATTTATCACTAAAGCATCTACAAATAGCATTTTTTTTCTTCTTTTTTCAAGAGATTTTCCATAAACTTTTATTAATCTTATATTAGTGTGGCAATCATACATGAAATACCGTTAACAGTATAACAGCCCAATTAAATAAGCACATTTTTTGGTAAAAGAAATTTAAGCTGCTTATGGACAATTTTATGACATTTTAATTCTTTCATATACCCCTAAATATCCATTGTAATGGGAAAACTTAAATCTCTTTTTAATGCAAACAAAAATATGACAATAAAAAAAAAAATGTATACAGAACTTACCTCTTTCAAAGTGCATAAAATCTTATTTTTTAAACGAATTTCAGAACTTGGTTTACAAGCAAATGAACCTGAAAATAAGATGGGAGAAAAAAATGAAAAGAATAATACACAATTTCCTATTTTGAAAGAAATTAGGAAAGTTAGAAAATTTGATTCATTTTATTTTGTTTAAAAAAAATTAATAAAAATTATTTTTGTGAGAATATTAGAAAGAATAGAAGGAAGAATAAACAGGAAGAAAAGAAGAGAGAGGGGAGGGAGGTTACATAAACTGGAAAAAAATAATACACTTACTAAGATAATTTGCCTCAGGTGCATTGTCAACATGGAAAAGCATCCAATCCTTTGAGTTTTTTGGAGCAGGTACTCTTATAAAAATATCTGGCAGAGAATCAGCCATTTCTAACAATGAATTATATCCATATTCATGAAGCTCAAATTGTTGACCAGTCAATTTCTAAATAAAAAAAAAAAAAGTTTGAGAGTGGTGGGTTTTCTTGAATTCTTTTAAACTAGAATTTTGAAATATCAAAATTCCCTACTTTTAGCACATGTTTCCACACATAATAATGAAATTGAATGAACTTCATTAAGTTCTTTTGGTTGGAATTGATTTTCCAGTATAGCCATATTGACAAGCATAATACAGTGAAATATGATACAAGCAATCAAGATGATGAAGCAAAATGAATTGTTTACACAATAGCAATCTTGCTTCATAAAATTGATATATTATTGACAATGATTGGATTCTTAAAGCACAAAATACATTTTATTCAGTTTTTACTTTTCTATATATTGTATTCCTAAAGAAAAAGCATAATCATAAAAAAAAAAAAAAAAATCAACCTTGATATTTCAATGAATTTAGGAGTTTTCAAGACCATTCAATTAAAAAAAAGAGCAAAAATGTTTTTTTGAATGCAAATATGATAATACATGAATGAAATATTTAATGAAGTTAAGTTTAATATGTGGTCTTTACACTAAAATTTATTTTATTATTTTGAATAAAACCCCAAAATGAATCAAGTAACTTTTTCAAAATATGTAAAGAATTTTTCTTTGCTAAATAATGAAGGTACCATAAAATACTCTATAATGACAAAGAATACGATAGCCAAGATGACACTTTAGATACTACATTTTTTTGTATATTTTTCTATTAACACTAACAGGTTTTTGGAGAAATGATTCCATTTAATAAGTAACAATAACAGTCAAAACAATCAAAGAGAATGAAAAAAAAAGCAATAAGAAATAAATTAACCAATTTAGAGACAAGTAAAATACTGTTATTAAAAGTTAATAAAAGCTAAACAATAAACTGAAATAGCCATTTCCTTGCAGGTTACAGAATAAAGTATTATTAATTTTAAATTTTGTAAAAGTAACATAAAGAGTATGATATTCATTTAGTAGCACACAGTAAAAAAAGTTGGTGCATAATCTATAGATGGGGCATTAAAAATTAGAATTATATAGAATAGAATATATTTTTTTTTACCTGATATAATATAGGGAAATGTACAGCCATGATACCCTCAGGATAATGTTGTAGAACCTTTACAAAGTTATCTTTTGATGATTTAGAAATGAGAGCTTTTTCTTGCTTTTCATCACATATTGAAAGTAACAGATTTGACTGAAGTGCTGAAGCACTTTTAACAGCTAGAAAAATTTAATAACAGCCATTAAAAAAAAGAAAAAATCTAGTCTTTAGAAAACATTATTGTTAGTGTAGATGATAATAAATAATTGCAATGATTTGCGCTAAATATAAGAAAAAAATGCTAATATTTTTCTATAATTATATGCATTTAAAATGAAGTAGCTTATTTGTTTTATAATGTAAAGGAAGATAGGACAAAACATGAACGTAACTGTATAAATAATTTACACAATTAAATAATAACCAGTAACATTAAATTACAATAAATATTTATGAGTAGATTCAGAAAGGTATAACCATACAGATTACATACCAAAATAACTAATAACTTATATTGGTTTATTTCATATTTTTAAACATTTTATTAATATTAGCTTCACAACATTTAAAATAAAAAGAGTTAAAACAAAAATACTAACCATCTAAATTCTTACATGTATGTATGTCACTTGCATATTCAAAATGTTTGGAAATAAATAATTTTTCTGTATTTCTAACCGTCTTCAATTCAAATTCTGGCACGGCTAACACAAGCTTTCTAAATCTTTCTGATGGATTACTTGACAACCACTCTAAATTAATAGGTTTGGAAAATGTTTTATTATAATCTAAAATAAGAGCAGTATAGCCAATTCCATCTGGATGTTTCTTTAAAATCTGAAATATTTCACTTCTCAATTTTGCAGGAACAAATGGTCGATTTTTCGGCACGCTGTTTGAAGAAGATACATAACTACGCACAGAACTGCTGGCAATATGTATTTGTTTATTATTTTGTTTCTTTTTATTTTTCTTCTGTTTTTGAACAAGCTTTTGGATATGTTCAGTTGTTTCATCTGCAATAGCAGTCAAGACATAAGAACCATTTCTATCTTTTCTCATACAAACAACATCAGGCATTGATTCGATTAGTTCAATGTCAGTAGTATAGCCCAGTTCACGAGTTGGAAGTCTGGAACCAAGAAGAGCTCGATATGTTTTAAGGAATTCTTGTAAAGTCAGGCCTTCCTTAGAAGATATCAAGACACTTCTAACCTCTTTTTTAACATCATCTAATTTTTGTTCCCTCATCGTGCCTATAATAAAAATAAAAACAAATTTAAGACTGTCTAATATGACACACATTTTTAAAAAACAAAAATAAAATAATTCGATGAAAAAAATAAATAGTACAAGTCTAGAAAATAAAATGCTCAAATTTGTGGAAAATGTTATTATTTTTTTTTTTTTTTAAGATACATTGTTTAAGTATGATCAACCAAATAATTAAATTTCTAAAAATCAGAGATAAAAAAAATTAATGAATTTATTTTTGGAGGTGTATTTCAAAATACACTTCAATGTAGAATCAAAATATATTGGAAGGGAATAAGAGTGAGAAACAACATTAAACATAATTCATTAACATAATTGAATTAAAAGTAATCAGTCAAATTTTATAAACAAGTTTTTATTATCTTATATAACATGTAAATTCTTAAAACTGAGAAAAAGGGTTAGATTTAACACTATTTTGAACTAAAATTAATACATCTTTTAAAAAATGAGACATATTTAACTAATCCCTTAACATATATATATTCACTTTTGAGTACACCATAGTATTTTTTTCAAGAAAAGGGAAAATTAAGCAATAAATTTAGCATGCCGATTGAAAATTTAATGTAGAAAAAAAAAAATTGTTTATATAATGCGCAACATAATGACATCTCGTGTAAGCAAAATATTTAGTGCTCTGTAATGTGAAAAAGTAACTACGTTGCTTTATAAAAAGTAATTATGTGCATGAAAATGTATATAATAATAATAAAAAAAATGTTCAACAATCATATTTTTGAAATAAGCAAAAAAATGTAATTTAAAAGAACTATTTTGAAAAAAAAAAATGAATGTTCAAATATTATTTCCTGTTATTAAAAGTATAACCTACTTTTTATATTAATATCTATGTCATAAAAATTCGTTTGAAATATTCAATCAAATAAAATGAATAATCTTGGAGAGGGACATAAGAACCGATGTTCATTTCATTAATCTGAAATTTTGCGTTTATTTACACGAATATATGCCGTTACAGTTAATGCTGCGTAGCCTACAAATAAAGGCTCAGCTTCAAAAATAAAGTTGTTTGTATATCCAATATATTAATTTTAGTAAATTCATTATTATTGATGTGAAAAATAGTTCTAAAAATGTTTATTAGTTTTTAACATAACATTACTTATAAAAGCAATATTTACTTTTATTAATGATTATATTCTATGATCCCAGCCTTTCGTTGGTCAAGAAATTATTCAAGGTTAAATAACTGCAAAGCTGGACAACCGGTAGTTGTATAAATTTATTATATGTTTACGAAACCAAACGAATATAAATTTCTTTCGGATTAAGAGTAATTCATATGTTTGGAATTCTTGAAATTCCTTAAATCACATCTGAAAGCTTTCTACCGAAATTAATCTTTCTATAATTTTCTTGAAATAATCATGAGTGCTTGCCTTTATTTGTCGAGGTAAGTTTTAAAATATATATATAATCAATATGTTATAGATAGGACATATTTACAATTTTTATGAACCATATTTATAAAAAAAACCCAACCCTGTATCTAACATTTGCAATATGTTCTATAAATAGCCCAGTGTGGGTTATTTAAGTATTTATCAGATTAGAATTATACATTTAAAATTATATTATTTCTTTATTTTCATTCATATTTTTAAAAATCTATTCTAGATAATATTTTAAATAAGTATGACGCTCAAAGAAAATACTGTTTTTTTCTCATTTCTATTTTCTAAGGATTAATGTTGGGTAATACCAAATATTTCTTACCTTTTTGTTATTAAAATTAAGTAAATACTTATATATATAAATATATATTGATGTATTTCTTCTAGAAAATAGTATAACGTAGTATATTTTTGTGGGCAAACAAAATTAATTAAATTATAATAATATAATTGGTACACTGCATAGTGAAAATCCAACAATTTGATTTGCTTGTAATAATATTTTGAACTGTTAAAATATAAAAATAAAATTTGTTTAGTAAAAACAAAATTTTAAAAATAAAATTACTTTACATGGACTTAATTACTGATGGGGAGTTAAAACATATAATAATTATATTATACTATGTCAAAATAGTAGATTAATATACTTTTAAATCAGATTTCAAAGAAACTATGTATTAGATATACAACGTGAATTTTATACATAGTCTTATATTGCCTGACTATTTTTTAAAATTTGTATTATCAATTTCAGATAAACGAAGTTTATTGATTACTTGGGGTAATTTGAATATAGTTCCAATATAGGTCTATCGGTGATATTTTGTATTGACGATTTTTCATTTGGCATATTATGGAATTTCTGCGATTCATGTAAAGTTCAACTTGCCAAAAAAAAAGTTGCTAATAGAAAATATATCCAAAAACCAATATCAATATGTTTCATATTTTATTAAACTACAATCCAATTCATATTTAAAGACTTGACAATCAGGGAGAAAAAATGCAACATTGTTTTGATGCATTCTAAGTCAAAAAGAGCATTGCTGATGACTATCTATTATTAAATAATTGCATTTCTTTTATTTATTTCAGACATTTGGGAAGAATAGGAAAGAGAGCTTGTTTTACATCAAGCCTTCAAAGGTATCTGGATATTTTATTTTTATATTTTAAATATTCATTTAATGTTAACCTTATTTGTTTTCATATTATTTCTAAATTGGATTTTTATCTGATAAATAAGAAAACACATATGATGTTTAAAGGAAATGACAAGATGTTTATTTTCTTATCAAATTCCTGATTTAGGTATCTGTTTTAAGATGTTCACCTTAATAGTTCCATATATTTTTCACATTTAAAATTGTCGTAGTAATTTTTTTTTAAGACTTTATACATGCCTTCTGAAAAATATCATCATGCCAACGTGGAAGTACAATAATCTACATTTCATTTTTATAAGGGTTTTAATCCTCAGAAATACAGTAATCAATTCATGCTCAACTCTGCCATACCAATTTACTTTTAGTATGTATTTCATATCTTTAAGTATTTAAAAGGATGTAATGTCATAAGCATTATAGTTATGCTTGTAATGCAATTGTGATGCTGCATGAATAAACTTCATCGGTATTTTATATTCGTGATAAAGTTTGGAATAAGGTTGGACAATGACTACATTTTGTCTTATTTTGTCCACTGTGCATCATGATTTTATTATCTATTTATTGCAATTATAAATAACCTCTCGTAACATGCTGACTAATCAGAATTTACCAAACAAAAGAAAATTTCAATTTATTTTGCTGATTTTTCATTTTATAAAATATTTGTGCTTTTCCTTTCAATAAAATATTTTGAAAATAATAGTATTAAAATCTCCTCAATGAAGTGTGTCAATATTAAACAATATATCTTGCATTTAATAATTTATCATGATAGTGATTGATAATGCAGAATTGCTCAGGATTAAAATCTTTTCATGGATAATATTTTTAACATGAAAGCTGCTTTTGTTTAAAATATTATAATAGAAAACATTCTACAAGACATGTTGTAATAATAGAGAAATCTAAAAATTTTAGAGTAGTCCTATTATTGCCAATCTTGTCTTATCATTGCCCAGCTGGAATGCAAATTTCTTTATTTCAAAATTCTTCTGCATTAAACTTTCTAAAGAACTAATAACTGATGGAAGAAAAATTGTACGAAAATGAAATTAGTATTATTGGGAAGGTAAAGTTTTCAATTGTATTGTAATTTTTTTGTACAATTTCTTCCAAAGTTTCTATAGGGGAAGCACAGGAAAAATGGAAAAGAAAAGAAAAATGCAAAATCTCTATTTCTAAAATACTGATATATGTGGCACAGAAATCTCTTTTATTACTTACTGTAGAATGGTGATTCTCAAATGCAAATAAATATCTAGATGAAAGTTTGACTGCTTTAATAAGCGTTTTTGCTTAATTCAAGGCTCACAAATTAATGAAGTTGGGAATTTTATAAGAAATGCACTGGAGAGAACCTGCAATATCCCCTAAAGGTTTTATTTATTTAGAAGAAAGAAGGTTTAATAGAAAACAAGAAATAGGCATTAAACTGATAGATTAATAAAGTTGCTTAACCTATTAGCGAAATGGCTAATCACTATGGGAATTGATGACCATATATTCCAAAAGTAATATCATAAAAATGATTTTTGCATTATCTTAAATCCTAAAAACTACCTTCTTCATGATATCCATTTCATTTCCATACATTTTTTTTTTCCTTTATTGTAACTTTTTAAAAAATTTATTTGATACACAAACTATAACAATGTTTTTAATATTATTCAGAAATTCAAATCCATCCTGCAAAATATTCAGTTATGTGCTTTTATTAATGTTAAAATGCAAAAGAATAGCTTTATTTAGACCATAACTCCAAAGTAGGATATTCACTTCCGTTTTTATTTCACAATATATATATATGTATTCTAATTTGCATTTTCATTAATTTAAGTAGCTTGATAAAATTAAATTTATTTTTTAGTCTTTCAGCGTGATATAGTTTTTAAAAAAATGCAAACTAGATTAATAATTTAACTGCCAAAAAGCAAATCTGGATGAACAAGTTAACCCTGATGTTCATTTTGTATAGTATACCATACATGCAACTTTATAAAAATATACTACCACTATAAAATAATTTTTAACTTAGTTTTATTAAATGATTTTTATTACACGATTTTTTAATTTTTTTTTATGTTTTTTTTTATAGTGTAAAGAAGTTACCTATATACTTTTTTTTTTTTTTTTTTTTTTGCTTTTCTTCAAAAAAAAAAAAAAAAAATCTTGCCACAATAAGGGTTAATTACCAAAGTTGGCTATTATTAACATCTCATAGCTTGAAAAGGCTGCTGTCCTTGAACATGTTTTATTTACTGACAAGACTTTACTTTTTTTACCTCCATTTGAGCAGCTGACTTATGCCCGCTTTTAAATATTTTTAAATTACTGTCTTGTAATAAGTGAAAAATTAGTAAAATATATATCAATTAAATAAAGCAGAATATTCTTAGAATTCTTATATTCTATGAAATATTCTTAGAATGGTTCAAAATTAACACTAATTTTAATGCATTGCTTTTTTTTTTTTATAAATAACTATTTAAGGAAATACTGTGCAGAGATGAAATTGATATAATTGAAATTTCAGAGATCAAAAGGAGATTAAAACTAGTAGTTCTGAAATGTGTGAAGCATATAATAAATAGTATTTTGGAGTGTAAGTGCATTTATGAAATAATAATGTAATATATTAAAAAGTTTAGAAAAAAGATTTCCCAATTTTTAGACAATTACGAAACAGTATAGACAAATAAAATAGTATATATATATATATATATATATCAGTATAAATTATCATTAATATAAACTCAAGGAAATAACTTGAATAAAACACTTATACTTCTAAATATTAATATCATTTCCAACTATTCTAAAAGCATTTAAGTATATTTTTAACTTCAAATTATAAAATTGAAAATTCAGATATGAAAAAGTCTTATGTAAAAGGCATTTATGGATTGAAAAGTTGTATAATAGTAATAGTTAAAAAGTAAAATAATTCAAAAAAATCTGAAATAATTTAAATGCATTTCAGTATGCAGAATAATTGAAAATAAAGCACACACACATAATATATATATATATATATATATATATATATATATATATATATATATATATATATATATATATATATATATATATATATATATAAAAACTGTGTGGGAATGTACAAATCTAGCAACATGTATTCCAGTTGCAAAGAGTGAAATAAACTCAAGAAAAAATCATCCATCATTCCTCCAGCATAGGCTCTCATCATTAGATATGATTTTACTATCATGCTTCCATATTGAATACCACTTATACACATTATAATGTAAGTCTATCATTTCATCAAAATATGCTCTTCTAAAATTGTTCCGTATGAATTTCTCCATATAAAATTGGAAGATATTTCTAGGATTGATTCTTAATGATTATGAAGATGTGATCAGGATTGAGTCAAGCTTAATCAGCATCAAAAACTTGATCATCACTAAAAGTTTATTGAAGTTTGATCTTCTGCAAGCAATTTGTCCTGTTTAAGCATTTTACCACTAAAAATAATCATTATTGAAAATACAAAATAATTTAATAAAGAATATTATATTTAGAATTGAAAAGCAGTTTTTTTTAAAGATATGAAAGATTAAAAATTATGCATTTAATTTAATATAAAAGCATCTATCACAGAAGGCTATATGAATTAAAATCTAAAACAGAAGAGTAAACCAAATTATATTCTATTGATATGCCATTTGAATAATAAATAAAATTATCTACTTTCCAAAGTGATTTTAAAGTGATGTCTCCAAAAGCAATCTGAAAATTTTGTTAGAATTGTAAGCTTAGTCAAATGTGATCAGCAGTGAATGTTAGAGCTAGCTATGATTAGCACTTTAGAGGATGTAATTATTTTGTGTTATTAATCTTCCATAATATAAAATGTATATTCAAGGACTTCTTAGGTCTTTGGATAGAAAATATTACTGTCATATATTGCTGCGAGAACTGAAAGACTTCTGGGGCTGTTGCATTTTCTATTCCCTATAGAATGAGATCATATTCTGCTTCCTATAATGTCTTTAATTCTAATGCCTCCCTGAAAATTTATATTTTGTATTGTTCTTTTCATTTCTGAATGGAATAATTACACTTTAACTTTATGAGCCAAAATGCCTTGTTTGACAGAGCCCTGACCGATCCTTTTGGGCGCATAGTTCAAATATAAGAGTAAAGAGTAATTTGTGACCACTACAAATGTGTTCTCTATAGGATGCTAATATCCCTAACAGTGATTGATGTGGATTTCTTATGTCATGCAGATAAGAACAGAGTGGGCAGAATGTGGTAACTACAGAGATAAAATGTTTATCAGTAAAGAGAGACTCTAAACACAATCAAAGATTGCAATTTCCTTATACATTTTATTGTTATTGCCAAAAACCATTTCTTTTATTCATGAATAGGATATAAAAAGTTTATAAAGGCCTTTTTTTATTTATTTTTATTGATGCTGATTACTTAAAAAATTTTTTCTGAGTTCTTTTAGCTCGTATTTTTCATATTCACTCTAGTAGTAAAGTTATGTATAATCATTTTTTTTTTATTTAGCTTGCTGGGCTTATTTCATTACCAAATTAAATAAGAAATTATAAGATTACTATTTCTTTGCAAATTACTGGTTCCCCTCCCCCTCATTTTGCAGGATTCGCTCATTTTATTATCTACATAATAATTGTAATTAGATGATAATTGTTAAATACAATTAAAAGTCACTTGTGAATATAATTTTAGAATAAAGTAAAATTTAATGTTAAATTTTAATTTAAAAATAAATTGATGATAATTTATAAAATAATATTATTTACTATAATTTGTTTATGACATTAATATACTCTTTATTCAAATAAAAAAATTTCTTCTAAATGATGTATGATTAATTTCTAATTTTTTAATACAGTTTTGTGCAAATATTATGACAAAAGAAAAAAAATAAAGAATAAAATAAAGTAAAAGTATCATTTCATTTCTCTAATTAGTAACTATAAAAACCAACAAATTAACTTTATATATTTGTTCTCATACATTTATTTTTTAAAAGAAAATACAGAAAACCTTTTACATTAATGTGGTAAGCCACTATTTGCAATTCATATTTAAATTTTCATCTTAAAGTATAAAACTCTTGTGGGGGAAAAAAGTAAATTAATTCATATTTCTGCAACTTTTAACTTATCTGTGGAAAATGGAAACTAGAAATGAAATTGATAGTCTTATTAAAAGTAAGAAAACATTGGTCAATAAAACAGTTTCTGCTTATAAAGCAATTGCAACTAATATTATTGAGGACATGTAAAAATATATTCCTTTCTATTTTATGTCAACAAGTTTCATCTTATTAATATAAAAATATTTATATTTCAATGAATATTTATTCATTATACAGGAAGTGTTTTATTAAATTATGATGAAAATTTGTCAGTCATAGAAAATTTAAAACGCTAACTTTATCGTCAAAAAGTTTCATATGTGATAAATAGGCATATAATTTTTTTTTTATGGAGATTTAATTTTTATTTCAAAGTATTGTAGATGATAATGCTTTACATTTGATATGCCTAACCTGATTTTTTTAAAAAATATATTATTTCTAATAATATAGCAGTAACAAACTGCAATCACACACATACAAAAAGAATGTAATTAAAATATTTGAAATATTGCCAAGTCTAAATTTAACAACCAACAACAAATTAAACAAAACCGTTCCTTAAGCCACAAGTGACAACCACAGGGTGTGCTATCAGTGTTGAAAACTGATTGCTCATTTCCATTTTTAGTTCAGTAATGTCCCCCTGAGGTTCCATTTTCTTTCATTGTTGGGAAAGCTACTCTTGAGATTTAAAGTCCTGAAATTCTCACATTAGCAAGTTCATAAAAGTAAAATTCAGCTGCATTCTATAGTTGTTAATACTTTTATTATCTTGCAATGACATATAATATATATCTCTTTTATTAAAGGAAATTTCTTTTTACCTTGAAGTTTGGTTAATAAGATTATTTATGCATTGATGTAAGACCTTTGTCTTGTTTGCCTGGAACAACAATGCAAATATTTTAAATACCTGTTTTTATTATAAAAATATTAAAATGCAATGCAATCTGTGATATTACATCGAATTGATGACTAAGATTTTTTTAGACTTTTAAAATAACATTAAAAGAAAGTTGCAAAACAAAATTCTTGTTTAAATTGATTTTCATCACGAATTTAGTTCCAGTGCTTTAGAAAAAACTTACACATATAAATTTTTAAAATGCATTTTGAAATATGAAGGCAACAACATTAGGAAATTTTTTTAAGCAAATCTGTTCTGAATTTCAAATTTGAGTAAATGAATTTTTCAATGACTGTAATATTTTCTAAAGGTTATAAAAATGTTTAAAGTTAAATCATACTTGGCATCTATTACCTATAAGATATATTTTAGGTTCAATTATTTATATTACTTTTAAGCTTTATTTGTAAAAGTATTAAGAATTAATCCAAAATTATTTACCATTAATTTGGGAAAATATTTCATATATTTAAAGCCAATAGAAAATAAAAAGTGCTTGAATTGTAACTATAGCTGAAAATGAAAGATTTGTGATTCTTTTATTATATTCATAAAACAATCAATTTTTGAAGTATTTCAGTTTAGAATACAGAAAACAATTTCTTCTAAAATAACTTAAATCTAGTACTTTAATATGTTAAAATATGACAAAGTCTTTATAGAAATTTTAATAAAAATTTTGTAGGAAAAACAAACAACTAAGAACAATTAAGTTCTTCTCATGCTAATTCCTCTTCAAGCCACTTTTTTTTTCTGTCAGGTTGTACTTTTATAAAAATGAAAATAAACATAGAAATTTTTATCAAGTTTTATCCAGTTTCCATTTTTGAAAAGTAGGATTAACATAAATCCACTAATGATAAAAGTTTAGAGTAAACACCCACTAGGCATCAAAAATTAAATTTATGTATATGGATTAACTGCATTGCAGTTCATTGTAAACTATGATTCTTCATCAGGATATTTATTAGGTGCTTGTATATATTTTGATCATTTTTTCACTCTAAAAAGGCATTTTTTGGAAAAATTTTTTACAATAAATATAAATCAAAATATTTTCCGTCATTTTCTACAACTTTTTCCCATTTTTGTCTGATAAGTCTTGCAATTGATTGTCTTTGAATATTTTTTTGGCCATCCAGGCCATTCTTTGTCATTGATGTAGAAATTAGTACTCTTAAATCTTTGAAACCAAAATCATTGATTGGGATATATTGAGACGGAACAGCATCATCATAAGTTTCAAAAATATTTTATGGACTTCGGTATCAGATTTCTTCAAATAATAATAATAAAGCAATGAATGTCAAAAATGCAATTTGGAGCATTCCATGATTGGGGTCTTTATACTCTGAATAACTCAATAATACTAAATGAAAAATTTTCAAAATGATAATAAAGTAATAGTAAATTGGTAAAACCTAAAACCATTGTTGTTTATATAGATATTTTGCATGTTTACCAATAGATGTCACTGATTAAAATGCAAGCAAGCATTTAATATATATATTAAAAAAAAAATCGATTTTCTTTTTAAAAATATATTTTTTTTAAATGTTGAAAATTGGCTCTCCCTAGGTTCCAACTGTTAATACATTATGATTTCTTTGTAAATCTACAGTTTTAACACTTTCAAGATGGATATGAAAGGATTACCTTATAAACTGGCATGAATATATCTCATTAAGTTCGATAGTGTTCAAGCATGGCCTCACTTCAGCCATAAAATTATTTTGCAAAACAAGGCATTTATTAATAATAAGCAGAAAAAATGATAAAAAGCTTTTATTTGTAAAATTTTGGTGAAAAATTTCAAATCTTAACTGGCATTGTAAAAGCTTTGATTTTACTTACTGGTATTGTAAAAGCATTCTCTGCCAATGTTTCTACAACTCTAAAATAGAAATACACTATCTAATCTGGGATAAAAACTAATAATATTGCCAACTCTATTTAAAACAAATGATATTATAATTCAAATATTAATTCAACATTCAGTGTTTGTTTTATAACTTAACAAAGCAAATTATTATTTTCACATAAGTATTTAGATATTGGTTTAAATATCATAATTATAGATAGTATTTAAAGGTTGGATACCTTTGGAGACAAAATTATTTCTAAAGTTGTATTTAGGAATTTATAATTTATGTATATACATTATATTTATTATATTATTAATTTTTTCCCTTTTATTAAAGTTTTGTACCTGTGAGCACATCGGCTGTCAGAGTTTCTTCCGAGACATTTTTCGAAAGGAATGAAAGACTAAAGAGGCCTCTTTCTCCTCATTTGACTATATACAAGTATGGGGAAAAAAATTCAATCATATATTTATTTTTTTAGTTAAATATTTGAATGTTTTAAAATTTTGCCTTTTAGTTCAAAATATTGATCTAAGCTGTTATTTGAATATTACCTAAGTATGCTTAATTATGGTTTGAATAAAGAAAATTATTTTATTTTGTTATACAAAAAAAAAAAAAAAAAAAGTAAGATAAATCTTTTGGATTTTTTAAAAACTTAATTATAATAGCCTGAATTTTATTAATAATGTAATCACATTCTCTGAATCATTCTGAAATAGGTATTAAAATTATTTAATGTACCATGTCTTTCAGTTTGTTTCTATTAAATTTTTTTTAAAGAATAGTTGGCAAAGTTTGTACCCGTTTTGAAAAGGATTTTTTGAAAGAAAAAGAAAACTAAAAAGATTTTTTTTTTATTCTTGAATATATTTAATGATTCATTAATTTTACTATCCATATGTCTTTTTTTTTTTTTAAATTTCATTTTGATATTACATAAAAGCAGAACTGTTGATTACTTTTTACCTGATTACTGATTTATATTATTTTTTGGTATGTTTAAGAGTAATTTTAAAATTTATAAATTTCATTGCTGCATCATATTCTATGAAAATTATACTATTCCAGATGAAAGAGCTGAAATATTGCTAAAATGTTTATTACTGTGCATTGATTTCTTTGACATTAAAAGCTATTTTGTGAAAATATATTTACTTAAAATAAAATACCATTCTGCCAGATACAAAATAGAGTTTGTATCTTTGTTGTCATTTAATTTTTTTATTTTTTATTAATTCATGCATTTTGGATTTTTTTTTATATTTTCTTGCAAGTTTATTTCTTATCTACTTTTTTTACAGACCGCAGTTAACATCTATTCTTTCTGTAACTCACAGAGCAACTGGTATAGTCTTGTCCGGAGGTATGTTTTCAGTTTAAATCACTTAATCACTAAATTATTTTATTCAGTTATTATGTTTATATATTCCTTAAAAGCTTGACCTGCAATAAAACATATATTCAAAAAATCATATTTCATTTAAGCTAGACATGCTACATGCATTATGAATCACTTCATTCATTTTTCTATTGTTTTAAAAAAAGACTGTCATAATATAATCAATGTTTCTAAATTTCGATTTAAATTTACAATTTAAAATATTGGTTCAAAATATCGTCTACTTTTAAAAAGTATTTATTGTTAAGTCTTTAATAAATGGAATCTGTAGTATTCTCATTGTGTATTCCTATGGTATGTCTTTAAATGATTTTTGCTTTCCAAGATAAAAATTATATGCGAGAAAATACTTTTATAATGAAATAGTTTAATGTATTTGTACATTTAAGATCTTCCTATGACTAAGCAGTTTTTTAAAAAATTATACCTGTGTGGGTATTTTGGTATAATTACAAAAATGGCAAGACAAAATAAATAGATGAAATGGGTTTTGCAATCTTTGTGTTAAAATTGTAGATCCATTTCATTTTTTTGCCTAATAAGTTCATAGTCTTTCCCTAAACAAACCTACTCCCTTTTAATTTTACTGTGAAAAGTGCTATTTGTACAATTTTTTTAAACATTTACATAACAATTGCATTGAAGGAAAGTATTGCGAACATCTTTTAGTATTGTATTTATCAAGCAATATATTGCCACTTGTAAAAAAAAGAAATTATGACATTCGTTTCCAGTTAGTTCTTTTACTTACATGTAATTTGTCATTATCTAATTAAATTATATTTATTTATATGCAGGCAGTTGTGCTTAGAATTGAAAGTCATTATCTGCCATTAAATGGATAATTTTTCAAATTTTTTGAGATTTTTAATAATGTTTGTTGCCATTAAGATAGCAATGAAATATATGCAGCAGTGGTAAATTAGAAAAAACAACAACAATAGATTAGAAAGATAGAATATTTTTATTAATATCAACCAAGAACATTTTGTTGCATATTGGGGTCATATCTAATCTCCTTTTAAAATAATTAAGTATTTTAAAGCAATTAAGTTAACTCATTTTAAAACAAAAAAAGTAAAAAAACTTTCTAAACTCTTTTTATATAAAGAAGAATTTAGGAGTATTGTGTGAGTGATGACTTGTTGATGATTTATTGTGTGAGTTATGACTTGTATTGCCTATGTATGTTAATTGATTTTTTTTATCTTTACAGGCCTCTATGGTTTTGCCATTGGAATGCTGGCTCTACCAGCTTCATTTCCATATTATTTTGCATACTTTCAAACTCTACAGATTGCAGCTCCAGTGATATTCTCTTTGAAGTTTGCATTAGCATGGAATTTGTTTTACCATGGAGCAAATGGAGTTCGGCATTTGGTAAGTGTTTAAGGTTTTCCAGTAGTCTGAAGCTTATTAGAAATATTTATTAAATTGATCTGCATTTGTTATGGAGTTATCAGATAAAATTTTGAAATTACTCTGTAAGAGTTTATGAAACTGTTAAGCTGTTTAAATATCTGTTTTTATTTGAAATATTTAAAATATCTTGCATATATATATCTTTTTTATTTAATTCATATTATTTTTGAAAAGCTTATGTGTTTTTAAAAATGCTCTTCAATTGACTTTAATACTTTTTTACTTATGAATTTGGAGACTAGCATTTGAAAACTTTAATTATGATAGTATTTTCAGAATTCTTTTAAAATATAGGCAATACTGGAGAAATAAAGTTTAAACCTCTGTAGAATTTTGTTACATTCTTTTGAAATTATTTAAATAATTTTAAAATAATTTAATTATTTAAATAATTTTAAAAGGAAATTAATGCCAACAATTTTTAAGGATATGTTCATGATAAATTCCATAAAAATTTTCTAATATTTTAAAACATGCAAATTTACTATAACTTACCTTTAATTTTCATATGGATTCTTATATTTTTTACCTTTTTATCAGCAGTAGTTACATGTTCCAAATTTTTTGATAACTGTATCTAATTTTTGTGTTTTTTTCCTGTTTCCTATTTCGTGATTCAGATATAATTGGGATAAAATGACTTTTAGATAAAGTACACCTATTAAGAGAATCACATGATATATTGTTTCCATTTTTCAAAGAGAAATTATCTGGATGTAATTGCTCCATGTGTGTTGGAAAGTTGTGCATAAAGAGAAAGAAAAAAAATGTTGTTTCTTGTGAAAATACATATGGATGTATTTGCTGAAATTACTTATTTGTTTTTAAACAGTAAAATTAAATGATAAGTTGAGTCTTCTCATTAAAATCATTCTTTTTTGAATTTATATTTAGAAAAGAAAAAGAATGCTTTTAATGCATTTAAAATATTAAAATATATCATTGAAATGAGAATTTTTAAAATAACTTCATAATTTTAGATCTTATCTCAATTATTGTGTAAATTACTTCTCTCTTTATCTTGCATAAGACTATTACTAAAAACATATAGTTATTAATTAATAACAATCCATTAATTTTTTGAAAGCTGTAGGAAAGAAAAATTTCTTATATGCTATCTTCTTATATTTTTATTGTATATTCTTGTTGAAAGTTAATTTTAGAATACAAAAAGAGGAGCAGTAGACTATTTTTTTATACACATATTTATATACATTTTCACTAGTACATACCTTATTTCCAAAGATTTAATATAAAATCATAGTCTTTGTTCTCTTCCTAAAAACTTAGGAGAGTAATGTCATAAGGCAGTGAATTTTAATATTAAAGAATAAATTTAATTTATGAAAATATTTTAAATAACGAAATTATATATTTCAATAGGAAATAAAATAATTTAAAAATATATCAAATGATTTTCACATATAGTTAATATAACATTGTTTTTGTGACTTCATAATTTTGAGCATTGGATTAAGTTATTTTTAAGATTTTGTTCGCTTTGTATGTATTTTAATTTCAATTTTTTTAATATTATTTTGTTAAAACATTTATAAGTACTCATTAATGTCTGTTTAATCATTGTCATATAAGATTCGAGCTCAACAATCAAGTCAAATATTGTGTTGTAGTTGTATTGGCATTAATCAGTGCTAAATATTTTCTTTTGAAGATAAATTTATCTTATTTTGTACATGATACACAAATTTTTAGTGGTAATATGATTTTTGAAAAATTCATTGTTTCAAATTCATATTTGCAAAAATGGAAAGACTTTTAGTCTCTCACTATTTTCAAGTTTTGAAGTAATTAATTGAATACAGTATTTTTAAATTTATAACCTTATAAAAAGTTTAAACATTTTTTTAATATTCTCTATCATATTCTTTTTTCATGTAATTCTTTAAATGCATTTATTAATAAAGTATTTTCTTTTTCTTTTTTTTCAGTTTTGGGATATGGGGTATGGATATGATCTGAAAAATTTGTATTTATCTGGGTATTTAGTGCTTGGTTTTTCTTTGGGAGCTTCTCTCATAGCAGCTGCTATGTAATGTTTTCTAGATTCTCATATTTGTAGTTTATTTTAACTCTACCACAGAGCTATTGTGTAATATATACTGAATAAAAAAAAAATCTGCGTATTCATTGTTTCCATTAGTTTGAATTTTTTATAAAGCATGATATTTGTTTATAAAATTATTTAAATTATGTATCTTGTTTTATAATTTTTTAAAACCTAATTTAAAAAAAGAAAACAGTGTTGTAATGTAATATAAAAATGTATAGTGATAACTGTATTATAACAAATTTAAAATAAAAATTTGTAATTTGAAGAAGTAAAATGCATTGTTATTTTGGATAAATAAGGGATATATCCTTTTTTTTCTCTTCCCCCCCCCCTTCAAACTTTTTAATGAACGAAAGGTAATTGCATTTATTTATAATATGTTTTCACTATTAAAATGTATTCAAAATTTAAAATATGTGCTGCTATATAATTTTAGAAAAAGCATTTTAAAGTTTAAAAATAATCTGTTGCACATTTTATTTTCGTAACTAATGCATTTTATTCAATGCTTTAAATGATAACTATGGATTTAGTGACAGCTTAAAATTATTATTGCTTAAAATTGAAAATATACTTTCATTACATTAAAAGTTTAAAAAAAAATTTATTTTATTAGTAAACTTTTAGGAAATTAAACTAATAGCATCATCAAAGCCAGACCATTCTAAACTAAAAGTTCTTGTTTGTCTTCTTTTTCTTTTAAATTCATTAATTTATTTAACAAAATTATATACCTCAAATTTATTTCTAAAAGATTATTTAATTTTTTAAATTTTATGAAAAACTATTCTTGATTTCTCTGTATAGAGATAGCAGGAAACAACATTATTTTGTTGTTCAATTTCTTCATTTCTAATATATAACTGCATTTTAAAGCCTATGACGATTCTTTATCAATAATTATTGTACAAATTCTTAATTCTAAAACCAAGAAATTGCTTTGTAACTTTTTTTTTTTTCTTTTTCAATGTTGTATTTGAGTTTCGATATTCTGAAAGCATTCTTCAGATACACAGACTGATGTATAGTTAAAATATGCAGATTATATTTTTCTTATACTTGCTGTGTCATTGAAGTTTGATAAGGGCTTACTGGCAATCCTCATCATCGGAATATGTTTTAAAATTGGATGGTAATTTGTCAGTAACTTTGATGCAATTTTTTTTAGTTATTTTATGTGAGTTACAAGGATATTACAGACATAGGCAATATCTAAATCAGTATAAATCTTGTATTTTTAATTACAATAACTATTTGGAAATAAAAATTAGTTTACCATATAGTAGGTAGCTATAGTATGAGTGTATAGTATGTTGTAATTTATACAGTTACACTCCTAAAGACTAAACCCAAATTAAGGAGAATAAAATCAATAAATTTTTGATATTAAATGACAGACTGTTAATCTGGTCAAGCCTTAAATCAAAAAGTGAAGTCTATTAGTTGTTATATTACATGAATTTTTATTCATTGACTGATTGTTATATTGCAAACTCTAAATTGAATACATTCTTAATGTGTGAACTTAATGAATTCATAATATTAATTGTCTTATTTATAATATGTTCAAAGATCATATCAACGATTAAAGAATTAACTAATAAATGAAATTAATAGACTTGGCAATTTTAAGATTAATAGAAATTCTTCACAAAAAAAATTATGAGCAATTTCAATTTTAATTGTCTTGTAAAATTGCTTATGTACTTGAAGGCTCAGTTTTTAAGACAGCTGTCTCGAGTTTAATCATTATATGTCATAATGCAAAGTGATATATTTCATGTTGGATATTCATTTTGTGATTGCATTGTATTCTAATTAGTTTTCTAAAATAAGGTAAAATCTTTTAAGATTCCAAGCTCAAAGCTATCAAAGAACCAGTCTGTATGCAAGTGAGGTTAGAGTCATTAATTCTAGCTGTTCAGATGTCCTCCTGCTAGTATGGACATTTGATCTGTTAGTGTATGACAGCTTTGAAAAGAGGATGCTGGCTCAAATGTAGTCCTCTTCATCTGATGAGGTTCAAAATTTCCAAATAATCCTGATGTTGCTTCAAAATTGAATATACTTATGCAAAAATATAATATAAATCGAATAACTAAGCAAAAATATTGTATTTAATCCAGGATGTCATGAAATGTTAGGAATTTGAAATCTATTTCTAATTTACCTGGTATAAAGAGATATTTTATAGCATTTTCCATAAAAATAAAAATTATGATTTTAAGTCAAAAATTATAACTATTATTACAAATCATTGTAATGTTTAAATCTGAAGAAAAGAAATATAAAATTTTGCTCAGTTATATCTTTTCTTTAAATAATATTTTTATTAGAAAGACCTTTTATTTGGTGCTCTGTGTGATTATTCATCCAATGCAAGGGCTTCATTTATTTCGCAACTGTTTCTGATCTACCAACTATAAAAAAGTACAATGACTGTCTCAATGATTCCATAAAAACATTCATCCTTCAATAATAGCACTGGGCAAGAACAGAAAATTGCTACTTGCATGGCATTTTTTAAAATTAATTTTCATTATTTTGATTCATTGATTTCAAATAAGAAAATAGTTTTCGTCTGCAATTATTTTTTGTGATTCAGTGTAATTGAATTATATATGTATCTTTAACTTTAAAGAATGAATTATTCCTCTGACAAAGAAATCACATGGGGAAGATGAAAAGAATATTAGTATTTGTTATGTAGAAAATCCCGTGCTAAATAAATAACATGATACCATAGCTTTGATCATGGAGAAGATGAATTTTTTGAATATTAGTAGATAATTTATGTGGACTTAAAATTGGTTAATTTTCTCTTTTGGTCAGCAAGAGGATCGCATGAAATATTGTTTATTGTGTCCGTGATAGCAGATTCAAATACTGAATACAATTTATCAAAGGAAATATGGTTGCTGGAGAAAAACATTTGGGATCATCATGTCTGCTATATATAAAACTAGGATTGACAAAACATTTTCTTGGAAAGCTTTGATCAGGAAAAGCCTTTGTTTTGCATAGATGAAACAAAATTTGTGGAAATGATGTCCTCAAAACTTTCTTGCATAATCTGTTAAAGGTTATCATCCCCATAGTCTCATAGTCCCCATAGTCATATCCCTAGTCTCAGATTTTTAAAATTTATTTGTCTGCTCATGAGCATTTTGTGATTCATACATATGAAAGAAAGCAAAGTATGGATTGTGGGCGCGCTTTTATTATTATTATTATTTATTTATTGAAACCAAGGTTTGATACAGAAATGCTATTTTAGTTACAAGATAATGTACCAAATTTCATTTATTTAAGTTCGCATCTTTGACGATTTCTCTTGGACTTAAAAGTAATTGAGGACTAATACTAGAACCAGATGATAGCAAATTGTTAGGATTGCTGAAACAATTGTGAGGGCAAAGCTCACTGAAGAATGTCAAACAAAAGGAGCTTTTAGAGTGGAACAAAATGATACCTTTATTTTTTTATTTTTCTAATTTTTAATTAAGCTATTATAACCTTACTGGAGTTCTATGTTTTTCTGTTATTTGAAAAGCTTTACAAAAAAATTATTAAAGGAAAGATTTTTTCATTTAATACTCATAATCTCAGTACTGCCATTTGGGCCGTTTCATTGAAAATCTTGCCTATTCTAATAGAGCAACAGATGAACAAACAACAGATAAGGCGATAAAGAAAATGGAGGACCAGTACCGAGTTATATGGGATATTTATTTGATTACATGTTATTATAGGCATAGTTCAATTAAGAATGTTACAAAAAAAAGTTTCTGCAGTGAAACAAAGTAGCTTTTGTTTTGATATGATTCTTGTTAATTCTTATTTTTAGATAAGCAATTGTAGTTTACAAGAGTGTTGCTATGTTTTTTTCCCAATCATTTGAATTATTTTATATAATTAATTAAGAAAAAAGTTTTTAATTTAACGCCTATAATCTGGACGCATTTAATTTTTTAATTAAATTAACAATTAAGGCGCATCCTACTAAGAATTAATGGACAAAAAAGAGCCATTTTTTCAGCTCATAAAATTAATTTTAAAATGCCCTGAAGCGATATGTGATGCGTGAAGGATAGAACCTGGGACCTTGTGGTTCGCAGTCCAGTAACTAAACCAGGAGACCAAAGTTTACGCTCTTGTAGCGTAGTTGTTAACTGGATTATATGCTATTCACCACAGTACTCTCCCTCCAGTGAGTCGGAGGTGAGACGAACGATATGGCTGTTGAGTGGTGATGTATTGAGTTATTAGCTGTTGTTTTAATGGGCCTGTACCCAGTTGAATAACGCCGAGCATTATGGCGAGCGTTGTCACCATTGTGGTATGTTCATGTAGAGTGTTGTATAAAGTACTTCCTCGCTATTAGAAAAATAAACTCTTTATTTCACTAACAACTATCGGAACATCACTGCTTAGCGCACGTATACATAGAATGGGGATTCCCCGTGCGAACTATTAATATAGATTGTATTAGAGAAAGTAGATAGGTAGCGCTTTAGAATAACATGAATGAAAGATGGCGCTACGATCACTGCAGCCCCACGGCATCAAAATGTGCTTGATATTATTATTATTATTATTTTTTTTTTTTTTAGTTTTTATTTGGTTGTCAAAGATGGTCGGAAAATATTTTGAGTTGACGTTTCGACAGTCGGGAAATATTTTGATATTTCGATTTTTTTTTTTTATTGTTTGTTTGAAATGATTGAAAATAATATATTTTTATTCTTTTTATGATTAACAGCGAAATCAAAGCTACTTTAATATTGTTTTCATTCAATAAAAAATAGCATATGTTTGTATACAGGCATTTGGTTTTTTTGAAAAAGAATTGCGTAATTTGACATTATTTTAATATACATTATTGAATGTATTTGAAAGTAATATCTAAATACTACATTTTGATTCTGACGTTATAAAGGCAAACACAGAATTTTTTTTTTTCTGTGTGTGTGTTGTGTGAAAGGCACTTCATTAGATTGAGAAAAATTATTAAATTTTGAAAAAAAAAAAAAAAAAAAAAAAAAAAGTGAGAATGCGTTTGGTTCGGCGCGGCAATTTGCGTTTATCATCTGGCTACCCAAAACCGTTATTAACATTGCTTATGTAAATAAATATAATTTTTAAAAATTTAATGGAATAAATTTTTTTAGCAAGTATAATTGTTACATTTTTTTAACTATTAGTATGCAAAAAGATTATTTGGAATCATTAGTGTGATTTAATTTTATTAAAGCTCCGTATTGAAGTAACATAGCCAAAATGCGACAAATCGCGGTTAGATGAAAACAAGCCTGTATTGGCACTCCCTATGCAAACATTCTCACCTTAGTAACGGGAGGGCATTTGGCCTACATTTAATATACGTGAATCCAATCGTACATTCATGAAAAATCTTTAATGGAATTAGTTTTTGAAATTGTGCTCTCCGTTCCCGCAGACGATATGGTGCCACCTCGACCCTAATATGGAACCATCAGCCGTACTTATTGACCATGAGATATCTACATGCTAGCCATATAGGTGTAATAGGATGGATTTAACGGATTAATTTATTGGGAGTAGAAAGCTTTTAGTTTATGTAATTACAATGAGCTAATTGGAATATAATGAATTAAAGTTTGAATGGTACAGATATAGGGTATACATATATTAAAAATGCTTCGAAATATTTACACAAAATAGATTTCTTAGATTGTAAAAACTTACGAAAAATGTGTTGAAATTTCTATGGCTTGTCCATTAAGCTGCAAGATTCCCTGAAATAATTTTAAAGGCCCCCCTTTTTTTTTAAATTCCGGTTTTAAATTTGCGTAATTATTTTTCTTCACTAAATAATAAGAAAAACGAAGCTGCAATAAGGATAATAAAAATACAAAAAGACAACAGAAAGTGAGTCTATAAATAGTACCTATGCACGTTGGAAGCTTTTCGGTGACCAGCTGCAAAAAAAATATCAAAATTCTTTCATTACGCAAACGCGAAAGACATAAACCAAAGATTCCTTCCATTGATTCTGGCGGTGGCTGGACTGCTCCGGTTATAGATCAAATTTGGCGCATGTCCAATTGGGATTTTCCGGGTTTCCCTCCCCTCTTCTCAAACGTAAGGCTTGTTTTTGTTTTCTTGATTTGTTTTTCTCGTTTGATATTTTTTAATTCTGATTTTGCTTTCACGGAAACCAATTTATTTTAATAAATCACTTGCCGAAAAAAGGATGTGACGATAATTTAAAAAAATAAAAATTTTTGGAGATATTCAGAGGTAAAATTGTTTGGTATTCACTTGTGAAATATTTTTTTATTCTCCACTTGTTTTTGAACCGACAAGTCGCCTTGTAACGAGTATTATAATAGGATAGTTACGGGTTGTTATGCGATTGTGATCTACTGACCTTGTTACAATATTGTAAAATTTCCTTTCTAAGAAATATAATAAATTATGTTATGGAACAATAATTACAAGTATTGTTTTAAATTCCTCTTTCAATCTAAATCAAAAAGGTTGCCACCTTTTATATTTAAAGCGCATTCGGATGGCCTGTTCTACAATGCAATTTTATAAATAATGTATAAAAAGTATGAAAATGATTCTGAGTACTATTTAAAGATTTATTGATTCTCGATTACAAATAGTGTTGCAGTTAGTGAACTTTGCCATCAAAAATTGTGTCACTTGAATTTGTTGCGAACTGTTGTTACTTGTTGGTAGAGTATCGTTTTTTGGATCAAAGAACTGTAGGTTCGAAATCCGATTCCATTCAAGAAATCCCGCGTAAGCTGGTCTAGTGCACATTTAATCCATCGGGGCTGAATGTCCTCACGTTGAAGACGATCTGCATGGAAGTTTGAAGAAGAGGGTGCTAGTTCAGGTATCATCCTTGCCATCTACCACTGTTCAAAATTATGAAGTCTACTTTAAAAAAAGTCCTATTGCTGTTTTCGAAACAAGACGTAAATATAACCTCCCTAAACTGAAATAGCAAACTGTTGCTTTACAGATGCTTACTTAGGTTGGTGAATATTCGTGCAAAACGGAAATTTAACTAAAGCGAATTAAATTTCGACTAAAGAAGATTCTTGGAATAAGTTTTAGGAGTGAGTAGGAAAGGTGTGGTTAATTTTGAGGTTAGAATAAAAGTTTTTAGCTCAGAATGTTAGAAGTTATGTTCAGGCATTCTGAAGGAAAGGGGCCACTTGATAGTCACATATGGGCAAACAAGTTTTCTTGCTATCAAAAAGAAGATAGCTGAGAAGTGGATTAGGATGACTCTTGATGTGGTTGAAGAAGTATCTGAATAGCTTCTGATTCAATTTTTAAATAGTTATCCATGACGTTGTTTCTCATGTACCATGGCGCGTTCATAATAACGAAGAATTTTATTCTGTACGTATTTGCTGCAAGCCTCCAAATTTGGGAGCTGCATTTTAAAATATGAAGAAGTACTTTCTTGTATTGCTCTAATTACTTTCTTTATGAAACTAAGGGAGGTATTTACAGACATATTATAATTTAAAAATTAATTCTTGAAAAATGGGAACAGTTGTATCTCAAAATATAATGTTGGTTTCCTATTGGTTTATTTTCAATTGCTTTTTTCGTTGTCCCGAGTATAAGGTTTTTAGTTCCTACTTTTAAGATTTTAATGATCACTACATGTGTCACGAAAATGTAATAAATTTTGATTTATTTTTATGCATACAGTGTTTATATTAAGTGTAATTGTGCCTGAAGAAATTTTAGATCAGAAATTGTTTAGCATTGTCATTAAAATACAAATGAAACAAAACAGAAGCATTTTTTTTAAAAAAATTTTATTTAAAAGTTGATTTGTTATCAACAAACCAAAGATCATTTCTTCCAGCCAGTTTTAGGCATCGGAGATACTGCATCATTTCAAGTTCACAGTTGTTCTTTAAATTTTTCTTCTCGCCGATAATCAGTAGTCAAAGAGCGTGTAATTAATGTTTGATCCCTTCATTACAGTATCACAAGAAGTATTCTAATAAGAACATCAAAGTTGTGTTTGATAGTAACAATACTGAAGTAACTTGACGAGTGAGCTAAAATGGACAGTTCCTAAAACATTTAAAAACGTTGTTGCTATCTATTGTAAATTATGTAATACTGCTAAAACATTAAGGAACAAAGAATTTTCTACTAATTAAAACAATTTTTCGAAAAACTTCTATCAGAATTATAACCTAGAAGCAACATAACCGAATAAACAGTATTCCTCGATTTTCCACTCAACAAAAAACTTTTATCTTTAATACCGTTCCAAGAATTGCTTTCTTTGAACAGACATCAATTTTGCGTTTTGATGTCATGGACTTTTAATTCAGTCACGAAATACAAAATAAATAAAAATTTTGGTCTGCTGACATAATCAGCAGTCATAAATTTCAGAATCCGTACATCGCCAGAATGCGAAACCGCTCACCAACTGTTTTGCATAATAGCATTTGATGTTGCAATGAAGTTGATGCTTTATGAGGCGGGAATATTATCGCAGTTTTAGCGATTTTTGAATTCTTAACGTTCATTTAAATGCTACAGGGGATTCCAGATTTCACATTTTATGCCTGATTTCTTGAAAACTTAATTACTAACTCCAAGATAAGAGCATTAAAAATTTTGCGAAATCACATACTTAAGTGTGAGCTTTATATATGTAAGTAGTTTAAGCCTAAAATTACATTTATATGTATATAAAAAAATAAGTATTCATCATGCATTTTGAAACAAATAAATAAAAACTTTCAGGAATTAAGTACATATTTATTTAGAAATATAAAATTGGTTTTCCCTGTATCATTTAAATGATTACTGCAATTACTGGAACGAAAAGAAGTTCATAAATTAATATAATAATAGTTTTTATCGTGAAGAATTTGCTGTGAGTATTGTATTGCTTTCTGTAGATATCTTTCACAGTTGCAGCTTCTTGCATACATTGTAGCCGATTGAATAGTGATTGTCTTTTTTTTTTAATAACGACGATCCATTTCAAAATAGTCTCTGGCATACCCGTACGGGAATGTGCAATCATATCACAGACTCTTAGCTGCAAAGTACGCATGCGTTAAGCAGTTTGTCAATCACACTTTAGAGGGAAAACAGAATCGGCATGGAAATATTTGTTGTGAAACCCAAGCTCTGTTAAAAATCTGTGCGGTATCGCAGCTCATAATATATATATTCTTTTATCAACTCCTTTACACAAAAAGAAACAACTAAGAATTGGCATCATTTTGTCACTCAGTCATCTCATGCACGCATCCACCACAAAATTGTATCAAATTGCTATGAAATCCATACTCAAAATACATCAGCAATATCGACGTGCTGCATCTGTGGGTACTTTGCATATTTTTTTAAGCACATCAAAACTGTCAGTTTTTTTTAAACACCAACAGTTATTTACACGAAGAAAAAATAAACTACAAGGCCGATAGATAGATCTTTGGATCTTCTTTCTGCTTAACTTCCAAAAACTATTAGAGATAGATGGTGAAGTCTTTTAAATAAGATTGCTGGTATAAAGGAGAGGAAAAATTAGACGACGCTCTCTTGGTCGTCGCTCATGACGTCAGGGTTCTCGTCTCCTCGCACCACCTCGGCGTTGTTGGCTTGAGCCTTCTCTCTGTTGACTACCACAGGCACCATAAAGCTGATCATGGCAGACACGATAAGTAGGACCCCCGCAATGTAGAAAGGTATGTCATAGCTGCCGGTCATGTCATAGATGGAGCCTATAAAAAATATACAATTTTGTTTAAAATAATTCTAAACTTTTAGAAGCATGGTAGCATATTGCCTAAAGACAGATGGGGTTATATACAGTGGATAAAAAAAGTATTGGCAATTGCCTATAAATGATCATATTTGCTAACAAAGTATGTTTACAAATTCTATTTTGATATATCAATTACAGAAGGAGAAAAGACAAACAAATATAACGAAATTTTCATTTAAATATTTTTTTAGTCAAAATCTACGAGAAAATCCAAAATTTGCATGATAAAAAAAGTATTGGCAAAATTATGAAATTGACAAAATTATGAGCGAATACAAAATCAGTATATGTTTAGTACTTTTTATGCATACCTTCTGCATCTATAACAGCTTGTAATCTATTTCTCATAGAGGAAACTAAGGTCTTTGTTGTACTGTTGGGAATTTTGTGCCACTCTTGCAAGAGTAAACGTTTGAGGTCGTCTTTACTTGAAATTTTATGTTTCCTGATTTCTAGATCCAGCAGGTGCCATAAATTTTCAATTGGATTGATGTCATATGATTGAGGTGGGGTTTTTAATTGGCGAGGAGCATTGTAGAGTAGCCATTCACGGGTGAGATTCGCTGTATGCTTGGGGTCATTGGTTTGTTGAAAAACGAATGATGTTCCCAAGCCAAGATTTTGGGCACTGATTTTTAAGTTATGGCGCAAAATGTCAATGTATGTGCATGTTGTCATAATACCATCATTAAAAAACAGGTTGCCAACTCCATTAGCTGCCATACAGCCCCAAACTAAGGCTCTGCCTCCACCATGTTTTACAGTAGCAGTTAAATGTTGCTCTTCCAATTCAATATTTGGCCTCCTCCACACATATCGTCGTCCATCACTGCCGAAAACGTTAAACTTTGATTCGTTGGAAAAAATAACTGTGTTCCAAAACTCTTCGGATAAATCAACGTGGGATTTTGCGAAATCTAACCTCTTTCTCCTATTTATTTGCGAGATGAATGGTTTCTTTCTAGCTGCCCTTCCATAATAACGTCCCTCATGTAAAACATTCCGTACAGTCTGTACGCTGAAAGTCTTTTGCGAAGTGAAAGAAACATCTCTAACTATCTGGGGTGCACTTATTTTAGGGTTTTTCTCAACCTTGTTAATAATAGCACGTTTTTCTCTTGTAGAAAATATTCGAGGTCGTCCACTTCTAGTCTTATTTTCCATTGATCCTGTTTCCTTGAACTTTTTTACAACACTTCTGACAGTAAATAAATTTATATTCAACTGCACTTCTATAGCACGATAAGTTAAACCTTCATTTCTGAGCCTAATAATCATGTTTTTAACACTAACGTTTTCCTTCGATTTCGAAGTCATTTTACTGCAGTAATCGCAAAATAATGCATAGACACTTTTAGAGTAGTTTTGCAGACTTTATACCGGTAGAATTTCTTATCAGTCGAAACACGTGACTTCAATGTAACAAAATTTGAATAGCAGTTAAAACTTTGCCAATATTTTTTTGGCGTGCAAATTTTCGATTTTGAAAAAAAAATCGTAGAAAATGCAAATTAAAATAAAAGTTTTACTAGTTTTATATATCTAAGATGTCTTGTATTTAATTACGACAGCTAAAATTGCATAACATTTTATTTATTTGTCAATATGAATAAATTAAGGCAATTGCCAATACCTTTTTTACCCACTGTAATTGGAACTAACTATTGTTCAAAAGATTTTGAATTCACTATTGTAAATTATGTTTAGTTTTCTATGCAAAACTGAACTACTGTTTAAGTAACCTGAGACTACCACTTTTCGTTGATTCTACCTCACTAAGAGGTGAGACATGGAAAGATGAGCGGATTTCCGGAGTGTGTCATTTTTTCATCTTGCTTCCGCCCTATTAAATACTTTTTCGTTCAGTTCAATTGTGATAGTCGTGTCATTTTTAACCATATTATTTTATTTTAACTTATATTTGCGTATCGATTGCTTATATGGTAAGTTCAGTTGGTATAAAAGCTTTCAGGAGTGGCAAGAATATTTTTTATATAATATCATTAAATGTGACAGATTATCTAGCTTTGTTAATCTCAAAATGTTATTAAAGAAATTCAATAACAAATAAAAAGTTTTAACATAAAATTATTACTTTGTAAAGAAAAAAAAGAAAAAAAAAACATATTTGAAGAACAGAAACCTTAAATCTTCTATTTGTTCACCATGATTTAATGATTAGGTCCCTTACGGTAAACAAAAATTGTTCTAAATTATTTTATTGCGAATTAATATCTTTTCCGACAATATTATTTACATTTTTTTACGCCTCCTAAGTAGGCATACAATACAAGTTCATCTTATTGTTAAATGTAAACATCTCCTCTCTCACCCCCATTTTGACTAAATAAACGCATCCTAACGCATGCGCAAAAGAATGAACAGCACTTCCAATCCGTTGCACAAGAGATTTTTCATGACATAATAATTTTGGGGGAAATGGAACGTTCTTTCTATAATGTTTCGTAAACATCTATATCTCAAAATCGGATATTTTGAAAAGGTCTTATAACTTGAGTGCATTAAATGCATCGTATTGCCACGTTTTTACTTAAAGAAATTGCTAATATTAAATATTGACAAATTTCTGTTTTTAAAAAAATTAAATGTTAAGAAAATTAGGCGCAGAAGATACACTATTATGTAAATATCGTCGATGAATCAATAGAAAGAAAAACTTTAATGTACGCTATTATTGTTTCTTCATTGTGATTTTTTCCCCTTTTTTGATTTTGACGAATATTTTAACATATTTTATAACTCCATTCTTCCCATTATCTAGCATTAAGATTTGACTCTTATCACTTTATTTAAACTGTCATTTCAGTTTTAATTCACTTACTCACACGCATTTCAAAATCGAAGAAAGGCAGTATAAAAATGATTCTTTACCAGCTAGTGGTGGTCCTATAATGCAGGAACCTCCTCTGAAGAGACTGAGCAAGCCGA
Source organism: Argiope bruennichi (assembly GCF_947563725.1). NCBI lineage: Eukaryota > Metazoa > Arthropoda > Arachnida > Araneae > Araneidae > Argiope > Argiope bruennichi. The sequence continues at coordinate 66,102,685 of NC_079154.1, forward strand.
ATGCATTTGTTAATTTGTCCAACCCCAACAACTCGACCAAAATGATTGAAGTCAAACAAATATAAGCAGCTGAAAAACGAGAAACGAAAAATTATTACAAGCTTATAATAAAATAAATTCAAACTACAATATATTCAAACTTCGCATACACATATAATTTTACAGTTTCATCTCATTTGGAACACGATGGAAATTATGATTTCTCAAAAGCCAAATTATTTTCCTAAAATATAAATTCAATTGGTTTCTAATTGGTTATATTTTTTTTTGTTGTTCGGTTAGGGTTATTTTTAATGGAACTGGAATTTCATAAGATAAATGACGCAGCACTGCCCATTATTATACTTACGATATAAAATAAAAGCAAGTAGCATAGGATACGTTGTGTCAAGACAAAAAAATAATAAATAAATTGCCTGTAATAGCAAGGATACCGTTATTAAAAAGCAATTGAAAAGAAGCTATAGTAAATTTAGATAAAGAATAAATCTTTATGCTAAAGATGAATTCTTTGAAAAGAAAAAGACGATCTTCTAAAGATGTAAAGAAAGTGCCTTGTGAAAATATCAAAAAATTGAGGTTAAGTCTTTAAGAAAAGTTCAACTAAACTACTGAAGTGCTACTGAAGAAGTGAAGTCAAATGATAAAGAATTTTGTCGGCGATGTATTCCCTCCGCATTTGAGAGAGCGGCAAGTGGATATACATGCTCCAATGCTACAGACATTACATTAGAACTTTTAAATTACTTTTAAAGCCAAATGTAACGCAGGCAATAAAAATTAATTCCATGCCGCGGACGGCATTTGCACTTTCAAAGTGATTGAATACAGGACACTTTATAAAACTATGTAAAAACCGTAGGGCATTTGCAAAATCACTAATGGAAGTTTCTGCTAATATTAGTTGCTAAGGGTGAAATCGTAATTATTTACAGCTCACGCATAAGAAGAAAGCATATTATTTGAATATAGATGAATAATAATAATAGCTTTAAATGCTCTAATATTCTAATTAAAAACGTTTGAATAATTTAGTTCAAGTCATTATAAAATTGATTAAAAACAGTTTTAAAGAAACTGATCGTATGGGTTGCAGAAAAATAACGAGATTCAATTTGTATCAACAAAAACACCAGGAGTTGATCTCGCATTTATGCAACTCTTTTCTTTTAGTTAGTAGTGCTTTTATATTAAGATTATATTCTGATTCTGACAGTCATATTTTTCTCTAATGGCTGTTCAAACCTCAAAATTATTATGTTTTAAATAAAGTTTGAAGGCAAGGAAATGTGTTTACTTACAAACAAATAATCCAAAAAGGACGCAGTCAACTACGATAGAGGTATAATCAGTACAGAATGGCAAAAAGAAAACACATAAGCCCGTTAGGACCATTGAGACATTGTTGACCATCAAGGCTGAGATCCCTGGTCGATCGGCGATCCAGCCGAACAGCAGTCTCCCGGCTGTGTTTGTGATGCCAATGACCGAAAGCAGGAACGCAGATTTGTCAGCCGAAACGCCTTTCATTATACTACTGTCCGTAATGTAAACAAATGGCACGTAGAAACCAACCATTCCTACAATGTTGGAGATGCAGATCAGGAGAAATACATTATTCTTCAGTAGAGAGAAGTCCAGCATTTCGTAGATGGTGTCACTCATCGAACGAGGCAAGTGGAAGCAAGGACAAAACTCCCGGCTTGGTTTGTCAAATACAACTGATCGGTTATCTAATCGATTCAAAACTGAATGAGACATTGGTATATCCCTCGGAATAGACGTGACACTCGCAACATAAGAGCGGACATCGCCCTGCGATTGTTTGTACTCTGGTAAATTTCTGATGCTACCACTGTAGAATACATCTTTTCTGTACAGTGGTCTGCTATAGTCTTTACGATCTCTTTTCAAGGATGACCTCCTACTTCCGTCCAGCGGAACAGGGGTCTGAGAGTTCGCATCTCGAATGCTTTGTTTCCATACCTCGTCGGCATTAAAGTTGTTGTTCTGCTGACCAGGGCACAGGAATCCGCTGGACGATATCTTCATCGGGGCATTGTTCTTGCGCATGTCGTTGTTAACGGTGATATTGCTCAAGCTGAGTTTCATCGCTCCCTTGAAAGGTGGCAGCAGCCCCTTTCGTTTGGCCAATTCTCGAATGGCCGTTTGGGGAAGCCCACCGTTCATGAGGTGGGGAGAAGAGGGCCCTTCCTGCTGATCTATTCCGTTAGGGGCATTGCAGATCTGGGCAGTGGCTGATTCAGCATTGGGCAGAGACACCGTCGTAGCATTCTTAGGTAGAGAAGGACCTGTTAATGGCACTTTCTCTTCCTTTTCGATATCTTTTTCTTCTTTCTCCTCTTTTTCGTCCATTTCGTCTTCCTTTGAACTGGCCGGCGATTTTCTGGCTTCCTGGATTGGAGACAAGGTGAAGACTGGTGTGTCCGCTGGAGATTTTCCAAATTGATCAAGATACAGAGTGGAATGCACTCCAGGCTCTAAATTCAAGATGAATTTCGGTCTTTTTTCGATAGTTCCATCCGAGTGTTGTACTATCATATACTGGCTTTCGCACATGGAATCCATTCTGTGTCGCTCCTTTTCTTCAGCAATTCGCTGCAATAAAGGCTTCTGCTTCGGACCTATTGAAGATTCCAATGGCCTCATCAGTGCTCCGAACACCGCACAATTCAGACAGAGGCCAGCGAGGATGAGCATGGCGCCTTGCCATTCGTAGATTTCCAAAAGCTTCTGGCAGAAAGGGGCGAAGATAAAAGCTCCCATTCCCGATCCGCATACAGCTATGCCCGTTGCCAAGGCTCGTTTCGTAGAGAAGTAATATCCAACACTGACGACTGCTGGCAGAAACACAAGACCAAAGCCTATTCCTAAAAAGTAAAGAAAAAAATGTATACTAATTAATACAACATATAATATCTTACAAAAAGGAATCGTGAAAAGATTTCTGTTAGGCAATTATTTTATATCTACAACATACTTATAAGAACATAAATAAAATAAAAAACACAATGTCAATTGATTTATAGACTTAAAATGCGTATAAAATAAACTATTGGGAGCAAATCATATTTGCTGTCAATATCGGATCAGATAAAGGTTGGGGGGGGGGATGCTGAAACAAACTAATGTTTGTATTTTTCCCAGTTTTTGTTTAGGTTTTACCCCGCCTTAATCAATCCGATATCCGGAAGGAAATGTAATGGTCTGTTTTGGATAGCTAATCTAATAATAATAGCAATACAATTACTATGATACTACTCTACACTTTGAGATTTTACATGACAATGCGACTAAGACTACCCATGAGACGAAAAACTTTCAACACTTTTCCAAATGATCATGAAATGTGTTCGTTTAAAATATCTTTTTATTTAAATCCTAAAATAATATTTTACCGATCTTAAAGTCATCTATCATGATTAAAATTAAGAATTTTTCAGGGTCCATCAAGACTGCAATCTTTTTAAGAAATCTATACATTTTCAATCAACTTTATGCATATAGCACTTATCTGGTACAGTATGAATTTTCTTTTTCTTTAATAAGTGCCAACTCCCACTGCGGGTACTTCAAAAATGAGGATAAGAAGCTTCCAGTATGGTGGTTGGTTTCGCCATCCTAGTGGATACAGAAAAAGGTGGGGGTGGGCTTTCTCCCATCGATGACGGGACGTATTTCCCGAGGGAAGAGTTGTACTGAGGCCGGTGATGGCCCTTAGGACTTAACCATAGTTCCCGCCAAATATATAGATAGAAATTGTCTTACCTCCCATGACTCCATAAGTTATCATCAGTACGTCTATCGAGGGTGCCATCGTACTCAGAATGAATGAAATGCACGAAAAAATACTTCCTCCTATAGTGACGGCCCGACAGCCGAACCGATTCGTCAGAGCACTCACCACGGGGCCTGCAAGAAAGAAACTAGTGAAAAAACAACATTGAGTGTACAGCACTCAACATACAAAATATTAAATGTGTTTAGTTTAGTTGTATTAATGTCCCAGTTAGAAGTAGCATAAGGATTATTTCTGGACGGACCTTGCAACTTTTACCCTTTGTACTCGGTTGGTATCTCTTCCTCACCATTCAAGACGGTGCACCATTTTGACATTTTATTTATGTATTTTTTAAATTTTGATTGTTAAACATACCTACAGAATGGTAAAAAGATGAATTTCTCAGGAAAAATGAATCTACAACTTAAACAATTGTATGTATTTATTTTTTGGTGAAATAACAATTCCAAGAATTAAGTGAATAATTATGCATCGAATTAATTAATCGATTGCAAAGAGTTAACTCTGTTCAAATGATGAAAAGGACTCCTGAGTTGAGATTCACCCTCTCCAAGTTTCCACCTTAAATTGGCGGGGGATGTAATTCTTTAATTTAATTCTGCACTAATTAAAAAAAAAACTAATAAAACCATCATTCATCTAAATAAAATAATATTGCAAAAACTCTCGGTAAATAACAAAGAACTGAATGTAGTTATTCCAGAAGGAGGCAACTTTAAAATAAAAAACATAAATGTTTTTGGAAATCATTTCAAAGAAAAATTCAAATGTCGCACGTTTCCGAAATTACTAATTACATGATAAATAATCTTTGGGTAAAGCAGATTGTAAGTGGTTCGGTTTTAGACAACGAATTAACTGTATTTACACTTTTTAATAGTAAATTCGCATTTAATCAGATGGTACTTGGTTCCTAATTAGTTCCTTTAGAAAGAAGAAAGTTTTAGAATTCTTCAGATATTCCAGCCATTTAAAAAAAGAAGGGAAAAAGATTATTGTAGCTATACGGCCATTAAAAAAAGGGGGAGGGGGAGAATACTGTAGATATTCCGACCATTAAAAAATAAAGGAGAGGAGAAAAGAATAGTGTAGATATTCTTGAAGCGAAGTAGATATCATGGTTTACTTAACTACTCTTTACCTCTTATACTATTGCGGCATTTTATTTTTATAGCAAGTTTCAGAAATATCTTACATTGTTTCCACGACATCATGCAACAATGGCAATGTTGTATATTTCACTAAGTTATTACAATATTATACAGCATTTGTGTATCGTTCCAGAAACTCAATGTCTGGAAATGTTTCAGAGGTTTATATTCTTTAAAATGAAATATCTGTATCTAATATATCACATTCAGCTATTTTTTTTTTTTTTTTTTTTTTTTACATAAATATTCACATTTCCTTGCCAGACATTCAGAAGCACAAAATTAAAATTTTCAAAGAATCACTCACCGACACTGAGATAGAACCCAGAGAGGAGGGATCCAACCCATGCCACTTTCCCTTTCGGTACGTCGTAGTACCGGACGAATTCGGTGAAGAAGATGCCAAAAGTGTAGGCGATGCCATCCACGATGAGGTTACAGAGGAAAGAAGCTGCTACGATCACCCATCCGAATCCCCCGTCCGGCGGTTCGGGGATGTGGGCGAGCTCCTCCGCCTCCCACTCCTCGTCCTCCTCCGGCTCTTCGGACAGGCTTTGCTGCACCGAGCTGGACGGAGAGACGAAGTAGAAACGGTCCTCCATGTCCCGGAGGATCCGATCTGAAAACAATAAAAATAAATATTGAATTAGATTTTATAACTTGAGGGAAAAAGAGTTCATAAAACTAATAAGCTCACAAATAATCATTTTGACAAAGTGGTGTATTGCAAAATTACCAAAGCAATAAAATGAATTCAGGTTAGTTCTTTCATTTACGCAAGTAAAATATGGAACTTTTTACCTTCTCTTATACGTAATATAGCGAAAGTATAAGAATCGTCAAAAAGTTTGAACTCGAGATCTTGACGAATCACCACGTTTTAGAATCCCCTGAGTTCGAAAAACACATTTTTAGAAAATGCCATCTCTGTCTGTCTGTGACAAAGATAATTCGCAAACGTTTTGAACTAGACGGTTGAAATTTGGTATACCGAATTACACCGAATTTGCAGATTATTACAAAGAATTTGCAGATTATTACAAAGAATTTGCAGATTTCTTTCAAATTTTGAGTAAAACCTGTTCAGAAGTCCGCTGTTCGAATATTAATCAACGTGATAATTACAAAACAAAAAGCGCTAGATAGATAAAATACAGCACACGAAATTAACATCTATATAGTAGATATCTGTCAATTTTTGGGCCAAACTCAACGTTGGGTTGACTATAATCTGCCTGTACTTTCAGAAACATATAAACACGATCATTCAAAAACGCATTGACTTAAATATATCAAATTCGATATGAAATTTTGTGACTACAAGTGCAGGTTTATGTGAAATTTTTGCTTTAATTGGTTGGGAAAAATGTCTTTTGGACTTTTCGACTTTTGGACACTATTAAAGCATTCGAGGGATTAATCGCATAATAATTCGCCAAGTATGACAGGGTAGATTCAATGAAGATTCAGAATTCACGTCAAAAGTTAATATATCATAACAATTGTACGCCAATGGCATGTAAGGCATTCTCTGGTATGACAAACTTATTAGATAGTATGCGAGAAAATTTTGGAGTGATCGCTCCTTCTGGTTTTTATAAGGAATCATTAGAATGTACATAGACATGAGATAAAACAGAGAGATTTTCTCCATTTCAAAATGAGATCTTCTAGAATTTGGATACTTAATCTGGAAGATGATTAAGCAAGGGGGGGGGGATGAAAAAATCCGGAATGCATAATAATAATAATAAATAAATAAATAATGCCAAACAATTACATAGATACTTATTTTTAAAAAGCTATAGGAAATAAGAATATATTTGGCTACGATTTTCACAATTTTTCCTTCAAATATTGCATTGGGGCAGAGATATATTTAGGAATTAATTTTTTTAAAGTTATCTTTTTCTCACATTGTTTACTGATAAGTAACAATTTAATAATACGAGACATTTAATTAAAATTCTTGACAATTTATCAATCTGGCACCAACTGTCGTCTGCACCATGTTATTTTGGAACACAGAGGTAGGAAAATTCCGAAACAATGAATTCAGATTCGGAAACACTTGTAGGTTTGGGTAAAGATTCAAAGAAACGATTCTATCGTAAGGGTGCACAACATATTTTTTGGCAGTTGCGCTTTCTCACTTATTTTCTAACTTTTTTCTAAAGATTTTGAAATGAATGAAATATTTTTTAAAAGCAGATAATTAAAATTTCAAATACGTCTAAGCGGAGATGATATCGGACAGTATCTCAAAATATAAGGAATCGAACATTTTCTGCAAACACAATACTCCGATGTATTTCAAGGAATCGATTACATTCTGGTTGAATTAAAAAAAAAAAAAACTTTAAAATAACTATATGTTTAAAATTTTGGTTAAAATAGATGGTAAAAAAAACCTATATGAAATCAAAATTGCCAATTAAATCCTAAATTTCTTTAAAAATTAGATTTCTTTTGTAAAAGAGGATTATAAAATAAGAACCTTCTGGTTTAAAAGTTTATCAAATGATTTGTTCAAAATCTTACAGTTAGCTTAAGAAATATATCATCTAGTCCCTGAATTGAGAAATAAGGTGGATTTTTATCCAGTCTTTTAGATACTGCGGTTCGACTAATAGATAATATGAAGTCTTAAATTTTTTGCATAATAAAGTATTTTTATGAAAACTGATTATTTTAAAACTGATTATTCTATTAATAATTCTATTTTAGAAACTGTACTACATGTTGACTAAATATTGATATAATGTTATCAATATTTGTTACATATCAGATTTTAATTTATAAGAGTTTTTACATACAAAAATTCAACTAAAATCTAGTAACGTTGTGAAAATAACGTTTAAAAATTCAAAATAGGAAATTAAAATGTATATTATTCAAAAACAGAAATCAATATAATTTCCCAAAGAAGGAAACTTAAAACAAAATTCGAACGATTTTATGAAATGACTGTTCAAAAATTTAAAATACTGAATTAAAAAAAAAAATTTCATATTTTCGAAATGTAGTCACCTAGTTTAAACAGATAAGATAGATACATATTAATACTTTATGTCGCTGAAAAAGGCAGGACCAAACACATTTATAAAATTTGATTTTATTTCTTCAGCTGTGAAATATTTTTAATGACAACACGTGATTTAGATCTGATCGAACTATTATATACTTTCTATGAAATTTTTCAATTTGATACAAATTTCATTTTACTCAAAAATTTACAATGCACGCTTTCATGGCGATTCTTTAATTATGAACGGGTGCTATTAAAGATATATAATTATTTTATGCATTAATTAAATAAACATTTCTTACTTAGAATTAAGAGTCGAGAATGAATGAAAAACCAAAGCAAAATTATTTTATATAGTTTTAGTCATTGAACTTAATATTGATATCGTGCTTCATTGTTATTCAACTGAATAGATAAATATTACGCGTTTTCATGCTTTCAGTTTTACAACAAAAGAATATTTCTCCATAATAAGCGATGAATTTGCTTTTCTATTGCATTTCCTGTATTACAGTACTCTGTGTGTGTTATATATTCTTTTTACGAATATTGTGTAAAATGCTTTGTAATTTCCGAGTTGCATAGTTGTGTCAAAGACAGCCGGAAATGGACTAAAAGTTGAATTTCATCATTAATCCATTTAATAAATATCAGAAAGATACTAACAATTTACGTGCTGTTGTCATGTAAGTGTGTGAGCGAAAACGAGGGTTTTAATGATATATGAAATAGAAGTAATAGGATGGATATTTAATTGATTGTTAAACACATTAATCGTCTATTTCGGATCATGTCAGGCACTGAAATCTTCTCAGTAAAGATTCACTCACAAGAATTGAAGTAATAAATTTCTGTCATTTTGAATCATAACAGGTATTTTAACCCTTTCTAGGGCCGTGGGAAGTATGCTTCCCACCAAATTTATCAATCTTTGTATGAAATTATGTAGGTTGGCATAAGTTCTGACAAATTATTTTAGTAAGTCAGAAACTTAGATGCTTCGGTTCTTTAGCTCAGACAAAATGATGTGTCTTGATTTGTTACTTAATTATTAAATAACCAAATTAATTAATTAATCAAATTAAATTTATCTAATAAGCTAAATGAATCCTTTTTCTTAGTCTAATTTCAAGCCTAAAAATATTTTAACATAATATGAATAGAAAAAAAAATGGCCCTTTAAAGGGTTAAGCAAAAACAAATCCAGAGTAATCATAATCGTTTAAAATTATATGGATTTCAATCTTTCGAATTAATGATTCTTAAACTAATCAGCTGCAAAAACCGATGTCGAGCCAATTATGAAAAGAAAGTCAAATCTTGGTATTTAAGCAATAAAATAAGTGCCCTAATGCAGTGTCGAGCCTGTCAAATTTATTAAAGAACATATCTTTCAATCAGGGATAAGACGCATAAACTAGATGGAATATTTTCAAATGACAAAAAGATTTTACATTATTATGAATGGCAAACTATCAATATTGAAAGGCCTAAACACCCATTTAAACGGATCTACGGTGGATGCCTAGATATCACTGAAAAGTTTTCATTTGAATAAATACCCTTGGCGCGTGCTTTGTTCGTTAGAAACGTTCGCCAAGAAGGTATTAGGGACAGGGAGATTTTCAAAAAACCTTGAAGGAGAAGACCGAGCATGCATTTATATAAAAACCATGAGTTAAGCGGAGGCCTCTTATAATATCAACTCCTTAAAAATAAGGATTGCCATTGCGGTTTTTTGAGAAAGTAAGGAATTTTTCTTATCTTTGAAACAGAAAGACGTTTTGGTATTCTGAAGTGCCAGAACCCAAATGATCTTAAGAATGAAAGGTTAAAATTACGATAATTTTTTGGATTAAATCGATATTACAACATTTTAGTTCTTAGGCCATTTTTATTTCACTCATTTCCCAAAGAAATACAGAATAAACAACTTTCTTTGTTCCAATCTCACAAGAAAGACATTGAGACGCACATCACGCTTCCACAAAACTTTAATATAAATATATACCAACAATATTAACCCTTTTATTGCCAACTTTTCACCAGGATTCTAAAGTTATTTTATATTTTATTGGCTGTAAAGTGACCACAATTCATGAATTCAATCCCAGGCGCTCTAGTTATTTGGCTAGATAATCTATCAAAGATAAAAAGAAAAGAAGAATGGATTGTTCCCGATTATTGGACGTCTGGGTATTTAATATCAGCACTAAATGACTGTACGAATTTCATGCGTGATGGAATTTAATCATATGCAAAGAAATTAGGATATTGCATTGTCATTATGCATTTAGATAAGCTGAATATATATAAGTTTTGCCTTACAAAAAATTTTAATATGTATTATTTAGTCACACACACACACACACACACACACACACACACACACACACACACACACACACACACACACACACACACACACACACACACACACACACACAAAGAGAACATTATGCGGGATATTATATACAAAACCTAAGCATTTTTTTTTAATTTGAAAAAATTCTAAATATTGTGACTGTTAAGGATATGTTGGCACTTTATGCAATTCATCCATAAACCTTTGAACCAGATTTGTGAGCTTAAAATGTTCCAAAAGCTAAGAACTAATCAATTCATCATTTTTTTTTACATGTCCTGTAATTTTAATCATTGCAAGTGTCGAAAACATTTTTAAATCGAAATCAAAAACAAGAAACAAAATAAAATGTGTAAGATGGAGGGATTTGCTTCAATTTTTTCCTTTCAATTAAGGTCATTCTTCCTCTTGTGCTGTAAAGTCTAACTTTTGAAGGATTATCCTTCCTTTATTTAAAATAAAGAATAAATATAACACTAAAAAGTTTAAAATAAAATATTTTCTTACAAGTAAAGAACTGGATAAATAAGTTAAAATCGGTAGACAACGAGAAGGAAAAAAAAAAAAAAAAAAAAATCGAAACTTTTTATTGTCTTGGCTAATTCGGGAACATCTTGCCAATTTATAAAAAAATTTGATACTTTTCATATAATTAAAATTTATAATTAAAAAAACTTGATTTTACAAAGCGGCATTCAGACCACAGAATAAAACTTCTTCCTAGATATAGTCAAAGCGAGATACGGAAGTCACCTAGACAGTGAATTTATATTTTGTTTAATGTTTTGTTCAACAAGAGACATTTATTATACTGTTACGAATCTGTGATGCGGCTTCCCAGCATAGTTGGTTCCATCATCAGAAAGACAGTTTTACAGTCATCTGTATTAGACGGAGTCCGGGTGTCGCGTCGGAGGTCCATGAGCTTGGCGACCATTTGGCGCCAAAATAGATTATACCCGAAACATCGAGAATTTTCCCGATCCGTCCATTAGGAACCGAGATACGCCTCGAACGTTCCTGATTGGTTGAGAGGCTTCTAGCCCCGCCTCCTGAGACCTATAAAAGGAGGCAGCCGCGGCTGTCAGGGTCGTCGTAGTCGGAATCGACGTTAAAGAACTGGTCTTCCAAAGATAAGCGGAGCAGCGACGGAGTCAAGCTAGAGCTGAACCAAGCTGTGCGCTACTGTCTGCAGTAGAGTCTTCTTGTTGTATGCTGCACGTCTCGGCTGAAGATAATCGTCTTCTGTGCTGTATATAGTTGTCTTTGTGTTGCCCTGTGTGTCTTCGTGTAAATAAACTGTTTTATTTTCTACTGCCGCCTGCTGATTGAGCATTCTCCACACCATATAACTCACACTATCCAAACGAACCCGTAACAATACGAAAAAAAAAAGTTTTTATGCAAAGTTTAAAGGAAAATTTTACTATGATTAATACAAAGAGTAAAACATCCCCTTTGAATATTTAGTGGAAAATGCACATTCCGTTGATAGTCAAAGAATTAACTAACTATTCTTTTTATCTGTTTGCTATTTGGGGAATATTAATGGAATCGGAGAAATATAACATGCACGTTTACCATTTCTATTCTCTGATTTCAAACACAGCACTTAAATTATGTTTTCTACACGCAATAATGTTAAATTAACAGATTTTTCTGTACTAAGAGACAAGAGAATGAGAAAAGGTGAAAGAATCCATTTGGAAAGAGTCCAGGAAGCAGCCAACTAACAGACGGGCTGTGTTGATTTCCACGGAACTTTACATCTCAAGGTCGCAGCTCGCTTGCTTCACGTGATAGCAACGGACCAGCTGCCTGCAGTAATTGTTGAAAAGCAGAGAAATTATTTGCAAAACAGTCTGGCTAATGTAGGACGAGCAATAAATAATTAAATGCCAACGAGGTACATAGCCATAACTGATGGTTTATTGTAGAATGTGCAGTTTCTGTTTTCGATCATAAGAAATAAAACAGAATCATAAATTAACAATAAAATATTAAGTTCGATGCCTAATTTTTTTATTATTATTATTATTATAATTTCAGCTTCTATAAAAAAAATTCGGAAATTTCAACAAACGGAATTTAATTAGCTATACAGTTAATTACATGTTAATTGCCAATGACAAGTCTATTCATTTTTACTTTCTCGCATATATAATATGGAGAAAGTATAGTAATCGTCAAAAAATTCGAAATCGAGATTTTGACGAATCTTCATGTTTTAGACCTCCCTAAATTCGAAAAACGTTTTTGGAAAATGTCCGTCTGTCTGTGACATATATAACTCAAAAATGCTTTGAACTACGGTTGAAATTTGATATACGGTTTTTACACTTACAAATTTCAATCAAATTTCGAGTGAAATCTCTTCAGAGGAAATTCGTCTGTTCGAATATAAGTTAGCATAATAACTATAAAACGAAGAGAACTAGATAGATAAGATTCGGTGCACATATTTAACATCTATAGTGCAGACACCTGTTAAATTTTGAGCCAATTCCAACAAAGCGTTGATTGTCTGTCGGTCTGTACTTTCAGAAGCATGTAAACGTGATAATTCAAAAATATGATGATTTAAATATATCAAATTTGGTATGGTATTTTGTGACTATAAGTGCAATTTTGTGTCAAATCTTTGTTCCAATCGGTTGAGAAAAACGTGTTTAAAACTCAAATTCGATTTTCGGATACTTTTAACGGCGTACAAGGGATTAGTCGTTATAAAAAATTAAAAACCTCGCCAAAAATAACACGATAGAATGTATAAATTTTTGCCAAAAGTATATTTCGTAACTATTGTACGCCAATGCCACACAAGGCTTTCTCTGTCATGAAAAGTTTATTAGAGAGTATGTGAAAATGTTTTGTGGAGACCATTCCAGTTGTTTAATGAAATGTTAAGGATATTTAATTTTGATTATAATAAATTTAAAAGCACGTAGCTCCATTTTTTACGTCTATTATTGATGAAAAAATAAGACTATGAGCTGAACATAAAATGAAGAACTAACTTTAAGGTTCACAGTGTGTACAATATTGCATGTTTGTGTAAATTTAATCCTTCATAAAGAATTGGATTTCATACTGCGAAATAAGAAAGTATCCAAACCCAACCCTGTCTTTCCACTTAGACAGTAGATATTTATAGACAGCAAGTTCACCCTCTTTAGCCGATGCTCTGATGAAGACCAAATGCGACACAGAGTCCATTTTCCTTTTTATCTTACAAGGATCAGTTTCGACACTGTTTACCGCCTTGGCGAGATTGATGTGAGCAAACACGCACAATTTTTTAGCTACGCCACACCCAAGCAGTCTGATCTGCAAAATACAACTTCTCAAAGGGAACCTTTTACATAACTCATGGGGAAGGCGAGGGATGGTAGATCACTCAGTGTCAAAACACATGTCGGACCATTCTAAGAAAAACAGCTCGAACAGTTCACGGTCAAGAACAAACCAAACTCCATTCACCGGGGACATAGGAAATCTTCAAGGCAACAACAACTCTTTCCTGGCAATTTGCCGCTCACAGGCTGAGGGTGCGATAAAGAAACTGCATGATTTGCGTCACCTTCATAAAGGTAAATACAGAATTATTATTAGAAAGGCCCTTCGAGATCTCTTCAAGAACTCCTTGGAGATGGATAAATGATCCACTTGATCAAGGAACGGGAGTCACTAGGCGTTTCTATTAATAAAGGCATCGTTACGGTTGTCATTTTGGGGTTTATAAGAAATGACGAAATTGCATTATGAGAAATTTAATTGATTTGGGGAGTGTCGAAAGAAATGATACAGCAATTTCATAACCAAATTTCCTTTCTTTATTCCATATTTCAATAAATGTTATAGGATTAAATCCTTTATTATAAATTTTTTTAAAGATTTTTGAAAATTTTACCCTAAAAATACATTAAACAATACATTATTAGCTCGTATTTTAAATTAAATATGTATTCAAAATTATCAACTAAAGTATCAATGTTATTTACTAAACGTATCACAATTTTTTAGGATGAAATGCGTTAAAATTTAAAAAACAATATGTATCGACGTTTAATATAAGATTTTAGCAAAGCATAAATTAACCATAATTTTATAAAAATTTAATACAGACTTCAATTTAAAGGGGTAAAAGAATTTTCGGACATATTCCACTTAAAAAAATTAATAAGGAACAAAAATAAACACATTACCAGTAATTGAAGAATGTGTATTGTAATCAAGAAAATGGTTAGGAATTTCAAAGAAGATAAAAATACAATTTTAATTTCTAAATATAAAATTTCTAAATATAAAATTAGTCTTAATCACTAGACTTAAGAATCTGTCATTCAACTGTGAAAAAAATCGGACAATAGATCTTCGACTGAATTTGAAAGCACGAAAGAAAAACCTTCAAAATAAGATTCTAAAATTTAAACAATTTTAGACTTTAATTTGAACTACAACGAGCATATTTCTCTAGTAAAATAAATAAATAAAAGCGCAAATATTTCCATAAAAATATCATAGAAAAATTTCGGGGATTCTCAAAGTTGTGAGGTCCCTAGGTAAATGCTATTTTGCTTATTTGATAAATTGACCCTGGATACATCTTCCTATTTTGTACGAGATCCATATATTCATTCGTTGAAGAGAATAAGGCGAAAATTCTAATGTCAGTCATTTATCCTCAAACAATGTATTGCAGGGTTTTGTTCTTACTATTCTAGAGTGTAATGAGCAAAGTAAAAAACGCTCCAGAAGGTCGAAGCACTAAATTTAAGCAACGCAGTGATGCTGCGAAAAACAACGCTACGGCACATGAAGATTATTGCACTTCTGGAGTTGAACGGAAGCTTTCAAGATATGAAATAATTAGCTTCGGGAGATTGGGAAAAAAAGCAATAACTTTTCCTCTTTGTTACATTGATTGCTTTCGTGGGTTAAATATTACACAACAGAAGCATCTTTTCACACTGAAAGCTGCGAAAAGGACTGGCATGATATTTTATGGATTTCAATTCCTATTGGCATGTAGCTGAAATTTTTTTCTTTTGTATTAAATTCATTTTCATTTTTTTGTGAGCAAGCTGTTATAGTATTTTCCTTTTCCTTTTAATCATAATGCATTCAAGGATAAGTAGTTATTCTTAATAATCATTTATAAAAAGAGCAAAATTGTAGTTTCTTTGGTAGTAAGCAAAGTAATATGTTGGCATCTGCTATCATATAATAGTAAAATGTATGCTGTTATATTATGTCTTAACTGCGAATATGTTAATAAATATTTTTTGCTCCATAATAAGCATCATCATCTTATTTGGAGAAAATATTTAACATAAAACTAACATTTAAGGGAATAAAAATCTTAATGCAAATTTTATACCGTTTTCCATAAATGCCTTTAGTATCGCAGTTTAGTCCATTTAGATATATAAGTCCCTTTGCAATTCTAATGATATTCGTATGATATTCAATGTTAAAAAATATTATTTTTAAAATTGTTAACTAACGAAACTTTAAAAGTACTACTCTCGTTCTACTTTAGCACCCGAGATAAACTTAATGACTTACACTCTGACGAGAATTAAGGTTCTGGCTTAATGGCCATTATTATCCATGGTATAACTCCTTGCATAGGAGGCATGTCCCTTCATTGGAATAGAAGTAATCAACCCTACGCCATTACTTTACTCGCCTGGGAAGCGAGGACCTACCATCATACTAGTAGCTTTCCCATTATAAGATGGCCTCGGTGAGATCAGGAATATACATTAGTTGGTAGAAGACATTTTATGGATTTAATAATCAAGTAAGTCAATTAAAACTGACAGGTGAACAAATTTGTCTCATACACGAAGCAATCGGCTGGGTTTTTTATTTTTTTTTTATTTCTTCACAATTTCAGTATATCCATTAGTTTTGCAGCTTTACATGGCATTGATTTCAAATAGCAGCATTCAGCGAAGGGGAAAACCAATTTTAGAACTAATATTATAGGGAGTAAAAGTATTTTGGTTTCTATTCAGATATCCAACGTTTCAGGAAATAGTAAGATTTTCATACATTTTGTATTCCCTGGAATTAATTATATTTGGTTCCCAAGAACGAACGGGCAAATACACAAAATTATAAAAATAACGTTAACACGTTTATGTTAATTTTCAAAGGCAAATGCGGTAAGAGGGCAAAAAAATTTCATGCCTGTGCTTCATTTACACCTGCTAAGTCATTGGTGACGGCTGGAGGCTAAAATATCTTATTTTGCTCTAGGTATATATACTCACTTTTGCTACGCCATTGCGAAGAGGATAATGATGAAGCATTAGAAAATTTTGTCAAAATGTTTTTAAAGCATTTGTGATATTCAGAAGGGGACTACAAGCGAAATGCTACAAATAATGTGTTTCAATCCTTATAAAGGCGTGAAAAATGAATGAAAATGAAAAGTTTATGAAAAATGTGTCCTGTATATTAAATCTACACAATCAGAATAAAGAAATTTCAGTATTTAAGATATTTGTTAAAAGTTAATAAAATGGATATCTTTTTTCAGTTACCTTATTTACTAATAACTATTTGACGGATTGTTTTACAATGAAATTTCTATATAACAAAATTTCGTTATAACGAATTTTCTTTATAACAAATTATTTCATAACGAATTTCCTTTATAACAAATTTCTTTATAAGAATTTCCTTTACAACACAGTTTCTTCATAGCGAATTTTCATTATAACAAAGTTTCTTCACGACGAATTTTCTTTATAACGAATTTTCTGCATTAAGAACTTTCTTTATAACGAATTTTCTTTATAACAAGTGACGATATTTCGTTAAATAAAGACGCTATTAAAAATAAGCCAGACGCGCTCACTCTTTCAAACGACACAACCAGTATTAGAAAATACCAATTTGCGAAATATCTCCAACAAAAACTAAGGTGCAGTGAGGCATTGAATGTCAAACAAATGGGTCAAAGAAGCGTTTCAAAAAGAAAGAAAAAAAAAAAAGAATTTTCAAGGAAATTCACACGTCCCTTTTTTTTATTTCTCTTATTTTTGGAAACGATGAGAACAGTTACGACAGTACCGTCACGCTCCGTTCGCGCAAAAATTCTTTGCACGTGACTCTCGACCACTTTGCAAGAATCGTGTTTGCTGGATATAAAAAGACGAAAACTCATGTTGAGAAAACATTTGACAAAGACCGAATTTCTTCGAGCGCATGCGCAGTTTTAACGAACAAAGCGGAATTTTAAACTTTATTTTTAACACCAGTTTGGAAGGTTAATGCAATTCCCAAGCATGGAAACAATTGCCTGACTCAATTTCTGGGAGCCATTGCATCAGAAACAATTGTGCAGGAAAGTGGAACTCGTTGAATATGGAAAATGAGAAGACTTAACAACAACAGACAAGATAGTGAATAATGAAGTCAAATAATTTGAATTTCAACTCATTATTTAAAAAAATTATTTCTTCAAAAATCTCTTTAAAAGAATTTGTTTATTTTAAAATTTTTTAATTCAAATTATATAGAAAATATTAATATTCATAATCAGAAAAATCAAATGACCGGTTTTCTAAACCTAACTATTAGTTGATTGCTGTCAACTTTTTTTTTTCAGATAAAAACTTATGACCACTAAGCATGTCATCAGGGGTTATCTATTCCCTACCGCTCATCATTTTTGAATAAAATCTTAAAAACACAACTTCACTTTTTCGAAAAAAACCACAAGTTAATCACGAAGTCCCAATTATTATACTGTCAACTACTTTTTATTTTATTTGAGCAGTTTCATGTTTGGATACGTTATCAAAGTGTATTTGCCTCGCCTCACTTCTGTGTTTTAAGATATCAAAAAATAAAACTTTGACATTGACCCTAGCCTCAAAAATTAGTCAGATTTCCTCAATGTTATTTGCATAACTAAACAATTAGTATAATATTGTGTAAGTACAATCCAAAACAATTCTATGATTTGCTGTGATAAGATGTGATTCCACAAAGTTGGTTGACATCACTAAATTAAAGTTATTAATGCTATAGGGGAGAAGCTGGTCGCTGAAGGCGGATATTCTATAAAGTGATATATGCATTTGCACTGATAATTAATTCCCTTTTAGAAATTGTACTAGGACTATTGTGGAATGTACATCATCATTGTAAAATATGGTGCTGACAAGGATGTTTAATAACAATCAGAAATTATCCGAGTCTTCAAAATTCCATACCACACAAACATGAAGATATCTTATCTTCGACAGCGAATTTGATTTGCATTAGTCCCACATACATAGTGAATCTTTGGTGGAATCAAGGATCGGAACCGAGACCTTATCACCAGGCTGCTCTGAATCTCGTAAGAAAAATTATCAACAAAAAAATGACTTGCATAAGCACAACGCCTATTAAAAGGCACAGTAAATATTTTTTGAAGCAGCTTTAATTGTTAATTGTTTATTTTTATATACTGCTTAAAATATTATATCTGTAATTATTATAATTTTATTTAAAATGCAATCAGATAATTAAATTATGAAACTGACCGTAGTTTAAAGAAGCTAATTTATGAATTTATAAATTAAAGTTTAAAAAGTATTCTGATAAATAAATTTTGATAAGTTTTTGAACGCCATATATGAATATATAAAAAAATGAAAGGAAAATAAAAAGTTTTATAGAATTATCCAACTATATTTACACAAAATTATTCTCATTTATTTCTTTGATATTTATAATGAAAAAAAGTATGATAAATGTTTTCAGTGATTGATCAATCAGATTGAGATATTGAGTTTTTCATACCATTAGATTAAGTTACCATTCAGTCCAATCGATACTTAATGATGTATTTATAGTATTATTTTCAGCAGAAGTATTGGTGAGAAAAATGAATTAACGTGAGGATTTATTTTAATTTCATTCGAAATATCAAAGCTATAAAATAAGATATATGGTTTGCGTATATATGGTAATATGGTATTTACCATATATATATATACCAGTATGGTTGGTATCATTAAATAGTTCTATTAAAAATACTTTAATAAAATGAACTGTAATAATAATGAAAATCCTAAAATTGCCGATTAGAAATTTTAAATGTTGTTTTTAAAAGCAATAGAAAGTTGTTTAAAAAGAAATAGAAAACCTAAGTGTAAGGACAAATAAAGGACACTTTAAAAACAGCTATTAGAATTTAAAATTCACCAAGAGTGTGAAAAGATTAAGAAGTTTCGATTGAAAACACATCGTGACCTAGGACAGTATGAATGTCAACACTCATTCTTAGTTTCGAAAGATAAAACAGATTAAAAGATGTTACGTAACATAGATTCTAAACTGTGGTTGTGAATTTCAATGGAGAAAACACTGAATATTTTAATTTTAAAAGGAAAGTTAAATAATGCTCTTTATTAAAATGATATTTTTTCAGTTTTCACTGATAACTTATGGTAAAGATATATTGAACAAGAAAATATTTTTTTTAAAGAATTAAAACTCAAAAAATTAGCGTATTTTAGATATGAAGTTAAAATTAGAAGATGTTTAGATTAAAAATTTTCCAAGACACCTTTTTTCCCTTTAAAAGATAAATATTTTATTTCTTATATGAATTCTAAACTCAAGTATTCAGAAAAACATATTAATCGTATGCTTCATTATAACTTATCTCGTTTAAGCTAAAGTAGAGCAATTTTCATCAAAATAAACAACGGTTACATAATTCCGTTATTTTTTTAACTTAATCAACAGATGACTCTGCAATTAATTACTCTGTTTATTTGTAGGCAAAGGACACCGGATGTCAGCGAGCGACGTATGCGAATGCTTGCATACTCATTGCTTGTTTATGCTGCAGGAATCTAATTCATTCATTCTCGTAATGAATTTCTTTTCTCGTCTATTTAGAGATGGGCAAATGAATAATCATAATAGTCTCTTGTACATAAAGATAATATAGTTGCTATTTCTGCCCTTTGGATTTTCAGGTCATCAGATACAACTATAAACTCCTAATAAATATAAAAATGAATAAATAAATAGAGACACTTTAATTTTTAATACATAAAAACAGACTTACACAACTTTTATTCTTGTTAAACCTGTAACCCATTAACATTAATAAAAACAGGAAAACAAAATGAATATTGTTTTATTAATTTTTTTTTGGATAAGTTTCATAATCATTTTTTTACAGTTGACAGTTTCTAACCAACAGATGAGGTAGCTTGAACTGATATTAGCATAAAAACACCAAAGACTTTGAAGCAAAACAAACTTTTATAACGCTAAAATAGTACAAAATAAACACTACCACCCGCAAAAATCGCCAAATTCATTAAAAAAAAAAAATCAACGTCCCATCATAGTAAACCACATAATATGCAGATTGAGAGGTAAAGAGTAAACCAACTTGCAGCAATTTTCCTATCCATTTTTCACATGTTAAAGGGCCTTTTAATAATTAAGTCTTCTTGATTTATATTAAACACTTAAATGCGATATGTAAATAAATATAATATTTACAAGTGATTCTTATTCTACTTAATAATCGTTACAGCATAATTTTCACAAACATATATTCTTTTATATTCAGTGCATGCGTTCTATGTAGTATATAGCCAAGTATCTATTTCGTCCTGTCTAGGAATGCTTATGGCAAAGAGAATTCTCCAATGAAGATATCTTATTTTACAACATTTAGTTTCAAAGCACCGCTAATGCTTGCAAAAAATAAAAAATAAAAAATCAAATTTTTTTAAATGATAATTTTTAATTTGTCACATATATAACGCCTTTGGTACACCATTAGTAAAATAATATCGAATTACCAAAAATCACACTTACAAATTCTATAATTTCAGTTTTCTTTACATTTAAAATATAATTTGCCTCCCCCCCCCTTAGCTTTCAATCGGGTATTAGTTAAGTAAAAATTTAATAAAATTTTCCCCTAACATAAAAAAATTAAAGGCAATTAAAACACATTTTTTTTTCACAATGCAGAATAATTTTGAAGCAACACAAGAAGATGTAATTTTACTTTTAAGCATCATAAAAATTACCTCCTTACAGTTTTGAAATTTTATTTATAATTATTTTCAATTAGATTTCACTCATGACTTATTGTTTATAAATTGTGCACCAGTTAAATAAAATACTGTCTGCAAGCAATTCGCTTGAAATTCCATGGCACAGCATACATAGAAAACTGCACAAATACATGCTTAATAATTGCTAATAACTTTAATAAGCAAAAAATGGACTTGTATTCCAAGATATGACTAATATGTCACGCCCTTGTTAATGCTCAGTTCCAAAGAAACTACTTAAAAAATTCGAAAATTACTTTTCAAATTTCTGATTTGCATTAATAATTTTGAATGTGAATAACAGGGTTTTACTTTTAAGTAACAGCATTCGGCCTCTGACGTATTTTTGCCTTAATCGTTTAGATTCCAGTTTAAAACTCAATATCTTCTTGTTTATTTTACACGTACATATCTTAATAAGATGCTTTTTATCTTTTTATAATTTAGCAATTTTTTTTATACTACAGTGAATTTAATAAGTTCTTTATGATTTATATTAGTCAGCAATTTTTCTTTGTAAAAACTAAATAATTTATTTTTTAAACTTTCATTTGGAGAGAATTATATTTGCAAATTATATGGCATTTCTAATATTGTACAATTTTTATTAAAAGATTACTATGAAATATGTTGCTCCAATCCAACAATCTTTAACAATATCCTGAAAAATGTACTTAATGATATTAAGAATTTATTAAAATTACGACAACAACAAAAAACTGAAAATAAAATTGGTTTAGTTAAATTTCCAATTTTAAAAGATTAAAAAAATGTTTTTTACTATATTTGCGCAAAGTTATTGAGGAAGAATGTTAAAATTACGATTAATTTGTAATTGTTAGTCTAATTAAAATTTCGTATGCATCCGTTTCGTATATCAAGCACAAACTACCCAAGAAGCAATTATTGGCAGCTCTGGGTTCAAAAGTCCGCCCTGTCGAATGTTTTGCATGATATTTTTCCTCGCACATGACGCAGAATGCTAGACTAAACTTTACAATAAAAGATCACTTGAGTATAGAGCCAAAATTTATATTTATAAAAATGAACGATGGTATTAAAAATTAAATAGTTCATTCAAATTATTTTAAACATGATGGGAATGAACTATAAAAGTATTCGAACAATGAAATAATTACATATCAGAGACTTACCAGTGTGCACATATGGTCCATTAATTTGAGACTCTCTTCTCGAATGTGACAGCAACGCAGGCGCATACGGAGTACTCTGACTCCTCTGTATCCGTCTTCCCGTATAGGACGGCTTGCGATAGCGAGTTATCACTTGGTCGTAGCTAATCTTGCGATGCATCGTTTCTTAATGGTTCACAGCAGACAAAGAAATGCAAAATGGGAACGGTCGAATGCTTAAACTTCGATCAGCCAAAACGGAAGTAACGGCAACCGAGCAAAATATCTCCAATGAATAAATTACTCTGTCGCCGTAAAATTCATAAATCCGAAGCTAGGACACGTACAGAAAAAACAACAATATTTTTTTGCAGATCCAGGAAAAAAAGGATGAAATATTTTGCAGACACAACAAAACTGTTTACTCTGATGCTGTTTGAAATTATGATGAATCGCCGCCTGGGAGTCATTCATTTAGGTCATATAGAAAATTGTTGCCGAGATATTTCTATCTCACCAATCCACTTTTTTCTGGAAACTCATTAATTCACCGTGAAATTAAAAGTAAGATTTCTTTCAACGCACTGGAGACAAATGAAAACGATTTTTTCTTGAAATTCCAACTCATGATTTTCATAATACAATTATCATAAAGTTCCCAGAAGGACTCGCACCATATACTTGGCGTTCCTTTTTAATTAGGAACAGCTTTCGATTCCGTTCGCCAGATATCTCGTAAAAGCTGTGAATGCTTCATTCGGGAATCATCAGAAAAGATGAGCAAACAGCTCTGAGAAGTAGGGCAGCAGAGAATGAAATAATACTCTGTTTACTCTGGTGAACGTTAGCTGTCTATATTCTGTGGCAACTTTTACTAGAGCAAATATCGCATTATTACAGCACCACATTTTAATACGCGTATTTATGCAATCAGTGATGAATTGGTTTCTAGGAATGCAGACAAAGAAAAAAAGAACATACACTAGTGAGATGTGGGCCATTATAAAAGCAATACGGGAGTGAAAAAATACATCGGTGGAAATTGTACGTAAAAAGGAAGATTAATACAATCGTAAGTTTTTTTTAATGCGTACTACTTACGTAATCATGTTTGATTACGTCATATGGCATGGATGTAAATACTCTTATAAATAAATTTAAAAATCAACGTCATTCATTCATTCAGAAATATTGTTCCAATCGTTTAAAACTTTTTGCTATGACGTTCAAATCATCCGCGTAACTACAATAAAGAAGGTAGAGTAAAGCTCTTGACAGCAAAGCGAGATGTTTAAAGAAGGTATATTAATATTTCAATGGTTAAACAAATCATCTTTTGATTATTTCTTTTTTTCAGGTAAAAAGCAAAATATATACAATAAAGAACTAGCAAGCTAAACCAAAGATCAGTATAATAATAATAATAATAAATAAATTAAAATGCATAAGTTTAATTAAATTTCATCCCACTTTTATGTGTGAATTAATCTTCAAAGTGAGTCACTCCAAAGATAAATAAAAACTATAAACCATTATAAATTAGAAATTTATGGTTGAGTTATCGTAATTTTTGGGCACGGAATTTAATTATTGTGACATTAAATCATTACATTCTGTAAATTTATCAAGTTAAAATTGTATGCAAAATTAACCTGCTAATATGATCATTTAATTCTGTATCAAACAAATATTCGGATCCGAAATTTGGAATAAAAAGTATTTTCAACTGAGTCCTATAGTAATCAAAATTCATTTTTCAGATACCGGTCAGAGGGGAAAAAAATATTCAGGTTTTTAAAAGTCTTATTTGTTTATTTTTCCAACAATGCATCTATACGAATTTTGTGGAGAGGAAATGCAACTTATCAAAAACATTACTGCGTCTGAAGTAGTGGAATTAAAATCTTTTTGCTTACCAAATTGGGCAGGAAACGATTTTAAATGATGAAACCTGAGAGTACACATAGGTAGCGGAAGCAATAGAAGAAATTTAGAGAGTAAAATGAGAGAAAAAAAAAACCCTAATAGATTTTAATTTTCTCAAACTTTGTGTGAAAAGCGAAATTATGTAAATTCGGAAGCCTACTGGATCGAACAGAACGAAAATGACTATATCGATATTAAAACAGTACAATATTTAATATCTTTCACGAACACAGGTTTTATTGAAATAACATTCTCGTCTGATTCGTTTAATAATAACAAATATCGCAGCAAACCTGAAACAGTTTCTGATATAAAATTATATCAGTTTCCGTTTGGGTCTGATTTTATGAAATTCATCTTCATAGCTGCCTTCCATTTTAATAACTGGTTATCACAATGAGTAGTTGTTTACTTTCAACATAAGCTAATGTGAAAATATTTCATTGATTAGGAAATATTAATACTATTATAAAAAAATGGAATAAAATATAATATCTATGGTATCTATAATCTATATGTGCTGAGTGACGAAATTCTTTATAACTTTACTATGAGGTCATGAAAATAATAGACGAGATTCAGGAACAGCTATTTAATTATTTTCCAAGTTCCACATTTCACAAGACAACACGAACACGAAAATACACTAGAAAACAATCTTATAACGATCCCTCAAAAGGATCATGGGAAATATACCTTGATGTCAATAAGGTAACGCCATCTGTTGTACCAAAAGAGAAGGTAGTAGAGTTATGTAACCGCTACATATAGAATAATATTGGAATACAATATCAAGAATAAATCGTACATATTGCTGTTTATTAAATCAATTCTGGTCATTTTATTTTTAAGATAGCCTAAACTTTGAACATTAATAATAAGTGCCTCTTTTGTATAAATTGAGGGACTCTTTTGGCCGAGGAGAAATATATAAAAAAACAGAGACACTTAAAAAGAATTGATCAAGCGGTATGGGATGGAAACAGTTTTAATTTAAACAAATGTTTAAAAATGATTTTAAATATCAAATAAATAATAATAATAAAACATATTTAATTGCTTTGCATCTTTAAGATGGCACCTTAGATTTCGGAAATATACTACCCTATTAAAAATCTATAGAATACTTGAAGTGATCGAAGATTATGTGAATTTTTTTATATTGAATTATAAAAGAAATTAAATCATCAAAGACACTATAATTTGAGAAGAGTTGATTTGATGCCCATGTAAAGCACTCCACGAACGATTAAGAGATTAAACCAATGAAAAAAGAAAACTCTTGTTTTCAGTTTACTTTGGCATTATATTTATATACCTTTCCTGAATTACAGAAAGAAAGAAAATCTTTTATAAACGGCGACGTTTAGGACACCATCTAATAAACAGTGATCGCTGCCTGTAGAAAATGATATCGATACTTTATCAAACAAGAAAGTTAGAGCAGAAAGAAAAACTTTTTGTTAACAGAAAATGAGAAAATATAAGAACTACAGTCGGACATTATTAATATCAGATCAATTTCCACGCTTGGTGGAAGACAAAACGCAGGAAGTTTGGGAGAAAAATAGTTTATGTCAGGAAACAGAATAATGAGAAAAAGAGTATTCGGTAGCAATTATTAAATAAGATATGAAACCTTAGCGTCTTTTTTTTTAAATTTTTTTTTACCTAATTTAAGGACAAATATATAATCTCTTCTTGAAGAAGTAGTTTGAATTCTTACTTTAATTTCGGTAAACTTGGATAAAATAAATATTTAGAATTCGTGAAAGATTGCGTTGTTGATAGAATAAAATTGCGAATTAATTGTCCATAAATAATATGACAGAATAAAATTAATTATCATACTTTAATTCTAAATTATCTTTGAATTACAGCTGAATATTAAAAATGTCAATTTCTGTAGAATAATTCAAAACAATTCTGAAGTTTTAATTGCGAATTATTATAAAAATCTAAAGTCACGCATTTTTTTGAGGCCTTTGAAATACATTAAACGAAATTTAATGATTCATTCACAATCCTATTACCACAAGATATTCTAAGATATCTCTATGATTTTTAATATTTTGAATGCCAAATAATATTGTAAAAATACTGTTTGACATTTAAAGTTGATAGAGAAATAATACTTTGAAATTGTTATATTTATAATTCATTAACTTACTTAAAATTAATATATTTAATAATATTAAGTTTTAAATATCCAAAGATCTTCAACTACCAACAAAGATGTAGTAAAAATTAATAACTTTTATTTAACTTTAACTATTTCAATTCAGTTGTATGTAAACAAGACTACATATCTATTTCTGTTTCTAAAATGAAAAAGATCTATTAATTCATTCTAAGTTCGAACAGTTTTTTCAGGTTTCCTGAAGAAAAAGAATCGCGGGCTATTTTTTTTATCTCTATTTATATGTTATAATTGAGAATCAGCCAAATGTTTTTGTAGTAAAAGAGTTGCTTTTTAAATGCACCATTATAACAGCGTAGCCCCGCAAAGTCAATAAGCGTGCATAACATGAAATTTTTATTTCTAACGCAAAGACGTCGTGAAATGCGATTTCTGGTTCTATAAAGCTAAAACAAACATTTCAGATCAAAGGAAATTAAGAAGTTGCAATGGATATTTGCCACAGAAGTTTGTGATATTGAAACATGAAAGCTAGGAAAACAAACCGATGTTATGTCTTGTGTTACAAAATAAAATGTTTGCTAATTCACAAAGAGATTCAGAATGGTAAACAATTATGAAATTCTTAACCATTAATTAAAAAATGGGGATTAAAAAGTGGGAAAAACCATTAATTAAAAAATGGGGATTAAAAAGTGGGAAAAACCATTAATTTAAAAGTGGGGATATTTTAAAATTGGTTAAGTTTATAGATCTTATTACAAATTCTATTTGGAAATTTACCATCTGCAATAAAAATAATTATACGCGTAAGTATGATAGTTTAGCGTAATAAATTTTTGCAAA
The DNA here is from genome assembly GCF_947563725.1 of Argiope bruennichi. Taxonomy (NCBI): domain Eukaryota; kingdom Metazoa; phylum Arthropoda; class Arachnida; order Araneae; family Araneidae; genus Argiope; species Argiope bruennichi. The sequence continues at coordinate 66,130,196 of NC_079154.1, forward strand.
TCTGAGAAGGCGTTGTTTTCACTATGTGTATTATTAAGAATCCAAACGCATTTTTCAGCACCTATCTTTCTTACAAGTAACAGCAGCAAAGAATATGTTCTTGACCCAAATCATTATCCGATGAAAGAGTATGCAAACCACTGGTGATGCCCTCGCTATAAATTTAGAAATCTTGATTCATTTAAGAGTTTGATGTCTATCCACTTGCGTTTCAAGGGAGGTGTTTTCTTTTTTCCCCATGTGTGTGTATGTGTGTGTGTGTACTTCTTTCCTTTTTTCCGCACGGCCAGCTGAGATTCTTTACGACCTAGCGCTGACGTCATCAAAGGAGCACTCGCTTTCTATGCTAACTCATGTCGAACATCTGCTTGGCAAGGTGGGTGTATTGTCAGACCCATCTGGTTGGGAAGCAACCGTGCGAAACACTTGTAAATCGAGAACTCAATAGAAGTAGGAGGACCAACTACGATTGTGAAATTATTTGTTTTTATAGGATGAACTGAAAACAGTGGAAAACAACTTAAAACACACTCGATTTTTATATTATTTCATTGTAAAATAAATAGTGGAGTATTGATGGAGAAAATTTAAATCCATTTAAAAACAAAAATAAGATTGCGGTTCGATATTGGAAACTTATAAGTAAATCCTTAATTTATCTTGCACAACCACTTAATTAAGTAATCTCATTGCCATGTTATTACTCTATTCACCTGTTATGTTCGGAGATTAAGAACCTTGAGTTCAAGTACTCCGTGACATTTCCTTCAAATCAGCAAATCGGTTAAAGATAAAATAAAATCCAGTTTCATATTTTTATATCAGAAAAAGGGGAGGGGGTAGCATTGAAATTAAAACTGTTTCGTAGTTCTTAATCATATTCAAAAAATTTTTGATTACCCCTTTATCGTTATAAATATAAACATAATAATACTCTGAAAAATTTTATTCGATTTATTACAGAAGAGAATAAAAAAGAAATTAAGAATTAAAATATCCATTTCAGTCTTGCAAAGATAAACCTTTAGAATAAGATCTATAATAGTCAATATTACTCTAAAAGGCCGGCGTCCTGGGCTAGGGGTAGCGCGTCTTCCCTGTGATCTGGGCGTCCCGGGTTCGCGTCCTGGTTCGAGCATGGTTGTTTTTCACCTTCTGTTCTATCTGTGAGATGTGTGAAAAAGCCCCCCCCCCCTTCTGTAAAAGGGGTTGCGCAAGTGATTGGTTGAGTGTCATCTTCATATGAGCTAGAAGTCAGACTTCTGCCCTCAAGTGCTTAGAGGGCTTTACCCTTTCCTGCAGAAACTCGGCTTAAATCGGCTTGTCTAAGGGCCATAAGTTGTCTAAAAGCCAACAATAACTCTAAAATCTTTAAAAAATTCTTTGACTCAGTAAAAATGTTGGTGGGGGGATGCTTGGGTATATGTAAAAATTTCTTTTATTCCTAATTTTCTAAGCACTGTTAATATCACTTTCACTCATTGAGATAGATTACATTCTCCCAATGAGGATTTGTCAGTCTCTTTAAATTAATCTCATTATTTTTTATTTATTTATTGCATGCCTAATTAAGGTAATTCCCACCTCAAAGTTTTCAAAACTTTCGTCATAAAATTGACGCCGTCTTTCTATGTTCAATCATTTCCGGGACATACGTACAGCAACGCACTTACATTATCAAAATGGTCATAGACAGGAAATATATAAATTCTTTTAAAGAACGATTGCATTCTCTCAAGAAATGATAACGTCATTTTCATTGTATATATAAGTCATAAATCCTTTTTATCCACACCTATCAAAGTGTAATTGCTATTAACTTTCACTTTCACAAGTTAGTTGGTTGTTCCAATGAGCTTCAAAAGTCTTTTAAAAGTAATGAATGAGCAATTTCTTCTCAATTGCATTCCAAATTACAAGTATCCCTTAAAGAGAAGTTGGAAAAAAATGCAGCCGCTAATTCATCATTTTTATTTTACTGTTCAAAAATCCTTGATTGTTCGTATACTTCACGCTTCGGAAAAGTCAAGGACTGAAACCTCCTAAAATACTGAAAAATATTTGTTTACTTCTCATCAATTTTCAAATAAATAAATACTATCATAATGTTTAAAAATGATTATGTTTACAGGGTGGCATAATATCTATATACTGCGACATTTGTGATGGAAAAAAAAGTTCAAAATGCTCTACAAGGCAGAATATTGATTTTGAATTATGGAATTTAGCACGTTGTTATATCTTGGATATTAGATGTTTATTAAGAAATTATTTTCAAATATTTTTCATTAGATTTTTTTCAATCAAAGTTTTAATTAAAAATTTAACATTTTCTTCTCAATCAATCATTTTTATACCACATTAAAATTTAAAAAAAAACTTTCCAGAAAAAGAAATTTTATTTTCATATAATTTGTCGCTAATTTTAATAAATTTTAAAAGTTTTTTTAGTATATATATACAACGATTTTTCCCATTGTTTCAGTTACTAGAATTATTCTCAAACAAAAATTTTTTTGCCTGTGCACGCTATCGTTGTCATAAGAGTAAAACAAAAAAAGATTGATGAATCGAATATAAAATGAATCAAATAATCAAGTATTGTCATGCTACGATGTTTTAGAGTAAAGGCTCCACTCTATTTTAAATAATTTCAGAACGACATTAGCTATTTTTAATGACGTTTAATGGTTATAATGCTTGGTTATCAGGAAAATGGTTTTCAGTTAATTTAATCTCATAGATATCCTTATGCCCGGCTCGGATTAAATAAAGATACTTAGACAATACAACGCGTTGTTTAACCAGAGGCAGTCCGATTCCCTCCAAACTTCTAACACTATATATTTTCAATTTAATTTAATTTTCATGTAAAGAGTTTTTAAATGATATATATTTTACGGAAAAGTAAAATAATAAAACATTTATTTGAGAATCCTTTCAGAGAATTTATTTTAGTTTCTGGTATGCAAAGAAAAAAAAAAAGGAAAAAAAATAAGGGAGAAAAAAGAAAAGAAATTTTAATTTGATATCTTGAAACAAAATTGTAAAAATATATAATTTTTTTTAATTTAATTTAAATGCTTACATCTGAATTTTACCAAAACTTCTGGATTTTGGTAGTTGGTGAACTCAGAAACCAACCACCACCACCAACAACAAAAACCCTGATCTGCAAATGATTTTATAAACATAGAAAAAAATATAGAATATTTAAAATTTAAACAACGATTTTAATTTTTATATGTTATAGTGCAATCAAATGAAAGCACAAAATGAAGCAATAATCCTAAAAATACAAAAACGGCGCCTTCAAAAGTTATTAGGTAGCTGTCTACTTTGCCTATATAATAACCCGACCCTTCTTTATATAAGATCGTAGATTTAAATAAACGCAAAGCTATGCTATAGTTAAACATTCTGACTAAAATTCTTGCTTAATTATGGCTTCCCTTCGATTAAGAAGAAACAAATCTGATTTCATTTTCACGTGGCTCGTCAAGCCATCCGATTGCCAAGTTTAACAGTAATCTCCCATTACGCATATAAAAAGACAGACACAAAACACACCAGTCTTTCTTATTTTTTTATTCGAAAACCGACACCGACTGCCCTCTTCCGTTGTAGGTGTCAGCTGGCGAGATGGTTGGTCACTTCATGAAAAAAAGAAAGAAAAAAAAAATCTTTGGCACAACCCTCTCTTTCTGCTGTTACTAGGTGGAAACAGGCGGCTGAATCTTCACTGCAGCACTTCCGCGGTAGAAGGGAATATTCATCAGGTTAGCGGAACTGACGTCACGAAATCGGGATCTACAAATCGATCCTTTTGTCAATTCCCTCCCCCCTTCTTCCATTCTCTCTTCCCTCCCTTCTTCAGTGGGGTTTTCCTTTTCAAAGAAAAAAATGAGGCAACTTCAATTTTTGAATAGAATGCTTTCGAGATTTACTGTGTTTTCTTTTGGGTTTTTATTTTCTTTAAGAGAAGAAAACTGAACAGCATTGGGAGAGTGAGATGTTAAAATGCTTTGGGGAATTTTTATGATGGCGTTTACCTTGCAGGACTCATTTTTTTTAACAGTGTCGGGTTGAATGGAGTTTATGTCGGGTGAGTGGGTTTACGGTCTTCTCTTCTATAAGCATGCACATACAAAATGATCGAATTTCGATAAAGAAATATGGTTCGATAGAAGAACAAAGTTTAGCTATTTGAATATTTAGTATTGTGTATTTTCGATATATGCGGAACAAACAAGGAAGTTTCTTTGCTAAGTTTCAAATGATTTTAAAACAATAAGGATTTTTTTTTTCTCATTCAATGGAAATAAAATTAAATACTCCAAACATTTAAAAAAAAATAGGAAACAAATATATTATCTAATTTAGGAAAAAGCGCAAGGTTAATTTTTCGTTAAAATTAAATAATAATAATAAAGACAAAATACTAACAACTTTTAACATTCTAATCTAAATCATATTTCCACTATATGTAAAAACTATCTTGTTGAGTTTTTTCTTTTTATATATATCCCACATCGAACCGTGAGAAACGTTTTCAAAAGCGATTTTTAGAATACCATTCCTAATCAATATTAAACAAAGAAAAAAAGGAGCAAAAAAATTCTACAAAGATAGCTCATATCTCATTCATGAAATTGCAATTTAAGAGGATATCTTCCAATTATCTAAACATGAAACCGAAATCGACGAACAAAATGCCGTTTGCATTATTCTTTTTTTCAATTGCATTTCTTCTTCACAATGTATTCATAACAGTTTTTTTCCGATTGTCAGAAGTCACGATACCAGTTCTAACTGAATTATTGGGTTGATTAGCGTTTTTTTTTTAAAAAAATAATTTAGATTCTATTCCAATAAACAAACTGATTAACTGTATTTTTTTTTTAAAGAAACAAGAATTGCATCTGGATTATGGCAAACATTTGGCAATAATCGACCAGATTTTTTTTAATACTGCATTTGTAAAAAAAAATCATAATAAAAAAAAGATTTTTATATATCTAATTAACATCAATATTATCTCTGAATTGAGAACTTCGAGATCAGCTCATAAGAATAATTGTGAAATTAGACGAATTTCTTTAATGATAATCATATCAAATAACAATAAATAATAACATATAATCATTACGTAGGATTTAATAACAAACAATAAAAAATATGTTATTAAAAACACATTTTTGAATAAAAAATTATATGAAATCTCTCTAAAACGAAGAAATTATAAAGTGACGAGACAATATTTTGATACTTCTTTGAATCCAAAGGCTAATTTAATAAATAATAGTGTCATTTATCAATTTTTTTCATTAGTGTAATACAAGAATGCTAGATAAAAGCATTTGTTATTAAAGAAATTCGACTCATTTCTCACTTAATAATTATTCTTATGATCTCAAAGTTCTCACGTCAGAGATAATATTGATAACAACTAGATATATAAAAGTCTTTTTTTATTTTCAAACCAACTCTAAATTTCATAGAATCAAATTTTAAAATTACCTTATAAGATGATTCATTATGATTACGTACAAACTTCTCTGAACTCGTATTCGTGAACAATGTTAAAATCCACTATGTACTCAGGAACATTATTATGGCAGATACCTTAAGACTTCCCTCAATATCTGAGAATATGCTGACCATGAATAATTATATCGCTTACCTCAACTATACGTAAATCCCACGTGAATGTATGTCCCTAAATTGAAATTCATCTTCATTCATTCTGCAATGTAATCATTACGATTGTGGCGCTAACGTATTTAACTGACTTCTCTTGTAAGGTAATATATATGGTAAGGTGGTGATTTCTAATGAATGAAGAGTATAAACTGTCGAGTATTGATTCTTCATTGGAAGCAAGTTATATCGATGTCATTACTTTAAATATATGGCATGCCAAATTTAAATGAATCTCTAGCTCTAAAGGTCTTATTTCACGTGGTAGAACTGGGAAAATTCCACTGGAAAAATGGCTGCATTATTTTATACGGCCGAACTGTGAGATTCCAATGGTATGTAGCTGTGTATTTCAAGACGACTTTGGAACAAAACATTCGGTAGCAGCGTTTTATTGAATGAAACAAAGTGAAGAATGCCGCAGCAAGGATTCTCTATACAGGCTTGGAGAACAGCAATTCGGTTTTTTCGATAGTAGCCAATATTGACAATCGATATTTACAGTTGGATGCAAGACTGATTATGAATGGATGGGGACTTATCTGTGTATTAATTCAGTTTTTACTTTCTAGATACAAAATAGCATTGCATTCGTCAAAAAATACGAACTCAAAATTTTGATAAATTTAGTTTTAGACAGTACGAGTCAAAAAAAAAAAAAAAAAAAAAAAACCTCGCTTTTTGAAATTATATCTCCCTTTACTTATGAGCTCCCCTTTACTTACGAACTTGTGTATACAGCTGACAAGTGATTAAGACAATATTTCACGAAAAGGCTTTCAAATTATTATCTCTAGCTCTAATAAAGACAAACTTGTGTGCATGTGTGTTGTACTACGTACATGCTGACACTCTAAAGAACAAATCGCTGGTTTATGGGCAACCAAATTCGATACAAACACATGCACACACATATTTGTTTTTAGAAGAGAGGAATCTCGAGGAAATGCATTAAGGTCATAATATTTAATGAAACTTTTATCAATAATTAATCCAGACGAATCAACTAGTAGCCAAAGGCGGCTAATTACATAATTTATCTGTTCATCTGCCAGCCAATATACAAGAAATACAAAATAGAACTAGCAATTAATTTACTTTGGATTTCAGATAAGTATTAACTCATTAACTATGTCATAACCGAAGAGCATCAAACGCTCATTTAATGAAACTACGGTGAGTGACCCAGACATCTAGGTATCACTGTTAAATTTCTTTTCCCTTTCGTTAGAAGTGGTTTATTGAATATTCATGACGTGAGAGCTTTTTTGTTAGAAATACTTGTCCAAATAGTTTTGAGGGATATTTTCTGAATATTTATAAAGGATGTCCGATCATACATTTACGTAATACCCATAAGTTGGTTCCTTTTTCTTATATAAAGCTCTTAGTTTAGTTTAGTTTAGTTATATTAACGTCCCGTTTAAAGCAACACTAGGGCTATTTTGGGACGGACCTCGTCATTTTGAACCGCGGTCAGATGACGAAGACAACACCAGAGCTGGCACCCCCCTCTCCACACCACACCAACGGGAGGACGTTTGGCCCTGACGGATTTATCGTGCAACAGACCCCTTTACACGGCGGTTCTTCGGTGGAATGGGGTCTCGAACCTGAAACCCTACGGCTCACAAGCCAAGACCTTACCACCAGGCCACCACGGCCATAAAGCTCTTAGATACACAGACTATCATTGATGTTTTCTGATGGGTACGATTTTTTTTGAAAGAGATACTTGAGGTACTAGCATTCTGAGGTGCTTGAACTCGAGTTATATTTGCAATGAAAGGGTTAATAATATTCATTTATAAAATATTTATCTCAATTTCTGAGAATATTATACTTATGAAAGAGTTCCTCACGAAGTACATTTCTCCTCCATTATTGCTCTGAAGCCTTGAAAAGTGTGAAAGCGGAGCAATGCTCTAATTTTACTTTATAGCACACAAACAAAAGTGTGCTTTTAAAAAGTGCTTTTTAAGTGTGCTTTTTTCATTTCATTAAATTTATTTACTTTTTAAAAAGCTTTTTATAATTCGAAGAAGAGTTCCCCGGTCTCGAACAAACACGAAACGTCCGTGAACGCACAATTGCTTTACCGAAAGAATGAACAGTCAATTACATTGACATGTTACTTATCTTCAAGGAATGGATTATTTGCTCTCGCAAGGATAAGAAAGGAAACTCGGAATTGGTATAATTGGTTTATGAGATTAGCTCGAAAAGGAAAACAAGGATTTCGCATTTGTCTGAAACGTCAGCTATGGGAGATTTATGATAAGCGGAATGGAATCTTATTACGACGCATGAGAATGGAGATCTTGATATTTTCGAGACTTTTTATGTAAACACACAATAGTTATTCTTATTCCTACATTTCCGCTTTTGAGCATGCAATAACGATAAATCGTGGGAAAATTTAACGGAATTCGAATAAAAAAAGATTTGCATGACTTATCTAAATAAGCAGACTTTTTTTTTGTCATTTCTTTTTTATTGCTTCTTCCATAACCATTCGGTTCTTCAGTATAAAACAATGACAAATCAAACTGCATTTAGTGCAGATTGTCAAAGAATTTTCATAGTAATATATCAATTAAACCTCCAAATGCGTAAGAAGCGATTTCCGCGGGTTGGAAATTAGTTTCTTTTCATTGCATTCTGCAATTTTTCAGGCTTTTGTGCTTATCTTTTATTATTACAGCACTGAATTATACAGGGGCAATTACAGATTAATATTTTACGGGGGGGGGTGATCATTCTTAAAAATATAATCTTTGGCACAGAATTTTTTGATGAAGTTTGAAATTCAATAAAAAGTATCAAATCGGCCAGAATTAAGGCGTGAAATAGAAATTAAGGTCAAACTGTGATGTTATACAACATATAACTTTATTTTAAATTCAAAATTAGAGCTGACATTTTCAGTTAATTTATTTCCTAGACAATAAAAGGAAGTATAGTACAAATCGTTACTTAAACTTCCATTATTATGGTCTGTGTATTTTCTGTAGGCGGTTCAAGGTCTCATTTTCTAATTCGTTATTGGTTGTCTGGTACCTGTAACGCGGTAGAAAATGTGACCTTGAACCGCCTACAGAAAATACATAGACTATAATAATCTTCAGTTACTCCAAACTTGAAATATATAACCATCTATATATAATATAAATAGCATATTATAACTTCGTTGATAATATATAACATATATTGTTCTTTTATAGACAAGCCTTCGAGACTCAACTGTATAGAATACATTATGCCTAGTGTTCATACTTGACATGAGAGTCCTCTGTACTAAATTGAATGTTGATCAATGTAGTTTTTTATTAAATTTTAAAAAGATTGACAGTATAAGACTACATAAAGATGGATCATAAAAATAAGGCAATTTAATTCATTCTTTTACCTAAATGTTTCTAATCAAACCATCATACATAACTCGATCAAATGTGATCAATTTTATGGCAGCATTTCTTCAAGATTAAAAAATATTATTCAAGATTGGGAGGGGGAGTGAGGGGGAGGGGTTCATGACAATCTTTTGTCTCTACCCCAGAAATTATATTGATGTGATATAAATAGAACATGAACAACATTCTGCTTCATTTTCAAAGTATTTGAACTTGTTTGCAAGCGTTGCATTAAAAAAAAAATAGATCGTTAGAAGATTAAGCAATCGGTAATTACTTTAAGAAGAACGGTTGTTACGAAAGAGGAGAATAGTGTTAATCCAATGCATACAACGGTAAAAAACTCTAATTGTCTTATTCCAGTAGATAGGGAAAAACTTAATGAAATAATCACTTTTTTATTTACAAAATATTTTAACCTCTGATCCATTGCAGTGAATTAATGTATTAGTTAAATGTAAATATGGAGTCTAAGTTCTTATAAAGATTTTATTGCTATAATTTTCGGATTAATTATTGCAATTTATGTTGGAACAAAAATATCTTATTTCAAAAGTTACAAATAGATTTTGAATATTTTTAACAAACAATGACAGTTCCTCCAATAATATTATAAAAATCCTTTCATTCTAGACTGTTTCATTATTCTAGACCAGCTGTTTCTAATATTTATTGCATCCCGTGCTCCTTAATCCTAAGCGATCATAAGTCACCTCTCACGTGACAACAATGCTTTGTCAACCACGCCACGTAAAAAAAATCTAGTACCGATAAAGGTTAAATAGTTCTTTATTTTTGTGCAATCCATATTTTTCTTTAGAACAGAATTTTTTTTATTCATAATATTAAAAAATTGGGTTAGCTTTAGATGTAAATTAACTTATTAAAATTTGTAAGATTTATTTTTTTATTTTATATTTTGTACCATTTTTTAAAAAATAACTGAAAAAAGCGTTTGAAATTATTTTGCATAAATAAATGATGAAAGCCAAACGATTACTCATTGTGATAATCAACTGTTCAATTGTAAGTAATTTCAATGTAACCTTTGATCTTTATTTTTATGGAGTCGAGTTTTATAAAAGTAAGTTTTAATGAAGAAAGGTACAATCTCGTATTTAGAGTTGCGTGAAGCTTACCGGGATTTTTAAAAATTAATATTTGTTTAAGACATGGATATATTTTTTTTCCAAAAATTTTGTGCTGGTGAAAGGCATTAAATATTTCATTGGTTTACCCTTTAAATGCCGAGTGTTATTTTTAAGTAAATAAAATCAATTTTGTCTTTTAAGATATTGTGACAATAAGACGGAAATTCTAATTATATCGGTTGCTGTCAATAGGATACATTCCAAAGACGTTTTATTTCGATTAATCAAATAATTGATCAATTTACTATGGAAAAAAGAATAAATTGATATTTTGCTTGTCACTGCATGTCCTTTTTATTTTACTAGTACTTATTCAGAATGTCTCATTTTATTCTGTGATGTTGAAATGAAAGCTGGTACTTGAAAAATAAGGCGTTTAGCCTAAACTTATCGCTTTTTTTCTTCCTTGTTTTACCGAACCATAGACCATCATTGACTGATAAAATAACCACACTTAAAACAAAATATGACTTTTTAAAGTTTTTCCCCATAATTTATTCAAAAAGTAAAAGTTAAAAATATTTGACCAATTTTTGAAACGTCGGGCGCTTAATAGTTAACATTTAATTTTTTGTATTCTTCTTTTTCTTTAGCATACTTTTGACTATATTAATGCCAGTTTTTACATAAATAAAGAAATAAAAAAAAAAACCGAAATTCTACAACTTTTTTTTGTTTTAATCCATTATATTCTGTTTTCTGCAACTACCAACCTTACAATAACATACCTCTGACTTACCCGCTATAAATATTGCTATTTTGACTGCATTACAGTCCATATATGATATCTTTACCGAGAAATATAAATCACATATTTTTAAAGATCAGACACTCAATTAACTTTTAACTTAAGAAAATTCTCAAAAAACTACATTTAACTTTAAATCTAATTTTAAACAGTTTAAGTATTAACGCTTTTTGAGTTTTTTTATAAATAATTTCATAAAAATTATAAAATAAATGCAGTTTATTTCTTAATTCCAATATCTAATTTTCATACTTTCAATAAATCACAAAATGCTTATATAGTGAAATATGTTTTCTCTTCAACATCCAAAACACAGATTATATATTATTCTCCCTCACTTTTTATCGATTAATCAGTTTGATCGACGATCTTGCTCTTGACATTTTAATGCAAAAACCCGCTTAACAACTCTTTAATGGAAAAGTTCCTTTGAAAAAGCGTTTATCCTTCAGCTTTATCATGCTTTTATCCTTCAAAAGAATAACGAACACTCAGAGTTGCGTAGGAAATGATACATTTATCATTGCCAAGATCAGAATAATACATTAGCATTACGAAACAGTATTTGGTAAGCGATAATTCTCAATACAAGTAAGAAACAATAAAATTTTTATTGATGGAGAAGTTACTTTGCATATTCAAAGACTGTTCATACAAGAGCCTGATTGAAATATTTTATAGACAGTTTTATGAGGAAAATAAAACATTTCATGCTAACCTCAACACATTTTAGAATCTGAACTCTAACCTCGAATTTTACGATTAATAACTCCAGAATTCTACACGCTGATGTTTCTGAGTCAAAGTTGTAGCTAGACCTGTTCAGGATAAACAAACGACTAATTTATATCTACTAATCTCTTATTGCGAAATAAACTATCTATATTGCCGGGTTTACAATCGGCCAGTTATAAGACGGCCAGTAGGCAGCGCATGCGTAGAAAGGCTGAAAAATGTTGTTCGGTCGATGGCAAGTAATTGTCCCGACTGGACAAGATGCCGCTATATTGTATTTTTTTCTTGCTGCGCATGCGTTTGTAGAATGTAGTGGTTTTTTTTGGCGTGAAATAAATAATCACTTATCATGGATTAATTCCGACATTTTTTGCCCTTTGTTCTTTCTGATGCGAGGTTGTGTTTTTTTATTTTCATTTTGTTTGCCATTTCTTGTTTATAGTTTTCAAATTTAGGTATGTTAATCTTTTTTTTTTAATTTTTACCATGTTTCTTTGTGTAAATATCCATCATTTTAATACGATACACAGTAAAAAAAAAGAAAAAAAATCAGGAACGCCAAAACGAAATTCATAGCCAAGTACGGAATGCCTGAATCTATCTTACAAAATTTTAGCAAACATAAATCAGTCCCTTTCTGCGCATGTGTTGCCTACTAGCCGTCTTATAACTGGCAGAGGGTAAACACTAACATACGCGGCACAGAAATCGCATCGCTCTAACTACATATTGTCGAATGGTAATGGTCAAAGCGTCATACAAACATTTCAGACAGCTTAATTGAACGTGTTTATAGCTGCACTTAATTTAATCCTTCGCTTAGCTAATTAGCTGCAAAATATTATATGAAATTTTCTGGAAGGGGTTCATTGGGGGTTGTATGCCAAAAAAAAGAGGACTCAGTCCAGTTCCATGCAGTTAGAGGAAAGAAAATATAAAAGATTTCAAGAAATAGAAAGTTTAATCGAGCGCAAAAATAGGCCCAACCGTCGCCAGATAAGTAATTGCAGCAACTTGCCTACGGAAATTGAGTCTCATATCTTTCAAAAAAATACTTTACAAGACTCAAAACATTATTTTTTTAATGATATTAATTTGAATTCCTTATAATTTTTACTCCTTAACTTTAATAACATTTTTAAATTTAATTTGACACGTAATCTTTTTTTTTTTTGAAATGTTATGAGGGAATTCAAACTCATCCATCAAAAAATTCAGTCGTGTATTTTTGACGATTACTAACTCCGTAATAGGATTTTTACTTCTACTTTTATTACATATATATACATTTTTGAATTTAAAGTAAACTGATTCAATTGAAATTCATGTTTTACGGTCGCATCAAATTACATTCCATATTAATTCATTTAACAGCTTTAAAAAAAACCAGTAATCTAGACGAACAAGCTGGTCGCCCAAGGTTGCTAGTTAAGAAATAATGAGCTAAATCTCATGCTATAGAATATTTGAAATACCATCTCTTGAAACAGTAATTCTAGGGATAATAATACAAGAATAAGGTTTATTTCAAAACAAAAACGTATCCAGCATGAAAATCGTTCTTCCCTGAGGAATTCGAGAACCATTCAAGTCTTTTTATTTCATTTAACCACTTCGTGCTTTATCTTTCCTTCGAGCTGAAAACGGCTGCTATCCAACCATTCCACTGATAGTTAACCATCTTCAAATATTTACCATCATCCACCGAAATTTGTGGAAAAATGGTATGATTCCGAAAGGTTTATATTTCAAAGGAAACTAGCCAATATTCATTTAATATAAAGATATAAAAAAATTCCTGATTTAATGGGCTTCCAATCAAACGATGTAAATACGGGAAAAAAATTTAATTATTTCCATTTAGCTTTTAACCTTATTAATAAATCGTTTGGACAAAAAGAATGGCTATATAATTATTTCTATTAATAATAATGTCTGTGTTTTGTCACTTTAATGGCCATACCATTTGATCTACATTTAATTGAAATGTTTGGCAATCATTCATTTCGGTGACCAATTAGTTGCCAAGTAATAAGGCGGTTAATATATAATAAGGGAAATTTTAGAATAATAAGATTATATGATAGTGGAACATAAAAATGCCTACATTGTTCAGAAATATTCGTCGTTTTGAAAACCACTCCAACGGTAAATCAGTTCTTGCTATATGTATGTGAGCACCTTGTTCAAACAAAATGTAGAGCAAGCATTGACTGCTTTCCAAAAATTTTCTGAGATTCTTCTATTCTTCTCGATAATTGTGAGGAATAAATTTTGATAAACCATAGATAATATTTCAGTTTTTCAATGCTGCTATACATCATCTAGTTACAAGAACGTACAAACGTAAACAACTGCAAGTTACATCTCACTTAAAAATGGACTTGAAGCATCTAAAATGATCTATTAGCAAAGTTAGGATAAAAGGCTGCGAATCTGCTTAACTAGTGCTTTATCATTATTATTTCTAAAAATATTCAGTTATGAAATTACCCAACTTATTTGTGCCCACCCTTTGTTTGGTAGTGATCCAGGAGATTGAAAATTTTGCGTTTCCATTTCCCCCCTCCATATACCATTCTATTGTGAAAAATATACGGCAGTCATAAATGGCTTCTCAGACTTAGTTCAATAATATATTATTTGCATAAACTTTAATTCACTATTGATTAAGCTCGACCGTTGAATAGTTTTGTTATGTCATTGTGATGAAACAGAAAATTACAAAAAATATACTCAGTGTTTCATCAGATAAACAAGATCCTTTAAGGGATAATATTAAAGAAATTGAAACCTACGTCATCAAGAAAGGGGTGAATAATGAATTGCAATATAGTTTCAATTTGTTCTTTTGCTGTTTAGAGTCAATGGCTTACAATCCTATTAATCGTCGATATAATGAAATCTGATAAACAACGTAACGAACAAAATATGAAATACTGAAATTATTTGATGAATCCCTGCTAAAAATAAAAGAAATGTAGCATTTATGTTGGTTCTACACAGGACAGACTGTTTAATATACAGTTGCCACATTTGACATAGATATTGTTACGAAATTGCCGGGGGGTTCGTTTGGATAGTGGGAGTTATATGGTGTAGAGAACGCTCAATCACCAGGCGGCAGTAGAAAATAAAACAACTACGTTTATTTACAGGAAGACACACAGGACAGCACAAAGACGACAACTATATACAGCACATAAGACGATTATCTTCAGCCGAGTCGTGCAACATACAACAACATACACAGCAGCTCTACTCCGTCGCTGCTCAGCTAGTCCCTGGAAGGCGAGTTCTTCACCGTCGCTTCCGACTACTCTTAGACTTCACTGGTCCACGACTCCAATTCACGACCGGTTCACAATTCCTCTGCTCTGCTCTGCCGCTTCCGACTTCTCCTCAATTCACCACTGCTCGGCAGCTGCGGGTGCTTCCTTTTATAGGTCTCAGGAGGCGGGGCTAGACGCCTCTCAGCCAATCAGGGACGTTCGAGGCGTAACTCCGTTCCTACTGGACGGATCGGGAAAATTCTCGATGTTTCGGGTATAATCTATTTTGGCGCCGAAGTCGCCAAATTTGTTGCCAAGTCGCCAAATTTATCGCCAAGCTCTGGGATCACCTATGGAACCCACTATGCTGGAAAGCCGCATCACAGAATCGTAACAATATTCTTTAGAGAGTGGGATAGTGCATCTCGTCATTGTTTTAAAATATTCATTAAAACTTTTATTAATTAAGATTAATAGTTAATAAAAATCAAGGATTCATGAAGTTATCAATCAAATAGCCAAGGCGCCTATCTGCAATAATTACCGAAAATTTTATTACGCAACAGTAATTTTTGTATAATTTAAAACGTATTTTTTAGTGATTCCATTTAATCACCGAACAGTGTTTTCTAAATTTTGACTGTTTAAAAAACCGGTGAAGAATTTTTAGCAATGCTTTTCTTTATTATGATGAAATTCAAAACGTTTTAATCGCTTCATATTATTTAAGCTTCTTATTTTTCTTTCTTCAATATTTTCTTCCATTGTTTAGAGATCTAACGAAAATAAAATTATTTTCATTTCTGCGTAGTTTGCATGCAGAATAAGAAAGTGAATTTCCAATTCAACGGAAGACAACGTGCAATTAGAAAATAGATTATCCAGATAGTTACGTTTTTTAATGACACTCTGGTGTCTTGGGACACGACTCTAATAAAAATTTTACTATTCAAAATAAACAGAACAGGTGTAAGGCTATTAAAATATTGTTTGAATCTCTATCACAATATGTACAAAAATGTTGTGTTGAAGGAATCATGAACATCAAGATTTAACTGACAAACCATCTGATCGAAAAAAAGCGGCAAGTTATTTTATAAGTTAAGAATTCTTCATAGCAATAGCGTTTATTAAGTAGAATTCGTTTTTATTGCTTTTGAAAAAAAAAGAATTATCTTATTTAATTCGCAAAACTAAAAAAAAGTATTAAGCGAAAGCTACGTAGCCCCGGCAACTAATTTGATTTTCCTCTAGTACTTTATTAGGAGTAATTACCGCAAATGGCTTAAAGTATATTAAGAGATCCAAATAAATAGGAAGGCTAACAATGCACTCTCCACGGTGAAAATAGTAATTCTGTGAGAGTAATGTTTTTGGGGTGGAGCACTGCTGTGCTCTTAAGGATATCGTGCTCTGAAGTTAATTATTAAAATAGTAGAATGCACTCTATTACAAATTATGTAGGATTGAAATAAATTACAGATCGTGAGTTTTCTTTCATTAACCGGAATCTTACATATATGGTTCAAGTTTTTGCGATTTAGACTAAAAAACAGAGTAATCAATTAACATTAAGAAGTATAAAAACATTAGTTTATAAAGAAAAGTTAATAGGATCGTTGATTGAAGTTAAGTGAATAATTTTTTTTTACTAAAGTGAAATCTATTAAAAAATCCTTTTACACTGTAAATATTTTTTTGTTTTGTTTTGTTTATTTCGCCTTAAAATCTTTTTCCATTTTTTTTGTCAAAATCAGTGCTGAATTATACATGAGTAAAAGACGAATTAATAATAATAATAATAATAATAAAATGGTATCTACAAAACAAACTTCATAAGATTATTATTAATTAAAATAGTGAAAATATTTATTTAACTTGCTAACACATTGAAGGAAGCGTAACAAATTTTGTAATTATTTTGTTTATCTTGTGACTTTATTGGATCAAACTGAAATAAAATTTGACTCCCATGAATGTGAGAAGCATTTAGCAATTCAGACATTTAGTTCACTTTTATTGCTGCAACGATTTTTTACAGACTGGCCTGAAATTATAGATTTAGGATGAAAATAAAGCTCGCTTTCATATAATAGTATACGATTTCCTACGTTTATAAAATACAAAATTAAATAATTAAACTTAGCTAAGTTATATTTATGATTCATTCTGAAGCAACACGGAGACTATTTTGGGACGGGTATCTCAATTCTGAACCATGATCAAATGCTGAGGACGATGCATGAAATAGCATCACCTCTTTGCATTTCTACACCAGCTTGCGGGAGGACATTTGGCGCTAATCGATTCAGCTTGCATTTTCTTACGTGGAACAAGGTTTCGACTCTGTAACTGTCCAGCCTAGAAGCTCAGATTTTATCACTTAGCCACAGTGGTCCACTAATAAAAGAAAAACACTTTTTATGTCCTGTATCACGTATTACTCATTCGTGATTAGAGAGCACATTTTACCCACTATTAATGAAGTATGGTTCCCAAAATATTTAAAAGAATTTAATTAAAAAATTATTTATTTTATTCCTAGTAAGCGAAACAATGAGTTTCAGTCTTTATTTATTATTACTAATATACACCATTGAGAAGAATGTCAATTTGTAAGGTACGGATAGCGTTCACCAGTGTCTGTCTTAATTATTCATGAATGAAGTTCCCGTTTAATGCACTAGAATACATAATAGCTGAATTAAAACCGCAAGCATTGATCAATGTCCAATTTTCAACTAAAATTTTACCTATATTTCTGGCGGCATACCAAAAGGCGAAAGGCATCCGTCTGTTTGCAGGTATAAAGACCCCCTCCGCCAATTCCTTCTATAGTTTCATAGGAATTGGAGTATGAAAATAAATGTTGAAGTGATTGAGATACGAGTTTTCATCAAGGTGTCACAAGTTTAGTTTTAAAAATGCCCACTTTTTACGTACTATTTCTAGTGCTGTTGCAACTCTTGAAAAACGTTTTAGCACAAAAGTATTCTGTTATGACGTGATAATTCACCTGATTTAAATTGTCTTCCTAACTTTAAGAATAAAGGAGTAATGGAACAATGAAAAATTCAATCTAATGTTATTTTCATAACCTCAGAGTGGATGGTCTATCTATAAATTCGGCTAAGATTTTCCATCTGCGTACAATATATTTCTCACCCGTTTCAATCCGATCAAAACTGTTTGAATTATTTTGATCACAAAATAACATGGGCAAAGTGGTATATGCATAGATAAGAACTTCTAGGTCCTACAGGCTATGATTGTGAAAATCTGTAGAATTTTTTTTCTTTGAAAATCATTTCCCGAGAATTACTGCTATAGGAAGGGAATGAACAAGGAATCCACCCAAATCAATCGCATTATTTTGGTTCATTAAAATTATGAGATTTTTTTAAAGTTGCCTAAATTTGAATGTATAAAAATAAGGAATTCATAAAAATAGTTTAAAATAATTTACTTTGACTTATTATTAATTAAAATAAATTTAAAAATTAGTTTAATAAAAAATTATTTTTTAAAATTCTTTAATAAATTTTATAAATTAATTATCAAATTATTCGAATTTATTTGAAAAAGTAAAAAAATGGTAAGGATGTAAAAGGAATCGAGGTCAAGATATGTTTGTCATGCACTGATTAGCACTACCTCTTAAAATGGAACTGCTTCATAGTTGCAGATTAGAGGAAATTCAGTCTTGTTTCAATGACATTTATTAATAATAAAAAAAATCTGTCGCGCTTAATTTTATGCCTATTCTACTAAAAAATAAAACTATTTACTGTATATTAACATTTTAAATTTTGTTTCACGTAATAAAGTAACCTTTTACTGTTACTTTGGATTAATGTAATCTGAACGGAATGTTGGCATTGCTGTGTTTCAGCACAAGCGGATGAAAAAAATAATAATAAATAAACAGTCATTATTTCGAAAACTTTTTAAGCAGAAAATAGAGTTCTTTATATTCTCATTTAAAAAAATGATTTCTAAAACTACCCAGATGCACCAAATCTAAAAATCCGGTTTTACAGCAGATAGAACGATTCAGATCTTTTCCAAGATTGTCAATGGTGCCTAAAAATAAGCTTTCAGAAATCAAGTTTTTAAAATTAATTGGGTTATTCAGTGAAAAAAAAAGACATCATTCCCAATTAAAACTGTTCCATATGCAATGAATATTAAAAATTCTAGACAGAACTTCCTCCCAAAGAAGACGTTGCATTTGAATAATATGGACTTGTTTTTCGCGACCAGACCGCCCAGATCGCTAAAAGAAAAACAACGAGCGATCGGGATGACGCAACAACCCTTGTTTACCAAACTGCAACCGAAAAAAGAGGAAAGAGGAAGTGAAGTAACAGTCTGATGGGAGAGGCAACGCGGAAGAGGCGATTCTCACTTCCCGGCAGATCACCAAGCGAACGAAGTGGCACATGATCTTTGAAGAAAGAAAACAATAATTAAACAATCATTCATTTGCGTTGTGATTTTTGACACGCCAGTAATCGGAACCAGGGTAAAAAGGATAAATTCAAAGCTCCATGAAACACAATTCATTTTGGTTTGTTTAGTTAGATAGACATTCCGTGTCGAAGTTACTCAAAAGTTAAGTTCGAGTAAACCTAGCAATTTCTTATGGTAGTCAGATAATAAAGATGACATTTTAGCTGACAGCACCTCTTTAAATTTCTATACCATACTAGTACGCAAAAGTTCGACCGTTGGAGTTTGTAATGACTTGATCCTGACCGACCAAATAAGAGGGTAACGTTTAAAGACAATTTATTTATTTACAGCCTTATGCACATAAGAACATATAACTCGTTCTCATATAGGTTAATATGATTGATAATATTTACAACTCAGATGAAAGTTAAACATGAATAGTTCCTCGATTCATTCGGAGTAACAACCTCCCAAGAAAAGCTGACAGGCTGTTAGCCCATCCAACTATTGCAGGGTTAGCTCTAGGAATCCCCCGAGAGAATCAGAAGTCAGAATCACACAGATCTTCTCCAACTTCGTCTCAAAACGACTCTCTCTCCTCTTCCAAAAATCTCGAGTTTTATTTTCCGTCAAATCTCCGCCTCTCATTTTCACACTGGTGCACTTTAGCTCCCTGTCACCCAATAGCTGTTCAGAAAAATTCTCAATGGTCTCCAGTCAATCGTTGGAAAGTCCATTAATGATCCATCCTCGTAGCTGACCCTTCACAATGAAAAAATATTTAACATCCGAATGGTTGACACTCTTCCTCTTTGAAGATACGATTTATTTCCTTGAAACGACGAAAAACGTGCGTTTGGTTCTTTATCTGGACACAGCTAATGACCAGATAACCCTACTAGGGGAAAGGATCCCCCATCTGGCAGTCTGGAGGCACTTAACAATGTGGGGGTGTTACACAGTTGATGACACAGCTGGCCGGAAATGCCTGTGGGAACCAGGAAACGTTTACAGGTGTCTCAGGGCAAGGCAGCTGAATCTTTACATGTTTGTCTTTTACAAGGTTTCCATGTACTGTTATTTCAGTATCCTGAGAATACCATTTTTCGACTATTCTATTTCACCAAAGGGCGAAACCCGGAAAGATGAGCATATTTCATGAATTCTTCGTCATTCTTTGATCCTGATTTTCGCCCTATTAGAAACTTTTCCGTTCAATTTTTTTATGTGTATGTGAGTGTCATGTCGCTTCTGATCGTATTATTTTATTTTAATTCAGAATTTATTTATTTTATTTCCGCGAATAATCCGAGTTTACTTTATTGTTAAACTAGCCACCTTTGGCGACCAGCCGGTTCGCCAATCTTAATGTTCGTTAAAATTTTAATAATTAAATATTTTATGCAATTCCAACTTTAATAGATTCTTCATCAAAATATTTTTAAACTTCAAATTTTGATAGCCATATAATTCACTCATAATATTATAAAGGCCTTCAGTCATAACGTGATATGTATCTCTCTAATTTTCTGTTACCCCTCGTAGAATTTATGCTTTAAATTAAAGTGTAAAGGATTAATCTGCAATTAATATAATAATATTTTTTTACTGAAACAAAGCATTTTTTTTAATAATATGATTACTGATAATAGAGTCACTGAGCGTTTAAACTTTATGGGCACTAAAGAATATCTTTCTTAATTTATGTAATATCTCAAGAATTTGTCAACAAAATTTTCTCAGATTCATCATGAATGGATCGTATCATTAACAATGTTTCATTTTAAATGCATCAAACACTAAGAAAATAAAATGAATCGTTTAAAATAATCGGTCGAAAACAGGTTTAAAAAAACTACTTAAAAAACGATGTACTTAAAACTATAAGCATATATAAAAAAATATATAACTAACATAAATACAATTTAATTACAAAAGCATGCAACTAACCTAAAAATAATTTAAATCATTGTAAACAGGTTAAAAAAAACTACTTAAAAAACGATGTACTTAAAACTATAAGCATATACAAAAAATATATAACTAACATAAGTACAATTTACTTACAAAAGCATACAACTAACCTAAAAGCAATTTAAATCGTCCGTTGATAATGGTTGCCATGCCAACAATCAGAACACAGTGCGCATGCGTGAATTTTCTTCGCCTTTTACGGTAACGCAAATGCGTGAATTTTTCTACTCTAGTTGGGGTAACGCTATGCAGATTAGACATTTTTAATTTCCTTTATTCTGTGTTATTTTAATTCAAAAGTACTTCAGAATGAATCTGAAACATGGATTAATTAAAAATGTTTAATTTTAAATGCATCAAACATTAAGAAACTAAACAGAATCGTTTGAAATAATCCGCCGAAAAATATTAACCCTAGCCTCATTACTGTTTGGAGAAAAAAAAAATGCTGAAGCCTTACTCATTTGGCGGTGGGGAAAATGGAAGATTTTTTTGGCGGGAAAGTTAGTTTTTAATTAATAATTAAAATTCTAATTAAAATTTCAAAAAAAGGGACCCCAGGTGCACATTCCCGACCTCTAAGGTATACATGTACCAAATTTGGTAGCTTTATGTCAAATGACCTGGCCTGTAGAGCGCCAACACACACACACACACACACACACATTGAGCTTTATTATAAGTATAGAAGATATAGATGTAAACATCTCCCGCTTTCATCTTTCCTCTCACTCTATTTTGACGAAGTAAACCATGTGCATGCGCAGAAGTGCAGCGGGTTTTAGAATCCTTTGACGAACAATATAGAGTTAAGGGTTGTGTTGCTTGTTGGATGGAATCAAGTCCATTCTCCACACTTAAACCAGCATTTTACAAAAGATGTCGATAAAGAGAAGAGATTTTTGAAATACCGAATATAGTTGAAATTGAAGAACTATAATTTTACCGAATCGAAAAAGCTATCTTCGTTTGGATGGAGATAAATAATGTTAGGTTTTCAATGAGTTAGAAAGTTTTAAATTTTAAAATCATTTATCAAATTAATTAACTTTAAACACTTCTTTTCTTTTAAATATAACACGGCTATTGGTTCTTTAAAATATGCTGCGATTTACAAATCTGTGTGCTATTAAAATATAGGATAATTCAAAATGAATATAGCGATTATAAACGGCTATAACTATATAACGAAAAAGAATTTATCAATAAGATTAACACAGAATATAGACGGAACTTCAAAATTTCCCATGTCCAAAACAATTGATGAATTCAAAGTATACATTTGTAATGCGCTTGCGTCGGTGACTGCAGGCATGCTTCAGAATGTATGGCGTGAAATGGACTACTTCCTAGATATTGTCCGTTGACCAAGGGAAGTCACATAGAACATCTACAAAATTTCGAAGTTCAGTTTACATTATGTGTTAATCTTATCGATGAATTTTTTCATTAAATAGTTATAGCCGTTTGCAATCGCTATATTCATTTTGAATTACCCTGTATATGCTGTGCTGCTATAAACAAAAGATCTAGTTTTTTTAAAAAAAAGCGTTTAAAAATAATCATGCAAATTTTAACGTGTTATATTTCATTTTTTATTTGACATTCGATATTTCTGTAATTTAATATAATGTTGTTGCAAAAATTGCTAATTAGTTTCTTGACCTTTGTTTCGTATTTTGGTAGTTTTACATTTCGTGTTATTCAATACTGATGCCAGTTTCGTTTGTTTTTATTTTGTAACTTTATTTCTCTATTGAAATTCCCCACTGTCTGTCGGTATCTTATATCGTCTGGGTAGACTGAGTCGGTGTGGGGTAAAATAAATTACTTTTCTTACATGCATATCGCAATCTAATCATCTGCAATAGGAAGAAGGAAATCTACGTGTGTTAAAAACTAAACTATCACTTCAAACGAATATTATTTTAGAGAAGTTTCTCCCTTCCTTCAGGCTTTGTTATGCGGTCAGAAA
This sequence comes from Argiope bruennichi, assembly GCF_947563725.1. Classification (NCBI taxonomy): domain Eukaryota; kingdom Metazoa; phylum Arthropoda; class Arachnida; order Araneae; family Araneidae; genus Argiope; species Argiope bruennichi. The sequence continues at coordinate 66,153,619 of NC_079154.1, forward strand.
ATCCACGCCAGGCCCAAACGAACCGAAAACTAATCAAAGATTCTGGCTGAGATTCGAAACACGTCACCGAAAGACTGAGGGTATAATTAGAATTAATGAAGTTGACAACCCAGCTGTAATGAGAAGCTGCAGCGAATAAATGGGAAATTAATGATTTGCTCAATCAGACTTCCTCGTGTCTCTGCTGCGGTTTCTCTGCTTTTTTTCAAACTCCATTAGGCACTTCGAGGAAAAGGGTTTTCGAAAGTGGTTTATTTATTTTATGATCGGTTTTTTTTTATGGGTGAGAAAATCATTTTCACACAATCGATTTAACCACGAAGTTTTGCCTCTCCCCCTTCTCTCTCTCTCTCTCTTGATGGATGTTTGAGAACGGAACAAGAATAATTAGGTTTCCGATTTCTAAGAATGACAGCTTTATGAGACCGGGACAACTTGCTTAAGGGGTCAAAAAATTTCTAATAGAAATCATAAAAAAAGTAAAATAGGGTGAAGAGTTTTAAAAATAATTGGAATTATTTACGATTCTTATTAGGCAAAACTTCTTATTTTGTCACTCTAATGAGATAAAAATAAAGTGCAAGATGGATTTTAACCATTTACATTCGGACGGCAAATTTTAATCATAAAATGTAATGTTTTAATATATATATATATATTATTTTATGTGAAGCTGAATGTAGTTTTGAAGACAGTGAAAAGCCTTTTTACATTTTAAAATTAATTTTAATATCCATTCCGGAAAAGCATAATTCTGATAGGGAAAATATTTCTTCGTAGTGCTAATATATTAATAAGATTCTAATGGGGATTTCTGACGCATGTCAATCACAAGTAAAGGAAACACAGGGATCTTTTAAAAAGAATTTTCCTATCCCTTCAAGCGGAGCGTGAGAATGTGTCGACGTTTAGCCTATTTAGCAATTTTATAAAGCTTCTCTTGAATTAATTAAATAGAGAAAGTGGAATTGGATCAAGAAATAAGAGAATGAATTTATTATGGGCTAAATTAAGATAAAATTTTGGAAATTAATTAAATTGAAATTAAGAGTTAAAATATCATTATATATATATATAATGATATTTTAAACTATTAATTTCAATTTAATTAATTTCTAAGACTTCATCTTAATTTAGCCCATAGTAACTTCATTCTAAAATATTCTCTTATTTCGTGATCCAATTCCACTGTCTCTACTTAATTAATTAAGGAAAGTTTTGTTAAATTGTTGAATCAGCTAAAATCTAACTTTCCCACACTACGCGTGAAGAGATAACATACCGCTGATCAAGCAAATTCTTTTTTAAAATCTCCCTGTGTTTCCCCTACCTTGTCCACCCGTGTAATGAAAATCCCTATCGAAATCTCATAATACATTAGCTCTGTAAAGAAGTATTTTCCCTATCAAAATCATAGGTTATATAAGAGCAGGGATAAAATGTCCAAGAGCTTTTTCCTCATTCCTTTCTGTGTCCTCGTCGCTTGTACATATGCTTGCTTCTTCAAAATGAATAAAATGACGTCACGAAATTAAAAGTATCTTCATTGTCTTCAAACTGCATCATGCTTCACAACAAATAATATTATATATATATATATATATGTGTCTGTGTGTGTGTGTGTGTGTGTGTGTGTGTGTGTGTGTGTGTGTGTGTGTGTTGACGTTTAGCCAATTTAGCAATTTTATAAAGCTTCTCTTGAATTAATTAAATAGAGAAAGTGGAATTGGATCAAGAAATAAGAGAATGAATTTACTATTGGCTAAATTAAGATAAAATTTTGGAAATTAATTAAATTGAAATTAAGAGTTAAAATATCATATATATATATATATAATGGAATTGTAACTTATTTTGAGAGAACAGAATTCAAAACGAGAGAAACACCGTTCATATTACATGGGAATATTACATTTAGGCAAGAACGCTATATTCTAAGAGAATTATAATATACTTGGCGGCGAATATCGCTGATGGAAAAGCAAAGAACGACTGCCATAATAACAAAGAATCTAAAGATTAGCAAGCTTGATGATTTCATATATATGACAATATCAGAACTAAAGCTATAACTCTTCCAAAATAATATGAAATTAAATTACTTAAAGGAACTAAAATAATCTTGATGAACAAGTTGAACGGTTGACGATTGTCCTTGACGATGTCCCTGAGCTTAAAGGCTAATTAATAATGATTTTTTATATAAAAAAATAGAAATTGTATATTTTTACAGTCACAATATTAAACATCTCGTTAAAATATAGAAACCAAAAATTTTAAGTTGCTTTTTGTTTGACAGTTTTCATGTTTCAAAAATATTCTTGCGGTTACTTTAAATTCCCTCAAGATTAAATCATAAGAATTGAAGTATAGATTTTCTCATCTTAAAATTCGCAATTCTAAAAACACCAAAACAAAAATTATTACGATATTTTCAATCTCTTCTTAATGCAATTATGAGAGTAACAAGTACGTTTGATATAAAGAGGTATAAAAATTATAACAAATACTATATTTGTTAAATATTTCAGAGATTTTCAACATATAAATCTTTTATTTCTGATGAGTTATTACATAAACAGAGTTTCAATAGAAATCAAAAGCTATATCAGATCTTAAATTTATATTAATCTAAATATTTAATTATTCGCACTCGTAAATATATATTTTCATTAGCATAGTCCCCCCCCCCGGGTGGAACTTAGATTTTGGAAAAGATAAGAAAATTTTCTATTACATCAGAATAACGGTTTTAAGCATCCTTATCAGAAGCGGGGCAATTATAATTATTTTAGATTTTTATTAACAATTTTGTAAATTATTTATTAACAATATTATACAGTTTCACAAAATTATGTTCATTCTGATTTTAATTGATAAAGCAGAATAGTTTTTATTTATAAATAATTTGTTGACAACAATTATTAATTTTCTTTGTAAGACGAAACATCAAAAGTCTATATCCACATGACTAAATATACAGCAATCCATGAATGAATCAAGATATCAGAAACATTTAAGTGCATATAGTTACTGATTAATCGGAGTAATGGCTGCTCTAATCCATTACGCCGCATGCATAAAAATAAAATACATTACATTAAAAATGTTAAAATTATTCATTAAATATTTACAATATCTGCTTAAATCACATTCTTCGTAATAAATTGTTCATAAATTTTAAAAATACAATTTAGTGAAAGTGATTTGGCTTGTTTCGCCGTTAAAGAGAAATATAAATTAAGCGAGAATACATTTATTTAAGCAAAAAAGAATGTTAATGATTTTACTTAATCACCAAATGTTAATAAAAATTCTAATTCATGCACTTTCACGTCATTAAAATAAAGAAATCTATTTATAATAATTTAAGAGAAAAAATATTTAATTGAAAATTTATTTTAAGCACTTTAATAAGAATAATTCAACAAGAAAAAAATTTGTCGTATGCATAATGTCGATTTTCACACAATTCGATAATTTTATACATAATGTCGTTTTATAATATAATAACATAATGTCGATGTATACATATATGTATAGATGTACACATATATGTATAGATGTATACATATATGTATACATAATTTCGATACATGTTGAAACAGACTGAAAAAGACAATGGAACAGTTAAATCTCTACAAACCTCAACTTGTATCAACCATTTAATAACCTTATATATCACTTTATATACAAAAATAAGTCAAGGCAAGAAAATTCCAATCCCATCCGCTATCAGTTGCATTCACAACATGCTGATTTTCAACAGCAAACAGCGATGAAGCAAATTCTGCGAAACTTTCTTCTTAACAAGAAGAGGCTCTTGGCTGGAAAGCTGCCATTACAACAATTCAAGGGCAACAACAATGACACATAATACATAAAAATACTCCCCATTATACATAAGTGGCGTTCGCATAAGAAGCTTTTGGTATTAACGTTCAAATTACTTTTTAATTTACACTAAAAAGGGAAAAAACGGAAAGAAAACTCAGACACATAAAACACAATACAAGAGAATCATTCGTTTCTCTCAGGTAACAAAACACATTTTTATAACAGCTATAAAAAGTATCTTTAAATCTTTTTTTTCCTCTAGAATGACAAAGCCGAATGGGTTTCATTGAGTAGGCACTAGAGATTAAACGAGTTTGCAGTTAAAGGCTTTGCAATTAAATTGCAAATGCAGTGAAAGCTTCATATTTAGTCTGAATTGGAAAAGGCCTAAAAGCTGCTATCGATTTTCCCTCATTCCAATGCTATAACTATGAACCTTATCATTAAACAGCTTTTAGGCTGCAACCCTTTCTGTTTTCCACATATAATCTTCAAAGGAAATTAACCCTTTGGGAATATTCTTTTACAGGGAAATCTCGAAGGTAGAAGTAGTTATAACGATGAAAGCATTTATCTTTGTGTGAGATATGTTTCACTAAATTCATTTTGGTCAGGACTGTGTGAGATCTGTTACCATCTTTCTTCTTTTCACCGACATTCTATTACCCATTATTATGTCCTTAATTTATCATAATTCTCTATGCATTATCATTATTTTGCAAGTATGGATATCAAGCAATAGGAAATTCCTGGGTAATATGTTTCCAGTGGATGAGAAAAGAACAATGACAATTTTTATACCTTATGCACAATTTTTGTCTCATTTATAAACAAATATTTATTCGGCTAATGTTCTTTGCTACAGTAGAAAGTATTTAAGCAAACAATGGTTTTTGAAATAGTTATTCGATTGGCTGGCAGAACTTACATTAGATTTTCTTCAGGTTTTATTGCCAAGGGAAATCCGAAATTAATCTCATTTTTATTTAAATTAATAAAATGTTAAATAGAAAAATATACGAGTAAAGATTTTTTTAAATATAATTCTAAATATTTTTTTCGACATTTGTAAACAATAATAAATACGAATAGGTAACTATCATTGCTAATTTAACTTTTACATAATAAACATACAAGTTTTAAAATATGAATTCCCTCATACAAAAATCAGTTACAACAAGTATTTTTTTTATAATTTTAGACTTAAATAATAATAAAACGAACGAAGTAATGTTATTATTTATATTTAATCCTTTGCCCTCGGATAGTTGCCTCTCACTCATCATTCACGACGCTGCATCATTTTGACATTTTAATTATTTTTTAATTTGTATTTATAGGTATTAAAAATACCTAAAGAATGGTAAAAAGATGTAGATTTATTTTTTCCAAGGAAATTCATCTGTATGTAACTGCACTCTAAACAATTGTATGTATTTATTTTTTGGTGTAATAAACAAGTCCATGTATTAAGTAAATAACTATGCATCGAATTACTTTTTCGAGTGCAAATTCCAAATTACTCAATAAGTGATCTAGCTATTTTCCAAAATATCCAAACCACATAATCTCCTGAAAAGTACTTCATAATGAGTAGTTGATTGTGACAACGAATAGAATTGAAACAAGGGAATTTTGAATGGCAAACTACAAAATTATATTCAAATTCTATTAAGTAGTAGCCGGTTTTGATTGTATAAAATTTCATACCATTTATATTCATTTTGATTGTATAAAATTTCATACCATTTATATTCAAACTTAAATTGGATCAAATATATTCACATATTCAATAAACATTTTAAAATGTTCAGTATTCAATTTCAGGTATTTGGTAATCACAGCTAGTAAGCATTTTTATTACAAAAATCAATATACATCGATAAAATCATAAAAAACAATTTTTTTCCAAAAATGTCACGTAAAAATATTACATTCATGGTTATGGTGTAATTCCTATTTATTTTATTAGTTTTTCAGCATCATTTCAGAGATCATTAAGTATGCACCGGAACTCTCATCTCCAAGCAAAACATTTTTAATTCCGTCCAGCTGGAAAAAAAAAACAATTTGGTATGTGTTATAAATTACTAGGAGAAAGCTCAACGTAAGCATTAACCTGAGTTCCCTCTCAACTGAAAAGTAACTCGATTGGTTCACACAAAAAACATAATTGATAAATCGTGATCCGCTTTAGGTTTTTGGGTCAGTTGCTTATTAATTAATTACCAAACTTGTTAGGCAGACATGTTTATACATGCGGAAAGATGTTTTAAAATTATAGGAACACTTTTTTTATGGAGAGAAATGACCTGAAAGAAATTATCGTCTGGAGTGTAGAGAAAATAAATTAGCCCTTTTTATATTTACTTTTTTAATTATAGAATATAGCTATCTTAATGTATAATACTCTGAGTGGAAGAGTCATTTTTAGAAACACCAGAAAGTAAATTACTGCATGTTTCAATATTCCAAATTATTTTAAATAAAGCAAATATTGCCATTATATATTATAAAGTTTTCAATCGTTCATAGAATAATATCTGATTCACTATGAAAAATTAAACACATCAAAAATAGAAATAAAATTTTTAAATAAAATCATATAATAATTGAAAAAAAATCATTAGGAGAGATGCGAAATATTTCGTGGAATAAGTTGAAGAACCATTTTTTGACATTTTAAATTCCAGTTTTCAATGAAGCTCAAGTGACGTCATAGATATGTGATTAAAATAACTAATTTTTCTGTGACGCAATACTACAACGTAAAGGATTACAAAATTAAACGTTATGTATCTAACGGTACAGAATATTTTATGTGTATCCATAAAAGGAAAAAAAAGCGATACGATATAGTAAAGGATACGATATAATAAACTACTAACAATATCCATTTATAATATTGCCTAATTTAGCAACAAAAGAACGAATTCGGTCTTTATCTTTATAAATTAGGCTGGCAACTATTTCTATCAAAGTTATTAAATCACAGGTTGTTTTAATTTTTTGCCTTCAGAGTTTGCTTTCCTAGTTAATCTATCAGAAAAAATATTTAATTTAAATTCAAGTATGGGAGGGTAATCTTCATAGCAATGAAAAAACATTTCATTTTGAAAAAAAAATGTAAGGAGATTCGAACCTCTTATCTGAAACATCGTAACAGGATTATGTTTTAGGTTTAATTCGTCTATCTATAGTTTATATTTAAAATTTGCTTTTAATTATATAGCATTAATAAGGTGAACATCAAAATATATGTAACATCATAGCAACGTGCGTTAAGTATAAATGCACTAATTAAAAGAATGAAAAGTATTAATATGAAATGTACTTAAAATAATTTGGTAAAATGATTAAAATAAAAAGGCAGAATTGTGTGGAAGTTACATTAATATTGCTGAAAAATAATTTTTCGAAATTTTTAAAGTGTTATAATAACTGTCTTATTTTGTACAATATTATTCCCTTAAATTATTTAGAATAAAAAAGTTATCATTTCGTTTAATTCTTAAATTAAAAAAAAATCAAAGAAAAATTTTGGAAAATCATTTTTTATTGAGTATCTGCTACCTAAAAAGTCTTTTCCTGCCAAAGTTGGTAACTCAAAATTCAGTTACCAATTTTGGTAAGTGTTAAGAATGATTTCCGTATGTCACAGAACGCAATTTAAAGATAAAAGGCCAGCTTATAAATATCATGTGGAAAAAAAAAACATGAAAACAAATAAAACAAGAAAGAGTTTGACGAGATAACACAGAAAGCGATTATATCGGTGATATTTTCGTATCATCTTTGATTACCATTTATTTTCATTGATTAAATTTAGTTGCATTACATTAATTATTCTTGAAACATTCATCCAAATTTAATTGTTCGATTTTTCGATTTAAAGATCGTTATGATTTAATTGACAATTGTTTTTACTTTCACTCATACGAAACATACCGAACTATGCATTTTTCGAGAAAATTTCTCTCTGAAATGCATAAAACATAGTATCACTCGTGTAATTGTCCTTTGCAATCGTCACAAAATTCAAATTCTAGATTTTGACAAATATACATGTTCAACAGATTCCAGAATTAAAAAAAAAACACGACATTCTTGGCATTATGTCTGTCTATAAACACAATATCACAAAAAATCATCTACAATAAGGCATTTTACTAACATCCGTTATAAATGTCGGAACACAGATATTGAACGTCATTCATTCTTTATAACTACGATACATCCATCCAAAATAGCGAAATTGATTCATAAAGAAGAAATACATTCATTCATAGCAAGAGGAATACGTTCATTCATAATAAATACTTTCATTCATAACAAATGAAATATATTTATTCGCAATTAGTTAAATAGAATGCTCAACAGAATCTGAGGCATTTCAAAAATAATTATTTAACCTACAAGGCATCGTTTAACCTTTTGGCTACACGTTTTTATTTCCATTTATATGTTTCACATGACTGTTCTAAAGGGTAACAATGAGTGTTTGGAAAACTTTTTTTAATGTTTTTTTTAATAAAAATGTGTAGAAAAGACCTATAAGATGGTAATAATAGTACTAGAAGTAGATTTAAACTGCAAACTTCGAAAAATACCAAGACGGCTGTTGCATGTATAGTTCTAGTATTAAAAATGCAATCAAAATTCTTTTTTTGCTTCTTAAAAAATATATTGGTAAAAAAGAACTTTTATTTTTATTGCAGAATTGCTATAATTGATTTGTGTCAGTGGGATATTGTTCCATTCATAATGTAGCCATTTAGAATATTTTAATTGTTTTAAATTTCACGAAAAAAATACTTTAAAAATTTTAAATTTTTTTTTTTTTTTGAATTATACGCAGTTATTTAAAACACATGCTTTTTTGTAAAAAAGAAAGTAAAAAAAGCCATGCATTGTAGGGTTAACCGAAAAGAAACTGCAGCATAGCGTACCACTATTTATAAATAAAACTTTTAAACAAAATACAAGTATGCCCAACCAAAATTCAATCAACACCAAACACCTAACAATCGCATGGTATATAACTGGCAATCGTTTCTGTCATAAACATCAATTTGTCAAGCATCTTAACAGCTTCCCTCAGTGAACACATATAAAACAGATTAACATCAGATATTTACTTTACTTAAAATTAATAATGAATTTAAAAATAGCCCGAGCCATCATGGCTTCAAATTTTCAATAGTCAGTTTGCGAAACACGTTAATTGCAAAATGAAACCTTCTCCACTTAAAGCAATCACGTAACATGCAATCTAATAAATCATTCACTAATATCTCTGAAGCGAATGACATGGAAGTTATGAGAGATGACTTTAATTAGTTCAGGAAAGGCCCTTCTTGTATGAATTCGGTTGGCCGCAAGTGAAATCAGCTCGCAAGATCAATATTATGTTGAACTGCGGAATAATTATGGAGTTCAATTTAATGAACTCGAAGGCCCTTTCAAGTCAACGCAAGTGCTGCGAACTAAAAGGTGACCTTCAAATATTAAAATTTTGATGGATATTTAGGATTAGGTTACTTTTAGAGGAGCAGTGTTTTGGGAAGTTTAAATAAAATGAACAGATGTCACATAACAGCCGAGACAGTTCTGATTTACATCCGTTTATCCTGAATTAAAAAAAATGTTGTATTTGTCCTGAATTTCACTGGATTTTTTTTCTAATAATTATACAACTCTTATATTAAAAGAATCAAATATGAAGATTATATTTGATTCAAGAAATTCCATTTTATTTTCAAAAGTCAATTAAACATTATTTATAAGTAAAAGTATTGCTAAAGTGAATTTTTCTTCTCAAATTTTTTGTGCATATGAAATGACCAGTAGTTCTGGGTTATAAGGAACCCGACTTTCAGTCATTTAGTAGTTCTGGGTTATACGGAACCCGACTTTCAATCATTTAGTAGTTCTGGGTTATACGGAACCCGACTTTCAATCATTTAGTAGTTCTGGGTTATACGGAACCCGACTTTCAATCATTTAATAGTTCTGGGTTATATGGAACCCGACTTTCAATCATTTAGTAGTTCTGGGTTATATGGAACCCGACTTTCAATCATTTAGTAGTTCTGGGTTATATGGAACCCGACTTTCAATCATTTGTCTGTCCTAGAGAAATAAGTCTGGATTAACCCTTTCTAGGGCCGTGGGAAGTATGTTCCCACCAAATTTATCAATCTTTGTATGAAATTATGTAGTTTGGTATAAGTTCTGACAGATTTTTTTAGTAAAACAGAAACTAAAATACTTCAGTTCTTTATCTCACACAAAATGATGCGTCTTGATTTGTTATTTAATTATTAATTAACCAAATTAAATTTATCTAATAAGCTAAATGAATTCATTTTCTTATTCAAATTTCAAGCCTAAAAATATTTTAACATAATATGACTAGGAAAAAATGGCTCTTTAAAGGGTTAAAAAAAGTGTCCTGTATGTGAATTGTACGCCCTAGATTGTCCTGTTTTATATTGAGTCAATAACCATTGGAGATTAGAAAAATAAATTTATATTACCACTCAACATATGAGAAACAATCCAAATACCATCATATAACACATTTTTTCAAATTCAACACTTCAGTATACCACCTCTAGGACATGCTGTTAATATGCGAGATAAAATCAGATAGATGACCAATGCAAGGCAGGTGATTATTTATATGCAGAAACGACAATCAGATAAATGGCCATCGCTAGAGAAGATGGTAATCTTTATATAAACAGCAGTCTAAACAATGATTACCTCTTAGAAAGAACGATGATGATAAAATCAGATAGATGGTCCCGGTCAGATGGGTAGTTATTTACATATATAACTAAATTATTACCATCGCTTGTAATGATGGTTTATTTTATATTACATATATATTTCAAGCAAACTTAGATCCAAAAAATAATTTCCTAATCCCCCGAACTCCGTCTTTATTGTAATTTTAACTTCGGAAGTGTGCGGGCTTTTAATTTTCTCACAGAATCAAAGCGCCGAGGTTTGCACATTCCCTTCTAAAACCACATAAGATCGAAATTCTTCCACACGTTCTCTTTTTCATCTTTCCTGCTTAACTACTTCACTTACTATATTATATTATATTATATATGCAAACATATTTCAGCAGATACGTGGCCAAGAAGAAAACTTTTGAAATTTTTATAACGATTTATTTCACCACGGGAGGCATAATTTACGTACAAAGAATAAGTGGTAAGAAATACGCCAGTCCACATCACGATGCAAGAACAGAAGAGTACAGCATTTTTCCCTTCAGTGATTTTACTATGGTATTTTGACAAGGATTTCTTCAACATGTGTCCATTTAGGAACAGGAACTTTAGGTATCTTTAAAAGAATGTTGTAAGCATAAGGATATTTATCTCTTCATTCGAAGTGTGAGAAAATGCAAAAGTAAGTATTTTTATAGAGTGCGTACAGAATTAATTTAATAAAAATTCAGAGAAAATTTTAGAATGAAGTTAATATGGGCTAGATTAATATAAAAATTGTGAAATTAATTATGATTTAAATTAGATTAAGAGATATCATTACATATTATACACCTGAGTAAGACCTTTCGATCTTGTGTAGTTTTAGAAGGCTTGTGCAAACCACAACGCTTTAATTCTATGAGAAAATTAACAGAAATTAAAATAACAGTTGAAGAGTATAAATGTCCGGGGCACCAATGTCAGTAGGCGTCAAGAGGAGAAAACATTAGGATGTTTATGACAGTTTTTAATGAGAAAAATCTCACTGGTTAAAGTAATATTAAATACTGAGAACGTCATTTACCTTTTCTAATTTGGAACACAACGGGGAGGGGCGAAAAATATTATACTCACTATGTCTCAATGTCTTTAATAAAGCTTTTTCGCTTATGCGAATAGAATATGTCCTAGACAGATTTCTTGGAAGGAGGGTTAGCTATAAAAGATCATTTTATTCTCACTCTCATTCTCATTTTATGCTAGCGTTACTAAAATACTGAAGATATATCGAAGACCGCGTGAGCCGGGAACACGTTTCTCTTAGCCACATGACTTTCGCGTTCTGTTTAAAGCACATGTGTTCCAGTAGAAGATAGTGACAGTAACCAAATGATCCTAACTCTCGTTTTTCTTTGGGCATTCGGCAATCTAAAAATTAACTAGATCATAACGATTAATTAGGTACTCAGACATGTAAGTGGATTAGAAAACAATTTTGTATATGAATATTTAACTATTTGCTTGACTTAATTGTTTATGCAGTACTTTCGTTCTATTTTACCCTCTTCCCAATCAAAATTCAGTCTATTTTTCAGAGAGGACTTTTCAATTTTAAACTGTTGTTGGGAAAATTGCGATCAATATTAGCCCAATCAATTTTATTATTCGCAAATGTGAAAATTATATCTATAATTTTATTCACACTTTTAGAATTAAAAAAAATAATAATAATCTACACGAAAACTACATAAAGATTTTATAAGATAAATATATTCAATATGGACGAATGAACTCGTTGATCTTATGGGAGAAATATAAACAGTAAAATAGCTCCTCTTAACTCCTTTCATTATAAAAAGAATATAAAAGAGCTTGTTTTTCATATATTTAAATTTCTAACTGCCATTTTGAATCGCAGTTTAAATACAACGCCTGAAAACAAGTTCCATATATTTTCAAAACAAAAAAATTGATGTTTATATGTCACCAACGTTTAGCATAATATAATTCAATGAAGTAACCTAAAAGATAAGATCTTACCCACGAAAATTGCAGTAAAAAGTATATTGACTTCCAAACCTGCAAAAGGAAAATTCTTGTGAAAGTGTTAAGCCTTAACACTTTCAACGCTATCGACGAGATATCTCGTCTTTCAGACACTTCCAATTACAGATTTCTGTATGCTAAAATTTGTCTCTTATGCCAGTTTAGATTGGTTGAATTTTCTAATACATATCTGAAGAATACCTTTTAATTTGTGTTTTTATATAAAAAATGTCAATAGCCGGAAGAATTGATATTTGTCTTTTTATGGAGTTCCTTCCAATTCCACCTTACCAATGAATGTGTTAAGCATTCGATGGATCATTTCTAGAATCATGACTAACCATGACAAAACCGAAATTTTGTCATTAAAGAACACCGTTCTTATCATTTGTGAGAAATTCCACCAAATATTTCATTATAACATAAATTAAAACATCTCTTGGAATGATTTACTACATCATATCTATAACATTGAAGTAGTGATCATAATTACCCCAAATTAAATATCCACTATACTAGACAAATACCCATTTTTTATAAGTATTCCTAAGTAACAGTTTCATTCTGGAAAAAACTTAAATAATTGTTTCCATTGTTTTTCTTCTGCACCGCAAGCACCATACTTAAGTAATAAAATTAGGTTAATTACAATTTAGAAACTTTAACAACAACAGTAAGCTAAATTTTACCTATAATTATCAACTAAGAACTCTCCTATAACTAAAGCAATATTATAACAAATGATAACTTAAAGTTCGGAATTTTTTAAATCGGCATTACAGAATATCTAATTTTGTCTTCCATCAGTGTAAATTACCACTAGGCGAAAAATTTCAACACGCTTCTTAAATTCAAATAAATAATGAGAGAATAAAACTACGAAAACATTTTCTAAATGATCCATGTCTTATAATAGTCCTTTTTTTCTATTTCGCAAGTTTTCACTCTTGTACCAAGAAAAATAAATAAAAATCCAGTTCACGTTTCACTGCTTAATGGCTTCGACGAAACTGCATATTCATATGGCAAAGAAAAAAAAAGATTGGGATCAAGCCGTTGGCAACAGCGGCCGAATCGTCTGCCATTTGAAACGAACAGCGTTTGGAAGATGTAAATTGGGGTTAGTAATTCAGGCTAAAACACCCATTTCGCAAAGTGCTGCTCATGTTGCATAGCTATTCGGTGCAGGTAAGTCAGACAAAGGTCACATTGTGTGTGCACGGAAGGGTTTCTATTTCAGAATCGAAACGGGAAAACAAGTTGGGAGTTATGAAACACAGATCTTGGCTACGGCGTCATTTGAATAAAAATTAAAGCAAAGTGAAAGTAAAATCAACAAGTGAAATACTTCTCTGTATTGACTACATTATCCGATTCAATTATCAGATTCAATTTAATACTGCCAACTGGGTAATTGTTGATTAAAAATAAAGAACGGAAAAAACAATGCGGTTCCAGTAGAAATAAAACCAACATAAAATTTAATTTGTGACTTCCGTAAAAACAATTTATTAGATAAACGAATATACTTGAAGGAATAAACTTCTTGGCATTAATATTTTACAAATACTCATTGATAGAAATTTATAAAAAATAAAATGTCAAACATTAGAAAATTAATTTTAAAAAGTGAAAATCTTTATACCACCACTTTGACCTTTTTATATGTAAACTTAAAATCCATTCAATTTACTTAAAGAAACAAATGCTTTAAATTGGTTTTATTAAATAACTTGTAAGAAATATAAATTTTTATTTACAAAAACTTCATTAAAAAAATATGATAAAATGAGTTCCTATTAGTTTAAAAAAAACAGGGTCCACACAATTAGTAAATGAGAGTGGATTTTATTCAAATATAAACCACTCTCATTTGCTAATTGAGTCAAAGTGATTTCAAACACACATATCATATACTTTAATAATGAACTGTGTCGTCACATTTTGTTTTTTCTACTGCAAAACATACAATTAGAACAGTGTATTTATTCTATATTAATTATTTTAGGTAAATTTATCTCACTAACATAGAATTTTAAAAATTAAGTCAATTTAATAATAAAAATAACAATTATTTTTGTTATTTTTATAACTTTACGGTGAAACTAGATTGAATAGAAAAGAATCATTAAAAATACTGTATACAAATAATGTAAAATATATATAATAATTGGAAATATATATAATTTATATTATATGTGCCACAAAACTGCAAGCTTTATAACAGACGCAAAATGAATGAACAAGTCTTATGCGATAGCTATGGACAGTAGTACTATAGTGATAACTTTATGAAGCTGATATTAAGGAACTGCGCAAGTAAATTATTATGACAAAAACACATGGTTTGTATCAGATTTTAAAATAAATTGCTCATTATTACTCACTAGTCGCCATTGGCGACCAACTGCTTCACCGGGTTAATAAGTCATTAGATCAGTTAATTCATTTAGATATAATTTCAAATCCATGTATCCATCAAACAGCCAAATATTAAAAGACACCTTTAATTGTCTTACATATGTTCAATTAACTGTGTACATGAACCTATCCAATGGTAACCAATCACATGACACATAACGCTATTAAAAAACGAAAATCTCCGATTCGTCTATCTAAATTTCACGATATTGTAACTTCAGTTCATTAATTCATCTTGTAAGGGATATTAAACAGAATTCTACTTTCTTTAGCTTAAAGCAATGGAATAAATCACGGCGATTAAGTATTTGATGAAACAATGGAACGGTTCGAATTTCAGGGCATTAATATGGAAAATTAAATAAAAATAATTTTAAAAGAGTGTGCAATTTATTTTTGGGCAGAAATATTTTCAGGAGTTATTGCGGAGAAAAAATTCCAAAATTCAGTTGAATTTTTAATTAATTAAAATTACAAAAAAAAATCGCTCCGAAGTGCAGTCTCACCCTTCAAGGTATATAAGAGCCAAATTTGATAGCACACACACACACACACACACACCTTATTATTTGTAGAGAAAGAGAAGCTCTTTGTAATAGCGACAAATGGCATTATTACAGTGTCTTTCAATGTGATTTATTTGTGCAATAAATTTAATCTACAGAAGCGGAATTTACGAGAAATTTACATATAAAGAAAAAGACTGAGAAGTAAAAGTGTGTTAATTAAAAATGAAATTTTGAACTACCTTATCTAAGACATTGCTTACATTTCTGTTTGTCTTTTTTGGAAAATATATAGGCTAAACTATTCATTATAATTAATTTTTGAATTTAAAGTAAAAAATATTTAAATTCAAGCTAAGACAATGAAGCTTCGAGCTAAATACACAAACAGACTTTGTCAAACATGCTACTAAAACGCCTTTCATTAGCTTCATCGGTACAAAAAAAGCACTAAAAAGACCCTATTCATCCAAAAAAAAATCTGGATACTTCAGTCACAAAAATGATAATTTGGCATTTGCGTCACAATATTAGCATTAAGAGATACCAAAATAAGTTGGAGTTCCAACTAATTCCTGCTGGGTGTGAACCAACCGGGTGTTCGTTGAACCAAGGTTCAAGAAATTTTGTGCAGCTGGGAGGCGAAGATTCGGAGAAACGAGGCGAAATCCGCTTCACAGAGATGCGGTGGAAGAGCGAGAGAGAGAAAAAGAATCCGATCTTATCATTTGCTTGGCAGTAATTAGTGCACGTGCAGCCATTGTACTCTGTGGCTGAGATTGCGAAACTTTAGTTTTCATTGAAATACAGATTGCTACAATCACATTGCTTGAAAAAAATGACAACCAAATTGTGTAAGTTGATAAGATTCAATTTGTTCACTTTTTGCGGATGTTCTTGAAGAATGCCGAAAAAAAAAAAAAGGTAATTATTTTGAAATTGTATGTAAATAATCTAAGGCTTATTGGTTATTCTATGAATTTAGAGCAGAAAGTTACTAAATTAAGACTGCATTTTAAGGCAATCCGCAAAAAGTGAACAAACAGATCGTATCTTATTTCCTATGCATATAACAACATTTCCGGCTAGTTCACCAGATGACAGAGTTTGGTATATAAAATTACAAAATTTGATAATTATATCAGTATTCCGCATAAAGTTTCTTTAAAAGACAAAAATCAATTAAATAAAATTTAAGTAAGCACAAATGTCATTTAAGTTCTTATATGGATTGAAATAACAATAAAAATATCATCTAATAAAAAGATTAAATATATCGCAGGTCAGAAATGTAAGATACTCATCACTTCCGATTTTTATTATTCATTGGAATAATTAACCTTTGGCTTAAACGATTTATTCAATTACTTTTATTAAAACTATAAATTATTAATTATTACACAGATGTAAAACATAATACAAATTTCACTGCAGTTTTCATTTTCAAAAAGGACTAATGCAGAAATTTATAGTTTTTATAGTTAATATTTCATTATATTTTTTATTTATAGTTAATTTTAATATCTTTTAATTATATTATTTATAGTTAAAACAAAAATCTTGCATTGAATTAAATTCCATGCATTGAATTAAATTTGCAATGTAATGCAAAACAATGAATGATATGAATATTCAAGAAACCAACATTTGCATTATTCTCAAAATACATCAAAACCAATTTTATAAAAACATTATGTATAATTTTATACAAAAATATGCCTGTTGTTTTATATACATATAGTTTTCAGCTAATAACAAAATATTACAGTTCATAGATCTTCACTTACATGGTCTCTTTTTATCTGGAACACTTTTAAGGAAAACATGACCGCAGCAAAATCTTTTAGAGTAAAAATAACGAAAACAACTGACTTTTAAATATTTGGGAAGTGTTATTTCAATACAATAATTATAAAAAATGTAAATATAATTTAGTGACTACGAAGACAATAATGTGTTGTAAGTAAATTTCTTTTTACACTATTAAATAATTTTCATCAATTATCCAGCTATCCGATTATATGATTATCCGGATCGGGTATGATTTCAATTAAGCAGGAAAATTTGAGCGCTGCTGTATAAAGCCCAGTTAATCTAAAGCTGATAAATTTTGGCAGAAATTCTGAAAAATAAATATTCAAGAAACACATTTAAACAACATTTTAAATTATTTATTAAACGAAAAAAATATTAAAGGAAACTATACTTCACCTCAAGCAATTGTGTTGATGAAAATAAATATACTATACATATTTTATATATTATTACATTATATATGTATAGGTATACATTTGCATTATATATGTAAAGCAAATAAGGCACTAATATTTCAGATGAATATCTAAATAACACTATACTATATATAAACGATGCCACTTCAAACGAAGTATTTTTAAATCTTATACATATATTATTCCCCATTATTTTACAAATAAATCCCCTTCGCCCTTTCAAATTCAAGAGATCAAAATATTAAAAAAAGCGACATTAAGACCTCCATTACTTCGTAATTCTACACAATTAACTTTTTTGAACATAAATTCCGCGTCAAAAGTAATTGAATATTGTATAATTATTAAGTTATTGATATTAATACATCATTTAGCCCATAGTTCTCTCACGCTCCATAGATCACGGATTAAAAAAGTGGAAAGGTCAAAGAACTTTTATCTCTTGGGACATATACTGTAATCTGGCGGGATCCCAAAAATTTCGTCAACCGCTTGACGATAGACACTGGGAAACTAATTTGTCACGGGTAGGAAGGACCACTTCCGAACATTTCTCTCTCTTTCTAGAATTTTTTTTTTTTTTTTACTTGGAATAAACATTTCTTTTGCTTAAACGATCTCTCGCGTGTTGGAGTAGAAGTTGAAAAAAAAATTCAGATTGTGTGGATTCAAAAGAGTAGGATAAAAAATATTGACAAAAACGGTGATTTTTTTTTGTTTTGTTATTTCTTGAGCATTGTCGTTAACATTTGTCACGGAACATAAATGTAAAATAGGAAATGAAACAAGATTCAAAAATGCCATCGAACTCTGCAGAATAGTATTTTTTTCTTCTCAAATTTTGTTTGTAATATAGTGTGCACTAATACATTATGGCGAATATACAAAAGAACTTGCCATAAAGCGGCAGAATTGGTATGATTTTGCAATTTATCATCATTACCATTCATTTTGATTATTTTCAGAAAATCATTTACAGACTGAGCTATCGAGATTTGCAAGAAAAGTAAATCTAGTGAAGTATACCATAAATAAGCAGAACAAAAAATATCGCTTTTCAATCCTTTCTTAAGTCTTATTTGCATATACTTCATATATCGTAAAGGAAAAAAAAAACATATTTAAAAGCTTATTTAACCACGAAAAGGTAATTTATATTCTTTAACGTAGGCTTATAAATAAATAATTCCAGCAGTTATTTCAAAAATTAGTTGACACAATGCTGTGATTAAATTATATTCTTCTATTATCTAATTAGATGACTTCTTTTACGCCAAAGTGTTGCAGTATGAGTTTAACTAAGAGTTTTTAGAGCAATTGAGAACTTTATTGGTTAGGTTTCATTTCTGTATCGAATTGTCTATGGAAGGTTCAATTTTTAAATTAAAAATACGATAAACTGATGCACAAACCGTACTCTAACATCAAAGATAAGAGAGTAATTACTATTCTTATCAGAAGTTCCTTGAAATATTTTAAATTGTAATAACATGTAAAAGATAATCTTCAAATGATTCATATTATCAGTTACATGTTACATTTACTTTGCATATCAGTTGTTACGTTGATTAAGTATGTAATAGCTGAAAAACATGAACTGTTAAAAAGATTCATTCCAAAAGTAGTAGATCTACTGTGGGCTCAAAATTGAGTATATACCAGCCACTCTATTTTTTTAGTGTAAAAATGTGATAAAAACATACCATTTTAGTTTAATGTTTACAGAAAAGCTAAAGTATGCATTAAAAAGTCTATTGAGCTAAAAACAATTATGAAGACTTCAGGATATTTTAATTATATAATTTTCCTGTGATAAACACAAAATTAGAAACCACAAAGTTGAGCATACACCTAAAGAATTTGTCAGTTAATAAACACTTTTTTTAAAGTTTTCTTTAAAGTATTTCACAGTTGCACTCGAAGCTTATAATGCAATATTTTTTTCACCATAAAACTGAATGCCTTGTAAAGAATTATAAGAACAAAATTTATGAGAAACACGTTTGCGTTTCATTAAAAGGACAATTTTAGAGGTTTTCTTTCAAATGAAACGCAAACTTGGACCAGTTTCTTCTAAAAGACTTCCAAAAAAAGCAAAATTTTCTATGGGAATTAATTTATACGTTTCAGATGCTTCTAGGTCGGCTTTAGGCAGCACACGATACCTTATTTCCCCTTCAAGATGAATCCTTGAATCGTGGATTTAGATACACATGCAGGATACTAAACAAGATGGAAATCATATAGGTATCTTTTAAATGATCTCCCTATCTCCAGAGTTCAATACTACACAAATGTAAACAGCCACAATGCGACAACATACTGCATTCTTCTTTGAAATCGACATTTAACCTTATGACCTTTAAATCAAGAACTGAAGATTTTACTTCATTTATTCCAGATATATTAAATTCCTTGATATTATTTACCTTACTTATTTTAATGTAACTTATTTCTCTTAGAAAATTCAAGGGGGAAATTTTATGTCAATAAACAAAAAAAAGGGGATTTAAATTAAATAGAATTGGATAATTTTTTTTATTATGAAATTAATTTTAATAAAATAATCATAAATAATTTTTATAATATAAATATAATTATTTTATTATAACTCTTTAATTTTATTATGAAATTTTAAAAAAATAAATATTGAGTATACATTACATGGATGGCTTTTTTTAAAAATAGTTTCAATTAAAATAAAGTTTAAATTAGTGTGATGATTTTTTTATTATTTATTTTACAATTCCATATCCAATTTTTATAAAAATTGTTGGGTCAGTAGATTATTAAACTGAAATTATTGCTCTGGCAATCTATTTTTACCTTTCGCTTTCTATACTTGCACAGTAAATGAATTTACCAAAATAGTCCAAACTTTCATACAACAATGCAATTGTTAAGAAACTGGCGCAAGGTGTATTATTCGAGTCATTCAGATAAATAAAAATAACAATGACAATCTTCTTGAAATATTCTTATTAAGTTTGACTTGAAATGTTTTGAAGCACTAAATTCAAAGCGAATTGTAAAGAAGTGAATTTCTTTCCCTGTCAACAGCACTCTCTCGATGAAGTGGGCGGAGAAGAAACTATGACGTTAGTGGATGACGTCAACCACTTTCAAGGTCGAAGTGGAGCAAACGCATGGAGAAAATCCGATGGAATAATCCAACTCAGTCGCTAATGTTCTTATTTTTATTTTCACTACAATTAAATAAACAGATTTGACAGCAGAATGCAAATATTATTTCTCAAACATAATACGAACCAAAATACTTTGAACAAGCAGGGCAGCGTATTTTTGTATAGATGTTTTGACAACTCTCAATCCTTTAATAATGCATAATTCCTAAAAGTTTTATTTTCAGTGGCGCAGAGAGTGATGAGAGATCTATACCCTGGCGCCAGTCTTGGGAGGAGGGGGGGGGGGAGATAAAATGAAAGTGGAATTATTTCATACTTTTAAAATCAAATTTGGCCAGTAGATAGAAAAACCTTTGTACGAGAATCATTTACTGTCGCTATGAAAACACATATCCTGTTAATTTAAGCATACATCATTTAAATGAGTAAAATAATAGAATAAGGACTATTAGTCCTAATTAGTCCTAGTCCTTAGTTCCTTAGTTCTAATAGTCCTAGGACTAATAGAATAAGGACTATTAGTACTTAGATAATTGCAATAAACTATCGAGTGAACAGATTACTAATTGGGGTAAAATGGTGTCCGTAAAATCAAAAGTTTGTTAAATCATTAATTTTTGCACAAGGAAGCTTTTTAAAATTGTCGCATAACAAGCAATACTACCTTCTCAAACATTTTGCTTCAAACAGTACAATATCCTGATATATTTCTGAGATCGTATATTCGCGACAAATGTGGAAAAAGAAATCAGAAATAAAATCAGAATGAAAAAATATTGTTTTTTTTTTCACCTGTCCTTTGTTTTAAAATATGGGAAAATAGAAATGGGTGATGATGCTTTTTTTATATGATTTGAAATTGTGTTGTATCATGAAAATGTAAATACATATCAGCATAAATTTTGCATGTTAAAATCAGTATTTACAACATCGCTTTTTTATGTAGTATAATAAGAGGATATAAAATAAAATATCCAAAAAATTATCATGGTTTTATTGCTTCTTTTAACTTACAGTCAAAGGAAGTCAGTTACACTAAAAGCATAAAATTTTCACCTATTTGCCGAAAACTTGCTAAATGTTCACTAGCTAATAATCTATCTAAGGTCTACATGTGATGATTGTAAAAAGCAAATTATATTAAAAGAAAGAAATAAAGTGAGTTTCATAGCGAAATGAATAATTTATTATCTTCGTAGCAAAAGTTTTTAAGAAGAAATATACAAAAATTTATCATTTCTACAAACAACAAATGTTGTTACAAAACATTTAAAAAAAAAAAAAATTTTATGACATGGCCAAACTTCGAAAATTGATTCATGTATGTTCGAAAATGGTCGAAAAATAATAATAAAAAAAAACAACGGATAAATTATAATTGTCTTAAAAACGATAAAAGTAGCTCAGCTTTATTAAAATTTGTTATTTATCTATTTATTATAATAAATATATACAGAATTTAAATTTTATTTTTAAAATTTTGCTATTTCGCATATTTTTAGCTTCATCAATCACTTTTCACTCATTTAACTTCTAGATTTCACACATTTTTCTCAGTTCATCTTATAACATGATAAATGATTAAGTAATTATATTAATAATACCAGATAATTTATTTCTTAAATGATGGCAAAAAATTCACCTAAATAAAAATAGTAATCCTATGAAAAAATAGATACGAATTCATTACATATAACTGTATTAAAATGATACCGTTTCAGTGGAATAATTTTTTTAGAGATAATACGTCAAATGGGTAGCTCAGGTTTAATTTTCGAATCTACAAGAACAATCTTCTAAAAAGGACTATGTATCCTATTAAAATAAATATCTATTGCATTGTTTGATACTGAAATGCAATGCAATATACAGTTAAAAATTAACCGGCATGGACAGTTCCTTAATTATGCAAAAATGTTGACAGATAAATAGATTTCATTTTTGAAAAACCAATCAGTTATCTAAAATTTCATAATTTCTACACAAAATTCTTATTTACTCTTAATTTAACTCATCAGCACTCGCACATTACTTCCTTTAATCCGAACATCCATGAAATTATAAAATAAACATTTAATATTTATTACCCATCTTTAAGCCACCATTCAGTTCTCCGGGAACAGCAGTTCAGAAAAATTTCAATTAAATCTCTTACACAAAATTTGATGCTTCCGATTCCAACAACAAAGTATTTTTAAATATCGTATTTCAGAAACATTAAAGCCATATTATTTTAATAACTTTACTCTTGTTTTGTTTACTGTGTATACGAACATTCTTATCGCAGTCGAGTCCCATGATATCAAAGTGTAATTAAAACATAAGCAACTGTGTAATATATCTTCAAAGTGCGCGCTGGTGGCACTGTCACTCAAGTTTCCTATTCGTAATTTTTCTACATATGATTAATAGAATCTTTCTTTGTTCGTTTTCAATAAATTGAGAAAACTAAGCGATAAAGAGATGAATTTTAAAATGGTGCAAAAATCCGTTTCGAACTATATTTTCTGCGGGAAAACACCAAAATCTCAATATTGTGGGAGCTGCTCTCATATACTGTATGGCGCCATGTTGCGTCACTGATCACATGATGCTTTCGCGCCTTTAGTAGCGGACGAGAGTTTGACGGTGAGACGTACAGCTCACGCTCAGGTATCTTTGTATGTGCTTTTTGTTAGTTTAGTAATGTTTTGTTCTTGTAATCTTAACATATTTTACATATTAATGCTAGTCGCTGTCTTTCCTCACATTTTAATCGATTAAAATTTTAAATGCAATTATAAAAACATTGACGTGATGTGCACATTCTTATTCTTATATATCAAATTTGGTAGTTTTAAATCAAACACAGACGCATAAAAAGATACATATTTTTCTTTATTATGGAAAGAAAAATGGTTAAAAGGAAACAATTCTCTGCTATTTCTCTTCGGACAAGGAAGTTTCGAAAGATCGGATGGCAGCACTCAAGATAATCCCATTGAGATTTTCTAGAGAAAGCTGCGAAGATTATATGCCCTTCGGCATTCCTTTCCGCAGCTCGGAGAAACACAGCTGCTAGAGACAGAAACGCATCAACCGTTCGTTTGCACACAATAGCGATCAAAGCACAGACCGCTTCGTTGAATCTCGTTTGTGCCACGAGATTTTCTGTTGTCAAAAAAGGAAATTCAGTTCTATTTGAAAAAGGGAAGGAAAAAGATTTTTGCATGGTTAGAAACTCTCGTATCTTATTATTTAAAAAAATAAAAAGATAAAATCGGATTGTTGTAGAAATCGCAAATGTTTTTATTAAGATTCCAGGCCAAGGCCGTTATAGCTAGGTTTGTGCAAGATTTATGAGGCTCAGTTTTATCTACATTATGAGTCTGAAATCTGTTCAATATGTCACTACGAGTATAAGGTCCATTCAGTATAGTTTAGTTTAATTAAATTTATATTATACCTCGAAACCATGCAAAGGTTATTTGGAAATTGAAGTGATTTTGAAAATAGACGACACCTATGCCGTCACCTAATATTCCAAACAACCACGTCACTCTAACATACTTATTTTAAGTGCACTAAACAAACTACAAATCTTCTGATTTTAAAGCAGATTTTTTTAATTTAAAATAAACTATTGAAAATGGATATCTTCAGCAGTTCTCTAGAGTATAAAAATGCGGTAGTAAAGACAATGCATTGCAGATGGCTATAATGCTAAAATAACTGAAGATCTTATAATATTGGATGGTGGTTTAGTTTAGTTATATTAAAGTCCCGTTGTAAAGCAACACTAGGGCTATTTAGGAACGACCCTCGTAATTTTGAACCACGGTCAGATGACGAGGACACCTGAGCTGGCACCCCCCTCTCCACAGCACACCACACCACACCACACCACACCAGCGGGAGGACGTTTGGCCTGACAGATTTAGCGTGCAACAGACCCCCTTACACGACGGTTCTTCGGTGGAATCGGGTCTCGAACCTGAAACCTAACAGCTCACGAGCCGAGACCTTACCACCAGGCCACCCCGGCCCATTTTGGATGGTGGATGGATGGTTTTGGGAAGGATTTCAGCTTTGACTCCGCAATAAAATGAATTACTTTAAAATGCAAATGCTATAAATATTTAAGTGTTTAAATATTAAGTGAAAAAAAGATTAATGTTTATTAATCAATTTAAATATATAGCTAAATCGACAATCGTTCGCGGAGTAATTCAGTCTTTTTACTAATATTCCATTTGACTTTTTCTGCATACATTATTAATTTTATTCAGATTTTTTTTAAAAATTTTTATTTAAGGAGAACTTCTGCTTCATTTTATCTTAATAATCATTCCCAATTAACTCCCTTTTACTTTTGTAATATTTGGCATTAAGCTGTTATCTCAGTCTAATTAAACTCCAAGACAATATAATAGAACTTCAGAAATGATGCAAGTTTAAAATACATTTTGCTTTGTACTTCAGGAAGACACATAGGCCTATGCATAATAAGTGTAATTAAATTGTTTCACACTTGCAAGTGATCTCATTTCTAAATGAATACGATAATAATAATTAAATAAAACTGATCAATTTCTTCATTTAAGCAAAAGTTTGTTCTAAATATTATTCACTAAATACATTATTCATATTTATCATATTTCAGCTTAAAAATTCAAAACGCAAAGCTCCAAAAGTGAAGATCTAAAACACGTTTCTATAGTTTTACAGCGTTCCTGACTAAACTTTAATTTCCCTTATTTTTGTTTAATTGCTAAAATTTACAATGAAATACATTGAATTTCTCTTGAATGTTCCAGATACTTTACTTTTACATAAATACTTTTTCTTATTCAACCATATTGTCATGTCTTCCAAATGAAATTTCTTAATTATGCAGTGTAACTATCTTTAATGTAATTTATTTTAAATTCATTCAAACTTCTTGACCTTACCATTGATGTTATATCAGCGCGCTTTTGATAACAGTTCCTGAATATTATATTATATAAAGTTATAAAGGAGTCGAATTGTTTGTTTCAATAAATTATAATTTAAGAAAGGTTTTTACAATTAATATTACTTTTGCTACATAAAATTTAAAAAAAATTTGTAAATTACTCAACTAGCATACACTCAATATAAAAATCATATTCTCGTAAAAAGAAATTATTTACATTGAACTATTTTTTGTTATTGTTAAAATAATCTGTTTTAAACAGACTGGAGACTAAAACTTAGAATAACAAATCTTAAATTACTCAACTGCTTTGTCTATTTCAAATGCTCTTAATTATCAAAGATTTGTGAGATTATCTGATAGGGAAGCACATAAATAACCACTGAAAAAAAGAGCAGAAACGGCTCAATATTATTATTGTTTGCAGCTATATATATGTTGTGATCAATATCAATATTTCAATGAAACATTTTGTATAGCAATATCCTGATCGGCATAAAAAAAAGTCAGAAAATTCCTCCATTGGTCAATAATTATATACCCTTTCCATAATATAAATAAATTGACATAATTCAAAGTCAATTTTTTAAATAGACAAAGTAGAGAATTGCATAGGGACCCTACAACTTTAGCTCTCTAAATGTTTACGGTATTTTAAAAATTAATTTAGTGTTTTTATTTAATTATTAAGTCCATGTAATCGAACTTATTCAAATTCAAGTGAAATGTTATATAATTTTGCAGCATTATTCCAGCAACATTCCTAATGAATCCCCATGTGTAAGCTTTGTATTATGTTATTTCATAATTCTAAAAAAAAAACTTTTGTGCTTAAAATTTTTTTTAAATGTACTATTCTTTTATTAAATATTATTTAAATTATGTCAAGAAGAACTATCCCATTTTTTAAAAATATTTTGTTTAAAGTAAATTTTTTTAAATTCCAGATATGCTCTTTTTTTTATAAGCAATATACAGAACTCAAATTTAAAAAGAAAAGATTTGTAATAAAGTTTTTGCTAGTTTGGTATGCCAAAATTTTCTACTTAATTCTACTTGTACAGAGAACAAAGTTCAACATTTGGTTTTGAAAGTTTTGCAGAGAAAAAGGATCCCCCAGATGCCCACTGCTTAAGATCACCTAGAAGGCTTCATCCGGCCCTGGGAAAAAGTGTACTAATAGTCATCAGACATGGTGGTTATAAAAATCACGTCCAACTGCGAACTGGACCAGTTACAAAAATAAATCCTTTACCGTAGCAACGGATTCTACTTTATTCGTCATAAGGGAAAGAGGTAAGGTGCGTATTGAAACTCTTCCAGGCATTGGGTAATGATCCTACCTGGCCGATTCGCCTCTCGCAGACCCGGATTCCAGGAGCACAAGCGAGAGCCTGTGCGCTTGCATTAATTTTAGAAGAGGGAAACAAAGCTCTCGGCTCGATTTCTCAGTGGGATACCTAATTTGGGATTAGTGCCCAATGTAAGAGCAAGTCCGAAGGTAACAAATGACTGAAAGTAACTTTTTGCAGAGTGAGTAAATCCTTTGCACTTGGAAAAGTAATTCGATGCATATTTATTCACTTAACACAAGGAGTAGTTCATTGCTCCGAAAAATAAATATTATATATATAATTGTTTTAATTTACATTTTTTCGAATTATTTTCCACATCTTTTTACCATTTTATAGACATTTTTAACAAATAAAAAATAAATAAAACGTTAAAATGATGCATCGCCTTGAATGGTAAGTTAGAGTTACTATCCGATTGCAAAGGGTTAAAATATAAAAAAATTGCATTTTATTATAAGATAGCTTAGATTTTATGAAATTACAGCTTTTATTTAATGACACGTCAGAAAGTTGTATTCAATTAATAGGGCGAATAAGATATTAACTCTTTGCACTCGGATGGGGCCTCTTTCTCACCATTCAAGACAGTGTGTCATTTTGACGTTTTATTTGTTTATTTTTCAATTTTGATTGTTAAAAACGCCTGCAGAATGGTAAAAAGATGTAGATTAATTTTTCAAAGAAATTCGATTTAAAACAATTATGTATATTTATTTTCAGAGCTCCAAACAAATCTTTGTATTAAGTGAATAATTATGCATCGAATTACTTCTCCGAGTGCAAAGGTTAATAGTTGCCGTTATGTGGTAGGATTCACGGAGTGCTCGAAATCGACAGTTCTTAACCTCCGGATATTGTTGCTGTTTGGAGAAAATGGCATTAGAAATCGAGTTATTATCAAATATTGAAATTATAAATAAATACATGATGAAAGATATAAACATATAAAAGGTGATGAATGATAAGACAAAAATAATTGTTTTCATAATAAATATTAATAATTAACCCTTTGACTGCGCAATTTTTTAAAATCAGTATTATATGCGAAGCTTGCAAATGAGTTCGAATATTTTTTTAACAAAGCGAATTGATATTATATGCTGCTCGACAACGACAATGATATAATAAAAATCTGTCATCGTAAAAATAAAAATAAACACACTAAACTGCGAAAAATGCGGATGCAACAGAAAATGAATTGACTGTCAACCGGCGAAAATCGCGGGATAAGTAGCTGGAGGGTTAACAATGAGTAAAGAACCGTTAATGGTTGATTAATGTAATCCATATTATTGGTATCTAAATCTCAGGTATATATAGAATAGCTGATTTAAAAATTCCAGATTTCAATGACGCTCTTTAGTGAAGATTTTTTTATAAGTCTAATCAATTATTGACATTTATCATATTTTGAAATTATTATTTTATTAAAATGAGCTCAATCCTATGAAGTTGAAAGCAATAATCAGCAAATCAGCAGATGCTCCGATAGCAGTTACATTTCATTACATCAAAAGGTTAAATCTAATGATATAGAATTAACATTTTTAGATTGCCGTTAAAAAAAAAAAATCTGAATGGAATGCGCGGTTGCTGCCAGTTGTCCAATTCGCATCACAATTCAAGGGCACTTTGAACAATGAGGAAATGTCGAGTTTACAAACTTAAAACTTTCTAGAAGATTGGTTGTTTTGGTTACTTACCAATACCATGTTTGTATTCAAGTACTGGGAACACGGGAATCAAATAAGGCTTGCATACATATCTCTACTAATAATAAAGATTAATGAATGATTGTGTGTTGGACAGATTGTTTGGTCTAGAATTACCAACTTAAGTACATATACATTTTGTAGGATGGGAATGTGTGCGATTTCTCTGAAATTTTGATTAATTAAAAAGTAATCATAATTTTAGTATTTTTCCGCAATAACATTCAAAAATATTAGAGGACAAAACTTATTTTACATTAATCTTAAAATTGTTTTATTTTTATTCTTTCTATGAGACCAATTTGCATGCTTTGCAATTTTTTATTATTGTTATTAATTAATTTTTTAAAGCATTAAAAGCCATTTAAATGTCCCTCAACCATAAAATACACTTTTATTGATTACATTTTTTTTGCTATTAATATTTCATCCTGACTTTTTCTACTGTTGATAACTATAAAGATTCAGCTTACTTTTCCATTTTAATTAGGTTTCAATATAAAGCACGGTTTTAATTAAATTTTTTAAGTTAGTTGTATTAACAATTAAAGTTTAATTTTAAAATCAAGTAATTGCGAAATAGTTTTTAAAATACAACCAGTTTCAAAAACTTTCTTTTGTAATATAAATGGATGCATAAAGATATAGACAGCAGATTAGGGAAACGCATAATATAATATACAGAAAAATGAAAGTAGTCTAAAATACCACAATTTATATATCTATGAAAACCTGAAGTCTAAAAATATTTTGTTGAGGAACCTATAAAGACCAAAAATAGATAAAATATTTAATTTAAATTTTTAGCAGCCATAAAACGTAGGGAAGCAATTATTTGGCGTCTGGTATGTAATAAACTCAAGCTATTTGCTTTCATAAAAAATATTTTCTAACTACTTGAATTCGTATTACTTTAACTTCCGAAATGAATGGCGTCTTGATTTTTCCACACATCTTGGGATCTAATTTTTGTAATTTTGGGACTAAAGTCTTATTACAGCTTTAACTGTAATATGACTATGAGCAGTATAATCACGTAATAACATAACATACTAACATAAATGCTTGCTCAGCTAAATTTTAAAATTGACTTCAGAATGCACATGCTATAGCTATCTTCAGAGCGCTATGCTTTCATATGCCGTTTTTTAGTCTTACGTCGCTATGGGCAATATGTCAGTCAAATTCCTGAACATGGTATTAAAGACATCTGCTGATGCAAGAGTTAATGGAAAAAATTTAAAGGAGATTATAACTATTAGAGCATTCGAGCATGGTAATGCTTTATGTTTGATTTGTTAATCTTTAGTGTTTTAAAATGTGCTTTCAATTATTCAATTAACAGGGAAAATGTTCAACAGTGAAAAGTATTGTTGTAAATATGCTTAACAACATTTTTAAATGTATAATAATTAGAAGAAAAATTTCTATTTAAATAAAACCGATATTTCAAAAATGCTTATTTTTTAATTTTAATCTTCTTTCAACTGTTATATTTTGTGCAATAATATAAATTGGACACGATTGACAAAGAAACACTCATTTTAATTTGATTAAATTTTAACGAAAAGAATCTTATTAAGATCTTGAAAATACACTTTCTTAATGAGTATTTACTTATCAAGAAGAAGAACTTAAAATATTTTATAGCTTTAGGTCCAATCATCTAAACCTACTCATAAAGCTTTAGAACGATTCTTGTCTTATGTTTGTCGCAGCAAACATATCTAAATTTAGATATATAGAATATCTATGTAATTTATATATTGAACAGTATAAAATGATCATCTGCAATCTGCTAAAATGATCATCTTGCAATCGTATCAATATTATTTAAATATACTATTATCAATATTATTAATTAAAGAAAAAGATTTGCTAGTTATATGCGAATTAAACTGAGGATCTTCATCTCTGTAGCAAATATTCCACTGCAAAACTTTTTATCCATTTAAATGTCTCTCAAATTGATTACCTAAAGCAAATAGAAATTCTTTTAGAATACGATATATTTTCCAGATACAATCAATCGAAATAGCATACTTAAGATCATCACATATTCATAGTATAGAGCAACATGTGCTTAAGCGCATTTAATAAATTACTTTCATTTATCGCCACTTGATAACACATACTAGACTAAATCATTCCAATTCCAAACAAGTTCAGAAGCTACAGCACCCAAGAGGACACTTATTTCGTTGTCATTATCGTGATTGATGAGATTCAAGATTAAGATCATTGGAATCACTTTTATCAGTTGTAAAATGCGATAACGCTCATTCGTTTTTCGGTCTACGGCAATGGAAAGCCAAGTCATGGAATGTAATGGGGTTGATTGACGATTAGGATCGGCAACAGGCGAAACCGAAACTTTCACGCATCACAGGCCATCTGAAACCCCATTTCAGAAAAGAAAAGAGAGGTGACAGCTGGAGACATTGTTCTTCTAAGAGAAGAATAGAACAGTTAGAAGAACGGAGAAATTCCGAGAATGTAACAAGATAATACTTTCTGGAGGCAACTTAAAAATTAGGAACATGATCTTCAAACAGTGAATTCGATTAGTTAATAATTCACTATTACAATAAAATGAAACCTGTTGATTTTTATTAAATCTATTACAACATATCCAATAAAAAAAAGTTTTTTTTATTTACTGACTTTTCCCTAAACAAAAATATCTATAACCATTTAAGTGTCCTATTAATTTGGTGAAATGATTTTAAGGTTTGAAAAATTACCATTTATATTGAATGAATCGCATCTTGATTTATTTACTAAGATGTTTGAATCTTCAGAAAATTTTATTCCTAAATTTTAAGAAAAACGATATATAGACATGAATGATCTACTTTTAAATTGAATGCTAAAAACAGAATATTATAGGATTCATTTGGATGCTTACAGTATTAATCTATTATTCGTAATTTAGGATTTCAAATTAGTAATTTGAATAATGATTGTTTAATGCATTTTATTTATAACAAAATGAATTTCAATACCATCTATTACCTCTTCTCTTTCTGGATAATGTATTTGCCTATTATCTTCGAGTTAAAACCCGTAATATTTAGAATTTCTCATAAGAATGTTTAAGAGTTAAAGAAATTTGTCACTTGCACTTAGCAACTAAGGTTGTTTTTATAAAATCCTAGAATTGTTTCTAGAAAGAGGATCGAATGCACTTGTAAACAGAATTACATAAGCCAAAAGGTACAAGGTACGTTTTCTTACTATTTTAAATGTATTTCTTACTATTTTAAATGTACTATTTCAAATGGGGAAAAGGACAGTTGTTTCTATGCTAGCTTTAATGCCATCTAAGACACTATGTTGAAATAATAATTATTTGTCAATTATTAGGAGTCGTTAAATGTTCTGAAAGCGCAAAATGTCCAAAATTTCTATAGTAAAGAACTGAATTTGCCTCCGAATTATATATTTAATTATGTCAATAATCGTGATTATTTAATAAAATGAATCTCTGTTTTTGTTTCCGGTTTAAAAGTTTATTGTTTTCACTTTTTTGCTTGTGTTTTGTATGTGGCAACGGAATATAAACAATTATTCTAAGAAAAATTAAGATTTAATAATGAACATAAACCAGATTATACAAAGCAAATTTTAGATTAATGCGCAATTTTTCCAAAAGCATTATTATACAGGGTGCCTCAAAAACCTTGACCGCGGCTTTTGTTCCTTAAATATTAATAATAGACATATACTGTAAATTCCAAAGTTGTGTAAAAAAAAGGTGCAAAATGTTATGAAATCGATTAAAATTTTCACTTAAATTTTCATTTAAATTTCAATTAAACTTTAAAAATACAAAATTTAAATTTTTATACGGACCCCGTACAAAAAAAATTCTCAGTGAGTAAAATGAGCTAGATACTTTAATAATGTCATGTACAAAATTTCAGAATTTTTTCATGAAAACTCTCAAAGCTATGTTAAAACAAAGTTAGTGAAGGGTCAATCACAAAGTAAAATGCAAATGTTTACAGCTTCAGTGCAGATGACGCTATGCAGGAATGCATCATAAGGAAATAAAATATGCTTCATATCTTTAGTTTTAAATACAAATTTTAAAATCTATGCTTCCTGAAAAATACTTAAAAATTGCAGAATATAACTTAAAACTAGTACAGTCAATGAACTTGTAAAAAAGGAAAGATTAAAAAGGAAAAATTACTTAAGTTATGCAATCTTTC
The DNA here is from genome assembly GCF_947563725.1 of Argiope bruennichi. NCBI lineage: Eukaryota > Metazoa > Arthropoda > Arachnida > Araneae > Araneidae > Argiope > Argiope bruennichi. Next base: position 66,186,754 of record NC_079154.1, read on the forward strand.
CTTTAAGTTATTATTTTTATAATTTTTTTTGTACTTTTGAACCAATAAATAGCAAAATTATTATTTATTTATTTATTCAACCATTACTTTCTTTGTTAATTTGTGTAGGACCTTTAAAACACGAACATGGATTTTCCTCTTTGCGAACTCATATTCAGGCATCGAATAGTGGTTTAAGTCAGCATTTATGTAGTTTCATATCCTTGAGACTTTTTGTGACAAAGTGCTGAAATTTTGTACGTGACCTTATTAGAGGATGGGACACATTTTACTCACTGGGATTTTTTTTTTTTTTTTTTTTTTTTTTTTTTTGTACGGGCTCCGTATAAAAATTTAAATTTTGTATTTTTGAAGTTTAATCCCCTGAAAATTTTAATCGATTTTATAACATTTTACACATTTTTTATGCAACTTTGTAATTTACAGTATATGTCTATAATCAATATTTAAGGAATAAAAGCCGCGGTCAAGGTTTTGGAGATAGCATGTATATTACTCGCTTACAGTATCTTAAAAACGTCTTCTTTATCATTTTAGTTTAGTTTAAATATACTTATGTCTCTTTTTGAAGTAATATGAAGGGTGTTTTAGTTTTGACTTCATATTTTGAACTGTGGTCATCAGATGACAAGGGTAATTCTTGAGCTCTCCCCACCCGCAGCGAACTTCTATCCCACACGAATCAGACATAGTTTCGACAAATTTGATGAGCACATGATCCAATTAAATTAAATAATGACCCACGACTTATTTAAGTAAAATTACATTCTATGAAAATTTTTATTTTAACATATGGTTACTTTCTTAGTCCATATGCTAAACTTATCTGCAAATTAAGGCACATGTCGATGTACAATAAGAATGTTTGTTTTAAAATTATCGTAATTTGAATTAGAATAAATTTGTTTTCATTAATATAATTTTATTAAGTTTATTCTATATGTCCATAAAACTGCTTAGTTCTATAATTCTTAACTTCACAGGAACGTATTGAGGCTTATATATGCAGTGGAGCTTATTTGCTTATTTATTGATACTTGTATTATTCTTGTAATGTGGTTACCAGTAGATGAAATATGAAAGCAGTTTATTGGAGAGTAACAGAAAATATCATTCAGACAATATTTTACTAATTAAACTAGAAAAAAGCAAAGTTTCATGCTTTTTATTTAATAACGGGGACAATCATGCTTAAAAATTGGAATCTTGAATCACAAAAGATTAACAGAAAATATCACTAGTTTATACCTAAAATTCTTCTATAAAGTATTGATAAAGAATCCTTGCTTGTTAAAAAAATAAAATGAAGAATATCAGCACTTGGCCTGCTGTTACATTTATTATTTTTTTCACAGAAAGAAATCTCAGATCGCGCCCTAGCAATATAAAAGCTGTAATCACCCCACCCCGCTTACAGGAGGTTCTTATTTCAAATCAGAATTTATCTCCTTTCATTAACCTAAGCATCGACATCCCTCTCACAGTAATCGAAACGCCCTGTTTGTATGTATCACTGCTTATCTGGGTCTTCGGGGAACACCCCTGCCTGAAATGTTTCCATTCCCTCGCCCTTCTTTTTCAAGGTCACATCACCCTTGGTTACCGATTCTATTGACTGCCGGCCGCCCCGGCACGAATCTCAGTGCAACACAATAAAAAGCAGCGAGATAATCTAGATTAGCAGCAATTGAATTGTTGTTTTCATTTTTTCTTTGCAATTTGCAAAATAAAGTGATTTCGAATTCCTAAAAATAATTCAGGTGACTTAAGGAAAAGTTGTAACGAGATAAGCAATGACAGGGAGAGAAAATAAAAAGAATTTCAGCCCTGAAAAATTCATCAACATTTGAATGCCCTGTCTAATAGTTAGTTCTTCATTGAGTGTTTGTGTTTAATTGATTTATTTGTCTGCGGAACTTTCGCAATAGTTTGTATTTTACATTTGAAGTACGTGGGGACTTTAAATGTCTTCCTTTGTCAATTTTCTAAAGTTATTATAACATTAAATTGAAGTTAAAAAACTAAACTAAAAGATTAAACTAAAGATTCAAAAGGGTTTAAATGCATTCCTCCATTTTATTATTTTAAAGCACCAATCAACCAGCAAATCAAAAGCAGGATTTAGCAATTTGTCACCACACGTTTTTTTCTCTTAGTTTTTTTTTATTTATTTATTTAACACGGAAATTGTTTTTTTAATCATTATAAGACATTGTAGAATTTGCTTTCTCCAAAGAGTAACTATACATACTCTTAAAAACTAAGTTTAACCCTTCTTTGCATGATGATGGATATTTCTATCTTACTGTTTTTTAATTATTTATATATTTATACTAGGATTTTTTTAAACATTTCGCATTTAATCTAGAATATGAATTATATCACCCTGATTTATTTCATAAAAAAATCATGCAAAGAAGGGTTAGGCAATATGGATGTACCTTTTTGAGTTTACAAATGCACTTTATATTCTATTATAAATATTTTTTCTTATTATATATTATCATCGGATATAGCATTAGTATTTTGATCATGAACTTGTCTGCGATTTAGAGAGTCTTCAAATTCGCTCATGAATCTGCTCTTCCGTCTAAATCCTTACAGATTGTAGTTATGATTCTAATTATTGTAGTGAATTTTACAAATTTGTAATTGGCTATCCATCAATTTTGATCAGCTATAATTTTCAAAAGTCCGTAGCAATAAAACCATTAAACTTGCATAATCTTAGAGACATGTTTTAATGCATTAATTCTGATTTTTCTACGCCCCCTTTTAAGTGTATAATAGCAGTTTCATTTACATATAAATGCGATAGTGTGTTGTAACAATTATTAATAAAAAAAGCTGTAATTCAATGAGAATTTCAAATTTTTTAGGTTTCTTTTCTTCCATGTTTTTAATTGCTTTAATACCCCAATTGCGTTTAATTTTGTTACAATCCACATGTAATTTACATCTGTTGATACTGCAGGTAATAATAAAAAATTAAACTATATTTAATACGTTAGTTGCTACATGACTCACTTGTGACTCACAGTTAAGTGTTTAACTAGATTACATTTCATGCGTTACATCTAAACAGGGCTTTCATTTAATTAAACAGATTGCTATAATCACAGCCGTGAGTCATGTCAACTAATGTATATATGTCTTTTTAAGATCTAATATCTTTCTGAATAATATGATCGTATCCCATGTTCGTAATAAAATTGTTTTCATTCCGGTTTTTCCTATTTAAAAGTGTTTTCTTAATTGAATTTATCAAATCGTTTATTTAAAACACTATTTCGATGTAATTTCTTTCAAAAAAAATTTAAGCAAAAATATTTACTAATCTACTTTTTAAAGCAGGATGTTTTTAAAGGAGAAAATATACAAATTTTAGAAAATTAGTAAAACAGAACACGAAAGAGAAATACTTGTACATACTTTTTAAAAAATGTTTTCGAATTTAAATAATTCAGGTTTAAGTCTATCTTTAGTTTTCGGGAATTATTAAATCTTTAGTTTTAGTTTTCTTTAGTCTTCGGGCATTATTAAACTTCATTTCTTTTAAAGATTTTATTAATTAAATATACTTTTGATGCATCTTGTTATATGCCTCATAACTATTTGATTCATGACATTAGAATGGAAATGAATTATTTAAATCAATTTTATTTAATTTTTGCATTTACATATATCTCGTCAGTTTGAATTAGCAACTACATCATTTAAGTTAATTTTATTTAATTTTTACATTTACATATATCTCGTCAGTTTGAATTAACAACTACATCATTTAAATGAATTTTATTTAATTTTTACATTTACATACATCTCGTCAGTTTGAATTAACAATTACATCATTTAAATGAATTTTATTTAATTTTTACATTTGCATATATCTTATCAGTTTGAATTAACAACTACATCCACAGTGATGTAATATAATAACAAGCACAACTTTTCAATGTTTTTACTTGTTTGCTATTTTTTTGAGATGAAGAAAATAATTACAGTATCAGAATGAAAATATATATTCTCTTCATTAAAGTTCTTGATATTATTTTCAATGTCTTTTCTCATTAATTTACATTCGTTAGAACAAATAGCTAAAAGATTCGATGACACAAAAAGTCAAGATTCAACCAACCACTCAAAATAAGGCATTTTCTTTGTTACAAAATTTACTTATCTCCAAACAATCCAAAAAAGACACAATGTATTTATTCCAACTTTCAGACAATGTTTTATGGCAAAGAAAATATCCCAGTTGCGACACTAAAACCTTTTTTATTACCAAAAAATCATGCTTTCCTCTTCAGTGAAACAAGCTAAGAAATTCTTAAGGATTCCCTTTTCTTGCAAAGTTCTACGAGATAACTTTTATCTTAGCGAGAGAAGTACTTTCTCTTCGGGAGGAAGAACAATTTATTAACCTGCCCAGTTTCGGAAACATAGCAAGAATTTTCTTGTTGGCATTTCAGGCTTGGAGCGAGAGCAATTTTCTTGGAAAAAAATAATCCATTCTGTTGTCTGCCGTTTTTAACTATTTCTTTTGCACAGTTCTAGTTAAATTGCTACTAACAGAGCCGATGTTCTTGAAATGAAGAAAAACATTTAAAAGCTACAAGTAACTACTTTATAATAGTTATGCTGTAAAGAGACGAAAGCAGTTTTCTCCGAGAAAAATGGCACATCTAGATTTCTGTCTTTCTAATTACAGATTACACTTGAATAATTGAACAGATGTTACAATAAGATTTATATATTTGCAACGAAAAAATATTCAGCATTTTTGCTTTTTCGTATACGAGGTATAGAAAAAGTATAGTTAATAGTCCAAAAATTCGAACTCGAGATTTTGACGAATCTCCATGCTTTAGAGAGACTGAAAAACACAATTTAAGCATTATGTTTGTCTGTCAGTCTACATGTTTGCGAACACGATAATTCAAAAATGGTTTGAATTAAACGAATTAAATTTGTTATATAGAATTATTATCAAAAACATTTTTGGAAAATGTCCATTTGTCTGTGACAACAATAACACCAAAATGCTTTGAGCAAGATGGTTGAAATTTGGCATACAATCTTTACATCAAATTTGCAGATTTCTATGAAATTTTATGTAAAATCTATTCAGAGGAAATACATTTGTTCGGTTGTTCGAATATAACACAATAATTACAAAACGAAGACTGCTAGATAGATAAAATTTTATACCTGATATTAATATCTATAGTGTACACATCTATCAGATTTTGAGCCAAATACAACTACGTATTGACTATATCTGTCTGTACTTTCAGTAATATGAAAACGCGAAAATTCAAAAAAAAAAAAAAGCAATGACATATTTATAAAATTTTATTATGGAATTTTGTGACTACAAGTGCAGTTTTGTGTCAAATTTTTGTTTCAATCGTTAAGAAAAAGACGTCTAAAACACGAATTCCATTTTCGGATACTATTAACTGCATGCCAGGGAGTAACTGCCAAATAACACGATAGATTCAGTGTTCTTAAGCTTTCAGTTCAAGAATAACACGATAGATTCAGAGTTCTTAAGCTTTCAGTTCAAGAATAACACGATAGATTCAGTAAAATTGCTAAATCCACGCCAAAGGTTAATATTTCGTAACTCTTGTACGTCAGTGCCGTGTAAGACGTTTTCTGGCATGATAAATTTATTATAGAGAATGCGAGTAAGTTTTGTGGTTACTACTCTCGCTGGTTTAAAAATATGATTTAATAATTGACACAATAAGAAAATAACCGTTGCACTTTTTTGTAACGATTTTGAAGTAAAGTAGGATTCTTGAATAAGCTTCTTAAATAACTTTCTCAAAAAATTAACATATGTGGTTGTTTAAATTATAGTATTCACATACAGATGGAGTGACAGACACATTTATCGTACATTCATTTCGACCAAACATTTGATAAAGATTTAGTTTTGGCGTTAAGTTTGTACACTACATTTCGTCAGTCTTTCTTATCATAATTTGTGTTATCGTGTTCAGTCATGATTCTAAAAATTGGATTTTAATTTTGGACTCAATTCAGTCAAAAATAAAATGCTTAATCAGAATTTCATGATTAAATTTTTTAAATCAAACTTTCTCTTAATATATTTCGTATGCAAGAAAGTTAAGAATGCAGAAAAATTACAAATGCGTAATGTTAGAAATCGCCAAAATAAAGTACGATCCAAGAAATATTAACATGACAGTTATTAAATCATTAAGCTTGACAGAAGCTAAACACACTAAACGTTGAAGAATAAATTATTTGTTATTTCGTTGTTTCCATGGATTTTGGTTTATTTAACAGAAAATGGCTTTAACATTAGTGGCAGACGATATTTCATGTTTACAAGATATATAGATGTTTTGATTTGGTTTTCTATAAACATGGAATTCGTCACTTTTACTAAACCAAAATGCTCTGATTAAAGCTCCAAAGAGGTCTAATTCTTTTTCATTATTATTAATTTGACTTTCTTATCGTCGTGCGAGCAGAGCACAAAAATAAAAAAATTAACAGCAATTAATAGCATAAATGAAAGTACAACCGAGGAAAACTTAATATTAAGCCAAGGAAAAAAATCTTATTGTTTTTTTTATCTCTTTCTAAGTCAATTCAACAACTTTAAAGAAATATGACGAGATTACACTGCTACTAAAACTTACCAAGGAAATTTATAGTTCCATCTGGAAACTGTAAATTATCTTATTTTCCAATAAAATCATTTCCAGCCATTCACAAATATCTATTTATTATTTATAACAATCAGTCTTTCACAGTAATTTTTCCTTAAGGTTGCATTTCTATAATCCTGCATAGGAAATATCACAATTATACTTTAACGTCCTCCACTATATACTAAACACAAGTATTAAATACATCATTAATTTAACACACATAAAAATGTGAAATTCATTCATTCTTAAAGAAAAAGAGAGAACAGGGTGTGATCATTTGCAATTACCACAGCTCTCCAATGTCAAAGTCAACAAGTTAGGCAAGTTGTTCGTTCTGACATTGAATTTTATTTAATCAAATAGGATGTTTTGTTATTAACTTAAGGCATAATGCGTAGAGTTCTTGGTGTTTTCCCAGCCCTTCCTTATAGATTTCTTAAACAGACAATGCTTTTTTTTAAAACTTTTTTTTAAAATTTGAGATAATAATTTGTTTCTATTTTAAAGTAGTATAAAATTAGATAAAATACAAATATCTCCCGTCAGAATGTATTACTGAAGGCAACAAAATATTTTAATTGTATTAGTTTCCAACTTAGGCAGTTTTGTCTTATGGTGAAAATAACACAAATTTTACAAAATTATGAACAATAAAAAATGTTTTAATTTATTCATTATGTCCCATGTGAAGTCTAATTTAATTACGAAGAATTGCTTTGAATTGAAATTAAAACAAAATAAAGTCGGTAATTTATCTAAATGTACTTTAACCCCGTTTAACGACTATCTCACATAACGAATGAGTCGCATAATGAGCAAAATAAAAAGCAAAAAAATATACTTGATTAATGAGCGATGTTTCGTAGAACGAGTGGCTAGGCAACACCACGCCATCACATGTTGGATTAGCCTGAATCAGTATGTGTTGAACACTTATTCGAAGACAGCTCTTTAACTTAGATGCAAGAAAAGAAGTTTTGGCCGTATAGTGTTGTCGAATGCAAATCCGGGGGGGGGGGTACCTGTGGAGCTTTAATCGACAAGATTTTGTCCCTGGCCAAGAATTGGGATTGGGGATGAATAACAAAGACATTGACGATAGAAAAACATAGTCGGAACAACTGAAGAACTTATGAAGCTGCATTCAGTGTCACAGCAGAAAGCTGTGGAGGAGATTTAGTCAGTAGAGAAAGAAATAATAAATGAAATAGAATTACAACCTTCTAGAGAAATAGGGAAGATGCTGAAAGCATGCAAAATTATTGCATCGTTTGTTGAGAAGCATCACACTGTTAAGTCAGTAACTATGAGCGCTATAAACAAATTTAACGGTAATGCTGTGTCTTATTTTCGCCAAATTTTGAAGCATCGCCAAAGATAAATGGCTTTAAACAATTTTTTTTTAAAAAAAAGCATGAATTATAAATAAGAATTTACTTTATTATAATTTTTTGAGTATCTCCCTTTGGAATGGAATATATTGTCCCATTTAATGCAGATTAACATGTGTTTCGCATTATGAGCAAGATTCGATAATAAATTATGCACCTTAAGTGAGGTTTTACTGCATTCTGAGATAGAAAATTCATTTCAACATGATTTACAACACACACACAAAAAAGGGTGATTGATTTAAGTGATAGCATTTGACAAATTTCTTTTCCTTACTTTCATGCAGAAAAACATCAAAAATGAAATTCAAATCTGAAATGAAATCAATTATTCATAATATGGTTCGAACCGAGACATTTCAATTCTAAGACTATACTGTTATTAACCGAAGCACTGTGTTATGAATCCATCATGTGTCTACGGCATTGTAATCCTATTAAGCGGCATTTGTACAAAGACACCAATCGAATAATTTTAATTCCACTTTTGTTTTAAAATCTACTGCGATCTGGACAGAACATACAAGTGAGCTATTGTTAACCCATCACAAACATTTTAGAAAGGCAATTGAAGTTTCTAACGCTGTTTGAAGAATGCTATTGCAATTTTAAAAAATATATTTTCTCTCATTCGAACATATCGAATTATTTGAAATATTCTTTCATAAATACATGCTCAATATAGTAAAAATAATTTTTCTCTATGCAATCCACTTTCAAAAAACGCTTGAACTGTATGTACTCGATTCGAGAATATCTTGCACTTTAATCAAGAGATCTTTTTCCCGCCTAATGTGTATTATTTTGATGGCGAAGGTTAGGGCGGGAGGGTTAATCGAGGAGAATGAAAAACTCGTCTAGTGCTCCACCCTTATGTAATGGCAACTACTAATCGCTACTTGTGTTACGGGGTGGTCTTCATTTCATCTGCCGAAAGAAACACATTCATCGTCACGAATACTATAAAAATAGATGCGTTTACGACATTGTAATCCCATTAAGTGACACTTGTAAAGAAAAACACGTTAATTATATCTTTCTCGAGAATGCTGTGTTCCAGTAAAATTTATTTAACATGAGATCAATTCACGTGACGCAAATGTCACATGGCGGAAATGCGACAATCACCTAACTGCACGTTGCATTATGTTACACAGTAACTTAATTTTAGAATTAGTAAATAAAAGAAATGCAGTTAGTTTATGAATTAATTGAGCTAGGTGCATTCATTTGCTATGTTATTTAAGAACATGAGTTGACTCCTTTACCGACTTTTGTTAGAATTGCAATTAGTATTTTGCTTATGTAGATCTTATAAAACATACAGGGAAAGCATAAATTTTTTCAATAATTTGTATATTGGTAAAAACGGTTGAACTCAACGAGAAGAGAAAAAAATAGTTACTTTAAAAGCCAGAATGCATTCGATTGTTATATTTCCATTAACTCTTTGCACTCGGAAAAGTAATCAGAAGGAAAATAATTAAGCTAACAAAGGACTTGCTTATTGCTATGAAAAATATTTATTATAGATTTAAGTTGAATTTTACCGAAAAATTAATCTACATCTTCTCACCATTCTTAAGGTATTTCTTAAAAATCCAAATTACAAAAATAAATCAAACTTCAAATTGCTGCACCATCTTGAATGGTAAGTGAGAGTCACCATCTGAGTACAAAGAGTTAAACTTTTTTTCATCTTCAAAAATAAAATTATATATTTATAGCACAATATAATATCTGAAACAAGAGTAAAAATATCGGAGCTTTTTTCCAAACATTATAATCAATTGTATCATTTGTTCTGTGATTCAGCTACAGGAATGGTGGACTACATTTTCAGCATTTTTATATCATCTAAGAATCAAGATTAAGCTTTCAGTTCAATAGATCCTCCTAACAAGACTGTCTTGGAAAAAACAATAAAGACTATAGGAAAGTTCTTGCCAATTGGCTGATATCTGACATTAGGTCTGTGTACAGAAACAATAACGAAGAAAAAAGGGTAAATGGCATCCGAAGCATGATATCTTTTTACGCATTCATCATATTCGGCTTCAAAAAGTGACATAAGCGAACTTTTGTTTTCTCCCAATAATTTCCTTTGATACTGGCTTCCGGATCATCTACATCCCTTTCGCGGTTACTACGTCACTGCATAAAATTTAATAAACAAATATATTTAAAAACTTAATACATTTCCAGTTGGTTAAAATAAATTGGTTAATACTGTTAAAAAGAGGATGGATCGTATTAAACATCACTTTATTGTACAAGTTACTTTAATCATAGCTGAAATATTCACAGCATAAGACAATCCTTTAGGAGATAATACTTTTTCCTTGTTTTATTTACCCTAGTAGCACACAAATATTGTGCAATATTGTATGACAATGATCAATATTCGCAATATTGTGGAATATTGCTTAATATCATATAATATCGAACAATATTGTGGAATATTGCTTAATATCATATAATATCGAACAATATTGTGGAATATTGCTTAATATCATATAATATCGAACAATATTGTGGAATATTGCTTAATATAATATAATATCGAACAATATTGTGGAATATTGCTTAATATCATATATCGAATAATATTGTGGAATATTGCTTCATATAATATCGAACAATATTGTGGAATATTGCTTCATATAATATCGAACAATATTGTATAATATTGTGCAACAGGCTGTACTAACTGGTTACTGGATGAATATCTTCTTACATTCTGATGATTTTAATTGCATGTTTTTTTTTGTGTGTATGCATGTTTTCATTGCTATGTAATAAAAATTTTAAAAATAAAGAGAAACGAATGAAGCTTAAACATATAAATGAATTTAATTTACACAAAGCCATCAAAGAATCATCTCCCGACTATAAATCAATCATTTTTCTTTTCTTTGAATGGGCGGAAATTTTAAAAACACATTATCTTTACATAAATACATGGAGACTTTTAATCGCGAAAGATATTAAATAGATTATTTTCTAAGTTAAAGAGTGAAGGACTTATCGTCTGTCCCACCAAGTTCTGAAGCATTCATTATACCAGTGTCCCCAATTACCCCGTCCATAGCAACCTGTTCGAACCTAAATGAAGAAGGTACATGTTTTGTAATAAGGGGCTTCACATGAAAGGGGAAAAAATAATAATAATAAAATGGGCTTCCAATTCGATTCCATGGAATCTGGTACCGGCCGTTGACCTTGAAATTGACAGTCGATGCCCTTGAAAATAACCTGAATAATGACTCATCGCTTCAATACAGAGTTCCTTCGGGCAAACCTTGAAATAATGTTATGCAAATGTTTCAATGGATGACCCTGGGCTGTGCGCGCTAAAATTATCCTCGTTCAGTTTTTCTGCCCTGTTGATCGGAGACCTACCTACCAGCTGGCTGGGAGATGCAGAACAGGGCTGTTTTTTTTTATACCTCTGTGAGAAGCAACTCTCTGCAAATAGCTTCATAAGCTTTTCCAGCCATCTATTTATTTAAATACTAGCATAAATAACTTTAAATATCTGATAAAAATACACAATAAAAATTGGAATAAAGTTAAATATATTCTTCACCAGCTAGGTTGGAGTCACACTATTATATCTGGTTAAAGAAATATCGTTTGGATACATTAAAATTCATTTTCTTTTGTGACATAACATTAAAATGATATCGTAAATAGTCTAGAAATCTTCAATGGATCTATATTCGAAATTTGTTTAATTAAAAGCAAATATTTAATTTAAAAAACACAGATATCCTAATTACATGCATCCTCAGTATCCTTGACAGTTTATAACTCGCACACATTAATAATCAAATTATTCATTCATAGTCAATAGGCCATTGTGACCAATTGATTCGACTTTATTATTGAATCGGAGGATCACAGATTCAATATGCGATTAAACCAGGATTTGCCATGTAAGTGGTCCATAGATATTGATTTTATCTGTAAATTTGGAGTGAAGTTATATTAATGCCCCAATTTAAAGTATTATCAGGGATATTTTGGGACGGATTTCTTAATTTTGTACCCTGGTCAGATGATAAGGATGTCACCTGAACTGATACCCCCACCCCCACCCTCTCCAAACTTTCGCATCACATCTGCGGGAGAATGCTTGACCTCAACTGATTTTAAATGACCAATCCCACTTATCTACAGATATCCGGTCTCGAATCTGGAAATCATCCGGTCCTGAAACTGTGATTTTACCATCAGGCCACCGCATCTCATAGGTTAAGATGCCCACTCAGGTGTCATTCTTATCTGTAGTCTACAGTTCAGTGTTACGAAATAAGTAGTAAAGTAGTTCAATTTTTATTTCAAAAAGGGGTACTATTCTAACAAATCTGAATTGATTATTCATAGACTCGTACAAAAATTACCAGAAATTGAAACATCTCTCGAAAGTTTTCTGCTGAATCAAAACAATAATACATTCCAAAAATATAGTATATCTAATTTTACAGCACAATAAACTGAGCTGCCAATAGGTTTAAAAAAAGTGTGAGAGTCTAACTCATGCAATATAATTATTAAGACCAAAGTAACATAATCCTTTTAACATCTTGGTGAAAAAGAAAGAATACCAGAGTTTATTTTTTAAATATATTTATACTCTATCAGCAAATTCAAAAACACAGAAAGTGAAAGCAATAACTAATTTGCACAGGAGGGAAAATTGGAAACATATCGAGAGCATGTATATTTCCATCAGAAAGAGCGAATCATTCAGTTTTTATAAATAATTTTTTTTATGAAATTTTACAAAAAAAAAAAAAAAAATGTGTTAGTTTATACCTCGCACAGACAGAGATAATAGGAGAAAGGCTTAGAAAATTTAGTTTCATATTTCAACTCATATTTAACTTAAAAAACCTGGTTGATGATTTTTTTTATTTTAGTACCTTTTTGAAAATATGCATGCTTATTTATTATGAGTCATGATCGTGGGGCATCCATGTTTGCATCTTATAATAAGTTAAGCATATACTCATGCTTAACTTATATATTATGCTTAGCTTGTCCGCTTAAACAGATCTTATAGTAATCAAATGAACGTAACGATACAAGTAAGAACGGGTCGTTTAAACTGAATAAAACGTTAATAGTATTCTAAGATTTCATAATTAATAGATTTTTTTTTAAAAAAAAATATCTAACTGGCAACTTGCCTACCACCCTTTGTCAAACCCAGCTGCCTAGTCGGAAATCTGTTATAGTGTCCCTATGAATGCAATAGGTAAAAAACACGACAAATAAGATGGATGAATTTTAAGATGTCTACACCAAAACTATAAATTTGTATTTAAATTTTAAACGAAATCTCTCAAAGATATGATACTATATTAATCTATGCAAAATTCAGTAATACAAAATTTATTTGTATGCTGTCTTGGCACTTAAATTGCAGATCTATATTAAATTTTGAACCTAGTCTAGAAACATAAATCTAAAATGTATATTTGATTATTTTTTCACTATACAAATAAATAAAATACAAAATGGGTTTCAGTGTAAATATACAAGAAAGTCGATAGAGGAATATTCTCTCAAATTAAAAATGAAAGACGCTAGTGAGTAGATCATGGACGATAATTAGTAGCAACAGGAATAAAAAAAAGGAAAATTCAGCATTTTACGGGAAAACAAATCTACAATTTACTAAAAGAATTTTTAAAAGATCCACTAAACGAGCGAAGTCTCCGTAAACTTAATCTTTTTAATTAAACAGCGCATTCCGAAACCCTTTTGGCTTAATCGAGTGGCGAGTAATTGAACAATCCATCAACGTAGGAGCGAAAGAAATTTAAATGAGGAGGAAAACCAGCTGCATGTTTTCATTCACTAATGAAAATTCCACAAACGGGCAGCCTATTTAAGATTCCCGTCTCAAAACTGTTGTGGGAAAAAAAATTTCCTTTTTTTTTTTTTTTTTTTTTTTTTTTGTAGAAAAAAAATGGAATATGATTTTGATGCACAGGCAAAAAATAAAATGGAAAAATAATCAAAATATGTCGTTAAAAATTAAAAAGTAATTTATTAATTCACTAAAACTGTAGACAATTTCACAAACGGAACATATGAAAATATTAAAGTGCAATGGCCAGTCAATTTCGAGAAAATGGTCCTCAAACTTTTGGTAAAGCTTATATACTGATAACTTGACTCCCATTCGGGTGACATCCGGAATCCTAATGGCATGGTTGTTTAGGTAATATGGTAACGGAAAAAAATAAGTAGTATATTAAAGCTATCTTTGAATCGTTAATTAAATTATATAATTTAATTTTTTTTAAAAATGCATCTGTATTTATAATTTTTTCTTTTAAAATTTTAATTTTTTTATTATGTATTTCGATAATAAATATTTATTTTTGGATAAAAAAATTGAAAACAATAATTAAAAGTATTTGTAAATGTTTAATTGAATAAGAATTATTAAAAAAAGAAAAAATAATTAAAAAATTCTCAGCCAGGTTCGAACTCTGACTTTCCGCATCCGAGACTGTTACCCAAATAACCATGCCATTGGGATCATGCGGATGGAAGTCAAATTATCAGTATATAAACTTTACCAGAAGTTTGAGAACCATTTTCCCGAAATTGACTGGCCATTGCGTTTTAATATTTTCATGAATGAACATTCTAAATGTATACTATCATTATACTAAATCTCATCCCGATCTCAGATTTCAACCCCGTGCCCTCCCCTTGTGAATATTTTGTAAAGATTGTATAAAAATCGTATTTTAAATAAAAGCTTTCAATTTGTTAGAAGCAATAAGAAAAAATTTCTAAACATAAGGCGTACATTAAATAGGCTGTCCATAAGTACATACGATCTACTACAAGTGAGTAAAGCGAACAATCGACGTCCTTGAGATTCCACATTCGAATTTTGTTTACCATGCAGTTCCCACAGTATTTAGTGGATTCATTCTCATTGAATTGTGATGTCTTTAACTGACATACGAAATAGCAAAAAATGAATTCCAAAAAGATTCCTGGTGATATTATTATTAATAACTTAAACAATGTTAAACGCTTTTCTTTCACGATAAATACATTAAGCTGATTATTTTTAAGAAAAGATGAGGAAAGGAAGGGGGGGGGGATAAAAATGCAAATTCTATTACACAGAATTTAATTATGTTAACTATTTTTTTTCAAATTAAATGTATTCGTTGAATAATTTTGGAAGCTATTCCATGAAATCCAATTTAAAATTAATATCATTTAAATTATTAGCAACTCAAAGCCTTGCAAGATTACAGTCTTGTAAACAAAATAAAACGTTTGCGATTTAACAAAATACTTATTGAACAATAGTCAGGAGTTCTCTAATCTATATAATAAAATTTATACATCGCCCAAATATATGTTGCTTTTTAAAATTGAACTATTAGAATTAAATAAAAAATAAGTCAATTCAATTTCAGCATTTCTTAAAACTCTAATGAACATTTCATTAGAATTCATTTTTCTGGCCACTTTTTGATACTTAAATTGCGAAACTCTTCTGTAAAAGATTTGTAGATTGCCAATCAAGAATTTTTATTTTGTGGCCTTAATTTCAGGAAGCTTAACTAATTAAATGTTTGGACTTCTTCGGAAAAAGCGTATCTAAATTGCGCCGCAATAATTTAGCAATGGCGAGTATATTCGTCAAACACAGAGTACATGTAATATGAAATTATGTTATAATGAAATGACTTTTTATTTCAATAATCACATTTATTTATTTACTTAAACTAACATACATTTTTTTGCATATGGACAAAGAGAAACATAAAAAATTAATTTATTATTTTAATTTGATGTTAGAGAATGATATTGAGAGAAACATGGTACAATGCATAATAGTCTTTTATTTGTTCTTTGATTTTGTCTTGGCCTCAAAATATTTTAAACATCTTGAAATTTACGGAAAAGTTTGAGTTTATATTAAATTGTAATTCAAACTGCAAATTGTCACTACTTATTACTCTTGACGAATAAACTCGCCATAAAGCAAAATGTGCTTTTTCCATGACGACTCGTAAAAATAGTTAAAGTTAGTTTAAAAAGTTAGTTCCTTTCTTGAAACTAAACTAAGATTTTGTATGGACTTACAAAATCTTATGATTTGTATTTATCATATACAAATCATATAACACACATATCCTTAAATAAAAATATTCCATTAAATGAATACGAAGGTAAGTTTGGGCATTAAATACAGGATCCAGCCAAATATGAATTTTCTGCACCAATAAGGTCCTCACAAACGAGATACATTTTCCCGCAATATTTTGTGCCGACATAGTTATTGTCCTTTCTTTATTACTGAATTTTGATTTATCTCGCAAATAGCCTTTGTTGTAGGACAAATTATTTCAACAAATAAATTATTACAAACTATGACACAAATTTCTTCATTAAAAAAATACAAACAACCTCGAATTTTTTTGAATACAAAATCAATTTAACGCACAAAAATATTCCACAAACAGAATGATAAGCGAAACATTCCATAAATTTTATTCCAAGAAATGAACCGAGTGAATCCATGTGAATTCTAGGAAGAGGAACTGCTCGCGTGCTATTTTATTGCCTTCGTAATTCTGAAAAGCTTTGTCATCCCCAAACATGCATTTCCTTTGTTTGAATTCTTGACAAACTGCAAGGCTGGAAAGTTATTGTTTCCCCATTTTGTACGCTGCAGTAAAATAAAGTAATTGCATCGTATATTTATTTACTATTGGTCGTGGAGTTCATGTTATATATTTTTAAAGCAAACATTTAAAAATTTTGCTTTTTAGATTACCAGAAGCATTTTCTTTGTTTGGAAAACGCAAAAAACATATAGAGACCAAATGTCCTGAATTAGCTAATTATCCCTAGATGTGGGTTTGAGTTTGTTTCTGTTTCAAAGCAGAAAAGCAATTTTTGGCTAAGCTGCGCCACACTTATGGAATTAAAATATTTATATCAATTTATAATAAAATCAAAGTATGGAATGTCTACAAAATACAAATGTTTAAAAGTATAAAAATGTGACTCATGAAAAAGTGCAACAATGATGTAAGGTATGGAACAGTACTAAAAAGCGTGGCTACTTCTGAAAATGGAAATAAATATCTTGGTTATCTACAAATTTTAGTTTCTAAAAATAACATATTCAAAAAAGATAAACAGGATTTAATTTCTAAAAAATTCTTTATACTTTTGTTCGTTAAATTAAAAGTGACGAAACGCACAGTAAGTAAAATACAAATTTTAGCAAAAAAGGGCACTTTTTGTGGCCTACATCATTTTAATACGTATTATTCATTTTGTTTGACATGTACTTAAAACTAACATATATTATTGACATCAACACAAATCTTGGAATATGAGCCAATGTGGCGTATGTCATATGTACAAAGACATTCGTTTTGAACAAGGGTCGCATTCACAAGTTATCGTTCTTTGACTATAAATAATTCTATGACCACTCGCATGGAATTATCTAATGCAGGAGATTGGGGGAAATATACGAATGAATATTAATACAAATCTTGGAATATGAGCCAATGTGACATGTCCTATGTACAAAAACATTCGTTTTGAACAAGAGTCTCATTCACAAGTTATCGTTCTTTGACTATAAATAATTCTATGACCACTCGCATGGAATTATCTAATGCAGGAGATTGGGGGAAATATACGAATGAATTTTAATACAAATCTTGGAATATGAGCCAATGTGACATGTCCTATGTACAAAAACATTCGTTTTGAACAAGAGTCTCATTCACAAGTTATCGTTCTTTGACTATAAATAATTCTATGACCACTCGCATGGAATTATCTAATGCAGGAGATTGGGGGAAATATACGAATGAATTTTAATACAAATCTTGGAATATGAGCCAATGTGACATGTCCTATGTACAAAAACATTCGTTTTGAATAAGAGTCTCATTCACAAGTTATCGTTCTTTGACTATAAATAATTCTATGACCACTCGCATGGAATTATCTAATGCAGGAGATTGGGGGAAATATACGAATGAATTTTAATACAAATCTTGGAATATGAGCCAATGTGACATGTCCTATGTACAAAAACATTCGTTTTGAACAAGAGTCTCATTCACAAGTTATCGTTCTTTGACTATAAATAATTCTATGACCACTCGCATGGAATTATCTTATGCAGGAGATTGGGGGAAATATACGAATGAATTTTAATACAAATCTTGGAATATGAGCCAATGTGACATGTCCTATGTACAAAAACATTCGTTTTGAACAAGAGTCTCATTCACAAGTTATCGTTCTTTGACTATAAATAATTCTATGACCACTCGCATGGAATTATCTAATGCAGGAGATTGGGGGAAATATACGAATGAATTTTAATACAAATCTTGGAATATGAGCCAATGTGACATGTCCTATGTACAAAAACATTCGTTTTGAACAAGAGTCTCATTCACAAGTTATCGTTCTTTGACTATAAATAATTCTATGACCACTCGCATGGAATTATCTAATGCAGGAGATTGGGGGAAATATACGAATGAATTTTAATACAAATCTTGGAATATGAGCCAATGTGACATGTCCTATGTACAAAAACATTCGTTTTGAACAAGAGTCTCATTCACAAGTTATCGTTCTTTGACTATAAATAATTCTATGACCACTCGCATGGAATTATCTAATGCAGGAGATTGGGGGAAATATACGAATGAATTTTAATACAAATCTTGGAATATGAGCCAATGTGACATGTCCTATGTACAAAAACATTCGTTTTGAACAAGAGTCTCATTCACAAGTTATCGTTCTTTGACTATAAATAATTCTATGACCACTCGCATGGAATTATCTAATGCAGGAGATTGGGGGAAATATACGAATGAATTTTAATACAAATCTTGGAATATGAGCCAATGTGGCGTATGTCATATGTACAAAGACATTCGTTTTGAACAAGGGTCGCATTCACAAGTTATCGTTCTTTGACTATAAATAATTCTATGACCACTCGCATGGAATTATCTAATGCAGGAGATTGGGGGAAATATACGAATGAATTTTAATACAAATCTTGGAATATGAGCCAATGTGACATGTCCTATGTACAAAAACATTCGTTTTGAACAAGAGTCTCATTCACAAGTTATCGTTCTTTGACTATAAATAATTCTATGACCACTCGCATGGAATTATCTAATGCAGGAGATTGGGGGAAATATACGAATGAATTTTAATACAAATCTTGGAATATGAGCCAATGTGACATGTCCTATGTACAAAAACATTCGTTTTGAACAAGAGTCTCATTCACAAGTTATCGTTCTTTGACTATAAATAATTCTATGACCACTCGCATGGAATTATCTAATGCAGGAGATTGGGGGAAATATACGAATGAATTTTAATACAAATCTTGGAATATGAGCCAATGTGACATGTCCTATGTACAAAAACATTCGTTTTGAACAAGAGTCTCATTCACAAGTTATCGTTCTTTGACTATAAATAATTCTATGACCACTCGCATGGAATTATCTAATACAGGAGATTGGGGGAAATATACGAATGAATTTTAATACAAATCTTGGAATATGAGCCAATGTGACATGTCCTATGTACAAAAGCATTCGTTTTGAACAAGAGTCTCATTCACAAGTTATCGTTCTTTGACTATAAATAATTCTATGACCACTCGCATGGAATTATCTAATGCAGGAGATTGGGGGAAATATACGAATGAATTTTAATACAAATCTTGGAATATGAGCCAATGTGACATGTCCTATGTACAAAAACATTCGTTTTGAACAAGAGTCTCATTCACAAGTTATCGTTCTTTGACTATAAATAATTCTATGACCACTCGCATGGAATTATCTAATGCAGGAGATTGGGGGAAATATACGAATGAATTTTAATACAAATCTTGGAATATGAGCCAATGTGACATGTCCTATGTACAAAAACATTCGTTTTGAACAAGAGTCTCATTCACAAGTTATCGTTCTTTGACTATAAATAATTCTATGACCACTCGCATGGAATTATCTAATGCAGGAGATTGGGGGAAATATACGAATGAATTTTAATACAAATCTTGGAATATGAGCCAATGTGACATGTCCTATGTACAAAAACATTCGTTTTGAACAAGAGTCTCATTCACAAGTTATCGTTCTTTGATTATAAATAATTCTATGACCACTCGCATGGAATTATCTAATGCAGGAGATTGGGGAAAATATACGAATGAATTTTAATACAAATCTTGGAATATGAGCCAATGTGACATGTCCTATGTACAAAAGCATTCGTTTTGAACAAGAGTCTCATTCACAAGTTATCATTCTTTGACTATAAATAATTCTATGACCACTCGCATGGAATTATCTAATGCAGGAGATTGGGGGAAATATACGAATGAATTTTAATACAAATCTTGGAATATGAGCCAATGTGACATGTCCTATGTACAAAAACATTCGTTTTGAACAAGAGTCTCATTCACAAGTTATCGTTCTTTGACTATAAATAATTCTATGACCACTCGCATGGAATTATCTAATGCAGGAGATTGGGGGAAATATACGAATGAATTTTAATACAAATCTTGGAATATGAGCCAATGTGACATGTCCTATGTACAAAAACATTCGTTTTGAACAAGAGTCTCATTCACAAGTTATCGTTCTTTGACTATAAATAATTCTATGACCACTCGCATGGAATTATCTAATGCAGGAGATTGGGGGAAATATACGAATGAATTTTAATACAAATCTTGGAATATGAGCCAATGTGACATGTCCTATGTACAAAAACATTCGTTTTGAACAAGAGTCTCCTTCACAAGTTATCGTTCTTTGACTATAAATAATTCTATGACCACTCGCATGGAATTATCTAATGCAGGAGATTGGGGGAAATATACGAATGAATTTTAATACAAATCTTGGAATATGAGCCAATGTGACATGTCCTATGTACAAAAACATTCGTTTTGAACAAGAGTCTCATTCACAAGTTATCGTTCTTTGACTATAAATAATTCTATGACCACTCGCATGGAATTATCTAATGCAGGAGATTGGGGGAAATATACGAATGAATTTTAATACAAATCTTGGAATATGAGCCAATGTGACATGTCCTATGTACAAAAACATTCGTTTTGAACAAGAGTCTCATTCACAAGTTATCGTTCTTTGACTATAAATAATTCTATGACCACTCGCATGGAATTATCTAATGCAGGAGATTGGGGGAAATATACGAATGAATTTTAATACAAATCTTGGAATATGAGCCAATGTGACATGTCCTATGTACAAAAACATTCGTTTTGAACAAGAGTCTCATTCACAAGTTATCGTTCTTTGACTATAAATAATTCTATGACCACTCGCATGGAATTATCTAATGCAGGAGATTGGGGGAAATATACGAATGAATTTTAATACAAATCTTGGAATATGAGCCAATGTGACATGTCCTATGTACAAAAACATTCGTTTTGAACAAGTGTCTCATTCACAAGTTATCGTTCTTTGACTATAAATAATTCTATGACCACTCGCATGGAATTATCTAATGCAGGAGATTGGGGGAAATATACGAATGAATTTTAATACAAATCTTGGAATATGAGCCAATGTGACATGTCCTATGTACAAAAACATTCGTTTTGAACAAGAGTCTCATTCACAAGTTATCGTTCTTTGACTATAAATAATTCTATGACCACTCGCATGGAATTATCTAATGCAGGAGATTGGGGGAAATATACGAATGAATTTTAATACAAATCTTGGAATATGAGCCAATGTGACATGTCCTATGTACAAAAGCATTCGTTTTGAACAAGAGTCTCATTCACAAGTTATCATTCTTTGACTATAAATAATTCTATGACCACTCGCATGGAATTATCTAATGCAGGAGATTGGGGGAAATATACGAATGAATTTTAATACAAATCTTGGAATATGAGCCAGTGTGACATGTCCTATGTACAAAAACATTCGTTTTGAACAAGAGTCTCATTCACAAGTTATCGTTCTTTGACTATAAATAATTCTATGACCACTCGCATGGAATTATCTAATGCAGGAGATTGGGGGAAATATACGAATGAATTTTAATACAAATCTTGGAATATGAGCCAATGTGACATGTCCTATGTACAAAAACATTCGTTTTGAACAAGAGTCTCATTCACAAGTTATCGTTCTTTGACTATAAATAATTCTATGACCACTCGCATGGAATTATCTAATGCAGGAGATTGGGGGAAATATACGAATGAATTTTAATACAAATCTTGGAATATGAGCCAATGTGACATGTCCTATGTACAAAAACATTCGTTTTGAACAAGTGTCTCATTCACAAGTTATCGTTCTTTGACTATAAATAATTCTATGACCACTCGCATGGAATTATCTAATGCAGGAGATTGGGGGAAATATACGAATGAATTTTAATACAAATCTTGGAATATGAGCCAATGTGACATGTCCTATGTACAAAAACATTCGTTTTGAACAAGAGTCTCATTCACAAGTTATCGTTCTTTGACTATAAATAATTCTATGACCACTCGCATGGAATTATCTAATGCAGGAGATTGGGGGAAATATACGAATGAATTTTAATACAAATCTTGGAATATGAGCCAATGTGACATGTCCTATGTACAAAAGCATTCGTTTTGAACAAGAGTCTCATTCACAAGTTATCATTCTTTGACTATAAATAATTCTATGACCACTCGCATGGAATTATCTAATGCAGGAGATTGGGGGAAATATACGAATGAATTTTAATACAAATCTTGGAATATGAGCCAGTGTGACATGTCCTATGTACAAAAACATTCGTTTTGAACAAGAGTCTCATTCACAAGTTATCGTTCTTTGACTATAAATAATTCTATGACCACTCGCATGGAATTATCTAATGCAGGAGATTGGGGGAAATATACGAATGAATTTTAATACAAATCTTGGAATATGAGCCAATGTGACATGTCCTATGTACAAAAACATTCGTTTTGAACAAGAGTCTCATTCACAAGTTATCGTTCTTTGACTATAAATAATTCTATGACCACTCGCATGGAATTATCTAATGCAGGAGATTGGGGGAAATATACGAATGAATTTTAATACAAATCTTGGAATATGAGCCAATGTGACATGTCCTATGTACAAAAACATTCGTTTTGAACAAGAGTCTCATTCACAAGTTATCGTTCTTTGACTATAAATAATTCTATGACCACTCGCATGGAATTATCTAATGCAGGAGATTGGGGGAAATATACGAATTAATTTTAATACAAATCTTGGAATATGAGCCAATGTGACATGTCCTATGTACAAAAACATTCGTTTTGAACAAGTGTCTCATTCACAAGTTATCGTTCTTTGACTATAAATAATTCTATGACCACTCGCATGGAATTATCTAATGCAGGAGATTGGGGGAAATATACGAATGAATTTTAATACAAATCTTGGAATATGAGCCAATGTGACATGTCCTATGTACAAAAACATTCGTTTTGAACAAGAGTCTCATTCACAAGTTATCGTTCTTTGACTATAAATAATTCTATGACCACTCGCATGGAATTATCTAATGCAGGAGATTGGGGGAAATATACGAATGAATTTTAATACAAATCTTGGAATATGAGCCAATGTGACATGTCCTATGTACAAAAACATTCGTTTTGAACAAGAGTCTCATTTACAAGTTATCGTTCTTTGACTATAAATAATTCTATGACCACTCGCATGGAATTATCTAATGCAGGAGATTGCGGGAAATATACGAATGAATTTTAATACAAATCTTGGAATATGAGCCAATGTGACATGTCCTATGTACAAAAACATTCGTTTTGAACAAGAGTCTCATTCACAAGTTATCGTTCTTTGACTATAAATAATTCTATGACCACTCGCATGGAATTATCTAATGCAGGAGATTGGGGGAAATATACGAATGAATTTTAATACAAATCTTGGAATATGAGCCAATGTGACATGTCCTATGTACAAAAACATTCGTTTTGAACAAGAGTCTCATTCACAAGTTATCGTTCTTTGACTATAAATAATTCTATGACCACTCGCATGGGATTATCTAATGCAGGAGATTGGGGGAAATATACGAATGAATTTTAATACAAATCTTGGAATATGAGCCAATGTGACATGTCCTACGTACAAAAAAATTCGTTTTGAACAAGAGTCTCATTCACAAGTTATCGTTCTTTGACTATAAATAATTCTATGACCACTCGCATGGAATTATCTAATGCAGGAGATTGGGGGAAATATACGAATGAATTTTAATACAAATCTTGGAATATGAGCCAATGTGACATGTCCTATGTACAAAAACATTCGTTTTGAACAAGAGTCTCATTCACAAGTTATCGTTCTTTGACTATAAATAATTCTATGACCACTCGCATGGAATTATCTAATGCAGGAGATTGGGGGAAATATACGAATGAATTTTAATACAAATCTTGGAATATGAGCCAATGTGACATGTCCTACGTACAAAAACATTCGTTTTGAACAAGAGTCTCATTCACAAGTTATCGTTCTTTGACTATAAATAATTCTATGACCACTCGCATGGAATTATCTAATGCAGGAGATTGGGGGAAATATACGAATGAATTTTAATACAAATCTTGGAATATGAGCCAATGTGACATGTCCTACGTACAAAAACATTCGTTTTGAACAAGAGTCTCATTCACAAGTTATCGTTCTTTGACTATAAATAATTCTATGACCACTCGCATGGAATTATCTAATGCAGGAGATTGGGGGAAATATACGAATGAATTTTAATACAAATCTTGGAATATGAGCCAATGTGACATGTCCTACGTACAAAAACATTCGTTTTGAACAAGAGTCTCATTCACAAGTTATCGTTCTTTGACTATAAATAATTCTATGACCACTCGCGTGGAATTATCTAATGCAGGAGATTGGGGGAAATATACGAATGAATTTTAATACAAATCTTGGAATATGAGCCAATGTGACATGTCCTACGTACAAAAACATTCGTTTTGAACAAGAGTCTCATTCACAAGTTATCGTTCTTTGACTATAAATAATTCTATGACCACTCGCATGGAATTATCTAATGCAGGAGATTGGGGGAAATATACGAATGAATTTTAATACAAATCTTGGAATATGAGCCAATGTGACATGTCCTACGTACAAAAACATTCGTTTTGAACAAGAGTCTCATTCACAAGTTATCGTTCTTTGACTATAAATAATTCTATGACCACTCGCATGGAATTATCTAATGCAGGAGATTGGGGGAAATATACGAATGAATTTTAATACAAATCTTGGAATATGAGCCAATGTGACATGTCCTACGTACAAAAACATTCGTTTTGAACAAGAGTCTCATTCACAAGTTATCGTTCTTTGACTATAAATAATTCTATGACCACTCGCATGGAATTATCTAATGCAGGAGATTGGGGGAAATATACGAATGAATTTTAATACAAATCTTGGAATATGAGCCAATGTGACATGTCCTACGTACAAAAACATTCGTTTTGAACAAGAGTCTCATTCACAAGTTATCGTTCTTTGACTATAAATAATTCTATGACCACTCGCATGGAATTATCTAATGCAGGAGATTGGGGGAAATATACGAATGAATTTTAATACAAATCTTGGAATATGAGCCAATGTGACATGTCCTACGTACAAAGACATTCGTTTTAAACAAGAGTCTCATTCACCAGTCATCGTTCTACGACTATAAATAATTCTATGACCATTCGTATGGCATTATCTAATTCAAAAAATTGGAGAAATGAAATCATACTAATGAATTTAAAAAAATTCAATTTCTTAAACTAGTTTTTACAAAAGATCAGTAAAGAAACAGTGACCTAGAGTGAGTTATAGGCGCCCATATTTTAATTCTTTCAATAACTTATCACATTTTACTTAGAGTATATATTTTAACATTTTTTTTCTAAGACTGGTAAGATTGGCGCCATAGCGTTTATATCTCCTTCTCACCTTGTCACTACGCTATTTAAAAATGGCGATATTTTATGCCAATCCAAAATCATGAAATATGCTGCCTTTTCAACTATCACTTTGAAGTAAATAGAAACAAAGGGTTCAAAGAATTATTGATTCATTTATTAAGTATAGAAATTTTAAACAATTTTCTAAATTTAATAATCCTGAGTGAAGTAGTTCCATAATACAACAATAATAATTTAAAAGAGGAAAAAAATCGAATTTTTAAAAATTATTTTAGGTTTATTATTTTACACTGAAAAATTTCGTTGTTTCAAATCGATAAAACATTCATTTAGAGAAATGAAAATTTTTAAAATCTATTTACAAAATTTATTTTATTCTGTCGTTTACCTTAAAAGATATGAAATCCACCTGGTGAGCGATTTAACTGTTTGGTTCATTGTTTTTAACTCGCCCAGAAAAACAGGAAAATAAAAAATGAAGATGACGAAAATGATGAAAGAGAAACAGAAAAACACCCAAACAACCTATTTCACAAACATTCAATATTTCTCTTTTACCTATGCAATCCAATCCATCAGACTAATGACTTCCAAAATAGATCAACTCATGTCAAATCCTAACAAAGGATGGAGGGTGAATCGAAAACACTCTTCAACTAAAATATCCCACATTCTCCAGATGATAATTCTCGCTCTTTAGTTTTTAAAATATGAAGTGGGAAAAAAATAACAGCTTGACACCGTAGAGAATTACTTCATTAGGAAAATGAGACGTTTCTGAAAGGAATTCAATCCATGGTAAAACCATTTCTAAATTTACATTGAAGAGTACATATTATGTCAACGGATTCTTTCATTTTTCCCTGTCCTTAACCTTGACTGCTTCACGTTTCGGTCAAGGTTACTTTTCTCATCGCGAAAAAGCCGGAAGGCATTCGCTTTTTGTCTTGCACTGCAATCAGCCAATACGTCCATCACTGCCAATTTGAAGTAATCAATACACATTTCCCATCTAAGAATAATACAAGGGGATAAAAACCGATAGTTCTCTGAAAAGGCAAAGGGCTAATCATGGCCGTGACAGACTGGAAAGCAAACTATTGGAATAAAAGTTAGGGCTGAACTTCAAATGAGTAGTTCTTTTTTTTAAAAAAAAAAAAACAATGTTTAATCGGATAGTTACTTATTTTTCAGTTTTAGCTCAAAGTTCTAAACTGCCAACCCATCAGGGAAATCTTTGCTTCAACTATCTGGGTGCAACGTCACGTTTGCATTGACATTAATCCATCAATAGTTGTGTGTGGAAGATTATTTCGAATAAGCCAAAACATTAGAAGAAGATGGGCAAATTATTGACTTTCATGCAGTTCTTTAGACATTCGCTGTTTGCAGTCTACTTTATATATATATATAATGCTATTTTAAAATATAATATAATCCTAATTAATTTCCATGTTTTTGTCTTAATTCAACCCATATTAACTTCATTCTAAAATATTCTCTTATTTCCTGATCCAATTCCACCTCCTTTTATTTAACCCTTTCTAGGGCCGTGAGAAGTATGCTTCCCACCAAATTTATCAATCTTTGTATCAAATTATGTAGATTGGCATAAGTTCTGACAAATTTTTTTTAGTAAGTCAGAAACTTAGATGCTTCAGTTCTTTATCTCAGACGAAATGATGTGTCTTGATTTGTTACTTAATTATTAATTAACAAAATTAATTAATTAATCAAATTAAATTTATCTAACAAGCTGAATGAATACCTTTTCTTATTCTAATTTCAAGCCTAAAAATATTTTAATATAATGTGATTAGAAAAAATGGCCCTTTAAAGGGTTAATTAATGCAACAGAAGTTCTGTAAAATTGCTGATATCGACAAGTTCCCACACTCCGAGTGAAGGATAAAATTTGTCGATCTAAGGTATTCTTTTTAAAGATCCCTATAATTCCCTTACCTAAATTGACACGTGTAAAGAAATCCCTATCAAAATTTCACAGTATATAATCACAGGAAAAAATATTTCATTAGTTTTCCTCTTTTCGCTCTTGTGTCGTTCTGTGTTGACGTGGCTCGTCGCTTCTGCTTGTACATAAATTATGCCTCCCGGGATGGAATAAAAGCGAAGTTTAAAAATTCAAAGAACTCTTCACTTTCTTCGGCCATAAAACTGCTCAAAAATTATACGTTTACATATTATATATATCAATTTTCGTGGCCAAAGAGAGAGAGAAGACAATTTTGAATTTTGAAACTCGATTTATTCCATTATTCCAACCCAGGAGGCATAATTTATATACCAGAAAGAAGCGAATGAGATACATCATCCACGACACAAGAGAAGAGCAAAAGAGCGAAAAGAGACAAATATTTTCCCCAGTGATTTTATACTATGAGAATTTAATAGGGATTTCTTTGACACATGCCGATTTAAGTATGGTAATTTAGGCATCTCTAAAAGAATGTTGCAAAACATTAAAGATTTTTATCCCTTCACTCGGAGCGTGTGAACTTGCTCATTCAAGCAGTTTTACAGAGCTAGGGTAGTATTAATTAAATAAAAAAGGTGGAACTGGATCAGGAAATAAGAGAACATTTTAGCATAAAGTTAATATGAGTTAAATTAAGATAAAAATTTGGAAATGAATTAAGGTTTAAATTAGATTAAGAGATATCATTACATATATATATATATCATAAAGATTCTCACTTTTTCTACTTTAATAAAATTTATTGGATTACATTGTATAATATGAATATTTTTATCATGTTTTAATATCGTACTTTTACTGCAGAAATAAAATGGCAAAACCAGTCTCTCGCAGTAAAACTAGTCAAACCATGGATATATGAATATATTCTTTTTTTAAAAAAAATATTAGTTTAGTATACAGTTATTATTTATATCGCATTATTATCAAATACGATTTTTCGTCATAAAAGCCAACTGCTCAATCTGCATCCATTCTTTTCGTTTCAGTTTGGATCTTTTAACTCTTTGGCACTTAAAGGGTTAAAAAATATATCCAACTTTTTGATTAGCTTTTTATGCTAAGTGGGATATATTTTTACCTACCTCGAAAAGTTGAAGTTACTCATAGCAATGCAATTTAATATTTTATTTAAAGTTTTTCATTCGATTGGCAATCCTATGCATCAACGGTAAATGCTTTAATAACTGAAAATCTATCAGTAAGTAGTTACCTAAAACTCTATCAGTGTACTGGTGAAATTAATTATGTAGCGAATCTTTGTAGCTCATATCGGTATATGTTATTTTATTATGAGTGAATAAGTTGTTTATATTAGAAAAAAAATATGTTATTTTGCGTTATGTTATGTGTTATTATTATTAAGCTTGTTGTGAGGTAGTAATAGTAAATATGTCCAATCATGTAAAAAAGCACTAATTGAAATATTACTTTTCTTCTTTTAAATAAGGTTTTATGTTAAATAATCGAAAGTTTTTTTTTAATTCTTTATAATCAAAAACTTCTGTGCAACTACGGTTTTTATTTTTTAAAATCGTGAGCCTCGAAGAGTTAAAACATGGAAACAGAATAAATTTGTAAATATCAACATGATAATCCAAATCATGACATGTATGGCTTCAGTAGTGACATTTCAAAAATTACTGAAAGATTTTATATTAATTATAGCACAATGTGGAAAAAATAAGTCATTTCAATCATCTGGATCTAAAATAGCAGAACAGAATATGATAAAACAAATATTTCATAATATTTGAATTTCAGTTATTTCTGTCACTCATATAGCAACGTATGTTTATATCATATTTTTTCACTTAAGTAATTATCAAATTACGGGAAAATACTAAGAATTCTCTGTTTAATAAGAAATTACCAAATTTTTAAAATATGAAGGGGAATATAATTTTAAGATATTTCCCAAAACTTACTTTTTTTTTCTTTAAAAGAAATAGGTATTTCCTCGTCGAATGAAACTATAGTTAATGAAAAAAATACGTCCGTCTCTATAACTGTCTATTAAATTTTATGGAGGCAATCCTGCTGTTTTTTTTTTAATTTTTATTCACAGATTCACCAAATATTGACCCTTTTGTTCATGCATCAATAATTTTGTTTACAATTTTGATATGGCTAATCCTGGAACTTTTAATCACAAGTCATGCATCATGGTTACATTGTGATGACTAGAGATATATTTCTAATGAAAAAAAAAAAAAAAACCCAGCAGGGAAGGAAGATGACATTTTACCGTCAACAACTTTTTTTTACATGGGAAATAATTGCTTCAATAAAAAGTATGTTTTGAAAGAATTTGGACAAAAAAAAATCACATCAGCAATTTGAAATCTGTCGCATAAGAATGCTGGAAAAAATTGTTTACGAGTGATACCAGAAATATTTATATCCGTGTGAAGAAAATCATAAATATTATATCAGAACTATTTATATCAAAAATAATAATAACTATATGTTGTACAAATCTTTAATCTGGAAAATCTAATAACATTCCTACATTTTTTTAAAAAATAATTTTAATTTCACTGTTTTGCTTATTATATATAGTTTGATTTATTTATTATTTAATTGCTTTAAAAATACAACACAAATATACAAAATAAGGAAATTAGGTCGATTTCATAACAGACTTATCTAACACTGGATAATATGTTTTCTGAATGACATTCAAAACTTTGGAAAACGAGCAATATATATTATTTTAACATCAGCGAAAAAGTCACCGTGACACAATAAAAAGTACTTAAACTATGTTTAATGTCATTCTGGCGATCTCGGCATTATTAGGAGATCTTAGCTTGTTTTTCTGATTGTCTTAGGTGACCAGAAACAAAGAAATCTCCGATGTTATATTGATTTCCTAAAGAATTGCAGGCAATAAAGATCTAAAAAGTATAAGAAAATTTTTTTAAAGTCTAATCGTTACTGAAATAACTGTGCAGAGAATGGCAAAAAGCCATTTGTAAATATGCGAATTATAATAGTCATTTCAAATAGTAAAACTAAAAATTCTGAAATTTTTTTTACCCAACAAAAGATATACTAGAGCTTCAGAACCATAATATGTTTAAAACTTTAAGACTGTTTAATTTATAAAATTTTAACCAGCATGCATCCATTAATGCAACATCTATTGTCTAGTTAAAGTTATTTTTTAAATGAGTTTTCTCTACAATATTTTCGCAACAACTGAAGCGAATCTAAGCGGATTTGTCAAGCCTTGAAGTTCGACAAACAATTGAGTGAAAGGATTGAAATCGTCTAGTTTAGCGGAAATTTGATGTAAGAAAAATATGTGTCTTACTCAAGTTTCCTAAAGTGTGATTCCTTTTTGCCTTTTGTATTAATTATGCTAACAAACGAATGTATTGTCATATGTATAAGAATTTCAAAATCTCAAAATGGGCATCACTTTTATTAATAATGCGTAGATAATGTCAGAAAAGTTTGTAAGGCAACTTTTTTATTTTTCTCGTATACATAGTATAGAGAAGGTATAGTAATTGTCAAAAAATTCGAAACTCGAGGCTTTGACGAATTTACAAACCGTTATTATTATTATTTCCGTTTTAGACCTCCTTCAGTCCGAAAAACACATTTTTTAAAATTCTCCGTCTGTCTGTGACAAAGATAACACAGAAATTCTTTGAGGTAAACGGTTGAAATTTGGTATAAGGACTTAAAAAATTTGCAGATTTCTATCAAATTTTGAGTAACATATATTATGAGAAAGTCCGTCTGTCCGCTGTTCGAATATATTTCAACATGATAATGCGACGGATTGTTAGGAGCGAGGATAGAACCTGGGAGCATGTGGTTCGCAGTCTAGTAACATGACCACGATACAAAAGCAATTGCTCGTGCAGCGTAGATGTTAACTGACTTAAACTGACTTATAAGCTTTCACCACAGACTCTCCCTCCAGTGAGTCGAAGGTGAGATGAACGATATAACTGTTGAGTGGTGATGTATTAGCTGTTGATTCTAATGCGCCTGTACCCATTTGAGTAGCGAGTGTGTGTGGGTGAGTGGTTGCTGCGTCAAGTGAGTCTGACGACTTTGGGTTGCTGTGGGTAGATGGCGCCACAACAGCTGTACGAAGGTTGAAGGTTCATCGTCCGAGGTCACCATATTTGGCGAATGTGTGATGCGCGAGGATAGAACCTGGAACCTTGTGGTTCGCAGTTCAGTAACATGACCACGATACAAAAGCAATTGCTCGGGTAGCGTAGTTATTAACTGGCTTATAAGCTTTCACCACAATAATTACAAAACGAAGAGCGCTGGATATATAAAACCCGGCACAGGAAATTAACATCTATAGTGTAGATAGCTGTCAAACTTTGAATCAAATCCAGCTACGGATTGATTGTCTGTCAGTCTTCACTTTCAGAAATATGTAAAAGCTACAATTCAAAAAACGCAGTGACTGAAATATATCAAATCTGGTAAGGGATTTTGTGACTACAAGTGCTCTTTTGTGTCAAATTTTTGTTTTAGTAAAAGTTGAGAAAAATGTGTCTGAAACACAAATTTGACGTTCGGATGCTATTAATGTATTCCATAGATTAATCGCCATATAACTTGCCATGGATCACATGATAAATTCAGTAAAAATACTAAACATGCCAAATATCAATATTTCGTAACTGTTGTACGCCAGTGCCATGCAAGGCATATTTTGGTATGACAAGTTTATTAGAGAGTATGCCCGCTGGTTTGTTCTTATATTTAATATTTTTTTAAACTTAGACAAGTAAAATAACTTTAACTTCTTTTTAATTTTAATTTTAGACAAGTAAATTTTTCAACTAAAATTTATTTAACCTTAGATTAAAATAATTTGATTTAAAATATTTATCTCATTAATAATGCAGTGTGCAGTGTTAAAATATTTAGGCTTAACTTTAACATTCCAATTATATTCTCAAATCTTAAATAATTAATACTAATATTTAGTGTGTATAATCAAGAAATTTCGATACAATAAAAATAAGTATAAACTATTGTATTTTATAACTATTTCGATAAAGCATCGATTTTATATAAACACATATGATAATTTAATCAAAAGGAAAAAACATTCTGTTTAACAGGATTATTTTGTAACTAAGCGTTCTACTCCGCTTTCAACACATCATTACAACTCACTCATTTCTTTTATTTCAAATGTAAAACTAGTTGGTAAACATTCTTTTTTATGACATACTTTCCTGCATGCACCACTTTTGCAACGAGGGAAAAGTGTCACCAAGTGACGTAAAGGCTGCGCTTTGCTCAACGAGGCGTCGATTTCCGTTTTCAACGGTCGCTCACCTGATAAAAAAATATATTTGCGTCGAACAAGCAAGTTCTTCGCTCTTTCCAACTTCGCAGTATTCCTGTACAAAAGTCTGAGACAGAATTCTCTGATTTACACCAAAATAATCTCTGAATGCATTTTCAAATATTGAAAATGTTTTCCGAAACTCGATTTTTATAATCTAAGAAACGTATTTTAGAAGTCAACAAAAGTTGTTATGCAAAAATTAGATGGAATTAAATACTGTCATTTAGCTTCATGAATATGCGATAATGCTCCATGAAAACAGACCATTTACATTTTTCATGAATATTGCATAAATTTAAATCGGCAATTAATACATCGTAAAGATAATAATTTTGATTATTTTTCTATAGGAACAAATGACTATTTCATCGTATTTGTGACTGCGTTCTCCTTTAATTGATAGATCAGTTTCGTATATATAACAACATTTTGTTGATGCGTTTTCATTGGCTATTATTGTAGATGTTATTTTCGTATACATACATAATTCTTTTCTTTTTTACCTTGGCAGAAACATTTTATTCTTTCAATTATTTTTCAAAAAACGCCTTATAAAATTTTATAAAGTTTTTTCACTTATATAATACCAATTTTTTTGTCTCCATATTATTTTCAGTAAATATTAATTCAACAATAGGACATATTTTAAAGTATTTTATTGTTAACATAAGAAATCATACAATATGTCTAGGAAATTGCTTGAAAAAAATGGTTATGAAAACTCTTTAATCTTCCAGAATTATTTCACATACAACTAAATACTTCATGCAAAATAAGATAATAACTGTAAGGCAGATTCCGTAGCGTTTCTTTATTATATTAATATCCTATTTATAAACAATGGGGAGCCATTTTAGAATGGATTCGTAATTTTGACTTGTGGTCATATGATGAAAAGGGCAATCCTCTCCGCTCCAAGTTTCCATGCCACACCAACGGTTTGAACTTCGATGGGATTAACGCACAGCTAAATAGATCTTTAGTGGAGTCAAATTTTAAGGCTGAAATTCTCCGATACCAAGTCCACAAAACTACTACAGCCTTGCAATGTTTTCTTTTGGTCCATATCATTTTTCCTATTCATATATTAATATTTTATATAAAAATATGACATATGTACATTTTAAATCCATGTCATATCATTTCACACTTCAAATAACCAATAAAATTTAATATACTTATTTCTTAATCATTATGTTGCATTTGCGACAAATATTTCAATATAATAATTTTTAATCGTTTTTATTGCGTATAAGAAATGCAGGAAAGGCTTAACAAACGAATTTAACTAGCCAGTTATAATTACTTTCTAATTTAAAATTTGCCATTTCATGCCATTAATGTCTAGTAATGATTAGATACTAAGCCTTTTTATCCCTGATACATAAATCATGTCTCGGCTATTTCAAACTTTTTTTCGTAAGTGATGTGATTATACTTCTTAATTAAGACTAGAAAAATTTGGATTTGTCCTCGAACGTTGTATATAAATAGCAATTATAAATTACCAAAATATCAGTTTTAAAACTGATAAATAAAAGTCGACTGTGATTGAAAGTTTTTTTTTTTTTTAATTTTATTTCGATGCATATATTTCCTAACACAGTTGAGTTTCCATGCACTTGCCAAGTGATAGAATGCAATCTAACGTGTAAATTCACATTATACAATTTGTTAGTGCCTTCTTTAAAATTCAAAAACTTAAGAAAACTGAAATCTTTTCATTCTATTTCCTTGCCTTTTTAAAGAAAACCTCGGTCATTCCATTGACAAATCACCTTGAATAAACATTAATATATTTAAATAATACATTTAAAGAATATTTTTAAAAATATTTTTATTAATAAATTAAATAATAAAATTTTTAAATTCATTAATTGTTCGCTTTTATTTCATAAATTTATAATTCATTATTATAAATATTAGCAAATCTTGAAATCAATTTTTTTAAAAATTTACCACCAGGTGGCGCTAGAACAATGGAGACAAATGTTAATTAAATTAGTTGATTAATAGAAAATATAATTCTGAAAATTCTAAAATAGAATAAAACCATCGATATTATAGCAGTGTATGAAATTGCAAAACTCTAGAATATTATTGAGTGAAAAATCAACTACTAAATTCCATCTCTACAATTATAAAATAATCCCAATTGCAGAAACGTATGAAAAAAATAAGCGTTTATTTAAATAAATATTTATATATGCTTAACATATCTATCTATCTATATATATATATATATTAAAATCAAGCAGCGAAATCCTATAAATGTTTTAAAAAGCATTGACTAAAATTTTTTGAAATATTTGATAAAAAGTGGACATTCTAGAATTTCTAGTCATTGAATTTATTTAATACTAGCCGCCTTTGCCGACCAGCCGGTTCGCCAATATTAATGTTCGTTAAAATTTTAATAATTAAATATTTTATGCAATTCCAACTTTAATAGATTCTTCAGCAAAATATTTTAAAACTTCAAATTTTGATAGTCATATAATTCACTCATAATATTATAAAGGCATTTAGTCATAACGTGATATGTATCTCTCTAATTTTCTGTTACCCCTCGTAGAATGTATGCTTTAAATTAAAGTGTAAATGATTAATCTGCAATTAATATAATAATATTTTTTACTGAAACAAAGCATTTTTTTTAATAATATGATTACTGATAATAGAGTCACTGAGCGTTTAAACTTTATGGGCACTAAAGAATATCTTTCTTAATTTATGTAATATCTCAAGAATTTGTCAACAAAATTTTCTCAGATTCATCATGAACAGATCGATTCATTAATAATGTTTCATTTTAAATGCATCAAACACTAAGAAAATAAAATGAATCGTTTAAAATAATCGGTCTAAAACAGGTTTAAAAAAACTAATTAAAAAACGATGTACTTAAAACTATAAGCATATACAAAAAATATATAACTAACATAAATACAATTTACTTACAAAAGCATGCAACTAACCTAAAAATAATTTAAATCATCCGTTCATAACGGTTGTCATGGCAACAATCAGAACAGAGTGCGCATGCGTGAATTTTCTTCGCCAGTTACGTTAACGCAAATGCGTGAATTTTTCTACGCCAGTTGGGGTAACGCTATGCAAATTATACATTTTTAATTTCCTTTATTCTGTGTTATTTTAATTCAAAAGTACTTCAGAATGAATCTGAAACATGGATTAATTAAAAATGTTTAATTTTAAATGCATCAAACATTAAGAAACTAAACAGAATCGTTTGAAATAATCCGCCGAAAAATATTAACCCTAGCCTCATTACTGTTTGGAGAAAAAAAAACCCTGAAGCCTTACTCATTTGGCGGTGGGGAAAATGGAAGATTTTTTTGGCGGGAAAGTTAGTTTTTAATTAATAATTAAAATTCTAATTAAAAATTCGAAAAAAGGAACCCAGGTGCACATTCCCGACCTCCAAGGTATACATGTACCAAATTTGGTAGCTGTAGGTCAAACGGTCTGGCCTGTAGAGCGCCAACACACACACACACATTGAGCTTTATTATAAGTATATAGATTCATCAGTTTAAGTGAAATAGCACCATTTTTTCTTAAGTTTAAAACACAAGTACTTTTTTTAATAACTAATAAATGTGTTATTCTGTACCCTTTACATGTCAAAATTCCAGACACATTATTTTCTGAATCAGTTGAGTTATAAAATGGGAAAAGTTCCGAAACTTTTTTAATAGAAACTCGATTCTTCGTGTGATCGCTTATCAGAGAAAAAGGGCGAAATTTCTTACAGCAGTATTCCAAAAAATCTATTCAATATTTATCACGAAAATTTATTATACAGCCAAAACCATTATCTAAATCAAGATTGAATTCACTTTTTACAAATAAAATATTTAACAGAAAATCATTTCTGTGATGTATGTTACAACACTTTATCGTCCTTTTCCAGAAACGGCTTTCAATTTTTTCCTTTCATTTTCTGTGTTAACAGATCCCAGAAGCTGGATCGATATCACTTTATCTCAATTCTCTAAATCATCTCCGATGACGCTGGGAGATTGGTATAAAATATCTTTTTTTCTTATCATGATCTAAATCTTTTTTGGAAAGAGTGCAGATCTGATTTTCAAACCTGAAAATCAAACCTTTCCAAAGCCTTCAAATGTCAGTTGGCTATCAATAAGTCTGTATTATTAGCTTTACTTACTGAAAAATATTTTCGAATTTCCTCAAGACTTTCCTATGTGCTATCCAGTAACTCTTAGTTCCAAGAAAACTTCATAGCACATTGGATCCAGTGATGGAGATATAAGTATGTTACGGCCGAAGCAATGTCCATTATGAATCCCCTCTTTTAATAATGAGTGAAGTTCCACTTATTTTTACATTAATCAACGTGCTAACGATTTATAGAAGTTTTTATATTTTTATTTTAAGTAATTTGCAAAAAAAATAAATGTTTTTAAATAAGTATATCATGGAAAATATGGTTATTAATTCTAACATTTACAAAGACAGCCGCCGTCCTTGCAGAGGAGTAGCGCATATTCCTCGTGATCTGGGCGTCCTGGGTTCCAATCCCGGTTCGAGCATGGTTGTTCCCCATCTATCTGTGAGGTGTGTGAATGTGCCCCCCTGTAAAAAGGGGTTGTGCAAGCGAATGTGTGTGAGTTTCATGAGCTAGAAGTAGGACTTCTGCCCTCGGGTGCTCAGGGGTCTTTACCCTCAGAAGCTACTGCACTGCCTTTCTGTGGTAACTCGGACACGACATCATCATTTACAAAGACATTCTATAAAACGGTTAGAAAGACCTAATTAGTGTATGCTGTATATCAAAAATGGCACCTATTCTAACATTTTCACAGATATTTTACAAAAGGATTAGAAAGAGGTATATAGCAGACTTGATGTGCACTGCATAGCAGAAACGGCACCTATTGAAATATCTGTATGCATGCATTCAAAATTTTAATATATTACTTCTTGACGCATGCGTCTTTGAAATAAATATAACAATTTTTTGTTACGGCAAAAAGTTTTGAATCAATGCACTCGTTTTAATTAATTTTTTCATAAAACACATTACAAAAGCTTTTTTTTTTTTTTTTTTTTTTTTTGCAAATAAATCAACATTTTTTAAATATCAAAATCACAAAATACAAGAGAATTCAAACACACTCATTAAAAAAAAACTTCTATGAACATTTTGCCTTTATCCATGAAATTTGCATATCCTCTTAAAAATTTCTATTCGTTAAAAGGCAAAAACTCAGATTAACCCTTAAATGTATATTGTTGCCAATTGTCTACATCAAATTCCACTTAATTTTATTTAAAAACCTGAGTGTGTCTGTTTTCGAAAACACATTGATAACCATAGATAATAAATCATGCGTGGAAGAAAAAAGTTGACATTACTTTTGGTGGGTAAGTTATATTGTTTTTTTTGGGGGGGGGGATACTGTATGTTGCCAAAAGTCGACATACAACATTTTCTAAATAAATATCCCATATTATTACCCGAACTTTATTTTTTTGCGTAACCTATGACTATTTTCCTATAGTGAACGATTTTTTTAAATTCAAAACAAATAATCATGTACCTAAAGGTGAAATGATAATAAATAGCTCCTTCGACCTATACCCCTATTCCTATGAACTCTTGAAAAATTTTAAAGTGGGGTAATATTGTGTTTTAAATTACTTAATGTTGCATTTAATAAATAAAGATAACTAAAATTTTGTTTCAAAAATATACCTGATGAATAAATAAATCCTCCTAAGAATAATCACATATTCTTTTCATAATTTTAACGAAATTTTAGCTCACTATAAGATTAAGCTGTCTTTCTCATAATCTCTCAATGGAATTTAATTACATTTCAAACTGTGCTATTTGTGGTTTAGTGATGTCAGCACTTCGACAGAGAATAGAAACGAAAGTCTTTTCTCAGAGACCGGAGCGATAAGACGGAACTGCAGAGTGAGCTGGTGCACAAACCGCAAAATTACCCGTTAGTTCCCACAACAGAGAGACCGCATGACCCTGACCTTCATCTGGTGGGCGTGATCCCAGCAGATGCTCAAGATGGTGGGTTTTCCTTCAAATCGCTTATCAATCGACTTCTGCAAGATTGAGCTGCTGAAATCCAAGAAATAGCAGCAACTTTCCAGCCTACTTTCTGACAGACATGCATTTCCTGCTGTCGAGGCAATGAAACAAAAGAAGAATATCTCATTTTACGATCGTCATTTGTTATAAAAATTTTATGTAGAAAATTATTGAGACAAATACTCTGGTAAATGCTTGTCAGAGTTCAAACAAAACTTCTTTGCAAAATATTAGAGTCGATTCACAAATTTTAACCCTTTTCACTCGGATGGTGCCTCTCGCTGACCAGTCAAGAAGGTGCCCGATTTTGACATTTTATTAATTTTTCAATTATTAAAAAAGCCTACAGAATGGTATAAAAGTAGATTAATTTTTCAAAGAAATTCGACCTAAAACAAATAAGTATTTTTATTTTTCAGAGCAATAAACAAATCTTTGTATTAGGTGAATAATTATGCATCGAAATACTTTTCCGACTGCAAAGGATGATTGCTTATAACTGAGAATTAGGTTAACTATTTTTTTGTAAACTTTTCATAATATAGAGAATTGTTCACAACTGTAGGATGAATAGCTCGTGAACTGTTCGAGAACAGAGATTCGCAGATGTAGACGGCGGTCTTTTGATTTGTTGCGAACCATCTTCTGTCTTCTGTTAGACAAAAATAAAGGCATTTGCAGTTTTAATATTGACATGCTCGCATGCAGTTCCCATCATACCTCCAATGAATCGGCAAACAAGGTGTTTCTAAAGATCCCCCCTCCTCTCCAATTCTTTTTCCATTGGCGACTAATGGAGATGATTCATGGCTCGTTTTGTGTTCGTTTGGTTTCCCCACTTAATGTTGGATTCGGCATTGAAAATAATTTTCGCGAACTGCTCGCAAATATATTCGCGTCTTGAAACAAAAATATCATTCGATTTATTGTTAACCATCGGCATAGCTTTTGATATTCTTATTAAGAAAAAAAATTATGTTTAAAACAAATGCAAAAGCACAAGCATTTCAGTACAAAGCTGAAAACATTTCAAATTAAGACTGGATTGAAATAAAAATTTGATTCTTTTAAATTCTAGTGATCATTTAATTATTAGATAAATGCCACGTTTTGAAACTATATGAAAGCTTATTATGGTTCAGACATCAAAATTTTTAATCATTTCTTCAAACTTTTACATTACATCAGTGAGACAATGTTTGACCCACAGCAGCAATTTAACGTACACCTGGATCCTTAAATACGGCAAATCTTTGTCGAAATCATACCTCGAGCCTTCAACTTTTCTGTCCCAAATCCGGCATTTTACCACAAAAAGACTGTGGCACTATCTAGTTAAGTTAAATAATCATTTTAATGATAACAGAATAATTTTTCTGATCTATATCTTAATGACTTCATTTTCAACTTTCATAAAAGCAAAAAATAGATTCCAAATTTTTAGACTTCTTTAATCTTATTTTAAGTCTTAAAACTTTTTGAAACAATGGTCAAAACATAATATAGTCATACATAATAATCATAAACATACTAAAAAAATCCATAAAATTACATTTCGTTACTAGTTTTGACTAGCTAATAACTACTTGAGTCACTTTGAACTCGAACCGCAAATCATCATTCTACAATAAGATTCGATTTATAAATAGATTTATTGCTGTAAAAAAGCGTCTCGACAGCTTAATTCCTTCCTTATCGCTGTTATAAATCAGGGTTCAATATTCAACAAGAACTCAATTTCTCTGTTCCAAATTCGATTGCACAATAATGAATTCGTTGAAAAGACATTAAGATTAGCATTCAATGAATGAAGCGTGTCCCGGAACTCGAGTAAGGAAATATTTCATTACTTTGAATTACTTTTGCAATATTCAATAACAAAAATTAACAGAAGAATAGATAAGAAATAAGTTAACATAATTTGTTACTGTCTTAAAGAAGAAAAATTAGATATTATTGTAATTCATTTTGTTCGATTTGTTGTATTACAAAATGATACTTTGCTAATAGATATCAGTTCTTGGAGTCACATTTTTTTATTTGTACAATTAAATTATTTACAAATAATAATTTATTGCGAAAATGCTCTAGATTCGAGCAGAAGGCCGTTATGTACAGGGTGAGCACAAACGGTGGATCGATTTTAAAAAATCATATTTTTGAAATTACTGCATATATTACAATAAGTGATACATGAATTTAAAGAGAAATATACCAAGTTCTTTTTCAATTACAAATGTCCGATGTGTGACTCTTTTTTTAACGGTATACGTTCAATCTGTAATCCAGTTCGTTCCAAACATTTTGTAACATCACTCAGTCAATGGTTCTGAATGCTGCACAAATGCGTTCTTTAAGTTTTGGCAGTGTTTTCGGCATTGGTGGTACATAAACAATGTCTTGGCTCAATGATATTTTTTGTGGGATCACGTCAAAGTTCACAGACAAAACAAAATACTACAAAATGTTTGGAACGAACTGGATTACAGATTGGACGTTGCCGTGTAACAAGAGGGTCACACATCGGACATTTGTAACTGAAAAAATTTGGTATATTTCTTTTTAAATTCATGTATCATTTATTGTAATATGTGCAGTAATTTCGAAAATATGATTTTTTAAAATCGAATCCATCAAAATCGGGTCCAATATCAGTAAACCTTATTCTAAATAGCAACAAAGTTCGAGATTAAACTTATGGATGCATCTGATCCTTCTTCGTTTAACATCTCGCCGCTTATACAGTGCAAAAAGTCCTATATAAAAAAAGATCGATTTCATAGGAATCAATCAATCAATATTATTTCACATCTCAAACGGATGCCATGTCGTCAATATTGAAAAGCAAAATAGTTGCTAAGACCTAATAATGCACTGAAAGGATAATATTAAAAGATTAACCACTTAGAGTTTAAACAAATTTTCATTTTTGCCAACTTCTTATTATTATTTTCGAACTCCAATAACTGATTTTGCTCTATTTACCATATCATAAATCTAAACAACAATCTATTTTTCAGCATTGTCGACTTCGCTTCCATTGACGACATAAGAATCCAACAACTGGGTTTCAGTAAAATAGAATTTTAATATACAACTTTTTACTTGCATTTTTTGCATATGTGACTCATGCCATGACACCAAATAAAAAAAATATTGATATTGTTTGTTTATTAAAATGGTCTTCAAGTACTCAGATACTTCAAGTACTTCAGGCAGAAGTCTAAATTAGCCTCAATGTATGGGGTAAATTACCTTCCTTATGGAATTTTAAGAGGAACTGGTCTCCATTCGTATTTTGGTCAGAAGAAAAATCCTAAAAACTCTGATAGACAACAAAACCGCAAAGCACGATTCGTTGCTGAAGCACTAATACAAATGTGGATCAAGACGCACATTAATCTACCAGTTTTTCTATTATTATGATTATGAACAAGGACAAAGAAAAGAATTAATAAATTTTTCTTCTCCAAATGCTCCTCACCTATTCAATGATTTAATTCAAAATATCACTAATGGGTTATGATAGAAAATATGCTATTTAATAAACAGCATTCTGTATTTTAGAATTTTATATTAAGCAAGGTTAAAGCAAAAATAATTTTTAATAAAAGAATAGAAACAGAAAACTTAAATACGTTT
Source organism: Argiope bruennichi (assembly GCF_947563725.1). Classification (NCBI taxonomy): domain Eukaryota; kingdom Metazoa; phylum Arthropoda; class Arachnida; order Araneae; family Araneidae; genus Argiope; species Argiope bruennichi. Next base: position 66,230,019 of record NC_079154.1, read on the forward strand.
GTGAAAGTTCCATGTCTTCACCAATAAGAAAAAAAAACATTATAAACATCGTATTTTAAGTCGATCAATAAATAATTGGATCAATTCGTGCGAACGTAATACCCGCTGCTCCAATTTAATTTTGGGATTCACTTTGGAGAGAAGGGTAAGAATGTCCTGTAAGATGTCAGATAGCATAAAATCGATTCGCCTAGTAACTGGGGCGTCGAATCAATCGAATCTATTGCCATACTATTTTGATAATTCAGAAAGTTGGAAAACATTATAGCAAAAAGATCCATTTAATAGAAATTCGCATCAACAGCCAAAATTATTTTATAAGAGAATAAAGAAACAATGTTCATATTAGATTTCCTAGTATATCAGCATAAGACATTTGAAGATATTTAACAATTGATGCTACAGTTTTTCTTAGAAGTCTTTCCTATATAATATAGCTTTCAATCAGGAACAACTTTCGAAGATTCAAAAATTGTTTTAATTGCAAAACTTACCCCAATCTGAATATTTACCGCGATAATAGCAAAGAAGATAGAGATTAACAAAACGGATGAGTATCTTGTATCCTTAGATTAGTTTGCAAAAAATAGTGAAATTATTGTGGTTATTTTAAAACAAAAACGTTGATATTCATTAAATTTTAAAAGTGTATTGATATCACTAGTTTCAATATAGACATGAAAAACTATTATTAATTTATTGACAACATGGACAGTATCGTCATGGCCATCTCTTTACAAAACTGAAAATCAGAACCTATTCCTTTTAGCCACTAAACCGATGGCAGAGCCTGTTCAGAAGTATTTAGACACAATTACTTAATACAGCTGACAAGAGAATACATTTTCTGAGACAAAATATTACAAAAAAAATTCTAATAATAAAATTTTTACAAAATTAATTATTTCATTACAAGGTGGTTGTGCAATGGATTGCGCGTTTCAATAGGATTTCAATAACAAAATGGGTGGTTCTCCGATTGCATAATTCTGTTGAATGCTCATTTTACTTCTACCGGTGACGAGGGTAGCCGGTAGGTTCTGTGAGTAGTTTGCCCACTGTTTTTTTTTTTTTTTTCAATGAATACATTCAATTCAATTTCAAATGTGATCGATTAGACAACATTCGGTCATGCCATAAAAAGTGTATAAATAATATTCAAATAAATAAAAATTAAAGAAGAGTCAGTAAAAGCAAGAACTTTTTCAAATTCTTCAGCAAGACAAAAATAATCGATTATAATTACTAATAAATGTATAAATACATAATTTTAACTTGCCATTATGCCCTTAGGCGATGAGTGTATGGTTTTGGAGTTTTTTTCATCATTATCAGTATGGTTTAAATTTGTTTAAAAAGTTAAATTACTTTTTCAAAAACTCCAAACCAGTTCTGAATTATTATTCGGCATTAATTCCAATAACACGCAAATCAAATTATATTCGAAAAAGACTTCACACCAAACTTAATTCATTGCAAGATATTTCTGCCATTAGTTTCATGGTAATGAGTTCGAATGAAATACACTTGCCCGTTTTGATGACATTATTACCAGTTGATGGAGAAATTAATAATGACTACTCCGCTTGGGAAACTTGTTCTAAATTATTCTGTGGGAAAAAATACCCAGGATCGTTCTGGCAAATGAGGAAATACTTAAATTTAATACTTTACTACTTTCTAAACGACACACTCAGCGATTTGCAAATTATATGAATTGTTATTTTATCGCGAAAGGTTTTTATTCATTTAAATATTTTGATTCTATGAATAAAGCGATATCATTTTTTTCATCATCAGTAACATTCGTTCTGAAGTTTTAAATACTGAAAACTTTTTTTATAAACAAAGTGAAAAAAGTATTTCGGTTATTTCTGTGAAATAGGTCACCATGAGATTTATCATATAGATTACAGAGCATTGATACTGATTTTGTAAAGAAAAAAATATTCATATCGAAAAATAAGAATTTCTATTTCATGGAATGAAAATCTTTTTTTGAAATTGTAAAGGATTGAAAATTATTATTTTAATTCTAAACTTATTGGAATTGTTAATGCAACTAATAGAATGCACGTTTTTAAAGCTGCTTAATAATCAAAAATATAAAACATACAGCTCTGGTTTAGAATTCTTAAAAGTTAGTGTTTTAAAATTAAATTGTCTTTCTTTCATGAAAAATATTTTAAAACAACATACAGTCGAATGTTTTAGCATAATAAATTAATAAAAATAAAGGAACGATTTCAATATTTCGTATTATATTCTAAAATGGCATTTTAAGTTTGATAATTTATGTAAAAATATTAAAGTTAAAAATACCACAATTGATATGATATTCATGTTCTTCTAAAAGGAACTTTAATCACAGAAATACATCTATAATAGTAATTTTATAAATTGAAACATACACAAACACATATTTTAAAACAAAGTAACCTTTTTGCATGTATAGATATGCATGCACCGCCTACTCTTAAAGAAATAAAAGCTAATTATGTAATTTGATTTATGAATATAAACTAATTCATTTAATAGCTATGATTCAGAAAATTAATAGCTTAAATATCAAAATATATCGAACAATTTTCACTCTGCATTTGGTAAAATCATACAAAAACAACAGAATACAAAGAAAAGATCAATAAAACTGTTCATATCAGTTGTCAGAGGGGTTGACCTAACATGAAAGAAAATATTAGAAGTCAAGCGATGTCACCATCAATTGCTTTAAATACAAATACGATTTTTATTCTAAAATAAATTATTTCTTCCATAATATACTCAGACAAAAGAATATTAACATGTATATGGCAACTAAATTCAATATCCACTTTTTAAAAATAATTAACACTCAATGAATAATCTATCAACATAATCCAACTAAGGCAAGTTATTTCACACAATACTTGGCAGAATTTTTTTTATAAAAAGAAAAAATTCTGCAAAAATCAATATTTTCTATATATAAATTGAATTTACCGACATATAAAGAAATACATAAAATAGTACATATAAAATATAAATAAGGAGCTAACTTAGAGAACGCATAAAATTGTTTGCAATTTATTATTAAATTCTGATTGTAACCCAATTTTTATTAAAGTAGCTAGTGAAAGTTCTGTGACAACCATTTCTTTTTTGACAACTCGTCACCAAAGTAAGATTTTAGATTCAAATACTTACAGTAATTTCAATTTATAACAATTATTTTACTAAAATGTTTCCTTGCATTTCACAGTATCTCATGTCAGATTATTATACTATTATTACAACGATTGATTTAACCCATCTTTCCCTAAAATACTGACATTCAAGTGTTGAGATGTATTTTAATTATACAAAAGTTTAGAAATCACTCACCAGATCCATTAAGATAAAGAGACGATCCATTCCTTAGTGGAGGCATCGCGATTTCAATTTAATTAAAGATATTCCACCAACAAAATCAAAAGACTTTTCTAGTAAAGTATTCACAAGCAGATATTCACTTTGGCAACATGGCTAGGAACATGCAGGTTCTCTTCAGAGTCACTGGAACTGTATACTTGAAGAGGGAGGATTAACCACAGAGCGTCAAATAATTATTTCAGAGAAATACAAAGTTCTTGATCATCGCTGCCGTTCGAAACACCATGCTGTCATTTCTCTGCCGGCGTAAAGCATCAGCTGTTCTGCGCCGAATTTCATATGCGTAGCTTTTCCCCCTTGTTCCTCGAGAATCTGACCAATGAGAGAGTAGCTCCAGACTGGCTGGAACCGGACCAACACACCGCAATAGAGCGGGTTGCTAAGGTTTCCTTGCCATCGCGTCCCAACACCGCCAACGGAAGCAGAGAGAGAGAGCTGATTTTTCTCTCCATTACTCAGTTATTGTTCTTTGCCTTTGAAACGATTCTTTTTGTACTGAATGTGTCATCAACGTTATGATGATAAATTCTGAATGGAGTAGGAGATGAACGTGGGAAAGAAGGATTTGTTCACAAATGTATAAAAAAAGATGAATGTGATTGTCATGCTATTAAATCTCTAAATTTAAAATCGGAGTTTCTTACACTCTGGGTCTTGACATCAAATAAGGGAGCATAGAAAACTGTTGGGGGTGTGAAAATTGTCACCACCTCCCCAATATTTCTCTTCCACCCACTTTATCGTCAACATTTAAAAGCAAAAACATTTGTTAAATGATTTTGATGCCGAAATTTCATTAAAATTTACAAAATTATTAATTGAATTTTGGTGCTCCAATTATTAATGGATTTTCCACTCTAGGGTCAAGATAAACTTTTCTATTGGAAATGGGGTTATAATTGTCCCTTTTTTTACCTGAAAAGAGATGTCATATTTCATGAGCTTTCATTTTCATAATTTATTCGATTATTTTACATTGTTTATAATAATCATACTTATGTGAATTGTTAATTTGCAAATCGATTGCATTATGTGAATTGCTAGAGATCTCCAGAATCGATGTTAACTATAATGATATTCTCTTTTAAGACACTTTGTACTATATTTTTTTTTAATAAAAGTTCTTTAATACTTTATAAAAGTTCTTTCTTACTTTATAAAAGTTCTTTCTTACTTTATAAAAGTTCATAGGACAAACATTCCTTAAACCCACAAGAAGGAAGAAAAAAGATCCTTACAAAATGAAAGAAAAGTGAAATAAATTTTAAACAGAGAGTAAATTTTCAGGAATTTTTTAAGTATAATTTTCTTGTTTATTACAACGGAAAAATAATCCATCCATTTTTATTATGATAGTATATAGGATATTATTTGTAAATTGTACATAACATGTACATTTGTAAATTATACATGAAAAAATTCGGCAGGCATTGCGCCAAAAATTGTTGACAATGTTCAACAGGTCAGATCGTTGGGTCTAGAATTATTAAATCTAATTTGTAGTTATACCTTAGATAGTAAATTCTCACACAGAAAGAATTTTTTTTAAATATGATTCAGATTTTATTTAAAATTTAATCAAAATTTTAAGATTTACTCTTTAATTACTTCAATCTATAATATTTCGCAAGAATCACTTTAAAACTCTAAAACTAACTTTTTGGTGATAGCAATTTTATTTCTGTGTCGTTTTTTCTTAAATTTTAATGAATTTTCCAAAATAACTTTGAGTATATTTTACATTAACACTTTTAATTGCTTTTGTTTGTAGATTAATACCCATTCACGTTCCGAGGATATTCTGTGCACTTTTTGTGTATGTTTGCGAACATGTTACTGCATATAATTAAGAGCAAAGTTTAAAAATAAAATAATGATATATGAATCATTCTGCAAGCATTGTCATGCTGCAATATTTCAAACTAGGAGTTTGAATCCCTTTTTTTATTTTTTACATAAGAACCATTTTTAATTATGTAAAAATAGGTCAATTTTTGTACATTATAAATTAAACTGTTAATAAACGCGATATTTTTAAAATTTTGTTAAAACACCCTTAAAAACACATCCATGTCTCCAAAGAATGGAGAAGTATTTTCAAACATGTTTACGACGAAGCTTAAGAAAAAAAAAGGGGGGGGGGAGGATTTTTTTTTAAATATACAGAAGAAAATCTTTTAATTTATCAGTTTGAAGTTTTTATATATTAAAATTATTGTAAAAAAATGTATTTACTTTTATGACTCATAAAATTCTGAAGAAATTGAACCGGTTTAGAAATATGCTTGAATAGTTCTACATCTTAATTTTAATTGTGGTTATTCTTTCCTGCATTTATATTTTTAAAAGATTATAACTGACGAAAAATAATGGGAATAATTCATTAAAAGCATGCAATGGGAAAATGTTGATTAAAAATTTCTTCACTTAAACTATTAACAATATCACAAAAGACTTTTAACAAACCACGTTTCATTTTCTACAAGCCGCCTTTGGTGACCATTTGATTCACTAAGAATATTTGTTGTATTTAATTTCATTTAAAATTTTTAAGCATGGCTTGATGTTCATGATTCCCCCAATAAGAATTTTTTAATCTCAAATTGTGATATGCATTACAACCGTGTTATTTAACAGTATTGCAAATAATCTGTTTAATATATCATTAGAGTCAAGTTTCATATCATCGTTAGTGCTGCCATTCAATATCTAATCTATCTTCTAACTGTACACTGTCTTTCGTGGTATTGTAACTTCACTTTCTGATTGGTCATGTAAATAGAGCAGATAATTAGCAGAATTTTTTTTTTTTCTTTATCTTTCAGCAATGAAAAAAAAATTGTCTGGTTAAATGTTTGAAAAAAATAAAATGATTTTAATTTAATTGTAATAATGTTAAATAAAATGTTCTGTTGAAAATCATTCAAAAAATGGGAAAATTGGGGGGGGGGGAGAATTGCACAATAAATTAATTGGCTTCAATTAAAACATTTTTTTTAAAATTGCAAAACGATGTAAGAAAATTAATGAATATGATTTCTTCAATAATATTTTCAAAAATTATTGAAGAAAAATACCAAATCATTAATTAATTTTAAAAATATCAAATTGAATTAATTTTTAATTAACTGAAATTCTAATTAAAATATGAAAAAGCCGCTTTGACGAGCACATTTCCACTCTGGAAACTAAATTTAAACCAACTTCGGCAGCTCACAATCAAGCAGCCTGGTCTGTAGAATGCCAACAGATACACAGTCAGTCGCTTTTATAATTTGATTGTGATTATGGTTTTAAAATATATAACAATAATAAATAGAATAATTGTCATTAAAAATGTATTAAGACATTCGGTTTCTCAAAATAGCGAGTCTAACTGAACGGAAATCATGCCTTGAAATAGTTTTATGATGGATTAGCTGCATAATCTCGATCTAGAGGTATTTCTCTCATATTATTAGTCGGATCTGTAGAAATCCTGGCATCAAGATCAATCCTGGCGGATTCTCGATTAGGCAGCTCTCTCAGGACGATAGGCTGAGAGAGGGCCGAAAGAAGATCGATTGAAAAGCTTTGTTTCTTAACTGCCAAATAAATATATATGTAAAAAAAGACCATTGGCAGTAGTCTCTTAAAACTTTCTGACATACACTCTAATAAAGGTGCTATCCCAGAGAACGCCTTGCATAATATTGGCGCACAATAATTACAAAATATTAATGTTTGGCGGGAATTTAGAATTTTCCTTGATTATTTGGTACGTTATTTGGCGACTCCTTGCAATATCCCTCGGTTAATTAAATTTGCTTTTTAGATGTCCAGCCGATTGAAACAAACCTTTGTCATAGAACTGCACTTGTAATCACAAAATCATATAGGGAATTCTATATATTTAAGTTATTGAGTTTTTTTTAATTATCGCGCTTATATGCTTCTGAAAGCACAGATTGATAGCTGACCAACCCATGGTTAGATTTCACACAGAATTTGGTGAATGCCTACACTATACATGTTACATTTGTGTACCAAATTTTATCCATCTAGCTCGCTCCGTTTTGTAGCTATCATGTTAATTTATATTCGGACAGTCGTACAGACAGACTTCCTCTGAGTGAATTTTGCTCAGAATTTGACAGAAATCTATACATATTGTATACAGTTTGCATACGAAATTTCATCTGTCTAGATCAAAGCGTTTTTATCTTTGTCAGAGACAGACAGACGGACATTTTCCAAAATTGTGTTTTTCGAACTCCGAAAGGTCTAAACCGTGGAGATTCGTCAAAATCTCGAGACCGAATTTTTTGACGATTACTGTACTTTCTCTGTACTACGTATTCGAGGAAGTGAAAAACACAAATATTATGAATGATAAGATATTGGAATAACATTCACTCTTTATCAGGTATAAGTGGTCAAATTCCTTTATGCTTTCCTATAATCATTTAGTTAATGGGATACTTGTAGGTCCGAATATCTGCTTCAATAATATTCTATACAAATACCGATATTAGGCAGTCTGCAGTCATAATAAATAAATAAAAACAAATGCATATTCACAATTTAATAAAATTAAAAACATTGACCCTGAAATAAAACATAAATATGTTTAAAATGTGACGAAATACAAAGCTAAACTGACCATTTTTTTGAAAATGGGGCCGTAATGTGTAGTGTCTAGAGCTGTAAAGTGCCTAAATCAGCCTATGATCAAGATACTCATCAGAGCTGACGAGAGTTCATCGTGTGCCCTTCCTCTGTCGGTCACAAAAGCCCTACTTGCCTTAAAGTAGACGACTGTGGGACTGTTAAGATAGATGAAGATCTTTTATGGCATGGCCAGAAAAATATATTATGAAATGTCTGATAGTGCTTCATAGCACTATACAACGCTATACTTTTACTAACTATAATAAATATAAACAAACATTATTTATGTTATTCTCTTAAGAGTGTATCAATATTAGCATCATTATCTTTAAGCATCCTATTGTATTACCTTCGTATTTGCATTTTGTGAGCAAAATAATGCAAGGAAGGTCATGTACTTTAAGTTACTATACACTGAATTGTATAGTAATTAAGGGCTGAAATTCCAAAAAAGTTATGCCGTATTTATGAATATATTTGCTATTATCTTTTGAAACACTAAGCCGTAATTATGAATTATATTCAATCTCATTCTGAAAATATAAGTCGAATTTAAGAAAATAAGTTCTACTATCTTCTGAAACCTATTTTTTCTTGCACGCATCTCAGATAACGTCGGGAAAATCGACCTCAGATGCTTTTGTATTTGACATATTGCCTTCCTTTTTCCATTGCACATTGCCTCTCTGTAACATTTCCCAGAGGGTGAACACATGTGTGCGACGAGCATTTTCATCTTCAGAGTCACATCCTTTTGTACTGAGAGATACTTCAATGTACTCTATACTGTTTTCTGTTTTTGTAGTCTGCAGGAAAATACCATAAGCGTGACTCACAAAAATAAAATGCATAAACGATATTAAAATAATCTAAACCTGATAAAACTAAAGCAATACAACCAAATCATACATCACACAATATATATATATTCATGTAATTCTGTTATTGGTAATTATTATTTTTTGTGTAACTATTCACATGCTAAATAGGCTTATTAATGCTGTTAATAAATGACGCTGTATATACTCTCTAAACTGTATAGTTTGAGAGTGAGTGGAAGCACTTTTTTACATTATGGAATAAACTGGTGCAATTAGACACAGCTCGCTTGTTAGCAGCAGTATTGAATGTGAAATGATATGTGCTATCCTAAATGTTATGTGATTTTCGTCCATGTTGTATGTGTGTGTGATATCAAATTGCAAAAATAAATAAGCAAAAGGCAACCAAGAATTGTTCGTTGGATAAAACCCATACATCCAGTTATAATATATAATTACAAATTACAAAAAAAAAAAAAAAAAAAAAAAAAAAATTGCGTGCCTCCTAGGAAATATTAATCACTTAATCTTGGTACGCAATGTATTAAATTTTATAACTAAATCTTTTTTAGAATTGTTGAATAGAAGTTCAAAAGGACCCAGATAATTACTACTAATATAGATTTAGCAAAACTGTCATGACTACTAATTACCTGTGATTACTCTTAAAAGTTACCACAACTTTTAACAGTAATGACGTATGACAGAACAAACTAACTTTTTGTACCATCTTTTAATCGAATTAGAAATATTCTTAAGATGAATACAAATATCTTCTTCTATACAGGCTATAAGTACAAAAACAATAAAAATGGACATAATAATACCTCAAAAAATTATTGAATTGCTGTCACGCGATAATATTGCTGTCATATTATAAGGTAATCATTTACACATCACTCACGGTCGTTATATTCAAGATGTTTTTTTTTTTGTCCTTTTGAAATTCTTCAAATTTATTCATTCATGTGTACCTAATGACTTAATAGAAGACACGCCCGGAGATGTTCGATTAGTTACTTCTTTTTTTTTTCCTCTCTCTCTCTCAGTGTTTACACTTGTACAGTAATTACTGCTGGATGAAAGAATGCGTGACTCTGTCGTGATTAAGAGTGACTAAAATACACTAGCTTACAAATGGGATTGGTGATCACGTGATTTTGATGACATCACGTGGTTTTCCAACAGCTTTTATTACTATTTCAATATATAGAAGGCCAAAAAAAAAGTGGTATTGTAGTTACTTGCTGATTTCTGAATAGACTGCTGCCTAGGGCCACTGAGCTGAGAAGGGCTATAGGTATTTCGATTAAAAAGATATTATCTAGTTTTTCAATCAATAAATTTGTAAAAAGATATAAAATCTTTGAATTATAAAAATATTAAGATAAGGTTAACATTCTGGCTAGCCTTTTTTGTAAGATTCGCATCTGTTTTTATTACATTCAGCTAGTTTATTACAGTACTTATAAACACCTAGTGGCTGTTATATAATATATTTGCCGTTACAGATTGTGAGAATCGAGGACGTGGTCACGTGGTCATCAGTCTTAAAAAATAAATAAACTAAAAACATAAACCTTTTTAGAAGTTATTAAAATAAAAAAAATAAAGTATTAATCATTTATATATTGATTACGTCAAAAAATGTGTTGAAATGTGAAATAAAATTGGCCAGCCCATTACAAGAGGGATGTTTTGCACACTGCCTAGGAATGCAAAATGCTAAATATTCCATTGCTTGCACCTAATTTTTGATAAGACATAAATATACAATTCCATTGTTATTTATTTCAAGCCGTCAATTTCATGATGAATCATTTTCCTCTACAAGTGCACATTATGCGAAAAAATCAAATTAATTTTATTTTTTAAATGAGTTTTATTTACCTGACGAATATGGATATCAACTTTTAAGAAAATTTGTTACTTTGAATATATTTTGTTCTATTATTTATATATATTTGTGCAGTTCTATTATTTATATATATTTGTGCAGTAGTGGATTTCCGACAAGACAGCTGGCTGCTCAGTCTGCCACAACAAATCCTGTTGATAATATTTCGTTCAATGGTGGCGGGGTGGTCGGCTGTACACAAAAAGAAGACAGCTGCTTGGCAAAAGAGGGAGGGGAACTCATACATGAATTAAAACATATTATGTTATTGTTGCGTATGGCACTTGTCACGGACAAGCCCGTTGTTCGAAGACAGCCGATTTAAGCCTAAGGTGGAGCGCCTCTTGTTTTTATCGTAGAGCAAGCTAGGCCCAAGAGTACGACTTAACTACACACACGTCACAACCCTTTTTACGGGGCGGACTTCATTCTCGCATTTCATTCACAGATCGTAATTTAGACCTGAATCAGAAAACGATCACCCCTGATCCAGTACCTCCTGTGGTATTACTCTCGACATGGAGGACTTTGTGACCACGACAGATTTATACGCGCGTCAGCCACCAAGCACGCGGGGAATCTTCGGCCAGGCGGGTTCGAACTCGCAACCTAAGGGACGCAAATCCAACGCTCTACCAACCAGGTTATCCCAAAACATATCATTGGTTTAGCTTTCAAAAATGTAAATATGTAAAAAAAGCAGATTCAATTAATTATAAAATATTAGAATAGTATTAACATTTTACAAGTATGTTTGATCAGATTCTTACCTATTTCATCTCGTTCGTATTTCATTTAGTTATTAACATTATCACTTAGTTTAACATTTATGAACATTAAGCATCTTTTTAAACAATAATGTATGCAAACGCGCAAATTTTGATGTGTGAAATAATAAATAAATGAAAACATTCATCATATTGAAGTTACTAAAACAAGAAAATTATTTTTAAAAAAATTATTAATGTGTTATTAAGTCAAAAATGAGTTGAAATGTGAAACTAAATTGACCCGTTCATTAAAAGAGGGGTCTCATAGTATACAAATCGCAAATCAATCCTTGATGCTGTCATAGGGTCGGAAAATCCGCTGTTGTATTTGTGATAATAACATCTTTTTCACTTTTTTCTATAACTTTTCTTAAGTTTCCGCCGTCTATGAACTACTTCATGAACGACGCTTTTCTTTCTTAAGAACAGAGGACCGTTTAAATGGCAAAGAAGATCCCCGAATTTAACAAGCCACAGAGCAACACCATATTCCAGTGTCTGGAACAATTCTAAGAAGTTGCAGTTGTCCTTCACATGATCAGACTGAATGTCAGTAGGAAAATCCAACTTGCACTCCCTCGCTTCCTGGTCTAATTGCATAACCTTCTCATTTCGTGACAAGTGCACTTGTCATGCCATGTGTGTTCAATCATGCGATCGGTTTTTAATTAATAAAAAAGATTGATTTCTGACACTTCGGGTGATTTGTGTGAGCGAAGCATCCATCAAGTCACTATGAAGAAAGTGATTGCAACCTAAGGACCCGAACTTTCATCTCTTAAATCTGCTGGCTCTCATGCAAGTAAATGCTACAGATAATTGAGGAACAGATCGAATCAGCGCAGAAGCAAGAAGCGGAGGACGTGAAGATAAAAGGATTAATGAAGGTAAATGATTCAAACTAGAACTGAGGGAAATGAATGGGCTGGTCTTGAAAAGCATCAGATGGAAACCTATTCCGTTTCCCAAAACACTCGATGTTTGGCTAAGTAACAAATATCAGAATGATTTTGTTTGAAGTTTATGACAGATTTTTGCAATTTTAAAATGGATGCCAATATTTTAAGTGAAATCATTACTTTTCAAACATGAGATCAATGTAGAAAATGAAAGTGTTTTTTACTGCATAAAATACATTTCCTAATGATAAAAAATTCCTTCTTTTTAAACAGTTTTGTTTCAATGTTTATAATTTTCCGAGCACAATCATAATATTGAAGGTTTTAAAAAGGTGTGAGTGTATGTGTTGACGCTCTGTAGATGAGACCGATAGATTTATATCTACCAAACTTGGATAATATATAAAAAAATATATTTAATTTGGAACATATTTTAAGCCAATGTTAGGCTGAATGTTGAAGCAGCCAATGTTGAATAAATTCAAATCACTCATTGTTTCATTAAATATTTAATCATATGTTTTTCTTCCTTTGATAAAAGTTGAGAAAGAAACATCATTATCTGAGCACTTTGCACAAGAGATAAACAAAAGACAATGTTCAGTTAGAAAATAGATTACGGAAAATTACTTTTTTAATGACTATGGATGTCATTGGAATCAACTCTACTAAGTTCATTTCTCAATAAAGAGAATAAGCTAAATGCCGCAGTTTTATTATCTATCACAATTTGATCTTAAAATTGATTTACCGAAGGAATCACGAACATAAGACTGCGCATAAGAAAAGCTGTTGAAAGGAAAAACAATTATATTCTCAGCAAATCAGCTTGTCACTAAAGACGGCTGGTAAAATTATGAGTAAAAAACAGATTTATAAAAAAAAATTAAAAATTTATTAAATAAAGTATTATGTTAAAAAAATGCAAGCGAAATATGAAAAATAAGCCATAATCGACTCGTAGCTGATAAAACAACTATAATTCCCTAGCAGTTCAGTTTTTATTCTCGCCATCCGATGCTAAGATATTGATAGCGTTTTTTTTTTTTTGCAAAATCATGAATCTTTTATACGTTTCTAAATTACAAAATGATGCCAAGAATGCAAAATTTACTTCGACAAATCGCCAAGATAATTTCCACGTATACAAAATTTGTAATCAGACATTACGTTTTGGCAAATAGTTATCAGATAGCTGGCAAATAGTTTTTTGTCCATTAATAGTGTTAAAGATCTATTACAATGTTCGGCATCAATTATTTTGAAAAATGCTTACGTTTTTGAATTTTTGCATAAAATAAACTGATATAAAACAAAAATTATCAATTAAAAAGTTTTAAAAACAGCAGAAAATAGTGGGTTTTTTTAAGTGTTGGTTGAAATGAAGTATAAAGCAAAATCAACTTTCCAATTTAGAAATTTATGAATGGGTGTATTCGGAATCTTGCAGATAAGAAATATATTATCTAGTTCTTGAACTAAAAAATAAACTGCATTTCTATCTAGTTGGAGCTCGATTTATAAATAACATAAAGTGTTCGGGTTTGTTTTTTTGCATAATAAAGCAAAGAAATAACGTTACTATATTTTTATGAAGACAACCTGATTATTCTATAGCACAGAAACTATACGATATATCGAGGAAATATTATGTCAAATTTGAAGAAAAAATATCTGTCAGATTTTAATTTATAATGTTTTTTGTAAAATATTTTTACCAAAATTTAGAATATGACAAAAGAACATTTAGAGATAATAAATAGCATTCAAACATAAACTATGCAAACCCTAAAATCCGTCTAATTTTCCAAAGAATGAATGTCGCAACAAGATTCAAAAAGTTTTATAAAGAAAATTGTTAAGAAATTAAGAGTGTTGAAAAAATTATTCGATATTTTCATCACCATCACCTGCCTTAAGACATAAAACATTTGATATAACAAAGGATTTCTCAGGAGATTGTTATTGAATCGATCGAACTACGCACCGAAGAATAGTATTATCTTACGCAACTCCATTGCATAACTTTGACTTAATAAGCTAGTTACAATGTAGCTGGTTTTGTTTTGTTTTTTCAAGAAGCAGTAAAATTAATGAAGAAACCGCCAAAGGAAATTCTGATAAGCAAATATGTGACTAACGGATGCACAAACACTTGCAAAATGTCGGATGTGATTTCTTATTTTTCGTTCTGAAGACAGATTGATTAACATCTTTCTAGGAATGAAAACTTTCATGCTTATGATTCATGCTTCATTATTCTTTAATGAATAATGAAGCATGAAGAAATGCTTGTTATTCATTTGGAAAGAGTTCGAACTTCAAAATGTAAAGTCCGTATTATTATTATCCGCTTATTGAGAGTCAAGGTGATTAACTTTTCCCAGACTGTGATGATTTCTGAGTCTTGTTTTCATTGTTATGTTTTCTGGAAATGATCAAGTCGCATAGTATTCCAAATGAATTCAAGGAAGTTGTTAGGAAAACTTAACATTATTTTATAATCTCTAATTTATTGACTTTGTATATGTTTTTTTCTACATCTTTATTCAATTTTTAGTCTTAAGATCGCTATTTTTAATATTAATTTTTTAATTTCTCGTACAAAGTACTGTCAGTCAAAAAAATTCGAACTTGAGATTTTGATAAATCATCATATTTCAAACTCTATTTAGTTCTAAAAACACATTTTTGGCGTTATGTTTGTGAGCACAATAACTGAAAAACATTTTCAGCTAGACGGATGAATTTTGGTACAGTACACTCTCGAGTATCCGGCCTAATATGGCGGAAGGGCGGGCCGGATAACAAAAAAGCCGTAGTTTTATGAGCTCATCTCTTTGCCCACTTTAACGTACAGTAGAAAACGTTGTTTCCTAAAAAAATCACAAACTCGTACGTTATCTTTTATTTTATTTTCAATAATAAAATATAATATTCAATTCAAAGTATATAAACATTCAGATGTATTCTAGTTCTTAAATTTAAAGCTTTCCATTAATAATAAAAAAAAAGTTTCTCAAAAAGAATAATAAATTTCCAAGTAGAATACAATTAATTCTAAAACGAACATTCAGTTCATTCAGCATCAGAATAACTTTTATAACATATGTTCATGGCTATCAGAATCGAAAATAAATTTAACTGTTCTAGATCATTATTAAATATCATTTTTTTCTAAAAAGTAAATGCAAATTATAACATTCTCCCACCTTGAATTGTGAACAATTCAGAAACACATACATAATAGCTAAATACAGGGTGTTTATAAAGTCCTGGACCCATTTTGATGTTTAATAACTCATAAAATAATAAAGATAGATTTAAATTAATAACATAAATGGTTAAATAGACTCAAAAAGTTTCATGACCCTTGTCAATGAACTTCCACGTGTGCCCACTTCGTCGCACGGAGAATATCAAGTCGATAGTCAATTTCACGCCAGGTAGCGACAAGCATGTCGGCATCCACAGAGCCATTTGCGCACATTATGGCGATTAACAATGCCAGAAACATGAAAGGATGCTTCATCGGAGAACATTATGCTCTTCAGAAAATCAGCAGCATCTTCTATCCTTCTTAGCATATCTGTTGCAAAGGCCATCCTCCAGGCCTATCGTTCGGTTCCAAAACTTGAACAATTTGAACTTTGTATGCATGCAGTCTTAATTTTTTCTTAATAACCTTGTACACCGTCGAAATTGGCATATCCAATTCTGTTGCCGCTGATCTCACAGATATTCTAAGATTGTGTAAAAATGTCTCTCTGACACGCTCAACATCAAAATCACTTGTGCAAGGACGTTTGGAACGTTTCTTATCTTCGATACTTCCAATTTCTAGAAAATTCTTTTTCCACCGCAAGATGCTGTTTTTGGATGGAAGATCTTTTTGGTAAATTCTTCTGAAATTTCTCTGTGCTTGCACTATCGATTTCATTTCTATGAACCACCACAAAATCTGAGCTTTCTCTTGTGGTGTATGCATTCTCCTTAATATCCGCTCGAATAAAACATCACATACAAAAGTACTGCATAGAACAAACACATCAAAAGTAAACATAACATTGCAATAGTTGCCAAAAACAAAAGAGTGAAAAATGCAATTAATAAGCAGACAATATTTAGAAAAGTACAGATATTTAGAATGGAAAATGAAATTATCTGAAATTAACCAAACGCGCAGACGATATTTACAAAAGTAAAAATATTCAAACCTGAAAAGGAAAATATATGAGTTATTCCATCAATAAATGCCATAAGTTTGTTTATATCTTTATTATATTATGAGTTATTAAACATCAAAATGGGTCCGGGACTTTATAAACACCCTGTATATCTACTTCAATTTACAGTTTGTGAAATAATTATTGTTATAAGTTGAGTCTTTCAGGAATTTGTGCAAGTCGACCAGATCTAGTAATGTTAGGTATTCTGGTATCTTTCAGTTGAACTAAAGATAGTCTTTCCTTTGGTATATTTCTGATAGTATCTTGACTGGGGACATCACCTTCTCGTCGTTGCTTCTCTAAATCTTCACAGGGATTATTGATATCTTTACTCGAATCGAATTCAAGACGATAAATCCTTTGAGTTGGGCATAATAAAGTACAGTGCGATGTCTTCACTTTTACCAATCGTACCTGTTTATCTTTTCCAGGTATAAACTCAGTTATTATTCCAAGAGGCCAGTCGATTCTCTTGCGATTATCACTTCCAATTTAAACTACCTGACCTATCTTAATCGCATCGGATATTCTACTTTTAGGTTTTTGAACAAGATTCCAATATATTCATATCTGAATCTATTTCGTAAATTATTATGTAGCTTTTGTCGGAATCTAAATCTTCTATTTAAATCTATTTGCTCGACATTATCAATATCTGGAGCGCTACCATCACAAATGTCTTGCAAGAACATCGATGGAGAGAGTGGTCTAAGGGAATCGTGTTCTGAAATGTATATTAGTGGCAGTGAATTCACTTCTCTTTCACAGTCCACCAACACGGTAACCAACTCTTCATGAGAAAAGCAAGCTTTTCCAAGCACCCTCTTCAAGAGATCTTTCAGAATTTTAATAAGCCTCTCCCACCATCCACCCCATCACGAAGCAGTTGGAGGGGTTAAACTTCTACTGTATTACATTGGAAGCGCCATAGCTTTGTATGCGGTTCCAATCTACGCTCTTCAGAGAATTGGCCATGTTTTTTGCAGCATTAGCTTAAGACATAGCATAACAGGGGACGCAACACCAAAAGGATCGAATAATCTGTGAGCTATAGACAGCATTGTTCTTTTAGTGATGGTTTCTAATGTTATATCCTCTAACCAGTCAAGCCTAAATGTGATAACGTCTAAGAGTGTGTTCCACCGAAGTCCTAACAAATCCACAAATTTCGAGCTGTTTATTTCAGACGAAGTAAATGTCCAATCTCGCAGTTCAAAACCTCCTTTAGTTAATACATCATTCGCACCTAACATAAATTCCTTCAACTGTATTTCATTTTCAACACCAGTGATCAGATTATTCCACATAGAAACTCTTTGAAAGACCTAACAATACGAAAGGTTTGAGATCAGCATAATTTTTAATATGATAGTTCAGAACATCTTCCAACAAAAAGGGACTGCTTGTCACTCCAAAAACAACCCTAGTATGACGAAACAGTTTTAACTTTTTACAATATTTTGTTTTCTACCAAAGGAAGCGTAAAAAGTCCCTGTCTTTCTTACAAATATTTATTTGTATAAATGCCTGTTTTTATATCTGCAGTGACTCCAATTCTTTTCCTTCTAAATCAAAGCAAAATGCCTGGGATCAGCTCAATCAAATTTGGGCCACTATGTAAATATTGATTCAATGACGGATGTCCTTTTATTTTAGCTGATGCATCAAAAACTGAGCGAATATTTGTTGTGCTACTGCTTATCTTTATAACTAGTTTATGAGGTAGGTAATTTCCAAACGCCTTTATTTCATTTGTTCGCACTTCTTCAATAATCCCTTCATCGAGCCATTGCATCAAGATCTTCTCATAACTCTCATACAAATTTTCAGAAATCTGCTTTGCGGTCGCCGAGTGCAATCTTCTTCGAGCCAACTCGAAATTATTTGGTAAAGGCACGCAATCGTTCCGCCAAGGGAGCTGAACCTCATAACGCCCTTCATCTGTATACTTAAGGGTTCCAAAAAACGCTCTTTGATAAAGCGTTCCTGTTCTTCTTTGGATAATTTTTCAATTAGATCTTTGATCCCGATCAGGTGTAATTCGCAACGATCAGATATATTAGCTTCTCTCATAAAAAGTGATGTAACAAGCATGGCTGAACTAGAGTCGTTCTCTTCTTGTGGCACTTATCAAATAAAGCCCAGCCTAAATACGTCTCCATAGCTACTAGTCCCGAAGATAAGACTTTCCGTTGTCCAGTCATTAGACGTTCTAAGACATCAGCCCCTATGAATATATGAATTGGCTCAGGTTTCTCTCCCAAATCAGTCAAATTGATTTTCATTTTATGAAGCTCTTCTAGCCATGATCCTGTGCTAACTGGAATTATATTTTCACATATCACTGTTTGATCCAAGGCTTCAAAATTACACCTGAAACTTTCACTAAGATCGGCCAATCTTATCCTGTAACACTGATGTTTGTTCTTTTCCGAAATAATACCACCAAACAATGAATGGTTCATAATCTCTTCTCGCATTGATATGCAACCCATTTTTGTTGCAAGATCTTTTAAAATATAAGATTTTTGTGGTCCAGAATCTAGAATTGCTCGTGCTTCAACTATTTTATTATCGGAAATTAATTTACTTTCAAAGTTTGAAGAAACACTTTAGGGTTTCTATTGATATTAGCTAGAACAATTTCATTTCCTGGCACTTTTACCTCGTCTTTTTTTTTTTTTTTTTTTTTTTTGCATATCTTTATTTTTGGAGTCAAGCTCTTCACATATTAAAGGCACATGCCTTTTTCCACAAATAACGCATTTTAAAAACACTCGACAAAATCGGGTTCGGTGTCCAGAATGAAGGCATAAGAAACAAGAGCCTTTTTCCTTCAAAGTATTTTTTCTCTCGGATAAACTCATTTTCTATGCTGCAAAACATTCCGGGCCTGAATGTTGCTTACCTCTACATAATACACAGGATTTTTTTATTTCTTGTGCTGTCGTAGTAGTAACCCAGCCTCAGTAGGTGATCTCGCCTTGGAAATTTCGTAGTCCTACTTCTTCAATCTAAGTATCTTTTTATCTTCATCTTTCTTCAAACCAAAACCTTTTCATTGCCATCGTTCCTTCCCTTCAACTTCAGTTTTAAGGAACGCCATCAAATTGTTTAAACGCTCTTGGGCTTCGGTTGGCGAACCAGAGGCTTTGTTCCTGTTCCAGGCTTTCAAGAAATTCTCTGGAAAACAGGATTCTACCACGGTTTACAATATTGACCCTCAATACCAGAAGACAAAGTTTTTATGCCAAAACTCACTGTTATAATACTTATTTTCTCACTTCTTATTAAGTACCAAGCCCTTTATTTATCTCAAACTACGTATAATGTGAACGTGGTCAGATGAATCTTAAAAGCAGTTGTCGATAACATGTCGAGTTAAAATAGAAGGCTATGTACTGATAGTTTATATATGTTTATATACTGCACTGCATATTTCAAGAATTTATAAGAGAACAAGTAAATTAAAGATATAAACTGTTCAAATTTTAACATAAATTCTGTAATGTCTAACTTAATTATGATAAAAGAAAACTAGGCCGGATAGTCGCAAATCGGATACTCAGGCGTGTACTGTATATAGTTTTAAAATCAAATTATTAGATTTCTATCAAAGTTTGAGCGAAATGCACTCGAAGAAAATCAGTCTGCCTGATATTCTAGTACAAGTGAACTCGATATCTACAAAACGAAGAGTGGCAATCGATAGATAAAATTTAAAGTGGTTAGAATGGAATAAAAAAGATAAATTACAGTACAGCAGAAGAAGGCATGTGATTAGAATATAAATTATCTGGATATCTCTGTTTTTAAGGGAACCATGATGCTAAGGACTTGCTTCCATTAAGAATGTTCATTTATTCAATAAATATTGCAATTTTATTACAATAATCTTATTCTTATGTCTATTACAATTTGATGCTTAAAACTAAACTTTTTCGAGGTGAATCATAAAAATATTTTATTCGCATCCTGAGCTTCAAGTTTTGCCTTAGAGTTTTGACGGAAATTAAACAAAACCAATATTCTCGATGAATCATCTGATCAATGAAGTCTGCTAGTCGATATGTGAATGTCGAAAACATGCGAATGCTGAAAGACGAAAGAAAGAATATTTAATTGGAAGTCAATAAATAATTACTTTAAATCAAATTTCTTTCTATTTATCTGAGATTATTATATTTTTTTTCATTTGGGGATTTGAATACATGTTTATTTCAGGGGTGCATAAAGACATGTTTGCGAAATCTAAAGAAAATATTAAAAAGTTCTAACTCAGCACTATAAATAAACTCTTTTTGCTTTTAAACTATATTGTTGTATAGTAAAATCTTATTTAAATTCATTAGCTCTTAATGTGGAGTTAATTGCACATAATACATTATAAAAATGACAAAGCTTACTAATTCGTATCCTAATGCCAATTTAATAACAAAATTTTATCATTCGGATTATATTATATGTTACTTATGTATATGTATTTTAAAGATGCAGCTCCCTTGCCCTGAGACCCTGTTGACCACTTGGTTCCCATACTCGATAACTGGCATTTCCGGCCAGCAGTGTCTTCAACTGTGTAACACCCCCACAGTGTTAAGTGCTTCCAGACTGCCAGATGGGGGACCATCCTTCCCGAGTACGGTCATCTTGCTATTAGTTGAGTCCAGATAAAGAAACAACATGCGGTTTTCGTCTTACCAAGGAAATAAATCGTATTTTCGAAGGGGAAGGGTGTCAAATCCTTCGGATGTAAATCTTTATTTTTTTTATTGTGGGGGGTCAGCTACGAAGATGGATGATTAACGGACACTCCCACGGTCGACTGGAGACCATTGAGGTTTTTACTAAATGATTATTAGGTAACAGGGAGCTCAAGTGCACCAATATGAAAATGAGAAGCGAAGTTTTGACAGGAAATAAAATGCGAGATTTTTGGAAGAGAAGAGGAGGACGGAGAGTTTTGAGAGAGAAGTCAGAGAAGCTTCGTGTGATTCGGGCTTCTGAGTAAAGTTCCACCCGAATGCAATTCGGTGGATTCATAGAGCTACCCCTGTAGTAGCCTGTGCACTAAAAGCCTGATAGCTGTTCTTGTGACGACGACGTGGTGATTATTTTGGTGGAGCACCTGGACTCGATGGTCCTTCATCTCCGAGATCTTATAATTAACATGCTTTTACCTTGTTTAAGAAGGAAGTTGATTTGAATCTAAATCTTTTTATACTCTGTTGTATCACCTTAACCTTCCACATGATTAACCATTTACCAAGGTCATCCAGATAACTATTGAGCTCGTCCATGATGTTAATGGATTCACCGGCGCTCATGATGGCAGTGTCGTCGACGAATAGACATATTTGGGTCTGGCAGTTTTGGGGGCTGGGGATATCATTTATGTATATATTGAACAGCATTGGTCCAATCTTGGACCCCTGTACCACTCCAGCCTCAATTACGCGTTCTGAGGAGAGATTTCTCCCTACTCGAACGGTAAAGTGCCTTCCTCGCAGATATGTTGCCATGGGCCTGATAATGCTACCAGGGATCCGCATTTTAATGTTTGTATAACAGGCCGTCCTTTTCTTGTGAGGTTGTTTCTCCGAAATTATTCGAGGAACTGTTCTTGTTTAACTTTCAACTGTGTTGTAAATATTATCAATCATATTAAACTAGATGAGAACGAGTTGTTCTTATGCACATAAGGCTGTAAACAAAGAAACTGTCTTTAAACGCTACTCTCTTATTTGATCTGACAGGATCAAGTCATTACAGTATGATTCAAATGCAAACTATTTGATTTTGTTAGTCCACAATAGCAACTTTTCCGCGGTGTAAAAAAAAAAAGTCTTAAAAAAGATGATACTATTCCCTGGGGTAGTAAAAATTTTAACAATTCAAACTTCTATTTTTAAGTCGAATTAAAATAAAAAAAATTATTGTTAATCAAAGAACTTCTTAACCAATTTGAAAATTGTGAAAGCTAGTAAAGATTTGTTCTCCGTAAAAATAAATCATACTTACATATTTACAAAAAGAAAAGCTAAGAAAATTCCAGTCTTTGGTTTGAAGTCATCATAGCGTGATAACAATTTTGGCTTGATTCGAAAATGTTCATTTTATTTTTAAAATTTTAGCTTAATTACATAGCATTTGGATTTCAAACATTCTATGAGCTTGTCACTGCAAAATTTAAGGCACTTCTTTCAATAATTGGCCAGTTTCATTTCACATTTCACCGTATTTCTAACTTAACCAATATGTTAATGATTTATTTCAGCTTAATTTTTTATTATAGTAATTTTATGAAAATATGTTTAATTTATTTTTTAATACGTGATTTCAGAAAAAGTTATTAAAGTTAGAAAATATTTTTAAATATATTCAGAGAATGTTTTTTAATCTATTAAGATAGAAGAAAAAAATATATGGAAATAAATATCATTCTAAGTTTATTTTCGGAATTGTAAAACTGTATAAATATAGTTTTGGAATAAAGTCTTCCTATTTTATTGCAAAATAATGTTAAAATATTGATTGATGTTTTATTATAGTTTTGAATAATAATTTCTTAACAAGAATCTTCCACTCAAGAAAAAAGTAATTATGTAATAAATTTTATACCTCGGCCTGTCCAATTGAACAAATTTTCCGCAACATAATTTGCATAAAGTAACGAGAGTGTTCTTTCCTTCTTCAGCTTTGTTGCATATTTCCGAGAATGACGTCATAAATAATCTTTGTTCATAAATATTATTACCTAAGCATTACTAATTTGTCCTATATTCGACATCAATATAAATCTTCTAACAGTATCCATAATTCATTTTCCACTGATAGATTGACAATCATGTTTTTCTGTTTTAAATTTTGTTGTTTTTCAGTAATTATCGAAATATGAAAATCCATTAAAATCTCGAGGTCAATTTTTTTTTTTTTTTTAGTTACGATGCTTTTTCTTAAAACATTTCGTATACGTGAGAATAAATTTAAATAAACTTGAAAGAACCAGTTTGACCAGTTATCGTGCTGTTTTCTCTAATAACCATATTATTTTCGAAATTCATCTTCAATAATGGATATGACAAAATATACATAATAAATATACATTGTATTTACATTGGTAAGAGTGGAAATGCGTGTTTAAAAAAAACTTAATAATTAGAAAAATGTGTGTAACATTTTTATTAATGTAAGTGGCAATACACAATAAAAATGTTTAATCAATACAGTACTCAAATTGTATCATATCAGAGGGTGTTTCTTTAATCGTGTTTCGCTGTTATATTAAAATGCTATACATCAAAAACCATATTCTGCAAACCATACGAAAATCCCATGGAATACTGAGAATTACAAGCAACACGTAATATTTTGTAACAGCATACAATAACTTGAAAGCAAATGAAGCTAACCTATGAAGAATTTTACATCAATAAAAAGTTTTGACATTTAGCATACGACATGTATGACAGTGATGATGAAAATATTTAATAAAAAGATCTATTTCTTTGAACAAATCTGCTCCAAATAATTTATAAAGATGTATAATTATTCAGTAGAAACAAAATTTCATAGTTCATCTTTCTAGCTTTTTGAGTTAATTATCTTGAAGATATATACAAAAACAAACAAAGAATTTCAAAAATATTATTTTTTATTTCCTTCGAACTCTAAAATAATTATGAGAAAGCTTTTTAATCCTAGTGATATATCGACGTTATATAATGCAATTGAAAGAAGAAAGGAACGAGAATAAAAAGCAAAGTTTCAAAAATAAAGAATGTTGAAAATTCACATTCTTTATAACAGAAAGTTATTCTTTATTACTTTCTTATACTTATTAACTTTCGTATAAAGATCAGAACATGATTTTTATCTTTGCAATAATAATGCAATAATGTGTTTAGCAATTCTTTATACTCTAACAAAAATGTCAAACGATTTTATAAAAAAAAAAAAAATCATCACGTAATTGAAATTAAAAATTCGGTTACAAAACAGGGAATATAGTTTGAAACAGCGTGTTTCGAATTCTGAGTTATATTTTTGACCATTTGGTTCTTCTTTAAACATACTAAGTCAAGTTACTAAACATACTAAGTTTCTTTTTGGTTTTTCTTAAATACATACTAAGTCAAATAAAGGAAAATTTATAAAATAATGTAGTTGAAACATATGTAAGATATTTTACAAAACAATTCTGTGACTGGAAAAATATAACAGCAATCAAAATGAAGGCATTTTAAGTTATTGTTATTCCATTCCAAACTAAAGCTGGCGGTATTCTGCTTTTTTCCTTTCAACGATTGTGCTCATTATATTTACATAATTTATATTATTTTAAAAATAATTTATATTTTATAGCTAAAAAATATAGCTTTATATTTTATAGCTAATGAATTTGTAATTATTTGAATAAGAATTTTTTATCAGCTGTTCAAGAATAGAAATTCGAAATTGTTAAAAACACAAAAATTAAGTCCGGTATTGTCTGCTATCAGAAAGCATTGATTCTCTATCGTTGAAGAAAATCAATTATATTTTCAGCATGGAAATTTTTCAGAAATTATGTACTGATAATAAAAGAACAAATATTAATCTCCCTCACATCCACAAAAAAAAAAAAAAAAAAAAAAAAGAAAGAAAATCGTTAACCGTCTCGTAATGAAAAATCATTAACAACAAACAAAAACTGAACAACGACTAACATCTTTCGCATAATTAACCAAGCAAAACCTTTGAAACCCTCCTGTCATAAGTAAAATTCAATAAGCAAATTATTCAAGGACTTGGCAGATCAACATATCGCCAAGTGTGTAGCAATTTGGCGACTTTTAATAAATGACATGCTGCCATCTATTGGAAAGTACACGAACTTGCTATCAGTGTGTTGTCGTATAAGAGAAGGGTTATTTTTAGATCTTTCTCCTATGAACGCGGAAGATCAAGAGCTAGGAAAACAGAGGGTTGAATGTTGCTTTTACTGCCGAGTCGTTTGCGCACCGCAGTAAACAGTTGAAGGACGGACGAGCCGTTTTTATGCTTTCTTGATTCTTTCCGAAAGTTTTTGAAGTGTATTAACGAGAAAAATATATGAATGGGAAACCGGACCTACTAAAAATATGGAATTTGTTGTTTTAGCCTCGTTTAGTTTAAGGTCAAAGTTTATGGCTTAGTGTCGTCGGGGGAGGGGAGGGGAGGGGCTTTTAATGAAAATTGTTTGTCTTTTATTATTTATTTATAAAACTTTTCATTTTAATCTGATCATAAAAGCTGTTTGCTTTTGCATTTTTTTAAAAATTAAAGGCTAAAACAGAATTAACACAATCGATTTCATTTCACTATTTTCATTTATTTGTAGCTGCAATAATATAAATAATTTTACTGCATTGTGTCTTAAAGAGCCAATAATAAGTTAAAATTTATCTAATATTAATGAGAAAATAATTATCAAAAATTAAAATTTAAGAGCCGAAATTTCGTTTCTAAGTATTTTTTATACTTACAAAAAATGCTTGGATTTATAAATAAGACAAGTCAGGAAATGCTTGATATTCTTCTAAATCATATTTCACATTAATTCTTACTCACTAGGTATCCAAATGTGAAAATTTTTTTGATATTCCTAATTAAATATAATTCATATAATTTAACAAAATCTGAGATTTGCGTCAATCAGTCATTTCGATCAGTTCAATTTAGATAATGTTATATATGGGTAGATGTTTCAACTACTTTGTAAAAATTTCCACGATTAATGAAAGTTGACAAAAGGAAAATAAATAAATATAAAAAACTATGAGGCCTTATAAATATAATTATGATTTCTATACAATAAGAAGCTAAAAGTATTTTAGTTAATTTTTTTATAATTCAATTGTTTTTCCAATTTTATGCAAGTCATTCAAGATAGTTTAAATTCTTAAAACATATGATGCTATCTTAACAAATATAATATTATTTAAATAAGTACAATGCACAATTTATATTACATTATATCAATCACATCTCTGCTTTTAGAATCGAAAGACTTCTTTACTGTT
The DNA here is from genome assembly GCF_947563725.1 of Argiope bruennichi. Taxonomy (NCBI): domain Eukaryota; kingdom Metazoa; phylum Arthropoda; class Arachnida; order Araneae; family Araneidae; genus Argiope; species Argiope bruennichi. The sequence continues at coordinate 66,256,739 of NC_079154.1, forward strand.
TTGTTCAAGAAGTGAAGGAAAAGAGAATTTATATGTAAATAAAGTATATTGTGTGAAATACTAAGACAGAACAATTGCAAACATAAAAACTATACCGTAAACAAGACAGTAATAAGGAAAACAGTAGAAAATTAATAATACATTAAAAATTTAAAAAAAAATGAATAAATTAGAAAAGTTTTTAGTAGCTGGATTTGAATATCGGTTCAAAGAATTCTTGTTCAATGTCGCTTTTCTACAAGAATATTATTCTCATCTCAAAAGAAACGAAAAATGCTTGTAGTCAAGAAAATGTGAAGAACTTGTAGGAATACTTTGAATCTGTTCCCAGAAAAGAAGATTTCGCTAAAAGTATTAATTAAAATATAACGAGGAAAATAACTTTTCATATATAATTACAGATAAACGAGCTAAAAGATGTAGTTGAAAAAAACATTTATTGCAGTGGAATAATCCCAAGTAGAAAAAATTATCCGTACTAGTTTTCCATTTGAATCCCTTTCTATATTACTGCTTTTTTCGGGGTATTTATTTCATATTTATGCATGTAAGACTTGCTATTTAGAACTAACAGTAGTGATCTTTGATTTAACATTTGGTATTTCGTTATTTGCTCCTGTTTTTTTCCTCAACCTTAGGAAAAGGACTCACACATTTTCAGTGAATAACACTGAAGAAGTCAATGGTATATTTAAATTGATAGGAATTCATGTCAGAATCTGTGTTGACGAATTTTCAACTGTTGAATCATGCATGAGATTGTCTTTATTTTCCTTTCTGAGTTAATATTTGAATTTTGCTCGAACGGATTAGGGCAAATTTATTCCATAGCAAAGGCTTACCACATGCCGACGCGTTTTAAAGTTGGCTGTTTTATAAATTCGGTAAGTTCAGTAAGCTAATTTATGATAATGATGAAATAAACAGTTATTAATTTAAATTTAATCGAAGCTAAACACAAAAAAGGTATTTTCTAGTTAAAACAATGTTCTTTTATAAATAAGATACGTTACATAATTTTTCATCAGTAGGTAATGTTTCATTTCTGTAAGGGAAATTTAACTTGCTTATATTATCATCCTAATTTGTTGTAGCTCAAGTACTATGGCGAAATGGACATATTAATTTTGAGTCACCATCAGATGACAAGATGGGAACTTGGACTGGCTGTACCCTCCCTCTTCAGGCTTCCTCATCATCCGGTGGAAAATGCATTTGGACTTCGAGGTCAGATTTAGCTGACACCGAGTTTTTCCATATACGGCGGCTTTGATGGAATTGTTGTTTTCGAGCCAACAGTACTCAGGCCAAAATTTTATCATTAAATTACTGCAAAAGCATTTTTCAACGGGTAATAAAGATCAACGTTTCAGTCATAATTTTATGTGCTCTAAAAATAGTCATGAGAAAAAGAACCTTAAACGAAATTTCTTCATTTCAATTATTTAAAGTAATTAATCACAATTCCAATTAATTTTTATTATGCCATCTAAAGAATCACAATTTCAAACAATTTTTAACATGCAGTTTGATTTAAAGAAGTCATTACAATAAAATTTTAATTATAATTTAATAATATAAGTTAATATATAATTTAAAGAAAAAAATGTAAATGTGTTAAAATTCAATTTCCATTGTATTCATTACCAAAAAACTAATCTTCTTACATCAATGGGCATATGTATATTTATTGCAATTTAATACAATCTTTATTATTCTTCAGTTTCTATTATCTGTAAAAAAAGTATTTAGTATTCTTTAGTTGAATATTCGTAAAAGCTGTTTCAGAGCAACGAAATAAATCGATACATGAATTTTCTGCTATTTTGAAACCTTTCAAGAAAATGTCTGCGATGTTGAGAGAAATAAACAGAAATCCTCATAAATCTTTCAAGAAGTTCTTTCAAAAACTTAGCTTCGAAAACAACGACGAATGTTTCACTATTACTTTTTTTCCTTCAAGATAGAAATGGCAAATGGAGACTTATAGGATTACAAGCGGAATTTTGTACCATTTAACAATTGATAAATCTCTTGTAAAAATCCATATATGATTTGTATTATCAAATATTCTAAAAGAGACCTTTTTTAATCACATAAATTGCAGTTCTAGCGTAAAATATGTTTTAATGTGAAAAGTTATAAATAAAATAAGATTTTGTTTTGTATGACTATTATTTGACATCTTTATAATCTTTATATTTTATCATTTTCGGGAATTCAAAAAATGAACATTTCGTTTTATTATCACCTAAAGAACATGTACTGCAAAGGGAAGCGAAAGAATTTCAACTTCAACTGCAAAAAATAAAATGTATTTTAAAAGTAATCGAATGATGAAACAAACGTGGATATCTGGCCCTATTTAGAGACCGCGAGGCTTTCGTGGTAGAAATTTGACTTCGAGGTCGTAGATGTCGCTGGTCCAAAACTCAATTCTACAATCTACCACAGCGTTTGCAACGCTGAAGCTCGCTAAATCTGTCGTTATTCAAATGATATCCTGTTGATGTGGTGTGGAAGCTTGGAGAAGGGGAGTTCAAGCTCAGTTGTCGCCCAAGTCATTCCACAATGACTCAAAATGTCTCGAATTATGTCCGTCATTGAATCTGTCATTTAATGGTTCACATCTTCGAATTAGTACAATATTATAATTAAACTAATACTGGCTACGCTTTCTAGCTGACTAATAAAGGTGTGTGTGTGTGTGTGTGTGTGTGTGTGTGTGTGTGTTTAGCGCTGTACGGACTAAATGTTTTGAATTAGAGTGTGGTGCATTAGAGATTGAAAAGTGGAAATACTCACCTTGGGGAGTTTTTTTATTCAAATTTTAACTATGAATTTCACTAATTACAAAATAAGCGAGCTATTATCGGACAAAACTTATCTTTATATCGTTTTAAAATTGAAATAATTGCTTTTAATGATACGAATTAAGTTGTCAGGCAAATTTTTTTCGTTATTTCCAAAAATACATTTCATTGTTGCAATAAAATCCCAATCACTTTTATTGTTTCATAAATTTTTTGTGTGATTTTCTGTATGTCTGTACATGATAACGCACAACAGGAAAAATATGGAATTCATTATTAAATACTGAAGAGTGCCGTTGCATGAAGATAAAACAAAAACTATTTAATGAATTTTCATATTTAACATTTAAAAAAATATAAATAGAAAGTCAATGAATCATATCACTAAAACGGCAAATAAAAATAAAATAAAGTTTTTAAATCTAGTAAAAAATGAAAGAAATAAAATAATATTGTATAAATTATCATATTTAACATTTTATAATGCACACAACAGAAAATCAATAAATTATGTCCCTAAAATAATGATTAAAAATAAAGAAAAGTGTTTAAATCTAGACGCTACATCGATCGTTAAAGATATCCTCTCCTCTGCTATAAAATTATTTCTTGCTGGACATAAAAATTAAATCATTTAGTTCTTCCTTAAAAAAAAAATAGCACCAAAATATCGTAATTTTCAGGAAACTATCATCTAATTTTATTTTTTAGCATAAATTACCAAATTAAATTCTCATCTCGGTAATTCCCTTTAGATTTGCCACCATGATGTTTTGGTCATCTTCTATAAAGGTTAAAATAGTCTCAAATTTATATGAATTCTAAATATTAATTATTAATCTCTTTTAATTAAAACAAGCAAGTATTTAATGGATTTTAGAATGAATATTTATACTGATTATGAGCTTCTATTCGCCACACAAATTCCAAAAAACCGATTATAAAAATTTATATTTAGAAAAATAGAACAAAATTTAAAGATAAAATTATAAAATTGCAGTTTAATTAGGAAATACTTATGGTTTTTTATATTAATATACTTTTATAAGTACTTAAATAAGAATAATAAGCATTAATAAACACTCGGAAACAAAATATGGTGAGAATTCAAATACCTTCTTAAGAAAAAGCAGTGTTGCCTATTTATTTTCACCTTCACAAGTAGATTGGCTAAATGCCAACTTAGGAAAATCATGACTTGCATTAAATACCCATTTATTATAATTTTTCTGCTTTACAGAACGTTCCCAAAGTTTTATTTCTGTTCAGCCTGTTCACATAGATGGATTTGGCCCAAAACCATTTACAGTAAATAAAAGATCCTATTCTAAGTTAAATAAAACATATAAACGTAGACCACAGATCCGTTTTCCCATTCCAATAAGCGAGCTCATTCATAAGCAAAAGCATTCTCATCGTATAAGAAAATACATAAATAAAAGAAAGCGTTCTGTCCCTTTTGCATACAGCAAAAAAGAAATTCTTAAACTTGATTTCAGTCTCTACAGATAATAAAGATGTGTGTGTGTGTGTGTGTGTGTGTGTGTGTGTGTGTGTGTGTGTGTGTGTGTGTGTGTGTGTGTGTGTGTGTTTAGTTGAGGAAGTTTAAGTTGGAATTACCAAACTCGGACCATTTTTATTAAGGAAGGTGGGAGAATGTTTCTCCGAGTGATATTTTTTTTACTTTTAATTAATATTAATGTTAAACAATTAAAATAACATACCATTAATGTCAGACAATTTGGAAAAATCATGGACACTAAGTTATATCTAAGAGATTTAACTGAAATCAAATATAGACAATATCACAGACGAATCAGCTGGTGGCCGAAGATGACTAGCGATTAATAAGTATATAAAAATCTAACAAAAAAAACCTTTCAAATTTTATGAAGCCCTACTCTGACCTCTTTACATGCTTACCGTTTAGCAGATTATTTTGGTGTTGTTATTAGAATCACTTATATCTCCTTAACCTGAGCATTAAAGCTAAGGACTCTTGTCTACATTGCATAAAAGTTGTATATTTGTGGTATATGACGGTTAACTAATATGTGCATTTCGTTTAGTTCTCAAGATTCATTATATTTTCACATAAAGCCGTAAAATAAAAAAAAATATGTTTGATACATTGTGTTCAAACTATATCATAGAAAGCTAAAGACACCATCTTAGAACAAAAAGTTAACATTACCTCCACCTTCCACCTTGCTGAGTCCTTGGAGAGCACTCTTGCTGGTCCTGACCTTCCATAAAAGTGGCGTGTTTGTGGCATAAGACTGTTTGCTAATTTATTTGTTTAGTTTAGCTCGTTCAATTCATTATACCCTTACCACTGCGGTAAAAAAGATTTTAGAATATTTTTTTAAAAGAGTATTAGATGCATTTAGGTCAAGCCATATCGAAAACACAATCACTAATGACACAATATTCAAGCAGAGAAGGTTATCATGTCTTTTTTCTCCGTCTTGCTAGATCATCGGAAGGCAATAAAAATATGAGTGCTCGCACAAGTATTGGCCTTGCATGAAAGAGCTGCGTTTTGTGGCATAAAAAAAATTTCTATTTGGCTTATTTCGTTAGATATATTAATGTCTTACTATTGCCGTGAAAATAAAAAATTTGCATTTAGTACTATGGCTTCAGGGCACATCAGAGCTTTTGTGTTGTCTAATAGAGTAAACTTTAATCTCTGCTAAAAGTTAAAAAAAAAAAAAAAAAAGATTGTTTAACGATGTTTGTATCAAGCCAATAGAGATTCGCCAAACTATGATTATGCTTGTTCAAGGAATATTACAAGTAACATTTTCGAAATTTATACTAAAGTAAGAAAAAAGTCAAAATATAATCCGATTCTCCCCGAGTAGTCCATACAGATGAAACACGGTATATCGAAAAAATGTCATTTATTCTGAAGCTCTGAAAATTAAAATAATAAGTTATTAAAATATTTGCAACTATTTTTCAAACGTTATGCTCGGTTTAATGAACAATGAATCTAGTTATTCGATAACTTGTCATCTTTGACGGCATCAGATTCAGTCGGAATATAGCTTGTGTTTGCTTTCAATAAAATCTCTTACACAGAACTTGATGTTCATGATTTTCTTATAAAGTATAAATTAGGCATCTAATTGTGCCAAAAATTAAAGCCGTATTATTTAATCACCTCACGCTTGCTCAATGCACATGAAAGTTCCTAATGGAGTCGAGTCCTACGACCCCATTAGTACCTTAAAAAATTTAAGCATCTGAGTAATTTATTTCAAATTGCACGTTGTTTTTTTATTGTAACATCACTTCACTTTCAAATTCCTCAAGCAAACTCTCATAATCTTTGTTCCTTCGGTTTTAATAATGGAAGACGATCGAGTTATAATTATTTTATGAAAGAATGAAAACAGTTTGAATTTCATTGCTACATGAAATTTATTGTTGACAATTATACAAAAGAATATTTTTTAAAATTAGCAAAAACTTCGAAAATATTTCGCATGATGATTAAATTATCGTCATTGAAAACACAATTTTTAAATTTTAAAAAAGCATAAAAATTATTTCCGTTAAAGAATATTTTAGTGAATTATCCCAGAAAAACCCCAATAGCTTACTTTTTAAACTAATTAAAATTTCTAAGAATGTCTTCAAAGTGCACTTTTCCATTTGCCATATATATATACAGCTGCAATAGATAGTAATAGATAATAATTTCATAACTGTAAACCAAATGATGCGTGTTACGTCTGCAAACACACATTCTTTATTAGTAGTAGAAATATCTCATTAGTGTGTCCCACATTTCTGAATATAAAATTATTTTTCAATCTACAAAATATCTTATATAATCCTATAGATAGACCAAAGGAACAAAAGTTGCAATAGAAAATTGTAACGCAAACTACGTTTAGAAAAGGAAAATAGTGAAAAGCACATGCATCATCTGGTCCAGAAAGCATTGTCAACACATATAATACACACATGCGGGCGATGTATAATTCCTATGCCAGTGTATCGTAAAAATTTCAACAGAGATTAGTTGTCATTTTGTGGGCAATTCTAGGTGTTATCTCAAGAAGACATAATTGTTCCCAAATGTCTGAAAGGAGCAACATGCCTTGTTTTTCTGCAACACGTCTTCCCGAAATATTGCAAAGTGTGCTGATACACTTTGCAACATTTCCGGAGGGCGTGATTTACCACATTCCCTTAAATATATCATGTATGAATCACAGTGCAGTAAGTCATGTGATTCATACATGATGGTGCCAATGCAAATTTTTCCGGCGAGCAGCGTAATCATTTTGAAGTTACATATCTAAGGACAGTGACTAAAGAGATGTAACCTATTGTTTGACCTACATGTTCGCCACATCTTAATCCGCATGCTTCTTCCTACGATATTACCTTAAATCACTCGTTTATGCAGTGCATATGAACACAAAAAAAAAATCCCATTGCACAGATTGTTTTCACTACGGCAGACATTAAATGCATATCTGATATCTTCGTATCTGGAAATCGTTCTTACTTTGTTGTAGATCATGTAATGATATTAATGGCTCCCGCTTTCAACATCTCTTTTAATAATTAATCTATTGAATCTTTTTGCAATTATTATTGCACTTTTTTGATATGTCCACGTGATAAAACCACCATGATTTTTTCGCAATTTTTACCCTCACAACATGATTTTAGACACTTGTTCGTTTGCCATTTCATTCATCTTGATGTCTACTAATAACCCTTTGAGTTTGTTGGTCTGTTAACAGTACATCCAATGTAAATAAATTTATACAGAAGTATTAGTCTGCAAAAAAAAAAATTTCCAGTCTAAGAGTAAAATTCGAAGAGAAAGAAAGAAATATACATAATAATATCAGAATATTAGAACCACTACATTTCTCGCAATCTTATTCATAATTTAGACAATTAAATTCAGAGTTTTAACAGCTACATTTGTTTTGCTTCATCTATCACATTAAAAAAAAATTCTGCAAAAAGTCTTAAAAGTTTCGTACATTTATTTTGAATTACTTTTTAATTGAAACTCTTGAAGATATATACGTGAGACAATACAAATGTTTTTTAAAAATTACGAGCAATTGTTTAACATTTAGCTTCTATTTTTCTGATGTATTTCTGGAAGCAGTTTATAATTATCTTCGTTATTCATCGTATTGGCCGTGAATTTTTTGTTTCGTTCGGTTTGGCAGTTCTTCAACAAACAGAAAAGTTCAGGTGTTGGCAGATGAGCATTTTAAAGGAATTAGAAAAGGAACTAAGTACACGAACGTAAAATTAAAAAAATATATATATTGAAAAAGTATTTTGATGCAATCAGAAAACCATCAGGGGTGGTCCCTTTGAGACTTTCTCGTGTTCTCACTAATAAATATCACTCCCCGTATAAAAATTGTGTGTATTAGGTAAGGCCGCGATTGTCATCAATTTCAAATTTTATTTTCAGAATTCCGCAAACGAACTTTTTTCTACACACCAGAAATGGAGTATAGTAAAATCTTGAGTACGCATTTTGATGGCTTTTTTTAACTCTTTAAAACCAAAATTTGGCATAGAATAATAATTTTAATAACAAGATTACATGCCAAATTTTATTTTCTAAGTCTATGAATTATTGCATTTATATGCGTGCGAAAACACAGATTGACTGACGGTCAACGACTCAACAGATTTTTCTTGAAATTTGATAAATACTACACTTTAGATGCTAAAATTGCATTCAAAATTTCATTTATTTGTCTTTGCATTTTTAAATTATCGCATTTTATTTCTTAAGTCTTTGCATTTTTTAAATTATTGCATGCGAAAGTATAGAAGAGGAGTCGCATTTCTTGTAAATAGATTTCTTTAAAAAAATTTGATTGAAATTTACAAATTTGGTGTTAAGAACAAATACCAAATTTAACTGTCTAACCTTTTGCGTTATGCAGTTATCGTTTCGTTTTTACTCGGACAGACAGACTTCTTGTGAATGGATTTTGCTCATTGTTGTTGATTGAAATCTACAGATTTGATACTAAGAACAAATGTCAAATTTAACTGTCTACCTCTTTATGCTTTGTAGTTTCCGTGTTCGCTTTTTCTCGGACAGACAGACTTCCTGTGAATAGATTTCGTTAAAAATTTTATAGAAATCTACAAATATGGTGTTAAGTATAAATATTTGTAACTGTCTATGTTTTGTATTAGCGTGTTCTCTTTTATTCGGGCAGACAGACAGACTTCCTCTGGATGGATTTCGTTAAAAATTACATATAAATCTACAAATTTGCTTTTAAGAACAAATGCCAAAATTTGCTGTCTAGTTCTTTATGTTTTTAGTTATCTTAACCGCTTTTGCTCAGATAGACTTCCTGTGATTGATTTCGTTCAAAATTTGATAGAAATGTACAAATTTGGTGTTAATAATAAATACAGAATTTCTAATTAGTTCAAAACGTTTTTGAGTATCTGTACTAGAAACACAGACATAACTCCAAAAATATGTTTTTTGGTATCATGAAAGTCTGAAACGTGGAAAATCTTTAAAATCTCGAGATCGAATTTTTGACGATTATAATACTTTCTCTTTGTGTAATGCGTAGCTTAGTTTAGTTACATAAACTTTCTATTTTAAAGCAACACTCGGGCTTTTTTGGGAGAGGCCTCGTAATTTTGAACCACGGTCAGATGACGAGGACGACATGTGAGCTGGCACTCCCTCTTCTAAACTTCCACTACACCAGTTGTGTACTTCACATACAAGATAGTAAAAATACTTTTAATTCCCGGCATTTGATTATATTATTGTGAAATGACTTCATATCTCTAAAATATTTTTCTCTAAAGGTTAACTTTAGAGAAATTAACTTTCAAATGTCTAACCTGTTCTAAAAAATGAATAGAGAGTAATCGGTTCCATGGGAAAAAGGAAAACAAACAAGGATGCGCTAGAGAAGTTACAATGTTTGTCAGTAATCGAAACGATTATAAACTGAAGGATAAAAATTTCGATCTACTTAAAATATTATTATGATTACTGTATTACAGACTAAAATAGTGACTTATTCTGCAAAATATTTTTGTATTCAAATAATCATCATTATTAAAGGATTAATGGCTTAAAATAATCAAAGTATTGTAGATCTATTACCTTTCATAACAAATTGTTAAAGATTTCTTTTTAAGAAACGTATTAATTTATTACTAGTTAATAAATTAATATTACGTATTATATTTAAGTAAACCCGAATTAACTAGGTTAAACGCTTTGGGAGAACCCGTTTTATTCGTGTTTTGGCTGATTTGTTAGACAATATTATTTGAATCCATCGGAAATTATTGTATTAAACTATACTTAATAAAGCAGTGTTTAAGGAAAGAATTATCATTGAAGAAAAAATACTTTATTATTTACTTTTAAATTTTACTTTACTTGTTTTTTAAATTTTACTTTACTTGCTTTTATAATTTTAATTTACTTACTTTTTTTAATTTTACTTTTTTATTTATATTTCATTAATACTTTATTATACTTATTTATTTTTATTATTTCACAAGTAACAAAATGTAGATTCATGCGGTTTTAACTGGACAAAACCGGAAATAACTGGAGAAAACCGGTTCCTCCTAGCGCTGACGGTAAGAACGCGTTTCCCCCTAGTTAATTCGGGTTCTCCCCCAGAACTCTTTCTCTGTGGGTTCTAATTAGCGCTTTTAGTTAAAACGAGTTTTGACAGATTTTGGGTTTACACTGGAACATATACATATATATATATATATATATATATATAAAGAATTTTCTATTTAACTCCCTTTTGAGCTTTATGCTAATTAATTTGCTTTTTTTCTTGATTAGAAAAAAGGCTTTTATAGTGAAATACTAATTTTATTATTAAGGATTATTATATAACAGAATTAACTAATTATATTACAGAATTAAGCACTTTTGGTTAACAATTGGTTAGCTGGGAGTATTTACTAAGTTTAATTTCAGTTAAATCCCTTATGCATAATTTGAAGTTCATGATTCCATTAAAAAATTATTTTAAAGTTTTAAATTTCAAGTGTTTAAGTCATGTCGTTTTAATTGGCTAATAACTGTTCTGCTTATTCTACAGATGAATATTTTTAATGGGGGGTCAAGTCCATGACATTGCAATGTGATTAAAAACTTAATTGACTGTATTATCTGTCTTTTAATTCTATGACGCCTTTTGTGGTAATACAATTTTATTTTCTAACTCTTCATGTAAACTATGCAGATAATAAGCAGACACTTCATCCTTAGCTTTCAAAGAGAAAAGTAATTCTAGAAAACGATCGCTCCTATACAGTGCAGCACACTTCTTTATTATTAGTAGAAATAGAGATAGGGGCAAATTCAATTCCGAAATAAAGAGATTTATTTACTGCTGGATACTATTAAGTTAGTACAAAAGTAATTAGAGATTTCACAGGCAGATAGTTAAGCTACTATTTTTAATTACCCTTATCATTCACGATGTTTATTTCATTTGATGTCAGTTACTTGATACTTTAACCCTTCTTTTTAATCAAGCTGCGTATAATTGGATTTAAAGCTGTTTATGTAATCTTCATATGGACTGGGAAAAAAAGCTTTCATTATATTTTACTTTTTTTATTTTTTTCACAAAAGGAAGACAATTGTGAATGAGATACGTGGAGTTAATGGTCTCTATAATTACTGTGACTCGCTTATCAGAACAGATTCACCCAATTTCTTTCTATTAATTTTTTACGTAAAGGTGACCAACATCTCAATCAGCGAACTGAAGATGATGATGAAGGAGGCTTGCATTAAAAAATTGGTCTCTCCATATTTCCGTACATGAAGATGACCCTGAATTCCCTTTTCAACCATGAACAAGAAATCGTAGCTGTTTTTTAAAAGCTCGGTATTTGAATTCCAAATTAATTGGAAGAAATTCAATGAATACAAAGTGTCTTCTACAATTTACATCCTAAACCCTTTGAATATTAATATGTTTAAAATAACTATCAAAACCAAAGAACGAGTCCATTAGCTCCAGCCGATGGTAAGATTACACCACTTTTCTAGTTTGTGAGTTCTAGATATACCACTCCACGTTATCATTGTAATGTTTTGTTCCTGACTAATAAATCAGAGAGTAGAGTAACAAACAACTCTTTTATTTACAGCCTTATGTATGTACACTAAAACATCTTGCTCTTATCTAGGTTAATATTATTTACAAAATTCAACAACAATTGAAAGTTTAATCATGAAATAGTTCCTTGATCAAATTGGAGAATAGACACACACACACAAAAAAACGCTAACAGTCTGTTAGCTCAGACGGCAATTGCAGGGGGCCGCTCCAGAAATCTACCTATCTTTATCGGGTGGATCCTAACACAGAAACCCGAATAACACGGAGCTTCTCACAAAATCAGGAAGACCTTCTTCGAACACTGACGTCTCCCCGAATTCTCATTCGACGCCTCTCACTGCTCTTCTCTCTTCTCAAAACAAAAATCCAGCATTTTATTTCTGTCAAATCTCTGCCTCTGATTTTCTCTTGGTTCACTTGAGTTCCTTATCACCCAATAGCTGCTCAGCAATTCTCCTTCATTGGTATCAAGTCAATAGTGGGAATGTCCGTTAATGATTCATCTTTGTAGCTGACCCTTCCCGAACACATTTTAATTATAATCAATTCAAAGTTAACACCGGCTAAAGTTCACCTGACTTCGTCACTTAATGACAACGGTTGCTGATGATTGATCGATCGTTTCTTGAAGATTTGTGGGGTCTCTTCATAATGGAAAAAAGCATAACATATGGATGTTTCGACGTTCTTCTCCTTTAAAGATATGGTGAATCTCTTTGAAACGACGAAACGCACATCTGTCGTTCTTTATATGGATACAACAAATGACCAGGCACAATGAATCTACTAGTGAGGACGATTCCATGTGGCGTTCCATCACTCAACTATGTGGGGGGGGGGGGGAACGGGTGACGCTACATCTGGTCAGAATGCCCATTACTATGTGAGGATAAAAGGAAAACACTACATTGTCCTGGGAGAGAAATCTCAAAAACCTTATTTCACTAGATGTTCTCTTTAAGAGAAAACCCTGATGGAATCCCCCAGACAAAACCACTGAACAAATTTCGATTATTTTTATTTTTATTTTATTTAAAGGTTTATGTTTCCTAGATAAATCAACAACGGTTGCTTCCCCTCGCAACCTTCAGTTTCGAGAGATAATACAATATAAAATTTTTGCAGAATCACGAGCATTAACAATTAGATATATTTTGTCAGTCATTTCACCAATTAATCAATTAGCCAATTAGAATGCTTGATGTTTAAGTAGAATTATACTTTAAAATAAAACCTTCTTTTGTGTTGAAGAGATATAGGCATCAAAGCTGATTGACAATGACTAAATTAATACTATTAGTCTGCAAGGCTACAGATTTTTGTGAAAGTAGCAGAGGCGGCGTTAGTAAGGGGGGACAGTTATATCCTGTCAGTAATCTCTTGCCCCTCCCCGTCGGTAAAAGTCCTCCCTACTTCGAAACAGTTGTGGAGAGCCAGGGATTAACGAATATGATAATTAAAAAAAAACATCTAAAAAAAGCATTTTATGGTTTATATATTGTAAAAAATCGAAATATTCAAATAACGATTTAAATCGGCAGAATGACTACATTTGGTAAAATATTCGACATGTCAATAAGATGTAACATTTTGCCAATAATTTTTTTCGGTTGATTTAGAAATTAATGAGATGGATATCGGCGACTTTATGTCCACAAATCTTCAGACATTTGATTCAAATGTCATTCATTCAACTTATAATTTGAACTATATTTGGCAGAATAACAGAAAAGATGGAAAGTGAATAAAATGTCGCCAAATGTTCTTTATCTTCCGGCTAAGATATCATCATGATTTATAAAAAGAAAAAACAAGTTTGTATTTTCATCCATTATTTCAATCACTCATCGGTGGAATTATTTAGAAAAATAAAGCATTTATATCTTATAAGAATAGTGCGAGAGGTTTGTTTCCCCTGGATTCACTGAAAAGTTCAGAAAAGAATCTTCCTTTTATTCATTTAATCGTTACTTCCTCAGCAATGAGTTAGTGAGTTTTTTTTTAGATCTATTATGATAATTTCATCCTGATAATTTTTTGTTTAAAATCTGGTTAATGGTTAAAGTAAATTTAATAAAATATAAACAACTATTATTGACACTTTTGAAATATGTATGTTAAAGAAGAATTGCTTTGCTTATATTAAATTGTGTGAATTCACTATAAATCATGAAGAAATAAATTGTGCAATTGTAAATTAGGTTAAATTGCAAAAAATATGTTATTTGCAATTTAATTTACTAGGCTGCAATTATTTCGTTAATGAAATATTACTGACTTCAACTGATGACTAAAGATAAATATATGAGATATGGTAACCTTTTTGGCTACATTATTTTTATTTCAACACTTAACTTAGTAAATAGCATGTGTTCTCACATTTTTATTTCAACACTTAACTTAGTAAATAGCATGTGTTCTCAGCAGTCATAAATTTCAATTAATAATAAAATTTTTCTCTAAGTTTGTACATGGAGATGTCCAAATTTAGGTATAAAAAATCGATAAGTGATAAAGAGGGGATGGAAGTTTTAATATCAGTATTTCGAGTTAAATAATATGCTATTAGGTAATAGACATAACAAAAAAAAAAACTATAAATTTAGTTATAAAACCTAATGAGAATTTAATTAGATCAGAAGTAAATTTAAAATAAATAAAAATTTGAAAGAATATTTTCCATTTTTTTTAATAAGAACAAAATTTTTGAAATTCCACTTAAGTACGTATTATATCGATGAGAATTATTGGTATAAATTTTAGATAGATATCTGCATTATTTTTGAAAAATTCCTCTTCATCAAAAAGTGCTTTTAAGTATCTGTAAGTATCTTATCTGTTGGAATCCGAGGAAAGAAAAAAGATTCTAAAAAAAGTTTTTCTACAATTTCAATCCAGTTTCAAAAATACAATTTCAAATGAGTAGCAGTAGTCGATTTTCAAAAAATACGTGAAAATTTTATTTGAAAAATAAAAAGTCTTATCTTTTGGCAACTGATTGTCGAAAGACGTTATATAATGTCCAGGGGCGAAGCAGTCATAGAAAAATGAATTCAGGCTTAAGGATTCTGACAAAATGTTAACTTCAAACATAATTTCCACTTTTTTTTTTTTGAAATACAACTATAATGACACTATTTGAAATCACAGAACAATCGTCATCTATTATTATAGAATTGCAACTGATAACAAATTGCTTAGGGACATTTTTCAAAAAAAAAAAAAAAAATCCTAGGGTTGTTTTTTTTTTTTTGACAAACTTGAATTTTTAAACATAATGAAGCTATCGATCCGAAATTTTTTACTATCCATTTCCTTCTGCATAACAAGTACTTAAGTGGCATTTTAAAACTTTTGCTCAAATGAAAGGGAAATAAAAAATTTTTTCAAAAGGTTAACTTATTTTAAATTTAGACCTGCACCAATTAAGTTAGCATTATGTTTATAGCTCATTTTATAGACCTTTGTAATATATACAACTTTTTAATTTACTCTTTTCCTCTTTTTACTTAAACGATAAAAACCAGTGTTAAAACTTGTAACTCCCTCCACTCTCTTATCCATTGACATCTGCGGATACAAATTTAGAGGTCAGTTTAGAGTAGCCAGCTGATACAATTACTACCATGTATTCTTTTCTACGTTTCGTTATTTTTCATGACATTTCATCTGCACGAATATACAAAATTATTTTTAAATAAAGATTCTAATTACCAAGAATTTGTGAAAATAACTATGCCAAATCCAAAACCAGGAAACGATATATTTTTTTAATTGTGTAATTAGTAATTTACAAATTTTCTCACAAAAATCCAAAAAAATATATAATTGTTTCAATCCAAATCGGAATAAAAGCGCTGAATACAGTAAAAAGTTAATACAAACGAGTAATAGGCTTTTGCACTCGGAAAAGAAATTCGATCCAAAATTATTCAACTAACACAAGGACTTGCTTTTTATAATGAAAATATATATACATTATAATTTTAAGTTGAATTTATCGAAAAATACATCTTTTTGCAATTCTTTAGGTATTTTTTAAAAGTCAAAATAAAGAAAATAAATAAATAAAACGTCAAAATGATGCACCAACAGACAACATCGAAGTACAAAGGCTTAAAATACTAGAAACAGATTTTCCTAATTATCAAAACAGCAAAAGAGAATATTTGTACAATTTTAATTACTATTTAAGGAAGAAAATGCAATCCAAGCGTTCTAAATGCACCGCAATAATACTTTCAAACTTAATCACCTGAAATTCATACAGACTGTTTCTACTCAGAAATCAGTAATTATCTTTCTGCCGGTTGCCTTTTTATCAGAATCCAACTTAATTCCGAAACTTTCTTGGAAATGGATGTAATTTCTTGTAAGATTGATCCATCGGGATGCTGCTTGCATCCTAATAACAAGACCGTTACCAAAGTTGCTAAGATGGGGAGAAAAAAAAATCTGATTTGTCTGCAACTAGCTGTAGTGTTAAACTTTGGTTCAGAGATTTTTTTTTTTCAGCATTAAACCGAAAGCTACGTCTAGAGTAGAATATTTTTTAAATTCTCTCTCTCTCTCCCTCTGTATGTGTCGTATAAGGGGGTCTGTTGCACGTTAAATCCATCAGGCCAAACGTCCTCCCTCTGGTGTGGTGTGGAGAAGGGGGTGCCATCTCAGGTGTCGTCCTCGTCATCTGACCGCGGTTCAAAATGACGAGGTCCGTCCCAAAATAGCCCTAGTGTTGCTCTGCAACGGGACGTTAATATAACTAAACCTAAACCTTCTGTATGTATATATTGTTTGAACAATATACAATTCCACATTCCTTCATGGATTCAAATGACATTTAGTACATATGCTCCTTAGCCTCTATAAGGATTTACAGTATTAACCACTTAACTGTTTTATTTTCTTTACAATCCATTAAGATGACACCTTCTATTTTGGGAATATTTTTTTATTTTGATTCAATTAGAAATCTATTGAATACTTGACTTATCTATGTAATCGAAGTAATTTTAATAGTGAATTATAATCGTTATGAATGGTTTATTTTTTGCATACAACTATCAAAATTCGATAAATCGATGCACGTATTGCATTCGGACAAAACAATCGAGCGGTTAAAAAGTTTTCTAGAATTCTAGTTCTGGAAGGATTAAAAAATGTGTATGCCCCTCTAAGAGGAATAATAGAGAGTTAACAGGTTTTGCATTTTTCCCGCCCTAACTTCTGAACATCAGCATATAAACATTATATCTATGCCATTTTAAAATTTAAAAAATTAGCTTTATAGTAACATCAGTTTCATTACCGCATAACATTTTTCTCTTCAATTAATTTTTTAATTTACTATAAACATAATTTTACTTGTATTTTTTACTCGTGTTTTGTTTCTTCTTATATACATAAAGAACTAAATAGATGCAGGCGAAGCCACTGGTACAACGAGTAGTATAAATAAATAAATCCTCCAGTTGCTTATCCCGCGATTTTCGCGGTTGGTAGTCAGTCAATTTTCTATTGCATCCTGCGTTTTTCGCAGTTTAGAGTGTTTATTTTTACGATTACAGATTTTTATTATATTATATTATTATCGTGTAACATATAGTATCAGTTCACTTTCTGAAAATATCTGAACTTATTTGCAAACATCGCATCTAAATACTGATTTTAAAGAATTACGCAGCCAGGGGGTTAAAACTAAAAGAACTGATAAATATAATTTTAAATACCTATCAAGAAATATTTTTAAATTTTGGAAGCCATCCTCTCATTTGGAATTTATTTGCTTTATTCATTTTTAACTAGTGAATTTGTTTATTCATTTATGGCCAGAAAATTTACTTATGCATTTGCGATCTATAAATTCATTATTACCATATAAATATAATATATGGCATATTTTCATTACGATTAATTTTGAGCATAAGAACTTCAACAACAATAAAACTTGCAGGGATATTTAACATATTTTTTATTTTTTAATAAGATGCACTTACAACTGAAGCACAATTTAATGAGCTGGCAATTAATATTCTGTTCTGATATCCAAGGAAATATCGATATAATTAGTCTAGTATCAAATGTGTTTTGAGTTCAAGAAAATACCATTTTGGATTCATTGTGATTCGAGAACAAATCAATGCAATTTATATAGACATGATTAGAATTCTAAAAATAACTAGAAGAGGCATTAAATGACAAGAAACAAAATAAATTTATACCTACCGTGAACGGAGACGTCTTCATTTGTTTTCCCTACGTAAAAAGATATTTTGAGAATGACTGATATTTATGTGTAGCTATAAAAAGTCTTACTAGAAAAGTTATTCATGGTGTTATTTATGTTGCCATTAAGAGATGATCTTTGCTAGTTTCACTTAGATAGCCAGGTACATGATTCTAGGATTTATGATTCAAAAATGCGTGTTATCTTCTGTAAATCCAAAATATGTAGCTTGAAACAGCTATTAGTTTCTGTGATACAAAACTGTTTGAAACTATACGATGATACCTTGTTACTGAACATGAATTATAAATACTACACATTTCAAGAATTCTTTATCATGGAATTTTTTCAATTTGTTTCAAGGAATTGCTTTGTTTTTCCCATATAATTATAAAAGTTATGCAATATGGTATAAGCTAGAAATATTTTCAGAAATGACACCCTGGTAAAATTATTACTTTCTTCTGTACGAATTATACAAAGAAAAAGTACTGTAATTTAGAAGAAAAAAAATTTAACTCGAGGTTGTGATGGATTTTTAAGTTTCAGACCACTCCGAGTCGGAAAAATAAATTTTGCAATTAAGCATGTTTGTGAACATGATCATTCAAAAGCAATGGAGCTACATGGAAGAAATTTGGTATGAGATCTTTATATCAAATTAGTACATTTCTATCGCCGGCGTCCTGGCATACGGGTAGCATGTCTTCCCCATGATCTGGGCGTCCCGGGTTCGAATCCCGGTTCGGGCATGGTTGTTCTTCATCTGTGTTCTATCTGTGAGGCGTGTGAATGTGCCGCCCCCCTGTAAAAAGGGTTGTGCAAGCGAATGTGTGTGAGTTTCATGAGCTAAAAGTCAGACTTCTGCGCTCGGGTGCTCAGGGGTCTTTACCCTCAGAAGCTACTGCAACACCTTTCCGTGGTAATGCGGACACGACATCATCATCATCAGTAGATTTCTATCAAATTTTGAGCTAACTTACTCAAAGTTTGTCTGTCTGTCTGCTCGAATGCAAATGAGTACGATCATTGCAAAACATAAAGAAATTAATAAATAAAATTTGGTTCACAGTTTGCTACCTAAAGCGTAGATTGGCATCAAATTTTGAACCAAATATGTCAAAAGATTGACCAACTGTTAATCATGTACATTTGCATAAATGTAAAGAGAAAACTCATAGGCATAATGACATAGACAAAATTTGGTATATGATCTCATCACTAAAGTATATTTTAGTATCAAATTTTGGTTTCAATCAGCCGATTAAAATATGTCAAAAATGCATAATGGCTTCTTTTTTTCACTATATTACGAAGCACAAAAGCTCATGTTTGGAAATCTGTGGATAAAAAGTGATCACCCGTGGCTTTCACAGCTTGTCCATAATTTGCGATAGCACTTTTGTTAGGAAGTTTCCAAGTAAGTTTCAGGGAGATCAGTCCTACTGGTTTAAATAATATAACCATAACCATTCTGATAGGATAATTTGCTATAATAACGAACCAATTATCTATCAGACATTAACATATAAAAATTTGGTCAATCACTTGTTATTTTTTAAATCTTTTAAGAAATCATGAAATGAGTTGACTCCATCTTTACTAGACAGATCGGAATTGGTAATAATAACACAAAGATTTCAAAATTTACGCCATTTCAAAATCAGTTTGTTCAGTTTTGCTAGAATGTTGTCGTTTTTCTTTAGCTTAATTATTTTTCGGCAATTGGGAATTTAATATCCATTCGACAAAATCATTGATAAATGATCAAGTATACCCAATAATTCCAAATCAAGTATTTTATAATAACTATTATCATGAAAATGTATATTGCACACATAATGCGTTTCATACATTCTATCTAAATCTTCAGTACACAAGAAACCATCAGTAGTTGTATCCTCTTGGCTTTCTCATAATTTCAATTTTGAGGTAGACGAAATTATTGATTGATCGTGAAATATAACCAATAACTTCAAATCAGGCAATTTATAATAACTGTTATTCAGAAAGTGTATATTACACACGTAATATGTTTCATACATTGTATATTAATCTTCAAAACACAAGAAATCAGCGGTAGATGCATTCCCTTGACTTTTCCATAATTTCAACTTCAAATTTTGATGTATATTCTAATAAGATTTTGGCTTTCGAACATTCTCTAACATTTCATAAAATAAAAAAAAAAATTCTTTATTACATTAAGAATGACAAAATTATATAAAAAACATATCTAAATAGAATTTTTTTTAAATATGGGAAATGTTATCTTATCCAATCATGGTGACTTGTCCAGTTTCAGCGTTTTTATGAAGTTCGCGACCTCTGCAAAATCGTTTTCTAATGCTTTTGTAAGAAACTTTCCCCTTATTCTATAACGTGCCCTGACAATACCTTGTTGAAAGCAGAATCATTGTTAGGTTCAAATTTTTTTCTTAATCCTATCTGCTAAAACCTCAGTTTCTCGATGAGAGTCAGAGCGATGCTCCAAAGTGCGTCCTCTGGAGAGAGGCGGAGGGAGGAAGATGGAAGTGTATGGCTTCTTGTATAGAGAGGCTGTTCTCCAGAAGGAGTGGACGTGCGTTTTAAATCGCATTTGTGTGAGTTGCGATTTCACCGAGTAATCTCATTTTGGATTCTGTGGGGGTTTAAGCTAAGTGGGTGATCATTGTCAAAACCTACGCAAATGAGTTTTGGAGCCTAATTTTGTTTTGGATTTAAAAGATTTACTGGAGGTTTTGAACATTTTCGCATCGAGACTAATAGTACAAGGGTTTCTCTTAGAATACTTCCTAAACAACCAATTATAGGTTCGGTTGATCGTTATTTATAATTAAGGAGAAATGGAAGCGGCTTTGTATTCAAAATATGTCAGAAATAATCCCACTTAATGAGAAATAATTCTGGAGAATTCATAGAAAAGTCTTTTAAGGAAATTTAATCTGAATTTATGCAGCTTAGTATTCTAATTTGAGAGTGAATTGGAATTCAACACTTATAGTTCAATGATTGTGCCACAGTCATTTTAGAGTAATTAGAGATCCTATAATTATTGATCTTAAATTCATATAAATTGCTTTATTCATTTACGCGCTTTTGCTTCAAACCATACTTAGCTCATTTCTACATCTAACAGGAATATTCTTTTCTAGTCTTTCTCGTATACTTAGACAAAGTTTTGTTGTTTTTGTTGTTTGTTCTCCTGTTAAAAAATGTCTATTTTATGAACGTATCATTTGAGGGGGATTGAGGCAGCAAATCCTCCAAGGTAGGGAAAATCCATATAAATATATCCTACTCTTTCCCGTTGATTTCCTGGTGCTGCTATTCAATATATTGCATTTTGTAGAATAATGCAGAAACACGAGCATAAATTTTGAACGCCTTCCTTTCTACCAGTTGAGTCAATATTTTAATATACATTTACAGTTTCGTTCATAAAACGACACAACGGATAGGGACGCTTTATTCTGTTCGAAAATGCGGAACTTAGGTAACAAAATGCAGATGAAACGAAAAATAAATAACACTTGCAGAAATCAACAACTCACAAGCAGCAAGTCACTATTTAAAAACTACAACAGCGCAAAAGGGCTCAGATAGAACTCGTTAGAAATCAATACTCCTAAGAGAGAATTCGCTCAACTACTCACTTCAGCTCGGCCTCTCAAATTTTTATAGTTTCCATGACATGGCATAGAAACTTCTAGAAGGATATTGTATTTTCGCTCCTAATCGAGTCATCGCCAAAATTGGTATAATTAAGAACCTACATTCTTGTTGACAAGTCGCCAAACAGTCTCCATGTTCGAGGATCATTGACCTGGCATCCACTCAACGTCGATTAAAATATCTATGAAATTCTCTGCCTTACTTTGAAAACAATATCACAGATTCGCAACCATACAAATAAACAGGCAAACAGATGATTTTTTTCCTCCGTGGATGATTTTTTTAAAAATTTAATACGGATCTACATTTCTAATGATAAAATTATGCACAAAATTTCAGTCGGCTATCTCGTAACGTTTTGAGCTAGCGTGTAGAGCAAATATTGAATCCTCAAAATTTAATTTTTAACTCGAGATTTTGATGAAACTCCGTTATTGGAGACCATTAAGACGACTAAGACAATTATTGGAGAACACGCGAGAAAGTTTCAGGAAGATCACTCACGCTGGTCTGAGTTACCGTATTTCCAAATAAGCATTTTTTTTTTATCTACTCAGTCAGGTTTAAAATATTTAGATCCATCAAAAATTCGTAATGAAACTTTTTGATATCTATATTACTATACTTACTGTACATCATATCGAAACCAGCGGGAGTGGTCTCAACAAAATTTTCTCATATATTCTCTAATAAACTTGTCATGCCAGAGTACACCTTGCATGGCATTGGCGTACAATAGTTTCAAAATAAACTTTCGACGTGAATTTAGCATTTTTACAGAATATATCATACCATCCTTGGCGAGTTATTTGGCGATTAATCGAGAAAATCCGTTAATAGTATACAAATATCGAATTTGCTTTAAACGCGTTTTTTCCATCCGATTGAAACCAAATTTCAACACTTGTAGTTGCAAAATTCCATGCCAGATTTAATATATTTAAATCATTGCGTTATTGAATTATCGCTTTTACATATTTCTGCAAGCACAGACCGACAGACAGCCAACCCGTAATTGGATTTGGCTCAAAATATGGCGAGCCGAAAAACTAACTATAGATGTTAAATCTGCGTACCGAATTTTATCTATCTAGCTATCTTCATTTTGTAATTATTGTGTTAACTTATATTCGAACAGACAGATAGACAGATTTCCTCTGAAAGGATTTTGCTCAAAATTCGACAGAAATCTGCAAATTTGGTGTAAGGACCATATGCCAAATTTCAACTGTCTAGCTCAAAAAGTTTTTGAATTATCTTTGTCACAGACAGACAAGCATTTTCCAAAAATGCATTTTTCGAATTCAGGCAGATCTAAAAAGTGGAGATTCGTCAAAATCTCGAATTCGAATTTTTTAATGATTACTATACTTATTCTGTATTACCTATATGAGGAAGGAAAAAAAAATGCAAGCTGCCAATGAATGGCGAAATAAAAAAAAATCATAAAAACCTTAATCTTTTACGATAAATAAATGCTAGACAGTAAAATTTCTCAATAGATACAAAGATTAACCTATTCATGAATTGAACAAAATTAAGAATGTTGAGTATTCAAAAAGAAACTACCGCGCCCGCTGCGGACTCTTTGATCTCATTAACAGCACTAAATTACCACTCTTGTCTTTCAAGTTTTCCTACAGACATTCGCTTTAATGCAGGCATATAAGGAACAAAAAAGATAATTTATTCGTCACCTGCGATGCGATTTTTTTTTTTTTTTTTCATCCCCAGGGAACGTGAAACACCTGAATGATCACGTGCAGGCACAGACTTATGACCTACCTTGATCGGTGTTAAACTTTTCCTCTCAAATAATGAAATCATTAAGTTTTTCGTCGTCTTTGTGCGCTGCCATTTCTTTTCTTGTTCTTTTTTTTTCCAGTCCACCTCCTGTCTCGTCATGGCAGACTGCTTGGCTCCGACCACAAAAGCAGCACTTGCTTCTGATTACAGAAACCAGCAGTCGAAAAGAAAGGAAAGTTAAGCTAATAATACTTTTTTTTTCTGTGCTGCGCTGTTTCTGGCACGGCTCCGTCAGGTAGCTGCAACGCTGACATGGGATTGCGGAAAGTAAATCTTCAAGCAACGACACGCCTTCCTTGCAAACAATGATGATAGGAAGGCAAAAAAAGATCCTTTTGTCAACCCCTCTCGGTAGACACGATGTCATTTTTTTAATTTTTATTTTCCTAAGTTTCCTTTTTGGAAATTCCCAGAAGTCGAGATTTCACCTGTCTTGTGCCAGAAAAGTTGCACGCGAACTATATTTAAAATAATTCTTTTTTTTTTTTTTTTTTTTTTTTTTCGCTTAGTTCTTGCCTCTGAAAACTTGTCTCAGAATTATGCAGAACGATATTATTGAGTTCACGTAACACTTTAACATTTCGCTTTCCTCGCGATTGGGAAGATATGTGGGAAGGGTTGAAATAGGTATAATTATTTTGAATTAAATGATGATTTCTCCTTTGTTTGCAATGCCCAGTTTTTCTGAACAGTGACTTTCTTTCCTTCTAAAATTACTGGTTAGAGCAAAAATGTTAGAAATTCTTAGGAATTAAAAAAAAATCATCATTTCATGGGGTTGTTTAATAGAGATGATACATGACTGATTATTTATGCGCAATTATTTAATTTATTTCAAGTTTGTAAAGTTGGAAATTCGTAATCGAATTTTCACTCATTTCCTGATATCTTAAACTGACTCCTTCGACCCTCTCTAAGGCATCGGAAGTTTTGGAAAGACCGAGAAAAAGCTGGAATGACCGCGCCGCCTCAACAGCAACACTGGCGGGAACTGTAATTGAGTCCTAATGGCCATCATCGGTCACGATACAACCCTTCTCTAAGAAAGTACGTCCCATCATTGATGGGAAGAGCCAGACCACCACCTTTTCGCGTACCCACAAGGGTGGCGAGAACCAACCACCATGCCGGAAGCTTCTCATCCTCAATTATGAGGTGCCCCCCGTGGGACCTAATTTGCTAATATGCTAGAGTTTTAAAATTACCTACGCCTTTTTGTTTTTGATAATAATAATTTTTTAATACTTTCACAGCATAATTATCAGTTAATCAATTAATTAAATTAATTGTTAATTTCTTTTCTAACGGTGCCACTTCACAGTCAGGGCCAGATTATGAAATAAGCAAAGTAGGCAAGGGGTCGTGAGATATTAAGGTCCCAATGCTTTCTTTTATTTTGGGGTGCCGGTGGACTATTTTTAGGGTAATCTGATTTTTATATTTCCATTTGATATTCAAGGATCATACTCTTGATTTATCCAAATTAAATTCAAGAACCGTTTAAATTTTTAAATAATATCCTTAGAATCTTTTCATGTTTTCAAAATCGTCTACGATCAAAGGTCAATATGATCCAATTTTTTCTGAAACTCGCTAACTGATATATCTTTGTTGATATAGCTTTGTTAGACATTGGATTAGAATGTTATATTATATTTTTTTAAAAAATTATATATTATTATAAGTAATTCATTTGATCGTCTAAAATCGATCAAAAATAATTTTCTCTTGTTGCCAAATTACAATTTAAATTTCTACTATCCCAAAATCTTATGTGCAGGAGGTGCAGATTTATTTCTTAAACGGTAGTTTGTAAATCGAATATCCTTTCTGTTACCTTGACAAAAAATTTAATTGAAATGTGTATTTAACTTTCATTACGAATACGTTATTATATGTATTAATTAATTATTAATAGTTAAAATACAAGTTAATAAAAATTATTTTTTAAAAAATTCTTTGTAAAATGTTCAGTCCTGTTACAGTTACAGTTACAAAAAAGTTCATATTCCGCTTTGTGGGGTTCCATGACGAACTGATAAAGAGAGTCACGTGATCTTATACAATCCTTGTTGATCCCATAGTATTGATTAATTTAATCAAAAGGGAGAAATCTCAAAAATTCTTATTTCATTCCGAGGTGTAGGTTAATTAAAAAGAAAGCTGTATTTTTAAAACAGGCCCTGTGAAGTATGCTGCATAATTAAGTGAAACAGAAGTTTATGTGAAGACCAAAATTATATGGAGATTACAGAATGGTATTTTTATATGATGAAGCTTAAAAAAAGGTCTTCCACAAGATTCCTAAATCTTGTGTGTGTGTGTAAAACATATTTTAGCAGTTGCGTGGCCAAATAGAAGAAACTTTTGAGAATTTTTTAAAAAAATTCCAAATTTTAAATTAGGGGAGGCATTTTATGTGCAAGAAGCGATGATAAAACTGGCGTCCATTTACATCGCGACACTAGAGCAGAAAATGTCGAAATTTTTCTCCTTCAGTGCTTTTACTATGAGATTTTGATAGGGATTTCTTTGACACGGATCGTTTAGGCAAGGGAACTTAAGTACCGTTAAAAGAATGTTGCAAACATTAAAGATTTTTATCCCTTTACTTGGAACTTGAGAAAATGCTGATGTGAGCTGTTTTATAAAGCGTTAGTAGAATTAAGTAAATAAAAATGGTGGAATTGTATCAGGAAATAAGAGAACATCTTAGAATGAGCTAAATTAACCCTTTAAAGGGCCATATTTTTTTCTTGTCATAATATATATATTCCATAAAATATTTTTAGGCTTGAAATTAGAATAAGAAAAGGGATTCATTTAGCTTATTTAGATAAATTTAATTTGATTAATTTATTAATTTGGTTAATTAATAATTAAGTAACAAATCAAGACACATCATTTTGCCTGAGATAAAGACCTGAAGCATCTAAAATTCTGACTTACTAAAAAAAATTTGTCAGAACTTATGCCAACCTACATAATTTCATACAAAGATTGATAAATTTGGTGGAAAGCATACTTCCCACGGCCCTAGAAAGGGTTAAAATAAAAATTTGGAAATTAATTAATATTTAAAAATATCATTACACACAAATATATATATATATATATATATATATATATATATATATATATATATATATATATATATATATATATATATATATATATATATGACATAAAAAATGCTACAGTCGTCCTTAAAAAGGATGAAATGGGGAGTAGAGTGATTTCACATTTATATGCCATAAGCTCGGAATACATAATTCGGAAGTCTAATTCTCAAAAAATTAGATTTTCAGTATATAACTTTCATTTTGGGTACAACTGTTTCTCTAATATTAATTATTTTTTTTAATTTAATTCAAACATAATTTGTAACAATTGCTCTATTTCCTCTTAATTATTCAGCCTATATTCTTATTTACATCTATCGCGCTTTTGTTAATATTAAATTTCTTTCTTCGGTTTTTATGTCTTATTATATGATCTTTTTAATATTCGCGAGCAATAATTTACATTTAAATACTGTCTAGGTAAATTATTGCGCGTTCTTTTTTTCAAATATTTAATTTTTTTATTTAATATTGATTTAAAACCAAGTGTTTACAATTTCTTTTACCATTTGACTTAATTTTGGATCATATTTTAACACTTTCAAATTTTTAGTGTCTCATTTAGAATATCATATGTTCTATTAATAGCTAATTTTTAGCTTCAACTTAATGAATAAAATTTTATTTCAGTCGATAAATTTCTTTGTTTTTATTGAGTTATTATATATTTTATCATGCTCGCTTCAAAGTTTTATTTCAAAAGGAAAAAAAAAAAAAAAACTTAATATATATATATATATATATATATATATATATATATATATATATATATATATATATATATATATATATATATATATATATATATATATTATAGATATTTTCTTTTAGCTTTGAAAATTATTTTTGGTTTCTTTTTAACTTCGTAGTATCTATAATTCAAATATAATGTTTTTTTAATAGAATATTCAAGAAAATATGAATATCATGGTTCAAAACGCAGTAGAGATGTGAATATAGTTTACAAAATCTGCAAGAAATTAAAAATATTTCCACAATAAATAAATACAACTAAAATAGTTTCAAAAATATACTTATTTTCATAAGCGATAGCATTCCATTGAGTGTACGTTGCATCTTGCTCCCTGAAAATTATTTCCTGATTTTTTTTTAATTAGTAGAATTTTATTTTAAGTCTCAGTTAATGTTGAGAGATCTACATGTACTATTAGATTAATTTTTAAATCAAAGAAGTATAAATTTTTATGATCAAAGTACCTTTTAGATTATTTCCTTTTATTCCCTTAAGTTAAAATTTAATCTCTTAAAGTTGCTAATATCAACTTAGAAATTTCATTTCCTTCTTCGTACAAATATATTGTAAGTTCTAGAGCGGGAAATCCAAATAAGCAGCGTGCATATATAACAATCGTTGAGATAAAGAGTGATTGTTTATTCGAAATCTTTAATATTAATCAATGAATTCATGTTGTTTCTTATGGCACTTGCCACGGACAGGCCCGCTTTACGAAGACAGCGATTTTAACAGCGTCTCCTGTTTTTATAGTAGCGCTAACTAGGGCCAAGAGTACAACTTTGCCACGCACGCATCACTCATTTGCTTGCACAACCACTTTTTACAGTAGGGTACATTCACACATCTCACAGATAGAACAACGGAAGAACAACCATGCCCAAATTGGGACTCGAACCCAAGACGCCCAGATCACGGGGGAGACGCGCTACCCCTATGCCAGGACGCCGACATTAATTTTTGTTAAAATTACGATTGAGATTCTAAAACATCTGAATATAAGAATTTAAAAGCTGTACCACATAAAATTACTTGTACTTTGCATTTTCTGTATAGACCAAATAAACGCAGGTGAAACCGAAAATACAACGGCTAATTATGGAGGAAAATCTCAAGTGTCTCTAATGCAATATTCAAGAATGGAAATCGAAAATCTAACCGTTTTTCAATTTCTTCTAATTTTTACCATTTCACCTTTACTATTTGGGAAAATACTATTCTCCAGACGTCAAGGTAAACAAAAAAAAAAAAAAAAAAATCCAACCGCTTGCCGTGGAATAATGAAACATTAAATAATTAGGAAATATAACAAATAATAAGGAAATGATATACAATAATAGTATGAGGAAATACAAAATCATTTAAATCTTAAGATACCAGAAACTGATGACGTTTGAAATAAATCTTGCATCATTTTTCATCATTTGTGGATAGATGCTATTTTTCCAGCTAGTGTATGGTGATGATGAAAACGGTTGATCTTTAATCAAATTGACGAAAAACTAAAAATATTAACAGATAGCAAGACATATCAGTAAAATTGCTTTTTTCGTTAATGCCAAATAATTTTGAATGTAGTTTATCTACTTTATGTAATTTCCGTGAAGGAAAAACTTTGCAACTATGATGAGAAATTCTTAAATAGCTATGTCCGTCTTAAAAATGAAAATAAAATGTGAACTGATGAAACAGGGACAGCTTTAGAATTTTCGCTGTTCTTTGGAAAAACAATTTTAATTAATATCTTTTTTAAACATATTACCGATTTCGATTTCAGAAGGGGGAAGAAGAAAATTGTTTTTCTATTATTTATTGATATCTGTACACAATATAGCATACAGTATACATTCCCTAGTATCCGGTTCACGACTATCCGACCCAGTTTTCCTTCACCGTAATTAAATGAGAAAAGCAAGGCGTTGCATTGGCAACATTGTTTATGTTTCCTGCATTTAAGTTAGACATTGCATACTTTATATTAAAATGTGAACAATTTATATCCTTTAACTTACTTTTTCTCTAATAAATTCTTGAAGCGTGCAGTGCAGTATATAAACTACCAGTAAAGAACCTTCTATTTTAACTCGACACATTACAGGCTTCTATGATTCGCCGGGCCGCAGCTGCATTCACATTGAGATAAATGGAGGGCTTAGTACTCAGTAAGAAGTGAAAAAACACGCATTATAACAGTGAAGTTTGATATAAAAACTTTGTTTTCTGGTATTGGTGGGCAAAGAAATGAATTCATAGAACTCCCGCCTATTCTGCATTTTTGTAATCCGGCCTACCCTTCCACCACATTAGGCCGGATGCTATAGAGTCTAATATATTTACTTTTTTGTAATAAACTGAAGGAAAACAAATAAACATTTTTGATGTCTTTTTTACCTTCCAATTGAATTGAAATTCGATAGAGGTGAAAAATTTTAGTGACAAAACAAGTTTCATCGTTAAACAAAAATTTCATTTACCTAATTCATTGCATTTTCGAGTTTAGAAAATTCATCCATCTTGCTCTTTGCATTTTTTAGTAATCATATTTGATGGACAGATTAAATGAAATTTTGATGCTGTATTTATCTACTAAATTCCACCCATCTAGCTCAAATTTTTAAATTATCGTGTTCAGACAGAATTATTACAAATAATTATTTCAATAATAATTATTCAAATAAAATTCCCCCAAAAATTGGGAGTTGGGGAGGCTAGAGTGGTCTGAAAACGCATATACTTTCTCTTTTTACAGTTTTAATCTTAGTTTTGACTTCTAAATTCAATTAATAAAATTATGTTGAATTTTTTAATAATTTACAAAAGATGCTTCAAAACTTAATTATAAACAATCATTTCTTAAAATTTTTCATTTCATTAACATAATTTTTAGAAATTTTATGGGTAGAAATGTAGCGATTGAATGTAAAACTTTGAAAAAATAAATAATATATTAGATACAATTCGCCTTAGTGATTCTGAAAGATGCGTTTTCATAAAATTCGACCAAACAATAATTAGGGTTTCTCCCCCTGCCCCCTTCCAATGTTGCTGCTGTCTGAAAATCGACCAGCTCTGAAAAATGCGTAATTTATATTATCCAACACTTTAATTTGTAAATGCCACCACCCTAAACAATCTCAAAATAGGATAAATATCTTTTAATTTGGCTTCCTTTATTATGAGATATATTTTAATGGCCCAGTTATAATATATCGGAGGAGATATCTTTGAATATGCCACTTTAAAAGAACATCCATATTTCTGCTAGGGAAAAAAAAAAAAAAAAAAAAAAAAAAAAAAAAAAAAAACTTTTTTTCCACTTACAACCAGTATTAACTGACAATCTAAACTATGTTTGGAAAAATTATATTCACAATATGTGGCTTAAAAGAACTGCTAGTTAAATCCTTAATGTTTTCTATTCAAGCTAACCAATTAATTCTATTTATTGAAATAATAGCTTCAAGAAGAAAAAAAAATTGTTATAAGCTATTTAATTATATTTTCACTTTCAGACTAGGCGCATGAATTGGTATTGATCAGCAAACTCTAATCTTATATGATCGAAAAAGCACTCTTACCTTAAGTGCGTGTCTAATAAAAAAAAATGAAGACTTTATTCAAAGTATACACCATTGGCCTGAGCACAACGATCCCATTGATTAACGAGCCGAAGGATTCCTTGTTCCCAGAATTCCTGTGGCTGTGACGAGACCCAATCCTTCACAGCGTCCTTGAGTCTGTCTTCCGAGTAGAAGTGCTTCCCTTTCAGATATTTTTTCAGGGGACCAAACACATGAAAATCGCAGGGCGACATGTCCGGACTGTAGAGCGGATGGTCGAGCTGCTTCCACTGGAACTTGGCCAGTTCCGCGTGTGTGACCCTGGAGACATGTGTGGACGCGTGTTATCATGGAGTAGAACAACACCCTCCGTGAGTAGCCCCGGTCTTTTGTTCTTCTCCGTAGTCTTCGGAGTGTCTCACAATACATGTCGGAGTTAATGGTTCTGAAAAAACATCTGAAAGGGAAGCGTTTCAACTCAAACGGCGAACCCAAGGACGCTGTGCAGGACTGAGTCTCTTCATGGCCACAGGAGTTCTGGGAACAAGGAATCCTTCGACTTGTTAATCAATGGAATCGTTGTGATCAGTCCTATGGTGTGAATCACTTTGAATAAAGTCTTCATTTATACCCTCAGTGTCGTTTCGTACCTTTTCATTTGAACACCCCTTGTATATTCACAATATGTAGTTTAAAAGAACTGCTAGTTAAATCGTCAATGTTTTTATTCAAACTAACCAATTAATTCTATTTATTAAAATGATAGTTTGAAGGGGAAAAAAACTGTTATAAGCTATTCAATTATCATTTCTGAAAGTGAAAATATAGTTAAATAGCTTATCATTGATCATCAAACTCTAATTCTATATGATTGAAAAAGCACTCTTATCTTACGTGCATTAGCCAGTAAGTGTTGTGTCTAATACATTTAAGACATGAGATGAACATCTTAAGTGCATTAGCCTTAAAGCGTTCCCGAATGTATGTGCGAACAACCACAGTTTTGATAGCAGCAATATGATCTAGCACTAGTCATCAGCTGCTAAACATTAACAGTGCTGATTCATGGTGGTGTTTCAAAATTTGAATGTATGTTTTCAAGACATTGCCAAAATCTTTGGCAAATGATTGTTTTTCAGGTTCATGCAACTTGGATTTTTGGTTCTACTAGTCAAAATTACTCATCCATACCTCAATTTTCATAAATTTAGTGCATAAATGAAAGGTATTATTTCTTTCCAAGTTTTATAAAAAGGAACACATTACAGGAGGGAATGGGACTTCTCTTACTCAAGACAATCTGTACGTAAAAGATATTCCTTAGACTCCAACTTAACAGTTAGTAATTTTTGTAGATATTACTATAGTCATCTCAAAGCCTTTCATCCACAATCAAAATTGCATACCCCACTTAAGATTTGGCTTCTCGACCGAAAAATGAAAGTCAATCCCGCTAAGAGACTCGCATTAGATCATCAAATTTTCGGCCATTTCGTCTCCTAAATCACTGGAAGCAAACACCTAAAGTTATTATTAACTCAAAGTAAATAAAATATAAGCAATCAGTAGTCATTTGACTTAAAGTGTACCTTGAAAGAACTATCAAAATCTAATTCGATCAAAACTCGAAAGATCAAATCAAATGCAAGCTCTCAGAATCCATCAGATTAACCGTGCTCTGTGGACTAACACTTTAAGGGATGTGTAATCAATTTGGGATAAAAGAAATCGCAATTTTAAAACTTAGAATATTAACTGTCCTAAAATCAACACTTAATAAGCATCATAAATGCACTATGGTATGCAGATTAGTTTAATTATATTAATGTCCCATTTTAAAGCAACACTACGGCTATTTTGGGACAGACCTCTTACTTTTGAACAGCGGTCAGATGACGAAGACGATACCTGAGCTGGCATCCTTCTTCAAACTTCCACACCACACTAGCGGGAGGTCATTTAGCTCCGACGGATCTAACGTGCACCATACCCGCTTACACGACGGTTCTTCGGTGGAATCGAGTCTTGAACCTCAGACCCTCCAGTTTCAAGACTGGACTTTACCACCAGGCCACCGTGGCTTCTAAGGTATGCAGAATGCAAGCTCTTCCATGATAATTTAAAAATCAAATTAATTTTGTCATCAGCATTTTGGATATATTTTTTCAAAAAATTTAGATTGAACTTCTCCAAATTTTCCTATTTATGATACTCCTATTCCCTACTCTAAAAGACCTCGTATCATCTTAGACAGCTTTTCCATTCTTTCTAAAACATCCTGCTTTGTACACATCATAATTATTTCTGCAAATTCTTGCTTAGCACCAATTATATCCCATATACTTTTTAGTTCAATTTGCAGAATGTTTCCCTTATGGATCATAACATGGACGATTTTTAAAACCACTGTAATTTGTTGTATTTCTCAATCTTTTGTTCTTAGTCTGTAAACTCTTATGAAAAATTGTTTATTATAGCAAAAGTTGAACTCTCCCTGTTATCTTTCCAATAAAAAAATTGAAATTATTCTTAAATCCAAGTTAAATCTGATGAAGTGTTGTAAGGTTCTCATCAAATCAAGATAACTTTTGAAATTTCTGCTGTAATTCCTAGCTTAAAATAGCTTTCTCTATTTTTTTAAGCATTGCTAAAAAATGCTGGTTGAAATTGGTAAGAAAAGATTGATAAATTTTGATTTGTTTTCCCAGATTATACTTTGTTTTCCTTTATTTTTCTTCCCTTTATCTCAACAAAAGCTCTAAGTTAGAGTGTCCCTTTAATCAGAGGAGTTACTTCAACTTGTCTGATCGTCAAAAATTCTGTGTTGTGCAAGAGTTTTACTACACATCAAAATATGTTATAAATTAAGGTGAGGTATAATAAAGAAATACAGGAAAACATTTCGACTCATTGACACTTTATTTACAGTTAATAAAATGCAACAGTTGGAATGAAATAAATAATAATTTGTGCCACCACGTAAAAATGTTAAGGTGCAAGGTTCCTTGCATTGGTTTTTAATAAACTGAACAGGTATATACAGAAACAGTCTAATTTTAAATAAATAATTTTTATGGTGGAGAAACTACATGACTAAAGCTCATTATATATATCAAGCTTTCATGCAAGAACACAGGTCATTCAATATATTATTCTTTTATAAAGACAAGTAGTATAATTAAATATATTTAAGTATAAATAAACATCAGACAATATGTACAGTTTTTTTATATTATAAATACAAGATCAGATAAAGCCTAAAAATATCTGCTTAACTGAACTCATTACAAAATAAAGTCAATTGTTTCTCCAATTTTTTTAAACCCTGTCTTTCAATCTTCCAAATGTATTTCAAATCGACACTGAGTAATGATGTGACAAATAATAAAAAGAATAAAAACGATGTAAAAATTCGTAACAAAATTCAAAAAGATATTTGAAATAGAAAATCTATAGTAAATATTCAAACCGATTTTGAAACAATTTTCAGTACGTTATTAACAAAAAAAAAAAAAAAAAAAAAAAAAAAAAAACCTAACTTAAACTGAAAACATAATTTGTTACTCACTAAAACTAATATGTCAAAAAAAAAAAAAAAAAAAAAAAAACACTACTTTACAAAATATTTTTTTGCTTTCTTTTCTAGTTTGAAATCAATTTTACTTTTTTTTAAAAATAAATAATTCAAACATTTGTTACAAAATCCCAAGTTATACAAAAATGACTGGGTAATATTTGTAAGTTGATTTCATTGCACTAAAAACTATTAAGTAACTGGCAATCCAGTATCATTATCACCCTTTTATTGCTAATTAATATAAATTATCAGCAATAGTATTCAAACAATCACAAAAAATAACACTAACAAAAATTTTAAAGTATTTCCATTATTGAAATGAGTATTTTTAAAATGAAATACCACCATGAATACTTAACTTTATACAAAAATAAAATGAATAAACAACTAACATGTTCAGCGGCAAATCAGAACAATCCTTTTTCAATTGTAGAAAGAAAAGCTGCTCCCAACTGAGCATCTTTATCAAAACTCTTTATAAAAAATACATTCCACCCTACCATTTTTACGTGCATTTGATTAGTTCACAGTTTATAAATGATTCAATTAAGTTATACTAGTCTCATAATTCTGAATGCTCATCATCTTGCCCTGGAACAGAAGAAGGTGATGGAGTTATGGTATCTTGCCCTAAAAATAAAAAAAATGTAAGCATGTGGCAAGACATGTAAGTAAAAATGTAATGCATATTCATTCACATATTTTTTTATTAAAGAAAAATACCATTTCCTTTTTTGCATGAAAAGGAACACAAAAAAAACTAGAAAACTAGAAAAACTGCATGGAACAAATTTCATAAATGAAGAAATAATTATTCAAATAAAACGTTTTTATTATATTGTACTTTTAAAAGTAATCAAATGATATAAAATAATTTCTTTTAGCCCCATACAGATTGTCTTGAAAATGAGCGATAGCAAATTTTAAAAATTCATGATCACAAATTTTCAGCACTAGGTAAAATTATTTTATACTTTTTATATACTTTAGTAGTATATTAAAAACATTTATATAAATTATTATTCTTTGATTTTTAGTCTTGTGTACATGAAACTTTGGAAATGAATTTCAACTAATTTCCAAAAACACTAACGAAATTATAAGTCACCATCTGTTGGTAATGAAAATTGCAGAATTTACACCAAATAGACAAAATAAAAATGTGTTACAATACGGCAAAAATATATATTTTTAAAAAGTTAGAAAAATTTTAAGAGCAAATAAAATGGAAACTACATATGGCAGCAAACGTTTAAATTTCCTTTTAAGAATTTAAATGAGTTTTACCACTTTAACATTTGAGATAATCACTCATCTATATCAAACCAATGAATCTTTTCCTACAAGAAAAGTTTAGATATATTATTTAATACTTTGATTGTTGTATAGTAGTCAGTCACTGCATATATTCCCGATTTAAATGCAATATTTAATACTTTGATTGTTGTATAGTAGTTAGTCACTACATATATTCCCGATTTAAATGCAATATTTAACACTTTGATTGTTGTATAGTATGTCAGTCACTGCATACATTTCTGATTTGAATGTAATATACCTTTCTTCATATTGTAATAATTTATCTTGGTATATAGTTTTGAAATAAATAAATGTATGAGTAGCAGTTAAGATATCAACCAACTAATTTTGTCCAAGTTGAATCTTGTAATTCGATGGATTACTAAAATTAGCGTTTTTCTCAAATCTTTATACCATTTAAAGAAAGTCAGTACTATAGCATATATGTGACAGGATGAAATATAGGCTTGTTAAGATTTGAATGGTTTAAAATTCATACTCAGAAAAAATGTTTTAATGGGAGGCTGCATGTTGCATAATATATATTCTAAAATTTTGATTATACACCATTTAATAATAATAGAAATAAATTAACACTATAGTAACAGGCATGAGCTGTCAAAATTTCAGCATCACAATGGATAATCATTGTTGGACTTTAAATTAAAAAAAAATTATTTTTGTATTAAAAATCATTCTAGCATATAAAATAAATACATCAAAGAAAACAATTTATTTACAAACCCAATTACTGGATGAGATTTGAATATCGTTTTTTAAGCAGTTTTACAAAATTAAAGTAGAGAAAATACAAACTAATAATAATAAGTGATTAAATTTGCTTTAAAAAAATGTAGTTCAGAATGCATTATTCTAAATGTAAAGTTAATTCTTCTACAGCATGTTGCAAATCAAAACATTATCAGCCTAGTAATATCAACAATCAAAAATAAATTTTGATAAAGTTATAAAAAGCAAATAGTGAAGCAAGTCTGACTGATATATTATTAGCCAGAAACAAAACAAAATAATAATAAGGATTGACATGATGGAACTATGACAAATTTTTGAATGAAAACTGTTTTACTCTCCCCCCCCCCCACCTCCCAACACACACACATCTAAGCAATTGGAATATCGAACTCCCACACATACTTTCATGAGAAAGATAAATATTACTTCTGGTTACTGAATCATTTTTAAATATTAACAATAATAATATATACAGTTAAGCAGATATTTCATGTGAACAACTGTTATTGATTAAATATTTAAATTAAAACAAGGTTAAATTACCAGTAGGTATTGAAGTATCATCTACAGTTGCATCCACAACATCTGGACTATCTATAGAAGGGGCCTCATCATTATTAACCTCTGCTTTTTCTGCTTCTACTGTTATGTTTTCATTTTCAGCAATAATATTTTCTAAATAAAATATGAAACACATTTTTTATTATATTTCATAAATCGTAATATTTTTAAATGAAACAATTTTATAAATTTTTAATAAAATACTTTTATAATTTTAATACCAAAAAATGACTATGGTATGTAAATAATAAATTATATAGGAGTATTATAAATGAGTGTCATTATATTCCACACTACATCAAGTGTTCAACAGTGCAGGAAAATACAGTATATTTTTTTTAAGATAAAAAAAAAAATGCAAAAAATTAGTAGGAAAAAGGAAAGAGTTTTTAATTTACAAATAAAAAAAAAATTAAAAAATTATATTTATTTTAACAGAATTACCAGGTTTAAAAAAATTTTATAAATGAAAGTTTGATCTTCAAATCGTGAACTGAAGGAAATCTGAAGCATCTTTTCAATGCAAGTATTCTTAAGAATACAAGAACGTGTCCCCTCTACTTTTCAGATAAGATATATGGTACAAAGTATGGTATACAAAGGAATTACTATTGTCTCATCCTCAATTAATATTCTGTCTACTAAGATATAATTATATATGACAAAGCAATTAAACTAATTACTATCCCAATAGAGATGACAAATAATTTTCATGATAGAAATGAAATTTTAATAGTTAATAGTATAGCAGTTATAATAGTTTTGGGTAAGGGGAAATTTTTAACAACATACAGCATTTGTATCAGGGAAAAAGTCAATAAAATTTGAAGAGTACTGATTATGATATTTTCAGAAAAGAAATTAAGATTTGAATAAAAAAATAACTAAAGCAATCAAATTATATCCACTTAAGGTGCTAAGAATAAATACATTATTCTTAACAGCTTATTTTGTTAGTTTATAATTACTTAACTGGATCTTTATGAAAACTTGGTAATTAAAATAAAACCATGGACAAAAAGTAGACCTTTATTGAATTTAAACTACATAATACCATATCTACCTATCATGTTATATTATAATATCAAGGGTCACAGACTAAATGATGAAAGATAATGTAAATATTACATCATTATATAGCTTTACTCCCCCCCCCTATTTAACACATCCAATACCAATATTGAAACCTGATGCAGCTAAACTTGTTGTTTTGTTAAAATCATAATACAAAATACTCTTTCATAAAATCAGTTTCTTATTGTAAACCATACATAATTTGCACAGCTTAAACATTAATTTATGATACTATGTTTTAATGTATATAATTGGAAAAAATGAGTTTGAATTTTAAAAAAATTAAAAATCTTTTGTATTACTACCTGATTCTGTATCATTCTTAGCAGATTCATTTTTCTTGGTTTCTTTTTCTTGAGTTTTCTTCTTAAGAGGTTGAGCAAACCGAGCCTTATTTATGAGATATTTAACCTCTCGATCTAAATTGGCAACTTTCTCACCAATTAATTTGATGGTCAGTTTTGGAGTCTCGCTCAGAGGTATAGACTTTTGTTCTTTCTCACTTTC
This sequence comes from Argiope bruennichi, assembly GCF_947563725.1. Taxonomy (NCBI): domain Eukaryota; kingdom Metazoa; phylum Arthropoda; class Arachnida; order Araneae; family Araneidae; genus Argiope; species Argiope bruennichi. The sequence goes on from NC_079154.1 coordinate 66,295,621, forward strand.
CTGAAGCCATTTCTGAAAAGAAAGGAAATGTTTAGAAACAAAAACTGCATAATCTAAATATTGAATCTACTTAAAGCAAGAAACTAAAAACTATATGCATGCTACTTGCTAAAAATTCATTAAAAATTTTTATGATTTGTGGCTATATTTGAAAAACATTTGTATGCATGGTATTTACATTATGCATGCATGTATGTAATATTTACATTAGCGTAGAAAAATTTAAATTTAAACAGAAAATACTAGTTGAATGCGATATAAATATATTACATTTTTTATTACAAAATTTCAAGTAAAATATACATTTATTTTGAATAAGTGTTTAAGTTCTTAGAACTTACAAAGATTACAAACATTACATGTGGGGTTATTTCAAATTACAATACAAAAAATCATGTTTATTAAACAAAAATCCTAATCAAAGTACTGAAATTTTAATTTTAACAGAACACGTTTTAAAGGATAAGCATATTTGCAGTTGTTGTACATTTGTTATTGCTTCAATTAAATAATTTATTTACCAAATTATTAATTTTTAGGGTATCAAAATAAATTTTCATATCTGTACCAATTGCAGCTTTTTTGGCTATTGATAGTATTCATCCATGTTTTATGACATTTTTTTAAAGACATTTCAGGTTCAGTTTTAAAACCATTGAAAAATTTTGGCAGAGATAAAAATATTAATATTTTGAATAGCTTATAGAAATTATCCCGAAACATTCTAAATATACTTATATTTTCTTCAAATTATAGAACCAAATAATTAACAATCAACTTGAATGTTATGAAGGAAAAAGATCCAAGTTATAAAAATTATTCCTCATCAAACATTATAATGATGAAAAAGCAACAGCCTATTACTAGTAAGCAGTAAATATCTGCAAGAATATTGATTAAGATTTATGAAGTGCAGCTTCCTAAAAATTTGAATAAATTCATTATTTTTAGAAATGCAATGAAATGAAAAAGAAACCAGAATTAAATCAAACAGCCTAAAGAAAAAGCACTTTATTCTTCATTGGAAATATTCAAAAATTCATGTAAAATAATATTTATTCCATAACATTCAACACAAAAAGAAACCATAATTCAAAGAAAACCATGCAAGATATATACTCATATAGCTGAAATGCATTTGCAATATATGTTTTTCCTTTAAGTAACAGTATTTTATGGATTAAAAATTTCAAATACTATATATTCTTAAAAATAGTTTTTAAAAGTATGTTATTTACTGAAACTAATTTTACAAATAATGCAGAACAAATAATTTTCTTCTAATGTTGAATATTGAAAAAACACTATCTTTACTATGTTCTCTAACTTTACGAAGAAAAGCATTCTAATCATATACATATAAGAAGGATCAATGCTGTTAAAGTCTAGTATTTATGAAAATAATATTAAAAAAAACTTTTCACTTGAAAACTCATGATGTAGAAAAAAATAATAAAATATTTCTAAATCAAGAATACAAGTTTACATAAGGACAACAATTTACAAATAATTTTAGCACCAAATATAAAACAGGATTTATCAAGAAATTTTCAGAACCAAAGACGACAAAATGTTGTAAAATAAACTAATCACAAATTAGAAAGAAAAAAATTACAATCAATTAAAAGATTTAATTTTAAAAATAACTATTTCATAATATTTTTCTTCTAAAGTTTTCAAAATGTAACCTGCTTTCAATGAAAAGAGGTTACTCAATACAAAATCTGTTAGGTAAATGTAATATTATATATATATATATATATATATATATATATATATATATAGCCGGAATCTTAGATCTTAGGTTTACTTCAACACCTTGATTTTTTTTTTCCCCATTCGAAACCTATGGATTGAAAATTTAGCAACCTCAATTTTTTAAATAAATGTTATTTTCATATGACAAATTGAGCACAGCAATACTTTTTTATTCATATTCTGGAAAAGAATCCAATTTGCAATAGTAATAAATGCAATCAAATAAAAAACATGTAATTAAAAGTTTACATTTATCCCTGACTTTTAATTTGTTTCTCTATATTAAGAGTTATTCTGAGAAAATATTACTTTCCGAGAAAATGTTACTTTCCTTCAAATCTTTGTATTCTCTTGTGAATTAATAAAAATTTACAAATCTACATATAATAAACCCAAAATTCTTAAAATTGCATAAAGCACAGAATTTGAGTAAAGATAAACATACCTTTGTTTCCGAGATTAAATTCTCCAATGTGTTCAATTCCACCTCTGTAAATATTTGATCATCTTCACTAACATTACGAGCAGAATTCAGAAAGACTTGACTGATATTAAGCATATCTTTCAGTGCTTTAAGTGCTTCGGGCCTGTCTCTGTGCTCTTTCACTCTTTCAAAGAGGTCTTTGGTCATTTTTTTCAAATCACTCACTTTACTCTTGAAGATCTAAAATGCAATTTCTAAGTTAACACTTATTACATACTTGTCTGTCATTATCATAAGTTTATGTATCAAAGTAAGAATGAAAAGTAAATCAGAGAGCATTCTCAAATGACAAAATGAAATCGGCAATACAAAAAAAAAAAAAAAAAAGAATATTTTACTTAAATAAAATTTAAAAAATGGCAACAAGCCAATACATTTAGACAAAAACAAAGAATATAGACTAGAATTTTACTACACTAGTTTTAAACAAACAAATCAAAAAAAGAAAGAGGACAAAAGCAAGTCTAAAATTATAAAATGAATTTTTTTAAAAAGAAATTTTAGTTGCATCTGCCTTTGTACATTATAAAATCACTGATCATAAAGCATTTATAATAGTTTATGGCTTTTAAATGCAACAATTTTTATTTTTGAAAAGATTTTGTAGCTACTATAAAAATAAACCATTTTCATATTTTCTAAAAGAAAAAAATGAGTTAATTTTTAAGTTTAGTAAAAAATTTTAAAAATCAGATGGAATTTTAATAAATTGTCTTAAGCTAAAATGATTTCCAATCTATTTTTAATAGTAAACCCATAAAAAATTAAGACAAAAATTCCCCAACCCAAATATTTTATGTTAACTATGTGTGGAGCACATTTTAAAAGCTGTTCTAAATGACAACTAAACTGATACATAAATAAAACGTCAAGCACAAACAGAAAATGATAGTTTGTCAAAAATTAAGTTAAAATGCATTTATCTTAAAGTAAAACAATAATGGGCATCTATCAGCTGAAATTAAACCAATTTTACCTCTGTGGTGGCATCATCCGATTCATACTCCAACCAATCCCCAACTTCACTTAATTTTTGCAGTATATTGGATCGTTCTTCCTCAGTTGATGCTTTTTCATACTCATCCCTGTATAACTTGTCTCTTGTTTCAACAATGAAAGATTCCAGAGCATTTTTAGCCTTGGCTTTTGCTAATCTTGCTTGATCATTTTCATCTAACTCTTTCAATCTTAAATGAAATACAATATAATGATTTATAACTTATAATAAAATTAAGAATAAGATTTAACAATTATATTTTCCAATAAATTGAGCTTTGTCTGAATATTTTTCATTATTCAGACAAAGCAACTTTTCATAAGCTTGCATCTCAAAAATTGATTAAATAGTCTTAACGGAATGCATCCTATATTTAAAATCTATAGCAGATATCAGAATTACTGAAAATCGTTTTCACTTCTCAAAAAAAAAAAAAAAAAAAAAAGTTTGATAAACATTTTTCAAGCAACACGACAATAAATATTTTTTTAAATTTTTCCTAATAATTAAAAAAAATTTCAAACATAATTTTGACCATATTTCCTATTTTACTCCAATCTTGAATGTGTTACTGATAATAAAATTAAATCCAAAAGATTTCACATTTATTAATATAGTGTACATATATACTTAAAGAATATGCAAAACATATTTTAAAAATATACAATTATCAAAAATTGCTTTATCACCCAATTTATTTTTTTGTGGGCTTTTTTATATAAATAGGAGACAATCAAATTTTGCATTGAAATAGAATTTTTAAATCATACAGAAAGTCGTTAAAATAAATATTAAATCATTTGATATTTTATGTGCTACCTATAAGAAAAATATATTCTATACACTTAATCAATAAAATCAATTCCATCTCAAATAATTCACTGCAAATATACATAATCAGCTAAATTTTTAAAGCCGTTATATATTTTGAATATAAAAGAGTGAGATATCACAACATAGCATAAGACAACCATGTAATTGTATTTGTCAACAGAATGTGAATATACAGTATAAATTTGATTTATTTCAAAAATTCTTTTTCATTATTCGATAAATAAAGGCATCATAAAGAGGCTTGAAAAAAAATGGAATAAAAGTCAAAATTTTATAAATACTTAAGATATAAAACTAAAGATTTATTTTTTTAAGTTTCCATTTTTTAGTTGCAATTTATAAATATAAAAAAAAAATATTCAAATTCACTAATTAATGGTATTACTGCCATGAAATCAAATTTATACTCATTGATTAAATAATTAATTTTTAACAAAATTAAAATAGAGTGCTGACATTAAACAACAGCACTACAGGAAGTGATAAAGTTGCAGTATTGATCTTCTCCTTATGCACAGGAGATCACAAATTCCTATCTCTACAAATGTGAAATTAAACAAATGTATCAACAAGAATTATCAATAATATACTTTACTTTTCTCTTTTTTTTAAATGTAAAACATACTTACTTTTTTGAGGATTTCTCCATGACATCTTCATCTAAATGTTTCAAATCAAGATATTCTTGAACGGAAGTAAGAGGCTCTTTGACAGTTACTAGTTTAAGTTCTTTCTTAGTGTCAGTTGCATTTTTAACTGCCTCTTTGGTTTCATTTTGAGGCTTGTCCCCCTATTTGATAAACAAAATACAACAAAAATAAATGTTATGACTTAATTTATCTCAAACAAAACTAAACCCTGTCATCCAGCATTTGCCAAATTTAACCTCCTAATGCATCATGTATCGTAAATAATATTTAACAATCATGTTGATTAGCCCTCTTGAAATTAAGTTTATATTTATAAAACTCACAGCATAGTCTTATTCTAAATTTCATAGCATGATTTTTTAGCTTCATGCCAGAAGATGCTAATGAATAACTGAAATAGAAGTTAAAATTGAATAAAGTTTTCTAACGCAATTTAACAATCTTTATTCCATTTTTCAGCAATGATATTTTTTTTTATTGTAAGGAAATATTGATAATTGGTTATAAAATATTTTGGTTTTAAGGCAAAATCCATAACAAGTCCATAACATAATATGTTTTTTTGCAGATTTAAAAAAATTTAAATTTCAATAAATAAAACAAATTACCTCTTTTTTTGTTTCAGTGGATTTCTTTGTATCATCAGCTTTACTGTCAGTTGGTTGCTCATCTTTAGGTTCATTGTCTTCGGATGATCCAGAAAACAGTCTTCCTAGTGTACTTCCCAATTTAGTGAAAGCAGATTCTAATCGAGATTCAGGACTTTCTTCTTCAGTTTTTTCAAATACTGACTCAACCTGAAAATATTTGAATTTTTAAATACAAAAGTAAAAGTATAAGCATATGTATTTTTATCACAAACACTTCTACGTTCATCAACAGATGCACAAAAACAGCATTAAACTTTCAAATTCTCCACATGATAAAATATCAAATTCATCTGCTTACTTCATCCAAAATCAGAATTCCACTCTCATCTACTCTAAAGTGGGCTTTAACACCTTTATATTCTGTATTTTCAGCCATGTTTTTCTTAATAGCTGCTTCAACTCCACTTAAAGTAATTTTTGTGATATTCAAAGGTCCCAGAGCTCTAAAAATATTTTTTTTTAAATTAATGAATTTTCAAATAGCAGTATTAAATTATGAAGTTGCTAAATTAAAAATTAGATCTACGACAAAATAAAAAAAAAGTTGAAAAATACAATATAATAATAGCGTGAATGTTTGGGAAATGCCACTTGATATGGGATTTAAGAACTATTTCGGCAGCATTCATACGTATGTTTGAGATAGTATTCTACACTATATAAAATTTTGAAAATCCAATTTAAAGCTTCAGAACTGATTCCATACAAAAAAGTAAAGAATTAAACAAAAGTTCAGAAATCATCATAACATACCAAAAAAATATATACATATCTTGATACTCAAAAATTAAACGTTTAATTGTAAAAGTTTTTTATAATTGAACTTTCATGAAATGTTTCTTACATCATAATGGCTTTCAGGATTATTTAGTTACTTACATTGCAAAATTATTAAAAGTTATTTTTTAAATAAAAAATGAAAAACAAGAAAAAAAAACTAATCTTTTAAACAGTTGAAGAGAAAAGTTTGCTATATTCATTACTAAATGCATAAGTAAGTGACAAAACTTTCTCTGATAATTTTTTTTTTAATCTCAAAATTACATTTGTTTTTTTGTCATGACCTTTCACAAGTAGAAACACTACTCTAATAATTCACTTTTCACCACATTTTCTCTTACACTGAGAAAGATAAAATTAAAAATAAATTTAAAAGCTTGTAAAACAAATGCATTTCTAAAAATATCAGTTCAAAGAAAGTTTATTTGTAAAGAATATTCTGAAATATAAAATTATGGAAGCAACTTTAAAACAAAATGTTAGCTTTGAAAACCTTCATATTATATAGTAAAAAAATACATACTGAAGTTCAAAGTCACTTAAGAAGCCAAGATCTCCATAATTTACATAGAATTCAAAGTCATGCACATGTCGATTAAATGTCATAATTTTCTTCATAGGAATGAGGTTGTTTCTACTAAATAAAATTCTTTTCACTGTTTTAACACCAGTAGTTTTATCTTCCAATTCATATTCTCTTTGGAAATCCACCTACATTGGACAGAAGAATTCCTTAATAATTTTATTATATCAATGAATATTAAATAGCTTTTACCATATAAATACAATTATTTTAGATTGGGAACTGCTATAGAAAAAAAATTGATCAAACCAAATGTTATAAAACAGCACTTCAACAGAGTTTTTCCCTTATTACTTGATACATATAAGTTAGATTTACAATACTGAAAGACTACTTAAAATAATCTGTTTAAAATATTACATAGACACATGTAAAAAAATATAAAAGCAAATAAAATAAATTTCTCTTTGTACTGTTAGATAATGCAGATTAGATTTGGGAAATATTACTATCCAACAAAATATTCAAATACAATTCAATAAATAAAACATTGAGACTGTTTTTTTAAGATTTCTTCACATAAATCATTAGAGTAGTCTCTTAAACTTGTGACAGAGAAAAATGAAACTGCATAAACTGAGCAAATCTCTAATTCTCAAATTAAAAGAAGAAAAAAATATCTTATTCTATCAAACAATCTAAGACCCATTTGTAAGCCAACCATAATTTTACTTGAAAGTTAATAATATAAACATTAAAATATAATGCAGCAGAACAGCACAATACTTATAAATGTCAATAGGTCAATTCCATAAGAGAAATACTTTAAAATTTTAGTATTAAAACCTTTGTAGCAACCCACATCTAAACAGGAAAATTTGGTCCTTGTTTATTTTTATGTTGGCTGAATGTAATTGGCAATTTTCAAATTATTCCAAAATAATGGGTTTAATTGTAAGTTTTCAAATTTTACCAGTACCACCAATTTGAAATTGCTGATTGCTAAGTTAGCGATAGTTTCCCTTTTTGGAGATTTATCATGGAGCAGAAAAAAATAAAGTAATACCAAATTTTCCAAATAACATTTGTATCCTTTTTAATAAAATTAAGCCAATAACATTTACAATGCATGAACAAATCTGAATCTTTTAAAAACTAAACACACAATTATAATAATAAACTTTTCATGAAAATGAAATTCACAAAGTCAGAAAACAATAAATAATGACAGTAAAAATTTATGAAAAATTAAATAGAAAAAAAAAATGCATGAAAAGGAAAGACACGTTGAAAAAATATGAATGGTTAAATAACAATAAAATCCAACCAACTTTTAACTAATAGGTATTAACTATCCTACTCACCTGAATAGGGAATATGTTAGCATCTCTTATTAAGAATGTCTTGACCTTGAATCCCTTACTGAGGTAAGCAGCCTGGTAAGCAGCTCCCAAAGCAGCCGATTCATCTGTATTAAGGCTTTTACCTAATTCACCCTTCTTGATGTAATCTAACAAAATCTGCTGTACTTTGGGAACCCGGGTTCCAGAACCAGCAAGAATTACCTGATCAATGTGCACCTAAGAGAGGATATTATATATGTCTTTACAAAGGAAATAAAGAGAAAATCTCTAAACATTTTGAAAAATTTGATAAGGTCATCAGAAAATGAAATGAATTTTCATGTTTCTGAACAGAAAAAAAGCTTCAAAATTCATAAAAATAAATTTCATACTCCTTAGACAAAAATGTTTAACTCTAAGAAAATGGATTATATTTGGTTTTTTGTTTTGTTTTGGTTTCTAAAATAGATTGTGATTCTATTTTAGATTTACTGCAAACCAAAGTAAATTTAAAAATAAATATCAAAACAAAATTTCTTTACAAACAATTGTTAACTGACAATAAAAAACACATTAAGATATTTTGATATTAATCAAAACACTAAGAAGGTAATAAGAGTTAACAAAAATATAACTTTCTTTTGAGAACAAATCTGCATCAAGAATTATTCATTCCACACTATTTAACATATATACCTTATTTCATTGAACTTTTTCTGTATATTTAATAAGAATTTTTTCCCATTTTTAGTCCTTTCAATTTTGAGACGAGTACTCTTTTAGTTCCGATTATGATGCAATGGAGTTAAAAGTATACATATCTTGTTTTCCTAATCTATCAGCAATTTAGAGAAATTAATTCTAAATCATAATAATAATCATTCACTAAATCAATTTCATCTATCAGTTTCTCCCCCCTCTCCCTCCATATCTGAAAGAAAATTAAAGATCTAGAATTTTTGGTGACTGCATAACAAATAGAACTTTGTCTATGAATAGTTTTATTTTTACTTTTAAAAAAGGCAATATATTTAAATAGACTATTTACCAGATCAAAATTAGCAGATTTCAAAGCTGCTTCCACAGGCTTTGTAACTCGCTCAAAAAGGTCACTGCAAAGTTCTTCAAATTCGGCTCGGCTCATAGGAGTCTTGAAATCTTTGTCATCAAGTAAACTTTCAACCTGTAATTAATATACCATAAATATCACATAAAAATTTAACAGTAAAATATTGAATGATATTATATATATAAAGACTAAAATGCCTTCAAAAACTTTTTAAATTTTAAATTATAAATTGTTATTTCAAACTTAGTTATGGATAAAAAAGTAACTAATTTCATAAATCTATTAAAATAGAATAAAGATGGAAAATTGCTAAGTTATGAGAGAATGGGCTTTCTTAATTGAATTTTCTGTTTACAGATGTAAAAAAAAGCATGAAATCAAAGTGATCAAAAAATAGAAAATAAGGTTCTGATTTATGAAGTTCAACGATTTTGGATCCAATGAAAAGAAAAAAGATTCAATACAATACATTTAAAAGAATAATGTAAAATGTAAGATCACATAGCACTTATGCTTCATAAGTATTCTATTTGCTTAATAATGAAAGCATAACCTGGCATGAACTAATTTGGAAACCACTTCTTGAATAAATTAAAAGGAAAAAGCAGGAAAAATTAGAAAAGTAAATATATTTCATATTATAAGATAGATTGCAGCCACTGATCAATACAAGTACATCTGTAAATCAGAATATCTATAAAATGGAATAATCTCTTTCTAATTACTCTTCTAATTTTACAATTTATTATATATATATATATATATATATATATATATATATGTAGTGACGAGCGTCTGTTGGCGAGCGCCATCTGCTGGTTGTTAGATGGAGTTGACGCTGGTTAGACGTGGCAGATCAGACGGATCTGGACGAGAGCGAAGACGTGGCAGATCAGACGGATCTGGACGAGAGCAAAGACGAGTCAGATCAGACGGATCTGGACGAAAGTAAAGACGAGACGAGACATATTCGACGAAATCTACTGAATGTTCAATTCTTTTATGTTAATGTATATATAACCTAATCATCCTAAATGTAATTAAATATGCGTTCTAAAATAGTAGTGATTTCTGAGTCCTACATACATATATATATATATATATATATTACAATCAATTTCATGCTTATCTATTTTTTTGCTGTTTTATGTTTATTTTTATAAAAATTCTAAAATTAAACTTGAGTAGAACTTTGTTGCTGCTAAATGAATATTCATTCTGGCAAGGAGATGCACATCCAAGTTAATGAATATATATATATATATATATATATATATATATATATATGAAGAAAAAAAAATGGAATTGTGAAAAATAAAGCACACAAAAAATAAAGTTTTGTACTGAATCTCAATTCAAAACTTATCTAAATGTGCTAAAATATTTATGAAGCAATACAGTTTGATAATTATAATTTGACAAGGATAATAAATATAATTTAAATGTAATCTGTCAATGGAAGAGAAGAAACTTTTCACTCTATTCTGTCATTCAATTGATTTAAATACAAGCCTAAAATTGATATATAAATAAGGAGATGAAGCATTATTTAATGAAAGACTGAAAAAAATTAAACAGTTATTCAACAACTTTCAATAAAATATTGCATACCAAAATAGTTTTTCCTTTAATGATTTTTTCTTCCAAATATTTAAACTGTATAAATGCTGTAAAATTTTTCAAGACCCAAATATTGTTATAAATACCCATAATAAAAGTATTAACATACACTGATCATTGAAAACAGATATAATACCTGAGCAATATGATCGCTATTAGCACTCAGCACTTTTTTGACTCTACCAGCTTCCTTTAATAATTTTGCCATTGCTCTTTTATTTGTAAAAACATCTGTGCCGGTTTTCTTAGCATTGTTGAAGGCTGTAGCTAAGAAGTCTCTCAATCGAAGTTGCATTTCAAGACCACCCAATGTATGGTCAAACCTAAAAATTAATGCAATTAGTCCATGAATTTCATAACCATATTCATTGATTACTATTCACTTTTTAAGAATATGAAATTATTTACACAATATTTAAATACTCCTGTTTCATTTTCTGAATTCACTTTTTTTCCCCCTGCATTTTTAATCTGGTATTTAAAATAGATGACAAAAAGCTTTTAAAAATACATGAGGTCCTAAATTCAATATAAAAATCACAATAAATTAAATATTTTGTTTTATTTAAACAAGAAAAAATTTAGATAGTTCAGGAAAAGTTATTAAAGCTATCTATTCTATAATGTTCATTGCAATAACATTTTATTGTAACATCAAGAATATGAATTCAAACACTTGAAATTTTTTTAACATTTTTAAAATGTAATTTCTATATCTAATGTAATATGTAATGTTAAAATGTAATATCTATTCTAAAATGTAATTTCTATCTCTCTAAATTCCTGTAGTTTGATATCAGCAAAAACAGGAAAAAAAAATTAAAATAATTTTCATTAGAAGCTATTCCATAATACATAATTTTTATAATGCTAAGGTTATTAAATAGCAAAACACTGTTGTTTCAGGAAAATAAATTAAAAGGATTTTTTTTAAACTATATTCATAAGATATAAGAGCACAATCACAGTTTTTTTTCATGATCTAAATATCCACTAATGCAGTGCATTAATTTCAAGAGGTTATCTTAAAACATAAAATAATAAAACCTTACCCAACACCTTTGATGGTCAACTGTGGACTAACTTCACCAGTTTCTTTTGACTTTACTAATTGATATGTTGCAACAGTTGCCACTGTGCTGCCTGCACCCATGTCATAAAACAAAATATTTGTAGGTGTTTCATTGAAATCACGTCTTCTAAACACGCCATAATTTAAGGCCACTAGAATGAGAGAAGCAATTGCAAAATACAGCTTTAAAATTAAGAAAGAAAAAAAAAATTCAACAAAATCCTGATGCATTTAAATGTTTTCTCATTTATCCTCATTATTCCCCACTGCTTTTGAATTTTAACTATAACTCTTAGAAGAAACTTCATTTTTTAATTTTTATCCTCCTTTATTCAAAACTAAAATCATGTAAAAATTTGATTTTCTATAACAGCATGTTAACTATATATATATATATATATATATATATATATATATATATATAGTTTAAAAAGACTTTAATATAATCTGACAAAATTTTGGAAGACTTCATTAATAAATACCATTCACAGTTGTAGTAATTTTACTTCAAGAATTAATTTTTTAAATTGATTATACTTTTTGTTGTGGATAACTTTTTTTATTTGTTAATTTTCTATTTTGCAGGATTAATGATATAAATTTTGTCTTCCTTCATTAGTTTAAATTAACTTAATTATATGATTAAATAAAAGCATTGACACTAGCTAAGTGTATGAATATCAAAATTAAGTTTAATATAATGTTTATAAAAATATTTACATTATTGTTTTAATTATTCAATAATTTATAATCAAAGAAAAAGTTGTTATAATTTTGACATAACTAAGTATTTGTTACGTTACTCAGTCAAAATACCAACACTTCTTTTAACAATTAGGACCTAGTATTTAATTTTTTAAATCAATCAAGCTAGAGTAGAAAGAAGTAACCCTTATCATAACAGTAGGTCTACATATATTTTAATAATCTAATTAATCCCATATCTCCCAAAAAAATAATTTATGAATTATAAATCGATGAATTCAAAATATTTTTGAACAAAAATTACTAGGAAATATGAAGTTTACAATAATTATTGCTTTTATAGAATCAAACTCTTACCAGCAGTATTGCTATTAATGAGCTGTAATACATTTAAGCCAGATAATTTAGCAGCTTGTAACATAGCTCGTCTTTCTGCTTGATTGAAAAATGGAGGAACTGTTATAACAGCATCTTTTATAGGCTGACCTAAAATAATTTAAAGAAAAAAAACCTCAATAATTTTTTTTACAAAACAAAATACATATTTTATGTATTAGATAAAAAAATAACCCCTTTTTGGACTTAATATATGAAGTCCAAAAAGGGGTTTAATGCTGAATTCAATAGACATCAAATTCTAACAAATGATCATTTTCAATACTATTCCAACTTTCAAAAAACTAAAAAATGGACACAGTTATCAAAATGAAAATTAGCTCCTGTATCAGATTTTAGGATAAGCTATTACAAATTGCACTTAAATGCATACACTTTGCCATGCAACATTGAGTCAATCTGTTCCACATCAGACTACATCAAGAATGCAATAATTCCCTATTTAGAATCATTGTATAATTCTAATTAATAATTTATAAATGAAATTAATTTGAAAAATAAAAATTAGCTTAAACTGAAATGAAATGTCTTAGTGTATAAATATTACCTCCAAACCAAATTAAATATAATTTTCAGATTAACAGGTTAATACAGAATTAATTCTTACCAGCAGCCTTTTGGGCGATTTCTTGGGCTTGTTTTAAAATCATAGCCATTAATTCTTCAACTGTAAACTCCATACCTTCAGGGTGTGTAAATACAATTGACTGCCTGTCCTCTGTTGCTTTTATATCATAATAAGGAAATCTCTTCTTGTACAGTTCCACCAGTGGATTATCAATCTTTTTGCCAATAACATCCAATAAATACATAAAAGTTTTATCTGGGAAACGTACACCCTAATAAAAGATATGAAGCCATTTACAGTACATGTACAAAGAAAAACAACATTTAAATAATACTTTAGAGAAGCAAATATAGCAGAGAAATGAAAAAGCCAAATTTTAAAAATTCAGAAGAATTCAGGTCATTAAGAACATCTGGCATGCAACTCATTTTGCATTATAGTAAGGTTTGTAATGGAAAGAAATCCTTCTTAAATAACTTTACTACTCAAATTTCCTTTAACTTCACAACTATGATATAATAAATCTAACCTAGAGCTTTCATCAATGTTGCCCTTTCCTATGACATGATTTTCAACTTCACTTCAAAAACATTCCAAATATTTATACAGAATGATAGACATTTTTAAAACTCAAAGCATAAGTTAAATAAATTATAGAATACAAAGACCACTTTGTTACCTCCCCCCCCCCCATTCCCTCTGAAATAATTTTATAACTCTAAATCATTAATATTAAAAGGAAAATATTTTTCTTATTGGCCATCACTCTTTTAGACATAATAAGAAATAATTATGAATTTTGTATCAAAGAAATGCATAGCATTAAAAAAAATATGCATACAATTGTCAGGGCTGGATCCCCAAATACTCGCTCTCCATCTCGGAAGGCTACAGCAACAGGAGTCTTTCGTTGAGATTCCCTAGTAAAAAAGGAGGAAAATATATTATACACATTCATTCACCAAGGCCATTTTAAACCGTAAAAATAAATGAATAAAAGAAAGTACCTGTTTAAGGCTATTTCCATAGGCACACCAGGCTAAAAAAGAGCAATAATTGGAAATGAAATTAAAGAATTAATCAGTACATTTAATGAAAAAAAATCAAAATTATATACACAAAATAACAATGTATTCTTAAAGAGATGTGATATGAAGTACCAAAATATTTAATGGCTGGTAGAATTTTAACTTTTCATGTTTGTCAAGATAAATCTTTTCAAATATTAAAAAAAAATTAATTATTGCAGTTGTTAAATAATTTTTTAAGAAATATTTTAAGTTAGCTTACTTATTTCCTTACTAATATTCAAAGTAAAATAGGCAAAAGCCAGATACCTGTTCAAGTTTCTACGCCAGTACATATTACAACTGTATAATCTGGGATCAGAACTCAAAGAAAAGAGCCAATTTTTAAAATATTTAATAATATTTAATTACTTAAAATTTTACTTGGATATTATTTTCTTTACTTCTGAAGTTTTTATTACTAAAACAAACCACTGCTCAATCTAGAATGGATGATAAAACAAATTATCTTTAAGTCTATCTATCTATAACTGAAAAATGACATTTTTGACTCATCGTAGAGTAAAAACATGCTTTGCTCTTTATAATCAAAAATAAATTTATAAACATATTCAAATTATATCAGATTCTTTCAAAAAAGAATCATTAGACCAAAATTATTGGACAAAAAGTATCTGATCAAGAATACTTATGAATTAAAAAGGATGCAAACATGACACCTTTTTTTTAAAAATAATAATAATAAAAATATTTTGAAAAAGTCCATTACATCTCCGAAAAAAAAAGGCATATATTAAAGAAAAATTTTTCACAAATAAAATTTTAGTACTAAAATATTTAAGCAATTTTATAAATTTTTTCCCATCATTCTACAAATGTCCAGCAATTTTAAAATTCAATATTTATGCATGAAATTTTACTTACAGAAACAATTGCTACTTTCATCCATTCACTACCAATATCTACAGACATAACAGCTAATCCTTCAGCTACAAAAAAATAAGTGGGCATAAGAAGTATGTAATACAAACAGAGGCAAATGGCACAAATTAAAAAAAAATAATTAAATTTTACAAGTAATTTACAATAAAAGTTACAACAATCATTATTCAAGAAAAAGAAAAATTAATAAATTTAATATATTTTTAAATGTTGCCTTTTTAAATGATTTAACACTTAAATCCAAATATTTTCAATAGACACAGAAGAATTTTAAATGCTATAATAAATAATTTTCCCCAATTTTTGAAAATAATTTGCAATAAAAACAAAATTTACTGCAAAAAAAAAAATAATAATTAGAAACAATTTACAAACAAGAAAAATTGTTCCCTTTATTATAATGGCAAATATAAATGCATGTTAGTTAAAAAATTATGAAGAAATTTTGTAACAGTTATTTTTATCAAAGCATAGACTAACACTTCATTTGATACATGTATTCTTTGCAATTTTGGAATTTGCACTTAAAGTTTTCCTCTACATTCAGAGGCATACTATTTGACCTTCAGTATTTGATCAATTATTTATAAATTCTTTAATTTTTTTTTATCAACCAAAGAGTTTTTTCAAGGCATTTTGAAAAATACCAGACAAAAAAACTGCAGAAAATATAGAAAACTATCACAATCAAACAGCTATTTACACACTCTGTATAGCTGAATCCGGATCACTTTAAAAATGAATCCTAAATATTAGTATAAAATATAAGTAGTTTATGTCAAATATATGAAATCTATAATGGTTATTTTATATTATCTAAAATTTAATTACATACAGTTCTCTAGACTTAATAAAACTTTATGCCCAATATTGTCAGTAGGTAGCATATACAAAAAATCTGTCTGTAGAAATATATAGCTAAAAATAGAGAATTATAGCCTTTTTATCTCACTTTTCAAGAAGCAACTTTTAATTCAGTATTGAAGAATACTATATGGATTCTCAAGCATACAAAAAAAAAAAAAAAAAAAAAAAAAAAAAAAAAAAAAAATGCAGCCACAAGTGAAAAACGTGAATTTAATTTTCATCGGTAATTAAGTGACATCTATATGCTGTAAACTGATTAAATAATAAAACAATTATTAGTGCTTTAATTTTCATAATATTTTAAATACAAAATAAATGCATGGTGCTTAAAAGCTACATCTGGCATTTAAAGTTTAATCATTCATTAATTTCACAAAATGCCCATATACTTTCAACTGAATATTTTACACAGATATTTGTATAAGAAAGAGCAGTATTTAAACAAGTTGGTAATGTTTTTAAAAATTTTATTAGCTAATTAAATGCTTTAAAAATACCATTATATTTTATGTATTCAATTTCATTAATCATAGATCTAACAAATATTTAAGTATTTGAGGGGATGGACTAACAGAAAATAGCTCTATCAAACATTTCACATATAAATATTACTATCTGCACATATGAAATTTCAATATACTAAAACAATGAGCAATTGTAACTAAAGCTTAAGAAAAGTTTAATTTAAACAAATATACAATTTTTGTTTTTTTATATTTGATATTGTATGTTATTTAAAACAAAAAAAAATTATTTTTAAAAAAAAAATTTGATAAAATTAATATTTTTTCTTGCATAGAGCCTTTATTTGCAATGATAGAATATTTGTAATTAATTATAAATTGTGTTACTTTTATGCTACTATATAGTAACAATACTATATTTCACTAGAAAACATTACGAAACAACTGTCTACATAATGAATTTATTTTATCTAGTGTGTGAAGGAAAGCAGATTCATTTTCAATCGAAATTGACTTTCTATAGCTAGTAATTCACAAGAGCTTTATCCATAATTAAAATTTTAGCAAATATTATCTAGATAGGAAATTTTTTTAATGAATGTTTAACATAGACACAGATACTTTTACTTATTTATTAATTTTATTTAGGCCATATAGATAGCAACTACTATAACTAAATAAGTATAATACAGATATTGATATAAAGATAACAAGTATGATATCAGAATAATTGTTAGGGTTTGACGGTTTTTCAAACCTAGTTTTAAAAAACCAGTTTTTTAAAGTAAATTTGATACATTTGAAAGCTGGTTTTTAAATTAAGAAAACTGGTTTTCCCAGAACGTTTGGACATCCCTCTTCTCCAAAAAAAAAAAAAAAAAAAAAAAAAATATTTTGAATTTTATCGGTTGGATCCGATTTGTCTAGCAGCTGAAGGTTTACAGCGACGAGATGCCAATTTTTTAACAAGTGAAGGTATATTTGAGTTTCTATTAAATGAAGTAAAAAATTTAAACACTGAAATAAGCTTGAAATTATTATATGCTTTAGAAAAATGAATTCAAGGAAGAAGACAAGTAGAATTAGCACCTCTTTTGCTGTAATTGCAAAATCAACAAAACATTTCTAGTTCAGCAAAGAAATCTAGTGTACTTTCTATAGCTTCAAAGACCAAAATTAAGTTATTTAGAAAGATATTGTCTAGAATATTTCCAAATCCTTATGTGGAAACCGATTCTAATGAAGTGCAAATCAAAGAAACTGCTCATCAGAGTAATGCTTTTTTTAAAAGAAGCCATGAAAAATCAAAGTTTCTTGAAGACTCTGAAAACAGTTGACGAAAAGATACTGAAAGTTGAATTTTCATTATCTGAGGCAACGAATGAAAGAACAAAAAATTTAGATTTGTTATTTGATGTTATGAAAACTTTAAAACCAAGCTCAGTAACTAGTGAATGAGTATTTTCAATTGCAGGCATTATTGTGTCCAAAATAAGAGCAAGACTTAGCCACTGTTTAGTGGATATTTTATGTTTTTTTAAATCCCATTTTCTTAGGAGAAATTAAAATTA
This sequence comes from Argiope bruennichi, assembly GCF_947563725.1. Lineage (NCBI taxonomy): Eukaryota > Metazoa > Arthropoda > Arachnida > Araneae > Araneidae > Argiope > Argiope bruennichi. The sequence continues at coordinate 66,313,942 of NC_079154.1, forward strand.
GTGAAAATAATATAAATATTATTTGAAATTTTTGTTTCAGTTTTTGTTATTTTGTGTAAGTAACATGTATATGTAATCCTTTATATTATATTATATTATATTATATATATATATATATATATATATATATTAACTTTGATATTGATTTAGTTTTTTGTTGTTTTGTATAAATTAAATAAATATTTTCCCCAATCTATTTTTTTTTTTTTGACAAAAATTCGAAAACCGGCTAAAACTGTTTTTTTTTTTTTTTTTGTAAATATTGAATTTGAAAACAGGGTTTTGTGTTGAATTTTGTATAAACACCAATTATTGTCAAACAGTAAAGAATTCAAAATTTTGTAGCTTGCATAATAAATAGCAGTGCTGATCATAATTTTCTCACATTTTCCTTAGAAACTCAATAAGAGTCAAATATTTATTTTAAGAATGTTAGAATCTCCTATAGAAGAATATTCTTGAATAACGAAAAAAATATTAAGAATGCCTATCAGTATATATCCGAAATAACTACACTTTAAATTTTATAAAATTATACAATGGATATGCATGGAGTATCAATTTAAAAATAAATTTTTGATGTTCTATTTAAAAGAATAATATTCAAAAGCATAGAATTATTTTTATATACAATTAATGCATATTTCAAATTTTATAATTTTTCAGTATATGAAAATTAATGTTGCACAGTAAAAAAACTACTTACCATTATGTAAAATATTTAAGAAGCTTAACACAACACAGAAAACTGACACAACACTCTTCTGCAAGGAAAACAAAATAATATTCAGATTAAAATTTCATATTTAAACTGTCATTATTAAAAAGTACATTTGAATCATTACGAATACTTTTCAAACAACACATTTAAAGAAGGATACAATTATCTGCTCTTATTATAACTAAAATAATTAAATATATTAAGAAGACAATTGTTTAAACTTTTATTTTTATTTTACATTGACATTTTAAAATAATGTAATCAGTAGAAACTTGCAATTTCAAGGTAAATTGGCAATTTCAAGGTAATATTATATTTGCATTTCAAATTTTTAAAAAATTAAGGATTCAAGTTTAGAAACAAAAATTAACCAATGGTTAAATATTTGAATTGTTTTGCATTTTTCAAAAGATAAATTATGGAATTTTTATAAATTTGTTTTTGAAAAATCTAAACACATTACCTCTGCAAATTACACATTCTTATTTTCTTGTAGTTTCTTAATTTTTCATTATAAAACAGAAAAATGGAAACAAATTTACATCACTGAAATCCCTTTCATATAACATTTCTCAATAAGTCTCCTTGTGAAAGCAGAGAGGTCAAAGTGCATTTACATATTACAAATTTATTTATTATCAAATTTATGACTCTCCAGAACATGTTTAGATATTATTTGATTCAGAAAACTAAATGTCTTTATATAAAAACTCAAAACATTTAACTATTAACTCAGAAATTCAAATTATATCATTATTTAGTCTCAAAAGAATAATTTGCTATATTTATGAAAAACATGTTTTAATCATTAAATAATATAATTTGTAATTCTGATAATACCATACTACACTTAGCAAGCATGCATCCACCGAATATTTATTCTGTCCAACCAAGGTATGTAAAAATACTTGGTACCGACAGCATACATACATACCAATTCTACAAACTCCAAAGCACATATTGCATGTTATTATTTATAAGATATAAGTATAAAGACCACATAGTTTACTTAATATACAATAAATTAATATAAAGATCATATGTATAAATTCATATATTTACATTAAATATAATTTTTGTATATGTAATTAGAAAAATAAAAATTTCTTCTAAAAATTAGGTATAAAATAATATGAATGCAATCAAGAATTGCATTCATATTATAATTATGCATAAAATGGAATTCTTGTAAAAATACAGGAGCGAAGTCTCACAACACGTTTTTATGTATTAGAAATTCCATTCTTAAGAATATTTCAGAATTTCACATCCAAATTAAATATACCATTTGGAATTCTTTTAAAATTTTAATTAACGTAAATAAATATATTTTTAACTCTGTACATCAAAAGTTTCGTCATATCATATTTGTTCGATAGCATGCATTGTTTATCAACAAAGACATTTAAATAGCACCATTCAAATCAGTGAGTGCTCGCATTAAGTAAACATGTTAATAAATTGTAATGATTTTTAGTATATTAGCATGTAGTCTTTTCGAAAGTGATTCTGTAAAGGAAAATGTATATCATTATTGTGAAATTTTTTTTATTATTAATCTTACGTATGTTTACCTGCAATCGAGCAAACATTTTTCAAAGAATAACTAAATTTCAAAAAGAAGAAAAAAATATATGATAAAATTCTTATTGTCCCCGTTTAATATTGAATTAAATTTGTAAACTGATCAACATCGATAATAATATTTCTATAACATTCTTACACACACGTGAAGTTCGACGAGCATATCAATAGAAAAAATTCCTCTCAATTTATTATAAAATACTAATGAATATACTTACGGTTTTGAAATCCATTTAAATGGTAGTCATGAACTGTAAACAATAATGAAAAATCACAATGTGTTCAACAAAGCAGAGTCTACAGGAAAATCAAAATAAAGTGTCAGTGTGTACTGTGTACGCTTTTCGCACGTTGCCGGTTAATGTGGCGACAGCGGATTGGGCAAGTGCGATTGGGTTAAGGAAGAAAACGCAACAACAGAGATGCAGTTAACGAAATTGGTTCATGGGTTTCCAACTTTTATCTAGACTTTTCTTGGAGCACGAACACGTGGCTTAAGGTAGAGATCAAAATGATGTGGCTGCTGTATGTAACTGACACGTTGAAATATTAAAAATATTATTTAAATTCATTATTTTATTCTTTACGAATCATCCTTATTTGATTGTATTAATATAAAATTAATTTTATCAACATAATCGAAATTCGGCATTCTTCCATGTCGTAAGATTTGAGAACATAACATTATAATTTAAAATTCGAACGAAATGTTTTAAAACTAATTATAACAACACGCTCAGGACCTTCATGAGAAAAAATCAGATAAAAAAAAGGGAGTAAAATTATATAAAAAGAAGACTAATGAAAATCCTAAACAGTTCTCTTTTCGTGAATGATTTCAGATTCTTACGGTTGACCTTCATTGTGTGGTAAAACAACCTTTTCAATAATGATCAATTATTTGGGTGATAAAAATATTTAAGATTCGGTTCTTTTTCTACCTTTTCAAATTACATTTAAAGATGTGTCTTATTCATACATCAAATCATTGAATTTTTCTATTTCAATCAAAGAAGCAATTGTAATCTAAAAAAAAAAAATTAAAAAAAAAAAAACCGCCAAAAGTATTTAGATATTTTAACTACTTCAAACATTTTCTTTATGTTCTTGAAGTAATATCAAAACTGAAGTAATATCAAAAGTTCCAAAAGGGAAATGTCATCTACTGACCATCACTTATTTACTTATTAGGAAATTAGGAAAAAAGTATACATATTCAAAAAAATTACCAAAGTTCAGGAAAAAATTGTTCTACTATTAATTGATATCATTAAAAAGACCATTTTTTTTTTCAGTTTTTGAATTGTTGTAAAATTGATTTTTGTGCAATAATTGTTTCAGAAGTTATCGTTGCAAAGAATTCAAAATTTCTTTTAATTTTTAATTACTTAAAATTCAAAAAAAAAAAAAAAATCAGTCCGAGGTGCACATTTGCATTTCTTACAATATATATCTGCCAAATTCGATAGCTCAAGTCAAACGCTCCCGCCTTTATAGATCCTAAGTGCACATTTTCAGCTTTATTATTAATAAAATAGAAATGAAAGATCATGAAATCTAAATGCATTTTCACTGGTTGTCACCTCCCTACTACTTCCCATTTTCGAAAAAAATTGAGAAAAGTTCAATGCAAAGCATGCATAATAATTTATTTACGTGTATATTGTAATTTTTTTTTATTGATAGCTCAATATGCGTTGTGCCATGGAGCTTAAATATGCTCTGCAACCTCTTTTGGTTTAGATAATTTTCTTTTTAATACTCTCAGCCTTTTCGGTTGTTAGGCCAATGTGGGCGTGGACTATGGCACTTACACAATTTATATTCGTTTTTTTTTTAAATTTATTTATTTAAAAATCCTGTATTGATACTGGAAAATGATGGAACAAGTAGGCAAAAGAAATTTAAATTTCGATATTTAACACAAACAAGTAGCTAAATTTTATTGCCATGTCCAATTAAAGAATAGTTGTAGTGGTCTCTCCAAGAGTTTCAAGGATATTCTCTAATAAAAGCTGTCATCCCAATGAATACCTTGCATGGCATTGGCGTACAATAGTTACGAAGTATTACCTTTTGGCATGAATTTAGTATCTTAATCTATCGATGATGCTGGGCGAGTATTTTTGGCGATTAATCCCTGTATGGATTAAAAGAATCAAAAATCTAATTTCGGTTTTAGATGCGTTCTGCTCAACCGATTGAAACAAAAATGAGACATAAAATTACACTTAAAGTCACAAAATCACATACCAAATTTGATATATTTAAGTCATTGGGTTTTTAAAGTTACCGAGTTTATATATTTCTTAAATACAGAACAACAGACAATCAACTCCTTATTGGATTTGGTTCAAAATTCGATGTGTGCATAGATGTTAATCCTTCGTCTGTTTATCCATCTACTAACTTCATTTTGTTGATATCGTGTTAACTGATATTCTAATAGCTGAACAGACTTTTCCTGAAGGGATTTTGCTCTAAATTTGACAGAAATCTACAAATTTGGTTTTAAGCTCGTATACCAAATTTCATCCATCTATCTCAAAGAAGCGTTTTTGAGTTATCTTTGTCACAGGTGGACAGACATTTTTTCAAAAATGCCCATCTATGTGTCCAAAAACTCAGTGAGATCTAAAACATGGAGATTAGTCGCTTCGAATTTTTTGACGACTGCAGTACTTTCTCTATATTTTTCGTATATAAGAAAATAAAAAGCTCAAGGAAGCTTTTTTTCTCACATCGTTTAAAAATAAAGATAACCAATATTCCCAAAGAACCAACGAATATTTTAGCCATAACCAAATTTATAAAGAAAATATAAAAAATATATAATAGTTTATAATCAACGCAAGTAATTTGTGGAAATACATTATAAATGATTTTATTTTTTCCCTTCTTGTAACTGAACAGTTTTCATTAGCTACAATTTCAACTTCTTAAATTCAGGTGCTGAAAATATTAATCATTAAAAGGGCAGAAAATATTTGTCACTGTAATTATTTTTTCAGCCACTCGTTTCATCTCCGTTTTATTGCTTCTGGAAAGTCGTAAATTGTGACCTTGGTCAGAAGATAGGCTAATGAACATGGCTAATTGTTTACTTAGAAACACAGAATAAAATTATTATGGAAATAAGATTCAGCAAGGAACGCAGAACGTGTTTTTTAATGGTATTCATTAAAAAACAGCTTCACATAACTGCCAATCTGTACATCACTATATCTACCAAAAATAAAGCAGAAAGTGTCCATGTTCTGTCGGCGCTTTACAAATTAACTGCTTATTTTAACAGTAGTATTCAAAAAGCAGAGTTATAAAATATGGCATGAATATTCTTAGAAGAATGTTCGAAATGATTTTTAGAAATTTTAATTAAATTTCAATCAATTAAGAACTAAAGGCAAATTTGATATTTTCATGTGAATACTTTCGAAAATAGTTATTAGGTAAAAATAAACTTTTACATTATTTTAAATTTTAAAAACTTGTTTTCAATGATACTGATTTAATTTTCATTCACTTCTTTTTTATTTTTAATTTTGACGGTTTTTAAAAAATATAAAAATATTTTTACCTACTCGTAAACATAATAAGGAGAAAGTATACAAATAGTCAATAAATTCGAACTCGAGATTTTTACGAATCTCCAGGTTTCAGCTCTATCTGAGTTCGAAAAATACGTTTTTAGAAAATGTCCGTTGGTCTGTGACAACGATAACTCAAAAACGCTTTGAGTTAGACAGGTGAAATTTGGTACATGGTCTTTACACCAAATTGGCAGATTCCTATCAAGTTTTGAAAAAAAAATCTGTTCCTAGGAAGTCCTTCTGTCCGGTTGTTCGAATATAAGTTAACACAATAACTATAAAATGAAGAGAGCTAGATAGATAAGATGCGGTGCACATATTTAACATATATAGTGCAGACACCTGTTAAATTTTGAGCCAATTCTAACAAAGCGTTGATTGTCTGTCGGTCTGTATTTTCAGAAGCATGTAAACGTGATAATTCAAAAACATAATGATTTAAATATATCAAAGTTGGTATGGGATTTTGTGACTAAAATTGCAGTTTTGTGTCAAATCTTTGTTTCAATCGATTGAGATTTGTCTAAAGAATAAATTCGATTTTCGGATATTATTAACGCAAGCCAGGGATTAATCGCCAAATAACTCGCCAAGAGTGGTCTAATGGATTCAGTAAAAATGCCAAATTCACTTCAAAATTTCATATTTCGTAATTATTGTGCGCCAGTGTAATATAAGACATTCCCTGGCAGGACAAGTTTATTAGAGAGTTTGCAAAAAAGTCTTAGAAAGACCACTCTCGCTGTTTATTTATTTATTTTTTGTACAATTTTTAAAAATAGTCATAAAATGTTGAAAGCTGGAAAAAAATTTCATTTATTATTTGGCCAGTTTACATGAGAAATAAAATAATAAAATTACAGCACTGAAAAAGATGATGTGCAATTAGAAGGTAGATTACTCGGATAGTACGTTCATAATTGCACCATGATATCATAAGATTTAACTTCATACGCATGTTAATGTGCAAATAGGCTAAACAGATATAGACTGATAAAGTAACACAGTATAGTTATGAGTAAGAGATTTCATTGAGAAATTACAATCAATAACTCCGGCGAACTAGAAGACCACCTATTATAGCTATACCATTATGGAATCATTTGAAATTAAATAATTATTTATAAACATACATATATTTTTGCATTTATAAAATGATTATACAGTAAGGTATTCAAAACTGATCTTAGACGTTCGTCCTATTCCAGTTCCATATTATTTTTACATGAAATAAAATAGAACTTTGTAATTCAAACACCTTTAAATTTAGAAATTTTTTTTCGATGTTAGAAGCAAAAAAGAAAGAAAAAGAGGGAGAGAAATTTTTCAAACCTTACAGATTTGTAATTAAACAAGTAATATATATATATATATATATAAATTTAAGTCAATTCCTACTTTCGCAAGAATTGAACTCGCATTCTTCACCTTCACGTGAAAAATACTGAAATCCTTGCATTTTACCGATTGATCCACTGCCTGCTGATTTCAACTTTCATTACAAACAGCTAAAATTCTATTTAAAGTATTAAAAATTAATTAAATTTAATAATTAATGAATTAATATTTGAAAAAAACTGTATTAACCTCAAGTGTCATCCACTACAAGTTTTAAAAAATGTATTTGAACTTGAGTGGATGAATAAAAAGTATTTTATTAACGATTGAAAATTTGAACAAGATATATAAATCTATATATAGAGAGAGTGAGCTAATAGTAGGAATTAAAAAAAACTTGCTTGGTGATTTATTTATATTATGATACGTTGGTTCGTCAGATTAAATGAATTACGTCAAGAAATTTATTCACAATAGTGATTGTCTTAAGCTGCCGTCTTTTTTTTCATTCAATTTCATTCATTGATCATTGGCCGAAATTGAATAAAAAAAAGACGACAGCTTAAGACAATCAATTTCGGCCAATGATCAATTCAATTTGAATTTTTATAATCCATACTATATTCCATTGACCTGAAATGTACTATAACGAATCTGTAATTATGTTTTTCTGAAAAGTATGTATCGCCACTAAAAAGAGAAATTAAGAAAGAAAAAAAAATTCTTTATGTATGCTAGGTAAAAGGCCCCCACCTTGGCGCCAAATTTGGTGTCGAATTTGGGAAATTGTGTTGACAAATATGAATGCATTAAAAATATAAGAATTGTGATGGTATTTATTAGGAGCCGAAATACACAGATCCCTCCAAAATTTTACATACTGTTACGCTGACTGTCCAAAGTCGGTCAAACAGTCATAAATTATCTCTTTGGAGCGTTGATGGCAGAGAACGCTATATAGTAGTTCGCGCGAAGTTGTTTCTATTTAGAGATTTGCTGTCTGCTTCTGTTGCGAGTTTCTGCAAGTGTTGTTCAAGTGAATGTCTCGGTTGAGTTTTTGTATTTGCATTGCTTGCATTCTGTAGAATGAAGCATCGTTATTCATTACCAAGCTTGTATTTTTTTTTTCAGTATATACCCTATGGATAATGCATTATAATATTCAATTCCATAATAATGAATTACTCCGGGTCATTCAATGCCTATGTGGCAAAAGTGTAAAGAATAAGGATACAAGTATGATTTAGAATGATATAACTTTTCAGATGAAAATGATTTATTCACGCACTGGGTTAAAATGATATAAAGAAGAACAAAAATAAGATGACCAGACGTAAGTGCAATATAAAAGTTTTTAACAAAAAGCTCAAATGCTATAGAAATTGTTTTGACCAATTTTTGACCAAAAACTCTTTCACAAATTTGACTCTGAAATTACTTAGAATCTTTAACATTTTGGAAGATTTCTGATATATCTTGAACTTCCTTGCCAATTCCATACACGTGAGCAACTAAGAATAATATTATTCGTTTTCATCTATCTTATATTAGTTTCAATAGTAACAACAACAAAAACTGTTGTTCTTTTTATGGTAATGTATCTCACAAGTTTGTAATCCTTAAACTAAGTTTGTTCTAACGATTTACAGGCTTAATCCTAACTCGGGCAGAGCGGGGGGGGGGAGTATCTGAAAACCAAATTTTTCATCAGAAAAGGATATTGGTTTTAACGTAAACTTTTGATAGCAGATATAAAGCTATGACTAATCAATCTTTGAATTTATTTCATTGATCATTAAGCGATTTTTGCAACATATTTCCAATGTGGAAAGACAAGGAAGAACAGATTAAAATTCTTAGTGATGTGTTTGTTTCTCATTATCCATTTAATTTAAATTTTCTAAAAGAAGTAGGTAGTTTTTAAGTGACTTTTTTTTCTTTACAATTCTGAAAGGTATGTGTGTATGACAGGTGGATATCAGTTTCATTATAAACTTTTGAGAACTTAATTTTTCATTTGTTGGAATTAGGAATTAATTGTCAAAATTCTAAATAAAAATTCAATAAAACCTTTTTTTCCCAAATGTACAATATCAAAATTAAATAAATCACACCATTTATAATTTTTATACTTCCCTTTAACTGCGAATTTGTTTAAACTTCTAATCAGATGCCAAATGTCATTTTAGACACTTATTGTTGTTCCTATCAATATAAGAATGAATATGATACTGGAGATATTTAAGAAGGATTTTTGTCTTTTAAATTATATCACCTTTAACTGAAACACAAATTTAAATATCAAAAATTTGGCAAATTGATTTATTAACCCCTTGTTATTTCTATACAAGAGATAAATAAAAAGAAAGAATCAGGAATTATGAGTGCATCTCTTAATTTGTGAATTGGCTTGATCAAACGTGAGCTCAAAGAAATATGCTAATAATAAAAATGTAGAAATATATAAAAAATTCTACAACTTTAAATGTTTATGTCGATATAAGTAACCCTAAATAATAAACATTGATTAATCACATTTTCTTTTCTATGTTCCTTCTTTTCTTTTCTTTTTTTTTAAATCAGAAACAAAGTTTTTAGAACAGTTTTGCAAACCTCAAAAAGTCATTCTTTAAAGGTTTTTTTGAAAACATTTTTTTAAAAAAAGAAATAACAATCCTTTCTTAAAAAATAAATAAATATTTTTTTAATCTGAACATTGCATGAAAGCTTATGGATTAATTTTATTGAATTTCAAAGTTTTTAAAATAAAGGTGTTGTTGTTATTTTGCTAATAAGCATTCGTGTCAATTCATCAAAAGGAAATTATAGTTAATTTGCCACCTGTGGCGAGCAGCTGATTCGCTGGGATTAAAGCTCGTTAAAATTTTCAATCAAATATTTTACATGCTTGGTCACTTAATAACTTCTTTAGCAAAATATTTTTAAGTTTCCAATTTTGATAGTCAAGTAACTTATTCTGTTATAAAAACCTGACACCGTTCATTGCACATAATGTATCACTCTAATTTTCTATCAGTTGCCATAAAATTTAACTTTCAGTCAAAGCGGAAGCGATTAAATTTCAATTAATAAAAAAACTATTTTTGCTGAAGCCAAATATGATTTTAAAAATATATGAGTATAGAATACAGAAGCATTCAACGTTGAAGTCTTATGCGCATTACATGATACTGTTTTTTTTAAATATAATTTATGCATTATCTCAAAATATTATTCAATAAAAAAAAATTTTGATTCATCATAAATTTAGTTTTTAGTTTTACTTTTTAAAGGATTTAAATGCTGTTAATAGTAATATTTTATTTTATTTCAATCGATAAATGAACTTCTGAAAAAATTACGAAGTCTAACATTTATACAGTCCTTTAGTCTTAAGGAATAATATTCAGTGAAATATTCTAGACACACTAGCTTTTAAATGAAAAAAACGTTTTCAATCTTCCGCAAACAAATCTGAGCGAATCATGAACTTTTGAATATCATTACTTTAGGACAATCAACTATTTCATAATTTTGGGCTAATCAACCTTGGAAAACTCCGGTCGCTTTTGATGTATCTTCTTTGAAACGAAATTAACTAAAATCGAATGTTTTTTATAATATAGCAATATTTATATCTTCATACCTAACTCTGCTTTAATCGCAATAAAATGGATTTTTCCTTTAAATGTTAAGGTTTCAAGAATATTTTACTAAATATAATTTATAGGATAGAGGGTCTACAGAAAATTGTAAAATTCGTAATTCATCAAAACATTTAATGACTCAAACTGCAGAAAATAGTATTCTTTACTTAGATTATTTTTACTACCAGATTATATGACTGATACTAATGGTTTGATATTAGGTGGTGGAATTCGATTAGAGTAGACATCCTGTATTATATTACAGACCTGTGCTGATTATAATTTTCGACATTTAGTGTGTAGTAAGAATTAACTTAATCATTTATTTATTTTTTTAATTTGAGCTTTAATCAACATGATAATAGCATGTCGATAGAAGCTAATTTTCTCTTGCAAGCGTAACATGGACAAACAAGTTAAATTTTATTTCTATTTTGCGTGAAATAAATTCTTAGGCAATATGCTTAAAATATTTTTTTAAATCGATTAAAAATATAAACTTAATTTATAATAGCCGCCTTTGGCGACCAACTGTTTCACCAGGTTGCTAAAAGTTAAATATTTTGTGAAACTATGTCTGTAGGATTTCTTCAACAAAGTATATGTACATTACTAAACATTTACGACATGAAATTTGCACATGCCGTTCTGGAATTCATTTCTTAGTAACTGTGATATTTTTGCTATTTATTATTTTTAATTAATCACTTCTTAAAACACTTAATTGAGGGATCAAAATAAATGTCAAAATTTGTTATTTTTGCTCAACTTTACTTCATCTTGCAACTTCTGAAATAATTATCGCAAAAAAAAAAAAAAGAGAAAAAAAAGATTTTTTTTTATATGTTTGCTTAAGGAGTGAATGCTTATCTTAAGTGTAATTTACCTTACAAGTTTCCCAAAGACTTTGATTTAAATATCACAGGATGCATCGTTGATTTTTAAATCGTTCTTATTAGTGTAAGGTCACGCAACATTACTGAATCCTACTCTTATCGATAAGAGAGATCTAGTGGCTTATGAAGATCAGCTGGTTCGCCGGCGATATGTGCTATATTTAATTAGCAAATATCGCTGGCATATATAACTTCATGTTTATTACTCCTTCAAACTGTCAAATATTTAAACATGTTATTTTAATTTTTTTCATATGCTTTGTTCATTCTGTGCATGGATCTTTCCAATGGTGACTAATCAGCTTGCAACTTCTGAAATATTTACAGCACAAAAGTGTGAGGCTAGTTTAAATATTGCATTCTATTTAGTTTAATTTTCACATATTTTTTAATCTCTTTATTACAACTTTATTTCACGTAGGGTTACGTGATGTCATTGAATACTTTTCCCACCGATGGTGAAGATCTAATCGCCTTTGGAGACCAGGTGGTTTACCAGGGATATTGATAATACTTAATTTTATTTAAATCGTATAAACACAACTTCATGTTCATAATTCTCGCAAATTATCAGATATTAAAGTTGTGCTATTTTAATTATCTTACATAAGTTCCGCTCAATGTGTACATGAACTTTTCTAATGGAGATCAATCCCATGACATCACAGCACTATTCAAAAAGTAAATATCCGGTCATTTATTTTCAAGATTTCATGGTATTGTACTTTCAATTTTTTTATCCGTCTCTTAACGGATTTTCCTCAAAATTTGATGGAAATTTACAAATTTGGTGTAGAGACCGTATACCAAATTTCATCCGTCTAGCACGAAGGGGTTTTGAGTTATCTTTGTCACAAATGGACAGATATTTTGCAAAAATGTGTTTTTCGAACTCATTGAGCTCTAAAATGTGGAGATTCGTCAAAATCTCGAGTTCGAATTTGTTTGACGATTACGGTATTTTTGCTATATATCGAATTCGAGAAAGTAAATATTATCAAATTCTGGTAAATTTCGCACGATTATTAAATCGGTAGTATTAAAAATATATAATTTTTTAAATTTTGAAATGGTGTGAAATTAATTTTTATGCCATAATATTTTCGGAAGTTATAGCGAAAAAATTCAGAAATTCAGTTTAATTTTTAGTTAATTAAAATTCTAATTAAAAAATTTTAAAAGATCATTACAAGTTACATATTTCCGTCCTCCAAAGTAGTATTTGCCTAATTTGGTAGCTGTAGGTCAAACGGTCTAGGCTATAGAGCGCCAACGCGTGCAGACACATGCGAGTGCGCGTATACGCACACATTCATTTTTATTTGCAGTACAGATGATAATTTTTTTAAAAAAAAGAATTTAATTTATTATTAAATTATTAATTATTAAAAGTTTTAAAAATAGAAACTTAATTTATATGATAAAAACTTAGTATAATCGAAAAGACGTTTTTTATTTTATTTTAAGATAATGTAAAAAATCATTTTTTTCTGTAATATTTTGGATGTTATTGTCGATAAATGCCAAAATTAAATTTAATTTTAAATGAAATGAAATTCTGAAATTAAAAAAAAATGACTTCGTTACTATAGGTCAGTCAGTCTAGTCTGTTGAGCTCCAATACACACACACACAGACGCACGCACAAACAAATATGTCAATCAGCTTAATTATAAGTAAAGATAATCAAAGAGACGATTTTTCATATTGCAGACGGAATGAAAAATCCATGTAATTATTGCGCATCTGTATGCCGTAACTTCTCTACTAAGGAGAGCTGTGACTTTTCTAAGATGTCAAAATATAGGTACAAATATTCTAAATATAGTATTGTTTTCTTTCAGTGTACTGCATTTTAAAGTGAAAGGATAACCATAACTTCCATAATGTAATTCTATGAATAATAAAATGAACAAAACAAATGCATCAACTGAAAATAACTAAATTAAAAGTTTAATATAGAGCAGAGGTTCCCAAACTTTTTTTTCTCGTGGACCACTTTCAAAGTTTTACTATTTTCAGTAGACCCCCTTCTGCTACATTTCTACTGTATTCCCAAAACTCCTAAAAAATATCACCCTAAATTGGGGGTGTTAAGAAGAAAAAAAAGTAGTACATTTTCTTGTGTCCTATTTATTAAAATAATGCTTGTGGTTATACAAAATTATAAACATTTATTATTACAAACAATCAACAATTGACAAAAAATCAACAATGAACTCTGAAATGTAAATCAACAATAAAAAATAGTCATACTTTTAATGAGACGAATGTACTTGATGAATTGACAGCAAATTATCAATATATGGCTTCAGTTTTGTAAGAAGTAATCTCAAATCTCCCCGTTCTGTGATGTTCAATCTGCTCCATTTTTTTTTTTTGCTAACAGGTTGGTAACGGCACTAAAACTTATTTCGACAAGATATGACGAGGGAACCGCTATCAAAAATTTGCTCGCAATTTCCCACAGTCCAGAATATTTTTTCGGGGATTTCTTCCTGCAGCCAAAATGTTTGATAGCCCTTTTTAAATTTCACCTTCAGTTCCTCGTTGGTGCTGAGCTCAAGTAGCTCCTCTTGCAATACCACATTCGCCTCTTCCGTTTCATCAAATGGGGTTATGATCCATGGTGTATTTCCATCGTCAGAATATCTTCCAATCTATTTTTGAAGTCATCATGTAGGGTATTTAAATGTTGAGCGTATGTCTGAATATCCTCATCAAGACATTCGATCTGTGACAAGTGCGGAAACTAGGAGAATTCGCGCCGACTAATATTTTGCTTCATTAATTTCAATTTACCAAGAAAAGCCGAAATTACTAGCGAGCGCACGGGCGGCACTTTGCAAGTACAAGTGGTGTACATTTGTACTATTATCTATTGTTCTATTCAATTCTGTGTCACTAGGTAGGTAGTCTCGAATATATACCTACCTAGTGAATGATGCTACCTGCCTACGTTGATAGGTAAATCCAAGCCAAAATTTTTGTTCTTTATTATGAAAACCAGAAAATTTTTCGTGGACCCCCACTTACAACTTGTGAACCCCTGTTTTCTTTTCAAGTCTACGTGGACCCCCGTGTGGTCTCCTATGGACCCCTGGGGGTCCACCTGGACCACTTTGGGAACCTATGATATAGAGTAACTATTGTAATGCATACGGATAAACGTATAAAATTCCTGCCAGAAAGGCCCTGAAACGAGATGTTCAATAAAACGATAAGTATCATAAAGATAACGATAGTATCAAGATACAAAATATCAAAAAGAGGTGGGAATTTTCTCCTTTCAATTTTTCGTATACTTACATTTTGTATTAAGCTTCGTAGTGCAGTGAAACGCTTGGAACATGTATTTGGATATCTTCCTTTTTGTCAAAACTTTCAAGTTTTGACAAAAGTCCCTTTTTTCAAAACTTCAAGGATCCAAACTTTGAAGCAGTCTTACACTTTGGATGTTCAGACTACATATCAAATATCATTCATTTAGTTTATTGTGTTTTTGAATTATTGTTGTTGTTTCTTATGACACTTGTCAAGTCACAAGCCCGCTGTTACGAAGAGAGCGATTTAAGCCGGTGGGGGAGCGTCTTCTGTTTTTTAATAGCTCCAACTAGGGCCAAGAGTGCGACTTAGCTACTCACGCATCACATTCACTTGCATAACCCTCTTTTTACAGGAGGGCACATTCACACTTCTCACAGATAGAACAGATGAAGAACAACCATGCCCAAACCGGGACTCGAACCCAGAACGCCCAGAAAACGCGCTACCCCTATGCCAGGAAGTCGGCTGAATTATTGTGTTCACATACAAATAATCTATCCACTAATTGTTTTGGCGAGATTCGAAATAAGAATTAAAATTCGTCCATCTTGATTGTGTTTTTCAGTCATTGCCAGGTTATATAAAGTAGGCACATCATGAGGCAATCAACCGTTTGTTAGATTTGACCCAAAAATTTATAAAGATCTTTAAATCTGGGTATAAAAATATCCCAAATTTAATCCATAATTTAATAGCATTTTTGAATGATCATGTTCCTATACACAGGGCCAGATAAACAATTTCTCACAAATATGATACAGATTTCTAATTTTCCTGTGAAGATACACACCAAATTTCATTGTTCTAACTCACTGCATTTTTGAGCTACCGTTTTCACAGAAAAGAAGTAATGTAATTCCAAAAATAAGTTTTTTTTTGACTCAGAAACACCTAAAATGTGGAGATTCATCAAAATCTGTAAATTTAATGTTTTGATTATTAAAATACTTTTTATACTTACAAGGAAGTAAAAAAGGAAAACATATATACATATTGGCTGCTATTTGTCAAATTTATTTGCAGGATGCAACGCAAAAACATGAGATTTAAGCTCGGCAGAAGACGCAAACAGATTCATTCAACTGTTACATATTACTATTCTAACGACTACTGATTCGTGCAGATCTCGAAATACCTGTCAACTTTTCATGCGAAACATTTTCGACGGATGAACAACCTGATATCCATCATTCTAACTGTTCACGTTATATTTATTTGTTTTTTCTGTTTCCAACAGAATTGAAAAGGAAGACCTTGCGATGGCTCATAAATAAGACTAGTCGCCTTTGGCGACCACCTAGTTTCCCTGAAATATTGCTTGTATTTAATTTTAGTTACACCTCTCATGCATAACTTTTTTTTTTTTTTTTTTGTCATAACAGAAGAGGAACAGAGATGTACATCTAAAATGGCAATTAGGGCAAATACCAAAAGAGCGCCTTTTCTCTATTCTCCTTTAAAACTTCATCCCCGAGACAACTAAGGTTGAAAATGCAATGAAATCTAAACAATAATATAAAATTTTTTTTTTTTTGAATTTAATTGATTAACATTTTATAGATTAGCCTCAATTTCGTTATGTCAGCCATTTAGTTAACATTAAGTAATTATTGAACTTATTTAATTTTTTGAATCTCTGAAATATTAAGGTGTTTTAGGACTCTTGACAATTACCCATGGAAGTAAAACACCATCCTTTTTCCAACCCATCTATTTTATAAATGAAACAATTGTGAAATTTTAAAGTTTTATCATAGAATATTCATATACATTTAAATTATTTTTCATGGTTTCATATAATTTCAAGAAAAACTTAAAAAGTTATAAAGAAATATAAATTGGGTAATTTTTAAAAATCATTATTTTACTATGCGCAGGATGCTAAATTTAAAAATTAGTCAAAATTTACAAAATTAATATTAACTTGCTGAAAATTGTTCAGTTTTGAAGTTATACATACTTTTTATAAAACTTTTTGAAAAAATGTTTTTAATACAATCATTTTTTTAAAAAAAATTGAAATTTTAAGAAAAAATATCTAATTAAAATACATGTGAATTTTTTTCTTTGAATAATTTGTCTAAATTAATGTATATGCCATACAAGAGCTAATTTTGAACGTGTACATGAAATTTCAAATTAATAGGAGAAGCAGCTTCTCAGATATTCTGCGCGCAAGCTTCATTCTTTTTTTTGGGGGGGGGGAGCAATTATATTAAAATTGAAAAATACTAAAACAAGAATTTGAATAAATCTATGTTAATTAAACTCCAAAAGCATAAGAACTGCCTTTAGTTAGCTTAAATTGTTACTTTTGTCTTATAAAATGTTTTGAAAAGATGTTTTTAAAATTCAACTATTTTTTAAAAAATGGAAATTTTAAGAAAAATTTAATTAAAATTCAAGTAAATTTTTTTTATATTAAGGATTTATCTAAAATTTATATGTAAGTCTAAAAATTGATATATAAGTGAGGAACTTATTTTGAGCATGTGTACTAGATAAATAGATTATGTAGCTTTTGAGAAATCCTGCGCATAAGCTTCATTTTTTGTTTTAAGAAAAATGGCGTCAAAGTAAAAAATAGCAAAAAAAGAATTTGTATAAAGTAATGCAAACTACCCCCTCCCCCCCCAAAAAAAATAGGCACTGCCCTTAATTAGTTTAAATTATTAAATTTCTTTTGAAATGCCAACTTTTTTGTCCTTATGTGCACAAAAGAATGCTGCAGTTGTATCTCTTTTAACATTCTTGCAGAGGACGTTGCTGTTTACATTTAAACGGGGTTGTTTAAGTTTTTTCTTGGTAACTTTGGTAGTTTTGATAGTATCGCTAAAATCTAAGCACCAAAATTTTTAGAAAAGCCGAGACCCTAACATATATTTTAGTTTCCAAAAAATTCGAAAAATTTGCATTTCAAGACACCTGAGACCTTTTAATTGCTATAAATAATCAAAAAGTTAGTTGGAAAATAAAAAAGAAGAAACAGTGCATAAAAAAATGCATCATTCTTTGAGCATTACTGCTTTTGATACAACCACAAAATGAAATTATTACATGTAATTGTTAAAACCAACGGGAGTGGTCTCCGCAAAACTTTCTCGCATACTCTCTAATGAAGGTTTTATCACAGAGAAAGCCTCACATGACACCGGTGTAGAACAGTTAGGAAATTTTAACCTCTGGCGTGAATTTAGCATTTTCACCTAATCTATCGTGTCATCCTTGGCGGTGTTTTGGCGATTAATCCTTGGCATGCGCTTAATAGTACACGAAAATTGAATTAGTGTTTTAGATATGGTTTGATGTTGGGTTTGGCTCAAAATTTGATAAGTGTCTACATAACAGATGGTAAATCTGTGTACGGAATTTTATCTCTCTAGCTCTCTTCGTTTTGTAGCTTTCATGTTAACTTATATTCGAACAGTCGGATTTCCCCCAAACGGAATTTGGTGAAAGTTTAATAAAAATCTGCAAATTTCGTGTAAAGACCGTATAATAAATTTCATCCAACTAGCTCAAAGTGTTTTTGAGTTATTTTTGGTACAGATAGTGTATGTATTCCAAAATGTATTTTTGGTATACATGGAGGTCTAAAAGTGGAAATTCGTCGAAATTTCGAATTCGAAATTTTTGGTGATTAAAATGTTTTCTCTACACTTCCTATGTGAGAAAGTAAAAAGTTAAGCAGAATAAGTCTCTAAAAATATGAGATAAGATTTTTAATAAAGATTAGATTAATAATTGTTAATTATTTTGGTGCGTATGAATTAAACTTTAATTACAATAATTGCATATTTCTTACATGATTGTAAAGAACATATCTGAGTTACACATAAATTAACTACTGCAGATGTTTTTACCCTAAATCTAAGCAAAATTATCATCTTATGAAATGTACAAGTAAATATATTTAGAAAATTAAAAAAAAGTTTCAGCAATCATGTAATAACAGTCATTTATATAAATGTCTTTGACTGACTTTTCATGTCAAAAATGATTTCGAAATATAAATTATCATTATAACGTGCATAGGATAAAAAACAAACCAATAAATTAGCATTCAAAAGCTTTGAAATCATTTAAATAGATAAAATTTGTGGTGAAAAATATCTGAGTATACTATACATAATAACGATCTTTAGGTATTATGTCACGAATATTTCAAGTAATAACTGCAATAATTTCGCTTATCAGATGATTAAAATGACTAAATCTAATTCTGTAGCATAAAAAAATATCATCAATATTAACAGTTACAGATCTAAAACTTTTGAAATAACAAACTTATTTTGTTTCTTCCTCATTTGATTGGAACATTTAACATTTTTATGAATCCTGGGGGGGGGGCGTAATTTCTCTTAAATACAATTTATTGATTCCTCAATTTTATGCTCCTTGATACTGGCGTCAGGGCACATGCCCTGCCTACTCCATGAGGAGAAGTGCGCTGTGGATCGAATTCTATGAT
Source organism: Argiope bruennichi (assembly GCF_947563725.1). Taxonomy (NCBI): domain Eukaryota; kingdom Metazoa; phylum Arthropoda; class Arachnida; order Araneae; family Araneidae; genus Argiope; species Argiope bruennichi. Next base: position 66,333,516 of record NC_079154.1, read on the forward strand.
ATCATCATGCCGTAGAAAATCTAAGTATCTGGGCAATCTCTTTCAGAATAGAAATGTATAGATAGAAATGTATATCAGAATATAAATGTATAGATAGAAATGTATATCAGAATATAAATGTATAGATAGAAATGTATATCAGAATATAAATGTATAGATGTCAGATAGAAATGTATTTTCTTTGTTTGATTCCCGACTAAACTATGCAGATGACAAACAAAGTATTTTTTCCTATTTTTAACAATGGAAATTTCCTACTTTTTAAAAAAGAAAATTACGCGATAAAATATTTTAAAACAGTTTGAATTTCATTGCAACAATGAATTCTATTATTAGAATTCATGCAGATCTTTAAAAAAAATTCAGAACATTTCTTGGCAATTAAATTTTTATCATTAACACAGCTTAAACATTGTTTTTTTTTAATGATGAGGAAATCGAATTTGTGCTATAATATTTTCGGAAACCAGGGTAGGAAAAAACAAAATTTTACTTAATTAAATAATTTTTTAAAAAAATTATTTTGAAGTGCACATTCTTATCTTTTAAAGCACATCTGTTCTGAGTTTAGCAGCAGCTCTGGGTCTTATGATTTGCCCTATCGACAGCCGACAAACATAAAAAACATTACAATCAATCCAACATTGTTGAAAGCAAGTTACAGAGGTAAAAAAATAGTTTGAATTGATTGAAAAATAGTTTGGGCAGGGATCTCTCTGTGATCACACTGGTCTGCATGTTCCAAGGAGGAACTTAAACGGTATGAGATAATGAGACGAGATCCTTGATCTATATATCGGCCCAAATGCCGTTGCTGTAAGTAGCGATTTTCTACTGACAGATGACAATGCTCAACTGCACCGAACTCGGTTTATCGAGGGTCACGTAATGGTACGAATGGAATGACCAGCTCCATCCCCAGACCTGAATCCGATAGAGCGTCTTTAGGACTACATTGAGAGATAGGTTGCTGCTTTAAGCCCTCTTCCAAGGTCGTTAGATGTGTTGGAACATAGATTACTCCGTATCTGATCTTCTCTCTCCATTTCGATAACCGACAACATAACTTGCAGGATGGGAAGTCGGTGCCATTAATGCATTGAGCTAGAGATGGACACATTCCTTACCAGGACCCATTTTTGTAATGTTTTTTTGACATTTCCCCGTAGAACTGTGACGCACTGTTTTCTCCAAAAATAGCGTTCCCTGCCAGTAATGCATTTTTTTGTTTGTTTGTTGTAAATCATGTTTGTGTTGAACTTAAGAAAATTTCTATGTTGCATTCATTAAACTACTGTTCAGTGCATGTTTTCCCCAAATTTCTTGTTTCTAGGTTCATTCAATTGCAAATCAGACACAAAAGGCAAGTTGTAACTTAATTTTTAGAGGCCACTATGTGAGAAGTCTATTAGTCGACCCGTCAGTGTGCATGTGAATACATGACTCAGAAAATGTATTTAGATAGAAGAAGTTTTTATCATCAGCCTTATAAAATCGTGTCAAAATTTTGACCAAATTTACCAAGTATTGAATGTCTATCTATTCGTACATATGTGAGCGCAATATTTCAAAAAGCGATAATGGTCTCCAGAAACTTTTTTGCATACTCTCCAATAAGGGCCTTATCCTCTTTCCTGCGCATGAAATTGCGGATTTTGGGTATGATTGCAAATTTCTTATATGGCATTAATGAACGATAGTTACAAAATATAGATCTTTGGTATAAATCTAGCACGAGAATATGTTGTAGTCACAAAATAACATATCGAATTTCATCGATATAAGTCATTGCTTTTACATGCATGCAAAAGTATAAACTAATAGACGATCAACCATTTGGTAAAAATTTTTTAAAGTATCTATATTTAGATGATAAACCTGTGAACTAAATTTTAAATACCTGGCTGCTTCATTTTGTACTTATCAAGTTTACTTCAATTATAGCAGCAAGGCAGACACAATTTTTGGGAATGGATTTCATTCAAAATTTGACAGGAAACTACGAATTCGGCCGTGATTGTATATACCAAGCCTTTTTGAGTTATCATAGTCACAGACATAGTGCCAAAAGTGTGTTTTTCAGACTGAAGGAGACCTGAAATGTGGAGATTCGTCAAAACATACGAGTTCGAATTATTTGACGATTACAATACTTCCACTACAACAGGGTCCGACTTGGCCTAAATGGGGCCCGAGATAAAAACATCTTTGGGAACCCCTCTCTGCTTCACTACTTCAGTAATGGAGAATCGTACTTTATAAAGCCATGGATTTACGAAATATAGATTTTTTTTTGTGTGTGTTCATAAAATAGATTAATGAAGAAACTAACATTAAACTGACGGATTTCACATTTTACTGATATTTTGCTTAAAAAAAGTCCATTAAAGAAGGAAACGTAAAATAAACTTTCTATTCGATTTGGGGCCCCCGCTCTGATGTGGGGGCAACTGCCCCCTGTCTTAGTCAGGCTCTGCTCTACAAGAGAAAATAAAAGATTAGCAAGCTATATAAATGATGGCAAAATTGATTTGCGTCAAATTCAATTCTGGATCGATCTTACAAAAAATCTGTCTCTCCTGAACAGAATTATGAGCAAGATGGATGAAAAGTGATTTGGATTATCCTAGATGTATGCAATATTTTATATTAATTCCATCAACACAGCAATATTTTATATTAATTCTACGAGAGCAATTAATGCGAGTGATACTAGATACCCTTTGCGGACCAGCAGAGTCGCCAAGAATATTGATTATATTTCATTAAGATACATTGAGAAGATATTTCACGCCCATGATTACGTTAAATTGTCAGATATCAAAGCTGAGCTATTTATTGTTTGAATTTATTATGAACCTTCCTAATTGAAACCCTTCCCATGACATCACACCGCTATTTTAAAAATGTTAAGTCTTAAATTTCGCTTTATTGTAATTTTTTTATTCGTCTTGTAAAACTAAATAGATATTAGACAGAATCCTCCTATATAAACTTTCAACAATGGGAGAAAAAAAATCGCGCGATTAAATATCGGATGAAAAATTGAGATTTAAATTTCGGGGTAACAATGTAATCTATTTTTGGAAATAATAATATTATATATATATATATATATATAACTACCAAAATTCATGAAAAATTTACACAGTTAAATTGTTATAATTGAAAAGACACTTTTTAATAATTTTGAAACAATGCATGATTCATTACTGTGCAATAATATTGTCGGAAGTTTTTGGAAAAAACACCAAAATTTCGCTTAATTTTTAATGTCAAAATTTAGAAAACATCACTTAGAGACGCACATTTTCACCTTCCAAATTATATATATGGCTAATTTGGTCGAATTGAAAGTCAAACATCATCTTTAATATTTGTAAATACAGTCGAACGGTGAAGAACAAAAGCTAGTTCCATACTTATACACACTCATACGAAAATAAGTACCTTTTCTTTCCAAAGAATATTTCTAACAGACAGATAAGTAAGAAGGGGAAAAAACAATTCTCAACTACCATTTTTAAATGACAATAGCATAATTTCATATTCACTATTTATTCTCGGTTATCAGCAAAGTCAATTAACGAGACACTACAGGGCGATCATAACCGGCATTCAACAGCTGCATTTTCTCACATTTATCGAAGTATCCTTGTTATAACCGATAATCTGAAGAAGTGTTCCCTCGATTATCACTTTAATAATTATTCACATAAAACATGAATGTTATAATTTATTTTCTGGGGAAAAAAAAAAAACCCTCCAAAATCTTTAAATAAATAATTAAGTCTTTTCTATAAAATGATACATTTCTCAAACAGAGAACTTTTAAACATATGCTCATATATTAGACGTTCATAAAGAAAACTGTAGTAATTTCTTTTCTAGCAATATTCACTTAACATCAGATTTTCCTTTAGTGAACTCTTCTTTTCTAGTATAAAATGTAATGTTATTCGAAAAAATTAAACTTCCAGATTTTGTCGAATCTTTATGTCATTGACTTCCTCAAAATTTGAGAAATAGTTGGAAGCTATGGTATTTTAGTTTATCGTAAACATTACTCAAAATACAAAACGAGTTAGATGTGGCAAAATTTTACACCAGAATCAAACTGGTTAAACTTCGGGAAAATATAAACCACTTAAACACGGCAATATAAACAAAATCGGGAATTAGATAAAATTTGGAATATGGTTTTATCACCAGAATAGCTGATTGTAACTAATTAACTGGTTGCCAACTGTCTAGTCATGTTTATAGCTCGGAAACGCAAGTTAATTAGCTGAAACTTGGTGCGTAATTTTGGCATCAGTTAATTAAAATCCCATTTCAAATCAACATTGACCCTATTTTGAGGCAGATCGTTCGTATAATATGGAACTACGATTAGATGACGAAAGCGAGATTTGAGATGGCACTTCTTTCAGAATTTCCACATCATCTCCGTGGGAGAACATCTGGTACTGACATTTATCTTGCACAGCGGTTTTACAGTGCAAAACACTGGCTTAAAGTCAAACAATGGTACAAGAAAATCGACAGATTTTTCAAATGCAGACTAGTACTTGCTTATTTATAAAAACACTTTCCAACTTATGTAATTGCATGCATTTTTCATTCAAAACAAAGATCAATTCCAGCTCTAATCTATCCCATTATTTTAAAATCTGAAACAATTTCAGATGAATACAGTCAAATCTATTTCCGCATACTTAGTACATAAAGTATGCAAAATAGTTCACTGTTTCTTTAGGGAAATACATAATTCTTGTGAAAATTCAATAAGAAATAAAAATTTATACTTGCTTCTAGTTACATACTGAGCACAACAGCTGCTGTAACTGGCTTGTCAGTACATATAACAAGTTTATTTTTTTTTAAAAAAAGAAAGAAAAAATATAAACTGAAAAGAATAGTGAAGAAAGGAAAAATTACCCATAAACTTTAATGTGTACGAGATCGGAATATAAATATGTATAACACTATCATAATATGTTACAGAATGAAAAGTCCTGTGTTGTGTATGGTATGTTCCATCATAAATTTTTGTAATACTCATTCGAAAATGTTTTGCTTTAATTGTTCTTCATAACTGAAACAAAATTACATAATTGCTGGATTTAGTAACAGCACATGATTCTGAGGACGGAAAATAAATAAGATGAATTTATATATATTTTTATATACAAAAAGAAGTACATTAAATTTATTATAACTATTCAAACAATTTATAAAGCTGAATATAAAATTATACATTTCATAGTTTACTATTTCAAAATCAATAAAGGGAAATTTTACTAGAATAAAATCAATTAAATAACATCAATTCAGAAAAACACTCAAGCAGGAATTAAAGGAATATAACATTGAACTGCATTATTTACAATATTTTGAGAAGGCATAAGAAAAACAATCGAAGAAAATTATGCTTCAAAACAAACATACGTAGTGTTGGATAATAAAGTGCATTACAATAGATTTTTATAGGATTTTTTTTAATAAATATCATATGCATTGCTTCAACTAATTTTTCTGTGCTAAAGAAATAATACAATCTACAATATCAATTCACTTTTTAATAGCATTAATAATTTTCACATCTACAGTTACATATGTGCAAGTTCGAACTAGCAATAAGCTGTATTTTCCCCCACTGACACAAATAGCAGATTCACATGAATAAAACAAATAGCACTTCATGTGTAATAATTTTATTTCCTACATCTAACTGCCTAACAATAAAGCCATATACAAAGGGGGAAATGTGCATAAATGCACAACATGGTCCAGTTTATGTATAGTAGTGTATGTATGAAGTGCACAAATTAAAACAGTTTTGCATGAAAATAAAAATTCAGTTTCCAATTTTTTACATAATCTTGTGTGAATGACTTATGACACTGAAACATTCAACATATATGTTCATATGGATTTCCATTGGTATGCATACATTTTGAATACTATTATATAACTTGCTTCCTGGTATATCAAAAAATTTATATTCACAGAGCAAGGAGCCTTAGAATATTTGTAAGGTTCATCTTTGAGCAGTCTAAGGTATATTCACAGTTTTGATTACAGATATAACTATGAAAAGCATATAGTTTTCTTCTGTTTATAAACATGACTATTGGAGTTATACGTAAGTACATACAGTTAATTCATATTTTCTCACAAAATGCTGAAGAACTTCTTTACATTCATAATATTTTACCTTATATAAAAACTTCAAACGTTGGGAACCAGGAGTACAAAAAAATTTAAACAATAAAAATAATTCATTTTTTTTCTATCATTCTAAAATTGAAAATAGGTAAAATTTGGATTAAATATTTTTCACATTCAATATTAGAATCTTTGTCACATCACCACTCATTAAATAATTTTCAAAAACATGAACCACGATTCACATTAGTCATGCAGCAAAAGAAATTATAATAAGTTTGAAATAAACCAATTTTATAGCAGATTACTAAAGCAAATTTTGAAAGGGAAAAAAATAGCCAGTCAGATTTTGAAGGGGGAAAAAAAGCAATTTTATTGGTAAAATTAAAATGATATATTAATTGAGGAGTAAATTATGACGAAATATCTATGTTACATGAAGAAGAAATCAAAATAAATTACATTAAATTGAATTAGCAGGTTAGTGGCAAATGACACATTATTAAATGACATGATTTTAAAAAGTTATTTTATTTAAAAGATTTACACACAAAAACAAAGTAATATAAAACATCTGTCAGGCACCAAAAATTTTACCTAAGTTACATGAAGCAACTCCAGTAAAAATCACAAATAAAATTTCTACTTCATGCCTCTATTACCTGAGTTAACACAGGCACATATCTAACTATTACTAACAATAAATACTAAAATGCAAAAAATTACATAAGTTCCAAAAGACAGCATAATATGCTAAATTACAGTATAAATTTTCCTCTTTCAATGCTAAACATATATTTCTAAAGAAACTTTAAAACTGAATCTCACCAAATGGCAACAGAAGCCCAAACAATCATCCGAACAAATCATAGCAGACTCGTATTAGAACGACACCAAAATTTTATGCTATAAAAAAAGTTTACTCAACCGATTGTCTCTTACATCATTTTCCCATATTATTACACATAAAATATTCACTAGAGGACAGTAAGGAAATTTACTTTGAAATTCTAAGTCAATAAAATAATAAACAAAACTCTTTAATAGAAAAGAGGGAAAACTGTGCAACATAAATGTAACTTGGCATGCAAATATAACGAACATTTATTCTAAATCTTATGCCAAGTTTACTATGCAAAAATGATTCAAGTTGGGAGAAACTATGAATGACTCAGCACAGTTCAGGGCAATCTCTTAGAATGTCGTTATAAGGCGAGCTCTGCTGTCTATTAATTTAATGGTTTACCAGAGTAGCAGAACTAATCTACACAACTTCATACAATACATTAAACACACTGTACAGTATACAAAACTGCCATTCAATCACAGGGATGTACAATATACTTTCAGAAGCAAACATGAAAAATAATCAAACATTCTAATATATGTACCTTTAAACATGAAATTGCTTAAAATGGTATAGATTTATATTTGAAACTGTACAAGGTAAATTAGCTGGAAATATAATCTTCAATTTAAGCACATACATTATTTTCACATAGTACTTTCCTATATCTGGCAAGAGCAGGCTGCTAAACTGCTATTTTGAAAGCCAAAATTGGGCAGTATGTTGGTCATAAACGAAAAATTCAGGAAGAGTTTTAATAAGATTTACAATGTACATAGAAAAGTGTGCTTATAAAATATAGAAAGATATTTATTTGCAGAAAATTACAACCACAGCCTTAAGTCAAATTAGTGAGGAAAAGGAGAGTTATTTTATGACACCATTAATGAATTTTTTTCAAAACGGAAAGTTTTTTTTAGATGAAAATTTACCCAGAGGCTATTCCTCTAAATACACGTCTTTCAGCAGCATTACCAGTAATTATTATGCATAATCTTTTTTTTTCAATCTACAGATGTAAAAAGAATTTTATAATTTCAATAAAATTGTGTTCAGGTTTATCAATAAGAATTCAGTTTGAACGACTAATAAAGTGCAAATTATTAAAAAAAGAAATGTTCTGACATGATGTGGGCAAGAAAAAAAAGACTTAGAAGGCTATACAAGGCATTTTTATTTTTTACAGAAAATAAAACTTAAAATGTCATATGACAGGGATAAAATAAAAATTGTATCTCACTCTTTTACATAGTTACCATTGCATTAACAAATAAATCAAAACTGTAACAACTAAAAATAATTAAATAAAATTATTTTTCAAATCTACTATGAGTAATTCAAAATAAACGTAATATTTATATTAATTTATGTACAACCTAGTTCAGGTACATCGAACACTGCTTGAAATGTGTTACAAGACTGCGAACCTCATACATGAACTAATTGATGAGGTCTTCCACAATTCTTTTTGTTTTGGTTTCACTTAGGCTTAGCTGCCTGCTCTTAGACAATGGAAGTGTCATGCAGTCGCAGTGGAAGTCGAAGCCCCGATCTGTGCAGCACCAACATTGCTGCCAGATGCCGCCAAAGAATTGCTAATGCTGGAGGACTCAGCAGCCATATGGGCCATGCTGCTAGAGCTTGGGTCGACAGAGCCGGCACTATTTGTTCCGATAGATCCATGGGGATTATTTTGACTACTGTTGCGTATATGCAATGGAATCAGGATGGAATTTAAAGAGGGTTGAATCTTTAGTTCTGAAAAAGGAATCATTGATATAGATAAATTTCAAAAAGCAAATTATAGTATAGTATTTTACTTCAAAACGTCTCTGAATTTAATTTAATATCATTCAACGTGAAAGCTTTCATAAAAGAAAATCTGATCAATGAAGTATTACAAGAGAAATATCAGAAGAATTAAAGATCATTAATTCTAAAATTAGAAATCAATGTTTCAATCCAAACAATCGGTTTCAATATTTCTCTTCTCCCTTTTCTTAATCAATATCATTTATGATAATCAATAAAATGATTAATTGATTTATCTTACTGACAAAAACACATATACAAAATAATCATTAATATTTAATAAGATATGCTTTTTTTTTGCTACATCATATAAATACATATGATATACATAAAATTAAAAATATATAAAATATATTCAATTTTATTTTCACAATTATAATAATGCAGAATTTAGTTACACAAAATAACAACCTATTGAATTTTAATTTCTATCAGAATAATGATACACAGTTGGTGTATTTATCACTTAAAATGAAATAAAATCTATACATAAAAGAATATTTTACATATCAGCAGAGCAAACTCTTTAGACCTATAGCTACCAAATTCAATATAAATATACTTTAGAAAATGAGAATTTGTTTTGTAATTTTATTTAAAAATTAGGTAAAATTTCAACATCTTTTCACCATAGCTTTGAAAACTCTACCAAAAAAAAAAAAAAAGTTTTACATTATTTAGAATTTTATGCCAGGCTCCATAAGTTTTTTTTTTTTTTTTTTTTTGCATGATTTTTAACAATACATTTTATTTTTGCAATGAAATTCAAATTCTTACCATTGTTAATAAAGAAGAAATGTTATGCTAATTATCTGGTCTGATTACTTTAAAATTCAGATAATGAAATTATACTGAAACAAAAAATCATGTAATTTGAAATCAATTATTCAAATATATGTTGAACTTCATTAGCCATTTTCTCCTTTGCTGAAAGAATCATGAGCATGTTATGCACAAAACATTTAAATTAACCTAAAAAATACTTGATATTCAAAATATTTTGTTCAATACGTGATTTACCACTAGGAAATAATTTGATGTAATTAACAACATTGGGTTTTAAATGAGGGGGTGAAAATTCTAAACAGTGATAAATATAGATAAAATACTTTAGTTTTCATGTAGTAATTTTTAATTCAATATCGTAGAATAACCTGCAATGTCCTTAATCATAAAAATAAAAGGGATATACAACCACAAGCAAAAAAAATCTGCTTCTGAACTGATACTGATAGTTGTTACAAAACAGATTTAATAACTTGTTCAAAGCATATCCTACTGGCAATAATAATCAATCACAAGAGATTTCATAATATTTTAGAAGACAAATTGGCAATGTTACTTAAAACCAACACTCAGCATTTAAGAATTAAACACTGCAAATATTCCCAATCTGGATCAAAGACAAATTGTAATAAATATTAAGCAGTTCTCATTTATTTGGCATTCTGTTTATTCGAGAAAAATAAAAAAAAAATTAAATCAATTATTTACAATTTCTAGATAGAAATTATGCCTTTTAAGAAAAGGAAAGCAAAAATATAAATGAATGAATTTCTTCTTAAAAATCTTGTATAATACTTTTAGATAGAAGTTTTAATGGATATTATCAGATATTGGTGGTAGGGCAAACAGTGATGCAAGTTACACAAAAGCTATCATTTTTAATTTTAATTTTCTAGCAAAAGAAATTTGACTATGAAATAAAAAAAAGTTCTTACCATGTTCTGTAAAGTTAAAAAGAGGAGGCAATTCCCTATTATTTGGCAACCTCGTTCCTGGTTCCCTTAATTCATCAAAAAATGGATGTGCACATGCCTGAAGGGGTGTGCATCTTACAGATGGGGTGTATTCTAATAGTTTGGAAACCAAGTCAACAGCCTCAGGGGGCGTCCGAGCACGAAATACCTGAAAAATTTTGTTAAAAAAAACCCATAAATTGTTGCAAGTGTGGGAGAAATTACGCAAAAAAGTAGAAAATTTATAGTATTCATATATATTCATACCTTGCTCCAAGGGTGAGCTTTTATTTGAGGAAACCGAAATTCTGTATAATTTCGATTCATTTCTCGTATTTGCTCTTTTGTTGGGGTTCCAAGAACTTTGATTATTTCAACTAATTGGTCTACACCACTGTCACCAGGAAAAATGGGTTGACCTAAAAGTAATTCAGCAAGCACACACCCAGCAGACCATACATCTAGAATGGAAAATAGATTGAAATAAAAACATTTGTCTTACTACCAGAAATTTCTTGTCACTGAATTTTTAAAAATTATTTTTCAAAATGCAACTTTCTGTCAAAGTTTAGTAAAAAAATGCCCACAATTAATTCAAAACATTGTGCTCATTCTAGTTTTATTGTCCTATGTCCCAAACATATGAAGAGCTCAAAGTAACAATAAGTGTCCAACATCACATATATGCAAATTGAAAATGGAAGATCTATTTGAATTTTAAATATACTAGATGATCAAAAGTTACAAAGATTTTTCAAACAGTCAAATCATAAGGTACTTGACTTTCATGTACAAGCATTAATATACAATTGATAGACTTATTGATAGAAGTAACAGCCCATAAAAAATTCTGTGTGATTTAAATGGACTTCAGTGTTTTTGTTCATTACTTTTTCTTTTTTAAAGGTGAATATGGAAAGATATCTTCAGCAGAGTATTTCAGAAGATGAGAGTAAAATATTTCTAGATATGTTTTGTATGTCTTGGGATATGTGGTAAGAGTATATTGGGTTTCATTTTGTTACCCATACCTTTTGACCTTAGTGGAATGATATTGATAATAATAATTTCAGCAAATCAGAAGTTTCACTTTTCCCTAACACAGAGGAATATAATTACAAAAAGGATATGCTATTAGATGATTCCTCTGAACTGGCAGCTAATTGATATTCTGAAATAAAATCACAACCAATGATGAATTTTTCAGTTAAAACTATTAAACTTTAAATTGAAATTTTATTTTCTACGAATTGCTCGATTTATCTAAAAAAATTTTTTTTATGGATAGTATTTATAATTGTTCTCAAATGTATAACAATGCATTTTGATGGACACTGTTAGGCTCTTAGTATTTTGCAAGATTTATTCATTTCTATTCATATTTTCTATATCAATACATATTATAAAAACCAAATTAGTAGCAGTAGTAGTATTAAAATAATTTGTAAAATTGGAGTTGTTATATTAAAAATGCTGACTTTAAATATCTATGCGAAATCTTACTTAAAGTGGAAAATGCATGGTCCAATAAAGAGTTTCAGAACACCTGGGCTTGTGAATGCACTTCGTTTTTTGTGCTTTGTCCTGAAGAGGTTATGAAATCTTAAGCAGGTGTTCTCTAACTAAATTCTCATAATTTAGTGGGAGAATTTTTGAATGCATGTAAAATTAATCTTGCACAATATGGCCACAGCCTTTGGATAATTTGGTAATTCATAAAAAAATATATCATTCCCAATTTAAGATGTAATGTTTCAATTACTCATTTTGAATTGTAAAATTATTTGTTGTTGTTTCTTATGGCACTTGCCATGGACAAACTCGCTGTTCGAAGCTAGCTAAAATTATTTAAAAACAATTATTGAAATATTAAACACAATTCACTTTCATTATGCAAAATGTAAAAAAAAAAAAAAAAAAAACTTTTCTTTTATTCCCATTATAAACTTTTAAAGGAATTTTAGTTAAAAGTTATCAGATGCCTACAGCATACATACCCCCAAAAATTAATTATGAAAGCTGTTACAAAAATCTTTTCTGAAGTTCATATCTCACATAACAATAAGATTCCATATTATCTCATCAAATTTTTTTTTAATCAAAGACCTATTAAGTGACATAATGATGCTTGACAAGTATAGCTGGTGGTTTATAAAATTACATCCTTATCCAAACTCTACAACTTAAGAATTTTAAAATGCAAATAATAAAATATATTAAACAAATATGTTTGGAATTTTTTTTTTTATCAGTATTAAATAACATAACCACATAGACATATGACACATATAACAAGTTTTAATGTACTACTTCACTTATATTTTTTAAAATGAAGTAACTGCTACAAATTGCTTTAAATTTTTACTAATAGGGACTTCCTTTAAGCCAAATGTTACAGTATGAGCCAAAGGAATGTCAGAAATGTTATTTACATTTAAATTCAAATAAACTTTTGAGATACAACCATATCTATGATTTTGACAAATTGTCTGACATTAAAGTAATGTTTTTTTTAATTGTCTTACTAAACTTCAGTTTACATGAACTTTTCTAATGCAGACAAGTCTCATTACATCAAAGCATTATTAAAAACATAAATGTAAGGTTCATCTATCTTCCAAGGTGTTACAACTTTACACTTATAATTGTCTAGTAAACTATGCAAATGTTAAGTAGAATACTCATTCATTAATTTTTAACAATATAATAAAATGACAGAATTAAATATTTAATGAAACAATGAAGGAAATTTGATCTTCAGGGAAATAATGTAATATATGGTTGAACATAGGGGTCAGGGGGGAGGGGGCAAAATTCAAGGAAAATTTGCACATTTTAATTGATAACATTAAAAAGAATTTTTTTTAAATGTATAAAATTTTTGGAAGTTATTTGGGAAAAATGCTATTATTCATTTAATTTTAAATTAAAGTTCCAAAAAGCTTCTCCAAAGAGCACATACCAACTCTCAAAAAAAAATGTGGCAAATTTGTTAGCTATAGGTCAAATGGTCAGGCTTGTAGAGCATCAATTATATATGTATATATATATATATATATATATATATATATATATATATATATATATATATATATATATATATATATATATATATATATATATATATATATTCTTTTTTATTATTAGTAGAAATATATAAATCTCAATACATAAAAATAAAAATGGTTACTTATTATTCTTTATTTATATATTTTATAAAACAAAAGAAGTAATTAAATTCTCAGAAATGAATTGCATTAATTGCCACTTAATCCAAAGCAAGCAATAAAAAAAATGTTGTAAATAACAAAAGGTTAAAAGTCAATAACAAAAAAGAAGGGATATTGTGCATCAATGACTTGTTATTATTGGGAACAATTTAATAAAGAATAAATAATTTAATAAAAATTACTTTTAATTTTTATTAATTAAAAGATAAGACACCAATTTTTAAAAAAAATTTCATATTCCAGATTTGGGATTAGATTGTACTAAATCTGATGCATATAAATAAACAAGGTAAAAATGAGATTTGAGTAAGAGTAGCAATTAAAAGATAAATGCTCACCAATCATAGTAGTATAATCTGTTGCACCAAAGATAAGTTCAGGGGCTCGATAATAACGGGAACAAATGTATGAAACATTTGGTTCACCATTCACAAGATGCTTGGCGCTACAAAAGGACCAGATTATCAACATTTTTTTTTTTTAACTATGTTTTCACACATATGGTATTGATTAAATTATAAAACAAAAAATATGCTAGCAAATTAAAATGCTGATTAAAATAAAATACAAATTATTTCTTAAAATTAAGCTAAAAACTTATTAAATGAATTTTTTAAAAGACTTATTAAATGAAAATATATTTATGTAAACAATTTTACATAAAATACATTTTCGCAGAAATATTTTCAAAAATTACTTAAAAATGATGATTTCTAACAATTTCAATAAAATTTTACAAGAAATTTGTTCCAAAAGAATTTTTTGATCAATGGTTAGAGATATTTTATTCAAAGCAAAAATTTCAACTAAAAAAATATTTTTGGTATATGTAGCACACATAAATTCAATTTTTATAATAGATTTGATTTAGTCCGAAAATGAACAGAATTCTAAAATAGTGACTTTTATTTTAGATGCACAATTTACTTTTTATAATGTATTAAAATCAAATTTTCTACTTTAAAAGAAGGGAGTTCAGACGGTTAAAATATTTGCTACATAAAATATGAAATTAATATCATGTAATTAATTAGCATTGTAATACTACTTAATTAGTATTGAGTTTAAATAAGAGAAAAAATAAAATGGAATAATTAAGATAAAAAGAAATACAAAAATAATCTGAAAAAAAGTAATGCAAACCTACCTTCCAAAATCACACAACTTTAAAACACCTGAATCTGGGTCTAAAAGCAGATTCTGAGGTTTGATATCACGGTGGCATATTCCAAGGGAATGGATGTATGCTAGACTTCGAAACAGTTGATACATATATAGCTGCAACAGAAGGAAAAATTATCTCTATGATCTAAAACAAATAAAAGCTTAAATATAAAATGTTTAAATTAAATATATAATTACCTTTATGAATGAAATAGGTATAGTTTGCTTAGCTTTGCTGTATTGCCTAGCCACTCTGTAAACAGTCTCTGGAATAAACTCTAGTACCAAGTTCAAGTAAACTTCATCTTTCTATAAAAAAGAAAAATAAATGCTAAATCAAACTAATAATAAATAAGGCCTACAATTTTCTTTTCATAATAAGCAATATAATATATACTAGAAATAAATTTGGATTCTTTTGTTTCCTCACATTCAACATTTCTTGCACTGCTAATTTAATTCTCAAAAAACGCAACCAACAACCTTAAACACTAAAAAATTTACTTTTAAAGCAAATAAATCGATCCATTTCATATTCAATCAAATTATGAATATTTCTTCAATATAATTCTAAATGTAAAATATGTGATTTTTGATGGAATATGAAAAAGATGGTTAAACAACTTATAGGGTCAAAACAATTATATAATTTAGGATAAATTATTTAAAATAAAACTAGATAGTTTCCAATACTCTAAAATAAACATTTGTGGAAAAATGAAAATTACAAAAATAATTCCATTAATCATCTAATTTTGTGATATTTTCACTAAATTTTTAATGTATCTAGCAATACAAATTAAGAAAAAAACTTATTTTTATAAAATGTTTTAGGATGCCAAATCAAGAACATAATGATTTCTCAAAAAATTAAACAAAATACAGATTTCCATATTTATATAAGTCAATATTTCATACAAATTGCAACCATTTATGATAAGTGATAAAAAATTCTAATTAATTATGCCAGATATTTATATAAGAATAAACCAATAAAAAAAATACTTTAACAAGTCAAAAATCTATAATCAATGCAAAAATTTCCAAGAGACATTATTTAAAAATAAATCTACAGTAAAAATTTCCCCATACCTTGTCACCACTTGAATAAAAAAAATACTTCAATTTCACAATATTGCAGTGGTCTAATCTTCGCATGATTTGCAATTCACGATTCTGGAAGTAAAACATTCATATATTAGCATGGATTTATCTAAATTTTTACAACTAAAATTAAAAACATGGACAATTAGAATAGATTCAACAGAAAAGTGAAATTACTTTAAATCTCTTATCCTGCAACACTTTTTTGATTGCTATAAGCTCTCCAGTCTCAAGAAGACGAGCTTGGTGAACTACACCAAAAGACCCGTTTCCAATTACTTTGGTATCCGTGTAAGAAATCTCTTGAGGTCGTTCAGGCCCTTGTCCGGGAGTTGCCACAACAGTTGTAACTTTGTTTCCATCTTTGCCTGTAATAATAAAGAGTTATAAATAACAAACATGCCCAATTTCAAAAAATTGATTTTAATAATATATAAATGCCTTCATATTATATATACATACACTAAGCATGATGAAAATGAAAGGTTATCTTTAGCTTGAGTTTCTCAGGTTTGAGATATAACCTTTTCTTTTAACATGTTTACTTGTAATGATGTGGTGCATATAGTGAGTGACAATTTGCTGTATATTTAATGAAAGTTTGTTAATAAAATCACATATTACATCAACATGCAAAATCATTCATTTTAGGTTATATTTTTCAATGAAATTCAGTTTTTATCAAAAATTTTCTAATGTTCTAAACAACTGTGTGTGCATGCCATTTATACTAATATAACGAAAATCTTTAATTGTGAAATAAATATTAAAATCTTTTTAAATAGAATGCATTAACAAAAGAAAAAGAAAAGATTCAAATGACAAAAGCATTCTAAAAAGGTAAATTACTTTGCTCATGATGGTAAAATTTACACAGGATTTCAGAAATACTTTAATGCATGCAGATAATTTCTAAAATTACTATGGATGATGTCTAGATTTTTTAAAAGTAAAAATTGAACTCTTTTTATTATATGTCCTTCTTCCATAAAATGTTTAACTGTTCGATTTGGAAACATTCTAAAATTTTTCAAATATTATGGCTTAAGAATAAAAACAGACAAATTTGAATTTTCACAAATTCTTTTTTAGATATTAGGAGAAAAAGGAAAATATTACAATCTTATTTATTGTAACAAAACCTATATATATATTTACAGCAGCATTTTAGTAGGCAAGTGTTAAATCATCATTCCATTCTTGTTTCATCCTTATTAAGCTTTCAATCATTAGCAAACTATCAATTTGTTTTATCAATACTATTTATATAAAAAATTGCTAAATTCTAAAATGTTTCATAATTTAAACAACCACCTCTATAATGAAACA
The DNA here is from genome assembly GCF_947563725.1 of Argiope bruennichi. NCBI lineage: Eukaryota > Metazoa > Arthropoda > Arachnida > Araneae > Araneidae > Argiope > Argiope bruennichi. The sequence goes on from NC_079154.1 coordinate 66,350,912, forward strand.
ATATTTAGTCATTAAAATTTATATTACTGTGTTACTTTACTTTGTTAACTAAGTTCATATTCTTATTTTGCAAATGTAACAACACCTGTGAAATTTATTTTTATTTATCAAAAAGTTTAGTCATAATATTTTCTGAACAAGCTTGGAATAATATTTCATGTCATTAGATATATGACTTGAAAGATTAACCTGACAGAAATTTCAAAATGAATCCAAAACTGAGTAAATAATAAATATTACAATCTATATCACTATACTTGTTTGAAATCAACTGTTGCATTATTTCATTCTGCATTTAATTCAGAATAAAATTCTTAATCCAGTATGAGTATATATATATATATAACAGAATAAAAATTACAAATTTCAACAAATTTTATATTTAAATAACAATAACCGGAATGAAATAATCTTGCATGTATAAGTATCTGATGAAATAAATTTTAAAAGTACTGTCAGAGAAGAATTAACAGAATAAACTGTTTGTACATTAGGCTAACAAGCCTTACAACCCTTGATCCGATAATAGAATATAAAATCTTTGATTGCATACAAAACTGCAACAAGTAAAAAATAACCCAAATTAAAAGACATATAATTACAAAAATTACTAAACATATTAATATCCACTTCAATCACAAATGCATATTTTATATTTGGTTAAAAGAAATTTACTACTCATGCATAACAGAAAATAGAAAACAAGTATTAGATTTTATTCACAATATTTAATTTTTATTAATAATACTGATTCAATACATTAATTGATTGAAATTTTATGCCCAATTAAAAAAATAAATATAACCTACATTTCTTCCAGAAAATAGCACAAATCAGCATTTTTGTCTCATAGTAAAATAGCAAAATACTGAACTGTTTTTACAACTAACATTAATATGCTTCATAAAATTTTTCAGTTTCTAAAATGAGCAGTTTTCAAAATTAATGAAATTATTTCAGCAAATGTTGTAATTAAAATTAATAATAAATTCTTCCACTACCTATCAGATTATTACAAAATAGATAATTCTTGAAAAGAATGATTAAGTGATACAATAATTTTATTTAAATTCTTTTATATCAAGGGCTTTCGAACATGGTATTTTTATACACAGAATTAAATTTAACCTAGGTTTCCGATTCTCATAACTAAGGCTATATTAATCAAAAATTAATGTATCTTAAGAAGAAATTCCAGATTCACCATTAATTTTTAAGTTACAAAAATACATTATACAAAAAAAAAAACTTCAATTTTTTTATTTATACAAGTTTAAATTTTATACCTTGTTATACAAGAATATTGACATCTTTTGAAATCTACAAGTATTTACTAATCAATGCGCTCTCAAAGATATTTTTAAAAAATTTCAAAAATAAGGAATTCAAACTCATAAGATACTTTGGATTAATGCAATAAAATGAGATAAATAACTAGGATAAGATTTATATTGGTAAATTCAAAATTTCTTCATAATTGCCTAATTCCTCTTGCAACACCCCACCCAAAAAAGAGACAACTTTTAAACAAAATACAAACTGATACTGAAAATGAATAAAAATCTATATCTGAGTATTTGATAAAATTATTACTAGATGATTATAAAATTTTTATTAAAAAATTCAATTGAATGAGAGGTGCTATTTAAATTTTCATAAAATATGGATTATGATGCTTAACAAGAAACATTGCATTTTTATTATTGATAAAAATTTTCCACAAATATATCAGAAATTTGCACTGCAATAAAATTTCCACTAAAAGTAATTAAAAAATAATTAAAAAAATTCTTAGTCTATTTTTCACAGATAATAAACATAGTTAAAGTAATCAATATTAATAAGCAAGATGGCTATAACGCAATCAGAGAATACCTATGTTTAAAACAAATTAAGATTATCATATATCAGCAACACTTATCAGATCCTTTAAAATACATTCTCTGCTTACTATAACTTAAAACCTTTGAATTTACATCTTTCCTGTGTTACTTTGGTCAAAAGAAATAAGTTTTGATCTTGCATGCAGTTATGTTTTCATTGGCGTTAAAAGCCATGCTGCAGTACACTAGACGACGCATAAGATAATTCTACGTATAGTGGAATAAAAACTAAATAAAAGCATCATAAAATTATTTCAGCCAGTTTTGATTGAAACGTTTAATATAGACGAATATAAACGAAGTCTGAATTTTCAGATCGCATAACTTACTTGTAGTCTTGATTCCAGTGAAACTTGGCTGCGACGACTGCTTGCTGCTTTCAGCAATCGACGTTGTCCTTGGTCTACCACTCATATCTAACCACAAATTAACTATAAATCCATTAAAGCATGTTTACGTAAATTTACGTACATAGTAAAAACCTTTTTTTTCAGCAGATGAGCACAATATCTTTATAACATAACGATCACTAAGCCTAGTTAAAGAAAAACGAGCTGTCCATATTCAGAGAACAAAACTAAAATTGATGATAAGTTTTATAATTCAATCCTGCACATAAAAACAGGTAATTCAAATTTATAAAATAACAAAATTATGATACAATAAAATACGTTGATATTTTTTACTTATTATGACATCTGAAGAGTTAGTCAATTAACGCTCACTTCGTTCTCCTTAGTTCCCATACTATCATAACGTTGCCAAAAAGTTATTATTAATTCCGAAATACTAAAACCACATAATGGGGAAAAAAGAAGATTACAATGCGTATGATTTCAAGGATAGCCAGAAGAAATTTTATTTTCTCAGATATTTTTAATCTTCACGAGCCTTGAAAATTTCTGGTTTAAGCTAGTTTCAATAAATCAACAGTATAAAAAAGACTAATTATACTCAGGCCAATCTAAAAAAATTTTATAAATTACTTCTAAAAAATTTCAATAATTTTACTTCTGGATTTTAAGAAAGAAAATGATATAGAATAAGAAAAAATGCAAAATGATTATTTATATGACTTATTTAAGTTTTTTCTTTTAACTAAGACAGAACTTCTGGATTAGAAAGCCCGGTAGATTTTACCAAAAAAAAATTTTTTTTGTCTGTTTATTCATTATAACGCATAAAATACAAAAACGAAAATAAAAGGTTGTAATGATCTATCCCATTGGTTGCGTAGACAAGAATGAGTGTTCAGTTACCGAAACTGAAATATAGTTCCTTTGAAAGGCTAATTTTGCATGCATCATTCACAATTTTTAAGGATTCACCTCACAGGGAAAAAAAAAAAAAAAATGCAATAACATCTGACTGGGCTCTAGTGTGATAATATCATAGCTCTCTTAAGAACTTTCTTTAAAAAAATTGCGAGATGTGATTCAAAATAAATTTCCTCCTGTCTAATAAAGAATAATCATTAGTGTATTTGATTCATTTTTTAAACAAGGCTAAGATGTGGGTTCAAACAAGATACTATATTATTCGCTATGAATTTGATAATTACGAAAAATCTCATATGCATTTTTCTTCTATTTCAAAGAATTGCCATACATTTTTTCCTACTGATATTTTATCATTCTTTTCATGATTTTTGTTAAGTTATACATGATTTAAGTTAAATCTGCCATGATATACTTATTGTTAAGTAAGATATCTTGCAGTACAGTATATACTTGTATTTTGTTTTCTTTTGGTAATATTGAAATATTCCCTTCGCAAAGTGAATGGCTCATCAATTTTATTGAAATATTTGGAATCAGATTCATTTTCAAGTAGCAATATAATAATTTGCATATTACTTTTATGTATTGTGTTATAGGAAAAAATGATTTTGCTGAAATTGTTAATCCTAAATCAACTAGAAGCAAAAAACAGGTCACGGTAATTGTGGTTTTTAAAACAGATTCTCTCTATCGATAATTTTTGTGATGAAATTTATGCTTCGGAATGAAGTACAGCGGAGTAAAGGCGACAACAAGAGTCTTTTGACTGAGGGTCATATACATTGTACAATTTCTCTAACGTAGCTTCAAAATTGAAGACATAATAATTAATTTTACACTTATTTAAAGAGAATCAAGCATTACTTAATAAAATTCTTCAATTTCTTAATTTTCTTCGTTATTCATATATTGACTTTAATTTTTCTCTCGTTAAAAATTGTGAATTTGTAAAAAATTGCACTGTGTTTTTTTAATTATCAGTATTTATCAATTACTATCCAAAAGTTGTCAGTATTTAAGTCTATTATTTATAAGATTTTGGGGATTTAATTACTCTAATATCTGACTTTTGAAAAAAAAATGGTTATATTTCATTTCAGATTTTATTATTTAACTGTCGGCAATCACAGGTTATACTACTAATCATCTTCATTTATTGTAATATAATCTTTAAAGTTTTTAATTGAATTTGAATTGGAAATACATTTTTAAAACTATTGTGACATTTGTTGAATTTAATACATTTTTTAATCTTCAGGATCCTTTCTTTAATATTTATAAAATATTTCATTTATAATAAAATGTATTAATCGAACAGAGTTACAGAAATTTACAAATACCCAATATTGGATAATGATGACATATTCAACAAGACCTTATAAAATAAAATAACGAAAGCTAATATGGTTTTTTCACTAATTAATTTCATTGAAAGTGAATGATGCTTCTAAAAAATAAAAGTATGCGATAAAACTTAACACTTAAAGCCTTATTGACAGAAGGTAAAATTTGAACAAGAAAAATCGTATATATATTCTTATAAACCCTTTTCAATTCAGAAAGAAAGGGTAAAAAAATAATAATTTACTTTTGATACTTGTACCTTGAAAAATATTAGAGTTTTTATCATCTCAAGCCGAGGAATTTTCAATAAAATAATTTTCCACGGATTCTTCTTTTTCTTCATTCACATTCCTAAGATCGGAGCTATTCAGATCTGTTATTCTAATTCAGGATACTCAACACTCGTATGTCTCTTAGCGTAATCATTGTCATAGCATCCTGTACCTAGAATGTATTCAAATGTATCGATTGGGTCTAGATGGCATTTCAAAATAAATGAATGAAATATATGATATTGTAATCTAGGCTGTATAAAATGAATATAGAAACTAAACTGAAACGACTTTATAAAAGAAAATTTTTTAGAATTCCAGAATTCAATATTTTTATTGAATAATATTCATATTTTCGCCATAATTTTTTTTTCTTTTAAGTTACCTACCTAAAAGTTTAGTTAAGTTACATAAAAGTCCCATTTGCATCCATCCATTAGGGCTATTTTGGGACGGATGTTGTAAATTTGAGGGACGGTCGGATGACACGATGCGACCTGACTTGCGCTTCTCGGTCAGATTTCTGAGCGATGGGGGATGTTTGGCTAACGATTTCGGATTTCGTATTCTCCACGTCCGTACCCACGATGGATCTTTTGTGAATTCAGATTCCAAATCTTGAACTCCCTGCTCCGAAGCTAATATATCACCTCTAAGTCACGGTGGGTCTTAGCTACCTAACAGGATTTTTAAATAAATGTTGTAACCGACAAATCAGAATTCATAATTATTCCATTAGAAAATAATTTTGCTTGCATGGACAAAAATTTAATTTTGTTCGGGCATGAACAGTATAGTACGTGAAAAGATACGATGATGAAGATTTAAAAAAAATGATCGTGGAAAATAATTTGTAAATATATGTATATATTAAACTTATCCTTTTATAAATAGCTTAGTTAGATATAAAAAAAATGGAAATATGAAAAAAGAAGAAGAAAAAAAAAAAAAAACTCAAACATTCGATTCCCCATGTACTTATTTTTATTTGTATATTTAGAATACAAAAAAAAAAAAAAAAACGAATACAATTTATTGAAAAATACCCAGATCTTACCCCTATCATCAATTTTGGACACGTGATCGTATCATTAAGTGCTCCCCCCCCAAAAAAATGGCTATAGCAAGCTAATATTCTCAAAAAAAATTATGTATTATTAAATTTACTTTAACGATTATTCAGATTTTAATCAGAGAATCAGAATGATAAAATTATCATCAAAAACCCTTGCAAATTTATTACTAAGGAAATAACAATAGAATAAATAAAATATTACTTATTTTGTGAAATATTCAATAAAATATGAATAGGGGGGGGGGGCTTTATCTCCTTATTCAAATGTTCTCGTTTCCTAATAGGCAGATGATTTCCTTGACAGGCGATAGAAACAATGAAATAAGAATTCAATTTTTCATAGAAAAAATGATGATATCTTATCCAAAAAGCAAAAATTTTTGGTAAAAATGTTACATCTTATTAACTTGCCATGTTGTCGGTCTTCTGCCAATTGTAAAGCAAACTATAGGCTAAATGGACGATAGTTTCACCTGATGACTGACAATCTATCAATATCGTCGATATCTATCTTGATTTTTTAGTCGATCAACCTAAAATAGTCTGCAGAGTGAGATATCTTATTTATTTGTTACCTCATATCGTGAAAATGAATTGGTGAAAAAAAAAAAAAAAAAAGATACTATACTTCAGAGTATCATTTTTATTTGCCAAGCCACAGATACCAAATGGGATCGAAAATATTAAATTAACCGGGAAATTAACAAAAGCTCCGGAATAATGAGATTAATAAAAGCTTTTAAATAGCAAAATTTATGTTCCTTGCACAAAATATTTACTATTATACAGAAAATGATTCTTTATATAATGAATATTGCAAAATATAGTTCAAAAATTGAGAAAAAAAAAAACATCTCCCTATTTTACGCTTTGACATCTGAATTAATAAAGTGTTTGATCACTAAGGTTATCAATTTTATGAAATTTTATATATATATCTATATATATTTATAGTTTAACAAAATATTAATTAAACTTTTCCAACAGTATTTAATCATATTCAAAGAAACGACCTACTACCTAAAAACAAACACTTGACAAATTTAAACGGAGAAATAAAACAAACGTACTCACATTCTCGCTTCTAATAATAATTCTCGTCTATAATAGAAAAACTAAAACACACATTCAAAAGAACTAAAACACATGCAACTTCTAAAAATTTTTAAGATGATAATTTTTACATAATGGTACCATTAAATAATTCTTCTGCTATATTTTTATTTAATTAATTTTATTCAAGCTCTTAATCTTTAGTAATTTTTTAATCAATTTGAAAGTATGGAAATGAAACAAAGCTAGAAGTTTTATTTCATTTTTGTTTCAAAACTGGCAACATATATTGTTAATAGTAAAAACGGCCAAAATTAGGAGTTAATTTTTTAGCCGCTAACTTCAGAGCAATGGTAACTAACAAAAACATTAAATACAAAAGTTGTCCATCTTGGAAAAAGTTGTTGTGAGACGCTAATTCACCGAATTTGATATATTTTTCTATTTTTAATTGGAAAGAAGATATGGAAAAATGAAAATACCAATCCCCATCATTTCGACTCCCTTTGAGTTAGATATTTTACCAACGAATTCATTGAGATTTTAACATTTCTTATAACATATCCCAAGCTTGTAAAAATTCAATCAAAATTATTCTAGTTGTCCTGTTTAGAATATAACATGAGTAAAAGGTTAGGCGTTAGGTTAAACAATCTAACTTACAGACACAGAGAAAGAAAGAAAGATAGATAGATAGAGAGAGACTTAAACGTAATTCTGCACATGCGTGTCCGAAGAGAAGAAATTTTTGAAATTTACTTCAATTTATTTTACACGGAAGGTATATTATATACAGGCAGAAGCGCTAAACGACACACCAGTCTACAAAAGAGAGAGAGAGAGAGAGAACGAATTTTTTTATGAGATTCTGATAGGGATATTTTTGACATGAGTCTCGACGTAGGCAAGGGAATCTTAGGTATCTTTGAAAAGGATGTGCAAGTGTTAAGGAGTTTTATCCCTTCGCTCCTGACGTGGGAACCAAGGAAGTCAGCAATTTTTTAGAATGCGAATTAGAAATAATTAAATAAAAAAGTTGGATTTGGATAATGTTATTGCTAGAGAATGTTACAAAAACATAGTCGTAAAGTGCTCGACTACTTTCAATAATCAATCTGTTGACTTTGGGGATTACTTCGGTAATAAACGACAACCTTACACGATACTTCCACAACAAACTTGAGAACAATCATATTAAATTATTACCCGGACGTGGGTATAGAGGAAATTTTTTACGAGACGTACAGCAGGAAAAAGGAAAAAAGATGTCAAAAGTTAAGTGCTCTCCTCATCAATAAATAATTTTAAAAGCGATAAATTGTTAAACATTTTTAATTGATGCGATACGTTATAGATTATTGAAAAAAAATTTCAAGTTCTGTCCTACAAACTTTTTCTAACACGAAATAAACATATCTGAATAAATGCATTTTTCATCAAATATTTTAAATTTTTATTTTAAATATTTTTATATTAATCATTGAAAAAAATATTTTTAAGCTTCCAAAAATCTTTTGTACTTTGCCTTCTTAATAAAAAATAATAGACGATTCTGCTCATTCTGTATTTATCACATTGTAATTTATCATGTAAGAATCCATTAGCTGAAGCATCGGTAGTCAGCTCATCGATCTAGAATTTTGAATTAAAATTTTGCTTTCGAAGGATTTGTTTCCTAACTTTTCCAGGAAATTAATAATCATTATTTTTCTTTTTATGGTGAAGTGTTTAAACAATCGCAAGAATTTTCTCAATTTTATTGATCCTTGTAAATTACCGAATTAAAATACACAAGCTGTGAATATATATAAAAAAAATTAAAAACTTTTATCTTCCTGAAATATTACAAGGAAAGGAAATTCTGATTAATTCTGAAATGTATCGAGAAACAAATCATAAAGTGATAACTTATCTTGCCCCACATTTTGGAAACGGGCTCGTTTTGATACAGAAGTCATTATCAGAAGGAATGCTGAACATAAATCTTTTTTTAGAATAAAAACATACGAATGATATCGTCAATAGATTACAAAAAAATATGAATACAAAAATGCTTTCATTGCAGTTAAACTGTTTGATATAACAGTCTTCACAAACTTTCGCTTGAGGTTTCATAAAAATGAAAATTGATTTTTAAAGAGGTGTATTTATATTTTATAGAAAACGCACATTCTTGGAAATAAATAACTAATTCCGTCTTAAAATATTTATAATATTTTTTTTTTCTTTTTTTTACTTGCGAAAAAGAGAAAATGTTATAAACGTTAAAACATTCAAATCCGAAATATTGTTGAATTTTCAAATTTTTTACTTCTCTGAAATAGAAAAAAAATATATTTTTTCGGAACCTATAACTACTCAGCTCTTTGCTAAAATTAAAATAATAATAATACTAGTAATCTAAAATACGTTGTGCATTTTCTTCACTATACTATGAAGGTGAAACAAACCAATTACTGAATAAATGCGGGGGAAAGTTGCGGGAAAAATAATCCTATCGGTTTTATTTTCTTATTAATAATAGTAGCAATAGGATAGGAGAAATGGGATGAAGAAACCGGACCAACCCTCAGCGGATGCGTATGTAAAAATACTGCGGTTAAAAATAAATGAGTGCAGCAAGAGTATAAGTAGATGCGGCTAAATTCACCATTTTTAGTTTATTCTTTGAAATTGTTAATATAGTTGGAAAATTTAGAAGTCTTCGGATTAATTAAAACAATTGATATAAATAAATTTTAAAAAGTGTTAAAATTATTTTCAGAGACTGCATTGAACACTTACTTGAGCGACATTTACACTGAGAATCAGCATAAATTGTTACCTAAAATAATGGCTCTATAATTTCGAAAGCAACCAAAGAACATGCTACAACAATGTGCCGAGCAGAGTAGAATTAATTCACTAATGTTTTGCACGAAAGAAAATATTTGCGTTTGCTTGGATTTTATAACAACTACTTTTATTTTGAGGTCATAAATTTACTCTTGTGTTGTAATTGAACTAAAGAAGTGTAATGTTCTTTTGGATCTGATGAGATTTTGATGGCCTTCAATAATATTTAAAGAGTTTTGACAAGACCTTCATTATTCTTGTATGAAACGAATGACTTTATAAGCCTAGCTGTAAGGTCACTAGGGGCCATAGATATTATGCTGCTATTCTGTCCTAGTTTTTAAAAATCTTTCTTTTGTTTAAATTTTTATTTTGCTTTTTCTTAGGAGGATCTCAAGCTCGAGGATCGATTCCACCGAAGAAACATCTTGTAAGCGGGCCTGGTGCACGTTAAATTCGTCAGCGCCAAATGTCCTCCTGCTGGTATGGTGCGGGAATTTGGAGAGGAGGGTGTCAGCTCAAGTGCCGTCCTCGTCATCTAATCGCGGTTCAAAATTGCGAGGTCCCTCCCAAAATAGCTCTAGTGTTGCTTTAAAACGGGACGTTAATACAACTAAACTAAACTGATCTGATGATATTAATTTTTGACAGGGTTTTAGAAAGTTTTTGACATTAAAAAAAATTTTTTTTTAGCATTCGAATTCTTTAAAATAGGAATAAACCCTTTTCATAAAAAGTGAAATTTTATCTTTTTTTTTTTTTTCATTTGAACGAAGTAATAAAAAACTTAATAGAAATTAATTTTTTTGATGAAAATAAGAAAATGTCTGAATAATCTCTACTGACCATAATATCTTTAAAAAAATGAGTTCTGCAAAATTTTAAATTTGAAAGGGAAAATAAAAAGTGGAAGCTACAATTATTTAAAAAAAAAAAAATTGGACTAAAAACGAAAAATACATTTTTGGAACTACATCTGCCTGTCCTGTTTTTCGATTTTTTTTCAACAATACTATAAACATCATAATTTCAATTTGATATAAAGTAGCCCCATTACTATCAGATAACTTTCCACTCATAATTGCTTCCTCGCATGCAAAATATAGAGAAAGTATTGTAATTGTCAAATAATTCAAACTCGAGACTCTGTTGTATCTTTACGTCACACCTCCTTGAGATAGAAAAAAAAATTGGGGGAATTGTATCTTTTGTCTGTTTGTGACAAAGATAAACGCTTTGATCTAGACGGATGAAATTTAGTATATGATCATCACACCAAACTTCTAGATTTTTATCAAATTTTGAGCGAAATTCATTCAGAGAAATCTGCCTGTCTAGTAGTCCGGTTATAAGTTAACATGATAATTACGAAACGAAGAGAACTAAATGAATAAAATTGAATACTCTGAAAACTTTTGAATTAGAGTAATGGAATTAGGTACATAGATATTGCCCCAAAGTTGCAAATATCTATCAAACTTTGAAAGGAGTACATGAAAGAGATTTTTGGGGGGATTGGTTTCGTTTGGTCTATCCTTCCTGTGCATGCGCTGTCATGAAAATTGATTAATACAACGATAGATGAAATTTAGCATACAATTTTACTACCATAATTATATACGTATCACATTTGCGTCAAATTCGATATTTATTCGTCAATGAATTGACTGTCTGTCTAGCTATATGTTTCAGTGTGCATGACCATGATGGCCATAAATGCATCATGTCACGTAAGATGGATGAATTTCAGCACATGATTTATAACTAAAGTAGTAGATCCGTGATCAATTATGAACTCGGTCATGTAAAGGGAGAAAGTTCAGACGATAAAACGATGTATTTAAATATAAAATCATCCTATTTTGGAAATCTAAGAGAAAGTCGAAATAGCAACACTACTGATAATTATTTTTTGCGAAAAGCCGGCGTCTTGGCATAGGGGTACCGCGTCTTCCCCGTGATCTGGGCGTCCTGGATTCGAGTCCCGGTTTGGGCATGGTTGTTCTTCCGTTGTTCTATCTGTGAGATGTGTGAATGTGCCTTCCTGTAAAAAGGGGTTGTGCAAGCGAATGAGTGATGCGTGAGTAGCAAAGTCGTACTCTTGGCCCTAGTTGGCGCTACTATAAAAGCAAGAGGCGCTCCCCCACCGGCTTAAATCGCTGTCTTTGTAACAGCGGGTTTGTCCATAGCAAGTGTTATAAGAAAGAACAACAATTTTTTGCGAAAAGGTTGTTTTTATCAGTTGAAATTCTTTTATATAGCAAGAATCATAACCATATTTTCATAGAACCATAACATTTCTTTTCTCAACGCTTTTTTACTTTCTCTATATGTTGTACAGAGAAAATATAGTAATCGTCAAAAAAATTCGAACTTGACAGTTCCACGTTTTAGACTTCCCACAGTTCGAAAAACTCATTTTTGGAAAATGTCCGTTTGTCTGTCTGTGACAAAAATAACTCAAAAACGTTTGAGCTAGACGGTTGAAATTTGTTATACTGTCTTTACACCAAATTTGCAAATTTCATTCAAATGTTGACTAAAATTAGTTAAAAGGGCGACAATCTGTCAAGCTGTTGGGAAATAAGTAAACACGACAATTATAAAATGAAGAGAGCTAAACAGATGAAATTTAGTACACAAATTTAATATTCATAGTGTAGACATCTGTAAAATTCTGAGTTAAATCCAACAACAGATGGATTGTCTGCCTGTCTGTACTTTCATAAATATATGAACGCGATAACTCAAAAATGGAATGGCATAAAAATATCTAACGGATTTTGTGACTACAAATGCAGTTTTATGTCAAATCTTTGTTTCAATCTATTTAGAAAAACATGCCAAAACACAACTTCAATTTTTGGATACAATTAATTGCGTGTTAGGGATTTATGGCCAAAAAACTCACCAAAGATGACACGATAGATTCAGTAAAGACGTTAAATCCACATTTAAATTAATATTTCGTAACTATTGTGCGCCAATGTCATGCAAGAGGACCACTCTCGCTAGTTTACAGTAATAGACCTATAATTCAATTGAGTCACGCCAGTAAAATAATCTAGATATTAAAGCAATTTATTTACAAATTCATTTCATTGTATTACTAAGAAAACAACACGAAAAAGGAAAAATATAATTTTTCGAAAAATAAGGGTGCAGAACATATACACATCACCATTCATATTACGAAAATTACAATGACAATCACAATGGAAAGGAAAAACAATAAAAAAACAGTATAAATATATTTCGGTAATTTCTTCCGTGTTTTACCTGTACACGACATTAATTGAAAAAGATGTAACGAGAGAGTGCAATAAACGATTGATTGAAATTTTTACCTTTTTTCCCCGTTAATTTCTGTGTTGTAGTATTATTACGACATCCAAAAATTTCGCGTAACGGACAATTTGAAAACGGTTTTAACTTAAAAAAAATTCCTTTGCTTCATAAAATTAGTTTATTTATTTCAAACTAGCCACCTTAGCAACCAACTTGCTTGCTATGTACACTTATCAGAAAAAGTTTGCTTACAAACACGTAGCAAATATTCAATAATAATAATAATAATAATAACCCTATAAAAATTATGCTCATTTTTGCTTTTTATATTACTCAGATAATTTATTATATTATGATAAACATTTCGGAAATGAAATAAAGCACCTATGGAGATTAAAAAGGTCCTAAATATCAAAATCCTTTTAAGGGCCCTAAAAAAGCCATAATTTTTATTTCTAGACCCTAAAAAAGCCTTTTTCCTATTCTAAGGTTTTAATTTTACCCTAATTTTATTGACTGCTTTCTTTTTCTTTGGCGCAGGAGCTATAATTGGCTATACTTCCCTCACTTGAATTCCTAGATTTAAAAAAAATCACTAAGGTGAAAACTAATTCATCTATATGATGCAAAATCGAAAATTTCGTGGTGAATTATGATTTTTATAAAGTTTGCGGCGATTGTTTAATATGCAGAAAATAATGAATTAGTCCAATTATAAAAATAGCGGGGGGGGGGGGGAATGTCCTTTGTATTCCAGGTTGGATGCTCGAAGGTTACGCTGAAGCCTAACCGGGTTTGAAACGAATGCTTTTTGGCAGCTTTGAAAAGCATTGATATTGTTTATAAGTTTTTAAAATTTAATTTTTTATTAATTTTTTTTATAAATTTTAAAATTTAAAACATTTATGGGACATATTAGAACATCAAATTCACCATTATAACTTAATTTCAATAAATATGTTGAAAAAATTGATTATCATAGAGTGAAGAAACATTTTTTCAAAAGAATTCAGATCCAGACTGGTCCAATCCATGCCTAAATGACTGACGGTAGATTTAAGAGTTATACAACTAACAACTAAAGTTTAATTTATAATCAATGTAACTAATTTTTAAACCCTTTTTTATGTGTAATCAAATTTTTCTGATAGCTTTCTTTTTAATAGCTTTCTTTATTTCTTTATAAAAAAACAATATGCTTTATATTTTTGAAATTGTTACTAAAGTATAATGAATTAGTGAAAAATATAATGAATAAAAATGCAATTTATATCATTATTCATGTTTTTTAATTAATTCTTGAATGTTTGCTTTGTATTTGAAAGAGAACTTTTGTTTTTTTGTGTATATAAGTTATGTTTCAGGTACAATAAATATTTTGGACTGCTCTTGCACTTTAAGTTTCCTTTAGAAAAATGCTTGAAGCTTCAGATTCTGGCTCAAATATTTTAGATTAAGGTTAATAAATATTTCAGAAATATAAAAAAATAAAAAAGTTATCAAATGAAATAAAAATGTTAAAATAAAAATCAAATGAATCAAAAATCCTCAAAATGAATCTAAATCAAATGAATCAAAAATTCAATGCACTCGAGTGGCAACTTGATAGACTTTATAAAGATTTTATGATATGCCAATTAGATGCAATAGAAAGTTAGAAATGTCTAAATATGAGGTAAATATTTTAAACAAACAATAAAAGGCAATCAGATACTTTTGACGCCGTATTATTGTTGTTTTAATGTATGTAATTAAAATGTAATGTAAGGAATGTCTTAGAATGCATATTACTATCAATGGTAACGCAGTGTAAATTATGGGATCCTGCGAATTTACGGAAATTTTTCTAGTGGCCATATTCTCAAGTAGTAATATGGCCATTTTTATTTCATATTAAACTGTGATGAGCATTAAAAAAATAAAATAAAACGCGCATTAAAATACAATAATCACAATTCTTTCTCTATCTATCTTCTATAAGTTTATAAAAAGAATTTTTGTCCTATCGCTCACTTTTCACTTTCAAATTTTAAATTTCACAGAACACTATTTTTGATTTATAAAGGAGAAGTATAAATAATGTTTATTTTATTTTTTGACTTTATTATCTAAGTATATTTTAGGTAGATATATTTCTTGTTTTTCTGCCTTCAGAAAAAACAAATAAATTTCTTGGCTGTCCGACTCGTGAGCATCCAACATACAACTTGGCCGTGCGGAAAACATGGACTTTGGCAAAGCTTTATCGCAATCGGACGAACTGTACAGCAGCACGTAAAATACGAATAAACAAAAATTCATTTTTATATCTTAATATATATAAATTACGTGTCACGTTGTTTGTCTGCGATGGACTCCTAAACTACTTACCCGATTTTAATCAAATTTGCACACCGTGTGCAGTTTGATCTAACTTAAAAGATAGGATAGCCCTTTTTTTAAATTTTTAATTAGAATTTTAATTATTAATTAAAAACTCACTTTCCCGCCAAAAAAATCTTTTCATTTTTCCCATCGCCAAATGAGTACGGCTTCAGTTTTTTTCCCCAACAGTCATGAGGCTAGGCTTAAGATTTTTCGGCTGATTATTTGAAACGATTCTATTTATTTTCTTAATGTTTGATGCATTTAAAATTAAACATTGTTAATTAATCGATCTTTCAGATTCATTCTTAAGTACTTTTGAATTAAAATAAAACAGAATAAAGGAAATTAAAAATTTCTAATCTGCATAGCGTTACCCCAACTGGCGTAGAAAAACTCACGCATTTGCGTTACGTTTCGAATCCGAATGTTCGAATTATTTATGATCCTATCCGAAAACGTTTCTCAGGAATAAAATATCATTTTCCACAATTATTTTTTAATGCATACAATAAATTTGATACGTTGCAACGGATAAAGTTTCACGATCTTATGTTTGAATTTTGTATTACTGTGCACGGTGGCAATTCTCAGAAATAAGATATTTTATTTGAAAATGATTAATTACAAACGTTTTAACGGATCACTGATTAATATAACATACTAAAATTCTGCTTTTTTTTTAATTATAAAGAAGTTTGGAAAAATACTTGGAGGTGCACACGGATAATTATTACTTTTCGTTTTGAATGAATTCCGATTCTTTATCTGACTGTTTACTAAGAAAAATGTTGCACGGCAATAACATTTGTTACCTTCATTGAATTTTCAATTAAATGATTTTATTTCTTTTGTTAAGAATATCGTAAAAAAGGTAAGTGAACGAGCCAATAATAAGTTCATCTAATCGGATAATAAAAAAAATATTAACTCATTTATATGCTAAATGAAATTTAATCTTTTTTTATATAAATTATTGAAGATATGATAATAAAAAATGGTTACAATAATCGTTTCAGTTTTTCATTTCTTTACTAATAAACTGCATGTACGTATCAAGTTATGTCAGCTATCATCAACTCAGCTATCATTCACTTCAGCTACAATGCTTATCATTATTTAATAAATGTTTCTGAAACTGATTTCATTTTGTAAATGAATTTTGAATTATTGCAACAGACAAATGTATCAATGACGTAATAAATCTCATGGCAACTTTATGTGTGGAATATAGAACTTTTTTTTAAAAAAAATCTTTCATTTAAGCTGAGGAAGCCAGAATCTGTATCACTGAAGTTAGAGGATTTATTATACATCATAAAGGGTTTATACTAAGAAGGAAGGTATTAAGAAGGAACAAATTATTTGTTCAATATTTGACAGTCACAATTATCTGTTAGCTCCAAGCGATTCTAACAGATGGCGATATCTGTTCACTGGATTGAGTAACTATTCTAACAGATGGCGCTGTGTTAAAAATACCAACGTTTCACATAAGCTACAATTTAATGGCATAACCACCACGTGTTGCTGAGGCTAAAGTATAAGTTAAATTTATTTCGTAGTAAACGCAATACAATGAAATTCAATTGTTCTTACTTTTTCAATTTTTGGTATTAGCATAGCCGACCACGTGTTATTTAGACTGAAGTATAAATTGAATTCATATTATAGTAAAAGTAATACAGTGGAATTCTTCTTGCTTTTTAATTATTAGTGCTTCATTGTTCAACAATCTTTAATTAAAATGCATGTTTAAAACAATCGTTCTTATGGCGAAGTGTTGAAACACTTCGATTGGCCATAAACATGCGCGTACAATTGCAAAATGATCCATCAGCACAAATATTTTCTGAACAATTACTAGATATTGAGAACGGTAAAATAGAACTGTAACCAAATACGCAATGCATTAAACTGCCAGAAAATTTCTGCACTGTTCTTCAGGAAAAAAATGAATTGATTCAGAGTATTTTTCCGGATATACAGAGTAATTACTTGAATCAACTGGCTCAGTGATCGGGCTATTTTGGCAGCCAAATATGTTGATGTTGACGAAATTAACTTCCAAATACAACAGTTGTTACCAGGCGATCTGATGTCTTTTAAATCAATCGATACTGTTGTTGATGAAAATGATAGTGTAAATTTTCCAATTGAATTTTTAAATTCACTAGATATACCTGGAATGCCACCACATAACCTTCGATTAAAGATTGGTTCACCTATTATTCTCCTGCGTAATTTGAATCCACCACGATTATGCAACGGTACGCGTTTGGTCATCAAAAAGATCACCGGAAATATACTTGAAGCTACCATTTTAACTGGAAAGTTTAAAGGAGAAGTGGTCCTGTTGCCACGTATTCCGATGATACCATCAGAATCTATGATACCCTTCAAAAGGTTACAGTTTCCAATTCGTTTAGCTTTTGCCATGTCTATAAATAAGTCTCAAGGTCAAACAATGTCCATTTGTGATTTAGATTTGGAAAATCCATGTTTTTCTCATGGGCAACTATATGTTGCATGTTCACGTGTAGGAAAACCGTAAAATCTATTTGTGTTAGCTAAAGACAGGTTAACCAAAAATATTGTGCACCGATTAGTGCTAAATTAAATTGAAATTAAAAGTATTTATAATTCAAAATAATAAACATTATTGTCAAAGATTTAAAACTATCTATCCTACCTACCTCATTTATAAGTTTAAGTGTTACGTGTTTTTTACTAACAACTTTGTATTGTACTCATTTGTTACAAACTTGAATACAAAAAATAAAGAAATTTAAATTTATTTTTTTGTATTGATTTTTGCTCAATATCAACGGTAGTAGAAAATCAATCATGGAGGTCCCCATGTTTTTTTACATATGGCATCTGTGTAAAAAAGCATGGTGGTCCCCATGACCGTGTTCTACTACTGTTTCCCTTGAATAGTTTACTACTATGTAATATAACAAAAACCTTAGCCACAGCAACGAGTGGTCCGGGTCTGCTAGTATTAGATATAATAATTGTACTATGACTAGAGCTTTCGCGCAAGTTAGAAGCAATAAGCTGGCAAAAATTTATCGCAATTGGATGAATGGTACGGCAGTGCATAAAATACGAACAAACAAAAATTCATGTTTATATATTAGACTAGCAGACCCGGATAGTTTTAATCTTTGACATTATATATTAGGCTAGCAGAGACTAGCTTATATATTAGACTAGCAGATAGATAGTTTTAAATCTTTGACAATAATGTTTATTATTTTGAATTATAAATACTTTTAATTTCAATTTAATTTAGCACTAATCGGTGCACAATATTTTTGGTTAACCTGTCTTTAGCTAACACAAATAGATTTTACGGTTTTCCTACACGTGAACATGCAACATATAGTTGCCCATGAGAAAAACATGGATTTTCCAAATCTAAATCACAAATGGACATTGTTTGACCTTGAGACTTATTTATAGACATGGCAAAAGCTAAACGAATTGGAAACTGTAACCTTTTGAAGGGTATCATAGATTCTGATGGTATCATCGGAATACGTGGCAACAGGACCACTTCTCCTTTAAACTTTCCAGTTAAAATGGTAGCTTCAAGTATATTTCCGGTGATCTTTTTGATGACCAAACGCGTACCGTTGCATAATCGTGGTGGATTCAAATTACGCAGGAGAATAATAGGTGAACCAATCTTTAATCGAAGGTTATGTGGTGGCATTCCAGGTATATCTAGTGAATTTAAAAATTCAATTGGAAAATTTACACTATCATTTTCATCAACAACAGTATCGATTGATTTAAAAGACATCAGATCGCCTGGTAACAACTGTTGTATTTGGAAGTTAATTTCGTCAACATCAACATATTTGGCTGCCAAAATAGCCCGATCACTGAGCCAGTTGATTCAAGTAATTACTCTGTATATCCGGAAAAATACTCTGAATCAATTCATTTTTTTCCTGAAGAACAGTGCAGAAATTTTCTGGCAGTTTAATGCATTGCGTATTTGGTTACAGTTCTATTTTACCGTTCTCAATATCTAGTAATTGTTCAGAAAATATTTGTGCTGATGGATCATTTTGCAATTGTACGCGCATGTTTATGGCCAATCGAAGTGTTTCAACACTTCGCCATAAGAACGATTGTTTTAAACATGCATTTTAATTAAAGATTGTTGAACAATGAAGCACTAATAATTAAAAAGCAAGAAGAATTCCACTGTATTACTTTTACTATAATATGAATTCAATTTATACTTCAGTCTAAATAACACGTGGTCGGCTATGCTAATACCAAAAATTGAAAAAGTAAGAACAATTGAATTTCATTGTATTGCGTTTACTACGAAATAAATTTAACTTATACTTTAGCCTCAGCAACACGTGGTGGTTATGCCATTAAATTGTAGCTTATGTGAAACGTTGGTATTTTTAACACAGCGCCATCTGTTAGAATAGTTACTCAATCCAGTGAACAGATATCGCCATCTGTTAGAATCGCTTGGAGCTAACAGATAATTGTGACTGTCAAATATTGAACAAATAATTTGTTCCTTCTTAATACCTTCCTTCTTAGTATAAACCCTTTATGATGTATAATAAATCCTCTAACTTCAGTGATACAGATTCTGGCTTCCTCAGCTTAAATGAAAGATTTTTTTTTAAAAAAAAGTTCTATATTCCACACATAAAGTTGCCATGAGATTTATTACGTCATTGATACATTTGTCTGTAGCAATAATTCAAAATTCATTTACAAAATGAAATCAGTTTCAGAAACATTTATTAAATAATGATAAGCATTGTAGCTGAAGTGAATGATAGCTGAGTTGATGATAGCTGACATAACTTGATACGTACATGCAGTTTATTAGTAAAGAAATGAAAAACTGAAACGATTATTGTAACCATTTTTTATTATCATATCTTCAATAATTTATATAAAAAAAGATTAAATTTCATTTAGCATATAAATGAGTTAATATTTTTTTTATTATCCGATTAGATGAACTTATTATTGGCTCGTTCACTTACCTTTTTTACGATATTCTTAACAAAAGAAATAAAATCATTTAATTGAAAATTCAATGAAGGTAACAAATGTTATTGCCGTGCAACATTTTTCTTAGTAAACAGTCAGATAAAGAATCGGAATTCATTCAAAACGAAAAGTAATAATTATCCGTGTGCACCTCCAAGTATTTTTCCAAACTTCTTTATAATTAAAAAAAAAAGCAGAATTTTAGTATGTTATATTAATCAGTGATCCGTTAAAACGTTTGTAATTAATCATTTTCAAATAAAATATCTTATTTCTGAGAATTGCCACCGTGCACAGTAATACAAAATTCAAACATAAGATCGTGAAACTTTATCCGTTGCAACGTATCAAATTTATTGTATGCATTAAAAAATAATTGTGGAAAATGATATTTTATTCCTGAGAAACGTTTTCGGATAGGATCATAAATAATTCGAACATTCGGATTCGAAACGTAACGCAAATGCGTGAGTTTTTCTACGCCAGTTGGGGTAACGCTATGCAGATTAGAAATTTTTAATTTCCTTTATTCTGTTTTATTTTAATTCAAAAGTACTTAAGAATGAATCTAAAAGATCGATTAATTAACAATGTTTAATTTTAAATGCATCAAACATTAAGAAAATAAATAGAATCGTTTCAAACAATCAGCCGAAAAATCTTAAGCCTAGCCTCATGACTGTTGGGGAAAAAAACTGAAGCCGTACTCATTTGGCGATGGGAAAAATGAAAAGATTTTTTTGGCGGGAAAGTGAGTTTTTAATTAATAATTAAAATTCTAATTAAAAATTCAAAAAAGGGTTATCCTTACTTTTAAGTTAGATCAAAGTGCACACGGTGTGCAAATTTGATTAAAATCGGGTAAGTAGTTTAGGAGTCCATCGCAGACAAACAACGTGACACGTAATTTATATATATTAAGATATAGCCAATCCCGATAATTCGGTCAATTTCCTATTTTTCATATAAATCCATTTCTACAGCCTTTTATTTCAATTTTGTTGTTGTTGTTTCTAATCCCAGGTGTTATAGCTGCGCTGTACCACTTCCATGAAATCAAAGATCTCTAAAAAGTCCAAAAGCAATTGCGGATCCCTTAAAATCTCAAAGAATGCAATGAGATAATTATTTATTTTTATTCAGAAAATTTATTTAATTCTATTAAATATAATTCGAATGTAAATAAAAAAAATTAGACATCAAAAAATTTCTAAATATTGGTAGAAATTCAAATAATCAAAAATTTTGAAAACATCACCAAAAAATTCAATGAGTAAAGGCTAAGTAAAAATTGATATCTCTTGCAATTTATGTTAAATAATTGAATCTTAGTGTTCTGTGAAAATTTATCACAAATTGAAAAGAACTAAAATCTCTTATCGAATTCAATAGAAGATTCGATTTCTTCAATTCAGTAGCTAAACGAAACAAATGGGAGAGGTCTAAACAAAACTTTCACGCTTACTCTCTAATAAAAGTATTATTCCCCCCCCCCCCCGAAAAAATTCTGATCTTAAATTAGACAGAGAGCGTCTTCCATTGTATTGTCATATAATAGTTGCGAAATATTAAACTTTAGTATGAATTTACTATTTTTACTGAATCGTTGGCGAGTTATTTGGTGATTAATTGTTGGCGAGCTATTTGGCGATTAATCCCTGGCATGCGTTAATAGTATCCAAAAATCGAATTTGCGTTTTAAACAAGTTTTTTTTTTCAGTCGATTTAAATAAATATTTGACACAGAAATAACTTTATTGTCACAAAATCCATACCAAATTTTGAATCACTGTGCTTCTGAATTATCGTGTTTACATGCTTCTGAAAGCACCTTACAGATCGACAGGTAGTCAATCCGTAGCTGGATTTAGTTCAAAATTTGACTGATTAGTTTAGTTATATTAACGTCCCATTGTAAAGCAATACTAAGGCTATTTTAGGACGGACCTCGTAATTTGGTACCGCGGTCAGATGACGAGGACGACACCTGAACTGGCACCCCCATCTCCACACCACGCCACATCAGCGGAAGGACGTTTGGCAATGACGGATTTAACGTGCAACAGACCCCCTCGCACGACGGATCTTCGATGGAATCGGGCTCGAACCTGAAACCCTACGGTTCTCGAGCCTTACCACCAGGCCACCTCGGCCCCCAAAATTTGACTGATGTCTACACTATAGATGCTAAATTTGTGTACTGAATTTTATTCATCTAGATATCTTTACATCGTAATTATCATGTTATTCTAATAGCTGGATAGACAAACTTCCTCTGCACGGATTTTTCTCAAAATTTGATTGGACTTCTGGCTCAAAGCGTTTTCGAGTTATCTTTGTCAAGACAGACAGACAAAGGGCTTTTTTCGAACTCGTGGAAGTCTAAAATGCGGAGATTCGTCAAATTCGTCGAGTTTCAATTTCTTCACGATTCCCAAACTTTCTCTATGTTACGTATACAAAAAAGTAAAAAAGATAAATTTATGAAATTAAGTATTATGAGATTATGATTTTATCTCCAGAAGTAGATCCTAATGCAATTAAATCTTAAAAATCTCATAAAAATAGACTAAAATATTGTCAATCCTTTGATGGTCAATAAAAGAAACTGAGAACTTTTGTTCATATCCTAAAAAATTGTTGGTACTTTTCCGTTAGCCGGGCGCAAATGTCGCCAATTGTGAACCAAACGTGAATTTGGCGGAACTCTACATTATTTAGCGATTTTTCGCTTGCGCTCGGCTAACAGAAAAGTACCAAATTGTTAAAAATGAAAGAACAATTAGGTTCAGTATTTGAATAAAAAAGGAAGATTAAGAGAGTGAAGAATCTTACTAAGCTAATTATTACTTAATTTATTTTAATTAAAAGTAAATTTAATAATTATGAGTTATTTTGAAGTTAAGTTAGAGAAGTTTTGCTTGCCTCCTTCAATCGGTAAACCTCTACCGCCGAATCTGTTCGAAATATTTAATTAAATGCAGGAGGCAGTATATAGAAGAGCTAATTAAATCTGTGTAATTGATCTGTTGTTGCCAAGGTCTGCTGGATTATTTAAAGACGAAAATAAAAACTTATCATTCAGTTTAATTATTGCACTGATAAAGCTTAGTCATAAACTGTTTTTTTCCATGCCGCGAAAAGGAAATCTTGTTATTCTGAAGTTGACTCAAAAGAAGTTCATAAGAGCTAAAAATTTTGTTCCAAGTAAATGAATTTGTGGAATTAGGAGAATAGCTTCATTTATCATTAAATAATAATAATAATAAAAAAAACATGCATGAAGGTTCCCCTTTTATTCTTTTGATTTTTTTCTTTCACAGACGTTATTCGATAGTAATAACTAACTTAGTTTTAATAAAATGTATTTTTACTCAATGGAAGAATGGATAAATATTCTCAGTCATCATAGCCTATGCAAAAAAGTAACATTGAAAATAGAATAATAAAAGATTATAATATGATAATGCTGCACCGCAAATAAAGTGACCAAAGGAATAAATAACTGATATAAACACACACACACACACACATACTAATCACTTCTGACAACTATTAGGTTCACTTAAGTATTGGTTATATCTGATTTCGGATTAATTGATTAGATTTAAATTAAAATCCACGATTCCACCAAAGTGATAAATTTTAAAGTCGTATTAATTTAATCGTCTTTCTTAAGTTATCATTTTATGTACATAAAACTTTCTAATAGAGACCAGTTTCATAACATCATAGTGCTATTAAAAATGAAAATGTCGGTTCATATGTCTTCTAAATCTTTGTATTATAGCTTCATATTTTTATTTTCCCGTTTACGAAATATAAAATTAGTCTTGTAAGCGTCAAAAAATTGGTATTCGATATTTTTACTTATCTACACGCTTCAGATTCACGCAAAAACATATTTCTAGCATTATATCTCTCCGTTCATCCGACTGTCCTTGACAAAGATAATTCAAAAACATTTTCAGCTAGATGGATGGAATTTGGTACATGGCTATCATACCAGATTTGTAGATTTTTATCAAATTTCGTGCGAAATCCATTTAGAGAAAGTCAAACTATCTGACTTTTCGAATATAAGCTAACATGATAGTAGCAAAACGAAAGGAGAAGGATGAAATTTGGAAAAGTGATTTAACATAAAAAAATGTATCAAATTTTGTACTTAATTTGTTAAGGGGTTTATCATCTGCCGGTCGGTGTTTTCATAATCACGTAAAAGCACGAGCTCAAAAATTTTTTGACATATGAAATTTGGTATATAATTTTGTGACTACAATTGCAATTCTATGTCAAATTTTGGATTCAATTGGTTTAAAAAAAATCGCGTCGAAAACACAAATTGGATTGTATATTATTATTAATATATTTAAAATTTACCAAAATTCAGAAAAAAATTCTATGTATATTTAATTGATATTAGTAAAAAGATTTATATATATATATATATATATATATATATATATATATATATATATATATATATATATATATATATATATATATATATATATATATATATATATATATATATATATATATATATATATATATATATATATATATTGAAACGGTATAAAATTTATTTTTGTGCAATTATATTTTTGGAAAGTTATCACAGAAAAACGTCAAAATCACGCTTAATTTTTAATTAAAATTCTAATTATAATTCAAAAAAATATCCTAGCTACATATTCCTACCCTCCAAGATATATTTATTTCTGAATTTGATGTGTTGTAGAGTGCCAACACACACTCACATTCACGCACACACTGCTAACGATTTTTGGGGACCAACCAGCTCATTAGAACTAATGGTGACTAAACTTTTCAATTAAATATTTTATTTAATTTGATCCTAATGGATTTCTCAACAAAATATTTTAAACTCTTACAATTATAAAAGTCTTACACGGTTTTGCTCATTGCACTATGCGTTTCCCTAATTTTTCACTCAACTGTTCTAAAATTTGATTTTTAATTAGAAATGAATGCGATTAGATTTCAATTAATACAAAAACTTTTCTGCTGAAACTGTGCAAAAAATTAAAACAGCCTTTTATTGCAGTCAAACTAAACATTTTTTTTTTCAAAAAAAAAAAAAAAAAAAAAAAAATCAGAAAAGTGCATCGGTCAGCATTGAACTCTGACATCTACTATAAAATATTTTTTTTCTAATTTATATATCATATTGAAGGATCATTATACGAAAACTTATCTGGTTTATCAAAAAATTCTGTTTCCATTATTAATTACAAAAAGCTTAAATGGCTTAAATAAAAATATTTTATTTTTTTCAGTCAATAAATATAATATTGAAGAAAATTTGAAATCTAACTATTATACAATCGTTTGATCCTATGAATCCATTTCAGTAAAATACTTTTCACGTTCCGACTTTTAAATAAAAGCAAAAAATAAATTTAAAAAAAAAGCGTTTTTCAGTCTTTTGTTGACTGAGTCATGAAGTTTTGAATCTTACTGTTTTAGAGCAATTAAAAATTTCATTAGTTAAGGCCATTCAGCCTTAGAGAAATTCCGGTACTCATAAGTGTAAGGAGAAGTCTAAAATTTTGCATTTTAGTAACATGGAGATATTTAGATATTTATACTAAAATCAGTTTTTGTCAGAAAAATGAACTTGTTTCTATTGGTATCTCAAGAATATTTTATTAAAAATGATTCAAAGAATCGAGAGCGTATTTAAAAATTTTACATTCTGAAATTCATCTGAACATTTATTGACTTAAACTGCATAAAATATAATTATCTACTTCATTCAAGTATTTTTATGAGTACACATGTTACTAAAGGTTTAGAAATTAGTTGCTGCCCTCCCTTGAAGGGGATAACCTGTATATATTATACCAGGCTTGCATTAAATAATACAGAATTATTGAATTAATTATATAGATACTTGCATTTATTGCATTCTTGCATTTATTTTTCGACAAATTATCATGCTCCATATTTATTTTATTTCATGCAGAAATGTCCTGAAAATTCAACTTTTCTCAGTTTATTTTGTATTGAACGTTAATTTAACCTTTGATTTAAACTAGTTGTCAGTGTGGTGGCAACACGTTGATCAAAGCTATTTTTCTCATACAAATATAATGTGTTCATGCTGGTTGAATTTTATTTTGTGCAAAAAAATATTGTTGTAAAACATGCTCAAAACTCCACAATACTTGTATGAGGTTTTGTACATGCTGGTTTAATTTTATTTTGTCCAAAAAATGTTATTGTAAAACATGCTCAAAACTTACACTATTTTTTTTTTTTTTGTAAGTTATAATGGAAATGTTTTTTAAAAAATCGCTCCGACATGCAGATTTCCATTCTCCAAAGTATATATGGGCCTTGTTTGGTAGCTCTCGGTCAATCAAGCGATTTAGCCGCAGAGAGCCAACACACACACACACACACACACACACACACACACACACACACACACACACACACACACACACACACACACACACACACACACACACACACACACACACACACACACACACACACACACACACACACACGCGCGCGCGCGCGCGCATTTTTTTTAATTATAAGTAAAGACTGAAGCGAGAAACTCTGTTGCACCACATTTTAATACTTCAAAAGCTCTTAAAAAGCTAGAATATTGCCTAAAATGATTTTTAAAATCACAGAAAGCATATTAAAAATTTTAAAGCATATGATACAAAATTTATTTCGAAAGCAGAAATATTCAATCACAGCATAAAATTGGAAGACAGTAGTTTTCATTCTCCTTCGGAAGTTTATAAAAAATTAATTAAATTTTGTATGATTTTTTAAGTAAGTAACAGGAAGCCTCAAAATTATGTTCAAGTTAAAGTGTTATTATTTATTTTTTCGTATTAATAATGTAAAACACCTGAAATGTGTGAATTTAAATAGTTGCCCTTTCCTATGTTTTGACTAATTTAAATGTCGTTTACTAAAACAAATCTTTCCTGGTTGGTTATCACAATACTACGTATGTGTAAATGATTCATCTTAACTTATAATGAATGTGCGCTTGTGCATCGACGATAAACAGGTCAAACCGTCTGATTTAAAACAACCAAACTTTGTACAAATGTATTTTAAAAGGTAAAAATGTGTACTTTGGAGAGATTTTTTGAAACTTTAATTAGAATTTTTATTAATTAAAAATTAAGTGAAATTTTAGCGTCTTTCCCACAATAATTTCCAAAAACATCACAGTATAAAAAGGATTTTTTTGCATCATTTTAAATTATCTTTTCAATGATATTTATTATTAGGTTGTATATTTTCTCAGTTTTTCAAAAACTATCTTAAACATATTTTCCGACGATATATTTCATACAATATAAAAATAAAATTTAACCAGCACGAGCACATTGTGTTTGTAGGGAAAAAAATTAGCTTCTATAAACGAATTTCTATTAGCTGACTAAAGCTCAAATTAAAAGATCGAGTTAACTCTCACTGCAGACTAAGTATAGAAACGTATATTTTTAACGCGTATCTGTAAGAAATAGATAAATATGAAACATATTTTCTGGAAAAATAAGTGCAAGAAAGAGATTTTTGTCATACTTAAAATATCTGTATTATTAATTCAATCATTATGTGTTATTTGAGGCAAATATGGTTTAATATATACAAGATATCCATTTTAATTGGGACCAACGGTTGTTTTCTAAATAATTTATAAAAGGCATATACTTCTAAGATGAAAATTGGACTAAATGAAGTAATGAATGCTATTTTATGAATTTTCAGCCGATAAATAATTTTGCTGAATTACAGATTTTATATGTTTATACAGATTCCTGGTCCTATGTGTTATATTTAGTAAAATATATTCTGAAAAACTGATATTTTAGAAGACAAGAAAGATCCATTCTATATATATTAAAATTGAGGGAGAGATTAAAGTTTAATCATTACTCTCTTATAAAAGCACGCGACTTTAAAGGATTTCCTTTTAACCTCTTCGTCGTCCGTAACGCTTCTAGGGCGTTCAAGTGAAACTTCTGCAGGGCGGCTGTAACGCGCATCAAGCGTTCTTCTACATTTTAAAATTTTTAAACGTTTAAAATGCTTTGTAAATGTTTATATGTTTGAGTTTTTATTTTCGTTTGTTCTAATCTGTACAGTGAAAGTAATCTGAACAGAGATATCTCTACTATGCTAATAATATTGTTACGAAATTTCCGGGGTTCGTTTGGATAGTGGGGGTTATATGGTGTGAAGAACGCTCAATCACCAGGCGGCAGTAGAAAATAAAACAACGACGTTTATTTACACGAAGACACACATTACAGCACAAAGACACACATTACAGCACAAAGACACACATTACAGCACAAAGACGACAACTATATACAGCACAGAAGACGATTATCTTCAGCTGAGACGTGCAGCATACAACAGACTCTACTGCAGACAGTAGCAAACAGCTTAGTTCAGCACTAGCTTCACTCCGTCGCTGCTCCGCTTATCTCTGGAAGGCCAGTTCTTTACCGTCGGTTCCGACTACCCTTCGACTCCACTGGTCCACGACTACTCTTCTCTGTCGCTTCCGATTGCGAATCAATTCACGACCACTCCCGGGCAGCTGCAGCTCCTTTTATAGGTCTCAGGAGGCGGGGCTAGAAACCTCTCAACCAATCAGGAACGTTCGAGGCGTATCGTGGCTTCTACTGGACGGATCAGGAAAATTCTCGTTGTTTCGTGTATAATCTATTTTGGCGCCAAAGTCGCCAAATACGTCGCCAAGTCACCAAATGTTCGCCAAGTTTGTCGCCAAGCTCTGGGATCTCCTATGGAACCAACTATGCTGGGAAGCCGCATCACAGATTCGTAACAATATATACTAATATAATGTAATTAGTATACAGTGATATATACTAATCTGAACAGAGAAAACAACACGAACGCAGCGAAAAACAGAGGACTGCTGGGGAGAAATTTTCCCGGACAGGAAAAGACAGCGAAAGAATTAAAGAAGATAAGACAATGAGCGCCCAGAGTTTTCTCAAGTCTGATTAGCCTAAAATTATGAAATAGTTGATTGTCCTAAAATAGTGATCTTCAAAACTTCATAACACGGTCAGATTTGATCTCATAAGATAAAAACTTTCATTTTAATTTATAAGTAAAAGTATCAAGAATATTTCCATGAATATGATTCTCAGGAACAACAAATTGCATGAAACTTACAATTCATAATTTTTTCAGAAGCGCTTTTATTTATTGCAACAAAATAATATATTATTTACGTCATTCATATCATTTTGAAAGTAAAATTTAAAACTGAATTCTATGATTTATCAGAAAATTTTTTATTGAATCATTCTTTTCAATGTGGAATAAATTATATAAAATATACTACAGTGCACATGAAAACTTCGATGCCAAACGATTTTGTTTTCTGTACTCGCGCTTAAAAAATATGTTTGGTTTCAGCAAAAAGTTATTGTGATTGAAATTTAAGCACTCTCACTCAAATTGGAAGTCCTAACATTGAAGAATAGAAAATTGAAACCATACAATGAACAGAACTGAATAAGTTTTCTATAATCGTAAGAGCTAAATTACTATCAAAATTTGCTGCTTTAAAATAATTTACTGAAGAAGCTACGAAGCTACATAAAATATTGGAATTTTAGCAAGGATTAATCCCAGCAAGATACCTAATCACCAAAGGAGAATAGTAGTTAATACTTTATTAATCCTCGCGAATCTTCAATAAAAATTTCCTTATGTTGCATAGTATTTGCAAGAAAATTTTGTTATTAAAAATCAACTCAATTGTTTAAATTTCAAAAAAAAAAAAAAAAAAAAAAAAAAAGCGTTTTTGAGATAAATATAGATTATCCTGTCTAGATAAAAAAAAAATGGGGAGGGGGGCTTAGTTTGAATATAAAACCTTTATCAAACATACCATATTCCCTTTTGACATAAAATACTTTTTTTTTAATTTAAAGTAGAATATTTTGTAGTAAAACAAGAATAAAATATTTTGTTGCTTTTCCTAAAGGACATTCCAAAAACACCCAAGTAGCTAAAAAGTATGTTGATTTTGTACAATAAAATGCAACATATTAGTACTATTGAAGTATATTAGTTCAATTAAATGGACATAAAAACTTATAGAAAATATTTTTCTTTCGTCTTTCTAGCGATCGTTCCATCCCATAAGAGAGCAGACCTTAAATTCTATCCTCGTATTAATAAAGTTTCTATCCTACGTCAAGCCCATAACTGGAGAACTTGGTTGTATATCATTCCAATGACTTGGAATTCTTTAGTATTGATAAAATAGAAACGCATAAAAAAACTTTTATTCTGAACATCAAGAGATATAAAAAGCATCATGATTATTATGAAGACGGAATTATTCAAAAGGGAGGGACGAGGAAACAATAGCCACGTGGAAAGAAAGACTGTTCAATGAACTAAAAGTAAGCGAAAAACACAAAGAAAACCGAGGCATTTTGTTGGTCTTTTTGCCTCAAGGGAATATTTTTATCACACTAAATACTATATGAAGTCAGATAGAATTTTTGCTTTTTGAGATTTGGAAAAAATCTAGAGAAGCATTTTTGTACTATTATAAGAATAGTTTTAATTACTTTTATAAATTAATTCAAGTTCACAATCTAAAAAAAAGTGACCTAAAAAATAAAGATGCTTAGAACTAACAATTATGACATAAAGAGTTATGACTTTAAAGAGCAGTCAATGATATGATGTGCAGTCAAAATATGAAATGACTGGGCATTATGTAATTGTTAGAACAATTTTCTCGTAACTTTGGAAGTAACACGTTTGATGATTCAATAATCATTTACATTTTACATCAGATTTTCTTCATTTTTCAATTTTATTTGTTAAATTACATAAGGCTAAGTTTTTTCGTTCTTTAGCAATCTTTATCTTTTAAAAAAATATTATTCTCTTTATGTTCGTTAGCATTCTTAGGTTAAATTCAATCTAAATTATAATGATTCGTTTAAATATATTTAATGCTCGTTGTTGCATTATTTTTTTTATTTTTTATTTTTCACAGTTAAAAGAAATTTAAAGAAGATTCCAACCTTTTATCATCATAGACATACTATCAGAATTATCATAGTATATTAATGTTTAGCCTTAAGTTATTTTTATTTTATTTTCCTTTCTAAAAGTAAATTAATTAGTAAAGTAAAATTTGCTTAAAGATATTTTGAAAAAAAAGTTTTAAAACTGGAAAAAAAAGGTTTGTACAAAAATAAATAGAAAACTGTACAGCAAAATTAATTTTTGG
This sequence comes from Argiope bruennichi, assembly GCF_947563725.1. Lineage (NCBI taxonomy): Eukaryota > Metazoa > Arthropoda > Arachnida > Araneae > Araneidae > Argiope > Argiope bruennichi. Next base: position 66,382,657 of record NC_079154.1, read on the forward strand.
AATTTGGAAGTAAAGTAAAAACTATTCTTTGTGCAATAGCATAATTATTAAGTTATTGAGGAAGACATTGAAATTTTGGTTATTTTTAATAATGAAATTTAATTGAAGTTTGGAAAACCATTTCTTAATGAGAACCTACTATGAAATAAGTACATTCCGAATTGGATACTTCAAGTTCCAACGGTTGTCTTGTAAAGAGTACTAAATGCTTTTTTTCATCACGCATGTCGCATGGCATTGATATATTATACATTTGAGTTTTATAATACTTTTATATCATGACATCTCAAAAAGGAGCTATAACAATGCATTTATAGAAAATTGCATAAAATCCAAGCAGAGTAGATGCAAGCTGAGATTACAATATTTTCTCTTTGTAAATACCAAAGACTGAAAACAAACTATTTAATTTATAAATCAAAGAATTCTGAAAAAACAGTCATATCGATTGTGTAGATATTTTAATCAATGCTGCATATTTCGAATTTGCATAATTATAATATCACTGGATTTTATCCTTTCAAAACGGGCAAAGAATAATTTTTGAAAATTCCTTTTAAAACTACTTTTCTGCCTAAAACTGCTTTTTAATCTATTTTTCCGATTCATAAGGCATTCTTTTCGTTAATGAAATATTTCGCAACAATATAATGGAAGAAATAATATTTAAAACAACAATTCAAAATAATATTTATTTTTTGGTAAGATAGCAAAGTTATTGATTACAAATAAAAACATCCTGTTTTAAATTTTTATTTTCACAAAATTTAGCATTCTAAATCGAATTCAAAGGCGTAGACTTTTTTTTAAGCCCCTTTCTGACTTTCTTGGAAAATATTCATATTGACACAAAAGATTAGCTTTGAAAACATCCACATTCTAAATATGCAGAAGTTTACAAATAGATCCGCTTTTATTAACTGAGTGCAGCTGCTCCCACAACTATTCGAAAATCTTTGAAAGTTTTTGCAGTTTTTCAGTTTTGCAACAAATGCCATCTTGGAACGAGTTTTCAGAATATACTGAAATTTTTATTACTCTCTTAACCTATGCAAAATCTTTTCTTTAAAGAATTCGAATTTCTAGTCTGCAATTTTGGCATCAAGCAATTTATAGTATTGTCGGAATAAAAACAATATCACATTAAAGCTATAGTTAATAATAAACTTAAAAATGTATTTTTTTTTGTAAAATCACATGGGTATTATTAAAATATTTGTATTAATTATTTACAGTTTTTAGATTTTGTTGCTAGCGGTACATTACCGATTTCCGGATTTGCGGAAATATGGATGAAATAGTTGAACCCAAAGTTTTTTACCTTTGAGCAATTCAATTGGTTAGAAGAAAAGTGGTTTAACATATATTATTTAATAAGTATTGAAGCTTTGTAAATAAAATAAATGGAGGGGAAAAAAGAAACAAGCGGGAGAGGAAACTTTTTAAACGCATGCCTTCTAATAAAGGTGTTATCCTAGAGAAAGCCTTGCGTGACACTGACGTACAATAGTTACGAAATATTAACCTTTAGCTTAAATACAGCATTTTTGCTGAATCTATCATGTAATCCTAGGCAAGTTAGATATAACACATGGTAAAGAGCTGCTCTTTACCATGTGTTCTATCTGTTAGGCGTGTGAAAGAGCCCCCTGTAAAAAAGGGTTGTGCAAGCGAGTGTATGAGTGTTACCTTCATATGAGCTAGAAGTCAAACTTTTGCCCTCGGGTGATCAGGGGCCTTTAACCGCAGAAGTTACTGCACAAACGTGGATTAAATGGCAAGTGTCATAAATAACAACTACAGTAAAATATAGCGATAGAAATCACCCATCGAGTTCTGTAAATGGAGTTCAGAAAAGTGTATAACGGAAAGCAATGTTTTATTCTATGCGAATGCCAGAAAAATATAAAACACAAGTTATAAACACACCTCTAAAATGTTCATAATGAGCAGCATTTGTAGAAACTATCAACAGAAGCAGACAATATATCGCTAATTAGGAAACATGTATAACGATTAGCGTAAATAGATGCATAACTCATTCCACTAACAAAACTTGGTGACTAGTTCGTCCTCAGAACTGCTCGATTTACACTCATGTCCATAAATTAAGGATAATGTAAGTTCAGGAAAAGAGAGTCAGAAGCAAAACAAATGTGACTTATTTGTAAAGCTTATTTATTAAACAAAAGGTAAAGAGCAAAAAAAGATGCTATATGTTTGATATCATTAATAAAAATTGCAATTTTTTGCTCCCTGGTGCAAATTACAAAAACTTATTTACTAAAACCAATATTACATGGTTGGTATGATGGTTAATACATATTATGTCTCCCGGACGATGCAATACAGTCCGTACAACGCCTAGGCATGCTGAGTATCAAATTATCGATCTGATTTTGGGGAATATTACACCACTCATCAAGCAATTCTCTCTGAAGTTCCGGTAGACATGTAGAAGGTGGTTGACGGGCTGCAACTCGTCGGCCAAGCATGTCCCACACATACTCTACTGGATTCAAGTCCGGTGAGAATGCTGACCAGTCCATACGGGTGATATCCTCCGATCGAAGGCATTCGTTTAGGATGTTTGCACGGTGAGGACGGGCGTTGTCATCCATAAACATGAATTCTGCGCCCCGAAACAAACGTACATGTTGTTCCAGATTTGGAACAACATGTACGTACCGATAGATTTGGCCTGTCATAGTTCCAATTTGAACATGCAGGTCAGTTCTGGAAGCCAGAATAGTTCCTCTCCAAACGAGCAATCCTGCACCACCGTAACGGTGTCGTTCAATGATGTTTTCTTGGTGGTAACGGGTACCTGGCGCTCTTCATATGAAAGTCCGACGTGAATTAGACTGCAAGCTAAACTTGGACTCGTCGGAAAACATCACACAAGTCCACTGTTGCGGTGTCCACAATTCATGCTCTCTACTCCAGGCTAACAGCAGGCGACAGTGGCGCTCTTCATATGAAAGTCCGACGTGAATTAGACTGCAAGCTAAACTTGGACTCGTCGGAAAACATCACACAAGTCCACTGTTGCGGTGTCCACAATTCATGCTCTCTACTCCAGGCTAACAGCAGGCGACAGTCAGTTGCAGTAAGTGGAACACATCTGATAGGTCTACGAGCATGTAGACCAATCTGCTCTAAGCGTCTGTATACGGTCTGTCTTCAAACTGCCGTACCAGTGGCTGAAGAGAGCTAACTAGACAGTTCTGATGCTGTGTTCCATCTGTTTCTTTTGGAGTAACTGCCAAATACCGGTCCTAATTCGGCACTGTAACTCGGGGGCGACCTGTGCTGTAACGTCTACTTACATTACCATCATCTTGGAATCGTTTTCAAAGCCTGGAGATGACACTCTGGACGATTCCAAATTCCTTGGATACTTCCAGCTGAGTACCCACATTCCAGACGGCCGATAATTTACCACGTAAAAATTCATCCAAATGCATCCTTTGTGTCATAACTATTCGGTTATTGTACTGAAATGCTTATAAAGCGCTTGCGAACAATTTTACTTCTTTGCTTGTATTCCGTATACATCCCTTTCTTACACTCTCGTCATTGCGACGTACTATCGACGTCATCTGGTGGCTTCCTGCAATTTGCATATGATTTTTGAAGATGTGTGTAGTCATTTTACGGGTGATATATGTATTTTAGAGTTCGATTTCCGCTTGACTCTGAATTATCCTTAATTTATGGAAATGAGTGTATACAGTTACCCTGTTGAGCGTGGCGTCACGAGGAATTCTCTAAAGGAATATCTAGATCTCGGTTCCTAGTAGAAATAGGGCCATCATTCTTTCATTTTTTCAATAGACATTAAATTCTTCTCCAAATCAGCAATGTCGGAGATTTTGAATCATTCATTTAGCATGCATTTGGATTCTTTATAAATCTCTTTTTTCTTACCATAAGGGAAATTTCAGTACTAATTCATAACAATATTAAAAATATACATTATGTACAGACTCGAGAACAAGAATATTAATATGTTATTTCCTTCATGGTCAAATTTTCTATGATTATTTAAAATATGGTAGAGAATATCGACCGAATTAGTAAATGATTGATTTCTACTATTAATTAAGGTTTGGATGTTATACACGAGAAAAAAAATCGGCATCGGTCAAATAGTTAAAAAAAAAAAGCGGCATCACCTATTTTTTTATTATGCATTGTATTAGATTATTACTTCTTACTTTCTTTGTATCTGTCATCCCTTGATTATTTATACTGTTGAAATTGATATTCAATTAAAGGTCATAGTTTGATTTTTTGCACCTTGCGACATACGCAATATAGAGACTACGGGCCAAGGAGGAAGGTATAAATATACCGGGCATCAGTTTTATGGGTGTCATTGATGCAAAACATTAGTATATTTACATTTTTTTCCGAAATAAAATAGCATAGAGAGAAGGAGGAATAATAACATGCCACTGGCGCCATCTATATTTACTAAACACTAATGACAAATGAAGTTTTAAAAAATTATATTATGCTCCTGATGCTCGTTAATCTCGCTACGCCATCAGATATAGTTTGAGAGCAATTATTGAAGCTTTTTATTGGCAATTCAAACTAAAATTCAAACTAAAAAAACACCTTTCAATGATCGCAGAACATATTGAATCATGAAATACAGAGTGTTATATATATATATATATATATATATATATATATATATATATATATATACTAGCTGCCTTTGGCGACCAGCTGGTTCGCTGGGATTAATGTTTCTAAAAATTAAGTGTTTCGAGAAACTGTGTCTAAATGATTTTCTCAACAAAGTAGTCATACATTATTAACATTTATGACTTGGAATTTGCACATGCCATACTGGGACCTATTTCTAGGTACTGTGATACTTCTGCTATTTATTTTTTAATTAATTATTTCCCAAAATATTTAATTAGATAGCATAAAATAGCACTATTAAAATTGTAAATCTCCGTCATCTATCTTCTAAATTTCATGGTATTATACTTTCAGTATTTTTTTTTTTTATCCACTTTGTAAAACTACACAAATATTAACCCTCTAACTGCGTAATTTTTTAAAATCACTAATTAGATGCGATGTTTGCAAATAAATTCAAATATTTTTCAAACAAAGTGAACTGATACTATATTTTACACGATAATAATATGATATAATAAAAATCTGTAATCGTAAAAATAAACATTCTAAACTCCAAAAAAAGCGAGATGGAGTAGAAAATGAACAGACTGTCAACCTCCGGAAATCACGGGATAGGAAGTTAAACAAAATCCTTCTTCTTTGGCTTTCAAAAATGGAAAAAAATCACGCTATGAAAACAGTTTGAACTTCAAGGCAACAGTGTAATCTGTTGTTAAAAATTAGGTAATTTTTTTTATTTAAATTGGCAAAATTCAAAAAAAAAAAAAAAAAAAATGTATTTTTATTAAACTGATATAATTTAACGCACAATTTTTTAAATTTTGAAACGGCGTATGATTACTTTTAATATTTTCGGAAAGTATGGAGGAAAACTCCAAAATTCATCTTAACTTTTAATTAATTAAAATTCTACTAAAATTTTAAAAATTGCTCCGAAATGCACATTCCAAGCCCGCAGGATATATTTGTGTCAAATCTGGTGAGTCTAGGCCAAACAGCCTGACCTGTAGAGGGCCAACACACACACACACACATTATTATTAACAAGGGTTGATTTTGAAATCTTCAATGGTGCTGCCAAGTTTTGAAAACTTATTTTCTCTTATGACCATTTCCACTGATTGCAATAGGTTATTATTTAAAATATTTTTCCTTATTATGATGTTTTTTTTTTCTTCCACATTCATGGTATTCTATATAAAATTAATAATTCTTTTTGATTTAGAGAGATAAAAACTTTAATAAATAACTTTCATAATTCAATTTAATTTTTTCATCCTTTAATATTTATTATATTACCTATTACTTTATTATTTTACAATAGAATTCCTCTTAACTGAAATTAAGTGGTAAAAATGATTTTAGGTATAAAATAATTTTTAATGAGAAATGATATAGAATAATTTATAGTATGTATTCATATTTTATATGATAAATAAATAAATAACAAAAAGTAAGAATAACAATGCATGTTTAGAGACACAATCTCCGAAGTAAATTTTTGAAAAAGAGTGGAATTTTATTTTATGCTTTTTGTTTTGGTTAATGGAAGTGCAATCTTTTTATTGTTGCACATTATTGCTTTATATTATATTATATGACATAATAACGTATATTAACTTATATATTTTAGTAAACTTAAAAACATCAACTTGCTAATGTACTGTAACAGCCCCAACAACTAACTTTATGAAACACTAGCCGCCTTTGGAGACCAGCCGGTTCGCCAATCTTAATGCTCGTTAAAATTTTAATAATTAAATATTTTATGTAATTCCTACTTTAATAGCTTCTTCATTAAAATATTTTAAAACTTCAAATTTCAATTCACTTATAATATTATAAAGGTCTTCAGTCATAAAGTAATCTGTATCTCTCTAATTTTCTGTTAGCTCCTGTAGAATTTATGCTTTAAATTAAAGTGGAAATGATTAATCTGCAATTAATATAATAATATTTTTTACTGAAACAAAGCATTATTTTTTTTTTGGAATATGATTACTGAAAACAGAGTCATTGAGCATTTAAACCTTATGGGCACTAAAGAATATCTTTCTTAATTTATGTAATATCTCAAGAATTTGTCAACAAAATTTTTTCAGATTCATCATGAGCAGGTCTATTAATTAACAATGTTTAATTTTAAATGCATCAAACACTAATAAAATAAACAGAATCGTTTAAAATAATCGGTCGAAAACAGATAAAAAAAGTTACTTAAAAACGATGAACTTAATCTAACATAAATACAATTTAATTACAAAAGCATACAACTAACCTAAAAATAATTCTGCTTCCGTTGAAATAGATGTAAACGATCAGAACACAATGCGCATGCGTGAATTTTCAACGCCAGTTACGCTAAAGCAAATGCGTGAATTTTTCTACGCCAGTTGGGGTAACGCTATGCAGATTAGAAATTTTTAATTTCCTTTATTCTGTTTTATTTTAAATCAAAAGTACTTCAGAATGAATCTGAAAGATCGATTAATTAACAACGTTTAATGTTTAAATGCATCAGACATTAAGAAAATAAACAGAATCGTTTGAAATAATCGGCCGAAAAATGTTAAGCCTAAGCCTCATTAGCGTGGGAAAAAAATGCTGAAGCCTTACTCATTTGGCGGTGAGGAAATGAAGATTTTTTTTGGCAGGAAAGTTAGTTTTTAATTAATAATTAAAATTCTAATTAGAATTTCAAAAAAAGGGACCCCAGGTGCACATTCCCGACCTCCAAGGTATAAACGTACCAAATTAGGTAGCTGTAGGTCAAATGGTCTTTTCTGTAGAGCGCCAACACACACACACACACACACACACACACACACATTGAGCTTTATATAAGTTTATATATAACACTCTGCTTATTGATCTTTGATATATTTGTAATGACATTTCAAAATCTAATTTAAATATTAATTAATTTCCTTTTTTCATTATAATTTAGCCCATATTAACTTCATTCTAAAACGCTCTCTTATTTCCTAATCCAATTCCCACTTTTTTATTTAATTAATTTGACACGCGTTCTATAAAACTGCTGAATTCAGCAGGTTCACATGCTCCGAGTAAAGGGATAAAAATCCTTAATGTTTACCACATTCTTTTGAAGATACCTAAATTTCCCTTTCCTAAGTTTACACAAATCAAAGAAATCCCTATGTCAGTCAAATGTTCGAAGGAAAAATTTTGCTCTCTTTTACTCCTGTATCGCGATGTAAATGGAAGTCAGTTTTATCATCAATTCTTGTATGTAATATACCTACAAATGATGAAATAAATCAAAGTTCTAAAATCTCAAAAGTTTCTTCTTCTCTGTCGCCTATATGAAGGTTACTGACGAGGTTCATACATTCAGTATGAACCTCATCAATACCTAAGAAAAGCAGTATTTATTCTTACATACACGTGCCGCTTTATAATTACATTCTGTAAAAATCATCAACATTTCAAAACATTCTCTACTATTTAAAAGCGTAATTTTTAGATGTTTTAATATCAGGCACATGAATATAAGAAAGGATTTTTATATTTCTAGCCTGGAATTACATTATTTCTTTAAGATAACTAAAATGTCCTATTTCTCAAATATCTTTTCTCATTTTAATTAAGTGAAGGAGGTAGCTGTCGACAAGAGTGAACAACAAAAAGCATGAAAATTAAACTTCTTTCAAGTCTTGATGAATGAATCATATACTACTAGAAAAATATTGTCATGACGGTTTATATGCAAAGGATAAATTTGCATTTCTAAAATCAATAATTCTATCTGAATTTGTGAAAAGCCCCTATAAATTTGGAAATAAATGCATATCCGTAATTTTCATTCATAGAAGTGCAAAATTTTGTGTGTGTATAGATGAAAGTAAAACAAACATTTCTCTAATTAATACTTTTACACTATAGCGGTAGAATTAAAAAAACTATTATTAAAAAAATTTATTATTAATTTCTACAAAATCTAAAATACTTTCATAAAATTGACTCATCTTATTGTTTGGAAATATATGTTTAGGAACAATATTTAGGGAAATAAGCTCTTGTTCTACTTTTTTAGGATTCGTTGTATAAATATTAAATTAACAAAACAATTTGATTTTGTAGTTTTTAGGAGAAAACAGCCCCTGAGATTCGCAATGACTAAGGCCTAATCCATCCATGGTTGCCTCACATGGCGAAATTATTTATGTTTTAAGCAAAACAAAATGAGCGTCTGCAATTGCCAGAGAGCACAACACTTAAAAAGATTTAAATTTTTAAGTACTACTTTATTTCGTAATAAAAAAAAAATTTAAATTCTTGGCAGAAAGAAGCAAAATTTGGCACTTCTTAAAGTTAGGCATGCAGATAATTCTGTTGCAACTTGGAGGAAAATATGGTGGCAACAGGAGACGGAAATTTAGTGTTTATTGAATCTATAGGAAACGAAATCGGCCTCCTATCTATAGAAATATAATTTGCGAAATATTCCTTTCTAAATTCAATTTCCAAAATAAAGCGCAACCTCTTTCTGTCACCCAAATTCTTTTTCAAGAAACTCTCAACAAAGAATTTCAAGATTAGTTTGTCATCGCCTCAGATGCATCTAAATCTCATTTTAGCACTTCTATTATAGGCCTTTAAAACACTCAGTCCTTTAGTTATCGTTTTCATCCTATCAATTCCGTATTCACAGCCGAAGCTTTAGCAATCTATCTTGCCATTGCTAAGCTCGTAATTCCAGGAAATAATATATAGTTGTTAATATATAGTTTTTCTGTTCTTCAAGCCTTGAAAATTTTATCTTTTAAATCCTCGAGAATTGTTCACAGAATAGCTAAATACAATTCTAACTAGAAAATCTCAATCAATAAAATCGTATTGGTATGGACTCCAGGGCATTCAAACATTACTCGGAATGAAAAGGCAGATTATTTCGCAAAAAACGGCCACGGAGTTGTACCCATACTTTGAGTGGATTGCTGTTGAAGATTTAATCTCTTATTATCAAAAAATCTCGCTTCAAAATATGCACCAAATTTATCGAAACAGCAAATACTAAGAAGCTCTAAGCGATATTCCCTCTATTTTTCCCTTACTTCATGGCTTAAAAATAAAAGAGAAGATGTAATAACAGCATGTCTATTTACCCGTATGATCATCATCCCAGCTCTACTGAATAAATTGGACTTTATAATAAGCCAGACTGTCTCTCCTGTAATCAAGGAAATGACATTGAACGTATTCTCGTGCACCGTTTGAAGTATTAAACTCAAAGAGCATACCTACCTTTGGAGCACGCTCACTTTTAATCACCAAGAAATTTCGTCTCTTAAAATTGTGGTAAAGAAGAAGAGGGGAAAAAAACACCTATTTTTCATAAGCGTTTTCTTCAGATTTTTCTCCGTTTACTGAAGTTTTTTTTATACTAATTAATTCTAACTCTCTGGTATTAGGAGATAATAACCTTTGCTTCTAAAGATCCCAACTTATCCATTTCAATAATAATAATAATAGGTTACTTAACTATTAAAACAATTTCCCGTAGCATTGAGAAATCAGAATTCTCAAATAAAATAATCTTCTAACACGAATAACGATCTCAAGTAAACGATCTCCACTCAACGAATAACGATCTCCACTCAAAAATTTCTGAAGGAATGATTATTATCTTTGGATCATCTTTTGTAGTCCTCGACTTAAGGGTGAATGAATCTCGCTGGGAACATTGAACTATAATTTTAAGTAACTCTATGAAATTTCTAGTCTGTTTGAACGTTCAAAATTGGATGATTTCGCATCCTTTTAATCCCAATAACTATATTTTTATTAACAACGATTAGGTTTTATAATTGTACCAATATTTAATTTTAATTAGTTTAATCACGTTTGTAAATTCTGTGACTTTATTTTTTATCTCTTGAAGCTATGAAATCTAATTCTGATGCATCTTTATGATTTTCAGCTTTTTTCTTAAGGAGTATTTCTTAATATTCTTAATTAACGAGTATTTTTTGAAATTTATTAAAGATTGTTTCATGATATTATCAATTGTCAAAAACCTTTGCATTTCATTATTTTCCAAACATTGCGTTTGCTTGGCATTATTTTCTAAATTTCACTCAAAAGTTCTTTTTTCCCTCTCTTTATTGATATCCTTTCATGTTTTGGATGTTACATTGAAAAATATATTAAAAAATCTTTGGTTAATTAGCCTAATTTTTCTAATTATTACGACTTTTTAATAATTATGCTCTTCCTAATAACAATAATTATGATATGAATTGCAGATAATAGAAAGAAAAAAATGAAATCTAACTTTGTATATCTGAACCATTCCCCTAAATGATATCATGTATCTCTATCTTTACTAATAATAAAGATGAATGTGCTTTTTTTTGTGTGTGTATTAGTGCTGTACAAATCAGATCCTTTGACTTACCGCTACCCTACCTTTATTGTTAATGAGTATTCATTCAAAAGAAAAGCCCATTGTTGACTTTAGCATTCAAAATGACTTCATGAAAAAAAAAAATAAACTATGATCTGATTTCTTTGTCAAGTTTGAGAAAATGAATATATAGTTTCTTAGAATAGTATATGTAGTAGACTTTTAACATTTAATGATGTGGAAATAACTTAATACAATATTAAAAAAATTATGAAGACTACAGGTTTATTTTGGACTCCTTGGAGTGCTTTCTTTTAATCAGCTCTATCCCAAATCTCAATCCCATTGAACATTTCTGGGTATATCTTGATAATTTAAAGAAGTCATTGGAATAAGGAAGAATAAAGATAAACTCTCGTTCGAAATGACAAATAAATAAATCAATAAATAAGAAATGCAAAATATCATATCAACAATATTGTACAATATGTAGTAATATATGTAGTAATCTAATAATTAAATTTTCAAAAACATTGCTATTTTAAGATTCTGGCACAAACATATTGCGTTCAGCTTAATTATTCAGATTTCATTCAAAAGTTCATTGGAATTGTTTTTCATTAAATGCTAAATATCGTATAGTATGGGAACTCCATATTGCAAAAATTTGAACATATATATATATATATATATATATATATATATATATATATATACACACAATTTTTTTTAAATTTCTCCTGCTTCTTATTATTGATAAAATGTGGTGGCATTAATTATTATGTTTAAAACAAATGAACTTTATTTTACCTTTTCATTTACTATATATTTAAAAGCTATCCTTATTAGCACAAAATATCTACCAATATTGTTATGATATCTTTGCGATATTGTATGGCATTCAAAATATCAAAATAAAAAAAAAGAAACGTAGAAATATCAAACAGTATCTTTTGTTGATAAGAATTACTTTGAATCTAATTCATTTTAATAGGAAATTCTAATTAAGAATGAAATTCTTACCATACTTTTACTTTAAAATATATTTTTTAACTAGAAATGGAAAAAAAAATGTCATTAATTAAAAAGAAAACTCAACTGAAAATCAGAAGTCAAAATGCTTGATACTTTCTATTAAGTCAAACACACATTTACCGTGATACATATTTGCATTTCAAGGTAGAACACCTTTCGCTAAATTAAAGGACCCAGTTTCGAATCTCAAGGAAAGAGGCAAAAAGTAAAAAAATATCAAAATTGATGATAATCAAAAGAGACCATGAAAAATTCATTATTTTTTCATTCCGTAATCGATATAATTAATTTTGAACATATTTATAAAATAGAGAATTGATTTACAGAATACCTGGAAATTAAGTAGAATTTTATTGGGAAATTAATTATTACTTAATATAACAAAAGTCTTATTACTTACTCTGTTTCTATTTTGCTTCTCCAAATTTTAAATTCTAATGTAATGTATTATTCTACTTGAAATTTCTCTAATTACATTTATTTTAACTTATAAAATGCAATTCTTCTTAATTTGAATTATTTCTTTTTTAATTGAATGCTTATAAGTTATTCAATTGTGTTTAAATATGTTGCAAATTCTATATTTTTACTTAATATTGTGTTTGAAATAAGAATGAAACACACACACTCACAAACACATGCGCGTGCGCGCACACACACAAAAGGAATCAATTTTATTGTTGTAATTATATGTTTTCCTTGTTCTCTCCGCGGTTTTTGCTTAAATTGATTATTGGATTTTGATTAGTTTAAGGTTTATGAGTTGATTTGTATTATAGACAAGAGGTAAAGAAACGAGTTTGCATTATTAAATTGTTTATGTAAATAAGTTTAAAATGAGACATGGAAATGTTTTTTTCCCCTCACCCTTTCTAACTTTTTATCCCATAACACTTGTGGTGAATAGCATATAAGCCATTTAACAACTCTTCTATCCAAATGATCGCTTTGGCATAATGATTTAGTTACTGGCCTACTAACCACAAGGTTCCAGGTTCTATCATCGCACACCGCTTCACACTCACTTTTAATTATTTTCACAGTCCCCCTGAAAGTTTTAGAGTTCGATTAGTAAATAATAAAAAAATAAGCTCATAATAAGAAATGATTGCTACTATATTTCTTAGCTTTCAAGAAGGCTTTTATATAGCAATTATTCATTAAAAAAATATTTGATACTGTTTAATCTTATCTATCCATCATTAAACCAAATCTTATCTATTTAGTTTGTGCCTGTTTTAAAGAGCTATTTAGTTTATGAAATTTTTGAAAACAATGTCCTTTTATTAATCCTCTTAATTTCTTTTTAACAACCTACATAGATTTAAGTATATTTTTATTTTATTACAACTAATATTGATCTAATTCTTAGTGTTGAATTTGCATATTTATTAATAATATTTTTACTTATAATAGATAATAATTTTAATTATTACTAACATTTAAAAAATTTTTTTAGAGCTATTTTTAAAAAGTATTTTGGTTTTTAAAAAGGAACCATATTAGCAAGTTGATTTATTTATTGTACAGCATCGTAACATTCAGATCTCGAAAATATAAAATAAGCAGAGAATCGAAAATCGTTCAGAGATCTATTACAGCGAATTTGACGTAAGCATCACATGGTTTATGTGACGCCTGCTCTAATTATATTCTTAAAAGTTATCATGACCTTGGTGATATAAATATATTTATTTCTTGAAATAAAATATTTTGAATGGCTTTTTTTTTTCACCCCACTGTGTTTTGAACATTCGTGGTCAAAAAATTCTCATAAAAAATTAATTAGCGCACCAAGTAAGAAATATTGTACTTTAGTAGTTCGGATACCGAACAATTGAAATGATAACCGAAAAAACGCGATTAGTCGAAAAGAATTGAGAAGTTTTAAATGGAATATACTATTCGATGAAAACAGTTTTTGAAACGGATTAATTTTATATATTTATATGGCAGCACCTCGAACTTGTTTACAAATAAAGAAGCGGAAATGGAATATCTGAGAGGGAGGAATGATGTTATCGAGGAGAGGAGAAATCTTGAAAATGGATCGTAGGTGATATGCTGCATTCAGTTTTTAAAGATACGTTTTTGCAATGATGGACAAGATCCGCATGGAAATCCTTGTGCCAGAAAACCATTAATTACTATTCTGCACCTTATGTTATAATGCTCATGTACAAATCCTTATCTTTTTGGAAAAGACTGCGGCATGTTTCCGGTAACGATTTCCAATTTCTTTTGAAGAAACTTCACGAAAAACATTTAATCTAACACAAACAGTTGTTATATCAAGCAAGATGTTTCATCACATTTACAGGATTGAGGAGGAATTAACATAACTTTAAAAAATATTTTTATTATCTGCTTGCGAGCTTCTACTAACATTTCTATTATGAATAGAGATCGCGTCCTTGTTCTTGTAGCTGTTTTTGCAACTAGTCAGTGTGCTGTCTACAATGTTTCAAAATTAGCAGGTTACACTCAAAATGTTATACATCTGCTGAGATTGATATGCATGCATAATTGTACAGGATTTATCCACAATATAGTTCATCTAAAGAAATTTTCTTCTTTTATATTTTCTGTAATCAAACAAGCATTTTACATTTTGAGCTTTAACAGATTTTTCTTAAATGAACTGTGTACTTTTATTATTGATTATTGTATTAGTTTAGAAAAGCTGTGCAATTATTCTTGGGATTCTATATTGTGCTTTAGTACAAAGATTCATTACAATTTAAGTGATGTATTTGAATCGTGGATTCCTTTACTATGGTCTCAGGTGAGCAATTATGTCCACGAGATCTTGGACAATTGGAATTTATCTGGATTTGGGGGCATAGCTTTAGTTCTTATTATCATCCTTTTGTCGGCTTTGACATACTTTACATTTATAATATTTTTGATAATCGTAAGATTATATAAATTGTTTATAAAACCTCTTATAAAAATGTTGACTGTGCTTTTAAATTATAGAAGGCGGTTTGTTTTGAGATCTCGAAGACTGTAGTCATGCAACATTAGTCAAATACATAGTTTTATTTGTAGAAAATGCTCATTGTATTTTTGAATAAAACAAAATGTGCTATGTTATATTTTAATAAAGCCCCCTCAAAAAAAAGCTTATACAGTTTGTTTTGTATGAAAAGTAAAATCGAATATAAATTAGATCTTATGTCCCTTATTTCTCTTTGATGCTAGTTGGCATTTTTTTTATTAGATTATAAGAGCTTTATTTATCATATCTTAAACATGGAAGACTTTCTTTTAGCATCTTATAAAATAGAAGCTTCATAAAAAATTAGCAGCAAAAGTAAGAATTATAAAAGTAGTTAAAATATTGAATAAAAATAGCATAAGAAAGATTTTTGGATATTATAATTCTTTTGGAAAGGTCGGTGCTGCGTACTAACCTTTTTGTGCTTAAAATAAGTACAAAGTTCCAATTTTTATATCTTGGAAAGTAATATTTTTTTAATAATAGAAATTGTAATAAAAAAAACAAACAAAATGAATAAAGCTAGGACTTAAAATAACAATAATACAGAACTATAATTTTTTTTTTTTTCAATAGCAAACTTGTGGATAAATTTCAATATTAGGAAAGAAAAGTTCCATATTCATACTCTCAATAAAATACATTGATTCTTTAATGTTGATTAAATAAAACTTTCAAATAGTTTTGAAGTTTTAAACACCTTATCTGTCTTCTCCCATCTAAATTTCTATGAGGCATTTAAATTATTTAGCTTAAAAATTGTTTTTAATGTAATTCCATTAATTAAATTATTTACCTTAAAAATTGTCTCATCACTTTTCTTGCCTAAACATTTTCAATTTTTATGTATGCCTCTTCATCAATGCTCAGAATCCATTGTTAATCTGTATATTTGCTATCTGTAATTCAAAATAATTATAATTTATATAAAAAAAATAGATCTGTTGTTTGAATTCACAGCTGTAAACATTTTTTTGTCATCTATTTGAATAATATGTTATGGAAATGTTATAAATTGAGAATTTGTATTTAGAAACATAAGTTGAAATATGTTGCCTTTTAATTCAAATATATCTTACTTCAAAATTTCAATAAAATAAGCTATATACATTCTTTGGTATTCAATTTATATAAATTTTATGAATATTATCATTATTTTTATAAATTAAAAACAGTAACAACTAGTCTGAGGTCCATTCAATATTTAAAGTTTATAAACTCCAGTGATGATGCAATTTTTTTATGTACTATTTAATTCAGAAAATTTAATACAATTCAAGGTACTTGTGTATTAACGCCACCGCTGCTACAGATTTGGCGGTTTTTAAGTGTGTGTGAACAACAGGATTGCTCTTTATTGGCGCATTAGTGCAAAAAACGCCAAATCTGTAGCTGCGGTGGCGTTAATACGCAAGTACTTCATTCAAATATTGATCTTCTAGTTGCTTAAACTAAGATAAGTGTTCATAAGAAGTTTGCTGTTCCCCTCCCCATTTTATCGGTTAATGAGTTTCAGTATTTTCCATTACATACTTTGATGTAATGGAAATATTACCACTTATTTATTACTGCTTTGAATTAGTAATTTATTACATTGCATCTAAATAATGATTAAAAATAGTTTGACATTGGAATATTAAAGATGTTTGAACTTCTGTCCATAATATTACAAATTTAAAAAAAAGACAAAGCATTTGCTTTTAGAGAACAATGTTAAAAACTTTTAACACATAAAAAATAAAAGCAATTAAAAAGTAAATTTAACTTAATTAAGAACAATTTTGAATTCACAGTCCTAAATTTGAAGGGGAAAAAATCTTAAATTTTTATGCTACATCTTTTTTTTTAACACCTTTATAAACAATGTTAGCGCTTAATATATTTTACAGTTCTTCAAACAAAATGAAATTCTTAGAATATTTTTAGAAAAAGATTCTTCAAAACAGATTAAAAAATTTTATATACATAATTAAATTTAGTTCAATAAAAATACAATCCTGACATTATTTAAATGAACACTAAAATTCTTTGAGTCCAATTTTCCTCCCCCTTCCCACTTTTATTTTTACAAATGTTTAAAATAATGAAAATTAAAAATAATATAAAGCAGATTCAAAATACATTGCAAATAATTTATCATTTGATCCTGTAATGTCAATTCAAATGATAACTGCCATTTAAATAAAAAGAAAAAAATTCTGTTATTAAAACATTTACCATAATATACAAACATTTTCTAATAAATTATTAGTAATTAATTTTATTTATAAAAAGGAATTATTATAACTTATATTTATTTTAATTGCAAAGATTATTATGATGGGAAAGACATTTTTACTACAGAAATTTATCAGGATGTTGTAAGAGTTTTGTGAGAAAAAGATAATATTTTCAATATAAATTATTTTAGTTCTTTAAAATAATAAATGAACAATTGTGCAGATTACATCATGTACTCTTTCTTTCAAATGTGAGTCTTAAGTAAAATAGATCAAGATAAAAACCACAACTGCTTTATTAAAAGCATTATTGGAAAAAAAAAGAAGAAAAAATACTTGACCTTTTCCATAGAGTAACCCCCCCCCCCTCCTCCACTAGCCACTTTTTATTGTATCACTAAACTATTAATTTCACTTGTCTTACATAATTAATCTTTGTGATGTACAAATCAATAATAGATAACATTATCATATTTTTGCATACTGGATGATTAAATTTAAATGAGGGAAGATGGTATTTTTATGTTCAATCAGAAAAGACAACAAATTTTATTTTTAAATACTCTGAAAAAATAGAAAAGCATTTCCCTTATTTTTAATATTAAAATCACAATCTGAAAACAACGATTAGGGATTTCTAAAAGATAATGCTAAAAGAATTCTCTCTATTAAAGAAGATAAAATATAATTTAGCAGTTTAGACTAAATAATGGATTCATTAATTAAGAAGTAACAAAAAAAGTTTGCTTGGTGCAAAAATTATGAAAATTTACATCTTCCATTTTAATCAAAACATTTATTTTAAACAATAAAATTGCCTAGTTTTTTTCTGCAAATATTTTGTGTGATAACAGCCTTGCATAAAGAAACCTTACTTTCAGTATGCTGGCTAAACTGCAGAATTTTTTTTAACATTAAAAATATTGTCCACTGCCCACTTGAGTACACATAATTTATTGTATTTCATTGTGTTATTAAAATTCAAAGCAAAATTTTGAATTTCATTAAGCTATCAAAAGTACCAGATCCCTGCTCTTGTGGTCAATAAAACCAAGGAATGTCTTTCAAATTAAAAAAAAAAACTGCACTTTTTCTAATGTCAAAGACATCAAAATTGCAGTTATAATTCTCTATACCAGACTAGTATAGCTAGGTTGCAGGAATTCTTTATTTTAGATTTAAAATATGAACCTTGGCCAAGATGACGGGGGGGGGGGGAGAGCACTAAATAGTATCACTATAAAGGAAAAGATGGATTAAGAATGCTTATTTGAAACAGATATAATTTATATACGAAAAATTAGGATTTATGATGAAAACTCTTATAGGATAGTTTAAAAACTTTCAGACAAATTTGATAAAATGAATATTGAAAAGCTTATTTATTCATCATAAGAAAATTATTTTATGTAAAGTATAATAAAATTAGGTTAAAGAAATGGTTTAGATATCCATATTATATTTATAATTCTATTTCTTCTATTAAATATTATTTACCTCTTTTTTTGCTAACTTTATTCAGACTTTCAATGAATAATATCACTACATAAAATATTGACACAAATATAGATTTATTTTATTTATTGCAAATACTTTAAAAACCAATTTTCTAACAAAATATGCAATATAAAATATTTGGTATTTCTGTCTGTAACTTTTCCTATAGTACTGAGATATATATGTATTTACAATAAACTATATATGAAAGCTTTAAAACTGCGTTTCAATGAATTCGTTACATTGGATAGTTCCATTTATACATTCAATAGACAATCTTTTAAATACCAGTTTCAATAGTTTTACCATTCTGTATAACATAATGAAGTATTTTTTTCCTCATATGCACCATAGAACATCTTGAGAACACATATAATAATATAAAATTATAAAATAAAAAATATATCTTAAAATACAGGTTGTAATAGTCAAAACAAATGTAAACCAACTTGAAACAAAGACATTCGTTCAGTTAAATGAGAAGGTGCATAACATAACACATTTAAGTTAATTTCTGACAAGATGATAAAATTTTTATTAATGAAGTTCATCTGCTGATAATCATAAAAATATATATAAGCTTATAAAAAAATAATAATTATGTAAAGAAATTATGGCATTTGTCTAATATGCCTCTCCTTCCTTACGAAAAAATAGTTACATAAACAAGTATGAGGTAAATAATTAAACTCTTTAAAATTCAGGTGTACACAACAAGAGTATTTAAAATTTCATGCCGACAAAGAGGACAATCATGATAATTTTCTTGCAAAGCTATTGTACATTCTTCACACATTATCATATGTCTGCAAGGATATAATAAAACATTCCGTTCTCTGTCATGACAAATTATACAAACACGTCTCATCTTTTCTTCTGATAATTCTCTCTGAAGCAATTCAATCTGCTCTTCATTAAGTTCTTCCTTGATTTTACGGAAAGGTAAACTCAATAGACGGACCGTCTTCTTCATGCATTTCACAGTCAAACGAGTATTGTCATTTGAACAACTTGGATTATGACTATTAGAACTAGATATAGAATTGGATATTGTTTGGTCAAACAGTGAAAACGTTTTAATGTATGAAACAATACGAATGAATAATTTCACAGTAATCATTACACATTTGAAAATTAAACAAGATATTTTATCAAGAAATATGAGGAAAATGTTTGAAATAAAATTGTAGAAAGACTTCATATATGTTTTAATTGCATTATATGAATAAAAGGTACAGATAAGTAAAAAAATGCCAAAATAAGCTTTAAGAGGTATATTAATAATTAGCTTTTGACATTCTATTGGAAGCTGATACAAATTCTCCCATATAAAATACAAAACATGTTGCACAATATCACATAACTGAGAAAAACAATACATTAAACCTTTGTAAAGAAATATAAGTAAATTGGGGCCTAACTGAAGAATAAGCAGTATGGCTTCAAAAATGAGTTTTGCAAAATATATAAAATTTTCAAATATCTGCATTAAGAAATAAATGGTAATGTTTGATAAGTTAATGATACTAATATAGATAGAATGGATAAAATCTGCAGTAGTGCAAATAAATAAATGCAACTGATTAATACATTCTGTAAGAAAATCAGCAATAATGTTATAAACAAAAAGCACACAAATTGCCAGCTCATTTGAAAATGTTAAAAAGTCATTATAATAACAGCTTAATATGAGATAAAAGGATAAGGCTATTCCAGTACAAGTGTCCGCCACAGAACCAATAACACTTATCAGGTAAGCTACAGTATAGTAATTGCACTCCAGAAAAACCTGTAATCCCATCTCTAGATTTTGGATGGTCCATCCAACAGCTTCGGCAGTCATGCTAATAGCATTCATTTTAAAACAAAATTACAAGAATTTGATTGCTTTTAAAAGCATTCAAAATCTGTGTTTGAACATTTAATTTCTCTCCCACGGAGGCATGCCGGTATTTGACCAGGAATGAAATTGATATGATTCAATAATTGTGCAATTTAAGTTGATATAATCAGAAAAATCCACACTGAATATAAAGATAATAGCTTTTCAACTTCAAAACAGAACATTAAAATTACAAATCGATTAAACTGTCACTGCAAACAAAATTATTTTCATACCAAGCAATTCAAATTTTCTACTTGATACTCATTTCATTTCAGTTTTCTTTACACTAGGAAAACAAATCAGCCTTCCTTGAATATAATCTGTTATGAACAGGGAAAGAGCTTCTAAACGTTGAAATCTGATTGGATGATGATAAAAGACAACTTTCTTGCTGTTTGATGTCTATGGTGCCTACCGTTTCATCTCGTTCAATTTGTTTTGAATTTTTCCACGTGACGATATAATATTGCACAGTGAAAGACTATCTTGTGTGATTATATAGAAAATGACGCGTTATTCAAGAAAGAAAGGTAATCATGGTTATTCTGCCAAACGAAAGCAATTAAAAGTCAAACGTAGAACCAAAGATTTGGATGAAATTGATAATGATTTAGAGCCTCAAAATGCAGAAAATTTATTAAATCAGCCTATAGATTTAGATGTCGCAGGTTCAGCTCAACATTATTGCCTACATTGTGCGTAAGTGAAAATTATTACTATATCAGTTTTGAAATATATGTGAAAATTCATTTATGTTTCCTTTATTGCGTTTGAAATTAATTTGGAATTATTAAAAAACTTTTATTTAACTTTTTATTTCATTTGATAGCAGCGTTAGTCATATTGTAAATCTACTCATTTGTTTCCAATAAATATCAGTAATTGTATTCAATATATTTTAAAATATGCCAAATGCTTCATCTTATTAAGTAATGGGATGCCCTGTTTAATTTTTAATAAAATATTAAAAATAAAATATAATTTTTAATAAATACTGGTTTGTTGCATTTTTTATTTATTTGTGGTTATTTGATATAAATAATAAGAATTATAAAGAAAAAATTATTATTTTAGAAATTTTTCTGAGTTTTTAGTATGTATGGGCTATGTCTATAAAATCATAATCTCTTTTAAGTAATAAATAATGGTTATTCAGTAATGCAAATTATTTTAATATTATTTCCACTATAGATAAGGTGCACTTATTAGCATGATTAAAAATCTTCCTGAATCTACCTAAATGGAAAGAATAATAAAGTAAAAAGGAATTATATATCAAAATTTACTAATTTAATGTTTTTTATAATTTATAATAGATTTCTAGTATTAAATATATTAATGATTCTTTTGAAAATTATTTAAATTTTTGTAATTTTAATAAAAATCTTACAAATAGTATATTGGTCCTAAACTAATTTTAATTATAAAATTCCTGTAAAGATTAAAACATAGCACTCAACTGATTGATATTTATTAAAGAATCGACATTAATTAGTGGTTATAAATGAGGAGAAATTCTTATCCTTTTTAAGTTTTGTTGTATTTAAAATTATTATTTATAACCTATAAGATACTTTTAAAAATACACTTGATAAGAACAATTTCCCATATGGTTGGCATGATATTGTAGCAGGAGATGTACTATTAAAAAAAAAAAAAAAAAAAAAACTAAAATTACCAATTTTTTTGTATTTATGTCTTATCCACATGTGAGTGATTATTTGTGAAAAAGAAATTACTAAAGATTTGATGATTTATGGCAATCAATTGCATGCCAGTTATGAATTTCTGATTAAATTGCTAAGGATTATACACTAATAAGTTCTTTCATAATTAAATTTGCCATACATGATTATGTTTACTAATAATATATTGTTAATACCAAGGCTGGCAGTATATATAGAAGTATATAGATTTTTTTCATTGATATATTTTGTTCTTATGTTAAAAGGCTTTATTCTTTAATAAGTTTTCTTGTAGAAGGTAAAGTGATAAACGATTATAAAATTTATTTTTGTTTATTGCTCAATACATGCCTTACATATATGTTAATTGTTGAATACATTTGGACACGTAGCTGTCTTGTTGTTTTGTAGAGGAATCTGTTTAATATTTAAGGTTACAATTCTATGAATAGGATTCTAGACAAAAAAGTATCCTATTTCTTATTGATAGCTCAATAAATCTTAATGGATATCTATAGCAGATCTTTTCATGACTGTGAAGGAAGAATGCACTGCTGATGATTAGTGACAACTTGGAATAACAATAATAGTCAAACAGTGAAATTAACACATCACTAATGGAACAATACCATTATTAAATATACAAATAACAGACTCTATCATATCCTAAGTAATCCTCAATATAAAGCATTTGATTGAAATCCTGAATGCCCCATCCATCCAAATTTTTAACAAATGTACATATGTAAATTTTATAAGCACAGTGAATTTTTTTTAATGCAAAGTGATCTTTCCTCTCTGTTTAGTAAAGTCTTTACTGCTGACATTGTTTTTATTTCTTTATGGAATTAACAATTGATTTTGGTCAATACCTTTATTATAAGCTTGTGTCTTTAAAACCTTGCATTTTTCTCTTTTTGAAATAATCCTGATTATTTTATTCAGAATAATAGTATCTGCACTAGTAAACTAGTAAACATTCCTGCTCTCTGAAGTATTAATTATTGATAGGCTTAAAATACCATCCTTATTGAGCTTCATTATATGAAATTTCTTGTTAAATGCTAGTAAAAAGGATTCTGTTGAAAGTTTTAAATTATTTCTTTTAGTATATGTGTATATAAAAAATGAATATAATTTTTATAGGAAGAAATTTTATATTCTCTGCAGATTTTAATTTATAATAATGAAATATATATATATATATATATATATATATATATATATATATATATATATATATATATATATATATATATATATTGAAATCATATTTTTTTATGCTGACTACTGAATGATTCATTTGTGATTTTTACCTACTAACAAATTAATTTAAACTTACTATCTATTTGGATGATCCCCTCTCTGCCATTATTAAGAAATTGCAAAGCAAGAGTAATCTATTTCAATAAATGACACTCATGTAATAACTATTGCATTAATCTCAAATAAATGAAAATAGAAAGTTTATTGCAATTTGTGATTGATTGTCAAAAAGATCATCAAAGAAGTTATGTTGGTCTAACGCCAAATATAACGGTTAAGACAAAATGTCACCAGTGGAATGTAGATAAATCAAAGGTTTGCCAGTGGATTTGTTTAAGATATAAACAGCAGATAATTGATACAAATTAGAAGCATAAGTCATGGCAGTGAATATGCTAAGATGTGGTACCATTTGATACTGTTACTTTGCTTTTAGACAAAAATGCTTACCAAATTAATAGTAATCTTAATCAGAAACATTTTTTTTTTCTTATGATAAAATAATTTGAAAATTATGGGGATCATTACATGCCTCGAACTCGTCGATTAGGAGACAATGAGCACACTGTGAGGCTGTGCTACATTATTTGAAGGCGTTTGGACTCACCTGGTTTGATGTTACTGTCGACCAGGTTTGATAAGCCACAACATGTCTCAAAATGTACATTGTAAGTGTCATGTTTTAAACTGATTAGAAATAAGTTAAAATTATATTTCGAAATCTTATTATCCATATTATATTGGTATTGAAAATCCAAAAACACAGTTTGTATGGGGAAAAAATACAACAGTCTCATTAATTTATAATCACTTTATTCTTCACATAAACATGATATACAGGTAACTATATACACAAAACAGCATTTGCCGTATGTGGGAAATTCCTATTAATTAGTTTTTCTCCAGTAATTAATTCCTATTAATTAGTGTTCAGAAAGACTTGCTCATTTACATATTTGAGCTCAACTCAACTGATTACTGTAATCTTTTCATAATTTTCATGATTAGATAAAGAAAGCACAAGAACAAATGCTGGAATTCGAATCCTTATGTAATGTTACTAGGATTCTTAATAAATTCTGGATCCTTCATTTTTGTCACCAAGGCTAGGGGGTGAATGACTCGGCTAGGACAATGATCCATTAGTTATTTATAAAGCTTTCTTTCTTACAAGGGAACTGATTGTGCAGGGAAGCAGTATTACAGATTTGTAACATTGTTCCCCCTTTTCATAGTCTGACATCCTGTCAATTTCATTATTCAGTGTTATGATTAACACCTTCATATAAAGCTAACTAGTTGATTGTATATAATTTTTTGCTTGCCATTGGGTGACCTCTGGTCCATGGGTTACATAGTGAAAAAATCCAACAGTTCAGTAACAGTTAGCAATACTTTATTCTCTATAGAAATATGACATACATCATGGACAAAGAACAATACAGCAATTACAGTGAACAGCATGAGGAGTGTAGAGATAACTTGCTGGAGAGACTTCACTCACTTACTCACATTAAGGTCAACTCAGCTGATTATTTTAACCTTTTTATAGTATCTGTGACAATGAAGCTTCTGAAATAAATACAGGAACTGAGAATTTGTCAAGATTTCCTAATAATTTGGGTACTTCATTTTTGTTCTCCATATATCGCCAAAGTCGGAGGGAGAGGGCATTAACTCAACATTTTTTCAAAAGCATTTTGATCTATTTGTAAAAAATACTCTTCTTTACCAGGAAATTATGCAGGGAAGAGATATTGTAAATTTTTAATATATGTTCCTTATTAAATTTTATTTTAAGAAAATAAGTGAATAAAAAGGCTAACAGAAATAAGGAAAATCCAGTTTTCTGTTAAATATGTTGAAATATAGATAGAATGATGATTGTTATATTAATTTTTTTTTCTTTCTGTAGGAGATACTTTATAGATGACAATGCTATGCAGGCACATTTTAGGACAAAAGTCCATAAAAGACGGTAAGTACTTTAAAAAGTAGTATGGATGTTTTATATACTTCTGTAAATCAAAATTATTGATGGAAGCAATTGAATATACTACATGTTATGGAAGATAACTGAAATATTTCAATAAAAATTTTATTTATGCCATGAAGTGTCTATTCTACTTACTGGTTATATTTTTTATTACATTTTTAAAGTTATTTTTAAATATTTGTATGTATTTATTTCTTGTAAAAATAGTTATAAGAAATGGTGAAAGAATAAGAAATATTTTTTGTGGCTTTAAATAACTAAAGTTAATGTAAAAAATTTTTCAGTTTTCAAAATTAAGATAGCTTAGGCTATCTTTTTATATCAGAATTTATTTCAGATATAGTTCTTCAAAATAATAATATATATATTTTTAAAATTATATTTTTTCTAATATTTGTATTAAAAATGTTACATGCTATTTATTAAAATGTGTTTATGTTGAATATCTCAGCTAATTGTATTTTGTTATAAATGTTTGCTGTTATAAAAGTTTATTTTTATCTTCTTACATAGCATAAACTGTCTACATAAAACAGAGTAATCTCCCTGAAACTTCCTTGCATATTTTGTAAATAAGATACTATTCCCTTCCCTTTGCAAAAAACCGTGAACCTTGGACAGACCACAATTTTATGCAAGGCAGCTCAGATTTTTATTTTCACACTTTAAAGTTGTAAGCTTCATAATAAAATAAGGAAAACTTTTAATTTCATGGCATTGTGAATAGTATTTAAAACCAGATATTCTTTTAAAGGCTTTTCATCTTTTTTCCCAAACTACTTATTGTCTTATACAACCCAGCAGGAATGGTCACCCCAAAGCTTTCTTGTATAATCTGTGATAAATTTGTCATACCACAGAGAATGCTGGCACTTTAGTACAATAGTTACGAAGTATGAACTCTTAGCATGAATTTAACTTTTTTACTGAATTTATTGTGTCATCCTTGGCGATTAATCCCTGGCATGCAGTAATAGTATCCAAAAATTGAATTTCTGTTTTAGAGATGTTTCTCTCAACATAAGGAAACAAAAATTTGATACATAACTACACTTGTAGTCAAAAATTCCCGTATGAAATTTGATATCTAATTTATTTGCAAACTGCATTTATGATTTATCTTTAAAACTCCAAGATTACAATAAACTAAATTATGGCTTTTTTTTAAAAATAAAACTCAACCAAATTTTAGTAAAATCCTCTTTCAAAGAAATACAAGCTTTATATACTTTCAAATGGCCTTATTTTTATTGGGTTTTGCAGAATGTATCATTCAAATGCTGGGAATTATTTGATAAAGAACTTTTGATAGTTACTAAAAAATGAACTTTTTCTGAATCACGAAGAAAAATAAAGATCTGATTAATTCTGTTCATTTACCAAAAATTAAATATATATTTCAGCTGTCTGAAATTTGATAGTTTTACAAAAGGAACTTGTTAGCAATTAATTCGAAGAAATGCAGATTTTTCAGTTACATTATTTTAAGCTTACAGAGAATATCTAAAAATTGTGCCTCCCCTTTATGCAGCAATTCAAAAGTTAAATGTACAGTAGACTCCCGATTATCCAAGAGCGGGTTATCCGCGCCTGCCACACAAAGTTTTTTTTTTTTTTTTGACTGATTTCTTTAAAAAGGTGCAGTTTTACAGTTATGCTTTTGTAATTACATAATACATTACAATATTAAAACAGTACATATGTATTAATTTTTCTGTGTATCCTTGACGCCTCTCGTAAGTACAAAGCATTTTTCTGTTTTCATTAACAAAATGCATTTTAGGTTAGTTTTGAGTGATATACTAAAATATTAAGCGTGAGTTAAACATTTCCTGCCGTTTATTTTACGTTTTATTGTACATAAAATGATTTTTCAAAGTTGGAATGACCGTTTTCTCTTTTGCTATACCTGTTTTTAGCTATTTTCGGATTATCCGCGATTTTTGTTATCCGCGGCGGCCGCGCCACCCAATTCCGCGGAAAATCGGGAGTGTACTGTAGTTAAATGTACACACTTTGATTAAGTATTGGTTATGTATTATTTAAAATGATTATTATTAACCATATTTTTGATGCACTTTTATTATAGTATCAAAATATTTATTAGTATGTGCAATAAAAAAATTGGATATCTTCTTTTTTTGCAATTTTGAAAGTATGACAGAATAATGAATATTATTATCAATTTATGATTCTTACAATAATTATTTTACATTTTAATGTGATATGCAAAATAATTGAAAATATTTCTAACTAAAAATTATTTTAATTTGCAGGTTAAAGGCTATGGAAGCAGAACCTTATACTGTAAAGGAAGCAGAAGCAGCTGGAGGTATAGGAACTTACGTTGCTCCAAAAAAGAGAAAAATGGAAACACAGAAAAGCAAATAAAATAATTTATGTATATTTATATCCTTTTATTCAATTAAAGTAATACACATGAGCAAACAAATCAACTGCTCTTAACTACAATATATTTAATTATCCCTCCAAGCAATCAGTTATTGTGTTGTTTTCAATTATCAACATTAAGGTGTTTTATTATTTTTTTTTAAAGTTCGTAAGCTGTATTTTTCATATGCATGTCATAAACCTTTAAAAGAACAGAAAAATACATGTAAGTCACAAAGAACTACACATTACAATCAAGTCGGTCATCTGAAGGGTGAAAATCAATTTCATGAAAATTGTTGTGAGGTTTGAAAAAAGAAATGTAAATTAATTCTGTGACTTTTGTAATTTGCATCTATATTGACTTCTGAAATATAATTGTGTAATAGATTTCAATTTTATATGAAAATTTTATCTATTTGGGTGAGGTACACAGCCTTAAAAATCAAAAGCTAATGACTGATTTTTAAAAATTATTTCCTATCAATACAAAAAATAAGAGTACAATTCTTTAAAATATTCCAATTATATACACATGAAAATTGCTTTTATGTTAATATGTGCACAAAAAGTATTTAAATCTAAATAAGACAGAATGAATTTGTAAATATAGTAAAATGATAATGAAAATAAATTTGTTTTTTTTAGTAACATTTTTCTAAGTTTAATATTTTTTAAACAGTTCATTACAAGGGGAAAAAACTGTCCACAATACTGTTTTTAATTATATATTATTATATCTGCAATACTAAGATTTTTCTCATTTTAAATTTTTAACAGCATAAAAAAAAAGAATTTCAAAATTTATGTTTTTAGATAAAAATATCAGACAGTAATAATACATTCAATAAATTTGAATACATTTAATCATAATATTTCTGGTTTGCAAGAGGTTATAGGTCTACAGTTTTGAAGATATGCATGATTCATTTCATTTTTTAATTTGCTAAGAAGTTAATTTTACTTATTAATGTATTTATTAAAATGAATGATAGTGCATGTTGTGATTTCCAGTGGTAAACATTTATTATAGCTCATGACAATACAAAACCATTGTAGTAATTCTAATATTAAAAATCAGGCCTTAGATTATATTTAATTTTAGAAGCACAGGCATCATAATTTTTTTTTGTAAAGATATAAAAAAAATTATAAAGCTTTTTTTATAAAGATATTTACAATGATCAAAATAAAATTATACATGCAATTATAGATAAATGTTTTTTCTTTCAGAAAATAAAATTTTATTGAGGGTACTGAATATTCATTAGTGTATAATATAATTTAGCTATTTTCTTAGAAACTAATAAATTTAAAATACTTTAAAGCATCATAGTAGTGATATTTTAAAAATTATATTATTGAGAAAAATTTTCAAAAGACTTATTTTTAAAATACAAAAAAATTCATATTGTTATAAAAGGAAATTAAATTTTTTTTGTCTACATTTATCAATATTATTCTGAACTGCTCATTTAACTTCTGGTTAAATGCTTTTCAGTTTTGCTCCAGTAAAAAAAAAAAAAAAAAAAATAACGTCCTGCTTTTAAATTTAGTAATAAGATTAGTTTTAGTAAAATTAAAGTCTTTTAGCATTTTCATTATTAAATAGTTAAATTTTGACTTCCGAGCGAAAGTGATGCAAAATTTTTAACCGGAAGAATATTAAAAACTTTGATCAATTTTCTGTTTTAATAAGAAAATATTACTTCAGTTATTTCACTTATATAACATTAAATCAAGATACATTCCATTTAAAATAATAATAGACATTTATTATTTCTTAAAAAAAAAAAATTATTTTATTTGTCAATATCAGAAAATACATTTATAACATATGAAAAACAGGAAACCTTTAATTATAACTTCAAAATATATCTTTTTTGCATAGTATTGAAAACTGAATCATCTAAATGATACAGTTCCCTGATAGCTTCTGTATAATCTGCCCAAGATATATTGACCTTTTTCTCCATTTCATCAACCATATCCATAAGGTCATCATATTCTGTAGAAGAAATACCTGAATTTCTGAGTTCCAGCCTTTCTAAATCATTATGAACACGTATGATTTCTTCAACAAAATCTGCACTCACAATTGTATTATTTAAATTCAGCAAGGTTAATTTTTTAGGATACTGTAATATAATCTCTTTCATTTCTTCTGAAAAGAAACAATAAACCATATGAAGTTCTTCAAGATTAGGACTTGATGAGATAATGAATGAAATTTGACTTTCATTCATTTCCAAAGAAGCATTTTGTAGATTGAATATTCTCAAACGAGAAAAACCTAAATCTGTACTGCTTGAACATATGTCATCTGTATCCTCAAAAGATGGATACTGCAGACCAAGGCTTTCCAAATTAGGACAACAGCTTGCCAATAATTTTACTGACAGTGAAAATGAGGTTAGAGATAAACTAGTCAGTTTACTACCTCTAATTTCAAGAAAATTATTAATGCATAACTTAGGATTCACTATTGTGCTGCATTGTAGGCTAACAATAACCAAATTTTCAAAAGTTGATATCAAATCTAATTGTTCTTCAGTTATTATTTCACTTACGATTAGATTTTGAACATAAGGACAAGAAACTGTACACACATTTAAAATTGTAGTTAAATGGTTTTCAGGTCGCATTGGATTATTCAAAATAACTAAATTATTTAAATTAAGCACTATATAATTGCTAATTCCAGAAGTTTCATTTAAACCAGTAGCTTCAAATATTGCTCTCGGAACATTATCAAAAAACAATTTTGTTAAAGATGGAATTTTCTTCAAAACCAATGCAACTCCCCTGTATGTTACTGATGTGTGTTCAACATTTAGATTTTCAAGAGGTGGTGGAGCTTCACACAAAATTTCTAATCCTTTGTCACTAACTCTGCTGCATTGATACACATCTAAGCTCTTTAATTCAGGACAGTTTTTAGCAATTATTGCCATAGAGTTGTCAGAAAAAATTGTATTAGCTAGTTGCAAAACTTGAACTTTTGACAAATACTTCAGGAAGTGATCACAGTTAAATTTTTTGATTCCAGGCATTTCAAATGATTTTACAATCTGAAAACAAAAAATTCTTTTTAAAAACATGAAATAAAATAATACCACAGATAAAAATATATATAATAATAAAAACAGGTATTTTTTAATATTTGCAAATATTTTTAAAACTAAATTTCAAAGAAGCAAAATTTATTAAAAAAAGGTTTGAATTAGGTGCTTAATTCAAGAATTATTTTAAGATGATCTGATAAAAAAAATGTGAACAAAATATTTATTGTTGGCTTTTATGCTGCTATTTGGCATGAGATTTTTTGACATCAGACATTTATAAATAGGTCTTTTTTTACAAAATCTCCATTAAAACTAATTTAAAAACCAAAAATATTTAACAAGGATTCAATGAAATTTTCAAAGAGATTAAAAAAATATGACTAAATATTGGCTATTCTATTAATTATTTGCACTTCTATGTCGAGTATGGTTTTCCATTTTGAAGGACTTATAATTCGGACAATTAATATGAAAATGATAACAAAACCTATACCTATACTTTTTTTAAATTTCTTAAATACTAAATGGAATTTTTATACTCGCATATGCACTTTTAACTGTTTGAAGTGCAAAATATTAATAAGAAGCAATAACTAGATAGATTTCCCTTCTTTAAGACTAACCCTTTTTAAGTTACTTTAAAGGAATATACATAATTTCTACTTTGGTTAAAACTTCTGAAAAATAAGTTTTTCATGAAAGATTTTCAGAATCACTTAATTTTATTAAAATTTGAATAAGTCAAGGAATCAGTGATATAGCTGAAATTTTGGTTTCTAAAAAAGTAAACAATTTTTGCCACATTTGTTTGTATATTTAATCAATGTAAGTAAATGAAAATTTTATTTTCATGACACTGGTTAATGGGTATATTACCATTCCATTTTGATTTATAATTATATTGAAGGCAAGGAAGGATGTAAAGCATAATAAAATATTTCCAATAATTTTTCTTTAATTATATCCATATTACAGAAAATATATAATAATTACATTAATGTAACTTATTTGATATGACAACATATCACTAAACTAAAAATTATAAATATTTTCATATTAATAATTAGCCAAGATCTAAACAATAAATCATGCTATAGTAATAAGTGAAATCATGTGATTTATGCTTATTCCTTCCATTCCACATACTTACAATAATGAAAATAGCATCTTTGGAAAATTAAAAATTGTGATAGTTACATTTATGCATAGTTTAGTTTGAATTTATTAATAATGTCTTTAAAAAGAACTTCCTGCAAGCTTTGTTTCCCTAGGTGGAGAAATCTATAACAAAATAATACAGAAAGAAATACAGAAACTCTAGAAATAAACTTTGATGGAAATAACATAATAATTTGCCCTTATAATTAATTATACAATACCTATTGAATACTTTATACTTAGCCATCAATTCTTGCAATACAAAACAATTTTGAAATATTATTGATGATTTAAAATATGAAAATACAGGATACATTTTCTTAAGAATTTGGAGTAAGTTCTACACCATTTTTTTGGGGGGGGGGGAGATTTATAAATATATTTAAATTTTAAGCATTACATGTTTCATATTTATTAAATGTCTCCTAGTTAATCAAAAAGATTTCTGCAGACTACATTTTTCTCCATTTAATTATATATCCTTTCTATATTACACAAAAATTTATGAAGAGTTTTAATTCACTAGTAAAAGATAATAAAGCACATAAACTTAGGATAAAATACCACAGTAAAAAGTATAAAATATAAAAGTAAAAAAAAAAAAAAGTAAAAAGTATAAAAAATAAATGTTCTGAAGTTATTTTTTTAAAAAATTTTAAACTCAGAAAAATATACGCACACTTCCAATTTCTTGCAGTCTTTCTTCAATGGCAGAAGAATCACAATTAAAGAGGTATATGAGGTTTAGCTTGTGACTGTACTTGTTGACTAGAAATTTTAAATATTCATCCCTCAGATTAAATTCCTCTGAAACCATTTTTAGGAGATGAACACCATAAACTTTTTCTAAAAAAATAAATAGGACTAAGAAATTTTTTTCTTGAACATAAAATTACAGAGAAATTAAATGTGTTAACAACAAAATACTATAAGATTAAAATTATGCAAGTTTAATAATGGTTTTTATTAGAGATTTAAATAATATTTTAACAAAAGTATTTACTTTTGCTAATCCAGACAAAATTAAAAATAGTAACAAATATTTAAACAAATGTTTTACAAACAAGATAAAAAACAATTTGCATAAGAATAGAAATACCAGCTGAATTAAAAAAAAAAAAATAACTATATGAAGCTCCCTACAAAAGAGTTCCTCCTAATTAATCAGGATCATGAATTAAAACTATTCAAATAATTAAAGGAATGTATACTAAGTAATAAGGAAATTATCAGGTTCATTGTACCTCTAATGGAGCTCTTATTCTGGCTTTTTTATTAGCAGTCAAAAACTTTATCACATACGAGATGATTGAATATGACAGGGAGGTAAAATGATCAATTTAATAAAACAGAAACCAATTATTTAGTAAGAACAAAATCCTAATATCTAAGTATCAGGGCACTGCTCATTATTTCAGAATTAATTATCAGACAATAAAATTGTTTGTTGCTATAGAAATCTGCTCTCTATTAATATATTAAATACTTCTTTATTTATAGAACCGGTCGTCTCCATCTATAGATTTACATAATTTTAATTATTTCAAATGTCAACATACAATTATGCAGTCATATTCAAATTCTTCAGATAGAAATAACAAAAATGCATACACAATTTTGAGTAAATGGTTGATGACTTATAAACAGCTGAAAACTTGAATTCCTAATGTTAAATGAGAATTCCCATTTTAAAATATACAATGGATCTTTGACAATGATTCTTATTTTACTTTAAAATACTCAACAAGACAAATTATGCATTTCTATAAGTGTGAAAGTATATTTTATATTTTTTAATTGATTTTTAAAATCACAAGTTAAAATTTTTAAATATAAACTAGCACAAATATTAAACCATTCGAAGAAGCAAAATTTAAAACCTCATCATTCCAAACTTTATCCCTTTTCATCAGATAGTTTTTAAGCGATTTAACAATAACTAAAAACTTTCAGAACAGCATGCTTTTATATTTCTTTGGAAATATTACCAAACTTTACAGAAAGATTATTTGGATAAAGAATTTAAAAAAAAATTGCCAATACGGGGAAAAAAGCATGTCTTTTCTCAATGCTTTAGATTATGATACATACATTTTTATTTTTTTAAAAATAAACAAAGGTATGGGAGAAAAAATTTGTACATATAATAAATTCTACTATGCTTACATTTGAAGTTTCATATGAGACAAATGAGAGTGGATAACAGTGGTAGAAATGATTTGTGAGATCTTTAATTAATAGGGGAAAAAAAAAAGCACAGAAGCTAAATTCTGTACAAATACATATACTGTTAAAAGTATGAATAAATGAAATATTATTGAACAAAATACAAAAGCAACAACTTGTGTATAGAAAATGAAATGTTCACTAAACATTCACAAAATACTTTTCAAAAAATGAAACAAAATCTTTGAAAAGTTTCATCAAATTAATTGATCTTATTTAATGTTTTTCCTATTAAAAACAAATAAAATATTTAAAAAATCTGAAAAATGATTTAAAATATTAATTGGTGGAAACCTGAATATGCAAATCAACAGAATTATGTCATTTATATTGCAATCATAAAGGAATACTGCAAAAAATAAGCATATTTTATTTTTCTGCACTAAAACTTTAAAATTTAATCTTGTTTTATTAATATTAATTTCTAAAGTTATCTCAAATTCTTCATTATTTTAAACAGCATGCCCTGAAAGCCTTATTTAAACATTTTCTGCAATATAAAAATAAATCCTTATATTTCATATTCTTATTCAGTCATTTTTTATCATTTCTTACAGCAAAATTACCATGTTAATGATTGAAACAAAAACTTAAATAATGTAAAGTTTTTAATCAAGTGACTAATTTACTAACATCTGCATAAATTAAAAAGACCCCCCCCCCCAAATTTAATATATGTTTGATTATTTTGAAAGGCTTGATAATGATTAATAAATTAATGCAAATAACTGTAGAATACTCTTTAAATATGATAGGGATACATAATAATCATTCAAAGATTTTATAAAGAAAGTAATAATTTTTTTAATTTTCATACTCAATTTTTAAAGTGAAAATTGCACATCAGTGCATCTAAATAATTTAAACATATTTCAAAACTATATTTCATTTATTTGTAAAAATAAATAACCAAAAATTCATTGAAAAATTTATACTATATATATATGCAATCTGATCTGCATTATCCACTAAACTTATTTTTATTTAGACATTTGAATATTTAACAATGTTGTTACTTTTGAACCAATTGCCATAGAAGATAATATATAATAATTAATAACTTATTTGCTTAATTTTCCTTTAATTAAAACTTAAATGATTAATGATTTAACTGTCAATGCTGCTGAGAATTAAAAAGAATGACAATCAGCAGCTTAACAAATAGAGCAACCATTGATTTAAATACTAAATGCAGTTACTAATTAATTCCATCTAACTCAAGAACAGATCATCGAGAGAGTTGATATCATTTATATAGTAACAGAAAATGATCTTAAATGCATACATATTTCAAGGATAACAAAATTATCGAAGAAAAGTGTTAAATTTGTAAAACAGAAAATTACTGCAACTTACGTAAAAGTATATATATATTTCGAAATCTTTCATTTGAAGATGAATAAAATAAAGTAAAGAACCTATCAAAATTAGAAGCAATGCATTTTAAACAGAATGTTTGTAAGCTTTGAGTTTGAAGATCTGTCATTAAATCCATGTTGAAATCTGTCATCTAAAGGACCTAAGTCTGCAAAAAAGCAAAAATGAGTATTAAAATATCAATTGATTCTTAAATACAGAAAACTAAACCTATTTTCTTAAATGCCAATTGTGCATTAAAAATGAAAATAAACTGACACGCATATATTTTTCTGGGGTAAAAATTGTCCTTTCTTTTTGCAACAGAATGCCACGAAAAACATCCACTTTACATCTCTCGGCACATTTTTGGTTTCACTTTTTTTTCTTCTGCTTTTTCTTGTTACAGATATGGTTCCAGTTTACGGATTTTTTTTTTTTTTTTTTTGATAATCCAAAAATTACATGAAATTACAAAAGTTGACCAAAGTTGTGATCTAAGTTAAAGTTATTTATTAGCAATAGTTAATTTCATTAAAATTTTTTAAAAATTGATTATTCTATTTTTCAATGAAGAGCATTTTAATTTATCTCTTACATTATTCTAATCAGCACTGTGGACAACGACAAGAATTTTAATGTTGACATTTTCGTGCAGATGAGAGATACAGAAACTGGTAAAATGGGTTCCATTTCTTTAGGTGATTTGACACATCTAAAATTACATGCATCATAATTTTTTTTTTTTTTTTTTCAATTTTAGATGTTTATTTTACATGTCATTCAAAAAACAAAGTTCAAAATTTAGCGAAGAAGTTTAAAAATTTTGATGTTCAGCTGCTATATTTTGAAAGAAAGGCTTCTTTCTTATTAAAACAAAATATCTTTACTCAGTTTTTACTA
Organism: Argiope bruennichi; assembly: GCF_947563725.1. Classification (NCBI taxonomy): domain Eukaryota; kingdom Metazoa; phylum Arthropoda; class Arachnida; order Araneae; family Araneidae; genus Argiope; species Argiope bruennichi. The sequence goes on from NC_079154.1 coordinate 66,419,375, forward strand.
GGTTTTAAAAGTAGTAAATTTTTTTGTCCATATTAAAAGCTGAAGGAGTTCATGAGGCGCCAGGAACTTATTTGAAAGCAAGATGACGTCAGAAACATTTTCCGAATTCTTTCAATAAAATATATTGAAAATAGAAACTTTCAGATTGTTTTATATTCTAATGTCTAATTCAAATTTCTGAATTTTGATTTAAAATAATAGTTTTCTAGATAAGAAAAGCAAGTATCTCTGTATGTTGCTGTGAGTGAAAAGGGACCGAAGCAAAGCTGTAACATGAATTGAATTGAAATTCACAACTTTCATATAGTTAAAAATTAAATCTACACATTCTTCATATTTATAAACATATTACATTTTTATTAATCTTTTACACACATTCTTCTTATATATTTGTACAAAATATTCACCGCTTAGCGTTTTTATGACATATTCTTTAAAATTACATCATTATCTATATTTAAACTTAAGGAAGATAGAGTAAGCATATATTCTTCTACACAACAAGATAGTATCAAGAAAACGTTGTTTTCTAATAAAAAAAACACATTTAAGTTGAAAATGAAAACAACATAACAGCGCATGCCAAAACGTCATCGAATCTGTAGCTCGTGCTGCCATCTACTAAAAAACAAGAAAATAATTTGGAGAAAGCATTCTGCTACCGGCGGACTCTTAGAGAGAACTCTCGATAATTCAACGTAAACAAATAAATCAAATTCTTAAATAGGAAGATCAGATACTCCGAATGGTAAGTTTCATCCTCTATTTCTTTGTTTCTTTATTAAAATCGTTTTCCTCTGCCGAATAAGTAGTAGTTAATCAGAAATATGGTTTACTGATGACAGCCAGGGACATGGCGAAGGGGGAATGAGTGGGATGAAACACTCCCCCGGATTTTTCCCGAGTCGACATATTGGTCATCAGTCGGAAAAATTTAAAAGCATTATGGACGTAACATTTTATTATGCGCATCGAACATGTTTAGATAAATATGATTGCAGTGTAAAAGGAAATGGATTAAAAGCTAGAAATTTTATTTGTCAAGTCGTATTTTCGCTAAATATTTATAAGCATTTGATTGGAATAATATAGTTACGGGAAGAAAAACTTGTTGCCTCTGCGAAATCAGAAAAACCATTATTTGTTGCTATGTTTAAATGACGATTTTTCTTGAGAATGTAAAATTCATATTCAACCAAATCGAATAAAGTTCAGAAATAGATTATTTTTGAGAGACTGGCAGATATTTTATATTACTGACATAAATATCTGTCAACTCTGTTGAGTCGGCATGCATCAAATCCAGGGATGTAGCGAGCATCTCATTTTGGGTGGGTGGGGGTGAGGCAGTAAAAATGCCAACTCTTCTGATGAAGGCTGCCGATTTTTTAAAAAATAAGCATTTTTATGTTTTTTAGCTCATAATCCAGCTTCTGTATTGGAAGGTATAATATAATTTTTGATAAAATTTATTTTTGGATGAAAATTTGAAAAATATTGTATATAAAATCTATTGCTACATCATATTTAATGAAAGAGTTTACAAAGTAATGGTGGTTTGGCAAGCATGGAAAATATTCAGTGAAGCTATATTTATATTCAATAAATATAAAAAAATAAAATTAAAAGTGTTAACACTGAAAATTTAGAGTAAATTTATTCCATATTTTGATGACCCTTTATACGAATACGAATATTATATACATGCTATGTTATAAAGGTTGTTGGGTTGCTTCACTATATATCCATTGAAATAAGCAGCAAATCCTATATTTCGGAAAATTTCCGTAACAATATTGAGTTTTAACTTAATTCTATTTAATATATTGTTTAAATTTAATTTATAAGTGTAAGCTTGGCCAATAAATTAAGGAATGATTATTTTTTGCACCCCCACTGCTCCCTCTCCCTTTTAAAGAGTTGCTATTAAATATGTTTATGAGTGCTAAGATTTATAATATGAAAAACGCAAAACAACGAAAAAAAAAAGGAGTTTTCTCACATTTGATCTGCCATATTATGTTAGATTTTTAAAATTATCAGAAGCTTCTTTGCATTGTGGTAATAAAATTTACAATCATAATATATATCAATAAAGGCTCTCAATTGAAATTATAAGAAGGAATTTTCCATATATTTTTTATTGTTACATTTTTTTTAAGGTCCGCATTTTTTTTGGTTATCAGTAAAGCAATTGGCTGCTTTTCCTCGAAATATGTTTATTCTTTAAATTATTTTTATAAGTCTGTAATATTTCTTCCCTATATAATTAGATTTCTGGTTATGTAGAATTACAGGTAGCTCAAGCAAATGTTGAATGAACGACTAGTCAATGACCTTGACAAAAATGAAGGACTCAGAATATTCAAGAATTTTGGCTATAGCTTCATTAGAGCTCTGAAGGCTTAAATGGTCTTTTGAGGGAGCTATAAAAAGCGCAATTGAAAGAGTCAGTCAATAAGTTGAGTTGAGTTCAAGCCAGTAGTCGATTGAATTCCCTCTTTGGAGTATTGATTTCCGAGCGCTTCTTGCTGTTGCAGTTATTTAATAACGATTTGCTTCCTGTATGTTGTTTTTCTCTGCAAGTGCTGATTTTTATACGCTTCATATGTTTTGTATATCGTGTTTTCGTGTAAAATAAAGCTTTGTTATTTGATACTGAATCGTTGGACTTTTCAACATATAGCAATCTCTGGGGTGGGGGTACCTCAATATGAGGAGATCCGAATGGTGGTTGGTTCTCTCCACTCAACCAAAAATGGTGCAGATTTGACTGCCCTTACTGATGAATGGAAGTGCTTCCTTCGAGAGGGGTTTTACTGTGGCTGGTGATGACTTAGGATTCAACCCTATTTCCCGCCCAAACTATCTTGCCGTCCGGTTATTCAGATTGATTTTGATTCAGATCCGGTCTGCCACAGGGCGGGTCGGGATATTCGATTATGATTTTCACTATATAGCCCACCGCATTGGATTTCATTTTTATGTAACCATATGTATCTCAATATTATGATGCCTTTAATAATTGTTGGAAATTGCATGCTTATCCGCAAAATCTATTTTTAGCGTATTGTATTGGAAACACAGCTAAAAATCTTTTGCTGTTAATAAAATATTATGTACTGGTTAATATATTCGGCATTGCTTGAATAGTTTCATAAATTATAGTTTTAATGTAAAAACTAACTTTTTAAAAATTACTATAATACACACAATCGTTTTATTAGATCATACCACTTGATTGACTTCCACTGGACGTTTGCAATTGCTTGAAAATGAAGGGTATATCAGTTCTTTTCGAAAAGACCATTCCACTGATTTGTAATTTATTGCCAGTATAGCAAAATATTATTAAAAATGTTTATTAGTAATGGAAATATCTTCCTCGATTCCAGCCAGTAGATAAGTGTTTTGAAAATTCTGTATAAACTGAAGTCGAAGAATTTGAATCTTGCTTAACTTTGAAAATAATTATGTCATAAATTCAACAAATTCATATGAAAGAGCACTGTGCAATTTTAAAGAAAAAATAAAGTATAAGCTTTAAAATGAAATTTTATAAAATATTAGCAAGATCTCATAAATAGCATTGCTCACAAAAATATATCCCAAAAAGAATTATATTAAATTCGTGCATTCGGTTTTTTATTCCTTTTTTGAACAATCTGAATTTTTAAAATTTCTGATTAGTATATGCACTCTAAGGTGGCAGGGAAAAGAATCTGAAGGGATGCCCTGAAACGTTGTCAGTCGGTGTAAAAATAAGATAGACGAGGTTTCATCTCGATCAAATAACGTTAAAACCTGCTGTATCAGCCTTAAGTATTGAAAATCATTTTTTTCTCAAAAAATAGTAGTATAATATAAAATTAGAACGTTTTATCCTAGAAATGTTTATTATTTTTTAAAATGTAAACTTTTTTGAGAAGACACCGATAATATATTTTATTTTATCATTGGCCAACTCACAAATCAGAAGAAATATGACCCCCCCCCCTTAAAAATTGAACATGCAAAAGCTACTTTAAAAAAAAGGGGAAATTCGAGTAGGTTGATAATTTTTTACTTGATTTTCTACTAATTTTCAGTTTTGAAGCATCAAATAGTTAGAATAACAAGCATTTTCATAAATAGATGTTCTTAATAGAGTGGAATAAATGCTGAGAAGAAAAAAGAATATATTGATGTATGAATCAATTATTTATTATAATAATGTATTTAATTATACTAGTCACCTTCAACGACCAGCTATTCGCCCTAGATCTGAATTGCATTAATTTAGTAATATTTACCTACTTTGATGAACTTCATTTTATCATAAAAAAATGATGGTATACTATTTCAAATTATACTTTCACTGTAAACATAGATCATTCTGCTTGGTTAGGTACGGATGTAAAGTTGCGAAATTAACTATCGAATTAAATTAGCGAAATCCGTTCAATTGTGGAAGTTGGGGATTTTGCAAAGGTTTTATTTTTCAATACTTCTTAAAATTTTTGATCAATCGGGATAGATGACTATTGCTGATATATTTAGGGGTCAAGAACTTGAAATGGCAGAGTAATTGTGGCTCTGAAATTTCGTTGCGGCTTTGTTCCATATAGAATGTACATTGATGAGTATGTTTTTGAAGCTTCCAATGAAATTGGAGGTTAGAAACGGGTAAATGACCATTGCTTACATGCTACAAATCAAATCGGCAAATTTGGATAGTCTTCAGGATTGGCGGACAGATTTTTTTTGATTTTTCCTTTTTATTTTATATGTATATATACAAGGACTGTTCAGTAAAGAATAGAAGGATTGTAATTTTTTTAGAGGCGACTAAAAGAATAAAAAAAAAATTAATATTGCGTCAGTCGCGGAATAGGTAAAGAATGGTGGTGCATGTTTTACAATTTTGGTGTCACTGCTTCGGTCATGGCAGACAGGCAAGAAGGCATTGTTTCACTTTCATCTATGTTAAAAAGGGATGTGACACGAGATTGAATTGATCCTCTGGTCCACTGGGATAATCGTTTTCCATCTTCCGAGATGGTGGTCAAAAAGCCAAGCAAAAAAAGGGGGCTGGGGGTTGGGAGGCTCTCCTAGCATGTGTTTGAAGAATGCAAAAAAAAAGGGATCAATCCATTGCATGTAATCGGAAGCATTTTGAGAAAGACCATTTAAATTTGGTCATTAAAATTTGGAGGATAAGTACTAATTATTATTTATTTATTTATGTCGTAAATAAATATATTATGCTCTTATTAAGTCATTTATATTTATTACCTATTTATGATGTCATTCTTTATTGAACAGCTTAAGTAGATATTTACTTGTAATAATAATAAATTTAAAACATTTATTTTAGTTCAAAAACAATATTCCAAAATAACAAATATCAGCATTAGAACAGGTTTTATATTTAAGTTTTCACAAAAATGAAATATTAGAGGAAGTTTGGTTGGTAAGTAGGTTGGAGTGGAAGATAGATTTGTTAGATTGAGTCATGAAATCAAGAATTCTGTAGAAGTATTGAGAAGATGGATTTCATAATATCCTAGAATAATTTCGGCATCAAGTAGTTATTTGCGAAGTGTCATTCTTGCTCACTAAAATTTCACCTTTGTTTTGTAAATAGTACTCATTCTCTCAACCAGCTCAACTTTTTAGTTTAATCCAAATCCGAAAAATCCAAGGGTTTGATGTAGTAGGTGTACAGTGAAACTGCCCGACAGGTTCAATAACAAAGACCAGGCTTTATCCTACACGCAGACACGAACATACTATAACAAAACATAGCTGAAGCGTACACAAGAACAGTAAATACAGTAAACAGTAGCACACAAGCTGCAAATCGGTAATAAATAACTGTAATAACACAAAGTGTTCAAAGGGAACTCACTCATTTATTCACCTGAGTTGAACTCAACTGTAGATTCATTCTTGACTCACTCTCAACTCCCTACTGATTCGACTATATTGTCACGTAGGTACTTTAGTGTGGAACTCAATGACACACACGAGAAGTAGAGCTAAACCAATTTATTAACTCAACTCTGAACTCAGAACACAGTGACTGACAGATCTGCTTTTATACTAGCAGGGAAAGTTCCAGAATACTTTTCTGGAAACTGTAAGGAAAATCCAGAACCCTTGTCTGGTAAACTAAAGAAATGCCTAGAATCTTCTGGAACATGAAATAAAGGAAAACATAAAATCAAGGAATTAAATATTTACACAGACTGTGAATCGCATTGTCTCTAGAGGGATTCGAGCTTACGGTCTCCTGATTAAGAGATCAGTGCTATTACCATTCGGCCATGGAGAGTCGACTGCCTCTTTTCAATGCGGCAATATTACTGGCTATTAAGTACACGACCGACTTATCGACTAATACAATAAAGCTCTGTCTCCCACCTTTTTATAGTTTCCGTAATACGATAAAGAAGATTCTAGAAAGATCATCAAAATTTGCCTCCTAATGGATCTATCTCTAAGATCCCTGTATATTTTAGAATCTTTGATTTTGTCACCATATGTTTGCCAATGTCATTCAACATCCACCAGAGCTATCTGTAAAACTGTCTTCTTTACCAGAGATCTAATTGCGTTGGGAAACAATATTACAAATTCATGGCGATATTATATGACCAAGAGCATAATTTGTAATTATATTTCAAAACGTCAAGGTCTGAAGTAACTTTCAAAATAAGAAAGCAGAGTTTATATTGCACTGATATAAAGTTTTTTAACGAGGTCTTATTTCGGGAAATGATATACTGTGTATTATTATTAAAATTAATTGCTTTTCCGCTTTTCGGGAAGGTCATGCCATTTTGTCACATGAAATGTCAGACATAAATGTATATTTATGTACTCGTAAAGTGGTACAATGTGTTGTCAATTTTAAGTATCATTTTCTCCTTTAAAAACGTCGTCTTATGATGCCACACCCTACACTTTATTGGCTATTTCATGAACCCTCATTTTAAATTATACAGCCCAACGAACTTTTCCTTTGTGCTCGTCTTTCTTTCCTTAGAGATATTTTAGACGCGAAATCCATTAATGGCGCTAATTTGCCCTTATAAACTCAGACTTAGGAAATATGTTACAACGCCTTAATTTAGCAAGGATTCTAAAAAAGAAAGAAAGAAAAAATAAATAAAAAGTAAATTCCTTTTTAAAGAAAAAAAATAAATAAAAAGTAAATTCCCTTTCCATTTAAAGGAAAGGGAATTAAAAGAATACACGGGTTAGCATACATTTTTTAATTCCAATTTAAGTAATTATTTTAAAAACATATTGTCAGAATGAGAAAGTATAAGAGTAAAATATAGAGCAGATTAAATAGAAGGGAGGATACAGATTAGGATCTGGTGATCAAAATCCCATCTCTGAAATACTAAGGTTTTTCTTAAATATTTAGGTATTATTGATGGGAGGTTGGTATATTTGACATTTTTTGGATCTTTTTAAAGAAAGGAAGATAGTTTATAGATTAATTACACAAGGTGCCTCAGGGTTTCTTACAATATGTATGGAGATAAAATTTTATAGTCTCCATATTGATTGTATATAGACTTCTGAATTTCTTGACACGTTTGGAATGAAGTATTATACCTATTTTCAAAGAGCATTAAAAGAAATGCATTTTTTTTTGTTTGATAATGTAAAAGTCACTGGCATGTTATGAGTACTAGTATTTTAATTGTTTAAAGTTATGTATTAAGTTTTCTGAGAATAGCAAAATTTCATTAAAAACTTGGAAGGGATTTTCGGAAATCTATTTTTTAAAAACCTTTTTATGATATGTCCTTATGGCGACTTTTAAATCAAGGAACCACCCATATTCCTTATTCATTGTGCAGCTATTTCCATTAATGTAAAAAGAGAATGTTGTAATTGTTTGTCTGTTTTCATATTATAAAGCAAACTTTTTGGCTTTAAGTTACCAAATTTGGTTCATATATGCTTTAAAGTTTGGAAATGTGCACCTTGGAGCAATTATCCTGAAACTTTAAAATTTTAATTTTATAAAAAAGGAAGTCAAATATTTTTCATTAAGTCTTTGAATAATTTGTTTTTCTACTGATGAATTTATAATTGTAATTTAGATACCTTTTCTAATCAAGAATCCCACTTTACTCTTAACTTTGAAAGGTGGTATACGATTTTATAACTTATGAGTATAAAATTTCTTTCCATCTAATGTAATTTTAAATGTAAAAATCCTTTTTATTTCAGGTTTAAATTTATCATCTGAACGGTTTAGAAGATGTTTTTAATATATAAAACGAGATGATATTTTAACTATGCACTTCATAATAAACTGGTAGTTTTTCTTATTTTAAGAGTTAAAATATTTGTAACTATTAATTTATGTGACATAATTATATATAGAGTTTTTAATCATCTAATAAATTGAATTATCATAATGACCCTGTGAATAATGTGTGAACTTTATTAGAAAATCATTGTATAAATAAAATATGGTATTTTAGCTAAAAATGTAATCTTTTTAGATATCTTTTGGCTTATGAATGCTAGTTTTTTCCCTTTGCATTTTTGTTATGAGTAAATGATTATTTATATTTCAGATATTTCATGGCATGCGATGTATTTTTTATGTATATGAATAATTTATATGGTTTCTATGACTCTACTTTCTAAATTTATGTAGTTTTGCATTTTATATAATTTTGCCTCATTTTACGTAAAAGCATGTGACTATTAATTTGTTATTCAGTTGCGTATTAAGTTTAAATATGTACTTTTTAATACATTAAATGTTGTTCAATTAACTTAATTTTCGTTAAATTCGCATTTGCATAAAATAATAAATAATCTTAATTAATTCTCACATTTTTAGAAAATCATTCGACTTTATTTTTTAACAGCTAAATATAATGGTCTAAATCATTAGTTTCAAAATTTTTAGTACATAGTCAATTTTGTTCAAGCATCAAAATTTAGTCCAATTAATAATATGTATATTTTTTGTGCAATGCTTCTTTTTTGTATTCTCAATTTATTTCTGGACTGTTTGTAGCAATTAATGTTTTTAGCAATTAATGACAGCAAAAAAAAAAATGTTTTATATAAGTTTAATAACTAAATTAAAACTTCTCTCATTGCAAAATTAAAATGTAATTTCCATCAATTAAAAATATTTTACAGATTATTATCTGTTGTATTGAAATTTCAATCTTAGAATTCACTTGTTAGTTTTAGAAAGGGGAGGATAGATGGATTGTAGCTTTAAAAAAGTGAAGGGAGAATTCACTTTTTGATATTTACCCTGATTTTTTTTTGTAGATAACATTCATGACAAAATGAGGGAAAAATCGATTACAAAATTCCTTCTTTACATGTATGAACTTTACAAAGACGAAAAAAAGTTAAATGAAATAAAAACATGACTAATTTCCTAACACATTCATTTAAGCAGAGCTACTTTTTTTCTCCTGTTGCCTGGTTGGCCATATCTATCTCCCCTTTTATTCTGTAAAAATTTTCTTTTTCAGTATTGATCTTCTGCAGCTGCTCTTCATCGATGTTCATTAATCAGTTAAATTTACATAGGTTTATGATTTTTTTATGTATTCATTAACTAACTACATTATGGATGCACCATTTAATGCATGGTTTAAATAAACTAAATTATCATACCAGTTCATGCGGCAACATTTATTCTTTTTGATGAAATGCAGAACTGATTGCTTTTAAAGAAGTTATTAAACATTTATTTTTGAAATTTGAGACCAATAACTCTTTTCTTTTTAAATTTTCAATGAAATGTATTATGCTTTAAGAATATTTAGTACTTGAAGTGGTTGATTTCCAATTAGACTGTCCAGGCATCCACTTAAGTCCACTGAGCTGAGTTTGGGCCTTTGGTATATTCTATTAACCTTGTTTTCAAATAAATAAATTTGTAAGATATACAAACTATATGAATTATAAATTATTAGAATAATGTTAACACTTCGTCAAGGATAATTGATTAGGTTCTTACCTGCTTTATTACCTTCTTTTGGTTATTATAGCAGTTTTAAATTCTAAGTATCTGCTCAAATAATATTGTGTACTAATATGATTGCCGTGCAAATAAGAACCACAATAAATAAACATGATTTTAACAAAGCTACGAAAGCAAAAGGTTAACTTTAAATAAATTATTATCTTGATGCAAGGTAAATTTTTATTAAAACGTGAAAATCAAATTGATTAATTTATTAAGAGTGGAATTCGAAGTATGCACTGCTTAGGCCTTAATATATTTGAATCTATTATTGAGTACTTGTGCCTAAATTGGTTGTTCTACTGTACTTCTTTTGAACAATTTCTTGGAAATTATTCACATTATTTGATCGTACATTCTCACTTTCGCTTAAATTTTAAAACAGCATTATTTTTGGTAGTAAGCTGTCAAAGAAAAAGGTATTTTTCGTACAAAACATTGATATTTGAATTTGTTTTAAATCTTCCTATAATCATTATTGTAATATTACTGATATATTATGAGAAAAGACTTTATTGAATTCTTGTTCAGCTACTTTTCCTAACTTTTGTTAAATTTTATAATTACTTAGTGGGTTGAAAATATTTTACTTGGTTTGAAGAATCATCAGTAATGTATGATTGTCTTTTAAAGATTATTTGTGTACGGTAGGTGTTAACCTATTTTTATAAAATAATTTATCATTTAAGAATATAATATAATCTTGCCATCAATAAGGAAATTGATTAAGAGGTTCTTGTGCTGTATATAAATTACCGCTGACATATGGCATCAGTTGGCCTGATTTTTGAAAATGACTTAAGATCTCATTTAAACAGAACAGAACGCTGTCTCATGCCCCCGTATCCGTGACCATTCTGGTCATTGAACGGTTTGGTGGGCATGTAACGGGAATTTTATTTAATTAACAAAATATTTACAGTTCTCATTTAAAAAGCAATCTCTTACATATTCTCATTGATCATTATTTATAGATTAAAGGTTTCATTTTACAGTATAAAATAGAACTAAACTAAAACTGTAATAGGGGATAACTACTAGATAAAAAATATGTAAAATTTATTTAATTAGAACTATTAAGAGTTATATAATGCATGTTTACCAGGAAATGACCAATTTGACAACAGGTTTAGTTGAAAGCATATTGTGATTGGATATTAGAGTAAAGCGACTGTAAAATCTAGTGATGTGTATGCATCTAAATAACTTTCAAAACGTACAAAATCTTACATGGTCTTTTTATTTATCAGTGTATAGTTTAAGGATATGAGCTAATGGAAGAAAATGACACTCTCTTGAGTAATTTCGAAAAAAAAAAAGATTTAATTTCTTTCCGATTGGCATGATTTGTTATTTACATAGAATGAATGATGTGTTTAATGAAGAAGATAAATTAATTTAATGATTGAAAATCATATTAAAAATCCGTAAAATTTAAATTAATTTTCAAAAAATTGACAAAATCTACTAGAGCCTCTATGTTGTGGCGGTTTTATGACTAATCAGATTGATTAAAAAAATTTATTTTCCTAGTTTCTACATAAATAAATTTTTAAAAAGAACAAATTATATAAATTACAAAATATTAAATAATATTAACACTTTATCGAATATAATTAATCAGATTCTTGTGTTTCACTACATTTATTTAATTATTCGAATGTTATAAATGTTCTGATGATTAATGACTGTTAATAATGTGCACAAATGTGAAAGCCTGGCAAATAGAAATCAAAATAGATGAATAGAATCAATATATTTTCACAAAGTTAATTAAATTAAAAATTAACTTAAAATAAATCATTAAAATGTTAAAAATGTATTGAAATATGAAAATAAATTGACCAGTTCATTAAATAAGCAGCACAGCGTAGGATCTTAAAATGCATAATTGCATCATTGCCTCTATGCCATCTTCCCAACCAAGTTTTACTTATCTCTCCCATATCCTGTAAAGTGTTCTACTTGCTTCATAGAATATTGTCTAATGCTCTTTACGGGCAGTTTATTAACATATATAATTAACATTCATTTGATTTGCAATCGGAATTCCCTCAAAGCAAAAAATATAAACATTTGTAATATCCATACTGTATACAGCAGCTAAAATACGTCATTACACTATTATGACAATGCCATCTTCCCAACTAAATATTCCTTATCACTTACATTCCCTGTTAAATGTTCTGCTTGCTTCATAGAATATTGTTTAATGCTCTTTACGGGTAATTTATTTAGCAGATATAATTAACATTCATTTGATTTGTAATCGGAATTCCATCAAAGCAGAAAATATAAACATTTGTAATATTCATACTGTAAATGGCAGCTAAAATACATCATTACACTATTATGGCAATGCCATCTTCCCAACTAAATATTCCTTATCACTTACAATTCCTGTAAAATGTTCTGCTTGCTTCATAGAATATTGTTCAATTGTTCCTTATGGACAGTTTATTTAGCAAATATAATTAACATTCATTTGATTTGTAATCGAAATTTCATCAAAGCAGAAAATATAAATATTTGCAGTATTCACATTGCATATACCAATTCTTCAGGCGTCATAGAATAAATTTACTATAAAGCTCATTTTAATCGAAGTTGTCATCATCTCTCTTTTAAAAAAGTAGTTGGTACAATATCGGAAAATCTGACCTCCTTCTTTGCCAGCAACAGGTGGCAACTATTGGCACGGCCTTCGCAATTTAATGTTTATTATGCTAACAGAAAGCGCTTCTTCTGGGACTTGGAGGGATTCCAGGAAAGCCAGGGTTTTATTTCACTCTCATCCACTTTTATAAACCCTTACTTAAACTACTAAAAGATGGATGACTGCTGACGTCAAGTTCATCCTTATTTTTTAAAAACAATAGCTGCTTTGGGAAATTTTTAACACTACTTAATTATTGAGTACAGTATTCACCAAAATAAAGTTTTATTTCACTAGCTGTTCTAAATAACAGGTTTTCTGATTATTCCTATAATTTTTTCTCAAAATAAACTGCATAAACGTATGTTTGAAAGGAATAAGGTTGCTGAAAAAGAATAAAGTATTTTAATAATTTATTATCTAAGTAGTTAAGTGGTACTTATTTATTGTGCGTTTTACTAAAAAGGAAATTTTATTCAATTATGTTATATAATTTACACGAAGAAAGAAACACAGGAATTTTTATTTCTAGAGAATGGATAAATATTCCTCTCTAGAAACAGAATTATTAAAATTTAATTTCCTTAAATTTAGTATAAATATTTTATATTTAAACCACTACAAATATTAAAAATTATTAATGAATTAATTCATTAAATCTCATAATAATGTTATTTTCAGTTAAAAGGAGTTGAAATAAACACAGAAAAATATGCTGTGTTTATTCATACGGAAAGTCCTTAAAGTTTAACATATGCGTCAAGAAGTCTATTTAAAGCACTCAACTATTTGTTAAGAATCATTTTGTAATAAAAGAAATTAACTGAAGCAATAGTTACGTTACATCTGTTTTTTTCCTGTGATACTGAAATATTTGCAAAAATTCTAAGCCTACAGAAATATTCTAATGTATTGACGGTGAAATATTCCAGAATACTAATGGCAACAAATGCTTAAATTTTCAAAAAAAAAAAAATAATTTTAAGAGATTCTTTTCTACTATAAAGTCAACATCTCATTCAATTCAAATGAAGAATACTTTATATTAATCGAAGAGAGAAGCGTTCAATATGTAATATCATTTTCAATCTACAAATGTTTCAACATTTATATCGAGGAATAACAGCGTCATATAATCAAGCAACATAAACACTGAATCAAGTTTGATGAATTACAACATTAATCCGTTTGAATTAAAATAATTATTTTTATCCAAAAAGATTGTGAAAATTGTGAATAAAACACAAAAACTAATATATAATTATTAATTTTTAATTATAATTATTGAATATAATGTCAAAAATATATAATATGTATTCTATCGTATGTAATGTTATAAAGTAAAAATGAAAATTAAGGAAAATTTGAAAATCTAAACTAAAGCATAATACGTGATAGTGTTTAAACTTCATTCGCTTATCTTTATTTGATTTAAAAATTTGCCCTTAATTATACAGAGCAATAAGGCTCAGACGCACACCCTGTGGATTATTAAAATTAGTGAAATGCATAGTATAATGAACAGGACGGTGTAAAGTTTCTATAGTAATATGAATAACATGACTATCAATTTGAAACTTTAAAATATTTTGTGGAGGAAGCCATTAAGATCAAGTTATATAAAATGTTTAATTGAAAATTGTATCAATCATTAATATCGGTAGACAGGCTGGTCGCCAGAAGTGGCTAGTGTTGAATAAAGAAAATCTTTTATTTAAAAAGAATCAAGTGGATTATTGTTCGCTTCGGTAATCAGACAAAAGATTGCGATAAAAGCATAGATGTTTCATTATTTAATAGTCCAGTTGAGTTGTCAAGAAAATAATAAAACATGAAAAAAAAACATATGACAGCAATTTTATTAGTTTAAATTGTTGAAATGGCTACCTGGATTATTCGAAGTTACTCAAGTCACGGATAAGGGGAAGGGAATTGGAATTTGAAACTACAAAGTGACACTTTTTTTTTTCTGTTTCAAATTCAATTTTCAATGCTTTATTTTTGAAAATCTACATTTATGATCGATTCTAAATTAATGAACAACAATTTCGGAATAGGATTAATTTGCGTTCAGTAAATTCTGATCCATAAAAAAACACCAATTTTTTTAAAAAAAATATTGTTTTTTTCCCGTCAAAATCAGTTTTTTCAAAAGACAGAGCAGATATCGATCCGAAAGAATGAAATATTTATTAGTTATTTGCTTCCATATAACATATATGTAAGCAAATTACAAAAATTTGGCTAAAATTTTGAAAAAAAAATAAAACCCCTTTTTCCAAATTTCGCTTTTTAAAAATTTATTCCTGAGTTAATGAAGCTTTCATAAAATCTGCTCTGTGTTTCCAATAAATTCTCAAAAGTTTACTTGGGTGAAAACTAGTGCTGACATCATTTCATTTCTTGCCCGAATTGAAGTAAATAATTGATATCAACTATCAAATGAAATTTCCGAAAAACTCTTATTTGGATGTTGAAATCAAACGACTGATAAACATCATTTGTCCGACGGGTTGATTTCAGCCTACTAGTATAGAATACTCCTTCATTTCTAAAGAAACTTCCCTGAATCAGCAGAAAACAACATTAATATCGAACAAAGTAAAACCCTTGATGAAACCTAGTCACGTAACCAGAACAGATGAGATCTCCGATTTGCACGTGGCTCATCAATGGCTGCACGCGAAGCACTCGTGTGGCGTTTGGCCATAAGTAGAAGCGACACGAAAATGAGTGACTGGGGGTGATTATTTATTTATTTACTTGCATTAAGATTCAAGTCCGTGCTTTTTCCGTGAACATTTTCAATTTGGATTTTTTTTCCGTCTGAAGATAGAATGTTGTCGAATTCAATCGAAACAGTAGTTCCTTGTTTTTGTCAACAGTTACATTTAACTTGCATCGCTTTTATAGGAGGCTGTTTTTTTTCTTCGAAATACCGAAATTGATTAAATATTTTTGGAGAACTTGTACTTACTTGATTGGTAGATTGTGTAGAACATGTGAAGCTGGAAGGTCAATTAGGCTCATGATGATATAATTATTGTCTAATTATGAAAATGACTTATTATTCAAAAGTGGTTAAATGCTCATAATTATAAATAATAAAAATATTATTTATAAACATTAACAGTATTTTTTATAATTAGAGACATGACAGACCACGTTACCTATTGTGATAGTTTCGAATGAGACCCATGATTTCAGATTATGTACAAAACATAAATTAAAACGAAAGAAAATTTTAAAATAATAAAATATTGTTTTTCTTGTCAAATATTTTATATTTTGATTGTATATTTTATCTAAATTATTTATTTATGTTTATTTTTTTATTATATTTTTTTATTTATTATTTTATTTATTTCTATTATTTAATTATTTTTTTTATATTTTATGATTTTATCTAAAAAGAATAAAGGACATTTTTATTAATGATACTGGAATTATAACGTTAACGCATAATTCATCAACGCTATCATTTTAAATTTGACATGTCGCTTATTTTTAATTCTACATTTTTCTTTTTTTTTTTAATACAAAATATACAAAGAACAAGTATTGTAATAATCAAAAAATTCAATCTGGAGATTTTGTGGAATCTCCCTACATTGAATTTTTCTGAGTCCGAAAACTATCGTGTTGATTGTTTATTTGTTTTAATGCAAAAAATGTAACGAACTGGATTCATGAATTTTGCACTACTACGCTTGTGGAATGTCAGAAATGAATACTTACATTCGGACAGCGTCTTTCTTGTAGAATTGTGGCAACTGCTCATGGTAAATAAGCAGTAATAAAAAACGGTACTTTCTTTAGACTTTTCTATCTGGGAAAAGATATATATAATTTTTCGCTGTGTTTCCTCTAAATATCGAAAGCTCTAAAAGGAATACTGTTAAATTTTTGATGGATTTAGATATCAACAGCAAAATTAAATAAATGATTGATTTTGTATATAGAATTAACATTGTTGGAACTGCTTCTAGAATTAGAAGATTAAGCGCTCTACAACGAAGATGGAAAACATATTTAAGATAGGCTATCTCATTTTGTAACAAATGAATAGGCTTACACAAAATTTCTTTTTTGTCGTTTCATTCAGTAAAACGATGGATATCGTTTTCCTAGATGATAGGTAACAAGATGTTTTCAACCTCTACCATCGTTCATGAATTGCTTCGAAACCTTTATTGTGATTGTCAAGGAGTGTCTTGTTTGCATGTACCTAAAGTTGCAAAAAATTTAAGGGAATCTTACTGAATTTCAACTTCTAAAAGACGACCCTTGAAGCATCTGATTTCTAAACAAAGGACTGATTCGTAATAGATGAGAAATTTTAAAAATTGCTTTGACGCCAAATTTATTAGAATATTTGAGAGCTGAAGCGAATATCAGGTGATAAAGTAAGAAGTATAAATAGCATATAGGGATTTTTTTCCCTTCTTTTATATTTTTATTTTATTTTGTTTTTCATTTCGCAAACGACTTTTCACTCATTTCTTGAATGTACTAGTGTTTTGAATTTTTGCTTACTTTTGTGTCCTTGCTTCAGTAAGGACAATTCCGTAAATACAATTTAATATTTTCAGGATTACAATTAATTGGCTAATTTATTTTTGTGTCCTTACTGAAAAAAATACAATTTAATATTTTCAGGATTAGCAATTAATTGGCTAATTTATTTGAATTTTGATTCTATAGGCGTGCAATACCTTAGTAGAATTTTATAAAAGAGTATTGAAAAATTTTTTAAAGGAGATGCAAACCTCTAATACAAGGATAGCAGTATAAAAATGTTTTAGAATTGATTTATTTGTCTTTATTTTTATTTTTAAAATTCATTATTAATTGTATAACAGCGATAATATGCATGCAAAAAAAGTATATTGAATACTGCCATATTGTAAAAATGCAATAACTAACCATGAAAAGTATTATAAATATACATAAATATGTAAAAAAACTTTATTAGAATTTAAAGACTTTATGGAAATAAAATGCGTAACATTGAAGATTTTTAAAATTTTTTTTTAAAGTAGTGTATTAAATGGTTAATGTACAATGATATGCTCCAAAATTATTGGGAGATACACTAAATTTAAAAATTAATTAAAAATAGAATAGAAATTTTCAGAAATCCTTAGAGTACATATTTATTACGCATGAAATAACTTAGTGCCTGTTTCTTAATGTGTTTTGGACGATTTTTGTATAATTTATATCGCATCACACATATCAAAATTTGCAGATCATATCCCAGACTATAAATATAGTCATGGCAATTTCTACTTTTCACTACAATATTAAAACACTGCGTTTGAAAACTATTTTTATTTTCAAATGACCTAGATTTAGGTATGTAAATTGAACTGCTTTTGAATGTGCACCCTACTCAGCTAGAAGATGTGCCAGTCTAGACTGGTTATTATCTTGTCAACAATATTTAAGATCTGATTGTTTACATATTAATCAAAGAAAGTTATAGCAGAAAAATCTCATGCACATTGCAGCAATGTGCTTAAAAATAAAATAATATATTATTTGCTGTATATACTTTAGATGTAAATATATAATAACATTAGAAGTTTTGTTTTCTCACAATAAGATCTTCTTTATCCATAAAGTCTTATGAGATCATATTTGATCTTTATCAAATCAAAGCAAATAAAATCGGATTGAAACATAGGTATAGTGACATCATATACGTTTGAAGGGGAATAGTAAACAAGTAAAAAAAAGTTCTAATAAGTTCCAATTCAAATAAAGGAAGCACCAACCTAAATGGACTGAACGGCACAATGAATATCGACTGTTGTAGACTAAAATAACATATCCTAGAATACAGAATGGGCCTCCGTCCTTTTTTGATAAAGACAAATTTAATTTAGAGGACCAAGATGGCTATCAATATTATTGGCATTGAATGGTAATGAAAAAGAGACTTATTCTATCCAGTTGATGGGAGGAAAAAGTTTGAAGGTTTGATTGGCAGTCAGATACGGAGGAAAAACAAGTCTAGTGTTCTTGAGTGGTAGACAAAAACACATAGACTATATCTAAGTCATGAATTCATATCTTTTTCTTTATGACGTTGAACTAGGAGGAAATGACCGGATTTTTTCACATGTTGGAGCATCAATTCAGTTAAGGGCATTAAAAATTGATCTGCAGCAAATAATATTCAGATTTTGCCCTAGCCTAGTAAGAGCATGAACCTCAACATTGGGAAGAACATATGGGCAAGGATTGTTCATCGCATTTACAAGGAAAGCATGCAGTTTGAATCTGCAGTCGCGCTTTGGAGAGCTTTGAATGACGTACGAACATTTTTGTCAAACATAAATTCAAACTTCACATGGTTCGATGCCAAACCGAATCTTTGAAGTAATCAAAACTAATGGTGGAAGAATTCCCTATTAACTCTTTAACTGTTTTATTTTCTTTACTATCTAATAAGATGACACCATCTATTTTGAGAATATTTTCTTATTTGGATTCAAATGGAAATCCATTGAATACTTGACTTATCTATGTTTTTGAATTATAATCGTTATGAATGGTTTATTTTTTGCTTACAAGTATCAAAATTCGATAAATCGATGCACGTATGGCACTCGGGCAAAACAGTCAAGCGGTTAATAAGATATTTATTTGTACTATTCAGAAGTGTCCTTTGTTTTTTTGAGAGTATGATGTTGCCAAAACTGAATTTTAATAGTAATCGACTTGTATTTTGTTTAGTTTCAAGTTTTAAATTCAGTAATCTGTTTATAAATTGATCTTCAAAGCGTTGCTCATTAAATGCAATAACTAACCATCATTAAATTTTTGAAAAATTTATTCTCCATTTAATAATAAAAAAAATATTGCCGCCTTCTACATTTTTCACGTAGTGTAACGAGGTTCTTGTCGGCTCCCTAACGAACCCATTCTCTTTTCTGTATATAAAATTATCTTAAGTAAATTCGCATCATTTTATTTTAATCGATTTTAATGTTTTTCTTCTAACCCTAAATAAACCCTCCCTATCCATATTAGCACATTAGGGGAGAAAATCCGAAACCTTGAGAGCTTTGCATTAACAAGCGATCCAATTAGACTAATGGCATTTTTTATCGCATTTCTTATAATATTGTGTAAAACAACTTGATTAAAATTTCGAAATAAAGGCAGCTAGATTAAAACGTTTACGATGGCAAAGTTTTGTAAGAGCATTTCTAAATTTAGCAAGCACATACTACTTATATTTCTTGTTTTTCTTAACTCTGTAGAAATAACGGTAATGGCTCATATTTTATGACTTTTTTTAATCTCTATAAATAATGCAAAATATATGTTTATTGGTGTTCTAGAGGCAAGGCTGTTTGACTTGCACCTACCAAATTTGGTACATTTACTTTAGAGGATAAAAATTTTGACCTTTGAGTGATTTTTTTTTTCAAAAGATTTAATCAGAATTTTTTAAAATTAAAAATTAAGTGATATTTTAGCTTTTTCCCTAAATTATTCGGAAAATATTTTGAGACAACAATGATTTTTATACAGTTTTTTTTAAAGTTGTCTTCTTAATGATATTTATTTATTGTATAATAATTTTTTTCTTTGGATTTCATCGTATAATTTGTTATTTATTTATTTATTATTATTTTTTTAAATTTCCAAAAAATATACTTTTGCATAACAGCTTTTAGCAACATATTTCTTTATTGCAATAAAATTTAAACCGTTTTCATTTGCATCAAATATTTAACCGTTTATTTTTTTATTTTTGAAAACTAGGGAAAGATTCCATTTATCATCTGTGTAGTTAATACGAGGAAAAAAAAAGTGAAATTGCAATTCTTCGAAAGATAACATAGAGTTAGAAGGTTTATTACCTATATTGTTACATTTTTAATGAAATTACGGTATCATGACTTTTGACTGCATTAGAATATTAACTTACACTGTGAACAGAACAGATGTAAGACTTTTAAAACAACACGGCTCTAACGTCTACCCCAATTTGAAGATCGAAAATACATTTTTATGGATTCATGAACATTAAACTTATTAATAATAGATGCAATACAAGTAAAATGACCAATATTCATGCTGAAGTAGCTGATCGCTAAAAGCGGCTAGTTACAAGTAATTAGGTTAATTTCATAAGTTTTCGTTAAATGGCGTCAATTCATGGTTAAGTAGCTCATATCAAGTGCAAAACGACACCTTTATTTAGAAACCGACTCCCTCTTATGGTAAGAAACGAACAGGATATGACATCACAACATACTTTAAAAGAACATGCAATTAGACTTTAATCCTACGAGCCAATTATCGCTGCAGGTATCTGAAAGTTGACTCTACACACTTTCATGACTATAGTTGCTTTTGCTCTGAGATTAAAGGTAGATGTAAGAAATTTAAGTGGGTAACTTGTCTAAAATTGAGTATTTGCTTGTTTTTTTGAACCTTATATAACTGCACATCTCTTGATGGATTCGAACAAAATTTGATATATAGCATTTAGATGGATTAAATGACTGTCATTAGTAAATTAAGGTTGCTGGCGGACCCTGGTGTTGAAACTTTTGGTGTGTTTTGAAAGCATTATATAAATGCATTCCTACATTTCGATTTTTTATTAATTACGTTTCGGTTTATTTTAATTTAAATACTTATAAAATTTTCTTAATTTAATTATTTTTATAATTATTAAAATCTATTAATTTTTTTATATTTTTTTCTAATATTTATTTAATTATTACTAGCCGTCTTCGGCGACTAGCAGTTCGTCCATCATATTAATAATATTAATTTAATAACATCAGCAACTTTAAGGGACTAATTCTTATCCAACAATTGAAAATACTATTTTAAACAATAACTGTGTTATAAATATAGAACAATTCGGATTGCTTGGCTATGTTTCCAAAATATCGAAATTAATTGGTGAAATCACTCTTGTATGTTGAGGTTGGGGATTGTGTCAAAGTTTTATTTTGTAATATCTATCCAAAATGGAAGATAGAAGGGAAAACGGCCATTGATGACGTATGTCATAAATTTTTGAAAGAAATAAAAACTGGCAAAATCAATGCAGACGTTAGGACTGGCGAACTCTGTCGTAGTTTTTATCATAAAAAATATACAGTGAACTGGCATTTTTTATACTTCTCTCGAAAATGGAGGTAATATGGGATAAATGGAGGGTAAAACTGACGGAATTGAACTAATAGTTAACTTGGTTATTTAATTATTGGTTTCCTTAATTATTGAAATTTATATATATTATTATTTTTATTAACTGCTTAATCATTTTTGTTGAAAATTAGGAGGCTTCTTATTAAATAATTTTAAATTTATATCTTAAATTCATGTATACAAATATTTACTTTAATAGTATAGAAATAACTCATGAGTTTGTTGTAAAGCTTTTTCATAAGAAAATTACTTTAGACATTATTATTGAATAAATAATTAATATTTTCTTTATAACATTTAAAGAGTCTCAAAGCTACAGAAAAGAATTAATTTAATACTTAAAATTGAAATACAGGGTGGTTATAATTAAAGTTCCACTTTGAAATGGTCATAAAAGGAAAACTACTGGACCAAATGTTATCAAACTTGTAATAGTTTAAAAAACGTCATGGGAATTTCTTTTCCACCAAAAAAAGTTTAAAAACTCACCTCCAGGAGGGAAAATTGTTCTGTATACAATATTGTTAAACAAAATAGGAATGAAGACAGTGTTTTGAAATGTGTTTAATCGTTTCTGAAATGTGTTAAAAACGTGTTCAATGTGGTATTTATTATTTTCTGAAAGCAAGTTAAACCACATTATTGCATTTTCATCAAGAGCTTTTTACCACATTCCTCGGCATATTCCTTTTACTGAACAATACCTTTGCAAAGCACGCCGTTCAGTGTTATCGCATTCATAATAACATTTAACGAGAGAAGCATGGTCTTGTATGGTTAGAGACATTGTCGATTAGGAACAATGGGAACTCTGTCGAACAGGCTCACTTTTTTTATAGAAAACCAAAAGATGTGTAAAGGGCATCTGCATAAATAATTTGCTTTTTCCTGCCGGAAGCCAATTACAAGACATTGCGGTTTTACATAACCCCACAAACAGTTTCGATTCAGAAGCGATTAAACACATTTTAAACTAATTTCTGCATGTCCTATTTTTCTTAACAATATTGCATACAGCACCATTTCCCCCCTGGTGGTGAGTTTATGAACCTTTTTTTGTCAGAAAAGAAATTACAATGACTTCCTTTAAGCTATTATCAAGTTTGATAACATTTAGCCCAGTAGTTTTCCTTTTATGACCATTTCAAAGTGGAACTTTAATTATAATCATCCTGTATATAAAAGCGTGAAAAAAATTGAATGAATTGAAAGATTTAATATTAAGTATTCAGTATAGGATAATCTTTACATCTTTGCATTTTCTCATTTTTCTTATCTTGAAGAATATATATAGCAAATATTTTATTTAATCATTTTTGTAATGAGTCAAATAAATTTCTCAATTTTTTAAGGATTCTAAAATTTATTAGAGATAAAAATTCATATATGAATAAAATATGTCATGAAAATTGTTCATTTTTTGAAATTCGTTTCCTTGAATTGTACCTGCAGATGAGAATCATTATCATTATTTATTTTTCTCCAGTTTTTTTTCTCTAATACCTCACTAAAATGAAGTGATGTCTCCCCAAATTCTTCCGAAGTTTTGTCAGTTACAACGAAACATATTTCCTCCTCAGCCCATTTCATATATTTTAAAAGAAGAAAAACTTTTTTCTTGAACATATTATTTATAAATCCCCTTATATTACACTATTTGTATCTCTCTCTAAGACGCTTACGATACGAATGATAATCAAGTTACAAGAAGCAGATGGAAGCAATTCACATTTCACTCAGGATTTTCACCGGTTTATTTCAAAATAGCCCATTTAGTTTGTCACTAGACTTGATACTTCAACAGAAAATGGCGATAAATAATTTATTTGATCAAATCGGATGGAGAATTTGATGCCGAAATTTTTGAGAAGATCGTTTCGAAGTCAATAGAAAAGATGGAATATTCTTTAGGAAGTAAATTTTCTCTGTTTCCTGGTATCAAATGATTTTAGTTGAGTTAATGGATGTTTTATTTTCTGTTGTAAAGGAAAAAGATTCTGATGAATTTTTACACCACTTTGAGTCCAGAAAATCTATTTTTGAATTGTATTTGTCTATCAATATGACGATTTAAAAAACAGAATGATCTTGACAGAGAACTTTGTCGTAGTTTATAATAATATTATAGATATGTATTAAAATTTTGATGGAATATGCCGAAGTGAATAGTTTCTTTCTTTCCAGCTGTATAATGTGAACATGTTAACTGAAAACACAAGAAGCTAAACTGCGAATTTGTAGATACCTATAGGGCATCTATTTAAGTCCTGTATTCTCCTCTTAACTTCAGAACGTCTGGAACTATAATCATAAAAGGGATGTCTAAATATAGTAAAGGGTTATGCACTAAGTAATAAGATGGTTTATTGTACCACATGACAGTAAATTGCGGATTTAACGTTCCTTTCTTGAAGACTATAAAATATAAGGAGGAAAACAAATTATAAAGTTGTGAAATATCATTGATTTAGTTTTAATAAAACCTGTCGTGGACATTTGTGCTAAGAATAAAACACTTAAAATCAACATTTCTGAAATTGTGACATCTTGAAACGTGGACGAAAGAAGAGACTTCTGTCTTAGAGAATACATATAATTCCAATATGGGTTTTTCAGCATAAGGCAGGAAATGTAAAACAGTATTTGACGGAAACATTCCATCAAAAAAAAAAAAAAAAAATCGGGTATAATGGTTTTGAAGTTTGGCCATCACTTATACAGCTGTCCTCAGCACGGTAGACATTTCTTATAAGAATACCTCAAATACCAGTATAAGCGACTCTCTATTAATATTCTCATGCGTTTTTGTTATTGAGTCACCTGATATGGTAAAAATTGTGCTATGTGAAATTCAAACCAGGGTTAGAACTGACAGAGCAATTTAAACAACGAAAATAAACGTATCTTGTAATAACTAGTTGATTTTTTCTTTCTTTTTCTCTTTGTGACACTTTTCTTCGCGTACCAATCATGGAAATCAACAGCAAAGAAACGAACGTTTTTTATGTTCTATTCTTAGCATTAATGTACATAAGGTGTTTCGAAACTTTGCAATTTTATTTCGTTGAACATCATGTACTATTTTCGTGATAGGAGTTGTAACTTTGCAATTTATCGCCAACTGGTTCTGTAAGCTGTCTTATCTCAGCCATTTACATCCTAGATACAATTGTTAGGATTGGTTTAAAATCTGGTTTTATTGTATCAGGCATAGGCGAATATTCATATTCAACTATATTTGATACGGCCAGTAAATGATTTTTCCCGCATTCTAATAAAACTGAATACTTGGTGGATATCATTTCTTGCACTTGTGTTGAGACTGGTAACTAACACTAATATGGTTCTAAACTGGGATTTGTTTGGAAAAGTCATAGATGACGATGTGCTTGTGGCTTTGGATTTGGCTATGATTGACATGCGAGTGAAAAGAAGAAAAGAAAGTTTTGCTGATATAATTAGTAAAGGAGAAAGCAGGGATTCTTTAGTGGTATGTGTCCCATTACATAAGGAAAGGGCAATAAGGGCTCGTGATGAAATATATACTATAGAGTTAAAAAGCAGAGGCGGTAGAGATTTGCCGACGGGGGGGGACAAGATAAATCCGACAGGGTAGCAAGAACAATTTGGCTGCATAATAACTCATAACAATTAGTTTTTACATTTAATTAAAAGGGAAATTAAGTATTATTTAGCTTCTTTTTTTTATTCAGATATTGACCTTTTCTTCCATTGTTAAAAATTTACAAAGATATTTGTAAAAAAAAATGTTCTCAGTTTTTTTTTACCATTAAAAGATTATCAATATTCGAATCTATATTTTATGAGACTCTTGGGATTTAGCTGCATTAAGATCTAATTTTAGAAAAAAAAATATAGTTATATTTCATTCTAGATAGCAGTATATAGATAGAAACAAAGATTGCGCCAGAGTGACGTGTCTTGTAAATAGAACAAATGCATGCTCTCGTCGTGGAAGCTATATAAAATGAATTATATTCAAAAAGTTTTATAAAAGAAATATTTTAGAAATCCATCATGATAAATAAAAAAAATATTCGACATTTTTGTGATCGAGAAAGTAACAATTAGATGAATAAAATGACGATTAATTTTAGAACTATTATTTATTGAATTCTGAATTAGCGAACAACTCTATCGCCTATTCATGTATAATATAAAAGTATATTTTCCTGATAATTCCACTTGCAAATAATCAAAATACTCGATAAAAATAAATTTTCTCATAACTTACGACAGCATCTTAGCCAAAAAGACAAAGATTATTCAGCAAAAATGTGACGTCTTACTCTTTTGTCATTTCGATCCCTTTTTTTGCCAAGATCTCCAGGACATTGTTACGTGCTATGGTCAGATTCTGAAATGATATGTGATTTTTTTCTCTCTTTTATTTATTTTTAAATGTAATAAATGTGTTCAATTGTTGTAGAAGATTTAATCTTTACGCTTTTATTTCTGGTGTCAAAAAATGTAATGGGTAGGATATTAAACACATGCTTCGAATTTATGAGCGAAAATATTCTTTCCTTACATTATTTTCATAATTTGCGTTAGTTACAACTTAAGTTGAAATGAATTTGCTTCAATGAAATAATCAGATAGAATCCATCTCTCCATCCATTTTTTTTCACCTGTTCTTTTTGTAGTTTCCTAGACAAAAATGTCAATATCTTTCAGACCATGTAAAGTATCATAACACATATTTCCGTTGCTCATTATATTGTTAAAAAAAAGTCAGATTTCGAAAGAAAATTCCCATTTTATCTTTTATCTCCTTCCAAGATGCTTGCGGCACGAATAAAATTGTTGCCCTTTCAAGAAGAAGAGAGCAGCTTACATTTCACTCATGTTGCTCGCCTGTTCGATTCCGAGCAGTCCATTTATTCTGTCGCCAAATAGTGCCACTTGAATAGAAGAGGATGATAAATAATTTATTTGATCAATTCCAATGGAGAATTTCTTTTTCAAACTTCTTGAGAAAAATC
Source organism: Argiope bruennichi (assembly GCF_947563725.1). NCBI lineage: Eukaryota > Metazoa > Arthropoda > Arachnida > Araneae > Araneidae > Argiope > Argiope bruennichi. The sequence goes on from NC_079154.1 coordinate 66,446,238, forward strand.
TTTAAAGAGAGAGCGATGTTCTGGAAGAAGAAAGTTTTCTACTTTTTCTGGTATAAAATAGTTTAAGTGGTTAATGGACGCTTTTGGAATGGAATATCTTATATTTAATGCATACTTTCAGTTGTGGAATTTTACTTATGCATGAATACAGAAAGTATTTTATTATTTAGATTGGAACATAAATCTCATACTTTTAAAAGGATCTCTTTTCAAAACTTCCGCTTCGAAATGAATTTTGAGGAACAATGGGAGTTCAAGTGCCATTTTAAATAAAAGTCTACAGATATTTGGTATAAAAGACTACAATATATTTGGTATACATCAATATATCGAAATATATAACTATATTTTAAAGAAATGCCTGGATCGGAAATAAATATAACAAAAAGAACTGTGTCAAATGACGTCCAAGGAAGATTATAAGAAGGCTTCAACTGTCTAGGAGATAAATTTCAGACTTTATCTTTTATGTAGTAAAATTCAAGTCTAATTATTTTTAAAGCTGGATGAATTTCTCTACATAATAGAGATAGATATACGAAATTCAGAATCAGAATCTGAAGCCTCAGCCATCATTACAAACGATTAGTTCAAGTACCATTTTAAGCAAAAGCCTATAGATCAATATATTTGATATACTTCGATATTTCGAAATATTCATATTTTTAAGAAAAGGCAGGATCCAAAATAAATATAACGAAAAGACATACGACACGTGACGTTTAAGGAAGATTATAAGAAGGCTAAAATTATCTAGGGGATAAATTTCAGATTTTATTTTCTATGGGGTAAGATTCAAGTCTAATTATCATTAAAGCTAGACGAATTTTCTCTAATAGAGATATACGGAGTTCAGAATCTGAATCTGAAGCCACAACCATCAGTATTTACCTGATGGCCACTCTAATTAATCATATGGAAACTTAGTGAACTACAGATTATCTAACATTCACGTTTGGTGATAAATATAGCATTCCATTTATCATTTTATGTGGTAATCAGGATAATGAGGTAATCAGGATAATAATTTATTACTATTTACAGAAAAGTGTAGCATTTATGAATACTTCATGTGCAATCTAAATTTCATCTCCAGTCTTTAAATAGCCTTAGGAGATGAATTTGGGATAATTCACATATATTTGTTTGTCAGATGAATTACTCTAGCGTGAATGTATAATGAATCTGAAAGTTGTGTTAACAATATATTGATCAAGCCATATAAAAATATTATCAAAAGTGAGATCATTTTTATAATATCTAATAAGGACGTGTAAAAAGTATGAGGAGAGGGCATCAACTGAATAAAACAAGAAGGTTCCAAAAATTCCCTCCCCTTCCATTTTTTTTAAGGTTCATTTAAATCACCTTGGTTTTGATTAATAATGGATGCCATTGTAATAAATAATTTTTTTCTAGCTATGTCAATAACTATAAAAAATGAACAGAAGATTTTATATTAGTTCGATTATTATTTTATAATGTTAATTTGCGTGATTCTGAACTTGGCTTATGTATCTCCATCATTACACACCTGTAGTAATTTTTAGGATACGTTTAGATAGATACCTGAAAAGATGTCAAGTTCTATTTTTACCATTGTGATTGCTGAGGAACCTGCAAATTTACCTCATTTTTCGGGTTAATTCAAGTCGCTCTGGCTTTCAATGAATATTTTAATAATGCGTATTATTTTATTAAACTAGATTGATCCGAGATTTAATTATATGGATTATTCAACTAGCATAATTGACTAGAATAAATGGATGCACATATTTCAAGTTTAAATGAAATTGTTCATCTTTTAAGAAAGCATCTACAACATATTAATTGGAGCATGAAAAATGCTCAATAAAAATGTTAAAATCGTCAAGGATTGCCTAGTAATACTGACAGAAGTAAAGTTGCATAATATATTGTATTTAACTTGTATTAGTTTTAATTCTATTTTTTCCATTTAAAGGAAGGAAAGGCATGAAATAAGTAGAGTATGAAATTTTTAACGAATACAAATGGATAAACCGATGTACTGCAAATGAGTTGGTAAGATAAAATATGTGCATTCAGCCAATTATACAAGTAAAAATAATAGAATATTTTGAAGTCATCCCTTCATTTGAAACATCAATTAAAATAAGGGTCGTTTTAGCTGTTTTTGGCTATCAGGTGGTTAAACGACATTAATGGTTGCTAAAATTTTCAATTAATTAATTTATGTAACTTTATCTTGATAGCTTCTTCAGAAAAAATGTTTTAAGCTTCAAATTTTTATAGATGTATAATTTAATTAGAAGCTTTAATTCTGTTGATTTTTATTATAATTTTTCTTATTTCCTGTCTGTTCCATAAAATTCTTAAAAGAGATTAAAGATTGCAATCTACTATTTCTCATGAGATTGCTGTAAATAGCAGTAAAGATAGCAAATGCTGTAAATAGCAATAAAATAGAACATGTTTTTGGTCCAAGGCTGATATTCACACGCACACGCACACGCACACGCACACGCGCACGCACACGCGCACACACACACACACACACACACACACACACACACACACACACACACACACACACACACACACACACACACACACATTCATCTTTTTATAAGTAAATAAAGATATACTCTAGATTGAATGAAAAGTTTGATGGCTATAAGAGTTACAATAAAATGTATCGATTATTTTCACAAAACGCATTTTGGAGCCTTCTCATTTGCTAAATCGATTTCTTTTAATTTGTTGTCTTTTCAAGTAAGATTTGATGAAGTGATTTATGGTGATGATAGACTTGTTCCTGTACAGTCAAATGTTTGGGAGTTGAATCAAAGTGTTATTCAGTCGTAAATGATATCTTTCATCAGCTATGGTGGAATTTTTGTTTATGGGAAGTAAACTCTTTGAGGCTTAGTAGTATAATTTTTGTACCATCATTACCTTAGATCTATAAAGTACTTCTCCTTTTCCCTTCCATTTTCTTTTCTGTTAGATACACAACGAAATGTTTGGGGTTCAAACATGTATTTGTTCACTAAATTTAAAAATCCTTTGTGAAAATAGTATTATTTCGAGCTACTTATTAACTAATAGCCTTCTATATTTTCCTTTCATTGCAGGCAGTGTAAGTATCCCTAAATATGGCGACGATGTATTCCAACATGTCATACTCTTCCGCGGCACCATTTTCCAACGTGACCTACTCCTCCAATGGTACGCTGGCTTACATATGTAGTCCCGAGTTCCAGCAGCCCCAGCACGTCCTGTATCAGCTGGCCAACATCTGCTTCATCGTCTCATACCTGGCGCCCGGTGGGAAGAAGGGCCTGCTCTTCATGCACTCCCTGCTCATCGGGGGTGAGTTGACGATTGCCTGGCAACTCACAAATTGGACTATCTATCTTCAATTTATAGAGCTTTAAGAATGATTCATACAGAAAATATCCTGATCGTTATCTATTAACTCTAAGATAATTAATTACAAGATGATTAAATTCAATATCATAAATTTCATGCCTGACCGGGGAAGAATACAATGCTAAGATGACTAACCTTAGACTGTATATTTGGAAAATAGTCTTAAAATAAAAAAAAATTTGCGAATAATTAGAAAGTGTTTTCCCTTTTTTGTAGTCTTAGAAATTAATATCTATTGTTACTTTAAATTTCAATGTTAAATCTATTTTTATCTTCCCATATCAGCAATAATCCTGTCTATTACATATGTCGAGATGCAACAGGACAGGAGAGTGATACCGTCTTTCAGGTAATTACTAAGTCACCAGAGTAGCATCCCGAGGTCAATGAGCTTTTAATGCTTTAATATATCAGTTTCCTGTCTAATGATAAAAGAATTTTCTCATGCAACATTTGTTTGGTCCAATAGAAGAAACTTAAATTTTTCCAATTATATTATTGCCCAGTTGTGAACATATCCTTTTAATTATATTAAGTTAAACAGGCTTTAAGAATTAGCTAGACAATGCATAACTTTTTATGTAATATGAACATTTTTCAACTGAAGAAAATATTATGCTATAAATTTTATGATAAATGACAAGATTATTTTTGGTCATCGTTACTTAAGACAATTAATTGTTGTGAAGGTTGTAATTCTCATAGAAACATATTACTGGCCCAAAGACTAATTTTTAAACCATTAAGAAAAAACATATATATTTAATAGGAAAAAATAGTCCTACCGGCATATTATTTTATGCAACTTGAATTAATTCATGTTCTGATGATATACGAATTTTATATTTTTATATAGACTCTCAGTCCTATGAGCTCATATTTAATACAATATTCTTGATATATTAACATTTTAAATAACAAGAAAGGTTCAATATTATTGTGACTAAAATTAAGTGAAAATCTGAATATTGTTACAAACCTGACAAGTTGCTTCCCAGCACGGTTAATCGAATCCCTGGAAAGACCGTTTTACGATCAGTCCTGTGAGTACTGATCGGGTGCCGCGTCAAAAATCTTAAAGCTTGGCGACCATTTGGTGACTTGGCTACGAATTTGGCAACTTTCGTAACAAAATACTGGAAACTTCTAGAATTTTAACAGAATTAATACTCCTGATTGGTTCCGAACCTTCTCGGCCCACCTCCCGGGAACTATAAAAGGCCGGCAAGTCTCAAGCTGCAAGGAATCGTAGACAGTCGGAGTCGTGAAACGAGTCGTCAAGAGGATAACGAAGCAATGGTGGAATAGTCCAGCGTTGTGTGGAACTCAAGCGATTGCTGAACTGAGTTATGTGCCGAGTCCTGGCGTTCATTGTGGAAGCAGCATAGAGTCCTGTGAGGAGTAGCCAGTTGTGTAGTAGCATGTCGGCAGTTGGATACAGATAAAGCGAGGAGACAGTGGAGAATTACAGCCGTTTGGAGAGATCGTAGAGTGAAGCTACAAAGATTCACTCTCCTGCTGAATTCTGTCTAGCCACTTTGCCTGCTGTGGCTGTTACTACTACCGATTATGACTTGTGGGCTACTGTTTGTTGTAGTGTGCTGCTGTGTTGCCCGTCTTCGTCTCGGCTGTATATATTTGTCGTCTGTGCACTGGTGACCTTTGTGTTAATAAACGTCGACGTTGTTTTCTACTAAAGGACTGTTTATTTCTGCATTGACCATCAAATCTTGAAAGGAATCCCCGCGACGGAAGAAGAGAATCGGTAACAATATTAATATCTTAAAAAACGCGCGATTTAAAGCACTCCTTTTCAAAGAAGATACGCCAATCAGCGTCTAGAATTTCCCCAAGTAGATTAACCTAAAATTATAAACTATTGATTGTCCGAAAATAGTGATTTTCAAAACTTCATACCTTCATAGATTTGATCATAGAATATAGAAATGATTTTTTTTAAAAAAAATAGGTTGGAGAGTCAAGAATATTTAATTGATTATGATTCCTTAGAAACAAAAGACTGAATAAAATTTACATAATTTTTCAAGAGTACATTTTTAAATTGAAATAAAATAATATATGATTATTTATGTTATTTAAATCCTTTTGAAAGTAAAACTAAAAACAATTTTATGTTGAATCAGAGAAATTTTTTTCAGTGATTTTTTTAATAACCTCTTTTTTATCATTTTCATTACTCACTATAATATCGTCATTACATTTCGTATCACTTTGCAATATATCATGCAGCAGCCACAATGCCTTCATCAACTAAAGGATGGAGAAAATTAGCTAACTCTATATCTTTTTGGTCAGTTCTTATGTCTTTCAGATGTTGCCATTTTTCACAGTAAGCAGTTTGGTCGATTTTTTTAGAATGTCGACAGATGAGAAAACGCGAAACACTTAAAAAATTTTGTTAAAAAGAATATGGAAAGCTTTGTAATATGGAAAGCTAACAATATGTAAATATCATTCACAGTCAAGGATTTGCAGATTTCATTAATATAGAAATTTCGTTATATGGAAGCTCGTTAAATGTAGACTATAATGTGTGTATATTTTGATATATAACTTTTGTCTTGAAAATTGGCATTTTTTTCTTTTCTACTTTTTTTCTCGCTGTCTTAAATATTCGTTTGTGCTCTAAGCACTGTTGGGTAAAAAGTCTCAACAAAAATGACAGATTCATTTTCTTATTTTAAAAATGTCAATACATTTTTAATGCCACATATCACTAATTTTTTAACATTGAAAAATTCTACATACATTTTATAAATTCTTGACATTGTGGAAAAAATTAACAATATTTCTTAATTCATAACTCTCATAATTTTTTTTGTTTTACGGTGAATTACTGTTTAAAAGTCTTACATTTCTTTCTTCATATTGCTGCTTATATAAATAAGAAAGTTTTTCTTTTAAACTTAAACTGGCTTACTAAACGCAAATTATTTCTTCATAAATAGGCTTCTTTTTGTTTGCTATCTGGGCATGGAATATTGTGTGTTCTCCCAACATCTTCTCATGGAATTTCTTCTTCGTTCTTCTCAATCTGGGTCAAGTGCTGCACATCCTGTACTCCATGAGGAAAGTAAAGCTGCCCTTGGAACTGGAAGAAGTATACAGAACACTTTTCCAGCCACTTCAGGTAAATCTCAGTTCTCTGAATAAGTTTATAAAGTCAAATATTATAAAAATTTTAAATTGCTTAAATCTTCAGACATTTTTAATTCCTTGAGGTAGATGCAGGATCTCAAAATTTCATGTCCTAACAAGGGAAAATTATACAGGGCGGACACTGAAGTCCGTTGATGTTCAGATAATTTGTGAGCTTCTATATATGTATTATGCAGATTTAGTAAAATGTTATGCTCTACCTTATGATATGTCACTCAGCTTCACCAAATCCAACTTTCTCGAGTTCAGGTTTGTATATCAGCAATTGTAAGAAATGCGACCAGGAATTCCGTTATGAAGTAATATAGAAAAGAAAGGCCTCTTGTGTACTTGAATGCTGAAAATAGAACATGTGCAAAATTTGTTTGTTCTTTTTTCTTTCTAATAATAATTTCTTCTTTTTTCTTTCTTCTAGTTCTTTTCCAACTCTGTTATGTCACGAAAATTTAAACAAATGAATTAGTTGTCAGTAGGTGTATTTAACATCGGCAATACAAATCTAAATTCTCAATTTTATCTCTGCACATTTTGCAGTTAGCCAGTATAATGCTTTTGCAACAAACAATTATAAGCAGAGGCTTACCAACATAAAATGACGCTTAGGGCAAATATCAAAACAACACCACTTTTCCAATTTTTTTAAGCAGGAATTTTCATATTCTCTCCTCCCCTTCCCCTAAAAAGTTAGGATGAAGGTGGAGGGGAGTTGAAACTCAATTTAAATAATTATATTTAAGAGATTTTTGAATAATATAACCTTGCAGTCGATACACACATTTAATTATTCATTTTATTATAGGTAGACACTACACTCAGAATTGCAATCGATTCGGCGAATTAGGTTTTTTTAAGCTGACACTGATTAAAGAGTTTAAAACAAAATTTTACTAACTAAAAATGTCCAGACAAACATTATCTGAAGAAAGTAGATAGCTTTGCGTAACAAGATTATAACAACTATTGAATTATTCAATAATTTAGCGTTTTAGAAGGCCATAAGTTTAAATCAGTGATTTACCATCAAATATAATGGTCCACAATGATGCATTTGGCTGAGTAATAAAGATTTTAGATCAGATATATAAAAGAGAACATAACAAAGTACTTATCTTTTCTTTCCCAAAGAATAATCTTTTACGCTCGCAAAACTTAGAGCATTTTACAATGTATAAATATTTTAGAGTATTTTACAACGTATTTTTAATCTGCATTTTGTAAGGCATTGGAAAATACTTAGCCTTTTCCAATTTTTATTCGAGATCAATAAATTTTGAAAGATTAAAGAAAATATGCTACTTTATTTAAATTACAAACACGCCAAGTAGTTATTTTGAACTGTCCTATTGATTGCAGACGAATGTTTATACGTTTATCAAGATGAGACAGTATTAAATTTTAAATTAGCTTTCATCATTTATTTTACCCTCATGTCAAAGCATTTAAGCATAGTTCATGAAATCCGAGTATCATCGAAGTTTTTAAGATTAAAACAAAATATTTTTATTTAAAAAATTATTAATACTAAAAATTCTGTAACTGAGATCCTAGAGTTAAGATGTTATGATTAATCTTTGTTTTAAAATATTTTTTTAATTGAACTTAATTATCGTTTTGTTTGAATCAGTTTAAGAATTTTTCCTCCTTGAGGCATTTAAGTCGTTTTTTTACCTTTTTATAAAATATATAAATGCCTTCTTTGTTATAGGTGTCAAGACTATCTTTCCAGAAATTGGTAGGCCCTGAATGTGCCCAGATGATGAACTTGCATCCCGGGGAGGCGTATGCCATGCAGGGGCTTACCAGGACTGACAGATTAGGTCTGCTCGTCAGAGGAAAGTATGTACGAAAGAGCTTATTTTTTAAAACTTTTTTGGTTGTCCGTGAAATAAATTCAATAGATATCTTTTTAAATATTTTCCATAAGCTCATGAAATGTATTAACTTACATTTCAAAACCAAGTTGCACTTGATTTAAAAAAAAAAGAAAATGGTTTTCTTAAAATTCTGAAAAATAAGCACTCCAGAATTTAAGATGAATTCTTTTTTTTTTAAATTTCCGTACAACTTTTTCTTTACTTTTGATAAATTTTCAAAAATATTATTTCGAAATTTGAAGTTTGTTTAATAACCGGATTTTTACCTCAGACAATTCCGATTATATCTGTTTTTTAACCTATTTTATCACTATTATGTAATTAAAACATATTTTAAAAACTAAATATAGATAAATTACGTTTAAATATTATTATATTTAAACTAAATAATCTTCGAAGTAAGTATTGAGTAACAAGCATAATAAGTATTCCTGTATATTTTTATACAAGAATGCTTATTATACTTGTAAGTATTCATTTACTATGTATGCTTGTAAGTATTCTTTTATTGTATTCATCTTTAAAGAGACTATAAGTTTCAAATATGTTTTAAGTATTCTTTTTTTTAATATTAAGATGTACATCTCTTTTTCTCTTTCTGCAGGGCTAACGTGATTTCAGGACAACATTTCTTGCATCAGATTCATGCCAATGAGTTTCTCGATTCTCCTGAATTCGAGTCTAGCAGATCTGGAGTTGAAGAGAAGTTTAAAGTGAGTTTTGAATAAATTTATTTTAAGTAATTCTTTTTTAATTCTAAATATAAAAGCAAATTAAGTGCTAAATATGAAAAATTCGAATAATTACAATATAAATTAAAATCAATAAAATTTCCGAAAAAAAGAAAGGAAACATCGTTTTGAGTTCCTCTGTTTAATAACATTTTTCTCTTTGTTTTAAATATGTGTTTCATTATTAGAAGGAAAACTAGAGTGAGATTAAAAAAAAAAAGAAATGATAAATTAATAAAATGATTTTATTCGAACAAAAACTCAAATTACTTTAAGATTATGCAACACTTTTTTTTAAAAAAATATTATTTAATGACAACTTTTATAATAATAATTTCGCATTTTTAAAAAATTTTAGCTGGCGAATTTTCTTGAAATTCGATTAGTTTTTGCAATCATATTCTTGCAGTCAGTTTTTTAACAAAACAAATACACAAAGCAAATGTTTAAACAAAGAAAATGAATGAATGCCATTGCATGAAGTATTTTTTAATGTGTTTTCAGGTCTCTATTATCGCAACGACTCCTTGCCGTGCCATAGTCTGGCAGCGTCAGAGTCTTGAATACCTCCTGATTAAAGAGACTCACCTGTCCAATGTTTTGGCTCTTCTGCTTTCCACTGACATCACCCGGAAACTCTACGCCATGAACGACAAGGTGATTTCCCCTTTAGCAGTTTTTTTTAACCATACAGCGCATCGTGTAACCATTTGGCTACAAGTTTTTATTTCCATTTATAAGCTTCACATGGCTTTTCCAAAGGGCAGCAACGAATGGTTGAAAACCCTTTTTGATAAATATTTGTAGAAAAGACCGATATATGGCAATAGATGTACTAGAATAAGATTTTTTTTCTGGAAGCTTGAAAAAAATACCAAATTGACTATTGTATGGATAGTTCTACTATTAAAAATACCATTAAAATATTTTTTCATTGCATTGTAAAAATATATTGATAAAAAGGTTTTTTTTAAAGTTTTTATTGGAAAATTGTTATTTTGTCACTGATTTTGATTTGTGTCACTGAAATTGTTGCTTAATAATTTCCTTCAATTAAATGCAATTATTCAAAAAACACATTTTTTAGTAAAAAAATTATATAAAGTCATTCATTCTAGGGCTAATACTAGTATCTCTAATAAATGGCATTAGGAAATTTTTTTATTATTATTAGGAGAAGTTACAAAAATAATTGCTTTTCGATCTTTATTTAAATTTGAAATTCGTACTTGTTTTACGGGAATTACACGCAGTAAGATTAGGAGCTCCTAATCCACAATCCTTTGTTACAAAAACAAATTTTTTTAACAATAATCTTAAATCTTTTGAGAAACAATGGGGGCATTCATGTGAAGTCATAATATGTGACATATAACATCACGTATATCATTTAACTACATGTTATCCAACATTAAATTATAATTTATATTACAAACAAATTAGTTTAGTTTTATGTGAGAACAAAGATAAGGATATTTTGCTTTATGTATGCAACCCTCGAAATTTTGAACCGATGTTGAAAGCGACACAAGCTATCTCCCCTCTTCCAAATTTTCTCATAACATCAACCGGTTCAACCGATCTCGCCAGATTTAATGTAAACAAGGTCTACTTACATGACACAATTTTGCTGGAATTGAATTTTGAACCTGAACCATTCGTTTCTGAACCTAGACCTTATCCATTAGGTCACCGAGGCATTAGTGCAAACAAAAAGGTGCAAGACGCGTAATGGACAGCAAAATGAAAGTGTCTAATTTATCTAGTAGCGTTTATATATAGTCAAAATTTTTCCAGCAGCGTTTATATATAGTCAAAATTTATCTAGTAGCGTTTATATATAGTCAAAAATTTTCTAGTAGCGTTTATATATAGTCAAAATTTATCTAGTAGCGTTTATATATAGTCAAAAATTTTCTAACAGCGTTTATATATAGTCAAAATTTATCTAGTAGCGTTTATACATAGTTTAAATTTATCGAGTAGCGTTTATATATAGAAGAAAGTGTAAAGCTAAATGTACAGTACCGGACTTTTGTCATTGTATGCCAAATCCTGCCAAATCAAACTAGTCTAGCGTCTGCCATTTAGGAAACAGCGTTTTGCTTTTAAAATTAGAAAAATGAATTGGGTTATCATATTTGACGAGATACTGCTGTAGAAAAATTCTAGTTTAGTTGTGGTACTATGTACATTGTGTACTTTAAATTAGTCAAGAAAATTACCACGTTTAACGAAAAAAATTATGTGACAGTTTTTTAGGAGTTACTAATTTCAGATTCCCAATTTTGCTGGTGTTTAGAAATGATGCAAAGGTTAGGGCATTTTTATGACCTGCTTGTTAATGTTTTTTATATTTTCAAGACGCCTCATCAAAATTTCGGATTTTTTGTTTAATTAAGTTTTTAAAATTTTGAATGCCGTAACGCTAAGAAATTCACAGCAGTATTAAACCATCGAGCGACATTTATCGTCGATTTTTTTCAACACTTAGATTTAATTCTTCGAAATAAAAGATATTTTATATGTTTTAGAAAAAGAAGTTTTAATCTTATGATATTTATAATTTCTATAACTAGATGGTGACTGAAAAAGGATCTCACTTGGACATCCGTCTTCCCAGCTTCACTGGATCCATTGCTTCCCAGGAGGAAGCCAAGAAAGTTACCGAGTCAGGTGAGCCCCCTTTTTTTTCTCTAATGCGTATAATCATGCCTCTCAAAATATTGGCGATATTTCAATAAAGCCTGGAAAAATTTAATTAGAAGCTCTTAAGTTAAGTGATGACCCGTTGACTATCATTTTTCGTAACAAATCTGAAACTTTGACTTTTCCCAAATTATTTTCATTCATCAAAAAGTATTAAATTATGCAAACGCAATCATCTTCGAAAAACTTATAAATTAGCACCAATTTTCTCCGAATCCCACTGAAAAATTTGAGTTTTTCTGGCACGAGTCTTTCTTATCAGTAATAAGTTGTATTATTTTTAACTTTTTATTCGTCAACGAAAATATGTTTTTTTTTATTTGCACAGAAAATTTAGCATTTGCTTAAGACAGTCTAACAAAATTTTGCATAAGAATTTAATTTCGATTAAATGCAAAGTTTCGCCTTTAATTTAAATTAAATACTACTAATACTCCCGAAAACTAGGTGGCCGCCTAATTAGACTAAAACGTGGTAGAAAAAATCTTACTTAGTTAAAAAAGAATAAAAATTACCGTAGACAACATAAAATATTAATATTCAAAGAAATGACGAAAAGATAATGACAATATGGAAATAGGAAAAATCAATCTTTTTTAAAGGATGGAAAAAGAAATTTAACAATCTTCTCTACGATAAAAACAGGAAAAGTATCATCTAAATAAATAATAAATCAATCAATTAAATATTCTTGTAGAGGAAAATCCTTATTTTTTACTTTTTAAGCTTATTTTTAATTATCTTTCAAAAGCCCTAAGCCCCAGATATTAAATTAATTAGTTCTAAAAAAGCATCCGTTCTGATTTAACGAACAACAGTGTCCCGGAATTTGTCAGCCTTTACAGAAAGCCATCATTTAATCTGCTTCAAAACATGTCAATAAGGATAGGCACTAATAAAAAAAGTCTATTCAGCTTGAATAATAATAATATATTTGTTTGTAATATGCGTATTAAATAATATATTGCGTATTAAATAATATATTTGTTTGTAATATGCGTATTAAATTTTGCTGTTCCCTATTGATTATTACTCACATATAGAGCTCGTGATTATTTTAACCAGTAATGGTGATAACACAATTTAATCACTCGCTAAGAATAATTAATTAAGTAGGTTGTCCTGTTACTTTTAAGTGGTGTTTCTTTTGGTTAAAAATGACGTGAGGAATACATCATTTTTTTTGCCATACTAGAAAGTAAATAGGATAATGATGTTTGTGAAAATTAATTTTCTATGTTTTTTTACCCTCTGGCTTTGAGAAAAAAAATCATAAAAATGCTAACACATTTCCTGATCTATTTATCACGATAAAGATAATGATGTTGTGAGAGCTAATGTATTGGAGTTTCTTTTTTTTTTGTTAATTTTTAATCCATATTTTTGTAGAAAGAATCCAGATTGTTGGTAATTTTTTTTGTCCTGCATTCTTATTTTTATTATCCTAATCTAAAATTTTATTTTCTTATATTTATATTTAAAATTTTTACCTTTTTTATTTTTTGTCTGAGAATCTTTATTGCATCTTTGAAGTAGTCTACGCTGAAAACCATTAAATAAGTAAAATCAAGAGTCCTTAATAACAAATTAAATTTTCTATCGCTATTAAGTATATATATATATATAAAAGAAACAAATCATATTATTGTGCGATGCATAGGAAATGCGCCACGCCCATTTTCGATTCAATGCACCTTTATCAGAATGGAAAAAGATGAGACATCACTCGTTTGGATCATATTAGGGGTGACATTTATCATTTTATTATGATATCATTAATTAATTCCGTTAATGTTATTTTCTATGTTATTTATAAAGCATAAATACAGGATTCTTTATGATGCACTTAAATTTCAGTACGCTTTGTTTCGTTAGGCGATTCTTTCAAATTTCTCAAGAATCTCTTTCTATTTAGTCTTTTTATATGGCTCAATTTATTATGGTTTTATTAATTATTTTGCCAATAAAAAGAGAAAGAACTTATAAAAAAATATTTTCTTTCTCCTTATTTTGCAATACACCATGGGAGCTTTTTAATTAAAATAATTTTGTTCAATACTTTACTTTTTACTGATTTCCAATAAAGAACCTTCAAATGCTGCTTTTTTTGCATTTAATGCTCAAGATTTTCTTCTTTACAATTTAAGAAGTTTTGTTTCACACAATAAAATTTCGAATGAAATATTATCTGGAAAATATGAGAATAATTATCATAGTCATTCAAATGGGAAAAAGTGAATTTCTCGCAACAAAGTGACCCTCACCCCCTCATTAAAATTTATTAAAATTTTTTAAAATTTTCGGTTTGATATTCATGCCTATTTTATAATCTATTACTTACCCATTCATTTTGCAAACAATGCACACACTTTTAAAAACGAAATTCTCTTACTTAAAACGAAAAAGTGCTAGTCTATAATAATGATTATAAATATTGCTTTTTAGAGCTCTTATTTACACTTTTGAATTTATTTAATGGAGTCTTACCAGAGGCGTTTCGCTACATAGGTGAAAGATATTCATCTGCCAAACACATACCTTGAGGTTTCCGCTATGGCTTTGCTAAACAAATAAATATTGAGAACATTTCTGTTGAATTACGGTGACGAGGCAAATATTTTCGTTTCCGTTTTTGTGAGATATATAATTCATCCTCTAGACAGCTAACGAAGGTATTTAATATTCAAGATATTTTTTTTTATTCTTTATCCGTGCGGTTTTAATCGAGATGAACATAATTTTCAAAAGTAAAGTACTAGGTTGTGGAAGTTACTCATTTTATTGATATACTCCTCCGCAATTAACTGCATCCAATGCAGCAAGATGACCATAAACATACCAACAAGACCATAAATGCAATAATTGGAAGGATAAAACTTTCAAAAGATACTTAAAATATGTTTTTAAAAATTATTAAAATGAGAAAAATAACTGTACGGAAATAAAATTGGTGTCATTGAAAAGTTAATTTTTTTATTGTTACATAAAAGATGGCTTTTGTGCAATGACAAGCTTTGAAGTTTTTTGCAAAAATAAAAAGTTAAAAATTAAAATAACTTTTAATTAAAAATCTAAAAATTAAAAAAAAAATAATTTTTCTTGTCAAACACTAACCTATCTAGTTTGTTTGCATTAGGTCCAGCATTCTGGCTTGCAGAGTGATTTTAGAATTATGGTTATTGCATCTAACAAACATTAAAGTAATTTATATGAAATTTACTTAAAAGTAAATATTTCCGGATTCAAAACTATTAAAAAAGATGCATTGTATTTTAGAGCACGATAATGCTGCTACATCTAAAACACAAATTATTTTATCCAAATTAGAAATAAATATTAAGTTTAAAAGGAAAATAAAAAAAGAATTAAATGAAATAAAAAAGAAGGAAATGAAGAATCCTGCCAGAAGATTTTAGCAAAAAATCCCTGATTTGAATTCCTGCCTGAGGGTGATGAAGGCAATGACCTTTGATGAAGTCTTCAGACCTGATTCTTCATTGCCTTCTTTTTTTTTTATTTCATTTAATTATTCTTTTTGCTTTTAAACTTAATATTTATTTCTAATTTGGGTTATCGCATCTAACGATTTTTAAATAATATCCAGCCTATAAACATTATCGAGCTAGAATAAGCTTGATGAGTTTACGATTTCTTCAAGATCTTTAGTAGCCCTCGAATTGCTCTAGAAAGTGACTATAAAAAAAGAATTAAATAATTAAATGCTGAAAACGTAATATGGTCTTACTCTAGAAAACTTTATATAAGGTACAAAATGAATTGGAAACATTTAATTGATAAAATAATTCAAGAAAAGAAAGCTTTCTAAATCGACCCAATATCAATAATTCTTCATTTCCTTCTCAGACAGTTTAAATACACCACATATAACTAAGACAGAAAGTTGCACAATAAGATAAGAAATTGACCTTTCCCTCTCATTAAGTTTAAACCTCGAAGAAATATTGCTCACTTTCTTTCTCCATCCTGGAGGAGTTAAGCCAGTAACTCGCATCCATCGATTTTTTTTTTCCATAATCCTGGAACTCTTAATTCCATTTTTAGAACGCCAATTAATCACACAACGCTCATAAAAAAAGCTGGGTGGTACTTGGAAGGAAGAGCTGAACTGACACAAAATAAGGCTGGTGAATTTATTTGATTGCGCAAAGGCAGGCTCTTTGTCACAAAGAAGAAAGATATTCTGCCAGGCACACGCTCGGGTTTCCGCTGTGTTTTGCTGAGCAAGTGAGTGTAAAGTGCGCCGCTGATGAATTATGGAAGTGAGGTCTCTTGAATATTGCTGTTGTTGTGACAGTTCCGAGACTCATAAATCATTCACTATGTGTCCAGCTGATAGGATTTAACATTCATGAGACTTTATTCAGAGATGCCATCCATCAGGTTTTGAGTAAAATTAATTAATGGCCGAAGGTGAAAGAGAATATTAAGCGATATCAAATGGCTTAAATGATAAAGAAGGGTTAACTTTTTAGAGATACGGTTATTCATTTTCTTTTAAATATTTGGTGACATAAAAAAATCATTTTGTATGTTTTTATTTAACATTGTAAGTTTTTATGCTTGTAAAAGAGGATAGCTTTAATCAAAATTTCATTTGTTTCCCAGTTGTTGAACTACTAGAGTTGTGAAATTTAGTATAAAGCTCAATATATCATAACAATAATTTCATCATTAAAATAATCATTTAACCAATTATTTGCAATTAAATTTTGATCCATTACAAGAGGCGCCATCTGGTAGTAGATTTGAAAAGAATATTTACAAGATTCTTTAGCATTTATCTTATACATTAATTCTGATGTCAACATTTTATTTTCTAAAATACTATAAAAGCCTAGAATGTAAATAAAATATTTGCAAAAAAATATATTATTATGGAAATTGTATGGTGAAAGGCCCAACAAATTTAATAACAGATAATGACGCTTTATTCTACAAAAAAAAAAAAAACGCACAAAACAAGATAATGAATAAACTGTGAGAGAGTATGAAAAGATAACATTTACAGAAATCAGTAGTAAATATGCAAACAGAAATCGTTATTAAAATGGGGCTACTGAGCTACAGAGTTCTGCTGCAGCTACAAAGTGCAAATATATTGACCATTCTGCAGTTTTTTTAGTTTTAGTTTAGTCATATTAACGTCCTGTTATAAAGCAACACTAGGGCTATTTTGGGACGGACCTCGTAATTTTGGACCTCGGTCAGATGACGAGGACGACACCTGAGCTGGCGCTTCGAAGAATGAATTTATTGGACTGACTCGATTTTTTTTTCACGTTTTCACAAGGTATGGGATTATTTAGAAAAATCGATAGATCAGATCTAATAAAGATATCGACATAATTCTTGTACTTTCTGGAACCGTCATTTTTTCCCTCCGAATGATCGCCACTTTTGTTGCTAAGATAGGAAATTGTTGACTTGATATTCATTCCCCATCCATTAAAATATATGCAAAACTCTCTTCTTTACCATGAAACTGTGAAACTTATCATGATCTGTGGAGAGCAATAAGATTATATAGTCATAACACTCTTTTACAAACTTTTGACATAGGAAACTCAACTGTTATTGTTATTACTTTTGTTTCTAATAATATATGAAGCAAAAAATTATATAAATATGCAAAATAGCAGAAGATGATAAATATTAAATAAATTTCATAAACAATTTTTCAAAAAATATTTTTATTAGAATGCTAGAAAGTATAATTTTTTAAAAACATTTTATTAATTTTTCTACATTTTAGGTCTTTATTTTATAATATATTGTTTTAATTTCAGCATCAGATGGAGTCATGGAACTTAAATAAAACTGATTAAATTAATTGAATAATTGATAATTAATATGAAATTTGTACTTTTGCCTTCGAGATCAAACAAGCGAGTAAAATTTTCAAAAATCTAGCGCATCGAAAATTGAGGGGAAAAAATCGAATACAAAATTTATCAGTTTAAAGATTATATTTATTAAGTTAAACAAAAATGATAAAAATATAATTTTTATAAAGTACGAAAAATAAGAAATAATATTTTCATCATAAAATATGGAGATCAAAATAAAATCGTGAAAATATGTGAAGCTAAAAAAGCTGCCACAAAGATTTTAAACCACATGGAATATCATACACATGAAAATTCCTACCCATTTATAAAAAATAAACATGCATTATAAATCTGAATAAAATTCAGATTTATTTAAGGTGTTTCTATTACCGTGTTGGATTTTTATGGGCTTGTTTTGGTGTCTATATTTTTAGAAAAAAGATTACTTTCTACTATTTAGTACGTTAAGGAAACTCTATTTTATAACTTTTTTTATTTTTAACAAACAATTATTAAACAAATTTTAGAACTGTTTTATTTTTATAATTTAATAATGCCCTGTTAAACTAAAGTAAGCTCTCTCTTTTCACAAAAAATTGGTTTCGAAAAATGCTGTGCTAATTGAAATGTGCAGTTTGAATCTATATTTCACTTTGAATTAGAAAAGCAATGAATTTGCAATTCCGTGTGGAAAATGCATTAAAAATTAAATATGTTTTAAATCACAAAAAGTTTGCGATTTTGAAAATTTTTGTAGAGAACCTGTAAAATTTTCAACTGCGTTGCATTAATTCATTTTAGGTAAATTTTTATATCTATTGTAATTAAATATTAACATTAATTATTAAATTTAACATTATTATTAAAAACATTATCTTTACAACTCAAATAAATGCATATTTCAATCCATTTTGCTATCGAAATGAAATTGCAGGTGGTCTAGAGTTTTTTATTAATAAATTTCATGTTTGGTCAGGCAGTTTATTCGTTCATTTATCACTATACCCAGACCAATCTATCAAAACCTCTCCCATTAAACCATTGTCATATCCGGTCTAGTTTAGACGAAAGAATGTGAACTCCATCGCATGAGAAAGATGCCTCCCAAATGTTTCCTTACAAAAAGAGGGGACAAAAAATTCTATAAAAGTCAACCCTCTACGTAGGTTGAAAATGAAGAATCCATTAATTATCTAAAATTTGTTTGGGACCAGAGGACTTGGTTAATATAAAGCGATTAACAACATTTAAAGCAATCACAGTAAGCAGCTTCCAATGTATGTTGAATTAAGCGTTCCTTTTCACTTTATTGCTTAATTTGAATTATTTTTTATATCATCATTTCTATACATATTATTGCAAAGCTTGGAAGAAAGTGGTAAGCATTTCAAAAGTGAAAGCTATTTATAATAATAAGGAAAATCATTGTTAGTGATTTTCCTAATAATGGATTGAGTTTATGTGTTTCAAATGTTTTTTAAAAAATTTTAATTATCTAAATATTAGGCATAATTTTGAAGTTTTTGTAGCATAACTATCGAAAATAGTGCTAAACGAAACTTGTTTTCGCAACATTTTAAATTCAAAAAATTATATTTCTAATAATACCAATTTAGCTGTCTTGCAATTCCCCCCCCCCCCGAATTTTGACATTAAAATAATCTTTTTTTGGCATAATTTTCAAAAATAATTTTCACTGTTGCGATGAAATTCCAAACGTTTTAATTGTTACATCAAATATTTAAATTCATAATTTCTTCCATCGTTTAATACTAAAAGTTCTATTTATTATTTGCGCAATTTACATGAGGAATCAGAAAGTGAAATCACATTACCTGTAAAAAGTGTCTGCAGACCTAGTGACCATGATAGTTAGGTTTTTTATTTTTTTAAAAATCGCGTTATGATGTAATGGGACACGATTGCAAAAAGAAATTTTATTTAAGCAATTAAAGGAATGGATGCAAAATTCTTAAAATATTACTATTTTTATTACAATCTGAAGCTTAAAAAATGTAATTGGATATTTTTCACTCGTTTTAAAGTGAAAATATGAAATTGGAATGTTGTGTGAATTGAAGATTGATATATAATTTGTGATGTTTTTTACAAAAACACAGAAAAAAATATTTAAAATAATTTATGAAATTTGAAATTTTTTTTTTATACATAACTATGTGCGGAATGATATCTTTTTTTCAGTATTCCTAGTAATATATTCCGTTTAAAGATTGAATCATCAAAAATTCATATTTGAAAGCATATTCATCAATCTCAATCATTTTCTCAATCAATCAATTTTTCCCAATGTAAAAATCTTTAAAAATCAGCCCATCGTGATATTCTGCAGTTTCATTGCTTTTCTTGTCTTAAATCAATATTTTTTGCCTTTTACATGATCATTAGAAAATTAATAAGTGCAATTCTGAAAAATCGCAAAATTTCCTGCAGAAAAAATTTAATCAAACTTTATCATTCAATGACTTTCTACCCGTCAGAAATTTTGAACACAGGACGGACAATAAAAACGTAGATGAATGTGGAAAAGCTGATAAATGGGATAAGTAATTCTTAAGGGAGTTAAAAACAGAGCAAATGAAAAGGTATCAGAATGGGCGAAGTCACGGAAAAGATCCCGATATTGTGAGAATATTTCTTAAATTATAGGAGAAGGCATCAACAATCTTGGATACGCATAAAGTTATAAATTATTAAAAGTCGATAAGTCAATTTTTTTTTGTAAATGAGAAATTGTTTACATATTAGGTAAAAATATTAAAAAAAAAAAAAAATTAAGCTTGCTAAATTCTTTCGGAAGTTGAAATATATGCCAAAACGTGGCTTAGTTAAAATATATGTAATATAAGCACACTTTTGAAATAAAAATTTTACGGCAGATACCTTTAGCAGCAAATCATTTATGAAAATTTTGTAGTTTTTCAATAGAAGGAAAGCATTTTTTTTTTTTTTACAATGTGGACGTTATTTTCTTGTACCTATTCTCTAATTATTGGTATTCTAAATCAGCAGTTCGCAACTTTATTTCCTCTTATGCTTTTGCATTAATCTTTTTTTTTATTTTTGAGTAACCCCAACTATTATCTCCTCCCTCAACCATCCTCTTACACAAAGGATTTCTTCTTAATGATGTTAAGGGCTTAAGTGAGTTTAAGAGCTCGAGTTAATAACGTTTACAGGATTTAATTTTTTTTCACATTTTATTCAATTTTTTTTTATAATAGTAATATTTCTACATCCTAGCAAATAAAGACACCCTTAAATTTATTATGAATGAACTCATTATGAGGGCTAATAATTACTAATTGTGTTATTCAATTATTAAAATGGTAGGTAATTCCGATGTTATCCCTGATGTTACGTGGATCTGAATTTCAAAAAATTAAATTCAAATGAAGATAGGTATAATCTTAAATCACAAATTTCTTTATGCTACATTAAGTACGCATAATGCGAGTGTGTTATTTCCACAAATTCTTGTCTTCAAGAAGTATTAAATATTTTAATACGTTAACGCTTAGTTTTTACTTTCTCGTATACGTGGTATAGTGAAAGTATAGAAATCGTCAAAAAATTCGAACAGATTTTGACGAATCTCAACGTTTTAGACTTTCCTGAGTTCAAAAAACACATTTTTGGAAAATGTCAGTCGGTCTGTGACAAAGTAGACAGATGAAATTTGGTATACTGTCTTTACGCCAAACTTGTAGATTTCCATCAAATTTTGTGCAAAATCAGCTCAGTGGAAGTCAATTCCCGCTGTTCCGATAAAAATTAAAGCGATAACTACAAAACGAAGCAATCTTGAATGAAATTCGGTGCACGGATTTAACTTCTATAGTGTAGACATCTGTGAATGAGGGGTTGACCATCTGTCAGTCTGTACTTTCAGAAGCATATAAACACTATAATTAAAAAACGCGATGAGTTAAATATATAAAATTTTGTGACTGCAAGTAGAGCTTTTTAACAAATTTTTGTTTCAATCGATTGGTAAAAACGAATCTAAAATACAGATTCGATTTTCGGATGTTCTTAACCGCATGCCGGGGCTTAATCGCCAATGATGACAAGATAGATTTAGTGAAAATGCTACAATCACGCCAAAGGTTGATATTTTGTAACTATTGTAAGCCAATGGCATGCGAAGCGTTCTATGGTATAACACTTTATTAGAGAGTCTGCGAGAAAGTTTTAGAGTAGACCACTTCCCCTGGATTGTACACTGTTTTCGCTGCAAAACAATAGGATTTCTGATAGGTCTGATTTTAACACGTTGAAGAAAACTTCGATAACTTTTTTTTCATTTTCGTCTTTTATATTTTGTGATTTTTGCCATTTCCAAATTTAATAATCCGCTCTAACTATACCACTACTTTCCCCTATGGCCCTATGTGCACTTTCCCGCTGCATTTGCAATTTCAACTGAATATTTTGTCTTTCAGATGATGTAGATATTTTTCAATGTTTCAATGATATTGATTGATACTAAGGAAATATATATGAAGTCACACTAAAATATATGGCAAATGCATAAAATGATACAGAGGATGCTGCACTTCCTCTACACGAACCCAACACATATTTATTTTAAATCATATACCTAGTTTTCAGAATTAAATTCATACTTTCAAATGTGCCGTCATTTTGACATTGCCATTTAAATGAAAGTCAGTTACGAAAGATTTTCCGTAATTTTAAATCTACTATCCAAACATCTCATTACTAAATTCCCCAGTTTCCATTCTTTCGAACATTCCCCCAAAGCGAAATTTATGGATCAATTCTTTCTGCAATTACGAAAATGGTCGAATCTGACCTTCTATTCTGCATTCTGCTCCTCGCTCCTTTGCCGGAATTTCTAACAATTGACTCGTGACCTATTTTGACAGAAATTAATTCATAAGTTTAATTCCCACGGGCGTTGATTCGGAACTGAGCTTTTAGTCTAATGAACCTTGCAACGGTCGACAAATAACGCACGTGTATTCGTTATCGATTTTTCGGGAAGAAGCATCTGGATTTTGAAACAAAATATTTGCTCATTATAAAATTTTAAAACAGAATGTTTGTTCAATGTAGAATTTTAAAACAAAACATTTTGTCTATGTAGAATTTTATTATTTAATTGTCATTGCTTAGCATTTGGTCACTTTTGACCTCAAACAAATTTCAAATTTTCATATTCTTCTTTCTTATTCTTCTATTCTTTATTTATTCATTGACATTTCTGATAATTAATAATTTGCAGAAAGAAAATTATTTATATTTGCTCCTTATTATCTACACTGTAAATGTGTATATCTAGAAACATGAACTGCGGTTATTTTGACTATCGAAAAAATAGTACAGATTATACCGTACAGTACACTCCCAAGTATCCGGCCTAATGTGGCGTAAGGGCAGGCCGGATAACAAAAAAATCCGGATAAGTCGGATTTCTATAAACTCATCTCTTTGCCCACCAATACCAGAAGACAACGTTCTTATACCGAAACTCACTGTTATAATATGTATTTTTTCATTTCTTCCATTTATCTCAAGCCGCGGTGAATCATAGAAGCAGTTGCCAGTACTGTGAGAAGAAAAAAATTGAGAGCCCTGTGCTGGTAGTTTATATATGTTTATATACTGCACTGCACGTTTCAAGAATTTATAAGTGAAAAAGTAAGTTAAAGATATAAACTATACACATTTTAACATAAATTCTGTAATGCCTAACAATTACGATAAAAGAAAACTAGGTTGGATAGTACGGAAGCCGGATAGTCGCGAACCGGATACTCGAGAGTTTACTGTATTTTCTATTGTATTTTAAAATTATCACGCAATATTTGTTTTTTTTTATTTCACAGGCATTTAAATGTAATTTGATTGGAAGGATTATAAATAAACAGAGACGATGGTAAAAAGCACCTATTGGTCATCTACAATTCTTTTTATATTTGAAAGCATTAGCTTTACCCATTTTGACTCACTCATTTCTTCACTTATTCGTCATATATATATTCCCCTCATGATGCCACAAAGAACTTTCACTAAAAGAAATCTTTCAGAAATTTCTTTTACAAGTGTTGCGGAATTTATGAGAAAACGATTCTGATTTGAATATAAAATCTTGCTTGTCTCAAGATGAATATATTCCTGATAATATTGAATTACTGTATGTTGATTTCTTACTCAAAATGATTTCCTTTTTGAATCAGAAAGTAATGAAAACTGATTGACAAACGTCGATATTCTATGAAGCTAACGATTTGACAATTAATAAATATTAATGAAAAAGGTACTGTGTTTCCTCGCAGAACAAAACTTTGTTTACAGGCGCAGTTATTGAACATAGGAATTCCTTATGTTTATCTAGTCGGTCTTCAATGTGAGGAATAGTTGTGAAGGTGGACCGTACTGATGATGTTCAAAACAGAATTTCAACTATTTTTCCACCGAGGAAAGTTTTTGCGATTCCTTAAAATTTGGAAGTAAATAAGTAAATGAAGGATAATTATTGGTAAATAAAAACTGAATTGAAAATAATTTTTTGTAATAGTTACATTTGAAAAAAATTTCTTGCAATCAGAATGACTTCTTCCTCAGTTTTTAGTTACAAATGTCGAATGAATCTGAACGGAATTTCTAAACTATTCTTTTTTGATCAAGATTTATAGTTTAAGAAGCTCCAATTTCGATTAAAACATGGTTAGCTTCGAGGAATAGAAAGTTTTAAAGAATACTTATAAGTGGTGTGTTCCGATTTCAAAATGTCGCTGATCTTCTTTTAGAGATGTAACAGAATAAATACATTTTTCTTTTTCTTCTTGGCAATTCTATTATTACATCGGATTCTGAACTCTTCTTTTTTGAAGTTTTTGGAGAAGAAAATATATCCTGAGACGAATCAAGATAAGTTACATATAGCTATTTTGTTTCCGACGGATATAGCATTTTTTCAATAGCCATGCAAGCAACAAGATAAAAGTTTTCCACCCTATCTTTAGAAACAAAATGAAAAAAAAATGTGGATTTTATTTTAAAGTCTTTTGTATTATTATTGTAAAATATCTTTCGATTATATTTATCTTTTTATAATGTGAGGGTGAATTTTTTTTGCGCTAAAAATACTTTTCCTATTCCACTTTAAGTTTTTTAGTATGAGGATCACGTTTTCTTGAAAAAAAAAAGCAGGAATTGCCTTGAAAATTGTGAAATTTTTCACTATGACTGCAACTGTGAGTGCAGAACTATTGTTTTTCGCCTCATTCCAAAGTGAGTGCTGTATAAAACCTACATTCAATATTTTATTCTGTTCCTTCGAATGCTATACTCGCCAGCATTTTTTTTAATATACAAAAATAAAAAAGAAAGTGCTGGCGAGTATACCAGTATTTAAAACTTGTATTTAAGTGCCATCGAGTTGTTCCGCGATATGTTTTATTAAAATTTGCTTCATTCTTTAAAAATGATGAATTATTTAAAGAAAAAAAATCAGCTTTCGGAAATTTGTAAAAATCGTTTGGTACAGTTTGTAATTTTCCGAGTTTAATTAAAATTATTCGTTAGATAATATGTTCCCTATTTAATTAAAAATTAAGTTTCAGACGATTAAATGATTCTTGAGTATTATGCCATCTTATATGAAAGTATAGTTTTTATTAATAATATTATATAGTATGTTTAAAAAAGCATTTTTTTACATCCATATTGACATGCCATCATGTGCTAATATTAAATTTATTTTTACTGTCTCACATCCGAAGATTTACACCATGTAGTCTCAGCAACTGATTTCATATGTGATATCTGCACATTTTGCAATAAATATTTTAAATTTTACCCACAACTAATATAGTGAGTCATAAAAAAAGATGTAATTGAAGGTTTCGTGACAATAAATTAAATAGTTAATATCTTTAATAAAAAAAGACATGAAAATATTTTCAATCCGAGCTATCAGCTATTACAATAAAAATAAAAATTACCATTGGTTTCTTTTAACATTAGAACTTTATTCCACGGTGCCCCAAACAGGAAAATCTAAACATGCAATTAAATTTGCATTCTAATATTAATTTGATTTCTTTGAATTTACAAGAATTAAATTATTGCTTTTAGCCTTAAAGGCCTAATTGTTGATGGCAACAGTCAGTGTAATGTCACTATTCTAGATATGATAAAAACGCATAAGTTGAGGTATTATAAAATAAATGGAAGAAGTCATTTTTACTGCGTCTTCATTTTTGCGGATATTAAATGCGTAATATACATGGCAGTCATAAATTTATTTTTTCTACAAAAACAAACGAGAAACTTATGAGGTTGAATTTATTTTTCTTTCTTTTAATTTGTAAACAGAGAGCGAAAGTGCTGTTTACTACACGATTTTACTATTTTTTATTTATGACTACATTGTATTAAAAAGGTTCATAAATATACAAAGAAGTACACAGCAATATACATCATCATAAATTGTCTTTTTTTTTGCTTGTTGAAAACATCGTTAACAATTTTTATGTCAGTCTAGTAAGAATATATTTAAAATTAATTTATTATTGCATCGCATTGCGACTATATATTTATTCGGCGTCATTTTCTATTTGTTAAAAGTTGCTCTTACCATCTGCCTATTTAAGCTTCAAATTTCAGTTTCTTCATTGGCAACTTGATGTATAAGTTAAGAATGCATTGATTCTAAAAGGCTACGTAATTGAAATTCATGTCACAGTAGTGATATTAGTGAAAAGGTTGTGAATTTTATATTTAAAAATTTCCAGTTGTTGTTTTGAACACATTGTGTAAATCATAAACTGTAAATTAGATTTTAATAGATGCAAAAATGAAGAAATATAGTACATAGTTCGGCCTCACTAAATTGATTTTCAAATTATTTGTTTTTAGCAAATATGTAATTTGAATTTTTGCAATAAATAAATAAATAATAATAAGCCTGTGAAAGCAATAGTCAATGGAAATAATTTGGCAGGTGAAGTTTCTTTTTGAAAGTTACTATTTTAATGTTGCTTCATGAGTTTATAGTTTTAGAAATAATAGTCGCTGTAATGAAAATCGAAAACTCGTAAAGTACTATCAACCAAGGAAATAATAGTTTTTAATTTTCATAATTTTTTCTACATGCATCTTCCAGGTCAAATTTTAATAAAATTTACTGCTGTAAATTAATTTTATAAATTTTTTCTTAGTAATGTAAAAAAGGAATTTTTTTAATGAAGAAAAGAATGTCCCCTTTTTATTTATGCTGCTTTTTTAGATTTCGTCCGTCACAAAAACTTTTTTAAATAAATTTTCTTTCAGAAACGAATTTACAATTTCATGTAACAATTATACAACATCTTAAAAATTTTCTGTTAAAAAGATACTTTAAAAATGTATTCTTCCGTTTAAATTCCATTATTTCAGAAAATCTATTAAAATGTTGACATGCTTTTGTTATTCACATGTTAAAATAATTATACTAATGTTACGTGTTGCTACTTAATAATCGAAAACAGTTACATTGTATGTTTATGTCTTCAGAAAATTATGGGACATTTTATTTTCCTTCTCTTTGGAAATCATCCAGAAGAAAGTAATTATTTTTGCGAAGATAGTTTCGCTTTACTTCTGTATTTACGAATATTTAAGAGATGATTCTGCAGTTATTCTCTTCAGTAGGTACATCCTTTTTACACTTGATTAATGTGAATTCGTAAATGCACATTGATTTGCTTAGGAAAATAACAAAGTAATTTTTTTGTAAGTAGTATTGAAACATTTCTATTATTTCAACATTTTAAAAGATTTAAAGTATAATGGTAAAAGTATCATTTGCAAAACAATAAAAACGGATTTAAAAAGGTCTGATGTTTTAAAAGCTTTAAAAAGCATTGGCTCAAGAACAAATATGTAGATTAATGAAGAAGAATATAGAAAGGGTTTGGTGTTCCAGAAATTTGCAAAACACTTGTTTAAGAACATTCGCAGATCAACGATTTAAAACCACGGCAGTTTCCTCGCCAAAACGTTCTCGTTACTTTTTAATAAATTTGTCACGCCAGGGAATTCCTGGCATAACATTGGCGTACAATATTTACGAAATATTACCTTTTGGCGTGAATTAGCAATTTTACTGAATCTATCAGTCATTCTAGACGAGTTATTTGGGCCATTAATCCTGGGAAGGGGTTAATAGTATCCAAAACTCGAATTTGTGTTTTAGACACGTTTTTCTCGATCGATTGAAACAAAAATTTGACACAAAACTGTACTTTCAGTCACAAAATCGCTTACTAAATTTGATATATTTAAATTTTTGCGTTTTTCAATTATCGTGGTTAGGTAAGAGTGAATTTTAGTGTGCCCCTTGCTGCGCCAACAATGCCAAGTCGCCAATAAAGATGGCGGACAAAATAAACAAATACTACCGCGGAACAGTTACGGTTACCATTTTCCGTCATATAATTAGGACTTTTTACTGATAAGTATTGGTTTTTTTTTCCGACTGCCCGGTGCCTTCTACAGATGCCTTCGGCATCTGTAGAAGGCATCGGACAGAATTTTTTAACTCAAAAAAAAAAAAAAAACATCCTACGGCTTCGCTAGCAGCGGGAGCGGGAACCTAGTAGATTCGCTAGCACATTGAACATAAGGACTGTGTGAATAACAGAAAAAGTACATAACCAAAAGAAAAGAAAGAACGGAGAAAGAAGCAAACGAAACATTCTCCATACAAAATTTCAAACAAACATACTTTTCCCAATTTCATCAAATCGTAAAAAAATATATTCGACTCTACCTTCATCCATTCTGCCGGTTCGATATCAAACCATTCTCAATACAAAATTTCAAAAAAGCATCTTTTCCTAACTTTATCAACTCGTAAATATATATAGTGGCTCAAAAAATTGAGAATACACCTTACTTTTACTTGATAAATGCGACTTTCAATGTAAATAACACATTACCGGGAAGTGCAAACATGTTTTTATTTTTACACATAACAAATGGTTTAATTTAGAGTAAAAATAAAGAAAAATCAACAAAAAATTTCTAAATTGAAAATTTTCAGAAGTATTTTAAATAAACATACGCAGAATTTTGCCTCAAAAAATTGAGAATACACCAATGAAATTATTCCAATATTACGCATAGAAACAAAGTGTCACTATTAAATTGCATGTCATTTGGATTTTATAATGTCCTCTACACGTCGTGGTACCGATTCGACCCATTTTTGGTGGTATCTGAAGATATTTTACCCCATTCTTCTTGCACCACTTGTTTTAAATGGGTTTTGTTTCTAATTTTGTATTTTTGAACCACTTTTTCGAGTATGGCCCACGAATATTCAATGGCATTAATGTCGGGGTACTGTGGTGGTGTGTGTAACTGCTGTTTACAATGAAAAAGACACCATATTTTGACGTTACGTGCATTCTGTTTGGGGTCGATGTCCTGCTGGGAAATGGAATTGTCATCTAAACCCAAATTTTTAACACTTTCCTTTAGATTGTTGCTACCATGTGGTTCATCCAACTTGTTACAGAATCTTTTCAAATCATCGGCAGTAGTGTAAGTGCTGAAACTGTGCTAAATGCCATTAGACAAGCTGGATATAAAAGTCGTATTGTTAGAGAGAAACCGTTCATCAGCTTGCAAATGCAGAAAAAGCATTTGAAATTTACAAAAACTTATCAGTTGAAGACCAATAACCTTTGGAAGAAAGCTATATTTAGTAATGAAAGAAAACTCGACGTTTTTGGCAGTGACAACCATCTTACTATATGGAGAAAGCCTAATACTACTTTGGATAAAAAAAATTTAAGTCCTACTGTTAAACATGATGGTGACTCCGTCATGATTTGTAACCACAATGGCTTCATCCGGGGTAGGAAATATAATTT
Organism: Argiope bruennichi; assembly: GCF_947563725.1. Classification (NCBI taxonomy): domain Eukaryota; kingdom Metazoa; phylum Arthropoda; class Arachnida; order Araneae; family Araneidae; genus Argiope; species Argiope bruennichi. The sequence goes on from NC_079154.1 coordinate 66,475,907, forward strand.
TTATAGATGGCATTATAAATGATATGGTTTACTTGTATATACTTCGCAGCAATCTAAAGGAAAGTGCTAAAAATTTGGTTTAGATGGATATTTCATTTTCCAGCAGGACAACGACCCCAAACAGAATGCACGTAACGTCAAAATATGGTGTCTTTTTCATTGTAAACAGCAGTTATACACACCACCACAGTACCCCGACATTAATGCCATTGAATATTCGTGGGCCATACTCGAAAAAGTGGTTCAAAAATACAAAATTAGAAACAAAACCCATTTAAAACAAGTGGTGCAAGAAGAAGGTGTAAAATATCTTCAGATACCGCCAAAAATTGGTAAAATCGGTACCATGACGTTTAGAGGCCATTATAAGAGCCAAATGACATGCAATTTAATAGTGACACTTTGTTTCTATGCGGGATATTGCAATAATTTCATTGGTGTATTCTCAATTTTTTGAGGCAAAATTCTGCGTATGTTTATTTAAAATGCTTCTGAAACTTTTCAATTTAGAAATTTTTCGTTGATTTTTCTTTATTTTTACACTAAATTAAACCATTTGTTATGTGTAAAAATAAAAACATGTTTGCACTTCAAGGTAATGTGTTATTTATATTGAAAGTCAAATTTATCAAGTAAAAGTAAGGTGTACTCTCAATTTTTTGAGCCACTGTATATATATATATGTATATATATATATATATTTAACTCACCCTTCATCCATTCTACAGGTTCGAAATACTCGAATTCATAATTACATAAATACATAATTCGAATACAAATTTTGAATGGAACCAACCGTTAGAACACCAAAAGAATTACGAGAACTGCGAAGAGTTCCATTGCAGCTGTCTTTTAAAGTGAGAATGCAGACGATTTTTTAAAGCGCATACTAACAATTAAAAATTGCAAAAGAATAAATATTTTCTGTTCATATTCACATTAAAAAAAAGAAAGAAGAAAATAACTTTTAATTATAAGCTTAACTTTCTTTATTTAATAAACTTTTAATTATAATAAAGAACAAAATTAAAATCTTTACTCGATATTTTTCTAATATTTTTAATTTAACATTTTTCTTAATATAATTGTAGTTTATGTACAACTCAACCATTGCAAAAAATAGTAAACGAAACTACATTAGGGTTGCTAGAAGAGCGTTCCGATGGGTCGCCATATTGGTGACAAATTCGGGGGCACGCTATTCTTCACTTTATCCCGTGTTTATTTGTTTCTGAAAATACAGACCCGCAGAAGTCTTCCCGCAGTTGGATTTGGCTCAAAATTCAATAGATGTCTATTCTATTGGTATTAAATTTGAGTACAGAATTTTATTCATCTAGCACTTTTCGTTTTGTAATTATTATGTTAATTGCAAATGTAGTGTAAAGAACGTTTACTATTTTCAATAATCTAGCTCAAAAACAGACAGACAGACGGATATTTTCCAAAAATGGGTTTTTAGGATTCAAAGAGATCTTAAACGTATAAAGATTCGTCAAAATCTCTACTTCGAATTTTTTAACGATTCCTCTATTTTCTGTATACGTAGTATACAGAAAATAGAGCAAAAAATAAAATTGGTGCTGTTACTGTAATTGGAATAAAATAAACTATTTAATCCCTGAAAACGACAAAATTTTTTCTGTGCAATTTTCTTTACAAGTTTTTGAAATGAACTATTATTCATTGTTGAAACAGCGAGAAAATGAGACGTTGTTTTTAATTTTATTTCAAATTTCTCTTTTCATTTTTAAAATGCTTTCTATAAGATTAAGTAAATTCAAATAATGTTTTCAATGATTTATTCAAATGAAACTATTTTTCTCTTAGGATTTTTGATATAATCTGCAATGAATAACATGAATGGAATATAAAACTGTATAATCTATTAAAATCTTTCTTTTGCTTGTTTTAATTATGTATGTGAAATTATAAACAAGAATCAAAAAGTTATCTATTTCTTTTATTGTTTGTGAACATAAATAAGTTTTGGGGAAACAGGAAATTTTAATTTGTTTCTATGTAATATTTTCAGTTTTTTTAATTGTTTGTGAACATAAATAAGTTTTAGGGAAATGCAAATATATTTCAATCTAAATACAAGCAAAAATAATAATAATTTATTTGCTGACAAAACATGATAAAAATGAAACTTAAGAAAAAGATATTGAATTAAAAGTATTGAGTTCAATTTTTTTTTTTTTTGAAATGCACATGAGCTAATTTGGGAACTGAATCGTTGTCAACTAGGAAACAGAAATTCTTCTTCAGATTATAAATGGAACAAAAAGTTAAAGCGCGATAATGAAGGAATGATTTAGTTCTCTTGTATTCACGCAATTTTAAAATTAAATTAAAAGTGGTGATTTAACGATGCATTTTTTAATCATTAGCCAGCATTTATTATTAATACCAATTTATAACCATTGTTGAAAAGTGCATTTTATTATGTTTTCAACATATTTTCAGGAATAAATTTTTTGTATATACATCATCTTCATTTTCGAAAATATGAATCTACAATCACTAGAAACTAATCGTTGAATAGAATAATTTTTTACATTTCTTATAATCAATTTATCATATGAATCTTCAGTTCTCAGCAACAGTAAATATTTAAAATTTTGTTTACTATCGATGAATTGAATGTAATAGTTAAATTTTATATCCATACACAAGGAAAAATTCTCAATATGTCTTTAAATAAAGTTATATTTTTTCAGTGACTATTAGAATCAAAGTATTTGAATGGAAATATTTTTCTAAATTTGAAGAAAAGCCATTGAAATAATATGCAGTTTATGCGTATGGCATAAAAATTGTATAATATTCAGCAGCATTTGGAAAATACGACGCATTAACTGTTTCTGCTACATTCTGAATTTTCAGTGCTCCTTTACATTATCTTTACAGAAAATATCCTTATCCTCTCTGAAAGGGGAGAAAAAGGTGCTAGGCAGTGAAATGATTTAAAATATTGTGAAGCTAGCATTAAAAAAAAGATTGCATATTATTTCTTAAATGTTATAGAAAGAAACGACCCATTCCTTCTTCCCATGCATAAAATTCCCATTTTCTCCTTTTAAAATGGCCTTCTTTAATATCTCTTCGGTTATTTGCTTAAAAACTTCATTTATTCCTCCTTTCCCCCCAAGTAGGAAAGAGGAAGGAATTTACATTTTGCAGTTCTTACTTTTATAGAGAGCTTATTTCTTTTTCTTTCTTACAACTTTTTGCTTTTTTTTATTTTATTTTTTCTTCTAATTTTACTTTTTTTTGTTCTAAGATATTTCCATTTTCACGTCAATAAAAACTTTTCATTAAAGCCTTCCAATGAAACCTTGGACACGTCAAAGATGTAAATGTTGCACATAACAGAGACGAGATTTAAACCTTGAGGGAGACCTCCGAAAACGTGCTTCTATTTGCTTTTGGAGTGGTTGCCTGTTTGTCTTCTCAAGCGTGAATTTTACTTTCTTTTTTAGTGTTGGGATGCCGAGAGCTGGTGCCTTTGGGAGCCCACGGGCACATGCAGCCTTTTCTGACGGATTGAAAAGGAACAGATGTGAAGAAAGACATTTGCAATCTTGCGGGGAAGCGGAGTTGTCATTTTCCCAAAGGAAAGAGCCCTGCAAAGTTTGCTTTCATGCTGGAGTTACTTTGTCTAAAATGAAATGCTGTAAAACCCCAGTCTTTATTTTTTTTGAGAGACCAATATCAAAAAGAAGAAGGGAATTGGAAAATCGAAGTTGACAAGAAACCAACTGCGCAGAATGTGTTATTACTTATTTCTTGAAATATCATATTTAATGTTTTTCTTTCTACTATAAACAAATATTTATTTGAATTTTACTGCATGCTTTAGGTAGTTAATACAGAAAATAATCGATCATGTGATGATGTCTAATACTGATGTTGAATCGATGTATTGATTTTTAATCAATGTATTGATGTTGAATTGATATACTGATGTTGAATTTGATGTATTGATGTTGAATTGATGTTTAACGTTAAATATTTTTTACATATATATCAAGGCTTTATATATAAATATATATATACCAGGGTTTATAAACAGAACACTGTCTAAAACAGCTGAAATTTTCGAGATCTCAAATGTACGTATTTAATAATAATTCATAAAATGGTGCTAGCTTTATTTTGCACTTATTTTTCTTATTCCATTGGCAAAGCTTGAGATTAATTAGTGCTTACAACATTTTTTAAAAGCTATATAAGATTCCATTTTCTAAATAGACACGTGTCAACGAAATTCTTATAAAATTTCATTATAAAATCTGTGGAGGAAAGAATTTCGCTCTCCTTTGTACTTGTATCACGATGTAAATGGGTGTCAGTTTTTTAATTGCTTCTTGTACATCAAATGTTGCCCGTAGTGAAATAAAGCGAAGTTAAAATTTTAAAAGACACTTCTTCTCGCCAACATCTATTAAAATATGTTTACATTTTTATACACACACACACACACACATATATATATATAATGATATTTTAAAATTTAATTTAAATCTTAATTAATTTCCTAAGTTTTAATTAAAATTAGCCTATATTAACTTCATTCTAAAATGATCTCTTATTTCCTGATCCAATTCCATTTTTTATTTAATTACTTTTAGCACGCGCTCTATAAAACTGCAAGTCTGAGCATTTTTCCATATTCGGAGTGAAAGGATAAAAATCCCTAATGCTTAGAACATTCCTTTAGAGATACCTAAATATCCGTAAAAGATATTATATATATATATATATATATATATATATATATATATGGAATAAGAAAAATAAGTGCAAAATAAAGCTAGCACAATTTGATTAATTTATTCTGTATTTTTTTTGATTAAAATATTATTGCCTTCATCTTACATTTATAATTATTCGATTCATGTTTTTTTTTCTTGCTCAAAATTAGATATCCTACTTTTTTAAAAAAAGAAAAGATTAAGAAGGAATTTTTAAATTTTATTGAAGAATTTATTATTTTGTTTCGAAATGTAGAAGAAACTAAATTTATCCACCCGTTTTATCATGGCCTCATATTGTACTATATTTATACATACGGTCATATTTGGCCTTATATTTGTCATATCCTATGAGCACGTTTTGTTTTTGACACCAAGACTTAATCACAAAATATTGCCAAATAAAGCTGACTTTTCCTTCCAAACTTTTATATTTTGCCGTTTGGGGCAAAATTTTCCATTTCCGAAGAAGGAATGCGGAAGTTGCATTCGGTAAAAGATTTGAAACCCACTATTTAAACCAATTCCTTCGAAATTTGATTTTATCTTTTTCTTAATTGTGATGGAAAGAAAATAAAAAATAAAAATTTAATATGGCGAAAATAACTGCCATTTTCAATGAGAAAATAAGGAAGTTGCACATTAATAACTTAAAAGATGCATATACCACTATCTAAACTTAGTATTTCGAAATTTAATTTTTTCCTTTTCTTAATGATAATGGGAAGAAAATTAAAAGTTAGAATTAAGTACGGTGGCAAAATTTGCCATTTTCATTGAGAAAATGTGAAAGTTGCACATTCATACGTTGATAAATCCATATACTTTTATCTAAACCAAGTCTTCCAGAATTTAATTTTACCTTTTTCTTAACCGTGGTAAAAAGATATAAAAGGTTAGAATTAAATACAGTGGCAAAATTTGCCATTTTCATTAAGGAAATATGGAAGTTACAAATTCATCTGTTAAAAGATCTATAGACCACTATCTAAACCGAGTCTTCTCAAATACAATTTTGTCGTGGTGAAAAAAATTATGTTAGAATTAAATATAGCGGCAAAATTTGCAATTTTCATTGAGGTAATGTGGAATTTATACATTCATACGATAAAAGATCCAGGGACCACTATCTAAATGGAGTCTTCCCGAATTTAATGTTACCCTTTTCTTTAACTGTGATGAAATTGTGCAAATAAAGTAGAGAGAGAGTAAGAAGGTTAAATAAATATGAATATTTTTGTTTTCATCACTCTTTCTCGCCACTTAATTTTGTGTATATAATCAATTCACAGGAATTTAAAATTTTCGCGATTATATTTAACTGGTGATGCTCAGTTCTATAAGCCCTGATATAGATGGCGACATGGTATTATTTACTTCACAAGTGTATTATTTGTCTCTTGCAAAGTTGTATTCATGTGTTTAAAAATAAGTGCACTGGCACTAACATTTATCCGAATATCTAAGTCAGTTCTATAAATGTAGAAAACTTATTTTAATTTAGTAGTAATAATGAATTTCAATTTTTTGTGGTGTTGAAATGATAATTTAACATACAATCTAGTTGTAGAATTTTTTTAATGTCTTATTTTCCCTTTGTTATTGTAAAAGAAATTTCTTATTGAATGTATTCTTTCCAGCCATCTAATGCATGCAATATCCCCTCCCTCATACCAATTCATTGTTTTCAGAAACAACCATTTTTAATGCAATGAATTGATTTTTGAAAAACAGTTGATGGTCTGAGCCTTCAATTTTAAAATATTTTCAAGTTATCTTCTGGGTCTTTTACCATATATCTTTTTGTGCAGTGAAAGTCAACATTTTTGCAATTTATGTAAATGCACTGAATTGATATGAAATATCTATATATATATATATGGAATGAATAAAATGATGTTATATGTGTAATAGTTATCAAGTTCTTAAAAATATTTATATGAAAAAATAGTTAAAATTTTTAAATTTAGTTTTCCTAGGAAATATTTTCTAACAATTAATCATTATCGCACCTGCGACATAGAAAGAATAATTGGCGCTTGGGATGTAATATATTGTTTTTGTCACTGCTCGTCTTCATTGGTCTAGTAAGTATAAATGGCCAGTGGAGCATAATATTATTTCTTCGTCCCTTTATAATACTTCTTTACTTTACCTTTATAATACTTTATACCTTTATAATAAGTGTCATAAGTCCACTAATGTTTTCATCCCTCCTTGTGACTGATCGCTGGGGCATCTTTTCATTAATTGCCTTCTCTTAAACCTCGATACATTACTTATCTTTGGAAAAAGTACGACTATCACTTTGCATCATGGAAGGTATGTGCAGTAACATAGAGACCGTAAATGACACCCAGGTTATCAGTTTTTTTCGCCCTCTCAAGATTTCGCTTTAAAAGCTGGCATTAAGGTTTTGTACACATGGGATCCCATAATATTGGTGCCAGCGATAACTGTATCCTTTCCCTTTCATCAGTACGCATTGCATCATACAAGACATCATTTTCAAAAATTAAAAAAAATTTTGGTGACATTTCAATGTTCTAGAATGTTTTATTTTCGAAATTTGAACAAAGTAGTTAAAATTTCGAAAATTGTTACACAAAAGAATATCTACTTAGGCCAAAAATTTGAAATTACACTGGATTCATTCGTTATATATGATGCCACCTTGCAAATATTAAAATTGCAGTGTGTGATGAAGATGCACGAGTATAATATTAAGGAAAAATAGGCCAAATAATTACATTATAAAAAAACTCAAATAAAACCCAGGCATATTTCACTAGAATTTTGAGGTTCATGAAATATGAAGTCATGAAACTTCTGTTGCCAACAAAACAATGCCGCCTATTTTATTGCAGTCGTGGAGGAGTCCTTCTCAACACGTTTTGATGTCTTTCAGCTTAGATTTATCTTTTCTAAATTCAACTTTCATAATTCAATTACTACATATTAAAAATAATGCGTTTTTTTTAAAAATTTGATGTAACTGAGTTTTGACGAAGAAACGACTCATTTTTACTTTATTTTAAGTTAAAATAAAATAAATTATCTTAATTTTATTTTCTAATTTAATAAAGAAAATTTATATTAGGAAATATAACAAGGTTGTCATTGAAATCTGGAAAAAAAATTCAATACATTTTCCTTGTATTTTCCCTGTACGTATATGCAATATAAGAGGAAATATCCTCATGTGCTGGTTGTAATGTAATAACAATACTCCATCGTTTTAATGATTGGAAAAAGCAAGGAAAGAAAGTTACAATTTAACATTATTCGAAATAATAATATATTAAAAAAATGTTTATATTTACATACAAAAAAACCCCATTCCTCTTTATGTATAACCTAGTAAGACAAAAAATTATAAATTAAGGGAGAGGGAAAAGATATAAAGCATGTCTCATGCTCTTTAATTGTGAGTTATGCATAATTAAGGACTCGAATGTAATAAACACAAAATAGCATTTTTGCTGCCATAATACAAAACATTGAATGATTATTTAACAAAAAACTTTGCAAAGCAAAATACTTTTTATTTTACTTTTTATTTATTTCTGCCAATTCATATACTTGGGCATCAATTTCTACAGCTTCTACAGAGTTTTCAGTCAACAGTTTAAATTTTTTTGTAACAATTTCATTTGCAATGCTGCTTCGCATCTGTTGGATCCTTTTCTTTAACTTTTTTCAACTTTCTAAAACTTCATAATACTTCACAATTTAGCATACTGAAACAAATATTTTGAAATAGTAACATTTAAAACACCTCCAAAAAAGTTTATGAATCGTACATATTCTTAGACCAATTAAAGAATCCTTTTTTCAGATTTTTCAACCAGTATTTTCTTGTTGATACTAAATTCACTTTCCACAACCGCATTGCCATATGACAAAAAAATTATTTTCACAACTTCTCAAAAATCAGGAATTTTTTTTTGGATTTCAAAACATTGCAATAGAAATTACCCAAACAAATTTTTCCATTCAACGGATCACACTGTTCTTTGTAATAACTTTTTAGTTTTCCCAGGAAATCACTGTTTAGTGGATCTTTGCACATTCTGAACATTCCGGGAAAATTGGTGCTTTGGAAAAAGAAATTGAAGCACATCAATCGCTCGTTCTTCGATAAATGTGGATTTAAGCTGGATACAGCTTTTAAAACAACAAAATTTTTTTAATAGTATTCTTTTTAATTATAAATCATTCTGCTGAAAAGCGTCTTTTTTCAATTTCAATAATTCCACTAGTAATCAAGTAATTTGTAGTCACTGTTGGAATATCAATATTTTTGCTCAATCTTTGATTTTTGTAGGATCATCATGCTCTATAAAAAATAAGTTATCTAATGTTTTTTTCTTCTTCAATCATGCTTTTTTTACCAATATTTTTCTTCAACTACTTAACAAGAATGAAAAGATTTTCCTATAAGAAAGTCACTATTGGTTCAGATGGTTGTAATTTTTTAAGAAATAGTTGAAGAATATTAGCAATGTAAGAGAAGAAGCTAATTTTAACAGAATCAATTTATACTGACAAGCATTTATAATATTATAACTCGTGGCAGATTCAGGAAAAGTTTTTTTAACTGAAATCTATGTATTTCTTTATGTTGTCAAAAACTTTTACAGCACGTTCGCAAATAACGACATTTTCTACTCAGCGAATTGAATCAAACTTTAAAAGAAGAGTTAAAAGGAAAATGGTCCTGGAAATCAGGGCGTCTAACAGGACTGTCTTTAAAAATTCTATACATTGCTCTTAGAGTATACTTACGTATTTTCCATCCAGTAGATTTATCCATGGATCCAGTAGAAGTGCTCCATGGATTATGTGTAGTCCACAAGTACCTAGATTTCTAATTTTAGTCATTTTGCAGAAAGCTCTTTGACATTTTATAATTTTTAAATTTATTTTTGGCCAATTTATGTTAATTTTATAAAAGTGAACTCTATGTCGAAAACTTCAGGATTCTCAAACAGCTCTTGAGCAGTGGTATGCCTTAAAAATATTGAATTCCAATATCTTGTGGATACTTTATTGATTTATTAACATCGAAGAGTAACAAAAATCAATAAAATCTATTTGGCATTTTTATGAAGTACAGTTCAGAGCTTCATCAGAGCATGTTACTTTGTATAAAAATTTTTAAGAGATTGTTGAAAAAATGTAGCTAATACGTAACAAATAATGTACGAATTTTCGTAAGGCCTGATCTATATTTTTTAGCTATTTCACTATCAGTAAATATATGTGAAAATATTTCCAATATATCAATGAATGAAATAAAGGACAAATATGACGGAATAAGTTTTAATGCCCATAAAAGTTCAGCTTTAAATGATTGTTATTGAACTAAAAAGCTCAAAATCGGCTTATTTGCAGGTATTAAATTTGATGTTTTTGGATTTGATATGTCATCTTCTCCTGTATTATTTTTAAATGCATAATCCAATATCAGTGACGACTCTTTTGAAACGGCATATAGATTTGTATGTTTTTCTCTTTTGGCATGACTAGTAAGTGCCTGTTTAATCCTATTACTTAAATTTATTGTCTTCTTATAAAGCGAAAAGTAAGCTGCAAACGGATTTTACGGAACTTCTCTAACCCATTCAGCAAATTCAGGATTGATAATTTTTTTCCTTTCAATCCAAATTAAATGCGGATTTTTGAGCAATTCATTGTTTAAAAAATTCTCTAATTTACTCTGAATAAACTAACAATTTCTCAAAACCAGTTTTACAATTTTTCTTTACTAAAAGATTGATACTACAAGGAAGTGCAATTACAGATTCGTAATAATATTCATACACCTGAAAAAAGTTGAAAGAGTTGTAGATTCGCAATGCAAGACAAGATGGATTAAAACTAAACATCATACACAGTAAATACTATTTATCAAATGGAATTTTTTTTTGTTACGAATTAATCTTTTTCCGATTTCCTCGGGAATAAATAATAACTTTTATTTTCACAAAACGAAACGGAAGCCAGAAAGCCATGCATTAATGGGAACTATTGATCGATATTTGAAATAAGAATAACTTATCGAACAAAACCGCTGACAGCTTTCTGTTATTTGCGGTCGCTAACTGAAAAACAGCATCTTCGAAGCAATCGACAGCTAACAAAAGAGGAATAGAACGGGACAAGGAGTAAGCAACACCTGACAGGGATTTTTGTGCAGAGGGAAGAAGATGATTCCTTTGCCCGCTGACAGGTTGTCTACTTCTCACAGGATGAGCTGTCTCAGACAGGTGATAAATCTTTAAGGGGGATCCTTTTATGTGGCGGAGATTTGCCAGACGTACTTCATGGAGTTCATCGAAAGAGTTTCAAAATAACAAGAGGTGTCCTCTTGCATTGTTTGCCATATGAGAAAGAGGGAAAAATATTTATGAATTGTTATTGATAGGATTTCGCCAATTTTATTTTAAGACTGATTTAGTGGATGATCAGGGTTAAAGGTTTAATATGAAATGAATGAAACAACAACATCTGTAAATATCTTTTAAGATTCAAATCTATACAGGTAATGCAAACAAAAACAATCTACAAAGCATTTGGAATAGTAGCAAAAAGTTATTACAAAGGAGTCTTAGCAAATTATTAAAATTTCAGGTGTAAATTGATAATTAAAAAAATGATTAAATTGTAGAAAATATTGAAATTATAAAAGCAATAACGATTTTTTTAGTGTTTGTTATATGCAATTTTGTTGTTTTTACACATCAGAATGACTCTATTGAAAACAAAGTAAAGTTGGGAAACTAAATATACGGGGCATTTGAAATTTCCCTTGCACTTTTTAAAATGTGCATTAAGGAAATTTACGAACTACGTATTGGCAGCAATCAATATGTTCCCCGCCTCGAAACAACGATAAAATCGACTTTCGATATAGAGCTGAAGAGGGGATTTTCATGAAAGGAAGAGATTTAGCTCCTTTCAATGTGAGATACTATGTGATTCAATATAGTCTGGTGAGGGCTCATTTATAATTTATTAAAGTACTAAAAAATGTTGAGGACATATTTGAAATAAAAAAGCTAAAAAAAGGGCAAATTAAAAGCATAGAAAAGTAATAAAAAACGGATTAGTTCCGGTGCTACAGGTTAGAAAATCTCAGCAATTATGATGAAAACGTTGTGACACATTTCGAAGATATTCAGAGTTTTTTCGTAAGCAATAACTGGAGGTTTCCGGAATCGAGAATTAATCGTAGAAAAAATAAAAAAGCATATAGAGAGCCATTAGTGATTTAGCAGAGATAGCAGAGGAACAGAAAACAGAGAAGAGATACAAAAGTCTTATGGATCTTATGGTATTCTTGGTTAATTTCAATAAAAAAACTTGCACGTATACTAGTTTGTGAACATAATATTCGTTACTCGAAATTTTTAATAATCTGATCTGAAGCATTTTAATGTTTGTATTAAATTTATAGAAAAATAAATTAATTACTATTTTTGAATAAAACATATTTTTTGATAGAATAATTTTACTATACATCATTTAAGATAAAAATTTGATTTCCTATTATTATAAAGCAAATATTAGAGATTAGCTGCAATAGAAGTACCAAATTAACTTCTATTGCAAAATTCAGAAATAGTGAGAAAATTCTCCCTTCGACTCTTCAGATATTTACACAATATGGTGCTATTTAACCTTTTATTTGGTACGGTTTCTCAAGAGAAACGTTTTTTAAGCTTTTATAGGAGATTTACAAATCAAAATACTTTATGTGAATATTGTAAGCATACTTTCGTACACAGGTTTCTGAGTAATAATTAGAATAAATAAAGAAATCTAAGAATTAATTTACTAATTAATTAAAAATTTCTAAGAATGTGTAAATTTTTAATACAATTTATCGCCATTTGCCAATTAAAGGGTTAAAAATTCGTAGTACAGTTAGAGGAATAAAGTATGCATTTGAATTGTCCTTTGACAAATCAGACAAATTTAGAATGGTGATGCCAAAGTGCCATATCTAATTTCATTTATCTAACCTACTGCATTTTGAGTTATAGATTTCGCAAACACGTGAATAGAAAACAGAGAGTTAGTGTAATTTTTTCATATTTTAAAGAAAACCAAACGCTAAGTATTAAATTTCATACTTCTAACTTATTATGTTTAAAAATTACAGTATTCCCAGACAGACAGAATTTCAGAAGTATTTTTATTTTAATTATTCAGAGCAGTCTAAAATATAGAGTTTCATCAAAATCTTGAGTTTTCCGTGATTGCGATATTTTCTCTTTTTATTCTCTGCATGCAAGTAAAAGAAAAGAAATGTAATTAAAAGTATAAGTACATTTTATCTTCAACAAGTACTCAAGCAAATTTTCAATTGTATACAACCTGCATATACAATTTACTGCTGTAATTAAGTCCTTTTTGATTGTTTAAATATGTTTCAGGTTTGGGAAATAATTTTAATTATTTGGTATTAATAAGAGTGTATATTTTTTCCATTGATGAATTTCCTGCAATACCCAAAATTGCAATTAAGTAAGATTCAATTAAGTATCGCAAAATCGCAAGTATAATCCTTTAAGTTGTTTGTCTTATCCGATAATTAAGTATCAATGAGTGTTTTCTATCTTGTTATTTTTTTTACACTCTTTTCTTGCTATTATCCGCGAAGAAGAAAAAAAAACCCACTTTCAGAGGAAATTTTCGAAAACAAAACTGCTCTTTTTCTCTCCAACTCAATTAGAATTCCGAAATCGAATTTAGGGAGCTCGGCTTGAGAAGATTAAAAGCGATAAAACAACCCGCATTTTCAGAAAAGACATTTTTTTTATATTTGTTTTGAGATTGGATAAGTACAAAAACAAGCGAGGACGAGCCTGTCACTTCAGCATGTCCGAATTTCGTAAACTAATAAAAGATTCAGTCTTTTACGTTTTTTTCTTTGTCCCAGCGTCGCTATTATTTCCAACAAGTCTCCCCTAGGAATCTCATCAAATTCTTGAAAGAAAATTTGAAAGATTTAAGGAGTATAATAATGGCACCGGTTTTTTTTCCATTACAGAACAAAATAAGAGGGAATAAATAATGCTGTTCTTCTTACAGACGCTCAAAGTTAATCTAAAATAGACTGATAAATGCATACACGATAATGAAATGCATGCTTACATGGCGTTTTGCCTTATCATATTAATATTGTTCAGTTAGATAATATGCTATCGTAAATAATGTTGTCAATTTCTGACGTTTATGTCACAAATAATTTATAGGATACCCAAAAGATGCTCTAATAAAATAGTTAATTATATTTTTTTCCTATCTGAGCTAGTAAGTCAACTGCTGAAAAATTTGTGATGCCAAATTTTTATGCACTTCCCGGTCTTATTAGTTATATTTACTAAAATGTACTTGACACACAGAATTTTTATTTTCTAATTTTTTATGATTAGAAAGTATTGTAATCGTAAAACAAATTCGAACTTCATACTTGATGAATCTGCACACTGTAGATTCTTTTGAATCCAAAAAACAAATTTTTTGAATTATGTCTGTATTTCTAAGAATACGATAGCTCGAACATGATTTGGGCTAGACAGGTGAAATTTTGTATATGGACTTAACACCAAATGTGTTGCTTTCTATCAAATTTTGGACGAAATCTACTTAGAGGATTAGAGGAAGTATGTATGTCCGGGAGTCCGAGTACAAGCGAGCACGATAATTACAAAACGAAAAAACTCAGGTAGGTAAAATTTGATACATAGATTTAATATCTAAATTGCAGACACTTAAAAAATTTAAAACAAAATGCGTTAAGGAGTTAGTTTATCATCTGCATGGCCTATGTTTTAAAAAGATTCAAATACGATAAATCGAACACCAGGGACTTATATATTTAAAATTTGGGTTTATAAAATTTAGTATACTATTACCATTCGCATTCATAGAAGTTCAATTTTTCTGAAATAAAAACTGATTATTTATTGAAGATTTGAATATCATAATTTCTATTAATTCGCCTTCTGATTGATTATTTGAAAGGTCTAAATCTGTCTAAAAATATGTATTTGGAATGTATAAAGACAATAGATGTGAAATATTGATTATCTTCAGTAGCCTTTCTAAAAATATTTAGATGCGAATTCAGATTGAAAGATGCAAGTTTCTAGTGTAAGAATATAAGCAATGAGTTGTTGAACTATCTGAAACATGTAGAATGAAATAACGCCATCTTGTAATTTTTTTTCTGGGGAAGAATGAAATATCAAGTAGTTCAGAAAGGAAATTACAGAACACAGGAATCATAAAAAAATTGGTAGATGTAAAAAATTATAAGGAGAGAAACTAGCCTTTCAAATCAGATGTTTTAAGATATAGATTGAATTAATAAATAATAGTAGGAAGAAAATTTTGAATAATGCATTCTTATTCAGAAATTTTTAGTATATTTTATTTTCATTTTTAAAAATCATTTTATACTTTAATGTTGCATTCGCATCTCTCATGTTCTTGTTGAGATTAGATCAAAATATTGAAGGTCTCTGTTCTACCCTATATCCTCCGTACATAAAGGAAAGCTATATATGTTAAATCTGTCATAAAGGAGATGGGTGGTCGTGCTGTAGTGTAGAAACCAAATTCTTTTAAAATCAGTCATATATGTAGACATGGTGTGCTTTAATTTTGCTGTGGAGTAATGTGTTCTGCCAAAACAGTATGGTAGTTTGAAGATAGAATGTTGGATAAGTATTTTTTTCAATAATTCAGTGTTACTTGGTACACTACCAGAATAAGTAGTTACAAAAGCTGATTTGTCCAATGAATCAAATGTCTTGAATATATTAGTTACAACGGTAGATATTTACAAAGATGAATTAAAGATTCGTGTTTGAAAAAAAAAGTAAGATAGAAAATATTCTTTTTTAACTTATCAATTCTTTTTCAAAAGTGAGTGCTCAAAATAATGAATTAAATTTTTTTTTAGCAGGTACACATTACGAATTTTCTTTTTCTGTTGAACTCATTGGATGCTTTAAATAACATAACATATTATTTAATAAAAATGATTTATGGCATCGTAACAAATAAAGACAAGCAGATTTATTTGATATAGGCGAAAGAATTATTGTAAAAGACGTGTGTAATTGTATTCAGAGTCAACTAAACGCAAAACGCAACAAAATGGTACAAAATAAAGTCTTTTGTTAAAATAAATATAAGAAATACAACATGAAAGAACGCTGCTAATGTAATAAAAAGGGAAACATTATACTTCTTCAGATTCTCGCGGAAAAGCATCTAATGTTACTTCTTACAGTTGCTCTTTTCTCTTTCGGGATTTTTTACGCTCTTCCTTCATGGAATGCTCTTACAAGGAATAAAAATGTTGCATTCTATATAAATACCTTTTATTGTAGAAGAAACGTAAAAGAGCTTCAGTTATCTAAAAAATATCTCGATATAAAATCGATTTAAACGTTTCAATATAAGACAAACAGGAAATCTTTCAAAACTTATCACTCTGTTCATCTAATCCGGGTTTTATTCTGAAAACTTTTAATTCACATATGATTAATATTGTTTTACACGTTATCTCATATGTCTTATTTTTCATCTGTTTACACATCATTCTCTCTTTTGTAATACTTTATTCACTAAAACCAGACAAATGTGTCTGGTTTTCCATCGATTTATATGCCACCATTGAATGAAGAATCCTTAATTGTTTTGGCAGACGAACAAATCAAAATCAGGGTGCTTCTCTGAATGCATTTATTCTTTTCACTCATTCGTTGCTTTTGAAAGATAAAAGTGACGCATTGCTCAGACAGTTAATCAGGCTGTCAACAATTTTTTCCCTCTCTGAAGATTGATCTGTCTGTAATTACAGAAATGAATGGTTAGCTGGAATACTCTGTTATGCATGGTATTTAGTTCCATGCCTGCATCTACACTCGTTATTCCTTTGTGAGTTTATGTATATTTAATAAAGCAATTAAAATTCAATTAGATAGATTTATTAGAGTTTCAATGTTTATTGTTAACATACAATGTTTTGTTACAATGACATAGAGAAACGGGACAGGATAAACAGAATCTAATTATAATCATTACAACTCATAAAGTGCGTCCCAAAATTAATGCAAGATTTAAATTTGCCACCATTCATGCAGTAAAATGTTGACAACCCTATTAAAAAAGCCATTTGACAGCTGATAGTTTAGGATTTTCAAAAATGGAGCGTCACCCGACAGAACAACGTGTTAACATAAGATTTGAATTAAGTAAAAAACACAGTTTTTTTACCTTTAAATTGTTATATTTTTATCGAATCATAAAGTACACAGGACAGGGTTATGTATGAAATAACACATAGGAAAATGGACTCCGCAGCTTTGCTGGCACATATGTACTGTTCTGTGGAAATTTTCCATGACCATTTTGCATAAATGTGGCTGAATTTCGTTGATGCAGTGTTGAATTTTCTCCTTCAATGCCCGAATGCTTGTGTGCATTTTGGTATAGACTTTTGACCTCCAATAAAGAGAAATCCGATGATGTTAAATTACACGATCTAAGGGGTCAATTTTCAAAATTTCGAACCGTGTCCTATAGATTTTCATTATTTTTTAAAGTTTTGATCTACAATGAAAACAAGTTGTTTTATTGTGTAACGCTCCATGTTTACTAACCCTAAGTTATCAGCTGTCAAATGGTTTTTTTAATAGGGCTGGCAATTCTTTACTGCACGAATGGTGGCGATTTCAGATATTGAGTTAATTTTGGGACGCCCTTTAAAAGGTTTTTCATTTAAAACTTTTTTTAAAAAATACAGTACAACAATTTTCTGATTGTTTTTAGTATTTAAGGAAAGGGAAGAATCAATTATGTAAACCCGCTTCTCACATTATGCAATTTCAAAGTTTAACATTATATAAAATGATTATATATTTTTCAACATATAAATCTGATTAGATATTATTTGAAAATTTTATTTGGCAGTTTTAAATTAATTTCAGCTTATTTATCAAAATGGTACATATAATATCGGATTTATTTGAGAATTTCACACAATAAAATATTTTTAGATCTATTTTTAATATCCTTTATAAATAAATATCTGAAGGTTTTAGTTTGAAAAATTTTTCCCCTAAATGAAATTATTTCAATTTTTTTTAAAAAAAAATTAAATGGATGCAAGTAATGTTTTAAGGCCGAACATGCGTACTTCCCTAATAACACAAAATGATCTACAATATTGTTGAGATATCTTCACAGCATCAAGAAGATATCCTGAGCTACATTTAGTATATCGAATAATAAAGTGAAGATATACAATGCCTTGTGCTGATAGTATTCGCATTTTCTACAGTTCTAATAAGCAATCCAGCTCATAAACACGATTATTAGATTTAAAATTATAAAAATGGGATTCTAAAAATAATGGTGAGTCTTTTATAGCCAACATTTTAGACCATTTAGTTAATTTAATTGTAGTTTTAGAAAACTATATAGAGTATCCAATATAATCGTGACCCAATAGTTAGTATTTTACATTATAACAACAACAACAGCAACAAAAAATTACATTCTTCTTCGAACTAAGCTTTGATTGATTAAGTTTATTTGAGGCAGACAGATGGTCTAAATGAAAATGCAATGGTCCAAAATGTTGTAAAATGGTGATAATCAAAGTTTCAGAACACAGCCAGTTACAATCGCAGGTATATGAAAATCCTTTTTTGTTTTAAATGATATTGTATATAAATATTTTAATAATGTGTCTAATACTATATAAATATTTAGTCCATATAAATATTAGTATTAATAAAAATTGAGATTTCAGCATTGCATTTATTGACACAAATAACATAAAATATAATTTTTCACGTCATTTAAAATATTTTCTCAACTGGAAATATAAGTGTATATCTAATGGTTTAGAAGTGAACTACTGGTCAAGATTATATTTTATATTAAATTTCTAGAATTAATTTTAAAAAAATGGATTTTTTTTTATTTAAAACGCTATGTTCAAAATTTAGTAATTTTGCAATTGTGACATCGGAATGTAATAACTGAATATATGTCATCTATTAAAAATTACTTTATCTTTCTGACTCTTCACTGATTTCAGTGATTATATACCAGAACCCCCAATACCCTCATTTTGTAAATAGCTTTATTTTCTATTCTATGTTTTAATTTTTATTATTTATAATTACACTTAGTTACGCAAATAATTAAAACTTTGCTATAGTTTTTACCTTTCTTAATAAAAGCACAAATCACACAGATATTTTGATACATATGAAAAAAGTTAAATACAAAAAATATAAAGATTTTTTTGTGCATTTTAGGTATGAAAAAGCGAATTCCATTGAGTTTACTTCGAGATTTTTTCGGAGAAAAAAAATGGCAAGAACTTTCACTATTAATGTTTGAAAAAAAAAAAACCTTTAGGCTACATCACTTTTAATTTTAAGGGCAATGAAATGCCCTTTTCGCGTTTCGTTCTTTAATTTTACATAATGTAGCGAACCTTTTAAGAAAGAATAACGCTTTTAATAAAGGAACGCATATTTTCACAAATACTTTCGCTTGCGTCTTGCTCAAAAGGCGGAAATGAATGTTTTAATCAAAAGCATTTTACATTCAAAACAAAGCAAACGTAACTGATGAGAAATATGGGGTGCATGAAAGTTAACTTTTCTAGACGTCTAAAGAGAACATATATTTACCCTTTATAATTTACGTTTTTCGTAAGTTATTGCGATGTGCGTAAGACATGAATAAACATTGCTTCAACGCATGTAATTAAAAATTTGAAAAGAAGTACAAACCAATCGTCTGTCTTTGAAAACTATTTAAAATTTCGTTTTAACTGGTAGAATTTAAATTCTGTACAATATTTATGAGAAATGAAATTAATATTTTTATAATTACAAATAGATAATTTTAATGCATTTTATTAAAAATATTGTTTTAAAAATAATACTTTGCCAGTAGATTTAAAAATTATTTATTTATGAGCAAACGATAATTTGCAGCCATCTAATTATTTATGTAAAAAATAATGATATCGATTTTATGGAAAAATGAATCGCTACAAAGAAAAACACAATAAAAAAATCGAACTTTTATCTTTTATTTTGTTAATTTTTAAACTGGAAACCTTCTCAAAACTCATTTGCAATTAATTGATTAGTTTTATCCGTTTCTCTTGCTAACATTTACAACGTTGAGGATTGTTTTTGGAATATTTTTATTAAATAGTTTTCATTTTTGTCTGAGCTCTTTTTGCCATTTTTATGGGGACAATTAATTGATTACAGTCCTTTGAAGAACTTATTTCTTATTTTTTGTGGTATGCATTTATTGTTACTTATTTTCTATAAAAAAGAAAAAATTTTGCTTTCATAATTGATATGTCTAAGAAGTAAAAATTTGAATTATAAAGGATTCGTACCAAATCATTTTAAAATTCAAAACATTCTTTTAACGAATCTATATAAAACGTCTTCATTTATAAAGATGTGCTCCACAGGTAGCGGTATATATTCTTTCATACTGCAAAAATCAATGCTAATAAATGTCAAAGTTCATAGGCAATACTATACCAGCTTGATTAGCTTAAAAATACCGTCTTCATAGCACATTTATTCTTTCACTAATATTTTGTTACTATCTGTACCTTTGTATTTGTATTTGTAATAATAATTGTTACTATTATTCCATTCTTAAGTCCCTTATTCAGACTTAAAACTCCCAACTACAAGAATTTTAATAATAAATAAATAAGGATTTAGAATCTGAGATATCAATTCTGAATATGAATTAAAATTATGATCTCTAATTTTACTTTTGAATTCTTTGCAAATCGTAGCCTCGGAATAAATAACATAAATTTAAATTAATTGTTGCTATGACAATGAATTTCCTCCTTTCAATATTCCAGGTTCAACTTTTTCCAAGGAATTTTTGCTTTTTCAAGTATTCAGTATATCTTTGCTGATTATTTGTATTTATCTATTTATTTTAAAGATGAAATTCTATTTTTCCATTTGTACATGCATCTTTGCACATTTCTATTATTATTACCGTTAGTGCATTCGAACTTTTTGTCTCTACTTAATGTACCACCCTGTTCCTACTTCATAAAGGGGCGGGGGAGAAATGAGAAGAATGAATGACAAGAGGGAGAATACAGATTTAGATTTCCCAACTTACTGTTAATCTACAAAAAATTTAAGAATGTAAAAAGGTTTTGCAATATCGAGAATATAATTAAACTTAAAGAAAGATTCTTATGATAAATCAAGGGGAAGTTCGTATTGGTATCAGAATGAAATATAATATTGAATCCTGGAAACATAAGATTAATCATGATAACAGAACAATTTTTTGCAAGCCTTTTTTAGCTACTAACTTTTTTTTTTTTGAAAAACCTTTCTTTTAAGCAAAAAGTGTACCTTTAAAAATGGCTCAGATGTAATAGTTAAATGTATTTGTGCCTAAGGTAGTTCGTAAAAATTCGAAAAGTATTAATGAAATCTGTGATAGAATTTTAAAGAAGAATTGAAACGCCGGAAGCTAAATGCTTTTATAAAATTAATGGAAAGCAAAAATCGGCGAAAGAAAACCGAATCTTGGGTGAAAAAGACATAAATACCCTGGAAATTTCATTCCTTTTTCTTAAATATAGGAGTATATTTGGAAACTCATTTATTTCTTAAATGATTTGGAAAGAATTCAGGAACAGAAGCGGAAAAATTAATTAGTTTTTCCATTAATATTCCTTTTTTTTGGCGGAATGTTTCCGAAATGTTGTGTTCGCTTACAGGTGTTGGAGTTATTCTTGCACATGCAAATTAAATGAAAATTGGAATTCATATGCTTAATAAGCATTAAGTATTTATAAAGATAAGGGTATTAAAAATAAGGGTATTGAATGTTTTATATTAAAATAGTTAACACGTTAAAATTAAAAAGGTCATATGAATATCATAAATGCTTAAACATGAAGGGTTTTTTTTTTAAAAATTTTGCACGTATTCTTATTTATTATCAAACTGAATGTTGATCTACATTTCTTATACAGTCAGTAACATCCAGTCCTAATTGGCTGTTCTGGTTTTCCAAGAAGAAGAAGAAAAATCCCATAATCTTATCAGTATTATCTCTCTACTTTCAATAAGGTTATTAAATGAAATTGCATTTTAGAAAGAACCGAATGTTTCTGCCACCGAGAAAAAAAAATTGGGAGTAATTTCAGCATTCTTGAAAGAAAATAATCTCTTGTTACTTATGAAATCTTCTCTCTAATCCTCAAAAGCTTATCTGTGGACATTCCATAGTCTTAAGTTAATATTAAGCTTATTAAAGTTTAAGATGAGGTATCAAAAATATTTTAAGGACAATTGTTGCTGTCTAAAGTATTATTTAAAATTCACTTCATCACGCATTCTTTTACATTTTGCGAATTTGAATTTCTTGATTATCTAAATTTTTGAATATAAATTAAATATGTCTTGAAAATACGAATGATTTAGGTAATTCTGTAAAACCTACAGCTGTAATTTTGAAGACACTGAAATATTTCGAGATTTGGTAGGAAAGAGCAGTAAATAGGATTAATGAAATCAATTTCTATTATAATCACAATACAAACAACAGCACATATCGTCTACTACCTAATTATATGTTGCCTTAAGATATGCAGTGATATCCTAACCATTTTGTCCCGAAACCTGCCCGATGAATTCCTCAACTAACTTGTCGCGATCATTATTCGTGCATCACATGGGCAAGCATTGATTGTATTGTTTAATGTTTAATGAAATATAGCTTTGCCAATAAAGAGTAATTCATAATCTTGTAAAAGTGAGTAAAATTTACAATCAAAAGTCCCTTAAAGCATTTTTATCCCTTAAAGATAAAGCATTTTTATCCCTCCCTATTTTTATCCCCCAAGTTATCCCTTAAAGCATTTTTCATACATTTTTTAAATTTCAGTAATGATAAAAAATAGATAACCGATTTAAAGATCGAAGAATGAATTACTTTCTTTAAAATTAGCATAGGTCATTTCAAAGATTTAAATTTATCTACAAACAAATTTAAAATTAAGGAATTTATAAATGACTAAAAAACAGGGATAGGCAATTTATGATAGCATTTTACGCGGCTTATTAACACTGCTACAAAAATATACTAAATTTTCTTTGGTACTTAAATGCATTATTCCACAAACAATATCAAATGAAGTCTGATGATTTTATAATTGAAAATATTAATTCGCCACATTATTAATTATCTGATGTAGTCTGTTAAAATTAAATTCGTCTCATATTGATTCTTCTTCCTTCTTTTAGAAAGACTTATTTCGAAAATTTTATTTGGCATTTAAAAGTGTAAAAATATATGAAAATTAGTTAACTGTCGGGCTACTGGATAATTTTTTGAAAACTGATCAGTGAAAAAGGTGTTATTTCATGCAAATCTGATTAGTTTAAGAGCACATAAATAGGAAAATAATAATAATAATAATAATAAACGCTTATATCGACTGAATTGTTTAATTTTTGCATTTTGAAAATGACTCTTTAACATTTTATTTTCATAATAAATTCAATACTTCAAGAGAAAAAAACAAACTTGGAAAACTTCCCATAAACTTTGTTTTTTTGATGTTTAGAAAATTTGATGAGCTAGATTTAAAGACCTCATAAAGCAAAAAAGAAATCTTTTCTTTTTATTAATTTTACATCTCAGTATTCAAATTGATTCATTAAGGTTAAAAAATATTTCTAAAATTACGATTACTTCACGCAAAATAGCTTGCAAAAATATTATCGTCTGCCAGAGGCTCCGTAGAATGCCACTGCGCATGCGCAACTCCTGCGCCAAACGATCTCCGTATCATCTGCGTTTCGCACTATCCCAGTGACAGCAGATCCAAATGCACAGTCGATTCCTGGGACAGAATAATATTGAGTGTTAGTTCTTCAAGTTATACCAACTCATTCGCGAATGTAATGGATATTATTTGTCTGATGTGAGATGGCAACAAGAGCGCTGAATGGGTGAAAATAAATTCTAGAACCTGAATTTGATCGATTGGCTATGATAAAAAAGAACGAATTAATTTGCGGAAGTGATTCTTTCTAGATGTTACTAGAATTCAGAAAGGTAAGATATCTGTTATTTTTGAAATTTAAAAACGAGTAGCTTTTTTCGAAATGTATAAAAACATGTATAATTTTTCATTAACATTTGATGTGAGGAATTTTGTAGAAAATAGATATTTTGTATTCTTAATTCCCCACGTTCATAAAATTTTTTATCGATAATATTAATTTATTAACTTTTTATAATATAAAAACACTTATTTAGTCTAATCATCATATTTAACTTAGCATTTCAAATACAATAGAAACGTTTTGTTTTATGAACCTCAATATTTTTTTGAAAGGTGACCTTTTGAAAAAAAAAGTGTTTTTTAATGTAACTGTTGAACTTGCTTTTGGATTCAAGGTTGAATTATTTTTATTTTTAATTCTATATTATAAAGGCAAAATATAGTTTGAAAAGAAAATGAATTCTTCTCAAATTAAAAATAAGTGTGGATATTACATTAAGATTTCAGTAAAATATCTATAGTAGTTGTAATTTTTTTTTACTTCTATTGACTTTTAAAGTTTTTTAGTTTAAAAAATGAAATAAATTTTAATATTATTTGGAAATAAAATAAAGCTATTAAAATAGCATTTAGTAATCAAAATATGTTTATTATTTTTTCTCAATTTAGCAAACATTCAATTTAATTTCTAATGTAAAAAATATTGCAAATTAACAATATATATAATAAGTATCTATTAAATTGAATAAAAGTGAAGTTTGTGTTAATTATTATTTATTGAAGGTTAAGGAAATAGGATTTTAAAAATATTATTTATAGTAAGAGTGAAAAAAGTCATGTTGATGAATACTTGTTGATGAGTTTCAAAATTTTGAATTTTCTTTAAGCATTAAGAATCAATTATCACATATCTTTATTAGAAAAAAATCCACTTTTTATCATAATTGATAATTTTTACCTAATTATAAAGATTTATAATCGCAAAAAGAAAAAAAAACTATTTTTTAATGCTTTAAACTGATAAACGCGCAAAATAAAAAAATTGCTTGATTTGCATGCATTATTGAAATTGTGGTTAGTGTTTCGTGTTTGCAAATTTTTATAAATCATTCTTCTTTCCTAAGGGAAGTAATTGCAAATTTTTATTATTCTCTTGCAAAAATAGACTTAGCGTAGAATTTATCCATAAGGCTGCAACATATTTACTTGTTATTCGTTATGTTGCATGGGAAATAAATGGTAATTATTTCAGCTTTATTTAGCTTCTTAAAAAGTTGTATTCAATCGCAAATTATTTCGTAAAATTAAAATAATTTTTTTTCAGAACAAAGCTAACATTTTTAAAGCAGATGCCACAGGTAGAAAGAGAATAATTAATCATAGTTTTTACAATAAAAGGTAAATATACGATTACGATTTCCCGACGCACTTAACGATAATAGAAAAACACTAAAAAGATAAACATGCGTTTTAGCATTTAATTTGCCAATAAAATTATTATTTGTTCAATAACATACAAAGATAGCGATTGGCAGTGTATTTAGTTCATATACTTGCACATATATCTTAGTAGTTTTTGTTGGTTGACAGCAGCAGCGAAACAATTTCACATATTATAATGCGTGCTACACTTCAATTTTTTTTCCAATTTTTTAAAAGTGAATGCGTGATTGTTGTTTCTTTTACAGGACAGACCATTTGAGTTAGAGGTACCAAAGTAGGTGCAAACATAGTTATAAATTGAGAATGGACACCTCATGGCAATTTATTTTAGAAATTTTAATGAATGAAAAATCTGCATATTTTCGGGGCCTTTCATCGATAGCTTCCAAAAATATTATTACAGAACAATAATATTATAGTACTTTTAAATTAAAAAAAAAACATTCTAGTAATATCTGTTTAGCTCTCATGGAAATTTGTCATTAATTTCGGAAATTATATTAAAAATATATTTTTAAGCATGATTTGTAACATAGTTTATAGTTGTTACAACAAAATTTGAACCATTTATTGTTTGTGCAAATATTTCATCACGTGATTTTCTTCCAAACCGGAAAATTAAAAGAATGAAGGCTCTACATAATTGTCATATTCTTTGGCAATATTGTACTGAATTTTTACTTTCTTATTTCATTTCATCACATTTTTATGAAATTTAAGATAATAAATAATATAATAAGTGTGCCGTTCTTTAATTTTTTTCAGTATTTTTTAATCCAACTGACCGTGTTATATATAATCCAGATGTATGTTGGCGTTCTACACACAAAACTGTTTGACCAAAAAAGTTTGAATGTGCATCTTGGAGTGATTTTTTAAAATTTAAATTACAAATTTAATAATTAAGAGAATTCTGGTGTTTTCTATGATAATTTCAAAAAATACTATTACACAAAAATAATATAAAATTCAAAAGTTTAAAAATTGTCTTTTTAATGATATCAATTTAATAGTTGGACTAATTTTTCCTGAATTTTTGCATTTTTTTGTGCTTAATTTCCAAAAATAATTTATTTTTTTGTGCTGAAATTCAAATTATTTCATTTTCTTTTTTCATCAAATGCTTAATTGCAAGTAAAAGGTTTTTATCTGGAAGACGAATAAAAAAGTGAATTTACAATTCTACAAAAGTAGATCAAAGGGTATTTACTTTTTAATAGTGTTATGATATCATGGTACTGGTCTCCATTAGATAGGCTCACATAGAAAATGAACAGAAAATGCAGAAAACAATCAGAACAACGCGGCTGTAATATCTAACAGTTTGATGGAATCATGCACATGAAGTGAAATATAAACGATTTAATTGAAATTAAATATAATCAATATCTCTGGCACATCAGCTGATAGCCAAAGGCGACTAATAAATAATATAAGTAAAATACGTCGAATGATGTTAATGCTAGAATTTATAGTTTTTTTTATATAAGGAATATGAAAGTGAAATTACATCACTGTTTAAGACATCGCACAGAAAACATGCACATTCATCTTTTTCACGCTACTCAAAGGTCTTGTAACATTATTCCTGTAGAGAGATTCATATATATATTGGTATTCAAAAAATATACATTGAAAGGTTATTAAAATAACGCAAAAATTTTATTTTCAAAATGCTCTTGGAAGGAACCATGAGTATAAAATTATGCATAAAGGATTAGATTGATATAGCTAGTCTCCAAAGGTGGTGGGTAGATAATGAAAAAATTCGATAGCAGTCTTCATTAAAACAAAAGAATCTAGATTTTGCCAAAGAAGTTCCTTTGAAAATAATATAATAGAAGATGTCCTTTCCTTTTTTAGAAAAAAAAAAACTCGCTTTAAATGAGAATTTTTTTCATTATGTAAAACGGTTTGTTGAATATCGCATACCGCAAGAATTTTCAAGATTATTCTTATTTTTTAATAAGAATTTATGTTTTTTTATTCAATCTGAAAATAAAAAAAATAAATGATTAAGATCAACCATAAGATTATTAGATTTTAAATTGATCGGGACGAAACATGATACTAATGATAAAAAATCATTGAAAATAAAAAATGAAAGTCATAAATATATACACTTACTTTCGAAAATATTTTGATAAAATAACCTTGAAATGTTCCATTTACTGATGCTTTTTATAAGTAAATCTATAACAGTTTTTTTTACAATAAAAGAATATAAATCAGAATAGCATATTTAGAAAATATCCTCATTTCTGATTAGAACTGTAAAAAAATTAATTATGTCGAAATATTACCTTAAAAAGCACAAAAATATGATCGAAAAATGTGGAAAAAAAAACCTTTCTTGTGTAGCAAAATTTCAAAAAATTTTAAAGCTACTTTATGAGAAATGTGTTCACATTATATTTTCTTATGTTTTTTCAGAGCTTATGGAAAGTTTTGTTTCAATTTTTAATTAGTTTTTAAATAAATTATTTATATTTATTGAGTTTGTCTTTAAAAATATTGTTTAATCTTCAACTGATTTTCCTCAACCAGAGTAATCTTTCAAGAAAATGGTACTTTGTTGAAATATTCTTGATTTGAATCAACAGGTCTTATAAAAATATATAGACTTATTATTTTAACCGAAAGTTACATTTATAAATTTAATTATAAATGTAATCAATGCAATCATGGCTAATGGGGTTCTGATGCGGAACTGCCTTGAAAAGTTATATTTTATTATTATAAAAATTAATTAAAAATTGATTAAATAAGAATTTGATATTTTAAGAATTCAAATAAGAACCACCATGTGAACATCTTTTCAAATGTAACATTCTGTTAAAATAATGAAAAAAAAAAGCTAATTTTAGAGAAATTTTGTGCTTGAATTAAACTTTACAGTAAAACTGGATTGCAAATTTGGGGTTTTATTCATTCAAATTATTGAAAATGCGCGTGCAGACAACCACCAATATTTTTTAATTTAACTTACGCAGTTTCTGTGATATTAAGGTTTCACATCTAATCTAAACTAAAAATAAAAAAGAATGTGTGTGTTGGTGCTTTACAGGCTAGACCGTTTAACTTACAACTACCAAATTTGGCTGACATGTATCTTGGAGAGTGGAAATATACACGTCGAAGCGACTTTGTTTTGAAATTTTAAATAGCTAAATATTAAAGCCGAATTTTGGTATTTTTCCGCAATGACATCTGAAAAGATTAGTAAACAAAAATGAATTTTATTTTATTTTAAAATATAAAAAAAATTGCCTTTTTGATGACACCGATTTTATTAACATGGAAATTTTTATTGAAATTGGGTAATTTAAAGAAGAATATTTTTATGCCTAATTTCCAACAATATATATTTCATAGTTTCGTGAAATATTAAATGACGTGATTTTCTACCATTGATTAAAGCTAAAAAAGGAGAATTTTGTACATCAGTGTAATTTATACTATAAAAAGCAAAGTTAGAATATCGCAAAATTCGGAAACTGGATAAACCAGTTATTTAGGATTTTAATAGCATTTAATAGTAATTTACATTTTTAACAATACTATCATGTCTCTATTAGAAAAGTTTCATGTATATAATAAATAGAACTGAACTAGGATAATTAAAATATTACAATTTTAACATCAGATAATTTGGAGGAACTATAAATATTAAAATTTAAAAACAATAATCTGAAACCAAATATAACCAATATTCCCGCCGAACCAATTAGTCGCTTGAGACTACTAGTATTAAACATAAGCTTAATCGTTTAAAACATTTTGATTCTTAGTTAATTATAGAACACATACAATTGAATATGTAATATTTTTACTAATAATTAACCAAGTTTACTCAAGCCATAAATTGCTGGATAAACTCGTAAAAAGTTCATCCCAGAATTTATTAATTGGATAATTTTAGAATCATAAATATTAAATGGAGGGGATTATTTTTCTTGCCTTTCTTTTCTTCATTTACATATAATACGCTATCTTATGCTGCATTTTAAATGGGATTTGGAATCTATTTTCGTTAGTGCCTGAAAAGTCAATTTTGCTTTAACTGAAGGAAAAAAATTATTATTCAATTACATCGTTTTTCTCCGATGATTTAGTTCTAT
This sequence comes from Argiope bruennichi, assembly GCF_947563725.1. Taxonomy (NCBI): domain Eukaryota; kingdom Metazoa; phylum Arthropoda; class Arachnida; order Araneae; family Araneidae; genus Argiope; species Argiope bruennichi. Next base: position 66,505,369 of record NC_079154.1, read on the forward strand.
AATGGCAGACCTAGCTAAAAATATTATTTGTTCAAAAGATTAAAGCTTTTCATTTTCAACATATGAAAAAAAAAATCCTTTCACAATGTTTCAATTCAACATAAAAATAATAGTAAAATATCATTTTTATAATGATGTGAATACATATTCATTTTACTGTGAATGCTAATACTAAAGAAAGGGAGAGGCATTAAAGTAGCGGTTTTCTTTCTTCCTTTTTTATATTTTTATTAATGTATCTTCATCTAGAGGCAAATTAAATATATCTATCTAATAAAAAACTCAGTGACTTTATAGTGATGATAGTACTTTTACAGTGGCTTTTTACTGTAAAAGTACTTTCCTATCATGATACCATGCATGCAGAAAGGAAATATGCGAAACGTCGTAAAGCATGTGAAACGTGTTTCCAAACTTAAAGCAAATGTGGATGTTGTGTGCAAAATGTTAAATTTGAAAATGAGACAGAAACAAGACATCATCGACTAGTGAAAAATGAACCTGCTGGAATAATCTACACTGAAATTTCTCGCAAAATTTCTAATAAAAGAACTTGTCAATTATTTAGCGCATACCAGTGACAAAAAATAGTTACGAAAGAGCCTATTAATAAATAAACTTTGTAGGGTATTTTTTTGGCAATTAAGTGTTGGGTTGCGGCTAATACAAACCAGAAAACCAAATGCTTATTTCGGACGCCTTTTCCGACCGATTTAAAGCAAAATTTTTGCACAGAACTATAATTAAACACAAAATCATTTATTGAAATTTATATGTTTAAGTTATTGCGTTTACAAGCTTGTAAAAGTACAGATTAACAGATAGGCAATTCCTTGAAATTTGGTTTCAAGTTTATTACACACACACACACACACACACACACACACACACACACACACACACACACACACACACACACACACACACACACACACACACTAGATGTTAAATATGTGCACCAAATTTTATCCGTGTGGCTTTCTTCATTTCGTTACTCGGATACTGAATGGATTTCGTTCAATATTTGACAGAAATATACAAATTTGGTCATGCACGTAATTAATCCGCCTAGCTCAAAGTATTTTTGAATTACCATGTTCACAGTTAGACATAATTCTAAAAATTTGTTTGCATATTCTGGGAGGTATAAAACATAATGATTAGTCAAAATGTCTAGTTTTCTCTAGATTACAGTACTTTCTCTTCGTATACTTCGTATATGAGGAAATAAAAAGAGTGTTTGACTACAAAAACGACCTTATAGTAGCAGATATTTAGATCTTTTTTTTCTTAGGATAACACCTTCTAACATATATAAGTCTTTTCCTGAATAGACAATTTCGGAAATACAATATCGGCATTAAGACATTTCGGCATTATATTAATCTGCAATTGAAGCATATACGAACTCTTGATTTATCTCAGAGACTTGTATTGAACTAAATACTTAGAACTCCGTGTATATTTGTAATGGGAGCTATAATTTATAGCATTACTCTGTCGTGTACCTCAGCGACAGTTTCAGATTACAGCATCTTAAAAGAAAAATAAATACTAATAAAATTCGTCTCATGCTTTGATTTAAATGATGATAATAAATACTCCAGCGTTACCAGACTGTTTAGTGTAGTCAATGGCATATTTAAGTATTTTGTGATCTTAGACAATACACATTATGATGCATCTCTTTTAACAAGATAGGCAATTTTCGTCATATTTTAAACATGTTATTATTAATTTATTTTAGACTTATATTTTTTTATTTTATTAAATTTGTGAATATGCATATATGTGTGAATATATATGTACAAGAGGTGTTCAAATGAAAAGGTACGAAACGATACTGTGGGTATAAATGAAGACTTTATTTATACACCATAGGCATGAACACAACGATCCCATTGATTAACGAGTCGAAGGATTCGTTGTTCCCAGAATTGTTGCGGCCGTGACGAGACCCAGTCTTTCACAGCATCCTTCAGTTCGCCGTCCGAGTTAAAGCACTTCCCTTTCAGATGTTTTTTTTAGGGGACCAAACACAGGAAAATCGCAGGGAGACATGTCCGGGCTGTAGGGCGAATGGTCCAGCTGCTCCCACTTGAACCTTGCCAGTTCCGTGTGTGTGATCCTGAGACGTGTGGACGCGCGTTATTATGGAGAGAAACCACATCCTCCATGAGTAGTCCCGATCTTTTGTTCTTGATGGATCTGCGTAGTCTTCGGAATGTTTCATAGTACATATAGGAGTTAATTTGAATGCCATCTTATCTTCACATGCACTGCGACGTCATTTGGAAGACGCTCTTTATAAGAGCCTCTGCTCTATTCTGCGCCTGCATATGCTCTAATCTACGCCGAAGACTCCAATCTCATCCCTAGATGCCTCGCTACATTCTCTCACAGCGGCATAGGCAAATATATTAACGGTCTCGTTGTTACGACGTTTCGCACTTTTTCATTTGAACACCCCTTGTATATATAAGTGTTTTTATATATCAATCGTGATTCCAGACTATTCGGCATCCATTTTTCTGCACAATACTATTGAATATAAATATTATATTCATAAAAACTCTATTAACTAAGCAAACGTAGTGAAAAATAATAAATATAATAAATTAAAAAATTATATTTTATGAAGTGTTAATATTATCCCAACATCGTTATGTAAATCTTCTGTAAGGAATCTGTCTACTAAGACGACAAATATACTGTTAATCGCGTCAGATATATTCAGAACTATTCCGCAGAATATGAATTGAATGTTTGCAACCTCATTTCTCTTCGCAAATTCAGCTAATCTTAGCGTCATCAAGATTCAAACCTTTCTGAAATGAGCCGTGAAGAGAAATGTTGGGTCTCTGCAGTTACTTAAGGAATTAATAGATAAATTGATGGAAGAGCAGACGACTGCATACGTATCATATCCATCCATGTTGGCAGCTTAACCTGTAAGATTTGCAATGAGATCAAGCTGAACAATAAATCAAGCATCACTTTTGTAAAATCTGATTTTGTGATGTTTATTACAATTAGTAACAATTTTACAAAAGTTAAAGGCTCTCAAAAGCTGATTTCCTTATATATGTTTATATTTATGATAAAATTTATACATTTTATTTTTATAATGAAAATGGTTTTAACATGATTTTGAAATGAAGAAATCAATTCATTGCCTTTTTTGTTGTGGTAAATGACAACAAAATGCGATCCAAAATAAAATAAAAAATTAAAAAAAAACAGTTAAAAGTGATTATATAAAGCGATAAACAGAAAAAAATTCCCCTTTCATATAAGTAAATAAGAATAGTGTTATTTTTTAAAAAAATTTTGAATTAAGCTTCTAGGCAGTATGAATAAAATTTTTGCATTTGTATGCTTTTATATTATTTTACCATCCCATTTAACCTACCTTAAAATAGATCTTAAAGTTTTTACTTTTCATGTACTTCACACGAAATCCAGTTTCTTGAATTCGACATATCTTTCCAAAAAAAATGTCAGACAAATGTTTATTCAGCACTCCACACGAAACTTTCACTGCGGAATGGAAAAATCTAGAAGAAAGGTAAAGCCACAAAATAGTTTCTTTTTCCAAAATAAACGAGACTTTTTGAAACGTACAATTGTCTGTGAAATAATTCCGTGACTGTTCTACAGAAAATATTTTCAGATGTTTTAAAAATGATTTTTAAAAGACTTTTTACTTTATAAAGATCGTATTTTTGACTTCTAAATAAAAATAAATTAAAACCATATCCGTTATTTCCAGAGAATGAGTATTTATTTTTGTTGTTATAGAATTAGAAATTTTCACATGTCGGCAATTTAGTATTGAATAAATTATGTAAATATCAGATGTTTTAAATGCAGATAAAAAATATTTATTTTACTCTGATAATTTTAAAGAGAATTGAAAGATATTTATATATTTATTAACATACTTGGGCATATTAAAATTTTTAATAAAATTTTCGCTATTTAGCTTATTTCTGTTGAGTTGTCGGCTGCTTTATACCTCAGACAAATAAATGTATTTACTGAGAGGGAAAAAAGTATGAAATGAATAAAGGATATGGAGAAATCATAGAGTACTCGATGTTTTTTTATTCTTATTTCTCTTAAGAGTTTTGCTGACGAAGAAAGGAAATGTGTAACAGGAAACACGACTAGACCTGGTAAATTTTATTTCAGAGCAGTTTTCTAATTTTTCAAAATAAAATCGTCTGATATCATGCAACTTTTTATTTCACACCCGTCAAATCGACAGTGCTAAGTTATATAACTCATTGCAATTGTGTAATAGAGAGTCATCTAAAAAAATTTTATGACATTTTTAAAGCGAAAATTCAAATATTGCATTTTTCGAAAATTAATATTGTAACAAATGTTTTTATGCAATGGAGTAAAAGTGATAGATTTTTCAAAGAAGTATTAACATACTTTATATGCAGCTTGCAACACCGAAAGAAAAATCTGTATTGTGAATTCTCAGTTTACTAATATTTCGGACTCAGGAAGCAAAAGCACATGTTGACATTAATATGCGTTTTTACTAAATAAAAAAATTATACATCGAAATAAAAATTTGGAATAGCGTAGTGCGTCAAATGACCCCAGTCGAGTAGGATAATTATTTATAGTTAACACTTTCTCACATTTTTATGCACTTTTATTCAACTTGATTTGTTTCATGTTTGTAAAGATTTGTTTTCATTGTCTTTCTATAGTTCTAAAATTTTAAAATTTGTACATTTGTGCATTGTTAATAATAGCAAATTTTTTTAATATTTTGAGATCTTAACGATCACTTAACGATTTATTTACAATACACCACTGTTGATCTTTTCTCATTAATACATCGCTAATATTTATATACCATTTCTCCAGAGTCTTGATTCATTTCATAACTACATTCACTATTTTTATAAGATATAAAGCTTCGGATATAGGTCGTTTTCAACCTTTCTGAAATTCCAAAACACTTTTCTCAGTTATTATATTCTCGTTCCTCTTGAAGGAGAAAGTTTTCATTGGAAGCAAATTGGATACTTTTCTTTTCTTCCCTATCTTTTCAAAACAAAGGGCACAGAGAGGGTAGAACATTTAGAAATATCCCATGTCTGGGAAATGAAGTAGAACAATGGAAGTCCACTTCATCGGACTAATCAGTCTAACAAATGAATCATTATTTTCATTTGTTTCAATCAAGTCCACATATCTTTGAGCATCCGAATTTTTTTTTTTGAATTATTGTTCTGTTTGTTTCTCATAAACTTAAAATGTCTCGAAAGATAAAGCATTTAAAAAAAAAATAAAACTGATATTTATGAATGTATAACTAGTTCTCAAGCTTTGCAATAAGAGTATGATTTTTCCCACTTTCATAATTAATGTTTAATTAAAAATTTAATCATTATTTTATCGTGTAATAATGTACAAAGAATATTTTAAAGAACTTTAAAATAAGTCGTTTATTGAAATATTCGATTATGTATCTTTTTATTTATACATCATTTTGACCGATAAACAATGCTTTACTGTAATTAAACTTTTAATTTACATCCACGGCGGATAAAAAATTTCAAAAATAATTGATTTTAAGACTCCATAAGATGTATAATAATAAATAATAAATTGAACAGTAAAAAGCAGAAAATAATTAAAATATAAAATATCATTTTTTTTGTATACCAGAAAAAAATGAGCTTTTAATGCTGCTTTTACTAGATTTATGTTTCTTTTCAACGGCAATGATGATCGAACTAATTTGACGGATCTTTTAAATACATTTAAAAAATTAGACATAGAAAAGTTCAGTATAACTCAATGTAAAATAATTTAACAGCATAAAAACACAATCATTGTAGATTTGTTACTCAGAATCCTGAAACCTTCCCCATTTTTCAAAGAAATAGAAAACAAATTAACCTTTTTATAGGAAAGCTGAATATATTAAAACATTAACATAACGAAAGCAAGTAAGTACAAATATCTACATTGAAAAAAAAATATCTATTAAGAATAATATACTGTTAAATATCTAATGAGATATATAATGATATAAAATATATTTTAAATTATCATAAATTTTTAAATTTAAACTACATTAATGATTTGTTTAGAATCCATGAAGATTATTTAGGGATGCACGAATAAAAATCTGAACCATGGTCAGGTGATGAGAGCAACATCTGGACTGCCATCCTTTTCTCCAAACTTTCAAATTTTCGTTCCCCACTAGTGATGTAAAAGTTGTGGCTGATATAGATATGTTATTAAAATAAAATATTTATAATGCTTCTTATAATCTATTTGCGCATTTAATATAAGTAAAACTTTAATATTAAAAGTAAAGATAGTACATCTAAATATTACTTTTCCCTTAAACTGAGTGTTTTTGTAAATACAGATGAGAGTTTTTAGGATGATTTTTTTGGAAGGGATTTCTCGTGATCAAAACTCCAGGATTTACAGAACTTGCAAGGAAATAATTATAGACATCAAAATAAAATTGTATTTCTGAATGACAGTATTTAAATTATTGTTAAAATATGTAAATAATTTACAAAACATTATTTATCTTAGAAATTTTATTATTTTTTAGAATAAAGTAAGAGGTTTCTGAAATTAATATTTGGAAATTTATCCACTCAATTTTTTTCTGTAGTAAAAATTTACTAGTAAAAAATAAATGAAATGGCAGCATTACATATATTTTGAAGACCAAATATTATTTATCTTCTCCGAATATTATTTGAGAATGTGACCTGGTTCTTTTCTTTTCGAGTCTTTTGGAACAACAACAACAACGTAAATGGAATTTTTCTTATTTCCCATCTGAGTGGGGAACAGATCAAGCAGGGAAAAGGCAATAACTGCAATTGGATTTTTTTTCTATTCCACAGCTATGTTGCTTGATCGTTTAAATCACCATTTAAACATGTAAAGAATTTGTAAAAAATTATTTATTTATTTATTTTGCAAATTTTATAATTTTTGTAAAGAAAAAAGTAAGGGATTTCTAAAAATCAATATTTGAGAATTTATTCATTCAAATTTTTTGAAATAAAAATTTACCAGTAAATAATAAATGATAGAGAAGTATTAAATTTTATATTTTGAGGACCAAATACCACTTATCTGCCTCAAATTTTATTTCAGAATGTTTTTTTGGCTCTTTTTTCAAGTCCTTTGACGAAGTCATATCTTTCGCTGAAAAGGCAACGGAATTGCTCTCATTTCCCCTCTGAGTGGGCAACAAATCAAGCAGTGAAAGAGCAATAACTAACCATTGGATTTTTATTTTGCCCACAGCTATGTTGCCACAAAAACAGAGAAATACAAATTGTGGTTTTATATTGAACTGCAATCTTCCCTCTGGCAAGACTTGAAGATTTTTTTTCCATGCCTTAGAGATTCAATCTCAATGTCTCCTTCTTCTCGAACATATTTGAGATATCAGTCGGTCGAAGTTTTTTTATTCGTCGCAATAACATTCAGATATATAAAGCTGCATTGGAAGAATTGGGGATTCAAAAACAAAAATGAAAGGTTTCTTTGAAAGTAAAAATAAAATCAATTGCTTTTCATGGATGGTGAACTGAGGCACATTAAGAATTTAGTTTATTTTTCAGTTGGAATTTTGGGATTCAGCAAGTAATGTGATCTTTTGATATCATTCTTTGACTCTTTATATGGTGGAAAATGATTAAAAAAAAGCGAGCTATTAAATGCTATATTTTTGTAAAGAGTTCCATTTTATAGTATGAGTTTATTTGATTTTTATTGCTGATTCTTTATTTCTTGTATAAAACCGAAATAAAATTTCTTTCAAAGGATGAACATAATATATTTGAAAATAATAAAGTTTTATCATAAATTTACTAGTACTAATACTAGTACTAATAAAATCTACTAATAAAGTCTTCAGCACAAATTGGTGAATCCAAAGGAAAAAAAAAATAGATTATTTTCAAGATACATTATTTGCTTTTCTTTTTTCATAAAACAGCCTCAGTTTTAATATCCATTTATAGTCTTCCTTATCACTTACTTTTATCACAGGCAAAAATGATTAATAATAACAAAAATTTGCGTCCGAAGAAAAAATAAAATAAATATTGAAAGATAGATTTTAGACTTAAACTTCTAACAGAGTGTCAGAATTCTTCATAGTCCAAACTATGGGATGAGAAATCTTTCTGAATCAGTTTTCTCCCTTCATTTTCCGAATATCTAAATTAAATCGGAAAACGTCTGCAGGCAAGAAGCCAATGAGAGCAAGGACAGACTGAAGTCCAGTCTTCATTTCCGTAGAAAATTGGCGAGCTCACTTTATAAAATATTTAATTCATGAGAACCGGGCCAAATATAAAGGAGGGGAATAATGATAAACTAGACATAACAATACACCGAATATCCCCCCCCCCCTCCCGAAATGTGACTCTGAGAATAAAACTCAGTCTAGTCTGTGTTCTCAGATCAGATGAAAGATAAAAAATGAGTTGTCTCATCGCATCTATTATGTGGACTAGTAGAATATTCGCTTTGGTTAACAGAGAAAAGAATGTCTATCTGTCTAGGTTAATAAGTGGCGCAAATATTTGACTTAACCCTTATCTCCTTGCTTCTGTGTAAATATATCGCTTAAGCTTGAAAAGTTTAGATAAATGTTCTTAAATAGTCCATTTGGCAATTTATACTCATTTAAATACTGAAAGAAAATCAGAAGGCTTTTTAGAAGTTTTTAAAAATCAAATAATGCCATTTCTTAGATGGAAATATGTTTTATTTTTTCAAAATTGCCCTTCATTCATTTTGTACCTGTCAGTTCAGCTCTTTTAATAATGTCTCCGACTTTATGCATTATATATGCTTTATTAAAAGTTAACTTGTAACATTATGAATATTAAATTAGTTTCCAAATTTAGCTAATAGTTAACTTTAAATTACAATTAACTTAACCATTTTATTTAAAATGTTTCTTTTTATATTAATTCATCTTTATCTTTTGTCTTAAAAGCTTTTGAAAGATAATTTTTTCTTCTTCTAATGTATGACATGATATATATGTTGAGATTATGCGAAGCATTTGTAATAATGCTTCGATAAACTATGAATTTTATGAGCAACTTAAAGTAGAATTTAAAGAAAATTATGACCGCTAAGAATTGGAGGAATTTTCTGCAATATACAATATTAAGTTTTTTTGGAAATAGCAGGTTCTATTGAATTTTTATGCTTCGAAATTAGAAATGTTGTTACCTATAATCAATAAGTAAATAAAAATACTAGGAAACTTCATATTTTAGAATTAAAAATGGATTTTACGCTTTGTTTTAGAAACATTCTTGATCCAAAATATTCTAAGAGCTTTCATCATCGATCGAGCAAATGAAATGCACCCTTAAAAATTTTATATTTCTTTGCACGTAAAAAGTTTTAGATTCATATATGCAAATAAGTATAAAATTAGAATACTAGAATATTCCCAACTGAGCACAGATTGTTAAGTAAACTTGTTCAAGAAAACTGAATAATTTTTTCAATACGGAATCGTTAACTATAATTTTAATTCATGGAAGACGGTAATTCACAGAGAAAAGAAGAAATTTTTTTAAAAATTAGTTATATCTTAATTTTTAAAATTAAAGAATATATCTAAATAAAAGAATAAGAAAAAAAAATGAAATGAAATTAATAATGCCGGGAAAGTAGTTTTTATTTAAATATGCGTTAACAAATCTAACTTTGATATCAGTTTTGATATTAGGTTTTGACAGAAGTTTTAGCAAGAAAATCATAAAATTTTATGATCGATACAACCACAAGTTGTGCCTTTTTTAGCTTGAAGATAATTTTATTATAAAGAAAACGCAATACAAGCTTAAATTTATTACAAACATATTTAATCTATTTCAAAAATTTCATTTTAAATAGAACAATAAGTAGCAATTATTGTAAAAGTCACGCATAATATCCAGTAAGCACGTGTAACAAGTCACTTCAGTTAATTTAACCAATTTAGAAACAAATAATCAAGAATAGTAAATCATAATCTTAAAAGCGAAAGGCATGTGGAGTAAATATATAATCAAATATAACAGGCAAATTGTTAAAATTGCTGTATTTAAATTTGTATCGTCGCTTAATAAATAGCATCGCCGATCTCAAATTTCCTAGTTTTGCAAAAGCTAGGGAAAAAAACTGAAATTTTCACAACATGTAACAAATATTTCTGAGTTTATTTTTTTTATCTATTATGAATATTACATCATATTTTTGTACTAGATGTGAACACAAATTCGAAAATATTCGTTATTACTTGCGAAAAAATTCAGTTTTTTTTTGCACTTGGAAAAATTGAGATGGGCAGCATTATTAGTTAAGTAACGCTATATTATATTACAAAAACAAAGGGATGTTTAAAAAATTAATTCAAGAAATAAAAATGCGTCTGTCATTGCAAGATTATTATTTAGATAAATTATCAACAAAATATGTGAGAGAGATAAAAATAATCATCAGCAATTAAAATAAGAAAACTATATAGAATATAAAACTATAAAAAACTATATATATAAAATTATATATATTTGTTTCTTTATTTCCATATCCAATATCAGACAAACAAAAATTTTATGAATGAATATTTCAAAATCAAGTATAAGCCTACTTTAAGTTTATTTTAACCCAAAAGAATTGGCAAATTATTGATTAAAATAATGAAATGTTTTGGAAACAATCAAAAATATAATTACTTATAATATTATATCGTTAAGTGTTTACTAAACACAAGTATAAGTTGCATCATATGATATAATTATCACAAAAAATCCCTTCCCTTAAATAAAAACCTTCCCTTAAAATAAAAACGAGAGGGTATCGATTATGAAAATTCAATATTTTAAATATTTGCTTTGGAGGTTTTTAATAAAATATATGAAAATATTTAGCGTCTGCATTTTTTTTCAGTTGTTGAACACTAATTCTTAAAAAAAAAAAAAAAAAAAAAAAAAAAAAAGAATTTTACTGATTTGTTTCAAAAATGGTAAGAATTCTTTATATTTAAAATTTTCTTTGCGGATGAATTTTTTTTATGTAGTTACTATTTAAAGACGGGGATCAATTGCATAAAAAAATCTGTCTCTTGTAATCAGACATTTCACAAAAGGAAAGCAATGTAAAAATAAAATAGAGGAAGCAAAACCTGCGGCTCATTGCTTAAAATAGTAATTAATTTTCACAAGAAAGAGCTTTCTTTTTCCACGCCGGACATTATAAGAAATACAGTTTTCATACGTTTTTTTAAACATTCTCTCACATCATCAAGAACTTCAGGTTCTTAGAATGTTCGTAATGGGCACTAATGATCGCTTTTAAACGGTTTCTAACTTTTTGCTCGCAGCGGGAGAGAGGAGCATTTATACTTCAGCTCCACCCTCCAGATCATTCTATAGAGATGGATATGTTGCAGAATGAACCATTATGGTCACAATTTTTAAATTCTTTGATAACTGTTATGACGAATCGGACGGAAGTAGGTTTTAAATTCCTGCAGTCATATGAAGTTCAGAATTTGATTTCTTTCACCCTATTGTCCTCCTAGAAAAAAAATGTCATTTTATTCTTATCCCGTGAAGATTATTGTAAGAGCAGGGCAAAACATCATTAAAAGAATGTTCATTAAAAGTACAGAATGGGAATATTTTATTGCAAAAACTTGCAAGGTGATTCTAGGAAAGAATAATTTTCTTTCATTCTTCCAAAAAGTGCCGGACAAGTTAATGATATTCATTTTAGGATATGATTAAAAGAAGCGATGTGAACTTACTAAAAAAATAGAAAAAGCGAGTAAAGTAAAAGAGAGAGAGACTTTGATTTGTCCTTTTTATTTTTTCGTATTCGATGTACCGAGAAAATATTTAGTTGTCGAAAAATTCGAACTCGAGATTTTGACGAACCTCTACTTTTCAGAACTCTATCTTTGATATATATCTGCATCTAAGTTGTAGATACGTATCAAATTTGGGACCAAATTCGTCAAGGGATTAATCATCTGTCAGTATATACTTCAAGTATGTAAATGCGATAACTCAAGAATTCAAAGGATAAAAAAAATCTGAAACTGGCATGTGATTTTATAGTTCTGTGTCAAAATTTGATTTTTATCAACCTTTGCCTTTATTTTTTGATTAATTTGATTTTTATCAACCTTTGCCTTTATTTTTTGATTAATTTGATTTTTATCAACCTTTGCCTTTATTTTTTGATTAATTTGATTTTTATCAACCTTTGCCTTTATTTTTTGATTAATTTGATTTTTATCAACCTTTGCCTTTATTTTTTGATTAATTTGATTTTTATCAACCTTTGCCTTTATTTTTTGATTAATTTGATTTTTATCAACCTTTGCCTTTATTTTTTGGTTAATTTGATTTTTATCAACCTTTGCCTTTATTTTTTGATTAATTTGATTTTTATCACCCTTTATTTGAAAGAAAAGGCGTCCAAACTATATACTTGCAAGATAAATATAGTCAAAGACTAGATTCAATATTCAATATAAACATCAATATCTCGTAACTATTATATGCAATTAATACAAGGTATATTATAATATATACAAGGCATTCCCTGTCCCAAGGTCACACATATTATGTGTAGTGGTGGGGGTGGGGGTGGAAAGGGGAATAACACCTATATTAGAGAGTATGCAAGAAAATTTTAGAGATATACTTCCTGCTGTTTCTGTTTTGTTCTGATTGTTGGTCAAAGTGATGTACAAAGCTCTATAACAAGGAATATTGGAATAATTCGTTTGCTTTTTGTTGCTTTCTTAGGACTAATGTTTGATACATGAATTAGATCTTGTACAACATTTTTATATGACTAGAATTTGAAATATTTTTTTAATAGAAATAAAATTCTAATGTTACTTTATCTTTTTATACTTTTACCACTTTGATATTAAATAGCACAGTTATTTATGTGTCAAATAGCAATTCATGAGTGTGATAAAATGCAAATTAAATATAATAAGCGTGAGATACTTTTATACTTTTGCATATAATATATATATACGTATGTATGTGTGTGTAATGATATCTTTAAATCTAATTTAAATCTTCATTAATTTCCTAATTTTTTATTTTAATTTTGTCCATTCTAATTTCATTCTAAAAGGTCCTTTTATTTCACACTTTTTTTTTTATTCAATTGATTCTACACTCGCTCTAGAAAACTGATGACTTTCGCATTTCCCTCCCTTCGAGCGATGAGAAAAAAAATCCCTAATGTTTGCAACATTCTTTTAAAGATTCCTAAGATTCTCTTTTCTAGGTTTACAAGTGGCAAAGAAATCCCTATCAATATTTTATAGTAAAATCACTGACGGGAAAAGTTTCTGTCACTTTGATGCAGAAATTCTCTCCAAGATAAAGCAGCAGTTTTTAATTGAAAATAAATAAAATTTGGCAAATAAAAAATTTAGTAATTTGAAAAAAAATGGTAAATTGGCTTTAATGACAAAACATTAGATAAATGATATTGTTTTATGTCCCATATAACGAACTTCTCGTTTTTCCACAACAGATAATTTGTGAATCCTACATTGATTAAAGTTTTCTTTTTTTAATAGTGAGGATTAGAATGGAAAATAGTTCCAGAAAGCTTGCAATATAAGTAGTTTACTAGTTTGTTGCTTTTTAAAAATCTAGTTAAAAATATTTTTCACTGAATATTCAATAAATGAAACAACTTACTTAACGAATATGAAAGTTGGAAATTATTGACTTCCCTTAAATCTAGTGGCTTTATATAAAGATAAGTTAATTATCTATTAAACTTAATATATAGTCGGTGGAATTATGAAACATAAAATTGTGAAACATAGTATAATTTTTCTGTTAGTCAGAATTTTATTGCATATGCAATTAATGAAAAATAAGCTTATGTCTTTTTATTGGATTATATAAATGCAAGCCACTTTGCCAAAACACGGCGAGGGAACGTCGTGTATTAGAGTATAGAATGCCTGTGAAATGAGATGTCCTTGAGCAATATTCTTCATTATAAATTAAAGTAAGTACATTTGAGAAATTCGAAAAGGTTGGTGGAAATATTTTAACGAGAATGCTCGATACCTTTTATACATGAAATTATGAACATTCCGTAAGATTTCTGGAAAATCCTAGAGGTCTTTGGCAGTTATGTCACTTCATGCGACAAGCTCTACAAGTTTCCGTATGTCAAAATTTTGGGATGACACTACAGAAATAACCGAAGAAGGATAGATATGGTAGTAAAATATGTTATCATATAATAATACCATGCTCAATTCAATATTATCAAAATATCACATTATATACATCTCAGGTTTATGTCTTATATGACAACGACCTAACAGTGCTGGAACTACATTGCATGGCGTAATGATTGCTGGACAGGAGTTCATCTTATAAAATGCCTTCAGATAAATTTGATTCCATCCATAGAGATAAATATGAAGTAAACTCATTTTTAAAGTTTCTTTATAAAATATTTGGACGTATGTATTTATTTAACAAAGTGATTTTACAGTGCTTTTTACCGGGTGAAATTGACTTTTGTGATTCTGCTTTTTTTCTACATGCTATTGGGAGATTTATTCTTCCTAAAAAACAACAACTATCCTGCTCCACGTCCTAATAATGCAAATTATAACTTACTTAAAAAATAACTTATATAGCTAGAATATATAAAATCCAATTGTTTAATATGAAGAGATATTTGTCATTATTCTATATGAAACATAATTTTGTTTAAGAAATTAAGAATCAAGGCGATTCTGGTAAGAAGATTGATATGCTAAGAAGAAGCGGTGACATTTGTGACGAAATATGCATATGAGGATAGTTAAGAAGTGAAGAATTTTATGATTGCAGAGTTATTTTGAAATCCCTCTGATAATCCTCTTCCTAAAGGATAAATGTTTTTAATGATAATTATATATAATGTGAATGCTGTTTTAGAATCAGAAGATTTATCTTCGTATTTACGATAAATTATGAAAGTTAGTAACAGAAACAGCTCTGAAAAACTCATATCTGATGCAGGAAGAATCAGTAATGCAATATATTTTCATTCATATTTCTAGTATTTTATTTAACATTAACGAAAAACTATTTTAACAATTTCCGACAATTAACAACTTCTTAAGAGTTTCCGAGGGTAGATATTCACGAAATACAATTGAAATACATTTTTCTTACTTTCAGTGTTTTTTGCCAAAAAGCATCTTTCTTTTGTCTCGCAACGTACTCTTTAATGCAGGCTGAACCCTTACTCAAAGAACTGTTTGTCCATGAGGCCAATGAGAGATTGCATAACATCAAAGAAAGATAGTTTTTCCCGAAAGTTGGCACAAACACACCTTTCAACAGCAACAACATTTTGGGTTGGCGTTAACAGCCATAAATCTTACCTCCTCTTCCCAAGATATTTAAGTAACAGATTTGTTTTGACTGTGGAGTATCAACCTGTCGTTGCATTTTAGCAACATTTTTTTTAAAAAATATTTAAAAAATTATGATTATTTTGTTAAAAAAAATCCCCACTCTTTAAATCTGAGTTGTATACCTATAATATACTTTGTTATCTTAAAGCTTCACATTATTTTCTTATTTAAACGTTGTTTTGTCATGACCTATTTGCACTTTGAAAAATAAATTTGAAGCATTAAAATGTAAATATCGAAGATGGTGCATTTATATTTTTACAAAATAGAATCGATAAATGGAGAAGTGAAAGTTATCAATAACATTGAAATCCATATTAAATTCACATTTTTTAAGTGTCTTAAGCGTTTATCAGAAAGGTTATTTAAAAGAGTAAACTAGAAGTTTCCTCATCTTCCATTGCAAATATTTTAAAAAAAGCCCTTTCGTTCTCAAAATTCTTTAACTACAATTATTTTAGTATTTCATTTCCGCTTAATGCAGAATGATTTTATTTCAATATCTTCATACAATTCATAACATCATGATTGAATAATGTTAAAGAAAAAGTAGATAATTTCATTTCGAACTTAAAATAAAAATCTTATTTTTTTTCCTAACTAGAAGCAAATAATTTAATGAAATCTAAATAAATATAATTTCTATCTAGTTTGATGGCATTTAACCCTTTCTAGGGCCGTGGGGGTACGCTTCCCCCAAATTTATCAATATTTGTATGAAATTATGTAGGTTGGCATATGTTCTGACAATTTTTTTTACAAAGACAGAAACTTAGATGCTCCAGTTTTTTATTTTACACAAAATGATGTGTCTTTATTTTTTACTTAATTATTAACTAAATTAATTAATTAATCAAATTAAATTTATCTAATAAGTTAAATGAATCCCTTTTCTTTTTCTAATTTTAAGCCTAAAAATATTTTAACATAATATGACTAGAAAAAAATGGCCCTTTAAAGGGTTAAGTGACTATTACTAGACTTTTATATTACTAGACTTACTATTACTATTACTAGACTTTTATAAGCCGCATTTACTTGGATTATATGCTATCCACGTAAATGCAGATGAATGATGTGTTAAATAAGAATTTAATTTCTTAAGTTTTCTAATATTGCAAAGAAGTCATGTATTTAAAGTGTCAAAAGTGTAAATAATATAATTGTTAATTTCTACACACTGTCAAATAAATGTCAGTTTCATAAGAATTTAATGTGAATAATGTGTTTAATAAGAATATAAATTCTTAGGTTTTTCAATATTGCAAAGAAGTCGCGTATTTAAAATGTCAAAAGTGTAAATAATATAATAGCTTGTGTCAGCACACTGTCAGATTACATATTTCGTAAAAAAAAAAAACACAATTGCTGAAATTTTCCTGTCATTTCTCACAAACGTAATTTTACGCTCATGATTTGTTATGCTTGGCATTTTTTTGTTAAAAAAAACAAAACTGTAGATTTTTAAAAAAATTTATTACTCAGAAATGTAATTTTATATTACCAACTCGATGCTGAAAATTTGTGTAAGGTTCAAATTTACGTAATTATTTGACAGAATATTAAATTAATTAATGCTTTGTGAGTTCATTACAAATTTTAAACTGCCACCTTTTTTTGTTATTTCTTTACAGAAACTACTTAAACATTACATTGTTTCTAAATGAACATTAGTTCCTTTTGATCTCATTTATTAGTTTTCTTTTTGAACCAGTTAAATAAACTATTTCATCCCTTTTTTTAACATCTCATTTCCTTTGATCATTCAGTTACTTTAAAAAAAAAATGAAAGATTCCATTAGCTTCCTGTAATTGAAGGAGTCAATCAAAAAATAACAGAAGAAAGCGAAATTCCTATTAAAATTCAATTTATTGAGTGATTAATGCGTCCAATGCAATTTCTCACGGAATTATTGTTTCGCTGCAAAATAATCAAATGACACTTTTCTGAGCGAAGAAGGGGACCCGAAAGTAATAACAGACCGGCCCTCACTCCTCTCACCAATTCTGCTTCCCCCCTCCCTTCCTAAAAGAAATCGATTTCGTATTTTCTGTCGTGCAAAGCTCCAAAAGCCATTAAGCATTACTGGTATCGGAATTTCGGTTAGGGTTACAGTTAATGAAAGTTTCCATCAAAGGAAACTTTTCTTTAAGTGGTAGTTGGAGAATCTAATTTGGGAAAGGGAGGAATTAGAAGTATTGTTTGGAAGTAATCGAGCTTAGAGTTGAAGAAACAAATGGCATATATTTCTGATGGAATCAATACAAACATTACGAGTATCCTTTTTTTTAAAAAATGTAATGAGTGTTTTGCGAAATGATATCGTAAGTGATTTATTATTTTTTCTGCTTTAATTGTTAAAAGCATTTTTTTCAAGCATGTATTCATTTAATTATAGATTTTGAGGTAGACCCCTTTAGCCCTTCAGATTTAAGCATGTCATTTAATTACTGCTATTTTCTCTGAATTAAAGTACTGAAGACATTTTAAAACATTTCGGTAAGTAAATTTACTTACTAAAAGTAATAAAAGTAATGAAAAAAGAATAAGAAATTTCATCTTACTTCTTAGATTTTAAATAAAATCAATATTATAAAAAAAATTACATTAAAATGAACGTTCACACATGTATAAAATTTAAGATACATGTCGATTCCAAAAGCAGCGCAGAAACTTTAAGCGAAAGCCAGGAATACGGAAACCAGTTATTTATTATAGAATATGGGATCGCAAACGCAGAGGGTGGCTATTATAGAATGCTGTTTGCCAGTGAATAAAATAAAAGGATACATTAGACAAACGTGCAAACAGGTTTAATGAAATGCAAATTTACACTAACGTACCATTGTGGTTGTTTAATTAATTTCATTACATGATGTAAGCGACATGACAGATACAATAGCATGTAGGACGGATTTAAACAACAAGTCTTTGTAGTAAATAAAGTATACAAAGGATTTTACCCAAAGATGTGCACCCTCAAATATTGTGCTAACATCGGGCGGAAGCTGTACTATTGTAAATTTGTTTTCCATTAATCCTATATTGTACGCTTTATCTGGTATATCCAGTTCTTTAATGTAATTCATTTACAAAGAACCCCTATTAGACGGCTACTATGTTAGCAGCCCGTTTTTCCGTCTTAAATGATTTGTTTGATGAAATCTTTGATTACAGTTGAAATTTGTCTTGTGATGTAGAATCTCATTTTATATTCTTTGATTATTACTGCAAGTCTGTCTTTATAACGAGTTTATATCTTGCATCGAATAGTAGAATTCTAAATTTTGTATAAAATTTAGCTAGTAAATTTTATTTAAGAAAATGGCATACAATTTTCAAGTATCTCAAGATCTTAATAAATGGTTTCACGGATGAAAACCCGATTGCGTTTTCAAAAAGTATATGTATTCCATTTAGGTATTAGAGAAAAAATATCATGTTGTAAGGAGGTAATAAACACCACTTATTGCTTCGTTTTTTAATTAACATTATTTATTCAGAATATGAAAGGATCTAATTATATGTTTTGTCTTTAATATGATAATTTACTAACATTGAATCAATCTGTTACGAATTTTGCTAATTATATTAGAATTTCATGTTGAATTTTTGGATTTATGAACTTATATAATTAAAAATACAAAATTAAAACCTTATTTTATTTTAAAACATTAATCTCTTTAATTAAAATACAAACCTTGTTTTATTTTTAATATTTATGTTTTAATTTTTTTTTATCCAGTTATACACGAGCAAAATGGACTTATTTAAAAAATAGAGGCAAAGTCTGAACTATTGATTGCGTTAGAATAATTGTTTAGTCCTTATACCCTTTTGCATCCCCCCCCCTCTCATCAGCTATTTTAAAGCTGCACAAACTTAATTCTTCAATTTCTTAATATAACTTCTCGAATTTAGAATATATTAAATAAAAATTATGCAATAACAGGTTACATAATATAACATAATATAAAAGTATATCAGATACAGATACAATGATATGACATTATCGCCTTTCGATTGCATGGTTATTAACTAAAGATAGCTGCTTAACAAGCCAGTGCACTTGCAAATGCTGCTAATCTTCATTACAATCCTCTCTGAAATGTGCATTAAGCATGGCGAATGGGGTGTGATAGATTGGATTCTAGTTCAGCATAATGAAGCCATTGTAGAAAGCGGGATGCTTCCTGTAATTAACAAGGCATTGTTTAAATGGGAAGCAATGATAAATCGATTTTCTCCATATCATCTGCCGCTCTGCTAGCTTTTAATATCGGATCACTAGTAGTTTGTTAGGACTCGGTAAACGTAAAGTATGAATTTAATTTCAGCTGAAATTCATGGTAGAATATTATAAGCGTATGTAGATTATGCCTTTCACAGGGTTTCTGCATTTTTTCCCCCTTTCGCGTAATAAAAATACTATTATTTTTGTGTTATGGTTTATATGTTCGTAATTAGATAATGAATACTAAATTAATTTTATTAAATATAATTTAGATAATTTATTTTTAATAGGTGCTAGCCACTTACAATGATCAGTATTCTCACATCATTTTAATAGCATTCATTTAATCGCGTCAGCCAGATGTAACGAACTATGTCTTATCACAGCAAATGAACGATTTTCTTAAATTACACTTTCACAGTAAACATAGAATATTCTGATTAATTAGCTATATAAAATTACCGAAATTTATAGGCGAAAGTCCAACTGCTGGGACTGTAGGCTGTATCAAGTTTTTATTTTACAATATCTCTCCAAAATGAGGGGCATAGGCAATTGTTGACTATTTAAATGTCATGAACTTCCAAATGATTAAAAAAAATAATAAAATCGATATGCCGTGCTTGAATCTAAGTAACAATTATCGGGTTTTTTTCCCCGCCTCCAATGAAAATGTGTTGAGACTTAATGGCTTTGAGATTTGTTTTTTCAAAAATAGTTGGTGGTATTGAACAAATGACCACTGATGACGTATTTAGAAATCATGACCTTTCATATAAAATAAAAATTATAGAAATTGAATTAGTAATGCAGCTAAGATACTTATTGTTTGATTTTCCTAATTGTTTTAAATATATAGATATGTGGAATTAAAGAACTGTAGATTTTTGTTAAACTGGATTTGAATTTGATTATAATTGGGTATTCTCGTAAGGATTTCGTAAAGCTATATCAAGGAATTTCGCTTATATTAAGATATCATCACACATTTGTTTTATCTTCGCATCATGAGCTTGAAATTAACTGCAACAGAATTTTGTTTCAAGCCATTTATTTAATTAAAATATTTCAAATATTAGTTTAATTATATTTATTATTAATTTCAGTCCTCTCATAAACTCTGATTTAATACTAAATTTTTGTTACTTTCACAGTGTTTTCTTAAACGTAGAATTGGCGTGAACTTATGCTACTACAATACAATATTTTTACAATGGGTTTACACACCAAAAGAAATCTCTTCTAACCTTCATGAAAGCTGAGCTCCGATTTGTTTTTCATTTAAATAATTCTGAAAGTCAATACATTTACTTAATGCATCAATTAAAGATAATGAATGACAATTTTTAATGTTTTACTTAAATGTGAGTTTGTCATGAAGCATTCATATATACAATTAGCTATTAAGAAAAAAAAAGAAAAAAAAAAAAAAAAAAGAAAGAAAAAAATTAAAAAAAAATTGACATAAAAACTTTAATGCCAACATATTTCATTTTGATTTAAAGCATTATCTAACCTTTTCGACGATCGTTGGAAGTATATTTAGCCTCAAATTAATCATGTTTGATGTCCAATTTCACTATCTTTCATTTTAAGCTGATAACTCCAAAAACCATAAAAAAATCTTATTAAACATTTACACCCAATAACGTGTTTTTAAATCATGTTAATTATTGATTAATTTATTATTATTGTTTTGGGACAATAATGCTGAAAAATAAATAGGCATAAGTTATTATTCGTTGAAACAAGAACTTTGATCTAGTATCTATTTCAAACCACAACTTATCTTGATTTGTTAATTAATTTTTAATTTATATAATTAATTTTATTTATTAAGCTGAATAAGCTTCTTTTTCTTAAATAATTCTCAATATCAGAGATATATTAAAGATATCATTATTTGAAAATGAAAAAAAAGTAATTAGGAATATATATATATATATATATATATATATATACACGATATTTTAACACGACAAAATTACGAAAAAGTGTTGGATTAAGGACTTGATGTCCTTATTTTTTCTGTTTCTTACTAGCAACATAATGGGGAGAAAACGCATTCTTGAAAAACCAGCCCAAAGCTTTGTTATTTTTTAAAAATCTACAATTTGTTATAACATTTTTACCCACATAGGAATTTACAGGATAATTTAGATATTTACAAAAGTGACAATAAATCGAAACAACTTTTCTCAAAACAAGAATATACGTTCATTCTCTTCCGTATCCATTCAGTCAGTTCTCATGAGAAAGAGAAATTAAACACACTAATATAGCTGTAGCAGCTCTTAGTACTACAATTTTATTAAGATAAACGATTTGAGTTACATACGTTTTTACGTTGAAACTGCATGAAGGAAATCAGAAGCAGTAGTTAACACGCAATCCAATGATAAAACTATTTATAAAGTTTCTCTATTTGGAAATATTACGCTATTATGGAAATAAAGAACTGTTATAATTCCGCAAAAACTTGCGGCCATAGAATATAATATAGATGGAGAAAAGTAGCATCCATTCAAAGTTTAAATACACTCCGTTCTCTCAAATGTTGACTTAAGCGTTAGAATTTCGCCTTCATTTTCTTCTATATCCAGATATTAAGTCATTTCTGCTGCAGTGGCAGATCTTATTAAATTATTGTAGGAATGATGCACTTAAAGCTCTGCAATAAGTAGTGATGATTTTTGAGTAGTTTAAATTAATTAATTTTCAATCAATTTTGTATAAATTAACAATTAGTTATTGAAAATTGTTATTAATTTTTTTAATTTTATATAGAATGCTTTTTTAATTTTAATTCAGATATTACTTATTTTTAATTAAAAAGAGTATTTTTTTAAAATTAATTTAACACAAATTATTTTAACAACAAAAGTTCAATTAATAAATTACAAATACATTTTACTAAGTATTTAATATAAAATTGATTTTCTCAGTTGATTTTCGACGCACATACTTTCGTTTATAAGAATTTGGATAACTGTGTTTAAACATAAGGAAGAAAAAATCATTAAGTTACCATAAAAATATTTGAAATGGAGATATTGTTTATTGGGAATTTATAAAAACGCTTAAAATAAAATTTACTTTTTTTATATAATTTTTAGCGATAATATCAATGACTTTTTCCTTAATATTCATATGAATACCGAATTAATTAAAGAAGTAAACGAACATACAGACGACAACAGATGATTGATTTGATGCAAGATTCAATTTTGAGATTAAGATCTCAACAGAATTACATTCCTCTAACTGTTTTGGTTTCTGAATTATGATGTTCATATACACACAAATTGACATAATTTCAATTTTTTTTTCGATAGAAGGAAAATGATGCACTTCGAAACTACTAAAATGTGGGAAACTCTCAAAATATTGATAAGAGAATTTCTCGGATCAAAAGTTAGACAGTTAAGATATTTTTTATTTGTATACAGCAAATTTGAGAAAGAATAAAAAAATTATTATTTTTAGCATTATATTTATTTACAGCTGTACTGAGGCACTTTTTAATGTGACTGCACTTAACAGAACATGTGGTACTAGAACCATTTATTTGATATTCTTTGAAAAGCTACGTTTTTTCAAAAGTATGCGTATAGTATACGTCGTATGTATACATGTGTTTGTAAGTCAAATCTTAATTTTCACAATCCTAAATAAAATTGTGCCGAATAATGCTGAGATGGGAGAAATTTTGCAATCACCTTTTTTACAGATTTTTCAAAATTTGTAAGTAATAGGTATCGAAAAATTAATTTTGAGTGCAAAAAAAATATTCAAATTTGTTTGCAATCATTTTTAATGTATCAATAAATTTTTATCTGACATTAATTATTTCTTTATTATTTATTTTCATGCTTCTTCTGATGAAAATCTTTTTCATGGAGAAAAACTTTTAAAACACTTTTGTTTTCCTTCTTTGTTGGATGTTGTTTGCTTTCTAAATTAAATGTTTATTGAGTAAATAGAAAAATTGAGACTATTTCGTTAATGTACATGCTCAAATAGAAGGAAACAGGAAAAATTAAATTATTAAGGGAAGCAGGTATTATACATGTGAAACAAAACAAATAATTATACATACCGGTAATCATGAGGGATGCTTTTATTGCATCATTCTGATTTACTAATCGCTGCTGGTCAGCTGATTAAGTGAAGAAAGACTAGGTTTTATTCATTCTTTTCAGTATCATATGTCATTCAAACAGGTTTCCTCATATATTTAATTATGTCACGCTTATTTTTACACTTTGCCTTAATAGCTAGACAGATGAAGCAAATACAATCAATATCTTGCTTCAGTTAAAATTTAAAGCAAAACATGAAAGAATAAATCCTTGATATTTGTGAGAACTCTTTTGAATGCACCATGGAAATGAGAATGGAGTATGAAATTGAAACCAGTTGAAAACTGAGCCATGTGAAAGTATTTTTGAATAATTTTCGGATATTAACCATTTTTGAAAAAAAGAGATGGTACAGAGAAAGATATACATCGAATATAATGAAAATATTAAATATCCGGGCTCATTGAAGGATTTATCATGAATATAAAGTCCTTCGAAATTCTTGATATAAACTTGATGCCACATAAATGGCTATAAAATATATTCAGATAAACATAGACCTTTTTGTTTCTGCGAAATAGATTCATTTGTTTGCAAACCTTAAATCACCCATATGCTTTCACCATTCAATATATAATGAGGAATGCTACCTCATTAGCGCTTGATTATACTATTAATTTTTGATGTAAAATATCCAGATTTACGAATTATTTCCCATAGCCCTATCGGGCATGATTTATCACAACTTCTGTATCTGCAGCTGCCACGCGAATGAAGCTTGATGTTTTGCGCAATGTGCTTTGTTAGTTCAATTATACTCAGCACAATGTCTCATTGTTGTTGTTGGTGGTAATATTTGAATGCAGTTTCTGTAGTTTAAATCCTTAAACATATTTCTTAAATATAATGGACACAACATCTACCGTCTGTAGTATTTCGCAGTTTGATAATTGATCTGCCCTTGTCTAGATATGACCTATCTACTTTTAAAGTTTGTACCAGAAGTTTTGAAACATCTAGTACATAAATGCTCAGCGTGCATTTTAAGAAATAGGTATATGAACTGTAGTTTGATAAATTTTGAGATGATACCGCAATTATTATAAATAACTATTTTCACTTTTTAATTTAGTGGAAAGTCTATAATATACACCATTAAGTAATAATATATAGTCTATAATATCTATAAATTACACCACTTCTTTTTGAGAGATTGCTATGTAACTAATTTAAACTAATTTGTTACGCCATAACTACTGCAAAAATAATAAAACCATTCCCCGAAAAGTTTTCCTTTTAATAAAATACAAATTACTAGAACTATATTTTCTCACTCATTAAAATAATTATACTTCTAAAGTGGTGTTTTTTAAATGTGAGTAATTCTCTTTTTCTGTATAGTCAAGAGAATACAACACTGTTGATTATACATGGAAAACAAAACAGAATAATATACTAATTACGTTAATTTATAAGAAAGAAGTGTGATAGATTACAGTTATTTGCTACATTTTAATGAAAATATTTTAATAAAGATGATATATAAATATTTTTTAATTTTCTATCTCGCTAATACAGAAGTTTTTCGGAAAAAATATGCAAGCAAAAATTGTAATTTGCCAAAATATTTCTTGATATCTCTATTTCTGGAATCACATGGTATAATCTAAAAAATTAAAATTTAATGGATTTAAACGTGGCAGAACGCTTTCAGAAATTGAAAATTTCTCTGTAAGCAATTACGTTGGAATGGAAAAACGTAATCCATAAAGTATGAAATATATCCAGATAACCATATGTATAAGAATAGTAAATTAATTACTGTGATTTTAGATATCTTTAAGATTACTATGGCAAAAAAATGTGAGCGAATAAATTACTTACATTACAAATGGTGGCTAAAAAATCTATGATAATAGGTAATTGAATATTCCTATCCTGTCTTCTATAGGAAAATTTTATTTAGGTGTAGCCTTAAAAAAAAAAAGCTTTATCCAGTCTAACCCAACTGAATCTAAGAAGAAAAAAAAATGGACAACAAATAATGAAAATATGTCGATGAAGTAAATCCAAATCTGCTTTATCTGCTAAGGAAAAAGATCGTTTCTTGTTTTATCTTGGAAATAATGCAAGCATAATATTTGCAAAAGGGGAAAAACAATATTTTCCTACAAGCTTGGATTATCTGGAAAAAGAAAAAGAAAATAGATTTTTTTTCCAATAATAAAAGCAAAGATGGTACTTGTGAAAATGCTCTTTTATTAGAATAACATTGGGTTGCGCAAATCGATTGCAGAGACGACAAGGATAAAGGAATTTGCACTTATATTCTCTACAAAAACAGTTTATATTTTAGATTTAGATCTAACTTTTTATTTCTGGATGAGTTTTGGCTTGATGCAGAAATTTTTTTTTCATCATATAAGGAGTCATTTGCTTTCCTGACAAATAATTTCATCCTCTGCTTACATTTTTTAAATAATATTTTTAAGGAAACTCTAATAAAATATATGAGTACTCATTATTTGAGAATATGTTGACATATAAGTCTAAACGTTAGCTTTAAATGTCATTTAATATATTTACATCTCGAATGATTTATAATAAGTGCAAATTATTATATTTTCATGATTTTATAGTGTAATGGATATCGTTCTTTGATCTTTTTTATAGTTTAGAGCTTGAGTATATAGTTATTTCGTAATACTTCCATTTCTGTTGAAACCCTCTCAATACGTAGTAAATAGCTTGAAATTTTTTGAAAGTTCTTGTCATTATATATTTTCCATTAAAATGCGATGAAATGGTACAAATATTTGACATCTATATCGTTCATTCTTCTTTTTCAGTACTCCAATGTTTGTTACACGAATAATTGGCATACTATATTCGCTTCTATAAGCATTGACAATCGCAGGTAGGTTGCATTGCTTAACAAATAGACACAGTTTTAATCAGTAGATTTCCTGAAATTTCTTTTACACTTTATTTTACATGTATAGCACTTTTGTTAGATTATGTATTTTTTATACTAGGTAGTAGAAAAATCTATTTTTAATGTATTACTAATTGTAATATTTGACTTAATATGTGATTTACTTTAAATATGTTTTATTACTGTCACTGTACTGTCTTTTATCAATTAATATTAGTCCATATATGGAATAGTGGCTTTTTAATATTCTAATGATATAATCACAGTTGTAAACATTTCGAAAAGTAATGAATTGTTTCCAAAATAGCATCAAAATAGAGCAAAAGGCGTGGTCAGTAAATATTATAACTTTTGTTGACACTAATTTAATTTTAAAATACTGATAACTTCATGATGTTATCTATATCTATACTTATAATAAAGGTAAATATGTGTGTGTTTTGGCGCTCTACATGCTGGAAAGTTTGATCTACAGTTGCCAAATTTGGCATATGTATACTTTGGAGGTCGGAAATGTGCACATCGAAACGATTTTTTTGAATTTTGAATTAAAATTTTAATTAATTAAAAATTAAGCAAAATTTTGGCGTTTTTCTCGATAACTTCCGAAAATAGAATCGTGTATTTTCAATGAATTAAAAAAAATATTTTAATTATATTTTTTACGTTCAATGCACATGCACGTTTATATTTTCACCAATTTCAATTAATATTTATATTTTCACCGCACGTGCACGTTTCCCTTGCTCGAGAAAAAAAAAAAAAGGCTTTTATCAACGAGTTATTACCACATTGATAAAAGCTCAAATTAAAACATAATTTGACGGAAAAAAGTTTCATATACGTATATATATATATATTTCATATTTAAGTTTTATCTCTTCCATTTCAAATTCAAATTTAAATCTTACGAAATCTAACAGCAAATTAGAGAGAAATTTAGTACAATCAACTGAATATCGTAAGGTTTCTATAATAATATAGTTATATAACAAGCAAAATTCAAAGCTTAAAAATATTTTGCTGGAGAAGCTTAGAGACAAAGGTACACAAATATTTAATTGGAAATTTTAAAGTGCATTACTCTTGGCGAGCCGGCTGGTCGCCAAAAGCAACTAGTTATTTTATGATAATTGTGAAGTAATTAAATAATATGAGTGCATATTACTTTTTGCTGATACTACCCATTGGTGGCTATCTTAATTTCAGCTTCTGAACAAAAAATTCTGAACCTTAATTTATCTTTCAGGCAGTTTCCTATAGATAAATTCTCCGTGCATCTTATCTTAACTATGCTCTCATTTGCAATTCAAAACACAGATCAACATTAACATTTTCTAGAACTTAAACTTAGCTGCTCTAAAAGTCTTTCGGAGAAGGGAAATTATTCCGATGACACGCTCTCCGACGCAAGGTGGTCGTGCGGTCAATGCACGCCAGCAAAAACAAACCTGAAACGTCTTCCGCAGTTGGCGGGGTGGCTAAGAGAGAGCAGACGATCGATCCCCCCACTGACACCGCGCTTTAGTCATTCATCACGGGCGCGCAGTCACTGGAGAAAGTCACGCGAACACTCTCTCTTTCCCCGCCTGTGCAAGGAGAGGGGAGTCCAAGTTGAAAGAATACGCCTGCGCCAGAGATTTTTCATTTCTTGAAAGATATCACTTTATCATAAGCAATATATATGTACTGAATATGTCAAGCAGCTTTACAATGTCCGAGGAAATCATTCATCCAAAAGTTCAAAATAAAATTTAAGTTTAAAATGATACTTCAAAGATAATTTATGTGTGGATTTATCACGTATGAACAAACTTTGGAGAAATCGTAATCAGAACCAGAAATTCTGCATCAAAAGCAACAATCTTATATTAGCCAGAACCAGAAGAAAAAATATGCATAAGTTTTTTTCCCCGGAAAAAATAACGAGAATTCTTTAAGATAATTTGAGGAAAAAGAAAGGAATAGCTCGATATATCCCAAATTGTATTAGTATTTATGCATAACATGTTCAGCTAGTTTATCAACTAGGGAAAGTAGGAATTTGTTTAAAAGTCTTGCAACTTTAAAGGGTCCCGGTATTTTCTTTCAATAACTTTTAAGGAAATTTAATTTTTGTGCTCTCATTTAGTTGAGCCGCACATTGGAATTCATTTAAATTAAAATCACATATCGGTTAAATTTCAGAACTTATTCTAGCAAAATTTCTGATTAATTACCTTATTTGAGTTTTATATTGCATTATTCTATGATTCTAAAATGATATACTGCTTTTATTGTTTAAAAAAATGCCCAGCTCTATAGTTTCAAGAATTTTTTGTATTTTTTTATTATTATGTTTAAAGTTGGTTTTAAAATTGAATTTTTATATTTTTATAGAGAGATTCTAGAACAGTTATCTTGAACGTGAAAGGCAATTAAATTTCAGTTTGTTAAAAATTGCAATTTAAAAATGTTTTATGGAAAGAGTGAATTGAATTCTATTAAAAAATATATCTGAGTTTCGAAGCTGGAGCGGAAAGAACTGAGGTTCTAAGATTCGCAGTGCCTAAGGGTTTCCACAGGACTTAATATGATGTTGATGGCATGCCAAGATAATACTTAATATCATGGATATTTTTATTAAAATATAATAAAAAATTAAAATGCATTTCACAATGTCCAACAAAAAAAAAAAAAAAAAAAAAAAAGAAGGAAAAGAAAGAAAAATTTGATGCATATTAAACTTTTTCTTTTTTTCGGACAAAATAAAACTTGCATACATTATTTTTTTTCAATTTAAAAAAAATCCTTACTAAGATATTTTTCTTAAATGCAAAAATTACCTAAAAATACTATTCACAGAAAAAATAATATTGTTAACTAATAGATTGCCCTCATAAAATGAAGTAAAAGCTTATTTCTTTAAATATTGCACCTAAACGTACACTTCCAATTGCAAAGTTTCATTAAATTAGATAGGCAATTGTATAGTTACACTTAGAAAAGTCGTAATTTATAACTACAATACTATCAAAACGAACAACATTAACTCTTCATGATAATTGGATGATGTACTATTATTCAAATATTTACATATGAGGGCTTCTTTTTTTTTTCTGTTTTGAAAAAAATTGCATATCTAAAATAAACATTTCCATCTGCATTTTTCATTAGCTCCTCTAAATATAAAAATAAGCGTATCTCTGTTAATTTTATTGAAGGAAGCGTGCCTTGCAAATATGAAAGAAACTTTTTACAAATTGATCTTTTTACACTACAAGGATAATATAACAAATTAATAATAATATAACAATTTTTCATTTTTAATTTCCACAGAAGCCAAAATGTTTTCCGACAGAATTATTCATCTTCTTTAAGGACATTTTGTAATTTTCTTCTTTTTGGAAATTTATGTTTTAAAAATAACACAGACTGACTGACAATCTTTAGAGAAATAAATTCTTATTTCATTTATTGTGACATCCTTTTCGTCAACTTTAATCATTTCCCAATTCTATTTGCTAACTTTTAAATAATTAGGGATGAATATATAGTTACTATTAGAAAATGCATAAAACACATAAAAAAATATTTTATATTACTTAATTCAACAAACATTTTGCTTAAAAAATAATCTAATCTAAATACATAGGTGAAAGAAAAGAAAAATTCGTTAAATATGCAAAATTTCGTATGGATGCAAAAATTTCTTGATTAATGCTTTTGAAATTTAAAAGGATGATTTTAAACATGACATGCCACAAATATTAATAAATTACTTTTATGTAGAGATATCACACAGAGAAAATTTAACAATGTACATTCTTTTGAAACACCTGTCTATGATTTTCACATTGAAATGCTATAAATGATTTATTTTGAATAAATTTTTTATGAGAACAAAAAGATTCAATTTCATGAAGCAAGTTACATTCAATAAAGTTATTTCTTGATATATAATTTTTTTATCCGTTTTTATTCTCTTGTCTCTTTGAAAAATAATGTTAAGATCTTTTATAACATCTTGCGCATGTGCAATATGACATCGTTTGCTGTTCCAGTCTTGCTCGTGACGGGATGATCCTCGACTGAGAAGAGGTCATCTGTTACTTGGACACGTAACACAGGAAATTTGTAGAGGGAGGAATACGACAAAGATAAAGAGTTTTGTTTCCCATGAGCAGGGTCAGGAAAGCGGTTTATTATTTCCGGCGAGCTAGCCTATATTGTTCGAAGATGAAAACATGTTTTCCATGTCTTACAAGTTTGACTTATTAGTCTTTGAGAAGGTGACCGTGGGAGACTAATAATAGATGCCCCTTTTCAATATTTCATCAATCTATATATATATATGACATGGACAAAACTTTATGAGCATAGAAACAAGTAGAAAGGATTAAATAACCCCAAAAATACTTCTCTGTCATTGCTATTCTGTAGACAACATTGAACATAAATAGTAAAAAATAGTCTTGAAAAACAATACAATTGAAAAAATAGGAACAGAAATTGAAGTAATTTAAAAACTGCAAGTTGGCTAGTCTTCGGAATCTTTGTAGTTGCACTTAAATATAGAAATCCCCAATGATAACAGTATAATAATGATAATAATAATTAAAAACTATTGATGGCCTTTTTTTTGTCCTGTATTACCAGAAGCATCTGGATGTTTCGATGTTGATTGGGCACTTATCAAAATATTTTTAATGATTACATTTTTTAAAAAGCCAATAAATAATTGTAAAGTATTCCAGCATTTCAGGAAATATTAGACTTTACGTTATTAACCCTTTCATTGCGAGGGACGAGATAACTCATCTTTCAGGAATATTCGCTATGCGCGAGGGATGAAATAACTCGTCCTTTACTCAAGGTTTTTCTATATTATTGCAGCGCATCATATATATATATATATATATATATATATATATATATATATATATGATATTTTAAATTTTAATTTCAACTTAATTAATTTCCATGATTTTATCTTAATTTAGCCCATAGTAACTTCATTCTAAAAATATTCTCTTATTTCGTGATCCAATTCCACTTTCTCTACTTAATTAATTCAAGATAAGCTTTATAAAACTGCTGAATCAGCTAAACGCTCGGCGTGAATAGATAAAAAAAGCACAGTAAGCACATTCTTTCCAGTCTTTCCATAAGTCCAATAAGCACATTCTTTCTTAAAAGATCCCTGTGTTTCCTTTACATGTGATTGACATGCGTCAGAAATCCCTATCAGAATCTTAATAATATATTAGCACTGTGGAGAAATATTTTCCCTATCAAAATTTAAGGTTATATAAGACGAGGGATAATTTATTTCGCCCTTCTTCCCTACTTCTGCTTTTGCAACACTTTGTGGCGGACGTGCGATGCCGTGCCTTCTTGTAAATAATCATGCTTGCCTCCCGGAGAGAATAAATCGAATTTTAAAAATTACTAAGTCTCTTCACTGTCTTCAAACTGCATCCTGCTTCACAACAAATAATGTTACATATATATATATATATATATATATATATATATATATATGTAATGATATTTTAAACTCTGATTTCAATTTAATTAATTTCCAAGATTTTATCTTAATTTAGCCCATAGTAACTTCATTCTAAAAATATTCTCTTATTTCGTGATCCAATTCCACTTTCTCTACTTAATTAATTCAAGATAAGCTTTATAAAACTGCTGAATCAGCTAAACGCTCGGCGTGAATAGATAAAAAAAGCACAGTAAGCACATTCTTTCCAGTCTTTCCATAAGTCCAATAAGCACATTCTTTCTTAAAAGATCCCTGTGTTTCCTTTACATGTGATTGACATGCGTCAGAAATCCCTATCAGAATCTTAATAATATATTAGCACTGTGGAGAAATATTTTCCCTATCAAAATTTAAGGTTATATAAGACGAGGGATAATTTATTTCGCCCTTCTTCCCTACTTCTGCTTTTGCAACACTTTGTGGCGGACGTGCGATGCCGTGCCTTCTTGCTTGCCTCCCGGAGAGAATAAATCGAATTTTAAAAATTACTAAGTCTCTTCACTGTCTTCAAACTGCATCCTGCTTCACAACAAATAATGTTACATATATATATATATATATATATATATATATATATATATATATATATGTAATGATATTTTAAACTCTGATTTCAATTTAATTAATTTCCAAGATTTTATCTTAATTTAGCCCATAGTAACTTTATTCTCTTATTTCTTGATCCAGTTCCACTTTCTCTACTTAATTAATTCAAGAGAAGCTTTATAAAATTGCTGAATCGGCTAAAAGCCTAACTTTCCCATATTCTGCATGAAGAGACAAAATAACGCTGATGAGGCAAATTCTTTTTTAAAATCTCACTGTGTTTCCCCTACCTTGTCCGCGCATGTAACGAAAATCCCTATCGAAATCTCGTAATATATTAGTACTATGAAGAAATATTTTCCCTATCCATTTCTCTGGTTATATAAGACCAGGTATAAAATGTCCCAGAGCTTTTTCCTCATTCCTTTTCTGTGTCGCCCTGTGTGCTCATCGCTTGTACATATGGCTGCTTCTTCAAAATGAAATAAAACGACGTCGCGAAATCAAAAGTATCTTCACTGTCTACAAAACTGCATCCTGCTTCACATAAAATAAAGTTTACATATATATAATAAGCATATATATCTTAGCGCAGAGAGTAGGAGAAAGGCGCGCCATTGCCGCGATGAAAGTGTCAATTACACTATTATTATTACCTTAAATTATTTATGCTGAAAATAAAGTAACGCGCTTGATAATTACAGTGTTAATAGAAAATTTTAAAGGTTAAATAAACAAATAAGCATTTTTTTACATAATAATGGACAAAAAAATTTTAAAAAAAATTATATAACAAAGATTTGATATTTTTATTGTCATGTCCATTTTATTTTATCACATAACACATTCATGGCAACGTGTTCTTCTTTAAAGCATTCTATATGGAAAAAAAATTGGTTTTTGTTGGTGATGGTCATTACACAATTTACAAAAGAATATTGCATCATATAATGCACTCTTAATAATATTTATCGTATAATAATGTATTTAAAAAAATATATACATAAATGGGCTCTAAACTCAGCACAAATGTTCCTGCAAATATGTTATCCGTAAATAGGTAAAAATAAATCCCTAGAAAAAAAGATGAATGATTTACATTTAAATAATTGGAACTTGCTGTAAATCTAGAAGTAATTCGTTCCTGGAGACTTCGACAATAATATTTCTGGCATTGAATTTAACATCGTTAATTTATTATGGCTGCTATGAATAAAACCACCATTAGAGTTCAATATTTCGTATATCATGAATACAAGAGAACCTTAAATTAACACAAACGACATTGCAAACCGCTTATCTTAAAACAGTTATAGATAAATGCGACATCAGAGTTCAGAGTTCTGATTATTGCTTCCGTTCAGTAGGTTTCAGGAGGTGCTCTTATTTTACCGAATACAGATAAACCAACTTACAACTGAATTTAATCATTGAGCTATAATTTATGAACATTTGCTTCGAATGCAGAATTATATATTAAAGGTAAGGTTGCTGCGTGATCTGACTTTTCCTGGAAATAATTTTGTTTCCGCTTGGCAGCATTTAACATAAAGTACTAATGAGATTTATATTTTTTTAGTTGACATTCCATCATTTGGATAGAGTCAAAAGTTACTTCTGTTATTGTGCCGTTTCATAGTTGAGGTACCAAACAAGGATACAGGATATAAAGTCCACTTATTTAAAGCGTAAAACATTAAATGGAATTCTCTGATTATACTTATGATATAAATAATGGTAGCTTCAGCAGGCAGTTTGAAAATATTGCATTATAAGGAAAGAAAAAGACAGGATTTTGCGTTACTTTTCATTATGGATTCCCTGTTCGTATGACATTTTATGGACTCTGAATTCTGTTAATAATTATTTTATGATTAATGCATCTTAACCAAATCATATGTGGTTATTATGTTCCGGAAAGCTACAGCAGTAAAGGAATTTGTAGAGAGAAATGGTTCAAATAGGCAATTAATAGGCATCATTCCTCTCTAAATCTGGCATATTTCAATATTTTCCCCATTGGAATTGGATGAAATCACGACGACAATAATAACTAATTAATCCGATAGTGAAATCCTATTTTCTAAACAACTTTTATCTGTAGCATCATGCACAAGCACTGCTGAACTGCAACATCCCACATTTTTATCCATGTATAAATCTTGTCTTATTTATCCAACTTTACATGCGATATACAAACTCATCAATAATCTTACACTATTCTTTTCAAAGTTTTGAACACAGGGAAAACGATGTGACTGTTTTCGTAGAGAAATAAAACTTCATAGAAAGAGGGTACTGCGATATTGAATAGTACAGATTTCGGAAGTTGCGCATGCGCAGTGACAAAGCGTAGCCATTTCGCAGCGTATTCATTATGTTGTTGGGATTTTAAACTCTTCCAAAGACGTTAGATAAGAAAAGTTTAAACATTTTCCAGCTGAAGAACATTTCTTTCACTATCCTGTTTTGAATATATATAAAAGATGAAAGGAATTGGTAATAAATAATGAATTAAAAATATTTAAATACAAAATTTTTTTTGTAAATGAATATAAAAGTAGCATATTGCATATAATTTTTATTTTATTTATTTATTGGTATAGTAAAGTGTAATACTCAAAATTAATTATCATATGAATATGGATGTTTTTTTAGAGTTCAAATGCACTTTAGTAAAAATATTTAAATGGAAGTAAAGAAGGTAAGAAAAATATTTATTTAAAATTTATTCAAGGTTTGTATAGTTACTTGTTTGTTAATTTTGACTAAATCAAGTCAAAAAATTTATTTATTGCTTTTTATTGTCTATTATTCAAAATTAATTAGGATAAAACAAAATCTAAACAATCCCATAGGGCATCTACGCACATTATAGTAAAACTTACAACATCCTATATACTCTAATGAACGAACTGCTACAGGGCTTCATTAACTTTAAATATCTGCAAGATATTCAGAAAATGCATGCACATTTTGAATACCTGTGTCATAAAATATTACATACATGTCACATCATAAAATATTACATGTCATAAAATATACAATTGCGAAATCTTATCAATTATGGAAATTGTTCGGAATGTTGATCGTTATTGTCCAAGCACTGCCAACAAAGCTATCGAATGGAATTTCCAAACATCGATAAACAGATCAAATGGTACTTGACCGCTGTCTCTTTCACTAATGGCTCTTATATTGTCGACTGAAGCCCCCTTGAGCTTTAAACATTATGTTTCAAATGTTTCTTAACCTTTGAGAGCGAGCTTCACTGAGTCAGGAGGAAATTATTTGCTTTCTCTTTTAAAAGTTCATCAAAATTCCATCAAATCTTCAAATGTCTCATAACCCAATGAATGAAAACATGTATTCTGATGGAAATTAATTTGAATTATAAAAAATCTGTTGTATATTATTAATTGTTTATGTTATAATTATTCAAAGGTTAAACGAACATTATATATTCATTTCTTCGTCTGATGCTTACTCAACTTAAAAATAGCCTTACATAATTAACTTCTTTTGAATGTTCTATTAATAGTATGTTTCACAAAACGAAACAATCTGCTCGCACCCATTTTCTTCCGGAACTTATTACAATCTGAAAAGATCGGGAACATAAAAAAGAAAAAAAAAAGTCGTGCAGACGGTTGCTTATGAATGTGAATAGAAGTTCCCACTTAAAATTCATGGAGTATTTCTCGACGACGGAAATATGCCTGCCCGACTTTTGGCCCGAGATCGATAGAGAGCTAGAATAATTTCAGAAACGTGTTCTCGCTCCCGTTCAGTGGTTGGATTACTGGTTTGCTGAATACTGGATGATCTGCTGCATGGTAATCAGACTTTGAAATGTATTTGATACGATGAGATATAGTTCATGTGTAGCGGTTAAATCGCTTCGGTAAAGCAGGAGACATAGAAAAAATATGGATTTATTTCAGTTTTTAGGAATAAATCTTTTAAAAGATATGAATTGTAATTTAGTATGAATATAGTCGGTTCATACTTATGTAAATCACGCCAAATTTACCACATCAACAAAAGTATTCCAAAATTCCCTCTATGGACGGATATTTTCTTTTGACTCTTACTGTATTCAATATGGGGTGAGGGAGACATTGATGTGTCGTTACTTAAATTTATTTTTAAACACATTGATCGCCATAGAATTTTGTATAAACTGGTTGAAAAATGAGTATTGGGGTACAAACTTATTCTGTGAGGATATATAAATATAAATGTTATTTTAATACTTTAGTGCAATTTTTACAAAGTTTAATGGGTTTTTTTATGCATGATCCCTAGTGCCTGCCAGGATGTTAGTTCTATAATGTTACTACAAATGAATCTAAATCCTAACTATATGCTGAAGAGTCATATCAGTCATGATAATTCAAAAAATAGTATTAGGAAATAATAATTGGCGTTCAAATTAATTAATAACATACTTTTAAAAAGGTACGGAAATTTAAAAAAAGCCACAAATTCAAATTGCCATTATTACAGGAATAATTTTTTTAAAAAATGGTGTCATAATTATTTTATGATAGGTAAGAAATAAAATCAACTGCCGTAAAATATCTACCCCGCATACATTTGTTTTTTATTTGGAAAGGGTTCTAGATCTGAAAAGTTTAGTCCACATACGTTACATTTGTTTTTCTTATTTGAGATTCTCCTATCATGATCTTTGTTTAGAATATGAATTATGGATTTCGTATTGCATTTCAAGATAAAATTTTCTTCAGATTCTCTGGTATCTTTCTTTTTAATATCATAGAAACAAATGTTTATATGATTTATATAAATAGAAAGCTCATTTCAGATAATGTCGATTGAACTGTATAAAAAAAACAAATAGAATTATTTAATATACATGAAAATTTTTCTAAATAGGAAAGATAATAATTTCTAAGAAGAGATAAATACTTCTTATTGTTTAATGATATAATGTTCATATTCATTCTAGAAAGTTTTCGTTTTAAATTGATAAGGAGTACACAATAGGTGCATTAAATTTCAATTCAAGCTAAAAACAAATTGGTCAAAAAATAGACATTACTTTAAATGACAAATAGTCAGAAGCAAATCTGAAATAGACTCAGCTTTAAAGTTTTAACACCCATTCTGACGGCGTCAACTTTTTCCTAAGTTTTGCAAATGTAAAAGTGTTTAAGAATTCAGAATAAGAAAGTTCGAACAAACAAAATTCTTCAGGGCATGGAGCCAAATGGAAAATTGTTTAAAGTAAAGAAATTCAAGACATTTGTTAGAGTTTCATGAAAATGAATTTTCAATTGTATTTTTTATGCAAAAAACCCAACTTTTTCGATTTTTATTGTTTTAAAAATTTATTTAAAATGTTTGGTATGATTGATTTAAAAAGGGTAGCGCAAATTCCCAAATCAGTCATTTGTTTTAAGATGATATATAAACCTGAAGGAAAAGAAATATAGAGAAACTTTATTTTTAAAGATTCTGATTGACTATGTATTTTTTTTAATTACTTATTTCGATCTTGAAAATGCTTTTATTTTTTTCCCATTGGGACTGCTCCGTTCCATTAGTTCTCAAATATAAATGATAAAAAAGGAAACAATTTTCAATCAAATGCCAATTTCATTTATTAAAGTTCAAACAACAAATAATGAAATAAAAATAATGCTTTATTATTTTTATTTATTGGGTTTGGAACTAAATAATTTCAGATTTTAAATATGAAGGAAAAATCAAAAATTTTTATATCAAAATATAACTTAAATACACTAGACATTGTCTGATTTTGTCGACGACCTTTCCTATCTTTTAGATAACGTCATAATTCCATATTTATAAAACCTCTGATTTTTTGTTGCAAAAAAAAATTAAATTAAATAATATTTTTCATCATCAGTGTCATTACATTTTTTTACCATTTAAAGAGTTTGCATTGAGCAAAATAAATAGAAATCGGAAGGTAAAAGGTCAGGGCTATATGGTGGATACGATAAGACGGTCTAACCTATCCCCAATAAATTTTGGCAAGTGACAAAGATGTGTGGGGGCTTTTGCTTTATTATTTTGGAAAACAACTCTCTTACGATTTGCCATTCTGTCCATTCTTTTTTTCGAACTGCATGGTTCAATTTGCCTCGTTGTTGAACGTAGAAGTTTCAATTATCTATTTGATTTCTTGGTAAAAGTTCAAAGTACGACAAATCCTTTAGAAAACTGATAGCATAAACTTTTGCTGGCGAATCTCAGCATTTGATATTGTTTGGATTGGTTTATCTTGCTTCACATGTGATCTGTTTCTATTAATGTTGTTATAAACTATTCACTTTTCATTATCAGCAATCATTCGTTTCAAAAATGGATAATTTTAGTTTCGTTTTAGAAGCGAATCGCAGATGCTAATGGGTTGCGTTAAATGAATCTCCTTGAGTTGATGAGGGACCAGTAAATCAAGTTATTTTAGTTTTTTTATTCTGTTTTAATTTTTTTGAACATGTAGATGCGATATATTAAGCTTTTCTGCAATCTCTCGTATTGTGGCATGACGAGCTGAATCGAAAATGGCATTGATACGGCTCTCATCAATTGTAACTGGACGACCAGTTCGTAGTGTATTTTAAGTAAATAAATTACCAAAACAAAATTTGGCAAGTTAATTTTGACACTGCCTTTCTTTCCCTTATATGGCATACAATTTCTATTGTGTTTGCAAAAAAAAAGTTTTTTAGAAATAATGCAATAAAATATGTCTGAAATGCGCTTACCTTTTTCCTTTTTCAAATTTGTATAAAAGCGAAATTAAAAAAAACCTATCGATGCAACTTTCTCAGTAATTAAAGATGAAAATATAAACAACAAGAAAATAGTACTAGTTAGGTGCTTCAAGCAAACTGAAAAAAATAAAAGAATGTGTGAAAATCATCTATCTACAGATTCCGCACTCATTTAATTGCCACCAATTTATATGAAGTTTGCATCATTAAACTTTACACTACATTTTGTAGGTTAAGTTTTGAATAAAACGAATATTCAAAAAAAAAAAAATGATTGTCTATAGTTCTGCCTTTTTTTCATTTATTTGACATTAAGTAGTATATCATTTTAAGGCCGAAAAAATACTGATTTTAATTGATTAAAACTCTCTTAAGTTTTGATGTCTTTTCCCACCATAATTTCGGAAATTATTACAATATATAAAATATTTTTTACATAATTTTAACATTTTTAAAATTAATTTTTCAATGATACCAATTTAATTGGAGTATAATTATTAATCTGTTTTAATTTTTAAACATGTATTATAAAATTATATTTTACTGTTGTAAATAAATTTAAATCGTTTTCACTGTTGCTATAAATATTTTACCTTGAATTATTCTTCCATTGTTACTCATTTTCCATAATGAGTAGGTTTCTATTTAAAGCACGTCTTTAGTATACTTTTTGAAATTTGCTGTCTTTAAGAAAAGATTTAAATGCAAAGAAATGGTAAAACTTTTAAAAAGGTGTTCATTTTTAATCGCTGCTATTCCTCAATATAATATTATTGGATATATAAAAATACATTATTATTTTTATTGCCTGAATATTGTTTTCGTATCGTAGTACACTGAATTTTTTTGAACCAGAAAATTTTTTATTCAATAATGGTCTGAGTTATTTCACAATTTCATTGAATTTTATTGTATAAAATATTCAATCATTAATCTCGACGAATAAGCTGTTGTCATAGATAGTTAGTACAGAATAATTAAGAAAATAATAGTTCTTACTATTCATTAAAATTGCATTTAGACGTTTCATGTGTAAGTCTACATTTCGACAATAAGAAAAGTTTTAGATGCAGAGGTGCAATCGTGCAAGAAATACTTGGTCCAATGAATAAAATAATTTAATTTATAAAATAAAAACATTCTGCTTATCACACAAAAATTGGGTATGAACCATATGCGTAATACAGTAGTAAGTAATCTTAATAAGCTTACATTGCTTGGTAACTCCAGTGCAAAATAAACTGAAATTATTAAACGAATCATATACTTGCTTTTTTAAAGGATGAGCAAAGAGTTAAAAAGAGTTGTTGTTGACAAAAGTATGCTGCTTAAACAAATTTAGTTAGTGGTTTCACTAATTTGTTATAAGAAAGAGTGAGAAGAAAAACAGGGAATGGTTTTCACAGCTCCCACCAAAATAGTTCAGGAACATTTCTGTCAACAATTGGGAATAAGTTTTTGACTAAATAGGCAGAGAATTAAAATAAATCACTTCCATAAGCTTAAAATACATAAATGCATAGTCAGTTTAGCTAAAAAATCCTTTCCTTTGGATTTGTTCCCTTAAAATTTAGTTTGGCTCAAGAAATTGAAGATCTAAGTTCTGAAAGAGAGTTTTTAAAGTTCTTAAGCTCTAGAGTTTTTTTCTGTAACTGTGTCTTAATTTCTAACTTATATTTTAACTTAATAACTTAACTTTTTAATTCTAACTTCAACGTAATTTTAAACTTTAAATCTTGAAAGAAGTACAATTCATCCTATTTTAAAATTCTCAAACAGTTCTGTTAATTGTATTACGTACTTTACTAATTTCCTATCTATATCATTATACAGTGGTAGCCAAAATTGTGGACATTTTTGAAAATGGTTATGTTTTCTAATTTTGTATGCTTATAAAAAATGTTACATTTCACAAAATACAAACTCTTATGTATCATTTTAAAGAGAATTTAATGCTGATTTTAATACAAAAAGCAAAATTCAAATATTTGCAATACAAAAAAATTATTCTTACTTTAATCTGAATAAAAAATACAGTGATGAAGTGCATTGTAATTTCTAACTTTCCTGACAAATCACTGTTCTTGTTCTGAGAACCAATCAAATGTCAATAACTGCTAGCCGAAGCTGACATCATGTTTAAAGTTGGAACAAGTCGTTATTGGGCTTCTTTTCCATAGAATGAAGACTGTTTTTTATGTAATCAAATTACAAGTTAGAAATTTTGATAAACTTTTTAATATGTAGTAGGAATTTTTGTAAATATTTCTAATATTTAGTCAAGAAGCAATTACATCAAATAAAAGAATAGATTGGACATCTATAAAGATAACTAAGATTATTGTGTTATATGAATGTGGTCTTTCCTATGCTGAAATTACAAGACATGTAGGTGGTTGAATGACTATATTTGGTGTCCGAAAGTTTTGTTTACGATATCAGGAGACAAATTCAATAAAAAATAGAGCAGGAAATAGCTGAAAAAGGTGCACCACATTTGTTGATGTCAGAAGAATAAAAAGACTATGTCTCCAAGGTAGAAGTCATCAGCGGCCATCAGCAGTCAATTGAATGATGCTGACGTTTCTGTCATTCAAGAACCATCGAGAGAAGATTATTAGATGTTGGACTAAGATGTAGAATTCAAGGAAAAAAAGTCCTTATCTCAGTTTATAGTAGCGTATAAAAAGATTACAGTGGGCAAAGGAACGCATTAATTGGACAGACGATCAGTGGTCAGAAATTATACGGAGTGGTGAATTTTATTCGGTAATGATGGCAAAAATATGTAAGACATCAAATATATTAATAATAAAATTATAGCAATAAAAAATGCACCAAATTTTATACATCTATCGTTTTTTTAGTGCACTTGTTTACAGGATTTGAGTTTGTATTTCTTTTGACGAATTTAAACTTTGAAACGAATTTCTTACTTTATTTCAAAAGTGATCTTTGATAATTTCAAATAATTTTTCTTTATTCGTTTTTTTTCTGTACAATTCAATTTTGTCTTTTTTCAGAGTAAAGATGATAACGATAAACAGCCGTTGATAAAAACTGTAATTTAAATGTAATAATTATGAAAATAATTATAGCTACTGTTATACTCCAAGAACTTTGAATTTTTTTTAATTAATAATTTTGAAATAAATTAGTGATTCAAAATTAAGTACTTTCAATTATAAATAATAGCATATAATTATTCACTGAGATCGTTTTTGAATTTCTTCACAAGTTTTCTTCGTTTCTTGAGAATTTTGTACCTGTTGCAAGCATTTGTACAGTAATCTTTTCAGCCACAACAATTGGAGAATATTTTTGCTGAAATTATATTACTGAAATTTTATATTTCATCCTTTCCTTTCCTTTCCATT
This sequence comes from Argiope bruennichi, assembly GCF_947563725.1. Taxonomy (NCBI): domain Eukaryota; kingdom Metazoa; phylum Arthropoda; class Arachnida; order Araneae; family Araneidae; genus Argiope; species Argiope bruennichi. The sequence goes on from NC_079154.1 coordinate 66,548,346, forward strand.
TCTCACTTCTTTTTATATATATGCTAAAAATTTATAATGAAAATTAATGATACAACTTAGATTACATTTGATTTCGAGGATATGAATGACAGTTTTGGGATGCAATTATTTCCTTCAGTTACTTTAACTTTTAAAAATTTCTTTTTAGATTAGTGTTTTTTATGTTGCAACGCATCGTAATATATATTTGAATTGCATTATTATTAATAACTTGACAAATTTTTAATAAAATTATTCAGTTAATATATATTTGACTAGGCGTACGTAGGAGTTTTAATAAAAATGATTACAGTTTTTAATCAATTAATTTTAATAAAAAAGGAAATATAAAATACATTTTAAAAATGTTCAGGTCTCACATTATTAATGCAAATTATCATAATAATGTAAGCAAGTAAATCTACTCAGGTTTATAAGTGAAAAAATTCAGGTCGTGAAATAACATTCAAATAAATCCTCTGTTCCTTTATTATCCTATCTCATTTTCCATTATTATAAGATATAATATATATTTTCACAATTAATTATTGGCAAACATAACTGGTAGGTGTCTCTAAAGTCAATCTACCGGATAATATACCTGGGACCTCTCACCAAGCTACCTTATGCATGCATTTATAAAAGGATGGCATCAATGAATTTTTGCCCTCCCAAGTCAACACTACGCACACATGTGGAAGAAAAATTGACGCAATAAATCTATCTATCTATCATCTATATACTATCTATCTATACATATCTATCACCTATCCAGGACGAGAAAAAAAATAATAAACTGTAACTACCTGTATTAAAATTAAAAATAAATGCTATACAATAACTGCAGATTTCAACAAAGGAGGTTATACATTATCTACTTAGACAATGAAATATTCCAACTGTGAATAACAATAAATTAATATTTGCCTCGTTATAAGATTTTCGTCTTTCTTAGCGTAAATATAAGAATTGTTTTTTTTTCTCGCAAAAATTTAGAAAATAAAGTTTTATTTTTTATTTATATTAACGTGTTATGAATTAATGTGAATTTATTAGTAGTATCACTTTTTGGATATAAATAAAGCCTGTATATACTCATTTTTTATTTAAAAATTTAAATATTATTTATACCTCCTTTTTCACTAAGTGAAGACTTTACACCATTATTTTACTCTGTATCTTAAATCCTAAAGTCGCTGCTGTACACAGTATGGGGCACAAAACCTTTTCTCAAGTCTTCGATACTCGAACTTCATAAATAATTCTCTACAGACCCCATTCAAAAGCATTCTACCATTTCGTTCTGAGCCACTGCTGTCCTTCGAGAAAGGAGTGAGAGAAGTCATTAATCTAATTTATAAACAGAGACTGAAATGTACCCCCATAACCACAGACAGAAATAGATTAAGATCAGTCTTTAAGACTTTCCCCCGTGAAATGCCAAAGATAAAAGAGTGAGTCCTTTCCGTACAATAGTGGCATAGAAAAGTACCGGAGAAAAGGTGGGAAAAAAGTTCAGCGTTAGTCAAGTGCTGATCTTGTTCCCGTGGAGCACTGCCAGAAAATACTTTTGTTGTATTTCCAGAGAAATAAAAAAAATATGTGTTATAATAAATATCTAGCGTATTTAGTCGGTGTTTAGAAGGTGTGAAGTTTGAAAAATGCCGTTGAAATTGACAAATATGCCAGAAATATTCATATTTATAAAATAGATTTTTTTTTATTCATGTCACTATTCAGATTTATTAAGTTAAAAACACCCACAAGGATACTGCAGCCATGATGATTTTCTCAAATCTCTCTATATATAAAGATGATTTTTTCGTTTATACGTTACAAACAATAAGCTTTTGTTCAGTCTAATGAAATTTAGCACCTGTATTCTCCAAAACAAGAGGAAGCTCACTATTAACTTTTTTATTAAGTCTAAAAATCATTTAAAATATGTTAATTAAAAATTCAGCAATTTTCTTCTTTTTATATATATTTCACAGCTACATTTTTCGAAGGAATTATTGAACGAAAATGAATTGCACACTATTTTTTAACTCAAAATATTACCTTCCTTATGATACCAATTTTATTTTCTAGCAAGTTTTTCTTTAATTTTAATAATTTTTTTTAAAAAATTGATTTAATATAAAATCTAAAATAATGTTTTCTTGTTATGATGAAATTCAAATTTCATTATTCTATAAAACAATTTAACAGCGTACTTTTGCCAAAATTAAAAGTAAGTTTTTTTAGAAAAAAATGTATTTTTAGACACTAGTTTAAAATTAAGATTTTCACTTTTGCCTTCATTTCTTATTGTAAACACTTTTTAAATTTTTACGCACAATAATTTGTTGTAACAGATTCCGTTATTTTAATAGTTTTCAGATTTATCAAATAACGAAGTGAGCTTTTAAATAAATGCATTCTATATTGGCAGTTTAACAGACAGGAATGTCAATACTCCGGCCGAATAAACACATCGCCAAAAGCTTCCAGTTTTAAGATAATTGACTGGTTGTTCATTTATTTGGCCACCGGACGGATGGAATTAGAGAGAACTGTCATTCTCATTTGAACGGTCATTTCAAGAAGGTGTAAATGAATATCGACAGTAATTTCCTATCCCTCAGACTTCAATGGATTTGAACTTTATTTTTGAAAGTCAACTGAATTCAAATACTACCGAGTGTTTTTCAAGAAATAAGGTGATGTATGATGGTGAGCAATTTCTAAGTTCTACCTGGCTTAGTTTTGTTATGTGGGAAAAGTCAAATTGGGGACACAGCCTTAAGAAAATTTGGATGTTTAACACTCCAAAAAATTTATTAAACAGGGAAGAAAAGAATTTCATAGCACCTTAAAATTGAATTTTGCTAAGAAATAATTAAATAAATTATTATTAAGAAATAATTAAATATATTATTTCTCATAGAAATAGAATAGCATTTAGAAAAATAGAATAGCATTTAGTAATAGAAATGCATTTAGCATGATGTCAAACATTTTTGTATCATATTTGTTGCAAAGCCGAACTGTTTTTACTAGAACACTTTTATAAGCATGGTAAAAAAGGATTATTTTTTTTAATTTCATTGCTTCCGAATTTTTATTTTTTAATTTCAAATTTATTATCGTAAATATTATAAAATTTCAAATGAATCAAAACCAAATATATAAATTATTATGAATGCATAATTGATTATGAATCTATATATATTTGATTTAATAATTGAATTTAAATTCTAAAAATAATATTGGCAATGAAACGCTAAATATGGAATGATTAAAAAAATTCCAACGTGTTATTTGATGCAACTGTAAGACATGATTTTAATTTAATCAGTTTACTATAAATTACTGGTTTGCATATTAAAAAAATATATATACTAACAAATAAAAGCGGATGTGAAAAATTGTCTTCTATTCCTAAAGATGACAATTTTATTTTAAATTTAACTTTGGCAAAGTAAGTGTTTTGATTTTTGATGGATGTGTTTGAATTTCATCACATTGAACCAAAGTAAAGTTTAAAATACATGCATTCAAAATAAAGAAAAGAATTATACAAAAATGAAATTGATATCATTAAAAAGGTAATTTTTTGAATTTTAATATAATGAAAAAAACCACTTTTGGGAAATTATTGCTTTAGAAGATATTAAAACCAATTTTCATAGGCAAGTTATAGCGATTATTTATCTGGAGATTGTTAAGCCTAATTTTGCATTCAATAAAATTTTGTTTGATTCTTGTTTCTAACATCTTGAACTGTTTTTTACATATTTTTTTCTTTGACTGAATAAAGTTTTTAGGGAAACAGATAATTCTAATATCCGGAAATTCTACATCCTAGAAATTTTAATTATATTTTGCAGCTCCGTTAATTAGTTAAACGGAATATTGAATTAAGTGCAACTGTAAAACGAAGCTGTCTGAAACATTTGTATGATGCTTTGTTATCATTTGACTGTTGCCATTCAACTATAAGTAATAAGAGCGATTTCTATGCCACGTACGGCATATTATATTATATATTATATATATATATATATATATATATATATATGCTTTTTTTATTATAATAAGATGCCTACAAATACATAAATACATTTATATTTTCATCGCATGGAGAAACTACATAGTAACATAAGTGTTAACAAATATTTATAATACTTTATATATCAATAGCAATGCGCAGACTAACAAATAAAAATGATTAAAATCTCCGCAATATTTTTCACAGAATTTTCATTTACATTTTTACAGCAGAGTAATGGAAGATATTATGTGTACAAAAAATTATTTCACCTCTTTAACTGGATTTGAAACAAAATTCAATACAAATGGACGAGTTTGATATAATAACCACATTTTAACTTTTTCCTCCTGTAATGCGCATTTTTCAATAACTATATTCTCATACTCACGGAAAAACAGAAGCACAAACATAATTTAAAAAGTTTAGAGACTTTAGTGACATTTCAGACTTCCTTTTAGTCCCAGTCTCGATGTCAAAATTGTTGACGGATGTGGCATTCTTTTTATAACTTTTGTACACGAGAAAGTAAAATTAAGAAAAAGCATCAAATTTAGTTTTTAATGCAAATATGAAATATCTATCCCTTTCAATTGTTCTTCTTTACATAGTATATTTTCGGTAAATGAATTGGTGAACGAAATCCAGATTCCATAGATTGTAAAATTTGTAAAACTTTTACAATTATTTTTAATGTCAATTACCCTGTATAGTTTCGGATTTTATCTGAAGTTTTTAGTCGATTCCATTCCTTTTCAATTAAGTAATGAGCTTTGATAAAAAAAATATATATATATATATGTTCCAAAAGCTTTAGAACAGAAAACATTTTCACATACGAGAAAGTAAAATGAAAAAGATTCGTCGAATTTAATACTAAATAAAAATATCAAACGTCTATAACATTCAGTAATTCTTATTAAGTCAAACCTCAACAAATGAATTGAAAATAGTCAACTAAATGTAAATTAGTAGATATATATGTAGATAAAATAGAAAAAAAATGTAGATTCCATGTTTTGGAAAATTTGCAAGACATCAATAATAAACTTAACTGGCAATTGCCTTGCATGGATTGTCTGATATTTCGTCTGTATAGAACACTTTTCATTAATTCTATTCTTTTACTTTCGTTGTAAAGCAACATTTCAATTAAGTAATGAGTTTGAAAGAAAGACAGTATTGTGAAGCTCTAGAACTGACATTAATACATATTACTTGAAGCCTGTTTATGCTAATGAAAACAGCGGAAACATATAACAGAGAAACGAATGTGTCGAGGCCAGTGTTTGTTCAGTTATGATGTTACATTTCTTTTAATTTCTCTAGAGTCAAAAAATAGCTTGGAAATTTTAGTCATGGCAAGAGATATTAGTCGCTTGAGAATAGTCGGGGTATTTGTTTATAGTCGGCCTTTTATTGATTCTCCAACACTACGAATGGTTTTATGCCTCCACTGAGTATAATAATATTTCCATGAAGTCGTGTATGTTCACACTTTTTCATTAATTCTAGTTAAGATAAAGATGATAAAGATGAATCTCGGATCTTATGATGGACACAGATGTTCAATAATTTTATGTACAAACGAGGATATCGGACAGTCTGGAATCGTGATAGATAAATAAAAGCACATACATTTTCATTAGGTTAATAAAAAAATGTGCTATAATAAACCGTTAAAATGTTAAAAATGGGCTGAAATGTGAAATTTAACTGACTCTCTTGTTGAAAGAGGGTCCTCACAATGCAGATAACTAAGGATTTCAAAATATCTTAATCCGCCTATGAATTTTATTATTAGTGGAGACAGAGATAACACACACATAAAGAAGATATGTTCATAAGTTTCTATTCTAACATTTGCTTTCTGAATTTCGTAGTATTTTTTTTATTTTCCAATAATCGAATCAAACATGCTGCATCAAGAAGAAATTGTTTGCAATATGAATATCCTGATTTTGAAATTCAAGAACTTTTACTAGATTATGGCCATACAAAAGTGCAGCATTATTATGTGTGTGGTATGTGTGTGTCGCTACAGAAACATGAATAAGATTTAATATGCTACTCTGCTTTGTGTTACTCTGCATCGCATCCTTTATTTTCCAGTAATGGATTCCAAAATCAAACTGGTGCATCATTTTTATATGTTTTAGTATGAATTGGTATCATTGATTGGTGATGAATTCGAAGGATAATTCCGAGATTCGTCAAAAGTCATCAGAAGTACATACTTTCTTTTCCAAGTAGAATTTTTTGTATTATTATTTCATATCAGAAAATGAAAGTGTGTAACATTTATAATAGAATCAATTTATATTCATATATATGATTTACATTAAGAACAGTCTATAAAATTAGTTTTATGTAGATCCTGAAGCTAAAAAAATGTAATACCACAGTTTATTTTATGGTTTATTAGTCATCACGAAATTTATTAGTTGGCGAGTATTTTTATTTTTGAAAATGATTGTGATATGGAAGAAATCGACTGAATTAAGGCAACAAAGAAAATAATATTATAATTTTTATTAAAAATATTTTTTTTTGAATTTTATGATAATGCAGAAATTATTTCTGTGGTATAACTTTTTAGAAGTTATCATAGAAAATGCCAAAGTTTAATTTTTAATTAATTAAAATTTCGAAAAAAAAAATCTCTCTGAAGTGCGCATTCACACTCTTAGGGACATATATGTGCCAAATTTTGTAGCTGTAAATCAAACGGTCTGGTCTGTAGAGCGCTAAAACATACTGGAACTGATACACATACGCATTCATCTTTATTACTAATAGGAACGGTGATCTGGTTTTAGTAAAAAGCGCGTTTTTCATAAAATTTTTGAAACATTGTCATGATTAGAACTAAGGTTTAATTTCAGAACAAAAGAATGACAAAAAAGATAATAAATAAAATGCTATTATTTTTTTAACTAATGTATTTTTCTTGTGATGTAATTGTAGATATAAAAATACACACAAAATTTAAGAAATATTTAACACAATAAGCTGAAAAATATAAGGCTTCTAAAATAATATGAGCAATTTATCAAAATGACACGTTTAAAAACATCTTGAACAGCAGACAAAAGTTTAAAAATAAAAACAATATTTAATAAAATTTTTAGCAATCATTTATCCCAGCGAATCAAATGGTTGCAAAACCGAATAATTATTTAGTAAACAAAAGGTGGTAGATTTAAGAAAATTTTCGTAATCTTAAAAATTTACAGATTCTCTTATATACTACTCGAATTTAAAATTGGACATTTGTTCCTGAAGTTAAAACAACGCTTATTTAAGAATTCAGGTTATTTGAAAAAGATAAAAGAAATTTAAAATGAGTGTGCATTTTTTACTTAGACGGACACCACGAACTGTTCGTATAAGATGCCATTTCGGTTTTTTTTTTTTTTTTTTTTTTTTTTTTGTGAAGATGAACTCTTTTTTTTTTTTTTTAGACAAATGGCAGGTTGTTAAGTCTGTTGATTAGAAGTGTTGCCAAAATAAGATTATTAATATTAGAGCATTCATACTAGATAATTTCAGAATAATTGCCTTATCCAAAAAAATCAGAAGCTCAAATAAAATTGTGATTATAGTCTTCATTAATCAAAATTTGGCCCCTGATAAAAATGATATAGAACTGAATCCTTTTCAGCTCTCATGCCAAGAATAGTTTTGAATTAATGATTATTATATACTAGGATTCTAACTAACAAATACTGTATATCCCTGCTCGCTGTACTCGCCGACCTCAGAATCAAGCTGTGATTTTTTGGCATACTCCCGTTCACTCGCCATATAGCTATGCATTTCTGCTAGTTATAAGAAATTATAAATATATTCATTATTAATAGAAAATTTAAACTATTTAAATTGCATTAACTATTAACATCAATTTTTCATTCATAACTAAAACATCAATTGGAAAAATTAAAATTTTCTGATAGCAGATAGATATAGTATATGTAAATGTTAGAAAACAAGTATATATATATATATATATATATATATATATATATATATATATATATATATAATTCTAAGATGTTTAAAATTCAAAATTGAATTTACTTTCTGTATCCTATTTTGATAAAATGCATTTCATTGAAATTGATCAATATAATGTTCATAATATTGAAATAATCGTAGAGATGACTGCTATTAATAAAATTTAATTTAGTCATTTCAATCAAATTTGATACTTCTTATCACAAAAAAGATGCCGTATTATTTTAACGATATAATATTACTTTTATCATATTATTTTAGATTATACTTGAGTAATAATGATTGAGTATTTTGTGTAGCTGTACTTCAAAGTGGATAGATAAATTAATGGGAAAATCGGCGTTGCTCTTGTAACTCGAGAATTTCGCACTATACATACAAACGCTTTGCACTGTATTTCGAATACTCCGTCTGGAGTTTTTTTATCAATTATTCTTCAACGCTTTCATTTGCTTTAATTTCTTATTTTCGCCAATTTCGATTTATAATCGAAGATGCTGGAATTAAACTTATTTTTGTATATTATCCCCCCCTCCCCGGCAAAAGAAAAATTGAGGTTTCAGAGTTCCCGCAATCATATAAACAGACTGTACACACGAGCTGTTGGCAAATGACGTTAAAAATTCGGCATGATTTTGTGTCAAACTGCGCTTTTCATTTATACAGATAAAAAAAATCAAAGCTCTTTTATATTTAAAATCTAATTTTCCTAACCAGTTTTAGTCAAACTTTTCATCCCACAAAATTTGGAATTTTAAGCAATTAAAATATACTTTTACTTAATGTATTTACCTATTTTTAAGAGTGGTATTTTACTTTCACATTATTTCTTTTCTTACACTAACCAGAGAATGCATGATTTTATATTTTTTACACAAAAAATACATGCGCTTTGAATAATTGCATATAATAGAAGAAAATTAAAAAAAAAAATTTAAATCTTTTTATGAAATTTTAAGATAATGTACCAATGTCTACATTATGAATTAAACAACATCTCAGTGATTTAAATCACATAATGATAATTCATCAAAAAAATAATAAATAAAGAATCCCTTTTTACAAAGCAAAAAAATATTTTGATAGTATTTTTAATGATAAAACTATTCATACAACAGCCATCTTGTTTTTCCAAGCTTCCAGTTTAAATCTAATTCTATTACCACTATTACTTTATATTGGTCTATTCTACACATGTTTATAAAAAAGTATTTAAAAAAAATATTTCTTAACACACATTGTTGCCTTTTGGAACAGTCATGTGAAGCTTATAAATGGAAATAAACACGCGTAGCCAAATGGTTACACGATGCATTGTAGGTTAAATAATTTTAGAAGTATTATCTTCATTTTCTTTCTTTTAAAATATCTTGCCCACTTTTGTTTTTGTTGTCTTCTTAAAGAGGTCATCATGGAGATTGAGAATTTACGGCTTAAAACAGTGTTTTCATGTATTTCAAAGAGCATGTTTTAAATAAGTTTCAAAAAAATAATTATATGATAAAATATCATTCAATACTACAATTCTTTCGATATATTAGCAGTGTCTTTTCCATATGCTACCAACTAATTGCCTTTGGCGACAAACTGATTCTCCTGGAGTATTGGTTGTGTTTATTTTCAATTAAATCTCTTATGTAGTAGGACTGAATATTCATGATTAATTCAAGAAAATATTTTTAAGCATCAAATTGTGAAACTTATCAAAACCATGTAATTTTAGTAACCTTACACCTGTTCTTTTCATTGTAAGTTTGAATCATCCTAATTAAGTGAACTTCCATGACATCACAGGGAAATTAAAAATGCAATTTTTCAGATAATGTAATTTCTATTTTTCGCAATACTGAAATTGTTCTTTTTTTTATTCCTCTTGCAAACTACGTAAATATTACACGGAATTCCTCTTCCTTAAGTTTTCACTAACTGAAGGAAATCACGCGATCAAATATTTATCAGAACAATGAAAAGGGTTTGAATTTCAGTTCAACTATGAAATCTATAATCAATCGATAATAAAACTATCCCAAAAATAGTTTTCCTTTAAAAAGTGCCGAAATTCAAAAAAAGCAGCCGCGACAATTAAAATGGCATAATTGAAAAGTCAATATCAAAACGATCTAAAAATTATTTTAGTGCTACATTATATTTTCAGAAAACGCAGAAGTTAACAAAAAGTTATTATTAATGTTACTGTGTGTTAACTTCTCTTGTACTTAATTATTTAATTAAATTATTCATATGATATTTTTTAAAAAAAGGATAAACTAAATATTTATTAGATATTTAAAAAAATGTACTCGTAACTTAACATAAACATCGCAACTTGCGTTTCATAGTATTATTATTTTTTCTGTTTTAAAATATGTAGCTGTTCCCGTTCTACTTTATACATTATATCTCTATAATAACAATAAATACAAAGCTATCCTGTTTTTGTCAGCTACAAATAAAATGTGGAAAAATGCCAAAATTCATTTAATTTTAATTAATTAAATTTTTGAAAAATCGTTTCTAGGTGCATATTACCAGTTTCCGAAGTATATCTAACCCCGGCGGGGGGGGGCCTCATAATGAGAATGAGCTGCTTCCGGTATGGTGGTTGGATCTCGCCACCCTGGAGGCTACACAAAAAGGTGGGGGATATGGCTCCTCCCATCGATGATGGAACGTACTTCCTTCGGGAAGGGTTGTATCGGTCCGGTGATGGCCCTTAGGACTCAACCACAGTTCCCGCCAGTGTTGCTGTTGCGGCGGTCCGGTCAATCAGTTTTCTTTATCTGTGTGCCTTCTGGCAGGTCGGAGAGTCAGTGATATGATATGACTTCCGAATATCTGTACCAAATTTGTAGCTCTAGGTTTAGGTTAAGCTTAGGTCTTGTCCTTAGAGCACACATACATACCCACATTCTTTCACCTTTGTCAGTAGCCGACTTCTGTTAATAAACGACTTTAAGCTTCCCCTAGAGACATTTATTGATGGAAAATTTATAGTTCTTTTAGCAGACTAGACAATTGACAAGATCACCATGCTGCAAGGAGGCAGCAAGCTAGTCGATTAAAATACTTTCATTTTCCGAGTTGCCAATTAAATGTTTGTAAAGAAATACAACTTTTTTTTGGAGGATAAATTATTAAAATAATATTAATATTTTATCAAGTGTAATAAGTTATTGTCCTATAAATTTTAATACTCTTACTTATTTATTTATTTATTAGAATATTCATATAACCAACCCTTGTCTTCAATAATTTTATGTCCAAAGAGGATATCGGACAGCCTGGAATCATGATAGGTAAATAAAGGCACATACATTTTCATAAGGTTAATAAAAAAAAATGCTATAATAAACCGTTAAAATGTTAAAAATGGGCTGAAATGTGAAATTTAACTGACTCTCTTGTTAAAAGAAGATCCTCACAATGCAGATTACTAAGGATTTCAAAATATCTTGATTCTCTTCTGCATTTTATGATTAGGGGAGACAGAGATAACACACACATAAAGAAGTTTAAAATTCTTCTTAAAGAAGTACTAAGAATTGGTTAAATGATAAGCAGATCCTCATTAGACTTAAACGGGCTTAAAGCAGGTCTTTCCGCAATTTTATGTTCGGCGGGCGTCACCAAGAGAAGTATTTTTGCCCAGTGGAGTAAAAATGAATTATGGACGAAAGGGATCGCACCCGGACACAAAGGATCCCGGATGACGTATTTACTTCGATGCGAGTAACAGGCGCCGGCAGGCACTCTATTTATGAGGATGGCGGCAATGTTTTCCAAACAAAGGGAGGGCGATGATGAAATGGATGCGCCTCCACTCAGCAGCACCCACCATTTCCTTCTGTTGAGATTTCGAAAGGCAAGGCAATCTTTGTAACATCAATGGAAATTTCTTTTCTCTGGTAATTTGGTAATTGATTTTTTTTTTCTAAGCGCTGAGAATACTTATGAACTGCGAAGAAAAAAACCCGAGAAGGTTAAAATCTTTAAGATACATGATGAGGTATAATATAGTTAATGAGTTGGTTTGCTTTAAATATCTAACTTTTTACTTTTTATATAAAGTTTATTAAGAGGTAATCGTCAAAAAACTCGTATTCGAGGTTTTGACGATCCTTGAGTTTGTCGATTAACGGTAGTTCAAAAGTGTTTTGTGTTATATGGATGAAATTTGGTATGTGAACTTTACACAAAATTGAAAGCTTTATCAAATTTTGAGCGAAACCGATCCATAAAAAGTTCGTCCTGTCTGTGTAAATGTAAATGATGTAAATGCAAATGAACATGATAACAATATCTCGAAAAGAGGTTGATCAACAATATTTGTTATACAGTATTAACAATGTATCAAATTTTGAACCAAATACGTGAAAAAGTTGACGGTATGTCATTGCATTTGCATGTATATAAAGGAGACAACACAAAAAAGGCAAGGACCGAGTTAAATGAAATTTGGTATATATTTTCCTTACTAAAATTGTAGTTATGTGTCAAATTTTGTTTTTAATAGAAAAAAGATATCCAGAATGATATTAGATTATTTTCTCTATATTATGGTGTACAAAATGCTTATGTGTGGAATGTCAAAAATAAAAATCTGGTCTCTCATGGATTCACGAACCTGTTCTAGGTCCACAATTTTTATTGGGAGAAGAGGATAAAACACATTTAAAGAGGAATGTGCGAAGTAATTTCTTGGATAACAATCCTGTTGATCAAGATATCTTGACGATTTTTAGTGGATGGCAAAGTTTTGTGACACTGGAAACCCTTTTTTGTTTAATTCCCCTAGTCTTTTTAAATTACATATGTAAAGAACGGTTTTCGAAACTGAAGTGCTAATTGATAAGCAACGAAATTCAAAATAAGCAACGAATTGATAAGAAAGGGAAATTTTGTTTGATATAACTTTCGAAACAGGGGAAAAAAAATTGGCATCAAAATTTGAATGCGATATTCAGAAACTATATGATGTATCTTTAAAGTTATTATTTCGATGATTTCTGAAAAATCAATCATGCTTTTTTATGAAACAGCTTACTAAATTTAATGAACTCAAAATAAAAATAAAGCTTTGTCAGAAAAAAAATAGGTTTTAACTGCCCACATCTAAATTTCGATACCTGTCTGAAATATATTTAAAAACTAAGTTACTATTAAAGTTACTAAGTTACTATTACTAAGTTAATATATTAAAAACTATTAAGTGGCATGACAGTCTATGTGGTCCAAGACCTATAGTGCCCATATCAGCTTTCTTGACCGTGGGCTCTGGGATACAAGGCATACGTCCCGGTTAGGTGACCAGCACAACGCGGAACCCCCAGTGTTCAGTTCCCAAGCATGCCTGGTCCTCAGTTTATCGACCCACTGAAGGGATGAAAGGCTCAGTCGACCTTGCTCAGCCGAGGATCGAACCTCGGACATGTGCTTTGGGAGCACGAAGCTACGTCACCGAGCTTCCTGAAATACATTTACAGTAGAAAATTTATTCAGATAGTATAAATAAAGAACACTAGAAATATACTATAATAGAATAAAAATAATTAAAATAATAGACAGATACTATAATAATGGAAAATATACTATAATATGTGTCGAAAGCCAAATACATATGTGCCAAATTTAAAAGAAAGTTTTATGAGCTGTTTATAGTAAAGCAGGCTTGCTTTTCAGATGTCATCAAAATAATAACGTAAAGACACATCACATAGTTTCTAAATACCGCATTCAAAATACATTTACAAAAGCAGAATATATAACAGTATTCAAGGATTCTACTCCCGCTGGATTGGCGTGGTGTGGAGAGGGGGGTGCCAGCTCAAGTGTCGTCCTCGTTATCTGACAGCGGTTCAAAATCACGAGGTCCGTCCCAAAATAGCCCTAGTGTAGCTTTAAAACGGGGCGTTAATATAACTAAACTCAAGGGTTCTACTAATTGTTTTATAATGTGTTAGTATTAAGCAGTCTTCACTCTCATCGTCTTCCTATAGTTCAATTTAATTGACTTCGTCGCATCATCAACCATTTATCTACTCAATGGGAAATTCTTTGTAATAAAGAGGAATTAAAAACGATGATTTTTCGATGCTATTTATAAATTTATCAGGTTGCCATCTGTGAAAGAAAAATGAAAACCATTTTAAAATTTGCAAATTTCAATATAAAATTCTAGATAGTAAATTTTTGAAATTCCTCTTATTTCACATTAAACTTATATAAATTTGGATTAAGATAATGCCAAATATATATGTTTCGAATTTAAAATAAATCCATTATAAAGAAATCATTTATAAAGAACAAATTTGGACTCGTAAACTTATATTTTTATTTAGAGAGCAGATTATATTTTTATAACATGTTAATATTATAAATTTTTCCGATATAAAAAGAATTAGATATAACAGCAATAGTTCATTCTTTTCTATAACAACATGTTAAAACAGCTTATGCATATTAATTAAAAAATACAGGGAGATTTTCTTTAAAAAAAATAGACTTTAACATTATTTTTCTTTTGTGTATCTATTAAAATCTTGGTATGATTTTATAACTGTGGCCACGGACATTTTCTGTCGTACGGTTTGATATATTCTTGCCTCGAAAATACTCCTTTTATGTATTTAAACTGTTGTAATCATAGAAAACTTTTCATGAGTTGCAGGAGAAAATTTCGAGAAGTTACCCATTACCATGCACATGGTGACTGACCTTCTTTCCCTCACTTCTCAGTCCTCGAATCTCTTCAAACCTCTCCCTTTTTACGAGCAATTCGAGGGCGATAAAAAGGAAAGGAATTTCCGCAGAAAAATGCATATTTGCAGAGCAGTCACAAATAGCATGTGACAGAGCACTTTGGCAAATCGCCCGCGAAACTCTTGCCTGTCCGTCCGAGTAATTAATATTTTAGGTGATCCTTTCCGTTCCTTTTTTTTTACTTCTTTCACTTCTTTTTCTCTCGTCACGCGCTATCTTTCTCTCTGCGCCGTTTAATTTCCGTCCATCACCACCGACCAAAAAGAAAAAAAAGGGAGAAAAATTTTTAGAGGGTTGTGTATTGGGGAGAAAAAAGAAAGTTCGGAAATTGTGGTAGGTGTGGCATATCTGATTTAATGAGCCAGGCCGAAAGATTAAAAAGCGAGCGAACGGCTTTTGTTAGGGAGTTTTCTGTCGATGATAAGTATGCGAAGAACGCTATCTTTCGGATATTTTGAAAAAGAAATCTGTGGTGAAGAAAGAGTAATGATTTTAATATTTTGAGAAGATTTGAAAGATCATAGACTTGCCGTTTCATTTAACTTACGAGGAAATACCTCAGGGCCGATAAAGTTCTTTTTTTCTTCTCATTTACTTCAGTTGTTGGAAACTGCGCAACAGTTTAGAATTTAATCTCAAAAAGTGTAGTTAAAAAGTTTGGTTACGGACCTCGTAATTTTGAACCGCTATTAAATGACGATGACGACACCTGAGCTGGCCCAACCTCTCCCAACTTCCACACTACGCCAGTGAGAGGATGTTTGGCACCGACGGATATAACGTGCACTAGACACGTTTACACGACGGTTTTCCGGTGGAATCAGGTCTCGAACTTGAAACCCTCCGGTTCCGAAGCCGAGATTTTAATCAGGCAACCACGGCCCAATCGATTCTTCGGTTTTACTGTCAAAGAAAAAGGCTGATATAAGATTAGAGTAAAAATAATTGTGATTTTTCTACCAGTAAATTTTAACTATAGTTCGGAGAAATCAGTTATTTAATTCTGTTCGTGTTCATTCCATTCGTGCTTAGGCTGTTTAGAATTATGGAAGTAGCATTTTAATTGTTATGTATTAGTAGTTATATTCAAGCATTTTCTTGGTTGTTAACCTGTTAAAAATTGAGATTATAAAGAAAATTTGATTACTATTTGTGTAATGAGCTTAAACTTTACTTAAGCAAGAGAAATTGATCCTAACCTTAAGAGTAAGTTTAGACAGAGAAAATATTTAAAATAAAAAGAGCAACACAATGGCTGTGTCAATAAATTTTATGATGGTGTTGAAAGCCTTAAGGATGAATAATCAATTAAAAGTAGCAAGGGGTGATATCCGGCGAATGAGCAGGCCATGCTGTTGGAAAATGAGACTGATGCCCGCACATCTGTGAAATGCTGTCTTAGCAATTGCTTTACACAACAATCTTAGTGAGGAGGTGCGCCATCCTGCAAGGAACTGATGTCTTGAAGACATCCACGGTGTGGAGGTTTTGAGACTACAGAATCCCTCAGTATGTCATGGTACCGTTGTTCTATGACGGTACGTATTTATATAAATTATCTCTTTTAAAAAATGCGGTTTACAGATAAAGATAAGTAAGATTTCACCATATTGTCAGGATGTAAGGTTGATCCTAACAGCGCAGGTTTTCCGCTGCCCAAATTCGACAGCACATATTACATTTTGTTGGGATAAAAGTGCAAAATCTTCGTAAGATTTTCGTTCAGTGACATACAGCGTATCCAATACACGGGAAACAACTAGCACACTACCCGGTAGAGACTGACTACTAGCATCAACAATTGTCGTAGCGATATTTCCAATGCTAGAAGACGGGATTTGAATTCGTCCTCAATCTGGAAGAAAACCAAATTACCCAATAGTTTTAAATTTTTGTATCATTTTACATAGGACATATAGAGACATTGGATCTCTTCGTATCCGCTTTCTATGATGGAATTTTTTAATAGCAGCAGCAGCAGCAGCAGAGTTCTGATGATTTTGGTAGAACAGCCTTAGAACTAGTTTCTTTTTCTTGTAATGCGGACATGATGTGCTGAGAACTAACTAATGCTCATGCAGAATCTTTTCTTACCGTTTTCATTTTATCTAAAAGATGATGTCAATAATCATGCATCATAACGGAAATGATGTTTCACATTTTCAGTGTATACAAACCAAGACCATTTGTGTTAACGCCATTTATTGTTGAAAATTGGTACTAACATTTTTCATTTAATAAATACCAAATGCTTCATTTGAATTGTATGTTGTTAAAATTTTATCTCATTTCGACCAATAGGAAACATTCTAGAGCCCTCTGAAGTGGGATTTTTTTTTTTTTTTTTTTTTTTTTTGCGAACCCTGTATTTTTCAATGTCTATAAACTTTTTTAAATGATTTTGTCGACATAATAACACCCAGCGAGTTAAAAGTTTTTAATCAAATTCATCAGCATTTTTTTTACTGTAGTGTAAAAAGTTTTTAATCACATTTATCAGCATTTTTTTACTCTAGTGCCTTGAATTTCTTATTCAAAGGACAAGAGAAAAACTTGTCAAAATGCTGTTTTTAATTCGAATTTATTTTGAGTGATTC
This sequence comes from Argiope bruennichi, assembly GCF_947563725.1. NCBI lineage: Eukaryota > Metazoa > Arthropoda > Arachnida > Araneae > Araneidae > Argiope > Argiope bruennichi. The sequence goes on from NC_079154.1 coordinate 66,565,731, forward strand.
GATATCTAATAGTTCGTATTCATTTCTGATGTTTGTTATTTGGGAAAAAAATTCAATGATTGAAAATCCAGTTTCTATCATATTTTAAAACTTTTTTTTCTTTCAACCTAAATTTTTCAAATCAGAAAATCTATTTTTTTAAATAAAATATTAGAGAATGAGTCGCGTAAATACACGTTCGTAAAAACTTTATTACTTTTCTACACTGAATTTATTTAAGTAAAATGTATCGAAAAATGTATCATTATAATAGTGGTAGATGAATTAGAATGCTTTCTATGATTTGAACAAATTCATTTTAAATCTTTAATCATCGTACAATTTTCAAAATAATTATTCTACTGAATAAATTTGATTTCTACCAAGTAAAATCAATGCAAAATCTCATTTCAGAATTTTTTGTTGGAGCATAAGGCTGTTTGTATGTTGAATTAAAAATGCTTTTAAATTCAGTAAAAGAAATATTTAATCTTATGGATATTTTAAAATTAGCATTTAAATTAAAAAATGATCCATCTTCAATGTTCAAAATTTCGAGTCATTCTAATATTACTATCTTCTTCAGAATTCTGTGAAAGATAATTTAGAATACTAAAGTTGGTTTCAAATCATATTCAAATGGGCATAAATGATGAATCTTTGAATTAATTAATGCTGTTCTTTTCTTTAAAAACCGTATTGATAAAATCGATATTTGTGATGTTGTAAAAAAATGGATTCAATTAAAATTCCTGAAAGTAAATATATGGACTAAAATTTATTTTAAAGAAACTCAGTAAAATGTATTATTATACGTAAAAACCAGTGGGATTGGTCTTCCAAAAACTTTCTCGCATATTCTCTAAAAAAGGTTTATACCAAAGAACATCTTGCATTCCACAGGCATACAATAGTTACGAAATATTAATCATTGGCGGAAATTCAGCCTTTTTGTTGATTATTTTATTGATTTTAATCCGTTATTTGGCAATTAATCATAGTTTGCGGTTACTAACATCCTAAAATCGAATTTCTAATTTAGATGCATTTTTCCCAACTGAATGAAAGTTACAAAAGTGCTATACCAAATTTAACTCATTGCATTTTTGAGTTATTGCGTTTATATGTTTCTAGAAGTATAGACCGACAGACGGTAAACATCTCATTGGGTTTGGTTCAAAATTTGATGGATGTTTACACTATAGATGTTGAATCTGTGCACCGAACATTATCTATTTAGCCATCTTCGTTATGTAATTTTCTTGTTAAATTACAATAGTCGGACAGACAGACTTCCTTTGAACGTCTATTACTCAAAATGTGATAGAAATCTACAAATTTGGTGCAAAGACCCCATACCAAATTTCATCTTTCCAGCTAAAATCGTTTTTCAATTATCATTGTCACAAACAAACAGGCGGATATTTTTCAAAAATGTATTTTTCGAACAAAAGGAGGTCTGAAACATGGAGATTAATCAAAATCTTGAGTTCGACTTTTTGGATGATTATTATACTTTCTTTATACTATCTATACGAGGAAGTAATAAGTTGGATCTTGATAAAATTTTTATATATAATTATCATTCGTAATTTTTTAATTTCATTTTTGTGTTTTAGAATTTATTAAATACTTTTACATTTTTTTGTCTCATTACTTTCTCAATATTTCCTAACCTCTTCGATCGTATGGTGTAACACTAGACTTTGTAGGAAATGCAATTTTTCAATTTCCAGTTGAAAAGAAAATCATTTATAAATTATATACAAGATAGAAAGCGATCATGATTGTAAATTGGACACCATGAAAATATTAATATTTTAAATTGACCAAGTCATGGTAAGAACCGGCATTTTTTCTCTCTCCTACCTTTCCCCTCTATTAACTATTTAAATAAGTAGGTTAATAGAGGAACCTATTTAATAAATAAAAACTTATTTAATAAATAAAAAAGCCTATGCCCCTGAATCTATTTAATAAATAAGATGAAAATGCTTTTCCCATGCTCCTGGGAAAAAAACACAGTCTGCATGGGTATTTTTTCGTAACTGATTACCAATGTTTGCCCAATCTTTCTCCATTTTTAATTTGTTTCCCAACATAAAAAAAAGTTCTAACCAATAAAAAGAAATTCTAAACAGATGAAATCTTGATTTAAATGAAAATTATCGTTTTCAATTCATGAAATTTTACCTGGCTTATTTTGTCTACCTTTTAAATGATAATGATGCACTTTACTTTTCAAGAAGGATAAATTTAGAAAGAATGAGTGTCTGCAAACGCTTTGCGACAGTTTGTTTATTTGATAAATTAACGTCACGTTTTAAATCTATCTACAAGGGAACTATTTCAGTACGGATCTCACGTCATTTTGAATCAAATTTATAATAGGTCTGAAAAAACCATTTCTTGTGAAAGAAAGTTGTGCTATAAATGTTTTTTAAAATTCTAAAAAGTATTGGTAACATGTTATTTGAGTTTTCTATTAATGAAATTTTATTTTCTTTACGGTTCCCTATTTCTGAAATTTAATAAAAATGTCCGTTGTTACTGGTGAAGATTTTACAAAATCTTTTAATTTGCTCTGGCTAGAATAATTAGTTAAGATGATAATAAACAGTATCAGTATAAAATAAAATTCAGTTAATTTTCTCTTTATCCATATACTATGATTTTTTTTTTGTAAATAACAAAAAGGATATTTCTAGTGAATTTGATTAGGATTTTTTCCTTGCCCTTAAATAGTAGAATGAAGTGATATTCTGCCTTGAGTTTCCTAATGCTTGATATTGAGCTTATTTATTAGATTTTCGTCCGTCTTTACTGATTGGTGTCTTAATTGGATTGGCAAGCGGCCATTTTTCCATCACAAAAACTTTTGCTAAGTATTGAATGCCAAGTAAAAAAGAGAATTAAGTCAATAAAGTTAATGGAAATTGCAGCGATAATTATAAATCAGTGTTTCTTACTATCTATAAGCGTGTTGTAAAAAGAAACTATCAAACCTCTTAATTTGTAGTATTGTAATTAATTAGTAAAAGAATCTTTTGAAATTTTTTATAAAGATTACTTAAAAAAAATTAGAGACTCCAATTCTCCCTTCTTTTGAAGTCTTTCATTTTCATTCGAAATTGAATAATTGCTAATTGTTCTAGAACACAATTTAGCAAATTAATTTTTTTTTGTCTTTTAGGTTAAGTAAATCGATCCATTTTGATTAATTGACTTAATGGTTGTTTCCAAAGATTAATGATTTAATAATGTCTAAAAAAGAACTGTGAACATTACCCTTGTTACCTTCGATCTTATTTTGTACCTACACAATATAGCAGTTGTGTTTAGCTTCGTAATATTAATGAAAAGGGTCTAACAATTTTTTGGGTCGCTTTCGGCTTTAATGCGAAGGTCAAATATTAAATATTGTTTATTTTGCTTGTCATGTCTTGAGTTATTTTGTTCCCATATGCACTAATAGGTAGATCATCGGACAGTAGTTTGAAAGATCTGGTTTAATATTTGGCACAGATAAGCAATTTCAATACTAAAACTAAATGACATATTCCATCCATTTAGAATGAAGAATTTAGAAGAAAACTCAGAAAAGAAATGTTTCAAAATAAGTTAAAACATTATTTACGTACCAAAAAAAATCACACATTCATGGGAGTTCAAATGTCTACTTGAACATGAAGTTTCCACTTATTCCTATAGCTAAAGACATTTGTTCTAGATTGGTGGAAAAAGTCCAGTCGCGTCACTCGGAAACCGTTGTTGAAAGAGGAAATGTGAGAAATTGCAAAATACAATATAATCATCGGTATATAAATATTTAAGGAGCTCATCGATTGTTTTCTGCTATCATAAACAAAATTTATTGAAGAATAACAGAGGTATAATTTTCAGTAGAATCCAAAGGTGTTTTCCCTCTAGTTCATGCATCTCTAGTAAATGAAAGTCAATAGATTTAGGGTCAGTGGATATGGAGGTCCATTTCTCGCATGTATCTTATTCTTACCATAGTTAAATTAGACAGCTATTCAGTCAATTAAATCATGTATTAAATTTCTCATAATAATTGTCTAGTATTTTGAGAATCCACATCGCACGACCCGGTAATGAATTGCATTGCTTGGTTATATTTTTTCCTGAGTTAAATATGACAAACTTGAGGGTAGAGAACCTAGGGAGTTTGCAAGCAGCATTAGAAAGTAGAGAGATTCTCAACCTGATGAAGTTGAGAAAGAAATTCGCTTACGATAGCTTCTGTGTATTCGATTCGATTGATGCGACCAGTATGCAAGAGAATATCATAGTAAATTCTAACTTTATTCACTTAACGAAATTCAGTTTTGTTTCAGAATATTAATCTTTAACGCCGTGCTAACATTTAATCTGATTATTAAGCTATTTTTCTGACGCTATGGATGAGTTGCAAGCCCTGTTTTTACGACATGTATTACGGTTCATCTAGCTGTATTATCATTTCTTTTTTGATACACCTTGTAATATATAAATTATATTCCTTTGATAATTTTATATAATGTAGGCGCAGGTGAAAAATAATCACATGCTGTTGTTTCTTTTTATGAATAATGATTCTTTTATTTAAATGTTTGTCTTTCATTTTCAGATGCTGCGGTACCTTCTCGCGTGACCAGCCCGTGCCCCCAGATGGCGTTGCGGAGGAGGAGGAGCTGTCTCAGATCCCTTCCGACGACTCCTCGATGCACCCCCTCAACGAGTCCTTCGCCACCCCACCTCCCGTAGGGCCTCGACTCTGCGAGCCCTGGCCGCAAACCCGACACCTCCTGCTGCAGGGGGCGCAGATCTGTTTGGCGGCTGCCTTTGTTATGCCCACCGTCGGCCGACCATTGGCTCAGTTCGCATCCCGAATCCTGCTCAGTGCTGGATTCCTGTCTGCCGGAGCTTGGGCCGCCCTCCACTCATGCACGGGTCCCGACGTGCTCGCCTGGAACGCCACATTGCTAGTGGCCAACTGCGCCCAGGCAGCTTACATTGTCTACAGAAGGCTGCCACCAAGAATTGCACCGGAATTGCAGGAGCTCTACCTCAAAGTGTTTGCGCCCCTTAAGGTTGGCAAGGACCAGTTTAGGCAGTTAGTGAGGCACGCCCACACAGAACCCTTAGAACCTGGGGAACATTACGCTGTCGAGGGAATCACATTAACAGATCAAAGACTAGCCGTTCTACTTACTGGAAAGTAAGAGCTTCTCTTTTTTAGATGTGGCTGTTCTTCAAAGTAACTGAAAATTTAAAACAAATTGTATCTTTCTCTTTAAGAAGCAGTTTGATTTTTCATAAAATATATTGTGATCATTCAGTGTATCGGAAATAACTGCTATGTATTCGAAAAAAAAGTTATTACTCTCAAGAATGCTGCTTTCACCACGCACTTCCCTTTTCATAATGCCAGATTATAGGATTTTTCACAGATAAATTAGTTTCGTCGTTGAAGATATTGGAACTCTGATACAATTTGAACCAATAGAATAACATCTTATTACTAAAGATATATTGTCACAAAGATGTAAAGAACCACGCCCTTAGTTTAAACAAACCATTAGTTTATTAGAACAAAGCAACTCGCAACGGTACGAGACTGAGAACTTGCCCATCACTCATGAGACTCAGCTTTTATACACGTATAAAATGTTCGAGAACAATCCAATATTTAATCAGATCTTAGATAAACAATAGATAACAATTTAAATAAAAAAATTCCAATCCTTGGATGAAACACGGTTGGCTGCGATTCGAACCACGGACCATCCAATCTTAAACTAGATGCTCTGCCGAATGAGCCACAACGATGCTAGTTATTGTGGCTTATACGGCAATATTGAGCCAATTTTTGTCACTTAGCTTCCAAAACAAATAACAAATACACCTTTAACTGTTTCAAATCCTGAAAATTAGACTGAAATAGGCCTTATAAGCTTAAAGTACTATGAACTTTAATGATAACTATGGTTAAATAGATGCAACACCGGAAAATGCCATGAAAAATAATTGAAGAGTAATTTATATTTGAGTAAAATAAGATTTTGTCTCTTTCCTAAGATGCAGTTAACATATGAGTTTAATAAGACTAACTTTTAATCCTCCCTTTCTATCTGAAAACTAATTAGATACTTTGCTGGTAGCCTTTACTGTTAAATTCCTTAAATGACAATACAATTACTTCGATGCAACCAGTATTAATACTTGTATATGTACATATCTGTACATTGTAGTATACATAGCAGTGTAGCATACATATTAAGGCTAAAGTATGCATGAACCCAATGCCGGTGTAGCGATACTATAAAAGATTAACCGTTGAATTCCAACCACAGATTATAATATCAAAAAATGCTAATACATAAAAAAATACAGTACTTAAAAAAATATTGCCAGAATTACAATTTGGCACTTTTATACAGAAAAATTGATTGAAAGCATTAAACTCACTTTATCCAAGTTCAGGAAGTCCCATCTTGCTGAAGCAGAAGTGGCGTTGAATCAATAGCAATAGTGTCTTGATCATTGAAGAAATAACATATTCAGTCAAATTCTCAGTATATAGTATTGCAATATGAGAAGTACCATACAGTAATTTTCAATTAAAGAGTTATAAATATCATAAAGGTTCTTTACCACAACTAAGTAGATTGCGAATAGTGGAGGGTTTATTGGTGATATAAACTATGAAATTGCGGACATTGCAACTGCTTTTGTGATATGCTCTATCATTCTAAAATATGAGTGAAACTGAAGTAAAAGAAAAGTAGTGGCATACAATACTTAATCACTTGTCGATGTGGAGTCAGTATTTACTCCATACTAAAAGATTTGTTATTATGGGCATGCTTTACTCTTGACAAATCAACATAATTTCATATTGATAAAAAGACAAATCAGTGAGTTCCACCATTTCGAAAAGTGTTTAGCAGCGTTCACACGAGGCCATCTATTGCGCGCAATGAAAGGCCACGACTATTTCAAGAACATCACGTGATACCAACGGGACAATGGAAAATAGTTGTCTCATCGGGACAACTATTTGCCATTGCCCTATTGCGGTCACATGATCTTCCTGAAGTAGGCGTTACCTTCTATTGTGCGCAATAGTTGGCCTCGTGTGAAATTTGCTTATGTGTTAATGTTTCATTAATGCAGATTCATTCGCTGTTCTTTTGGGATGCTGTCGTGTAAGTAGCACGCTTTGTGCATGATGTTTTGGCAATTTTCTCAACGGACACTTTATTTACTGGTAGCAATCATCAGATGGACGATCAGTTGTGATACAGAAGTACTGACATATTTTACTGAGGCATCTCTAAAAATTGAACATCATTTCGGCCCAGCTTATTTTCTTTCTCTCTGAGAAAGATCATTCCCAAAATATTTGTTCTGAGTAATTACTCTCTTTTTTCTTATTCAATTGTGTTCCATGAAGTAATCCATTTAGCTACTAATCTACTTAGTACAGTTTCTGAAGCACTGTATCGGCTAAAACTAGTCGCGCATACAGAGCTTAATGTTTATTGATTTTATGATATTTGTCTGGTCAAACCTATTTTGTTACCTTAACAGAGTATTCTTTCCTTTTAAGCTTCAGTATAAGAATTCAGTTTAAGAATTCCAGTCAGCTTATCATCTAGCGTTTTCAAAAATCCTCTTTTCATTTTGTTGCAAGGCAGAAACTTCAATAGTTTTTCCGTACATCAAAATAATTAGGACATTACTAGTTCTTAATTTGCAGTTACTCTAAAAAAATACGATTGTTCTGCCAAAGGGGCAGCAAGGAAGATTTGATAATGAAAACCATTGATAAAATCTTGAAATTTCATAAAAGTGAAAATTATTGTGTAAGAATTTAAAGCATAATAAATTGGTATTGTTTTAAAAGTTTTGGTTTATTTTTTAGATTAATATTTTAAATATTACTGCTCCGTATTTGCAGATAAATGATAATAAAATATAGAATTATCATATACATTGTCTTAAAGGCTATCATAAAAAAAGAACATCTATAAGGTATTGAGGATGAAAATAAAAAAAGGCGAGCAAATGCAGTTAGGGAATATTATGATGGAATTTCCTTTACGTATAAAGATGCAGCTGCGGCAAAGAATATTTATAGCCTAATGACAACATTCAGTATGTCTGATCTGGAATGACATTTATTGAAATAAAATCCATGCATTCAAATCAGCAGGAGGAGAGAAGATTATGTTAAGAATTTTTTTTCAAACCATTTTTCTAGAAAGGACGTTTGTAAAGACAGAGAATACCTAAGCAAATTTATAAAATATAGTACCGTTTTATCTTCTTTCAATTTGCTAGAAGTCCCATTACAGGCATGGGGGAGTAAAGAAATATTTCAGCATTATATTTGCCAAAGTCTTTTATATAATGTGTTAAGATATTGCCTTTTCCACGAAGACGATGTCCAAATCTATGGCATGAATTCGTGAATATGTAGTTTGTGGGTATGAGAGTTATGTGTATCGTTTTATTTCAGATCCGGGTACGACTCTAAATATTAACATAAAGAAATCAATGAGACTTGTTTTTGATAGTGAGAATCAGTATCCATACAATAATTTTCAGTCCTTTTTATGAAAAAAAAAATGTGCAACTCTGTATTTTATTCGTCTTTGTACTATTGGTGCTTATAGAAAGTACTAAAGATTTCAAGAACGATTCTCTTTGATTTCAAACTGCATAAGATGCCAAACATTATTATTAATATCTGGAAAATCAAGTCCCGCTTGGCAGTTTTTTGTTTGTTTGTAAAATTGTATTTTTTCGGAGAAAATATTTAGATACGAAACACATATTGATTACATATAAATATTTTTCAATCTTACCTACAAATGAACTAATAATTTAAATTAAAAAGTCATGAATGCACTTAGTTTAACATGTTATTCGAACCAATCTACTATAATATAGTATTCATTTTAAAGTTTAACAATCATTACTTTATTTTTGAGCTTATGCTCAGTTGTACCATTGATGAAAATGGATCTGAGATGGAGCTAAATGAAATTGTCAGTGGGAGAGTAGATAGAAAAAGACTAATTGTTAGTTACAAAAAAGTGTTTTTGTGTATAAAATCACGCTTTTTCAGGAAAGACACCTATATAGATAAACTTAAAAGGCAAAACCTTATCTAAATATAAAATGTGGTCCAAATCGTTAGAGCCGTTTCCGAGATACACGATATATATATATATATAATAATTATTATTATTATAACAGTCAGATATGTACTCTGGGAAAATGAAAAAGTGAAGCCATATCATTCTGATGATCATAGTTTCTCTTCTAGCTCTAAATGCTTAACCCTATTATTCTTGTATTTTGAAGACATTGTCCGTCATTCAGAATATATTGAGATACTGTTTAATGTACTTTTCTAATAGGGTCAAAATGTTTTCTTCAATATGGCGGGTTACAAGTTGTTCATAGATTAATATCCTAACTTTGCAGGGCTATTAAAAGAATATAAAAAGTATAACTTAATTATTTATCGGAAATCCAAAACAACAGTTTTGGCGCAGTATGAACAAGAATGACTCTTGCGTCAACAATAACAACCAAAATAACATTTGAAAGTTTAAATTCGACACATTTTTAAGTCGCCAAGACTATGGAATCATTAATTTGGCATTCATTCAAGTGTCATTAAAATATCTGTAAAATTTTCTTCCTTACTATGAGACGATAAACCCCCGGTGGGCACCTTGAAATGAGGATGAGATGCTTCCGGCATGGTGGTTGGATCTCGCCACCCTGGAGGGTACAAAAATAGGTGGGGGATCTGACTCCTCCCATCGATGACGGGACGTACTTCCTTTGGGGAGGGTTGTACCTTGGCTGGTGATGGCCCTTAGGACTCAACCCGTCATTGTTGCTGTTGCGGCGGTCCGGTCATTCAGTTTTATGGTTTAAATCCGAGTGCTTTCGTAGCGAGTCGGAGAGTCCGATAGTTAGTTGACTTACTATGAAACGAACAGTGCAGGGAAGCAACATTACAGATTCGTTACAGCGAGCAATAAATCACATTTGTAAAACTTTTAGCGTTCACTCTAACAGCCACTCGTCTATCGCCATACACACATATCTGCAACTGTTCAAAATTTCACACTAGACATGCAGTAAATGTGGTATGAGTTGTTGACCATCTTGACATCCTTTCGTAATTCTGGAGGAATTCGCATTGAATTTAAAACATTAATTTTGATTTTTGATTTTTAATGAATAACAAGGTTGTATTTTATTATTTTTACTATCCCTACAAAGTTGGGATGTTCATTTATGAACTTCCTGTATGATATGTTAATAAATTATGCTCAAATAATGCACGTGCAGAATGTACAGCCCCACAAAAAAGTATCTTGACATTCTTCTTTCCCTTAATCTAACTACAGCACAATAATACTGTAAATACCTATCCGGTAGAAATATATTCTTTATATGCATATGAAAAAATTCTTTTTCTAAGGTATCGTCTCCATATTTAGATTTACATAAACTCAATCTTTTCAAATTGCAACACAGAATTTCGAATTCATATCTGAATTCTCTAGATTAAAATAGCCCAAGTACTTATAACGCATCATAATACTGAGCAAACAGTTGATGAGGTATAAAGAACTGAAAATTAGAAATCCTAATATTAAAAGGTAGTTCCCGCTTTCTTTTTCAATATATTTCAAATATGGCGAATCTTTGAAAATAATTCTGTTTATGCTTTAAATTACTTAATAAGTAAAACAAAAGTTACATATTTTTTTAAAAAATTGAAGCATATTTTATATTTTTAATTAATTTTTAAATTTCCAAGTTAAACATTTCAAATATAAACTCATTAAAATTTTAAGCCGGTCGAAGTTAGAACCTAAAACATCACTATTTCAAATGTTATATGTTTCCGTGAAATAGTTTTCAAGATATGTAGTAAAAACCAAAAACTTTTTTTTGGTTTAAACCAAATCTTTTGAATTTGGTATTTTTGGGGGAAATCTCAACTTCGCAAAAGTATTCTTTGGTAGAAATAAAAAAAATTGTTAAAAAGGAAAGGAAAACAAAACATGTTTTTTAACACTGCTTTAAGATTTTGCTTCTTTTCAAAATAGATGTCAGGGTGGGAGGGAAAAGATCAATGACTGTAACAAATTCTATTCTGCTTTCATTTCAAGCAAAACTTTGCTTGAGTCGCATGGAAGCCAATTATAACAGTAGAAATGATTTATAAGATTTTAAATTAATGAAAAAAATACAAAAAGGACAATTCAGTATCAAGTGCGATATTTATATAGAGTGAAAGTATGAATAAATAAAACATTATTGATAAAATAGAAAAACATTTTTTGGTTCGTGAATAATCGTGAGAATAATGCAAGCTTCATAAAATACCTTTAAAAATGAACGAGCATTTATAAAAATTTCATTAACTTTTTCTTATGTAATATGCTTTATAGTAAAAAGAGATTTAGAACAACAAATTCATGGAAATGATTTAAAGTGTCATTTGGTGGAAATTTTAACGCTCAAATCGAAAATCGAAACGCTATGACTTCATTTATATTTCAGTTATAAAGGTACATTTTAGAAAATAAATATATGAGTTTTCGTTTTTAGCTGCTCCAAAAACTCTTAATTTTAGCTTGTTTTATTAATATTAATTGCTAAATGTATTCAAAACTTTGGATTATTTTTAAACAAAGTGAATGTCTAAAAAGTTATTTATATGTTCTTTATCAAAGCATGGATATAGATTTCCTATTTAATCTTGCTAATAAAGGTAAATATAAAAAAAGTAATTTTTTTAGAGAAAAGTTAATATATAAATTTATATCTTGTCGTTAAAATTACCATATTAACGACTGAAACGAAAATTTTAATAAAATAAAATATTAATAGAATGCTATTTGTTAATTTGCGCTTATTAATTCCTTATTATGCCTTAAAAATTTTTCTTATATGTCTCCGATTATTTTTAATAGATTTATCTAAAATTTTAAAACTGCGATTCTTATTCAAGCGGAATTAGTTAAGAGACGGGAAAAAAAAAAGATTTGTTATTGGAAAATGTGAAGATTATTCTTATATTTTTTCATCATCATGTTTGGCTAAACAGCCCATGGTAGGCCAGTGTCTTCCTCTGAATTCTGTTCCACCGCATTCTACTTATGTGCGCCAGTTCTTTCCAGAATAACCAGGAAGTCTTTCTCCACTGACTTCATCCATGCCATTTTGTGTCTACCCCTTTTCCTACTTGTTAGAGGTTTATCTAAAAGAATTTTTTTTTTAATATGGAATCATCATCTTTTCTAAATATATGGTCCACTCAGATCATCCAATTTATTTTTATGAAGTTTAAAGTATCTGTCCCTCTTTAGATTTTATATAACTCAAAGTTATATGTTCTTCTCTCCAAACGTTATTGATTTTTATCCCACCAAGAATGGCTCATAGAATTTTTCTTTCGAAAATGGCTATTTTATTAGGCTTATATTTATCTAAATATAAATATGTAGATGGCCTCTTGTGCGAATGCAGTTAACATAATTTTAAAGAAGACATTTTTTTTTTTTTTTTTTTCAAATCAAATGTCATTTTTTCCATGAATATTATATTTATAGATTACGAGTAATAACAAGTATCCGGATACTTTATGACGAACTGTACAATGTGCTGTACTCTGAATCTTTCATTCAAAAGTTAATTTTAGTTTCTTTCAGATGTTAATAATTTTCTTTCAAATAATTGAAAAATCTTATATTCAGCTATTGGGTTGTAAAATTCCTATGAAATCAATAATAATTTTATTAGAGCTATCAGATACATCAAGAGTTTAAAACTAACTAATCATTTAAAAAAAATTAAGTAATTAAATCAACCAGGATCATTGTTGAAAAGGTCCTTATATCCGAATGCCTTCTCCGAGAAAATTTGTAACTACTTTTTTATGCACTTTTTAAGCATTATTTACAGTTTCAAAAACACCGCATCAAGGCGAATCTAAAAGAAAATATCATTTTCTGATAAGTGAAACTATTACAGGAGTTTCAAAAGATTATTCAAATAAAAGTATTTACAAAGAAAAGAAAACGTTGAATCATTATCAATTATTAATCAATATAATATATAGTATTTTATAACCAAATATTTCTTTCATTTCGAAAACATATAATCGATAACAAGTAAATAAACTGTTTATTCTGGATCTTTTACTGTCTATAAATTTTTACCATTTACTACAGTCCCTCAAAAAAAAGTATAAAATAAGAAAATCATTTTTTTTTTCAGGATGAAAGTGACTTGCGAGGAGATTCTTTTACATTATTTGTCGCCCACGGAGTTTGTGGATTCGCCCGAGTGGGAATCTTGCGCATCCAATACAGATAAACGCTTCCAGGTAATTTGATATGACAGAACCTTGTAAACTATACATATACGAGAGTAATATATCTTCATAATTTCCGTGTGTACTCTCAAACCAATGTACATGTGCATTATTAGCTATATAATAATACTAAAGAACTATAGTTGCGAGAAAGAATATTAGCGTGCGATCTTTGGCGATTCCTAGCAGGGATGTGACTCATACGAAAACAGCAGATTACCGAGTGTATTTTGAATTCCTTTTGTCGACCTTGGAACAAAATTTTGATATTGTACTACAACTGTAGTCAGAATATTGTATTCCAAATTTCATTTATTTAAATCTGAGTTATCCCGTTTAATGCATATAAAAGTACAAAGCAGGTCAACTCCTAGAAAAGTTGGTTCCAAATCCCTACACTTTAAATGCAAAATCTGTATACCAAATTTTATCTACAAAGTTTTAATCATTTAATGGTTATTTTGTTCACTTGTACTCAAAAACCGGATACATAGTCCGGTTTTTGAATACAAATCCAGTACCGGGCACTTCCTCTGGCTGGATTTCGTTCAAAATTTAATAGAAATCTCATAGGTTTGGCACAAAATACATATACCTAACTTCAAAACTGAAAGCATTTTTTAATTTTCACTTTCACAGACAACATAACAGATTTTTCTGTCTCGGGAAAGTCTGAAACTTGAAAATTCGCAAAATTTTCGAGGCAGAATTTTTTGATGATTATAATACTTCCTCTTTGTAGACTTATTATAGGAGAAATTAAAAATGCAATTGTTCAGATCAATAAAAGAGTTGGCACTTAAAAATTTTTGGATAAATATATTCTGAATTATATCTTGGAATTTTTCAGTATTTTAAAACGAGAGCATCAAATTTAACTGGAATGGTACAGGCTTAAAACAAAATACAGAATGGTTGATTTTTGACCAAAAAAAATTATGTTCTAGTTAATTTTTGAAAAATTCATTTAAAAGTTGAAATATTAAATGCCTTTCTTTTATAAAAAATATTTCTTTAAACTTTTTTCATAAAAAAAATCACTAAAGAATGACCAGGCATAAAAAAAATGGAAATATTAGGAATTTTTCAGCGAGCTATGTCCCTAAATATTTAAATGACGTAACCTATTTGTTTAGGTAAATTTATAACGTTTATATGTCATTCATCTAAACTAATAGGTTTCGAAATGTATCACTAACATGTAAAAACAGACAGCGCTAAAAGATAAATCATTAATAAGCTCTCACTGAAATAAAGAATCCATAAAGAAATGTACTAATAGAAATATTGCCATCATGCATCTTAAAAATGGAACTATGGCATGTAAAAAAAGGGCACATCAACAGATACTTCATGCAATGAACTCATTCATATGTTATTCCATTCGTTTGATGAATGATCGTATGTCATTCATCAAAACTGATAGGTTTCGAATGTATCACTAACATATAAAAATAAATTAGACAGTACTAAAAGGTAAAGCATTAGTAAACTCTCACTGAGATAAAAGAGTCCATATATAAAAGCACTGAGAAAAATACGACCACCATGCATTGGACTATGACATGCAAAATATGGGCACATTAGTAGATACTTCATGCAATGAACTCATCCATCATCAAATGGAAAATGCAGTCTTTGGGGGTGCATCGATTAACGACAATATTTTTACTGTGCCTCAAATGACCTGGAAAGGAAATACTGAAAATGTTGACTTTCTATCAATAATTCTCTGACGTCTACCTGCAGAAGAATAAAGTAGAGAGATTAAAAAGAAACCAACTGTACTATTTTCAAATATAGAAAAGTTTTTATAACGTTTAACTTGGAAGATGATAATAAAAAGAATATGATTAAAATTGTTGTTCTTGCTTATCCTCCATGGGTTGAATTCCAATTGAAATCAAGTTCAAGAAATCGGGAAGGAGGGGTGCACTAGCTTCTGAGGGTAAAGACCCCTGAGTACCCGAGGACAGAAATCTAACTTTAGCTCATATGAAGATGAAACTCACAATCTCGCTTGCACAATCCCTTTTTATAAGACGGGGAGGGGGAGGGGGGCTCTTTCACACATCTCACGGATAGAACACAGGGTAGAGAACAACCATTCCAGTACTCGACCCGGGGCACCCAGATCACGGCGAAGACGCGCTATTCTTTAGCCAGGAGGCCGGCTGACTAGAAAGTAAAATAAATATCCAATTGAAAAAAATTGCCCAAGTTAAATTTTTTTTGTTTGTCTTCATATTTTCAGGTTACTCTAACCGCTATCGAGCCTTGCAAGCTCTTATGTTGGGGCCGCAAGGAACTGTTAAGCCTACTGGACGGCAATCCTTTTCTGAAAGTTGTGATGCACCACCTTATAGGCAAGGATATCACGCACAAACTGTACTCTTTGAACGAGCAGCATCGGTTTCATGATAAGCAGCCGTCTCTCGCCGATTCTTTGGAGTTCTGGAGGAGCCCACCGGTCATCCGCAGCCACTCTCTGGACATGCTGCATACAGGCAGGAGGGGACAGGTCAGGTCCCTTACCTGGCAGAAACCCATGAGAAGAGAACGCAGGACGAGGTCTATAGTAACTGAGAATCTAGGTGAGTCAGACAGTCATAGAAGTTTAGAAAAATCAATTAAGTGTTCAATCATGATTATGTCTTTTAAAATTAAGCCAGATATTTCAATAAGTTTACTTACAGAATTTTGTGGATTTATCTTTGAGGATTCATTAGATATATTGTAACAAGAATTATTTTTCTTAACAAATTTGTAAAGGCAACAAAGAAATCAAAGACGCAAAGGAGATACAATTTGATAAAAATCTTCCATTGATAAGAATCTTCAGTAGTGATATGTTTTTAGATGAATTATTAAGTTGAATTTTCTTAATTGTATGACTAAAAGTTACTGGGGCTATATTTAAGTTACAAATGAAAAGATGAATTGAAGGAATTGTATTTGGATTGCAGACTCTATATAATTTAATTTCTGTTGCTTAATTGAATTCTCTTGAATATTATTTTTACAATGATAGTCTTTATTATGAATGTTTCAAAAGACGATAAATAAATTACATTCTTTTTATTTCATAATTTTGCAAATTAAATACCAATATTCTTTGGACTATTTAAGTTGTTTCGCTTGTTCGCTCAAAAATGATCTATGGAAAATTGCACTTATCTATAACTAATGGGAGCAATCACTCCCAAACTTTTACTTATAATCTGTAATAAATATACTTGTAATTATCAACCTTTCTTTATTGGTGATCAATAGTAATTGGAGAGGCTATTAATGTACAATATTTAGAAACTGTTTTGGAGATTAATCCTCTGTTGTGGTTACGACACAAGCATCAGGACATCGAATGCGCATTTTGGTTTTCTTTCTCTTCCGAACGACTGAAACTAAAGTTTAGTTCATAATTACCATTGTAGTCAAAAAATCACGTATCAGATTTCAAACATTTCAACCATTGCAATTTTGTGTTATCACTTTTACATGCTTGTGAAAGTATAGATAGACTGATGGTCAGCTCTTTGATGGTTTACTTCATGTACACTTTAGACGTTAAATATGTGTGCCTATCAATACCTATAAAATTTTATTTATCTATTTCTCTTTGGCAACGGCAAAACTTATCATGTTAAGATATTTTCGAAGAGTCAGTGAAACCAAATTTCTTCTGAATGGATTTCACTCAAAATTTGATGAATCTACAATTTTGGTGTAAAAATCGTTTGTCAAATTCGATCCATCTAACGCAAAGTCGTTTTTAATAAATTATCGTGTTCACAGACAGGCATAATTCACAAATGTATTTTTAGAATTCACGTACGTTCTAACAGTTAGATATTCATCAAAATTTCTAATTCGAAAAAAATGCTTACGTATATTATTGCAGAAGTATAAATGTTATGTTTCCCGGAGTAGATTTACAATGGAAATGAATCCAGTGTTCACATTTGATAGGATCCCGTTAAATATAGCTGTCAACTAATACATTAAGTATACATTGTTAATACATTGTCAAATAACAGCAGTTAAATACAGATGTGGTCCAACGGTTCATGAATTTCAAATTGCCTTTTCAATTACTTATTCTTGAAAGTTACTGGAAACTATATACACTATGTACGGTCATTTTGCTTTGGGAGTAAATTATTACGCTACTCCGGCATCTTCCAGCCCTACATTCCGCCACACAAGTCAAGCAAGGCTTACATCAATTAATTACGAGATGACATTCAACAGCGCCACCTGGAGTAATAAATCTATAATCGTCTTTGTATATTTAATAGATGGTACTACCACCTATAAATACTTTTTTCATGGTTCATGATAGATATCAAAGATAGAAAAAAATAAGAAAGAAAAAAATAAAATTGAGCATAAAGTAGGTGATACGATAATAAATATAAAATAGTAAATGTACTTCGTAATGAATAATTAATATAAAACACTTAAAAGTCTAATGGATAATGATTTATTCATTTCAGGAGATTCTCGCACATCCAATTTCTCAGACCCGGGTCCGATGCGGAGCAAGAGGAAACTAAAGCAGCTTCAAGAAGATGAATTGCAGAACGAAACGCCAGTCTGAACGACGAACCTGCCGTCCATTGCTTCACACTCGCGAAGGAAGCTTGTGCAGACAAGAGACTGCATTTCATGTGTGTGTGAGAGATAGAGAGAGAGAGAGAGGAAGAAAGAGAGAGACAAATGACTCTCGGTATTTTTCAATAAAACATTCGAATTGCGATGAACATTAATGGGATATTCTAACAGACGTGCTCACTGACTTTCTGAGTGCATTCGAACAATAATTTGGAGAACTCCAATGACATAAATATCGATAAATAGACTTGTGGAATGAGTGTCAGTCTCTCGCTTTGTCAGCTTCTCAACATGCGTTTTTCCCGTATATACTTGATTTTGGAAATGTCATCTATTTCAAAGTGTTCACGGCAAAGAAAAGATATTAATTGAGGGGAATAAAGACTGTATTATAGGATAAAAAAGTCATGGCATAAATCAGATAAAACTACGGAGATTTCAGCAATTTCTTTGTCTTTTCATGTACTGCATGCAACGATGATCAGATGATATTTTCAATCTTTCCCTTTTCGGCATGTTTCAATTTTAACATACTTACTATTTTTGCGCCGTTATTATACAAATTATGGTAAAAGTTTTAATATAGCTTAAATTTCCTCACATTAATATATCACTATTATAAAAATTGATGAGCAACAGCACGAAGAAAACCATAAAATAACATTCTATCTTTTTATCCTCAATAATTTTCTTATAATAAAACATTTTGGAATAAGAATACAAAATAGTACTTGATTACAAAATTTCCTGGTAGCTGCGCTCTAGTAAGAACTGGATATTTTCCTTAAATAAAAAAAATAAAAAACGCTCTTTTATTTAAAAATATCAAAAATTGCCTGATGGATATTATTTTCGTTTTGCAATCTCAAGAAACTTTTCTTTTTAAAACTGTTCCTGTACAGAAAGACGTTTTTAGTGAAAGCAATCAATCGCCTCTGGGTAGTTTCCGAGCGAAAAAGTGTGTGACTTTTTACTTTTTCAGTGATTTACGCTGCACTAACTTTCTATAAACAGCTTTTTCATATATAAAGAAACTATATTTTTACATCAATCAATTTAATTTTCTAGGGATATTGCCCTTTTTTTCATAATCTTCATGTTTGAATGCAAAGCTAGATTTTTAATTTTGTTTTACGACATTTTTGTCAAAAAATCTGCACTATGCAATTTATCTACAAATGCGTGCTGGTTTTCAAACAAAATAAATTTTTGTACTTTTTCTCAATATGATGAAACAGATTTTTAAAATTTTCATTCTGATTAATATTTACAGTACAAGAATTAATATTCTAAAATATATGGTTGGAAAAAATTTAGCAAAATAGTCTTACCGCAGAAAAACAAAAATTATGAAATAATTTTGATAAAATTTCAGTCTTCATAATGATGAGAAAATTTCAGTTATATAATTTGTAAGTAATTTTAGAAACAGAAGCAATTTTCGGTGAATTTTTTGTAATAATAAATTTTAAATATCAAGCTTTTATATATATTTCAAAAACTTTAAGCATTTTTATCTACTTCTCGAGTTTATTTTATGCTTATTTGTAAATTGAATAACTAAACAGACATTTTTATTGCACTTTAATCTTTCTCTATTCATTTGAACGTCAGTTTCTATTTCATACCATTTACACATCTACAAAGTAATTCATACAGAATGTACTAATTACGGAAATGCCTTATCATCTTAGAAACAATCAGAAATCTCTGTTTTTATCATTGAAATTTATTAAATGTCGGCCAGTAACAACAGAGAACTATTTCATAAAATATATTCGGAAGTTTTCTGAAGAATTTTGATAAACAAAATTCTTTGGAATGCCATCATATAATTTAGAAAGATAAATCTCAAAAAAATGTTAGATATATTTCATAATTTTATATCAGCTTTGTTCCTTTAGTTTTTGAATCACATGACTGTAACGCATGCGGATTGCTGACAAAGCGAGTCACTGCAAGCCAATCACAATCGCAGGAACTTGTGACGCGGTCTATGCAAAGTATTTTGTGAAAGAGTAGTAGCGAGGAGATTGTACATAGGCTGTAAGTGCTTAGTTATTAGAGCAGAAAAATCGTTAATTTTGAACACAACGGAATAACAGAGCAACGAATCTATTTTGCCTAATTTCCTGTCCCCTGATTGGTTTGGAGAGCGAAACGCACAACGATGGAAACTCAAGATAAAGGGAAATGCTCAGAAGTTTTGGAAATGTTTCAGTTTCCAAAAATAAAAAAAAAGCTTCTTTTTTCTACGTAAAACTCATTTGAAAATGTTTATTGCATGTATTTTTGGTTCCCTCAGTGTAATAAAGGAACATTTTGTTACAAGGTTTTTATTTGATTTCGAAATTTTAAATTCCCTTTTACAATGCATGGTCTATATTACTTCAATCCAACGGAAAATCCGAATAACAAATTTACGACAAAAATGGCTGCTCCACATGCCGTCTTAGGCTACAAACTGCTTCACCTAAGGCCGGATAATTAAATAGGAAAAGCAGACAATTGTTTAGAAATCCCTCATTTCTAGTGGGTAATAATAAATTAGAAAACCCACATAAAATCGAGAATTTTTTAAAAAATATTTTAAATATATTAATTTTACATTAAATATTTATTTATTTTTAAGTGTCTTACACTCGAACTCTTTCAAATAAAATTAAGTATCGTTTAAATTCAGAAATATTTTTTCAGCATTTCTAACTAATTATCTTTTGCAAGTTTTATGTTATAATATTTTATAATTTTAACAACATATGTATTTTTCTTATAATTAGAAACTTCCAATTCTATAATTAAATGACATTTAAATAATGTTAAAAAACTTTTATCATTTTAACTATCATGTTTAAAATTATTTTTCAATTGTAAATTTGATTTTTTTTTATAGGCTAAATTCAACTTAGTTGAAAATGACCCGAAATTAAATATTCTCTTTTTTTTTTCAATTTATAAAAACTTACTACTCAAAACTATTTATATTATAATTAAAATGATTAAAACTAAAATCAACAGAAAAATATCTGGTTTTGGAAGTTGGATATAGGATAGACGGCTCCGAGACTTGCATTACATGATGTTCCCTAGAGTGTTTAAAGTCCGATACTGGGTTCACCTGGAATATTAACATGTTTAATTTCAATGCAATTACTCATGTACGGTTCTCTTTACAGAGTATATGTAATAATTAAATTGTAATAGACTTAAAAACGTGTTATTTTAAAAACATTAAACTGGCTCTCACTCTTTTTACACATGGTCGTTCTTAAGGAATTCAAATTCTTTTACATCGTAGATCATCAAAAGCATAACTCTGTAGGTAATCTATTTTCTAACAGCGCGCCTGTCTTTTGAGATAGTTTATTTCCTTATTTCTAATTCAAACTGCGTAAATAATAACAGAATCTTTCTTTCTTATCATTCAACAGAGGAAGAAAATTCGATTTGAAATAAAATATTTCATGAAATTATGAAAACTGATTACATTTTATTGCGATAATCAATGCAAGCTACTGTTAAAAATTAAATGTAATAATCTATTTTTTTAATTGCACATTGCCTTTTGCGGTAGTCTAACCTCAATTTCTTATTTTTCCTTCAAACTGTTTAGGCAACAGAATCTTTTCTTCTTATTTTTCAACTTTGGAAGAAAATTCGATTTGAAATTTAATATTGATATAGCTATGATAACGGATGGAATTTTATTGCGACAATAAACATTACTGTTAAATTAAGATTTTTTAAAAAAATTAAATTTTAGAATGATGCAAAAATTGTTTAATACAAATATATTTTCTGGAGTTATCGTGGGAAAATGTCAACACCTAGCTTAATTTTTAATTAATCAAAATCATCCCCTCCCTCTCCAATGCTTGCATTTCTTCTCTCCACATTATAAATGTACACAAATTTGGTAACTCTAAATTAAATGATATAAACACGAATAAATTGAAACATACACAAAATTCTTAAAGTATGTTTTATCATGTAGATGGTCATTCTTGGCTATAAAATAATACATAAGAAAAATAGGAAGTTGTTTTTTTTATCTGTATATATTTCTTCATATAACAGATTTAAATACATTAAATTTCCTCAAATTTGTAAATCAATTTATTTAAAATAAAAAAAATACGCTTAGTCACAGCCATCTTTTTTTTTTCTTTTTATCACGGCTATTTATTTTGATTATTTTGTATAAAAGAATATTTTTAGAAACTGCAAAACTTATGATTACGTTTTAAGAAAGTTAATATTTTTTTTTTTGGTTCCAACAAAATAACCATTTTGATTTCCTTAGTCAACAAGGTGAAAGCTAAATGCGAGAATAATGATATTTATGGCTCGCTTAGGCAATCTTTTTCACGTCAGCAGTAAACAAAACAAACAATTTTTCGCGAACAAATATCATTTCGTATTAAAACTTAAAATCTTTCGAAATTATGCTATTTAAAAAGCAATCTTTTTTGGGGATAGGGGTGTCAAACAAATCAAACTTACTCCATGTTGAAATAGAAGAGAAAAAGAAGTTATATATATATATATATATATATATATATATATATATATATATATATATATATATATATATATATATATATATATATATAAGTAACCAATCTAAAGTTAGAAATATTTTGAAAACGAAACTAAAAGTTTCGGAATTGCAATTAAAAATTGTTTCTTATTCAAACAAAAACCAAAAAAGGAACAGGAAAAGCACCATAGTATTTAGAAAGCGCAAATTCAATAACTACTAATACACAGATAAACTGAGACAAAAGTAAAAAAACCTAGTTAATAGGAAAAAATCAAAATTAAACCAAATAAAAAAAGAAATCCGGCCTGAAGACTTTTTCAAGGGTCACCTTCAGGCAGGGATTCAAAAAAAGGGATTTTTTTCTGTGAAAGAATTCAGACTAAACAGTCTAATAACGATTCCTCGTGACCTGAAAATCCCCTGAAATTAGGCCTAAGAGATATACCATTTTAACAAAAAGGAAAATACAAAACAATAAATTAGAATACAACCACTAATAAGTAAAAATACAACAACAAAAATAACACAAAATAATCATATAATAACTCTCAAACTAGTAATGGAAACAAAAAGGAAAGCACATACCAGCAGCAGGCAATGAAATTTTAAGCTAATGGTTGTGTAACACCTCCAAGCTAACGCATTCAAGATAAAAATGAAACCAAACCTCCAAAAATTAAATCTCCAATTGTTTTTTTATCTATTAATTTACATAAATTAAATTTATTGTTGGCAAATAAAAATGACCAAAAATAAGGTATCTTAAACAGACATGAAATTCACAATATAATCCGATTTTTAAGGATTTTTTTTTTTGTTACAGAAATATTACAATTAAAAGACCTCATCTATCAGCATATCATAATTATTGCAATTAGATTCATTAAGTGATTGCGCTATGTGACAAAGGGTTTTTTTCCCCGTCAAAATACTAAATAAAAATATATATATATATGTATGAATTTGATTTTATAAAAAAAACTTTTAAAATTAGCCATTATAGAGTATAAAATATCTCACGATTATTATAGCTGATTTTTAACAAATATTCTTTTTTCGCTTTTATATCTTTTCTAAAAGATATAAAAAAAACACCCATTGAAACCATCTTTGGTATCCTTAAAGAAGGTCTTAAATCTTATAGAATCATGGAATGGTTCACATTAAAATAGCTCAAATGTAATGCAATATGAGTACATAAAAATTTAAACTGCATTACACCAGTCATTAACAAAATCGATCTCTTTTAAAACTCAGAAGGTTTTTTTTTTTTTTTTTTTTCCCCCCTATTCGACGTAGAAGCCGTTGTTTGATCCACAGTTCTTTCTTCCATTAATCTTCTGCCCATATATAGGATTATGTCATCGGTGAAATAATGATGCATTCTCAATAAAATCCATTTTATGCTGATTCATCGTCGGAAAGAAAATACAAACTTTAAAATCCTGCAAGCAAAGTGACAAGGCTTTTGTTGAAGAATGTGAGAAGCAGGGAAAAGAAACGACAAACATGCATCTAAAAAAATTAAGATAGTTTCTTTTATAACTACTGCATTTCCTTCAAAAAAACTGGTTGAATAAAAGATTTTTTTTTTTTTTTTTTTTTTTGTAATTTAAACTAAAAAAAATAAAAAAAATGCAGCAACTTTTTTACCGGTCTAATTACACAATGAACGGGAAAAAATAATATTGAATTCTTATTGAAAGTTATCAATATGATTACGTTAGAAAACTTTTTATTCCAATATTTATTCGAAGGAAGTAGTTAGTTTTACACTATTCATTACTAAGAACCAGTGCTTAAAGCAATATGGTATGAACTGAATGATTAATATCCCAAGTTTTTCTTTAGGTTTGGAGATTTTTGACAAATTATAACAGCTATTTGTGCTATCTGACCCCCTTCCCAACTTCCATTATAAAGAAATTCACATTTCTAAAAGCCTGTTGTTTTACATCCTCAGCAAAGAACTCAAATTTAATATCGCTAAAAAATTGAATTAATTTAGTAATCTTTGAAGTATCAATAATCTCCATCACGACTTCTTCAGTATAACAGGAAGGGCAATGTAGAACACAATATCAAGACATAAACAAATCGGCAATTACCTGTCTTTTTTTCTTACCTATATGAAACGAATTGATTCTGTTCTTAAATTAAACTGCCGATGCTACCAATTAAGACGGCAAATAAGTTTTTTTTTTTTTAATGATACACGAATGGTAGAATTTATGTTATATTATTCTTGAAGGAAAATTTAAATCATTTCGATATAGATTGTTTTATTTTATAAAATAGCTGAAGTTTCAGCCCAGACTCACTTCACTTAGTCCTCGGAGACATGCAAATTTTCTATACTGTGGGCAAAAGTTGAATGGAATCTGATACTAATCCTTATAAAGAATCACTGCTGCACCATTTGAGAAAATAGGAAGCCTATTTTTAGTTTGAAACTATCTTTTAGGAGCTCCTCGGATTTAATGTCTAAGCATAAGTAGCTTTCATTAATGAGTATTCCTATATATTATATTTATATATTTCTTCCTTTCAAAACTATTGTGCAATTTGCCAACTTAGCAATTAATGATAAACTTTGATAAAATACCTTCTCTATTTTCATGAGCTCTTGAAAATATTTTGACCGAACTAAAATTATTTCAATACCTAATGAATCGTTTTCGTTTGACACTTCCATATCTTAATTTTCAGTCATCTCTACAAATAAAAATAAAAAAAAGGGGGGAAAAAAGCTTTTCATCAGATCTTAAACTATTTGATATCAAATTGTGATAAATTTATATTTGGGTTTTACAGCTTTTGCATATGACACATGATTACATGCACAATATTTAATAATATGGAGAAAAAAAAACCTCTTTTAATGCTAATGAGAGGAATATATAGAAATATGTATAACATGACTATGATACCTGCATTTAGAAAGGAAATTATTTTCATTAAATATTAATTTATAATGATGCAAAATAATGCCTACATAAAAAAATTAAATTATCCCACTGAATGTTTTCTGCCAGATTGATTAGATTTCTTTTAGTCACAATGAAGCTTACTGAAAATAACATCAAATATTTAAAAGTTTTATGTGGGATATTTAAGGGGACAGTGGACATTGAAATAAAAGAAAATATGAAAATTTATTTGTTTTATCATCAAAATATATGTTTACATTTAACTAAAATATCATTATAAAATGTATTACACAATGCAATGAATACTTAAAGGTCACGAAGAAAAAACATCTTAATGACTTTCCACAAAATGAATTCTAATTAGATTTAAATATTTTTTGAAATGTTCAAGATATCTTAATTTTTGTGGAATTTAAATGAAATTGATAATAAAGATTTTGGTAAAACATTAAAACAACACAGGGGCATTTTATAATTCAATATTTTTTAGATAGTTAAGAGTCAATTTTAGTTCAGAAAAACATAAAATTTTTATGAAAATTCAGAGTGTGCATAAAAATATTTTTTAAAAAATTAACATTTAATTGAAATTACAAAATCATACACAATTTTGTTTCAAATTAAATAATATAGCATTCTAAAAGAGAAAAAAAATAACAGAAAAAAAATAAAAATTAAGTCGCCAGGAATATTTTAAATTTTTTTTTAAATTATACCTCTTCTAATTTTTTAAAAATAAAATATTTTATTTGAAAGATATTTTTAAAAAAAATATTTGATGTATCTATATTTTAATACATATGCATAAGATTTCATAACCCTAAACGTATAATTCGCAAAAGTGCCTATTAGAGTCTACCATCCCCTTAAAGCAAACAATTTTTTTTAATGTTACAACAAAAATATTTATGTTAGAACTTCTGAAAGCCCATGAAAGAACTTGAATTTCGAAAATACCAAATGAATTATTCCATTTGGATCTTCAGGATCCAGAATTAAATTTTCTGGTATGGCTAGTGTTTCAATTTTGTTTTATAAAATTATTCTGCGGCATATCTTGAAATATTTAATATGAGTAGTGAGATGATATTTCTGCTGTTTTCAGATTTTTAAGAGTATGTTTCATGAATCATAAGCATACAGAAATATTTGTAAAGAATGATTAGAATAATATTAAATTGTTTATAATAAATATTACTATAGCAATATCAACAACATTAAATCAGAGCTTTCCCACGATTTCTGATAGTAACACAGTAATGAAAATGTTTATAAATTTTGAAGATTGTATAAACTAATTTAATATTTATAATCACTGAGCCTATTCAAATTACAATGATTTTCATGAACTCAAAATCTGGTTATTTACATTCTCCTTACTATTGAATAGGGTCTTAAATAAAATCAATTTTTCTTTGAACCTATAATTCCTAATAATATTTAATCTATACTCATCAAAGTAGCTTATCAAATATGAATATTTTTTTATGTAATAGTAAAGAGGATAATATATTTACTAGATATATTCTTTATATATTGCAACAATGTAAAAATTTCAGCATTTTCACAAATCAGTGTGTGTACAAACATGTATTATTCTGATGCTTAATGAACATAGTTTCATTCTGTTTGAATAAATAATATAATTAATGAATTTTTATGAATAATATATTAAATTTTAAAAATGAAATTAAAAATTTAGCAATTCCAGAAAAAAAGAAATCAATTTTTCATGAAAATGAAAGGAACGAATAAACCTTTGATGAATATTAGACAAATAATCAAAATAAAATCTTCACCAGAAGCTCAGTTAAAAAAACAAAAAACAATTGAAATAAATTTTTCTTGAAAATCAAAACAAGCACAAATATTTAATAACAAATTTAATAATGCACTATTTTAATAAATATAAATTCGTTATAAATTGTTTGATTATAAAATATTTGTTTCATAGAATACATATATACCACACAAGATTTCTTTTTATACACAGTTAATAAATATATTAATCTACATGAGATTGTTTGTTGGAATATGATGCTAATCGCCTTCTGTCTATGGCTGAAGACACAAAACCACCACCTTGACCCTGATATTTCTTTTCAATAACCTATACAAACATCGATTTAAAAATATATAAATGCAATGAAACAACGAATAAATGCAACATTAAATCATAGAATTACGAAGGGTCAATATAACTACAACTTTAAAGCAAAAATATAAGAAATAAACATGCTTGATTTACAGCATATTTAATTAAAGTTAGCTATTCTAGAACCAATCTATATACATAAGACACTAATGTATATGGCACAGAAATCTCCCTTATTACTTCAAATGGCAAGTGTCAAATGTCAACAAACTATCATACAAAATTTTGACTGCTTCATTCACTGAACATTTTTATAAATGCATTTAATCAAACACTAAACTAATTAATGGGGCTATAAAATATTAATAGAAAAGCCTAAGAGAGGGGTCATCAAATACTTCATTTAGTAAGAAGAAAAGACAGATAAAAGAAATCAAGAAATAGGCATCAGACAGTTGAATTGAGAGCAAAAATAGGTCTAATAATCGCCAGATAGATAATCACTATGATGGATTTATGATTAAAGGACTATTACTAATGGAGATTGATGGTCATTCTTCCAAAACTATTATCTCACATAAAGAATGTTTGCATTATCATTAAAAAAATACAATTTAATGGTATTAATTACATTTCTGTATATTTCCCCCTTATTTTTAATAACATTTCTTAATTTAATAAGCAATCTACAATATTATGCAGATGTATCAAAACATTTAATCACAGGCTGTTGCTAATATTACAATTAAGATAAAATAATTGCTGTCTTTGAATATTAACTCTGAAATAGGATTTTCACTTCCACTTTTATTTAATAGTATATACACTTTTAATTAGCACAGTAATTTTGTTGTTGTTGTAGAATCTTATCAAATAAAAAAAAAAAATTTAATATCATAGCTAAGCTATTTTTTACTTATTACAGAATATAATTTTTTCTAGATTTCTTTTATTTTAAAATGTTTAGTATAAGAATTGATACAGTAGAATTAAAATTATTTTAAAGATTTATATAATGGGTATTTATTATGATGCAGAAACCTTAGATAAAATATCATTTGATCAAAATAAACCAAATTATTTCATAAAATATTTCACAGTGTCAGAACAGGACCAAAGAATGATAATCAATGTATTTCTATTTGATAAGACTGTGAAGGTTTCACCTAATTATCGAGATTTCTCTCCTCTATCATCAGTTAGAAGATAACAACATGCTTTTGAGTTTCATGCAAAAGCAACATGCAATTTTCAACATGCTTTTTGTGTTTTAGAAAACTCAATTTGTATTTACTCAGGTATTTAAAAAATTAATAATATTATTATTTGAGGAAAATATTTAACATTTGTCGATTTTGCTAATAAATTTTTAGTACATTTTACTTTTAGATTCTCCATTAAGAAACAAGAGATTTCTTAAATTTTTAGAGGAGATTTATCACTGAGCATTTGATTATTATACTGTTTGACTTACAAACAGACAGACATTCTTGGGTTTTACAAACTATAAGGCAAATTTATACAAATGCAAGTATCATAATAAAAGAAATTAGTTAAAACACTCCCTTGTTTAATTTCTTAAAATGTGTTAGAGATTTTGTTCTTTTTGAAAGTGCTTTAATTTTAAATCAGAAATTTCTCTAAAAATTAATCATAATTTCATTCTGAAAAAAAAAAAAACACACCAAATAATTAGTTATAAAAAATTATCCCTTTTTTATCAAATGTTTTAAACTTTCTCTAATTCTTATTATTAATAACATTTAGTAAGACTGAAATCACTTGTTCATCCTTATTAAATCATTAGTAATAATTCAAAATAGATCAGAGCTATTTGTGGTTCTCTCTACAACAAAAAGTATCAAATTACCACATACTTATATAACATAATTTAGAAAAACATTTTAGGTAAACTTCCTTTTCCACAACATAAGTATTTAAGCATTAAATTATCATTTAAATAGTATACATGCACATTAAGCCGAAAATTATGTTTGAAATATCGGCAATCAATTACCAAATCTATAAAATATATTTTACTATAATTCATGTCATTATAGTGGTTTTGGATTGAATAATTCAAATAACTATAAAAAATGTGATAATTTTGTGATGTGATAAAAATGTGATTCTTTAAAAAATTTACATGACTAAATAAAAAAAAAATCTTAGTACATCAAGATAAAATATAAGAGAAAGCATACTTTGATAAATATTACTGGGAAATCTAGGAAAATTTAAACAATCATGTAAGATACATTATTGAGAAATTAACTTTAAAATATTTTTACCTTATCAAAATATCGACTGAGTTTCACAGCATTGCTAGATCCTGGTGCAAATGAACGAGTCTGCCTGCAATCCTACATAGACATAATATTTATTATTGAAATTTGCAGTTAGAGAAGTCAATAAGGAACAGAATTTTCAATGAAATCAATATCATTATAGTAAATAATGATGCATATTAGGATATAATATCAAAAATGGAGGGAGGGGAATAATAGGAGCGGTTTTGTGAAAAGTCAAGAATACATAATTGGGGAAGAAACTTCCAAAGAGGTGGGGATCAATTTCTTATTATAAACATATTCTATAAAATCTTACTAAATGAATAGATGCAATTTCAAATTTCCGTAATTAATTAAATTCTAATTTGTTCATTTTATTTCTTTTAAGATAAACTTAAAACATTAGATTTTACATTAAAAGGAAGACAGACATTTTTTTTTATACAGGCTTTAACTATGATCAGGCAGATAATAGATAAGGCTAGCATTCTAAACACTGTTGACATTTATTAAAAGAAAAAAAAACCCAACCTTTTACTGATATAACACACTACATAAATATACCAGAAATCATAGATGCAGTGAATTCTCTAACAATGAACAAATCTACATATCGACAGTATCCTAAACTAAATTATCAGTAAAAGCAGTTTCAGGATTTCTAACATATTTTCACTTCTCATAGTTTTCAAAAATATTAAAATTTCTACCATTGAAGAATAAAATAGAGAGAACTTAAATACCAATAAATGAGCATTATTTTATATGAAACAGAATGCAGTTTCGAAGACAGTGAAGAGACTTTTGATTTCATGACTTTTTATTTCATCTTGGAGAAGAAGCATTATTTACAAGCAGGAGCGGCGAGCAACACACACAACACAGAAAGAAACAAGGAAAAAGCTCTTGAACATTTTATCCCTGGTCTTATATAACCTGAGATATTGATAGGGAAAATATTTCTCCACAGTGCTTATATACAATGAGATTTCGATAAGGATTTTCGCTACACGCGCCAACAAGGCAGGGGAAACACAGGGGTCTTTTAAAAAAGAATTTGTCACGTCAGCAGTACTTTGTCCCTTCACTCGGGGTGTGGAAAAGTTAGACTTTTAGCCAATTCAGCAATTTTACAAAGCTTCTCTTGAATTAATTAAGTACAGAAAGTGGAATTAGATCAGGAAATATGAGAATATTTTAGTATGAAGTTACTATGGGCTAAATTAAGATTAAACCTTGGAAATTAATTAAATTGAAATTAGAGTTTAAAATATCATTACACACACACACACATAAACAAAGAAAAAAAAACAACCTAAATTATTTATTTTTGTAATTTTTTTATGAAAAATAGCAATATAATAAGTCTTTCATAGAAAATTTCCCAATGTAGCAATGTTCCTAGTTCCCACTTTAAGAAATTTCAGAAAAAACATAACATTCCTGTTCACATTAAATATAAAATTTAAAAAGTACTGCATTTTTATTACACACCTCTACTTTAAAATTAACAAATAAAATAAACTTATAATTGAAAAATTCAAATGGGAGAAGGAATATATATATAATAAATATCAATAAAATATATGTGAAATATATATAAATGGTTTCTATCAAGGTTTATTCTAATGATGAATGGCAATTTAGTTCAAAAAATAAATAAAAGAAAACAGCATATTATACTAACATCAACTGTCTTTTCTATAAAAATTTAGTATTTTTCCCCCCTCTAATAACAATTTGATCTTCAAATTAATAGTGATGTATGAAAATTTGGAAAATAGAATAGAAAGACTATTTTCTTTATTTACTTCTATAA
Source organism: Argiope bruennichi (assembly GCF_947563725.1). NCBI lineage: Eukaryota > Metazoa > Arthropoda > Arachnida > Araneae > Araneidae > Argiope > Argiope bruennichi. The sequence goes on from NC_079154.1 coordinate 66,597,425, forward strand.
ATTTAAATTGTAACTAATGATAAACCTTTTTCTAAAACAGTATACATATAAATAAAGCATGGAAGAAGTTGCTATACAAAATAACTGATCAAAATAAAATCTCATAATAAAATATAACATATAATTTAAATAAAGAATCATCTTTTTCTGGCAGCATAAATAAATTTTAATATGAGTTTAAACACTCTGACTGCAACTTTCACTATTTTAACTGACAACTAATAGTATATTGAGAGTAAGCAAGCAAGGTGAAAATATATATACATGTCACATTTGGTAGAACAACTTTAAATACAGAGGAATTAAGACTTAGAACTGATTGAAATACCATAAAAAATTCAATGATCCAAAAATTCATACAAAGGAAGGGGAAAAAACTACCTTTAAAATAATTTCAGCAAGAGAAATAAGATTTAAAAAAAATTTAAATAAAAGAAATCCTGTGGCTTCATCTCCTTTTATTAGTTCTATATGCATGTAAGAAAAAAGAAAGTATATACACTTTTAAGCTGTATAACAATCGAAATTCTTATAATCAAACTCTTAAGAAGAATAAAGATCCTCAACTCCAATTAAAAATAACTTAATTACTATTCTCTAAAGTTTTCAGATAAACAATATCCTTGGTCTCATCATTTGCAGCATATATGTAAAAACTGAAACCACTTTAGAGTTTGGAAAAATATATTTAGTCATGGCAAAAACAAAGTTTCTAATTGATACTGACAATTTTAAGAGAAAACCTCCTAAAAAGTTGTTTGGTCTCAGATACTTAATATTTCTGTGATGTAATAACATAGGTAGGTATTTTAATATCATACCTTACTAAAAACCAAATTTCAATAATAACAGAATTCAAGTAACGCCCAAGTAAAAAATTTTCTTTGAGCAAGATACAATATGTACTCAATAGAATATCAATGTGCTGGAAAGTAATTACATTATTTAAAAATTTTGCTGAATGCGCTTATTTTCAGGAAGAAAAATTTTTTGGTTTTGTGACAATTTTTGCAATTAGTATTCATAACTCCTACTGTTCAAATTTTCTACAGAGTTAAATATTCAAAATTCAATGTTTCAATTTTAAGTCAGAAAGATATGACAATAATAGTTACGAGAGGAATAAAAATGCCTGAAATTCTAGACATTATGAAATCAAAAAGAAGCCAAAAATCAGTAATTTGTTACACAAAATGAAAGAGCCAATTGGCAAATTTTAAAAAAGTACGATTTTGAAGATAGTAAGATAAAATATATAATAATTAAATAAAAATTGAGACATTTATAAAAAAAAGCACAATCAATTCTTATAAAATCTAAATTTGCTTATTCAAGTTAAAAAAAAAATAGTAAAACAACACATTGTTATGATGATTGGGCAAAATAAAAAGTTGTGCTAAAATATGAGATAAATGTAACCAAATCAGTAAAGGAAATTAGAACAATTTTAAATGACTATATTTAAAGAAAATTATTGCACTCGTGTATTATTATAATATATCTTATCTTGCTATAAAATAATAAAAAGAAAAAAAAAGCTGAAAAAATTTAAAATAGGTAACATCCTCAAAGCATAGATAAAATTAAATAAAATAATTCAACAAAGAAAGGAATTGTTAAACACCACTATGCTTAAATTAATTTTGAAAAACTGATTAAAGAGTAATAATTGTTCAGAAATGGAGTTCAATCACTGAAATGTTAATTTTTTTTTTATTGAAAGATGATGTAAAAATAGTTTATTTTATTTATTTATTTATTTTTTGCAATGATACGATTTGAAGTTGTGGCACAAAAACAAAATCTTATGCTTTCTATCCCCCCCCCTTATGCCAGGGACAGTACAACTTTTTAATAAAGTAGCTAATCCTTTTAGATCCTAACGAACATGCACACCAAATTTCATTCGATTATATATATATATATATATATATATATATATATATAATCATAATATTAAGCACACAGCAAGTACTAAGCAAAATTCAATTTTATTGGAGAATAATTTCAAAAAACAATTCAAAACTGAGAATACTGGATGAGTTATCACTAATAATGTTTACAAAAATATATTTATTCTTAGCTGTATAAATTGCTTATTTAGAAATGAAAAAATAATGTTTATATTTAGGAAACTATAGTAGACTCTCTCCAGTCTAACAAATATGGGACTGGACACTAATTTATTATACACAGCATCTAAACAATAAAGAATCCTTTAAACATCACTGAATTGTATAATGATATATTTTTCTACATGCAGGAAATAAACTAACAATATAATAAAGAAGAATATATATTAAGATATTGATTTGGAGCAGATTAATCAGACAAATAATATACTGACAAGGGGAAAGTTTCAAGTTTAAACATGAAAGAATGGCTCATCACCAAACATATCCCAAAAGGAAGGTTTAACTAGTGGGAATGTCAAAGTAATGACTGTCAGAGAGAAAAAGTCTTTTATATTGTATATGATTTTTCATAAATCTAGTTAAAAAGTAAGAATCAATTTTAAAAACATCAACATAAGAATGAGTTGACATAAAATGATTTAAAAAGTCATTTATATAAGATAAGGTAACTGGTCACAAAAATTTTTTGTAAATGTTTCTACAACAATATGAGGGCAAACAGGAAAAAAAAAAAATGACAGAATGTATTGAAAATTTATGAAAATATTGTATATCAACTTACCACATAAATTTCATCAGCACCACATTCTTCTGCAATCGATGCAGTTCGTTTAGTTCTTCCAGGAGGATAGACTTCCATTGCAAGATCTTGTTTTGTACCAATTACAAGAACTGGAACAGGATTATCAATGAACTGCTCAGAATCGTAATTATACCTTCAAAAATATAATAGTTTAAAATGATTAAATGTTAAGAGAATATCTAATCAAATTAAAATTCAGAATCTTTCTCTTTTTGAGATAGAATCTTTACAAAAGTTCAAATTTCCTAGATCTTAAAAGGCAAGACTGTTTTAAAATTCATGAATGACAAATGTAACTGAAATAATAACTTATATTTAAAAAATATATATATTCTTATTGTTATATAATACCTCAGAATAACATAAGGAAAACTATGAAATAAAAATCAAAGAATCCTTAAAAATTAGATAAAATTATTTATAATTTTATAAATATTAAATTGGACGGAAATGTTTTTAAAAAATATGCATAATAGTCTACAAAATTTTGATATCTATTTAATGAATACTGAGACAAAAGTTTTAAAAGTGGTTTTCTGAAAAAATCATTCTTATTTAGAAAGTTAAATTGTAATTTCAATTAAACTGGAGCAATTCAGTAATTTCTTAATGCTTGGAAATTTTAGTCTTTTAATACATATAACATCTCATTTTCAGAATATATCTTTGAAGTAAACAATTCAAAAACAAAACATGTTTTTTCTAAGTTTCTAAAATACTGTCCAGGAAAGTCTAAGGAATATTAAAATCAATTAAGAATAAAAAGAGGCTAATCAATGATGAATGGAAATGTTTTTTATTGTTGTTTATTTTGGAGCCAATTTTTTTTTAAAATTTTATATTAGAATTTTTTGATTAATTTCCCATAATATGTTACACTGTTACCGTAAAATTAAAACTATTTTCAAATTTCATGAAATATTTCACCATTTTTTTCTTACTCATTGTTGAAAGATAAAGAAGAAGAATTCTGTTTAATATCCGTATTGTTTATAAGATGAATAAAAAAGTGAAGTTACTATAATATAAAATTTAGATGATAGATGAATCATACATTTTTGTTTTCAATTGTGTTATGATGTCATTAGATTGTTTCCATTAAAAGGGTTTATATACACAATTCAACAGAGCATATGCAAGACAATTAAAATAACATGGCTTTAATATTAGACAATTTGGTTGATTGATGGGCATGTAATACCTAACCAATTTATCTGAAATAAAATATAATTAATATTCCTAGCGAATGACCTTGGTTGCCTGAGGTAATTAGTAGATAATATCAGAAGATAAAAGCCTTAATAGAAATTATGACTCCTGATATAATTATTTTTTAAGCATGCTAATTTATTATTTAAATTATCCTTTTCAAATGAGATATTTATAATTTTTAAACTGAAAGAATTTAATTTAATTTAAATCCAACATTCAAAATAAAAACTAAAAAGTTTTAACCAATTAAATTACTTTCAAGAAAACATATTTAAATATTAGACAAATATAATTTTGTTTAATTGTTTCATACTTTTTACAAGCAAGGACCTTCATTTCTTTTAAAAGTTCAAACAGAATAAAAAACTTTTCCTTATTTTATTTAAAAGAGAAATAAATTAGTGGTAGTTGTTTGTTTCAACTTTTTAAAAAGGGCAAAAGCAAAAACATAGATAGTCTTAAATATGCCCATATATATAAAAATGAACTTACCAACCATTATTTTTCTTTCCTGGATTATCTTTAGATAGAACTTCAGCAAGCCACTTCCTAAGATTTTGTTTTGATTTTCTATTTGTTAAGTCATGAACTAAAATAACACCTAAAAATGAAATAATTCAAGTTAAGAATTCAAAGTTATACATATACACCTTGAGCAAATTCATTTTACTGCATACTTTTATAAAAACAAAGAAAAACTGATATATTATTTTGAATGTCTTTATATTTAAAAACAGAAATATTAGCGACATGTACACACACAAATGGAACAATTTTATAACATTATTATAGAAAAAAAAAAAAAAAAAAAATGAACTTTTTAAAAAAAATTTTAAGGATTTTTTTTTAATTCAAAAATTATAAAATTACAAATTTCAAACATTAAGGCGTAAATTATAATTTTAAATAAAATATTTTCACTGTTAACATTAAATCCATTATCATTTTCTTGATTACTACTTCTAATTGCTTTAAGTGAAGAGTACTAAGAAGTTATGTTTATCTATCAGTAAACAAGCCAAAAATTACAATTTCAAGAGGGTATTGTGATCATACATCCTTAATGCTTTTCACCATATGGCTGTTATTAGTAAATTTCATACAAACTGCTATTAGACCCTCATTTCATGTATACATTCATACTTTAGCTGAAACAAAATTCATTTTAAAAAAAAGTTGTCCCAGAAGAATTTAACTTTTTGATTAGTATTTGCCAGAATAAAAGAGTATGAAAAATATAAAGCTTTGTTTATATTTAAGAACTGAAGACAGTGCACCTTTAAAATATTTTAAATGTACAGTTTTAAAGTTGCTCTATTAATACCTAAAACTATTTGAATCTTCTGTACATGGAAAAATGCTATTCTTTTCTTCGTTTTTAACTAGCTTTTACAATATTTTCTGGAGTGTAGCACAGAAATATAATAATAAAATACCCATTAAAACAGAAAAATTATTTTATCAAATTTATTCAGAGTGGCTGAAAAAAAGCTTTCTTATTACAGAAATTAATAAAATGTTATCTTTAAATTATTAATTGCTTTAACTTTTAACATTTCTTTGTTAAAATGATAAAAAAAATCAATATTGATTATTTTAAGAGTAATTATTGATTAAAAATTAATTAAGAAATTGCAAAAAAATAAGCTATTTAATTACTCAGCAAAAATTCCAGCGAAATATGGACAGAGAAAAAAAATTCTTATATACAAATACTATAGTTTATAGAATATATGTTTAATAGTTTTTTTATGATTAAGTATTTTAATTTTCAACATTATTTGCAAAGTTGATCTGCCAAATCTTTAGTGATCAGATATGGCTCAACAATATACAAAACATGCTTATAAAATGGAGAGAACCTCTATGATTCCGTTTAGGAATAATTGAATTCATCATGCATGTTATGGAGCAATACTATCTCTAAAGTGATTAGAGGTGATTACAGACTTATAAAATTAGCACTGAGAAAGGAGAGAAATTGTAATCACTTAATGGTACAGCACATGTTCTAGCATGCAAGTCAAGGTACAAAACTTGCATCAACCATATTTCATTCACCATACTTTAAATTATTGAATTAAAAAAATGGGTGGGGGGGGGGGGGAGAGAAAACTTTCTCTCAGTAAGCTGGAAGGCAAAGGTAAATAGATTCCTTATCATCCACTGTTTTAAAATTCCTATCAATACCTAAACAGAAACAATAAAATAGTACATTTTGAAGCACATATAATGATTTATAGTTATTGTATAATTCAGTATTTTATTTGCAGAAAAATAAATAATTTAAGGTAACAATTATAAAAATTATATATAAATATAAATTTGTCTATATTGTTGAAAAGCTTTGAAATTTTTAAGCAAATGTCAAAGGTTTGTAACAGCTATCAAGACACTCAAAGATTATTTTTGCATTTTAAATATATTTGAAGGAATAAATTAAGTATCATTTGCAATTATTCTTTCAATAAAATTCAGAGAATACTATTTTATGTTAGAAAATACAAATTTATCATTTAATTCTTTTTAATTATACTGGATGAAAAAAATGGCCTGCTTCACTTAATTAATATTGGAATTAAGATCCTATCTCTTGTACTTTTGAATATTTCAATAACAATTATTAACTTGTGCAAAAGGGAATATACCATCAGATTTTCTTCAAAAAATATTCTTTGGTACTTGCATATTAACTGTATTTGTGAATATATAGAACTTATTGGTGAATTGCAGGCTTAACTGCATGCCCGTGGCAAACATAGTTTATAGAGTAACAGATCCTTGGCAATTAATTGCTATTATACATTTAAAATAAGTACCCATACTTGAATAAGCTATGGTGGTTATCTTTTAATACATTATGCTCCCAGCAATGCAATTGATAAAAAAATAAAAGGACCACCATATTTACAAATGCTCCGGAATAACATATGCATTGAATAACAAAACTTGTATTTATTGCAGAAAATATGCAGAATTTTACTAAAAAAATTATTCAGAATATAATGAATATTGCAAAATGTAATTCAAAATTCAAGCAACAACCTATTTTTTGCTTTGATAATGATTTTCTCTAGGTTAGTAAGCTGATTAATCACTATAAAAGTCAGTTCCATGATAAATATTTTCTTTGGATATCAAAGTAAAAATTAAATTTTTCCAACAGTATATAATCACATTTAAAGAAAAAATCCACTATCAGAGAAATAGAAACCTGGTAAATTTCAACTGAATCTCTAATGGTCTATGAAATCTCATAAACAGTGGATTCATGAATGATTTTTCGCTTTTGCACATGACTTTATTTTGACAGAAGAAATGGCTGTACAAAAGAATCCAGTACATGTTGGCATATGATGCCAAGTTATAATTATTTTAAACAATGAATCACCAAATGTGTTAATCGTTTATCTTAATTTCCTATTATATTGCATAATTTGGAAAATTGATAGATTTAGCTAAAATATTTTTCAGCCTTGGTGGGAAAGCTGGTATACGATTCTCTTATTTCATCAGAGAAATAAAACAAACTGACCCTCTCGCTTTCAAGAAAAACAATATAAAATATATTTAAAAAAAAAAAAAAAACAAGAAAAACATACAAATTCTGGAAATTTCTAAACTGATTATTTTTATATAATATTGTCATTAAATATTTCTCCTTTATTTTTATTTAAAATGTGTTATTCCAGATTTTAATCTATTGTCTACATGCATTTAAACAATTTTAATACATGGAGGTAGAGTTTTTTTTTTCATATTTTTCAAAATTTTCAACATAAATTGTTGATATCAGAAACAGTCAAAATTACATGTTGAAAATTACATTTTAGCTCCTAAGCAATTGTAGCTATAGAATAGATTTAAATACAAAAATTATTTGTTCTAATGAGATGCAAATTTTATTTATTCTTCTATCTTCAGTATTAAAAAAGTTATAGGGAAATAAAAATCTCGGAGCTAGACAACTACCCATCTACAAACTCTTCTGAACTTTTTCCATTCCTTACAACATATTCCAAACCAATTAAAATCCAGTCAAATTTATGTTAGTTATTTTGTTAGCAAGAAAACATGGACAAAGCATTATTCACATATATATATAAAACCTTTTGAATAAAGGGTGGTTTTGGATTCTAGGGAATATGATCAGTACAGATAGAGAAAATTTTTTCCCAAAGTCATATTGTGAAAACAATTGAATTAGGTAGTTTTCCTTTCAGGAATTTACCTTAAAAAATTAGAAGAATATAACTGTGGACAAAAAAAATGAGGGGAAAATACTATGCATTTCATATCTGTTAAATAGCAATTTTACATATTAATTGACTAGAATAAATGGCAGCTTTAAGAAGTATGCTATACATAAAAATTCAACATTTGCTCTGCATTTTTAGCCTTTTACATTATTTATAACTTTAATTATGATTCAGAAACAATTTAGACATGTTCAGATGACTTTAGAAAAAAACAAGTATGGATTTATAAGCAGTGATTACAAGTTTACAAAGAGTGCTTTGTACACATCAAACATTTCAGGAGATTATAGAAACAGGCTGGCTAAAAGTTCAACTTTCAAAAAAATTATTATGATAAACAATAAATAAAACAATTTTAATGTTGATACATAGTCCTTCATGCATATAAAGAAAAGTTTTTCAGATAACAAAAATGAATTACAAAGACATTTCAAAGTCAAATCTCAAGACGAAAAATTATGTTTTTATTATTTGTGAATTCTTTAATCAAAGTACATTTCAAATCCATTAAATATTATAAAAAATGACAACTACATACATAAAAGTCTATTAATAATTTTGGAGGAAAAAAGGGCAAGATTACAATATTATACATACCATGGTAAGAATTGTAAAAAATATGCCTAGTGTTTTGGTGGCTGTTTGACCCACCAACATCCCACATCTCTATAAAGTAAGTTTTCTGAAATGGAGTCCCCTCTTTATATTCATGCAGCTAAAATGGAAGTATACAAATATATTAATTTTTTTTTTATTACAACTAATATTTATTAAAACTAAACAAAGAAAACTCTCATCTTAATTTTTTTAACATGCACAGTAAGATTTCTTTTTAACTTAAATCATGTTAGAATAAATAAAATAAATTTAAAATGTTAACTAAATTTGAACTCAAACCCAAAATTTTGACAAATGTTCACATTTCAAATGTTCCTGAATTAAAAAAAAAAAAAAAAAAAAAAAAAAAAAAAAAAAAAAACAGTTTTGGTGTTATGTCTATAAACGTTGCAACTGAAAAATGCTTTGAGATAGATGGTTAAAATTTGGCACATAAACTAAATTCATAATTTTTATGTACAAGTGGATTTGATAATTACAAAATGCAAAGAACCACACACATTAAATTTCATATACACCTAACCATAGATGCTAATGAAATTAGGAATCAAAATTCTGTCAAAGAGTTGACCTTGTGCTTTCATACAAATGTCAATACAATGATAAACAATGAAATTTGGTACTACTATAATTACAATAGTAGTTATGTTCAAATTTTGTTTCAATCTGTCAATAGAAACTTCACTACGAGTACTAATTGACTGACTATTCTCATACTGACAGCATGAAAATAGTGCAGTACCTCTTCACCTTGAGGCTTAATAAGCAAATGTATTTAAGAATATATCATCTTCTAGATGAAAATTATTTTTTAAAATCATTCTTTGGTTCAGCTCATCCCCCCCCCCATCAAAATTAAAGCAACAATTGTAACTAGTGCATGTCATGCAGTACAAATTTGCAATGCTGTAATTTATGCATTCTGATTATTGTGCTATTATAAAGTAGCATTCAAATGAATCCATGTTGCACACTTAATCTGGTGGTCATTGACAGGGAGCTTCTTGTGTCCCCACCTTTCCATGTTCTGTTTTAAAGCCATTGTTCTACAACATAAAATTGACTCTACTTGTTTGTCTTTGTTTGACAAATTCATAAAATTTGTAAAGGACGAACTTTACGAACATTATGAAATGTTCTTTTACTTAATGATGTTAATGAATGCAAAAAGAAATAAATAAAGTCATATTTGGAAAATAACAGCCAATGATAATGAAAATTTATCAACAACAATCATAAAAAAACAAGTTTGAATACTATTTCTTATACTCAAATAAGTTACAGTACAACAAATATTACATTAAGTTAAAAAGGAACATTTAAAAAAAGAATACTTTTATACCTTTACTTCTACAGAACTTCCAATAGTCCATGATGGGTTATTAATAGCTTCAGAATGTGCAATAAGATGCACTAATGATGATTTTCCTACACCTAATAAAATAAATTTATAAAATAAAAATTGTATTAAAAAAATTAAACACTAAAGCAAAGACGCATTAAAGTAAATACTTTATAATCCATATAGTAAAAAGTGCAATTATTTAATTATAATAATTTTTTCATCCTTTCATAAAACCGTATTTGCATTTATACATTTGCACTTAAATTTTTACACTATACAATAAACAAAATTCAGATTATTTATTTTCGTATAATGAATATATAAAATGTTAAAGAGGAATTCATATATGTACAAAATAAGTGTTAAGAATAATAAATAAGTGTTAAGAATATTGGAAAAAAATCTCTTATCACTACAAACAATGAAATGCCAAATATATATATATATACAGTGTCTCACAAAAGTGATGGGACACTTGTGCTTTACAAAAGGAAACTGTAATAAAATAAATTAAAAAAACATGTACAAATTTTTTGTGGGTGTGTTTCATACTTAAATTTAGTCACAATTATTACATAACATACATTTTGTCAAAATATTAATTTAATAAAAATACAATTGTTTAGAATGGAGCAAAAAATAGCTCACATAAGTGATGGGATGCCATTAGATATGCAACAAAAATCATCCGAAATAAGCAATAAAAATATTTTTGGTGGTTTTATTTTTACTCAAAAGCAATTGGCAATAATTTATAAAATCGTCTGCAGTATTTCTCTCCAGTTTGTTTCGGAATTTTTGTTTTTTAGCTCTGTACAGCCATGAATGCTAAACGAAAAGAAATTTCGCCTGAAATTCAAAAATTAGTTATTAATTTACATATTGAACGTGGAAAATCTATTAGAAAAACTGCTGAAACAGTTAACTTCAGTCATTCAACAGTTTTCAATATCATTAAACGATATAAAAAGAATCATATTATTCAGGATTAAAGAAGACCTGACCGACCATCAAAGCTATCCGATGGAATAAAGCGAATTATCATTCGAAATGTTAAAAAAAAATCCAAGAAAGAGTGCTCCTAAAGTTGCTGCTGATTTACAAGCATTATATGGAATAATTGTTAATCCTGAGACTATTAGAAGGGTAATTCGATCTGCTGGATATCATGGTAGAGTAGCCAGGACAAAATTCTTCGTAAGTGAAAAGAATAGAAAACTAAGACTAGCTTTTGCAAAATCCAACATATATAAGAATTCTGATTACTGGAATAAAGTTATATTTGCTGATGAGAGTAAATTTAATATATTTGGTTCTGATGGTAGAATCTTGGTGTGGAGAAAACCCAGGGAAGAATTTCGCAAACAGAACTTGGTACCAACAGTAAAACATGCTGGAGGAGGAGTTATGGTATGGGGGTGTATGCCGTCCGCTGGAGTTGGTAATTTTGTTTTTTATTGACAGTATAATGGATCAGTACAAGTATATTGACATTTTAAAGCAAAATTTGAAATCTTCAGTATGAAAATTGAACCTTCATAACAATTTTAAATTCTACCAGGACAATGACCCCAGCACAGTGCTTTCAACGTTAGACTCTGGCAGCTGTATAACTGTCCTAAAATAATAAAAACACCACCACAATCTCACGACTTAAATCCCATAGAGAATATTTGGCAAGAATTGGAATAAAGAATTCGCAAACACACCATTTCTTCAAAACAACAATTAAAATCGGTGCTTTAAGAAGAATGGGGTAAAATCACTCCAGAAGATTAAATCATGTTTTAAAAGTAAAAGGAAATCCAACAAAATATTAAAACCTTTTAAAAAGTAACATTTTTGGATAAATATTTGATGGAAAAGTAAGTGTCCCATCACTTATGTGAGCCATTTTTTGCTCCGTTCTAAACAATTGTATTTTTATTAAATTAATATTTTAATATTTTGACAAAATGTATGTTATGTAATAATTGTTACTAACTTTAAATATGAAACACACCCAAAAAAATTTGTACATGTTTATTTATTTATTTTCTTACAGTTTCTTTTTGTAAAGCACAAGTGTCCCATCACTTTTGTGAGACACTGTATATATATATATATATATTTAAAGCATGGTAAAGATAATATTCCTAACCACACAATCCTCAAATATTAATTTCCGTACTTAATATCTAAAAACAATTTAGCATCTATATTCCCTCTGTAAATGAAAATTTAATATACAGACATTAGCACATTAGAAATTGATATATTAATGATATTGCTATTAATACAAAACAATTTGATAATAGAATGATAAAATAAAAATAAATAAAAGTTTAAAAACATCGATGCATTTGCATCCACTAATAGTTAATTTATTTTCTTGATTTGTTGAATATGGTCAGAAAACGGAAAGTCATCATAAACAATTTTAAAGAAATGAAGATAAACTATTGTAAAAACAGTACTGAAAAATTATAGTACTAACCAGAGTCACCTACAACTAATATTTTAACTTTTTCTATAGAAGCCATTTAATTTTTCAAAATCGTAGAATGTTACTAAGATTTCATTCTATGCTTTTCAACAATACATTTATTATAATCCGCAAATTACCGATGCCATGAAACGTAAACAAAGCAAAAGATAGAAACAGGAGTTTGATAAAAATCCGATTGGATAAAATGCATGATGCAAGAGTGAGGTAGAACGTAATCAATTTGCTCCATTTTACAACTAGAAATAGCAAGTTCTCCCAAAACAATCTTGATTCTCATTGGTTAAATTGGTATTCGATTACTTTGCCGAATCGATTCACACAACTTCGTAAAACGAACCATCCTTCCCTAAAAAAGAGAATTACCCATTGTAACATCGACAATGTGAACAATATATATCAATATTTTCCAATGATTGAAGACTTAGGAAAATTATGGATATAATCTTCTCATAAAAATACTAAATTTAGTGTAAGAATCTTGTAAGGTATTGGTTAAAAAATAGAGTGGATTAAGTCTTTCTTAAAAAAAAAAAGTTTGAATATTACGAATAGCATCGAACACAGTAAAATCAACACTAAAATAAAAACTGTACTACTCAGTAAATTCTATGGTTTACTAAGTTGAACAGTATTTTAAAAGCAATACTCTGAATGCTATAATAGATAATATTATATAATGCTTGCATATTCTTTTTTTTTTTTTTTTTTCCTCCGTGCTGTGCCCGAGACATGCCACCTCAGTCTGGTAATCGGTTTTTGTTCTTTGCTTCAAAATGTCCCGTATTGATTGTGCCTTTCTTTTATGGAAAGTTACTTAATCATTAAATTTTTACATAAAAAAGCTTTGGTTTTATTAAAAGAAAATTGATTATAAGAATGATCTTTTATATAAACAAACTACTTTAATCCTCATATTAGAATCAGATATTTTACGATAATGTCATTCAGTGCTCTGATAGGTAGACATAGCGTAGATGTAAACATATGAAGCTGCTTAAGCTTCTCATTATTATTCCTCCTGAAGATATTATTTCAAGCCACAAAAAAGTGATACATCAGATCACAATCAATAATTATAGAAACAGCAAATATTTCAATTCCTTATAAGACATCTCTAGCATTAAAGCACTCTCTTCCTGGTCCAAAAATTGGAGGAAAGATATTATTTTGGCCAGATTAATCAGCAAAACAATTATAACACCAGGACTGTTGACACTAGCAGCACGCAAATATTGTACAATATTGTAATAAAATGATGAATATTCGCAATGTTGTATAATATTGTGGAATGTTGATTAATATCATAAAATATTGCTCAATATTGTACAATATTGTGTAACAAGCTGTGGTACCCAAGAAATCGTTTTGAACCTCCAAAATGATCCTCTTTGCCACGAATGTAATAGCATCAATGATATTGAAGACATAATTCTCTCGTGCAAAAAGTATGCTTACTTTATCACGATTCCTTTATGTAAGAACTCTACACTTTATTGTACCTTTTCATTTGAAGTTTAGAAACCTGAATATGGATTAAATCGCATCAACGGAACTGCTTTGTAACTGTTAACTGACTGAAACTTCTATTTGTTTTTGTATGTGTGTGCACTTTTGTGTTTGTAGATGAAATTTCTTGCTATCTACATCTGGAAGGTGTGGGGTAGGGAAGGAAGGTAGAAGGTTGTGTTTTTCCGGCTCTACTTTCTGTATTAATTTTTGGTGCGTGGAAGGAAGGCAGCTAGAAGTGAAGGCTGTGCTTGTTTCGAGTGTTTGTTTTTGCCATTGGTTTGTTCGCAGTTTTTGATTTTTGTTTTCTCTAAACAAATCCATTATGGCGTTTCTGTTGGGGGTGGTTCCCTAGCTTGCTTTTCAGTTTTTGCGTTGACTTCAGCTGAAGTTTTTCTCTTTATTTTTGGGGTGCCAAGGTGGCTGGCACTGGATTCTGGAAAATAAAGGTAGGATTTTTCTAGTTTTTCCTTTTAATTGTTTCGTTTTCTACTAGTTTTGATTCTGGCTGCATCGTATTAGATTCTTCGTCAGTAATGACGAAGAGGAAACCAGAAGATTTTGAGTCAGAGGGGAAATATAAGGATAGGAAACTAAATTATATTCTTACAAATGAGTTCTCGGAGTGGGACAAAGCAAACATTGCAATTCAAAGGGGTTGCCCCAAAATAAAATTGTGCATTGATAGTAATAATGGCCCGTCGCCATGGATTAAACCCAAATCAATCAATGCCACGTTCGGACCACTGACCCACAAAGAAGACACTTTTTCCCTAAACAAATACAAAAAATTGGTTCTAGTTACTCGGCACTTAAGCTCAGTGGAGAAAGTAACTGATTTTGTAAAGAGTGTTCCGGAAGCAAGGATTCGTATCATTGATACGAATATTGTAACAAAATACATCATCCGTGATGTTGACACGGATTACAGCATAGTGGAAATTAATGAAGAACTATCTTCACAGGATATCATCGCAACAAAAATAGTTAGATTTAAAAAGAAGGGGACGGCAGAACCTATCCCAATTGTTCTTATTGAAGAAATTGGGAAAACAAATCGATCCGAAATAAAGATCGGCAGACTTATCTTCAAAGTGTCCAAATTTATTGAAAACCCTAAAGTTTGTTACAAATGCTTAAGATTTGGTCATACACAACTCCGGTGTCAACAAGATAAGAGGTGTAAAAATTGTGGGGGCTCACATGCCGAGGATTGTAAGGTACCCACTAAATGTTTTAGATGCGAAGAGACTCACGACGCTCTCGACAAAAAATGTAGGTTTTACAATCTAGAAAAAGAGATTATAAACCTGGTTAGAGAAAAAGACATATCATTTCAGGAAGCAAGGAGGATAGCGAAATCGCAATCTTTTGCACAAAAGGTTAAGGGCGATCAGCCGGTCCAGTGTACCGAAATCCCCAAAAAACAAATAACGGACCTCTACTCGGCTTTACAAGACTTAACAAAACTAATTTCTGCTCTTCTACCCCAAGGGAATGAACTCGTAAAACTCCAAGAAGTCAACAGACAGTGCATTGCACGTATTGGGGAGACTCAAGGAAATTTAGAGAAACAAGTTGAAGAGAATATTACTCTCCGGAAACAAATCGAGACTCAAAGGGCAACGATTGACTCGCTACAATCTAAAATTGCCCTTCTGGAATCCAATCTTGAATATAGTCACGTTCTGAGCCCAGGCGTTGTGCACGATCAACGGTCCCTCGCTGAAATAAATCATTTCAGTGTTGCGGAGGATTTCTCGGGTATCAGATAATTAAAAAAAAAAGGGGAAAAATTAAAAATTTTTACTGTTTATTATAATTTTTATTAATTTTATTTTTTATTTATTTTTTTCCATGAGGTTTATTCAGTGGAATGTTAGGGGGATCAAAAATAAGATCCCTTGGCTGCAGGCCCCCCCTTTTTCGGCGGCCCAGTGTTTAATTTTGCAGGAAACATGGCTCAATGAGTCTGCATCCTTTTCTCTTAAAAACAAAAAAATCTTTCGAGCTGAAAGACAAAATTCTACTAGAGGTGGATTGTTAATTGCAGTAGAACAGAATATCCCTGCCCAGGTTTTGTCACACTCACTTCCTCCGTCAACAGTGGAGGTCTTAGCGGTTAAAATATGGATTGGACCAAATTCAGAATTCCCACTAACGGTTATCAATCTTTACTCTCCTGGAGGTAAATTTGATGACAACTGGTTGGAATCCTTGTACTCGCAAATCTCTTCTCCTTTCGTTTTACTAGGGGATTTTAATATACACCATCCAGCACTTGGGAGCGATCATTTATCTTCCGATGCAAACCGGGTCCTGGATTGGATTAGCACAAAACATATGTGCTTGCTTAACACGAAACAATATACCAGATACCAGGGGACTCAAGCCCCTTCGTTATTAGATTTGTCCATCTGCTCCGCAGATATAATTAATAAGATTAATATTGAGATCTCGCATGATATGTATGACAGCGATCACTGTCCCATTTTTATTTCCTTTTGCAATTTAGATGCAAAGTCTATCTATACTCGAAAATACATCAATTGGGGCCAATTCTCAAAGAAGGTCAATGCTCTTCTTCAAGGTAATGGGGATGTCTCTTCCCTTGATAGACTTACCAATATCTTCCAGGTAAGCGCAAACTCATCATCGTACTCGTTTTCTAAATCAACACACTCGCACTGTCCTTGGTGGGACGCTAGATGTAACTACCTTAAGGCCCTCAAAAGGAAATTGTTAAGAAAGGCGAAATCATATCCCTCCATCTTAAACTGGACTGCATACAAAGAAATGGCGGCAGCTCTCAGAAAATATGTTAAGTGTAAAAAACGCAGTTTTTGGGAGAAAACTTGTCAGGAGGTAGCTTCTTCCCATCAGGCTTTTAGCATCGTTAAAGCCCTACTAAACAAAGATGAGTCTCCCTGTGAATCCAATCTTGTTCTCTCTTCGGGTACTACTCTGATAGCGCCGACTGCTCAAGCAAATGCAATTGCAGCTAACTTAATTAAGAGAGCACCAAATGTGCGTATTCCTTTAGATTTCTCAGTAGATGATCCAGAAAATTATGATGAAATGAGTTTGAACCGTCCGTTTTTCTATAGGGAATTCCAAAACGCATTAAAAAGAACGAAAAACAAATCCCCTGGCATGGACAAGATAAATAAGAAAATGTTGTCTTGTCTTTCCGATGAAAATAAATTTAAAATTCTCGATTTATTCAATAACTTATGGGCGAACACGATTGTTCCAGAAAGCTGGAGAATAGCGAAGATTATTCCTATTTTAAAACCCAAGAAAAATGCAGCAGAGATCACATCCTACAGACCCATCGCGTTAACATCAGTATTGGGAAAGATTTTTGAACGGATTATTCTGGACAGGCTTTTGCGGTATTATTTGGAAAAAAGATTTTTCTCTCCTTTTCATGCTGGTTTCCTCCCGTACAAAGGCTGTGACAGCCTCTCTGCAGCCCTGCTCAATAAAATTTTAACAGCCAGAGCTAATAAGAAACTTGTGTATGGTATGTCTTTTGATCTAAAGTCTGCGTATGACAACGTATGGCATGACGGCTTGATGCTAAAAATTTTAAAATCGGGGATTAAGGGTAAGATTGCCCTGTGGATCTCACAATTCTTACATGAAAGGAAAGCATTTGTTTCATGGAGAGGAGTGTCTTCCTCACTTTTTAAGCACGAAAGGGGCGTTCCGCAAGGAAGTGTTCTTTCTCCGTTGCTCTTCACAATTTTTATGAATGACATATATAGCATTTTACCCAATGATGTTTTTTGCTTTATATATGCAGATGACGTTTTTATATTAGTTGAAGAAAACAATATCGAAGCGATCAAAAATAAGATGCGGTTCTGTGTTACTAAACTGGAAAGCTGGTGCGACGAATGGCATATGGATATTGCTCCCCAGAAAAGTAATATTATAAACCTCTCATCTCGTAAATCGCCAGTGGGGTTTGGAGTCCTTTTTCACGGCTGTAGTATCCCTTGGTCTAATAATGTTCGCTATCTAGGCATTCAGTTTGCTTCAACCTTGTCTTTCCGTTCACATATCGACCAGATCAGAACTAAAGCCTTTAAAAAGTTAAATGTGATCAAAAGTTTGGCTGCTCCCAGATGGGGTGCAAACGCATCTAATTTGATAAACATTTGCAATGCGTGCATTACACAATCCATGGAATTTGGAGCACATACGGTTGGCATGACGAATAAAGCTGGTTTTGCAGCTTTACAAACGATTCAAAACAACATCCTTCGTTTTGCTCTTGGACTCCCACGGTGGACACCTATCCCAATTTTATTTAAAATATCAAATGAAATAAATATGAGACTTAGGTTTGAAAAGAAAAACGTGTTATTCTTTGTTAATCAGTTCTCAGCCCGCGAATACACTGAAGTTTCGAGATCAATTTCCGAGGTGAAGTCTGTAATCTCTAACCGCATTTTCCAAAGACTTCCCTGCGCAGGCACTTTAGAAGAATATTGCCATCAAAAAAACCTGTCCCTGGACCAAATAATCCCGATTATGGTCCCGGTTAGTTGGGATGATTGTGAACATTTTACCATTAAAACCCATGACTTCGGCTTCCAACAAAAGAGCTTGGATTCGACTACAATTAAACGTTTGTTCGCCGAGTTCAAATCACAGCTATCCCCAAATCAAATTATACTGGCCACAGACGCATCCAAGAATGAGAATTCTACTGCGGTGGCGGCTATAAACTGCTCCTCGAAGGAAGTCATTAAGGGAACGGTTCACAACATTAACTCTGTGTTTTCAGGGGAGGGTTTTGCTATAGCTCTGGCTGTAATGAACTTTGTCAAAGAACATAAAGATTATATTTTATTGACTGACAGTTTATCTAATTTGACAGCCCTGAGATGCCTAAATTTCCATTCTCCCAAAAGTGCCCTTTTTGTGGCCCGCGTTATATTTGATGCCTTAAAGACATGTTCCTCGTTAGAACTGATATACACTCCTGCCCACGTGGGAATTGCAGAAAATGAACGGGCTGATGATTTAGCTAAGCAAGCGTTAACTTCTTCAAATATTTGTGACTGGATCTCGCCCGAAGACACTTGTTCAGTTTACACTAAAATCGTACGACATAAACAAGATTTAGAATGGGAAAATTCTAAATACTATGAAAAATACAAATGGCTTGTTTCTTTCAATCTTAAAAAACTTAATTTATCTAGACGTAATGAGGTTTTAATATTACGATTAATATCTAGGACTCTTCCAGTAAATGCAGTTCTTCATAAATGTAGGCTCATTGAATCACCAAATTGTGCCCATTGCCAGATTCCAGAAACTTGTGAACATTTTGTTCTTTCTTGCAGTAGATACGAGTCAGCGAGAAATTCTCTCCGTGCTAAGTTGGGTTGTGTTCCACTCTCTTTTGACTGGATTTGTGATTTCTCCGTACAGGGTCGTGATAAAGTGAAGGCTATGTTGGCTTTCTTTGTGGCTTCTGACAGATTTTAAAAATTTTTTGTGATATTCGAGTTTTGATTTTTGTGAACCCGGCACAAGCTAAGAATCCGTTCAGGAGCATACGCCGGAAAACAAACCTCATTCCTTCCTTCCTTCCTACATCTGGAAACAAGGGATAACAATAATTGTTTCTATATAAATCCGTACCTTTTACTTCTTTCAAGTTCTCATTGTCACAGTTCGTAAGTTGAATACTATTCAAGATACACTAATTATATTAACTAAATATTTTATGTAATCCAATAAGCAGATAATAACATATAATTTATAAAAATTCAAAATATAATATTGACTATGACTTTTGTCATATTAATCCATATTAGGTTCTAATAGCGTATACAATTGTCCTAGTGTTCACCAAAACGTTTTCTGTGCTTTAAATATTCTCAAGATTAATTCTAAATACTTATTTGAATACGAAAAAATATTAAATAGTTTAATCCGTAGATGAAAGCTGTCATCTTTATTGAATCCTATAATAGGAAAATGTTAAGCAGAAATACATTCGAAGAATGCTTAGTATTCATTGGTATTTGGAATTTCAACATATTTAGTATTCTCGACTATCGATCTATCTGGTGGTGGGATCCCCAAATCAGTATTATTTTATTATAGTGTGGGACAAAAAATCTATGCATATTGATTGTATGAGATAAATAACACTTTTTCTTTTCTTTTACTCAGACTATATTATTTTCTTTTATTATTTGAAATTATTGTTAATATTTGTCATCAATAGAAAACTAGTTTTATTTTTCTAGATTTATTATGATAGAAAACTAGTTTTATTATGATATGAATATTTTACTAAACTAGAAATATTTTTCCGGAAGGTAAGGTTTTCAATGTGCTGAACTAATCCGCATTATTTTTTTAGTTATGTTCACAATACTAAAAATAAGTTTTTCGAATTCAAAAAGGTCTGAAACATGGAGGTTTGTCATACTCTTCAGTCCGGAATTTTTTGACAATTACAATAAATTTTCAAGTTAAAAAGTCTATGTACCAATAAGAATAATAAATTTCAAGCCAACGGAGACGATTTTTTTATATATATACTCAGTTATTATTGCAGAGAAAGATATTTGAAAATAGTCCAAGTCTAAGAAATGTTTATTACTTCTTACGTTTAAAGTTAAACCATTAAAAAAACATTTTAGAGGCATGTTTTTGTTCCCAGAATTAAATAAATAACTAAAATAAAATAAAAAAAGCCTTATTACTTTGATTACCAACATTGGAAAGAAAACTTTATATAACTCATTTGTAGAAAAAAATGGACAGATCTAAAATTCACTAAAAAGAAATTAGTAAAATAAAAATACTTAAAAAAATTCCTTATCATGATTTCATAGCAATTAAACATGGAACTGTTATTACACTGATATGATTAAAAATGGGATGAATTTTAAAATGATATGAAAACAAATTTTTTCTGTATTGTTTTTGGAAATATTTGCAGAAAAATATCAAGATTTCAATTGATAATAACAAAACAAAAAATATTTCGATACACATATTTACATCATCTAAAGTATATTTACGTCGCATTTGAATAAGTCTGTCTAACCATTCACCTCGTAGAACATCAACACACAAATACACACATTCATTTCTATTACTGGCAGAAATGTAATGCATTCGCAGGCGTTTTTGTCGGAGCATTTCCACCTTTTTTTTAGGAAATGACTCATTAAATAAAGGATGCCAGATTGAAAACCCAATAAAAGTTACATGTGAATCAAGAGAAAAATAAATTTTATAATTATTTATTTGCCAATATTTTCTTCTAATATAGAAATATTGCAAAGAAAAGAAAAATAAATTTTGTTTAAATCATTTCATTTTATTAAAAAGGATAATGGTGCTATCAAATGTTTTATTCGCTAATGTGCATTAAATGTCTCATCAAACGACAACTTAACTAGTGATAAAATAAGAAATTCTAGTTGTCTCTTTATCTGAATTGAATTTTATTCAAAATAGCCAGTATTCTTTAGATAGTTGAAATACTCCTATTTCTTTTCAGCACTTTGTAATAATAAATGTACGATACTTTTAATGGGCATTTTGATTACTTATAATGGAATTTGTATTGTTTGTAAAAACTATTAAGATACATTAAATTTACGTCATAGAGCTGATATCGTAAGAAATACACTTTTCAATGTAAGTATATTTACTACATTATAAATTTTATCTAAAATAGGATTTACACTTCGAAACTGTCAAATTCCAAATCACAAGAATCTATTTTTAAGCAATCCTGTTCTGTTACTGACAGAAGCTGTTCCGATGTTATTTCTTTCTGAAACGGTACGGTTTCAACAGTTTCCGAACATAATTTCGGATCATGAACATAATTAATTCCAGGTAGAGATAATTCTCCAGGATTGCAGGAATTATTCACACTTAATATTGAAAAGGGTGCAGGAAGTGCCATGCTTTCATTGGAAAATATGTTGATTTGACGATCATCGAAGAGATTTAATCCGAAATTTGAATCCGTGTCGCTAATCAAATCAAAGGCTCCAGTGAAATATAAAGTTGACAAAGTCTGCTTTCTGGACTTGGGTTTATCCGTTGTCAGAAAGCTGCAGTCAACGTTGAAACTATTCGCAATATTCTTGATGGTAGGAGTAGACATTTGCCTGGAGAGTATTCTCGTAAATGCTAAAGCGTCCATCCTCGTGCTGTCTTTCAAGGTTTCCGACAAAGCTACTATATAATTCCTGGCCAACCTTAAAGTCTCGATTTTGGAAAGTTTCTGAGATTTCTTCTGGATGGGTATGCGTTCTCGTAAAGCGTCTAGAGCAGCATTGAGACTATGCATCCGGTTTCTTTCTCTGGCGTTAGCTTTGTGGCGACGGATTCTGGTTTTGTAGAATCGGCTACTCGATGGTGATTCTCTCTTACACGATCTCCAGCGTCTTCCGGACTTCTTGCTGATAGGCATTTTCTTTTTCGAGTCAATCTTGTGTTGGTCATCACTTTCCATGAAATCAACAAAATGTCAACCTTTGAATATAAAATAAAGATGCGTTAATAGTATATTTAATAATGATATTGTAATTAAAAATTGTTAAATGTTTAGAAACTAAATAATTAAAAAAATAAAGGGATCTGCAAATGCTTTGATTTATACTGAGCACTGAAGAGTAAATAAAAAATGTTAATAACATGAAATCGTCATCCTTCCTTCTCCCCCAAATTCCTTTTTAAAAATTCTGTATTAAAGCTTAGAGATTAAGAAGAATCGTTACCAAAAATATTTTTTCAATTGCGGAATCGAAAAATTATTTTAAATAATTATTGCAGTGAATAATAAAGTTAATAACTATCAGTTTTTACATCGCTATTCTTTTATGGTGGTTTTATATCATTCTATTGTGATCTCAGTTTTTAAATGTCAGCTTTTGTTTTAATTTTCTGATCAATGAAGTCAGATGTCTCAGGAAAATTTCCAATTCGGTTGGAGTTGGATTTTAATGGCGCAAAAGCCAGATATGGCCATGCTGCGCCAGGCGTATGGTGAATATATGAACATATGATAATGTAAAATTACAGTGAAAAAAATTTCTAAATTGCATCTAATTCGTTTTAAGAAATGATTAAGTATTTAAAAGCAAGTGGCACACGATAAAACTAATCATATATGATGTAAAATGCCAATCGATCGATTGTAAAAAAAGGAT
The DNA here is from genome assembly GCF_947563725.1 of Argiope bruennichi. NCBI lineage: Eukaryota > Metazoa > Arthropoda > Arachnida > Araneae > Araneidae > Argiope > Argiope bruennichi. The sequence goes on from NC_079154.1 coordinate 66,620,780, forward strand.
GATATTCGAGTGAGTATTTTCTCCCACCAGATAGTTAAGAGATAAAATCGTTGTATTAAAAAAGGATCGACTTTGGAAGTTAAAAACTGGGCACTCGGTTAAAATATGTACAACAGATAGAAAAATGACAACTGACAGGGACAGTACAGGAAAATTTCCAAAGCAACCACTTTGCTAACAGAGCGGAATTATGTTTTTATAATATATATATTAGTTATTGGTTTATTATTTTATTTGTAAACTATTAATTTTTAATTGAGAAACGCATTCTTTAATTTTAAGGGAGAGGGGAAATAAAAAAAGAGTTTTTGCAACTTAGGAGGTGGTAAATTAATCAACAGCCTTTGCCATTGCTTAGTATATAATTGTTCAAGTGCAGTTAAATTGCATCGATGTAATTTTTTTCACCATCATTCCACTAAAATGTTAGATCATTAAAACCATGATATTTTAATTGCCTTCCATATGTTCTATTTATTGCGTACATGAACTTATAAAATAGAGACTAGTCTCACGACACCATAGCGTTATTCAAGATATCAAACAGATCTTTCGGCCTTACCTTTCAATAACGGAAGAGAATTTTACCATGAAGTATTTGATAAAATAATTAAAATGATTTGAATTTTAGGTCAACAATGTTATTGTTAGATAAAGTTTTTTTTAAAAATTGCCAAAATTCTGGAAAAATTTCTACGGCTATTAAATTGTTATAGTAAATTTGTAGACCTTTGAACGTCTAAATACCTGTTTTGAGCAATAATATTATCAGAAAGTATTATAGAAAAATTTGTCTATTTCTTAATTAATTAAAATTACAATGAAAACTTTAAAAAAAATTCTTCACATCTTCCACGATCTACATGCACAAAATTTGATTAATTGTAACGCACGCACGCACGCACGCACACACATACACACACACACACGCACACGCACACGCACACGCACACGCACACACGTACACACACGCACACACGTACACACACACACACACAAGTACACACACACACACACACACACACACATACACACACACAAACACCCACGCGCGCGCGCGCGAGTGCGCATTTATCTTCATTATTAGTAGAGGTATAGATATTTTTTTAATATATAAATTGCGATTTATTTCAGGAGTATTTTAATCAGAGATTCAAACACTTCATCCTAATAGTTTTACAGTTTATTCTTAAATGTCTTTATTCTACAAGCCTAGTACTTCTTTTTAAGAAGTGTTTTCCTTTCAGTGATTAAAAAAAAAACTTCAGTTACCTTTGTTTAGTTTTTATTATGGATGCTTTTACAATCACTTATTTATTCTAATTATAATAATAACATACTTGAATGAAGGTACCTTTATTATTAATGATTTTTTAACCAATTTTGTTCAATTATGATATTTTTTAATAAAATGCAGTAAATAATTTATACTATATACTATTATGAATGATATCTTAATGTTATTAAAACTTTTGAAAAACATTTTTTAGAATTGTCTAATATTTTCACAATATATTTTGCTAGCATTATAGAAAATAAGAATATTATCTCGTTATCAAAAATATATAACAGAAGTCTATAACACTTCTGTTATAGACTTTTGATATAGATAGATTAACAGAAAGCGAAATTAGCTTCTTAAATAAAAAGAGTTTTTTTTGGATAATTCTTAATTTAAACTTAACTAAATCAAACGAAAATGTCTATAAATAATATCTATAAATTGTTTCTTTGTTTGAGTATAGATCTTTAACTATTTTTTAATAAGCCATCATTAAAACAACAATTTTTAAATGTGTCGTATAAATAGTTTGCATAAATAAGAAATACGAATCTTATTGAAAATTTTTGTAATGGAACGATCAGTTAACTTTAGACAAATCAGAGATGAAAAAGTTGCATAAATTTATATTTTTAAATTGTAATTATCTTATCAACATTAAGTATCAATTAATTTTTCTTTCCAAATAATAATAATAATAATTCTTCAAAAGGGAATTTATTTGAATTCTATATAATATCTATGCTCAAAATAAGCACAGATAATTTTGTTGTCGTGAATATTAAATTTTCTAAGCATTCTAGAACTTTAAGTTTTGGCCCTTTTAACTCATTTTATTATTGCTAATGAATAATTAAAACATTATTTTTATGGATTAAATGCGTTTTCTTCGATAATAATAATTGAAAATTACGAATATTGATATAAATAATTCTATGTAAGCCAGTAAGTATATTTTCTTTAAAAAGTGTAAAATACACAGATTTTACAAATCTATTAAAAAATTCAAAATCACACAAATGTCAAATAATAAGTCTCCATTTATTAAGCTTAGGATAACCATAGATAATTTTGCTGTTGAAAGTGTTGAATTTTTTCAGCATTCTAGACTTTTTTTAGGCTTGTAACTCTTTTTTTAATAATTAATAGTAATAATTTAATCTGATTTAGAAACTGATTTTTTCCCACTTATTAATACAATAGCAGATTTGCAAAATAAAACAGAAAGTTGAGCTTACCTGGTTATTCCAATATGTTAGGACTTTTTATTCCCATGAAACAGACTTCGTTTATCTGCTGTGTTATCTTGGCATCGGCTATGTCGAGAGTATTGTAAACATTTGTTTTAAGTACGGTTTAATTGATTCAGATTCGTAGGATGCAGATCGAGGGGTTTAATATGCATTCATCCAGTAAGTTTAAGCTGAATTTGTCATGACTAAATAAAAAAAATGTTTGAATTGTATATGTACAAATTAAAAAAATTAAAGTTTATATTGTGGAAGTCGACTTTGTAATTAAATATATTGAGCATTTCAAAAGTAAATAAATGTTTAAAAATTTTTCAGGGAATACACATCTCTGGTTATCCTAAATAAAATATTAAAAAAAGATTCTAAATAAGATAGATTTTAAGACTGAATCATCAATCTTCATATTTTCATGGAAAATTTATTTTAACCCTATTAATGATAACTCGCATACAAAATTTTGTATTAAATATCATCAACAATTGTATTCGCCAGAAATGAAAAGTATTGTAAAATATACTTAATATATTTTTAAAAAAAGTCTTTAAAATTAGAGAAAAAAATTCTATTTCCAAAAATTTGTATAAGCTAAAAGCCAATTTTCTGAATTTTAAAGTAATATAATAATATGCAATAATATGTTTTTTGTGCAAAACGTTCTGAAGACATTGAGGGAAAAAACATTTTGATTCATTTTTAGTCAAAAATAAAATAATTAAATAAAATTTGAATAAAACATTTTTAGTGAGAACTATTATCCAAGCCAAATTTGGAAAGTCCAATCTATTATTTTGCACTATTTTCCATTATTCATGACATAATTTATGGATATTATGTCATGTATATGTAATGATATTTTAATATCTAATTTAATCCAAATTAATTTTCTAAATTTTTGCCTAATTCGGTTCATGTCAGGGAGATTCTAAAGAGTTCTCTTGTTTCCTGATCCCTTTTGTGCCGCGCTCTGGCGGACGTGCATTGTCCGCGTCTCTGCTTGTAAATAATTGTGCCTTCCCGGGATGGATCTTCAAACCTGCCTTCTGCTTTCAAGAATTATAAGCTTAGTATATGCATTATTATATAAAATAGTAAGGGCCTAGATTAAGAGGTGATTATAAGGTATATTCATATTCCATGCACTTTAATTTTTTTTAGAAAATATGCATATTATCTAGGCAAAAAAAAAAAAAAAAAAAAATGAAGATCTCAATAAGTCGATTGCAGATGAAATAATTTCCATGATGGAAGAAAAAAAGTTAAGATGCGCTGATGCCAATAATATTTAATAAAATCGGCTGTATTATACGTTTTTTTTTTACTTTAATTATATAGACTTAAAAAGCAAGACTAAAATTGTAATGGTTCAGTTCTTTTAAATATACTTAAAAGAAAAAAGAATTCTAAGTATTACTGAATACATAGCACAATAGTATTTTTTTTAATCATTTAGAAAACACATTTTATTCTGATTAAATGTTTTAACTGGAAATTCCGCTTTCAAATTTTATCTGCAGACGATAAAAATAATATTTCTTTGTTTTTCCTTTTTTTATTTTGTTTTTCTTAGAAAAACATTGGCAACAGTAGAAGAAAGAAATGGAATTTTTGGAGAAGAAGAATTATAATGGAATTTTTATTTTAAAAGTTGTTTAATGATGTAAAGCGGAATTACTATTTATGTAAAGAATATTCGTTTAAATAATTTTATCTCGGCACATAAAAATTGATTAATTTCTTAACTCTGTTAAACTTAATACCAACTTTCATTCAAAACTTTCGATTCAAGCTAGTTGAATACGTAATTAAGTTTTTCTTAGCGTATTTCTAGTTTATTATATCTAATCTGGTTGAAAAAATCGCAATTTATTAATATACATAATTTTTTTTTTAAAAGGACAAACTGGATTTTTCTGTTTTGTTGGAGTATGATGTGTTAGAAGACGGTATCCGAAAAAAAAATACCAGCAATCTGTCTTTTTTTGTTGTTGTTGTTCCTTGACTTAATGGACATTTGATAGAAGAGGTTCTTGAGAAAATGAGATGGAGTATTTTGAGAATATGCTCTTGGATGAAGGAGAGATTCTGAGTGGTAAAAATGTAGAGGTAATTTTTCATTTTTTAATAATTATTTATTTATGTTATTCAGAAGTGTTACTAGGCAATCATTTCAAAATTGTTTATAAATTACCATTCGCCGCAGAGATTATGATTAGAAACAAATATGTTCTGAGAGAATTATTTTTGATCAAAAAATGTGTGCATAGCTTTTAAGAATAAGAATTTTTTAAAAAGAAATAATGTATTTCGGATCATAATATTGAATGTATATTCTGATAGTTCCTTATCCTATATAAAATTATAAATCTTTAGACTGCATTAAATAAAGTTTGTAATTTTGATTTATGTATAGAAGGGAAATATTTTAAAAGAAGAAAGAACATTAATGCCTCACTGAAAAATTTGATAATTTGCATATATATTTGTTTCCAAATTAAGACTAGGGATCCAATTTGATTGACAAAAAATAGTTATAGATGAATTTAGAGAATGATTTGGTAAGTTTAATTATTTCTTAAAGTCAAGAAAAACCTATCGATGTAAAGATTTCTAATACCAATGAAAATGAATTCGCATGTATCTGCCTATTTGATGGTCTATTAAGCAATCCATTAGTTCTGAAATTACAAATTTCGCACCAGCATACTTTGGAGAATAGAATGTGCACCTCGAGCAATTTTTTAAAGCAAAATTTTGCTTTTTTAGCCGTAGCAACTTTTGAAAGTATACAAAAATTATTTTTGTCATCTTTGAAAGAAAAATTATGAGATCAGTTTTACTGTCATGCAGATTTTCTTTTGGTTTTTACATTTTTAAAAAAACATATTTAGGTATAATTTGCAACAATGCTTGTTATTATTTCAATGAAACTCAAACAATTTTTATTGTTTCGCTGGGCCTGTAAATATTTGTTTCTTTATTGTTGAAAACCAAATGACGAAGGCAGTGTTCAACACATTAGTCCAGATTTTTAATTGTGATAATATTTCTGGGAATATTTTGATTTAGAGACAGGATATGTGTTCCAATAATTTAATAATATTGAATGGAATACTTTGACTGAAACTGGATATGAGATCTAATAATTTGCTAACTTAACAATATTTACTTTTTTTTTCACTGTAGCGTAATTTAATAGAAAAGAAAATCATTCCTCTGCTTTTTTTAGTTCCTCCTTATTGTAGAGAAATTGACAATTTTCTTGCATATTCGGTAGCTTAATTCCTCTTAGAGACAAAATTATAAAACATAATATATGCACAGTGGGTAGGTGAATAACTGTATTTACTATTCTGTTATTATCTATCATCTACATATTTCAATTTTATTAAGCTGCTTTTAAATGGTTGAAATTTACACTATTTTCAGTTTTTACTTCAGTATCAATACTGCCCATACGTGCAGTATGGTTTATGTATTTTAAAACTTGAAGGTTAATTAATTAATGTTCTGCATTAAGTCATTCAGAGTTATTAAGTCATCTTAATAGAAATAAAAATAATTGTGGTTATGTATGAGCTATGTTTCACGTCTCCTCCTAATCAGCTTGGAAGAATTCAACCAAACTTTGAGAAATTTTTATTTATGACAAGAGGAAGAATATTGATAACTTTTCAAAATGCTGAAGTTAACTGAATATTTAATTACTTAAAAATTAATCAAAATTTCTTGCCTCTTCTTGCATTTATTTTCGGAACAAATTGTTCTACAAGAAAATTCGTAGTATATTATGATGATTATTTTATAGTATACGTGTTTTATTTTTCTATATATTATCACTGATTTCAATTAAATTAAAGTAACATCAAGTGAGAATAATTTTGTAAAATTAAAACATTTTTATAAATTTTGTTATTTTTATTTTAAATTAAAATTTATGTAGTATCAATCACAGATGATTTTGGTAAAGCTGTAGCATCTATATCGATATATTAGGTGATCAAAATTAAAATACCCCCTACTCTGAGCTCTCTAAACAGCGAACGACTCAGTGTTAAGCCTCCAAAATTGACGAACATACTATTCAAGACATGAGGAGATAGATTTCGAGAAAAAAAAATAGTTCTAGAAACACCTATAGATGGTGCTGTGCAACAGAAAGCATGCTAAAAAAATACAAATAATCACAAAAACAGACAAACATGCTTTATGGATTTTTTCTTCTTCCTAGTTTCTATTGCTGAAATGGAAAAAAAAGTGAAGAAACTGAAACCGCCATTGTAACCACAATTTCGCACTATAACCACAAAAATATGAATAAATTATTGATTTGCTGATTTGGTGTTCAAGGCATAAAAGGAATAAAGCTGAAAAAATGTCATTCTTATCAGTGATAGCTTCGTCCTTTGCTTGTAAAGTGTTTTATGAAAACAAAGGAAATGTTGCAACTGCACTTCGAGAGTTTCGCCGACATGAAAATTAACGCAAAGGACCAGCAGGTACCAAAACATGCTCGAAAATTTTGCTGTACCACAAATGTCCTATCACTAGCCAATGTCTTGGTTCAATTACCTTTCTGCAAAATGAAGCGCCTCCACACATTGGACTCTGCGTACAGCAGTTTCTTCGGCTTCTACTAATGATAGAGAAATTAGTCGTGTGTTGCCGGCAAACCAACCATCTCGTTCTACACATCTTAATCCCTGCGATATTTGGCTTTGACGATACTTAAAAAATTTTATTTATCAAGGACGTCTGGTAACTTTGGTAGGTTTGAAAGACAGTATCACTCTGCATGTGAGGAGCATTTAAATCGACCCATTAGAATCCGATATTGAACAAGCTGGTAAGTATCGATAAGGTCCTTGTGATTGAATGTTTGATACGTTCGAATAAAATGCGTTACAAACGTGTATTTTGAGTCTTTTTAGCCTATTTTTTGTTGTATAGCGCCATGTATCGTTGTTTCTGGAACTATTTTTTTCCCGCATAATCCGCCTTCCCATGTTTTGAATAGTATGTTCACCAATTTTAGAGCCTTTGCACTGAGTAGTTCGCTGTATAGAGAGCTCAGAGAAGGGAGGGTTTTAATTTTGATCACCTTGCATATTATTACCTTTCTTACTTAAAATTTAGTTTTCATTGAATGGCAATAGAAATAATGTGGATTAGGGAAAGAAAATACTACAAGACAAGGGTAAAGAATTTTTTGAAAAATGAATTTTTATTTAGTCAATTCAAATATCACATGTGCACTTTATAATTCAGGTGCAACATTTGAATTTTCAAACACATTTTTCCTAAATTTTTTGAATTTCTTTTTGTTGTCTGTAATAGATGGTTTAATTTTGTTTTTTATTTACTTTTAACTTTCACTAAATCTAGATGTCATAATCAGAAGTATTTTTAATTCTGTTCTTCTTAACTCCAGCCAATTGAATCAGAGTTTATTTAATCTGATAATTACCTTTTGATAATTTCCTTCAAATGAATTCAAAGTTATACTTTTTAAAACATTTTTTCTTTTTAGCTTCCTATTTTAAGTACAGAATTTAAGCCTCTAGTTAATTTTTTTAATACCGATAATTTTGACACTTTTTTCCGTTCGCTAACAATATAACAACCAGCTGCTACTACTATATTATTTTTATTCCATCTTAAAATATTTATTCGCAGGTTTTTTTTTGCTCTATTTAAAAACTAATAGATTGAAATTTTGCAATTTTCTAATTTTGATATAAAAATGGTTACGTTTTCACGTTTGAGAGACGAAAAGATATAATATAATTAATAACGTTTGATACTCCGAAATGATATAATTAAATATATTTCCATGTTTTAATTCATAACAAGCTTACAATTTTTTCTCATGTATTTAATTTTTATTACATTTTTCAATCTTAACAAGCAACAAAGAAAATATTTTTAATAAATGTATTCCATATTAATAATTTAAGGAAGGAAGTCAATACTCTGGCCGGGCAACTAGATGCCAAAGGCGGCTAATATCTCTATATAGGGTGCTCGCTTAAATTCCTTATATCCTTTCTTAACTTCAGAGCGACTACAGCTATAGTCGTATTTAAGTACATAAATAGCCACTTTATTATACGCTACACGATGTGACCACTTTACAGCATCGCCTGGTGATAAAATCCGGATTAAACTCTTCGTTCTAAAAAAGGTACAAGATAAAGGAGAAATGTCAGTGATCAGTCAGTCCATCAGGCGTTATCAATTTAGTACAAAAACACACCTTGTGCACATTAAATTCTAAGCAAAAAATGCTTAAATACATTTATTTGTTTGTATTTTCCGAAATTCTGACGTAACAAGAAAAAATACTACTTTTCGGTCAAAAAATTATTTCAGTTTGCTTTTACCTGCGGTGAAGCTAAAATTGCAAATAGTATGACCTTTCTGATCGTGCGTTTGCTGTGTTGAAGCAGCTTGTTTCAGATTTTCATTCATTTTAAACGCAGATAAAAGCAAAAATGTTAAAATATCAAGCAGTAATTTATTATTAAACATTGTCTTTTAAAATTGTTGTAGCTTCTTTAATTGTCTGTCCTGTTTGCAGCTTAAATAAAGTTTGGGTTATATTATTTTGACTACACTTGCAGTTCTGTGCCAGATTTTATATTCAATCGGCCAGGAGAGAGGCATCTTGTATACATATTCGTTTTTCTCGTATTTGTGAATTAATCTCAAAATTACATAATGCCTCCCCCCCCCAAAAAAAAAATCGACGAATATCTCATTATAGTGAATATATACTAGTTTTTGTAACTACTGTCTGCCAATGGCAAGCAATTAATAACATGGAAGTACCGGTATTTTTTATTATGCTACAAATATAGATATTATTATGGAGCATTCAAATTTCTTTGTGCCGGGCTTTGAAAATAAACATCTGCTCACTTATGACCTTATCCAAGGACCATAATTTTATATGGGGAAGAACACAACGATTTTCTTAGAGAACATGCGAAAAAGTTTCCGGGTGATCATTCTTGCTGATTTCGTTTAAATTTGAAATCAATTTTACTATTTAATCGCATGCATTTTTCTTATGTTTTTACCAACTTAATTTTTTTTTTGGATATTTTCTATTGGATTTCGCATTTCAGTGCAATTTACATTAAATATTGCCTTTTAAAATTGTTGCAATTTCTTTTATTGTTTAGTTAAATTTTGTCCCATATTATAGCACTTAAAAATTTTTTTTCTGGTATATTAGTGCGTTTTTACTTTCTCGTGTATGAAATATACAAAGCGAAAGTATTTAATCAGCAAAAAATTCGAACTTGTTATTTTGATGAAACTCCGCGTTTCATATCTCCATGAGTCAGAAAAATAAATTTTTGGAATTATGTTTGTCTGAGAATTCGATAATTCAAAAATGCTTTACGCTGGACAAATGAAATTTAGTATATGCACGTCTCCAAAATTCTTCATTTCTTCCAATTAAAAAAATATATAAAAGTCTATGCTTCTGGCTGACAGAGTACAAGTGAAGATAGTTACTAGAGCTAGATAGATAAAAATTTAGTTCTCAGGTTTAGCATCTCAAAAATAAATGCTTATCTAATATAGAACGTCATGGATCTAACCTTCTGTCGGTCTGTTCTTTCACATGCATGTAAACACGATAATTCAAAAGATGAAAATTAAATGAAAATGGGAGTGGAATCTTAATGTAATTTTAGTTCTATGTGGAATTCGAAATTGGCCGGAAAAAGGCATCCAAAATATATACAGTCTGTCAAAAAAGTATTGGGACACACCACAAGTTCACAAATTTTTATCATAAAATTCACTTAAATATACATATAAAACCAATAATAATAATAATAATAATAAATAATATTTTGATATGTACAAATCATAATAATTCAAACAAAACTCTCATATTAATGCAATTATGGTCATAATTGAAAATAAAGGAAATCAAATTAAAAAAAAAACGTGCTCAAAAAGAATTGGGACACTTTGCAATAAATAAAGAAAAACAATGCAAACTTAAAAGTTGATATCTTGATGGGCCGCCTATGCTTTTTATGACCTTTCGTAGTCTATTTGGTATGAGTTGGACCAATTGTTTGCAAAATGATCCATCGATTTTGGCCCTCACTTCGACCAAATATTTTCTTAACTCCTGCTTGTTAGAAATTTGATGCCCATATAGTTTTTGCTGCAAATAATGGGATTAAAGTCTGGACTTTGTGCAGTAGTCTTAATAACACTAGGACAGTGGTAGAAGGCCATCAATTACTTGCAAATATCAATGATGGGGCCTCTATGTTTCGGGTCATTATCTTGGTACAATTTAAAATGTCTTGCGATTTCCAGCTTTCTCGCACTTTCCTTTAAATTTCGCTTGAAAATGTGAAGATAGACATGTTTATTAATTGTGCAACCAATAAAATGCAAATTCCCTACACCTTTGCTTGCCATACAACCCAGACAATTTGAGTGCCCCTTCCATATTTGACAGTAGGTTGTAAATTTTTGACATGCATAGCTGTATTTGGTTTCCGCCAAACGTTTTGTTTGCCATCCGATCCGAAAATGCTATATTTGCTTTCATCAGCAAAAATTACATTTTCTCAAAATTCTTTTGGCTGCTTTACAAACATTTTAGCAAATGCCAGCCTAGCTTGTCGATTTGCTTTGTTGATGTATGGCCTTTTCTTGAGGTACTCATCCGTAATATTTATATTTTCTCAAAACACTTCTGACAGTTTCAGGATTTAAAGATTTTCCAAACTTACTTTTACATCGCAGAGTCAGTTTTACTGCTCAAGTTTTCGGATTAAACTGAACGTATTCCACAATCCATATTTTTTTTCCACGGTCATTAAAGGTCCTTGGACGTCCTGATGTTTGCTTGTTTTGAATACTGTTTGTTTTTCTTGAACCTGTGAATAATTTTAAAAACAGTAGAGTTACATAATTTCAAGCGAACTGATTTTCCATTTCTCCAATTATTTATTACAAGATTTCGCACATCAACCGATATATCTTCGTTTCTCGCCCTTTTTCATATAACTAATCTTATTTAATAAAAAATTTATGTTTAAATTATAGTCTAAAATGTGACAGCAAATTCAATTCTATTGATGGTTTATATATTTATTGAATTTTTCATTTCAAAAGTGTCCCAATACTTTTTTGATTCCTATTTGCTTTTGAATTATCTTTAAAAAGCTAGATCAAATTATAATTCTGAAATACCAATAAAATTTTCCCTACAAACTGTACATCAAATATTAAAATATTTATTGATTCATTTTGTTTTTATTTTAATGTGATAGTTTTATATATAGCTTTGTAGTTATTCACGCCAAGTATCCCTATACTTTCTTGAGTGACTGTATTCCATTTTCTGGTATTTGTGTTTTAAATAAATTTCATTAATCTTCAGAAAAATAAAATAAAAATATATAATGACAAAAAATGGAATCTACAATCGCAAATTTCAAGTGAGAATATTATAATTTTTTAAGTTATTATTTGTCTTAATTAATTTAAGTCATTAACCAATTTAAACCGGTTTGAAACAATCACGATACTTCTCTATCGGTTTCTATCTCTCCCTCTCTCTATATATTGTTACGAAATTTCCAGGGTTCGTTTGGATAGTGGGAGTTATATGGTGTGGAGAACACTCAATCAGCAGGCGGCAGTAGAAAATGAAACAACGGCGTTTATTTACACTAAGACACACAGGAAGCACAAGGAAGACGACTATATACAGCACAGAAGACGATTATCTTCAGCCGAGACGTGCAGCATACAAAACAGCATAAACAGCAGCATACAACAAGTCTCTACTGCAGACAGTAGCGCACAGCTTAATTCAGCACTAGCTTCACTCCGTCACTGCACCGCTTATCTCTGGAAGGCCAGTTCTTTACCATTGATCCCGACTACTCTTCGACTCCACTGGTCCACGACTCTCAATTCACCACTACTCGGCAGCTGCGGCTGCTTCCTTTTATAGGTCTCAGGAGGCGGGGCTAGAAGCCTCTCAACCAATCAGGAACGTTCGAGGCGTAACTCGGTTCCTACTGGAAGGATCGGGAAAATTCTCGATGTTTCGGGTATAATCTATTTTGGCGCCAAAGTCGCCAAATTCGTTGCCAAGTCGCCAAATGGTCGCCAAGCTCTGGGACCTCCTATAGAACCAACTATGCTGGGAAGCAGCACCACAGATTCGTAACAATATATAATATTGTAACTTTAATTGGCGATAAATCGCCAAATGTGACAACCTTTGTATTATTTTCTAATAACCTCATTTTAATTAGTTGAAATTATACCTGAACCAACAATCTTTATCGATTAAGCAAACAATGTTTTAACCTGTTTGGTTTATTTTAAAAAAGCGTTTCGCGAATTAGGCAATAACACTGTTATTTCCAATGGAAATACGCGAGTTCGCAAATTGTACTGACTAACTCAATGGCAAAAAATACCGATGTGCTCTGATTGGTCGATTTCTTTCGCACAGACTTTCTATGCTGTAGCTGCTGCAACCCTTTTGCATTGTTTAGTTTCTACGTACTTTTTTGCCTGCCATTTTTCCAAATGGAGAAATTAAATCTTCCAGAGAAATACAATTATAAAATAATTGAGATTGATGAGAATAGAGCTATTTTTCGTATTTCAGATCTTGTAAATAAAAAATTAGTACAGGTAACAATTTTTCTGTGAAATATTATTAAAGTAAGACTTGAAAATTAACCTTTTTATTTTACGGGAAATGATCGGCCAATTTTTTAATTAAATTTTCATGTTAAAATCCTTACCATAAAATATTTATATGCAAATATACTATATTTATTAAGATATTTAGATGACATTAAACGGAATAGAAATCATTATAATTCTTATTGAATATTCATGCAAAATAAAATAACACAAGGAGATATTTATTTATTAATTTCGTATTCAAATTATTACCATAAGATGTCTATCTGCAAATGCGCTATATTTGTTAAGATATTTAGATTCATATAGTTATTAACAATCTAATTATTAATCTTGATATTTGTTATTAACTTAATATTAAGATTTATAAATATATAAATAGTTTATACATTTCTTTTGAATACTTATTTCTTGCATTTCTGTAAAACATATCTTAGGAATGGATTCAAGAATATCCACAAAGATCAGGAACCAAAGATTTGGCACAGTTTTGCAAGGTTTGAGCCAAATAAGCGATAACTACACTATTATGAGTGCAAAACATTGCCAAAAAGATGCCAAGGCTTAAACCAATCAGAGCACGTCGGTATCCTTTGCCATAGAGTTAGTCTGTACAATTTGCGAACTCGTGGGAAATACTACAACAGCAGATGATTGATAATTCAAAAACTACACATTGAAAGCCGACTCCAAAATAAAACTACATTAGCAGACAATAGATAATGAAAAAAACTATACTGTGAAAGCCGACTCCAAAATAAAACTACATTAGCAGGCGATAGATATTTCAAAAGCTATACTGTGAAAGACGGCTCCAAAATAAAACTACATTAGCAGACGACAGATAATGGAAAAACTATACTGTGAAAGTCGACTCCAAAATAAAAAAGGGAAAAATCGCCAATTTTTTGCCTACGCATTTTAAGGCTTCAACAATTTGTTGCCTTTAAATCGCTTCAAAAACTTGAAGCTAAAACAACATCATGTTCTCACATGATAAAATAAAAAAAAAGTAGCATGTTAGTTTTACGCCAAAGATCGGTATTTCTTAATCATTGTTCGATATTGCCATGCAATCAATTCTTAAGCAACTTTTTTCTTTACTATAATACGAAGCACCTAACTTTCATGTGTTGAATTCTGAAAATAAAAATCTGAGTACTGAGTGAGGAGGAGAGCGGATATCAGTTTTTTTAAAAGAATATGCATGAAAAACTACTCCCGCTGGTTTTTTAATGATAATTTTTTAACTAGGACTGAGTAAATAAGATTTTATTCGTTTGATAAGTTGGTCAGTTTTTATTAATTTATTATATATTTCATGCCATTGGCTTCGAAGTTGATTTTTAAAATTTGTCTAGTAAGATTTCCTTTCAACCTTGTATTTTCTAACAATATATTTTTTTAGTCTCTTTTAATTTACTGTATCAAGAATTCAAGCATTTATTTTATTATACCTTTAGGGATCAGAATCCAATTACTGGGTTATCAATATTTGACTAAGCATTTAAGAAAAGGTTGAATATCACTTAAAACAGTAGAGGTGTAGAAGTGAATAATAAAATTTGCGCGAAAAAACTAAAGATATTAGAATTTAAAAAATAAATAAAGCCAAAAATATTTTTAAAAATGCAGTTATTTTCATATAGATTGCCAATTTGTTGAGTGCATTTTGCATCTTGCTCTATGAAAATGATTTACCTGAGATCTATTTATAACAGTTAACTGCGGAATTTATTTTTAAAAGTCCTTCACGCGTAATCAAAATTAATCGATGGCATGTATACACATTGAAACAATATAAATGGTTTGCATAATAAATTTTACGAAAAAAATCATATAAAGCGAATAAGATTTTATATTTATTAGATAAAGTATTATACGTCGACAGTATCAAAATGAAGATTTGGTTTTGCGTGTATACACGTCGAACGCAGCTAACTAGTTAAATTATGTAATTATCAGAATTTATCTTTTATTGAACAATTACTATTACTCCCCCTTGATTTATTTCATCAAATATTAAATCAAATGACTTATAGATATCTGAGAATAAAGAGATGTCAAGATTGTCTTATCTTAAAATTATCTTTAAGTATTATCTTTTTAAGACTGCAAACATTAACCTAAAAACTTCATATTTCTTAGATGGCTTTTACCTTATTATAGAGTGGAAATTCAAAACTGTCTTTACAAATATGCTCCAAAAAGAGAACTAAAAATAGTTTTTATCTTAAAAGTTTTAGAGTGATAATAAATTATTTTTAATTAGGATCAAGTTCTTATAGAATCTTAAGGTCTTGAATATAATAATTCGAATGTTGAGAAATGTAAAATATATATATATATATATATATATATATATATATATATATATATATATATATATATATATATATATATATGATTTTACTTACAAATGTATAGAGCAAATAAAAGTAGACGAAGCCACTGGTATAACGACTGATGCTTTCAAATAATCTTAATGCTTAGAATTTTAAATTGCTTCACCTGTTATAAGGGTAACATACAAAAGAATTGTGTATTTGTGGCAAATGATTATAACAAGACAGACAACAGCAAAAATAAGTGAGACAGGCAAAGATTAAAGGTATTTGTATTTTTCTTTTTTAATATGTTTAAAACAAGAAATGTACATCTCATTCTTTCTTTTGTACACTATACACTCAATAGGCTGATAATTAACAATATTATCTAAAGCACCTATATTTAAAAAGTAATAGTTTATTTCCTCGACCTGCAAATTCCTCCGGCCTTCTTCGAAATTTAAACACTGCAGGTGATTCAATGACAAAAGAGCTAGTCACTATAACATTACCATAAAATATATTACACCTTTCAAACTAGAATAATAAACAATGAACCATTTTTCTTTTGTTTTCAATTTTAGTTTCAACATGCATCTGTTTGATTTTTTTCCACCAAATATATAGAAATGCCCTGTTTTAGTAAATTTTTAGAATACGTAGTTGTATGCATACATACATATATATATATATGTATGTATAAGATCTTTGACTAGAAGTAAATAAAACAAACAATGCACTCCAAAAAAGAGCTGAAGTTAACGTAGCACTGAAATATTGAGATGAAATTAGACTTCCTGCTCCAACTGTAGATTTTAGCTAGCCAGGAAAAATAAATTATTGCCCCGGCAGAACGCTGTAAGACACTGTTATCCGTGTGTATACTTGAAAGACATTATGGCAGTTTAAAGGATCAGAGACATTTGTCTGTATTATATGGAGACCAATTTTACAATAGGAACCATTTCATCGAAGCAATTGCTTAAATATAATCATATTTGTTTTACTGATTATATTACATTATTTCTTTTACGCCTATCAAATAAATTGAAATTAATTTACCATTGTGAGGATGACATTATATATTTCAGACAGCTATGAATTTGGCCCATAGCGTAGATTATGTCTGAAATATTTGTAAGAATGGTTGTGAAATAGATTAAATTATATTTTTAATTGACGGAAAGGAAAAAAAATTAAGTATCGTTTCTGAAAAAATTAAAAATTATTAAAACTGTACTTTTAGCCACCTGTATTTAACCAACTTTATTCTAATTTTCATTAACGCTCCCAAGTTTCTAACAAATGCGAAGCTTTTTACAATTCATAGATGAAGTATTAAAAATATAATGGTTAAATCTAACTGTTAGATTCTAATTTCAAAAATTGGAGAATTGAACAACGTGTGAGACAAAATTATGATGAATGAAGATGATATATACATGCAAAAATTGAAATGGTAATGATGGTAAATAGTATTCAGAATATAAGCTGACTAGAAGCCTATATTATATGAAAAAAGAACATTTCTAGTATTCCAAATTTGACAGTTGTTGTTGTTTTTAGCTACCTCATATGAATATATTCAATTGTTTGCATTTGAGCAACAGTTTTATAATTAAAGTATTATGAATAATGTCCTTTTTAAATCCTTTTTTATTTATTTTATCAAATAATGTCTATATAATGTTTAAATATGCAATTTTCGATACAATTCAAAATTGAACAATCAAATAGTTCGATACAATTCAAATTGTTCAAAAATGTCAGTAAATCACTTTTAAATTAATTAAATTAAAGTCATTTAATTTTTAAGATCTGCTTTGATTCGGTGAATAAAAAGAATACAAAATAAAAATTAAAAATTTAGAAATTTATTAATATTTGGTTAATAGAAAAATTAAATTAAAAAAAATCTTTACTTTTTTTCCTAGAAACCAAGTAAAAGACATTTTATTCAGAACTGAGTATTGCATTATTAAAGTGATTTTTGAGAGAAAATTTTCTTTAGAGTTACAATAGTATTCTTTCGAATAATTCATAAATGATATATCATAATAATTCAGAATGAGTAAAATACCGAAACATTTAAAATCATAAAAAACTAAGATTTTTAAATAAGCATATATATTTTCAGCACATTGATAAAATACTTTTTTTTTCCACAAAACTATCGAATAAAATCCACTAATTAAAATAATGGAATTTATCATCTTAGAAGCATAAAAGAATCTTTTGAATTATTATAAAAAGAAAAGAATGTGGGAATAGAATATGAGTAGGACTAGAATTTTTTTTAAGAATGATGATTTTGCAAGCTGTGTTACACAAAAGAAAGTTGATTAATTACCATTAAAATATAAATAACACATTAAGATAAGTTCGATATCGATCTTTTATCGTAACCCTAAAACGATGAAATGGCTCTTATTTCAAATATGATCTACTTATGTTCACCTCACCGCTCAATAGCCGTGAACACGGATTTAAATGCCATCACGAGCTACACCACGAAACCTCTCATATAGTCAAAAAGTATTTAGGATTTATTCATTTGATATTCAAAAATGATTTCTTATACCTACTCTTATCAATTGAATTTTTGATGAAAGGTGCTCTAAGTTCGAATTCTTAGAAGAATTCTTTCTTTTTTTATATATATATGGCAGGTTAAGGTCACTACAGTTTTCTGTTAATTGTTGTGGTGAGGTAGAGTGACTATTATTTAACTGGTATAGCTGCCTTTTAAGATTTTAAGAAACCTTCACAACTTTCCTACTGCTTAGAAAGGGAGCAATAACTATGGGAACTGAATGCATATTTAGGTTTGAATGTGCATTAAATCTACCTTTAAATCAATAGGTTAATCAGAAAGTTATGCTTTAAATGTGTCAGCTGACACTGATGAATAAGATTAATACCTTTTTTTGGACTCCAGTAACTGCAATAATTTTACAAACTCTCTACTTTGGATTTTTTTAAAAAGAAATCAACTGCTGCAATAGAACGTCGGAAAAATTGAACAACACTACAATAATTTTAAAACTGTTTCTTACATAGCACTATTCAACAATACACCAACAAACAGGTTACAAATATCTTTTTAATATATCTTCCTATTTTAAAGAAAAATCTTACTATACAAACATGTTACGAATATTTTGAGCAATAAATATGTTCTTCAATCACAACGATATTTCTTTTTTTTTGAAAACCTTGTGATATATTGAACTTATCAATTAATAGGACTTTATACAAAAATTCTTTTTGGCTAACGTACTGGAAAGTTGGATGTTTTTGACATTTTTGTAGATCTCGATACATTAATTATGATCGAGACTCTTTTATCACTCTACAGTAAATTGAAAATAAAGTTATTTTTATATTAAAATATTCGAAGAAACCTGTCTCTATTCTATAGGAATGATTAAGAGCTGAATTGCCTATTAGCTGTAAAAATTAAGTAATGACAAACATGTTTGGAATGGATCAAACTAAAATTACTAAACAGGCGACATTATAAATACAGTGATAGCATTAAAAAACATTTTTGTTATTAATAGGAATGTATACATTTCTGATGTATTTTTTGTAATGGTATTCCTATTTGTATAACTTTATATATTTCTCCGAGCACTTAGTTAAGCTCTACAAGCTGGTTTACTGTTCTCCTCCTGTGTCAGAACTAATGTAGAGTTATTACTAACAGAAAAACCAAGTAAGTGGCTTGTTAGAAGTAGTGGGCTGTTCAGTAGTTTAATCATCTATTTTATAGTGTCATAAAGGGAGGGTCATATTTGTGTAATATCAACTGATAAAATACCAAGGTAAAAATGAAGAATAGAATCAGCAGTTTACTTGTAATTAAAAGTAATTCAATAATAGATACTGCTCGTTTTTGGTCACGGGAACCTTAGTTTTTGATTTCACCACAATAGGGATAAGGTGAGATCTCGTGTTGGCCTATCTAACGGAGAACTCAGGAAAAGCGTTTCCACCTATTCGGAGTAAAATTGTCCATAAGTGATAGGCGACGTTTTCTGAAACAGATGAAATATAAGTTCTGAGAATTATTCCAAATGAACACAATTCTAAATTTATTCGATATTCAGTTTCAACCAATTGCTTTTGAGGTAATTAAATTCATATTCGAGCAGTTAGAACTTTTTATTGTTGTTATTTCTATTTATCATTCCAACCGAAGTAAATAGATCAATAACATCTGTCAAGAGTTCACTGCTTTTAATTTCAAAAAAACATTACGATCGAATTTAGTGAAATTTTAAATTGCATTATGTCATTAACCAAAATCAAAAGACATTTATTCAGAAAGAGGCATCATATTAATTCTAATTAAAGTAATAATATTTTTTTTTCTTAATATCGGATTCAATAAATTTCTCGAAATATATTACACTTGAAATTTGATAAGATTATATTGTTTGCTAAAACTAACAATTAACAAAATTGTTCTCAAAACAGAATTCATATCTGTTTAATCAATAATTGTTACAAAATGAATGGTGACTTAAGGGTAAGAACAGTAAATCAGACTTTTGTAATTATTATTAGGTCGTTCTGACTGTCAATTTTTCGTTGAAGTTCGACAGTGTTCTAAGAAATGTGCCTCCCAAATTAATTTTATCTTTTCCACTTCTGCAACTATTTTTAGGAGAAAAAAGGGGCTGTGGCTGGTATTGGCGCCATTTTGAGGAATCACACTTGCCATCAGACCCTCTCAATTTCATCTATAAGAACTGAAACATAATGTTTAATCATATCTGTGATCGATTTCAGAAAAACTTTTATGTCGATATTAGGCTTCCCTCATGTTCTGGATAGATTGCATTTTGCCTTTTTTTCAAAAGAAAATAAGGAAAGAAGTTGAGATTATTTTGGGCTATCTAGAAATAATTCGTTAATTGCTGACAAGACCTTTTGAAAGCGACATTGCAAACATGTGAACATTGACTAGAGAAGAAATAATTTTGACATTGAAATTTTTTTGAATTCATTCACAGATTTATTCGAAAATTTCAATGATATACATATTAATGATAATATTTCAATGTGTAAATAGGGTTATTATAAAAAAATCTTGAGCTCCGAACAGTTTCTATTAGCTTAACACCATTAGTTTCCTTTTTATAAATTTGAGCGTTTCAAATAGTGGACGACAGTTCCTCATCACAAATATTTTCTACTTTTTTATTTAACAGAAATCAAGCACATTAAAAATGCATTAAAATGTAATTTCAAGAAATTTGTTGATTCCTAGCTTAACACGCAAATTATTTAATTCTAATCAATCAGTTTAAGTTATGTCTACATCATTTATATTTAAGCATGAGCCATTTTATTTCCTTTTTAAATTGCAATAATTTTAAGCAATTCTTTACTTTTAAACTTGCTATCATTATAAAGAGATTTAAAAAACTGCATTTTCATATTTTTTGAATAGTTATAGAATATTTCTAAACAAAATGTTAGGTATTGCCATTTAAAGGTAAAATTGTTTGTATAATCATTACAAAATGCATTCATTTTTAAAAAGGAACAATAGTTCAAAGAAAAGTAGTCTTTCAGAATATTAGCACAACATTAAAAACCACTACTATAATGGCTTTTAGTGACTTTTTATGAAACTTTTAGAAGATTAGAATTTTTTTAAAGGAAAGTTCCAGAAAAATGTATTTTCATCATAAAATTTTTGAAAATTTATATTTCCATTGAATTATTGTTTATTTCTAAAATGCATATTCATCGAAATTTTTTCGAATAAATTATTTAAATGAGGACAAGGAACAGACTAAGAAATCATTACAAACTTATTAAATAATTTTTCCCCTTAGTCTATCATATTAGTTATTACATATTAGAATCTTGTTATTGTCTTTGACTTTTGATGTCAGTTAAGTCAAGGAATGAACAAAAATTTTGTTGTGATAATTATACATGCATATAAAATTCGGGTATTTTTTCGTTTTAATTTTTTTACTTGTAATTTGATTTAATTTCATAAAATTATATTAAAATAATTTGTGAATATTTATTTGGTATATAAAGCTGTAATACTCTTAGAAATAAAAGAATGTGGGTACAAAAGATAATAGGGAACAAAAAAAAAAACTATGTTTTCATGTTATTTGATCATTTAGCAGTAGTGTCTTTAAATCAGAGATGTACAAATTATAAAGTTTGTGGCATTTATAATTTTTCTTAAATGAATTTAAAATAAATAATTTCATTTTTAACTTTTTAATTTTCATGAAATCTTGGAGCCTTTAGAAAGAGCAAGAGAAAGCCTAAATTTTTAATTACTGAGATTGATTTTGATCTCATAAATTTAACGTAATTTTATTTACCAGAAAATCTATTTTAGTATAATTGAAACATTGCTTATGCCATTAAATTACATTTTTGAGAGACATTATTTAAATTGTTATGGAATAATGTCTCTCTATATATAATTATTCTTTCAGCGAAACAATTTAATTATTTATAGTTGTAAATGATATATTAGTAGAATTTATGCATTAACTTTGTAACTTTTTAAAAAAGAGAATCAATTGTGTCGTATACGATTTCTGTAGGAACTCATCAAAGTTGAAAATGCAAACATGATATATATTAAATATTTTATACTGAAACAGAAATAAACATTTGATTTTGAGTCAAAACTATTTGAAAACAGATATATTTTATAAAAAACTAATATAATTAACTGTAAGTCATTTTTGTTATTATTATTTCAAAGATTTTTCATTCTTTGAATTCTATTCCTTTTAATTTGAATAATTCGAACTAAATTAGGTATTATTTACTTCACAGAATTTGAATTTTATAATCAGGAGTTACTGAAGGATAACTGAAGTACTGAATCAAAAGATTCTTTTTCTTAATGATGGGCATTAAATTTTTATAAATAATTGTCATCGATGCTCATACAAATAAAAATATATTTTATTTGCAATTTAATTTTAATAATAGTGTCATTTATAATATGAGCAGTTCTCGAAAGCAAGTGTTTTGATAACTTTAGATGAATTGAAATGTCCAGCAGAATGACCTCTTAAAACAAATTCCTCGGGAAATAAAAACGAAGAGAATGTTTGCATAATTTGTTTTTAAATGACTATTTCTGAATGAAAAGTTATGATCTTTCTGTAAAATGGAAAAAAAATGGCATCTATTTATTTGATTGTAATTTTTAGTCAATTTTATTTGTCTTCAACTTATAAAAATTAAGCTGGCTAAATTCTACTGGTAACAAAAGTTGCATGACAAAATAATTTGAATTTAAATAAAGAATATAAAAGGCAACTTCACAACAAAGTGAACATAAAATTCAAGTTTATTTAAAAATTGAAACTCAATAATTTTAATTTTAAAAATTTTTCATTTTTTTTTTAAATTTTCTAGCAGAAAGTTATTTATTTAGAATTTCAAAACATTTTTTCATGATGGGTAGTCAACAAAAGTTGTTTAAATTTTTTATAATGCAATTATTTATGATGGAAAATAGAAAATAAATAAATGAAAATACAGAAGATAAAATATTCAAGGAAAGCTAATTTCGATTTTTATCAAAAAAAAAAAAAGTAATTTTGTAATAAAAACAAATTTCTTTGTATATTGTAATGAGTCTTTACAATTAGTTAGTTAATTCCAATAATTTTTTAACTAAAATTTAGAATGACCATAAATTCAATTTTTAGTATTGGAAATCAAAATTCGAAATGAATTAAATGAAGTTGCCAGAAAGCAAACATTATTTTTTCCTTTAAGAAAATGAAGCAATTGAACTATTAAAAATATATTTTTGATGATAAATAGAAAATATCCCTACGGATTATATTAAAAATCATTAAAAAGATAGCATCAACCAAAATTGCAGAATTATAAAAGAAATATGTAATTAAATTTAATATTTTTTTGCAAAAAACAATTGTTCTAATTTTTAACTAATATTTTGGTAGTAGCTATTTTTGTTCAGTGCGAACAAAGCAATTTTTCAGGAACTGCTTCTTTTGCTACCAGTATAATGCTTGGCCAGCCGAAAAAGACGGATAATCGGATTCTCTAACAGTTAATTGAAATCCATATGAAAAAATAGGGATGTCGGATAGTCGATAACAAATATGCCTTATAATTAATTTCTAAGGTCCCTCTTTTCCAGCTGGCAGAGCAATACTTCCTACCTCAAAACGACGGCTGTATTGAGAGATAATGGCAGAGTGCAGACTTTTAAATCGCTAATGAAGTAGCAAGAAAACAGATCTGCACGCTATGAAAAAGGCTATGCTATATTTTAAATAACTTTCCTCTATCATTATATTGTAGTTAATATTCATAAATACATCAGAAACAACAACCGATCGCATATTTTGCTGCTCTGAGAAGATAGTTGCAGTAGCAGGAAAGGGGGCACTTATTTACTGCAAATTGAGCTCAGTGACTTCTAGTTCCACGAACAAATCTCTGTTCTGGTGCAATTATTTTTTGGTTTATTTTGTTTTCAGTATACAAATCACAGACTTTTCCCCTAAGCAACGATTCGCCACAAAGTCTGAAAATCAGAACCCTTATGTCGACCATCGTGTAATTGGCATCCCGTTGCCTTTGCTATCGAAAATTTGATAGTCTTTAGCAAACAACAAACGCAATCTCTATACTGAAACGTTCGACCAGAAAAGCATCTTTCTTTTTTGATTAGGCGGACAGAATGATTCTTCAAATTCGGGTTTTCGAAATTTAGTTAAAAGACCAAAGGAATTTTCTCAAAGAATATTAGATCTCACGGCACTAGAAAACTTACATGCTTGCAATATCCTTTTCAAGCATAAGTTTTCATTTGCCTAGCTAAGTCAAGACCTGACGGGTTAAGAAACATGCATTCTTTTTCATTCTTACAAATCATATTTATCTTTGCCAATCTGTTCGCTCTTTCAAATTCCGAAAATTAATCCTTCTCCTTTGCATTTCTTTTTCTCAGTTTTGGAAAGACCAATCAATGCAAGCTGCTGCTTTCTCTTATGTAACTTTTTTTATTAGATTTTATTTTTGGCAGTGTTCTAACTTTTTGATTGTTCATTCTAAGAGATAATTTTCCTTTGTAATTGGAAGAGAAAACCAGTATGAAGAAAACATTCAGTCCGCCCTGAATGGGCTCAGTTACAATTTGAATTTTCCTAAAATTACAAAGGCATTGGTGACAGACGATGTTAACATTCCAGAGGAGGCTTGGCGAGTCCTGAGGAGGTGCAGTGGTCCTTCTTATATAGAGGGGCATTGCTGTCATAGTATTGCTGCTGTTGTTGCTGGTGGTGGTGATCGCGCCCTTTGACCGGATGGGGAAGAGTAGCGGACCTATCCCCTTCCCCCCTCAGCTTCCAGACTGGTGATCCAGCCTTATCGTGGGCTGCTTGAACATACACCAGTCCTCCTTTACCAATGGAATTCGAAGATCTCCCCAGCCGATGCTGGTGTTCTGAGTCCGACCGCTCCGAGGCGTCCATATCATCCATGCCATCAGTCACCGTCTTGCTGCGAGGAGTGTGGAAGTTCTGCTGATCGAGGTTGTCATAAGTCTCGGCCATCACCTCCTGTTGATCCATGTTGCCTGCTGAATGCCTCTGTGTCGTCTTAGGCCGTTTCTTGCCACTCAATGTCCGGGCCATACTGACCGGATTGGCACTGGATTCAACCCCAGATCGCCTCATCGTGGCGCTTCCTCCTCCACCGGACTTGTCTTTGGGAATGGGCTTGTTCACAGGCACTGTCATGTTACGCACGCTCTCTCGGATGATTTGCCGGATGGTGCGAAGGAAGGCGTTTCGAAATTCGCTGGTACTAGAACAAAAAAAGAATTTAAAAAAACCCGACCCAGTATTTTTATATCAGAATGAGCTGGAACCCTTCAAAAATCAATGCAAAAATTTTTATATTGCCGTACGATTTTTGTAATTTTGAGATCACCGTCAAAGCTTAGAGTAGCAGTAAAATAGGTGCGTTTAAAACTTTTAATTGCGATATAGATTATGACACGAGAAGCAACAATATGTGCGGTGGAAACTTAATTATTTGAATATTTCTTTTAAAATTAAACTGAAGAGAATAATTAGTTTCGAAAGACTTAATGCAATGCAAATTTTTAAAAAAATTTTAAAAACCATTATGCATTTATAATTAAACTGAATATTTATGCTAAGATCAACACACGCACAACCACACACATTTTTACCTTTGAAACAATTTTGCATCTGAAATAATTCAAGCGTACAAAAAACCTGACAATGGCTCACCTGTTAGATAACTGGTAGATCTTCTCTGATCTTCTTTGCAGCTGCGACCTGAGGTGAATGAGCTCCCAGAGAAAATGGGAATCTCCCTCCTTTACGCACCCTGCTCGTACTTGTACCTCCGTCACGGGGATGAGAACTTGGTAACGGATGATTTCGACTTCTGTTGAACCACTTTTACTGGAGCCACCCTGCAAATCAGCATCAGTCTTGTATATAGCAAATCCATTATAATATAAATGAAAACATGTTTCAAAAGAATCCCAACAGAATCGGAAAATTAATGGAGTATTGTTATCTGTTAGAAAGGGTGTATTTAATGGACATATTTAAACATGAAAGTCCAATTCTGTGAAATGTACGTGTTTTAAAAAAAGAGGGTGGACTTAACAGCTCTTTTCACTTGAGTTTATACAATACAGAAGCAATAGGTTATTTGAATTGGAATTATTTTTTTTTCAAAACGTCTTTTTATCATTATGTAGGAATTTTATATAAATCATTTTTTTTTTCGTTTATTCTGAAATTTACTTTTTTTATTCTAATTTTTCAATTTTGCTAATGCTTGAACAGTTCATCAAAACTGGACATTACTGTTTATTCCTAAATTAAAATTACTTCACGATAACATTGTAATGGCTTATCACTGTAGAGAAATATTCTCTATTAGTGTATGAAATACTTTTTTGTGTAAAAATATAGTCTCCTTACTTATAAACCTAATTTTTCCTAATCTAAACACCCAGTTTCAAATACATATCTTACTTCTCGAGATTAAAATAGCTCAAATACATATACCATTTTGTAATTTTAAATAAACTGTTGATGAACTATAAGCTATTTAAAATTTGAATTCTTGATGTTAACTTAGTTATCGTTTTTTTTCTGGTATATCTCACGATGCATTTTTGGAAGTAATTTTTTTATGCATTAAAATACTCAATAAAAAAAGCAAAAGTTGTGCATTTTACATGAAAGTATATTTTATATTCTTAATTAGTTTTTAAATTCATAAGTAAAAATTTTTTTGGATCGACATATAAATTTCAAGATAATTCAAGGAACAAGATTTGAAACACCGTTATTTCAAATTTTATCCATCAAATAGTTTTTAAAATATGTATCAATAACTAAAAACTTTCGAAGCATCATGATTTGAGGGGACATCTCAACTTATCGAAAAGGATTCTCTGGTAGGAATAGAAAATCCTTAAAATGGAAAGGAAAACGAAGCATGTCTTTAATGTTGTTTTAGATTATTTTCTTTTCTTTCTAAAATAAATGCTAAGGTAAGGGAGAGAGGCATACATGCGCACGATTCTACTCCGATCAGATTTCAAGCAAAATTTCATTTAAGACGAATGGGTGCTGCTTACCATTACAGAAATTATTTTGGAAAACTTTAATCAATGAAAAAGGCACAGAAGCAAAATATATGAAAAATAAACATTATTGAATAACATAAAAAAAGCAACTTCTTACGTGTGGATAATGTAGAGTCATTAGATATTTCCAAAATGCCATTTTTAAGAAATGAAACGAAAGCTTATTAACATTTCGGTTAACATTTTTTTAAATTTAATACGCTTTCAAGAAAAAGAAGATAAATGTCAAAACTCTTAAAAACGATTTAAACTGTCGTTTCGTGGAATTCTGAGCATAAACTCAACAGCATAATGTTATTTATTTTTCAATTATATCGGAATTTTTCAAAAAATAAGCATCTGACTTTAATTCTTCAGTTATACCATAAATTTTAAATTTCAATTTATTTTATAAATATTAATTGTTAAACTTATCTAAAATACTTGATTATTTAAAAAATATGACTTAAAACATTCTTTATTTATTTGCAATTAAATATAATAATAAAACTATGAATTTCGAATTTTTAATTAATCGTTTCATTTCTAATAACGATAAGCATAAAAAAACACAAATTTTTCTTAAGAGAAAAATTACTGAATTATTGAAATGAAAACTTGAATAAAGGTAAATGCTAACAGAATTACCGATTTATTATGTATGTATATATTGAAGCAGCTCCTGAATCTTTTTTTCATGTATTCGTGTTTATTTTGATCCGATTTGTCTCAGATTTCATATCTAGGGATTTCTCATGATGCAGAATTAGTTTTTAAAATAAAGGAGGATGGGGGGAGGTTGAAATAGGAAATTTTGAAGACTATGCAAATATAAATATGTAGATGGTCCATTATGTAAAATCAGTTTTACTTATTTTTAAAGAAGCGCCATACTTCTAAATTAGATGACATTTTTTTCTTTATTTTAATTTTTATAGATGATGAGTGATAAAAAGTTTTCCAATATTTTTTGATGGATTGTACAAAATATTTTTTTTTTTCTTCGCACTTCTAATGGAATTTGATGACATCAGAACTGAAAACAAAAATTACTGCAAATAATAAAATGCTGACTTCCGAACTTCCATTAAGAATAAAAGGCCATTAAGAATAAAAGAGTTTTTAATTTAGAATGAGCATTTAAAATTTTCAAAATTACTTTATTTTCAACCTCAGATATTTGTATCGACTTTCATGCTTTCGTTTCATGCGAAAAATAATACTACAATGTAAATAAATTTTTATTAAAAAAATAAAGTTTCTTAATAAAAACATTTTGTATAACATTTTGAAAACTGTGCTACTCATAAAGACAGATATTTTAAAAAGAAGAATGGTTTGCAATTGGAAAGATCAAGTGTTATTCGCAGCAATTTTCAACCGAAAGTGTTGTGAAACTCCAACTGAAAAAGTTACCATGAGTTTCTTCTTCTGCCTGATCCTCTCCTTGCAGAGAAAAACGACAGCTGCCTTGAAGACGAAGCACATGGCATGTAGCTCCAGACCCTTCTTGATCTTGCCCAGGAACTCGGAGATGTTGAGCCACTCCACTCCGCCGTAATACAGAAGCTCGCCGGGGCTCAAGTCAACATGCTGCAGAAAAGAGAAAATAAAATGATCTACTCCAGTTGTTTAGTAAACAACAGAGCAGCACAATTCAATAGTACAGGGTTGATCAAACTAAATTTTACCAACTCAAAACACTGTAATAGTCGTTCTATTAACTGAAATAATACGGAAGTTGAACTACAAGTATTTCAAACGATGCACTTATTTATTAAATGAAAAAAATCGAAATGTTTGATAAATTAAAAAGAGAGAGAGACATATAGTATTACGCAATAATTTTTATCTTTTAAGTAACTCCACTGTCAGAAATCCTCTGGAGTGAGATCAGATGATTGATAAATAATGGCTGATCTCTCTTTCTCTATAAAAGTCTATAATAGAAACGAATAATAAATAACTCAAATGGAGGAAGGTGCGCCCTTCAGTTTAGATCCTGGATTCGACGGCGGTCTCACCACGATATATTTCCTAGTTTCTCGTGAAAAATTTTTTCTTCCACGACATTTCTAGATTAAAGTTCGTGTTAGATTAGCAGATGGATTACATGAGTCGTAAATTGAGCTATTGTGATTGACTTAGGTACTAGTGATCGATCAGATAATTTTTTATAATAACCCATTTAATTTAAAATTATCAAGTCATAGTCATTTTTTATGTAAGAGGAAAATTTTTATGTAAGAGGTATTTGGCTGATAAAAATTGTAATAAAAAATTCATCTGCCAGTAATATGGTAATCTTTGACACCAGCACTTTCTCACATACTCTTTATCAAATGTGCTTCCTTTCCTCTTCCTTCATATAAAAAGCGTGGATAGTGGACAAGACCGTAAACATAAGAGAGCTCAAATTTTTATTTGCGAAATCTCGCACACAAGTGTTTTGCGTTTTCGTAGTATAATAAAGAAAAAGCATGCATTTTGGACGTTTTCTTCCAACCGATCGAATTAAAATTTTGACACATAATTATTCTTTTAGTAACATGATTAAGTAATAAATTATTATACTAAATTATTTAAATATTAATTATATAAACTATTATACTTAATTATTTAAATAATTAAATTTCTTGGTTACTGTATTTACACGGAGCGAATGCTCAAGCCAAAAAGGCTGTCAACTCGTAGACAGATTTGGTTTAAAATGTGTTATGAATCGACACTTTAGTTGTTATAACTGTTCTAAATTTTATCTATCTTTCTCATTACAGTTCTAGTGATTGTGTTTACTTACAGAAAGAAGGACTACTTTCTTGTGAATGGATTTCATTTAAAATTGAATAGAAAATGACGAAAGCCACATATCGAATTTCATACATCTAACTCGAAATTTTTTTGCGTTATTGCGTTCCCAGACAGACATTCCATAAATTTTTGTATTCATGGAAGTCTGAAGTGTAGAAATTCGTCAAAATCAAAATATCAATTTTTTTGACGTTCTAATACTTTCTCTTTGTATATTTTGCATACAGGAAAGTAAAAAAGACATTTTCGGATCAAGATCGAAGTTTTGATGCTTTACTCTCTATCGTCGGGTGACTCCATCATTAGACTAGCTTTAGAAAGTAAGATTTTTACTACTTTTTCTGATTTTTCTTCTTCTTATTTTCAATGCTTTTTAATTTTTTTGAATCAATACTTTTTAGTCAATTTTATTTTTCTTAACCTATTCAGTTTTGCATTTTTCTCTTTTTGATTGAGTTCAATGAAGTAATAGATTTTTTTCATAATTGATTCAATCTTATACGCATTTTTCTAGTTTTAATCCAAATTTAGTTAGTATATAAACATATAAAATAAATAGTGAAATAATTTAAAATATTGAAATGAGTTTAAAAGGATTAAATATCTTGGAGTATAAAGTAATTGTATGTACAAGATAATTTTTTTTTCTTAAAGCTGCTTTGCTTAGCTGTACATTTCCTATTGTAAGTTGAACTACTCTTTTTATTATTAGTTTCATTATCTTTGTCACAATCCTAAGAGTATCAGAAGACATTTCATTATTTGCACGTTCATCTCTCTCTTTAAAATCCTTCATTTTTCTTCCTTTCACTGGTTATTGACTAAACTATATTGCTCTTCATACCTGTAGGATACAAGTATCAAAATTCTTTATAATGGTTCTCATTGGAATATCTATTTTTTACCTAAACTTCTCTTATTGATTATTAAATTAGTAAAAACAATAACGACATTCAAAGTTGTATAATTACTTAAGTTAGCACACTAACAATTTGTCTCAAAAATATTGGGCATATGCAATATATTCAACTGAAATTATTTTTATAACAATAACGGTCTTTAATAATGTATTCTAAATAAATGTAGAATATTATCTAAAGGATTAGAAAAAAAAAAACTCGTTCCATAATATCTATTATAGAACATTGATGCTCCAATTAGCTTTGCACAAACGCTATTTTTTTTCTAAAATATTGAACTCCTAAAGGAGGTAGCAATTAATGAATGTAAAGATCATTATGTTAGTTATTTTAATTTTCATCAATTACAAAATCCTGAATTAGTAATGAAAATATTATTAAATTATCAAATTTTATTAAATTTCAAAAACTTTAAAGTTGGTAGCTATGCATTGACCTAACTGAAAGATAAATAGTGTATATTTTTGATCACACAAATAGCTAATAAGAGGAAGAATTATGAACTCAAAAAATAAATATGTGTCTTTCATTTTTTTTTAGATTTTCAAATCGTTAGGGAATGATAAATTAAATTATACGTAGGTTGCCCATTCGTGGAAAATATTGAAGTGAAAAAAGTAAATAATAATAAGAAAGTAAATAAATAAATAATAAAAGTAGTTTTTGCTTGAACGCCCTGAAGAATGTTTCAAGCTGCGATTACATTTATAACAAATAGAATGTCCACTTTAATCATAGTCCAGCAGCTAGTTGCTAAACGTTAGAGTTGGCGTATAATTCTAGGTGGAAAATGCTTTAAATGTCGTAAATACTTATATTTTACGCCAAAATTGAACTACTGAAAAAATTACGAAATCTAAATTTTTATGTAGTACGCTGGTTTTATTAGTCACAATTAACAAAATCTTTTTTGGCCTACTAATACTTTAAATATAAACAGTTCCACTTTCTGCGACCACAACTGATCAAGTTACGAACTTTTAAATATCACTATTTCAGATCATTTCAACGGCTACCTCAAGAAAGATTATCCAACCTATGGATTCTGTTTCCTATAGGCAGTCACTGATTGGTTTAAATTGATGAATCTCAAAGATTCACAACTCGATCAGCCTCGATTGAGAATAATGTAATTTTTCTATTTAAGATGTTAAAATGCCAAAATTATTTCTTAAAACATGATGAATATGAGAACCGTATAACAATTTAAAGCTCGTAATTTTTGGCAGTTGATATAACTCGAAATATAATTCTTTATGTCGTTTAAAACATTTTTCTATCTGGAAATTAATATTTGTTGAATATTAACTTTTTGAAAATTAGCTGTTGTACCAAGATTAGGGTGGACATTCTATACATAAAAGATGATGCATTAATTTCACTGTATATTTCTCAACAAACTTTAAGATATATTCTTATAAAAATACAAATCATGTATCAACCAATAATTTCACAGATAAAAAAGTGAGTTCTTGGTCCTTACCTGCCTAGAGCTCTTGTAATGCTGCCTGGAGAGGTGATCGAAAATGGCGCCGTATTCTTCATGAATCCTCTGCATCTCGTTGATATGCTCTGCTACCCGTTCCATTCCCTTCAGAGCCTCTGTAAACATACAAGATCTCAGATTGCATTCTTTCTCACTTTTTGAGGAAGTATTTTAAGATGACAATTTTGAGAAATTGTAATGCAATGCTCAGACGTTTGTCATGAGAATATAATATATTCCACATGTTAACTGAATTTAATATCTTAATATTCTTTAGTTTTACTTTTATTTTTCACATAAAGAATATCGATAAAATTTCTCTAAAACACAAATGTTACATGAAGAATAATCCACAAATTTACAATCAAATAAAATTTGCTGAAAACGATTGAAGTATGGAAATAGGAGATGAAGTTTATTTTGCCATCTGGTAATTAAGATAGCAAATTAGTAGAAACGGTATTGAAAATTCAAAGCATGCTAACGAAAAAGTATTCGTTAGCAGACTTAACCAATTTTCTATCTTTTACGTTTGATCATTTTATTCAAGTAATATCATGTCCACTATAATTTATTATCCACAATAAACCTCTTGACAATAAATATATCATAACAGACATGTTTACAAGGAGAATTAGCATCTATCAAGAAATATATTCGCTAAAAAAAAAAAAAGGAAAGAAAGTACCTTTTTTTAGTATTTTTTGAATTACATTTATTCTATTGTATTATGCAAGCGCTAAAATCGCAAATTACTACTTTTCTTAGTTTTTTTTTAATTATTATTCTAAAGAATGTTTTTATCATTTTCAGAATAAGCACAGATATTTAAATTCCTTTTTATATTAAATTCAGCATTAGATCCTTTAAAAAAAATCAAGCTCAAGCATTTATATTTGCCGGGATCATTTTTCAGAAAGTGTTGGGGGAGGGACTCCACAGTCGTTTGATTTTAGATTAAATCGTAGCTTTAAAGCAATAAGAATGCTATTTTTGGACCGAATTACACTTTAAACAACAATCAGAAGTCGGGGACTGAACCGGTATTCCCTTTTCACAATTTCACTCTGTTATTGAAAATCGATGATGTTAGATATAACGTCACCTGCTATGTCAAAAGTATTGGCAGACTGGCCCAAATTTACATCAAATCGTTGACAGAAACGAGCATCGAACTTAGGACCTTTAAACCTTAATGCCGGGGCTCTGCTACGTGGTTCATGGGACACTGCATCATTTCAGCTTCAACAAGATCCTTACCCGAGAGATGTAGGTGCTCTTGCGAGTTGGGGTCAGTGAGATGCTTGAGCTGCTGCAAAAGCAGCGGGTACTTGAGGATCCTCTGGATGGGCTTGATGAGGTAGGACTCGAGGGAGAACGAGTGCTGGCCCTTCGGATTCCGAGACTGCAGGAACTCCAATAGGGCTGAGTTGCTTTCTCCAGCAGCCGGGCATACATGGTCCTTGTTACGGAGGCCTGTTTCCGAGAGGAAGGCGAAAACGTGTTGAATAAAAATGCAACAGTAATAGTAAAGACAAACCAGAAAGCATTGGGAAAAATTCATACCTTTACATTTACTTGGATGTAAGACTTTCTGAGCTTTCGAATGACTAGCACAAAAGGAACTGTACAATTTGAACTGATCGGCATAGTAGAGAAAAGAATTTCCTAGAGCGAACAAAACATTCTGAAAAGACAAAGATATTTCAGTTAATTTTTTGATTTGAGGGATAAAAGAATTTGATCCACTTGATGAAACAGAGGTAAATAACATGGTAGTATCAAAGAAAAAATCGGATTGATTAAAATGAAATTTTCGAGAACGTAAATTCGTACATGTTGATTTATATAACGTTTAGTAAAGAAAGGGCTAGATAAGGTATTTTAATTTTATTTGTTACAATTATGATAGTTTCAGGTGAAATGCAATTTATAAAAATAGCAAAATATTAATATTTTTAAGTGATTTTTTTGTATCTTTTTTAAAAAAAGGATTAGAGCATATTTTTAGCTCCCCCCCCACACACACATATTGTTACAAGCGTGAAACAAATTATTACCTTCAGTTCAAGGGAAAAAACTGATTGGATGGTAAAGGAATTTTTAGACATTTCATAATTTATCAGTAATTCAAATGTGTGATATTTATTTTATTTATCATTATTATTTAGTTTTTCTTTCTTATGCTTAATTACTTTTATCGACTGAATTTTCTAAAAAAAAACTAAAAGAATTACTTATATACTGATTACTTATTACCTTATTACTTATATATATATTTAAACACAATTTTTGAGTATTTTGTGGCCTAAGAGAGAAGATACTTTTGAATTTTTAAACTTCGCTTTATTCCCTCCCGGGAGGCATAATTTGCATAAATTATTTACAAGAAACATGGGCGAAACTGACGTCCGTTCACAAGTGATACAAAAGCAGAAGAGACAAATATTTATCCCCAGTGATTACATAATGTGAGATTCTGATGGGGATTTCTTTACATGTGTAGATTTGGGTTAGGGAATTATAGGTATATTTTAAAAGAATTCCCTTAGCTTGACAGATTTTTATCCTTTCATTCGGAGCTTGAGAACCGATGATTTAAGCATTTTTACAGAGCTCGTAAATCATTAATTAAATAAAAAAAGATGAGATTGTATCAGAAAATAAGAGAAAATTTTAGAATGAAATTAATATGGGCTAAATTAAGATAAAAAATGGGAAATTAATTGAGATTTAAAAATAAGATTAAGGCATATATAATATTCAATTAGAATTCAATCTGTTTATATATAATTAACTTTTTAATGTAAGTTAAATTTTTGATCCTTTCGGCATATATTAAGACAATAACTATTTTTATGCTTATGTTATTTAATATATGTAAATTACTTTTGATACCGAAGTATGAATTTTTCTTTTAAAATGCACATTGTATATTTCATACTTATTCGTACATATATATATCTCATACTTATTTAATGACATGATATTCAACTAAAGAACATATTCAGAATTGCAACCATTTAACAACAGGATGTCATTTCTGCAGTTTGCATGGCTGAAACGAGTATTGATTTATAATAGACTGTGAATGTAAAAACCTATAAAAGAATTGCTAAAAATGAAGAAAATATTTCAAAATATTAAACTAAGGTTATAAATATCAGAAATAAAAAGATGATTGTTTTCCATACTTAAGTTAAATGGTCCAATTAACTTATCTCCAAAGGTCTAAAATTTCACCCTCCAGAATTTGTTTTGAATCCTAAACGGTAATTTAGGGTTACATTTACATAATTTTTGAATAGTTTTTAATGAAAACAAGTCTAACTTCTCAAGTGTTATTCTAAGTTGTCAAGGACTTTCTAAAATGCCCCAAGTTTTAGACTTAAGTTCCAGCATTGCCGATAACTTCCACCTTGCTACCAACCACTTTCCTCCTTAAACATATTAAAGAAATCTAAAGTGGACACTTCTTAAAAGTAGAGCTATTTCTGAAGCAGGCGAGTCTAATTTTTTATGTCTGAGTGGCGGTCTGTTTTTTTATAAATAATATGCCAGAAGTAGACCATAGGAAAGTGATGTTATCTGTTCACTTATATCGACACTCTAATGATTTTTTCTATCATATTTTTGACGGACATATTCTAGAAAAACTTTTTAAAATGGTATTTGTAATTGATTAAAACAAGATTTATTTCTTAAGAAAATAATTTTATCACTTTTCCTTGGAGAAATATTTTAATATTTAATGAAATTAATTTCAAAAACAATTCTTCGAAGCGAATATAAATTAATTATCTTGAAATGCTTTTGATAACGTACATTTTATAATGAAATCAAATGCAGTATGAAAACAAAGAAGTAAGAATAAAGACATTTTATCGAAGTATAAATAAAATTTAAGATAATTTTGGTCTATAGAACATTTTGGAAATGTTTTATAAAAACAACTTGTTATAATTGTAAATTTAAACAAATTACAATGGCTATTAATAACGTTGTAAAGAATTCAGAAGTGAAAACAATTTTCTGTTTATTTATTGTATCCTTTATCCACCATGCTTATAGAAATAAGTGGGAGTGGCCTCTCTAAAGCTTTCTTGCATGTTTTTTAATAAATATATCATCCCTCTACCGCATTCAAAATTGTGAAGTTTGGATAAGGTTGCTCTCACAAACAGTAGTTGCTAAATATCGACATTTGGCGTAAATTCAGCAATTTTACTAAATATATCGGTTGATCCTTGGGGATTTTTTGGCTATTAATTCCTTGATGCGGATAATAGATTCTGAAAATCGAATTTATGTTTTAGACACGTTTTTACCAATCGACTGAAATCAATTTTTGACACAGAATACAACTGTAATCATAAAATCTCATTCCGAATTTCATGGATTTAAGCTTTTGCGTTATTCAATTATCACGTTTATATGATTATGAAAACAAATACCAAAAGAAAATCAATTTTTGACGTATTTGGTTTCAAATTAAACAGTTATCTAAATTTAGATGTTAAATCTGTATACCAAATTTTATCTATCTCGTTTTCTTTGTGTTGTAGTTATCGTGTTAACTTAAATTTGGACAGTCGTACAGACACACTTTTCCTGACTGATTTCGTTTAAAATTCGTTACAAATTTAGTGTCAAGACCATATACCGAATTTCATTCTTCTGATCAAAGCGTTGTTGAGTTATCGTATTCGTAGCGTATAGCGTAGACAGACACAAAGAAAAAGATGTATTTTTTTGAAATCAGGGAGATTTAAAACTTGGAAATTTATCAAAATATCGCGTGCGATTTTTTTAGATGATTACAATACCTTCTCTATATTTCGTATGTGAGAAAGTAAAAATGAAAAACATGCACGTTATTTAAAGGGAGGATTCAATTCCAGATGAGACTTAGTATATTAATAGTATCACTTGAGGACGTTCACTTATTAAATTATCAACATGCCGTGTGAAGTAACGCATTTGGTAAGCGATGCATGAATCACACGTGCCTCACAAGGAATCTTTTTCTTTTTTATCTGTAGCGCAGCGACTGTTCTTACTGGCCATACCAATGCATAATAGCGGGCAAAGCATTACTTTCCGAACGAAATAAGCTACATAGCCTGATGTTTATGACGTTTTTCTTCCTTTCTTTTTCTTTTTTGTTGTTGAATGCTATCTGCTGAAATCGGGCTCATTCAAGAAACTCTAAAATTAATTATCCTCTTCATTCGATTAGTATTGTTACTGATTTCACCAGATTCGCTTATAGTGGGTGTATGGTGTGAAAACACGATCAGCAGGCCTCAGTAGAAAATAACGACGGCGTTTACTTACCCAAAGAACACGAGTATACAGACGAGACAAATACAAAGACGACAACTATATACAGCCGAGACGAACATACAGGACAGCACACAGAAGCATTCTACAGCAAACAATAGCCCACAAGTAGTAATCGACCACAGCACACAAAGCGGTCAGACAGAATCCAGAAGGAGAGGGGATCCTTGGAGCTTAGCTCTACGGTATCTCCAAACGGCTGAATTTCCCACTGTCCCTCACTTTAGCTGTATCACTCACTGCCACATGACTGACTACTCTACCACGACGCGACGCTGTTTTCACACTAGACAACAGGATGGCACACAGCATTTCAGCACTCGCTTGAGCTCTACACAACACTGGCACTCAGCTGTTGCTTCGCTATCCTTTGGAAGACTCGTTACTTGTCTACGACACCGACTACGCTTCAATTCACCACCGTAGCTTTATGGTGGAGGTTTAGGAGAGCCCGCTTCGTTCAGAAGCTATCTCCTGTAATGGCGGGAAGTTGGAGTAATGTAGCTTGGCGTTTCGTGAATGCCAGGGACTTTCTGTGGTCCTTGGTAGTAGGTTCCACCACCACCGTAGCTTGAGACTGGCGGCCTTTTATAGCTCCCGGGAGGCGGGCCTAGAAGGTTCTGGCCGTATCTCAGTTCCTATTAGTCGGATCGTTGAAATTTTTGAAGTTTCCAGCATTATCTATTTTGTCGCCAAATCGCCAACCGGTTGCCAAGTTTTTCGCCAAGCCCTGGGATCATTGGTTCGGTAGCCGAGCAGCATCCACTACCGATGATTAGAAATCGGTCTTTTACTTGATATAACTAACCGTGCTGGGAAGCAACATTACACGTTTGTAACAATATATTATCCATTGTATACTGAACTAAAATTTGTAGCATGAACAATTTTATATTCTTCTGCTTTGCTTTTTCCTATGTTGCCAGTAGAATGTAAATGCGAAAAAACAGGTAGAACAAATACATTCGTGCTCTGGATTATGCAAATTCCGCACAAATCTGTTTGTTTTTTGAGTGAATTTAATCTATGAGTCATCGTGCGACACACATGTTTCACATTTAAAAATGTTATTTTTGGCTACTTTAAAAAAAATGATCTTTTAATGAACATTATATTAATATATTTTATGAATTCGCATGTTCAATTTGTATGTCCCAAAAATTTACTTTCCGTGTCCTAGCAGATTCTTTGTATTGTGGTGATTAAGAGGAACAACTAGTCAATTCAGTGAATAACCTTCCAAATTTCGCCATAGCCTCTGTACTAGTAAATTTTTAGAACTGTCAATTACGACGCAGTATGGTAGTATCATAAAGGCCCTTCCTGCATGGGTTGTCGAATTGTTTTGTTATTATTATTTTGAATTAATTAATTTCAAATTAAATCAACTATTTGCAAATATTTCTATTGAAATATTAACAATTTTTATGCATAAAATAAGTACTCATTCGCATAATAAATGAATTACGGATAACATTTTAATTTGTAAATAGAATAAATTATTAAACAAAAACTTTGCTAGTGACAAGTAATGATTTTAATAATTACTATCATTGAATTATCCACAATAATCTTAATTTTGAATTAAAATAACTATAAAATTTCTCTTTAAATTCATGAAATAAGTTAGAATCACACATAATGAATTAATTTATTGACTATATAGGCAAGAGTTCCAAAACTGAAATTCTGTTTTCTCAGAAAATCTCTTAAAGAAACATTGTTCTAGTGAATATATACAGTCTAATTTTATCCAAGATTTCAAAATAATTTTTTGCTTCTAATGATTTTATGATAATTATAATTTCTGTTCTTGTATTGTGTACTTAAGTAATATATGCAGAATCAAAATTTAAATTAATTAAATTAATTAAAATTCAATAGATGCAATGAAATTAATGATAAAAAAAGAGTCTACACTAATACTATATTAATAAATACTATATTATAAATAAAAAAAATGTACACTAATTTTTTTATAGTTACATAACTGGAATTTTTAATAGTTATCATTAAAATTATTATATTGGCAAAAATTAAATTTTAAGTATAATTCAATTAATCATTTAAAATGGATGAATATTTCTTGGATAAGAATAATTATTAGTGGAAGAAAATTTTTTAATAAATCTTTAATTTAAAATTAATCTCTTGAGTTGAAATGATGAGTCCAGTTCATCATTATCTTTCTTGAGCGAAGTAACAATAGCCATCTATACTCATCAAGAATTATTGAGAGTTAATGCTTTTCATGAAAAGTTTTATTTAAGAAAAAAAAAAGATTTTTATCAAACATTTTATTTACGGAAAAGCGTTCTTTATGAAAAAAAGATAATTGTTATTAATCATTCCTCTTAAAAGCA
This sequence comes from Argiope bruennichi, assembly GCF_947563725.1. Lineage (NCBI taxonomy): Eukaryota > Metazoa > Arthropoda > Arachnida > Araneae > Araneidae > Argiope > Argiope bruennichi. The sequence goes on from NC_079154.1 coordinate 66,660,943, forward strand.
AGAAAATTAAATTGTCTGCCTGAGCAGTGCTGATTGAAAATAGATTGCAGTTCAAGTTAATTAAAAAAGCCCATACAGGATTGAACCCTCTCCGGATGACTAGCAGACATTTATGATACCATTCATGTCGTTCTTCTTTTGACCAACCAAGACAGTTTATTAGTATATATGCCAAATTTTTAAGGATTACGTTTTCTTAGAAATGCATTGCTTTTGCGCTTTTATATTTTAATGAGTGAACATCCTAACGATATACTTTTAATAATCTATATGTAATCTCGAATTGAATTTCCTAATTACTGCCTTTACTTTTAAGTCCATTTTAAGAATACAAGTCCTTGCTTCCCCTCATATGAATGGAAATCTGCTATCTGTCTTCATATATCCGATGAAGAAGCAATGAGAATGTGATTATCGGTTGAAACATTAGTTTAAGTGAGAGATCAGATCTTCGTCTCTTTGATAGAGAGTCTACATATGCCGTTGAATATAAGGATGTAATTTTGAAGCTCTACGATTACTGCTCTAGGGGTGCTGTTGTACGATTTCATTTTATGCGTGACTACATGTGTTTACGTAGGGTACATCAGGTAAGTGAATTTCTTGGGAGTGAAAATATTTATTGGCTGAATGGATTTAACAGCCAAATTTTTAGAGTTGAAAATGTAGAATACATCTGAGAAGCCAATGAGAGGCCAATTACTGCTCGCCCTTTCCTTTAAAACGATTATTAAAACAGTTGGTCATAGGAGTCATTTGAACTCAAAAGCTGTTTTATTTTCAGTATAAATATATATTATGAGAAATACATAAGTGTGAAATACCACATTTCTTTTTTTATTTGTCCTTGTACCGTTACTTTTCACTTAATTTAGTTGCTGTCTGTTTTATAGAGTGCCAATACTGATATATTCGTAATTAAAAATGATGCTAGAATGATATATTAACGAAAAAAAATTAGGAACAAAAGATGTTATAATTTTCTTATCCATGATATCTTGTCACAAGGCTTGGAAGATGATCAAATTTCCTCGTCGCGATATATCGTCGAAGATAAATCAATATTTCTGGATATATTGTGACTTTTTTTATTTAGTACAATAATAAATTATAAATAAACTTTGTTAAAGTATTGACTTATCAGAATTTCTCCAAGCATTCATTCATAAAGTAGGAATGTTCAGTTATCTTGCTACTTTCATTGATATTACAAATATATTCGCGTTTTTCCTTCCAATGAAATAATCAAAACTTAATGATATTAAATTCATTTCAATAGATAGTGTAGTAGCCTTTCGTTAGTTAATGCCATAGTTATATTTGCAATTCTATATATATCTTAATATTTTATTTCTTCAATAACAGAGTAATTTTTAAAATTTGTTTTTCTTTCATGCTAATTTAGAAAATTTCAGTTCTTTTCGTCCTTCATTCACCCCCCCTCCCACACACACAAACGATTATGCCTTTCACACACTAAATTAAATAGTTTCGATGAATCACGAATTTGGAATCTTATGTCTAATGTCATGAGAACATAAATTACATGAATGAATAACATATTGAATAACATTATGTGAAGTAATATGAATATAATTTATGTCATTTATAATATTAGTTATATGAATAACACAAATTTTTATTTAAAATGTATTAGCTGCAGATTTAGTTTAAATATGCAAATAGAATTTTAACTCAGTATGTAGATAAAATTATTGAAACGGAAGAGACTTCAACATAACTTAAAATTTTTGAAATTAAAATATAGTAATTCCAAAATGTGTATGAATGTTAAATATAATAAAGTGTAAGTGCATTTATGAAAAAATATTGCAAAACGTCTAAAATTTTAGAATTTTTTTTTCTAAATTTCTAAAATTCTAACACAATTAAAGTAAATGGATAAATTAAAGAGAAGTGCCCTCCTATACATGATCAGTAATATAAAATCAGCAAAAACAAAACTTACAAAACCTTTTTATATGTTTATCTATAAAATATAATAAATTTTTTCTAACAAAGATTATGAGACTGAGTTTTGAATAACCTTATATAGTATAGCGCAATTTTTATTGCATTAAATAAACATATATTCATACATGCAAATTGTAAATAAATAAATATTGGCATCATTAATAAATAAAGAGAATAATATTGAAATTGAATTCTAGTAATTATGCTATTGGAAAGCTCAAAATAAAAATGCTTCTCTTTAAAGAAGATATAGTATATGATCTCGTCACAGAAGAAACGCTGGAACCGAAACTCGACATTTGATAGAGCTATTATAAAGTTATCCATCGAAGATGGTCAAGTTATCCCTGTAACATACGAAAAAACTTGGGGCGAACTAAAAAATTCACGAAAGATCAAATCTTAGTAAATTATTTTTACAAAGAAAACTTTATAATATAAAAAACTAAGGAAAGAAGATGAATTGAGCGTTGATTTCATCAAGAGTAAACAAATCGACGAATAAACATGACGGCAGGATACATTTAAAAATGTAATTAGCAACAGTGTTTTAAAAACAAAAAATATATGCATCTAATTGCAAAAATAAATTTTGTACCTATTGTCATACGAAAAATCTCGTTAAATCTGAATGCGCTGGCATTTTAAAATAAAAATATAAATCTAAGAAAATATTCAAATAAAAATAATCCTTCCGTCAAGTTAAAAGACGATAAACCCGCTTTCTCGTTTCAAACGCAATCGGATGTAACGGGAAATGTGTCATCAAAAATTAATTATGCCAAGTATTCTTTATACGCCAATAGAATCTCAACATACAGCTTGTCTGGCAGTAGATCTCACATCTTCAAACCCAAACATTCTCCCACAGAAATAAATTATAAGCAAACGAATTCAGTATTCGTGACGAATGGCTGTAAAATTGCCAATTCAAGGTCAGGGCAAAGTCCTACTTCGAACTAAAATTTCAGATGGAAGCATAACGTTCTTTTGAATAATGTTTTATACATAATAGAAATAGAAACAAATTTATTATCTACAGGGAATGGTTGCAGAACGATTTTTGAGAAGAATAAATGTAAAATAATGCAAGACGACGAAGTGTTTTTGAAGGAAAAATAAATAATTTTCTTTATGAAATTATTTCAAACAATTCCGAAAGTAAAATTTCTGCCCATATGGCATTTCATTGCGAAAATAAGAACTGTTTAAACCTTCGGCACAAGCGACTTGCCCACAAAAATTAATTCTATTAAATTGTCCATTTCGTAACATTTAACAAACGGTATCAAAATCGAGAACTGTAAGTATAACACTTCAAGTGAAAACTGTTTTAAATCAAAATTAACTAATATGCCATATCCTAAAACAGCTAAACACAGGGAAAGAAAAGCTCTCGAACTGGTACACTCTGATGTTTGTGATCCTCTTCAAAATTTAAATAGTGGGAAATCATATTTCCTTACTCTTGTCGATGACTACAGCTGGCTCTCTATAATTTATTTGTTGTGAAGGAAAAGTGAAGTATTTACGAAATTTAAAAAAAAAAAATACATAGCTGTAACAGAAAATAAATTTGTGAGAAAAATGCAAACGTTGATAATAGAAGTTCGATATGTTTCAGCTACCAATGCTGCTCAAGAAACTATATGGCTAGTCAATCTAATGAAAGACAAGTATTTACCACAGTATCTATCTGTCACAATCTATGAGGACAATTAATTATGTATAAAGCAGTCACAATCTGAGAAGCGTCATTTAAAAACATATAGGCGTAATTCATTACATAACGACATTAACATTTATCATCTGAAACATCTTAAAGATATTGGTGTGATCGATCTAGAATGCTGTCAAAGCAAGAACATGCCGGCAGATATCCTGACAAAACCATTACCATGTCTAGTGTTTGAATATCGATTTAAAACTAAAAACTCTTCCTTTAAAAAGTAACTGCCTAACTGTTTATTACAGCTGATAGATGGCGTTCTTAAATGAAGAACTCTGCAATGTAAAAATATACAAACATCTTCTTGTTCATTTATTATTTTTTTCATTTTATATGTAATGTGTACGTTCTTCCTTGTGCTCGTCCAATATATTAAATAATGTTCCTTTCGTCTAAAAGTCTGTCGTAATGGATTTATTAACAATTGGATTACTAATATTGTCATTTTAGATGCCTATCACCGCAACAGAAAATAGAAGATAAGTGAATTATTTTTTTTTCACACATGCCAATCTATAAAATATTATATATATTTTCTGACAAAGAGTAGTATATGTTGGTAACAAAATGCAGCTCAGGTTCGAGTCCCGGTTCGGGCATGGTTTTTCTTCATCTGTGTTCTATCTGTGAGGTGTGTGAATGTGCCCAGTTTGTGTAAGCGAATGTGAAGCATAAGTAGCTAAGACGTTCTCTTGGCCCTAGATGGCTCTACCGAAAAACAAGAGACGCTCTCTCGGCTTAAAATCATTGACTTAGTCAGGGGGCTTGTCTATGATAAGTGCCATAAGAAACAACAACAGCAACAAATGCAAGAATAAAGCTCAAAAAATATAATCAATTAATCTTTCCTGTCTCCCTATCGTTTAATTATTAATTTTAACGCTAAAATTAATATTTATTTTAAGCAATAAAAAATATTTTCACATTTATTTCTTCCTCTAATACAACAAAACTTTCTATTTTGCCGCTTTCAGTCATTCAGGTTCAGATGCAATTCAAGCAAAACTATAAGTGCTCTTGGATATTGCTAAACGGAAAGGAAATAAAATTCCCCAAAATTTTCACTCTAAATATTTTACTATATATGGAGCAGCAAAGGATTATACTAAGGAGATTCAAACTTTAAAAATACTTTTAAGGTATCACAAAAATGAAAAAAAACAAATTATTATCATCTTTCAGAGAGTATATAAACTTTAATGTAAATTTGGAAACAACCCCTTAGCAAAAAATGTCGTCAAATATCTCCCGATGCAATCATGATATATTAAACAAAATTTGCATTTCGGATAATTTTTCTATGCGAAATCTATTCATGATATCAGAAAAGGGTGTTGCCATAGGAAATTTTAAATTTCGCACAATCTATAATATATAGGTAGTCCCCTATGAAAGTTGTATAAGCATAATCAGTTAGTATACGTTACTAACTTAAGAAAGGTATTTTAATTTTCATATGCAATGATTGACTGCAGAATAAAATTGGGTGGCTCCTTTTTTTTTCGCACAACGGTTACAAAGTTTTTAAATAATTCAGAATTTGATAAAACTTTAGAGAAATAATCCCTAAATGACCGGCTTCATTTCATATTTGTTATCTTTTGTGGATCGAGATATCTATCAGTTCTTGAGATGATTTTAGAGGAAAATTATCTTCATTTTGAAAATCAGTGTATTCATAATGAATTGAAATATCTAAAATCTGCGTTAGTAAAAGATATTTTTCGTTCTTTTCATTATTTGTATTTTGAGATTTATTGACGGGAAACAAAATAACTGACCTTGAACTGTGCAGGGTGGTCGAACCTGTGAAAATCTGGCTCCGAGTTGACTGCCTCCTCCAGACTCTGCAGGAAGACCCTCTGGAACTGGACGATCTCCTGGATGTTGCCAAAGAGGGCGTTCACCTCGGAGTTGGACAGGAAAGTTTCCTTCTTCATTGGCTCCAGGTAATGTTCCAGGAGGCTGTTCAGGTGCTACGTCAAACGAGAAAGAAAATCAGAACAAGAAAACAGTAAGGTAAGTTAATTTGTTTCTTGATGTGCTTGCCGAATCTAAATTTTTATCAGCTCTGGCACAAATTGTAACAATGACTCTATCCACAAAATTCACGATACTTTAAGTTTAGAATTTCGTGTAATACGAATTTTATTGCGAAGAAATAAGATTTTATTGTGATATTTAATACGTGAATTAAAATGGAAATAACAAAATAAAGGAATAATTTGATAATTTAGTGAAAAAGCATTCATAATTTCTAATTATAAAATTTTTATGTAATTAAATATTAAATATTATTTGTTACAATTAGTGTAATTCTTTTGTTGCAGTAGCATTCTTAAAACTTCTGCAAAAGAGATGATTCCTCTGATTTAAGTTAATCTTATTATCTTATAACTAAGGTTTTTGTGTAGCGAGTCAATTTAGCACGATGACATTTGCAAATTAAGTAATCGATCTGTGAATTATTATTTTGATACCTTTAAATAAAAATTCTCCCGTATCTGTCTGTTGGCATTTACAAACACACAATTCGTTTTCCTCTTCATTTTTTAAAAATTAAATTTGATTCTCGTTGATGAGCATATACTGTTTTGAAAAGTTTAGGATAAAAACATAGGAAAAAACATTTTAAATACTTGAGCTCGATTTTTAAGTATTTATAGGGCATATTTTATTAAATGTCTAATACTCTAAACAGTTCTTAATATACACAGCATTGCGTTTTAAAATGGTCAAAATTAATCTATCGGAGTCTCTTTTTTGAGTTCACTTCGGTATTTCTGAATATGTTATTCAAGGCATTCGCTGCGAATATTATTACAGTTGTCAAAAAAATCCTCTGTAACTTTATTATTAATTATCACATCTTCATAAAATGGCTGTCAATAGAAATGTCTTAAAGGAGCAGGATTATTGAGTTAGACAAATTAATTAACTGAGTTAATGAACATAATTAATTAAGTACGATTTCGAAATTTTTCTGTTACGGAAATTGAGAGTTTTCATTCATTCGATTCAGCAGGCATTTTTATGCATGTGCATCAAATTTCGATCCGAAATTTTTGAGATATATTTAATTTTATTTGCTGAAAATTCCACCCAAAAAAAAGAGTCAACTCACCAGGAACCGGACATTACGTAAATCTCGGCTTGTTAATAGAAAAATAAGACTTTTCCCATATTTTTATTCTCAGGAATATTAGAAAAATGAACAACACGATTCAGATTTATCTTTAATATGAGTATGATTTTTCAAACTATAAATATTTTTGGTTTTTACGTAAATATTGTAGCATTTTTATAACTTTTAAAATCAAATTATCGTTAAGACTTTTTAGTTGATTCCGTTTTAAGAAATTTCAAACACATCTTAATTTTCATGGCGAATGAAATCCGTTGTTTAACCCATTTCTTTTTTTAAAAAAATCGCTGGTCCGTGAAATGGATATACCATAACGATATTTTAAGCCAATGAAATGATCAGTGTTTATTGAAAGGAGGGAGTTTTATTTCCAAGCGGAAACGATTGCTAATTGGACGAAAGATTTATTAAATTTAAGAGGAATATTTTATTATGAAAAATATTACACGTATGATTTTTACAATAGAGATTCCCACATTCGTTTTAAAAAAATCATAAAAAAATATTAAATTTGTGTCATTTATGTACTTATTTCATGATTTTATGAAATATGACAATTTTCTTTAAGCGAATGAAAAAACTTTTAAAAAATGTATTACAGTTACCGAGATATCGCCGAAAAGTACATACTCATTTAACACTGAAAGTGCCATCTTTCAAAACCCTATAACTCTCAGAATTATCGTCGCAATTCCATAAAATTTTATTGAGAGATTAATTTTAAGACGATAAATTGATTAAGCAAAAACAAGAAACATTTCGAGATAGTGGTTAATCAACCAGTTTGCTGTTTGGAACATACACGTCTCCACGAATCATTTCCATCGGCATCAAATTCGTTAAGATGCTATAATAAATAATAAAGGTTACAGAGTTGATTCATTTTTTTTGACGACTGTACCCTTGGATAAAATAGCTGAAGAAGATAGTTCATACTATTGATTTAAATTATATCTAATGGTGCATTTCTAACTGCTTATCATTTTCCGAAAAAAGTTCATATATTAATTTTTTAGAAAATGTCTAATTTCCTTTCTGTTATTTTAAAATCGCTACATTTTTTATGCCAGCGGATTTCTTAAAATATAGAAAAAACTAGCATCTGCAGACCTAAGTAAACAATCATTCACTTATGTAAATGGATTTATGAAGTATATGTTTTAAATAGAAATATTTATTTCCTAATAACAATTTATACAGAGCTGAAGAAAATTTATATAATTGTGATCAAAATTTCTAAGGCATAACTTGATCAAAAGAAGATGTGAGTAGAATGTGGAGAATGAATGAAAAAGAAAAAAAAGTTTTTAAAAGTGTAAATTGCGCTTAAGAAATAGATAAAAAAAAATATTGGCAATATGCAGTGCATAAAGATTTTGTCGTGCTTTATTCAGAGTGGTTTGTTATTTTACTAACCTCGCCGTGGTGGGCACGCCCGTCACATAGAAAGCACAAATTCTGAAAACAGTAAAATGATGTGTATGAGGCCCCCAAATTTTCATTCAAAGAGAGAAACAAATTTCATGCATTTTCCACATCAAGAACAACTTTCTCACGAGCTATAGAGGAGAAAAACATGCCACTTCACAAACATGCACAAAAAGACTCGCTCAAAAATATCAGGCTACAACAAAAACTTCACAAAAACACGACGACAAAAAGTTTGCATACAACCTTCTCAAAAGTTTTTTTTTTCCTTTTCTTTTAGCGACATTTTACCTATCTGATCTTACTCAAGTTTTCTTCGGATAGAAGTCTCCCTACACATTACTCGCTTAAGCAAATTTATTTTTTGTCGAAAGTGGATACTAATAAGAAAATATTAAAAATTTATCTACGTAAATGTAAAGCAAATTAGTAATAATCTTTTCAACATGTAAGTGGCAATGTTTTTCATAATCTACTATTTCCATTATTTGAGATTTCACCAGTATGAATGGTTACAATTTTTATATCTGTTCTTGATCAACATATTCATTAAATTACAACATACCAGAATCTTTTACAAAGTAAATTTAAACATTTTAATTTCACAATATTTTCAGAATATTTTTTAACTTTATTTTTTACCTATTTGCAGAATACGGCATTCTTTATAAAAATAAGTAAAAGAAAGTCAAGAGGTATTATTTACATAAATTGTCAAGGATATATTGTATAATACGATACTTAATCATGAATGGAATACATGATGTAAAATGATGTTTGTTCATTCATCTGACTGATTTTAAAAAGTACAAAAAAATCCGAAAATGAGTAAAATTGTTTATCATTAAATGCTAGTTCTCATTTATATTAATTTTGCTAAAAATCTTTGACCTCTCACGAATTTCAATTTAAATTAATGTGGAATAAGAGAGAATAAGATATGGAAAAACATATAAATAAATATTTTTAGAAATTCAAAAAAAATATTTCAAGTTTCTTTATAATTTATTTGTGATGCAAATTAATTTTAATATCTTGATGCAGAAATTGACATGACGTTTTTTTCTCCCTCTTATTCCATAACGATTAACAAAATTAATATTTCATTTAAGGGATTCATTTTCTTCCGAATTTAACAATAAAAATATGCATTTATTTATTTATTTTATTTCTGTGAATAGAATTTTAATTCTTTTTGTCTCATAAAGCCAAGTTTTAAGCAGCAATGACATCACTTTTTAGCAATTAAAAAAATGACACAAAGCGATTTCTACACCAATTCATGTAAGCCAGTAAACAATCACGAATTCTACTACACATCCATTGGAAATAAAAAAAAGGTACGAAATAGTAGAGTTCAGAGATGTAAAAATAAAAAAAAGATATAATAAAGGATTTTTTTCACAAAAAATAGGTAAGAAAGTAAAACAAAGAAAGAATTTGAAGACAGATATACTCTCAAACACTACTACACTTATTTACACATAAATAATAATAAAAAAATATATTAGAGAGTGCTACGTTCCAGATAAAGAGTTCTGAGTGACTGTTGCAGGGTTTACCTTTTGCATTGCATCCTCATACCACTCAACGACTTCGCTCATGTGCTGCATTAAAAATGGGACAAGGAACCAGGTGTGAAAAACAACACGCACATTTTACACACACAGTTACACGCTGCAGTGGGACATTTTTGGCTGTTCAGATGCCATCTTGCTTTGGGTCAATTCTTCGAGTCAAAATTGCGACTCGGCTACGATCAGATTTACAAAGAGCGCGGCACTATAGGGATCCTGATGGTTAGTTGCAACACAAGGCTTCAAGAGTGCATTGATGCATAAGCATGGTTATTTAATACAAGCAACTTTAATTAAAAGGAGGTTTCTATGTATGATAGTTAAGCCTAATTGCAAACGGTGCAAGCAAAATCGGATCTGAATACACCAAAAATGATCACACAAAAGCTTAAAGATATAAATAAAAAGAAAGCAATTGGTAATTACAACTAGGTATGCGATGTCAATTGAATGATATCGTCCCTTCAATTTTTGTGTTTTTATTTTCGTTATTAAAAATATTATACCACTATCATCATCATGAAAAATACTACAAAATCAAAACTATTTACTGCTTTTTTACTAAAATAAAAACGACGTAATTACATTTTTGACAAAAAAAGTAGTACGAGTAAACCAGACTATCGAAATATTCAAAATATCTTTTTGAAAAAAAAGAATAAATACGAATTTTTTGAAAATTAAAATTTTACTATTCGGCTTTCACTCTAATCGTGGCGCAATAAATAATTTCTAAAGCTCTAGAGAGAGGCTTATAGTTTTGGTAGAAAAAAGGGTTGAAACGACGTAAAGATTTTTAAAAAAATCAGTTAACAAATTTACGAACATCATTCAATTAACGTATTGCCTTTCCTCGAACGGCTGTTGATTTCTCTAAAATAATGAAATTCAACATTTCGGATCGTTCTGGTTTGGTTACAGAACTGTGGGAATTCCTTGATTGAAATATTAGTGTTGCCAAAATATTTTACTAATTTTGATTATTAGATTGAAAAACTATTTAAAAATTTAGATTTCGTTATTTTTTCAGAAGTATATTTATTAATTAAAACGGTATAAACTAGTTCATTACAATATGTTTCCAATCTGAAATATAATAGCCTAGAAAATAGCTATTGGGGCACGATTGTAGTGATAATTCATCTGTAATACCTTATATATGTATATTAAAATGATATTTCCCAAATAAAAGATAATGTCGATGAAACTTCTCATAGAATATTCTTCTTAGCTTTCAATTAAAAACGAAATTCTATATATTTAAAATATTTCTTTAAAAATATCTATACAATGTTGTTTAAACTGTACTATATGTATAATATGGTTATTAAAATATGTCTACGGAAATCTCGCATACCTAGTTGCAACCATTAGCAATTCACTACAGCCTTAAATAATATACAAAGGTTTTAAAGCAAGCCTTGATGTATAATTATTAAAGTACTACGAGTATTAAAGTATTAAAATTTTTTATTGTGAAATTCAAAATTTTTAATTCTTAATGTTAGAAATTGAAATATTAATTTTTATATTCAGTGTCAGCCTACAGAAAAGCTAATTATGAACTTCTAGAGAGAATGTTTTTTTTTCATCTAATACAGCTTTATAAAATACAAAATTATTACTAATGCAATTTTTAGATTAAAAAGTCTCCTTATAAAGATCAAAATGATCTGAAATAAATAACAAGATTTTTCATCTCCATTCTTTTAATATCGGTTATTTCGAATTACCAGACATTAAGTGAACTTCTTCATTTCTTAAGAGGTTTAATTCCATTAAGGCTATAGTGAATTGTTAAATAAAACAATGCAACGATGCCTTAACTTTAGAGTTAAAGATATGTGGAATGAAGGAAGCACCGATCGTCGCTGAAATTATTCATTGAAATCAAGGTTTAACTACAAACAATAAGGCAATAAGGGGGGAAATACCCTGAGCAAACTTGTAACACTTTATGTATTAAAATCAAATTTCTCTTCATACTTCACCACAAAAGTTTCGTTTTTTAAATATGAATTATATCTTCATTACAGTGTGCTGCATTTTAAGAAAATGGCTCAGCCAAACTACAATGCAAATAACAGAAAAAGCAATTATACAATGTTCCTTATTTATTTGTAACAATTTAAAATTATACAAATTTGAAAGAATATTTTAATAAAAGGATTCGGCGATTAATAGGATATTTATCATAGAAAAAATATTATCTAAATTTAAGGCATCGTTTTAAAGCATTTAGCACAAATAGCCGAGACGCATTTTAAGCGAATTCAGTGATGAAAATTAAATAAAAAACGTAGTGCGGTATACATAAAATTTAACTTGTTTTTCATCTGGTAATTTTTGTAGATAAATGAATTCTTATAGTTATTACTTCAACAGCCATCTTTTTAGCAAAGATTTATTTGTCAAAACATAAAAAATTGCGTATTAGTTTGAATACTAAATTCATTCAGGATATAAAATGACAATTCTAATAAGAATTATAACCTTTAATACCGGACTAAATTTAAATAGGTTTTTTGAGTTAAATTAAGAAAATATCTTTTAAAACATCTAATCAAAATATCTCATCATAAAACAATAACATTTTTCTTACTGTCATTAATTCAAAAGAATGAATTACTTTTGAAATATAAATAGAAAAGAAACTTTTTGAAAATATTTTATTAACCTGCATACACCGTTCTTCAAAATGCGTTTCGGCTAATTTATAATCAATAAAAGTATATAATTACTAAATGCAAAAAGTAATAAAAGAAAATTGGAAAGCTTCCAAAATTTCGAGCTGAAAGCATGCTAATTTTAAAATCTAAAGCATGAAATAGAACTCATATTTACCTCTCAGCGTTAAAGAAAAAAACAGAAATATTATTAGGCGATTAATTAAATCATAGATATAAAATATATCATAAAATAAAGAAAAGTTTGGTAATGTTATCTTTAAGATTGAAACTATTATTTAAAAACTACAAAGCTTATAGAGCAGTTTTTTAACATTTGAATTTTTCTCCTTATAAATGTGATGCGTCGTGAAAATGTGATGCTCTGATGTAAATTTTCCTTATTCCATGCTTATTTTGAGAAGAGTACTATAAATAACAAATATTTTTATTTATTTACTCCATAATTTGGATTTATTTCTTTTGGAGGTACCACCTAGATTCAATGTTTCCATTAACTGATTCTCCACTAGAGAATTTGTTAAATCAGAAATTTCATTATCTTTAGTTTAATAGAACGCGAAATGATATTTAATGATTTAAATCAAATTCCATATTTTCTCCCTTAGATTGACTCTGGAACTTTCGTTTTGTTACATTTGATGATATCTGGCCAGCCATTATTCATATTTTTGCAATATGTGGATAACAATGCCCATCCTTAGTGCCTTAATCATGAATACCTTGCAAAATGGTATATCCAACAATTTAAAGTCAAACATAATTTAAAATCCACTTAGCATATATGCCAATGAAATGATCGTTAATAGTAATGATGGAGCCAGAATGTTAAAAAGTGCCTTGTAATTAATTTTGAAGACGACCTTAAAAACTCTTGGTTAGATGCTGAGGCCTAAATCAATCAGTAAACATTTTTTAATAATAATGGTTATATTAAATGAAATTTTAAATACGAAAAATGAATTTGTTGTACATACAGAACATATGTATTCTTATTATCTAAACTTCAATGTTTATATACTATCAAAAATTTTTTTTTTCAAAATTAATCTAACAGTTTTGTATAAGACATATCTTTATCGATTAAACAATATATAAAGGTGAAATGCATTTTCCTGCAGCTGAAATTAGAATTGTAAGAAAGAAGGAAAGAAAGAAAGGAAAATTGTGTACCTTGACATATGTCTTCTCTGTTTCGATGAGCTCCATAATGACTTTCCTGAGCTTCTCGGCCTCGGTAAGCTGTCGGGGATTGAGGGTGAAGGAGCCACTAGAAGCGCTGCTGCCCGCCAGGCTGGACAGGCGGCGCTGCTCCAGAGGCATACGACAATATTCCGTCACCTGCTCGGCAGTCTGTAAAAATGTAAAAAACAGTTCGAATGGATTAAAAGCATATCGTTTGGCAAAAAGAGAATGTGCAATCTAAAAGCATCTGAAGCTGCCAGTTAAAGAGTAGATGAATGGAAGGACATTGCAATATTGACTGAATTTTTTAAAAAAGAAATTAACGGTATATAGTTGAAGAATTCGTCACATAAGGAAGCATGTATTTTCAGACCTCAATGTTCAAAATAATGTTTGAAAAGATCAGCATTGGGTTTAGAAGATGGGCAACTTTTCAAGAGAACAAAGGGATTCATTTTATTGAATGATAGAAAAAAAGGGAAAGAGCAAATTAAAATATAACAGAAATGGAATAAGTTGTGCAAAATGTACAGTCGGTTAAGAGTAATAGTAGTACGGATAACTGTACCAATAGTTACCGAGAAAGTATAAGATCAGGTCAGGTAATTTGGAGTAAAGAATAATTGGCAAAGGTGACTACAGTATGCATAGGTGAATCTTAGAACATTTGGAAACAAGTGCTTTTTTTAAGACATAACAGAGGAAGACGAAAACGCTTTTTCGCTTATTTCGGTGTTATTTTTTATAATATTTATTTACTTTGGTTGCAATCATTAAAAAAAGTGAAAGCAAAACATTTTGTTTCACTTTTGTGTGTATTTATTCATTCACTGTCAAAAGTTATGACATTATTCATTCACTGCATCGGTTATATGAAACATGAATCATTGAATTTTAAAATGCTTGCATTGTAAAATATAATGATCACGAGAAAGATTCAATTTTCAGTTTTGGATTTTCTTTTGAGGTACAGGAGAATGTCCTCAATTATATCTCACAATTTACATAAAGGGAGGAAACAAAAACAGGTTTTTAATTTAAGAAAAAGCTATTTTTTCAAGCATTTGAAATAATTTTTTTATATTACGTGAAGCAGTATTAAATTTAGAAGTACTACGGCTCTCCCTTCCACTAATGATATTTATTTTATGTCAAATCAACAATTAGCATTTTTAAAGAATCTGCCATGCAAATTATATAATACTACTTTACATGTTTGAAAATGGATTATTAATAAGATTTAAAGCTATTTGATATCAACTTTAAGAGGAAACTGATATCGTGAAAGAAGAAAATGTGATGCTGATGAAGGAATCTAAAGATGATCGCTTTGATTCGCATTAACAAGAAATGGAGGTTGTGAAGATGAAAGAAGCAACTTATATTGATTTTTTTTCAATAAATATGTTTAATTTGGTCAATTTTGCTTAATTTACTAGCATGTATACACATTATTCGTAAGTTTGAAGGATGAACGGAATGGACGGTTTGAAGAGCGCCCATTTGACTAACTCAAAATTTGTTTTGATGGTTTGGCGATTTTTGATAGATAGATAAAAGTTATATTATCAGATCTAATCGCTGAAAAAAGTCATGTAGCATAAGTACCAGAAAAAATTAATTGAATTCGAGACATAGCGTTCTACTTGAAGCTCTTCTTTGTATTGCTAATTATATTGTTAATCCTTACTCATTTTAAATGTTCTTCTTAACTCGAATAAATATTAAATGATGTCTTCTTTAATGACCTCCAAAAAATATAGCTTAAAATTATTAATTGTATAGATACTCGGCATATTCTAGTAATTTAAGAATATCTTAAAGCGCCAACCTTTATGAGAGTCTCTATCTGTTCTGCCGAGAGTTGACTTGCTAACAAATCTTGACAGGCCATGGGAGTAGGAGAGGGGGTCGGTCTCCCAGATGTTTCCGGAGATTTTTCTTTATCCATGTCTCCTGAAAGCAAAATCATGCGCTGATAAAACGGAACATGCTTATGGCGCCTGGCTTAAAATCTTTATCTGAATGTCATAATTCCTTTTTAAGACAAAATTATGAATCTCAGCACTTTATATGATATTAATTTTTATTTAAAATACAGTTAGTGAAAACAGACAATAAAAATTGATAGAAAATTCAATAATTAAAAAAAGAGGAGTGACAGATTTTAGAGGCTAACTAATCTGAATTTTGTCATTAATTCAGTATTAACCTATCATTCTGGGGCTTTTTTCCTTCTATTTTATACAACTTGTAGAAATATTCTGTAACGTGAAATTTAATTTCTTGAATAGTTTTTCTCAACTTTTTTGTTGTTTCTTTGCAGAAACTTTTACATTTAATAATGCGAATGTAAATACTCTTTTGTCTCAGAGATAGATGAGTTTAAGTGCCATTACTAATATCTGATAGAGGTTTAAAATAGCGGAATTCTTTCTGTACATTTTTGAGTAATTTTAGAATAGAGTAATTTAATGAAAGAATTTGCTTCTCTAAGCTACCAAAACTATATTTTAATTTTCTAATTTTAATTCAAAACAAAATTATTCTTATTTATTTGCATATTTTCATAAGATTCCATACATAAATTAGTCTTGAAATTCAGAATTTAAATTATATATCAAAAGGAAAGTTGTTTTTTTTTTAATTCGAAAGCTCATTTCTAAGAATTACCGGATTCAAATAATTGACTACATTTTATTTATGACTTTTTCAAAGCAGATTAAATTTTTAGAAAAGCTTTTCAGGGAATCAATTATTTGTAATTTTACTTTATTCTTTTAAGAAACTGTAGAAAAGTTAATATATAGTATTAATTCTTCTGATCAGAAATAATTTGAAAGATAATCCAGGACTAAATTGATTATTTGATTCCAAAGTTTATATAAACAATGATGAAGTTAAAAGTAACAACCCGTGGCTTAAAATAGACTACCTAAAATATTTGAGAATCAGTATTTCTTTATGGTATGTAAATAACATATTAAAACATGAAGTCTCAATAATGACGATGGCGAGAATTTTCGATGCATTACAACTGAAATACTATATTTTAAAAAAAGGTTATGATAATGTAGCTTTATTTATAAAAGATAGATTCATGAATAAAAAATTGTGGACCGAATTTCTATAGTCTTTAGGATATAGGTGTACTAATAAGAGAAATTTTCATAAGGCATGCCATTTGAAACTGAAACATATATTGTCATATTTTTCAATATCAGGAACCAAAATACTCAATCTAAAGGGAATAACAAAATTAAAATGATGTTGTAAACTTATTACAGAGAACCAAAGTTTATTCATCAAATATTTTTGTAATTATTTCACCTATCCATCTGTAATATTTAGGATTAAAATAACAATTAAATTAAAAAAAACATGCAAGTTCAATTTCTAATATTTAATTTCTTAGCACATAGAAAAATAATACCTACTTTGTTATCCTTGCCATAACAAGCTACGGGGAATGTTAAAATATATCAAGCGATTACACAGCTTCTGCTATCATTAGTACATGTAGCTACTGGCAGTGATTCCAAGAGTATTAATTTAATGAGTACATGTAATTTAAAGAGGAAAAGAAAAAGAAAAGTGCTTACCGTAGAGAGGCGAGGGCACGATGAGCTTGTCTATCATTTCCTCGCTGATGGCAGAGTCGGAAGGCGGTGGAGGACACACCAAAGACTCGATGTAGTCGTCGGTGGTGCGCAAAACTACCCCTTGAAGGTCCGGGGGCTCCGTCCGGCTCGATCGCATCATCATGCAAAGGGAGAGCTCCTCCTGCAGCACACTCTCGATGTACATCATGTCCAGGTCGCTCACGATGGCCCCATTAATCACCATGATTTCATCACCCTTCATTATACCTATGACACAAAATAAATGCTTATCTCTACTTAATTTCCTTTCTATAGCAAAACGGTTGTACTTTTCCCATGAGAATTGTACGAATCATCAGAATATACGAGGGTGGATAGAAAAGTTTCCGACCTAACAAGGAAAATGAAAAAATTCTGTTTAATGATTACTTTATTTTTCAACGTAGTTTTCTTCCAAAGACATACACTTGCTCCAGCGGTACGGCAATGCTTGGACCCCCTCTCTGTAAGACCTCAAAGTAGGCATTTGTCGCTGAGATGACTTCAATATCAGAACAGAATTTTCCTTCAGCTCTAAATTCTTTCAGGTTGGAGAAGAGGTTGTAGACCGAGGAGATCATATCAGGAGAATAATATGCATGAGTAAGAATTTCAAACTTCAGTTCGTGAAGTTTTGCCATCACAATGAAAGCCTCGTGGACGGGAGCATTGTCCTAGTGAAACAGGACTTTCTTCTTATACAAACCTGGTCTTTTTTCTTTGATTTTGAATGCAATTTATCCAAAAGATTGCATAATATGCAGCGTTGTTGGTCCTGTTTCTTTCTAAATAATCCAATAATAACTTTCCTTAATTTCCCAAAAAAATGTTGCCATAACCTTTTCCAGCAGATGATGCACTTTTTCTTTGTTTTGGTGCTGATTCGTCCTTCTCTGTCCACTGTTTTAGTTGTTGTTTGATCTCTGGAGTATAGGATGGATCCATGTCTCAGCCACAGTAAGGAAACACTTCAAAAAGTCAGTTAAGTTTGAACTGTACAGCTCCTATATCGTCATGCACTGCAGTATTATCCAAGATCAACAAATGCGGTACCCATCTTGCCCATAACTTTCTCGTGCCCAAAATATTCATTAAAATATGATATGTTTGTTTTTAGTTATACCATCAGACTCAGCAACCTCTGTCAGTTTTAATCGGCGATCATTCATAATATTTTTGTGAACTTTTCTAACGATTTCATCTGCAGTGGCTGATTTTGGTCTTCCAGCACGCTCCGTCTCCAGAGTGCTTGTACGATTACATTTAAATTATGTGAATGAAGGAGCAGATTCTATCTGTGTAGCATCTAGCCCAGTTTGAATATCTGTTGGAGATAAACCTTTTATATATAAAAAAAATATTTTATCACAGCTCACACACTTCAGCTTTCTCCAATCTCGGTTAAAAATGAAACAAGATAATTCTAAAACAGCACAGTACAAAAATAACCAAACACAAATCTTTTAAAATATGCAAGAAGTATTAAACAAAGATTTGAAGTGCTTTAATCAAAGTAATTGGGAGAGCGTCACTTCTAGGTCAGGTCAGAAACTTTTCATCCCACCCACGTAATATATTGTCCTAAAAAGCATTTTGATATTTTGAGTGTATTGTAGTGATAATCATGTAAATAAGAAATAAAACAAATAGTATTGAACCTAATTCTGAAAACTAATTTTGTAAACATTTCTGTCGATATTATCTTATTATATTATAACAAATTATCTTTAAATGGTGGAAATAGTGCAGAGCAATATGAATTTCGAAGGCAGAAAAAGGAATTAAACCAAAGGAAATTTATTTGGTATACTAGCTTTACCCAGTCACGTGATGCTCTTGGCTCAGTCTGGTTAAATGGAAAAGAAAGAAAAGAGAAAACGCATATTTCTAATGTGTTTAATTTCACAATTCTAGAGGGATACATTACTTTTGTTGTTACATTACTTATTGAGGTATAATGATAGTCAATTGGTCTGGGTAACGCTATATACAATTGTCCATGTGAGAAGAATTCATGTATAGATTTGAACCGAACAATTATAAAGATATTCGAATTGGGAATTGCAATTTCTTAAATTGAAATTAAATATTTGTTGGATCGCAGGAATGCGAAGAATGAGGAAATCTTTACCATTGAAAGGTTATGTCAAGATTGTTGCTTATACGACGCTGCTCAATGAATTTGTTTTACTGCAAGTCGAGAGACGTTGCAAAGCTTTGGTTGATTTATATTTCGCGACATAATAATTGGCACGTTAATTTTCAATTGCATTGACATTCCTGGCGAATCGAGTGAATTAAAAAAAAATTCTACGGCAAAATTAACCGCTTTATCTGCTTCTACAATAGTGTCGATGGACTTATATGTGACTGCTTCGATTTGAATGTTAAACTAAATAATATTGTTAAGCTTATAAATGCCTTTGTTCTTTGTCGCAAGAATAATTCATTCATTCATTCAATCGTGATTCTTGTAATTGGTTTGCATATTGTGTTCAACCAATTCTTTTTTTGATGTCACTAAAATGCAAAAGTTATGAGGCAATGAAATTCGTCCTGAAGTCAGATCAACTGGTGCCATTAATTCCCAATTTCTGGCAATTGATATGAGAATATCTCGGATAATTAATCATTTTGCAGCCGGACACGCATATTTGTATTTAATTGCAACCTCTGTAAGCGCCACCATAAAGTAGAGTATTTCAGGCAAGTATTTATTTCATCCAGTGGTGTCAATCGAGGAATTGCTAGAAATGTTGCCTGAAATCTAATGCAAGCAATTTTAATGCGTTCCCACATGATCTGATGCTTCAGTGCAAATCTTGCAATGATCGCTGAAGAACCTGAGTGAATTTTATGCGCCATTGTTTATTATACAAAACGATAAATTTGAATTTCTGAAATATTTTTCCCATGGCAGATATTTTGGAAAAGTTGCACGTGAGAGTTTCAAATGATTGCGTATTAAATGGTAATTTCAAAGCGAAATGAGTATTTCCTGTGACTGGCAGCTCTTCTGACAGTAATGTAGCAGATATTCTGTATGCAAACGGAAATAAGGCTACGCCCTTTGGGACTAAATTGCTACCAAAATAAATCTACTAAGGAATGTTTTATCAGTTCCTCTTGGTGCATCTAAGAAGATTTTTCCAGCCCCGTTATTAAAAGTTTGCATTATTTGATCTTAAATATTTTTGTACTTAAGTGTTAGTTTAAACAAAAGATCAAACAAAAGATCAACCGTGTTGTAGTTTTATTCATGGCACAATTCTTTCTCGAACGAAGCAGCATCAGATCGATTCGAAATGGCATTGCCAATTGCTTTAAAATTTCTAATCATGAATCTTCAATCATTTTCAACATTTCATTGTAGATTTCTGTCGCGAAATTCACATTTGTAATTGAATTTTCTGCATATTCGATGGAAAATATCACCAGTTATATGCGATTTATATTTCTCCCATAATTCTGTTGAAGACGAAAGAGAGCATGCGGTCAACGTGATTATAAACAGTGCAAGAATTTGTTTTGGATGTCACCTGCTGCACGAGTCATAAATGCATACATCCCAGTGTTGATTGTTCTCCAATAAATTTAGAGCTAGACAAGCATTGCAAAAAATTGGCATGCGTAATGCCGTTGACAATTTGCAGTTATTGGAAAGGTGTTGTACCAGGCACATTTATCAAC
Source organism: Argiope bruennichi (assembly GCF_947563725.1). NCBI lineage: Eukaryota > Metazoa > Arthropoda > Arachnida > Araneae > Araneidae > Argiope > Argiope bruennichi. The sequence continues at coordinate 66,681,999 of NC_079154.1, forward strand.
AGCATGGGAAGAAAGAAGTATTAATCTTTATTGGGTTGTCCAGTGAACAATCCGTCTATTATAGTTTCTATGAATGTGCCAGGATCGTCCGTAGATTCACTTTCCTCATTTCTACCGCAGTAAAGGCGAATATAGAACAAGCTACTGATTATCTATTTCGATATAACCGTTTCGTATTTCTACGGTTGTTAATTTCTTGTTTATCATGCATAGTGAAATTCACTTCAGTGTACCGCTAGGTATTTATATCATATTTTTCTTCTCAACATCATGCACATCCTTATCGAGGTCGGCATCGCCTATTTCAGAGAATATTACATCGTCGATTCCTTTTGAAATAATTTTGTTATTGAGTCAGATTTGTATATGTGCGTATGGCAATCCTTTTTTTTTTCTGCCATTTTGCTGACTGCACAAAATGAACACCCATATGGTATATATGCAATTCAATTCCAACGAAATAATCAAATCAAAATATTAAAAAAATCAAAATTTATGAAAATTCAATTTAACATTGTAATCAGAAACACTGAAATGGAATTGTAATATAATTAGTATAAAGTGTGTTCGCAGATGATGCCATTCAAAGCATCGACATCTGTGGGACTTTATATAAAAAATATTTTAAATAAATATGTTTTTACCTGTTACAGATGCGACATTTATATAATATGTATAAAAAGATAGCGCGTATTTGAATGTAAGGTTATGTCAAATTTTCAAAGCAATCGGTAAAGAATTTTCGGTGATTTGAAATTTTGAAAAAAAGAAAAAAAAAACATTTATATTTTAATTTATATTGATTAAATACGAATCTTTTTGAATCATTCACTTTTTGCTTACAAATGCTCATAAAAATAAGTAAAAAAAATAGTTATGTTAATTACTTTTTCTTGGATTATATAGAATTCTTTTATGATAATAAATTGTTTTTTGATGGAGATAAAAAATTGTTCACTGTAATACAATACTGATTTAAAATCGTGGAATTCTTTAAAAGTGAAAATAGGGAAGTATTGATTTTATTTATATTTTTTTATTATGATTCAGAATATAAGTAATGTAAAAAGATTTTATCAGTTTGATCCAAAATATTAACAATATATTTTCCTAATTAAAGTCGTTAAGATGTTATTAATTTTCAAACAAAGAATTTAAAAATCTCACTAAAAATGAAATGGAGTGCTTCTCGCCATTGCAAGGGGGGAAAAAAGCCACTTACCCTGTTCCCATGCTTGACTACCTTCCTCTACCCTGCTCACGTAGACGCACAGCTCGTCTTGGTGATCAGCGTTCTCTATGAGTTCTGCCTCTACGCTGAACCCGAAAAGTACTTCGAGGTTGCAACGCAGAAGTTCCACCTGATAGAGCACTTTAGCACAGATCTCCACCTCATCGTATGCCTGGAGTGGAATTTGACAGTTTAATAATCCTTTCATAGAACAAAAACTGAACGCTGATATTATTTTAAAATACTGCATTCATATTAAAATCGCGCATCAAATTAAAATAATATATTATGATAAATGTCTTCAATCCGTTTTGGGTAAGAAAGAAAAAAAATTTATATAATCTCTCTGTTAAATAACTCCTCCCACGAGAGAACCTAAATGGAAAATCAGGTATTTTTGTAGTTTAGTCAAGAATATTCTTTATTTCTTTAATTAAGCCGAGATATAAAAGAACAATTCTTTGTATCCTATCTCTACTTTATGGCCTTCATTAACATACATTCAAAGTAACAAGTTATGATACAAAATACAGAAACAAAATTTCTGCTTTTGAATTCTTTATTTTCCATGCAAAGAAAGAAAGTAGAGATTTTGTGTAAAGGATAAAACAAGAAATATGCTTAGCTATCTGTTAGCAAAGGGCCAGTCATTATATTTTTATGGTCATGCCATCTCTCTTGAATATTAAATGCCTCTTGAATATTTAAAGGTTTTACATTGGTCTTTTGAAAGAGCCTAAAAACCTTTTCTAAGTAAATAATGATATGGTTATTTTTAACCATTATTTGGCTACTGGATTAATGAATTATAATCGATGGTTAATTAAATTAAATTAGTGCAATTTTGAAGTTAACTAGAGGCAGTTTGAAATTGACTTTATAAGTTTTTAAGATGGTAATTTCTGCACTTTCACTTCTAACTTGAAGACTTGAGTGGGAACGTTTAAGATGCCGATATTCTGTCACGAAGATATGTAGATTGTATTGCAAGATACCTGATGAATATTAAAATAAAATCAAGAAAGATTTTCTGACTCAGAAAAAATTCAATAGAAAAAAACGTATCATACAAAAAAATACTTTTGCTATTCAGTTTTAAAAATTTATCATCATATATAAATAGAATTTTTCTTATTGGAGGAAACTTACATTTTCCCATACTCTTCGTTGGTCTCTCACTTATTGATGGGTTGGACGATTTGAGAGATGTTAATATTTTTATGCATCATATTCAGAGAATAAAAATATAGACAATCGTTTGGTTTAGTTTATTTTGATTTTATTTCATGACTTGTTGTGAATGAATGTTCCCTCTTCTAAAATTTAATAAAAGTTCGAATATTGTATATCATACCGAAGCCTGGAATATTTGTTTGAAATATTCTATATTTAATTTTCATTTATAATAAATTGAAGTTTCATATCCAAATGAAAATTATAAGGTTCTTTTATATTAAATTCGTTTTGTTGTTTTGTAAGTTGCATTTTAAATTCACATTTTGAAGTGTCGCCTATTTATTATTATTGAAAAAAAAAATCCTTCACATTATCAAATAATTGATAATAGCCATTCCTCTCATATTTTTATCCATTATTTTTTACTGTAGTACTGATGCATTATAGCCAAACATTTATTCTAATTATTTTGTGGAAAAGGCAATTTCTCAATAATACTAAGATAATTTATTTAGGTGATGATAACAATTATCAAAATGAAGAAATAAATAATATAAACTACCAGCAATAACCTCACTTGTTAATAACGTAATATATTTACAAGTGCCTGTTATTAAACATTTAAAATACTTAATTATTAAACTAATATTAAAAATACTTGAGTACATCTTAAGTAGAAGCTCCACAAAGATAAGACTCTTTCATTTTAAATATACGTATTCATCCCACGCAATATTGATTATTTTTATCTGAAACTGAATTGCATTTAAATATTTCAGTTCCTTCTAAATCATTAGGATTAGATTTAGGAATATTCAACCCAGCTTACATTGTAGCTCATTATAGTTAGTGAGTCTCTTAAGGCGATATATACTCACTAGATTTTCGAAGAGTTCTGTGGGGGGCGGCGTGTAATATTGTTCGTTGTCCTGTTTGATATGCAGGAAGTGGTCGGAGGGGGCCAACTGCTTTTTGAGGCAAGCAGTCCACAGGACGTCCTCCACAGTCATGTTGTCGCGAACACATATCGTCACAGACTGAAAATAAATCCATTGGGGAATGAGTGCTAAATGTGAAAGTAAAAAAAGAAAAAAAAAAGCAGTTGATTTTTAAGAATATTACCAGTGGAATTGGTCTTTCCAGGACTGACTAATAAATGAGTTAGGATATCAGTAACCACATGCCATTGGCGGACATAGTAACAAAAGAGCCTGTTAGCGTGTGAAATTTGGTGTGTGTGTTTTTGACGATAAATCCCAGATATGAAGTTAATAAATAAGACACTAGAAAAAAGCACCAGAAAGCCGAATGCATATTTTGGACAACTTTTCTTCCGATTCGATTAAGACTAAAATTTGCCACAGAATTGCAATTACAATCTCAGAATCACGTACCAAATTGCATATATTTGAGTCAACGCATTTTTGATTTAACCGCGTTTATATTATTGTGAAAATACAAACTGGCAGATGGTTAGCTTTACACTTTAATCTGTGAGCCAAATTTCAACCATCAAATTTTTTCGTTATAGACAGATTTCCTCTGAAAAGATTTCACTCAAAGTTTGATAGAAATTTACAGAACTGTAATAGATACCATATATCAAATCTCAATCGATTAGTCCATAATGCTTTTGAAATATCATGTTCATAAATAAGCTAGACAGACAGATAGACATAGTTACAAAAATGTATTTTTCGGGCTTAAGAAGGTCTAAAACAGAAATTCGTGAACATCGCAAGTTCAAATTTTTTAGCGATTACAATATTTATACGAGGGATGATCCAAAAAAAAAGTTTATAAGGCAAAGGAAAAATGCTTTATCAAAAATAAACACAGGATACAAATGGTAATTAAGAGGCATATGTGGTGGTCACTTCAATACATAATCAGCAAACCTGTTGAGGCATTTATCACTCCACTGAACCAATTTGTTTAACCCGTCTTGGTAATAATCAGGTCCCTGACTACTGAGCCAGTTCTCGGCACCTTTTTGAACATAACCGTATGATATGAACCTTGTTTCGGATAAGAGTTTCTTCAATGCCAGGAAAAGAAAATAGTCACTTGGAGCCAGATCGGGGTTATAGGGGAGGGGGCTCCAGACCTCCCACCTAAACGTTATCAGCAATCTCTCTGACCGCTTCAAAAGAATGACACTATTTCACAACCTGTTGTCTATTCATTGCTTCGCCTCCGTATACTTCAGCGATTTGTTTGTGAGTGTCCGATGGGGACACATTCTTGGCCCATAGAAATAGTATTATGGCACGCACCTCTGTGCGAGAACACTTCTCTAGACGTCTTGCCATTACTGTCGCTGTTTCAGGTCTCAGTACTAACATTATCTGCTGGAACGATCAATCTAAGACAACTAGCGCCATCTGTCTCCCTCTGGGTAACAATATTCTCATCCACAATTTCTACTTAACAAATGCTGCTGCTTGTAAACTTTTTTTTTTGGATCACCCCTCGTACTTTGTGTACTTCATATTTTTTATGTACTTCATGCACAAGAAAATAAAAAGTGCTTATGAATTGAAAGATGAGTTTAGAGATAAAATAAAGAGTTAAATTCATTTTGCTAGCTAAATTAATCTGACGGCCAAAGATTTTATATGCTTGTAGAACATATGGCAAGTCAATCAAATGTTTCAAAAAATAACTTAATTTTAAAATTTAAGCGAAACGAGAATTCATGAAAGCTACCGGCTACATATATATCGGTCTAAGACAACTAGCGCCATCTGTCTCCACTCCATATATATATATATATATATAGTATGGAGCGTGTGGCAAATATATATATATATATATAATAGACTGAAAAATAAGATAGAACATCATTTTCTAAGATGGAGCTAAGAAATTACTTTTAAATGTTATTTCAAAAATGTATATAGAAAAATCAATGATGAAAATGCATAAAACAAATAGACTGATTCTTGACAAATTACACTAAGCATATAACATTCATTATAATTAATTATAACTTATTTTATTCTTTGTAATTAATTTTTTTTTATAAAATTTTGTATACATGAAGGTAAATTAAAATAAGTATTTTACTTTTGGCATATCAATTTTAAAAAGGCGCCTGAATATGTTCCTCTCTTTTTGATAACTTCTTACGCAGTTTTGAGATAAATTTATGATAGGCTGGTGTCAGCAAATGTCAAACGGAAATGCTAGGTACCACCCAGCTTTAAGCATTCATTTAATAATTATTCCAACTTTAAGATATTCTAAAACTTATTTTAAATGCCTTGCTTTGTATAATATAGACACAAAAAATATAAGCTTAATAAATTAATTTTTAAGAACAGAATCTTATTACTGCACTAAGAGTTGCGATTGTCTTTTTTTTTCTGCCTTCTTGATCGTTCTTAAAATTTTTTGGCTAAATACTAATTGATTTTCAAAAACACAAAAGCAGTGAATTGCCATGTAAAACAAATAAATGGATAAAGTTTAACAACTCTAGAATATCAAAATGTGAGGGAAAAGTATTACAAAATCTCATCTTGAGAAATATAAAACAAGTCGAATCAAAATGTGTAGAATGTAAATGATCACCTGTCCCTCTGGTAGGAGCACCTTGACCGTCCGTCCGATAATGGTGGGAAGCTCTGTGCTTTGGCTAGAGGTAGCCGAGAGGCTCAAGGACCTTCTGTAATGCAGAACAAACAAAATTAAAAATACTTTTCCAAGAAACCACCTTTTGAATTTACAATAAAATTTTCTAACCAGTGTCCACATGCTATCATGCTATCGCACTGTTCAACAAGAAGACTGTAGATATCAAATAATTTCCTGACTGTCATTAATAGAAAAATCATAGTTTAAGAAAATGCGCATCAACTCTTAATCAGAAATATATTTAATAATAATTTATTTTAATTTTGATGGAGATAATTAATATTTAATCAGTTATATAAAGAGTTTTCTGAAAATTGTTAAACCACTAATATATAGAACAATTTTACTGAAAAACGCAAAAAAGTAACTATATAGAATCTTACTAGATATTAAAAGAAATAACGTAATTCTTATATTTTTAGGTTTTAAATCTACACGTTAGTGAGATCAGAAAATTTATATTTTAACAACATTTCGCTTCTTTCAGCAAGGATTTATTAACAAAAAAGAGCTGAATTTTATCAGATACATTTTAATGACTCCCCATAGTAATTTCTCCCAGTGTTGCATGCCTATCCAAAAAACATCTTTCAAAAACATGTGAAATAAGAATAAAAGAAGATCAATTAAACAGTCTTCCAAAGAAGAAATAATACCTGCATGCTGAGGGAGAACAGGAAGTACCTTGCCTTTTAATGCGGTAAAACTTAACGTGACATCTATGGAAAAAAATGACGGATCAGGAAAAAAAAATTGATAAAAATGCACTTAGCCTGCACATTGAAGCTTAATTGTGCGTTAATTTAAAAATATGCGTGAAAAATCAATGCGTGCAAAATTCAGGCTATAAAAATGCTTTTGTTGTCTGTCAGTCGAAAAAATTCGGATAAATAATATAGAAAATAATTTCAATTTAGTTATTAGAGCAGTAGATAAATATTTTTAACCTCGTTATTTGGATTAATGGATTTTAATGGATTTTCATATTTATATCAAAGAATTGTGAATTCTATATTGGATTGAATATTCAGTAAGTACTCACAATACTATTGAAAAGTATTTTACTTATAGGAAGGATTCTTTAATACGATATTTATTGAGAACCGTGTTTTTAATGTCTAAAAGTTTTCTGTTTTTATAAATTCAATAATAATACTATAATAAATCGACATTTCTATGTTTTTTCATGTCATAAAGTAAAACTGCATTATAATAAAGTTTCATACAAATGGCTTTTAGATCCAAAGGATAATTTGAATGCACCAGAACTTTTACATAAGATAAAATTCAGTATATTTAGATCAGCTGCATTGAAAACAACGAATATGAGAAAAGTTTGAAGACAATACGAAAGGATGCTTAAAGGTTTGTTTGAGGAATGTAATAATTTACCTATGTGACTTTTCTTGGTCATGTGGGCAATATCGATGCTTCTGTCATTTAATAACTATGCAAAATATGCGTTATTTTAACTGCTGCATGTAAAAGAAAAGTGAAGGCATTGTCTACGCAAATTTAAAGTAACAACTTTCAATAAAATAAATGAAAATCTAAAAAAATAATTTCAAAAGCTTTAAATAATGTCGATAACTACATACATGTTCTGCTTAAGGCTATTAACATGTGGGTGTCTAGCGTTAAATGGCATGAATACTACCAGCATGATTAGGTGAAGTCTTATTTGGCATTTAAAATGTTTACAAACAGTACAATAGGATATTTTTGTGCTGTGAATTTTTTTTCTTTCTTTTTATTATTGTTTACTAAAGTTAGAATTGAGACAATTATTTTGATCGCTCTATAATTTAAACTGACAAACTTATGGTTTTGAAAATTAATTTTGTTAAAAGTAAAAATTTTTCACAACAATGAATATGATGAAAAAAAAAATGTTTTCCGTTTTTGAAGTTTTCAAATAAGCTTAACTTTTTAAGATGATACTTTTTATCAAATTGCAAGAAATGTGTGGAAAGCTTGTTGCATATAGTGTCTCGAGATTAAATGTGCTATGCCACTCACTTGCTGCTGTTGGACCTGGAGAGGGGCGGCAGCCGAGGCCTCCTCTTGGTGGCGCCCCTTCCCGAGAGCAGGTTGGTGAGCAGAGACGGGCTGCGGGCGCAGATGAAGGCGTGGAAGGAAGACACCGTGAACACTCCCAGCTTGTTCAGGATGCTCTTCGTGCCCTTTGACACGTGCGTCAGAAGGCTCTGAAATGGCCGGAAACACATTTAAAATTCTGAAAATTTACATATTAAAATGAGGTCACAGTTTGGATTTTTTCTCTAAATTTTCAAATTTTCCTTAAGGTTCTTTCACATGTTAGTTTTTATTGAGGTCTGTTTGCTTTTTGAGTTTGTGATTATATTTAATAATACAGCAATTATATATTAGGATGGAGATAAAACAAACTGAATTAACCATGGGCAATTTAAAAAAAAAGATAATAGCAATTATGGTTGAAAATTTAATTTCTTTTGAAATAAGATCAGAAGATAAGTTACGTGGATTGGCAGGAATCTTAGAAATAAACATATTCACAAAATTTTTTTAAATCTTCTATTTTAAAGCCCTAATAATATTTCCAGGTACACCGTGTCGAAGATAATGAATCTGTAGTAGGACTTCATTTTAATAAAAATTTCAAATATAATGAAAGGGACATGAAACTTTTGGAAGACTGAAAATTATCGACTTTTTAATGATATATTTTCACTGGAGAAATAATATTTTTAATATGAAAGCTGAAAACAATGGCACTTAACCGACTGATAAAATAATCATTGAACCATAAAAGTGGTAAAAAATTTGGTCATATAAACCCTTTCGCCGTCCTCTCCTGTCCACGAATTTTTTATTTTTTATTTTCCTCGCCACATTAGGACAAACAAAACAAAAACTGAAACAAGTAAAGAACGCTTGAAGCGCATTTACGGCCGCCCTGCAGAATTTTCATTTGAACATTCAAGATGCATTACGGAAGACGAAGAGGTTAAATCGAAATAAATTGCTTAAGCGCCAGTAATGCGGTAACTAATGACCTATAAATGTAAATAAATACCTCATTACACTCCCTGAAAGAGTAAATTTTAAGTTTTGCGTCACATTAACACATTTATGTGCTGTAAAGATGAGACGAGAATACCTTTGGGTTAGGCAGCTCAGAGTTTTGCAGGGAGGACATGTAGCATCTGAGCCTGAACTGTTCGCAGTGCAGCCTCTCGAGATTCTCTTCCCACTGCGAGATCTGGTCGGTGAGCGAGTGCCGGCTGTCGGCGTCCGCTACCACAGTTAGCTGAAGCTCCGCCATGTGCTTCATCCGGGAATCCTGCAACGTATCAGAAAGGATTTCAAAGGGAAAAAGACTCGTGCATCGGAACATCGTTTTATGTTTCATTCATCTGGCTTTGTATTATTTTTTCAAAAATAACTGTTAATTATGTACAGTGGTAGAATGCATGCAAAAATGTATCTAATGTTGTTGCAAAGTGCAGGAGTATAAATTTTACAACAGAAACAAGGAAAAGTGGTACTGTAAAGGACGCATTGCGGTAAAATATACGTAAAATATTTTAAAATTTATTAAAATTAAGGAAAAACTGTAAAGAAATTTTGGTATCACAATGAACTTATTTACATTATTAAAATGATGTAAAAATGGTTTTCAAACAATAATATTTTCCAAAATTATTGTAAGAAAATTCAAAATTTTAAATGATTTTTAATACAAAATATAATTAAATTTTTGAAAAATAATTTCTTTATGTGTACCTAAAGAAGTAACTACAGGCCAGATTCGCAGCTTTGAGTTCAAGCCTGCCCTGAATAACGATCTGAACAGTTTTGATATCATAAAAGTGGAATGACGCAGTTTGCAGAGAGTATACACTGTAAATATTATCATGTTAAAATGTCGTGATGTAGGGTATTTTTCGAAAATATATTGGTGAGTTTCTGAAAAACAACTTACACAAATATTAAATAAAGGATATTATCTTACTACTGTTTGAAAATTTTGCATGATTAATAATTTTTTTTTACTTAAAAAATTTGTATTTAAAGATTAAATACCAAACTGACATAGCTTCTGAATTTCATTACATAATTAAATAGCCAATAAATTATTGTAATGCGATTTTTGAGAGCAGTGTTAAAAGTGTGATTATCAACGTAACTAATATTTATATCGTGAAGAATGTTTCTATATTCGCCAGAATCTTTCTATATTAAATTATATATTCCATATAACATGCATATTCATATACATATATTACATTACATATTAAACAAGAAGGTGAAGAGTGACATAAACAACTTTTCGCTTAAGTTAATAAGAAAATAGCTCTTTCCAAATGGATTAAATCAGTATCGTTTCTTTTTTTCTTTTTTTTTTTTTTTATCAAATTCGTATGAAGCGGTAAATGATAATCGGCTTATTATTTCGTGGCAAGTGAATCTGAGGCAAGCTAAATAAATCATGAATCAAACATCCTCCGTTTGATGAGATGTGAAAATCTGTGGAGAAAAGTGCCGGATCAAATGACACCTTCATCAATTGAGAATGATTTAAAATTATTTGATCATTTTCTAAAAATATAAATTCCAAATGGGGGATTATTTAATTAATAAAGTTGCTCGAAATTTTGCATGATTTGTGGTTTCAATCCTAAAACACCATGATGAAATATTATTATGTGAATTTCTACTTAGAATGCAATAATGAACTTCGACAATTCACATTATGTTTTACGCGCAAAAACATGCATCCATAATACGGTAAAAATTTGAAATTGCAATAGGTATTATTCGTAAAAATATGTAATTAATAATATTATTAGGAAATTTTCCAGAAACCGTGCGTGGATTGTATGGTGAAAAATACAATAGGCTTAATGACAAATAACGATGATTACTTATTATGCACGAAAAATAGATAACAAAACACACAGTCGAATTGTCCACAAAAACAGAACTTGCAATAAACTGTAGAGGTCAAGCAGAATATCTGTAATAAAAAAGTATCAGTACAAAGCGCTCTGAGAAAATTTACAGGAGACAGCTTTCGCACGATTTCTCACGCCCCATGACTCGTCTCAATAAATGACTCGAGTATTTGATTCGTTCATTGATTCAGTACGTGAGTGACTCTCGGCTTTTTAAAATTTCCGTGAGAAAACACAAAAACTTCTTGAGCATATGACATAATTCGAATCCTAGTTTGGATATCGCCTAGATTCTTGTAGTTTCCGGAATGTTTGATTTTGCCACTAAATCCCCAAATGGTTGACAAAGCATGAAATCATTTATTCGATATTTGTTGCAGCATCCGTTAAACTATTTGTGAAAGTTTTTTCCTTACTAAGAGTCTTATTGCACTGGGATTAATTTAATGACTATAAAATGTTAAGAATTCAAAGTATATTTGAAATGAATTTTTAAAATCCGTATTAAACATATTAAATTAATTAATCATTTATAATATATTGAACATTTATTACTCATTTAAATGATCATACTATTTTCTTATCAGTGCTTAAAAATAATTACACAATTATTGAATTTTTAATGTTATATTTGAATTGAGTTATAAATTTTCTATAACTTTTTAAAAATAATTAAATGCTTTTTATTAATTAGTGATAATAGCAAACAGTTATGAAGTTTTAATAGAAATCATTTTTCAATTGTGGAAACATGCCTTCCAAATTTCGTTTATTTAGCACAGTCCTTTCAGAGGATTGGGGATTTAATTTCATGCCAGTGTTCCTGGGTTGGTAAGAAAAAGACTTTCAAATTTTAAATAAAATTTTTATGTAATTTAAAATAGTATAAATTTCAATATTTCTCCTCATTAACTCGAGAGAATTTTAATGCAATAAAAATAATTTTAAAACCATTTTAAAATAAAATGTAGATTTTTGAATGATACCAGTTTTACAACTTCGCAATATTTTTTCTTATTTTGATAAATTCTTCATGATTAATCTTAAATGCATTTTATAATAATTTTTTGATATTAATTAAGTTATTACACACACACACAAGAAACATACAAACAAAAATATATCTACAAAAATGAAAAAAAAAAGACGATTAGAAAAAACAAACCGGAATAAGATCTTAGAACGCATGTGAAATGAATGCACAAAAAACTACAATTAAAGGAACGCAGACGAAAATGAATCGCAGTTTTCAACATTTCCACTTTTAAATATTAACTTCAAAACAAAATGTTTACTTTTGCTTTAAATTAGCATTATAATAATTTTTAGGAAGGCATTTGTTCTGTAAATTGCGTGACACTAAAGGATGAAGAAAACGTGATGTCTGATACATTTAAATGAGACGAAGATATTACAGAAGAATGTAGAGTGAAAAATTTTTATTCTTTCTACAAAAAGAGGTTTATATATCCCATCATTTTTTTTTCACAGAGAGGTAATTGCCAAAAACTATCTATTTCAAATACGTGTATTGATAAGATTTTTTCATTCAGCTTCAGCACATCAGCTTTGAAAAAATTATAATATTTGACACAGTATTGCATTTCGGTCTGAAATGCTCCACTTATCCATTTTGTTCGCAGACTGGAAATGATCTAAAATAAATCCTAGTTGTTCAATTGTACTAGACTCTTTCACAGATTGATTGTACCCTGATACGATTTCACGTAGCACAGCATAGGAAGTTTTACGGTTCATTTCCCAGCAATCAATAGCTATTTCCAGATCTTTATTGCTCATCTAGCATTACTTCTTAGTGTGCTATCAGTTTTATTAACCTCCGAAACTAAATAACCGTTTCAATATACTAATGTAGCAAAGGATATAATTTTGGTGACGTACATTGTTTCTGGTTATTACTCATGATTAAATAAGTGTTTATAAAAAAAAATTTCTGCGCATTAAATAGAAAATTATATTAGCCTTGAGTAGAATCCATTGAAAGTTTTGGGTCACTTATTAGTCATACAAATACAAGAATTTATTAACACCTTTTATAGAGTTTTAACTAACTATATTTTTTTCTATCTCATTGCTTTAATTCCTACTCTCTAATAGCATCATTTAGAAGCGGTACATATCATAAATTATTTTAATTAACTTTATATTTCAATGAACTCCGTTTTATTTATTTAGTTCTGTATTGAATACCAAAGACCTCTCATAACAAAGATCTTTTTCATGAAGAAAACAGTTGTTTGAACATATCATTGCTTATAATGATAAGAAATTACATATGGTTCAAGACATCAAGAATTAAATATGGTTAGAATCCCTTAGACTATACTTCTTTATCTCGAAACGGATTCTAAGCCGTTATTACCAAAAGTAAGATGAGATTAGCGACTTGGCGTCTATATGCGTTTTGAAAGTGAGCCAACTAGTGTATGCAATCATATTTAAACTTTAAACGTATGACTTTTGCACTGTGAGCGACAATATGCAATAAGCTAATTTTTTTTAATTAAAGATTGTTATCGAGGAAATATAAATTTACTTTTCATATTAAAATCTTTAAAATAGCTACAAAAATGTAACGCACTAAATAATCAAAGTATTTCTTTATAGCTTTTTGGCAGTTATTTTCCGATTCATTCTTCTTCGCTTAAGCAACTTTAAACATACTAGATGAGCCTAAATTCTGAAATTTTCGATATTTATAAGACGTTTCTTTTAAATGTTTCGTTGTAAAGTTTTATTTTTAACAACTTTTGATCCTTTATTTGATAAAATGCGAATTAGGCGATTAACACTCACCGACTCGATCTCTTTCTCGAGTCTGAAGATCTCCTCCTGCAACAGGTGCAGGGTCCCCGTCTTGCCCCGGTGTCTGGCGAAGGCAGCAGCGCAAGCACTGTGGATGCTGTGGATCCAGTTCTCCAGCTCCACCTGACACGGGGCCTGTGCAAAAGAAACGAACCATTGAAATATTTCACACTAATATTTAAGGTATCTAGATCGTAAATTTCATTTCCAAATTAGAGGATTATAAAATGCAATGGGACAAAATATTCATTGTTAATTCAAGTCGTCGGTTGTATTAAAGCGCAATTATAATAAGTATTGAGATATTTGCCATAACGAAATGATGTTTTGTTTTCGGTATATACTGATAACTGGGTGGTGACTGCTCTCTTGAAAGCATTATCATTCTAGAACCCTTTCTTCCAAAGGTACGATTCATTACTGGAAAAAGATATGATAATCAGAGGAAGAGAGGTCTAGACTGTAAAGAGAATGAGAATGTTTGTACTGAGTTGTAACACTGCAGCCGCTAAACGAAAGACAGTAATCTTCTTGATCCAAAGGATAACAGCACTCTTCTATCGGTATCCTTAAAAATGATCGCTATTTACTATAAAACACCTTCATGCTAATTTTCATAATAATGATGCCTTTATTTTGCAGGTTATTCAAATTGGCGCGCTCAAGCACTCTTGTTATTATAGTAGCATCCATTACTATTGGAATTTACTTCCTGGGTAGCCCACATATAAGAATATCTATTAGCACTATTTTGTATCACTGTTAGCACTAAAATTTTCACTGTCTTTTCGATAAATGAGTTTTTTCCAGTGTTTCAAATCTTCAAAGATTTTTTTTTATTAAAAGTTTAAAATTTACTCAAAATATGTCTCTAATTTTGAGTGAAAAACAATTCATATACACACAAAATGGATCTCTCAAATTTTATTTTGAAATTTATTTGCACATGTGTGGATACAAAGATTTGACACTTCAATACAGTGTAAAATAATGTGCAATAAAACATTAATGCGTACAGATATATTTGTCAGGTGATGTGCCTCCTATAAAATGACTCTCTTAAAAAACTTACTAGTCCTATTTTGGTTCGTATCAAATAAATTTTGTTTGTTTTCTGTTAATCGAGTCAATTTAAACGAACTTTGTCTCAAAGAGGAAAATAAATAAAAACAAGAAATTCAAAAATCTTATTAAGATATTAATTTTTATGATGTGAAATACAACATGAATATATTTCTATAATGACAAAAAAGGCAGAAAACAATCGAAAAATGCAATTGGGAAAAAATGATATAAGTCACATGACATTTGAAAAAATAAATAAACAGATGTATTCAAATTTTCCCAATTATCTCCAGGTGATAAATGGCATGAAATAAAGAGTGAAACTTAAGTCTTTTTCAAAAGTTTGCTGTGAGTCAGAAATTGATATTTCTAATTCATCTAAATAATTAAATTATTTTTAATAAGCTTTTTGCAGAACTGAAATGTTGTTTACGTTGCATATTCAGTAGACTTGCATTTTACTTTGCGTTTATAAACATAAATTTTGTTTGAAATATTCTCAAAAATAATTTATCTTTTAAGTTGCGACTGGTCATGAGCTGAAATTCATTGACGTTCAATGAGAATTTCTGCCTTTTTAAAGTATATTCTTACTCGGTATAAATGGATAGTCACTCAAGATACGAAAAAAAAAATAGTTTCGATGAATAGCTGTTTTCCGAAGAAATAGAAGAAATAAAAAAAATCAGATACACATTAGAGTTCGTTAGTCTCCTGACTTTTCAAAGCTAGCCACGCATGTACGCTAAGGAAACAGAAACGATTTCGATGTCCATTACAACACAACCGATCTCTTTTCCTTAAAACCAATGCACCTCCTCCATATCGTAAAGAAAAAGAGACACAATCTTAAGAAAAACCTTACTTTTAATTCAATCGAAGGCTATAAAAGCATTTCTTTCCGGAAAACACTGTCCGTAGTGATTACAAATGCTTTCTTTTTCTCTCAAAGAAGCGAGTTGTAATTTCGTGGAGAACTGCCTCCCTCTTTACTGGTTCTGTTTGCTTATTTTTTAGATGATTTTAGTTCACTGAAAAGCTGTTGCTCAACATTATCAAGTTATCCGCCATTCTCTTTTCCGCAGATTTCTTCTGTGCCTTCTAGGTTCCACAGAATAGGTTGGTGAATTAAGCTTCCACTTTTACCAAAGTAATTAGATAGAGATTGAAAACTGTACTTCTTTTTGATCAGTAACTTTTCTTGTCCTATCATGTTTTCCTTAAACTCTTTGACACAGAATGTAACAGAAAGTGACAATTGTCTTTTTGATTAGATAGGATTAGTAGACTCTGTCAATTAAATACGATATTATAACTAAATTTATTTAATTATAACTTGGATATAAATCCATAATTATAATTTTTTTTGCAATAAACGATATGCCTCATTTAGAACATTTATATGTTTTTTATATACCGTGTATCATGTAAGGGACTGAATCGAAAATTAATTTAAAAATAATTATATGGGTTCAATTCTTTACGAATGATTACTTCATTAATGAGAAACTCTATTCTTCTTTTTATATATTTCCGAGTCCAGAAAAACAATTCACTGTCTGCCTGTATATATGTATATACCACGATAATTCAAAAGTGCTAGATGGATTAATCAGGGCATGATAATTTCATCCAAATTATCACTAGATATATATGCATTCGGTTTTATTATTAATAGATAGAATTTAACAAAGACAATATTATAAAAAATACATTATGTAATGATACAATTTTACTACTCATTTTGTTTCATGTTTTAACAAACTCTCATAATGTTTTCTAGCCATTTGCTAATGGATTAGTATCATTCATTAAGTTATCAATGAATTTTAAAATGACCTTTTTTTTAAATTCCTCAGTGTTCATTAATCACCCAGTTTCTTGGCAGTCGATATAGTAAATGTCTTTCATTCGTGCTTGTTTCTAGATTGTTTGAGTTGTAGTAAATGTAAAGGAGCATGACATATCTTCCTTGCTCGGACTTTACTTTAAGGCATGTTATCATTCTTTACCCTTAGTAGATATGAAAATTCGTTGCCTCCCTTACCTGGAAGAGGTAGGCATCCCCGAAGGCCGTGCTGAGACAGAAGATGAAATCCCTCTTGGGGTGCTCGGGGATGGGCTGCATGATGGCGCCGTCCACGATGATCAGGTGCTTGGGGGTGGTGTCGATGGCCCGGCCGTCCCGGTTGTCGCATGGGTAGAAGAGCAGGGTGGTACCCTTCAGGCACACCCAGTAGCCCTTCCAACCCCGCTTTCTGGCCAGTTCTACTTGCTGCCGCTTCCTCAGGAGCCACTTTTTCACGCTGAGGAACCTGCCATTATAAAGAATCAGAAAATGGTCAGATTTATTTAAAGAGACAATGACTGGAATGTTATGCGGGTTTTTTTTATGTGTATGTGGAAAACTTTATTTGCAAGATTTTGCATTTTATATGGATGTCCATTAAAATTCCTCAGGTTATATCTTCTGAACTGTTAATAAATTGTAAACATGTTTTTCATATTTAAAAAAAAAGTGAATTGTCAAGTTTTGTTGAATTGGTACATGAACATTCATGTGTGTCTGTGTGCTTTTGTGTGTAGGAAGACGTAGTGTATTTTCTCTTTTCATTGAGATTTTAATACCTGGTAATTAGAAACTGGTATTTCCTATAACTGTAAACTGACAATGAAGTATTTATAAGTCAAAAAATTTCTTAACAATTGGCTAAAGGCATGCTTCTTCATCTTCTTCAGTCTTCATTTTGTATCCTCTGATCTGAATGCTTCTGATTATATTTCTTTTATGGGGAACTTTCAAGGAACCCGTTTATCTGTTACTGCTTTTGACAAATCTAGATGAGTTCAAAAACTAGAATCTCTGCAAATATAAACTAAATGGCCCTAATTATGCTTGAGTAGCATGGAAGAAGTCAGAGCTTTGATTGGACATGCAAATCATGGAATCATGCTGAAGTTTTTTATAAGTTCTTATGTAAAACTAAAATATATTCTGAGCATTTTGCATTTAGATGTACATCTGTGTGATATTACTGGAACAGTTAACATGAACATTAGCAGTTTGGAACCAGATTCCAGGCTTCGGGAATTGAGGGCCATCAATTCCTAATTTCTAGAAATATATGTAGTGTAGATGGATCTAATGCACTTTAAATTCACCGGAAGTAAGTCGTTTCCCACAATTGTGGTATGGAAATTTGGAAAAGTAATTATCCAAAACCGGTTCAAAGTTATGAAATCGGCTGTAAAATTACCTTATTGTAAAATCAAAACTGGACGATAACTTAGCAGAATCTTACTTAAATTATTTATTGTTGATAAAATTGAATAAAGATTTTTGATATGCATTTTACAAGGATGATTAGTGAAAACTTTTACAATTTCGCGCTAAAATAGACTCACAATGACATATATAGACGGATTACAATGGGTTAATATGGAAAGAATCCAAACATCGAAAGTAAGCACGAAGCTTTGTAAACTATATAAAGGCTGAAAAATTTTATGATAATCTATTTTCCTCACGAAACCTTTCGGAAACGAAATCAGAGCTCAAAAGAAAAATTAAAGCAAGTAAACATGAATGCTCAGCTACAAGTTAAGAAGAAAAATAGTCAGATGAAGCCTCCAGAGGGAGATCACGAGAGCAACATTAGATCTCCCTTTCCAAGTCTTTTGGCCACACTATCGGAAAAGCATTTTAACGTCGTTTTCAATGTATTCCTGATCCACATACTCCATAGATTTTTGACTAAATTAAGTTTTGAATGTAGTATCAATACTGAAGTCAATACCTTTACCATTATGTTGATTTGTTACAAGAAGTTTTGTTACCAGAAGTATATTATTGTAATTTATTAAATTAGCCCGATTAAACAGAAGTTCTTTTAATTTGCAATCAAATGAGGCTTAATTTGTGTATTCAGTTTTTATATGACGCTATATATTTGAGATTGCAGATATATCTTTCAAATTAAAATAAACCGAGATTGTAAATTACTTTATAATCATCCTTTATAAAATAATAAGACAATTGAATTATATTGTCATCATGCTTATTCCAGTTTTCCAGAAGCATCTCAAAATCTCCTGATTTTTTTTTAAATTGTTGGAATTCCTAATTTTTTAAAAATGTTAAATACAAATATCATTTGCTTTTTATTGAATTTTAATCTTAAATATTGCTTCTCTTCAGTTACTTTTCTGTCTCCAAGGCTACAGTGACTTGATAACAGAATATTAGTTTCAGAGTCGTAGAATCGCGAATTTGAGACAACTCTATCAAAGAATATTTTAAGCAGCCAGACTTCATAAATTTTAAATTCTTATGGGGTCCAGCATTCTATTGTAAGTGTGGTGTGAAAATCTGGATAGCTTAATATCAGTTCAGTGATATTTTCGTCAAACATAAAATGCTTCATATTCTGAAGTTTGTCCAGAAATTGATTTCATGCAACTTCAAAACGGGATATTAATTCAAGTAATTCAGATTTATCTTTGAAATTAACTTCATTTTTAAGATAAAAATTTATGTACATTTCTGAGAATGCATGAAATTTTATTTCTTTATTTCGTGTCGCAAAAGAAAATAAAAATAATATATCATACAATTTCTTTGTACAAATTTTTATTTGTTCAAAATGAATCCCAAAATCTTATTTTTTTCTTTTCTCATTTATCTCCTTTCCACATTAATTTTTAATCGTTATTATTCCATTTGCCATTTCATTTGTATATTCGATTTTCGTTCTAATTCTAATTCAGGATATTCTAAAAATTTAAAAATTTAATTCAGCCCTAAACCCAGCTGAGAATTATAATAGAAAATTAAGTTAGTGTCGATTTTGGGAGTGGATAATTATTTTGAAGTTATTTCTCCCATATTGTCTTGTCTCTATATTTAATTATATTTGATTGTATACTCAGCTTTATAATTTTCAATTTTTTTTTATTAATTGAAGTAAATGTATTAAAAGTTTGAAAAGTTTTTCATAGTATTTTATGTTTTCAAGAAATTCTCTAGAACAGAAGGAAAAGCCCTTTTTTTACAGTTAACATTTCTATCATACATGGGATAATTTTAATACAAAGAAGTTACTGAATCCGTAATGATGCAATTATGCTAATACGAGCACTTTTAACTTGAGTTCATAAATATTTTGAAATTCTTCTTCTTCGCTCTCTTGAATTGAATGTTGATTTTGGATCCCAAAGCTTCAGTTCCAAATTTTAATGTTTTGTAGTATTCTTTAGACTGATTATTTAATGTTGCTTCTGCCTTTTGTTTTTTAGATTAATAACATTCGATTCATTATTACATATAATTTTCTTTGGTAAAAAAAAATCTGTTTATTGTATCGTTTTTATTCCATGGCTATAACTTGTTGCATATATATATATATATATATATATATATATATATATATATATATATATATATATATATATATATATATATATATACTGTGTATATTATATACATATATATAATATACACAGTGTCTCTAGATCTTATACAAACTGTTATTCAGTGTTCTTTGAATAATTTCATAAATGGGCAAAAAATGTTTAGTTTCACAAAAATTATTAGAAGATTTTTTGATATTTTTTCTTTAACATTAATTTTCCTTTAAAATACGAAACGATTTGGGTTTATTAGAAATTATTAAAAGTTGGTTTAAAATTTTTTTTATTTCTCAACGTCCATTTTTCTTGGTAAACTTGAGATGACTTTGGTTTCCCTTCCTTAATTTAATTTATATACAAGGTGATTATAATTAAAGTTCCACTTTGAAACGGTCATAAAAGGAAAACTACTCGGCCAAATGTTAACAAACTTGGTAGAGTTTAAAGAAGGTCTTATGAATTTCTCCCCCCCCCCCCAAAAAAAAAAGTTTAAAAACTCACTACCAGGAGGTGAAATGGCGCTGTATGCAATATTGTTAGATAAAATAGGACATGAAGACAGTGTTTTAAAATGTATTCAATCGTTTCTGAAATGTGTTACAAAACATGCTCAATATGGCATTTATCATTTTTTGAAATCAAGTTAAATCGCATTACTGCATTCTCATCAAGAGCTCTTAGCATATCCTTCGGTGTATTCCTCTTCATGAACGATACCTTTGCAAAGCACGCCAATCAATGCTATTGCATTCATGATAACATTTAACGAGAAAAGCATGGCCTTGCATAGTTAGAGACATAGTCGATTCGTAACAATGGAAACTGACGAAGAAGCTCACTTTTATCTGGAAAACCAAATGACGTGTAAAGCGCATCTGCATAAATCATTTACTTCTCCTGCCGTAAGCCAATTACAAGACATTGCGGTTTTACATAACCCACAAACAGTTTCGTTTCAGAAGCGATTAAACACATTTTTAAACCGATGTCTACATGCCTTATTTTGTTTAACAATACTGCATATAGCACCATTTACCCCTGGTGGTGAGTTTTTTAACTTTGTTTTTTTTTTTGGTGGGAAAAAAATTTCCATGACCTTTTTTAAACTATTACCAAGTTTGATAACATTTGGTCCAGTAGTTTTCCTTTTATGACCATTTCAAAGTGGAACTTTAATTAAAACCACCCTGTATATTTAATACCATGGTCTGTTTACAATTTCAAAAAAGGTTAATACGACAACTGACGAAATTAAATTCTTCTCATAATCATTTTCAAAGACATTTTTGTATATTTAAGGTCCCTTTCGATGGAAACCAAGCAGCTGAACAAATCCATGAAAATCCCTACTCTATTAAGAAAAAGCAGAATACGTATAGTAGTTAATTGAAAAAAAAAAAAAACTGTGTAAACAAACTTACGATCTGATAGGAATAAATATCAAAAATACCCTCTATCAGAATCATCCACCTGTTTATAGTAAAATAAAAAAAATATCTATGGAGACAGTGACAGTATCGGATAAAAAAGGGGTGGAGTGAGGACATTGTCTTCATTGAGGATGAACTGCTGGAAAGAACATAAAGGGAAAACAAGATTAGTCTTTATGGTTATATAAAAATATGATAATGAAGCGAGTGAAAGCCTTTAATGTCTACTTCTTATTTTGCAATAATTTTCAGTTTTATATCATTCATTTGTTATCATAATAAAATCTAAAGAGATGGTGTGGACAAATGTATTTAATCTAACTTGGAAGCGCAATCGGATTTGTTTGACTTCTCGTATGTATTCTCTAAATTTATTCTTTCTATCCACTAAATCCAGTGATGTGCCTTTGTTTACGGCTGGACCGCAGTGAGTGTGTTGAGCTTGCGCAGTACTTACCCGGCCTTCCTGACGGCCCCCGTGCAGTTGAAGGAAGCGGCGGCCGCCGCTCTCCGGGAGCTGCTGGAGGGGTGCGCGGTCGCCCGGGGGTCCGCGGACCCCCCTTCTTCCTCGTCGCTCACGGCAGTCGTCAGGGACAATCGGTCGTCGTCAGACATCTGCGGAAACACAAAAACACCGGCATCAGCATCGGCAGGGCACGTGGACAGCCACCAACTGCCCTCTGGCGGAGGGTGGACTCAAGCTTTTTTGGCAGTACGCCAAGATGGGTAGGGGGAGGCGAGGGAAAGGAGGAGAATTGAATGTAGCTAAAAATAAACTTACCTTATAATACAATAAAATTTAAAAAAGAAACAAGGAAAGCGAAATCAATAAAAAGAGTTTATTTAGGATGTTTAAATCTGAACTAAAGGCTTTATAAATATAGACAAACATTAGTTTTATTTATACATATGGTACGACGCTCTCCGAGATAATTTATGATCGAAATGACAAAATAATGAATCTGAAAATAAATACAATAATTAGGGAAATTCCTTATAATTCTTTTTGATGTCTGGAAATTTATCTCCGAAAAATAATCATTTCCTTAAAATTTTTTAAAAAAATTATTATATTTATTTTTCTGTTTTCTACTCCTATTATTATTTTTCATAGTAAAAAAAATGCTATTTATCTTAACAATTAATATCATTCGTTTAAAATTTTTCAATTCAATATTATTTTTCAAACTGCTTAACATTATTTTACCATCAAATCTAGTTCAATAATTAAAAAAAAAAAAAATCACAATTTTAAGTGTTATTTCATATATGTTATTATTTTTTTATTTTATTGATTATATGGTGTATGCCAACAACGGCGTTATTACCGGAGTAAGCCTCATTAACAAATATTGCAGTTATAAAGAAGTTATGCAAGCAGCAACTCATGAATTTACGTAAGTATTATTAACTTTTAAAAAAAAGTCATTTTATATTCATCCAGCTTTTTTCAACTTTTTAAATAATTTAAAATTTTATTTTAATCAATTAAAATTTTATTAAACTAGTTATTTAATTATTTTTATTTTTACATCTTGATAAGGAATGAAATTAAAATTTAGGCAATTTAAAATGAAAATACAGAAAGAACTCAAGAAAAAATGTAAGTTTTTATGCCGTCCATACACTATAATATCATACATTACAAAGTAATAAAAGTATTTTCACATATATAATGAAAAATTTGACACGTTTCTTAAAAATGCCGTTGAAAAGAGTGTCATAATTATTCACTATTTATATAAATATATTCATTATTCTATTTCAAATGTCTTTTATATTCACATGAACATTCAATTTTTTAAGAGTATCTTGAGTAAATTTGGCAGATAAATGAATGAAATCTATGTAATTAATTATAATATTATGGTGATATAAATTCGATCCTTAAGTATATGAAATAAGAAAAAAAATCTTCCTTTTCGTCCGTTATTAACAGGATGGACAGATATTTTCTTTTGGAACAAGATGATACACTCACTTTTGCTAGGGATTAATATCCTTTTAATACGGGATTAATATACGTTTTAATGTAAAATCTATTTTTGTATAAAATGCTGCAATACACGATATTCTTTGTCGTCCAAAATATATTGTATCAATTGACTAATCAACCAATTTTTTAAAAGCCACTGATAGTCAATTTTTCCCCATAAATTATTAATATTTATTACACAGGTCTTTACATTTTTGTTCACAAATGCTGAAATATAAGAAAAGTTTGAATAAACATTCTGAAATAATTAGTTAATCTGTAAATTTAATAAAATTTAAAATGAACCTGTTGGCACTATTTTGCCTTGCTTTTTCCTAGCATTAAGCTGTTACTGTCGCCGAATATTTTATTTCATTTGCTCACTAAAAGTTTACTTTCTATATCGTTGTTTGAATTCAAGAATTAGACTTATTAAACTTCTGGGCATCGTTAAATCGCCATTCCAAATTTTTCATTACTCTAAGTCATACACTATCTCAATCTCAAAATTTTGTATACAAATGCATTAAAGCATGCTGATAGAAGGTTTAACGTTTGAAACTTTTTAATCTAATGTAATAAACTTTAAAACTTTTTTTCATTTCAATAAAAGATGTTATTGAATATTTAAAAAAGACAACTAAAAAAAAAATCGAAAAATAAGGCAGTTTAAAATACTATCATCGCCTAGTAATGGAATTTTATTAATTTTCTTATTTCTAATCGCCCAGATTTTTTATTTTTTCAATTAATTATAAAATTTTGAAAAATTAATAAAATTTGAGGAATATATTGAACAGAGGTAAAACTGATGCTATTGCAAAGGCAAAATTTTCAATTTTAAAATGATGTAAAATTATTTCTTGAGGAACAATTGGTTCTGAAGTTACTTAAATGAAATTACTTAACTACAAAATCTTGTTTAAGTTCTAATTAATTTAATATTCAATTAACTTTTGATCTTTGAAAGATTGGCAGTATTATTTTTCTTATATCTGTTTCGACGCATATGTGATAAATGCGAGCACAGTCATAATGATTTTTATTTACATTACGATGTTCATATCAGTTTATTTATGCATTCTGGGCAACAACTCTAAATCGTTCGAGTTAAAATTGCATTTTTATACTATAAAAAGTATATATTTGGATGCAAATTAATTCAGATGAAAAATTTTATTTCTACTATTTGACGTGATAATGTTTAATATCTAGATATCTGTCTGCAAATTGTTTCATGCGTGATACTACATAATTATTCAAAAGTCGTTCAAAACATTCTACAGGACAGACCACTGGACCTAGAAACACCAAATTAACAAGTAAGTGTTTCTTGTGGTAAAAATACTCACAAAGAAAGGGGGTTTGATAATTTTAATCATATTTTAATTTTTAAAAAATAATCGATATTTAAAATTTTTCCTCCTTAAGAGTTCTTGAGTATATTATTGTACAAAAACTACTTTAATACTACAGGGTAATTCAAAATGATTATAGCGATTACAAACGTCTATAACTATTTAATGAAAAAGAATTCATCGATAAGATTAACATGTAATGTAGACAGACCTTCAGAATTTTGTATACGTACGTCATAGATGTTCTATGTGACTTCCCTTGGTCACACAGACAATATCTAGGCAGTTGTCCATTTCACGCAATACACTCTGAAGTTGCTTCCCATGGGAGCACATATACGTGTATGTGCGCCCCAAATGCTCCCATGCCCAAACAATTGAAGAATTCAAAGTACATATTTGTAATGAGCTTGCGTTGGTGACTGCACACATGCTTCAAAATGTATGGCGTGAAATGGACTACTGCCTAGATATTATCCGTGTGATCAAGGGAAGTCCCATAGAACATCTATGACGTATATATACAAACGTATAGTTCCGTCTACATTATGTGTTAATCTTATCGATGAATTCTTTTTCATTAAATAGCTATAGCCGTTTTAAATCGCTATATTCATTTTGAATTACCCTGTACTTCAAAAAAAAAAAAGTTTTGTTTAGTAGTTGCAGTTTTTTTTTCCATACAGTTTCTATTCTTATTTTGAATACATTAAAAAAAAATTAAGTATATTGTGTAGTAATCATTTTCAATGTTTTAGTTATTACTTTTATACATGCTCGATTTTAATTATATGGTTATGAATTTGTGATATTGCTTTCCTGTGCAGTAAATCCCCTGTTAAGGAAGATAGTTTTACAGATACCTCTGATGAATGTTGAATAGGTGTCGGGTCAATGAGACACCGGTATTGGCCACAAATTTGACAATCATTTTTGAACAAATACGAGAGCTCCTGAAATTGCAGAAATTTTGGCAATTTATCGATTAGGAACGAAGATACGACATTCTTCTGCAAACTTCTTCGCCCTGTGATGGAAACTATAAAAAGCTGAGTTCAAGCGAATAGTCGATATTAGTAGTCGAGTAGAGAGAGAGAGAGAGAGAGAGCAATTGAGTTCTCTCTGATCACTTTGTGAAGTTCCGATTGTTAAGTAGCAATCTGCTGCTCCTATGCTGCTGCTTACAGCAAATATTGTTTTAATGCATGTTTCGGCTGTATTTTGCTATTCTGTATTCGTAAATTTTTGTAGAATAAAGAAAGCATTATCCGTTGTTGAGGTGGATTTTTTTCACAATAAACCCACGGGAAGGATTTTGGATTTTTCTGTAATAATATTAAATTCATTATTGAGCCCAAGTTATCGTTCCTAAATTTAGAAGAAAATTCTAAAAATAATGTAGCTTTTTTCAAATATGATGGAGAAAAGGCATTAAATACATTCGTTAGAAAATGTTTTTGTTTCTTCATTACAATAAAAGGGATTATGAAGAACCAGAAAATTATCACTGCATTCAGGACTATTGAAAAAGTTAATGTTTTTGATGTTTAAAGATGTACTTCACATAGTCTTAAGAGTTCTGCAAAAGGAAACACTCAGAAATTTTTTTAATCAGATGGCTAATTAAAAGAAATACTACCGAAACATAAGGTGAAGTTTCATATTAATAAAAATATACAAAATCTAGAAAAAGTGGGAGAATAAATTTCACGAGCATTTTTACCACATAAAATTTATTTTAAAAGCAAGCAAAAGTTAAACAAATATGTGACAGAGTATTTATCCTATTTTAATTGATTCACTCTTTTCAAATCGATCTTTAAATTGATATCTGCAACCTGCTATAATTAACAGTGGGGAATATATTAATTTAATTTTTTCACTTAAATTAAAATAGGAATTTTCTATTTTAAAAATAGCTGAAGCATTGCTTATCTTATTCATTGGTATATATAGTAAGAATGCAAAAAAAAAAAAAAAAAAAAACCGATATTATAATATGCAAGGTTTTTGAAGCATTTTCATTTTCATTTTTTTTAAGTTCTTTCTTTCTAACAAAGTGATGAATATTGGAAACTATGTGTTTTTAATGCTTTGGATATAGCTATTTATATTCTTATCTGTCAAAATGATTTTTTGGTCTTTTTGCCATTTACAAATCTAGAAATATTTTTTGAATTAAAAAAAAAAAAAACGAGGAAAGCATACAAAAAGCATTTGAATAACCTCAGCAAAATACCATTCTTCGTTCATGTGAAATTGGAACGATGTACAGCTATGGCAAATATTTATCATTACTTTAGTTTGAATGTATTCAAAAGTGACAGAAAAAATGTTTATACTATATTAGCTAATACAAATTATGTAAATAAATAAATAAACTAACTTTCAAACATTAATAATATTTCACAAAATTATAAGCACCAGTATTATAATAATTATAATACTGGTGTTATAATTATTATAATATTAATATATATAATACATATTATATATATTAATTTATATAATATATATATTCATTTCATTTTTTATATATATTTATATAAATATATATAATATTTTTATTTCAAAACAACTTTTTAAAGATAATTTTCTTAAAGATTACTACTTCTTGAAAAGCTTTAAAACTAACATATCTTTGATTATAATACTATTCCGAGGTTTGTTATTTGAATAAATGCTAAAATAAATTCTTTGTGGATTATCTAGCTTAAGTTTTGAAAGATTCGCAGATAAGAAAATAAACTTTTTAAAAATCTCAGGTGTGCTTAGATAATTTTATTTATAAAGAGGCATTGACAACATCAATATATATTTATGAGATAGTTTAGTACGTACTTTACATTTCTGTCTATATGTATAATAATTTTTAAGTGTATAGAAAGTGATTATAGAATTCTCATAAACTTCAGTGTGTTATTTACATAACTGCAAAATGTTGTTCATCTTAAAATTCCCTGTTTATCAATCTTTACCAATCTTTTACCAATCTTACATTTTCGTAATGTTCTTAGTTATTTACGTTTGCCTACATAAATTTTTTTCATAAATAAATGTTTTGGTGACATAAAAAAGGGCATTTTTTAATGGCCAACACATTTTATTCCATGTTGATTGAGGAGAAATCAAATTACGATTTTTATTAATTCATGAAATAAATTCTTTTTATATAGTTCTATGTTGAAATCACAGATATTTTATCTTTATTTATAATAAAAATGAATTTGTACCTGTGTGTGTGTGTTGGCGCGGATTAGGCAGTTTGACTACAACTACTAAATTTGGCACATCTCTGAATGTACTTACGAGTAATAGAGTAATTTTTTTGAAATTATTTTAAATGGAATTTTTCTAAATTAAAAATTAAGCAAAATATTGATGTTTTTACAAAACTATTGCCGTACGGAAATTATCTTTATATCACCTTGAAATTAAAAAAATTA
This sequence comes from Argiope bruennichi, assembly GCF_947563725.1. NCBI lineage: Eukaryota > Metazoa > Arthropoda > Arachnida > Araneae > Araneidae > Argiope > Argiope bruennichi. The sequence continues at coordinate 66,710,494 of NC_079154.1, forward strand.
TCTTTTCAATGATACCAATTTTTTGCCATCAAACAAAACATCATCTATATCTTATCATTTAAAGAAATATTTTAAGCATATTTTATAACAAGAATACAAAAAATGCTTAAGAATTTGTACGAATATTAAACGGACGATGGACGATGTCGTATTATGGATGATGATGCATTAATTATATTGCATTAAAAGGCAAGAAATAGTAGAATGTATCCAGTTTTTTTACGGATTTTAAAGAAGCTAATAGAAATAAAAATGCTAAATAAAATGAAAAGAAAGGCATTAAGACTTTCAAAATAATATGAATTATATATCTATCAAAATTTGAAATTTAAAAATAATTTGCTGAAGAAATTATTGAGATCAAGTTATGTACAATATTTAAATGAATATTTAATGAACAATAATTTTGGCGAACTAGCTGATTATCAAAGGCGGCTAGTTAATAATTAACGTGTAATTATTAACTAGTTAATAATTAACTATTTAATTATTAACAAATAATTTTCAATTTGATTGTTGAATTTATTTTCTAAACTTCTGTAAAATGAGGAAAACGACCTTCTTTACAATCAAATTTTTTTTTCTGGGCTGATTTAAATGAATTTTAGAAGCAAAGCAATTAAGCCGAACCAGTTATTGACTTTACAACAAATGTGATTGTACTGAATTCCCTTGCTTTCAATAGGGGTAGAGAAACAAATAGAATTTGCATAGCAACCCTGGGAAGATTACCATGTGATTATTCTGAGGGTTGGCGGGTATTAACGAGTAGGGAGTTTCTATTAATTTATTTGTACTATATTTATATTCCCAGTAAAATATAAATAAGATATAATATGTTGAAATTAAAATTTGATGAAAAATAACTTCAGGGATTTTTTTTTTGTAATTTCATCAAAACTTAATGGTTTAAAGAATTACCCTATTAAATCAATGTATTTTTGCGAGAAAAAATAAACTAAAATATATCACAATTACGACTTCATAAATTCTGACTGTAAATTTTTCTGATAATACTTATTATCCTATTGCAAATACTTTGAATGCTCCCCGATTTCAAAAAATCCTCTTTGTTTTGTTTGAGAGGATAATGAAAAGCTTTAAGCAGTATTGAAGCTTTTTAAATACTTAAAAAATAAAATTTCTTTCAACATACGAGCTTTGTAAAAAGTTAGTTATCATAATACGATCATTATTATAAATTACAGTAAATAAAAATTAACATCGGTTTTTTTAACTCGATAATCCTGCTATTTTGAGTAAAATAGTTTTCAAATTTAGATTCTTTACTGCAATCGTGATTGCTATGATATTATAATATCTTTTTCAAGCATCATTATGGAATAAACTATTCTTAAAAATAGCAAAAATTTCGACTCGAACTGTATTTCTCTGCATCAAATTAATTGTTACACTTTGGCAGCTATAAATATTTAAATAAATCTGGAATAAAAGAAAATCAAACTAAAATACTACTTAAGAAAAGAACTAAATCCCTAGAAGAAAAAAAATCAGTCAAACTGGATTCCACTGCTGATTCCTTTGATTTGTTCTGCGGTGGACGATGGCCAAGATAAACTATTCCCTAACAAACAAGGGGCGCTGATTTATCCATCCACACTTTCATTCTCCTTCGAGAGTAAACTGTGAGGCGGATAACAGCCTCTAGTTGCTATGGTTACGTGACTTTCGTGCGGAATGAGTCATTGTTGAAGAACACAGAATTTAAGGAATCCTTCATTTGATCACTCAAGATTTCAAGTTGAAACGATCAAACATTTTAAAGCTTATAAATGAAGAAATCTAATTAAAAAAATTGCTATGTCAGTCTAATCAGAATTGTAATTAGCTTCTTTGCTTTCAAGTTTATAACGAATGTTATTTGATTAATCAATTAAACATACAACTATATACAGGGTATCTCAAAAACCGTGACCGCGGCTTTTATTTCTTAAATATTGATCACAGACATATACTGTAAATTACGAAGTTGTGTAAAAAAAGGTGCAAATTGTTATGAAATCGTTTAAAATTTTTAAGGGATTAAAATACAAAATTTAAATTTTTATATGGACTTCGTACAAAAAATTCCCAGTGAGTAAAATGTGCCCCATTCTTTAATACGGTCATGTACAAAATTTCAGAATTTTATCATGAAAACTCTCAAAGGTATGTTAAAGTTGGTGAAGGGTCAATCAGAAATTGAAATGAAAATGTTTACAGCTTCAGTGCAGATGACGCAACGGAGGAATGCATCATAAGGAAATAAAATATGCTTCATATCTTTAGTTTTAAATACAAATTTTAAAATCTATGCTTCCTGAAAAATACTTAAAAATTGCAGAATATAACTTAAAACTAGTACAGTCAATGAACTTGTAAAAAAGGAAAGATTACTTAAGTTATGCAATCTTTCCTTTAAGTTATTACTTTTATAATTTTTTTGTACTTTTGAACCAATAAATAGCAAAATTATTATTTATTTATTTATTCAATCATTACTTCCTTTGTTAATTTGTGTAGGACCCTTAAAACACGAACATGGTTTTTCCTCTTTGCGAACTCATATCCAAGCATCGAATAGTGGTTTAAGTCAGCATTTATGTAGTTTCATATCTTTGAGACTTTTTGTGATAAATCGCTGAAATTTTGTACATGACCTTATTAGAAGATGGGACACATTTTACTCATTGGGAATTTTTTTGTGTGAGGTCCGTATAAAAATTTAAATTTTTCATTTTTTAAAGTTTAATCCCCTGAAAATTTTAATCAATTTCATAACATTTTAAACCTTTTTTTTATGAACTTTGTAATTTACAGTATTTATCTATAATCAATATTTAAGGAATAAAAGCCGCGGTCAAGTTTTTTGAGACGCCCTGTATGTATATATACTTAGTTGGTTAAATCTATCAATCACAAGGAGTATTATACGATTAATAAGAATTTTCCTATATTTTCGCCTTTCTGTGATGCATTGAAAGCAATATTTCCCATTAAATTACATTTATCTTCAGCGTAAACTGTTACAGAAGCTTTTTTCCTTTTACTCTGTGTGATCTAAATGCTTCGTCGGAGTTGAAATGTTAATTTCCAGATTGAGAAAAAAATTCTTAAATGCTGGTAAATAATCAATCATCTTATATTTCAGATTCAATTCGAGAATTTGAATACAGGCAGAGGCAATGAAGTATTCGACAAAACTTCCAGAGATGTTGCTCATTCTATAAGCTTATTCCATCCCAAACATCCTTGTACTCTCTCATCCTTTAGTCTGAGCCTCTATTCAAGCTGATCTCATTTTCCTTTTCTGAAATGCTGCTTTCACCAGATGCTAATGCAATGTTACCAAGCAGAAAACTTCTTCAAACAAATCCCTTCCCAATATCTATTGTTGGTCGAAATCAAACACTCGTGCCAATGACAATTTTCCACCCAGTTGGGCTTTATCAGCACAACGCAGCTTTGTTCCTGAATGTTAAGCTAACTTTCTCTAGCATGTGATGCGAGCCATTGAATTGAGTATCCACCAAATTCTGCTGCTCATACATTTCAAAAGGTTTCGATTTCAGTGACCGGCATGAATCAGAATCCTCAAATAATGACAAAAGAATAATAAATCCAGGAAAGATAGCAAAAGGACGTACGGATTCGGTGCTGTTTAAATTGGTGCCCATGACTGGTTAAAAAGGACTTCTGCAATGTTCAAATTATGGCAGTGCAGACATTGGTACTTGTAGGGAATAATTAGAACTGATTGTGAATACCAGATTTGTTAATCGATTCAAGCACTCGAAAGTAGGATGAAACAATGTATATTAATTAGAATTATTTCAACTTGGAATATTCATTCATATGAGTAGCATTTTAAAAGTCATTCAATTTTTCTGCCTGTAAAAAATTCACTTTTTTTTATAATTCAGAAGAACGTTTCTGCTTTGATATCTCTGTTATATTATGCACTGAAAATTGATAACATTTTCTTTTTCTCGTGTGACTATTTTTAAGCCAAATTTTTGCGCAGTAGCTTCTGAGGGTAAAGACCCCTGTGTACCCGAGGGAAAAAAGTCTGACTTCTAGCTCAAATGAAGATAGCACACACACACACTCGCTTGCACAACCCCTTTTTACAGGGGGGCTCATTCACGCACCTCACAGAGAGAACACAAGGAAGAGAACAACCATTCCCGAACCAGGACTCGAACCCGGAATACCTAGATCACGGGGAAGACGTGCTACCCTTAGGCCAGGACGTCGGCATTGACAATATTTAATTCTACAATTTAACCAAGATGGACGATTTTGATGCTTAAAAGAAAATAAGAAGTGAGGACGATATTTAATTTTGAAATAATCCGAAAATGGAAGCAGATTCATAATCACCTGATTACAACATTTCTTGAAATATCGTAAATGTTAAGAGTTTGAAATTACTATTTAATTTCAATTGAAGAAGCGAGTGATAAAATGTAAAAATAGTAATCAATATTTTAAAGATATACAAGAATGTAGATATAGCAGCACTAGTATTCTACTTTTACATTGATTGCGATAATCTCATCACTTATTCAAGTTTTCTAGAAGAATTTTGATTCATATATGTATCACATGCATCCATGTGGCAACAATAGTTAAGGTATTTTATTTTCAGAAGAGTGATTTAACATTTTCATAGATTGATATGTTAAATTATTAAACCTTTTGAGACTCACAATAATGTAAAATTCATTGCTATTTGAGTTCCAAAAAAATGTCCCAAAGATGAAGTTTGAAAACAAAAGAGAATACCTAAGTAAGCTTCAAGCAAAATAGGATTCTTTAATTCTTGCTTCTTTCTTTGATTATTACAAAACCTTTTTACAGCAGATGTTTTTTAAAAATCAAGAATACTGGATTATGTGTAATCACAAAAACTTTTATCAATATCCCTACATATTTTGCTTGAAATGAAAGTACCTGTGATAAGTGTCAGCTTCAAGATGGATGGCGAGCTCAAAATCCAATATGGGTTTCTTCGTCAAACTCTTTCATGTTCAAGAACCTACTGTACGTTAAATATGCCGCCGTATGACAAATGTTGGAGGTACAAATTTGGAGAGTTAAGTTTCGTTCTCCTCATACAATTATGTTGAAAATTACAAAGTCCGTCCAAAAATAGTTCTCTTGTGTTTCCAAAGCGCTGTCTTAAACCAATTAGATTATATTAATTGATTTTTCAATTAAACTGAACTAAAAAAAATTCAACGAGGATTACTTGTTTATTGAGTAAATTTATTTGAAGGATTTTTACAAGCAAGAAATTTAACGTTGAATTCTTCCTGAATTTTTTTATGTGGAGATAGTATTTCCACTTCTGATTGGATTTTCTTATATTTGCATTCAAGCAATTATTTTGAAACTCTAAAGTGGATAAATCTCTAAAATCTGATTTTATGTATTTCGCTACAGCAACAGGAAACTTATCTTTAAAAATAAGTTTATTCAAGCAATTCTTCTTTTTTAAAAACTCACATCTTTCTATATTTGATGCCCATCACAATTTTTTTCTTTTATTCGGTAATGATATCATAATAGGCTATTAGCTTTTATAATTATCTTAGAGATTGAAAATATGTTTTTTTATAAGAATAAAAAATGTAGAGTATTTGGAAATATAAAAGTTTCAAATTAGCATTTTTAGACAACTTTGATGTTTCGAACCACTTACAACCATAGTTTTAATTGAAATATATATATCATTTTAATGGAAATAATGGATTTATCCCATTATACTTATTTATCGAAATAATTTTTTAATGCCCTACTTAAATGCAAAAATACTTTAGTGTTCATTATTTCGTGTATAATTTTTATATGCAACACTAAAAATATCTCTCATATATAGAAGGGATGGTTATTTCTTTTCCTACATGTATTCTTTCAAATACCTCGATTGTTTTACGTTGCGTTTCAAATGTCATAAATATTCCCTTCTTGGACGATAAGAAAGAACTGGAAACAAAACAAATACTCAGACGATTCTCCTCCTCCTTCCATTTTGTAGTCGTTTCGAATACTCCATGTCAATAGATTTTCCAGCTTTTTCCTTTTCTAGAAGATCTTTTTTGTCCTCCCTCTCCTCCCAGGTTTTTCCTGGTGAAAAAAGAGGTGTTTCTATTGCCGGAAAATTCCTTCCGACCATTTAGTATTTGTTTCTGAGACGCGTCTTTTGTCCTTCCTTTTCCCTCCCCGCGCAGAAAGTATCCTTATTCGAGGAAAAGGATACGAGCCCATATCCTGGAGGTAAGAAGTTTTATTCTCTGTTGCAAAAAGACTCGTCGTAACGGCATTTTGATGGAGTCAGGGAAGCGAAGTGAAGTGCTTCCAGGCTTACAGGAGGAATAGAGACAATAGAAATTTTAAGGATGTCAGGGAATTATGGATTGTTTTACAATTATTTGCAACTCGAGGTTTCTGGAGTTGCAATACATGGAAGAAAGGAAGTGGTGTCAAACTTCCATTTCCAAATAGTGCTGTAAAATGTTCAATTTTTTTTAAACGCGATTTCGATTCTTTTCATTTTAACCTTTTTGTTGAGAATGCCAGAAATACACATCGAATAAAAAAATTATTCTCTGAATGACATCTCAGTTTTCATTACACTTAAAACAAATCAAATTTCAAATTTATTTGTCCAATTTTACTTTTTCTTCTGAATTAAGAAAATGAAAAAGATTATGACATACAGTGATAAATATAAAAACAAATGAAAATTATGGAAATAATCATAACCATTTGCCTGAAGACCGAATAAAACTTAACTTCAAAAGAAATCCCTTGAGCAATATTTTAGGTGTCAAACATTCTATATTCAAATGAAGAAAAGAAGTTTCAGAGCTTTATTATGGAGAAAGAATACAGAGAGAGTTTATTTATTTAATAGTGTTTTCAAAATAACAATCCTGTGTTAGCTACGTATTTTTTGCAGTTGTTCAAAGATATGATAATTGATTTAAAAAACCTCCTTTTGCCATCTCCTCCAGTGCTTTCGTTGTGGCATTGCTTCGGCCTTTCAGAATAGTTGTTGCGCTTTAAACATGTTCCCCATCAGGAAAAAGGTTCGTATGGGCAAGATCAAGAGGGTAAGGTAATTCGAATGTGGTGTTTCCATAGGCAATGTGTGACAAGTAGGTGCCTATGCCCGGGCGCCTTATACCGATGCAACATCCACAAGTTAGCTTTCCTTTCCTTGGGAGGCTTTGGATACCCATAATCGTGAACTACGCCCATATACTGTACGTATTTGAGTTGAATGAACTATTCTGTTTTCGCTGCTTCGTAAGGAAATGGCTCAAATCCGTGCCTTTCGAAAATATGTAAGACTTTTTAGAACGTTTTAAACATAGTTGTTTATATTTAATTAGTAGGCTTGATATGCAATATAATTTCATTGAATTCAATTTCTTACATTTATATATATTTCAAGAGTAATAATAATAGATTCTTTTATTTTTTAAAAGAAAATTTGGTTACAAATTTTTGACAAAAGCCAAATTATATAACTAAAGTGGAGATAGAGAAAATTATGAATTTGAAATGATATGCCCCTCCAAATATTATTCCCATTGAAAATTATCCTTTCTATAAGATCATGTATTGAATCGAAATCTTTAATTTATTAAAAGAAGAACTTTTGAAATCTATAATTATAAATTTTTATTTAACGAATTATTCGTAAATTAGATTGTATGATTCCAGATAGTAAGAAGAGAGCTATCCCTAACTTGCCTTGGCATTCGATATTTTCTGAATGACCGGCATCGCAAAAGAAAGAGACAAGAAACTAAAATCACAAAAGCTGGGCATTTCACCAGAAGGGTGGAAGTAATTCGAGTCCCCACTGACTACGTGTTCGAGACTCGATAACTGGCGCATATAATCGACAGCTTCTTAACCATTTAATTCCTTATGATGTGGATGATGATAAATAAATAAAATTCCATCATCAAGTTGAAAACTAAAAACAAAACATGATTTATAAATTATATGAAGTTTTTAGTATTGCAATAGCGAAGGAATACCACTTAATCAATCTTTAAACTGTATTGTAAAAGACTGATGCTAATATTAAAAAATAATGGCTACTTTTTTCTATTTAATGAGCAAGTTTAAAAAGGAGGTCATACAAAATATTCAATATTTTCTCAAATGTACAGGCATAAGATATTTGCTCATTTCATTATACTGTAAAAAGTCTAGAAAATAAAATCGATTTAAAATCGTATTGAAGAAGATTAATTAAAGCACCTTCATTACCTTTCTGACATTTGAAAGTCACTTTAATCTGAATTATTTTAAAAAATGTAAGTTTAAATTTATTTCTCTATGATTTCGGATAATACTTTTAAAAACATAATTTTCTTTGACAATTATATCGTACCTTTTAGGACGGAGGTAACTTCTATTAATTTATTTTTATATGCTCGCTTCCTTTTTTTTTAAAATATAAATCGCGATGATCTCTTTAATCAAAATTTCATCTTCAAATTAATGAAAATAAAAGGCATATTTTACTTTAACTGAATAATTAAAATATTTCAGGTTATTCCATGAAAGACATTTTTACATTATGATTTATACTTAACAAAAGTTCATTTAGATAGCACTCCATTTGTAGTTTATTATTAACTAGTCTATGCTAGTTTATAAGAATAAAATTCTTCTTACTTTTCTATACTTTGATTATATATTTTCAGTGAAAATAGAGTCTTTTAATATTCTAAAATGTCGAATTTTACAGGCATTTTTATGCCTTTATGGGATTCCCAATACCTATCTAAAAAGCATATGTCTTATTTTATTTTCATAAATGAAAAGATTAACCAAAAATGTCTAAATAATTCTAATTAAAGAAATATTTTCTCATTTACATTTAAAAAGTTTCTTGCGTTAATAAAAAAAACCTATAATTTTTTAAATTGCTTCTTTCTTTGTTTCTTTGTGCATGAAAGCTTTGATCCTGATACATTTAATCATTCACAAAACAAACAAACATTCATTCTCAAAATTAGATCACCATTAGAATTCGACCTTACATTATGTAAGGACCATTAAAATAAATATAATACTATTCTAAGTAGTTTTTTCTTTCCTCATTAAATTTCTTTCTACTCTTATTTTTTCATATTTAAATTTTAATATAACCACAATTCATTACACAGCTGAATGATATTTTTTAGAGGCAGCATACATTCCACTCCTACTTCGCACATTTTTTGATTTTATGAAAAACAGTTACACCGAATCAGATAAAATATAATAATTACTCTCATTTCCTGTGTTAGGCACCATCCTAAAAAATGGGGGGGGGGAAACAGAGCAATAAGAAAGCCGTAGAAGATTCTTTTCACTTGTTGCCGGACGCATGCGCTCTCTCTGGCCCTCTAATTAATTGTTTCCAATAATGCTGATGAGGTGATTTTGGTGCCACCTATCGGCGAAATGTTGACGCAGCGAGCAAACCCTCTATTTGTTTCTTTTGCGATGCAATAAGAAGAAAGAAAGCGAAACTGATCTTGAGAAAAGGGTCCCTAGGACAGGAAGAAAAATGCTTCTCTACGCACCACTCCTGTTGACAATAAAATTGCCGCTCACGAGTTTAAGATAAATACAATAGGTAAAAGTAGTTTAATGCTGGCATATAGAGATTCCCCAGTTTAATATCCAGTAAGCATGTGATGAAGGTAAAAAATTACTAAGTCATGGGAAGTGTTATATGAGCCTTTTCATTGCTTGGTTGAATAAGGACAATTATGCTTTTTATAAGAATGGCAGTACAAAGATCAGCATTCTCTTAAATGTAAAGTTACTGTTATAGGAATGATATTTCATTAGGAATATAACATATCAATGGGGGACTCTGATTAAAGGGTTACCGGTAAAAGGACACAACAAAATATTAGTTCATTCTTATCTTGGTATCAAGAGTTAATTTTAAAAAGCCGAAACAATGTTGTTTAGTATTGTGCACAATACCGCAAGTGTGTATTCGTGGTAGCTTGATTTCTTTATAAATTTAGATAGATTTAAAATCTAATGTGTGATGCTTTTCTGCTTTATTTAAATGGTGCATCTTTTTTTAATTTCTCTTAAATAAAATATGCAAAGAAAAATTATTTTAATCGCCAAAAGATTTGATCACGACTTTCGAGGACTCTCCACTTTTCAGACCTCTCTGAAGCTGAGAAATACATTTTGGGATAGTCTATCTGAGAATTTCATCATTCAAAAACGTTTTGAGCTGGACGGATGAAATTTGATGCGTGGTCCCAACATTAAATTTGTAGATTCTGATCAAATCCGGGATGTTTTCTGTAATCCTTATAATGTTTTTCTGTTTGCTTGAACATGATGGCTAAAAACGTAAAAAGCTACATGATTAAAATTTGATGGAGAGTTTTTATTTATAGTATAATTTTCTACTAAAACTATCAAAAGATTGGACATTTATAGTCTGAAGTTCAAGTGATATAAATGCGACATCTCAAAAACAAGTACTGAGATAAACGAAATTTTGTACAAGCATTTTTTCAAATTGTAATTATCTGTCAAATTTTAGTTTCAGTCAATAAGGAAAAAAATATGTGCAAAATATACACTCTATTTTTTTTCCTCCATTATACTACGAAGCACAAAACGCTTATGCGCTGGTTTCTGTCATTCCATGTGAAAATCGGAAGGAGGGGTCATTTCATTTATGCTATCACTCTTCTGCATTGCCTCGATCTTTCTTTCTCAAAAAAATAAAAGGGTGAATACTCGGGACGTTTACAGTCTTCCTCAAATCCACAATTTTCATGTAAATAGAAGGGACATGAGACTTTTATTCGGGAGTATAAGAGAAGATTTTAGGAAGAACATCCCCTCTGATTCTCAACATTTACGTCTTTTATGTATCAGAAGAGTTAAGGCATAATTTTTTTAGCTTCTACTAAGAATACAGATTAATTTTTAAAAATCTAATGCTCTAGATATTTATCTGTTTCTTATCTGGTATTTTAAAATTAATCTCCCATATAAATTAGAAATTCAACACTCAATTTTTATAAGCTTTATTGCTTAACTTATATGAGTATGAATATGAATGTATTCATAATCATGTGGTTGATTTATTTCCCACTGTTTGAATTAAAATAGAATATTTTTTTGAGATTGAAAACAGTTTTAAATCTTACATTAGAAATAATTTTGAAATCGTCTGTTAAGAAAGTTTGAGTGAAAAATATTCAATATTAGAGATGAAATTCAATATTGTTGTGAATAAGCGATATTTAATTAATTAAAATGGAAATATTATTCTGTAGAAGCAAAATAGAAATTATCTTCAAATTCTGCTGACATAAAAAACTCCATAGCTTCACAATGCATGGAGTTTACAAAATACAACGTATAATTATTAAAATTTTTAAAAAAATGTGTGTATGTTTCATTGTGTAGGATTTTAAAATTATATGTTGAAACTTTTAGTGGGTTCACAATACCAGGATCGTGAAAAATGTTGTAGCATTATTAAAACATTTTTTTAATTGCTGTTGATTAATTCCATTTGATCTTGACAAATCAGTCAAGTGCATAAGTCTGAGTTTTATTTATCAAAGCTACCGAAAGCACCTAAATAATACTTGTGGTAGAAATTCGTCTTGGCTTCTATATATCGGAGTAAACATATTCCTAGAGGATTTTCGAAGAGAAATAGCCAGTATTTGTGTTCATATTTGTGGAAAGCTAGAAAACTTCCAATGACTAACCATGTAAAATATACTTTCACTCCTTAACAATATACTGATTACAATAAATAAATACAATACAATACTCACAATAAAGTGTTAGATTTTCATATGGAATTATAGAATTTTTGATATTTAACGCTTTCCAATGAAAAATGAGGCATAATTATATATAGATTATAAGGATTCGCTTTGAAACCTAAAATATAGCATTTAAAAATATTACTATCATATAATATTACTAATATATTATTATTTTATATAATAAGCATCCAAAAAATTGGTATGACTTCACATTGGCGCGCGCGCAAGCACGCACGCACGCGCACACACACACACACACACACACACACACACACACACACACACACACACACACACACACACACACACACACACACACACACACAAACACACACATCTTTATAATTAGTGGATGCAAAAAGAGAATTAATAGATGTCAATTCCATTATAAGAGAGTTTTCGATAGAGAGAAGAAAAGAAAAATTAGCTTGAATCGGAATTACACATTTAATAGGAGAAGCAAAGTAGCTCGAATAAATTATCATATCATATCAGAATTGATAGCAAACATAAATATATAAAAATAATAGAAACGTGCCTGATTTAATTTTGTTCCAAAAATTAATTGAAAAACTATTTTTAAAATTCTAATTTTAATCTTATTTTAAATCAACTTCTTTTCAAATTTCGGGAGTTAAGGGAAAGTCGCTTTCATTTTATTAATATGAACAGCAAGAAATGTGAAAATCATTATGATAGAACAAATTCTCAAATTCATATAAGGCCCATAAGCAATAATCTCTATCTTTTCTAAGGAATTAACCTCCACATCATCTAACTAGAATGAACCAATCCTTTAACGAAGTAAGGCACCACCATAATATTTTTACAACGAATAAATATCAGAAGCACAAAAGGGAAATGGACATTCACTTGTATCAAGTATTATTGCAACAGCAAGAAGATTAAGAAACGTATTTTTTAAGTGTTTTTTAAACTCATCTCTTTTTTCCCACAGACTTCTGATGAACAAGCTTTAACATAATAAGAAAAGAAATTAGAAGTAGGAAAATCAATTACGTTTCCATTTCTCATTGAAAAAGCAATTAGCGCGTCTCTGCAAACTCATTTATTTTTTGCAAAGCTTGCTTCTGGCGTAGTTCTGCTTTAAATGCTGCTCACTGCAGCGAAATCGGTTGTTAATGCTTGATTCGACAAGAAAGTATTAATATTGTGACAAACAAATTATAAGTTATGGTTTCTCACTTATATAATTTTTTTCCCTCTTTTAGCAGATTGTTGTTGATTTACTTGCTAGAACCAGTTTTAGTTTTTCAGCAGTAATATGTCAACAATGAAATTTCTATAATTTTTTCAAAATTTCTTCTAAAGTCCTTATTGTAAAGTTCACAGAGAAATCATTAGAATCACTTGATCCCTCTTTTATCAGAATATCAACTTTTTTTGGAAAATACAAAGTTTAGAAAAGTACAAAATTTTGCAATTTATACTTGAGAGAAATAACTCAAGAAATATGAATCATGATAAAGATGAAAACGTAATAAATTATTAAAAACTTGCTAATTCATTGTTCTTGCTTATTTAACAATTTGGTATAGATTCATTTGGCTGCAGTAATAGAGAACCAACTACAAATTCTAAGATGTCATTGTTTTTACAAAACACTGTAAAAAATTATTTTTATGTAAAATGGGGAAACTGCTTTTGAATAAAAAATCATTGTAATTGCTAGAATTTTGGTAATGCAATTATTTTACAATAGAAAATTAAAACTAGTTTTAAGAAATGAAATCAATAACAATTTGAAAAAAAAAAGAATCATTGTATCCCAAGTGATTTGTTATGCAAAAGATTTTATCCAGAAACTTACATATTTTGCTAGTACAGTTAAAGTTAAATCGAAATTTATAAATTAGCGCTTGATTCCAATTTGCATTGAGAAAAACAGATACATTTAAAATAAATTTATTTAATCATTACTATAAAGCAATTTCTGACAAAGTAGTACCGTTGTCAATAAGGCATATAAATAATAAAAAAGAATTAGGAAAGTTCACAACTTCTATAGCAAATTTTAGATTTGTTAGTAGCACTAGAAAACAACAGATTAACAAATAGATTAATAGTTGAACAACAGATTTATATTGATAAGTAAAGATGAAATTAAAAAATAATTAATTAATTAATGCGTATTTTTCATTCAATGCTTCACGCCTCATACTGAAAGAAAAATATTTATAAAGCAGACTTAATTTAAGTTTTAGAGATGAATAAATTCACTCAAACTTTTTCGCCTCCTTTCTGATGTCAGCAATATTTCTGTAGCAGTAGATCTACTTGGAACAAACTTTTTTCAGTTCTAATTCTTTCTTCTTTCCTACATTACATTTATTTATAGCTTCTCTTTTTTGTTATGATTCCTTTCAGAATACATTCAGAAAAGAAAAACATTCAAGAAGAATAAGGACGCGAAGAGACAAATAGAGAAAAATATCTCTGAGCAATGGATGACCTGAATTGGTTTGAAATATCCCTTTTGTGTCCTGAAAAATGCCGGGAAAAGGAAAAAGAGTCGAGTTTTGACTCAATAAACCTGACGCGAAGTTAATGGAAAAAAAAGATCAGTTTTTAGAATCGAATCCTCTTTCTGTTAGAGAAATTCGTTATTTTTAGAAACTCAGTTTTTAAATTGGAAAAGATACATTTTTGTATTTATATATTTTCTTCTAAAAAGGTTTCAATGATTGAAAAGGTTTAATTTAATATCAGAGACTTTTTAATCCAGATTTTTATTTGTGTATGCAATATAAGCGGTTATTTTTCGTGCTATATATTTTCTGTTTATAATATCTGCATCACTAGTCTATTATAATAATTCTTATTTAAAAGTTATTTCCAAATGTTTTGAAGTATCTTGTCATTACATCACGGAAAATCTGTTTAAATACTACGCAACAACACGATAGATATAATAGCGCTACAGTTAAGGTTATTTCTTAAAATTGCTATTCGAAATTTCAACATATCACAAAAGAAATTACATATATAAATAGTTAAACTTTGAATACTTTCAGTTTTTCATATATATATATATATAGCATTTTGTAATAAAGGATTATTTCTATTCACTATATGTATATATATAATGAGTAGAAATAAGCCTTTATTACAAAATGCTACCATAAGGAATAGTTCTCAGTACTTATTAAGATATAGCAAACATTGCATCTATCTAACTGTATTTCTGAAATATAATGTATAAACAAATGAACGAACACTTACAATCTAAATTTCTTATTTTCATAGTACTAAAAAGGTTTTAGCAAAAGAAAAAGCAATTTTTAAAAAATAAAGGCATAACTTTTTCATTAAGGGCTCGTATTAGTTAGATTCAAGTACAAGAGTCAAACACTGATTGACATAAATATTTGTTAACACAGCATTTCTGTCACAACGACGGGAATCTATACCAGCATGTTGCAATCCCCTGCTGAATAGATATTCAGCAATTTAAAGGCGGAAAAATTGTCGACCACATGTCAGAAAGGATTTTGACCTCAAACTCCGACGCAAAATGATGCAAATGCAGTTTTATTAGTTTTATCATTAAAAAGAAACCCAGCGAAATTACTCCGAGGTAGACAGCAAGAAAAGATTCCTGCACTCTTCCGTCCAATTATAAACCACTGAATTTTAATTATTGCAATATTTTAATTACAATTCTAATTACAATATTTTTCATCATTTGACATGTGCATCTTCATAAATTAAATTTAAAAAAAATTAAAACCAATATAATTATATTTTATGCAATTTGTTTTGTTAAACTCTGGACTGCTTCTTTCGAAGTTCGATGAATTTTAAATATAATCATCATTGATGAATTTTTTAAAATAATTTTTCTTTTTTATATAACTTTACCATTTTTAGTTTATTTATTTAAGAGCAAAATTGATAGATCTTTTTAAGAATTAGAATCACAATTTTAGAAAATATAGATTTATTATAAGGATAGGTTTTTGAAATTTCTTCTGAAGATTTTTTTGTACTGCAGTGTAAGAAAAGTAAATGGTGCTCTAGTCATAATATGTTTATTCGTTCCATTTTAGATTGGTTTAATAAGAGTAAAAGGAGAAAGGACACGATATAATTTTTCCTCCCACTCATCGTATTTAATTTTAAAGACTGGTATAATCACATTAATGCTTTGTCTCCATTTTGTTCCCCTAAGATTGGCACCTGATGGATGTATTTTTGTCACTCCGGACACTATGCCACTGCTATTCTGTTGGCTAGAATGATTGGTAATCAAAAATTAGTTTTAAAATATCTTAATTGATAGGACTGTCTGTTTTAAAATTTATTTACTTACGAGCAGAGCATTTAAAATCTAACTATATTCTTACCTATGAATATACACATTATTTCTGAAAATATCTTATTAGAAAAAAATACAAGTTTAGTCAGAATTTTTTAAATCTTTCTTTGAAAATGTATCTGGTCTGTTTGTAAAGCCTGTCGAAAAAAATTTATATGGCTGTTAAATTGGTTTCATTAAAGCTACAATTTTTAAAATTTTGGAACGATGTAACCTTTTATTTTTGTGTAGTAATATTTTGGAAGCTATCGTGGAAAAATGGCAAAATTCAGCTCAATTTTTAATTAAATTTTCAAAAAAAAAAAACTCTTTTTGGTACACATTTTAAACCTCCAAGGTATATATATATATATATATATATATATATACCAAAATTAGTAGCTCTAAGTCAAACGGTCTGTTGAACGCCCGAACTCCAACACACACGCACATTCATCTTTATTATTAGCAGAGAGGAACAATAAAAATAGTTACTGAAATGGTGTGGAAACAGAACGCATTATAAAGCTATGAAAAAGCTGAAATAAATTTTTCTTAATATATTTATTTCAAGTCTGATTTCGTATTTTAGTCCCGATCAACATGTCATATAAAAACATTAGTTGTCGGTCAAAGTATCGTAAAGGATGTCAACAAAGTACAATTTTGTAAAAGAGTTATTATGCGATATATTCTTGTCACGCGAAGCTCTAATCTTCCACCATGCAATGTTTCTTGATTTGTTCTAACAAAGAACACGATTTCTATCAGTAAATGTCAATATTGCATGACAAACATAATAGACATTGATAAAAAATAAAATATTCTGTTATCAAATTTCAGTAAAACAGTTTTAATTTGTTTCTATGCATAAAATATATAATTTGGGAAAAGTAAGTTCAAGAGACACGCAATCCAGAGCAGTTAAAGCAATCAAAAATAAAACGTTGTGGAAGTTTTTTACATTATAGATTTACAACAGCGAATAAACTCTAAATTAAATCATTGATGGCATTCTGAACATTCAGTAAAAAAAAAGTCATTAATGAAAAATTTTAATTTCAGACCAAGCTTGAACAAATATTTCAGAGAAATATCTATATATTAAATAATTATAAATTAAATTCCTTTTTTTTATTTCGTTTCAAGAATTCTAACGATTACTAAGTTTTTCAGAAATCCTGGAATCAATGTAAAGTATACCGAAAACATTTCTATGCTTTGAAGAAAAATTTCCACTTAAAAAATTATGTGTACTAAAATATTATGTGTATTGTACTTATGTGTAAAAATTATTAAAAATATTTATTGATTTTTATCTTAAAGAGGAATATAAATTAAATAAAAAATCGTTTTATCAATTCTTATAGGAATATAAATTACGGAAGTTCCAAGTTGTTTACGAAGTCAATAAAAAGTTGTCAATGAATTATGTATTATTCTGTTCTAAGGATCCATTTCCTAATTTGAAGTGAAACTTTTATTACAAATTTAATTTAGCGTTACGTTTCTTACTGTGGATTTGTCTCTCAAATGGAAATCTAAATGTATGCAAGAGAAGTTCCGATTAGCAAAAAAAAAAAAAAAAAAATTGTAAAATTTCTACAAGTACGGATCCATAATTTTGAAAAATTTTCGTACAACATAGTTGAAAGGATTCGCTTTGTATGAATACTCGTCACAGAAAATCTCAGATTTATCGACAATTGATTTTAAGTAAATAAATTTCTCTTTCTGTGAGATTTTCCATATTTTGTATTAATATTTTCTGTGTTGCAATTAAAATATTTTCTGCATTTTTTCATTAAAAGCGTGACTTTTTAATCTTGATGATATTCCCCTGCATAAAATATACAAAAAAGTTCGAATATTCGTATTTATGAAGTAATAATTTAGAAGCTTTTAGCTGAATAAAATGAATTAAATAATGCAAAAAACAGTAAAATATATAAAAAGTTTGGAAATAGGTTTGATTTGTTACAGCTTCATCAGTATTCTTAAGGCAGCAAAATCGATTGAAACTCCTGTAGTTTTATATTATATATATACATATATATAGTAACCATATCTAAAATTAGATATATTTTAGAAACGAAACTAAATAATTTCGGAATCGCAACTAAAAATTATTTTTTATTCAAACTAAAACCAAAAAAAGGAACAGAAAAAACACCATAGCATTTAGAGAGCGCAAATGCAGCTACTTCTAAAACTCAGATGAATTGAGACAATAGTAATAGAAACCAAGTTAATAGGAAAAAATCAAATTTTATTTATAAAAAAATTGTTCAAAAACTCACCACCAGGGTGAAACGGCGTTGTATGCAATATTGTTATGCTGTTAAGGTCATGAAGACACCAGTTTAAAATGTGTTTAATCGTTTCTGAAACGTATTACAAAGCATGTTCAATGTGGTGTCCACCATTTTCTGGAAGCAAATTAAATCGCATTACTCTGTTCTCAACTGTAGCACTTAGCATATCAGGAGGAATGTTACGCACATTTTGGTGTATCGCATATTTCAGTTTCGTCAAATTGTTTAGATTATCTCCATAAACAATGCTTTTGAGATAACCCACATTGAACATGCTTTGTAACACGTTTCAGAAACGATTAAACACATTTTAAACCGGTGTCTTCATGAACTTAACAGCATAACAATATTGACAGTGCCATTTCACCCTTAGTTGGAAGTTTTTGAACCTTTTTTTTTTTTTTTGGTAGAAAAGAAATTCTTATGACCTCCCTTAATTTATTAAAGAGTTTGATAACATTTGGTTCAATAGTTTTCCTTTTATGACCATTTCAAAGTGGAACTTTAATTATAACTACCACGTATATTTCAATTTTGTAAATTTAAAAAGCAGAGAAAATATTCGAGTTGTTTTACAAAAAGACCAATGAAAATTGAAAGGAATTCAAGAACGTTTAATTTCGAGAAAAATTTAATTTTTCTTTTTTATTGCAAACTGTTTCTAAATTCATGAGATGAAATTTAGATTTTAAAAGAATATTTCCTTTCTGATTTGAATATAGGTTTTAAAAATATTAGAATATTAAATTAACCATCTTCAGCGACTTGCTAGGTCATCCATAATATTAATAGCATTAATTCACTTCTGTTACAAACTTTAAAATTCATAATTCATTTATATTTTATATGCAATAAATATTTAATGTTATTCTTAAAGCGCCGTGCTTATTGAAGCGCATATAAAGCTAAAGTTTTCTTTAAACGTGCACAATAAACATAGAATATTTTGATTGGTAAGCTATGAGTACAAAACTTCTTAACTTGAATTGGCGAAATAGATTCAGTTGTTGGAATTGCGACTCTTTCAAAGTTTTATTTGGAACAACTCTCGAAAGCGGAGGCACATGAAGACAGGCAACTATTTACGACGTATCTAGAGATCATAAAGTTTCATAAAAAGAAACTTGGTAAAATGGGTGCAATGATAGGTGTTCGAGATTTCTGTCAAAATCGGAGAGCATTGGAGGACACATGAATATTAACTATGCATCTAAAAGTATGATGTTTCATATAAAATAAAAATTGGTTAAATTTGTTCTGCGGTTGGAACGGGAGGCCAGTTTTCTGGCCTCCCGTTGATATATATATATATATATATATATATATATATATATATATATAAACATTGCTTTGAATATTCACTGTAAAGTTAAGACATAAAATGAATTCAATAAAGAGGCAAAGCACAAGGCAAAAATACCGCATACGCAAGTAGAATATCTTCTTATATATTAGCACATTATAAGAAGATGGGAATTGACGAAAATCACACTTTACATCATACTGCAAAAAGTAATTGTGCACATTAAGCGACGGTTTCCACCATGGATAAAAAATAGCTAATTTGAATGTCTATTGCGCAAATAATTTCATTCTTAATTTCCTATCAAACTAGATTTTATGAATACTTTCTTAGTTAAAATGAAATTTTATGTAGGCAACAAGACTTTGTTGTAGCTTTTTTGTAAAAACTTATCCAGAAAGGAAAATTATTCACACTCTTTTTTAACCCCAATTCCATTTTGCAGATGCTCTATATTTATGATTTCTTATGATATGTATATTTATGACTTCTTTACATAATAACGACGATTTTGTTTGCCGCTTCTGTTCCCGACGATTTAAATGTTTATTCCGAAATGTTTTCCGCATTCAATACAAGTTTTTTCTTGAAAATATGCAACTTAGCAATTTAAAACTAATGGATTTCAAAGAATATTATTATCTCCCTAGTAGTATGTTACCATAAAAAAATTATACCAAACATTATAAACACAATGCAAAACAAGAAAGGGATTGTGATTGAGGTATGATTTTTTTCCTTTGCATGAGAAACATTCCTCACTTCTCATCGTGGAACAACGGCTAGGTGGCAAGGGAAACGAGATGAGGAGCACCCCGAAGTGTGAGAGACGAGCAGATGCTGTAAGATCCTCCATAATGAAAAAGTAAGTGAAAGACCTCGCTTCGAGAGCATCACCTATTTTCTTGCTGAAATTGCTTCTTCTACTGTAAGGCAAAGAACTTATCAAAAGCTTATGGATTTTTTTTGGTTAAATTTGTATTCAGTCTTTTTGAAATTTTCATTTAAGGCCTCAAAAGATTTTCAGAATTATTTTAAATATAATGAAATGAATATGCTAAATTTAGGTAAGTAAGAAGATTTTTTAATTTTGTTGAAAAAAATTGAATACCTTACTGATTTTACACGATACATTTTTAAACTACTTTTTATATCTGCAATTATTTTTCATTTCTTATTAGGACTTGCAAACGTTTTACAATCCGATGATAAGAGTCATATCAAGGTCAATCAAAAACAAAGACTGCACAAATCTTTTAATCAAACTCCGAATCTTTCTTTTTTTCCCCTTGTGGTGTTTTCGCCAAATTTTGTCTGATAGAAACAATAACTGTAAAAAATTAGTTTTTAAATAATATTTTCCATAATAATTGTAATATATTTGCATGAAGTTAGAATTTCAAAAGTAAATAAAACAAACATAAGAAGTAATAGCTGTGAAATAATTTTCATTTAAAGATATCTTTTGCTGTATATTCAGAACATAATTTTATGTTCTACAAACATGACTTGAAATTTTCTAAATAAAGATACCAATAACAAATTCGTGCTTTTTACATGAGGCCATTCGCATTGTCAAAGCATTACCAGAAATGTAATCAGATTGACTAGGATTTGTTGATTCCCTTTTCAAAAAATGTTTCTAAAAAAATCTGAGAACTTTCTTATTTTTAAGAAAGGAATATTTTTAAGAATAAAGTTCGGTATTTTCACATTCATGAAAAACAGAAATAAAGGGAGAAGCATACTTAAGCCATCCCAACCCATTCTAAGGTATATGGTAAATTGAATGATCACAACGCCACAACAACATAAGCGGAAATTATGGTTGAGTTAGTTCTAATCACCGACTAATAGTTCTAATCACCGACTATGATATAGCCTTTCCCAAACGTGGCAAGTCCAGTCATTCAGGAGGTGATTAGACCCCATACTGTCAGAATGACTAGAGCCAACCACCATGCTAGAAGGTTCTCGTCCAGAATTTTGTGGCGCCCCCGGTGGTACAACAATGAGGGAGTCATAAATGACTATTCTGACTGATCAATGGCACATGGATCGGAATGATTGGAACAACTAGATAGCATAGACAGGAAATATGGCTGAATATTAAGAGCCGCCCCTGTAAAAATAACTTGCAGGATACTCTTTAGAGCTTTTTGTTAAATTCTCTGACATTCAAAAATTTACACATGAAACTCACCAAAGGCTGCTTTTTTAAAATTTAGATAAGATCGAAAAACTTACCTATCAAAAGAAGCAAACAATTATTTTAAACATAGCATAATTAAGAATAAAAATTATTAATTAAAAACATTTTTTCAGCTGTTTTTAATACTCTTGTTGCATATTTCAAACAACGGGATTGATTACATCATAACTTTTTCATATACTCATTAATAAGCGTATTTCATTAACTACATACCGTTGGCGAAAAATAGTTGCAAAAATGTCTATTATCGTCCAATATTTGGAGCTTAATCACTGCGAGATGCGCTTTACATACAAGTGCCAAAAAAATAAATATTTAAGAACGATTGAAACCAGACTTTGATATACAACTACAATTAATATCAAAAGATCACACACCAAATTTTATGTGTTCAAGCCATTGCTTTTATATTTTATTTGCTTGTGAAAGTACAGATAACAGACAAATAATTCTTTGACAGATGTGTTCAAAATTTGTTAAAGATCTGCAATGATGAGCCAAGTTTAATTTATCTGAATTGTCATGTTTTTGGAATTATGTCGTTTTTATGCATACAAAAGTAAAGAGGGGTCAACTCCTTGACTAATTTGGTTTCAAATTTGATTCATATCTAACTTTTAAATCTAAAATCTGGGTATTAAATTTTATTCATCTAGATCTCGCGCTGTCGTCGTATTAAATTACATTCAAACAGCCGGACAGACAAGATTTCTTAAGAATAGATTTCGCTCAAAATTTCGTATAAATTTACAAATTTAATATAAATAGCATAAACTAAATTTCATCCTCCTAGCTCAGAGCGTTTTTGAGATATCTTGTTCACAGACAGACAGAATTATAAAAAAAAATTTTTTTTTCGATCTTAGAAAAATCTGAAATTAAAGATTCGTCAAAAATCAAATTCTAAATTTTTTACTATTACAAATACTTTATCTATTCTTTGTATGCCAGAAGGTAAAAAAAAAGACATAAATGTAAAGTTTCCTCAAGTTGGATTTTCATATAATATGTGAAAAAACTCTGTCTTGTTAACATAGTGAATATAGCTTAAAATTCTTCATTTTTTTTTCATGCTCATACCCGCCATTTAATCTTTAATCACAGTAGTATTCTGAAGATCTCGTCTCCTTCTTCCAAAGCGGCCGTTCAGGAGCATCGATTATGGGTGCTAAGGAATCCATAATTGCAACTCTTTGGCGATAAGATGACCGTTTCTCTGACCACGCAATCTCTCTTCGCCTGTGCTTCATCAATCTCCCTACGCTCATTAACCCCCAGGTACTTACAAGAACCGAGGAAATGTTCGTTCCGAGATTTATGACTTCGCATTAGAAGCGAACTTCTTTTGTATATGCTGTAATGATAGGTCTTCTGGCTGAACAATAGTGCCTTTTCGCATTTTTTACATTTTTTTCACCTCAATTAGTTTCATAAAGAAATGTGTTCTTCCAGAGTTAAGAAAATGCAAGATTACTTTAGATCTTAATTTTTTGGAATCTTAACTTTTCTACAGTCAAGACTTGAGATTATTCCATTCTTGTTTTTAAGAACAAATTATATCTTTGGAAATTGAAGCATTAAATAGTCAAACCATTCTACAGGAGGAAGTCATAAATTTAAAGAAAGCGTGTTTTTAGAAAAGTTGAATTTTAAATAAAGTGAAAATTTCATACATTATACAATGCATTTGTAACTTTCAAAGATCTTTATGGCTATATAATCTGTTTAACAGTTTTAATAAACTTTGTTTTTCAGAACTCTCAAAATAGGCGTGATAACAAATTCTTATTTACAGCCCATCCATATGAGATGATATAAACTACACATCCCTAAATTTTGTGTTAACAATATGGATTTGAAGACACCAAGATTGATTTGGATTTGAAGACCCAATATTTAAAATTTTAAATTAAATTTCACTTAAAAGAAATAACATTTTAAAATTAAATCTCTTTTAGAATTACTTGAGCAAATCACCTTTTTAAGGAATGAAAATGCACTCACAAATGAGCCCTTGTGTTTATAATTTAATTACTTTAAAAAGTTACTATATTATTAGCACATTTCAGCATTCAAAACATCAAACAGAAACTTTTTTGAGAACATTTTTATGTCATGAATAACTAGGATTCTTAATTTCAAGGTATCCGAACACGTTAGAAAGGCCGAATTTCGCCAAAAATGACATTTAATAAAAATTCTTTCATTCGATAGACAGTCTTTGAACTATTCAAAACAGGTATACTTTTATCTCAAAGTTAATTAAAAGTCAAGATATTAATATTTTCGTAATGATAGGTAAACCGGAAGTGGACATTTAAATAACCGGAAGTATCGATTTAAAGAGCCAAAAAGCATGTTAAAAATTTGTACAAACACAAATTATTTTTAAATACGGAACATTTTTTGCATATGAAAAATGCTAATGAGAGTTTTAACGGCGTTTTGTGGAAATTTCTACCTAAAGATGTCTTTGTTGAGCTCCGAACCCTCAGATTAGCAGCGTTTATGTCTGCAATACATTTTAACGAAGGTTTCATAGGATTACTGAATGTTCTTAAAGTTATTGGAGTGTATAATAGTGCAAACGCAGTTAGAGAATTCGCTGAGCTCGACAAAAACAGAATATACAAATCTAGGCGGCATTTACTGTCAAACACAAAAATTGCCAGAAAAAAGGAAAATTATTAAATACTGAGGAGGAAGAAGGTACAGTCTATAAATGTGGTGAATTTTAAGTATGTACGCATATAATTTATTATTAAAACATGTTAGTGTATACTTTAAATGCATTTTTCTCAAAATAGATTTTTTCTTATTTTCTGTTCACTTCAAATCAAATAACTCAAAATATAATTATCATATTACTATGAAATTTGGTGAACTTTGCCTTTATACTATCTTCTAGGGAATGAACTAAAATAATTTAGATTGGGGAAATATTTTTTTTTTAAAATTTACAGCCTATTGTTTGAACAATAACGTCCTAAATTTACTAAAAATTTCTTGATAAATTCTTCGACTGGTTCTAAAATTTTTATTTATAATTATGTCCATATGCTTGTAGTTCATTCCCTAGAGAAAACTATGTAGTTTATTTTTGTATGAGTTTTGTTCTGATGAGAGTAATAGTTTTTAGTGTAGCCAATTTGAAGTTTTTAAAGAATTTGCTTTATGCTATTAAATGCCAATTTTTCAAAAAGTTTTAACATTTATTTCGAATATTGACATCCTATTACTAATTTTAAATCCAGAAATATGGTTAAAGTATGTATACATCATTTTTTTCTTAAAAAAAGTGCTCCGAACGTGTTCGGATACCTTAACAGATATTTTATGAAACAATATTCCTTACTTCGATTTGCTATATTTCGAATATTGAATATGTTGACATAAATTAATATGTCCGTGAGACATTCAAAGTAGCAATTCATTATTTATAAATTGGATTTCCTCACTTCTTTAAAAATATTTCTATGAAATAAAATACGAAAAGATTCCTGATCTTCTGATTTAGAAAGAAAAATCACTAACTTGATGGAAACATTGCAATTATTATTTGATATTCAATTCAACAATTGAACAAATCTTCAATTCAAATAAAATGTTTAATATCATTGAAAAAAATGACAAAATATTCAATGGTATTGGAAAATAGGGAATGAAATGAATAATTACTTTCGAATGATGAGAGAGCTCACTTTACAATTCAGACAAAACGCAGTGAATATTGAAAAAAAATTATACAAAACTGAATCGCATAATTTAACAAATCCTCTGACAAAGAAAATACATAACGTTTCTTAACAGCTTTTATGTTTTATGTTATCATTAGTTAATAATAAATTTTATATTAATATAAAATTAATATAAAATTTACTAAAAAGCAGATAACATTTTTAGGAATGTTATAATAATATTATCAAAATAAAAAAAAATTTGATTCAATTTTATTCGTTAATAGAATTATCAAAAATATTCAGAATGAATTTTATTTTTTACACGTATTCTTATATTGTGTTTCTATCAATCAGAGTGCACATTGTTTTTAAATCATTTCTAAGAACTAATTACCAATTGTTCCTGAATTTTATTTGGAAAATCAGATATAAATTGAGTGGTAAAATATTTAAAATTTTAAAGAGTTTTAATGCAATTTGATAACAGAAAAAAATTCGATTGCACCTAAAAATAATTAATACAAGTAACATTTACTATTCATAAACAAAAATATAAACTTAAGTCAGCCTTTTTATAAAACACATATGACTTAGTTTATTTGAAATCATATTCATAGGCATATTTGAAAACATTTTTTTTAACATTTTATTTAAATTTATATACAAAGCTGTTGTAATTACAAAATATTATTACGTTTTAAAGCTAAAAAACTACATAACAAATGCCTGATATGAGAGCGATCCCTTCACAGCCTGGTTTTTATGTACTCATATGTAACTATATTATTATATACTTAATATTTTTAATCTATCTCAAATATAATTTCTCATAGATTCTTTTAGATAAAAGGTATAGGGAATTACTTTGAGCTAAAGATTTACTGGAACTTATCTCATCTCAAAGCATTTCTTCATTTTGTTTTAAATTAAAAGAAAGCTGTAATGAGTTTATCAATTGAAGCAATCTATAAACAAATTATATTAAAAATTTCAGAAATACAACATCTTTATAAAGCAGCAAACATTACTCTTTAATTAAATAATGCACAAATATTTAGAATTAAAATACTGATTTTTTTTTAAATCGCTAATCTTTAAGATATCTTTTAAGGAATAATTTTGATCAAGGCACACACGCGATATGTCTAGATAGTTTAACTCCACCCTAGTTATGAGACAGCTAGCTCTCGCCTAATGACTCCATTAACTCTAAGTTATATTCATTATGCGTCGCAGATATCTTTCAGTAGATCAATTCTTTTCCAACGTCTAACACGCAACATCAAGATACCAAATCTTACTCATTATACATGCAAATGCTCAGCGTATGTCATATTTATATAAGAGTTTGTATAAGATATACTTCTCCAAAATAAAATTTTAATATCTGAATTCTCTTGTAGGCAGTAGCTGGAGAAGAATTAAACGAGGAGATGAATTATTGTATTTGAAAATTATGCAAGTTTGTTCCAATGAAACTTCTACAATTCAGTTAGCTATGGAGAGCGTTTTATTAGTCCAAACGAAGCAAAGTTTTAACCACAATTATTTCAGATGATGCACTCGTCATTCATTAACGCAGAAAAAATAGTACAAAAATTAGAAGAACAAATATAACAAATAAGAGAGAATAAGAAAGTAGGAAGACAGGGGATTTTCATAATAAACTAATCTTTTAAGAATCTCCATGAAACTAAAACTCCATCTAAATAAATATATCATGAAATGAGCTCATGTTAATAAAGAGACCAAACTGCTGTGAAAAAATGCTTGATTACTAATTCGTCCATAAAAATATGTTCTTCCAAATGCTTAATGGCTAGAATTATTCAGGGTATTAGGAAATTTTATCTGAATATTGAGTTCTGAATATCTTGACTGTGTTGAAGATCTGAAACTTATGAACATAAAGCCGTTGTAATGCCGTGCCATAATACTTTTTTCCAGTAATAGAATATGTTTCAATCCCCGTAAAACATAATTTTATATCAATTAAAACAAATATTTTTTAACTTTCTTTCAGAGCTTTCATCTTCTTTTATCTCTCAAGTCATTTCAATCTCTTCTACTTGAATTTGCGTCATAAGACTGGTGCAGTCTAATCTATCGGAGAAATTTCGACTTATTTTTCATTTCAATATTTAGCATCGGAATTACTTTTCATCAAAAAATTTTTGTGATTTCGATTCATAGAGCACGTTCCAATGCCCTTTGAGTTGATATTTTTTTTTCTATCTGAAACTATTTTCACGTAAATAAGCTCTCTCTATTTTGTTAACTTTATAGTTAAAAACATTTTCTTTCATATGCATCGAAAATTCACTAAAAGAAATCATTTTAAATTTTCTAACATCGAGTCATCCTTAACTTCTGCTTAAAATTGCGAAATATTTTTAACTCTATTAGTATGCAATGTACGATAATAGCTTCACATATTTTAAGGTAGTCATTTATTTGCGCATGATTTATGTGCAATACCATATAATCTTGTGGATTGTATGGAAAAATTAAGATGCATTTCTACATTTCCCTAAACAAAAAGAATAAAATAAACCCGATTCTGTTTCTCTGATGCTCATTACAAAGTGTTTTGTTTCTCTATAAGTTTCATAAAAAAGATTGCTATCTTATATAGAATTTTATCATTGTTTTTTTTATCATATATAGCTATCGATAATTATTTGAAAAATTTTCATGTTGTTTTTATCATTAACATTCGTTTTCACCATACGTTTGTTGTAGCATAACCATATCCGTCTCTTGCGTCATTAATGTAAATAAATGAAACAACCAGCTTCGAAAAAGATTTACATGATTAGCCAGATCAGAAAGAAGATTGGGAAATGTATTTGTGTACAAAACATATATGCATGAAGTTTAATGTTCTTAACAGATATTGCGAGTGTGAATCCCTTTTAAATGATTTTCGAGAGGTGATGAAACTAATATTATATCACTTCGGCTCATAATTTTGCTAACTCAGTGTCAAAACGTAATATCATAATGATTTAGCTTCCAGTATATATTATTCTTCCGAAGTGTAAAAAAACGTTTTTTAAACTTTGATTATGTCAAGTTTTAGCACGATGCAAAAAAACAATGCTGAAAGTTATACTTCTGGTGATTATACTTCATCAATTTCAACATCTATTATTAGTTTCGATACAATAAAAAATGTGATTGACATAGATAAAAAACGACCAGATCAACTAAAAATGTTTGAAGATGAGGAAAAGGGAAGCTCTGCAAACAACAACCGATGTAATTGAGACGGAAGCTGAAATCTAAGCCACAAAATAAGTTAAATGACTCCAGAAAGCTATTTTCCACCACGACATTGCGGGACCTTATCTTTTGAACTAGTCAAACAAAAGTTAGAAGATCTTAGTTGGATTATCTATTACAGCCACTGCATTCTCCTGATATTGCTCCTTCCAATTACTTCTTATTTTGATCGATGGCCCGGGGCTTGTATGAGCACCGTTACCATTCTTAGAAGGGTTGGAAAAATGAGTTGATTCGTGAATATATTCTAAAAAGTATTTTGAGGGAGTGTCCACATATTTACCGTAAAAATGGGAGGAAAAAAACTGGAGGCTAGAAATTCGAAAATGCTTGATAAATTCGCAATCATTTTTCTCTATAAAATCGTATTTCAAAAATTAATCAAAATGAATGCACACAATCAATTAATTGAAATCAATTAGTTCATCTGCCCAAGACAATTATATTAACTAAACATTTATTCTTTATTATACAAATTATATATTTGTAATGATGCTAAACTTTCTAAATTTAGCAAGAAATTTAATCAAAAGAATTTTTTTCATTGTTTTCAATTTGTTATAAAATCGTATGGAAATTTTTTTCATTATGAGTTATGCGAAATTGAGACACATTTTATCTGAAAAAAAAAACAACCTAAAATCTTTCAATAAATTGTATCACTATTTCTATTTTTATAAATAAGGACTTAAATATAAATAACAAATACGTTATTATATTTTTTTTTGGAATGAAACGCATTGTACTATTTTATATTGATTCCAATGTAGGAAATCGTTTCGTCTTACGAGTAAGATTTCAGAAAGAATTATTCTTGTTAAGCGAGATTCCACTATATATATATGAAATTTTAGTTCTTGACTTTTGGTGAAATTTATTATGGTATACATGTTATATTAGTTGTTAATACGAATAAAACCTTGAAGAATTTTTACTATTACTACACATTTTCCCTTTGTGATTCTCCTTTTTAAATCCAAATTGAATTTTTGTTCTTTCCAACTTTCAAACTCTCTATTTTATCAACAACTGTTTATGAAATTCAACCAAACTTCCTATCTGACAGAACCGATATTCCAAGGCAAAACTTATCAATTTGTAATTACTAGGAGAAGACGCAAACAAATACAATGAAGATAACAGCCGAGGAGATTGAAATGGCTATTTTGAAGCATCCTCGTTTTTTCAACGATGAAGATAAAAATCAATTACGGTTCGTGCTCTCATCGGAAAAGCAATTAGTGAAGCAAGACAATTCATTTATTGGCAAGGTTTTTCCTTCTCTTTCGTCTTCGTAAATCTCGATGCTACTGTTTCGGATATTTTTAATGTCTGCATCCAAGCTATCGATTATCTAAAAGAGAAGAAAATCGAATTTTCTTTGCTTGTGCAATGGAGATAAAACTCTCTTTGCCATGCATTTGGTGTTAATCTTTTCTAGTAGTTTAGAGGACCAGCTTTAGGCGAAGTTCAGTTGGCCAAAAGAAACGAAAGAGAGATAGAAAGAAAAGTTGTTAGGCAAAATAAAAACTTTCACTTTAGGACGAACATTGTAAAAGTAACCAAAATTTTGGTTCAAAATAAAAATATTCTAAAGATTTTAATTTTCGCTTTGGCATATTTATTTGATTCACCGTTCCTTTTGAATAGTTTTATGTAATCACTTTTCTATATTTAATAACTTTTTCTGTGTTTTGATTCATTGGTCTAATAAGACTTTGCCCTTGCTCTTGTTATTAGAGTTAAATTCTTTCACTTTTTTATCCGAAAATACACATTTAAAAATATTAAAGATTAATTCATAAAAATAATAATAGTTAGATGTATTAAGCAGTAACCCGAATAAAATATTTTTAAATTATATCTTTCATTCCAATTCTTCTTGAATGATAAAATGAATCTTTTTAAAAATTTTATTATGATTTAGTTTTTAATTATTTAACAGTTAAATTTGTACAAAACAATAAAATTGCAAATAAGAACCCAAACACGCATATTAGATATAACTTGTTTTATAAAATGTTGCAAAGAAATTCTATTACTATATTTTTTTCCTTAAAACTTAAAGCATTCTAAGTAACATGTTTCGCAACCGACTGAAGTTGTTTCAGTATTTCAAGTAAAATATTTACATTTCGGTACTATTTATAAAAATGGATTCGACATTACTAAATAGTAGCTGGTTATGTATTAAGTAATTCTATCAATTTAGATCTAACAATATTTGAATAAGTTTGAGACATTCTATCTGTTTTGAAATATAAAAAAATCCACACTGGATACGCAAATATCATAATATCATAATGCATATTATTATCCCTATCTTCAAGAAGCACCTCTCAGATTTTAGAAATTCATGAATATTTTGTTAATGTCATAGAGTTTTTGAGGCTTAGAACTAAATTTATGATTCTGCCCGATCATCCATCTCATCTGAAGAAATTCCTAACATATATTCGATTTTAAAAGTTGGAGGAGCAAAATATTCAGTAAAATACCGGATAAAAAATAATATTGTTTCAACGATCTTCCAACTAAATCTTTCTTTCTCATAGTTTAATCTAAAGAAAACGTCCAATTGTTTTTCCGACTTCTTTTCTAGCCTCCTTTTTCGATTTATGGTATCTTTCACTGCGAGAAAAGAACGATTGCCATAAAAATACTTTTACAGAAATTGAACCAATGTAGAGCTTCCGTGCAGAAAACAGTTGGAAGAGCAAAGAAAAACAAGGAAATGGGAAAGTGTCCTATTCAATCAAAATGTTAGTATGTTCTTTTGAAGCTTGAAAACTGCACTTTCTCGTGATTTCTCAATAGGGAACTATTATTTAGTGTTACTAGTTGTGCAATTACGTTTTAAAGAATTTGTATTTCAGTTATGGAAATAAAAATTTCGCACCTTTTTTAAAATTCTTTTTTCCGAAAAAAAAATTTCTTCTTCAATTCTGCAGTTATTTCATGCCTTATTTAAACAACTGTTTAAGTAAATGAGTTAATAGTAGAATCTCGCAGTTTTCCTGAGATTGGTAATTAACTCAATTGTAATCAATTTACATTAATATAATTTTATTCGGAAGCATTCAATATTTTACAAAGATTCCTTTGTAATTATATTACATACTGATTTTAAGTTGAATACAATAAAAAATATTTAATGTCACAAATTAAAAATAGTTTAACTTTTAATACAATGTATCAGTAATCTGTTATTTTCAAATTGGAAAAGTTTGGGGAATAAACATTTATTGTCCAATCCTTCAATATAAAAATACTTCTTAACACATCGTACTTTATGAGCGATTTAAAAATACCTCTGTGGTGATTCATTCAATTTCAATTAAATATATTTTGTATTAAAATCATGTCGTCAGCCATAAGGAAAAATACATCTGAGAGTTGTTCATTGTCAAAGAGATCTTTGGATTTATTTTTGACTTTAATTATTCTGTTTGAAGTTATGAACTAGTGGTATCTATCAAAATAAAATAAAAATACGGTTCGAGTTGCACTTAATTCTCGAATTCGACTTTTTCACCATATACTTGTTTTCGGTAAAGACATTAATAATCCGTTTCTTTCTTTATTATAAGATATTCGCCGTTGATATTTTATATATATATATATATCATTGTGAAGAAACACCTATATTTAAGAAAAGGGTGTGAGTACACTCCGAAATATATATATATATAAAAAAAGCATTTAAATTTCGAGAAAATTTACTTTTTCCTAAAGAATCTTTTTGGAAATTAACTAAATAAAGATGCAGCAGCCTTTAGGGAGAGATGAAATTTTAATTAAAAACAAAACTACTTACTTAGAGTCATACCAATAATTGAAAATAACTTTTAAAAAACTGTTTTTAGTGTTTACGAATAAGAATAAGTGAAAACTTCATCAAACTATGAGAATCATTTATATATGAATTCACTTTTTTAAAGTTGTTCATAAACTCTAAAAAGTTAACTCTTCAAATATTATTAAAAATAGAAAGAGAAAATGATTAGAAGCAGGATTAAAAAAATTTTTAAATCTAAAATCAAGTATTTTTATAGTCACAAAAGAAATCTTATATAATACATTTTTTTATCCGAACCTATATGCAATATTCTAATTTACATGAAAATGAATCCAAATTTAGAAAAAAAAATTACAAGGAATAATCACACAATAGTCATTTTAGTATTAAAATAATTCATTGCATACTCTCAATTAATATTTCAAAAACAACAAGATGTCATAAAAATTGGGATTTCATGCTATTTAAATATAAAGTGGATAACAATTAAATGATTTTCTTCTGAAAACTATAAAATAAATACTAAATTTTTAAATATCAAAAGAGGGCATAAAAAGAGAAATATTTTCTCGTTTCACAAAAGCAGGATGCATGCAAATTTATTTCTATAAACAGATGTGATCTGATTTACTATTCTGAAGTTAAAACTAAATGTTGTTGAAATCCTATTTAAAAATTAGATAGCTAAATTTATTAAACTTTAAGGATTTTTATAGCTCAAATGTATCAATTTTCTTTTGAAATAAAAATTGAAAATTACATCCCACTTAAAAGTTTAAAATACTTTATGATAATCACATTTTTCCTCATAATTTTATATATGATTGTCCATTTTATGCTACTTGTTTCATAAATAACACAAAAAATAATCAGATGCATTTACATTTAAAAAAATGTAATAAAAGAAAAGAAAGGGAAAGAAAAAAATTAAAGATTCCGAATAACTTTGTGGAAAATACTTCTTCGTAAATACTCATGTTTTGTGAAAATATGTTATTACTTTATAACGAGTTGAATAACAAAGCAATGAACATTTGTTTTTAAACCTTGTTGACTTTGATATGGTATCTCATTCAAAAAAAGCTTTGTCTTTCAAATAACATATGCTTTCTTGGAAAACAACGTTCTTGTTTGAGTCCCATATTATTCGCCTCAAGTCATGAATTCCCTTATTTTCTTCTCTTGAATATAAAGAATTCCATAAATTATAATAAAGTTCTTTTTCCTCAGTTTATTGTGTGTGTTTTTTTATGTATTCTTATTCAATGCATTCTAGAAAAGTTTCCAGATAGACTCTAAGCACAGTAAGTATTTCACTGTATGTTAGGTCTCCGAGATAAATTATGGAATGTTTGTGCACCAATTTTAATAAACATTTTATAAAAATTTACATACAGAAGATGCTTTTGCTAAGTACACTTATAAGGGGAAAGTATGATTTTATCTGATTTCACAGAGAGGGGAAGAAGATAACATTTTTGAAGATAACAAAACAGTCCTGGATATAGAAACTAGTGGCTTAGAATTAAACATTTTCTTGAATTAATTAGGCTATTGATAGAAACCACGGCTCTGACATTATAATTTAACGGAGCAACAATTAAAATTTTATTTTAATTATTTTTAATTGAACACCAAAGAATTCGTATAATTACAAGTAAATATTGAATGAAATTAATAAATGTAAATTTAATAAAAGAAAACTGCCAGTCAATATTTATTTAACTATCAAATTCAAAAGATGAACTTAAATTTTCAAATAACTGAAACAAACATATTTTTAATCATTTACTAAAAGAAATTCGCCTTTTGTTTTCAAACTTACAGTAAGCATAAATAAGGTCTTGGGAAAGAATGTATACACACAAAAAAATGATGTCCTTATGTTATCATGTCTATTATGTTACGCCTCTATTTAAATTTCATGACCTATAAACTTATGGCCCTGACCTATGAACTTATATCACGATTTATATGGAATACTATGATTTCCAAAAAATTACAATTAGCTGTAGATTGTTTAAAATACGAATTAATGCAAGAAAAAGAAATAAATACAAGTAGTTTGATATTCGGCAATATCTTAAAGCTAAACGAAATATCTGGTTTTTGATGGTCATTTAAAAGTTAATCTTAAGAATCAATAGAGAAAAAGAGTATGACTACCTGTTTGAGGAATCCGAGTTCACAGTCGTCGGTTCTCTTTGCATCACTGTGGGTATGAAAGAATCGCGGGCATCCCCTTTCTGCATATAGCCTCCAATCAAACAGTATCAACGGACAAAGCCGCGTTAGGCCATCCAAGGCCATAACCATGTTGCTACGTTTCCTGTCGTTCTGCTACTACAGCTGTTGCTTCTACTGCACAACAGTCGTCACGATGTCATCATCAGTACCACCAAATGATTAGAGTCACACTTTTGGCTTAGGATATAACAATATTCACTGTCCAAAAAGTTAGATCAGCATGATTGTCCCACTTCGATGTCAGGCGATTCGTCGAGTATGATTTTTTTTACTGTCGCTCTTCTTTTTGTTTAAATGTAATTAGCTATAATATGCATTCCAATGATACAAATGGTATTAAGAGAATAACAGCTGAAATATTTTCTGTTGTCAATTGTAGTTCAGAATTGATATTCTCAACGAAGTCAAAAATGGTCATCGTTC
This sequence comes from Argiope bruennichi, assembly GCF_947563725.1. Classification (NCBI taxonomy): domain Eukaryota; kingdom Metazoa; phylum Arthropoda; class Arachnida; order Araneae; family Araneidae; genus Argiope; species Argiope bruennichi. The sequence continues at coordinate 66,745,925 of NC_079154.1, forward strand.
ATTGCTAAAAGGCAGAAACGTATCGCCCCAGAAATATGATTTTTGATAAAGTAATTAATTTGAAATGAAAAATTTCTGAAATGTTCAAATTTTTTGAAATATATTTGTCAATTCGTCCATTACATGGTAAATTCATTCATACCCTGTAAATTATTTTGAAAAAATTTCTTCACTTTATTGTTCCTTTCCAGTGCAATTGTTTCACAGCTTTAATTTGTTAATGTCTTGTTGTCAGAGTTGTCATTCACGTAAGAGTTTTATTATTTGATTTCATAAAATCTAACAAGTTGTCAAGATTTTTTTAAAAAATGACTTTCAGTGAGCAAATTATCATTATTTTCTTTTTGGAAACAAATAATTCGTTTGGAAATGGAGTAATTGCTGATGTTTCATGTAACAGACTAAAACGGATGCAATAAACTCTACCACTTAAGTTTACTAATTTCTCATCATCACTTTTATAAAGCTAATTACATGATGTCTGATTTCATGACTTATTTTACATTAGTGATTCCGTACGTTGTGCTTTGTTTAGCTAATTATGCAATTAAGTTAAGAGTATGTTTTATGATGTTAACGAGAATGAATATATTATAAAAATATATTATTTCACAAAGAAATAGTGACTTTACTAAATCTGTATTACAAGTTATATTTAAAAAGATGGAAAAGTTTATTTGAATGACTTATTTCTCTTCAATAACTAGCAACAATTTGGGCTTTATGAATGGAGAATCCGTTTAATAACAGCAAAACACACACAGATGAGATAAAGTTTTTTTAGACAGAAAATATTAATTAGTAAAATAGACTATGAAACAATGGGAACAATAATATATCTTACAACGTTGATCCCTCTTACGCTAAAACTAGGATAATTTCTATTTACAATTCTAGAAAGACACAAATATAATTACAATATATATTTTATACAAAATATTATTGTTTTCTGACTCACAAAGCACGAACAGTCTCAAATACTTTTATAAGCGATCACAGCTTACTTCAAGAACTCACACTGAACGAAAAATCACAAAGCGACTTTTTAAAATGTAATCAAAAAAGATTTCTAGATTTCTCTTTTATCATTTAATGACACGAAAATTATGTTTATCAGTATGAAACAAATAAGACGATAATTTCTTTAAATTATTGCATCTTAAAAGCATTTTTTCCTATTGTAAATGTTTGGGAAAACAGACCTTACTTCCAGAAACTTTTACCTTCCGTATCCGATAAATTTTTATTATATATCTCTCTCACAAAAAATAATTCATTCGTATAATAGTCCTTCACTTTAAAACTTTCTTGAAGACTTTTTTTCTTGTAAGAGCACTTCCAGAAAATATAAGCGACTCTAAAATGACCGATATATAATTATTCTTTTCTGTTTCGGGTCCCACGTTCTCAAAAATCTGGCAAAATTAAAAGAGAGGAGGCGAAGAAGGAAAATGCGTTATTTTCTTGCCCTGCCAAAATAAATCCAGTCGGTGCCCTTGCTGCTATTCCTAACTCCTATTTTTCCGAGGCAGCAACAATCACATCACAAATCCGCATTCCGATTCGAATCCGAGGAGTGAGTTATTATCCGCATCTGCTCGGGATCCATTCGTGACGTCACAGAGGGGAGACAGACAAACAGACACCCGAAATCTTCCCCGATGAGAGCCTCCTTCCCGCATCAACGGGCGGCCACGGACTGGGGAGAGGAAGGCTCCCTCCTCTCGTGGCTTCCCCTCCGGCTGGTGACGTCACAGAGAACGCAATCCACGCAGCGGTGACATCACGGTCAGATGCGCGCGCAATCAGATTCCATCGAATCGATGACCTTTTTCGTTTATGTTGTTGCAGCGCATAATCACCTGTGTCCACAATCACCTTTTCGGAGAGGGAAGGAGAGGAAGGGATGAAAAAAATATAAAAGGAAAAGAGACGAGTAAGTGGATTGTGCCTGTGACCGTAACCGTGGCACACAGTGATTTATTGTATTTCCATATTATCTCGCAGCGGGTAAATTGAAATTGAGGGGTGGAATCTACTGCTTTGATTAACTTGCTTTTCTTCCTTCCTTTTTTTTTTTTTTTTTTCTTTTGATATAGGTTTACAGAAATAGAAACTAGTTTTCGTTTTTGAATTTTTAGACCTAGGGATAACCTCGAAAAAAGCGTCATCTCAAAACAAAATAAGAAGAAAAAAGTTTGGACTTTTTTTTTCTTTTTCTGTTGCATATTCTTCAACCTTTTTTTTTTTTTTTTTTTCCCTTGACTTTTTTTTTTAATTTCCTTTTTTAAAGTTTCAAATTTTTATATTAATCTCTGTTATTCGCACTGCTTTATTCTGATTGCCATACTAACGGAAAAATTAAATTTAAAGAAAAAATTAGGTACTTTATATAATTTAATTTAATTTACTTATTTCTCCATTTATTTCCAAAAAAAAAAAAATGCGGGATTCAAAAGAAAAATATCCACAATTCAATTTGTATAATGCACATACTTCAAACAGGAAAAAAATTGCTTTGAATGATCTTTAGACTATGTAAACAAAAAAGTTTTGGAACAAAATAAAAATTTGCAATATAATCGAATCATTGATCTATTTCTGAGCTCCATCAACCAAGAAACTACGTTAATACAATTTTTATTGATTATTACAAATAAATATCGTGTATTAAATTAAAAAAATTTGTAAGAAAAAAAAAGAAAGAAAGAATGATATTTCAATAATAGATTTGAAAATCAAAATCCAAAAAAAAGACGAAAAAAAAAGTGTATTAATTCGGATAAAATTCATTTGACTGGATTGAAAGAAATCGTTATCATAGATTAATTCATTTAATTTGTTAGAATAACGTCTGATTCAGAACTGCATGAAATCTACTAAACAGAACTCGTTATGAATGAATTAAACCTATGTTAATAAAAGTGAATATTTTACAAAATGATGGATTGAAACAATAGTGAAGCAGAAATAGAATTAAGAGCTTCCGAATACAATGTTGTTTTTAATAATCATTTCCCTTAAAAAGTGAAAAGTTGACGAATTGTCAATCGCGCTGAAAGTTATTATGCGAGGTTTTATGTACAACTATTATGCTAGATCATGAGATACTTTTTAAATAATAATCACAAGAAAAGTTTACATACGAGTATTTTATAAGTGACCTTTATTTACGTATATTCAGCTGATTCTTATTCGTAAATAAAGATAAACTATGGCCAAAGCAGACAAATAAAGATATGCATTTAACTTGATAATATGGATATTATGATTATCAGTCTCAAAGAATCATGATATCGGGTTATGTGACCTCTACAAAGGAAAATGAGTCTCTTTACGAAGCAGTCTACTTTTGCAGTAACATTTTTTTTTTTAATTTTTTATTTTACGATCAAAATTCTGGATCATTTCCTTTTGTTCTCTACGAATAGCAAGCAACGAGATTAACCATTATCATTTGAGATGTAACAGAAAGTACATTTTATTATTGACTCGCAGATTACATCGGGACATAAACAAAGAGCATCTTACTTCTCTGACGCAATTTTTGTTGCACCGTTGACACACTGTTTTGTGTCTTCAATACACCGTTGATATCATTAACAAACAAGAAAGTAATGAAATGAGTAAAAATTTATTCAAAACAATACTAAGGGCTATAGCAGTTACACAACTTAGAAAAAAAAAAGAATCAAGAAAATAGGGGAAATACTGTTCAGCTTCTTAAGCACAGAAATTATAATTCTTTATAATTCTAGCAAACAAATGCATTTTTTTGGCGACATAATTTTTATATCCGAAACTTAGACGCTTTTCAGTGTATTCCTATTGAATCCAAGATTAATGTAATAAAAATGTTTGCTAAAGGGAAAATTAAATAAAACTTTATAGTAGCGCATGATTGCGGATATTTCGTTCGTTCGTTTCGTTTATGTTATTTTATAGTTTTGAAGCAACACTGACCTATTTTGGGATGGAATTCTTAAATTCTACCTGTTCCTTCCGGACACGTGAGCCAACACCTTTCTTTCTAAAATGTTGCACCATATATAAAAGGCAAAATGTTTGGGCCAGTTAGATAAAATGTGCACCGTACTTGTTTACACGACGGTTTTTTGTGAAATTTAGTTAAAAAAGAAACTTCTATCTTCAAAGCCGAGATCTTATTTTTAGGGAATCCATGGATCAATGACAGAGGATTAGAGGTCATATCTGTTTCCGAGCAAGAACTGGTTGTATTCTCGTATTACTCGTAGATATGCAGTTGAATGATCCGGACCTCGCGTCAGTATAAAAAGGAGCTATGGGTGTCCTAAAAGCCATTACAGGCGACGGTTTAACCCCTCTTGTGGAAGGCGTGTTTCATGATTGGCAACTGTTTATTCGACCCTAAACTGCTACTATATTTACCAGGATAGCAAGAACTAACCACCATACCGGAAACATCTCATCCTTATTTTTATGGTGCTCCCCGGGGGACGGAACTACTGGTAAAAATAATTTAGTTTAATTACTAAAATAAATAATACTTATTGAATTATAATATGTTCTGACCCCGTAAATAAATCACAGTGGCCAATCGATTTTACTTTGTTAATAATAAATTATATTTTTAATATGGAATAACTTAATCATAGAATCAAAAGTAAGAAAAAAACCTTAAAACAGTGCTTTAATATTAAATGCAATTACAGTAACTTTAAAAGATGAATTTCGAAAGTATTTAATACTTAATCATAAGTAAAATTTTAATTATTTAACAATTATCTTTCAGTGGGTAGTAACTTCATCTTCAGTTATACTGTTCCTCTGTATCTTTCTGTTTTACACTCTATGCTATTCCTTTGTTAAATTAATCTGATTATGAAACTAACAGAAAAATTATCATGAAAATTTATATGAATTATCGGAGAGACTTTTCGTACCTTTCTTTCGAAATTGATATCAAGTTAAGGTGGGGAAAGTTTATAAGACTATTTTTCACTAAACATTTGTGTCCATTAAAAACAAGGCATAGTTTTCATAACGGTCAGAAGTTCTAAGCACTCTTCGTGATTTTGCTATTTTGAATAAGCTAAGATGTTGTCGAAAAGACCAATCTAATGCAGCATTCTCAAAATTTTATACAGTATTAATAAGAGAAAGCTTGAAAATCATCTGGGATTAGCATGCAAATCGGAACCCTGGCACACAATTTTGAAATGAGAAACTGAAATTAAATAAAATTTCGAATAAATTAGGGATTCCAAAGTGGGTTTCTCTAAGAACAAATTCATAAAATGAATAATCTTTAAAGCTTAACTAACAGCTGAACTGATTAAAAAATTCAATATTCATTTTATATAGTATGATTGTTTTGAAGCTTCCATTTCAATTCCCAAATTTAATCTGGAATTTTATAGTAATAATAGTCTTTGCCATTTTTTATAAATTATCTTATTATACACGTTTATCTATGCATTCATAAGAATATAAAACCGCTGCCATTCAAGCACTATTACATATTTCCGACAAATGTAACAGAAATAGAGCATTGATTACTTTAAGTCCTAATAATTCTGGATGAGTTCAATTGAATTTCCATTTCGTATGTAAATAACATTAGAGCTACTTTGGAACAAACTTTGTAAATGTGAGCTATGATCAGATGACAGGGGAAGCACCTGATTCCGGAGTTTCCTCTACAAACGAAGATATTTGGCCCCGGTCGATTTAGAGTTCAGAAGACCATCTTACACTGTGATTCTTCGTTAGTATCAGATTTTGTACCTGGCTCCCTATTATCCTAAACCGAGATCTTAACACCATACCACGCGGTTTCATATTTTAAGAGCCGTTTTCGTCTTGATCACCTTCACATTTTGAAAGAATACGAATGATTTGAGAAAACATTTCCTAGAAATTAAAGGTAGACAATTATTTTATGTAAATAAGTCAATCGTATCCAATCAATTAAGAATTCTGGTACTGAAGCAATACAAATATTCCGGATATCTTTAAATGTATACCATTCTTTTATAATTTTTAGTAATTTTCTGAAATTTCCGAATGCGATTTGGGCTTATATAATACAAATTCAAACTTCCATACATTCGTTAAATCTTAATAGGAATTTTGGTTGAATTTATAAATATGGAAGATTATCATAGAGTAACCATAGATTTTCAGAGATGGATAAATAGATTTTTAACGTAGATTTTTTTAAGTAAGTGGAAGGCACGCGGACTATGACTGAAATATCAATTTTGGCTAAATAAATCAACTGATAAGTGGCCTTGTTTCCTTTTACGTAATCCGAGATTTGCAGGAATGTGGAAGTGTGGTACCGACACGAAACCCTTTGTTGCCAGGCGACACCAGGGCCAAACAAAAAGATCAACTTTGTCGTGCTTCCACGCATTACTAAACCCGACCCACATAGTACGGAAATAAAGGATGGGAATTTGTGTTTAGAGAAGCCTTATAATCGACATCTAAGAAAGGATGCTTTAATGGTGCTGCCATTAGTATTCCACAGGAAATAACCCCATCACAGAAACGCTTGAACGTGACTCGACTTGGGAAAGTACAAACACGAAGAAAATTTGCAATTATTAGAAGGAAATAAAGAGAAAAAATAATTTAATCTTTCAAAGATGCTTAAAAAGACAAAATTTGATGCAAAATCCTGCAAAGATCTTTTTTTATTTTTTTATTTTATCCAAGCTTGAATTTATTTTTATTGCGTCCAGCTCAGTAGCGAAGATTTTAATCATTTGTTCAAGAATGCTTCATTTCGTCTTTTGTATTATTTACATTATTTAAAAGGAGCAAAATAATAGCAATGGAGAAAACAATAAAACATTAATGTTTTTTGTTATTACATAGTCGTATTATAGTAGCATGTTTCAAAATTAATCTTATACCATTTCCTTTATAAATCAAGAATTCACAATACTAATGAACTAAAGAAATTTTTTTTTACTAATCTTCATTTTAGAAACGTATTTTATTATGAATTTTATCATGAATGAACGCAGATTTTCAACATTATTGTACTAACAGTTTTTGTAGCTCATTTGATTGTATTATCAATAATGGCAAGCGAATGTGTGCTTTTACAGAAAATAATTCGGATTAAATATAATAATCTTTATAAATTATGATGATACTTTCATTTCAAAAATCGATTAACATTTTTTTGACTAACATGTTTGAACTATTAAGAGAAAATATCAGATTATCTGCAAAATTATTTCCTTGAAAACTGCTATGAGTTAAAGGATTTGTCAAACTTCATCCCCGCATCCATTCCTCGAAATTTCTGTAGCCGCAAATTTAATTAATTATAATTAATTTTGATTAAACATCACGGGCCCTTTCTTTTTATAATCTGATCCAGTTCCAGTATACTAGATAAGCTCTCTTTTTCGTGGTCTTCAAAACACTGGTTTTTTATATCTTTTCTAAAACTTGCCATGATAGTTTCTACTGAAATATAGGTGCATAAAAAAAGAAATTCATCGAGATCAAATCTTAGTAGTTATTGTTTTGCTAGTACAAAAGTTTCGAGCAATTATTAAACTTCAATATATATTAAAATCCTTTTACCTGAACCTTACCCAATCAGAAAGCCGCCCTTCAACAACCTGGGCTGACCCAAATCTGTCACTGAAATCAAAGCGATTGATACTGATTCAATTCTCAGAAAGAAGACTTCCACCTGTTTCTAATAAGAAAAATATCTGTCTTTGCATTTCGTCAGAAACCTATCAAGTGCTTCACATTCATCAAAACTCAAGCTTCAACGCATTCGTTTCTCCATTCAATATGTAAGCGCACACGTTGAGTGAAACCTTTAGAAGCTATTTTTATTGATATTTTGTTTTACATCAAAGTGTTGTGGATAGATGCCAAGAAAATATGGTTAGCACTTTGTATTCTTTCCGGAAAAAGGTGCGGCAATTCATTATTTTAAAAAATGGCAAACCGGGTAGTTGAGTATCACTAAAAGAGAACACAAGTTAGATGGTTCCGCATTTAAATCTGTCGATCGGTCTGTGAGCGAGAGAGCTACAGCTGCTAACAGCACTAAATGCTTAGTTAAAAGCAAACATGCATTTTTAATTTACAGTAGTCTTAATTGCAGTGAAATCAGAAAGTTCTAGTACCAAAAAATGATATCAACAATTAATTTACAGATTTTTTTCTGTTTTAAAACTTAATATATCAAATCAGATATTTGACTAGAATTCAACATATCTTAAGAATGCGACTAGACACAATGGCAGGAAACTTTGAAAAGAGATGCCAAAGTAATATAAATCGATGAAAATAATATATCCATTCATGTATAAAATGGGGACATTTCTCATAATTATTCACTCTTATTTCAGAATGTATTCAATTTAAGCTTGTTGTAACGAAAATATATTCCAAGCACTTAAATATGTTTTAGCTGTTTGGAGAATAATATACCACTTCTTAGGTTGATTTTTTCATTAGATAAGATTAAAAATTAAAAGATTACATATGTATGCTTGAATTTCAGTAAAAAGTTTTTTTTTCGTATATCGCCACATTTTATCAAAATATCGTATTTATATATGAAGACAATTGTTTACGGAACGGATTTATCTCATTAACTTAAATAGAGTTTCACTCAAATTCACAAATGATTTCCAACTAAAAAGGGAGTGATGTTTTCAATTATTGGATAATTACAATATCAAGATCCTAGTCAATATTTTTGCTCATATCCTTCAAATATTTTAATTCCAATAAGTTTCATTAAATAGAAACAAAAGTGCTTCAGCTATAAATATGAAGCTTTCAAGAAGTTATAAGAGATTATTCAAAGAATGCCAAAAGGTTATAACTGCTAAACTTTTAGCAGGAGTACCAACAGTTATAATGGAAGTTTCAAGCAGGTATATTCAAACAACATGTTTCTTTAAATCAAATGAAACATATATTTTCTACAGAAATATACGAAATTTTAAGATGTATTCACATCCTCTCTGCTCTTTTTTTGCTCGGAAATAATCTGGAAACTGTGAATGTTTTTCTAAATTTATCAACAATGGAGTACTTAAGGCAGGAATATTCTTCATAAATGCAATAATTTACCAAATGATTCACATAAAATTTATTTATTTTCAATAGAAGTTATATTTCGATAATAATGACATATTGCAATTTATACTGAGTCATTATTGAAACTGCACTAAAAAAACACAGAGAACAATAGGTATATATCAATAATAAGGCAATAAATATTCAATATCTCCAATTATTGGAACTGAAAACAAATTGCATAATTTTTTAGCATTTATTATTAAAAATATCTTGAAAGAAAGATAGTCTGTCAAGATACGAATTCAAACGTTTTGAGTGATTCAGCTTTTTGATTTAAATTCATCGCAGCAGATATTCAGGGTATATCATTTTTCTCCTAAAATTAGAGCAACACTTTATTTTGTCTTGCAATGCAAGCTTATAAGCAAGGCTTTCAGTCGTCCTCATGGAGAGAAGAGACTTGTGTCGCGGTTCGTCGAACGGACATCGATTCTAGGCTCCCACGGCGGCGCATATACTGCGCCGGGAAAAGGTCAGAGGGCATAACATCACTCCCTCCACTCCCCATAATATACTCTCGGTTACGTGCGGAAACCGAAAATAGAATACACTTGTCCCGGTAAGAATGGATAGTTTCTTTTTGCTATTTTTTCCCGTGAGCCGTGCTTTTCCGCGGGATGCTTGGATGAAGCAGGAATTACTAGATAGGCTAGAGGAAATTATTAATGTTGCAGCCTAATTTTCCAATTGCTTTAACTCAAGATTTCCCACAATTACTTTTTCATAAAAAAATATATAGGGTAATTATTCAACACATTGCATTTCACAAATCTTTATGGAATAATTCTTTGGGGCCTTCAATGGAAAAATGTTTTAGGTCTTAATTCTTAGATCTGCAAGAAATAATTTGAGATGCATTGTGAAATTTTGTAAATTAATAACAGATTTCTCAGCCATTTTACAAATTTAAATGATGTTTTGCATCAGCATCAAATATTCCTTAATTCATATTACATGCATGGTCTTTCTCTCTCTCTCTCATTCAGCGTCTTGCTTTTTGCTTTTTTAAACACTTACGTTAAACATGGCTTGTTTTCTGTTTGTAAAACTGGAATTTTGTAATAAATTTTTTATTATCTTTTTAATGCCAGATATTTGAAATTTTGTATGTCTTTGAGTTTTCTATGACAATACACTGTTTCTACCTTTTAAAACTTAATTAACAATTAATCAATTAACTTAATTAATTGATTAATTGGAAACGCATGAAATTGATCTTAACTTAAAGCGCCTGATGCCATATGCTGAGAACTTGTAAAAAATTAAGATTCCGTAATTTTTATTATAATTGTTAATTAAAAACCAATAAATTAAAACAAATTCAAATAGAATTATTTACCTTTTAGAACATTTATACAAATGTATCTAAAAAAATCTGTTTTCAGATTTTATGAACTATTTTATTTTTTTTCTTTCACATTAATGTAAAAATCTGCATATACTTCTTATATGTATTGCATGGAAAATTATTTTGGTAGGAGATCATGTTTTATAAGATATCTCCCATTTTACATGCAATCTTTACTGATAGAAGGGTTTCAAAGAACTTGAAAATGGGATCATTCTCAACTGTTAATATATAGGTAAGAATCCTTGTGAACTAAAGGAATTAAAATTCAAAGCGTAAAGAGAAATGTCATTTTATAAACGAGTCTTAATATTCTAATTATCAAGGGCAAATATTCAAATTAAAGCTCTGAATTTTCAAATTAAATAAAATCGCCTATTTAAATTGTTATTAAATCATTGTAATTTGATTTTCTTTATGAAAGATTTCTAGCCGTGAAGAATGAAGTTTCCCACTTTCCGATGTCTTTGGAATGTTAAAATTTTTTTTAATGTCTAATCACTTGAAGAGTCATATATCATCAATAATCATAAGATACCGGGAATGCTATTGCACGTTGGAAATAGTGTACCATACTTTAAGCCCTATTCACTAGCATTTGATAGAAACCTGCTGTTATTTATAAGGGCAGTTATAGAATTGTGCTTTTTATGTAAAAAGTAAAATTTTTGAAGAGATATGTTCTTTATTTACAAACTTTGATAATTTGCATTATATTCCAGTTAAGTGCTGAATGTGGTTAGGTGCATAGTGTTTGCATGTACGAACATAATCTGTAAAGATTACATCTTAATCTGTCATCTCTTACACTTTGAATCACCACTCCGTTTTGTACTATAGAGGTGTATGGCAAAGAAGAAATATAATTTCAGTTAGAGAGTCCTGTAAAGTGTTAAACGTTAGATTGATAACATTAATTCGGTCTTCGATGTCTTTTATGGAATCTGAGAAAGAGAAATCCAAATATAAGGTTCGATACACCTCATATTTTCTGAAAAAGGTTCTCTTCAGAACAGTAAATAAACAGCGACAAACAATGAAAAAATGAAAGAAATTTATTGTCTGGCCTATCAATTTCCTGTAGTTAATAATAAAATTTGAACTATCTAGTAAAACAAAGAAGAAGATAAAACAGCTGCAGACGGACAGTTGAGACCAACAACAAGACCAAAAAATTCCAAAATAAGTTAGGCAACAGCAACAGCTTTCAACCCTACTATTGTTGAAACCTTGTTCAAAGGCCTCAAAAACGCATAGAAAAGATGTGGAATTTTATCTCTTCATCGCATTTAGAACCAGGTTGAAAGTTGACTAACATTAATACAGATAAAATTATAATCCAAAATAGAGAAAGGTATGATCCAAGGTACAGGACCCTCTGGTACCAAGGATCACTTTGCATTAAATTATGATTTATATTCTTTATAGATTAGCATTTCTTATCATGCTACTCTTAGGTATTGGAAACTGAAGTTTATAGATGCTATTTAATTCAGGATGGCCGTAAATAAAAATGCAAATTGTTTGTTTTTGTCCCAAGAAAAAAAAATTGATCCAAGTTACAACAATCTTCTCTATACATCTGAACTCCATAAAAGATAAATATTTCTCTTTCAAATTATAACGCAACTTTCAATGCGTAATATGTCAAATATTTTATTTCTGCATAACTAGAATTTGAGAACTCCCTTAAAAAGCCAATCTCAGAAATATTTCAAGAATTAAACTAAAGAAGCTGCAGAGTAGTAAATCTTCATGTATGTAGACTTCAATGAAATATGTACTAAAGAAACTGAAGGGAAGAGAATTTATTGCACACCAGCATTGTAGATTACGGTATAGCTCTCTTTGAATAGTTACAGCTATAACTAATGTAATTTCTCGAAGAGCTTTTTACTGTGAATTCCAAAGAAAGATACTGCAAAGAGTATCATTTTCATAGATTGAAGAGAACATGATTCGAGTTCACTCACCTCAGAGGAAGTCAGGTAGATGCGTGAATCGGTGCTCTCGACGGAAGCTCTGGGCAGAAGGGGAGTGTTGTCTCCCCTGGCGGCAAGGTGGGGTGGCTGGCGGGTAGATCCAGGTAAGGGGAGTGTGCTTGACTTTGGACCGCTCGTCGTGGACCCTGAAATGAATGAACGTGCATAGACTTCAACTTTAGTTTGCATCTAGATTCGAATCATCAGTCTGATAATCACAAACTGTTTGGGAATCCCAAAGCTGAATTCTCATAGCTTTTCCAATCTACGATATATATCTTAAAATAATATAACTTTACAATCTTATATGCCTTTAAAGTATGGCTGCATTAATGTAATTGTTGAACACAACTGAATACAAAACTGCTACTTTCACACGTCATTTTCATAACTGAGTACACAAATTCTACTATCAAGCAGTTTTGTATACAAGTTCCACTGTTACACATGTATATTACGTAAGTCAATATGCAACGTCCAATCTTGTAATTACAGCTATCATGCATGCTTTTCAAGCAAATATGATTACTGTTTCTTATATATGCTCCCTAAAGAATTGCTTACAATGTGTTAGAGAATCTATCCTATGATTAACATTTCATAAATATAATTTGATAAGTTACTCATACTTTAAGAATTTTGTTATAATGCCTACACGTGTTTCCCAAGAGAGACTATTTTGAAAGGGAGTTTGCAAATGAAAAATGGTTTTTGACATTATGTCTATTAGTTTAATCTATACAATTATTCGTAATCTAAATAATTCTTAATCTACAATTATTCATAAATTTCAAACAACTTTTGTTTCAAATCATATGTTTCATCACTTTTCTAGATAGAGAACTTTGATTCTAAAATCAATTTAACATTTTTGTAGGAAATAGAATGGCCATTGTAAGAGATACTATATGTCAGTTGAATGTTATAGAAAGAAGGAAAATTGGCAGAAATCAGTATTAAAAGAAATGTTATGAAGTTATACTCATGACAGAGAGATGCTAATAAGTAGTATGTAAAAATAAAAAAATTAATGAACAGAGGGGTTTTTTTTTATACCTGGCAAAATAAATAAATGTATAATCCGAGACATTAGCAATTTCAATCAAACACTTTTTGTGGTATACTGCAAAATTGGTTAAAATTATCGCAAACTAGTTGTTTTTAATCTTGAATCTAAGATATTTAATTGAAATCGGGAATGATTTTCACCACATTGTACGATATTGAAACTATGCAACTTATTTTATACAAAAGAAAACTAATAAAAAATGAAATGAAGCTTTACGAGTTTCAATAGCTACGAATTTTTTGTGAGGTCAGCTTTGCAATATATTTATAAGCCATTCGTATTTCTTATATCTTGCATTATTGATTATAAATGACTTTTTCGAAATAATATCGCGTATTCTAACTCTTAAAGTATTAGAGAAATTGTTTTAAAATATCTGATGCTCTACTGCTACCAATTTGCGACTAAAGATGAAGAAATAGCTTTTATGATTAGTTTTGTGTAGTTTTCGATTCAATGGATTAAATTATGCAATGGATTAAAATATTACAATCTTACTGTTAATTCGCAAGTTAATTTTCGAAATTAGTGTCAAATAATCACAACTCATTTCTGTAATTAAAAGCACTTAAATGAGTTTTTTTGCATTTTGTTTTTTAATCTTAGGACTCGTTTTTATTTCCTCATCTTCCTGCAATTATTTTCCTTTCAATAAAGCATGCACTCTCTTGGGGAGAAAAATTACTCTTTTCCTTCCTCGCTTAACAAGTAATATGCAATCATCTTTCGTGCGGATGCAATGCGACAAGTGGTGGAAACAGAAGAGACTCTCACTTGCGTTGGCGAAGGCTCGACTTCCCTCTGGCTCATCGTGTGCCTGCAGGGCTTGCTCTTCCTTGCGGACCTCTTCAAGTTCCACGTGCACTTCTCGCATTAAAGCAACTGGAACACACATGGAAGAGAAAATTAGAAAGATAAGAAAACAAAAGAAATTTTGCATGAATCATATTATACAAATGCGACAAATATTAGATGATTCCAAAGAGTTACATACATACTTTATTATAAGTTAATCTTTTTAACGAAGCTAGTGATTTAAATAAATGAAACTTTATTCAAGCTATGCCATTTTTCTCAAATTTATTGAAATAACAACTGTGAGTTCACAGTTAATGATAGAAACAGAAATGCTTTTCAGGATTGCAGGTCTTCAACGACAGATTTATTATCTAAATTCTGAACGTGGAAATTACATTAATGAATGCTTTCTGCGATATTATTATAATTAAGTAATTTATCACTACGACTAACATAAGAAAGTGAAAAAAAAATCTGAAAAATTCATAATATTTACATTTGAAACTATAAAAGAAATTATCAAGAAATATTTCAATGAAATAAATTTTAGTAATATAGATCAAAATTAGCTTATTGGTGGCAATTTATTATTATAGGCAGCATGTATGTTTAATAAGTTATTAAATTAATTGTACAAATGTTTAGGGAGTAAATTTCAAACGGTCTACAGCCTTATCGCAATATAAAATGCAAAGAATTTGATTTCAACAGTTATTCGTCACGGAACATTGTTATGGTTTTGAGTACGGCCCGATTAGGAAATATCCGTATATTCTTGCATCATCTTCTGTAAAATAAGTATTACCTGAAGTAATGCTTGAAAATATTGATTTTTTTGGTGGAGTGAAGGGTTTGATGTCATTATAATAATACAAAAGATGGGTAAGGATGGTCAGCAAAAATAAAAGGATATTACCGCAACTTATATAATGTCTGTAATACTCTATTTACAAAACTGGTGTCGTCATCTTCAGAAAACTAGTGTCAATGGAAATGGCTCTAGAGGATAGGTTTGTTTAGATTGACATGCTGATTAACTGGGCTAATTAATATAAATTAATTACTATCTTTGAAAATTTCCCATTACGCTTTAATCTATTTTTCACTTAACCGATTGTTTGCCGGCGCCCTGGCTAAGGCGTAGCGCGTCTTCTCCGTGATCTAGACGTTCCGGGTTCGAGTCCTGGTTCGGGCATGGTTGTTCTCTTCCTTGTGTTCTCTCTGTGAAGTGCGTGAATGAGCCCCCCCCCCCCGTAAAAAGGGGTTGTGCAAGCGAGTGTGTGTGTGCTACTTCAGTTGAGCTAGAAGTCAGACTTCTGTCCTCGGGTGCTCAGGGGTCTTCACCCTCAGAAGCTACTGAGCAAAAATTTGGCTTAAAATAGTCACAGGACAAAAAAAAACCCGATTGTGGCTAATCTTGAAAATAGCCACCAAAAAATCATTCTAATTATTTGATAAAAATTTCAAGAGTTATAAAGTTTTAAAAAATGGTGAGTCCAATATTAAATGAATCGAAAAATTTTGGAGATATCCCAGAAATTATAATATATTTCTAAAAAAATTTTTATTCATTTAAAATTATTTAAACATAATTTTGTTGAACAAATGTCTGAAATAAATGTTTAAATTTAAAAAAATAATATTTTTTACAACTTTTTAAACACGCTATGATAAGAAAGTGAATTGTAACATAGTAAAATATTTATATGACAGCAAAGCTGGGATAATAAAATATCGTAATCTTCAATATTACTTGCATATCTGCAATACTTTTTGAAATATTGCGAAAAAAAAAACACCTGTAAAATTCTCACTATCGATTGGAAACGAATTGGCACCCCTACTTGTTGAAGGACCGCATATTATTTCTAATTAGTTCTATCGATCTACTCGCCTTGATATATGAGTTTTAGTTACTGTATGAAGTTGCCGTTGGATATTTTTCAGATAAAATCATTTTCTTTTATAAAGAAGGATTTCCTTGCTTATCAAAAATAAATATATTTAATCAGTTGTTATAAAAGTAGTAGAATGTTAAGAAGAATTTTTTTATTAGAAGAAAAAAATGCTTGTGTTGCTAATCGCAATTTTTAACGAATCATTTATACATTGTCTAAGATATAATAATCAATGAATAGATGTGTAAGTAAAGCGTATTTATGAATTCTTAAGCAAAATTTAAGCATCAATCATACAGTTTCAATATTTTAGAGTTTGTTAAGATATAAGGATTTCAAAAAAGGGCGATACATGACTCTATATTTTTCCTGAAATATGTAAATTAAGATTGTGTAGTTCAGAGAAAATAAATCATTGAATCTAAGTTAAACAATGATCAAACAATTGCCACAAAGTGTCTTCACCTTTTCTGTAGCAACAACAAATTATTTTAATCATATTG
Source organism: Argiope bruennichi (assembly GCF_947563725.1). Lineage (NCBI taxonomy): Eukaryota > Metazoa > Arthropoda > Arachnida > Araneae > Araneidae > Argiope > Argiope bruennichi. Next base: position 66,762,640 of record NC_079154.1, read on the forward strand.
ATTTTTTTCTAAGAATCAGCCTTTATTCCTGTAATTTAAAATTCTAAATTTTGTTTTAGTATATTGATCTAAAATTTATTGTATCTAGTGATTAAAATATTTTGAAATCCTTTTTGAAACCAAAGTGTAATATCTTTGTTATAAATAGCTTAATGAATTTCCTATCTGATTAATAATCGCTTCGACATGAAAATAAAATTTCTTCCTTTATATAAAGTGTGGCAAATTCATTTGCTTAAAATGCTATTAGGAGAATTATTTTTTTTCACCATTTGGAATAACATTTCTTTTGAAAATTACTGAGGCGAATGCAGAATGCATTTCATTCACAATAAAAATTTGTGGGTGGTGCTGAAACATTTAGATTCAGTTCAACCATGCGGATGGATTCGAAAATATTTCGCAAGATAATGAAATGCTTAAATTTCCAATAAAAAAATCTATTATTAATTGTATTTGGAACTGATTTTTCATGCTAAAGAACATTCTGAGTCAGGTTTAGTTAATTTTTGGAATTTCAATGAAATAAAGGGAAAGAAACGCACTTTTTGTTTTTAATAATCTGAGATTTAATATATGGTCCTTAGTGGGTTGGTTCTTTTCAGGCGGAGTTTAAAGGAAATAAAATTCATTATAACTCAAAAACTGATGGGATTTGCGGAACCAAAATTGACTCACATATATAGAAAGACAAACCGGGTCGAATTATTCAGAAATCTCGCTTTCGATAATTGCAAAATTCTGTGATGGTAATTGATTAAATGTGTTAATTTATTTAATCAGTGTTTCTATCTAAATAAACTTGTAGTCTTAGTTAATATAGTTACTATAAAAGCATTATTAACTAAGCATTAGCTCTCCTAGTTAATATAAAAGCATCAATTTCGTGAAAATGCAATATAAATAACAAAGTTAAAAACGTGTTTCATTATTTTCGTTGACCATTGTACCAAAAAAAAAAAAAAAATAGTTACGCAAAACAGTATGAGGATGTAATCCGCATACCACAGTATCGAGAGTACTCTTCTGAATGTAAGTAAGTTAAGAATGGAATGTTAATAAGTTTGGAGATCATTCACCAAATCAATAACAAATCATTACACTAGGGTCAGTTTGATCTAGAATTTAATTATTGATTCAACTGAGACTTATTCTTGAACAAAATATTATCTCCAGTCATTTGGAATCCTTTCATGCCTCTCACAAACATATTTATTAAGGCACTTTATGGAAATTGAATCAGTAAGAAGTTAAAAAAAGGGAAGTCTGTAAACAATTTAATTAAATATAGTCATTCCTAAATATTTGTATGCTAAGTTGCAGATCATTCCGTAGTGAATCATTCCGTTTTGAAAAATCAAAAGCGAATTTATCCATAATACTCCTATCGTAGTGTTTGTGCTTGTAAAAAAAAATGTCATTCTAAGTTGTTGTGATCATTTGACGTTCAATTGCAAAAATGTTCCTATAAGCTTTATCTTGAAGTTTCCATTTCAGACTCGGTAACTTTTTAGGGATTGACTTTTTTGCTTTTAAAGAAATATTTTATTTTTAGAGATTTGGCTGCATTTTTCGGGTATTGGTACACTATAAGAGATTTTGTTACCTCATTGCATCCCATTGGGTTTTATTTATTCATTAATCTAATTCTGATTATTTTTTTCTTCTGGAATCTTTGACGTGAAAATAAAGATTAGATACAAAGTGAATTATTTTTAAGTTTAACGTGTTCCCTTCATAAAAGGAAAGCATCTGATTCGCATATTTACTTTCGTTACTTCATTACTGCATACATACATTTCTATTGTAAAATGATTTTATATTATATGTGACCCCTTCATATACTATCTGGTATATTTGTTTCTGAGCATTAAAAGAAGTAATAAGTGATCACTTAATGGATATTTTCCAGAGTTGAAATTAGGAATATTGCTGATATGATATGGCTGCGATTATTAGGTGTAAACACTGCTTTTTCTTTATTAATGAAAAAACAATTTAAACATGTCCAAAAATGTCGATTTCAATACAGTATTAAATATTTATTTTTCTTGTAAACTAAACCGTGATAAAATATTTATCTGTATTTATACAGGAGGATTCTGAATACTCTAACATTAAATCGAGCTAACCCAAACAAATAATTTTAACTTAGGCAGATCAGGCGAAAATTCAGTCACCCACTTCAATAATGCAAGAAGAATGAAAAATAAATGAATAAAAATATCATGCACAAAGAAAGGTTAACAAAAATGTATGAATCATGTGACTGCAGGCTTTAGAAACATATGTTCTTGATAGCAGTGACATTCATTTGTAAAATAACCAGTTTAATCTATCCTTTGGAATAAACACACAAATAGTTTATGGCATTTATTAAGAAATCTTTCACAAATTCAGCATTTTATTTCAATTCTGCGTAACTAAACTCTGCGTATACTAAACTCTTAAATTCGTATTTGTCATTTTGAAACTGCAGTACAACTCTATCCTACATGGTTCGCTTAATGTAGGTGACTGCGCTTAAAATTCTATTTTTACATAAAATAGCGAACATATTTTTATTTAATATTCATAATTTCTTAATAGTCTTTATTATATAAAATGGTTTGAATTTTGTTTCTGAGCTCATTTTTTGGAAAGTTGCATTGCATATTCAAAATTAATGTTTAAATACTATATTTACGTCTTTAAATACTATTTTCTTGAATTATAAATTTTAGTAAAATCTTCTTGCAAGAAACCTTATAAATTCAAATCCAGTGCATATGTTTTATGTTAAAATTTTGTCTAATAAATACGCAATAAATTCTGTAATTCTCAAACTACAAAATAAGCAATGATTTCATTTAAAAAGTTTTTTTTCTAAAAGAAAGGTATGAAAAGTTGTTTTAACGCTTCATAATATGAAAACAGTTGAATATTTCATTTATTTACCAGTCAACTCGTAATATTTAAAGAACGGGTAGAAACGTGGCCTATTTCTTAATTCAGGAAATAAGTAATATATTTTTTTAAGTTATCCGCAAGATTCTGAACAAATCATTTCATTAACTTCTGAATAGAAGTTTTTTTTTGCTACATACCACCTTTTAGCAAAAAGTATTTTTTTTATTATTATTATTTCTCAAACTATTTTTTATTGATATATTTCTGTTTCATACGTTTTTCTTTTCAATCTATTTTATGCAAAAAATTTTTAAAAAAAAAGAATTTTATAAGATTTTTTAACAATTTCATCCGAAATGTAGTCACGTACCTTAAGCCAAACAACGCCATATATCTCAGATATTTGACATTTCACCTATACACTTTTATATGCAATTAATTTGTTTTTGATACGCCTTACTTATTCACCTTAAAAATCCATCGAAATGTTTTAAAGTAAACCTTCTAACAGCAAAATGTTATACTTACCCACATTTTCCATACTCTGAGTCAGTAAGGCTTCGAAGGTATGAAGACTGTAACTCTCGGCATCGAGTCCGCGGGCCAGCGCGTTCCTCAGGTGCATTTCATATTCCATGAGCAATTTGCTGGTGGGAGAGTTGGCTGCCGAGGGTACTGCACCCTTCTTGAAGCTCGCCGCTTTGCCCTCAGCGCGCTTCTTCTCCTTCGGTTTCGCCTCCCTATCTTCTTCTCGTTCTTCATCATCATCTGAGCTGAGAAAGGGCACATCACTGTTGTCGTTGCTTGTGCTTGGGGTTGTCGCGTAGCACAGGTTGTCATATAGCAGGTTGTCCGAGGGAGGAGAGCGTTCCCTGTCCGGCACATCCAGCTTCTTGGCACCTGTTGATTTCTTTTTAGTGCTGGACTTGCCCTGCTTGGCAGAGGCTTGTTTCGAGCTCTTGGAGATTCCGGTAGAGGCCCCAGTGGATTCCTTAGAAGTTGTCTTATTGCCACTTGGAGCACCCCTTGAGCTTTTCCGTTTAGGGGGTGGTTCAGGTTTTGGTGGAGGCTTTGGTGGAGTTTTGAGCTTATCTTCTGTGGCTGAACTAGTGGCGGAAAGGGGTTTTTTGGGTATCGTTTCGACGCCTGACGTCATTGTACCAGCTGCAGAGGTGTTGACATTATCCGTGCTTTTACTTTTTATGCTGCCCTCGCGTATGTCCTGGCTGGATGCCTTGCGGAGGATGGCACCCATTCCCATGCCATAGTCAACGCTCTTTGCATCCTCGCCAGCACCCATGGATGCCTGGGCGAACTTGGCGCGGGCCAACTCGGTGCGAGAGATGGTCTCTCGCTGTCCTGCAAAATAATATTTTATAGAATTATATAGATTTTGTATTAGTAGTATTTTTTTAGTATTGTCCGGTTAGAGAAATCGGCTTCTGATACTTTTTCTTTTCACTACAAAACATTCTTTATTCACTCAGTATTCTTTTCGATGTAAATATTACTCTAGCATAAGAACAAAAGTTTACTATTTATTAGTTTTTCTTATTAATATGCGAGTCCTTAGATTAATTTGTTTATAAGTAAAATTTTGGAACACTGAAAAGAAGAATCTTTAGATAGCAAGTTTTATTTTAATTGTATACTTATTCTATATAGTGCCTAGATGGGAATTACCATTTATGGTTGAAATGCGAATTCAAAACGTTCTTAAACCTTTCATATGATTAATAGATAAACTCGTATGAAGAAGTTTCAGAAATAAGAAAATCAAATTTAGAATTACAGAAAACTCTTTTACATCACATAAATTCACATATTCATTTATACTCGAAATATGATCCTATTATTTATTTATTGCTATTTTTAGTTGTGTATGTCTTAACAGACATACAATTATTTTGCTTAATTTTAAACTGAGGAAGTTGGAATAGAAAAATTTTGTCTATGGAATCATAAGAATTTAAAAATACAACTGTTTGAAAATTAAGGGCAAATTTTTTTTATTAACGCAGTCGTATTTTCCACCGTATTTTGAACCATTTTGCAATTTACATCGTCCGTTTATCTCTAAGGGTAAAGAATTAAACCTCGTTTCAATTTTGGGGGGGCACCCTGTATATATATTAATAATAAAATATTTTAAAGATTCATGTGTGAGCTTGCCTTAGTTAAATATTCGACTCAATTTTAAAGTATAAAGAATTCAAACTAAATAATTAGGTCACATTTTATATTACCACCTGGTGACTCTATTTTGATAAACAAAATTAATATTAATAATCTTTTAAAATATGCCCTTGAACTAGATTTTATTAAAAATATGTAATCACATTAGAATTTCTTCCGGGAATTTTAATATGCAATTCATTTATGAAATATTGTTTAGTAATTATTGTTTTCAGTATTTAATATAATTTTTAAAGAAATTGTAGCAAAATAAAACAACAATTTGTCCGTTAATTTGTATGCTAATATGAACAACAATATTAGAGTAAATATTTATAAACACGTCTTTTATATATAAATATAAAATCAAAGCTAGTAAATTCCACAAACTAATTAATTTCGCAATGAGATAATGAAATAGATCTAATTTAATTTCCAACAATGAAGCTACTATTGCAAATCACATTTAGAAATATTCTTAAAAATTTATTGAAACTAGATAAAAATTTCACTTAATTTTTTCTTCATTAAAATTAATCTAAATTTTAAAAAACCGCCTTGAAGAACAATTTCCTACTATTCAAAGTATATTTGTGTCAAGTTTGATAAAATTAAGTTTATAAAAGTAGTTGGGTCTGCAGCTTGACACTGGACAGACAGAATGACTGACGTACACATTTTCGCTTTTAGTATTAGTAAGATAATTGCATAATATGTATGAAATAAGAACTGGTCTTCCATTTAAAAAAATAATATACATTACACAAGTTAATAAAAAAATAAAGATATTAAAGTTTTTATATATAAAAGTCAATTGTATGTATAATTTTACTATCACAAATCTTTACATATTAAAGCTGTGTCCTCAACTTACCGATAGTAGATAAGTTAACATCGCTGCGCGTTTGCTTGACCGCGTTGGGAATGGGCGTGGACCTCCTGAGGGAGGTGGAGACATTGTCATAGACGGACTGGCTGGAAGGGTGGTTGGACAGCCGGCCGTACTCCCTTGGAAGCGTGGTGGGCAGGGAGCCTGCAGCTATAGAAGCTGCGTACCGGGCTCTTCCGTTCTTCGCCCTTTGCATCTGCTCGATAGTCATGGCACATGTACATCGAGGTTCGCGACCACTTGCTTTCGAAGGAGAACTCGGAGTTGACTGGGGCACGCGTTTGCCGGGCTTCAGTTTCAGTTGCTGCAAGAAAAATAATAAAAGTGAATATTTTATAAAAAAAAAGAGAGAAGCAAGTAAATTAATAAAATACTATTGTTTTGAATAAAAATTTAAAATTACAGATTACTTTTAATATGGAAGATGAAATATATTTTGACTATTCAAAAGAATCAAATGAATATCATTACAATTACTTTTTTTTCTAATTTATATGACCTTTCTTATAAAAAAATTAGGTAATATTAAGAAAAATATTTTGCTGGTGTTTGTGCAAGAAATGGCCAAAATCTAATCTAACTGTTTCTGTTATAGAGGTATTACAAGAGAATCGGCTATGCATGCGCTCACCTCCACTATGTATAATCAAATTTCATTTATCAGTAATCTTAATTAAAGGAATTTCTGGGGATGTGGGATGCGAAGTTTCCAGAAGAAGCAGAAAGCTAGCTTGGAATACCTTTTAAATTCCAAAAATCTGCAACTAAAAGTTATTCTCTGCTGCAATAAGTGTAAGGTGCTGAGTACTTGCTCACATACACAAGTTTTTAACTGGTTAAAAAGATTCTAAAACAATTATGGATAGATAGAGATCTTCATATCTTGGTCTATCAATTTGATCGAAAACAGCCAGGGTCATTTGGAAAGAAAAAAGAAATGGTAGAAATATTAGAGAAAATCATTGTCTCTGAATTCGCAGAAATTAATTGAGATAGTTTTCAACAGATTCTTCAAGTAAAAAATGATGTAATTTATGCAATTTACCAAAACAATACTTCAACCCACTATTTAATATCTGCATTACAAACGCTTTTAATTAAGTATCGAAGAATACCAATATTATTTGTCCGATTTCTTCCCGTGTTACTCCCCCCTCCCGCCCCATTGTTTTGACTGCATTAAAAGAAACGAGCTTTCAGAAGGCAGACGCAAAGAAAGTAAAGACAGCAAACTTCGGCTTCAGGAATCACGAGCTTTCACCATCAATATTTTTAAGCTGTACAAGATATTTTTAATACTTTTAGATATGAATGCCTTTAAATATGTCTTCTGAATTCGCTGTAGAGGTAAGAGTTACTTACGTTCTTTTATTATTTAAATACTGTGATGTGAAGTGTTCTCGTCCAAAAGTTTTAGAGATCAACATCCCAACTAACATAAATTTCATATAAAAATCATAATAATAAAGTATAATGAAAAAGATTTTCAAAAAAACTCAATGAAATTCAAAAAATTCTTGAACTGATTTCAGCAATCAATGCTGAGAACTTAAATGTTTATCCTTTAATGGTGATTAAACACGAAATTTGATTTGAAAAATGTTTTTTGCCCATGATCCTTTTGAAATGTTGGGTGCGAAATTATACGTAATATTGGTAAGCATTGTGTTCCCGCTCTTACGTATGTAATATGCATGTAACCGTGTTGGTTGAAAGATGGCATCAAATGGCATCATCCAAACTGTGAATATTGTTAATGTGAAATGCAATAAATGAAAAATCGCCATCTCAGCATTTTGAAGAAGATATATATTCTGTGAAATATTGTTGTAAAATATGTTCTTTTACTGTGTTCGTACTCACCAATTTGTTATCTACAAAGGAAATTTAAAAAATACATCAAACGGAATCTTAAATTATATGGCTTTTAACTCTACGATTAAATCAAGAACTCTAATGCCATTTATGCTATTTTTTAGTCAGATGTGCTACGGCATTTGACTTTTTTAATGTAACTTACAAAAAAATGCATGATAAAATAATAGAAATTATTTAAAAGTTGATTAGTCGTAATTGTGACGTATCATGCATATAAAAACAGTTTTCCCCCCGATATTATATTTAATTAACACAATTGACTGTTTTCAGATTTTTTTTTTATTTTAATACTGATATTAAATTTTACAATAAATTACAATTTTATCCCTTCACCAAATTCCTTTATTTTTTTTTACTTTATGGTTGAAAGAAAACTAATCAAAAACTCGCAAAAATGTGATTAACACTAATTATTTGTATGTTAATTGAAGAATTATCTTGCCCCTTTAGGAAATAAGTATTCTATAAAAATTACTGAAATTACTATTTCAATAATCTGATTGGGTAGTAAATAATAAATTGATCATAGTAAATAAATTGACATTCCAAAAAATAATATACAAATTCTGATTAAAAGTCATCTTTAAATTCAAGGAAGTACATTTAATGCCTACTAACTGATATTAATACTTTCAGCATGTAATTTAAGATGTCTGAATTACCATTTTCCTCCAAAGTAAGAAAAGGTCAAAGTCAAATTGCAAAAAGTTTAAATATGGTTCACGGATCTTCTAACATATCTAAATGAAATAATCACATTTCCAAATTGAAAACGAAAACCTATATTGCCATATTTTATTTTACCTTTTCTCAAAAACCTTTTATTACAGGTAGGATAATTAATTAATAATACTTGTACAGCCTACAATTAAAAGTTTAATTTTGGGTTAAGAAGAGTTATCTTCAAAAAAGTGATAAAAAATAATGATAAGAAAATACACACCAGAGGCCAAAAGAAAATTCGCAACGAGGCAATGAATTTTCATTTGCAATTAGGTGTTAAATGCGCCGATAGCAAATTTCATTTTGAAACTTAATGGATTAAATAAAACCTATAAGGGTTTTTTTTTTGTATGATTCCACGCATTTTCAAAATAAATAATTAATGATTATCTTATTATTTTTTTTGAAATCCAGATAATAATTCTGGAGAACTAACAAAGTAACGTTAATTCCAAATCTGATGTCTAAATCTCGTAGTAGGGAAGTATTATGAAAAAGGGGAATCCTTTACATGTCATTATTCTTTCGTCAGAGGCACCGGTTATAATCAATCCTCTTACTGTATTTATGTGTAGTATAAAATGAAGTCCCCTGAAAGCGTTTGTATGTTTGAAAGAGAAATGTCGAGATATACTTAACTGATATTGGAGATATTTGCATCATTTTGTAGGGCATTTATTGGGAAAGGTTTTAGTATATTGAAATCATGTCAAAATAAAAAAATGAGTTTTTATAATTGCAATTTTAATTGTTTTCCTACTACGATTCGCGCATGCATCAAACAACAGTATCTATGCTTTGCATTTATCCGCGCATGTGCAAAAACCATAAACAACGCTTGCGCAAATACCAAGAGCTGTGATATGCATATGCGATACATTTCTTTGTTTACGTCTGATTTTAAACAGCTATTCAAAACTCGTTACGCCAAAAAAAGAAATAGAACTTTGGCCGGAGAACATTATTTTTAGTGAATTGTTTTGTCTATGAGCATATCATATTTTTGCCTTTTTAAGAGTCTAAATATTTCTGAATGTATGCTATAAAAATGGTTTTGTAGTTAATTTTGATGATTTCTAAATAAATTTTAAGTTTGTTTGATGTTGCGTAACATGCCCATGCCATATCGGGTCGAGGCTAGTTTTAAGTTTAAAGCTAATTTTTCTTCTTGGATGTTGTGTCACGGGCGACGCAGTGCGGGTACTGCTAGTGTAAAATATTTAGAAGTTCCTAATTTATATGATTGATTATGTACAACAAAATCTATTAAACTATTGGTTCAGATCAAGTACTTTGGTTCTCTTCACTGAAAGTAGGCAAAAAATAATTGACAGTGTCATTTGATTCAAAATATTTCCTTAAAATATAACAAATAAAACTAGCCCCCAAATTTTTGTGCGGTAAATTATCAATAAATATTTCCTCCAATTCCATCATATTACAATTTGGGTAAAAATTTAGTATCAAGAAATAGTTTTTATATTGATTTGGAGCTCCAAGAGGTAAATGCTTAAGGTCCGATATAAAACAACATTCAAGCATTTTCATAAAATAACTTAAAAATATGTTGGTATCATTCTATAAATCTAAAGAAAAAGAGAGTTATAATAATTATTCTATTATGAAATTAATGTTAGATTTAAAATAAAAATTACAAATGTCAGTGCATTCACCATTAAAAACTGAATCAATACATCCACAAATACAATAACCAAAAGCTGCATAGAGAATCTTCATAAAGTTAAAATGTTTGTCGTAAAACTATGTCGTTGACTAAATATATAATATCGCTATTTACCCCTTCTTGGGACTGTTAAACATGTAATACTACTCTGTTGTTAGATTTTGAAGAGCAGATGACGAATATATTTTCATACGAAGTCACGACCATATCCTGATCGTGATCTCATTCTTTGATGCGGCTCTTATATGCCTAAAATTAGGGGCAAAAATCTTTTAGATCATTTGTATTTATTTTTATCAAATAGTATATTAAATTTTAATTTTTATAAGAAAAATACCTAAAATATCATTATGTAAATTATTTATTATTATGTAAATTATTTATGTTTATATAATCTAACAAATCATTTCTAAAATTTCTTTTGAATCATTTTCATTATAAAAATTGTACTTTGAAGGTATATCGTGAACTACGAAGAAAATATTAGTATTAGTAGCTTTAAATTTAGAGTTATTGTTCATTTGTAAAGGAAATTCCTCACATCAAATCTATTTTCTACTAAGCAGTTGCAATAGCATGAGTTTCAAAATATGAAATAAGTCATAAAGAGGCAATAAACAAGGAAAAATACGTGTATATTGAGCGCGTCGATCAGAGATATATTAGTGATGAATTGCCGATGCTGAAACATTGTTAATCTGTTATCTTCGAAGACTTATGAAGGTACCTAAAAAGTTTTGAAGCCATTCCCAGCTGATTTCAAGAATGAACATAAAATATATCCAAGGGATCTTAGAAATAAGACTCATCTAACAAGGAATTAAGTTTAATGAAATGCCGTATCTAAAAAAAGAATTGTTAACCATAAAAAAGAAGAAAAATGAAGCAATTTTCCTGAAGTAATATTCTGCTCTTCATGCGGTTGCAAGGCAACAGCATTTGGGATCTTTAAATAAAAAGAGGATAACAAATCTAAGAAAAAATATCATTGGAATCATAAAACAAAATCGAATACTATAATCGACCAATTTCTAAAATAGAAAAACCCAAGGAAGCAAATCTAATTTTTTCAAAAGCAAGTAAGATGGTATTAGCCATTTTGTTTTTTTGGAATAGAACCATGCCATGCACGGCGTAGAAAATAAAGAAAGCAGAAAATGGCGAAAAGATGCAGAATATTTGAAGCGCATCATGCAAGAAGCGAGCAGAAAGAGGGAGGGAGAGAAAGTAGTATGCTTCTTTACCTTCGGAGGTTCCAGTTTCAAAGAATAGGAAGAAGAAGCTTTCCTGGAAAACTTGAAATCGGGTGACTGCCGGCAGACAGAGAAAAGAGAGGAGGAAAGAGAAGGGCCAGTTGAAGCAGGTTAGTTAAAAAATGCCAGATAAAGAAATTCTAAAGTCTGAATTCTAAACATAGTAACACATATCAACAATCATGTTTCCTGATCTCTATCAATAAATCGAAATTTCTCAAAAGATGTTGTGAGAATCCATTTATTAAGTAGAAACAAAAGAAAACTACAGCTTCAGATATGCAACAGAAATGCGAACTTGTTTAAGATCTTCAAAATATTCTGGTCTCAAAAGAGAACTAAAATGATTAAAAAATAGTATAAAAAATCTTTTTAAAAAGTAAAAGTTCTTAAAATTTAAAAACCCGAACAGTTCAAATATTACTTTTTTATTGACTTAAAAACTTAAAATAGTAATATTATTAAAATTTGAAGCAGCTATATTTAAAAAGTACATAAAGAGCAAATCCTATAAAACTTGGTGGATTAATTACCTTTTATTTAAACATATCTAAACTTATAAAAATAAAATTTAGTTTAGCTAAGTCTAATGAAACAAAATTTTATGTTTAAAAAGAATAAAAGTTGATTTTCCTTCAAAAATCACGCATTGGCAGAAGAATATTTAAAATAACGGTTCCAAATACTGTATGAATGCATGTCGAAAATGTACATTCCAAAGTTCCATACAGTAAGGAACAGATTTTTCAATATTTAAACTGCCCAAATCCTTAGAATTTTAAAACAAATTATATTTCTGCTTTATGCAGTTCCATAAGAGAATGCGGGATTTCCGACATTTCCAGAAATAAATGTTAATGAAAATGTCAATGAAACGTGCTTTCTGAAGATCTGAGGGTCACCCTATTCAACCTACAAGATTCAATCTGATTTGTTTGCTTGTTTTGATATATATCGAAAGAATAAGGGTTTTTTTTTCTTCCAAAATCATATTTGAATCAAATTTCTACACCTATTATTGAAACATTCCTTTGCTTTCTTATAGAAATCCATTCTCTTTATGTTTCAATGGACATGAAATGTATTTATCTAAGTAAAAGCATCAAATCATTCTTGGAAAGGATTTTATTTGAATGAGAAATTGACAAGTGATTAGCGCGACTGAAAATTATCATTAGTCCTTAAGTGATAAAGTTAAATATTGTCGTTATAAAAATTCGCTAAGTCAAAAGAAAAGCTAATTAATATGTTCTCTCTCATAACAGATGAAACAGCACATATGAATAGAATGGTTGGTATATAAATTATGCATATATAACTCTAAATTTATTGAGTTATTCTATTAAATTTAAACTACACCATAAATTTATTAATATTGCGCATAATATCCACAATCCTTTGATTGATCCAATCATTCACGATCATTCCACACCAATGGAGTGATGGCACCACACTTCATCCCATTCTTTCCCTCAACCAGTTAAACAGTCATTCACGATTCTTTCACTCGAATAGAATAGTCTGAATTCAATATATTCCATTCTTTCATTCATCTCATTAAGCGGTCATTAACAATCATTCTATCCCAGTTTCGCCCCAAGCCTCAGCAAGCTTCTTCTTAGAGTCTTTATCTTCTGGCTTGCCCCTTATTTATACATTTCAACCGTCCCTGCTTCCCAGCCGCATTCAGTAAGAGTCCGTTCCGCTTGCCTCAGTAAATTTCTATTGCGCTTAATTTTCTATTAGCCTATTTGGAATAAGAAGAAATGAGCACTGATTAGATACCTATCCTTCCAGTTCACGCTATGCCAATTCTGAATGGTTTTTCGCATTGATAACAGAATCTGGAATGACATTTCGCCATTGGCGTGGCATCGAATGATCATGAACAATCCGCTTTATAGAAATGTTATTTTTAAGTAATAAATTATTATTATTTCTTATTTTTTCATAGACTTGATCATTTTAATGGTATATCAACAGTATGTATTCTCAATGCTACCATTCTAAATTGCAAACATTACATTACCTACATCCTACTTTTTAGAGCCAAAAAACGCTATTTCAGTTTTGAAGGATATAATTTTTCTTTTCTTTTAAAGGCAAAAACAAATGGCTGGGACAAAGGATACAATGAGAGATACAAATATAAAACAGGCATATACAAATAAATGATATAAAAAACAAAACAGTAGTAAAAAAATAGCAGAAAAGTAAAAATATGATAATACATTAAATGGGATAAATTTGGGTTCATCGATTTGAAAATCAGTTCAAAATGTGTCATGTTCAATGACGTTTTTCTACAAGATTAGTCTCATCACACATGAAGCCCATTAGTATAGTTCTTTATAAATTATTTGTGTAGACATATTTAACCATTAAAGCTTGTTTTTTATTGTAGATGTTTAAAAAAAAGCTAGACGACTGTTAATGAGCACTTTGAGGCATAATGTTTTAATTTTTTTTTACCACAGTAGCAGTTATCATTTGTTTCGAGATTCTGAATGCAAAGTTTATTTCAGATATAAACTAAGATACTCATGATATTTTCCTTCACAATCTACAACCGTATTGAAGGAATGTATACAGTGGCAAATTGTGACAACATGAAGCCACAGCCACGAAAATGCTTTCAGATCCCTTCCCAACCTAATGTCGTAGAGCTGCCGTTGGCATAGCTCAATGATGCGAGTCAAATAAATTTTGAGGGCTTTGCAAAAAGCGTCATCAAATATATAAATACATTAGCAAAATAAAATCTATATATTCCAGAGATTCCAAACTGTGTAGTGGCTCGAAGTTATTATTCAGTTATTTAAATGTTGTTACATTATTATTCAGTATATTATAATATAGTCATATTATTCTGTGTAAAGTACACTCCCAAGTATCCGGCCTAATGTGGCGAAAGGACAGGCTGGACAACAAAAAAACCGGATGGGCAAGAGTTCTATGAATTCATTTCTTGGCCCACCAATATCAGAAGACAAAGTTTTTATACAATAACTCATTGTTATAATACGTATCTTCTCACTTCTTATTGACTACTAAGCTCTCCATTTATCTCAAGTTATGTAGAATGTGAACGCCGCCCTGGCCCGATGAATCACAGAAGCAGCTGCCGGTAACGTGTCGAGTTAAAATTAGAAGGCTCCGTACTGGTAATTTATATATGTTTATATACTGCACTGCACATTTCAAGATTTTTTTTAAAGAAAAAGTAAGTTAAAGGATTTAAATTGTTCACATTTTAACATAAATTCTGTAATCTTCACTGTGGTAAACTTAAAAAAAGTATTAAGTATACCCCCAAGATCAATTACATACTGTGCAATCATAATCAGAAATAGAGGCAACAATTGTAGTCCGTTGCACACTGACGAAACAATGATCAATGAGCAGAATGCTACTCTTTTCCTGTCACAATTTATATTTTGCGACGATACGTCAGAGAATCGTAGCAGACGCCCACTAATAAGGCCTTGACAATGTTGCCAATGCAACACACCTTGCCTTCTTCATTTAGTTACGATAAAGGAAAACTAGGCCTGATAATATGGAAGCCGGAGAGTCAGTGTAGTGTATAGTTATATTATTATTCAAAGACATCAACATTTATGTGTTTAACGAATAAAATACTGAAATAATATTTAATTTCGTCTTCTAATCAAAACCTATAAAAAATGAAAAGGAAAGAAACCAAACGATAATAAATGTGTTAAATAATTCGTTTGACAAGATAATTCTAAAGCTTTCCAGTGCTTCAGAATTTCTTTTTCTTTCAGTATGTTGTTTCGCGTTTCTTTTTTTTTTTTTTTTTCTTCTTTCTTTTACTAATACTTAAAATGAAAAAAAAAAAGTATTTAACCGCTGATAAAAAGTGAAAGATGGCTGTATCTGAATCTTGAATATATTTCAGACGATTTTCAAAAATTGAAATAAAATATTATTCATTTTTATATTATAAAATAATATTATTATATTTATAAAATATTATTCTTTATTATTTCTTTCTAACTAACAATCGCAGTATCTTATAATGATTCGATAAATTTTTAAAGTAATTAAATAATTGATAATTAAAAAATATACAGTTGAATCCCTATATATCTAGCTTCCATAAATCGAACATCTCTCCATGTAGAACTTTCTTAGAGCAGCTTTGTATTTGTTCAGTTTCTGTATATCAAATAAAATTTTTAGACATCAAACAAAATATTGCGCGTAATAAATAATGTATACCTATTTCAGTAAAAACAGAATGAATTTCGTTCGTAAGCAAAAATATAAATTACTTTAAAATTTATTTGTGCCGTATCAAAAATAAATCTATATACTTATAATAAAGCTCAATGTGTGTGTGTGTTGGCGCTCTACAGGCCAGGTCATTTGACATACAGCTATCAAATTTGGTACATGCATACCTTAGAGGTCGGGAATGTGCACCTGGGGTCCCTTTTTTGAAATTTTAATCAGAATTTTAATTATTAATTAAAAACTAACTTTCCCGCCAAAAAAAAATCTTCCATTTTCCCCACCGCCAACTTTTTTGCCAAAAAAATCTTCCATTTTCCCCACCGCCAAATGAGTAAGGCTTCAGTTTTTTTTTCTCCCAACAGTAATGAGGCTAGGGTTAACGTTTTTCGGCGGATTATTTCAAACTATTCTGTTTATTTTCTTAATGTTTTATGCATTTAAAATTAAACATTGTTAATTAATCCATGTTTCAGATTCATTCTGAAATACTTTAGAATTAAAATAACACAGAATAAAGGAAATTAAAAATGTATAATCTGCATAGCGTTACCCCAACTGGCGTAGAAAAATTCATGCATTTGCGCTACCGTAATTGGCGAAGAAAATTCACGCATGCGCATTCTGTTCTGATTGTTGCCATGACAACCATTATCAACGGATGATTTAAATTATTTTTAGGTTAGTTGCATGCTTTTGTAAGTAAATTGTATTTATGTTAGTAATATATTTTTTGTATATGCTTATAGTTTTAAGTACATCGTTTTTTAAGTAGTTTTTTTTAACCTGTTTTCAATGATTTAAATTATTTTTAGGTTAGTTGCACACTTTTGTAATTAAATTGTATTTATGTTAGTTATATATTTTTTTGTATATGCTTATAGTTTTAAGTACATCGTTTTTTAAGTAGTTTATTTAAACCTGTTTTCGACCGATTATTTTAAACGATTCATTTTATTTTCTTAGTGTTTGATGCATTTAAAATGAAACATTGTTAATAAATCGATCTGTTCATGATGAATCTGAGAAAATTTTGTTGACAAATTCTTGAGATATTACATAAATTAAGAAAGATATTCTTTAGTGCCCATAAAGTTTAAACGCTCAGTGACTCTATTATCAGTAATCATATTATTAAAAAAAAAGCTTTGTTTCAGTAAAAAATATTATTATATTAATTGCAGATTAATCATTTACACTTCAATTTAAAGCATAAATTCTACGAGGGGTAACACAAAATTAGAGAGATACATATCACGTTATTACTGAAGGCCTTTATAATATTATGAATGAATTATATGACTATCAAAATTTGAAGTTTTAAAATATTTTTCTGAAGAATCTATTAAAGTTGGGGCTAAATCCTAGGGACGGGTACCGCCAAATTTGGCGTCAAACTTTAAAGATAAAATCTCCAGCGTCTCTTGAAAATATTCATAATATTGAGAAATAAAATTTTGAAGATTACAGCGTCCGCGGGGCTTGGCGAGAAAAATTTGGCGGAAAATTGCCAAATGGTACCCGTCTCTAGAACTGTACCAAAGTTGGAATTGCGTAAAATATTTAATGGTACGACCGGAGTTTAACCCCCTGCTTGGCAAAAGTTTTAAAAATCGCCAACAACGGCCTTGCGAAATGTTCAAAAGTAAAGGAGCAGATGTTCAATTATAGTGCATAATAAAGATTGCCAGCTTTGGAGCGTTATAGCAAATTGGCGCAGAAAGGGGTTAAACTCCGGTTCAACCTAATTAATTATTAAAATTTAAACGAACATTAAGATTGGCGAACTGGCTGGTCGCCAAAGGCGGCTAGTAATAAATATAACTAAGATGTTATACCTTTATTTGACGACAATATGTCAAGATTATTTAATTATGAATATAAATGTGTTGGTACAAAAGTACTGTAGCATCTTGTGTTCAAAATATAAAAATTAATTGTCATTTCCTCAATTTTTCACTTTGATTATACTTATATATGGCATTATTTCCGAAGCATGCCATTATTACACCTATCATTGTTAGGCATGGTTGTTTTATGAATTTTACCATGATTAAAAGGTAAAGGCAATTACAAAAGTACAAAAATTAAATAATAATCATAAAAAAAATTTCATAACAAAGGACGCAAAAAATGATAATAAATAATTTTTGTTATTTATGGAATTATGAATATTTTAATATATTAGTGAAAATATCAGGTAGTACATCAATTATTGTCCCCTAAATGACTCAGAATTTTAAAGTATGCAAAGTAATTCATATTATGATGAATCCTAGATATTGTCTGGCAGTGAAATATCACAATAAAAATTTGAAAAAGAAAAAATCTCAAATCAGGGCAAAAATTTATTTAAAATTTTAATTTCAGCAAGAAGCAAATTTTGTTTACGTTTTGGCAGTCAATCCCAGCACAGAACTTTATCATTAATGACTATGAAGATGCTTACACAATGAAAATATTTTGAGAATTTTATAAAGAACTTTGAGAATGCATATAAAGAACTTTTATTTTTAAGTTATTAAAATTCTATTAAATTTGACACCATCTGCAAGAAAAGTCCTTGTTAAAAATTCTTATTGCATTAATAAATAATTTTGTTTTGTTCCACGTTTTATTCTTCGTGCCTATATTTGAGGCAGAAAAGATCATTTTCATGCCATGAATTATTATTGTTATGAACATAAAATATTCAGCTAGACAAAGAATGATATAAATGGCTAATAAAATGGTCACTATGAATCAAAATGCAACGGAAATTAATCAGATTTACTGTTGTTCATATTATAAACTAAGATAAGGATTAATGTTTCATTATTAACTTATAACAAAAATAAGATTATTATTGGTCTTCAGTTATCAACTTAAAATGTAATATGTGAGCTTCCTATATTGCAAAAGCAGAATGAATGGAAAGGTTTATAAGTTCTAGAGATCAAATCAGTCGTATTTAAAATAAGTTCCTCATTAAAACAGGAAGTGTGTTTTGCCTAGGTGTTTCAGATAATAAGAATCAATCAGCAAATTCAGAATTCTAACTACATAATCAGCACGTCGAAAATAAAGAAACAAATCAGGTGGAAAGTGAGCTGTTGACATGTATTTAAAATTTTTCATCTTTCTAGAATAACGCTCAAAGTCTGTTAAAATTCCGTTAAA
The DNA here is from genome assembly GCF_947563725.1 of Argiope bruennichi. NCBI lineage: Eukaryota > Metazoa > Arthropoda > Arachnida > Araneae > Araneidae > Argiope > Argiope bruennichi. The sequence goes on from NC_079154.1 coordinate 66,781,547, forward strand.
ACAGGCATGTTAAGGTTATTATGGTAATTTCTTTCCCAATATAAGATCAAACCAAAGAATCAAATTTATTATTCCTCATATCTTTATTTATGCACATATATTATCCACCACATCACCAACCTCTTCTTTTTGCTAAGATAATCACTAGCATTATCATGCTACATTAAAATATACATTCTTGCATTTTTTCCCTTAATTGAACAGTGAGAATTTTTTTCTAACTCTATTGAAATAATTTAAAAAAGAAATTAAAAATTCATTCAAAACGTATTCTACAAATTTTACAATAAAAAAATGTTTCGATAAATAAAAAGTTCAAAAACAGTTGAATAATCAACTAAAATTAAAATGATTGAGGGCCTTTTCGTGTTTCTCAAAGCTTTTTACTGTTTTATTAAAACGTTTAATTAATAATTCCTAAATAATGACATTTATCTAATATGTTCCAAATGGTTTTATTATATATACTAAAAGTGATGTACTGATTAATATAATTTAAAATGAGAATAATAAATAATTCTTTGATTATTAAGCGTGATCTATTTCTATGCTCCACCCTCAGCGTTTTCTCGTGAAAGATGCCAATTTCTAGAAATTAATAAAGGACTTTTCATCAGAGCATTTGAATGCTCTGTTTAAACAGTGCGCACTTTATATAATGAAATTAACTCAACTAATATATAAAATTAGAAACCGCTTTGGGCATACACGCGTTTTTTCTTTTCTTTCAACCAAGAAAAAATTGCTTAAATGTTTGCAAAAATCAGATATAGCAAATTAAAATAATTTTAAATCAAATTAAATCATACACGCGTTTCTTCTTTTCTTTCACCTAAGCAAATTGCTTAAATGTTTCAAAAATCAGATATGGCAAATTAAAATAATTTTTAATCAAATTAACTTTCATTACATTTATCTTAGCCTCTAATTAATATAACTTAAAATACATTATATTAATGTAAGCAGGAATAAGTTCGGCAAATAAACTATCATATATTTAGATTCTGTACGTCTCTGTATGCGGAGTATTTAACTTTTCTTCCTGCACAAAAAGTATGATTATGCAACGTAATGAGCACACCGAAATTTTATTTCAATAGAAACGTTCCAAAGTATATATTAAATTCTTTAAATTCTCTTTAAAATCATTTTATGCAAAATTATTTCTGATTCTTTTTAATATTGTGCTTGATTAATTATATGGTGGACTTCCACTTTCTTGCCTCTTGCCATGTGTATTTGAATCTCAGAGATTTTGCTCATTTTAATTTTATACAAAATTTCAAAATACTATTTACACTTTCTGATCCTTTTAAATATCTCTTCCAAAACATAAAATTAATTTTTCAAAATGTCACTATATTAGTAATATATCCTGTTACCGTGTTTCAACATACCTAAGAGTTTATCGATATTTCATAGAAATTTTCGAAAGGAAATTAAAAAGACAAATATTGGTTCAAAATTTAAACTTAAATTACATTTCCTCAGTTTCAAGAAGAAATGCCATTTGTGCTCCGAAACTTCAAGAGTGTTACAGAAAAAGACAGAGAACTTACGCAACAGTCCCGAAACTGTTTGGCGTCGACCGGCGAAGTGAAGTTTAGACCCCAGGTATCTCCCGTCGTCGGATCCTTCCAGTACACGAAGCATTCCGAGGCCTGCCCGAGGCGCGTACCTACGAATATGAAGACACAATCAGTGACTTGTCAAATATGATTCAGATGTCATCATTTAACTTCTGTGCTGCAAAATATCAGATAAAATAGAAATAAAAATTCGATAATTTTCAGAAGAGAATGAAAGAGAAAGTTACATCATCGGTGGATTTTATAGTTCAAAACAATAAAAAAATACTTCATTTCAATAAGAGAAAAAAAATTAACTTCATAAATAACAATATATTTAATCATACACTATAACACTATTTTTTTATCATACAAATTCTATGAATAATCTGAGTAGATAAAACAGAGTTGAATATGATATGTACCAATTTGGAAAATTAGAATAATTTGAGATAAATTTACTGCAATTCCAAATATTCAAAGAAATGATTAATGTTGTGTTTTATTTTTCACGAAATAATTCTTCCCTTGCAGATTAATTAAACAGGAAGATTAAAATTTTCTGACCAAATCACAAAAAAAGTAACAACGAAGTTATGTGGAAGGTGAGGCCAAAGAAATGCACATAAGTCAGATTCAAAATTTGCATAAATGGATATGAATTTCATTTAATTAGAGGGAAGGGCTATGTAAATAGCTACTTGTTAAACTATATGTTTATATATATAACAAAATGTGTAGTTTTCAAACATATCTATAAATATATAAAGTAAAAATATTGCAAAAAAGGGAATTATATCAATATCGATGAATTTTTAAAATGTAACAAACTCGTTAGACCGTTTTTTTCCAGCATGTAAATTTTCTTCAAAATAAAAATTAATGCAGATTTTTTTATTTCTTGCCTTGCAGCTAGGATACATTTTTTTAAAGGATTCTAATATTTTCAAAATTTCTAAATCTTTATCTATCTTCTGTTTAGATTGCAAATTGCTTTTTTTATTATGCTTCTCGATATGAGATGTTATATACAGTAGAAAGGCCTAACGTGTTTCTCTTTATAAGGGTATCGAAATTCGTCTTCTATTATGCGAGTCCAACAGCTTATACTGAAATAACTACGGTCAATTTCCAATGCAAGACGGATCAAAATGATCAATTTCTGTCGTTGTTCCCGACCCGCTTTTAATGAGGTACGAAATTTTTTTTATTTTTTTTATTTCTGCTGTTTATTTTTGTTTTAAAATTTCGCCTTTGTATATTTTTTAACTTTCAAGATGAAGTAAAAAAAATCCAGAAGCGCGTGATAATACTGTTAAATTTGCGATGCGAGAAAATCTCAGTGAATATCCGGATTTTTGGCGAACTATTCGCACAAATTTATTTAAATTTAACTTTCGTAAATTCCTTCATCAGAAATATGCTCAGTTTAAAGAATTACGAAATCGTCATTTGATATTATCTGAATGCGACTTGAAATGAAAAGAAAAAATGAGCCAGTGAAAAATTGAGCTCAAGAGACACGTGTGAAATGTGATGTGAAACTTGAATTTTAAATTCAATGTGAATCCTACAAAAGGGAAAAGACAAAGAATGATACACAGCATAGAGTAGGATAATGCGTAATTAAATATTAAATGGCATACAATGTCATTTCCTAACCGATTGTGATGTTCTGTGAATGGTCTCTATTTGGTTTTTATCGCAGTAAGGAAATTCATTATTCTACTAATAATTTTCGATATCTCCGTAATAAAATCAAAATAGAAAAAAAATACTATCTAAATCCGCATTTTAAAGAAAAAGTTTTGAAAATACTTTTCTAGGTGAGCGATACATTAACCCAAAAATTGAAACTCTTGATATGAACTCATGTTAGACTAGGATACTTTATTTTTGAACAGTAATAAATTCATTTCGATTCTTCATTTACCGAGCTTTAAAATGTTTTCTTTTTTTTTATCTTTCAAAAAAGAATAAACGTTGTAGGAGATATTAATAATATGTAGTATTTATTTCCTTTTATCATGTATTTAGGTGTATATAAAGTAATCGTGGGTTAAAACTTCGATGGAAGATGATATTGTTCTGTTACATTTTGCTCCCACAATATCATAAATTTTATGTAAAATGTTCAGTTATTGTAGCATCGTTTCTGAAGATACTTATATGAACTTTAATATAAAAATTTGAATTTCTATGGGGAAAAAATAAAATTGTTTCTAAAGATACCATACGAACCTATAATATGAAATTTTGATTTAGGAAAACTGATATTGATTCTAATGACGATTATATGAAACTTATTTTCAAAATGAAATCTGAAGCTTAAAAAAAACTTTAGCACAAATAAAAAATTTTATCATTATTTTTGAGTAATCCTTATACATCAACATAAAAATTATCACTCGATACAACTGAAGCACAAATTTTAGTTTTGCTTGCATCATGCGATAAAAATATGAAATAAAAACCAATTATAATATTAGATAATAAAAGGAAATTTTGAAAGTGCAGGTTTAATTTCTTATGAAAAAAATGACTATGTATAGGAAACCGACAAGTTTCGTTGCATTAAAAATTTTCTTTTCTCTCATTTATTCCTGTCCCACTAGTAAGCACTTATAGCAATCCACCAGAATGTTAAACTCCATTTTAAACAAGGGAAGCTGGGTTCAGGAACCCATCTGCAATTTCTTCCGTATAATCTAGAGAATTAGATCGAGTTAATTACTCATTCACTCGAAATTCAACAAAGCACTCTGACGCAAATGGAAAAATCTCTAAGAGAACTTTAATTTTGGACGATCTTTTTACCGAAACTTTTTTTTCCCTCGGCAAACAGTTTTTAAAATTTTCATTTTCTTCTTCTCAGAGTTCTCCCCGGAGAATGCATCTGATTTTCCATTCATATATTCCTCTTGTAGGAAAAGGTCGAAATCATGAATTAAACACGAGGATTCCGTGTTCCGGGGGGAAGTGTCTACAATAATGCCTTCCAACCGAAATGAAATGGAAAATTGGCATCGCGATCTGCATAAGGACACCATCATTTCGTTAAGGCACGCAGGGTATTTCTTTCGCCAGAAAAAACCCTCCGAGATGTCGCTAGTTTTTAATTCATCGCAGAAAAATATTACTAATTTAGGCAGATGGAAAACTTTGAAAGAAGCTTCTATTATTCTATTTTTATGTTTTAAAATATAATTTTTTTAAAAATGCGATTGAAATATATGTAATTTTATGAAGGTTTTATGTCAAGCTGAGGATATATATAGAGAGAGAGCAAATACTATTATAGATTTCCTAATTCCTGTACTTCGCGATTTCATCTGAAATAAGCTGATTCCAAGACATTTAAGGCTTAAACATTAGCATGATAAAACTTGCAGATGTATATAAATATTCATGTCTGAGGTATGTAACTATAATAAAAACAAGGATGAAAAATATAGCTATTTTTTATATTTATATTCAGGCTACTGAGCGTATGAATATGCATACCTGTAACTTGTCTGTATTACAAGGAAATATGAATTTAAAATTTCTATTTGCTTGCTTTCTGCCTACATGCCTTTATAAAGTGGTATGGTAAATGGTGAAGACCATAATTTACAGTCCTTCCGATTTTGTAGTGGAATATACTTGAATGCACTATCATTATTTAATAGATAAAAACATACTTTGCTATATAACATATATATATAAAACAAAGATTATACATATATAAAGTTTGGAAGGAGGTACTTTTATAAATGAAGGGTGGTTTCGGGTTCTAGAGTAGAGACCATGACCGATAAAGATCTGCAGAATTCTTCCCAACGTCGTGTCATGAGGTCCGTTGCAGTACGTAGTCATTCTTTAAGAAATATACCTAAAAATTCGCAAACCTGAAATCGTTCATTTGCACCGTTGTTTATACTTATTTGCATGCGAGTTTTCATTTCCCAAATAAATTTAAAATGCATGATATTCTTCTCCCTGTGATTACCAAATGGATTGAACTTTGGCATTTATAGAAGACGCGTTTATAAACTCAACGTCTTTGATTTTCAGTTCAGATCATGCCTTTTTTGGAGAATATTGTTTGTGTTGGATTATAGTATTGTTACAAGTAAAGTTCAGCTTTTTTTTGTAATAAGGTATTCTGGTAGAATCATGCAAACTTAATGTATCTTTTGTTATATCGTATAAAACATAGAACTTTAAATAAGGATACTTTTTGATTTTTACAATTTCTTATCAATTGGACAAATAAGTTAAAGCTTAAAAGCATTTTGAATTTTACTTAAAAATATTTTTCAAACACTGTGCACAATGACGCAAATATCCATATTCTGAAGTAAATATACCATATTTTCGGGGGCATGATGCCATCCTTTTGGAAATTATAACAGTGAAATTCAGATAAAATTGGATGTTACAAATACTAATTAAGCTGACATTATTTTATTGCTCAATTGTCTCTTATAACAACAAGCTAAATGATTTTCATAGTCTTAAAACATCATGACAAATTTATATTGGAAATAGATTACTTTATTATATTTATTAGTAAAATAATTTCGCCAGGCAAATTACTGCCTGACAATTTCCAAATTTCTATAGAATCAAATCTGAAATATGCATGGAGTTGCCGCCTAACATAAAAAGTGCACCAATATGACATTTCATCTGTGCCATATTTTCCACAAATTATCCAAATCTTAATGTCTATTGATAAAACATCAAACGCATTATCATCCGAGTTATCATCACATGAAGCTTTTTTATATGTATGAATTATCAGCATCAGTAGAAGATGTTTCAATTGTTAATCTCTGCCTGTAGATCTTCATTTTTCTATTTCAGGAATAAGAATTTTTAGCTTTATTTGTTTCTCCCTATTTTTTTCACTCCTTTTTAATCTTCGCCACTTTTGCCGTTGAATCCATTGCCCCGAAAACCTAGACGCTTTCTTTCTATCATTGAACTCATTTTAATTACCTTATCTTTCTTCTAAGCTTCGAATTCTTCAAATTTATTCCTGTCAGATTAGAGGAAGATTTTTCTACATTGGAAATCTTTACTGATTTGGTTAATTGCCGCTACTGAATTTGGATATAACTTACCCGATGTTTCAATGAAACCGTAATTTGTTACTTTCAACGGTAAATCCTAAGGTGTGGTAATTTCTGGCAGACCAATTTCAATATGAAGAGCTAGATCTTCAGACCTATCATCAAGGGATAGTTTTCTATTAACGGATTTGAGTCTATGCATTTTGCCCAAGATAGAAGATTCTTTATCTTCTTCATCGTAAATAACTAGCTATTCTGTATTTTTTGTAGGTGCAAATTCTTCCCCTTTAAATCTCTCAAGAGTTACAGAACACATTTCTTTTTTTATAAATATCTACATTCATATATGTCTGGTTGAAAATATAAACTATTTCTAATTTTCTTATGTATATTTAACCATATTGTTTATTTAATTGATTAGATAGTATATTTATTTGGTTGTGCGCACTCTCAACTGAAGGCATTTTTAAATTATCAATAAAAGTCATATCAAGATATTGTTTTTTATATGATGTGTATGCTGGAATAGAAATGAAATTAATATGGTGTTACAATAGAATTCGTAACTAGACAAGTTTGTATGGCTATCATGGTCATCCAGTGAGCGACGGACCGAATCATTTGCTGTAGGATTGGTGAAATTCTCTAGATGTTCCAACCTGGCATAATCTGTATGGCGTAATTTCACCTCGCTTCCCTATCACGTATTTGAAGAAACATATTAAAGAAGCATTTTTACTTATGCCCATTTTCTATTACTTTGATCTTCAATTACGTAAAAACTTCTTTCAAAGTATTTTATATTGAATATAATCATTTGAAGGAGAAAGAAGACATGATATATGATTTTATTAAGAAACTAGGCAGCAGAATTACTTTCAGAAATAAAATTCTCACATATCAGCATATATAATTTTTATGAAATCAGTTGATATGTTAAATTTGATTTTATATATATATATATATATATATATATATATATACCAGGTGTTCTGTTAACAGACAACAAATTCAGAAGGTTGTTAATAGATATCAAGAGGAACAGAAGTTGCATTGAAACATAATGTCACAAACAACATTGAGAACATGAAAATCGAAAAAAAAAGCACGCAAAGATTTGATATCATGTTAGAGGGACAAAAAAAATGAAATAACTACAAAAAGATTTATTTATCTAATTATTACAAAATTTGCTTCGAAATGGTGAAATAGCGGCCGCTGATGTTATTGTACAATCTACAACGAAGTAGAAACTATTTCCGGCTGCTCTCGAAAATAGAAGGTACGTTTTTCGTGTTTGCAGTTAACGGTTTGGGTGTATCTGTAGGTAGCGCATAAACAGGCGATTTAAGGTGATTCCATACGAAAGATTCACGCCAGTTGGTATCTAGTGAACGCGGAGGACACGCTAACAGTTTACCTTCTTAACTATGTAACATCGAAGTGATTATGCAGGGGCATCATTATACACGAAACACGTCTTGTTGCACTGCAACTGTGTAACATTTCTTGGAAGATTTGTTGTAAGAAAACAGGGTGTATTACAGGGATTCAGGTATTCGGGAAGCAAATGTGATCCCAGGAAATAAGATTCCTGTCAATACGTTGACATTAAACCTCTGTTGAGATTTCTACGATACACTGGCGTGGGGATTATCCGCCACTCATGTATGTGCATTATGTAAATTGGCAATGCTTTAAGGATTTATGTTTTTCGTGGTTTTCACTGTCTCAACGTGGTTTGTTGACATCACGTTTCATTGCAATTTTCGCAATAAAAAACGTGGTATCGCAATGGAGTTCCTTTTAACACCTAATAAGAGACCTCGGAATTTGTCATCTATTAACAAATCTCCTTGAATGAAGCTAGCAACTGAAACAATGAAAGTTATTCCTATAAAATATGCTTAAATATTTTTATTAATATATGAAAATTGGTGAAAGAAATCATATAAAATGAAACCAATTTCATTGAAATCATAATTATTTCAATTAAAAATATTGTATAAACAGTTTTTATGCGATGATATGAGCTGAAGTTATTGAGGAGAAGCCTTAATATTTCAATTAATTTTTTTAGATTAATCGAACAATTTTTTTCGATTAACGTTAAGAAAACTCTTCCTTTGAAAGCATTTATTAAACAAGAAAATTACATTAAAAATTTATAAACTTTAAGTCCAACAATCTGTCTTGTGGAGTTCTTGGAACGCCTTTTTTTTACATCTTGCTAATCTAATCATTCCTCTCGATTTTTTTTATTCGTCGAAATTTAAAGATAACATTGCACAAATAAGTGTTACTAGATCAAAAAACAAGATGATTTTTATAGAGAATTATATATCCGAAATGCGTAAGCAAGTAGATAGAATTTATACTATATTTTCCGTCTGAAATCTTGCAATTGATAATACAATTGAGAAATATGCAATATTTTTTTTAATTTTAAAATGTTACGAGTTAGAACTATTTAAAGATGACAACACCATTTTTCAATCATTTATTTATATCGAAGATTGTCAAAAACGATCTTTGCCTTCCGTAATTTCAATATTATAAATAAAAATGATAGTCTTTGTGGTTGGCAAACTATTAGTAAATAAATTACGTCATACGACATGAATGACCAGGCGAATATAATAAAAAAACATTTAAAATGCTTTATGGCACATCATTTCAATTAGAGCTGCAAGAATAAGTAGTTACTTTTTAAATAGTATAGGTTAACTAAAAAAAATTTTTTTAATTTTAAATAAGCTTTTAATTAAAAATCAATACAATTTTAATGTTTTTCTTAAAATTCTTCTATATTACCAAACTTCGAAATATATTACCAAATAAAAACCATTTAAAATTCACAAGATTAACTTTACAGTGATATCGGTTTTCTTTCATATAATTTTCTTTCCAAAAAAAGTATATATATTATTAATTTTTTAAGTATATATTATTAAATATAACCTTTATATATCGCCCTTTATTACGATATTAAATACTCTTTTTATGAAACTATATAACTAAAACTAAATCTATTTATTACTTTACCTATAAAACTTTTTAAAAACAATACACGGACAGTTGAATCATGCCTAAGTATTAAAATCCTAAAATATTTTTTCATAAAAAAATTTAACTTTTTCTGAACATTTAAACTTCTTAAAGTATGCAATCAGTTAATCCAATAATTTTTTAACCCAGAATTGGCCAATTCTCTTCCACGCCGATTGATACATTCAACTGATTTTGAGAACTAATCACGTTTTATGGAACTTTAAGAATAAAACAAATTAAAATTCTCTAAAATGTTTATGTGAGGGATCTGCCCCTTAGTTTTTCTAAGTGTCCGGTACCTGTTATCGCAGGGCAAAGTGTCGTTGTTGATCCCGTCGACTTCCGGTTCCGTCTGGGGGATGCGCCATCGATTGATTCTAAATTTAGCAACTCGGGGAAGGCGCGTTCCTCACAAAAATCTGTACGGATGCATGCAAATCTCCAGATCCGATTTTTCCGAAATCACAAGGGAGGGAAAGAAATCGGAAATGTAATCTGTGCTTATGGAGGAAAGGACACTTTTTTTTCTCCTCTGCTCTCTTGAAAAGAAATACATTATGGCAAAGTTGAAAAAAAAAGTTTGAATGCGGCAGGGAATCTAAAAGAAGATTCAGAAAGTACTTACGACGTTTTCAAAACCAATGACACTTGAAATTTATACTTATTCCTTCATTTAACCTACAATGCAATATATCCTCTTTTGCATTAAGTTTAATATATTCTAAATTATATTTGGTAAAAAAATATAATTATAAAAAAAAGTTTGAATTCATAAAAAAAACATGTTCTTAAAAGCGCATTGGAAGCATATAACACCAAAGATAGTAAAATTTAGACATTTTGCTATTGAAATATGGGACACAGCCTGCCAACATTTCAGCTTCAAGATATATCTCTAAAGGTGAAAACGATAAAGAATTTTGATGAAATCTGAGAAAAAAATTCTTAAAATGAAATCATTAAAAAGATAAATTTCTTTATTTTGTTTGCATCTGAAATGATACTGAATAGAATGCTACTATTTTGTTGATGGGCTCTTGCGAGTATTTTTTTAATTTTCTAAAATATTGAGTAGACTAAAATAAGAAAGAAAATTACTAAAAATTCCCGTCCGAGTTATTTATGAACCAAGTTTTAGATCTTTCTGAGTTTAATAAATTTATTGTGCGTGCGTATGCGAGTACGATCACTCAAAAATGCAAAGAGTGACGAAATTTGATATGTAGATGTAACATCAAAATTTGTATTACATCAAATTTTGATTGAAAACTGATTTATTCTGAAAGCTGCAAATAGGAATCATTGGACCAAATCTATTTCCCGACTGTAATCTCATTTCTTCTCACTATACGAAAACATTACACACGAAACGTGCCATTTCATGCTAGGTATTTATAAAAAGGTTGAGGAGAGAACATTCTGCATTTTTATAGCTCTATAATAGCTCTCAAATTATTTCAGAAAAACTTTATATTTGTCATACAATAGCCATTTTGAAGGCAAACAAATACATTCTCAAATAACACCCTTGAATATTTACAGAGGATTAAGCTAGGTTTGTTATAAAAATATTTTTACGCTATTTTTATTAGTAAAATAAATTTGTATTGTTTGAAAATACACATCCTTATATGTATTAAATTGCTACATATATTATAGAATCAATTCATATAGAATAGATATATAGACAGAATCAATTCAAATTGCTTCATATTCATATGAAATACGACGATACAGATACCTATACATTATCATATGTGGTGGTTAACCTTTTTTTCGAATTGCAATATGTGTAAGGGGCTTGAAAATTAAATTGGTGTGGAACGTTTTAGGTGTAACACATAAGCATCAATTCACTCCAATAATCTTCGCAATGTATAATGCCGGACTTCATTTTGATAAATATATATTTAAATGACATTTGATGTTATGTTCAATATACAAACTTCTTTAACCTTATTCTGCTATCGTTTATCGTAAGAGGAAACTCAAAATGACATTTTGAACAAAATTGCTAAAAGATTTTGCGACTCATTCTTTCATAAGGGATTGTCCACGTGTTTAGAATTGCTCTAAATTTAAAATTTCCTGAGACAATACCCTTATCTGATGTTATAAATACATTCCTCAAAGATAAACTATTCGAAATGCAAATTTTGCCGAATATATTATGATTTAACTGGAGATAATTAAATTTTCTTTTAAGAGGTCATCTCTATATTTTGATACTTAATATCACTATTTTTCTTCTGACGTGTGTACAATGCAACTATTATCATTGCTTAGAGATTTACTAATCTTTATCTCTACTAATAGTAAAAATGAATGTATGTGCGTCTCTGTGTGCTGGCGCTCTTCCTGTCAAACCATTTGATCAAGAACTTGGCACAATACACTTTGAAGCGTGGAAATGTGCACTTTGGAGAGATTTTTGGGAAATTAATTAATCGAAAATTGAGCGAAAGTTTGACTTTTTCTTATAATAACGTTTGGAAATATTACAATACGAAGAGGATTGCCATACCATCTCAAAATTTAAAAAAAGTGTCTTTTCAGTTCGATACAAATTTATTATCGCATAATTTTTTTACGCTTTAATTAATTTTTAAAATATATTTTCTTGTATGTTATACAACAATGTACCTCATATTTGATGTGAAATTCAACTCATTTTCATTTTTGTCACTAATGCATCATAATTTTTTCCCAACATAATTTCAGTCAAGAAATTCCGATCTGGTCTAAACAGTTCAGAGAGAAGACGGCAGATCACCTCAAAATATATCCCTCAGCCTAAATGAATAAAAGTGAGAGCGTGCGCGCGCGCGTGTGTGTGCGTCTACGTGCGTGTGTGTAACATCTTTTAGCAGTTGCGTGGCCGAATAGAAAAAGCTTTTGAAATTTTAAATTCGATTTATTTCATTCCGTGAAGTATATTATGAACATGGTAGAAGAGATGAGATATACGTCAGTCTACATCTCGACACACGAGCAGAGTTCCATTTGGGTGGTTTTTACAAAAAGGATTTTGATAGGGATTTCTTTGAAGCGTGTCGATTTAGGCAAGGGAATTTTAGATATCTTTAAAAAAAATGTGGTAAGCATTAGGGATTTTTCCCCCTTCGTTTAGAGCGAAGGGGAAAAATAAATAAAAAAGTAGAATATGGATCAGGAAATAAGAGAAAATTTTACATTTATTTTAATATGGGTTAAATTAAGATAAAAATTATGAAATTAATTCAGATTATATATATATATATATATATATATATATATTCCTTAACATAAAGTCATGATATATAGAGAAAAATTATGCAGTACAGTGAGCATAAACAAAATGAGATATAACATGCATAAATATCTACAGAGTAAGAAATTAATTACAAAAATACGATATAAATAAAAAGTAAAGGAAATAAGCTGTAAATAAAATAAAAAGAAACTACAGAAAAGAAATAAAGTAAATACATAAACCAGGAAAGAAATAGTAATAAATATGTAGCCGTAAATAATAAATAATTTTGAAAAATATTTAAACCTAATATAACGCATACATTCACGTAACATGATGCGGATATTAGATTATTAGACTTATTTTTTCATATTAAGTAGGTTTCAGTATAAGTTATGCTTTTAATAAATATTTTTGAAAATTTTATCGCACTTACAATTAAAATTTTATTTGGGGATTAAGTAATGTTGAATTTTTTTAAATATATCCATTATCAAGTATTTCTCCTCTTTCCGTGTTGTAAGGAGAAAAATATAGAAATGCGCAGAACGGAATAAGGCTTTTAAAAAAATATGAATTATGTGTCTATAAATTCTAAATTTAAAATATTTTCTGAAGCATCAATTAATATCAAGATACACAAAATTAGAATTTAATTAAATTTAACATTAACTCCAGTGAACCAAATGGTTGTGTAAGATGGCTAGAGGAATTTTAAAGCACAGATGCAATTTTTTTAAAAACGTTTGTAAATCAAGTGCTATTGCATGTCATTCGCTGCTAAACCAATTTTCATGCTTCTTTTATTCTATTTTCATTAGTAGTTTAGTAATTTATATAAATACTTTTCAATTACTAAAAATTTCATAGCATGAAGGCACAGGCTCAGAATTTGTAGGTTACCGCTAACGTAGAAATGAGTGAATGTTCATTAATTAATTCGATACATTTTTGCACTATTAGGTTATTTTTGCTTTTTTCTATTGATTTGGATTTATGGCCTCAGAACATTGTTTCGAGCGTTTGTTGCATAAACGGAATAACTAAGATATTATTCATTGCGTTATAAGGCAGAGTAATCAAGCAAGAAGGAATTACTTTAAATGTTTCAAAAATTATGATATAAATTATGACATGAAAAATTATGATATATTATATAATTCCTTCCAGTAGAACTTTATGTTGTGTAAGTAATTTTAATTCATAGGCGGCAAATAAGCAAATTGTTTATCTATTTCCTTAGAAATACGGAATTTTCTATTAATTTAGTAATGCGTTGCCATTTAATAATATCTTTTATATACACATAAGAAACCCTTCACAGTAGTAATGAGGACATAGCAAAGCATTTATATTAAGTAATAATGCTTTTTGTTTCAATATTTCTCGCTTAAAGTATTAATATAAAAATTATTTTGTTATTTTTATGTGTTTATGATAATACTATAGAAAGACAAGATTCTCATTTTCCACCCTGTTTTTTTAAGTGCTAAAAATTTATTACAAAATGAGCACCTGGTTGGACGAGCTTGACGTCGAGGATCTTCTCGACCTGCGAGTTGTAAGCTGTGATGTGGAAGATGCACTCGGGACTGTCCTGTATGCACGTGATGTTCACCGGCACAAGGTCTTCCGACACCTGCTGCCATCTGGCGGCTCCCGTTGAAGAGCTCACGTGGAAAACCTCCGCCCAGAGCCTACGTCAAAAAACGCACATGTAAGATACCTTCTTGACACAACAAATAAGAAAAACACTACGCAGTTTTAAATAACTAATTTCAAAGATAGAAATTTGCTCCTAAAGAAAGCAGTTCTATAAAGAAAAACCCGATAAGGCAGAAAGGATGGAATTTGCAAATGTGCCATTGGTGCATTCGCCATATAATTTGCTTATATTAAGTGTTTGAAGTGATGAAATTACACTGCCCCGCCACTCTCAAAATTATTCTAAAATTCTATAAAATTATATGTATATCTTTATTCTTTTTTTAATTATCAAATGAGCGATTTCCACACAAATTAGCAATTTTTAGTTCTGTCATATTATAGATTAATAAGTTATGTATTTCTAATATGTTCTATATCAAATTTGTCGAGCTCAAATTTTCTAAAAAATTATACTAGTATTTGGAAATAGAGTAGTATAGGCATTTAAAATTCGTGAGAATTTTAATCAGTTCTTGGGACATAACTTTCAATAATATATAATCATTAATATTTCAAGATAAGTAACTTTAATTGAATTGAAATATAGATTCCCATAAAGGATAAGGAATGGTAGAAGAATTGCTTCTTCTGCTTATACCCACCCTTTGATGCATAAATTTACGGATGTTTTCGTGAAGGACGATTCGCTCATATCAACTTTTAAAAATATATAATATTCTAAAGAAAATGCATAGAACAATTTCTAACCATAAAATGGCAAATCAAACAGATTTCATACATTGAATTTATGCAATAAATACTATGTTAAATTTCAGAATTCTCAAACAAATTTCTCTGATATGATTGCTTGCTTCCAAGCAGAATCATAAGTTTTAGATATTTTCATTTAGTCGCTGTATTTATCTAATACAAGGTTTCATAAATTGTAGGTATGAACCATGTGATCTTGTAGGTATCCTGCGGGTGCTTGAATACTATTACGTAAAGAATAAAGGAAAAGTATACAGTCTTTACCTAATTATAAAATTCATTGCTTCTATTATACATATATTTGTATGTTATTGCCATGAGGTAAATCTGTAATATGTTTATTAGTGGAACTGTGACAAGGAGGACAAGGACAGCACAGAAATTCGTTTAAAGGGGAGAGAACATAAGTGAATTTATATCTTAAAAGCCAAATGCGATAGAGGAGCGATAGAATTTTTACCACGACTTGGCTAATATTTTATTTACTAATCAATGGTGACAACAAGAGAGGAAAAATTTTGACCATGTCCCAGGGGCCACTTTCCACCAAAGCAAATTTCAATGTATGCTTCGTTGTAATTCGAAAATTGTTTAGCAGTTAATCTAGTTTTCGTCACGAGTGGTCCAACATTTGCTCTGTAGACTAGACTGCATAAGTTCGCTTCTTGAGTAATTAATTATATAATTTATTCATCCATAGAACATTTTTGAAAAACAAAACAAAAGTTTATTAAATGATAAAAAGCACTCCTATTTATTCTCTAGGGTCCGTATCGTAGCTTTTGGTACATTTTTAAAAAAATTAAAAATTAAATTATGATAATGCTTTTGTCAGCCATAAATAAAATATGCTTATACATCTAAACTACCCTTGTGCAGAAATGGATACAGTTTGGTCTCGCCAGGAAAGATGTCGCATTTTTCCCTGTATGATACCATATCATTAAATTGTATTTTAGTTCTCCCTCCATGCACATGAGGACTATTTTTATAATTGATTCGACGACAAAGAAAGATCACTTAAGTAAAGGTCTGTGTACTGATGAAAATTTACATTGCTATTTTCTCTGGCTATTTCTTGTAAATAGCCAGAGTTAAAAAAAAAATTTGAACTTTTTTATCCTTGGTTTTTTACACCGTTTTATTATACATCAATTTCTCTTTGCTTAAAATTCATTAATTCTTAAATTTTCATATTTCTATGCATGTGCGTATTTATTAGTCGCCCTTGACATAAACGCTTTTTTAATTGGAATTATTTTTTAATCTAATATAATCTAAAGGGTAATGGGGCTAAGTCATTTTCACGTGATACTACCGCATGTAATAATTCACTGCAGCAGACATTCAGTTTTGAAATCTATTGCTCATCTTGAAAAAGGAAAAAAATAATCAGACGTCACAGAACAGTATAAGACCATATGTAGTTAGATGACCTGGATTAATTTTCTTACTCTTACACATTGAAACTTTTGTTTAACAAGGAAATGAAGGAACTTCATGGCTTCAATTGCGTTTGTTACAAATAAAAAAGAATACTCAAAAATAGGATGTACCAACTGGAATATCAGGGTATTAATAAACATGAATATTCCAACAATTTTAGTAGTCACATCTCGATTTTGCTTGTACAAAATGAGACGCCTTATTTTTAAACAATCAAGAATGTCATCTATTAGTTAAAATAATTGAAAAAAAGTCAATGAGCAGTCCCCTACTTTCAACTACTGCTCTGTTTCGGAAATTTTTATCTCATGATCACATCATCTATGATTACCTGTCCCTCATCATCTTTCGTCTTCGAGAAAACTCACAATAATATTAATTTACTCTACATTCTCTATCAAGAAAACCTTCAATGAATTCCCTAGTCCTACCGTAACAATTTCTCCAATTTCCAATTTGTATGGAAATTTATACTTCCCGCCCCCCACAGATGTATCATCAAAGGTCACCTACTTTCAATACTCTTCATTTTCAAGAGCAATCTCATAACCTCTACTTTACTGCTCATTCTTCGTGGAGAAAACACTAACAGAGTACACTAGCCATAGCCATTTTACCATATATTCCAATTTTTATTTCATATAAAAGTTCATGACTCTTAGATATGCCATCATTAATCTTCTTCCCGCCACCAACCACCTTTTAGTTTTAAGAGATAGTGCAAAATATAGCTCTGACGGAACCCCAATTCTCATCTTCATAGTTTCGAAAATCAGTCCCAACGCTCTATGTTCATTGCGCAAGGAAAATTTTAAATAATATTATCTTTTGCTAGATAGGATATAATCTCAAAGTTTTTCGACATGATTAAATGATTGCTTTTAATGTGTCCAGTGAATAACTGATCGCCGAAGCCTATTAATTTTTAAGCAATTTCAAAAAGCAACACAACAATAAATTCTTTAATTCTGTATTATATATCAAGCCTCATAACTAAATTTTACAATAATGTGTAACATAATTGAAATTCATATAACAAAATAATTGCTAAAAAGCATTGTTTATTTATTTTCTAATTTTCTTTTATCTTATGGGGTAAAAAGTAATGATTACTACTAGTAATGATTACTCAGTTTTCACTGCTTCACTTATAGATTATTCTGAATAAAAAAACTTTATTCTTTAATCTAAAAAATTTTAAAAACATTAGTACGTAAATTATTATGTTTGAAAAATGAGAATTCATATTTCTCATTTTCGATTAAAAAACGTAAAAATGAATGTATGCGTATGCTTAAAATGCACGGACCTAAGCCACGGATCTGAGCCTAGTTTTCTAAAATGAGGTGTGTTTTTTTTTTCCCTTCTTCAGTTGGGAGAAAATGACAAATCGAGAATAAATCTCGAACGAAAAAAGTGAAATAAACAATCACGTTTGCTTATCTATAAGTAATAACTTGATAATAAATAATAATCTACTTTTTTTTAACAAACTAAATTTTAATTTTAAAAGCATAATAAAATTAAGAATAGTGCTAAAGTAACTTATGTAAACTGCTGGAACATGCAATATTTTGAATTTAATTAAAATAAATACGACTATAAAAAGAAATAATTAAAAATAACTATAACTGTGGTAAATACACTTACCAAAAAAAATTCTCAATCAAGTAAATTAATTTAACCATTCATAAATTTGGGCTTTACATAACACGCATCTCCAAAATATCCTGAATTCTAAACAAATTTTTCTCAAATATAAAAAGAGGAAAATAAAAGCAAACGATTTTTATTAAATTCTAAAAAGTATAACAGACGTTGCCAAATTTAAAAAACAGCAAAACTAAAATAAAAATTGAAATGTTTTTACTGATGATTTATTCTAAATTTTCTGAATTATTAGATTTATTTGACTGTCAGTGTCAATGGACTTTTCCTCAAAACTGAGAATAAAACGTGGTTCTGTGAAAACCACAAAAATTTAGCTAAACATAATTTTAATTCTGGAAGCAGCAGCTGTTTAGCATAAAGTTTGACTAATCCGACATTATAGTGTAAAAACTTTAAACAAAAGAGTTCAGCTCATATTATCCATTCTAAAGCATTTCTGGGATAACGGATTTTTTTTTTATTATAAAGCAGTTGATTTAAGAAATAATAATGTATGTTCAATAATATTAATATAAAGGAATAAAGAGATTTCTTTTTAGTACATGAAATAACAATGCATATTCTTAATAAATTTTAAAGTTGTGCAATTGAATGTATCCTTTAATACTATTTATGCTTATTTACTACTTATCCTTTATGCACCAGTTTTTTAAAAATATTATACGTTTCTTTTGAAATATATTCATTATCCAATGCTTCCAGAGATTTAAAATTTTGAATTTAAAATTAATTTTAAAATTAAATTTAATTTTTTGAATGCTAAACAGATAATTTTTTTCAATACTCATTAGGTTTCAGTAATGATAAACACATTGAATTTTTGCCATTCGGTCCAATTATTTCTAGAGCTTTACTAAGTATTGATTATATGAACGAATGTTTAATGTTTTCAGATTGTTAATTGATACTTTATTTGTGCACCTGCTTTTATTTAATAACTAGCCGCCTTTGGCGACCAGCCGGTTCGCCAATCTTAATGTTCGTTAAAATTTTAATAATTAAATATTTTATGCAATTCCTACTTTAATAGCTTCTTCATCAAAATATTTTAAAACTTCAAATTTTGATTGTCATATAATTCATTCATAATATTATAAAGGCCTTCAGTTATAACGTAATATGTATCTCTCTAATTTTCTGTTAGCACCCGTAGAATTTATGCTTTAAATTAAAATGGAAAGAATTAATCTTCAATTAATATAATAATATTTTTTACTGAAACAAAGCATTTTTTTTTTATAATCTGATTACTGAAAATAGAGTCACTCAGCGTTTAAATTTTATGGCCACTAAAGAATATCTTTTTTAATTTATGTAATATCTCAAGAATTTGTCAACAAAATTTTCTTAGATTCATCATGAACAGATCGATTCATTAACAATGTTTAATTTTAAATGCATCAAACGCTAAGAAAATAAAACGAATCGTTTAAAATAAACGGTTGAAAACAGGTTTTAAAAAAAACTACTTAAAAAACGATGTACTTAAAACTATAAGCATATACAAAAAATATATAACTAACATAGATACATTTTAATTACAAAAGCATACAACGAACCTAAAAATAATTTAAATCCAGTCCGCATCTGTTGATAATAATTTTCAACACAATGCGGAATTCAGAATACAATGCGCATGCGTGAATTTTCAACTCCAGTTACGTAACGCAAATACGTGATTTTTTTTCTACGCCAGTTGGGGTTAACACTATGCGGATTAGAAATTTTTAATTTCCTTTATTCTGTTTTATTTTAATTCAAAAGTACTTCAGAATGAATCTGAAAGATCGATTCCTTAACAATGTTGAATTTTAAATGCATCAAACATTAAGAAAATAAACAGAATCGTTTGAAATAATCCGCCGAAAAATATTAATCCTAGCCTCATTACTGTTGGGAGAAAAAAAACTGAAGCCTTACTCATTTGGCGGTGGAGAAAATGGAAGATTTTTTTTGGCGGGGAAGTTAGTTTTTAATTAATAATTAAAATTCTAATTAAAAATTCGAAAAAAGGAACCCCAGGTGCACATTCCCAACCTCCAAGGTATACATGTACCAAATTTGGTAGCTGTAGGTGAAACGGTCTGGCCTGTAGAGCGCCAACACACACACACATTGAGATTTATTATAAGTATAGATAAAAGCAGATGCACTGATTTTGTAGAATTCATGAAAAAAATTATGTAATGAGTAATTTTTTTTATTTATTTTTGAAACTACAAGGTATATTTACAGCTCTTATTCCATTTTTTACAGTGCAAGATACAAGGTATTAGATACACTAAAAGGTACAATATATTATATCTTATCGAGATCAAAATGATAATTCTTAATTTTCTAGAGAAATTGCTATGTAGGCGCTTTACCATATTCTGCATTCTAACTTTATTCCTTCCTACGCACCTCTTTAATGATAATAACTATATGAAATTATAGCAGAAATCAGAGCTTCAGTAGTTAACTTATAAAAACTAGATATTTAAATAAAACAGTGGACAAAAAGAATAATAAAATTGATGAAACGAGATAAAAAAAACGAAATAGAATCTCCAAGAATATTGAATTCAAAATGGTAATCAAACGCATTCATAGTTTAATATTTTTACTCGAGGAGCAGTTTTTATTTCGGGCGGAGATTCTCTATCTCCCACTTTATCTTTTTGTTACCAATTCATACTAATTTGCTATAACTCTACTTGATTTCACATAATTGTTCCGCATTGATAATTCTAATTACTGATATTATAAACTGGGTTGATTGTTTCGTTTTTTCAATAGCACGTGGCATCTAACTTAATTTTTTTTTATCGAAATTAAATTTATCACACATAATTTATTTCTACAAAAGGTACTAGATATATGGGGATGAAAAATCCCGGATTTGAAAGCGAGTTCCAACTACCCTGAGGGAAGAAGTACAACAAAGGTGATGGTGCTGTGTTGACCACATCCCGATGACTAGCCCTTACTTCTCACTAGAGAGTTGTAATGTATGCATATATAATATGTATAGGTGATGCCCATTTTCTATAGTATCTATATTACTATTTTTGGGACCTAGACATTCAAAGACATGGATGCCCAAACGAAGCCCCATCGTTATCACATAAAATTTTGATGTTGGGAATGCATCCTGGAAGTACCTGGATGAGAGGATGTCGTAGAAGTAAGCAAACTTTCAGATCCCTTTGGAACATAATAATGGTATTGTGATTAGTTAATTGAATAATCATTCATGGAGGGACGTACCTCCTGAAACTTTTCCGCATGACGTGGACCACATAGGTCTGATAGTAAAGGTTCAACTTTTGAAATGGAAGTTTTCAGTTTCGAAGCCCAATTCCACCAAAGAAACGGTAAGTGAGCATGGTGCACATTAAATCCATCGAGGCGCAAATATCTCTCTTATATTATGGAGTGTGAGTTTGGAGAAGGGGTTTTCGGTTCAGATATTGCCCTCGTCAATTAATTTCGATTTAAAGTTACAAAATTCATTTCAAAATAGGCCGTACTGCTTCGAAATGGGACACAAATATAATTGAAATAAATTAGACTAACACCAAGTAATAAAGTACTCCTAGTGGGACCCTTTTTACATAATTCACACTGTTCATCTAGTCTATTCATTCAGTATCTTTTCATATCTTTGCAATCGATTTATAATTCATCGTTAAGCAGACATTTAATCTCCCTAGCGTCGTTTCAGATTGGAATGGCTGACCTTATCATAGACTTCATGTTCACCTGATACAATTCTTCTTTGTCCTTTCTTTTGGTATTAAACGAAAGAAAGACCCTTGCCACATTTATTTCTGTGTTTCACCACTAAAACACTGAAAGCCGAGATAACGGATTATATGTCTACTACTTGTATCCGTATGTTGACCAAGAAACCCTTGTTGACCCTTGGTCAACATACGGATATGGACATGTTGGCCCCTTTCAAACTACAAACGATGATATTTGCCAAGAAAATTATTCTCATTGCAAATCCGATCATAATATTTACAACTCAGAAAGATAAATATATGTGTAATGTAATTATAATAGTTTTTGAGCTATACATTTTTGTAATCAGAAAAAAAAAACATTGTGCTCAACTCTCTTTATCAGCACGCAATCCAAAAAATTAAACACGTAACTCAACTGCATGAATCATTCAGCCTCTTTTCTCAAAGAGTGTGCAAAAATCCGTGACGTCCAGCCAGCGGTGAGTCATTTCTGGACCGGAATGACACAACTTCTCACGTATCCATCGATCTCGCCAACAAACAGCAGAAAAGGAAAACGGAAGAGAGGGAGCTGGTCACGTCTGCAGCAGCCTCTTTATCACGTCCACCCCGGCCGCATACCAAGTGGTTGTTCTCCTCTAAATCTGCTTCCCCACCCCTTTGTCAGCACTTTTATTTCTTGCGAGGAGAATCGGACAGAGAAATTCTAGAAATCGGTTCTCGCAAAATCGTGGACGAGGTAAAGTAATCTGCCAAAATAGAAAAGAAGAGGTTGGTAATGCGTGATATCAAAGGATGCTCTTGACTTTGAATCTCTGCGGAAAGGCTAACTAACTATAAGATTCCTTTAAAGAAATCCTAAACAATTAAATTTCCTTTCAGCAATGCGATTAAAGCATCACACAGAATTTTCTCAATGATTTATTAAATAAATAAAAAAAAAACTGGTTAAAATGGTATACGAGATACGAAACAGGGAGATGAACTTTCAGAAACATTTATAATAATCTATATACTTGAGATAGTTCGCAAAACCAACGAATCAATCTCCCAGTCTCAATCAATGGTCTTATTTTATAAATTTTTGCTTACTATACCCGATTATATCATCAGTGGTTATTCACCTCCAAATTCGGGAAAAATTCAAAAACCTTTTTGTTATATGAATAAAATGTGTCGATTTATCCTATTTTTTATTTCGTATAAAAATTCATTAATCGTCTGAATACGTCATCATGAGTTGTTTGCCGCCTATCACCTACCATTTTCAAGAGATATCGCAAAATAAAACATAGGAAGAGTTAACATTCTCCAGTTTCTCATTTGAAATTAAAATATGATAATGAATCATATCAAAATGAATATACTCTACGTCCAAAATTAATAGTATCACAATAAATGCACGAATAATATTGCAGTAAAAACATAAATAACAAACAATGGAATCTGAATATAAAAGGGAAAAAAAAGTATTCAGTGAAAACCATTTTCGATTTCTACACAGCGAATCTGAAATGATGGGACAAACTTTAAGGTAGGTCAGAAATGGCTTACTGGAGACAAGGCTAATATAGATGTCGTCGGCACTATTCCGTGAGATCATTGGAGATAATACATGTGTGTGTGTGTGTCACTTTTTTAAGCTTAAATTGATAAAAAGATGATATATAGTGTTATGCCCCTGGGCCATTTGCTAGGCAAATGTTAAAGACAGATGGCGAAAAAAATCCTACAATAACCCCAAGATCCAATTACTCTCACTACGCCATTGTAGATCACACATCCAAAAACAAATCATTTTTGTAATAGTTGAGAAGTTTTTGTAACAAATACGAAAAATGACTGCTACAGGGGATTCTTTGTCAGCGAATCAAATAAAGAAAACGGATACATCAGACAAAGTGTGCAATAGAGTTCATGGAATGTGAATTTTCAGTGGAGAAAAATTTCATTTGAAAGAATAACAATATCCAAATTTTGCATAATTTCGGATGGCTATTCATTTAAACATATACGGAAAGTAATTCTTATATTATTAATATTACTTACAGATTAAAATGATGTGTATTAATCTGTTATTCCTATGAGTAAACTAACCGAAATTTTAGCAAAGTTGACAGTGAAATTTGTATGCCTAGGAAGCATAAAGTTGAAAGCAGTTTCCTTAAAATAACTTTTATTGATTACTGGAGCAATCAATAATATGTTAAATATTAAAATCAAAGCCCAAATTAACATTACCAGACCTTGGTCAACAGATTCCAAACATTCATCTTTTCTATCTAACATTTAAAGGAACTGAAAGAAACCATCTTAAAATGATGAAGCAACAAACTAGTTGCACACAGCTAACTACTCTTCCACCTCGCCCGAAGAGCTTACACCACTTCTGATATTCCGTTTAAATATACCTTACGTGAGGCGAGTTTAAATAGTAGCCAAATTTGCATTGCAGTTGCTGCCAACCACAAATCACGAAACTTGCAAAAAGGTCGGGTTCGAATCGGTTTGTTTACTTGAGATCATGTACGGAATTGGAAAAACACAAGGACACCATAAAAATTCGGATCCGAAATAAATTTCTGTATGGATCTTTTCTAAATGTCCAACAATATGCGGTTTATAACAGTTTTATATTATTCTATTATATATGAATCATTAAGGTAATTCCAACCTGTCTAAGCATTCGTATTTAATGAATAAGATGAACTCCAGCTTTAACTATTCCAACAAGTTTGATATATTGAATAGTGATGAAACCATTTCCCTAGATCAAAACTGAAATTCCAGTGAAACTTTAATTCCCATAACAACAACTGGCTCCAACTACCTTAAAGTGGACTAATTCTGAATCGTTTATCTTAGAGAATGTGCTCAAAACATAGAGACATAGAGAATGTGCTCAAAAAAAAGTTGAAGAATAGAACAGGCTCATGAAATGAGAACAGTTACCAAAAGCAGAAACAACACCAAACTCACTTCCAACAGCAGATCCTCGGCACTTTTCTATTTTTTTTCTGATAAAATACATAAGAAAAAGTTTTAATTTTCATTATCACAATAATAGATGGTATTTATAGAAGTATAAAAGGCGTTATCGTATACTTATACTATTAAGAATTTATATTTCATTAACCGCATTTTCACACTTTATGCTTTTTACCTATTTATTTTATTTAATTCCCTGATCTAATCCTTCTAACAGTTTTTCGTATTCTAGTGAAATGAGCAGAATTAATCTTAACAAAGCATTCGCGTATATTTTCAAATATAGGAGTTATCTCATCCCCCATTTAAAATTATGTATCTTGGGCACAGTCTGTGAGCATCAAGAATGCCCAGATTTTTATTTTCAGAGTTCTGTGAAAGTTGCATGCTTCATAGTATATTAAAGAAAACTTGTATTTGTGTATTCGCAGCATATCATTGGTAAACAATAGTTACGAAGAAGAGCGTATTAACGATCGATTTTTGATGTGTACTTTTTTTTGGGCGATTAGCGCTAATTGTTGTAATACTTTCACGTATACTCTCAAATTAATGTCTAATATTAACCGCATTCCAGTATGAACAATAGTAGAGCATATAAGCATGAATATTTCGCACTTTAATTGCTGGGATGCGTTTAATATACAAATATCAGGAAACCTAATATATATTTTGAAACCTTTCTCCGATTGATTGAAGCCTAAATTAGATATGGAACTATAATTGTAATCACAAGATCACATACCAAATTTCATTTAGTTAAATCAATGTCTCAAGTTTCGAAATGTCGCATTTCCATGCATGTGAAAATACAAATATACAATCGACTCTTTGAGATATTTAGTTCAATGGATCGGGATGGATATGGATATGGATCTACACATAAAATGCTAAAATTATGAACATAACCACATTTCATTCACCTAAGTTATTGAGTTTTTGAATTATAGCTTTTATATTCATACAAAAATATACATAGACAAACGGTCATCTCCTTGATGAATTTGGTATTAACTTCGATAAGATGTACAGGTTAGATGTTTAAGCTGTACACTCAATTTTATCTATCTATCTCTTTATATTTTGTAGTATCCAATTGTAATCGTACAGATGGACAAGCAATCTTCCTCTGAATGGATTTCGTTCGAAATTTTACAAAAGTCTGCTAATTTAATGTAACACCAAATTTCATCCATCAATTTCAAAACATTTTCGCATTATCGTGTTTACAAAACAGAAAGACATAAATCCAAAAATATTTATCCGTTTCAGAGAGATCTCGAAATGTGGAGATTCTTTAAAATATTGGATTTAAATTTTCGACGATTACAATGATGCCGTGCCCGCGTTACCATGGAAAGGGGTGCAGTAGCTTCTGAGGGTAAAGACCCCTGAGCACCCGAGGGCAGAAGTCTGACTCCTAGCTCATGAAACTCACACACATTCGCTTGCACAACCCCTTTTTACAGGGGGGCACATTCACACACCTCACAGCGAGAACACA
Source organism: Argiope bruennichi (assembly GCF_947563725.1). NCBI lineage: Eukaryota > Metazoa > Arthropoda > Arachnida > Araneae > Araneidae > Argiope > Argiope bruennichi. The sequence continues at coordinate 66,808,216 of NC_079154.1, forward strand.
GATAAAGAACAACCATGCCCGAACCGAGATTCGAACCCAGGACGCCTCGTTCACTAGGAAGACGCGCTACCCCTATGCCAGGACTCCGGCTACGATTACAATATTTTCTCTTTATATACTTTATGTATGAAAAAGTAAAAATGATTTTATTGGAACCTGTCCTAGCCTTTAAGTATGCCGTGATTTTAGAATTATTTGTCAAATATCAACTGCACATGGTTTGGGACCAACAGAGTACTGAAAATGCACGTCATTGCAATATTTATAGACTTTGATTTTTTTTTAAATTATTTTAGTACATTACAAAATATGCAGTTGTTATTTCTGTATTCATAGATTCAGAACGCGAAATTCTCAGTAAGTATACGAAATCAAAATGTATATATGTATATCTTGTTTATATGAAATGCTATTTATATATTTTGATTTGGTTTTCTTCTTCCACCGAAAAAAATATGGAAATTTATAATAGTATTTGTAGAAGATGGAATATTTGAATAAAAAGAAAAATTTGTAAACAAATCTGTAAAGCAGAATATATATAGAGAAATGAAAATAGGTTAACTCAGAGTTTCTACATTTTTTTTTGTTAGGAAATGCATTATTATATAGTTTTGCCATTATTATCTCTATTTAACTATCCTTACCACATTGATTTTTATTAACTTAGGTTGCAGTGAAAGTTGTTGAGAAGTAACTGTCACGAAGCTTAAATAGAATTTAAAACTTTACTTTTCAGATGGCGATTTATGCTGTAAATAAACATTAGGGCTGACGTTATTATTTTTAGTTCTGCATCGATGATCAGAGACAGATGGACCACACAAAAGAAGTAACTACATGATTAAGATTCGTTTATTGAAACTGAACATAAAAGGAATAATGGAAAGATATAATCATTGGTAGATACACTATGACTATCGAGTTAAGTCGGTTCATTTCATTTACTAAATAACTAATTAAAAATATTTCATATTTTATTTTCACATAATCACATTTCAAGGATTTAATTTTTTTTAATTTTTTTTTTTTTAATTTTTTTTTTGTACTTTTATATTATCAATTATTCAGAATAAAGTATTATTGGGAATTTTTGTTTTCTCGCTAACAGTTACAAATCAGCCATTCCTTATTAGTTTACTCCTAATAAGATATTAAATCAAAATACTCTACATAATTTGAGCCACTTGAAAAGGAGGCAACTGCCTGCCTTAACACAAATTCCACCGCATAAATGCAAGATGTTACAGAAATATTATGTAATACTGTAAACATCGATTAAATAAGAAATAGCATACTTTTGCGAGTCTGTAATGTTGCTTTCCAGGTCAGATGTTCCATTGTAGGAAAGATAGTTTTACGGTCAGCTCTATTGGATGCTGATCGGATGTCGGATTAGTGATACCCGGGTTTAACGACCGTTTGGCGACGAATTTAGTAACTTTGGCGATAAAATGGATGAGGAATCTTCACGAAGTCTAAACCGAAGTCTAAACCGAAGTCTAAACCGGCAGTCTAAACCGAAGGCAGTCGTATAGTGTGTCAACGACGAATTAATTGGACCAGTCCAGCCAAGTGCGAGTGAGGCTCAAACAATTAGTGGGTTGATAATTGGTATCGTACGTATAGTATGGAATCGTCAGTTGCTAAAGTGAGGAGATAGTGGAGAATAGCAGGTGTTTGGCAGCACCTTAGTATATAAGTACGCGGATTCCCTCCTCCTGATGATTTCTGTCTGGCCATTTTGTGTTCTGTTGTGGTTACTTACTATCAATTACTACTTGTGGGCTACTATTTGTTGTAAATGCAGCTGTGTATTGCTTGTGCACGTTTCGGCTGTGCATTTATCGTTTGTGTATTTGTGTCTTCTTGTTAATAAACGTCGTTATTTGTTATTGAGGCCTGTTGGCTATGCAACACCATACACCCACTATAAACGAACTCGTCATTCAAGTTTAGCGGGATAATTTCCTTAACAATACATACAAATAAAAGGAGTAAGAAATAAATAACAAAGAATACGGAATGAATAAAATTTTAAAAAAACAATAAGCAATAGGTAAAGCAAATATATAAAAAGGTGTAAAGCAAATACGTAGGTAAGAAATACAATATATACAATAGAAGAAAATAAATAATTTTGAGAAGTGATAAAACTAGTAGAAGAAAATAATTTTAATTTAAATATTAAAATAAACTTAGATAAAAAAATTAAAAAAATAATCAAGGAAATAAAGTGAGAGAAAAATGAGTAGAGAACAAGAAAAAAAAGAGTAGAGATAAGATAAATTCTTATCTAGTCCAAAATGGTGTGCAACAACTGAAGAAAAACTATAATGTCGCTTTCAGTGAGAAGAAATGCAGAGTCAAAAAAGGGAATAATGAGGTTGATCCATTTGGTTGAGTTCAACTGTCATGGATAGGTAGACAATTTTTTCAACGTGCATTCTTACGATAAAGCAGAATGAACATAAAAGTTTTGATGCGTAAATTTTTCCAGGTGGAGTCTTTTTCTTTTATTTTACCAGATAGAGCATTTTCCAAGGTATTTTCAATTGAGTTTTCTATGTGTCTTCAGACACATGTTGTTGGTTTATTAAAGAGCGAAGCCAGTTGTTTTCCAAAATTTTTATTATTGATATAGATCTGATTGATATTAAAAAGTTCTTTGCTATCTTGTTATTTTAATACTCCATTGATTTTTTTTTTTCATCCAGAGGTCTTTTGTTTTAGTATCCCATCTTCTATGTCTGTTTACAATTATCTTTTTATTATAGAATTTTGTGTGAGGAAATGGTAATCAATTAGTTCTTTTGTAGATGCTGTTTTGGCTAGTTCAACCGCTGGTTTATTTTATTTATAAACAAAGGGGACTTTTCTCCGAATAAAATGATGGAATGCTCATAAGAATTCTTGTGTATTGCTAAGTACTTTCTCATCGAGGAACATTATAGAAAAATAATATTTCGACTAGCATAATGTATTTTCACATTAGTAAATCAATATTTACTTAGGGACGGCATGGCAAATATGATATCTATGCATAGATACTGAAATAGTCTGTGTGCATATCTATCAATATTTTATAATATATGTTAGATTGTAGAGTATTCGGACGACATCCAACATAAACTCTGCCTATTCTCTCTATTATCTGAACATCCACTCCTCATAATGAAAAATAATGAAAAATTCAGTTTTCACTATTTCCAAAATTAAAAATATGAGAATGAAGAACGTCGATTGATTTGTATGATAGAATCGGATGGATTCCATCGTACAAATCAATACTCTTCTTTAATTCGGGCATCACAGTGATTAAACTACATTATTATTTGTAACTCATATTATATATATTTAAAGTGCAGGGAAAGCACAATTTTTTTTAATGATAACTAACATGCTAAAACTATTATACTAATATATATATATTTCTTTTGTTTATTATAAACAGCTAGAGGAGACAAGACGACACTGTCTGCAGAGCTCGCTGTGGCCTGGTGGTAAGGTCTGGTCTTGTGAGCCGTAGGGTTTCAGGTTCGAGCCCCGATTCCACCGAAGAACCATCGTGTAAGGGGGTCTGTTGCACGTTAAATCAGTCATGCCAAACGTCCTACCGCTGGTGTGGTGTGGAGAGGGGGGTACCAGCTCAGGTTTCGTTCTCGTCATCTGACCGTGGTTCAAAATTACGAGGTCCGTCCCAAAATAACCCTACTGTTGCTTTACAACGGGAAGTTAATATAACTAAACTGAACTAAAAAGGCACTCTCTACATTCATAGTTCTGTGTTTTATTATTACAATAATTGAGCGTAAAATTTAAAAATAAAATAAAGGAATCAATCCTAAAATATTATCACGCTATGATGTTTCGGCCTTAAGATTCGAATAATCTTTTTTCTTTTCTCGACCATTAAATGGGTGAAATTTGGATATGGTTTCTACTCAGAATTTATAGATTTCTGTCATAGTTTGATCGAAATCCACTCAGGAGTATTCTACCTATTCAGGTATTTATTTGAATGTAAGTTCATACGATAATTACAAAATGAAGAAAGCGAGATGGATAAACTTCGGCAATCAAATTTAATATTTGAAGTGCAGATATATATCAAATTCTAAATAAATCTATTAAGATGTTGACCGTTTGTCGGTCAGTATTTTCACAAGCACGTAAATGCGATAACTCAAAAAAAAAAAAAAAAAAACTCAAAATAAATACAAATCATAAAGAGGTAGATAGATAAACTCTACTTCACATAATTAAGATTTAAAATGTAAGTTACCAAATTTGTTATTAAGTTGACCGCCTACTGTTCATACTTTCTCACACATAAAAACGCAGTAATTCAAAAAATCAGTGACTTAAATAAATGAAATTTGGTATGTGATCTTATGATTATAACTGATATTGTATGCATAATTTTGGTTTAAACCGGTTGGGAAATAACGTATACAAATTACATATTTGATTTTCTGGTAGCTTATGTATTAACTGCGTACCAGTGATTGATCATCAAAAAATAGTAAAGAAATAATAAAATAAATAAAAAACACCAAAAGTCACAAGTTAGATTCACGTCGAGATTTATATTTCGTAACTATTGTTCACTAGGCAATTAATGCACAAGTACCGGATTCCTTTATTATATTAAGAAGCACACAATTCTCATGTGAGGTACTCTGGAAATAATAATCTGACTGCTCCTGGTGTTTACAGCCTTGTTCAAATCTTGCAAGATGAGGAGGGATAACACCATTATTAAACAAGGCACGAGAAAGTTTTGAAGAAACCACTCCCATTTGTTAAATTTATAGCAAGCGATATTTCAAAGGAAAAAAAATAAAAGCCTGATCATTTTGCATCTTATAAAGTACCATCTAAATACGATCTATAAGCATCAGACGATCATAACAAATATTTTTTCTCAAAAAGACCTGGTGATTTTGATCTTAAATATTTTTATATTTACTATTCATTTCATCCAATAGTTTATAAAAACCTTGACAAGTTTAAAGATGTTTAATTATTGAAGATAAAATTAATTAAAAACTTCAAGATAAAAAAAAAATCCTCACTCCTCAAGAAACAAACAAAGAAAAAATATGAAAGCTAAAATTAAATGCAGGTGCATACACTCACATTCATACACATTTATTCCCTTGTTTTGTTTCGCTTTTTAAACATACTGAATCACTCGATCGAAAAATTAGAATGTTTGCCAGTCAACCCATCTGTTACAAGAAACTCTACTCGAAAAGATTCTATTAAACAACTTACTTTATCAGAACAAAAGGGAAAAATAAATAAATGGAATTTTTATAACAAGGAAAATCTATTTAGATTATGTTCTTTCCTTTCGAACGCGATAGGCAGGTATCCTTACTTATAATAAGTGTTGTTCGCAAACAAAAACAAGATTACAAAAAAAAAAAGGAAAGAATCTTTTAGCTTTCCTAAATTTATCTCTCGAATGCATCGAAATATCCTTCCCCCAGTTTTTGAGCTTCATAATTAGTATCGATTTTAGAAAAGTCGTTTTTCAGCTACGAGAAAGGTTTCTTTTTTCTTCGTGCAAGCAATTCTTTACCCCTTGGTTATTTACTCTTGTTAAAAGTCAGGGAAGAAGAAAAAGAGCGATGATAGGAGGGGAAAAAGAGAGGCAACTCTAGCAGAGGAGTTAGCGCCATCTTGCGGGGCCGGGAAGAAGCGATGAACAGCAATCAAAATTAAGGCTACAACAGCTTGCGAAAAAGTGAAAGCCAATAATGAGACTCGTTTAAGAAATGTGCTAGAATTCTGCTCTCAAAAGGATTGCTGTCTTTTATCATTTTTCTAGGGAAAGGAATTTTCCGGAAGAAATTGGCATCATTAAAATGTTCCTGAAATCGATTTTCATAAAATCTTTCTCTTTTATGCTAGAAGGTGCCAGATTGCGCAACGGGAGCTTAAAACTGATGGATTATATTTGTAAGAATCCAGATTAAAGTTTTAATTCTATATACAGGAAGTCTACGAATTTTCTAATTCTGGAAGAAAGACTTCGAATTCTCGGATTCTCAGAGGAACTTCTGTGAATTAGAGAATCTTCTCGAATTCTCAGAATAACTTGTTGTTTAGAAAGACTTCCTCGAAAAAAATTCTAATTTTGAAAAATTTAATTTTGTTTCTTTTTTTTTATATAAAAACATAAGTTGGATTGTAACAAATAATTGAAATAAATTTGGAGCAATCGGGAAAAATATTCCTTAAATAAAAGTATATGATTTTTTTTATTATTTTATTTTGTAGGATTTTCTTCATTCCTTCATATTAAACGTAAAAATTTTATAAAAATTATTATTATATATATATAAAGCGAATATTACATATGAAAAAAGAGATAGTGGAAAATTAAAAAATTAAATTAAAGTATCGTCATGCATGAGTTATACAAAAAGTACCAGGCAATGAAATTCGATAACAATTTAAATCCTTTATAAGTAATTTTTGCATTATAAAAATATAATGAATTCTATTGCCTAAACAGAAAGTGTTCCTAAAATTTATCATTAGGAAAAATAGCGGCATTAAAATTAAATTTCAAAACAGTTATGGAAAAAGAAAGTTTGCATACTCAAAAGTGCGAAAACAAGCTGGCAATTAAAAATATTAGAATTTAATACCGAATTCAAAAATTTTTAATCTAATTTTTAAAAAAAACTGAATAATATTCAATACAGTTGAAAATAATATTAAAATTATATGATTCACTTAGTTTTATGGACGGAATTTATTTACAATGAAAAACAAATTAAACTTGTAATTACGAAAGCCTAGATTTTTGATATATATATATATATATATAAAAATTTAAAGTATCGAGTTTATCGGTAATCAAATCAAATCAAATCATATTATTCGGTAAGTTTATCTTTCATATAGGAGAGTCTTAACGTTTATTGGAAGTATTCCGACGGTGAATAGTAGTCTTTATTTCCTTCTAAGGAGAATGGTTCCTTTGTAACCATTGTTAAGTAGAAGTATACCAATTTTAAACAGACGACATATGCCTGATATTTTTTTAGCTATTTAGTAATATGTTTTAAAGGTTAGAATACTATGGTTTGTACTCTGTTTACAAATGTACAAGAAATTCGTACTCTGATCTGCATTTAACAATTTAAACTTTACAAAAGTTTTAAAAGCATAAGATAAGATCTAGTTTCTTCGTAAGATGAAACTAGATGTAAGATGAAGTTAGAAACTTCGTAAGATGAAGAGCAATTTTTCTCAATGCCACAGAATAGAACTGTGACATAACTCCAAGATTGAAACGAGTTTTTAGTTTAATGGTTACATAGTTTTGCTCGAATGTCCTTTATGATCAAGATAACTATATTCAATCAATTCATCAGAACATTGAATGGGTATTAGACATGCCCATGTAGGTAGAGCAAAATAAACCTTTTCTTCCTTTTCTGATCAATTACAGCAAATATTCGTTGAGATAGATTAAATTTAAGAAGAAAACTTGGAAAATCAGTACCTTTAGACATTTTTATAAGGAAACTGATTGTAACAAAGAATAGATAAAATAGTAGAAAATTGTTACAAAGACACTGTAAATGAGATATGTAAGTATAGCATATATAATATAAGACCAAACTAATGCATTCGCTTAATATTAGTTTTCTCGTCTTCCGGATTTCTCCGAATTGAAAAAGAAAATAGAGAGAGGACTTCCGGAAATTTCCATGCACACTTCTTAGAAAACCGTTATCCCCCATCCCCTCCTAGCTCAAAATTGTAATGAACACCAGAAGTGTTATTATTTTTATTTCTAGAAACACGCACATGAAAGTTTTCTGATTTTTAATATAGTAAAGAAAACTGAATGAAAAAATCGGACTCTTATTTTTAACTGAAATTAAACTGAATGCTAACTTTATCTGAGACAAAATCCTAATTTTAGTAACAAAACTTCATATCAAATTTCATGCATTTGTATAAGTAGTTTTGTTTTGAAGTTATTTTATTTGCATCCATTCGAAACTATAGACTAACAGAGATTAACCCTTTGACGGATTTAATTCAAAATTTTAAAATTTTAAAAATTTCTAAAGTTTAGATTTTAAAACTGTGGTCCAAATTTCATTTGTCTAGTTGCTACATTTTTGAGTTATTGTGCTTACATTCATGCCGAAAAATAGACTGACAAACGATCAACATCCTGATGGATTTAGTTCCAAATTTGATGCTAATCTATAATTTAAAAGCAAACTCAGTATACTAAATTTTATCTATCTAGTTTTTGTATTTATATTGTTTATAAACAAATTAACATAATTTAGGACTTTTACAAATTTGAAACGTAGAGTAATCAACATTTTTTTTTTTTCGAATACATGCAATACTTGAAATAATCGAGAACCATAGCAGTAAAACCTTTGAATAAATCTTATTGAATTGTAATATTTTGTGCGACTTTGTCTTCTGTGTAAAAGTGTTCAGATCCCTTAATGCAACATGATATCGTATATTATATACACTTTTTATGCATATCTAATGGTTTTGAATGTTCATATGAAATAAAAATTGATTATTAGATAGATTTACGATGCGCATTTTTTTAAAAAAAGGAGATATGTGATAATTATTTTTAATATTGATTCGTCTTATGCTGCAATTTATAATAAAAATGTAAAGATATTTCTGTGGATCATGCATTAAATGAAGTTGAAAGTCAGGTTTGATTAAAGCAAACATTTTACAGGACCTTTTTACACTAGTTTTTCAATATATATAAAACATTTCGCCGCAAATTTACCATGTCTTAATAAGAGAATGTGTGAAGAAACTGGTGTGAAAGATGTCATGACAATATTGTTATGGAAATTTTCAGTTATTTTCAGAAAATGAGAAGTTCAAAAAATGGATAGCGGATAACGACACCTCATTCAATTGTAAAGCATGAAACATAGGTAACCAAAAATAGCTACACCGCCCCTTCTTAAGCTATTCGGATAAACTGAATGATCGAAATACTTCGATAGTACAGATGGAAACTATCCTCAAAATCTTCACCAGCCATGATGCAGCCTTTCCCGTAGGAGACATGTCCTATCGAAGGAAGTGGATGAAACATAAGTAACAAAAAAGTGGGTACTCCTTCCCTCCTTTAGATATTCAGATAAATCGAATGCTTGGAAAGCGTCGGCAGCGTATGTGAAAACTACGTTTAAATCCTCAGAGTCATCATCAACCACGATATAGTCCTTCCTGTAGGAAGCACGTCCCGTCATCAGTAAGTTATGGATGATGCATAGGTAAGAAAAAACATCTGAAGTGTGCATAAGATGGAACTTGCAGAAATGAACAACACAAAAGCGAGCTACAAATTGTTATGAAAGAACCATAACAGCATAAATCACTCAGTAGGCAGCTAGAGAACTTGCTCCGCGGTCAATTCTCGAAAGAGAGAAATCCCTAGATTTAGTAAGATCCTCCTTTTAAATAGTCTCTGGGACAGCTATAGTATTTTCATAAAGGATCATTAGCTATTGGGTCCTAATTGAGATATTTCTATGATTCTTGTCTATGATAAAGTCTTCAGCTTTGTCGTCAAATGGTCATCATAGCCTGGAACATTGGCCTGATATTTATTCGGTATCCATTAACTTCCTTAGTATGAAAGCAACTACACAGGAAACGCAATATTGTAGATTCATAAAAATAAATATTTTTCTTCACCAAAGAAAGAAAGATAAACTAAATATGCCAGCGAAAATTAAAATCAGACAGAGTTTATTTCCACATTATGAAGCGTTTTGTAGAAATTATAGTAAAAATTATCAAGCATGCGTCTGTTACAGTAGATGCAATTTTTATAATTGGAGCTAAAAAGTAAGATGAAAATAGGCACAGAATTATTTTATGGAACTAATGAAATAAACATAGTATACATAAAACATATCTGATACATCTAAAACCAAGGTCTTCACCAACAGCCTCTTAGTTACAGCGGACCGCATTTAGATATGATGAAACTCGTGTCAAGTTGGTAGTAAAATGTTAAATCTGAAAAAGAATTCACTGTTTTGCATTCACCAACTGCAAAAAAATAAAAGTCCTCCAAACCTCACTCTCATGCAAAAAAGAGAAAAGAAAAGTAGTCCATCCCTTTCTCGCTGTGAGTTAAATCTCCACGATAACTTTTCGCTTTGCTCGGAAAGAGAAAATCCTTTCCTTCACCTCATCAGTTGGGAAGCGAATTTCATGCCCCAAAACACCCCCACAGACCTGGCGGGGTTAGAGGAAGGGGGGGTCTTCGTGTTATTGTTTAGATAACCCACCTAGAGGGAATCATCTCTGGGAAGTGGGAAGGGGTACAGGAATTAAGGAATCGAACTTGTCGTCATGGAGATCGTTCCGAATATACCAAAGCATGGGGATGGACAAACAGATGACACCTTTCTCCAACCACTACTTCTTTCCAGCGTGTTGGAGAAAGGGGTGCTAAGGAGGAAGCTGAAAAGAGGATTTTCCTTTTCAAGAAAACATTGAAAGGAGGGAGACACTTTCTTTCAATGTAAATTTTGTTTGCGATGCCGTTTCGCACCGATCTCGATGAAATTCAGATGCTTTTAACTAGTCTCGGAATTTCTAGTGTTTGCTCAGCAAGAAGAAGAGCAGACAAAGTGATATTTTTTAGGGTCACAGTGATTTTAAAATAAATAACAAAAAAAGTAAATGATTCTGATTCCCATTACAACATTATTTGTTGAATTGGAATTATTGTTAAATTTAGCTAAATAACTTCAAGAACTATTTTTCATTCAGGTAGTAAAAACTTGTCATTCTTTAAAATTCATAGCATAATTTGTTTTGAAAATTACTAAATTAATTTCAGAAATGAGTTTTAAAATGTAACTAATCTTAAATATACAAAAAATAGCCCTTTTTTTTCAGAAATTTTACTTTCACAAAGAAGTTAATGAACAATAATGAACCATTTTCCCTTCTTAAATAATCCGATACAAAGAGTTGTTCAAGAAATTCTTAAAAATCTCCTCACTTTTAATAGGATTAATCAAATCATTCGAATAATAACCTATTTATAATTAATTTTATAGTATTAAATTAATTATCAACTGAGTTAAGAATTTCGATGCCGTTATCTAATGAATTAATTTTTATTAGTTATTAATTATCAAAAGAATTATCTTTTAATTATTATATTATTCTTTTGATTAATCTTTAAATAAAGTTTTATGCAAATTTCGTATTAATAGAAGAATTCTTATTCTAGAACGTAACCAGCGTACTTCGATTTTTCACTTTACTCTTTGACAGAATTCGATCTTTACACTGTTACTGGAGCTTAATTTCGCCATTAGACCAAATATTCTACTTAACTTTTCCGACGTTTTACTATATTTATCTTTAGAAGATTATAATTTACTAAGGAGAAAAACTGCAATAAGTCCACATGATATAAAATAAAAGGAATTTTTGAAATTTAAAGTGTTTTATGTATCCGACTTCATCAAATTCATTTATTAGTTTTAGGTCTCTTTTCTGTCATCTAGTTAACAGAGATATGTAGGAGTTTAAAAAGGATTTTAAGGATAAAATTATAAAAACTAATTGTGTAAGAAAAATGCTTGATTTTTTGTCGTTGCCAGGTACTATTGCAAAACCAATAAAAACTGAAAGATTAACATTTTTATTTCATTTTGTACATCATCAATCGACCAGAAAGCAACCCATGTTATCCTAACGTTGCCAATTTATTGAAAAAAATTGATATGTCCTTTGCATCATTTGTAAGATCATGAACTATGAATTCAAAAATCGTGCCACATTAATTTCTTCTGTAAAAAGTCATAATGAGAAAAAATTTGGAATGATTGAAAAAAAGACCTCGAGGAATACGTCCAGGGAAGTCTACCTACCCGTGTTTATGTGAAAATGATAACTCAAAAATGTAATGAGCTAAGTAGATAAAATCTCACACACATTTTAACTATCTATATCAAAATGTAAGACACATCCCAGTTTAAATATCGCGAATAAGTGCACGTAATTACTGAAAAGTGTAAGAGGATATATGGATGAGTTTTAATATATGAACTTTACATCAGAATTATAATTTTGGACTAAAGCTGTTAATGTCTGACAATCGGCATGCATTAAAAAATGTAAAAATCACAGCAAGCAAATGTAAATGAAATATCGTATATGATCTTGATATCAAATTTATAGATTTATCTCAACTTGCAAATTCAATAAGACGAGATCCATAATACAAATGCCAGGGTGACCTGGTAGTAAGATTCAGGACTCCGATGTAAGAAAACTATTTGTTCGATATCCAATTCCATTGAAAAAACTACCTGTAAGCGGTTCTAATATATAAGACAATTATCTGCAAGTCTATTTGGTGCGAAAGTTTGAAGATATTACCCATAGTTCAAAATTGCAAGGTTCATACCCAAATATAGTTTGTGTTCTCTCAAAAACAAGTCGTACATGTAACGAATGATGAATAGGTAATTCTTCACTTGGTTCCTGTTGGCTCCGTTCTTTCTCAATATCACAAGCTAAAATTAACTTTCTATTTGATAAAATATAATGAGTATGTTTAAAAATCATTTCTTTTGGTTTAAAAAATATTTCACTATTTTTTTCTATCGGTTATTTGCTTGTTCCTTTCATTTGTAAGCAGCTTTCGTACTGCTAACGCCACCTATGTACAAGCCAAGAAGGCGGACAAAACACGTCCGCTCACAGCGTAGTATACGAGCAAAAGAGTGCGTAAAAGGGGGGGGGGATATTTTTCCCAGTGCATATATATTGTGAGATTTTGATAGGGATTTCTCTACACGTGTCGTCCCAGGTAAGGGAATTATAAGGATCTTTTAAAAGAATGTGCTAGGCTTGACATTTTTTTTATCCCTTCACTCGGAGTGTGGGAACCGCCGATTAAGCATTTTTACAAAGCTTCAGTTGAATTAATTAAATAGAAAAAGTGGAATGGGATCAGGAAATAAGAAAATATTTTCGAAAGCAGTTAATATGGGCTGAATTAAGATAAAAATCTGTCATATATATATATATATGACAGATTTTTTTTTCTTTACATCATAGAAATCGCGTTGCACTTTAACCAAATCTTATAATCTTATTAATTTCCAAAATAAGGTCGAAATCATTTGTAGAGCTGATATGCCTTTTTATATATGTATTATATTGCCAATGAATTTGTATAATATGAAAATTCTAGTCTTTATTTGCCTTTTTAATATTCTTGATAAAAAAATGGGGAACCTTTATCATACTTTGTGCTAAAAGTGCCTACAAATGTTTCTGGAAAATTATTGTTTTCATTTAGATTTATGATTTTTAACACATAAATGGCACATTTAAGTTTTATTATTGCATTTCTGTTAAGTCGTCCACCATCATTTTTCACAGATTTTTCAGCACATTTACAAAAATTTTACCTACAACTTATTTGAATTTTTTCAAGGATAATTTTAATGCAAGGAACTATATATAGATATAAATAATAAATCACATAAATGAGATCACTTACATTTTTTTCAATACATTCTATTGTGACTAAGTGCTTTGTTTATTGTTCCTACATTTAAGATATGCAATAAACGTATTTGAAGCGTGCTTCACTACAAATACCCGCGTCAAAATAATAAAGCAGTCTCTAATCCAATATCTACACTAAAATGAATATCTGAAATTTTCTAAAAATATTCTCAGTTTAATAATGAAATTACTAAATAATTATGTGCAAATATGGGCAGAAAAAAAAACGAATTCTCAATGCCTAATATGAAGCTCTAAGCAAAGCAAAGCTAAAATTATCCATGTTAATTATTTTCCATTATGCTTCCATTAATTTCTTGCCGAAATATTCCTTGAAATGTTATTGAAAACTTTAATAGATTGTTTTTTCACTGGTAGTTTCTTTCTTCATTTATCTAGTTTTAATCGTGGAAACTGATTCATTGTGAATTAAAATGGCCCAGTTAGTTTTTTAAGAGTTTTTCAGGAACTTTTTTTTCCATAGTCTCTTTCTCTCTCTTTGTTTTTTTGACACAATGTATTTTATTTCAATTTTAACACGGATTCGGCGAAACATTAATCTGTTTAACAATAGCATATTCAATCTTTTTGTTGAACAGAGATTACTTTTAATTCCTTTATTTATTGAGAAGTAAAATTTACACACACACAAAAAGCATTTAAATTGTTTTCTTTTAATACCCGAATTCAAAAGAATTGAAAAACGCACGGTAGGTGTCAATTTTATAATATTTTTATTCATTAAAAATCTTAATTAGCTTTTTTATTTGTTATGTTCTTAACATGAAGGTTCAGTGAGAAGGATAATAACTATTAAGTTTTGAGATTGAAATAAAATCTATTTAATGGTGAAAGCTTTAATTAATAAATGGAATATCTTTATAACTTTCAGTCAAGAAAAACCGCAGATGGTCATTATGATAACAACAATAACAAAACATATCAATCATGAATTTGCATCATTTAAAAAAATTAAATAGTTATATTATTGCATTCATTTATAATAAATGCTGTTTCATTTGTTATATCGAAATAAGATTTACAACACTGAAAAGATAAAAACATTACATCTTTTTACAACTGATTTTATCCTTTTTTTTAAAAAAAATTGTAACAATCCTTTCAATATCTGCCATTGAATAATCATCATATCATCATAAATTAACGATGATCTCAACTATTGCATATATTTTCTATTGCAAATATTTCTAATAAAGCATAATTTCAAGTAAATATAGTTTTTGCATGATCTAAAACACATGCAATCACTCTACATGATCCGAAAGTGCTATGCATAATAAAGTGTCTAAGTGCCATGCTTACACACCAATAGTTAGCTGACCTGAGCAGATGTCCGTCTCTCCTGCGGGAGTTATTCCACGGTGAGTCCTCATACCGATACGCCTTCCGGATGAGAGGGGCGCACGAACAGCTCAACTTGTTGCCCATCACATCCCACGGCCACCTGCAAATACAAAAACGAACACCATTCATACCACCTATCATTGAAGAGAAATTTATTTATAAATAATCATTTGACCCAATCATAGTTATGCAGCTCTTATAACAAAAATAAATTTAACGAACTTACTATTATAAATGTTTTAAAAAGTGGGATATTTTTATTTTAATGAATTTCTAATTTTAATCTTTACTTTAGGATTAATTATTATAAATAT
This sequence comes from Argiope bruennichi, assembly GCF_947563725.1. Classification (NCBI taxonomy): domain Eukaryota; kingdom Metazoa; phylum Arthropoda; class Arachnida; order Araneae; family Araneidae; genus Argiope; species Argiope bruennichi. Next base: position 66,823,482 of record NC_079154.1, read on the forward strand.
ATTTAAATATTGACATCAATATCTTCTTAAGTTCATCAGCAGGTGCAGGAACTGTTACATTATTAAATAAATTAAATAAATTGACTGATGTTTAAATCCTGAAAATATTAAAATAATATCATCAAAAGCACACAAGTAAAAAAATCTAAAAATTCTAAAAAATCAGAAAATGATAGAAAAATTGATTGCAAAACTCCATATTAAAAAACATGAAACAAGCCAAGTGCAATTAAATTACATAAAAATTATTAGAAATAGCTGCAGCATTTGACCTTGGTGAACCATAAGATGCGGTTTGATCAACTTTCCATTTAAATAATTTCAGATTAATGTAATATTAAATGCATTCAATAGCACACTCATAATAAATTATTTCAAGCAAACATTTTTAGGTAATTACTAATTGATAAAATTTCACCGAAAAAGAAACAGTGTTTTTAATTTTTTTCGCTTAAATATCAGTATTTCCAATAATGCCAAGTAATTCTATATTAGATGAAAAAAAAATTCAATGCTTTCTTGTTAATTATCTTAATTTACCATTTTATATAAAATTTTATTCATGTACGACATAGTTTAACTATTTTGTTGAATTAAGAATCGGATTGCTAATGAGAATAACAGAAAAAAATATTCAAAAGAGCAGCATACGAGTATAATGTGACATTGATTTTAAAAAGATGTAATAGTCTTTTTCACTCTAAATTTAAATAACAAAAAGTAATCATGTGAAGATGGAATAATTAAAATAAAAATATTTTTAATAGTTCGTAAAACATTGTGAGTAACTACTGAAAAATTTGTTATTTTGTTAAATTATGAAGAGTAAGAACACAAACTTTTTTTTATCAAGAATCTATTGAATGGAACAAAGCTGTAAAAAATTACTTTAATAAATTGTAATTTTAATTACGTATATAACATAAATATATTTTTAGTTTTTAATGAGCATTAAATAATTTTCTTTTGATATTTATTGTGCTTAAGATTCCATATCATTATTGATTACAAGATTTCATAATATTTTAGAACTTTTCTCTCCAGATTTTTTATTTGAAAAAATTTTTTCCCCTTTTTCAGTGCATTAATAGAAACTTTTTGATTATATTTCTCATTTTTCGCTTTTTTTGGATTGTAATATATTTTGTAATTTATTGTTAAAAAAATTAGGCGTGGTATAATCAGTTCTTTTTTTCTTTTTTCTGAAATTCAAAAACAAATGACGTCTTTCATATTGGATCGAAATATCGGTGAAATTAATGAATTCTCTAATAACTGCTTACTAAAATTAATATACAGTAATATATGTCATCCACAACACATAATAATATGTAATTTCAACTCGAATTCAATGTGAAGTGTATTCTCTCCATAAAGAATTCTCTCTATATAAATTTGAAAAGGCTTAAAAATGGCTAAGAAATACGTGAGGTCAGTTATTAAAATAAGCATATAAATATATAACAAAACTATATTTGTAATAAATTAGAAAATTTTTGAAGTTAAAATTATGATAGTTGGAACCTTATTTTAGCTTTTAGAAAGGGTTTATTTTAATATTTTGTCATATTAACAATTTCTCAATTTTAGAACTAATTAAGTCTGTCTCATAAAACATTTTCTAATTTTAATATAAACATATTTATCTGGTCTGCTCCATTGGATGCAATGAAATCAAAATGCCCTAAACTAAAATAAATCAATTGCTCCAAAATGAAATTTTAGTCAAATTAATCTAAAATTTATGAAAGGACCAATTCTCCACCTATCATCATTTAAATATAACGATTATTTTTAAAAAATGAAGAATAAATTTAGAACTTAGATCGTTTTATAATTAGGGATATTCTTTTGTGATTGCAGATATATTTAATGATGAGGTTGTTGTTAAGGAAACTGGGGTGCAGTTCTTTAATTGATAATGAAAATTTTGGAATAGAAGATCAGTTAATATTTACAGAAATTTTTCCAAAAGACAAAAGCTCCACATCAAAATAACACATTTTATAAAGAGTATCGATAGAAAAAAAATTTTAATGAAATACTCCTAAGTTCTCAATTTTAGAATTGGAACTAAAAAGTTTTAAAATGTTACACAACTTTCAGAATTTTATAAACCAGCATAATCAAAAAGTAATCCTCAATTTTAGTGTTGAATAAGATTGGATTATCGCGTAATAATACTACTAAAGTGGTCACCTACTCCGCTGCTACTCCTTAAGTGGTAAAGTTTACTACTCCGCTCCTTCTAAGGAAAGGCAGTCGGATTACATTTGAATGAACGGGCCGCCGCGGCAACATTGGCGGGAACTAAGGTTGAGTCCTAAAGGCCTAAACCAGCAATGGTACAACCCTTCTAATGGATAGCATATTCCGTCATTGGAAGGAGGTAGCCGACCTACAAAATTTTTATACCCAATCTAGGGGCGAGAACCAACCACTATGCCGGAAGCTTCTCCTTCTCATATGCGGAATATTTGTTGTTATTATTATTATTTTTTTTCAATTAAAAAACGATACTTAAAGGCCAGAAATAATGATAAATATAATAAGAAATAAATAAATAATAATAAAATAAATAAATAAATAAAAATAAATAAATAACATATAATGAATATAATTAAAAAATCCGTCTAGGTTAATTATTTATTAATAAAATAAAATAATAAATAAATAAATAAGAATAAAAAATAAATAAAATATATATAATATAAAATAAATAAATTTTAAAAAAAATCCGTTTAGGTTGCCACATTGGCGACGTTATCGCCACTCGTTTGGCGAGAATTCAAAAAGACGCCAAGAGGTGGGCTGTGCTAGGATCCACCCGAAAAAATGATAATTAAGACACATACATTTTAATTTTTCTTATAATTAGTAATTAGAATGTCAAAACAAAATGCATTATAATGTCGTGACGATTTGAGTGAGTAAATTTTCATAAATATCTCAGCCGTGTTAATCTACATTTTATGAGCCCCACATTAAGACGACTTCTACAGCTGCAAAATAGCAGAAATTAATTATTACAATGTTTCAATCAAAGAAAAATGTCCATGACTTCTTTTCAATCACGAACGGGCTTAGCACGAAACGACAAATTAGCGTCATTAAAAAAGAATTCTCCAATCCAAGCTCCACGATCACGAACTTCGGGGATATAAGGTGACGATAACCTCCAGGCTGGGGCAAAAACCCTCCTGATTTCCCCCGGGAAGAGACATTCCAGAATTTAATTAGGAAACGAATCCTTTCTAGAGAGACAAAAATCAAAAGGAAGCGATTCCCAATCAGAAATAAGGCTCCACGCCAACTGGATTGCAAAAGCGCGGGAAAAGAGAAAATAAAGAATGGTCGAAGTCCTTGTTTCAGACGATTTTTCTGCAGTTCTTCATCAAACATTTGGCCGTTGCCATCTCTGTTCTAATAAAAGAAAGGGGCAAATATTTGTTCTGGGGTCGATAATCCTCATTTCGGGGCACGGGCGGTGATATCTCTTTGGAGGGTGGACTTAATTAGTGTTTGTTCTTTTGGCGGAATGGATTATCTGCATGCTTTCTCAGAACTGTCTCTCTTCTGGATCACGTGTTCTGGTTTGCAAGCTAATTAGCTGAAACCAATGCATCTGGACTTTTGTAGTTGATATCAACCGTGCGGCAGTATTTTATTTTGATGTTTCAGCAGAGAAAAGATTAAGCCCTACTTCATGAAATTAAGGATATCTTTGTTTATTTCTTGCAATTAGATATTATGCGTGCGTGCTAAGTTTCCCATCTCTTTTAATGCGTAATTATTAACTGTAAATGTCATTTTTTATCATGTATATCTTATTATGATATTATCATAGAAATGACATGAGATATTTTGAAAACTTTGTTCAGTTATTTACAAAGCAAGATTACGTGTAGTTTGGTAACTTTCATCCGCATAAATTTCTTTTCTGAGGACTTAATTTTTTTTTGCTGTCATTATTGGAATAATATATTTGACAAAATTCTGAGTCCTTTTTATTTGCAAACAAAGGTTTTTAAAGAAAATAACATTTCCTAATACATATAAACGGAAAAAAATTTTAAAGAAAGAAATATTTAATGCCAAATTTTTAAAGACAATAATAGTTATTTTTCATTTAAACGTGAAGAAAAAAAAAGCAATTAAAGACAGTTCTTCTTGAATAAGACATTCAAACTTCATTTCGTACAATTTTTTAACATAGTTCTTAAACATAATTTGCAGAACTAGCAATAGATTTTATCTGAAAACACTTTTTCGGAAAATGTATAATATCAAAACTTTTTCAATTTAAGAAACAGAATATCTATTTCAAATTATGGATTTTATATCCTTTAAATGTATACTCTGTTTCAAGGAATTGCTTTTAAAAACAAAAATTAGGAGCAACTCTGTAATTTAAATCTGAGTATTGAATAGAGAAATTGTGAATAGATCGGAAAATTTCACGAGCATTAAACTTTACTTCAATGTTTAAGAGACTCCAAACTTAAACACTTTCCTATGAGAATTAAGCATAGAAAAATAGTTCCTTCTCACATTTTCAAGTAATAAAAAAATGCGCTTGTAACTTTTACAAATATTTTCATTGATATAACTTTAGATTAAATATTTCGAAATACCATCGAAAGTCTTTTCTAAATATGAAACTCGCAATTTAGAATCATATTTTGATGACAATAATGGCGTCTGTCCTCTTTAGCCTTCTTACTCGAAGATGTTCGACACGTGATAGAATTCGTTCGCCTGAGCCAGAACTCGCATAATGGCAATTCGAATTATTAGAATCTGCGACTATTTCAGTTCAAAACTAATAGATCACTCAGCCATTAAACAAATCAGCTTCTTAGAGCTGAATAAAAATGTGCTATCGACAGTCTTTATAGATTCAGAATGTCATTTTGATGAATTTTAGATTTAAGAGCGTAGTTAAGAAGATTAGAAACTTCGAAGTTTGTTTTTGTAGTACATTTTAAGAAGAATTTTTTGCGATTGATTGCCTATTATTTATTTTGAGAATATACTTTTATATGTTCATTGCTATCATTATTTTAACTGTCAAATTTATTTTGTCAGAACTCCGTTGCTGAATGGCTATGAAAGAAGATCGTTCGCAGATGTCAAAGCAATATCTAGTCGATTTTTGGAAAGGATATTTCTAAATTTGAATTGAAATTTTTTTTATATAATTTTTAAAAAAATTCTCATTTTGTTTCGTCCTAAAAGGAAAAAAGAAATTCTATGCATGACAGAGGTTTATTACTTTAATTGAAATGTTCTGTGGTGGGGCAGTTATTTGCATATATTTCAAATTCACGCTTGTATTTTATCTTTTATAATTACTCAAGAAAATAAAAGAAAATGCAGATATTAAATGTGCTTCATGACATATCTTTAGTAAGCTGGACTGAAATGTATTGTATAATTTTTAGCGTTTGTAAGTAAATACACAATCATTTCGTGTAAAGAGAATATACAATATGTCCACTAGTCTTTGCCACCCTTTTAACTTCTGCACGACTCCTGCTATACTCACAAAAGTGGAGTCTTGGTAAGTAAAGTAGCCATGCGCTGTTGAATGAAACCGCCTACGGCGTCACCTGGTAGGAAACTGCGGAGTTAGCATTCCTATTTGGAAAACGGAACGATGTAGGTGAAAAAATTTATTTACAAAGTTGAAGAGCATTTATTAATATGGATCGAAAATAAAACGGTTTAGCCTTGAAATTTTGTGTGTGCTAGAAAAATTTCATAATGTACATAATATCTCAGAAGATTTTACATCGAAAATTTCCCTTATTGATGAAAAATTAAATTTACCTTAAAAAAATATGTTTTCAACCTTAAAGACTATAATATATTAAAAATATCTATATACTATAATATCCAATTAAAAATAGTCAAACTTTAAAAAATATTTTATCATTGCTTATTTCTTAAAATTTTCTTTAATTATAAGTACAACAAAAATTGATTACAACAAAATTAATCACGGACCTACTCAGTATGGCAAAACAAATTGCTTCTTCCCCTTTTCATCAATAATGATGGTAGAAAAATCAAGTAGCAACAATGAAAATGATTTGCGTATTATTATAACAATAAAATATGCTTTTGAAAAATATTTTTAAATTAATTAAAAATTAGTTATAGATAGAGATTTATACGTCATCAAAATTAGTATCACTGAAAAACTATTTTTTAATACTAAAATAGCGTAAAAATTCTGTTTCATTGTAATAATCCCTGAAAAAATATTTTTTAAATGTCAAAATTTTACTCAATTTTTAACTAAAATTTTAAAATTAATTCGCTTAATTTTTATTAAAAATCCTTTCCGAAAAAAATTTCAAAGAAATATTCCGAAGTGCACTGTCCCGTCTTCCAATGTATATCCGTGACAAATTTGGTAGTTCTAAGTCAAATGGTTTATCCTACAGAAGGCAAACACATACGCATTTTTCTCCTATTTTTTTTATTAAAAGACATATCAAAAATAATTAATTGTCAATAGAAAAATTCTTTTTTAAAAATTCAAAAAATGTTTTTTCTTGGTATACGGTTTCATTCTGAGGCAGTTTTGTGAGAAAATACAATTGTAAAAGATGATGTTAATCCTTTTGCATTACGGCAGTCGCTATTATTAACTGTCACCACGTTCTTGACTTCAAGTCTTCTCATAAACGAAATTAGTCAATTTGTTTCTCCATCACTGGAGACTTCATTCCGAAATGCCTTCACCATCCTGACTGCAATCAAAGTTTCCTGTACATTCCTCTTCTGCATCCCCAACTAAACGTCAACTGCCATACTCTTTTCCCAATAATGGGGTCGGGCGAAATTTTCATTCAAGTTCCTCCATTCTCAAAAACATCAATGGAGAGGAGGTCAACGAACACCCAGCATGCCTTGCGACTGGCTGCTGCATTTGTTGCCAATCGATACATCCCAAACTTCTTGACACTCTGTTCTTCGGCTCTGATAAATCGCCAGTTCTGCGACAAGGGTTCTGTAAAAGCACGCAGCGGAAAAAGGAACAAATTAATCCATTAACTCTCATCATCTCACCCTCCTTTCTCCAACAAATCTCGCAGTCACTTATAATGAAGTCTGTTTCTGCTGCTGTTTGAAATGCTTCTCGAATTTTGTGTCAATATTCGTCAATAACTGTCCCGTTACCCTCTCCGATGAAGTTAGACTTGATTTGTTGAGTTTTCATAGATGCCTTCAGGCTGGTAGACCAAGAAATGCAATTAGGAATTAATGTGATGACAATTCTATTTTAGATTTATCGTAAATCTGGAAAATTCTCAAAAACTTTTTCAAGAGTAAATGCCATAACTCAAACGTTAAAATCAAATAAAAATAAAAATTTATGTCTAAATAAAATTTAGAAAAATAATCGACATATTAATTAGTTTTTTCTCGTTATGGTATCTGAATTACAGCACTGATCGAAAAAAAGATAAGAAGTGGCTAAATATTCATCCGTTAATATCGTGCCCTATTTTGCAGTTCCATAAAAGATAATACTGGTGGATTTTGTGACGTCAAATTGTGGTTATGTGACTTCATCGACATCAAAATGGTTGATTCAAAGCAACAGATTTCGTGTGCATCAGTCCGCCATATATGACAGATTTTCGTGATACTGTGTTCTCTGCTTTCGATCTGTATAATACGAAACCAAAGTTCTCCTGTAAATCTTGCATCTTCTAAATCAAGAAGAAGCCACTACAAGAAACATTAATTAAATAAAAAACTGAAATCCAATATGTGTTTTTAAATTAACTTTTGTATCATAATTTATCTTCATATATACGCAACAATAATGGTAAAGTGCAACAATTCGGTAAAGTGCATAAAAGTAAATATTACTGTGAAATATTGAGTTCAAAACCAACGTGTAAATCTGAATGCACCATAGAACAAGTAGTTATGACTCATAGAACCGTAACGACTTTTAGTTTAGCAATATACCGAAATTATCAGACAAAATGTATTTGAATATAGATACCAATATCCCAGCTACTAGGAATCGTATAGAAATCCATATCAAAGCTATAAATAGTGGTTCCAAGGAAATGGGAAAAGGCCTCAAGACAACGGTACTTGGCGATAAATATCAAAAGAAAAAGAATCAAATTATTGTTGCATAATATGCCCTAAAAGTTATGGATTTTCATGAGCATCACGGTTTCTGTCCAAACTGAAAATAAAAGGTTGGATAAAACTCTGTCAAATATTTCCCTCACAAGGTTTTTTGAACTCCCAGGACCATGTTAGCTGTTAGCTTAGTGCTAACACATATAAGAACAGTAAGCAGATTTCCGAAGAATTCAGGTTACCTAGAAAACTCACCTACGATATATGTCAATGGAGCAAAACATCATAAATTCCTTACAACTTCGAAAATATGATTTAACATTACCATTACAAGGGCGTTAGATTGCTGGTTTAGGGAACCTCGTCGTCGAAAAGATCTTCATATTCAGCAAGGAAGTATTACAAGTTAAATGTATTTGATATCAATCTAAACCAAGTGTATCTGTTCCAATGTGCAAAGGACTCATATTTTATCTTCACCGTGTAATCTTCTTGGATGAATATATTGAAGAAATGGATAAACCATTTCGAATCAGCTTTCTGAATATATGAGACATGCAAAAGCAAAGGGCCATCCGTCTTCTATTCCAGCTTGTTGAAAGATTTAAATCGAAATATCCAGGACATTTAAAACAAATTGAGTGTTTTTTCCTTCCTTCAGACAAAATCTCTGTCATAAAATATTATTTAAATTTATTGAAAAAATTGTCACATCTTTATTGAACTGTAACAACTGAATTTATAACTAATATAATCCCTAATCATTTTCATCTTCCAATTGATATCCAATTAATGGTCTTTGTAATAATAATAACTATCCTCTCTTTCTATACAGAAGATTTTACTTTGATATTTTATTCACATTCATTTCATTACATTCGATTACCTGTAAGCTACAAATTGCATCCCATTGGTTTTACTCATTATTTTAAAGAATTCTTTGAGCTGTCTGGTAATTCTATCCCATTTGTATACTATTTAAGGTGATTGAAATTTAGCAGTGCGTCTGGGTAGCAGTCGACAAAGTAATTTTTTGAAGTTAAAATACCACTACTTTGATGTCAGAACATATTTTCTAATAAAGTAATAGGGCTTTAGCCTAGCCAAATAGTGAATAGATTGAAGGCTTAGTCCTGGCTTTTAGGTCTTCACTTAGTTTCCGCTTACGTTATATAACGATAGCGATCATTCAATTAAACCATGGCTACTCAAGTGGCTCGATATGATATGGTTGCAGTGATGTGAAGTGATATTCTATAATTCTGCAGTGCAAATTGTTTAGATGTTATTATGTGTTATTATGAAAGGCTTGTTTTCAACACCAAAGAGATTGTCTTCATTATTTGCACTTTATTAAAGTAAGTAATTACTATAATCCCATGTGGTTTCTTAAACACAATAAAATCAAAAAGAAGCAGCTGTCAGACAGCTTATGGCTTTTTAGATTTATGGCCCATCCAATAAACTGGAGCAAAATTTTGAAAACTAACAAAAAAAAATTTTTTTTCAGATCAAAAAGCTTAGCTCCTGCCAGATATAGTTTGAACATCTTAGAGCGAAATCGTTTATCGTGAAAATTCTGTTTAACTGAAAATCAATGTTCTGTTCCTTCAAATGAGTAGGAACGGATGGGTTAAATCATACGTATGACATGATATCGTTAATGTGAAAAATAGCGAGAGAAAAATGTTTTTTTGTTCGATGTGAATGAAGACATACGACATCTTTCACATGAAAACGAAACCTCTGGCTTAAATCCAGTAATGAAGAGATCTTCATCGTTCTTCTCAGTAGCGTGCTTCTTAGAAATTTTTCATCGGGAAAAATCTTAAGTTTTTCCGAGAATCCATTATTTATTCTGGTAATTCATTGATCAATTTGAGTTTAATTCTTGAAGATAAATTGATTAGCGTGAGATTTGTGCAAGAGGAGGGGATATAATCATATTACAATAAGCTTAACTTCCAATATCTTCATAATTCATATCTACTTCTTCCAAATATGTGAACTCATCAACGAATATCTCTTAGCACTTTTATTTTACTTTTCTTGTATATCTAACGATGAATTTCTTTAAATAATATTTTACTTAACTTCCTGAAAAGCCACAGTTAAGAAATTTCATGCATGTGGCTTCACCTGACAATGAATATGAGAAATAAATGCCTTCAAGATTCCATAAAGTTTATAATTATGAATTATAAATTAAAGATTAATATGAATAAATAAATTAATATAAAAACAATTCTGCTACTTTACATCAATAAAAGAGGTCGTCTAAAAACTTGTTTCTAATAAATTTATTAATCTAACTATGAATACTTATTCTAAATTTGAGCAAAATTGTGTATCATTTCAAATCTTAGAGAATTTTAGTGAAACTTGCTAAAACTGTAATTATGGTTAGATATTGTATGTTTTCAGTAATTTTATGTTATTATTCTAGATGAAACAAATTTGCAATTTTTTGTCATTAAATAAGAATATTTTTTACCAGCAAAAACTTTTTTTTATAAACATCATAAAATTTGGTACAGTACTTTTAATTATTTCCTTAAATGTTTGTTTATGATTCATTTAATTTTGATATTCTACGTTCTAATGATCAAAATATAATTGTGAGAAAAATAACTTATTTACTATGACATGAAACATAAATGACTTTCTGGAACGATAAACTTGAATTTCAATTTAAACAGTGCGAGATATATAGCAGCAGAAGCTATTATCAATTTTTTGGAACTCTTTTTTTTTTTACTGAACATACTAAATATAGAAACAAATAATCTAAGATAAGCTAAATTTAACAGAAAAGGCATCAAAATTTTCGCAAAAAGTTGAACAAGTCATAAAACTACAAAGGAAGTATAGTATTATAAGTGCCATTTTGAGCAGCAAAATCCAACATAATGTAATACTGAAATATCATAGTGATGTTTTTGAAGAACATATCAGATTAATATAAATATAAAATAATTAAGACAGTGAGTAAATTTTTGAAGCAATCTGATCATATTAACATTTTGCTTACAAATTTAATTAGCGGATTACAAATTTGAAATGAAGCAAGTCCACTGCAATTTTTATATTCTGTTTTATGCACAATTTTTTTTGGTATGAAATAACTTTTTCAGAGTTTTATATTTGAAAATATACAAAATATTGTAATTTCCAAAATAAAATCCTTCTAGAAATTTTGGTGAATTTTCACATTGTACATTTCTTTGACTCTGAAAAAAAATATTTTTTGAATAATGTCTTGCCTGTATGTTTGTCTGTGAATTCAATAATTTAAAGATAACAACTAACTACACGCATTTGATATATATTTTATACTCCAAATGAGTACATCTATAGTAAATTTTGTGTGAAATCTATTAACGAAAAATCTGTTCATACGTTTGTGAACAAGATAACTCAAACAGGCTATACACATGAAATTTCTCCAATAAACCCATGCTTATAATGATACTGAATGAACTTAGAAAATATTGTAATAGTCAGATTTACGTCATAGACAGTTTGAACATTTCTGCCTGCTATAATAATAGAATATTGAAATGAAAAATCTCTTCTGACACTTTCAGAAAGAACAAGCCATCTAGTCTCTAGTAAGCCTTTTTGATTCTGTATATCTTTGTGATTCTGAGTCATTTAGGTGTGCCTCATCCCTCCTAGAAGTTTGTAATCTTGGTGCTGATACAACTTCTATATTATACTTTATAATAGTCATTTAATATTAAATGGATTTGACGTAGTAAGTGAATTTTATTTAGGAATGTTGTGAATGCTTTTTAATCGGCATGTCTAAAATTAATCTTTGAATTTTTCATTTTTCCGTAATTTTAACAAAATATAATTTTTGCGAAGAGACCAATTTATAAGAAATCTCGCGAATACTTTAGCAAGATTGTATGAGAATAAATATTATATTCAAAAATAAGTAAAAGAAATTAAGACTTTGTTAGATAACAAAAAAAAATTTGCAAATGATTTTAAGGATCTTCATTCCAAATATGAAGGATCTAACACCAGCGCCTAAAAGAGGATTTACACAATTTCAAGATGTGTTTATAACCATATGAAAAAATATTCACATACAACTCTTTATAGATCTGTTAACCTCACTTTTCGTAGAACAGAACCTCATTTTAAACCTGAAGAAAACCTCGCTTTTCATAATAACTAAAACGATAAATAACGTGTGAAATATAACAATACATCCTGTTAAAAACCATAGAATTGCATGAAATCTATGCCTAATATAATTAAAAGAGTAGTTTTAAGGAAAATTATACTATACAGTTATTTGCAATTACTCGTTGTTTTATTTTATCTTTAATGGAAAACTTATTGAAATTAATCATTTTTCTTTATAACATAATTGTAGACATTGTAAATATGCTTTATTTATTCTAGAATAAGAGAAAGCATGGCAGAGAAAGAATTATGGGAAGTCAGAGAATCGAATTTGAGAAACATACAGACGTACTAACTAGAGAAGTTTATTATCTAAAAATTTGCAAATTTCAACGAAAAAATTTGAATTTATTTGATATTTTATTTAATATCTAATTCAGTATATACAGCTTCTTATAAGCCTACAGATATATGTTAAAATGTCTTCTAACATATTATAAAACGTTTAAACAAAAATATAAACATAATTAATTATACTTACAGGTTTAATTGACAGCTACAATAACAACCATAGAACCGACTTAATAAAACAGCTTGCCAAACGATCTCTTTAGTTTTATATGAATATTTTGCAATTTTCGGGAAGTAATGGCATGGGAAAATGTATTATTCAAAATAGAAGCAAACGTTTAAAAACCCTACTCAAAAAAACATTCATGGACTGCAAACATTTGCAAAAAAAGAAGTCATCGAAAACATTAAACTGGTCTTTCAACACACATTTGCCATTTCACTCGTTCATTATTAACAGAGGAACGGCATATAACAGATAAGTAATTATTAGATGTCTGACGCATTAGGATATTGAAATAATGCAGTGAACCATTAGGTTATTAAATAAAAAAGGAGGTCACACTAAATTAGATGGAAAATAATGAGAGTCAAATCAACCGAAAAGCGAATGTCTTCGCATCAGTCCGACAGGTAATGCCTATCAAAATAGAATTTAAGAGATGGTAATGTCTAGACGCACACTCATGCTGTTCTAAATTAATTTAATTAGCCACCTAGGACTAACATTTTGACATTTAATCTATAATTTATAACAAATGCATTTACAACAGTTAGATCTACTATATGTTTTAATGCAGGATTATTATTTCAAAATGATAATGCTCATGGAAAATATATAAAATTCTAATCATTTTCGTAATATGGTAAGAGGGGCGTTTTTTTTTAAAAAAATTTTAAGCTTCAATTGGCCAGTAAAAAAAGATAGAAGTAGAGGAAAATGAATTAATTTCCAAAAGTTATGAACATAGTTACTTTTTGACAAAATCGCCGCGAAAATTTCGGCATTTGTCATATAATTGGGACAGATTTTCTGATCTCCTCTTTCAAGGATGTTCGTTGCCTCCAGTAATGTGAAATGAATCTTTAGCCTCCTTTAAGGCTTTTCAGTAGTCTACAAATTCCTTGAGATTTTTTTCCATATTGGAAAGGGAATATCTAAGCTTTCACCCTCCCAAATCACAATCTTGACATGCAATCCCATCATTGTTGGGATTTCCAGAATCCTCTATATCTTTCAAATTATATGATCAATTCATTGAACAAGATCTCCTATTTCAACATACTTGTATCTTTCATTGAGAATGCAGCTTGTTTCTTCCCTAAATTGAAGAACTGACTCAGACGCCCAAACTCAAGCTTTAAAACAATCCCACAGTTCGAAAAAAATAAAGAAAGATGAAAATCCAAGCAACAAAGTGGTCGACCAGTATGGTAAACTTCGCAACTTCGGAGAGTGAATGTTTATATAATTTTGTTTCATATACCTAAAAGAAAATATCGTTTCATATACCTAAAAGAAAATTTTGTTTCATATACCTAAAAGAAAATTCGAAGAACTTCTAGCCTAATCATATATTTCAAAGTAATATCAAGGGTAATCTGACATCACCTGGTGGCAATGTTCTTTGAAGAAAGTATCAGAAACTTAGTGGACCGGCATGACAAATGCCTGAATCTTCCTGCCAATTATATCGGAAAGCAATCATCTTTCCTCTAATTTTTTGATAATATATTCATTTTTTCTCTACTTTCGAATTTTTTATGGTCCACTGGAGCTTGAAAAAAACTTATATAATACTTAATATGTTCATAAAAGCCAGTGTGTTCAAGTTTTGATATCCTTATACTGGTGCCTGAAACTTCTAATGGTCAGTGGGAAATTCATGCTTACACAGGAATAAAATATCTTCAGCGAATTAATCTTTTACTCAGATTTACCTCTACTTGATTAAGTGCCCAGGGAAATCTGAATGACCGATTTCGCGAAAGCCTAGACAGAACCTGAGAATGAAGATTTATCGCCAGAGCCAACTCCTTGTCTAGGATATATGTTTCATTATCAAAATAGAGGTTCTCAAATCCATATCAAAATCTCAATTCCATATCATTTTTATATTTACCTAGTCTGAGTATTTTTTGCAGAAAATTCTCATCCATGTACTCATAATGTCTGCCTCAGGTGACTATATTTAGTAAACTATTTTTTTTTTGTAACCAACTGAAAATGTTTCTATATAATCATTATTTAATAGCCGCCTTTGGCAATGCGTTGGTGCGCTGGTATTAATGGTGGCTAAAATTTTAAATTTGATCTTAATGATTTTCTCATCAAAATATTTTTAAATTTCAAATTTTCGTAATCATACTATTTTAGAACTTTTACATCTTTCTCTTCATTGTACTATGCATTTCTCTAATTTTCTGCCACTGAGCTTTTATTCGAAGAGGAAGTAATTAATTTTTATCCAATACAAAACCATTTTTATTGAAACAAAACATATTTTTTAAAAACATGAGCACAGAAGATAAAGTTTTTCAGTATTGAAATTTGGGGTGAATTACAAAATATTTTTTTAAATAATTTATGCCTATATCATATATTTTAAAAAAATTGCTTTGCTTCTACATGAAATTCAATTAATCACATTGAGAAAACTCTAATTAAATATAGGTCATAGTAACAAGAGCTTATGCAAAAATTCAAAGAACATTTATAGATTCATACTTCATAAAATATACTTCTTTTCTTCATTTAGCCATTTTTTCTTATTAGATGTAGATGCCTATTACTAATGGTTTAGAAATTAGACATTGGGCCCAAATTAGAATGAATATCTGCATATAAAGAGTGTTATTTTTTTTTTAACTGACGGTACTCGGAAACCCCTGTAGCTTGAGCTATCAGCCGCAAAGCCACCAAATTTTATACGGGGATTGTTGACACCATGAGAAAGAGGAATCCGCGAAAAAAATTTAGCTCCAAAAGTTGCCGATAGGGGAAAATGTGTCGCTTTACACTTTAAGACAGCCAAAATTTTGCATAAAACGTGGGGAGAAAATTGCAAAATCCCGATTACGTAGTCGACAACAGCTCCAGTATTTTGAGTTATAAAAAAGAAGCGGGGCATTGAAAATCATTTCAAGTATCAGAAGATTTGTAAAATGCGCCTCACTTTAGCACAGCGTGCTTTATTTGTGAAGCTCTTTTATCTTAATCAATCCAATACAGCGGCAGCTCTTCGCGAATTTAGAAATCGAAACAATTTACGTAAAGGACTTCTATCAATTAATACAGTGAAAGTAATGATTAAAAAATTTGAAAAAGTAGGTTCTCTCGCAACTCGGCCTGGCAAAGGACGGAAACCGGTATCGGTGGATACGATCACAGATGTTGCGACTGCAATCGTTGAAAGAAATCAGGCGAACACTGCTGGTAATAACAGCACACGTGGAGTTGTCCGGCAACTGGATGTTAGTGCTTCAACAGACTGGAAAGTTTAAAGAAAAATTCTTCAATTTTATCCATATAAAATTAGCCTTGTGGGTGAATTAAAACCTACAGATTAAGATCTTCAATTAACCTTTGCTTTGACATTTATTGTCAGGATGGAGTTCGACGGGGCTTAGGCTTGGAAAATTCTCTGGGGTGATGAGGTCCATTTTTATTTGAATGGGACTGTTAACACTCAGAATTCTAGAATTCGGGCATCTGAGCTACCCCATGCATTTCAAGAGATCCCACTCCGTTCTCAAAAAGTGACTGTTTGGTGTGGCTTTACAGAAGATTGTATCATCGGGACTTACTTTTTTGAGACCCAAGCAAGACCACAGACCTGTTCCGTAAACGCTCAAAGATATCATGATATGCTGAGTAGTTTTGCTATCTCACAACTTCAGCAAAGGGAATGCTTAGATAAAATTGTCTATATGTAGAATGGAGCATCAGCACATATTGGTACATCCGTACAGCAACTTTTGCGCCATCACTTTACAGAAGAAAGTGTCATTAGTCACTGTTTTCGTGATGCATGGTCACCTCTCTACCCGGATCTAACCCCATGTGACTTTTTCCTGTGGAGTTATTTAAAATCGAAGGTTTATCTTGGTGGAGTCTCGAACTTATCAGTTTTAAAGGAAAACATAACACGGACTGTTATGAACATGCCTCCTGAAATGTTGCATTCAGCTGTAGTTCAGTAGTTCAGCAAAATGCGAGAGTACGGTGTCCAGAATGCAGTGCTTAATCCAAGAAAATGGATTTAATATTGAAAATAGCCGCTGTCTTCCCCAGAAAAGCGATTCTACTGAATAAAAACAAAAGAAAAGAATAAAAAGGAAGTCGAATAGAATCTGTTTTCTTTTTTTTTATCCTTAATTTGTAACCATTTACAGAAGTTTTTTTTTCTTTATTTAAACTTAGATTAAACGCGCCACATTCCCCCTAAAAATACAAAACAACAAATTAGAAGAAAATAACCACTACAAAGTAAAAATACAATAACAAAAATAACAATAAAAACAAAAAATTACACTAAAATTAAAAACGAAAAGACCAGAACATACCATCAACAGTCAAGTAAATTTTAAGCTATCGATTGTGATTCACGCTTTTTAAAAAACTAACAGTAAATTATGTAAACAAATGTAAAAATAACTGGCTTGAGTTATGTAATTTTAATATTACTGAAAATTACGTTTTTAATGGTATTAATTTTTATAAACAAGTCAAGGGCATTCCAATGGGAACAGCTTTCTCAAGTGCTTTAGCTAATATTTTCCTACATTACTATGAGAAAAAAATAATTTAATATAATTTAATAAACGGGTGGAGATATATTGATGACCTACTTTTGATTAACTTCGACAATACTAATATTATTACTAATTGCTATCCAAAAGATTTAATTCTAAAAGATACAAATAAAAATCAACTTGAGGCTACCTTTCTGGATTTAAAAATCGAAATTGCTAATGATAAAACAATAGTTGGTATATACGATAAAAGGGATGTTTTCAACTTTAAAATAACAAAACTATGTAACTACCATTCCAATCTAAACTCTAAAATTTTCAAAAATCTAATTTTCTCACAAGTTAACAGGATCAAAAGGGTTTGCAATAATAAAAATTAATATATTGAAGCCTCAAACAAGCTCCTTAAAAATTTAATTAAAAATGAATTTCCTAGAAATTACTGTAATGTCAATTTTTTAATTAAACAAGGTATGGTTTGGGATTAATCCTTTGGCTTAGATAAAAATAGAACTTTCCTTGCATATCGGATCACTCAATAGATGGCGCTGGGAGCCTACATTTGTTTACATAATTTACCGTTAGTGTTTTAAAAAGCGGGAATCACAATCGATAGCTTAAAATTTACTTGACTGTTGATGGTATGTTCTGGCCTTTTCGTTTTTAATTTTAGTGTAATTTTTTGTTTTTATTGTTATTTTTGTTATTGTATTTTTACTTTGTAGTGGTTATTTTCTTCTAATTTGTTATTTTGTATTTCCTTTCTGTTAAAATGGTATATCTCTTCGGCATAATTTCAGGGGATTTTCGGGTCACGAGGAATCATTATTAGACAAATGTCTGCATTTCCTCACAGAAAAAAATCCCTTTCTTTGAATCCCTGCCTGAGGGTGACCCTTGAAAAATTCTTCAGGCTGGATTCTTTTTTATATTTTTTATAATTTTTTTGGTTTAATTTTTATTTGATTTTTTGATTTTCCTATTAACTTGATTCTAATACTTTTGTTTCAATTCATCTGTGTTTTAGAAGTAGCTGCAATTGCGCTCTCTAAATACTATGAAGTTCTTTTTTGGTTTTAGTTTAAATAGGTAATAAAATTTTAGTTGCGATTTCGAAACTGTTTTGTTTTGTTTTCATTTTACTTTCGTTTTCAAACTATTTCTTACTTTAGATTGGCTACTTATATATATATATATATATATATATATATATATATATATATATATATATATATATATATATATATAAACCATGTTTACCTTATATAATACAGAATTACTGAATAAATAATTGATATTTTAGAAAGTCACCGGAAACTTTTTTTTTGTATTTATTTTCCAGAAGATATCTTGTTTCATATTTATTTCCGCTCATACCGCCACATGCTAAAAATTATATTCTCCTAGATTTAGTTTGAAGTGAGAATTAACTTAGTCTTTTATTGTGAGCTTTTGTCAGCTGGATGACGACACGTTGATAAGACAAAAAATTTCATGTAAACATAAAGCACTTATGCAGGTTATATTTATTTTTATTTTATAATAAATATGCTGTAGAAGTATGCTGTTTTAAATCTTATCAAGATTTCAATAAATTGCTCCGAGATGCACATTCTCATCTTCCAAACTATATATGTGCATTTTTGGTAAATTTATGTCAAACGTTCTTGCCTGTATAGCGGCCATCACGCATACTTTCTTTCTTAATGTTTATAGAAATTCCTTTAATATTAAAAACTGAAAGCATATGATAAATTTGGTCTTTGATGAATTAAATCGTTTAGAAATTTATGTTGCTGATAAATAGATAATCCCTTGGAATATAGTAAAACTTAAAACTTAATTAACTAAAATCTTTTTCAAACTCCATTTTCATCATAGAGTGCATAAATTCTACAAGGTGTTCATTCTAATCGTGACCCAATAATTAATTTCCAAACAAACAGAGTTAGGCTTATACCTCCAAATGATCAGATGCTATAAATGAAGCAAATAACTAAATGTGTAATTTCAATTTAATGTTATTTATTACATGAATTGATGAAGAAATTGCGAATTCTAAATTGTTATGCTGTACTTTGATTCAATTAGTGACATTCAATAAAATTTACTTTAGCACGCTGACAATATGATTTAAAAAAATTCCATTGTTCAGCATTATGAAACCTTGAATTTCATTATTTCAAATCAATCAAAGTTTTCTTGGATGAGGCGTTCATTGATTGGATACTCTTCGCACGCAAGGATTTAATCGTCGGAAATAAAGATATTCGAAGATCAGTTTTATTCGACCAGTTTTGTTCACAGAATAAGAACTTTAAAATGTTAGTATATAAAACGTATCTTACTAAACATAACAAACAGAACTGGTGGGAGTATATAAGAAAATTTAAATTTCGTAAATGTTTCAGCAGCTCTTTAGCGGTTAAAAAAACAAAAACACAATTCCTTATTTAGGATATTTTTCCAGCAAGAAATGTATCTGTTACAGTTCAGAAATAATCCACAAGGCAACAACTAGAGCGGACATCCTGTATATTGTCTCTGTATATCTTGAATATTAATTTGTTTTTAACTTTTTTTTAATTATAAATTTGTATGAGGATTAATACAAATCAAATTATTCATTCAGAATTATGGTTACCTTAACAATCTGTACATCAAAAATAAATTCTTCGATAATTATTTGAAATTTGAGGCTGAAAGTAAAAGAAATAAAATAAAATAGAAATAAAAGAAGAAAAAAATTGCTTTGATATTTTTTACATATTTTCAAATTTATACTTTTAATTTCCATTACGAAATATAGATTTCCTTACTAATTCCTTTTTTTTATTTAGAACAACAAAAACACAATTTGAATCATTATTTTTGAAAATTATGATTAAAAGTGTGTTGCACAAATAAAAAAAAGTTTTATACCCTAAAATACTGAATATTTTCAAATGCGTTTAAGTCTTCCCAGAGAATTCCGAAAGTTTGAAAACAAAATCTCTAAATGAACATTACAAGCTACAGAAGGTTGCCTTGATTATGATTATTGAATTAGAATAAATTAAATGACATAAGAAACTTTTGAAATTAAATGATAGGAATTACTTATATAAACATCAACAAAACAGAAATCAGAGTTTTTATGGGGTACTTATTGAAAGTAGTATTCCATAAGTTTTAATCGTAATTGATTTAATTATATTATGAAAGAAATAAAATATTAGTTTTCAAAGTCATAAAATTTAAATAAGTCAAAAATATATCATTGTAATGAAATTTTGAATAAAGTTTTCGTCCTCAAATTAAAGTTCAAGTATTAATATGACCATCAAGATTGTCAAATTTATATCTAAAATTACTAGATCATTTTCCCAGTAATTTCACTTTGTTACGTACAATGTACGAACCTTATCAAACCGTCAATATATTAGAAAATAATTGTCATTATAAATCGCATAAACGAGTTTTACCAGCATTCCCAAATTATTTATTTTTTAATTGATTATTTAAGGAATAACTTGCAAAATCTGTAATTTTAGGGAAGTTATTTGAATTTGCCAATTCTAATTATCTTTCAGTTCTCGAAATTTTTGTAAAATCTTGATTTTTAACTGTGACTTCTTGTGTTTCTTAAGAATTTCCCATATGCATATGGCATGAAAATTGTTGCCGTACACCCAGCCAGATTCATTATAAAAACAAAAGCCCCCCCCCCCTCCTCAGAGGGAAACTCCTCTCGTCTAATGACCGTTCCCTTAAGGAAAGCAGGAACTCGTCTTCGGTAAAGAACGCTTTCCAGAAATGGAAGGAGGAAGAATTTAACAAAAGTTCCAAGTCTAAATTCAATTTCCGAAGTGCGTTTGGAACCGGAACACTCAACTGCGACCATTTCCCTTTTCCCATGCAAACTAAAAGGACTCCTTCTGCAAATTCAATCCACCACCCCCTAGGCCCCCACCACAACCATGGGCCAAATATAGGAGAAGGAGTTCTAAAAATACTCCTTCGCTTTTGCGGCTCTGTTTTGAATAGAGTAGGTATAAAAGTAATAGTCCGGAAAAGAAATGAAATCATATTACAACAACTTAGGAGGGGACAACTTGCTGTTATTTTAAATCCGCTGAAGCATTTCTAAATCATCGATTATAAAGCTAGACAATGGTAGTATCTAGATTTGAACTTGGAATCTTTTGATGTGATTGCGAGTCGCAAAAAGTCGCAATGTCATTTTGCAATAAGGTTAACTTGATTATGTCAATAACACTTTTTTTATATGGCATTAACCACTCATTTTTACGACCTTTTCTTATTCTTCTTTTCCTCGATTCCATTTGAATACAGAAATTGAAAAATTTTACATATTATTTTTTAAAATATCGTCATATCTTAAACATGTCATTTTGGTCTCATCTTGCATTCTTTTACACAATCATTCCAATCAAATCAAGCATTAAATTTCTCTGAAATTTCATTAATTTTCCCTTCTTAATTATATTAATGTCTCGGTTTTAAAGAAATACAAGGGTAACAGAGGCAAAACGATATCCCTTTTTTATGCCACGATATGAATAAAATGTCGGGTGTTTTTAATAAATCTATTTTAAGAAATCTTTTACAGTATGCATACTCAAATCGTAGACCGATAATATTTTATAAATCTTTAAATTAAGCAATTTCCCATCAAATCGGAAAATATTCTGAATGAGATAAAGAATTATAATTTATATTATTTGACTTAATAAATGTATTTCTTAAAAAATGAATAAAATTTTATACGGTTTCCGAGTCATATTTAGTAAATTATTCTGGGTCATTATTATTGTAAACAAAAAATTTCTACTCTTTTGCGATCATTATAAAGTTACGAATTTCATGATTTCAGACCAATCAATGACCGCCTCAAAGAAACAGAATTAATCAGTTGAATGATTTTCCATGGACATGAATTGTTATTGTTTAAATCAAAGTTTTCCAAACTATTATAAGATCAGTTTCGGTCGCAAAAGGAAGGAGTTCTGTTTGTTGAGAGCGTTAATATATTTTGGATTTGTTTATACAGACGTTCCTTCCAAACTTAGGATTAATTTCTCTGAAATTTCATTAACTTGTGTTTATCTTTGTTTAATTATATTAATGTCCCATTTTGAAAAAAACGAGGCACAAGGACAAAATGATCCTGTTTCCTATTAGGTCAAAGAACAAATAAAATTTGAGGCAATTAATTAATTTTTATTAGAATATCAAAAGGGATGTAGAAGTATTACGCAAGTTTAAATTATATAACAAAACAGTGGAAGAATTAATTTAAAACTTTCTTATATACTTCCTAATAAAGCTTTACACCCTCCCCGTACCCCAACATAAAATTGTGAACATTAGACGAGGTAATGAGAACTATGATTGTTCTCTGATTTTTAGTATCAGAACCCACTCATGAGTGTTTTGTGTTACCAAATATAGTGAAGAAAATCGATTATGCATTTTGGATACTCAATAATAGCTTTCTTTGGTCGGATTAAAATCAAAACTTGAGGATTTTAGTTTAGTTTAGTTATTTTAACGTCCCGTTGTGAAGCAACACTAGGACTATTTTGGGACGGACCTCGTCATTTTGAACCGCGGTCAGATGACGAGGACGACACCTGAGCTGGCACCCCCCTCTCCACACCGCACCACACTAGCGGAAGGACGTTTGGTCTGACGGATTTAACGTGTAACAGACCCCCTTACACGACGGTTAATCGGTGGAATCGACATGAAATCCTACGGCTCACAAGCCGAGACCTCACCACCAGGCCACCGCACCACACTAGCGGAAGGGCGTTTGGTCTGACGGATTTAACGTGTAACAGACCCCCTTACACGACGGTTAATCGGTGGAATCGACATGAAATCCTACGGCTCACAAGCCGAGACCTCACCACCAGGCCACCGCGGCCCACTCAAAACTTGAGGAAGAATTAGAATTGTTCTAACAAAATCAAACGTAAAATTTCATTTATTTAAATTGTTCCTTTTTTTTTTGAGCTATCAATTTTACATACATGAAATTATGCAGATCTACAGGCCATCATTCCTTGACGAATTTGATTCAAAATTTGATTAAAAAAATCTACACATCAGATCTTCAAACTATGTGCAAAATTCCATTTGGGCAAATCGTTGAGTTGTCGAATTTATATGCATGTGAAAGTACAATACCGTAGACAGACTTAAATAGATTTGGCTTAAAATGTGATAAATATCTACACCTCAAATACTCAAACTACATACACAATTTCATTTAACTATGTTAATGCAATTTCAGGCTTCATTTTTTAAATGCAGAAAATATACAGGTAGACAGACGATCAAGTGTGATGAATTAGATTCAAAATTTGATAGGAATCTTCACCTTTGATGGTAAATTCGTTTACCAAATTCTATCTATCTAGTTCTTTACATTTTAAAAATGTTGTTTTCTCTCATAGTCGGACAACCAGTCAGACTTCCTCCAACTCAGGTGAAAATATTGTGAATCAGCAGATCTCATCTCGTTGATCTTTGCTACAATCAGTATTGAAAAAAATGTATATAAAATGTAAAGTTTGTGATCCGCATGAAATAATTTTTATTCTCTGGCCTTTGTTTCCTGGAAGTGGGATCTTCTCCATGCATAATGTTTAAGAACACTTGAATCGAAAATAATCATTAAATTCGAATTGGATCAAACAAATCTATCCTAAAAAAAAAAATTATGAAAGTATACAATAGAAATAACTTCCATATACCTCCTGAAGTGAGAAGACACTGAATCAACATAATATTAAATAATAAAAATTGCAGATTTCAGCTCTTATTCTACTGTTCTTTCAGAAAAATGTGAATAAAATATGAAGTTTACGATCCCATAACTTTGCTTTAATTTTTATTCATGCGTAGCATTTCACATTAGCTTCGTACACTTAAAAAGAATCATGTCTAGTTGCTAGATGCCAAAATAGAAAAAGGGATTTCGTATCGGCAAGGGTATTTTTGAACTGTGTCCAAAGTTACAGCTGCACCGGGCTATAATATATACAGGTGGACTGGCGAACACAGATATAATTCCTGAAATCATTTCTTCGGGCGCAAGGAGACACGAAATGCTTAGATCCATCGGAAAGTAAAATTCAAACTATTTTGCGATTCCTTTTCTTTTTCTAAATTGCATACGATTTCAAGTAAGCGGCGAAAGCAAGTAAGAAATACAATACAGCGAAAGATATAAATACATAAGCGACATAATATAGAAATTATAATAGATAATTAAATCAGTCCTTTATATATTTCTTATAATTCTTTTTTTTTCTTCTGTATTCTTCTATGTTATGTCTTATTATACTTTTCTGGAAAAATGAAAGACATAAAGTCTTTTGCATTAAAAAATAAATATGAAATGTCAAAAAGATGCAACTTAAAACGCGATTTTACTTTTTCCTTCATTCATCTCTTTGTTTTGTCATGAAAGTACATTCTCTCTCTTTAGCTTTTTTTTCTTATGTTTTTGTGCCCTCTCTTCTTTATGAAATAGTAATTGTTCAGTAGTATATCTTTACTTTCTTTGAAAGTTTCACTTGAGGGTAATTGTTTTGACAGCAGTTTTCTTCCTTGTGCTCGGTTGATGTGGAAGCCAATTTGATTAGAAAAGGTTTCATCTTTCCATCTAGATGATGACTGAAAAATGGCACGTCAGTGACTAATATATTTTCTGAAAAGAATTTTCCAGTAGATATTTTTAAAAAAATATTATACAGAGGGTAATTATATACCAATTTTGAAATTTTGTTGATTCGAATATCATTCTGATTTGAAGTTAGCTCTTTTCAATAAATGTTATCACTTCGATACCTTTCGTCTTTGAATTTTATTAAAGAAGTTATTTAACCCTTTCTAGGGCCGTGGGAAGTATGCTTCCTACCAAATTTATCAATCTTTGTATGAAATTATGTAGGTTGGCATAAGTTCTGACAAACTTTTTTTAGAAAGACACAAACTTAGATGCTTCAGTTCTTTATCTCACACAAAATGATGTGTCTAGATTTGTTACTTAATTATTAATTAACCAAATTAATTAATTAATCGAATTAAATTTATTTAATAAGCTAAATGAATCCCTTTTCTTATTCTAATTTCAAGTCTAAAAATATTTTAACATAATATGACTAGAAAAAAATGCCCCTTTAAAGGGTTAAAATAGAAAATCAACCTTGTTGAATTGTAGTATAATATTGCTCTTCCCATAAATCACTTTTCTGAATTTTGTCATTAGCATGACAGAGTACTATTAAATAATGCTTTAATGTAGTATACTAAAAAAGAAATAAACTATAAATTTAAAATTTATCAATTTAAAAAATCTTTTTTTTTTTTTTTTTTTTTTTTAGTTTGTAATAGAAACCAATATTTTTCAAGAATTTCATATCAGTTCTAAATCTATAGATTTCTTTAGAAAATAAATCCACTAATTTGACTGGCATTAAAGTAAAAATAAAATGGAAAATTAAAATCCAATAAGAGCAGGAATTTATTCATTTTTAAGCATTATTTAGTAAAACGGGATCTGATTTTTTCAGTGCTTTCGAAACAAATATATAATGGTACCCGTATATTAAGGAATACATTTCACACGTTTTTCACTTTCTATTTGCAGCATTCTGTCTCTCATCGTCGACGAAATATTTCTTTGCTATCTATGGTGAACGTAGTAGTTTGGTATATTATCTCTAAAATTATGCATGGATGATTAAAACTCTTGCAAACGGTGAACAGAACAGATACTTGAACTAGAGCTATTCAATATGGCTTTTGTCCAAGTATTGACGCCCGTGACTCGAAAATAACAAGAAATTGAGGTTTTGGAAGAAAAGAATTGATATAATAAAATCAAAGACAATAAATCACACAATAATAAGCAAAATTAAAATTTTAACAAGACCATTAAATCAGGAAATCAAAAAGCATCAATAAAATAAAAGTAAAAACTCCAAAAACTATTATGAAGAATATAGGCCTATCATTAAACTAAATTCAACTTTCCCGTGTTTAAAGCTGAATACGTCTATAACGCTTGGTCAGATGCATCGTCATCATAAGAAATAAATTGAAAGATCTCGGTGCCATCTATTGAGTTAAAAAAAACCCAAAGAGAATAAACTAGAAAGCATATCTTTAGTTTTGAAAAATAGAATATAAGTTAGAAAAGAGATAAACCTTCTCTTATTAAACGTTCTATATTGCAAAGTTTTGGGGAAAAAATCATTAGAAGTTAATTTTTTAATGAGATTGTTTGTTACTTCAATATAAGAAATTGTGTCATTACAATTTTTTTAATCCTGTTAAATTGTGAGAAAATCCATTTTTTGAAAACTTTTGAGATTAAATTAGAATGGTAATTACTAAATTTAATTACTTTGAAGTTAAATTCATTCCTTTTATCGTATATACCTATTAAAGTTTCCATTAGAAATTTTCCATTTTCAGTTATAAATTTCTATTTTAAATCCAGATAGGTAGCTTTGTGTTACCTCTATTTTTGCTGAATTACCTCCACTGATTTACCTCTCTGCTTTTGATACACTTTTCCTAATTATTTTTCAACATACGTTGCTGCAATAATTTTCGTTAATTTAGTGATTGTGTTATATGCATACGCTTTATATTAATAAGTGTATGTATTTTATCACTGACATAATCCGAAGCAAATTTTTAAAATAAAACAAAGACGATGTTATGGATAAAATATCCAAATTTCTATCCATCTTATGTTTTTTCCCTTGTGTATACGTATCTCCGACTATGTTAAGGAATCTGAAGCCGTTGAAAGCAGAAGTTTCCAACTACTCACTGCCAGGCAATTCAGGATTTTCTGAATAATAATAAACACATAAACAGTAGGCATCCAGGCAGGTAGAAGACTCCCGACAGAGATGGACGAAAGTTCAAATTCTAAAATCATGCGAATCCCTAATGATTTGCTTTAACAGCCACCAAGGGATAAAAAAAGGAGTTATTTCTCAACACATCGACAATGGATGCCAGGGGTATGAGGAGCGGTGGTTTTTTTTTTCCCTTCAGGTCAAAGACAGGAGGTATCGCTTTCGTGAAAAAATTCCGCTCCCTTATTATACAGAAGCCGCAATGCATTAGCATTAAGTAGCCAATTGAGAAGCTGGAGGGCTGCCACGCACCCTCATTATAAATTCAGAGAACAGTCGGGGGGCATCCTGTGCTTCCGAAATATGCTTACATGCAAGAGAAGGCGCAGGATTCGGTTTTTTCTTATTACTTTTACCCTCGGATTATTTCTTGCAGATAAGAAGGAGTTGAGGGAATTTCTTATAGGGAGAGACCAGGGGTGGGTATTTAAATGAAGGATGAAATGCGGTTTCTTTCCCAGGCGCTGGAAGTGAGTTACTTAGTAGTAAAAGTTTATGCAAAAGCTGAAACATGATGTCAACTTTGAAAAGATTTGTTGTAAGAAGAAAAGATTATTGTGTTGGATATTATGTATAGGAGAATTTAAATTAAATGAAGATTTATTGTTTCATCTAAGAATGTTATTATAAAAATTCGTGACGTGATAGTTTAATTCATTAGAATTTGTTAATGGTAGTTTGTAAACTAACCTACAAAAAAAATAAGATAAAAAACGTGAAGCATATGTCATTACTTTATCAATTTGATTCATATCTAAACTACAAAAAATTTTCATGATTTTGCTTTGTATAGATTTTATGTAAAGATATAATATGCTCTTGAAATTATAGCCCCCATCAAATTGTCCCAAGTATTATTTTAACATCCTACAATAACATTTTCATCAGTCATTGTATTGTCTTCAATAAAATAGGCTATGTGTTCATATGATTTCCACAATGTCTTCATCAAAAATCAGATAAAACTAGATTTCTATAAAAGAGCAAAGAAGCATGAGGTCAAGACAAATTTAGTAAATTTTGTTGGAACATAGACAAATAAGAAGTCCAAAACATTACAAAAGAAAAGTCGAAAAAATTTGTGAAATAGAAATTCCTTTCATAATATGGAATGTAAATACTATTACTTTTACTTTCAGATTATTATTCTTATTATTATAATTATTATTGCAGGTAAAAAGGAGTTTCGGAAATTTCTTATAGGAAGAGATTGCAAGAAATTTCTGCAATGTTAAAAGTAATGATTCTGCAGAATGTTTCACTAAATAGAAGCTCACTTAATCAGGACTTTTTAAGTTAAACTATCGCTATGAAACGCATAGACACATATAACTCATTTAAGAAACTGATATCGATATTTGCGTTCAGTGCATGAACTATTTGCAGCACTCGGATATTGTCCTATTGTATCCAAAGATTTCTTTATTGTGCAGACTCTTATTTTGCTATTTTTTTTTTTTTTTTTTTTGCAAATTTTAAATTCCAATTTATGGAAAGTGTCCATAAATGTGTTGAATAGTAGCTGACAACAAAATTATTTGGAAATTTTCAGTTCTCTTTAGTGCATCTAATTAGAAGAAATTCTTGTTTAGATAGTTTTTTTTTTTTGCTAAAAAAATCGATTGAGATTTTATTTGGACAGTTTTTTACATGCGTTTATAATAATTCAAACTTAAAATTGGGAAAGCTTTCCAAATGTTTCGTTAAAAGCTTGCTAAAGCTTTACTTTCTGTTGCACTAGAAATTTAGACTTTGTGAAAAAATTGAAAAAAAAAATGGAATCAGACAAAAACAAGACTGATAGAGAAAACTATGCTGATGATAGCGATATTCTAACTGATGATAATCAGTTTGAATATCGCTATCGTTAAAATCGTTATCGTTAAAATTGTTATCGTTAAAAATAATATCGCTAAAAATAGAATTGAAAATCAGAGAAACATTAAATGCAATCCAACGGCGCCCTCTCATCGTTATGTCTGGGGCATATAGAACCATTTTTACAGAAGCCCTTCAAGTGATAACGGGAATTTTGCCAATGGATCATAGAGCAACGGAAACATTCACTAAATTTCAAATAAGAACTACTAGTAATAAAGTTAAAATAGGAAACAAATGCTTCAGCACAAAAGATTATGAGATTATTTTGACAAGTTCAAACAATACCCTGCAGAATGGTTTATTCATGGTTTTCAAATTAAAATCCCAGAAACGAATGGAATAGAAATTTTTACAGATGGTTCAAAAGATGAAAATAAAGTAGGAGCTGCAATAATAATATACTACTATGAGAAAGAGATCGAAAAAAGTCTTGTGAAATTATCGAACCATGCCACAAGTTTCCAGACAGAAGCGCAAGCTTTAAAGATGGCCATTGAATATTGTGAAAGGGTGGAGGATTGACAGAGGTGCTCAATTTTTTCAGATTCTCTGTCAGTCCTACAAGCCATACAATCATCTCACAATTGTAATAAAGAAGTATGGACGATAAAAGAAAAGATAAAAAGTGTAAAAACTAACAAGTGGATAGAGTTGAATTGGGTTAAGGCCCATATTGGGATATATGGTCATGAAAAGGCGGATCAATATCCAAAGCTGGCGGCATAGAAAGAGAGTGTTAATATAGTTGCCCCCAAATCAAATGGTTGTCTTAAAATGGAATTAAGAGAAGAAATAAAGTTACAATGGTTTTACAGATGGTATATGTCCAAAAACGAAGAGTAACTTTCGATTTTAATCCTAATCCAGAAATAAAAATAAGAAGATTTAGAAGGATTCCGGAAAATAAATGCATTTGTGGAGGAATCGGTACTGTTTAACACTATTTAAAGGAATGCATTGAAATCTCGGAGTTAATAAAAAAATCTGGAAATTGAAAATAATGACTTAAGTATAGTACTGATGGTTCCAGGTAATCTTAAAACTCTGAAGGACATGATGTTAAAAATTGTCAGTTTTTTATCAACTGTTTGTGAGTTTAAAAGTATTCAGTTTTCTGTTGTTGTGTAACGGGAATTTGAAGAGATATTTTGAATTTCGCGGAGATTTTCCCTTAGTGATGGCCTTTTCATTGTTTTATAGGAAGATAAGGAATAAGGACAGTAACTGAACATTTTGTGGCCAATTACCTCGAAGAGAATGTCAGTTTGACAAATCGGTCAATGCAAGGATGGGCAATGCTAAAGGTAGCAGTCGGCCGCAACAAATCCTGGTGGTGGGGTAGTCGGCTGTACGCAAGAAGAAGAAGACACATATAACTAAATACTAAATTTTAAAAATCCATCTGTTTGTCAAAATGTACTTGTTGCTGCATCCATGATCAAAGATGAATTTACAAAAGGTGAATGCAGCAGTAAATATGGGGAAAGGATGTGATTCCTATTTCACTGAGGATATGTGATAAAATTCACATCGTGTACCTTTTAGTTTTCCAGACTCAATTTCATCATATAAAATACAAAATATATTTATAATATTAAAATTATTTAAATTATTAAAAATATTAAGGACAAAAAAAAATTTGTTCATCAGATTCTCGTTATAACTGAATTATTAATTTGAATTGATGTTGAAATCCTCAGCCGGTATTATGCTCGAACCCAAGTCCTTTCAGTAATGAAATCGAATGGGCCATGATAAATTTAGAATTAAGCTTAGAAAATGCTTTAGAATTAAGCTTGAGATTAGAAACCATAAAGCTTAAAAAATCATAAAAATCAAAGATTTTAAAATTTGAATTAATGTGGAATTAGTTAAACTTCAATTCATACAAAAACCAATTTTGCTGAAGCTAAGCAAGTTATTTTTAAAAAATATGAGTACAAAAAACAAAATTCACAAACACAGAATCAGTACAGCACTGTAGTCTTATGTGCACTACAAAATAATTTATGCAATATTTAAAAGAATTTTTATTAAATAAATATTTATGAAACAATGAAATGGTTTGAACTTTAGGGTAAAAATATAATCTGTTGTTGGAAATAAGGCAAAAATATATTTTTAAAAAATTACCAGTATTCAGAAAAATTTCGCATGGCTATTACATTGGTATCATGAAAAGATATTTTAAATTTTGAAATGGTGTAAAATTTAAGTTATCGAGTGAAAACGTCAAAATTTAATTCAACTTTAATTAATTAAAATTTTTCTTGAAAGCGAAAAAAAAAAATGCTCCGAAATACAAATTTCCGACTTCCAGAGTGTTCATGTACCAAATTTGACAGCTGCAGGTCATGCGGTATAGCCTGTTGACCGGCAACAGACACATACGCTCAGCACATTCATCTTTATTATTAGTATAGATAGTCTTTATTATTAATAAAGATGCTTTTTTACATTCGTGAAACTAAATATAATATTCTATATGTATTCATATTTATATATAGCATTTTCTAAAGTGTACTTTTTTTTATCATTGATACTTATATAAAATTTATTCAATCCTTGAATCTCAAACATCGTTTTGTCTAGTTATCGTGTCATATTTTGAGCACCATATACAAAAATAATGGGGAATATGTCTGATTTCTTTCGGTGCAATATGGTAATCTTCAGGGAGAAAAAACTATCTCATTTCACTCGTGTTTAAAATATTTTTTTAAAAAATCGGAAAAAAAATCTTTATCTTTTAATTATTTAAAATTCCTAAATTAATAAAGTGTTTATGAAAAAGAATACTATAGATTTTCTTTGCCTCGTTTAGCAAGGAAAATTCCAAAAGGTGGTCGTAATCATTATGTTTGTTTTCGAAAATGAAGAGAAAAATATTATACAAGAATATCATAATATATTGTCACCGTTCTAAAATTCGACTTCGAAACTCTGATCAAATTCCGCATTTCAGATCTTTCTGAGTCCGAAAAAAGCTTTTTTTCCCCCGAACTATATCTGTCGGCTAGTGAATACGACAATTAAAAAATGCTAAAAGCGACAGTAAGAAATCATGTAATGTGATTTTTCCCCTCCAAATTTGTACATTTCTTTCATATTTTTGAAGAAAACTGTCAATGGAAAATCTGTCCATGTGAACAAGAAAGCTCAAAAATTCAAAGGGTAGATGAATAATATTACATGTGTAGATCTATCGTTAAAATTATAGATCTGTATCAACCTTCGCACTTAATTATACAAAGAGTTACACGTCAGTCAGTCTGCATATATGCGAGTATGTAAGTGTAATAACTTAGAAAAACAAAAAAATTAGAGAAATGAAGTTACATTTTTACGACTTTAGTGTTTACTTCGTGTTTTTTATTTTACACCAAGAATGCCAACATTTCTCGGTTTATTTGTCAATTTTCAGACTATGCCAAAATCGCCAAAGCCTAATTACTGAAGTTACAAAAGTTAGCGACATTGCCAAATTACAAAAGTTAAAGGTTAGAGACACTTTTTTTTTGCCGGGAGTACAGAAATGAAATTTGGTATATGATCTTGTGACATCATAGATTTGAATCAAATAGAAAGAAAGAATTCGGTTAAACATCTGTGACGAATGAGAAAGTGAAGTCACAAAGTTACGTGAAAGTTAGATAAACCAGATAATTACAATTTTTATAGCCGTATGATACTTTGGGGATTGATTTCCATTAGAAAGTTTGATACACGCAATAAATAAAACCTATCTAATTAAAATAACGCGACTTTAATGTCTTTGATAATTTGAGATTTAAAAATAATTTGTAGACGAAATCAAGGACATGAAGTTTAACTTAAGATAATTAATTAAAATTAAATGCAAACAATACCCAAGACGAACTAGAGGGACAATGAAAGTGACTACATAAATTAGTTAAGAGGGCGTAAATGGAAGTTTCAATACTTTAGACTTATAGCTCTAGTCTAAAACAATAGTTATATGTTAAATATAAATAAACTCTATTCCAAAAATCTTTTTGGATATACTATTTAATAAAACATAAAATAATATAGAAAGAATTAATGCAACACAACTGTACTACAATTTTTTTTCTTTATTTCATAGTACATCATTATTTCGAAGTTAGCTTCCTTCAAAACTTTACAAGGAAGACTTCCGAATTTTCCTAACTTTTAAAAGTCAAACAGCTCTGACTTTTCACGACCTTCCAATGCGACTCGAGATTTGACCTTTCAATTCTATGAGTCTTCCAACCAAGACAAGGTGTCTGAAAATATGAAAGGTAACTAGAAAGAATAAACACGCGCATTTCTGCGTTCACATAATCCATCCATTTTTCTGCTTACTAGAGACAACAGAATCTGGAATAATTTGCTTAGCTTCCAGTCGGAGGTTCATTAAAGGAAACATCTGACATTTCAGAGGATTTGATTTCCCATTCTGCAAACAAATACTTAAACGTTGTCCCGTCTGCAAAGTTCAAAGGTCACCTTAAAACGCCGAGTCAATCAGAAATCCGATTCGATATTTTCTTCTTTTCCATTTCATGAACGACTAAGATTTGATGGGAGCATTCTGGAGGTGATTCCCAAGGGAATGAGTAAATGTTAAGAAATTACCTACGATTTGGATAAGAAATTTTTGAAACTTCGTGCTTATGTAAATTGTTCTGAAGTCGGTTTATGGATTAATACTGGTTTGAAAATAAATTCCATTAAAATTACGAGATTTTTGAAATGGATTGCGAATTTAAGTTATTCATGAATTTCACAAATAGAAAATGAAGTATTTTTTTAATTCAATAAATTTTTGTAAAGAAATTGAATTTTATAAATTTCTGTCTAATAAAAAATCACAAATAATTATAAGACTCAAAATTAATTTTCTGTTAATTTTCACGGTTATAATAAAAACGAAAGAGTAGATTCTTTCCATTTTTATAATAAAAACGAAAAGTAGATTAAACATCTTCTTTGCTAATAAAAAAGAATCAAAATTCAAACAGATATTTAATATTTTACTTTTTCTATCCGAAATTCTAAGTTAAAAATAAAATTTTTAAAAGGCAATTTTTAATTTACATTTTTAAACAAATTCTTACACCACGTTCTATAATGAGAACCTCAGAAATTTAAATATCTGTCTTTTCAAAGATTTTTATTATTCAGATGACGTTATTAAATAGGTTTATATCTGATTTTATTACTTTATTTATAAACGTTTTCTTAGTATCAGTTATTGTGGATTACTCATAAAAAAACTTTTTAAATGATGCATCATTTTGAAAAATCAATGAGGTCTAAATAATGGAAGATCTTTAAAACCTCGAAATCGATAATATAGACCATTATATTACTTACATCTTAGATACACAGTTAATGAGAAAATAATACAACTTTGCTATCGATTTCACTGTTGTATTGTTATAAAATGATTCATTTAAATTATGTAAATTAAATTGAGATAAATTATGTCTTAATGTAATTGCATTCTCGAAAATAATTGTTAATGTAATTGAATTCGTGTGGATTAAGTGCTAATGAAATTCAGTTTGGATAAATCAAGCGTTAATATAATTGAATTTGTGTAAATTATTTTTGACTTAATTCGATTAAAATCTAAATACATATCGATTCGACATTCTGTTATAAAATAATGAATTCTAGAAATGTTTCACTTTCAATACAAGGGACTAAGAGATTTCGAAATTTATTAGCACGTTATTCAATTTAATTCATTGCTCCTCTCTTTTTTAGATTTAAAAAATCGACTCCTATATCTAAAATCGTTATATGCACTAGCGTGCAAAACTCAAGCAACAAAGTAATTTTTCATTATACAGTTATGAAATTGTGAAAAATGACTCTTCAGGATCTGTGCAATAAACAGCTAATTCCGCAGTAAATTGATACATATAGAAATATCAGGATAATGATATTACAGGGGACGACAGGATACATATACTATGACGAGGGCAGGTGCAGTCAGCCTGCATAGTACAAGACAACTTCAAAAGAAGAAGGAAACTGGTGGAAAAAAAGAAGTTGACAGCACTTTCCAGTGCTTGCACTGAACAGTATTGTTGCTTGAAGAGTTGTAGTATTGAACAGTGTTCAGTTCTTGCGTCTGGTACACGGACAAAAAGTATCCCGGCTTATAGTACTGTGACCAGACGAATGCATAAAAGTAGTCTACACGCCCGGTGTTCAATATGCTTCATTGACATTCACATTATTGATAATGATGTAACGAACATAAATCTGAGGATCTGAGTCACATTCTCTTCATTGGTGATGATCGTTTTAATCTTACAAAAGTCTAGACGATATTTGATATGAGAGAGACAGGGATACATTTTCATTCAACTAACGTGAAGAAAGAGACAATCGTAGATGTTCTGGTATACTTGTATGGGGATACATGACGATGAATGGAAAAATATAGTTCCAGACTTTCCACAATTTTACAGAAGAAATCATTTTTCCCCTATGTACATCTATTCCAAGGTATTATAGATCTTGACTTTGTATTTATGAACAATAAAAAAACGTCCACATAGATTTCTTCACAGGAATTTCTGAAAAGTGGGGATATCCTGAAATAGAGTGGTCAACTGCCTTGATTTAAATCCGAATGAACATATTTGGGGTGATTTAGGAAAGCAATTATATCCTCTGGAGAGTAATAAATACCTGATGCAGATGCAGATGCTGATCGAGGAATGGGCCCTTTTACTATTGCCAGGTAATATTGTATTGTATATGAACAGAATGTGTCACCATTGCAATCAAAGACGGTCATACCCCTTACAAAGATATCTGTCTATTGTTCTTTTTCTCGTCAAGAAACTTTTTTTGTGCCACTATTATTCTATTAATAGAGTTAATGTGATAATGTATACGTCCCATTCATTTTTTTCTACTAAATTTTGTTCACTCCTTTAAGTACGACATTATGCCTGTATATCAGGAATTTTACAGTGTTCAATTAATTTTTCTCAAAATTATAACAAAATTAGAAAAGTTGCTTGCGTTTTGCGCACTGGTGTATTTATTTTCATTTTAAGCTACCAATTGAATTTAAACTACCATTCGGATTTTTAAATCATTCAAAATTGAAGAATCATGTATAAATTAATCTAGAATCGAATTTTGGTACGTGGTTAGATGTCATTGGGGGCTACCAAATGAATATTAAATTTCAAAATGCTCAATTTTTTTCTAAAGGCTTTAAAATATAAAATATTGGCATTTTAAGTAAATAAACCTTCAATTTTTCAGTCATACCTAGCTCTGAAATTTTAAAAAATTAATCTTTTAATTGTGGAATTTTAATAAAATATAGATATAAAAATGAATCATATGTTTTAAAACTGAGCATGAAAGTGGAAAAAAATCCTGTACTGTCTATTAGAAGCTTAAATTTGCGAATTGCATTTTATAGGAGAGAGAGAGCTAGAACTCAACAAAGAAAGAGAAATTAAAACTAATATGAAAAGAGGGGTTCTTACTAGTTTAGAAATCCCAATATCGTCACTTTAAACATTATCTCCATTGTTTTTCCCAGAGGGCAAGTTTGCGTTCAATCGTCATAAATTGAAACAAAGGATGCAGTTCAAGCAATATAGCAGTCGCGTGACAAAAATAACTTCGCATATCGTCGAAAGTCACACTGTTTTAAGCTGTAGCATGATACAACGTTCTTTTTCTTTGATCAGAATCCGTAATGTATTCCGAAATTAAATTGACTCGACGATTTGAAATGGATTCCATGACTATGAGTTCACTCCATAAGTAACGCGACAATGCTTTTGAGCATAGATTACGCTAAAACCTGTCAACCAACTTTTTTAATGTCTTATGAAAATAATCCGGATTATTTTTCATTCCGCATCATTTTTTCATTCAGATTTTTAGGATAATTTTTTATGAGAATACAACTTTCACTCAGACGATACGAATTATACCACTGTTCTACGAATCAGATTAAGTGAATGTACGCGAATACCAATAACAGAAAAAAAAAACCATCTCAGACACCATATCATATTATTTTTATGAACTCTTTTAACGTTGATAGTATGTGAATTTTCTCCCTGTAAACATCACAGCGTCGAAGAATTATCTTCATCAGCTATTCTGCTAAATCGTTGATCTGAATATTTACTGCCGTTTATATCCAAACATAACTATTATCTCCCTTTCAAAGCGGTCAGTATTTGAAGAACATCCTCCAAACTCGAGTCTCGAAATAGTTATTGTCGTCCGTAAATACGGGAACACAGCATAAAACTGCCAGCAACGGCTGATGGAAAAAGTAGCAAACAATGGCTGATGATTTTTACGGACGACCTCCGTTTTTTCCTGAGCATTTTTCTGTCTGTTCGCGACATTGTCTTTATTTTTTTTATTCCCTCACGTCCACGTGTCTGCTTGACTTTTATTCCAATTGTCTCTGCACTTTTCCGAGTTTTTATTTACTGTCTGTTTGTTTCGTAAACTAGTTGTATGCTGTAGACTTTGAAGATATAAACGGATATTAGAAAATATAAACTTTTATTTCAAAAGTAAATAGATAAAAGTAGATATAAACTTAAAAATATAGTTTTTCATCAATAAAAAGAATATGATGTGAACATATCGTTCAGAAGATCATAAATCTTTTTCTTTCCTGCTTCCATTGCTTATGATTCATATAATTCATTTATTTGTTCAGTGCAACTATATTTTACTCTAAATTTTCGCTTATACTGAAACTTTAACTAGATTTCCTTTTTGCTCTAAGATGTAGTTTTATAGCCGATTCTTCATCCACTTCCTGATGCACA
Source organism: Argiope bruennichi (assembly GCF_947563725.1). Lineage (NCBI taxonomy): Eukaryota > Metazoa > Arthropoda > Arachnida > Araneae > Araneidae > Argiope > Argiope bruennichi. Next base: position 66,861,505 of record NC_079154.1, read on the forward strand.
AATTCCGAAATTTTTTACATATTCCAGACAATGATGCAATGTGTTAATATTAGCAACACTTTATTATGAGTAAATCGATAAAGTGTTAATTAAATTTTAATTTTATATGAAATGCGTTATTTGCTATAAAATCTGAACATAATTTGTAACATACTATATTACGCTGAGGAACCAGACATCCATCAATATCGTATAGAGCTCCCACGAACAGGCAAAAATGCAGCAAAATGATGAGGCACGGACTGCATTAATGTCTAAAGGTATAAGGCAGCAATTTATCTCAGGAATTTCGCAGGTCAATCCACAAATCTATGGAAATTCGATGTAATGGAGATCTCATCTGAGCAACACTTTCTAAGGCATCACAAATACGTTCCATAATGCTCATGTCTGTAGATTTAGGAGACCAATGGAAGTGACTAAAGTCAGAAAAGTGTTCGTAAGAACTCACAATGGTCATTAAAGAGTATAGGTGAATGCACAGTATGCTTACGTACTTGTCACTTGTCAGAGTCGTCTCTTGACATATATGAGGTTCCATATCACAACAATTGCAAATGCCCTATATAATCCAAAAGATTCTACCGGATTGAATGGCCCCCTGTTGACATGAAAGCCTATGGATTCATGAATTGGACAGTATGCTTCCAGACTTATACACATTTATCTGCCAGATACAATTAGAAATAAATTTCTTCATGGAATACAGCGTGTTTCGAGTCATCATAGTTCAAAGCGGTGTTGACGATCCCAAACAAATCGTAAAGCATTGCGCCATGCAACCAAACTAGTATAATAGTATGTTTCGGCTAAAAATGAGACAGTTCGTTAAATAGCTCTCTCAATTATACTTGTTGATGCTCCAACATTGAAATCCGAAACAAATTGAGGAAGCGTTGCTCATCTATGTCGCTTAAAGATTCTTGCACTTTTCATTGATGGTCAAATTCTATTAATGTCTTTTTCAACCGATACCGATGTCGGAAATTTGATCTTTTACGGGATATTTGATATTCACAGAACCCTCGTGAAATTGTTATAGTCAAAAATCTAAATTTCCTTACTACCTCAAAGCTGCTATGTCTCATCTCCAGTATGTCGATTATAATAACACATTCAAATTCAGTTGGATGTTGATGATCTTCCACTGTAGCAGTAAGAACCAATCTAACTACTGGATACTGTTAAGCACCACCGTCACATCATGTTACACTGACTGGCAACGTAGCTCCTTTATTTGCATATGCAAGCTTCACGATTTTTCATTCTTTTTATATTATATAATAAAGAGGTTATCATTTCATTAAATTGTGTACATTAAGTAAGAAAACTTCTTTTTATATTATCAATAAAGATGTTATCCTTACAAAAAATTATGGCTCTCTCGCATAAAATTGTGGGCATTAGATAAATCCGCAAAACCTTGAGCAACAATGACGAGTAATAATTACAAAATATTGATATTTAGAAGGAGTTTAGTAATTTTACTAAATCTATCGTGTGATCCTTTGGCGATTAACCTCTGGTATGCAATTAATTGTATATTAAAATCGAATTTGTGTTTTAGACGTGTTTTCTCCAATGGACTGAAACCAGACTTTAACAAGGAAATACAATTGTAGTCACAAAATTAAATACCAAATTTCATATATTTAAGTCATTGAGTTTTTTAGCTAACACTTCTAAATACTTTTGAATATACAGACCGACAAGCGGTCAACATTTGGTTCCAAATTTGATAAGCATTTACATTTTAAAGGTGAAATGGGCTCAAATTTTATCCATTCAGCTATTTTTGTTTTATAGTCGACATTGTGTTGACTTATTTTCAGACAGTCGAGCAGACAGATTTCCTTTGAATGGATCTCTCTCAAAATTTTACAGAAATCTGCAAATTTGATGTAAAATCCATATGCCAAATTTCATCCATTTATCTCACAGCTTTTTTTAGTATTCATGTGCATAGATAGATAGACCGACATATGGACAAATATGACATCAAAAATGTGTTTTTAGAACTCGAAGAGGTCAGAAGCGTAGAAGTTGTCAAAATCTCAAGTTCGAACTTCTTGTTGAGTATAGTACTTCTTTGTACTTCTTATACGAGAAAGTATCATTACAAGTATGCTTTTCTTAGAATACTGAAAGATGTAAAACAATTATTTATCTAAAATATAAATGCAAAAACAAAATCATAAAATTGCGACCCCTACTAATCTTTAAGAAATTTAATCCATAGAGAATATCATAAAGAAAATTCTTGCACACACAATGTAAATTAAAAACCTTATTTTATATAAGAATGTATTTTTATGCGTTGCCTCTCTACAGAATTGATCACCAAATTTAGAGCTACCAAATTCGGTACAGACATACTTTATAAATTTAAAACATGCAACTAGAAAAATTTTTTCATTTTAATTAAAATGTTAATTAAAATTGAAAAGAAATTTTTGACGGTTTTTTTACGCCATAATTTTCTAAATTATTACAGTACAAACTTGATTTCTATATTATTTTTAAGTTTAAAAATAAATCGTCTTTTTAATGCTAACATTTTAGTAACTGTTCATTCTATTCCCGAATTTTGAAAAAATAAAAAATTAACATCATTTTGTTGTTGCAATGAAATTCGCTTCAATTTCATTATTTAATTACATATATAATCGCATGATATTCTGATATTTTTAAAAGCTTAAGAAAATAGATTGTGCTAATTACAGAAACAACTTGCTTGAAGAATTGTAAAAAGCAAATACATTACCGCCAAACACAACAAGTAATTTTAAACAAATTATTTAGGCACTCAAGTTTTGAATGACACTATGATGTCATTCAAACTCGACTTTATTAGCAGAACTCCTCCATTGTTGAGGTAATCCTGAACATCAACCTAAGTTTAAAAGTTTTAATTGAAACTAAACACAGCCAAAATCCCAGTCAACCAGCTGATAATCAAAGGTGGCGAGAATAAGAAACTTGAAGAGGCTAAGTAAATTTCAATTAAATGCGATATTTAAATTCTAATTTACTCATGTACTTCATGTGCTTATAATTTTTTTTTTCGGAACAAATCACTAACAAAAAAAAATGAATGAATAGTTGCTACTTTTCTCTTTCCCGTATGTGAAGTATATATAAAGAGAAAGTACTGTCATCTTCAAAAAATTTATTAATAAAAAAAAATAGTTTTTAAAATCTTTTATTTTTACTTTTCGTATACAATGAACTCAAAAAGAAAGTAATGTAGAAAAATTCGAATTTAAAATTTGGATAAGCTTCCACGTCATGGACCTCCAAACAACAAATTTTTATAATTGTGTCTATCTTTTAGAACGATAATTCAAAAACGCTCAGAGTAGACGGATGAAATTTGGCATGTGTTGTTTGAACTAAATTCGTAGATTTTTGTCAAATGTTGGATAAAATCCATTCTGAAACAGTTTATATGCATGGCTGTTCGAGCATAAGTGAGAACTTTAGAATAAACAGAATTTCATAAAAAAAAAAAAAAAATTGGCACACAGTGCTAGCATTTAAAGTGTATATCCAAATCAAATTTTACACCAAACTTGTCAAGGAGTTGATATCAATCGGTTTGTATTTTCGCATATATGTAAATACGATAATTCAAAAACGCACTGACTTAAAAAAAGTGAAATTCAATTCACAGTTTAAGCGCCTAAAGTATAGATTTTTTTAATCTAATTTTCAATCGAAATCTTCAAAGGGTTGATGGTCTGTTGGTTGTACTCAAAAACACAACGATTTAAATAAAAGAAATTTTGTGCTTAATCTCATTATTAAAATTCTCTTAAGTCAAATCTCTGTTCTAATCAGACGAGAAAAGCTAGTCCGAAAGGCATATTCGGTTTTCTTTACTGTATTCCTGACAAAGCACAAACCTCTCAGGAATAGTAGTATTAAGGACCTTGTTCAAGGTCTGTAATTTTATGAGGGGGGGGGTACAACACTTTTATTTGAAAGAATGCAAAAAATCTTCGGGTTGACCTTTCCCAAGTTATTATTTCTTTACTCCAAGTTATTTATTTCGTTTTATTCAAATTTTGAAACTGGCTTAAAATGTGTAAACAATCCTACTTTAATCGTGTTTTCCAGGTTCCTAAGTTTCGGGTTTTCATTCTATCATTTTGCTTTGTATGTGTAAATCTGGACATGGCTCGATATTTTCCCTAAAAATGCAAATATATAAGCAGATATTTTGCCGTGTGTACAAAGCTAGTAATTCTCATAAAAAATTAAAAAATATTTTTTTATCTTTAATTTTCTTTCATTTCCATCTCAAACTGATCGGGAGTAGGGTTTGATGGTTTTTCAAACCTGGTTTTAAAATACCGGTTTTTTAAAGTAAATTTGTTACATTTGAAAACCGGTTTTTAAATTAAGAAAAAGGTTTTCCTGAACGCAAAAATATTCCTCTTCTTCCTTTTTTTTTTTTTTTTTTTTTTTTTTGAATTTTATTGGTTGGGACCGATTTGTCTTGCAGCTGAAGGCTTAGGGTGATGAGATGCCAGTTTATTAAAAAGAAAAGGTATATTTAAATTTCTGTTAAATGAACAAAAAAAATGTAAACACTGAAATAAATTTGAAATTATTATATGCTTTAGAAGAACAAATTCAAGAAAGAAATAGAATTAGCAACTTTTTTGCTGTATTTGCAAAATCCACAAAACGTTTCTAGTTCGGCGAAGAAATCTAGTGTAATTTCTTTAGCTTCAAAAACCGAAATTATTAAATTATCTGGAAAGATATTGTCTAGATTATTTTCCGAATTCTTATGTTGAAACCGATTCTGATGAAGAGAGCAAATAGAAGAAACTACTCTTCAGAGTAATGCTTTTTGAAAAGAAGCCATGGAAAAATCAATTCATAAGTTTCTTGAAGACTCTGAAGAAAACCTTACAAATTCAAACACTGAAAGACACTGAAGCTGAATTTTTATTATTTGAGGCAACGAATAAAAGGACAAAAAACTTAGATTTGTTATTTGGTGCCATGAAAACTAAAACCAAGCTCAACATCTAGTAAACAAGTATTTTCAATTTCAAACAATATTGTGTCCAAAATAAGAAAAAGACTTAGCCACCGCTCAGTGGATATTCTATGTTTTTTTAAATCCTATTTTCTTAGGAGAAATTAAAATGAGTGAAAATAATATAAATATTATTTGAAATTTTTGTTTGAGTTTTCGTTATTTTGTATTAGTAATATGTATATGAAATCCTTAATTTTTTTATATATTTTGACCTTGACTTTGATATCGATTTCGTTTTTTGTTATTTTATATAAATTAAACAAAATGTTTTTCCTTATTCTATTTTTTTTTTTTTGACAAAAATTCGAAAATCGGCTAAAGCCGGTATTCTTGGAAATATTGAATTCGAAAACCGGTTTTTCAAAAAGTCAGTTTTTGTATAAACCCTAATCGGGAGCGACCAATGCTTTGGCACGTGGATGTGAAGTGATGCAATTGTCGTAGAGCTGGTATTTACATATGAAATATTAATAAAACATTAGGATTTCATTCTTCTCAGTGCACCAGTCTGTTGCTCTTTCTCTTATATTGTAGATAGTATCCCTTGTATTAAAGCATCATGACATGCGTATTACCCAATTTAATTGCCAATTATAAAAAGCAATAATACGTAACCCCAAGCCCGTTTAAAAGAACTAGTGATTTTGTCTATTAATGAGTTTAAAAAATGTAAAATAAAAAACACTTTCCTTTTTTCCTATTTGTCTTGCATTTCGTTTAGCTACACTGAATGTAAAATAATTATTCACCAATGCTGATGTGAAGATAAAGGACGTCTTAAATATCTTCATTTCATACTATCTAAATTACAAGATTCTTACAAATATATAATAAACCCCGAATATATTTTCAATTACAGCTTATATAAGGGACCAACCATCGAAATCATATTCATTGTTGTTAATCGTTTGCGCTGATTCTCTTGTTACAAACGCAAAATTACAAACTCAAATCCTAAAACAATAATTTAAAGGTCATTTTTCACAATTATTGCCTCAATTAAGATCCCTTCTGAGTTAAAAATTCTATTCCTCCGCAATCATTCCTGTAACTAAAGGATTCCTTATTTACACGGAAGGGATTTAGCACGAAACACTTATCTCTCAATTTTACTATATTTCTTTATCTTTCTTACCTATAATAAACAATGTGTGTGTGTGTGTGTGTGTGTGTGTGTGTGTGTGTGTGTGTGTGTGTGTGTGTGTGTGTGTGTGTGTGTGTGTGTGTGTGTGTGTGTGTGTGTGTGTGATCATCATAGTTATCAAACTTGACACACACACACATTGGGTACTTTAAAGCCTGGGAAATTGCCTTTATTGGCGATTTTTTTTTAAATTTTAGTTATAATTTTAAGTAATTAAAAATTGAGCGAAATTTTATTTTTAGCTTACTTCAATTTAAACCTAGAAAGGTGCAATTTTCAGCACATGTCTACAACAAATAAAATAAACATACTATAGGATATTTTCTGGGAAGAAAGTGCAAGGAAAACTTATCTGTGAACTTTTAAAACGTATATATTATTAAATCAATATTTTTGTAATATTTAAAACTTACAGGGTATATATGTGTTTGTGTGCGTGTGTGTGCACGCTCGCATGTGTGTGTTTGTGTGTGTGTGTGTATGTGTGTGTGTGTGCCATTTTACATTTATTGCCTGAAATAAAATTAAAAATTGTTATTGACATCATTTCCATTCATTTGAAAGTAAAATTAAAATCTGAATTTTATAATGAATCAGAGAAATTTTAATTAAATAATTATTTGAGATATTGCATAAATTATAATATATATATATATATATATATATATATATATATATATATATATATATATATATATATATATATATATATATATATATATATATATATATATATATATATATATATATATATATATATATATATATATATATATATATATATATATATATATATATATTCCGTAGTGTGCATAAGTGTTCAATGATAAAAGTTTTTATTTCCTATACTCATATTTAAAAAAAAATGTTTCATCAAATATGTTTTTATCTTAAATGAAGTTTAATTACTTCCGCTTTAATTCAAAGTTCAAATTCCACGGGAGTTGGTAAAAAATTTAATCGGCACATAATACAATCAACAGAACGCCGTAAGGCTTCTATAATAGTTATATGCTATCAAAATTCGAGACTTAAAATTATTTTGCTGGTTTTATTAATAAACAACGTTACGGAAAATACGGCCGGCGTCCTGGCGTAGAGGTAGCGAATCTTCCCAGTGATCTGGGCGTTCCTGGTTCGAATGTCGGTTCGGGCATGACTGTTCTATCTGTGAGGTGTGTGAATGTGCCCCCCTGTAAAAAGGAGTTGTGCAAGCGAATGTGTGAGTTTCATCCTCATGTGAGCTAGAAGTCAGACTTCTGCCCTCAGGTGCTCAGGAGTCTTTATCCTCAGAAGCTACTGCACCCCCTTTCCGTGGTAAAGCGGACACGACATCATCGTCACTGAAAATATTGATTTAAAATTCTTAGGAATCTAGTTAGTCTCAAGGTTACTTAAAAATAAACTTAAACGTATAAATATCATAAACGGTTTTCGTGATAAGTCATGCGAGAAAATAAATTTTATATAATTAATAAAATGCTTATAATAAAATCCTCCTTAAAGCAGAAAAGGAATTTTGGTCTCCTATCTTCCATCCACTTAAATAAATTTTATGTTAATAATAAAATATAAAGTCGCTTTTAAGCATAAGAAAGTAATATTTTAATTTATTTTCACCACTAAAACAATAGTTACAGTTCTTCTTAGTTGCTCTCACATCTTTAAAAGAATAATAAAATAAAAAAAAAAATTACCTTGAATTCTCTTTCTCCTCTATTACCACGCTTCAATAACATAGGACCATTAAACGAGCGATTACAGCAAGTTAAGATTTAAATGCTTTCACAGTTCAAAACGTTTTACATCGGTACTTAAAAGACATTGAATATATTAAGTGTAGGCGGTAATATCCTTTTTCATACCATTTATCAAATAACATGCAAAAGGCTGTGAAACACTTTTGATAAGCATTAATATCATTGTTCAAGGGCTTTTTTACACTTATATAGAAGTCTTCCCTGGTAATCAGACATTTAAGTAAAACAAAAGGAAACACTATCATAGACCTTGTTTCCGATATAAAATAAATTCGATCAGAAACATTAATTTCTATTTTAGAAGCAATTATGGATTTCCAGTTGATGGAATTGGTCCGATTCGATCCAGATAGCTTTTGATATCGGCTTTTAGATTTTTGATGTAGACGAGTGATTATAGCAAAAGGAACTGTATACATGAATACTTTATGGCAAAAGGAACGAATGAAATGAAATCTGTTTTCTGAAAGTGAATCGTTCAGTAAAGTTAGCTTTCCTTCTAGAAGTAACTATAACTTTCTAATTAATAGCATTGCTAAATTTCGATCCAAATAGCTCTTAAAAATTTAGAAAAGATTTTGAGCAACTTCTTTTTGTTGACTTGGAAACGGGATTATTTACAATAATCATGAAGATAAAACTCTGAATAAAGAAAGGAATGAGGGGAAATCTGGTTTTAGATAAATGACTCGTCAATTTCTTTTTTCCATTTCTTTTAATGAAATAATTGCTGATATTTAATTTATAGGAAATGATTAGATTTGTTGCAGGAATCTCTAATTGATATTGGAATATTTTTCAGCATCTTAGCATTACAAACTTTTATACGTAGATGTTTCAAAGCTATAATCTAACTTTATGATAGAAAAGACCAATGAGATTCATTCTGCCCTTATTCTTTAAATTTATTTCAGAAAGAGCAAACATTAATATAATAGAGACAGCACAGGACATATTAGCATGAAAGATATTCATCGTTAAGTAACTCAACAGTAAAGAATAATCGATATATGAAGTTAAAATAGAAGGAATATAAAAACCAAATTTTATGGTGAATTTATTGATTATAATGAAAATATTTGTGAAAATATATGTTTCAATAATTCCTTATGTGTTCATCAAGACAAAACAAACTAGTGGTAACAAACACACAGCCAAATATTAAAAACAAACCAATTGCAAATGTATAATTCAATTTAAAAATCCGGTATCAAATTTGAAACGTAGGGAACTTAAAGATCAAGGCAAAAATACCCTTCTGGTTGTTGTATGAAATTATAGCCTTGATAAAAAGCAATGCTTATTTAATAATTCATTTTCTAAAAGAACTCCAAATTTTCAAATCATTTTCAAGCATTAAATAACTTGCCTGTAAATTGCAAAACTTGTGAGAGAAAATCATTAATACCCGTTTTAATCCCTTTCAGCTTTTTTTCTCCCTACTCATATAGAATTCCAAAGCGTTAATACCACTCATAGAAAATCTTGATCTTTACCAGCCATCCTTTTACAAATGAAATCATGAAATGAAGATACGAAAAGGCACAAGAGCTCATCCTTTTCAAATTCTCCAGCAAATTAGACATCTTGAAATGAAAGCAGAGTTTCAGAAGAAAAATAATTTGAAACTTTCTATATCAGCCGGCTGTTTACTCTGCACTTTGGTCACCATTTTAAATGATTCTTCAAAATATTTCTACTGTGAGATCTCTTTTTTTTTAACTTTTTCCATGAAAAGAGCCGTTTCATAAAAGTGGCATTAATAAAGTGCTTCCGGCACTTCTAATGAGTAGTTATACGATTCATTTTCCCCTGTTAAATAAATAAATTTATGTGAAGATTACTCAAAGGATTCAATAATTAGAGTAAGTGTTGCTTTCTTTTTGTTTCCTTTGTTTTGTTTCTCTTTGCATATTCTTATCATGATAGGTAACACTCATTCTGTTTTTCAAGGAATATTTATTTATAAGCTTGAAGTTCAATGAAAAAAATAGGAGTGCTCTAACCAAAATTTTCTCACATACTCTTTAATAAATTTGACATGCCAGAAAAGGCCTTACAATGAACAAGGCGAACATACTTGCGAAATATTAACTTTTGGCATGAATTCGGCATTTTTACTAAATTTATTATGTCATCCTTAGCGAGTTATTTGGCGATTAATTCCTAGCATGCGTTAATAGTTTAAAAAACTAATTTGTGTTTTAGACATGTTTTCTCAACCGATTGAAACAAAAAATTTGGCACAAAACTGCACGTGTATTCACAAAATCTTATACCAAATTTGATACATTTAAGTCACTGCATTTTTAAATTAATTATCGCGTTTGCATGTATCTGCAGTAATACAGTCAACCTGCAGTAATTTTGCAGAACAACCAACCAAAATTTGAGAGATGTTTGCACTGTAGATGTTAAATCTGTGTACCGAATTTTATGTATCTAGCTCTCTATGTTTTGCAATTATTGTGTTAAATTATATTCAAAAAGCCGGAGAGACGGACTACCTCTGAACAGATTTTAATTAAAATTTGAAATAAATCTATAAATTTGGTGTAAAGACCGTATACCATATTTCAGCCATCCAGATCAAAGCGTTTGTGAGTTATCTTTGTCGCAGACAGACTGACACAAAGTCGGACATTTTTCAAAAATGGGTTTTTAGATATCAGGGACGTCTGTAACATGGAGATTCATCAAAATCTCGATGTTAATGAACCTTTTGACGATTATTATACTTTCTCTGTACTACGTATATGACAAAGTAAAAAATCCTTGTATCATGAAGAAACAATATTTCAAGGTTATTTTCAGTAATGATTTTTTGATACTACTTGATTGGTTTGGTTTGATTATATTAACGTCCCGTTTGAAACAACACTTGGGCTATTTTGGGACGGACCTCGTAATTTTGAAACGCGGTCAGATGACGAGGACGACACCTGAGCTGGCATCCCCCTCTCCACACCACACCACACCAGCGGGAGGACGATACTACTTCAACCATATATATAAGCTATGCAATATGAAAAAGAATCTTATTAAACATATTCTCTCCAATACGTTAAATATGACATTGTTCCCTTTTAATCATTGTATTTTCCAAGGTTTTGAAATAAGTAAACTATGTAACGTGAATAAAAAAAATTTCACACCCATTTTATCCCATTATGCTGAAATATGCCATTTTATTCTTTTAATATTTGGTATTCTCATCTTAACTGATACATGATCTACATACAACCTTGTGCCTTAATTTACAAATTTTTACTTTATTTTTTATTTGTTTAGAATAAAAAATTAATATGATACTCAGTAGTAAGAGTTTTTTAGTCCTCTTTAAAACTGTGTGTCAATCTCCTGGGAAAACAAAGTTTGTATAAAGTCTGCAGATTCTTACAATAACCTTCCTCAAATTAAAAAAAAAAAAAAAAAAAAAACATTCTTCCTTTTTCTCGGTTACAACTCTCAAGAGATTTCTCTCTTAGAATTCAGTTTACGTATGTACATTCTGGAAATCTTGAATGTGTGTGTGTGCAGAGGAGGAGGTTTCTGAGTACAAGGTCAGCTTTTGACGCTTCTTCAAGTTTCAGAGTTGCATATGTTCTTTGTAATTCTTGAGTTGTTTTAAAATGAAAAATTAATTTAACAAAGCTTGGAAACATGCATTTAGCCAGACAATCAGTGGTCTGGATTATGTTTCGTTAGAGTAGAAAATAATATGAAAGCATTAGATAAAAGGTTTATTAACCTCATATAAGAAGATATAGTGCACTATTAAGAAGGACTTTAAACCTTAAATTACGAAGAGGAAATAATTGGGGGATATATTTAAAAATATGATGCAATAATATTTGGAGTGAAATATTCAGCATATACTCGAGGATTTCAATTTGTGTTCATTTTGTACCGTAAAGTACACTTTTTATAATTTTTAGTATTATATTTCGAATTTTATAAGATTGGAATGAGAATAGTACTCACTCCTCGGCTCCTTATAAAGGGTGTCAAAAATTAACGCAAGATTTGAGTTTGCCATCATTCGTGCAGTAAAGTGTTGGCAACCCTATACAACCATTTGATAGCTAATAGCTTAGGGTTAGTAAAAATGGAGCGTCACACGTTAGAACATGTTAACGATAGATTTCAATTAAATAAAAAACACAGTTTTTTTCTTTAAATTGTTATATTTTTATTGAATCTTAAAGTACAGAGGAAAGAGTTATGAATGGAATAATATATTGGGAAAATGCCCTCCACACCATTGTTGGCACTCTTCTGTCGAAATTTTGCATAAATGTGGTTGAATTTCGTTGATGCAGCGTTGAATTTTCTCCTTTAATACATGCGTGCTTGTGGTCTTGTTGGTAAATACCATTGACTTCAAATTACCCCATAAAAAGAAATCCATTGAAGTTAAATCCCACAATTTAGGTGCCTGTTCTCAAATTTTCGAACTGCTGCTGCCTGATTTTCATTATTTTTTAAATATTGTTCAACAAGGAAAGCATGTTTTTCTATTGTGTAATTCCCCATTTTTACTAACCCTAAACTATCAAATGTCAAATAGTTTTGTTTAATAGATTTGCCAACATTTAATGCCCAAATAATGGCAAATTCAAATTTTGCGTTAATTTTTGGACACCCTTTATATTTGCACCACATGACGTCTTTTGAGTATAGCTTCATAGAAAGTAGGCCAATAGAATTTTAAAACACGTTGACTTGACAGATTAACTTAAATATAAAACGAACTCTATAAATTCGGCATGAAAGTGGCATAACAAATTTCATTAGTCTGCATTTTTAGCATACACTCGAAAATATAGGATAACAGTTAGATAGACACAAATTTCCCACAAAATAATTTATTATAATTGTATGCTAATGATGACAAAACTACTCAATTTCTCCCACTTATCATGTTGCATCTTTCAGCTTTCTTATTAATCCATTATAAATAGAGACCAGCGAATTCACCTAATACAGATGGGAACCATGACTTCTGTGTTGAGATTGTAAGTACGTCCACCATGCATTTTGTTCATAGAACTCATATCATATCTCATTATTTTCCATATTTTCCCATATGATTTACAATACTGACATGAATTGCACCAAGCGTAATATAGCCCCTTTATTTTTTTCGAATTCAAGGTGACTTTATAGTGGAAATGCGTCAAAATATAGAAATTTAATTTTCCAGACGATTACACTACTTTTTCTTTTCATACGAGAAAGTAAAAATATGTTAAATTCTTCACAAAACGAAAAAAAAACATTCTTATTTTATTCCCAGGCACGTCAAAGAGCTTCTCCACAATCACCCTTTATTCTGGAGCCCTTTTTAATTCAACTCCAAACGCATTTTGCTTTTCAAAAGGTTAAAATCGTCCTCCATACAACGAGGCGCAACAGTTCGTGCTTTTGGAAGAATTGACGATAATTGGTTCTTCCCACTCAGCTTGGCGCGAACCATAATTAAAATGGCGGCCCAAATTACAGGCTGGCTAAAAACGAACGAGAAATTAGTCTGAATTATTGATTATGATTTAAGTCTGATGAATTTTCCACCCTGTCTACTGATTCGCTTTTTAATTATGCATGTGGAAAGGGAAAAATTCGGTGGAAGACGGGCGATTAATTTGTTCCGGACTCGAATCCGCTGGGTGTGAAATTAATACGCTGAGGATGATGTCCTGTCGTAGCACGAGCCATGGTGGACTTGCGCATAAAATAGTGTCAAAAATGGCAACGGAATTTTTCCGTGGAAACGCCGGCTTGGATAAAAATATTCGAGATGTCTTATATTGAATTAGTACAAGTTCTTGTTAGTCATGTTTTATAATTATGGAGATGTTAAAATTAAATTATCTAAATTCTGTTACCTTGCAAATAGAAAATGGCGGACCAGTTAAATAGTTCCGTTAAAATAGTTGTTTTGGAGAAACTTTTTATTAAGTTAGCATCATAAAGGCATGCTTGAGATGTTGCAATTTCCAAATGACAAAGTGTAACTTGCCTCTCCAAAAAGCAAATTTTCATAATTGTTACTTACTCAAACATAATTCTTCATCTGCAAATTATTAATTTTTGCATGTAGATATGTAATAAATCATCAGCAGTCTAGGTCAAATTAATTATTTTTATATCCATTCATGATATTAATTATTACTAATAGTTTTATAGAAAAAACTTATCAAAAATTTTAAAACAAATATAGTTTGTATAGGAAACAAAGAAAAATAAATGATTATATCATGTATTGTAAGTACAGAGTATAATTGCAAAATTTGCTAAGAATAAGATCTATGTATTTTACGTTGCCAAGAGAACCATAAATTTCAATGCAAATTAGTTATTTTTGCTTACAATAGACTCTCAACAATACGATGTTTCATCATTTCGGACCTTCTTATGTCCGGCAATTCCAGCAGGACGTGTGGAAGTTTTAAAAGGTCAATCAATGTAGATGTCAGTGACCTTGGTGTACAATAGGCTATTGCTCATATTTTAAATTATATTTTTAATAATTATTAAATATAGTATAAGGAAGAAAATGGTAAATAAGTATTTTGTAATCATCCTCTCGACTTTTATATCTTCACTACAATTATTTGTTTCACTGCAAAAAAAATTTGAATTATAACTTTGAAATATATTTTATGAAATGATAAGGTTTATTTTATTGTGCAGTTAATCGCAAGTAATGTTTCAAGATATTTCTTAATAATATCTGGAATACCAAGCTTCGCTCAACATTTTTTTAGAGAATATTTAAATACGGATTACACATGAATAGTTTTCAATTTTAACTAGATATGAACTGGTCATTTAAATAAAAAAAATCACGAATGCACTTACTTTAGCATGTTATTCGAATCGGTTAATACTCTAATTGCATTGTTGCTATTGGATATGAGCCGAACGTATTCGTATTCGGATAATTTCATATAGCGCCATCACACAAGATTTTGAGGTACCAATAAGTTCTCATCCCATGGCAACAATGCAAGTACCACAAAAATTTACGAGATGGCGCTATATGACATTGTCAATATGAGAGCAGATAGAAAAAAGCTCTAATAGTTAGTTGTAAAAAAAATGCTTTTATGTGTTTGTAAAATCGCACTTTTTCAGGAAAGGCACCTATATAGATAAATTTAAAAAGCGAAACCTTATCTTAATATAAAATTTGATCCAAATCATTAGAGTCGTTTCCGAGTTATACGAAATAAATAAATTTATATATACAAGAATTGTTCGTTTAAAGATTAAATCTATTGTCATTAATTAAGTATTCTCCCATTTTTTATGGCATTTTAAATATAAAGTGGCAGAGACAGTTCATTCATTTATCATCTTTATCGAATAATCACAGCTGAAAATTACTAGATTTTTCCCCAACATAGCTTCCGTGTATTGCAGAATGCGAGGATAATACGGCTACAACTTACGTTTAGAACTTAAAATAAGTTTCCGAAACAGAACTGGATTGCTTGGAATTCGTCGTCAATGCTTGAATATTTCAATTATCTAATCTTGTTAAATTCTTAAAATGAAAATGGTCAAATATGCTGTTAAATAAATAAAAAATGAAACTAGTGGAACAGATATCTATGAATTATATTATTGACACAAAATGCATGTTATGTGCTTTATATTTTATTTTGTCCCTAGCCTTTTTTAAAGAGGGATTCTTTCTCAAAGCGAGTTCCAATATTGGAAAACTAAGTCACGGATTGCTCTTACCAACAAAGAGGCGAGTGTTCAGCGCATTGGATTGCTCGTTCACTTTCTTACAAATGGTGTTTCCCAACCATGCGTGCAAATCACACGTATCGATTTCTGAGGGCATAATCACTCATTGGCGATTATTTATTCAGGCAGCGGAGCATTGAAGTGACCAGTAAGAAGGGGGGTCGTTCAACTTACAATTTGCGGTCATCATAATATATCAATAAAATGGATTTTTATAATGATGGGAAACGAGGTTTTAATTGTGGTCTGATGAGGCGTAACGGAGAATTTTTACATCATAGTGAGATTGTTTCTTATTCAAACAATGCTGTTATTGAATTCTGCTCACATCAGAAGGGAAGAACAGCTTTCGAAGCTGTATCCAGATCTAATATTAGGAATGGTGCTGCATTTCAAATGTAACTTTTTATCCTCGAATTTATTATAATAAAAATATACAAATTTTATGCTCATATATCTTTAAAAACTTAATATTGAATGCCATACATCGTGCTTTATTTTATTGTATTTTACTATACATAATTCGCGTCATATCATAATCACGTGGCGAGTGTAAGTATGTATGCCATAATTGTATGTTGTTTATAAATTCAGATGAGATGCCATGTCGTTTTTTCTTCATCCAGATAGACTTTAAAACATAAATTGGCGCGTATCTTATTTGCATGAATAGACTTTCTTGAAAACTTTTTATGTATCTGTACACCCACTGATTCATGAATATTTCGAGTTGCAGAGTGGTTATTCCCAACTTTCTTAATTCAATTTTTAAATATGTAAAAGGCGATTTGTATACTATTCCCTTTGAATCCTTTATTATTGCCGTGAGATACAAAAAATTCAGACAAAAAGCGTCTAATTTCTCAATACAAATTATATTTTAAACTTTAAACATTTTTTTTTTTATTTCTATCTTTTTTCTAATATATGATTATCAATGCTAGGGATTAGTTGTCAAATATCAAATTCAGAACAGTAGAATGGGATGTTTAAGATCCAATATTTTCAAAGTCCCGGTATTCACTAAATTCAGCAGAATCAGAAGTTTTCCAATTGATGTAATACGAAAATTTAGAAACAGAAGGCGGGTTGAAATTTTTATCTAATAATAGTTCAAAATTTCAAGTCTCTCCATAGATATCTGCTAATTCATACACTTAAATATTTAGAAACACACGAGATAATGCTTTTCATGTCATGAGTTGAATCCCTTTTAGCTTATTTTGAAATATTTTACAATATACCATTTTCGTTTTAAAAACACCACAATAAACTCGTTAAAAAAATTGTGAAATTGTGAAAAATTTTTTAATTGTATAAATAGTTTTAAGAAATTTTGACAATCATGCAATCCAATTGAAAGTTACAGCTATGAAATTTTAAAGCAGTGAAAATAATTTATTGCATTTCTTTATATAAGCTACATTTGGTAATATACAATTGCCAAATCACAATGAATTTCAAAAGAGAATTTTAAAAAGCTAAATATCATTACATTTCTTGAAAAAAACATTTAAATATAATCTACAAAAAATTACTTATTTTCACGAATAACTTTGGTACAGAAATAAATTTTGAGAGCTAATTAATAATAACTATTCAAACATATTTCCATTGCATCGTTTTCATTTAAAAAAATATATATGACAGTAAAAATACTGCTTTTGAGATTAAAAAACAAATAAAAACGAAAATAAATTTGGCCAGTAATAAATAAAAATTTGTTAAATCTCTTTTATCTCTGGAAATCCATCTACTGCTCAAGAACTATAGCATATATCATCACACAGAAAAAATTTTAAAACTTGCGGGCAGCCACCCTGTTATTTTCAGAAGGGCGTTGGCTATCATTATGACCACCCCAGACGGACAGATGTTCTTCAGGTGCGACATACGAAAGATGATAAGAGATGGAGGAAATAAAAAAAAAGTCGGTTAAAGCGTACCTCTTCTTTTAACAATATAGGTCAAACGACGGAGGCGACCAGATGAAACGGGTTTGGGCATCCCACGGGCCCGGGTCAACCGCCCTAAAAGGGAAAGTGTTACTTAGCAAACAAGACGAGAGTGCGGCCTTGACATTTTCGTTATTCATCGGCGGCTCTAACAACCCACTTGAAAAAAAAATGCGGGAGACAGAGCTGAACTGAGAAGTTATTGATTCTGGTTTCGGATAATGGAAAATCAATTTTGATAAGAGAATGTAATCGCCTGCCCGTTATTTGATAAATATTAGACTAAACGGGGGGAGGGAAAAGTTGGGTGGCTCGTGTTTTTGCTTTGATGTCTTGGCTGAGCACCGTTAAGCATGGCTGACTACAATTTGTTACCTTTACCTCAAAAGAAAATAGAGTATATTGTGGAGGGATTTCCATGGTGTGTGTGTGTGTGTGTGTGTGTGTGTGTGTGTGTGTGTGTGTGTGTGTGTGTGTGTGTGTGTTGCATAGGTTACACCGTTTGAACCACAACTACCACAGATGTCTTTTCCTGACGACCAATTTTTTTCTATATCTTTTCAATGCTTTCTAATTTGTCACGCTTTTATATTTTTATTTAATAATTTGCATGTGCTTTTTTATATTTATTGAAATTGATGTTTGTTTTAAATCTTAGAATTATAATAATATAAAATTATTATTAAATCCAGAATTTCTCAATTTACGGGATATAACACTTTATGTTTCTCAGATAATATTATAATCATATTTCCATACGATATATAAATTTTCAATAATACAGATAATGTTAAAGGTCAAATTTCTGGACTTAAAGGATTAGAAAAGTTCTTTTAAGTGTTTGTTGATAAAAATATCAAAATAAAGTATTCAACATCTGGCATCAGAATAAAGCATCCAATATCAAAATTCTTTATATCCATGAATTGTTTTCTTCATCATTCCACTAGTAACGCATTCACATTTTTCTATTTATTTTTTTCACTATTTATCATCGTATTCAAAAGAAAATCTCTAATCTGCAGAATTTATCACTAGATGCATTATTACCAGACTCAGATGAGGGCTTATGGACAGTTTATAATTAACAGGCATTATTTATGCAGTACAGTAGACTCCCGATTATCCGCGCCTGCCGCACTAAGTGTTTGTTTTTGCTTCCAAGCAAAGAGAAAATGCTTCCAAAGCAAGAAGCAAACACAAATGACTGATTTCTTCAAAAAGGTGTAGTTTTACAGTTATGCTTTTGTAATTACATAATACATTGCAGTATTAAAACAGTACATATGTATTAATTTTTCTGTGTATCCTTGACGCCTCTCGTAAGTACAAAGCACTTTTCTATTTTCATTAACAAAATGCATTTTAGGTTAGTTTTGAGTGATATACTAAAATATTAACCGTTAGTTAAACATTTCCTGCTGTTTATTTTACGTTTTAATGTACATAAAACGATTTTTCAAAGTTGGAATGACTGTTTTCTCTTTTGCTATACCCGTTTTTAGCTCTCTTCGGATTATCCGCGATTTTTGTTATCCGCGGCGGCCGTACCACCCAATTCCGCGGATAATCGGGAGTGTACTGTACATCTTTTTAATATAAATTTGCTATACAAAGATATAGGTACGTAACATGTATAATTATTGATATAGATATTTTACCATTTCATGCCTTTTGAAATTATAGCGAATTATTCTCTCATTCAATATTTTCTTCTAGTTTGGGAATCTATTTAATGAATTAAAACGCCTTATCATATTTTACATTCATTTGAAAGAGGATCATACGTACTACAGTGGCATAGAAAAGGGCTTCAGGGGGGGGCTGGAGGAGGGGAATTAGATGTCTAGAAAACCAATCTTATTTTACCCAGATATTTTCCAATCACCCAGTTTATTCCAAAACTTTTATGTTATTTTTCAAGCATAAACTAAAAATATCAAATTAATATTATAGCTTCCAAATAATAACAGTCTAGTTATGATAAAAGTTATGATACTAAACATAAAAATCAGCTCAGTATATTTTTTGATAGAACTAATTCATTTTTCTTTGAATTGAAGGAGGATTTGTACAATGAGTTAAAAAAAATAGATTTAACTGTATAGAGAGCATGATATATCATCTGAGGAAGAATAATATCTTACAGCTCATTAATGTTCAGAAAAATAGATGAATTACAAAGTTACCACAATCGACGAATTTCTTACCTTAGCAAGATAAAATACCTGAACTCCAGTGGAAATAATAAATAAGTAATAAAACTAAATAGTACTAACGAAATAATGAAAGAGAACTACATTCTAAATCCCTTGCAATAATATTCTGCTTCAAACATGCTAATTTCTTAACATCACATAATCACAAATGCAACTATTAGTTCATATTCATTGAATTAACTTTGCACTGAATTTTTAATCAGTGAGACCTTTAGAAAACCATACTTCCGTGTTGAAAATTTTGATGAAATTCCCTTTATTACTTATCCACTCAATTCATCTTAAGAGTGAAACATAGTATCAAGTGGATAGAAATTATATATAAAACTAGTAGCGACGCCCAAGGGAGACATCCTACACCTCAGACAGAGGCCATCCACCCACACCGAAGCCATTATCCTACTAAAATAAAAGGAACCGCGCAAAACTGCCCATGGACACTTGTCCTGTTATTGATCGGAGGAACACGTGCCACGTCTCTGATAGGTTAATAACGAACACTTGTTCCTTAACTCCTTTCACGAAACGCTCGCTCTGCCACCGCTAGTCAACCGGATTCTAAACAGAGGAGTATTGCATTCACAGTAGGATGCGCTTATTGACCTGCTTACTTGTAAGTCTCAAAAATTTTCAATTAAAGTTGAAATATATTTAAGAAGATTCGAATGAACTGTTGATGTCAGTAGTGTGGAAATAAAGTCTTAGATGAAACAACCACCAAAATTTGGAACAATGGTATCATTAATAGAATTTGGAAAATATTTACTGTAAAAAATTGCAGAAATGTAGTTATTGCTCCTTAAAAAAATCGAATAATTTTAAGAACAATTTTAGCTCAATAAATGAAAGTGGGAAAATTCAAAATTATTTAAAATGGAATGAGTCGAATTGAATTTAGAAAAAAATATGACATTTTTATATTTATACAATCCTTTTGTGTTATTCAAATAATTAGTTAAATATTATTAGCATACCTCGATTTAAAAGCATTATAAAAAGAAAAAGTTCCCTCCAAACTAAAGTTAAGAAGCTTCTATTTCCATTATTTTAGCTAATCAAAATCTACCTCAAAGAAATGTCTTACGTTGATTGACAAATCTTATTTGAGGGAGCCAAAGAAATGGTCTAAAATCATCAAAAATATTGACATTCAAAGCTTTATAGCTGTGTCTATTTTGGTTGCAGTACCGTGGAATTTTTTTTGTTTAATATATTATTATATTGTGAATATTTCACAAAATATGATTAAACGACCAGAAATCTTATAAGGAAGAAAATTCTATAATTTTTCAGTAGTGTTTTTATTCATTCAAATACATTTTAAGAAAATTTACTTCATTTAGAGCTTCTTTCTGGTTATCTCAAAAGGATTACAAATTAGCTATTGATATAGAATTAAAGTAAACGCTCAGTTAAGAATTCTTACACCCAGTATACGTTGATATTTTATTAGCATATTCACTGAAACCTCAAAAGAGCTTTTAAAGTGTTTTCTTTTCCAAACATCCAACATTATAGCGTCACGAATGCAGAGCCGAAGTGCAAATGTTTCCAAAGGAAGTGCTAATGTTTTCTACAGAGAAAAAAAAGTATCTGTGCGAAAATACCTTCGATCAAAACGTTTCAAGTAGAAAAACTGCAAGGAAGGGAAGACATAATACCCAACAAGAAACGAGAAAATTACAGGCGAATTCAGTTGATATCGACTTTCTGTCTCGAACTGTTCCTAGAAGGTATTGGCATTTCTTTCTGGGAAGAGGGAGCAGAAAAGAAAAAGAAAAAAAAAAAAAAAAAGACAGAAATTTTGGATGGTGGGGAGAAGGCTGAAAAAGCAGCTCGTGTGTCGTCCTATTGATTGGTCCGAGAGAAAGACACAAGAACCGGATAAAACCGATGCACTTTGAAATGGACACAAAGTGCACAGCTACGATCTAATCTGCAATATAAAATGAATCACCTGCATGTGTCAAGATAGCGAATTTCTTAATGTTTCTTGTCAATGTCCACTTATTTATCGCTTCTGCTAAAATTCAGTAAAAATTGTAACCGATATTGTAACTAGCACCATATCAAATGATGTAATATTCAAATTCAGTTACAAAGTCCAAAAACTTTCTTCATTTATGATCGCTTCTAATTAATCCTTTTAGCTTTCTCGTATACTTAGTATAGAGAAAGTATAATAGTTCAAAAAATTCGAATTTGAGATTTTGACGAATTTCCACATTTCAATCCTCCTTGAGTTCGAAAAGCACATTTTTGGTAAATGTCTGTCTATTTCTGTCTATCTGTCTGCAACAAAAATAACTCAAAAAACGCTTTCAGCTAGATGGTTGGAATTTGGTATATGATCTTTGCACCCACTCTGATGATTTCTATCAAATTTTGAGTAAAATCTGTTCTGAGGAAGTCTGCCTGGTTGTTAAAATATAAGTTAACAGACGGATAAAATTAGGTAAACAGATTTAATATCTACAGTGTTAGACACTGGTCATATTTTGAGCCAAATCTAATTAGGGGATGTCTTTACTCTTAGAAACAAATAAACGCAATAATACAAAAACGCAATGACTTAAATATATCAAATTTGATTCGAGATTTTCTGACTAAGAGTCCAGTTTTGCTTTAAATCTTTGTTTTTATCTATTGAGAAAAATATATCTGAAACGCAAATTAGATTTTTGGCTACTGTTAACGCATATCAGGGATTAATCGCCAAACAACTCACCAAGGGTGACGCGATAGATTCAGCAAATATGCTAAATTTAAGCCAGAAATTAATATTTTGTAACTTTTGTATGCCAATGTCATGTAAGACGGTCTCTGTCATGACAAATTTATTAAAGTATGCGAGAAAGGTTGGTTTTCTTTTGTTTTTGAAACAAAGTCATTTAAATCAAGTTAATCTTAGTAGTCATCATTGACTACTATATTGTCACATGACAACTTTATCATTTCTAATGCTACTTAGTACAGCATGTCCAGCCAAGTATATGAGGCAAGTATTTTAATAAACAAAAATACGACATCCTAGTTAGTCAAAGAAAATTTAAAGGTTTTTATATTGTATTGGATAGATGCTTATCTTAACTCCACTAAACATGGTGATAAATTTCTTTTCTGATAGATTTTCAGAGGAAAATGACCTACATTAGGTATTCTTCACAAGAAGAAAAAAAAGCAAGAAAACTCTCAAAAACTACTTCATTCGCAGCAAAAAAAAAAAAAAAATAATAATAATAATAACTTTCCAGTTTTAGAAGGCAGAACCCAAAAGCTTCTACTTCTGATTCATGTTGGCAACTTAGCATATCATCTAGCACGTATCTGAGCTTCATTTTATTTACTTATTTCTTCTTCAACAAGCGCGATACCGATTAACATTAAATTGACGACAATGGGGATGAATCAACTCTAGAAGCATTATGTTACAATATTATGCCCAATGGAATCGCAAATATTACTTGCGACATTGAATTATATCAATTCTATGATAAGAGAAGGAGACACGCGACTTTTTAAAATAGCAATATTTTCGCAACCTTTTAGAAGAATAAAAAAACCATATTTGTGAAAAAACATTGTTTCTAGTATTTCTCAAAGAGTACTAAGAATAATACGAATAAAAAAAACTATTCTGCCTATTTTCTTCCGAGTTACGAAAAAATAACAACTTCTGCTCTCAACTTTCAGTATATAAAAGACCATTATAATGTTTGAGTTTTTGTGTTCAAAAACGCATGAATTGAGATATGCACCGACAAAATTCTTCAAATAGTATTTTTTTTAACACGAGCTGTCTGAAATCTTGAAATTTAAAATCTCAAAGTCAGTAATAACCTATTATAAAACTTTCTTTACACAAACTTCACAAAAAGAACGAAAAAAAAAATAGGTGAAATTATTTTAATATAATATATTTTTTAAAATATAAAAATGCATTAAGATACATTCTAAGCTCGAGTTTTTAAGTGATAATGTTTACAGGCTGGGGTACTATCAATAAATTATACCATGAACCATTTTTATGACATGCATGGCGATAAAAAAATCACTCAAAATTCTTTGAAAGGTAGACTACTGGACATAGAGTTATCAAATTTAGAAAATAATTAATACTTGAAAAACAGATGCTTTTTAAAAGAAAGACATAAAAATTTTTAATGTACTTGTTATTTAAAATTAAACAAAAGTTCACAACTTTTCCACAATGACTTCGAATTGCATAAAAACCATCCTTATATCAATTTAAAATTCAAAAAAATTAACTTTTTAATGCTACAGATTTTATTTCCATGCAGCATTTTTCTTTAAATTTTATAGATTTTTCAACATATTTTTAAGAAAACTTTGCAACAAGACACTTGATTATTTTAATTATTGGATTTCTTATCAAGCTTGTGTAGACGATATATATTCTTCGAAATATATTTTTTATACTCGCGTAATTGTCGCTAGTTAATTAAAAATAAAATAAAGTAATACCAGTTGACAAAGCATCATCCAGACGAAGATCAGATTCTATACAAAGTCAAAATAGGTGAAGCAAAATTACGATATTATCATCCTACAGTTTCAGACAATATTTTCGAATCTCTCTTAATTTTACTATTTATTTATTTTGCTATAATAATGGAACTTCTTATTCATAATCAAACCAAAAAAAAAGGCGCGAAATTTATTCGTATTTGGAAAAATGTTTAACAAATGCCAAGTAAATGTTTTCAACAAACTGATGTATGAAAATTACACTTACTAAAACAAAATTTAGTGATAATTTAAAGTTATGACACATTTTAGCCATTAATTTTCAAAGTTATTCAAGGCCACTTTAAGTAAGATTCTTAAAGGATATCTGAGCAAAAGTATCTAATAAATCATTAATTTCACTTTTCGCTTTATTATTACTTCAGCTATTTCCGAGAGAAGTTTGGGGAGGTAAGTGCGAGAACAGGAGCGCCTTTCGTCAACTGACTACGATTCAAAATTATGAATTTTTTTTTCCGAAATAGCTCTAATACTGCTTCAAAACGAAACGTTAATACAATTAAATTAAATTCACATCTAATTAAAAAAATTAATTCATAAAAAAGTCTTGATCCATACCATTTGATTGTAATGTTAAAAATGAAATATACCACGTACGATAACATTTTTTTAATTCGTGAATATGTTGTTGAAACTATTTATTATCCATCTAAGCATGGAGTTAAAGTCTTTAAAAACGTTTGTAATGCATAAATTTTTTAATAACTTATCAGGTACCTTCCAAACGAAATAAAAATCCTTTATTAATAATATAAGCAGCTTTTTAGAACACATTTTAAGAATGATCTTTTTAAAGTAGAAATGTGTCATTTAATATTTCCCCCCTTTAATCTATAATTCTCTTTCATAAAATATTGTACATTATACTTAATTTATTTTTCAAATTCACTGTTAGATAGAACCACACATTTGATGTGAAATTTGAATTAAATTAATCTGTAAACAAATAATCAATAAAAAATAATGCATTACCATGCAAAAAAAAAATCACAAAATTTGAATACTCATATTAATAAGAGTTAAAAATCGATTATAAAATTAAATCCCCATAAACATGAATCGAATCAAATTAAATAAAAGAACTTTAAAAAAATCATGGAAATGTTTTATTGAGTAATAAAACAAAATCTATTTCAGTCTATTATCTTTTATTGAAAAATTTGATACTTTTAGATATTTTCACCACCTTCTAGCACTCTGATGCTTTATCATGCGCAAGATCGTCTCAAACCATGTAATTCATTAACGTTTCCAAATGCATTGGCGCGAAATGATTCCATTTTCTGAAGCCAAAAATCGTTTCTCTCACTGTTTCAGTTGTTTCTGCGGGACTGTACTGAAATGTCTCCGAAACTTACAAGTAGCGGAAGAAATGCTAATTTTAGGGATATTGATTCTCCCACTTCCTAAAGACGATTGATTCATTCGAAAAGCGCCTTGGGGGGAAGGAAATGATTAATGGCAAAAAGAAAGAAAGAGAAATTTCTCTATCCAACCCTCACATTAAATTTTTGTCTTTTTCTGCATTATTTATTTCGAATGGAATCAGACATGTTTGCTTAAATTTCAAGATTTCAGTGTCAGTCATCTCAGTTTAAATCATTCAGAAGTACAGAACAACAATATTTATTTAAATTATATTGAATGTAACTATAAAAATTTGTTATTTAAAAGTAGAATGAATATGATTCTTATTGATAAGCAGTCATTTACTGATAAATATTTTTAAAAATTTTGCTTATTTGCTGTAAGATTGCAAATTTACTGCTTTTTTATGGTTGATTTGTCTCGTTTATCTTGAATTGCTAGATTAGCATCACATATGATCATAAATGAAAACTAAAATCCAATCCATTTTTAATTTATATTGTAAAAATGTGACAATGTTCCAGCTTAGACTGGTTTAAATCTCGCATCAAAAATCTTTGATGAAATGAAATTTGAATTAGTAACTCAAGCCTCATACCTTATGTGGAGAGAGGGGGGTCTTCTGGCGAATTTTGCAACTATCACTTAAATTCCTTTATTTTTCATCAAGAAAATTAAATTCTTTTTACCTTAAATCTCTGAATATACAATCAAGGTAAAAAGAAAAACAATAATTGCCTAATATAGATAACTAATCATGCCTTTTCATAGTCATATGGTTTACTTCATTCTTCTGACTTCTAATTAAAAACGGTATTATGCATAAAAATGATGGAATATAGCAACTGCTGTTAGATTGTTTAAAAAAGTGTAAAAATACTTTTATCACTACTATAACTGAGTAAATAATAGGCACTTCAAAGAGCAGATAGAACAGATATTAAAAAACTTATAATTACAGAATTACCGCTACACAGAATTTCATTCAATAGCGAATGAACGCTATTTTATGATGATTGTAAGCAAAACTAATAAATAGTTATATTCTTAAACTGTCTTTGTTTTCTCACAGTTTAAATATTCTGAAACCCTTCTGAATAATATGCAAGATTGTTTCATAATGCAAAATTAATAAATCTCACAGGATTAAGAAATTTACTCTGTAATACATTTTTTAATATAAATATTTATTTTATTTCAGAAGAAATGGGTTTTAAAATTATTAATTAGTATTGATTTTTGTATATAACAGGATAGGGATTAAAAATTAGGCCAATGTATATTATAATACACTGATGCAAAAATTCATTTAATTTGAATTGTAATACACCGATTCAAAAATACATCTGATATTTAAAATAATGATTACATTATTATAAATTATTAAAGAATTAATTTGTTGTGGGGCAAGCAATTAAAGTTATATTTAAATGATAGCACTTGATTTCAAAATGTATTTTAAAACATTGTAAAGTCAATTGTTTGCGAATTTAGTTACTCAAGTATTTCAAGGCCCTGTGAGAGCCTAATAAAAAGTAAATATACCGGAAGAGTCTGGGTTTGCTTGACGATATGCCAAAATGTTTCCCTCTGAACTGCTTCCGCCTGTTTGAAGGGGAAGGGGGAGGGAGAGCTAAATATATTGGGATTATTATTTAAACATGACAAAATTATTTTTAAAAAAACATTGTTTTTAAAACAAAAGTTAACAATATTATTGTTCATAGACGCGTGTTGGTAAAATTCTTGAATATTAAAATTTTCAAATATCGTTATATGCAGCATTCAGTCTGTTTTGGTAATAGAATATAGAAAAAAAACCATTAACGAATAATCTCTCTTAAACTTCATTTACCTTTATATTAATTTGATTATACAATAATAATATTGGTCACCATTGGATATATATTGAATAGTAATAGGTCAATAGTCTTTAGAAACGACTTCTATTAACAAAATAATAAAATACCAACAGTAATAATTTTTAAAAGGCATAATTCAAGAGAAAATATCAAAACATAGACATAATATTAAAGTACATAAGTTTTGGAAGGCTTAATATTTAATTGATTAATGACAAAATTTATAGAATGGTTCAAACATTTTTATCAAAATGAGACTCACATAGTCAAGACAAATTTACGCGTTCCCGAATCAAAGCATATATCATTGTATCTACTCATGCTAATATAAGTAATGATGATTGTTTGATTTTGTTACTATACTGTTACCGCTACTGTTTACTTTAGATTTATTTTTATTAACATGATAAAAGATTATTAACATGAAAAATTATTAACATGATTTTATAACATGATTAACATGCTTAATATATTTTTTAATTTCATGAAGCATCGAACGAAATGCATGAGGCAAAAATTATTTGGAATGTCCCAGAGTTTAGATGGTTGGACTTGGAGCCACCAAATTTGGCACTTTATTATTTCAAAGGTAATAGGTGCTTTCTAAGAAAAGGCTCTTCAAAATTTCGGAGCATATCACTGCTTCGAAGCATATAATCAATTTTAATCTCATTTTAAATATAAAAAAATAAACTTTATAGGAATACCAATTTTTTGCTCCTAAAATATGTTTCTAATTCTAATAAAGCTGTAACTTTAGAGAAGTATATTTTAAGCAATACTCTTTAATGTCATTTTACTACAATATTCATCACTATTTTAATTACTGTATCTATACTTAGACACATAGACAATTTGAAATGCATTTTTATGTGCAAATTAGCCTTGGAATAATTAAGAATAGTTTTTAAAAATAGTATAAGAACAGACGAATCAATCTAAATCATGCTACGATATTTCTAAATACTCAATAGCTTTTAACAATTCTATTATTTTTAACAATTGAATAACTCTATTTATTTCTCTGTAATCTCTGTGAACTTTCCAGCACTGTAATATATCCCAAAAAATTGTGCTTTGTTTTGCATACATTACAAACTTCATTAAAATAATTTTAAAAAGACATTGGGCATACAGCTATAACTTCTGAATGTTCATATTTATTTAAATATGCATAAAACAATCAGGTAGGAAAAGATATCAGTTCCACTGAAATAAGAGTGCATTTCCACTAAGTGCATTTTCTTGCCTAATATAATTAATTCATGCTCCTTGTTTTGCACAAATTTAATATTGGGATCCATGATAAATTTTGATACAGTAAAAAGATGTGATTTTACAATACAGAGTAAAATCATCTGTAGCTAGATTTTACATGACCGAAACAGTTGCGTTTGCCATTTGATCGTAGCATCTTGTAAAGATCTTATTAATGATAAAATTAAAAAAACGAATGGGGAAAAAAAGAAGTTGTGAAATCAGTCATATGATGTAAATTTAAAAGTATCAAACTATAGTAGAAAAAGTTAGTATATTAAATAAATTTATTAAATATATTACACAAATAAGACAGAATTTAAACATTTGCTTTCTCCAATCATATTAGTTAATTAATATTTTTATTAATATATCTGAACTGCGTAAATACGTCATTCGTAGCTTTTTAATGGATTTTAAATAAACTAATTACACTACATACGATATCTCTGTGTATATTTTATTTCCTTCGTTTTCATTAAATTTAATGCAACATCGATCGCAGATGGGCTTATAAAGTTGAAACATTTTTAAATATTTTATTACTTTTATGTTCAGTTAAATTTAATGTAGTTCTAATTGCAAACGATTTAATAAATTGTAACATTTCTATATACATTATCTTTATTCCAATTAAATTAAGCTTTCCCAGAATGAAAATAAAAATATAAAAGTTTAAAGTGCTATTTTAAGAAGCAAAAAGTTAGATGGAATTTAGAGAATTTTTAGAGGATTTTTTTTTTTTTTTTTGCTTTTTTAATTGATTGAACTATAAAGAACTAAAGCAAAATTGAAATTCTGCAAAATAAATGAATTAAGCATAATTATAAAGAGTAAACTGTATCAACTTACCTGTATTAAAAATGATCAGCTTCATGAAAATTCGATAAAAATAGTTAATCCTTATGGCAAAACATCAAACGATAAATGATATTTACACATGCACAAACACGCACAAAAAATCGCTATATCACCAAGAAAAATTGTGCAAATACAATCACGTCATAATTAAAATTCCGTTCCACAAATTTATCATAATCATAAAACTTGACCTTTAAGAAACATGTTGATATATTTCAGTGAATAATTCTGAACCTTTTGACACTAAAACGTAAACAACACAAGAACCTTTCTTTAATTTGGCACTAATTCATTTCACACATAAATAGCGACAGAAAGAGAATAAAACAAAACAATCGTCATGATTTTTTTTCTTAGTTATCCACATATCCTCTTGGGGAAGACGAACACAAACAATACAAAAAGATGTTTCATCTGCTTACATGTCAGTGGCAGTGAAGAAAAGCAAGTGTGCGAATTTTTTTGAGTAGAACGAAAAGCGAGAGTGGTCGGCTACCTGCTTCGTTCGGATTCTCGGTTGGGAGTCATGACGTAGGGGGTGTCACGTGATATGGATTGGAGTGCCGGCTTCCGCTCTGGACACGAGGACTTTGCTGCCGTGCACCGGTGGAAGACATCTTTGAACACACAAAATTAATATATACTTGCACACACAAAACTCGGATTCAAAATTACGAGTTAAGAATCAGACAGTATATAAGGTGTCAGATATATATTGTTTCAAATAATATTAGATGTTTTTTAGGCTAAAAAATCTTTTCTAATTTTCTTATATTTGAAGCTTAATTCAAACAGTCATTATTAAATTTGACATTATAGTCGTCAATTTTATGATCTTCAATGTTTGGTGCATTTTTGAGTCCAAAGAGCATTGAGACATTTCGCACACGAAGTTTTTAAAATTTTTCTGAAAAATCCTGAAATATAAGCAAAGTTGTAATAAGGATTTTGTGGTCAGTTAATTTTTTTAGAGGAAATTTCATTGCAAGCTATGTTAGACATATCCAGTTAATGATGTTCTTCAGTGGTTTGTGGAAGCAATCAGATAATGATTTACAAATTGTTAACACGTCATTTTCTTACAATATCTGCCATAAATCTCCACTTTCAGAAGAAATTTCAAAACATCACTATATCTTCTCTGTGAAGAAAAATAGAGTTCTTCTAGCCACACCAATCTACTTATTTCTCCAGTTTTTATTTTGTATGAAAACTCTTGTACCTAAGATAATCAACTTGCCAACTCCAACTCCATCACTCAGGCCACCATTCTCCTTCTTCTAGAGACATTGCAAAATGTAACTTTCGCAGAATTTCCCATCCTCGCCTAATGGACAAAATTCACCTATTTATTTCATCACTCACCTATTTATTCAAATCACTTATTTATTCATCGTAAACAGAGATACAGAGATAACCATTCAGAATGTCCGCGTTTATTGAGCATATCTGAAACAACATTTTAAATGCTTTTACTTTATCAAACTGTATTCATCAGTTTGCATTTACTACATATACATATATATATATATATATATATATATATATATATATATTCTAGATCAAAGATAGATCAAGGAATGAAGGTAAGAAGAATAGAGGAGTTGTTGCTGACCGAAGGTAAAAAAAAAAAAATCAATATGCCGATCGGAAAGCAATCAATCAAATCTGCAGCGAAAAAATTTAAATATTAACCTGAAAATTTACATTAAAAGGGAATTTTCTTAGACATGAAAACATTTTCTCAAGCACCATTAGATATGTCAATTTGCTCCACTTGTTCTATATTTTACAGCCTTCAAAACAATTCATTAATAATAAATGATGACTTAAAACGCACAAATATCTAATTATATAAGAAGTAAGAGGGCATAAATAATTAAGTTCATATTTTCGTCTCTTTAATTCTATAATAAAGCTAATAAAATATGTATGATCATATTTACCGATTAGTTTCAGTCAGTATGACCACACCAATCATAAGTTACTGGCATGCACTTCATATTGATTCGTTTCAGAAAGCAATCACATAGTATAAGGAATCAAAATTTGTATATGTTTTTTTTATAATTCTGGCTTTACTTGACAATAATAATAGTATGTTTAATATTAGACAATCAAAATAAAACCATTTTATTCCTTTGCTTATTGTTTACCGTTCTTCTGATAAAAAAGTATCTATTTCGTTGATAATTTTTGATGATTAGTTTCTATAAAATCTTATTGCTCTACATATCAGGTCATCTCTTCAAATAATATGATATGCATATGAAGAATTTTAAATAAAAGTTTTAGATGATTATTAAAAATAATGTCTCTATATAAAAACTCCTAAAAATCATTTTGTTCGTAAAAACGGAATGAAAATCTCGATTAGGCATGTTAAGATTTGACAGATATGAAAAAACAATAAGTCATATGTCATAGTTACGATTACAGAGACAAAATTCCATAAAATTTTGAATGCCAACACATTCTTTTTTTTTTTTTGGAACGTTATTTCGTTGTGATAAATGGTGTAGGATAGTAGTTGGATCTCAAAAAGCAAAAATTCTGAGTCTACAGAAAAAGAGAGAAACAACCTATCAGAACAGAGATGCTGTAGAAAAGCACAGCATTTTATTTGTAGTTCAGAAATTTTTCACTTGCCAACTTTTACATGTGAGGCTACTTTGCACAAACGTGAAATATCAGTCTAATTCAATAAATTTTATAATTTTCTGTTCTTATTGATTGTTTTTTTTTTCTTTTTTTATTCTCTGATTTGTTTCGGGACATTTTGTGCTACAACTATCATTCCAGCCCATTAAAAACTATGACCATCGCAATCAAATAAAAAAATTAGTTGTTGGCATTTGTAATTTGCCATTATGTATAGCTGTAAATATACTGTAACCATGAATGTGAGAAATGACTAACTGTCATTCACCTCTTCTTCAGTTCAGTGCATATTATAAAATCACTCTATCTAAAATTGAAATGTATTTTCTCTGTCGATTGTTTTTTCCTAAAAGTTCTGAATTAAGATTTGTTAAGTCACTTTGTGTTACAGTACTTGTTTGCTGCTCTATTCGTATTAATGAGAATCTAGGATTTCTATAAAATTACTTGTTCAATTGCACATCAGCTATAAGTGTGCAAATATTGATACCAATCGATTATAAGTGAATATCAAATAATAATTTTCGCTTCGTTTTAATCAATTCGCCTTTCAACACAATCCATATCAGACTATGTATCAATCCTTCTTGATGGCTAAGTACTTTCTGCAATCTTTATCTTTTATAAAGTATCAACCATGCTTAATGTCTGATGCTGCTAAACAAATATTTGCATTCGGTAATGAAATGGGGCTGAAATTCTCTTAGATTTATATTTTGATTTTTTAAGAGAAAATTTGCATTAAAATATGAAATAATTCAAAATGCCAGAGTGTTGCCTCCAGACTATCTAAGAGATGCATAAAAAATCACTTTATGATATATTATAGTCAAATGAAAATACATTTCATCTAATTCATCAAACCACATATGTTATCTAATTCGATATCACCTTAGGCTAAAATGTAATATCTCTTCTCAAGATATGCAGAGGATTCCAAAATTAAATTGGTTTGATTAATTTGACGTATAACATTTCAGTAAGAATTTTTTATCTTTGTTATTTGAAATATTTGTTATCTATACTTATAATAAAGCTCAATGTGTGTGTGTGTGTTGGCGCTCTACAGGTCAGGTCATTTGACATACAGCTATCAAATTTGGTACATGTATACCTTAGAGGTCGGGAATGTGCACCTGGGGTCCCTTTTTTTGAAATTTTAATTAGAATTTTAATTATTAGTTAAAAACTAACTTTCCCGCCAAAAAAATCTTCCATTTTCCCCACCGCCAACTTTTCCGCCAAAAAAATCTTCCATTTTCGCCACCGCCAACTTTCAGTTATTTTTTTCTCCCAACAGAATTGAGGCTAGGGTTAACATTTTTCGACGGATTATTTCAAACAATTCTGTTTATTTTCTTAATGTTTTATGCATTTAAAATTAAACAATGTTAATTAATCCATGTTTCACATTCATTCTGAAGTACTTTTGAATTAAAATAACACAGAATAAAGGAAATTAAAAATGTATAATCTGCATAGCGTTACCCCAACTGGCGTAGAAAAATTCACGCACTTGCGTTAACGTAACTGGCGAAGAAAATTCACGCATGCGCATTGTTTTCTGACTGTTGACATGGCAACCAACGGATGATTTAAATTATTTTTAGGTTAGTTGCATGCTTTTTTAAGTAAATTGTATTTACGTTAGTTATATATTTTTTGTATCTGCTTATAGGTTTAAGTACATCGTTTTTTAAGTAGTTTTTTTTAACCTATTTTCAATGATTTAAATTATTTTTAGGTTAATTGGATGCTTTTGTAATTAAATTGTATTTATGTTAGTTATATACTTTTTTGTATATGCTTATAGTTTTAAGTACATCGTTTTTTAAGTAGTTTTTTAAACCTGTTTTCGACCGATTATTTTAAACGATTCATTTTATTTTTTTAGTGTTTGATGCATTTAAAATTAAACATTGTTAATGAATCGATCTGTTCATGATGAATCTGAGAAATTTTTGTTGACAAATTCTTGAGATATTACATAAATTAAGAAAGATATTCTTTAGTGCCCATAAAGTCTAAACGCTCAGTGACTTTATTATCAGTAATCATAGTATTAAAAAAATGCTTTGTTTAAGTAAAAAATATTATTATATTAATTGCAGATTAATCATTTACACTTTAATTTAAAGCATAATTTCTACGAGGGGTAACAGAAAATTAGAGAGATACATATCAGGCTATGACTGAAGGCCCTTATAATATTAAGAGTGAATTATAAGACTATCAAAATTTGAAGTTTTAAAATATTTTGCTGAAGAATCTATTAAAGTTGGAATTGCGTAAAATATGTAATGGTACGACCGGAGTTTAACCCCCCTGCTTTTAAAAATCGCCAACAACGGCCTTGCGAAATGTTCAAAAGCAAAGGAGCAGATGTTTAATCATAGTGCATAATAAAGATTGCCAGCTTTGGCGCGTTATCGCAACTTGGCGAAGAAGGGGGTAAACTCCGGTTCAACCTATTTAATTATTAAAATTTAAACGAACATTAAGATTGGCGAACCGGCTGGTCGCCAAAGGCGGCTAGTTTGAAATATGGCAAGAGAGGTTTTTAGTAATCCATCTATCTGTATATCATACGTTATAACACTTATTTTATTAATATTTCTAAATAAAAGGTATTGATATATCTATATAAATGGTAAATAAAATAAAATAATAAATCTAATAAAGGTTTTATTAATATATCTAAAAAATAAGTTCACTTATTTTCCCATTTAGTGACTAATTTACATAGGCAAACATATATTAAAAATTTATTTCGTAATAATATTTTAGCAATATTCCGGTTTATCTACCTTTGTACAGAGCAAACCATCTTCCATTTCCTTTTGTACATATATATATTATTTTTCACCGCATTATTTAGACTTTATTTCGGTGCGTTTGCCCATATATTTTTGCATGTATAATTTTATGCTTTAGCATTTTGAATATTTTATCTTTATTTTATCTTGTTTCTACAATTGTATTGCATCATTTAATGTATGCTTCCGTTAGTATGTGAGCAATTTTTTTTTCTATTTGTGTATTTTCTTGTTTCCCCCATTTTTCTTTGCATTTGCGTCTGCATCCTTCATATTTGAAATTTCTTCCATTATCAGTTGTGTACTGACTTACGTTTGTAACCCTTCTAGTATAATAGTTGGCATACAAGGAATTTATACATAGAGAATTTTTTTAAAAGAATGTTCCGGTTTCTCCAATCGAATATTAAGCAATCTAAATAAATAAATGAACTTAAAAAACTTAATTAAATAAATAAATAAACTTAAAAATTTTAAAGAATACACAATTACTACTTTACTAAAAAACAAAAAAAAATTCACATTTAAGTTTTATTTTTTAATTCACTATTATAAATACTATTGTGGAATATTAGAAATAATTTTCTCAAATTTACTTGCAAGTAGCAACACTCGTTTTGAATTAGAATTTAATTATATTAATTGATTAACAGATAATTAAATTTTGAAAATATTAAAACAATGTATTGCCATTGAAAACATTGAAGTATATAAAATTTCAAATAGGAATCATAAAAGGAAAAGGAGTGAAAAATGTGTTACAAAATTTCATTCTTACAAGCATGAAACAAGACAAATTAAGCACACATATGCAAAAGATTATACTTTTTTTACTGTCTACCTTACACAATTTTTTACTGTCTACCTTATTAGAAGGCATCTTGCAAAAAAAATTATAGTGGGGGGGGGAGGATTAAAAGCCTAAGTTTTCCGGAAATGAATCAATAATTTGAAAGCATGGCTAAGGGGGAAAAACTAAGATATCCAAGATTCTGAAGAATATCAACTTAATTAATCACTTTCTTTTCCTGCACATAACACTATTTATTCTTTCTTTGAACTTGAGTTGTTTTTTTGTATATGAAAAAGGTATCGAGCGGGGAGCGATCGGACATCATTAAATCCTTTTGGTTTAGTGATTTTCTCCCCATAACCTCTGGCTGCAGACGATAGAGCAATTATCGTAATCGAATGAGCATTATTGGGTAATACGATGGTTAAACGTCTCCTCCGGGTATTTTTCCCTACATATACTCCCTTCTTCCATTTCTTCTGTTTCTTTGTGGGATGTCCATGAAAAAAAGGGATTCAGATTCTTTCTGGGAGACAAAAACATGATTCTTTCGGCATGAAAGAAAATACTCTGTTGATGAAAGTTTTCTGAAGAAAAGCATTTAAAATCTTTCGTGAATTGCATTATATAGAGCTATCTGGTTTAAAAAAGCTTACATGCATACAAATGAGTAAATATCAAATTATAATGTAAATTCTTTAAAAATTGATGAAACAGAATCACTGGAAAAAGAATCTTAAAAACAAAATACATAAACGGACACCTAAAGTTTTTTTTTTTTTTTTTTTTTTTTTTTTTTGTTATTACATTAAAGGCGATATGATCGCATGATTTTCGATATGAAATAATATCTCTTTCAGTAGCACAAGAAATTCCATTTCTTACCGAATTGCGTTTCTTTAATTGGATGCAATTTGTAACCAATTCTAAATTTTGCATTTTATGGCTAATTTCGCAAAAAAAAAATTGTTTGTATAATTTAATTGAATCGGTCATTTTACAAAAGGCACATACCCATTTTTTTATGAATTCAATTATTGGGATTTTTCAATCTTTTATTATCGATTTGTGTATTCCATATGGATACGCGACATTTTTCATCGGTTAAAATCGTTCAAGATTAATTTTATTCCACCTTTTCTTTTGAAAATGGATTATTTCTTGCATTGCGTTTCTTCCATCACACATACGTTGATTCCTTAATTTTTTCTACAAATTGAAATAAATTCAAAGTAAGGAATCTCGGCTATCGAGATGTGAAACTTAATGGCAAGCCTTTGATGGATTTTAAAACTTACTGGCAAGTGTCCTTTAAAAAAGTTATCACCATTCATACTTTGGCAGTATGTTACTTTGCAGTTAACGGTAATTATAAATCTTATTTACCAATGAAGAATCAAATGCTATGATAGCTACATTCTATAATGACAGCATCTAAAAGGAAAGTTATTGAAGAAATAAGAACAAAATGGCACCTCATAGTTCTTCCTTAATCCGAAAAGAAGAAAAGCTTCCTTTTGGTATTAAAAAATGTAGGAAATATGGGACTATTACCAATATACCAACTAATTGCAAAGATGTCTGCATAAATAAAATTAAGATAATAGTCCATGAAATTGTAACCAAGTAGCCACAACTACAACGTAATAATCCAGTAAAGCTTAACTTTGAAATTTATTTATTTTGGTAAATTTCATAAAAGCACGTTTTTTTTTCCAAGTTAAAGTGGATCTAATATTTCACAAACAAAGAATCATATTGAAAAACGTCGCCATTAAAATTATTTTTCCGGACCAGACTTTGGACAATTATTATGCAGGTATTTTTACGTTATTTGTAATCTTTTTCAATATAGAAAATTACTGATTCAAGTTTTCTGAAAATATTGAGAAAATGTTTTGTTTTGTTTTTACTTCTTCTGTAAAATTTGAAAAAGTTTGATGGCCTCCTTTCAAAATGACCAATTCAATTATATTAACGTTCAGTTCTAAAGCAATGCGGTAGTTATTTTGGGACAAACTTCGCAATTTTGAAATGCAGTCAGATAAAAAGGACGAAACCTGATCCGACACACTTCCACACCCAAGAGGGCATTTCATCATCGATGCCATATTTAACCTGCGTATGGCCTATAAATAATGAAAATCAATGGGGAAATCGTGTTTCTATAATGGAATTCTGCAGACCGAAAACCGAGATTTTTCCATTAAGTTAAAAAAAAAAATCTGAAGCTGCGTTTTTCCAAAATTTATTACTGTGTTTTAAGCATTCTGTTAGCAACGAAGTTCAACTAATTTACGCTTTTAGGTGATGGGTTCGATATTGGAACTTCACTTATGTGTGAGGGATCAGAGGGATCGTGCGATCCTCCTATATGATATCGGTTATGGTACCAATATCAGTCCCTGATTGCAAGATTAACCTCTTCCCAATAATTAGAAAAAATAATAATTACATTAAGCCTCCAGCAAACTTACTATACAGATATTATCGTTATTTTTTTTATATTCTGTAATATGAAGGTAACATGACTTATTTGCCCATTCTCTTTGCTAATTTATACTCGCAATCTGCTCGTGTATTGTGAGATGCTGTAAATAATGAAACTTTGTAGAGTGATATATTTCGGAGTAATTTATATTTTGCCCTTTTTTTAAGTAATCAATTCTTAAAAAGATATTAATTATGAGCTTGCTTTAAAGTACATAAATTTTGTGGAAGAAATAATAAATAATTAATTTTCAATTAATTTTAATTCAAAATAAATTTCTAAAAATGTTTAATTATATTTCATTTAACCTTATTTTTATTTTTATTTACTTGCTAAATTTTATCTTATTATATTTTTAATTAATTATTATTCATCATTAATAATCCTTCCCTTTTTTTTTCTTTACTTTTTCCTTAATTTTTAAGAGAGCAAAAATAATTAACGCTTCACACTGGAGCAGCATTTTCAACTCCAGCATCTTTGGATCAGTTCAGTTGAATTAACGTTCATTTTAAAGCAATATTACGGCTATTTTGGGACATTCCTCGTAATTTTGAATTGCGGTCAGATAACGAGGAAGATATCGCAAAGGGCGTCCCCTCTCCAAGCTTCAGCACCACAGCAAGAGGACGTTTTCTTCGACGGATTTAACGCGCAGCATATCCGCTTACATGTTGGTTCTTCGAGTGTCGAGCCTAAAACTTTCCAGTTCTGAGTTCGATTCCTTGCCACTAGGTCACCACGAACCTCAACCCTAACTGCGCAAGATACTCTACAATACTACCAGAACATTTTTTTTAATGAAATTATGGTGCATTCAGAGCATCTAACAGCATCGTGAAAATGTATATTTTATTGTATTGAATTTAAAAAAGACATACATTTATAATTAGACCCTTTATTTCCTGAAGCATTTATGAAATAGTTTTTTATTATTTTGAGTGTAACACTAAATTTTGGTGAATGTTATCGGTTATATATATTTCTGTGAATGTACTCGATTTAATACGCCTTACACTATTTGGCATAGGTGAAATCATCGAGTCAATTCTTGAAATACCAGATTTATAAAAAATTAATTTTAAAATATCATTTTTTGAATAAACCATGGAGAAAAAGTTTTAGATAGTTATGTTTTGTTTTAAGAATGTTTCAAGGATAGGAAATAGCTTGTTGCAAATTGGCAACATTAGGTTTTATTTTATTTATATTGATATAAATACCTTAATTTTCAAGTAGAGACTTTAAAATACATTGTTGCAGAATTAAAAGGATATACTCAATTGTCCAAATTAACGAATTGCTGCCATATACAAGTTATTCGCTGATTTAGCAGGAATTTCAAATGAATGTCCAATTAGTAAACATAAGCCTTAGATGTGCAATATTATCCTCATAATATTTTAGAACACAAAAGTGGGTACATTGCTGAAAGGCAATGTCGGATATTTAAGGGTTAATTAATCAACAAATACCGCATCCAAAGTAAAAGAACAACAACTTCCTTATATATAATGCCGAATTGTTTACGAATATAACTGATATATATTAATACGGCAAATTTGGAAATTACTTGGTCATATTTCAATAATATATTTTTAAACATTATTTTTTCACTGTGAAAGTAGACAAATTTTATTTAATCTAAATGAGAGCGCATATATATGCATAATGTACTATTTCATCTACCTTCATGAAATAAGAAACGTGGCCATTAATGGCGATTAAGGTGTTTTAGTTACTTCTCCGGCTGTATACCACAGGGCACGACGCATCACACAAGTGGCAACAAAGCATTGTTCATCTGCATGATATGTCTTCTACTTTTTTTGTTTCAAGAGACAAAAGACATCATTAAAGTTTGCCCAAAATATTTCTCCCGCTCTCAACTTGTTGAATGATGCAATTACTGCCCGTGGAGAGTATCTTACGGAATTTCGCCCGCGAATTCCTCGGCAGCGACAATAGTTTTGCTCATTGTTGCGGTCTTATTGTTGGGATTGGAGGATATAAAGCTCTGTGCCTCAGACGGTGCCTTCATTGAATAGAAGATTGGAGTCGCAAAAGATAATTGCGAAGATAAAAAAAAATAATAAAAATAAGCAAGAATTATGATACCGAAATGTGAAAAACGTTGGGCACAAAGAAATATCTTCATCAAAGTAATTTAATTCAATTTACAAAATTAATGCGTTGTTTCATAGGTAGTAAATATATGTGAAAGGCAGATTGGTTGAGTTTATACGGAGTGAAAGAAGTTTTACAAATAAATAATTTTCAAGATTTACTTCCTCGAATACTATTTATACCAAAATCACCAAAAATTTCCATTTTGAAATTATGACAAATCCCCACTTTTTCTTTTTTTTTTAAATGGGTGTATTTTTTTTTTCGCAAGATCCCTTCTTAGGATTAAGTTCGCTGTTCCTTTTTGAAGTTTATAAGATCGATACGATTTTTGGAAGTACATCTATCAGTCTAAAACTACCATCACAACGAATAACAAGCGATCACCAAGATAGATGAAATTTGGAAAATAATTTCATAATCAAAGCTGGAGACATATAAATTTTGAATCAATTCCGTTAAAAGATTTACGAACAACCGATATGTTCAGTCTGGCACATATGAATTCACTAACTCAAAAACACAAAATAAATTAAATTTGGCTTATGGTCTTATCTTCTAAATTAGAGACACGTGCTAAATTTT
Source organism: Argiope bruennichi (assembly GCF_947563725.1). Taxonomy (NCBI): domain Eukaryota; kingdom Metazoa; phylum Arthropoda; class Arachnida; order Araneae; family Araneidae; genus Argiope; species Argiope bruennichi. The sequence goes on from NC_079154.1 coordinate 66,902,769, forward strand.
GTTTTCGATCGTTTGTAGACAAGTTGTTGCTCTCAAAATCATATTAAATTTTTCACAAAATATGGGTATCAACAAAATTGTTCGTTATTTTTTGAAAACATGACCATATTATCATTTAAACTTATAACGCATATGTCAGATACATTAGAGAAGAATTTCGTTTTAAATCTTTTTACCACACAGAACGTCTTTGGTTATTTTATCAGCTCCTTTTGATGAGCTTTTTGTTAATTCTGGAGTTCGAGACGTTAATGGAGCTTTGTGATGTGCTATTTGTATTTTAGATATACGCGATACCATTAACGCAAATTCCTGCTGCATCTTCTATTTTTTGATGTTGTTGTTTTAGAAAAATCAATTATTTTGAAAGTAATGTAACTGTTATCGAAAACTGTGATACTCATCCTTTAAGCACTGAAAAAAGCTACTTAGAACGAAATATCTATGATAGTTGGCAGACGATATTATGAAAGAATTCGTTGAGCGAAGAGAGCCTATTTCTTTATAAAGCGAGTTAAAAACGTATAAAAAAAATCTGAATTTGGTTTTGAAAAAGTGAACCAAGCATCATCAGATGAAAACGATACAAATTTGCCAAAATGATAAAAACATTGGAATCATAAAATTTAGCTGTGAAATTTAATCAGAAATTTATATGTCTGGATCATTCTTTGTGCAGATTGGGACGATGCAATGAAGTTAATCTTAAAATGACTTCTTTTTTTATATCTAAATTTCTATTGGTTATTTTTCTATTTCCAGACTGTTTCTATAGTTTAATACTACAATTCTAAAAATTTTAATCGGAATATTAATTGTTATTGTTATTTATTCTTTAGAATCATTCAGCTTTTTTATTTTTTGTTATTTTATATTATTTTTGAGTCGTATGCCTATATCGTTTTTATTTCTTTTTAAATAAAAGTTGTTTAAAATAATTATATTTACTAATTTTTAAACAATAAACTAATTTTAATAATCAACCTCTTAAAAATTACTAATTTGTAATGGCGTATCTTGGAAACATTTTTGACCTTCCATGTTGATATAGAAAGCGTGCCCGTTGGAAATTTAGCTTTGTATAGCAACATAGTCACGTCGTTATTATTTTTTAATTTTAATCTCAATTATCGTTATTATGATTTTATTATTATGATTTTTAAAATACACTATTCTAAAAATACACACGAGAGGTAAGATAATTAATGCTCTATATTCTTAGCTATAATCAAATTTTAATATTGCACTAGTTCAGAAACAAAAATAAAAAGAAATAATCATATCCGTTGAGACTGACAAAAGTAAAATAAAAACTTATCTACATTACACAAAAAAAAATTTCTTAACTATTTGTGAAAGAAAAAATAAAGCTAAAACAAAAAATTAAAGCACATTTATTATGATTGCTATAACTTAAAGGTTAACATATTGGTTATTTATAAAATTTCACACTGACAGCAATAATTCTCAAAATAGAAATTTTTTTAAAGAAATGCTATTTAAAAACTCACTCTACTTGCTTACGTTTTATATGAAGTATTTCTAATGGTTTTATTTATTTTATTAAATAACAAAATAATTTAAAAATCAATTCTATTGGCTTTCATTTTATATGAAATATTTCTAATGCTTTTATTTATTTTATTAAGTAACAAAATAACCAGCGTCCTGGCCTAGGGGTAGAGTGTCTTCCCCGTGATCTAGGTGTCCCGGGTTCGAATTCCGGTTCGGGCATGGTTGTTCTTCATCTGTGTTCTGTCAGTGAGGTGTTTGAATGTGCCCCCCTGTAAAAAGGAGTTGTGCAAGCGAATGTGCGAGTTTCATCTTCATATGAGCTCGAAGTCAGACTTCTGCCCTCGGGTGCTTAGGGGTCATTACCCTCAGAAGCTACTGCACCCCTTTTCCGTGGTAATCCTACAGCATCATCAGTAACAAAATACATTTTGAGTAACTTTTAAATAAAAGAAGAGGAAGTTACATGAAGTTAATTTTAAGTTACATGAAAAATAGTTTTTCAAAAGAAAGTTTTTGAAAGATAAATTCATGATTGCAACATGCTTTGTACATTTAATCAAATAAATAATGTCAGTATATTTTTATCGATAAAAATTATGTCTTACGGGAATTTATGATAAAATGTTTTCCGAGGGAAAATTTAAATCTTATAAGAATGCAGATGCAATTTTTTTGATAAGAATCATTTAAAAATAAATAATTACACAAAATAAATGGCAAACAATAATTGTAGAATCGCTTATTTGAAATTTTAAAATTGCACAAAAAAGAAAAGATTAGATTTGTCCTACTCTGAATGAAAAATAAGATTACTTAGATTCAGAAACCTCTTCCAATCACTCTTTCGCAATCGCTAAACAAAGTATTGGATTCAATTCAAACGATACTGAACCGTATGACAAAAGAATATGCTGCTGACATTTAATATTTTATTATAAATTTTCTATGCTTTTATAACGCCAAGCCCTGTTTTCCTCTTGGAAAATGAGTGCTGAGTCCTGAAATTAACGTGGCTCATCTAATATGTATAACATGCATTTGAATTACAACTGCATAAATTCCAGTTCAATGATTCTAAATAAAATGTCATAAGAGAAATTAATTTATTTCCTGATATTTACTCCTAGAAATAATAAAACAGAACTATTGGCAATATATATATATTAATTTCCTTATACCATAAATGAAATTATTTAATCAAAATATTTATTTCTAAAAATATGACAAAAATATAAAGAAAAACAACTGGAAGGTAAAATCAATATTTCCATAATGCCACAATCACGAAGAAAATCCTGAAGGAAATGAAAAAATAAGTGACGTATTTTGTATCGTGGCAAATCAACTGGAAAGTATGAGAGTTTTTTCCCAATGAAAACAGCTGTTTCTGCAATTTGTACGTTGTATATCTTCTAAAATAACGAAAACTTTGTATTCTTCTAGGTAAACAAAACTTTCCCTACAAGCACAATAGTGAACAAGCGTTATATCGATTTTTTTACCGTACAAAAGCATTTTTGAAATCATCCTCGTTCGCCACTTCTCACAAGATCCACAGAGCAAACAAACCTTGCGCCTTTCTTTCCCCCAACGCTGCTCTATCTTTCGATTTTTTTTTATTATTCTTTTTTATTATCGTTTTCTAAACAGGACACACACGGCGCTCGATCAGAACAGATGTATTTTTAAAACCTCAGTAACAAAGCTAATATCGTTCTGCTGTACACAGAGGAATACTTCGAAGAAAAGAATCACTATATTGTTCGTAATTTTTTTTTTTTTTTTTTTCATTCCGATCAATATATTGAGAAGAATATTTCAACCCAGAAAAAGGAATTCCTTGACGTCAGGTAGAGTTCTTTTGTTTTTGTTCGGCATTTATTATTTTTTTATTGTTTCTGTTTCGTTCTCTCTCATTCTCTTCCCTCCTCATTTTTGTTCCGTAATTAATCTTTTTTAATGTAGCATTTCGAAGAAACTCAATCTGAGTGATAAGTAAAAATATTTCTTCAGATCCACATTTGGCGATTTCTTAGAATGCGAGAGAATTTATTTTAGTTACAGATGCCCAAATAATAAACATATGGCTTGAATGAATATCCCAGATGATCTAACGCAATTCGTAAACAGATATAAATAAAAATTGAAAGAAAAGAAAATTCAGTGATCTAAATTATACACAGTGTTTTGTTGTTATTCTTTTGTTTGGTGATGTTTTTCATTTTGCTTTCTAAATTGTTTTAAGTGTTTTTATATAATTTTAACTCACATTATAATAAGCTGTAAACAAACAGAAACATGTGGTACAATTTATTTCCACGTTAAAGATAATGAAAATAAAATATGTCACCAAGAAATTTTGATAAATAAAACGGCATTGCAAAAAATTGGCTACTAAATAAAAAAAAATATAAAATTTCTTAAAATGATAAAATTTTGCATCATGATTATTATTATTCTTCCCAAGATAATTTCCAAATATAATATATTCAGGATAGAAATAACTCTGTTACTAAATAGAGAAAGATACATTATTATCAGCGTCTAAATGTTCAAACTCAAGTTTTTGATCGCCATTTCTGAGTTCGAAATACCTATTTTTAAAGCAATATCGCTTTTTATGATCCTTAAAATAATAATAAAAATAAAAATAAAAAATAATTTTAAAAATTGTCTGCTTGTCTGTTTGTATGTATGCATGTGAACATTATAACTCGAAACGCAATAAGCTAGAAATTTGAAAACCTAAATATGTGAATGTGGATACAAAAATGATAATTCTGTTTCAAAGTTTAAATTTAATCGGTTAAGGAAAGAAATCTATCTAATATGTTCGATTTTCTTCAAATATCGATGAAATTCGATTCAAACACGCTATGTTATAGTATGCTAGAAAACTGAGGAACCCTCTCGCTTTTTTAAATTGATAGTATAAGACGTTGAAAAAACGTAAATCGAAATGTTTGATATTTAAAATAACTTATTTTTTCAGGTAAAGAAAAAGAATGAATTCGGAATTATCGAAATTTTTGAATACTTAAGCTACCTTGAAATTTTTATTACTCAAGTTGACTCAAAAGCTTAAAATTGCTTAACGCTGATTCTCTTATGAACTGAAGTCAAAAACAAAAGAAAAAAAGTCACTTATTCAAATTTCACAACCTGCAGATTTTGAAATCTGCCAACTCCATTATAAAAATCTTCAATCAACTTCACCTCAAATTCATCAAGTGCATCAAGAAAACGCAAATTCAGTCCCCTAAAAAATCTCCAGCGCTTTCACCTCCGTTATTTCGTGGAACGTCTTGTCCTTTTCTTTTAAGGAGAAAAGGGTGAATTTGATGAATGTCCGCGAAGCTGACAGGAACGAGCGAGAGTTTGGGAACACGGGTTAATTAAAACGACGTCCATCAATTCGACCCCCACTTCCCCTGCCAGTGTGCAGTTTTCGCAGGAGGGGAAGAACACGGCTAATTTTCGTCCAATTACCTTGATCGGCTAGAAGGATAAAGAACAGATAAATCATCCAAGAATTATCTCTCTGTATTACTTAGTGCAGCTATGGTTCTTGCGTAGTGAACTCCATAAAATAAATTTCCTCTGTCTTGGTGAACATTGTATTAAATTCAATTGCATAATTTGTTTAAGGCGTTTAGTGATTTGAAAGGATCAAAATGTGAAACTCGTGAATTAAACAAAGCAAATTCAAGTTATGCACATCAAATATGTAATTTAATTTCGAATTCAATTGCGTATCTTGAGCTTTTCAATAATAAAATATCACTATATGTCATAAAACAACCTGCAGTTAGTTGCTAGATGACATTTGTAGTTAATATTTGTCATAAGAATTTAGAACTCTGTCTATAAACTTTTTCTCTAACTATCCAAGCAACTAATAAGGGATTGCCCTGATCTCAGTATTAATACTATGTGGTACAGTGGAAGATTTCCGGCTAGGCAGATTAGGCAGTTGTCTAAAATCGCAGGCATGTCGATTAAACTAGACTAAAAATAAATTAATACATCGAAATATAATAAGCCTATTTGTCAAATAAATAAATTTTTTAAAAACACGAAGTTTGTGAATTATTAATACTCCGATATCTGTTTAAATTAAATTATTGAAATAATTATTAAATGAACTAAAGTTTAATTAATTACTAATTTTCAATATATTGGTACATTAACTATTTATATAACTGATGTTAGGTTATATTCAATTCTACAGGTTCTGTTAAATAATAGTTTTTAAATTTTAATATATTTGAAGTTTATCATTTCCTGATAAATTATCATAAAATTAAATACTTTTATTTGTAAATACACTTATATTTAATTTTTCTTAAGAATTTTATTACTTCAGTCAGTTTTCACACGATATGCATATTAAAAGTAAATGAATAAAAGAACGCATATTTGCCACAAATTACTTAAAAATAAACTAAGGTAAATAGTTAACATAATGATTAAATTAAAAAGAAGTTGAAATTTAAAATTAATTAAAAAAACAGCCTCATAATATGCCCTGCTTGTAACCGCAAAATGCTTAAATCCATTTCTGAGTTGCGTGTCTTTCTATGAACAACATGACTTAAAAATAAAATGATCTAAATATATAAAATCTTTCTTATTTTCTTTACAAAACCAATATATTTAAAAAAAAATTTAACCGAATCTATTAAAGGGAACAAAAACATAAACTGTATTATATTCTATACATCAATGCACACAAAACATGTCATATTGTGTAAGATTTAATGAAAGCAATTAATGGAACAATTGGGAGTGCATAATTTTTCTTTTTAGTTTCTTTTATTATTCTTTCCTTTAGAATATTATCATATTATATATTTCTAATGTTATTGCAGGTACCTTCAAATAGTACGAAATTTTTTACGGTATTTTTTAATTGCCTCCATCATGAATATTGTATAAAGTCACAACTATAAACAGGTATAATGCTATTTCAAGAAACAGAAATCTATAGACAAATTTTTTTCGTTATTTTACTTCTTAACCTAAAACTTTAACATGATAGAAGGTGAATCCAAAAACAGTTATTGATTACGGCCCCAACAAACACCCAATTTGCTAAATGCGCCTCAACTTTTTAGGCATGCAAGAGAAATATAAAAGAAGTTAAAAATAATATGGAAATATAATATTTATTTTAGGAGGCCCTTTACTTTTGAAATAATTTCTTCCGGAAGATATGGTAATTATAGTTGGAATCACACAAGAAAATCCGAAATCGGGCTCGCAGAAGTATGTTTTTGTAGTCGGAAAGTTGCCAAAATGTCGCCAAGATAATCATTTGGCGCTGTGCCACACGCCTTGCTGCATTTTCCCTTTCACAAAAGCAACTCACGTTCCGAATTTCAGCCTCAAGATTGGACTCGCGAGAAAACAAGCGTGGAATAAGTTTTGTGAATGGCGCCGATCTGTTTATTCGACATTATGTATTAATGGCAAAAGACGATTGAGTGAAAGAACAGGACATTTGGCACCATTACAGAAACAAATGCAATGTGAATAAATTTTACGAATCTTGGGCGCAAATTGTTACAACTTCAACGAATTTGAGATTTAAAAGCGCAGACCTGTTGTTTTGACTTAATTCGAATTAAAATATCTTTTTCCTGACTTTGGTGGATTTTCTGTTGGGGATAAGATGTATCTCTGATTCAATGAGAACCTTCAGATTATATCATATCAAAATTAGAAGAATTTAAATATAGATTCTAGTTTTTATTTAAAAAGAGAAAGAAAGAAATTCAATTTTTGTTTAAGCTTTGATTTTAATTTTTGTTTGCTTAAAAGAAACAATTTAAAACAGCAAAAAAAAACCATCCACACACGATGCCAAAGAGAAAGCCTTCTTTTATTTTAAGAAAAAATTGATAATCAGTCTCTTGTAATAATTATAAGATTAATGATGTGTGTGTGTGTGCATGCTTGTGTACGAGAGTTATCACTATACAGACCAGACCATTCTAAAACTGATTGGAAATTTAATTAATAAAAAATCAAGTTGAATTTGGAGGTATTTCGTTGTAAATTCCTAAAATATTATTGCATAAAAGAGATTTTTGCACCGTTTAAATTCAATATCAATCTTAAGATGCATTCACCATCTATACCAAATCTTAAGATGCATGGAGGAGGATTTACATGGTTCTATCATTTGGGTGAATATCTGAACCAGGTTTTGTTTTTGTTATATTGTTTATATGGGAACAATATACTTCTATTTACTTCTATTTAATCAAAACTGGAACTTGGAGAGTTGCCGAAAAATTTAAGGGAAAGAAAAAAGAGGAGTCATAGTAAAATTTTATAAATGAAAAAATATACTGCACGGCATGAGTAATTAGACTAGAAACTATCTGCCAGTGCACATTTAAGCAATATTAAACGAATGACTTATAAGTTGATTCGGAATAAAAATAATCATTTCTACTAGTTTTTTAGGAATAATATACAAATACTTTTCATGGCTGCAAATAAACTTATTTTAGGAATAGAAAGCAAAATTGTCATTTTCACTTAGGTAGCGAGGCATTGCATATGCATGCATAAAAGATACTTGGACAACTACTTGAACAAAATGTCCACTAATTTGATTTTTGCTTATCATAATTTGAAGGGAAAAGTTAAATCGGACAACTAAAGAACTGAATGGAAACAGAACTGTTTATAATTTTTCAGTTTTTTTTTTATTATGTCATTGATGGAGATATTACAACATTGAAAATTACAGTTAAATCATGAACAAGCTGTCTGATATTCATGCTTTCTCGTATACAAAGTATGCAAAGAAAATATTGCAATCGGTGAAAAACTCGAATTCGATTCGCGATTTTTACATTTCAAACCCTCTGGAATTCAAAATTTGACAAATTTTTCAGAATCAAATTTACATTTTTGGAGTTATGTCTTCCTGTGAGCAATAATTTAAAAAAGATTTAAGCTAGGTAGATGAAATTTGGTATATGGTTTTTATATCAAATTTTTAAATTTTGAGTGAGATCTATTTGGAGGAATTCTGTCTATCAAGTTTTCGAAATAAAACTATAAATGATAGCCATACAACTTGAAACGATAAACAGATAAAATTTGCTCCAGTTAGCATCTAAAATTTAAATCGTTGTCAAATTTAGAACCAAATCCGTTAAAAAGTTTACCATCTGTCAATCTATACTTTAGAATATATTTAAAAGCTGTAACTAAAAAACATAGTGATTTAACTAAATAAAATTTGGTTTGTGATCTTGTGACTAAAATTATAGTTTTGTGCCAAATTTGGATTTCAGTCGGTCGAAACAAAGGAATAAAATATCCATATTCAATATTCTGGTACTTGTGTATGACAATAATCAATCGTCTCAAAAAAATTCACCTAAGAGCGAGCTCTAAGAGTTTCTTTCATTGCTATTATTCGTTAATGACATGCGATTAATATATAAGTACCTATTTTCTTTATTATACTACATAATATATATACAATCTGAAAAAAATTCTAAGCACTTGTGGCGTTCACGGTCTTATTAAAAACCGCAATTTTATGCGGGAAGAACACCTTTATTACAGTATTTGCGTATAAGTTTCCGGTAAACCACTCCCTTTTCCTGTCTAGCTTATAAGCTGTAATCGGATAGAATTAATAATTAAATTATGTTCTTAAATTGCAAATTTTAATATAAAATGAATATTTAAATTACTTTACTTTTCATAATGTTCTTTTATTTGCATTAATGCATGGTGAATATTGAAAGATAAACATAATTTCTTAAGGTATAAGATATTGACGTATGTACTAATCAGTGCTTCTGATAATCTTCATTAAAAAAATTAGAGTTTTGTTATAGTGTTTTCATTTTTAAGAATCCTCCGAAAGTAGTATAAAATCTATATATTAGTATAAAATAATAGCATATCTTAGAAATAGAAAGGGGGAAAATGCGCAATTTCATTACTTCATTTCTACTATGAATATATTCTTTTTATCTAACTAATCTCCAAAGACATCGAAATACACGTTGTTTTCGGCAACTTCAAATATTCCAAAGCTATCTTACAAGCTATAATCGATACAACAAACGGCTTATAATTTCTAGTAGAGTATTTTTTTTTCAGTTTCTGATGTTGTAGTTTCTGTTCGGATTCGTGTTACAAATTGCTATGGCAGCTAATCCAATCAGCTGCTTAAACGAAAGGTTCGGGAACAAAAGCCGACTGATTCTCTGTATCGATTCTGGCAACAGCAGTGACATAATTCCAACTTCTGCAGCCTTTCCACGAATCTCCGAAGAAGGACATCATTTTGAGTGGAATGAGACGGTTTTCTTTGACTCTTTTTTCTCGCTTTGATTTTTGTTTTTACTTTTTATTTTTCTCAAAAAAAACACACTTTTACGATTGGTTTGAAATGATATCCAAGGTTTCAAAAGCATTTACCATCATGTTAAAAATCAATATAGTAATTATATATCTTGTTACGCACATTTATCATAATTTAGTCATGACTTATTACAAACACATTAGTATTGTCGAAATAATGGGTAAAAGTTAATTTCCTTTCATTAATGAAATATTTATTATATGCATATTTGAACTTATAATAAATAATTCGATTTTTCTGAAATTCAAAATGTTAAATTGTTTTTCTTAAATAACTTTTAAGAGGAATTTAGAAGAAAATTTTATTATTGCTAAATTTTGCAGTTCTTGCTGAAAATGAATAGAATTTCATTAGAAAGAAAGTAAAATTTGAATCAAACAATAAATTTGAAATAAAAAATATTACAAAAGAGAAAAAGAATTTTGTTTTAATGAATTAAAAGTATTGTAATTAAATCTACATATATACATATCAATTACTATTTATCTAGCTTGTCATGGCTTCGAATCATCTTTTTCTCATGGCAAAAATTAAATATATAGCTTACTTGCTGATGGATTTAGTCCAAAATTAGACATACATAGATCATTTTGATGTGTTAAATCCACTCATCTAGCTTATTTGATGTTCGAGTTTTGCGATTATATTCTCTCGAATATACAGATCTGCAGGCAATCAATCTTCTGATGGATCTGTTCTAAATTTGCTACAAATCTTTGATTGTATTAATAAATCCCTGTTCTAATTTGATATTTTGCTTATTGCATTTTAATTTGTATTTACATGCACACTGATGAAGAGATGTTCTTCAATCAAAAATTTGTTAAAAATTTGATAACAGTTGATAACACTTAAATATAAAATACCAAATTGTATCCATCTGTCCAACTTTTGAATTTTTTAAAATATTTTCAATGTTTTTTCTTGGTAAGTCTTGTCTATGAGAAAGTAAAAAAGAATTTAAAAAATTCTGTCATGAATCTCAAAGCTTAGTTTGACATTACAATAAATCTATAAAATATTTAAAAAACTGGATTGTCGATAAGCATTATAAAAGGGCTCTGAATTAAACAAATAAAAATTATATTCAGCTGAAATCTATAAAATTTTGTATTTGAATAAAACTCATGTATTTATTCAAATACATCTTTTCTAAATAAGTAATACATGGACATAATATTTCACACTTTTTTAAATACACTACTTTAAATATCCTTAAATACCTTTAATATTTTTATCAGCAACCTATTTAAACAGAAATTTGTTTAATTAAAGTAATTTTTAAAGATAGATATTAATTAGTATTTTAATAATGATTTTTTTTTGTTCATTTCTCATTTTTAGGTTTTTATTTTTGATAATTATGATAAATTTCATGGAATCTAACGTCAATTCTCTTTCAAATTCTGTTCCGTAATAAAAATTTAATTTGATAGATCTATTAGCAGTTCGTTAAACTCCGAAAATATTATATATTAATCAGTTATTATTAACGGCAATACAAACATAATTTTAAAACTATAGCAAATTACAAAAATGAGTGAAAATTATATTACAAAATCCCATCTCTACAGGTATGAGACAAGTTAAATTAAATAAAAGCTTTAAAAAAATATATTCCATTTGTTATCATTTCAGATTACGACTTATCATTGACCGTGATCAAAACGCTTGGTATTTTGAAGCATTCCAGCCAACGCCGTGTTTCGGGTAACACAAGAGAATCCTTTGAATCACCATCAATTAGCGATCGAAGAGGCTCTGACGTTCGCAACCTATCATTTTCAGATTAAGAACTTGGACCACTTTGGATCCTCCGGTTAAAAATAGAAAGGACATATTCAGCAGAAAGTTGGCAGAAAAGCTGACTCGTGACTCTACCATCAAAACCTCGGGGCGGTTTTGGGGAAGTACCTTCAAATTTTTCTCTTCGCTGTCAAATTTATGGAGTTTGAATTTAACTGACATAAATTGAAATCACTTATTAAACTTACATTAAATGTTTTATGGTGATTTGTTTATAATTATATTTGGGCCAGACTGACAATTTGATTTAACAGTCTACATAAAAATGTTGATTTGAAGTGTAATCACATCTGGAAGTATAAAGATGATAAAATCATCTGTTCACATATTTACTTCTGTTCAGTTTTAATTATCTGACTTTCCGGTGTTTTTTCCCCTTTGTCCATGATTAAGGGTCACTTTTTCAAAAAAAAAATCAAAGAACTTATTTTCAATCGTTAACAAACTTTTACAGTTTTATTGTTATTATGAAATTCAGACTAATTTCATTGTTCCAGTAAACCATTCTATCGCGAGCTTTTGTCAATGTTAAGATTACGATTAAGATTAAGAAACATGCTTTCTTTAGATATTAACTTTGGGAGAGAATTTCCAATTCCTCTTTTATTTATTTTTCTATGCACACTAATTAGTAGTAAACTGATTCCTTTAAATTCTTGTTTTTCAGTCTTGACAAATTATAGGGTAAAAATTTAAATAAATGCTTTCCATACTTACAATTTTTTACAGTAGTAAAACCAATATCCCGGAAGAACTAACTAATCGCCAAAGGCGACTTGTCCTAAAATATTACTAATTGTAGTTAGCGGGTTACAATTTTTTTCAAACGTGCCCCTATGAAACAAACGACGTTGATTATTTACATGAAAATTCGTCGTTTTTATCTTGCATTGCCGAAGTAGAAAAATTTTTGTTAGATGATTTTTTAAAAAAATCCCGCATTAACAAAAAATTTCATTCTTATAAATAAACTTGTTCGAAAAATGAACTAAACAAAATTGAATAAGACGACTAACATCCCATTTTCAATTAGGAGATTTGACATTTGCTTACACATATGTTAAAAAAATTTAGAACTATGAAAACCAAATTCTATCAAATTCAGCCTGGTTATGTTCTCAATTTGTGAAAAAATCGAACAGCTTAAGTTGGATGAGGAGTGTTTGCACCAGATAAGCTCCGGATCTCGAATGTTAATTACCAAAATCTATTTCTTACTTAAACAAAGCTACCGACTCCTAAACTTTCCTCATACTACCAGAGGAATTCTAATGAAAGGAAATAAAGTCTTACTCATATAGTTCGTTTCAAATACGCAAACTTAATATTGGTGTCTATTTAATCACCTGCAAGATGAAAAAAAGAGAACAATATACCGTAAGAGTTAAATAATATGCACAGTTATATTTCTCAATATATTTGCCTAAGTTATGTCATTTGATTCCGTTCTATAGCTACATATGTAATTTTCGAAACATCTGAAATCATGAGAGCCGGTTGATAGCAATTCCTTATAATACTCGATGAAACGTGTGATGCCTCATTATTATTTATTAGAAATGCGATTTAAAACATTCTTCGATAATCCTTAAATTTCAAAATATCTGTTGAGGCTAATACAGCATAATAACACGTTGAGAAAGAATCTTGAAATTAAATTAAAAACATTCTGTAATCAATGGATATTCACAGAATTGATCGGTGCTAAACATTCAGAGTGCAATTTTAGCACCTTCCTATCCCTTATCAATTCTATCCATCATTCGACGGTGTGGACTTTTTAGATATCTATGATGTATTTACTTTCAGTTTTTATATTTACTACCTGAGTACTTTTTCAAAAATTCTGCACAGAATGCATAATTCATATGTAATAATTCAGGTGCTTGAAGGACATTTTCCTACTCATTTCATAAACAATTTATTTCCAACACACACGTACAGTTTGTAAATACACAAGTTCTCGAGAACGAGCAACTTTCCCTTATCAAACTGCATACCAAACTCTTATTTACAAAGCAAGCCTCATAACTCTGAAAGGTAGCAAAATTATTTTGTGAAACAATGCTCATAAAATAGATATAAGTATCAGTACATCAATTTATATATCTGATTTTTTTTTTCAAACTGCAACAAAAAGATGAGTTTCTAAATAGACGCAAGTAAGCACTTTGCAGAAATCGCAAGATCATCTTGTATCTATAGAGAGTCAGACTATAATGAAAGTATTTCATAATAAGAAATTTATTTTGCAAGTTTTTTTCAACATTAATTGTACTCTGCAATCAAAGTTTCTTCGCATATCAAATTTCATATCTTTTCACCAGCAATAATATTTTGCTGATTGTTACCTCAAAGCATTGTTTTTTGTTGAAAGAGAAAAGAACTATCCATTTTTTTTATCGAGCCTTTAAATGTTTCAATGAAAAATCTCTCAAAATGTTAATCATGAAAAGTCTTCTCTCCTTGAATAATTACAAAATGCTGCACGTTTTTCGTTTAACTTCGTGATTCAGTACAAAGAATCGTGTAGATGTTAGGACATTTTCTCACAGATTGATTTGATGCAAACAACAATATACATTTCTAATTTTACTATCGAAACTGCGTTAATTAAAAGTAAAAGAGCCATATGTCAAATTTCATCTATTTAGCTCCTTGTGTTTTTTTAGTTATTGGTTGAACAGACACGCAGGCTCCCCATGTAGGGATATGGTTCAAATACACAGGCAACCATAACTTCGGTGTAAAACTCACATATCAAATTTCTTTCATCTAGCTTTTCTCGATTAAAAAAATCTTCAGTTTATTAACAAACCGGTATAAATCCAAAACTTCTGACTCCAGGAGTTCTAAAACGTGGATATTTATCAAACTACTGAAGCATGAATTTATCTTACATGTCCAATGTTTTTTCTTTCTATTTGAGAAACATAAAAAGCATGCAGTAAAATCTGTGGCAATAGTGTTTATTTTTCTAAAATAAATTTCGCTGAAATAATGTCTCCTTTGAGCATTTCTTTTCTGCTGTATTTTAAAAAATTAATATATGTTTTCCTAACTTTCGTGAATGTTTGTATAGTATTACTTGAACTGCAACAAATTGGAAATCGTTAAAATTAAGGATGCTGCTTTGGAACGGAATAATTTACCGGAGATTATATTCATTTCAATCGATATCTTTGCTCGTGACAGCTATCTCTTATCTGGCCTTCGAAATAGATATACATGTTAACACATCAGATATTCTATGCTTCCGCTGACGTTGATTAGATGCGCTTCTGTTAATTTGTGTTCTCTCATCAAAGGTATAATAATTCATCTTTTCGGTATACGCAAAATGCGTTGGTGAGTCACGAACTTTTACAAATAAATGTAAAATTTGAAAATCAGGCATCGATGCTTATTACTCTTTTCTTGCCTTGATATGCAGTGATAAGTCAGATAATTAATACTAGAAGTGTGGAGATATTTTCTTATATTAACTCTAATTATTGATGTCGAAGTTCCTTTCATTCCTTCAAAGTCAAAAATATTTATTACCAGGATAGGATCATAGACTTTCTCTGATTACAAAATGTAGCAGCATGACTGTTAAAAATATCAATATAATTTTTCCATCTGTAAACCGTATTCTTTAAATTTTTGATAGGTATCGAATTTTTTTAACAGATAATGGAACTAGTCCATAAAGATAAACAGTGAATGAAGGTTTAATTCGTTCACTTATATTAACATCCCGTTTTAAAGCAGCACTATGGCTATTTTAGGACGGACGTCTTGATTTTGACAATAACAGATAACGAGGACAACACATGAGCTGGTACACCTTCCCCCGTCAAAATTTCAACACCACACCAGCGGGAAGACATTTGGCTCCGAAGGATTTAACGTTCCCCAAAACCCGTTTACACGACATTTATTCCGAGAAATCTGGTCACGAATCTACAACCGTTCGGTCCCGAAGCTGAGACTGTACCAACAGGCCACAATGGCCTGGCATCGATGAGGGAAAAACCATAATTCGTCTTGTGTTTTCTGTTTCGTTTTTGCGTATTTGGGTTCAAAAGGAGCTCAAACGTTGACCAAATGCAATCTTTTAGATGTCAAAATCATAAATCATCCCCTCAGTAATAATCCATTGATCAGTAATAATCAGTATAGTCACGATAATCTCAGTAATAATCCCCATAGATCCATTTCTTAATATATTGGATTAGCAAAAATGAAACTTCCATTGGCTTTACTCGCTTCTTTCTCTTGATTATTTTTTAAAATATTATTATTATTAAATATTAAGGAAAGCTTGGCCACAGCAATACTTGGCGAGAATTAAAATATTAACATGATATTATCAGATTTACAAAGGATAACACACTGAACTTTATCAAACTAATTGATTCTATTACAAATGTTCATTACGACATTTGCAATTTGCAAAAATAAACATGTATTTTATGGTACAATAGTAACAATAATTTGTGATACATCTTTGTAATAAGGAAAAGACATTCTGCACAACTGGTATGTTGATAACAGAAATGGTTAGAATGTTTTTAGATTGAATATTTTGAAATGATGTGGTAGAAATGTTTGTTGTACTAGAAAGGAACTCAACTTAAAACTCTGTAAATCACTTATAAATGTGTAGTTTTGCTACTAGATTGTAAAAGCAATTCATGAATCATTGGCACAAAAATAAAAATATAATTATTTCCCAACTTTTTAATCAAAATTGATCATTTGTTCCTTTAAACATGCAAATTCATTTTATACCTTTCCAAATTTAAGAAGAAAGCTTTTTATAAGATGGGGTTAGTATTTACTTCGTTTTTATGGGGGGGGGGTAATAATGACCCTTGATCATAATTTTTAAAAGCGTTATTCAAGAAAATTCCAAAATAACATCTAGAAAACTAGAAAAAAAATTCTCATTTTGTTCAGGTAATTTTATGTTACATTAAATGAAAAGAATTCAAGTAAAGTTTTCATAGATAACTTTTTAAACTGAAATCTAATTTCGATAAGATAAGATTTCTTAAAACACGTATTTAATTTGACTTGTTTCTTGAGGAAAAAAATAGCAAACAGTGCAATGGAAATTGGTTAGAAAGAGCAACATGAAAGATTCATCTTCATAAAAATTAATAAATTATAATATATGTCTTAAATAATTTTGAAAGACAAATACCCTCTCTATATCAAGCATTTAAATAAATAAAACTTTGCTATAACTGTCAAAATAGTAATTTAAAATAATACAGTTCCTTTTCAGCATCAAACCTAAGAAAAGCTTAAAAGTACCTGAGGAGTATTTTTCTCTGCGACCATTCACAAACTCTTAAAAACAAAACCACTACCGGAATCCTAATTATTTATTAAATACCAAACGACTTTCTCCAAGTACTAAAAAAAAACTTTTTTAATTCTTTCCTACCTCTCCTTTTTAATTATTCATGCACTTTTTTAAACTTCGTCCTGGAACCCTAATTGGCAACTTGAAAATGACTTAATGAAGGCAGCGCTAATTAAGCAGCAAAAATATTAATTCTTTCTCAAAGGAATCGTCGATACAAAATGATAAGTTCGAACTTTCGGCTTGAAGTTGGATTTTAGTTTGGTTATACAAAATGATAAATTTGGTTCAAGGGTGCAACTAAACACTATTATAGCTTGAATTTTTCTGGTTATGTTGTGGACAATATAATATAGTATGCTTATATTGATAAGTTGGTATACTATATGTAAATTGTGTTATTTGACAAGCATGATGCGAGATCGCTGATTCTAGAGGACAATAGAGGCTTACTAATGAAAGGCTTTCAATGTTTTAATAAAATTTTTAATTATAAACTAATAAAAATTGTAACATTACTCCATGATTACTTCGGAGCATATCAATGCAAAATAATTCTTACATCCCTTTAAACTTCAGCCTTTCTATAATATTAATTTTATTTCCAAGTAACTTTTTTAATTTTAATAAATTTTATAAATTTTTAAGTATGTTTTTTTAAAAAAACTGTTCGTTACTTTAGTGTGAGACATTAAATACGTTTTTTGTGTACACAATAGCATTGCTAAAATGTACTGTAAATTTTTTAAATAATGTAAAGAAAGACAAATTAGTCCTGACAAATTATCATATTACAATGTTCCATACTAGAGTTTTGAATTTACATTGCTTTTTTCCTTTACATATACTTATATACTCACTCCTGATATATTTCGTTGAATATATTAACTGAGTCTATTTCAAAAATAATGAGCTGACTAATAAATTCTGAATGGTTAAAGTAAAATTAAAATGTTTTATGTGGGATCAGAATATCTTACTATGTTACTTAAATATTGATCTTCATCATATGGCAATCTTTTTTTAGTGATAAAACTTAACAAAAAATTTCATCCATCTAGCTCATTGCTCTTTTCAGATATCACGATTCCTGCAGCGAATGGATGAAGGCAAGTTATTCGTTCATGCATTTTACTAGAAAATTTATTCAGATTAGAAATTTTGGCATACGGCTTATCAAATTTTATTCTTCTAACTATTTCGGTTTTCAATTATCTCTTTCCGAGACAAACAAACAGACATAATTCTTTTTTATTTTTGGAGTAGGAAGAGGAGGAACGGTCTCAGAAAAGGCTAAAACAGAGAAAATTAGCAAAATCTCCAAATTAAATATTCTAATGATTAAAATGTTTAGGCTTGCGCACTTCATATAAGAGAAACCAAATGTGGTGAAATTTCAAAAGTAGATGTTCACATCTATAATGTTAGTAATTTTCATAAAGTAAGTAGGAAAGTTTAAAGCAAAACTACGTTTTAATTAGAGAAAAATGGCTTGCCAAGTATTTTTAATGCTATAATAAAACTTGTTGGTATTTTTATTAAAAAAATGAGCATGTATGTAGTAATCAAAAATCCATTAAAGCCTATTTTATGCCTTCTAAGTAACATAAACTGGAGAAAATGCTTTTCGAAATCTTGATAATTCCACTTATTTTATTTTATTTCATTTGCGGTATACTTTATCAGGCGACATAAAAGCATAATAGTAAAAAAAGAATGATATAAAAATATAATAAATCTCAAAAACAATATAAAGATACTAGGCAATGTGCAGATTATAATTGTGAGCAAAGAGCTCTTTTTAATAAAGTAAACAAATAATTCACAATTTTTAATTTTTAGTTTTAAATATTAAATGTTTCATTTGATAGAATTGTGTAACCAAATACGCAAATGTTGGGCAATCATTATAACGAGAGAGATCTTATTTCTCTAGTTGTTGTCAAATCGAAGCATTCTTAAAGTGAAAATTACATTGTATTCTTAACTTCATAAATCCAATTAAAATGACATAGAATGGAAACATGATATATGAAAATAATTTCGGGAAAAAAACGTTTCGAAAGTAATTCCTTTTTTTTAATTATTATTATTACATTTAGACTTCAGTTTCTTTTTAATTATTTGTAACCTCATTTTCAAAAAAAATTGTGTTATTTAATCATCTTGCATACAGTAAGAAAATAGGATAATCTTTCTTTTTGTTGTTATTTTGCAAATGAGATCTAAGAAAAAGAATCACCTGAGTTAAGCAA
Organism: Argiope bruennichi; assembly: GCF_947563725.1. Lineage (NCBI taxonomy): Eukaryota > Metazoa > Arthropoda > Arachnida > Araneae > Araneidae > Argiope > Argiope bruennichi. The sequence goes on from NC_079154.1 coordinate 66,922,105, forward strand.
TTATTACTTTTAAAAGAGACTCTGAGATTAAAAACATATTTTTTTCAATCATTAAAATTAGTGCTTAGAATTGGGGCAAAAATAAAATTTGAATATCATTAATAATTTTCTCCAAAAAAAAGCTGTCCGAAGCAAAACTTCAAGAAATCTGATTAAGTTAGGCTTCAACCCATTATTACTATTATTTTTCTGATCATGTTTTAAAACAAGTGGTTTTTGTATCGTATTCTCAATACTTTTTAAAAAGTAATTAAATTTTGGTTTCATTTTGAATCATTCTGTTTAAATGTATCGTTTCATTTATTGGGTTGTAATATGTAAATCTGCTTTATCTAGTGTGTGTGTGTGTGTGTGTGTGTGTGTGTGTGTGTGTGTGTGTGTGTGTGTGTGTGTGTGTGTGTGTGTGTGTGATAGATTAGATATATAGATAGAATTTCAATATTCATTCTGATCGTGAGAATTATCATGAAGTAATGAACACATTTTAAAGAATTATGCAATCTAATCGAACAGATTAATGGTTAGGATGCCGGAATTCCAGATGATAATTCGGTCACCTACTAAGATAAGTAAAATAATGATATTATGCATTATTTTTTCCTTTCCAAACTTTAAATGCATTACATATATACACACATTTTTCCCACTTTATCTTGAAATAATAACTTCAAAAAGAACTTCTCAGATTAATACCGAAGATAGTCATTAGTATTTATCCATTAACAGATATGACTGATATTGCTGAAGGTGAAATATCCTCATGTATTTTATTCATGAAATACTAGCTCCAGTTTCGTGACTAATTTATAGTCACGGAACCTGAGCTAAAAGTTTTTTATGTTTAAATACTTGTGGGCAAACTTCGTTCTTACAACATATCAAAAGTTACAATCATTATATCTCAGATCAACTGTTGACGGTTGGGTGATGTGAACGTCATGTGCAAGAAAGTTAAAAAAAATGCATTTATTATTAGCACTCGATGGAAGGAAATGCCCACATATTTAAATGAAATTTTTAAAAACAAATGCAGTATTTTTATGTAAAGAAATATTTTCAGTAAAAGATTATAATCAACAAAATCTTCTTATCGTCTGTAATATTATTTAATAAAATTTGAACATCATTTGTATCGAATACTTTTTTAATTCTCTAGACATTCTAAATTTTCAATTCTCTGCATTTATACTAGAACGACTTTTAAAAAGTTAATTTTTTTCCTATAATTAATTAATTATTAATTCTTAAAGAATGATATAAAACTTAAATAAGTATTACGAATAACAACTCAATAGAAAATGAACAAAATAATTTATAATATCTGCAATATTTTTATTCAGTAGAGATGGCAACATAAAAAAGTATGTAATAACTTTTATTCCTATACGTGAAAATATAATTCTCAATCAAAAATAAATGTTCAATGAGCTGTCAGAAAATATACACTAAAATCGCGCGTATTCTTTGCAATATTTATGGGCAAAAATTTAAAGATATATATAAAATAGTTTACGTTTTATACCATACAATTAATTACGAATTTTATGCCTTTTATTTAAATAGATGTTTTTTTTTAAATTATGATTACAGGTTTAAATAAATATCTGGTAGTGAAATTCCTCTCGTTTTACTACAAAAAGTTCCTGTGATACCATATTAATACTTACACGGATTTCCAAAGCCGGCTTCAACATTTCCATCCCCCCTAAAATTCGCTTCTTGAAGACATTAGCTCTCCTAAAAGGACTTGCGCGCAGATGTCTCTGCCCCCTACCAAACAAATTAAAGGCTTTCGCATAATCGATTCCGCGTAAACGAATCTGAAAAATAATTTTAAAAGAGCCCTCGATAAATGAGCAGGAGGGCTAAGGGGAGGCGGACGGAATGAATGGGCCTCAGCGAATAAATCTCTTCATTTTCTGTAATGGCATTCCATCTCTTTAAGCTATAAATAGTCCTCTTCTTTTAATCAGCAGAAATGGGGCCGTCCAGGAGAATGCATGTATCACTTTCGATTAAAAGTTAATGCGGCCCCGAAAAGAAACGCTGTTAAACCGGCCCATCAAAATGGAAATGCAGATTTATGAGTTATGGAACGTGCCGAAGTAAGATGGAATAGGTTGTTTAAAATATTTGGGAAATACAACATTGGTTATTCAAGGTTTCGTATTATCCTATTTTTTTCCGCTACGTTTCCCTTATTTTTTCTTGAGAAAAGAGTTATAACCTGAAATTCTAAAAACAATGATTTTCAATAAACAAAAATATTTTAAGAATTAATCAGAATTTTTAATAACAAGTCAAATTTTGAAGTCTATCGCGTACAATGATTTATGAATGAATTTTCAGCAATCCAAGATCGTTCTTTAAGTTCCCATTATCAGATTCCTCCACTTGAAACACCTGCTTATTGTAAAAGAACATTTCGACTCAATGCATCGTGCTCAAATTTAGATATTAACAAGTAAAATAGATGCATAAGATAAAAGATAGGAAAAAAACTGGTTATTTTCCTAATTATGTCAATTTCTTGTAGCTGAGCTAATCTCATATTTTAAGCAAAAAATAACTTCGCATGAAACTATATGTTTTAAAAAAACCTCAATTCATCTTTATTATTATAATTTTAGAAGTATAAAAAATATTTATCCAAAAAAAGATAAAAAAGTTTTCTTCTTTAAAATAAAATCATTCTTTTTTTTTTAAAGGATAAAGAAATTTTCTCCTAACAGAGAATCCCTCAGTTTATCTTATTTTATTCATAAAATTCATTTTTTTTAATTTCTGAGATAGTATAAACTATTTTAATAACTACCTCAACTAATATTTTTAAGATTTAAAGCATTTGATAGACATATTATTTTAGAAGCTTTCTACTCATTCTACTAGGAATTTCCTTAAATTTGAAAATCAGTTTGAAACAGAACTAATTAAACATCAACTATACAAAAATATTTTTGCTGCGACCAAACACGCTTTGTAAGTACATGAATACATAAGAGAGAATCGTTCAGTGTTGAAGTCTTATGCGTATTCAAGAATATTTTTATAATTTTTGCAATATCTCAGAGGATTATACAGTAAAAATTGCTCTCTGATTCTACATAAATTCAGTTTGTTACATTTAGAAATAATCTATTAAATATGGCTCATAGTACCGAGGCTCTTCATAATAATTTAGGATACGTAATTTATCAAAACGTTTATTGACTCAAATTATATATAAAAAATGTCTTATATTAATTATCTTATTAGATGTATATGTCAATTACTAACGATTTAGAAATTAGCTATTGGACCAGATTAGAGTGGATATCTTTTATATATTAAATCATGCTTACCTTAAATAACACAGAATTATTGAATTAATAATATCAAAAGTACGGAAACATTTTTCTTATATTTATTTTTTTAGTTTCATATTTGTTTTTATTTTATAGAGACGCAAGCTAAATATTGCATTTTTTATGTTTAATTTACAGTTAAAATTCCTTTAATCTTTTAATTAGAGCTTCTGTCAACGTGGTGGTAACATGGTAATAAAAGTTTCTATTTTTTGCAAGCATAACAAGCTCGTGGAGGCTAAATTTTATTTTTATTTTGTGAGAAAAATATATTATGAGAAAAAGGATTAGAATATATTTTAAAATTTGAAAAATATTATAAGACAAAATAGAAGGTATCGTTGAATAGTTAATTTCTTTTTAAATGATGTAAAAATCATTTTTGTGCTATAATAGTTTCGAAAGTTATTATCAAAGAAGGCCAACATTTCATTTAATTTTAATTAAAATTATAATTAAAAGTTTAAAAAAATCTCTCCAAAGAACAAATTTCTAATTTCCAATGTATATATATGCCAACTGCGTTAGCTTTAGGTCAAGCGTTCCAGTCTTTAAGGCGCATATATGAAGACACACACATCCATCTTTATTACAAGTAAAAATTGGTAACATGTTGCTATTTATTTTGAAAACACAACAAAACTTTTTATATAAAAAAAATTAAACCAGATGTATTAAAAGAAGCTCTTGTTAGCTTTTATAGTGAATTGCTTCTTCCTTGCGGAAATATGGGATTTCGACCCAAATGGTCCATTTTGAAAAACATATTAGCGCACAATTCACTGTACAAAGGCAAATTAAAATAGCTTCCTTATTAAATGCTATTCGTTTTCTAATGGTTCATAAAAAGCCGAGAGTGTTCTTTTTAAATAAGGAAATAGTTATTAAGAACGCGTTGGAGTAGAGTAAGCAATAACAAGTCTTATCAACGTTTAGAGTTTGACGTTTAACATTTATTAAACGTTTTTGTTGAATTATTTTATTTATTAGTTTATTGTTGCGCGTATAAGCTTTATTTATTCAAATATTTTTTGGGATTACAAAATAAAGAGTAATTTGGAAAATGTGTTCGAATATTTGTGAAATGGATGATTTTAACTGATGTAATATAGATAAAGATCCTATAATCAAACAAAAACTTTGCAAGTCTCAACATTCATGGTAAAACTACGCTAAAGACTTGGTTTCTGAGCATAAAAATATTATAGGTTTCATAAAGATGAAAAAAAATTTCGGCGAATGGAGTTAAAAATTTAAACACCATTACATTGGGCATTTATATTGGGGCTTCAATTTTACGTAAATTGAACTGCACGTAAATTACGTAATTGAAAAATTACTTAAAACTTACGTAAATTGAAAAATTAAAAAAAAAAAAAAAAAAAAAAAAAAACATTTTTTTTTTTTTTAAATTAAAACTTTAGTCATGTAATTTGCCAACAAAAGCTATTTTTTTTATTATATGATGGATGCAAAGAAAGCATATTCTGTTTCAGATGAAATAATATATGTAAAGAAATGAAATAAATGTTTGATAACAAAGAAAAGTTACGAATTTTAAATTATATTTATATATGTAAAATGCTGCATTATCACAAAGGATGAAACTGCTACACAAAAGATGATAATATATATTTTCGCCACTGGGCGCTGATATTTCAAAAGAATATTTTAATGAGAAGTTTAAAGAATTTGTGAATATATTATAATTTAGGCTTTGCCATTACATATATTTTCAGCCGTTTAATAAATTAACACTATCTACTTTTCAATATTTTACACAAAAATATCAAAACAAAAAAATTGTTTATGTAAAAAAAATGCACAGTTTATACTCAAGTTTCTCATTCTACATAAATTAGCTTTTCGGGATACTCTTTTTACGCTTGATTATGATATAAAAGAGATTTTGTAATACCAATAATATTAACACGAAATTTACAAATTATCAAATGATTAAATCGTCTATGATTAACTTAATCAGTCATAAACTGTAAAAAATTAAAAATAATTACAAAATAGTAATTGTAAAGAATTATTTCCAGAAGAAGGGATTTCTCATAATCAGAATAGAACTATTATTCGCTTTCATACAAAGGATGTGAAACTCTAACGTGTGCAAAATGAACTATTCAGACTGAGAACAGAACTATATCATATCCATACTATTACAGGGTCAATTACTAAAATAACTGTAAAATAATAGCTGATAATTCTTTGTCAAAGAATCCTGTTAATTTCCGAATGAAATGGAAAAGTTTTATTAATTAATAATATAGAAAAAAAGAAAAATGAATAGTAAATTAATGGGCAATCTAAAAAAACTTATTATAAAATAAAATAAAAGAATTTAATTATTTAATTATTATAATAAGAGTTTAATTATTGATGGCGGTGAATATACATCGTGTTTGCAATATATATTGGAACTCATTTTTTTTTAAACAGAAAGAAAAATTGCAATTGATATAAAGAAAATTTTAAAGCAGCTATAAATTTTGTTTAAAAACCATGATTAGCCCTTTTTTTTAGAAAAATATTTAAGCTATAACAATGAATAACAAACTAAAAAAAACTAACACTGAGAACAAATTTCATTTGCACAATCAAACGATTGTCTAAGCATTTTTTATGTTTCTTGTATTTATTCATTTTTTTTGTCTGCACGCTCGTACGAGTTAAACTAAGAGATTTTAAAAGAAAAAAAAATAAATATTTTTTACATTTTCCCCCAGAATTTAGAGGAAAGAGAATTTTTGTTTCTTATTTGCATTAAATAATCAATGAAAAATGACAGCATATATTGACTTCATTCGAATACTTGGAAGGAAATATTGGCAATAAACAGCATCTTTTTTTTTACATTTCTAGAGAGTATTTGAAAGCTATACAATAACAAATAATTACATTACATTAACGGAACTATGGCCTTGGAAGAATGAAGTGTAAATTTGTATTCTTCAAATATGCAACTTTAACACCTAAATTTTTTAATAAAACGTATTTGTTTGAATTTCACACATCTACTCATTGTAAACAAAACTTCAATCCTCTTATTTTTATTCTAAATTAAACTGTGTGCAGCAGATTCCGACCAAAAATTCAATATTATATCAGAGCTAATTTCTAAGTTTCTCTAATTATACTCATGCTTTTTAAAATAATTACCTAAAATTTCGATAGAAACATTCTTATCTTGTTCATAATGCTAAAAAGTTCTCATTAATTTCATAATAACCATTCTTCACTTTTTAACAATGCTAGATTCTCAACTTTAAAAAATCATTCGTTGAAATAAAATGGAAAATTAAAAGCCATTTTCTTTTTTGCCTGTGTCTCCGGTTAAATATTCAAAATACCAACCTTTATATAGACACAATGCCCATAAGGAAAAAATACTCAGAGTTCAACTATAAATATTAGAAACTCAGAATTCACTCTTATTAAACATCTCGATATCAGAACAATCAAATTAAATTCTCAAAATTAATCGTCTTATGAATTTTTCCAGTAAAAATAAGATACCAAATGTGAAATAAAGGGAAACTTACTGAAAATCATTCAAGATTTCCCCTATTTTAAATTTTCAAATACAGTGAGAATCTCTGGATCAGCATTTATTAATAAAAAGTAACCAATAAAGCATGATTTATAAATTAATTATATATATTAAACTATTTGTTGATAATTTACAGAATAGAAAATTACTAAGGGTGAATTAATCAGAATTAAAATAAAAAATGCTTATAAGAAGTATGGTATATAAAAACTTTCAAAGATATTAAAAATAGAAAGAATAATTACTATCATAAATTTACAAATGCAAATAATAAATACTCCTCAAAGCAAATTTCACTTCAACTTCTACACATATGCATTAGCAAAACCTATTCTGAAAAGTAAACTAATACACGACATTGGTTCAGAATAGTTTGATCCATAGCCTGAACAGAATTCCAATCAGCCTGAAAGCCACATTGGAACAATCATAATGGTTAGTGATATCCTACCAGAAGAATAACTATTGATCATATCAGTTATTTCGATATCAAGCCGATACCATATCATCAAATCCATTGAAGCATGTTCCCCCGAACTATCTAAAATAATCGATTCTTCTACGGCAAAGAACATTTTTTTAAAACGAGAAAAACATGCTTTACTCTAGAAAAGAATGAACTAGAATTGTTCTTGATGGGACCAGAACACAAAGTTTTTGGCCCACTAAAACAAAATACTCACCTCGGAGTGCCAGAGAGATTTCAGCAGATCAAAGATGAGGTGGCTTAGTTCGGTTTTCTAGTATCCAGCCAAAATCCGGTAATCTCCGTCGGTCCAAGAAGCCGGTCGCTTCTAAGCAGGACATGAGAGATTCATGGTCTTGTTTTCAGCAAGAAGGAATCTGCTGCGATGCACAAATACCTCTGAAGAAGACGGTATTTTTTGTCCCATCAAGACACTGATGCATTAGATCCGGTCCGCCATAGTTCTCCGGTTTGGCCGGATACCGGACTACCGGATTCCAGTGCGCGTGTGTGGCACGAAAAATTGCCGCCAGAGGGCCCTCCTATACCATCTTGATCGGGTAGAGTAAAAGATGTGTTTGTACGCGTGCTTGGGAACTTAACTCACAGCTATCTGATGCGATTTTCTTTGATAAAATGTACAAGATATACTATGAGAAATGACAACAATGTTATTAATGCGTGCTATGATAATATCACATGATAGAATAGTAATTAAAGTTTCAAAATATAATAACTGTTTTATACAATTATTTTTAGTTTATCTTGCAGTTTGATGAAACAATGAATGAAAAATATTTATTAACCATTCCTGTTATAAGAATATAATCGCGTAAAAGTTCTGAATGAGGGATACATATTCTCTAGAAAAAAATTTTCAGCGGATAATTTATAACATTATGTTTAGCCTATCTTAACTTCAATTACTTTATACTAAAAATACAATGTCATTATTTTCTGTTTATCTGCATATTTTTCGAGTAAAGGATTAAAAAAATCAATAATCAAAGGATTGTAACACATTTGATATTTAATAAGCTTTAAAAAACTCAAACTTATTGGTTTTAACAAAATTGCATTTTAAAATTTTTTGTATCTTCAAAGACAAGTTTATAACTTTTCGAAATATATGACTACCTTTTCGAAATTCTACTATTTTAAATTTCATATAAAACATTTTCACAAAATCAGTGCGTTACTTAACTATATTTATATCAAATGCTAATTAATATTACTCACTTACCGTTATGATTAAAAATATGAATAGCAAAGATTTTATCATTCTTTAGAATGATCAATTTGTTAAATCAGTTGAGTATGTTTAATTCCACAAATGATGAATTTTCTATAACTGACCTTTCTTTTAATAATATGTTAAAAAATTAATTGACTTTAATCATTTAATAAACGCTGATTTTTTTCATTTCATTAATTCAAACAACAGATATAAATTTAATTGAAATTACTTACTTTTGATTGAAGAAATATTCCTAAATTTTATCAGATAATCGAAACATACGATACAATATATATAAATTCTCAAAAATTATTCCAGCTGCCATAGTGATAATGAAAACTCATTTATTAACATTATATTATAATCGTCTGAAAACTAAAATAGAACTTTATCATATTTATCTAATCACAATATCATTCTTTTAAAATATTTTTTAAGCATGATAAAATTATTGTTAAAATATCGTCTGTAAGTTATTTGGAATGCATCACGTAGCAATTTTATTATTTTTATTTCATTATAATTTATCTTTTCTAAAATATGATATTATAAGCAATTTTTTAAATAAAAATCTTTTTTCAAATATCTGAAATTTATTTTTTAAAGTGATATATTGAATTTACTCTTTATATTTCGCCTAAACTAAATTTGATCTTAAAATTACTTTAAGATAATAATAAGAAAGCAAAATGAAAATGCCTGCTCTGAAACTTGAACCAATAAAATGAGAAAAAAAAATTTCTCTTTTTTCAGAAAATATTCAGTTTAAATTGATTGTTGAGAATTCGATTTTTCTTCTGAAACACATCTTGCGTGAAAAAGAAAAAAAACTTTCATTTGAAATTAGAGCGCTTAAATGCTTTTTTTATTGCAAGAACAAAACTTAAGCAACTCAATTTAATTAAATTTAATTTAGTTTTAGCTCTCAATGAAATTACAAAGTGGTAAATAGACTCAATTACTAAAAATTTTTAATATATTTTTAATAAAAATTATTTTTATATAAAATATTATAATGCATAAAATTTTCTTGTGGTCGACGATTCTCTTGTGTGTGGATTTTTAATTGAAATGAAAATATCAATTGCACCAAAAGACCTTTAGGGTTTTCAGTTTCTTGAAAAACTACAGACGACGAATGGTAGGTAATTCTCGCAATTGGTGTATATATATATATATATATGTTTGGTTTTCGCAATTGGTATATATATATATATATATATATATATTATTTTTTTAATAATACCAATTTCATTCACATACAATTTTTCTATAATTTAATATTTTTTTTAAATTTAATTTGATCTGTGAAGCGGATTTTATAGCTATGGTGACATTCAAATTAATTTCATGTTCATCAATCGAGTACTTTTTGCTAATCTTAAAGTTAAGATAAAAAGTTACATCCTTTGTACATTTACTCAGATGTAACATTTTCACTTTTGTTTTGTAGCATATATATTTTTCAATTTGTTTTCGCAATTATTTGTAGTAGATAGATTCTATTAATTTATATTTTTTTGTAATAGATGCGGCATTAATGAAAATATTTTCTAGCCAAGCAACACTGAATATTTCAATTAGTTACTAAGAAATGAACAAATAGCTTTAAAAGTTTCTACAAATAAAATAAAATCGTTAATCTTAAAATATGCTTTAATATAACAAAGTAATCCATTAATTCATCATCCTATGACTTTTCATGTTATACTAAAAATGATCAACTATAAAATATTTCATTTCGATTTCTCCATTCTCTATCATGATCATTTGTGAATATACTAAATACAACTAATGAAGTCTTGTCTGATGATAGGTTTAGATTCGCATGAAACCTAACAACTAACTGTTTGTTGTTTTCAAATTTTCTATAGATTTACATGCTTTTATCACATGCAAAGTGTTCAATAGATTTCATGACTAAATTGGCTCTGTTCGTTTGATATACATATTGGCAACATAAATTTACTCCGTTACAGTTTTAAATCGATAGTTAAGCATCTTTTATATTTTAAATGTTACAAAAGCAAAAAAAAAAAAATTTGACAAGAGAAAGTGATTAAATAGTAGGTTAAATTTTCTAATTTGAATAAAATAATGTTGTTACGTATTATGTATTTTTAAACTCTATTAAACGTAGAAAAATACCGATAAATAGCATAATCCGCTTTATACTTGGGATTCAAACACCATTTCATCTTGTATATCTAGATTTAAGTCGAGGTTCTTCGTTAATGAAAATAATGACATCATTTGTTGGCCAAAATAATATTGACTGATTTGATTTGAGAGAGTAAATTGGCTCAAAATCTATTAATTCGAATAATAAAACCAATCCATTAAATAAAGTTCAAATACAGAGATGTGGAGAGACATAAAGGATATCTTTTAGAGTAATACCGGAAAAAAATAGAAGCAATGGATGCATTGATTATCAGAATGTTGTCATTCAATCAAAATGTATAGAACTGACCTTGGGCCTTGAGAATTCTTTATTTTGAGGGGTGGATTCATGCAACAAATACTCATGAGGATGTCTAGTATGACGAAAGTGGATGTCTGACATAGCTCCACTATACGGTTGCTATAAGTAGCCTTACTGTAACCTGCCAGGGTTTCTTCCAAAATATACTGGAGAATTGATTGGTATTTTTGCTTTGATTGGAAAAAAACCTCAGATACATTCAGAACCCATAATCTTCTTCCTTCTATTTCTCGAGCAAGCTATGCCATCACTTACTACTGATAGACTTCTGTATGTTATTATCAGAAATTATGTGGGAATTATATAGCATCATAACATTTAAATACTTTTTTAAACTGATTTAATGCATTGATTTTTCGGTTAAATAAAATTTGCTTCCAGAATCTTATAAGTAAATATAAATTGGCTTATTAAATAAATTTTAGGAAATCGTAAAATCTTCCACAGTGTTACGTAAGCATGTTGCCCCGCCTCTCACTTGTAACGCCCTCTAGCGGTATATGTAAAAAAAAAACGATCAGTCTTTGTAACATCATCGACGAAGCAGCAACGCCGAAAGGCAAGGCTCAATCCAACTCCCGAAAGCGGAGAAACAATAAAGTCTTTAAAATACAAAAAAGGTCCGTCATCATTATCGAACCTCTCCACACAGTATTTATTCTCTTCTATTGCATTGTTCAAAGTGTATAAGAATTCAAATGATAAAAGTATTCTGCTTATTTGCTAAATTTCTTATGGCCGAGCTGTGAGTCAGTGTTTGCTAGGTGAAAAGGTCACAACTTCTGGACCGGCAGTCTTCAAATTCAAAACCCCATGCCGTCACAAATCCACCATAATTATGATCAGATTTTGATAGGGATTTCTCTACGCACGTCGAGCTAGGTAAGGGGATAATAGGGATCTTTTATAAGAATTTGTTTACATCAGCAATTTCTTGTCCCTTCACTCTGAGCGTCAGAACCGCCGACGTAAACACTTTTACAAAGCTTTTGTTGCATTAATTAAATAAGAAAAGTAGAATGGGATCAGGAAATAAAAGAATATTTCAGAATGAAGTTAATATGAGCTAAATTAAGACAAAAATTTAAAAATTAATTAGAATTTAAAATAATATATATATATATATATATATATATATATATATATATATATATATATATATATATATATATATATATATATATATATATATATATATATATATATATATATATATATATATATATATATATATATTTCATTAACTGGCAAAACAAAAACTCTTTCTTAATGCTTTTTTAATAAAAATATTTTTTTACGCCGTTGTTGCATTGAATATGTGGAGGACAACCATCCATATTGGTTACCCTAGAAGCGAATGGATATCGTTTCCTTTTTTGATGTATAGTTAAATGGAGTCATCAGAAATTTCTTCAAAATGACAAACCTGACTGTTGACTGTTTAACGTTAAACAACGCTTTCTATCGCTCTAATGCGAGGCTTTCAAAATCCTGCAAAACTTTACACTATCTTCAAATTTTATATGTTTTTATAAAAGGAAAAAAAATTTCTGCGTACGACGGTAAAAAGGTTTTAAATAAAGTGTGTGTTTTTTTTTTCTTTTGCCAGTTAATGGAATATATAGAAAATGAATACAGAAAAAAATGCAGTTGGTTCATGCATCGCATGATTAATCCGCTATCACGAGCACGCAGCTTAAATTGCGACGTCATCTTGATGAAAGCACGATCACCACAAGCCTTCCTCAGACTTATAGGTGAAATTAAACACTTCAAAAACGCTATATTTCGAAATAAAAAATAACACCTAATCCATAAATGTCGCAAGTATTCTATTGATTCTTAATTGAATCATTAAGGCAGCACATTCCTTTAATATAAAATTCATTTAATTAGATAATAAAAAAGCAAAACAACTAAGGAATTAAATCTGGCAAAGACTTTGAATCATTGTTCGCGCACATCATTACATCGAATTACTGCTTCTAAAACTTAGAATCAGAAATTGCATTATTCGATACTATAATTCAGAAAAACTATACATAATCCATTACTACCTTAAATATTCTACGAATTCGTAATTCAATCAATAGGGCAGAATATTTTTTAAATGGAAGATATCATCTAGTTAGAATATTAAAAAGCAAAATAGTTAAGGAGTAAAGATTATAATGTCCCCCCCCCAGTGTTGGGTTTAGGTATTTTACAGCCTCGGATAATACATATTATGAGGCCCCTCTTTTAGACATTTATTTTTATTTTATGAATTTTGTGAAAATGTGTTGATTTTTATGTATCTATCAAGACTCTAAACAGCCCGGCATCAATATTTCTACACAATCTAATTGAAGCAGAGGTTCGCTGAATAATTAAGTGAATGTAATTAAACAGATAGAACCTGATCAATTATACTTGATAAGGTGTTAATATCATCCGAATATTTTATAATTTATTGAAATTGTATTTTTTACAAACTTATTTACTCGACAACTAGGAAAATAGCGATTCTCTTTGCCTTCGGAGATTGTGATGCTATCTCTGCTTCTAGAAAGTTACCTTGTCTGTCTGATCGGAAATCCTGGTCTTCACATTGATATACGGAAATTTAGAAAAAGCATGTCATCTTCTACGTCGTAATTCTTCGTTTGTTCCAGAATAACTTCATGTTGCTCCAAAATGGAATATTAGAATATCTAAGACCAATAAAGAAATTTTGAAGACCTTTCTATTAAAAGAAGTCAAGTCAGATACACAAGATGCTTCAAAATAGTTATTACTAATTTCTTTATTTTCCATATTTTTTGCAACAGTTAAGACTAAGAGCTTCCGAACGAAATTTCTTCACTATAAACCAAAACAATTGTAGATTCGATGCTTTATATTTGAATAGTCATTTATCTGGTTCGAGTACACTATGCAATACCGCCTAGAAGTTTCGAAGTCTTATTCTGTATATGATTAACTAAGAATTCATAGAAGGTTCTCTTCCACGAGATCAAAGAGTGGTAAATACCAGTCTCAATATCCTACCGCATATCTGAAAATATAACCTCGAGTAGGTTAAATCCGTCCAAATACGAAAATCATTTTTTGGGGGTGATGCGGAAGTTTGAAGTGCTGCCTGAGGTGTCATATTCATTATTTGGTAAAAGTTCAAAAATCACTAAGAATTCATAAAATTCTTATTGTACTATTACTTCTAAACTAAATTTAACTGTCCGCAATAATTAATGTAGTTTCATTGTAGATTTTTTATAACAGAATTAAATATGAATATTTCATAGTGTAGAAATAGAATTTCTGATTGGCTGCAAGATTCTGGTTAATTTAATAGGTCTAATAAAAAGAAATTTAACTATAAAACAATTTTTAAAAATAAATATTTATTAATAAAATAGAAAATTGAATTTTTTAATCATTTTTCTACTTTTTGTTATTCTTAATTTATATTTAATTTTTATAAATATAATTAAACCTTAAAATCAATGTGTTTCTAAAATTCTCCACCAGGTGACGTCATTTGTAATAACCTAATATTTGATTAATTAAGCAATTAACTGATAATTTAGTTCTAAAATTATAATGATATTGATAAAACAAAAGTTTACAAAATTTTAAAACTCCAACATCAGGAAGTTAATGCAAAATCTATAACAAAATTACCTTTTTTCAGACATGAAAAAAGGTAAATCAAAATAGGTAAAAAAAAAAAGGTAAATGGTAAAAGTCAAATTAAATAATATATATATATATATGCAAGTAACTCATTATTTTATATATTTTACAACAATTTTATGAAAATTCTATACTAATATTTTTTTTTATTCTATTTGATCTGGAGACTCATCATTGAAATTTTCCTACATTAAATTCAATCGTATTTTTTGCTCAAACTTTGTATGTCTTATGAAATCTTAATCGCTAAACTTTCATTTAGAAAATTTAAATTACATACTTTTCATAAATATAAAAAAATATATTCTGCTTTTCTAATTCAAAATATTAAATGCAAGAGTGTTTAATGCAATGCGATGAAAAAGTTTAGACAATGACATTTTTCGGCTGTAATATTAAAATTATTTTTGTCAGAATTAAAGCAGTTTCTCGCCAGTATCACAACTTGCATATCTTATATCCAGTTTTAGTATAAAAATCCAAATTAGCTTGCTATAAAACTTTAAACATGTTGAAACGTTTCTGTAAGATAAAATCCAAAGACCATACAGTTCCCAGAAAGCATTTACTCATGAAGTTCAAAGGTCTTCTGGACTGCCTTTGTCAAAGAATATGATACGTAGGTGTATGCTGTGAATGAATAATATGAGTTATTTTAAATTGAAAAATAATAAGCTCTGGCATCACACTGAAAAATAGTAAAAAATATTGAAGATTCAAAACTATCTACCATACCCAATGCTAAGTATTTAAGATGATATTTCAGCTGAAATATCATCTTAAATACTTAGCATTGGGCAAAAAAAACTCCTCATGACAAACTGAAAAGCGAAAAGAAATTTCTCTTTTCTCTAGTTTTTAAGTTCAGGGTACTACTACTCATAAGACTACGGATCTTTCGTAGAATTTATTACAAACTCGCACCTTTTTGTCGCGAAGACGGCAGATGCATATATTTAAAAAACCAGTTCATTGTGATGAGACAATTTTTCTTCTAATTTAAATGTGTTCTATCTTCAAAAATTAATGAGTTATAGGGAAATAAAAATTTCTTTCCCCTCAGTTTCTTTGGCCTTTTGTACTAGATTACCCATCTATGATTCATCCGAGACTTTCCCACTCCCTACAATACATCCTTATACAATTCTAAGAACATGATTGGAGAAAATGTGCAGAAATTTCCCAAAATTCATGTAATGAGAATCATTGCAATCGGTAACATTTTAAGAGAAATCTAACTAAAAAGTGTAAGTTTGCCTAAATTTTTCAAGCAGTAGTCATATTGTTTTTAAACAAAAATAACTTGTAAAATCCACAAATGAATTTATTTACATAAATATTTTTATGAGCTACTTTTAAAGACCTCCTGGTACACCATGAATGTTGCTTGGATTTAGTTTCAATTAAATCACCAATCAAAATTTGATGAACATCATTTCCTCAACAAAGCATCAAATTATGATGTGCATTAAAGCCATTTTATTTTAAACGCATTATATTTGTTCTGTTCTTTATATGCATGAACTTTTCTGTTGCAATTAAGATTCTTGACGTAACAGGGCTTTTACAAACATAATCGTCAAATTCATTCGCGACACTGTAACGTCACTTACTTATTTTGCATTTAAATTACACAGATATTAAACAGAATATTTTTTCCTTTGTTTTTAATTACGGAAGAAAATCAAACAATTAATTAACTGACACAATATTGGAAAAAAGTTTTTTTTTCTTATTTTATTACAAAAATATAAAGTTTCATTTAAAATAAGGCAAAAAAAAATATATAAAGAATTCTCAAAAGTTAAAAAAAAAAATTACATGACAACTAAATTGATATCATTAAAAGAATTTTTTTTAAAAAATTTTAAAATGATGTAAAAAATTTTTGTATATTAATATTTCGAGAGTTATTGCGAAAAACATCATATTTCAGATTCTCTCTTAATACTTATTTAATTAAAATTCCAATCAATATTTCAAAAAAAAATTCTCGGTACTCCTTTCGACATATCAGAGCATATTTGGACTGAATTTGGTAGATGTATCTCAAAAAATTGTAAAATACCGACAGACACATAAGAGCATTCTCCTCTTTTATTAATTCAGAAGCAGTGTAAGCGGGTCTAGTGCACGTTGAATACATCGGGGCCAAACATCTTCCTGCTGGTGGGGTGCGGAAATTCGGAGAGGGGATGCGAGCTCAGGTATAGTTCTCGTCATGTGGCCACGGTTCAAAATTACTGGATCCTTCCCAAAAATGGCCCTGGATTTGCTTTAAAACGCAACTTTGTTATAACTGAACTGAAGTTAACTATTAGGAAAATTGGTTGGTAATAATTTCTTCCTTTTTCATGTATAAATTTAATATTCTTTAATTACCGAATCTTTTACCGAATTTATTTGTATAGAATAAGTAGTGTTCATTAGAAACAATTAGTATTGTCCATTAGAAATAGTAATCAGTGATGATTACCAGAGCGAGCAGGCTTCATTCGACATTGTTGTTTCTTATGGCACTTACCACGGACAAGCCCGCTGTTCAAAGACAGCCAGTTTAAGCCTAAGGGGGAGCGCCTCTTGTTTTTATCGTAGATTCAACTTGGGCCAAGAGTACGACTTGACTACTCACGCATCACTCATTCGCTAGCACAACCCCTTTTTACAAGAGGGCACATTCACACATCTCACAGATAGAACAGGAAGAACAACCATGCCCAAACTGGGACGCCCAGATCATGGGGAAGATGCGCTACCCCTATGCCAGGACTCCGGCTTCATTCGACATTTCATATACTTACACAATATAGTGCCTGTTGTTATTGTTCATATTTAGTTTTGCAATGTATTACAGAAGAGTAGGTATATAATTTGTACTTCTTCTCTCTGAAGGATTATTTTCCAAATTTTATGGTGAATCCTAATTTAGGTTTCAAGACCAACCCCCTAATTTCACCTGCGTAGCTCTTTTAAGTAACATGTTCATCTGTACAAGAATAAATAAATTGATAAACCGTCATTTCTTCTGTAGATTTGGCCCATATGTTGACACAAATGTGAATATATGGTGAAAAATTATATATCGAATTTTATCCATCGAATATGTTGCCTTTTTGAATTTTTGTTTTTATGCTACACCTTATTATATAATGTTTTATTTGCATTAATGCTATATATTATATCGAAGAAAGATTTCATCCAAAATTTGACAGAAACGTTGAGTTTGAAAGCGATCACTAAATACCAAATTTCATCTGCTTAGCACGGTTAGAAAAATTCTGGAATTAGTTATATCAAAAACATGAAAATTCATCAAAATCCTTTTTTTTAAAAAAATTGGCGATTACAGCTTTTTCTAAGAAATTGAAAAATGATACATAGTAAATCTAGCAGTACAGAAACGAAACAATCTCCCCTTGACGACCTAAAGCATTTCTCAACTAAATACCATTTACGTTATTATTCAGATTTAAAGACAAAATGTCTCTTTCTGGATTTTCCCTGGGGGTGGGGGGGGGCAAGGCATCTTAATTGAAATGTCAATGTACTAACCGAAAGGAAATTGCTAAGGAATAACTCTGCGGCTTCATCAAGTCCAGTAATGCCTCTGTAAGAAGGCTTTTGACAGCGTCTGCTCTTCTCGTGCGGATTTTCTTGTGCGCGCATGTGCAACCTTTCCTTCACCATCCCGCTTTTAAGAGAGGCACGATTGTCGGGTGAAATATGACATTCTACTCGAAAACTGTTCTGCCCCTCCCCCCAGTCTCAATTCTCCCATTCTTATCGAGCTTGTCGAAGCCTCCCCATTATGATGAGTGCGTTATTAAATGCCTTCAGAAAACTCGTCTGGCAGAGTTGGGCCGGTGCTGCTTTTGCAGTAGTTTCCGTTCAAGATAGGGCACACCATGTGATTTTCTTAAACGCACTGTTAGAATAGAGTCGCATTTTAATAGCAATTTGTGACTAATTATTTTGTGTATTTATAAAGATTTATAGAAAAAGTGGAAAATAAAAATAAACTGCTGTGTTGTAAAGCACATTTATTTCAGCAATCCGTCGGAATCAAAGAACAGTCGAGAACTTGTAAATATTATCTGATTTATTGCTGTACATATACAGAATGACTGAAATATTATAGAACACCTTGTTCGCTCCGCATTAAAAATCGTGTTAAACCTTCTCTGGCTTTGATGACAATAGAAATCCTATAAGGCATAGACTCCACTGACTGTTGAAACCACTGAAGAGGAATAGCAACAAGCATGTTAATAAAATGGGAACTCTTAATTCCCTCAATGCATGATGATAGGGTTCAATTTGTTATTTCAAGTCCCTAATCGCAAATTCAAAATCAATCTAATTTTTACTTTCGCGTATACCTGGTATAAAGAAAGTATAGTAATCGTCAAAAAATTCGAATTTGAGATTTTGTGTCATATTTCTTTCCAATCGGTTGGGGAGAAAATGTCTAAACACACAAATTCGATGTTCGGATACTATTAACCGGATGATAGGGATTAATCACCAAAAAACTTGCAACAATAGATTCAAATCCAAAACTCGCATACAACAGATTCAGCAAAAATGCTAAATTCATGCCAAAGGCTAATATTTCGGATCTATTGTAAGCCAATTCCATGCAAGCCGTTTTCTGGTATAACACCTTTATTAGAGAGACTCGAAAAAGTTTCGGAAAGATCACTCCCGCTGGCTACCAGTTCATTTCTAAATTTTATTCTAAAGGGTTTCTATGGCATCATATAATGCTCTTCTGCTAAATTTCCAAAGTTTTCACAAAGCTCTATTTTATACTTAGGTTGAAGAAACTAACAACACATAAGCACTGGCTCCCAAACAAATAGCTAATTCAAACAAAGATGGTTGTAATTTTAAGTAGATGTATTTTTAATGGCTGTGTTTTCATTTAATTTCCCCCAATGTATCATACATGAACCCTACCATCATGGTGATAATGACAAAACACCAGACTGGAAAACCGTATACCACTCATGAAATATCCAATACTGGGGATTCTTAAGCCTTATAAATAATATTTTTCAATTTGAAATGAAATCAAAGGATATGTCTATCTGTTTGTTTGTTTCGTATGGCACTTGCCACTGACAAGCCCGCTGTTACGAAGCCAGCGATTTAAGCCTGAGGGGGAACGTCTCTTATTTTTTATAGCAGCGCCAACTAGGGCCAAGAGTACGACTTTGCCACTCACGCATCATTCATTCGCTTGCACAACCCCTTTTTACAGGGGGGCACATTCACACATCTCACAGATAGAACAACAGAAGAACAACCATGCCCAAACCGGGACTCGAACCCGGGACGCCCAGATCACGGGGAAGACGCGCTACCCCTATGCCAGGACGCCGGCATATGTCTATCTAAAGGTCGCTGTCTATTAAAATCGATTTTTGGTAATGTCCTTCTAGCGGGGAACACGAATGTGCTTTAAAATATTTTATATATTTACCTCACTGCAATTCGTTGCGTTGTAGCTCATCTACTGCTACTCATTATGAATACTACGTATATTAGGAATACTTCGCTCAAACTTCGATTCGTTCCTGTAGCGCATGCACTGTTATTAGAAACCAGATTCTCTTCTTCTAAATAAAGGAATTTAATCTTTTCCTGAGTGTTTAGAAATAAGGCATGATAGTAAAAGACATAAAGACTGGATTTTGAAATTGCCCACCCCTTTGCTTTATTTCATACAGCAGTGGCACTAGACTCCAAAAAATGGAAATTGAGCCAAAACACTTTGAACAGAAAGCATAATAGTGGCAGAAATTACTTGTGAACGAAAAGAAGGCAGATGGTGTGAAAAGCTAAAAGGGTTAGCAATTTCAGAATTTAGCCACCTACGATCATACCTTATTTCTAACAGCGATGAAAAAATTAAAAACACTCTTTACTGACGTTTTATCGGTGCAGTTAGGATCACTTCCCATTCACCAAATAGGTCCAATATTTAACAAATATCTATGACTTAGGTAGGAAAAGCTTAAACCATTTCATTTGCCACACTGCATTTTTACTTCCACAGAGATGCGACAAATACACAAGATAGATAAACAATCTATCCTTTTACAGAAATAAACCAAATTTTGACACTGATTTATATTTTTGAAATAAAGATCACATCTTGTTGCATTTTTTAGGTGTTCTCATACACAATAATAAGTTAGATGACTGATAACCATACAAATATAAATTTCTTGTGATTGAATCACAACCCAAATTTCATTCAAAAGGCTCATTAAAGTTTTGAATTATTTGAATTATCTTGTTTGAGAATACGCATTATTCCAAAATAATCCAGCTATACTACCGTAAGACTAAATATAAATACATAAAAATATACGAATTATACACAAGTAGGAGAAAATAAGAAAAATCAAAAAATCACAAATTGCAAGTAAAATATTGCATAAAGAAATATGAATCACAAATGATATACAAATAAAAGAAAAGAACAATGAACCATAAAATTTACACTAAAAAAATGCATAAAGAATGATGCCTCACAAAATTCATACTAATAAAAGAAAATACGTAAAAAATGATAAATCACAAAATAACACTAATAAAGAAAATACATAAGATCGATTAATAAAGAAAATAATAAAAAAACAATGATAACAAGAAACAAAACCCACAGAAATAAAAGAAAATCCATAAAAAACAATTATAACAAAAACAAAATCCCCAGAAATAAAAAAAATATATAAAAAAACCATGATAACAAAAACAAATCCACAGAAATAAAAGATCATACATAAAAAACAATGTATCACAAAATGAAAGCACAAAAAACATTTTCACGGAATATAATAGTAACCATATAGAAATCAAATAGTAGAGTACTCCTGTCAATAGTGAGTTTAAAGATTAAATTATGAATTAAAAACATTTAACTTCAAGAACCCTAAAATGCATTTGAAAAGCATCAAGATCATCAGAATATTTATTAAAAAAATTTTTTAAAGAAAAACTGTCAATATAATTAAATTTCATAAAAATATTTTGAAATAATTCCATATATCTTTAGATTCTTATCGTTACAGCAAAAAGAATGTAGTTGACATTTCAGTGTTAATCAATCACGTTTCACGTACACACTGACGGACAGACTTTCTACTGAATTATTATGCAACATTTGATAAAGTTTTGCAATTTTGACATAAAAGCCACATATCAAATTTCATTCATCATTCTGAAGTTACCATTCCAAAGATGTAACAATTGTACAAAATATTGAGGTACATAAAAAACATCATTGTTCGTATGAAAATGGTTGTAGTATAAAGTTTTTGGCAAAATGCTTCTTAAATCTGTTTATTAATTTCAATATCTACAATGTTTTTAAAAAATTTCAAATTTACTCAATTGAATGAATGAATCGGTATTACGAAATAACCAATGATGCTGTACCATCTACTTTTTTCTTTGTCACGTAAATGCTCATTCATATTTCCACTGAAAGGAAGTCGCTTGTTTAAACAACATTTAAAAACAGCAAATTCTGCCTCTGATAACATTCATTAAGTCTCGTTAAATTCATTCTTTCCACTTTAACCGCTCTGAGAAAGAAAAAAAAATCCTAACGGCATCTGTTTCATTGTATCTTCACCTTTTCGGTTCGTTATATGGCCGTTGGCATTCATTATTCCCGCCCATAAAATTCCCCTGAATGTCATTTTACGTCAGAGGGGGGAATTTCGACCATAATTATGAGAAGCAAAATTTTACGATAGCCATCGAAAATTAACTCTTAACTTTTGCTGCGTCCGGCCATTTTGGTTGAAAGTGTCTTCTCATTTTCAGGATAAAGCATGCGATGATACAGCATTTTTTTTTCCGTGTTATTTCTTCGGAAAAAAAAGAATATGTTTAAGGGCACAGTGACAAAACTTGATAATGTTAAATCGTTATAAAAAAGGAGGTACTTCATAAAAATAAGACAGTAGAATTGTTTAAAGGTCAGAAATAGTGTTACAAGCATAAAGTTTAATTTTATGTGAAGTTATTCTGATGTATCTTGGGAGACTATTTTGTTTTACTTTTAGTAATTATCGGGTATTTAATCCTTGTCTTTTTCATAATGTTACTCGATAAGCGCAGTGGGATATTTTGCACTCTGCTTAGTAGCATAATGAAGAGAGTCGAATTTGTATTGTTTCAATATATTTGTATATTTGTATTGTATTACTTTCCCATCAATCGATTGGCCCCAAAATTCGTTGCATATATAACAGAAAATCATTTTTTTTTATTATCTCATTTATTTATTTCATTTATCATATCAATTTCATTAGGAAATTCATTTATCCTACGTATATCAAAACTCTATCATCTCTCATATAAATTCATACATTCATAAGTATAGACAAGTAGACAGACAATCAATCCCTTAACAGGTTTTGTCCAAAATGTGTTACAGATTTGCAATATTAGTGATAAAATTGTATTACTAATTAATAATAAATATTATTAATATTATATATTATAATATTATTAAATATTATAAAATAAAATTAATATTTACAATATTAGTAAAAACCAATCCATATCCATCAATCATGTCTACTTTCTGAAATAGCTTGTTCATATGCAGATGGGCATATAAACTAACTGACAATTACTCCCCTAATAGACTTACGCCAAAAGTTTTCAAAGATCTCAATTTTGGTTTAAAAACTGAATACCAGAGAATACCGGTGAGCTGTCTCTTCTGAGTTACCAAAGGCAGTTATTTTTGATAAAATGATATTTTTGGATTCATCCACATCTAAATGTAGAGATTCATAAAAATTTGAAAATTGAACTATTTTGCTATCGCAATACTTTTTCTTAATATGTTTCATATACAAACCATCGGAAGTGGTCTCCTTAAAATTTTCTCGCATACACTCTAATGAACTTGTTATGCCAGAGAACGCCTTACATGACAATGAAGTGCAATAGTTAAGAAATATTAACTTTTTGAATGAATTTAGTATTTTTATTGAATCTGTTGTGTCAACCTTGGAGAGATTTGTAGATTAATCCCTGGCAAGTGATAATAGTATCCAAAACTCGAATTTGTACTTTAGACAAGTTCTTCTCAATCAATTGAAACGAAAATTTGACACAAAATCACTTGCAGTCTAAAATTGCTTACCAAATTTGATATATTTATGTCATTGCGTTTTGAATTATTGCTTTAACATGATTCTAAAAATACAGACAGACGATCAACTCATTTTTTTTTATTTGGCTCGAAACTTGACAGGTGTCTACACTATAGATGTAAAATCTGTGTACAGAATTTCATCTATCTAGCTCTCTTCGTTTTGTAGTGATCGTGTTAACTTATTTCCCAACAGCTTGACAGATTGACGACCTTTGAACAGATTTTACTCAAAATTCGACAGAAATCTGCAAACTTGGTGTAAAGATTGTATACCAAAATTCATCTGTCTAGATCAAGGCTTTGAGTTATCTTTGTCACAGACAGACAGACATTTTCCAAAAATGTGTTTTTCAAGCTCTGGGAGGTCTAAAATGTAAAGATTCATCAAAATCTCGAGTTCGATTTTTTTTTTTTTTTTTTTTTTTTTTTTTTTACGATTATTGTATTTTCCCTATACTACGTATACGAGAAAGTAAAAAGTAAAGGCGATAAAAAGTGTATTTAAAAAATTATACAATGTAACTTCTAAAACATGTATTAGATTTCAAAAAATAAATAAGTTCTGTATAGAGAAAAAAGGAATTTTTAATTTCTATTATTTTCAAAATATTTCGAAGAATTTCAATGTTGTCCAAATATACTTTTGAGAAAAGATCCATTTTTTGCGGATCAATTTTATTTTATGATATTTTTGATTAGATAAAAAAAATTGACACGAAGCATTTCTTTGACTTAAAGGCGAATATTTGGACCCATTTCCAATAAAAATATCTCCAAATAAAAGAAAAATCCAGAAAAAATTTCAAAAAAAAAAAAATCAAGAAAGATTTGATGCGTATTAAGTCTACGGTCGTTCAGTCCGCTCTCTGGGAATTTGGAAAATAAAGTGCTATCTTGAAATCTTTGAAATTCCATTCTATGTCCAATCTTAATGCTCTATGACATCAAAACAAATGTTTATTGCACTCGAGAAAGAGTTGAGGCAGGTGATTACGTTGAAAAGTCATTTTTTTTTTTTAAATAGTGAAATGTTTTTTTATTTTATAGTCTTAATGTTTGAACGGCTTTATAAAACTGTTAGTTTTTTTTTCTATTTTTGGGAAGTTACATTAATTTTCATATTTGCATTTATATACTTTTGAATAATATTTGTTGGATGTTATTTTTTCAAATTCTAATCATTGGTAGAATTTCCTTACAAAAAATCTCAAATTAAAATCTAATGCATATTTTTTTGTTCAAATTTGGCATAATAATTTCTCAATATGTGTTTCAGTTCTTGAACTAGAGAATAAATAATATATTCTTTTAGAAATATTTTATAATTTAATGCTTTATAGTGTGAAAAAAAAATTGAAATTTCCGTGTTATTTATCAGTAGAACAATATTTAGAGAATGGATAGAAATACAGTTTATTTTTTAGATTAGGAAAAAGATAATATATTTCTTAAGCTATATGCAAAAAACCCTCTAAACTAGAACATTTTTGCTTTATATCTCTTTTTAACCAAAATATGCCTTTTTTTTTCAACTTTTTAAAAAAACATTTACTGGCATATTTTGGTTTCACATATGTTTTTTCAATGCAAATATTCATCAAATATAAAATAATATAACTATTTTCGAAACGTTTTTCAAAAAATTCATCTCGAACGTAGACACATACCTTAAGCAAAAAATTCTTTATACATTAAGGTTGAGTGAAAAATTCATAAAAAATATAAATATACTGATGTTGAAAAATTAAAAGACTTTTTATATGTGGTTGATTGTATCTAGAAATTCTAGACAGATTTCAGTAAAATAAGGTAAAGATTGATAAAATACAAAAATAAATTTTATACAACCACTTTTGTTCGCAAGGGGTGGGGGGATCATGTGTCTGGATCATCAGCACAGAAAATGGAATGTGACTAATGTCAGACAGACATAGGGATAAAATCTGAAACATACGGAATTTTTTTTTTCTTTTGCATTTTTGCATTTTTAAAGTGCAGTTAACTCTAATTTATTTTTTATGAACTACAAAATTCGTCCACATAAGTCTCATTTAGGCTACGAATTTCTGGGAAGTAAGAATATTTCAGCATATGAATATAACATATTGTTACGAAATTTCCGGGGTTCGTTTGGATAGTGGGAGTTATATGGTGTGGAGAACAATCAATCAGCAGGCGGCAGTAGAAAATAAAACAACGACGTTTATTTACACGAAGACACACAGAACAGCACAAGGACGACAACTATATACAGCATAGAAGACGATTATCTTCAGCCGAGACGTGCAGCATACAACAGCATACATACAAGAGCAGCATACAACAATACTCTACTGTAGACAGTAGCGCACAGCTTAGTTCAGCACTAGCTTAACTCCGTCGCTGCTCTGCTAATCCCTGGAAGACAAGTTCTTCACAATCGATTCCGACTACCACCACCCTGTCAGCTGCGGCCACCTCCTTTTATAGGTCTCAGGAGGCGGGGCTAGAAGCCTCTCAACCAATCAGGAACGTTCGAGGCATATCTCGGTTCCTACTGGACGGATCGGGAAAATTCTCGATGTTTCGGGTATAATCTATTTTGGCGCCAAAGTCTCCAAATTTGTCTCCAAGTCGCCAAATGGTTGCCAAGTCTGTCGCCGAGCTCTGGGACCTCCTATGGAACCAACTATGATGAGAAGCCGCATCACAGATTCGTAACAATATTTTCCTGCACCATGTCTGGAATTCTCTTGTAAGGCAATTGAAACTTTCCTACTTTTTCCTAGAATTTTTTAGGATCCGAAAACGATATTGGTGAGAGAATGAGGATAACTGCTGCAAGAAGTCCCAAACTGCCTGACTTCCAACAAGAATTCCCGTCATGACCTAGTAACACATTTTTTTTAACTATCTTGTAAATTTTTTTTCAGTTTCATTTGCTGATGATCTATGCTCAAGATCATGCGTGTGGACCATGACAGTTATATGGTATTTCTTTCTGAAATATGTCTACTTACATAGAATGTCCTCTAAAGTTCTTCTTCACATTAAATTTAGAACGGCGACAACTATTACCACAAACTTAGTGCCTAGGTGTAGTAAAATGACCATTCACTACACGTTCCGATCGGAAACAGCGTCACCTGAAGACACACAACGAAGTTGGCGTTTTCTATTTCGAAAAAAGTACAAGATAGAGGGAAAAACCAATTATAGAATTATAGAGCATCTTTGATTTAGCACGAAAATATACCTTGAATTTAATAATACTAAGAATGAAACGTTAAAATAGAACAATTGATTAACAGCTGATGATATTACTTTGGTATTCGAAATGCTCTACGCTATCTAGTTGAAGTGAGTTCTTCAAAAGGCGTTGAAGTTATAGGTTTGGAAAAATCTCAAAAAAAAACAAATATCTTGTTTTGTTCTTAGTTTTACTGCGCTCAAGAGCTTTTTTGTACTAAGTCAAAGGCCTTCCACAATTTTGGTAGTTAAATTTTTTTTTCATATATTGAGCCAATTTTGGGATTGAAATGTTGCCATTAGTAACACTGTTACTTATCTCACCGTAATAATACATAGTCATTTTATCGTACCTAGACACGAAGTTTGTGATAATAATTGTCGTCTATCTCAAGCTAATATTGACCAGAAAGGCTTAAGTGGGAACTCTGTTTAGTAACTAATTATCGGTCCTATTGCAATAAGTATATGTAAAACACTAACATAAGTGACATAGAAATCGTTTTTGTTACTTTTTGTCGAATGGCAACAGTCAAAAGTAAACAAACCATCGTACGAATTCTAAACTGATTCATGGAACGTTTTTGCAGCTGTATTGAAGTCAACACTATGAAAAGATCTGCAAAATATTAATAGAAATGTTTTGTGGAGGGTTCAACTTTTCACTGAAAGGTCTATACCATCAGTAAAGAAGATATTAAAAAAAATCACGAAATAGTCTTCAAATAGAAATTTCAAATCAAACGCGAAAATTTTCTTAACGTTCGCCGGATGCATAATCTTAGTGATTTACCAATGGAAATTGATGTTCATCCAATATATATCTTACAAAAATGATCTTCCTATTATTTTAAGACTTAAAAAATATCTTTCTAAGGATATCAATTCTATTTACGTACATTTTACCCCTGAATTTTAATAATATTTTTAATTCCATTTGATACACACTCTGTCACAATGTTTCTAAATATTAAGATGGAATTCAAATTCATCCATCAAAGCATTAAATCGCGTGTTTTTAACTCCATAGAAGGAATTTCATTTCCGCTTTTATTACGTAAGGCATACCTTTCTTTTAATTTGCAGTAAAATAATTCAATTGATTGTATGTATTTCAGCCGTGTCAAATAACAAGGTGAAATTTTTAAAAAATATATTCCATATTCATCATTTAAAAAAATCAAAAATGTGGGCGAATAAGCTGATCGTCAAAAGCGGTTTGTAACTCAACTCTAGTTAAATGCATCACCTGCAGTGCGCTTAGAAAAATTCATATATCCATATCGTACACATTACACATTTTTAATCCGAACGATTCAGGGCTTTTCGTAATCGAGGTGTCCCATTGAGTAGCTGATGTTTGATTTCCCATGTATGGATTTAAGTTTTATACAAGGAGCCTCATCTGCAATGAACCTAAAATTTTTTACTTTAATTTTAATAAATGTATCGGAATTAATTTTAAACACAATTTGTAACTATGCTTGTAATCGTTGTAGTAACATGCAGACATGATAATGTTTTATGTCATTATTCATTTTTGTAAATCGTTTAGGATATTCGATGTGAAATTTTTTAAGTAAAAAATACAATTTACAAAAAGCAACTTATAAATCTAAATGCAACTTTGCCATCAAGACAAAGATGGAATAGGAGAAACAAATTTAAAATATTGTCATGCAACGAAATTTCGGATTAGAGATTCGAAATTAATGGAGGATTTTTTTCTTAATATTTTTCATGGTGAGCATATTTACTCAAGAAAGAATTTCCTTTACTCTATATTCAAAATACAAATCCTTCAAATTCCTCTAAACTTTCTAAAGGATTCGTTTTCAGATAGATTAGATAATGGGAAAAAAAAATTACTAAATATCGATCGATACATTTGAATATGAATATATGAAAATATGAATATTTTATTAATAATTATTAATTAAATATGAATATTTGAACAGTACTTGATTTAATTAGTACTGGTATAAGTACTAATTCATTCTTATAAGTAAATAGTATTTGAATATTTCCCCGACTTAAAATTTCTTTTACTTGATAAAAACAAGACACCATGCCAGTTTGAGACTCTTATTTGCTCCTTAATTGTTGTTTTGAGAACCTAAATGCTTAAGCCTGATAAAGCGACATTCAATTTAATCATTGCTTGTGATTCATTAGTTTTCTCTCTAAAAAATGTATAATTGGATGCATTATTACACTTGTATTTAAACCTTTCTAAAGCCGTGGGAAGTATGCTTCCCACCAAATTTATCAATCTTTGTATGAAATTATGTAGGTTGGCATAAGTTCTGACAAATTTTTTTAGAAAGACAGAAACTTACTTAGATGCTTCAGTTCTTTATCTTACACAAAATGATGTGTCTTGATTTGTCACTTAATTATTAATTAACCAAATTAATTAATTAATCAAATTAAATTTATCTAATAAGCTAAATGAATCCCTTTTCTTATTCTAATTTCAAGCCTAAAAATATTTTAACATAATATGACTAAAAAAAAATGGTCCTTTAAAGGGTTAAACAACAATTGCGTGAAAAAAGATCATCCAGTGCTTGATATACATGAACCATTCTGAAATATATTTCACATCAGATGAGTTATATTTAATGGTGGCTTCAGTGAACCATTTTGAGACAACATGGGGATCAATAGGATTAAACTTTGAAATATTAAACCATGGTCAGTTAAAGAAGTGATACAAATACCTCACTTAAGAAATCTATACTTAAAAGAAAGTCTGCATTTTGACTGAGAAATTTCCATATGTATTTTTGTAGCGCAAGTACTATTTATAGCTCTGCTTCGCTATCACCCTATAAAAGAGCAGGAATAATACGGAACAATTAATTTCTTGTATAAATTTACTAGCCATCCTTGAAATCAGTTAGAACTCTTCGAATATCGAATGTGTTTAATTTCAATTAAATTTCTTATTCAAAATTTAATGTTATCGTCCTTTCCCAAACAAAGTATTTTTAAGCTTCAAATTGTAGAAGACATCGAAGTCGAGTACACTTATTCTGTTTATTGTGTACATGAACCTTCGTAATGGATCTAAGATCCAAGCCATCAGAGTGCCTTTAACTGCACGTTCTCTTTTCTGGTAATGTAATTTCATTTGCTGCTTCTTCTAGCAAACTGAACAAGTAATCAGTAAAAACTTTCTTCCTTACAATGGAAGGAAATCACGCAATCAAATTTTCGATAAAAAGACGAGAACTGTTTGAATAGCAATGCAATAATGAAATCAATTGTTAAAAATGATGCATAAAGGAGTTTTTTTAAATTGCTAAAATTCAGAAAACAATTATGTAGCAAATAAATTCATATCATTAAAAGGACAATTTTTTAATTTTTAAAATGGCGTAAAAATCTTTTCTGTGTAACAATATTTCCGCAAGTTATAGCAATAAAATTCCTAAATTTCGCTTAATTTTTATTTATTTTGAGTAAAATATTTTTAATAAATGTCTCAAGAACCACATTTCTCCATTTTAATGCATATATTGAAGTATAGACTTAGAACTACCTAAACCGAATTTAATAACTCAAGGTCTTCTGCTTCTTGTGTACAGCCGACCACTCCGCCACCACTGAACGAAGCAGTATCGAAAGGATTGTTTGTGGCTGACTGCTGTCTTGATCATAACCCGGCTATAACACCGGCCGATTCATCAAACTGACATCCTCTTCGAAGTGGGTGGCCCCAACCATAAAGTGGTCAATCTCTGACCTTCCTCTTTATCATCCTGTAGACCTATCATCCTGTTAAACGAGGAACAGGCCACCACTTTGAAAAATCTCCTCAAAATCCTCAGTATTACTCCAAATTTTCGTCCACGACAAAAAAAAATCTAAACACTTTAAAGCTTACAAATAGTTGATAAAAAAAACTGTCAATTTGCAACATCATATCTTTCAGTGTTTTAAGATTTTCTAATGACATCAATATTGTACTTCAATCATTGTTTTCAATTTTTAGATTCTTTCTTAATTCCGAGACTTCAATAAACAATTCTAGTTTCTCCACAGATACATTTATTTTCCCGCATTCTCCCAAAGATTTGGTAGAATTCGGAAAATATCCCATATCCTGATATAATTTAAATTATCAGTGTATGGTATCTTCTTACTTTTATTTCAGGGTTAAAAATAAAGTCATAAGTTATTCTTCCTATTTTTGGACATATACCATCTGTCAAACCATTGTAAGTTTATTTCTCTTCTTAACTCCCACTTTAAGACACTATTTGATTTGGGGATAATTATATCAACACTCTCTTCCTGTGCCGCCAACTTTGCACATTGATTCACCGTTTCATTACCATATACTCCAATATAGGCCTTAACCCAATTTCACTCTATCCTCTTGTTCATTTTTACATTTTTTATCTTTTCTTTTATGGCCCATATTTCCCTATTACAATTGTGACGAAGGACTGACAACAACTCAAAGTTTAATGGTCTTCCTGTAGAGTGTCCCAACCATTCCCAACCATAATTTTTATAAGTATAAAATCAAAATATCCCGAACAATTTTTTTGCTAATTTGTAAATCCAATTAACCCTATCTTCCTTCAAATCAAATATAATTGACATTCACAAGAAATCTTTTAGAAATGAAAGACGACTGCAGCTTTCAGTCCAAACAAAAGATTCTGGTCAAATTCATCGTGTGTTATTACTAATTAAAGGTTACTTTCATAGATTGTATAATTAGAACATTCCAATGAAAAGTACTTTAAGATGAGATTTATTTAGAACTTCTACTTATTAGTTTGCCTTGCAGCCGGTCATTTGGCATTGTCTGGTAACCTCTTAAAACACTACTTGTTGATTGAAATCATAAGCATTGATCACTGTGATTTCATTTTCAGATTTTCATAGTGATCATTTTGGGGGGAAAAAATTGCATCTATAAGGTTGAATTTTTTGAGGTTCAAGATATAAAATAATAATAAAATCAAAATATTGGTACCATTAATGGATATTCCTTTGATTTAGAGACATTACTTTAATGGCAATATAATAAAACAATTGATTGATTGTTTTGCCAGAACTGTATTCTACTTGGAATATATAAGACGAATTTTTTTGGATGAACCGGATAAATTTGAATCTCAATCAATGAGATTAAGACAATTATACCTCATTTTTTAATTCCACATCACACCAACACGAAAATGTTTGTCGAAAGAGGTTTAATATGCATCAAGACATATGAAGGATGGATATTGGATAGAATCGGATGTCGAACTCTCTTTTCTCTTATCCTGAAATTGAAACTACCACCTGGCCAATGTGACAACAACGAAAGGACTAAAGAATGAAATTTGTGTTCAGAATGGCATCAGAAATTTAATATATTGTGAGGCAAGAAGTCTGTTGCTTACTTTGCAACAAAATGACTGACAGCGTGGTTGGAGAAACCTTGCGCAGAGCCGTAGCAGAGGAAATAGACGATGTGGCTGTTTCTTTCAAGATGCCAAGGCGGAGAACCCCTACTCTCATTACTCTGAAGAAAGAAGTGGATATCAGGAAAGAGACTGTTTTCATCGAAGCTATCTGTGGCATTGTTGGTCAACCCAGTTCTGGAAGAAAATACCTTGGAGATCGTTTCGGACGAATGAAGGAAGAAGTCATAGAAGAGATAAGTGAAGTAAAATTGTGTTATAGCAGCAACTTCGACACGGTTGTTCAAGGCAGGCTTGCTCAAGCGCATGTAAAGGCTTATATTATACCACCACCTTACTATGTTAAGAAAAAAGTGCCTCTTTATGTTCGAGCGTCCCATCAATTCTGTTGTCTCCTCTTTGCATTTGACGTGACAAACCCAGCCAGTTTTGATGCTGCTCGAGACTGCATAAAGAATATGAAAATATCGTTGCCTGAGCATTATTTTTTGATTGGAAATAAATGCGATCTCAGAGGAACTGTTCCAAAAGAAAACGAAGTGAAGCAAGAATTTGCACGAAAGCAAGCGATACTTCTGGGAGCAAGGGGCTATTTCGAATGTTCTGCCAAACGAAATATAAACGTGAAGTCAATAATGGAAGCCATCGTGCAATGTGAATGTGATCGACCTCATGTTTAAACATCAGCCAGACGTTGCCAAATTGAGTTTGTCTTTGTTTCTTATATTTGTTAGTTTATAGCTTAAAGACTTTGAAATGAGATTTCCTGTTTTTGTCGTGATATAATTTGAAATTTATAGCAAATGATAAACTTGTATTTCTTTAAAGCGGAAATGTTGTTTTCGTGTCTTATTTCCAAATTACATTCATGTTTTATTTTTAACTGCTTTCTTTTCATCTAATTAGATGAAACCTCCCGTTTCGAAACTTTGCTGCTATGTTGATTCTATTAAAATGCTGTTGAACAATTTGAGGTGTTTACAGATTTATGTAATTTCCGTATGGAATTGTGGAATCTAAATGGTTGAATTTAACATAAATTTAAAGTGATAATTCGATGCATGTATAACGCCCTCACACGATAATTAAGGGTCACAGTAAGTATAATACTTTGAATTGCAGCTTTGAAAAATTAATATAGAAAATTCAATGTAAAATGACGCAGAATGATTTTCCAAAAAAAATTAAATAAGATGACCGATAATGTAAAGCATGCTTTTCAGAAATATTTCAAATAGAAGCGTTAAAATTTCGTTTCAATAATATATTATGTCATAAGCATTTACATATTTTAATACACCAAAATCGTGATTAGTTTCTATTTTTATAAAAATATCCAATATTAATAAAGCAAACTTCTTTGATCGAAATGTTACTTGAAATCCCCCCCATATGTGTGTGTGTGCCTTTTAAAAACGACTTTAACTAATTAAATGTATTGCAATTTTTACAACTATCATCATTGCAATTATTTTTATCATCTCTCATATAAGCTGAGTTTGACAAAAATGAAGAAAATTCAGACATTTAATCTACTAAGGCCTGATTCATTTTTTAAGAAATATGAAAATTGTTCATAATGTTTAGCAGCTTCTACGAATTTCTTTAGAAACCAAGAAATGTGGTACTTGTGGATATTTATGGCCCCCGATTTGCTTGTCGATTTTCAAATTCCATTACGAGCGAAAAGCACAATGATGCATAATGCAACCATTTGAGATATTTCTCGTTTCAACTTTTCATATTCAACTATTTCTAGAACTATTTAGCTTGCTGTTGGTCTAATATTTAAATCGAAGTAATTTTCAGCCTTGTGGTTTCGAAGAAAGTTGCTGATAGCAAGGACAAATGAGATTCACACTTTTTTGTTTTGTCTTCCCCGTGGAATCCATGACATGAAGATCATTTATGTGTGGTCTAATTTGGTGACTATAAAAAAAAAAGTTTTTTACCCTCTCAATCCAAACATTGAATGCTTATACCAATTTTAAATCTAAACAAATTACCTATTGTTTCACAAATTTAATCATATGCATGATCAAAGTTAAGGTAGTGTTGCTGTTGTCTTTTATTCTTGCAAAGTATTGTCTTTTATTAATTACAATACTTTCAGTGTGAAAACAAATGCTAATATTCTTTCACCCTCCCTTGTCCTTTTTTTCATGTAATCTTCTCTTAAAAAATATTTTATTTTTAAAAAGTTTTTATATTTTAGACATTCTAAAACTTAAAGTAGTTTTAATTTTTTTTTTTTCATATTTTACTACCTCAATTATTTTAAAAATCAGTTTTTAAAAATTTATGACACAAAAGAAAAACAAATAAAATGAAATCTAAGATCGCAAATTTCAAATTATCATTGAGAACATTATTATTTTTAAGTCATTAACCAGTGTAAACAGGTTTACGGGAGCTCCAAAACTTTTTTGCCAGCCAAGAAAAAATTTAAAATTGTCATTTATGCTTTATTCATTGCCTACGCAATTTCGAGCTTCAAAAGCCCCTAACCTCATGTTCTCACAAAAAGGAATTTCAAGTTTGGAAGCTGAGTAACAAGCGTTTCCGTCGCAATGCGATTCCCAAATGAACTATTTACCAATACATTTTTAAACATATGAATTTATATAGAATTTTTATGAAAACAATATTTTTGTAAACACAAACTGCTGTTTTCTAATTTCTGAGATCATAGAAAAGTTTCATAATGGATTAATCTTAGAACAGGAGTCAAATTTTGCAATGTTTCCCAATTAAGAATGAAGTGATATTTCCCCATTGGAAGAAAGAGAAAATACTTTTATCAAAACTCTTATTAAACGCGAGGGAAATTTTTTCGAACATATAAAAATTAAATTATTTAATTTCCTCCGAAAAAAATTACATCCCATGACAATAACAGCTATGATGTCATAGTTCTACGTCAACCTTTTAAAAACGCATCTGCTGTCAAAGAAGCATACATAATAATAATGCAATACTGGTAAAAGAATATGCGATTAAAAGATGATGAAAATTTCATTTATGGTTTATTCATTGCCTATGCGATTTCGAGCTTCAATATTCATTGCCTATGTGATTTCGAGCTTCAAAACCTCCTAACCAAAACAACATCATGTGCTCAGTTATCGTCAACTAACAAATACATTTTCAAGTAACAGGTATGCATACTCTGAAGGGAAACATCGGAATCCCATGCTTGACGTTCAAAAGCATCAGCATCCATGGTGTACAAGGAATTTAAACCAGTAGTTTCATGATTATCCGATACAGGATTTACTGCATTTAATAGCATAAGGAACCATACTTGACTGTACTGCATCCGCCCGATATAGAGTTGTACACTAGAGTAGGACACGACAATATCAACCTAGGACATTTAATGAGTAGAAAAGTGTGTTGTTTGCTCCGTTTCCAGACGCATCTGGCATATTTGTGCTTATCGCAAAACTCATGGAGATATGAATTTTGTTTGTCAACGATAAATCGTACAGTCTAGTAAGATCCTCAATGATATGAAGTTTTCTTACTCGTAATTTCCTGGTAGTCTTCAAATATTTGCGGCCAATAGTAATTTGAGTAGTTTCTGGCTAGATGCAGCTCTTCAGAATAATAGGCGCAGTAGTCTCCTGCTGTTCAATGTGTCTTCACGTCAATGTAGGGACGACAGATATTGGTCTGAATTAAGAGTTTTGCCATTCCCACAAAAGTCCCCAGATCTGAATGTGACAGAACATATTTATAAGAACATGAAAAGGATTAAGATGGTGTTCTAAATTCCTTCCTTCCAAATCTTCAATATGTTGATAGTTTACATAAAAGAACTTCTTTTAATCTTTTCGCACCAGTTGAAAGATATACAACGCACGAAGCAGGAAGTACATTGCTTAAAGCATATTTCTGTAAGTTTTTGGAATAATATCTCTTTCTGCATCCTTCTCGCCTATATTTTACTTAATTGGCATTAGAAGTACCAGTTTTTCTGATATATATATAAATAAAGGAAACATGAAACAATAAACTATCCAAAAGGGCTTAAGTTAATATGAATGGGTATAGGTTTTCGGATTCTTCTCCCTTTTCCTCTTATACATTAACAGAAAATTCAGAAATTATCTATATAATATTGTAAGAGATAATAGACAGAAATAAGTTTATTGAGTCTATAACAATATCATGTTTTCTTTCATGCATTATATTGACTATGTTGGGAGATTGGGTTGGTGTTTATCGGCGCAAGAGCCATATCTGACCATACTGCGCCAGACTATGTTGGGGGATGACACCTGTGAAAGAGGGTATGTGAGAAAGTTTCAAAAAGACTAATTCCACTTTTTCAAAGAGTGATAATTAAAGAAAATAAGCATTAAAATTTAAATAATTAGCAAATGATCCCTATATCATCAAGAAGCATCTAAACTAATGACTGCCTTCAGTGAATAAATTCATTTCAAACTAACTCTAATTGATCAAGATTCTAATTACCATTTTAATCCAAAAAAATCTGATATGTCAGCAACTAACTACAAATATACGATAGTTATTTACAAACATTCGCCCTGCATATCTATTCCGAGGCATGCGTAACGCTGTGCATCATGATGAATGAAACTCAAAAATCTTTTCCCGCCAAATGCCCGACCCCTGGGTACCCAACATGACCGGGCGTCACGTGATTCCCCCCGGATGGTCAAGCGCATCCCGAAATAGGAACGAACAAAATCGGGAGAGAATCCGGGAGTGAGAGAGAGAGATCGTCGCCATGGTAACCATCGATCCCCCCCGGAAAATCCCGGACCTCTGACGTCAGACGGGGGGAGGAGCCAATCAGCTGCATACTTCATGAGCTATGTTAATCGGGGAGATGTCAACTTAACTTGTTACCCCTCTTTTCTTCGCCACTGTAAATAAGCATAATGTGCTTTGGGCAGGATATATCTCCGGGATATTTTTAGAATGCAGCCTTGAGCGTACAAAAAGCACGGAGTGATTAAATTTAAAAGAAGCACGAAGTTTTATCAATCAATTCTTAAGGCGCTTTTATGAATTGGGGAGGCAATATTGATGCATTATGAATGTGATGCTCATGTTTCGAAGAATGAGTTATCCTGCATGAATGGGTTTCCATTTTGCTGATTTTTGTGAATCATGTATTCGGAGTTCCTGATATTTGAATCGAATAATTTAAGTAATCAAAGATGTGACCTTGGAAGATTATCTAATTTTGTTGGCATTTGCAGAATATAAGTGTATAAATTGTATACTTTTATTAAACCCATTTTAATCAAGTAGCCGAAGGGAAGCCGAAGTATAGAAAAAGTAAGAATTTTTAAAATAAAACTTTAAAAAGCTTTACAATTCCCTAGGAGGAATTTTAAAACATACGAGATCATACAATTCAACCCCCCCCGCCATTTTTTTTTTCGATATCTGTGAAAAAGATTTGAATAAAATTAATTTTCAAATTGCAGCGGATTAAAAATTTCCATGTAATTCGGGTAGGGTTTGCTTGGAGGGTGAAGAAAACTAAATATATCTCGCAATGACAGAATAAAATACACTACTATATGAAAAGTTATTTTATTCCGTACAGAAAATACGAAAAATGTCAAATATGAACCTTATGCTAACATGAAATTTTGCATTCGGCACATAAATCCAGAAAAATATCGATCTATTTACAAAGAAATTGAAGTTTTAGAACACAATTTTTCGTGTCAACCAGTCGATTTCGTTGTAATTACGTTGAATAGCGCTTATCTGGACCTTGCACTTTTACTGATCTTGATCTTGCATTGTGATTTTTTCAAAATTAGTTTAGTCTTTTTTGCGTTTCATTTATAGATAACACGCATGATTAGTTGGAATCGACTTCGTAATTTTAAATATTATTCAGATGACGAGGATCATATTTGAGCTGTCACCATTGTGTTCCACTCGTAATTCATAAGAGAATATTTGGTCCCGAAGCATTTAACACGCTT
This sequence comes from Argiope bruennichi, assembly GCF_947563725.1. Classification (NCBI taxonomy): domain Eukaryota; kingdom Metazoa; phylum Arthropoda; class Arachnida; order Araneae; family Araneidae; genus Argiope; species Argiope bruennichi. The sequence goes on from NC_079154.1 coordinate 66,960,702, forward strand.
CGCATCCTCTTAAGCGAAAACTTTTCAATCGAATTAGATTTTGAATTTGGAGCCCTCTTATTCTGAGATAGAGACCATTCTCTTTTTTTTTTTTTTTTTTTTTTTTTTCAAGAGGCCATATCATTTTATTATTGTTTGATGAATGGGAATGTCAGTTTATTCCTTATCTGGCAACTACTCATATTTTGAAAAATTAAGAACAAATGAGTATGGGAAACAATTTATGTAGAATTTCAAATTCCTTTACTAAAACATTGCAGCAAATATAATATGGAGATGAACGCTTTAGTCTGTTTCAGTACTATAAATGGTACCAGCAGTTATTCAGAAAAACATCTACCAAAGTCGGTTCGAAAACTAGATGCCCTCCCACATCAACGAACAATCTTTATATCGAGGAAATGCGTGCTTTGATTCATGAAGCCCAGCTAGCGGGAAAATTCTGCCTTAGAAGCTGAGGTAAACTTTTGTGCAAAAGAACAGAATGAAATGGAGCCTTTAATATGAACGGCTAGTCACAGATTACTTTTCTCTAGATTTCAGCTATACGCCTGAAAACGCCCTAGTCAGGACTTTGTTGAACAAAGCCTTATGGGTTGAGTCAGGGCTCTAGGACTAAATGTCTATAAGATTAAGAAGCATTGGTGAAAACTTATTTCAGACAATTTCATTGATAATATACAAACACTCAGCATTAAATTAAAATCCACGGCTTGCCTCTTGATCCAAACATGAATAGTGGAAACCTAGAAATCATTGATCTTTCAAACTCGGATTCAAACTTTCTCTAATGTGGCGTAATATCCAGATTTGATCCGAGTATTTTCTTTTGCTCATAAAACTGAAACCTACCTTAAAATGCCGACAAGTTAGAACAAGAGGACAATAGAAGGAACATTTGACACAAAACTTACATGCAGTCCCTCCAAGAAAAGGATTTCCAGGAGACATTCTATCAATGGAAGATACATTGGAAGTAATGTACAAGTTGAAAGGAAAGGTATTTTGAAGACAATTTTTATTATTAAAAACTACTCTCAGGTATTACATTCAATTTTAAAAATTCAGTTTCGTTTTAAACGGTTAATGGTATGAAATACTGCAACAAGAATTGTAGTGAAGACGTTTAAAACAGCATTACGCCGGTTCAAAGTTCTAAGGAAGTCTATGATTTTTTTTTTCTCTAGTTTGAGTTCTAGTATTCTTCTGATGTCATTTCTCAAGATCGAGTAGCAGTGATTAAACTCATTTCTTATGGTAATGCTCTCACCTTCTTGCACAATCGTCTGTAAGAAATCGAGATGGCGCATGACTTAGTGAAAGGAAAAGAGTGTATCGATAACCCGAAACATCAGTAATGAAACCCGCTACTAAGACAAAATAGGGTTAGTTAGTTAATTAGCTATATTAACGTCCCGTTTAAAGCAACATTAGGGCTATTTTGGGACGAACCACGTAATTTTGAACCTCGGTCAGATGACGAGAACGATACCTGAGCTGGCACCCCCTCTTCACACCACACCAACGGGAGGATGTTTTGTCCTGACGGATTTATCGTGCAACAGATCCCCTTACACGTCGGTTCTTCAGAGGAATGGAGTTTCGAACAAGACAAAATATGGAGTCTTAGGAACAAGTATCAGTAGTGCTTTCAATTCTCGTTATAATGTTGAGAGATTAACGAAAAAATGGATAAAAATACCAGAACTTGGGTAAGACTTTCATTTGTTAAGCCATTGTAGGATATCGAGACTCTTAGCTCTGAATCATAAATACTACGATTAGAAATCTTCAAGAGAATGAATGACATCAAAGCATACTGTAGCTTGCTTGGAACATTCTGTCCAAAATTCTTTTGATGAGAGCTCATCACATTACGATCCTGATAGTAAATAGGAATCCATAAACAGTAATACGCTGACAAGTATAAACAAGTGGAGACAATTCTCGCTCAAGTAATACGGACAAATGAATCGCGTTATTGTTTTTGAATCTATAAAGCATCTTGGAATGAGGAAAAAAGACGCGACGTCACAGCGGAGAATAAGAAAACATGCACCGAGATGTTAAAGGGTATGTCAGTTTAGTTTGTCGTATCTAACGTAGAGTGAATAGATTCCATACTTTTATTATAACCATACTTTAAAGTGGCAAAACCATCAAGTTGATGAAAAATATTGGCGAAATCAGTTTAGTTGTTCAAATTGAGAGCTGTATCAAAATTTATTTAGCAATGTCCTTCCAGATGGAGGAAGATATTACATAAGTAATCGACCAGAGATAACAAATCTAAGAATCATGAATTTCGAAATCATTCGAAAGAAAAATATTTCGGAATCGATTCAGTGGTTGTGGTCGAGGAACTTTGCCGCAGATTTTCCCCAAAGAGAATGTAACGGTTAAGTACCATTTTCCCAATTTCTCTCAAAAAGGGGAGATGGAGGAGAATACCTCCTCTCTTCACTCTTAATGATATATCTAGAGATAATGAACGTTCTTATGAAAAAAAAAAGTAGCGAAATCGGACAACGGCTCTGGCTGGACAGCTAGATCATTGGTTTCTTCGTTATTTCATGTAGATTAATGGAGTTAAATATTTCTGTTTAAATAAAAATAAATTATTATATTTGCTCTTTTCTTGTGTTAAATATTAATTTTATTTATTTACAACAAAATAGGATAGGGATTTCAAAATCAAAAAGACAATGCTGGAGAAGTCGGAAAATAAAAATCTGAAACGATTTACTCCGATATAAGAAGCCTCATAGAATCAGTAGGCATAAGATATTGCACTAACATAGTAATTCCGTATTGTGTGAATACAATTTGAAAGTTTCTCAGGGTTTTTGGCACGGTGCGAGCTTTTCGGCCTGTCTTGTATCTTGTAATAAATTCCCATTTTGGAGTTACACGAAGGGGGGGGGGGGTGGAATCGAGTAGCAACTAAATCACGAGAATAACATTTCTCCCTCTCAACTTCATTCCAATTAAATCAGACCAACATAACAGCAGATATATAGAGTCGCTACTCTATTGTACAATTCTTTGTATTCAGGCCCCGATGGTTTGATGGTACTGTGGTTTCAATATTGAAGGATCACACGTTCCAAAATCATGTTTTACTGAAGATTTGTTGTGCACATGTGTCTGGAGCATATTCCGTCATAGGTCAAATATTTTCATGCTGATATGACATGGAAGTTTGTAGCGTCCCATCTTCGAGTTACGGGGTCCGTTCCCAAGTAATAGATAGCAAACGAGGCAAATGAAATTACCATATCTTTTTTTTTTCTCTATATATCTCTCTTATTAATTCAAATAGATACTCAACAAATTAAATAAGGAGTGTTAGGTAAGTATCGTTTACTTTGCAGCTCGATAGATATTCCTTTTATCATATTTCAAACTTTTATCAAAAATAAAGGTAAATGAAAATACTTAATTTTGTAGCAAATAGTTTTTGTCACGTGAAGAATGTATACAAAGAGTATAAGTATTGTAATCGTCCAAAAAATTCAACATTGAGATTTTCATGAATTTCCATATTTTAGACTTCCCGCGTTCGAAAAATATATTTTTGAAATGACGTTTGTCTGTCAGTTTATGAATAGGATAATTTGAAAATGCTTTTATCTAGAAAAATGAAATTTGGCATGTGATCTTTACACCATAATCGTGGGTTTCTGTCAAATTTTAAACAAAATCTATTCTCAAGAAAATTAGCTATTCGAGTCCAAGTGAACACAATAACTACAAAATGTAAAGAGACAGACGGCAAAAAAATTATTATAATTTCAGTGAACAAAGTGAAGATCCATATCGAATTTTGATGTAAATCTATTAAAGAGCTGACTATCTATCTGTGTTATGTGTGCATACGCAAGCACATAAACTAAAACTGCATTACTTAACAACGTATGATTATATAAAAACGTCCTAGGTAAATAAAATTTATGTGATTTCGTCACTAAAATTGTAGTCTTATGTCAAATTTGATAATTTTTCTACAAAAAGATGTCGGGTTCTTACACTACGAAACAAAAAAATGCTCAATTATGGTACTCAGGAGAATAAAAAACTAAAGAGTTTTCGTGACTACATGGCCTTGCCCTAAATTCAAAATTTTTGTTCCAGCTACAGGTACTTATTTATAAATATGTGTTTATAAACAAAAGCTGCAATTAAAGTAAGTGCTGAAGGATAAGCGAGAAAGCTTCGGGGAGACTAAACCGGTTTTTTTTAAGAGGGTGGATGGGGAGAAGGTTTTTTTCCCCCTTTCAATGTAATTTGAATTATTTTTTAATTAGCCAATCAATATGAAAAATGAGCCCAAAATAATTCTCTCGTCTCCAACAACTTTACAACGGCATTACTGTTCATATTTTATTGCTCTGGTAGAAATGTGTCAATGGTAAATAATTCAGATCTTCAACAAATCTTTGCTGGATCTTTTGGCTCATTAACTTACTTAATGTTTCTAGTAGTTAATGAACGCTTTTCACACAGTATAAAATAACACCAGTATCTTAAATCATCAACCACTATCTGAAGAAGTATTTTTATTTTCAATTATTAGCAGCAAATCCAAATTACACAAATTACAAAACTGCTCATTAAAAAAGGACAAAATGTCACAAGTCAAGTGAAAAAATAACCATCAATTTACACTAAACAAATGGACAGAACCAATTAAATTCGTTTCAAGTTTCTATATAAATAGCAGACTGTGCACAAAGAATGTATATACTATTTCTACTTAAAAATGCTATTTGATGGATTGCATATTTTACAAACAACCAGCAAAACTGATAATACATTGTATTATAATAAAAATTTGCATAAGTTATACATCACGTTATATATAAAAGTTTAGTTTCAATGCATACATATGTCTAAAAAGTATCAAAAAATGATGCAAAAAAATTCACAGTCCATATACAATACAATCTTCAAATAGTTTTAGCAATTACGGAATGTTACACTTTATAATTATTGTTGTATAAATCCAAATGCATTCAGTTTATCAATACTAATATTAAATATTTACAACTTTGCAATTTATATGTATATCAAAGTATATTCCTGTAAAATTAATTGGTAGAAGCTAATTTATTCTTAGGTTAAAAAGAAAATTTTTAATCATGCCTATTTAAACAAATGCATACATAGCATTTAAAAATAAATGTGATTTATAATAAATAAACATTACTGATTAAATTAAAAATTATTGTACAGACGCATCACTGAATAATCATTTCAAATTCATTCTTATAGGTCACTTTATACAAAATATTTAAGAGTTGCTCATTTCTACAGAATGGCAACAGTACATTTTTGAAAATACAGTTTTGCATTTTATACAATAATATAATTATTAATCAATACTCAAAGTCATCCAATCTATATGATATTAAATAAAATTACTACAAAAGACCATTTAAAAATGACTAATTTTTAATTCAAAAAATAAATAAATATTTTACATTTCTTATTTAAATATTACAAAATCAACAGCATATGAATACTGTAAATATTAATTGTACATCATCCCCACAGTGCATTTTAAACTATTAGTTACAGCTCTCGGGAAAAAGCTCATAGAGCCTTCTCCTTTCCAATTTGATAATGAAATTTCTAAAGAAAATCATGTTGATTGAAAACTTTAAACTCCATTTTCTAAATAAATGTTTCAAAATAAATTCCCTTCCATTTATCAAATACCCATCCTTTGTTTCTTAAATATTTACCAAATGTAGCATAGCAATAAGATTTAATTTATGGCAGGATGAAATTAAGTTGTTTCTTTTATACTCGCATAGAAAAAAGATTGAAAGTGAAAAAATATTACCCATCCCATTTCAGAAGATATTATAATTGTCACTACTTTTCACTTGATTTTTTTTATATTACATTCACATAACATTTGACTAGAACCTTTATGGTCCTGATATCACCCCATTAAACATTAAACAAAAGACATTCCAGATTTGAATCACAGTTATTGAAATGCTTCTAGAGTTTGAAATAATATTAAATACTTAAAAAAGAACACTTTTTTTTTAATTTATTACAAATTTTTCATTAACTACAGCATATATCCCATGTATCCTATAAGAAAAAAAAATTTAAATATTTTTTTAGTATTTTTCTAATGTTATAGAAAGCCAATTACCACAAAAGTTAATAAGATTTTTAATTCAAAGCTGATCTCAGGACTTAAGATGATCATGTAAAATGACAAACACTTTACAATGTGGCCCAGAGGTCAGTAACATAACCAAAGTTAAAAGAATTTTTTTTAAATATACTTTACATCCTTTCCAGGATTAAATTCGATACCATTTAAATAATCTATATTTTAAATGGCTTGATTTATAAAAAGAAAGACTGGCAGCACCAGATTCAAATTCTTTATACATTTAGTTTCTTTTTGCATTAAACAGCGAACAAATCAATTCTTGTCGAAATAAAGTACATCCAATTATTTTTACATAGGAACAATTGCCCATGCACTCTGGATAACCTACAACAATGATTAATCCTCAGCACCTCTATAAAAAAATTTTTAGATTTGGTAGCAATGTTAACATTGCATTTGTTCATCATTAGATAATACAAAAATAGTCTGTTCTTTATTCCAATTACTTATTCAGTAAACATTTACCTTATAATTTAATAGAGGATAAATATTTCAAACTGTTTACCTATCTGTTGAATCACTGCAGAAATTCAATAAGGGGGAAAACTTCCATGGAAGACATATCTAAGCTGGACTGAATACAATAAAAATGAACACTGACAAATTTTGATGGTTATGCATAAAATTTCTGTTTACTGTGCCCATCATTCTACAATGTAGTAGAATGAAGATAAGAAGATTTAAATGCAGGAGAAAAATGCTTGTTTAAATTTCAAAAAGGAATTGATGCATAGTTTTTTTTTTCTATAAAAATCAATAAAAGAAATTTTTTATTGCCAATAATCAATGCAAAACTGAAAAACTGGGTTGACATACTATAGAATGTCTCCACAAACTTTCAAAAATACAACAGATGAAAAGATAACATTTATAAGAAAACACTAAAGAATTAATTTTATGCTATTGTTCACTACAAAATTATAATAATTCTCATTAAAAATATTAGGAATTATCTCTAAAAAAATGCCCTAATACAGTTGTTTATAATAATGTTTTTCTATATGTAAGAATATGAGGACAAAAGTACAGAAAAATTACTTACACTCAAATGATGTCTCAGAATTAAAAAATACAAAATGTATATTAATAAAATATATCTCATAAAACTAATACTAGAATTATTTCATAATCATAGAAAAATATTATATTAGAAAGTCGGACGAAGAGGAATGTAATATGATATGGTAATTTTTATAACTGAAATAATAATCTATGGGTCTTGCATAAATTTATAAAAGTTATGAAACAAATTATTCTAAGATATAAAAAAGCATAGCAGATATTCAGAAATTACAAATAATCAATATATTACAAAACACAAATCACTAAACAAAGCAGGAAGTCTTCACAGCTTCTGGTCATTACACAAACTGAAACCTTATCATGGTAGAATTTGGCACTCTAAACATTTCATACAAAGTTCAAAACAAGGAGAGAAAAAAAAGACATTTTACAACAATAAGTCAAAATTCATAATTGTAAGTTCAAAAGGATTTGAAATTTTGTATGAGTGAATTTCTAAATATTAAATACATAATAATAATTAAAAAAAATTAAAAAGTAAAGGTGGTCTCCTTAACTTTCTATATGCATAAAAGAACTAAAAAGAAATGGAAATATCAAATCAAAATAAAAAAAAAGGTCAAATTTAATAAATTTACCTTAATAATTAATTTTTACGTTTAAACTGGTTAACCCTTTGTGTGGCAGTACTGAGTTATTTCTGCTCAATTCATTTCAAAAGCAGATTATTTTTATTCACATGATTTTTTTTTTCTTAAACATGCATAGAAAAAGTTCTCTCAGATTTCAGATATATGACTATATAAGCTATCTGAGGGTGATAGGTTAGCTAATATGGGCACTTGATGGTAGAAGCATCAATGCAAAGTATTTAAAAAAAAAAAAAAAAAAAAAAAAAAAAACTTTTCTACTTGAAAAGAAAAGTAGGTACTCTGTAATAACACTCAATACTCAAATGAACTTTCTTTGGACACAGAAATTAATGTTAGCTTGCTTCCCATATTAATCATAATTATTTTGATTTCCAAAAATTTACCTTTTTTTCATGTAGATTTTCAATTGAAGTAATATTGAATTGATATGTTGAATACTATTATAAAAATGTTAAATATTATTGAGTCTAATAAAAATTTTTTTGCTCTTCAATAGCACGAGATGAATTTTCAAAACATTTATTATTTTTACATGAATACAAGACTTCAGAAGCAAAGTATCAAGAAATAAAGTTTTACTAGTGATTGTAGTACCTACTTGCAGTTATTTAATAAAACTTAAAGAACTTTTTGTTAAAAATGTACTTTGTTATATCCCAATACTTTTTTGGAATGATTTCAAAGATTGTGTTGTTTTAATATTTTTTTATGAATTCTTTCTTTTTATCCTAAAATAATTTCACGTAAATAAATAAATTATTTTCATAAAAATATAGCAATTGTGCATTTTTATTATAACTTAATTTAGATAAAACCCTGTAGAAATTGATATATAGAGGTTGAATTACTTTCATTGATCATATCATAAATTTGAAAGTAAATATAAAAGATAAAGTTTTTAAAACAAAGTGAGTAAATAGCAATAGCAATCACATGCTATTTCCCTTTTTCAATATTTACTTAACAGTCACAATTCAAGTCTTTAAAAAAGTTATTGGAATACTCTCTGGTGTATACACTGTAAAAACTAATTTTCTGATCTTAATATTATAAGATCAAAATAACTGAATGCCCAGAATTTATCTCTGGTTCCTATATTCCAACTCCATGTAATTTCCAAATAAATTTAGAACACAATAAAATTACATAATAAAAGTTATTATAGACCTCCTAAAACAATAAAAAAATTGTTTCTTGGTGTCTACACTTTTAAGAAAATATAGTCAAATGGATCTACAAAATTTATCCTTGCTTTCCCAAAATATGCTGCAAAATGGTTGCATTAAAAAATATTGATCACTATGAAGAAAGTTAAACTATATAAATACACTGCATTTTGGCCAAAGAAGTTAGGTTTAATACCACTTTCCAAAAGTTAAGATATTTTATAAGAAATAATTATTTTAATGCAGGCTGAAGAATAATTTTTATTATAAAAATATTTAATTGTTCAAGAATTAATATTTGTTTTTAAAAAACATATTAAAATATGATGACAACTTTAACAAATATCTGTCATAATTTAAAAAGAAAATAAAATGATTTAAAAAAGAATAAATATAGTATTGAATAATAAATCAAAATGAACAATATATCTTGAAGATTGCACATTAAATGTTAATTATAGGCAGGAAGTAAGTCAAGATTTATCAAGAAATATGTTTCTGAACAAAACATGGAAAATATCCTACATTTATAAGAGAATTATTATTTTATTAAATGAAAAAAAAATTATTTATATATAATCGGAAATAGAGATATTCAATTAAACAAAGAATAATCAACAAATGTATGAATGCTAGTGCTGATAAACAATTTCAACACATAGCAAAGTGTAAAATGGATTGCTACTAAAAATAACATGCATCAATCATGCATAGAGCAACAAATAATACAAAAAAAAATCATAACACTTTTAATAAAGATAAAAGTTTATATTTATACATAAATTAAATAAAATTCCTATACAATACTATACTAAAGCATACAATATTTAATATATAAATATGTTTTTCTAAACACACATTTAGTTTCATCTTTGGATAAAGCACAAAATTCATAAGAATGTACCAGGGTGCAATTTACCCTTTAAATTGTTATTTAATAATTATTAGAAAATGTACATAAAAATATGCTTGATATCACTCTCACACAAGCACACTTAAAAATCTGATGCACAAATGATCTTACACAAGTGAAATTTAATTTTTAAATTGAATACCAGATAAAATGTTAATCTCCAAATTAAGCGAGTATAATAATACTACTCATCATACAGTACCAGCAAGAAAACTAATAAAGTAAACAGCAGGGGTTCAAAGTATTTTATACAGATAAGCATATAAATTAAACTTCTTAATGTAATGCAATTTTATCAATCAAATATTTAGATTCTTGTGAAAAGCAAAAAATAAATGCATCACCCTATATTAAAAGTTTGATAAACTGCAAAATATAAAATTCATATCAGGTACATAAAGAAAACATTTGTGCACCAGTAGTAGCACTTCATACATTCACACCCATATATTAAAAAGAACAGTGTAGTTGGTAATAATCTTTTTACTAGTAAAATTTTAATTTTCTAATTTTTTTATTAATGAAAATCTTTAATACTCCATTTCAAAATATTTTTGATCACTTTTTCTGTATTTGCAAACCAAATCTAAGGAATACTTATTATTTCTGATTACCTGAGTATCTAGAATTTAATTCCTTATAAAGCATAGGATTCAATTAACTAGGAAGGAGAGAAATACCTTCAAACAATCAGAAAAATATTTCTCTAAAAATGCCTTGTGTTGAAAATAATATTTGTTTCCCAATGCTTGAAACAGCATAAACTCTGTAGAGAAAGTATTTAGTAGTACAAGCTTATATTATGCTTAAAACAGATATGATGAATGCTTAATAACCAAATAAACTCAATCATTGCAAATTAAATACATTTAGAAAAGGCATAAAAATATAAGTCAAAGCTCATTATTACTCTGGAATCCTTCTTGAATTAATGTTTTCATAACATTAAAAAAAAAATCTTTTGATATATGGCTCAAAATTTAGAGACAAATATTTCAGCTATGAAAGTCCAATTTTCAAATTAAATTCTAATTCAATACAGTATTCTATTAAATGAAAACAAACAACATCAAATTTTTTAAAAAAAATGCAGTTCTTGGAGTAAATATATTTTAAAACTTGCCTTCAAAATTTTAGTAATCAAAGAGCTAAATATATAAAAGAAAGAAAACTTGATTGCAAAAAGTTATTGGAAAGAGGGCGAATCTATCGACTCACAAACACTTGTAGAAGAAAGCAGAGCAACACAAAAATCATTCATACTATGCATGCATATAACATCCATACTGATATATAACAGTTTCACAGTAAAATTTTTACTATTTAACTTTAAATTTGAATTTCATTCCTTTTCAACAAGTCAAAGAAATTATGAAGAAAATGTGACTAGCAAAAACACCAGTTTCAAACATAAAAATTCATTTCCATTTTCTAACTAACTTAGAAAATAAAACTAAAAACTGTATACAAAACTTTATAATTAAAAGAACTTAAAATTAATTTAATAACATAAATTCAATAAGATTTACAATTTATTTTTTTATAAAATTGATTTATCCAATTCAAAGCCTGAATTAACCTACATATTACAATACTTCTATTCCAAAACTTTTATCAACAATTTTCAAAAACCAAATTTCAATCTGTAAAATGCCAAGGGGGTAAAAAAAATGCAATAATAAAACTTTAAATATCTTAAAATGCAATGGAAGGGAACAAAATCTAGATGTTACAAAAATAATACAATTATCTTTAAAATTTCTTAACACAAATATACAAATATTAATAAAGAAAAAAAAACATCATTATAGATTTTTAAAAATCTATAATAAATAAAAGAATGCATATTACAACCATGAAAATTAAATTAATAAAGTATATTCAATAAAAAAAACTATGTCTAAATTATACAGTTTAGGAAATATCTCAGTAACCTTTTGTCTAAATAAAATTAAAACTTATTTCCATCTCTCATTTAGAATATATAATAACCATTTTATACAATCATAAAATATGAATATAAACTTCAACAAATAAAAGTATTGCATTCTGAAGTCTGGAATTGCTACATAAACAGTTCTGGAAATGCAAGCTTTTCATTATCTCATTTTTTTTAATTAACTTAATTCAATTGTGTCAATATTGTCAATTAGTTAATAAAATCAGACAATTATGAAGAGAAAGAAAATTTCATTGAACTTTGTGATTGTCACAATGGACAATAGTAATAAAAAGCCGCATTTATAAAGAGTTGGCAGAATGAGCTATAAATATACAAAATAAAGTACCAATTTAGTTCTGAATGACAAATAACCTTTTTTTTAAAAAAAAAAAAAAAAAATCATTTGCTTGAAATTATTGCATACAAAACATCTGTAGAAGATGATTTACAAAAAGTCTGAAATATAAAAAAGGTATTTATTTAAATGCAGCTTGGTCCTTACAAAAATGAAGCTAAAAGCACTTATTTGGGGTATCTACAAATCCAGAATACCTAAAAAAAATTAATATGTTACTTCATATATATGTATATGCATAGTTAAAATCTCAGAAATAGTTCAGATTCCTAGTATTTATGTAAGAGGGAGAAAAAAAAGAATCAAGACAATTTCTAAAGTATTAAAATATTTTATACTATATTATCTGCACAGTCAATTACAGATATTTCCTACTAAACACCAATACTTTTCTCATGTACAACTGAATAATCCACCTGCATCACATCTATTCTTATAAATGATAATTAATATAAAATAGTATTGCTTGGATTGAAAATGTTTTCATGGTTTTTACTAATAAAATTTAATTATCAGCTATTTATCATAAAACATTCCTTTCAGTGATTCAGAATAACATCTAAAGAACATAGTATAAAAATATTTATAATAATGCTTAGTGACCACATCAATTGTTGGCAGCTATGTGATATAAATATCACTTGCAAGAAAATAAAAATATATTTCTAATGAACATTCAATGGAAATTCCAATACACACACATTTAAACATATCATCTTATAAAATTTAACATTTTTCATATAAAAAAGTGTTTAAATCTATATGAATGAAAGCATAAAGTCTATATATGTATATACATATATATATTTTAAAATTTAATTTAAATCTTAATATCTCAATTTTTGTCTTAACTTAGCCCATGTAAACATCAATTTAAAAGGTTTTCTTATTTCCTGGTCCAATTCCTACTTTGTTAATTATATTTAACATGTGCTTAACAAAATTGTTGACTCCGTGATTCCCAAGCCAGGAATGAAGGGACAAGGCCTAAGTTAACATGTAGCAAAGAAATTCCTACCAGAATCTCATAATAAAATCATTGAAGAGACAAATGTCTCTTTTTGGCACTTGTTTCATGATGTATCTTAAATGCATCTGCAAAATTATGTTCACATACATAAATGTACGCATGCCTACACACACACATCATACATATATATAAAATGGTCATTTAAAAAAAAAAAAAAAAAAAAAAAAAAAAAAAAAACCTTCGCCGATTGTGAATTTCTAGCAGGCGATCCGTCAAACCAAGCGAGATGAAATTTCAAATATAGTTATTCAGAGATATGAGGTCATAATTCTGTGAAAGGCAACACAGAGTTTCTGTATCACAGAACATGAACTGCTGAAATAACTATATCTGAAAGTGCAAAATTGCCAATCATATGCAAGCTTGGTGCAAAATGTTCCCATCGGCAATTTTCCTTAATTTCCAGATTATTCTTTAAACTTCCAAACTTTTTCTTGATTTTTCCATATTGATGAAATTATCTGATTTTTTCCTATTCCTGACTTTTTGGTGATGTCCCTACTCTGTTGAAGGAATCATTCCACAAACCTGAAAATAATCTGCCTCAAAGCTAAGACCATAAAACCGGGTCTTTGGGACCCCAGTTAGAGTGAAAGAGTTTTAATTATTTTTAAATATAATGTAACCATATTCAAAAATATTTAACTGAACACACTGTTAAATTGCTTATCCTTTTCACACTGCCAAGTTTAATTGTTAAAAGTTATGATATGAAATTTTTTTTAAATTATATTACTTTGCATTTAAAGAAAATATTAAGTGCTCACCCATGCAACTAGCATTCACTGGCATCTTCTTCACCCCAACCTTCACTATCATATTCACTTTCTGAAGCAGAATCCGAGTCAGAAAATTCCATAGCAACTCTCCTAGCCAAAATGGAAGCAACATCATGCAGAGGAGCAGCCTTCTCTACTTCCTTCTGTTTTATATCCTCCACTCTGCGAAGTTTGATACCTAAAAGAAAATCCATTACAATGATCCGAATGAACCCATGTAAAACAGGTGCATTGCAACAATGATTTTTAATTTGCTAGTTGATTTGAATTACACCGCACATTAATTTCAGTTTGTTTCTTAGTTTTCATAATAACATTTCTTTGTATAAAAGCTGTTACAATGATAATATGGATTTCTTTTTTAAACTTGAATAGAGTAGTAATGATTTTAACATAATTAAGCAAATAGCAATATTCTAAATATGAATTCTAATTAGCAATATAAATTCTAAGACAAAGTAAAAAAAATTACTTTACTTCTACATTACTTTAACACTATATCAAATAAATATATAAAATAAATTGTTTTATTCTTATTCAAAATCCCTTTATGCATTAATAATTTTAATTGCCAATAAATTCATATTAAATTTTAAATTAGGGCTAAAAATTAATTTCTTCCCGTTTTTAAAATTAAAAAACTATGCATTACTATATAAAATAAATATAGAAGTAATTTCATTATTTGCTGTTCAGCAATTTTAGTTTTAGTTTAAGATGTATTGTATGGCTTATGCAGGAGTAAAATTTCGTTATATACAAAAAAAAAGATTCAATACTTGAAAAAGGATTAATCTGAAATTGAATAATGTATTCACTGGTATTGCCCCCCTACCCCCACCCCCTGAAGTGCTTTTTTTTCCCTCTATTTTTCTATGATCTTTTTTTACTTTCTTCATTGTTTAAATTTCTTCTTACTTAACTTAGAAAAATTGTATGATAATACTGAAGAAAATATTTTTTTAATTTTGGATAAACTCCTTTTTGAAGTCATAAAAGTTCATAATTCATTCACAAATATCTCCACAATTTTACAAATAATTCCATGAAACATTTTCAAGTATTTTTTTAAGATATAGCATACATTATTTGAATTGTACTTTTAGCCTGATCTCCTTTATTTTTTGTAACTTCCTTAATTTGTCAGTCATTAAATTTAGCACGGCCACTTTACTATAGGTACACATTACTTCCCTGGTATGGATTATTAAGCAATGGGATAGTCTTAAAAATTTGAATTTCTAAATCAAATGAACATACAGATAAATAGGATCTAAATGCTAAAATATTTATAGAATTAAAAAACATTTCCAAGTTATATTGGTATGTTTCCCATTTGGCTTCTCTAGCTTTAAATACAAAGATAAAAATACTGAAAAATGTAATGAAAAAGGAAGGGGGAATTCAGATTGTTTGTGTTATGCAAAAATTTCACATGTAACTACAATACATATACTAACAATATATTTTACTGCAATATTATTCGCTCACCTTCTCGAATAGCCGCCAATAAATCACTTCTTCCATCTCCCTGAGCAGGTGATCTTGATTTTGAATCTGTTTCATCACTCATCTTGCTGGAGCCAGTACTAGTGGATTCACAGGACACTCCATGAGACTCTTGCATTCGAAGATCGGATACTCTAGTGACCACTGCTGCACTGTCTTGTGGCAATGGTGGAGGAGGTGGAGGCAGTACTGCTACACTATTGGGCAAAGGAGGTGGAGGTGGTGATGGTGGTGCCACTGCCAATTCTGCATCAGGCATTGGAGGTGGTGGTGGTAGATCCAAAGAATCTGAAGTCATGCTGATGGTATCTGGAGGTGGAGTATGGTCTCTAGCCATGGACATGTGGTTCATCAAGTGAGGATGGTGATTGGGGGTATCTCGACGAGAACCTTGATTGTTTGCAGCCATTGGCACAGATTTCTGCGTTAAGTAAAGAGCGGCCATATGATTTGGTTGGAAGCCATTCACTACATTATCTGGAGGAGGAGGTGGTGGAGGAAGTGTCTCTCT
Source organism: Argiope bruennichi (assembly GCF_947563725.1). NCBI lineage: Eukaryota > Metazoa > Arthropoda > Arachnida > Araneae > Araneidae > Argiope > Argiope bruennichi. Next base: position 66,976,782 of record NC_079154.1, read on the forward strand.
AGAATGACTACCTGATCGATACCGACCAGCGCCACTGGAAGGTGTTCCACCTGCAGATATGGGGGGAGTAGATGTTCCATTTGAACCCACAACAGGTGGGGCTGGCGGTGGCTGAGAGGGTCTAGATCCTGCTCGACTCTGCCTTGTTGGAGTGCTGTTGTTAGAAGAAATTCTGTGGTCAGGGGAATTGACTGAATAAGGAGGAGGAGGCGGATAATGCTGCTGCTGAGCCATATTTTGCTGGGGATAGGCTTGAGTCTGATACTCAGAATAAGCAGGTGGTGGAGGAGGATAATGATTGGCTGGGCTACCATAGCTTCCATCCTGCTCTAGATAAGGCATGTGCAGTTCAAGACTATTTGGCCTCATTGGTATTCCATCTGTTCCATCACTCACTAGACTTGGGGTTCTTTGTGTAGTATCACTATAGTTGGATTGTGGGTAATTTGCTTTGTCAATAAAATCTTGAGTGCAAGCCATCATTCTATACTTTTCACGGGTATTGTGGGGCTGCCTGACTTTTTTGTGGCGTTTTGCTCCATCAGGTCTTGGTCTGTGTGGCTGAAATATTAAGACCTCATAAATATTCATCATATTTAAAATAAATTTACAAGCAGGTATTACATTAACGAACAAAAAATTTTGTACAAATATATTTTTTATCATCTCATTAGAAAATTTAGAAATGATACAGCAATTCTTATATGCAGAATAGATATTTAATGACTTTGATGAAGATCACAATCTTGTTAATTTCTGAATTATCTCAAATTTTATGCTGAAATAATGTATTATGCTTGTGTATGCAAATTATCAGTAACAGCTAATTATCTAAGTCATCAATCATAAGCACATAAAGTATTATATGTATGAAATAGGATCTGTAGCCATCAATGAATGAATTTTGCAAGTTATTGAAAAAAAATGATTGAAATAACTGTTTAAAAAAAAAACTGATATTAGATGCATCAAGTCTCAAATGTATAATGGCACTCATAAATTGGATGTTTAAGAAATTAAATATTTTATATTTCCTATCAGTTTTACAACCTTGCTTCAAAAAGAATTGGCAAATTCTGCTCATAAAAAGTTTTATTTTAACACTTTATAAGCAAAATCATCTGAAATATTGCTAAACATATTAGAAATATTTTCAAATAACAGGAAAGATTTCTTTAGTGTAAAAAGAATAATAAATTTTTAGTATAAAAATTTATTGTTTTATTACAATTAACATTAAAAATAAGGAAGTGAAATGGTATCCCAAATAATCACTATTTATTGAAATTCTTCATTATAAAAAAACTAGCTATTACCCACGACTTTGTCCATGTGGAAATTTTAATGTATATGTATGAGAAAAGACCTCGGCATCTTGCTCTTCAATCAATACCTAAGCTTCATTAATGATTAGGTCTTTGTGAGTGCCATCCAGCCTATGCACGATATCTTCTGATAAAATGTCCTTGTATTTATCCCACAGCTGGAAGGGGTTTCATATTCCGTAAGTGCTCACTAAAATTGCAAACAGGTCATTGTGAGCAAAATGACAACGCTGCCAATCACTGCCTGGTTGCTGCGGATGTCCTGTAGGCTGCAGTTTAACGCTTCTAATGCATGCTTGTGTGACATTGTGCACTCGTCCCATAATGCACTGCTGCAAAAGGACTCCCCAGCCGCTGTTTTTGGTAATGTTGCAATGTTGGTGTATCTTTGCTTGCAAGTGGCAATGTGGAAACAGAATATGTCGCCCGGCCACCGTTAAGCAAAGTTGCAGCAATGCCTGAGGAAACTACAGCCAGGACTATATTGAGATCCTTGCAGAGTTGGGCTATTAGAAGATTCAAATCAAGTCCATATTTCTTTGAAATCAAGTCTATTTTATTTATAGATCGAGAATGATATAACTACAACAGTATAGTACACATAATTTTTAAACTTTTAATTAAAATGAAAATACAGTTGTCAACAATAAGAACAAACTGCGCATGAGTGAATTTTCTACACCAATTGGGGTAACGCAATACAGATTAGAAATTTTTAATTTCCTCCATTCTGTTTTATTTTAATTTAAAAGTACTTCAAAATGAATCCGAAAGATCGATTAATTAACAATGTTTAATTTTAAATGCATCAAACACTAAGAAAACAAACAGAATTGTTTGAAATAATCGGTTGAAAACATGTTAAACCTAACCTCATTAGCGTGGGGGGAAAAAAGACTGAAGCCTTATTCATTGGGCAGTGGAGAAATAAAAAGATTTTTGGTGGAAAAGTTATTTTTTAATTAATAAAAAATTTAACTACTCACTTTACCAGAATAAACAGTGGCCTATGTCCTATTCCAGACTATAATCTATCTCTGTGCTAAATTTCATCCAATTCCATTCAGCCGTTCTGGCGTGATTGACTAACAAACAGAGGTAAACAAAAAAATGTATCGCCTAAGCATACGACAGCTCTTGCTATTTGTGCATGCGCAATTTGAAGTTTTTGTGCATGAACGGATAAGTGTTTTACGCATGCAAGAAACGTTGTGAGAAAATAATTACAATCGCAATTATAAAACCCCTTTTTTAATTTTGATATGATTTCAATATATTAAAACCTTCTCCAATAAATGCCGTACAAAATTATACAAATATCCCCAAAATTAGTTAAATATTTCTGGAGTTTTTCGAGTTCAAACATACAGACTCTTTCAGGAGAATTCATTTTATACTATGTATAGATAATGAGAACAGTGAACAGGAGATGAAAAAGCTGTGCTGTATAGATTTAATATAAGTGCAAGTAACTGAAATAGTTGGATATTGTATAAAGCCATACAAAAAGTTTTATCTTTAGATTATAGACTAGAGAGAAGCTTAAGCATCTCTTAAAACAAATTAATCAAACAGCTAATTTAATCAAATTAATCAAACAGCCCCCCATTTTTTTGAAGTCTTAGAAATCAGCAATCTCTTAAAATCACTTGTGCAATTTTTTATACAAAACTACCCATCAGGAATGATAGATTAGTTTAATGGAAGGAGTAATATCATAATCATTAAGTGGCACAGAATTGTACTATCTCTACAAAGAAGAAAGGAAAAAAAATTCTTCTGGTATAACTTGTAAAAATGCTAAAGCTATCTGTTTGTGGTCTTCCCCCTACAAATAAATTTTATGATACAGCCATATCTAGTGAAAATGAAATGAAATCCTACATTTAATTAGCAAGGCTATATGTTGACACATATAAAACTTAATTTTTTTCTACTATTTCAAATTAATGCAATAAAATAATATTTCATTGACATTTTTTATACATTAAATTCCTTATTTCTGTCTCTCTGAAAATAAAGCATATTTAATCACGATGACAATATGACTGCTGATTTGAACTGCACTTGTTTGTTACAGTAATAAGTTACTTTCAAAGATTTACTACAGCTTAAAATTATGAATAGAATTTCACTATTCATATTCAAGAGGGGAGGGGATCTGATAAGTAAATATTATGCAATTCAACTGGATACTTAAATATAGAGATGTTAGCAATAAGCATATTAACCAACAGATACAATAAACAATTTCAAACATATTAGAATAAGCATGTGATCAATTTAATGAAATGATTAAAAAATGTAGGCATACTTTTATAAGATTATGAAAATAAAAAAAAAAGCATTTACATCATTTTCATATAAATAGAAGAAAAATGTCTTACTTTTTTGCCTTTATCGTGGATAAGCTTTTCAGTGTCTTTTAACATCTCTTGCTTCCAAAGATCAAAGAAATAGTTTGGATCTGTATAGAACTTTAAGCCATCTCTTCCATCTTCCCTATAAAATCAATAAGACATTTTGAAAAACAAATATTAATTTTAAAAAAGGAACATGGTAAATATTGCTAGGAAAAAATATAACATAAAAATAAAAATAAGAATTTTGGGATAATTATTTTCACAATCTCCATGATACATTGCTAAAAAATGCTAGCTGTTGCCAAATATTGTGGCAAAATCTCAGGGCATTATATATATGTGTATGTATGTATGTATGTAAAAATAAACAAGTACCAGAAATTTTAATTACCTATAAGGATTTAATTTGTCTAATGGAGGTGGCTTCCCACATCTTTTATAAATCTCGAGCATTGCAGCAGGCATTGAGCAGCGAGACACTACTTGCTGATCGAAAACAATGGAGCTCTTAAATGCTTTTCGCATATGAATGTCTTGCAAAGACACTGGAATAAAAGAATGAAATTTTTAATGAAGACAGTAATCAATATATCAGTAGATTTTGTAACACTGCATGCATTTATTTACAATTATTCACCACACAAAAATTTTCAACACATAAATCATAAATATGTTAAAGTCAAATACAAAAATATAGAATCATGCTGCATTATTTCCATTTAAATCACCTATAATGCTAAATACTAAAATTCCTAAAATTAGAATATTATAAAAATAATATTGCTATCATCAGGGGTGTTTGTGGGACCCCAAAAAATCCCCTGAAACTTTTACGGACTTACTACCGGCATTTTGGAGTTTCGAGAAGGGGGGGGGGAGAAATGAAAAATTACAATTATGAAGTATTGAATGACCTAATTATAAAAGTTCAATGAATTACTTTTTTTGCAAAATTAATAACCATAAATTTTCAAACATATAAACTACTACATTTTATGCAAATATTTTAAATTACCTGAATTAATTCTTTTTAAAAAAATTATCTAATTTCTGCTGCTTTTTTTTTTATTTTCTGATGTTTGTGGGCTTGTCTTTCTTTTGTGGTGAACTTCATAATTGCAGGAAGGTTGACTTTTATTTTCCTCACTTACAGTTGAAGAAATTTCCTCGAGAACTGCACATGCAGAGGTAGAAGCAGTTTGCTTTTCTGCTAATGTAGAAGGTTTTTCAGAGACTTTTATAGGTGACTCATCTGAAATACATGTTTTTAAGTCCTCTTGATATGTTTTCCAACTTCTGTTCATATTCAGTAAGAGATCTTTGTGAATTGGATCAGTCATTGGATTTTTTGAACCATATTTTTCACATGAGGTTTCTTTAGAAGCCATTAAATCATATTTAATAGTCTGCACTGCATCTAGGGAATCAATCTTAAGAGAGGTTCTATAGTCAGTGACAAGTGTATCCATTAAGTTGAATGCACTTTCCACTAATGGGCCATGGAAGCAGCTAAGGCAGGCTTTGACCAATTTAGCCAATGTAGGATACTTATAATCATTTGTGAAATCATCTTTTAAATTAAAAACTTTAGACCAATATTTATCAATTGTACACTTGACTTGATTTCCACTTTCATCAGATGTGTAGAGCATTTCTTTGGTGATATCAATATCACTCTGGTATAACCTTATTTCAGCTTCTACTTTTGACTTTTCATTATCACTAAAAATATGGGACATAAAAGATGATAATTTTTCAAAAGCTAATATTGTACTGGTTTTACCTCTTAGCTCTGGATCTAATGCTGTAAAACTAAATAGATATGAATTTTTAAGGGGTAATTTCTGTTTCATATGCTGAAATTTCTAAATGAAATTCTCTTGCGTACATAAATAAAAAAATATTTCAATAAGCGAAACGAAAAATTTACACGTGCATCAATAAATGAAACGAAAATTTTACACAGCGGAGAAAAAAAAGTTGCGAAGCGATCAATGACAAATAGCTAATACGGCGAAAAATCCCCCTTCTCTACTTATTGGCGCCACGCCAGGAGAGATAAGACCTTTGAACCCAGAGTCACGTTATCGCACATCTGGTCGAACGAAGTCTCCCCCTTTTTTTTCTGCCGCGCCTACTTGCCGAAAAGAATCCAGAAGAGAATGTCCGAGAACCGGGGGAATGAGTCATAACTCGCAATAAGGAAAGAACAAAAAAGAAGTTTTTTTCCCCCTTTTCACGCATTATCACTGCCTTTGGAGAAAGAAAGGAAAAGTTTTCACCACACACACTGACCTTGCGTTTTCTGCTTTGAAAAGCAAACAAAATTACCCAGATCAAAATAAATAATTCATTATTATTCCTACTTCCTTTTGAACGACGATCCCCGGAAATTCCGGGGATCGAAGTTCAAAATCCCCGGAGCACAAACACCCCTGTATCATTATAATGCTCATAATTTTAATTTTGATGAAACCAACTTCAATTCCTCTTGATTAACAAAGAAAGTATATCCCTCAATTAAGTTAAATGTCATACACATTATCTTAAAGGAACCTAATGCAATCTAAGAATGAAATATATTTTGTTTTTAAAAGTATCTTTTTATAATTATTTTGTACTTGTGTATTAACTGCACACAAGCAAATGATCACAAAAAGAATAAAAAAAAATGTCATGTTTATTACAAAGAGTGATTTAATTAATGTTAGTCACTGCTACAATTTGATAATGTTTACCAATGGCATGTGGCTAACCTTAAAGTTTAACAATGACATGCAATTAAACCAAAAGTTCAATAATAACATGCAGTTAATACACAAGTAGCAATTAATTTGTTCAAAAACTTTCCTAATTTTTGAGCAATTTCTGGGAGTAAGAGGATTTTTTCTAATTCTTCCTTATATAGAAATTATATGCATTGGTTAACCAATAAATTTGGAAACACAATGAAGGATAGTAAAGGAGTAAATAACTGTATCTCGAAAATCCAAGACTATTTCGACTACATTTAAATAACCAAATCTTGTACAAGTAACTTTAAAATTATTTAAGGAATGTAAAAATTATTTAAAGGAAGCATCAATTTTTATCAGTAAAGAAGATTATTGCAATATTCTCAGAACTGGTAGAACTGTATTATAATAAATGCAAACGCATAATTTGTATGAGTAATAAAAATAAAAGTTTTAGGACAATTAAATCTAAGAACAGCATATAAATTCATGTTATTTTTTAATAAAAATATTATTAATCTATGACAAGTCATATCTTAACAAAATACACATATCTTATTGCTTCCCATCTTTGGTTTATATCTTCATATTTCAGAGGGGGGGGGCGATTTTCTATCTTCCACCTTCCCCTCCCTTTGTTACACACAATTTCTTTATAGCAATGAACATTTTTCTCATATGTTTCTCTCATATATGAAATTAAAAATTATATCCACTTGCAAATTTATTCATATTCCTTTCTAATTTTTTTTTTTTTTTCAAAAATGGAATTATGAACTAAAACTCCCAAAGTGGATTTACAAATAAATTTTAAAACAAATTTGTTTTAATCTTTTCAAACAAGGATAAAAAGAATAGATCAATTAATAAGATTGATCATAAAGCAATAGATCAATAAGCAAAACAATATATTATATATAAGGCACAGTTTTTCTTAATATGGTAATTTTTTTAAAGTAAGATTGAAGAGTAATATTAATTCAGGTAACAAAGACTGTTACTGTTTATTTTTTTAATTAATTTATTTATTTTTCCTCTTTTAAGTTTTGTTCTTATTTATTTATTTTCAAATTTTTACTAGTTCTAAAAACATAATAAGCAATCAAAACAAAGGAAATAATATAGCATGCTATTACAAAGATTAATAATTTCATGCAATAATATGCACTATTTTTTTTTTTTTTTTTTTTTTTTTTTGCTTTATATTCAAATAAAAACAGTTTGAGAGCAAGCAAACTCGTTACTTTTTACCAAATAAAAGACAGTCTTAAGCATACTTTCTAGAATGACAAAACTACAAATTAGAACATTTTTTAAAAAAATACATCATTTATAAAAATATGGACAAGAGTTAATTAATATAATAAAATCTCTCAAAAGCATTATATCACCTTCTTCTACATTGGAATCCAACTGAGTTACTTTAACAGCAAGTCGGTCAATTCGGCCTTGCAGGGATTGTGTCCTTGCAGCAATAGACGTGGACTCCTTGAAGAGAGTTGTGAAAATGTTTTCTGCATGTTTTGACAAGGATGATAACTGCCGAATAACATTAGCCAGTGTTCCATTAGTCACACATTCCAGCTCATTGGGAATATCAATAGCCAAGGCACCGCGGTTATCTACTGGAAGAGTATTGCGGCACACATGGACAGGCTGGATGAGTCTTTGTAAGAAAGGCATTTTGTTGCTAAGACACCTGTAATGAAATTTGTGAAAGTTTAAGAAAAAGTAAAACAAAGATATCATTTTGCAGTAGTTAAATACCATTAAAAATGTAATCATCTTAAATTAATATCACAATTTAAGATTCATTGTTAAGTTTCAGAATTTAAAAATATCAAGTGATACAGAACTATTTATTAAAGGAAAATCAAACTATCCTTTACCACTTAAAGAATAAAATAATAAACAATAGATAAAAAGACAGCATGTAATTCTTTTATTACTATCAAGAAACCATGTAATACATCTGTTTCCGAAATTCAATGCATTCCCTGTTTTTAAATTTTTATTTAAAATTCAGACTAACTATATAACAAAATAAAATTATCAATAATAAGGAATTTGCTAAGAATCATTTATTTTTGAAATGAACATGAGCAAATGAATTATTTTTAGGAAACAAATATTTTAAAGAATACCATTTTCATGATCTGTTACAAGTATAATTAAAATTGTATTTTAATTTATTTTACTACATATAAGTTTACTGGTAATTACTTAACACAATTTATATAAGCTTTATATCAAACACAAAGTAAATATTTAAAAACATTAACCTTTTTCTTTATGAATAACACCAAATGTTACAATAAGATAATTTTTTATTAGCAGGTACATATGCCGAGTCAAAATGTCATTAAAATTCCCTTATCTCTGAATATATCTGTTGAGTCTTAAAATTATGGAGCAGGGGATACCTGGGTGTAGTGGGACCTTTCACTTAGTAACCTTATGTAATGCTCAGAAGCTATTATAAGATTATAAAATCTAACCTATTTTATTCCTAAGTCTACAAATGTTTAAAAAAATGTCACCCTAACTCAGAAAATTAAATAATGTACATGGTTCATACATTTGAACTATTATGGCTATGAATAAAAGTTAATCCATTTAACTTTTTTTTACCAAAGTTTTTTTTTATTTATTTATTTTTAGTTGTTGTTTAATTGCTTCAATTTAAACAATACTTATATTTTGGATAAATATAACAAATATTTTTTATATCTAAAATCAATAGATAAAAAAATTATACATATAATGATATCCTGATTTTCTTTTTTATTTAAAAATAATATTTGTCAAACACTCAACACCACTTTCTATCAGCGGCAAGAACCACAAAATTCAAAAGTGTAGAGCCATGTAACATTATCTTACATTATGGAAAGTGCAAGTGATAATTCAATTTTAAATAGGAAATGAAATGACTAATAAAAAAATAAAAAGCACTCTATGTGGTTTTCTTCATAAAAGTCAGAGACAAGAAACTCAAAAATACTTTGACCACAAAGCATATATTTATTTCAAGGTTAAAATCTTCATATTTAATGGAAAACTTTAATCTTTAAATTACAGCTAAATTGAGTGGAATTCAATATATAACAAATATTTTCTTCAAATTTATAAATTAATAATGTTTATATATTTTAACTGTCATTCCTTATTTATTTTTTCCCCATATCTAAAAGTAATAGACTTCTTGTATATTTATTAGCAAGGTAAGACTGGAAATATCTGTACTGTGAGCAACCATAAATTACAAAAACTTATATAATGTACTACTAACAATACAATTCATTAGATTACTAAAATATTTAAATCCTAATGATTTCAGTTTGCATTTCAAAACTAATTAAAATATAAACTATCATCACTAAGGAAACTATCTTTCTTATATTTCTTAATTAATTACTCTATTTAGTACCTATGATTACTTTGTTACTAAAAAAACATTTTTATAGCAAAGAAAAGGAAATTTTTAAAGAAAACAATTAAATATTTAGTAATGTGATATAAAAAATGACACTTAATTTAATATCTACAATGCTATCAATAAGTATCTACAAATACTTTCTTAATATTTATATGTTATAAGAAAACAACCAAGCTAAAAAATAAAAGGAAGAATTAAAAGAAAAAAAATAACACCTGTAAAAATGTTATTTGCTATTAACAAATTTCAATAAAAATCAACTGTTTTTAAGAACAAATTTATATTTGATATTTTCAATCACTATTTATATTTTGTATTTTCAATCTCAAATATAAATAAATATTTTTTTTCTGCAGCTCTCTGTAATCATATTACTTGTCTATAAAAATATGACAACCTCTACAGTAATTAATGGATTAAGATTTTAACATCACAATAAATAATTTAGACCACAAATAAAATTAAAAAAAGGAATAATTAGAATGGACAAAAATAATAAAGTTTAAAATTAAAAAATAGACTTATGCATAATCCTACATACATATTAGGTATAGTCGTACAAATTTAGATTATTTTTAAAACAATCTATAATAAATTGAAATAATATACATCAATTAGAAAACAATAATTCAAATCTATGTATAGATATTTTTCATTTAATAACTACACAAAATGCACATAAAAATTTCAAACAATTTATGCCAAAAAAACTTAAGAAAGTAATTTGACCATATTTACAGACAAATGGACTATAAAATGACAGACTTATTTTTTATCGTGAAAAATAAGTGAAAGATTAATAAAAATTAAATGATTTTAAATTGTCAACAGTTTATAATGAATTTCAGCATAACAATATATGTAAGAGACCAAATGCCTTTCTTGTCACAAATAAAAATTGTTTTTCACATATATTTTCGAAAGTTATCATTAAAAAAATAGCATTATTTTTTAACTATTAAAAATATAATGAAAATTCACACATTAAAATAGATATATATATATTTTTAAATTCTTCCTTTGTACTATTCAATATTTTAAATTAAAAACCTACTTAATGATTTCATTTGAATTGAACCTTTTAAGAATTAACGTTTCAAAATTCGATGAACTTTTGAGAGTATTCAAAATGGATATACATTAGGAAAATCTACATGTTCATTCTTTTTAAAAAAACACATCAAAAATAAGAAACCTATTTATGGTATGATTAATTATAACTGTTAAATTTCGTTTGGTGATCAAAAGCGTTTAAATATTCTTCTAAAACTACTTACACAGTAAATTTCTGCCATTTAAAACAATAAAATATCTTCAGAAAATACCATAATGCATTCAGTTTCAAAAAAATTCACGAGTCTAATAGAATGATGTCAACACTGCCAAAAAAAAATTCCCGATAGTAAAAACAAAGACAAAAATGTAATACACGCCTAAAATCAAAGACTCTAATCTCATCAGCTACACTGGATTTTGATGGGAAGGATTCCCGGTTTCACTTCACTCACTTTATATCGCATTAATTTGCACTTGAAGAGCGGATGTACTAATCAGTCTTATGCTGGACGATCACGGTAGTAGAAATCTGACTTCTGTCAACACCTGCTATTTTCTCCACCGTCATTTATAAAAATTCACAAAATAATATTCAAAGCGATGTTTTTGTGATGATGATTCTATGCATGATAATCGAGATCTAAAGGATCTTTCTTATCAATCATTCTGAAGCATACCACGATATGGCCATAAGTAAACAAATGCAACTACGTTCCTCTAATTCATAACTAAAATATGGCTGTCATGACGTCAATGTTGCTATCTGTTGCCATTTAGAGCTTAAAAAACTTTAAAACTTGTCTTAAAGCAGGATTACTTAAAAAATATGGCAGCAAAAATGTTTCACAAAGCAAAAAAATATATATATTATTATTATACTTCAAATTTTGAATTTATTATCAGCGTCCATAATTTTTTCCTCTCAAAATCTTGGAGTGAAATGCTGAATCACAGGATCATTTAGAAAGGGGAATGACATCATCCACATGAGTCATTTTATGGATTTTCCACTGATGAATATATGGATGTGATTCAAATTTCCAGTCAGATTTTTTTAATGAGTAATAGAATGGCAATAATTGAGCACCGCTAATTCAATGAAAATCTTGCAATATCAGATCAGAATTTAATTTAAATATATCTTTTAATTTCACATAGAAAAGATATTTAATTATTCGTGTAGAAATATTTGAAAAGGAGAAAATTTTTCCTATAAATTACAAAAAGCCAATGCTTTAAATCAGTGAAAAATCAGTAAAAGTGATCTCCCAAAAATATTGGCATACCCTCTCATTAAAGTGTTGTCACCGCCATCCTGCATAAAATTTTGGACATGGATTAGTCTTTCGCATGAATTTTTCATTTTCGCACTTTTACTGAATGCGACTACTGACGATTAATTCCCGACATACAATTTTGATACTCAAAAATCAAATTTGTGTTTTAAATACATGTTTTTTTAACCGACTGAAACCAAATTTTGACACAAAACTATAAAATTAAAATCAATTTTGATACATTAAATCTTTGCGTTTTTCAGCTATCGCATTTGAATGCTTGTGAAAACAAAAAGTCAAAACGGATGTAATTCCAAATTTGACATGTATCAGCACTTTAGATTTTAAATCTGGGTACTTAATTTTGTCTATCTAACTCTCCTAGTTTTATAGTGACCAACAGAGGCGGCAGCAGAGATTTGCAGATGGGGGGAGAGGAGGGCAAGAAAAATCCGACAGGGGGACAAGCACAATATCTCTAATTTGGCTTCAAAATAAATCATAATAAAAAAAATTTCGTTTAATTAAAAAAAATCAAATATCATTTAGCTTCTTTTTTTATTCAGATGCTGATCCTTTCTTTCATTGTTAAAACTTTACAAAGGTATTTGTAAAAAAGTGTTATCAGTTTCTTTTACTGACTATCGAAAAATTGTCAATATTTGAGTCTATTTCTTAATGAGACTCTTCAGATTTAATTTCTCTGAGATCCGATTTTAGAAAAAATATGGTTATATTCCATTCTAGATTGTAGTATATAGATAGAACCATATGCCCCAAAAGGACGTGTCATGTAAAATAAACAAATGCATACTCTTACTATTTTATATCAGAAGCTGATGATTTTATTAGATTGTTGAAACAAAAAGTTTTATAAAACGGAACTTTTTTAGAAGTCTAGATTGATATAGATTGATATTTTCACTAAAAATCGATTGTTCTGCGTGGTCCAATATCAAACATATTTGTTAAGTAAGGATTACAACAACCAGCGGGAATTCAGGTGTGTTTTGAATCCGAGCAGAATAAGTTCGTGTACTCAACAAAAATGTACTGTAGTTCGGACACGAACAATGTAGAATGCGGAAAAGATACAGTGATATTGTTTCTTAAGAAGGCTGGAGAAAATATTTTGTAAATATATGTACAAACTTACCATTTTATGTAAGATATGAAAATTATTCTTATGAAAAATGGACTGCTTAAACGTTGGATTCCCCATCTGTTTATTTTTCAATATATAAAAATTATGCTTAAAAAAACCAATGCATCTTATTTTTAAAAAAATTAGATTTTGAATACGAATTCACCTATCTTCATATTTAGGCAATGCTTTCAAATGGTTAAGTACTTTTTTAATTCAAAGATATCACGAACCATTATTCCTCCCAAAAAGTGAGTTTTATCCCCTCTTCCATTGCTTTTTCTTAATCTCTTCGTATAATCTCTTCGTTTGACTCGCATATGAAATTATTGCATTTTTAATTTTAAATCTGCAATTAAGTGAAAGTATTAAGTAATTTAAAATACAAAAATCACTTGAAAACACACCATTACCTCAAATACCCATATATTATTCTAGGGATTAAAATAATAATAATTGTAACATAAATAAGATCAGCCATCTAATTAGGAAGTTAAGTAAATTGATATGCCGAGGGGCTAATGTGTTATTTATGAATATTCTATGAATAACTATTTTAATCATCTTTTCATCTTTATTGATTTTTATTCAAAGTCTACTAAAAATTTAGAAGCATCTGAAATTATACATCTTTTGCCACGAATAGTAATTGAAAGAAAAAAAACGATACGTTCCCCTATTACATAGTCATAATATTGAATGCAGAGTCTAAAGAATTTAGGTAGTAATTTATTTAACAAATTTAGTGTATACTTGGATAAATTCTTTTAGTGTAGTTAAAAAGCTACCATACAACAAATATTTTTTTTCCCGTCATTTGCAGTCAGTAATATTTTTTTAGTGTAATATTTATAGCCTGATAAATTAAATTTCAAAAGAAAACAAATATTTTAATGTTAAATAAACTTAATTTACAATTATAAAATTTACTTACTCCAGTGACTTATAATGAATTCACATAATTTGGCTGCAGCAAAATAACTCTTTTTAGCATGCATATTCACAAGTATCAAAAGAGTGCTTTATTAATCAAGTGCGTTTTATTAAATTTAATTTAACCATTAATTAGATTTCAATCAGACGATTCTCATAGTGAAATGAATAAAATAAATTTATCAATTCGTTATCAGGGAAGTAACAATTAGATGAATAAGATGACTATTAATTTTAGAACTTGAATTTGATGTTGTTGTTGTTTTGGATTTTTGACACAGCGAAGTGGAAGCATGTTTTGCAGCGACATCTGCTGCTCCATTTCCAACAATGCCCACGTGACTTGGTACCCAGCTAAATATAATATTAAATCCCTTTTCCTTAAGAGTTCGTAAAAGAGACAACACCTCAATGGCAATCGGATGCATTCGATTATTGTAGTTGGATAATGTCTCCAATGATGAATGAACTTGAATTTGAATGATGAATTATGGAAAGCAACTCTATCGTCCTATTCATGAATAATATAAAAGCATCAATTTCTCTATTAATTCCACTGGCAGGTAATCGAAGTGCCCGATGAAAACAATTTTCTTTTCTCCATAATCTATGATAAAATCTCAGCCGATGTACAAATATTAGTTGGGGAAAATGTGACGTTTTATTCACTTGCCAACTTATTGATTATTATACTAAATATATTTTAAATTATACGCTGAATGAACATTATAACATTTAAATCAGATGACTGAGAATTTGGATTTAATGTCGTCGACATCCATTCGCATTGAATTCTTAGCCGATCGATCAAAATTTTTTGACAAAATGCGACATCTTATGTCTTATTCACATGTCATCTTGTCGGTTATATTTCCAAAAGTAGTGCAAATTAAAAGCTTGATGAACGGCATTAGACTCAAATGTCTGAAAATATTTTATATAGTTCTGGACATTCATCACATTCAGTTCATAGTCGTGTAGAAATATTTGAAAAGGAGAAAATTTTTCCTATAAATTACAAAAAGCCAATGCTTTAAATCAGTGAAAAATCAGTAAAAGTGATCTCCCAAAAATATTGGCATACCCTCTCATTAAAGTGTTGTCACCGCCATCCTGCATAAAATTTTGGACATGGATTAGTCTTTCGCATGAATTTTTCATTTTCGCACTTTTACTGAATGCGACTACTGACGATTAATTCCCGACATACAATTTTGATACTCAAAAATCAAATTTGTGTTTTAAATACATGTTTTTTTAACCGACTGAAACCAAATTTTGACACAAAACTATAAAATTAAAATCAATTTTGATACATTAAATCTTTGCGTTTTTCAGCTATCGCATTTGAATGCTTGTGAAAACAAAAAGTCAAAACGGATGTAATTCCAAATTTGACATGTATCAGCACTTTAGATTTTAAATCTGGGTACTTAATTTTGTCTATCTAACTCTCCTAGTTTTATAGTGACCAACAGAGGCGGCAGCAGAGATTTGCAGATGGGGGGAGAGGAGGGCAAGAAAAATCCGACAGGGGGACAAGCACAATATCTCTAATTTGGCTTCAAAATAAATCATAATAAAAAAAATTTCGTTTAATTAAAAAAAATCAAATATCATTTAGCTTCTTTTTTTATTCAGATGCTGATCCTTTCTTTCATTGTTAAAACTTTACAAAGGTATTTGTAAAAAAGTGTTATCAGTTTCTTTTACTGACTATCGAAAAATTGTCAATATTTGAGTCTATTTCTTAATGAGACTCTTCAGATTTAATTTCTCTGAGATCCGATTTTAGAAAAAATATGGTTATATTCCATTCTAGATTGTAGTATATAGATAGAACCATATGCCCCAAAAGGACGTGTCATGTAAAATAAACAAATGCATACTCTTACTATTTTATATCAGAAGCTGATGATTTTATTAGATTGTTGAAACAAAAAGTTTTATAAAACGGAACTTTTTTAGAAGTCTAGATTGATATAGATTGATATTTTCACTAAAAATCGATTGTTCTGCGTGGTCCAATATCAAACATATTTGTTAAGTAAGGATTACAACAACCAGCGGGAATTCAGGTGTGTTTTGAATCCGAGCAGAATAAGTTCGTGTACTCAACAAAAATGTACTGTAGTTCGGACACGAACAATGTAGAATGCGGAAAAGATACAGTGATATTGTTTCTTAAGAAGGCTGGAGAAAATATTTTGTAAATATATGTACAAACTTACCATTTTATGTAAGATATGAAAATTATTCTTATGAAAAATGGACTGCTTAAACGTTGGATTCCCCATCTGTTTATTTTTCAATATATAAAAATTATGCTTAAAAAAACCAATGCATCTTATTTTTAAAAAAATTAGATTTTGAATACGAATTCACCTATCTTCATATTTAGGCAATGCTTTCAAATGGTTAAGTACTTTTTTAATTCAAAGATATCACGAACCATTATTCCTCCCAAAAAGTGAGTTTTATCCCCTCTTCCATTGCTTTTTCTTAATCTCTTCGTATAATCTCTTCGTTTGACTCGCATATGAAATTATTGCATTTTTAATTTTAAATCTGCAATTAAGTGAAAGTATTAAGTAATTTAAAATACAAAAATCACTTGAAAACACACCATTACCTCAAATACCCATATATTATTCTAGGGATTAAAATAATAATAATTGTAACATAAATAAGATCAGCCATCTAATTAGGAAGTTAAGTAAATTGATATGCCGAGGGGCTAATGTGTTATTTATGAATATTCTATGAATAACTATTTTAATCATCTTTTCATCTTTATTGATTTTTATTCAAAGTCTACTAAAAATTTAGAAGCATCTGAAATTATACATCTTTTGCCACGAATAGTAATTGAAAGAAAAAAAACGATACGTTCCCCTATTACATAGTCATAATATTGAATGCAGAGTCTAAAGAATTTAGGTAGTAATTTATTTAACAAATTTAGTGTATACTTGGATAAATTCTTTTAGTGTAGTTAAAAAGCTACCATACAACAAATATTTTTTTTCCCGTCATTTGCAGTCAGTAATATTTTTTTAGTGTAATATTTATAGCCTGATAAATTAAATTTCAAAAGAAAACAAATATTTTAATGTTAAATAAACTTAATTTACAATTATAAAATTTACTTACTCCAGTGACTTATAATGAATTCACATAATTTGGCTGCAGCAAAATAACTCTTTTTAGCATGCATATTCACAAGTATCAAAAGAGTGCTTTATTAATCAAGTGCGTTTTATTAAATTTAATTTAACCATTAATTAGATTTCAATCAGACGATTCTCATAGTGAAATGAATAAAATAAATTTATCAATTCGTTATCAGGGAAGTAACAATTAGATGAATAAGATGACTATTAATTTTAGAACTTGAATTTGATGTTGTTGTTGTTTTGGATTTTTGACACAGCGAAGTGGAAGCATGTTTTGCAGCGACATCTGCTGCTCCATTTCCAACAATGCCCACGTGACTTGGTACCCAGCTAAATATAATATTAAATCCCTTTTCCTTAAGAGTTCGTAAAAGAGACAACACCTCAATGGCAATCGGATGCATTCGATTATTGTAGTTGGATAATGTCTCCAATGATGAATGAACTTGAATTTGAATGATGAATTATGGAAAGCAACTCTATCGTCCTATTCATGAATAATATAAAAGCATCAATTTCTCTATTAATTCCACTGGCAGGTAATCGAAGTGCCCGATGAAAACAATTTTCTTTTCTCCATAATCTATGATAAAATCTCAGCCGATGTACAAATATTAGTTGGGGAAAATGTGACGTTTTATTCACTTGCCAACTTATTGATTATTATACTAAATATATTTTAAATTATACGCTGAATGAACATTATAACATTTAAATCAGATGACTGAGAATTTGGATTTAATGTCGTCGACATCCATTCGCATTGAATTCTTAGCCGATCGATCAAAATTTTTTGACAAAATGCGACATCTTATGTCTTATTCACATGTCATCTTGTCGGTTATATTTCCAAAAGTAGTGCAAATTAAAAGCTTGATGAACGGCATTAGACTCAAATGTCTGAAAATATTTTATATAGTTCTGGACATTCATCACATTCAGTTCATAGTCGTGTAGAAATATTTGAAAAGGAGAAAATTTTTCCTATAAATTACAAAAAGCCAATGCTTTAAATCAGTGAAAAATCAGTAAAAGTGATCTCCCAAAAATATTGGCATACCCTCTCATTAAAGTGTTGTCACCGCCATCCTGCATAAAATTTTGGACATGGATTAGTCTTTCGCATGAATTTTTCATTTTCGCACTTTTACTGAATGCGACTACTGACGATTAATTCCCGACATACAATTTTGATACTCAAAAATCAAATTTGTGTTTTAAATACATGTTTTTTTAACCGACTGAAACCAAATTTTGACACAAAACTATAAAATTAAAATCAATTTTGATACATTAAATCTTTGCGTTTTTCAGCTATCGCATTTGAATGCTTGTGAAAACAAAAAGTCAAAACGGATGTAATTCCAAATTTGACATGTATCAGCACTTTAGATTTTAAATCTGGGTACTTAATTTTGTCTATCTAACTCTCCTAGTTTTATAGTGACCAACAGAGGCGGCAGCAGAGATTTGCAGATGGGGGGAGAGGAGGGCAAGAAAAATCCGACAGGGGGACAAGCACAATATCTCTAATTTGGCTTCAAAATAAATCATAATAAAAAAAATTTCGTTTAATTAAAAAAAATCAAATATCATTTAGCTTCTTTTTTTATTCAGATGCTGATCCTTTCTTTCATTGTTAAAACTTTACAAAGGTATTTGTAAAAAAGTGTTATCAGTTTCTTTTACTGACTATCGAAAAATTGTCAATATTTGAGTCTATTTCTTAATGAGACTCTTCAGATTTAATTTCTCTGAGATCCGATTTTAGAAAAAATATGGTTATATTCCATTCTAGATTGTAGTATATAGATAGAACCATATGCCCCAAAAGGACGTGTCATGTAAAATAAACAAATGCATACTCTTACTATTTTATATCAGAAGCTGATGATTTTATTAGATTGTTGAAACAAAAAGTTTTATAAAACGGAACTTTTTTAGAAGTCTAGATTGATATAGATTGATATTTTCACTAAAAATCGATTGTTCTGCGTGGTCCAATATCAAACATATTTGTTAAGTAAGGATTACAACAACCAGCGGGAATTCAGGTGTGTTTTGAATCCGAGCAGAATAAGTTCGTGTACTCAACAAAAATGTACTGTAGTTCGGACACGAACAATGTAGAATGCGGAAAAGATACAGTGATATTGTTTCTTAAGAAGGCTGGAGAAAATATTTTGTAAATATATGTACAAACTTACCATTTTATGTAAGATATGAAAATTATTCTTATGAAAAATGGACTGCTTAAACGTTGGATTCCCCATCTGTTTATTTTTCAATATATAAAAATTATGCTTAAAAAAACCAATGCATCTTATTTTTAAAAAAATTAGATTTTGAATACGAATTCACCTATCTTCATATTTAGGCAATGCTTTCAAATGGTTAAGTACTTTTTTAATTCAAAGATATCACGAACCATTATTCCTCCCAAAAAGTGAGTTTTATCCCCTCTTCCATTGCTTTTTCTTAATCTCTTCGTATAATCTCTTCGTTTGACTCGCATATGAAATTATTGCATTTTTAATTTTAAATCTGCAATTAAGTGAAAGTATTAAGTAATTTAAAATACAAAAATCACTTGAAAACACACCATTACCTCAAATACCCATATATTATTCTAGGGATTAAAATAATAATAATTGTAACATAAATAAGATCAGCCATCTAATTAGGAAGTTAAGTAAATTGATATGCCGAGGGGCTAATGTGTTATTTATGAATATTCTATGAATAACTATTTTAATCATCTTTTCATCTTTATTGATTTTTATTCAAAGTCTACTAAAAATTTAGAAGCATCTGAAATTATACATCTTTTGCCACGAATAGTAATTGAAAGAAAAAAAACGATACGTTCCCCTATTACATAGTCATAATATTGAATGCAGAGTCTAAAGAATTTAGGTAGTAATTTATTTAACAAATTTAGTGTATACTTGGATAAATTCTTTTAGTGTAGTTAAAAAGCTACCATACAACAAATATTTTTTTTCCCGTCATTTGCAGTCAGTAATATTTTTTTAGTGTAATATTTATAGCCTGATAAATTAAATTTCAAAAGAAAACAAATATTTTAATGTTAAATAAACTTAATTTACAATTATAAAATTTACTTACTCCAGTGACTTATAATGAATTCACATAATTTGGCTGCAGCAAAATAACTCTTTTTAGCATGCATATTCACAAGTATCAAAAGAGTGCTTTATTAATCAAGTGCGTTTTATTAAATTTAATTTAACCATTAATTAGATTTCAATCAGACGATTCTCATAGTGAAATGAATAAAATAAATTTATCAATTCGTTATCAGGGAAGTAACAATTAGATGAATAAGATGACTATTAATTTTAGAACTTGAATTTGATGTTGTTGTTGTTTTGGATTTTTGACACAGCGAAGTGGAAGCATGTTTTGCAGCGACATCTGCTGCTCCATTTCCAACAATGCCCACGTGACTTGGTACCCAGCTAAATATAATATTAAATCCCTTTTCCTTAAGAGTTCGTAAAAGAGACAACACCTCAATGGCAATCGGATGCATTCGATTATTGTAGTTGGATAATGTCTCCAATGATGAATGAACTTGAATTTGAATGATGAATTATGGAAAGCAACTCTATCGTCCTATTCATGAATAATATAAAAGCATCAATTTCTCTATTAATTCCACTGGCAGGTAATCGAAGTGCCCGATGAAAACAATTTTCTTTTCTCCATAATCTATGATAAAATCTCAGCCGATGTACAAATATTAGTTGGGGAAAATGTGACGTTTTATTCACTTGCCAACTTATTGATTATTATACTAAATATATTTTAAATTATACGCTGAATGAACATTATAACATTTAAATCAGATGACTGAGAATTTGGATTTAATGTCGTCGACATCCATTCGCATTGAATTCTTAGCCGATCGATCAAAATTTTTTGACAAAATGCGACATCTTATGTCTTATTCACATGTCATCTTGTCGGTTATATTTCCAAAAGTAGTGCAAATTAAAAGCTTGATGAACGGCATTAGACTCAAATGTCTGAAAATATTTTATATAGTTCTGGACATTCATCACATTCAGTTCATAGTCGGCCGTCCAAAAAATTGTCAACCGAATGAGATATCTTATTTACTTGTTGAATATATTGCCAAATATAGTGCAAATTATAAGCTAAATGACTGACATTCGGTCAAATGTCTAAATATCTGCACAATTAACATCTTTGACGCTCACCGCATTAAATTCATAGTCGGCCGATCAAAAATTGACAGCAAAATGAGACTATCACCTTGTCGCAATCTTATTCACTTACCTTGTCGGTTACACTGCCAAAAGTGTACAATAAGATAGAATTTGCTTCTGCCACTAACTCTGCAGTTTAGTTTAGTTATATTAACGTCCCGTTTGAAGCAACACTAGGGCTATTTTGGGGCGGACCTTGTAATTTTGAACCGCGGTCAGATGATGAGGGCGACACCTGAGCTGGCACGTCCCTCTCCACACCACACCAGCGGGAGGACCCACTAACTCTCCAATCAACGTTCTTACACTTTAACGGAATCGCTTATCGGTGCATTCTTATTTAGTAAAGCATTGATGTTTTGATTTAATTTTATAAGATAGTATTTGAAATTAATTTTTTTCTATATTCTTCTATTTTTGACGAGATTTTTACAATCAACTTCTGTATTTAAAAAAAAAAACGATACCATGTGACAAAAAGAATGCCTATTTATTTTAAATGACATCTAACTCTTTGTTTCAGCTGTAAATACATAAAATATGAAGTACAAATGTGCAATTTTATGTTAGGATAGGTAAAAATATTTATTTATTGCAAATGAAGGATTCAGTGCATATAATCAGTAAACTTTTGACTCCCTTCGTTTGTAGTTTACAATTTTTATTATTTCATATTGGATAACAAAATATACCATATATTCCAGAATCAAAGAGTAATTATCAATCGTCAAGTAACATAAAATGTTTTTGAACAGATATTATTTATCAGAGCTAAAATATTCAATATAGCAAAATCTTATGATTGATTCTTCCCAGATGGGATTTTTTCTGTTGTTAAATGAATATTCAAATTCGAAAAAAATTGCAATGTTTTTAATTATTGAACTAAAGAAAAACAAATTATAATTGTTTTTTAAATCCCTGCTAGTAACTTAAACTACAAAAGCAGATTAATATTAAATCCTGCGACCTTCTCGTCCAAATAACTGCAGAACTGAGAGATACAAGCACAGTTTGGTAATTTAAAAATCTTTTTTATTTATTTATGAATGAACATTAGTTACTGTTTGTGCATCACAAATGTATAACACGAGGCTTACAGAAGCTTGAAAATATAAGTTTGGGATGTGTAACAACAATGGGAGGCTTGATGAAGTTAACATATTAAACAATTCAATGCGCATACAAAACAGGTCTCTTAAAAAAAAATAGATAAAATTAAGGAAGGAAAAAAAAATCGCTATTAATGAGCTTCAGTAAATAGAGAGTAAAATTATAGTATAGTAAACTTCAAGAGTAAATAGAGCTAAATATCAAAAATCTGCTTAGACACAAATACGATCCGTGCATCAGATTTATGGTTGCAGAGCCCCCAAGAACTTGAAAAAGGACTATTAAAAATGTTAAATTCAATATTTAAGTAAAAAACAGTTCACAATAAATCAAACTTTTTGATTTTTAACTAAACTATCATTTTCTTTTCTTTATATTTTATGCAGACTGTAATTTACGGAAACCTATAGCACAGGAAATAAAAATGAGCCTTTGAAATTTAATACTACTAAAAATCATTTTATCGAAACTTTAATTTAGACACGTATTTTATTTATATTTTACTAACCACTTTGGCCAAAGAGTCAATTTAACTCTTGACTCTGAATTTTTATAAGTTTTTTTCACTTTATTTTTTAAGTAAGTGAAGATAATAGGTTTTGAATACTGCAAATTTGATTGAAATTTTGATTCCAAATAATTTTTAAACAGGAGGCTGGGGATATAATGGTCAAATAACTCCTTTTTCAAAGAGCTATTTAAATTAATTCATAGAGATTAATGGTATGTACATGTCACATATACATACCATACATCAAAGGGTTAATCGGTTGTATTGACCTGTATTTAATTTCGATTAAATGTCTTAGGTATAAGTTGACGATTTTGATTATTGAAACAAAAGTGTCTTTGAAAGAATCAATGATATAAATTCTTGACGACATTAATGTTTTTTTAATGGTCTTACATCTTTTATACACTTCCTATACATTTCTTAATAGATTCAATTCCCATGACACCATAGTGCCATTAAAAATATAACTATTAGGGAAATGTATTTTTACCTTCTGATTTTAACTGAGCAAATAATTAAATAAATTTTTCTTCAGTTTTCAATTATGAGAATATCAATCCCGTTGATGAAATAATGAAACGGTTTGAATTTCACTGGAACAATGATACGCTTTATTAAAACAAAAAACAAAAAATGCAAAAAAAAAAAAAAAAAATGCAAAAAGAAAAATCAATTTTTAAAAATTGACAAAATTTAGCACGATAATCTAGCTGGAACGACTAACTATAATCACTTGAATTTTAAAGTGGTATAAAAATTATGTTTGTGCATTAATATGCTCGGAAATTACCACGCTAAATGCAAAAAATTGCACTAAATTTAAAATTAATTAGATTTCTAATTTTAAAACTCAATGCGAGGTGCCCATTTTTGCATAATAAAATTCATTTGTGCAAAATTTGGGATTCTAAGTGAAACTACTCTACCTCTAGAACACCAATACACATTTTTTCCTTTTTACCTTGAGATTCTTTCCTATATACTCATACATAGTCCGTTCATATTGATGCGACCACGGCCTAGTTTTCACATCAACGTTAAATAACCAATCGCTAAAGTCACGTGTTATCAGCAAATTTGGTGGATATATAAAATGTGTTGTAGACATTCAGAAAACATTTCAGTTCTTGCAGTCATGCAGAAACGGAGTGATTTATCCAACGTCCAAAATGGCATGATCATCGGGCAAGGGTGGGAGCATTTCCGAAACGGCCGATTTTGCAAACTGTTCGTGGGCTGCCGTGGTAAAAGTATACCATACATGGGAAAATGACACCATCCAAAATCAGCGAAGTGGCAAATGTGGTGCACAGCGGGCCATAAATGGCAGAAGTGAATGACAGCTGCGGAGATGCGTTCAGGTGAATAGATGTGCAACAGTTGAGGAACTGACCGCCCAGATGAACCAAGAGGTTACCAACAGTGTCTCCACAACGACGATTCAGCGAACGTTACTGCGTATGAGCCTCTGCAGAAGACGCCTGGTTAATGCACCTATACTGACTGCTGTTCATCGCCGACGAAGGCTGGAATTTGCACGCCAGTATCGCAACTAGAGTTCCACTGAGTGGAGACAGGTGGCTTTTTCCGATGAATACCGTTTTATGTTCCATCGGATAGATGAACGTTGACGTATACGGCGTGAAAGTTCTGAAAGCAAATACCCTGCAGCACATGGGATGCAACAACAACGGAAGGGTCCAAGCTGGAGGAGGAAACATTATGGTCTGGAGAATGTTTTCGTGGTATTCTCTGGGTACACTCATCATTGTGGAAGGCACGATGGATCAACACAAATATGCATCTATCTTTGCGGACCATGTTCACCCCTACATGCGAATTATGTTTCTTCAAGATGATGGCATCTACCAACCTGACAATGCTACGTGTCATAAAGCTCGCAGTGTACGTGCGTAGTTCGAAAAGCACCAAATGAGTTTACCGTACTCCCTTAGTCAACAAATTCCCCGAACTTGAACCCAATCGAGAATCTGTAAGATTACCTCGATCGGATTGTTCGCATCATGGATCCTCACCCGCGTAACCTAGCGCAGCTGGCCACGGCATGGGAGTTGCCATGGCTCAACATCCCAGTGAACACCTTAAGGAACCTAATTGACTCTCTTCCTGTATGTCTCGCTACTGTCCGCTCTACGAAAGAGGTGGATTTTGGCAGGTGGTCACATTAATGTGACTGGACCATATATGTGTATATTTCAAAAACTGCGCACAAACAATCAATATTCTTGAAAATTACTATTGAAACCAGCGGTAGAGGCATGCACGAAACTTTCTTGCTTACTTCTTTAAGAAGTTTTATCTCCACCCACATACAAAGAACTTAAGAAAGGTCCTGAACGCCAAGAGTATTGACATTTTTATTTTCCAAGTAATGGGTATGAGCGTTTTGTGCTCCTTAATATAGCGAAGAAAAAGGAGTATGCATTTTGGACGCCTTTTTATCCACCAATTTAAACAAAAATCCGACACAAAATTACAAACTTAATAAGAAAATCGGATTCTAAATTTCATTTGTCTAACTCATTGTATTTTTGAGTTATTGAGTACAGATTGACCAAATATACCAACCAACAGACTATGAAGGAAGGATTTGTTTCAGAATATGATATGAATCAACACTTGAGACGTTCAAACTGTGTAGCAAGATATTTTATACATAGTAGATATTTTGTCTATATATATCTTTGCATTTTGTAATTACCATAATCATTTGCGCTCGGGCAGATGGACAAACTTCCTATGGACGAATTTCGTTCAAAATTAAAAAATAAAATAAAATATCACGTACAAAATATTATTCGGAGTGTTTTTCAGTTGCCATTTTCACAGACATACATGTAGAAGCGGTTGTGACAATCTCCACGAGATGGCGCAGGCGGCGTCAGGGAGAACCCAAACTCTAGTGAATATGGAATGAGACGGGAGAGCGGGTGCTGGACTGTTCGGGTGGAAAGTCTGCGAACCGTTGTAGCACCATGAGGTGCTCACATTGTAACATGTATCAAAACTGTAAATATGTACAATAGTACCTATATTTAACCCTAGACACCGTTTCATAGTGAGTCCTTTCAGAGGATGGACACATTCGCTCCCAAATACATAATTCCAAAATCGCTCTTTTCAGACTCAAGAAGGTCTGAAATGTGGAGACTCGTTAAAATCTCGAGTTCTAAATTTTGATGATTACTCTCTCTATAGATACTTCGTATACGATTGTAAAAATTGCTATACTTTATGCAACATTATTTATTTTTAACTACAGGAAACGTTAAGAGTCGATATTTAGATCAAATGAAACGCGGCTCGGCACATAAATTCTCCTTAAATAACTTGCCGAAGGAAATAACAATTCTAAAAAAAAAGTCTTACGTTCTTTAAAACAAGACAGAAGTATGGAAATGCAAATCATGCCGCTTCCTTCCGATCCGGTTGGGTGTGTTTCTAAGTGTTAGATAAATACGATATATGAGCATCATTACAAAATGTGACTGACAGGAAACATAAACATCCGTACTTTGTTCTCTTTCGAGCATTATAAGGCACGATAAAAAAGGATTAATCTTGCCTTCTTAATTTCAAAGGTCATTTGATGTTCTGTTCCTCTGCTCAGTATCATGTTATTAAAAACTTGATGAGAGAAAAATGAAGCGAAAAAAAAAAAAAAATGAAAGGGGATTCGAATTTCTAATACGAAATATCGTTGTATACTACTGTTATATGCTTCATTCGTTTATTTTATTTTTAAAATTTGCTGTAGCGATATTGTGCATATATAAAATTATGTATTTAATGTTGTATGCATAAGCACAGTTCAAAAACAATGAAGAGTAATGTCATAAAATATAATTAATAATTTTAAATATTTATTAAAATCCGAGAAAAATATTTTATGGAAATAAAATTAAAAAGTTGATTTAAAAAAATTAAGTTAATGTAAAAATGATTTTTATGCGATAATATACTCTAAAATCATTAATGAAAAATGTTAAAATTTTGGTTCATTTTAATTAAAAATCCAATTAAATTTTTTAAATAACCTTTCTTAGTAAATATACACTATCGGAAAAGCAACTTTGTAGCAAATTAGTAATAGTATATCTAGGTCTGCTCTGCAGACAGATTTGAATGAATTTTTCATCATGCAAGTAGCAAATGTTTTATTGTTTTGTTAATTATCTCATTGTCTGATTTTCTTCTATTGTTGAAAGCAAAAGAAGAAAGATTTTGTTTAATATTTTGTAGTTTATGAAATGGATAAAAAAGAAACCTTGATGCTACAATATCGTGAAATTTAGAAGAAAAATGACTGGACATTATGCTCTTAATAGGGCTATAATATCATGGGATTATCTCCATTAGAAAGGTGCATATACATATTGAACGGAACATATATAAGACAATTAAAATAATATGGCTTTAAAGACTGTAGTTTGTTAGAATCATGATCATGAAGTTATGTTTATATGATTTAAATAAAATTAAATATAACCAATATTCTTGGCAAGCCAGCAGGTCATCAAAGGTGACTAGATCTCCTTCATTGGTTGAAAAAAACTCACTAGCATTATGTAACCTTACATTAATTAGGAGAATTAAAAATCTATGAAATTAAATGATACTGCTTACAATATTTAAAGCAGTATCTTAAAAAAAAGTATTTACACTTTAGACTGGCATATAAAATATTTTTGCTTTGTAATTATTTTGGAAGTTACTGGCTGATTAGTCTCCATTGCAGGAGTCCTTGTACACAAGCAAATCATATGATAGAAGTTATATCTAATGCTTTAATTGTAATAAAATATACTAAATTTTGCCATCGAACACCATTATCAACCGTGGCAATCAATTGGTCACCATAGCCTAGTAAATCTCTAGTCTGACAATCATTGTGAGTATAAGCAAGGTACACCTCTCTGCACAAAATATCTAATATTTTTTTAAAAAATGTAGTGCATATATAAGTTCATTTCAATATTTAAGCTAAGGCTTCTTAAGTTGTGAATTGGGACTGAAAGCAGGATCATGGGGGGGGGGGGGGAGTCTGAAATTTCTCACAAGGCCTGATTCTTCCACATTTGTAAGCAAATAAATTAAAAATAGAGGTCTGAATTAATGATTTTGCAAATAATTTAGTTAATTTATTCAGATATTAGTTATTATTTTATGCTTCATTCTTCTGTTTCTTTCTAGTTTTGAGATTGCAACAGAAAAATCTAAAAATTAAAAGCCAATGAATGAAACCTACAATATAATTTTTTAAATAAAATATTCCATTATATAAAACATATTTTTATTATATAAAAAGCACAAAGGGACCAGGTCCTTTAGACAATGTTAAAAAGGGAGAGAAATGCATTCAAGATACTTGTCAAAGTTTTATAAGATACTTTTAAAATGAGAACGCATATTCAATAAGATGCAGTATAGAGGAGAAAAGTAGGGCTTTTTATGTAGATTATTTCTATTTTTGATACTTATTTACAACATGCATATCTAAGAAACATTTTCTAAAAATGTAAAAAAAAAAAATGCAATTATTTTGTAGAATGTATCATTTCTAAACTAATAAAAAAAAACTATGTTTTAAATTAATTTATTTATCAACTTCATACACCTTATAATACAAGAAATCTCCCACCACAAACACTCAAAATCGTTGAAAGACTACGGCTAGAGCATAGTGCTCTGTTTGTGGGAGGAGATCCACAGGCAGCGCAATAAGAGGAACAAATGGTTTTCCTAAATATCCTTCACTTGCAGCAGGCTTGCACAACCTGAAAAGAAATTTAGAAGAAAATTTTATAGCAAGGATGTTATTACAAAGATGTTGAAAAATATTAAATTAAAAAATAATTGCTACAGTCACATGAAATGAAAAATAGTACTTAGAGATGAAAGACCATGACATAATACAGATAATGGCAGTTCATTTTCAATTAAAAATTAAAAATGGAATTTTTAAATACTATTCAAGATAATAAACAATGGCATTAAAAATATTTATAGAAAAATTGAGTTTACAACAAAAAATTGAATTAAAGCCATAAAAGATTATAGTTTAATAAATCCAAATTAATTGACTAAAAGGCCATATTAAAATGAATAATATTAGATGATGTGGAATTTAGTCTAAAAAATGCGTATATTTTCACAAAATTCTATACAAAAAATTAATATACAAAAAAAAAGTTAAAATTTAACTACTTACATTTGATCTCAATGTTAAAATTTGATAATATGCTAATCATAAGAATTTCAACAACAATTAATATTAAAAATTTAATAAAATAATAAACTATTTTGCTAAAAACATAACAAAATTAATACTGAAAATTTCAAAATGGCAATAATGAAACTATTATGAAATAACAGTTAAATATCACAATTTTAACTCCTTAAAATACGTTCAGAGACAACAAAATTACCTGTATACCATCGAGATTGTTCTAGATCAATGTTGCATAAAAGTACAAAAAAAGAATCGAATTTTAATTAATCAGTAATATAGTATGAAGCAAAAATGGCTCACCTTATTTAAATCAAGATACATAAGAATAAAAATTATTCCCTTATATTAAGAGTATACCTTAATTTTAAGATAAAAGTATAGCTTTATTGTGATCTAAATTGAACATTCAAAATATTATTCACTGATAGTCACTCAGTTTTCTACTTGGAAAGAACAACGCATCTTTAGATGTTACTCATAAATAGACTCATACTGTGATATCCTCATCAGAATAGCAGCATGGCAAAGATAGCCACGAGTTATCAATCAAAATAAGTGGTATTTGAACAGAACAATATCCAGAGAAATGGCAAATAGATCATTCCAGTTAAACATTTATAAAGTTTCTTTGAAGAGTTTTATACTAAGAGGCTGCATGAAGAATCAGCTTCTTCTGAAAACCATTTTGTGGGAAAATTGCTCTGAAGTGTATTTTCATTAATCTGACTATTTTTGCTTCAGTGTTTGGCACAATTGCTAAGTAGTTCATAATACTCTATACTTATATAACACTACACCAAATAAAAAACACAAATTTCATGGCATTACTACTTTGCTCTACTGATGATGTTTATGATTCGCTTTGGACAGCAATATGATTTTTTGCACCCCAGATTACCATATGCTAGCCATTTTATATAACTTCTTACAATACAATGCAAATTTTTTTTCACTGTGTTTTTGAAGTAACATTTCACAGGTGAATTTATATTTTTTAAAGCTTTTCACCTACAATTCGTACAGCACTTAATTTCCTTGTTTGTGAATCATTCCAAAGGCCTTTAAATATCTGGAAATCATTGATCAATCAACATCTAATAATTCTGCAAATTCTTAAATTTAACTTGAATCTTCATTGAGTAAGGCTTTTCCTTCCACAATTTCGAACTTAATTGGATGACTTGGTCATTCCATATCTTAAAATTACCTTTTTTCCCCCATACAATTAAAATATGTTCATATTAATCAAGCATAATCATCATAAGCTTCTAACAGCATCAGTTGATTTTCAGTAGCTCTTTTTTTAAAAAAAATGGAAACAAGCAATAACAAAAAGAGGCAAAGCTTTTTTGTTCTTTGTTGACACAAAACATATTAAACAATATAAAATAATATCTTTTATACAAATTTAAAATAATATTATTGATATTAAAATTAAATAAGATATTGGAAACTAAAACTATGTGATGATATTTTGCAATGAAAGTGACAATTATGATACAGTATAATTATGTTATGTGTTAAAAATATCTTAAAATTAATACATAATTTCAATACTTATAGGAATAAGTGTAAAATCAGTATTAATAAATATATTTCATTTGGACTTAAGCATTATTTACAATGAACATATATGATGAAATGTATGAAAATGTTTCAATTAAAAAGATGAAGATTTAACAGAATTCTTTTAACAGAACCTTTTTATTTTAGCTGGAATAATAAGAAAGATTCCAACAGTAATTTGGTAGCAGTCAGTAAATAGACCATACTATTTGTTTGTAATATACATATTGCTTATTTTAGTAATTAATACTTTTAACTAAAGAACATTTAGAAGCTAAAAATGTTTTAACAAAAAAATAATGAAAATTGAATGTCCATCCAAGAGAATTGTTTGATTTTTTTCATACCTTTAAAATATTAAAAACACCCCAAGATCTTAATTTATCATTCTGGAATTAGATGGGATGTTTAAATATTCTTTTTTTTATTACTTGATACTTTAATTAAAGGATTCACAATGGCAATTTCATTTTTGACAAATTTCAATTTGGTTCCTTCATTTTATGAATTATTTTCTTTTTCTGCAACTTATAATACACCTTATATTTTTATTTATTGAAAAATTTATTAAATTTTAATTTCTCATGAGAAAATAGATTATGAATGCAGGAGCTTGCAGATAAATTAGCAGAAAAATATCTGATGACAGATATAGCAATTAATGTAATTTCTCATAATATGCAATATACCTCCTCTCTATTTTTTTGTTAAATTAATTTCTCATTTTGAGGATATATTAGGACAGACCCAATAATTCTGAACCATGCTCAGCTGATAAGATTGATACCCAAGCTGACACAGTGCTCTCTCAAACTTTCATACTCAATAGTAGGAAGAGGTTAGATGTTAATGCATTTTACTTAGACATAAGATTGAGTTGCTATCATAAGACTGAATTTGGACTCAAATACAGGATAATTTTATTCCAAAAATGAGACTTCGCAAATTGCGAAGTACAGAAATTCTTGATTGTAGTGCATCACAGAAAAGGCAGATCAAGATAAATTATTATCATAACACAATAAAAATACGAAATGACTTACCTAACAAAATTATCAACAGCTAATCGTGGTTTTGTAGTAATGTAGATGATTTTACTCAAATGCTTACATCTTCGAAGGAATTTGAGAACAGGAAGAGCTGAAATAAATAATAAAAATAAGAAGTTTAATAATAATTACCAAAAAAAGAAGGGAAAAGATCCATATATTAGGATTTAAAAAATAAATATTTTTCGCCTTTACACTATCCATTTACAAAAATACTGAAAAATCAGTAGTAAGAATAATATCATTTTTATATAATTTCATTAGGAAGATATTAGTATATTCTTACAAATAATTACTTTGTATTCTAGGTTATAAGAATCCTGATATAATCAAGATTTCAAGGATTCAAATATTAGACCGAATTTTTAAATGATGCCATTCTTTCAATTTCAAATCAATAATTAGCACTGATAGTATTGCTGCATTTTAAAGCTGAGTTATACAAATTAATTACTTTTAACATAAATAAAAGGAGTTTGTTCACTTTGTTTGAAATGCTTAATTTAGTTTTATTAATGTTACATTTTGGAGCAGCACAAGGACTATTGTAAACATTTCAAAATTTTGTTGTTAGATGACGAGGACGACAGTCAAGATGGCATTTTCCTCTAAACTTTCTGTATCACACTAGTGGGCGGTAGGAATTTTGGCATCAGAATTCATGAACACCAGTACTACATACATGATTGTGTCTTTGGTGGAAATGGCTTTTCAAAATCTAGCTTTCAAGCCAATAAATCAAGATTTTATCACCAGGTCATCAACTGTGCTTTTAGATGCAATGAAACTGGATTTATTAATTTCGATATGTTTACTGATATTGCCGATAGTGCAGATGGAATCTTTTGTTATTGTTTTAAGCTTTTAGAAATAAATATTCCATTATTGATTTCTATAAAAAAAAGCTAATACATTTTATTAAAATCATTTTTTTTTCAGAATCACGAGGTTACATTAATATAAAAGACTATTAGGACTAATTATTATCATCAACCAGTTTAAAACAATTATAGAAAAAAAAGTATCACTTAAAACAATTATAGAATGCTTTATATAATTATAGAGGAGTGATAACATTTGTATTTAACATTTTATCAAATATTTAGCATAATTTAGAAAATTATTAAACAATGACATAAAGGTATAATGTGCGATAAAATGAAATATAAGACATATAAACACTAATTGTAACAAAAACATAAAAGTGACCAGACATTTTAAATTTGATCACTGACTATGCAGAAAAACATTTTCTGTTTGGAAAATACACCAACCAATCTATGCAAACAAATTGTCATCAAATTATGGATAAAAATTCAATGCAAAAATACAATTTTATAAAAGAACAATTTTTAATGAACAAATAGTTTATTAAGAAATTTAAATTAAAATATCAAATTCTTTAGATAACCATCACTACTATCAACAAACAAATTTGCAAAACCACAATTTTTTAATATCAAAAGATAGTTATATATCATTGCATTTAAAACCAATAATGTTGAAATGGTCAAAGATTTTGGCAATAATCTAAAGTTTCAAATGAGGGAAAACAGCGATTAAATTAATGATTAATTGCGGTTTTTCTTTAAAGTTTTCATTACTTACAAAGCTCTGCTCTTGCAGGACTAATTACAGCTATCAGATCCTCATGATATTGGAAGTCATTAATGTCATGTAAAACCGATTCAGGCATCTTGCATAAAAATTCAACATTTTCTATACCTATAATATTTATAAGCAATGTATGAGAAACAACTAAACAGTTTATAGTATCCAATATGCTACTAATTCTTGTATTAAGCATCAAATAATTTGTGATATGACATTTTAAATTATTAATTATTGTAAAGAGCTCTTTCTATATCTTTTTTTTTTAAATTTCCCACTTATAATATATTTTTTAATTAACTTTTAATATAATTTTAATTAACTTATATCTTCCATCAATTTTTTTACCACTGAATGTGAAGAAAAAAAATAAAAGATATAGAAAGAGCTCTTAAAGATTTAATACATACATACAAATTAAAGATATAATACATAAAATAATAATATATACAGGATGATTAGTAAAGTCCCTTTAAATTTCAAATGGAGTCTCATACAGTCAAAGTAATACAACCTATTGAAAAGTGATAATGCTGAATTTATTGAGACATGTTAGAGTGCTTCTAGTAGCTAAATAAGACGGGTATAAAAAAAAATTAAAGGAGATCAGTTAAAAGTCCAATTAGAAAAATGCATGCTATACCGTAATAAAAACATTAAAAAAAAAACATCATGGAGTTATCTGTAAAACTGGTGATGATATTTGAGATTCAAATTATAAACCTTTTATGACTTATTAAAAGAGTTACATTTAAATTGAAAAATGATCCTTATGTATTATCATACAATTTTTTTTGAGTTAAACAAAGGCAAATTGAAATTAAAGTATTCAAGAAAGTAAACAAAAAGAATAATTAAAAAAAATCTAAAAAATATATCCATGAAGTGAGACACCATAGATACATTTTTCAATTTTAGGACAAACACTTTTTCAAGTTTTCGAAAGTTCAAAATTTTAAATGCTAATATCTCTGTCAATTTTACAAATAACTTCATGAAGCTTTTTTTTTATGCTATAGGATACATTTTTCTAATTGGACTTCTTGGCCAAACTTTTTGAGTTATTTTTTATAATTCCTTTATTTTACCTTTGAATGTTTTGTAACCTATCTCAATAAATTTAGCATAGTCACTTTACTATACATTCATGTTACTTCCCAAGCTATACAAGATGCTACTTTCAATTTAAAGGTTTTAGAAGGACTTTTACCATATACGTAATAAGTCAATATCTGAAAACAGAAAAGCTTGATCAAATTGAAATTTACCAATTTATATCATAACTCCATTAAGGAAGAATATCACAGTGAAACTGGTTCATTAGCTGTTTGCTTGATATAAATTCTTAACAAAATATGTTGGTTGTTCTAAACAAATTAATATAAATCAATATGAATTATAAGTATCATAAACAGTGAAAGCAATAACAAAATTTCAAATATCCCAAAAAAGTGGACACAATTCCCTTTTGGCAGATTAATAAGCTTGATGATCAATTAGTATATTGATATAAAATTTTAGAATATTTATCATGCAGTTTGTATAGATAACAACAACCAGTAATAAGGTTGCAATAACGTCACATTGTATTGATGATGAATTAATAAATATGGTAATAGTTATTACTAGGTTAATACAGTTTTAATTTTTCATCTTAAAATTCTCATGATTTTCTGCTTATTATACAGAATAATAATAGTAAATTATTTCATTTCTTTTCTCATTAATCAGGTATCAAAATAAAGATAATTGTTCTCTAGAGATAATAATCCAGATCAATGTTTTAAATGGGAAGCAACAAATAAAATAAAAATTAAAAAGTGCCCATTTAAAATTGCTAAAATGTAAAATATTTTTTTAAAATTTAACAGCATGTTTAGAATTTTTATGAAAAATTAAAAGGCGATTTTTAAAAAAGATAAAATTACTATTTCTTTCTGAATTTAAGAGTCTCTATTACTGAACCTGTTAATTGGAATGTTTAATGGAAGTCATTCATCAAGGATCATCATCTGATAATTAAATGAGAGAGCACAAGGAAATATTTTTAATGAAATTTTTTTAAGAATTCAATTTTATTTATATATTAAAAAGTAGGTTTTTTTTTTTAAAAAAAAAACCTTTTTAATTGTTGTAACTGATTAATTGATTGTAATAATAAATAATAATGATTCCCAAATTTTTTCTCAAATCCACTACCAAGTAGCACCATTTATTGATTTATAATGAATCAAATCTTAATAAAATAAACCAATAATTTAAAAATAATATTGTAGTCATTGTAAATAAATACACAAAATTTCTAAACAATCTTAATTTTTTTTTTATTACAGCATATAAAGAAGTTAGAAAAGAATATGCTATAAAATTTTATATTTGGAAACATGAAATAAGCCAAATAAAATAAGTGCATAATAATACAATTTGAACACATTTCAAATGGATGTGCAACATAAGTGAAAGCAAAGTAGATTAATAAAATAAAATAAAAAATATCAACATCTTGCAGAATAACCAACAAACATAGTGAAAAAACAACAAACTTTTGAAATGGTTTGTTCTGAATAAAAATATTTTCTTTCACAGCTCAAAAAGTTAAAAAAATATCTAAAAGAAAACTATTGCTCTCACCACTCTTTGATGCATTAAATACAGCATCAGCAACATTTCTAAAGCAAGTATCCACACCAATACACTTCTTCACACGATTAGAAAAAACTAAACTTGCAGCCCCTAGAGAAATAGCACAGAAATTAGCATCTTTAAAATATTTTATAATAAAGGCATTAACAGGTGCAAATATTAATTTATTAATATTTAATACTTTAAAAAATACTTATTAATATTAAAAAAATATCAAATATTTATAAATGTTAAACATTTAACATGTTAAAATGCAACGTATCAAGGTTAAAAGAGCGATTCCATATATGAATAATATTTAATAAAATATCAATGTCAAAAATACTGAAAACATTTATTTGCACACATTTTTGCTTTTAGTTTCAATAAACTGTATGCATGCTTCAACTACATGACAAATCATTATGAAAAGAAATTAAAATTATCTTCATTTCACATTACAGGATATTAAACTTATTTTTTTAAGAAGCACTTAATGAATAAACGTGCATTCATAAATTCTCACCTATTCAAAAAAGTTATTTGCACTCCCTTTCCCGTAAGTATATAATTAGATTATAAGGCATATTTAAAAAGATAACAAAAATTCAAAATGATTGAGACAGTGAAAAATGATATAATTTATAACTGAATATAGAGAACAACAAGAGGGGGGGAAAAAACATGATTTATAATTAAAATTATCATCTTAAATACAGAATTTGTTTCTTCTTTAATGTCTTCATCTTAAATACAGTAATGCAGTCATATTTCTCAGGTTTCTTGTAACTGTGCATCTCTTCCTCGTTTCCCAGGCAAATTTAATTATAAATTAGCAGTCTGACAGTCATTAAACTAAAATTAATTTACATAAGGTTTGAAATATCTCCAAATCATTACTTTCTGCTTTATCAAAAGAATTACTGAATGTTTAAAATATTGTTTCAAAAGTAGATATGTTATCCAAAATTGAAGGATTTTATATTATAAATTCAAATTTAATTAAAAAACTACATCAAACTTCAAATTCATTTTTTTTTCAAAATTGGCAGTTAAAAACATTTTAAAATTTAATAATACAACAATTAAACAATAATTGATGATTACTAAAGGACTTTCTTCAATACTGACCTACACCACAGAAAATATCTAGAACGGACATTGAACTATGCATCCTACAGATTTTTTGTAAGGCACCATACAATGATGCCGCCACAGTGGTATTAGGCAAGAAGAAAGATTCTGGTGAAATAGATAATCGAAGATGATCCATTTGCTCTACAAGATGTTTATCTCCAAATAACAGCTCGCATGGATCTTCTTCAGGAGGTTTAAAGTTGTATTTTTGAGGCTTTTTATCTGAACTGTAAATATTTAAAATATACCTCAGTTCACTTTAAATATTGAATACAAACATTTTTAAATAATTGCAAATAAAAAATTGAAATTAGAAATTTTATTCTAAAAACAGAATTTTCCAGATTAGTTATATGACCTACAACTACTTTAGAATAAAAATATTTGTGATAAATAGAATAATAGTAGTAATAGAAATCAATTTCAATAAAGAAAAAAATATTCACACAGGGTCGAAAGTAGATTACTAATTGAGTTTTTAGTTTAATTAGACATTTTAAATAGTGCATTGAAGTAGTAAGAATTTCATCTGATAGCTGTTTGGCCTGGATTGTATTAAGAAAATTAATAATTTTTTAATAAACTCAAACATTTCAAACTGATTGCAAACCTTCTATTTTCTTAAACATAATTGTGACCTTACACATTTCAACCCTGAGCTGCAATTGTATGCAAAATTAAAAGGATTCCTTATTTTAGTGAATTTTTTTGAAAAGCACTTAAGAAGACGTAAAACTAATTTTTCCAAATGATGAGAATCTTGAACAATGAATGAAAAAAAGCATTTAATCATGAATAAATGCATTTAAAGCAACAGGCTTTATCAGTGCATGAGACAATTTTAAGAACTTCTTTAACTTATACATCTGAAAAAATTCCATATTTTTGAAACAGTGGAAACTAAATTCAAAAGTAAATTGTTAAAATCAATAATAACAAACATTTGGAGAGTGGAATTAATTGGAAAATCTCTGGAAGCAGAGGGGGGAGGGGATTAATATAATATACTGCCTTATATACAATTTATGGATAACTAAACCATGCATAGAGTCACAAGAAACAATGCAGGTTAATATTAGTCATTACAGCTATATTAAGTTCTTCAGCTGTATAAGGACTATGCAATTTGAACTTTCAAGAGCTACTGTTTTTAGAAAGTTACAAACAAGAAGTCTGTTAACAAGAAAACTGCTCTTTCTATTCCAAAGAAAGTCAAATACAGAATACAATTATTAAGGTTCACAGAATATCTACTATAAACCTGGGGTCAATTGAATAAGGCTATGTTTATCAGTGAACCCTTGTTAAATCACTCACTGATTTTCAACATATGTTCATCTGAGGAAAATGAAAATACCTTCTATCTGACTTTCAATATCCAAGAAAGAAATACCTATAACAGAAATAACCAGAAAGTTTGAATTAGCACCATGTTAAAAGAACGTAAAAATCATTGTGCCTCGTAGGAAGAGAGTTAATGTACTGGAGTCCTATTTTTAACTTTTAAAGGTACAGCTAGCTTTTTTTTTTTTTTTTTTACAAATTTTTTATTATATAAGGGGTTATTTGTTTCAGAAATATTTTGTAAAGTGAATATTCAATGGATGGTTATTCATACTAAAAGAATCCAATTCCAGAATAACAACATGTAAATTTATTCTATGCCATTCATGGAATGGTAATTGCAACTTGACATCCCTAATCTTAACTATCCAGTGTCCCAAATACACATCACTGGAGCTAATGTAACACACATTAATTCCAATATAAATGCATATTCTGATAACTACATAACTATAACAACAAATGACACCATCTATTAACTTATTTTCTATGTGTAATAATTTAACTTATGTTTTATATTTTCCAATATTGATGATCTTATGCAAAATTATGCTTGGGTAACATAATTATTAAATGATTTATCTCCTTAAAAATAAGGGCAGATTCAATTATATTATAAAATACGCAAATAGATATGAAAAAAAAAAAAATGGACTAGAAGATCTTAAATTTGAACACATATGCAACATATGAAAATGATTTCATATTCCTATAATTTGAGAGGAAAAATTATACAATTATTAAGATTATAAAAATCTAAATGAGAAATATTGCAAATTTTTATGCATGAAAAAAAAAAAAAAAAAAGGCAGAAAAATATACCTAGTTTACAGAAAACATGAAAATAATTATAAAAGTATAAAATGTTCCTTTACGCAAACAAATGTAAGTAATCCAAATTTAATAAAGATGTTTTTTTTTATTACAAAAATATATTCATAGAAATTAAAGCAAAGAGATTTTAATAATCTCTTTCTTTTTTACCAAGGAAACATTAAAGTGGCAATAAGGATTAAAATAATTTTTTAAAGGTGGGTACTGAAGTGAATATCAAATCAAAACTAGAAAACATTAAGTAGAAAAACAGATATATTAATATCAAAGAATACACCCTATATTTTATAAATAAATATAACATATTCAAATAAAAGTTTTGAATGCATATTTCAAGAGGGAGGGATGAGGAAATCACACACAAAGATAATTTTAATATTTTTTAGGCTAAATTAATATGAAGAGAAATAAGTCCAAATACCATGTTTGGAAATATAAAGATTTTAGATTGTAACTTTCACCACTTGCAGTAAAGTATTCACATAATTTTCTCTTCTCTTCTTCAAGTTCCTCCTATCAAGAAGAAACAGATTTTAATCAAATGGATATTGAATTACTATAACAGGATTTTAGAATTTCTCTAACATTATGAAATTTAAGATTTTTTTAATATCATATGCTTTTTTTAAATATTGTATTGATCATTAAATTATGCATTTTCAACAAAATATAAAGAACTAGCAGTTTTCTTCAGACATATACGGATACAAATTTTTAATTAAAATTTTAAAAATTCCTTTATTTAATTTTATGAAAATTATAATTCCTATTATTTAAATTTAAAAAAATAATCTAAATGATAATATTGTCACTCTTATATTTATTGTCAGTTATTTACCTATAAAATTTCAGCAAAATATTAATCATTTTATTATTTTTATGAATTATTTATAACACTGTATTTGCAATTATATAGGTCTGTGGTGACTGAAATATAAGGTTCAGCATTGGGACAGAAGAACTCCAGGTTTGAAACATGATTCAACTAAAGAGCCATTATTTAAGCAGATCTGGGACACATTAAATCCATAATATTAAAGGACAAACATCTTCCATGGATGTAGTGTAAAAGTTTGAAGTAAAGGTGTTGTTCTCATGAAGTGATGAGGATTTAAGAATACAAGGTCCTCTGTAAACAAGTGTTGATTCCAAAAAGATTGTTAGTTTACCTAAATTAAACATATGGAATTTGAAATTTTATAAAATAATCATTCCTTGCAATAATGATATAGCTGAAATTTAACAAGTTCAATAACATTTAACAGAAAAAAAAAAAGGGGGTTCAATAATGATTTTGTTTTTCTAAATTTGGAGAGAAATTTCGATTTCATTCTTGACTTCTTAAATTATTAGTAAGTTTGCATAAAATTCTTCTTCAATAGTGTAGTAGTTTTAGTAGTCTAAGGTATATTTAAAAACTAAAAATAAAGGCTACAATACAAAGTTTAAATACCTGTGATAATTGTCGAGGATGTATAGAAACAATTCCCATCAAATCACCATCCATGTTAGACTTCATTTTAACACTTTTCCAGAAACCCACATCATCATGGATGGTGGATGCAACCCAGGGTGAATTCCTAATATACCTCTCAAAATCCTGAAATTAATCACAGTGCTTAGTAAAAGAAAAGAAAACATTATCAAGAGCTTTTTTATCATTATTATTTATTGATTTTTCCAATACATGTTTATACAAAAATTCTCCAATAATAAATTCATTTTAGCAAATGCCATAAAAACTTTCTTAATGAATTTAGAAACTCATTTAATACTATGAGAGTGTAAGATGAACTTTTATTATTATTTTTTTTTTCAAGATAAAACTCTAAAGCAGCTCAATTATTTTCATTCTAATATTTTTTTGTGTGAATTTCATAGTAAAATAGTGATTATAAAAAATAAAAATAATTTACTCTCTGAAAAGCTTGTTAGAACAAATAACTGCTTAATGGCAAGCAAAAAGATGAGGAGAAGACAAATAGTTTCTATCAAACAGCTTTTATTTTTTTATTTTTCATCTTTTTACTTGATAAGAGAGAAAATATAAATTTAATAGCATTATGATATGATAAATTACTTTGTTTACAAATTTGAAACTAAATATGCTATAAAATAAAAATAGAAGTGAAATTCCTAATTTGTAACTAAAGTCCAAAGAAAATAATTCTTTCTTAATTTTAAGACTGGCACAAGGATGAGATTGAATGGTAAATATGAAAATGAATGAAAAAATAAAATTAGTTAAAATTTCATCATAACAAAAGCGTTGTTACAAATAGTGTATCAGATTAAATTAAAATAATTATGCAAATTAGAAAAAAAATGTATGAAAAAAATACTTTTTTAATCAGCATTATTAAAAAAGCAATTGCTGAAAAATGCCAAAACTTGTTTAATTTTTTATTAACTTTTGAACTCCGATAAATGACTCATCTCGCCTGCCATCTTGTTAAAAAAATAATTCGTATGTCAATTTTCATCAAGTATACATAAAAATTATATACTTGTATTCACTTTTATATAGAGATAAAATTATGGGTAATAACACCAGAAAACAGATTCATTTGAATTTAAAAAGTACCGAATAACATAGAGAATTCTTGATTAATAAAATAAATTAATTTATTATAAAATTTTATCCCAAATATACAAGATATAATAATAATATTTCACCTTTGCAAATTTTTTATGATTTTCTTTAATAATGACCAATTCTGAAGGTTCCACACAAATAATTTTTGACTTATCTAGAAAACAATAATAAACATTATTTACAAAAAAACAGCAAGAAAATTATTTATCACACAGAATTGCAACATTTATTGTGTGTATCTATATAAACACCCTCTGGCAATTAATTGGTTCATTGGGATTCATGTTTACTAAAAATTTCAATTAAATATTTTCTGAACTTGATCTTAATAGTTTCATCAACAAAATTGACTTATATTCCAAATTTGATACACAAATGGTTAGACTATTTTAAAAGCCTGACACCATTCTTTTTAAAGTGCTAAACATTCCTTTAATTTTTGGTCTATATTCTTATACTTACAATTATCTCTTCCCTAGAGGCATCCCAAAATGGGATAAGAAATTTCTGGCAGGGTGGTTGGTTCTTGCTGCCATGGTCAAAACAAAAATGGTCTGGCATATACAGTGCCAACATAATACACACATTCATCTTTATTATCTATAGAGATTAGTCACTTCAGGCAACTAGCTAGTTCACCAACTATAGTGGCTATATTTGATTTCAAATAAATCATTTTTAAATATAACTTAATGCCCATGATACCAACAAATTGTCTGACATTAATGCCATCTTATTTTAATTGCCTTATTTAAACTTTTTATTTTTCTTACATGAACTTTTCTAATGGGAAAAAAGTTCAATAACATCATGGCATTATTAAAAATGTAAATGTGCAGTTCATCTATCTTCTAAACCTCATGATTTTTATTTTATTCATCTTGTAAACTACACAGATATTTAAAAAATCTTTTTTAATTTTCAACAATGACAGAGAATCCTACAATCAAAATAGTTGTTGAAACTATAAAAATGTTTGAACATCAGAGAAACAATGTAACACATTGTTGGAAACTAGGCAAAAAACTATTTTCAAAAATTGCCAAAATTCAGCAAAAATTTGCAAGACTATTAAATTGGTATCATTAAAAAGACAATATAAAATTTTTTGAAACAGTGTAAAATTTATTTTTGTGTGATAATATTTTCAAAAGTTTTCATGGAAAATCTCGAGCATCTAAAAATCGAAAAGCAGAAATTTATTCAAAAGCAATTTTTTTTTCTGCTCAATTAAATAAATATTTAATCTTCCAATGTATGTTAAATTCAAATGTATTTACATTTAATCATCATGAAGAGAGTAATAAATGGAATTCTTTTAAATCTTGTTATGTTATTGAAATTAGATTCTATTTAAGTATTTAAATAACTATTTAATGGAAAATGATCTTTTCTTTAAGCTGAAATGATAAATAATCAAATTATTAAACAATTTCTAAGGTGATGTTGAACAAAACTTTAACTGCTTCATAAGATGATAAATACACAAGCATATATATTTACAGTAAAGCCTTACTTAACAAGCCCCTCTCAAAATGAGTGATTTACATAACAAACAAAACACACTATAAAAAAGTGCTTATTGTGTGCTGAAAGAATGATGATAAAATATTAGGACTTCACATGATGGATTGGTCTATTTCATTGTATGTTTGCTTGAAGAGAACACTAATGGAAGTTTTGGCTGGATAGCATTGTTGAATGTAGCTCT
Source organism: Argiope bruennichi (assembly GCF_947563725.1). NCBI lineage: Eukaryota > Metazoa > Arthropoda > Arachnida > Araneae > Araneidae > Argiope > Argiope bruennichi. Next base: position 67,020,836 of record NC_079154.1, read on the forward strand.
GAGGTGTTTGAACAAGTACCTGTGAAATCTTAATCAACAAAACTGTGTCTTTGACCTGATTATATGATAAGAAATGAATAACAATGATACTAATGAGTTGATGAAAGAACACAGAACTATCAAAGAATTTAAGGAACTGTATTCTGTATCAGAGCAAAACACTGCAGAAGAGATTTGGTCAGGAGAGGAAGAAATAACAGATTCAACAATAATATAAATAAAATGCCAAAAGAAAGGGAAATTATTGCATCATATGGTGAGAAGTATCAACATAATAAAGTAGCAATTACAAGCAATACAAATTTATTCGACCATAATGCTGTGTCTCCTTTTCATCAAATTTAGATGCAGAGCAAAAAAAAAAAAAAAAAAAAAAATCTAATTAGTTAACTGTGTTGCAAAAAAAGCCTGCATTATAAATAATATGAAGATCTATAATAGACATTTTATAAACAAACTAAATGCAAATTGATGCTTATATCACATTCTACTTTTTTAATGTATTGTAATCATGATATATATATATATATATATACATACAGGGTGATAAAAAAAAACTTCCTTTATATATGAAACCTTAGCGGCCTATCCACTCAATCAATCATACCAAAATTTCAGACATGGTTGTTTGAAGATATGGGCTGGAGATTGTGATGATTCTAAACAATGCAGAGCTCATGGTTGCGGTTATAGTGAGAGAATTTCGAATGGCAACACCCACTTTTCCCTTGTGCAAATTGATCAACGTATTGAAAAACCACAAATGGCATTGGAACGATTAGCGTGTGACGAAAATTGCTGGTGTAAAGCATTTGCAAAGAAGAGTATTATAAAGGACTAATGACAACACAAGAGAGGAGGAGCTTTGACGCACTTTGCATAATTCACAGGGTTAGACAGTAGCAGCACCATTCGCAGAACACCACGTGCAAAGCAGTGTCGGAAGAGTGTTTCTTCAGTCAGATGTTCGATTGTGCCAACAACCAAAATGTGAAGAAATTAGATCCACTTGCGATCGATCTTTATCCGGGCGACCATCTGTTCCAGTTGAAGTTGTTGCAGAAGTGCATAACACGATTACTGCAGATCCATCGCATACTGCAAGAAGTGTTGCTCGCAATTTGGATTTACAGAAAACCACAGTTCTCAGTCTTCTGCGCTCTGTTCTGTGGATGTTTCCTTATCGGTTTCAGCATGTCCAGATGTTGCAGTCTGTAGATGAAGAATTGCGTGTGGACTGCGCAAATTTTTTCCTCATAAGATATGATGAAGATGACAGATGGCCATTGTGGATAATATGGACGGATGACACACACTTCTCTTTAACTGGAAACATTAACACCAAGAACTGGGTTCAACTGGCTGACAAAACCCCTCAAGATGTGGCACCAGTGTTTTTACACGAAGCCAAAGTGACTGTGTGGTGCGGCATCGCTAGCACATTTGTTCTTGGTTCATACTTCTTCGAAGGGGTCAGTACCACAGGTTTGAAATCGTGCTCTGTCACAAATGCTTGGTATAAATCAATGTTGTAAAATTAAGTTATTCCTGAATTGCAGCAACGAAATGTCATTAGTGACATTGTATGAATGCAAGATGGCTCTCCTCTACATGTTGCCCAATGTATTCAACCAGTGCTGCAACAACACTTTGGTGACAGAGTCATCTCTCGTAACTTTGCAGTTTTTGTGGTCACCGCAATCCCCTGACCTCACTCCTATGGATTTCTGATTCTGGGGTTATCTGAAATCTAAGGTGTACACGCCTGGTCCACGAGATGTGTCAGAATTGCAAGATGCCATAACACATGAAGTTATGTGGATTCCACCTTTCATGTTATATTCGGCATTGTTGTCCACAATCTCCCGAATGCAATGCGTTGTCGCCTGCGGAGGTGAACACGATGAAAACCTGTAATTATAACTTTCCATTCCAATAAAAGCCTTTTTTCACTTTCCTCTCTGTGTTGTCATTAGTCCTTTATAATGCTGTTCTTTGCAAATGCTTTACGCCAAACTTTCGCCACACACTAATCGTTCCAACACCATCTATGGGTTTTCAATACACTGATCAATTTGTGCAAGGAAAGAGTGGGTATTGCCATCCGAAAATTTCAAAATTCTCTCACTGTAACCGTAATCTCTGCGTTGTTTAAAATTATCACAATCTTCAGCACATACCTTCAAACAACCATGTCCGAAATTTTGGTTCGATTAGTTGAGCGGATAGGCCGCTAGGGTTTCATATATAGGGGAAGTTTTTTTTCTTTCTTTGACCACTCTGTGTGTATATATATATATATAAATAATGACATTTAAAAATATAGCAATAACAATAAGGATCAAAATAAAACAATCATACAAAAATGAAATAAATTTTTAATTTAAAAAATTGTGTTGAATTGTATAATTTTCTTACCAGTCATTCAATCAATAGATATATAAGAAATCCAACAAGAAATTAAAATAAAACAAGAAATGCAAAAACATATTAAAATATATACAATACACATAAATAATTAAAATAAAATTCTCACCATTTGGATCTTCTAAATAAAAACCAACAGTCTTTGGATTTCCATCAATTCCAGTTCCAATGCTAAATTCATCCTGATTTCTATATGATTCTATGATTGGCTATAAAAATGACAAGCTGCATTTAATATTTATATAATGTTAAAAAAACAATAGGAATGATTTTAAAAGTTTAGTATTAAAAAAAATATTTACTGATGGAAGCATCAATTCTACAGGACACGGTAGCCTATCTGATCCAATTGTGATTGGTACTTTTGCTTGACGAAGTTTTTCTCCAAACATTCGAAGCACACTCAAGCTTTTGTTATATTTTTTCTATAAATAATAGTTTAAAAAATTAATAAATAATACAATTTTAGCAACTTTGCATGAGATAAAAACATTTTCATGCAATACTCTTTTATGAGTCTATAACCAAAAATATTAAAGGATTATTTGCATATATAAGTAGGTAGAGCATTTAATGTGCAAAATTTGAAAATGTTCTAAAGCAACACACACACACACAAAAAATGTATAAGTTAGCAGATTTAATCAGTGTTCAGTCACTAATTCTAAGCTAATCACAGATATAATTTATTTATACATCTTCAATGCACACATATAAATAAATTGTGTCTGTAGTATCATAGAATTGAACTGTTTTTAATATTCATTTTTTAAATTATTTCAAATAAGATAAAATAATATGTTAAGGATAATAATATAAAGAATGATAATATTAACCAATTTCAAGGAGGAAAAGGGGAAAAAAAGGGGGTATATAAAAACATTTTAACAAACAGGTTTTAACAAAGTAGTAAACAACAACAACAACAACAAAAAACATTTCAAATAAAATATGCTGCCATTTTTAACTTTCCGAAGCTTTATAGTAATAATTAAAAGCATATGCATATATCATCACTACAGTTTTCAAAACAAGAAAGTATATTAATTTAACACTGATATAGTTCCTTTATATAGACAAGTATTTAATGTTTTTTCAACTCTACAGTAAAATACCCTGAAACAATTTAATTATATATATATATATATATATATATATATATATATATCAATTTGCCAGGAAGCATGTAACCTTACTATTAATACTTCTTTTCTTTCACATAAACACAGTAAGGAAAAAAAAATTATTATAGAGCATGCAATGAAAAGTTATAATTTAATTAAAAATTAAGTATAATTTCTCAAAAGCAATATTTTGTTTCATAATGACATAATTTAACAATTTGAAAAAAAAAAAAAATGCTGTATTTCAAAATAAAAATCTTACAATAATTTGTTGATAAATTCTTTTAATTTTGCCATAACTTCAGTCAAAATTTCACAACTTATACAAATTTATGATTTCCCCTAGGTAATTGTTTATGCTGACTAGGGAAAATTCAAAAAAAGTATATACAATTGCCATTTTTTAAAAACATAAAACTTCTTAAATATAAATTAAGGATATAAATTGAAAAATGATGAAAAACACTTTTTTTAAGGAAAAAATTATTCCTAGAAAATAAATGAAAATATAACAAACAAATTTAACAGGACAGAATCTAAAGTTGTTCCTGGAGAATAAAAAACGTAGACATAAAAATAATTATTACTCTAGATATTTCTTAAAATTGCAATAAAAAAGGCAAAATATTTTACCTCAAGCTGTTTAGCATAAGTAAAATTCTTCAGAGGTGTAATTTTTTCATCCAATCTAAATAGGAAAAAAATTATAAATAAAAAGGTATATGTAATAATACCTATTTCAGCTATATACATGTAAACAATAAATACTTTAAATAAATGGCAAGGAACTAAATTTATATTTCATAAGGCATAAATTTTTGTTGTAAATAAATATAAATCACAAAGAAATTGCTATTATATATAAAAAAACAACAACTTAAAATTCAAGTGTATAATAAGTTTTTAATATTACTATTATTATCTTTGCAAGATACAAGTTAGAATAATACATAATTAACTATAATATGTTATCATTATGAAAAGAATGCTTGAATTATGGACATTAATAAAAAATGCAAACAACTTCACTATAATAATTTCATTCAGAAACTTAAGCAAATATTAAAAGAAAACCGTTTTTGTTTAAATATTGATATTCTGTATAAAATCTGTTACTAAAATAGAGACTCTAGTTTGAATTAAAAAATCAATATTAAAATATAATTTAATATTTCCAATCAGAAAATATTTTATTGATATACATTAATAGAGAGAATATAAAAATAAAGTTGTAATTTTCAATGAAATGCATTGATATATCAATTAATTAATGATTAATTTTATCATAAAAACTATATCTTATCTGTCTTACAGTAACTCATTTTACCAATATATGTACTTGCAAATTGTTTTATCAACTAGGGAAGTAGCCCAGATTCCATAAATCTTGAGCCAACAGGTTTGGTATAGTCAAGGAAATAATATATAAATATAATATAGCCAACTAAATATAATCGTATCAATATTGATGGTACAGATCCTACTAAACTTATACATAACAGCTTGACATGGCCAATAAGTTAGTACATAAATAACCAATTTGATAATTTTTGTTTTTATGACATATTTTTCTTTTAATGAACTTTCACCCAGTAAAAAAGTATGCATAAATGAAAAGACTTCAAATTTTTAATTGCAGAAAATATTTCAGTTTAGATGAAGAATAGACGAAAAGGACACATATAGATGAGTAAAATAGCACCATTACTTTTAAATTATGTATAAAAGCAACATAAGCTATAGAGAAGTAATGAAATTATTAATTATAATGTCACCTATAATAGGTAACTATTACTTTCAATGTAAAAAGAATTAATATATAATTTTTTAATATTAGAGCACTTCTAATTAAATTGTTCTATGAAACATTCAACTTATCAAACATTCAACGTTGAACACATTTCAACTTATTTTATTACAATAATCTATACATAGTATAAAATGAAGCCTCCGGAAAGCGTCTGTATGTTGAAACCTGAAAAACTCGAGAAATAACTAATTTTGGAGATATTTACACCATTTTGTAGAGCATTTATTGGGGAAGGTTTTAGTGTATTGAAGCCATATCAAAATAAAAAAAGGAATTTTATAATTGCGATTTTAATTATTTATCTACTAAAATCCGCGCATGCGTAAAGCAGCAATATCTGTGCTTTGCATTTATCCGTGCGTGAGCGGAAATCTCAAACTTCGCATATGTAAATAGCAAGAGCTGTGGTATTCATACGCGATACATTTTTTTTTTGTTTACGTCTGATTTTAAACAGCGATTCAAATCTCATTATCAACAAAAGAAGGAAATTCAACCTTGGCCGAAGCACAATAAATGTCAAAACGCTTCGTTTATTGTGCAATAATGAAAATGTAGAGGAAAGAAACGTTAGGTTAGCGAATATAACAGAGAAAGAATGTCCATACTTTATTCAAAGGAGTGTCTTCTGAGCGAAGTAACCGTCTCTCTTTAAATCGCACTGCAATTGAATTACAGACAGAATGAATCTCACCTGTCTGCTGACCTGTCTGCAGACATTTAAGTTTGAGACACAGGAGAAGTGAAAGAACAAACATTCCTGATATACGTTCCTGATATTTGATCCGAAAAGGAGTACTTTGCTCTGAATTTTGATCCATGTGTGGATTACACATGGATCAAATATCAAGGATGCCTCGGTTTTAATAGGAACAATGTCTATAGTCTGTCCATATTTTACAGCTTTAGGAACAGCTTTGAAATACATTCATTTTCGCCAAATAATAATTTATCGACAAATTTTTGCAAAATGGCGAGAACAGCAGCAATAGGGTAACGGTAACAAAAGTGACACCGAAAAATTGTCAACCTCGCAAGGCATAAAATGACTGTATATCAAAGCTTAGCCCAGCTTTAAAATGGAAAGATGTATCAAAAGGCATGTGCTATTTACAAGAGAAAATTGAAATCATTTTAACAGTCTAAATATGGAACAGAATTGATATGCAGTCATTTCCACCTAAAAAGTTTATCACCAAATTTTAGTGACATAGCTGAATGTGGCGCGAATGGCAGCAATAGCGTTTCTAATCTAAAGGCTCCGAGGAACACTGCAGCAAATCAACGGAAATATGGGACAAAAAAGTCAATAAATGCAGTAAAATAAAATGTATGCAAAAAGATTTAATCCAAAATAATGAAAGTAAGCAGAAGGAGTATGTGCAGCAGAAAAAAAAATCAAGGGAAATGGACAGGAAAGACTGAAATACAGTAGCACACAGTAACATAAAAGGCGGTCATGTAACACGAAAAAAAGCGCCACTGAAAAATGGCCAACCTTGCAAGGCGCCAAATGACTGTATATCAAAGCTTAGCCCTAAATATTTCTGCATATGTGCTATAAAAAATTGTTTTGTAGTTATTTTTGATGATTTCTAAATATCTTTTTCATCTCGCGACATTTCCAAGTCATATCGGGTTGAGGCTAAACTTAAGTCTAAAGCTAATTTTTCCTCTTAGGTGTTATGCCACGGGAAACGCTGAGGGACTGCTAAAGGATAATATTTTAGAAATATTAAAATTTGACTAAGTATGTCTATTAATTTTACAAAGAACTTAAATAAAGTATTCTGAAGTTTGTAGGCAAAGAATATAGAGAATAATTACTAGATTTAAAAAATTAAATGCAGACAATCAATTATCTCTCTATATAAAATGCTAACATACTGGCACAGAAATCACTCTTCTTATTTATTGTCGAAATATAAACAAACTGTTGGACAAATTTTAGACAGCTTTATTGGATATATTTACAGATGCAATGAACTGATTTGGTTTAATTAATTGATGGAGTTGCAAAATATTATTAAATTTTTAGGGAAAGATTCGTTGCAACATCAAAATGTCTATTTAGTCAGAGGACAGAAGTCACGAAATATGCTTCAAGTAGAAAGTTAAATCAAACTCAAAAAAAAGGCTAAATTGTTACCAGACGAATGATTGTTGATTTGTCAATGGAAATCACTGCTCAAATCTCCCAAAACCATTCTCACAAAAAAGACTTTGTATCTTTTTAAGATTCAAAAATTACCTATTTAATGAAATCAAATTCCTTTCTGTATAATTTTCTCTCTTCATTTTAATAATATTATTTAATTCAATTTGATACACAGTGTTTTTAAATGTTATATTGGAATTTAAACTTGTCCATAAAAACATTCAATCTCACGCTTTTGCCAATCATTACTTCATATTATTCCTATCACTACATCCATTTTTATTTCATAATATATGCACTTTTTAATTTGCTGTAAATTGATTAAATTTAATTCCTGTTTTTCAATTTGTATCAAATAATAAGGTGAATTTTTAAAAATATGTTCTATATTAATCATTTACATTCTAAAAAGTAAATAATTTAGGCAAACAAGTTGATCTCAAAAACTGGTTTGTATTTAATGTCTTAAATAACAGGAATAATTAAAAATAAACACAAGTAAAAAAAAAAGCTCAAAACTGAATTTACATAAAATTCTTCTTGGCAATCTGGAAGGCAAAGGTAGCTCTTTAATCTAGGCAGACAATCTAGGAAGGCAAAGCTCTTTTAATCTATGTTCAAGCTTTCAAACTCCATTCAATCTTTAAATGAAAATGATGAAATATTGCATATGGAAGTAAATATGTAAAAATGAAATGAGTTTTATGTATATAAAAAAACATTAACAATTAATATAAAACTCAAAAGAATTTATTTCAAAGTTTAAAATATGTAACTGAAAAACTTTGAAGTTTTTAACAAATGCCATAATACTGTGTCAACTGGCAAAAAAAAAAAAAAAAAAAGTATTTTAAACATATCTGGAAAAGTCAATTATTGCTTGCAATTATTTTTCTCTTAATTAAATACACACAATAACAATTTAATAAATAATTTAGCATTTAATTATTTTCAGCCACACTAAAAAAAATATTTTCTTAAATAACACTGAAAATTTTGAAATATTCAAAAATATAACAATTTAGAGTACTTCAATTATAACAATTAATTAGAATAAATTAAAATATACCATTTTTTTACATAATAAAGTCATAAAAGTTTTTTTTAAGTACATTATACATTTAGTAATGTTGAAGGTACTTGACCAGAAGGCATGAAATTAACAAAAACTTTCATTCAGTAAGGTTGATATACCTTGAATGGAAAAAGAAGAAAATCCCTCCCTTAAAATAACAAAAAAATATATTTACTTTACATAGTATACAAAAATTCATTAAAAAAATTATTATACATGTTATGAATATTAGAATAAAAAATTCAAAATCTAAAGAGTAGCTTCTTTAATGTCTTGATAAGGTAATGACAGTCATTTAGTAAATCGATTGATCACCACAAAAGTCAGTTTAATGATGAGAATCATCTTTGGAAAATAAAATAACTTCATTTATTTTAAATCGTGAAATAAAGATAAAACAGATTCTCTCACTTTTAAGAAAGAAATAATGCTAAAATGCATTCAAAAGAACTAAAGCTCATGCAGTTTCTAGAATTTTAAAAAGTTGATTACTTTTACATAATATTGCCCCCCCCCCAAATCATTCTGCTCCTTTATTTTCATTAAATTTCTTTTTTTAAAAAATCTGTATAACTTTAGCCCACATGCATTTAGTAATTAATATCATGCTGGGGAGGAGGAGGAGTTAGTGATTAAAAATTCACAAAACCTTTCAAAGCTTCTGACTTCTAAGCAACTGCAACTATCAAAAACTTGTTAGAACAAAAATTGTACATTTTGAAGTAATTGTATTCATAAATTTTTTATTTATGTTTCCACTTTGAATTGATAGAAAGTTATGGGGAAATACAAAATTTTATTACTCCCTATTTAAATTAGAAAATACATCTAAGAGTTCATCCAAGATTTTAAATTCTTTTATATACTAAACTGGGTTAGTTAAAATTTAATCAAAATTATTCTAGTTATCATGTTAACAAGATAACTAGTATAGAGCAACACATACACACACACACATGCTTTTGCATGGAGGGTAGATTTGAGTTCTAGGGACTATAATTGAGAATATTGGAAATTTTCTTAAAACCATATCATGAGAAGTATTAAAATAGGCAATCACCCTATAAGGAATCTATTTCTATATTTCTAGCTAATATTTCTGAATACAATTTTTTAATGCTTTTAAGCATGATTTTACATTACTAATTTATGTTATTGTGAACATTTAATTTAATGCAATCAAAGAACATCAGAATTTGTCTTATTTTAATTTATAGTTAAAATGAAGATAAAATAAATTCTTATGTCTAAAATGAGGAGAGTTGCATTATACCTCAATAAACAGTTTTGATTATGAACTGTCTTTCAAAATAAGTTATGTGTTCGAATTAATTTTGAACACAACAAAATATCAATATATATAAAATTCAAAACTTCAAAGAAAGATCTTGAATTTCAAAATGCTCTGTGCAAAATTTCAAGCTATTATTTGTTGCTTAGAAATCATGTGACCAAATTTAGTTTTCTTCTTGAAGTCTCAAAGATTATTATAATATACAAAACAAGGTTATGCTGATATGAATTTTAAACTTAATTAACATAAATCTTTTGTACTGGTTATGAATATAGTTTACTATTTATACATATTTATTAACTTAAAGTTCATAACAAAAAAAAAAAGAAAAAAAAAAAGAATCAAACCTTTTGACAATATCTTCTTGAGTAACATCTTGTGGTATAACTAGAGTAAAATTTTGAGGATCAGCTAACTCTGCTTCAATCCGAGGATCAGGAGATTTTTCATTTTGAGGTTCCTTAGGTTTTGCTGATTTTACAACTGATTCAGGAATTTCGGTAATATTCACTACAGAACTTTCTGTATGTTTATTTAAGGACTTTAAAAGTTCTTGAAATTTGGCTTCTGTCCTATATAATATTCGTCTGAAAAAAAACCCAAAAAACATAAGAAGAATGAAAAATATGCTTCTGAAATTAAATTACAATGTTACAAAGAAATCAGAGTTACAAGATAGAGTTTAGATCCAATAGCTATAACTAGCATTTTAACACAACCATCAGCATTATTAATGTAACTACTCACCAGCATTGTTTGATAATATTTTTTAAAAATGTATTAAAGAAAAAAATTTACAGATATAACATTAGTATCATTGAAAAACTTATCTTTTAAGTTTTAAAGCGGTATAAAAAAATTTCTTTTTGAAAAAATATAATCAAAAGTTAATAAAAAAATGATATTGTAATTTTTAATTAAAAATAAGCAAATGAGAATTTTGAAAAATCCTTTATAAGAAAGTGTCTATAATCCCCCCCCCCCAAAAAAAAATAACAACATGCAAAATTTGGTCAATCCAGGTCCAACAGTCTACCTTGCAGAATTTTTTGAATGATTTTTCATCATGCATGTTAAAATTTACAGACTACAGGCTAACATACATTTTCACATTTATAAGTAAATTTTTCTTTTTAGAAGAAATTTTGAAAAAATTGAAATAAACCATTTATACTCTGTGGTTTGATATTAATGGCATAATATCTTGTCCTTAATATCCAGGAAGTAAATAATAATGCCCAGGGTATGCTTTTTCTTATTTTACTTTAATGACATGAAGTAAAACCATTAGTATTTTTCATTTATGATAGTTCAAAGATTCAACCTAAATAAAAATATACTTCTCCTATAATACACCATTAGGTATTCACATTTTCAAAAAACTCTTCTGATGTTATATTCAAAATAATACTGACAGGCAAAATTAGTTATTCAATTTGAAAAATATGCTATCAATAAGTCCCATAACAGTTAATAATCATTTATACTAATGATATGCTTATTTTTTAAATATAAATTTTTTCTTATAGAGCCATTAAAATTAATTTATATAGCTGATTATTAAAAAATTACCAATTGAAAGAGACAGAGTGTAAAATTATATTTAAGACTCATATTTTGCTAATTTGCCATTCATATGAAATAACTGTGTTATTCTTTAAATATCAGAGAGTCTTATTATTCTTGTATTAAAAATTAGTTTTTACAGTGAATAACACAGTTCTTTAAAAAATTCATAAATGAAAATACATAATTTCGTTTACTTTAATCAAATTAACAACATTTTTTCGAAACCACTAGAAAGTTAATTTTAGGAAAAATCTTGCAATTTTAAGCTGCTGTGAGATGGCAGCCCCTTCTCCAAATTTCTATAACACTCGCGTTAAAGAATGTTTGGCAAAGCAGCGAATTTCATTCGTACAGGAGCACATACACTTCATATAACTGGTACTGAACATGCGCCCACTGGCCCAGAATTCGACATTCTGTCACTAGACCCCTATAAATCGCTAGTTTATTTAAAAATTTTCCATTCAAACAATTCTTCAAGACACATAGCTATTTCAGTAAAACACAGCTTTAGATTTAACTAATTCAATCAATGATTTAGGAATTATATATAAAAAAAGAATGCAACTATGTATAGTGTTTGATGAGGAATGTTCCATAAAAAGGATTCATAAACAAAAAAAATCTATACTAAAACAAGTAAATACCCATGTCTTGAACCTCTTAAATGGCGCAACGAATTCTGAGACGGAACATTAACAGAATGTTTATTTTTAAGTAAAAAACAATTAGAATTTCTTGTAAATCCCAAATTACGAATGGACAGCGCCATGTTGTTGTCACTCTACATGTGAGTTGAGTAGAACCAAAACAATGCATCCATTCCTTATATATTATAAATAATTTAATATTATGCAATATAATGAATTTATTTTATTATTTTGATTAATATTTTTGAAGAAAATGAAGTTAACTTTAGAGAAATTTGTATTATATGTAATATTATAGTGCAACATGTATTCAGCAAAAATAATTTTAAGAATTATTTTAGGAATAGGTTTACGAAAAATGTTTGCAACCGTAGTTCCAATAATCAGATTTGTTTACAAATATTAAATATTAGCTAATGTGTTGCTAAGAAGAAAAGTTTGCACGTATTTCTTTTAAATAAATTTGAAATGAAGCCAGTTTTAATAGTTTGTTAAATTTTTAAAATATAGATTTGAAGCGCGTTTGAAGCATGGCGGAAAGTTGGACATTTTGTTAAAGTTTGGCTTTAAAGATATAATAGTTCATCATAAATTTTTAAAACAAATTATGTTATAACTGACATTACAAGAGATCAAATTTTGAATGGATTCACAATTCATTATTTAAATTTATATTTGATATAGCATGCTTATCAAAACAGAAATGCAACTAGATGCAATTGATGAAGTTGATGAATGTGGGGATTTAACAGATGAGAAAGTGAGTTATATTTCCAACAGATAAAAATTGGACAGAACATTTATTGTTCTTGGAAATAAAAGACTTGAGTCAGTTTTATTTTAATGATAGATTAATAATTATCTTACGATGGGAATTTAATTTTGTTATGTTTATGAATTTATGCTTAAAATCGTCTTAAATTTAATCAGAGTTATACTTCATAAAAAATTCCACTAGCAGTTTTTGTGTGAACTTTTAATATTTTGTTCAAAGGGCTATTATTAAATCTTTTTATCTTACAGTCTTATCATTAACATCTTGTAAAGAAATTAAAATGAATGTTAAAAAATATAAGCAAGCAAATATGTTTTAAAAGTATTATAAAAGTCTTTGTGTGATTGAAGAATAAAATATATATAATTAATAATTATCTTGAAATCTGAACCTGTAATGATAATTAGCAATAATTGTGAAGGACATTTTTAAAAAAAATATTTTGTAACCAATTATGTTTGATATTTATTGTTATTTTTTGTTTAATTGTTGATTTTTAATTTGTATTTTTCTTTCATGTTTAGCTTATTATATCAAGCTCTAAAAAACCAGCTATTTACAAACATAAGGCAACTGTTGGTAAGTTATCTATATGTTATTGTAATTTTAGAAACCTTGTTTAAGCAGTAGCATTTGAGGACATTTGTTTGAAAATTAATTTAAAATAAAATTTCATTCATTATAATTTGGTGAGTAATTATTTATAATTAAAAAAATGTCTCAATTTTTTTTAATGCAGAAATTGTATTTCTGAATTGAAATGAGTGGAATCTCTATCATATGTGGTTAAGTCTAAAATTTGCCAATGGTACATAGTTAAGCCAAAAATTTACTAATGGCATTCATTAATACACAATCCTTTTAAAACTGTATACTTTTTGGAACCCTCAATTTTTAAACTTTCTTAATTAAGTTGGCGCAATTGGAATTAGTCAAAACAAAAGTATTTGTGTATAAAACATTATTTATAGGTAAAGAGTAGATATTTATTAAAATATTATGAGCCCATCCACCCTTTCACCAATTTTAATTACATTATTTGAAAACATTGTACAAATGTATAAAACATTATTTAATAAATGTTCTTCGATTCTAATAATTTTGAGGTTCTAGAATATATTTATTACTTACTCTAGAATATATTAATTACTTCTCAGATATATATAATGATATCTCATTATATATATCTCAGATATATATAATGATATCAATTTAAATCCTAAATTATTTCCTAATTTTTATTTTCATTTAGCCCATATTAACTTCATTCTAAAATTTTCTCTTATATCGTGATCCAATTCCTACTTTTTATTTAATTAATTCTACAAGTGTTCTATGAAACTGCTGTCTCAGCATTTTCTCATGTTCTGAGTGAAGGGATAAAAATCCTTAATGTTTACATCATTCTTTTAAAGATATATAAGATTCCCTTTCCTAAATTGATATGTGTCAAAGAAATTCCTATTAAAACCGCATTGTAAAACCACCAAAGGCAAAAATTTCTGTCACTTTTGAACTTTGTTGTGATGCAGAGAGATGTCTTTTGAATATAGCTTCTTGTACATAAATTACGCCATCCAGTATAAAATAAAGCCAAGTTAAGATTTTCAAAAGTTACTTCTTCTTGGCTAAAATATGTTTATATATATATATATAATGTTATTTCTGAAAAGTAGAAGGCAGGTTTGAAGCAGTGAAGAGACAATTTGGATCTTTAATTTTGTTTCATTCCCTCCCGGGAAACAAGCATGATTTATTTACAAGCAAAGACATGGACAAGGCATGCCCACCACAGTGCTGCACAAAAGCAGAAGTAAAAAAGGTCAAAACAAATGATCACTAGTCTTATATAACACGGGATTTCTGGCCACATGTCAATTCAATACATGTTTAGCGATATGTGAATGAGCGAGGATAGAACCTGGGTCCTTGTGGTTCGCAGTCCAGTAACTAAACCAGGGTACAAAAGCATACGCTCGTGTAACGTAGTTGTTAACTGGCTTATATGCTATTCACCACAGTACTCTTCCTCTAGTGAGTCAGAGGTGAGACGAACGATATGGCTGTTGAGTGGTGATGTATTGAGTTATTAGCTGTTGTCCAATGGGCCTGTACCCTATTTGAGTAGAAAGTGTGTGTGAGTGGTTGCTGATGCTGCTGCACCAAGTGAGTCTGGCAACTTTGGGTTGCTGCATCAAGTGAATCTGACAACTTCGGTTGCGGGTAGACGGCGTCACAATAGCTGTATGAAGGTTGAAGGTTCATCGTCTGAGGTCACCAATTTAGCGATATTGGGATATACTAAGGAAGGAACCTGGGTCCTTGTGGTTCGCAGTCCAGTAACTAAACCAGGATACAAAAGCGTACGCTCATGTAGCGTAGTTGTTAACTGGCTTATATGCTATTCACCACATGTGTTGACCTTTGTCAAGGGCAACGAAGGGATCACTTTCATTTGATACGTAGAAGTGATTGTGCAGTAATTTTTATACAGTTTCAGTTGAATTAATTATACAGAAAGTGGAATTGTATCAGGAAATAAGACAATGAAATTACTATGGGCTAAATTAAGATAAAGCTTTGGAAATGAATTTGGTTTAAATTAAGAGTTTAAAGTATTATTACATATATATATATATATAAGAAAATAGGAAAAATTCTTAGAATGTCTATGATCAATCCCGAAATGTCCTTGCATGTAGTTACTGTGAAGTTTCCTGCTGAAAAACAATCCTCAGGCCTTGGATGTCTGGTGTGCATCTTCTTTGTACATAAGACATACAAAACATACCAGTGAGGAAAAAAAAGTATTGTAAAGAATATTGACTTTTGTAGTATTTACAAATAAAATTTGATTTGTAGGTTCAATATCTGCAATTAAAATTTTATATTATGTAGGCATACAATATCTGCAAATCTCCTCTTCTGTAATACAAAAAAAAAAAAAAAAAAAGGCAGAAAAGAAAAGGCATTTTTTAAATCTTATTAAACTGTCATGTGTCTCATTGGGAAGCATTAAACAGTTATTACTATATATAGAAAATAAATTTTTCTTATGTAAGTTTCCACAAAAATTAAAATGATAGAAAAATCCCTTGCTTTTCAAGTAGAACCTCCCTCTTTCTGCCCCATCCCCGCCAACTCCTTATTTGTAATCTGGGAAATTTAATTATCCCAGTAATTAATAAGGAATTATGCTCTACTGGAATAATAATTTTATAGTGATAGTATCTTTGCATTGCAACTCTTATTGTTCCATTCCTGTTAATTAAAAGATATTCTCATGCATTTAAGAAAAAATACAATCTGTTCCCTAAATGTTGAGCTGCTATTGTTCTCCCTAGAGAGTTAAAAATAATTCATTCATCTGATATTTCTCTAAAATATAGCAATTGTTTTTTTTTTTAATATAAATCGGAGTAAAAAGAGATGAACCTCAGACCTCTACCAAAGCTACCAGTTGAAATTTGCAACTCAACAATGATGAGTATTATTTCATAGCAACAACTCTAGATAAATGTATTCGGTGTAGAGAAAATACAATGATTTCAGTATAATGAATGACAAAAGAAAAAAGAAAAGAAAGGTTATATTTGAATTACTTACTAGAATTTCATGGTGTGCAATAAACAAAAAAATTCTGCATTAAAAAATTTTTTTTGTGTGTATTTAGATTTATAAATTTAAAATTGAATTTATGTTTGTGTTATATTATAAAAACAAATTCTTAATTGCTTATTTGTAGCCAGAAGTGACCAAGAATTTTCCATTTTTTAACATAAAAAAATCAAACGTAAATTTTTTCTTCAAAATGATTGATATCTTTAAATTGAAGGCTCAAATTTATTGAAAGCAATCAAAAATACACTTGATCTGAATTCAATCCATTATGAGTTAATTATTTTTTGGATATTTATATACAGAAACAGAAAAAGATTTGTTTTTATATACTTTAGAAGATCCAAAGATTGTTTTTTCTTTATGTTCCTCATACATTAAAAAAAAAAGTAGTTAAATTTGAAAAAAAAAATTGTAAAAATAAATTTGAAAAATAAGTTTTTTGCATTTGGTTTAATTCTAACATTTACTCATATCTGATCAGATTATTGCTTTGACATATGTAGGATTTTTTTAATAACTGTTTTCAAATATTTCTTTCATGTATGCAATCATTTAAAAAATATCTATTTTTTCTGCTATACTTTTTTCAAATAATCAAAGAATTAAAGGGTGAATTTAAGTAATTGTAAAATTCTGGTTTTAGACATTTTCAAGAATTTTACATATTGTTTTGGTACATAAATTTACATGCTATTTAAATAATGATGTAAAATTTTATTCTTTTAAATTCTTAGTCATTCTTAAATTCTCAGTTTTGGGCAAGGCAAATTTATTATTACTTTTATCATTATATGTCATTATTTCTACACTCTAGTAATTATAGATTAATTTTTTTTTTTCCAGATGTTACACAAGCAAAAAAAGAAATTGAAATTGCTCGAGAAGAGTGGGATCAAATAGGGTCTATTGATTATGGTAGGAATTAATTCCTTTTAGCATTAATAGATTTCAAAAATTAGTATTTTGTTATTTACTCTGAATGTAGTGTTTTTAAGCTAATTGCTTTGTTTTTAATTCATTAGTTTCTACATCTGTCATAGCTCAAACTTCTCTCATCTCTTCTGATGAAGTATTGAACTATTTCCGACAAAAGGATATGAAGCAATATTTGGTATAATGTGATTTTTTGCAAACTTTCCAGTATTATTATATATATATATATATATTAATCTTAAATTTTTATCTATGCAACCTGTAGCAATTTTGAGACATTAATTTTTTTTTTTTTTTTGCATAAATAGCTAATTAGGAGATTTGAGTATAAAAACAGAAGTCAAGAAAATGAAAATTAATGAAAAAATATAATTTTTTTACATGATGTATAGTTTTCTTTTCTTTCAATAAGCAAAATTATCTTCATTTAATCCAATTTATATTTAATTAAATAAGGATAAAAGATGTATTTCTCACAGAAACTACAAAAATTTGAAAGTAAATGTGTTTTAACTTTTAAATTGATACTGAATAATTTACTCCTGAAAGCAGTGTGGTATATATACAATACTATAGATAATACTATCTATATCAATAATAAAGGAAAATATGTGCCAATGTAGATTTTGGCACTCTACAAGCCAAAACATTTAACCTTAAGTTACCAAGTTTGGCACAATTGTACTTTGGAATGCATTTTATTTATTTAGACCATATTTTTAAGCTATTAGTAGTTGTTAGTTTTATGAATCGTGGTATATATACAATACTATAGATAATACTATCTATATCAATAATAAATTAAAATATGTGCCAATGTAGATTTTGGCACTCTACAAGCCAAAACATTTAACCTTAAGTTACCAAGCTTGGCACAATTGTACTTTGGAATGCATTTTATTTATTTAGACCATATTTTTAAGCTATTAGTAGTTGTTAGTTTTATGAATCATAAATAAAACACATAAAAATATGGCAGTATATTATGTCAGTTTTTATTCACCCCATTTTAAAAGGTTTGGTATGAATTGAGAAATTTATATGGTTGAAAAAACTATTTAATATTTCTTAATTTAAAGTAACAATTTTTTCATGTATTTAATATGCAACAAAGTTGGTTTTAATATATTGAAATATTTGCTCTGATGATTCAAATGGAACAAATCTTTAAAACACTTTTTTTTTTTTTTTTTCCTTCTTACATTTTTAGATAAAATATCTTACAAACATTTATACAATTTTTCCTTCCCTCTTTCCTTACACAGAAGTGCATCAAACCAGTAAAACAGAGGAAAGGATTTGAAGCTCTGAAGCACTGGTTTGCTGGACCTCCAAAGCTGCATTCAAATTTGATTGCTGAAAGAGATTTGTTTTTTGCCATTGCTTTATGTAAGCATTGCATTGTAAAAATAATTTAAATAGTTTCTGTTGCCTACGAAAAAATTGAAATTTTGAAGCGCTGTTTAGAATATATATATATATATATATATATATGATCAGATTGGAGGACAAGTACTTTTATCTATATAAATATTTTTTATAATTGAAAATTTTGATTGAAATTGAATTTTTTAAAGCAATTTGTAACTAATTTTTAAAAATATTTTTTCAACTTTGTTTAGATTAATTTTAATATTTTAAACATAATGGAGAAATAGTGAAATAAAACTTTGGCTGAGAGGTTATATAGTTCTTTTTTTTCTAAAATAAATAATAATAATAATAAATTTGATGCTTGAAACCTTTGTGAAAATAATATTTATTTCTGGTGCATCAAAGAAGTGATACTAATAATATATGAGAGGAAACAAACAGGCTTTTATAATAAAGAGTTTTCAGAAATTGAATGAAATCAAAAGAACTGCAAATGTTTTAATAGAAATGCATTAAAAAAAGAGAGAGTTTAAACTTAATTGAAATACAAATTTATGCAATACATCAGTTCTTACTTAGATATTTGATTTGATTTGAGGGTACATATCATGGAATTCTTGAATTCAAGGTTCTTAACCTCTGAACTGGACTGGTAATGGGTATGGTAATTGAGATTATTTAGCAGATGGCTGTGCTATATAAAGGATTTTTTTGACATATTATTGAAGAAAAACTTCATGTAAATAGTTTTATGCAAATAATTTAACCAGACATAAGGGTTATGTCAGTTGATGAAACTTTGATATAATAGAATACATTTAGGCTATAATAAGAAAGTAGAATAGTTTATGAATGAAAAAACTTCTAAAAGAGACAGTAAATGTTTGGTTTTAAAAGTGCACATGAAGATTTAATAAAGTTTTCATACCACCTCTAGTATAATAAAATCAAAGGTTCAAAATGTTGCAAAATTAACTCTACGCATAGTTGTATTTTGAGAATGTATTTTAAAATTTTATCCTACTGACTTGCAAATCCTAGAATTCTTTCAAGACTAAATAAGCAATTATAAACCCAAACTTACTATCATATTTCCAAGAAAAATGCAATTCGGACTTGGAATGAAGTTTATATAATTTAACTATATTCTAAGCAATGACATACATTGATTTTCTTTGTATCCATCAAATGGAGAAAAAAAAAAAAAAAGCTCTTTCAAGTCCTTGTGGTTTTGTTTTGTTATCAAAAATATTCTTAAAACGTTCTTTTCAATTATTTTGGTTCAAGAATTATATATTCTTATTTTTACTATTATATTTTATATAAAAATATGATTAGTTACATTTAAATTCATTGCATTATTATAATATCTTAGCCATTTGCTTCTTTGCTTATATTCTTTGCTTATAATTGTTAAAATTAATGATAATGTGTCACTGTATATTTAAAAAGTAATGAAAAATTTAAATAATCTATATTGTTAATTATCTGTATGGTGAAAAGTCTGATAACCAATAAAGCTGCTTTATTCTGCAGGAAAACATAAAGCAAGATAGCAAAACACAGCTGAAACATACACAAAAACAGCACTTTCAGAAATTAACAGCATACATCTAAACAACCTCATTATCAAACAATTGCAATAGCACAAACCACTCAGTTAGAACTTGCTGGAAATCAACACTCCATAGGGAGAATTCACTCTATTGGCATCCTTTTTAGTTTTTGTATTTTATGTTATAGAGTACAGAATTCCAGATGAAATACATATCTCAAATCTTGATAGAGATATTGCCATAATTCTTGTATATGTGAGAACCTTCATTTTTGTTTCTAAATTTGAGCATCATTGACTTTACATCCAGTTAGCAGCTATTAAAATAACATTCAAAAGATTCTATTCCCTACTATAAGATTAACTACATAAGGAAACAGTATTAGAGATTCATAACAATATTGTGATCTTATTTCAGGCCCTTTTGATTCAAGCGATGAAATACACATGAGAGTCTTGCAGACTTTATATAAAACTTTAACTGGAACTGACAAAGATTGTCCACGTTATGGAAAGCACTGGGAAGAGTTAGGGTTTCAGGGTAAGATTTACATAAAGTATAATTTTTTATTCTTGTATAGAAATTATTTTATGAGTTATCAGAATATTGAAACTTTTTCATAGAATTTGTAGTGATTTTTATTTAGCAAAATATTTTGCTATATTCTTTAAATATATATATATATATATTTCTAATTTAAGTTTTTTTATCTATTAAAATTTCTTGGACTTGTTGGAAATATATTTATTTTGAATTGACACAATTTTATGTTGTGATATTAAATACACTTTTTATGCTTTAAGAAATTGGAACTTTATAAATAGTTGAGATACATTTTATGCAATCCTTAATTGCTCGATCCAAAATGTGTAGAAGATTAATCAAAGAAATTGTTATAATCTTTTACCTAATTGCTTGAAAATAGGACTGAAATATAATTTGATTTGTTGTGTTTTTTTTTTTTAAACTAATTTTTATTAATGATTGAAGATTTAATTTAAAAGACATATTTTTCATTAACTTATTAATGATTTTAGTAAACAGAAATAAAATAAATAAATCTATTTTAGGTGTTGATCCTGGAACAGACTTAAGGGGAGTTGGATTTCTGGGCCTTGTTCATTTGCTATCTATGATCCTTAACCCAACGACTGCAGATCTAGCAAAAGAAATTTTGCAACTTGCAAAGCATGAGCAACAGGTACAATTTCATGTGCTGAATTGGTTTTTCTTTCTTTTTTCATTTCGTTTTTATAATAGACAAAAATATATTTCTAAAGCAGAAATATTTGAAAATTAATTCTCAATTTTAAAATAAATAAATAATGTAAATTGTTTTCATAAATTTTGTCAGATGAATTTTTTCAAACATTTTTACTTATTTTATTGATTATTCATAATTATTATATCCTTATTTAATATCCAAATTACTATTTATATATTTGAAAGATAATTTTCAATGAAGCAACAGAACAATAGAAAAATTTAATTGTTATTATTATTCATATCTTAATATTTAATTTATTAATTTTTTTAAAAATTTATTACAGTGATGAATATCAATAAGTATTTGAAATATGATTATTTAATATTAACAGCAGATGTGTTGTGATTTTCAAATATAATCACTTTTTAAAATTCCAAATTGTATTAAAACCGATTAAATTCTGATAAAAGAGTACAAAATTCATGGAAGTGGGATTAAAATTTTTGTAACGCATTTCAAAATATTTTTTCAAATTCAACTATGTTGCATTCAAGTGAGTAGTTGACAATTTAACTGAATCAATAACTCAATGGTCCTCCTATTTTTGTTTCTTAGCTTTTTAGGCTTTCATGACAGGGCAATGAAACTTTTAGAAGGATATCGTATCATTACACTTAATCAATATATTATAAAAATCTGGCAGTTTCAGGAATTTTTATTGCCAAATTGAGGGTTACTGACCCAGCATGCATCCATTCAGTATCCATTAGAACTCTATGTAAAAATATCTTCTTTACCTTAAAATTAAGTGCAGAAGGTAGCAATTTACTGTTTGGATGTAGTATTTAATCGCATAGTACAGTATTCATTTTTGATTATATCTGTATATATTATAGATATATCCATATATATATATATATATATATATATATATATATGGAAATCTTTAATTCCTAATTGTTTGAATCATTATTTAGTTATAATATGTGTAATACTATTATAAAACTTCATGTAATTGTTTTTCCCCCTAAAATAATAATTGCAGAATGGTGTTTATAATACTTAAATTATTTAGTGATTACATAAATATTTAAAGTAAAGAAAGATAAACTTTTTATATTGTTTTATTGATTTTGACATGTATATTTAAAATGATATTAATTTTAATAGAACTTTCCTTTCTGCACTATGGGTATAAATATTACAAGGATTGTTGTGGAAACTATGAGAGAAGAAGCCTTAAATCGGTAAGTAGTCATAAATTATGCATTGCTTTAATGTAATCATTAATTTGTTACAAATTAATGATTTTAAAAATGCTTGTTTTAATGTAAAAAAGAATTTATTAACATTTATTTTTTCACATTCGAAATTAATAATATATTGTGCATAATATATTGTGTTTATTACTTAGATATGAAAATTGATTATTATGAAATCCTTATTATTTACATTCTTGAAAGTTAAATATTTTAAGCTGAATATATTTCCTTAAGTATTTTAAAATGTCATCACCCTATATATTTAAAAAAAATGCCATTTGCTTATGTACTGGATGTTTCAAAACCGTAAATTAAAGTCTTTAATGGAAAAAGAGAACTTGTATATGAAATATGCATACAGAAAGTAATGAACAGAAACTCTTCCTATTGAAATTAGTTGACATAACAAATACATAATATTATGCAAATAACAGGATATTTATTAACAGCATATAATCCTTTATAGAGATTATATACTGGTTATATCTCTATATATATATATATCCCTTATTAGGCATTATTTACTGTTAACCCTTATTATTCCCTTAACATTTTAAATACAAGTTGACACAGACTTACAAAGCCATTGTGTCTTAAATGCCTATTATGACATGAGTCACATGGCAAGAGAGCCATTACTTTTGTTTATAAAATCTGCTTAACCCCTAAATCTTTTAAGTTATTGGGCAATCCACATGATATGAACCATTCATATTGGTACTTGTTGTGACCAGATATAATTTTACAAAAATGACATTTTTGTCTGTTAACTGTTGCACTGTTAAATTTTGTCTAATAAAGCTACTGCTTTCAGTATTGTCTTTTTATCCCCCCCCCCTTTTTTTTTTCTAAGAGTGGTCTGAGGAGTCATTTTTTTTTTTTACTATG
The DNA here is from genome assembly GCF_947563725.1 of Argiope bruennichi. Lineage (NCBI taxonomy): Eukaryota > Metazoa > Arthropoda > Arachnida > Araneae > Araneidae > Argiope > Argiope bruennichi. Next base: position 67,044,559 of record NC_079154.1, read on the forward strand.
AAGGTCTTTCATATTGATGGCCTGGCAATCTTCTCACTAAGGTTGATTTCTTTTAAAAAACTGTGTATTTTATATGCACTTTCTTGAAGAAATTTTTTAAATTATTCCTTAAAACTCTTATATCTTTATTAAAAATTTAATGCTTTTTTGTTGTGCTTATTTTTGCTCTGTTTATTATATTGTTTGACAACAGATTCTAAAACCCTCCGCACTTTTGCACATGTGTTAGGATGGGTTTAATTCGTCTAAATAGGGGTGAGAGGAAAGATGAAAGGAGGAGATGTTTACATTTAACAATAAAATAAACTTGGATTACTTGCAGATTGAATTAAAATAATATGGTTAGAAACGATTCAATATTCATATGCACATGAAAAAAAAATGAACAAAAAAGTAACTAATAGGGTGAAAATCACGGTCAAAGAATGACGAAGGATTCCGGAAATGTGCTCATTCTTCCACGATTCTCCCCTCAATGAGATAGAATCATTGAAAAGTAGTCATCTCAGAATACTGAAATGAACAGTATGCATGTTTCCCTTAGAAGCAAGAAACTCAACAGTTGCTTTAAAATATTTTTATTTATTTATTCAAGAGCACACTAATAGTCCATTGATGTTCAATACAACCATATCATTATATACAATCGTCCACCACATCTCTAATGCGGACCTAGGTTGAAAATATCCTGCCCATTTGATCTGCATTTGGATTCAAAATACCAACTTCTACTTTGACATTTAGCAACTGAGAAAAAACAATGTTTTAATGTTAACTGATTTATGAAATTGCAGTGTAAACCTGAATAAGTAGCAGAGATTTGCAGATTTTGTTATCTTATTGTTATGTTGACATTGATCAAGTAAAAAGTTATTGCTAATATTTTCTTTTACTTTGTATTCAGCATGGCATCTTTTTCTGTTAGTGGGCCTATTTCTTTCAGTTTGACTTTAGTGATTACTTTTGATTTGAATGTTAGCGAACACTATGGATAGAGAACATTCCATTGCAAAGAATTAAGACTTCTAATGTATATATATATATATATATATATATATATATACAGAGAGAGAGAGAAAGAGAGATTATTTGTTAAGCACTCTGCCAATGTGCATAGTTCTTTCTACTATAATTTTCATTAGTTAATCTATGACAATCAGATCTGAGATATTGTTAAGAAAATACTAACCTCCTATAGATGGAAATATCTTTTAGTAAATAAATAATAGATGATCATTAAATTAATTTAAGTTTCAGATATTGCTATCTTTTTTTCAGAGAGTGCAATCGAAAAATGAACATATTCCAAGTTACTAATGATTTTTATGCTGGAATCTTTCTCCATTTGTTTGTGATCTGGAGAGATCAAAAGAAGACTATTATGGATTCTGGTTATGTGATTAAAGGTAACTATTAGTTTTATTTATAAAGTATTTTAATTCTTTTCATTTGTATGTTGAATTTGAGCTGCCATTTTGAATAGTGCATTGTTTTCACTAGGGTTTATGCAAAAACCGACTTTTTGAAAAAACGGTTTTTGAATTTCCTATTTCCCAAAAAACAGTTTTAGCCAGTTTTCGAACAGGGAGAAATATTTTCTCTAAGTTATTTCATATAACAAAAAATGAAATCAATATCAATGTCAATATATATATATATATATGTGTGTGTGTGTGTGTGTGTGTGTGTGTGTAATGATATTTTAAAACTTAATTTAGTCCTAATTAATTTTCTAAATTTTTTGCCTAATTCAGCCCATGTCAAAATCATTCTAAAATATTCTATTATTTCCTGATCCCATTCCCCTTCTTTATTAAATTAATTCAATTGAAGCTTTGTAAAAAAAATTGCGTCAGGAGTTCCCACGTGCCGAGTGAAGACATAAAGAATCGCTGTTGTAAACAGATTCTTCTAAAGGAACCCTCTGTTTCCCTTGTCAAGGTCGATACGTGTGAAAAATTCCAATCAGAACTGGCACGTGTCAGAAATCTCAAGTTATATAAGACCAGGGTTAATTTATGTTTTTTTTTTACTTCTTGCTTAATCTGTTGATGTGAGCGGACGTGTTTTGTCCACGCCTTCTTGTAAATAAATTGTGCCTTCCCAGGATGGATTAAAGCAAACTTAAAAATGCAAAGTTATTACTTACACAAAATAACGAAAACTTAAACAAAAATTTTGAATAATATTTAAATTGTTTTCACTAATTTTAATTTCTCCTAAGAAAATAGGATTTTAAAAAACACAAAATATCGACTGAACGGTGGCTAAGTCTTATTCTTATTTTGGACATATATTGCTTGAAATTGAAAATACTCGTTCGCCAGCTTCTGAGCTTGGTTTTATAGTTTTCATGGCATCAAATAACAAATCTAAGATTTTTGTTCTTTTATTCGTTGCCTCAAATAATGAAAAGTCAGCTTTCAGTGTCTTTGGATTTGTAACTTTTTCTTCAGGATCTTCAAGAAACTTATGAATTGATTTTTCCATGGCTTCTTTTTAAAAAGCATTATTCTGTGGAGTAGTTTCATCGATTTGCTCTTCATCAGAATTTGGAAATATTCTACACAATATCCTTCCAGATAACTTAATAATTTTGAAACAAGATAAGTTAGTCATACCTTAGACTACCTTTTATTAGTCTAGTATTGACATTTATCACATCAAGCAATATATTTTTACAAATATTGTATTTGAAACAATTATTCTGAATTATATAAGTAAATTTTAATTTAAAATAATTTTTAAATAACTAAAAAAATGACAGGTGGTCTCAAGATAGAAAGAAATTATTACTATTATATAATAGTAAATCTGAAATAAAAGTGATGTGAATATATTAATGATTAATAATTTGTATAAAATAAAGAGAAAATAATTTTTATTTATACACTTTATTATGGACATTTAATGAATGTAATGTTTTAAATATAGTTGACTTCATGCCTAACTATTCTAGTTTATAATACATTCATTCATCTACATATTCTAAAAAGGAAGAAAACAATTCTTGTAGAATTTAGATTCATATTAATTCATAATTATTTAATTGAATTATATTTTCTTCTAAGCATTTTTGAGCAATGAATCAGCAGTGAATAAAATGCAATAAAAATAAGACAGCTTTAAAATATTTAAATAAATTTTTGTCATTTCAGATTTGACTAATACTGCAAAGAAAAATACTTCTGTGATATTCAGAGATTTGTTTTCATATGTGAAGGTATAATGGAGTCTTTCTAAATATTTTTCTTTTTAATATTCATTAAACCATCACATAAATTTTATTGAAATAATGCTGATTGTAATGAAGCAATATTCTTGTTTAAGAAATATATGAATATTTCCTAAAAAGTTTTTCATATTATAGTAGATTTATTCTTTAAAGAAATAATTTACATTGCCATTGTGAAAATAAACCAAAGCAAAAAGTTGTATCTCCAGTAAAAAAACTACTTGAGTAATATTTCTTGCTTGGCTTATTGCAAAGTTTAGGTTTGAATATTTAACTTAAAAATGTGACTTTATTCCATTAATCATTAGATAATCTTTTTGAATTATAAATTTTGCATCATCATATTCAACTACTTTTCATTACCAATTTTTTTGCCTAATTAAATTATCAGTTTTTTTTATTTATGAATTGGCATTTTTATAAAAGTTAAATTAAAAATAACAGAAATTATACTTATATATGGTTTCTATAGTTAATATTATATTGCAAACACAGATTTGCCATTCTTAGTTTTATGTTTTAATAAACAAAACACACAATGTGTTTAGTTGTGAAAAATATTCAAGATGTAAAGCTGTATGAATCATTTGTGAATTTTATTTTTATCTGTGAATTTGCTTATGCAATTTTAATTTCATAGCTAATTTATCCAACATTCATTTTAGGTTGTAAAATAAAAAATAAATATTTTTAATTAATTAATATTTTAAAGTTAAACAAAGCTGGAATTCTTTAGAAACATATGCTATATTTTTGTATGATACATGATTCGCATGTTTTGATAGACAATTTTTTAATTATCGTTTCAACTTATGATTCTGAGACAGATATAGCTACTGTTATAGTTTCTTTTATTGTTATTATGTAATTCTTGATTAATTGAAAATATCATAATTCAGTCATTAATTACTTGTTTGGAATTGGAATTACGCATTGGAATTTTTTTTTAAAAAATTAAATCAGCTTCATTTTGTAGACAGAATTTCTCCAAAAAGCTTTTTAGTCTGTTTCAGTTTTCAATTTCATGAAAGAATAAATGGGTAGATTTTATATAAGTTTAAAAAAATGGCATGAATAAAATTTTAGTTATAAAAAATTGCATGTAAAATTGTAATTAATCACTGTTAAAGAAAGCTTTTTATTTTATATATTATAACTTTATTTTGAATAACTGGTCTGGCTTTTTTTCACATTAAATTTGATTTTTCTGAAATAAAGACATTTATTTCATCTTTTGCTAATCAGACTGAAACGCTTTGGGCACTTTTGATTCTGTTGAAATTTATTCATTGCTAATAGCATCCATTTATAAATGTAATTTGTTTAACATAATTTTAAGAATATTCTTGCTGAATTCATAGCATAGAATATTTGTTAGCTATATATTTTTCTTGATGTGTGTTTTATTTATGATAATCTTCATGATTGAAATAAAGCACATATTTCTTGTGAATTTTATTGCTATCAGCTGCTGGATTGAATTTTTTAACATCTAGCATTGTTTTTATTAATTTTACAATAATTTTTTTACTTAAAAAATGCAATAATCTTGTTAATAAAATGGTTAAGGCTCTCCGGGCATCTGTGAAAAATATTCTACATATTTATATTGTGGCAAGTGATCATTTGCAAAAGGCCTTAATGAAATTTTATAATATGCCTTTTCACCTTGTGCCTTTTGGATTCAATATGAAACTTAGCACAATCAAATCTGTATGTCATTACTGTGAATATTATTATATATGTGCACATTATAAAAAAATGAATAATGATGTGCTCTTTATAAATGTTGGAGCTGAAATTGAAGGATTTGAGTCTAGTATAGATTTGATTTTTACTTTGTGCATCATTACATTAAATTGTTAACTAACTATAAGATGATTGTTTTATTTTAAACTACAGTATTAAGTATAATTTTCTGTTAATTCAGAAAGTTTGTAATGCATTCCTCATCGTAATGGCAGAATATTTCTTGCTTTATTTAATCTTGTCTTTTTTCCCCGTATTGGTTTTAAAATATCTAGTTTCTTAAAAATAGATCAAATGTGAAAGAAAAGGATATTTTATAATTTTTAAAAGCATAAATGTGCAGTTTAAATTCAGTAACATTAAATTGAATCAAATTATGTACTATGATTTGACTCAATATAATTTTACTTATTACATCAGTGAAAGACATTTTAGTCATTTTGTGACCTTGTTAATAAAATAATTTTCAAAATAAAATTGTAACCTTGTTTTTTTTTTTTTTTTTGCAATATTTTTAAAGACTGCTTTAAAAAAAAATTATGAAAGTTTAATCATCAATGTTCATAAAAATTCAACATTGACTAAATTTGTCTCTAAAAAAAGAAAAATAATTATTATTTATTTGTTACTTGATTGATATTATAATTTTTTCTCTATCTACCTCAGAACTTTATTATTCCCAAAAATTAAAATTTAAAAATGGTGGAGACACTTTCCTAACAGAACTAACCAAAATTTTGTGTTAAAAAAATGTAACAATTCAGCAAAATTCACTTTAAATTCATTTTAAGTAATTTTCATTTTAGATTTTAAATATGTCATTATTTGAAGAATTTTTTGGAAATCTCTTGTAAATTTATACCCTCTTTTTAAATATAGAAAAATCATTTAATTTTGAAAATGCATTATCTTTCATTTTTAACAAGTAATAATAAAAATTTAAATTATATTAACATTCTTAAAAGTTTTTCAGAAGAAAAATTCTTATGTTTTTGTGGATTATTTGAACATTTGGAAAACAACTACATAAGGTTGTAAATTCATGTTTCAAGTATACATTTGATTCAAATTACAGTAGACTCCCGATTATCCGCGGGCGGGTTATCTGCGGAGCGGATTATCCGCGCCAGTGGCACTAAGTTTTTTTTTTTTTTTTGCTTCCAAGCAAAGAGAAAATGCTTCCAAAGCAAGAAGCAAACGCAAATGACTGATTTCTTCAAAAGGGTATAGTTTTACAGTTATGCTTTTGGAATTACATAATACATTATAGTATTAAAACAGTACATATGTATTCATTTTTCTGTGCATCGTTGACGCCTCTGGTAAGTACAAAGCACTTTTCTGTTTTCATTAACAAAATGCATTTTAAGTGAGTTTTGAGTGATATACTAAAATAGTAAGCGTTAGTTAAACATTTCCTGCTGTTTATTTTACGTTTTATTGTACATAAAACGATTTTTCAAAGTTGGAATGACTGTTTTCTCTTTTGCTATACCCGTTTTTAGCTTTTTTCGGATTATCCGCGGTTTTTGTTATCCGTGGCGGCCGCGCCACCCAATTCCGCGGATAATCGGGGGTTAATTAGCCAGATTATGCCCAGAGATGATAGTACACTACTTCTGAATTACATTTGTATGAATTATTAATATTATTAACAGGATTTTCTTTCTGTTTATCAATATCTGTGACCTATGTTATATGAAGTCTTCGGATTATAAACATAATAATACAGAAACTGTTTGGTTATATGATCAAGATTTTATTTCTATATTGTTAAATAAATTTTATATCATTATAGTAAAGGAGCTTATTAATTTAGGATGCACAGTGAAATAGCAATAATTACTGCAATTACTATATATATATATATATACAATAATTACTGTATATACATATAATTGTATAATTTTAACAGAACATCTTCAAATGATATTATTTCTTTATACAACGTTTAAAATTTGTTTCAAGCATGCTTATATATATAGAAACATCTTTATACTATTATAAAGCACATAAAATTGTATATACATTTTTAATGTACTCTTAAATATTCGTTGATTTTTCTTCATTATTCTGTGTATGCCATTTGTTATATATATATATATAAAGTATTAAGGAATAAATCATTTCACATAGCAATTTCTAAATATATGCACATTTAATTTGTGTTTTGGCTGAATACTTTATTACTATTATTTTTCTAAATCAAAGTAAATTTTATTTTTAATAATAAGTAAGTATTAATAATGATTCGTATATGTTTTTGTATCATTAATGTTTTGAAAATATTATTGTTATTTAAAATAATTTGTGGTCTTGAGTAAAATATTCTTAGTACTTGAATAGTTTCCAAAAAACTATTGAATATATTTAATATTTCTTATTAAGGAGAACAAATATTGTTAATAAAAATAATTTCGTCTTTTAAAATATAATTTTTTTCATACAAATTCTTTCATGAATTTGTGTATGCAAGGAGGATTTTTTCTCCTTATTTTTTAATAATCTTATGACAATCATTAACCTTTTGGTGATATCTTTATTAAAATAATTTTCATCTGGAATAGATTTACTTTGTCATTGAACAATGTTGCCTGTGAAAGCACTAGATAGTGCCTCAAATGGAACTGTAAATTAAATTTGGACTCTTCCTTTGTAGCAACACAAAATTACGAACATATATTATGACAAATGTACTCGAAGGATTAATATTAAAATACAAAATTACAGTATTTAATATCTTTTATTGCTTCTATGTTATTATCTTGAACAGCTTAAATACATTTTAAAAACATGTTAATTTTTATGAAAATATTAAATTATCTGAATGTACATTTAGAAAAAATCAAATGATGCATATAAATAAACCACTGAAGAAAAATGAAATAATTCTTATAATTTAATACTCATGCAAGTATGTATGTATCTCATACATTCTAAAAAAATATGCAGTTGTGTTTTAGTGTCTATGAACAACTATGTTGTTGGTACACATAAATGTTTGTTCTTATATATATATGACAGTAAAAGTATTCTTTTGCATTTCAAATTAAAATTTTATCAAAATAGCTGAAAATATGAGGAGCCTCACAGATGTCTTTTTAAAATTTAGGAACATTTAATTTATTTTTATATTTTAAAGCATTTTAAGTAATATCATTTTTATATTTTAAAGCATTTTAAGTAATATTTTTTTTTAATATTTTAAAGCATTTTGAGCATTATTATTTTTTATATGCTAAACCATTTTGGAAAAGTAAATATGAAATCAAATCTCGGCATATTTTACTTTCATGAATCAGTACAAGTTTTTTCCCCTCTTTATTTTCACTTTAAGATATCTCTTTTTTCTTCCCTGTTCTCAAGAATCGCATATTCAAAAAAATTTATTATTTACCTTGTATCAAATATAATTTACATATTAATTAGAAATTTTATATTACTTTCTGTTGAACTAAGTTGATTTCATATGCATTTCAGACATTTTTATTTTTTACATAGCTTTGAAATATGATCATTGCATAAAATAACTGCTTTCAATGTATAATTATTTATCTTATTTTTAGAATATTTAAGTATAAAGGACTAATCTAATTGCAACTCTATAGATTCTGCCTCATTTTTAAAGCCTATTTCAAGAACAATGGAAAAAAAATTGTGTAGGAATTGAACAGCATTTTTAGAACATTAGGAATTTTAATTATGAAGTAAAAGGATAACTTTTTAAACATAAAGTTAATAAATATATATAAATGAGAAACCAACATTAATTTTGATAAATTAAAAAAAGTTATTTCCTTATCATTGTGCAAATTTCAGAAATTGTGTTGTGAATAAAGTAATATTTTTTGTACTTTTCTGTTTTCAAAATTTAAATTATTTTTTGTAATATTCAATTATTTGTTTTTTATCAGTTACATCAGATGTATGTTTATAATTTATTGACAGTATTATTCTAAATATATATGTATATGTATCAGGGTTGTGCATTTCATTAAAGATATTGTAAAGAAGATATTTACATTAACAAGTTTTTTTCATTTAAATATGTTTAATCTTTCTATAAATAATATTTGAAGTTTTGTTTTTCTGAGTTATTATGAAAGAATAATTTTAGTTGCGATTTAGTAAAATTTTCTATCTAGTCTATATAAGTGCCATAAATTTTACATTTTGACATACATGCATTAAGATGTATATTAAATGTACATCAATTCAATTGCAGATATTATTGTTAAATTCGAATATATATCTATATATCACTGTGTGAAGTCCTGATTATCTTTTTTTAGATGTTCTGATAATTATTAAATTGAAATTTATTGATATTACTTATTTTGTTACATTCTTATTTTCTTTTTGTATTCTATTGCTCAATTTTTGGTGTTTCTTTGTGCTTGTGTGAATGTACAAGTTTTCCATAATTAATAAATTGATGTTAACTTTTAAATAACATGTTTGAATTTTTTTAAAAAACACTCTGGCATCATATTTGTACTTATAAGTGTAACATCTTTCAGTATCCATCAATTCCACTTATATAACTAAGTTCTTAGAAATAAGCTGTAAGATTAATAAGGAATTTGTAGCGTATTAAGGTATTCTTAAGAGAGAATAATGTTTCAATTTTAGATAGTTATAGTGACAGATTTCCAACTAGATAAAGGTCTAAAGCCTTTAGGCTTAAAAGAACTCAGACAAATTGATAAATGTTATTAGCCAAATGGCCGAATAAATAAATTTGTAAACACTGCAAATCCTATGAATTATTTGATTATTGGTAATGATTATATCTTACATAACAGATTCTGTAAAATAATTTTTAATGTTATAGTTATAAAAAAAGAAATCATTTGACTGATGATTATGGTCAATCTTTCAAGAATTTTATTTACTTTATTTATAATTAATCATGAGAAAATGATTAAATAAGTAAATAAATTATGACTAACTATGAAAATAAAAACTATTGAATTGATGAAATAGTTTATCTTATTTTAAATTTCTTGCAGCAATAATAATAAAAATTGAGAAAGAGTTAAAAATTTATTGTTTTAAAAGATATTCACAGTAAGATTTTTATTTTTGAATATTAAGGATAGCATATTAATTTGTATATAATATATTTTTAAAAACAAATATATAGTCATTAAAGATATAAAATGGCATTTTAGATAATATTTAAAAAGTGAAAGTTTTTAAAGTTGCTTTCTATAAAATCGCCATATCTTTTAGTACAATGACCACAGTGCTTAATAAATAATTCTATTTTTCCAAAATGTTCTGATTGATTTATTACATTAATGATGCATTATAGGCTAGTAGAGAAGATCTTCATAACTTTAAAATGCAGTCCTTTATTAGAATAATAATTTAAAGTATAAAACCATTCAGTGTCAAAATTTTACACATTATGCATACAATTATTAATTTTTTTCAATTCATAAATGTGGTTTTTTTCCCCCTCCAATATGAACTGTTGAGTTTAGGTATAAGGATGTTGTTATTTTGATGAAATGGCAGAAATCAGAATTTGTAAAAATCCAGTTTATAAAATATAACAAAAAGTAAAAATTCCATTAAATATGAAATAAAAGTGCAGAAGCATATTTTGAAAATAAATATTTTTAAAATGTAAGTTTACAATAAAATACTTTTCCATCAGTTGCAAAATAAATTTTTAAAAATTCAGTAACCCTCTCCCTCACAAAAAAAAAAAAAAAAAAAAAAAAAATGCATATAATTAAAACTGGTATTTCTGAAATCTAATTTTTAAAAGTTTGTAAGTGATATAAAATGGATTTTATACCATAAAAAGTTTTAATATTATTAAGGAGAAATGTTCAAATTTTAATTAATAAATTTAACAAAATTTGAAAAACAATCTTTAATGAGCACTTAGTGCATAAAATGAAAGTGCAAAATAAATTTTTAAAAATTCAGTAACCCTCTCCCTCACAAAAAAAAAAAAAAAAAAAAAAAAAAAAAAATGCATATAATTAAAACTGGTATTTCTGAAATCTAATTTTTAAAAGTTTGTAAGTGATATAAAATGGATTTTATACCATAAAAAGTTTTAATATTATTAAGGAGAAATGTTCAAATTTTAATTAATAAATTTAACAAAATTTGAAAAACAATCTTTAATGAGCACTTAGTGCATAAAATGAAAGTGCAAAATAAATTTTTAAAAATTCAGTAACCCTCTCCCTCACAAAAAAAAAAAAAAAAAAAAAAAATGCATATAATTAAAACTGGTATTTCTGAAATCTAATTTTTAAAAGTTTGTAAGTGATATAAAATGGATTTTATACCATAAAAAGTTTTAATATTATTAAGGAGAAATGTTCAAATTTTAATTAATAAATTTAACAAAATTTGAAAAACAATCTTGAATGAGCACTTAGTGCATAAAATGAAAGTGCAAAATAAATTTTTAAAAATTCAGTAACCCTCTCCCTCACAAAAAAAAAAATGCATATAATTAAAACTGGTATTTCTGAAATCTAATTTTTAAAAGTTTGTAAGTGATATAAAATGGATTTTATACCATAAAAAGTTTTAATATTATTAAGGAGAAATGTTCAAATTTTAATTAATAAATTTAACAAAATTTGAAAAACAATCTTGAATGAGCACTTAGTGCATATTTGGTAGATCTATATCCAATGTTTTGAACAATTTTTGTGTATCCTTTTGAATTTTTGAACAATTTTTGCATCTAATAATTTATAGATAGTAGGCAACCCCTAGAAACATTAGCATGCTAAAATGTTAATTGATGGATTGGTATTTAAATATTTTCAATATTCCAACATCTTTTTTGTTGTGTTCCATAACTGTATGGTATTTTATGATAAAACGTTCAAATTACTTAAGTTAGCAATTTGGGGGGTGGGGGAAACTCAGCTTATTAATGAACAATTACTAATTAATATTAATTTTCTTTTATGCAGTTTGTAGAAATAATAATTACATTTTATTCTCATGGTGATATGTAATCTGTACAAAACTTTTATTTATATATCAGTTAATAAGTTTAAAATATAAGAAAAATTCATAAATTTGCTATCAAACTTGACTAAAAATATTACTGTATTCAATGGTGTTTAAAAAATATGAGATGCAAAAAGCTAGCTGAATCAGCAGGTTTTGTAAAATAAAAAATTTATTGGTTCAACCACATTAAAGAGATTAACCTCAATTAGCCACGCAAATGCAAAATGAAATAACTTCATAAGAAAAAAACATATAAGAGAAATTGAATAAGTTGAAAAGTTTATTTTCAACCCTTTATTTTGAGAGTTTAGAAGATTTTAGCCATTTGCAGAATTATTCCTGGCAATGGGAAAAGACTTGGGCAGCTATAGGCTGGATTAAATATATGTGTGCAGGTAGTATTATATTTTATTTTATAAATGTTAAAAATGTCATATTTTTTTTGAACAAAATAAAGTACAAAAAGGACGATCTCTTCTTATAAATAAGGAATTAAAGATTATGTTCTAATGTTATGCATATAATGTGCTAATAATGATTTATTTTTAGTTAAGTGCAAAGAAAATATTAAGTATAAAGAAAGAAATCTTGATACATAAGGCTACCACCATTTTGGAAGTTTTGCTGTGCTTTTTATTAGAACTACCAGAAATAATCTTTTACACAAAGATCTTGAAAAGACATGTAGTCGAGTGATATTAAATATTAATAATAATACAAACATGAAAAATCTTTCAACTAATTCGCTTCAGATGACAAAAACATAGAAAGTACCAAAAAATGTGAAATAAATTATGATGTTGATATTACAAAACTGTATTATACAATTGAAAAGTCATTTAAACAAAATATGGTTATTCACTCAAGTCTCCACAAAACCAACAGCAATTTGGTTTTAATATCCACAACAATTTAATTATTCAAATAATCTTCAAACTCTCCCACATTTTAAAGACAAGCCTGGTTTAAAGGTGAATCAGATGTAACAGAGGCAAGTTTTTTTTTTTTCATTCTTTCTTTCTTTTGTCCAATCACAAACTAGAACCAGTATAGAAATATGGCTTCATAAAACTATCTTAAAAATCATATAAAAATAAATTAATAAATATTTTTACAAAACTATCTGAATAAAATTAAATTAAACAAAACATAATAAATATAATTTATACAAATTTCTCATAGTTAATAAACAATATCTGAACTACTTTGTGTATTCTATTGCAATGCTGCATTTATGTTATGGAATTTTTAGTTTCCTTTCTAATATTAGGTTTAAACTGTGCATTAAACTAGATAGCATCATTATTAACAAAAAAACATTTTTGAACTTTTTGTACTCGAACAAAATACTTAATATCAATATAATAATAACAAATATATAAAAATCATAAACTAAAATCTTAAATAATAAAATAATTAAATCTGTAATATTAAAAAAATTTTGGCACTAACAAAAGTTGTTCATATAATACAAATATCTAAAAATCATAAAATTTATAAATAAAATTTTAACCATAAATAAATAAATATAAATTTATAATACACAAAATCATTACATTTAGGAAAAGGTTGAACACAAAGTGGGTGTGTACTTCTTCCATAATTTTATTTTTATATTAGTTACACACAATTCTTCGAAAGGGAAGATTTTTTTGTTTGTTTGTTTTAGGAATACACAACGACTAGTCTGAATAGTGAGACACAATGTACAAGGGAGAGGTAGAGCTTTTCATTAGCATCACAACAGAAGGTTACAAAATTATCACAGGCTAATGTCAAAGCAATCATGTCGGTGGGTTTTCAATGACACCATATATCGGCTCACCTTTTCACTGCCTCTGTTACAACTGCTGCCTTTCCCAAGGAACCAACCTCGTCACATCACCACATTCTATAGAAAACTATGGTCTAAACCACATTAACACAAAAAGTTTCTAAAAAAATGGCATCAAAGGGATGCAGATAAATAATTTTTAAACACTTAAAAACAGCATTTTTTTTTTATGAAGACTCATAGCATTTCACTTTTTGAAGGAAAAATGCACAGAGACTTCTTTTTTTTCCTACAAAAAATAATACTGGTAAAAATTCCTTTAGTATTAAAAAACTATAGATATGGCAGTTATAAATAAGTTATTAAAATTAAAAACTAACTTCAACTTTTCATAAACATCAAAAAAAATATGTCAAGAGGAGCAGCATCTAATCACTTCATCACTTCTTTTTTTTTTCAACTCCATGATTTACTCCTCTTGTAAAATCTTTCAAAATGAGTATGAATACAAAAATTACAAAGGAACATAGTGAGATGCAGGGACATTTCATGTAATCGTTTTTTATACATTTTCAAAACTACTCTCACTTTGAACTTTCCTGCTCGCGTTCATAATCACAAACAGAAGATGTTGTATTTGGAGCCTTATTATTTTATTTGAATTCTCACAGACAACAGCTCAATAGGAGAAGAGGCCATTCTGTTCGTGGCCGACTGGCCATGCTTTCGTCTTTCTGCCGAACACTTCCCATTCCTTCTCAAGACTTGAAGTTAGCTCAGTGAATCTATCAAAATATCTTGGCTGTCAATTAAAGGAGAGGCTTCGGCGAAAAAGGGAAGCTATAGGCAGCAGGAAAAGCACACGTAGCACCGTTCACAAAAATAAAAAATTACCCCATTTAATATACAGAGGTGCTCTATCTGGGTCTTTTTCTTTACTATCACACACACACATAGGCTTATTAGAGAAAAAACACTACACAGTCAGAAAAATACAAAATGTGAAACATTATAAATCTTGAGAAAATGTAACATTAATTTACAAAGGTATATTAAAAGATATATTAATTATTCTTGTGTAATGACTCTTTAATACAATTAAACGTTTTTAAAAAGCTCTCACTTTTCCATTTTTTTTTTTTTTTAATTTTATCCCTTGAACTTTTTTTTTATCCCACTGGATTAAAAACATAAGAATAATAAAAGAATTCTTTCATAGTATTCAATAGTCATGGCTATAAAAACAACAAATGCACACACATTAAAACATCCATAAAAACCATATATAAACGTACTATCACTGAAGCACAGGTCCAACATGCAAAACACATCACACTTATTGAACCTGATGTACGTGTACCATTCATATGAAAAGATGCATTTAGAATAGCAAAAGCTTTTAATTTTTAGGTTAATAAATTTCAATCAATTGCAGCTTAAAATGGTGCTATGTGTAGCATGAAAATGAAAAGAAGGGCCATCTGTCAATAAATGTTTCAGAAAAGCAATAAATTATTTCTGTAGTTTACAAACAATTCTATATAAAATCTAAAATAAAGACCTTTTTTTTGACAAAAAATAAGGTCTCAATCTTCAGGTGAATTGTCATTTTATTGCACATTGACACTTTCCCAGCATATAAATACATTTTGTACACAGACAAAAATAGAATAAAAAATAACAACTCTGTATTTAGCAAAGAGAAAAACACCTACACACAGCAACTTGTAAATAGGTTAATATACATTTGAATAAGTAATAATAAATAGATTTTTTTTCTCATTTTTTTACATCAAAAAATAATTTCAACAACACATAAGTATAGGCATAATCCTATATAAATAGTTTAATAAATAAACACATACATGTATACCATATATGAAAATATACCTATATTTATAGTTATTTTTTATATCACTTAAAAACAATCACTATTTACCAACACAAATAATTGACAGATGACCCAATAAAAATTAAGGAAGGAATGCCATTCCTTATTTAACTCTTTATAACTAAATCAGAAAGAAATGCAAAATTTAGCAGGGCCAAAGCAACGTCACCTGTTCATATTGATATGACTATTTGAAATATTGCTTCTATTCCTTCCCTTGTCACGATACCTTAAAATGCAGCTGCAAGATGTTCGAGAATGTGAAATGCTATATATAAGAGAAATATATAAAACCCATACCAATAAATGGGTTCAAAACCGCTTTATGATTCCTTCATTATCATTTGGTAGCAATAAAATTTAGAAGAATAAATATTTCTATGCAACATCTAGAAAAATGGAATTTCAACTATGAAAAAATGTTTTCTGAGCAATTCTGTTATATTTATTACTGATAGTTAAAATATTTACTTATAGCTCAAATATATATTACAATGGTACTTTGGAAGTAAAAGCACACCTAATTTAAAACTATCTGACTAACTACCTAGAATAATTTAATTTCAAATTTCATACTAAAATTCTGAAAGCACACTCACAGGTTGAAAGCAAAATTTGTTTGTTTTTTGCTCTCACAAAGAGTTCGACTACCTATAAAATATTTTTTTTCTAGATGTTTAAGATCACTAGCTAAAACTATAAGATGGATACAAAATTTTTTTTTCGAAGATCTTTTAATGAAAAATTGCAAATGAAATAAGATCCTTTGAGAATAGCTACTGACTAAAATAGTTTGAAAAGCAAAAAATAGTTATGAATATTTATTGCGAATATATTCTATGAGCATTTATTTCTTAACTACTTATACAAAAAGAGATTTCACTGAAAAAATCGTATTTGAACAGGATGAATTTCAATCAATATATTAAAAAATTTAACTGTTATCTCTACAATTTTTATAAAATATTATTTATAGAAAGGAAATGCTCTAAGAAATAGAATATTTTAATTTAAATTACAATTTGAAAAGGGGAGATATAGATTATATATATAATATATATAATTATTATGTACACTTTTTTTTAAAAAATAATAAATTCTAGCATTCTTAAAGAATGCTGGGAATTCCACATCAATTTTAAAATTTTGACCAAGCATCATTTTTTTTTCACTGCTTATATCTTTTTTAACATTGATAGAATTGAAAAATATTATATTTGCCAAGTGTTTTTGACTAGATATCCACTCAAGCAACATTTTGAATCTGATTGTCCCTATCCCATATAAAAACCGATGAGGGGTAGATAACATGGACACAAAATTCGCTTTGGTTCATAATATGTACAGCAAAGATTATATTAAAAATACACTATGATTTTTCAAACCTGTGCTATACAAAAAAGAATATTTTTTGCAGAACAGAGACGGTATGAAAAAGAAAGAAAAAAATATATTTCTATAATATATCTATATTTAAATAAATGAATCTTTTGAATATATTAAGATTTATGCAATATTAATGACTATAATGCTACAATTCACAAATCACAGCAGAACACTGAATTGCACAACAGTTTACACCAGATAATAATGTAAAACAGCTAACAGGCGACTGAAATATTTTGCCATATTTCTAGGAAAATATTGAGGTACACTTACTGAATTTTTAGACATTATTAACCAGAGGATCACCTATCAGACATGACACAGAAACTAAAGTTAAAGAGGCATAAATAATTTTTTCAATATTGTTTCTAATGGGTTTGTCATAACAACTAGGTTATAATTATCACACCTAAGTATCATTAAAGGATTGTTAGATGTATGTGAATATTATGTGTTGGGCTACCAATGCATTTCACTGTATACTAGAGACTAGAAAAACCGCATATAATATAACACACATATAAAAAGTGAAAGCTTTCTACAAATATAACAAAATCAAAAATATTATAAAAATGTCCACAAGTAATTACAACACTGCATATTTAGGATAATATACAGTCAAGTGTCTAGTAACAACAACAGTAGTTTACAAAAATCCACACGTGTTAATAAATACTGCACTGAAAAACAGATAAAAACATCTTTAAAATAATGTTTTTGATTTCTTTTTTTTTTTTTTTTTTTACTTTCGAACATTAAATTATAGATGCTTAATTCTGCTTTATTATGTACATGATTACCAAAACACACATCTAAAAAAATGTGGTAGGTATGCAATGAAATGCATGGATGTGTAGCCCTCTCACAGTCAGACATAAAATATCTAGATGTTCTTTGGTAAATATCATTAGCAACAATTTTCCAGCACTGCTACACACATACATCATGAGAAAAATAAATACATTTTTTTTTTAAATAATGGCTAAATTTTTAAATATATATATAATATATATATGTATATATAAAAGACCTGAAAGACTAAGTTTTGCTGCCAACACCCGTATCCCAATTAGAACATATTCAGCAGAGTTTGATAATTTAGAAAATTAAACAACGGATATAATATTTTTTTACTACAAAAATAAAAGAATAATAAATACAGAAAAAACTCTTTTTCACAGTGTCCCAATTCTTCAAAAGCAGATTCAGTTTCTTTTAAAATGATGTATCAGTCGCTCTTTAAATATACATTTTTTTTAACTTTTACAAAACGTATCTAAAAGGTAAGGCTTTAATTATTGCTCAGAGAGGATGAGAAATCTGGATTTTATACATTACTTTTTTCCCATTAAAAACTAGTTCTAAAACAGGGCGAGCTAATAAAAAGATCGTGATCTGATTCAAATTTCTAAGGTAGCTATAATCTGGGCTGAAAATGGATAGAGGGGAATTAAGAGATAGGTAATATATATTTATAATGAAATGTAAATATCTACGTTTTACAGCTTCTGAATCACTCTAAAAAGGATCACTGCCCAAATATGCTTGAAACACAGCATGATGGCCGCAGCAGCATTAAAAAAAATGTTAAAAGAATCGCAGAAAAAAAAAAATGACAAGAGAAAACATAGGGAGGAAACCAAAATTCCGTTCGGGGAACACACTATCAAAAAGCTGTCGAGAATATTTCTGTGGGGGGAAAAAAACTGACGCTAGCTAAAAAATACACATATATATATAAATTATGTTTAAAAAAAAGGAAGAAAAAAAACAGAAACAAAAACTAAACAAAAGAGACTCCAGCAGCCGTTCAACACCATCGGAAGGGTACAGCCCTTGGCCGATCAGCCCCTTCCTTGACGAGGGGTTTATGGAACTCCCTGCCAGGGCGCGAGTGGATGGCTGCCCAGCAGTGTTCGCAGTAGTACTGCAGACAAGTGACGTTAGCGCAGAAGAAAGGGGCAAATTTGCCCCCACACCGGGATCCCTGGCATTCATCACACATTTGGTCATCCAGCACGTACGGTTTTACCTCCACCTATGAGAGAAATTAAAGAATTTTAGCTATATTTGGGGCAAAGCTCCTTAAATCACAGGTCCCTAACAATAAACGAGGCCATGAAAATGTTGAGAATAAATGTCTACTTCAATTATTTCAAAATAAGTAAACAAAAATAATTCATAGATTTATCATCCTTTAAAACTTTTTATTAAAATGCTACAATTAAAAATGATTAACAAGATCTTTTTTCCTAGACCGTTATCATACGCGCTTGGGTCGGATAGAAATGTCTCTTATAAATGGGATTGCCAATGAAATTGTTTTTAACAATCTACTATTTATTATATTAGGTGCTTGCATGTATTTTAATCAGCGACATCTATTGGTAAACATGCGAAATATCTATATAAATGGTAATGGCGTTGGGTTTTACCAATTTACTATTACTTTATTGTTATCATTTTGAAAGCTTTTCATTTAGTATTATTGAGTTATTCAGTGTATAAAGACCCCAATCATGAAAAGCTCCAAATTGCATTTTTGACATTCATTGCTTTTTTTGTTTGATTTAAAGAAATCTGCTGCCAAAGCCCATCAGACACTTTTAAAAACTTATGGTGACGATGTTCCATCATATCCCAATTGTCGGTTTTGGTTTCAACGATTCAAGAGTTGTGATTTCAATGTCAATGAAAAAAATAAATAAATAAATAAACGGTTTGGAAAACAAAAAATCGAATACAATCAGTTTCAAGACTTACTGGACGAAAATGGAAAAAAGTTGTAGAAAATGAAGGAAAATATTTTGAATGATATATATTGTACCAATTTTGCTTAATAAAATCCTTTTTAAAATGAAAAATAAATAAATAAATAAATAAAATCAAAATACATGCAAGCACCTAATATTTAGAATTTACATGACTTAACAAAACTCTCATAGACAGAAATGTCTTTTTTTATATTCATTAAAAAATGTGCATATATATACATTTTTTTCGTTTTTATATGTTGGCAAGATTAGTAATAATAAAGTAAAATTAATAATGTCTCAAAATTATATACCTCTACAATATAACAACAAAATAATGATATCTGAAAAATAAATATGTTATCATAATGGATTTATACTGGATGCCGCTAATAATAGCATAAAAAAAAATAACTCTCGTTATTGATTAGAAATAATATACCTTTCCATTTCAGAGGAAAGTTATTTCAAAAGAGTGAAACGAGAATATTAAATTGCTTTTTTTCCCCACGGAGATGAACAATATAAAAAATAATTGGAAATTAAAATGTGGCGAACTTAAGAGCATTCTCCGAGAAAATTTATAAATTAAAAAATTTATAACTTAGTTTTTTTTTACGAAGCGCCTAGAAAATTTCAGGTATTCAAAAACAGGGAATAAATTTCGTTATATACTAGGTCTCTAAATTTTTTTTTTTTTTTTTTTTTTGCAAGGTATTTGAAGTTTCGAAATAATTCCAATTTCGAAGCTTTTTTTAGTTAAAATCAAAATCAATTCTTTTGAGTTAATAACTTTTAGATTTCTATATATTGATCCATATTATACGAGCAAACTTTTGAGACAAATGAAAAAGAAATTCCCCAACCGAAATCCATTCTTTCTTTTCCTTAAGAAGAAAGAAAACTTTTCGCTCGTTTCCGTGTTTTCGGAACCACAGTCGATTCGGTTAAACTAAAGCTATTTTTAAACTAGCGTCCCAAGAATAGGTTCATTTTTTTTATGCAATGGGATTCTGTTTTTGTTGTTCTACGTCAAAACAGATTTACAGACATTTAAGTCGTCATTTATAACTCACTAATCAGCAACTTCCAAGTGCCCAAAAATAAAAATCCACTAGTCATCCATTACTAACTTCATCACTGTAAAACCTATCGGAGTTCGAGAATATCGTTAATATCGGTTTAATATTGCCTATTATGGTAGACTTAAATACAGCTTAACTCAAAATGCCTTTTGGATTTGCCAAGGAGTTAAAAATTAAAATACTTATTATAAATACTAATAAATATTTTCCGAAAAATTATTCAAGGAAACTTTCTCTATATTTTGAATTTTGGAAATAACTTGAAAAACGAATATTTAATTTTATTTCAAATATGCTATTTAATATAATATATAGCATTCTACTAGAAATTAATAGACTCACTAATTACGATTTTTTTTTATCTCTCGAATTTTTCTTTCGAAAACAAAAGATAAATAAAGGTTTTTATAAAAAGTTGATGAACTGCACATTATGTGTAATAAGTCTAAAAAGTATTCGAATATTTCTTATTGATCAAACTCATAAGCATCATAATCAAGTAAAATATTTCATTTAATTTAGTAATCTGTTTTTAAATTTATGTAAATTACAAATATGAAGGCAGTGATTGTCTTCCTATTTGTTTTCGTATCATTTTCAAATTTTTCCATTGAAAATCTACATTTTTTAAAAAAGAATTTTAGGATAGCGAGCCCTCCAATTACTCCAAAAAAAAATTCGAAATAACCCTCGAAAAGAACGAAAGAATTAAGTCAATACTTATACAAAATACATATACAAAAGTAGAAAATAAGGCATTTTCTAAATTTTTCCTTTCCTTTTTGCATTTTATTAATTGACTCTATCATTAAACATAGGATCTTTGAAAAGCTATTAAAAATATGCATCGAAAGGAATGTCAAAAAAATTTGTTCAAATATGAATTCAAAATTACATATTTTTATTTATGGAAAAAAAATTAGATGGAAAAAAAATTCAAAGCTAATAAAACATTGCATTTTTAAACTTAAACCGGAACTAAACCTCAGATATATCCTTTTGAAGATAAAACCAGATTTATGAAGATCGCTTGTTTTAATATACCATTATATCGTTCTTTATGTGTAGTTTCAATTAAAAAATTACCGTATATCCTGAAAAAAAAGTTGATGGAAAATAAAAAGTGTTTCAATAAAACTATTTTTAGAATAACCAAAACTGATAATTAGATGGTCGTTATGATAAACTTATTCATCGATATAATATAATTTTATTAATGAAGTTTTGACTGCTCATTATTCAACTTCTATATTTTTTAGGTGGAAATTATAATTAATAATTAAATTTGGAGAATTTCAATTTACATTTGAAATTAATTGCTGCCATTTGAAAAAAAAAATCGATGTAATTAGAGATAATTCCCAATACATACAAAAATGCATACATTTTTAGACTATTACGTTGACGATATAAAGTTTCAGTTTTAATGTGAGATAACTGGCTCTGAATAAGATTAGCATTTAGATATTTTTTGACAGGTTATTTTTAGATAACATAACATTACGGAAAAATATATTGAAATGATGAAAAAATAGGAGCTTATTGAATTCGAAATGCAATGCTTTTCCTTAAATATAATCTTTCAAGCGTTTTCCGCATTTGAACTAAACTTTTTCAAAAATATTTACTTAGTGTTATATAAATAATAATATTATTGTTTATTATTATATTAAGTTCGAAGGAAACTATAATAGACCAAGCATGGACGTAATTTTAAATATCGAATGGATTCAATGCTGGAAAGATTACAATTACAACGATTCAAATTGGGTATATATTCTTATGAATGTAATAAGAAAACAAAAGAGAGTAAAAAATAAGAATTGCAAATTATCTACTGCTAGAAAGCTTTTGAGAATTTATAAGTTTTGTGGTCTTTTGAATTGTTTAAAACAGTTTCACTTTCATGCCGGTCTTAGTCACTGCAAAAAGTTTTCGAAGATTATGGCCTAGGACCTAAAACATTCATAACTTCGTGAGTAATAAAATTATTCTCGCCTAATAAATCATATGCAATTAATACGTTTTTTAAAAAAAATTATTAACAAAAATTATTCTACCACTTACTCTTTTCTCAATATCTCCGTGTTGCAGCTGGACAAACCTTGCACTGATGGCTGCAATGTAACTTTGCTGATTGGAGAATGCTACTCGTCCAGCCCCTTTGGGGTACTTCAGTTCGGGATCAGTATCTATGCCAGCATAGCATACACCTCCATAAAGGCGATCCATTATCATAGCCAATTCCACTGAAATAGCAATCGAAATTTCATGTATAACATGTTGTACACTAATAAATTGTATTAGTATAAATCGACGCAAAATTTTACGGCATTAGATTCGATTCTGTTTATTAAGGTGACTGCCTACATCGAATATGGCAATGAATATGAAATTTTTCGACCAAGTTGATCAAAAAAAATTTTTTGCAAAAATATTTTAATTCAAACAAACATTTTTGACCATCTTGGTCAAAAAATTTTTTGCAAAAATAATTTAATTCAAACAAACATTTTTCTTTCCAAAACCGTTTTTTTTTTAATGTCATCTAGAAGCTGAGACATACCAAATTAAAAAAGTGCAATTTATTTGAAAATTAACCGGAAGTTATTGTAAAATGTCACTTTTAACATATTTTTTTAAAACTTTTTTTTCTTAGTTTTAAATCACAAATAATAATTTTATGATGTTGCTAGTGCACGGCCATAACGTTTTTTTAATTTCTTGATGTTAAATGGCAAGATTCTCACTCTCTTGAGCATCTGTTCACATTCTAGTTCTCTTTTCGATTCCTCTTTTTCAAAGTTTAACTGCAAGCGTTTCGAAACTTATAAGTATCAATTATGATGATTTTGCAAACCTTCTGAACTCTCTGGAAATCGTATCATAAGTGTTCAAAAATTGATATCTGTATTTTCTGTTTTATGTTGTCCTCTATGCTTCAAAAATCGTTTAATGCTAAATGAAGATTCGAAATTTGGCTTATCATCACATTTTTGTATAAAATGCAAAAATTGCAGCTTTATAAAAAAATTTCCTTCAGTGATGAAAGTCAATAACAAGAATCACTTGAATACATTTGTTGTTTTTGCATTAAGATGGATTGGAAAAGGATATAATGGTTAGGAGAAAACTTTTCTGTCTTTTGGATTTGACTTTTCTTTTCCAAAAAGAAAAGGCAAGATCTAGAAGGCAAGAGCTAAAACTCAAGGAGGCTGTTTCGGAAGCAGTTAACAAATGTATGAAAACTACAGCTAATTACATCATATCACAGAAAAATACCTCAGACTGTGGAGTGTCTGTGGATGTTACATGGCAGAAACGTGGTTATTCTTCCCGCAATGGCTGCATAAGTTGCATATCAGTTGATACTGGAAATGTATTAGACATAGAAATAATGTCCAATTTTTGTAGAACGTGTAACAGAATGTCAACAAGAAAAAACATACTTGTCGAAATCATAAAGGTTCAGCTTTCAGTATGGAGATTGTCGGAGCCTATCGTATATTCGAACGCTTGTCAGGAAATTTGCAATATACACAATATTATGGCGATAGTGACTCCAAAGCTTATGATGGTGGGAAAAAATATATATGATGCAAATACAGTCACCAAATTAGAATGCATTGGCCATTTGCAAAAAAGAGTTGGCAGTCGGTCATGGAAATAGAAAAAAATCAACAAAGGGCCTGAAAGGAAAGGGTAAATTAACTGATAATTTCATCGGAATTTTATCAGAATTACTATGAAATTGCCATTCGCAGTAATCTTGATAGTCTAAAAAACATGCAATCTGGAGTTATTGCAGCATTTTATCACTGTTGCTCAATCTCGAAACATCCTACGCATAGGCAATGTCCAGTAGGAGTCAATAGTTGGTGTAAATATCAACAAGCTAAGCACAGGGGAAAACCTTTCTTGGGAAATCCATTGGATTTCCGCAAAACATTATAAACATCATAAAGCCTGTATATATGCAACTTTGTGATAAAAAATTGTTAAAGAAATGCTTGCATGGAATGACATAAAACGCTAATGAGAGTTTTAATGATTTGCTCAGCAATATAGTCCCGAAACAACATTTCGTTGAGCTTCAAAGCAACATTTCGTTGAGATTGGGGTCCTATAATATTGCCGTCCTTCAGTTTAATGAAGGTGGAATGGCATAAAAGGTGTGTTAAATCAATTTCAAACAGAAGTTGGTAGTCACACTCATAAAGGACTAAAGCTTTTTGACTATGAACGTATTTGTAGTTCGAAAAAGCATTCATTACCAGTTGCAAAAGTTCACAGAAAAAAATATGAGCTCAACGAAAGAAAATATGTGCAATGAATGAAGGAAAAGGTTTAACGTATAAATGTAGAGAATTTGCACATGATGAGAAAATGCTTTTTTAAATTAGCAGTAAACTTTAAACTCATTTTTTTTCAAAATAATTTTTTCGATAGAAGTTGTAAACCATTAACATGATATCTCCAACATTAATTAATATTTTTTAATGAAAAAATATTAATTAATTTTCAGGAAATGTTCTTTATACTATTGTCTATGAAATGACCTAAAAGTTTTGATGTACAGTAAATACTTTTTTACTTACAGCCTTTTTTCAATTCCTAATATTAGCTCACACTCTCTCTCTATATATTTTGTTCAAATTTTCAATCGTTAATAAAATACTTTTTATTCATCCCCTCAAGTTCAAACACATTTTTTAAACTTTTAGTGGATGACACTTGATATTAATACAGTTTTTTTTTTTCAAATATTAATTAATTAATTAAATTTGTCCAGTAATTTCTATTTGATCGCCAAATTTGTCGCCATGTCACCAAATGGCTGCCAAGTTTGTCGCCAAGCTTTATTTTACCACTTAATATTGTAATTCTGTTATATGTATATACATATTTATATTAATTGTAATAATAAATTGTAATAATAAAAAGTAACTAAAATAATTTTTTTTGTTGACATAAGTGGGAATTGACTAAATTTTTTTATATATATATTACTTGTTTGTTACAAAATATCTGAAAATTTAAGAATAACGTCTACATTGCAACATCAAAACCTTCATAATATTTTTACATTTTAATTAATCTCTTAGATTTTAGTTTATCTTGAAGATAATTATGTTATGTATGTTATGTGAAAAGAAATTTTTAATTACTGAATTAGAATTTTGTGTAGAGTGTTAACCGTCCTGGTTAAATTTTGCTAAAATTTACATCAAATTTGTCAATTAAAAAAATGGGATAATCACAGAAATTGTTATATAGATGTTTGTTTCCATACCCTATTTAACAAGAAAACATTAATTAAAGCTTAAAAAATAGCCTTTTCAAAAAAATTTGTTACGAATGTGGGCAATCACCTTAAGAATCAATAATTTCTTTAGAATGTAGTAAATATCAAACTAAATGAATAAAGATAATTTTAAGAAAAATTTTCCTTAAAAAAATATTTTATTTATTCTGCATAAAAGGGATAGATTTTGAAAATTTGAAGAAAGAAAGAAACAAATTTTTTGAACAGCCAGATAATTATCTGTAAAATAAAAATAAAGTTTCAAATACAGAAAAAAAAAAAAAAACACGAAAAGAAATTTACTATAATAAAATGAAAGTAACTAAAAACAGTAAATTTCTAAGTGTGATATTTCAAACCCAGTAGCAAAGCGAAATATTGAAAGATGTTTTCACTTTGTGATAAGTTCTGTTAAAAAAGTGTAACTGTTTCAATCATGTTTTTGGACACCGCATTCTCAAAGGGAAGTAACTTACGTGCTTTCAATGGACGCGGTACTCCTCCAACAAATACAGTTTTTCTTGGATCCAAGGGCATAGATGCGTCTAAAACGAAATCTGCATCACTTAAGCGCCAAGGACGTATTTGAACCTAAAAGAATGGATCATCATTTAGAAACTACAACAATGCGTTTAGATACAGAAAGATGCTACGGTTGCAACGAAAGTTCTAAACTATGTATGAAAATTGTTCAGTCATTTTAAGAAATCACATTGCTATGGAGAAAAAAATTAGCTCTATTATAAATGAATCTTAAAATCACTTCTCAAAGTTTAGGCAAAAATAAATAAAAATATATTCCTTTGGACATTTATAAATTCAGAAATATTTCATTTATACGGTTTTTATAATTTAGAAATCTGCTAAGCATTATCAAATATACTCAATCATCACCCTAAATCGAATTTCATCCATGAAAATTAGATTTGATGTTCAAAAGGAAAAGAAAATTATGGATATATATTTGATTTATTTCGATGATAAAAAAATACTTACTGGCTTGTCTTTAATGGTAGGGCTTGAAACGCAGAGATAAAGTTTGTCATCTTCTTGAATACAAGCGTCAATTAAAGCTTGAACAGAAGCTTCATCTTGAAACAACAAAAATGCATATCCTATAAAGGAATTAAAACTTCTATTTTTAGAATACGCTCATTTGGAAAATCTAAATCGACAACAATTATGCAAAAATGAATGAAATGGGATTCAATTCACCTTTAGGAGGGAAGTATGATTTACTTTCCGCTTTATGGGGCCAATCCACAACCAAAGGTCCGAATCTTCTAAAGCTGGCGTTGATCTCATCTAAAGCAGATGAGAGATGAAACAAAAAAATAATAAAGCATTTATAATCAATATCAATAATTTTCTAATTAAAACATCACAGAAATAAATAAGGGAAATTTTAACCATTTTATTAAAAAATTCATATATCGACACCCTAGTTGTATCATACCCATCATTTAACTTTTTTATTAAATAAAAAGAAACAGCGATTTGCATTATTACTTATTATTGCATTATTAGATTTGAGAACGCCTTTGCCCACTGCAGCAACATCAACTCTACTATCGCCAGGAACCGTATAAGTTCATATTTTAACCTTTAAATTATAAAGATGGGGTTTCATTTTTAGCTCAAATGAAATTTTCTGAACAACTTTCTAAATGGTTTTAATCATATTTCTAAAGTTTTTAAAACAGGATCGCTAAGTTCTATGTTTCTCCAACAAGGATGGTAAAAGTGATCTGAATGTGTAGCTGATACTCATTTTCCAATGTACAAATACTTCTTTTAATTGGATGCTACATCGCTGTGCAAATTAAACGACAGAATAAATTATATTCAGCTGCTCTGCATATTGAAACAAAGAATTAAATCCTATAACTGCTGGGAAAGCTATAAATACATTTTAAAACTGCCATGTCCTTTAATTGAAGATTCATTTGCCAAGACGTAATTTAGCAAACCTGTTGATCATGAAATACAGTTACATTATGCAAAGTTTACAATATAAAAAGATTCTCAGAAAAAATACCATTTCAGGCAAGAGTTGGAGATTTGATAACACAGCATTTTATAATTAAATGATAATTATGATTTCTTCTGCAAAATGTAAATTAATTGGGAAACTATCGGGCATTTTTCATGGAAATAGTATTTATGTACCTTCATCAATATCTGGTGGCAGGCCTCCGACAAAGACTTTCCGAGAGAATCTCTCTCCTGTGTCATTGTTCGGGGACTTGGGCGCACAGAGCATTGACGAGTTGAGAGACGGTCCCATCTGTTCCAAATGACCATCGTCCAAGTGGTTTTCTTCGAGTCCAGTGAAAAAGGGTGATTTGCCTTTAGATTGCACAAAATGAAAATCGATTAAGAATGCGCTAAAATTGTTTTCAGCAATCAAAGATATAATCGAAGAAAGAAGAAAATATTTTAAATAACTATTTAAGTATAAGTAAATATCTTTCTCTATCGAGTTTTTGAGTTGGTTTAAAAATAGAATCTATTTTTTTTACCTTAAAAAGTAATTCTCTCCCACGAACGAAACGAAATCAGACAAGAAAGCTACATGCACATATCAAAAAAAGTATCCAAATCGTAATCTTGATTAAATATTATCGTCATCAACATAAAAATATTATTAAAATATTTAGATTACCTGATTTATTTTAAAGAGAAATGTTAAACAAAAACAACAATGTATTTCTAAAGTAAAAATATAGGAATTAAGATAAATTTTAACTATTGAAATAAAACAATACTTTTATCTGCCTAAACAAATTATTTCATAAAGGAATCAAATCATATTTCGTTTAATAATACAAAAATGGATATAAAGTAATCGATTATATCATCAAAAAATTTAGAACGAAATAGTAAATATTGCTTCATCAATGCGATGAAAAATTATATAACCGTGCTTTCAATGTGTATATATATGATATGGAGAAATCTTTTTCATCAAATCTTTTTAAATATTAATATACGTATTCAGTTTTTATAATCAATAATACTTTTTATTCAAATCATTAATAGAATTGTGAACAACTTAATCACAATTCTATTCATTTCAATCCACAATTCTATTATCTATTGATTTGAATAAAAATTATTATTGATTATAAAACTGAATACATATATTAATAAATTAATAACATATATTAATTCGTTATAGGAATGTTAAATTAATGAAAGCTGAAACAAATATTTTAATAAAAATTTATATCCTTAAACATTACAGCCAATTTCTTTGTGATTTTAGTTATTTGAAAATTTGTTTCTGTTTAAATATCTCATAATTATAATAACAAATACAATAAAATTCAATAAGTGGTGCAATCAATAAAAATAGTAATTCATATCAGATTAACAAAAGATGATATATAAACTTTTTTTTAAATAACGTCCACCCTAACCCCTTATCTTAAACACTAATATTTCAGTAATTTAAATAAATATTAACATCAACTAAAAAAATATTTTCAGATTATTCATTAAGACGCACAAGAAAAAAAAAACCATGAAAGAATTACTTATTCGCAAATAAAGTTTCAGGTACCAATATACTTTGAAATATCAGATTATAATATCAGATAAAAATGGCGAAAGAATTCTTTACAAAATAAGAAAAAGATAAATAGTAAAATCTTGAAAATTGTATACGCACTATTTTCCATTTTTTGAAAAAATATCTAAATTGTATGGATCTGTTAGGTCACGAAAATGGTATAGGGAAAAACTTTAAAAATATTAAGAAGATATGAATCGCGTGAGAAAGACTCATTATTTTGAAAAAGTAAGAAGGGAAATATAATAAAGGGTATCTTTTCACGCTTATTTGACAGTAATGTTAAGCGGCAGTAGAAGTAAAAAAATATGATTTCTATTTACGTGCTTTTTTTATACATCCGCAATGTATTTATTTAAATTATAAAATTACTAATCATTTAAAAGTAATTAATTATATATTATAGATACAGATATAATTATATAGATACAGCTAATTATATAGCATAATATAAATGTGTGTGTGTAAAACTGTAATAAATCTTTCTTACCGAGTTTTCCAAAAAAGTAACATATTGTTTATTTTCTTTTTTTTTTACTAAAAATGTTTAATGCTCATCAAGATCGAGTCTTTTAAAATGTTAATTTAACAAAAAAGACTCAATACTGCATTTCGCCTTTGTGAGGATTCCCGTTTTATTCGCTATTCCCTTGCCGTTATCAAACTAATGTCTATTTATTTAACAGTACCTTTCTTTGGTGAAAAATCTTTGTAATCACCTTACGAAGAAGTAAAAAAAAAGTTATTGTTCTCTGTATATATATATATTATATATATATATACACACACACAGTGAAACTTATCTAATTCGAACGTTTTTATTCGAATTCGTCAATAATTCGAATATTTTACGCTGGTTCTTTGACTTTCCAACTAAATAATTGTAATATATTCTCTGTCGTTCAAATTTATTTTGGTCATTTTTAACCAAAAATTTGTGAAAATTTATTTCAAATCTAAATTGTCTTCAGTCTAACCACACTATGTGTCTTAAGTAATAGTCAATGAATAATTTGTTAATGACTTTCGCTTACTTAATGATTTTACGGCTATGTATATTATATATATATGAATATAAATTTACACATTTTAAATTTTTCTGTACAAGTTGGCTATGAATTATATTGTTCATCATTCAATTCACTGCTATATTGTTCAAAGTTTTGTTTTAATATTACTGCATTCAAAATGCCGCATACCGTTTATTCAAATTATTTATTAATTTTATATTTAAAAGAATTAGCAAAAAAGTTTTAGTTATAATTATTTCCTCCCATTAAAATGATTAATTTTTATTTATTATGTATCATTTATTAAAACATTTACATACAAAAAATCTTAAAAATGAATCTTATAAACTTTAAAACTTTATTGATTTTAGTTTGAAAATTATTATTTGCAATAGCAAAACTTATGTCAGAACCAAGTTTTTCATAATTAACAATTTTGGATAATTTTTTTACTGTGGGCCCATCTATTTCGAAATAATCACATTCTATTGTCTATGCATGATTTTACCTCGATCCTTAATGTATGTGTTATATAGTGTTTTTAAATATATAATTTCCAATCACCCGTTTTTAAATGCAGACTTTAAATATTTTAAAATCTAACAGCATTTTTAAATTGTGTGAAAACATCTTTTTTAAAAAAGAAAACGATATTATTGATAATATAAAGATATTTTATAATAGAAAAAAATAATGAAATAAACGGCGAAATGACAGTGATGCGTGTGATTATTGGGTAATGCACATTATATCAACCTCAGTCTAATTGCTACATGGCTGGAGATCTTCCAGAAGATAATAAAAATTCGAAATATACTTCCTCCTAATACATGTATTACTTTTAATGCTATCAGAAATATAATTAAAACAGTCCTCCATCGAAATATGAAAAATCGGAATAGGGCTTAATAGTTTGAATTTAGTCAAGAAAACTATTGAATCCCAGCGATATATACAAGTTAAAAGAAATATAGATGACTGATAGCAAAGATATGTTCATCTATGGATAAAAAAATTATTATGATGTATGAATAATTCGATACTTTCGCATGTATATATATATGTTTGATAAACCAATGAAAAACTTCACTAATAATAATTAATTTGAAAACCAACTCAATAACTCTAATAACTACATAATTCATTTACATTTAAGCTTCAGCATATCTTCATTTTAAAAACATAATACAAGAATTTATTAATTTAGATTTGTACCGGAATTTTTTGGAATTTCGACGGATGAATCTTGACATTTCAATAGAAAGCAACGATATACAGAGTGTTGCCGAATTCGACCGACAAATTCAGAGAGGCGATAGTAGGCATTAAAAGGATTAAGAATATTTACATACAACATAGGGTCCCAAACGACGTTTAGAAGGTAAAAATCTCAAAAATATAGGGAGCCAAAAATTGTTGGAAACTAAAAAATTAATAAAAAAGATAACAAATGATGTTTGAACCATAAATTTTCTTTTAAGTGAAAGCGCATTTTTAAAGATTATTTTTTTTTTTATGTAGGCAACATAACGATTTGATGATCCAAGAGGTCGAAAATTACTGAAAACGAAAAAGTAGTTTATAACTCTTATCCGCAAAAATATTAAAATTTAAAGAAAAATAAAACCTTGAAAATGCAAGAAATTTCATTCTCTTTAATTTGATATAAGCGTGTAGTATGAAAACTGAAGTGGCTTTAAGATATTCAAGAAAAACTAAAATATATACCAGGAAACATCGCTGCAACATCGGTATCGATGTTTGCCGACAGATTTTTCAAATTCAAAAGATAAATTCAGAGGTGATAATAGGCATTAAGGAGATGAAAAATTACTATAAAACATAGGGTCGCAAGGTGACGTTTATTTTTTGTGAAAATCACAAAAAAACAGACGTCGAAAAGACAATGAGCCTGTTGAAGAAAATGGTTCTATGAGTGCAAGGATTAGGGACAAGGTAATCGAGAAGAAGAAGCCTTTTCATATGTAAATTTGCCATGTGTTCGTGAAAAATAAAAGCAGTGGACATGTATTCATTAACGAGCATTACAGAATTGATGGTCGTTAAACTTCATTCGCTAACATGTCAGGTTTCACGAATGCAACTAAAATGTGCTGGTGCACCATCACGCATTAACCAAATGTTCTGGTGTACAATACAACAATAGTAAATCCGGCGGGACGTGCTGCAAGAAAACCAGGTACTTTTCGCCACCAAGCCTTTCGGGCAGAAGATACGGTCCAAATAGATGACTCTGCCCAGATGTTAATATCAAACTTGTATTGTACGTTCGACGAGATAGTGATGCCAGGATTTTCAAGACATCTTCTCTCGTAAAGCTGGCTTCATCTGAGAAAAAAACTTTCGCAAAAAAGTGTGCATCTTCTTGTGTGGCCTCAAGCATCCAGCGCGCGAACTTCACTCACGCGTAACTCCTATGCGTGGGTAATCATCATGGCATAGGCGTTGGATTTTCTTCAAGTGGAATAGGTACATGTTTTCAGCAAGCATAACCATACGTTTCGCATCGAATACCCATTTCAGCTATAACTGATCGTGTGATTGTTGAGGGGGTATCGACAAAGAGCTGCAAAACTCTGTTTTCTGTCTCAGATGTGCGCACATTACGTTCTTGTCCTGTATTTGAACACGTTATTTTGAAAAATCATGTCTCACGCAGCCGTGTTACCAAACGTGGTACGGTTGCATTTATAGGGTCATTCTCTTCAAAAGGTTCATTGTCTATTCGACGTCTGTTTTTGCGATTTTCACTGAATAAACGTCACCTACGACCCTATGTTTTATCGTAATTTTTCATTTCCTTAATGCCTATTATCACCTCTCTGAATTTATCTTTTGAATTTGACAACACTGTCGGTAAACATCGATACCGATGTTTCCTGGCACACATTTTAGTTTTCTTGAATATCTTAAAACCACCTCAGTTTCCATACTACACGCTTATATTAAACTAAAGAAAATGAAATTTCTTACATTTTTAAGTTTTCATTTTTCTTCAAGTTTTAATATTTTTGCGGATAAGGGTTATAAACTACTTTTTCGTTTTCAGTAATTTAAGAGCCCCTGGATTATCAAATTGGCATGCTACCTACATGAAAAATAACCTTTAAGAATGTGCTTTCACTTAAAAGAAAATTCATGGTTCAAACATCATTCGTTTGTTATCATTTTTATTAATTTTTTACAGTTTTCAACAATTTTTGGACTTTCTATATTTTTGCGATTTTCACCTACTAAACGTCGTTTGGGACCCTATGTTGTATGTAAAGATTCTTAATCCTTTTGATGCCTACTATCATTTCTCTG
Source organism: Argiope bruennichi (assembly GCF_947563725.1). Lineage (NCBI taxonomy): Eukaryota > Metazoa > Arthropoda > Arachnida > Araneae > Araneidae > Argiope > Argiope bruennichi. The sequence goes on from NC_079154.1 coordinate 67,078,647, forward strand.
AATTTGTCGGTCGAATTTGGCAACACCCTGTATAGAAAAGTCATTGAAAATTTACATTATTATTCCAACACTGCTTGTATGTCATTGGGAAGGATTTAAAGAATTATTTGCAAAACTTATTAGTTAAGACTTTTTAAGATACTTTTACCTCAAATCTTGTAATATTTATTTTAATAAAAAAAACTAAGAAAAATATGGGGAAAAAATTATTTTCTATTTTTGTAAATGTTCACGTGAGGGAAAATTGAATAACTGAAAAAAGATGGTTAGAAAGAAAAATATCCGTAGAATACGAACATTCGTTTTATATCCGAAAACGAAGATTTCAGCCTTAGCTCCAATATATTTTGTTAACACTGACAAATCGATGAAAGAAAACAACTTTAGCAAAATAACATTATCTACTTGACTAAGAAAAATCCATAAGTTTCTTTCAAAGCCTCCCCCAAAAAGAAGGTAGATCCACATACTCGCTCCCTTTCTAAAATAACTAAAAGCCCTTTCAGCCCAACGCAACGAGTAATAATCCCTCTTCTTTGAGCGGAAAATAGGAAATCTCTTCCGGAATTTCAGCCCGCGCCCTGTTTGGAAGAAAAGGGGAAGAGCCAGCTCGAAATTGATTATCGAATCTGTCATTCCGTTTTACGCCCGAGCCAGGAGCTCCTCTGAAACGCGACCTGCCGCTTCCCAAATCTCTTAGCTCTGCTGCGTAACACAATGTAAGACGTAAATCTCTTCAGCAGATAATAACGCGCCCAGCGTTCCTTTGTCTTCGAGATGAGTTTTTCATTCACACCTGATTTACGATTTTATTGTCTGGCGCGTGGTTTATTCCCTTCACTCAAGACCATGCAGATTTCTTTCTTTCTTTCTTTTCTTTTTTTCTTTTTTTTCCTTTTATTTCCATTTTGTCTCTCAAGCGTAGCATAAATAGAGCCGTGGCTTTCATGTTGTAATAAAACGTTACGATCATTCTTATTGTCATCGTTGGCCTTCTTTATGCAAATCGTACGCTGGTCCAGTAGTAAAAAGTAAAAACCATTGGTTCTCCACTTTCGGGAGTTTTTAGTGCAAAAGCGTACGGGAAGAAAGTATTAAGGAAGAATGACGGAAACAGGAAGGGAAAAAAAAAGAAAGAATAGAAGCTCAGTAATCAAGGTATTAAAAATAAAAAATTGCAGGCATGAAAATGCTAGTTTGCTTAAGGTTCTAAAATATATTTGACATTTTGCTACAAATATATATATATATATATATATATATATATCATTGCTTTTGTTTTTCCTTTTTTTTCAATATTATGTATTTGAATTTTATATTGTAGTATATATTCAAAAGCAAAGTTTTTTTCTTTAATACAATCTCAAGATGTCAAATTAGTATAATTTGTAATTCAAATTATAGTAATTTTAATTCAAGCCAGTAGAATTAATGTCTTGACCAGTAATGTAAACCAGTAGAATTGTTTCAAGAGACGCATTTTGAGAAATACAAAGCAGATAATAATGGAATAATTAAATAAAGTTCGCAATAACTAGCATATTAGCACAACAAAGAAAATCTTTCAAACAAGCATGAGGAAGCAATTCTTTAAAAAATTTTAACCGATGCATCAAATTCTATACTATTATTAAACGATATATAAAGAAATTATCCTTCATTTGAACAAACATTAAGAAGAAACCAGCGAGAGTGGTCTCCTTAAAACTTTCTCACATATTCTCAATGAAAGGTGTTAAACCAGAGAATGTCTTGCATGACATTGGCGAGTAATAGTTATGAAATATTAACTTTTGGCGAGAATTTAGCATTTCCAAGAAATTTATCGTGTGATCATAAGAAAATTTATTTATTTATTGCGGCCAATCCATGGCATGCGGTAATTAACAATCGAAAATCGTATTTGCGTTTCATATCCATTTTTCCAACCGATTGAAATAAAAACTTTGCACAGAACTACACCTGATGTCACAAAATCACATATCAAAATTGATATATTTAAAGTCATTTTGAGTTATCGCATTTACATGTTTCTGGAAATAGAAATCGATAGATGGTCAACCCCTGTTGGATTTGAATCAAAATTTGATAAGTATCCGCACTATAAATTTTAAATCTGTAAATTTCATCTATCTAGCTCTCCTCGTTTTGCAGTTATGTTAATTTATATTCGAATAGCAGGAAACACAGACTTCTTCTGAACAGATTTTGCTCAAAATACAAAAGAAATTTATAAATATAGTGTAAAAATTATACATCAAATTTCATTCGTCAAACTTAAAGTGTTTTTGAGTCATCTTTATCACAGACAGACAGAACAGTTTTTTAAAATGTGTTTTCCGAACTCGGGGAGATCAAAACGTAGAAATTCGTCAAAATTTCGAGTGTGAATTGTTATGACGATTACAATAAAATGAACTATATTTATACTATACTTAACTATAACTATACTTAAACTCTATACTTTATATACAAGAAAAATGCAAAGTATGTGAATAAATATTACAACATGTGTGAGTATGAAACACGATCAAATAATTTTAAAATTTGTCTGTGCTCTCATATTACATTACTTAAACGAACATACTAAACAACAGTAAGCAGCACCGAAACACGCATATTTAGAAAGTTATTAATAAACATAAATTTAAATTTAGTGTTCTGAAAAGATATTCGTTATATCAAAATATTCATTAAATGGAAACAACAGCAATTTTAATCAGATACTTTTAACACTTATTTATACTAATTTTACATTTATATCGATTTATTTTCGTTTTAAAAATCAAAATGAAATAGTATAACAAAGTTTTTATGTGTTTTTTAAATATTTCGCCAATTTCAAATGAACAAGAATAATTCTTTCTAAATGTAAATTTCATTTCAGTGTAATTTTCCCTTTTGAAAAGATTTTAATAAAAGTATTCTTATAAAAATTATGTAAACTCTTATCTTATTAAAACTGAACCCGATTACTATTGAATTATTTATGAATATTTATTCATGAGTAATTCAATAGTAATTGGGCTCAGTTGGGTAAAAAATTTATATTTACTCACTATTATTAAACTTTTACTCACTATTCTTTGATAAGAATCTTCTTAATCTTCCATTTTTATTTAGCGTATAGTCATTTTATAATAAATGCTAAAAATGTACGTATATCATATTGAAATTACATTATTTTGAATATAAATGTCCAAATTTTAGACTAACTTCAGGCATTTGAAGAACCACATATTATTTAAACTATAATTATATTTATTATTTTTCTCAAATTTAAATCATAAATGCCTTTAAGAATATATCGAAATATATTCGATTTAATAAAGTTTTGCTTTCATGTATTACTGTACCTTTCACAGTTATTTAAAATTTTTACAACATAGAGTTCCTTTAGAAACGTTAAATGTCAATAGTAAAATCATAATAATAATTGTTAACGTAATTAATTTTAAGTAGAATAATAATTGGCACTGAAATACAATGTTCATTCTTTAAAAGAATTTTTAAATCAATGCAGTGGGGCATATTCTAGACATTTAAAAGCTCGTGTGAGCTGCAATGTAATTTCATGCCAAATTTTGTATCATTAAATATTGAACTTATGATGAATATTAAAAACTAACAGCATTTCCGGGAAAAAATTATAAAACATCTAAACATATTTCTTTACAGTTTCTATTTAAAAAAACATCTAATTTTGTTTTCAATTGGGACAAACAACAAGTGAAAACAAACAATATTAAGAAATAAACAAGAACATTTTTGAGAAAATTTTGTATTACATTAAAATGATAAAATTTTTAGAGGATAAAAAAAGTAGTAAAAACATAAAACACGAGATTTTAAAAATAGCAAGTACTTATAGATACCTCTGCGTCTTCCATAGCTACGAGCTGCATGGAAGTAAAGATTACAAGCATTTCAGAAATATGCAATTCAAATAATCAGAAATTTAATAATAAATGCGGAAATGGAATGCAGAAACTTACCAGGTACGTGAGATAACGATTGCATGTTATTCGAATTGTAATTGATGAAACCTACAAAAAAATTAGCATATTTTAAAAGATAAATAATAATTAATATGTCTAAAGATTTAAGTTACATCATCATACTTGAATGCATTACATAATAAATGTTTAATGAAGATATTAGAACTCATACTCAACAATTAATAACAAATTTCAAGAAAAAAAATGTGAAACAAAAAACATTTTTTATGACAAGGTAGTTTATACTTTATTTCCAAAAATCAAACTTATAATTACAAGAATTTATTTCATCGCATAAACAATCCACTCTAACTATCAAGAAATTAACATTAATGCATGGGCAAAAGTCAATAAAATTTCCTTTTATGTATGTCACTTAAGAAATTTTCTTCACTTTAATTATTGCTATATATACTACATTTCCCAAAATCTATTTTTGCAATAATGCACCATTTTATTTTTCAATTTTGACTAACAAAAGATTGATAACAAGATTGATAAACCCCCACATATTTTGTAGTTATATATTAAAAAGGAAATACCATCATAAGAATTCAGCACGAGACAGAGAAAATGATAACATAATAAATATATTAAAAAGCATTAAATATTTCTTTAACCACTGTATTTAGTTTACACTTCGTAAACTGAATTACAATGGTTCAAAAGATTTCTCAAAATTTAAATAAAAGAGATACCGAGAATTGTTTCTTTATAAAATAAATAAGAATCCACATCTAATTTTTTTTTCAATTTTAATTACAGATCAAAATAAAGTTTTGTTTATTCAAAATTACAGGACCGTTATACTTCACATATGATAAAACAAATTTATGTGGCGAAACGAAAGCGATTTATTTTATAAAATTTGCAAATAACAACAAAAAGCAGAGAAAAACAAACAGAAAATGCAGGTCATAGGCTGATTTATCTAAACATCGTGGAATAACACACGTAATTTCTCCAGAACAACATTACACTCAATGAATATTAAGTGCCCAAAAACAGTGACGGAAAAATATTTTACTTCCGTCATCGAAAAGCATTGATAAGAAATACCTAAGCAAGACCAGTGAGAGTGTATCTTTCACACGACTTGATTATATGTGTCATCAGAAATATTTTTCTTCAAAACAAAATTCAGATACATCTCATTACATCTCCAGAAAGCTCAACAATCTCCATTATTATTCAGAACATCATTCAGTTGTTCTGATTTTATTCGTTTGCTTTACGTAATATGTTTTATCTTCGAATAGCATATTTCTTTATTTGTATCAAGATAAAAATCTTTTCCTTGTTCAGAACATAAGAAGGATAATACTGCGAAGTAAAAAGATCAAGATAAAACAAGCTTTAAATATTGTGTATATCAGTAAAAATTAGACCTAAATATTTTTAGTGCTACATATTTTTCATTCAACTTCTGCTTTTCTCATGTCTTGTTTATTATATACATAACTAAGAATATTTTAACATACAACTCATATTAAAGATTAGATTTAAAGTACAAAGTAAAAAGAATTTCAATCATATTTATTCACATCTCTTTTGGTTTCAATAATTTAAAAAGTCTAGAAAATCAGAAAGTTATCTTGCAATCTATGTATAAAATAAATATTTTTTTCAGAATTTAGAATTATGAAATATGGAAGGCATCGACGACATTTAACAAATGCTGTAATAAAATGACAACGAATTAATCTTAAAGTATTATTATATTTACAGTTGTTGAAAATATGATATACAATATCTAATTTTTGAACTAAAAATTATCCATTGGAACATGTCTCATGAAGAATCAAATAAGAAAAGTTTAGCATTTAAATGCCCCTGATAGGAAGCTTAAAATAAATGCATGTTAATTTGCTCAAATAAAAATAATAAAAATTATACACTAATTTCGATTTTTACTTTAAAAAAACTTTTTTACAATTTATTTTGTTATTTTAAACTGAAATATAGGAAACATGTCTCGCTCGGAGTGGTTCCGGAAAAAAGGAAAAGATTTCGACATTTCAGTTTTTTTACTGTAAGGCATTTTTTTTTCTCTTATTCTTTTCCGCTCACTAATTTCGACTCTGATTGTTTGCGAACCGTGTGTATAGGAGCAAACAGGTGCATTTTATCATGGCAGAGGAAAAAATTTCATTTCAATGCCACGCTCCGATAGACGGTGTTTTCATGCAAAGTGTCGCTGCTTTCTGAGCCGAAGCACCTGCCGATTCTGTTCACGTGTCGAACGGGCCACTCTGGCGTAAATACGGACGTCGGATTATTTACGGCCTCCTGAAATGATACTTTCCACCCACTTTCGTCAGCCGTTTGCTTTATAAAGATCGGGTAAATTGACAACTCGGCCAGACAAAGACGCATTTATTGGTACTACGACTTACAAATCATTCAATTTTTTAAAAACATTTTATATGTTTTTCCTGCTAAATATTTTTTTAACTCGAAGTGCACTAATACTTGCATTAACACCGATTAAATATTATATATATATATATATATATATATATATATATTACGGAACTTAAGAAGTCAAATGAAATTAGGATGCTTTCATCAAATTTCTACATATATCCACAAATTTTCTTTAATGAATAACTTATTATAATTTCCAAAAGTTAATTTATAATAAAAAATAATGCATATACCCAAATTAATAAAAGAAAACTAATATTAATATTAGAACATTACTCTTTGAAATAAACGCAAAGCAAATTTATAAATTGCACCTACATGTTTATTTATTCAACATTTTCAAGGGAAAACACTGCAATAGAAAAGTACTTTTTACAAATGTACTCCATAAACGATGAAAACTTTTTTTTTTAAAACTAAGTTAGGCATTCATAGATGACTACGACCATATATTATGAAGCATTAAAAAATACCATTTTCTTCTAAAGCATTTTCAATAAAAGATGAGTAAATATGTATTTTTCGCCAAACCAAAGTAATAAAGTTGTTGAAGTATTATAGCAGATTAATACAATAATTTAATTTAGTTGCTTGCTGAAATATAGAGGAACATTTGTAATTTTATACAACACACACACCATACTTGGAGGTATTACCCAACACACTTCCATAAAATGTCTAAATAAAGATATTTAATAATTCTAATCTTGATAAATATATGTCTTTGCACGATAAAAAAAAATGGTAAAATAAAAGTCATCAGTTAAGGAACTCACTTTAAAAATAAGACTTTCGATAGGAACGCTTTTAAAATAAAATTTAGAAATTTATTTTTATTTCATAAGTTTAACTACTCGTAAAGAAACGGAAATAAGCATAAAACAATATTTAACACAAATATTAGGATACAAAGAGAGTTATAATTTATTCCCATCATTTAGTGCCTACTTTTCTACATGTCCTTATGATTAAATTTTCATATCTCAAAGAAAACGAAATATACTACAAAACTACTCTCGTTTTAGTAGGTACAGTCAAGTGCTAAAGCATTAGTCAATAAATGAAAATAATCACAAGAAATTTTTAAAAAAATATCCTTATCTTTAAAATCTCTGATAAGTAATTCAATACGATATTAAGATAATATAATATTAGGATATAAAGCTTACAGTAAAAATAATTATTGAGGATTTTATTAATTTTAGATATAGCAGAAAATCCATTTTTTCTTCTTTTGAGGCTCAAATATAAAGCTCTTTAAAAGAAAAAATATTGTTTACTACAGAATTACCCTTTAACCCTTTTGAGACGAATTTGGAATACCTACGTAAAACACTGGTACGAATATTTTTTATTAGACTCGAAAGGGTAAAAATAAACACTCTCTTCTGTTAAAGTTGAAAACATAATTGGATTTTATACATTGAGGAGGAACTATTAATGATATTTTAGGAAAACACGTGGTGCATAAAGAAAATCAACTTAATCGAAACTGATGAAAAACTCAATTTAGTACACATAAGAGAGTTAGAAAGGAAAAAAGAAATCGTCGATTATTTCTTGAAATATGGCAAACAATAAGAAGTCAATGATTTATTGACTTGCTGCGACAAACACAGTCGTGGAACATTATCAGATAGACAGATCGGTTAACATAGATCACTCACTCCCTCGGCAAGAAAGAGAAACTTAATTGATACACCAGTAGAGAGTGAAGGACAAACAAAATAAGAAATCGATGATATTTTTCATGCAAGGCTTCACTAAAAAGATTCTTAAGTGCGCACTCTACTGCTTCGAGGAAGAGAAAGGAAAGAAGGATAAAAGCACTTAAATATTTAATTTAATCGATAAAATAGTTGTGCTTTTTTTTCAAATAGGTAAATAGCATTCTTTAGATCATAATACGATCATAATAAAAATATTTGATTCTGCCAGAATTTTATTTTCCCCAAATGAAGCGAAGAATTATCGCCTGCCTATTTTTATTTTATTTTATACTAGCCGCCGTTGACAACCAATAGGTTCGTTGGGATTATTGGTCTATAAAATTTTCAATTAACTATTTATGTAATTTGGTCTTAATAGCTTCTTCAACAAAACATTTTTAAGCTACAAATTTTTCTAGATATATAATCCATACTATTTTAAAAGCTTTATGCTATTTTGGTCGTTTTACAACATGTTTTGTTTACTTTCTGTTAGCCATCCCAAAAATCATAAAAAATGGATACACGCTGCTATTAACATTTAATTATGCTATTAGCATTTTAACATTTTTTTCTACCTAAAAAATATGAAATTTGGCATTTTTTCATATTAATCGTATTTTAAACAGGAATTTAAAGTTTTAACGAACACTAAAGATATATTTCGAGCGAATATTTTGCTTAGTTACAAATTGAAACAAATATATTGCCTGTTTCCTGAAATATGCTATGTAAATAATGGTTTGTAAGGACAGAAATTCAAATTTCACTAATTTGCATGTTTCATTATTTTTAATATTAATATCGAATATTAATTCATATTGTAAAACACAAAAGCAAAAGAATATATGCAATTTAAATTACTTTTATCTATAATTTTGGTGTTCTTCCGAAATTCTTATGTTTTGGTATTATTATTTATAATACGTTTAGCATTCGTTCGGAATTCATAAGTACCTTTGTATTCTTGTTGGAAAATATGCTTAAAATATTTTTTTAAAAATGATTAAATATAAAAAAGTATTTATATGACAAACAAATTCGTATAATTTAAAAGATAATTTTTTGAATTTTAAGACGATGTAAAAATAATTTTTTACTGTAATATTTTCGGAAGTTATTCTGAGAAAACGCCAAAACACTCAGAGAGAGAGATTCAATTTTATTAAATTGTAAAAATTGCGACGAAAATTAGATATTGAATGCGATTTAATATTAAGTCAATGTCACAGTGTTTTATATTCTTAAAAATACATTTGCAACTCGATTTTAGCGCTAAAATGTACACAGAATAAGCACAGATAATAAAACGGTAATGCGACAAAAGCGATATAATGTAAAAAAAATTTCACTACTAAGTACAGTTTTCAGAGTTTTTCATTTCGTCTTTTCAGTAGTCAATTAGTAGATAAACGTAAATAATGAACCAAAAAATATTTAACGAAATGACAACAATGTTGGAGAAAGTTTAACACATTTCTCGGTCCATGAAATTGACCATTTCCATACAACGAAAATTCAGATGTTGTTATAGACACAGCAGATGTTTGGCATAACATCTGCTTTCCTATGCTTCAATGTTTCAATATCACAAACTGGTATGGCAAAACCTTTTTCCTTGATATAATTTTAAAATCACTTTTGATTTATTCCTTTCTTTCCTTGATTTATATCACTTCCATTTCGATAATCAAGTAAATTTTTTTTAATCTGAAAAATCTGATTATAACTACCCTGGATTTCTTAAATTAAATGATTGAAAAAAAATGCGTATGCAAATATACATAAATTTGTTTTAATCTCTTTGTATATTATTGTTATTTAACTGCATGTTAATTTTGCTACCACCGATCATTCCATTTTCCTTCTATTCCTAAAAACGACGTCTGAATCAAGGTACCGAAAAGAAATTGGAGAATAATAATAGTTATAAGAACTTATTTTTCAAAAGGAGAGAAGTTAATATAAAGATTATAAGCATAATGCACGGCAAGAAAAGATATTTGCATTGTGTTTGTAAATTTTAGCAGTTGTAGAATTTATTAGACAAATCGACAAGATCCTAAAATTTATAAAATTATGCGATCTTGAATCCTGTTAAATGAAATACCAACTCCTATTTGTAACTTTTAATCATACTATTTGTAATGTAAGCTTAAAATATTCAATATGGTAGCAGCTAAATTGGTTTAAGGATCATAATAAGACAGTATGTAGCAAACGTTTATACAAATAAGGTAATAAATAGACCGTTCAGCACCGTCACTAAATAAAATTAAACGGATGAAAAAGATCCACGTTTTTCATACCAAACATTATAGCATGAGAAATCTTGCTTGTGACAGTAAATTATACATAAATATATTTGCAAACATAAAAAGATCGAAACCATCATTTTCTACAACAAATCAATACTAAATACATTACAATATTAAATTTACATTACATTAACTTAAAGTTAAAATCCTTCTTAACAGGTGTGAATTTGTAAATTGTCTCGTAAATTGAAGACAAGTTGCTGTAAATCATTTCAGAAATGACTGTCGCAAAGGGACAGTGAGTGAACATCATGCCAGAACGTACAAACATAAGCATAAATAAATAGTTATCTGACAGATAAAACATTGGGCAAGAACAGTTTGAGATAGAGAAATTTCAAGGCTGTGCTCTTTCACGAAGCCGCAAATAAGGACAGAAGGCTTTTAGCTGCGATATCAGAAGGATTCTTTCCAAAACGTGATTAAGAACAAAACCCAAATCGACCACTATTAAAAAACGAAACAATCCACTGATGGTGCATGTTTTCAAGGCTCAGTCGTTTTACGTAATTGAATGGGAGATTTGCTTTGGCCCTCATTCGAGTAGTGAGTTTTTACCTACGTTCTGGAGATTTCGACTATAATGTATGCGTAATAATAAACAAGCATAAAGAAGTTAGAATAGATCCTCATGAATCAGCAAACAATGCCAGATGGATAACAATGAAGCATAAATTTTAGCGAGTAACAGAATTTCGTGAAGGAAGAAGTGACAATGTGTTTCTTTGCGAACATTTAAGAGGCATTTGTCGTAGAAATTTTTTTGAGGGAAATGGAAAACTAATGCAGAAGATAAATGAGTGAAGCAGAAAATAAATGATAGAAAGACAAGAGGCTCAAATAATTTGATAATAATAATATAAGGCGAGAGAAGATATTCTCTTCAAAATATTGACGACTACTAACCCATCGAAGGAAACAAATCATTGAATGAATAGAAGATATTCCTTGTTGAATAATACGTGTAAATAATAGTCAAATTTATTATTAATATTATATATTTCTTATTTTATAATATTTTACACAGAATAATTTGAAGCAAGAATATTAAGATTGAAATGATTTTCTTAACTACTTAAGTTTCTTTAAATTTTGGATTTGCCTAACACTTTCCATATAAAAGTCGCATCTGAAATTGATAGCACTTTTACAAAAGTCTTCTAAAATAATGAAAATGATTAAATTTTTAATAATAATATGTTTTAAAATAATTTTTGAATTTCATTTACTGAAAACGCTTCTTGTGCATTAGAACATTATTAAAATACAACTTCCAGTTCAGAATCATTCAACTTGGTAATCATCTTATTTAAAGATCCTACTAAAGATCTGAGCAGAAAGCAGCTGAGCTCCAGAATCTGCGACTTCAACAATGTAATAAAGTTTTTTTCTTCCATTTATGTAAGAATAATTTCTAAAGGTGATATTATTTTGAATCTCAATTGATTTTAAATACTTATCATTTCATTTGATCATACTCGAATTATTAAGCAGCATATTAAATTTCTTTTTATTTAGCAGTCTGGATATATAGTAAATGCAGGGAAATCTGGCATGTGATAAAAATGGTCATAGTTTCTAATTTTTAGTATTTAAAATTTGGAATTAATTTATGAGTTTTATAAATGCTTTGCTACAAATGTAGGATTTTTCAAAAAGAAGCAGATTTAAAATATTTATTTCTAATGGATGACAATGGAGAGAGACACATACGATACATGACTGGACAGACGAAATTTCAAAGTTTTATCTCATGCATTCGATATGAGTTCCATTTGTTATATGACCAAGATCGAGCTGTATGTCCAATTTATTTCTTACCAGACATAAATGACATTCCGTGGTTATTGATCACACTGCTGTAATAATTCAATCTTACAGATCTTAAAAATTAGCAGGAATTGATTTCAGGCAAATGCCATACTGCTAAAATTTCAAGCTCCTGTCTGTATAATTCCTAGAGTTACGTTTGAAAACAGTTCGGATATGCTGAACATCTTCTTTTAACGTGTGGAAACGATCAGTGCCTTTTACTTTCTACATGCAATCATCTTTTATAAATTTCTTGGGCCATATGTAAATCTGATTATGACAAGGCAGTTCTCTTTTGAACTTGTTGCGATGTAACAATGGATTCAATCTTTGCATACCATAGCACACAAATGACTTTTACTGAGGCATCGTCTTTTCTCACAAATAAGCAGCAGCAATTTTACCAGGATTACCCAAATTCGGGAAAAAAAATCTTTGAGCATTCCTTTATTCTAGTAAAGTATCGTATGAGCCACTATCTGTCGTCATTCATCAGATGATCTTCTCTGATAATGTTTTTAATCAGCCCATCTTTTCGAATAAATCTGTGTACTACCCAAACCATTTTAAAATTAATCATAATTAACCTAAACAAAATCTTAAGTAGTTAAATTTTCAATTTAAAAATATAAGGAAATAACAAAAAATTAGTTTCAAAACATTTCTCTAAAGAATTTTTCTTTAAAAAAATGTAAGAACAAAATTAATCTTATTTACATAAAACTGCATCATTAAACGCAGTTTTAGCTGAAAGAAATAATTTCCTAACCTATTCAATGAAGCTGTAACTATCAGCTCAAAGAAAATATATATATAAAAAATCAATTAAACATGAACGAACAAAGACTGTAAAAGGAAGCAAAACGTGAAATAATCGATTTAAAATTGTAAGTCGGAAATGAGTTTCGGTTTGTTGCATTTGAAATAAACTGAAAAAATTTTAATGATAGAGTTAGGCTGCTTTTGCTTCTTGACTTGTAAAAAAATTTAAATGCTAAAAAATCAAACATAATGCATAATATTTTTCAAAAATCGCAAACAAATATATATTAATAAATTTAATAATTATTTGAATTCAATATTTCTGAATCGATAAGATTTTGAAAAAAAAATGTTAATACTTTGTAATGTTTCTTTTCTCAAATGCAGATAAATGGAGGAACAACAAAAACACTAATGAAAGTTCGTAGAAACCGAGCGTATAAGTAGATTATATCATATTATTTTGGAAAATTTTAATTTTATCAAATAAAGTTAAGTTATGTTTCTGGTTTTATTACAGCGCAATAATCTTAGTAAAAAAATCATAAATATTTTAGTAAAAGCTGGAAAGGACAGAAAAGCGTGTTTATAATTAGTTCTTAGAATATAATTAAATACTAATAATTCAGTTTTCTTTTTAGTATAGAAAATTTAAAAATTCACCATTCAAATAGCCAAGAATAATAAAACTCAAATAACATGTTTTACACACTTAAGGATGTACGAATTTTCCATAGCAATGTTTCTCAATTCGGGAACAAATCCCTTTGAGCAATGAAACATATTTTAAGAGAAAAACAATGTGAACACAAAGGTCACAAAACTATGTTTAACATTTATACATCATATTGCTTATTCACTCATTCTTTAAGGAGAAAATAAAAGAAAACGAACAAAGACGCATCTAACCTGTCTTGTTTCTCTATTATTTTTGCAATAAAATATAAACATGTTTACTTTCATGAGAATAAGTTGATTACACTTGTGGTTGTAGAAAATAATACAACATGCGAAAAAATGATGAAAATTTGTCACAGAGAATAAACATGAAGAGATGTGCATTAAAATATTAGCTTTTTTATATATTAGTGACCCAGACACATTAAATAATTTTTACGCAAAAGAAAACTAAAATTATCACAACAATATTGACAGCAGGTGGAGGGCATGAGAAAACGTTCTGGAAAACAACAAAAGGGATGTACAAAATTGTTATGCAAAGAAAATAAGGCCCTATATGAGTACAAATCAAGTGATATTAATTTGAATAATGTTAGTATTTGCTTTCAATTAGATAAAAAATTATTGTGTCTTTTAATTTAATTGTCCATCTATGTCCAGGCATCTTTTTTATCAAACCATCAAGCGATAATTTTGTTAAGAGCTCTTTAGCAATAATTTTGTGCCAATTCCGATAGCAAAGACAAAAAAACACACATTTGTTAAAAAGCAAAATTCGATTGCAGCTGTAATACAAATAGCTTGTAAATCCTTGACATTAAACTATTGCAATGGAGGAGATAATCAACTTATGAGAAATTTTATCATGACCCTAAATAGCTAACATTTCTTGGCACAACATTTCAAGTATTATAGTAAATTTTCGTTATTTCGAAAGTGCCATTTTAACCTCAGTTTAAGTCAGAATAGCCAAAGCAGTTTGTTTCTATTAAATGACCCACATATTCTAGAAATAGGCCCATTCATAGCAGCCTTTTTGGCAAGGGCGTCTGCCAAGGCCTTCCTAAATGAGCCAAAAGCTGTACAAACATTGAGATTCATGGACCAAATAAAGCAGACGCTCTTCGAAAAAAAAAAAAATCAAAGGATGCGGAATTTCGATAATACGATCTTTTTTTTCATACATGGACACACCAGATAACCCACGAAAACAGAGTCCGGGAATAGGGAGCAGAGCCAAAACCAGGACGAATCCTTAATGGAAGCGAAAAGCGGGTCACGGAGTATCGAACAGTTGAGGGGATGGGGAAATCAATGCAGTAACCTGGGCAACGCCGTTCCTTCCAAGATAGCCAGGGATGGGAAGGAGAGATCGAGGTCGCGAAGAGGAGAGAGAGAAAAAAAATCACCTGCAAAGAGAAGTTGGCTCCTTTCTGAAACTGCGCGGTGGAATGTCGAGGGAAACATTTTGATACAGTGCAAAGATTGAAATAAAAAATGCAGTGAAGGGAATTTCAGGAATTTTTTTGTCGAGCTCTCTCATGTTTAGCAAATCATCTCTTAAATGCTCTAATTTTATTGGCTTTTTAATACATTTTTTAATCAAAAAGAAAGAAATAACCAATATTTCATAAAACTACTTTTATAAAGAACGAAAAAAAATCTTTTATCTGTCAGTATTTAAAATAAACGGTGGATCATCTGGAATTTTCATAAATTATTCTAATAAAAAACACAAAATTCGGTAAAAGTGCTCTAATCATAAACATTCATTACATTTCCACATACTTACAAGCATTTATATTATTACATCTGTAAATATTTTTTATGCTCATGGTACATGGATTATTTTCTATTCATGGCTATTAATTTTAGCTAGCTGACAAAAAGTTGAAAAATTCAAACAAAGCAAACGCATGCGATCCTTTATACAAAATAAAATTTTTTTTTAACTTTTTATTCTTTTTAAAAAATGTAATGATTCAGTTTAAAGATAAAACATAAATCTCGCATAAAAAAGTAACATTTTTCAAAGACAGTATAAATTCTTCTGACGTGTAAGTGAACGACCATGCTAAATTTCACTCGCTATCAGTGCAGAAATTTATGACTAAATAATACAGATATTTTAAAATAATCAATAACAAGATTGAAGTCAATAATCAATTTAATTCAATTATGTTAAAGAAATAAATAAAAACTCACAGACAGAATTTAAATAATTGCTTGATTGGGTATCTTCAAACATCCTCTCATTTACAATCTCATAATCATTTTCATCATTTATAAAACAGTGGCCGAGAAAGATATGCAACAGAAAAATCAGAATGACGTATAAGAATGAAACAAAAATATTTAGTGAATCTATGACTCCTAATATAATTCTGAAATTTGAAAATGAGTTATTGATTCCTAGTTGAAAATAATTATTTACTTAGAATGGAGTGAAAAATAATGTAGAGGGGAAAAAAAAAAAAGATAATAGATTTTGCAAAAAAGAGCAATAAGCATTTCCAACAATAAAAATATTTTGAATGACATCGTAAAATACGACAGTTCCCAATTCTGGAAAGCCGATCTAATGTTTCATTTCTGCTCTTTTGCAACATCTTTTAAAAACGATCCACTAAATGCGTACTAAAAATAACCGAGAGCTAGCGCACAATGCAAGAGCTACTTTACGGATTTCACTAGCAATCGATATAACGACCGTCTCGTCACTTCCCCGGAGAGTTATCCTAACGACTGGGTCTTGAAAACAGCATTCGTCCATCATCACAAACGGATAAACGAAAGGACGTTTCCATCAAAAATCTAAATAAATTAAATTCTGAATCAACTGTTACTTTCATGTGCATTGGTATTTTGACGGATATATAAAAAAAGGTTTATCTGCATTGATTAGAAATTAATATTCATCAGTTGAAAAGTAAACACAGGAAACTTTAATACAACAGAAGTTTTAAATTCTTTTAATATGTTTACTGCAATTAATATTAATCATTTTCTATTACTTATAAAGCGTTATTTTGTTTTCATTCACCTAAAGTCCCACAGAACACTGCGGCCGTTTATGCACTCCACTCAATCCACGAATCGATTCCACGCAATTTATATGAAGTCATAGCATATACAAATGTCTACAGAAGATTAGAAATATGATAATACGAGGCATGAAATTGCAAGGCAAATCAGTTACGTAACAAATAGTGAAAAAAATAAAATTTAGCATTGATTTGAAGGGGGGGAAAACATTAATGCACTGTATGAAGCTGGGAAAAAAACATTAATGCACTGTATGAAGCTGGGAAAAAAACATTAATGCACTGTATGAAGCTGGGAAAAAAACATTAACGCACTGTATGAAGCTGAGAAAAAAATCAGCTGGAATGATCTCCCGAAAGCTTTCTCGCATACTCTCAAATAAAAGTGTTAATCCCAGAAAACGCCTCGCATGCAATTGGCGTTGAAAAGTTACACAATATTAACCTTTGGTCTAAATTCGGCATTTTTATATAATGTAACGAGGGATTTTCGGTATGCGATTAATAATATCAGAAAAACGAATTTGCGTTTTAAACGCGTTTTTTCCAACTGATTGAAACAAAAAATGGACATTAAACTACGCTTGTAATTACAAAATAGCATACGAAATTTAATATATTTCAGTCATTTCGTGTTTTAGTTATCACATTTACATGTTTCTGGAAATAGAAATCGATAGATGGTCACAACCCACTGTTGGATTTGAATCAAAATTTGATGTCTGCACTATAAATTTTAAATATACAAATTTCATCCATCTAGCTCTGTTAGTTTTACAGTTATGTTAATTTATATTCGAACAGAAGACACACAGACTTCTGAATGTTTTTGCTCAAAATACAAAAGAAATCTACAAATTTAGTGTAAAGAACCGTGCATCAAATTTCATTTGTCTAACTTAAAGCGTTTTTGAATCATCTTTATCACAGACAGAGACAGTTTTTTAAAATGTGTGTTTTTTTTTTAACTCAGCGAGGTCAAAACGTGGACATTTACATCTTTCTGAGGGTACAGGGCGACAGACAGTCAAACCCTTCATGAGTATGACTTATAAATTTGATTTCTGTCTACACCATAGATATTAAGTCTGTGTACTGAATTTTATCTATCTACATCTCTTTGTTTTGTAACTATCACGTTAATTTATATTCAATCACTCGACAGACAGACTTCACTTGACTGGACATAGCACAAAATTTGACAAAATCTGCCAAATTTCATCCATTTAAAGCAAAGCGTTTTTGCGTTATCTTTGAGATAGGCAGAGAGACGGACATTTTCAAAAATGTGTTTTTCAGACTGAAGGAGGTCTAAAACGTTTAGATTCGACAAAATCTCGAGTTCAAATTTCTTGACGATTACTACACTTTCTCTATACTAAGCATACCAGAAAGTAAAAAAGCCTGAAATTTACCGTAAGATATTAGGCATACCAAAGTCAAAATTTCTGCTCTTAAACATTAAACTAAATAACTATATTCTTTTTTTTCTGCTTTTAAAAATTAGTTTTCTTCATAATTACTACTTTAAATTGTTTTAAGGAAGACAACTGAATAAATATCTGGGGAAAAAATGAAGATGAAAACTGGTGGATAACATTCTGTAATAATATTAAAATGTCCTTAATTCAATTTAACGATGCTCCTTTCATTCAATGGCATCATCAAATTTTTTCAAAATTAAAAGCCTCACCATATATTTACCTCAGAAATTAACGCTAATAGAATTTTAAATCAGTGGTTTGCCAAATTGAATGACAGCAATACTGTTTTCCAAGCTGAACTCAATGCACTTCAAGAAGCAGCTAAATATGCATCTCAGTTTCCAAACATCAGCACTTTTAAAATACATGTCGACAATAGTGCAAATATCATAGCATCCTCTCATTCAAAGAGTACAAACCAAATAGCAAGAGAAATTTTTCGGGTCCTGCTTTCAAATCCAACAGTAAAAGTCTCAAGGGTAAAAGCACGTGCAGGCAATGAAAAAGCAGACCAACTGGCGAAGGACGAAACGTGAAATGGGCAACTTTATATGCTAATAAAACTTCCTAAACCACATATAAAAGACCTCCGAAAAAGCATGCTAGAGGAATGGCAAAGATATTGGAGCAATGGTGATACAGGCAGAAAAGTTTTTAATATCCTGCCTTCAGTTAATCTTCAGCCCACTAAATGGATCAGAGAGGATATTATTTTCTTCTCAGAACACGGCCTTCTTCCTGCCTACCTCAAAAGGTTGAATCTGTCGGAGAGTAATCAGTACAGTTGTGGTGGGATTAGCACGGCACTTCAATATACTACGAAATGTATCCTCTCAATTTCTTAGCATATGAAAAAAAAACTATCACGAAGCCATGAACAAGAATGGTTGAAAATAATCGCCATCAACTTCGTCTCCTGGCAAAAAAAATCCATAGGATAAATTTATCAATAAAAACAGATATATATTCTTGCCTCCCTAGCTCTCAACATATATTTGCGTTCATAAATATCAATCAAATAGAGTTTCTCTTTGTTACCATTAATCAAATTATTTTCCATTTGATGCATTCTCATCTTCTATGCCATGATAATAAGTGAGCACAGAATTCATGTATATTTTCATACATTTTTTTTTTTCTGAATATTATTATTCCAAATGTTTTTTCAAAGTTGAAAATCTTTGTAAACGGTTTCATCTCAATATAATTTCTTATATGTTTGTACATTCTGCACATAGTTTTTTTTTTTCTGTATTGTAAATATTTTGGTATTTAAATAAAATTCCCGTAACATGCCCACCAAATCGTTCAGTGACCAGAATGGTTACGAATACGGAGGTATGAGACGGTGTTCTGTTCTATTACAATTAAAGTTCTATTGATTTAGAGTTTGATCATCACATATAATAATTCAGATTGCAATACATGCCTCTAATTTTTTACTATCTTTTTTTCGAATGGACAGATTAGAAGTTGAAATAATACTTTAATTATTTATTTCTCAATCAAAAAATAAAGCAAACTGAAACAACAGTTTTGATTATTATTTCCTTGAATACTGGATCTGTTTATTTTCTCTTGTTTTGAAAATAAATCAAGAGCAAAAAGCGAAAGACCTATTCTCGGTATTGATTACGAAATTAAAAATTTTCATCGCAACTGAGCACGCGCCACAGAATTTAAATAGTATGAAAACAGAGATAATAGCAATTATATTGAAAATGAATAATGAGTAAATTATGAAACATATGAATAAATATCGATAAAGAAATTATAAAGAGCAAATTTAAATGAAGAGTACACAAATGGTTTTTGTAATGAAATATTTTTGATTCGTTATATTACGTCAGTGCCAAAAATAAGATATTGAAAATATGCAATAACATTACTTATAATGTTGTTATACTTGCTATATAAAAGTTTCAGACAGTTTGAAGTTCCAAAATACATTAAAAGTTTTTATACTTTATTAGAAGTAAAGAAAAACACGTATGGGTTGCGTATGCCTTACGAGGATATTGTGAAACAATATAAACAGCATCAACTATTCAATTTACGTAAAAATTGCTAACAAAGAATAAAGATATAATTTTGTTTTATACCGTACACCGGATATAATCTAATTCTGTATTGGAGTGCTTCTAAGAGTTCATGTTCTTTAGATAAATTGCATATTATAATTTAATATGCAACTAAATTATAATATGTAAATAATTCCATATTTTTTTAAAGAAGATTTGCAACCATTTATCTAATTCTTGAATTTTTAGATAGTTTGGATGGTTAGGAGCCTAAAATGCTCTTTATTTTTGTTTTTGAATTTTTAGTTTATTATTTTTATTTATAGCTATTTCCTTTCTTGTTACCGACATTTTATTATTTGGTTTTATAGTATTAAAATTACTATAGATTGATTTAAAATTGCATTTTCCATGCAATTTAACGAATTTTTAAGCTTTTTTAAAAGATTAAATTGTGTTTTATTTTCCGTATAACACAAAGGGGAAATTTTTGTTCATATACTGTTATCTAACCACGGTTGTTTAAAATGTACTGTTCCATGGAGTTTTAAGAATTTTTCTTTGGCCTTACATATTGGATATGGATTTAAAAAAGCAATATCAATTGGATTATATTAATATCAAAAAATAAAAGAGAACTGCAAAGCACTCATTGCGTTACTTAACATGCTGAAAAAACCATTCACTTTAAAATAAATTTATTTTCTAACGTTCTAAATGATATTAATATGTTACTACTGAAAATTCATAAATATTATACAGGAGTTTAAGCTTAAATATTTTTATTTTCTCGCACACGAATATTACGAAGAGAAAGTACTGCAATCGACAAAAAATTAGAATACGAGATTTAGAATTGACTCAAAAATGCTTTGATCTAGGCAGATGAAATTAGTAATTTGATATTAGTAATTTAGTAATTTGTATTATACTTATTTGTATGTACTTATATTAGCAATTTGACTGATATTTGATCTTTACAACAAGTTTGTAAATTTTATCCAAATACTTAAAGAAATCTATTTACAGAAAGTCTGTCTGGTTGTCGCGGAACAGTTGAACACGACAACTACAATACGTAAAGAGTTATAGATCGATAAAATTTGGTACCCAGTTTCAGCATCTAAAGCATAGATCCATATCAAATTTTGAACCAAATTCGTCAAAGAGTTGACTGCTTGTCCGTCTATATTTTTACATGCAACGCGATAGCCTGAAAAACTCAACGACTTACATAAATGAAATTTGATACATAATTTTTGCATTTTAAGTATAGATTTTCTTCAAAAGATTAACCGACCGTGGGATATGTAATTCTGTATGCATGTAAACGTTAAACTCAGCAATGCAAAAAGAGTTAAATAAGCGAAATTTGATATATAGCCTTGTTACTAAAATTGTAATTCCGCATCAGTTTTTGATTTCATTTGGTCGAAAATAAAGCGCACAAAGATTCATTCTACTTTTCATTACTACGAAGCACAAAACTCTCATATTTGACACTCAAAAGATAGAAATATGAGGAATCGTGCCATTTAGAGTCGTACTCAAGACCCATAATTTTATGTGGGGAGAGAAGAGGGGAATCGTCTTAATTAGAAAATATATATGAAAAACTTTCGGGGAAACCATTACAGCTAGTTTTACGTTATGTCTTTTCTCTGCAACAGCTAAAATAAAAGTGAGTGAACAGAGCTTTTTATTTTATATAATGACGATTCATTAATGCAATGAATTTTATATTTAAGTTAATTTAATTTTATATATATATATATATATATATATTGTGGAATTAGAAATATTTTAACTGAGCAAAACATAAAAAAAGCAGTAGTTAAATCTATTACATTTAATTTAATTGATTCGAGTATCAATAAAATAGTAAAATTTCCAATTATTGACCGAAAATAGGCTTGAATATCATGTTAACTCAGTTTGATGTTTATCTCAGATTTATTAACCCTCCAACATAATCATCCATTTGCTAAAAACAATTTAATGCATTTTCAAGCTTATTAAATTCCACTTTAATAAAATGCAAAAAGATAAAACAGCTTTTAAGAGAAAATGAATAGGACTGGTGGAGAACATTAATTTGTTGCAGTCATTAATTTTCCGGCTCGAGACCAACCCTTGGGCAAGGAAATGAAAGTTCTCCCTGATTGAGAACGGTTTCTTCAATAATTATCTCACGAAAATGAAAGCGTCATTTTTAAATTCACCGTGAAAAGTGATGTGTCTCACGAAATGTCAAGGCTACAAACTTTTTCGAGACCTTGGCAGTCGATCAATAGTTGAGTAGAGATATTTCAAATTGCACAGATTTGGGGGGGGGACGGGAGGGGGAAAACAAAGGAATTGACATGTTAATGCCGTAGAAATATTTGGTTTTAAACTAAGAGAAAATCTGTTTAAAGTTATGAATTAATTTTTTAAACACATTTCTGCTAGTTAATGAGCTTGATGAATATGAGGCAAAAATATTGTTTTATTTCAAGTAGAATCTTTCAGATTCATAGCAAATCCAATGTATATTTCGAGAATAAAATAAAATCATAATAATCAAATTTTAAAATAATTAAGTATTATATTTTCTTACATATGATTGTATAATCCATTATTTGCACAATCAGAAAGTCAAGAATATATCAATATTCTCAAAACAGCATACAACAGCAGAAAGAAAGAAAAACGAAACGGAATTTCGAAAATAAAATAAAGGCCTTAGATGAAAATCAGAACCTTAATTTATCAACTATTAAAGGAAAATAAAATGAGCAACTCAAGATATATATATATATATATATATATGAAATTGAAAAATGAAAGGAAGCTTTAAAAAATGTTAGATTAACTATTGCATTATAACCGATTTGTAACAAATTTTTCACTGTCGAACTTACTACTGCTGGCTTCTTATTCACAGCAGTGCAGAGGCGGAAAAACATATTTTACGGTGAGTGTTTCAGAGTTCTTTTTTTCAGAGTAATGGGTGATGAACGACTTTATTAACAGTATAATCGCTTTCCAACGAGCTATTATGGCAAGAAAGGCATCTTAAAGGGAGTGGAAAGACGGTGGCACAAAATTTAAAATTGTCGGCTTTACCTTCAGGGAGCCTTTCAACGTCGATTAAAATGAAATATTTCAATAGTTAAATTGAAAAAATCACAACTTAATCGTAAAATAATGCACTTTATTGAAGTTTAATAAAATTTAATAGTTCATCAGTATCTTTCATTTACGGTTTAAGGTTACAACATGCATAAAAAAGCAGAATTCGTAAAGTACTAGGAAATTCATTTTAAGAATAAGAGTCTGCATTTTTTAAAATCTATATATGTTCATAAAATCTAACTGGTGGTTGGTGATCCAACTGGATGAGTTACTGGTTATATCATCAACGCAAAGCCTCTCGAAGCTTTGTATTAGTAAGATATTACAATGGACTCGTAATCATTATGATATGGTGATAAATGGATGACTGACTTTTTCATTGATGGAAAAAAAAATGGCACCACGATGAACCTGGCGGGAATATAAAAATAATTTCGTAAATATTGGCATGATTTGCAAAAAGAGTACAAGAGCCTTTTTAGATAGTAAAGTGGTGGTGAGTCTGTGATAGAGTAGCTGGCTTTCTGTTTCAATGGTCAAACAGGTTTAGCCTTTTTAGATGGCCAACAGATTTCTTCTAAATACAAAGTAATACTAGAAAAAATCATCTTATTCCATTGGAAAAAAATAAAAAGAGGGACGAAATTGGCAAGATCAAAAATATCAACATGATATTGCTCCCATTCATACTTTCAATGCTACAAAAAATGATTTAAACTCGAACATTGTTGTTGTTCGCTTAACAAAAGATATTATAAACCTTAATTACATCCCTGGGAAAACTAATAAGATGCTATGCTGAAAAATGAAAAAATTAAACTATTAAGAACATTGTATTGGGTAACTTTTGTTGAAATGTCATATATTGTATAAACTTTTGGGGCACCTAGTATTTCAATTTTATTATATAATTGAAATACAATTTTTTTTTTTTAATATTTTACTGCATGCAAATCATATACGTTTTGAATAAAACATATTTATGGTGTTAGTATGTTTTTCCATTTTACTAAAACATATATTTTACTGAAGTCTATAAATTTTTGGGATAGAATGTACATAAAAATGTTTTTTTAAATACTTTTAATGAAGGATGTAGGGGAGACAAAATATTATAACTCAGTAGCAACCGTTAAGTCAAAAATATTATAGCTAAAGAATGAAAATAACCAGTATTAACATAATAAACATTATTAACAATTTGTAAAAGCAAGTTTACACATAAAAGAAATAAATTATTTATACAGAGTATATTTAGCAGAAATATACCTGAGAGAAATATTCACGAAAGAAAAAAAATTGGATTTTTTAATCTTTTGAATAATTAAGAGATAAAAAGGTCAACATTTAAGGCGGTTTCTTTATTCAAATTTTATATAATCCACTAATTAAACA
Source organism: Argiope bruennichi (assembly GCF_947563725.1). Classification (NCBI taxonomy): domain Eukaryota; kingdom Metazoa; phylum Arthropoda; class Arachnida; order Araneae; family Araneidae; genus Argiope; species Argiope bruennichi. The sequence continues at coordinate 67,103,415 of NC_079154.1, forward strand.
AAAGATATATAAAAACATGTTAAAAATTTTTAAATTGCACGAAAGCATGTGATTTATCAATGATGGTAAAAGTTAAATGATTTTAAATAAATATGCCAAATACGATACAAATATTATGAATAACACAATTAATTCCAATTCTAAAGCGAAAATTTTACGCTTTAAAACACCGAAATAGTAAAACATTCTACTGATTGTTTCTCATATTTCTTCAGAAGCCAAAAAATTCAATGCACGAACCATTTAGAAGTACGAAAAAATTATAAAGTATTCTTCTGGGTACATCCAATTATTGAAATAATTATTCGATTTATGATCTTTAGTAAAACAAAAATATGTATATAAATAAGAACATGAAAATTTTCCGGAATCTAACAAATAAATAATTTCTTCGGCATCGCCTAAAATTAAACAAAAATAACTCTTAAAATATGTATATATATATATATATTTCTATTTATATAACACGATCTTAAACTTTTCGAGATTTTTTTCGAGATTTCCATAAAAGACTATTTAAAACAAATTTAAAATCTCTCATGAAATATTTGGAAAATTTTTTAATATTTAAATTATGAATTTACAATACAATGCACAATACTTAGAAAGTTGTTGAACATGTTTCCGTGTTAATTTATCCTAACTATTTCTTTCTGAATAAATTAACTTATTTTTCAAACCTTCAATGCAATTTTTTTAAGTTGCAAAATTAGTTGTCTTTGTTGCTGTCTCGTATACAAACAGAAAATATCAAAAATAGCAAATCACAACAAACAGAATTATAAATATGTTGATGTTTTACTATTTTCTATGTACAGAAAAAAGTAACTTTGACATTTTAAAAAGTGCACTTTTAATAGAAACTCCTCTGATGGTTTTGAATTGTTTTATACGAAATGAAAAGTATTTTTAATGGTAAAATATGTCGCGCAATATTTCTAATTCCCTACACATGTTTAATTTCGTTTCTCTATATCTGTTACAATAATATTTAATAGCTCTAATTATGATTCATGATTCTTCCTAGTGAATGCTACTCTATAAAAATTTATCAACCTACAATTAACTTTCGCCATTTCCATTCTAATTACCAGAAATGAAGCTCACTATCTTTAGCTATTTGAAGAACAAAAAACTGTTCTACCCGGAGCATCAGAAACATGTTTATTACAAAAGAAAACATTTTCACTGAAAAAGCGCTATCTTTTTTCCACTGCCGGAGATGAAACATGTAGAAAACGACTTTTCCCATCATTAATTAGAAATTCGATATTCAAAGCTTCTCTCTCATTAGCACGCTTCGGCTGTTCAATGGGGCGAATCAGCAGCCTGCATTTAGCCTGTAGGTACCAGCCGTTGCCATGACAATCACTACGTCACGTGTGACGGTTAACGATGCATGAATATCGACAGAAGACACCGCTATCCATAAACAGGTCAGAGAGGATTAAAGATTAAAACGAGAGAGAGAGAGAGAGAGAAAAAAATTATGTACTGCTTCAGTTAGCCGGGTGCATCGAAGGAAGTTACTACCGTTGCTGGCAAAAGTTCGTTAGCTGCTTGGCCGCCGGCGCAACGGACTTGATGAGTTCAAAGATTTTCTGCTCAAAAAAAGTCCAGAAAAGAAAATGGAAAGGTTCTAAAATCGAAAGAGGAAAAATCGATAAAATCGGAAACATTCGCTCGAAAATAAGCAATTTGCATATGATCAGTTTCTTATCGCAAATCATTCTTAAAGCCAAATAGAGCCTAGAGATTATATATAAAAAAATTAAATCACCATGAAAAGTTATAGTTCACCAAACATAGATTTTTAACTTGTTCAGACGGAAAATAAAGCTGAGTAAAATTGAGTACAATGAATTTACCATTGCTGTCTCATGTGTCTTAAATTATAACGCAATTAACACAAATATATTAAAATTGAGAAAAAATGGTTAAAAATAGAATAAAAGCAAAATCATTTTCACATGTGAAATTTATTCATTGCCCTTCATCTAGACATATTTAAACAGCTTAAAACACATTCCAATTATGCTATTTAAGAAACATTGCACATATTTACCTAGATTTCTTTTGGTCCACAATTGCGCACAACTACAGAAATCAATTCACTTGCAATAAATTCAAATCATTCAGAATTCGTTACAATCGCTCACAAATTCGCAGAAAATGGATCTTTTGCAATATGTATTGCCTACTCCTCCTATTCTATCTCTTTTTGTTGAGCTCTCAATGAGTCAGCAAATTCTTTCGAGTACCTCTCTATTGGTTAATTTTTGCAAAAAAATCAAATGGAAAATTTATGTATTATACTTAATAACAGTCCATAAATAATTAATATATAAATGCAAAGTAAAAGAAAGAGAGCAAATGCATTATTGAAACTCGAATATACCATTATTCACAGAAAAAAATCTGCTTCCTGAAAGTTCATCCATCAACAATCAAGTAGTTCAGAGCTATTAATGAAGTCAATGAAATAATTTTAAATAAATCCTTCCCAAAGTGCTATGAATAAAAGTAAACAAAGTAAATACATTCAACTTGCAACATCTTTAAAAAAGAGTAGGATCAAGAAGGGTGACTGGGAACGGAAATTGCAGTGTGCACCCGTGAAGCTTTAGCAAGTTGGGGAGAATGTGACTTCTTTGATGTATAAGGTTCTCCACATGAAGACGAACATTTTCCCACATTTTTCAATGCTATTGGTTAATAGTAATTTGTTGCTAATTGAAACCAAGTATTAAAAGAGAAATTGATGTCGAGGAGGGGAAAAAATGTAATGATGAAAAGGTAAAAATCTGAAGATGAGAATTTTGATTCTTTTCAGAAAGAGATAGAGATTGATTTTTCAACAAATATGCATATTTTGGCCGATTATTCTCCAGATACTGGAATAAAGACCCGTTATTTGTAGGCCTGAGGGATTGATGGAAATGACGATGGTCAACTGAAAGTAATAAATTCGAAGAGCATCCATTTGATCAAATCAAAATTTGTTTTGATGGTTAATAATAATTTGCTATACAACCAGATTCTTTTGCTAAATTTAATTTTTTTCAAGAAGCATAAATGTCAGAGAAACATGAGCTGAAAAGATGATTGAATTTTCTATTTGAATAAGAGCCATACTTTCTATTACTAAATTGAATTAATAATCCTTACTCATTTTAAACTGTGTTTCTAAGTTTTAGATGTTTCTTTCTCGAGTCTCAAAAAGTGCGGTAATTATGTTTTTTGCAAAAGTCCATTTATCGACAAAATTGGGAATGGAATGATAATAAATTGCTTTAACTGATTGTAATAGATAGCTAAGACAGTTCATATACGTTTTTTCTATGAAATAGAATATATTTTATTGGAAAATAGTAAAAAAGTATATTTTGAGATAAATGGGAACGGGCAGTAAAAGAAATTCTGATGTAATATATAGAAATTTCTCATCATTACAAATCTATTTTCTTCAAATGAGTTCGTTACTCTTGATCAGAAGCCAAGACAGGCGTTTCCAATTACCTCAGAAACTATGGGGTAACTGGGAACATATCGAAGTATTTATGGACGCTGTTGTAACTCACTTATAAATAATTTTCAGCAATTCAGAGAAGAAGAGGGGGAAGGGGAAGCCAGCCTATTACGATTTAAAGGTAATGAATGAGATTCAGGGACAATGATCAGCAATCAGCATTGTTTACGCAGCAAGCTCACGTCACGAGCATATGCTTAATTCAGTGTTTTGCTATGGCAACAGACAATCCAATCTTTAAAAGTGGGAATGGAGGTAGGGGGGGGGTCTACAGTCGAAGCACAGGGGCGGAGTTTTCTGCAAAATAGGGTGCTGATATAGGAGCCGTTCAAATGCACTCAAAACTCCAATTGAAATACAGGTATACTAAAACACGAAACTATTGATTAGCACTTACACAAAACAAAAATTGACATGATTTTATTTCATTGATAACTAAAAGTGATTAGGATATTGAAGTTATATTTCCAAAATATGGGTAACATTTTCTGATTGGCTGAATTAAAATAAAGTTTAATTCGCACTTCTGGATTTATTTCGTACTTTTTTAATTATTTATTATGTTAACATTAACATAATAGCAATTCATCTTAGAACAAACGTAAGTTCGGTGATGACAATTAAGAATAAATAAATCCAGATTTGGAAATGACCTCTAAACAAAAACTGACATTCTTTCAGAATTTACAAAGTGATTGCTGAAGCATAGTTTAGAAATCAGAAAATTTTCTAAAACAATATCAAACTTTTTCTTTCATTTAAATAATATTTAATCAAATCAAAGGAATTATTATAACAGTCAATAGTATCATTTATATTTCGGAATTTAAATATACTTACAGATTTCAGAATACTGTGACATAATAACAGAAATTGGATTAACCGTTTTAATTAGATTAGTTGTAACTCCTTTTCAGAAATTCTAAATCAAGGTCCGCCAAAATAGCTCAAAAGTTATTTGTTTAAAACTGTAAGCAAAATTAATTTTAAACTTTTGACACTTAATTTGTTACACTGCAGCAGTAATTAATGATGATTAAATTTGTTTTCGAAGACTAAATCCATTAGTTTCTCTTTATGAAATTAATAACAAAAAACAGTGATTTTTTATTAAAGATTTATGAGGAAAGAAAGTTTTTAATATTATAAGCATAAAAAAAAGGCAAAGAAGGTAATTGCCAAACTGTAATGCTTTTGTATTTCTAATACTTCAAACGTATGCTCCATTTCACTCCCATTAAAACCGTATAAAGACATCTATATGAAGCTAATAATGTAGGGGACCTTGAAACGGTCCTCCAATACCAGACGAAGTACTCTTTAAAGGTTACTTAAATATAGACAGTACACGTATCTAGGAACAAAACACGAATAAAATTGGCTCATACACGTTTCTGCGATTTTCCATTTCACTCTCCAAACTATTAGATTATTTCCCTAGGGATCCAGTGCACTCTGGCTTGTTGTCAAAAAATGGACGAAATATGTTTCGGCGGGAATGGCTTACTACATTTGTTCCATCGATTTTTAGAAGCATGTTCCCGAATGAAGTTGAAAAAAGAAAGAGAGAGGGTGAAAAAAAGAAACATTACATACTCCTGTCCCTTTTTTAAAGGAAATCATATTTTTCCACATCACGTTTCTCACCAGTTTGCTTAAGGCAGCAAAAATTACAAGTCAAATATTAAACATTTCTTATATTTGTATATCAGATAACAGAGTCCATATGAAATGTCTATTAAGTGATCTAAATATGATTAGCTTGACTATTCGTTAGTGGGGAGAAATCAGGGAATTCCTTTAAAAATCTTGCAGTTTTTTTGAATTATAAAAACAAAATAACAGGGGAATACTAAGCTGAAGATACTTTTAACTAGCATTTTGCAAATTACGATATTATATATATATATATATATAAAGATTAAAATAGGCAATAAAATATTACCGAAAAACATTATAAAAAATTTCCATCAGTAAAAAAGTCAAAATGGATTCCTATTATACGTAGATATAAAAAAAATTCACCATTTACCTTGCAGGATTTAAAATTCTATTTTCATAATGGTTGGAATCAACATGATTAAAAGAATGATTTTCTTTCTTTGTAGAATACTAAGAAAGCAAGGTTCAATTTATTATCTACAAATTTTCACGAGAAGTATGAAAATAAAATTACATTACGAAAGAAGACGACGTGCAGTTAGTTAACAAGTAGATTATCTGAAGAGCTAAGATTTTAATGGCAATGCAATGTCACAAAACTTAATTCTTGCAGAAAGGTTCATAAACACAATTAATAGAATAGATGCAAGATTATTAGAATAACACGACGACTTAGATACCTATCACGATTTAATGTACTTTCTTCAAAATGTCATGAACTTAGTAAGAGATATGAATTAAATGTAAATAATAGTCCCGAGGAACTAAATAGGCAACCTATTCAACACATAATCAAAACCGAATAATTCAGATGTTATGACTTCAAAATCTTAACGATTAATTTTTTTTTATATAAAAGAAATTCACCGAACACTTTGAGAAGAATAATATAATTTATTAATACAGTTAACACTTCCTACTTAATCTTGTGCTGTAAAAGTTTTAAAAAATATTTAAAATAAAATCAGTGGTCGAAGTGGCTTTATAATATTTAACAAACATTTGAGTAATTTTCTTTCAAATAGACGCATAAAAAAAATAAGATTTTAACTTAAATTTCAGAAAAGATTTAAAAATGTCTTGAATGAAGAGAAAAATTGAGGCCCTAACTGAATCTAATGAGAACTTTTAGATAATTTATGTTCTAGAAAAAAAAAACTGATTGAAGACCAGAAAATATCCTAAAAACATAAACAGAATCTTCATAAAATTTTCGAAAACCATTTTCGTAAATATGCGCTTTTTCGCTAATCAGCCGTTAATCCGATCAACAAAAATCTTCCGCTGAAACTAATCCAATAACAACCACCGGGATAGTATTATTAAATTCTTCGTAAAAATGTCTCCATGATATTAATTCAATATCTATTTTGAGAAACAAGGATCGATGTAGCCCCTCCTTCTTTGCCCAGAGCAGAAGGGCCCGACAGCTGGTAAGGTCCAAACAGGAACAGGGAAGCCGTTGCTATAGGAACAAGTGCAGCAGCAAGTGGAAATCCACTCAAGATCCCTCCCTCTCGCGATGTTATCCGCGCAGCGCCCACTGCAAACCGGCAGGTGAAAGCGCGGGACACAACAACGTCGTTGAGAAGCATTTAATGGCTACCTTGTTGCGCATCCTGTCAAGAGCAAAGCTAAAGTTTCTATAAATAACTCTTTTTCGAAAGGAACTAAATTGAAAATGGCTTTGAAGACTTTCAAATGAATGCACATTTCAATGCTGATTACGTACACCCATACTTGGCCGTTGATTTCGTTATTCCAGAATTTTGCTTTATAGTACCGTCAAAGAAATATTCACAAAAATTTATTCATAATAAGTATTTTATGAAAATTTAATTAAACGGGCTTCCAAACTGATTGTGAATGGTTGCAAACATTTTAATGCAACCGAATATATAATGAAAACATTCGCGAATAGCATGAAACATTCGTTTCCTATATAGTCTCTGTTTGCAATATAATTTGCAGAACATTTTGGAACCTCTTTAAAAATACATGATTTCATGGAACATGAAAATTTCTAATCAGTTGCGACATCAATTCGACATACAGAAATTCTAGCTTTGCGATCGCCTATGTTTATAATCTACACATAATAAAGATGGCGTGCTTGTGTGTGTGTGTGTTGCCACTTTTCAGTCTAGATCGTTTGACCTGAAGCTACAAAACTGGTGTTCTCGAAGTAGGTTTTGTTTCTGAAATTTTAATTAGAATTTTTATTAAAAATCAAGTAAAAATTTGGCATCTTTCTGCGATAATGTCTAAAAACTTTACAATACAAAAATGATTTTTATATCATCTTAATCTCAATCATACTAATCTCATCTCAATGATACTAATCTCTTCTCAATGATGTTAATCTCCTCTCAATGATACTAATTTCTTTTGCCGTATAAATATTATCCTATATTTAATCAATCAACGTTTAAAAAATATTTTAAACATGTTTCCCAACAAAAGAAAACAAAGATAAGCAAGAATTCTTAAAGAATATAAAGGTATCAAGTACGATAACAATAAAAAAAAAATACATAAGAATTTTGGAAAAACAACCAGTTATAGATAAAAGTCACAATTAAAGTTATACGTTTTTGTTTTATAATACGAATTATCATTAATATAAAATTAATGAAAAGTGAAAAAGTGAAATTCTGTATTTAATCCAAATCATTATCAACTAAAATTCCAGGAACGCAAGTGATTTACTTACTTAATTCTGAGAAGAATCCGTAAAAGTTCTAAATTTTTATTTAAAATACTATTAACGACACGAAAAATATATAAATTTTCCTAATTTCTCATATATCTTTGTTTGGTTACTGACTAGAATTCAATCTTTTTTAATAAATCCTCCAAGAATCGAAGCTAATATAATGTGTTAATCAAATTTTCCAACCAAAAATTAAATATCTCTCATTAAGTCGTAGTTATTAATTTGAAGTTAAGAGCGAAATTCGATTTTCTCATTTTGGAAAACTATTTCCCAAGAATAAAATGGAGAAGAGAGCAATTTTCTCATACTTAGATTGCGAAACTCTTATTCACTTTCTAGGAATCATTATTTTCTGAGTCGTATAGAAAATAATATATATCCCACTGAAAATATGAGAGGAAAAACTTTATTTACTTTTCATTATTCCATGAAACCTCTTTATTTTTTTGTCTTCGCATGTTCTTCGGTTTTTTTTTTTTTTTTTTTTTTTTTTTTTTTTTTCCGGATGCAAGTATATTTAATTTTTATCCATCAGAAAACTTAAGCAAAATTTTCGTCTCGTTAAGAAAATTTTACATCGTTTAAGTTTATAAATATGAATTTTAGGGGAACTGGTAGAAAATACGGGATATGCCTAATAAAATGAACAGAACGGAATAAAGCTTCTAAATTAAGATGAATTATATACTAATCAAAATCTGATGCTTAAAAAAAATTTTTTGTTGTTGAAGAAGCTAATAAGACCAAGTTAAATAAAATATTTAAATGAACATTTTAGAGACTATTAATACCGGCCAATTAGCCACAAACAGCAGCTAGAGGGAAGTTAATTAAACACGCATCCAGAATTTTTTTACCCTCTAAGTTTTTACAAATGTCTTTCCTTATTAGCATTTTTTGTGAGTATCCTGGCATTTATTTAAAAAAAAAAAAAAAAGCGTTACATACTTGCCAGTTAATTTGTTTCAAAACGCTCGGTTAGATTTGTAAACTTTCAACTTTTGCGATTAGCACCAGAGCAATTTAACCAGAATTTATTGAGGAAAGATTTAACTTGATAAAAGCTGAATTATCATAATAAGTTAGTTTTCAATAATTAATTATTTTTAAAACTTTGATTCTAAAAAATATCGAATCTTAAATTCAGAATCTATTAAAAATTATTTACACTGGATAGTATTGTTATAATTCAGTGATTAATCTTTGAATGATTTTTATAACATTGAGATAAAAAAATTTTGATTCCACGGCGCCGAAAAATAGTTCACAAATCAAAAACTCCTCAGCGCATCTTTAAACTCAAGATCCGTCATCAATCGTATAAAAATAAGTAAAAAATTTGTTACTCTGAAATTTTTTGATCAGGAAAAAAGAGTTTTCAAATATTCTCCAATTTACATGAGTATGCTGAGTGCCTTCTGAATTAACGCATTGTTGCTAAACACATAATGTATCGTGCTCAGTGACAGATAGCTGTAATCTTCAATTGGCAAAAGTCTACTATAGATACTTTTTCTTCCATGAGAGTAATCGTTGGATTGTGAATGATAGGTGATAAAGGGATTGCTGGCAACGATCCAAGTCTCTGCCCAAAATGGAAAGCAAGCGATGTCTAGTGAAATATTTTAAAACGGGTCTCAAACGGACTTTCCCGCCAGATCACCATATTATATTATATAATTAATTAATTTCAGGATATCTGATATTACATAGAAATACCAATTTTTGAATCGATTAATTTTGAAAATACGAATTGTTATATAGTTCCAATTTTACAAGAAACATGCATAAAAACTTTATTGTATACTATAAGAAAGAGATAAATATATAACTCAATTAAAACAAATTTACAAACCTTTGTAATGATCTTGACCATCCATTGTAGTTCGCATGATATCCATCAGTTGTTGTTCCAAAGGGTGCCGTAGGTTGTCAAGGGGGCTACTTAGATTGCTCGTTATCTGCCGATCCTGCAAAATAAAGAAATACGAATAATGTAAAATAATATTTTGCAGTATATACATTTACAGAACTTCAGAGTTGTTATAAAACGATATCAGTATTGAGAGCTAGAGAACAGAAATGCAACAATTATTCGAAATTCAATCTCAGAATAGTACTTCTACAATTTAAGTATGATACCAGATTCGAGATGTTCAATTTAATAATGAAAACTTTTACGCGTTTCACTTCGACAAAAATGGAAAGTAAAGGTGATATGTTATGAATATTTTATCGAACACCTTGAATTAATACTTTTAGCACACCAAAATTATTCATTTATAAAATCTTAATATTATTTATAGATTGAGCAAATAAATTAAGTAACGTATATTAGCAAAAAAAAAAAAAAAAAAAAAAAGGTGACAAAAATTAAAAAGAGCAATATTGAAATCCAATAAGGAAATGCCAATACATGACAAAAGATATGTTTTATAAATTAACTGACAATAAAAGATTCTATAAATAAAAAAAATCTCGTGAATACTATAATTTTTGCGGAACATAATAAACTCTTGTAACAATGTTGTAAATGTTATTTTATATATTGTGCAAGGTGTTATTTTTTCCCATTCGCACAAAACACCAAGTATTCATTTGAGAAGTTTTGAAACATCCAACATTCAGGCCGGATTTGGCCTCTTCAAATTTTTTTCTATTTAGAAATCATGGAGAGAATCTTCGGCTGTCAAAAGTTGGATGACGATCACAAATGGACCGACGGCATTCTATGATACAGAGATTTTCAAACTTATCCAAGGCTGGGACAAATGCCTTAACATGAATAGCAGTTATATCGAATAAATTGATGATAACCTTAATAACTACTTCATATTAACACTCATTGCATTTTTTTATTATTGCGTTCATAGTTAAGTGTGTTACTTGTTGATATCCTCTCTTACTTTATTGAGATTCCAGTTCTAAAATCAGCTCTTTTATAACAATTTTATTAAATAAAATTGTTTCGATCTTAGCACCTCTGACAACGTGCTGATTTCGTCTCAATTATTTATAATACGCTGATAAATGGCACTACTATAATGCATTGCAGGTTACAAATTATAAAAATGGCAGGTAAACAAATTATATAAAAAAAATTCTTTAATTACAAAAATAAGAAAAAAGCACATTTTTTTAAAAAAAATCCGGCGTGGAACAGATTTTTGCTCAGGATTTTTAATATAGCAGTTATTTACCCATACTGTTCTATAAATGAAGTTTTCGCCATCTAATTAATTTACTGAATTTACAAAATCAAAATAAGAAAGGTCCTTTACCTAAACAACATAAAATTACGATCTTAATAATCTAAGCATCTGCTCTTCCATCAATAGTTTGCTTCATTTATTTTCATTTAAAAAATAAAAAAAGAAGGAGAATAAAGTAAGAATTCTTAGAAAAATAACTTGTTAACGAATATTCGTATAAATAATTAAACAATGTTCCTTCATTTTATAGCATCCCAATTAAATGAGAGGGTGAAGAGTGACTCAGATATCCTTCGTGGTCATTGACACCAAGAAAATATAAAAGCTTGCTTTGGTTATATATGTTAATCTCTTTCATTATGCTTAAACCGCTTATTCTTTTGAACTGAAATTGTGTCCTTTGTGTTTTAAAAAATACACATAAAATACTCCAAGGATTTTATAAAAGTGTAATTTGTTTTGTTTTTGTAATAAAGTATTATTCAGATAATGAGTCTTCAAATTAGCCGAAAGGTTCTTCATTTTTCTTTCAATGTTAGAAAATACATAATAGTAATGATGATGTACAAATATTTGAAATACACAAAATTCCAGACCACCAAAAAAAAATCTTTAATCATATACAGCAATACAGAGTGATAAAGTTCTCACTAGATTTTTCCTTTAACAAAATTAATTTTAAGGATAAAAATCTTCTAAAAATACATAAATGGAAAATATATGATAAAACGATACTTTAATTAGATCAATTAAATCCTTAGCATTCTATGATTTCTGGAAATCAATAAAAATAATCACAAAAAAAAAATCCACTACATTTTATTTATTTTGCAATTTTAATGCATTCAATTTCAATAACCAAATTTTTGTTAAGAATTTAAAATTCTTTGCTAAGTTGTGAATAAAAATACGGTTACACCGCTTTAGCCGACACATGACCCACATAAGCATCTTCAGAAGGAAACATTTTATAGCGAAAATAAAATATGCTCGCAACATCTTAAGTGACTTATGGAAAGAAAAAAAAAGGAGATGCGAGCCCGGAGGGCGAAGGAAAACAAAATCGGAAAAATGTAGTCGAATCCGCCGAGGGATTTTGGGGGAACCGCAGACAAGAGGCGAATTTAATCCTTTAAAATTATGCGAATCACGTGTTCAATCGACCCGAGTTCTCCCCAAACCCAGGAATTCGCGGCAACCCTTTCCAAAGCGCAGGAGCTGTGTTACTAAATATAACTCGCACCTCAGATTTCTCTGATACATTCAGACATTGTGTTTTTTGGCGGTTCTCAGCGGTCTGCGCACACGCTTGAGACTGAGAATCGAGCATGATGCAGAAATATGCAAAAGTGGTGTAAAGGAATGCTGAATCTTTTAGATGAAAAGGAATCGATAATAATAATAATAAAAAGCAAATTAATTTTTGAAATTTCTGAAGCATGCGCGCGTTTCTGCAAGTATGGGAATATCACAATTATTTAAATATCCATAGAATAACAGAAGATTAAAGTACAGAAAATATTGAAAGTTCTATTCGTCTATATCCATAGAATGTATTTCTTATAAATTTCTATCTCTATAGAAATTTTTTAACATTTCAAGAAAAAATTTCTATTTAAACTGAATTACAAGATATTTTTGCTTTGAGTCAAACTTAAATATTGAAAATATTTCATTCTTATCATCCTCATTTGATTTTACACTGTCATTCAAACAGATATTCGATTTTATACTGTTAACGATAGATTTCAATTAAAATTTGCAAATCACCTTCACTAATTATTAGTTAATCGAACAACATTAAAGTCAATTTTGTTTTTATTCTAAACATACTATTAGTAACTTAAGCGCGACTTCGATAAGCAAAACAGAAGTTTTTATAAATGACAAAAAAAAAAAAGAAAAAAAAGAAAAAAAAAGAAAGAAAGAAAGTAGAACTTTTTTCTAGGAAGGTGTAGTTGAAGTTTATATAACAAGAAGAAAATTTAAGGTGATTCTAATTTCTTCGCCGGAAAATCGGAATATAATAATGCTTTGCGCTTGATTCGTTTGTTTCATTTCTAAATTTTGCTCTTAATCATATAGTAGCTAAAAGAATAAATTTAAAACATATTTAATACCGTCGCAATTCAAAAGCGTAGAAATCCGGTCACTAAAAGTATTATTAGAAAATATACAAAATACATTTTAAAATTTATTAAAATTAGAAGAAAATGAATGGAAATAAAATTGGTGGTGTTAATTTATTTTTTGAGTTTTAAGAATATTTTTTGCATAATAACATGGTCTTTTTATTATTATAAAACTATTGAGGGAAACTGATAAAATTTTGATTTAATATTAATTGAAAATCTAATAACCATTTTTTTTTTGTTATCCAAATTCTTCTAAGCAAGAAGAATATAGATCTAGTTGCAACTGTCTGTTCTATAAAGTGCTTTGATTGACTTTTTTCATTATGCATGTCGCAGTTTACATGCCAAAATGCCAATTAAAAAAATGCTTTTTTTTCCAGCTACATTTTAAGTTGCATATCATTTTGTTCCTGTAAATGCGTCATTGGAATTAAGTCGGAGAATGCAGATATTGCAGAAGGTATTGAATCCATGCCGAATATGCATAAATCAGCATGCATGATATGGTATCTGTCAAGACAATTTATTACAACTATCAAATATTAATATTTCGTTGCAGAACCATTTATTTTTGCTTACATTACCTATAATGAATTTCATTTTAAACTCATGCACACTAATACAATAATATTTCCGCTAACAGCATAATTCTGTATAACAATTTTCACTATTTGATGTACTTATTTCGTTTCTTGCAACTAAATATTTTCTCATTCGAATAACTAATATAAATTTTTAATCTTTCGATATTAAGACTCATTTTAAATGCAAGTCAAAAATATTACCGCATGTTAGAACTTTTCTTGTAAAATATGGAATATGGACACTGTAAAATTTGGACATTTTCACTTCTTTTCTTTTATTCAAAAATTACTTTTATCAGATATAATAGAATACTAATTACAAACCTCTCCCGAACTTAATGGAATTTATGCCCACTTCCTTATAAGTACGATTAAATATAAGAACTCTTTTTAATTTAAAAATAGTTCCTGTATCCTAAATGCGCAGGTTCTTTCCACAAATTTATCGATCTGTTTACTCGTTACAGGTGACGGTTGATTCAAAACGTCACAAATAAAAATGAAAGCTGCGAGTGCAACGATAAATAATATACGAAATTCTCGTCAGGCAATTCTATATTTGCATTTAGACAAAAGGAAAAGCGAAAATGTTTAAATGTTTACTTTACCCTTTTTTTTGCAGTATTAAATATTCATGGCAAATAGGCATTGTTCCAATGCTAAGCACGTTAATGGACATAAAGCATGCGTGTAAGGTCTTTACCTCCGATATTTCAATGAAATATTGCAGAAACTTTAACATTAACAATAAAATAAGTGCTTCAAAAATTTTCCTTATAATAGAGAGTAGTTATAAATAATAAGTCGTTAAATGTATAATTATATCATTGCAACAAAAATATTCTATACCTTTTTTGTTGATTTCGGTTTGAATAACACTAGTTTATGTACAAAAATACTAGTTAGAGTACAAAAAATGAAACTCTACGTTAAAGCACTGTTAAAAAAAATACAGTCCTATATTAAAAGCATCTTTTGATGATAGCCTCGGTTCTTTTTTTTTTTTTTTTAATTATGCTTAAATTTTAGTTAATGCATGTTAGGAATGCAACAGAATTTTTTTAAAGGAAATCAAGTCCTTGATGCTAAAACAGTAAGAATATTTGCTTTTAATTTTATTTTTAAGAATCAATCAGGTTTTAATCATATAAGAATAATATAGCAAATAACGCATCATAAGAAAAGACATCCTAAAATTATAAATTTTATTTAAATAGAATAGTAATTTTTAGCTATGTTTTAACAAGCCCTGTTTTTCGTTAGGGGGAGGCTTATTATTTTTATATTATTATTCATATGTATTTTTATATTAAATATACACTTACACTTTATCCATAACTGATTAATGCTGTAACTATATCTACTTGAAGAATGTTTAAACAATGCAGACGCTTTTTAAAATTTCCATTCTTTATTTTATTAAATATTTATTAACTTTTATAGCTGAAGATTGACGAATGGAAGCATAATTACTTATCAAAATAAACGCGTGAAGCATGTTTGGAAGCCCATAAGAAACTTTAACCTATAATTAATCCCTATTTAGTAAGAGACTTTATTATAAAAAAAATACATATTGTGGAAAAAGATGTCGACAAAACAATATCATACTTACAGTCCGAATTGCCTACTAACTTCAGCAGCGTCACCACAGCAACTGAAGCCAATATTTGTTTCAGTCACGCATGCAAGTGGCGAAAGTAAAACGAACTCATTTTTGTAGCCAACACGAAACAATGTTAAAAAGAATTCTACTGTATTACACATGATTTGAATACCATAATTTCTATCGTGCAATACATTTCGAAACGGGTTTCACCATTTTTTTTAGAAACGTAATGGAAAAAATATGGTTATGCATTTCTTTTCCTTTTTGGAAAAAGTAGATATATATGTATTTTTTTCATAGGCTTAGAATTCTTTTTCTCACGACACTCTTTCATCACGTTTCACGGACAAACATTCCAAATGTTTCTGGAATTTCCATTAGCAAACAAACTCTCAAATGGAACAGACATAAACAAATTTAAAACAAAGCAGAAACTCAATAAAATGGGATACTTAAAAAGATAATGAAATACACGTTAGAAAATTTCACATACTGGACTACACACACAATATTTTTTCTCCCTTTCTTGTTGATAGTTCAAAAAATGATTATATTAAAATAAATAAATACATTACAACAACCTTTTTTAATTTTAGTGTTTAAAGAATTTTCGACGTAAAGAAGATGAAATTTTTGGTTCTTCCATTTAAATGAGATTAATAATGGAAACTGTTTACCTACTTTTGTTGGTTGTTTCAAAATTTAATTTAATGCATGTTATATTACATTTAAAACAAAGAAATTGTATTGGGAAATTTTATCCGAATAATTATTTAGAGAAATAATCATTTCTGTATTTCAAATTTATAGTGCTAATACAATTTGTTAGTATCATCCATGAAAATGAATTTTATAACTAGTTCGAAGAAATAATTTCGGAGATAGAGTCATTGAAAGAAACAATGACTATAGTAAGCACATGTGACGCTTTGGTGAAATGGAAAACATGTCTTCTTTAAGGCACTCTAGAGAAAGACGATAATCAAATTCTCACTCTTTTCAATATTTTTTAATGTTTGTTTAATTTAATCGCAATTGCAGTATGAGGGGGTGAAGCTACAATTTTCTAAGTGTCATTATTCATTCCCTACACCGGACATTTGCGAGGTAAATAGCTGAGTTTCATATTTCTAGGATCTGTAGAATATACCAGCTACAAATAAGATTTAATTTTCATTTTTAGATTTTCTCCAGAGAAACAAGATAGAGTTCTCAATTACGCCGACAATTTCCATAGCAGGGAAGTTAAAAGCAAACTTTTAATTAAAAAAATAAACATATTTTTCATGCATTTGGAATACTATATCATACGATAAGAAGTGATATTAAGTTTAAGAATACAGTAACATCCTGCTTTGCCAATAATTTCTATCATTTTATGTCAAATTGATAATTAATATTTTTTTTAAATCTACCCTATAATCTAATACATAATACTTGTGTATGAAAGCTAATTAAGAATAATGTTGACTGAAGTCGAGTGTAGAAGAAAATAAGAAAACTGAAGTCAGAGAGAGAGAAAACGTGATGCTGAAAGAGATTTGAAGATGATTTTAAGCCTTTTCAATAGACTTTGACATAAGTCTTTTTTTAAAAATTTTAGCCTTTTAAAACTCTTTATTCGACATTGAAAATGGAGAAAGTAACATCGCGAATCATCTATGATTAATTTTTCAATAAATGTATTATATTTTAATTGACGCTGATGATGAAGGTATCAGAATTAATTACTATTATTCGTTCACTTGATCAGAGTTATCAGTGATCAGTAAAATGTGACAGGTTTGAAGAGCGCCAATTTGACTAAATCAATTTTTTTGGGAAGTTATTGATGGCTTACAGTTGCTGAGAATTAGATAAGAGTTATACTACTAGATCTTATTGCTGAGCAGATGTTTTTCAAGCCATCGTGTGACAGTTTTTCAAGTAAATGTCAAAGAAAAATTTGCTGATCTGAATATAGAACGGTGAAAGCTTTACTTGAAATGAGAGTTCTATTTTCTACTACTAAATAGAACAACTAGTCTTTATTCATTTTAAAGTTAGTTTCTAAACCTTATATATTTCCTTCTCATGCCTCAAAACGTTCAGCCATTTCTGTTTTTATAATGATTCATTTATCGGCAAAATTGGAAATAAAATGTTTGTAAATTACACCAAATTAATTATGACAGTTTATACACAATTTCCATGATCATTGTAAAACAGTAAAGCACTTTGGGGTACCTGAAAACAGTAAAATAAATCTGACGCAAAAAATCGTAGCTTCTTATCATTAAAAACATATTCTTTTCAAATCTATTCATTACTGTGTTCAAAGACCAAAATAGGTCCGTCCAATTTCTCCATATTTTCTGGGGTAATTGGGAACATACCGGGATAATTAAGAACACTGCTATAATTAAAACTGGCTGTTTATTAAATTAATTTATCAAAAAGGCATTATTTAATGACCCTCCCCAGTACATGATTACTCATTCACATAAATTATAAATTTATTTTCTTTCTCGTACGAGCATTTTAAATTGAAAATTTTTACAAAATTCTTTCCCAACAGACCCTATTTTTTACATTATTATCGCGGCTTACACATGATTAAATCTCTTTATTAATTCTACGACATTAATTCATAGAAAAATCATTCCGATGCAGCTTTGCGCCCCTGACACATCTGAATCACCGGCCACCGGAATAGTAAATTAGGTATGATCAGTAACAAAATAGTCGTCACCGATTCAGGTACCAGCCCCACCCAAGCAGGCATGACCCATCATCGTGATATGGCCAACATGACCAAACCACAAGCGTTATATTCTCCAGGGAAATGGAAATACGATTACTTATTCCATGACTTCTCATTTAAGTATTCATGGCGTTTAATTCAAGAGACCATTCATAATCATATGTCTTTATTTGATAAAAATAAAGACATCATCATGGAAGGCATCACTAAAAACAATAAGATAAATACATTAACGGAAACGTTAAGTATTCTCTTAGCTTATATTTCGAGTGAAACAATTTCACCACTAATTTAAAAAAAATTGATGAATAATTTTTTTTTAAGTTAGGTAATTAATTGATATTTTAGAAAAGTTTGAACTTGATGATCCTTCATTGGGAGTAAAGGAAATTCCTTTAATTAAGTCGCAATAGGAAGAGATGAAATATTGCATAACAGAAAATGAATGCTACTTCAAACATTCAATGAATGTAAATAACATGTAAATTTCGGCACAATGCAGAATGCAAATAAAGTTGATAAAACAAATTTTATTCCTCCAGGAAAGGATAGGAGAGACTTGATGCTAATAACTTTGCATAAACGAAATAAACACAGCAGAAATACAGAAATTTTTAATAAGTAGGTTTTGTTTCTATAGTACGAGGGGGGGGATATCTAAAAACTCTTAGATAAAAATAAGCCAACAAGGACAGATTCTAGCTCTTCTACCTCAAAACATATCCTGGCATTTTGTCAGAGAAAGTGTTTTAATTGCTGCAAGGATGTGAATTACGAAATAGAGCCAAGGAATATCAAAATAGCAACGTCAATAGAATGAACAATGAAAAGGCATACATTATACTCAACACTAAAGCCAGAGTATGCTAAGGATAGGCCAAGGCTACTAGAGCGCGCAAAAATAAAATAAATTTAATGAAAAAAAGAACAAAACTCATTTTTGACATCGGAAGTAAGTTTTATTATTCATGACGTTGATTCCGCTCCCAAGTGGTACAAAGAATATGGGAATATTTTTCACCGAAGACATATTACCGTGCGTGTCGTTAAACATGGCGTGATAAATGACTCACCTAAAACTAAATTATCGTTTTTTATTTCTGCACAGCAATGAAAATGAAACGATTAAAAATAAAAGCCTGTATTTTCAAAATATTCTGCTTAAGTAAAATAGTGTAAGAGAATAGATGCATAAATGAAATAAAAAACGTAATTTAATGAAAACCATTTCATCCATATAAAAATATATGCCATCTTAAATGAAAATCTGAAAATTTAGTTATGAGACATGATGCATATTAAGTAAATGTCAGACCAATTGAAACAATAAAACATTTCCTAAATATTCTTGATGACAGCAGATTACCTCGATACATTATACAGGAAATACATTCAAATGAGAAATTTCTTATAGACATCTTAAGATTTCTCAGAAGATTTTTGGAAACGTTGATGATAAAAGTAAAGTACAAGTAAGAGAAATGTTTTAATTTCAATAATAGATGGCATTCACTACGAAACCACAGATGGTTATTTATACAAAAACATTTTAAGAATTATTTCCTTTATAACTGTTCGCCTTTTATAGCCCAAACTTCAATACAAACGATGCATGCAAAAATTAATGAAAATAAGATACAAGGCCCATCTAAGAATTTACAGATAATATAAGCTATCTTAGATAAAAGTCTCAAAAATTAGTAACAAAACAAAATGCATATTAAGTAAATGTTGGCTAAGTGAAGCAAAAAATATTTCCTATATGTTCTTGATAAATGAACAAATTGCCTACATATGTTATACCTGAATTACATTCGAATGAGAGATTTCTTATAGATATCTCTAGATTTCACAAAAGTTTTTTGAGAAGTGGATTATAAAAATAAAGTATAAGTAAAAGAAATGTCTTAATTTCTATAATAGATGCCTTCCACTATGAGACCACCCATGGTTTCTTACAAAAACATTTTACGACTTAATTCTTTCATAACTGCTCATTCCAACTCCATGTTCCATGTTTTCATAACTTCAATACAAACTGATGAATGCACAAATGAACGTTCAAGAATTTTCAGATGCTTGTATACAGATGAAATCAGCAAAAACAGAAAATGAATAATAAAAAAAAAAAGTCAAGCAAATTCAACTAAAAATGAAGCACAATGTGTTTAAAGAGAACAACAGAGAAACGCTTAAATTATCCATTTAAAATGCTAATACTTATCATGCTGGATGAACAACAGAATTGAATATCACACAAATTTCCCCGACACAAATGGATTTAATATTGATTATTAATAGTGGTCCTTACCAATAAATTAAATACTTCTGCCATTTAATTATGCCCCTTTTATTTTAAAATACTAAGTTCAGTTGTTGTTTTTTAATTCGAATTATATTCTTCACTGAGATTAAAATTCAGTGTTTCGTATTTTGTTTCCAAAAATAAGAAACATTTCGTTAAAAAAATCGCATATTATAAAATCTAAATCAATGCTTATTTATATAAAATTGTTTCATTGTAAATGTTTACCTGATATAAACTATATTTAATATTTTGAAGACATATAAATGCTTATACAGATAGTGTAAAGAATTTGACTCGAGAATTTAAAGGGGGTGGATGGCGGCATTGTATTGGTGTAGATCAGGGGTGTGATGACATCACGTTGGAGTTCGTTGACCAAACGGAGATTTTTTTCGGCGGGAGTCAGCGTGGTGTTGGGCTATGTGATGCTGTGTTGTGTTAGGTGGTGTTGAAAGTAAAAGGCCTTGATGCCTTGTGATAGTGTTCTATCTTGTGGATTAAGATAATGGTCGTGGAATAGACTTACAAACATTGTGATGTATGAATTTCCTGTTGTTTATATGTTGTGAATGTTTTTTATGTTATGTGTATTGTCTGGCTGTGATGTTATAAATAAACAAATTTAAAAGACAAATTTAGCCTATTCACTCGGCTGTATTTTCATGACATCACAATAGGCTTCAAATGATACAGAAACATAAATGGATGCATTAAAAACAAAAGAAATGCATTCTAGATAACCCCAAAAAATTATCTTAGTTAAAAACACATTGAATTAAAGGGGGGGGGGGAGAGAGAAAGATACAGCTTGTGGCACGTGTTACTGAACAAATGAAAATATTAAATACAAAAATCCTTTCATTAAGATAAAAACCACGAGCAAAAAATATAAAAGATAAGATTATTTTGTAGAATATTGCTTTTATATTTATCAATATTTAAGGATTTTAATTTTTTTTTTCTAATAGAGGGAAAAAAAAAAGAAAACGATCAATTAATTTCATTTCAGATTATTAGAAAATATATTAAATAGTATAATAAACTACATAAAACTTTTTATATCAATTGTCTTATTCAGAATATAATTCATAATATTTTTAATTTAAAGAATTCAGAGTATTAAAAGTTTCCCACCCAATAGTCGATTGGTATATACTCTTCAATACATTAATGTAAATCACATCCAGTATTCATTTTCTATGTGATTCAGCATTTACAAAATTATTTTGAAATTTACTTTAATTGGTGGATTTTGAAAGTTCAAAAGTCTTTTTTGCAATGAATTAAGCCACATAATTTCATATAAATACTTTGGAACAACCGAATCTAGAAATCAATACAGTCTGCTCATAAGATAAATTTCTTTCTGCGTTTTGAATCAAAATAATAAAATTCTGAATAAAGCAAAATGAACAATAAGTACATAAAACTTGTAAATAATTTAAATACTTTTATGAAAACAATAGAAAAATACGTAAATTAAATTACAAAAAAGAATAAAATAAAAAAAACTTCAAATCCATTTTAATTTTCACGTTGCAAAAAATTATTTAATATCACATTTCTCTACATAAAAGAAAATATCAAACTTGATTTTTT
Organism: Argiope bruennichi; assembly: GCF_947563725.1. NCBI lineage: Eukaryota > Metazoa > Arthropoda > Arachnida > Araneae > Araneidae > Argiope > Argiope bruennichi. Next base: position 67,125,512 of record NC_079154.1, read on the forward strand.
TTTCTTTCTGCAATATAGAAAACGTATCTAATAATCAAAAAAGCTCTTCTTCTTCCAAAACAACGTGTCGAAGGCAGTCCCAAGAAAAATGGCGTTAATTGAACTCTTTTGCCCTTTTCCTCTAATTTTGTCATTCTGCTTTTATTTAAAGAGCACTACAAAACGCATACGATCCTAAAAACAGTTCGTTGAAGAAAGCGATGCGCATTTTGTGAAGGAGGATCGCAAAACAACTCAAGGGGGGAGGGCATCTCGGCAGAATTCCGATATAGTGCGGAAAGGGAAAGCTACCCAAGCCCCCCTACTGCCTATTAATAGCAGGAGAGACGTGAATCACTCACCCTTCTCTCCCCTCAACCCCTAGGCATCATGGGCAGGATCATTTTTAGATCCTGGCTCTTCCAAATTGCTTCGAGAGTGACTGACACACTCTCTTACTCTCGCGTGCCACCCCACAATCGAAGCCTGGAATCTAAAACACAAAAGCTGCTGCTTCTCTTTTTCATTTTTCCTCATCCTTCCCTCCCTCTGTTTCACCCCCCAAGGAAGAAGGGGGAAAGAAAACAGTAAATGGGTCCAACTCCGTTGAGTTTATGTTTCTATTTGAAGTGAGGGACGATTGGTCAACGCCCATAGCAACCGACCATTAATCGATGGTGTCCCCCCCTACTTAAATTCTGTCCACATTTCCATGGATTACAGGGAGGGGAAACAGGCGAATAAAAAAATATAAAAATTAGAAAATTGAGCAAAAGCTGGAAATTTTTGGTTGAAGTTATCACAGAATCCGTAAGAATTTTAACATTAGATAATTTTAGCTTGCCATCAATTTAAAAATGTTGGCAAATACTCAAGCTAAAATAAATAAATAAATAAAATCATATATAACAAAGTATACAGAACTTATAAATTTTCTTTTTTCTTTTCTTTTTTTTATCAATATTTCACCTATTATTATCGATTTTTAATTATAACTCATCATGATTTCAGAAATGTCAAAAGATGCATTTTGCATGGCAATAAAAATTTGAGTAATGTAGATTTAGTTAAAAATACAGACAAACGACTTTCACTTTAAATTTTTGTAGATTATAATGTCACACGATGTATTTCTTCAATTATTTTCAATTTGTTGAGAAACGTATAATAAATTCTCAACAAATTGATTTCGATAGAATAAAAGTTGTCTGAAGAATTGCGAAATTTAAATACCAGAGTTGTTATTTTATTTACATATATAGCAGTTATAATTTAGCAAAAAAAAAAAAAAAAAAACATTTCTTTCTACACCTATAATATTACTTCACAGCTTTTCTTAAATATTCACTGATAGGTTGTTGTTTTTTCAACGAAGTAATTGAAAATCCTTTGACTAGAAGAAATAAATAATAATAAAAAAGAAGAACTATAGACCGCTTTTACCTTTTCAATAAGATCTTTTCAATCGAAAAGAAAAATTTACAAAATACAAGAATATATCTTTCATACAAATTTAACAAAATTTAATTCCATATGTAATATGTAAAACCATATATAATTTTAATTAAATAAGTAAATTCTTAATAACTTATTAAAGAAATACTTTTCGTATGTATACGAACAAAAGAGGAAAAAATGGGTTTAATAGCTACCGAATAAGAGCACTTCAAATATGCTGGACAACAAAGAAATACTCCAAAAATGTATTGTCTTTAACTATCACTAACTACTCCACAACAACAGTTAAATGCGTCAGAATAGATATAGTTAGCGAAAAAGGACTGTGGCTTTAGTAACTAAACGTCCACTGCCCTGGAAGTGACTCTTCAAAAATCAGATCGAGATAATAGACAGACGTAACAAAATATGCAAATAGAGTTAAATTCACTGAAATTCCGCAACAAGAATGGACACTTCTTCCGTTTGTTTGTGAATAGATAAAGCGAAAACGAACAAAAATTCGATGTCGCAACGCAACACTTGATTTTCAGTATGCGGAAAAAATTTCATCGGATTTCCGATAGGTTTAGAAGAATCGTTCGTGGAAAACAGAAACCATTTACGATTTGATTTCGACAATATGAAATATTATGATTTTGAAATAAAACGATTCAGAAAAAAAAAAAAAGACAGCAGTTTAGATGAAACTTGATTACTGAAAGATAATGATATAATATATCCTAATATATGACAATTTTGAGACATATTTTATTTTCAAATGAATAATTTGAAATTCAGAACGCATCGATGGATCGAAACAATTAAATTCACCTCCAAATCAATTAATATATTCAAAAGTTATATGTTCTAATAAATACTACTATTTTTCAGATTTCACTAGAAAAGAATAAAATCTATCGAATAACATGGCAATTAAATAAAACGGAACGATTTCAACAGCCCATTAAATTCATGCACGCAGGATATGAGTAACATTAGAGAACGAAATGTGTAGTGTAAATTCAATATCAGAAACAACCACAAAAAATTACTTTAATGCACCGATGAATTTATAGATAATAAATGTTATACAGAATAGCAAAAACAATAAATGTCTCTAGAATCATATTCGATACGATACTTTTAAAGATAATACAGAATGTACAAAATAATCTTATAATTTTTCAATGACCAAATAAGAATGCTATTCTAGGCCATCTTTATACGATGAAAACTGAGTATGTCAAAGATGCTATGGCACTCTATAGAGTTTCAACAATCTGATAATAACAGACACGTAATAACTGTTGATCTGTAAGGATTTCTCATTCGGTGAACATGTCATATTATCTTAATATAAATAAAAGTCATTGTGGCTCTGTAACTTTGAAAAGTATAAAATTAATTAAACATTCAATGAGTTAGCAACTAACAAAAATCTTGTCTATTATACATTTAGAACTATTCTTCCACTATTTCCTAAAATTTTTATTTTAATTTAATACGTTTCGTTTGACAATATGTTTATTGGCCTTAATGTAGTGATTTCTTAAAATTAAGCTAATAAGTCAATTGCAAAAATGAATTCAAACTTTTTTTTTTATACTTCAGCATTTGTGAACAAAAGTTATAATAATATAGCAAATATTAATAACTTATGAAAAAAAATTAACTATCTATGGTTTTTAAAAACCATCTGGTTCAATTGATATTCTAATTTTAGTTAAAAGCAGGCGATAAAAGTATTTTGGCGTATTATAATATTTTATACAATAATCTTTTAACATAATCTTTTCTTTAAAATTTTATACATGAATATATTTTAATATTGAGCAGCAAAACCAGGTATATCAAGTAGTTATAAAATAAGAATTTAAAGAAAATGAGAAAAAAAAATAATAATAAGCATCAGAACCAAAAATTAAGAGATAGTTTACAATATTTGGAAAAATACAATATTAATCACATATTAAAAATGAATACAATGAATTCTAAAAAAGTGTTAAAAAAATATTTGGAAGTAAAATTACTAGAGTTCGATTTAAAAACTGATAAACATTAGAATATGATTTGTGTCCAGGGAGGCAATAGTCCCAAAATGTTTGCATTGTGTGCTATGATTTTACGATTTAAATTATGTAGTTTAAATACTTCATCATTTCTAAAAAAAAATTTGAAAAAAAATCGTATGTCATCGAATTTCAGTTAAGAGAAAAACGACTTCAAGAAGTCAGAAGCACTAAACTAGCAAAGCCAAATATATATTTGGTAATTTTTAGAAAATGTGGAAACGATTTAGAATATTCGAGTTGATTTAATAATCTCAAGAATGAAAATAAGAAGAAACAGGAGAGGGAAAAAAAGGGAAGAAATAGAAAATATTATGGTAACGAAATAACCTGTAGATATTTTGAATTGATAATAAAAATTAAATGGAATCAAATTTTAGTAATATAACTGAATATGGCATGCCAATTAAATCTGTATTGAATGCCTATTCAAGATAAGCAAATAAAAATTGAACAAGAAGTAATAATATACAAGTTTTAATATACATGAAATAATAATATATAACAACAGTTTTTTTAAACCATAGTATATAATTCACGCTGAAGAACATGAGAAGATAGGACATTAATTAGTACGTAATAATCATCACTGATGAATTGGATTTTTTACAAAATCCTGAATAATAACGATGACAGCCAAATATTCAAGCTAGTTTGTTTCCTTCTAGTTAAGAAAAATAGTATCAAAACTTCCTAAGCGCGCTGAATATTTTATTTACTACTATTTTGTTTGGATTTTTCTTGCGAGAAATTTGGTGATAGTCCAACGTGTTGTAATGAGTATCACAACAAACGTTTCTGCCAAAAGAAATTTATCACGATTCCAAGGTTTTACAAAAGGAGATTGTTCCTATTTCACCCCTTTCAAATACAGTACTCATCCAAAACCCGAAATAAAACTCCCATAAACAATGGATCATTACTCACTTAGCACTTCAAATGAAATTCATTAACACACCATCTTTTAGTTATATACATTAATTAATGATGATTCTTCGTGTAATTTTATTTCGATGTATTACGTTTTCATTATACAGTTACACAAAATGAAGCTATACATTCCCTAATAATAACCAATTTCGGATAATGAACTGCAGTGCCGAGAGCACAAATCTCATTTAAGAAATACTTCTACAAAGAGACAAAGCCCCCAAACACAAGATGCAAATTTTCCTACCAACAATACTTATTTAATGTGAATAAGTATAGTATATCATATTATATATACAGTTTGATAACAGAATTAATACCCTGGTCTGTAAGACACTTTATTTCTCTAATTCAATAAAATTAACAAATTATACATATAATTCGTTAATGTATGTCTTTTGTTATTTTGTTATTAAAAAATACATACGATATTCAAATAAAAGAAGACGGGATAAATTAACGGGAATAGTAAATACAGAAATCTTGTCTGTGATACACAAGAAAAAATATGAATAAACCTGAATACCCAACATAAGTTTAGATTCATCATTCATATAGCCATAATAAAGAAATTAAAAATCCATTTTTTTCAGACGAAAAAATTCCTAAAAATGTATTAAAAATAATTTTCTTATATAAGAAGTGTCCTATTTTTAAATCCAGGAGATTATTTTTTTCGTTTAACACGAATTGTAGATTTCTCGTCATCGGCAAAACAAGGGAATTTTGCCAGCTGGGAAGTTTCTAACGGCGGAAAAAAAAAATCTACACATTAATAATCTACGGCTCAAAAGCAAAAGTAGCACTTCTCTCTCCAGTAGTATTAACTAATGGTGAAGAGAATTTTACAGAAAAACAAGTAAACTTTGATGCGCTTTTTGGCAAAGTAACCCGGAATTCATAGGAAATGTATAAGCAAGAACAAGCAGTTACAGCAGTGGAACCTTTATGGCGTTAAGGTTGAGGAAGGGACGGGAGCCAGTAACTGGAAGTATTCCAAAAAGACCTCTTTTCACAATTAGTATTGATTTTTCTTAAACCTTTACATGGAATTCTGTATTTTTTTTAATAGGAGTCAAATCAATGTAATTTTAATGTCGCTATTTCGCAGTTTGTAAAAGCAACATTCGTGAAAATAATTCTAATGTAATAACATATTCCTCGAAGATGCATTGCTCAATAATGAGAATCGCTAATTTACAAAGAATTTTGCAGTCAATAGTTCTTTTATTTTAAAATAAATGATTGATTTATTATGTTAATGATCCGTTCTCTTGAAAATAGAAGATGGATTTCGAAGATACACATTATTACTTTGTGAATGGTACCAAGTGATAACGGAAGGTGATACTTGATCCAGCATTTGCAGACTTCCATATCATAATACTATGAAGACATTTCTGTCCCTTTCTCAAATTTAATTCGCAATGTCTTTTGCACCCAACATTTATTCAATGAAACCGGGACTTACTCCAGCAATCTTTCAATCAGAAAACTATTAAGATCCAATCCTTAATATCATTATGTTAAACGCATATTTCAAATGTTTAGGTAATAAACTTTTACATATAAAATCGTTCTAAATTCAAAAAATTCTCTAGTTTATGTATTTCAATAATTAGATTTCTTACAAATCAAAATGAAAGTTTAAACTAAAGGACTATCATAACCAAACCGAAATTTCAATTTCTGTAACAGTAGCTTAATTTAATTCAAAAATGCGCTGAAACTAGCAATAACAGTAAAGACATAATGCATCATCCAAAGATAAATTTATAAATGGCTAATATACATCTCCTTCGGATAAACGTCACGAGTTAAAAATTCAATTGTAGTCAATAACTTTTTTCACTCTGTTTGATATTAAATCTTCAGTACTTGATTGTTGAATATTTGGTTGAGTCTTAATGTTGAACAAGTTCTATTCAGATCTTTAGCATTTAGATATTATTTTGCATTATATTATGCATTATAATTTAAAATAACTTAGTAAAACAAGGATGTTATTCAAACGATTTCATTTGAATAGTTTTAGGCAAAACATTAAAATTTTAAAAAGTATATGAAAATTAATATGTATCCCCGCACTTTGCAAAATTAGTACACACTGCATAATGTAGTTACAAGAATTAAATTAATTAAAATACTTTTATATGAAATTCATAAAAAAGATTTATTATATCTTCGGATATAAGCAGATTTATTATATCTTCGGTCCAGAAATATCTAAAAGGTTCAAAGTCATTGCTTGTGGAAATCCTAATTGTTGCCATAAATAAATAAAAATTATTTTTCATTTAAAATTAAAAGTTTAAAAAAATAATCTATGTGATTTGTCTGAATGAAAATAAAAAAGATTTTTCATATGAGACAATTTCATCTCTATCTTTCAATTTAAGAAATAAATTACTAACTGCATTCACTACAGACATATGTCTTCAAAACTAGAAATTGATACATTTATGTTTTATTAATTAAAAATGCTTTAAAAACCTATTCAATAAATGTTGACCAATTTTTTTTCAAATGTGAATAACTCATGGTGACAGCCTTCCCAGAATGATACGATGTATCTCAATTTTTACCTGGTTCAATATCTTTAATTAGTAGCAATAGTTAAATCATTGACGTTCACTTATTCGAATATTTAATGCTGCTTGTCATAAACCGTCGATGCAATTTCATAAAATTAAATAGTTTTAGGATGAATTTATTTAACTCTCGATACATTCACCACCCAGAGGAGTGTAAGGCGCATGCAAGTCGACGGGAAATATTATGAAGATCTTAGAATATTTAATAATTTTTATTTTGGACTTAGGAATGAATGATTATTTTTAAGCCACTCATATACAAAGTATTTTAATAAGACTAATTCACCCGTTTCAATTCATTAGTTGCAAATATTTCTGAAACGATTACACAAATTATTAAAGAAAGAAAAATGTTTAAAATAAAATAGCCTCCTGACGCAAGAGAAATGCGAAACTAAGCAATCAATCAAAATCCAAAATTGATTTTAGATTAAGTAAGCAACCCTTTCTAGCAACCCTTTTTCCAAAGTAATTTTAGACAAGAAAATGGATGCATATTTCTCTAGAAACAACCCAAATAAGAGTTTGATGTATATGCTACAAACAAATTTTAGAACTTAAAATAAATATGATGCATCACTAATATAAACAAATTTGCAATATTATATCAGTAAAATTTATAAAAAAAATAACCCAATATCAGGTAATTATCCTTCCAAAACAAATTTCCAGGGTTTTGGGGATTTAAAATAAATGCTTAAAATCGCCCCCCCCCCTCCGGGAATGGATTCATTTTCATAAAACACTTCCTTATTGGAGTCTATTTATTACCCACAGGAACAACCTAGTTTTTCTGACGAGGCCGCCCCATGCTTAAAATAAATTTTGAAAGCGGCCTTCGCCTCTTTTTGAAGCACAGGGCTCGTGCTTTCGCTCACGATTCAAAAACTCTTGTTTGGATAGTTCAATGAAGCTAAATTGAGAGGGATTAATACTTATTTTTCATGATATCTTCAGTTGCAAAACATAATATTAAAAAAAATTAATGGAATTTAAGGTAAATAAATTATTCTATACAACTATTGTTTGTTTGTTTTCTTGTAGTTGGTTTACAACTTCTAAATACGATATAAACTTCTCAAAGTAGTAAAAAGTATTGTCAAGTGATATATTCATCCTTCCATTTTATTTAATTGAATGCTCTGTCGATCATTTTTCGCCACATTTTCTTTTCCACAATATAAAAGTTCTCTTCTAAAAATATTTTTAATTTAATCAAAGAAATCTACTTCAAATATCCAATGAAGTGCGAATTACTGCGTATTGTAATAAGTGACTTAGTGCAGGGGGTCTAAGATAACATATACACTCCTGTTGTGACATTTTGTTGATAGCAAAATGTTAGCCTGTTTATTTTTCTTTTTAAATTCAAGGATGATATAAGGACCCAATAAGGATTTTTTCATCTAGTGTCATTTTATCCTTACTATGCCACTGGCTAACCTCAATTTTTATTAGATCAATGAATTTTTCTTCCATAAAATTCAAAAATTAAGGATTCTTATAAGAGTATTATATAAATAAAGAAGTCGATTTCGATTTAATTAGTTTAATTTGACACTTTTATAGCTTTTTCCATACATGAAATATATTAATCAATAAACAATCGAATAATTCTAAAATGATTATGTCTCAAATATCAGTCTTAGGGGCACATCGATGACAAAATAGAAGTTCCTTTATTTTTAGAGCCAAATATGATAGTGGCTCTCAAAAGTAATAATAACAATTTCGTCTTAGTCTTTTAGTCTAGTGGTAATAATAACCAATGCGAAGTCGAAACCTTCAGATATTCTAAATCATAAAAGACCCACTTAAACATAAACATAGATCATATTGATGTAAATTTGCAATAATCTTTATTTAAGATATATTTCAAAATAAGACTATTATTTAATGCTTAGTCAACTTGAAATATACAATCGTAAAGAATTAAAAACATTGTAAAAATATTTGATATTTTAAAATAAGGAACAGAGCGTTTGAAGTCATGAAATAACACACACCTGAAATTTAATTTAGCTACCTCTTATGAAATAAAATCACGAATATAAATTGTTATACTTTTCAAAATGTGCTAAGTTTTGAAGAAATTATAATAAGAGTTGAAACAATTTGTAGTTCAGTTTACCAAAGCCTGCATCTTTAAATCTATGCTTCTAAAATTCAAACAGTTGAAACTAAAACTAAAAGCCATTGCTTTTTCTTCTTTTTTTTTAATTCCTCTAAACATGGAATTCTAGCACCAGGAAAGTTTTCTTTGCAATGATGGAGTTTTGTTTTGAAGTGATAGATATTATGGAAAGAAAGTTATCACATGAATTGACATTTATGCACTGTTCAACAACATTCGTGAATATGGGAGATAAAATGCATAAATTATCAGCCAAATAAAACGTTCAATCATTTGAATTTTTTTTCGTTTGTTACACTGAGAAAAAGTAAATTTTATTAATAAGCATAAAACTCTTATATTCACATAATTCAGATGATATTTTATTACTTCGAATAATATGTAAAATTAATTAAATGTACATATGTGTCATATATTATTTTCATGGATATTTAGTGCTAAAATCTATATTTAATAAAGAAGTATATCCTTGTTACACACATATTTCAAAGAAATATATAAATAGAGCGGATTTTTTAAAAAGTCTGTAATTGTATTAATATTCGATGAGATACTACTGTCCACTAATTGCATTGCACCTGTCTTTCGAGAAAGATAGTTGGATGTTCGAATTGAATTCGAATCCATTGAACCCAGGGAGAGACGACAGTGGCAGCTATGAGAAGAGGATTTCCCTTGCCCTCCATTTCCTGCTTCATGAACAACTACGCTTCCTGGGATGATATCTTCATCCAGATCCTTTTACATCGGACGTCGCATCAAGCACAACTCGACGGAAAAAAAAAAAAATGACAAGAATTTTGGAACAGCAGAATATGAAAATATTTGATCACTTTTAATAGCAATTTCTTTTTTATATATTAGTAAAATGTAACAAATCAAGTAACTTGAGACGTGCATGTACAAAGAATTAAAATGTCATTAATCGAACGTTAGAAAAAAAAAACCTTCCTAAAAGTAAGAACTTAAGGAAACTGAAACATTTTTTTCATTCCCCTATTTCCTGAAAGTGCGTATGCCTGATATCAATATTCAAAAAAGAATCGTAATCAAATGAATGTACTGCAGGCACAAATATAACAATCGCTAACAGTAAGAATTTTGTGATTCAATTGTCATTAGGATCTTGATCAAGAAAATGCTTTCTGTCAACAGCAATTGTGATTTGTATTTAATGCCATGCAATAATATATTTAATGTCGTTAATGTGATTTATATTTAATCCCAAATCTATTCAATGCAAAAAATTACAATTACCAGTTGATAAATATGACTTTGATGAAAAAATTAAATCTGCCTGAGAATTTTGAGTTACAGCAAATAGCATAAACATATCTATTCATTTTGAATAAATTCAAATACATTTTAAAAATTCAAATGAATTTTTTTTTCTTTCTCTTTTAATAACCATGATAGCATGGCATGAGAATGGCATTCAAAAATATTTTTCTTAAATGGTTGTCTTTTAGGAGTTCGATTATTTAAAAAAGAAACCGAGTGGATCTTACAGAATAGCATTAAAATTATAACTTTTTTCTTTTTAAAAATGTTTTACAGTTCAATGAAATATCGATGGTAATGAGACAAACATTTTATGAGAAAAATAAAACCTACTTAGTTTGAAATCAATACATGTTTATTTCAAAAACTAAAATGTTGACCAGATGGCAAAGTCTTGGGATATCATAACGAAGTCATTCGCATTTTATAGTTTCGCTAGCGAAAGCACATGGTTCTTTCAATAAATATAATATTTTCGATGGCAACTATATGCAGGAAAAAACGATATAACTGAATTAAAGTTACAGGAAATAACGGCGTCATAATATCTTGCCCTATCAACATAGTGATATTTTATGAATGATAATACGCTTAATTTCAAAACAGAAAACGAACAACTGAAATTTAGCAGTTGACTAATGCAAATACAGCTCTGGATATCAATATCTGCACATTATCCTCTTTTAACACCCCGCCAAGAAACGTAAAAAAAGAAGCACACTTTTAGATATCAACGAATAAAAAGTAATAAAACCTTAAAATTAAATCTTTAAAATATATTTTGGACATCTTAAAGCTAATTTTCATTTTAAAAAATCTTCTTACTCATTCTTAATATAATGAATTACATAACGAACCGTAATGGAAAAAAAGAATTATCTATATCTATATAAATAAAACGCTAACATACACGGCACGGAAATCTCAGCTGTTACTTATTGTCGAATGGAAACAGTAAAATATAAACAAATCGCTATACGAGTATTTTAAATTGCATCACAGAACGTTTTTACTGCTACACATAATTCAAAGATTCGTTAATTATTAAAGTCGAAAAATATTATTAGAAATGCTCTAGTGAGGGCTCTCTATGCCCCCCCAAAACTCTATTCAATCAGAGAAAACAAGAAAAAGATTCATGTCAAAGTTTAATCAAGCGCGAATATAGGCTTAACAGTCGCCGATAAGTTAACAGCCATGACTTAACTACAAAAAAAATTGATGACCATATCACAAAAATGATTTTTGCATTACCTTAAAAATCTAAAAATTACTTTTTTTTAATAATATCAGTTTCGTTTCTATATATTTTTTCAATCAGTAAGAATGTTTTAAATATTATGATGAAATTCAAATTCATGCAACAAAATATTCAATAATATATTTTTGCCAATGTTAAAATTAAGATTTATAAAAAGGTGCTTACTTTGGAGGTTTTTGAAGCAGTATCTTTATTTCCGCTTTTACTTCATAGTATATAGACTTTTTAATTTGTATTTGTATTAATTTGTAACAAACTGACTCGATTAATTTTTTTTCCAGTCATCAAACAAGAAAGAGTAATTTTTTTGAAAAATTTATTCTATATTAAACGTTTAGCATCACAAAAAAAAGGCATTGGGGGAGGGGGTACAGGCGAATCACCAAAGGCAACTGTTTCGTTTTATTATAAATAATTTCTATAACAATAAGTCAATATAGCTTTCTAAAGCGAGTCGTTTTAAGCAATAACTTAAAAAACTTATATCTTTAATAGGCTTTTCACAATTTAATTACAATTCGTTCTTAAAACTATACATTAAACCTCACTTTTTATTATTTTGTACCCTTAAAATAAAATTTTATAAATTTAATTATTTTAAGAACAACTTAAAATGATTATTACCTAGCTAACAAAATTTCTTTATAGATTTCTAAATATTTTGTAAAAATGCATGATGCTTATGCGATTAATGAATTATTTAAACCGTTAAGTATGCAACATTGCTTAAAATATTTTGGTATGAGCATAAAAATGCATTATCAGAAGCATTGGTATAAAAATAAAAATGTGAGAAACAAGGAATACACAGATGGTTATTCTTCTGTGTGCTAAAATGGGTAAGTGCTACGTGGAAAACGAAGACATCGAGCTTATCAGGAAAAGCAGTTTTGTTTTTATCGCAGTATGTCGGTCATTACATGAACATCTATTATTTGTAGTGAGATACGTGATATCACGAGCAACTCGTTCGCACTTCTGCAAGTAAACTGTCTTCTTCAACAGACAATAAACAAAATGAAGACATTATTGTAAACCCAGATGGTGTTGAGATTCAAGTTTTGTTGCGACAGCAAAGCAAAACTAATTAATTTCAAAAACAAAAGACATTATCTTTCGAAATGATAAGCATTCAAAGAATAGAAAATTAAGAAAATATTCACATTTTGCTCGTATCGGTTGAAATTCAGCACGTGATTGCTTGATGACCCTTTTTGTTTTCCAGTTTATTGAGCAACAAGAGATGAGCTTTACGATTTCTGTAACGAATTCCTTCATAGATGTGTTCGTTATAAGGAAAATAGCAATAAAAAAGGGGACGATTTCGAAATGGTGCTATCCAACAGATATATACACATTAGTAATAACACAGACAGTAAAATCAATTGGAGATTAATAAAAAAAAACAATATAAGCGTCTATCACAAGATAAAGCAGACTTTTTTCAGCGCATATGATAAAGGTATCATGTCATATGTCATAAATAAAAGCAGACGAAATTCATAATAAAAGCTGAATTATACTCATTTTATATGAACACTGCTAAAATTTTTGCAACAATGAATGAAGTGCTACGAAAATAGCAACTATTTCAATGCGATAATAAAGATAAAACATTCAATTCACGATTAAACACATTTTTTTCCCAAAAGTAAAAGCAAAAAAAAGTATCTCAGATAATAGGTATAATTTGAAAAACAAATGTATATCACCGATAATTTATTATGCCTTTGATCATTCACTAAATTGTTATTACTTTTTAATTTCACTAGGAATTATATAAAGTGAAGATTCGTAAAACTTTTTGGAACAAAATCCATAATATTCTCATAGAAAAGTTTCTCCGAATAAGACGTCACTAAATTAAGCCATTTTAATAAAATAAAATGTGAATAATACAATCGTTTAAAATAGAGAATAAAACTTTTCTATGAATCTTTTAAATCGATTATTCAAAATGCAAATTATTGGTTATTAAAAAAAAATTAAAAACAAATAATGAATTTCACATATAGCCATTTTCTTAGTATAAATTTTTATTAAGGTATATATTTTACAGAATGAACATATGGTTAAAAGAGTTGTTTAAAAGAGCAAGACGCAATTTAAACAATTCATAACATTGGAAATCACATTTTACATTGATACAATGAAAAGATTATTAAGGCGCCAAAAAACAGTAATATATTTGTAATAGTATTTATCATAATTTCGCAATATTAATATTAGTACTAAAAAATTGTAATTGGTTTTAAACCGCTGAATAAATTTCAAGGAAATAATTTTTCAAATACGAGTTCTGATAAACAGTTGCGAGACAAGCTTAAGTTATAGAAATTAGGTTTTAGGTTAGGTCATCTATCAAAAATAAGACCTTCGGAATTCTTAGTCAAACAATTTACTTATAAACGAAATCGCTACCCAAAAAAGATTTAATAAAATCATTAAAAAATAATCTTAAAATATAGTTATTCTTTAAAAAGATTTAAGCACAATGAACACGACGAGTACAGTTTTCTGTTGAATGAAGTGAATCGGAAATCTCCCTTCACCGTTAGAAACCTTCTTTTTTTTTTTTTTTTTTTTTTGTTAAGAATTCAATATTTTTATAGTCATTTTATACTTATAATATAGTCTTAATACATCTTTATAGTCATTTATAAATGAATATGAAAGGTTCCTTTTAACTGCAAAAACAAATGCATAAATTACATTGTTTGTTTCAGATTAATTAATATATAATCAGAAACAAACATCGTTTCTTTTAAAGAAACAAACAGTTTGAAAGTGGAAAAATTTATTAAGTAATTACATTTTTTTTAAATCGAGAAAAATATATTTTATATATTTGATCAAAATCGCACTGAAGAAGCGAGAGTTACATCTAAAATAAAAGTACCTATATCTTTATAATACAGAAAAGTGGACAATATAATAAGCGCAATCTAATATACACCATGACATATAAATTATTAAAAGAAGGAAAAAATTTTGGTGCACATTGAGTTGATAGTGATCATACATCAAATTTATATTTGGCAGGGACAATTTAATGTTGGCGACAACATCAAGTTTAATCTAGAATGTTATTTAAGAAAATTTCTTCATTTTCGAGTGTTTTTTCCGAAATTGCGTTACCTTTTAGAATATTGTTGAGCAGCTGATTGTAGAATTTTTAATCATTTTTATCTAACTTAACAACTTTCAGAAGAAAGAAGAAATTTTGTTATCGATTTTTTTTTCACTTACTTCTTGATATACTGGAATTCTACAATTTTTTATAATTGCGTATTTTCGATGATAATATACTATTTTAATACTTTTAAAAATTAACAATCAATCGATTAAGAGATAATTTTAAAACACTGATGAAAATCCGTAACAGAATAATGAATCACAAAATATGTAAAATAATAATATTGATGATGAAAATGATTATAGCTAAGTTTATTAAAACCGAATGAAAGAAATAATTACATTTATCAACCAACGGTACTGTCTTGCCGAACTTTCTCGCATATTTTCGAATAAATATATTTGTTTTATTAACCATATTCTATTGGTGAATAATAGTTACGAAAGATCCGATTACAGTGTTATTAATCCCTGGGATGCAGTTAATACAAAAGAACTAAAAAACAGAATGTGCATTTTAAATGCCTTTTTTCCAACCGGTTAAAGTCAACATTTGAAGCAGAACTATACCTGCAATTACGAAGGCACGTACCAAATATATACGTTTATTCAATGCATTTTTAAATTATCATGTTTATATATTTGTGAAAATACAGACCAACAGACAGCCAATCCTTTTGACATATTTGGTCTAAATTTAGTTAATTTTGACATATTATTCTAAATTACTTATCTAAAGGTAAATTCTAACGGATTTACCTTTAGATAAGTAATTTGATACTAAGTTTTATTCCTCTAGCTCTCTCAGTTTTTGTTTTTGTTTTGTTTTGTTATCGTGTTATATTTGGATAGATGGATAGATAGTCTTTCCCAGAATAGATTTCCTTTAAAACTTGATAGAAATCTATAAATTTGAAATAGAGACCATATAATAAATTTCATCCATCTAGCTCAAATGATTTATGAATTATTATGCTTCCAGAGAGACAAATAAATATAATTCCAAAAATGTGTTTTTAGACTCAGGGTATCAAACGTGAGATTCATTAAAATCTAGAGATTGATTCTTTTCCGACTGTCTTCGCATAGAAGGAAAAAAAGTATGATTGAAATAAAAAAAAAAAATAAAAAAAAAAAAAAAATCACAAAATGCGAGTTGCGGAAAGTTATGGGATAAAGAAATGAAGATCCATTAAATATATCAGAATAAAAATTCTTATTCATTAAAAATTATAATATATAATAAATGAATTGAAATTCAATTTAAGTAGTCTCAAAGGTAGCATAGCCTCTCAATCGTTTATAATTTCTGTTTTGACATACAGATTTTCTTTATTTTTATTTAACATCTTTTATACTTTTCAGTGCGTTAAGAAAAGCGTTTTCAAATTTTTGCCATTGATTCAGGAGGTTATTTCTTTGTTTATATACTTGAAACAGAATTAGTTTTGTTAAAGTTGCGTACCAGCAAGTGTTTTCGTAATGTTACAAAGATATACATATCCGAGAAGAGGATTTATAATGTAAGGAAAAAAATAGCACGGGTTAAAAAAAACTACAGCAAATAAAGAATCTAAAATATATAGAAAATTGAGCTCTGATACAGACCAGCAAGAACAAGGCTTAAGAATTTTTATAACGAAAATACAATTCAGCATAAATAAATCCTAAGTATGTCTGTAGTTTAAAATACTTTAGAATTCAATAATAATGAAATTAATAAATACCAATACAGCTTCGTCTAATCGATATGTATGATAAAAAAAGATTCCTCCGAACATAATAAACATACCATTTCTTAAAACTCATTAAACATACGCATATAACTCTTATAAATGTAATAACACGTACAAAACAAATCAAAGAAGCAGGGTTAAATCAATGCTGTCTTCTCTATTCTACCACTCGAGGCAATATATACCAACATGTTACAACAAAATTAACACACTAAAATGTAGTTCACGTTAGCCTCATCAGTTTCAATGATCTCATATAACCATGATATAGCTTGGTGAATGGGATACCATCAGCGAGTAGCCAAGATTGCATTAAGGTTAAACCCTAGAACGTATTGTGTGAAGTGGTACAGACAGATTTTGTCTATCATATAACATTTTTTTATTTTATTTTTCTCAGTTACAGAATCATAAATGCTACTTTGAAGCAAATCGGAAAAAGTAACAAAATGTTTCCATTTCGTCTATAATCCTTGAAAAGCCAATGAAAAAAAATTGAGAAAATCTTCAAAGGAAATTAATAGGCAGGCGCTTTATTTTTAGTAAGCCTGTTAGATATATATTCCGTTACCTAGTAATTCACCCGACTTTCGAAAAACACACAAGAGTGTCGAAAACCTATTCCATACCTCACGCAATCATATAAAAGTAAGCGATCAATATTTCTGAATCGATACAAGATACAGAGAAAGAAAATTCCAGTCACGCCCACATATCTTTTTTTCTTTCTTTCTTTTTTTCATTTTTTAGTAATAACCGTTATACAAATCTGACAGAAATGCAGTACACATATACTTTTGAAACAGCGAATAAAAAAATAAAATGAAAAACAAGTGTCTTCATAAAATGGGACAGAAGCAGTAGATTCTCAAATATTTTCAAATGTTTTTTACAAATTTTTTGAATCAGCAAAAAGGAGATACATAATATGCGCACACAGAAAATGAAATTTGAAATCCACTTACATCCAGCTGTTATTTCTTACTCGAGAAAACAACAACTAAAGGAAAGCTTTTATCTTTGAAACTGAAACCATTTGAATAGGGTGAAATATTTCTAAAATTTCAAGTCGCAAGTTGTCTCAAAATCATAGATCTCAAAATAAATTATTATATGCATGCTTCTTTCCTCTTTCATGTATCAGATACAATAAGCGATTATATACACTGTTTGCCAGTGAGACTCTTCATTATCACTTTACTACGTAAAATGCAAATCGAATTGTTCTGGGAAATAGATCTTTTCTTAAGAGTAACAGCAATTTCGTAAGAACAATTCATACGAATCTACGATATTTCGAACCATATAATCCATATTAAATGAAAGAAAAATCTTTTAGAAAATTCAATCAACTTTTTTTGTCATGATAGAAAATTCTCAAGATAAATTTTCAAATAAACATAAACAGTATAGTTGCAGCGAAAATGCGGAAGCCATAATTACTACTCTAAACCAGCATGCTAAACAAATTTCGTTATAAAACATTCGATGGTTTGAAAAGCTTACAATAAAATTAAAAGTCGAAAATTAATAACTTTTTAAAGAAGAGTTTTCTCCATTGCACTCAATTCTGTTCACTTACAAGCTAAACAATGTCAAAATTAATAAGAAAAAATTAAATTTTCAAATGAATTTGACGCAATAAACTATCACATTCACATAGAAATAAAAATGTTTTTCCAAATTTTTTACTAAGTTCTTTAAAATAACGTAACAGAAATGTGAGATAGATGATATAATAACCTTGAAGAAAAAATGAGAAGTAACGATTATATGAATAGAATCCCCGCAATTCTACAATTTTCTTGTTCTTTCTATCCCATTTCCTTATTTCCTTTCAAAACATTTCTTAGAAGATACATAACCATTGCAATTCTAAATAAACAGAAGTTAAGTTAGAGCCGGAAAAATTATTTTAAAGTTAATTTTAACTACTCAATCCAGTTTATTCACCTAAGGAACTACATCTTGAATCTAATGATTCAATATAGCTTAACTGAAATTTTTTGTAAGAAAATATTTAGAATATTAAGGTTTTCTTAATATTCTAAATATTTTCATAATTAACTGCTTAGCCTTATATATTATATACATAACAGAATATGTTTTCACATAAGCGAGCAACAAGTTATTCTATAATTCCAGTAATCAACAAGTAATAAGTATATACTTTAGTAGTCAGTTAGTAATAAATATATACCTTAAAAAGTTATAATCACAAACACTTCTTCCTCTTTTAATCTTACACAAAATTTCGAATCGATTCTTTTGCGAATAATCATTACTTACTGAAAATTTATTACAATAGCCTCCTTCGTAAAAGAAATGTTACACGGACAGTCTTCTACCATTATTTCAAAGAAAGAACTGAACTTCATAAAAAGCATCAACAGTTTTCGAAAGTGTAATGATTACTCACAACAGAAGATTAATTTATCACTCCCAACTAACGAACAAGTGCACTTCCGCAGACTGATCAATTAACGTAAGACAGAGAAACAAAATGGCAAATTTAGTTCAACTAGCGACAACTACAAGAAGCGAAAGAATCACATACATACACACACAAAATAAGAATTAAAAGATAGCTGCTTTGAGAATTTGTCTTTTGAAAGATATAAAATAATTGTTTATAACAAAGTAAACTTAGTCTAAGAAGACAAAAAAAAAAAAAAAATCACTGGTTAGTTCCAAAAGCTCTTACTTATTCAATGGAAATTGACTTCATCTGGCAATGATGGCCAATGACTGAAAAACTTTTCTGAATATGACTGCAAAAGCTATCTCTCCCAATGTAATAAAAAAAAAATCTAAATTAATATATTATAAGTAGATAAAAACCTTTGTAATAAGCAAAGGGTTCAGATTTGAGATAAAGAAGATTTTAAATTGGTAAAGCTGTCATCTCCACATTAATAGCAAAGTATTATACTTGTTTATTTGAGGATAACAACAATTTCTTTTTTATGACAACATTTAATTCATAAAAAATAACTGTTTTTTCAAATTTAATAATCACTTGAAACAGATAATAGTATCTAGATATGATTTAATTTCTCCTCATAGAACAAACAGGTTTAAATTTATTTTTTTAAATTAAATTACTTTATTTATCTCTTCATTATAAACTGCATGCATAAACTTTTTTAAAGTATTGGAAGAAATTGATGATTTTTGTGAATTTCCGCATATCAATAATTTTCAATCGATTGGTTCGATATGCAGCTACAAATACAAGAGCAATAAAATAAAACTTCAGATAGGTTGAAAATTTTCCTTTTCAGTAAAAAGTGTGACTCTTTAAGATAATGCATGAACTAAATTTATCATTAATAAAATAAATTAGTAAATGTAAATATACTCAAACATCTATGAATTACTTAAGATGAAATATTTTTAACATATATCAGATGGAATTCAAAAATTCTTCAAAATCCTTATTTTTATTAATATTTATTATAACATATAAAACATAAATTTTTTCTAAAAAATCATCAGAAAATAAAATATTATAACAGGCAGTAACAACGAATTAACCAAGTTAATAAAATTTCATACTTTTTTTCAGAAAGTAAAAAGATTAAAAATTAAATAGGGGAAAAAATCCCTATTCTCATAAATAAGCACCATTAAAGATTTTTTAAGGCAAAATATCTTAAAAGATCCATGAACTTAAATATTATATACTAATAATAAAGAGAATCCTTATATTTTAATTAGTTACATCTTCAGTACTGGATTTAAAATGAATTGTCTAAAGGTATAATTTAAAAACAATGTTAATTAATTCTACGGTATTTGGAATTAATTGGATACAAAAAGAAAAAAAATCAATTTACATTAATCTTAATTTGGAATAATCTGAAAAGTTATGAATTGCAGTACATAATATGTTCAAGTTTAGTACGAAAAATATTAACAACCCAATTAAGAAAATTTTTATTATTCGTTTTTTTTCCCATATTCCGATAGAAATAAAATACTCACCCTTTGCAAAAAATCTTGACAATTAAAAAAAAAATAGCACTATAAAAAATCGGTTTACTAAAAATAATTCCATTGGCCATTTAAATAGCAAACCCCCATTCTTTATCTAAAATATTTCGTACACTAGGGATACACATGACGTTCATAGTGTTAATTCACATTTGGAATCCATTCTGAATTTTTCGATAGCTTCTGATAACGGTACGAACAATTTTTTTACTGTTTATTTTTTTAATAAGAATCTTAATATTTACACTAGAACATTAATTAATATTTTTGCTTTTTTTATTACTTCTAAAACTTTATCAAATTTATTCAATATCGCTTCCTATCATTCATGTTCGTCTGTAGTGTCATTAATAGCAATCAGTAATTAAAACACATTTTTTAACAATTTCATGAATTACTTTAAATTACCATTTATAAAATAATTAATAAATATGCACATATGTGTGTTAAAAATGCCTTTATGCATAAAAAGAAATAGAAGTAATACAATGTAAACTTAAAGTAAAAAACTTCAAATTTGAGTCAATATTCGTGATTGATAAATTGAAACCTGAAAAACAAATTCGAACGACAATGTCTTTTTAATTAAAACAATCAAAAGTTAAAAAATAATAAAACATTTTGCATTAAAAAAATGTAAATACTATACTGTTCGTTTCAGAATTCCGCGTCTATCGTTTTTAGACGATTTTATTCCGCATAGGGTTGAATCGATATGTGGTAGCAAGATAGGCGCTTTTCCTAGAATTCTATAATTTTTTTTAATAATTATTTCCTGATCTTGATTTTCGAATTAGTTATGAGTTTCTATCTGCGTCCTGTATATTTAATACGGACCTGTATATTGCTTCTATATACTGCTTAGTTAAAAATAAATACCTCCAAAAAAATCGTCTTCCTTTTTCATCAACTATCAATGTTTCAAAAAGTTGGTGCGTAGTTTCAGATGTTACTTTTTAGTTATTTTCCTCTTTTTTTTTAATTAAAAAGTTACTTGAAATTTGATTAAATGAATTCAACTTTGTTTTTACAGTATATATAGTAATCCTCCGGCATTTGATTCTATATATTACCTGTTTATAAAAATCCTCTCGATTAATTTCAAAAGATATGGAAACTTTTTTCATAGAAATGCAATAAATAATCTAATTATAATAAGAACTTCGCACTAAAAAATAGAAATCGCAAATAAACATTTATAAACATTGCACTACGCTTATAAACACACAATTAATAGCTTTGAAAATTTAGCTACACTGTTTTGACTATAGCTAATGATGACCAGAAGAAAAGGCCAGAGAGGTGCCAGAAAGAAATATGGAGCATTCAACATTTCCTCCAGTTTTCTTCCCAACCAACAAAAGGAATTATTTGAAAATCGGTGTAATGTTTTCATAAAGTACTTAATTCTGAGTTTCTATACATCATCATTGAAAGCATGAAAAAATTGTTGTGTTAAATGTTAATTACTTAACAAATAAAACTTTTTGGATTTTGACTGACGTAAAAAGAATTCCTAACTCACGAATGTTAGTCATTTTATTTTGAATAGTTCATGTAAAATTATAAAATATTTTTTAACTCAGATATTATGATGAAGATAAAATTTTAAATATGAGATTTTGAAGGAAAAAAGCATTTTTTTTATAAAAAAAAATTAAAATATAATAGTTCATTGTACATGTTCTCTGAGTTTTAGTAAGCAACATTATTTCATTTTTATTCAGAAAATGGAAAAATAAAAAGAATCAAAAAATGGGAAGAAGAAAAAAAAGGACCAGTCAATGGGGAGAAAAGAATCGACCAAAATCAACGGGGGGAAAAGAAGAATCACTGCAAATGAAAATATAATGTTGGACAGTTAAAAGTATGATTTTTTTCTTTTTATTTCGTCAACTTTTTTTTTTTTCAAGTACTACTTTCTTGCGAATGCATCCCATACAAAACTAACAGCATGATTCATGACTTCATGTAGAAATCTAAATATTCCGAGGCCACACGACAATCTGAACCAAAACCAAATTAAATATGCATTGAACGAATATAAAATGAAACCTTTAGATTTACAAAACTAAACTCAAACCAATGATTCTGTTAGACAAAGGCATGATTCTACTACCAGGATACCGCTGCTTTCGGCAATTAATGTTTTTTAAGTCTAAATGAAAAATTTATAAGCTTCATTATGTTTCTTAACATACCATATTATTTACACTCCATCTATTTCCTGGTTTTTGAAATGATTTATTTCAGTTATTGTTTTATAGCTTTTGTTAGAATTTCGACAAGTTTTCGAATTATTTTCTAAAAATTCGTTATTTCGATTATATCTAAATATTGCTAATAAATATATTTAATATTAATTTTACAAAAATCAAAAAGCATGAATATTTTTGTAAAAAAAAAAAAAACAGAATTTTTCACTAAATCCAAAATTACAGTTAATATGAAAAGGGCATGGTCTAGGACGAGAAACACGGGGTCAAATTATGATTTTAGTACTATTAAATTGAAAGAGGATAATTAAAAATTATATTATATATCTCAGATGAATGTTACATTTTACCTTTTTTACTACCTTTACCGCAGAAATAAATAAGAACTTTCACGGTGTCTTAGGTAGACCATGACCTTCGGGCCGTGAAGAAAACACGGCAATTTAACGGAGCGAGCTGATGTGTGTGAGCGGGTAGGTATTTACCTCTTCCGCATTGATCACGTGACGCATATGCGTTCACGTCGAAACCCCCTAAAATCCTACGTCTCAGCTGATTGCTTTTGCCATCGCTATCTTTTGGCTGCGGGCCAAGGGGAGGCAACCGCGCACGCCGTTTTTACGCAAATCACTCATAAAATAGAATACTTTATCTGGGGAGCATTATACTGCTTATTTATTAAAAAAGCGCATTTTGTCACATCAAATGCTATAAAAACATGTGACGCATTGAAAAAGTTTCTCTCCAAAGAATGTAACAAATGTAATTTTTTTTTATACGCTCCTCTATATTCAGTGATGAGCACAATGATATAATATTCCGATTATCATATAAATATCTCTCACTTATTAATTAAAACACACAAAAATCTGCAGCAATAAATGTGAAAAAAAAAACGTCTATACATCTATTCTAATTTCTAAAGACTGAAGAATTTTAAGAACACATGCACTTCTAATACCAACTTATTTAAACAATTACAATTACAATAATTTGTTAAAATTATATATTAACAAAAAAGAATTTTAGGAGCGCAAATTACCTAAAAGAAAGAGTAAGTTGAAAGAAAAAAAAAACGTGATTAAAACTTAATCAATATTTATTCCCTTTTAATAACAACGTACGAAATTTTTTTTGGAACAATTATTTTTCTGTTCGTGCAGAATTGATCGAACAGTCCGTTTTATCGATTATTATTAAGGTGAAAATAGCTCGATACGTAATATGAACTGGTCCTTCTTAATTCGGAATCTGAATAAATCAAAAGTTCCATGAATAGAATTTTTCTTAGATTATTTTAAACAAATCATAAAATTAAATACTGAGTTGTGCAAAATACACGTTTAAAAAAATAATTTGTTCTAATTATTTTATGATTTAATTTTCATTGGTTTTTTTCTTTTTTTATCTAAATAAAACCCGAGATAGTAATCGACAAAAGTATTCAATAGTAATAACGAATGAACAATTCATCTAGTTCTATATTCCCCAAATTTAAACATTTATATATCCTGCTTTCTTTCCTTAATTTGCATAAAGTAAGATCGATCATCCGATTCCCTTAATCAGCAGTTTTTCCATCAAAACATTCAGATACTTTATTTTTAGCGCCGTCTTATTATCGGAAAAACTAAATGATGGACAGGAAAAGGAGGGGAGGAAGTGATAGAACAGCGATAACTCTTTTACACTTCGTTTCTGGGATCCATGTATTTATCAAAGAAGAAATGCTACGAAAACATTATCAGAAGAAATAGTTTAGAAACAAATAAACGGAAGATTAAAAAAAAAAAGTATATGTTAAAAAGTATTTGTTTGGTTAAATTGCAAATTAATTATTCTGGCGTAACATCAACAGTAAATTAATCAAAAAATACAGCTGTTCTTAATAGAACATAAATTAAGCTATATAGCGAATTCGAATTTCATATACAAGAGAGTACTTTAGAGAATTTTTTTTTCAAACATTAAATCATGCCTCCAATTTTAAAAATTTATGAAACAATTTTCTTTAATATTAAAAAATGAGCTATGTTCTAAATTTTAAACTATCAGCTTTTAGGAATAAAGTTTTTCATATGATAATTTTCAAGATTCATTTAGTTCTTAGATAATAAATAGTGTTAGATAATAAATGTACATAATTAAATCTACAAATATTTCTTAATAAAAAAAACTTCAATAAACTATTTATTACACTGACATGAACTTTCAAAGGTGGAAAATATACTTTTAATATAAATAATGTTTTAAATTTATTTTTGTTATTCCAGATAAATTCTTTTAAATTATATTATAAAATGCATGTACTGAAATGTATCACAATACACGCACATGAGTATGCAGATAAATATAAATAAATAAAATTAGTTTGTTTCTCTTTTTATATTTTTACATATCAATGCAAATTAATATTAACTAATTTGAATTCATTATTAAAATATATTGAAGTCTTAATAATTTTTTTAAATTCATGATTAAAGTTTGTAAATATACTATGAACATATTTATTTTATAATTCCATTGATTCCCATGATTTGTTGTAATAATAGTGCAGTTTCTCCCCCCCCCCAAAAAAAATGAGAAAATTATTTACTGCATAAGAGCATTAAGATTATTCCTTTAAAAAATTTTAAACTATAGTATATTTAAAGTATAATAAATCGATTATACATTTTCAGTTTAATTTAACAAATATCTTTAGGGAAAAAAAATAATAAAAAGCTATACAAATCAAATTAATTTTGTTAATAGCAGCACTTTTTTATTGCATTTCGTAAGGGGGGGATTAAAGGATTAATTATAAAAATTCTATTTCAAAATAATTTGAATTCTTTTAAAACAAAATAGAATTAAAGAAGAAAACTATGCAATCTTTTTTTAAAAAAATAAAAAATAACTGAAACAATCATTTATCTATAGCATATTTCTCTAAAAATGAAGAGTAGAAAGAAAAAAAATGCCTAAATAGAAATGAATAAATGAGATAGAAAAAAGGTTTGAAATTTCATTCAGATATTTTTTTCAAGGAAGGACATTTTAATCAAGAACTCATATCACAGTATATTTAATTCATTAAAAATATTTCAATATAAAGTAAACATTTAAATGTATGCCAACAAGATATTATATTTCTATGATGTTGTTTGATATTCTGAATATCATACAATACAATACCATAAAAATATTCTAGCAAATATTGTGCATAGTTATTATGCATATTGTTTTAAATGCCCGTTTAAGAAAAGAAAATAAGTATTTTAAAAATAAGTTTAATAAAAAAAAGTGTTCTATTTTCTTGATATGAATTTTTATAACATTAAAGATAATAGAAAATATTTAAAGGATTAATCTGAATGCATAAACTACTTTAAAACATTTAATCGGAAAGTTATTTCATGTATTTAGATTTAAAATAAATTGCATAAAACTATAAATAATAAGAAAAACTCTATTTTTTTCATATGCAGATATTTTCAGTTAAGAATGCATAAAACTATAACATCACCTAGTAATGTTTTAAAAAAAAGTTTTAATAAAAAATAACAAAAAAGAACAAAATGTATCATAGAATGGGTTTTAAAAAAAGGAAAATGGAAAATAAAAGAATAATAAATAAAAGAATAAAAATGGAAAATCTTACCTGGAATGGCATAATAACATTCCCATCTCTGTTTTCATCACCAGTCATGTCATAGTTAGTATTTCCTCCCAATCCTTGTGGAAATGGTTTACCAACAGGCATTGATGTACTTCGACGAAATTTGGACGGTGATATAACCATAGAATGCTGACCCACGTTGGTTTGTGTCTTCTTCAAAGGAGAGATGGGACTCATGTTTGGCACGGACCTTTTGTGATTTGTAATATTGACTGCATTCCATGCAGAAAGGGTATTTGGTGTTTGGGGTGTTGACCAAGCGGTTTGATGTGGTGTACTCCAATTCGTGTAAGCTTTAAATAAATTTGGTTGGGGTGGTTGATGCCTGTTTTGCGGGAAATTATGTGCACCTGTGATTGCTCGTCTCTGTGGAGTGTGCTGTTGAGTGAGATTTAACTGAGGTCCCATACTGGTACTTAGAATGGGATTTGTTGATGTTGCAAAGTTTTGGAATGGTAATGAATTATTCATGGTGGGTATTCCTTGCACATAGGTATCATCAGTACCTACAGTTGACCAAAAGCTGGGAGCTGTAGATGTGATATTGAGGGCATTCGATGATTCTGAAAAGCCTAGCTGTAAAGGAGAGCTAGTCGTACCGGGAGATGATGAGTCCAAATTTTTTTTCTCAATCTGAACATCGTCGTTTTCTGAATCTTCATTTTTTCTATTTTTCAGAGAGTAATCATCGGAATTTTGATCTCCGTTTGTAGTACTATCATTGGAAGGAGACAGCTGCTGAAGTTGTTTGCCGGTAGATTTATCAAGCAGAAGATCATCTTGCATCGTATGCGCGACCGGCTCGCTCGGGAAAAATAAAGATGAATTGCAGGAATTAGTTTGAAAATCAACGGGAGATAAAGCTGCGACGCTCGAATTCACACCAAAATTATAATCCCCCATCAGACGGCCAACTTGATTGCGTATGTATTTAGTTTGTATCAGCTGTTCTGTCCGTGAAAGGTGTCAGGTGCTGTGTTCGACCGTCTTGTGTAATGCGCACTGCAGCAGCGAAACCAAACGATAGGAACAGTTTGGTTTTTTTTTCATCATTATCATGATCATGTTGCCATCACATAAAGTTTAACTTCATTATATTTTTCTTTTATTGATTTTTTTTTTCAAACTTTCATTTCAATGCAAAATATTTTCTGAAAAATAAGTAAATTCTTTTTTACCCTGCAGTTTTCCAAACCCCATTTTTCTCAGTACAAAAAAACCTTTTCAATTATTTTAACAATTAAATATCAAACTTCTAAAATTTTCTTATAATTTGTCTTTAAAGTGGTACCAAAGATTTTACAGGAGTTTTTATCGTTAATATTTTATGAATATTAATTAATAGTTAAAAATAAAATAAAAAGTTATCTTTAATTTTCATCTTTTTGTTTGAGACATATATCATTTGTGTGTGATAATTCTAAATTATGGCAACAATAACTTGTAATGTAAAATGTGATAGTGATGAACTCTATACGTAATAATTTTCGTAAACAGATTTAAACTTAAATATTTTATTTTCCTCTAATTCCGCAAAATTTTATTTTCATGAACAAATGTTTCATTGAAACACATTTTTCTCTCTCAGTAATTTCTAGGTGACGTTCATTCATCTTAATATCTTATTTTATTACAGAGAAAATGACTGATGAAAGTGAAACTTTACCTGTAGTTCTGAATACAGATGAAGTTTCTGTTCCATTGGAAAATGATGCCCCCACTGATAGGTATGTATATACATATTATTTTTACAAAGGGATAGTGTGATTTATTCAATATTATAGCTACTGATTTTCCGGAATGAAAAGATAATTTTTCCAGTCGCTTTATTTATGAGAAGGAATTTATTATTTTTGTTTCTGTATATGTATTTCAAATATTTTTGTAATTGCTTTATATTACGATATCCTCTACTACTTATTTAAATAATTTCCGACTTAAGTTATAAATTAAGATACTTTATAAATTTATATCAAGTTTCAAGCAAACGGTGTATAAACATTCATGATCATTATATAAGGAAGAGTAATAATGATATTGAAATTCTGTTTCCAATTATATTTAATATACATTTCATATATTAATTAATTTTGCATTAAAGTTTAATGTGTTAAATCTTACCTGAATATATAACAAATTCTTTAATAATAATTTTTTTCCTCTCTTATAATTATTTCTATTGATGAACTTTAAATTCTTTTGAATTTGTTTTTCTTAGTCAAGAGCTTCTGAAATTTTGGATTACGTTTTCCAAGTATGTTGGGTTGACAAATATAAGTGTTATAAGAATTCTCAGTGATTTCTGATTCTTTGATGTTTTTAAGAAAAAAATTATTTAAAAAAACTTTTAGCTGTACTAAAGAATACTGAACAATTGCCAAATTGTAATTTTTTAAAAGTAATGTTTATGGTAACATTAATTGTATTCATTAATTGATATTTGGTGAGTTTTGGCAGAGATTAATGAAAAGTCTGTATCATATTTTTTAGTTTTACTTAATTTTCTTGATAAAAATGTCAAATTATTAAAATTTTCTATATAATTATTTTTCTATCATTTTTTTTAATTCTCTTTTTTAGTATCATAGTAAAATTTTTCTCATGAAATTAGGTTGCGAGTGGGATGAGTTTGACAGCTCTTTGGTGTAATTTATTTTATATTTATAATTTGATGTAAATAGTTAACTGTTGTTATGTTGAAAGAAAGGAAGATTTTTCTGGTATTGTTTACATCATTATATGTTAAAAATAGAAAGAATTTTATTCTTGATTCATAAATTTATAATGATTTAACTTTTTTTAGAAGACAAATTTGGCATATAAATTTAAATGTAATTATTGTAACTATCTCTGCTCATAATAAAGATAAATATGTCTATGTGTTGACATTTTGTTGACCATATTATTTGATCTATGAGTATTAAATTTAGTACACACACACACACATATATATATATATAATACACACACTCTGGCTGGCGAGAATGTTCAATACTGAGCATTTTTTTTCCTTTAAAATTCTGATTATAATTTTAAATAATGAAAAAATTAAGCAAAATTTTACCAGTTTTCTTGATATCTGAAAATATTACAAACAAAAAAAAACTGAAATTGCATTGTTTTAAAATTTTTAAAAAAATCTTTAAAAAGTTAGTAAAACTGCAATTGGGATTTGTAAAGTTTTGAAAGAAAATTTCTTTGTTGAAATTATTTCTTCAGTAAATTGCTAATGCATGATTTTTCTAACATTGTATCCTGTTCTGCAATTGATAAAATGAATACAAGAATAAAAAGGAACTATTTACTGAAAGATTACATTCAACAAAAGCAATATCCCATAACATTATATGCTTTTCAAGTATGAATTATCAGTAGTTTGTTTTAAATATGCAAGAATGCATAATGAATTCAGTAAATTTTATATCAGTATGAAATTTTGTGTTGGCAAAGTAAATGTGAAAAAGGAGTTATATTCTGTGTTGTAATTTCATCAGAAAAGGTAAAAAGCATTATAAAGTTGCTGTACTCATGGTGTTTATAGATTTCCTAGTTAAATCACTTTTATTCAAATTCAGTAATTTTCCTGTCTGGAAAATAAAATAATTTTTTTAATTCTATTAGAAAATCATAAATTAAAAAAAAAAAAAAATCTGGCGAGTTTTGAGAATTTTCATTCTATCTTGTGATCAAACATCTAATGAATGAGGAATTGTCATTATTTAAAATATTGAAGTAGGAAACTTGAGTGAAAAATATACTGTTTCACAACATATAATCTATAATCGCATAGAAAACAGCCTGGTAGAATCTATTTGGTATGCATCATTCAAGAATTGAGAAAGTTAACAATATCAGCCCATTCAAAATATTCCTTACTTTTGGGGAAATAAATGACAAAAGAAATAGTTGTCAATGATATAAAGGAAGTTAGACTCTGCTTTCTTGATCTCTTTATGGAAAAAGAAATTTCTCTTGGGAAAGGAAATCGCTCTTACTTTTTGGACAAGCCAGAACTTTTCATTACTAACAAAATTAATTATTTGGAAAAAGTTATTAATAAAAAATTGAACAAATTGTAAGTGTATGGAAAAATCGCTGAAAAGAAACAATCTTTTTGCAAATTTAATAAAATCTTTTTACTTGTGTTTTGTGGAATTGGAATGTTAATGAAATAGCAGTATAATCTCCCCCCCCCCTTATATTTCTAACTGCAATGTATTTAAATTATTTAAGGCATGTGATGAAAGTCTTTTAATAAGATGTTTCTAACAAAACGTGCATTAAAAAAAATTAAAACCACTTCGTTTCAATGTTGTTGAAAAATATTCAAGGATCCCTGGTAGTATTTTATGTATATATTTATATATAAATGGACACTTACCTAGTTAATACCCAACTTATTTCATTCAAACTTATAGTTCTATAATAAAAAAAAAAAAAAAAAATTGTCCAGGTTTCTTTTTCTTTCTTTCTTTCTTGCTTTTTTTTTTTTTTTTCTAAAAGTGCATATAAAGTGCTTATTTTTTAAAAATAAAATTAGTCTGCACACCTTGACTGCAGAGCAGAATGCAAAATGGAACTTTAAGAGCTGCTTAGGCAGTTAGATGTTGATTTTGTATACGGAAAACTTCATAAAGAATTGTCTACTGCTTCAGATAGCCCTTGTCTGGTGCTAGAAAATCATTTTTGTGCTGTTTCTGGCTATGATCCTCAGGCAAATTCCATCAATATGTGTATTGTGGTAGTTCACGCAGTTTGAAAGTTTGTTGGTAACATTAGTGGAATGAGCTTTGGGAAAAAGTTAATGTGTTAATCAGGATTAGATCACAAGATGGTGAATGGCAAATTAAGGTGTTGGTTACATCTTGTATGTTTTGATTATAGTGACTTAATGGGCTGGATCTATCTACATAAATGATCTACAAGTCCCATGAAGATGGGAATGTAATATTTTTTCACATATATAGAGAAAAAATCAGAGGTTGATTCTTCATTTGGCACGAGTTTCTAGCTTAATGCTGTGTTGAAACATTATGAGCAGTCCTGGTGTATGTATAAAGATTATCATTAAAACTTTGTTTGTTGATTTATACAAGTTATGTAAAAAGATGAATTATAATATTTTTTGAGAGTATTATTAAAACTTTACCTGGTGGGATGAAAGAGTTTAGTAATGAATGAAAATTGAGTAAATCTGGTTCAAAAGCCATAATTGTTAAGTAACATCTTAAACGATAGTAGGAATATTTAAGTAGGGCTTGGATTTTGATTTTCCAGGATGCCAGGTGTTGGTGAGATGTGGTGTTTGGAGTTCACATGGCACTTGTGGCTGGGAGCCAATTTCCCATGAACTAGAAAGTGACTAGCAGGAAATGATGAGTGGCTAGTCACAATTTTTTTTAAAAAAATAATAACTTAAAAAAAGAATTTTATTTAAAATTCTTTTATTATTTTGTATTAAAATATTTTTTTTATTATTAATAAAATGTCACAAATTCCTTTTTTTTTTTTTAAGAAGTTTGAAAATCTTCAGCTTTATTGAATCTTGACATTTAATTAAACTGAAATTATTATTATTATTTGTGAATTTCTCTTATTTTTCATTATGTGAAGCAAAAAATGCAAATTTTTATAACTGCCAATTTAGTAATAATTTGAAATTATGAGCAATACTTCATGAATCATTACAATTATTTGAAATTGTCATTTTCATATGTGTATGATATAAATATATTTTGCATCCTAAAATTAATGCTACATACGTTATCTAATTATGTTTTGATGCTTGAATTTCATTCTGTTGAGAATTATATAATAATTATGATTAATTTTAGGAAATTTGAGATTCTAATAAGAAACTTTGGAACACATAGCATAAACAATAATTACTATTAAATAAACAAAATGGATTCTTTTCTTGATACAAAATCTGTTGTTCATCTTACGTTAAATTATGAACAGAAATAATTTGTTCAGTATGTGAATTTAAATAGTTGCAATCTTACAAATTATATATAGTAAAAAATAAAATTCCCTTTTTTTTTTTTTTTTTTTTTTTACTTTTTTTTTTTTTTTTTTTTTTTGACATTTACTGAGAAAAATTCTACTTCCCACTCGTATAGAGATTCTCTATTAGATTTAAAAGTAGCGACTAAAAATAAAATATGCATTAAAAAATATTTTTAAACATTAAATAAAGTGAGTTTTACGTAAAGCATTTTTTAACTTTGAGCATTTTTAGGTAAAAGTTAAAGCATTTTTTTACTTTGATATATTTGCACCTGGCAGAATTATCTATATGTTCTTACATTACAACATAAATTGGGAAATAAGATTTGATATAAGAAATGCATCATCAGTAGCATTTCAGAGCAATTACAAAGCTATCAATAATTTGAAATTTGTGAGTGCACCTCTAACATTTAATATAATATAAAAAATTTCAGCTTATTCACACCACATAATTATAAGCTGAAATTTTGCATGTACTTTTTTTTTTTTTTTTTTTACAAAATTCTATTTTAACTTTAGGGGGTCAAAATTTTACCTTTAAGTATTATTGATTTAATTTTGAAATTCAATAAGAGAAATGATTGTTGTCATTGGAAATTGTGAAGTTTGTTTTTACTTCAAAATATGCATGACTCCTTTTCGAATTTTTAATTAAAAAATATTTAAGAGTTAATTTCTTACAAATGATACCTTATTTATGATTGTATGATGAATAAAGTTAAGTAGCTCCTTTTTTTATTTCCTTGAGTAATATCATTTTAGCCTTTGAGCTACAGAATCAAGTTTACCTATTTTTCACATTCAACAAAAACAGATATCACCTTCTATGTATATAATTTTTCCGAGATATGTTTCATTATAAAAATAGATTTGATTTGCTTACTTTTGAAGCTGATTTTTTAATATTTGCATTATTATTAGTGAGCATTATTTATGAACGAGATGAACTTTGGCGATTGATTGTTCAGTGTCATGTGACTAATACACAAGTGTCAATTTTATTTAACCAGAATGTTTAAGTTCAAATATCTAAGTACTTGTAGGGTTATAGAAATATTATTCATGTTTATATTTTTAACTTTCAAAAAAAAATTTTCCTTTTTCAGTCGAGTGAATTGTTGGGTGTGTTTTGGAAGTACAGAAGATGATCGAGATGCTGAGTGGGTTCAACCATGCAAATGCCGTGGGACCACGAAATGGGTCCATCAATCTTGTTTACAGCGTTGGATTGATGAGAAACAAAAAGGGAACAGTTCTGCTGCTGTCACTTGTCCTCAGTGTAATGCAGAATATATTCTTGTCTTTCCTCCCTTTGGTAAGAGAAATTTCAGTATTTTTACTGTCTGTCATTGCAATAGTTTTAGAAATCATTTCTTTTGCTATTTATTTTTTTATTATACATGTAATATAAATATATTAAAATAATTGTTTCACTCTTCTTTCTCAAATGAAATTTGTGTGTTTCTAAAATAAAAATTTTCTTGATTATCTTGTTATTGTTTTTCGGTAAATGATTTTAAAAGGCTCATTAGTTATACATTTGAATAACCAGTTTTACCCAGAATATCCTTTTTGATAACAAATTTGAATTTAATTTTTATTTGAAGAAAACGAATTAATGTAATATTGATAAAACTTTGGTGGACGTT
This sequence comes from Argiope bruennichi, assembly GCF_947563725.1. Lineage (NCBI taxonomy): Eukaryota > Metazoa > Arthropoda > Arachnida > Araneae > Araneidae > Argiope > Argiope bruennichi. The sequence goes on from NC_079154.1 coordinate 67,159,605, forward strand.
GTAGTTTCTTAGAAATAACTAAACATTTATTGCATGATTTTTCTGTTCATGTATAAGTAATTCTTTTTTTATCTCTACTAATAATTAAGAAAAGAGGCTTTTAAGTGTCTGTGTGTTCACAAGACGGATCATTAAGCATATTTTTACAAATTTGGCTCAAATATACTTTGAAAATGGAAATGTACATCTAGTAATTTTTTTTTAATTAAATGAAATTTTGATGTTCTTCCTCTTTTACAAAAAAAGTAATTTTTTTACCATCTAGAAATTAATTTATTTTTCTACAGTGTTTTCATTTTCGAATCGGATTAAATTGTTTTTTGTAATTGCTACTAATATTTTACCTTTTTTTCCTTGATGATCAACATGTAATGATTCAACTTATTTTTATGTATTGAATAAGTTTTTGCTTAAAGCGTGCTTTAAATAAATTCAAAAGTAAGCAATAATTAAAATTTTGTTAAGTTCCTATATTAAATACTTCCTATAGTATAATAGATGGTATATTATTTCTATTCTATAATTAGATAATGTATTATTTCTGCAATATAAGTAAACATTATACTAGAAATATATTGTTTCTGCTTTAACTTATTAATTGCTTCTCATTGCAATATATAGATTTTTTTTAAAGTATAGTGTTATTATGTAACTATATAAAATTGCAATGTTGAATTATTCTTTCTTCTATCTTTATATTTATTATAAACCTACTTCGATTCTGCCAGAATGCTATTGGCATGTTTGAAGCTTATTATTTTACCATTTAAATTAAAATGTTAAATTTTAGATGAACCGACATATGCATGATCAACATGACAATGTATGGTTTTGAAAATAGTACATTATTTGGCTATCAAAATTTGAAATTTAAAAATATTTTCCTGAGGAAGTCATTAAAACTAAGCTATATATAAGAGATCCAAATGAATTTTTTTTGCGATCAACATTTCCTTTAAACCAACTGGTAGCCTATCAGTGGCTAGTCTGTACTAATAATTCTACAGAATGTTTGTATATGTTTGCACTCTTCAGAGCAGACTAACTGACCTACAACTATCAAATTTAGTGCAGACATACTTTAGTTAATAAAAATGTATGTCTTGGGCTGATTTTGTTTTGTTAAATTTTAATTACTTTCTTGAAGATTATTGTGCAAAACTAATTTTTGCATCATTTAAAATTCAGAAAATTACTTTTAATTGCCTTTTTAATAATACCAATTTTTATTTCCATGCAAGTTTTAATTTTTTCCTTAATAAATTTTTTAAAAATATTTTTAGGTTTATATTACTACAGTATGTTTCATTGTTGTATGATATTCAAATCATTTTCATTGTTACTGAAAATATTTTATCCTGAGTTTTTCTTCCATTATTTATATCCAAGGTATGAAAATTTGACTTTTTTGCATATTGTATAGGTTTTCTGTTTGAAGAATGGTTTTAATTTTTTTTAAATAATGTTTTATAGTAATTCGAAATACGATTTTACTTCTGAGACTCAAGCTTTTAAAAGTAGGCAATAATGAAAATTTCTTATATCTAAACGTCATTTTTCTTTCTGCAATATTACTTGACGTATAAAATTATGTTATTTCACTTTAACTTAAAATCTTGTTTTGCTATTAAAGTGCTCTTTTTTTTTTTTTTTTTTTTTTTTTTTTATGGAAGTAGTAAAAAGAAAAAAATGTTCAAGATATTGCAATAGTTATTGAACACATTCATTATTATACAAAGGTTCTGCTGAATTATTTCATTTATTATCCTTAAATATTTAATATACTTATTTTTATTTAGAAAGCAAATTATAAACTTAGTCAGAATTTAATTATTTTCCATTTCAATCAAAATTTAAATTTTAGATGTGATGATAAACTAGGAAGAATGGACATGTGAATGAGCAGAGTAGTAAAACTTCTAAAATAATAAATCCTATGTTTCTATCTAAATTTTAAACTTTACTTTGCTGAGAATACCATTATATTCAAGGTAATGAAACCTCGTTAAAATTTGTTGCTCTTGCTCTGAAGCAAATTCAGCTGCTCACCAAAGATAAAAGTGTAATAAGTAATAATATTAAATAACTACAGCATTCTTACTGCTACTTTGTTCTTCAAAATTTATAGATTTTAAATCTATCAAATTTATATTAAAAAATGGATATTTGATTTTGCATTCAGTCAATATAAAAACATATTTCATTCTGTTTTGTATATTATTTTTATCATTATATTACCTTATTAGTTTTTTTTATCTTAATTACTTTACTTATTTAAATACAGTAGAGAAGTAAGTATAAAAGGATGAAAAATATGGTCATTTATCAAAAATCATTCCATAATTTCATGAGGAATAAGATTTTGCACTAGTTTTGAAGACTTGTAGATTGATTATTTTTTAAAGTTGTTAGTTATAAAATATTTAGTATTCAGTGATTAACAATTATCAGTTGTAAAACATAATATTATTGTATTGAAAATATTCTGCTCCAGGCACTGTTTTTCTGTACTTTGCCATTATGAAGTATTATGGTGAGTAATTTTTTTCAGTACTTTGACTATAGTTCTCTGTGTCTAAGTATTAGAATGGTTACTTTTCTTGTAGTTCAGCACAGAAAACATTTCAAGTGTGCTGAATACAGCAAACTTATTCTATGAAATTGTCTGATTATCAGCATTATGAGTTGCTCCACTTGTGTGTGTGTGGTGATTATTAAATAAATTCAGATGTATCCTGTATCCTCTGTTTAGCAGACAGGATTAATATTCAGCTAATAAATTTAATGTAATTATTGAGGACCATATGGTATTAGATTATAAGAATGATTTAAAGTAATTGATTTTGCATTCTCTAAACATGGCTTATCAATAAAAATTTACGAAAAACATATTTTTTTTAACTAATAATGAGGAATCTGTCTGCATGATAAGCTATTTAATATCGTGTACAATTTCTTCTGTATATTAAATATATAATGTAATAAGGTTAGGTAAATTTTTACTAAAATTTAAAGCTTATTCACATGTTTCTCATAATGAAGTTGCTTAGAACAGGATTACTATACTTCTGCAGATATAAAATATTTTTTAAAGTGTGATGTTCTTTTATTGCTAATTTAAAAAATATTTTGAAAATTATTATGAAGTGTGTCTTTTTGCAGGTCGACTAGTATTTGTTTTGGATATGGCTGATCGAATCATATATAAAGTTTGCCCTTTAGTCACTGCTGGAATTGTTGTGGGCTCAATTTATTGGACTGCTGTAACATATGGAGCAGTTACAGTCATGCAGGTTAGTGCTTTATATTCACATCAATTTTTGGTATATTAATAAACAGGTTGGACTTATTAACTTTGATAAAAATTACAGACTAAGAATTATCAGAGTTTAAAATTGATTATAATTATTTCATTTTGCTTGAATTATGTTTTCTTAACTTTAACTTTTTCAATTTGGTAAAATTGTTTACATTTATTGCTTTGTAAAATTTGCATTTACAAAACAGTAAAAAACAGACATTTCATTTTAGGAACGTTACATATTTTTATACTTTTGAATTTCTTGCTGAATAATCTTCTTTACAACTATTGCTTCATTCACCCCCTCACCATCTTTAAATGCTTACTAAATCTTTGCATGAGATAAGAAAAAATGAGGGCTCTTAAAATTTTAAGCATCCAGTAGCGCGTTGCAGTATGGTACTGAAGTATTAGCCAAATGATTTTATTTTATGGTTCCTTTTTTTTTTTCAAATTTCCCAATTTTGTACAATTTTATATTTATTTAAAACATAAAAAAATGTAATTTTAATCTAAGAATTTTAACAAAAAAATTTTGAATTTAGAGTTTATAATTAATGTTATAAACCTTTTTTAAAAAAATTTAAGTTGTTGAAGTTGTAATCTTACCTTAATTTAAAACTTAAAATTCATTAAAATTTATCAAAATTGATAGAGACATTATATGTAAGATAACTAACTGTAAAGTAAACTTTTGTTATATATTTAGATTGACTCTCTTCTTTATTTAAGAGATTGGAAATTCTTAAGATAGTTTTAGATAAATAGGTCTTTTTCAGTAAATGCTTCTATAAAACATGTCTACATGCTTTATCCAATTTAATATTTTTGACATTTCAATGAAAAAATTTTTCGTGATTAAAACAGAATCAAGAAAATTTGAGAAAATGATTTATGCTCAGTAAAAAATGTTAGGCACCATTAATTTTAATTACTAAATTAATTAACTTAAACCTTCAACATGTTCCCCCATCCATAAATTTGGTATGAATCATGGCAAAAAATTTTGCCAACGTATTTTTTTTTTAGTTTCATGCCATATTATAAAATAAATTTCTATCAGTAAAATTGTTCATTTTAGATCATTTCCTGTAATTATTCAAATATATATACTGACATATCTTATCAAGTACAGGCTTTTATTCATTAAAATAAGTCATTAATTTTATTTAAAGGAAATTATAATGATTTATGTGTAACTCATTAATATGCTTTTATACTGCTTCACATTATTACACAATCACTCGTAGATTTAGCTGCAAACTTTCTTTTAGTTTGTATGTAATGCTAAAATTCTGATACATAAATTTATAAATGCTGATTCTTCTAAAATGGCTATAGCTGTCGTTTACAGCAATATGTTAATTGAACATTTTATATAAGAAATTGGAAATTGTTTACTTTTTCAAGAAACTTTTAAATTTTTTTGTATAGTTGGAAAATTAATAGTTTTTCAGAGGATGAAATTTTCCTTTGTTTAATTTTAATGACAAGTAAAAACCTCTAGCAAACCTCTTCAGTTATATGTGTATTTTATTTAAGCCTGCTCATGAGAAGAGCATCTGCATTGTAAATAAAAGGCAGCAGTAATGTATAGTTATTATTTTAGAGTTTTCTAAGCTAATTTGAAAGGATTCTGATGTCTTACTTGGGATGATCAAATATTTGTAATCACAAAAAAAAAAAAAAAAAAAAAAAAAAAAAAATATTAGTTTTCTGTTTTTGAAATGCATTTCTGTTGTAATTCAGTCAATAATGGTGAGCTTAAGAGCGTTGCTCTGAATTATTTTTGATTTATTTTGTATAGTCTATAGGTGAAAGTTAATCAAATTAAGTTCCTTTATTATTATTATTATTATTATTATTATTGTAGATTTTAAATGTAGGTCTCAAATATTGCAAAATTAATCCTGTGAAACATTGCACTTTATTTTGTTTTATTTTCCTTAGTTATGTCTAGAAATTCAAACCTTCACGATCTTTGAAAACTGCTTTCTTTATATTAGCACTCAGTGAGTTACTAGATATTTAGAGTTTGCATTTCTATTTGTTTATTATGCAAATACATTATTGTAGATCTGATTACTTTTTTTTTTTTTACTTTGTTATTATAAGAATTGACTGTCATGGAACTCTTGAATTATTTTCATTTGAGCTGTTTTAAATTTCTTGGCAGTACAATAAAATATCAAATCAAACAGCCTTTGAAGCATTAATATTAATCATTCTATTTATGTTGCATTGAGTAGACTTAGACCACATAACTACTCTTTTGTAGATCTAAAGAAGGTTTGTCTTATGAAAATAAATAGCTGATATGTATAGTTCTGCTGACATATTGATCTACAAAATAATCAATTATAATGAATATTTGCAACTATGCTTACTTTATGTTTACATTTACAACTATAGCAAAATGTAAGGCTTTAGATTAAATATCTTTATACATATTTCCATATATATATTTTTTTACTTTTTAATCTTTGTTGAAAAGTAAATCGTTGTAAAATTCGTATATTCGAAGTATTTTTAGTTTTGTATTGAAAGCTAAGAATACTTTGCTAACCTCCATATGTATTGATGATTCATAATACAAAATTTAAGATTTGTAAATATTGCAATTCTTTCATGTTAATAGTTATGGGAAACAATATTTTATTTTAAACAATGCAGTGATACTCAATATATATTTTGTTATGAAAATCGTGCCTTGCCCTTTTTTTATAGATATTTTTCTGTTTTAGATGCAGCTGACAAAAAAAGCCAAATCATGACTTTAAAATGCTGAATTTTATTGATACAGTATTTGCTGGTTAGCAATGCAAAATTAAATTGCTTTGATATTTTCTACTATTTTTTGATATAATTTGTGTCCGGTACCATACTGACTGAAAAATACTCCTTTTTTTAATTAATATTATTCTTTTCAATGTGGATTTGATAAAAAAAAAATTTAATTTGTATACAAAGTTGTAGAATAGCAATAAAAGAAAATAAGCAGATAAGAAAAGAATTAAAATCAAATGGTATTAATATATAGTGCATATAATTTTACCATGTTTCAGAAAAATTATAAAAGTAAAGAATGAGATGAATATAAAGGTGGAGAAAAAGACCTGAAATTTATATGATACCTATTAGAGATGGCTTTCTGAGGGACAGAAAAGAGTTTATTACATATAAATTTTATTTAGAAAAGAAAACTTCCTTTTCCTTAGATACTCGGTCATAAGGAAGGTCTGAATAGTATGGAACAAGCTGACCCGTTGGTGTTATTGGTTGGTCTACCTACCATTCCAGTGATGTTGGTCTTAGGAAAAATGATTCGCTGGGAGGACTATCTCCTACGTTTGTGGCGGCGCTATTGGAGCAAACTGCCTAGTTTTAACAAATTGTTAGGACGGGCCACTGATATGACCAGCAGCAATTTGCCAGACCGACCACCTCCTGATATTCCTGCTTTTAATGATCCCATTTCTGCTACTCGTGTTCTTTGTGGTGCTCTACTTCTACCTACAATGGCCACTGTATTTGGAAGAGTGTTCTTTGCTCATATTTCACAGAATCCTCAAAGGACTTTATTGGTTTGTATGCTTTTTTACTGCTTAAATTACATATATTTTTAATGGTTTTTTTGCTTGCTGAAGATGATAAATTTTAGTTTTTAATTACTAATTGCAGGTGAAGTAAAGCCTGGTATTATTTCTACTAAATAAACTGTGGACATTGATTTCTTATCTTTCAAATAATTTCATACAAAACACTTAATAAGCAAATTACAGGAGAACAAATAATTACGGTAGACTAAAATTTGAGAAGGCCTATATTTTATAACAATTTAATTTAGAATATGTCTCAACTAAATACATTAAAGATACACTAAAATTTTAATAGTTTTTTCTAATCTAAATATTTTATAAAATTGGATGAAAAATTTTTACATATTATTTCATAAAATATTTAAAATTATTGTAAGAAAAAAGAATATTGTAATCATTGTAAATATATATATATATATATATATTGCATAGCATTTATTATTATTAGCAGGCTAGATAGGAATTTTCATCTAATCTAACTATCTAATGGATAGTTTTTTAAGTATGTTGTCAATTTACTATTATTAGCTTAAATGCCAAGTTTCAAGTTAAAAAAAGGAAAGAAATAGCAAATCCATGAGAAATACACACACAATGGTGAATTTCAAATATAAAGTTGCTAAGCTAACTGGAAATTATATGCAGGAAAATCAAAAAAATATGTGACTATATATAAAATATATATATATATATTTACAAACATCATTTCTTTAAATTCATTTCAACAATTTCCAAAAATGATAGTTTGGTTTCCTATCCCAATCATTACATTAATTTAATAGAGAACATCTGTTGAGATAATATTATGCATGAACATGAATGCCTTTTACTGGTGATAAATAAATGAAATTGTATTCATTCTCACAAAGTTACTAAAAATGAACCTAAAATAAATTATTGACATATTTATAACCAGTTTTGTGAATAAAACTCTGTAAAATTTCTAATGCGGGTCCTTAATGAGAAAAATTCAAAAGTGTCTTCTCTTTCTTTTAATCGCATTTGTTGGAAATGAGCCAATCGATTTCAACCACTTATATTATTAATGGATTATCTACCTCTTCTGTAATAAGATGGGTGCTCTTTCATTATTTTCTCATTTTTTGAACCTTAGAACTGGCTTTATATCAGTTTCATTTCATTTCATTTTTCTCCCTAAAATGGTAATTCACTAATTTTGCAGGTAACACTACTAAATTAAATAATACTATACTAATTTTTTTTCGTAAAGTATTTTAAGGTCCTAGTTGCTTATGAAATCATTTGCCTCCAAAATTTTCAAAATTCATTCATGGCAACTTTTTTTAAATATAATTTTTTATGCAATTAAGGAAAAACATTTGATGACAAGATATAATAAATTCTTTGTATGATAGAAATATGTTACATTTTCTACCATTATGTAGGAAGATATTTTTAATTGGTTGGTGGACTAAAAGTAAAATAATTGTGCTTTTTTGTAACTGAATAATTTCCTTTATTCTCATACAATAATCCGTTAAGTTTAAAAATGCATACTATAATTAAATGCGGATTTAGAAACTTTGCAAACTTTTTTATCAATTTTATTTCACCTTTCAACACATTTTTAACTTAACCTCTAGTTTACGGGTGGTACAACAGTTGTACCAGGCTTTTTTTTATCTTTCCTTATGGGTCGGTACTGCTGTACCAAAAACGAGTTTGGATTTTGTTCCATCACTTGAACTTTCCAACAGAACCCTAATTGCCTGGTGAAACCCCTTCCATTTTGTGTCATACCCCTTAGGGTCAGGAGATTTCGCCCATCAGTTGTTGTAATCATTGTTGATGCTAATAAGTTTTATTAACCCTGCTTCAGTGACATTTTTTTTTTAAAGTAACATTCCTAAGTGGTATAGAATGAGTTTATATAATTCCATTTGCCAGTAGTACTCGATCGAAAACTTTCTTCTCTTCCCCTGTTCCTTAATTTTTAACTTTATAAATTCTTTAATTTTTTTAACTTAATAAAATTTGTAACTTTATAAAAATATGTGATTATTGTTGGGCCCATCTATTCAAATGATAAATATTTGAACCAAGAATTATTGAAGTTTCATTTCTGATTGAATGGTGTAATGAAGGTATTTGACGCCCTAGACAAATTGTTACTTCTTCGCTCCCATTCGTCACAAATAATGCAGGAAAAAATAAATGGGACTTCGGATTTTTTTTTTACGCCCTGTCATTATATTTTATATTGAAAAGTGATAAAACACTGTTTTCTTCGTGCTTATTCCTCCCCCCCCCCATAACTTGAGCCTCAGGCATATATACTTCCCAGTCATTAATGTACTAGTCTAACACACTATTAAACAATCAACAACTTACAATTGTTTTCAGCTTTAAATTTTAAGACTTAATCACTTAACTGGATTTATTCCTGCTAAAAATACATTTTTGTTTTTCATTTTTAAATAAGCTGTCGGTTTTATCATTATTTTTCATGATTATTAAACAATTGATTTCATGATTTATAATTAATAATTCATTAAAAGTTATAATTTTAATTTTAAAATATTGAAAGAGGTTCTTGAAATCTGTCAAGAATAATAATTAACTGTTTTTATATTAGTTCAAATATCAGAAGAGAAATATTAAAATCTTTATATCTTCATTTCGATTCTAAAAAGTTACTAGACGCTTAAATTATTCCTAAAATATTTATATTGAAATAAAATAAAGTAGCTGCATAAAAAGGTCATCAATTCTAGATTTAATTTGAGGCATTCCTGAATGTTAATCTAAATCATCTGTTAGTAAAAGTACTTATATTTAATGACCAATGCTGATCATTTAGAATGCCAGTTTTATTTTTTTTTAAGGCTTTTTAAAAGTTTTTTGCTAATTACTTTTCAGCGCAGTATTATTGCAATGAAATCTTATGTATCTAATTCTAAGTAAACCATATCTAATCATACTTTGGTTAAATTGTCTTAAATCTGGTGATTATCTACGTATTAGTAAATTTTTCTGCAGAAAAATAATGTTTTGTTATAAATCATTTATGACTTTCTATAAAATTGGGCATTTTTTTTCAAACATACTACAATGCTATGAGTAATTGAAATTCTCAGAAGAAAAAAACTTTATAAATAGTAAGAATCGACTATAGAATAGGAAAATATCACTAGTAATTTATATTAAAAACCATTCAAACTATGTTAGGAATAAAAATTATATTCGATTTCTGTGAGTGCAATATATTAATATTAAAACATTCAAAGATGTTTTAATCTACAAAATAGCAAAGGATTGTTATCTGTGTTATGCAAAAAAAAAAAAAAAAATGGCAATATTTTTAAAAAGAAAGTACAAACAATTAGGATCTTTATGCATGATATATAAATCGTTACATTTTATAAAATAAATGAGTTTGAAGAATAACAAAATAAAATTCACAATGATGTGTTCAAGCTTTATAAGAATTTATAGCTTCAACAAGTCTCGAGAAATTTAATTTAACTACAAATATGATTGAAAAATTGACAACATTTTGTTTAATTGTTAAATAACTATATAGCAGTTATTGTGTTTGCAATTTACTTGATGTCATAAAATTTAATTAAATACTTCCTCCTATGGAATTTGTAAACTATTGTTTCAGAAAAAAAAAAAAAAAAACTGCTATAAAAAGCTTTTTCTAAGGTTCAGACCTGGTAAAACAGCAACCTTGTTACGACAGAGAGGACAGATGACCAAGTACCACTATGGGTGGTCAAAATCAAAGAGGTTATTTTCAACAACCGCCCTTAAAAAAAGGGGAAAGCATCTTCTAACTTTTCTCACTTAATGCCTGCATTCAAAGTAACTTTTCTGAGATTGGGCTCCTGAAGCTTAAAGGTTAAATAATATACTTATTATTTATTTTAGGTTAATTTTTTTATTTATAGATTTCATGTTTCTTGATTGAAAATTTTTTTAATGTAACTTTTATTAGAAAGAAAGATAATATTGCTTGATGTTGTTATATGATTATATAGTGAATATAGTGATTGTTGAATATTTTAAATAGTGAAATGCTTTTTGTGTGAGTGTTAATTATTAAAAATGCATATATTGATTCTAATATTTTATTTTAAGGGAGGGATAACGTTTATAGTAATGAAAGGTGTTCTAAAGATGTATCTGCGGCAACAGCAGTATGTGCGTCAGTGCCAACGCAAAATCCTGAATTATGACAAGACCACTCATGTGCGCAATCTATCAGATCTTGCAATGTCATCATCTCCCACCCACTCCCAGTCGTCCCAGACAGACAGCTCTACTACATCTTCAGGGTCTTCGACTTCCTCTGAGCTCTGAGAATTTTTTATATGACACTCCTTGGTGTATCCTTCCTAATAAAATATAGTCTTACTTATACCAGTTATGGGGAAAGAAAATTACCTTTACCACATGTGTGCAGAAAATACCTTTATTATTATGCTACAAAATATTTAATAAATAAGTTGCTTTATTAATTAAATGAGTGTACATGTTTGATGTGTAATCTAATATTGTGCTGTTTGAGCCTATATATATAGTGGATTACTTGTCAGCAAATTTTCAAAGGAAAAAATCTATTTGATTTTTATATATACTTATAATTTTTGGAAAAAAAATTCCCCTTGTTTTTGTTTTTTTTTTTAGTTTTTTCCTTTGTCAATTTTTTTCACCTTTATTTGTTGAAAAGATTTCCCCCCTGTGCAAAACTATTTACATTCTAATACTTTTCATAAATCTGAGAGTGCTTCAAAAACATTATGCTGATCACTTTCTGCCAAAGTAAAAAAGGAAGTTAAAACACCAGTCTGAAAACAAACTTTTGTAAAAATCTTTTTAAAAAAATAAAGTTATTTGTAGAATTTATCTGAATTCTGCTTATGATCTCTTGTAATATATCTTTAAACATGAAATAAGCAGAAAAAAACTAATAATGCACATGTGTAATGATTTCTTTTAGTATATTGAAACTGATATATCATCTTAGAACTTCGTCTGTTTAAATTTTATTTTCATATTGTGAATAAAAAATTTTACATTATTACTGTTGTTTGATTCTTAATTCTTCCCCTCAATTTAAATGATAAATATGGCAAAAAAGAATATTTTCGATGTAAGAAAGTGATGTTCTTGTATTAAATAATTATATTAAATATTTTCAATGTGTCTAAAAATTTCATTTATTTCTTTATTTTCCTTTAATAGTACATTCAGCATTTCTTAAGCAAAAGTATTTGCAAATATTTCTAGAAAATTGTGTGAAAGTTTACAAATATTCAACTGTAGATGCCTTTAAAAATTTTTGGCAGTATTCTAAGATTCAAAATAGAAAAAATATAACTAAATAGATAAAAGATAATTTTGTAAATTTATGCTAAAAGTTTTATGTTTATAATAATTTATAAATTAAGTAAAAAATTATTTTAAAAAAATGTTTTATTTCTGGCTCAGAAATTTTTAAAAGTGTTCAATTGAGGTAAATTTGTTGCTAAGTTTTCAAAATAGTTGAGCTATAGCTGCATTTATTAGTACTAGGATCCACTTATGTCAGAAATTAGCAGAGCAGTATTATAAAAAATATTTTAAAATGATGGCTCTCGACTAATATTGAATATTTTTCTCTATAGTTTCTTGTACTACAATAATTTAACTATGCATATTTATTTTTACTAACTATAAAAACAAAACATTCAAATTCTGAAATGAGTCAAAATACATTCAGCATTCTTACAATATAGCATTGATAAAATTATGCAAAAATTGAAGTAAATTTTCTACATAAATTATTCTAATAACACAATTTCCATATAAAATATACATTATCATTTTATATGTTTAGGACCGAGTAATGAGAACACCTTTTTCAAAATATGTCTTTCTTTGATCATATAATACTGTTGTAATAGTCTGCCACTTAATAGCGACATAAGAGATATCAGTCTTAAATAAAATGTCATTATGTTAGAAGCCTTATTTATGCTACCTTATATAGAATAGTTAACTTTGTGGGTATTTCAAAGACACTGTGTCGTGAATTATGACAGCCTACTCAAAACTGGGTAAGATATCCTCTGCAAAACAAGTTTAGTTTAGTTATGTTAACGTCCCGTTTTAAAACAACACTAGGGCTATTTAGGGATGGACCTCGTAATTTTGAACCGCAGTCAGATGACGAGGACGACACCTGACTGTCACCCCCCACCCCTCTCTTCTGCAAAGCAAAACAGAACAGTGACTGATCGATATATATATATATATGTTGAAGAGGATAGTCATCTAAAAATGTAATGTTATACTGCAACGCATAACTTCTGAGATGAACATTCTTCTTTAAAATCTCACACCCATGAAATGAATTCAGTGGGTACCGTAACGTTGTGACCATTCATGTCAGAGGAGCCATTCAATGTCATTTGTGTCGCCTTCGAATGCTATAAAGTGATGAACACCTGTGATGCTGAAACCACCAAAACTAGATGCAATGACAAAGAGACTAGTAATATGGTCTGATAAATAATTTAAATATTTCAGACCTAAATATTCAGTAGGAGGTGTTTCATCCTCCAAATTCCATCAGAAGTATTTATGTTGACTATCTGGTTTCTTTTGTGAAGCGTGGAGGAAGCTTTGTGGTGAGCATGGCGCAATAGTTTGACGTCCTTGAAACAAGTCTTATTCTGAAGGGAGAAGATCACAATCGAACAATATTGTTGATCAATTCCTGCCTATTTCATCTATTTCACCCTAAAATCACCTTATGATTTTTGTTTCCTGTAAAACGTCTTCTATACCACAGGGGTGTTTGTGCTCAGGGGAAACCCCGGAATTCCGGGGATTTTGAACTTCGATACCCGGAAATTCCGGGGATCGTCTTTCAAAAGGAAGTAGGAATAATAATGAATTATTTATTTTGATCTGGGTAATTTTGTTTGCTTTGAAAGCAGAAAAACGCAAGGTCAGTGTGTGTGGTGAAAACTTTTCCTTTCTTTCTCCAAAGGCAGTGATAATACGTGAAAAGGGGGGGAAAAACTTCTTTTTTGTTCTTTCCTTATTGCGCGTTATGACTCATTCCCCCGGTTCTCGGACATTCTCTTCTGGATTCTTTTCGGCAAGTAGGCGCGGCAGAAAAAAAAAGGGAGAGACTTCGTTCGACTAGATGTGCGATAACGTGACTCTGGGTTCAAAGGTCTTATCTCTCCTGGCGTGGCGCCAATAAGTAGAGAAGGGGGATTTTTCGCCGTATTTGCTATTTGTCATTGATCGCTTCGCAACTTTTTTTTCTCCGCTGTGTAAAATTTTCGTTTCATTTATTGATGCACGTGTAAATTTTTCGTTTCGCTTATTGAAATATTTTTTTATTTATGTACGCAAGAGAATTTCACTTTGAAATTTCAGCATATGAAACAGAAATTACCCCTTAAAAATTCATATCTAATTAGTTTTACAGCATTAGATCCAGAGCTAAGAGGTAAAACCAGTACAATATTAGCTTTTGAAAAATTATCATCTTTTATGTCCCATATTTTTAGTGATAATGAAAAGTCAAAAGTAGAAGCTGAAATAAGGTTACACCAGAGTGATATTGATATCACCAAAGAAATGCTCTACACATCTGATGAAAGTGGAAATCAAGTCAAGTGTACAATTGATAAATATTGGTCTTAAGTTTTTAATTTAAAAGATGATTTCACAAATGATTATAAGTATCCTACATTGGCTAAATTGGTCAAAGCCTGCCTTAGCTGCTTCCATGGCCCATTAGTGGAAAGTGCATTCAACTTAATGGACACACTTGTCACTGACTATAGAACCTCTCTTAAGATTGATTCCCTAGATGCAGTGCAGACTATTAAATATGATTTAATGGCTTCTAAAGAAACCTCATGTGAAAAATATGGCTCAAAAAATCCAATGACTGATCCAATTCGCAAAGATCTCTTACTGAATATGAACAGAAGTTGGAAAACATATCAAGAGGACTTAAAAACATGTATTTCAGATGAGTCACCTATAAAAGTCTCCGAAAAACCTTCTACATTAGCAGAAAAGCAAACTGCTTCTACCTCTGCATGTGCAGTTCTCGAGGAAATTTCTTCAACTGTAAATGAGGAAAATAAAAGTCAACCTTCCTGCAATTATGAAGTTCACCACAAAAGAAAGACAAGCCCACAAACATCAGAAAATAAAAAAAAGCAGCAGAAATTAGATAATTTTTTTAAAAGAATTAATTCATGTAATTTAAAATATTTGCATAAAATGTAGTAGTTTATATGTTTGAAAGTTTATGGTTATTAATTTTGCAAAAAAAGTAATTCATTGAACTTTTATAATTAGGTCATTCAATACTTCATAATTGTAATTTTTCATTTCTCCCCTCCCCCCTTCTCGAAACTCCAAAATGCCGGTAGTAAGTCCGTAAAAGTTTCAGGGGATTTTTTGGGGTCTCACAAACACCCCTGATACCAAAATGGCAACGTTTCTATACATACGCCTCGCCATATTAACATAGAGGAACATGATAGGAACATCTGACATGATATCTTTTGTCACATGAACTGAACATAATTGAGACTATATGAGTTATTTTAGAGAATTTAATCCATGAACAGTTTCTTCCTCCACGTTCATTAATTGAACTCTAGACTGGTCTACAAGTGGAATAACCGTGAATTCCTTGGAACTTTGTTCATGAATTTTATTTAAGAATTCCACATTAGAAATCTGCCCCTATAATTCGGGGAGGGTAAACCAATTCCCTGCTAATAAAAATTCTTCTATAACTGTATATATTTATACACGGGATGTCCCAAAAATGTGAAATAAGCATCTATTTCACTAAATGCTGTTCTTAGAAATTCCTTATTAATTACAAAGTTTAAATAAGATGGGCAGTTGTATGCAAATACTTTGGTTTGTGTGAATGTCAATAGTAAAAAGGTACAAAAATTAATTTTTATACGGCTTTCATAGTGCAAAAGAATCAATTATTAAAATATGTTAATTGCTTTCATATATGCTCATAAAATACATAAAACGTTCTGTTTACAAAATCTGCATTTAAATTTAGAGGAACTTGCCACAAATTTGGATGAAAATATTAATTTCAGAAAGGCAAATTTATTCAGTGCAGAAAAACTGCCATCGCGCATACTATGACCATTTTTATGGGTCGATAGTTACAACTTCGACTTTGTAAAGAAGGAAATAAAAATTAAAGAAATTGAAACTCCACTAGGGAAAAAGTAATGGAATATCGAACCAGAAAATAAAATTCTATGCTCATAGTTGTATGTGTGGTTAAGCTTATCAAAAGAACTGGCATATTTCTGTTACGAAAGACATTTTGAAATGATATATGTATTCGTAATGCTGGCTTAGTTGCAGAAAAAAACGGACCTCATTTTCGAATTCTCACTATCCTTCTAGGAAGTGTATTTACAAAACAGTTTAGTGATTGCAAACTACAGAACCTTTACTTCCTCGAAGAGGCTGAGGCATTATACAACTGATACAGACATTAACATATTAGCCTTTCCCCCCCCCTTCCTTTTTTCGCGTTATTATTATGCTGGCTAGTGAAACAAGGCTTCTTCTTCTTACGTACAGCCGACCACCCCGCCACCACTGAGCGTAGCAGTATCGACAGGATTTGTTGTGGCCGACTGCTATCTTGAGCATTGTCCATCCTTGCATTGACCGATTTGTCAACTGACATTCTCCTCGAGGTAATTGGCCACAAAGTGGTCAATTACTGTCCTTCTTCCTTATCTACAAACTCTCAAATAGTTGGTAAAAAACTGACAATTTTTGACATCATGTCCTTCAGAGTTTTAAGATTACCTGGTACCATCAGTACTGTACTTAAGTCATTATTTATAATGTTCAGATTTTTTCTTAACTCCGAGTTTTCAATACATTCCTTTAAATAGTGGTAAACAGTACCGATTCCTCTACAAATGCATTTATTGTCCTGCATTCTTCCAAATCTTTGGAAATATGCAGGGAATCTCCCATGAGTGGAACAAGGCTGGTCGTCAGTCAGTTTTCTATTCAAGTGTATTGTGCCATTTTTCGGAAATTTCCGACTTTCTACAGCTGTATGGGTATTGATGTATTCAGTTAGTATTGAATCGCTTTCATTCTTCTATGCATAATCTACTTTTTGTTGACGTTGCAGTTCTTAACCGACGAATTCAAGAAACTTATCTTGAATCACAAACGATGAATTGGATCGTTCGAAGAGATTATTTTTAGAACAAGGCTTTGTATAAGTGTGAAATGTATCTCATTCTTGAACAAGCTTTAAAAGCATTTCAGTTAATGTATTATTCGACTTGTTTTGAAATTTAATTTGAATTAATAAATGCATTTTTATTTTGTGATTCTATTCTTTTAATAGCCTATAATATATGTATTATCTGTGAAATGGATAATGAAAACCTTGCTCAAACATCTAAATGATCTAAGTCATTAAATCTGCATTTTAATATATTAGCAACTTTTGCAGATATAATCGTTTAACTTTGTATTCTTATACATGAGTGTAAGAGAAACATTTTAGCAATTGACATTCTTTCACTAAGGGGGCTATATAAGAATTTAATTTTTGCAATTTTTTATTAGCAACCTCTACTGAGGTCTAAACATTTGCATTGTTGAATTGTTTAGCTTATTTAATAATCTTACCTTAGTCAGAAAAATGTGTCTAATTGCAATATTTAACTCTGCTGTAATAAAATAAACTCTGGTTCTATTTTTAGGGCGATATATATATATATATATATATATATATATATTCGAATCCTGTCGGCTAAATAATATGTAACATATTTTGGTTTAAGTAGAATACAGGTTGAACAAGCAGTGAAGAGACTTAGTATTTCTAATTTTGTTTTATTCTATTCCTAGTAGTAGGCATGATTTTAAGTAGAAAGCGCTGCGCGGCACAAACAGCAGAAGGCAAAAATGGTGATAGTGATATATGTTATATATCACTAGTCTTATATAACATAGGATTTCTGGCCAGGCGCCAATTCAATACACGTCGTGACCTTTGACACCTTTTCAAGGGCAACCGAAGATATCATTTTCTTTTGATACGTAGTACTACTGATGGCGCATTATTTTTACAGAGGAATTAATTAAACCGAAAGTGGAATTGGATCACGAAATAAGAAAATATTTTAGAATGAAGTTACAATGGGCTAAATGAAGATAAAATCTTGGAAATTAATTTGGATTAAATTAAAAGTTTAATATATATATATATATATTGCCGTGCAAGGCTGAAAAGAAGAAATTTTGAAATTTTAATTCAATTTATTTCACCACGGGAGTCATACTCTGTACAAGAATGAAACGATCAAATGACGTCTCTTTACATCGCGATCTAAGAGCAAAGTGACAGAAATTTTTCCCTACAGTGGTTTTACTAAAAGAATCCGATAGGGATTTCTTTGACGTGTGTAGACTTAGAAAAAGGAATCTTAGGTATCTTTGTGTGGGTGTTAAGAATTTTTATCTTTGTTCGGAATCAGCAGTTTTTTGTTAAGTGCGTGTTAAAAGTAATTAAATAAAAAAGTGAGAATTGGATAAGAAAATATTTTAAAATGAAGTTAACATAGGCTAAGTTAAGATAAAAATTAGGAAATTAATTAAAATTTAAATTAAATCAAGAAATATCATTATATATACAATATATTGCTTTTTAAGAAAAGTTGTGGTTGTATCATAACTTTATTGAATTACTTTTTGTACACTTATTAATCGAAATAGATGATGCATAAAGATGAAATTCATAACATCTGGAAGCGCATGCATTTAATTACTTAACTTCTGCGAGATTGTCTCATCAAAGTTGTCAATTGAATAACTAAATTAGTATTTCAGTGATGTTTGGTTGTAATTTCTTTTGTGTGTAAATTATCTGTTCTCTTTTGTAATAATCTATGGCCTTTTGAAAGGCTCCATTAACCAAGATGTAATTGAGAAATAATTGCACTAGCAGCTGGTGCTACTGCGATTATTTTCACTGGTTACAGAAAGTAAAGGAAAAATAATTATTTATATCATATTTCAATGAAAAGAGTGAAAACTAATTACACATTAATACCATATGGTATAATCATCATCATCATATATATATATATATATATATATATATATATATATATATTGCTCTTATCTTAATCCAACAGCTAATTTCTGAATAGTTAGAAATAGACATATATTTCAGTCTAGAAAAATTATATATTTTGTTGTTTGAGTTTTTAAATATATTTATCCACCAGTTAATAAATCGTATAATATGACAAAATATTGATGGAATACTTAGAAATAAAAGCTAATTAGCTAGAATTCTCATATTCAGAAACACAGCGTTATATTTGAGTGTTGGTTATTTTTTTCATTGAGTTTATTATTAATGATAATATATAATGGCATATTTTACTTACATTTGAATATGATCAGGACCTTTTCTAAATTTTTTTATGTATTACATCATTCGCCCGTAAATAAATTTACCCTCCATAATAGTTGCTATTAATGTTTTACTCATTTCATAATTACATATTTTTTTCTCTTTTTGAGTTTTGAGATAGTGAACTCAATGCTCAATTTTAGTTATATAACATACCTATTGTTAAAATTCTTGTGCATATTTAAATTAAATCTGCCAATCATACTACTAAAATAAGTTTAAAAATTTATGCAATTCGTATAAAAAATTAATTTTTCAAGACATTATATTTAGAACTCATGATTTATTAAAACTATTTAATTTTACTTGTTCAAAGCATTATTATGTCGTTTTCCTTTTTCTTTTTATGAAGAATGAAAGAAACAAGCATTTTTTAAGTCAGCAGTAAAAAAAGGCAAATTTTTAAAATTGTTGTGTTGAAAAAACGCTATATTCTAAATTGTAACATGCAGACATTGCTTTGGCACCGACGCACTTTATTAAAGAGGTTTTAAGACAATTATTTTCTAACTTTTTATTCAAAATAAAACGAAAATTTTTATTATATAAATTGAAACTTTCTTTTATTTGGAGTATTTCTGATCAGCCAATATATTAATACATGCTATTTATAACTTATAATAACTATAAATAAATAATGACATCACGATATATCGAAAAATATCGATATGCGTTGGACGATATATCGCGATAATGAAATTCAGTCATCGCCCCTATCTCTGTACCTAATTTTATCTACCTCCTCCACTCTTCGTTTTGTAGTTGTGTTACTCTATACTCTAACAGCCTAACTTCATCTGAACGGATTTTGCTCAAATTTGATAGAAATTTAAAAAGTTGGTGTAAAAACCGTATACCAAATTGCATTCTTCTAGCTCAAGGCGTTTTTGAGTTATCTTTATCACAGTCAGATTCATGGACATTTCTAAAAATGTGTTTTTCGAACTCAGGGAGGTTTAAAACGTAGTGATTCGTCAAAATATCGAGTTCGAATTTTTGATTAATTATTGAAGTGAATCAACTTCAATTAATACAAAGGCCTTTTTGTTCAAACAAAATGTGCGTTTTAAAAATATACAGAAAACACAATCATTCTGCATTGATATACCATATACATCAAAGAATATATATCTTAATATATATAAATTACGTGTCACGTTGTTTGTCCGCGATGGACTCCTAAACTATTAAACCGATTTTAATCAAATTTGCACACCGTGTGCAGATTGATCTAACTTAAAAGATAGGATAGCCCTTTTTTTGAATTTTTAATTAGAATTTTAATTATTAATTAAAAACTAACTTTCCCGCCAAAAAAATCTTTTCATTTTCCCCATCGCCAAATGGATACGGCTTCAGTTTTTTTCCCCAACAGTCATGAAGCTAGGCTTAAGATTTTTCGGCTGATTATTTGAAACGATTCTATTTATTTTCTTAATGTTTGATGCATTTAAAATTAAACATTGTTAATGAATCGATCTTTCAGATTCATTCTTAAGTACTTTTGAATTAAAATAAAACCGAATAAAGGAAATTAAAAATTTCTAATCTGCATAGCGTTACCCCAACTAGCGTAGAAAAACTCACGCATTTGCGTTACGTTTCGAATCCGAATGTTCGAATTATTTATGATCCTATCCGAAAACGTTTCTCAGGAATAAGATATCATTTTCCACAATTATTTTTTAATGCATACAATAAATTTGATACGTTGCAAAGGATAAAGTATCACGATCTTATGTTTGAATTTTGTATTACTCTGCACGGTGGCAATTCTCAGAAATAAGATATTTTATTTGAAAATGATTAATTACAAACGTTTTAACGGATCACTGATTAATATAACATACTAAAATTCTGCTTTTTTTAATTATAAAGAAGTTTGGAAAAATACTTGGAGGTGCACACGGATAATTATTACTTTTCGTTTTGAATGAATTCCGATTCTTTATCTGACTGTTTACTAAGAAAAATGTTGTACTTCAATAACATTTGTTACCTTCATTGAATTTTCTATTAAATGATTTTATTTCTTTTGTTAAGGATATCTTAAAAAAGGTAAGTGAACGAGCCAATAATAAGTTCCTCTAATCGGATAATAAAAAAATATTAACTCATTTGTATGCTAAATGAAATTTAATCATTTTTTATATAAATTATTGAAGATATGATAATAAAAAAATGGTTACAATAATCGTTTCAGTTTTTCATTTCTTTACTAATAAACTGCATGTACGTATCAAGTTATGTCAGTTATCATCAACTCAGCTATCATTCACTTCAGCTACAATGCTTATCATTATTTAATAAATGTTTCTGAAACTGATTTCATTTTGTTAATGAATTGTGAATTATTGCAACAGGCAAATGTATCAATGACGGAATAAATCTCATGGCAACTTCATGTGTGGAATATATAACTTTAAAAAAAAAAAAAAAAAAAAAAAAAAAATCTTTCCTTTAAGCTGAGGAAGCCAGAATCTGTATCACTGAAGTTAGAGGATTTATTATACATCATAAAGGGTTTATACTAAGAAGGAAGGTATTAAGAAGGAACAAATTATTTGTTCATTATTTGACAGTCACAATTATCTGTTAGCTCCAAGCGATTCTAACAGATGGCGATATCTGTTGACTGGATTGAGTAAGTATTCTAACAGATGGCGCTGTGTTAAAAGTACCAACGTTTCACATAAGCTGCAATTTAATGGCATAACCACCACGTGTTGCTGAGGCTAAAGTATAAGTTAAATTTATTTCGTAGTAAACGCAATACAATGAAATTCAATTGTTTTTACTTTTTCAATTTTTGGTATTAGCATAGCCCACCACGTGTTATTTAGACTGAAGTATAAATTGAATTCATATTATAGTAAAAGTAATACAGTGGAATTCTTGCTTTTTAATTATTAGTGCTTCATTGTTCAACAATCTTTAATTAAAATGCATGTTTAAAACAATCATTCTTATGGCGAAGTGTTGAAACACTTCGATTGTCCATAAACATGCGCGTACAATTGCAAAATGATCCATCAGTACAAATATTTTCTGAACAATTACTAGATATTGGGAACGGTAAAATAGAACTGCAACCAAATACGCAATGTATTAAACTGCCAGACAATTTCTGCACTGTTCTTCAGGGAAAAAATGAATTGATTCAGAATATTTTTCCGGATATACAGAGTAATTACTTGAATCATAACTGGCTCAGTGATCGGGCTATTTTGGCAGCTAAAAATGTTGATGTTGACGACATTAACTTCCAAATACAACAGTTGTTACCAGGCGATCTGATGTCTTTTAAATCAATCAATACTGTTGTTGATGAAAATGATGGTGTAAATTTTCCAATTTAATTTTTAAATTCACTAGATATACCTGGAATGCCACCACATAACCTTCGATTAAAGATTGGTTCACCTATTATTCTCCTGCGTAATTTGAATCCACCACGATTATGCAACGGTACGCGTTGGTCATCAAAAAGATCATCGGAAATATACTTGAAGCTACCATTTTAACTGGAAAGTTTAAAGGAGAAGTGGTCCTGTTGCCACGTATTCCTATGATAACATCAGAATCTACGATACCCTTCAAAAGGTTACAGTTTCCAATTCGTTTAGCTTTTGCCATGTCTATAAATAAATCTCAAGGCCAAACAATGTCCATTTGTGATTTAGATTTGGAAAATCCATGTTTTTCTCATGGGCAACTATACGTTGCATGTTCACGTGTTGGAAAACCGTCAAATCTATTTGTGTTAGCTAAAGACAGGTTAACCAAAAATATTGTGCATCGATTAGTGCTAAATTAAATTGAAATTAAAAGTATTTATAATTCAAAATAATAAACATTATTGTCAAAGATTTAAAACTATCTGCCCTACCTACCTCATTTATAAGTTTAAGTGTTACGTGTTTTTTACTAACAACTTTGTAATGTACTCATTTGTTACAAACTTGAATACAAAAAATAAAGAAATTAAATTTTTTTTTGTATTGATTTTTGCTCAATATCAACGGTACTAGAAAATCAATCATGGAGGTCCCCATGTTTTTTTACAAATGGCATCTGTGTAAAAAAGCATGGTGGTCCCCATGACCGTATTCTCCTACTCTTTCCTTTCAATAGTTTACTACTACGTAACAAAAACCTTAGCCACAGCAACGAGTGGCCGGGTCTGCTAGTATATATATATATATATATTGAATGAAATTTTTTCCGATTCATCATAAAATTCAGTTTTATTCAAAAGATTTAAATAACGTAAATTATAATTATTTTTTTTTCAGTCGGTAAATGTATTTCCGAAAAAGTTACGAAGTCTATATTTTATACAGTCTTTTGGTTCTCAAGAATTATATTTAATAATATATTCTTGAAACATCATTTTTTTTTTTTTTTTTAAAAAAAGGCTTCAGTCTTCTACGACTAAATCTAGCCGAGTTATGAAGTTTTGAATAGTATCACTATTTTAGGATAATCAATTTCAAAATTGTTCAGTCTTGAGGAAATTCCGGGCACTGATTGGCGTACCTACTCTAACACGGTAATAAAGTAGTTCAAAATTTAGCATTTTTATAAAAGTAATATTCAAATTTTCATAACTCACTTAGTTTAGGTCTCAGAAACGCGAACTATTCTTTTCATTTAAAATGTTAGTTTCCCAAGATTAGTTTACTAAATATATAGGATCGGCGGTCTGTATAAAAATATAAAATTTGTATTTCATCAGAATGTTTTATGACTCAAACTGTGTAGCAAAAAACTCTTTATTTCATTTAGACCATTTTTTCTATACATATACATGTATATATATATATGTATACCATGTTTACCATAAACACTATAGAGTTATTGAATTAATAATATAGATATCTTAAAAGCTTACAGAAACTTATTTCTTGCACTTATCTTTCTTAGACATTAAAAATTACATATTTCTAGTTTTAGTTTGCAGTAAAAGTTAGTGCAATCTTTCAATCTGAGCTTTTGTTAATGTGATATCAACACTTTGATAGAAAAGATGTTGAATTTTCCCACACACGTGCAATGTGCAAGTTAAATTTTATTTTTAATTTTTGTGTGAAATAAATTGTTGTAAAATATGTATAAAATATATTTTAAAATTTTATTTAAAATAGAAATTTAATTTACATGCTGAAAAATTGGAAATATATATATATATTTTTGAAATTTAAGATGTAAAAATCATTTTTACTATAACAATTTCGAATGTTATCGGGGAAAACCGAAATTTCTCTTCATTTTTAATTCATTAAAATTCTAAAGCGCATGCAGAGAAATTTTGATTAAAAAGACTATTTTATAAAGCAATTTTTGCAAAAGCCATATTACAAAAGAAGTATGCACACAGCAATAAAAATTACTGATGAAAGTTGCAAATCATTAATTATTTTATGTAAATTAGGGTCCAAACCATTAAGTCCTAACTATTTTATTTTCATCAATTTCAGATTTCTTAAATGTCTCCATAATGAAATCTGCACTTCAAAATGCGAGCTCACTCATAATTTTTATCTGGTCTTTCTGGGCTGTTCCTTCAGCCTTTATTGAGAAATTTTAAAAAGTCTAGATACTTTTGACCATATTAGTCATGTTTACTGGCAGTATGGGTTGTATTTAATTTCTTCAATTAAATCTCAACTGCATAACTTTACTTTTAAGAATGGGATTCAGTAATAAAGTTATATTAAATGATGTCACATTTGTTTCTATGTAAAATTATCCATGCTATTTAATTTCAAATTGCATATTGTCTAATGCAATCACTTCATTTTCTTTCTCATATAAAATGCACAGTTGATTTCAACATTAAAGTAACAAAGTGCATTTTACTAGTATTAAATGAGCAATTCTAACAGCAATTATATTTAACAATTTTAGGCCATTTGGTAGATCAAAGAAGATCTATTAATCAAGCAATTGTGCTTGCTCAAGGCAATTTTTGATTGGTTTAAAATAATGGCATTTAAAGTTCCATAACTCAATCAGCTTTAGTAGAAGAGGAGTGGTACCATTTTTACTTAAAATATTTAAGTATCTTTTAACTAGACAAAGCATATACAAATTTAGATATTTTAATTTTTCCATAAGTATATTTAGTGATAAAAACAACATAAAATATAATTGCTCCATCATTTAGACATTACTTCCAACAGGAAAAATGTTCTATCTCAAGAAATTTAAATATTGGCTATTGGGACATGATTGAAGAGGACTCATTTTATATATATATATAATAGTAAGTACTGAAAAAAAAATCACAAATTAAACTTTTATTTAAACCATATTTGTCCCATTTTCATCAAGCAGTGTTATGATATATTGAAATAAAGCATAACACTTTAATACATATCTTTAATTTACTATCCACTTATTCTATGTGAGGAAATTAAAATTTTTCTGAAAAGAAATAAAAGATGGCATTCTCAAATAAATAAAAAGTAAACAAAACAGAGTTCAGACAGAAAAATTGTCTTTAATTCAAAGAAATAAATAAATGAGTCAGTAAAAACATTTTAAAAGATAATTTATTAATTATATTTGTATACAATGGAAGCCTTTTATTACAATACAATGAAAAGTATAATTCAGTATTTATTGTCAGCTTCATTGTTCGTGTTTGAAAATGTTATCAAATAAAATCCTTTGGTACATCATCGGTTTTCATCTTCCATAAAAATTATTGTTTTTCTCTCTGAATAACATAGCATAAAATTTTAAAACAATAATATTCAGTAAAAACAATAAAATTTCCTTAAGATCCAGATAAATGTGCAACTTAATTTTATAAAAAAAATCTAAATTTGCTTTCAAACATTCCATGAATATAAAGAAAAACGCCTTATACTGAAATAAATGCAATACATAATATAAATGGGATGAAAGTAAAACAGCCCATTTTTTAAAAAAAACATTTCAAAAAAAGAGAAAACAAGATATTGCATAAACATTTCCGAGATCATAGCACCATTTCAGCAAATACAATAATTGTGAACTAATCTCAACAACAAATACTTCATAAAGAAAAGAAAAAAAAGTTTCAAAATAAGAACAAGGCATCATTTATAAACAAAACAGCCTATTTGCCAATATCTATCACAAACCAAACATAACAACATTTTTTTTAATTTTACCATTCTCCACATACAACATATATAAAAGAGGAATGTCATACACAAATTCAACAGCATTAAAAGTAAGACAAATTGTTTCCTCCATTTATTAATGATACTGGAAGATGGATTTTCTTAAAAATCCTTTTAGATATCGGTGGAAAGAAAGTCGTACTTTTTCAGCTATTGAGATTCCAACAAATAAAACTAAGTTTTTCAGAAATTAACTTAATTTCCCTATCTCGAATTTTTTGAACACTTCTGATGCAGAAAAGACCATGGAGTCTATGATTCCAGCTACAGTAAAAGTTCCACCTACGATAGCACAAACCTAAAAAGAAATAAAATATTAGAAAAAATTTTAAAAAGAGGGAAAAAAATTCAATTGTTCTTATAGATAATGATCAATTATAATATATTAAAAAGTCATTTTATACTGCAATACTATCAACAACTTTTGAATACTTATTAATAATACAAGAGTATATAAGAATTTTTAAAACTCTAGAGATCAGGATTTCATCACCCCCCCCCCATTCTGTAAAACTTTTTTTCCCTCTGGATGACCAGAAGCATACATTTACATAAAATAATTTTGAGAGATTTTGGTTAAAGTATATTAATTTTCTATTTGGTACATATGCAAAATTTTGGACAAAAACTTGCAATTTTATACTTCACTGACATGAGTGATCATATGCTGAGACCAATATCTGAGGAGTCAACATAAAACTTGTGTATTTATTAAAATATAAAATATACTTTTTATTTTTAAATGTGTATAATTTTAGCCTTATTGAATATTTTAATGTAAATAGAGAATCATTGTTTATAAGATTTCTTAAATCTTGAAATACATTGAAAAAACAAACGAACTATCATTTAACAACAGGAATTCAAATTTTCAACTGCTTATATCATCAACCATTTACTCAAAATCACAAAATTAATATACAGAATTCAGGTATGCATTCGAAACTGGATGTTGCTATTTTAGTAAATTGAATTTAAATAAATCAAAATATGTAGATGAACTCTTACATGAAGGAATAATTCATACACTCAGAGAACATATTTCTAGAACAACAAGCATTTACAGTTCTGTTGTGTGGTAATTAACTTTGAAATAAAGAACAGTATTCAAAAACTTTTTTGATAGGCTGTACCAGATCTAAAATATAATTTGCTCTTTTTAACATCTAAAGGATTTGCCTACATTTCTAAAGTGATTCTATGCTAAGAATAAATAAACATGGCAATATTATTATGGAAGCATTTAAAAGAGACAAACATTTATAAACAGATTTAAAATCTTTAGTAAAATAAAATATTGAATGTAATTTAATAGATAATCTCATTGATTACTATGACATTCAGCATAAAAATTCTGACCATTTAAATAATATATATAGAGAGAGTAATAGATTTTAACAGAAGATCTTATATTAAGAATAATTTATTTAACTTGGATTTAATTATGAGAATGTTTCAAACTCGTATTCTAAAGAATCAAAATGATGGCATATTAGAATTAATACTGATGTTTGAGGTTCTTGCACACTAATCATTGGGAAGTTTTCCAATATTTCCTTATTATAATAAATACTTGGGAGATTTTCCGATATTTCTTTATTATAATTAATATCATACAAAAATGTTTTTTATTTTATTGAAAAACATGAATGTTAAAAACATCATAGAGTTTAAAGTAAAATATGAAAACATGCAATAAATGTATAAAATGTTTAAGGATAGATAATGGAAAGAATTTTTAATTAAAATTCACAAATGAACATCAGAATTCATTTTAATAATAATAAAAGTGGTGGTGGGGATTTTCATTTCAATATACAATTGTGTCCTGCAAATATGCATCTTAATAGGCCTAAAGTACAAGCCATATTTCTGTGTGTAGGCTTATACCTTTATATTGTTCTTTTAAAAATAAATATATATTTTATTTTCCATGAATTCAACTTTGCATTTTCCATATTAACAAATTCTTTTAAAAAATAAATCATATATATTAGAAAGTTTGCTACAAAGACATTATAGCAAGACCTTTCCCCTCCCAAAAATGTTTAATGAAGTTTTAAACATCAATATAAAAAGATTAAAATTTCACTGAATTTAAATAAGAAGAGATTGAAAAAATAAAGTAATGCAAGATGGAGACATTTAATAAACAAATTATGTAAGGTTTTTAATGACAAAAAGTCAACTTACTGTTGTTAAAAAGCTGTAAAGTGGCGGCCTTGACTCAGTGTACTTGACTGTGATGGGAGTTAAGTCATAACGAAACCAAATGGCTGGCATTATTCTACCTGAATGACTAAATGTAACTGAGCTCTAGAAATAATAATAATAGTCATAAATAAATAATTTTGCTAAGAAAATGCAGTAAGAAAAAAAATGGCAATTCTATATTAAATAACAATTTTGTATCATAAATAATCATACATTAATAGTAAGTACGTTATAATTATTTGATGGTGTTATAAAAAAATTATACATTTTTCAAAATTATTTTTTAATTAAATCAAGCAGAATTAAAAAAAAATTCTCTAAATAAACTAATACAAAATTAATTAAAAGAAAAAAATAAAATATGCTTATTAAGCAAAATTAATGTATATAAAGTATTATTTAAAATAAAATATATTCAACAGAAATTAATAATGCAAAATGGCACACATGTGTGATATTATAAGAACTAAAATCATTTTTAATTCACTAAAATTTTTGAAATTCATCATAAGCAAAATAAAGTCATTATTCCAGATGTAGAATTTAAGCTACAAAATGAAATCAATTCCCTTAATATTGCATCAATGATTTCAAAATCTGTGTTATGTATTTATCACTACATTCTGCTCACAAAGCAGAAACATTTAGGATTAAAAAAAAAACTACAATTAATAATTATTCTTAAAGTAATTCCCAGTTATCTTCAAATCTATATCTTTAATGAAATTTATTTAATATATTATACAAGCAAAGAAAAACCTTTGATGTTATTATGCATGGCCTCTTTAACAAGCAATATATGCACTGAAGTAAAAGTTGCTATTCAATATTTAGGCTTTCAAAGAAGTAAACATGAAATATGGCTGAACCAATCAATTAATAAGTGACTCAAAATACAATTTGCATTTATAATACTTATATTGAGCACACATTATTATACTGAAATGATAAAAATTGCTAATGATCATAAGAAAAAGCTTAATATAAATAATCTTATGAGCTGAATACTTTTATCAAATTCAATTACATTTATTTGCAACAAAATTTGCCTTTCAAATAATTAATTGTTTTACAAACTGTATCAGTATAATAATTTTTAAAAAAAAAGTTAAAAAAATTTCTTTAAAATGCTTAGAAATGAGCAAAGATATCTCAGATGACTTTTATTAACCAATGCCATTATAAATTAATATTAAATAAAAAACACAGGAAATTTTAAATTAAAATACCAGGGAAAAGTTCAGGGTGAACACATGGAAAAAGAATACAAACACAACACTAAATAGAAATAAATATCTATCATTTTATTCTAAAATCATATTTAGTCAACAGTTTTCAAATAGAATATTTACTAAGTCAAAATTTATAAAAGATTAATTAACATGAGGATAACAGATACTTGCATCAAATTAGTTTTTCCACATAATTGTTTTTATAACAGGATTTTTCAATCAATATATCTTAAATGTTTAACATTGAAGTAAATTAACTGCAATTTACTTTCAAAAAAGAAATTTTTATATTTAATTACTATTAGATAATAATAATAAGCCTGCCAGATGGAATTTCATCAATGAAGAATCAGTAATAAAATTACATCAGTAGTAAAATGCTCTGAATAAACTGTCTTAAGGTTCAATGACTTAGAGGAATACAAAGAACAAACATATTAACTTTGAATATAAATATAGCATATCTGCAACTGTATAGTTCAACTAGAAACTATACTATAATCGTCTATCATAATATTTAATGAAAAAATATTGATTTTAAGAATATGTACAAGAAGAGAAATGTAAAATTGAAATAAGTTGTGGAATATCACTTTAAATTCTAAGTAAGATTATTCTTTATACACCAAAAGAAAACAAAGGCTGCTAATTTAGTAGTCATATTATATAACATCAGCATATACCCGTACCTTATATGCATAAGTATACTGGTAGGTTTCTATCTTAAGACCATCAAGAGTCTCATAAATAGTTGGTACTATCTTCATCACATAATCATGCGACTCAATGTCTGAAAAAAAAAAAAAAAAGAAAAAGATTTTGAAAGATAATATACATTACAAGAAATGTTAAAAATTGCAAATTTGCATTAAAGAATAATATGGAAACTAATGAAGTAATGAAGAAAATATATTATTTAGTACTTACTCAGACCAGCTAATGAAAGAAAGCGATTTTACTAAAATTGTAAATTAATAATTTTTACAATAATAAAAACTAAATAAAATAATTTTTAGGAATGGTTTCTATCAAAGAAATAATGCAATTTTAATGCTAAGATAAATAATTACATGTTTTATCATTAAATATGTTAGTAATACCATAAAATACCATATTATTACATATACTTTTTTACAACTGTTATCACATACAAAATTTTAAAAACTTTATTTGTATTTCTTGCATTTTTAAAATTAAAGTAATCACTGAATAAAATAGAAAATACTTCTACTCATATGAAATTACTGAATAATAGACTTCAAAATATTTAATTAGTTTGGAGTTTTTCAGAAAAAAACATTTTGTCTCTAATGTATCATGTTTAATATCATAAATAATACAAATGAGAATTACTAAAGTTTTTATTCAAATTAAAGGAAGGATTCCAGTCAGTAAAATAATTTAAATGCCATTTATTGCTTCTTTATTGAGATTGCCCTAGTATAATTTAACTAAAAGTGAAATGGAATAATTGAATAAAGTTCAATCAATAGTATATTAAAAATTTTTTAAAGAAGTATTTATACTGAAACAACTTAAAAAACCCATTGTTATATTTTATTACTGAATTATACTTATATTTAAATTATAAAATTTAAGAATAACTGATTTAACAAAAATTAATAGTTACTTAAAAAAACAGTTCTTTCAAAATAAAATTCGTAAAATTCATGGGTATAGCATGAAAAGTATATTTTTTACAGAGAAAATATGCACTATTTTGTTTAAAAATAATAAGTGATTTTATTTATTTTTCACTTTTATATGTAATTATTTTCTTTATTTCATTTAGTTTCAAATTTAAAAAAAAACATGATACATTAATATAATTTATATATGAAAGGCTTAAAGATGAACAATTACTTTATTTTGTTTAATTTATTGAATATTTATATGTGCATCATGCGCTAAAATAAATTTTATAAAAGAAAAAAAAAATCGAAATTAATTTTTGAAATCTCTTTGAAATAAATCTTTGGAATTATTTATGAAACTACTATTTGAGAAATATATTTGAGCTTAATATATGAAATGTACATGTGTCTCAAGCTTCCTGTAAACCCAACATGTTTTGGAGTAAATGGGAGATATTTTCAAAAACAACGTCAAGAATTTTAATTTGTTTCAAGGTATATAAATATCTTACTTAATAAGATGAGATCATCATCAAAGAATGCTGTGAAATACATGCAATGAATTAGAAATATCAGGTTGTTAATTCAAGAAATTAATATAATCGTTAAAAATAATTTTTGTAGTACATCTTTCATTGAAACCAGCATAAAATGAAACCACATTACATTATATTTAGATAAATACAACGTTATGGCAGATTTAAATATAATTCAATGGATCAATTGAGACATTACATATTCTGTAATTAGAAAACTATATTATTAAGCAAAAAACGTTTCTTTCTGAACTGTATTGTTCTACTTTTAAAAAAGAAGCACTATGTGATATTTGACTATGGAAAAATGGGTTTGCACTGAGATTTATTGAATGCAGTTAGAAGACAGTGAATTACTTGGGATTTCATAGTCAATCCTATCAATACAGTAGTTGTACTATATATTTAATTACAAATTAGATTAGCAAAAATATGATACTGATAGGATAATGTAGCTTTATGCTACTCCCAGTAACTTTCTGAATGTAAATCCAACCAAGACTTTAGACAAGAGGATGAATTATAAAATATTCTATAAAAAAATGGTTAAATCTTTAGAATAATATAAAGCCACATTTGATATTAGGCTGTCTATTATCAAAACTTATATGTGAATAGTTTTTTTTTAATAATAATGACAAATACCAATTATATCATGTGAGGCAGCAAAGAGTTGTAAATATGTCATAAGAGCTTTAAATGTAACATTTTTAATCTAATATTTACCATGGTATAATTAAGAAAATGATTGTAGCTAGCACAGTTAAATATCTAATGCTTGTGGTGGTAGATTTTTACATTAAATGTTCTATATCAAATTTTTAAAACTATTTATATCCAAAAAATTAAGTAAAGGAAATAGTTATAAAAAATCAGAAATAAAAAAAGTGAATTAAATTAAGTGAACAAATAATAAAATAAATTAAGTGAAATTAAATGAGTAACACAAATATTGGTAATGCCAGATAGATAGAACAAAGTATAATAGAGCAAATTTTGGAAGAAAAAAATTGTAATAGTCAAGTTAAGAATATTTATTATAACAAATAAAGAATGTCTAAATTTAAACTAAATGAAACTAGCACATATATAATAATGGCCAATGAAAACATTAAGCTATATTTTTACATATTTTAATACTAATGTAAAGCACAAAAAAAAAAAAAAAAAAAAAAAGACATAATAGCAAAAATTATTTTAATAATACTTATAAACAAAATAGTCATTTCAAAAGAATTATTAGTTCCATTTACTTTATAATGTCATATTCATAAAAGAAATATGAACATACATTTTCGTTGGCAACTACTGTATATAATGAATGATCAATTAATGTTTAAGCTGAGCAAAAATATATGACTCAATAATGGGTACATAACAGTATCTTCATGAATAACAGTTTCAGTGACATTGTTCTATAATTAAAAGTAGGATATCCAAGGTTTTCTCTAAAGCAGTAAAATAAAAATTGAGAACTTTTAACAAGTATAAAAAAAAGTTACCCCCCCCCCCAAAAAAAAAAAAAAAATTTTTTTTTGACTGCTTTATACATATGCTAAATAAATGATTTTGAATTCCTTCTGAGCAACATTATTAACTGGCATTATTTTAAATGAATGAATTAATCGATAGAAAAATCAGAGTGATATAAAAAATATCTCAAGAGCATTTGCTATAGGTGAAAATAACAAAAATTCAACATTTACCTCTGGCCTTAGATCTGTCAATACCTTTCAAAGGATTGAAAGAACCTTTTATGGGAGAGTTACCCTAAGATAAAAATGCAGTTAATATGTTTTAATTACAATATACAAATAGTAAATAAAGTTGATTTAATTTTGTAAAATGTAATTTCAAAAATTAAGACTGAACAATAAAATATTTTTCTCTCAAATTTATGAGCACATTAAGAAAACTAACCTTAGTAAGCTCTTCGAATGGCTAAAAAGTAACATAATTACAATAAATATTTGTAAAGCAGAAAATAAATAATAATTCTAAAGCACAGATAATTTTTGATAAAAATAGCATGATATTATGTATCTATAAATATCAATCTGATGGAAAGAAAATTACATACTGTAAAAAAAAACATACTGTTCCTTCAAATTACATACTGTTCCCTCAAATCAAAATAATAATGAAATGCAAATGCTTTTCTAGTAAATTCTAAATGAGAAAAGCTATTTATAAGCAATTTAACTCCCTTTTACACACGTTGAAAAAAATAAAATAACATGATATGTCAATTAGAAAAATGTAGTCCCCCCCCCCTAAAGCCGTAAATAAAAGCTAACCAAAGACTAAAAAGTATCCGATGAAATAAAAATTTCACATGCTCAATGGATTAGGGTTTTTTTAAAAATTTATTTATTGAAGTAATTATTTGACATAATTCAGTATCTGACATTATTGGTGATTATTAGTTAGTAATGAAGATAATTTTTAAATAATTAAATTTTTGGCAACTGTGGCAATTTTTCAACTGTGTCTTTGTGTATAAAATTGCAAATATGTAATATTTTACTTTTAATAATTTCATATATATTAAAAAGATGAAAAGCCGCTTTTAATAATAATAATAACAAAACAGATAAAAAAACATATTTATAAGAGAAAATAAGATTTTTGCTTCAGTTATGACAAATTTAAATAACATAAATAAAGGTTCTGTCCCATTTTATGATATTTGATAGTAAAAGTAGAATAGTTATTAAGAATATCATAAAGCATTAATTGTTTATTTATCAATTATTTAATTTTGTGATCTCCCAAGCTTATAATACAGATGAGTCTCAACAAATATCACTTACATGCATGCATGCACATACTCATAGATACACACACACAAGGAAATTTTTAAAAAACCCCACAAAGATCGAATTGTAGAAAATATACAACACACTGAATAAAATCAGAAATTATGCTAAACTATAAAAGTATATTTTAGAGTCTGGATTAGCTATCCCATTGCCCTTCAGGATATTATTATTATTATTTTGTGATATCTTATTTTCTTGAGAAAAAAAAGCATGTTAGAAGCATTTTTTGAGAGGAGAAGAAAGCATATTAATGCATGTTACTGAGCAATTTTAATTTTAAAAGGATAAAAAGAAGTAAATTATTAAGGACAAATTACAATCAGTTGATGAATATTATTTTTAGTTTAATATTTTGGTTTTTTTATATTCGTACATATAAAATGCTACATTTTGAGAATAATAAATAATGAATTTTAAAAATCTAAATCAATATCTAAAAATGCTTATTTTAAAGATAATATATTAATTAATCAGATGCCATTTTTATAAATTTCAGCTAGAGAGGGAATACATATTATCATGAATAAAGTGTTTTCCTATATCAAATTTCTTGTAAAACGTATAGCATTGGTAAAAAACATTGACTGTGTAAAAATTGAGGTTGGAATAAAAGCTTACAATGAATGAATGCTTTTAATTATCCAAAATTAATTATCACAATTGAATTATTTTAATCAGTGTTATAAATGTTACTTCTGCTCTATTGTACAAATTTAAAATTTCCCAGTTTCCTTTATAATGCTTATTTAATGCAAAATAATGTAATTCACAAATGATATAAGAACAAAAGAAACATTTGATTAGAGGTTTCATTTCTATAAAATAATGTACTAAGAATTTATTAAGTAAAATAATAAATTGTTTGGCTTACCATTCGGGTTCCGAAACTAACTTCATGAATAATGTGTGCCATGTCAATGCTATCTGGCTGTGTTGAAGCAGAATGAGTAGAAACATGAAAATTACCTGGGACCTAAGATGAAAGAATGAGATCTTAAAAAAGTATAAATATTGCACAACATAATATTCTTTTACTTCTTTATTCCATTATGTGAGAATTTCGTTTAAAAATACAATAGAGAGTAATATGAAATAACTTATTTAACACCAGCTATGAATGCACAATTCAAATCAATACCTTCACCTCAAGAAACATATCATTCAATAAATGTTGTTACTATTCATGCTTAGAGGTATATTACATGAACCTTAAGAATAAATTGAATTTATTTCTGATTAATTATAAAAAGGACAAAAACATTACTAAGCTATTATTATTAAACCTATTAAAAATAATAAAACTAAAAGTGGCAAAAAAAAAAAAAAAAATGTCATTTCTTACACACTCTTTAGTTACATTTAAACTGGATAAAACTTTTAAATATTAATTTTTTTTTATACATCTTCGATTTTTTTTTTTGATTTTTTTTCAAATACATAAAATTTAAGATGGAGTTTCCCTTTTCAATGAAACAAAATTAAAAAGAAGTGTATATGACTTTGATAGTTTTTAAAAATACACTTTTATTAGTTTATTTTAATTAATTCCAATGCTTTCATTTTTAACTTATAAAAATTGTAAAAGCTCATATATTGAAGTTCCATACTTACACCTATTGCAATAAAAAGTCACCCATGGATTTGTTTAAAGAAGGAATATGAATTAACAGAGGGGGGAAAAACATTTCCCTTATTATTTCTGTAATAAACGGAAGATCGAAAATGGTAAACAAATCAGCGGGTTTTGTCCCCTCAAAATTTTCTCTCATACTCTTCAATAATTTTTCTATGCTCCTTCCCATGTTAAAAATTGGGGACCATGGGAATACCTTGCATGGCGCGATTTTTACGAAATATAGAACTTTGGCGCAAATCTAGCATTTTTACTGAATCTTTCGATATAATAGGTATTTTCAAATTCTATTTTGTCGCCAAACAGGCACCAAAATTTGACAGGAAACTAGTTATGGCCACAAGGTAATATATCGAATTTCATCTACTTAAGTCGTAGTTTTCATGAATTTACTGTGTTTATGCGAAGTGTGTGAATTTACTGCGTTTATGCGAAGTGTGTGAATTTACTGTGTTTATGCGAAGTGTGTGAATTTACTGTGTTTATGCGAAGTGTGTGAATTTACTGTGTTTATGCGAAGTGCGTGAATTTACTGTGTTTATGCAAAGTGTGTGAATTTACTGTGTTTATGCGAAGTGTGTGAATTTACTGTGTTAAGCTGCAGTACAGACCGACAGACGGTCATCTATTTGGCAGATTTTGTTTAAAATTTGACAAGAATCTATATTTTAGATGCTAAACCTATGAACCAAATTTTATTTACTTAGCTTTTTGCAGAATGTAAATCATTAAGATATTTTGTTTTTCGAAATTTTAATTAATTGAAATTGAATTTTGGAAGTTTTTCGCGATAATTTCTGAAAATATTATTGTACAAAAATACTTAATCAATTAAAAACTTTAAAAAAAATAATTTTTTAACTATACCAATTTGATAATCATGAAAAATTTTCCTGCATTTTGGCAATTGGTTAAAAAGATTTTTTCGTTGAATTTTTACATTGTTGACCTAAAATTCAAACCCCTTTTATTGTTTCATCAAATATTTAAACGCATGATTTTCTTCAAATTTGAAAGCTAAAGAAAGGTTCTGCTCTAGATCTGTGTAGACAAAGCGAGGGACGTTTACGTTTTTAATAAACTTATGATGTCATGGAATTAGTCTCATTTAGAAAGGTTTATGTACACAATCAACAAAGTGTATTTAAGACGAATAAAATAACATGGCAATATGATGGAATCGTGGATAAGAAATAACTGAAGCGATCTAAATTCAATTAAATATAAAAAATATCTTTGGCAAACAGGATGGTTATCAAACATTCGAAATAATTTTTGCAAAAAAAAATTTTTTAAAACAAAATTGAGCATTATTTTCATTTGCGAATAATTTTTGATAACTTAATTCTTTTAAATGTTCTTTAACCTCTTAAAATTAACTATACATAGTTGTTTTTAGTAGGAAATAATGAAAAAAATTGTTATTTGCTTATTTATTTGTCTAAATTTCTATGCGTCGATTTTTTTCCCCATTAATTTTGAAGTTGGATGAATAGATTCCATTATATTACAGAATCTTATTATGTTTTACTCAAATTCACTACTTATTTACTATCAGTCAGTAATGGAGTCAAGTCCTCCATATAAAATGAAAATTAAATTGAATCAATCGATTAACTGAAAATTAAACTCTGAAAATACTGTCATTGTAATTCTTTATAAATAATATGCAAGTATAGGAATATCAGAAAAAGAGTGAAAAATAGATAGTGTTCGTTTTATAGATTGCCATTCATTTGACAATCAATGGATTGCAGTCCAATTTCATCACAAAACATAAAAACTGTTTAGGTCAATGCACTGCTGCTAAAAATTTTACAAAAGGATGTTACAATCATAAAATTAGATATTCCAATTTCCACAAGAATTAATAAAGAAATATTTTGTCTGGATTTCGAATAAACGAACTTACCTTATTTATATAAAATCTTCCTTCAAACAAGCACCCCTCTTGTTTCTCACCTAATGGTTGTTTGAGAATATTTTCAACGAAACCAACTTCATGGCGTCCCATCTCATCTTGAATGTCTAAGCCCAATACTGAAATGGATGCCAGAATCAATTAAAATAACGAAATTTAATAAGTTTCCTCATTTTAATACAGACTGCAAAACCTGCACTTTAAATTCTAAATCAAAATTAAATATTGAAAAAACTTTAGATACTTATTCATTTGTTAAATCAGAAAGGAATTTTTAAATATTAAAGCATGGTGTTTCAAAATAATGTAATATTCACCTGAACAAGATAATCTGGGAAGACTTATATTCAGATGAACCAAAATTCGATCATTATCACCAGGATTATCTACAAACAGTTCACTTGACCTGTCAAAAAAGAAAGAAAAAAAAATGACTTTCTCTGCTTAGTATTTAATATTAAAACATAAAATAATAAAGAATATAAATCAATAAAGAATATACAATACTAATAAAGAAACATATAATACTCATAAGAATTGAGTAAAATAATACATTTTAATTAACTGAAATTAATCAAAAATTCTTTTGAGTTTGTACCACACAAATCAATTAAAGAAATGTACTGCTGTAAAGATGTTGAAACAATACAGTTTTTTTAAAAAAAAGGATTTCATGGAATAATAATAAAAAAAGCTGCAAATTTACATGAAAAATTAAAATACTTTAAAGTATGAATTTGTATGTCATGCAAATCTTCTACTCACTTCAATAAATAAAACCCCTTGCATATTTTTAAAAAAATTCCTGTTAAATGCACAAAATGTTTAAAAGTACCATAAAAAAATAAACAGAAATAAAACATAAAAACAAAAATTCTATACTGCTGCATTAAAAACTAATAGAAATTTTATGTATGTCATGCACTGCATAAGTTATTAACAATGACCCCCCCCCCCTCCGTTCTACACTGCATTAATAACACCACTTTCTTTATTCCAAATTTAATAACAACTATAAAAAACTTAACTATAAAAAAGACAAATCACCAAAAAGGTATGAGCAAAAATGGTTGCATTTCGGTATGATGATTCAGACACTTATTATATCGGTGGGTAAAGTTTGCTGCTGCCCCTCTTCGAAAAACGGTATCGTCAGGGGATGTGCCTTAATGTTCCTTCGAAGCGTTATCTTATTCTACTATTTCTTTGCGTAATTTTTTAAAGTAAAGAATAGTGGCAGAATGTCGAAATATTCATCCAAAGTCTCACTTTGGCATGCTTGTATACTAACATCTTGTTCATTTCGAAAGACTTTACCAACTCGTTAAATAAAATTCTTTGAAGCGAGTTTAGCGCCCTTCTTTAGAATGCGGCTTAGAGCAGAGTGATTTTCATCTGTTTCTTGAATTAAAGAACTGGTTAGGATGTCAGAATCATAATTCAAGACAAATGAGGAGTTTCAAATGAACGTTAAGACTCATCATACATCAAAACAATGAGAAGAAATATCTTTTTAGGAAAGGAATAATTATAGTGTTATGTGTTCCTTATTGCTTCGTTTCATTATCTTAATCATTATTTCATTTTGCAAAATACGAAATGTGTTGTTACTTATAGCGTACAGGGATGTGTTGCGTATACTGAATAAATTAAAAATAGTTGATACTCAACTATAAATTATCTTTTGATAGGTATCCTATACAAGGCAACAAGTCCAATTGCTTTAAGGTCGGCTTAGTTTAGTTTAATTATATCAGCGTACATGTTTTAAAGTAACATGGGGTGAACTTTGTAATTTTAGGGCTATTCGGTAAGATGACGAAATTGACACCTGAGCTAACATCCCTTCTCCAAACTTCCACATTACACCTGCTGGTAGACAATTAACCCCAATAGCTCTAATGTGCACCAGACCCACTTACAAGCAGTTCTTCGATGGAATCGGGTCTCGAACTTGGAACCCTCAATCCCGAAACCGACACCTTACTATCAGGCCACCGTGGCCTCCGATGAAAAGCCGATCCGGTTCGCGGGAAGGGAACAAAAACTTCCAGTTAATTTAATCATATTTCTATTCACTTCATTATAAGAATCAATTATTCTTATAAAAATATATTATTGCGTATCTTAAAATATGTTTTCAGATTTGAGCAATAGGGAAATTATAAAAATCATGAAAAATAGTACGAGTCGATATTTGTATTTATTGCACTAAAACCGAAAAACCACTATTGTTTATTTAATTCATTCTTTCAAGTGAACATTTTTAAAATTTTGAGCAGAATTATAGATTTATACGATAAAAAGGCTTTTTTAAAGAAGCACATTTTAATGTTTAGATATCTCCAAATAATAAACCTCAAAAAGTTTCTTATCACCTTTTTCCAATATGGGTAACATTCATTTGAGTATCCTATACTAATGAATCATCAGCAGATAGAGAAATTGTCCTGATCGAATACTTTAGACAAACGTGCATCAGATAAAGGGTGAATACAGTTAAGAGCAGAAATAAAATTGCAGACACATAGGGAAAAATATATTGAGAGATCTCAGAGGAATGGATATTATGCATGATAGATGATACATGGACCGATGAGATGAGCTCCAGCGTATGATTCGCCAATGGACAGTTGATAATGATTTTTAGAATTAGATCTTATAAATGTTACAGTTAATTTAACAAGCCAGATTTTCTTTTTGGTGATAGCCGAAAATTTTTTACTGTATTTTTAACTGGGAAAACAAAATTTCCGCTACAAAAATATCTGCTACATCATATTAGGCAATAACTGTCAGCAGCATTACTCTGAAATGAGGAGCTGCTGGTAGTACGTATGCCGTACAAATAGTGTCTGTCTCAGGCAGGGATGATCAGCTGTTCAACGGAACTTCTTTCGGCAAGTCAGACAGTTATGACAGAATACTTGAATGTTACTTTTAAATCGATATTTAATTGCAAAGTTATATGCTATTTTATATGTTAAAGGTATACGCGATATTTTATTGTAAAGAAAAACAAATATGACTATCCGAATAATAATTTTTAAGACAGCGGAAAATAGGATATTGCTATAATTCAATAGAGATGATAATTTTAAATCAGTCTGTACATTTTCCATTTAAGTGACGGAAGACGGGGGTGGAGATGCAACTGTTTCAATAGCATTAAGATCAGATATGATGAAATCATTTTGTTAATCATACTAGCAATTGTGTGTTTGTTAAATTATACTAGCAATTGTATATGTAAATTTCTGTAATTAGATATTTGAAATTTTTTAAATTTGGGTTTAAAGTGTGTGTGTTTTTTTCTCCGAGAACATAAATAAAACTAATTAGAAAAAGTGACACAATTAATGACAAATATAAAAAAATTACAGATTTTTGTCAAATATAATCTTTTTAAATCTAAAAGATTTTTAAACAATATTTATTTATAAATGTTGGAACATATGAAAGAAGGTCCCTTGAACGTTTTTTATGCAAAAATATTAGCATGTATGATCCTACTTCGGATTGCGATCACTTATTCAGATTTGATTCTGACCACTAGTCTTCAATGGTTATTCTCTCATTTAAGGAAAAGGAATATTAAATTATATCAATAAAAGCACCTCATAATTTAAGACTTGACATGAATATGGGAGATAATTTCAGGGATCATTGGATGTTAGATATTTGAATAGAATTGCCCTTTTTAAGTTGTTTTCAAATAAAATAATGCATATTTGGAAAATTTTGCATATTACCCCCGCCTTAAAAAAATTTAATCGATGAAGAGCTGTCAAAGGCAGTGGGCAGATTCAAAGACACGTTAAAATTTATTGTTCAGATTTTATTTTAATTTCGAACCAAAGTACTTATTTAATTATAATTTTAAATATGTTAAAAGTAAAACAATGATAAGAACTTGTAGTAAGATATCCATTAATTTTGTAATGTTGCCTAAACAAGTAAATTATTGGAAAAAATATTCATACAGAGCCAATGCATGTATTTTTTTTAAATATTTATAATGCAACAATTAAAATTATAAACAATTCACATATACGATTAAGGATAGCGGAAGCTGGCTCGCAAAATTCGCTTTTGAAAAAGTTCC
The DNA here is from genome assembly GCF_947563725.1 of Argiope bruennichi. NCBI lineage: Eukaryota > Metazoa > Arthropoda > Arachnida > Araneae > Araneidae > Argiope > Argiope bruennichi. The sequence continues at coordinate 67,202,264 of NC_079154.1, forward strand.
AATTCACAAAATTATAAAGGGTTTATCAAAGATTTTTTTTTCCCCCCTATCGCTTCTCAAATAGTATTTCATTAGATAACTAATTTTATTGGATCATAGCGCTCAAACTATTTGTTAAGGGTCTGTTGGAGCATTAAATTATAGTAACCTAGGACGTTCGAATTTGTTGACTCTTTAAAGAATTTCTTTAAAATTGAGTTTAATATAAAGGGGTATAATATTTATTCTGTCCACACTGTTCTTCATTTTACTATAATGGAGAAACAGAATACGTTAGATAATTAAGCTACTTCACAAATCTGTCATTTCAAACACTTTTTACAAATAAAAAAATTGCTTTTTCCGGCCACCACCCCACATTGGACATTACCCTCATTATTAATACATCCCACGATTCCGGACGCAAACAGGGAAGAGAGGGGTGGGTGGACGGATCAACGGATAACCATTCGCGGGAGATCCCCATTATTCGCCGGAATAAAATCCCGAGGACGGACACGAGGCTAAAAACAAAAGTACTTTTTTCCCGCGCGTAGAGTACGCCGGCGGAAGTGAGTGTTTTCAGAGCTCTCGCCTTCCGGGATGTTAGTTTTCCTGTCCACACAGTTCTTCCCCCTCCCTCATATTCCGACGCCTCCACAAGTTTCCCAAAATGCGAGAATTGCAGCTGCACACACACTTCCCCCTCTCCCATCCCCCTCTTTTATCATTAATAGCCTGTGCGGATGCCCGAGTGAAAATTAAACAACGTAAAGGAAGACCGTTGACAACCGACTAAACATGGCTCACTTAGTATATAAAAATTAGGGCAGGAAGGAACTCGGTGTTGCCATCGGTTGGAAACAAAATGAGTGATAATTAGACACAGTATCCTTTCTCTCTCCATCATTCTATTCCAAACGAATTTTTGTATTGTTGAAAAACAGTCATAAATTCATTAAATAGCAGATGACTGACAAACGATTTTTGTAAGCCATGAATCATTAAACATTTTTTCAGATAAAAAATCGAATGCAAATCTCGGACTTTGCACTTAAATATATAGAGTGCGATATTGACTATAAGAAAAAGTATCCGATATCATCGTAATGCACGCATGTATAAATACCGTAAATAAAATAAAAAAGTATTTTTATAACATATTATCATTATTATTATTATTATTAAAGGGCTATTTTTTTTTTAATTTTAAAGTAATGTAACAATAGCTTTTTACAATATTAACCTTCGAAGTTATAAATGAAAAATATTAAAATTTTGATTAAATTATAATTAAAGACTTAACTAAAAATAAACTTTCTTTATTGAGTATCTACCTTCTAAAGCAACAACTTGCAAATTTGGCAAAGCCACACAGTCTACCTGATGAAACGCTTTGAATCATTTTTAACTTTCTCATATACATAGTATAGAGAAAGTATTATAATCGTCAAAAAATTCGAATTCGATATTTTCAAGAATCTCCATGTTTTAGACCGCTCTGAGCCCAAAAAAACACATTTTTGGAAAATTTTCAGCCTGTCTATCTGTGACAAATATAACTTAAAAACTCTTGTCGCTAAAGGGATGAAATTTGGTGTAAGGTATTTACACCACATTTGTAGATTTCTATCATATTTTGAACAAAATTCGATCAGAGAAAATCTGTCTGTCCGAGTGTTCGAATATAAGTTTACACGATAACTATAAAATAAAGAGAGCAAGATGGATAAAATTCTATACACATATTTAATATTTGTAGTGCAGACATCCATCAAATTTTGAACATAACCCAATAAAGGGTTGACCGTCTGTCGGTTTGTACTTTCAGAAATACGCAAACGCGATAACTTAAATATATCGAATTTGGTATGCGATTTTATGACCATAACTGTAGTTTAATATCAAATTTTGGTTTCTATCAATCGGGGAAAACGATAGAATAAAACAAATATTCGATTTCCTGATACTTTTAATCGCAAGTCAGGGATGAATCGTGAAAAAACTCGCCAAGAATCACAAGATAGATTCCCGTAAAAATGCCAAAGGTTAAAATTTTGTAGTTATTGCACACCAATACCATACAAGGTTGTTCTCTGCAATAATACCTTTATTAGAGAGTATGCGAGAATGTTTTGGAGAGACCACTACTGCTAGTTTCATAAAGTATGATGCAATTTACAAACAATTTCCCAACCTCCCAAATTAAATCAACGTTTTCCCAAAGGAAAAATTAAAAATTGTACAGATATCCATGTCCAGAACTATTATACATCTAATTTTAAAATTTGACCATTTCTCGGAAAAATTCAATTTTTTAAAAAAATAAATACAGCACAGATCTGAACAATTGGAAAAAAAGGCTACAATCCAATAACTGAATCGGAACACCATACAGGGGACATTATCTTATACAAACTAATTCTGAAATAGCCAACAAGAGCATTAAATAATTGAATATTTGAAATAAAATAATTTTTTTTTGTGTGCAATTTCTTTCGGGAGGAGGAGGAGGGGGGGGGGTCGAAAGTAGCACCGAAATTTCAATGACGGTTTCTGATTCAGATTATCAGGGCGATGATTTCATCTGATAGAAGAATTTCAATAAAGACCCTTTCAGTGTTTAACATGTTTGTGTTAATTATAATTTGACGAAATTTCGGTCCCGTCGTAAATGACCTTCATTTCCGAAATAATAAAGAGAAAAAATTTGAATATCACTGATTAATGATGTGATAATACTAAACGGATTATTTATGCTACATGAATATGCATGCATGCATGCATTTTTTTTAGTGAGACGTATTCAACCCAAGAACGCGGGGAAAAATATATAACATTTAACTTTTTTTAAAAAAAGGGACAACACTACAGACAATGAAAAAAATGACAGGTAAATACCAAAAAGGAAAACCAAATTTAACTTCTGAAAATTTAGCTTCTTAAAATAATGTTCTAAATTCCACTTTTTCGTGCATTTTCATACCAAGCTTAACATTTATAGCGTGTAGTAAAAGGTAATAATTATTTATTTCTATGCAATCAAATGATTACGATTAGCATTGATAAAAATGCCCCTATGGAGTCAAAATAATCATTATGCAGATTGTAACATTGCAATTCGTAATTTTAATATATTTCGTGTATAACTGAAAATCACTTCCAAGGGAGAACAAAAAACATAATTTTAAAATCGGAAATTTTATTGTTGTGCCCATCGATTTCCCACTATCAAAAGCCACTAATTAGCATTAATGTACTATATGGAACTAATTAGTAATGAACTTAAATCTAACAGAGCCCATCAGCCAAAAAAACCGAAATTATCCATATACATAAAATGCTAACGTACGTGGCACAAAACTCGCACTTATTTTCGAAAGCCAAACAAATTACTATACGAGCGTCTCAGAACACTTCACACAACGTTTTTACAGATGCATTTAATTCTACACCTCACTAATTAACGCATCCGAAAAATATTTTTAGAAATGTTCTGAAGAGAGTACACCGTGTAACCAAACACTTCATTCAATCAGAGAAAAGAAGTTGTAAAAGAAATCGAGAAATAGATATTCAGTCGGAAGATTAATTAGAGCGCAAAAGTAGACTTAATCGTCGCCAGAAGGGTTAAGCGCTATGATTTATCAATGGAAATGGATGACCCTATTTTCCAAAATTATCAATCGCACAAAAACGGTTCTTGATTTATTTTAAATTTAAAAATTACCCTTTCAATTATACCGATTTTATTTCTATATAATTCTTTATTTTTAACAACATTTTTATAGTTAATATACAATTCTACACGTTATTTTTAACGTATTGATTTCATATGATGGATGAATTTATTTAAAAAGAAATTCATGCATCAAAAATATTTAGTCGCGTGCTTTTGCCAATGTTAAAATAAAATTTCAAAAAATTGACTTCTTTTGCCATTAACACCGAACAGGACCGCTTTTATTTCATATTATATACATATTTTAATTTGCACCCACAATAATTTGTTGCAGATTGATTCAATGAAATTCATCTTTACCTACTGTATAAATAACAAGCTAAAAATTTTTTTAAAAAAAATGCATTCCATATTAATTATTTAATATTTTAAAAAGTCAATAATCTGGGCGGGTAAGATATTTGCCATAGATGCTATTTGACTTTTATCACAGAAATGTTACTACATTTTCACAAAATATTTTCAATGAACGAAGTAGAAGCATGCACGTAAAGAAACACATTATGCATAATATCATGTTTCAACTTTTAGTGGGAAGATTGTGTTATCATCAGGTAAACAATTGTAACTAAAGGGGGTGGATAATATATTTTGATATACCCCCCCCCATTGATAACATCAATGGAGGGGTGGACGCTAAAAATATTTGTAAATATGGCATTGTATTTCGAGTTCACATACACATTCACCTTAAACACCTTTTATCATTCGTAGAGATGATGAGGAAAATAAAGGAGTTAGTCAACCCTAAGCACTGCACCGATTTAACCAATTTTTATTTCATATGAAAGATTATGACTCCTAGGTAAATCCTTAATTGTCGCCTGCCTTACTCGCTATTAAAAAAAATCTGTGTTTTTTTTTTCTTTAAAAAAAAATCAAGACGAGTTTTCCAATCAATTCTCAACAATTTCACCGATTCTGGTCAATTTTATTCAATTAATTTCAGCTTTTTACGTACACTGCTAACGAATCAGAATGCCTCATGTCTATTAAATAGGCATAGTTTAATAGGGTGTTTTCATTTGATGTGATAAACTACAGTTCATCAAAGTTGCTTAACCTTATTAAACTAATGCTATCAATAGCGTGGGCTAACAGTTGATTGACGAAGGTGGTTAATAACCATAATTATTTAAGACGATTCAGATAATGAGAAAAGACTTCTACTATTATTTTTCTCACGGTACTTTTACAATATCTAAATAAATATATATATAAAAAAATCAAAATACATAAAAAAAAGAAAAACTTAGACGAAGTTAAAAAAATGTCCCTTGGGAATAATTAAATTCTAAAACAGTAGGTGGCCTGTAGATTAAGAAACAAAATGTACCACTACTGGACGGGCAAATTAATCTAATAGTCACTGCCTACGTACAATTTCCTGAGTTCGGCCTACACTGGCGTGTCCAATTCAAAACTTGACCCCACAATTATTTATTAAGAACATGTCCAGAATAAATAATAACTAAACATGCCTCGCGTGCACATTTAATTAACGTTCTAAAATGCCCCATCCAGTATCCCAGGTTATTAATACTTCTTTTAGTACACTCCCACGTCACCTTTGTGACCTGCTCTGCAGAAGAACTTCCCATCCCTCAATAAAAAACGAGGCAGTCACCATCCCCCAATCACGACCACATCGACAAAAACCCTCATCGTTTATTGACACGGGGGTGTTGCGCAAAAGGGGATGATGCAGATGCATTCCTCGTGTTTTATTTATCCGGCCTCATCCCCTGCATCCGGCAAACAGAGGACGTCCTGTCCGTTGTTGCTGCTGCTGCACCATCCTCATCCGTTTTTTTCTTTTTAATGCCTTCCTCCCGTTGTGAGTACACCCTTATGAGGAGGGGGTACACCCGCTACACCGGGTGCGAGGGAGGGTGCCCCTTTTCTTTCAGGGAACGGTGTTAAGTATGATAGAAATAGCGATGGACGCTTTTGTTCCGATATTTTACGGACTCCCCACCGGCTCGTTAAGGACTTAGCTGCCGTCAACACAGCTGTTACCGGTTGCCTTCTTGTAAATATGAAACTGCACACAAGTTGCTGTGGATTGGTATGTTTGCCAAAGACAATGTATAGCGGCTTCCATTTAAGTGCTGTATATGAACAAATAAGAAATTCCGATTATTACAAATACCCCTATTTCTGCATCTAAAGTAACTTATCAATAATAATATTAAGAGGAATAATTCTTTAATGGAATTTGTTTTTGACAGTATACTAAAGAAAAGCTTAGTCATAAGCACTTATACTCAGATATATGAATATGAAAAATCAAAGCCAATGAATTCGAATTGATTATGTTAATTCACTTCTCTATTTGCAACAACGTTCAAAAATATATTTAGGGATAATTCTAAACCGTGGTCAGATGACTAAGACAGAATTTAAACAGCCGACATCTCCACTTAAAGTTCTACCCAACAATAGCAGAAATTTAATGAGTACAAAGCTTACAAAGACGAGAGATTTTTTCTCAATGAGCGATAAATAATGAGCATAATAAATGAGCGATTAAACGCGAATATGAGATAATCTAAGAACAATGCTTGATTAAACCCTTGAATTATTTGGCATTAGAAATGCCCACTATGTCATTAACTGTAGTTTAAGTATCAAATGTAAATGGGTGAAATTTTTTTAATTTGAGTAAATTTAGGTATCAAGATAGTTTTAGAGGCAATAAAGTTAATAAATATTCAATTTAATAATTGCCAGAGACACAAAATCTGAAGTTAGATATTGTTCAATATAATAGAGGTATAACATCTCACAATTAGAAGCAAATTCTGCACTTCATTAAAAAAAGATATAAATTATGATCTTTCCTGCTCATTTTCATTTAACAATTCCATTACGAATAATGCACTCTTACGATCTACAGCATAAGGGAACTCCTTGCAATGTTTTAAAATCTCACAAGAAATTTTTTAATCGAATAATTTTGCGCTGAAAAATTCGTCAAATGATATCAGTAAATTAGACATGGACGTAGATAGACCACTTTTCTTTAATGAAAAGTTTTAAAGGAGGCAGAAAGTAAAAGAACATCCGGCCCTAAAATATTTTTCTTTTGGAGTAAATGGGCCTACGCACTTTTACAACCCTTTTTTTTTTTTTTTTTTTTTTGCGTAAATTAAGTCGCATTGAGGCTACGCAACAGGTTTCTGGCAAATATTTGGAATCAATCCCGTAGGAATTATTCCAAACTTCAACAGCATTAGCAACCAAGTTTGATATGAGGGTTTCTTGAACTTTTCTCTTTATTTTCAACCTCTCTTTAATTAAAAAAAATGTATTTGAGTCAAAAATTTTAAATTAATTATTTGCATATTAATAAAATCTGCAAATAATTAATGATAAATGAAATAATTCAACTAAATAAATATAGTTGCCTGTTATATTTTAGAAATACGACCTTATTATAAACATATTATGCGTACATATTATTATGATATATATATATATATATATTAAATAAAATTGAAGAAAAATAACCCATCCAAAAGGGCTTTTAACCCTTTCTAGAGCCGTGGGAAGTATGCTTCCCACCAAATTTATCAATCTTTTTATGAAATTATGTAGGTTGGCAAAGTTCTGACAAATGTTTTTAGTAAGTCAGAAACTTAGATGCTTCAGTTCTTTATCTCAGACAAAACGACGTGTCTTGATTTGCTACTTAATTATTAATTAACCAAATTAATTAATTAATCAAATTAAATTTATCTAATAAGCTAAACGAATCCCTTTATTTATTCTAATTTCAAGCCTAAAAATATTTTGACATAATATGACTAGAAAAAAAATGGCCCTTTAAAGGGTTAATTAAATTTTTTTTCAAAAAATTCAATAAAAGTAAAAAATTTTTTGACCCCATTTCATGCAATAAAATTTTGCTGTTATTCTAATATTCAAACTTAAACCTTTAAAAGATCTTTTTTTTTTAAAGTCATGGTATAGTGAAAGGTATTTAGGATTGAGAATGGCTAAATAAAAGTAATCCTTTTAGCTTATTAGATGAATTTAATTTGATTTATTAATAAGTAAGTAACAAATGAAGCTATGTTTTGTGTGAGATAAGAAACTGAAGCAGCCAGAATTTTACCTTCTCAAAAATTTTCTAAGAACTTATGCCAATATACATAATTTCTTCAAAGACTGAATTTAGTGGTAAGCATATTTTCCATGGCCCTAAAAAGGGTTAAATAAGAAAATGAAACATCAATAAATCATGACGAAAAGACAAACGGACTTAAAATAGCATTTAACACAATGCAATGAAATCTCTCAAAAATCTAAATTCCATACGTACAAAACCTAAAAGAAGTGAAAATTTTCGTATGTGGAAATGTTTTCGATTTCAAAATTTCTCTCTCCCCCCCCTTTCCTTTTTTCTCCTCAATTTAGTCTTATTTTAGCTCGTTAAAAAGTATATGCAAACATATATTTGTATTGTACCTTAATGCTTTGCATCAGCTCCCTTAAAGTTATTGTAGATTATTTCATTTCTATTACATATCTGTGTTGCAATACTCTCCACCATTACGATCAGTACCGACACATTTCCCAGTAAACGCTTCACACAAAATAAAAGAAATAATGTGTAAGCATCGTATTTGGAGACACTTGATTATTTAGATTTTTAAAAAGTAAAGAAAAATTTAAATATCCTGAATTACAATGGTAGTTGTAAGATTTCACAACAGAATATTAAAATGATATCAATGTACATTAAACACCCAACTATAAATCTGGATAAAAAATTATGATTTACAAGCAAGAAAGTGCCATATGTTTCAGAAGGCAATTACTGAATTTTAATATTATAATAAAGCTCAAAACATTTATCTCACTATTTTTCTTAAATCAGATGGGTTTTGGGAAAGCATGAGCAGTTCAGTTCTTAAAAAGAAAATATTATGAAACTAGAAAATAAATGCCTTTTGATGGTTAAGAGATGAAAACGTTATATATACAAACTCAGATACTACTTTTCTTGACTAAGGAACTGTTTTAAGAATATATGTTAACAAAATATAATAAAATAACAGATTAACAATAAAAAAAGTTTAAGTAATTTAAACTCAACCTTTTGGATTTGGATGCTATCCTTTCAGAGAGATATTTCTTTGCCACTTTACTTTTGCTATAACTTTTTTTTTTCAAGCTTATTTAATGTTTCCATCTAGATTGTTTGTATCTCCATCTATAGAATCAGTTAAATCTTCTAATAATTTGTTCCCAAGCACTACATTTTTGCTTTCAACTTTGATCTGTTCCCTCAAGCTTCATATTTCCCCCCTCTCTGATAAATTCGTCAAAATAAAAAGGATAAAATCGGATTCATATTACTTCTCAATAGTTTAAACAAATTAAATACAAATTCTTTAAATTGTTCAAAATAAAATTTCATATTTCCTTTCCATTGGTAATTTTTTAAAATTTATTTTACGCATATCACGAATCATGTAATAAGACACATGAGTGAATTTTTCCCACAGTTACTTTCAGTTTTATCTAGTATTAATTCAAAGTTTTTCAATTTATAAATTTCAATATCACGTAGTCGAATATGCTTATTATTAGTCCATTAACGTCCGGCATCCTATTTATACTACCGGTTACATTTCACTCCTTTTTCTAAAGTTTTTTCCTACCCTTGCTTTTTCTACGTTAATATGTATCCCCAGACTACAAAACAATTTTCAATTGTTAAAGATCGTCCAACAGCCAGATTTTGAAGTATCTGAAAAGTCTACTTTTTTTGCTGCGATTTAGTTTCAAGATTAACACAAGAAATGTCAAAGTAATATCTATTTATTTATTTATTTTGCCCTTCAAAACTTAGTGCCAATAAAGAAGCTTTTTTAAATGATTTTTTAGCAATTTTTGATAACTTTTCTTAAAAATAACTTCAGAAAACACCCCTTCCTTAAAAAATTAAATGTTGCTGCATATTTTTGTATTTTTAACATAAGTTAAAAGAAATTCATTGAAATCTCTTTTACAAAATATAAAAGAAATTTGCTATTTTTTATGGTCTATTTTAGGCCATTTCGGACTATTTATACTTTAAAGCAAAAAGCTATTTTCCTGTCAAAGGTAAAGACATAACTTTATTCTCAAAACGTAGAGATGAAAGGACATGATTGAAACTCATGAGAAAACTTAAGATGTAAAAAGTTAAAGTTTCCAAAAGTTATAACAAGACAGAGCAACATGCGCTTGTACTAAAATCGCAAAATACCTACAAAATTATTGAATTTCTCGATAAATTTCCTCCTGTTGAAAACCAGAATATTCTCGAAATTCTATGCCAAGATTTTAATTCAGCATCAAATGGTAACTTCTTTTAACGTGAATAAGTTAACTAACATAATGGATTAATTTTTAAAAAACATTTATTACATAAAAAATTATACAAAATTTGTTGTACAATGTTTGTAATAACGGCTTTTTTGTTTAAGCATTTTTACATAGTATTTTAATCTGAAGATGCTGCAAGCATGAACAAAATATGAAAAAGACTTATGATTATTCAGTTTTACTTAACACAAGATTAATACAAACAACATTATGCAAACAATCGAGTTAGTATTAACATATTTCATAAATTTATGTATGTATTTATTTAAAAGTACAAACATAACAAATTATTCAATTCATTGCATATCTATTCTCAAAGAGAAATGTGAATTCAAACGATACAATGCACTTAATGTGCTATTTTTAGATTATCAATTTACCGTGTAAAACAAAGAATGAGTGTATTGCGAAACCACTGTAACGAACCACCATGTTACCATTTGATTTGATTTCTTACTACCTAGCATATTAATAGTACTAAGTTTCACAACCATTTCATTAGTGAAATGGCGTATCAAAGCGTATACCCCTCTCCCCCAAATGATGAACAATTGAAGTCATGTCTGAAAAACAATTCTCAGATGAAAAAGCTCACTGTCTGCAACTTAAGTAAGTGGTTCGACAACACAGACAGTCGGTGCTCAGCGGAAACAGCAGAACACTCACACAGTCTGACTAAACACCCCGTTCATCGGGGCAGCCCCAACCCACATTCGTCAAAGTGAATGTAATTTCAAGCAAGCCCCTTTTTCTTCTTCCAAAGCATGGTTCTTCTAATAAATCCTATTTGAGCCGCGTGCAGAGGAGTTGGATGTAGGTGTATGGCTGCTCCGTGCGTGGGCGTACGGAAGGCACAGGTGTGCCGCCGGAGTGGTTGGTCCCTCCGCCACCAGTAAGGCTTCCCACGCAGGAGATCTAGATCAAGTGGGGCTTCCATCGCTTCGCTTCGAGATGGTCGAATGGAAAAGGAGATGGCACAGTCAGCATGTTCTTGTTCGTGCGCGTTTTTTTTTTTTTTTTGTCTTCCTTTTTACACTGCAAAATGACCCACCCGCCTCGAGGTGAATTAAAAGAGAGGGTGCTATTTTGGTGGAGGAAGCATTTTTATGGTTTGTTTTTTGAATGGATGTGACGGTAGAAATTAAAAAGCACACGCTGACGAGATGGCTGCAGAATTTGGATCAGAACCTCAATCCTCTCTCTTTTTGGTTACATTACGAATGAAGAAACTTTTTTTTTTTTTTTTTTTTTACATTACTAGAGATAATGTTTGGTTCAAAACTTTTAATTCGGTCTGTAAAATTTAACTGTTATCAGACAAGAAAATAGATGATTTATTCAATATTTTAAAACTCTTGTAAAAAGAGAAAGAAATTCAATGATGTCTAAACTACACTGAATTTCAATACAAACATGTTTTTTAGTACAAATATGTAATGACTTAATATTGATAATGAAAAGCAAAAATAGAGAAAATTAATGAAATAAAACTACATTTATAAAGATAATGAAGTGCTGTAGAGTGAATTATTGTCATATGTTGATACGAATATAAACCAAACAGACAAAAGGGAAGGGGAGCATGCCTTATTTGAGGCTTTACAGCAAGGATGTCAAACTCATATGCTAGTAAAAGTTGTGAAATTATGCAGACCGGGAAAAAAAATTCAAAAATGGTACTTAAAAATGCAACAATGACTAATTTAATTATTCTTCACATTGGGCATCTGCTACCATATTTTCTATTTCCAGAATATAATGTTTTAAAGCTTATCAAAATGAATGCCAGTAATTAAGGATTTTATTACAGATTTACAACCTTTCAGAAGAAAAAAACGTTCACATTAGCAAGTCTCTTATACAAGGAAATAATTTCATATGCCAATTTTAGTGTTTCAAAGCCAGTCAGAAAATATTTATTCAATTCAGATATCTCAATTTAACCGAATGACACCTTCAAATCTGAACAGCATTGAATTTCGATTTCCTTTATTTGCATCTGATTAAATACCGATTCTATATATATGCAGAAAATCGAAGAAAATATTTCTTCCAATGAAAATTTTATATTAGTTTCAATACCAGTCGTAATGCTCGAAATTAGATATTTCTAGATAAAATTGTCTTCTATATAAAGTTTTATTATTAATAATTGTGTACAATTAGAAGCTCAAAAAATTAAGCTATGAAAATTTATTACAATTATGCGTGCAGTCGATAAAGTTATTCGTTGTTGGTAGCGAGTTTTACACTCTTTAAATACTCTCAATACTGTTTGCGAAGATTGGCTTTGGAACTTGTAAAGCCAAATTTCTACTATCATGTTGCCATGTAAATATTTTTATAACAACATAGAACAAATCACATGAAATTTAATATATTTATGATTGCATGCAATTTTAATCAAAGCAAAACGACATGAAAAACATGAAACTCAAAACCCTGATCATGGATAAGTTCTCGTATTTTTTTAAGATCATGTCACACATATTCACAAAGATTTCTCCAAATTAGGACAATAATTTCAATTATTATATAACCGAGTATTTAATTTCTACTATCATGTTGCCATGTAAATATTTTTATAACAACATAGAACAAATCACATGAAATTTAATATATTTATGATTGCATGCAATTTTAATCAAAGCAAAACGACATGAAAAACATGAAACTCAAAACCCTGATCATGGATAAGTTCTCGTATTTTTTTAAGATCATGTCACACATATTCACAAAGATTTCTCCAAATTAGGACAATAATTTCAATTATTATATAACCGAGTATTTAATTATTTCAATGGAGGCAGTTCAAGCTCAGATAAACAGAAAAGGCCACTTAATTTTTGAATGCACGGCATATTTTACTGGAAGAAAAATGACGTGACATCGCAATATAAATTAAAACAGCTATTGCATGCCAAATCAAATGTATTTAAAATGCGACTATGATGTTAAGCGATTGTACATACAAACTAGCTGAACAGTCATTGGAGAGTGGCGATTTCAAATTTCATTCAACTAAGTATTTAAGAATATAGAAAAGGTAAGATGCCCATTAAATCTGTTTTCGGATCATACGTCATCAGATGTATTAAAAAAAATCCGAGGAGAGAAAGCTGTTTTAGCCAGTTGACGCAAGACAACAGCTCAGATGTCATCCGCCTCGGCTGATTATTACTCAAAATATGAAGACAATTCTTTAAACAGATTCAAAACGTTTTGATAATGATCTAACATCTTGAATTATATTTAAAGTACAAATAAAATCTATAGTTCGAATTAATGACATAAAGTTCATATTTTACTAATGCAGAAATATAAAAATATTTAAAATCTGGACATTAAAATTAAAAGGTTTTAACTTCATAAATTTATTTAAAAGTTTAGTTGAAAATTTCGCGTATGTTCTTAAAGAATTTGAATGTAGAAGTAGAGCTATCAGCCAAAACACTTTATCACGAAGAGACAGATCAAATTAAATTTAATTAAATTTTGTAATATTTGAAAATGCGTATATCTTAAATTTAAGGAAATTACTTTAAAAAGCTTATCTTAGATTTTAAAACATGAGCAAACAGAATTTCCATTCAAACAAAAAGAAAAAAGGTCCAGACATATAACATAGTTTTCTGCTTTTACACATAATTTTTTATAAATATTTTGCAACTATTAACAAAAAAGATTCTAATAAAATTAAATAAAACACCTTGTGCTTTATTTTATGCAGTTTGTTTCCTAATTACATTGTGATCATTTATTTAGAAAACTTCAGAAGTTTTTTTCATAGTGATTAGTTACATAAAAAAAGAACCAAAAAAAATTCTGTTTATTTGGTAACACGATTTTTTTTTTTGTACCAATCTGATTGCACATGACATGCGGGTTTCATACATAAAAAGTTTTTATCTATCAATTCTGCTTCATGAGGTTCAATGAAACATAATTATAAAATATTTAATAACAAATTATTCCTCCAACAGAAGAATCACATAAAACAGGAATTAAAATAATATTCTACTTCCCAAAGCACAGTGAAGCTAAACTATAAAATATAGAATAAACTATTCCTCGAACAGAAAAATCATAAAAAAACAGAAAAGGAAATAATATTTTACTTCTTAAAGGGACAATAAAACTAAATTATAAAAAATTAAGAACAAATTATTCTTCGAACAGAAGAATCATATGAAACAGTAAAAGGAATAATATTAATACTGTTCTTACCCATAAAATCGTATGATGAATTTTTTTTAAATTGATGCCATAGCTTTTGTCATGGAAAGATTTTATATGATTAATGATTCGTAATTAAGACTCATGAACATTGATGGTATTTATGCGAATTAAAAAATAAACTATATCGTAGTTTAGTAAGAGAAGAACATGAAATTTTTTTCCTTGTACTTATTTGTTAGCAGAGCTAACAATATGATTGAACAGAGGCCTAACAGAGAGATTATAGTTGTTTGAAGAAAAAAGCTATTGAATCTTTAGACATGGAAATCATCTTCCTTCGATGCATATAAAGTAAGGATAATGAAAGTTCTTGATTAGGATAACCATTGTTTTGCATATCATAAAAAAAGCCCATAATAAGTGAAAAAAAATTAAAAGCTGGAATTTTTTCGCAACTGAACTCACATAACTCATAAACGATCCTTATTTTGTGGATTCCATGAACGAGACAGAACGAAATGAATGGATCTCATTTTTCCTTGTTACCAAAAATTTCTGGGCAACTGCAAGGGTGAAAACTATATTGATTTACCTACGTGTAATCTTAACAGATTCAGATTTTGGTTGTAATATGAGCATAGAGATTCATTATCCATATAGCCATTAGGGAGTACGGAATGATTTTCTTTAAAATCTTCACAGTACTAAAGAAGATGAATGACTTCACCAGAACATATATAATGGAAATCAAATACCAGGACAGATGGTATACTCATTTCATATGATGGCAGATTACTGTTGGAATATCCAAAGCGGCAGAGTAAACAAAGTTTATTCAAGATTTCAAAAAAATTCAAGAATTCAAAATTCGGAATGAAAAACAGAATATGCTTCCTTTAGTTCTTCTTTGATTCTTCTCATTGCTTATTTTTATTTGAGTGTAGTAGATTTAAAGGAGTGTTGTGTTTCTTTTTCAATAAGTACAATTATAGTACATAATTTAATAAGGAAAAGTATTTTAATTTAATGCTTATGCACTAAATTTAATGAGTTAGGAAAGAAAATTTGTGTCATACCTTACATAAAAGAGCTGATGAGTACAAACCAAAAATCAATACATTTTCAGCAAATGAAATAAACATAAAATTAATTAGAATATACAGACGCCAAATGCTATCTAATGTTGGAAAGATGATTCAAGTATACAAGTATAAGATTACTAACAGAATTTAGATACATAAAAAAAATGACAAGTGAGAATTATTCCGAATTTTCATATATAATAACACTTTAATTTATATTTTTAGAAGAATTAATATGCTAGCAATAAATTGAAATTACCTCCCCTCCCCATTATTGCAATTGTTTCAAAAAACTGCAGAGAGTGATTAATACAGAGGAAATTGAACTAAATCTAAGTTTTTAGTTCAAAATTGTAGTTAATTCAAATTTCTTCCCTTTTTATTTGGAATTTCCTATTAGTAATCTATAATTGGAATTTATTTTGATTATTTTGAAGGCAATACTAAACACTAATAAATTATTTGCACTTATTATCTATTTTCGTTAGTTTTATAAGTTCACATCAGGTGGCCTCATTGATAAGTGAATTTTTTTTTCTTTTCTTTTTCATTTATAATAAATCTGAAGAATTTATTCATGTACAATACATTCTATTAAAAAAGACAATAAAATTTTTTTAATATCCTTAAAACTTTATTACGTTAGATGTGAAATGCGCTGCATATTTTACTGCTTAATTGTACTCAAAGTTGTCTCATAATTAAAATTAATTATTTATAAAATTACCTTGAAATTTTAAATTTTTAAACTGTTAATATATATTTATTATTCATATATAATTTATTATTATTGTTAAATTTTAAAAATAATATTTTATTTTCATGTTAAAACATTTTTTAAATTCGAATTTTATTATGATTACATTCGAGCTATCAAGATTCGAATTATCCAAGTTCACCTTATGACAACCTTCAACCAATAGATTAGACTTGAAAGGAAAATTATTTTTTTACATTTGTATCTGATTATATAAAAAAATTAGAGCTCAAACTTATAGCGATTTACACTTCCAAAAACACTAAGAGAAACTAAGAGTTGGGAAAAAAACACCAGATGGTGGTTGTTTTTATCGCACCTCCATCCTTAGAAAATCCTTTCTTCCGGCACACAAAATGAATTAAACCGTTTCTATGGTTATGAGAAACAAACTGAAAATATGAACGGCGGGATGCTTTTCTTGAAGAGCAGATGGAGAAGTATGTTATACTTTTTAAAACTTTTTTTCCAAAGCGCGGCGTGGGATGGACGTTTTTCGCCCACGTCCATCTAGTATCGATGTCGATAAGCACTCCAGCCGATTGCGAAAATGATGCCTGAAACGGCGATGAAAGGTGTTTTTTAAGATCTGCAACATATTTGTTTATGACGATATTAATAAAATTGAATTGTCGCCTACTCATCCTTATCATCGAACCGGAAATATTATAAAAGGATTTTTTTTTCGGAATTCTATAGTATTTTCTATAAAATACCCGCGTTATAGAAAAATTGATTATTTAAAAATTCCATGATCGTAAACAAATTGTTTCTGGAGAGTGTTTGGGAAAGATTAGAATAAAAACAAGTCAACTAATTTTAGCAACCTAAAATTAGAATTAATTTTTGATATCAGAAAAAAAAAATCAAACCATAATGTAATGTATGAAATTGTTCTTCACAATAAAATATTTTAATATAACCAATTACTTTTTTAATGACTAAGTGACATGAATAAAGTCTGAATTTTATCAGGGTTTTTTTTTCCCCCTTCGCTATCGCGTTAATAAAACATATAAAATGACTTCGCTTAATTTTTCTTTATTGTTGCAGGATAGCTTCACAAATCTATATAATGTGATAAAAAAGACAGCGTTTAGCTTACAGCAAAATTAAAGAACAATTGCAGAACATTAGCGAAATGAATTGAAACTAGGATTTTCATAAGAAATAGCACAACCAGGTAATGGGAATCGGATATTTTTTTGCTAGAAATATCAAATTTGCAAATTTAATATATGTAATATAACAACAAAAATTTCCGCCATTAAATTTTAACAAAGCATAAATACAAGGCATATTTAAAATATAAGAATCATTTAACTTGCATTAAATGTGACAAGAAACATAAATAAAATTTAACTATAGAACTAAAATGACTTCTCTTAAATTAATAATTTTTAGTATACACCAAAATAATAATTAAAAAACATCGAATTACATAATATTTATAAAAGGCTTTCGAAACTGATTTTCATATGCCATATTACAATCAAGTATGGAAGTCATGTTTTTTTATGGAAATAATGCACTTATTTTCAATTGATCTGCAAGCAATTAATCAATTAAAACAAAATTTTGCACATTAAGGTTGATAAAGTACAATTTACAAAATGCATTAAAAAAGCACACTAACTTGAACTCCAATAATTGGAAGAGGACTTTCAAATATACTATGTATAAAACAGCTAAATATTTGCAATGAAGTAAGTCTGTTACAAAGTACACATTTTGAAAGAATGTACAGAACAAAATGTTTTTTTTTTTTTTTTTTTTTTGGCATTATAATAGAATAAATCTAGCAACAGTCACATTAAGTCTTAAAAAATCATGGTCAGAATTCCTTGAAAAGAATCAGGGGTGTTTGTGGGACCCCAAAAAATCCCCGGAAACTTTTACGGACTTACTACCGGCATTTTGGAGTTTCGAGAAGGGGGGGGGGAGAAATGAAAAATTACAATTATGAAGTATTGAATGACCTAATTATAAAAGTTCAATGAATTACTTTTTTTGCAAAATTAATAACCATAAATTTTCAAACATATAAACTACTACATTTTATGCAAATCTTTTAAATTACCTGAATTAATTCTTTTAAAAAAAATTATCTAATTTCTGCTGCTTTTTTTTTATTTTCTGATGTTTGTGGGCTTGTCTTTCTTTTGTGGTGAACTTCATAATTGCAGGAAGGTTGACTTTTATTTTCCTCATTTACAGTTGAAGAAATTTCCTCGAGAACTGCACATGCAGAGGTAGAAGCAGTTTGCTTTTCTGCTAATGTAGAAGGTTTTTCAGAGATTTTTATAGGTGACTCATCTGAAATACATGTTTTTAAGTCCTCTTGATATGTTTTCCAACTTCTGTTCATATTCAGTAAGAGATCTTTGTGAATTGGATCAGTCATTGGATTTTTTGAGCCATATTTTTCACATGAGGTTTCTTTAGAAGCCATTAAATCATATTTAATAGTCTGCACTGCATCTAGGGAATCAATCTTAAGAGAGGTTCTATAGTCAGTGACAAGTGTATCCATTAAGTTGAATGCACTTTCCACTAATGGGCCATGGAAGCAGCTAAGGCAGGCTTTGACCAATTTAGCCAATGTAGGATACTTATAATCATTTGTGAAATCATCTTTTAAATTAAAAACTTTAGACCAATATTTATCAATTGTACACTTGACTTGATTTCCACTTTCATCAGATGTGTAGAGCATTTCTTTTTTGATATCAATATCACTCTGGTATAACCTTATTTCAGCTTCTACTTTTGACTTTTCATTATCACTAAAAATATGGGACATAAAAGATGATAATTTTTCAAAAGCTAATATTGTACTGGTTTTACCTCTTAGCTCTGGATCTAATGCTGTAAAACTAATTAGATATGAATTTTTAAGGGGTAATTTCTGTTTCATATGCTGAAATTTCTAAATGAAATTCTCTTGCGTACATAAATAAAAAAATATTTCAATAAGCGAAACGAAAAATTTACACGTGCATCAATAAATGAAACGAAAATTTTACACAGCGAAGAAAAAAAAGTTCCGAAGCGATCAATGACAAATAGCTAATACGGCGAAAAATCCCCCTTCTCTACTTATTGGCGCCACGCCAGTAGAGATAAGACCTTTGAACCCAGAGTCACGTTATCGCACATCTGGTCGAACGAAATCTCCCCCTTTTTTTTCTGCCGCGCCTACTTGCCGAAAAGAATCCAGAAGAGAATGTCCGAGAACCGGGGGAATGAGTCATAACACGCAATAAGGAAAGAACAAAAAAGAAGTTTTTTCCCCCTTTTCACGCATTATCACTGCCTTTGGAGAAAGAAAGGAAAAGTTTTCACCACACACACTGACCTTGCGTTTTCTACTTTAAAAGCAAACAAAATTACCCAGATCAAAATAAATAATTCATTATTATTCCTACTTCCTTTTGAACGACGATCCCCGGAATTTCCGGGGATCGAAGTTCAAAATCCCCGGAATTCCGGGGTTTCCCCGGAGCACAAACACCCCTGAAGAATAAACATTCATGGATGAAAACGCTCTGCAAATTATGAATACACCATTGTGATTATTACACAGCTAAACAAATAACTGAATGCTTAGGGTTTGTTATATCTATTCCTATAATTATATTTATGTGTAATAATAGTTTGAAATCTTCGAGACAGTACTTGGTAATAATTATGCAACGTCGCAGAACTACTGATCATGAATTCGAAATTTTTATGTGATTGGCATAAAACACATTTTTTATATGTGTTCATGTCAAAATCAGATGAGTGAAACAAAAAGGATAATAGCAATAACAAAAGGTGTTCTGTTTGCCACATTTTTCCGATCTGATTTTATACACTTCACATTAGGCTTATTCATTAGTTGACAATATAGGATTAACGGAATTCAAGTTTACTCAAGAGTTTATTTCAACAAAAAGCATTATTAGAAAATTGCAACAGACTTTCAGTAATCGGGCCTGTTTAGAGGACGAGTTGGGAGCATTAAAGAGAAAACAGGCCACTTTCAATGATCTTGGAGTGACATAGGCAAAAGGAGTTTGAATTCCACTTTTTATGTTTATTATATTGTTACAAAAAATACTCTAAAATCCATGAGGCAAGTTGTACGGTGAAAAGTCGAACAGCGCCAATAAGAAGTAAAGACGCTTTATTCTATTCGAAATTACGAATGCACAGAACAAAATGCAGAGAAAATATACACAAGAATAACACTTGCAATAAACAGCAATAAATCACTATTAAAAACCGCAACAGCACAAGGCACTCAGAGAAAACACCACTACTTTCTCTCGACTTGACTACTCTTGTATCTTGGTCATTAATAATTTCAGTGGCAACGCTAAGAAATTTCTAATCGAAATCTCACCAAAATTCCAGCAGTTTCTGGGACTTCTATGTTTGCCACCAAATGGTTCCTAAGACGTGCAATTAGCAAACATAAAAATATCAGTAAAAGTATCTTCATTCCCATGAAAGTAAGTGCGCAGGGAAATAACATTACAGATTCGTCAAAATATATAACAAAACTTTCAACATTTTGTAAATAAATATATGTTTTGCTATATTTTAATATTTTATTAATCTGATACTTTCATTAATATGACAATTTTCTTGTCAGAAAATCTACTCTACGTATAGGAGAATTTCTTAGACATTCGTAAAACACCATGATTATATATCAACGAGTAACTGCCAAATGCCTATCTAGCAAACAAATGCCGGTTCACGTCTCACTTGTCAAGTTAAATCTACATCCCACAGTGATAAACATAAGGACATATAACTCCTTTAAGCACAAAAACACCACAAGAAAGCGCATTTTCTCATAAATAAATGAAATCATAATATTGCACAGCATAAATTTCTAAACCAGCATAATCACGAAAGGTTAAATATGCATGGTATCTTTATCTCAATTCGGCGTATTTAACTATGCGTAACGTAACTGTAAATGACAACAAGGGACAAATCAATCAACAACAGGTTTGCGCAATAACGGATCTATCAACAAATCAAACCAATTGTAGGTCTACATCATCCGATTATGTTTCAAATACCGCAAAGAATTATTTCTCAGCTTCAACGGATCGTATAATGTATAAAATGGGAAACAAAATCAACAATGAATTTACAAATTAATACTTCAGAAATTCATCACTGATAATTAAATTTACAACAATACACAGGAACTAATTTCATTGTTAATTGGCCACTATTAATGATCATCAGGTCCATCGGGAATATTAGTTGTGTTTAATTTTAATTAAATCTATTATGGATAATTTGATGCTCATAATTCTTTCAACAAAGTACTTTTAAGCATTGCATTTGATAAACCCTAAAGCTTTTAGTTTTATTAGTTCCACACTTGCTCTATTAATTGTGTAAATGAGGAAGTATTCCTTAAGCAGTCGTGACCAATGGCATCATAGTGCTATTAAAAATATAACCTGCATAAAACGTCTTTAATTACACGTAGTCTTTTGCGGTACTGGGCTTGTTAATTGGCCCAGGTTAATTTGGTTAATTTTCAAACATTCATTTTTTGGTTACATTTGTATATTGCATGTGAGTAAGCAGATAACAAATAGAATCCTTCCTCCTGAGCTTTCAACGATGAGATAAAATCACACAATTAAATGAATGGTGAAACAATCAAGACGATTTGAGTTTCATCACAACGATGAAATGTATAATCAAAAATCATTAAATAAAAAATCTTTTTAAAAAAATTATTAAAATTCAAACGAAAAATTGCTGGATAAAAAAAATAACTGTAAAATGACGTAAAAAATTCTTTTGATGCAATAGTATTTTTTATATTCATTTTGCAACTGATTCATTTAATGCAGTAGTATTTTTGATAATTTCGCTTATTTTATAAGTAAGAATTTCAATCAAAATAATAAAAAAAATCGTTTGAAGATGCATGTTGTCTTCAAAATTTATTTTTGCCAAATTTGGACATTCTATTTCAAACATTCAGACCTGAAAAACGCCAACACATATACATTTTCCATTATTATTAATAGAGATTCATTCATTAATTTCATTATTCAGTTAAAATTATGTTGCAATAAAAGTTGACACCATTCGCTAATCTCTAGCTAATATTCTTCAAAGACATCATATTAAATTAGTAACACTTTCAACTTATGAAATTAGCTCCAAATCTGCCATGCATAGCTGCCTAACAATTAAATGGTAACAGGTTTAGTTTAGTTAAATTTCCCCGTTTACAAGGAGTAGAAAGTTTATTTTGGGACGGACCTCGTAATGTTTTTTAAAACTGTAGTTAGAAGTCAAAAACGACACTTGACCTGGCAACCCCCAAAACTTACATGTCATGCCTGCCAGCTTTGAGGCGAAGCAATATAACGTCATTGAGTGAGTTAAAAATATTTTAACTGATGGGCTTGAAGAACAGGATTCTGATTAAATATTGCTAACGTCATTTAATTGGGGTGAAATTACAAAGCTTGTTTAGGTTGGTAAATTTTGATAATTAAACTTCAAGTTAAAATAGGGGCAGAAAGATTGAGCTGGTAAATGATTTCCGACAATCGACTTCTTGACAATTGGTCATAGAAGACACAGCAGCCTTCCCGAAGAAAGACGGAAATAGGAACCAAAGCGATGAATCAAATGACCGCAAATAAATTTCAGAAAAATAAAATGGATATAAAATAAAAAAATAGATAAAAAAAGTTTTAAATGTGAAAAACAAAATGTACAATGAAACTAAAATTTACACATTTAATTTTTATTCCTACAATAATGAAAGCGTGTATGTGCTTATTGATTATTTGATTCAGAACAGCCAAATTTGGTACATATAGAATTAGGAGGGGTCACAAAGGGTACTTACAAGCGACTTTTTAAAAATTTTAATTAATTAAAAAGTAAGAGGAATTTCGGAATTATCCCACAATAGCTTCCGAAAATAATACAGCTTAAAAATTATTTTTACATCATTTTATGATATATATAAATGTCACCTCAATTACATCAATTTTGCCGCATATTTTTTCTATTTTCTATTCTCAATTTTTTAAAAATATTTTAAGCATATCTTACAACAATACATTTCACTGCTGAAGTGAAATTCGAATCATTTTCATAACTGCGGCTAATATAACATCCTCATTCTACTTCATTGTTGAAAATAAAAATATGAAGATATTCGATGTATTATGAGGAATAGACTTAGGTAAAAGATATGCTTATAGAAAAAATTTTGAAATCTAATTGCACTAAAAATAAACTTCAGAATAAGCAATAGTATAAAATTTTCATTAATTTAAATTATTACTTATTTTTAAATACTGTTTCTCTTTCCTGTGATATAATCGGATGCATAGCACAATGAACAAAACAATGTAAGGTTTCTAAAATAGCAATGAGTCACGTATCTATAAAAAAAAATACTTTGTTTAAAAATACTTTGCTGTGAAAAGCATTAAGATACAATTAACATTTAATTAAAATTTTCAGCAATCTTAATTTTAATTTAATTTTTAGTAACTAGTCAAGAATAAAAATAACATGTAAAAGTAACCTGTAATAAATTATCGATTTTTCACTCGAAGACGAAACAAAGTTCTACGAAGTCTGCTTTAAATAGCAATCAAGTCGAGCATTTTCAATATCGGTCCACAAATCAAATCCAAAAAATTAAAATTTCTTTACAAGTCATTAATAAATTCGATAAAACCAAGTTTCCTAAAGGCAGCACCCCCATATAATTGATAAAAATCGCAAATTACAACTGATCTCATTAATGGCATCATATCATTCTAATTTTTGGAAGTCATGTAAACATTTCGATTTTTAGTAACTTGTTCTCTACATTTATACTATTACTATAATATCCATTAGCAGAAATTCCATCCAATTTCAAAATATTTCAGCTCTTATTTATAGTCTCATTAGAAAAACGGAAACAAAATATCTAAATTTCGCGTAAAATTTACGGAAACCCGCCCTCTTTTTCACTTCAAATAATGTATAATCAAATCAATGGAATTATAATTTCACCACCCAAAATACATTTACACTGAGAATCGAACTGATGTTTAGCTCGAGGGTAGCAATTTTGAAGCAGTGAGCCAAATGATGAACTATTCAATGAACAGAATTCGGCTCCGGGCAGAAACATCCTCCCACGCACAGAAGCAATCGATAGCGGATGCAAGGGCGTCCCCTGCCACTCCATTGGTTGATACGCCAGCTCCATAATCCTTCCCACACGAGGACCATTATGCTTGGTGAAAGCAGCAAATGGCAAAAGCCTCAAGTATAATCGCCGCAAGAATTTCAACCCATTATTCGTTACTTAAATAGATGGGGAAGAGCAGGGGGTTTCTGGTGGAGCACAGAACTTATTCCGGTAGTAAGTAGTGGATACAATAAATAAAGAAATAATGCGACGAATCGGAAGATATGGCCTCAAGAGGTTGTCTATTTTTGTCGTGTTAAATGTAGGAATACGATTTGTACTTTAAATATGGCGGAAATGTGATATTTAAATGATAGGAGATACCATGATAGATCGATAAATTATTTACATTGATAAATTATATAACCGGCTTATTAATTTTCGATTAAATATTGAAAGACTATGAGTAAAATAAGTGAGTGGAAAAAAACAGACGTAATCAATATTCATGTCTAAATAATAATTCAAGAATGTGATTGGTTGTAAGGTGGAGAATTCGATTATTTTGACAAATAGGCAAGGATGGTTGGCAAATAGATGCTTCTTTGAGATAAAAATTTTATTCTACTATTTGTGAGAATATTTTATTAAATTTTACTTATATTTATAAGACATATAATCGCAAATATTATCTTTTCTTTTTTTAGTTTCGGAGGAATGTATATAGTATACCTACTTTTACCGAAGGGGTCGTTTTGACCGTTCGATTAAATAGTGTAGAGAATACCTACGTTTATATTTACATATGTAACGGCTTGATAGTGACGCACATAGATATCGGTATAGAAATATAGAAATAAGTATGTGCTAGTAAAATGTGTATATGTTACCGTTAAAGTATATAATGCAGTTATTTCATAGAATACCTAGTTATTCCATGAAATAACTGATCGTGTCCGTTAAAGTGTGTAATATGTTATTAATTTGACACTTTAACTAGTTATTCTATAAATTAACTAATGAGAGACAGTTAAAGTGTAAAATAAACACTTTATCTAAAATGAAATTAAACTAATGATAGACAATTAAAATGAAAAAGAAGCAATTTATCTAATTTATGCAGCGTATAAATGGTATTTATGGAAACGTACCATAAAATCATTTGTTACAACAAGGATTACTAAAATGACACTTGGAATTACAAAGAACATTATTTCTAAAACAAAAACATTTTTTGTTGACACACTGGGTTTTACACGAACATTTTTTAAATCCCTGACCAGTACCTAAACTTTGAGCTGTAGTTCATAAATGCAGTAGGGGTGGAAGGTAAATGTATTTGTCGTGCGAGATATATGATATAGATTATTTTACACTTTAACGGGCAGCAGATCGTTATTCTATGAATTAACTAGTTAAACCATGGAATACAAGAGAGTTTTACACTTTAACGGACACGATCAGTTATTTCATGGAATACCTAGGTATTCTATAAAATAACGGATTTCATACTTTAACGGTAACATATATAAGAAACAAGAAGACAAAGCAGAAAATCGGTCAGATAGAAACTATTACAGGTTGTTAGTAAGAAGACGTGCGTGTCAGTGTTTTGGTAGAAGAATAGATGGTCTTGAAGACCTAGTTTAGAAAATAAACACTTTTTTTAGAAAATAAACACAGAAGAACTGCCTTTTCATCGCACCATATCACCTCAACAAATATATTGAAAATATAAAAGATTTTTCTACTTTAACTTCATAATAGATAGGTCAATTTATATTTTTTCCAATTAAATACCGCAAGTAGGTACATGCCAACTCATATTTGGTAAAATAGGTATATGCCAACTCATGGAAAAACCAGTGTTATATTTAGATTATGTATGGAATAACCTAATCTGCTACAATTAGAAACTCGAAAATATCTTAGAAATTCTGAGCTTCTTCCAACCACTTTGAAAGCTATCGTCACTTATAATGCATAAAAACCATACATTAAAAATTAAATTTGGTTGAAATCTTCTGGTCTGTACTCTTTCGGATTGCTAATGGATACCAAGCCCTAATCTGGCATCCATTGGCGATATGGAAAGTTAGCTGCTAATGGACTTTGAACGTTTTTGATATGGGACCTTTCTGTACAGTGAACGATGATATCTCGAAATATATATAGAAGAAACAACAGAACAAAGCTATACTAAAATATAAAGAAAAACGTTATGAAATTCGCAATACGGCTCAAATGAAATACAGCATTGCATATAAAAGTTCTTAAACTGTAATATTATTCCTTTTAACTTAAAGTGTTAAAAATGGTTTTTAGATACATATTTTCCGCAGTCACATCCAATAATAACAAACAAAGACATTTTTTTTTTTTTTTTTTTTTTTACAAATTAATAAAAATCAAACACAGATTAAAATTATCTGTACTTAATAATGATAACATTTGGTAATTTTCTGATTAAAAAAAGATATCTACTAAAAGATTACATCAATGACAAAATATTAAAATTTTCCAACAACAGAACAACAATATCCGGTATTTCATTCGCAGAAATCCGGTGGAAATGATTAAACGGAAGTGTTTCTCTTTTCAAATCAAAAACATAAAAGAAATTGCATAATTTCTACTCCATTCAATAAATGTTTACTCCACGTACATATATGTTTACAAACAAGGGGGGGAGATGCGTCATATTTTATTTTTGCTACAATTTCCGGATTCAATAGTCATCGGAATCATCGATTTAGTCATATTTCAGAATTACAACGATACCTACTACTCAGTAAATTCATTTATTTAATGTTATTTAAAATTAATGAAATCTCTAATCCGAAAGAAAAAGGAGCAAAATAATAATGTTATCTTGATTCGTCTATCTTTATATTATCTTCAAAAATTGAATTTAAATCATATAGTAAAGAAAAAGTTTTTAAACGAAACGAAATAAAATGTTTTTAATACCATTACAACGAGCATGCGCACAAGTGCAGTAGATAAAACAGTTAAAATTGCGTGGAAATAGCGGTGTCATTGAAAAACTTTTTAAATTTTAAAATGAAGTAAAAATGTTTTATACACAGTAATATGCCTCAAAGTTATTGCAACAAGAAATTAAAATTGATTAATTTTTAATTAAAAATCTAATAAAGTTTCTCAAAACTCTTTTTTAAATTAAAACAATAGCAATTTGAATGCGAATTTATGCCATTTTAAATCCAACCATCTACCCTATTTTCTTAGCGCGGAAACAATTAACTATCAGTACAAGCACAAGCGACTGAAAAATGACAATCGATATTTACTCTTTTATCACAGTTTACAAGTGCGGCAATGCGAAAATAAGCGGACGACTCGATCGTTCGGCTCATAAGTGTTATATTCGGCTTGCAAGTATATATGCCTCAAAAGTAGAAATCGCAAACTATAATATCTGGAGACCTGGGAGAGGAGGCCTGAAAAAGAGGAAAGTCGTCACCACTTCTTTGGTCAATCTGGTAATGAAATTTCTATGAAAGTGAGAAATCTGATGAAAAAGTAAAAGTATATATATATATATATATATATATATATATATATATATTAATAATTATTTATTTATTTAATTGTTAAGATTAATTTCTAATCCAAAATGTAATTAAAAATTTTAAAGAAACAACAATATGCCAAATTAGGCAGCTCCAAGTCCTAGGTTAGGTATCGTTCAGTGCAGTCTTAGCTTCTAGGATTAACAGAGAACAATTTGTTTCATTTCTAACGGACTGCATGTTGCAATTTATAGGGTAGTAAACCAGTTTATAAGTTTAATTATGTTTAAAAGAAGGTATAAAAAAGTTCACAATGTCTGCATATGATGTAAGCATCTCTCGAAAGATTACACCACCAAACTAAGAGTTATTACATTTGGACAATCACTAACCACTTTGTAATGTGGACCACGGAAGCAGACCTAACCAGAACGCACTCTCACCTTCTGGGCAGGCCGACCGGTGCGGCCACCTAACCGCATCCCTTAGTTTTTCAATCAGAGATTTCAATCGTTGTAGAAAAAATAAAGGCAAAGGAAAGGGAACTAAATGAGTTCCGTTGGCACTTCCGCTTACTCCCATTGATGACATTAACAAACCTCGTTTTCAAATTATCATTTGACGCCGACAGCTGCCTGCCAATTTACTCCGGCTCAACACGCAAGCGCAATTTAGCCGTGAGAACCGGGGGGTGTTGGGAAGGAAGTAGGGGTCAGAGTGGCAGTAGCCTTTTTTTCGATGAAAACGGCCCATTCTAGCGAATGGCATCAGCTGAGGAGATGGGACGTGACACGCGTAGCAATGTCCAGCTCTCGTGGATGGAACAGGCAGGTGTGCTCGGACCATCTTCCATAAAAAAATCGTGAGAAACAGGAAAGATGGAGAAGACGTTAAGATTTCAATCGCATACTTAGTTAGGAATAATCAGATATTACGAACATTGAGTTAGATTTTAGTCTTCAGTTTTAATATAAGTTCTGTTGTTTCTAGCAGAAATTAATTAATACATAGAATATAATATTTCTCTTTAGACAGAAATGTCGAATTAATTTAAAGTAAATCTTTTCTAAATGTTATTAATAAATTTCATGCGGGCATTAAAGACAGAATATTGTTCTAAAGCCATTTTAAAACAATGAACACATGCACGGCCAGATTAAGTTTAATAGGAAAGTATGCGCAAAGCACGTTTTTAAAATATCTTTTTCTCTTCTCCAACTTCCAAAACCCAATTCATTTTATTAGTTTCATTTAATATGCATTTAAGCAGTTTTCAAGTACGAAATTTTTTTACGCCAAAATGGAAAAACGTTTAATTGTAGATCACTTTCAAGGAAGTTGGCTTCAGTACTTCGGGTGTCAATTAATTAAATTTAAAAATAATTTTTGACAAAATGATAAAAAGACGAAACAATTTTTAATGCAATCTAAGTGTATCAATACTAAGTTTGCAAGATAGTATAATGTGTGAATCAAAAGGCCATCCCCCTCAAAAAAAAAAAAAAAAAAAAAAAAAAAAAAAAAAAGCACAATAATCCATAGCTAAGTCTGAAAACAAAGCAAAAGAAAGAATAATAATAATAATATTCTGAAATATGAAGTTTGAGTACGGTTGTTGTAAATTGAAAGAAATCACAGAATTAAATCTCGGGGCTTCTAGACAATTGTCTACTATGTCTCTCAAACTGGTCCTGAACACATAAACAGAAAATGGAAACAATTTTCCATATGAACAAAGATATAACAAAAGATATTATATATATATATATATATATAAATGATTCTTTCCTTTACAATTTATGAAACTATCTAATAAACAATTGTAAGTAAATCTGTCGATAATCTAGCGGCAATTTTTATACATAACAAGCTACAAAATATAAAATTAGTTAAATCTATTATAAAATTAGCGAAGTCATTTTGATGAAATACATCTTTATCAAAACAGGGAAAAAGAAGTAAATTCAATACTAATTTTTAAACATCTTAGAATTACATATTTTTATCTTTTAACAATAATATATACATCTCTCTGCTACCAAAAAAAAAAAAAAATGTTAATTGTAGAAATAGATGTTTCAATTTAGAATAGCCTGTAATAAGTGATGAAAAATAATGTTAGCTCGTTCATGCAATTTCAAGTAATTTAAATGTACTTCTAGTAATGAATGTGTTTATAATTTCTTATTACTAGCAGAAATGCCAAATTATATAGCAAGAGATGAAGCAAGCTAGGATCACTATGTAATCACCCACCCACCCCAAAAAAAATCACACAATGACAATTTGGGCTTGGTGAGCGAACCAAACAGTGCGTTGTAATCCTCTTGTAAACTTTAAAATGACAATATCTGGGGGGGGAGAAACTTTTAGTTGTTCCTTTTCTAAACTAACTAGTCGATAAAATGCAAAGAACGAATATGAATGTGAATATTTAGTAACTACAACTCATTTCTACTGTGCAACGAACATTTCTTACAGACGAGATATCTCGTTCGAAGTTAAGGATATATTAAATAGCACACGCAAAATAAATGTTCAATCCAAACTATAGTATGAAATTTTTCTGTTGCTGTTAACAAATAAAATACCATTGGAATCTAAAGGTACCATCTCGTAATTGCCATTAGGAAACGTATTCGCGCCAAAGATGAAGTTTCATAAAAATCAGACTAAAGCTAACGAACCGCTTCTAAAGGAAAAATGAAGTAGTGTAAACAGTATTTATTAATAAATTAGTTTCCAACTCCTAAGAACAAGAAAGATGACTTGATACAAAATTCAACCACGTTGGAAAAAAAGAGCGAATACCAAATCAAAGCTGCTAACTCGCAAAGTAATGCAAGAGTGAAGAATAACACGGATAATAAAACAGCTACAAATTTCATTTACGAAGAAACAGACAAAAGTGAAAAATGGAATAAATTCAAGCACTCATGACATACGTCAAGTGTGCCATATCAATCTGATTTTGGAATTTATAGCACTGAATGGAAAGAGACATGCCAGCATAAAATGCGGAAGACAAACGGAGTCACCCTTGGCACATGTCCGTGATCATTTCTCTCAAATGAGTGACATGTTGCCTCGTTGAAATGTGGATAATTCATTTAAATGTAACATGAAGATATCTTTTTTTAAAAATTAACTTAGAGTTCAAAATTAAAACAGAAATAAATACTGCATTTTCGAGTAAATAATAAAAAAGTACCAACAAACTTGTAACTCTGTGATGATTAAAAATTCTTTAAAAAACAATTAAAATGCATATGGCAGTAGGGACGAGGGAAGACATCTTAAAAACATTTCCATAGGATAAAAAGGAAAAACATTTTATTTTTTTTTTCAAATGGTATCACAGTTTTTTTTAATGTAGCATCATTGCTTTCAAGACATAAAAAATGATATAAAAAACCGAAATCAATAAAAATGGATACGAAAATTATTATTATTATTTTTTTTTTTCCAAATTTCATTTATGGGAAAAAAAAAATCCAATAAAGCACATGAACTTTTCCATTCACCTCTCCGCGATCTTTGGTGGATGACTGTGGTTTCTCACAATGAAACGCTGTAAACCGAAAAATCTGCGTTAGAAACGTTGAGTGAGCTGTCATATTAAATCAGAGTTTCTGTGTTACATCTGAAGCGGGAATACAACCATTTAGGAGAAAAGTGACGTTTACACATAAAGTTAAAAGATAAATAAATTTAAAATAATTCCTCGTATTTAAAAAAAAAAAACCTACAAGTTTGATTGTTAAATTCCAAATCACAGACTGAGATGAATTCAAGCCAGACCTTTGATTCGAGAATGTAAAGCTAATAATTATAAACAATGCGTGTTTAATTGGTCATAACGAATTGGCATCTCAGCATCCGACTATACCGACATTCACATTCTGAACTCTGAACATCACTTGCTAGATTTTAAGGGCTTTGCAATTAACACATAAAAGAAGCCTTGACTGTTACAGATAATGTTGCCGAAAAGTCAAAATGAACATAAATTGATACATTCAAACATTTAATGCATCAATTTAGTATTATGAAACACAAAACTAATCAGACATAAATTTTCTCATGAAATTATTTTCAATTTATTTCAGATTATCAAGTTAAAAAATTATCCCAGAAGAACATTTAATGTCATTATACAATGAACCTTAATTTAGAGAAGGGGGGAAAAAAATCCTCTTTAACTTCGAATGAAAAAATGAAGATTGGAAGTTCGTATAACAAAAGTTCTCACAGAAATACGTCATTCCATTTTTAATTCAAAATTATGCAAAAATATTATCATTACAGGAATTTTTGTATAATGTTTGTTGAGAATAAAAATGTATAAGAAATAGAATAAAACTGAGGGGGCGGACGTTTTGCATCAAATTTTGATTTATTAATATTGAAAGTAAAGTTACAGAAATTCATCAGAATATCACTAGAATTCGGTTAAACAACGAAACAATAAGCTTTAATTAAAAAGAAAAAAAAATCCTCCTTTAATTTCGAATTTTAAAAAATAAAGATTGGAAGTTCGTATTACAAATGTTCTCTCAGAAATATTTTCATTTAATTTTTAATTAAAAAAAGCAAAAATCCTTATGGGAATTTCTGTATGATGTTTGCTGTTTGGTAAAAATTTATGAGGTGGGAAAAGCGGTTTGCACTAAAACAATGCTTAGCGTGCATTTTCTTAAAAATGAGATTAAATAAACATGGTTAGGTGTGCACTCATATCAAATTTAAAAAATTGTCTGTGAAGAGCGTTTAATGGCACGTTCATTCACTAAACATAAGGGTAAAATAACAGGAATTTTCACACAAATAATTATGATGAAACCAAAAAATCAAGGTGACCATCATTTCTACTGATTGATTCCCCCGGAATTTTGATTTTATTGTTTTTTTTAAATATAATGATAAACATATAAGATCTAGAATAGAAAAGTAAAATAATGAACTGGTTAGTTGATTTAAAATAAAATAATGAACTGGTTAGTTGATTTAAAATAAAATAATGAACTGGTTAGTTGATTTAAAATAAACAGCAGCTCAATATGAAGCAGAATTCATCATAAATTAGATGTAAGACAGTAGTACTTCAAAATTTAAAGAATTTCACACCTACGGTACTCTAGCAATCCTACATAGTCGAAATTACGGTGCCTGGAAATTTCAAATGTAAACATTCCGGATGGCTCCGTTTCTGGCTAGGCAAATAACTGAGTTTCATTGGTCGACAACGTTGTTTTAATCTACTAATTTTAAAAAATGCTAATTGTTAATTCAAATACGAATTATTAAAGTTAATCTCAAGTTTTTGATTTAATTTCCTTAACATTTCTCGATCACTCCGCATTGATTATTACCAATTTCCCGGTCCGCTGGCCATTCTGGAATCTATGAAAGGGTTATTTCATTTTTCACTTCTCATTAATAGAATCTCATGGTTAAATCATGCACGTATGTTTATTATTTTTTAATAATGTGAAGAAAATACGATCAGTCTTAAGCAGAAGTTCTCTCAGAATCATGTTTCATTTCATTCTTAATCAATGTAGGTAAGGTTATAATCATCACAAAAACTTTTATACAAATTCAATCTTCATAATGAAACCCAAGTATTGAGAGAAAAAAAAATTAACGAACAAATACAAACACACACATTTACAATAAGATAAAGAAAATACAGCTATTGATAATCAGAAGTTCTTCTCAGAATCTCATTGCATTTCATTCTTATTCAATGTAGGTAAGGTTATAATCATCACAAGAACTTACGCACAAATCCAATCCATAAAGAAACCAATACAAATTCAATCACCATAATGAAACCAAAATATTGAGAGAGAAAAAAATAACAAATACAAACACGCACATTTGCAACAAGATAAAGAAAATATAGCTATTGATAACCAGAAGTTCTCTCAGAATCTCATTTCATTTCATTCTTTTTCAATGTAGGTAAGGTTATAATCATCACAAGAACTTACGCACAAATCCAATCCATAAAGAAAACAATACAAATTCAATCACCATAATGAAACCAAAATATTGAGAGAGAAAAAAATAACAAACAAATACAAACACGCACATTTGCAACAAGATAAAGAAAATATAGCTATTGATAACCAGAAGTTCTCTCAGAATCTCATTTCATTTCATTCTTTTTCAATGTAGGTAAGGTTATAATCATCACAAGAACTTACGCACAAATCCAATCCATAAAGAAAACAATACAAATTCAATCACCATAATGAAACCAAAATATTGAGAGAGAGAGAAAATAACAAACAAATACAAACACGCACATTTGCAACAAGATAAAGAAAATATAGCTATTGATAACCAGAAGTTCTCTCAGAATCTCATTTCATTTCATTCTTTTTCAATGTAGGTAAGGTTATAATCATCACAAGAACTTACGCACAAATCCAATCCATAAAGAAAACAATACAAATTCAATCACCATAATGAAACCAAAATATTGAGAGAGAAAAAAATAACAAACAAATACAAACACGCACATTTGCAATAAGATAACGAAAATACAGCTATTGATAACCAGAAGTTCTCTCAGAATCACATTTCATTTCATTCTTTTTCAATGTAGGTAAGGTTATAATCATCACAAGAACTTACGCACAAATCCAATCCATAAAGAAAACAATACAAATTCAATCACCATAATGAAACCAAAATATTGAGAGAGAAAAAAATAACAAACAAACACAAACACGCACATTTGCAATAAGATAACGAAAATACAGCTATTGATAACCAGAAGTTCTCTCAGAATCTCATTTCATTTCATTCTTTTTCAAGGTAGGTAAGGCTATAATCATCTCAAGAACTTACGCACAAATCCAATCCATCAAGAAACCAAAGTATGAGATACGAATATTCAACACCTCAAACTTAGCGTCAATAAAATTCTTTCTGAATTGCTTAATTTGTATATAGAATAATCTTCAAAAGAACTTTCGAAAATATTGTCTAAGAAGAACGAAGAACGGAAGTACTCAAAGAAAATGAGATGATTAATATAAGAAACTCTTCACAATAAAACAGAGTAGTTTTCTTTTTTCTAATATATGAACAAGATGTAAGGAATGAACTACTCAAAACTCTACTTGATTTGTATACAAAAGTTCTCTCAGAATATCCTTTTATTTCATTTCTAATCAAAGTAGGTAAGGTTAAAATCATCACAAGAACTTTTGTATAAGTAATCAAAAGAAACCAAAGCACTGAAAGTGAATTAAATAAAGTATGAAGAAATATTTGACAACGAGTTCTGTATATCTAAAATCACTGAGGAAGATATTTGGAAATTTCACAAGCAGTTATTTATCCATTCGTACTTAAACAAAGTGAATGGTACAAATTTAATTAGATACCATTTGTTTCATGTTATAAAATTACTCACAGAATTTTATTTTATTTAATTTTTACTAAACTTAATGTAAGACTATAATAATCACAGTAACGTTACCGCCCATTTTCATAATTTAAGTGAAAAATTAAAGAAAAAATTTTATATAAAAAACTTAAAAGTGTTACAGAAGAAGGCCATTCGGAACACATTTGTTTCATTTAACAAATATCAAATATTCTTATTTGCTCTACGAACGCACTATATCTTCTAACACAAAACATCACGCAACTGAGCTGAACGCATAGCGGAAAACGATTAATTACAAAAGGTTTGTACTACAACACAGTTCCTTGCATTGTAATATATTATATATATATATATATATATATATATATATATTACGACTCAAATACGAATAAAAAAGAAAGTAATAAATATGATAATAAAATGATATCAGATGGAAAAAATTCCTTATAAAAATACTTCACACATTTTAACATTTAAATATGTTGTTACCAAGGTTATTTCAGCTGCGTTGGATTACGAATGTTGAAGAATTTGAAAGTAAAAGATAAAATATTATAGATATATATATACAAATATGTAGTTTTGAAGATGAGTGGCAGAAAAGAACACATATTTTGAGTTCATTTGTTTTTCCAGGAGATGACATTTGTACACGGGGATCTAAGGCAGAAGACGTCTGTTTGTATCAGAACACAATAGCAAAATTCTCAAATTGTAAATTTTTTACTAAGAGATTCTTAAATTTCGTTCCGATTATAATAAATGCGTCTGTTAAGTTCGGCGCATTTTGGCTTCTTTCCTCTCACTTGTGAATTTCCCGGGTTCTTTGATGTCTGTTCATTTTACCGACAGTTTGCCGGTAGCTCCCGATCGACGTCCACAGATGAGAGTGGTCCTATAATGAGTCAGAAGGCAGATTTACGGCCATATTTTTAAAGGTAATGGGCTGTCCAAATGGGGCTTTATAGGGATTTCTTTGACACGTGTCGATTTAGGAATGGGAATGCCATAGTCGATTTAGGTATCTTTGAAAGGTATGCCATAAGTATTGGGAATTTTTATCCCTTTGCTCGAAGCGTCAGAATTAAAGCGTCAGTAATATTTTAGAGCGCGTGTTGGAAATAAATAAGAAAGTGGGATTTAAATCAGGAAGTAAAAGAAAATATTAGAATAAAATAATAAGGGTAATTTAAGAAAAAATTAGGAAGATAATTAGAATATAAATTAAGAGGTATCATTACATACATATAAACACATATTATATATGACTCATATTTTATTATCATAAAATTTACATTCAGAAATAGCTTGGTTATGATTAATGCATCTCTACTCGGAAAATCTTAAAAAACTAGCGGTCAGTAGAATATCAATTCTTAGAGAATGTGTTACAAGAAGGAATGACGCAAAAAAGAAACATTTTCTAATTTTTTTGAAGTTTTAGGATTTTTATATAGATGATTCAAATAGATATTTCAGCCTTTATGGCAATAGTTACACGTCAACTGCATTCAATACTACTTACAGTTTATAATTTTTTTCCTAGTGAAATCAGGAACTTCCAAGACAACTAATATCTTTCCTCTACAGTGTTCTGAATAGAAGTACTTTAATTGAATCAGGGATTTAAAGGAAAAAAACTAATCCAAAACTGATTTCCCAGAAAAAAATAAACAGAGAGAGAAAAAAAATCAATTTTTTAACGAAATTTCAAAACGAAATTCTTCACTTTACAACTATCACTCGATTTATAGTGATTTTGGATTTTATTTTTTAAATACAGCTAATACTGAGTGTCATCATAATAACACATGTTTTGTGTATGCAGTGTTCGTTTTGATCTGCCAGCGCTTATCCCCTTCTTCAAACTGCAGACTCAATTGTAACAACTCAACAGAGACTAAAAACTTTCAAGTCGAATTTCTTTATTTCCACCAGAAAAGTTTCTTTCCTTACATCTGACCATTCATATTTACAACAAGGAAAATGAAAGCAAAACAAGAACGCAACACACTTTTTGTGACCAGAAAAGAATGGAAGACACAAGACAGTGACGATTGTCTAAGAACCAAGCCATCAGAGATGAGATTACAAAAGACATCGTCACGATGTGGCTTTATTTTCATTCGGCACAGATCCATGTCAGGGGAAGGATTACGTCAATCGCGCCTTGAATGAAAGCGGGCCTTCCTATGTTAATTGAGAATCCATTGATGCACGAGCGAGCATGCGTACTGGAGGAACTACAGTCTTGCTCCGTCGACGAAAACGGGCAAAGGGAAGAGGTGAAGAAACTCCTACTCCTACGATGCGAAAAAGGGAATCGTCGGTCCACGAGAGAAGCAAGAAAACAGACCAATTCGGAGTCAGTGGCGCATTTATTTACTTTCATTTCAATGGTAAACAATCCCAGTGTGAGATTCCATACAGAAAGATTTCTTAACCAGAACAGGTACACATGTTAACAGTTCTTCTTTCGGTTCTATAAAGAATTTATTTTCACCGATGGATTAAGTTCAAAATTCAAAAGTAAATGCAACACACAAAAAAGTCGGACTGCTTAAAATTTTAATTTTATATAAATTTGAAAACTCTATTTTTCAAAATATTAAAAGTATGAAATATTTCAAAACGATGAAATCTGGTATTTCATATAAGTAGTTATCAACAATTAATAAAAAAAAACGTTTCAATTTTTAAGAAGTTCAATAAATATAGTCTTTTTGATGTTTTAAAAATCATCCCTGAATATATATTTCATCATGGAATTCTTATACTTTAAATGTGTCGAATGGAATTCCATTTTTTTAGTAAATGCCTTGTTCACAATTAACGAAGGAAAATGCTAAAACCGCTAAAAGAACCCTAATAAAGCGACGATTAATGTTTTAAATTCAAAAGGAAGAAAGTACTATTGCATTTAAGAAAATTTCTGAGATATATTGCTGAAGACATTATGTGTCCCGACTCTAAATAACATATATATAAACGTAGGAGCAGATGAGGAAGGGAGGCATAGGTTTAGCCTCTTCGTCGCGCTAGCGCGTTCAAGTGAAACTTCTGCAGGGCGGACATAACGCGCTTCAAGAGTTCTTCTTAAACTTTTAAAACTTTTAAGCATTTAAACCGCTTTGCAAATGTTAACTTGTTTAAGTTTTTATTTTTGTTTCTTCTAATGCATCAAAAAACAAAGTGAAATAGAAATTCTAGCGGACAGGACAGGAAAAGGGGAGGAAAGAAAGGATTAATAAAAAAATTCCTGTTGGATTTCTCAATAATATTAAGTACAAAAATCAAACTATTAAATTAAATTTTAATTTTCAGCATGTCACTGAAATTTTACAAAATAATTATATTTCTTTTTTCGGTATAATTAAACATTCTTTTATCACGTTTGTTTTTCTGCTGTACTTATACTAAGGATCGTGAATTATTTATCTTAAATGTAATCGCGAGCAGAAAGATTCTTATATTAAATTAAACCTGCTATCATATATATATAATATAAAGACTGTCAATTAGAGGGAAATAGGAAATAATTGGAAATAAAATTTGCAAAGATATAATGAATTATAGATCGAACTGTCTGCACAAAAAATTTTATTCTATCTCCCATTCAACACATTTGGTTTATTTAATTTACTATTTCTTCCCTGATCTATTATAAGGAATACCAAGAAAAGTGCTGTATATGACGCACTTAAAATGATTTCGCCTATTCACAACTGTACTTCTGCAATGCAGTAGCAGTATTCAGCCATTACACCAAAATGGAATAAAGAGACGAAACAAGAAGCCGTAATTTCTATTGAAAATAATTCGATTTCAACATCAGAAAAGGATCAAAACAACAACATTTCTCGAAAATCTACCCACATCATTCTCGAAATACTACTGTTCATTAAGAAGCATCGTTGAGAAACACTTCCACCCACACTCGGGCATTTTTTTTTTTCTTTCTTTTTTTTTCCAGCGGGGTAAAAGCTGCATTTTCCCCCGGGGTCTTTTATTCGGGCCCACGCGAGACTCGATTTCAAAGGGGGAAATTAATCGCTCGGGTAATTCCTTCCTGCCCGCCTTTCAAAAGTATCCCACCCCCTCCATCTTCCATTTCTAAATAATCTTGTTTCATTAATGACAGGGGTCTTTTTCCTTCCCATGTTACGTCAAGTTCCCCCAATAACGGGAATCAAATAGAAAACTTTTAATGAGATGGGATGCTAAGAGACAGGGAGAGCAGCTCAAGTATGTTTAAAATTAGAATAATTGGACGGGAGGTTGCCTAAGATACAATGAACAAGGGAATGCCTTATTTGAAAACACAGACCAAAAAATAGCATGGGATTGATTCTTTAAAGTAATTATTTCAGCTACGTCAATAAAACTTAAAATTACAAATGCTTACATATCTTTGAGTATTAAAATACATTGAAAAGATAATACAGATATTATAACCTTACTTTAGACATTTAAAAAGAAATCATGAATTCGCATTTGTAGGTTTATTAATATGAACCATAGCGCGGTTCTAACGAGTTGATGTCTAGTCATTGAATCTGCGACAGACGAGAGTATTTGCTGAGGGGGAGAAAAATATGCGACGACTGGATTGTAGGTAAATAATAACATTATAATAAAAATGATTTTGTCATCTTCTCGCTATTGATTACCTTCAATTTTATGCCATGGAACAGCAAAATCTGACAAACTTCAATTCATGTCCATCTTTTAAATTGATCAAAACTGATACATCAGAAACCACACTATTATTACGTCGCGTCCACCATTTCTTCAGAGTTGGCCATATCAACAGTTTCGAAGTTCAGCTTGTTTTGGTTTTCTTTTCATCCAGCTTTTGCCGAAAGAAAATATCAATTTAAAAAATGCTTTCATGTAAAATCATTCACTTCACAAAAATGAAATCTTTGGTATTGTTTTAATACATAAATTATTTTATTAAAAAAATTGAAAAAATATTGATATGGGCTTTTTATTACTCTCATTTAAAAATAATTATTTTTTTAAATTAGTTTTTTTTACTCCTAAAAAACGTCGAATGTCTTTTTTATCTTTCCCAAAACAATTAAAAATTACCAAGAATAATATTTTAAGCACAGGAAAATTTTATCCAAATTGTTTAAATACAACCGATACATTTCTAACAATTATTTCAGCTTAAATGATGTTCAATATATGATTTACAGAAATAATTACATTGCAAATTTGAAATAACTATTTTCCAATCAATAAGACATACACATAAAATTATTGACAATACTTTTACACTGTTTTAGAAATCGTTTGATGAAAAACGTTAAAATTGAATGTATTTATATATCGATGGAATAAAAAAGTTTTTTATTTCAGAATAATTTTACAGCTAAAAATATACATTAGTGTTTCAAATCAATTTAACTAGTATATTTATACCAACTAGCTAACTCTATCCCTCTCTCGATTTACCAATATATAACAATTAAAAAAGCAAAATATTTCTTTCTAAATGACAAGTTTCTTTAATTTCGCAAATAATTGTTGCCAGATCTATCTTAGAAAAAAGATTTTTTTATTTTGCTATTGAATACACGGGATTTCTTAATACAGTCCTCTTTTAAAACTTATCTTTAAAGATGATAATATTTTGATACCAAATATCAAATATTGATTTAAATAAAATTTACCACTCAAAGATTGTTCTATTTCAATTGATTCCTTTGTTATTGAAACTATTTCAATATATAATTTTAGCATCTGATTGGCAATAAATAGGAAAAGTAGAAAAAAACATCATTTGTATAAAAAATTTCCGATTTTTCCCCCTCTCAAGTTGAAAAAAAAAAAGTTAATTAATGGAATGGAATTGTATGAAATAATTTTTTAATATAAAAAAACAAAATCTTTTTTTTTTTTTTTCAAATGATATCTCATTACAAATGTCTTTAATTTTTTGGATAACTGTTGCCAGCTTCATCTAAGAAAAATTTAATGCAAAATATCGATAGTGAATGAGTAATCTCGATCCAAAAATTAAAGAGAGAAACCTCTCATCATTTTAAAAACAGAGCTAAGCTAAATATTTACAAGAGCTAATCGAGAGTTCAAAACATCATAATATGAAAACATCTCTTTCGAAAACCATTAGTTTGTCGTTAAACAAAAACGCGAGGATATGGAAATTAGTCCATTTTTTGACACGCCCAATCAAAATTAAAAAAAAAAAAAATCGTTCGAAAATCTTTTCATAAACATGCACAAAAGAGGCGGGAGATGCATATTAAAAGTCAACAAATATATACCAATTCATTCAAGCGAAATGAATTCGCCCTTTCCACGATGAAAAGAAAGTGAAAGAATTTTTTAAAAAATATATCACTAACATCTAAAATTAGTTCTTAAACCGAGTTCTTTGTGTACAAACAGGTGGTATAAGACACACAAATAAACCCAGCGAAGCTTGAAATTTACATTTCCACACAGTATTTTTCTTTTAAAAATCGTTTTCAGAAAGGAGATGTAGCACAATGATGATGATAAACAGAGACATTGAAGCAGAAATAAAAGTTGGGGGGAAGGACAAAAAATTGTATTGAGAGGGACTGAAAGCACAAAAGCGAAGTGTGGGCTCTGTTTTTCAAACACATGCAATCACTGCATCACTATGGCAACAGGTAACGTGTGGGTGTTTCTTGAAAAGTGGGATTTGTTTTCAAAATTTCCTCCCGTAAGGAAAGTTCTCGGTATTACTAACAAAGGAGTCGTTTATTGTTTCGAGAAAAATAGAAACCCTATTAGTTTACACATATTAATAGATTTATAGTTGAGACTTCTTTTACTATAAAAAAGTAAACACCACAGACTTCTAAAAAAAATGTTTACTTTGAATTTTGAAAAATAGTATATAAATCGCATATGAAAAAAAAAAAAAAAAAAAGCCGTAATAATAAATTTAATATATTGCCATTCTTTATTTTATAAACTGTTTAAAAAGGGATATAATCCAGAAGAATCGCAAAAGCTGCATGATATATAAGTAAAATATTTCATGTAGGTATTAAAAAACTATGATATGAAACGATTTATCAATCAAACGAATACAATGCAGAAAGAGAAAGTATTGTAATCTTCAAGAGATCCGACATGATTTCAATGACTTTCCGAGTTTTAAATCTCCCCGACATTGAAAATAATAATAATAAAATTGTAAATATCTGTTGGTGAAACAGATAATTAATTCATCTGTGAACGAACTACACAGATGAAACTCGATATGCTATCTTTACACCAAAAGTGCAGACATTTACCAAATTTTGTTCGAAATTTGTTGTTTGCCAGTTCATCCGTGCGAACGTAAACATCATGACTCAAAAAAAGCGAAGGACTAAATGGATGACATGTGGAAAACGGTTTATATCGTCAGAATTTAGATATATATCAAAATTTGAACCGAATCTGTCAAATAATAGACTATCTATAGATTATTATAACCATGCGAATTTGAATGCAATAATTTATCGAATATGTGGTATTACTGTCACTAAAATAACAATAAATAAGTAGTTTTGTATTAAATTTTAGATTCAATTGGTAGAAAAAATTACAAAACGAATATTCGATTATTTTTTCCCCCATTATATTCATTTACAACGCTACAAAATAAATTG
The DNA here is from genome assembly GCF_947563725.1 of Argiope bruennichi. Lineage (NCBI taxonomy): Eukaryota > Metazoa > Arthropoda > Arachnida > Araneae > Araneidae > Argiope > Argiope bruennichi. Next base: position 67,245,168 of record NC_079154.1, read on the forward strand.
AATAAAGAGCAAAATAAATTCTTTAAGATCCAATTTAATAGAAAACAGTTTTACCTATTACTGGTGCATGATGTAACTATTAAAATACGATGTTTTATGTACGATGCTACATACAATAAATTTATTTTAAGTTTATTCAGGGATAAAAATTTATTTAAATGATATGTACAGCTTTCAGAGGTTTAAAGTGATTAAAATAACAGAACAAAAATATAAATGGAACAAAATGGAAGCAAATAAATTCGACAAATTAGAAAAAATTAATTACTTTTAACATTGAGGAGGGTGATATCTTTCAAAGCAAACTGCTATAGCAGCAGCGTTTTCACTATTTTAATTCTCTTCGAATTCTGATCTGCTAATACTAAAAGGAAAAGAGGAGAAGCAATCTCATTACCAAAAAGGCATGATTCAAAAGCTCTTCAAGCTACCTTCTCCGCTCCCAACTTAAGCCAGTCTGAAATAAGGATTAAGGTCACAATCACTTATTCAGTGAGTTATCCTGAGGACCCTGAATAAAGCGCGATGCTGAAACAACGGATGAACCAGCTATGAACGGTCATCTGAAGGCTTGTGAAAGCGTTAAATACAAGCCGCAAGTATAATCCTACGTACCTTCAGAGATGCTGACATTCTAACATCGTTATTATGACAGCAAGATGTATCATCGAAAGAGCATGAGTTCCGCTTCTGTTCTTGAAATTGTAAAGCCTTTCATGTTTCATCGGAATAAATATATTGTATAGTTTCACAGCCTTGAAGCAATTCATTTTTTTCTGTTAGAATCTTTATTCTCACCAGTTATTAGAGATTAGAATTGCTGTCAAAAGCCTGAGCAAAAACAAATGGTGTATTCAAACCATGTCAGAGAAACGCTTTACTCAAACCTATTACTCTGGCAACGAAATATTTACTATAATTAATTACACTATTAAATATCTTGTGCGTCTTTGAAATTTAAATAACATTTTGCTGTTAAAATCAATTGTTAATTCTTTATTCTCTATCTAATCTTTATTTTATAACTGACTGTAATCGTCATTAAAATCACGCTCAAAAATCTCCACCGTCTCAAACATATGTACATTACGAAAACAAAGCACAAATGAAATATGATTCTTTTAAAAAAGAATTTTATATGTTCGCTTGAAACATTTTCATTCAATTTCTCGATCAATATGGTTTTTTCAATGACTTTTGGTTACTAACATTTTAGAATCGAGGAAAAAATCATACCATCAAAGATTTTACGATACCAAAACTGTATTAAGTGAACTTATTTGAGGTTGAAACCATACTTTAAGAACCTTTGCTTTAGATAAACTATCTACATTGCTTAAAAGATTTTCCATTTTCAACAGGAGCGATGTGCAGCTGTTACAAGCGTCTACATTTTAATTCCCAGATCATACATTAAATTCGACTAAGTCCAACGAGATTTGTAGTCGTCTCCTGTAATGATGGCGCTATAACAATTATTGATAAGAATAATATCGCGTTGAGGATCTCTCCAATTTCACGAATGATTGTCCGTTTCGTGTTTGTGTAAAACACCTCAAGGTCTCGGATTTCCGTTGACAGAAACTCAGGCACTTCTACACTTTACTCCCACACCTAATTTTCTGTGTGAACCACATTCAAAAGGATGGTGTAAACGAACTTTTCCCTCATCATCGGTCGCAATACCCTCTCTTATCTATTCGGCCCACGCAAACGTCAACTGTTCAAACGAATACACAAAAAGAAATAATACAGAAACGGAAAAATTGGTGGCATTTTTGAAGAAGGAAGGAGGGGGGGGGGCACAATAGAAACAATGGTCATTCCCGGAGATCAGTGACCGGAAATCAAGCGAATCGGCAGGAAGGAAACGGGCATTTTTGCCCATTTACAGCCGCTGCCAACTTCCCGCCATTGACTCGGTGATCCAGATTCGACAATTCAATTCTCTCTATCGCCGATCCGATCCATCCGAGAGAAGCATTGTGTGCTGCTCTTCTCGAAAACAAAAGGGGGTTTTCATTAAGAAACGGATGCACTGCAGGAATTTCGCTTTCTTACTTACTCAATGGCAGGAAAGAGGAGGTCCTTGATTTTTAATTCATCCCGAAAAGAATAAGACAATGTTGGAGGAGGATCACGCTAGCACGCGCCGAGCCTTCCAAACAAGAATTTAAAACGGGTCGCGTTGATTGTCAATGAGAGTGTTACACTATAAAAAAAAGTCTCTAACATAATTAAAATGAGCTCATTTTTAAGATCTTAGATTGCTGCTGCGCAATGTATAAAAATATAGGCTTTTAATATATAGCCTCAATCAACAATCTGAGATCTCAATTCAAAAATTGTGTTAAGTAAAGTGGTCAGATTTTTTGAATTTCAATCCGGCACGCCAAACTGAGGAAAAATGCAAGGATAGTAAAGGGTTAAACGTTAAGCAATATTTCTAAACATAAAGGCTATCAGAAAATGTGACAGGACAGGAAAATGGAACAGGACAAAATGTTAATTTCATACTTAATTTTCACTTTTTAAAAATGAAAAATGACTATTATAATACCATCTAAAATAAGGGAACAATATTTTTAGAATAGCATTTTTTCTCCGTCTACGAATCGAAATTATTGGTTGCACAATTCTCTTCTTATCAAGAACCGAACGAGAAATCCATTATTTTTTCTGGTGCCTTGAGTACAGAAAGATAAAATCCAGGGAATTTTCTAGGACAGGTATTGTAGACTTGTAAAATTTATTGCTTTGGATCCTTTCTTAAATTCTTTTCCCATTGATGAATACTTTAATACTATTACTCAAAAAACGTGTGAGATCTCTCTTCTCTATTTATGTAGACAAAGCAACAACTTCTGTTTGATTCTCCGTATAAAAATATAAATTTCCTGAAAGTATCGCGAAAATTGGAAAGAGACGCGGCAAACACTCGAAGATTACGATAAGACTGCAAGCGGGAATGTTCACCTCAATCTCGATTTCCATGTGTAATAATATACAGCATTTAGTGTTTCGTATACAAAGAAAATAATCGAGAATGAATTTTACATCTTTTCGACCCATAAAGTCAAAATTTTATTACAGATGCATAATTTTGGTACATAATAAGAAGTGGACATAATAAGTAATTTCATTCACTGTCAAGATGTTTTATTTTTTAAGTATCACATGCGAATCCATATACGCACTGACAAATTGGCCACGCTGTAGGCGGAATTGGATCAAAATTTACAACACCTCTACATTTCTAAAGAAAAAACTACATAACAGTTTTATTTATCTAGATTATTGCATTTTTTTTTTAATTACCGCGATCACATACATAGAGACAGATATGCAAACTTAGAGATTCATCTCATCCAACATTTAATAATAATTGACAGAAAGTAGCATATAATTTTATTTTTCATTAAATTATAAAGTTTAAAGACAGACATTATTCCAAAAATACGTTTTTCGGATACAGGGTGGTCTAAAACATGAAAATTCATTGAAGTATCGAGTTTGAATTTGCTGCAATAATTTCTCTTTGTATACTTCGTATAAGATTATAACTTCGTAAAAGATTATGCTCTGGCATAAGTTTCAGAAAAAAATACTTTTTTTTCCAAAGGTTTTTATAATTTTGAATTCAAATGTTGACATTTCTAAAGTTGAATCTGTCATTCACCATTGTTTTCGTATTTCGCAGTTCTCATGTTTTGACAGTGGGATTCGTAATTTTTTTTTTATTTGTAGGCATAATTTCTTTTGTTTATTTCATGCTTTGTCTTGGATATTCTTTAACTTCATTGCGAATAAAAGAAAAAAAAAATTCATATCACGCTACATGTGTGAATTTCGCAACATGACAAAGTGGCAAGAAACTTATAAAGTTATACTTTAGAACATAAAAGTAGACAATCTTTTGCACACAAGAATAAAATTGAAATAGAAATTCTCCATTATCTCTTTTAAAGTGAAAAAAACAAAGAAAATGAGTATCATCTTTAAATAATGTGGAAGAAAGATTCGAGATGTAAACACAGAAACTAAACAGAAAGATTTCAAAAACCAACGGTTCTATCCCAAAAGAGACCAAGTATGTGTTGGACTTTTATTATCCATCTTGGATCAAATGCCTTAATGAGCATTTGAAGTGTAAAACTAAAAAAAATGAACTATTGGCTCAAGTGCAGTTAACTGGTCCAAGTTTATGAAATTTCTCAGTTCATAACTGAAATTTAAGAGTCCATTCATAATATTCCTCATATAACTTCAAAACGAGATAGACATCAAACAAAAGAAATCAAAGCTGCACATCAATGAAAGTTTTTTTGTAGTAACATAACTAAACACAATCTACAAATATGACTTTTTACTCATTTATTTCAAACGAGAATTAATTACTTGTTTGCATGAAGAATTTATAGAGGCCGCTTCCAGACTTCCTCAATTATTTTGACATAGAGATGTCTCCTATGACGTGTGGTCAAAAATTATTCCAGGTGTGCATTGTGCAACCAACGCCATCGCTTCACGAGTAAAAATCAACTAAAATTATGCAAAATAATTCTTGCCACCAACGTTTCCATTTCATCAGTTTATTTGACAAAGACGATTTTTTGCAAATTTCTCAAAGTCTATTCGATGTATATTGCAAAGCTAAGCCGATGGCATATCGAAGACATTCGATAGAGGCCTCAAAGCAATTTTACATTTGCAGCCTCATTTTCACAAACTCTGCATGTATAATTAACAGGTTAATTTCCATGTATGACTTTAGAAATTATAATCAGCATGAAACGACATTTACTTGTTTTCGTGCCTGAGATGGGAATATTTTTTTAAAATCATATGTACAATCAAGCAAATTAGATAGTGAAAATGTTCTTCAGCTGATTTCCGCATGCTAATGAATATGCAAATACAAAGAAATACATATGCAAACGCATAATAAATTGGCAAATAAGCAAATAACATTTTCATTAACTATATATCGCAATGCAATGATTTATTATTATTATTATTTATTTATTTTATTTATTATTATTTATTTATTTGCATATGCAATCCTGTGTGGATGTAAAATTATTATGGTAACAAAATCGAATATGTATTTAGGATGTGTTCTTTGTCGCGCTGGCCAATTCCTCCAAATTTCGACACAATAAATTTTGGAGCAGAGAACACATAATAAATTCATCGGTTGGAAAACTATACCCCTCAGTTATTGCGTTCGCGAACACACACAAACACAAAATTTCAAAAGTGAGTGATATAACATCGAATGATATACAGTGTTTTAGTACAGTGTTTAAAATCGAATTCCCTTTAATTATAGAGACAAGTAGCTTATGACTCTATTCCGAAATATTAAACTGGGTGCAATGATATTCCAGGTTGCTTTCCCTAAAACGACCATTTCATTTATCAGTGACTAAAGTCAAAATATTAAAAAGCAAAAATAATGTTTTGCTCATTAAAAACATGACGTAAGTCATTAATTTTTTTTATTATAGCTTTCTTACTATAACTCTGACGTTATTTATTATTACTCCCATTTTAACATCATGTCATATAAATATTATACGACATATCCAATAAAAATTTATAGTACATAGCATCTTGGTTGTTTTTTTCATAATTTTATCGCAATAAACTAACGTCAATTTTTTTTTGTTACTCAACAGTTACTTGCTGCAAATCAAAAACATTCATGGCCTATAAGTCTTTACGACAGAAGTAATTTGACGCACAGCGAAAGCGTCTATATATACATCTGAAGTTTAATACGATAATGTTGGTTTGGTTAGATTTACTTCTTGGTGACCTCCTCGAAATCTTCTCGTATACTCCCTAACAAATATATTACTCCCCTCCCCCAGCCTCCTCCTCCGCATAATACTGCGGTCATTGAGCAAGGCTATAAAAGCTCAAATGCTCGGTTTCTTATTTCAACCCTGCATTTCAGTGCTGTATGCATCGTAGTATAATAAAGAAAAACGCCACTTGAGTATTAACAGACAAATAATTACGAAAGACCCTATTAGAAAATGATCTTCGGCGATTTTTTTTCCGCGATTAATTACTGGCATGCGGTTAATATACAAGTGCCAGAAATGTGTTCTGGGCATGAATTTGGTATGTAATCGAAAATATGTATTTTGGACACTTTTTCTTCGAAAGATTGAAACCAAGAACTGACACAGTACAACTGGAACCATACAATCACGTGCCAAATATCAAATATTTAAGTCATTGCGTTTCTCAGTTATTGCAAGCAAAATTACAGATAGACAGTCGGTCACCCCCCTCGCATTCGGATTTGGTTCCAAATGTAATACGGATATGCATTTTGGACGTTAAATAAGTATATAAAATTTTATCGGTCTATCTCTTTATATTTTGTAGTTATAGTGTCCACTTGTACTCGAACAGACAGATTTCCTCTGAGCGGATTTCGTTTAAAGTTTGGTGGAAATCTACAAATCTGGTGTTAAGTCCCTAAACCGAATTTCATTTTCATCCAGCTCAAAACGTTTTTGAATTATCATGTTCACATACAGGCATAATTCTAAAAATGCGTTTTTCGGAGATCTAAAACGAGAAAATCCGTTAAAATATCGAGCTCGAATTTTTGACTATTATAATACTTCCTCTTTATACTTACTTATACGATAAATAAGAAAATAGGAGCATCTGTCTTTGAAAGATTGCAAAGAAGCAATGCAATACGTACCACTATTTTAGAAGCCTATTACACTATGTTTCTCATTTTTTTATCATCTTATTTAAAATTTAATTTAAAACAAATAATTAAATTAATATACAATCACTCTTGCTGAAACTATTTAAAATTGGCCACATTTAAATAAAAACATATAATTGCTTATTTGTGGAGATAAAACCTTAATTGTAAATATAATAAATTTTCTAAACTTTTACAAAAAACATAGTTAAAATAGAAACCTACTCATTATGAAGAACATAAGCCATATATTCATACTTCTATCGTCAGTAATGGAAGAAAAATCCAGGATGAAATATTTGTTGAATAATGAAAACAATTTGCGTTTCTTTGAAACAATAAAATACGTTTTTTTTTTAAAATAAGTTGAAAAATATTTTTGAGAATTAATTAAAATTACACACTAAAAAAAACTTTATAGGAATTAATTTGGTATCATTACAAAACTTTGGAATTTTAAAATGACGCACATTTATTTTTGTGCTGTAATATTTTCTGTACTTCTGGAGAAAAACGTCTAAAGTTTCCTTAATTTTTAGTTTACTAAAAATTTAAAAATCTCTTCGAGGTGCGCATTTTTTATTCAAAAAATATCCTATCTGACCGTAAATGTTTGAAAATATTTTATCGCTATATTTTTTTTTTTACCATTCCCCACAATATTTTTAAAAATGCATTTTTAATCAATGCCACGATAAAGCGTAAAATCAAATTATTGAGTTTTTTCATTGGCGCGTATTTAAACGGATTAACTAAAGACGTAATTATTATTTTCGGTGGATGTATACGCAAATAAATGCAATTATAAATGTTTTTAACTATAATATGCGGGACCAGTTTTCATCAATAACGGCCAAACATCAAAATTTCGCAAAGGATTTTGGGGTCGCATTAAAAAAATATTTACTAAGTTAGTACATAGTTACCATTCTTCGCGAGTTATCGTCATAGAAAAATTCTAGTTTGGTGTGATGCAGTAAACTTTCATTTAAACAGAAGTCACTCAAAGTTATCAATAGGGCGATGATTTTGGCTGTAAAATTGCCAGCCAAATTTCATCCATGTAATTTAATGGTACTTCTCAGTTATCATATTCACATACACTCTGACATACAGACATAAAAACATGAATCCGAAATCGTGATCCCCACTCCCTAGTTCAGAGAATCTCTTGCTCTCTTTTTTACAATTACATTTTCTCTTCATACACTTCGTATACAAAAACGATAAAAATAATATGTAGTGCATACTGAAAATTCGTACTCCGCTGCTGCGTTGTCTCGTATCGAAAACAATACATTAGCCACTTATATAATCTATTAGCGGACAATACTTTCTCGATTTTTATGCGGTCTGTTGAAAATAACAAGAATAAAAAAAAGAAGTAATTCCTTTTTATATTTTGTTCAAAGCTGATATTTATATACAGCAGTTTCAAATTCCATCAGTATTAAATTCTCTTTCTATAGATATTGTGCTTGGAATGAATCATTTGACATCAAACTATGAAAAAGAAAATAATTCCTAATCCAATAAATAGCTTGAATGCTAGATTTATATTGTTTTCATGTGCTTTGTAGCATCGTCAACGTCCGAGATTTCTTTTTCACTGGAATAAATCTGTAACTTAAGACAGCTCTAAAAGGTGGATTGTTCCATAATTATGTCAATCCATTTTTTGAAGAAAAGAAACGTGAGAAAATGCTTTGACTAGAGAAAAACGCCCTTAGACAAATGAGGCAAATAAAAGTTTTGAAATCGCCAAATACATATAAAAGAATGAGTAAAAACTTTGTTTCGTAAAAAGTTTCTTAATAAGGAATTTTAATATATTATTCACTCAAAAAAAAAGGGTATATTATCTAACACTATTTCAATAACGATTCAACATAATTTCAGAAACTTAAAAATAATTAGAAAAATTTGAGTTTGTGAGAGTTAAAAGATGATAAAACTTATTAAAAATAAAACGTATGCATTTAAAATATGGAATAAATTACTTATTAAAGTTACGACAATACACTTATTTAAATTTAACATAAACACTACACTAAAGAAATTAATATAATATATAGAAAAGCGATATTTTTAATAATTTAAAATATACAATAGTTTTTTATACTATATATATATATACATAGTATAAAAATATTTCAAAGAATTTTTTTAATTCTATTTAAATGCTCAACTTAATTAATTAAATAATTCTTCCAATTAAAAAAATGCCTAAGACATCCCTGGATAAGTTCAACGAGAAATTCCCAAATTTACATGAAAATCAGAATAACAGAATTTGTATAAAGCTTGAAGCAATAAATGAGTCAACAGAAAATCAAATCTTGTTTTGAAACAACAAAATGTTTACTTCTGAAATTCATTCTAGCTCTAATTTAAAACTTTGAATTCCATTTAAAAATCAAATTTAATAAATGTAAAAAAATGCAATCATTTAAAATAAATATTTCAAAAATTTAACAAAAATAGCTATCAAATTTTTGAAAAAGAACGACATGCTCAAAAATATAAGCAAGTTAAAATTATACAAAATATTTCTTTCCAGATAATCAGGGATAAATTGATACATCATTTATGCTGCTTTTTAACTAATTTCACCATTTTGAATGATAATGCCAGTAAAAAATGAATGAATCAATATATGAATGGAAATAATGAATGAGATATTTAATGCAGATAATTAAAAATTCCCTTTCAAGTTACTGCAAAATTAACAAATTTTAATAGGTGTAAAAATTTATTTATTTATTAGGTTACAGAAATTGTAAATCACTGAATACATGCATTACAAATGGGTTTTTAAAAAAACAACCTAATTACTGGAGAATGTAAGACTGAGATTGGGAGCTCGCTTTTATTATTATTTTTATTAAAATATTGCTCCTACTGTCTTGAAATAAAGTATACTTCAAAATATTTTTTATTAAATTTATAGCATGCATTCATAAAGAAATGCAGTAATAGTAAATAGAGTAAATTTTCTAATAGTATACATTTTTTTTTTTCTTTCTTTGTTTTTTAAGTAAGATAAGAGTATTATCTAAAGCTTCCGGAGAGCATTCTAAATTTTTTTGGAATTGTCTACTAAAATGAAGTTTTATTGATATATGCAATTTTTTCTTTGATTTTTTACACTTTACATTACAATACAATTTTTATCAAAACAATTGGTTTCATAAATTTCTGTCCCAATTGAATCTAAGAGTTTGTTTACTATCATGTATTATTTAGCAATTACTGCCTGGTGCAAATAAGGCTATTTCTATTAATAAACTTAAAGTAAAATTGTATCTGTTAAATTTTTATGCCTCTCAAAATATATACCATAATTACATAAAGGATGCACTAAGTAAGCATGCGTCATTTCTTCAATAATCCATGCTTCTACCTTCTGAAAGAAAATTTACCTATGAGATATTTTAAACTGCCTTCTTTTTCCTTCAGTTTGGATCCCACTACAAATAAATGTAAAAAGAAATTCTCTATGTTTTCGTTAAATTTATTTTATTGAGACAAAATATGTCCTCTACCAGAGTATACACAACTATCGTAGAAACATCAAGTGTCTGATCAAATAACACCCACAATGAAACGGGCAGGTGCAAGCTACAGCACCAAGCACAAACATGCTGTTCTAACACACAGGAAAAGAGCTAGATGATATCTAAGAATATAAAATGCATTTGAAAGCATCAAGGAATCAAGCAAATAAGGATTGGTGGATAATCAATTAATTCTTGATACTTGGGACATTAAAGCAAATAAAACAAAATAAGCTAAAATCAAATTTTTAGAAGAAAAAATTCTTTGAACACAACACTTTAAAATAAAATACATGCATTTTAAAAAATTCTTATGAAGTAAAATTTTTAAAATCAGTTTTGAATCTCGTAAAAATAATTAATCTTGGAAAGTAGACACATAACAGTATTTATAAAAAATATGTACAATTTTAATATTTCCCACTTTCGTCCTACATAAACTTTTATTTTTTAACACTTCTGTTTCAAAAGTAATATCCTTTATAGGATCAAATTCTGTTTTTAATAACTGATCACAACTGCTAGTATAATGAATTGATTATTATGATTGATTTACTATACCAGGTATATAAAAAAGAAACAGGACCATGAAAAATTTAATTCATTTTTAAAAACAGAGAAACAAGAACAAAAAGCAATTTTATTTGCAATATAAAAAAAAGAAGAAAAAGTAAGCTGAATTTTATCAGCATACAAAATCAAACAGTAGTGAAAAGTCAACAGATAAAAACATAAATACATATACAGAGATAACAAGAATAACAAATCGAATGTCAATATATTGTGTTACTGAATTTCCTTATAAATGTCATCTCAATTACATAATTAAGAAAATTAGAAATGAGGATAAAAATGAAAAAGCAAGAGCTAATTTTTTGATAATACTTCACAGTCTTTGTCTTTATGTAAAGTACAAAAGAGACAATATCTATTGATTTATTAAATATTTTAAGTATTCAGCATTCAAGGTTATGTAAGATAAGTTAAAGCACCATCCAGTTTTGAAGCAACATAAGGCTACTTTAGGATGGACTAAATAGTAATCAGATTATAAGGATGGCAGTTGAGCCAGCCCCCACTTCTTTAAATTTAAGCACCATGATATCAGACACGCATATGTATCCTTAACAGAATGAATAGACTCATTTATAAGGCAGATCATTCCTGGAATTGAGACTAACCTACAACCCACCAATCCCAATATTAAGACAATGGCAACCACAGTCTACTTAGAAAACAGATTTTATAATCATTCTAAGGAAACAACAGCTGCTAATTTATTTTTGCATGAATGTATGTAAATTTTATTGCTTTTTGGTTGGTTTAAACTTAATAGATTAGTACTTAGAATTAACCATACACATTTGATGAACATTAATTATGAAACCATTTTAGTCTAGTAAGTCTCTATTAGCATATGATTTTTTCACGATTAATTGCTAATTAACAAAAATATAACAAATTACGTAATGAAGAATTTTTGGAAGAAGTTGTATTTCTGCATTAATGGTATGCAATTGATGGACGCTAATTGCGATCTTCAGTGATTCAATGTTGGCATGGGATAAATCAGAAGAATCAAAACATTTTTTGAAATAATACTTACACATTAACATTAATGAAATGAAGAAATTCTGATATAAATAAAAGTAATATGAAACAGCAACAACACACTGAAATCACAGCTCCAGTTAATGTAGGTTGAGTCAGGTCTTTCGGAATCTTTCGATAAATGTCAAATCTGAAAAACAAAAATAAAATGTATGGCAAGAAATACGAAAATCTACAATTTTTCAACAAAGTCATACTTATTTTTACCAGCCACATTAGATTAATGTGTTACTCTAAATCTCCATGGGCTTTATTTGTTAAATATGGGATTGAGTCAGATTACAAGAATAATATCCCATTCTGATCACAGTCTCCAAACTTTCACATCACAGAACGTAACCACACGTATGACAATTAAAGTTATAATCCTAAAAGTCTCTTACAAATATCTTTTATGGAATTTGGTAATGAAATGCAGTCTTATGATCATAAAGCCAAGATTTATAGGTCATTGCTATATCACCCAATAAAATGAATTACATTTTTTAAGTACATTTATCAAGTATAATTTTTCAGGTTCCTATATGTTTATTTAGTAATTTGAATATTTATAAAATTGCACCCTTGCTTCAATAACAATGTACAGAAACATCAATGTAGAAAAGTTTAAAGTTATAATAGATAAATAAAAACAAAAGAAAAACATTAAAATAAAAATTATGAACTTAAAATGAATTATTAACAAGTTAAAAATGTGAAATTAAATTGACTATCTTATTAAAATAAATCTCATAATCTGCATTGCCCAAGGCCAAGAAATATCAAAATCTGCCATTTGGATGTTCCGAGATGCAAGTAAATTTTAAAATATGAAAACAAGTCAACATTAGTGTTCAGAAACTTAGAAACTTGATTTTAATTTGAATAAATTCGATAACTTGAGTCTTGCAAATCGAAAATAAATATTGAATTCCTTTCTTTCCAATGTTATAGGGCTTCTAAGGTATTTGCCTACTTGTTAATCTGGTCCTAATGAAATTTAATTTATAATAACGATTTCATAATATAAATTTGCAAAAAGAATCAAAGAAAAGAAATTAATCTTTTTAAGTAGTAATTTACTTTTTCCCCCCTTTTATGTGAATTAAGTGGATTTTTTAGATGGCTATTAGATCCAGACTTTTATATATATAACTTTCAAATAGCACTCTTACAAAAATCAGTAGCTAAATATAAAATATCTGAAAACTTGAAAGAAAAACATGATATCTTGATAAAAATTTAATATTACATAAAAGTTTACTTTGAATTAAGAAACTTATTATGTAATCTACCAAATGTTATAAAATGTTTTGTCAAACCCTTTATGGCATACTATCAAGGATAATATTTAATTAGTATTTACATATAAAGGTGTATTTCCAATGAGGAAGTTGCCTATGTCTATTAGACTGAGAGCAAGTTAATTAAAGAACAGTATTTTCTTAGTTGCCAAATGAATAAATTCATAAAACAAACACAAATTTTATGACTTATACTATATTAAAATAATTTTATCATTTTCTAAAGTATAATTGATAAGACGCTTGGTTTGGTTTGGTTTAGTTATATTAACATGCCGTTTGAAGCAACACTTGGGCTATTTTTGTAAGATTCTTGCATGTTTCCATGTTTCATTATGTTCATTCATTATGTACACTTAGTTATTAGAATGTTTATAAATGTTGAAAGACTGTATCAATATTTTATACAAATATAGATGTTGTTCAATGTTGAGTCATAATCGATAAAAAAAACATATTTCCACAAAGTTAATAAAATAAGAATATTAAACTAAAATATTAACATGCTGAAGATGTATTGAAATGTGAAACTAAATTAACTTGTTCATTAACAAAAAAAAAAAAAAAAAACCTTTTATGCTCCTGATGTAAATTAAAAATAGCATTTGAAGGTACAAGTCATTGAAAGGTCTCAGGAAACATTCAAATTTCTCTAGGGGCAGTGGGGCAGATACATCCCATCTCCCAGTGAGAAAACTAAAGGCAGCGAAAATTATTCAGAAGCAAAATATTTTATTGTCAGAAAATAGAATTTCAATCATGTAATTTTCAAGGTGAATTTTTAAATAATAATAATAATGTCATTAAAAGTGTTTCTTACAAAGAATTATGTGATTTTTTTTTTCCAAATAATCTTTAAAATTTATTATACTTAAATTATATTATTAATGCGAGATTAGTGATTCATGTTAAATTTACATCTTATTCATAAAAATTCCTTTTTAATTGAATAAAAAAATGAATAGGATATATATAATATAATGATAAATCAGCATATAATACAATCTCTTTTTAAATCATGTCATAGTTACAATTTAAAACATATGCTTAAATTAAGCTACACAATAGTTATCTCATTTAAAATTATTACGAATATACAGTATATATATATATATATATATAGTTTGTTTCAGAAACTCATGTATATTACTTTTGGATAGTTCTATTCAGTTGAGAGATAAAAAATAAATAAAAAGGACAAGTTTCTGGAGTTATTTGTTCAGACCCCCCAAACTGATTCTCAGTTTCTTTTTGAGCCATACTATTTTGTTCCAATACGAAACTTCTGTAGCATTTTTCTATATATATTTAATGGAATCCCAACATATCTTTTTCTATGCTTCTTCCCCCCCCCATCCCTATTTTGGTAAAATAGGAATGCAAAAATCATTTTAAAAAATTAGAATAGAATTTAAGAAATTAAAAAATTTAATTAGATGTATAATCAGGAAATTAAAATTAGAAGTGTTTTTATGTGAGAAAACAGGCACTATATTGTAAATACTTTTTTATTTGTGTATAATCACACAGATTACATTTGCTGACACATTTTCACAAGAATTAATTTGTAATAAGAAAACCATTTAAAATTTTAATGATAATATAGCTAATATATTTATTATATAATATATATATTATATTATTTTAATAGCAGTATTTTGTTGTTTTGTGATACATCTGATATAACTTTATAAAATAAAAGCTAAATATATAACAAATTTAGAATTTTGATTCATAACCTCAATTTTTATTAACTGAATAAATAAAACTGTGTAAACTAGTTTTTTGTGGAATCAGAAAACTATAAAAACTGCTTTTTAATGATTTTTTGGGAGGGGGGGATTAAATCTTCAGTTCACACATTCAATTGAAAAATTGCTCAATTTAATTTTTCTTCAAAGAATATATATTGATAGATGTAATTCATCTGTGGATTTCAAATAGGCTGCTTAATTACTACTTAGTTTTTAAAAATAAACCCCTTTCACTTTCAGTTATCTCTCTAGAAAATTTAATGACTCATTTTATAGTGAAGAATTAAAACTGTTTATACTAATTATTTTCACTAAACCTATAAATTTACAGAACTTAAGGCAAATAGAAGCCATCTCTTTCTAAATGAATAAATATTATGGGTGATTTACAAATACTCACTTTCTATTATTTATATTTGTTCCTAAACATGCACATTGTGTCCATCTTAAGAATGTTCATGATTTGGATATACCTTAAATACAATCTGAAGTTTAAAGCAAATAATCTTTTACTTGTTTCTATTAATATATTATAAAGATTATAATAAACTGATTTTCAGACTGCTTTACAAAATGCAAATTCTTTGTAAGATATCTCTACTAACAACTAGAACTTAAGTTTAAATATTTAGTACTAAAGCAAATCTATTTAAAGGAAAAAAAAATCAGTAAAATATTACATAATTTCTTTAAATTATTATTCATTATATTCATAGCATAATGTACCATATGTTCCAAGTCAAATTCATGCCACTTTTTCAAACATACAAATAAAAAGAAAACAATTATTTAAAATTCAGTTTATTTTCAATTCAAGTAAAAGAGAATTACCTACTATGCATTCTAATAGACCCATTAAAGAATATTTTGCTTATAAATTCTTAGAGGCATTTTGTCCTGTAAGGATCAGAGTCTCTATCTCTATTTTGTTGAAGACAAACGTAATTCGATTGAACATGTTATACAAAAAAGTATAGTAATTTATATTAAATAAATAAAAAAAAACGTTGTTTCGAAATTTTAATTTAAAAATATGATCTTGCGTTTTTCAACAGACAATAACATATTGCTCCGACTTTAGTTAAATGAGTGAATCAGAGAATTATTTTATTATAAAATAGAAGAATGAAAAGAATAACATTACCCAGTACTAATTTAAATGCTTAAAAATCTCATTATTCCGTGATCAAATAGATGATTACAAGGGGTTGGTATTTCTTTAATGCAAGATTTATACAACCCACATCACATTTCTCATTAAAAAAAATTATCTCGAATATATAAGCATAACTTTGTTTCCAGCAGTTTTAGCAAGCAAACAAATTAAGGATATAACATTAATAAAGTCCTTCGGAAGAGAAGATCTTACTTATTTCAGTAAATTAATGCTATGTAAACAAACACGTAACCCTAATAATAAACCGGCATAAATCTATAACTTTCAAATTTTTTAAAATCCTTACCTTCTAACATCAAAAGCCATTTTGAAATTTAAAATTTATCAGATTATAAAAGTTTAAATTAAAGCATTGATTAAAATTGCACAAAAAAATTAAGAAACCGGCAATATTGACAAGGATAGAATCGTCCGCCTGGTTTCTGCAAAAGCAAAATATCAGCGCCGGTCACCACGTTGGTCCACACGTGCTGTAATCTAATTGGTCAAAAATAAGTACTGAGTTGGAACATTTTAGCCCTAAATATTATTTCAAAATATTAATTTAAAATTTTTAAATATATATCTATAAATTCAAAGTAAATATATTAGTGATGAATATTGTTTATTTTTCTAAATCTATCAACCAATGAGAATCAATGTTTACACCTACGAATTTTCTCCATTGATTCCTTCATACACTGTATTCTTCCGCCTTAGTTTGTGACTAAATTTTAATTTAAAATACCTGTAAAGTTTCAATATTGCTCTTCCTTTATTGCTTTTTTGTATATAACTTATATTATAATCTTTATTTTGAAAATTGTGAGAACAAGAATTGAGGACTCTTTACTGCGCGGAAGAATATAGTCAGGATTACGTAAGCAAAGCACCATTTCATTCATAACTTGAGTCTTTCGTCTGACTAGAATCAGTTTGCGTTTGCTTCCCTTGGTGATTGAGAGGTGTAGTGGTACGCTGGTTATTTTGTTCGCGAAGAAAAATGATTTATCCTTAGTTATCGCTAGCTGTTTACATCTCTTTAGTTTTTGATAAGCTTTTAGTGACGATAGCTTCAAACTCCTCTGTTGTTTTTGATGCCTGCGTTCAGTGGTCAAGCGCGTCGCTCCCGGCAGCACCACATTTTGGCGGGAAGCATGTACGGTATTTCGCCTGAACAGCTCAGAGCATTCATTCATGTGAATGAGAATAATGAAAATACGGACGATAGTAACCTGGATAGGAAGCACCGGGTGCTCACACTCGATTGTAGATCCTTTGTGGCCTACAACAATGGTCACATAGTGGACTCTGTGAATGTCCACTGTCCAGCAATCCTGAGAAGACGATGTGGCGGACGTTTGCCACTGAGGACTTTGATTCCAAACAGTAATATTCGAACATCTTTAACAAACAATCAGTGTTTTCCTGTTGTGCTTTACGACGACTACGGGCTAAATGTCAAAAATCTCAGTGATATGACTGGAGAGGAATCAACAGCAACTTTTGTGGCTAAATGTTTACGGAATGAAACGGATTTGAAGACTATATACTACTTAGAAGGTATGATTTCATCTTAATACACAAATCGAGTAATTTTTTATTTTTTTTTTAAAGTAAAGTCATTTTTAACCTTGTTAACATATAACATTTATTTTTAATATTTATTTTTAAGATTGTAATAATACTTGATTTAGAATTTTTTTTCTTTTTTGTCAAATGAAGGACCAAGAAGGAAGTTGTGTAATGCGCAACTTATTTGTTGTCTATAAATAGAATTAATCGTACATTTTTATTTAATTTTCCTATTTTTTTTGTATAAGAATAGTAAGAATGCGAGTTCTATATTTATAAATATCCATTTTCATACTTGCCAATTTTTTTTCCCCTACTATAAAAAATGCAAAGAAAATCTTAAGTTTCTTATTCCGAATAATATCCATTTCAGCTATTTTTTTATTAGTCTAATGCTACTTTATCATTTAAAGTTTTAATGTTAATTATTAAAATTAATAATTTAGCTTGATTATTAGATTGCATTTTTAGTAATTGTAATATTTGTGAACTTACAATTTTTTTGTTTTGAACTCGAACTAGAGTTTTAACGAATACTATAAAGATTTGATAACTTTTTCAAATGTAATTATATCAATTTTTATAAATAATGAACCTTCCTAATATTAAAAAATTATTTTACTTCATACAATCTTTTTAACCAATACTCATTTGTGTGACAAATCTCGAGGTAACATATTATACTGCTAAATATAGTAATAAAAAAAAACGAATCGTCGCAACAAAAAGATGTATATTTTTAATTTTTTATCACTTTTCTTCATTCAACTTCGCCATAGTTTCTTTTCTTAAACGATCGTGCGTCGAGCAGCTGCAAAATTTAAATAGAAGGGGAATGGGGATAAGAAAGAAGTAAGGATGTCACGCGCTAGGCACGCCTGCATTTTCTTCCTGCTTTGTTGCTTTAAAAAAAAAATCTGCTTTTATCCGTGTGCTTTCAATGCCAAAAAGAATGCTTGAAAAAAAAAAACGACGGAAACCCCTGTGAGGCGCTGCGATCTACTAGGTTCTCTTTTGAAAGAGCTTCGTTTCCTATAGCCTGCACTCTTAATTCTGCTTCTAAGCATCCTCCCCTTTTCATAAGGGGAAAAAAAGAGGGGGTGCTTTTCGCGTGTTTTAAAGTTTCTGTATTGGTGGTGGGGGGATAGAAATCGCACGAATCGAATTTTATCGGAAATCGCAGATGCTGTTGTGTCACGTTTCTGCCGTGTGCTAAGAAAATGCTCATAATGAATGAAAAGAACATGTTCTGCATCCGAGATTTTTTTAATGTTTTTGTGTTTAAGTATTCAATTAATATAATAGCTGTTTGTTTTTTCTGTTCGGAATTTCTAATGAAGATCATTTGCGAATATATTTTTAAATGGACCTATTTATCTTTAGTGAATGGTACAATTGCAGAAAATTAAAACTACTTGATTTTCGTAATACAAGTCTGTCATTGATGAATTATATATTTTCAAGTTTATTGATTTATATATGTTAATAGTTAAAGCTGAGTTGTTTATTTAATGTGCCTATATTTAGTTCAGAGGATCGCTGGCAAAACTTATATAATCAGTAGCAGAAGCCCATAAAAATGCTCTTCTTAAAATGCTTACGTATATTCATTTTTTTAAATCGAATTAATCGAGATGTTGTTTAATTTTATCTATAAAAAAAACGTGTTTTATCATTCCTTACACCATTAGGAAATTGTACGACTATTTTTCATTTTAATTTTGTAAGACAATTTTATCTGATTTTTCATCAATCCTGCTTTTTTAAATCAATAAAAAAAAATAGCATTTATCGTATTGCTAATGAACAATCTTTTTAGTCTCGGCCAGACGGTGAACATTTATCATAAGTATTAAGAACAATATATATATTTCAATGTAGTTTACAATCGGGAGACTTGAAGAAAGCAAATTTAATTTCAAATCAGTATCAGCTACTAAATATTATTCTGCAGTTTTATGAAACGAAACTAGATTCAAGTGAATTAGTATTGTTTTTTCAGGTTGTAAATGTAAAATTTTTTATTCAAACTTGCTAGAATGTCAACGTACCTTTTTAACGCAGCTAAAAAAAAATTATCCCACTTAGTCGTAAGAATTTGGTAAATGCGGCAAAGAGCGCGGTCAAAAACAGGGTCATTTCGTCAAGGTTTTTGTGAAGGAAGTAAAAATCCACTTCCTCTTTGCTTCACGCTTGTTACCGCCGCATGCCAACCGTGAATATTGTTTTTGTTTATTTTGGACCAAAGAAAAAAAAGATCTTGGTTGAATGTCTGTTATATCCTTAAACATGCAATGGTTTCTTAAATAAAAATGGCGGTTCTCTTCTAGTCAATTTTCTATCCCATTCTTGCTGCCCTAGAAATGTGACGTCACGATTGTAACAATGTCTCAAAAGTAGATTGCAAACTCTTATTTTCATCGGCTTTTCAGTAAAATGTTATTCTAGATGAGAAATCCGATACCTAAGTGGCGTGAAAATTTGCATCATATCCGCTTATTTATTTGGTACTTAGATTGACGTGAAATGGTGTAAGGCATTTTCTTGTTTTTAGTTATGAGAACATAACGTGATAATACATTTTTAAAATGTTTATTTTTCGATTATGAGTGGCATCTTCTGTGCATTGCGATTTTAAATTTTGTCTTAGAAAATCTAATTTCGGAAACTATTAATCACTTGAAAATGCTGTACGTTTTTATGAAGGTTTTATTTAAATGTCGAATGTAAAATACTGTTTTCTATTTTGAAAATATGAAAAGGCTTAAATTAATTTTTGTACTCAAATTGCTTAAAAGTTATAAGTTGCTTAACACTGCTTTTAAAACAAGTTTATTATTTGTGATAGAATTTTTTGTATTCAGTTGTGAAAATTCACTTTCATCCATAATTTCATTGTCTAATTTTATGATTCCTAACATTCGCAAAGTTGTCAAATAATTTGTTCTCCAACAGGCACCTTCAGAAATGTCTATTCATTTATATGCAAAAGGATAAAATAAATTTTCAGTTACTATATAAATTTAATTAGAAATCAAAGAACTTCTTAACTTTTGCCACAACTTAATTGAAACCAAAGCCCACAGCTATGCTGGTAACTAATCAGTTTTCGAATTTTATTTCTTTTTCAAATTGTCGAAGAAAGAACGCATGATGCGATGATTTTCTAAAATTCATTACATAGACCGTTTTGAGCTGCTCCTTAAATATATCTCAAACTTTTTGATTTAATCTATTCAAGATTATTTCAGATTTTCTGCTATTACAGTTCACTTGCGTATGTATTTTAAAATTATTGCAAGAAAATATACATTTTTGGCACCAATCAAAAATAGTTTCTCTACATAAATAATACTATATTATCCCACCTTTTATATATTTCAAAGGAACAGAAAAACTGATGTAAACCCGGGGAATCTTGGATTTCTGGTACTTAAATTAACATAACTGTATTTTAATTCAGCATAGTTCTGAATTGAAAGGATCATTTTTAATTATTACATTTCTAATCACAATGCTCTTGTTTGTACTCATTTCTAGATTTTAGCTGAGTTGTATAACTTAAGATCTAGAAATCAGGAAAAGTTCGATTTGCTTATGAATGCCCATTTTTGCAATATTTAATGTCCTTTATTTCGAATTGGATTGATATTTTACAAATGCGTGAAATAATTATTTTTAATGATCAAAATAACCTGTCTAAATTCGTAAATTCTTGATGCCTAATCTAAATAAAGAATTCAATATTTCTAAAATCAAAACTTTATCGTTACTCTAATCGACAGCCGATGCAAATTTTCGTTCACATGTTAACTGTGCATGCATATGACTTTGAACATAACACAGCCACGTAGGCCTTTGATTATAGATGTACTATCTTAATCCATATTAGTTCCTTTCATTTTTTCTGGAAAAATGTTCTGTTAGTTCGGTTTAGAGAAAATTGCTGATCTATGTTATGTTTATCATTTTGATAAGATAGTAATACTGCTGTTAATTGCTTTGAATGGGAGGTTGATTTCAAGTTTTTGTGAAAGACCATCCATTCTGATAACAGCTTTCAATTATCTATTAACATTCCTTGTAATCACTTGCAGTTGAATGCGTTTTGTTTTAATTTTATCTGTAAATTATTTACGTCATTCGATCATTGACGAGCCAACGAATTCTGATATCACCATTCATTTTAAAATCAAGGAACGTGCATTTTTATCGGCGCAGAGTACGTTCCTTAAACGTTAAAAAACTGGTATGTTCGTAAAAGTGTAATAGGTAAGAATATAACTAGGAGTATAAAGCCAGTATATCACGTCAGTCATCTCGCATATGCATCAAGTAATTCTAATTTTACAACCGCAGAATCGACTTATTGGTTAACGTCATGTTTTAAAACCACATGAATTGAGTTTTGAACCGGATCAAATACATAAAAAACATCAGGGTTTTGTTTAATCGTGGATAATCAGGGTTTTGTTTAGTTAAACTCAAATCTGTTAAACCAAAGATCCTTCTGTTCCAGACTAACGTTATTTTACTAAGAAATGCCGTTCTGTCATCCCCGTTGCTTTTTCGTATTATACGAGTAAACGGTCAAAAATTGGAATATTTTGGCAGGATTGTCTTTGAAACATAATTATGATGTTGAATGCAGTTAATAGGATCATTAAAAAAAAAAATGGAATAAATTAAATTTCCTTATTTTTGAATTTTTATTTAAAGATTTAAATAAAATGAAACATCGTCATGTATTGGAATCTTTAGTTTTTTGATCACACAAATCTCATTCCAAACGATTCCATTTATGAATAGCGAATCATTTTATGTGCGTGTGTTATTGAACAAATATTTGTTTTCTATCCGGTGAAAGATAATACATTCAGTTCAGACGAATGAATATCGATGGGTCTGTCATATAACCTGTGATAACTCATTTATTCTATTTTTATCTTAATCGAAAGAAATAATATTTTATTAAATGCTAACAGTTTGGCATCAAGCTAGTAAGCCAGAAATATTGATTGTTCAGTTCCAAATGCATAACTTGGTATTCACAGTTCTCACAAATAAATGGAAAATTGCTTATTAGTTAAGTCCCATGATAATATAGTGTCGTTTAAAAAAAAATTAAGCATTTGTTCGTTGTCTTTTGTAGTAATGTAATTTCACTTTATGGTTCCTCCTGTAAACTTTTCTGATAATTTGTAGAATCTTTCTTCCTTAGTTTGTGGGGGAAAACATGTAGTTAAGTATTCGAAACAATGAAAACGGTTTGCATTTCTGAGCAATCTATGAAATCTGTTGAAAATAGTACAAAAGAAAATCTAAAAAAAAAAAAAAAAAAATGTTAAAATCCAAGTAAACTGCTTTACAATTTTGTATCGTGGAAAAGATAACTTTTCTTGAATTTTAAAATATAAATATTAGTTTTGTGTAATTCAAGAATTATTGCAGGAGAAACGCTAGAATGTCGCTTATTTTTAAAAAAAATTAATTCTCGTATTTAAAATGTATATCAAGCTTAGGTAAAATGGTTTGTTCTGTAGAACATCAACATACATAATCCCGGTTAATAGTAGAGACGAGGAAAAAGATGGTTTAACCTTTTACACGGCGTTGTTTTCTCTCGGCCACCATTCAAGACATTGCATGCAAAATTTTGATTGTTAAAAATACGAGTGATAAGATGCAGATTAACGTTTTTCGGAAATTAAACTTAAAGTAATTAGATATTTATATTTTTCAGTGCAATAAACAAGTTTTTGTATTAAGTGATTAATTGTGCATTAAATTACTTTTTAAAATGTAAAAAGTTAATAAATTCTTAAATTTCAGATAAAATTGAATATTTTTAGTGTTGGCAAAATTTGTAGTGGTTCCGTCATCCAATTTTATATCATTGATTCAAGTTTTGTCACTATTCTGTCAAAGGATTTCAAGTTTGAGTCCCAAATCTATAGGATTTAAATTATTCCAGTATGCAAGATCCTTATGTCCACATGGTAGATAATCAAACATTCTATCATTATTGCAATGTAGAAACTGAGAGTTTCATCAGACATGGATTCAAAATCACAAGATGCGTGTTTCCAATAAACCTTATGTAGCTTCCAAAGGGGAAATAAACCCAATAGAAGATATCAACAGTTCGATTCTGCTTCTCTACACGTCATAGCGAGTTGCGGAATTTCCTGTGTGGGAGTTTCTAATTTTGTGGCCAACATGATGAAAAAACACTGTTCATTTCATCATGTTCGTTACAAAAATATTGAAAACGGGAAGCATGTGTCATTGCTTGCTCAACACTAGAATATTTCCGTCGACGTATATATGCCCTACTCTACCAAGAATTGGAATCCAAGAATAGTGGCTAGGATCTTGTCATTATTTCCTGCACATCCGGGGAAATTAAACTGCTATCTATAATTAAACGGATGAGTACCGGAAAGGATTTGCTTAGTTTGGGGCTAAGTGGCATTGTCTGATCGAAATCAAAGCTCGTTTGGAATAGTAGTGCGTTGTAAACAATAGGCACAGATACGGTGGATCAAAGCGAATCGAATGTTATGTATGTCAGGAGTTGGATTTGTTTTGCTATTCGATCTGTTTTTTCTAGTTCAATAGCCATT
This sequence comes from Argiope bruennichi, assembly GCF_947563725.1. Taxonomy (NCBI): domain Eukaryota; kingdom Metazoa; phylum Arthropoda; class Arachnida; order Araneae; family Araneidae; genus Argiope; species Argiope bruennichi. The sequence goes on from NC_079154.1 coordinate 67,269,469, forward strand.
CAATGCAATTATTTTTGTCGTAATTGCGTTTGAAATGTGAATTGAGACTACTGGTGTTGCTTTTTTTCGTGTTCGGTGCAATTGCTTAGCTAAAAGGGAACGCGAATTTTAAAAAGGGACGGCAGAAACAGGCCTGCAGAAAAAACAATTTTTTTTCTCACCAACAAATTTATTGAATGAACAGTACGAATATTGGTTGTATGATAATGATATTGGACAATTTCATATCTAAAGAGAAATTTTGAATAGAGGGAATTATATTGCCAATAATGAAGATAGAACAGTAATATGTAGGGAGAAAAAAAAATCCTTTGAACTTTCACATTTCATTCAAAATTACAGGTTTGAAACGTTCGCAGCTAATATTAGCGATTTAATATTGATTCAAATCATATTACTATTATATGGCTATAAATACCGACAAATTAAAATTATAACTTAGCGGTCTTGCATTACTGCAAAATTCAAATTATATAAAGATTTCCAATTATGCTCTTTTATTTACCTGTTTCTCTTAATAGTCGTATGTTAATTTCTTGCGATATCATAACGTATTATGCATGAACCAATTACATTGCCGTTCTGTTGATTATATCCCAAAAGGCTAAGTCAATTGTCGAAAATAAAACCAAGTTCGCAAAAATGATAGCGTTCTTTATTGGTTCGTGCAAAGAAATTAGAATGTTTGTTTTGATCGAAATCCAGTTCTGCTATTAAGCCTTCGATTCATGTGTTCCTGTTTATAAAAGTGAATCTCCATTTATATATATATATATATATATATATATATATATATATATATATATATATATATATATATATATATATATATATATATATATAATATAATTGATTGCCCGTTGACAGACTGAATGTTTAGATTATTCATAAACTCAAAAATTGCAATCAAACCCGTCTATTAATAAACCAAAATTTTCAGTAATTACATTCTCGGATCAGAAATTCAAAGCTACAAAATTCATCAAAAAAAAAAAAATTCTAAATGCGTGATAAAAACCTATCATTTTTATGTAATAAAAATGCCGTTTTGTCTGAAACCTTTATCATTTTATTAGTATTGCCTTTGGGCTAATGACTATAATTCCCTTTGCACGAACAACATAAAAACCACAATCTTTTTAAATGCTTTTAGACATCTGCTTTTTGCCCTCCTAAAACAATAAATTGCAGAACGTTGTAAACATGAACTCGGTCCCGTGGAAAGTGTTGAAGGATCTTCAGATAAGCTCTTAACAGCTTATGGACAGATATGCGTCCTAAACATTCTAGATTAGATAGTGTTTTATCTGACAGTTTCGAAATATTACAAGCCCTTCGTGAATTATGCAAGGCTTTTAAAGTCCAGGGACAAACATGAATTGGGTGAAGTACCTTAACGAAATTGGATTGTTTACGAATAATAATAGCAATGAGTAATGGCATTATCTGTATGATTTGAAAAACAAGCTAATGATGAATGAGTCGATAAGTACTATTTTAACATAATGGTTACTTTAAACTGACATGCTATCTGTAAATTGCGATGTGCATGACGAGAAAAAATCGTGTTCTCTGAAAACGTGCTATTAAAATAACTGAACTTAAAGCTCCAAACTTGGCACATAGTTACTTCTTGAGTAATAGGTTTCCATAAAGGACGATTTTTCTAAGTTTCATTTAGATTTTTTAATTAAAAATCAGTCGTTTTTAACATTTTGCCTTTAACTTTAAAGCATATTATTACAGAAATCACTTTTACTCATCTTTAATATTAAATAAGTCTTTACAGTGATACGTTTCATTTCTTTTTGTAATTTTGAATAAATTTTTAAATATATTATCGAAGAATTCTCTTTATTTCAGTAACTCGATTTATACTATTTATTACATTTTGTGTTAGTCCTTTCAGTTTTTCTGTAATGCGTTTTTGACTTATATAAGCTCTCATATCCTAATATTTAGCGTTTTTTATTTTATGCAAGTTCAAAGTGCTGCTTTTAAACTATTTACTAAACAGGAAACCAATTCTTGAAAGAAAAAAAAATTCAACTTTACGGTTGAAATTATATTTTAATCTTATTTATTTTCAAGTAATTGCATTCCTAACATTACCCCTTGACTATGAAATATTGAAACAAAATTGTATATTAAATGAGTTATGAACAAACTTGATCTCAATTTTGATAAGAGAAATTACTCATGGGCCATTTTACGTCGCTTATGTGTTGCTTTTCTTTAATTATTTGACTTAAAAAAAATACACTTATTACCATATTTGTAATCATATTCTACGTGTTTAGAATAAAGTAATATTTATTTCTAATTTCTGCCTTCCCTTACTACTAGTTGATATGTATTTAAAGAAACACTCGTAGTTTGCATGAGGCTTTGGAAACTTTTATATTTATAACAGCAAGCGGAAGCATGATGTCCTCCAAAAGAAACGAACTTCGCCCAATCTATCACTTGTCGTAGTCTTCACGAACTATTTACGTCTCAAGCATTGTCGTCAAGGTAATTGGTCTTCCGGCCTTGGCAGAGCAGAAGCTCGTTTCGTCGCTGTTCCAAAGTATTTTCATTCAGAGATTATTCCTAGCGAACTAAATATGCGAAATGAATGAGAAAGTTTCTATTTGAAAGTAAATAAGTCAATTTAGATTACTGTTAAGCGGTTTTACCTCCATGCCTAATCCCAAAGCTTAACCTGAATCTTAAAATTCGCCAAGAACTAACGATTCTCAAAGAATGGTGGGAATGGTTTCATGTTTTGAGTATTTAAAAGGAATATTGTGCTATATATATATATATATATATATATATATATATATATATATATATATATATATATATATAATATTTCATTCTATTATTCACTACTTAGAGGAAGAAAAAGTCAATGTTAGAATGCTATTCTTAAAGAATATAGTTGTTTGATTCAGACATTAAAAAAATAAGCTATAACATACGAAATGTGAATTCGAATCGAATGATATAAATAATATTTGAAGTTACCTAAATTTCTGTGTATGGTTGCATGTGTTTTAAGCTTTAATAACGTAGGCAATTAATAAGCATTAGACATTTTACATAGGATTTTTTATATATAAATGTGGCAATTGTAACAGAATCTAATGGCTTCAACTGTGGCACAAAAGTTGTCTTGTGTATTTAAATGTTTTTGTTTATTGTTTTTACTATTATTCCCCCCTCCTTTATAAAAACTGCCAGTCCCTCCCCCATTTTGTTTTTTCGTCCCACCTTTCTTTTGATGCTTTTTGTTGTACCGATTCTCTCTCCTACTCGTAAAATTAAATTTACTATCTTTTTAAATTGAATGTCATTCTTGTTGTTACTGTCTCGTAATGCATTGCCTTTTTTTGAAAAGAAAATATCTCACGGTATTAAACAGCACTGTCATGGCATGGTTATGATAATCTTGTTGTTGTTAACTCTTTTGAAATTATGCAAAAATGGTGACATATTTACAGAAAATTACAAGCATTTCTGATGTATCTGTAGAACCACTTGAAATAAATGGGCCAAAATAGCAGAATAAAAAAACAGTCTATATCGAACAGAAAGTGGTCAGTATTATATCATCAATACTGCATTCCCGCGTGTTAACCTTTTTTTTTTTTTTTTTTAGTTTTTTAGTTTTTTACAAAAATATTGGTTTTTGTAATCATATATAAACATTAGTCAAGCTTTTTTAGTACTGTGCCATACCTTATAACATTGCTGCGCTTTTTCAAGGCTCAGATTTTTATTTTTTGTGCCATTTGGATTTTGTAGACATGCCATGTTTCGATGATATAAATTGATACAAATATTTTAATTCCCTGGATGCGGCGCAGCTTAGCCGAAGATGGGTTTTCTGCCATAAAACACAAACTCAGTACTCTATTCATCCTTTTTCTATGCATATATCGCTTGTCTGTGAAGAAAAAGTGGAAGCCGATACAAAGTTACGTAATACCTTCTAATCAGGAAAGCAGTTATTTTAATATTTTACCCTTTATTTACTTTGCCTTACTTGGTTCGATAATTGATAGATTATAACAAATTACTAAACCAATATCAAGCTAGCATGTAATTAACAAAGCACGTTTTCTGAAATACGATGTAACAATAAGATAATGCCGTAGTAGATTTTCTTGAAGGTGTGGCGTCATTCACCGAACGGCAAGCACTACCAATATTTGCTCAACCACCATGGTTTCCCATATGCAAATTTATACAAATTCCCGCAGAGGAAATGCAAATTTCCGAGGAGCTCGGTGAAGATTTCCAAAAACTTCTCTTGCTGGTATAAATACCTGGAGCCTGCATTCGGAAGGTACAATATATAGGAGTTGGGCTACGCTGCACGAATGCCGCCACCAACTGGAGAAATTGTAAATAGTAATTGTCTTAATAAAATATTAGTGGTAGATAAATTCGTCTTGTGGTCTTTTCCGACTAAACAGGAAAGCAAAATGTAGTTAAATTAGATACACGAACTGTTGAATTTACGCACATGTGTAAGGTTGTATCTAGCAAGAAAAAGCGCGGGACCTTCGAAGATAAACGTGTTGCATCTATCGAACGGTATGGGATGTGGCGCCGTCAGAACTTAGTTGCGATGAAAAAAGTTATTATAATTCGATAAGTTTGAAGTAAAAGAAATTCTCAGTCTAGCCATGGCTGTAATCTGATGCATTCGCCCGGTCCCTTTTCTCAGAATAACTATGGTCTTTGTCGGTTAAGAGTGCGATATCTTAAAGAGAGGAAGCTTTTTTATCGTATATTGATGGTGAATTATTTTTTTGGAAACAATGGGAAACGTAACATCCTATCCGAAAGTCGATTCTCATAGAATTTAACGAACGGACAGGTTTCGGTGAATTCTCAAAGTAGTAAATCATAGGATGTTGTTTTTTTCAAAGAGAGAATTCCACAATGACTTTTCATTTCCATGGAGATTATTTATCTCATTGTTCTCGCGCAACACAATGGCGACGGCGATGTCTTGTGCAAGATCTGTTTGGGCACTGAACTTAAGATGCCTTATTGGAAACTTCCTGTTATTACTATTGATGACACGCGTAAATGCAGATAGCGTTTTGTAAGAAGCAATATGGCATTGCACAATGTTTGTTGACGCCCTGGCCTTAGGAAGTTACACCGGTTTTGGTAAGGCCCTCCTTCGGTGTCACCATCGATTAGGGTTAATTTTGTGGTTCCATTATTTGCAACGACGTATTTACTTCTAACTGCGTAGGGTATAATTGTTGCGTGGTGACATATGAATAACATCTCGGTCAGTGGCTTCAATGAATTTTGGAAATACCTGTTTGAATAATTTTACTACCACGTATTTGTTCACTTTTTCAATCAAAATTTCTTAAGTATTATAAAACAATGAGCCTGATAATCTATATGTAAATAAACTTCAAAGAAAAATGCATACAAATCTGAGCGAAGAGTTGCCAAGCTAATTTGCTCATTCGCTATTTTGTAATTATTATCATAAATTTATATTTCAAATTATATATATATATATATATATATAACGATATCTTTTAATCTAGTTTAAATCTTAATTTCCAAATTTTTATCTTCAATCACCTCATGTTATTTTCATTCTAAAATGGTCTCTTATTTCCTGATCCAATTCCCCCTTTTTTTATTTAATTTTGCACGCGCTCTGTAAAACTGCTCACTTCAGTATTTTCTCACACTTCGAGTGAAGGCATAAAAATACTTAATGTTTAAACATTCTTTTAAAGATAGCTAAAATTCCCTTATTTAAATCAATTCGTGTCAAAGAAATCCCTATCAATCTCATAGTAAAAACCACTGAAAAAAATCTTCGGTTATGTCGCGATGTAGACTGCCGTATTTTTTAACGCTTATTTTTTTGTACGTAAATTATGCTTCCCCTAGTGAAATAAATCAAAGGTTTTAAAAGTTCAAAAGTTTCTTCGATTCGGCCACACAACTGCTAAAGTGTGTCTACATGTGTATATATAATATAGTATGTAATGTGTATATATAATATAGTATGTAATGTGTATATATAATATAGTATGTAATGTGTATATATAATATAGTATGTAATGTGTATATATAATATAGTATGTAATGTGTATATATAATATAGTATGTAATGTGTATATATAATATAGTATGTAATGTGTATATATAATATAGTATGTAATGTGTATATTGATTTTATACAAGACATAGAATAATACCGATTTAAAAGAGAATGCATCTCACTTAATCTGTTATATTCTTCGATCATATGAGTCTATTTCAGGCAGTGGTTGAAAAAAAATGTTGGAATTTCAACTAAAGAAGTAAAATTCATTTATTATATACCCTCTAGAAAAATTTGCCAGAAAAAAACCGAAACGTTTCATAAACTTATATTTTCTGCCTTTGAATTTATTATGACATATAGCGAAAAAATTTTTTTTTCTGCATTTGAGTTTCCATAACTTTAATGCGCGATACAAAAATGTTCTAATCCTTGCAATTGAATTCAGCCATGCAATGAATCACTTCTTCGTGAACAGTTTCTCTTCGAAACCAGTATTGGATCTAGGCTTTTTTGCCGCAGGAATTAATTCATTGTATATCTTAGTTAAATGCTGGCACGATTCCCGTGTAATTTAATCTTTTTCCTACTTCCGCTGTTGAAACGCCAACTGCCTTTTCACAAAAATGTAGAATGCCGTGATTTATTCAGTAGTGCCATGGAGTTTTGTCATTTTCTTCCAATAACTCGAGAATAAAATCAAAAATTATACAAAATGTTTCAATAATCAGGAAATGCTGAATTTTGCAAAATGTTGTACCATTTCCATTACATCACTCGTTAAGAACAATTAACTGGTTAATCCTATAATATTAGTTTAAAACAAATCTTCATTTCTGTTTGTATTATAAAAAATTAGTAGTATTATAAAAATTTATTTTAACCAACTTAAAGTAGTTGATAATGCGATAATACAAAAATATTATGCAGTCTATCATTGCACCTTGGATAATTTCTTAATAAGATGCTAATATATATTTAAAGGTAGATGTTTTTTAAAAGAATTGAATTTTAAATATATTCTTTAATGTAATTTCATAAATAATTTTCCACACTTTTCAATTCCTATTATTAGTTCACACTCTCCCTATATTTATTTATATATCTTGTTCAAATTTTCAATCGTCAATAAAATACTTTTTATTCATCCACTCAAGTTCAAATACATTTTTTTAAACTTGTAGTAATTTTTGTAAACTTCATTTGATGTTAATACAGTTTTTTTCAAATATTAATTAAATTTACCCAGTAATTTCTATTGGGTCGCCAAGCTCTATTTTGCCACTTAGTATTATAATTTTGTCATATGTATATGCATATTTAGATTAATTGTAATTATTTAATAAAATGTAACTAAAATTAAAAAATTTTTTGACCTAAGTAGGTATTAACTTTGAAAAAAAAATGTATATATTACTTGTTTCATACCGAGTTGCAACTTACTATAATAATTCTAAAAAAATTCAAATATTTGAATTAAATCTAAGTGAAACAATAGGCAAGTTTCCCTATTATGCAGATTCTAGGAGCTTTAAAATTTCCTCTTATAAAAAAAAGAATTTTCGAAATTTTTGGATTCTAAATTTAGATTTGGTTATACTCTGAATGTGTCGTGAAAACTATACCGAGAGAGAATTTTAAAGCACTCCTGAAAATTCGTTGCGTGGGAAACGTTTTTTTTTTTTTTTTTTTAAATATTCTTATTCGTTCTGAGGTCGTCAAACTTGAACACTCACGCTGAACAGTAAATATTTGTGGAAATGGCTCGATGTTGATTTGCGGTTTCAAATCCCACCGTGAAACTCGGAAATGCCTCACGTGTTTATCCCGTTTCACTGTCACCTTGACACCGAACGTATATAAATTTCACTCACTCGGTTTACGTCAGTGATAGTTAGCTCTGGTTACAAGGCTGATGTTGACGTGATACAGCCGGAATCGTTCCGTTTCCGTCGTGGCCATTCATCGACCTCTTCACCTGACGTAATTGATTGGCCCTGTTGTTTCATGACGGATCTTGTGTCACCTACGGTTTGTGGTGGGGGTGTTTAGGGAAAGAATTCTGCGGTGGAATCTTTCGATGTTCTGTTACGCTGTTCTTTTGTTCTCGGGTGTAATTTGTATTGGAAGCGAGGCAAACACCTGCATATTTCTTTTTTCTGCGAAGAAAATGACCAGGTTTGGTGAGAAGTTGTAATTAGTAAATGCAATATCGGCGGAAACAAGTGTGTGGGTGGGATTTGGGGGCGATTGGGGATTTCTCATTGTCCTCGAATGAAATTGGAGATTTCGTGGAATTTCTGGGTCTGCTAAAAGCTTTTTATCTATAAAAGATGAATTTTGCTTAAATTATTTGATTTTATCTCTTTTCGAATTGTGTAATACATAATTGTTAAAAAAATTTGCGTCCGAGTGTCATTAAACTAAGATTTAGCTATTGAATGTTACTTTGAATTCAAAATGCAAGAAATATACATTCATAATTATAATCGTAGTTTTATTTCTCTTGAAATAAAACCTTTGATATAATTATTCACAACCAAGAATTGGATGTCAAATTCGCATACTAATATTAAATTAATTCATAATTAACATTTTAAATGTTCGACAAGTTAAAATACAATATGTCAGTGCGAGGATTTTTGAAAATTATAAATGGGGCTGTCACTTTACTAAAAGCTTATGCAAAAATTTATAATCTGTTTAAGAAATCGAATTCTGCTTTTGAAGTTTTAACGTTAATAGAATGAAATATGAACTATCAATGAATAACTACCCTACTCATTTTCTTTGGTATTATTACTCGAGTCATTTGAATAATATTCGGGAAGTGAAAATCCACATGACCGATTGTTTAAGTTCAGTATTTCTTGCCTTTATTAACAATTATTGTAATCAAACTTCTGTACATTCAAAGAATTGTAGATCTGGAAAAATACGTTATTTATTCTATGATTTATATTTTCAAAATTCTATCTGAAGATGAAATTCTTGATCTCATTCTCAAGTTGTATAAATGATATCCATTAAAAAATTAAATATATTCCCTTTTAAAATGTACTTTGAATGTTAAGGTATTCAACAAATTGTGTTGGATCTTGTACAATGAGATATTACTATTCTTATTCAAATAGATCAGTGATTTGACGTAATTAGCACAGAAATATTAGATTTGGATGATTTTCTTGTGAGAGGCAAGTTCTGTATTAGTTTTTTTTAATTTAAATATTTGAAAGAAATCTTTCGTGCCTTAACATGTAAACAAATATAATTTTTGTTTGTTCGCCCTCACCATTAGCAAGTGTTTTATTGATGGTGATGTTTTTGTCATTTTAAAGCAACTGTGTTTGTACTCATTAAATGTTATTTGTAAAGAATTTTGTATGAATGGATAATCTGAGTTATCACCTTGATTTCTTGTGAGTTAAAATTAGTTTCGAAGAAATGGAGGGAGAAATTATCTACTGGCATGCAATAGAAAATCTGGAATTCTCTATATGAAAAGCAAAATGACATTAAATAATGAGTCCTCCCCTTCATTCATCCGCAATTTTCTTTTGGCACGAATATTAGATTGTAATCATTTAAGAATAAAGGTTTTAAGGCCTATTTGTGTTTTAGTGGCAGCTTTTGTGCATTCACTCCCCCGCCAGCACCTCGTAAATGCACGGCACACGCGAAGTTCCCTAATGAGCGATCCGCCCACTATTCGAAAATTTAATGGCACGTCTTTGGCAACACAAGTGAAAAAGGAAATGCTCTAATTTGTCGCTTCAACAATGCAAACGATTTCCATCCGCCATCTTCTTCAATTGTTCCGAGGGGAAAAATATTTTATTTTCACAATGCCTAAAACGAAGCCGACGTTTTCTCGGAGGAAGTTCCAGAGCTTATCGCGCTGTTGTGTTGCAAAAATTGCTTCCTGTGCGTCTTCTGATTTTGTAGATGGACGCGAGGACGTTTGCAGATTAGCTAGACAAAAACACGCGTGAAAACTCTTCGTGCATACGTGCAGGAAAGTTGGTAGACTTCCCCTACATTGATGGCGATTTTTTTAACCTTCCTAATATTCACTGCCTCTACAGCGTCCATTCGCCCTTTGTTTTAAAATGTTGCCTGTCTTTTTCAGTAATTTGAATTTGTTTTCAGTGGAAAAGAAAATTCTTTTTGATTTCTGAATTTGTTGCAAATAATTCGCAATAGTTTTGGAAAATTCAATTAATATTTTAAATTAATAATTTCAATTCGATAACTGGAAAACGGCAGTTTTATGGTAAAAATTTTGTTTCCATTAAAAAGGCCGCGCTTTTCGTCTCGATTCCACCCAAGACCACCAAATAAACCAGATTGGCCAATTCTTAAACTGGCAAGCCCTTTTTGGATTGAAAAAAATATCAGTGGTCTCATTTCCGTTTCTTAATTATTTTTGCTAATAATATCAAAGGATCTGAAAAATTTTCATGGCAGTAATATTTTCCTTCGATGTTTATCCGAAACTTAATGTACTATTATAAAGCTGCTCTAATAATCCAAGGAAACAATTCCATATTTGAAATCTTAAACTTCATTCTTCTGAAATAAAGGGTGTAAAATTAACGCAAAATTAGAATTTGCTACCATTCGTGCAGTAAAGTGTTGGTAACCCTATTAAAAAAAATTGACACCTAATAATTTAGGGTTTGTAAACATTTAGCGTTACACAATTGAACATCGTGTTGACGCAAGATTTGAATTAAATAAGTTTTTTTTTTTTCTTTAAATTGTTATATTTTTATAGAATCGTGAAGTACACAGAATAGGGTTATGTATGGAATAACACATCGGGCAAATGGCCTACAGGGCTTTTCTGACACATACGCATTCTGTTTCCGAAATTTTCCAAGACCACTTTGCATAAATGTGGCATGATGCAGCTTTGAATTTCCTGCTTCAATCACGCGTGCTTATGGGCTTGTTGGCATAGATTTTTGACTTCAAATAATCCTATAAAAAGAAATCTAATGGTGTTAAATCACGCGATCTGTGGGGTCAGTTTTCAGATTTTCGAATTTTGGCCGCCAGGCTCGCATTATTTTTTTTAAATATTGTTCAAAAATGAAATTCTATCATGTAGTACTCCATTTTTACTCACCTTAAACTCTGAGCTATCAAATGATTATTTTTTAATAAAGTTGCCAACACTTTACTGTACTGGTGTCAAATTCAAATCTTACGTTAATTTTGGGACACCCTTTTATATTGAAATCATGCAAATTTTAAATGAATTTTTTCTTTTTCTTTAGTCTCTGTAGATTATATAGTCTGAAGTTATAAATCTGACGCATTTCATAAAACATTGGTCTGTTTCCGTCATTTAAAATGGGATTTTAGTTAGTTTGGAACTCTTACTGAAAGTAACGTGAAGTTAACTTACTTTCGTTACTTACGAATTTAAATTCACTTTCCTCTCGAAAACAATTTTACTTTTCATCTCGTTTTCTGTTAGTTAATTTCCAGAGTGTTGATGAAGCGAGGTTTTCAAAATCATTTACGCATGGCTTGGCATTCTGCTTCAAGATTCCATGCTTATGTAGTTAGTGCTTCTAAGCACTTCAATTTACTGTGATTCGAACTATTGCTTCATCGACGGACCATGATTAATTTTCAGCCAAAAGTTGCATCTCATAAAAAAGGCATTCTTCTAGAACGCCGTAATTCGAAAGAAAGCGACACAACATGGAAAAGGAGAGGAAAAAAAATTTTCGTATGAGATTTTCTTCATTCATATTAGCTCAGTTTTTATTTCGGCAGACGATCCTCGACCGGAAAACTCATCTCGAACATTACTTCCGTTCTCGCGTTGCCATTCGAGATCTTGCGTTAAAATATACACGACGCTCGTACTCCGAAGTATCGCCACATCCTGTTTATCTTACTCTCGAATCAGCTGTTATGTTTCAGTCCGAGAAGTTTTTTTAATTTTATTTTATTTGGATATCGAATGAAAGTCATCTCTTTGACCTGCCTTTCTGCTGCAAAGATCATTTTCTTTCGGATATCTAATGATTTTTTTTTCCCTTATCCGCTTTGCGTATAAATTATTTTGAAAACAGGAAAACATAGCGAAAAGCGGCGGGATTTTTATCGTTTGGATCTGTTTCCTGTTTAGATCATTATTCATGTTTGGAATGGGGAGTTGGAAGAAGTTCACAAGAATTCCTTTCGCAATATTTGTCTGACCTAAATAAGCCCTTCCGAAAATCCAGTTATCGGTATTTCTGAGAATTCAAATAAAAATATTGCGAGTTTTAAATGCAAAAACATTTACGAGTCTACGATAAGCTCCTCAGTCCGCCATTGCAATTGAATTTTAGTGTATTAAATAGTATTTTTTTAAACATATGAATGTTTTATCGTAAAATTAAACACTTCTTAAGTCATTTTCTTGCGAAATGTTATACATATGTTTTGACATTTCTTCATTTTTTTTTCTTGTCTCAAATTCTTGATTTTTGTGAAAGACTGATTTTTTTTAAAGTCTTTGCAAGAGCAGTTGTCAGTGAATAATTTCAAAATGCATTAAATCCTTTATTTAAAACCTTCATTTTGCATTCAACATTTTAAACCCTTTGCAAAAACCAGTTTTATCACTGTAAACAAAATAACTGTCATAAGAATGTAACTGTGTTTTAAAATTATTGTGGCATTACATTTTAAAAAGCTGCATTTAGAAATATATCTTGAATAGAATGCATTTCATTTGTCAATAAAGTGATCAATGTATTCATTTCTGAAATTGCATTTTCCATGCTCTGATATGGAGGTGTTTTTGAAACATGGCGGCTTTGAATGAAACATTGTTGCAGTTTTATCAGCTTGTTAATTTTGTTCCATTAATATCTCGGAATTTTAAAAAATAAATCTTCTTAATCAATGAAGATAACTATTTTCATAGGTATTTAAATTAGATAGTGCGTGAATATGACGTAAAATTATTTTAATATGCACGTGCTTTGATGTTTTTGAATACTGGTGTAGCGGATGTAAACATGACACCCACGCTTCGTTATTTATGCCTTCAATAAAAAAAAAATAAAAAAAATAGGCACTTACAATACTGCAGCTGTTTCGAACATCACCGCAAAATGACATTTTTGATAGGCGTCGTTATGGTAATTATCGAAACAACATGTTGAATAGCTTAAATTGACATCCAGAATGGCAATAACGACCTTGACCTTTCTCATCTGCTGCTAGTGGAATGATGGCAGACGATTTATTCATGTTTTCCATTTCGAACAAAACCGAAAGGAACGTGGGTGTGATATACCCTTCGACCCAAATACGGTCCGGTCGGGAAAAACGTCCTGTTCTGAAGTTTCCGCCGGGACATGGGGAAGAGGGAGGAGACGGGGGCAATAATAATGAATGAAAAAAAAAATTGTCGGGGCTGAGTTGAGGTGAGGCCTGGCTCCCTTTTTACGTCAGAAGAACGTCATAACCGCCAATATTCCCGCCTTTTCTGTGTGGACGTCATTCTTTACCCTCGGCACGCGACCGGATTCTTGAGGAGTGTTGTGGAAGTTGTCTTTCTTTCCCCCCTTTTTAAGTTTCCGGTTCACTTGCAGTTCTTGAATTGTTCGTTGTTTTCTGGGTGAATTTCACCAAAACAAATGCATGATTAAGTTTTTGAGGAAAATGTAAAAGTGACGCGTGATATGTATTCATTAGCACAAGTCTTGTGATAACATCGCCAAACTGTAGACAACGAATAAGGCATGTAAAAGAAAACGAACTTAAGACATTTGCAATTAAATAACAGTATATTTGAGGGTAATGAAATTTTGCTTCGGGAATAAAGTTCATAGTTCTCCCGATAGTTTAAAAGAGAAAGAACTTGAATATAAGGGTCTTGTTGATCTAACAAACCTGTAATAAAATTATAGCTCAATATATTAAAACTAAATGAATTTTCATGTTGACAAGCTTTTTATGTTTGAGAATTTGCCAACAACAGAGCTTATTAAGATTTTCTGTTGTGTTAATTCAATCTTCTTTAGCGGTTAATTTGATATTAAAAATATAATGGGTCTTCAAACGTAGATTGCCTAATTGTAAAGCTTTCGTTATAAATTACTGTTCTATGTAATTTTTTTATGTTAAAGAACAAATTTTAAATGTTTAATTAATTTTTAAATTTTTTTCCGTGTGATGCTTAATATATTGCCAATAAAAACAATTCTCAAATTAGCTGGGAATTATTTCTTTCATAAATACATGTGATTTTCTCTTGTTTCATTTAATTTTATATTTTACCTATATACTTTTGATAATTATTATAAAATCTGTTATTTGTACTATTTATGTAGAATATGAACGAATAGCATTTTTACTTATGATGTGCGTTTAAAAAAAGGCAACTAAAAACAATAGCATAATGAGTGCTGTTTGTATCAATCATTTTTATTGCCATGTAAAATGATCGACTTAATAGCATATAGAAAATGTATTTATCCTACATGTGATCAAGATAAAATATTGTATAATTTAAATTATCAATGCCTTTTTTATTATTGTTATCTTGATATATTAGCCTTTCATATTTCATCCCCTTAGCAGCTATTTATCAAAACCATTGGCTATCCAAAAGAAAGCAAATATCTAAAATTGCGTTTGTTCCTTTTTAGGTGGCTTTCAGAACTTCAGCCGCCTATATCCGGAGTTGGTCACTCAGACGCCCTGTCACAGTCCTTGTGCCTCTCCGTGCCAGAGCCCCCGACCGTTGTCAGGCGGCGGAGGAGGTCCCGTGGAGATCCTCAGCCACCTCTATCTGGGCAGCGCGCGAGACGCCGCCCGCAAAGAGCAGCTGCAGCAGCTTGGGGTGACCGCCCTGTTAAACGTAACACAGCTCTGCCCCAACCTCTTCCAAGAGGCCTTCCTCTACAAATGCATACCCGTGCGGGACACGGGCGGCGAAGATATCGCTGCGCATTTCCACGAGGCCATCAACTTCATTGGTGAGTTCATTCATTCATTCATTCACTCTTAAATCAATACCTGCACTGCTTTTATGCCAACATTGCTGAAAAACATAAATACCGGTTTGAAGTTCTGTAGTGTATATTAGCGGAGATACGATTTCAAACTCTTTATTTCCGCTATCAACTGCTTTTGTTATATCATTATGGTTCAGAGTCGAAGTCTGTCGGATTATTAGTCCTTCAATCGATTCTTAACACAGTGAAAATAGAGTAATTTGCAGCTGGCGGTACCAAAATAAAAATTAAACCAAATCAGATTTTAATTCTCTGTTAAACAGGGAATTCAAGAGATTGGAGAACAATTCAAATTAGTCAGATCTCTCTGTTTTTATTTATTTATTTTCCAATTAGCATTTTTATGCATTCGTGACTATCCCAGGAAAATATTTTCAAGCATTAAATTCGGACAGAATCAAAACCATATTAATAGCCTTATACTATTATGTATATGAAGCATCTTGATGGAAGCAAGTTCCATGACGTAATATTTGTAAACGCAACTGTCCAATATATATATATATACAATATTTAATTTTCGCAGTTGTGTAACTTCACCTTGTTCGTCATGTAAACTACATGGATGTTAAACAGAATAATTCTTACTTGGTTTTTTTTTTTTTTTTTTTTTTTTTTTTTACGAAGGGGAAATCACGTGTTTAATTTATCAGAAACAACGAAAGCAGTTTGAATTTAGTGCAACAAAGTAATCTGTTGTTAAAAATCAGGCATAAAATAAAATTGGCAAAATTCGAAAAGTTTGCGCTGTTAAATTGGTATCATTGAACAGATTTTTGAACTTAATGATGAATGATATGGGAAATCATTTCAATGCTTTAATACTTTCCGAAATTATCACTGGAGCAGCTCCAAAATTTTCCTCAATATTTAAGTAAAATTCCACAAAATAACTCCGAAATCGCCCAAATCACTTCCTTCTAAACTATACTTTTGCTAACTATACTTTGGCATCTGTACTCTAGGTCTAACGGCTTGTACTACAGAATGCCCATAAACGTATATCCATATTTGTAAAGATTTTTATGGCATGAGAATAATATTAAAACATCCAGCCATTTTTGAGTCGGTATGTGCTTATGCAATACATTTATCTGATGATAAAATGATAAATGCCTACTTTCCCTTTTTTAGAATCAAATCATATTTCTGCATAGCATATGAAATATTACTGGTCATCCCCCTCCCCTCCCCCGCCCCCCCAAAAAAAACGTTTAGCGTGCATTTTTTCATCTGGAGTAAAAACTTTCTAATACGTGTTTTACTCTCTATAATTAAATCTTATTTTAACTTAGTTTTAAATCTCGAAATGTCAGTTCGCCACATATCTTAACAATGACAATCAAGCATGGCATTCTCGAAAATATTTATCTCATTTGGATAAATACTTTTGAAAAGCGTGTTTTTTGTCTATTTGATTTCGTTATAAAGCTTAATCGTCTTCACTAAATGAGTATTATTTGCGGATAAGTCCGTATCGAGGACGTTTCCAGAATACTTTCTTAAGAAAGGCATCAGTTATTTGGCATCCGGTCTGTGCAGATCTCAACAATCTCGTCAATTTAGGATCTGTTTTCCTTTCCTTCATTAGTTTTGCCGCATAAGTTGATTGCAGAATTTCTGCGATCCGAGGATTGATATGCTTAGACTTATCAGGACAGCGATCGCATCCCGTCTTATTTGAATAAAAATAAACCTGGTACCGCTCTGTCCCCATTGTTTGACCACCAGGTTCGTTACGATGCATTTGACCATGAAAAAAAGAAAACGTTGACAATGCGATTGCGAAAAAGAAACAAATCATCCCTGATCCGATGCATTTAACGGATAAGTATGTTCTAGCGGATTTCCGCAGGATAGAGATTTAGTGAAAGGCAAACATCCCTTCCTTTCATGACTTTTTCCATAGCACTTTCGTGTCAACTGACGCTCCTCCGCTGGTTAACCAATGAGGTTGGTGCTTTCCCTGCTGGTTAGCTGCTGATTGGTTGGCTTGGGTTTCGTATAGAAACATTTCATTGCTAGTTAATGGAATCTTATTAATGAGTTTTGAAAATCCTGTTTATTCTAATATGATATAGGATGTTAGTGGGTTATTAAGTGAAAAATTAATGCTCTTTATGTTAAATTATTTGGTGGAATGTTGGAAGGTTGCTTTTGAAATCAACGCTTATGTATTAAAGTATATTTCAAAATTCGATGTGGGTTGAAATATTTAAAATAATGTAAAAGCAATTATTTCATATTTAAAAACCAATTTGTTGTTCTGTTACTGACCTGAAGAAGTTCGATTTTATTACTCTGTTTTCTGTCGAAAAATGTTGAAATCCTGTTCCAGTTATTCCATGCCATTTCTTGAGTTGCGTAATCATAATTTATGTAAGTGAATTATACTATTGTATTGGTCCATGATAATATCCTGCCATTGCATCCTAATATAACATATATTAAAAATAAACAGGCATTCGAGTGAAAAAGTCTTTCTATTATCATATATCTCCATTTGCGCTCATTTACACTTCGTGGAATATTCTTTGTTCAGATAGAATTCTTAAAGCGATTAAGAAGAATGCATAAAATAACTCCAAGCCATATGATTCGGTAATTAGTAATTTTTTGCCAGTTCCATTTATATTTAAATTTATTCTAAGTTAATTCTAAATATGTGAAACGTTAGAATCGTCTTATTCTACGCCACATTGATAATTTATTTTCTGCTAAAAATAGTTATATCCGTGCTTAGAACTCACGAATTGCCGTAAGCTTTGATAATTACTATTAATTGATGTTTAAAAATATTTTCGATGAATTATTCTATTATGAAATCAAAATTAGTCCTGTTCTAAACTCTTCACTTTCGAATGCGTTTCTTTTTCGTCATCCTAATTATAATTTATTTTTTTTCCGGCGATGAGCAAAAATCGTTTGCTCGAATGAATAAGAGGAAAGATCATCCGAGCATTTCGTCACAGCAGAATTCCACGGGAGCCGAAATTTTTTTTTTCTCGTGCAGCAGCCGTAGTAGTAGTAGTAACTTCCGTAGCGGGATATCTCGATTTAGAGCTTTTTTCCTCTCCCCCACCTGAGATGTTTCGCCGAGGAAGTCGGAGTGAGTGCGCATTCGGAATTAGAAACGGGCCGCGGAGATTCCAAAATAGAATTTCCTGCGCGCGCAAAAGAATATTGAACTATTGTACTTCAGGGGAATGTTCGTACCCCAAAAATTCAGATTTCGGTCTCGAAACCATACGGAAAAGTTTTTTTTTTTTGCAAAATATTCCGAAGTGTGGGTACAGTAGAACTTTGAAATAAGCAAACATGAGCGAAAATTTTTTTTATCGTTTTATTACCAAATATATGTTTAAATAAGTGTCGTAAATTGTATTCAATAAAATATTTAAAAGGCCTGGGTGGAAAAAGTATATTTTAATGACTTTTCTCAAAATGATATTGTAATTAGATTTAGATATCATTTAAACGCTCCAGGTGTCTTAATTATTGAGGAAATTAAATAAAATTGATAATTAAGATTTCGGTTAAACACTTAAAGAATTGGGTACCATTTTGTATTTCGAGGATTTTCAGATAGTTAAGTCAGTTTTAGTTCAGAAAAAAATAAAATTCGTATACAAATTCAGTAAGAGTACATAAAAATATTTCTAAAAAATTGGCATTTAATTGGAATTACGAAATTATACACAGTTTGTTTTCCAAATAAATTAAATCGCATCGAATATTTTAAAATTTAAAAAATCTTTTAATTTCTAAAAAATATTTCGTTTTAAAAAGTTTTTTTAAAAAAAAACTTGACGTATTTATATTTTAATACATATGCATAAAAAATTTTTATAGCCCTAAATCAATAATTCAAAAGTACCCAATAGTCCACCGTACTCCTAAATTGGCGAGTTGAAAATGACTAATTTGAAAAGGTGTATTTTGTTCAAAAAATTGTGAAGATTATCTCGTTTGTGGACTTAATTATATAATAAAATTTAGTTGTCCAAATTTCTCCAGTTATTCAAATCGTGTAACTAAGCACCCCATAATGTTATTAATATTCAGCAAAATCGATATTTGAATAAATTTGACAGCTTAGAAATGCTTCATTCGTTCGTTTGCCGAAAACTAATAAATTACCCTCTCCTCGAAAAACTTGTAGGTAAGGTAAAATGGTTTGATTTAATAAATATAACCATTATTTTGCTGACGAGTGCGGTTACGCTTTTAAATTGAAATTTCACATTAAATCTATTTTTAATATAGATATTTTATATCCTTTTGGGTGATATTTAGATAATCTATTTGTGATAATCCGAGTTCGATAGTTTAAAAAGCCTGAATTTAAAAATTATTTCCAATAATTTGTTTAAAAAAAAATGTTTTCCCAAATTCAATGCTTTAGCATTACTGATTTTTTTTCTTCCCCGCTATACATTTGGTTTGACTTATACTAGAATACACAATTTATGTCTAAATTGGATATCGTGACTCAATCTTCTATATTTCTTGTCCACTTTTTTTTAATCTTTGTGTAGCGATAGATAAATTCCAAAATGTATTTTTATCTCGAATTAGAAATCTTATTTCAAAATTCAAGTATTGTAGTTGAATTGTAATTTCGATTTTTTTTTAAAATGCTGAATAGTTACTCAAAACAAGAAACAATGAATCTCTTATCCGGTATTTATTATATTTATAATACCCTTTAAATGAAAGCGTCATGTCTAGAATATAATTCAGAATGAAGCTTCAAAGTATTTTATTTATAGAATTAAATATCTTAAAATCGATCAGTTCATGACAAATCAAATCTGTCGCCCCTGTGCATGTGCCGTAATTCTTGTTCTCTTAAGAATCCTGAAATTACATCTGTGTTCTGAGGGGGAGAAATCATGTGTATCGCATACCTGTCCCTGCCAGCGCGAGAGAGGAAGGGGGTTTGACGCGTGTGATCAATTGTCGCGCGCCAACCCCCGGATTTCTATTAAAAGGGGCTCCACCTAACGGAAGTCCCTGATTTAGAACTCCCGGGGACTTCCCACAGGATGCAAATTGTGCGCGCGCACGTGGCTTCTTTGCGACAAAAATAAATACATAAACAGTACCGGTTCCTATTTTATCAGAGGTGCATCCAGCAGTTCATTAAGGGTTCCACGAGCGTGACTATTTCCTGTTAAAATGCAACGAAAGTTATCTGTGTTAAATGCCGCATTTTGCTAATTCACCCGATATAGTTTATTGCAATTATTCAGAGATATAGTATAAAATTTGCCGAATGAAATAATTATTTTGCATCAGATTAATGTGCTGTCTTCTTATGCATTCATAACCTGTAGCGAAAACACTCATTTATTCAGTGTAGAATTCATATCAGCTTCCTTTTATGATCAGTGCTGAAATAATTGATTTTCAGTTACCGGAATTGAAAAATGAAAGGGTATGTTTGTATTCTTCGACATTTATTAGGGGTTGAAATACATTTTTCCTGCGATTATATTGCATTTCCCCTCCTTTGTTTGTGTTTAGTGAAACAAAAAATTAGCACCTGCTAGTTTATATTACGTGATTATTTGTTTTGAATTAAAAATTAATAAAAATCGTTTATTAAAAGGAAATAGTCATAGGTTACTTAAAAAAATAAGAAAATCCAAAAAAAATTGTATTTGTATATATTTTGGCAATATCAGGTATTTCCCAAAAATCTAACTTGTAATCTAATATAATTTTCAAATACGATGTCAAGCATTGATAACTTACCTGACAACATATGAGAAGTAATTTTTAAACAATTAGATAGATCACTCCTTTATAGGGAACTCGACAATAGAAACTATCTCTTCAAGTAATACACTGAACTTCATCACCCGCCACATTCAAATGTAAAAAAAAAAAAAACTTACCCACCAAAAGTAATGTTAACTTTTTTCTTTCACATTATGATTTATTATTTATGGTTATCAATGTGCGTTCAGAAACGGACACACTTGAGTTTTTGAATAAAAGTGGAACTGGAAGTAGATAATTGGCAGTAATATTAATTTACGCGTTAATTTATTGAAAACATTTCAGTATCTTAATAAATATAATTCATTAGATATTTTTATGTTAAAATAATGCATGCACTGTGTATTATTAACGAATTTTGAAGGTTCACTATTTTAGATCTATTTATCGAATAAAATAGATCTAAACATAAATAATAAACTCAGTTAACACTGAGTATAAAATATCTGATATTTGTAATCGAATATCTGTACTTGAATTCGATCTTCCCTATGCAGACATTTGCTAGTGATCTCTCTGTTTTACATCACGATCACTAAGGACTTAAAAATGGCAACTCAATATCCCTATAGGCATTAAAACCAATCTGTACATTCTACGCAAAAGATAATCGGCAATCTGTTTGACACGGGGAGAGAATTATCGGTATATCATCTCACGCCACCTGCATTTACGATCTTTAAAACAATGTGAGCTTGAACGTTGGATTGTCCTCTCGCACTCTGCCATAACGTGCTGTAAATAGCGGCCGCAGATAGCGCGATAATGATCCCACTCAAAATGGCACAGTAACCTGCTTTATATTTGATCCCATTGCCTCTGATCAGATAAATGTAAATGCTGTTGTGCAATATCGAAAACTTGATCATCGTTTGCCCCTGAACATGTGAAACAATTGTCTTCTGCTGAGTTAGAAATTTTTATATCATAATGTGTATAGATCATATTTATTTCACGAAAGAGTGGAGTATTTATTAAGGGAAGAAAGAAATTAAGCAAGCATATTGTGCTAAATGTCTACTAATTGAAGAGCATTTA
Source organism: Argiope bruennichi (assembly GCF_947563725.1). Taxonomy (NCBI): domain Eukaryota; kingdom Metazoa; phylum Arthropoda; class Arachnida; order Araneae; family Araneidae; genus Argiope; species Argiope bruennichi. The sequence continues at coordinate 67,291,411 of NC_079154.1, forward strand.
CTTTAACTGCTTACTACTTATTAAAAATTTTATATTGCTTGCAAATTATCCCTACCCGAAAAATAAAACATTTCATTTCATGTGTCTTACTCTGTTTCGACTTGCATATTAGTTCAATGGCAAAATAAACGTTAAACTATCGAAATTATGCATATTTTATTCTATTCTTCAGATAAACAAGAGAACTTGGAAAATTCTGTATTTGGGAGCTTTCGCTTAGCTTTTATCGTTATGTAATGTTTAATTGTTATTGTAATTTCCAATCTATTTTACACTTGTTGATTCCAAATCTACTTAACACAGCAACATCAAAATTTTAAATTGCCTGGTGTACGATATTTTAAATCTTCCAACAGCCTCACTTGTCTAAATCAGTAGGATGTCCAGACTTTTGCTTCTAGAAAGTATGTTCGATTCTTTTTAGTATCGAATCTTTTGTTATGAGACTAATAAACATTGTTTTTGGATTTTCCTGTTACTATAAATATTACACCTTTATGTTCTGGGAGGAACAGGTACTAATAAGTTATACCCAAAGAATTGCGGATGTCTGGGCCTCTTGCAGTTATCTTATTTTCCCTTGATTCTTACTAGACTACTAGGCCTTGATTCTTACTAGACCTACTTACATTTACTACTAGGACAAATAATATCCTGGAATCGGTATTTCTATTGCCGTGTTTCTAGGTCTTTATATATATAAATTTTTGGTTAGATTTTAAAATGCGTTATGAATTGTAAATCATTAGACGTGACTTTCTTCAAATGCAGATATGCGAAGTATTTCCTTATTCGCTAACCTTGAATGTTGGTGAAGCATTGGTACGTGCCATTGCAATACTTAAATACATGCCACGTCGTCCTGTGTTTGGTTTGAACGGAAACCATGATCCATTTTCCCATCATTTAATACAATTACCCGTTGTTAATGGGGTTTTTCACTAAATTCTGATTCAGTCATGTTACATACAGTTTCGGTAACCCTTTATTCAAATCCTTGCTGATCATTATAATTATTTGCATAACAAAAAGAAAACTAATGCATCAGATGTTGGAAATCAAGTTCTTTATTTATATTTTCAAGGTAGAATTAAATTTTCTCCCCATTATATTTAAACAAAAACGTAGGTTTCTGCTGATCGCATTAAATTTCAAATCTTATAGAAATATTTCTATCTTCATTCACTTTCTAGCCTGCATTCGAATGCGACTGACTTTTATTTCTAGGAAAAAATATAAAATCGATGTACGAATTCCCTAATAGTCGGCTGCAATAGCGGACTTTGTGAAGAGATATTCTAAAGAGGCTGGGAAAAAATCGCTACCCCAAATCTTTCGAAGTTACCGCAGTTTTACTACCGGAACTCTTAAAATATAGTTTACGATCTTCGGATGTTTCCGTCCCTTTTTTCGCCAAGAATGGTATTTAGCTTTCCTCTTTTGGCAACACCGCGTCCTCGCTTCGAAGAAAGAGGCTTTCGGTTATTTAAAAAAGCAACTGTTTGTTAAAGACCGGAGTGTTTACGACCTCCCGTTCGACGGGGAGGGTCGAAGATTCCAAGGCCAGTACGTTCGGACCGCCTCGGATAAAAGAAAAATCGGGCTAGGAAAGAAATAGAGCGCGGTGGATAAAAAGGTAATAAAAAAAATACCGCTCCAATGTCGCGCGGAGGGGGAAAATAGCGCACCGAAGCAATAAAGTTTCAATTCATTACGTGAATACCCGCCGCCCGGTTCCAATGTCAGAGTGAACTTTTCCTGGTCCATTACGTCGGAACGTGCCCTCCTTGTTGTTAAAGAGCCCTTTTCTTGTTTATTTACAAAAGAAATGCAGTTTCTAAATAAATAAATGACTGACTGAAAGTAAAACTTTGTACACATTCTGACTTTTTGTTGTTGTTGGTAATTTGTATTAAGTTGACAGTATTATATTAATTTTTTATTTGTTTCGTAAACTGTAATTTCAACACACACCACAGTTCGTTTTATAGTAATATATTTTTGTAAAATATAACAAATAAAAAAAATTCAAATATTTAAATGGCAATGTATTAAAAATCCGTGTAAGTTGTTGGACAATTTCATTGATAAATAACAGTTCATATTAAAGAATGTTCTTAATATTGATGATTTAAATTGGGTATTCTAGCAAAAATCCTAAATGTATTTTACATGACTTTTCCCATTTGTCATTATAATTTATCTGTTATGCATTTTCAAAATCTTACAAAAAAAAAAAAATTTGTTTTTAGATCAAGTAAAGGCACAAAATGGTAAAGTGCTGGTCCACTGCCAGGCTGGAATCAGCCGATCCGCCACCATCTGCATCGCCTATCTGATGGCCACCAAGCGACTCAGGATGGAAGAGGCCTACAAATACGTCAAGTCCCGCCGAAAGATCGTCTCTCCCAATTTCAGCTTCATGGGACAATTGCTATCTTTTGAAAACCAAATCTTCTCATCTTCTGGATCTCGATACCACCAACCGTCGCCCGGCTCCCCTCTGTTGGCCGTGGATGCGTCCACCCCCGATCCTGACACTCTCACCCCTTCCAGCAGCGCCAGTCAGAGAAATGTGTTCGATTTCAGGCCTATACCCAATCCTCCGGAGGAGACGGTGTCATCATCTACGGCAGTGTCCGAGAATGAATATGTCACTGCCTCCATAGTGGATCCATGTCACAAACTGAGTCTGTCGCCATGTTTGACGTGACCTGCGGATTGATCCCACTCCTCGGGAGAATCGTACTTGTAATCTCTGGTCCAACGCGCACTTGTTAAAACTAAAATATCTTTGTAAAGAAATCATTTTAATGGTGTTATGTGGTGGCGTTTTGCATATAATCATTTCATTTTCACTGAAAATTGAACGTTTTTGAAAAAATTGTCTTTTTAGAATATTAAGACTTTTTTTTTATGTTCTGCAATAGATCTTATATCATTTATGATAAAATTAAAATGTACATAGTTGAAGTATATGAATATGAATCATATTTGCACTAGTCCTGCAACTAGTCAGTGCAGTAGAGTATATATATATAAATATTATTTGTCTAAACTAACATTATCGGAAATTTAAGATTTGTGCCTTCAAACACACAAACAAAAAAATATATATATGAATATTTCAAGAGCTTTTGTCACATTTCAAAATCTTTATCATATTCAATTTTTATATAAGTGACATTGTTAAGCTATCTGCATGTACAATTGAAATGAGCTGCTTGATTCAATTGACATTTATTAATGACTTGTTTACAATTAAAAAGTAGATGACTTAGTATAAATGTACGAGCTTAATGTTATTTATTGTCAGTGCTTTTAAATTTCAAAAGAGCTCTTTTCCATACTAATTTTAGTTCTCTTAATTTAAATCGAAAACATTGAGCAGTTGTTTTTATGAAATACCATCGAATGGTTCAATAGGTTTTTAATCAAAATTTTTAATTTTTTTGGAAATAACTGTTATAGGCGCTAGTTACTGTGGTAACAGTGTCCACAATGTGGGTGGCGTTTTATAACAGACAAAAAAAAAACTGTTTTGGCGTGGTTATTTTGTTATAGCCATTTTTTTAATAACTGAAAAAAGTAAAGAAACGAGCTTTTCTGAATCTGCTCAAATTTCGAGACTTAATGTTTTTAAAGTACTGATAATCGCACATTCTAATATTGATATCCTACAGCAATAGCTCTACTTTTTTTTTAAATTGGATTGTTCAAATTTTATAAATATCTTTTGCCCCCGTATGAAATTTGTGACCGCGAATTCATTTTGACAATGAGAATGTTTTACATTTTCTAGAGAATTGGGTTTTTAATAACTTTGTCAATTGTGAATGCTATTATTATATGACTCTGTGTTCATATTCTAGTTTGTGTAACTCTAGAAGTATTGCATCTGTTGTGTCATGTGTATCTAGTCAACACTTGGAAATTAGCCATTTGCACACGATTGAATATCTATGGAAAAATGCATATTAATAAATATCAGTTATGTATGTATTGATTTCTGTCTAATTATTGTAAAATTGTATTTATCTTGTTTTTTACACAAACACAAGAAAGCATCATGCTGATAATATTGATATTCAACTTTAAATAAAGATCTTTATTTCGGAGAATTGTGATTTAAAATTCTAATAAAAACTTATTTAATTTCGAAAAAATTGTTAGTCTAGAAAATATTTGCATTCTTTTCTTAATTTATAACTTAATCTATGTCTTGAGCGAATATAAGGAGGAAAAAGTTTCCAATAGTATAGTTTTTTTTTGGGGGGGGGGGGGTGTTAAGATTTATTTATTTAACATATATTTCGAGAAACTTTGCTTTTAAAATACTGGAATGAAACAAATATTCTTTAATTTAGATAAGTAGAAATTCGATTGTTCGGAATAATTGGGCCCAGATTCAGATAATCGAATATTTAAATAATTGCCAAGAAAACAGGTTAATAGAAATAAAAAAAAATGGAATCGGCTTATAAACTAATGCAACTTTTTGATACTGTTTTAAAATTGTTTGTTTAATATTTGATACTGTTTTAAAATATCACTGAACATATAGTCGGTTATTTTGTTCGTTTACTTGGGCATTTCTTGCAGATTTCAATTAAAGTTCTTTTTTAAAAGTAAATGTGTTGCCATTCTCAGTGTGAAAAGTTTCAACGGAATTTTTGCAGCCGTGATCTTTTAGCATCCAAGCAATTTGAATTAGGAGCCAGCAAAATTAAACGATAAGGATTATATTGAAATAAAATTTCATAAGCGGGACCATCTTTTTTTTTTTTTCTCAAATTTTAATTGAATTTCATGAAATATCTCGATACAAGTTGTTTTTAAACAATCAGCAAAAGCGATTCGTTGTTACCTGGAAATATTAATTTTCAAAAAAAAAAAAAAAAGTGAATTCATTAGGAAAAGGGATTTTTATACAATATCCTTGGTGCATTAATTTTTATTTGAAGAGTGTAGATTAAAGTTGATTTATTGTAACCTTGCAGAATAAATTTGTAAATTCACATAGAGGTATATGCGATTCTTAAAAAGAAAATAAATAAAACACATTACAGATTGGTTAATAAACCATATAACTGCTCTTTTGTTAAATTAATAGGTTTTCTTTTTCTTACAATTTAATTTAATGAGCAAATTAATTTTGAAAAGTCATTACATTTTATAATAAACATACATAATTCGGAATTTCGATTGAGACAAAAGGATATGTCTGTGTATTACATAGTTGATTAAAATTTCATTAATTTTGATGAAAATTTTATTGCATGGGATTGGAAACATGAATCAATATGCTTCTAATTACTGTAGGTGCAATTTAAAAATTGCGTATACTGCAAATTAAAAATGGAGGGTGGGACCTTATTTCAAAAGTAATGTCCAAAGAAAATAAAATATTAATTTTAACATGGGCAAAAGCACGCGATTGAATGTTATAATGGATACATTTGAATTTCATCATAATATTAAAAGTACTTATACTCTTGACTGCCATATTTGATATTTTATTCTAAGCCTAATTAAATGCGAATAAACCAAAAATTGGATTTTCCACTTATTTTAAAGTATCACTGGTAAAACAGTGTTCTGGTAAATATGAAAAACCAGTAAAATGAAATCAATGGAATCGACAAGTCCTAGTAATTACTCGCCTGGTGATGATTAATCTTATTTTCGTGTGGGATTAAATATTCTGTTAGACACTTATCTCTTGATTTCTTTTATATCTTTTTTCATTCTGAATGAACGATTACACGACCAGCATTTCTAATGATATTTTGCTGCTCCATTAATTAAGGAAACATTCAATAAGCGCAGCTGCAAAAATGTATTATTTTAGATTTGATTGGTACTATTTCACAGTAAGTAATAAAATCAGTTTCTGTGGCACATATATTATTACTTTATATATATAAAGTAGCAAAAGAAGAAAAAGTGTTGAGCATTATTTCTCTTCTGCTCAAATACAGTAGCACCTTGAATTAAATTGAGTTGTGAAATTTGTATGAAGATTTCTGCATTACATTATATATATATATTTGAGCTAACCTGCAAAAAAAAATGTAGCATTTATTTTTTTAATTCATAATCGAAATTATTTTAAAATTTAGACACTCTATAGGGGGAAAAAATGTATATTCATATATTTGCTTCATTTGATTGCCTCAATATTTGGCATTTTCAAAGATTTCATAAGAATTTAAATCTGAATATTCAGTCAGAATGGAATTTTCATTTTCATGCAAACTTTCTGTTGTTGATCATAGATGGCAGCACAAAAAGAGATCGCATATGTTTAGATGGTTTACATACATTCATACCTTCCAGATTATATCTGTACCAAATTTGGACACTCTAGGTCTAACAGTCTATCACCTAGCCCATCAATACATATACTTTCATTTTTATTATTTGTAGAGACAAAATAAAGATAGAAAAGAATTGTAAAGATAGAATTTTACAGTCGATTTCTGATATACTAGAGTTCTAAAATTTTCTACACTTCGGTTTTCTTTATTATAATACATTAATATTTTCAGACAATTATCTATTAGCTTAGTTGAATTTGATTCTACTTATATTGAATTTGAGGAAAAATTATTTCAAGATCTCATTATTTATTTGTTATATTAATATTTATTGTAATGAATTATAAATTTAAGAAATTTTCAAATGTTATTTCGCGACTGTGTCCCCAAAACTCTATCTCATATACTCTCTAATAAATGTGTATTTGTGGACTTTGGGTAAGGCCGAAAATTGGCATTGGCGAACTATAATTACGAAATATAAATCTTTGGAATGAATCTAGCATTTTTACTGCACCTGTCGTAGATACTTTATTTACAAGTTCAACAAATAAAAGTATCTACGACAATTCTTGGCATTTAGAATATATATCCGAAAATCGGTTTTGTTTTTTTAGACTCATTGTTTCCATCCGATTGAAACCAAAATATGACTCAGAACTACAATTGTAATCTCAAGATCAAATACTAAATTTCTTATTTTTAAGTCTCATGATTGTAAAAGAACAGATAAGCTGAAAGTCAATCCCTTAATGTATTTGTTTTCAAATTTTATAGGTGTCTACAATATAGATATGAAATCTGTGCATCGAATTTTATCTGTCTAGCTCTCCTCATTTTATCGCTATCGTGTTAACTTATATTCAGGCAACTTTTTTTGCCTGTATTTCGCACAAAATTTAATGGAAGTCAATTGAGTGTATGGATCTTATACCAAATTTCATCTGTCTAGATCAAAATGTTTTGAGATATCTTTGTCATAGACAGACAGACATAATTTCAAAAGTGCATCTTTCGAATTTGGGGAGATTTAAGACATGGAGATTCATGAAAATCTTGAATTTGAATTTCTTGGAAGATTACAGTACGTACTCGATACATAGTTGGAATAGTGTATAGGCCTGAACGACTGGTTCATTTACTTTCTTTATTATCTTTAAATATATAGATTATACAAAACTTTGGAAATATTTTAAAATTTTGATTTTTATTATATCTAAATCTATGTTGAATAAATTCAATTAAAAACATTTTTTTAAATATTCTTTTATTGGTGTATAAAAGAGGATAATTTTTTTATTTTATAATTTTTACTTATTAATCTTGAGGTCTATTATGTCTCAAACTCACTACCAAGTGGTACTAATATAAGGAATCAAATTTTAATTCTTTACTTTTAGATGGTACTTATTTTACTGCCCCAGCTTTCATTCTTCGGATTACCATATTATATCATATTTTTCCTAATATACGTATATGAATGTGTTTGTATATATTTAACTATCTACAAGATAAATATTGAAATACCATCATATGGAATAATGTCTCTGAAATCAATCCCATTTTCATTGATGCATTGTATAAAGGACTGGCCAACTGTAAACATTCATGCATTTCTTATTTTCTGTTAGGTAGCATCGTTTGTATCAATCGTGTTATTTAATGCAATTCCATTCAGTGTAAAATGTTAAATGTTCCTTTTTTTCAATTCATGTTTAGTCAATTCAAGGCAAAATTTTAATAATGCTCGAGTTATTGAGCGTCTTATATAAAATTACCAAATACTCACTTTTCCAACACCTCCTAAAGAGGCTAGGAGGTTGGCTTTTCCGTGGTTAAAAAAAAAATATTAAAAGCGCACATTTATAAATTTTTTTTTTCTTTTAAACTTTGAAAGGCACATATTTTTAATCTTATATTAACTCAAATCGAGGATAAATATTCTAAAGCGACTAATATTTCCCTTTTAAAGGCATTCTGTTAAAAAAAAAATTAATAATATTTTTTTGTAAAATTATAAAAGGATAAAAAGAGTTTATAATCATTGCAGAAAATTAAAAGTGTAAGTGGTAAACGATTCTTTTTTTAAAAAATCAAAAATAAATTTTTCTGCATTAAAATTTCAATTATCATAAATATCTTTTAAGATTACTCTGCTTCACTGATTGATTTCAAACATATTAATAAGCAACGATTTAATAAACCGAATCCAAAAATGTGCAATAGCACTAAACGCGATGTACAACGTACAGGCCGGCGTCCTGGTATAGGGGTAGCGCGTCTTCAACGTGATCTGAGTGTCCTGGGTTCGAGTCCCGGTTTGGGCATGGTTGTTCTATCTGTGAATGTGCCCTCCTGTAAAAAGGGGTTGTGCAAGCGAATGAATGATGCGTGAGTGGCAAAGTCGTACTCTTGGCCCTAGTTGGTGCTACTATAAAAACAAGAGACGCTCCCCCACCGGCTTAAAACGTTGTCTTCGTAACAGCGAACTTGTCCATGGCAAGTGCCATAAGAAACAACAACAACGACGTACCGAATTTCTTCAAAGTGATTTTAATCCAAAGTTGTTTTTGTTTTTTTTATGAATGACATTATTTTTTTAAATTTTGAAAACCAAATTCCTAAATTTAATCTAAAGTAGACATTTACTTTAAGATAATATGAATAAAATTCTGCAAGTCCTTTTTTCCCTTTTCTTCTTCAACAACAACCAACGTGAAACGGAAACACCAGTTTGCAATTTATCTTATATCTGCATGAAAAGTTAATGGCTTCCACGCGAATAACTTTAAAAATATCTCGCTATCCAGGATGGAATTGATTTCCAGACTTTGAATACAATCATCAAGCTAATAATAAAAATGTCCAGGGATCAAAATGTCTTGAAAACTCTTAGTGAAACTGGAGTAATGTCTGAATGTAGAAGATGTAAAAGGTCTTCTGGTGGCGGCAAAAAACGCGGAAGATCTAAAAGTAAAAAAAGGGAAGAAGTTTTCCGGAGAAGAAAAAATTCTTGAGGGAAACGACGGAGAAGGAAGTTCATTTAAAGTGAACTAGTTCCGAATAAACTAGAAATAAATGCTAGTTAGGACACACAGAGTTTTGTGACATTCCCATTCCGTGTTTTCAAACAGAAACAGAATCAGTTAAATACAAAATGCTATTTGAAGCCTGGCATCTGATTCAATTTATTACATTCACAATCAACCGAAATATTATTATTTAATTGATCCAATATTTTAAATGTGAATTTTGTACTACATTAAAAAATTTTTATTGTAGCAGAATTCTGCCGTAAAAGTTGTATTTACTGCTTGGCATTGTATAAAAGACAACGTTCAATGCCGTTACAGTTCAAGGATACGGAATTCTGCATCGCAATGTTCAATTATAATACATGGAATTACTTTTTTTTATATCAAATGGCAGTTAAGTAAAACTCTGCAAATAAATAAATGTTTGAATTAACACGTCATGAGCATACTAGCTTTAACTCAGGACTGGCTAAAATCTAGTTCAGGATCACGTTGCCAAGGAAACCAAGTAGCCGAAATTAAAATCAAGATAATTGACAATAACTGTTTTACAGTATAGTCTACTAGTCATGATGACCTGTAAACAATACTGTGAAACGATTTGGTTTGGAGGCCAGCGACCAGCTAGTTTACCGGAAATATTGGTTATATTTAAGACTTAATGTATGATTTTTCACTAAGCATGTCAAAATCATACATATCGTCCGAAAACTCGCCAGAAAATATGAACAAATGATTGCAATAAAAAGTTGCCGTTATTATGCTTTGCAAGAAATTATCCTAAAATAATTCTACATTGGCTATAGTAATATTTATCTAAAGTTCAGTCTTAATTTCAGTTAAATCGTTTAAATATTTCATGTCCATGATTCCTGCCAAATTGTCAGACAATGAATCTTAATCACTATACATATGTTCGGCTCATTTTGTGCATGAATCTTTTTAATGGAGAATATATATATATATATTTAATTTTCCATGTCAAACATAGCATTATTAAATATATATAAATGTGTAGTTCGTCTATCTTCTGAATTTCGTTGTAATCTTACTTTACTTACTTATTCGTTTTTTAAATTATACAGTTACTGAATTATTGAAGCATTTCACGTATCTTTTACTTCAAGATAGCATTTGGAAGAATGATGGAGGAAATCAATTAAAATAATTTTATTTGCATAAAATTTCCAGTTGCATGCAATTTTAAAAGGTCGTATTTTAATTTCAATCGTTACTTTTCTTTAATGAATAATGCATAGTTAATATACCTAATATATGAAAGCAAATATATCAATAAAATATTGGATCTTTATAACAACTTTCTCTTTTCATTTTAAAACAATGATTTGATAAAAATTTCCCTACAAATTATTTGAAGCACTCTATTTTTTTAAATATCTCTTATGTAATTGGCAAAGTGCAGCAGGGAGTAACCTTAGGGAACGCTGAAACACGAATGCGTCATTCATCGTCAAGTGGGAGGTATAATCTTTCCCGTACTGTCAAGTTAACCAGTCTTAAACTATATTTTGGATTGAATAATCTACCAATCTGTTTTTTGAACATTTCAATGCAGCGATTGATCTCATTCTTTTGAATTCTGAAAGTCAAAATGTCTTCAACTGACTGCGCTTGTCTTTGTAAAGAAGAAAGGTAACAGAGCTGGTGAAGCCTGCAGCATTTCAAGTAGGCACCGAATAGAATTTTTAATTGAAGAAACACACCACCCTATGGCTTTACTAGCCGAAGGAACGGGAATCTAGTTGCTTTGCTGGATCATTGAAAGGTTTCTAAAGAAAACAGCAGAAAATGGATAAGAAAAGAACGAATTTAAAAGGGTATCACCTGTTAGTGACATTCTCCCATCAATTCCTTTAAAAAAGAAAATAATTCACTTTACTTCTATTTCTCAGCAATCAATGGTATACTGAAATGTTAAGAAAGACGTACGTTCAGGGAAGAAAAAGAAACGAAAAATTCTAAGAAATGATTTGAAATGAAAATTTTATGCTGTAATAAAAAATTGTGAAATAAAGATTCCAGAGAAGAAGTTTTGAAAGATTGAATTGATTTGAAGACTTGAAATTTTTACTCTGAGATAATGACGTATTTTAAAAAGCTCAAGGACAACCAATCTTTAATAAAATAAGAAATTAAAAAAATTCGTTCATTAGCAAAAGAGAAAGATATATTTTTCGGAATTCATTTTTAAATATTGCGCATTTTTACTCATTTTTTTTTAAAATTACATTCTTATTTTCATTTAATTTGAAATCAATAATCATGTGCTAATTATTAATTTTTATGAGTAAATCTATTTTTCAGCAATGAAAATCAACGGGAATGCTTCACAGGTGGAAGAATGATCGGAAAGCTGGAGGAGGGACGCAGTTTGACCAGTGTAGCTGAAGAGTTCGGAATCAACAAAAGTGTCGTTTCGCGCTTGGAAAGCCTTCCAAATCATAGGTACAGTTATTAAAAGATTGGTGATATCCACCCTAGGAAAACAACTGCAGTGGATGATCGATATATCGTCCTGCAGGCGAAAAGAGCCCTATACCATTTTGTGCCACTGTTCAGCAACTGTGTACAGCAACAGGGTGACAAATGTCGTGGTTTACTGTGGCCAGACGCCTTGACAAAGGTGGCCTGCTCCCCAGCGTCCTGAACACTGCAACCCTTTGAAAGTTGGCCATCAGTGGCACTGTTTAGAATAGTGTAAGGAGCACAAAAACTGGACATTTCATCAATGGAGTCGTGTCCTCTTTACAGATGAGAGTCGTTTCAGTGCCACAAATGATTCTCAACGCCAGTTGATTTAGAAAGAGGTCGGGACACGGTTTCATCCCAGTCACCGAAAGGGACCACTACGGGGGTTCTGGAGTTGTCATCGGGGAGGCATTATGCTGAACGGACGGACTGAGCTCCACGTTTTCGACAGAGGTTTTGTAATTGGAGATCGAAATTGTAAGGAGGTGATCCTTCCTTCTCCATGTGCCTTCTTCCTTCTCCTTCTCCAATTAGTAATACAATATCTTAAAAGTTCACAGAAACTTATTTCTTGCACTTATCTTTCCAGAAGCTATTGTGTTTCATGTACATCTCATTTTTTGCAAACACGTGCTAAAAATTGCATCTTTCTAGGTTTCGTTTGCAGTAAGAGTTAGCGTAATCTTTTAAATTGAGCTTTCGTTAACGTGATAGCTACATGTTGATAAAAGCTAAACTTTCCCATGCACGCGTAACATGCTCGTGCAATTACATTTTTTTATTATTTCTTATGAAAAAAATTGTTTGAAAATATATTTAAAAATTCTTTTCAAATAGAAATTTTATTTATATTTTTAAAAAATTAGTATCATGGGGAAGACAATTTTTTTTTAATTTTAAAAAGATTTAAAAATTATTACGCATTAACTTCCGAAAATATTATTGAGCAAAAATAAATTTTACACCGTATAAAAATTTCAAAAATATCTTTTTAATGATACTTATTTAATAATCTTGCAAAATCTTCTTAAATTCTGGCAATTAGTTTAAAAAAATATTTTTTTGCGCAATTTTTAATAAAAATTATATTGTTGTCCTGAGATTCAAACCTTTTCATTGTTCCGTCAAATATTTAATGACATGACTTTCTTCTTCGTTTCTTCTTTTCGTTGTAAGCTAAGAAAGAAGAATTGTTTTTAATTTCTGTTGTAATTTACGTGAGAAAAAATAATGTTACAGTTTCGGGAAACTTAGAAGACGTGGACTGGACATTTAAGTCCTTAATAGCACTATAATGTCATAGGACTTGACTTTATTAAGATAGTTCGTGTCCATAATGAGCTAGGCAGTTATAAAGTTATTAAATTAACATGGATTCAATATTTATTATAATTAGATGTTTAAAAATATTTTTTGAGGGAATCATGAACATTAAATTATGCATAAGAGATTTAATTGAACTTCAAAAAATCAGTAACAGCTGGTTGCCAAAGCATCTAGTGTCAAAAAAAAAAAAAAATACAAATTCTATATTTTAAATCGAATTTATTTTAGGAAACAAAATATTTGTTTTAAGATTTATGCATGCCGTTTGGCCACTTTGTTATTCCATTTATAGTTACGATACAGAATAATATAAGTATAATAAGAAGTGGAAATGAAAAGTTCCTCATAAATCTGGATTAGTCCTGGTTGTGGGAAACGATGAAATTGAAAAACTTGATTCACAGCAGAAACCAAAAGCGTTCAAAAGACACAGAGACTTCACTCAAGTACGTTTATGGGTTCAAATTGGTTGCAGGTATTTGATTAAATACAGATAAACGTTCTTTATATATATATATATATATATATATATATATATATATATGTAATGATATTTTAACTCTAATTTCAATTTAAGTAATTTTCATAATAACTTCATCTTAATTTAGCCCATAGTAACTTCATTCTAAAATATTCTCTTATTTCGTGATCCAATTCCACTGTCTCTACTTAATTAATTCAAGAGAAGCTTTGTTAAATTGTTGAATCAGCTAAAATCTAACTTTCCCACACTACGCGTGAAGAGATAACATACCGCTGATCAAGCAAATTCTTTTTTAAAAATCTCCCTGTGTTTCCCCTACCTTGGCCACCCGTATAACGAAAATCCCTATCGAAATCTCATAATACATTAGCACTGTAAAGAAGTATTTTCCCTATCAAAATCATAGGTTATATAAGACCAGGGATAAAATGTCCAAGAGCTCTTCCCTCATTCCTTTCTGTGTCGTTCTGTGTGCTCGTCGCTTGTACATATGCTTGCTTCGTCAAAATGAAATAAAACGACGTCACTAAATTAAAAGTATATTCATTGTCTTCAAACTGCATCATGCTTCACAACAAATAATATTACATATATATATCGTAAGATTTAAAAGACAAGGGAAGGTACGCTACAGGAATCCGAAACGTTTTTGAACTTGTTCTTGAAAACACGAGAACTTTTGTAGCAAAAAAAGGAATATGTTCGATATTTTCAACCTTGTTGCTTGTAGAACAGATTGAAGTTCCTTATAAAGTTTTCATTAGTAGCAAAAATTCTGATAATTGATAGAAATTGTGGTAATAGAACATAATGTTACGTTAAAGTGAACCAAAGCGAAATGATTCGGCGTGATTCTTTTTCGATGTGTGGTAAGTATGTGTCCTCTTTCTATTCCATAGTATTTGCTTCTGTGATTTTTTTTTCTTTGTATGCATGTATTTTCCGGTGAAAATTATTTCAAGGCTTAAGTAGTGTGGTCGCCTCTTGTTAATCTATCGACTAGTTAAGCTACCATCTATATTGTATGAGAAATTAAACTTTTAAGAAAAAACAATTTTTTTTTTCTGAATTGAGGAGAATTTTATAAGTTATTTATCATTTATATTTTCAAGCAGTTTTAAAACCTCAAAACTATGTAAAAGTTTTGCACAATGAGAGATCATCAGAGCTAAAGTGAAAAACAAAGCTCCATAAATTTTTCAAACAAAATGTTGCCAACAAAAATAACATGAAAAAAATAATTAAATGAAATAATAATTGCAAAAAAGTTATGTATTGCGTTTGCTATGATTCAGCCACTGCATTACCCCCCCCCTCCCATTACACCAATAATTAAGAATAATTAGTGACAAGCGAAGTCTTAAAGTTCTTGAATTGGTCTGGTGAAACTTAGAGTTGTAACGATTTTTGATTTTAAAAATATTATTTTCCTCTTTTTGCTACCCAAATAAAATAATTTTTTAATTTTTATTATTTTTTATTTTTTTAGTGTCAAATAAATTTTACAATTCATAGTTGCCATGTTATAGAATCTAAAAATTAATATTTCTTAAATTAATTTTAAAATGGTTTCTACTCTATGAAATTAGTTTTTGCTAAATTATTATGTTAAGTGATAATTAAAATCTCTAAAATATTTAAAATATTCCATTCCTATTAGGAACAACTAGAAACTGCTCAAAATTTCAGAACACTAATACTTGAGGAAGTGAATGAAAAATCGATAACAAATTTCCATCTGGTCAAACATGGAAAAACATTTAAAAAAGATTTGAATCAAAGTATACACTATAGGCCTAAGCACAACGATCCCATCGATTAACGAGCCGAAGGATTCCTTGTTATCAATTATCCTCTGGCCGTGACGAGACCCAATCCTTCACAGCGTCCTTGAGTTCGCCATACAACTTGAAGCGCCTCCCTTTCAGATGTTTTTTCAGGGGACCAAACACAGGAAAATCGCAGGGTGACATGTCCGCGCTATAGGGCGGATGCTCGACCTACTTCCACTTGAACTTGGCCAGTTCCGTGTGTGTGACCCTGGAGACATGCGGACGCGCGTTATCATGGAGCAGAATCACGCCCTCCGTGAGTAGTCCCGGTCTTTCGTTCTTGATGGACCTGCGTAGTCTTCGGAATGTTTCACAGTACACATCGGAATTAATGGTTCTTCTGTGCTCGAAGATTTCAACAAGTAGCGGACAGTGAACAGTGAACTCAAGGACTCTGTGAAGGATTGGGTCTCGTCATGGCCACAGGAATTCTGGGAATAAGAATTCCTTCGGCTCGTTAATCAATGGGATCGTTGTGCTCAGGCCTATGGTGTATACTTTGAATAAAGTCTTCATTTATATTCACAGTGTCGTTTCGTACTTTTTCATTTGAACACCCCTTGTAGACATGTTGCAGCTTTTGAAATTAATAATTCTAATATAAAAGTTGACGTTTGTTAGACGTTGCTTATTCGCTGTCATCATTTGCTTAGTTATGGAAACCATGCTGTCCACATTCTCTGAATTAAATCTTATGCTATTCTGGAGGTGACTGAGGTCCGGATATAAATGGATATAAGGATATTGTATTTTCAAATTCAGAATTAAAGGATTTGTGGAAAATGTTCTAAAGCTTGATTCCAAAATATCTATAAAGATAATAGCCTAGATGTTATACGAATCCTAAAATATATAACGCTAACATACATGGCACAGAAACCGCTTTTATTATTCAATGACAATTGTAAAATCTAAACAAATCACTATATGAATGTTTCAAGCTGCTTAAAAAAATATTTTTACATCTGCACTTAATTTAACGCTTGCTAATTACTGGAGCTGTGAAATGTTATTAGAAATGCTCAGGAAAGGGTTTGCTGTTCTCTCAAAATTCCAACCAATCAGTTGAGACAAAATTTAAAAGAAAGCAAGAAATCGCCGCCAAATAGAAACATCAATCGAATTCGAAAATTAGTTTATCCGTCGTCAGATAAACAAATATTTAAAAAAGGACTATTTATTCTAAAACTATTATCACATAAAAATGGCTTTTACACCGTCTTAAAATTCAAAAAAAATTACTTTATTACCAAATTATCAAAATATTCAAGTGCCTGCGTTCCTTATGTTAAATTTAAAATTAAATAAATCATTTCTTTGGACATTTACACCGACATATGGTTTTCACTTCCATTTTTATTTCGTAATAGATATACTTTTTAATTTGCACCCACAATAATTTAATTTGCAATAGATTGATTCGATTAAATTCATGTTTTTCAGTTCACAGTCTTTTTATAACAATTAATAATAACGCAAAAGCACTCCTTGCAAAACTGAAACCATGTTCTTCTTTTCAATTTTATGTATTAAATTTTAGTTCAATTGTAACACACTTTTTAAGCATTTTGACCGTCTTTTCTAATTTATTGCCTGATTATTGGCAGTAATCAACATTTTCAGCATGCCAAAAATTAAATGAGTTCAAAAATAATATTAAAAATGATTCGCATTATAAAATTAATATAATTTAAGGGAAGATCCAATGGGTCGGCGAAGGAACTTAGTTTTTAATATGATTGATTAGTTCAAAATGTTTTATATATTATTATTTAAGCTTAAGTACAATTTCAATATAAGCTCTACTTTTCATAGTATTTTACTGGAAAATATGCAGAATCTAGCTTAATGGGAGTTGTATCCGGAAACTTTCTCGCATAATTTCCAATAAAGATTTTATGCCTCCATCCCGCCCCGTGCATAAAGTTGTGAACCTTGGGCAAAATAGTGAATGCCTTGATTGATATTGGCAAACAATAATTACGAAATATAAATCTTTGACATGAATCTAGCAATTTTATTGAATATATCATGGAAGTATGTATTTTGGATCCCTACTTTCTGAGTGATTCTGACCAAAATTTGACACGGGATTGCACTCACAGGCACATGATCATAAAATGAGTTATATTGATGTTTCATTTCATGTATGAATTATTGCATTTATATGCATGCGAAAGTACAGGACGACAGACGGTCAATCGTTTTAAGGATTTGGTTCGAGATTTAATAAGCATCTTTAGTTTAAATTCGATACCTGTATATTCAATTTTATTTATTTATCTTTTTAAGTTTTGTATTTATTGAGTTCATTTGTACGCGACCAACCAAACTTCCTCTAAAAGGGCATCATTCAAAATTCAATACAAATCTGAAATTTGTTCTTATAAAAAATTTCATCCGTCTGGCCCAAAGCATTTTAGAATTATCATATTGTGACGAATTTGCGATGCGCGAGGATAGAACTTGGGACCTTGAGATTCGCAGCCCATGACCACAATACAAAAGCAACTGCTCGGGTAGTGTAGCATTAACTGGCTTATAAGCTTTCACTACAGACTCTCCCTCCAGTGAGTCGAACGATATGGCTGTTTAGTGGTAATTTATTAGCTGTTGATGCGCCTGTACCCATTTAAGTAGCACCAAGCGTTATGGGAGCGTGTGTGTGTGTGTGAGTGGTTGCTAATGCTGTTGCTGCGTCAAGTGAATCTGACGACTTTGTTTTGCTGTGGGTAGATAGCGCCACAACAACTGTATGAAGGTTGAAGGATCATCGTCCGAGGTCACCTATGTAACGGATTGGATTGAGCGAGAATAGAACTTGGGACTTTAGAGGTTCGGAGCCCAGTAACATGACCACAATACAAAAGCAATTGCTCGGATAGCGTAGCTGTTAACTGGCTTATAAGCTTTCACCGCAATATTCAAAACTAGACATAATGCCAAAAATGTGTTTCTTCAATTCGGGAAGGTCTGAAACGTGGAGATTCATTGAAAGCGAATTTTTTGATAATTATTACAATATATTCTTTATTCTTTGTACACGAGAAAGTAAAAATAAGAAAAAAAATGGAGCTTTTTACATGACTAGACATAATTTTTGTAGACAGTATGTAGACACGCCTTCCTAGATCCGAGAAAACCTTCAGATTTTTCTTAGTTTACAAAAACTGAAAATAAAACAATCAGGAGGTTTAAAATAATTAAGCAATCTCTCTCTAAGAAAGTTGTGAGCTCCACCCCAACATAAAATTAGTTAGCATCGGCAAGACCGTTGTGGTGAAAGCTTATAAGCCAGTTAACAGCTGCCCTACCCGAGCCATTGCTTTTGTATTGTGGTCATGTTACTAGACTGCGAACCACAAGGTCCCAGGTTCAATCCACACTCATTCTAGTCAGCCACATTGGTGACCCGAACGTGATCAGAAGGTTGCGTGTTCAGATCACGTCCGGGTCACCAGATATGGCATCACTAAAGCGAAACTAAAGAAGTCGTGCTGTCACACATCTGGTGTGTTCTTGTTAAAGTAATTCAATCCAAAGTAAGACGACATAAACATTTAATATTTACATTTAAAACGTTTAAATATAACGATCGTAGATTAACAGAGGTAGCGTTAATGCATATTTCAAATCTTTAGAATACAAGCCAATAAACAAGGTAGAGTTGTGTTGTTACAGAACTTCTAAGTTCAATAATAAAATGTTTTTCTGCTTTTTCGTTGCACCACACCGTGAATGCCACAAGTATTCAGATGATAGTTACAAAAGATCAATCTTTGGCGTTCATCTAGCATGCGATTTTGGCTATTTTTTGGGAGGGGGGACGACCCAAGCAGCAAAAGATCGTTGGCCAACCATTAGCCAAGCATCGCCCCACGGAACGAGCGAGATTGGTGCGAGATCGGAGGCGATCTCGCCCCGACATTGGTCATGTCCCCCGGCGGTTCGCCCAGCGATGGTCGCCCCGACTTGTTTTCGACGAATTTGCCGATCCTTTGGCGACTTGTTATTATCACGGGCGACGTTATACCAAGCATTTCGCGACCTGTTTTATCAATGGGCGACCCAATACCAATCATTTCCCGATGTGTTTTAACAATCGGCGACCCAATACCAATCATTTCCCGATGTGTTTTAACAATCGGCGACCCAATACCAATCATTTCCCGATGTGTTTTAACAATCGGCGACCCAATACCAATCATTTCCCCATGTGTTTTAACAATCGGCGACCCAATACCAATCATTTCCCCATGTGTTTTAGCAATGGGCGACCCAATCCCAATCATTTCCCCATGTATTTTAGCAACGGGCAACCAAATGCCAATCAATAGGCAATTTATTTCTGAACACTTGCTGGTGTCAAATTGAAATATTAGTTTAATGGTTATTGAATTTTCTCAAACTCTAGAAACTAGTGTCATAGTATTTAAAACTATCATACTTTCAAAATTTTGTCAAAAGCCTGAAAATACGAGATATTTTGAATAGTTTACTTTTCTTTTTTACCTATTAATAATAGTGTTTGTTATTTATTTTGATAAATTTAAAATTCCATAAAATACTTGTTTTCGATAAAAATTCATGGAAAATGTCATTCTAACAATTCTTCCAACTTTTTTTTAACTATTATTATAGCATAGATTTTACCACAATTTTACCCTATAAAATGTTTAAATGACATTTTTTTACTGTTCTTTAAAAAAAATAAACAAATGTTAAAATTATCTGAAATAATTTTAAATTTGATCCCCTGAAAATCTATCTACATATAAGATTTATTTCCTTCATTGATATTTCCTATTTATTTTCATTGTTTAATGCATGGGAAGAAATGTTAACATTATGGTGACGCTTTATAAGCCAGATAACAGCTACGAGACATGAGAAATTTCTTTTGTCTAGTGGTCTTGTTACTCGGCTACGAACCCAAAGGTTGCGAGTTCGATCCTCGCCTATCGCTAATAGTAACATTGGTGACCCGATGACGAAAATACGCAAACTTCATACAACTGTTGTGGCGCCCTCTACCAGAAATAAATAAATAATAAAAAAAAATGAAGCTGATAAATACTAGTAGTAGTCAGCCAATAAAAAAAAATGCAGCTGATAAATAATCAGCCAATAAAAAAAATGGATAAGGCGCAAAAGCCAATATATCACCACTAATAACAGCAAAAACAGGACAAAAAAATCGTTCGTCTCACCTCCGACGAACTGAAGGGGGAGTAATATGGTGACGCTTTATAAGCCAGATAACAGCTACGAGACATGAGAAATTTCTTTTGTCTAGTGGTCTTGTTACTCGGCTACGAACCCAAAGGTTGCGAGTTCGATCCTCGCCTATCGCCAGCAGCAACAACATAATCATAGTTTCAATTATATAATTAATCAGTATGATTTTAACTGATATTAGAAATTTAAAAGTAGATGTATTATATATATTGCCTATATCATTTGTTTTTAAAAGCTATTTTATAAAAATTCGAAACAGAAAAATATATAATTCCTATTAAATATATATATATATATATATATATATATATATATATATATATATATATATTTACTATACACACTTTTATATTGCTTAATGTGAGCAATAAACAAATAATTCCTAAAGAATAATGAATAAAACACAAATTCCTATTTTAACACCCTAAAATTTAATGCATTGGTTAAAAATAGTTTCAAACACTAAATTATATAATTCCTATTATATGTTTCTTCAATAGAAAACATTTTACAAGCACAAATTAATAAGTTACTTCAAATTTCTAATATTTTCATAATTTATGTTTAGTAAGGTTTAGATTCGTAGCAAAATAACAAAATTTGATCAATGTTAAACCCCGAATATTTCACAAATATGTTTCATAAAAATTCCATATACAAAAATGTAACGCTTCTTTCAATTTTACTGATTCTATTTACTATTGATTTTACAAAATTACTTCATGAAGAAATTTTATACCTCATTATAAATTTTAGTGTTAGCTAATGTCCAATAGATAACATTTTACAAGCACAAAATAATAATTTACTTCAAATTTCTAATATTTTTTTTTTATTATCTATGATTAGTTTGGTTTTATGGCACAAGAATTAAATTTGATCTTTGATTAACACTGAATATTTCTCAAAAATTCCATACACAAAAAAGCAGCACTTCTTTCAATTCTACAAAATTCCTTATATTTACTATTAACATGTAAAGTTTCTTCATGTTGTAGAAATTTTACACATTATAAAAGTTAGTGTCGGTTGATGTCCAACATACAACATTTTACAAGCACAAATTAATAATTTACTTCAAATTTCTAATATTTTCTTGATCTATATTTAGTTGTTTGGTTTTGTAGCACAAGAACCAAATTTAATTAATGATTAACACTGAATATTTCACAAAAATTCCATACCCAAACATGGAACACTTCTTCCCATTATAGGAAATTTTATTTACTATTAATTTACAAAGTTACTTCATATTGCATTAATTTTAAACCTCATTATAAATGTTAGTGTTAGCTAATATTCAATAAACAACAATTTACAAGCACAAACTTACTTCTTATTTAATAACTTATTTCAAATTTCTAATATTTTCATAATTTATGTTTAGTGAGGTTTAGATTTGTGGCAAAATAACCAAATTTGATCTATGATTAACTCTGAATATTTGAAAAATATGTTTCACAAAAATTCCATGCACAAAAATACAACACTTCTTTTACTTATACGAAATCTTATTATTAACTTACAAAGTTACTTTATTATTATTAACTTACAAAGTTACTTTATGGTGTAGAAATTTTATACCTTATTACAAATGTTAGTGTTAGCTAATGTCCAATTGATAACATTTTACAAGCACAAATTAACAATTTACTTCAAATTTCTAAATTTTTTTAAAATCTATGATTAGTTTGGTTTTGTTTCATGACACAAGAACCAAATTTGATCTATGATTAACTCTGAATATTTTACAAAAACTCCATACCTAAAAATGTAAACACTACTTTCAATTATACAAAATTTCTTTAGACAAATATTTTTTTAATTATTATTTTCCCCTCTTTATTTTTAGGAGAAAAGAAAAACAACTATGCAAAACAATTTATTTACAAAGACCTTCATTAAATAATATTTTAGAAATACAAAGTAAAATAATAATTTACTTGAAATTTTTTACTGAATTTTCTGTAATGACTTATACACCCAAGCAAAATCCTGAAACTATGACTTATAATTTAGAAGAATAAATAATATTGACACAAAGTAATTTATAAAAAATTTATTTAAACTTTATTTATTATGTAATACTTGAAGAGTTTGAAATTTCTAAAAATCCACACACATTTATATAAATATTCTATATATGTATAACTGAATCTTCAGCTACATATAAAAAATTATACATTTATTTATACATTTCATTTTTCCTTTTTGCTGAACCTAGAAAACAATTATAATAGTAATTGAGATTTCGCTTCATTTAAAAGTACAAATAAAACATTTGTTGACAAGTGGACATGAGTAATTAACAAGCAAAAGTCTTATAGAACTTCATAAGCATAATATTTTTGTTCTGATACTGGACTGTGTAAGCAAACTTTATAATAATGTTTAGGATAATGAAGAAAAAAAAAAACTCAAACTAATGGGAGTAAAATTTATGTTACTGTTATATGAAATACGAAATACTTTGAAACTATTCATATAAGAGAACTCAAAAGTGCCTGCATAATCTCAAGTTTTAAAGTTTTTTTTTTTTTGAAGTTTAAAATAAATACATTCTGCTAAACTTTTTTTTAGCCTCATGTCAAAATAAAAATAATTACACAAATGTTATTTCAATACCAAAATATAAAAATGTTATTTAATACTTTATTAAACTTCTTTCATAGAAAAATTGTAAATGAAAAGGAAAATTAACTAAGCTAAATAGAATTAAAATCACTTGAATTGTCAGTCTGAAAAAATAATGAGGTTGCCATTAAAAAAATTTATTCAAATTATATAGAAAAATAAAATTTGTACAAAACAAAATTTATGCCTTTCTAATTAAGGCAAATAAGTTTTCAGATAAAAAAATCAGAAATTAAAATTTACCTACTTGTCATTCAAGCCTATCACATTGCAACATTTTGAAGTTTTACTACATTTTTCACGAAAAGACATTACATATTTTGGCACTTAAACACATACATCTGATAAATCCTTGATTGCTTCCACTGCTCTGAGTAATTGCAACTGACCAGAGAGAAATTTTCTGATTTGGAATATCTTCAATTCTAAACAAGTTCTTAGGATATAAAGTGAATTGGGACATATAATTGTTTTAAATTTCCTTCTGATGTTCCAAGTAGGTAGAAACCATACTCCGTCACATTAATTATAACTTCCAATATTTTGCTCTTTCTTGAAGTCAGGAATAGAAACTTGCACAGTAGTTTCCAAAAAAATATTGAGATTTTTTTTTTGTTTATATTTATAGATCAATTTTAAAATTTATTTTATCTTTAATTGCATTTTCAGTTTTGAAACAAAGGTTGCACAAAATTTTTATTTCATTGAATGAGAGATGTATTTCATACTTTGCCAGGTTGTCATTTGGCATTCTATAGAATGCTTAGAAAATGTATGAAATACAAATTGTTTCATACATTACTGGCTTGTTTTAGGCATTATATACAATGCTTGGCCATTCTAAAGAATACTGGATTTCATATTTGGCTGGTAATACATATAAAGAATTATACATATACTTTTCTTCAAGTTGACTCTTCTTTTTGCAGATTTGATGAACCTAAAAAACATATTCCTTAATTAGAATAATGATTGAGCTTTCACTTCTTTTAAAAGTACAAATAAAATATTTGTTGACAATTGGAGATATGTAATTAAGGAGTAAAATAGATATATAGAACTTCATAAGCTTGATAATGTTTTCAATCTGATAAAACTATATAGGCAAATATTATAATAATGTTTAGGACAATAGAGAAAAATAATATAAACTAATGGGTGTAAAATTTATGTTACTATTTTATGAAAGGTGAAATAATTATAAACTATTCACATAAGAGTATTCAAATATAACTACATAATTGCAAGTTTTAAAGATTTTTTTTTTTTTTTTGAAATTTACAATAAATATATTCTGCTAATCTATTTTTTTAGCTTTATGTCGAAATAAAAATAATAACACAAATGTTATTGCAAAACCAAAACATAAGAACGTAATTTAATATTTTTTGTAAACTTTTTTTATTAGAAATTGTTGTTAACAAAAGGAAAGGCATTGTAAATGAAATGGAAAAATATCTGCAATAATTTAAGAACAGACACACACACACAAAAAAGATAGGAAATAAAATCACTTGAAAAGAATACAAACAAGAAAAGAAATGATAATCGTAGCTTACGCCTAACGCTAATAATATCACGTGCAACTCCATGTTAAGCAACGAGTTCGAACGGCTTCAACAAAAATAATCTTTTTTATTCACTATTTAGAATAAATAATATATTATTTACAAATATATAATAATAAAAACTTTACACTTACCAAGTTTCTTGAAATGACAGTATGCGTTGCTGGTTGAATTTCAAAATCCAATACACGCCAGGTGATTCATGGGAAATTTCTAAAATATGTTCGCATAGCGCCACCTAGGAAAAGCAACTTTCCCGACATCGAGGCGACTATGGGCCGATTGCTTTGAGCCGGTCTTTTTCACTAAGTCACCGTAGGAGTTCGCCCCGATGAAAAAGCGATCTTCAGAGGCGACAGAAAAAAATATGGTCAAAATCCGATGTCGCGCCAATGCAAAGGTGACATTGGCAAAATACGGGCGGCGTATATCAGATGGCTGCGATGCTTGGCCAATCGTTTAGCGACTTCTCTTGCTGCTTGGGGAATAATCGCTGACATGCGATTAATATGCCAGTACCAGAATATCGAAAATATATTTTGGAGGCCTTCTTTCCAGCCAATTTAAACCAAAATTTTACATTCGCCTACAACTATAATTACAAGATCACATTCCAAATTCCATTTCTTTATTTAAGCCATAGTACTTTTGAATTATCTCGTTTACATGCACAAGAAAATACAGATCGACAAACGGGCAATATTTTGAAAGATATGGCTCAAAATTGGATTAAAAAAAATCAAAGCTTTAGATGTGAAAATTGAGACCAAATTTATTTTATCTTAACTATTGAATCTTTGAACTATCGCGTTTATCTACATGCAAAATACAGACCGACAGATGGTCAACTACTAGACATACTTGGTTTTATTTGGATCTACATTTTAGATCGCAAACTTGGGTACCAAGTTTTGTCTATTTAACTCTTAACATTTTATTATTATTTGGCTTTGGGTAACTAATATTCAGGCAGCCTAATAGATAAGATTTCTCTGAATGAAATTCGGCCCAAAAAATATACAACTTCAGTGTAACGATCATATTTCACATTTTATCCGTCTAGTTTAAAGTGTTTTTGAATAATCTTGTGCACACAGACATAATTCTAATAATTCAGATAATAACAGATATAATTTCAATAATTAAAGGTCGAATTTTTTGACAATTAAATGAAAAAAATGCAATTCTAATTTATTAATTTAAATATGTTAAAATCTAAATATATGTTTAGTTTCATTCAATTATATTAATATCCCATTTTAAAGCAATATATATATATATATATATATATATATATATATATATATATATATATCTTGTAGAAAGATATATGAAATAATAAATTTAATACCGCTAGATGGCAGCACGACAAAGCGAACGTAAATGATATTCATAAGAGTTTCTATGCTGTTTTTCGTAAAATGATTATTTCGGACTTGAAACAAACAACAGCCATGGTCCTATATTTTGTTTTATCAAATGCATTGTTTAAGACTTTCTAAATGCATATTCTTTAAAGTATTCTTCTTCTTTTTTATTCCTTTAAATTGATTCATTGATTTCCATTAGAAAATACATATCATTTTATAGTAAGTCAGAAAGTTGTTTATCTAGATAACAGCGAAAAATTCACAAGTTGAAAAAATACTTATTAGAGAATAGATTTTTTTCAAATTTCATTCACTAATAATATGAAAGTTTATTAGACAGCTAATCAATTATCTTTTTAATCAAAATCCATGTTCCCATGCTTAGAAAAGATTAAGTTTGTTTTCCTATTGATTACCAATCTATTGAAACTCCAAATTATTTCATGCATTTGAATCCATGTCAAAGCTTACTTTAATTCTGCACCATTTAAAAAAAGTATTAATGGTAATAAAAAAAATTAGCGCTCAGAGTTTCTTTAAAAATTGCATGCTGTAGTTAAATTTTAATTTAAATATTCGGTAGATATTAAAAGAAGCAGTCATGCACCAGTGTTAGACATCAAAGTACAGAATAGTCATTAAAGGAAAAAAAGGACTTTCCGGATATCAACCAAATGAAAAGAAATTTCAGATATTATTATTTGAAGATATGCGTTCGAGAAGACCAATGGCAAAAAAAAAAAAAAAAAAAAGAAAGAAAGAAAAAAAATAATAAATAAAATGAAAGTGAAATGAGGCACCTCATGATTAACAAAGATAGCAAAAGCGATGCTAGTAGGGGACCAGAGGGAGGGGCATTGCTCTACTGTCAGCAACAGTTTACCTCTTTCCTTTAGTGAAAGATTGTGAGGGTCGCCGGTCAAAGTTTTCACCACTTCAGGTCAGTTGTGGAGATCTGGGCATTAATTAATATGATAATTTAAAAGCCATCTTAAAGTTAATATACTGTAGACTATCGAAATATCCATATAAGGCTTAAGCGGTTTGACTATATTTGACAATATAATTGACAAATTGACAGGTGAATAAGTTGTCGCATTTTGCCGATAATTTTTGGTGGGCTCACTAAGAACTCAATGCAATGGATGGCTACAGTGTTAAGTCTACATATTTTCGGAGATCTGATTCAAATGTTCATTTAGCTTATAATGTGCACTACTTTTGATATAACCGACCAGACGACAGGTTATAAAGATGTCGTATTTTGCAGACTTGGTTGGTCGACTAAGAACTCAATGCGATGGATATCAAGGACATTAAATCCACAGATTTTCCCCAGAAAAGGTCAGTAGTTGAATTTAAAAACAACTAAATAATACTTAATTTTCTTTAATTAAATGTAAAATTAATTATTATGAATTATTTTAAATCCAAATTAGGGAAATTGCGTTTGCCTTCTTGTCGGATTTGTCTTACTTCCCTCCCCTCCCCGTCGGCAAAGTTCTGCTTTCACCTCTGAAAAATAAATATTAGAAACATCTATCATGGTCACTATGTACAAAGCATATCTTGTAGAAAATCTGTTATAAGCAGTGTTGGAAGATTTCTTCGTCAACCAGTTGTACGAATCTGTCAACAAGATAACACTTACATGGAAACAACGAAATGAATTTATAAAAGTGTTTTATCTAAACGGGGAAAATGTCAAAACAGTGCGAATTTATCGACAAAATTATAAGCTCTGATAAGGCCCATGTTCCCTCAAAACTGTAAGTAATTTGGTAAAGAATTTTGAAGTAACTGGATCCACATGTGACAGGACACTATCAGGAAGATCATCTATTCCTGTTGAATTGTTGTGGAAGTGTATAATACAATCGTTGCAAGTCCATTATACTGCAAGAAGTATCTGTGTTTTTTTTGTATCCAAAATGACAGTCCTTCAAGCTCCTGCTCTTTGCTATTC
Organism: Argiope bruennichi; assembly: GCF_947563725.1. Classification (NCBI taxonomy): domain Eukaryota; kingdom Metazoa; phylum Arthropoda; class Arachnida; order Araneae; family Araneidae; genus Argiope; species Argiope bruennichi. Next base: position 67,319,674 of record NC_079154.1, read on the forward strand.
TGTGGATGTTTCCTTATGGATTCCAATACATATAGATGTTGGAATCTGGAGATCAGCAATAGCATGCTGACTTAGAGAATTTTATCCTTATCAGATATGATGAAGATAGCAGGTGGCCACAGCGAATATTTCGGATGGGTAAGGCACATTTCTTCTCAATTGGGAAAGTAAACACCCATATTTGTGTTTTTTGAGCTGACGAAAATCCTCACGCAGTGACCTTAGCGTCTTTACACGAAAATTAAGTGACTATGTCACTATTCAAATAAGAGAAGTGAAATTAAGACATCATTTCCACAGGTATAAAAACGAACTCCAATGCACGTGCTTTGTTTATAACAATGTTGAAGAATTATGTAATTCCAGAATGGCAGTGGCGAAATGCCGTTAATGACAAGGATGCAAGATGGTGCTCCATCATACGTTGCTGCATGTATTTGACAAATGTGGGCGATTACTGAAGTGCAACCGCACTTTGGTGATAGAATCATTTCCTGTAACTGTAATTTTATGACTATAGCGATTCCTCGACCATTCCGATGGATTTCTGAAGTTATTTGAAATCTAAGGTCTTCACATCGAATTCCCGGAATTTGTCATAATTGAAGGATGTCAAAAAATGGGAAATTATTCCTCCTCCCATGTTTCGTTTGTCATATTCTCTACAAAATCTCGCATGCATTGCGCAGTTGTCTGCGAAAGTAGACATGTTGAAAATGTGTAATTCCAATAATTTTTTCCCCATATCTACTCTTATTTTGGTATTGGTCTTTTACAATAGCTCTTTTTTTTTTTTTTTTAACTCATTTTATGGGGCCTATTTTCGCCGTATGTGTATCGTTTCAATATAGTTTTTGAATTCTCTGATCAATTTGTGAAGGAAAAGTGGATGTTGCCATTTAAAATTTTCGAAATTTGCCTATTTAACCATGAAAGCTCTATGATTTTAAATAATTGACTTCGAACACATACCTTTAAATAACAATATCTTTCAATCGGTAAAGCGTATAAGCCGTTTGGAGAGGGGGGGGGGGGTATCATGCATTGAGGAAATTTTTTAGGGCCACTCCGAAATATCCACCATTGACATTTCAAATAAGAGAAGTATATTAGCTAGTGAATAATGTTATCGATATCTGCATAGAATTTTCTTTTTATAATTTAGTTTTTTAAAATTTCCAATTATTTGTTTTTACATTTAAAATTAAGAAAGTTGTTCTTCACAAGAATTTAACTCTGAATGGCTCTCTACAGCAGTATGTTCAAGAATTAAAAATAATTTTTTACTACGTATGCTGTTGTTGTTAAATTAGATTTTTGCATAAAGTTTACAAGCAAATGTAAAATTTAATTCCTAAAATCATTTGTGAAGGAACTTGATTACACAAAAACTGTTAATTATGAATAAAATTTGAAATTCAAAAAAAATGCAATAAAAAATGACTAATTAGTTTATTTTTGCTTCCTATATATATTCTTTTTTATTTTTCAACAATCATTCCATTTAAATGTATGTTATAAATAATTTTATTGATTCATCATAAAATTGTTCAGAATTAATTTTACAAAGACAAAAATGTGAGCATTTGAAATGATTGGCGTCTCCCTCTGCATACCTTTATAGAGCAATATGACACTTGATTTCCAACAGATTTTCATTCTTCCAATCAGTATCCACTATGATTCTTTTCTGAAATACAGGTAAGGTGGTATGAATACGAAATTCTTTCTACAATGTATAGCAGCTTCAGGAGGAATCTTATGAAATCTCACTGTTGTTCACAATGAATCAGTGTTCCATATCCATATTTTAAAATAATTTAAGAAATTAATAGACATATTATAAAAAAATATTAAGAATTAATTTCAATAAAAATTCGGCTATTGTAGCATCTCGTAATATTTTCAATATTTTTTTATAGAAAAGTTGTGAAAAACCCTAAGAAGTAAACAAAATTTTTCTACTAGACTGCATTATCATATTAATTTTAAATTTTAAATTTTTTTATTCTTTTATGTCTTTCCGGAAAAAAACCCGCCTCCAATCAATAAACAGAAATATTTAATATTAGCTTAATAGTATTTGTACAAGCCAGTAGATGGCGACATGAAATGCACATGGATAGCTATTGCCATTCATAACGTGGCTAGTTTACTATCGATGTGTCATTTATATGTGAAATTTCGCGACAAAAATTAAGTAGAGGCATTTTTATACAATTTTCCTTTAATCCGATTTTTTGGATGTTTGCAAAATAGAATTATGTAATTCATTTTCACTGGCTTCTTGATATTTTAAATTTATGAAAGAGTATATTTGTTTGATCTCGGAGACAATACAATTTAATATTTCTTTAAAACTTCAGTTAATTAAATAATTTAATTAAATTCTGATTCCATACAAAGAAATATTTTGGAAATTAATGTGAGGAAAAGCGTTACAAGTTTGCGTTAAAGGTTATCTGTAATAATGAATTACAAATTAAAGACAAAATAAATAGAAAATAACCAAAATTCTTCATTTTTTAATGCATTCATAAAATTGTGTTTTTAAAAATTGCCTTGATTATTTTCTAATACACGAAATAAATCTAGAGACAATTTCCAAAACATTCAGTCCCGAAATCTTGTTGAATATCTATGTTCTAAAATTTCCTAATTCGAAAAACACATTTTTAATGTTATTATTATATCTATTTCTTAGATCTTTTAAAAAGACATACAGGAATTCAAAAATATAGTAGAATAGTCGCTAGTATATTAAATATTAAAATGTTTAATAAATTATTATTATTAAATATTTATTAAAATATTTTTATGCATGTTGCCGTAATTATAATTAAGAATGAATTTTAAAAAATATATAGAAATCACAGCGGAAAATAGAGTTAAATCAATCTTGCATCATTGGGTTGACAATTTTCTTTTTAATTTTAATATGGTGAAATAAAGTTTCTTATCCAGAAAGAAGTTTCCAAAGCTATTGCCGGAAAATGTCAAAATTAAGAAAGTGGAAATCAATAACAAACCGTTAATGAAAAGATAATTTTATATTTTTTAAAGTATTTTTACTCACTTTTATTTAAATTTATTTGTTTTATGTGCGTAATGACGGAATTTTGTATGCTTTACCGCTTTATTTCTGATGTGTTAAAGTTCTAAAATTTTGTGCTGTATTCTGATGACAATATGTTATCACAATTGTTTCGACAATCCAGAGTGGATTCTAATTTTCTCAATAAGGGTTTATTATTATTAATTTTATTTTGATTAGTTCTTAGCTACTCTTCTACTCTTCTCCATTTATAGATTTAAATTATAATAATTAACATTGTCTATTAATTTAATTTGTCTTATTCTAGAACGCTTTCCCGTTGGTTTTGCAAGAAAGATCTTTTTACGAATGTTCTCTGCCAATCCTTTGTAATTTATATCTAACTAATAATAACAAATTAATATCACTATCATCTTTAATGCATTTGTAAAATACACACACACACACACACACACACACACACACACACACACACACACACACACACACACACACACACACAAACACACACACACACACACAATCTCAATAAAAAGTAAAAGCTATAAAAATATTTAAGAATATTGTTATTTTCTTTATAGAGTTCTATTTGTATTAATTAGGACAACAGGACTTTCGTTTAATATATGACTCAATTTATTTCCCAAAAGTATTTATTTACTACACAACTTAACATTTCGAATTAAAATAATTTATATATTGAGTTACAAATAAGATCCATTTGACAAATAAATAAAATTCTTTTTTTTTCTAAAAAAAGCAAACATTGTTTTTTAAAAAAATTAAGTATAGTTATGCATTTCTCTTTATAATATACTTCCAACTTCAATATTTATTTGAGTTCTTTAAAAAATTTGTAAATACTCTTCTCACAGAAGAGTATTTAAAAATTTTGTAAATATTCTTTACTCTCTCCAAGAGTATTTACAAAAGGTATTCTACTCTATTTTAAGAGTATTTTACTCTTTTACTCTCTCCAAGAGTATTTTACATCTTTTAAAACTCTGTATTCTATAACAATATAGTAGTTATACATGGTCATTTTTCACTTATGCACCATTTTGTAAATGCTTATTACATGTTCCAACGCTGGAGTCATTAGTAATCATTTAATGCACGTTCTGGACTTAATGGCAGATGATCGAATTCTTCACGGCCAAAGAAATTTCCAGACCTAGAATTCAGTGTAACATGACACTGAACATTGCCACGGACCCATCTGCTAATCATCGATCGGAGCGCAATTCACTGGGAATGTTCCCGAGCACCTAATTTACCTATTTTAATTCCTCTGGGAGTACTTCAAACATGAAGATGCGAAAATTGGAAGGTTAAGTAAGTGGATTCTCGCTACTCTGAAGAGCACAGGAACGGTTATCTGGGCTGCATGCTGATGACGAGCCATACCACTTACGAGAAGGATTGGTGCATGGGCTGATAATAATAGTTTTGTATCTGAATAACAAAGTTGATGATATGTTTAACAACAAGTTGATTATATATTTTATAATTTTTTATAATAGTAGCTTGTAAAAATGTGCGTATTTTCACAAGCTATTATACATTTATTTAAAGATTATTGTTTATAATCTTTGCATCTCTTTCTCATACACTTTTGTATTTCATGACTGTATGACATCCCTGTTTGTGGAAAATTACATTTAAACATACGGTTAGTTTTTGTAAATACTATAATAACTAAGTGAATGAAATAAATAAGGATCTAACCAGTTATACTTGAAAAATAGCTAACATTTTCTTCATATTTTATAAATCATAATATTTTGATTCTTTTCTGATTTATTTGGTGACTTAACCCTTCCGTGAATTGGCAATTTATAAGTTTTAAATGACTTTTCCAAAGGATAAAAATGAGTGCTTGGAAATTCTTTTTTAAAATGTTTTTTGATAAAAATGTGTAGAAAAGACCGATATATGGTAATAATAGTTCTAGAATTACATTTAAACTGCAAACTTGGGGGAAATACTAGGGCGACTGTTGCATGATTAGTTCTACCATTAAAGATACAATGTGTGTGTGTGTGTGTGTGTGTGTGTGTGTGTGTGTGTGTGTGTGTGTAATGATATTTTAAACTCTTAATTTCAATTTAATTTATTTCCAAGCTTTTATCTTAATTTAGCCCATAGTAAGTTCATTCTCTTATTTCGTGATCCAATTCCTCTTTCTCTACTTAATTAATTCAATAGAAGCTGTATAAAATTGCCGAATCTGCTAAACGCTGACACATTCACACGCGAAGGGATAGAAAACTGTCCAGTAGGCACATTCTTTTTAAAAGATCCCTGTGTTTCCTTTACATGTGATTGACATGCGTCAGAAATCCTTATCAGAATCTTAATAATATATTGGCACTATGAAGAAATAGTTGCCCATCAAAATCTCAGGTTATATAAGACGAGGGATAATTTATCTCTCTCTTCTTCCCCACTTCTGCTTTTGTGCTGCGCTGTGGCGGACGTTGCCTTGTCCGCGCCTTCTTGAAAATAATCATGCCTGCCACTCGGAGATAAATAAAACGAAATTAAAACTACAAAGTCCCTTCACTGCTTCATAACTGCATCCTGCTTCACATAAAATAATGTTACATATATATATATATATATATATATATTGCTTCGTAAAAAATATATATTGTTAAAAAGGGATTTTCATTGCAGAATTGATATAATGTGATTTGAGTCACTGGGATATCGTTTAATTTATAGTGTAATCCTTTGGTACATTTTAATTTAAATTTTACGAAAAAAAATACTTTACATTTTTTAAATAATTTTTTGAATTCTATGAAATTATTCAGAACACACACACATATATATATATATATATATATATATATATATATATTAATAAAAAAAAGTAATGCACTTTAGGGTTAATATTTTTCAATTGACATGCAGACTTTTCTAGTCAGCTGCTTAGTTGGCGATCCACCTCTGTTTCTTAAACTGTCCTCAATTATTTCAACAATGTCCGTGGATCTTGTTACCTCTAAGCTTCCCAGGTGATCACTTAAGCTGCATCGCGTGCACCGGAGGAGGAGAGAGACCACGAAGACACATTCTACTTCGGTTTGCTTTGTGCTATCAGTCATTCTGTTGAGAGAGGCACACCCCGTAAATCATTCTCATACGCGGCAAGATTCTCCCGTTCACTGAACCGCGGCACCTGAAGCAAGGAAAGTTTCCTCTGCTTCCGTAGACGTCCCCCAGCGAGGCTCATTATTAGAGTTCCGAGGTGCATTCCTACTTCACTACTTTTTTTTATATGAGTACAAGCGATGCAACGAACATTCCTTCGGTACTCCCTATTTTTCTTTCTATTTCTGACGCCTTCACTATTTCTAGATCACTTTCCCATGAAATTTTGCGCTCTGTTTTCATTTGCCTCTCCTCCACCCACATTTTTTTACTGCATATTTCCCCCTGCATGGAAAATCTCGCCTAATTTATGATTTGTTACACTGTCGTCGGGTGTGAATTCTCTGTTGGTTGATTTTGGATTTCGATGACAGATTTCGAAAGCCAGCGTGGAAATGGATAAGCAAATAAGCCGCGTTTATGAATAGGAGGTTTCAGTTTTTCTAAATTTGATTGCCATAGATTTGGTATTTTATTTTTTATTTATTTATTTAGTTTGTTCGCGAAAAATAATTTTGATAATAAGTCTTCAATATTGCTATATAGAAAGGGAGAAGTTTAGTTATATAAGAGTCCCGTTTTAAAGCAACATTAGGGCTATTTTGGGACATACCTCATAAATTTGAACCACGGTCAGATGACGAGGACGACACGTGAGGTGGCAAACTCCTTTCCAAGCTTCCGTACCAAGTCAGAGAGATAGCATTTGACTCCAACGGATGTAGCGTGCACCAGGCAAGCATACACAACGATTCTTCGGTAGAATTGGGTCTTGAACCCGTAATCATTCAGTTCCGAGGACGATGCTTTACCACTCACATAGAAAGTGCGAAGGAAAAGAAGCAAATTTTAAGAACAAATAATGCTTTAAAGCTTTGAACAGTATAGTACTAGAGATGTGCATGAGAGAGAAAGAAAACACAATACATATTATACAGCAGCCACATCTCCAAAGCCTTCCTGGTTAAAGAACTAATAAACTACATGTGTTATACTCTTCAAAATGGCGTCATCCATACAGGAGAACGCTTTCTAAAATGTTTCAACGTTTCGGAATAAGCTAAAACATTTTCGTTTATAATTGTTCAAAGACATTTTCACACGACATTTGTTAAAGAATGACCGCATCGTCGTAACATCGAATGATTGGTGAAGTAGTTTCAAGACAAAGGCGGCTTATGAAAGAGATCTCCAGATCTATACATTTGCGATTTTTTCCTATAGGATTTTCTTAAAGACCAAGTATTCTTGCCTCCACTTCCCTAAGACTTAAAGACAGCTAAAGCAGCAGATAACATGTGTTGGACTCATTAACAGAGATATTTTATCACACAGGAAATGGAATATCGCATAAATATTTGCCATATCACCGGAAAGGTACACTTACAATAATTATAGTAACTTGGATTACTGTAGTTTCATGGTAAATTTGATTTATCAAATTTTACAGCATTCACATGTATGCTTTAATTTTGTCCCATTCAATATGAATCGCCTCTATTTCGCCACAAATTATTCGTGGAGAAATTTCGTGAAATGGATCTGAAATCTGAACTCAGTTTTGCATTTTCTTTGTAGAACGATGCAAACATTATAATCGCAAACTCAATGTAACTCAAGTTCTTTCGTTTTGTTTGAAAAATAAGCAATAAAAATTTTCATCCAGTTTTTATTTTTATTTTTCATTGTAAAAAATTTTTATGATGCCATCACTGCTCACGATCCTCATATAAAAAAATGGATGTGCACTCATCTCTAACGCATCGTACTTCTCAAAAAAAAAAAGTTTCGATATGGCTCTTTAGACTAGCACGAAATCCACAATAGTAATTCACAGAAAACAATTTCCACAATGGTAAAGAAAGAAAATATGACCGGGTTTTGAAGAAGAAATTCTGTCCAACGACATGACTGAAAAAGAAGTTTCTTTGAATATTGACCTTCGAAAATTTTGAGCTTGCAAAATCTGTTGAATAGGATTGCTGCTCGAATACTGTTGTTTATAAAAATGCCACGAGTTTGTAGAGGTAGAAATTCAACTTTAAAGCATTTGCGAAATTGTTGAAAATGAAAAAAATAACGCCCGGTTTCAAAATTTTAAACATCATGGGATAGAACTCATCTATTTCATAGTATCAACGAACTTGCAATATATTTAATCATGAATATAATTGTTTTTAACCTGTTCGATAAAATGAATGTTTTAACTCTTTTTTTTTCATACATCTCATTTTTTTCTGAGGGAATTCTGCCCGGTGACTTATTTTCAGTTATTGATTGAACAAACAAAGAAAAGAAATCAATTACTAATTGATTATCAAAAAAAAAAAAAACGAAGGGTTTTTTTTTTTTTTTTTTTTTTTTTTTTTGTAAAGTAAAATTAAGGCAGTAATGTTAGAAAAAAAAAGACAATGTTCTTAATGCCATCTATTTGATTTTGTTCTTGTCCAACTATCTTTTTTTTAGATTAATAGTTGTTTCATCTCTGAATTCAAAGCTCAGCTTTTACTTTTCTTTCACAGACTTTTTTAAACCAAAACTTTCCTTTTTTTATGTTATATATTGTGATAGATGGATAAATTATAACAAAAATAAATGTCTGCTTAAATACATATGAAGAATTCCAACTAATTGAAAACTCCGTTTATGCTTTATACAAAACAATATTCCGATAGTATCTTACATAGTTCGCAAAATGATTTTTTTTCATTAAATAGGATAGTTATTCTTTCTTTTAAGTATACGTAAGCACATTTATTTCATATTCACGCCTTATTTCCTAAAATACTTCAATACTTCATACTTGAGTAAAAGAACATTTTTCATTCTAAAGTAATAAAAATCATGGCATTATTTTATCGTATTCGTTTAAAAAAAATCCTTTGCATTTGAGTGAATTTTAATCCATTCTTTTAGCTTTTTCCGTTATTTTCTAAATAATTTTGTTATATTTTAATATACATGATTTCCACTCTAAACTCATTTCTATATCGTTAGAGATAAACATATATTCCTACTGGAAAAAATGCTTAAGATAACGTAAAGAATTTTATGTTGTTTAAGTCAATAAATATAGAAATGAGAAAAATTATAATGCCTAAATGTATATGCAATACCTTGGCCCTATTCTTGAAACATTAATGTTCTAAATAAAAAAATTTTTCCTCTTCTACGACTAACATTGATCGAGTCATGAAACTTTGAATATCATTAATTTAGATCATTTCAATAATCATTTGATAGAAGAAGATTCTTAATTCGGTCGCCCATTTTTATTGAAATCTTTAACTGATCTAAAATGATAAAATTCAATCGGTAAGTTTTTATCCCCAAAGATTCAATTTTACTTTTGTTTAAGATTCTAATGTAACAAGAATATTTTAATATTTTTGAGAAGTAGGAGGACAATGCAAAATTGTAGGCTTAGTAGTTTTTTTTTTTTTCAATAGAACGTGTATTAATTCAAATAATGACAATTAAAGCCTTTTTTTCCTATTGGAAGTATATGTCTATATGTAATTGTTTAGCAATAACTAATGGCTAAGATTAAGTGGACACTTTTTTGTAAAATATAAAAAAAGATGGTTCGCATTCCCTAGACAATCTCATTTTGCTGGAAATTCTATTACAAAGTTTTTCGATTTAATACATTTCTATTTATTTTTATTTAAAAATACTCACTACATAAAAGAAAAACAGTTACAATTCCGCCTAACAAGAAAATATAAATAAACAATAATTTACAAAATAAAAGAAAGTACATGAAATAAAGGACATGCATTTTCTTTTATTTTGTAAATTATTGTTTATTTGTATTTTTTTATTATTTATAGAGCCACGAAATAAACACACAAAGATATTTACACAAATGATCTTCATGGAACAATATACGCATCAAATAAAAGAATACCCCAATCATTTTAGAGTTTAAAAGTAAAGAACATTTAGCCTTAAAATCCTTGAAAGGGCATACAGAAAATTTCAAGGTCACCAGAATAGTTATTCAGTTATGAAATTTGTATAAAGAAAAATTATTAATGTAATTAAATTTTATAAAACATTGAATTAATCGTCTGTTTTCCTAGTATCACAGCAAAATGAATGCACACCCTCACTCAATAAATGATGTCTTGAAATTGAAATACTTCGAATTCATCTAACAAGTACAGGAAGATCACGTCTCGGCCCCTGACCTATCGGAGTCAATACTCTGAGCTACTGGGAGTGTTAATTTTCCACTTGCTGGGTTCCTGTGGAGGACCAGTAGTCCTGACCAATTGGCAATTACAATTCCGAAAGGCAAGAACCTCTTTGAGTTGGGCGCCAATTATTTCGATGACCCGCGGAGCAGTTATGATTAAACAAGCGTAAACGAACCCTTCCTTCCTCTGGTGGATGTGAAATATAGAAGGGTTGATAAGGCTTCGAAGGGCAGTTCCAGCTTGGAAATTTATGAGCAAGGACATATTTTTTCTTATGTTATTTAATTTAGAAACTTTATGAGAATTCTACTTTTCTGTTTTTCATCATCATTTAGCTTTCTTAAATTTTTATATACCAACAGTACTTAAACCTTTAAACAGGATTTAAACGGTACTGTTTAAATCACGCTGATATCTTCGTAATATGACTATATTTTCTGAAGGTATTCATAAGAACACGAGGAAAATAGCTCCGACAGCTAGCAGTAGATACCAGCTAAAGGTAAAAATTAAAAATCTTTAATTATCAATTACATCAATTTAGTTACTTTAATTTAAAAAGCAATTATTATTTTTATTTTTTCCTCTTTTCGTTAGAGTTTTTTTTAATTCAAAACATCTAATTATATAAAAATAAAATTAAAAAATTGATATTAAAATAATTTGGTAAAAAAAAGAGAAGAATTAAAGCATGCGCAAAAATAATAATGTGCCTATTATCAGAATTAAAAAAAAAAAAAAGATATTTTTAGATTTCAATATTGTTACGAAAGTATAATTCTATATAAGGCTTAAGAAGTAGATTTTTATTAATTATGTTAGTGAAAATAGACTGCCTGACAGTTTAATAAATAATCAGTTCCCTTTTACATCCCTGTCTCAATGTATCTTTTTTTCATTGCTTATAATTTTTTTTTCTTCTGATTTTCCCTTAGATTTTTTATGCTCACAATGTATTAAAAAGATCCTGAAACTTACGTTTTTGAAATTTTGCATTTTTTGACTTTAATACCATATAAGGCGTTCGAAAACGGAAAAAAAAAAAAAAAACTGAAATAGAATAACATCAACCAATGTTTCTTGTAATCATGTTGTTGCTTACGGCACTTGTCATAGACAAGCCCGCTGACTTCGTCAGCGATTTTAAGCCGAGTTTTAGCGTCTCTTGTTTCAGTAGCGCCATCAAGGACCAAGAATATGTCTTAGCTACTCATGCGTCACAGCCCTTTTCACGGTATGGATTTCGTTCATACATTCCGTTCACTCAACCACAGATCGTAATTTAGACTTGAATTAGAGAACGATCACTTTTGATCCAGTACCCCCAATGGTATTATCCCTACTTGGAAGGCTCTGGGGCTACGGCAGATTTATACGTGCACAAACCACCATGTACACGGAGAGTGAGTGTTCAGTCGGCGAGGTTCGAACTCACTGCGAATATAACGCCCTACCAACCAGGCTATCGCGGCTCTTTTGTGTAATCATTGTGTCAACTATAGAGCGGGAAAAGTATTTTCGGCAATATTTATGAGACTGAAAGATTTTTAGAGGACAGTGTAACTTATATACAATCGAACCTCTCTTAGCGAAGACTGAATCTTACTCACGAAGCGAAATAACTTTTTACATAAAAATCTATGCAAATGCAAACTCCGTTTTTTATAAGTTTCTTCATTTCTCGGGAATTTTCTGTCTCAAACCAGTTTCAACTGCATTTTCTTACAAAAAATGGGTTGTTCTTGACTACTCTAGACTTGTTTGATCATGCGATCATCACATGTAGAGCATTTTACCATCGGTTGTGTTTCGGTTGCTGCAGGAGGTTGATTGTGTGAATTGTCTAGTTCTAATGCTTATTAAAAAAATGTATATATCACTGAAAGGAAAAGGACTAGAATTGGAATCCTCAGTCAGCACACTTCAATAACAGTGAGGGATATTGCTGCAGCAGCTGGAGTTGGAAAATTGAGTGTTTCAAGGATTATTAATCAGCGAATTATGTTTGAAACAGTTTCTCAAAAAAAAGAAAAATTAAATGTGGATGCAAATGCAATACAACACTTCAGACAAACAAATGTTTTGTAAAAAATAGTAAAATTCACCCTCACAAAACAAGTACAGATCATCAGAGAGAATTATTAGCTACTGGTGTGAACATTGATTCATCAACAATATGATGAAGGCTTATTGAAGCAGGGGAATGGGTAGGAAACCAGTAAAAAAAAAAAAAAAAAAAAAAAAAAACAGTTGTTAACACGTGCAATGAAAAGAAAACGTTTGTATTGGACCAGGAAATATCAGTCCTGGACTGCACAAGACTGGAATAAGGTTGTATTCAGTGACAAAACCTTTTTTTTTTTATTTTATCCAAGGGATTTAATCAACATTTATCAGACGAAATGCTGGAAAACCATCAGAGAAAAACATCTTAATCAAAAAGTTAGGCACCCTCAGAAGCAGATATTTTGGGGTCATTTTACAACTGTAGGATCTGTTAGCTTAGTACCAGTTAAAGTGATGATGAACTCTAAAAAATACATTTCAATACTAGAAGAAAAAATTGCGCCTCTGATGCAAATGTTTGCTGGTGGTGTTGGTGTCTTTCAAAACCATCATTACAAGGTGGTAAAATTTTTTTTTCAAGAAAAGGTATTAACAGTTTTGGATTGGCCTGGTAATTCCCCAGATGTAAATCTCATCAAAAATTTCTGGAGCATTGTGAAGAAACGTGCGAGTAAAATGGATTGTTAAACTAAGAGAAATATGATTGAGAATATCATAAAAGTTTGGTTTCATTTTGATGACATCAAAAACGTATGTTTTAAATTAGTGGAATCTATGTTAAAACATGTACAGGATCTCATTAAAGCTACAGGAGGACATGTTTGCTACAAAATTGTTATACCATGCATGCAAGTTAACCCATACTAATAAAACAACAAAAGTAAACCTTTTGTGTTTGTCCCAATTAAATTGCACAGTACTGTATATTATATTATATATATATATATATATATATATATATATATATATATATATATATATATATATATATATATATATATATATATATATATATATATATATATATATATATATATATATATACTGAAACAAAAAAAATATAACAATGAATTTTATTATTTATAATGCATGCTTTTTTTAGAAAAAAATTGTGTGCTGAAATTTGTCTTTGGCTGCTCTTCAAAACTGGTGAAAATGTGACACAGCATTATCATTAAATAAATTTGTAACGCGCATAGCTGCTGCCTGATCATGATGATGCTTCTCAACGTACGATGCAATAATTTCCCATATTTTCAGCGTCTTCGTTATTCCAACGGAAAACTATTGTTCTCTGTCTATTATTTACTCCCCTCCTGACTAAATATAATCCACAACTTTTTGTTGTGACACAGAATGAAGTTCCATAAGCACTTGGCTTCATAATCTTGACCAGAGATATAATCTTGTTGATTAAGGTGCAGGCTTTGCTCAGATTCCTTAGAGTCATATTCGCCAATGCTGCACAGCTAAAGCTTCTTCCAGGCAGAAATAAGTATTCATTGCAAACCAGCACTCTACAAAGACTAATATTCAAGATGCAGGTCAATCCTGCATGAGACATTATGATAATTCCTCATCACTCATTCTGCGAAACATAAAGAGAGTCACTGTTTTTCATTTTGTTTTATTCGCTATACGAATCACTCATTTTGTTTTGTTCGTTATACGAATCACTCATTTTGTTTTGTTTGCTGTACGAATCACTCATTTTGTTTTGTTTGTTGTACGAATCACTCATTTTGTTTTGTTTGTTGTACGAATCACTCATTTTGGAAAGTGTTCATTAAGCATGATATGACCGTGTTATATTACTTTTTAAAATTTTAACATTATGCAGATAATTTCATTATATGTTAAGAAGAAATATATTTGTAGTCATTTGCTATTTTAATACTCCGTCTTGAAACTAGTCATTAAATCTGGACTTAATTATTATTTCCAAAATTGTTTTAAACAAAACAAAATAGATAAATTTGCCAATTTCGGTTTCCATTTATGTAGAAAAAAAATTGTTTCATCGTATTTTCAATATTATTTATTATCATTTTGTATTTTTATAAACTATTATGAATTTTTTAAATCTACGAATTCTGCTAAGGAAATGAATATTAAATCGAAATCCACATTTGGAACTTTTTTCGATGCGTTCCTTTTCCTATTCTTTTTCTGTATTTTTGTTGTTTTGTAGTGTTCAGTGGTCCTATGAAGACACCCACAATGTGAGTCAACACCCCTTGAGGCAACCTTGAAGCGAACGAATGAAGGGTAGTGGCTCCACCAGATAATGGACCGGAAAGGCAGTCTCTAAGCGCGTGCCACCAGAGAGGTTTTTGACACAATTTAGTCACGCCCGGTGGCAGCACTCGGACACGGACTGGTGCTTCTTTGTTGCAGAAGATTCCATTCATGAAAAGAATTGTGTGCTATGGTATCCTTACGATATAATCTGGATAAAAATTGCTTTGATTAAGTCTTGTAGGACCACTTATCTAGTTTATATTCGAAGACCGCATTCACTTTTATGCTGTTTCGCTTGAGTTGCACTGCAGTGCATTCTTGGACAAAGCATCATCTTCTAGGATTGTTGGCACTCAATACGATGAACACTTTTTCTATTTTCTCGAATAAGTATATACGGGAAGATATATCAGTACCACATTGGCGGATCATTTTAGCTTTAAATGCGTTGAAATTTTTATTCTTTTTCCAGATTCCTCTAATCTGTTAGCAGAGATCTTGCACTATTTTCTGTTTATAATAGAATAAACTTCTTTACTTCTTTATTCATCAAAATGTATATAAATCTGTTACGTTTATATAAAATGGTATATATTTTATTTATTTTAAATACTAGATGCATAAGATTGGTATTATTCTTTTCAGAATTCTTTAGTCTTGAATATAATGTTGTTGAAATTTCAAAGCTATATTATGCTCTAAAACTTCGAACTAAAATATAAGACGTTTCATTTCGATAATGTAAATTTGGAATAATGGGAATTCACCCACTCAGCCTGCATCTAATTTAAAAATTCACTTACGAAATCAAAGGGGGAGTTGTTGATCGTTCCGGTGCCATTAACTGTAACCGACTGTGCCATGCCGAAGAACAGCGCCCTCTGAAGTATAAAGTTTCAGTAAAGCCAAATAGAGCAACTAATAAGCTGCAAACTTTCTTTTCTTCTTCTTCTTCTTTTTTTTTTTTCTTTTTCTTTCTTTTGTGGGTTTTTTTTTGTATATTTTTAAAAATTAATACTGTAAATTTATCTACGAGTAACATAAACTTAATAAATAATTATTCAATAATTAATTTATTTCATTAATACCATCTAGTTAATCTAGTCTTCCCCTTCTAGTTAATAACTAATTACTTACTTTTTATTACACTTGTTTCTTAATTATGTTGGAAGTTGAAAGGGTAGACGACTACGTTTGTAATAATAATAGTTACCATGAATCTGTCTTGTATTTACATAAATTTTTTTAAATAAAATGAATTCATAATGGAAATTTTACGTAGTTGAAAAAGTAGTGAAATAATTTCCCACGCGTTCAGAAAAAATTGTAAAATATTAATTGAATAAGTCATAAGTAGAACATAGTTCTCTACCCCCCCCCCCTCCCATCTTCAGTAGGTGGTAGAATATGGTAGTCATAAGTAGAATATAGTTCATAGTAGTCATAAGTAGAATATAGCAGAATAAGTAGAATATAGTCATAAGTAGAATATGGTTCTCTACCCTCCATTCTTCAATAGTTGGTGATATTACATGAGTTTGAATAATATGACTTTCTTGTACTAAATCTCTTGAAGCCTATAAGATGGTATTCACTGCTGCTACTCTGAGATGAATGTAGAAAACATGTAGTTATTAGTGTGTTCTGTCCTCTCTAAATTTTAAAAGGAATTTTTTTTTAAGCTTTTAACTTTCAAATTTAAAATTTAAGTTTTTATATTTAAATTTTAAAAGTTCAGTGAAAGGGATTCAGGAAATTTCCAATTTTTTTTTTCAATAAGTCCATTTCCGACATTTACACATTCAGTAAATCCATTACGATACACATTTTTGTTATTTTCATAAGCAGAACCCCTTTCTTTCTGTTTGACATATTAAAAAATCAAAGACTTTCCAAAATGCTGTCAAAAATTCAAGTTGTTAAGAAGTTTGAAATATCTACCAAAAAACAAATGCAATTGAGCAGAATAGGCTTTAAAATAGTTTTTGAAAGAATAACAGTATGGATTTTAGACAACAATATCCGGGCACTACGGCCATGATCTTTATTTCTTTATAGTTTGGTTTATGAAACCTCTTATTATTTATGCAGGAAATATTAATATTTTAAGAAAATTTACGACAGATTGAAGAGTATTGAAAATCTCTTCAAGTTCAATAGTTCATTTTGAATTTTTTGTTCGATAATTACACGAGTAAAGAGAACGAGGTTAAAATAACATCGATCTCTCTGGAAGACAATTCAATAACTGTTTTCCATTTGAATCGTTGACTATCGTAAGTGCAACGTTAAGTAAGGGGAAATTATTTTCAATGTTGCTTTCATTTGTTATGACATGAAACTAATACTGTTATAAATTAGTGGAAGAGATTTTCCTGAAAACTTCTCGTTTACTCGCTAACAAAGGAACCCCTCCCGCATAATAAAACTGGGCAGGGCCGTGAATATCACGAGTATTCAGATATTTATTTTCAGTTCATTACATGAGCGTTTTGTGCTTCATAGTACAGTGAAAAAAATACAATATGCATTTTGAATTTTTTTTTCGTTGACTTATTGGAATCAGAATATGTTACACATCAAATTTTATTCATCTAAATTGTTGCATTTTAGAATCATCGCTTTTACATTTATGCAGATTTTCAGATCGATAGAGAATCAACGTTTGACGAATATGATTCAAAATTTCTTATGAATCCATGCGTTAGTTAATAAAACATTATACCAAATTTTACTGATGTAACTTTTGCCTTTTGAAATTATCGAGTTCATTTACACTGGCAACGACAAACAAGCTTCTTTAAATAAATTTCGTCGACAATTTGATAGACATGTATAAATTTGGTGTATTTCAAAGCATTTTGAGATATATGTCCACAAATCACTTGATAGACAGACATAATTTCGAATATGTGTGTCTCGGGCTCGTGGAAGTCCAAAGAGTGAAGATTCTTCACAATCTCATGGTATAATTTTTTTGCCGATCGCAATATTTAGTGCATTTAGTGTACAAAAAAATGAAAATGAAATGAAATGTAAAGTCTAAAATTAATCCTAAAAATCTTATGATTTCGAATTACATGACTCTTAAACCATGTACCTTGTTTGTTAAAATTTCTCCATGCAAAATGATAGTTGAGGAGGTGGGGGTAGGGTGGGGCGGAGTAGCACTCAAAGATTTTTTTAAAAAATAATAATAACCTAAGGATGCAGTAGAAAATAAATGCTGGAAGTCGCTCTAGTAGAATTTTAAAATTTTATATATTTATGTATTCTCAATGACAGTATACAATTTAAATATTTTAGAGCTTAGTTTTCACTCAATAGATTAATTAAATTTTTATTCTATTCGATTGCTGTCAAACATATTTCGCAAAAAAAAAAAAAAAAAAAAAATCGAGAGGCTGTAATATCTATTATAATGAATTATAAATAGAAGATTTAATAGTATATATGAAAATTACACTATTTATCGTATCTAATAAAATATGCTTTTTAAAGCTATTTTTATTACATTTTTATTGTTGAATAAAAAAGCATCATTTTTTATTTTATTTGAAATGTTGTCACAATGATAATAAAAAATGTATTAAAAAATTCTGCAGAACAATATATTGAGTCATATTTGCATGAATAAATAAAATCCTGCTTCAGTTGCAGAAGTTTGGGGTGTGGAGCACTGCAAATAACAACGTATTAAATTATTACAGTTTTTAATTTGAATTTCTCAGATAATGTTTGCATAAATTCTACGAAACATTTCATTTACAGAAGCATTTCAAATAGACCTGTTTGGGATCATAATCACTTCAAATAATCAAATATTCAATTTATAAGGATTAAATTTAAATTGCAATTCCTCTTATTGCGGCAAAGTTATTCCAAAACTATTTATTTGAAATTATAAAAATAAGTTCTGAAGTATTGCCATCATTAAACTTTTTATTACTTATCAAATTGATTGCATATATTTTTCGAAATATCAATTAGTTTCGATAAAAGGAGTCGAAAATATTATAGATTCTTTTCTGTTTCTTTGACGTTTTCTCATTGATTTTCAAGGAAAATATCATAAAATAAAATCAACATTGCATAATGTTTCGACATATTCACATTGTATTCCCCCCTCATAAAAATGCATGGAATTTTTTTCATATCACTATTGTAGTGATTACGATTGGAACTATAATTATTTTTTCTAAATAACTTCTTAAATTATGAAAAATCACTTCATGATAACAAAATTTTGCATACCTACGCATCATAAAAATCGGCTCAGATGCCAATTTTGATAAAAATTACCGAAATATTAGTTGAAATTATTTCAAAATGTAAGATATTTTGAATTTCTAATATCAGATTGATCAACAGAAACTTCGGTTGATAAAGGCCAGGGATAATCTAAAAGATATTTTTTTTTCAATGTATAAAACATATAACGGATAAAAAATAGTGCTCAAAAAAATTCTAAATATGTGTTTCCGAACAAGATTTTGAAACAAAAAATAGAATCATTCAATTTGTATGTAAATATTGAAAAGTAGTAATCTCTTTGGAGAAAGTATTGAGGAATTTTAAGACCGCTTAAGCACAAGGCTTCATTTCGGCTATTAGATTTCTTCATGTATAATTTGAAATAATAATTTTAGGTAAATTGTTACGAGTATAACGAGCCCAAGATAAAATCTACCATCTTTTTCTAAATCTATTTCTGAAACAATTTTTTTTTCATTCACAATACATCACGTATATTTTTTAAAAAAAGGAAATTTGAATGGTAAAATATCTACATATTGAAAAAACACTGAATAGATAAATTATTTAACATATTCAACAGTTTTGATTGTATCATTTTTATCTTTCCTAAGTGAAGTGACCCGACAGAAGCTTTAAATCCAATCCGATTATACATGATAAACAGGTGGAATTATTAGAATTAAAACAGATTAAAAATGTATTTGCTAATAACTTCTTACCATTGACTGTGAATTGAAAACAACTTTGAAGCAACATTTCTAGAGGAATTACGAAAAATCAACGAAGAGAAAACGATTTGGTTCATGAATTAGATGCGATAGTATTATCATATTTTAGCTTATCATCATTCAGCCTTTTTTATGGATCATTTATATTACATGATAATACTAATGATGCTAGCTGCCACCAGTGACCAGCTGTTCCCTGCTTTATTAACAGTATTAATATAGAAACTATATAGAATATAGTATTCACCAACTAATATAGCATTATGTCACCGCATCAAGGTAACAACAACTCTGGATAAAGGTGTATTTAAATATGGCACGTGGCTAAAAAACGTTTTACGTGAATGAACTACATTGTAATAGCCTTAGCTACTTTTGTCAGAAATGATTTCGAATTAAAGTAAGTACGCTTTTCTATTATCCGTCAGGACCAAACGTCCCCCCGTTGGTGAGGTATGGTGTGGAGAGGAGGTGCCAGCTCAGGTGTCATCCTCGTCATCTGACCGCGGTTCAAAATTACGAGGTTCATCCCAAAATAGCTCTAGTGTTACTTTAAACGGGACGTTAATATAAATAACCAAACTAAACCAAACGGTGCCTCTCACTCACCATTCAAGACGGTGCATCATTTTGAAGTTTTATTTATTTATTTTTCAATTTTGATTGTTAAAAACATCTACAGAATGGTAAAAAGATATAGATTAATTTTTCAGAGAAATTCAACTTAAAACAATTATATATATTTATTTTTCGGAGCGAAGAGCAAGCCCTTGTATCAGAGAAATAATTATGAATCGGATTTCTTTTCCGAGAATAAAGGATTAAATTTCTTGAAACACTATTCTGTATGTAAGCGAAGCATTCTACCAATTATTCTGGGCAAAATTTTCGATTAAGTCAAAAGGTCCTTATTTCCGCAATATAATATGTACATTATCGCAATATAACTTGTTTGTCTATCAATATAACCTTAACCCTTATTTTCGCAATAAGGGTTGTAATATTTACATTTGATTTAAATTCAAGAATATTATGATATTTTCGGTCGGTCTAGCTCATATAAGTAAAAGTCAAAATTCAAAAAATGATGAATGCACATTTTTAATTTTTGTTTCAAATCATTAAAAAAAAAAAAAAAAAAAAAAAAAAAACTTTTTTTTTTTTTTCAGGAAACATTTTTTAAAAATTTAAAGGAAATTCAAATTACCCCTAGTTCTAAACATCGCAGCATGAAATTTTTCTATGCTTGATTCGTTTATCTTTATTTCATTTTTAAAATTTGGTCTTTATTATATAGCTCAGGTTATTATATAGGTCTTTATTAATTTATACTCAAAAAAAAAAATGCTGAAGATAGGCGCAATTGAATATGAATCCAGTAATTGAAACTATAAAAAACATTCTTGTTTTCTATGAAAAATATTATTGTTTTCTATTCGATTCGAAATTCTAGTCGATTTTTAATAATTTAAAAATTTATTTAAAGAATCGAGAAAAAAGAATCTATGGCAATAAAACAGGTATAACTGAAAAGC
Source organism: Argiope bruennichi (assembly GCF_947563725.1). NCBI lineage: Eukaryota > Metazoa > Arthropoda > Arachnida > Araneae > Araneidae > Argiope > Argiope bruennichi. The sequence continues at coordinate 67,340,918 of NC_079154.1, forward strand.
TTATTATTTTTATTTTAAGCAGATGTAAAAATATTTTTTGTGCTATAATATACCCCTAAGTTATTGAGAAAGAACATTCAAATATGAATTAATTTTTAATTAAAAATTTTAGGTGAGTCTTTTGTTATTTAATGACTCCGCAATTTTATTTTACATTCAATTATTCTGCGCAAGGCAAAATTTAAAATTTTAAGAAATTTTTTCTTAGTGAGCAGCTATTACACAAGCAATAACTATGACACAAATTTGGTCAATCATATTTCAATAATTAGTTCTGTAAAGTGTCTTGAGCGATTTTTGCATGATTCATATCGCATCAAGTATATCACAGTTCACATATAGTATTCCCGCCTATAATCATTATATTAAAATATGGCCGAATCAGCAATAAAGTCAGCAGGAGCTACGTGATATATAAGACAATTACAGGTTCTGCTAAATTTCAATCTTCAGCGTTGATTCTACGTACATAATTATCCTTTAAACCCATAGTAAAAAATCATGATGCTTTAATGATCAGTTGATATTTTTGTCTGCTTAATGCTGTTATATGAAATATTAGAACTGCTGAATTTCAATATAGTTTTTTAAAAAAGTACCACAGCAAAAAATTTATCAATTAATGATCTTGTCTGTTCTTTTTTCTTTGAAATGATGGTAAAACTAATAAAATGAAATCAAATTGGATCGTATTATCATGAAATTTCTCTATTGTACAATCACAAATATAAAGCAAAGACACAACTTTTTATATTGAGTCTAAAATATCTTAAAAGAAATCCTCGAAGCAATGGGGGATTTCCTATTTTGCAGACAGTCCGGGCCAGGATGCTTGGCTTAGGGGGAAAAGAGGAGGGCTGCAGTTAAATTTATTTTTTAAAAAATTATTAACCAATTTCCCACATAAATTAAAAAAAAAAAAATGTAAATTCTATTTATTATAAAATATACCAAAAAGAATACCATTATCATGTAAATTTATTTTAGGAATTAAAAATCTGATATTTATAAATGCTGCAATATACTCTGAGTAAATAAATCTAGCCTCTTGTTAAATAATACTGAGTATAAACGCGTGACTCTTTAGTCATGAGTCATTATGATTCATGACTGAATTGACTGATTCATGATTTTATGCGAAAAAAATTAATAAATCATTTATTATAAATAAAAAAATTAATAAATTATTTATTATAAATAAGTAATTAAGAAATCATTATTTTATTATAAATAAAATCGTACACATTTTAACAAAATTACTGAAGTAAAAATGTACTTAAAATAAATAAGAAAAATCGTTGATTAAGTTAAAAATTTATAGAAACGTGAAGCTAGATTGACCAAAAAAAGCTGTCTCATAATATGCTATGTCGAGGGCCGCAAAACGTCTAAATTCGCCACTGTCCTCGAAGTTATAATCCTAAAAATAGGTCTACCCTAAACGGGAGGAACTTCCCACTTCTCATCATATCAGTAATGAGTGTATTCGGAATGCTCAAAACATTCTTAGAGGGTTTAAAAGAGTTGAAACTGACAGATGACTTCATTAGTTTGATGAAACGATTGCTTATCTGATAAAATTTTTGAAGATAAATTTGATACATGTGTTATTAATTGATGAATGCAACAGTTTTGAAAAATATGTGCATATTTTTTGGGAATACCTTATTTCTGGGTTAAGAAGCTGTGGTAAAAAGCTATCAATCATTTTCCCTTAAAATTGCGAGTTTCGTATTTCGGAGTTAGTTCATTACTATTTAGAAAGTCGAAAATCCTCGTAACATTGGTAACATGTTTCCATATGCAAGGCAAAGCGAATTTTTGTAGCATGGATTTATAGATTAGATTTCATAGCTAGAAGATTTTAGCAAATGGGTGATTGAGAAACTTTTCAGGATTTAAAAAAAATTAATTTTACAACAAAAATCCTATTAAGAACAAAAGGCTAAGCTTTTGTTTGTAAGCTAAAATAATGATATAGAAACTAATTAATTCATTATTTATTATATTTCAAGTATAAAATGAGTATCTATTTTCTGAAACAATGCTAAAATATCCGTTTTTTTTTTAATTGTAAAGTAAGAAGAATAAAGAAAGAAAAAAAAACGGGGGGGGGGGAACAAAGCCCATATCCATGTTTATTGTGGTTGGTAAAACTACAACAGCAATGGTTGGTTGTATTTTTTACAGAAATCAAAGGTTTTTAATATCTTTAAATTCTATATTAAAGGCTTTTTTTATACTTTTTGTTATAATTTTTTGTTTTAGTCAAATCAAAGTTAAATTTGAATATAAGTGATACATTTGTACAGATTACAAACCTATTGGCACGACATTTATGAGCAATTAAAATTATTGTGTAGTTTTCTTCAATTTTATTATAAGATTTTTTGTAGAAATATTTTTGATAGCAAACAAATTTTTATGCGAAATTCTTATAAATACTTAATTTTATCGAAATAAAATTAAAAATAAAAAAAAATTCTTTCATGTCAATTCTTGAAATTAATAAATACACATATAACTTTCTTTCAAATAGTTCAAAAATAGGTTTTTTTTGGTAATCGGGAAAAAACAAAAAGATGGAAACACATCAAAATTTGCAAATCAATTTTTTTTATGATTGTAAATAATTGGGAAAAGTTAAATTAATTTATCGTTTGGGTAGCCTAAATCTCTAATTACTGAATGAAGTCATTTCAATTGTTCATCCAATTTTGAAATAAAAATAAAAATTCCTAAATTCCAATTACACATTTCCAAAGCTTTCTAATGGAATTAATTTCATGTTGCCACCATCGTTGTATAACTATGGGATCACATAATTTCCATATAAATCTGAATGAATGACTTGAATTCATTAGTTAAGGTGTTGACATAAAACCTTCAAAATCGCGCGTTTCTTTCAAAACTAATACGGGTGACAATGTGTTAACTTTTAAAATGAATTTGTGATTCATTTGAAATGTTAGCACATTTTATCCATGCATGGATGGTAGACTGATCAAATAATATCACTAAAACGTATTTCGAAAGATACATGGAATGCTCAGTGCCTGATACATCTGAAATTTCTTCATTTCATGAACAATAGCTGACAAAACAGCACTGTGTTTACGCTTCGAAGATCACAATTTTTTCCCTAAACATCAGAAAACTGACTCTAGTTAAAAAGTAAAACGAAGGACATTTCATACATTTTTTTTTTTATCTAAATGTATCTTAAAAAACTAACATCATTTTACTTCCATTTTTGGCTTCAATGTCTTGAATTCATTGTTAATCGGAATTGCGTAATGTCGGTGCCTTAGCACCTATGCACACTGATGTCAAAAGTTTCTTGCTTATTTACTATATAAACTTGTCCACTCCGATATGCACAATCACATCGAAAACGACTTTCGAGTTCGATTCACAGCTCCATTTGAGTGTCATTTCCATCCTAGAAATTCACTTGAAATCATGCATTCTCTTACCATCGTTTGCTTGATCGTTTCTCTCATCGTCATCTGCGATTATGCCTCGGGCAAACCTGATGGGGAGATAGAAGCAAGGCATCATCATCATCATGGCCACCATGACCATCACCACCATGATCACCACGACCACCATGATCATCACCATGGACATCACCACCATCATGGTCACCATCATCATCATGATCATGGGCATCATCATCATCATGGCCACCATCACCATCATGGACATGATCACCACCACGGTCATCATCACCATCATGGTCACCACCACTAAAGGTATGGTGAATTCGAGTTGCAGGTCTCTGAATTTGTCTCGCTGCATAATTTCTTAAATTGCAGCTCATCTCTCAAATTCGACCATGTAAAACCGTCTCTCAAATTCTACGAAGACTAATATTTGTAACTAAATGAAAATAAATAACTTTCTGATTTAACGAATTTTTGTTTGTATGTATGATTTGTTTCTCATATAGTTATTTCGAATTATGAACAGAATAATTCATAGAAAGTAATTTTTAATCGAATAGTTTCATAAAGAACCCTTACAAATGTTTTTATGTTTAAAGATGGCTAAAAGAATTATTTTGTATCGTCAGTAACAAATAACAAGTAGAAGAAAGATTCATTAAAAACACATGTAAAATGTCCTTACAAAGTACGTTCTTATAAATTAGCTTTCTGCATTCGATTTAAAACTTTTATTCGCTTCTCAAATATTTTTCTAAATTCAATTAAAAATGCAAACCATTATGGTTACTGAATAGATAGAAGAATTTTTTAATGACAGAGAGTTGATTTAAAACTTTTTTTTTCTCATTTTAAATATTTAAAATCCAAATTACGTTTAATCTATTATATATTTGTTGCATTAACATTTTTAAAACTATTATATTGAAGGAACCAGTATTTGATTAAGACGATAACATCATACATTTTTCATAAGCTCCCATTCAATATAAAGTTTTAAATAACAATAACCTTGTTATTAATGAGAAAGTTTTCAAATATTATTCTTTCAAAATAATAATGAAAATCTAAAATAGGAATGCAAAACAGCATTTAAAATGAAAGCACATTCATCTTTCAGTGCTTTTAAAAGTAAAAAGAAAGATGATCGAAAATAAAATCGCAAAATATGTGTAAAATAAAATAAAGCCTGGTTTTGTGTAATATGGTGCTTCTGAAAATAGATATGCATGGATATAGATATGCATCCTGTCGATACTGCTACGTTCAGTGGTGGTGGGGTGGTCGGCTATACACAAGAAGAAGAAGGATGTAGATATGCAAAACAAAAAATTTGTGATACAGTTTTTAGAAAATAATGCATAAGAAATTCTAATCAATATTTTTTTTAATTAATTATTACATATATTTTATTATGCTACTGAAAAATATGCATTATAGGTGCAGTTTTCAAAAGTGATTTTGAAATCTATAAAATTATATTTAGTTTTTAATTACATAGCTACATCCAGTTTATCATTAAAATAAAAATTATTGAATTCAAATGAAAATAATGTTTTGAATTGATTTTCAATAATCCAGTCAAGATAAGAGGTGGATTCAATTTTTGAAACGATATTTATCATTCCGAACCAGTGGATCAGTTATCAAAATATTATTTATTAGAAATGTGCTGTATTTTAATACGATTTCATTTGCATATTAATTTGATTATTATATGATGTCTATTAGAGATGAATCAAATAATTCTGAATTGCTTTTGGATTAACTACTTTTTATTTCAAAATAAGATATCTAAATCATTCTAAAAATTTAGATTATTTTCATATTTTAAATTATTTCAACGGCTGCAATAATTTTACTTTTAAAATTACATTTTACATATTTTTCAATACCACGAAAAATTAAATTCAGTTCCTTCAAGCTTGTACATCGTGCAAACCATATAGTCCATCTTCTAAATCATCTTTAAACCACAGAATATAAATTGTGTATTGAATTCAAATTTTTTATCGAAAATTTTAATAGAATAATTTTTTACTGTTTTGAAAATTAAAGATGCAGAAAAGCCAATAAGGATACAAACTCTTAAATATTCCGATGTTCTTCTCTATGGCAGTGATTTTTACCTTTTTAGCATTTGGAGCGGGAGTTTTCCTTTCTCTTTAATACGGCGGACTCTATGAATTTTTTCTAATGTATTTTGGAACTTTAGACATCTTTTGTATCATTTATATGCATTACCTGTTTTTAAATGTAACGTTTTATTCTGTATCTTTTCTCACTTTGATTTAAATAATTAATTAAAAAAACCCACGTCTTTCACTGTCTCAATGAGCCGGAACCAACAAATTGTTTTTGGTAAAGTGACCCAAATCTAGATTTGGTTATATTTCAGCGCTAAGCAAATAACATAAATATAAATTGCAATGACAATACCGTGAAGTTTTTTTAATGAGAGTACACTAAATTTATAAAGAATGTCCCAAATTTAACATAAGATTTGAATTTGTCACCCTTCGTGCAGTAAAGTGTTGGCAACCCTGTTAGTAAAGTGTTGGGTCAGTAAAAATGGAACTTTACTCGATAGAGCAACGTGTTTTCATTGTTGAACAATATTTCAAAAGTAATGGAAGTCCAGGGTCCACAGTTCAAAAATTTGAAAATTGGCCCACTAGATTGTGTGAGTTTTTCCTTTTTATGGAGTTCTTTGAAGTCAAAGGTCTATGCCAACAAGCCCACAAGCACGCGTGCATTGAATGAGAAAAGTCAATGCTGCATCAATCAAACTCAGGCATATTTTTACAAAATGGTCATGGAAAATTTTGACAAAAGAGTGCTTTTTGCCTGCAAAGCCGTGGGGGTCATTTGCCCTATGTGTAATTCCCTACACAACCCTATCCTGTGTTTATTTAATTCAAAACTTGCGTTAACATGTTGTTCTATCGTGTAACACTCCATTTTGATTCACCCTAAGCTATCAGCTGTCAAATGTTTTTTTAATAGGGTTTCCAACACGTTACTGCACGAATGGTCGCAAATTCCTATCTTGCGTTAGTTTTGGGACACCCTTTATTTGAAAATAAAAGGATGGTACTTCGATTTATTTCTGTACAATTTGAGTTAATATTTATTAACGACGAGAATTTCATTGTATCTATCATCATTTGCTTATTCGTCTTTCTGAACTTTACCGAAGTACTTTTGTCTAAACCAATCAATTTAATCAAATTTTAAATCAACTCTCAAATACCCCGAACATAGCAGTAAAAAAAAAGATTGAATTGTTCTAATCCCATGAAGAAATGTGTCTTGCACCATCCGATTGGATTCGATTGGTTGATTTTTCATTCTGGATGACTTAAAATCCTGCTGTCGTCAAAGATGGTTGAATTTTCCAGGAATCGGGACAAGCAATCGTTACTCTTGATCGACATTTTATTCCATGCGTGACGTCTGCAATTCCCAAGGGGTTGCCTTCATGCAGTTGCAACAAGATAAATCCCGTTAAATTGTTTTGATTAATTTATTAGTAAACGTGTGACATCGGAAACCTAATGGTTGATTGCTTCATAAGGTTTCTAAATCAAACCCTTATGATGTTTTTTACTTGAAAACCGAAAGAAAAAAATGCTGAAAATTAGCAATGCACTATTCAGAACTTTCGATAATTTTTATTATTTTAAACACTGAATTATTCTTATATTTAAAAAAAATGCAAGATTGCTATTAAAAGCTATAGAAAAATCAGCATATTAATATCTTTTTTTTATTGTTTGTATATAACTTTTCAATTTATTTCATATTTTTACTATTTTTAGTTTCTTTTTTATGAAAAAACATTTGCCTTTGAAAGCTTGTATAATTAATGTAAAAGTTATCTTTATACGATTTTATTATAAATAGTATACCTTATTTGGTTATTTAAAAAGAGTACACAGTATGGTATAAATGGTTAACCACTAGAATACTTCATATATCAGGAAACAAAGAAAAAAAATTATTTTTGTCATTTATCAATATATGTTTGGTTTGAATTCTTCTTTAAAACTAGCGGGTAGGTTTCCCCACAACTTTCTTGTATTCTCTGTAACAAATTTGTCCTGCCAGAGAAAGCCTTAAATGGCATTGGCGTACAATAGTTACGAAGTATTCACTTTTGGCATGAATTTAGCCTTTTTACTGAATCTATCGTGTCACCATTGGCGATTTATTTGGCGATGGATCCCTGCCATATGTTAATAGTATTAAAAAAATCAAGTTTTTGTCTTAGATACGTTTTCCTCAACCGACTGAAATAAAAATTTGACACAAAACTGCACTTGTAGTCACAAAATCTCATACCAAATTTGATATATTTTAGCTATTGCGTTTTTAAATTATTGCGTTTATGTGTTTCTGAAAGTACAATCAGCAGTTGTAGTTGACTCAAAATTTGATGTCTACACTGAAGAAATCTGTGTACTGAAGTTTATCTATCTAGCTCTCATCTTTTTGTAATTATTGTGTTAACTTATATTCTAAAAACCGGACAGGCGAACCTCCTCTGAACAGATTTTACTCAAAGTTTGACAGAAATCTATAAATTTAGTGTAAATACCTTATACCAAATTTCAACCATCTAGCTCTAAGAGATTTTGAATCACCTTTGTCACAGACAGACAGACGGATATTTTCCAAATATGTTTTTTTCTAACTCAGTGAGGTCTAAACCGTGGAGATTCGTCAAAATCTCGAGATCGAATTTTTAGATGATTACAATACTTTCTCTATACTACGTATATGAGTAAATAAAAACACAGCCTGCCATATCAATGTTCTTTACTATGATTTTTGTTGCTGGTATAAATCCAAATAAATTTAACAAAACAAAACGTACTGATTTTTGGGAATCCACGAGCTCTCCGAAAAAATCTGAAAATGAAATACAGTACACTCCAGAATATCTGGCCTAATGCGGTGGAAGGGTAGACCGGATAGCAAAAAAAAAAAAAAAAACGGAGCTTATTATTTTGTCAATCAATATCAGAAACTAGTATAATACGTATTTTCTCACTTCTTATTAAGTACTAAACCCTCCATTTATTTCAAGCCACGTAAAATGTGAATGCGGCAGCGGTCCAATGAATCATAGCAGTAATTGTCGGTAATGTGTCGAGTTAAAAAAGAAGGCTCTGTATTGTAGTTTATATACCCCAATGCACGTTTCAAGAACGTATTAGAGAAAAGTAAATTAAAGGATATAAACTGTTCACATTTTAAAATAAATTCTGTAGTGTATACACTGTGGTACACTTAAAAAAGCATTAAGCACACTCCCCCAAGAACAATTCACCAATACTGTACGTACTGTGTAGTTATTAACAGGAATAGCGACAACAACTGAGATCCGTTACACACTGACTAAACAATAATCTACGATCAGAACACTACTCTTTTCTTGTCACTACTTGTATTTTGTACAAAACACATAAAAGGAAAGTAGCTTTCTATGTCTTGGCTATGTTGCCAATGCAACACTTTGTCTTCCTCATTTAATTACAATAAAAGAAAATTAGGCCGGATATTATGGAAGCCGGATAGTCATGAACCGGATACTCGGGAGTATACTGTATAAGCATATTACATAATTGACAAAACAGGACTGATCAACTTCATTACAAATTCAATATTAGAGCATTTGATGCCCCACATTGAAATGAGAAAAATGTTGCTCACTAAGCTCCTATTTCCTTTGAAGTGAAACGCTCTGTCAGCTTTTTTCCAGAAACACCGATGATGTTTTGGAGGACTGTGTCATTCTGCATTAACACTGAGATTTGGAACAAAATGTGCAATTATCGTTCCATTAATTGTTTGCACCATTGCATTGAAGACAGATAAAATCTTTTCAGAACATAATTTGCGTAAAAATTATTCATTTTTGATTATTTAGCTTCTTTACCCATCTCTGGAAGCTTAAATTTTATATTTGTTCAGAGTTATTATTCTTAAATACTTTTTTTTCCGAAATTTCGGAATTATTATTGAAATTCCTAAAATATCAAAAGTTTATGTTATCAGATGTTAAGTTCTTATTTGTTTATTCGTAGAGAAGAGAACACTTGTAACTGTCGCAAATGTTAAACTCGGATGGTAAGAAGAATCCTTCGTTATTCGAAGAAGGATGCAACGATCTTTCTTTTTAATATTTACTTTTTCTCGGCAGATTATTTAAACATGGGTATAGAGGTTTTAAAAATTGATGAACTGAATTGACTTTGAAAAATAATAATAGAGAAGTGTGACAAGGTGCAATAAAAATTAACAGTAGTCTCATGGTATTCATTTTCAGATCAATGAATTCCCTAAAAATAGATTAATTTCTAAATCAATCGCTGATGAAAATGGAAATATACCCAATATGAAAATATTATATTTTAAAAAGCTTTTAGAAAATTATTTCACTTTCTTCAGAAACTTAAGCTATTAGATTTGATTCTTAAAATATTTTTTTCACATTTTGTTGGTTATACTGAATTTTATAATTTAATAATTTCTTTCATTGAATAAAGTAAACAATTTAAAATTTCCATACCTTTCAATCATTAAATTAAAGAAATAGAACAATCAGAATTTTTCTATCTGATTATTTCATTAAAATCTTCTAATGATTTTCCTGAATAGAAATAATTTAGACGATATCACAGTCACATGACTAAATGTACTGTGTATGTCATTTATTTGCATATTATTTAGCGCTATGATATGACGCCATGTCTTTTTTTCTCTTTCAAGATGCACAATACATCCTAAGATTGAATTCATCTTTTGATTTGACGTGTATTATGTGCGCATGATTCAATATAATCTAGATCTTCTCAATTTTAAACAAAACCAGGGTCTGTAGCTTCATAGGAATGTATCCTTCTTCAGCTTCATAGGAATGTATCCTATGAAGCTGAATAAAGGTCTGATAATAAAGATGGCGAAGTAGTCCTATTCCCTTCTTTCTCCAGATTTCTACGCCACACAATAGTGATGGTGATGGTGGTGGAACGTATCACTCTAGACAATAGACTAAATATGGATAAAGTCACACATATGGCTAATTTTAGATAGAATTGATTTTTGAAACCAGAGCCATTTAGGACCTGGTGGCAAGTTGAGATCTGTCCACCACACCATCATAATCCACAAGTGAGCATGAGTTGACATGTTTTTCTTTTAAAATAAGCGACGACTGCATTGAAGAGTCATTAATAAAATTATTTTAATTTTGTTTCTGTTTTCATTATTTTGAAGTTACATCCATTTTTATATTTGCTTAACTTACGTCTTAATACTATTTTCTCAAATTTCAAATTACGTAAAAAACTTCCTGCAGAAAACATACTAAAATAAAATCTAATGAATACTTTTTATTCAAATATGATATAAGAAATTCTCGATTTGTTCTGAAATTTCTGAAGAACAGTAATCTAATCTATTTAGTAATACGTTTCTTAAGTCATCTATAATATTTTCAATAATTTATTTGATAAAAGTTTAAGCTAGAAAGTTTTTACTTTATATTTTTTTAGCACCTCGCCCCCCCCCAAAAAAAAAGTGTTATTCTTTCGATTTTTAAAACACTTTCTGCTTTTAGTTGATATTTTCTTGATCGTAAGTATTTGAAAAAACAATCAATTGAAATTTCAAATAATCTATTTTTTAAAAATTCACACACCTAAGCATACTAAAACATTTTTCAAAAAATTCATTCCGAACGTAGTCCTGTAAATCTTTATATTCCTAATTCAAAAGTTCAATTCAAAAGTTTTTGCTGATCAATAAAGACAACACAGGATATGCTTCGATCAGTTTTCTAAGACCAATCAAGAGAAACTTTGTAAACAAACCTGTTGATTATTTGACATTTCGTGTGGCCTATTTCTAGTCACGTACCTGCCCGCACTTTCCCACGAAGGAAGAAAAACACATTCGGAAAACTGACCGGTAGTCGAGAGCGGAATTATTAAGGCCGATTAAAACAGGCAGAAAGGGCAGAGGGTAACCTGTTGATTGCGAATTCCCTCTTATATAAACATATTGAGTGCAGAGAGGTTTCAGTAATCCTTTCGAGAACAAAGCTGGGGTTTATCAAAGCGCTTTGATAAAAAATGTAAAAGGACAAAATGCTAAATACATTAAACTACATACAAATATTAGACCTTCCATAATGATTAGATATTATTTTTAACCAGTTCATTTTGCCCCTGTGTAATTTTTTATTTAATAAAAATGAAATATTATTCGTTTTATTATGATATTTTTTTGCAAATTTTGCTATGGAAATATCTGTATTTCGTTTGATGTGTATATGCGTCATTGCTTGACTTTAAAAAGATGGATTTGAGAGACTTTAAAAAATGAATTCAGCAGTTAACTAGTTAATAGATCGTTCGTTACTTTCAAAATTATTTTTAACATCCTAATGGAAATAACAAGTTAAAAAAAGATATACATATTCTCGTTAAGGTAGGCCACTATTTTGAGATGAATTTTTTGAAAAATTTTATAAAATACACATATTTTTGATTTTGTGTTTAAAGTAACAGGGTGGTTATAATTAAACTTCCCCTATAAACAGCATCCTACAGCGCAAATGGGTGAACGGATTGGAACGAAATTTGGTAAATACACGCGATACGCTCACGGAATTAAAAAAAAAAAAAAAAGTCCCAAAATGTCCACCAGAGGGCGTCTTTTCGGGAAAAACTTTAAATTGAACACAATAAACGACCAAAACGGAATACAGAAACAATATTAACATTTATTGACTAGTTTCTGATCACCTTGACATCGAACCATATTAAGTAAAGGTAAGGAAAAAAATAGCAGAAAGCTGTTTGAGAAAAACAGTTCAGTTTGCAGAAACAAGAACAGATTAGAACGAAATTGCACAAGAGGAGCAGTTGTTAATCATGTCTAGGATGATGTAGGGAAAAGTGCCCTATGTGACCACCTACATTCACCTGCAAAATTTCAAGTCGATGGACAGAGTTTTCAACAGCAGATCGTAACTGATCAGTTGTCATGCTTTGCACATGAAGCGTTATGGGGTTCTTTAAGTCATTCAATGTCGCAACACCGTAGCAACAAGATACCGTCATCATTACAGCCAGGAACATTCACATAAAACATGACAACAACTGCAAACATTTCACATCCTAACTTGTTTTGAATAAATCTTCCTCTTCTTCGCAAGCATGCTAATCTTGACATTTTATTTCCTAGAATTGACAGCTTTTCGTGGTTTTAAATTTTATTACTCATAATTCTTCTGGATTGTTAATATTGCTTCTGTATTCCGTTTTGGGAGTTTATTGTGGAAATTTAATGTTTTTCTGGAAAAGGCGCCCTCTTTTAGACATTTTGGAATTAAAAACTTTTTTCGAAATTCCTTGAGCGCATCTCGTGTATAGCCTATATACCGAATTTCGCTGCAATCCGTTCATAGTACATTTGCGTTGTAGGATTCTGTTTATAGGGAAGTTTAATTATAACCACTCTGTAGATTAATCAAAACATATGAATTAAAAATATCAGCTAAAAGCCAGAAGTGCGTTGTAAATTAGGAGAAGTATCATTATTATTGTTATTATTTTAGCTGAAAAGAGGTATAAAGGAAAGGTCTTCTAGTTTAAAAGTTTATCAAAGGAATTGTTAAAAATGTCGCAGATAAGAAATATTTCTAAACAAAGAAATAAGCTGTATTTCTAACCAATTTTTAAATACTAGTGATAGATCGTAAAATAGCATTGAACCCCTAAATTACCCCCCCCCTCCCTATTAAAGCCTTCGTATTATGAAGGATTAAAAAAAACCACAAAAACCTTTTGGATTGGTTATTCTGTTTGAAATCGGCTGAACAAATTGAAAAATTATAATATTAAATTCGAATAAAAGTTATTCATTGGATTTTAATCTAAAATGTTTCATAGGAAGATGAAAATAGGAGATGTCTGAGGAATCTTTAAATTTGTGAAAAGCAATTTGATTTATTTCAAATTTCATAAATGAAATACATCGTAAAATAAATATTATTTTCTTTTTTATTAATCAAAGCTTCATTTTCTTGTTTTATTTCCTTTCTCAAATTAAAACTTGAGGTCACAAAAAAGTTTTACTTCATATATGAAGTAGCCAATTTTTTCTTTCTCACCATCGCCCCACTACTTTCAAAGAAAGACTCTAATTTGGAACCTCTGTTTGGATTATCACAGAATTATATAACATCCTGCATATAACTACTTTTTCTTTCAAAACTACAGAGCATATAATGTTATTATCTGTGACTGCCTTAAGATTTGTTGAACAATGTAGTGAGCCAAAGCCGGTTGATATGCTACTAATTCAAAGATGGCGGATAATTTTGCTCGGAAACATTGGAAAAAAAGGTAAAAATTGCATTGATTTCTGAGTTTTTTTTTAATGTTTCTTCATACTCTCTAAACTATTATTATCTAGGTACTGATATACCTATTATAATCCCAAAAATACAATTTTAACTTTCATAAAGAACATAAGCGTAACATACAAAAGGAGTTTTGAATCCATTTTATTCTGAAAACATTTGAGAATCACGTACTGTAATTAGATACAAAATAGTAATAGATGTCCATAGCTTTATTCTTATGTTTCCAATGAAAGTGGCACCCCTTCCTATACGTACTATAATTAGATACAAAATAGTAATAGTTGTTCATAGCTTAATTTGCAAGTTTCCAACGAAGGCTGTACCCCCCCCCCCCAAGTGGAAACTGGGAACTTCCACGGGGAGGCAGCTGCGTGTTCCTGTGGATAATGAATGAAACATGTTAAGAGAAACCACAACTGCATATTTACCTATTTAGGATATTGGTATAATATACCTGAACTAATAGATTTAAATATCAGTTCCAGTTATGTGAATATACCATGTTGGATTTTGAATCCTTTTACAAACACAGACATGGCAGAATCATCAAATTTAGAAGTCACAACCGACAACCAACGAAAAACTAAAAATCAGAAACACATATCAAGACCAAGAGTTCTAGTTTCGAAAAACTAGATTGTGAGTAATAGAAAAGAGATTTTTAATTATATATCCCTGAACGTGGGTTCAGTTTAAGAGCTTATTTATTGTCTAAGATAAGGAACAGACAGTCCAATCCCGAATTCGGTAATTTGTAACTTATATTAAAGAATTTGCAATCCCTCATTATTAAATTATTAAAACTCCACCAGTCTCAATCACCTCATTAATATTTTTTACATTTCAGATTGATTTTATCTTTATTAAAAAAAATGTATGAACAATTTTTTATTACATTCGATGATTACTTTTATCTTTACTTGGTAATTTTTAAAAAATGAATAGGCAGATAAAATAGTTATGTGTAATAAATAACAATATTTAATATTTGATATGTTTATTATTTAGAACTATTTGAAAAAGAGCCGATATAATTTTTTTTTCTTTCTCACTATAGAGAATGGTGGCTCTGAAAAATTTATGAATCTTTGGCTTAACCGAAGAAAAATTGGTTCCTTTTCCCTTTTATTTCAATTAATTGGGATTGTACTGTATTCTTAAAAAGAGACAAATGTTCATTGAAAGTTTGGGATTTCATAATCAAAAGGACAAGAAGGTGGATAAGAAACGGGCGTGGCTCCCAAATGTTTGTTCATGTAGATAACTTCACCCACATTCGGCACCTTAATGCTTCAAGAAACTGGCATCTTAAAATATTCAAAATATCAATAATTCCAGTTCAAGTAAATTATTTTTTTATAAAGCTGTATATTCATCACTTAGCACCAACGAGTCGAACATTTTTATTTTGTCAAAGAAAGCGACAAGCTCTGTAAACGTTCGGGAATGCCCAAACCCGAATAATGTCTTTATTCCAATATTCGTCAAGCACTAGCCGGTTCCGTCTTTGAAACAAAACAAAAAAAGAATAAAAGAAAAGACACCTCACCAAAAGAAAGAAAACTTTACCTGTAGTGACGTAGGCATTCACTCGGCCAATCAGCGGTTAGCGAGGGCCTCTGAAACAGGGTTAATCAAGGACAGCATCGAGCCTTGAGCCCAAAGAAGTTCTCTCAGTTCGACTGCGCGCGCGATATTCTACTGTTCTAAACGCATCCGTGGAAAAAAAGTTTTCGCGGATGCCCGTAAACATTGAGAAATCACCATATGTTCCTGGAGTTATGACAGAAAGAAAGTGAAGAATTTGTGATCCTTTAGGTTTTCACCCCGTTTCTAAGTTTTAAATCTAAGTTTCTGAAGTGTGTGCTGTCCAGTTCTGCGAATGAAAGCTTATTTGGGTTAAGTGATTAAAAGTTGTTCTGGATTTGAGATCTCCACGTGTTTTGTTTATTTGTGAAATAAAGTGGACTATGGCATCGTAGAAGACAGTACGAACAAATTTGAAAATGTTTCGGATAGCTTTGTTTATACTTTTGGCAAATTTGGCGCAAGGTAAGGAACTTTTTGTTTACATTTTTTTTTAGAAAATTTATTTGATTCATTGAAACGAAAAGTTCAAATTCAGATACATATTAAATATATTATATTCGCATAATTGTTTTGATACAAAGCTAGTAATCGAAAGTCTATATATGTTGCAAAATTATTACAAGATGAATAACTTTCATAAATATTTAAAGATTAATAACCAGATTTGTAATTGGCAGGTAATGAAATTATTCAGTATGAATAACTTAAAAAATTTTTACAATAAAATTTTGAATATGTAAATTACAAACCAAAATTTAAAATTTTACTTTGTATTTGAAACATTTTCTCCATAAATTAAATATGTACTTGTTTTGAGATTAACAGCAAATATTTCATAAATTAAAAAAAAAAATCGGAGAGAGAGAATCTATTCTAAAATGTGAGCTAAAAAATTAATTCATTGGCAATACAACTGCCTTGTATTTTTATCTTGAAAAAGTCATTTATTTAAAATTGGGACTTTCAAGCTGATTGTTTATTTAACTTAATCTGCATAAAACTTCCGGTGCAGTTGAAATTTCCGACAAATTAAAAATCTGACCTTCAGAACTCAGTCGATTTGTTATTTCGTTTTTTGTACTTATAAGCTGACACTTTGATTAAAATTCAAAAAGTTTGTGACTTGCATTCTTAACAAAACAAAACAAAAAAAATCTTATTTATTTGCCAAGGAAATACTTTACTGATATTTTCTCAGCTTTTATTTGTAAGACGAATATTTTGACAATTAATATTCCTTTTGCGTGTTTTCGTTGGTCAACATTTTTGGCCAATATATTTTTCTGTTGCTCTGATATTCGGATATATCTGAATTAATAATTGCATTTAATAACACAAGTTTTCGATCGGTTATTCTTTAATATAACACAATGAAATAAGTAAATATATATAAATTTTTTTTTCTGACTTAATGTTTTTTTCTAGCTTGATTTTTATATATATTTTTTAAAAATGATATTCGACAAAGTATATTGATATTATATTTAATTTATAAACAAATAAAGTAATATTCCACAGTGTCATTCTTTATCATTTGTGTCCTGGTTGTTTTAATAGTAGAGGCTCAGTTTCAAAATCATGGGTATAAAACTCCATTCTGCTGCAAGGGTTGTCATGTACACTGGTCCGATCTTTGTTAAAATGTTTTCCCATTGGTTAGGTGTTGTTTGCAATGAGAATGCTGACGTGTATTTTTTTCATCAACATCTCATCAAGGTTCAAATTCATGAGATTATCAAGGTTCACATTCATCTACTGTCGCTTAAAGGCAGATCTGCCATATCTTTAGATACAGACTCGTGTTGTTGATTTTACTGCGATGTCAACTGTAATTGTTTTTCTAGAACTTAAATAATAATGGTTCTTTTTTTAAATTCTATAATAATTAAAGGAGGGAAAAAATGTTTAGTAATTTTTTTCCGGGTCTGTGTGTAAAAAAAATATCATTTTTTTAAAGACGGTTGTTAAGGATTACTGAAGAAATGTCTTAGCCCTAATAGGATTATCTTATATATATAGGCACTTACTTTTAAAAATTCAAAAGTAAAAATATCTAATATTTAAGAGACAACGACATTCTGGATTAATTCACTTACAGGATAATTTATTGAGTTCATAATTTTTGGTCAATTTACCAAGAATTGTAAGTAATTATTTTATAAATTTTTTAATTTGGAGATGTAGTTTTTTGTTCTAGCTGATCCGGAAAATTGCAGCGCCAAATTTAGTATGGATTTTGATCAACTTTTAAACTTAAATTTTCCAATCTGGTAATATTTAATGTTTCTCACTGATATCGAGAATAAAGAAATGCTACGTTTAGTTCAACGAGGAATAAAAAGAAAAATTAAGAGGATTCTACTGAGCCAAACACAAAAACTGGCACTGAAAGGGAAAACATTCCTAATTCGATTTAAAGTCCCAAGAAGACTAATGGGAAATAACTTTATATATATTTAGCATTACATTTCTTAAATTTTTTAGATTTTGAATAATGAAAAACGTTGCTTAAAATATCACCACATAATCTGTTAGTTCCTAAAAAAGTGTAAAAAAATTAATTATTTCAAAAAAAAAAAAATGTGTGCATTTTTCAGACTGTTTATCAGTGTTAAATTTATTGACTTTAAAATAACTGTTTTTTTCAAATGAGTTATTTGATCACTATCCGTTCTGACTTCTTTATATACAAATTTAATTGGAAAAAACTTTTTGCATATCATTTCCTTAACCTTTTCGCTAAACCATTAGCGGCAATTTGCGTACAAACAGATGCCTTAAAAAATCAATTATCTGAAAATGTGCAGAACATCTGAGAAATATTTTATGGAAAAAAAAAAAGCAACGCATATAGAATAGAATTTATACGATCATTTTTAATGGTCAGTTGTTATACTATTTTTCGTTTGTACGCCCATATTTGAAAATTTTTTTGATCTTCTGACAATAAACAAAGTGTTTAATTTTAAAAATACTTTTTTTTAACGTATCATAACAGAAGTATGACATATGCCTAGCCACTCGAAAAAAATATCCAAAAGTCAGTAGGTTCACTTAGTTAGATTTGTAATTTAAATTTAGTGTATATTCGATGTTCATAAATTAATAGTTGAAGACCGTGGTATCCTAGTAATGAGGTTCCGACTTCTAGATCAGAGGGGCTTCGAGCTCGTAACCCAATATTATCGTAGAACCACCTATGAATGGTCTGGTGTGTATTAATCCTTCGAGAAAAATGCTCTTTGTAGTTGGGCGCAAAGGTTGGATAGGAGGGATACCAACTGAAATGCATCCTCGCCATCGGACAACGATTCTGAATTACAAGGCGAGCCCCAATAAAGCCCTAGTGTTGCCTTTAAATACGACTAAAAATAGCTAAATTAAAACTTTGTAATGGTGAAAAATGTGGTTTTGGAAAATGTTCTCTTGCAATGGAATCTGTACATAAGAAATACTGTAATAAACTTCAGCGTATGAATTTTTTTTAAATGTGATTATTTTTTTGTATATGAGCTTTTAGTTATTTATACACTTAATAACTTGAAGTGTGCTTTCTTAAATACCCTCGAATAAAAGAAATGGGTTTATATTTATCCAGTACCCGTCGCTCTATTATTAAATCACTATGCAATAATTAAGAGGTGATTTTAATAAATTTCATATCAGGAAAAGTGCAAATCTTGTCAAAATCAATTTACACTTGGACTGTAATTGAAAAGCATCCAAGCGATTTGCCACTCTCACGAAACGCGCGGCCGCGAGTGAATTTAGTTGTGAAAGTCGTGTTCTTCAGCTATTCGACGTCTCGGAAAGCGCTGGCTGTTAAGTGAAGATGCATCGAGATGCGGACAGCAGTCGAAAGTTTCATCACTGTCAAATTGAGAAGCGGAAGGAGATTATTAGGAGGGCATTATCCCGCACCAGCTACGCCGAGATAGATCCGCCTGAAGGAGAAAAGCTCTCTGCTATCAGTGTTTTTTTTCTCCTTCAGATGAATCTATGATATTGTTGAGCAAATTCATTTATGCATAGAAACGCCATAATTTCACGCCAGAGTAGGAACTTAAAATTCCTAAGTTATTACGATGAGATGAGTTGGTTAATTTTTGATATGTTTATGGGATCACACGACCGGCAAAAATGTTTATTTTATAAAAAAAAATGTTTTGAATTAGCCCTGAAAGAAATTTTTGTAGAATGTTTCACTGATTATATCATCATAAAATATTTTAATTTATGCAGAGAAGATTTACCAGAAATAACCAACCGCGTAATTATGCATTGTTAATACGGTCTTAATTTTATTTTTAAGCCATTCAGTAAGGGATAAACTTATGACTTAACCCTCTGACTGCATATTTTCTAAAATAACTATTTAGATGCGATGCAAATAAGTTCAAATATTTTTCAAAGTAAACTGATAGTTTGCCAACGGATTTTAAAACCCTCCGGGCTTCTGCGCATGCGTTAGGATGAGTTTAATTCGACAAAATAGGGGTGAGAAAGGTGAAAGGAGGAGTTAATATTTAGCAATAAAGTAAATTCTGGAAATGAGTTCATCCTTCCGCGTCTCGCCCCTCAGTGAGATAGAATCGTCGAAAATTGGTCGTCGCAAGATACTGAAACGAACAGTACTATATGTCACCCGATAATAATATGATATAATAAAAATCCATAATCATAAAAATAAACATACTAAACTGTGAAAAACAAGGGATACAATAGAAAATGAACCGATTGCCACACTGCAGAAATCGCGGGATAAGCAGCTGGAGGGTTAAAACTAATACTCTCTCTCTCTCTCTCTCTCTCTCTCTCTCTCTGTGTGTGTGTGTGTGTGTGTGTAATATAGCTTTGTTTGTTTTATATATACAGCTTTATTTTTTATTTTACTTTTCGTATTTTATATATTGGTACGAATAAGTGTTATGAATATGGGAAAAATAATTAAAATAATCATTGAAATTCTAATTTTTATATTAAAATTAAATTTACATGATTAAATATATACTATTTATTTAGTTATTAAAGTATTCATAATTGCCTTAAACAATTTTAATATAAAAAATATAGTCAATATAAATGTCAAACAATACGCAGTGAAGTTTTTAAGGCATTACTTATTAATCATTTATCATTTTTAACTATTTTATAACTTATCGTTTTAATCATTCTAATCAGTTTTAATAGCATTCCAATAAATTATAAAATCAAATACATCCTCTCTCCCCACTTTTATAGAATTTTTAATAATGAATATAAAAATGCATTTTGTGCTGATAATAAGTTTATAGTATTTTAATTATCGGCATTTAATGTAATCTTGGTGTCAGAGATGTTTTGTTATTTTTTGGATTTAATCATTTACTAGAAGTCAGTAGACGATTTTTTTTTTCGGAACTCACTTGAAATGGATTGAAAAATGCATGGTATTCATAAATTTGAGCCTTTTAAGAGATGCTCATTAGAAGCACAAATTTACCTCTTTGCCTTCCAATGTCCGGCCTGACTGCCATTGTACTGGATCCATCATTTCCACATTCCTGTTGAATAATGGTTATTAAAAAAGCCGTATAATAGCAAAAACTTTCACATTAATTTTTAGGAATTATAGCAAACCTACAACTATTTCTGAGATTTCTAAGCACTAAAAGGAAAAGCACTTGTTGCTCAATTAATTGAATCGATACCAGCGATGTTCTAGATGCTTGAACAATATTATTGGAAGAGAAATATATACTATTATAATGATAATGCAACGGAAGCACTCGCCTACTTGGAAGTTTCGTTTATCACGATTTAGCATTAAACAATTCTGTCAAAAAATTATGCTGTTTAAATAGCTGTGTTGATTCTATTATCTTATTTATAACCTCTAATCGCCTGCAAGAGGTAACAGGCGTAGAATCGGATTATCAAATGGGAAAAGTAAGAACTGCTTATTTTGACCTGTAATTTCGGTAAGAGGAGGGGCAACGCTCCAATATTTTTTGCAGCATTTCCAAAATTAGAAAATATTTATGCTCTTTCGTTTGATTTAAAAAAAGCCATGCATTGTAAAATGTTTAAATTCGAATTAAAAAAAATAATTTAAATCTTCAATAAATCTCGTTTTTGTATTCATTACGATATTTAAATCAGTACGACCTAAATTTTTCCCTTAGTAATGAGACTGACTTAAATATCTACTGCTTGCTAAACTTTGTATTTTGGTATTATTTAAATTTAAAAAAATTTAAATTATAAATATTTTACTCGATATATTGGACTTTATTCTCTTGAAGAGGATTCACTGCTGAATCTTTTGTTATCTCAGTCAGTGGAAATATTTATTGCTTAAAAACTGCTTATATACAGATTAAATTAAAATTAATAAAATCTGGTTTAAAAAATTATGGAGGGAATATGGGAAAATGAAACGAATTATTATTAATGAATTATTATTATTAAACGAATTGCTTATTAGTCCTAAAGGACTTCACCTAGTCCTCAACCAGGATGATAATACTTGGAACTGATTGGTGGAAAAAAAGTCATTTGCAAAAGCCATTTTTAATAATGTCACATCTTGAATTTCAAAAAAAAAAAAAAATCTATTGTTCCACTTGTACAAAATGGAAGGCATCTAAATCTTAAGTATTACTTTGTGGTCATTGACCCTAAATTAACTGTCTTTTAACAATTCACTTATTTTTTTTTTCACCAACCACCATTCTTGCATGCGAACTCTTAAGTTAAGGTCCTTCAGAAGCGCTGAAATGAAACTTGCAATTTTTTTTTGTAACTTTAATTCCCTCTCTGCTTAACAGTGAAGTGGATAATATTTTTTTTTCTTCTAAAAGTCCTTAAAGAATTCTTCGGCACCGAGCTTTGTTTCTTCAAAAGATTAGAAGGAGAGAGAAAAAAATTCATCCGAAAGAGAAATCACTGACATTTCTTTCCTCTCAAACATTTTTTTCCGCATCCACGCCTATATAAATGCTAAGTAATTCGGTTCAGTGAATTCCAGCTGCCCAGCTGCTTTACCATTCCTACAACTGAACCGAGCCCTTTTCTTTTCCGAATTCTCTTGTGACGGACATTATTTCTGTCTTGTTGGTTTTATGGCTCACAAATATGAATGACAGAAAACTGTCTTTTATGCTCGGAATATAGAGCAGATGAATGTGCCAGTCGAATTAATTATTTTATGTTTAACGTAAACTTCCGCATTTCCGAATTGAACAGCTGGACATCGCTGTTCGGTTTCTAAGAGGGGAAAAAAATCAGTTGGCTTGGCTGTTTGATTTGGATTCTGATTAATCTCGGAGTCTATGTACTTGTATTGAGTGCAACAGAAGGATAGAAAAAAATAATTTATTGCTATAATAAATTATCTACGTGGGAAATAAAGTCATTTGCAAAGGAGCATTTCAGATAACGGTGGATTTTCGTATCTCGAAATATTGCTTTGGCTTTGAATCCTTGCTAATTAGGGGTTCATATCTTCATGCATTATTTCTTCATTTCAAAAATTAGTTACTTATTTCAAAACTTAAAAAAGCAAAATTGGTGTAATGAAAACCTCGATTTTCAGATCAAAGGACGGAGGGTTTAAGATCTATTTTTAATAAATACTGCCATAGAACAAGTAACATTAGCTTACGACGTTGAAAGTCAGAGGACTATATGCCATGTTAGGATTAGTCATGTTACCAATGTTTATAATTACGAGATCCAGCCAGTGTGGCTTTTGAAATTAGACGTAAATCAGCAAAAAAAAAAAAAAAAAAAAAAAAAAAAAAAAAAAAATCAAATCACCACTTTAAAATCTCCATTAGTAGTTTCAGGAAAAAATTTCATGGCAAGTGGAGATACTACAATGTCATAAATAACAAAAAAAAAAAAAAAAAAAAAAACCGTTTTGCAAAACAAATTTTGTGTTTGGAACCTTGAAAGGAAAATTATCGATTCCCGTCAAATATGAAAGGAAATCTACTACGATGTCTGTCCTTTTTTGTGTAACTGAACACGATAGCTCAAAGACGTAACAGGTTAGATTTGTGAAATTCGGTAAATAATTTTATTAGAATTGCAGATTTGTATCAAATTGTCGAGTTGATCATATTTTTCAACGAATTGATCCCCTTTCGGTCTGTCAATTCTGACACATGTGAAAGAGATAGCTTATGAATTCTGCCAATTAAAAGTTCGATTTCATAGTATGATGTTTTAGTTAAATCTAATATTTATGTCTATGGACTAAATTTATTGAGAGATTTTTCGATTGTATGTCAAAACTCAAACACAAAGGTAAAATAAATGGCATTTTGAATGTGATTTTACATCAAAATAATGGAACTATTACAAATTTTAGATCAAATTAGCGAAAGGGGAAGAACATTAAAATGTGTATTTATTTTTCTTTTAATTATATTAAAAGAATCGAATTCACATTCATAAATTCGAATTCACATAAAAATAAGAATTCTTTTATTATTATTAATCGAACTAGTTCGATTAAGTTGAGGACAGAAACTCAAATTGCTTCTATTTGACTACATTCTTTAAAAAGCGTTGTAAAAAGCGTTAAGCGCTTAGTTTCTTTTTCAAGAAATCGATCTGAAATCATCTATGGCTATCCACCTTTTGATTCGTTAATCCTGAAGCCAACAAACTCGTCGAATTTAATAGGCCATTAACCAGATTTAAATACCAGTGTTTCGACTTATAATTCCATGACCAATGAAATTCATGTATTCCTTATCCTCAGGGGAGGCTCCTTTATTGATTTCCTTGTTATTAAACTTCTTCAGAATGTTTACCTTGAGATTATAATTCCTACCTTCTCGCTTTTCAGAATTTTTCTCTCCCGAGGCGCAAAGGACACGACCCATTCATCACCTCAATTAGCATTTTATTCATCGTACTTTCTCATCGCGTGTGAAATTGATTAGTCCTCGGAGTTAAGCGATGAGCATCGGAAATTGAAACTAAAAGTGATGGCTGGATGGCCAATTTCGTATACTGCACAGCAGGTGGTTCAAATATCGTAATGTGATGTATGATTCCATTAATCGGTTAAAATCTTCACGTATACTCTACAGATAAAGTTGTAATTACATGTAGCAAATCAATTTATCTATTTTGTTTATATTTTTCAGCACAAGGGCTTGATCTAACACTTCGGTGTAAATGATATTGAATATGTTTTATAAAAAGGTCGGATAAATTAAATATTTTGATACAAAGGAATTGTTTTTTGCTTTCTTTTGAGGAAAGTTGTACAAAAAATAAATGCTTGTTGGAAAATATTGTCCAATCTTTGCATTTTACACTATCTGAGACAACAACAACAAAAATTTTGGAATTATATTTGTTCGTCAATTTATCTGTACATGAAAATAATTTAAAGTTACATTAAGTCAAACGGATGAAATTATGTTAACAATCTTTATGCTCAAAAATGAAAATTCAAAAGAAAAATAATAAGTTCATGCTAGATTTTCATTATTACTACGATGCCAATTACAAGATGTGTATTCTAATTTAAGAAAATCGAGGGACAGATAATTTCATCACAATTTTAGATTATGAAATCAATTATCTTAGTCAGATTCTAAAAATTAAAGTTCGAAGGCCAAACTTGAATGTCAAAGATGGCAACTGATGGAATAGCACCCTGCTTTTCCAAATTTGCACGCCGAAATCAACTGGATCTAACAGCAAATTTATTAGTTTATTTTCCCATTTCTGTTTATATATTTTATGCGAAAATAAGCCATGAAGTGAATATGGAAAAATTATGAACAATTAAAATTTATCGAACAATAAAAGTGGACTATTTCTTAATTCTTTATACAAACGTCAAAGAAATAAAAATAATTAAAATTAAAAGGCGATTTTTTTAAGGATTCATAAATGGATTTTTCCGCACATAAATAATAATTAAGTTGCATGATAATGTAACCATATGTGCCATCTAACAGCACGTTTGTGCTGAGATGTGTTTTCTTTTTCCTTTTAAAATATGGCAAATTCTATATTGAAAATAGTTAAGCACACTTAACGCTTAGCAATGTGAATTTGCCATATTGTTCTTAAAATTATTTTCTGGTTGATATCTCCCAAGATATACAATCAAATCACGACCCTGTCATTTTAAATTTTATTGATTCAGAACTTATTTGCATTATAAGTAAACTGAATAGAATTTATGGAATTATTGATTTCTAGCACAAATTCAAATCAGATTGCTGGCCATTGTCTTCATTCCGAATATCACTTTAGCTTCTAAAGATATGAAATATTATTATTGCTTCTTTATAAACGAGTAACAACGCTTTGTTAGTAATATTATGCTTATTATACAAATGGTTAGTTAATCCTGTCCTACATCATTTTTTTTCCCTTTATTATTAATTTTCAAAATCAGTCCTTGCCTCTTGTTCTCATTTCTCTATGCAGAAATTCTTTTTTGTTTATTTTGCAGCAAAAGATAATAGTAATATAAATGTATTTTCTCTAAATTAATTATTTTTGATACTAAAATGTTCATGAAAAAGCAAATGAAACCAGTCTTCAAGACTTAATGAAGCTTTTTTATAATTCGGAACAAGGTTGATTTTCTAGGGGAAAAATAAAATACATGAATTTGATGAATGAATTTTTTTCTGATAATTAACCAAACAATGCTTAAATCTTGTATCAGAACATGTGTTAATCATGCAATGCGTTAAACATCAATTGAATTCTTTTTGATTATAAATAAAAGTACTTAAAATTAAGGTCAACAATGATTAAGAATGTGATAATTGATATATCTTCTCTTTCATAAGCGTGGTGTAATAAAATATTCTAATTTTAATGGAAAGAATTTTTACTTTTTGAAATGTATTACAAAGTCTCCGTTACTAGTCAAAATTATGTATAAAAAATCTCTTAATAAGACTACAATATTTCATAATACTAATTGTATTTCGAAATATACCTCAAAACTATGCTCAGTCGAAAGAGAATTTCATGAAAAACCAGCTACTTTACCCGTGGTCCCGCCTGCATTTGTTATATATATATATATATATATATATATATATATATATATAAAAGCAAAGTACAAATTTTTTTTAATCGTACAGTTTTTGAGTTTTTATATTCAAATCCTAACGATTTATTAGAACCTTCAATCCTTATTAAAATGGTATGATTGCGGAAAACATATTAAAAATAATTAAAATTAGAGAAATGGTTGTACGAAAATGAAATTTATGCGATTGAAAAGCCAAATTTTTAAATTTTAAGATAATTGCAAAAATGATTATTTTGTTCAATGATATACTTCAAAATTATGACTTTAAAATTTGAAATATTTCTACCTTCATTGAATCCTTTTAGCGGACTGTAGAATTTTTTTTAATAGCACAATAAATCTTTCTAGGTGCTAAGAAACTCGCTAGTTTAGATTCTGTCAAACGGTGTGGAATTGTATAAGGTTAAAAAACAAACATGTCTTCAATTTTATTTAATATATGTAATTGACTTTACGAAATATTTAGATAAATCCTCTATTAGAATTTATAGTCAAATTTAATATAAAGAAGCGTAAATGATTTTATTTCTTGAATCGTTTTGACAATGTTTCTTCATTTGTGGGGGACGATTTTAATATCATTAGATTTATTAAACCCTTTCCACAGCCCTGAAAATTATAATAATAATAAAAATAAAAGCATAAAACATTTTTTTTGTTAATATTCTGTGAATGGTTATATCAAGCCAGAGTTTTCAATCCAACGACAGAAAATCCTTTTTCGTCCAACATATTCATTCAGCAAGGCGTTGCTAAAAACCTACATATAGAGCTAACAATATAGTTGAAGAGTCAAGCATTTTTAAGCATCATTTATATAAAGTTTATATAAATAAACAGGAAAAAAAAACTCCTCCAGTTTAAAAATTTTTAATAGTTTTACTACAGATATGTTTCCAAAATGTAGACGACAAACTGTCTAAGTCAGATTCTCGATTCAACACGGAACAGATAGTCCTACTCAGTTGCGTGTTCCATTTGATCAACATCGGACTATAATGAATTTCGCATTCTTGTATCTATGAAAAATATTTTCCAATATTGCTGTTTTAAGCTGTATGAAACTGTTAACGCTGTTGCCGCTGTTACTGGAATGAAAGGTCATACTGAAAGCATTCCCACTCTGTCTTCAATCTGATGAGTTACAACGACGTTTTACTGTTTAAAGACAAATTTATTTTCATTTTTGATCTATTCATTCTGATTTTGGTGAAAAGTGCAGCTATGCTCTGCTTACTTCTAGACATTTATGCGGCAACTATCAAATATTTTCAAAAGAAATTTTGAATAAAATTCAACTTTTATTGAAATTAACACTTACATTGATTAACACTGCTTTTATTTGTTGGCCAAAACGGTGGTATCATAATAAAATGAACTTTAGATTAATTAATGCGAGGGTAGAACTGATAGAAGATTAAACCTTTAAACAGTTGATCAAATCACAGCCGTTTATTAACCGGTTAAAATTGTATATTGTTTTAAGCAGGGAAAAGGACGAACTGTTTCACTTAATTTTATCTTTTTAATTTACATATTTTTAAAATTTTAATCGTATATCTGAAAATAGTGTCATTTTCTTATCTTTGAACTAATGCAAGTTCATCAATGTGAACTAGTACTATAAAATTTCAATTCTAATAAAATCACTTAATGATTTATAAAGACACCAACGATGTTTATATACGTAGGAAGTTCTCCGTAAAGCACACACTGTTGGTGCTTTTTGAAAGATAAACAGCACCGCCTTAAAAAATTTTCAACCTTTTATTCAAACGATTAATGATCATATACCGAACTTAAGATCAATATAATAATTGTGAAAAAAATAATAATAAAAAAGAGACAATTGGAAGAGTCAAATGGGATCATTAATGGGAAAACTTTACATCTCTGTCTGGTTACTCCAGTTATGAAAAGATTACGAGGCAAATTGCTGGAAATTTAATCAAAGAGGGGTGTTTAAATTTCTGAGATAGTACGAAAAGTTTATCAATACAAAACCAGTCTAGTACAGGCAATAAAAATTGGATAATAGCAACAGTGGCAGATAAATTTATAGATTGCATTAATAGATTGCAAACGGAAATAACCGGAATGTATGCAAAATTAAACCGAATAATGAAACGTTCAATTCAAATACTTTCAAAATAAATGCAAAATTTCAAAATACTTGCAAAAATTTAATCTATGTCCTTAAATTAGATAAAAAACAATGGTGGGAACGAAAAAGTTAAATTAAAATTTATATTGATTTTGCAATATAAGCAACTTGACAGTGAAATATACATATATATTTATTATGTGAAAAAACGATTTTTCTATTTTGATAGCAATGACAAAAATTACATCTTGGGATTTGAAGACTACAGAAATATCGTTTTCGTCATACAGAAAAAAAAATATAATCTGAAGTCAATGGCAAAAAAAAAAAAAAAAAAAAAAAAAAAATCAAAATTATGATATTAAACAATAGTTTGTGCAAAATTTCAGACCAGATTTTTAAAGAATATTCATGGATGTCACTGAAGAACGATTCGATCGTATAGCACAATAACTTTTTGACAGCATGTACTTTTAAGTGATTTTTCTTCTTAATGTTGTAACTATAAATGACAAAACTGGCAAAAGGCTAGAGACTATTGACTATTTAAACTTTTTGTTATGAAGGCGAAACCAGGTGTTCCACACACCGCAGCTGTCCTACCCCTGCAGGACTAAAAAATGAACCCCTTCTAAAGCATTTACAAGAGATCTCTTTATGCCTCGAAGTCTATCATGTTAAAGTATTCAAAAGAGCTGAAGAAAGAAAAGAAAGTCAAGAAATATATAAATAATTGAGTTTTTAAATATTTAAATTGTATTTCAATATTAATCTATCTGCAAAAAATTTCGTAAATAATGTGTTAGTTTTATTAAGTACCATTTCATAGGGAATTACTATTTCCTAACTCGATTATGAATTTGATGAAGTTCAGCTACATATGGAGAAATATTCGCTGCAGTAACAATTTTATTGCGCTGAAATACACTTCTCACATCATTTAAGGTAATTATATAATAATAACATCTAATTTTCCCACACAATTTTAGATCCGAAATGAAACATTCTGCTCTAAATATTTTGTTCCAATTAAGAAATCTGTAATTACCATTTTCACTTAAGTTTGCGTTATTGTATAATGAGTTATTCAAAAGGCAGTGAATTTATAAGGAGCTCTGCATAATTTCACACTTTCTTGATACATTGTAATACAATTCTCATTGATCTGCGATTTGCAAGTTCCTTGTTTTCAATTCCTCACCTGAAATATGATAATGAACATTAAGTCGGTTATCCATGCTTAACAAAGCGCAATTTGCAAGTTTTGTAAATTAAATGTCATTGACACATCAAGCTCTGAAATCAATACATACAGGTTTGTTTTTATTTTTGGGTGATTTTGAAAGCAATTTATGGTTTCGTTATTTCTTAAAACCGTACTGTACATTGTTTTTTAATGAAAGAAATAATATCTTACATGTTTTAGTTAAATTGGATTTTTTCTTATCTATCAAATCTGACTTTTAATATCGAATTTTTAACTCATTTAGAGTTCTAAAATTCTCTGTTATATTTTCTCAATAACAATAAAACATTTTACTATTTTCATAACTTAATTAGTTAATTGCTTGATTTTAATTAGTTTGATTCAATAACGAGAGGTCTTATCTGGTAGTGAATTTAAGGGGAAAAAATGACTGAAAGATTCTATAATAATTGTTGTATTAAATTATTAAATAAATTATGAATAAGTTTTCGAAAATGAGTCTTTTTAAGTAATTTCATTAACATATTAAAATAGTGAAAATATTTTTTTCACTAACTTCTGGAAATAAAAGCTAAAATCCTAAAAGCGTGAGACTCTGTATTAAATACGACAAAAAAAATCAAACTGCTATAAGTATCAAAATCAATTTTTAAAATTATTTATTAAAAAGGAAAATATATCCTGAATGTCCTGAAGTGCCATAAAAAAAATGGATTTTATGTCAGTACTTCAAGATTTTAGTTTTCAATTTGGCCCTGGACTGTTAATATACAAAATAAATTTTCTATATTTTAATACATTACAAAGAGAACTTTTATTAAACATCTTTACTTTTATAATATTATCGAAATTTTAAGCTGTGGATACGAGATTTAGAAGCGAATTCAAAAATCGGGATAAATATGTAAAACAGAACTGTATCGAATTCCAGCTTGCATGATATTCTCTGAAAACCTGCCTGTCAAACCGGAAGACTGTCAGATTTACGAAAAGGCCGAATTAGATGTTTTTTAAGAAAAAGCATTTTAACAGAAAAATTTGCGTTTATTGCCCAAAATATTACATAAAAGTACCTAATTAATACTGTATAATAAATATAAAAAAATACAATTCAAAATCAAAATCCTGTTGTTTTGTCGTTCATGCTCATTAAAATCCGTATGCAGTTGGGAGTTTAAATAATTTTTTCCCCATTCGTTCTTCTAAATACGATGAATTGCAAGATAGGTGGGATTAGAGTAAATCCACGACATTCGAAGGTCATGGTAAAGCGGCATTACTGAGAGTACATTACATTTTTAATTATAACCGTTCTATATTAAATTAATAAATGAAAATTAACTTTTAAGTATCTCTCTTCAGAAATTTCTTTTATTTACATCCGTTGAGTAAATTTTATTTGTTTTAATTCCAGCCGTTTGCTAAAATTAAGAAGTATAACATTCATAGTAATTTTTATGAAAGCAAATAAAATAATTCAGTTGAATGATTCAATCAGAGCCTTTGAGAAGTAGTTTGATTACTTGAAAAATAAATAAATCACAAAACATTCCTAAATGAATGTTAGCGAATGTTTTCGTAAGTTAAATCCTTCATGATCAGAATTTAAAAAAAAACTAATATCTTTAATAAGCCGTCAGTTAACTGCAAAACTGAATAAAAAAATATTTGATTTTAAACAATCTTTATGAAAAAATTTAATAAAAATAGAACAGGATAAAGAAAATATTTAAAAAAATTCAAATCCCTTATTCCATCGCAGAATAATAAGAATTTTGAATTATCGAAGCATAAAAAAATAATAAATGAATATATTTTCTGAGATATATTTAAAAATACATTATAAGATATACCTTAGAACATCAAGGAAAAAAAATATATTAAGAATTATTCGTTTGAAAAATTCTTACTCTTTTTTTTTTTTTTTTCTTTGGAAACGAGATTTTATGATAAAAGATGAATTATTATTAATCGATTTAAAATTGCGAATCTGCGATAAGTATTCCTTTACAAATCATTTCAATCTATTTTTCCAAGATTATGAAAACATGAATATATGAATGCGAGAAACTCGGCGCTAAAAAGGATTAATTCTTTTTTTTTAACCGTGTTAAAAATTTGCATACATTAGGAATGAATATCTTAAAAACACAAAAGTGAAGATTATAAAGAATTATTTTTTTAATGTTTGGAAATAGTTATAAATAGTCCGGTAATATTATAATAGTTTTGATAATGAATTTTGATTAAATATAACTGAATTTAAATCTTGGTTATTGAAGTTTTGAGGTATTTTCTTTTGTTAAACTTTCCTAAAATATATTTTTGAGTTTAAAATTTCAACAATCTTTCAGTGAATCTCAAATTGCCTTTAAAAATGTATTACAATACAGACAATTATTTCTCCATATTAATTGCTTCATGAAATGTGTTCATTCAAAAGTCGTTTTTTCTTCTTTTTTTATGATTGCATAACAAGCTTATTATGAGCGGGATAATTTTAAAGAATAGAAAATGATTATCGTCTGCATTTTTATCTGACAGATATTTTTTAAAATAAGGAAGTAAATATTTCTAAGGTTCTCGCGGTTGTTTATTAAAACTAAGGCCCATTTATTAAATTTAGATCACTTCATTCATTTCTAAACGAAAAAAAAAAAGTTTCTTCTGATATTATACTCGAAGTGGGGATATCCAATCTATATAGTTGTGAAATTTTGAGGGGAAAATGTTTTGCATCAGTTGAGATATATGCTTTATTCGCCAATATGATGCTGAAAGAATAAAAAATTTTCTCTCTAAGAAGCTGAGATATTATAAAAATACTGCATTATTTTTATTAAGTTTATTTCTTTCTCCTGTTGTTGCTTCTGACTGTATTTTGGAAAATGGAATCATTTACTTCTAAAAGTAGGACTTCGCTGTAATCCTAATTTTTTTAGGCTTTGTATTCAAAAGTTTGCTCACATAAAGGCGGGAAACACGCCCAACTCTTCTAACTGCATACTAATAACACGAGAACAAGGAAAGTAGAGAATTACTAGTACAATTACTATTTCCGGTATTGTTATCTGGAAATAATCTCTCCGTAAATCCGGATCCACGAGACCTCTACTACAAGATTCGACTGGGTGTTCGTATCCAAGATCATAAATAGAGGAAATGTCCAATGAAATTTAGAAACCTTCGAAAAAGTTCTTCCGCCGAGTTTTGTTCAACGGTTTCAGTTCTAAATTGGTCGAACGCGTTTCTGAACTACCATACTTAACAATGATGAACGATAAATTGCTTCCTCACAAAGTTGTCCCGTTCGTTCGCACTGCATGTTTGTTTCCTTGTACAAAAAGATAATAATAATAAACCGAACTGCTAGTTTCAGACATAGTAGCGCGATAATAATTTAATTTCAAAATATCTTTTTTTTTTTAAATCTGAATTGACAGTATTTTGTGTGAAACGATTTATATATCAGTTTATATAAAGTCCGTCTGTCTTAACGTCTTGGCTTCTTTCCTCTTTACATACGCAAACAAAGTGTAGAGAAAGCATCATAATCATTAAAAAAAAAAAAAAACACCGATGGGAGTGGTTTTTCCAAAACTTTCTTGCATACTTTCTAATAACGGCGTTATTCCAGAGAAGCCTTGCTTAGAATTGGCGTAAAATATTTATGAAATATTAACTTTTGGTGTGAATTTAGCATTTTTATTGTATATTTCGTGCGAACCTTGGCAATTAATCATAGCATTCGAAAATGGAATTTGTGTTTTAAACACGTTTTTTCCAACCGATTGAAGCAACATTTTGATACAAAACTACACTTGTAGTCTTGAAATCAAATACCAAATTTGATATATTTAAATCGCTTTTAAAGCTATCAATATTTAGAACTATGTAAAAAGCTATCGCTTTTACATAGTTCTAAAATTACAGATATCAGGTGGTCAATCCTTGTTGGATTTGGCTCAAAGTTTGAGAGGTGTGTAGACTATAGAAGTTAATTCGGTGTATCGATTTTTATCTATCTAGCTCTCTTTTTGTAATTATCGTATTAAATTATATTCGAACATCCAGACTTCCTCTGAGCGGATTTTGCTCATAATTTGATAGAAATCTATAAATTTGGTATTAAGACCTTATATGAAATTTCTATCGCCCAGCCAAAAGCGTTTTTGAGTTATCTTTTTCACAGGCAGACGGATATTTTCCAAAAATGTGTTTTTGAAAATATCACATTTTTCGGGAACTCGAGGAGGTCTGAAGCGTGGAGATGCGTCAAAATCTCTACTTCGAATTTTTTGACGATTACTGTACTTTCTCTACACTACGTATACGAGAAGGTAAAGTAAAAAAGGCAAAAAATGGCCTTAAGATTTTTGGCAAATTTCTACATTTCAAACTTCTCGGAATTCGAAAAACACTTTTTTAGCATTATATCTGTCTGCGAACATATAACTCAAACGCCTTGAGCTAGCAGGATGACATTTAATGAAAAGACTTTACACCAAATTTATAGATTTTTATAAAATTTTATGCAAAATACATTCAGAGGAAATCCGCTTGTTCCGAAGTTAACGTGATGACTACAAAATCGAGAGTAAGATGCGGGAAATTTGGTACACAAGTTTAAGATCTTTTAAAAGTAGATACTTATCATATTTGGATCAAAATCAATCAAGGCATGTACAAGCACGTAAACGCAACTCCAAAACGAGAGTATTTAAATTAATGAATTTTTAGTATGTGATCTTGTTATTAAAAATTTATTTCTGCGTCCAATTCTGGTTTCAGTCGTTTGGAAAAAAAAATCGATTTCCGGGTACTATGAAATTGCTTGCCAATCTCCAAGGATCATACGATAGATTCAGTAAAAATGCTAAATTCATGTAAAGTATCGATATTTCATAACGTCAGTGTCATGCAAACATTCAGGACTTTACACAAAGTCCATAATTTGAAGTAGGAATAACAATTTTATGCAAAGAAAGTTTTGTGGAACCTATCGCTACCGCTGGTTTCAGTGAACGATTTGAGCATCACGCAGTTTTCATTCAGTAGAAAAAGCCTAAAATAAAACCTTAAAATCATTATGAAGTTATAAATAATTTATCAAACGGACGCCTTCTTTTATAATTAATATAATTTTCCTGGTACTGTAAACCGATGATTCATTTACTAATTTATGAAATTATCTTTTTGTGGCACTAAAAACCAAACTTTTTATTAAATGGATATTTTTTAAAGCAATTTGGTATTAAACAAATGTTTATGTCGCTCTAATCATCACATTAAAACTATTGGCAAAACTAATTTTCTAATCCTCAAATGTTGCATTACTGCTTTTTAAAGGAATGAATTCTGTAAGAATACCAAAAGGCAGGAAACAATAAGGAGCCATTCGCAAAATGGTTCACTAAATTACCATAATCGATTGAAGAATCGTCCTGGTTTGATTCGATGAGTAAAATTGGCAACCGATTTTTGACTATTAACCAAGTCTGAACCGTGACCGGCAATACCCATTGAGTTCAAAAACAAAGAAAACAGCAGGGAGGTAAAAAACGCGCGAAAAATATGTGGACGCGAACACAGAAGCCTTTGTCTTCCAGCACAACAAAGGCTGGCTTCTTGTTGACGGCGGACCCGGAAATTCAAACAATAAATACACAATTCGAATCGTTTCTGAGGAATGAAAAGAAGGCTTCTGAAGTGGTGTGGTCAAGAAAAAGAATTGTAGTAGAACTGTATCGTTCTTTCTGGTATTAAAAAAAAAAAAAAAGCAAAGAAATTTAAGCTGAAAAAAAATTTCTCAATTCTTATTCCAGCTGTCATTACTAAACTGAATTCTTGATTAAGGAACCAGCATTTATTTTAATTATTCTTTGCAATATAAGGAAAAACTGAAGTAGTTCTAGCTGTTTTGAATTGATTTGAATGACTTTCGTCTGTTTTTCAAAGGATTCCGCGTAGCAAGTTATGTAGGTTTTCTTTTCTAGTAGAATTTAACGAATCATTTACTTTGCGCTATATTTTTTTTATTCTTGCCATATGCATCCTTATAGAATGAATTAAAGACTTGTTTTATTGCAGACAGGTTGATTATGAATGAAGGGGACTCATGAAATCCGTATAAAGGTTGGATTATTCTATGTTTCATTCATTTGTTTATTTTTTGTTCTGTGAACAAGCAATTAAATGCAAAAGAATTCCGGATATGAGTAGTAAGTTTAGAAAAATATTAAAGTTAGTTCTTTCATATTTGGTTTGCTAAAAATTACTCTATAAATATTACTCTATAAACATTTGCTGTTTTGGAATGTTTCAGTTTCCTTTTCCACATTTGAATGATAATTTTTTTTTATATTCTTAACGAGGGGAGAAAAAAAACAGCAATCATTTCTTGATTAATCTTTCATGTCAGTTTTTTTCACAATCTAACATATTCTGTTTCGTTGTTATTCGCAATCTATTTTGAAGTCTTGAGATGTATTACAATTTTTCATTCATAAAAAATAAAAGTTTGGAAAGAAAGTGTACTTAGTTTTTTTATTGAATATTTAAAAAATTATTGTAAGATTCCTTTTTTTTTTAAGTATAAGGAAACCTTAAGATAGTACATTAATGTATTAATTTTAAATTCGAGTATTTTGTAAATACTATGCGCAGAAACAGGGATATAAATACAGTGCTCGATATTGTAAACGATAATGCAGTTATTCGCCATGTGAGTATATCATGCAAATTACTTCAGTTTACAACAAATTTATTTTTATTTTTTAATTATTTAGTATTGTTTAGACAAATTTCAAATGTGTGAGAATTCTTCGACCATTTTATATTTTTTGTTGACTTTTTATGGAATTCGAAGACCATTTCGTCACCTCTTCGAAAGGAAGTATAGGGGATCTTTGCAGGACAGACCGTTTGATCTAGAATAACTAAATTTGGTACAGATGTATTTTAGAGGGATAGGAGATTAGTGATTGGTCATCTTGGATCGATTTAAAAAATATTAATTACAATTTTCATTAATTAAAAATTAAGCGAGGTTTTCGAATTTATTAGTAATAAATCCTGAGACTGTTATTGTGCATAACTGATTTTTACATTAACTTTTTTTAATTTTTCAATCATACCAATTTAATTGTAGAGCAAATTTTTTGAAAATTTTGCCAATTTAATTTTTTTTCGCTACAGATTTTATTGTTGCAATGAAAATGAAATTATTTTTCGCTATTTCATCAATTACCTAATCGCCCGATTTTCGTCTATTATAATTTATGAAAGAAAATCCTGCTTATTATCCGTGTCTTTTACATGAAGAAGTGGAAAGTGAAATTACATTTTCAGAAAAAAATAAAGAGAAATTTGAAATAATTTATTCGGACACTTAAGCTTTAAATGTCTCTGTGATGTCACGGGACTGGACTCCATTCGAAAGGTTCATGCATTTATTTAATAAAGATTTAAGGCTATTGAAATAGCACAGTTTTAATGCTGGAAACAATGAAAAATATTTATTGGTGTACATAAAATTATGCATAAAAAATGTAATTGAAATTAAGGACAATCGTCGAACTTGCTTGTCGACAAATACATCGAAGATAAATTTAAATAAATAAATAAATAAATAAAGAGTAGTTTTCACATCTAGTAAAAATTTCAAACCTCAGCTTATTTTTATATCTCTCGTGTTATTTCTAAACGGGATAGGTGTTAATCTACTTGATGCAGCACAACAAGGTAGAGATCACAAATGGCGAGTAAGAATCTTCAGTTTTACCATCTGTTTTTCCGTGAAAGATCCAATTTCCCGAAATCGTCTATTTTTGAAGAGCTATCATCCAAAATAAACAGTCTTTTCACTTGTTTAACAACTCTCTTCGCCGAAAAGTAAGCGCGAAACGAAAATGTTATCATAAAGAGGGCAGGGAATGTATTAAATTTTGATGACTCAAAATGCCTGACGAAAGTGTTCTTTGATCCAAAGTAAACACCACACCCTTGGTCCAGATGCTCATCTTACCTGTAACCATGACCCGAATCACTTTCAAAGAGGTCATTGCACGATCTTAAGGTCAATATAAAATAGCGAACTTTACAGTTGGTTTCAGGTACACAAGAAGAGATGGCAATATATATGTCTTTAAAGAACTCCACCCAGTTATAATCAAGTGACAAGGCCTATAATTAGGGAAGATACATTTTCCTCAAAATGATGTCAAAGGATTCGCTTAAAAACAGAGGATTATTTAGATCGTGGTAAACAGTTCTCAGCAATTTTTCTTCTTCTTTAAGACCTTACGACAGTATTCCATAACACCCAATAGCGGGAACACATGAAATAATGATGCCAAAAATTTCACCACTATAGCCATTTTAAAAAAGAAATAGAATAAAAGGTTTGGTTAAAAGAAGAATATGAGGAAGCTCCTTATTGGAACTCCAGTGTAAAATCTATTTGATTTCATAATATAAAATGCATGAAGAATACTTGAAGAAGAACATAAATGCTGAAAATAAAAACAAAATTGCATTTTTGTTTTCAGTACTGCCATTTTTTTTATTCTAGCGATCAGTTCTTGTTCGTTGCAAAATGGAAGAAGTGATTGATCTCTATTAGTTGTATTCTTTGCAGCAAAAGACGACGAACGTCATAAAGCTTATAAATATAGTAAATTTTCGTAAAAGAAACATTAAGTTGTTTCTTTGTGGATAAAAAATTAAATTATTATTTTCGGATCATAGTAAAAATTTTACATTTTTGAAAACAAGATTTCTTTTTTCTCATCCATGATTGATGTAAATATTATTTCTTGTTTACTCAGAAGAACCTAGTTTAAGAGGAAATTGCATTAAGTGCAAATTCAAAGTATCCCAACAATCTAACAAATTTACCTACATTAGAAGATTGATTCGTATTTAATTCTGCAACTAAACGTTACCTTGCTTTCCTCTTATATTTGGCTCGCATTTTAAGATCAAAAGTCAATGGATGGAAAATAAGTACCAAGCCCTGAACGTCAATTATTCTAGCTGCACCACAGGATTGCTTAGAGTTTTGAAACTTCAAATTAAAAATGCTAAGTATGAAGACATTTAAGAATATATACTGATATATCGCCAAGAGATTATTTTCCCTTTCATAAAATAAATAAAAACGTTGCGAAATTTCACGGTATCAAAGACGAGTGAAGTCATATTTTTGAAAACGTTACCACACGGAACTATTACACTTTCTAAGAAAATACACAATTTTATTTCTATCGGTTGAAACATCAAAGTTGATGCAATCATTCGTCATTAGAATTCGTAAAGCATAGACTATGCAGACTGGATAGCAGAAAAACCTGATTGCCCCAAACTGCTTTTATCAGCTTTATGTAATGTCTTAGTAATGCAGAAAGAGTCACGTATCTCCTTTGCGGTTAAAGCATCTTTAAATGTAATAAAATAGTAACATTAAGTAATGAACTTGTAAACACTGAACAATTTTTATCATCGATAACCTTTCTAATATGATAAAGTATACAAAATATAAAGTTTCAGAACTTAACATTGTTGAACTCGGTTCATTTCATAATTTTTCTTCTGGAATGACGATTTCAACAAAAGGACTTGGTTTAAGATGTAAATAAAACCAAATGCTGAATTAAGGAGATCCTTAATTATGTATGTTAATGCTTCGCAAAAATAATAATAAAAGTAAGAAAAGTATAAAAGTCAATTTCCTTTTTATTTATTTCTTGTATTAGACCTAATAAGTTGAAATAAAGATATTTTGGCTCCAATAGAATAAAATGTCCTTTTATGGACAAACTTCTAAATGCAATGTGAATATGAGGTAATAATAGGTGTAAATGTTAAGTTTACTAACAATTTGCATTCATTTTTGTCTGTAAAAATTATTTATGTCAGCTTTAGCCTGATTCTTATAAGACAGACTACTCCACAAATTCAACAAAACAATAACAACAACAAAAAAATTAATGGATGCATGAAACAACAGACACAAATTCCTATTTCTCTTTGAGAATTTGTTACTACGTTTCCAGTGCTCAATAATAGGTTTAATATAATATAATGAAATTTTAATTGACTCAAACAATTTTAATTTAACAGTAATTCGAATTTTCATTTCTTGAATTTCTAATGCACAAAATTTTAAAATATCGCCTATAATTGATTTTTATTTTTTTGGTCGATTGATTCTGATTTATTCTTAATTCACTCCAGATGTAAACTGTTGTTCCATGTATTCAAGCAAAAAAAAAAAAAGACATAAAAAAGAACTTTGAACCCCTTAGATATAAATTTTATTGCTAATTTTTAAGTGTTATTGCACGATTGTTATATTCAAAATGTATATTTTTTGTTGAAATTTCTTACTAAATTGGTGAAATTATAGATAAAAATATTAAAATTTTAATTATAATTTCACTTTTATTAAGAATATTTATAATTATATAGGGTGTCCCAAAAAAGTATATGCAGTTTGGATGATCATAATCTCAGTCTGTCGCATATTACTATTTAAGAAACAAAAGAATCCATATAATATATATAGATTTTCCTCGCTATTCTGGTTGATGTACTAATGATGACTTGCAAACTTCAAGAAACCATTTACCATTATCAAGCATTTTTGCGTAATTGCAGCTTTTAACTACACCAATATTGTCGGCTTTCTGGAAATAGATTTTAAAGTAGACAAACAAAGTCGAGTAATGTCTGAAATGGTTCTAGCTGAGACTCCCTATCGCATTATATTTGTACTTCTGCTACATTTCCCTACTTTTAGCATTTGAAACCTTTCTTTTTTCTTCTAGAAGTTAATTTTGGTTCTTTCATTATTTCTAATTAATTAAATATTGACGAAAAAGTAAAAAGTTATGATCCTTTAAATAGTGTATACCTTTTTAGGACACACTATAACACTTAAAGTAAGTCTTTAACTCCATTCTGAGTTTGTCACTTTCTTCTCGTATTTAGAATCACTTTTCATCAATTCGAATACTGTATTACCTCGTATTTGTAATTCAGTCTTTGACGTTTTCCCTTAGTTTACAATATTTTTTGTTAATCCCCTCGAATCAGTGGCATAGTGACCGGACATGCTCTGAACGTCAGTCTTAAGAAGCGCCATGGAGAGAAAACATTAGAGTGATTATGCTAGTATTTAAATATTATGAGAGGGAATAATCCCACGACATGGGCGTCATTTACTTTCGCTACGTCATCGCCTTCTGGCAGTTATTGTATGTGGCTTCAGTTATTAACACTTCGCTCCAATTTGAATTATTTTTCCCGGGTAACTTCCCTTTCTTCTGAGGCTTTCCAGCTTTCAATCGCTAACTTCCACTGTATTTGAAAAATGGTACGTATGGCTGATCCATGAGATTGAAAGTAATAATGTAATGTAAGTATTGTCGATAGCCGTGGCAATTATTGAATGTGGCTTTAGTTATTTACACTTCGCTCTGGTACACACTACTGTTTCTTCGGTTCCCTTCTATCTTACTGAGGGCTCGCCAGCTTCCATTTTGCGAAGTTCCACTGTATTATTTGAAAAAGGGTACGTATGGGTGATCTATGGGAATGTAAGTAATCATTAACATTTTTAATGTAACTTACCGATAGCCGCTTGATTGGTGAAAACGTAATAAACTTGGGCAATAATATTTCACGGAAGAATGGATTTTATTACTGGATACACTGACTGATAAAAGCACCTGCAATTCTTATTTCATCCCGGAGATAAAATAACCAGATTCGCGGTACATATTTAGGGTACAGTACACCTATTTCCTCTTCTCATTTTCATAGTAAATCACAGACTTAACAGCACGTAATACCAAAAATCCTTATCGGTCCATCGTTCCTGTCTCGCGCAGGGGACAGAAAGATAGACGTGCGCATCTGAAATCTCTATTTTTAATACGACACATCCGCTGATCCCTCTTGGTGTAAGTGGATGGCGTATCTGAAGGAAGAAAGATGGCAGTTTTCTAAGAATATGAAGATGTTCTTGCCCCATTACTCGTGACATAATTTCTTTTCTGCTCGCTCAACTCGATGACATTCTAGAGCTCCTTTTTATGGTTTTGTTTTCTTTCGACCAACCTCTTGATCAAGAATAATTGCCTGCTTCTTTTTTTTTTCTTTCTTATTGCTATAAATAGTTTTTAAGCAAAGCGGTGATGCATTTTTTAAAAGCATTGTTGTATACGGTGTTTCTGAGGAGATAATAATAATAAAAAAAAAATCTGAAAGGGAATTAATCAAATAAGTGGAAACTTTTTAAGTTCTTTTGTAACGAGACCTGTAACTGTTACTCTCTTGTTTTTTCAGGCACGCGCTTTATGTTTTTGTGTGAATTTAGCGATTTTCAGATAATTATCGTTTTCATTTGGACTATATTAGCTGCATTTATTTATTTTTTGTGTCTTGTTATACGTTGGATTTTCGAATGAAGTTTACTATATATATTTTAAATTGCTTTACACTTTTGATAAAGCTTGAGATTTCCTGCTTAACGTTATGTATCTTCTGATTTCATTCCTTGAGTTTAAAGCTCTGATAAATTGCCTTTCATTGAAAACTGGAAATATAATTAATAACTCTGAATTACAGAATTGGAATTCGATTGATTTTATTCAATAATCAACCGCCATTTAACAAATAGCTGGTTTGCTGGGATTACTGGTTGGACACTTTTTCAATTAAATTTTTTGTACATAACTTAATGGGTTCCTCAATAAACTTTTTTTTAAATTAAAATTTTCATAGACATGCAATTCTTATTATATTCGAAGCCTTAAAAATTTATGCTCATTAACTATTCTGGGCCTTCCTAAATGACTGCCATTTCACCTAAAATTTTAACAATTTTAAACAAGAAGCGATTAAACTTCACTCATTCCAACAATTTTAATCCCTTTTTAATTGAAACATGTTCATAAAAAAATAAAAAGAATCACTCAGCATCGAAGTTTTGCATGTATTTCAAAATGTTTTGCATTTTGTTAGAGGATTATTCAATAAAAGTTTTCTGGTTCAATAAAAATCCAATATAGTAGTGTAAGAATGCAAAATTTCTGCAAAGTAATGGTAAGAATCAAAGCAAATAAAGAAAAAGCTAGTTAAAATAGTGATAATATATAATTATGCATTTATTTGTATTCCAAAAAGATTAATAGTTATTGAAAATGATTGAACCTTAAAAATTTTTTCCCATTGCTTGATGTTGCCATTATTTATGTTAACATTCCATAAATTGGGTGTCACAGAAATAAAGAAATCAAACATTTTATTCAACGCAGGCTTTAGATAAACGTATTCAGCCATCTTGAGCTATCAGCTAGTTTACTGG
This sequence comes from Argiope bruennichi, assembly GCF_947563725.1. Classification (NCBI taxonomy): domain Eukaryota; kingdom Metazoa; phylum Arthropoda; class Arachnida; order Araneae; family Araneidae; genus Argiope; species Argiope bruennichi. Next base: position 67,384,146 of record NC_079154.1, read on the forward strand.
AATTGATGACGTCTAAAATTTTCAATAAAATATTTTATGTAGTAATAACTTCGTCAGAAAAATATATTTTTTAATTTCAAATTTTGATAAGCGCGTGACACATGCTATTTTAGATTTACACCATTCTGCTTATTATGCCGTGTGTGAAGTTCCCTAATTTTCTTTCGTCTTGCCTAATATATAATTTGAAACGGAAGGGGTTAAGCTTCAACTAATAAGAATTATTTAAAAATGGACGTCCTTTAAAAATTTTTCATCATTGCTTACTTGTGAAGTCAAACGTTAATTGTAAGCATATCAAATTTCAAAAAGTTTTTAAAAGAACTCTTTAAATATAAATTTACTCACCATAAAATAAGATGTCACCATAAAATAAGCTTATTTTCGAATCCTCACCATCAACAATGGAAAAAAAAAATTTCGAACAAAATATTTATAGCAACGAAAATGATTTAAGTTTCTTTACTGCGGAAAAATATATTATTTAAAAATAAACTTAAGGCAGTCTTATAAATTAATCAAAAATATACAAACTGTACAAAAATTAAATTTATATACTTGAAAAAATAATTTGTTAAATTTTAAGATGGTATAAAATTAATTTTCGTGCAATAATATCTTCGGCGATTTTATAGAAAAAATGAGTTTTGCTTGGTTTTTAATTAACTAAAATGCTAACAAATTTTCAAAATTCGCGCACATTTTTGCTATCTATATTATATACGTTCCAAATTTAGTAGCCGTAGATCTAATAGTATGCAATGTAAAGCGTAAACACTCGCACACGCTCTATCCTTTACTATTAGCAGAGATTAAATTCTCGACACATCTGTTTCTTGCCAACAAAATACGTTTAAAAAAACTAGATTTTATTATTGTACCCTATATGACTAAATTTACTTGTTATTACATCAAGCATAAAGTTTTTTTTTAACTTTATGGATGAAATCACATAAACAGAGTATTCTTTTATTCGTGAACTTACTTGAAACTACTTAATTTCATAACTATCCAGTAAATAGGCAAGTAAAAAAAAAATCCAAAATATACTTTTTACCAGAAGTACAATTGAAAATGGTTTTACAGTTTTTCAATTGAGCTAACCTAAGCAATGTGGATTTTATTACTCATTTAGTTGAGTTTTCAATTAATACACTGTCGCCATTTTTAAGATTTCATACCGAATAGGTGGTATACCCAAGACTTTCTTGTATCTTTGTTCTACATTTGTTTTAAAAATTATCTTGAAAGATTTTTAAAATGAAGAATATTTTGTGCTATCAAATATATTTGCCGAACACTCAGTTCTTATCAGAGTCTGAATATTTTTTGTAATTATTATGCTAATAATATAATCTATTTATTTATTAAGATTCATTTTGAACGGATTTTCTGATTTTGAAATATCGCATAAAAAATGTATATATAATATAAGAAAGCCAAAATGGCGGAAATTTTATGAGTAATGCTAAATATTAGATTTGAAGTAAATTTTATAGATATGTTACCTCTGCATTCAAATTGATATCCAGTAATAAATAAAGTAATAGAATAAAGAAGTCGGTACCCATATTTATTTGGAACTAAAGCAATACCAAGAAAATTGAATTTTTATGAAATCTTATATTTTTGTTTTTTTTCCGCTTTACTTTTGCTACTAAGAATTTACTTCCAAAAATCTAGTTTTTATCAAAATAAAAAGGGATGTCTTTATGACATCTGCATAGCTTTATTGCAAATTTCTCAACTTCAACTATACCCATTGTTTGAAAAACCCAACCCCGAAATTTTTAGTTTCTCATTTTTGATTTGCATGTCAATATAATTTTGAAAACTAATGATTGCTAATTGATGAAAGAAACTTCTCAAATTAAATCTACAAATAAAGAAGATTGCATTGAAAAATGTAGAAATCAAAATAAATTGATGAAATTTCATTTAAAATTCTTGATTATACAATCGCAAAAAGAATAAACACTTTTATAACGTGAAGAGATTTTACACCACCATTTGAAAATAAAGATTTTGTCTAATAAATCAGAAATTACTTTTCTTTTTTGCCAATTTTTCTTAAACCATTGGAAGTCGGTCAATCTTTTTCAATAATTACAAGTCAATTTTCAATCTTTGATTGTTTTGACTGCTACTTAGTAATGCAGCATTAATAGTAAGCAGTAGACAGAGGAAAAAAACGTTTATTGGTAAAGCATTTGCCTTCTTCATAAGAATAAATAAATAAAAACACGCTAAAATTTGATATTATTTTTGTTGTATTGAAGATACTTAGAATTGTATTACAAATTCCGTGTAATGATACACAGTAGTAGGTAATACACAAACTTAAAAACAATTCGTGTTGTTTCTGTTTCCCGACCATCTAGCAAACAACTTTATCGAATTACCTATTTTATGTCTAAATCCTTCTCCTCTGACTGGAGTTCCGGTAACTCGCTTCTACTAAAATGTTACAACATTTATATCTTTTTAATATCAAGATGGAAACAAAACAAAATATTCTTCGTGTAATTTAAACATTATTTGAGGTCATGAAGGAAATAATATTTTATTTAAAAAAAAAAAGGCTATTACTAAACCATTGTTATTCTGTCCAATAAAATAAAACGATAACGAACACTTCGATAGAAAGTCGATTGCGATACGTTTTCCCACCGACTTAATAAAATGCTCAACGAACTTGGATCTTGCCGTTACAGCATTAGGAAGTACATCAATTAACGTATCCGGCGGTCATGGTCTTTTGACTGCGACCGTTGAGAAAAAAGAATCAACCATCTTTATTCGGATAACACGAACTTCCTTGGTAGGAGATACAAAAGATGTAGCACGGAGGGCTGATTGTTACCATCCTGACCTGGTGACATTGAAAACCACGTTGCTATTAATCAGATTATTGCCGTGATTAGCTGCGTGGAACGATTTTGAATACCACTGACACAAATGCAAGTGATAAGTTACACAGCAAATATATAAAGAGTAAACACAATGGAGTATCAGTATATCCACTCTAATAATCCTGCCACGAAAAGTCACGCATAAGAATGATCGCATACATCACGAAAACGTTACAGAACTTCAATGCGGTGACACTGAATGAAGGACCAGTCTTTACCACTGCCAGTATTTGAAAGCTAAGTAGCGTGATAGTGTTCTTTCTGAAGAACTGCAGTGTATCTTCCTGTGTTTTAAACTTTTTCTTCAAAGACCGATGTGGAAGACTTCACTGGTGTCATCGCTGAAGACTTCACTTCATCGCTGAAAAATTTTCATATTTTTCTTAACTGTTAATCATATGAAATTTAATATATCACGTGACAACCATCTTCCTCTGAATATTAGTAAGCTTGATACCTTTTGGACTTAAGAGCTAATTTATATAAATATAAAATTTTAAAACAAATGTTCTTTTGTGTTATAAGTAGTGATCAAGATATATTCGAATACTCTGTTAACGGCATAAAGAAGCGAAAGTGTTTGACATTGAAGTATTACCCTCTTACTTTTTAATTTTCACATATCACTTTTAAAAAGTGCAGTTATGAGGACTTTGAGTAATCAAAAAATTCTTTTTGGGGGGAGAGGGGGGGGAATTGGTAGAGCAATCTTTGATGTTTCTCTAGAGAAAAATAACCTGCTCATTTTTTGTTTTTGTTTGAAGCATTTGAAATAGTCTTCCATCTTTAAAATTATCATTATTAAATTACCTGGAGGAACCATCTTAGTAATGTATATGATCAAACAACACCCTCTCCGTATAAAGAAAAATCTAGTATACAAGTGCAGAAGAAAATGAGAAAAAGAGTGCTTGATTTGCAGTTTATTGAAAAAGTCCGCAGTGAATGCTTTTTTTGGCTAAGGAAGCCATTTAAAATCATTCTGAATCAAAGACGATATCGTACTTTCATTCTTGAAGAATCATCATTATTCGTGCCACGGATCTTTTATTTTGAGCAATATTTTTGTACCAGGTCGATAATTTTCTATCCTGAACTAAGTGAAGTGAAAGACTTCCTTTTTTTTTATTGGGCAGACAGCAGCGTAGTGATCTGTATCCCTTTCATCTCTATAGACACAACGATCACAAGAGTATAAACCGAACCTGAAGGAATGGATCATAAAGGCCCCATATCTGTGATGAACTGATTGGATTTTGAGTTAAAAGAAGATAGATTTATATTAACACAGGTATGAATAGTAAATCTTGACGCCCCGTCTCCGAAAGATTGCATCAATCTCATCAAATTTCGAAGAACCACTTTGAGATTTTTAAAAATATACACCATTTACATCTTTCCCATATTGGTATTTTTTGCTAAATAAAAATTATAAACATGCAAATGTATATCACAGTATAAGAAATTTTCACAAATCCCAAGATTTCAAATGTGACAAAAAATATCTCTACACCGTTTACATTATTTTTCATCAAAAATTAAATATTTAATTCTCAAGTTGAGCTATAGAATTTCTGGACGCAGTTCACATCTATTTGCATCTATCACATCTACTAATTTTTATCTATTTGCATTTTAGAAATTTAGTTAGATTTTTTCTTCTTCCATTGAAATCTATTTTAAATTATTCCCAATACATATTATATATGCAGATTTTATACAAGTTTTAGGAAGATGAATTTATACTCGCCGTTGCAAAAGTGATTTGTGTAACACAAGTTTCATGCCATTTATCCATCTTTAACGCGATGAATAAAATTTTGGATAAAATTAAATAGTAATATTGGTATTTCAGAAACAATGACTTTTAATACGAATTCAAAGTTTTATAATTTTACCCTTTTGCACTCAGATGGTGCCTCTCATTCAAGACGGTGCATTATTTTTACGTTTTATTTATTTATTTTTTCAATTTTAATTATTAAAAATGGCTACAGAATGGTAAAAAAAAAATGTAGATTTTTTTCAGGGAAATAGAGCTTTAAAAAATTATATATATTTATTTTTAGAAACAATAAACAAGCCCTTGTATTAAGTGAGTAATTATGCATCGAATTACTTTTCCGAGTGTACAGCATTAAAACACAAGGTTTCAATCCCCATTTTCTTTAAAAATCTTTTTACTAGAAATCTTTCAATTGGAGTTTGACCAAGCTTTCACTAAGAGTTCTATTCTAAATAAATCGGGAAGTTAATTGCATATTCATTATCACTTTTACCTGCATACCTTTTTTAGAAAACCATATCAATATATTAACCTCGTTTATAACCTGAAAAGCGACACCTACTGATTATTAAAAGCCAGAAAAGACGAAATCGGGAGCACATTTCCCACACAGTCTGTCGATGCCTCGGGACTATTGCATACATTTTTTTTTTTCGGTAAATTCCCTGTCCTCTCTGACAGACGTGTTTTTCTCAATCTGAACATAAATAAAACGACTTCATGTCATTGAACGCTCCGTCTGCAACCGTGGATAGAGACAAGCGGCTTTATGAAGTGTGTCAAGGACGGATCGTCTCTTACCTGAGCCGATTAAGTGGCCTGATCCATTGATTTGACTTCGCTGTCGGATGATCAAAACTGGGAGATAAGCACTTGTCACTTTGTATGCATTGTATTCGTGGAATGTAGGCGGTCCTACGAAGTGCAAACAAAATAAATGAACTGGTCAATGGAGATACAGGAAATCGATACATTTCCTTGATATTAAAGAATTAAATCGGGATGTAGAGTCGCCCTTAATGGACATTAAATAGATTGATGTTGTTACTAGCAACTCCAATTGACTAAGAAAGGTAGCATAATCATCAAATAATCGCGCTTACGTCTTGGACTGAATAGAGATCTTCATAAAAATACACAATTTTCACTTTAAATATAGAATTTCATTACATAGAATATTTTTCTATGTTTTATTTCAGTTTAATATAATATATAATTAATATAAATTTTAGGCAATTTATTTCAATTCCATTTTTATTTCATCTCAAAAATATAAGTTGCTTTTGAATTTGTTGGGATCTTTTTATGATTGTTTAATGCTAAAAAAATGATACATCATGAAACTTTCTTTTTATTGTCAATTGGAACAGATAGCAATTATCATAAGAAATACAAAAAAGTCCTCTCGAAAAGCTGGAAGACAAAGGTAGATTCTTTTACATATGTTACTATCTAGAAACATAAATTGTTGATGTTAGAACAGTCAAAATTAGGGCTTAAAAATCCCTAATCAAATATTGTAGTTATAGAAAAAAAACTTTAAATAAAGAGGTTGTTCGTCTTAATGAGGTGCTAATTTGGTTAATTGGATTTATTTTTCTATCTTCAATATATTAAAGTTTTAGTGAGATGAAAATTTCAACCCGCCCCCAACTACCATTTCCATCTCCTTTGAGCTAGATACACCAGTTACGAGATCGTCAAATATTTTTTTCATTTCTAACAGCATAGTCCATGGCAATTAAAATCCAAATAAAATTACTCTAGTAGTTAACCTGTTCATAAGATAGCATAGGCAAAGCGTTATACTGATATATATAATATAAAACTTTAGAATGAAGGGTGGTTCTAGGGACCATGTAAGTTCTAGGGATCAACAAAGAATAGAGATATTTTTCCGAAGTCTTGTCATGAGAACCATTGCAATAAGTAGTCATCCTGTAGGAATCTACCTAAAAAAATTTTGAAATGCTCTGTTGAATTTTTGTGTGATAAATCTCACTGATTGAAGCTTAACATATTTTAAAAGTATAAAATACATTTTCCAAAAGGCTGTGGGCAATGTCTACTTTTGCAACTAAATTTAAATGGGTATGACATTAATTTTCCGCGTAAAATTACGCCAACAAGAATAGTGGATACTATTTTAATTCGAACTAATAAGATTATCACTTTATGTATCATACACTACATAATAAAAATTATTTTTGAAAACAAATTTCATGCTTTTTTCGCACGGATAATATGAAATTAGGGAGGGCCCAAAAAAAGTTTTTTTCTTTTAAAATACATATCACTGAAAAGTAGCCAGTTGAAGAGAAATATGAAGAGGAAGAAAATTAATGGTATTTTCCGCTCCTGCACAGGACTCAAATGTCAAAGAGGGGCGTATTCGCAAGAATTTTGACGTTTTTGAAAGCCTTTTTTTCATCTAAAGTTCAAAATCTTAAATATTGTGCTTAATTTAAAGAAGGAGGAAAAAAAAAGTACAAAATTACGCAAATGTAATCTTGAGATCTAAGTAATTTTTTTACAACCAGCAGTTCTTGGTATCAACGGATAATTCATCCAAGAACAATGAATTTTAAAATCTCCATAAAATAATGAAGCTATTAAAAGTGAAATTGCTGCATGGATTTTAATTACAACATCTTATATATGTGAAGATGAACAGAATTGTGCTGCGTGTTTGATGACCTCCATAAAATAATAACAATAGTGCAATTTACGTTCGTTGTTAAACGGAATTATTGTCACGTGACTCTGCCATCTAATTTGCTATTTTGCGCGGAATAGCTCCACGCAGTTAATTCTTTAATATTTCTGAGTAGAACAGTTTATGAACGTTATTAACTCCTCGTTTTTACTTTACATATATCTATTGCTATTACGAGTTCAGATATTTTTTTTTTTTTTTTTTTAAGATTTAGCACTTAATGAAAAAAAATTCGAAAATTTTAATCTTCCATAATAACGATATTCTCCAAATGGTATTTATCTTTAAATAGGTCTTTTTAAAAGCAGAATGGCAAAAATATAATCTTAAATAGTTTTTTTTTCTATATATCAAACAAAATTCTTGTAAATACGTTAAAATTTGGTATTTTGCACTGCTATTTTCCATGAACTAAAATTCAAAATTTCTATCTATAAAAATCAAGATGAATTTTACATATATTATTTATTTTTTATGAGAAATCCAAGTTTCTTTTTCTTTAATTTTTAATATAAATACTTTCCAATAATGCAATTGAAAAAATGGACAATGGAAAAAGGACTCAGTCGTAGAACGAAATTTATTAAAATTTGTACACTAATAATATTTAAATAAACACTTGATTTAATTTCTAAAAAAAGTTTTTAGTAGAAATATTTAACATATAATCTTACATTTGAGAAAGATTATTTGACAGCAAAGCCATTGCCAAAAAAATTATTTGCATCTAAATTAAAATTTCATTAACATCGGCTTACAAAATTTTAATTTTTTGTTTAATTAGGAAAAACATTTATATATAATGAAAAATTTTTATAATATGCAAAACTGTCTTTGAATATGTTTAATATGCTCTTTAAATATTTTCTTTGAATATGTTTAATATGCTCTTTAAATACTTTCTTTGAATATGAAACATGAAAAAAAAATGTCTCAATTAACTCAACTTCTTATTAAAAAGAATGATTTTATCAAAACAAAACAAAAAGGAATGGAATATATTTTTTCAATGAAGGAGCCAAATTTATTTACTTTCGCTTAGTATTTGATTCTAGTGAAGATAAGAAAACAAAATATTAAGCGTAATAAGTTTTAAGTTCTCAAATATAAATTCGATTCTTCTAGAATCAATCTAGATTCTTTTAAATATGTAATAGATCCCAATTGTGTCACACTCACAAACTTTGGGATATCTTCAGCTTAATCTCGAATACACTGTGAAAAATTAATGTATTTTGCAATAAACAAACTAATACAATCATTTGCATTATTCTTGTGGGTGACTAATTTGCGAGGATAGGTATTTTCGACAGTGCACTTCTTTAAGCTTACACAAAATGTTATGGACAAATGGTGATTTCTTCAGCTATCAAACAGTGGAAAACCATGAAACAACATTCTTGATATATCTACCGACACCAATAGAGACATCTCAAACGATATTGGTTGCAACGGTTCATTTGAATTCTCGTAAATCTCTTTAGAATCGTTCTCTTGGGCCTATTTAGAATATCTTCGTATTCATGACAGATTATTTATTCTAGTTTGGCAAGCGTCATGAAATTTCACCAATAGAATACAAATTTCGAATGGTCCTCAGGGTCACACATGGATTAAGATTCGGCGAATAAGTTAAGCCTTCTCCTTTCCTTTGGAGATACCATACTGATAATCTAATACAATAAAATGGTTATCAAAATATTCCATCAGGAAGGTGAAAACTTGATTTATTGGATAACTACCGCTCCATTTTGGGTAAAGTATGTTTCTGGTAATTCGTCCAAATGTTTCATACATGTTTTTATATGATACACAACGATATTTGGGCATTAATAATATTCTGAAAAAATAACGTAGGTGACTACATTAAAAAGTAGTTTTTTTTTTTAGAAATTATGAAATTTTTGTTTATTTAATGTTCTAAATTATTGAATAGATTTCTTTACAAAACCGATAGAATTTTGTTTCCAAGTCTATTTTTCGGAAACTTACTGATTTCTATATTCGCTTTTACACACATTTTAATGCTATCTTGCATCTTTAGATGCTATTTTCTGAAATTCTAATCTTTGATAGAATTTTCTGACGAACAGCTTCATAAATTAAATTCTAATGGATATTTTTTGTTCAAATTTGCTATAATGATTTCTCAATCTATTCATTTTAAAATTTATAGTTATTTTAGTGTTTCATAATGTGAATAGAAATATAGAAGGAATGAATAGAAATATAGTATTGAAAAATAGAAGGATATAAATATATCATACTTCTGAAGATATTGCTTATTTTTTAGTTCAGGGACTAGATAATATCTTAAGCTTTTACAACACTTTTAGCAAATTATTTAATAAACCTCTAAACTAAAAGATTTTTGCTTTATACTTCTTTTGAGCCGAAAAATGCTTTTACCAATTTTTAAAAAAAACATTCGCCATTTTACTGGTATATTTTGGTGTCGTAGATATTTTTTTCAATCTCTTGTATGCAAATATTCAAAATTATAACTACTTTAGAACGTTTTTCAAAAAATTCATCCCGAACGTAGTGACATAAGAGCTATAGTTATTTTGCAAATCCTTTTTTAAAAACTTGGACCATTTCTGACCACCATTCAGCATCCAAATAAGTGAAAGGAAATTCATTTATATTGGAGAGAGTAGGAAACGCAACACTATCAAAAAGCCTTGCGTTGTTTTATGTATTACGATATAAAGGAAACTGTCCCTTTCTTCTGCAATTATTTTTATTGGCTAACAACATTTTATGGATTTGGATCAAGAAAATGACAGGGTCATTAGGAACTCTTTTATTATCCAACGTGAAAACGGCCTTTAAAAGTTCATTTGAATCGTTATTTTCATTGTGGAAGCTACATAAACTAGTTTCTTCTGTGATTGTTTTCTTACCTTTTGTGGTAGTTACGGTTGTAAGTATTTTCATTGTTTTACCAGAGCGTACCTAAGTGCCTCGGGCGGTACTTTCATCCATTGTGCACGCAGTCACGGGACCATGTGGACTGTTTCATTTTTATGCGTAGTATCCCATCTCATTTGTCTATCTTCAGACTCATCTGGGTATTTAAGACAATGAAATACTTAAGATTCATTGTGCCGCTGGGGGAAATCAATAAGCTACCTGTGTTTTCTGGGTTACCGGGTGAATTTTTTTTTCTAGATTTCTGTTCAATTAATTTTGAGAGGAAGTGATCGCCAGACAATTTACATCAATTTCCTGGATTTTTTTTTTTCATTCTTCAATACAAAGCTTTTTAAAAAATCGTAAATTTAATGCATTATTCCTACTTTTATAATGCAAGTATAATTAATTTATACTTTTTTTACACGAATAAAAAAAAAGAAATATTATAGTCCTGAAGAATGCTTATTTGGTTTCTTATTCCTTCATTGATGTAATAAAGTTGCTGTTTCCCAATTCTTTTTTCAAAACTATACAAAGACGCTCCAAAAATGACTCTGAATAAAAGGTAGTTAGGTAGATCTCGAAATCCCCCCCCCCCAAAAAAAAATTGCATGCAAAGAATATCTTCTGGAGTATTATTGCTTGTCTTTATTTATTTTTTTTATCTCTAACCAATGTTTTCGTAAGTGCGAGAGTGGCGTTATTCTTCTTTGTAAAATTTGAAATTTAACAAGAATGTTGAAGATTACCGATTCAATTACTTTATTAAATTACGACATAAATAACTGTTAAAACAAGAGTTTTCTAGTTTTAAAACAAAAAAGAATTACTTAATTTATTTGTTGTTATTCGCATAAAAATTTAGGATTAAAATAATTACTGAAAATTTAATAGTCGAACATTTTTATTCAAGTTCACTTTAAAATTTTATTATAAAAATTCATTTTTACTATGGCATATAATAAGACACTGAAAATTATAGTCTTTCCCAATTTCTTATTAAACTTCATATAAAATCTGAAATTACTTTTGGAATCGAAGTAAATTTTGTATTTCTAATAATAAAAATTTAAATTTTTATTCTCTCAATATTGGATACACATAAGAAACACTAAAATTTTTACACTAGAAATTTTTTATTTATTTTGTGTTTTTTTGCTGGTTCTATTTTACTTATCTTCATACATATTTTGTGTTAGATCAGGAAATAAAACCTTGCTTGTCAAAATAGCATCCATAATTAGAGTTAAGATTCGCTAATCCGAAAAAGTTTTTAAAACATCTAAAACGATAGATCTTTAATATTATGCTTTTCTTAAACAGTTGTTTTTGACTTTTTAAAATCCCTTTTCTGTCAAATTTCGATAAAAATCTAAACTGATTATCAAAAGTATTGACGGTAAAAGTCAAAATAAATAAATAACCGTTTAACATTGACCTATTTACTAAGTAATTTTTTGAAACTTAAATGCGGTTTTGGAGTTTTTTTCTGCTCAATTACACAGTTTAATAGTATTATTTTCTATATGAAGTTGATTGTCAATCATATGTTTTAATGTTTGCTTTCTCTTTTTAACAACACAATAACGGTAAGTTTACCTTGTTTCTGTTTCCAACTTTTTTGTTCGTTGCCATCAATGAAGTGGTCAAGGACATTTATCTGCCCGCTTCACTTCACTTTGCTTGGTTTATGATCTTGCTAACAATTAAACATTTCTTTATTTGTTTTTGAAATCTCTATTATTTGTTACCATGAATTTTCAAAAATGTATCCAACAATAAAAGAACGATTCAAACTTTCAGAAATTCTAATATTTGGCGAGCAGTAGTTCAGAAATATTGGCGTTTGGCTGAAATTTAATATATTTACTGAATCCAGAGTATAATCTTTGGCGATTCATTGCTGGCATGCGGTTAATACATAATATCAGAAATGTATACCTAATATGTATTTTACAAGCCTTTGTACAACCAATTAAAACAAAATATTTGACCCGGAACTACAATGGTAATCACAAGATGACATATCACATTGCATTTAATTGTCGTTGCTTTTACATGCATGCGAAAGTACAGATTGACAGATGGCTAACCTCTTGATACTCTCATCACCTTGGTTCTTAATCTGATACACATCTGTCTTTCAGATGCTAAATCTATGAACCAAATTATATACATCTAGCTAACTGTTTACTTTTTTTAATCGTATTTATTTGTACTCAGAAAGCCGAACAGACAGACTTCCTCTGAATGGATTCATTCCAAATTTGATAGAAATCTACAATTTTAAGTGCATATACGTTTTCATCCTTCTAACTTAGAATGTCTTTCAGTTACGCTTTTAGACAGATGTAATTCCAAAAAATGTGTTTTTGGACACAGAAAGAGTTCAAACGTAAATATTCGTCAAAATCACAAGTACCAACTTATTATTATTATTTTCTGACTGTATACCTTTATGGAAAAGAATGTATGAGTGTCTATATATACGAAGTTTGTATGTATACGCATATGAAAGTCACTGCCTCGAAGATATTGTGTATATTGTGTCCCAACTCTAGTGTGTCGATTGTAACGCCTTGTTCAAAATAACTTAAATCTTGATAATTTGTCTTGTAACAGCCAAACCCGATATAACAATTTTGCAAGACACTTTTTGTCTTATGTAGCTACTACCAGATGACGCCATGTCACCCTGATTGGTTGTTTTATTTCATATGCATTTCTGTACCAATTTTTCTGGCTCTTTAATGTAAATTATCATGCGCAGGGCTCATAACTATTCTTTTAAGTATAATTCACTTTATATCGTTTCGCGTACTACCAGTTAAGTTGTCATTGATATTAAAATTCTAAAAATACTGCCCATATATGATGACCGTAACCGTTTCATTAATTGTAGTCAAATTAGAGGTAAGTATGGGCACATAATACTTCCCTTTCCTTTCATTTATGGAAAAATTACAAATACCAACACTATATATAACACCTAAGCATTATCACATGTTTTACATGGAGAGTGCGAAAGTTTTGGTTCAAATACAATTATATATTTTAGGACGTTTATGAACGTCATAGAAATAAGTTGGATATTGTATACAAAGAGCTCTTCATGTTTGTAAGTACTAATCAATCTAATGATATCTCCTTTCTTTTACAGGCCAAATAGTGTTATATGCCATCTTTAATACTGCTGGTCTTCGAGGCAACATAACATTCCACCAACGGCCTGATGACACCAACGTCACCATCTCTGTGCATCTAAGTTCGCTAAGTCCAGAGCCCCGTTCTTTTGCTTGGGGCATCTACTCTTTCCCAGTCTTTTTCGATTCCAGTGCCCCATGTTCCTCCGCGGAACTTGGCTCCACGTAAGTTCCCACCTTTTATTATTTGTTTTTGGCATAAAATCTTATTATTAAAATAGATTTCGAATCATATTTAAATAACATACGGTTCCATTTGTTTCCATAAAATTTCAACACCCTTATCAAAGATACTTCCATATTCGAGATACTATACACATAAATTAAGAGCTATCGTGCAAGTGAAAATAAAAATTCTTAAATTTTATATGAGATTATAAAAAGATAATGAAACACATGACAATGACTCTAGTAAACTTGAAATATAAAGTCGAAGTTTTCATCTGAGTTTAGTCTTCAAGAAATAAAGAAATTCGAGTATTTCCACAAGGATTTTAAACATTCTTGGAAGTATAGAAAGAAAATTGCCATCAACAGCAAGAAAGCTAAAGTATCATAAAACAATAATTTATGGCAATCGCATTGGATAGAATTTAAATTCATTGGAAATCAATTGACGATCCACACTTTCAACTTTAAAATTGTTTGGGCATCCATCAGTATAATTCCTGCAATTGGAACGTAGCTTTATCAGATAATAGTACAAATTCAGTTGCATCGTGATAAAAAATATTTGTCTCTTTTAATCGTCTGATTTCGTCCAGAGATTTATTATTAATAATTTTATTTATTTTTTTCTCTACTCTATTCAAAAGTCACCGAGCCCTTAAACTTGGCATTTTGGTACATTTTAATGAGCGACCGTCGCTTGTACTAGTATTACATCAAATAGAAAATATCATTATGATGTATCATCACCACCACCCTCTTATAGGTATTCTAATAGAACTTTATCATCAGGGATGATAACACTTCTATTATTATACTCTATGCAGGAGAGTAGCCACTTAGTTATTCGGTATACTTCCCATCACCATATCAAGGACTCTGATTTATTAATTAGAATATTTAATTAAAATTATAATTGACATCTTTGAATTAGAAGTGAAGCTTAAGAATTTGTTATCCATTGCCAGCGAGATATTTAGACTATTGCAGCATATTACAGATCTTCTTAGCGGGTGCGCTGATAGAAAGTTGTACTTTTATCTCTCCATTTAACATCTTTAATGGCAGAATAACCAACTGCCTTGGGCTGCTTGAATGAGGGTGGAGCCGCAAGCAGGTAGATTTATTTTAATGTAATTATCCTAGCTTTCATTATCCTAGCTTTCAAATTTTGTAAAATTATAAATACTATGAATTATCAAACATCTTATTTTTCCAGATGCATATTATAAATATGCCCTCAATTGCGAATCAAGTATAATTTTACGAAGTTCCCGAAATAAGGCGACCTAAAATACATACAACAGAAATAAACATGTTGATTTAGTTAAACAGTGTAGAGCTGCGAAATTAAAATGACTAAAGGAGGCCTCATAATTTGTAATATCTAAATCCGTGAACGAACATCTTCCAATTTATCTTCAAACCCTCAATCTTTGTAAATAATTTTCATGCTTCGATCCACCAATATTCCATTACTTTCCAAAGTATATAGATTAAAAAACAACAACCATGTATCAGTAAGAATTAATTTAATTACAATTGTTAGATTTTTTATCTTTATTATTTGTATCCCGAAGAAAACTTAATTTGAAATGAGCATGTGCACAATTTAATTCCTTGGCTTTCCCTCAGAAGCTTTCAAATAGCACTTATTTGAGCGGCCGTACCTATTTTCTATCTTTAATCAGTCTTTGAGAGAAGATTCTTGCAGATCAGAACAAAGGAAAGGCATGAGCGTAACAAAAGGTACAGGTTGGAGGTTAAAATGGAACGATGGGTGGGACAAGTGTTTTCCAGCTGTTAGGCTTAGGAAAACATCATTAGCTCGAAGGGGAGAGTTTCGAATCGCTGAAGGATGCGCTTTCCACTGGATTACAAAGAAGAGTGTTTTAAAGCGCTAATAATGGGTTTAAGAAAGAATTTTCTTATTTAACTGGTGAATGGAAAGGGGGAAGGTCACACAGTCGTGCACAAGGATTGAAGAATTAAATAACGTTGGTTGATAGTTGTTTTAATGTAAGATTGATCTGTAATTTTTTACACATTAAGAAAAGATGGCCATCGCGTCCATCCTCAGGGTACAGAAAGAGATTATGGAGTAATGATGAAGATTTACGAATATTAATCATTATTTCTAATCTAACATAACATATGAATTCTTTTCATAGTTGAAAGATTGCAGATTTCTCAGCAAATATTCATTTAAAAGTATTTGATTCTCAACGCTGATTTTGGCACTCATTTCTACCAGGCAAAACATTTCATTTATTTATTGAAATCATGTTTATAATTTAGCTCTAGGATCCTTTAGCGACCAATTGTTCCCTACCATACTGTTCCATTCAATTTTTACTGTCTCTTATCTGATCTTCTGATGTATCTTATCCCACCAAATGAAAATACTATTTAAAACTTTGCTTGCAAAATAAGAATGGAGCAATCAGATTAGTTAGCTATGTGCGAAAAATGACGAAATCGGTGTAACTTCTGATGTTGGGGGCTATGTCGAAGTTTTATTATCTGATATCTCTAGAAAATGAAGAAAGTATGAGACAGACTATTGATGATATATGTAAGGATTTCATATATAATGCAAATTAGCAAAGTATAGTGGCTAGTGATGGGGGACTCTGTAGTCGTTTTTGTTTCTTTTCAGGAGAGGATGTAAAGTGAAGTAGTATTTTTGAGGTTTTTCTCGCAAACTGGTGGTAATGGGAAAACATTGATGCAATTGCAATCATTGATGATATATTTAGGGATCGTGAGTTTTTATATGAAAGGAAAAAAGACAAATGCGAAAAAATGTTTCTAAAGTGTTAGGTTTTTGATTTCCTAATTATTTTATTATATAAATTTCAAAAAAATATTGTAACATAAGGTGTATTTGTTAAAAAAAAATTTAGAAAGTTGTATTCTTTCACATCAGTAATATTTTGGTTAATGCATGTTTATGAATCAGCGAATTTATACAAACGAAATAGAAAATTCAGCAAACGTTGTCAAACATTCGTATCGAACAATGTTTTTGATTCCCACATAGAGAAATTAATTTTTGAAAAAATATACCACTTAATGTATTGCTATCATTTAATGTATTCCCTGGTGGAAATATTTTGAATTACTGGAAGACATAATATTGAATTTGATTTAATAATGTGGCCCGCTAACCTAACAAGTAGTGCCATTTTTATGATTTTATTATGTGCACAATAGTAAGCAAATTGCTGTGCACTTATAAAGAAAATAACTCGCAGTGCTTCATCGGACAATTGAATTCAGAAATTAACGGGAGTGGTCTTTCAAAAACTTTCTCGCATACTCTAATAAAGGTGTTATATTTCAGACAACGCCTGGCAAGGCATTTGCATACAATACTTACGAAATATTAACCATTCGCATGAACTAAGCCTTTTTATTGAATATGTCGTGTCATTCTTGGCGATTGATTCCTGGCTTGCAAGTTAATAGTATACAGTATAGGAAAACTGAATGTGTGTTTTAAACATTTTTTCTCCGACCGATTGAAACAAAAATTTGCATTTATGGTTATAAAATCCTATATCAAATTTGATATACTTAAGTCATTGCGATTTTGAGTTATTGCTTTTATATTTTTCTGAAAATACAGACCAACGGACGCTCATGGTTGGAATTGGCTCAAAATTTGATTGGTGTTTACACTGTAAATGCTAAATCTGTGTACTGAGTTTTATCTATCTAGCTCTCATCGTTTTGTAGTTATCTTGTATTCAAACAGCCAGACAGACTTCCTCTGAACGGATTTTGCTCAAAATTTTATAGAAATCTACACAATTTGGTGTAAGAATCATACACCAAATTTCATCCGTCTAGCTCGAAGCTTTTTTCGTGGTCACAAAGAGGCAAACGGAAATTTTCCAAAAATGTGTTTTCGAACTCGACGAAGTCTGAAACGTTGAAATTCGTCAAAAGTCTGAAGTTCGAATTTTTTGATAATTATTATATTTTTTCCATACTACTTATACGGAAAGTAAAAGGTAGTAGACTTCTTTAAATGTTAATGAATCAACGAAAGAATATCATCTTCCACTTAAAACGAAGATTAGTTTTCTAGAAACTGGAAAGGTTTTAACATATTTATTGATGATATTGGTTTTACATAATTTAATTTCATGGAACATAATGCACGTTAATACCTACCGAAATCCTATTGTGCATTAAGATGCAGTATTTATTACAGAATGCAAAATTGAGTAGCGGCATTTTGTTTGTTCTGAGCCCACAACAAAAGCGGATAGTTACTATCCAAATATAGGATTGTTACCCCACCTTCCAAATTTAGAACAAAGCGCCCCTCTATGCCCCAGAGATTCGTTTCAACTGCGTGACCAATTGCATCATGTGGTAATAAAACACATCCGATCTTTGTTTGCAGTTGAAAACCGTAGATTGGCGTTCGACAGGAGAACCAAAATACTCTCGTTTCAGACCATTTTCTCACCTGGTTTGATGCGACTCATTTATCATTTGAAACGGCGGTTTGTTCCAAGAAATTTTTTACGCGTATATATGAAAGCCATGAAAAATTACTTTTTTCTTTTTTGTCTTAGAAATAAGGACCTTGCTGATATGTTCACTCTTACAATGACTTTCTTGTTTTCTCCTACTTAAATGACACCATGGCATGAATTCGTTGAAAAGAAAAAAGCGATGAAAAATTGATTCATACGAAAAATTGACCTGTCTTATTTAATAACTCAAACCTCTTTTTTTTTTAATTCTCTTTTACAAATTATGCAAAGAAAAATTTAGAAAAAAATTCAAATTTGAAATTTTGGCGAATCGCACAGAGTTTGAAAAACACACTTTTGGAATTATGCCTACCTACCTGCGAACATGATAATTGAATAATTCTCTAACAAGTCAGGTGAAATTTGATGTATGGTCATTACATTACATTATATTTATACATTTCTATCAAATCTGAAAGAAATTATTACTGAGATGAGATTATTTTGAGAAATTATTACTTGGATGCGCAGGGAAGGATATCTCGAAATGAGCATGAGAAGCTTCCGGCATGGTAGTTGTTTCTCAACACCCTGGAGGGAACACTAAAAGATGGAGGTCTGACTCCCCCTCCCCATTGATGATGGGACGTACTTCATTATGGAAGGGTTGTACCGTGGCCGGTGCTGGCCTTTAGATCTCAACCACAGGTTCTGCCAGTGTTGGTGTAGCGACGATCCGGTCATTCAGTTTTATTATCCGTGTGCCTTCGGGTGGGTCGGAGAGTCAGTGATATGACTATCTATCCGAGTTGACCGTTCATTTTGAAATTTTATTCTATTCAAGTATTATTTTATTCTTCTTCGTACTTATTAAAATCATTTATATAATAAAATAACTATACTATTATGATTTAATTTTTTAAAATTATTTGTTTACGTGTCATGTATAGTTTACTGTGACTGTATTGAAAATGAATTTTTACTTTATCCTAAACGAAGTACTGAGAAAGTACTGTAATACTCAAAAAAATTCAAACTTGAAATTTTGATGAAAGTCTTCATTTCGGACCTCTCCTAGTCCGAGAAATGCATTTCAAGCATTATGTCTGTGTGTTGGTATGTAGGTGCTATGTAGTACCTTGACTGAACTATAAAATTTCAAATGTAAAATTTTGTTGTTTTGGGTTGAATGTATTGCACAATCAACAAGTTCTGTGAATGCGATAACTGGAAAAAGGTTTGAGCTAGATGGCTGAAATTTGTTGTTTAGAATTATGACCAAATTTGTAGATTTTTTAAAAAATATTTTAACGAAATATTTACAGGAAATCTGTTTGTCTAATTATTCGAGTACAAGTGAACTCAATAACTGCAAAACGCAAAGTACTAGGTAAATAAATTTTGGTACGCAGGTTTCGCATTTAAAATATAGACGCTTATCAAATTTTGAACCAAATCCATCTAACGATTGACCGCCTGTCGGTCTGTACTTTCACATGCGTAATTTAAATCATTGAAATGCAGTATGTTATCTTGAGATTTGGTTTAGTTATATTAAAGTCCCATTTGAAGCAACACTAGGGCTATTTTGGAACAGACCTCGTAATTTTGAACCACGGTCAGATGACGAGGGCGACACCTGAGCTGGCACCCCACATCACACACCACACCACACCAGTGGGAGGACGTTTGGTCATGACGGATTTAACGTGCAACAGACCCCCTTACACGACGGTTTTTTGGTGGAATCGGGTCTCGAACCTGAAACCCTCCGGTTCCGAAGCCGAGACCTTACCACCAGGCCACTGCGGTCCCCATGTTATCTTGAGACTACAACTGCAGTTTCGTGTCAAATTTTGATGCCAATCGACCTGCAAAAAGCCGCCAAATATACATATACTCGATAGATTCAGTAAAAATGCCAAAACCACACTAAACTTTCGTTCACTAGGGCTATAGAATTACCCACAATTTTATGCGGAGGAAAATAAAATAAAATCCTTATGTGGAAATCGCTCTTTCCTAAATATTTCGGAGAGATCACACCCACTGGTTTTTCTTATACTACATGTTTAGATCCAGCTTGTCTCAATTTAAATTTTTGGCTAAATCAAATTTTTATTGTTGCCCTTCACCTTCAAGTCATCTAAGATGCTTTGTAGTTACAGTTTTGTCATTAT
This sequence comes from Argiope bruennichi, assembly GCF_947563725.1. Lineage (NCBI taxonomy): Eukaryota > Metazoa > Arthropoda > Arachnida > Araneae > Araneidae > Argiope > Argiope bruennichi. The sequence continues at coordinate 67,404,523 of NC_079154.1, forward strand.
TTCACTTTAACTTCATTTAAATTTTCCTGACTTAAACGAAAATCCTTGGTTGACTTGCGTCACTTTGTTTTAAATGTTTATTTCGGAATGAATGAAGGCAATGGGCGTGTATAGAGCCACGAAACTGATCTTCGAATGAATCTGCTGCACGCATCTCTCTCACTTCGACCTTGCACTTCTGTCGCATCTGGCAATGGCATTAGCTTCCTGGGCAAATAAAATTCTTAAACGGGCCAGAATGAAGCGTGGTGAATCGCATCTGCTAAATGGCAGTGGAATGCGCTGCTACTGGCGGTTCGGGCAGCTCTAGTCAATTAGTGTCTCATTTTTTTGCACGATGTGCTTGCCAATTTCTTTTTAAAATTGAGAATACAGTTTTTTGCAACTGTAGACTGCGTTATTATTCTGAAAATAAATAAAAATTCCAGAATTATAACTAAAAAAGTTTTTTTCACCCTTTGTAGCATATCCAAAAAGATATAGTTTATTATTACAGGACTACTCATTAGGATTTTAAAAAATAATTGGATCAAAACATCTCACTAAGTTATAATATCAATTTTTTCTTCTCTAATCTTTCCAAGTATTTTCGTATTATATCAGGAGTTATTAGACCATTTACTTGAATAATACGTTTCAACTTATCCACAGTTGCAGTTTTTATTTATACGTTATGGATTTAATGAATCCGCAAGCAAAAACGTTCAATGGTGTCAGATTCGAAGATTTTGGCAGAATTAGGCACCCTCATCCAATTCAACTTATATGAAATGTCATATTCAAAAAGATAGTAACATCTCCATGATAGTGTGGTACAGCGTTGGAATGGGAAATCCGTGGAATTTGTGGAACAGAAAAGTTATTTTACCATTGTAACCTAATCTATACTAATAAAATTAAAACTAAATCTTTACTAATGAAATCTATTGGCTTTTCACTTTCATGCTGGTTGCTGATTACTTAAGCGTGTGCAGCTGATCGGTCTAGATCCAAAAAATCCAGTGCGGTTTCCAATTCATGGACTATTACTCTATTTTATTATATGGAAACTTTTATACTAATAAACTATAATATTTGAATATTTTTAGCCAGGGCAGCCAGTATTCCATTTTTAACTATGAGTTATTTTCGGAAGGACTTTAACAATATTCTGTATTTTAATGTACTGTAGCAAGTGATGGGTTTAGACAATTAGCGATCCTAGGCAATGCTATTAAGATGCCTCTAGTCGGTTTAATATCCCATTTTTACAAATTTTTATCTTAATTAACATGTTAACGATTTATTTCTGTTTAATATTTTATTTTAGCAACTTTATTAAAATATAAATGTTTATTTTTTAATATTTATATTTGGGGAAAATGACTAAAGTAAAAAAAACAAAACACAAATTTATCAAAATCGATTGTTGATAATGCCCTTTGATGATGATGATGTCGTGTCCGCGTTACCACGGAAAGGGGGAGCAGTAGCTTCTGAGAGTATAGACCCCCTGAGCACCCAAGGGCAGAAGTCTGATTTTTAACTCATATGAAGAGGAAACTCGCACATTCGCTTGCACAACCCCTTTTTACAGGGGGGCACATTCACACACCTCACAGATAGAACACAGATGAAGAACAACCATGCCCGAACCGAGATTCGAACCCGGGACGCCCAGATCACGGGGAAGATGTGCTATTCCTATGCAATGACGCCGGCGATAATTTCCTTTTAAAATATTAATTATTATGCGAGATTATAGGAGAATACTGAAAGTCAAACAAATATAACATTTAAAAAAATTCTTCTCGGCAAGCTGGAAGGCAAAGGTAGATTTCTTTATATCTAAGTAACTATCTGGCAACATAAATTGCTGATGTTACAAGAAGTCAAAATTAGGGCTTTTGAGTGCCTATTGCAGTTATAGGAAAAACTTTGAATACAAAAGTAGTTTGTCTTTATAGACCACTAATTTGACCAATTGGATTTTATTTTTCTATTTTCAATGTTAAGGAAGTCATAGCGAAAAAATTTTTTTTGAATCCTTACCATTTCCTTACCTTTTTGAGCTAGACAACCCATCAACGAAGTGGGCTGAGATTTCTACATTTCTAACAACATATTTCAAGTCAATTCTGTATTCAATATTCTGTTATCAAGATAATATGGGTAAGGTATTTATTTTACACACACACACACACACACACACACACACACACACACACACACACACACACACACACACACACACACACACACACACACACACTTTTGAGTTCTAGGGACAATGATCGATGAAGAACTGAAGAAATTTTCTCGAACTCTTGTCATGCGAACCATTACAGTAGTAAGTTTTCCTTAGGAATCTACCTAATACAGTTTTACAGGATCTGTCAATAAAATATAATGTAACAAGTAGAATATAATGTAAATAATTAATATTCTAACATATTATAAACATATAATTATACTTTCACAAAGATTGCTGTTTTTAATATTTAATCATTCAAAGAATTTATATTTTTCCACCTTTTTATTTAACTAATAACATTTTTAATGGATCTGCCCCCATCAATGGTTCTAGGCAATTACCTAATTGGAAATCGACCATTGACTGTAGCAGGATTCACATTATTCTGATAATAGAAACAATAAACAAGTGTTTATAAATTTCGGTCAAATATTTTATTATTCTTTGTTGAATTAAATAGTATTAAATAACAAAAATAATACTCAAAATATTCAATTTATATGTGTGATTTACTTTGAAAAGGAAAGATGAATTCTTAAGAAGAAAAAAAATTCCAAATGGATGCTTCACAACTGCACACTATTCATTCAAGTAATTTTCATTATATATATCTTAAAAGGATTCTGTATTTCCACCTTAATTAGAAATATTTATCGTTAGAAACAAATAATCCTTTCATAAACAAATATATAAAGAATTTAATTTAAGAAAATAATTTTTGATGAAGATATTTTCAGTTAAAAAAATAATTTCTCTAATTAGAATGAAATCTTTTTATCCTGAAATACACATATAAGTTCGTGTAAGAAAAATTGTTTTGCGATATCAAGATTGTTGATATCAGAATTGAATCAACAGGCCTCGCGACGATTAGATCAAGGACTGATAAAAAATTTCACATTAACATTCTTTATTTATTTTTTGTTAGCAATTGATACACCATGCTCTTGTAATTCTTGTTATAAATAATTTATTCATCTGGTCTATAGCTTCCGTATCATTATGATGAACAGAGTAGTGCAAATAGAAGCATTTCTAAAGGTTATTTATCAAAGTAGTGCAAGAATAAAAAAAAATACCTTTTAAATATATAGTGATGATAAAAAAAAAAATTGTGCTAGGAAAGATTCTGATCACTTTGCAAATCAGCTATTTACAGCCTAGAGAGTAGTAATATTTTCTATCTAATACATGGTTAGGAGAAAAAGCATGTATAATTAATATTGTTTTATTTTTGTTTCATAATCGCGGAGTCCTATTACTGCTATCTCAATACTTTGAAACAGTTTGTAGATAAGCTCAATATTATGGCATTTTTTTTTTTTTATTTCATAGGTTGTTTATTTTTTTTTTATAAAGGTTCATTAAAACTTCAGTCGCAACTTTCTTTGATACTGATCAGAAATTCTTGAATTATCTCTTTAAAAACACAATCAGATACGACAAAATTCCTCAAACATTTTTCAAAGCTAATGTAATGTGCCTTATATGGAAACTCGTATTAGTATCATGGAATCGAAAAATATTTAATGCAAAAATAGGTTTGTATTTTTGATTATTTTATTTAGACATTATAGATCTGATTTGTAAGAAATGGGAAACGAAAAATAATTCCAAGATTAAATTGGATTTGCTAGGTCGATTTTATTGTTTAGACATTTAGCAATATATTTTTCTATTTACGTCATTTTCACGGTGATATATATTTGATATAGCATTTCATTAATTTTCTATAAGAATATCTTATGGTTTTAAAAGCGGTATAAATCCATTTTTTGTTTGTTTATTTGAGAGATTTAGTTAAAAGATAATCTCTTGTAAAATCTTGGATTCTACTCATTTTTTGCTCAATATTTATTAAGAATGACCTTTTTAAAAAAATATGTACATGATTTATAATTAGAAAAAATGTTTAACCCTTTTATTTAAATACTCGTTTATCACACATGTGGAATGTAATTAATGCATTTTTAAATTTATAAATTAAAATGTATTTATAATTTCTATAATTTTGTACAAAGTTTACATAGATTTCATGAGCATTTCATGTACTCTTTGAATATGACAACTATTTAACAGCACGATGATGGGCAAGAAAGCAAAACAATTGAAAATTAAATTATAAAAATCTCGCTAAGGATTATTTAAATTATTTTTATTCTAAGTACTTTTTTTTAATGAAATTTTGCATTTCTAAATATAATTGTACTTTCATAAGAAATTTTCTCTACCTAAAATTTTGCCAAAACCCTAGAAGAAAGCATACATTTGAAGCAAAAGTGACGCTCAAAACTAAATTCAGTAATAGTACTTTCTGTCATTGGAGTTACGTTTTATATATTAACCCTTTGTACCCGGAAAAGTAATTTGATACATAATTATTCACCTAATAAAAATATTCGTTTATTGCTCTGAAAAATAAATATACATAATTGTTTTAGGTCGAATTTCTTCGAAAAATTAATCTACATCTTTTTATCATTCTGCAGGCGTTTTTAATAATAATAATATAATAATAATAATAATAATAATAAATAAATAAATAAAACGTCGAAATGATGCACTTCCTGAATGGTGAGTGAGAGGCACCATCCGAATGTAAACGGTTAATATAGATAAAACAGTAGCTATTGCTGTTCAACTTCTATGCTTGAATAATTTTGCAGACTCTTATGATAAATCAATCTCCCCGTAGCTTCCAAAAATGAAATACCTTAAGGCCAAAAAATAAGCCTGAAATAAAATAGATGAAAAAACAATATCCCGACAGCACCAGTGATCTAGTTATTCTGCTCTTCCATAACCAACTATAGCAACAATACCTGTGTGGTCCACCGATGACAATCGCCTTTTGTTCTTTCGATACCATCGCTACAAGAATGCTCGTGTTCGGTGCACTTCCAGACAAAAGCCTTTGAAAACTGGCAGCACGATCGATAGCGATAGGTTTAAATGTTTCTAGATCATTGGACAAATTAATGGCGCGGTATAATATCTCTTACAGATCGAAGCTGTGTCAATTTATAGTGGAAAGTCCTGTTCAGATATTTCCGGATCCAGTAGTAAGGCGTTTTAATCCTTATGTCTGTAATGAATCTAAAAGTCATTCGATAATTCGTACATTAAACGTGGCTAAAACAACAGAAGCTGATCTATCAGTTTGACACTATCTTGCGACTGAACAATCGTGATGTTTTTCTTCTAATTGTATGATGGATATACTCTTATGGCTTAATGATTTGGAACGGAAGTGCTGACATATAACCCAGAAATGTAACATTTACGGTGATTATATTAAAACTTTGTATCAGACTAAATCTTTTAACAGGAAGAGATGTAAAGTGGATAACGATTATCTTCATTATACTACGAAGGTAAACTCAAAAACTGCCATATTGCCTAAATATAAGAAGAAAAGAGAAACAGCTAAGAGAGAAAACAATACCAATTTTTCTTATGAAAATAGTGTTTTGTAAATTCCAAATTTACTTCCATAACTTTGTGGAAAATCTCATTTATAATGTATCTCGAATTATTTTTTAAATTCCCAAATACTTATATTAATATAAATAAGTCGTTGTGGCTATGTATATTTGTTTCACGCCTTCTCAACATTTAGGCCGAATTCAACAAGATTCCCTTCCTTATAATTTAAGACAAGAAAAAGAATATTGCCAGCTTTTCAAAAGACAAAAGCTTATTAAATAATTAACCGAAATTTGGGTGTTGTTCCACAGAAATTTCGGAGAAATTTAATAACTAATATATGAAATTTAATAAACTAAAATATGTTGTATCATTTTAAAATTTAAAATTTTTCTTTACAGTGATACCGCCTTCATTTCTATTAAATTCTTTCTTCTATTTTAATTATGTTTTGGAAATTTATAAATGTTTGAATTCATGCAAATGATTGAAATAAAGAAATTTATTGATACTTGGTTACTACGCAGAGGCAAGATTTTGAGCTACACTTTTATAAATTTTATATATAAAATCTACATATACTGTTCAATATATCATTTTTTTTAAAATTCTTAAAAAATATACAGAAAATTTATTTTAAAATATCTTTTAAATTTAATTTAATTCTTTAAAAATAATACTGCAGATGATAAAAAGATTTTTATAATATATTTTATATAAATTTTTTCATTAAAAATATTTTAAAAGTACTGGTTAAAGGAAGCTCTGAAATTCAAACAAGTATTAATAGATTCTTCTTTTTCGCATGTTGTCCATAATTCAAATTATGCTCTCAAATATTGGAATATAATCAAGGATTTAATGAAATTTTTGTAGCAACTAAACCATTTCATTAGTTAAAAATATAAAAATTTCATCCGTAGACATGCTGGATAATTCAGCCTATTCAAATTATTAAATATCATTGAAGCCTCTAAAAACCTTTTTACCTAATTTTGATATTACTGAACTACATATCATGCATAAGAATGAATATAAAAAAATATGTAAAGAATATGAAAAAATAAGAAAAATATAATAAAATATGTAAAGAATATAAAAAAATAAGGAAAATATAATAAAATATGTAAAGAATATAAAAAAATAAGGAAAATATAATAAAATATGTAAAGAATATAAAAAATAAGAAAAATATAATAAAATATGTAAAGAATATAAAAAAAATAAGAAAAATATAATAAAATATGTAAAGAATATAAAAAAAATAAGAAAAATATAATAAAATATGTAAAGAATATAAAAAAAATAAGAAAAATATAATAAAATATGTAAAGAATATAAAAAAAATAAGAAAAATATAATAAAATATGTAAAGAATATAAAAAAAATAAGAAAAATATAATAAAATATGTAAAGAATATAAAAAAAATAAGAAAAATATAATAAAATATGTAAAGAATATAAAAAAAATAAGAAAAATATAATAAAATATGTAAAGAATATAAAAAAATAAGAAAAATATAATAAAATATGTAAAGAATATAAAAAAATAAGAAAAATATAATAAAATATGTAAAGAATATAAAAAAATAAGAAAAATATAATAAAATATGTAAAGAATATAAAAAAATAAGAAAAATATAATAAAATATGTAAAGAATATAAAAAAAATAAGAAAAATATAATAAAATATGTAAAGAATATAAAAAAATAAGAAAAATATAATAAAACATGTAAAGAATATAAAAAAATAAGAAAAATATAATAAAATATGTAAAGAATATAAAAAAAATAAGAAAAATATAATAAAATATGTAAAGAATATAAAAAAATAAGAAAAATATAATAAAACATGTAAAGAATATAAAAAAATAAGAAAAATATAATAAAATATGTAAAGAATATAAAAAAATAAGAAAAATATAATAAAATATGTAAAGAATATAAAAAAAATAAGAAAAATATAATAAAATATGTAAAGAATATAAAAAAATAAGAAACGATGAAATAGAATGTAAGAAAAATAATAAGAAACAAATATAAAAAGAATATAAGAAAAATAATAAGAAACAAATATAAAAAGAATATAAGAAAAATAATAAGAAACAAATATAAAAAGAATAATATAAGAAACAAAGAAAACAGAATATAGTTGTTGAGTTCAAATAATGAAAGAATACAGATATAAACATCAATACAGATAGTTTAGTCAAAATAAATAATAGATAAATAAACCTAAAGACACTTTATCATCTACTCAAATCGTTGCCTCTCTCCTTGAACTTTCCAAGCTATATATTTTCTTGATTAAAAGCCGTATTACTTAAAATAATACACTATTTTCTAATAAAAGTCTTTTTTGTCCTTGACATCAGTTGCTCGGCAACCTGTGTGGGTTTTCTTTGTCTCGACCAATCTTCCCTTTCATCTAATGGAAGTCCTTTAAATTGTTTTCACTTTCTCTTGTCTATTGATTAAGTGTGCATTGTTGGTTTTAACCATTAATAGCTTCTAGAAAGATCTAGGAGATAGGTAGCTTGATTTTTCTTGTTCCATAAAAAGATATCTTGAAAAATATGGGCAAAATTCTAAAATATTTTAATCCCCAAAGTATTTAGATAATAAAGTGGAATTTTCAGAAAATATTTTGATGTCCTTTTTTATAATCTTAACTTTAGATTACATGTCATTTTCTTTTTCAATTTCCTTTTAAGTTAAGATTAGCAGAGTTGTTTCTATGGTATAATTTAAGTATTTAAACATTTCACTCTTATACAAGAGATATATTATATTATATAATATATCTTATATAATAGTTTTAACATATCTGTACATATAATAAATGTTTCTAAATGTTTAAACCTGTCATTCGAATGCCATAGAATTTCTCATGTATCTACTCTCAAGATATAGACTCAAAAATTTAGTGTTATAGCTTAAATTACCATTCATGTAATTTCATAGTCATATGATTCCAACTTTCATCTAAATATATGATGTCTACATTGTGGCGGAACGGCCATTCTGTGACCTTATGCAAAATGCATAATAAATTCCAAACCTAAATTTTCAAGGACACTTGGTGTGTATCACGTGAATATGAATTAAGTCCATGTCTCTTCGTAAGGCAGTTATATCTCTGAAGAATTCGTTTCTGATCCATTTGCTGTGAATATATTCAGAATTAGCATTTTAACACACACTTGAGTTTTGATCATGCAAGTCAGACCATTTAAATATAAGGAATAATTGTTTGTAATGGGTTGTTTATCATTAAAGAGCAAAATTAAACTATAGGACTTGTTACATTCAGCAATCTTGCCTATCAAAAAGTGCTGAAATATATTAATGAAAGATTTAGAAATCCAAAGCAATTTAATAATTTGCCAATGAATGGGTATTAAAAAAATGAAAAATAAGGCCTTATCATGAGGCCAGAAATTAATTAATGGCATATTTTACAAGTTAAACCACCAGTTGGTTTTTGCAGTTGAACATACACTTTACATAAGACAAATCAATTAGAGAAACGATAAATAAACTTTCAATTTTTCTCCATTCTGGTGCTCAACTGTCAGACAAAGGACCATGACTTTTACAGTCTTGGTGTGCTTTGGGGTTATTTTGGAGCAAGAGCCATAGATTTGACATGCTGCGCCCGACTAAGTGAAATTCCATTTGGAAAAAAAAGTAAAAGATTTTTACAGCATTAAGGCTAATTCCTAATTATCTGAAAATAACATAAACAATAGAAACGCAGTTTATCGTGAGTAAAAGTGTGCTTTCTTGACTTCTTGAGCTATGCTTCCCAGCTGAAGGTAGCTCATAGAATGTTTTTTAGCTATTATTCCACTCATTATTTTATTTATCAACCACAACATAATAATTGTTGAGAAAGTTTTCGAGAGGCTCTGACAAATACATAAAATAACAAACATAGGTAAAGAAATGTGATTAATATTTATCTTTACTTTATGTAAAAGAAAATCCTATCATTATAAGAAATAAGTTTCATAAATTCGTTCAACTCTTCAAATTATTGTATTAAGATACGGAGTGAAAATGTAAAAAATTTTATTTTAAGAGGCTTTAAAAGAAAGAAAACCTTGGTTACGACATGTCTCTTAAACAAATAATTTCAATCAATTGAACAGACTTTAAATTTTTAATGGGACGGTTTAAATTAACTTGTGATTCTGCAGAAGGACTAAAGTTCGAAACATCTGTTAAAGCATCATTTTTGTACATTTAATAGTCACTAGCATTACTTTAAGAACATAATAGTTGCCATTTAGCATTTATAGTCAATATTTGCATTTTTTTTCCCCTCATACATAAATTTTTTTTTCTCTAGTTTCCATGATCTTGCCAAGCGCCATGGATCCATTATGGTACCTGCACCTGATGGGATGCCACAAGTATTTACAGACTCTGAAATTCAACTTCGTGGAGCCAATACCATTTGGGGCCGATCTCTGTTGCTGCGTAGCACTGCATACAGCACTGACCTCAGGGCTTGCGCCAACATTGCAACTGACGGCGATGCCAAAACAGTGGAAGCGACCTTTTCTTCACCAGTGGCAGGAACTGTCATCTTCCGCCAAAGTGAGCTAGGAGAGACCACGATCTTTGCCAATATCTTTCACATTACAGAGGATTATACACCTTCCACTAATCATGAATGGAGGATTCTGGCAACGGATATCCTTGACACGTCACGAGAGATTTCGAGGAAAAGAAGATGCGAATACTTGCAGGTACGACAATATTAGATTTTTGTCAAGTTGCTGAGTATATTCATTACAAAGTAGAATATAAAACAAAATCTTAACATTTTTAACGAGAAATTCTTGCATGTATATAAATTTATTTCGTGTATCTCGTAAAGGCTCTAACAAATTGGATCAAATTTTATATTTAGATAAGTTTTTTCTTTTTATCTATAAAGATGTCTTTCCTAAAAAAAATGCAATTTTGCCCCCCCCCCCCCCCCATAAAAAACATTTTTTTATAACTAACTATTGGAATAAGTATATTAATCTTCGCTTCGAAGTGTGGGCAGTGCAGTAAAGTCGTCAGAAAAATATGGATGGCGCTTGTGTTGCAGTTCCTTGGATTCGAGGCGCGCTTTCTGTTTTATTTTTTTACTAAGTGTGTTTATATTTAATATTTTTGCTTTTTAAGTTTATCTATATAGGTGACTTTCCTGAATATACGAGATTTTACAAGCAAAAAAAAATGTTTTATGACTAATTATTAGATCCTTTTTTCTAATTGTTCTCATGCTGATAATGTCATATGGCGCCATGTCAGACCCAATTTCACCAATATAAAATTAAGTTTCAGTTTAGAAATATAAGTAATGATAGATAAACTGCAAAATGAACGCTGTAACAGAGCAAATTATTTCGAATAACGTGTTAAATTATGTGCATTCATGATTCCCCCCCCCTTTAAATGACCAGTTCATATTGAACAGTAAGATTGAAAAATATTCATATGTAATCAATATGTAATTCGTATCTAAATATTTTCCCCCCAAAAAAATTGCGATTTTATTAAAAAACAAACAAACTGCCCAATTAAACTCGGTTTTCCAGACATTGGTAGTGAATTGTTATAACTTAAAGAGCAAATTCAGAGGATTGAAATTTTATAAAGTATTGTTACGAAATTTCCGGGGTTCGTTTGGATAGTGGAAGTTATATGGTGTGGAGAACGCTCAATCAGCAGGCGACAGTAGAAAAAGAAACAACGACGTTTATTTACACGAAGACGCACAGGACAGCACAAAAACGACAACTATATACAGCATAGAAGACGATTATCTTCAGACGAGACGTGCAGCATACAACAGCATACACGGCAGCATATAACAAGACTCTACTGCAGACAGTAGCTCACAGCTTAGTTCAGCACTGGCTTGACTCCGTCGCTGCTCTGCTAATCTCTGGAAGGCCAATTCTTTACTATCGATTCCGACTACGACGACTCTGGTTCACGACTACCCGACAGCTGCATGCTGCTCCTTTTATAGGTCACAGGAGGCTGGGCTAGAAGCCTCTTAACCAATCAGGAACGTTCGAACGTTCGGTTCCTACTGGACGGATCGGGAAAATTCTCGATGTTTCGGTTATAATCTATTTTGGTGCCAAAGTCGCCAAATGGTCGCCAAGCTCTGGGACCTCCTATGGAACCCCCTATGCTGGGAAGCCGCATCACAGATTCGTAACAGTATTAATCCTTTGTTTAATTTGGATTGTTTAAGAAAAACGGATAAATTTAGACCTCTTTTGTCGCTACTTACTAATAAAAACTAACTTATACCTGATAGAAATGATATCCAAATACATCACAGAAAAAATATAATCTCTTATTTTGAATGAAATATTAACACATATCTATTATTTTCTCATTTAAGCAAAACGTAGCGTGATTAACTAATATGAAAATACCGACAATATCAAATTTATCTGAAAGTCATTGTTGCACCCCATGCTTTCTTTCTAGGAAATGAGTATATAGACAAGATTTCCAAAATGCATCTTATCTACGTTTCATCAATAGCAATTGCTATATATATCCACCCATAAAAAAATCCTATCTCAAAAGATCGTACAATCTTTAAGAAAAAGATGCTATGATCAGTGATGTGGAAAGAAGCTTGGAAGTAGACATTCGTCATTTTGCAGGTGAATGCGCTACCTATAAGATAAAAATTTTAAAAAGAAACATATATTAGTATTTATTTTCAGTAACTGCAGTTAAACTATAAGAGTACGTTGCACTGTGAAAGTATATTAGCATTAATGGAATGGTGCATTTCTGTATTAATTTCTCTTTATTTAAAAATCAAAGAAAGAGATGTAACGAAAGGAAATAACATTGCTTTTAATCTCTTATAAAAAATATTCTATTTAAAATGTCAAATTTCAATTTTTGATAGGTTCTCTTTGATCCGAATAATGTGGATGATACAAATTGTTCCCAGTCGTCTCATGAAAATTGCAAAATAGGAGAAATGACCCGGAAGCACGGAGAAGCAACGGTTGGAGCCACCAATTCAAGATATTCGAAAAGGTTTGGCATATTTTAAATGGCGTTTTGTGAAAATTATCTTCTCAAAAACTGTAAAATTTCAAATTGAATGATGTTAAATTTATCGGAAATTGCTGGAGCCATAAACATATAAATTTCTTTTTTAATTTTACTGCTAAAATGCTTTTTGGAGTTGTGCTCCATTCATCTAACTGCATTCAAGATTTTCTCTGTTCACTATGTTTACCCTCATATTTAATATTATTCTTATAGATGATGGATAAAAAAATATAGAAAAACAACTTGCAAAAAGTATAAAACATTGACTAATAAGCATAAGATAATCTTTTGACAATTGGAACTTCTTGCAATATCCTAAGAATAAATATGCAGTGTTATCGGTAGAATCTTTTTAAGTTCCCTATATTCCGAACAACGTCTTGTAGAGCTAGAGAAGTAACGTGGACCTATAGTGAAGTTGCTGAAATGGTTGAGACATTTCGCAGCATCCCTAGCGGTGAAATAAGGAATCTATAAAAAATAACACACAAAAATTAAAGGAGATCGATCAAAAAGTTCAATTGGAAAAATGTACGCTACTTGATAATAGAAACATAGGAAAAATTTTCATGGATATCGTAGATATCTGTAAAATTGTTGGAGACATTTGCGATTAATATTATTTTTCTGACTTGAAAAATATATTGCTCTGCATTATCATACATTTTTTCCGAATTCAGCAACCGCGAATGAAATTTAAGCAACCAAGAAGTAAACAAAAATAATACTGAAAAAAAAATGGAAAATGCACTCGAGGGGGAATACCGGAGGATACATTTTTCAGTTTTAGGATGGGTCCTTTTTCAAGACATAGATTCTTAATTCTAATCGCAAATACTTCCTCCAGTTTCTTAGATAACGCTATGAATTTTTTTTTTCCTGAGTGTGTGTTTTTATGATATATAGAGTTTATTTATTTAATTGGATTTTCTGGACGATCTCATTCATTTTTTGCAACTTCCTTATTTCGCTGCTAAAAGCGCTGTAATATGTCTCAATAAATTTAATATAATCACTTTACTATTGGTACACGCTACTTCCTTGACTATGCGAGATGACATTTTAAATTTACAGGACTTAACATGGCGATTGATAAAGTCCTTTTAAGAGATATTTTGTGCTGTACTGGGATTACCAGAATTTTTTAGTACAGTATGGAATCAACAGAACACTTTTGTAGCCACGGATTACTTGTTTTCCTTCATTATAATCTTGTGTGCTTTCAACTGTCTTTGTCACTCAGCACGCCTTTTTGTTCCCATTGCTGTTTATAATCATCGACTTTTCAGTATTCTGTGTGCATTCAAACTTTTGGATACAATGCCTCAACATAGACAATCCTGCTTATTGAAATACTACCATACGATCTTATCAATTCGACCATATTGGAGTTTCGTCAGCTCTGACAGGATTCATTCACAACTGTACTGAACGTTACTTTAATGATAATGATACTACGTCGTAATATCTAAATGATTTAATGTAGATATTTGCATTACATTAAACAATACCTTCTGCAACCATTGCCATAACGAAGAGGAAAATTAAAGGAAGTTTTATGCAAGATATTTCCACATTCTGGTCCATCTTTATACGACTAATATGCTAGTTAAATCAAAAAAAAGTTTAAGAAACGTAAACATTAAAAACATTAAAAATCGCGCAAAACACATAAGTAATGGATATGTATAGCAATAAATATGAATGGTCATTATTTCAGTATGAACATGTTAATATATTTTCAGAAATCATTTTTGGAAAAAAACTAGTTGACCAATAAAAAAATTGCAAAATAATTTGGTTTTTTAAAATCGGAACTTGATCTGACATCAAAGCCTGTTTTCATGAATCTTGCCTAAAAATCATTGTTTACTACTCATAAAGATGAACAATCAAAATTCCAGTTTGTTTTTATCACATTATCAATTTTATAATATAATTATTGATAGCTTGCATCTTACATTTTTTAATACAGCATTCTTTTTATCTCGGTTCACACTTGTTTGAAAGTACAAAATTTTGTTAGAAAGCAATACCTCTTCTTATAAAATAACCATAGAATAGGTTATAAACACCAACTATTCAATAAAATTATTAGAATAAGAAAAGTTGGACAACGATGAGAATTTTTTTTTTCTATATGTGGTATTAAACTCTGTATGACTTTTATAGGTTCTACGTAGACACCAACCTGCCCTTGTCCTTCGCAGAAGTTGGTCTTCGTTCCCTTTACTTAGTACTATACGAGAGTGGCAATGCCTTCCGCATCATGGCCTGTGCCCCATTGGTATCCGTCAAGCCCAAAGAAGTTAAGGCTTTCATTAGTGCCGATTCTGTTAAGGGTCATATTCTACTCAGCCAGAGCTACCGAACGCAACCCACTGTGGTTACCGTTCAGTTGCACAATTTGAGAGGAAGAGGGTCAGAATTCAAGATACACGAGTTCCCCGTTCTACCAAAGCTCAAAGGTGGGGAAAACTACTGCCAGTCGAAATATGTAGGAAACGTTTACAATCCATACGCGATGCCAGATGAGAAGATTCCTCAACCTGGTACAGGTGAGATGTGAACTGTTTTTGTTCAGTTTTTTATAACTGAATTTTTTTTTAGTTCATTACTAAAGGAATCGGGTAATGAGAAATGAATGAAAAGATATCTCTTCACTCGGTTGTATGAAATACTAGAGACAGTTAGCCTTTCCCTTTGCTTTCGTGAGTACTGATATATATTTATATCAATTATAAAAGTACAAAAATGAGAGGAAAAAATATTTAATTCTTGGAAAAGATTTATCCAAAAGATTATTTCATAAGTATGCAATTTTTTTAAACATGAAAAACATCTAGGAGAGAAGCTTAAAATATTTCACTGAGTTATTCTCGAATAAACGGTGCTTTGAAATTATAGCTTCTCTCTGGAACGCTTCCTAAACAAATATTTCAAGACATTATGGAACGACAGTATTTAAAGAAAATCAAATACGTTAATTTATAGTTTAGTAAAAGAAAAATGAAATTATTGTAGACTAATTGAAATTATTATTACTAATGTCAGTATTAAAAGTCATTTATTATTTCAACAATATTCTGGCTATTTGAGGTTTTAAAATATACAGTTATTTCTTACGGAGCACAGGAGTAATGCCATTTATACATTCGGGGCAAAGTAATATCGCGTTCCTTAGTTTATCGATAGGAAAAAAAATGTATTGGGTATAATAAAATTTGTATAATGTGACAAATCTAAATATTGTATTTTTAAAAAGAAAATAAATAAATAAAACTGATTGAAAGGAGTTTTATTAGTGCTTCCTGAGTAGGTACATGTTAACAATTATTTTCTTTACTGTTTTTGTTCAGGATAAAGATAGACGCAACTCCTTAGTAGTTTCGAGGTATAAGAGTAGAATTTTTTTAAAATGTTTCTAATAAAGGCCTCTTCTTCTATCCTTTGCATCAATTTCTATTGCGAAATCAGATAATTTCTACGCCCTTTATTATTTAACAATTCGTTTAGCTTTTTATAAGTTAAAGACAGTTTATCATCGGCTGATGTTACAAGGTCAAATTAGTATTGGTATCATCGGTTGGTGTTGCAAGGCTCAATTCTTCCTTCCCCGTAATTAAACAATTCTTTAACTTCTCATTCCGTCTCTAAAACTCTCTCGCTGCTACATGCTTTAAGAATTTGTTCAATTTATATTTCTTCCTTTTCAATACGACAAATTGGCCGAACCTCAGGCACATGCCGCACATCAATAAAATTTTAGCACTAAATTAAAGGGGACGATTAAGATACAACCCTTATGTGCAAAACTGTGGTCTGTAAATCCTCACTCGGGAAAAGTTTATTGTATGCTGAATCAACTTTCGTGTATCAGTCGCAAGGTAAATGAAATTGCATAAATCGGCTCGTATGAAACTATACGTTCGCTGTAACGTAATACTATAAATATAAATAATAATAAGATGAACAATGAATTCAAAATTAAATCGGAGAAGCATATTTTGTCTATTACTTGAATATGAATCGACTCCTTTGAAAGTCTTTTCAAAATTGTTTTATCTATATATAAAAATAAAGGTTTTAATGCTTATAATTTTACAAATATCTTGATCCACATTATTTATTTTTACTTTCATTGGAATATTTTTTGACTTTTGAATTAACTTAATTTCCACGAAAACCTTTATTTCAACAACAGATCTCGCCTCAATTCTACAACAATTTTATATCAATTTAATTTTTTTTAATATAGTCTTATTTGATTCTTTTAAAAGGCTCTGGCGATCAGTATCCAGTTGGCGATTTGAGCGGCAAGTTTGGTCTTCTGGATGCCAGCCCGCTGATGAATCTTCACCTGGGCATTCACGTGGATTTCAATCTCCCACTTTTTGGTACAAATAGTGTCATTGGCAGGTCCATTGTCATCACCAATACAGAGGGAGAGCCATGGATCTGCGCAAATATTGGGCATCCTGGTCCCACGAGGTTGGCCGTGGCCACTTTCGTTTTCCCCTTAGCAGGGGAAGTGTTTTTCAGGCAAGATGCCAAGAATCCCTACGGAGACACCACAGTCTTTGGAGAATTTTATTACATAGATGGAAGTGTCAATGATACTATGGAGCACAGGTATTTATTTAATAAATATTTCGATATCTTTTAGTTATAATTAAAATTACAATTTGGTAACTGATAAGCAAGCTCAGCAAGAATTTTTTTCTTTCATATCGTTATTTATTAACCTATTTTTATATTTTTGGATAAGTTGCTTTTATATTTCAGTTATTTCGAATAGAAAATTTAGAACCACTTTGGATAAATTTCATTGAATTGGATCTCACTTTAAATAAGATAATTCGAATTTCTCACAAGTAATGATTTCTATCTTTCGTTTTCCTCACTTTTTTGCCCTTATATATCCATGTTCCAAGTTTAAGAACATTTAATAAAAAGAAAGCCTCGCAACAACTTTGATTCATTAAGTTTATTGGCAATACACTGGTCTACTGTCTTAAATATGTTAAAATTCGACAATATAAATCAATCAGCTTTTATTAGATTAAGGATAAACAAATAACTTTTAAAAATGTGCTATTCAATGTCAATTTTAATATAAAACATTCTCAATTTTAAAAGGTATAAATTGTGAGAAAATTACTAGCCAAATGGATTCTCAACATATCAATATGGCATGTTAGACTTTGGATAATCATTATAATTGAGCACTGCAGTTCTGAATAAAGAATTTTGATTCATCCAGTAGTAGATTCTTTATTAAATAAGAAGCCAAAGAATGCATCTAATTATACCTTTATTTCTTATCAAAGTTCAGGATGCCATCACAGTTTTTTTATTATCCTTCAGCAATTTCTGAGTATTGTTTTTCTTAATAAATAAGTATCTGTATCATTTTTAAGAGGTAGATAACCGTATGTCGGGTATTCTAATACTTGCAAATTATGCATCACTGAAGACGATAATTTCGGATTATTCAAAAAGAAAAGCACAATGACCACTTTTGCCTTTCCACAACAATCCTAAGCAGTAGAAGTTATATATACCAGCAACATGTATTTGCAGCAGTAAGTCCTACACGGACTTCATGCCAAAAATACCCACCACACTACTACTATTATTATTATAACTAATATTATAGCAACATTCTTCGATTTAAAAACATTAGGAGCATTACAAGTTATTTAGGAGGTTTTATGTCATTTTCTCGAAATATCTTGCGGAAAACCCCTTGAAGGGGAAAAAAAATACGAAATTTTATGAAACAGCAAGCAACACTTGCGACGTAAGTCATTCTGTGCAAGCGCATAACAGTTTGATGGCAGATACAGAAAATCTGCATTGATAAAATGATTTAGAAAATTTCACATATAACATCTTGATATGACGAAGACAATATACAACTACAATACATAGATTACTAAAAAATTCGTAAATTACAAGAATATAGCTATAATTTTGATTCTTGCTCTTATTCCAGGTGGGATGTACACGAATTCGAACCAGGTCGAGATTTTTATAATTGGACTAAGCGTTGTGAAAGCACAGGGGCACAATACAATCCATTCGGGGTTGGAGCCGGAAGACAGTATGAGCGGCATTGCAATCCAGAAAACCCCTTGAGATGCGCTGCTGGAGATTTAACAGGCAAAGGATCACGCCTCAATATAGCCGCAAAGCAGACAAACGATAAAAATATTCGCAACAGGATCTTTTATACAGACGTCCAATTGCCACTGTCCGGACCAGACAAAATTGTGGGTAAGGGGCTAGTTATACACGACGACTACGCTCCACCCCATCGAGGTGATCGACTTGCTTGTTCTGGAATTAGAATCCGGCATCCTGTGAAGGCATCTGTGAGAGGCTGGATCAGTGGTCCGGCCATAGAATCCAATGTATCTGGTGTTATCCAGTTTTCTCAAGAAACGCCGTTCGATATAACTGAAGGAAAAGTGGAATTAAGCGGATTGGCTGGGTTGGCAGGAGGTTATCATGTTCATAAGGTAAAATATTTCGTATTATAAATAGTCTTTCAAAATATTATTCGCTAACCTTAATAGGCATTTTTCTAACATTTAGTTACTAATATTTTTTGTTACAATTAAAATTGGTAATAACGTTGTTTTGTGTTGCTTAGGATAAATAATATTAAACTACTCACCTTTGTCCGATTTCTGTACTCGTCATAATAATAATTGAAAGATTCATATAGTGATTTCATCACTGAATGCGCTACAAATGGTAATATTTAATTTGTAGATATCATTCATTACCTTTAGATTAGAACAAAAGTCTAGGAACGTATTTTTTATTCATAAATTTCAGTTCAAACCCAAAAGAATCAATGACAAATACAGAAAAAAAATGTTTCTGAAAGAACAATACGATTTTATAAAAAAAACTTTTACAACAAAACTTCTGAATTTCTGCAGTCTATTGAAATTGCATAATCGAAGAAATCCTCTAATTTATTAACGAATATTAACTAATGTTCCAGATTATTTCGGAGTATTAAAAAAGTTTGGGCGTCAAAATACTGTATTGCGATATATCTCTAAAAACAAATTTCAATATCAGACTCGACAATGAATAACAGAAAATATGTGGCTTCCTTTGTTTGTGCATAATAACATCAAAGATCTATTTAAAATAATCTTTTTCAATAGTTGTCACTAGTGATTTTCAGTTTTTACTAAAGCCTTGGGCTTTGCCCAAACGGCTAAATTATTTATTTTTATTTATATGGTAATAGTTTAAATCTTTTCAGATTTAAAACCTAAATATATTTAAGAAATAAGTCATATGAATGGAAGAAGAATGAAAAGGAGAAATATATCGCACGAATAAAAGGAAGAAATATGCCACATAAATTTGAGAAATGCCATTCAATAAAGGGATTTAAATTATATCCCTGTATAATTAAATGTTAATTATCTTAAATTTATAAGGTTTAAACTTTTGGTTGGTTGATTTATGTAATTTTTCATCTCATATTTTGACATATTGCAAGATCTTCAAATTACAGGTGGTTTTTCTTTAAATAAAAATTCCAAACTTGGAATCATACAAACACAATTGAAATTAAACATACAAAGGACTATCATACATGACTGCTAAATTTACTAATATGTATTATTCTTTTATTTTCAGTGGTGGGTTCCCATCAGCAAAGAGTTCCCTTGCACTGATGACTCAGTGTCCGGACATTTCAATCCCTTCAACGTAAACGTTTCTCTGGGTCCAGCAGCAGGTGTTGGTTCTAATGACCAATATGAGGCCGGAGACCTCAGCGGGAAGCATGGATCTCTGGATGGTCAAGACAGCTACAGATTGCCTGAATTCCGAGACGCCAACCTGCCCTTACATGGACCTCATAGCATTGTTGGACGCTCAGTAGTCGTTCACAAGAAAGCTAGGAATTTCCGGTGGACCTGTGCTACGATTCAACCAGACTACAAAAAAGATGGTATCCGAGAAGTTATTGGACTGGCATCTTTTCATCGACCTGGCATTTTTGTTGAAGGTTACATCAGGCTGGTAAGCCATTATATTACGCAATATGTATCAAGTCGCTATAAATCAATTAAATACGAAGTAGTTAACGTCATAACATTCATCAGCTGATGTCTTAGCTTTTAAGTTTAAATTCTATTCAATAGCAGAACCTTGGAATGAAATTCCTGAATTTTTGGCAAGAGAACTGCATTTTACGTTGTCCACTAAGTCAGAATCCCTTAAAATAATATTAAATTCCAATTTTTCTTATGCATCAGTAACATATATAAAAATATTACTGATATATAAAAAATTGTCAGCCTACTTTATCTAATTATTAATCTCTTATTATATTAATAATCATAAGAAAGGGTTAAAAGGAAATATAGATGTCTCTGGACCTAGACTTGGAGAACAATATTAGAATATTCCCTTGCATACAATTACTACGTTCTATGCTATAAAGAATAAATTAATGTGTACTGTTTGGATGAGAAACTTTGGGAAATCTTAAGGAGTACTACCAAGACAAATTATTAGTGCGTTTATTCCTGTTTTTGAAGTCAAATATGCCGAAAGAAGGATGAAGGATGGATTGCATTGCTTCAATACATCTTATATACTATATTTGCAATTTAAATACTAATAAGGGTTTTAAAAAATATTTTAATGCAGCTGTCAGATTTTTAGATGAAGTGAAAAAATTTGATGAGATTTATGTTTGGATCTGAATTTTCCTCATTGATTTCAGCGCCAACTGGAGTATGCAGATGGTGGACGAGGCGACACTTGGATTGAAATAGATCTCCGTTATCCTGGAATGCACAACAGAAATATTGTAAGTTTTTTCTTTCCAGTTTCAAGATGCTTTTTTCATATTCAGGGATATGGGGATCTTTTTTCTATTTGTGAAAATATTAACAGAAATTTCTAAAATAATTCGTACAAGAAAGATATTTCTGTTAAAAATGTACCATCTACCGCCATCGTGTTGTCAAAACATATACACCTTGCACAAGTTTATTATAATATGATATTCGCATCTTACGAGCTGAATAACGTGTAATCAAACCTTGTTGGGGCCGATGTACAAGTACTAAGCCAAGGAAGACGAATGATAGGGCATCGATTAGGCTTGACTTTGTTACTTCAAGACCGTAAAAGACAACTTGTGAAAATGCCTGAATAATGAAATGAAAAGAGACCAAATAAGTAAAGGACAACTAAATTAAAGATGTTTTAAATTGTGATTTTTGTTAACTTTTCACAAAATATTTGTAACAAAATTGTAATAATTCATATATTTGCTGTATACTATGCAGTCTAACGTGTCTGAACTAAAACATATAATTGAACGTAATTATTTTGTTCACCCCCCCCCCGCTTCTTTTGCGATTCCCGAAGTATTCCACTAAACATTCATTGCAATTTGTACTTTGTGCATCTTCAATATAAGCTGAATAATAGTGAATTCTTTTTATGAATTTATGAACAAACCCAGTTTATGATTATATCTGATTAGTAAGAAAGCAAAAATGCTGTAAATCAAATTTAAAAAAATTTTAAAATGTCACGAATTTAAAAAAAAAAAAATAGTGAAAATTAGCTTGAAATTATTATTCCATTTAAGCAAAGGAAGATAAATTGATAAATGTAACAAATAGATAAATAAATAAAATAAAAGTAATCACTTACTCTTTATTTATTCCAAATTATAGTAACAATAAAGAGTATGAAAAAAAAATATTATTTAATGTTGTTGCAATATACGTGTATGTAACGGCAGTTGCTAAAACCATGAAAAACATTTTTGTAAAATATAAATGTTTTGAAAAATTTATTAAAATTGGAGAAAATGATAAAGAAATAAAAACCTTTTTATATAATTGAAAAGCTTTTCTTTCGTGCAGTTATGTGTTCGAAAGTCATTGAAAACAAACACAAAAATTTCGTTTAATTTTCAAAAAAAATTTTAATAAAATTTTGAGAAAGGCCCCCTTCCTCCCCCTTCTTAATAATACTAAAATGTGTTTTGTCTGAAGTAGTAGTTCAGTGCCAAATTCGGTAGTCTTAGGTCCAACGATGAGTTCTGTAGAAAGTTTCGAACGATTTTTGCATGATGCGTGCAGCAGCTAGAAAATTACAAATGATATGCAGCTTACAAACATTATTGTATTAATAACACTAAGTTTCCTATGAGTCTGGGATACATTTAATGATCGCTTCAATTCTCATTTTCAGACACACGGCCACGAGTGGGCTGTTTACGTTAATCAAGTAGCTCACGATGCAGTGGAGAAAGTGGAATCCTCCAGATGCATATCCTCAGGATTCAGATGGAATCCGTACATTGTAAAATCTGATGACGTAAGTACTAAAATAATCATGCAGTTCTTTTAACACATTAACAGTCATGAAATACAATGGTGATTAGACCAGTGCTAATAGATACGGTGGTCTTTATAAGAGTGTCAGTTATAAATTAAATATGCAATGTAAATTCTACAAAATATTGGGTGGTACTTGCATATATTAACCGTATGCCGGGCATTAATCTTCAAAAAACAAAAATGACCAAAGATTTCGCAATTATCAGCAAGCTATGGCCGCCAAGGACATGTATTTAATACTTAATTATCTATTTGATTTTCAGATAATCGGTTAAGTTTTTCTTTTAAAATCATATCGTTACAGAAATTAGCAATATATAACTAATCAATAGTAAAGTTAAGAATGGAAATTTATCATGCATTTATTATGCAGCGTGTGAAGTTTTGAAAATGGAAAGTAATGGAAATTATTAATTTCTGTCTAGCATCTTATCTGAAAGATAAATCGCATATTTTCATTACCTGTAGATAATATTGTGAAAATAAGTGGTCGTAATAACAACAATGATAAAAATTTCAAAATATTCGTCACTGGCACGTTCTGCAGCATTCTCTATTTACTCAACAAAAATGTAGATACAACAACAGCAAAGCTAATGACTGAATCGAATTACGAAGTATTTAGATAAAAAGAAAACACTGAATAAATCACAATAATTCCAACCTCTAGATGAATGCTAAAAATAAACTTGCAACGATTATTCTCAAACGCTAATAGTATCACATTTCTACTTCCCTGTGCAACGTTTATATTCCCTATCGACTCTAGGTAAATTACAATTTTCATGCTTCTTATACCTCTATTGCAATATTCTGAAAATACATCTGCACGTTGAGATTCCTGTATTTTATTCAGGATGTTATTTTATTTATTTAAATTACCCCACTAATTGTTCTATCATTATTTAATGAGTTGTACCGACATCGAGATGGTATTAAGGAATACAATTGCCACGCAAATTTATTTTTGAACAGCCTATGTACTATTAATGGAGGCCATAAGAATGTATCACAAGTAGCTAGGTTTTCGTCTTTTTCAGAGTACTAGTCGCTTTCGAAGACCACTTATTAGCCACCATATTAATAGTATTAATTTAATTTTACACCAAACAATTTATAAAGAACCTTATCTTATCGCAAAAGAAGAAAATGACATTTTTAATTATACTTGTACAATAATTATAAAGCATTCTGATTGGTTAGCTATGCAAGTAAATGGCGAAATAGTTTTAGTTATTGTGGTTGGGAGATGCATAAAGATTTTATTTTCAAGATGGAGAGGAAGGGAAGAGCAACTATTAATGACGTATCAAGGCACTTATAAAATTAAGAGAATATAAGATTTTATTTTAATTCAGAAAATTCGACAAAAAAGTACGGTAGTTCCATTTTTTCTTGTAGAGAATGTACAGTGAAATAGTGTTTTTGAGACTTCACTTGAAAATATGGGTTTCGAAGAGGGAGAGGAACAAGCAATCGTTGAGACGTATCTGGGAGTCACGAGCTTTTATAAGAAAAAAATTAGTAATTGGAACTGAGAAGTTAGTTCCTTAGTATTTCTTCATATTCTGATAATAAATCATTAATAGGCCAATTTAATGTAATTAATTGGATTCAACAGATCGGTACAAGCACGCGAGTACACAGCCAATACCACAGATCTAATAGAAAGGTGAGGGGAATGCTTTACGGTTATGAAACGAAAGTTAATTCACTGGATCAATCGCATAATGAAGTAAATCGTATTCTTCAAATTTTGACAAAAACTATTGTTTGAACATTTTTGTTCACGAATATTAAACCAAACCGGAGGTTGTTCCATTCAAAAACTCTTTTGGCCACTTAAAATTTTAATTCATATTTAAAAAGTAAGTTAAAAAAATAACGGAAAAGTTAGTTTGGAAAGGAATATAGAGCGCAGAATTGTATTTTGAAAACTGCAATGGTGTTTTTCATGTTTCACTTTCTCTTTGTTCTCAATGGTGTTAAACCGCAAAGATCTAGATTTTCTTGTCTTATGAGCTTTAGCTTTCTGATTCACAAAAACGGTTTTTTTTGTTTTTGAATTAAATGTTTTAGTCT
The DNA here is from genome assembly GCF_947563725.1 of Argiope bruennichi. Classification (NCBI taxonomy): domain Eukaryota; kingdom Metazoa; phylum Arthropoda; class Arachnida; order Araneae; family Araneidae; genus Argiope; species Argiope bruennichi. The sequence goes on from NC_079154.1 coordinate 67,429,768, forward strand.
GCACGTAAAATTTAGCAATAGAATGCGAAGATCAGTATCTATTCCAGCCAGTATAAATTTCTCTTACCTCTGCGGTTTCTTCGGAATTCGGACCAAAAAATTATAAACTGCTCTGAGAGTTTAATCGTATTACTCTCAATAAAAAAACTTGATAAAAGCTTTTATTTTCAAAATTTCGTAAACTAAAATTTGCATATATTTCTTTTTTATTTTGAAATACTAAAAGTTATATATAATGGATTCTTTAGCTGAATGAATATCATGAAACGGATGAAGAACAAAATTTATATTCACAATCTTAGGATTAGTCGGACATATGGAACTGGTGCATATCATATTTACCATTCGGATTTATCATCCCCACTCGATGTTAGATCTAATTCTGAAAAGCAGAATAAGAGAGTTAGAGTACTGACCATGAATCCCCATTTCTTCAACTTCAAAACAAATGTTAATTGTTTAACCTTGTTAGTTAAGTGATTTCTTTTCCATAGTCACTATCGGATGATGCACTGCATGATCTTTCATTGCTCAATTAATTCTTAGATTTCTATACCGGAAAATGTTTCGCCGTCATTTGCTTTTGCAATTTCTAAGATTTTTTTTTTTTGGACTTTGTTCCCAATGATGCTCTATAACGTACTGCGCATGAATGAAAAGTGCTAGAAATTCCAAATAAAATTACGCATATAATAAGTTTGGTTTAAAAAAAAATAGTCGAAAAATGGAAATACTTCAAAAGACATTAATAACTGTTTAAAATGTCCGGTAGGTGATGGTGAATTGATTTACGAAGATTTTAAAATATTTCTTGATTAAATCATGATGTCTTTAGAATCCAAATAATTCGTTTTCATAAAAATTTGGAGTTTTTAAAACTAAGTAGACGTTATATACATTTTTAGATTCACGAAATTTTAAAGTAAAAATAGAGTATCTTTTATATTTTGGAACACCATTTCTGATATTTTTAAGCTAACTAGTGACCCAATATAGTCTAGCTGTGTATGCATTAAAAATGAAATTTTAAAAATGTATGTTCCAATGGGCGAAAAATATTGATAAAAAATTGAAGTTATCAAATTTAAAGGTCTGATAATAATGAAGATTCAGTTTGAACTGAATTTCTAAGCAGTTTCTTTTCACTTCGAGATATGTACTATTTTATCTTTTAAGCCATTTTTTTTTTATTATTAATCTTGGAAATATTCAGATCAAAATCGTAATGTTGTAGTTGTACTATAAATGTTGTATTTAATTTATAATATTTCATTCACTTTTAACATTAGCTGCAGGAAAACCACTAATGATTTCGTAAAAATCATTTCCATCAAATTTAGCTTTCGCTCAATCTAATAACATGACGCCATTAAAAGAATGCGACTTAGAATGGGTTCTAAATAATGAAATTCTACACTTAATATTTGTCTTTGGCTGTTGATTCATTTATGTTCTAAATATGAAATAAATGTTTGTACTGCAGGATCTTTACAAATCCGAATGTAACCTTGAAAATCCATACCGATGCGAAATGGGCGATTTGTCTGGCAGACACGGACCTCTCCACATTGGATTGGGAAAGAGAGTCTTCACTGATGTCAATCTTCCTCTGGTAGGAAATTATTCAGGTAAGCCAACAAATGCCGATTCTTAGAATAGCTCTGTAAATCGAAAAGTCGATGTTCGAATTCTCTTAACTTATTACATTTTACAACTAACCCACGATATAATAAGAAATGTACAAACTTAGCATACTATTAACTTCAAATATTTGGTAGTATGATTGAGCAGATCTATCAGATTCTGCTTGTTAGTCAATCAGAAAGGTTTCTTGTAATAATTTAACTCAAGAAACACAAATTTCATTAGAATCTGTATATTTCTATGAACTGTGGAAATAGCCATCAATCCAGGAGTGTACAATATATGCAAATCAAAAATTGAAATTGACTTGATAAAGTTTGAGCAATATACCACTTCTTTCTCTGTAAATGAAAGTCTAAATAAGAAATCAAAACTATGAGGTATGAGCATAACATACAAGATATGTAGGATAATAAAGATAGTTGTCTAGCTTAACCATAGAATGTGAATGAATAAAGAAGCGAAATACAATATTCTTTTCTTTTCATAAAATTCAGAACACAATATAAAATTGCTGTAGAAATAATTTCCACATAATAATCGTATTCACATCACTTTATTAGTTATATCCCCACTGTTATGATACAAATGAAACTGTCTAGTATTTATTCAGAAATTTTGTTAATATTTTAAATCTTGCTGAAAAATGGTCTAACTTCCGCCACATTTGCCAAAAAATGTTTTAATTTTCCTTTGACAATGGTATTTGAAGAATTTAAATTGACACTTAAATTGATTTTAACACAGAGAAATCTTTTCTTGTTCTCATAAAAGGTGATGATATCATTTAAGAAATTTAAATTATAGTATTTTACTTTCGTGCGAAAACGATTATTTTTCATGCAGCTCCTTTTTCTCAAAACTATAATTTTTAATTATTACCACAAAATTACAGATTTAATTAAGGTTCAATAAATTCGTAATTAGTCTCGGATCAACTTACTCTCTTTCCGGATCTAGCAACAAAAATTTAAATTCGATCAATCCAATCATTTGATGCTAGAGTAGGTAGAGAAATTAAATATTCTCCTGGTGAAAAATTAACCATAACCACCTGCATTTCTAGGTAATCAATAATTAATAGTTGGGAACAAAATTGTGGAAAGAAAAGACAGATCATGGCAGATGCACCTCTTCCATCATCATCATCATCACCCCACGGATTGACATTTAGAGAAAGAAGAATTAAAATAATAACTTGTATTAAATCACTGAACACATAAAAGCACTTCATAATTTTCATGAATAGCAATCAGATTTAAATTTTAATATTCAATACATTTTTTTGGTTCTATATATTTATTTTATTCACTATTTTTTTCAGTAATGGGACGTTCAATAGTAATCTTTGCAAAAGATGGTTCGAGCAATAAACTGTCTTGTGCTAACATTCTTCCCGACATTCATCTGATTCGTCACGTCACGGTTAAAAAGAATCCAGGATTCACGGTGTAAGTATGAATAACATTCTATAAGGAATACAGGATTAAAATATTCTTTTCAAACATTTTATTCGGAATGTAAATGCAGTTTTGTGCAATTTTGAATAAAAGTTTAGTTACTACTATTTGGATACGAATCTAGGCATCATATTTTATATTCTTCAGCTATAGTCTATATATTTTCTGTAGGTGGTTCAAGGTCACATTTTCTACCTCGTTATTAGTTGTCTGGTATCAATAACGCGGTAGAAAATATGACCTTCAACCGCCTACAGGAAATACAGACTATAGTTTTAGAGCAAATAATGGTTGCGAAATGAAGTCTTGTATTTCTTCAAAGAGGTGAATTTAAATGTTTTGTTTAAATGCTTTAAGTTTTAGTAAATTTAATACAGTTGATAATGTTACTTTATCGATTTACTAAAAAACAGCATTGTTTAATAAAATTAATTGATTATTTAATCTCGTTAAATGCACCTGTTAGTTAATACTGATGTTCTGTAAAAAGCAATAAAATGCTTCATATACTTTTTTTTTCTTTAGAAAATCAAACTATTACAATTTTTTAAGAAACTTCACAAAACATGCTTCCAGTGGACTTCATCGTTAAAAAAAATTTCAAACAAGTAAAAAATATTGAATTTAGAAGTGATAAAAAATGAGCTGTTATTCATCAAATTCAAAATTTAAAAGGGTATAATATTTTTTTGTTCCCAGGATCTTTATATTAATTCGTTCACAATTGTTTTATATAGATATAAGATTGTACCAATATAAAAAGCACAGTACAATAAATACAGTGTCAATATTCTAAGCAGAACAAAATGAAGATAAAATTCCATAATATGATCATTTTACAAGATATGAATACCTGCATTCTTTATAGGGCAAGATTTATGGAGCATATGAGAGACCTTTTGGACACTAAGGATTGGTTGGTGGTGCAAGATACACAATCACAAAGAGAGATTCTGGATGGTCAATGTATCCAGCTAACAGTCCACTTTTACGGTAACATTCTTTTACCGTAAACTTTGCTAATACTCAATAACATTGTAATAGTAAAGATGAATATGTATGTGTGTCTGTGATTTGACACTAAAAAGCACAGACCATCTGACCTAGAGTTCTTAAACTTGGTGTATATAAACTTTAGAAGGTGGGAATAGGCACCTCCATTTTTAAAAAAATGTTGTGATTTTTTTAAAAAATCTTAATGAAAAGTTAAGCGAATTTTGGTAATTTTTATGAAATAACTTTCAAGAATATTAGAGCATAAAAAATATTTTTATATCATCTTAAAATTGAGAAAAAAATTATATTTTCAATGGTTATATAATTTTTATTTTTAATCAATCTTATAATAATATATTTCATGGTAGAAATGAAAACTGACATTTTTTTACCAATATTTTATCCTGGCTCTTTTTCTATTGTTGATTATCGATATTTAAAGATAATCCTTATTTTTCCATACTGAATGGGTTTTGGTATAAGATATGCTTTTTTTTAAAAAATGTGTATCCATCTTTTGATACAGTTGCTTTAACCTGTGATATAACTGGATATATAATATATATATAGGCTGAAACTTAGTGGAATGCATAGTACAAGAACAGAAACGGCATGAGATTATTAAATTAATATGTCATACATCAATCAAAATTAGAAGTTTAAAAATATGTTGTTGTGTAAGCCAAATAGATATATTTAAGACATAGTAACATCAAAATATTTAATAGAAATTTTTAACTGGCATTAATCCTAGCAAACCAACTAGTCTACAAAGGCAGCTTATATATATAATTAAGATATTCTAAGAGTTATTTTAGTCAGTGAACACACTTGCAGAATTCTTCCAGATTATGCCTTTGAGGTAAGAAGAACAGCGTCAATGCGCACCTAATAACGATATTTCAATTTGAAAGTTAATGGTGATTTTAATCTCGGCCTATCTTGTCAAGTTCATGAATTAAAGAATAAAGTCAAAGGAATAATCAAAGAATAAAAGCAAAATGTGGTATCTTTTGATGCTCCAAGTATTTGTCTGATTCAGGCGAAATAAAATCAGAAGGGCTTTTAATGGATATGCCCATATTTGAGTTAAGTTAATAGGAAAATTAACTACAACCAACTTGACCACAGAAAACACATATTAATCAATGTGTGCTTTTGATAATTGAGACCACAGTCAAAGGATAGACTTCATATGTGTCCTTAATATTTTTTTTCCTAAGCCAAGGAATGATTTAATCCACTACACCTCCATGCATGAGAAAAAATTTTAACGAATAAAAAAAAAAAAAAATCTTCTAATTCCTCACTTTACTTTTCTTAGCTTTGAATTAATTTTTTTTTTACAGGCCCCGATGCTCATCGACTTCAAATCGAATTTAGTAATCTCATCAATCTTGGAAGTGTGAAAAAGAGTACACGAGTTGGCATGAAGCTCATTGAAACTTACTACAAACCATGTAGAAATTGTAAGTACAGTCCATTAATGTAATGAATGATATTAGTCCTTCTCAAAATATATAATCACTAAGATGATTATTATGCTTAAGCAATTCTTAAGAACCTATACAAATTTAAAAATTATCAACTATATTTCCTGTCCTCAAGTAAGGATTCATTACTACAACCATTTTTAACCTGCACATCAATCTTTCAACTTCAAGCTAATTATCACTAATATATTTTTGTTTGCTTACATAAATGAGCTGGTTTTTACTTATTTAATAAATAGCTTAAATTGTGTTATTTCTTATGGCACTTGTCATAACAAGCCCTCTGACAAAGTCAGATTTTAAGCTGAGGGAGTGCCTCTTGTTTCAGTAGCCCATCTAATGTCACAACCCTTTTTAGGGGACAGAGCTTAAATCGTATTATTATTATTATTATTATTATTAACTGGATAGCACAAATTGAAAAATCCCATAATTTAGATATTTTTTATTCGATATAGATATTTAAAAAAAAGTGAAAACTGAACTGCATTTTTTCTTCATAAAACTACACATACTTAACTAGAAAAACTGTAAGAAGATATGAATTTTTATGCATAACTAATTAAAATATTAGCATATTCAAGAGTAAAATCCATAAACTAAGCTATTCATGATTAAAAATATCCAGAATTATTTTAATCATTAGAAAAAGAATATGCTGCTGCATTCAGAATTCTATAATGGTATCTTGCGCGATGAAAATTTTACAATTTCTTAACATGCCTGATGTTAAATGAAATACATAAATATTAGATAAAACTTATACAAAGAATAAATATAAATTAACAAAACAAAATTTAAAATACATTTATAAAAATAGAACTAATAATTTTAAAATCAGTGGTAATAAGTTGTTTCTCACTATGTAAGGCTATGAAGTTCACATCTCAGGATATTTTAGCTGTTCAAAGTATTTCAAAACTAAAATAACTATTTCAATATAAAATAAGTAAACTAAATAAATATTTCATAAACAAAAATAACTATTTTCCTTGTATTTGCCATAAGAAGATAACTGATTGAAACATAAAAACATGCACAAAGAATAAACATTGATATTTAATACCATAGTAGTCTACTTATGTCAGAGATCATCAGGATTTGCCTCTTATTTTAGTGATTCTTATGTTCACTTTACAATGATTTTTCACTCACTTTTTATTATCTTACAGATATAAATTTAAGCCTTTAAAATGCTTATATATACAGAAAACATCTAGGAAAACTTATTTAAGTATAAAGAAAATATTTTAGACAAAAAAGAACGAAAACTATAAGATACTAAATTTTTTGTATATATTATATTAAATATTCTAGCAGCAAATGCAAAATGAATTATATAGAAATTGTGCCATAATAAAGTATTTTTCTTAAGAAATTGAATACTATTAATTATATTAACATAATTTTAATGTTTTTCCTTTCAGTGAATGATGTAGATTCATCAGTTGCTTTTCAAGCATCTCAGCTCCTTGTTCTAATAAGCATCACTGTATTAACAATTTTGCAGTATCGCACTAGTTTGTAAAAAGAGTAAATAAATTTGGTGATAAAGACCAAAACCTGAACTTGTAAATACAAATGAACTTTTATTAAAAGTGAAACTCAGGCATAGAAGACCAAAGCCAAAAATTTTATGGGAGATATTTTTATTTGGGTGTGCTTTTGTAAATATCTCATTAAAAATGCATTTGTTAATTATTGACATTTTCATTATATTGCACTTAATATATATGTATTTTGTTACTCAAATATGTCATTTAATTTGTATTTTGTTATTCAAGTATGTCATGCATGTATTATAAATGTGCTGTAACATATGAATTTTTAAGCAAAGTTTTATAATAAATTTGATTTTTCACTTTTCATCTGGTAGAAATGGTTTCAAAAATATAATTCATTGATAAAACTAATTTTTTTTTATTAAATATAAATGCTTCCACAGAGTGAGAGAAAAAGTTTTAATTAGTATCAGTGACTCTCTCGCTAAAAGGCATTTCAGATATGAGGATGTGAAGTTACCATTATGGTTGTTGATGACGAGGATGGCAAGTTCTCCACACCACACCAGCGGGAGGATGTTTGGCCCAGTCGGATTTAATGTGCAACAGACCTGCTTACACGATGGAATTGGATCACAAACATGAAACTCTCTGGTTTCGAATCCGAGACCTTACCACCGCGACCCATGTATCATCCAGAAATAAGTCATTTAGTTTATTATACTTACTAAAACTAAATGTTTTAAAGAAACTATTGTAAGATATGTAAAAAAAAAAAGTGCTAGAAAACCAAGACTCTAGCCAAAATAGATTTTTTTTTAATAGTTGGAATAAATAGGCATGAAACATATTTTATTGCTTTTATATCCAAGTATGTATCGGCACTTAAAATTACAAAATACAAGAACTCATTGAGCATGACTTAATGTGGCATTTATTTTCTTATATACTTATACCACTTTATCTGATATACAAAAAATTGAATATTGAAAAATTAATATCAATTTTGCTTTCAGTGACATTAATTTTTTTTAAATTTAAAAAAGTGTTCAGTTTTATATTTGATAAATATTAGTCAACTTCTAAAATGGACTATGTCATGAACAAACAGTATTGGAATTTTGCTTTTCTAAGAAATTTCTACTTAATTCTTTAAAGGGCTATTTTTTCCTAATAACCTGAATCCAAAAGAAACTTTAGTTTAAGAAATGAATATGCATTGACTTAAATAACTAAATAATGAATCAAAACACTTTTTAAGGAAAGAAACTGAAATACATGACTTTCTTAATGAAAAATTTGGTTAGTGTTTATTTCAACTTTCTCTTTAGTGACAATATTAGGCTCAATACTCTCTCAAAATGAGACTAATTAACTGGAAATTTCATTGCTAATACATTGTGAAATCAAAATGTTCATTAATAATATAAAAATAGTTAAGCAATGTAACTTTAATTGGAGGGGTCCAAATAGCTTATCTTAGACATATAAAAATTGATGAACTAGGTGGTAAATATACTGCAAACTTTAAAAGGCTTAAATAGAGCCAACTTTCTTTATAAAGGGGCCTGGAAGTACAAGAAACCATTTAGAGCCCTAATTTTCTGTGAAGAAAAAAAAAAAAAAAAAAAAAAATACAAACGCAAATATATATTGTTATTGTATGTTTATTTAATGTTATTTAATGTTTTTTTCATAATAATTACTTCAGAGAAATTAGAATTTTTTACAATTTCTTTTTCAATGCTTAACATAGCAAATACATTTAAGCATCCTACACTCATACTGGACCACACATTTCTTTATTGATTTTAATTTTAATTTGCTGAAAGAGCATTTGCTATAATAACTGGCAAGGTAAAAAAAAGTTTTAACACAGTTAATATATTGTCTGGTAGGTACTCTAGTGTGGAACTCAATGACACATACAAGAAGTAGAGCTAAACCAATTTATTAACAAACTCGGAACACGGTAACTGGCAGATCTCCTGCTTTTATACTAGCAGAAAAAGTTCCAGAATACTTTTCTGGTGACAGTAAGAAAAGTCCAGAACACTTTCTAGTAAACTAAAGAAATGTCCAGAATCTTCTGGAACATGAAATAAAGAAAAACATAAAATCAAGGAGTTAAATATTTACACAAACTGTGAATCGCATTGTCTCTAGTGGGATTCGAACGTTCGATCTCTTGATTAAGAGACCAGTGCTATGACCATTCAGCCATGGAGAGTCAACTTCCTCTTTTCAATGCAGCAATATTTTGGAATAATTCATTATAATTATTATTTAGTACGTACAGCAGTATACCTTGTGCGTTAGTTACATCCCTTTTATTCGAAATCAAATCCTTTAGCAAGCAAATTCCTTGGATTAGATTTACATTTATAAAGTTCCTGGAACATTTTTTCTAATTCCTGCTTTTTTTTTTAAATCTATTTTCTATCTGTACAATAGTAGTATCAATGCTAAAAATAACAACTATCCTCTACCAGGTTTTCTATAACTTCATCTTCTGCTATTTCGAAATATAATATTTTTTCTTTTTCAAATTTGTTTTTCAGGAAAATGTTCTGAAATATTGAAATTGCAAGCTATCTCTTTTGCTTCCTCTAAAACTGTGTTAAATTTTGGATTTCATTTTTAATTTTATTGACCAAATTCAATTAATCAAGAACAATTGTTTTTGCTTGAAATAGTTTATTGATAGTGTTAATTTTAGACAATATTAGAAACCATACTATTAAACATAAGATAAATGGCAATTCTTGTATTGAATACTAGACTTTCTGCTTCAGAACCACTGTAGTATTGTTATTAGCATCAATAAGTTCTTCTAAGGCATTACAAGTTTGTTCAAACTGTGCATAAACCGCTTTAACCAAATCTGTTTTTGCTCCCCAACGAGTGTCGTATAATGTTTTAAGAGTAATATTTAAATGTTTTTTGTAAAATTTCCCATTTTTGTAGATTTAGAAAATAAGCAATATAAACGTTGCAATATCAAAAAAGAATTACAGTATATTCTGCTGGAAGCAGCATCACAAATTTATAAATTAAAAGAATGTGATGGGCAAGGCACAAAAATTGCATGAAGATTTAGAGCAATTATTCTAGATTGTACATCTTTGTATTTCCCTTTCATGTTGCTACTGCTACCATTGCAGTATGCAATGTCTCGACAATTCATTCTTATACAATATCTAAATCAAGGTCACTTAATATTTTCAATGGAATTTTTGCCTGTCTTTCTTCAGTTACTTAAACTTTTCTCATCAAAATTTACATACCTAATAATGACTGAAGTTTGTTCTTTTTAGGGAATATCAGGAGTATTTGAATACTATAGTAAATAACTGCTTTCACATCATTTTAATTCTTAATCGTGTTGGCCCCTGGCACGTAGCATCCATTGCACCCTTCAGATGGCCAACCCTATGTTTAAATTAGTATTTTAACAATTTGCTATAGAAAAAACAACCAATTCTAATTTTTTAAATTAAGTTTTATGGCAACATCTACTGAGCACAGATAAAATGTAATCCTGGGTAGTAAAAATATTAATTCAAACAACTGATTATATTAAGGGATAAAAAAATTCTATCATACAAAGAGATTCCTAATATTTGGAACATTCTGGGCTTACATTACCCTTTATCCTGTACTTCATCAAATACAGGTAACAAGAAATCTTTTGGTATTCTGGCAAATAGTATACCATTTTGCTGAAAATGTTTGAAGTAGAAATGAGCATAAAATTGAAAAATGAAAACAAAGCATAAAATTTCAATGTCATATTCAACGTAGCTTAGCTCTTTGGATTTAACTAGAACATCTCGCTTAAAAAATATAAGCCCATCTTTTTTCTAATTTTAAATTAAATATTATTTAAATTAATTATTCAATTTATGCTCAGAATGAATTTTTAAAATATTCCATGGATAAAAGTAATTAGTTTTTTGTATAAATTTTTTTAAAGATTTCAAAACAATTTATTAAGTTGGAAATGATCCCATCAACAACGATTTCCTACTTTAATATTTTTCCTTTCAACCTTGTATTCAGTTCCCTTTTATCAAATAAAAATAGATAACAAAACAGCACAATGCACTATTATTCACTTTAATTTAAAATTTAGATGCATTATATACAAAGAAGTAAGGTGTTTTTCTTCTCTATCAAAAAATATAACAATAGAATACTAAGATGCAGCTTTAACAACTCCCACCATTGCAGGGCGAACGACTCGATCATGCAATCGATAACCCACTTTGGTCACAGTTCCTACTGTTCCAGGTTCTTTAGATGCATCCACCTGCTCAAACAGGGCCTCATGAAGGTTAGGGTTGAACTTCTCACCAATTGGATTGATCTTTGTAACACCATGTCGTTTAAATACACTAAGTAATTGAGCTTCAGTCATCTGCAAGCCTTGGAAAAGGCCCTTTAGATGAGGGTTGTCTGATTCCAGAGCTTCTTTAGGTATGGATTCAGTAGCTTTTCCTAATACATCAGCCACTTCAACAAGGTCTTTCACAAATCCTTGAATCCCATACTGCTTAGCATCGTTTATTTCACGCCGCATTCTATTCCTGATGTTTTCATTATCAGCAAGAGCTCTCATATACTTGTCCTATTAGAAAGAACATACTTAAATAGCAATCATAATAAAATCAAATATGCAAACCCCAGAACTTTAAACATTATTTTACTTTTACACACTAGCATTTAAATGAAAACTGTAGACTACTATTTAAATCATTGATGATTAACTCCTGAAATATTAAAATGAAGAATGTCTGAACATTTTTTCAAAAGGGGAAAAAAGTCAGTTACTTATTTTTTATAACTGAAGATTTGAAAAGAAAATTATTGCAAGAATGGAGGATTATACTGTATAGTGAATTGATAATAATTCGAATATACAACATCGACTGCAATCAACCAGAATGTCTTGTATTTTGGAAAGGATGTTCCCTGCCTTTTCATGAACCAGTTTAGAAGAATTTATACTCAAGTATCTGCTGCAGTAAAATTGAAAGAACACCCAAAATTCTATACCAAATTATATATTTTTTAAAAAAATCCACTCGGCCAGCTGAAAGGCAAAGACAGATTAATTTTCATTTAAATTATTATTTTCAAATTCCTTTCAATCCTTACACGAACACTAACGGGTATAGTCTTCTTGAAGCGTTCTTGCATATCCTCCAATTAATTTCTCCCCTTCCCCCATGCGCTCTTCCTGCATAAAATTGTGGACCTTGGATAAGGCTATGAATATATCGCATGGCTTTCATTATCACCAGATCTGGTGATAGCTATTAAATATAGATTTTTGACAAGAATCTAGCATTTTTACATAATCTATTTTGATCTATGTAATAATAATATACATAATCTATGTTTGGGAGGCATTTTGCAGACCGATTCACACCAAAATTTGGCATGAAAGTACAATCATATTGACAAGGCAAAATAATAAATTTCACTGATTTAAGACATAGTGCTTATGAATTATTGCATTTACATGCATGAGAAAAAAAAGGTCTGTCAAACTGTTGACCAAAATATGGACAACTTTTCGACTAATTTGGTTCAAAATTTGATACAAGTCTCCATTTCAGATACTAAACTTGTCTACCATATATAATTTACACTACAAAACTGTGTGTTCCATCAGTTGAACAGACAAACTGGCTCTGAATAAATTTTGCTCAACATTTGACAGAAATCTACAAATCTAATGATCTGATCTGTAAATGAAATTTCCCTTGTCTACTCCAAAGTATTGTTGAATTATCTTTGTTACAGACAGATGGCCATAATGCCAAACATATATTTTTCGGACTCAAAGACATCCAAAACAAAGAGTTTCTTCAAAATCCTGAGTTCAATTTTTTTGATGATTACAATAACTTTTGTATATGTCATATATGATAAAGTAAAAATATAAAATTGCTATTGAAGCAATCATTGGTAATGCTTATAATGCCTACGAACAATTCAGTATTTATTGCAAAATAAATAATATCAATATACAAATAGTATAAAAATCTAGGCTCATAACAATATTATATCATTGAAAAATTTCCAAGGTTTCAAGAAAGTGCCAAAAGTTTGTATTAGTTAGAAAGAACTCAAAGTTTATCTATGCATTTTAAAACCTATTTGAAGAATTTAATGATCGTTTGCAAATATTCTTCTAGAAATAATTGCAAACAATAAAATTTTATAATAAAAGGCTTGAATTTTTTTTTTTTTTTTTTTAAGGTTCAAACAAAAAGTTTGAAGTTTCATTTATATTGGAGGGGAAAAAAAACTGCCTTTCCCAACTAATATTAGAATTAAGATCTTATTTTAACGTTATAATACTCCAATAATTATTAATTATAGTAAAAAGAGTTTTTTTTAGATATTAATGACATTTTATAAAAGTGTTTCTAAACTTAAAGCTCATAAGGTTAATTTTAGGGACATCGATTCTGAACAAGATTTCTAACTATGAGAAAACTTAAGAATAGCACCCTCTGGATTTCTATAAAAATTTTCAACAGTCAAATTTTATCTTTAAAAATAAAATGAATACATGAATCAAACAATAATCAAGGTAAAATAAAACATGTTACAACTTGTTCCATCACAGTTTTTTTTTTTTTATCTTTGTTAATAAAAAATATTGCCATTAGAAAATAAAAGTTTTTTTTTTTTTGTAATTTAATACAAAGCAAAATAAATAAGTAAATATATTGTTGTTAAAGAAACATATGTTCCACCTGTTTCAGTTCGGCACTAACTGTACTAATATAATAGGAAATAGAATAATCATATCTAATAAAAATTCCAAGGTTTTTTTTTTTAATAAGTGTAAAGTACATGTTATAACTAGTCCTCAATTAAAATATTTTCATTACATATCTACAGTGACTTCATTACGTTACAGTTAGTAGTATTTAATATATATATATATATATATATATATATATATATATATATATATATATATATATATATATATATATATATATATATAGGATAAATCTACAAGTTTTAATACTTAAATTAGCTTATTATAATTTATAACTTATTAGAAATTTTGCTATCAAACATTATTATTCAATTTTCTCATTAGTACTTTTTGTAACACATTAAATTTTGTTTATTCAATTTAAGCAAATCTCTAATATTTTTCTATAAGGTGATCAAATTCTAATATTCTTTTCTTAATACTTAATGAAAAATTCCAAAAAGACTTAAAATCAATGGGTTCAAAACAAAGGGTGCATGGTAAAACAGTTTGACAGCTCTAATAATAAAAAAATTTTTAAAAAATGCTTTATTCACACAAGAGTATGAATACACAGGCAACAAAACTCAAGTGAAGCATATAACATAAAGAGCACTTGCAGAAAACAAAATGCAAGCAGTAAAACAATAATAAACAGCAAAAAGCACTCAGAAGGAGAATTTGCTGAACTCAAAAAACTAACTCCAGCTCAGACTTTCGACCATTTATAGCTTCCGAAGAAAGGCAGAAGGTTCCATAAAGATCATTATAAATAATAATTTAATGGACATATTGTAAAAATTCCTGGAGATTGCAGAACTTTCCATTTTGTCACGAAAGTAACCAAGTTTGTTGCCAGCCCCAAGAGTCAATGATCCTACATCTGCTTAACATATAATAGATCTCCCAAACTGTCTTTCTTACAATGGAACCAGCTAAGCTTGGAAGTAACATTACCAATTTGTAACAATATCATTGACAACATCTTTGGCCCTCTGTTATCAAGAATATGTAATATTTTATATGAACAAATATTGTTAATATTCTCAATCTTTAGTGATGTTCACTGCTTTATTGTTAGTTTTGCAAGCATTCACCCATTCAAAATAATCACTTCTAAAAGTTGATTGTGAATTAAAAGCACATTTTCTTGGCATATATCAAAAAAGTTCTTTTTAAACAAAATTCACTTTCATTAGAAATACTTAATTTATAAGGAAAAACATTGAAATATAATAACAGATGGTCTATAAAGTAATAACCATGTACAAAAAGCAACTACAAGCTAAAGTCATTTAAAATGAGACATACACAATTTCTGAGAATACATGAAATTACACTTGAAAGGACCCACCCCCACCCAGCAATGTAAAATGAGACAAAAGGAGTGTCAAGACAATGAAAAGTAAATATTTTTTCTCAATATTTTTATTTCATTTTGAATCTTTTGCACTGACCTTTAGAAGCACTTTCAGCTGAGATGAAAGATCAAACAGAAAAGGATTTTTTAATTTTTGCTGGGGGGGGGGGGAGGGAAGTACCTGGGTAGAATATAAGCATTTTAAGATTTTTATGTATAAATTATTAAAAATAAACAGTTTTTAAGAACTTTCAACGACAACACATCCTGTTCATATTAAATAATGTAAAAGGTTTTTCAAAGCCACCAAACAAGTGATTATCTTTTAAGGATACAAAATTATTCCCAAGAAAGAAATTGAAATAATAATAAATAAGAATATAATTAAAATTCATGAGTAACAAAAAGTATCCATTTGAACCGATTAATTGTGCAACCTACACAATAGGCATCAGAGAAGTTTTTCCCCCTTCTCTTCTTTTCATTTACTTGCACTTAAATATTCCCTTCTTTTACTTACTGTTAATAATTTTACTTTCAAGCAAAAAGATTCTATTTTTTTAAATCTACTTATCTACTACTATTATAGTAAATCTTTAAATTGTAAGTAAGTCTAGAAAATGAAATTTTAGGAGACAGAAATGGACAACAATAAAGCTTACATTTAAAACTTTGATATCCTCTGCCAATTTTTCCTTTTCTTGAAGAAGTTCTTTTTCTTTAGGTGAAATTTCATCTTTCATATTCTGGTTACTTTGCTCACCTTCACTGTTAGCTGCTTTTTCTGCAGATTGATCACTGGCAGCAGCAGATGTTGAAGAAAACCTATTACTGCATTGTTTCCTATAGAAAAAACACTAAACTAAAGCTTTCCCGAATAAAAATTCTTTGAAGGAAGTACTTTCTAATTTCTTTTTTTATGCAAAAATGCTTATTAATAATAAAATTTTAATAAAATATTATGAAATTATATTATTACTTTTTTAGCAAATAATTCATACAGAAAAATTAGAATACATTTAAGAAATCAACTTCAGAAAGATCTTCTTGACAACTTTTACTTTTCACAGAATATGGTTACATTAATAACTTAAGAATTAATTATTATTATCATTATTATTTTAATTTGCACGTATGTCAAGCAAACTCATGTTACGCCTTTAAGCAGTTAATATGACCAGTTTAGATAAACTTGAAAAATATATAAATTTATGTCTCTTTACCTTTCATTCCTTTAAAAAGCTCAATATTAATCTACATTATCAGTAATATTTTTACAGGTATTCTCCCCACCCAATGCTCTCCTTTCCTGATCAGTTCAGAAAACTAGGTTACTTTATTTAAAAATAGATTAGGTAAGCATTAAAAAGAGAAACACTTCCTAACAGTAAATGTGTGCACAAAGCTCCCATCGTTATTAAACGGGGGAAAAAATTCAAGACTTTAGAAAATTAAAAATTGACATATTTTAGATATAAAAAATGCAAATGACATTTTAAAATAAAACATTGTCCCTATGAATGCTCTGCTTCAAAATGCTTATGAGAGAACTCTAAGGACAACACCATTAAAGTGTTGTAATTATGATCATCCTGCAGTTAAGAAATCAAGACTTACAGTTCAAAGTGGGTTTTGAGATCACAATGCTTCTTGCTGTTGCTACTTCTGATGAATTATAAACATTAACCTTTCACTACTAATCCAGTTGAAAAAGTCCTATATTAATGGGCTGTTTTGGGAACAGTTTCTTTTTGAAAAAAGTGTTAAGGATGTAAAGCAAAGATGCGATTACCAAAGATGCCCCTGTTTTACGTTCTGAATTCTTCATTTGAAAAGGAAATCGAACACAAAAGGGCCTATTAGTACAGATCTTATGCAAGTGAGTTGGTTTGGATTAGTAACGATAGAATTACTGATACACATCAGGAAAATACAGTCAATGGTCAATGTATACTATTTTGCCACATCTTGATGAATTTTGATAACATACAGACTAAAAATATCTCCATTTATAAACAATGCTCAAAATAATTTTAGCATTTAATCATCCTACGAGTAAAAAAATTAATGAAAGTTGAAACCATCCATTGAAATAAATAAAATCTTTCAAATCCAGTTTTTCTGCAAAATTGCAAAAGTCTGATAAAATATTTTTGGCTAAAAAAAGTTCCATGAAAGTTGAAGCAAAATATCTAATTTCAAACTCCTTGTTTTACTTCCTATTCTAAAACCAAATCTGTTTTTTTTTTTAAACTTAAATTTGTCTATGGAAGAAATTTTTAACACTGTAGCCATTTTAGAGCAATTCTCTAAACATTTCAAAAACCATTTCAGTTCTGTTTCTAAGCATTCTGAAGACACAATGAATGATTTAATAGTATCTACGTGTTTTGGTCTGAAAAAATTCCTAGGTGATAACCCTGCTCACTCTTGGTTTATGAGTGATAGAATTCTCATAACATCCATTTTCTGTCGGTGGAATTTTCGAAGCAATGATCTTCTTTCCACTATAAAAAATAATAACTTGATATATATTTTGTCTCTTTTTCAAAGGCCAAAAGATATACCAAGCACTTTCCCAGGACCTTTGATAAAGCAAAATAAAACTCAAGAGTTTCAAAAACTGTGAAAAAACTTTTGTATCTTCTGATAGTAAATATAACAAATATCTATCACATCATTCAATTGGCAATTATTAATTCAAATTTTTGACTAAAAAAATAAATGTTTTTAAAGTGATAAAGCATTCTAAGATAATGCAGAGTAATGCATATAGTATTATGAAAGATCAATAACAATCTTTGGTTACAAACTTTAAAATGATTAAAAATTCACGACAGTCACAAAGCTATCTTTATTCAGATTAATTGACTATACTACACAGATTTAAAGACTTTTCAATAAAAAATGTAAGAAGTAGAGCACAGGAAACAATCATACTTAGGGTGCAAATGCATAAAAATTTCCAATTCATACTTTTTTTAATTATTTCATTTCACAAAGCACAGTTTAAGAAAATTAAACTAAATCAAAAATAAATAAAATTACATGTACTATTTAGTTATGTAATAAACTTATACCAAAATAAAAAAGAAAAAGAAATTAAAAATATATTCAGTTAACAGTACATACTTATGATTTTAAGAAGCAATGTTATAACTGTCATTGTGTTAAATATTATCGCTTATATGGCTAAAAACAATTTTAAAGGTATTTTTATATTAAAGATAGCACACTACATTGCTTAAAAAAGAATATGCAAATTTATTTCCAGTATCTACAGGGGTGTTTGTGGGACCCCAAAAAATCCCCTGAAACTTTTACGGACTTACTACCGACATTTTGGAGTTTCGAGAAGGGGGGGGGGGAGAAATGAAAAATTACGATTATGAAGTATTGAATGACCTAATTATAAAAGTTCAATGAATTACTTTTTTTGCAAAATTAAGACCTTTGAACCCAGGTCACGTGATCGCACATCTGGTCGAACGAAGTCTGTCCCTTTTTTTTCTGCCGCGCCTACTTGCCGAAAAGAATCCAGAAGAGAATGTCCGAGAATCGGGGGAATGAGTCATAACTCGCAATAAGGAAAGAACAAAAAAGAAGTTTTTTCCCCCTTTTCACGCATTATCACTGCCTTTGGAGAAAGAAAGGAAAAGTTTTCCCCACACACACTGACCTTGCGTTTTCTGCTTTCAAAGCAAACAAAATTACCCAGATCAAAATAAATAATTCATTATTATTCCTACTTCCTTTTGAACGACGATCCCCGGAATTTCCGGGTATCGAAGTTCAAAATCCCCGGAATTCCGGGGTTTCCCCGGAGCACAAACACCCCTGATCTATCATTGTTACCAAATCTTTATGATAACATACATCATATAAAACAGAAAATCTAAGGAATCAGTGATTTAATTATATCTCATAAAGTCCTTGTTGCACCTTTTAAAGATTTGAATCAATAATTTAAAAAACATGAAAATTAATAATTTTAGAATTAAATTTTTTAAATTTTTCTTCAGTTTAAATATATATTTAGTAGCCACAAGCCAAATTCAGACACTACAGGGAAAAAAAACTTTCTAAATATTTTAAATAAAGTGATTTAGAAAAACATGAAAAGTTTTTTAACAGTGAATTTATTGTATAGCTAAAAACAAAACCAAATATTGTCAATTCATAAATTATAATTAACAATTTAGACATTAAATTAAAATTTGTGGAAGAGAGTCCATATGCCAAAATTAGACATCTCACATTTCAGCTGCAAATAATCGCAACTTTGGGTGAAAATTACTGCCAACTTTATAGTTAACATTATAGTTATTCAGAGGAATTTCCCAATTTGTGTTATTTTCATTTGTTACGGAAGTAAATATAAATTTAATTAAAATGTCAAGGCAAAGGGAACCAACGAGCATTGCAATAAGAAAATTGGCTATTAAGCATGAATCAAATGGAAAGTCTGTGCGAGAAATATCAGAGATTGTTGACAGAAGTCATTCAATGGTTTATGACAACATAAAACACTTTAAAACGAATATTAAGTGGAAAATAAGCCTAAGATAGCCGGCATTTTTTCACTGAAACAGATGAACAATATTTAATAAAAAAAGTAAAATCAAAAATGCTCCTCAGTATGCCAAAGCTAGCTATTATTATTGAAAATGAATTGCAGAAAACAGCCAGCCCATCATCAGTAAGAAATTTGCTCAATAAAGCAGATCTCAATGGAAGAAAGTCAGACTAAAGCTTTTCATAAGTAAGTGTAATCAGACCATAAGACTTAAAATCACAAAAAAGTATGAAAACAAAGATTTTTCTTATTGAGAAAACATGTTATTTACTGATGAGAATAAATATGGTATTTTTGGATCTGATGGTAAGCCTTATGTTTGGAGAAAATCAAATTAGGAGTTGAGCACAAAAAATTTGAAAGCAATTATAAAGCATGATGGGGGATCAGTAAAAGGCTGGGGCTCATTTTTCCATTGCTGGCCCAGGGAACCTGAATTTTATTTATAGCTTACTGGATCAGAAGGTATACCTCGACATTTTAAAGAAAAATGGTCTTTCTACACAATATGTGTAGAAACTTTCTCTAGGTAAAAACTGGCAATTTTATCAGAATAATGATTTTAAACATAAAGTTTATCGAGTGTGTTCCTATATAATTGTCCGCGTGTAATGGACACTCCACCCAAAAGCCCCAATATAAATCACATAAAAAATTTATGCGAACACCTTAAAAAAGAACCCGGAACACACTGTTTCCGGTAAAGATGAATTAAAAAGAGGTAATGTTTGTAAAAAATTGATGCAATCTATGCTTAAAATGATCATTAAAAAAAAGGGGGGTATATAAAAAATATTTATTTGAAATATTAAGTAGTTTTCAAAATCTTCTCATTTGTCCAAGTTTGGATTGTACATTATTTTTTGCTTTTTTTAACCATAATTTATGGGTGAAATGAATTAATTTATAATTTTTATAATTTGTTTTTATAATTCCAATAAATATATTAAAAATTCAATTAACTGCACTTCAGCCCTAGCATTCGTTAGTAAAAAAGTTGTAATTAAGATTTGGTAGCTTTTATCTTCAATTTGATTAATAAAAAAAACTCATTACTAAAAAAAATTGCAAGTTTAAAAACATCAACTTATAGTGAATTGTAATTTAATTCAAAAGAAAGGGGGAATATTTACTATTACACGATGTTTTCTTTATTAATGCAATGAAAAGTAAAAGGTTTTGTATAAATTTAGAATTTTAAGGTTCTAAATTTTCCACACATTTTGGACTCTTTTACAAGACAAAAAATATTACAATAATGAATAATTAGTTCTATCTTATGCAATTTAATTTATTAAAGAAATTAACAAATCAAGGAATTCAACAGAGGATACTAACATTATAAGAAATATAATGGTTAAAAGTACAAAAGTATACAAATAGAAATCAATGGAGAATATTCAAGAGAAGCCAAAATAAACTACTCTCACCTACTATGATATTGAAAATCAACGGCACTAATTTAGCATAAACAATTTAAAATGCATGGAAATTCTATGACTATCACAATTATTTATTTATATTTTTGTTTTAAAAATAAATGAATCCTATAAAGAAGTTTAATAAGGATGTATAATTTTTGCAACCATTAAACATATGAGATCAGTATTACAAGTTTTATAAAAAATGTTATATAGATATTTCTTGGCTAGAAAATTTAAACTTTTAATAATTAATAATAAATAATTAAACTTTTTTTTCCGAGTATTTGTGACCAGTGAAACAATTTACTCTTTAGTATACTTACACTATTCTTCTTATTTTATACTTCATAACAGACAGAGGAAGAAAAGTCAAGTATGGATTTGGATTCCTCTCATTTTACCAATTGATAAGGGAGATTCTCCCATTTACCAATTGAGTTGTTTATTTGACTCACTGTACTTTTGAGTACTTCATTTTGCAACTATTGATAAAATTTGAAACTTTGTGTGTTCAGTATAAAAGTCATCTGTCAATTTTTTAATTTGCCTAGTTGCTGTTTGAATGAAATACTTACATTTTATTTAAGTATTTGTTTGATTTCACCATTTGAAAGGAATGATTACAAAAATTACTTATTGCACCATAACATTTTTAATACTATTCAGAAATGATATCAATCCATACATACTACAGACTTACTATCATATTTTTGAAACTGTTTTCTTTCTATTCTCAACCAAAAATGAATTATAGAGGTTTTAAATATAAAACTGTACCATATTGTATCTTTGATCATTGTGATGTCTTATTCCCTTAAAATCAGAGGTACACTTCTTATTTATAGGAAACTAAAGATACTTTAACCCAAGATTTTCTCAAATTGTGAGAATGGGCAACAGTATGTGCTATCTGTAATTAACTTTTTGTCATATGGCCTATTATTAGAATTTCTCATTCTAATCTGAAAAACCATTATAATTGTAAGGTTAATATGCTCTAAAAACACAAAGTAAAAATTTCCCTTTTTATTCCTTTGTGAATTGAAATCTACTTTTGAAGGACGACAAAATATTTTTGAGCTTTATCCATACTTCAATAAATAATTGATAATTAAAATTGTGCAAATTTTAAATTATTTAATTTTTAGATTATTTACAAGAAAGTTAAGTAAGATATCTGGCATGAACTAAAGAAAATTTCTAATTACTTATACATGTAGGTACATTTCCATATTTATTGCTATTACTTTGTCAATTAGTTCTAAATTTTTCGTTGCCAATAAAAATGACCAGCGGGATTGGTCTACCCGAGACATTCTAGTATATTCTATTACAAAGATGTTATTCTTTATTCCTTCCCCCTACAATACATATTTAGGACCTTACTACATACATATGTGATATTAGGACCTTACTACATACATATTTAGGTAAGATCATAAATGTCATGAATACAGCGATTTCTATTTTCAAAATAATACATATCACCATTTTCTGCTTCTAATATATTAATGAAAACTGAGAATACATTTTGGTTCTTTTTTTTCTTTTTTTTTTTTTTTTTTTTTTTTGTCCAACTGAAACCAAAATTTGACATAAAACTATAATTTTAGTAACAAGATCACATAACAAATTAAATTATACTAAGCCTTCTTGATTTTTAGTTATCGATTTATATGCATGTTAACATAAAGACCAACGGGTGGTCAAGCTGTTTGCAAGATTTTCTATAAAATTTAGTATAAATCTACATTTTAGATATTAAAATCAAGTATCAAATTTTGTTAATTTAATTATTTATGTTTTGTAATTTTTATTTAGGTTATTACATTCACTCAAATAAACAGATAAACTTCCTGAGAAAAGATTTGATTCCAAATTTCATAGAAATCTATATATACTTAAACAGAAAGACCATATACCAAATTTCATACGTTTAACTAAAACTTTTTTTTAATTTCTGTGTTTACAGACGGATATAATTCCTAAGGTATGTTTTGCTGAATCAAGAAAATTTGAAAAATAATTTGTCAAAATTCTCAAATTTGAATTTTTTTGAAAATTACTATATTTTCTATTAGTGCACCAGAAAATAAAAAGATAGAGTTATCATGAATTACCAATAAAAATGCAAAGTATGCTATGAGTACACTGATAGGTTTTAGGAAAGAAAAAAAAAATCTTAAAATAGAATTTATATTTCCTCAATCTAAAGAATTGATTAAAATTTTCCTTGTTCATTGAATAGTAGAATAATGAGCATATCTTATAATGAGGAATCAATTATATAATTATCTTGTGTGATCAAAAGTTTTTATTTAATATATGTTCGTTTTCATAATAAATCTAATGGTATAGTACCTCTGCCCAGTCAGAAGCACAATTCTATATTATACCACTTAAATTTAAAAAAAAATTTAAAATTTAAAATTGGACATTTTGGTATTTTAAAATGGAAAACTAAACTGAGTTATAATCCAAGATTTACAATAGAATAAGAAATTGATAAATAAAGCCAATAAACAAATTAATATCATAAATTGGTCAAAGATACAATATTCCACTTTATGAAAATTTGACAAATACCTGTAAAAAAAATGTAGAACAAATTTTTTAATCATTGTCAACCAAATCATGCCAAGCATTTGATAATTCACCAAATATCAACTAAACAGTACAGTTAGGTTATCACTTACCACTTTTCACAAATTATCAACATATAAAAAATTACCTACTATTAGGCCCTTCCATCATTTCCTTTAGATAGGCCAAGATCATGTACGTATAAACAGATGGATCAATAAACAGCAAATTATGACCAAAACCTAATGTTCATAATTCTAATAAAAAAATGTATTAAATTTTGTTGATTAAACTAATTGTAGTTTACATTTATTATGTTTATATATATATACAAACATAATGAAATATATAAAATCTATAAACTAGAGCTGACCTAATTCACAAAATGAATTACTGATTGCTTTTGTATATTACTGTATATTATTTTTAAGTTTTAGGGAACGTAAAATTGAAAATCTGTCAACTTATTTTTCTAGAGAAAAGTATTGTAAAATAAGCATTTCACTTTCCAGAAATGAGAACACAAGAATTGTGTTCTACTTAAGTGATTGAAACCAAAATAAAAAATATATATCAATTAAAAACGCATTATTTCTTTAAAAAATTTTCGAGAAATTATTCGGAATTTCTGGCAAGGAACCTGCCTCTCATTCTTGGTTTCTCTTTCAAGCAATTATATAAACAAATATAACAAAATAATGTATATGATAAATATAACAAAAAAAAGCATCTACTTTAATTTTTTGAATATTTTAATTAATTGAATATTTTACATTCAATTAAATCTCAATCTCCGTAACACCACATATATTGGCAGATATAATATTAAAAAAAAAATTGAAGAGTATTACTATCTATGTCCCGAATATAATAAAACATTAAATTTATTCCTTACCACTGAAATAATAATTAAAAGTTTTTTTAAAATAAAAAGATAAGAAGTAATTTTGTATTAATTAACATATAAACAAAAATAATTCTACTTACTGAACGCACGTAAATGAACGGTGTAGGTGAGGAATTTCGGAATTTAATACACTAATTTTCCTATATGGAAGAAAATGCAAAGTTTTTTGAAAAATATTCAATGCTTTACAACTTACAGACACAGCCATGCTGTTATGATGCAATGAATGAAAAGAATCCACAGATACAGTTTCGGTTAATTCTAGACTTGCCGGCTGTCCAATGCCAAGTTTCGCTTTTTTGTTATTATGTAGCGTGGCGTAATACTTTTTCCTATTTCCATCTGCAATCTGGATTAATTTTTTAAATGTTATCTGTTACTTACTTTTAATTCTTCTTTATTTGTAAGAAATTAAATTAAAATTAAGGTTTAACCATCACCAATGATAGATAGATCCATTTAACTCAGTACTGAACATTAGAGCGATGACTAATTTTCCTGATATGATTTATGAAGTTTCAGTTATTTAATTTTTGATGGAATTGAAACTAATAAATGAAAGCAACGAAACGAATAGCAAGTTTAGAAATATTCCCTATTTATAAAACATACAAAAAAAATCTTAAAAATGACATGGTATTCATTATACAATTTTAGAGATGCCCTTGTTTATTTATTTATTTAATACTGCATTTCATAACCATGGTGCGTTGTTGTGTTGATATCCAACTCGAGAGTTCGGGAGACACCGGTATCAATATGAAAATTATCTTGCTATCTGAAATTATCTGCTCTATGAAAACTATCTGTTCCGGTATATCTATAAACATCGGAACTAAGAATAATAAATTTTCTGAAATTTT
The DNA here is from genome assembly GCF_947563725.1 of Argiope bruennichi. Classification (NCBI taxonomy): domain Eukaryota; kingdom Metazoa; phylum Arthropoda; class Arachnida; order Araneae; family Araneidae; genus Argiope; species Argiope bruennichi. The sequence goes on from NC_079154.1 coordinate 67,455,360, forward strand.
CAGTGCACTATTCTAACACTGCAGATAGATTTATAGATTTCATCAACAGAACAGCTTTTAAGAAACAGTAGTTTCATTTTTTATTGCTCTATTTTACGAAAAATTCGCCTTTATATTTATATATAAGTGCATAGCTTTAGATATGGAACCCCAAAATTTTGACTGAACATTTTAAACATTTCCGATAAAGTATGTATCAAGAGGCGCTGAAGTGAGATGAATGCCAATCAGTGCTGTTGAGACTGACAGACAAGGGACCTTCACATTAAAATGAAACTTTTGTACATTTTATGCTCTTTTTTGAAACCAAATATGATGAGAAAAGAAAAAAAATAATAATATCATATCCGCCTCAAATAGTACAAAATTCTCATTAACATTGTTGCGGTATCCCCATGCTATTGTATAACACTGAAAAACATCTTCGAAATAACGTAAAATATTTTGCTCTAGTAACATGGGCACCATTCACACTTTTCCGTCATTGATGATGACGGAGAGAACTGAAAAGTCATGTTATATTTCGAGCGCCACTTACCCTCGTTACACCACTGCCGTTGACATATCGAGTAAAAGAATATTCGTCACCGAAAATAAAAATTTTGCTATATTCAAAAGGCACCTGATATAAAATACATCAGCCCAGAAAACCATAATCCCACAAAAGAGGCGCTTCGAGGCTGAAAATAAAAATTATATAGTAAACGAAGCATATATTCTTCCAAAATTTAAAAATACCCCAAAAATTTCTTTCCGTTTGGAATTAAAACAAATAAGAATATGAGATTAGCAGAAAAATTAAATATTCTACTGTTCGTTTCAGTACCCTGATACTACTACTTTTTGACGATTCATCTGACTAAGGAGAGAGACGTGGAAGGATGTGTGCATTTCTGGAATTAACTTTATTGCCAAATATAAAAATCTCCTCCTTTCAGTATTTCTCTTAAACCTATCTGAGCGCATGCGCGACGGTTTTAGAATCCGTTGGCAAACAATACTCACCATTCTAATAAAAAATATATTTTATTAATTTTTCATGTTATTCACCGACTTACTTAATGGCATATTATTTTCACTCTAATAAACATTACTACCAATAAAATTCAAACATTAAAAAATTATACATACAAGTTAAGTGAACTGCAAAAATGATTTCATGCATAAAATGTATAATGACCGATTTTTTCAGCAAAAAATTTAGTTTTCCCATGGAAATTAATCTAATGCACCAGCCAAAATTAAAACAAAACTATTTCTAAATGGACTCGAAAAAATTTTTGAAAAAATTTAAAGCAAAAATTTGGTTTTCGTTCTATCAAACAAGCTGTAAATCAATGAGAGATTAAAATATTTACTCTAAATGAAAGCTTTCATTTGATATTACCTTCAAGATGTTTTTCCGTGCATAAATAATTCAATTACTCAACTATTTAGAAACGTGGTTACAAAAAAAAAAAAAAAAAACACTACAACTTTTTTACTTCCGACATATAAAAAAAATTTCCTTTTGGGGGGCAATTAATTCATACAGATACATTCTTAAAATTGAATAATTCATTTCCAGCTATGATTATCAAAGCAATCAGAGTTTTAAATGTATAAATGTAATTACCAATTTTCTGTGTAGTAAACTTAAATTTATATGGCAGAACAAAAATTCAAGTTACTTGATCTTAGAACTTTCAAAACAAGTAGAAACATGATTCGAAAATGAAACAAATATGATATTTGGAAACAAGAAATAATTTCTGAACAGAGGAAATAGTATTTTATCATTAATTATGACAGTTTCCAAAAACATTGTGTCAAAGTTGTAGCTTTTGTATTAAAATTGTGGGATCGATGAAGAAATAAAAAACATTTTTAAAAAATTCTATCTCCACATTTGTCTTTGTATCATTTTTTTTTGTATCCATTTATATAAAGAATTCTTTTGTCATATGAAAAAATAATCCTGATAATTGAAAAAAGCGTGAAAGAAAGCAAAAAAAAAAAACAAAAAAAAAAAAACAAACAAACAAAAAAAAAAACACATAATTCAGAAGAAAATATTTTATTTTAGGATATTTTCTTTTTACAACACACAATATCACAGCACCGACAGGGGATACACATATTTTATGACAATTACAAACATAGAATGTTACTCAAAACATTTTAAGTTTTTCAGTAAAATGTAGCAATTATTTTTTCTTTATTTTTGTACCTCAAAAAAATGAATTTGTATGGTCAAAAATAAAAGATAATATATATCCTCTAACTTATTTATGCAAAATGATGCAGTATTCTAACTTATGAAGAGACAAAACTAAATATCTGTTATGACACATCAGAAAAAAAAAATATGAAATATACTATCTAGAATTCTGAGAGAATCATGTACATATGGCAGGGAATACACAAATAACATACTCTGAAATATTTACAAATCATTAATTAGAGCATGCATAGAAGTTAAAAAACAAATTTTTATAAAGTATGTCTTAGAAATACACACATCAATGAAATTAATTTGGAGCTTCTGAGAAATTGAAACTTTTCAATAATTATGCACAATATAAGGCATGTATATTATATAAATAGCTAAGAATAAAATCAAAATATGCCACTAATAGGAACTACATTTAAGGTAGATCTGCACCCCTTATATTTTTACCTTAAAACATTGAAGGACATTTTCCAACTTAATAACTAATTAATTTTAATTGAAAAATTATGAAAAATGTTATCAAAAATATGAATTTAACAATAATGACTAATGAAAATGCACTACCCACAATTCTGCCCTATTTTATGCTGACGATTACTTTACCCTTTGTATTTAAAACTCCTCGGATATCATTTTACAAAGTACATCATTTTGATGTTTCTTGATCTTGGATGGAATATACACCTTTAGAGTTGCAAAGAATTGCAAATTAATTTTTTTAGAAAAAATCAAATTATGCAAATATAGTTTCTACTCTCAAAGCAATAAAACAAGCTCTTGTATTCAATGCATAATTATGCAACTGCTTTCACACATGAAGAGTAAAAAGATGATTCCTATGTAACAAAACTGTGGATGATTCAACCACACATTCCAAATAAAAACAAAAAACATTTTTTTTTCCCAAATCCATTTTAACATAATTAAGTCATGCATTTTCACTGGTCATTATTATATATTATATTTAATTCCTCACTTTCAATTGCTTTTTGACAAGTCTTAAGCCAATAATTACATTGAAATTTAGTTTTCGAAGATTAAAGAGTATAAATTAGGGATGAATTTTTTCAAAGACAAATAAAACATTGATATTAATACTCCAATTAATATATTCAAAGATATGTCTAAATCAATATTCTTCATGGTTACATGAAATTAACTAATAGTTATTAAACTAATTGATTTTTTTCTTCAAAAAAAAGTTAAAAACTGTCATCACGAATTTACACAAAAATCGTCATTCATCATTATAACACTCATTGTCCTCCAAATAATAATTTGGATTATTATAAGCTCAATTCATTCACCATTTTTCAAAACTACAACTGAAACTTTTGACATACATGTAGAGTCTAAACTTCAAAATCTCATAATCTATACACAGCTTATTTTCAACAAAGATAACAGCAATGAATGGCATACAAGCTGTGCTGTTATTAAGTAAAAACGAACTTGCTTTAGCACCAGAAAGATATGGTTTTTAAATTACTCTATTCAACATTCATACCACAAAAGTAAGCAACAAATATTAAATGAGCATTTGGCAAATTTGAGCAAATGAGGTAATGAAGTTGACATAAAAGAATTTTCTGTGACAAAACACAGAGCTATAAAATATATTTAATATCATATAAAATAATTATATATTATCTGTACATTATTTTCGCTTTATGTATAATAGTAAGCAATCTGACTGTGCGAATAACAACAGATTAGGAATATTTCTTGATAAACATGTTGAAGGTAGAGCCAAATGAAGCAAAACTCTGTTAAAACAGATGGTCACATTCAGAACAGAGTAGAGTGATAAAAGAAAAGTTAATACAAAGTAAAATCCATTTAAAAATCGTATTAAGAATTTGTACATCAGCATATTAAGATAAAAATATTGTAATAAAAATACATCTACTGATAAAGGAATGAATAAGTTAAAATGTATACAATGGTGAAAACATGATGCATAGCAATGCAGCATATTGGTTAATTATATTTTAAAAATCAAACATTTCAACTTCCAAATATTTATAATAGAATTTCAGGCTAAATTACAAACTTATAAGAGTAGTTCATGATTAAATCTCAAATTTTAACTTTAAGTTCACATACAACAAGTCAGATTGACCAAGTTTATGATTCTCAATAATATTTACATTAGAACAGTAAAGATATTATAAGAAATAACACAGATATTTTGGCAGTATGTTATTCACATAACAAGTTGATCTTTTATTTCCAAGTACACTTGAAAGTTATACCACAGGATAAATTATTATTATAGTATCCACTTTTGATTTGCACTAACCCTTATATATACAAATAACTCATCCAACTTCTTGCTTAAATCAAAAGGAAATGAAGTTTTCAACATATCTTTTCTCTTCACAAAAAATCACTCATTATAAATAGGAACATAATATACTTTACAACAATACAACTGTTTAATAGCAGTACATACATTACTCATTTGAATGAAAATTCCAAGCTCTATAATTAATCAGTTGATTGTTTAAAAATATTTCCAGAGATCACATTTTTAAATGTTTATACATTCAAGTTTCAACAGACAGTGTGTCTGTTTTCAGAACACGATGTCATTTTGATTTTTAGTAAAAAGTCATGTCCAGAGAACATATAGTGAGAGTAAAGATACTTTGAAGAGGTAAAATACACTAATTTTACCATCTAAGTTAATGACTCATGGTATAAACAACAGTAATATTCAAAAGACATAGCAATGAACAGGGGGGAAAAAACACGATTATTAGAACTTATTTAAAAATCAAAAGCTAATTATTCAAATGCAATTTTTAGAAAAAATATTTCAATTTATAATTTATTCTTTTAAAACAAAACTTTATTAACCATTTTATTTCAATTTTATTGTTAAATTCACTATAGGAGCAGAAATATTTTATAAGAGATATTTTATTTTATTATTCACAGAATTCTGAAACTGAATTCCAAAGTTAACTAATTAACTTTGAGAGTCACAGCAAATTATCAAAATTTTAAATTGCACACACTCTCATAATTTCATATATGAAGTAGACAAGCCACTTGTCTAGCTCATTCAAACTATATAGTCAAAATTTAAGCATTTTAAACAAAAGGAAAATATTGTATTATAAAATGATTTTTACCTTCAAGGTAATTGCCAAGGGATTTTCTTAATCTATCTAAATATGAAAAACATAATTTTTTTTAATTTTCTCAAAAATATTAATTTTAGACATTTAATGACTGTCTAATGATGCTGTAGGATCTTTTCACAAAAAGCTAGTATAATCAATTCAAACAAAATTTATTTTTAAAAAAAATTGCCCCTTAAGTAAACTGCAAAAATAATCTGTTTACAAATAAGTTATACTTTCAAGATTTTCAAACAAATCTTAAAAGCATGCAAACGATATCCTTGATGAAGCTGCTTATATCTTGATTGTCTCTTCATTATGCAGACTTTTCAAATGAAAATTCTTTTCTGAATTATAAAAAAATCCCAATATCCATCTATCCACCGGAGGAATTCACTTTCCAAGTGTCTTAAACTCAATCCAGTAGAAGTTAGTAATTTTAGATACTGGTGCTTCTCACTCATTTGAAACAAGCTAGTCTCAAACTTGACTTCTGGAAATGATCGATTTGACAAAAATTCTGTTACATAATTAAACTTTCCAGGAATTTGATGACTGAAATAATGTAAATGATAATGAATATTGTATGATTATGAGAACTATACAATAAAGCTCTTGATGCTTCTCGGAAGCCCTTCAAGCTTTACTAAAAAGCTCAGTGTTCACACCTCTAGCCTTCATCTCAGTTAGTAAGAGTTTCCGAAAATCAAAATCATCATCATCTTTGTTCTTCGGTCGGAAGGAAGATCTGGAATTATGCTTGTATATGGAATTCTCATTTTTGGCCACAATTCCATCTATATAAAAGAAAACAATGCATATTAATCGTATAACACAGATAATAGTAAAATACATCCACAGATAGTAATACATCCATGCTATGATTGCTTACAATATATAACTAGAAAGTATTATTTCAAGACAGGAAAATACTCTGTCATATGGTGTTTTATGTTGACAAAATTTTTTAATTCAAAGAAAATCTGAGATAAGACTTTTCCTTGAAGAATCAAATTTCAGTAAAGTATTGAAATTTTGCCTATTAAAAAATATATGTTAATATACCTACAGAATAACTGATTCAATTTAACAATTCTGATGCAAATGAAATATATATATATATACTATCTATCATGAACCAAATCAAGATTGGACTTTGAAAAAGTTTCATCATGCTGAGTCTTCTTGAAGCATATTCTGCTAAATTAATAGCTGTGGGTCATTTTTTTTTTCAGTAAAAGATTAGTCAACTACCTGAATAAGATTTGAAATGGTGCTCTTGCCTTAAGATCCAGATATTAAACAAACTAAAAAAAATCCCTCAAATATATATACTTGAAGCACTTGTAAAGATCTCACCCCCCCCCAAAAAAAATTAAGCGTATTTCATGATGCTACACACCCTATAATACATTAAAGTCTAAAAATATAGACTTTAATGTAATAATATAGACTTTAATGTGTAATTAATTAAATAAATAGCTTATATTTAAAAAAATTCAGAGAAATTCCAATTCAAAAAGCATAACTGTCCAATTTATTTACAACATCAAACAGATAAAAAGTAGTAAAATTATAACCATACTTTCATACCTAAATCTTTATACTCTTCTCCAACAAATTGACGTCTTGCTCCAAAACTTAACTGAAATTTCAATTCATGTTCTCTATTTCCTTCTAATAAAAAACAAAAATGAATGTTTATAATATATCAAAATAACTTGATAATATATAATTATTTAAATTATGTTTACAAAATCTATTTAGATTTCAGTCATCTGATAAGATTTTCTATTTATAATTGAAAAATCATAAAAATCCTTTGAACTTAAGAATAAGAATAAGCAGTTTCATAATTTTAAATTTATAACAAATACAAAAGATTTTTTGCATTCAAACATGTAAAAAACTTACTCTCAATAGCATTAGCTGCTTCTTGATTAGATGAAAATGTAATAAATCCATAATTCCTACAAAAAACAAAATATTTTATTTACCCTTTATAATATTCTTACCAGGATTTTTATTAAATTCAATAATTATAATAATATATTCCAAGTTTCAATATCTTAACAAATAAAGAGTGGCTTGTTCTACAAATTACTGTGAGTGAAAGTTTCTTAAAGTTTCATTCATTCATAGTAAACTATTACTAGGAATATAGTACATAATATATGTGTTAATAATTGTCAATTTGTGATGACTATTGTATTGAAGCTCTGATTTAATTACCTGTTATCAAAAACGATGAGATATTTTCTCATCAATGTCAACTAAGAACAACTAACTTTAAACAAGAACTCAATATGAGGTATTAAGGTTAGTATGTTCTTATGAAACTAATCAGTATCAAAGACATTAATACTGCATCTCCCTATGCTTGAAATCTTTCAATTGTTAATTTTTAAATTGCAATAAGTTAAATAATACATTACAAAAAAGCACAATATATAATTATATATTTGAAATATATATACAAATCAATAAAATAGAGAAATTTGTTGTTTCTTTTTTTATCATCAGATTTATTTATTTCTATTTATCATTATCATTTAACTTAATATTCTGTTTTATTTAATTCATTTATTAATTTATTTAATCAGATTACTTTTTTTACAGACTATAACAATAAATGGATAAATCATGAGATAATAATCACAGTAAATTTTTTTTTTGAAAAAAAAAAATCATTAGAGGTAAGGACTCTGTATGTAAAGAAGGATATTTACATATACACTAAAAAAAATGTTATGTTTGTTTGTATGACACAAACAAACATAACACTTCTTTTATATTAAGCCAATTTGGAAAATAAAAGTCAAAAGCATTTGAAATTTCTTGAGAAGGAAACTTTCTCAAGTGGAATATTTACATACAAATGTTTTATTTCTAAAAAATCAATAAGAGAAAGAATTAATAAAAACTTACTTCATTTCCTGAGAACCCACAGAGTGACCATCCAAATTGTTGAAATCACACCTACTATAATACAGAAATTTCATTTTTAATAAATAATCGCAGCACAATAACAAATCATATTTCAAAAAACAGAGAAACTAACACTTTTGACTTTATTTGGATGTCCTTTATAGTTCCAAATTTCTGAAACCTTTTTCTCAACTGTGCTTCCGAATAACCATGAGGAATATTCCCAACATAAACAATGCATCTCTCATCCTAAAAATACATAAAAAGAAAAAATAAGCCTTTCTTACTATATTTACATACACATATTTAAATATCTTTGAAAGAATAGTACTGTGTGTCCTCCAGGATAATACTTCCTGAAAAATGGCTTTGTTTATAGTGGTTGTTATAGAAACAGGAGAAACAGGTTTCAATAAGGAAGATTCATTTTGAATAGGAGAAATCAGATGGAAATTTGGGAGTTACTTTTTTTTGGCATCAGTCTGAAGATATAAAAAAGCTGTTGATCATTTGTCTTCTTGGCTTAACTGTAGTTGCATAAGTTTCTATATTCGCTCAGCTTACTTTTTAAATATTTTATTAATCTTTTCTCTAGTTAATATTATTATTTATTAATTATTAATATTAATTGCACTTTATTATTTGTTAATTCAGTCTACATTTAAAAGGCTCATCAAAAAAAGAAATTGCACTGGCAATTTAAGTTAGAATTTAAATAATTTATCATGCCAAGTTAAAGGTTAAATGATTTCCAAAGAATAGAAAGCACTTTGCTGTTATGTGGAAAAACTTGTAAACACTTCCTGGGAAAAAGACAGAACTTTAGAAGAGTTTCTTATTCATATTTTTATGAATAAGAACTGAATTTTATAATTACTTATTTGTTTTATTTCATTTAGTTTAATCATTGCTTATAGAGGATTCTGGAATTTTATTTGATCTATTATTTTCAGTTATGAAATCACAGTTTTGGATACTTTTTTTTATTAACATGTTCTTCCTGATATTCATTCATGTTTGTGTAAATAAATAAAAACTTCAGTTTAACATTCTTTTAAGTGTCCTTATTTTTAAAATTCTATTTTGATTTTTTTTCAATTTCAGATTAATATTGTCACATTTTTTGGCAGATTTGACTAACAATAAAATATAAGATTATTATATGACTGGAATATCAAATATTTTCCAAGATTCCAAGTATTCATATAATTTTGAATTAGGTAAATTATTCCTTGAATTTGTTTTCAAAAATCAAATGCAATTCCATAAATTGTCAGTTTGGCCTTAAATGCGCCAATGTAAGAAACCTGAATGAATTTCCAACTACACGAAATGAACTCTTCCTACAATAACCTGTTTCTTTAGTGACTACCATAAAAAAAGACATTTGGCAGGAAGTGTTCTTGTGGATGATACAGTAGACAGATATAACATTAGTCATTAATTTTTTTTATGCTCAGTTTTATTTGCACACAAATAAATTAGCCATTTACATATTAAATAAAAGCCTTGTTGATTTGTTTAATGCTAAAATGGAATTTGAGATTTGTGTATTCAATAATGAATTAGACTAAATGAGTGGACACATTTTTAACTCTGCTGTATGTTACAGATTTCACTGGCATATTCTATTAAAGGTTGAGAATGATCTAATGGCATTTGTGGCAATAAAAATCTAGGCAACAAGAGCCTCCTCAAAATCAACAGGATTCTCTAGGATTATGATGAGAAGGAGGGATTATGAGGGACTCTCAGGATTATGAGACTTTTAATTTGCTTGTGGTAGAAAATTAATCATCTGCTTATAAAAAAATTAGTAATATTGGGACTTTAATTTATAATTTGATATCACACACTTTTGTTTAATTACAAAATGGTATTTATAACTAAAAGATGAGTAGAAGACTACGATTTGTTTTTCTCTAAAGGGAAATATTTATATTCTGTTACTCAAGAACGCTGCAAAAGTCATAGAATCAGTACGTAATAAGTCAAACGATTGCTATTATTAGAATTAAAACACAAAAACACATTTTAAAATCAAATTGAAGAAAATTTGCAAAAATCTTTCAAATATACTAAAGAAATTAATTTTTAATAAGCAATTTATGTTTGCTGCTAATTTGCTGTACATAATTTGCTGTACATAACAAGAAACCAAAAACAAGATTAAAAAATCATAAAATAATTCATTTCTTATACTACTGGGAAAAATGTATTATCAACATTTAAGTAGAATATTTCATTTCAATCAAATAAAAAAATTCTAGCATGACACAGCAAGCATTCAAATTCTTGCTAAATTAACAGATATTGCACAAATGGACAACAGAAAAGTGTAGTAAACTATTGTGATCTAACTAAAAGAAATATGATGAAGCAAACAAAAAGAATATCTAAAACTATTAAAGGAATATGAAAAACTATGGAAGATTAGGAAGTACTGCCTTTATCAATTTAAGAAACAGAATTATCATGGAAATTGGATGTGAAATGATAGTTAAGAACAAGAGCATTCAAACAAAATATTTAAAAACGTAAGAATCTAATGTAAAAGCTCAATTTATAATATGAGAATTACAATAAGAAAATAAAAATCAAGCAGCCTCTGTACACTGGCTAAGGAATTGAAATCTCCAAAGTAATTTTTGGCCAAACAAATTACCAACACTTACCATAGCTTTCCTTTTTTCTTTTTCTTTTGCAACATGATTTTCTTGCCTAAAACCATCATTGCTACAAGAAAGATTAATAATTTTAATAAATATTCTGAGCATGAGAGTAGAGAAATCCCCACCCCTTTAAAGTACAATAAATACTCTTTAATTATTTACTGCAATTACATAGTAAAATAGCACTAGTACCTCACCAACTGATACATTAGGAATTTATTATTGTTATATTAAGTGTACATAATACATTAAAACAAATTTTTAAAAGTAATTATATTAGAAACAGAAAGTTCAGAAATTTTGTAACAACTTCTGTTTTACAAATAAGTTATTTTAAATTAAATGCACTATGACCAGATGATGGTTACAAGTACTCATGTCTTTTTGCTAAATATAGTTTGAAAATACAGTCAATGGTGAATTTTTGACTAGTTCTATAGGACTGCAGGATTGAGAGGGAAAAAGTGGTACAGGCAAATAAAACAGATATTATTAGCCTTGTTGCCAAATAAATTTATAAAAAATAAAAAATTCAAGTAATTATATTAACATTTTGCCAAGTACAATTGTGCATTTCCCATCTGCCTCAGTATATTCATTGACTACACCAAATGTCTTCTTAAAGAATTTTCTACACAAAGAAAGATGCTTTCTTACTACAATAAAAATAAAAGCATATGCACTTTTCCAAAATCACTAAAGTAAAAAATAAATAAATAAAACGAATAAATAAAAATAAAATAAAATAAATATCAGTAATATGTTATTAATTAAAAATATAAAATCAAAATTTACCATTTAATTAAAAGAGGAACCCCATAATGTGCACTATTAGGACCACAAAATGCCTAAATCAGTCACTGGGTGTATCAATAAAGTATTGACACACAAAGTTAAGCTTTATAATTTAATAAGATATAAATAAATTATATTCTGCATCAATGTAAAATAAATATAAAGCAAACATAATTTCAGTATAGTCAAAACTTCCATTTTAATTCACTGTGCAACATGTTATGTACATTTGGTTGTACATTTTCAGTCAAAACATTTAGTTTTTATTTCCAATTTAAAAAAAAAAAAAAAAAAATCCAGAGTGACTTTCTGCAAACCTATATTGGTACTATATTTATTCAGTGCTTTTTGAACTTTAAAAAGTTTCTAACATTTGATTGATATTATTCAAAACTACTGCCTGTTTTGTGAATTTGAAAACAATATTAACTAATTAATTATATCTGTTTTAATGTTTAAAGTACCCAAATCTGCTAATTTGATATATTAAGTCCATTCCATTGAAATCAATGGGTAAGACCTTTTTCATATTACTATGCGATGATTTTAATTTAATAAGAATTTTTTTCTTAATGCAAGATTATTTCTCAAAGTCATAAGTCATTAGAACAAAATAAAAGGCTATTTGGAGAGATAATGACAAATAGTGAATACACAGAAATAAATGATACTATTGCTTATTTATAAAAATTAACAAGTAACAATCAATAATCAATAAGTTGATGACTAATAGGATCTTTTTGTGTCTTTTACTATATAAATTATATTTCCTTTTATCAAAAAATTAAATATACTTAAAATTTAAACTATTTGTTGTTGTTGGCTAGGATTTAATTTATGCCTTTATATATCTTTTAAAATCGTCTATTAAAGGTCATAAAAAGTTGTTTTATTGTACACATATTTGTAAAGATTTACTAGCTTTAATTCTCTACCTACAGGTAATATCAAGCCAAGTTATTAATATTCTCCCATATAAAAGCAACCATTTTTATTAAGAAAAAAAATTGGTTATAAACTATTAAAATAATTCCTTTTCATCAGAATAATTTTAGCTTTATTATTTTTAATGCATAATTATCTGCAATTAGAAGAATAAATTGGATTTAACAGCATTTAATTTAAAAACTTCAGCTCAAAATACTTTTTTAAATGTGCAAACAATTAAGAGAAAATTAAGTTAAACATTCCTAATAGCAATGAATCAATAAAACTTATAAACTTACTAATTGTGAGTATTTCTATAACCTCTAGCATGACTTTTAGAACCTGGGGAATGGCTTGATGGTGATCTTGAGAACTGCTTAACTGATGTTTTTGTAGAATCCAACACACATATTCCATTCTTTATATTAGATATATTTTGATTGGTTCTTGCTTGACTGGAATGATTCACTGGAGAAAGTTGAACTGCAGAGTTTTTTTGAACTGCAGAGTTTACAAGGCCATTTAATTTATTTGAAATCTGTGAATCGTGCTGCTTTGATATTTGAATAACCAAGTCTGTAAGAGCATCAATATAACGATTTGCTCTGAAAAAGATAATTTAAGTAGCCAATTTAATTTTCGTTTGGTTAGTCTGAATTTAGAACATAAAACTTTTTTTTGTAACTAAGTTATTTAAGAAAGGGGCAAAATACAAAAAATAAATAATATAAAACAAAGGAACTCAATTACAGAACACATAATGGTATTATTCCAATAACTTATGTTAAACTTATTACTTGAAAATCCACAAAATGTATATGCTACTGGTCCACTTCTATTTATGTTCCATTATTTGAATAGTATTAAAACAATGATTTTGAATATATATTTGAAAATTTTTGAATATATATTTACTGAAAATGAATGCACACAGAGAGAAAAGAATGCTATTTAGTGCAAAATAATAAGGCAAATTTGAAGATGGCTATTAGTTTTTTAGATACAGGACACACAATTCTATTGACAATAAACAAATAGATCATGGAAACTATAGTAGTATTAAAAATTTTGCACAAAATTTAAAAATTTGATTTTTTTTTTCTCTTTAAATACAAAGTTAATCATGCAGTTATTATGTTATATAATTTACATTCAAGGTTGGCAAAATGAAAAATAAAATTTAATTAGTGAATACACAATGAGAGTAAGTGTTCAAATTTTTTCAAGAAAAATACTCTTGCGATTTGTATTTGAGATTCCCAGAAATCAATTAGTACACAATATTTGCTCTTATTATATATGCATTTTATTTTATCAATACTTGTAGATGGATAAAATGCATTTATTTCAATCAAAACATACTAAAAGATTTTTCAGATTCCAATACGAAAAATTTAACTATTAATAATTTAAAAATTGTTTAATACTTACTGAAACATCTATTTAAGGGAAATATATTAATCATCCAAATATACACCAAAATATCTTCCTTATGAAATGCAATTGATTAAATACCAGAAAACATTCCTTGTTTTCTTAAGCAGCTTGCACAAACGAATTAAGAATTTGGCCATTTCTTGTACACATTTTTCTTCCATTAAACAGAATACTCATTCCTAACCTTTTTAGAATATAAATTGTCACTACAGTTTTTAAGAGGGAGACAGGTAAGAATTTCTATCTCTGAAACAGGACTCGGATGTTCAATTACTTTGAAGCTCAACAGAATATCTACATTTAATGGGATTCTTGGAGAATTCATCAAATAGTGTGAGTAAAGAATCTTCTTCTTATTATTATTTAAGGGCAGGGAAATATGATTTCAAAAAAAAAAAAAAAAAAATCAGAGCATTTTGTGCACTCTAGAAATTTTTAAATAATGTACACATAAAGCTGTTTTTTTTTTTTTTTTTTTTTTGGCAAAAGTAAAAAATGAGAAATGTAAAAGAACTGCTTACCGCTGGTTAGCCAATGAGAGCTCCTTTGAATGCGAAAAAAATTCTTCAACTGTAGATGAATCCAAATTTTTAAGTTCATTTTCAACTGTAGATGAATTCAAATTTTGAAGTTCATCTTTTTTATCCGCAAATATCAATAAATCAACATTAATATCTTTAAGTAAAGATTCGTTCAGTGTAATTGGATATGCGTGGTCATTATGAGAAACATTGACCATTTTTTCAGTATTGCAGCAAACTTTAGATGTGGTTTTCTTATTTAATGCACATTCTTCTTCTTTCTTTGGCAAGTAAAAATAATGCACTTCTTGGGGAGCATTCACTGACGGTATGGCAGGTACCTGATCTTTAACATTTTTGTTAGGAAATTTAAATGAATTTACAGTTTGTACTCTATTAATTGAAGGTGCAAGAGTAACAATATTTTCCATATCATCATACTTCTGTAGAGGAGAAGATAAAGAAAAATTGAATGGCTCCGTAGAAGAAACTTCTTCATATGAAGCAACTTCAAGTTCATGAATATTGATTACATTTGCAGCTGAAGAGGACTCTGCTAATTGGTTTATCTGATTATCTAAATTTAAAAAAAGTCAGCTTTTGTATCAAAAAGAAAAACAAAATATCATGACTTCAATAAAAAGTTATCAGTAAAAATTCATTAAACAGATTAGAAATAACAATACATTCAGAAAATTTATAACATAGTTTAATTTTTCTGTGCAAACTTTGTGTTTTTTCTTAATATTTAATAAACATTCTTAATAAAAATAAAACCTGCTTTTATTAAAATGCATTTCTTGATAATTTAGCATTATATATATATATACACCTATCCTATTTATTGTGTAAGGAACTATAGTTATAAAATCAAACTACACATCATATTTGTAAGAAAGTGTATTTACTATCCAACATCTAACTGCATGATGTCTTATGCAGTAAGTTCACTTTTATGTTTCTCATATAAAATGCACAGTTGATTCTAATAGTAAAATTATATGCACAACAGGCAGAAAAAAATTAAATAGGCAACATGATCTCTCAGCATAGAAGAGAAAATATTTAACAGCTTAACAAAGCTCTGATTTCACACACACATACAAATAAAAAAAGGTGGAAAAAATAAAATAAAAACTTAAAACTGCATGGATAATGATTATGAAAAACAAATAGAATTTTTATTCTACAACTTTCAACAGTGGAAGCAAAACATATGATTAAATACTTTCAAATGAAATAAAAATAGTTTAAGTTTTACTGAAATAATATCTTGGTAAAATCCTAGATGGGCCCACCCCTTGGCGACTTATTTGAAATCTCGCAAGTTGACTACTAATTGAATATTTGTTATTTTTATTATTTTTCAATTAAAAAATGATACTTGAAAGCCAGAAATTATAATAAATAAAATAAAAAATAAATATAATAAATAAATAAAATAAATAATAATTATAATAAATATAATAATTAAATTAAATAAATAAATAAAATAATAAATAAACAAAAATAAAATAAATATAATAAAAAATAAATTAAAAAAATCCGACTGGGTTGCCACATTGGCGACGTTATCGTCACTCGTTTGGCGAGAATTCAAAAAGACGCCAAGAGGTGGATTGTGCTAGGATCCACCCAATATCTTTTATAGAAAATATTGTATAAAATATCTTTTTAAAAAATATTGAAATTCAAAGAAAAATTAAAAGGCAACTAAAAATAATAATATTTATGATGGTGTAAAAACAATTTTTATGCTGTAAAATTTACAGAAGTTATCAATGAAAAAATGTCATAACTCTGCTTTATTTTTTAATTATTTTGAAAAGTATACTTCCAACATCCCAAATATATCTGTACTAAATTTAGTTACTAAAATTATTATTCAAATTAAAATTATTATTCAAATTAAAATTATTATTCAAATTATAACTCTAATATAAATAATTTGAGAGTTAAGAAACACATTTTCAATTCTTCCACTTAATATTTAAAGGTACAAGCTACTGAATAAGTGGAACAATTATTACATACTAATAGGTTGCATACTAGCATTTTATTGATGCATATCTTTTTCAATTAATATTTGTTCTAGAAATTTAATTTTTGGTTACCATAATCATACATTTTCTTGAAGAGAAACAATTATTAAGTAGTTAAAGAATGAAAACACTCTATGTTAAAATTTTTAAAAGTAGAATGAATTTTCAAATGAGAAATGCCAAAGTGCTTTGGCACCTTTCAATTAAAAATAATCAAACATTGAAAAGTTATAAAAAAATCATTAAAATAATAGACTGCTTATTATTAGAATTTGTTTCTTATATATGAACTGCAAGCCAACAATTAATCGACAGAAGAAAAAAAAGTCATGTAAAAAAAATTGCTGTAAAAGGTGTCACGTTTAAAGCAATCAGCAGTTCGTTACCAAAAATGTCAAGCTAGCTTACTGATCATGTTTGGCAATAATACAAAAGTACCTAGAATTATTATACTATAAATATTGCTATACTGTTAAAATATTTTTAATAAAAAGCAATAACAATGCTAACAACATTTTTCTTAAATATAATATACAAAAAATTTATTTTTATTAAATGAACATAAACAATTGTCGAAACATAACCAAAATATTTTCAATTAAGTCTTTTATCATAATAATTTCAGCTAAAATCATATTTAAACATGAAAAATCAATATTTCATGTATTTCCTGATAATAACAGTTTTTTGAAGGGGGGAAAAAAAAAGCATATGCAAGTACAATTTAAGCTATTAAATTATCAACAATCAGTTCAACAGCAAACAAAAAGGTGAAACAAATCAAAAAATAAAAACTTACTGAAAGAACAATGTTTAGCTCTTTTATACGGCAGTTCAGAAGACACATTATCCATTTCTAGGACAGATTTTTTCACTTTTTCACGTGGAAGTTCAATAATACTTTTTATTGCATCACAAATCGGAAGACCCTTGTTGGAATTTGCTTTAGAAGCTATTTTAAAAGTTTCAACATTGTGCGGAGAAGATGAAGGAGATGATGAAGAACCACAACTGGTTCTTCGTTTTTTGCAAGGTAAAATAGATTTAGAAATTGATTTAAACACTTCAACACTTGAGGAATCTCTTCCTCGTTTTCTTAATTTTACTTTATCAGCTATTGTTTCTGAAAAACTTTCATCAACTGATAATTCTGGAGAATTAATTATAACAGGTATTTTCTCTTTTAATGAAATAATTAATTTAGGTACTCGTTTCTGTGCTTTATTTTCATTCTTTTGTCTTCCTTTCTGTTCGACGTTTCCTCCAGCAGTATTCACCATGGATTTTTTACATTTCTAAAAGAAAGATAAACATAAATTATATTTCCAAAATATTATTCCAACTGCCATTAACAAAACTGTAACAACAAACTAAAACAAGTTTTAAAAAAAATTTTAAAAATAAATGTTCTAAATTTGTAAGTGTAACTGAAGAATAATTCAAAACCATGAATGCATTAATCATGCATTTTATGAAAAGATATCTGAAGAAATGAAAATAATATAATGGGGTTTAACTTTCAGTATAATTTAATATTTTGGAAGAGGAATTTATCATTTACAAATTGTTATTAAGATCAAATGAGCTTTTAAATCTTTACACTGTAAAAGCAATTGTTTACAATTTACTTGCAAATCAAAAATTCATTTCCAAAAACAAGTCAAATTTTTTTTATCAGTCAAATAAAGAGATAGTTTCAAGTATGTTATTAAATAATTAACTACAACAAAATATTTCTGGGAAAAATATTACTTATTATGAATTTTTTAATAAATTAATTTTAAAATATACTATGCAAATAGCAACTAATATGTTACTAAGTAATTACAGTAAAATTAAAGACAATGCAAGAAGAAGGGGGGGATGCTAAAATATTATATGAATATAAAAAGCTAATATAATATTAATAAAAAATAATTAAGAATATTCATGCATATATATATATATATGTTAAGGAAATATACAATTTAGATTATTTCGTTTCACTTTTAAAGAGAATATAGATAAGTCGGAATTTCAAAATATTATGCAGGTCATATGCAATATATTTATAAAGAGTTATATTACATTTCTTTTATATGTACAATGCAAATTATTCCAAATTAATTTTCTTTTCCTTAAAAAGCTTCCTTTCTAAATAGTTAATATTGGAAAAGCACATTATACTGCAACACATTAGCTTATAATATAAAATTGAAATTATAATTTCTAATACATTTACACAAATACATCAAAACGATGCGAAAAATATGTTCCTATTATTTCCTTTTTCGAATAATCGATTCTAAATTCGTAAAATAGATTCTAACTCAACTGAGTTAAATTTGTAAAACTAACGTCATACAACGACACCATGTGTTATTTAAACGCTGTTGTTATCTGTTGCAACAATTAATGTTTAATAAAATAACAGCTATAAAATGTTCTTACCGTCATGTTTATTTATTATATAACTAATTATCTGCTTTCAATGCAATGAAAATCCTTACAACAAAAGGGAAAAAAAAAATAATAATAGTAGTAGTAGTAGTAGCCAACATTATGGCATATTCATCTTAGAACGTCTCCGAGCGCACAGATATTGTTGACTACCCGTGGGTAGCAAAATTTTCGGATGGGTGCCTATTGGTAGATGAACTAAAGTGATGTCACACATGCAAAACACGCCCCTGAAATGTGGCTTATTCATTGGTCGTCACATATCCGAAAATTCCCGCCCATAACGCAGACGAGCTTTGGTGGAAATTAGGATAAACAAAACACACGTGGTAACAACACAAAACTACTCACGCATTTTTAACGATTAAATAATCATGAAAATTTTGAATGAAAACAATTTATAACTATGCAAGATTTATATAACGATAAGATTATATTTCTTTTAAAGAAGAAACTATGTGAAAAATGCTTAGGGGTAAATAAATAGTCAGTTACGAGATATAAATAAAAATATTAAGTTGCGTTGAATAGAAAAATATTTCTGAATAGACTTAACGAATAAGTATAAATTAAAATGCTAGAGAACATATAATATAAAAGAACATCAAATATGTTAAAAAATAATTAACTAGGTCTAAAGAAATAAGTTTGTATGGGTTCCAAAATATAGATAAATAAATTCAATAAATCTATATAGTTTTTTTGTTGTGGTTCAACACATAAAAAAAAAAAAATAGAAACATAGGTAAGTGCAAAAATATTGATATTAAACAAGACAAAATTCTCAAAACTACTTTAATATCAACTTTTCTGCTTCGAAAAAATATTAGATTGCAATAATTGTTTTGCAAAGATGTCATTAACATCTTTATATATACTGAAAAATATTAATTTAGATGTGAATGTGCACTTCGGATGAAAAAGAAATTTTAAATAATTTATACCGAAGATAATACTGCAGAACTTGGCTAATTCGGACATTTTTAATTCGAATTTTTCATTGGTTTATTGGATTTCCAATAAACATATTAAAACATCATATGCAAACGAACTTATCTTGGTTGATTCGAAGTCAAATAGGTAAACTGATTTTATTTTTGAATTGTTTGTTTTAGTTCGAAAACATTCGTACATTGGTATAACTGTTAAGGCCAATGTGAATAATCGGTTAGTATTAATAATTATTCACATTGACCGTAACATAATCATAAGGTAATGGTTTTTCAAGGTCCTTTAGTCAATCGAGGAAATTACTCTTGCACAATGTATTCAATAAAAAATAATAATAAATAAAACTTCCCTTCTTTTAAAAGCATTGAACACATTCGTTGTGAATTGATGTTTAAGTTTTATGATACAATAATTTTATGATATAATTCTAATAATGATAATAATCACACATTTCTGTATGTATTGTTTATAAATTAAAATTATTTACTATTCAGTTATTAATGATATATTACTTATTCCAAATAACTCGTGCTAAAAATGAACTTTTATTGCAAATTTTGATTTACAAGTTTTTTTACTTATCCTCGCTAAACTCATTTTTTGACTAAGTTTTTTTTCGCAGACCGGAAGTCATTTACGAAAATGACATATGCATTTCTTACTTTGTTCTAAAAATCCTTTTTCTAAGAGCAAGTTTTTTATTTAAAATTCAGTTTAATTTTAACTTTCTTATAAAGAATACGGTTCCTTGGTAAAATAAAATAAAAATAAATCCTTAAATAAAATATTTTTTTAAAAAAATGAGGAAGTTTGACTTAGTAAAAACATGCTTCTGTTTACAGTCCATACAAGACATTTAAAAATTCTAAATGTTTCTGAAGCTATCAAAATCAATAGTCAAAGGAAAATCTACAAACAGAATTTTAATATCAAGTAATATTGGGTTTGAAAAAAAGTTTATTATATATATATATATATATATATATATATATATATATATATATATGAATCCATTCGTGTTCGTATGAAAAGCTGAATATCTTATTTTACATTTTAATGCAATATATATACCAAGTGTGAAACCATTACCGAATATATGTCGATAGCAGTGACTGTAAATATGTCGTGAAAAAAAATCGATAAAAAATAAAATATACAACAAATAATATTAATGAAAGTGGTACTTATTAATTAATGGTGAAAGAGCCACAACTCGCCAAATATAGTACCAAAGCCAAATTGATATTGCAATCCTATGAGCACGCTTCTAACTTACGAGAAGAAAACAAGCATCCGGTTAGGCTGTTTACATTAAAAGATGACACAAATTATTGATGTAAAAAAAGAAAAGTAAATGAATAAATAAATATAAAGATGTCAAAATCATCACCGACGAATCGCCAATCCCTCACCTTTAATTAATAAGTACCAAGAAAACTACTACCATTTATTAGTACATTATTTTTCCCATTATATAATTAATGGCAGATAATAACAAGTGGAACAAGTATAATATAAGATGTATTTATTTTAAAATTAAATGTCAAGATTAATTACCATTTTATTTTGTTCTTTTAATATCAAACTATCCTTGACTTTAAATTTCCAACTTTTAAAACAAAAACTTAATGATACTTTTGAATAATGAAAAATGTATAATTAAAAATGAACCTTTGATCCTTATTTGAACAATGAGCAAAAAATACAATACAATTTAGCATTGTAAAACACTACATAATATGAAATTTTAATTTGATTAATAATCATTGTGCTAAAAATATAAATGGTGTCTAAAGAGTGCAAAAATATAAATATTATTTTGATACAATTAAAGATATAATTTAAAATAGAATTTTTAAGTAGAACAAAAGAAAAGTGTTGAAGTTTTCAGGTCAAATTTATAAAAAAATGCAAAATGGGAAAAACTGTGAAAATTATAAAAAGTGGCATAAAAAAAATCAGCATTAGAAATAATTTTTGTTGATATATAAAATTTAATACTACATAATTAGGGTACTTTGGGGTTATCCCATCGGCCTGTCAACGCTCGCGAAAATGCGCCAATTATTTGGCGCCATCATAATGAAAAGCAATTTACAGTTATTGGCGCAAAGCTACCTTTTGGCGATAATAGTCGACGGGGTAATCCCAACATACCCCAAGTAGGATTATTAAGATTACTTTTTCATTTCCATAAATAGTAATATAAAACATAAAATTTCACACAAAATTTGATGCATTAAAAAATTTTGTTGAATAGTAACATTAACTTAAATATACTTAACTTCAGATATTTGCATAGTTGCAATTACATTTCTAATTATAATAATAGAGAAAAAAGTGAATATATTCTGTTATTATTGCAAGAGCATAAAAATCAATTATTTTCCATTAGGATTTCATTAAATTCATATTGAATTTAAAAATGAAATAAAAGTATATGCAAGAAAATTTTTAATTTAACAAATACAAATAACTTTGTATTTAATAAATGCTTATAACATTAATTTTATGAAAAAAAATTAGCAATTGTTATCTTACTTAATTGAATACAGAAATAAATTCAGGAAATAGCTTCACTCCAATACGGAAACAATATTCTAATGTTATTTGTATATCCTAATTTAGGTAGTAAATTATTAATAATCCGCATAAGATTTTATTTTACAAGATATATGCATTTCAGGATCTTTTTTTTCTTTTTTTCTCCCCATTTCAGAATCTGAAATCCATAAAATCATAATTGGTTCTCTAAATACCTAGTTCAGCACCATGGTTTAAAGGTAAAATTGATAATTACGTTTGTTTTTCCTTTAAAACTCCTTTTATACTAATGATTTTTATTTTTGAAGAAAGAAAAAAAAATAATATAAAATACAATATTCAAGTTTATTTCAAGTTTCAATATTCAAGTTTTAATAATTTGTTAATACTTTTGATTACACACTCTGTGCAGATTTTTTGGAAATGACTCATTACATGAGAGGTTCCCTCCCCCCCCCCTTTTCTTATTTTCCTTTTGGATTATAAAAAATATTTTGATTTGCTCATTTAAGAAAAACTAGCTCAAAATATATGTTGAAATAAAATGAATGCAAATTTAATACAATAAATTAAAGTAATATTGTTGAAATATGATAAGAATAAATATTTTTACCATATCATATAAATAAGCATGTCTCAAGGATTAAAAAATTCTTTTCTGCTATATTTAAACACTTGAAAAAACAATAATCAAGAAAAATGGTGGGAGCAGATAAAAAAGATTTTAATTTTTTTAATGTGCCTTAAATTGCAAACAAATATAACAATAGCTTAGTGAAAGAAATTTTGTTCTGATCATATTGGCAAGTTTTGATCTTTCCAATTCAAAATAATTTTTTTGATTCTCAAACCTAATACATATTAAAGGTCAATTATAAGAAGGAAAAAAAAAATGCATATGAACTAGCAAACCTTCTTTAAACTTCTGAATACACAAATGATCTTTTTTCTTTGATCACAGACATCATATTAAACATGCACTACATACATAAATGATTTTTGGTGGAAATGGGGTTTTGATGTTGGAATCTCTCGAGTTTTGATAAAGAGACCATACTAACATAAAGCAGCATTTCGAGTGCAAAGTTATGTGAAGAATATCTTGTACAAATGACCATTAATGATAAATTAGTAAGTATATATTTTTAGGCAAAAAAGGAAAATTGAAAACATTGAAGGAAAAGATTTCATAATTTATTTTAATGAAATCCATAATTATAGGTAAATTTCAATATGGAACACTCAATGTTTATTGAATAGAATTATTTTTGATGCACCAGGATCCATTATTTCTGATAGGAATTTGTTTTGACATATTTGGAGCTTTTTAATACTCATAAATTTGTTTTATTTCAGATCATCCAAAAGTTTCTAAAAATAGCATCCAGTTTCTTCAAGTTTGATAGTATCAAAATATTTGTCAATGTGCTTAAAATGTCATCATTTTCAATCGTAATCATAACAGTAAAACAGTTGAAACTCCTGCTCTAATTATTGAAAACTTCAAATAGTTTTTGTTTAAAATAAAGTAAAAAGTTATTTAAATAAGATTTCACATTAATAAGTTTATAATATTGTTTCCTTTTTTCTCTTTTCTGATAGAGAGAAGGATTAGTTTCAATAGACAATTTATGATTATGATTTCTCTCTACAACTTCAGTTGGATTCTAAATAAAAATATGCCAAACATTTTTTGTAATATATGAAAATGATAAATCACTCATTTGTGTTTTATTGAAAGCAGAAGTACTAATGTAAAGTTGAAAACTTTAAAAAAAGTTAATCTAACACATAATTTTTTTTATATAATATATCATTAAAATGAAACTACCTATAAATATAATGTAGAAAGAGAAATTAGAAACAAAGTATTATCTAAAAGTTAGTTTTTACATTAAGATTTCTAACTTATTACTAGAAAATAAAAACCATTACTTATGAGCGCACTATATCAGGAGATGTATAAATTTTTAAATAAAAAAATTAGAATTTCAATAATGTAATTATTGAAATTTCATTTTTTTAATGTTTATTAGCTGCTAATTTTGCTAGCTACAGTTTTTGTGTTCTATATACTTCATCAGCATACTACATAGCTTACAGCAGCTACAGCGATATTTTTTATAAAGCTACAAAGAATTACAAGTGTGCTCAAATGCTACAAAGTATAACTAATAATTTATATGCCTTTTATTTAAAGCATTATTCTGATCATTTTGTGTTTAAGATAGCATACTTACTGAATATTTTGTAAATATGCAAGGAAGTAATGTATTTTTTATGTTTTTATTAACACGACTGATTTGACTACTTTCATATGCGCAAAGATAGAATTTTTCAATTGTTCCTTGATGCGCTAGAATTTTGAAATTTTATACAGTAGCATATTTCCACTGATAATATAATATTTTCAATCATCAATAAATTGATAATTTTAAATTATTTTGTTTGAACATGAGAGTGACATTTGGTAGTAAAGTTAAGAAACATTGAGATAATATTCCAATGAATTAAGGGGAAAATATTCAATAACAATTTTTTTAGAAGACACGCCTTTATTAATAGACTAATATGCTGAATATATATCCTATCAAACATCTTGATGTCTAAGTAAAAATCATTAAAATAAAGTGTTGAAAACACAAAATAATACAATTGTTGTCTTTAACTTCATATACTTATCTGGCTATTAATGGTTATTCTGCTTGCAATAAAATACAAATGAATTATTAATCAAAATATTGTCTAATATACATTAGAATATACTACATATTAATTGTGTGTCAAACAAAAGGGAGATTATGCAATGTATCACCAAATGAAATGGCTCCTTCTTATTAATGAAAAAGAAACCATAGAAAACATGATAATTATTCTTACAAAACTTAGTTAAGGGGAAGATCATTTATTTCAAATAAAACAATAATAAAAAGAAAAGTTTTAAACATGCTTCTCTTAGTATACCTATAATAAGAAATAGTGTTTTAAAAAAATTTTAATGTCAAAACAAAATCATAAAAGAGTAAACAGTATATAGAAATACTTTAAGAGAACTAAAATTTTTATTTATTTTATAATATGTCATTTGAAATTAATATATAGCAATATTCTGTCTTATTATACATATAGTGGCTTAAATTTTTTTAATAATTTTAACTACAATTTCTCATGTTTTTATAATTTTGTTCTACCGTCCACATTCTTTCTTAAAGCTATATACTATTACACTAACAAAATCAAGCATTAAGAATTGTATTTTTATTTTTTACTTTTTAATCTTAAATTGGATTTCATTATTATAAATATCATTCACTTTTTTCACAAATTCACTACGAGATAAAGCCACATGTATAGAAATAGAATTTAACTAATAATCAAATAATTGATGATTAAGTACTTTAAACATTACAAAATTTTATTGTTATCTGGAAAACATAAATGAATGAAATTTTTGAAATATAGAAGCGAGAAAATTGATTATAATATACTATAATAAAAAAAAATTCTATAAAAAATTGATTATAATATTCTATCTTTCCAAACATAAGTCAAATTAAATTAGATATGTAAAAATACACTGCTTAAAAAATTATATTTACTTAAAAAAAATCTTGATTGATATTGAGGTTCTGAATGATTTTTTAACTGTCTAATTGTTCATAACATTTTATAATTTATCCTTTAAATGTTTTATATGTTTACCTTACATTAATGACTGATCAAAACATTCAAACATAACTGGTCTATTCTATCACAGAATTTCATATTAAAATAGTCAATTTACCTTTATAATTCATTTATACATGTTTTACATCTGGATCATTAATAAGAATTTTAATTGCCATGTTTCATTCTTTTCATTATGTTTCTATAGGACATAGGAGTTTTTAGAATTTTTCTCTTTTCAGTAAATTACAAAGATGTTATAACTAATATCTTTATTCTTTTTAAATCATTTTTTTTTTTTGAAACTGACATTTTTCTCACATTTTGGTCCCAAAAGGAAAATTTTTTCAGGTCCAGATATTATAATTGTTGAGCTTTATAATTGAGGCTATCATGCAACCATCACAAAATTATGTAACTGCTGCTAATGATTGCTGTAGTTTACTTGATAGTTATAATTGTTAACCATATAATAGATCTAATTTATATCTAGAATAATTAGCTTTGTATAAAAATAATTATGAATAAACATAATATAATTTTATTCTAAATAAACAAAGAATATATAATACAATTTAAAAAATAATATTAATTTTTCCATTGATATATGTTAATTAATCTACTTAAAATATATGTTGAAAAATAAACCATACAACAATTAAAAAGTGAAATTAATATAGTGACCATTAATCTTGAAGATGTGATGAAATGTAAATAAGTTGTCCAAAAATAGATAAATATTATTAAAAAATAAACTCTTGTAAGTAATTATGTTAAATCATATATATTACATTCTATTTTTGAAATGGAACAATAAAACCTAATTTTTTTTACATTTAAAATCTATTTTACTTTAGTTTATTTTAAAAATAACAGTAAAGTTGTAATGCAAATAAAAAACTTTAATGCAGAATTATTGTTTATAAAATTTAAAAAAATTTATGGTAAAATATGCATATATTAATTATATAATGCATATTCTCTTGATGAGAGACAGATCATTTGATAAACGGATAAAAATATGAACCCCTCTCCAACTAGACATCATATAAATTAACCATCAGCTGTAATAAAAACAACTAAAAGATAAAGATATATATATATATATAAGTATGAGTATATTCATTCAAAAAGTGATATAAATCTTTTTAGTAGGAATTTATTTTCTTTATTTAAAAAAGAAGCATTTATGATGCAGAATATGCATGGTGGAAAAAATTTTGAGGATAAAATAACTTATTTAAAATGCATTTCAATGATTTATAAATAAGGGGAATTTAAAAATAATTGCTTTAAAAAGTTAACATGTATAAATTGAATGTTTTTGAGTCAAAGCAAATTTTTTATTGAAATTTTGGGCTTTTCTTTAAAAAAAATTACTGAATTATTTTCAATAATCTCCGGTGAAACTTTTCTAAAATTTTATTCTGTCATAATTAGCGATTAAGGATGTTTACTTTATATCATAAAAGTGATGTCTTTATTAAAATGATGAGACAGTTAAAACAATGCAAGTCGGTGTTGCCCATTCATGACGTATGGTCAGTCCTACAGATTGATTTTGGATTTTTCGTAGACAAAGCATTACGAAATAAAAATAAAATCATGTACATCTATTTAATAAGAGTAACAAAAAGTAAAAATTAATAATAAGAAAGAAAGAAATCGGAAAATTCTATAAAATCATTTTCCGGCTTTCGTCCTCGTTTTTCTGGGAGATTCTGTTGAGGAGATAATAATCCAACTAATACAAATGTATCGGATATAATTGAACTAATATTTATTTCTCAGTTTATATTCATATTATAACACATAGATCAAGGGCACATTACCTTAATTTTCCCTTTTATAAACTAATTTCAAGTTTTTGAACGAGTTTTAAGGTATAATCTGGATCTAAAACAACAACCTTTATTATCAATGTAAGTATTTACAAACTGAACGAAAGAAAAACGAGTTTCAGACCACGTGTCTTCGTCAGTATATTCAACAGGAATAAAAATGCTCGGCATGTGTCTAACGACAGTTAGAGCATAAAATCGGTTCACATGGATTGAGATTTGCTTGAACCGAACGATAATATCTCAAGAAAGTCTAAGCTCTATTGACAACGAAAAATCATTGTTAATTGTTAATTTGCCGCTTTTTAAATTTATATTTTTGTAACAAATATTATCAATCGTTACTAGATTATTTAAGATCTCTACTATAATACGAATAAAAAGTTTTATGAATAAAAACTGGTATTACTGGGAGGAGCAAAAGGATTGTTCTTGCTTCAGCATAGCTTTTGCAAATGTTCTTTATAAAAAAATAAGTTTTTTTTTTTTAATTTCAATTATAAGTCAAAAGGTGTGCTGAAACAAATATAACTTTGTTTTAAATTTATGGTAACAAAACAAAATGGAAACAATTGATAAGCAAAAATGGAATATAATCTCTAACAGATAGAAAATGGAGTCTGTTTCATGGGGTTCATGCCAGTAAAGGATTCATTTATTAAGCATGTTTTCCGATGGTTACGAAATTAAGCCTTTTTCAAGACGGAGGTTCAGATAGCTATCAGTGCATTTATTTCATTTTTCTAAGCCAAATAAAGAATAGGGGTGAAGAAATCACTGCATGCCCGGGGTTATTTACAGTCAGGCATTGTGACCTGTACAAGTAGACAAATCAGCTAAAAAGTTATTTTGTATTCCCCCCTTTCCTTACTAAGGGGAAAAGAGAGTTCCCCTGAGGGGAACGAAAGAGTTTGATAAAAAAAAAAGAAGTACCACCATGAAATATCCATTATTGGTAATAGACATACTATCCACTGTGTAACAATAACATAGTATACATACGAGTATATATTTAATGAGAATCACTTTAACATTTAACTGCTTTATTTAATGGATTTTTTTTGCCATAAAATAAGGAAATGCTGCTGGACAAGAATATAGTAGGTTAGAAATTCCTTTTCTTTTGGGCATTGAAAAGTAACTTTAACTATAGAGGATCTTCTTATTAAAACACGTAAGGTATATTTGAAAAGACCTCGAACATTTCAGAATTTCTTGCAATTCTATTTGTGTATTCCCTAATGTATATGCGTTTAATTTAAGATTTTTACACTTAAAAGAATATTTTTAGAATATTTATAACTCTAATGGTTTAATGCATCCGACTTTAATAACGACGAAAGAATCCTTAAGAATAATAAAATGAATATTTATCGGCTTACATTTATTGGCTCTCTACAAAAGAGACCGACAGATTTACCACATTAGATTGGATATAGAGCTATCACATTTAGTACATGAATACGTTTTGAATGCCGAAGCTATAAATCTCAAACCATTTTTAGTTGGAATCTTATTATATTTTTTTATGAATAAAATTCAATTGTAGCTAATTTTTGAACAGCTTTTCGCCAGTAACTTTTAGAATAGCCAATGCAAGAAAATAAACTTTTGGAAAATTTGTGTAATAATGAATTTTACAATTGATGAGTACAACAGCAATTCATATTCTTGAATGAAGAAAAAAAGGCAACAAGAACACGAAAACTATTAGTTTCCTCTAAGGCTGGTTACACAAACAACGGATTTTTCCGAAGCGGTAAGTTTACCATCGCCGCCATAACAACAATCGTGCAATATGCAGACGTCGGTTGCCACTGGCACCAAAGGTATTTTTACCGTCGCCGTCCAAGTACTGGCGCTCATAATCAAAAGCAAGCTTACACACACGGCATGTTTCAACGTCTAGAGTTGCTTTTTCACAGTGAGTTTTACCTTCCTGAGTGAAACACATTTTTTTCTTTTAGTATCTATAGGTTTTCATCGATTATGAACATGAGTGAGTTAAATATCGACAATGAAATTTAAATTGCTTTAATCCAAGAAAGATCTGTTCTAATGGTTTTTTAAATTCAAAAAAGCAATGGTTGGCATGAAATTTGTATAGAAATTTGTCACAATTTTGATTTATTGGAAGAAAAAGTGAGAAACGATTTATGGGAAATCCATACTTTCTCATATGTACTTACAAATAAAAAGATGGTGTCGTAAGAAAATCTAATTTTGAGAATCTAGAAATGATAGTAGTTAACTCTCTAGTTCCAGAGAATGTTATTTACATTGTACTATTGTTTCTGGATTGAATTATTAATTCTATTTTATTTTTGAGCTGGCTATTATTAAAAGCTTTTTTTTTTTGTAAAAATATATACATTATAGGAAAATTAGTAACAATATTACGTTTTTTAAAAAAGGTTTTATTATGTTTTCAACTTATTTCTAATAAATCAAAAATATTTCGCAATATTTGTTTTAAATAAAAAAGCAGAATATTTTACAGTTATCTGTCGGTACGCTAACAGCATGGCGATCAGAATACTTTTATATAGTAGATGCATGCCAGGAAACAATTCTTACATTTGAAACAAAATATCTACATAGAATGTTTCTCATATTGTTTGCTTTGAAATCTCCTCTTGTAATATTCTACCCTTGAATATCTTCCAATCCTATAACTGACATTGTATTCTCAACCAAAGAAGGCTTTGCATGGTAATGGCGTAAAATAGTTAAAAATAGTTGCCTTTGGTATGAATATATCATTTTTGCTGAATCTGTCATGCAGTCTTTGTTATTTGGCAATTAATCCCTGGCATTCGGTTAATAGTATTCAAAAATCGAATTTGTGTTCGCGTTCTTCCCAACCGATTGAAGAAAAAGTTTGATACCGAATTACAATTGTAGTCACAAAATCCCATATATTTAAGTCAAATGCATCTTTGAGATATCACATTTGCATGTATCTGAAAGCACAGACCGACAGGCGGTAAAAAATTCTTGTTGGATTTGACTCAAAATTTGAAAGGTATCTAAACTACAGATGTTAATTTTGTGTATCTAATTTTATCTACATATTTTTGTTACTACATATTTTGTATTTTGTGCGGAAATTCGTTATCATGTTAAATTATATCCGAACAGTCGTACAGGCAGATTTCCTCTGAGCGGATTTTGCTCAAAATTTGATAGAAATCTGTAAATTTGGTATAAAGAACTTATACCAAATTTCATCATTTTAAATCAAAGGATCTTTAAGTTATTTTTATAACAGACGAACGGGCATTTTCCAAAAATGTGATTTCCGAACTCAGGAAGGTCTAAAATGCGGAGATTCGTCAAAACCTCGAATTGAAATTTCTTGACTATTACAATACTTTCTCTGTACTAAGCATTCGAGAAAGTAAAAATCCGTTGAAATTTCATGTTAAATTTTCCAGTTCATTAAAAGAAGGGTCCTGTAATGACCTCCACTGGACACAATAGCTAATTCCTAAACCATTAGAGATAGGAATATACATTCAGTTGGTTATAGATAACCAAAATAAAGAATTATTTTAATGTTACTTGAATTAATAAATGTACCTCTGAAAAGAAAGGAAATTTAAATTTTTAAGTTATTCTGGGGTCCTGTTATTCACATTTATTAAAATAATCTTGACTCTCAACATTTTAAGCAAAAGAAATTCCGTTCTTCTACTTCTAAAATTAACAAATTATGAATTTTATTATTTTAGGTAAGTCAAAGGTTACTTTCAAAAAGCGCTGCCCGTTGATTGATGAATGTTCTTGGCGTGGCCATTGAAATGATCAAAAACTGTCTAAAACATTGATATCCAGAATTTCATGACTTGTGTCAGACTCAGTTGCAGAAAAATGAACCCATACCTACTTTCTTATAAATGAAGCGTGCTAAGAGAAAGTACTGTAACCGACAACACATTTTAGACCTGCTTGAGTTAGAAAAACACATTTTTGGAATTTTATCCGTCTGTCTGTTTGCGAACACGATAGCTCAAACGCTATTTGAACTTGACGGATAAAATTTGATATACCGTCTCTATTCCAAATTTGTAGATTTTTATTATATTTTGAATGAAATCCATTCAAAGGAAATTTATTTGTCCACCTGACCGAATAGAAGTTCATACGATAGCTATGAAACGAAGAAAGCTAGATGTATAAAATTTGGTGCTCTTATTTAATACCTAAAGTGTAGATATGTATATCAGATTTGGAGCCAAATCTTTCAAGGAGTTGATCGTCTGTTGGTGTGCCAAAAACACAATCTTAAATATATGAAACTTGGTATGTAATTTTTTGATTATAATTGTAGTTTTTTTTTTTATCGAATTTCAATCAGTTGCAAAAAAAAAAAAAAAAAAAAAAAAAAAAAAGCACCCAAATGTATGTTTGGGATTCTGAGACTTATGTATCAATCGCATCCTAGCAATTAAACGCCAAAAAAATTTGCCAAAGACTGCATTCTTATAGACTCTTTGGGAATTATTGTTAGCTGACTGCATGCGGTTAGTAACACATTAGTGCTTTTATTAGA
Organism: Argiope bruennichi; assembly: GCF_947563725.1. Lineage (NCBI taxonomy): Eukaryota > Metazoa > Arthropoda > Arachnida > Araneae > Araneidae > Argiope > Argiope bruennichi. The sequence continues at coordinate 67,488,021 of NC_079154.1, forward strand.
GAGCATTCGAGAAAGTTTCAGGAAAGTTTCGAGAAAGACCACTCCTATTTTTCATTAAAATATCAGCGGATCAAGAAAATTTTATTAAATATGACTGAGAAGACTATAAAATTATGTAATTTTTAGCACTAGATTTATTGATTTCAACAACAAAAAAGATAATTCTTTACGTCATTTGGAGCACTTTGCCAATTTTAAGTGTTCATATGTATTTCCAGCGGTTTTAAAATTATTCCAGAATGCATAATGATATTAAAACATGACACTTATATTTCGGGTTGTCCTTCGCTCATTGATCCCAAATATTTGTCTTTGAACCCCCTCGACTTTATGTATCAGTCAAAATACTCTCGTAACTAAACAAATTGTTTTTAATAAGCAAAGCGAAATATATGTCGGGTGCTTCATCATCTTACCGGCCTGACGAATATCTTATGCCACCATTATAGAGATATGCGCATGATTTTTATAGTGGTGGCATAACTGAATAACATACCTGCTTTGCTAAGGAATATAAATAATCTTCCCATAATAATAATAATTTTTAAAAAAAGTGGCTGAGAAACGTTTTTTTCGAAAAACTCTCTTCCATTACCTCAAATTTTATTTTTCTTTCTTATCTGTAATACTTTAGTTAGATTCGGATTATCGGATATCCGACTCTTATATGAAGAATCATGTTTCTTATCACAATAATTGGGACTTTGTTTATCAAAAAAAATAATAATAATAATTTTGTCAATTATTTTTCAAGTTTTATTCTAATGCTAGAATACTGAATAGGCTAGGATAGGAAAATGTTTCGAACTTCATTTTTTAATTGTTTTTTGTAATTAGAAACATTTTACTTTTGTATAAAAAAGGAAATAGATAATCGATATTATTTCGCTTTTAATATGATAATATAAATATTATTGATATTTTCGCTTTTAATATGATAATATTTATATGCTAATATAAATGTTATATTAAAAGTGTGAGAATATCGATTACTAATATCGATATCTTATTAACTGTAAACTGCGCGATGCATAATAATAACAATGATATTAATAAAGCGTATAGAGTGCTTTATATGGAAAACAGTTTGACTTAGAGCAACTAAATGCGGCACATAGATATTTTGGGGGTAGCTGATGTTATAAAGAAGGGAGTTTTTAAAATTTTAATTACGGTTTTTGAATAAAAATTAATGTAAAATCTTTAAGATGTTTTTTCAACAACTTTCGCCCATGTTTTTTCACAGAATCGTTTTTATGATATTATAAAATTTAAAAAAAAAAAAATATTTTCTTTAGTGATACCAAATCTTATTTAAGCTAATTTTTCTGCTAATAAATGTTTCAAAATAATTTTAATAATTCGATATATAATCAACACTTTTTTTTGTGTGTGTGTGTCTGCGTTACCGCTGCTATATAACTAAGAGCAACTATAAAGTTAAACTGAAGACGGAAAAGTCAGGCTTAAAATATTATCATGCTACGGTGATTCAGATTAGAAGTAAGGATCTTGTTTAAATTTTTCTGTAAGTGAATTTCATTTAGTTTTATTAACATTCCATTAAAAAAAAAAAAAAAAAACTAGAAACGTTTTGGCATTGGTCTCATTATTTTCTCAGATAACGTGGATGACATTTGTATAGGCACATTTCTCTCCAAATTTGCACCATTGTTCCAAAATAACAAATTTAATGAGTCTCAAACCAACATAGACAACTAATTTTTTGTCAAATCCAGTTTGGAATCTGGAACCAACACTTTATCACTGGCTTACAGTGGCTCCTTTTTGTTTTGTAAATTTTGAAATTCATTGTATCGAAAATACTTAGCCATGGCATGTTTTAATAAATAATTTCTTCCAAAAACATTCTATACAGCGGCCAATCTCTATGAGTGGCTGATTTTGTATGAAGAGAAAAGTATTCATAGCAGAGTGATTTCACTATACACAAAGTGTAAAACCTAATTATGCCCAAAAGCTAATTTTTAAGCTGTTTGAATTAGGTATATACTGCAAGTCAAAAATGCTACAAAGGATGTAATGAATAATATATTTTATGTTATTTGACTCAGAAATATATTTCCAAAAATTTTGGCAAATCTACGTTTTTATACAGATTGCGCTGTTGTATTAATTACTTTTATCAATTTATACGTGACATACTTCTGTTGTTTTAAAACTTGTAATAAATATTTTCAATAACGTAGTGAAGCTCGACCGCACCCAAAATCTATCTATCTATATTTACCATCTTCATATTTATTCGTTGATTTTTGATTTCAAAAACTGAAATTATTGTGAAAATGTTATTCCTCCCCCAACAAATTGCTCCTGGGTCATCAATATATCTAGGTCACTGAATGCAATGCTGTATTACCCTTCTTGCACTACCCAGCATTGGCAATAGACCGACTTTGGAAGATCTCGTCATTTTATTTTTAAATCTATGCACCACAAAGAGCATTTATTTAAAAGATTCTTTCAAGTGGTTGGTGAATTATGGTGCAGGCATTCGCTCATGTTTTCTAGATAAAATCGAGATGTGAAGTTGAGCATTAGTGATCAAATGATAATTATGTGGTTAGAGACACATTGGGGAAATATGCAACAAAATTTTGAGATTGTTCCTGATTTTTCATCATTCTAACTGTTACCAGAGATAGTAATTAAAAATGGACTTTGGACGAAATTTTGATGGGACTCATACCTTATGGACACACTCAGATGAAATTTTTTGTGCATTTAAATCCCTGAATATGATGATCTCACACTTGGAAACTATAAACAACATCCCTTTTATTTTGTAAAAGTAAATAACTCCTAATTCCACAGCAGATCGATAATCCCCCTCCCCGCCACCCGAGTTTCCTACAGCTCCCTTGCAACAATGTCCATCTATTGAAAATGACCACACCTGCGGAATAACTTATTTCCAGGGGCGCATAGGAACTTTTAGGTACCATCCGTCATTTTGAAACATACAATTAACTCTGTCACTATTGTATTTTGACAAAAGGAAAGGCTCATCCGCAACAGTTATTTGTTAAAATATCTCACATCCTGATTTTTACTACCTTATTAGTTAGCAGTTTAAGAAAATTCATGCCAGACATAGGGAGCGATGACGTGTCAAAATCAAGCATGACGGTGGAATTTCAAATATTTACTTTACACTGCTGCTTTGTGCCTTATAGAATTTTACCGTGCTACAAATCAGATATTAGCTCTTATCCATTTTTATTTCCTATTTGTATGAGTTGCTATAAACAATAAATATTGCGAATTTCTTAATATAACTTAAAATATAATGAACTTATTGAAACAAACTTACTTGCAAGAAAGTTGGTTTCAAAAATCCACCATAATATTTTTTAAATAAAAATAAACAAAGAAACATAATTAAAAAAAAGGTAAAAATGTTATAAAAGCCTTTAAATACTCGGGAGGGATGTGTGATATATAATGTATTTTTAGAAATCGCGTAGGATGGCAATGGATTGATTCAGGAGATGCAACATATACATAAAGATACAAATACATAAAGATACATATTATAATTTTTTTTTCGGTTGTCCTTTTTATAAAAAAAATTGGTGGTGATTTTTAATTTTCAAAATATGATATAAAGTTAATATTACTTATGATATTCTAAACTTTAAAGCATACATATAAATGCTTAACAGTTACGTAATAATTTTACATTCCTCTGAAATTTTGAAAAATTAATTTTTTTATACTGCGGTCCTCTATATTAACGACCCTTTTAAATAACGAGAAACCATCTCAGTTTTAATTATTTTCTTATTTATACTTTTAATAAAAAAAACCCCCCTATAATAATTATTTATGTAGTAATATAAAAACCTATTAGGGATGCTTTGATTGTTGTAATACTTTGCAAAAATTGTTGATTCTTACGAAATTTTGTAAAAACAGTTTTCCATTAAGTGCAGAAATCCTTATATCTGAAACTAAACTCCTTTAATGTATTTTCCAAAAAGAGAACAAATATTTAGAAATTAACTTTGCATATAATTTTTAGGAGAAAATGTTCAAATTAAAATCCGGAAAATCCTTTTATTTATTTCAATTTGGCAATTTATTTTAACTCGAGGCCCTAATGAATTACAACAATCCCAACCCGACTTCTCTGAAAATATATTACTCATATATTCCTATGACATTTTTAGATTAATTTAAATTAAAATGGTTTCGGAGTTTTGATGATTTTTTTTCCTTTAATGTGGAAGCACAATACGGAGCCAAACGAAAACTTTCGAATTTATTACAATAAGAGTAAATATTTTAGTTGGCATTAGTTAACTAATATATTATCAATCTAAGGTGCCTAACGAACTATTCGGAAATTTAGACTTATGCGACTTCCCTAAAGTCCTTCAATATTGTCTCATAGCGGTGGGGGAATGTTCCTGAGCGGAATGACCGAAGTACGTCCGGAGAGTATTCTCCAGGTAAGGTCACCCAATGCAGGCATGAGTCAAAGTCAGAGGCTGCATTTCAAGCCCTTTTATCGTCCGTTGTTCTCGAGTGCTGAGGCTGTGCTCCATTCTTTGAAGGTATACGTTCTCATGGACCTGGTTTGATGTTACAGTCGACCAGGCAGGATAAGGCACAACAAAAACAGAATTATGCGAAAATAAATGAATGCTTTATTTTGGCATCAGTATTTAATTTGGATATTTATTTTGGGGGGCCAGTTTTAATATTTTATTTGGAATAATTAAATATTAGAAAATACATTAATTATTTTATAGCATTCCTTTTTGTGGAAGCCCTTTTTAATATCAAATTCCATCCACCTATTTCCCAAACTGCGATTTTATCTTGAAAATATTTTACAGAAAATTATATTGTCTTAACGGACTGAATGACCGTAACAACGTGTTATGGTACCATTATCATTTTTCAAGCATTTTTACATAATTAGTGCTCTAAGTCATAATATTTCATACATTTTGAAATTATATTTTATGCCCGAAATTTTATCCAGTATTCAAAGCGAATACACACATATACTAATTTTTGTATTTAAATATGATGAGTAAGGGTGGGGGGAATTAAATTATGACTCAAGTGCACCTTACCACTCTAGATCACAGTAATTAAATGCTTTTTGCTGAAAATTGATCAAAATAAATCGTATTTTTAAATTCATAAGTATGATTCTACTTTACTAATCTCCTGCAATAGCCAAGCTCTGTCAGTAAGATGCGATGGGCATTTAAAAAAAAAGAAAATCAGATTGATAATTTGCGAATACAGCCCTTGTCTAAAACGAATGTCAATATACATACGAAATGTCTCAAACTGACTCACCTTCATAGATTTATGTGCATTATTAACTACAAGTTTCACGTAAGAATAATTTCAGATAAATAATAATCTGTGAGACTCAAAAGATGCGTCTTTTTCTTTTTAATACTGAAATTCATTTTTTAAAATTATTATACGTCCGGCTCTTTCACTTTACCGAACGATCAAAAATGAACTTTCTAAATTTAATTGGTCTTTTAACAAAACAGTTCAATTTCTTGAGCATGAACTTCGGGGTCATTCGTTATATTTATTTCAAATTTGAGGCATCTTTGCAACAACTGGGGAAAACAGTCAAGCTGTATTTTTTTTCACAGAAGCTACAGATTTCTATTATGTTTCGGTGGAAATCAAAAATAAAATCTGTCTTTATGTCCACCTGTGTGGATGTGAACCTGAGAGCCTAAAAATGCAATGAATTAAATGGACAAAATTTACATATTGTTTTAAAACAAGAATTATAGATTTTCATTAAAAATTTATAGAATTCGCAAAGAATTAATGAGGAACATGATTTAAATATCACTAAAATATATTGCTGTAAAATATGATTAAAACATTTTTGAAATCGAAATCGCATCAAAAATTATTACAAAATATATATCTTGGGAAAATTCACATAATTGAAGATATAATTTAATTTACTTTGAGAACCCATAAAAACCAATTTTTGCTGTAATATTTTCGGAACTTTTAATGCAAAAAAGATAAAATTTGAATAATATTTAATTAATTTAAATTAAAAAGAACCTCTCCGAGGTACACATTTCTATCCTCCAAAGTGCCTATATACCAAGTTTGATAACTCTAGTTCAGGTATGGCCTATAGAGGGTCAGATTTTATAAAGTACCTCATACATAAATCTTTATTATTAATAAAGATAGAAATGATTACTTCTTCCTTTTCATTTTTTCATTCCTTTTCGTATTTCATCTTATGAAAAATCTTTCTGAACAAGATTTATTAAAATAAATTATTTAAAATTCAAGTTTTAATATCGCCGGTATTATACTGAAGATGGAACATTTATTATTACTTATTGATAAAAATAAAAAGAGCATTTGAAAAAACCGTGGATTTAAATTTGAAAAATCAATTCCTCAATCTCCAACTTATTTATGAAATATGCAATGAATTTTATAATAAAAACAATTGATTAAAACAGTGTCAAATTTGTTCCAAATAACTAAACTATTTGTTCTCTTAACTGAACAAAACCACAACAACAAAAAGAATGTAATAAAATCTCCCCCCTCCTCAAAAAGCTTTAAAAAAAAAAGCAATTTGTTGTAGTTCAAAATAAATCTTAAAAATATGATCTAGTTTAGGGCCAAAATAAATAACTATTAATACTTCCGCCATTTCTTTCTTCTTCTAAAACGTTCTATTCTTTAAAAATGGCATTTCGATATTAAGGTAAAAAGATAGAAATTCAAATATAACATAACTAAATGTATGAAAAAATGTATCTACAATTACTACAAAGTGTATATTGAGAATCTAAATAATGTGTATTTACATAATTTTTGATAAATAAATCAAAATTAAACAAATGTTCTCGAACGGCATTTTAAAAAATTATAGCAATAAATGATATCCAAAAGTTAAATTAAGATTTAGAGGAAGCAAAAAAAAAAAAAAAAAAAAAAAAAAAACTAATATTTTATAACATTAAAGTATTAATTTTGAAAAGATAATAATAGAAATAAAGACAACAAATGATATTATAAGAAATTGGAGTAAAATTTTATAAAATATTGAACAACTTCAAATTGTTATAATTTTGAAGAAGTGCTATGAAGAAGTGCTTTTCATATTTATGTACTCTTATTCCTGTGATCTCCAATAATCAGAGCTACTGCTAATCAAATACAGTTGACTCATTTTAAACCATTTACAGTTCTCAATGCCTTTTGAAATAGAAACTAATCTCTTTCTAGTCTAGCATTACAAACTGGTAAGTTAAGACATTGCGCCCACATAGAAGATGGTGCTAACTTACCTTCTGTTTATTTATATAGTTCTTTTCTATAGTTATTTTTATAATATAGTTATATTTCTTTATTTATGCAGTTCTCTTTATTTTGTAGTTATCACGTTAACTTATGTACAAATAGCCGGACAGACAGACTTTCCTTGAACGGATTTTGCTTAAAATTTGATAGAAATCTATAAATTTGGCAAGACCGTACACCAAATTTCATCCGTCTTGCTCAAAGCGTTTTTTGAGTTATCTTTGTTACAGAGAGACTGATGGGCATTTTCTAAAAAAATATGTTTTTAAAACTCAGGGTGGTATAAAATGTGGTAATTCGTCAAAACCTCGAGTTCGCATTTTTCGATGATTACAATACTTTCTCTGTACTTCGTATGCAAGAAAGTAGAAAGTTAAACTGATTAATTGTAAACTAAAGTAATGAAATGGCTACAATTATATTTGAATTTGGCTAAAATTATATTTGAATTTTACAAGTTACTCTGAATTTTATAGTAATTGCATCTTCTAGGTGAGTAGGAAGTGCATGAATTAGTAGCATGTAAATGAATAAAAGAATAGCTGAAATATTTTTTTATGTTTAAAATTTAAAAAATAATAATAATAATTTATTAAAAGACTAATTAAATACATCCATAGCCTAAGAATTTTTGGCACTCATATAAATGATTCATATTCATATAAAATACAACTGCTTAGCATCAAATATAGAAATGAATAATCTCATACTGAAAATGATAGCATGCACAAGCTATGAAAATACACTTTTTTCATACATAAATGTAAACAAAAAATTGTGGTTGAAAAATTTATATGAGATATAATATTTTTTTTATATTCTAAGTTTTTTTAACAGCTGTGAAATTAGCATCAAACAGATGGTTTTACATAAGACTTTCCTTCAGGGGCTCATATTCTTCGCTGTTCTCCTGTATTAGTTTTAAAACGTCCGTGAAAATCGAACGAAAGGAGCAAAATTACAATATCCTGATAATAACTAGTGGTAAAGGTCTTCCCAAAACTTTGTCACTCAAATAATTTTTTCATTCCAGAAAACGCCTTACATGGCATCGGCATATAGTAGTTACGAAGTATTATTTTTGGCCCGAATTTATCATTTTTACTGAATCTACCGTGACGTCCTTAGCTAGTTATTTGGCGATCAAATCCTAGTATGCGTTAATAGCATCCATTTTTGAGTTATCGCGTTTGCATATTCCAGAAAATAAAAACCGACAGACCATCAGCCCGCAGTTGGATTTGGCTCAAATTTTGAAAGGTGTTGACATTATAAATTTTAAATCGGTGCAACCAATTTTTTTTTTATCTAGCTCTGATCGTTTTGTAATTAGCGTGTTAACTTATATTCGTCACTTATATTATATTGTTCATTAACTTATAATGTTCGTTAACTTATTATTCATTAACTTATATTGTCAAACTTTCTTTGAAGAGATTTTACTCAAAATTTGATAGATATCTTCATGTTTGGTGTAAAGGCCGTATACCAAATTTCAAAAGTCTAGCTCAAAGCGTTTTTGTGTTATATTTGTCACTGATAGGCAAACGGACAATTTCCAAAAATATGTTTCTCAAATTCAGGGAGATTTAAAATGTGTAGATGAGTTAAAATCTCGAATTCGAATTTTTTGGCGATTACTGTATTTTCTCTATACTACATATATGAAAAAGTAAAAACATCGTAGCAACACAGTGTTGTGTTTATTTAGATTACAATACTTTAGATTTAGACTATAATATTTAAGATCTTTATATTTTAAATAATACTTCATAATCATTTAGTTTATGACCATTACTTAAAATGTCAGACTATCTTAATCAATTCTTAAGAAATTAAAATTTCGAAAATTTTGACATTTAATATTACAACTATTATTCGGGGATTATACCATTTTTAATTCAATACCACTTTCTTGAATAACCGTATATTTATATATTATACATCTTATATTTTTATCACAGAACAGATTACAATGATTAATCTTACGGATAAAAATTCTTTAACTTTAGATCAATTTGTCATTAAATTAACATGATCGTCTCCATTGTAAAATCGAGATTTTTTGTTCCTACAATACATTCGACGGTGTACAGGTTTCTTTAAAGAATACATAAAGATACATAGAAATGAAATAGGATTAAGGCAAAATAATACACTAAAGAGTAACGTACTAAAAAAGTTTAACTGTATGGAGAAAATTTTTCGCAAATTCTTCGCAAAATAATATAGATACAATTCAATCTTTTAACGTTTTAATAAATATTGATATTTTATTAACTGACCACATTTTGGATATATTTTATTTTTATCAAGAAATCTAGAAAAGCAAACACAGAATGAAGATTTTGATTCATTTATGACTCAAAACATGAAGTCTTAATTTCCTCCTCAAAAATAATTTAACTTTAGGTTGAAAATAGTACGCTCTGTACTACGTTCCTTTTCAATTCACTTACACTATGTACTTTCTAAAATAGCAGTTTTATGTAATCATTCACTTTTTTCTGAAAGTAAAAGAATATTTTGATGCTTACTGAAAACTTTACTTTACTGAAACTTTTTTTAAGAATATACTAAAAATTAACCTTATATGCACATAGATACAACTGGTAAATAAGGTCTTAGGTGGCATGAAATCACCACCTAATTTTTCAGTGCTTTATGTATAAGAGATATTTTATAATACAGAAATTTAATAAAGAATGATAATACCATTATGCAGTCCATTCTTTATAACATTCCTCGCTGCTGCGTCTTTAAGTCTTCGTTTCCGGTGTTGTAGAGCTGATATGTAAATGGGGAGAGCTAGCTAGTCATATGGTTATTGAAACTAGTGTCCCCAGTGGAGTCAGGTAATTTAGGGAGAATCTGAGAGTAAGAATTGGCGACATATTGACTTTTTTGGCGACATATCGCGAATCTTGACGTACTCGAAATCTGTCGCGCAATCTTTTTCTTCCCGGAATTAGATCCGGTCGATTTTCATTTCTTGAAAAGTTTATTTACTTATTCTATTCTTGTTTTGAGATTATCATTGTATTAAGCAAAAACTAAGCAAACTTTTTTCAAAAATAATTTTTCTTTTCCATAACATCTATAGCTGAGTTTGTTGATTTAAATCATGTTAGTTTTTCACTTTTTTTTTGCATTAATTAAAAATTATTATTTTTCTTCTTTAAGTAAAAATTTTATTTCTTTTATTTACCTAAAAGCATTCTTTTTAATTTTACGTTTCAAAGACTTCTATCATTATCTCAAACAGATAAAAAAAAAACTTTTATAAACACAGATTTTAAAAGTTCTTTTTTTTTTTCCCCCTAAATGTTTTAAATATTAAAAAAAAAGCATTCGTGTCTATAATTAATTTTCTTACTAAATATTAAATTTTAATCCAAGAATTCGGCGAATAAATATTTATTTTTGAATAAAAAAAACCGAAGAAGATATTAATTAAAACAAATTATTTTGAAATAATTTAGAAAGAAAAAAAAATACTAGTGCAGGATCGAAACCGGGTATCGTGAACGCTACGTCACAGCCCTAAATGAACGTTCGTTCGCGGTAGCACATTATTATTATATAAGCTATCCTGAAAGTTTCAGGGCTATTACCTTGAAATTGGCTGGCTATTGAGGCTTAATACTTTTATGAATGAACATTCTAAATGTATACTACCATTATACAAAATCTCATCTCGAACTGAGTTTTAAACCTCGTGCCTTCTCCTTGTAAGTATCAGTTTTAAATATTTGACTTCTGGTTTATAATTTTGCCGGTGACTTTGCTTCTAAATACCGAAGAAACAAAAGTAAATCGTGTTTTGGAATCTTAAATGCATTGACTTTAATACAAAATAATAAAGAAATTCTGAACTTTTACGAAAACGGTGATTTTAGGGTATGTACATACCGCAAGTTATTAATAAGTGTTGACATGCAGACAAAATTTTTATCTGCAAAGTTAGCATTGCTTTCTTTAATAGTTTCATATCTTTAGAATATCCACTAGTTTCTTTTTAGATCTTAATTAAAATTTATAAAAACATGTAATTATTATTAGCACATTTACGAAATTTTAATTTATAACATTTCCAATAAAACTTACGTTTAAGTTTCACTATTTCGTTCACAGTGATGATTTAATATCGTTCACGGTATAAGAGAATCCGAATATTTATGGTAGAAAAGAAACAACATACTGGAAATAATAAGAAAATTTATTTTCATTAAAATAAATATACAATTATTAATCTGTCAATAGTGTTTATATATACACTTGTATTGGAGAGAAAAAAATCATGCCAAGCTTGCAGCATATTCGAGATTAAAATAAAGCGAGTAGCAAAATATAATGCAGTTATATCAGTTTAAATGAAGCTTAATAACAATAACTAAATCAAACTATGAAATTTTATTCAGTTGTAACATCAAAATCACTGAATGATGCAAGTTACAAAAATTTAAACTGAATTAAAATGGATATAAACAAATCATGACTAAGGCAGGGGCATACGGAGCAGTTGCTCAAGGCCCCCACATCATAGAGGGGGCCCCAAATATAAAAAAAAGTTTATTTTACATTATTTCTAGCTATTTGAGGTTCTAATCAATTTTTTTGTTATATATCTTTAATGAGGTAAAAAATTTGAATACCTCCAAAAAGTTCGGTTCTTCATTACTGAAGTAGTGAAACATAGGGGAGCCCCCAAATAAATTTTTGAAAAGGGCGCCAATTAGGCTAAGTCGGGCCCTGGATTAAAATAAAATATGTTTATTGTACATAGCTGTGAAATGATACAGGACCATCCTTAGAAGATTTTTCTGTGCATCCAATTGCGCAATAAGAGTTAATCATGGCTTAAATAAGCTTAAAAATTGAATAGTTAAAAGCGAAAAATAATCTGCCATTGAACTATTATGAAGAATGCGGTTACAGTGAATATAAATTCTTTCTTGAAGTCACGTGATTTTATCTTGTCCTACACCAAAATAGGGTTGCAGTCCCTCTATGATTATTTCAACTCTATGAGTTGAACAGTTCAGATTTTTTAGCGTCTCTTAAATAAATTAACATTAAGAAGCGGCTCAGTAAATGTAATATCAAAACATAAAATGCAAAGCTATGCTGCAAGAAATGTAAAGTAAATGTATAATGTTTAATGTTTTTTTATAATCTATATATTTTTATGCAGAAAATGTTAATTATTTAATCCTAGTTAATTTTCTACTATCAGTAAATATTTGTACAAGCTAGGATTTAAAAAAATCGATATTTTTATTCTATACTAGGCGATTTTAAATTAACATTTGATTAGTTGGAAATAATGGCTGCCAAAAGTTTCAATTCAATATTATTTTTGTATCTTGGTCTTAATAAATTTCCCAACAAAATATTTTTAAACTTCAAATTTTGACACAGATATAACTGATACAATTTTGAAGCTTTATACCATCCTGCTAATTGCACTATGCCTTTCCTGAATATTCTGTTTACATCTTTTTACAGTTTAAGAAAAGAAAGAATATTTATGGTATTCAAAAATGGGCGTAACTTAAAAAGTTTATGTCATAACTTGATTGTTATGTTAGATTTTAATTGCAATTGCAACAAAATTTTTATTAAAAGCATACCTGATAATCAAACTACTGAATACGGAAAAAAAATAAACTATATTTTTATCATTAAAATTGAAAGAAAAAGAGAGGATGAAATGATAACAAAAATAAAAGCGAGATGAGTTTCGCTTTAACAGTAAAATATATTATTATAAAACGAGATTGAAAAATATTTAAAAATGGATTAAAAATAGAAAAAAAAAGTACAGCAAAAAACATCAAAAACTGCAGAACTGAAAAGACAATTTTCAGAATTTTAAGAAAATCTAAAAATTATTTTTGTACTGTTCTATTTACGGAGGTATAACTAAAGAATACCAAAATTTCGTTTAAATTTTAATTAAAATTTTTTTAATGAAATATTTTTGATGTGAATATTTCCACTTTCCAAATTATATATGGGCGAAATTGGATTAGTCTACTTGAAATGGCAAATAATAAAAGTAAACGCAAATAAAAAAAAGGTACTGAAAATTATCTTTTTTTGAAATTAATGAAAAAGTAAAACTGAAATTAGATTACACAATATTGTTAAGTGATAAAATAATTTCAAGTGAAAATATCCAGGAATAATTGCGATGTACCAGCAGATACCAGATGTAAAGCTACGCAATTTAAAAGTAATTTTTGTACTGTAATATTTTCGGAAATTATAGCTGGAAAATGCTAAAATTTTGCTTAATTTTTAAATAATAGAAATTCTACTTAAAATGTGGAAAAAGGACTAATGCCGATTAACATATTTCCTCCTCTCAGGCAATATAAACGGCAAATTTGATAGCTCTAGGTCAAATGGCTGGGCCTGTAGAGTGAACAGCTGCACTTTACACAGTGTTTGACATCACGTTCTTTATCTCACATAAATGTAAAATTATATTTATGCGATCCATTAATTGTGTTACACATAAATATTAATTCGTACACTGGATTTGATTAGCAGTACCTCTACACCTCTCCCTATATTCCAGTAATACACTGGAATATCGGCCGAATACCCACTCTTATAAAAAATATGCACTTTCTATCGAATAATGCTCTAAATTAAGACATGGAATTATATTTTATGCTGTTTGATTCAATAAAAGGGCTTCCAAAAAACTTAATATTCTTATATTTTTATACAATATCTTAAGTGATAATAATTAGTAAAATATTCTTGACACTCTAAAGTTTTAAATAAAAAAAGAAATCACTTTCCTGAGACCAAAATTGACCTAATAATTACAGAGTTATCAACTTTCCTGGGTCAGTTTTAATTGTAAAAGAATTAATTTTTCTTTGTTTAAAATATCTATAAGACAAGAACATTTTATTAAATATGATTAATATGACTGGAAGATTATAGAAATTTAATATCACATCTTTTCAGAAGTACGTTTTTCTTTTCTTTTATTGGAACAGCATAAGAATATATTTTGTACGAGTCATAAAGACAGTTTTAAGCTGGTAAGATAAGCTTATCATTATCGGTGGAGAAATTAGCTATTTGCTCTCACGCAATTACCCACTATATGAAGTGCTTAGTTTAGTTATAATAAAAATTTATTAAATACATTCATAGTGAGTGGGAAATTCCATATATATTCTTTTCCGATAATTGCAGTCTTTGAATTTAATATCTAAAAAATAAATCCAGTCTCTTAAATTTTCAATTTTTTTTTAAGCGCAACATTTGTTTCTAGTTCTGACTAAGAATTCCCTGAAGAATTGAAATGCATTTTACAATATGTCCTCTAAAATCGGAAAATTTATATTAGACAAACATCTGAAAAAAGAATCATACCAGCATGTCGTAGTTTGGAAATATTTCTTCAAAAGCGGTCAAAGTACCTATATCTTAAATCATATCTCTTATATCTCTTAATCCCTTAAATCAGACATCATCATTTAATGCGATTGAATACATATAAACACGAATCGTAATATTAAGGAAGCAATTAAAAATACAATTCGCAAAAATTGTAAGACAGTGGTGACTCAAAGAATGTATGGCATGTCTTAAGATAGTAATATTCCCATATCAAAATAGGAGCAATAAATCCGTATTCAAATAAGTAAAAGCAGTTTAGTTATGTCTCGTTTCCAGGCAAGCGTTATTTTAGGACGGAGTTCATAATGGTGAATATTCGCCAAACACCGAGAGGGGCCCTTTGGCAGAAATGCCTTTCGCCAAATTTGAATACCACACCAAAGAGGGAAAATTTGACCCCAACTAATTTGACACGCTTCAGACGCACTTACAAAGATAATTTTTTTTGTGTGGGGGGGGGGGACTAACTTTCGATCCTCAACGTTTGTGCTGACAATGGGTATCTACCCCCAGATCACAGCGACCTTTTATACCAGAGCATAATGATTATTTTGATTTGAAGACAGATGAATCTAGAATATCATAGGAAAAATAATTTAAATAAACCTAAATAAGGTATGAGAAGGATTAAGAATAACTATTATAGTTAGTTGCATAACTGGACAATACGGGGACACCTAAGAGTATTTAAAGTTAGTCCAAGTTTTCATTTTTGGAGGGTAGAACTTTAGCTGTATCTATGTGCTATATGAATAACTTTGGGTCGAGGTTCCTATGATTAACCACCAATTGTCTAATTTTGCCAATATATAGTTAAAATGCTGTAGATTTCATATAAGAAATAGAAATCTTTATTTTATTTAATGAAATTAATACTCCATTTTAAAACTACCCGTAGGCTGTTGACATGACAAACTGGCAAATGATCTACGATATGAAGGATAAAAGAATGGATGGAAAATACTTGAAAGGCCTAAACATTGAACCCAAAGCAACAAATTTTAGAACGTAGTTGCTTCTTAACTATTAAGTGCATCTTAACAAAGGAGTTTTGAAAATCTTTAATCGATCTTTGATTATAAAAAATAGAAATCGTGAGATTTTTCCTCACTACTTTCAGACCGTGTTGTTGCACAAAATTTTTTTTTTTAATAATAAAATTTGACAACATTATTTCCTCAAAATAAGGTTTTCAGTAATGTCAATTTTATTCCTGTGAAAATTACTTCTTTTATTTCATTTTACAACAATACTTTTCTTTGTTTCAATTACGTGATCAAAGCATGTGCACTATCGAGAGAACACAGACTCGGAGCACCAAGAAATCGGATGTATCTTGAAGTCAAAGAACTCATAAAAATTCCAGTCATTAAATCTTCTATTTGGGACATTTTGTCAACTCTTTTGTATTTAGCTCTCTCCTAATGTAAAAATTTGATACTCATTTAATGATTTTATGCATTCTTAATGTTTTACAACTTAACATGTAATGTAAAATGTAATGTTTCCCGCCCTTATTCTTTTTCTGTACCAATAAGCATTTTCTCTAGAGGGTTCTTTATTGTTTGCAAGGGTGCAGTGTGATCAAATGTAATTTGTTCCTTCATGCTAGATGGGGTTGCTTTTCGGTGGCCCCATCAAGTTTCCCTCATGGCCTCTGGCTAGAGAGTATTTCTCCCCAACATATTGCTTCTGGGTCATCAATATACCCCAGGTCACTGAATGCAATTCTGTATTACCTTTCTGGCATTTACCAGCATTGACAATAGACTAACTTTTTAAGATCTCGTCCTTT
Source organism: Argiope bruennichi (assembly GCF_947563725.1). NCBI lineage: Eukaryota > Metazoa > Arthropoda > Arachnida > Araneae > Araneidae > Argiope > Argiope bruennichi. Next base: position 67,504,597 of record NC_079154.1, read on the forward strand.
ATTTTTAAATCTATGCACCACAAAAACCCTTTATTTAAAAGATTCTTGCAAGTGGCTGGTGAATTAAGGTGCATGCATTCGCTCACGTTTTCTAGGTAAAGTCGATATGTCAAGTTGAACACTGGTGATCAAATTACAGTTATGTGGTTGAAGACATACTGTGAAATTACAGAAGAAAATTTTGAGATTCTTCCTGATTTTTGTTTTTCGTAACTATTATTAGGCATCGGAAATAACGATGGTCTTTGGACGAAATTTTGATGAGAGGCATACCTTATGGGCATTCTGATGAAATTTTTAGTTCATTTGAGTCCCTGAATACTATGAACCCACACTTTCCAACTATAAATAACATCTCTTTCATTTCGTAAAAGTAAATAACAACTCCTAATTAAACAGCAGATCGAAAATCTCCACTCCACCCGAGATTCTTACTATCTTCACACATTCCCGTGCAACAATTGCCAATACATTGAAAATGCCAGCACCTGCAGAATATCTTATTTGCAAGGGCGATTGAAACCTTTATTTGTCAACCATCTTCTTGAAACAAACAATTAACTCTGAAATCAAAGGTCTATCATTATTGTATTTTATAGAACGGTTTGTTTTTGTCAGTTCTTATTTCCTATTTATATGAGTTGTAATAAGCAATAAATATTATAAATTTCGTAATATAACTTAAAATATTACGAATTATTGAAACCAATTTACATGCAAGAAAGTTGGTTTCAATGTTTCACAAAAATATTTTTAAATAAAAATAAACAAAGAAACTAATTAAAAAAAAGGTAAAAATGTTATAAAACCATTTAATATATAATATATAATGTATTTTTAGAAATTTTCCCAATCGCTTAGGATTGCAATGGATTGATTTAGGAGATGCAACAAATACATAAAGATACATGTTGGCTTTAAAACTTTACTGCAAAACTATGTCCCCCTCTTTTTTTTCACTCAAAAAATATATCCTCCTTTTCTGTTATAATTTTTTTTTTCGGTTGTCCTTTTTATAAAAAAAAAATTGGTGGTGATTTTTAATTTTCAAAATATGATATTAAGTTAATATTACTTATGATATTCTAAAATTTAAAGCATATAAATGCTTAACAGTTACGTAATAATTTTACAATCCTCTGAAATTTTGAGAAATTAATTTTTTATACTGCGGTCCTCTATATTAACGACTTTTTTAAATAACGAGAAACCATCTCAGTTTTAATTCTTTTCTTATTTATACTTTTAATAAAAAAAACCCTCTATAATAATTATTTATGTAGTAATATAAAAACCTATTAGAGATGCTTTAAGAGTTGTAATTCGTTGCAAAAATTGTTGGTTCTTACGAAATTTTGTAAAAAGAATTTTCCATTAAGTGCTGAAATCCTTATATCTGAAACTAAACTCCTTTAATGTATTTTCCAAAAAGAGAACAGATATTTAGAAATAAACTTCGCATATAATATTTAGGAGAAAATGTTCAAATTAAAATCCGGAAAATCCTTTTATTTATTTCAATTTGGCAATTCATTTTATCTCAAGGCCCTAATGAATTACAACAATCTCAACCCGACTTCTCCGAAAATATATTACTCATATATTCCTGTGACATTTTTAGATTAATTTAAAGTTAAATGGTTTCGGCGTTTTGATGATTTTTTTCCTTTAATGTGGAAGAGCAAAACGGAGCCAAACGAAAACTTTCGAATTTGTTACAATAAGAGTTAATATTTTAGCTGGCATTAGTTAACTAATATATTATCAATCTATGGTGCCTAACGAACTATTCGGAAATTTAGACTTATGCGACTTCCCTAAAGTCCTTCAATATTGTCTCATAGCGGTGGGGGAATGTTCCTGGGCGGAATGACCGAAGTACGTCCGGAGAGTATTCTCCAGGTAAGGTCACCCAAGGCGTGAAGGTCATTCCATTATGGTCAGTTAAAAGCAATGCAGGGATGAGTAAAAGTCAGAAGAAGCTGCATTTTATGCCCTTTTATCATCCGTTGTTCTCGAGTGCTGAGGCTCTGTTCCATTCTTTGAAGGTATTTGGGCTCATGGACCTGGTTTGATGTAACTGTCGACCAGCTAGGGTAAGACAACAAAAACAGACTTATGCGAAAATAAATGAATGCTTTATTTTGGCATCAGTATTTAATTTGGATATTTATTTTGGGGGGCAAGTTTTAATATTTTATTTGGATTATTTAAATATTAAAATATACTGTAATTATTTTATAGCATTCCTTTTTGTGGAAGCCCTTTTTAATATCAAATTCCATTCCCTATTTCCCAAACTGCGATTTTATCTTGAAAATATTTTACAGAAAATTATATTGTCTTAACGGACTGAATGACAGTAACAACCTGTTATGATACCATTATTATTTTTCAAGCATTTTTACATAATTAGTGCTCTAAGTCATAATATTTTATACATTTTGAAATTATATTTTATGCCCGAACTTTTATCCTGCATTCAAAGCGAATACACACATATACTAATTTTTGTATTTAAATATGATGAGTAAGGGTGGGGGGAATTGAATTATGACTCAAGTGCACCTTACCACTCTAGATCAAAGTATTTAAATGCTTTTTGCTGAAAATTGATCAAAATAAATCGTATTTTTAAATTCTTAAGTATGATTCTACTTTACTTATCTCCTGCAATAGCCGAGCTCTGTCAGTAAGATGCGATGGGCATTTAAAAGAAAAAGAAAATCAGATTGATAATTTGCGAATACAGCCCTGTTTAAAACAAATCTCATTATACATACGAAATGTCTCAAACTGACTCATATTCATAGATTTATGTGTATTAATATGAATAATAAGTACAAGTTTCATATAAGAATTATTCCAGACAAATAATTATCTGTGAGACTCAAAAGATGCGTCTTTTTCTTTTTAACACTGAAATTCATTTTTTAAAATTATTATACGTCCGGCTCTTTCACTTTACCGAACGGCCAAAAATGAACTTTCTAAATTTAATTGGTCTTTTTACAAAACAGTTCAATTTCTTAAGCATGAACTTCGGGGTCATTCGGGATATTTATTTCAAATTTGAGGCATCTTTGCAACAACTGGGGAAAACAGTCAAGCTGTATTTTTTTGCACAGAAACTACATATTTCTATTATCTTTAGGTGGAAATCAAAAGAAAATCTGTCTTTGTGTCCTCTTGTGTGCATGTGAACCTGACAGCCTAAAAATGCAATGAGTTAAATGGACAAAATTTACATATTGTTTTAAAACAAGAATTATAGATTTTCATAAAAAATTTATAGAATTCGCAAAGAATTAATGAGGAACATGATTTAAATATCACTAAAATATATTGCTGTAAAATATGATTAAAACATTTTTGAAATCGTTCAAAATTTATTGCAAAATATGTGTCTTGGGAAAATTGACATAATTGAATATATAATTTATTTTACTTTGAGATCCCGTAAAAAACAATTTTGTTCTGTAATATTTTCGGAACTTTTAATGCAGAAAAGTTACAATTTGGAATATTTTTTAATTAATTTAAATTAAAAAAAAAACCTCTCCGAGGTACACACTTCTATCCTCCAAAGTGCCTATATACCAAGTTTGATAACTCTAGTTCAGGTCTGGCCTATAGAGGGTCAGATTTTATAAAGTACCACATACATTAATCTTTATTATTAATAAAGATAGAGATGATTCCTTTCATTTTTTCTTCTTCCTTTTCATTTTTTCATTCCTTTTCGTATTTCATCTCATGAAAAATCTATCTGAACAAGATTTATTAAAATAAATTATTTAAAATTCAAGTTTTAATATCGCCGGTATTATACTGAAGATGGAACATTTATTATTACTTATTGATAAAAATAAAAAGAGCATTTGAAAAAATCGTGGATTTAAATTGGAAAAATCAATTCCTCAATCTCCAACTTATTTATGAAATACACAATGAATTTTATAATAAAAAGAATTGATTAAAACAGTGTAAAATTTGTTACAAATAATTAAACTATTTGTTCTCTTAACGAAACAACACCACCACTAATAACAAAAAGAATGTAATAAAATCTCCCCCCTTCTCAAAAAAGCTTTGGAAAATAGCAGTTTGTTGTAGTTCAAAATAAATCTTCAAAATATGATTTAGTTTAGGGCCAAAATAAATAACTATTAATAACTCCGCCATTTCTTTCTTGTTCTAAAACGTTCTATTCTTTAAAAATAGCATTTCGATATTAAGGTAGAAAGATAGAAATTCAAATATAACATAACTAAATGCATGAAAAAATGTATCTATAATTAGTACAAAGTGTATATTGAGAACCTAAATAATGTGTATTTACATATTTTTTGATAAAGAAATCAAAACTAAACAAATATTCTCGAACGACATTTAAAAAATTATAGTAATAAATGATATCCAAAAGTTAAATTAAGATTTAGAAAAGGCAAAAAAAAAAAAAAAAAAAAAAACCTAATATTTTATAACATTAAAGTATTAATTTTAAAAAGATAATAAGAGAAATAAAGACAACAAATGATATTATAAGAAATTGGAGTAAAATGTTATGAAATATTGAACAACTTCAAATTGCTACTATTTTGAACAATGTTATGAAGAAATATGTTTTCATATCTATGTATATTCCGGTGATCTCCAATAATCAGAGCTACTGCTAATCAAATACAATTGACTCATAATAAACCACTTATAGCAATCGATGCCTTTTAAAATAGAAACTACTCTGTTTCTCTTTGCATTACAAATTGGTATGTTAAGACATTGCGCCTATATAAAAGATGGTGCTAACTTACCTTCTATTTATTTATATACTAGTTATTTACTATGGTTATTTTTACAGTATAGTTATATTTCTTTATTTGTGTAGTTCTCTTTATTTTGTAGTTATCATGTTAACTTATATACAAATAGCCGGACAGACAGACTTTCCTTGAACGGATTTTGCTTAAAATTTGATAGAAATCTATAAATTTGGTAAGACCGTACACCAAATTTCATCCGGATAGCTCAAAGCGTTTTTAAGTTATCTTTGTCGCAGAGAGACTGTAGAGCATTTTCCAAAAAAAATATGGTTTTAAAACTCATAGTGGTATAAAATGTGGTAATTCGTCAAAATCACGAGTTCCCATTTTTCGATGATTGCAATACTTTCTCAGTACTACGTATGCAAGAAAATAAAAAGTTAAACTGATTAATTGTAAACTAAAGTAACGAATTTTTTGGCTAAAACAATATTTGAATTTTACAAGTTACTCTGAATTTTATAGTAATTGCATCTTCTAGGTGGGTAGGAAGTGCATGAATAGCATGTAAATGAATAAAAAAAAGCTGAAATATTTTTTATGTTTAAAATTATAATATTTTATTAAAAGACTAATTAAATACATCCATAGCCTAAGAATTTTTGGCAATCTTATAAATGATTCATATTCACATAAAATACAACTGCTTAGCATCAAATATAGAAATGAATAATCTCATACTGAAAATGCTAGCATGCACAAGCTATGAAAATACACTTTTTTCATACATAAATTTAAACGAAAAATTATGGTTGAAAAATTTATATGAGATCTAATAATTTTTTTATATTCTAAGTTTTTTTAACAGCTGTGAAACTAGCATCAAACTGATGGTTTTACATAAGACTTTCCTTAAGGGGCTCATATTCTTCGCTGTTCTCCTGTATTAGTTTTAAAACGTCTGTGAAAATCGAACGAAAGGAGCAAAATTACAATATCCTGATAATAACTAGTGGTCAAGGTCTTCCCAAAACTTTGTCACTCAAATAATTTTTTCATTCCAGAAAACGCCTTACATGGCATCGGCATATAATAGTTACGATATATTATTTTTGGCCCGAATTTATCATTTTTACTGAATCTACCGTGACGTCCTTAGCTAGTTATTTGGCGATTAAATCCTAGTATGCGTTAATAGCATCCATTTTTGAGTTATCGCGTTTGCATATTCCAGAAAATAAAAACCGACAGACCATCAGCCCGCAGTTGGATTTGGCTCAAATTTTGAAAGGTGTTGACATTATAAATTTTAAATCGGTGCAACCAATTTTTTTTTATCTAGCTCTGATCGTTTTGTAATTAGCGTGTTAACTTATATTCGGCACTTATATTATATTGTTCATTAACTTATAATGTTCGTTAACTTATTATTCATTAACTTATATTGTCAAACTTCCTTTGAAGAGGTTTTACTCAAAATTTGATAGATATCTTCATGTTTGGTGTAAAGGCCGTATACCAAATTTCAAAAGTCTAGCTCAAAGCGTTTTTGTGTTATATTTGTCACTGATAGGTAAACGGACAATTTCCAAAAATATGTTTCTCAAATTCAGGGATATTTAAAATGTGTAGATGAGTTAAAATCTCGAATTCGAATTTTTTGGCGATTACTGTATTTTCTCTATACTACATATATGAAAAAGTAAAAACACATCGTAGCAATACAGTGTTGTGTTTATTTAGATTATAATACTTTAGATTTAGACTATAATATTTAAGATCTTTATATTTTAAATAATACTTCATAATCATTTAGTTTATGACCATTAAAATGTCAGACTATCTTAATCAATTCTGAAGAAATTAAAATTTCGAAAATTTTGATGTTTAATACTACACCTATTATTGGGGGATTATACCATTTTTAATTCAATACCGCTTTCTTGAATAACCGTACATTTATATAATATACATCTTGTTTTGTTTTTTTATCACAGAACAGACAGATTACAATAATTAATCCTACGGATAAAAATTCTTAAACTTTAGATCAATTTTTCATTTAATTAAAATGATCGTCTCCATTGTAAAATTGAGATTTTTTGTTCCTACAATACATTTGACGGTGTATAGGTTTCTATAAAGAATACATAAAGATACATAGAAATGAAATAGGATTAAGGCAAAATAATACACTAAAGAGTAACGTACTAAAAAAGTTTAACTGTATGGAGAAAAATTTTCGCAAATTCTTCGCAAAATAATATAGATATAATTCAGTCTTTTAACCTTTTAATAAATATTGATATTTTATTAACTGACCAAATTTTGGATATATTTTATTTTTATCAAGAAATCTAGAAAAGCAAACACAGAATGAAGATTTTGATTCATTTATGACTCAAAACATGAAGTCTTAATTTCCTCCTCAAAAATAATTTAACTTTAGGTTGAAAATAGTACGATCTGTACTACGTTCCTTTTCAATTCACTTACACTATGTACTTTCTAAAATAGCAGTTTTATGTAATCATTCACTTTTTTCTGAAAGTAAAAGAATATTTTGATGTTTACTGAAAACTTTACTTTACTGAAACTTTTTTTAAGAATATACTAAAAATTAACCTTATATGCACATAGATACAACTGGTAAATAAGGCCTTAGGTGGCATGAAATCACCACCTAATTTTTCAGTGCTTTACGTATAAGAGATATTTTATAATACAGAAATTTAATAAAGAATGATAATACCATTATGCAGTCCATTCTTTAAAACATTCCTCGCTGCTGCGTCTTTAAGTCTTCGTTTCCGGTGTTGTAGAGCTGATATGTAAATGGGGAGAGCTAGCTAGTCATATGGTTATTGAAACTAGTGTCCCCAGTGGAGTCAGGTAATTTAGGGAGAATCTGAGAGTAAGAATTGGCGACGTATCGACTTTTTTGGCGACATATCGCAAATCTTGACGTACTCAAAATCTGTCGCGCAATCTTTTTCTTCCCGGAATTAGATCCGGTCGATTTTCATTTCTTGAAAAGCTTATTTATTTATTTATTCTATTCTTGTTTTGAGATTAGCATTGTATTAAGCAAAAACTAAGCAAACTATTTTCAAAAATAATTTTTCTTTTCCATAACATGTATAGTTGAGTTTGTTGATTTAAAACATGTTAGTTTTTCACTTTTTTTTTGCATTAATTAAAAATTATTATTTTTCTTCTTTAAGTAAAAATTTTATTTCTTTTATTTACCTAAATGCGTCTTTTTATTTTACATTTCAAATACTTCTATCATTGTCTCAAACAGATAAAAAAAAAACTTTTATAAACACAGATTATAAAAGTTATCTTTTTTCCCCCCCTAAATGTTTTCAATATTAAAAAAAAAGTATTCGTGTCTATAATTAATTTTCTTACTAAATATTAAATTTTAATCCAAGATATCGGCAAATAAATATTTATTTTTGAATAAAAAAAAGCGAAGAAGATATTAATTAAAACTTAAATTATTTTGAAATAATTTAGAAAGAAAAAAAAATACTAGTGCAGTATCGAAACCGGGTATCGTGAACGCTACGTCACAGCCCTAAATGAACGTTTGTTCGCGGTAGCACATTATTAGTATATAAGCTATCCTGAAAGTTTCAGGGCTATTACCTCGAAATTGGCTGGCTATTGAGGCTTAATACTTTTATGAATGAACATTCTAAATGTATACTACCATTATACAAAATCTCATCTCGAACTGAGTTTTAAACCTCGTGCCTTCTCCTTGTAAGTATCAGTTTTAAATATTTGACTTCTGGTTTATAATTTTGCCGGTGACTTTGCTTCTAAATACCGAAGAAACAAAAGTAAATCGTGTTTTGGAATCTTAAATGCATTGACTTTAATACAAAATAATAAAGAAATTCTGAACTTTTACGAAAACGGTGATTTTAGGGTATGTACATACCGCAAGTTATTAATAAGTGTTGACATGCAGACAAAATTTTTATCTGCAAAGTTAGCATTGCTTTCTTTAATAGTTTCATATCTTTAGAATATCCACTAATTTCTTTTTAGATCTTAATTAAAATTTATAAGAACATGTAAATATTATTAACACATTTATGAAATTTTAATTTATAACATTTCCAATAAAACATACGTTTAAGTTTCACTATTTCGTTCACAGTGATGATTTAATATCGTTCACGGTTTAATACAATCCGAATATTTATGGTAGAAAAGAAACAACATACTGGAAATAATAATGAAATTTATTTTCATTAAAATAAATATACAATTATTAATCGGTCAATAGTGTTTATATATATACACTTGTATTGGAGAGGAAAAAAATCATGACAAGCTTGTAGCATATTCGAGATTAAAATAAAGCGAGTAGCAAAATATAATGCAGTTATATCAGTTTAAATGAAGCTTAATAACAATAATTAAATGTGAAATTTTATTCAATTGTAACATCAAAATAGCTGAGTGATCCAAGTTACAAAATTTTAAACTGAATTAAAATGGATATAAACAAATCCTGACTAAGGCAGGGGCATACGGAGCAGTTGCTCAAGGCCCCCACATCATAGAGGGGGCCCCAAATGGAAAAAAAAGTTCATTTTACATTATTTCTAGCGATTTGAGGTTCTAATCAATTTTTTTGTTATATATCTTTAATGAGGTAAAAAAATTGAATACCTCCAAAAAGTTCGTTTTTTCATTACTGAAGTAGTGAAACAGAGGGGAGCCCCCAAATAAATTTTTGCCACGGGCGCCAATTAGGCTAAGTCGGGCCCTGGTTTAAAATAGAATATGTTTATTGTACATGGCTGTGAAATGATACAGGACTATCCTTAGAAGATTTTTCTTTGCATCCAGTTGCGCATCAATAGTTAACCATGGCTTAAATAAGTTTAAAAATTGAAAAGTTAAAAGCGAAAAATAATCGTCCATTGAAATATGGTGAAGAATGCGGTTACAGTGAATATAAATTCTTTCTCGAAGTCACATGATTTTATCTTGTCCTACACCAAAATATGATCGCAGTCCCTCTATGATTACTTCAATTCTATGAGTTGAACAGTTCAGATTTTCAGCGTCTCTTAAATAAATTAACATTAAGAAGCGGCGCAGTAAATGTAATATCAAAACATAAAATGCAAAGCTATGCTGCAAGAAATGTAAAGTAAATGTATAATGTTTAATGTTTTTTTTATAATCTATATATTTTTATGCAGAAAATGTTAATTATTTAATCCTAGTTAATTTTCTACTATCAGTAAATATTTGTACAAGCTAGGATTTAAAAAAATCGATATTTTTATTCTATACTAGGCGATTTTAAATTAACATTTGATTAGTTGCAAATAATGGCTGCCAAAAGTTTCAATTAAATATTATTTTTGTATCTTGGTCTTAATAAATTTCTCAACAAAATTTTTTTAATTTTGACACAGATATAATTGATACAATTTTGAAGCTTTATACCATCCTGCTAATTGCACTATGCCTTTCCTGAATATTCTGTTTACAACTTTTTACAGTTTAAGAAAAGAAAGAATTTTTATTGTATTAAAAAATGGGTGTTCCTTAAAAAGTTTATGTCATAACTTGATTGTTATGTTAGATTTTAATTGTAATTGCAACAAAAATTTTTATTAAAATCATACCTTATACTCAAACTACTCAAAACGGGAAAATAAAATAAACTATATTTTTATCATTAAAATTGAAAGAAAAAGAAAGGATGAAATGATAACAAAAATGAAATCGAGATGAGTTTCAATTTAACAGTAAAATATATTATTATAAAACAAGATTGAAAAATATTTAAAAATGGATTAAAAATAGAAATAAAAATGTACGGCAAAAAAACAACAAAAACTGCAGAACTAAGAAGATAATTTTCTGAATTTTAAGAAAATCTAAAAATTATTTTTGTACTGTTTTATTTATGGAGATATAGCTAAAGAATACCAAAATTTCTTTTAAACTTTAATTAAAAATTTTTAGATGAAATATTTTCGATGTGAATATTTCCACTTTCCAAATTATATTTATTATTTCCAAATGGCAAATAATAAAGGTACTGAAAATTATCTTTTTTTGAAACTAATGAAAAAGTAAAACTGAAATTAGATTATAAAATATTTTTAAGTGATAAAATAATTTTAAGTGAAAATATCCAGGAATAATTGCGATGTACCAGCACATACCAGATGTAAAGCTACGCAATTTAAAAGTAATTTTTGTACTGTAATATTTTCGGAAGTTATAGCTGGAAAATGCTAAAATTTTGCTTAATTTTTAAATAATAGAAATTCTACTTAAAATGTGGTAAAAGGACTAATACCGATTAACATATTTCCTCCTCTCAGGCAATATAAGCGGCAAATTTGATAGCTCTAGGTCAAATGGCTGGGCCTGTAGAGTGAACAGCTGCACTTTACACAGTGTTTGACATCACGTTCTTTATCTCACATAAATGTAAAATTATAATTATGCGATCCATTAATTGTGTTACACATCAATATTAATTCGTTAAATATTGAATTTAGTCATGATATCCACAGGAATATCTGCCGAATACCCACTCTTATAAAAAATATGCACTTTCTATCGAATAATGCTCTAAATTAAGACATGGAATTATATTTTATGCTGTTTAATTCAATAAAAGGGCTTCCAAAAAGAATTAAGATTCTTAAATTTTTATACAATCTCTTAAGTGATAATAATTAGTAAAATATTTTTGACACTCTAAAGTTTTAAATTAAAAAAAAAAATCACTCTTCTGAGACCAAAATTAACCGAATAATTATAGAGTTATCAACGGCTCAGTCATTTGCTAGAGGTGACCTTTGATTACTTAAAATAATGAAATGTGTTAAATTTCCTTTCTTGGGTTAGTTTTAGTCGTAATAGAATAAATTTTTCTTTGTTTAAAATATCTATAAGCCAAGAATATTTTCCCAAATATGATTAATATGACTTGAAGACCATATAAATTTAGCAATACATTTTTTTCAGAAGTACAGTTTTTTTTAAACTTTTTTTTTATTTAAACAGCATAAAAAATATTTTTTACTTCATTAAGAACAGTTTTCAGCTGGAAAGATATGTTTATCATTATCGATGAAGAAATTAGCTACTTGCTCTTGCGTAAATACCCAGTATATGAAGCGCTCAGTTTAGTTATAATAAAAGTTTATTAAATACATCCATAGTGATTGGGAAATTCCATATATATTCTTTTCCGATCATAATGAAATATAATTAAAATCTTTGAATTTAATATGTAAAGAATTCTTCCAGTCACATGGGTTTTCGATTTTTTTTCTTAGATTGAAGTACAACATTTTTTTCTAGTTCTAAGAATTCCCTGAAGAATTGAAATGCATCTTACAATATGTCTTCTAAAATCTGAAAATTTATATTAGACAAACATCTGAAAAAAGAATCATACCAGCATCTCGTAGTTAGGAAATATTTCTTCAAAAGCAGTCAAAGTACCTATCTCTTAAATAAGGCGTCATCATTTAATGTGATCGAATACACGTAACCACGAATTGTAATATTAAGGAAGCAATTAAAAATACAATTCGCAAAAATTGTAAGACAGTGGTGACTCAAAGAATGTATGGCCTGTCTTAAGATAGTAATATTCCCATGTCAAAATAGGATCAATAAATCCTTATTCAAATAAGTAAAAGCAGTTTTAGTTATGTCTCGTTTCCAGGCAAGCGTTATTTTAGGATGGAGTTCATAATGTTGAATATTCGCCAAACACCGAGAGGGTTTGGCGAAATACCATTTCCCAAATTTGAATACCAGGCCAAAGGGAGGAAATTTGCCCCCAACGAATTTGACACGTTTCAGACGTATTTACAAATAGAATTTTTTTTTTTTTTTGGGGGGGGAGGATGAAGTTTTGAGCTTCAACGTTTGTGCTGACAATGGGTATCTCCCCCCCCCCCAGATCACAGCGACCTTTGACACCAGAGTAGTAATGATTATTTTGAATTGAAGACTGGTGAATCTAGAATACCATAGGAAAAATAATTTAAATAAATCTAAATAAGGTATGAGAAGGATTAAGAATAACTATTATAGTTAGTTGCATAACTGGACAATACGGGGACACCTAAGAGTATTTTAAGTATGTCCAAGTTTTCATTTTTGGAGGGTAGAACCTTAGGTATATCTATGTGCCATATGAATAACTTTGGGTCGAGGTTCCTATGATTAACCACCAATTGTCTAATTTTGCCAATATATAGTGAAAATGCTGTAGATTTCATATAAGAAATAGAAATCTTTATTTTATTTAGTGAAATTAACACTCCATTTTAAAACTACCCGTAGGCTATTGACATGACAAACTGGCAAATGATCTACGATATGAAGGATAAAAGAATGGATGGAAAATACTTTAAAGGCCTAAACATTGAACCCAAAGCAACAAATTTTAGAACGTAGTTGCTTCTTAACTATTAAGTGCATCTTAACAAAGGAGTTTTCAAAATCTTTAATCTATCTTTGATTATAAATAATAGAAATCGTGAGATTTTTCCTCACTACTTTCAGACCGTGTTGTTGCACAAAATTTTTTTTAATAATAAAATTTGACAACATTATTTCTTCAAAATAAGGTTTTCAGTAATGTCAACTTTATTCCTGCGAAAATTACTTCTTTTATTTCATTTTACAATAATACTTTTCTTTGTTTCAATTACGTGATCAAAGCATGTGCACTATCGACCGAACACAGACTCGGAGTGCTAAGAAATCGGATGTAACTTGAAGTCAAAGAACTCATAAAAATTCCAGTCATTAAATCTTCTATTTGGGACATTTTGTCAATTCTTTTGTATTTAGCTCTCTCCTAATGTAAAAATTTGATACTCATTTAATGATTTTATGCATTTTTAATGTTTTACAACTTAACATGTAATGTAAAAGGTAATGTTAACCGCCCCTATTCTTTTTCTGTACCAATACGCATTTTCTCTAGAGGGTTCTTTATTGTTTGCAGGGGTGCAGTGTGATCAAATGTAATTTGTTCCTTCATGCTAGATGGGGTTGCTCTTCGGTGGCCCCATCAAGTTTCCCGCATGGCCTCTGGCTAGAGAGTATTTCTCCCCCAACATATCGCTCCTGGGTCATTAATATACCCCAGGTCACTGAATACAATGTTGTATTACCTCTGGCATTTACCATCATTGACAATAGACTAACTTTTTAAGATCTCGTCCTTTATTTTTAAATCTATGCACCACAAAACCCCTTTATTTAAAAGATTCTTGCAAGTGGCTGGTGAATTATGGTGCATGCATTCGCTCACGTTTTCTAGGTAAAGTCGATATGTCAAGTTGAACACTGGTGATCAAATTACAGTTATGTCGTTGAAGACATACTGATAAATTACCGAATAAAATTTTGAGATTGTTCCTGATTTTTCTTTTTCGTAACTATTATTAGGCATCGGAATTATCGATGGTTTTTGGATGAAATTTTGATGAGAGGCATACTATATGGGCATTCAGATGTAATTTTTAGTTCATTTAAGTCCCTGAATACTATGAACCCACACTTGCCAACTATAAATAACATCTCTTTTATTTTGTAAAAGTAAATAACAACTCCTAATTAAACAGCAGATTGAAAATCTCCACGCCACCCGAGTTTCTTACTATCTTCACACATTCCCGTGCAACAATTGCCAATACATTGAAAATGCCAGCACCTGCAGAATATCTTATTTGCAAGGGCGATTGAAACTTTTATTTGTCAACCATCTTCTTGAAACAAACAATTAACTCTGAAATCAAAGGTCTATCATTATTGTATTTTATAGAACGGTTTGTTTTTGTCAGTTTTTATTTCCTATTTATATGAGTTGTAATAAGCAATAAATATTATAAATTTCGTAATATAACTTAAAATATTACGAATTATTGAAACCAATTTACATGCAAGAAAGTTGGTTTCAATATTTCACAAAAATATTTTTAAATAAAAATAAACAAAGAAACTAATTAAAAAAAAGGTAAAAATGTTATAAAAACCTTTAAATACTCGGGAGGGATATATAATATATAATGTATTTTTAGAAATTTTCCCATTCGCTTAGGATTGCAATGGATTGATTTAGGAGATGCAACAAATACATAAAGATACATGTTGGCTTTAAAACTTTACTGCAAAACTATGTCCCCCTCTTTTTTTTTCACTCAAAAAATATATCCTCCTTTTCTGTTATAATTTTTTTTTTTTTTCGGTTGTCCTTTTTATAAAAAAAAAATTGGTGGTGATTTTTAATTTTCAAAATATGATATTAAGTTAATATTACTTATGATATTCTAAAATTTAAAGCATATAAATGCTTAACAGTTACGCAATAATTTTACATTCCTCTGAAATTTTGAGAAATTAATTTTTTATACTGCGGTCCTCTATATTAACGACTTTTTTAAATAACGAGAAACCATCTCAGTTTTAATTCTTTTCATATTTATACTTTTAATAAAAAAAAACCCTCTATAATAATTATTTATGTAGTAATATAAAAACCTATTAGAGATGCTTTAAGAGTTGTAATTCGTTGCAAAAATTGTTGATTCTTACGAAATTTTGTAAAAAGAATTTTCCATTAAGTGCAGAAATCCTTATATCTGAAACTAAACTCCTTTAATGTATTTTCCAAAAAGAGAACAGATATTTAGAAATAAACTTCGCATATAATATTTAGGAGAAAATGTTCAAATTAAAATCCGGAAAATCCTTTTATTTATTTCAATTTGGCAATTCATTTTATCTCAAGGCCCTAATGAATTACAACAATCCCAACCCGACTTCTCCGAAAATATATTACTCATATATTCCTGTGACATTTTTAGATTAATTTAAAGTTAAATGGTTTCGGCGTTTTGATGATTTTTTTCCTTTAATGTGGAAGAGCAAAACGGAGCCAAACGAAAACTTTCGAATTTGTTACAATAAGAGTTAATATTTTAGCTGGCATTAGTTAACTAATATATTATCAATCTATGGTGCCTAACGAACTATTCGGAAATTTAGACTTATGCGACTTCCCTAAAGTCCTTCAATATTGTCTCATAGCGGTGGGGGAATGTTCCTGGGCGGAATGACCGAAGTACGTCCGGAGAGTATTCTCCAGGTAAGGTCACCCAAGGCGTGAAGGTCATTCCATTATGCTCAGTTAAAAGCAATGCAGGGATGAGTAAAAGTCAGAAGAAGCTGCATTTTATGCCCTTTTATCATCCGTTGTTCTCGAGTGCTGAGGCTCTGTTCCATTCTTTGAAGGTATTTGGGCTCATGGACCTGGTTTGATGTAACTGTCGACCAGCTAGGGTAAGACAACAAAAACAGACTTATGCGAAAATAAATGAATGCTTTATTTTGGCATCAGTATTTAATTTGGATATTTATTTTGGGAGGCCAGTTTTAATATTTTATTTGGATTATTTAAATATTAAAATATACTGTAATTATTTTATAGCATTCCTTTTTGTGGAAGCCCTTTTTAATATCAAATTCCATTCCCTATTTCCCAAACTGCGATTTTATCTTGAAAATATTTTACAGAAAATTATATTGTCTTAACGGACTGAATGACAGTAACAACCTGTTATGATACCATTATTATTTTTCAAGCATTTTTACATAATTAGTGCTCTAAGTCATAATATTTTATACATTTTGAAATTATATTTTATGCCCGAACTTTTATCCTGCATTCAAAGCGAATACACACATATACTAATTTTTGTATTTAAATATGATGAGTAAGGGTGGGGGGAATTGAATTATGACTCAAGTGCACCTTACCACTCTAGATCAAAGTATTTAAATGCTTTTTGCTGAAAATTGATCAAAATAAATCGTATTTTTAAATTCTTAAGTATGATTCTACTTTACTTATCTCCTGCAATAGCCGAGCTCTGTCAGTAAGATGCGATGGGCATTTAAAAGAAAAAGAAAATCAGATTGATAATTTGCGAATACAGCCCTGTTTAAAACAAATCTCATTATACATACGAAATGTCTCAAACTGACTCATATTCATAGATTTATGTGTATTAATATGAATAATAAGTACAAGTTTCATATAAGAATTATTCCAGACAAATAATTATCTGTGAGACTCAAAAGATGCGTCTTTTTCTTTTTAATACTGAAATTCATTTTTTAAAATTATTATACGTCCGGCTCTTTCACTTTACCGAACGGCCAAAAATGAACTTTCTAAATTTAATTGGTCTTTTTACAAAACAGTTCAATTTCTTAAGCATGAACTTCGGGGTCATTCGGGATATTTATTTCAAATTTGAGGCATCTTTGCAACAACTGGGGAAAACAGTCAAGCTGTATTTTTTTGCACAGAAACTACATATTTCTATTATCTTTAGGTGGAAATCAAAAGAAAATCTGTCTTTGTGTCCTCTTGTGTGCATGTGAACCTGACAGCCTAAAAATGCAATGAGTTAAATGGACAAAATTTACATATTGTTTTAAAACAAGAATTATAGATTTTCATAAAAAAAATTATGAAATTCGCAAAGAATTAACTACGAACATGATTTAAACTTCACTAAAATATATTGCTGTATAGTATGATTAAAACATTTTTTAAATCGTTCCAAAATTATTGCAAAATATGTGTCTTGGGAAAATTGACATAATTGAATATATAATTTATTTTACTTTGAGATCCCGTAAAAAACAATTTTGTTCTGTAATATTTTCGGAACTTTTAATGCAGAAAAGTTACAATTTGGAATATTTTTTAATTAATTTAAATTAAAAAAAAACCTCTCCGAGGTACACACTTCTATCCTCCAAAGTGCCTATATACCAAGTTTGATAACTCTAGTTCAGGTCTGGCCTATAGAGGGTCAGATTTTATAAAGTACCACATACATTAATCTTTATTATTAATAAAGATAGAGATGATTCCTTTCATTTTTTCTTCTTCCTTTTCATTTTTTCATTCCTTTTCGTATTTCATCTCATGAAAAATCTATCTGAACAAGATTTATTAAAATAAATTATTTAAAATTCAAGTTTTAATATCGCCGGTATTATACTGAAGATGGAACATTTATTATTACTTATTGATAAAAATAAAAAGAGCATTTGAAAAAATCGTGGATTTAAATTGGAAAAATCAATTCCTCAATCTCCAACTTATTTATGAAATACACAATGAATTTTATAATAAAAAGAATTGATTAAAACAGTGTAAAATTTGTTACAAATAATTAAACTATTTGTTCTCTTAACGAAACAACACCACCACTAATAACAAAAAGAATGTAATAAAATCTCCCCCCTTCTCAAAAAAGCTTTGAAAAATAGCAATTTGTTGTAGTTCAAAATAAATCTTCAAAATATGATTTAGTTTAGGGCCAAAATAAATAACTATTAATAACTCCGCCATTTCTTTCTTGTTCTAAAACGTTCTATTCTTTAAAAATAGCATTTCGATATTAAGGTAGAAAGATAGAAATTCAAATATAACATAACTAAATGCATGAAAAAATGTATCTATAATTAGTACAAAGTGTATATTGAGAACCTAAATAATGTGTATTTACATATTTTTTGATAAAGAAATCAAAACTAAACAAATATTCTCGAACGACATTTAAAAAATTATAGTAATAAATGATATCCAAAAGTTAAATTAAGATTTAGAAAAGCAAAAAAAAAAAAAAAAAAAAAAAAAAAAACCTAATATTTTATAACATTAAAGTATTAATTTTAAAAAGATAATAAGAGAAATAAAGACAACAAATGATATTATAAGAAATTGGAGTAAAATGTTATGAAATATTGAACAACTTCAAATTGCTACTATTTTGAACAATGTTATGAAGAAATATGTTTTCATATCTATGTATATTCCGGTGATCTCCAATAATCAGAGCTACTGCTAATCAAATACAATTGACTCATAATAAACCACTTATAGCAATCGATGCCTTTTAAAATAGAAACTACTCTGTTTCTCTTTGCATTACAAATTGGTATGTTAAGACATTGCGCCTATATAAAAGATGGTGCTAACTTACCTTCTATTTATTTATATACTAGTTATTTACTATGGTTATTTTTATAGTATAGTTATATTTCTTTATTTGTGTAGTTCTCTTTATTTTGTAGTTATCATGTTAACTTATATACAAATAGCCGGACAGACAGACTTTCCTTGAACGGATTTTGCTTAAAATTTGATAGAAATCTATAAATTTGGTAAGACCGTACACCAAATTTCATCCGGATAGCTCAAAGCGTTTTTAAGTTATCTTTGTCGCAGAGAGACTGTAGAGCATTTTCCAAAAAAAATATGGTTTTAAAACTCATAGTGGTATAAAATGTGGTAATTCGTCAAAATCACGAGTTCCCATTTTTCGATGATTGCAATACTTTCTCAGTACTACGTATGCAAGAAAATAAAAAGTTAAACTGATTAATTGTAAACTAAAGTAACGAATTTTTTGGCTAAAACAATATTTGAATTTTACAAGTTACTCTGAATTTTATAGTAATTGCATCTTCTAGGTGGGTAGGAAGTGCATGAATAGCATGTAAATGAATAAAAAAAAGCTGAAATATTTTTTATGTTTAAAATTATAATATTTTATTAAAAGACTAATTAAATACATCCATAGCCTAAGAATTTTTGGCAATCTTATAAATGATTCATATTCACATAAAATACAACTGCTTAGCATCAAATATAGAAATGAATAATCTCATACTGAAAATGCTAGCATGCACAAGCTATGAAAATACACTTTTTTCATACATAAATTTAAACGAAAAATTATGGTTGAAAAATTTATATGAGATCTAATAATTTTTTTATATTCTAAGTTTTTTTAACAGCTGTGAAACTAGCATCAAACTGATGGTTTTACATAAGACTTTCCTTAAGGGGCTCATATTCTTCGCTGTTCTCCTGTATTAGTTTTAAAACGTCTGTGAAAATCGAACGAAAGGAGCAAAATTACAATATCCTGATAATAACTAGTGGTCAAGGTCTTCCCAAAACTTTGTCACTCAAATAATTTTTTCATTCCAGAAAACGCCTTACATTGCATCGGCATATAATAGTTACGATATATTATTTTTGGCCCGAATTTATCATTTTTACTGAATCTACCGTGACGTCCTTAGCTAGTTATTTGGCGATTAAATCCTAGTATGCGTTAATAGCATCCATTTTTGAGTTATCGCGTTTGCATGTTCCTGAAAATAAAAACCGACAGACATTCAGCCCACAGTTGGATTTGGCTCAAATTTTGAAAGGTGTTGACATTATAGATTTTAAATCGGTGCAACCAATTTTTTTTTTATCTAGCTCTGATCGTTTTGTAATTAGCGTGTTAACTTATATTCGTCACTTATATTATATTGTTCATTAACTTATAATGTTCGTTAACTTATTATTCATTAACTTATATTGTCAAACTTCCTTTGAAGAGGTTTTACTCAAAATTTGATAGATATCTTCATGTTTGGTGTAAAGGCCGTATACCAAATTTCAAAAGTCTAGCTCAAAGCGTTTTTGTGTTATATTTGTCACTGATAGGTAAACGGACAATTTCCAAAAATATGTTTCTCAAATTCAGGGAGATTTAAAATGTGTAGATGAGTTAAAATCTCGAATTCGAATTTTTTGGCGATTACTGTATTTTCTCTATACTACATATATGAAAAAGTAAAAACACATCGTAGCAATACAGTGTTGTGTTTATTTAGATTATAATACTTTAGATTTAGACTATAATATTTAAGATCTTTATATTTTAAATAATACTTCATAATCATTTAGTTTATGACCATTACTTAAAATGTCAGACTATCTTAATCAATTCTGAAGAAATTAAAATTTCGAAAATTTTGATGTTTAATACTACACCTATTATTGGGGGATTATACCATTTTTAATTCAATACCGCTTTCTTGAATAACCGTACATTTATATAATATACATCTTGTTTTGTTTTTTTATCACAGAACAGACAGATTACAATAATTAATCCTACGGATAAAAATTCTTAAACTTTAGATCAATTTTTCATTTAATTAAAATGATCGTCTCCATTGTAAAATTGAGATTTTTTGTTCCTACAATACATTTGACGGTGTATAGGTTTCTATAAAGAATACATAAAGATACATAGAAATGAAATAGGATTAAGGCAAAATAATACACTAAAGAGTAACGTACTAAAAAAGTTTAACTGTATGGAGAAAAATTTTCGCAAATTCTTCGCAAAATAATATAGATATAATTCAATCTTTTAACCTTTTAATAAATATTGATATTTTATTAACTGACCAATTTTTGGATATATTTTATTTTTATCAAGAAATCTAGAAAAGCAAACACAGAATGAAGATTTTGATTCATTTATGACTCAAAACATGAAGTCTTAATTTCCTCCTCAAAAATAATTTAACTTTAGGTTGAAAATAGTACGATCTGTACTACGTTCCTTTTCAATTCACTTACACTATGTACTTTCTAAAATAGCAGTTTTATGTAATCATTCACTTTTTTCTGAAAGTAAAAGAATATTTTGATGTTTACTGAAAACTTTACTTTACTGAAACTTTTTTTAAGAATATACTAAAAATTAACCTTATATGCACATAGATACAACTGGTAAATAAGGCCTTAGGTGGCATGAAATCACCACCTAATTTTTCAGTGCTTTACGTATAAGAGATATTTTATAATACAGAAATTTAATAAAGAATGATAATACCATTATGCAGTCCATTCTTTAAAACATTCCTCGCTGCTGCGTCTTTAAGTCTTCGTTTCCGGTGTTGTAGAGCTGATATGTAAATGGGGAGAGCTAGCTAGTCATATGGTTATTGAAACTAGTGTCCCCAGTGGAGTCAGGTAATTTAGGGAGAATCTGAGAGTAAGAATTGGCGACGTATCGACTTTTTTGGCGACATATCGCAAATCTTGACGTACTCAAAATCTGTCGCGCAATCTTTTTCTTCCCGGAATTAGATCCGGTCGATTTTCATTTCTTGAAAAGCTTATTTATTTATTTATTCTATTCTTGTTTTGAGATTAGCATTGTATTAAGCAAAAACTAAGCAAACTATTTTCAAAAATAATTTTTCTTTTCCATAACATGTATAGTTGAGTTTGTTGATTTAAAACATGTTAGTTTTTCACTTTTTTTTTGCATTAATTAAAAATTATTATTTTTCTTCTTTAAGTAAAAATTTTATTTCTTTTATTTACCTAAATGCGTCTTTTTATTTTACATTTCAAATACTTCTATCATTGTCTCAAACAGATAAAAAAAAAACTTTTATAAACACAGATTATAAAAGTTATCCTTTTTCCCCCCCTAAATGTTTTCAATATTAAAAAAAAAAGTATTCGTGTCTATAATTAATTTTCTTACTAAATATTAAATTTTAATCCAAGATATCGGCAAATAAATATTTATTTTTGAATAAAAAAAAGCGAAGAAGATATTAATTAAAACAAATTATTTTGAAATAATTTAGAAAGAAAAAAAAATACTAGTGCAGGATCGAAACCGGGTATCGTGAACGCTACGTCACAGCCCTAAATGAACGTTTGTTCGCGGTAGCACGTTATTAGTATATAAGCTATCCTGAAAGTTTCAGGGCTATTACCTCGAAATTGGCTGGCTATTGAGGCTTAATACTTTTATGAATGAACATTCTAAATGTATACTACCATTATACAAAATCTCATCTCGAACTGAGTTTTAAACCTCGTGCCTTCTCCTTGTAAGTATCAGTTTTAAATATTTCACTTCTGGTTTATAATTTTGCCGGTGACTTTGCTTCTAAATACCGAAGAAACAAAAGTAAATCGTATTTTGGAATCTTAAATGCATTGACTTTAATACAAAATAATATAGAAATTCGGAACTTTTACGAAAACGGTGATTTTAGGGTATGTACATACCGCAAGTTATTAATAAGTGTTGACATGCAGACAAAATTTTTATCTGCAAAGTTAGCATTGCTTTCTTTAATAGTTTCATATCTTTAGAATATCCACTAATTTCTTTTTAGATCTTAATTAAAATTTATAAGAACATGTAATTATTATTAACATATTTATGAAATTTTAATTTATAACATTTCCAATAAAACATACGTTTAAGTTTCACTATTTCGTTCACAGTGATGATTTAATATCGTTCACGGTTTAATACAATCCGAATATTTATGGTAGAAAAGAAACAACATACTGGAAATAATAATGAAATTTATTTTCATTAAAATAAATATACAATTATTAATCGGTCAATAGTGTTTATATATATACACTTGTATTGGAGAGGAAAAAAATCATGACAAGCTTGTAGCATATTCGAGATTAAAATAAAGCGAGTAGCAAAATATAATGCAGTTATATCAGTTTAAATGAAGCTTAATAACAATAATTAAATGTGAAATTTTATTCAATTGTAACATCAAAATAGCTGAGTGATCCAAGATACAAAATTTTAAACTGAATTAATATGGATATAAACAAATCCTGACTAAGGCAGGGGCATACGGAGCAGTTGCTCAAGGCCCCCACATCATAGAGGGGGCCCCAAATGGAAAAAAAAGTTCATTTTACATTATTTCTAGCGATTTGAGGTTCTAATCAATTTTTTTGTTATATATCTTTAATGAGGTAAAAAATTTGAATACCTCCAAAAAGTTCGTTTTTTCATTACTGAAGTAGTGAAACAGAGGGGAGCCCCCAAATAAATTTTTGCCACGGGCGCCAATTAGGCTAAGTCGGGCCCTGGTTTAAAATAGAATATGTTTATTGTACATGGCTGTGAAATGATACAGGACTATCCTTAGAAGATTTTTCTTTGCATCCAGTTGCGCATCAATAGTTAACCATGGCTTAAATAAGTTTAAAAATTGAAAAGTTAAAGCGAAAAATAATCTGTTATCAATGTTATAAATCAATAGTTAACCATGGCTTAAATAAGTTTAAAAATTGAAAAGTTAAAAGCGAAAAATAATCGTCCATTGAAATATGGTGAAGAATGCGGTTACAGTGAATATAAATTCTTTCTCGAAGTCACATGATTTTATCTTGTCCTACACCAAAATATGATCGCAGTCCCTCTATGATTATTTCAATTCTATGAGTTGAACAGTTCAGATTTTCAGCGTCTCTTAAATAAATTAACATTAAGAAGCGGCGCAGTAAATGTAATATCAAAACATAAAATGCAAAGCTATGCTGCAAGAAATGTAAAGTAAATGTATAATGTTTAATGTTTTTTTTATAATCTATATATTTTTATGCAGAAAATGTTAATTATTTAATCCTAGTTAATTTTCTACTATCAGTAAATATTTGTACAAGCTAGGATTTAAAAAAATCGATATTTTTATTCTATACTAGGCGATTTTAAATTAACATTTGATTAGTTGCAAATAATGGCTGCCAAAAGTTTCAATTAAATATTATTTTTGTATCTTGGTCTTAATACATTTCTCAACAAAATTTTTTTAATTTTGACACAGATATAACTGATACAATTTTGAAGCTTTATACCATCCTGCTAATTGCACTATGCCTTTCCTGAATATTCTTTTTACAACTTTTTACAGTTTAAGAAAAGAAAGAATTTTTATTGTATTAAAAAATGGGTGTTCCTTAAAAAGTTTATGTCATAACTTGATTGTTATGTTAGATTTTAATTGTAATTGCAACAAAAATTTTTATTAAAATCATACCTTATACTCAAACTACTCAAAACGGGAAAATAAAATAAACTATATTTTTATCATTAAAATTGAAAGAAAAAGAAAGGATGAAATGATAACAAAAATGAAAGCGAGATGAGTTTCGCTTTAATAGTAAAATATATTATTATAAAACGAGATTGAAAAATATTTAAAAATGGATTAAAAATAGAAATAAAAATGTACGGCAAAAAAACAACAAAAACTGCAGAACTAAGAAGATAATTTTCTGAATTTTAAGAAAATCTAAAAATTATTTTTGTACTGTTTTATTTACGGAGATATAGCTAAAGAAAACCAAAATTTCTTTTAAATTTTAATTAAAAATTTTTAGATGAAATATTTTCGATGTGAATATTTCCACTTTCCAAATTATATTTATTATTTCTAAATGGCAAATAATAAAGGTACTGAAAATTATCTTTTTTTGAAACTAATGAAAAAGTAAAACTGAAATTAGATTATACAATATTTTTAAGTGATAAAATAATTTTAAGTGAAAATATCCTGGAATAATATAGATGTACCAGCAGATACCAGTTGTAAAGCTACGCAATTGAAAAGTAATTTTTGTACTGTAATATTTTCGGAAGTTATAGCTGGAAAATGCTAAAATTTTGCTTAATTTTTAAATAATAGAAATTCTATTTAAATTGTGGTAAAAGGACTAATACCGATTAACATATTTCCTCCTCTCAGGCAATATAAGCGGCAAATTTGATAGCTCTAGGTCAAATGGCTGGGCCTGTAGAGTGAACAGCTGCACTTTACACAGTGTTTGACATCACGTTCTTTATCTCACATAAATGTAAAATTATATTTATGCGATCCATTAATTGTGTTACACATCAATATTAATTCGTTAAATATCGAATTTAGTCATGATATCCACAGGTATATCGGCCGAATACCCACTCTTATAAAAAATATGCATTTTCTATCGAATAATGCTCTAAATTAAGACATGGAATTATATTTTATGGTGTTTGATTCAATAAAAGGGCTTCCAAAAAGAATTAAGATTCTTATATTTTTATACAATATCTTAAGTGATAATAATTAGTAAAATATTTTTGACACTCTAAAGTTTTAAATTTAAAAAAAAATCACTCTTCTGAGACCAAAATTAACCGTATAATTATAGAGTTATCAACGGCTCAGTCATTTGCTAGAGGTGGCCTTTGATTACTTAAAATAATGAAATGTGTTAAATTTCCTTTCTTGGGTTAGTTTTAGTCGTAATAGAATAAATTTTTCTTTGTTTAAAATATCTATAAGCCAAGAATATTTTCCCAAATATGATTATAATATGACTGGAAGACTATATAAATATAGCTATACATTTTTTTCAGAAGTACGTTTTTTTTTTTATTTAAACAGCATAAAAAATATTTTTTATGTCCTTAAGAACAGTTTTAAGCCGGAAAGATATGTTTATCCTTATCGATGAAGAAATTAGCTACTTGCTCTTGCGTAAATACCCAGTATATGAAGCGCTCAGTTTAGTTATAATAAAAGTTTATTAAATACATCCATAGTGAGTGAGAAATTCCATATATATTCTTTTTCGATCCTAATGAAATATAATTAAAATCTTTGAATTTAATATCTAAAGAATTCTTCCAGTCACATGGGTTTTCGATTTTTTTTCTTAGATTGAAGTACAACATTTGTTTCTAGTTTTGACTAAGAATTCCCTGAAGAATTGAAATGCATTTTACAATATGTCCTCTAAAATCGAAAAATTTATATTAGACAAACATCTGAAAAAAGAATCATACCAGCATGTCGTAGTTAGGAAATATTTCTTCAAAAGCGGTCCAAATACTTCTCTCTTAAATAAGCAACCATCATTTAACGCGATCGAATACAAGTAACCACGAATCGTAATATTAAGGATGCAATTAATAATGCAATTCTCAAAAATTGTAAGACAATGGTGACTCAAAGAATGTATGGCCTGTCTTAAGATAGTATTATTCCCATATCAAATTAGGAGCAATAAATCCGTATTCAAATAAGTAAAAGCAGTTTAGTTATGTCTCGTTTCCAGGCACGCGTTATTTTAGGATGGACTTCATAATGGTGAATATTCGCCAAACACCGAGAGGGGCTCTTTGGCAGAAATGCCTTTCGCCAAATTTGAATACCACACCAAAGCGGGAAAATTTGACCCTAACTAATCTGACACGCTTCAGACGCACTTACAAAGATAATTTTTTTGTGGGGGGGGGATAACTTTCGATCCTCAACGTTTGTGCTGACAATGGGCATCTACCCCCAGATCACCGCGACCTTTTATACCAGAACATAATGATTATTTTGATTTGAAGACAGATGAATCGAGAATAACATAGGAAAATGATTTAAATAAATCTAAATAAGCTATGAGAAGGATTAAGAACAACTATTATAGTTAGTAGCATAATTGGACAATACGGGGACACCTGAGATTATTTTAAATAGGTCCAAATTTTCATTTTTGGGGGTAGAACCTTAGTTGTAACTATGTGCCATATGAATAATTTTGGGTCGAGGTTCCTATGATTAACCACCAATTGTCTAATTTTGCCAATATATAGTTAAACTGCTGTAGATTTCATATAAGAGATAGAAACCTTTATTTTATTTAGTGAAATTAACACTATATTTTAAAACTACACGTAGGCTATTGACATGACAAATTGGCAAATTATCTACGATATGAAGGATAAAAGAATGGATAGAAATACTTTAAAGGCCTGAACATTGAACCGAAAGCAACAAAATTTAGAACGTAGTTGCTTCTTAACTATTAAGTTCATCTTAACAAAGGAGTTTTCAAAATCTTTAATCGAACTTTGATTATAAATAATAGAAATCGTGAGATTTTTCCTCACTACTTTCAGACCGTGTTGTTCCAAAAATTTTTTTTTTAATAATAAAATTTGACAACATTATTTCTTCAAAATAAGGTTTTTAGTAATGTCGATTTTATTCCTGTGAAAATTAATTCTTTTATTTCATTTTACAGCAATACTTTTCTTTGTTTCAATTACGTGATCAAAGCATGTGCACTATCGACAGAACACAGACTCGGAGTGCTAAGAAATCGGATGTATCTTGAAGTCAAAGAACTCATAAAAATTCCAGTCATTAAATCTTCTATTTGGGACATTTTATCAACTCTTTTGTATTTAGCTCTCTCCTAATGTAAAAACTTGATACTCATTTAATGATTTTATGCATTTTTAATGCTTTACAACTTAACATTTAATGTAAAATGTAATGTTTCCCGCCCCTATTCTTTTTCTGTACCAATACGCATTTTCTCTAGAGGGTTCTTTATTGTTTGCAAGGGTGCAGTGTGATCAAATGTAATTTGTTCCTTCATGCTAGATGGGGTGTTCTTCGGTGGCCCCATCAAGTTTCCCTCATGGCCTCTGGCTAGAGAGTATTTCTCCCCAACATATCGCTCCTGGGTCATCAATATACCCCAGGTCACTGAATGCAATTCTGTATTACCTTTCTGGCATTTACCAGCATTGACAATAGACTAACTTTTTAAGATCTCGTCCTTTATTTTTAAATCTATGCACCACAAAAACCCTTTATTTAAAAGATTCTTGCAAGTGGCTGAATTATGGTGCATGCATTCGCTCACGTTTTCTAGGTAAAGTCGATATGTCAAGTTGAACACTGGTGATCAAATTACAGTTATGTGGTTGAAGACATACTGTGAAATTACCGAATAAAATTTTGAGATTGTTCCTGATTTTTCTTTTTCGTAACTATTATTAGGCATCGGAATTAACGATGGTCTTTGGGCAAAATTTTGATGAGAGGCATACCTTATGGGCATTCTGATGAAATTTTTAGTTCATTTGAGTCCCTGAATACTATGAACCCACACTTTCCAACTATAAATAACATCTCTTTTATTTTGTAAAAGTAAATAACAACTCCTAATTAAACAGCAGATCGAAATTCTCCACTCCACCCGAGTTTCTTACTATCTTCACACATTCCCGTGCAACAATTGCCAATACATTGAAAATGCCAGGACCTGCAGAATATCTTATATGCAAGGGCGATTGAAACCTTTATGTGTCAACCATCCTCTTGAAACAAACAATTAACTCTGAAATCAAAGGTCTATCATTATTGTATTTCATAGAACGGTTTGTTTTTGTCAGTTTTTATTTCTTATTTATATGAGTTGTTATAAGCAATAAATATTATAAATTTCGTAATATAACTTAAAATATTACGAATTATTGAAACCAATTTACTTGCAAGAAAGTTGGTTTCAATATTTCACAAAAATATTTTTAAATAAAAATAAACAAGGAAACTAATTAAAAAAAAGGTAAAAATGATATAAAAACCTTTAAATACTCGGGAGGGATATATAATATATAATGTAATTTTAGACATTTTCCCAATCGTTTAGGATTGCAATGGATTGATTTAGGAGATGCAGCAAATACATAAAGATACATGTTGGCTGTAATACTTTATTGCAAAACTATGCCCCCACCCCCTTTTTTTTTTTGCACTCAAAAAATATACTCTCCTTTTCTGTTATAATTTTTATTTTTCGTTTGCCCTTTTTATAAAAAAAATTGTGGTGATTTTTAATTTTCAAAATATGATATGAAGTTAATATTACTTATGATATTCTAAACTTTGAAGCATATAAATGCTTAACAGTTACGTAATAATTTTACATTCCTCTGAAATATTGAGAAATTAATTTTTTTATACTGCGGTCCTCTATATTAACGACTTTTTTAAATAACGAGAAACCATCTCAGTTTTAATTCTTTTCTTATTTATACTTTTAATAAAAAAAAACCTCTATAATAATTATTTATGTAGTAATATAAAAACCTATTAGGGATGCTTTAAGAGTTGTAATTCGTTGCAAAAATTGTTGATTCTTACGAAATTTTGTAAAAACAGTTTTCCATTAAGTGCAGAAATCCTTATATCTGAAACTAAACTCCTTTAATGTATTTTCCAAAAAGAGAACAGATATTTAGAAATAAACTTCGCATATAATATTTAGAAGAAAATGTTCAAATTAAAATCCGGAAAATCCTTTTATTTATTTCAATTTGGCAATTCATTTTAACTCAAGGCCCTAATGAATTACAACAATCCCAACCCGACTTCTCCGAAAATATATGACTCATATATTCCTGTGACATTTTTAGATTAATTTAAAGTTAAATGGTTTCGGCGTTTTGATGATTTTTTTCCTTTAATGTGGAAGCACAAAACGGAGGCAAACGAAAACTTTCGAATTTGTTACAATAAGAGTTAATATTTTAGCTGGCATTAGTTAGCTAATATATTATCAATCTAAGGTGCCTAACGAACTATTCGGTAATTTAGACTTATGGCACTTCCCTAAAGTCCTGCATTACTTCGAGGATGGGGGACTGTTCCTGGGCGGAATGACCGAAGTACGTCCGGAGAGTATTCTCCAGGTAAGGTCACCCAAGGCGTGAAGGTCATTCCATTATGCTCAGTTAAAAGCAAAGCAGGCATGAGTAAAGGTCAGAAAAAGCTGCATTTTAAGCCTTTTATCATCCGTTGTTCTCGAGTGCTGAGGCTCTGTTCCATTCTTTGAAAATATTCGTTCTCATGGACCTGGTTTGATGTTACTGTCGACCAGCTAGGGTAAGACAACAAAAACAGACTTATGCGAAAATTAATGAATGCTTTATTTTGGCATCAGTATTTAATTTGGATATTTATTTTTTGGTGGGAAGCTTTAATATTTAATTTGGATAATTTAAATATTAGAATATACTTTAATTATTTTATAGCATTCCTTTTTGTGGAAGCACTATTTAATATCAAATTCCATCCCCCTATTTCCAAAACTGCGATGTTATCTTGAAAATATTTTAAAGAAATTTATATTGTCTTAACGCACTGAATTACAGTAACAGTGTTATGATACCATTATTATTTTTCAAGCATTTTTAAATAACTAGTGCTCTAAGTCATAATATTTCATGGATTTTGAAATTATATTTTATGTCCGAACTTTCATCCTGTATTCAAAGCGAATAAACACATGTACGAATTTTTGTATTTAAATATGATGAGTAAGGGGGGGGGGGATTGAATTATGACTCAAGTGCACCTTACCACTCTAGACCACAGTATTTAAATGCTTTTTGCTGAAAATTGATCAAAATAAATCGTATTTTTAAATTCATAAGTATGATTCTACTTTACTAATCTCCTGCAATAGCCGAGCTCTGTCAGTAAGATGCGATGGGCATTTAAAAAAAAAAGAAAATCAGATTGATAATTTGCGAATACAGCCCTGTTTAAAACAAATCTCATTATACATACGAAATGTCTCAAACTGACTCATATTCATAGATTTATGTGTATTAATATGAATAATAAGTACAAGTTTCATGTAAGAATTATTCCAGACAAATAATTATCTGTGAGACTCAAAAGATGCGTCTTTTTCATTTTAATACTGAAATTCATTTTTTAAAATTATTATACGTCCGGCTCTTTCACTTTACCGAACTTTCAAAAATGAACTTTCTAAATTTAATTGGTCTTTTTACAAAACAGTTCAATTTCTTAAGCATAAACTTCGGGGTCATTCGGGATATTTATTTCAAATTTGAGGCATCTTTGCAACAACTGGGGAAAACAGTCAAGCTGTATTTTTTTGCACAGAAACTACATATTTCTATTATCTTTAGGTGGAAATCAAAAGAAAATCTGTCTTTGTGTCCACTTGTGTGCATGTGAACCTGACAGCCTAAAAATGCAATGAATTAAATGGACAAAATTTACATATTGTTTTAAAACAAGAATTATAGATTTTCATAAAAAATTTATAGAATTCGCAAAGAA
The DNA here is from genome assembly GCF_947563725.1 of Argiope bruennichi. NCBI lineage: Eukaryota > Metazoa > Arthropoda > Arachnida > Araneae > Araneidae > Argiope > Argiope bruennichi. The sequence continues at coordinate 67,536,033 of NC_079154.1, forward strand.
TTAATGAGGAACATGATTTAAATATCACTAAAATATATTGCTGTATAATATGATTAAAACATTTTTTAAATCGTTGAAAAATTATTGCAAAATATGTATCTTGGGAAAATTGACATAATTGAAGATATAATTTATTTTACTTTGAGATCCCGTAAAAACCAATTTTGTTCTGTAATATTTTCGGAACTTTTAATGCAGAAAAGTTACAATTTGGAATTTTTTTGAAATTAATTTAAATTTAAAAAAAAAAAACCTCTCCGAGGTACACACTTCTATCCTCCAAAGTGCCTATATACCAAATTTGATAACTCTAGTTCAGGTCTGGCCTATAGAGGGTCAGATTTTATAAAGTACCACTTACATTAATCTTTATTATTAATAAAGATAGAGATGATTACTTCTTGATTTTCATTTTTTCATTCCTTTTCGTATTTTATCTTATGAAAAATCTCTCTGAAGAAGATTTATTAAAATAAAGTAATTAAAATTCAAATTTTAGTATCGTCCGTATTATACTGAAGATAGTACATTTATTAATACTTATTGAAAAAAATAAAAAGAGCATTTGAAAAAACCGTGGAATGAAATTGGAAAAATAAATTCATCCATCTCCAACTTATTTATGAAATATACAATGAATTTTATAATAAAAACAATTGATTGAAACAGTGTCAAATTTGTTCCAAATAACTAAACTATTTGTTGTCTTATCGAAACAACAACAACAACACCACTAACAACAAAAAGAATGTAATAAAATCTCCCCCCCCCCTCCTCAAAAAATAGAAAGCTTTGTAAAATAGAAATTTCATGTAGTTCAAAATAAATCCTAAAAATATGATCTAGTTTAGGGCCAAAATAAATAATTATTAATACTTCCGCCATTTCTTTCTTCTTCTAAAACGTTCTATTCTTTAAAAATGGCATTTCGATATTAAGGTAAAAAGATAAAAATTCAGATATAACATAACTAAATGTATGAAAAAATGTATCTATAATTAGTACAAAGCGCATATTGAGATCCTAAATAATGTGTATTTACACATTTTTTGATAAAGAAATCAAAATTAAACAAATATTCTCGAACGGGAATTAAAAAATTATAATAATAAATGATATCCAAAAGTAAAATTAAAATTTAGCGGAGGCCAGGAAAAAAAAACTAATATTTTATAACATTAAAGTATTAATTTTGAGAAGATAATAAGGGAAATAAAGACAACAAATGATATTATAAGAAACTGGAGTAAAATATTTTGAAATATTAAACAACTACAAATTGTTACGATTTTGAATAATATTATGAAGAAATATGTTTCATATCTATGTACTCTTATTCCTGTGATCTCCAATAATCAGAGCTACTGCTAATCAAATACAATTGACTCATAGTAAACCACTTATAGCAACCATGCCTTTTAAAATAGAAAACTAGTCTGTTTCCTCTCGCATTACAAATTGGTATGTTAAGACATTGCACCTACATAGAAGGTGGTGCTAACTTACCTTCTATTTATTTATATAGTTCTTTTCTATAGTTATTTTTATAATATAGTTATATTTCTTTATTTGTGAAGTTCTCTTTATTTTGTAGTTATCACGTTAACTTATGTACAAATAGCCGGACAGACAGACTTTCCTTGAACGGTTTTTGTTTAAAATTTGATAGAAATCTATAAATTTGGCAAGACCGTTCACCAAATTTCATCCGGCTAGCTCAAAGCGTTTTTGAGTTATCTTTTTCACAGAGAGACTGATGGGCATTTTCCAAAAAAATATGTTTTCAAAACTCAGAGTGGTATAAAATGTGGTAATTCGTAAAATCACGAGTTCGCATTTTTCGATGATTACTATACTTTCTCAGTACTTCGTATGCAAGGAAGAAAAAAGTTAATTGTAAACTAAAATAACGAATTTTTTTGCTAAAATTATATTTGAATTATATTTGTCTCAATTGCAAAATCGAGATTTTTTTTTTTTTTTACTACAATACATTTGACGGTATACAGGTTTCTTTAAAGAATACATAAAGATACATAGAAATGAAATAGGATTAAGGCAAAATAATACACTAAAGAGTGACCTACTAAAAAGTTTAACTATACGGAGAAAATTTTTCGCAAATTCTTCGCAAAAAATATAGATACAAATCAGTCTTTTAACATTTTAATAAATATTGATATTTTATTAACTGACCAAATTTTGGATATATTTGATTTTTATCAAGAAGTATAGAAAAGCAAACACAGAATGAAGATTTTGATTCATTTATGACTCAAAATATGAAGTCTTAATTTCCTCCCCCAAAATAATTTAACTTTAGGTTGAAAATAGTACGATCTGTACTACGTTCCTTTTCAATTCACTTACACTATGTACTTTCTAAAATAGCAGTTTTATGTAATGATTCACTTTTTTCTGAAAATAAGAGATTATTTTGATGCTTACTGAAAACTTTACTGAAACTTTTTTTAAGAATATACTAAAAATTAACCTTATATGCACATAGATACAACTTTTTCAATACTTTATGTATAAGAGATATTTTATAATACAGAAATTTAATGATGAATGATAATACCATTATGCAGTCCATTCTTTATAACACTCCTCGCTTCTGCGTCTTTAAGTCTTCGTTTCCGGTGTTGTAGAGCTGATATGTAAATGGGGAGAGCTAGCTAGTCATATGGTTATTGAAACTTGTGTGCCGAGTGGAGTCAGGTAATTTAGGGAGAATCTGAGAGTAAGAATTGGCGACATATCGACTTTTTTGGCGACATATCGCAAATCTTGACGTACTCAAAATCCGTCGCGCAATCTTTTTCTTCCCGGAATTAGATCCGGTCGATTTTCATTTCTTGAAAAGTTTATTTATTTATTTATTCTATTCTTGTTTTGAGATTATCATTGTATTAAGCAAAAAGTAAGCAAACTATTTTCAAAAATAATTTTTCTTTTCCATAACATCTATAGCTGAGTTTGTTGATTTAAATCATGTTAGTTTTTCACTTTTTTTTTGCATTAATTAAAAATTATTATTTTTCTTCTTTAAGTAAAAATTTTATTTCTTTTATTTACCTAAATGCGTCTTTTAATTTTACATTTCAAATACTTCTATCATTGTCTCAAACAGATAAAAAAAAAACTTTTATAAAAACAGATTATAAAAGTAATCTTTTTTTTTTCCCTGAATGTTTTAAATATTTTTTTTTAAAAAAAGCATTCGTGTCTATAATTAATTTTCTTACTAAATATTAAATTATAATCCAAGAAGTAGGCGAATAAATATTTATTTCTGAATAAAAAAACCGAAGAAGATATTGATTAAGACTTAAATTATTTTGAAATAATTTAGAAAGAAAAAAAAAATATTAGCGCAGGATCGAAACCGGGTCTCGTGAATGCTACGTCACAGCCCTAAATGAACGTTCGTTCGCGGTAGCACATTATTAGTATATAAGCTATCCTGAAAGTTTCAGGGCTATTACCTCGAAATTGGCTGGCTATTGAGGCTTGAGGAACATTCTAAATGTATATTACCATTATACAAAATCTCATCTCGAACTGAGTTTTAAACCTCGTGCTTTCTTCTTGTAAGTATCAGTTTTAAATATTTCACTTCTGGTTTATAATTTTGCCGGTGACTTTGTTTCTAAATACCGAAGAAACCAAAGTAAATCGTGTTTTGGAATCGTAAATGCATTGACTTTAATACAAAATAATAAAGAAATTCTGAACTTTTACGAAAACGATGATTTTAGGGTATGTACATACCGCAAGTTATTAATAAGTGTTGACATGCAGACAAAATTTTGATCTGCAAAGTTAGAATTTCTCTCTTTCATAGTTTCTTATCTTTAGAATATCCACTAGTTTCTTTTTAGATCTTAATTAAAATTTATAAAAACATGTAATTATTATTAGCACATTATGAAATTTTAATTTATAATATTTCCAATAAAACATACGTTTAAGTTTCACTATTTCGTTCTCAGCGATGATTTAATATCGTTCACGGTATAATACAATCCGAATATTTATGGTAGAAAAGAAACAACAAACTGGAAATAATAAGGAAAATTATTTTCATTAAATTAAATATACAGTTATTAATCAGACAATAGTGTTTATGTATAAACTTGTATTGGCGAGAAAAAAAATCATGCCAAGCTTGCAGCATATTCGAGATTAAAATAAAGCGAGTAGCAAAATATAATGCAGTTATATCAGTTTAAATGAAGCTTAATAACAATAATTAAATATGAAATTTTATCCAATTGTAACATCAAAATCACTGAATGATGCAAGTTACAAAATTTTAAACTGAATTAAAATGGATATAAACAAACCCTGACTAAGGCAGGGGCATTCGGAGCAGTTGCTCAAGGCCCCCACATCATAGAGAGGGCCCCAAATCGAAAAAAAAAAATGTTTATTTTACATAATTTATAGCTATTTTAGGTTCTAGTCCATGTTCTTGTTATATATTTATAATGAGGTAAAAAATTTGAATACCTCCAAAATGTTCGTTTTTTCATTACTGAAGTAGTGAAACAGAGGGGGGACCTCAAATAAATTTTTGGCACGGGCGCCAATTAGGCTAAGTCGGGCCCTGGATTAAAATAGTTTATTGTACATGGCTGTGAAATGATACAGGACTATCCTTAGAAGATTTTTCTTTTGCTTCCAGTTGCGCATTTAATAGTTAACCATGGCTTAAATAAGTTTAAAAATTGAAAAGTTAAAAGCGAAAAATAATCTGCCATTGAACTATTATGAAGAATGCGGTTACAGTGAATATAAATTCTTTCTTGAAATCACGTGATTTTATCTTGTCCTACACCAAAATAGGGTTTCAGTCCCTCTATGATTATTTCAACTCTATGAGTTGAACAGTTCAGATTTTTTAGCGTCTCTTAAATAAATTAACATTAAGAAGCGGCGCATTAAATGTAATATGAACATAAAATACAAAGCTATGCTGTAAGAAATGTAAAGTAAATGTATAATGTTTATTGTTTTTTATAATCTATATATTTTTATGTAGAAAATGTTAATTATTTAATCCTACTTAATTTTCTACTATCAGTAAATATTTGTAAAAGCTGGGATTTTTTAAAAAAAAATCGATAATTTTATTCTATACTAGGCGATTTTAAATTAACATTTGATTAGCTGGAAATAATGGCTGCCAAAAGTTTCAATTCAATATTATTTTTGTATCTTGGTCTTAATAAATTTCCCAACAAAATATTTTTAAACTTCAAATTTTGACACAGATATAACTCATACAATTTTGAAGCTTTATGCCATCCTGCTAATTGCACTATGCCTTTCCTGAATATTCTGTTTACATCTTTTTACAGTTTAAGAAAAGAAAGAATATTTATGGTATTCAAAAATGGGCGTAACTTAAAAAGTTTATGTCATAACTTGATTGTTATGTTAGATTTTAATTGCAATTGCAACAAAATTTTTATTAAAAGCATACCTTATACTCAAACTACTCAATACGGAAAAAAAATAAACTATATTTTTATCATGAAAATTGAAAGAAAAAGGGAGGATGAAATGATAACAAAAATGAAAGCGAGATGAGTTTCGCTTTAACAGTAAAATATATTATTATAAAACGAGATTGAAAAATATTTAAAAATTGATTAAAAATAGAAAAAAAAGTACAGCAAAAAAACATCAAAAACTGCAGAACTGAAAAGACAATTTTCTGAATTTTAAGAAAATCTAAAAATTATTTTTGTACTGTTCTATTTACGGAGATATAGCTAAAAAATACCAAAATTTCTTTAAAATTTTAATTAAAAATTTTTAGATGAAATATTTTCGATGTGAATATTTCCACTTTCCAAATTATATATGGGCCAAATTGGATTAGTCTACTTGAAATGGCAAATAATAAAAGTAATCGCAAATAAAAAAAAGGTACTGAAAATTATCTTTTTTTGAAATTAATGAAAAAGTATAACTGAAATTAGATTACACAATATTGTTAAGTGATAAAATAATTTCAAGTGAAAATATCCAGGAATAATTGCGATGTACCAGCAGACACCAGATGTAAAGCTACGCAATTTAAAAGTAATTTTTGTACTGTAATATTTTCGGAAATTATAGCTGGAAAATGCATAAATTTTGCTTAATTTTTAAATAATAGAAATTCTACTTAAAATGTGGAAAAAGGACTAATACCGATTAACATATTTCCTCCTCTCAGGCAATATAAACGGCAAATTTGATAGCTCTAGGTCAAATGGCTGGGCCTGTAGAGTGAACAGCTGCACTTTACACAGTGTTTGACATCACGTTCTTTATCTCACATAAATGTAAAATTATATTTATTCGATCCATTAATTGTGTTACACATCAATATTAATTCGTTAAATATCGAATTTAGTCATGATATCCACAGGTATATCGGCCGAATACCCACTCTTATAAAAAATATGCATTTTCTATCGAATAATGCTCTAAATTAAGACATGGAATTATATTTTATGGTGTTTGATTCAATAAAAGGGCTTCCAAAAAGAATTAAGATTCTTATATTTTTATACAATATCTTAAGTGATAATAATTAGTAAAATATTCTTGACACTCTAAAGTTTTAAATAAAAAAAGAAATCACTTTCCTGAGACCAAAATTGACCGAATAATTACAGAGTTATCAACTTTCCTGGGTCAGTTTTAATTGTAAAAGAATTAATTTTTCTTTGCTTAAAATATCTATAAGACAAGAACATTTTATTAAATATGATTAATATGACTGGAACATCATAGAAATTTAATATCACATCTTTTCAGAAGTACGTTTTTCTTTTCTTTTATTGGAACAGCATAAAAATATATTTTGTACATGCCATAAAGACAGTTTTAAGCTGGTAAGATATGCTTATCATTATCGGTGGAGAAATTAGCTATTTGCTCTCACGCAATTACCCACTATATTAAAGTGCTCAGTTTAGTTATAATAAAAATTTATTAAATACATTCATAGTGAGTGGGAAATTCCATATATATTCTATTCCGATAATTGCAGTCTTTGAATTTAATATCTAAAAAATAAATCCAGTCTCGTAAATTTTCAATTTTTTTTTAAGCGCAACATTTGTTTCTAGTTCTGACTAAGAATTCCCTGAAGAATTGAAATGCATTTTACAATATGTCCTCTAAAATCGGAAAATTTATATTAGACAAACATCTGAAAAAAGAATCATACCAGCATGTCGTAGTTAGGAAATATTTCTTCAAAAGCGGTCAAAGTACCTATATATTAAATCATATCAATTATATCTCTTAATCTCTTAAATCAGGCATCATCATTTAATGCGATTGAATACATATAAACACGAATCGTAATATTAAGGAAGCAATTAATAATGCAATTCGCAAAAATTGTAAGACAATGGTGACTCAAAGAATGTATGGCCTGTCTTAAGATAATAATATTCCCATATCAAAATAGGAGCAATAAATCCGTATTCAAATAAGTAAAAGCAGTTTAGTTATGTCTTGTTTCCAGGCAAGCGTTATTTTAGGCCGGAGTTCATAATGGTGAATATTCGCCAAACACCGAGAGGGGCCCTTTGGCAGAAATGCCTTTCGCCAAATTTGAATACCACACCAAAGAGGGAAAATTTGACCCCAACTAATTTGACACGCTTCAGACGCACTTACAAAGATAATTTTTTTTGTGGGGGGGGGGGGACTAACTTTCGATCCTCAACGTTTGTGCTGACAATGGGTATCTACCCCCAGATCACCGCGACCTTTTATACCAGACCATAATGATTATTTTGATTTGAAGACAGGTGAATCTAGAATATCATAGGAAAAATAATTTAAATAAATCAAAATAAGCTATGAGAAGGATTAAGAACAACTATTATAATTAGTAGCATAATTGGACAATACGGGGGCACCTGAGATTATTTTAAGTAGGTCCAAATTTTCATTTTTGGGGGTAGAACCTTAGTTGTATCTATCTGCCATATGAATAATTTTGGGTCGAGGTTCCTATGATTAACCACCAATTGTCTAATTTTGCCAATATATAGTTAAACTGCTGTAGATTTCATATAAGAAATAGAAATATTTATTTTATTTAGTGAAATTAACACTCCATTTTAAAACTACACGTAGACTATTGACATTACAAACTGGAAAATTATCTATGATATGAAGGATAAAAGAATGGATAGAAATACTTTAAAGGCCTGAACATTGAACTCAAAGCTACAAATTTTGGAACGTAGTTGTTTCTTAACTATTAAGTGCATCTTAAAGGATTTTTAAAAATCTTTAATCGATCTTTGATTATAAATAATAGAAATCTTCAGATTTTTCCTCAGTAACTTCAAACCGTATTGTTGCGCAATTTTTTTTTTTTTTTTGTTTTTGTTTGAAATAATAAAATTTAACAACATTATGTCTTTAAAATAAGGTTTTCAGAAATGTCAATTTTATTAATGTGTAAATTACTTCTTTTATTTTATTTTACAACAGTACTTTTCTTTGTTTTAATTACGTGATCAAAGCATGCGCACTATCGAGAGAACGCAGACTCGGAGCACCAAGAAATCGGATGTCTCTGGAAGTCTAAGAACTCATAAAAATTCCAGTCATTAAATCTTCTATTAGGGAGATTTTGTCAAATGTTTTGTACTTAGCTCTCTCCTAATGTAAAAAGTTGATACTCATTTAATAATATTATGCATTTTTAATGTTTTACAATTTAATATGTAATGTCCCCACCCCCTATTCTTTTTCTGTACCAATATGCGTTTTCTCTAAAGGGTTCTTTATTGTTTGCAAATGTGCTATGTCATCAAACGTAATTTATTCCTTCGTGCTAGATGGGGTTGCTCTACGGTGGTCCCTTCAAGTTTCCCGCATGGCCTCTGGCTAGAGAGTATTTCTCCCCCAACATATCGCTCCTGGGTCATTAATATACCCCAGGTCACTGAATACAATGTTGTATTACCTCTGGCATTTACCAGCATTGACAATAGACTAACTTTTTAAGATCTAGTCACTTTATTTTTAAATCTATGCACCACAAAAAGCCTTTATTTAAAAGATTCTTGCAAGTGGTTGGTGAATTATGGTGCAGGCATTCTCTACCGTTTTCTAGGTAAAATCGACAAGTGAAGTTGAACACTGGTGATCAAATTACAGTTATGTGGTTAAACGCATACTGTGAAAATACCGAATAAAATTTTGAGATTGTTCCTGATTTTTCTTTTTCTTAACTATTATTAGGCATCGGAATTAACGATGGTCTTTGAACGAAATTTTGATGAGACGCAGACCTTATGGGCACTCAGATGAAATTTTTAGTTCCTTTAAATCCCTGAATACTATGAACCCACACTTGGCAACTATAAATAACATCTCTTTCATTATATTTTATGCCCGAACTTTTATCCTGTATTCAAAGCGAATACACACATATACCAATTTTTGTATTTAAATATGATGAGTAAGGGTGGAGGGAATTGAATTATGACTCAAGTGCACCTTATCACTCCAGATCAGAGTATTTAAATGCTTTTTGCTGAAAATTGATCAAAATAAATCGTATTTTTAAATTTATAAGTATGATTCTACTTTACTTATCTCCTGCAATAGCCGAGCTCTGTCAGTAAGATGCGATGGGCATTTAAAAAAAAAAAGAAAATCAGATTGATAATTTGCGAATACAGCCCTGTTTAAAACAAATCTCATTATACATACGAAATGTCTCAAACTGACTCATATTCATAGATTTATGTGTATTATTATGAATAATAAGTACAAGTATCATGTAAGAATTATTCCAGACAAATAATTATCTGTGAGACTCAAAAGATGCGTCTTTTTCTTTTTAATACTGAAATTCATTTTTTAAAATTATTATACGTCCGGCTCTTTCACTTTAAGGAACGATGAAAAATGAACTTTCTGAATTTAATTGTTCTTCTTTCAAATTCTTAGGCATGAACTTCGGGATATTTATTTCAGATTTGAAGCATCTTTGCAACAACTGGGGTAAACAGTCAAGCTGTGGTTTCTTTATTAATACAGATTTCTATTAACCCAGAAACTACAGATTTCTATTATCTTTAGGTGGAAATCAAAAGAAAATCTCTCTTTATGTCCACTTGTGTGCATGTGAACCTGCAGCCTAAAAATGCAATGAGTTAAATGGACAAAATTTACATATTGTTTTAAGACAAGAGTTATAGATTTTCATAAAAAAAATTATGAAATTCGCAAAGAATTAACTACGAACATGATTTAAACTTCACTAAAATATATTGCTGTAAAATATGATTAAAACATTTTTTAAATCGAACAAAAATTATTACAAAATATATATATTGGTAAAATTGATATAATTGAAGATATAATTTATTTTATTTTGAGATCCCATAAAAACCAATTTTGTGCTGTAATATTGTCGGAACTTTTAACGGAAAAAAGTAAAAATTTCGAATAATATTCAATAAATAAAAATTAAAAAAGCCTCTCCGATATGCACATTTTCATCCTGTAAAGTACCTATGTATCATGTTTGATAGCTCTAGTTCAGGTCCTGCCTATATTGTGTAAGATATTATAAAGTATCACTTATATTAATTTTTATTATTAATAAAGATAGAGATTGATTACGTCTTCCTTTTCATTTTATCATTCCTTTTCGTATTTCATTTTATGAAAAATCTTTCTAAAGAAGAAAATAAATTAAAATTCAGGTTTTAATATCGCTGGTATTATACTGAAGATGGTACAATTATTATTATTTATTGATAAAAAAGAGCATTTGAAAAAACCGTGGAATTAAATTGGAAAAATAAATTCATCCATCTCCAACTTATTTATGAAATATACAATGAATTTTATAATAAAAAGAATTGATTAAAACAGTGTCAAATGTGTTCCAAATAACGAAATTATTTGTTCTCTGAACGAAACAACACCGCCACCACCACCACTAACAACAAAAAGAATGTAATAAAATCTCCCCCACCCCTCAAAAATGTTTTGAAAAATAGCAATTTGACGTAATTCAAAATAAATTTTTAAAATATGATCTAGTTTAGGGCCAAAATAAATAACTATTAATACTTCCGCCATTTCTTTCTTCTTCTGAAACATTCTATTCTTTAAAAATGGCATTTGTATATTAAGATAAAAAGATAAAAATCCAAATATAACATAACTAAACAAAAGTGTATCTATAATTAGTACAAAGTACATATTGAGATCCTAAATTTAGTGTATTTACATATTTTTTGATAAAGAAATCAAAATTAAACAAATATTCTTAAATGGCATTTAAAAAATTATTGTAATAAATCATATCCAGAAGTTAAATTAAGATTTAGAGGAGGCAAAATAATAATAATAATATTTTATAACATTGAAGTATTAATTTTGAAAAGTTAATGAGAGATATTTAGACAAGAAATGATAATATAAGAAATTGAAGTAAAATTTTATAAAATATTGAACAATTTTAAATGATTAAGTTTTTGAAGAAGTGGTATGAAGAAGTGCTTTTCATATTTATGTACTCTTATTCCTGTGATCTCCAGTAATCAGAGCTACTGCTAATCAAATACAATTGTCTCATAATAAACCACTTATAGTTCTCGATGCCTTTTAAAATAGAAACTAGTCTCTTTCCTCTCGCATTACAAATTGGTAAGTTAAGACATTGCGCCCGCGTAGTGGATGGTGTTTACTTACCTTCTATAGCTTCTATATATATCAATGGGATAGAGTAATATCTTTATTTTGGTGTAATGATTTAATATAAAGTCTTGAAATAATGTTCTTCTTATAAATTATTTATTAACAAGAAGATAAAAAAAATCATTAAAAAAGTCGCTTAAAAAAGAATACGGTTTTTCTCGATCAATAATTAAAATTCGTTGATATATGTAACAAAAATACCAGCGTAGTCATTTAATTTATTATTTGCATCTAAATTGAGATAAATAAGATAAATGTTTAATTTTCCGAATACAGATATTTTTTACTATTATCTCAACCGTGCAGTTTTCATTCGGTATTCGATTAGTAAACATCCACAAAAAATTCTGTCATTACATATTAACCCTTTAAGTTTTATGAGATAAATACGCACCTATTTATTTTTGTTGGTGGTGGTGGTATTCTTTTGTATTTGACTGTACTTCCATTTCAAGAGACTACAAAAAATATTTTATTTTCTAGAAATATGTAGTATAGAAAAAGTATAGCAATTATCAAAAAAAAAAAAAAATTCAAAGTGGAGATTTTGACAAATTGCCACGTTTCAATCCTCCTTGAGTTCAAAAAACACATTTTTGGAAAAGGTTCGTCTGTCTGCCTCTGACAAAGATAACTCAAAAACGCTTTGACCTAGACGGTTGAAATTTGGCATATGGTTTTTGTACCGAATGTGTAGATTTCTATCAAATTTTGAGCAAAATCTGTTCAGAGGAAGTCTGTCCGGCTCTTCGAATAGAAGTTAACAAGATAATTACAAAACGAAGAGATCTAGATGGTTGAAATTCGGAACGCAGAATTAACATCTATAGTCCATAAATTTATGGAATTTTGTGTTAAATCCAACTATGGGTTGATTATCTGTCAATCTGTACTTTCAGAAACATGTAAATGCGATTACTCAAAAAGGAAATTATTTAACTGTTTTGACCTCTTCGGAAACTGCGTATCTAAACTGTCATAAACATACATATATTATAAAAATATAATAAATAATTAATTATAAATGTAAAGATTAAACAGTTATTATATAAATATAATAATTGTCGTTGAATAAACTCGTCATATCGCAAAATGTTGTACTTTGTCCATGATAAATAGACTTGTCAAAAAAAGTTACCTCATTAAATACATCAAATTTGGTACAGGATTTTGTAACTACAAGTGCAGTACTGGGTCAATATTTTTTCAGTCGTTTGGAAAAACACATCTAATTCTATTATCGAATATTATTAAACATTCTCCAGAAACTTGCCAAACTTGCCAAACCAAAAAACTTGCTATGGATCACAATTATATTCATTAAAAATGTTAAATTCACTCCAAAGTTTAATATTTTGCAAAACTTTCTCAGTATAACGTCTTTATTGCAAGAAAGTTTTGGGAGACCACTTTCATTGGTTTCTCTCTGTCAAAACTCCTCTTTATAAATATATAAACGTCATATCTCTCATTTTAATTAAATCAGTTAACATTCTGGCAGAGAGAAAAATATAAACTTTTTTTTTTTTTTATCTATCCGTGACGCATCAAGCGGTTATACCAAGTTATGCTTAATGTGTTAAATAAAGTACTGGCAATTTGATTTCAAGTGGGTTCCGACTGTAAATATCATCAAATGTATAAGAGATATTTTATAATATAAAAATATTAATAAAGAATGATAATACCATTATGCAGTCCATTCTTTATAATACTCCTCGTTTCTGTATAAATACTACTTCTCGTAATGTCTCTTTATCCTCAAACCATACCATATATTAGGTCGGTGTGTCTTGGTCGGATTTCACAAGCGGAGAAAAACGTCATGTGTAAACGGAGGGAGCTAGTCTTATGTTTCTTAGTGAAACAAGCGTGCCCAACCTGATTATCACGTGACTTAGAATCTGAGAGTAAGAATATCTTTTTTGGCGACATATCGCAAATCTTCACATACTCAAAATCAGTCGCGCAAACTTTTGCTCCCGGCAATAGATCCGGTCGATTTTCATTTCCTGAAAAGTTTATTTATTTATTCTATTCTTGTTATAAGATTATCATTCTGCTAAGCAAACTGGTTTCAAAAATAATTTTTCTTTTTCATAACATCAATAGCTGAATTTGTTGATTTAAATCATGTTAGTTTTTCACTTTTTTTGCATTAATAAAAAGGGATTATTTTTCTTCTTTAAGTAAACATTTTATTTCTTTTATTTACCTAGAAACATCTTTTAATTTTACATTACATCTTCAAATACTTCTATCATTATCTCTATCATTTAGTTGTGAAAGAATTGATCTTTGTTTAAATTATCTATAAGACAAGAATATTTTCCTAAATATGATTAATATGATTGGAAGACTATAGAAATTTAATATCACATCTTTTCAGAAGTACATTTTTTTTATTTAAACAGCATAAAAATATAATACTTAAGTCATTAAGAGCAGTTTTAAGCTGGAAAGATATGCTTATCATTATCGGTGTAGAAATTAGCTATTTGCTCTCGCGTAAATACCTAGTATATGAAGCACTGAGTTTAGTTCTTAAATACATCTAAAATTAGTGGAAAATTGCATATACATTCTTTTCCGATCATTATAAAATATGAATGCAGTCTTTGAATTTAATATCAAAAAAATTCCTCCAGTCTCATGAATTTTTGATTTTTTTTCCTTCATCTTAGATTGAAGCGCAACATTTGTTTCTAGTTCTGACTAAGAATTCCCTGAAGAATTGACATGCATTTTACAATATGCCCTCTAAAATCTGAAAATTTATAAAAGACAAACATCTGAAAAAAGAATCATACCAGCATTTTGTATTTAGGAAATATTATTTATAATCTAATTCTTCAAAAACGGTCAAAGTACCTATCTCTTAAATCAGGCATCATCATTTAATGCGATCGAATACACGTAACCACGAATCGTAATATTAAGGATGCAATTAATAATGCAATTCGCAAAAATTGTAAGACAATGGTGACTCAAAGAATGTATGACCTGTCTTAAGATAGTATTATTCCCATATCAAAATAGGAGCAATAAATCCTTATTCAATTAAGAAAAAGCAGTTCAGTTATGTCTCGTTTCCAGGCAAGCGTTATTTTAGGATGGAGTTCATAATGTTGAATATTCGCCAAACACCGAGAGGGTTTGGCGAAATACCATTCCCCAAATTTGAATACCACGCCAAAGGGAGGAAATTTGCCCCCAACGAATTTGACACGCTACTACTTACAAAGAGAATTTAATGGAGAGATAGATTTCGAGCTCGAAGGATTGGTCCTGACAATGGGAATAACCCTCCGGATACCGCGACCTTTTACATGTCAGCAGTAATGATGAATTTGAAGGTGAATCTAGAGTAACGTGGGAAAAGCAATTTAAATAAATCTAAGGTTTGCCAACTGATTCTAAAACTCTACGCACTTTTGCGCGTGCGTTAGGATGGGTTTAATTCGCCAAAATAGGAGTGAGAGAAAAGATGAAAAGAGGTAATGTTTACATTTAAAAATAAAGTAAATTCTAATTACTCGTGGACTGAATTGAAATAAAATAATAAGATCAGAAGCGATAAGATACTCGCATACACGTACAAAAAAGAGTTGTACGAAAAAGTAAGGGCGAAAATCAAGGTCAAACAATGAAAAAGAATGCCGGAAATGCACTTATCCTTCCGCGTCTCATTCCTTAGTAAAATAGAATCGTCGAAAAGTGATCGTCTCAGGATACTGAAACGAACAGTAAATAGTTATGATTAGTTTCATAACTAGAAAATACGAGGATACCTGGAAATATTTTAGTTAGGGCCCATTTTTCATTTTTGGAGGGTAGAAACCTTAGCTGTATATATGTGCCATATGAATAACTTTGGGTTGATGTTCCTATGATTAGCCACTAATTGCTTAATTTTATCAATCTATAGTTAAAATTCCTTTCAGAAATAGAAAGTTTAATTTTGTTTAATGAAATTAACTAAAATTTTAAAGCTACACTAAGGCTTTTGACATGACAAACTGGCATATTATCTGCGATAAGAAGGAAAAAAGAATGGATCAAAAAATTTTAAAGGTCAGCCCATTGAACCAAAAGCCACCTATTTTGGAACATCATTTCCGTAAATATTAAAAGCACCTTAACAAAGGATTTTTCAAAATTTTTAATAGATCTTTGATTATAAATAATAGAAATCTTCAGTTTTTTTCCCCCTCAATAACTTGAGAGTAAATTGTTGCACAAAAATCATCTTTAAAATACTAATAAAATCGAATAAAATCATTTCTTTAAAATAAGGTTTTCAGTAATTTCGGTTTTATTCCTGTATAAATACTATTTCTTTTTTATTTTACAACAATACTTTTCATTGTTTTAATTACTGGATTTAGACTCACGAATTCTAGAATGATAATTAGTTCAGTGCTTTATATGATTAAAAATAAATTTCAAAAAAATCAATCCTAACACATTATCATGCTATATTGCTTTGGATTAAAAATTCGAATTTCATTCTTTTTTTTTTTTAATTTTTAGGCAGGGTCTAAAAATTAAAAAAAAAGCTATGTGATTTATAGCTTTTTTCGAATTATCGTTAAACGACGATGAAAATCGGCACGCGCCTTTCCAATTTCCACACCACTTCAACTGGAGAATGTCATCATTGGAGAATTGTAGCATTCTGCAGTCAAAATATACTGTAAATCTTCTAGTTTACTACCTATTAACAGAATACTGAAGGTTGTGGTACCCGAGTTTCTTTTCGAATTTTATTGCAGAGAAATCTGTTGGAAAATGAATTTGCTACAACTGTATGTAATGAAGTTTACATTCCATTTGAGCAAAAGAAAATAGAACAAAACTTATCTGCATTGGATTTAATTTTTGATATTGAGGCTGCTTGTCAATCCAGAAACGAGCATTTCTGTAAAATATGCTCAAAATATAGTCTTTTGATTGTTGTTAAGCTAAAACGTTTGCATTCATTGCCGTATTTCAGAATTTCTTCAAGAGATATTAAATAAAATTTATTTCTATATATGTCTGCAATATATAAGTTTTGTTAATTGTTTAATTCACTTGAATGCAACTGTATTAACTGAATAATAATAAACTTTAATAAACCAGTTGTATTAATTTAGTTTTAGCCCCTACATTAATAAAGAAAGCCACTGTATTATAAAAATCAAATAAAATGTTCAAGATATTTTATTTTTTTAAAATCTCTGAGAAACAATTTTCTTTATCTGAATGATTGATAAGAAAGCATTTGAACAATTAAGCAGGAAGTTGCAAAAATATTAAACAGAAGTCATAAAATAATAATAAAGCTGACGAAAATAATTTAGTCGGGAAAAAAAGTTAAAGGTGAAGGCTGATTCTTTTTTGTCTAATTTTAGGTTAGAAAAAAGCATTTAATCTGTAAGATGACAAAGATAAGAAAACACAAATTTTAATAGGCATTGTTGTATAACAAACAAATTGATGACTATGTTATGGTAAATTGAAGGAACCATCACCTTCAATTTACCATACCAGTATATTATGGAAAAAAAAAATCCAGTTATTGCCGAAAACGAATGCTCTACTTATGAATAGATAACAATCATATTCTATATTCAAAAGCTAGAGAGACGTAGAGAAAAATTTTGCCTTCTCCCTATCATCATTTTAACTCATTCTTTCATGAATATTTAAACTATTGTATTTCGCTGAAAACAGAAAAAAGAGAATATTGCTGCTAACGGTTCTCCCAGAAAATATTACATGAATCGAAAAATATTCGACAAACAGAGACAGACAGTCTTAACAGCAAAAATCCTTCTGAAACTTTTAATGCAAAAGGTTTTAGTTTACAATGAGGCAATAATTTGCCTAATTTGGGCCATCTTTCTATCTTCAATAATAAGGAGGTTATGCAGAAATGAATGATGTGATGTGAGATGTGATTATAATATAAAGAAAGAGATAATTTGAGTTGAAATTTTCAAATGCTAAATATGTAGATATTAAAAAAGTCATATAAAACAGCTTTCGAAAATCAGTAATACATTTAAAAAAAGTTAAATTTTCAATAATATTTTAATTTCTGGAAAGACGAAGAAACGCGTTTTCCATGGTGCCTACTTCGGTACACCGAGATAAAAATGTTGATTTCAAATTTAATTTTCACTCATTTTCTTCGGAAAACTACGTATAGGAATCGTTTGAAATTGTATAATATCAGTTTTAGAATATAATTTGTTTTCTCTTCGAAAACTGGGACAAATAAAAACGCATTTGCAGCTTTTTATTTTTTTGGTATACATAGAATAAAAAAAGCATTTGTAATTAACAAAAATTTCAAACTCAACATGCTGATGGCTCTATAAATTTCTGAGCTCTTTGAGTTCGAAGATATATTTGACATTGTGTCCGTCAGTCTGTGAATATGATAACTCAAAAGCGCTTTGAGATTGATAGATGAAATGTGGTATATTGGCTTAAAACCAAATCTATAGATTTTTATCAAATTTCTATAAATTATATTTCTAAATTCGAAATCTATTCCTATTTTCGGAAGGAATTTTTATAACAAAATTCCCTTCCGAAGGAGTCTGTTAATCTAGTTATTATTACCTGTCTGTTAATCTAGTTACAAAGGAAATCGATAACTACAAAACGTAATAATTTTAAATAATTCTTTATTTAATTAAGCTATGTTAAAGTCCGATGGCTCACTTAATGCTTACAACTTTTTAAAACTTTTTTTTCTAAAACAAATAGTTTTTATTTACACGTGATAAACCCATGATTTAACTCTCTCCTCTTGTTATATCTGATTGTGTGATTGAGATGTTAAGGATAGCAATCCAACATCTTATACAATAATGTTTTGTACTTTTTTAATATTAAACCATAATTCGACAAGGTACATATCTGAAAATGACATGCAATTGTCCAAAATGCTGTCTGTTGCATTTTCCAAAGTGTTTACATCTCTGTTTTCTATCAAAGACGAATGCTTGTATGTGTAGGAATATGTTATCACCCTATAGACCAGATTATTTTACCTTGTCTTCCGAACTTGGCCTTCACATATTTTCAAGGGTGGAAATACGCACCAAAGTGCTATTTCTTAAAATTTTAATTAAAAATTAAATGAAATTTTGCCATTTCTACGAACTGGTTTCCAAATAAAAACAGCACAAAAATTATTTTTGCATTCATCATTTAATTATCTTTGCAATGAAATAAAAAAAATGCGCCATAATGTTTTTCCTAATTTTAATTTATTTAAAATAATTTTTAATGTATTTTACATCATTATGAGCAACATTTAAGCACTAAGCATTATTCAATAAAGGCGTGCTTTCATTGTTGCTGCTAATATTTCAAACTGGATTTTTTTTCTCCAATGTTGATGATCAAAATATGAAGATTCGGCTTATTTTTTCATGTTGAATATATTTTAACAAAAAGTGTAATTTAATAAAAATTTTTTGAAATTTTGCAATATTTACAATTAAATTTCAACTTCAGAATTAAGAAAATGTGAAATTTTTTTGAAATGCGCCTTTTTTACAGCTTTTTTTTCCCTGCATTATATCTAGATATAAGCAAAAAATTCGGGTTGATTAGATCTTGGCGCAAGGTCCATGTTTGGCCATTCTGCGACAAGTTTGAGGTGGATAAACAGGATCGCGGTGTTAAAATATATGGTAAAACAATATAAAACGGGATGAATTTCTAAAAACATTGTAAATGCTGAATGACCAGATCTAAAAGGAAAAGCCAATTAAAATAGTGTTAGAAGCAAAAAATAAATAAATAAATAAAAAAAAAAATGCTACATTGCATAGTGGTTCGCAGTGAGTAAGCCAGTCAACATATTTTGATGTAAATCATATAGGTAAAAGAGCCAAAACACAGTGGAAGTAAAAAATTTTAAAAATTCAAAATATAAATATTTACGAAGTTTGCACTATAGGGTAAGGTAAAACCATGTAAAATAAAAAAGGAGTTAAAATTGCTCCCATTTTTATACTTAGTAGGTATACTATGCTTCCTCTTCTACTTTTCAGGTATTTTAGATGGGGGGGGGGGAGAAGCAAATTCAGAAAATGCATAGTACGAGAAAAAAAAAAAATGTAAAACTTCTAAAATAGTATGAGTTATATATATAACTCAAAATTTGCAGTTTTAAATTATTTTGCTGAGGACCCCATTAAAACCATCACATAAAATGTTTAACGGCAACGTCGTGATGTTTCGATGTGACAAAGAGACCACATAATTTGAAATAGTTGTTATAATTTGTAAGTTTAGGGAAAGATTAAAATGAATTGAAACTAATTTAGACGAGCGCATAAAGCTCTAACGTCTTGAAATTTGGTAGAATTGTAAGATGAAAACTTTTATGATATAATTATTAATATAAAATAATATTTTGAATTATTTATGGGGGAAATGGAACTTTAATGGAATTACGTTGCACGAGCTTTCTACCATGGAAAATGATTTAACTACATTGGTTAGTTATTTTCGAAAAATTCCAAAAATTTCACGCGTGTAGCTCATCGTAGCTACTATCCAAGGCCGAAACAGGAATAATTTTGAGAGATTTTAATCCACCAGATTGGCAACAGAAATAGTGAATTCTCAGTCTTTTTACGGACGGGAAATTTGTGTAGAATAGAGACGTCTGGCATTATCTTCTAGTATTCCTTTCCCAAGACCCGCCTCCCATAATACTGACTCATTTGCCTATTGTTTGCTGAACAATATCATGTGCGCACAAACTGAATTTTCCTGCAGTTCTGAGCAGGTACGCAACGTGCTCGAATACGAAAAGCTATAAATTCTTGCAACCGAATCTTTTTTCACAGGATATAAGTGATAAATATTTTTTATTTTTCTTTCTGCGTTGGGATTTATCGCCGAAAAGTTAAGATGTATTTATAAATATCATGAAAAATAAATAAATGAGTGAATTATTTTATTTGTGCTATTATTTGGATGAACAAATCAATAGTTTTCGATAGTCATGAATAAATCCTCCTTGATTTTAACATGAATGCGACGGGAAAACCGACTTTGAATTAATTTTTTTCACTAAGGATTTTTCTTCAAGCAGTGCAAATCAACTGGAAAACGGAGCTTGGAAAATAAGATGTCTCAAGCCGGAGCAATTCCAATTATTTTGAATGAGTAGCTAAAAATTTATTGTTTTGAATATTATTTATTGTGTTATTTTCTTTCTTTTATTTAATATTTTTTTTGTTTAAACTTGAATTATAATCTGCTTAGTTTATTTGTATGCATTAATATAATTTATATTGGTCAAGCTTTATATATAATTTATATGGCCAAATTTTATAATTGATATCGGTCAAGTGATCGAGCTTTGCTTATATAATTTGTTTTATATAGTCAATTAATGTTTGTAGATATTTAACCATTAATTTAAATTTCTCTAGAAATATGTCTTTTAGACATAAAATCAAAGCTATTCCAGAGTTATTAGTCAAGTAGTGTTCCTTAAAATAAAACTATTTTGTTTAAAAATATTTTTAGCGTTTTAATTAAAAATGAAATAAAAAATCTTGTTTACTATTCATTTAAAAAAAAAAATTTTTTATCCTTTTTACTACTGTATTAAAAATGAAGATATTTTTTTCTTACAATGTTTTATCTGTTAAAGGTATGTTTAAAAAATGTGTACATTTATTTTAAAAAATCTTAATTTTGATACTAAAATGAAGCATTTAACTTCATTTGAAATGTTTCAAATGTTTTAGTGGATTCAGAGACTTAAAATTGTATATCAGTTTAAAGAAAAGAAGTTCCATCATTTTGTGATATGATACTCTCTTCCTAAAAAATCTTTTGAAAACGATTTTAAAGAACCGAAATGAATTTGAACTTTTCCTTTTTTTTATATAAATTTTAAACGAAATTCTTGTAAATTTAATTTTTAAAATTTTGCTTCGTTGACTTTTGAGATCTGAAGAAATGCTATGTTAAAGAACTTGTATTTAGTATTGCATCATAAATTCTTTATTTGTTAAAATATGTGGATTTTGCAATTACTATGTGAATATCATATGAGTTTAATTTGATAATGTTTATAAGCTAATATATTTTCAGTGAATTATGTGATAACGTCATGCAAAAGTCATTCAAAATGCTTTATAGGGAAAATCGTTAAGCCTACAGCTATCAAATTTTGCACGTGATTATTTGTCTCGGTAAATCGGCTAATATTTTCCACAAAAGCTTCGGAGCATATTATTGCATAAAAAGTATTTTTACACTATTTTAAAATTTAAAAAATTAATCTTTCGGTAATATTAATTTCATCTTCATGCAATTTTTTCCCAATTCTAATAAATTTTTCACAGTTATTTTGAAATATACCATTTTGTCGCAATATTTTTCGTCTATATAACCATATTCAAGAAAATAGCAATATTGTGAATTATTCAATATGAATGCTTTAATAGCTATCAGGCCACTAAGCAAATAAAAATATAAGATCTTTCAATTTTTATCCAATTAATATTATTGTGAATTAATCAATATGAATGCTTTAAAAGCTATCAGGCCACTAAGCAAACATAAATATAAGATCTTTCAATTTTTATCCAATTAATATTTTAACTTTACAAATCATTAGTTTACGTTGCCATTCTTTCTGTAAATCATGTTATACAAAAAAACGTAAGGCACAGAATGCAACGGCTGATTCCCATAAAATTAGACGAAGGTGAAGCAGAAGAATGAAGCCTACAACAACATGCCATGAAGTTTCGGACTAGAATTATTGAAATATTCGAATTGTTCAAAAGTGCAATTTCAGATTTATATGGCCTTGTTAATTCAAAATATTAAACTTAATAAATGAAAACACTATAAAAAATAATTTTTAAGTAAGAAATCGCCATAATAAAGCTAAAGCAAAAAGTTGGAATATACAGGAAATGGTATGGATATACAGTAGGGCCAATGATATTGCTCCCTCTTTTTCTTGTAAATACACTTATATAATAAATTGAAATTGGATAAATAATACAATTGAAAAGAAGGAATCTATTTGCCATTGTTGAAGTTTTTGAACGATTTTTGCCAAATATGATAATTCTGACAATTTTATGACAATCCTAAAAACCATTTGTTACCATTACTTGTAGATATCCAAGATGGTTGACTCTTGGCGACTTTTTGAATGGTTGGCATGATTTTGTGGCACTTAGCGAGAAGCCGGACACAACGATTGCATTATCATTTATGCAAGTCAGCGATTTCCAACATGTGTTTCCTTCCTACTCAGATTCATTTATTTATTTTATTTTTTTTAATTTTCAGGTCCCCTAACTTTAAGTTCTAATTCCCAACCATTTTTTATGCAAGAAAATTGTTATTAATAAATATTGCTATTAGTTTAAATGTGAAACAACCTTTACATGATTTATTTTTAAACGCATTTACTGAATTTCGCAAATTTGATGTTTGTAAGATTAAAATTTGGCGATGGAATTTTCATTCATTTCCTCATTTACTGCTTCTGAAATTTAGTGAGTTATTCGATCCTAATGACATTAGAATATTTTAATAATTTCAGAACTCTTAATATTCATTAAATATATTAGTTAAATATATTAAATAATTATCTAGTTAAAAATTGATTTCATGGATGTGTGATTTCATGGATTCAATTAAAAAAGTATTAATTTTTAATCAGCAAATACTTCTACCTATGAATTAAAAAAATATATTAAAGAATTAAAAAGTGCAAACTTATAGAAACAAAAAGTTTTAAACATGCTTTCATTAGTGCTATAAAAAGAAGAAAATAACATTTTTCTCGAAAAACTAGCTATATTATAACGATATTAAAATGCAAGAAAAACACGAAAAAGAAATTACAGGCATTTATTAAAAGTTAAAACGCACTATTTTGGATATTAAAATTCGATTTTACTTATAGCTTATCTGTCAGAAACTCAGGATTGGGTTGTTTTATTTTAGCAGCCATGCTTTTAATAAAAAATAAATAAAAATAAAATAAAATATTGAGAGATTTTAAGTGTTAAAATATTTATCTTTAATATAATAAGATTTCTAATGCTAATTAAAATATTGTATATACTCTCAAAATATTAAATATATAAATTATGAGGGAATTAGAATAATTTTTCTCAGAAATTTAGAATATTAATAGAAGTTAACATTCTTTATAATGAAATTTTATATGACTATTTAAAAAAATGATGCAAAATTAAACAGGGCCAATCAATTTCATGCAAAAATTTACGTGTGGCATTGTAAAGCTTGTTCGATTTCTGGATAAGGCTTAGGTGCTTTACGCTTTTTTAAAATAATCATAATGAAAATCGTAAGAAATAAAAAGTGGAAAATAGAAATATGGAAAGCTTTTTTTAAAAAAAGAAATAACTTTATCAATGCAATAAAAAGAAAAAATAATTTTTGATCAAAAATCTGGAAATCAAATCGTAAACCGTAAAAGCGCTAGATGTGAAAAAAAAAATATTGACTATAAATATGCAATGAATATCATAAGAAATAAAAAAAATTCCAACATTCATATTATAAAATTAATCCTTGATTATTCATTACAAATATAGTTACAATTCCAAATTATTTAAAGCTTTACCATCTGGATCTCACACTTTTACAATTTTTATTTTGACATCTAGAGTTTTTATTAAAAACTTTATTTATTGCATTGACAAATGAATTTTTAAGAGTTTTCTTTTTTTATTAACTGATTTTTAATTTGCTCTATCTTGGATAATAGAATTAGTTATAAAATTCTATTATCCAAGTTTCTTATGCCGAATAAAAACAGCATTTAAATAATTATCATTATTTCATGAAATAAACTATCAAGTACTGATTCTAATAATTAATCATTTAAACGGAAGCCAATTTAAACGTAATTCTTGAAATGTTTTGAACCGATTTTAAGAAAACTAAATTCAAAAGACATTTCTGTAATCGGGGGGAGGGGGTTGGCTGGTCGACCCCTCTATCGGGGCAAAAAATATCTCGAGAAGGGAATTCATGGAAGTAAAGAGGAGAAAGGAAATTCTCGGAGAAGAAATTGTTGCGATTTACCCCTATTGGCAACTTTTCTTTATTTTACTAGAGATCCCAAGGGGTTTACTATGCACACAAAATAGCTAAGATCTAGTCCTTTTTTTTTACCACAAATTTCTTGGCATAATTAATTATAAACGCGGAATTTTCTTATGATTGAAACCGAGAGCTTTCAATAATTTGATCTGAGATACCTTTCTTTATATGTGTATCAAATTTCATTTTAAAATTATCAGTAGTTTTTGAGATATAATTAATCTTGTTTTTTTTTAAACTCCCCTTGAAAAGAAACAATCCGATAAGATGTGTAAAATAATTAAATCTCAGATTGCTAAAAACAAGAAAAGCAATTTTTTAATTCACTGAAATTTCGAAAAAGTAGACAGACATGATTCAAACTAATTTTTAACAAAGACATTTTTTTCAAAATTCCAACTAATATTAGATTTTTTTAATTGAAAATTTAAAAAATTGCATTATTCTTCAAAATATTTCAGAATCCATTTCTGTGATGGACCCCGCCCTGGACATTTCAGTAATACCCAGAAATTTTTATTGCAAATGAAATGAATTGATTCCAGTGTTTTAGAGGGAAATTTTACTTCATTGGTACAAATCTAATTCGCTTAATATCGTTTTAAACCAATGGATTCATCAGGCTTTATTTAATACTTTCAAGCTACCGGCGAGATATCTTCTATTTCAGATACTTCCAATTACAGGTTTCTGTGGGCTAGATTTTTGTCTCTTATGAGACAAATTTTATCCCACAGAAATCTATAATTGGAAGTATCTGAAAGACGAGGTATCTCGTCGGTAGCGTTGAAATTTTATTTTCTGGTGGAAACGATTGTTAATCAGATAGGTACAAAAGTAAAGAAGTACTTTATCTTAATATTAATTATATTAAATGTTTGATTTTAAGCAGGTCCCAACAATATTACAATCAGATCAACAAAATAAGTAAGTTTAGGATTTTAAATAGCAAAAATAATAGTTTATTTCCGGTAGAAAATTCAAATACTGTCATTTGATTGAAATAATTGCATTCTAGTGATATTTGTGGCGATGAAATAATTCAGCACCGGAATTAACATTCCCCCCCCCCCTCCCCTTTATTTCACTGATGGTATTATTATTTTTTATTTCTGGTATACGAAGAATGCAAGAAATCTATTGTAAATGCCAAATAAGTTGAACTTGTAAATGTACAGAAGCTTCAAGTTTTAGAACTTGTTAAAATAATATTTTGGGGAATTATTTCCGCCTTTCTGTAAAAATAAAAATTTTAAAGAACGAGCTACTGCAGTGAAATTTCGCATTTGGTTTTTCATACCAATAATGTAGTTTTGCATCAAGATTTACACAAACTGCGAGTGAGGAAAATCGTTAAACCTCTCCGTCTACCATGCGCATGTTAGCATGATAGATTTAAAAAATTGCTAGATGGCTGAAGTTTGGTACTTGATTGAAAATTTTATAAAACTTAAAGATTTGTGTCAATTTTTTTTTTTTCATATGGCTGCCTATTTGTTATTCGATCGGATTCTGAGTATTCATACATAATTGTTTGGAAATGCAACATGCTAGATGTATGAAATGTGACATATAGTTTGGATACTGAAACTGTCGAGTGTCAAATTTTCCATTCAATCAGTTTAAGTCCAAAAGTTTCAATTACTACAAAATAAAATATTACTTAATTTAAAAAATATTCTAAGCAACATTATTTGTTCGGAATACGGGCACAATATGCATACAGTCAATCACAGTAAAAAAAGATAATTAAAAAAACAAATGACCATTAATATGATCTTTGCAATATTGCATTTTCCCATTTGAACTTGATCATTGATACCAAAAATCATAGTGAGCGAGAATGGTGCAGTTATCAGGATTTTATTAGATACAAGCTAAAAGCAATTTTTTTATAAATGTGCTTTTGAATTAAGACTGTAATTTTATTTTAGTTATCTTCGTGTAAATATGTTATATGAAGAGAATTGGGGATTTATTGTTTAGTCTGAAAGCGAATAACCACAACCACCGATAGACATTGGTCTATTGGTGATTGTGAAATGACACTAGTTTGATTATCATATAAAGCGATGTATGTAATTTTTATGGGAGCAATTAAAGTAATTTTTTGTGAACATATTTGATAATTATTTTGATCTATGCAAGTCTGACAGCGCGAAGTTATGGTATTATCTTGAAAGCATTTCACTAAGATGTTCAACATTTTCATTTTCGACAACCTTCTTTAGTTCAGCGAAAAGTTAAAAGTTTTGTACCATAAATTTTTTCCTAGGAAAACTATGCAAGAAATTCTTCTCAAAATACAATGAAATACAATTCCTGCTTCATGAGCTGTTTGGAAGGGGGAGATTCCGCGCGAAGAAGGGAAATTTCTATCCATTCTTTGTTGTCAAGCCATTTGTTGGCTATCTTCGTTTTCTGGAACGCTTCTTTCTGTGGGAAAAACCTTGTCAGTCTTTCAACCACCTGTTCCAAACTTGTAACTCAATGGATCTGTTAGACTGATCAGTGCGCAAACCTTACTGAAATAATCTTTGCTCTGCCATCGCGTTAGTACATCCTTAACACGAATCTTTCTTTTTGCAAAACATAAACTGGGATGGGCAATTGTTCCTAGATTAATAGTTAATTATGAAACAAAATTAATGTTCAACCTTCTACCACATTTTCGAACTTCCAATATGACATTAATTACTATACAAACTAATTATATATATATATATATAATTTTGCAATATTTCGATTTTTCAGTTTAATTTATATAGACTTATTTTTTTTTAATTATCTAGAAATTTCTTATATAATAATTATTACTGTACTATTTGTATTATATTAATATGTGTTTTTATTATTTATATAATTATAAAACCATAATAGAAATGTGTATTAATAAGATGAACAAGTAATATAAAAAAATTTTTAAGTCAGTTCCTACTTTCGCAAGAATTGAAGTCGCATTCTTCATCTTCATGTGAAATATACTGAAGTCCTAGCATTTTACCGATTGAACTACTTACTGCCTGCTGATTTCAATTTTCATTACAAACTGCTAAAACTCTATTAAAAGTATTAAAAATTAATTTAATTTAATAATTAATGAATTAACATTTGAAAAACTGTATTAACATCAAGTGCCATCCACTACAAGTGTAAAAAAAATGTATTTGATCTTGAGTGGATGAATAAAAAGTATTTTATTAACGATTGAAAATTTGAACAAGATATATAAATATACTAGCAGACCCGGCAAACGTTGATCTGTCATATAAATAATTTCTAGTGAATATTTTGGTTGTTAATTAAAAAATAACGAATGTATTGTAAGTGTGTGGGGATGAGATCTATGACAGAAAGAGGAATGGAGCGCTGTAGACGATGATCACAGATAAAAAAAAAAAAAAAAAAAAAAAAAAACAACCATTCATTTTCTCAATATAATGTATTTCATTAACATAACTAACATATAACATTGTTTGATCTCTTAAAAATTAAACGTAAAGTGAAAAAAGTAATGTATTTTTTATCCTGAAGTATAAAAATGAAATAAAGAAAATAAATATTCATTTCGAAGAGCAATTGAGTGTGCGATATTTTTTGTCAGTCCGACTTTAGCCAACACAAATAAGCTCGATGGTTTGCCCACGCGAGAACATGCCACGTACAATTGTCCTTGTAAATGGCGTGTCCAAATTTAAGCCGTAAACAGACATCGTTTGGCCTTGCGACTTATTGATTGTCATTGCGAATGCCAATCTAATAGGAAATTGAACGCGTTTGAATTCAATTGGCACGTCTGTGAGAATCATTGGAATTCGTGACAGCAAAACATTTTCGGCTCGGAATTTTCCATTCAAAATGGTGGCTTCGACAACGTTTTTCATCCATTTTTTAATGGCCAATCGCGTGCCATTGCACAACCATGGTGGGTTCAAATTCCGAAGTAAAATAAGCGGAGATCCATCTTTCAGTCATAGAAGGTGTAGTGACATGCCTGACAAATTCAGTGAGTTCAAAAACTCTGTTGGATAATTTACAGCTTCGTTAGCATCGCAAACTGTAACGATCGATTTGTATGATACCAAGTCACCTGGCAACGACTGCTGTATCTTGAAATTTAAACTGCCGACGTCCACATTTTTTGCTGCCAAAATGGCTCTTTCTGCCAGCCACGCATGATTTATGTATTGTGTGCGTACATCGGGAAATATGCGGTCAATGAAAGCATTTTGCGAATCAACGACAGTGCAGAAATTAGTGAGCAATTTTATGCATCCAGTATTTTCATAGACAACAACTTTTCCATCACCGATATCTTACAATCGGTCCGAGAATGTGTCAGCAGATGGATCTTGTAGCATTTGGACGCGCGTGTTTATTTTTAGCTGGACTTTTTCAACATTACGCCACAGTGGCGAGGATTTCAAGTAAGCGTTGATCTCATCAGCGTACGTTGAACGTGGATATGGACACCCTAATTACTTAGCATTATGAAATATACTTTACCACCTATTCTCATACCTACCAAATACACATAAAAAATTTCATGAAAATCGGTCGAGCTGTTTCGGAGAAGTACGAACACAAACACCGTGAAACGAGAGTTTTATATATTAGATATAGAGAGAATGTAAACTAATAGTAAGAATTGAAAAAAGTATAATTCAATTAAGTCAAAGCTTTTTATCTTAATATCTGAAATCAGTGGAAAGGGTCTCCTCAAAACTTTCCCGCATACTCTCTAATGAATGCATTATTTCATAGAATACTTCGCATGGCATTGGCGATTAATAGTTACGAATTATAGTTAATCTTTAAAATGAATTTAGCATCTTTAATGAATCTATCGTATCATCCTTGGCGAATTCTTTGGAGATTAAATTCCTGGGATGCGGTTCATAGTATCAGAAAATCGAATTTGTGTTTCAAACTTCGATTCTCTCGACTACCCATTAAAATCAAATTTGACACAGAAATACACTTGTAGCCGCAAAACCCCATATCAGATTTGATATATTTAAGTCAGTGCGTTTTAGAATTATCGTGTTTGAGTGCTTCTGACAAATGGTGAAACCCTCTTTGAATCTCACCCAAAATGTGATAGTTATCTTCACCATAAATGTTGAATATATGTACCGAATTTTATCCATCTAGCTCTCTTTATTTTTGTAGTTATTGTGTTAATTTATATTCGAAATGTCGGAAAGACAGAGTTTCTTTGAACGGAATTTGCTCAAAATTTGATAGAAAACTACAAATTTGGAGTACAGACCATATACCAAATTTCATCCATCTAGCTCAAAGTGCTTTTAAGTAATCTTTGGCACGGTCAGATGGATATTCCCCCCCCCCCAAAAAAAAAATGTGTTTTTTGAACTCAGGCAGGTCTAAAACGCGGATATTCGTCAAATTATCGAGTTTGAATTTTTTGACGATTACAATACTTTCTCTATACTACAATACGAGATGGTAAAAATGATACCTTAAATATCACTTTCGGCTGCTTTTGGTTTGTATTAGCAGTCGGCACTTAGTTTTGATTAAACATTTGGCGAACCGCAAGAATTTGAAAACTGGTGCCAAAATTTCTTCTTTCTTATTTACCCATAATGCAAATTAGATATTAACAAAAAAAGATTTCATAATAATTAATGTCTTAGTATTTTTTGAATTATTAGAAACTTCATAGGAGCATATTCCGTAATTAAGAGACACATTAAGCGAGGTATTAATAAAAAGCCTTCATCGTCATTCATCAAAATGAATTCCATTCCAGAAAGCGTATTCAGGTCAAATTTCAAATCATTTTAACTAGAAGTTCTCTGTTTGTAGAAATGTATAGTAAGCAGACGAAATTCATTTCATTCCTATGTCTTCCAATTTGACCGCTCACGATGAACCTTTCTCGAAATTCCATGTACTCCAAATTTTAAGCAAGGGAGAAAAAAAAAAAAGAAAAAAAGAATCGACTATGTACTCTGGCGCCATTATCAGAGAGAACACAATTTAATATTAAAGACAACATTTTTTTTAAGTTTCTGGCAAACGAAATATAAAAAGGGAAAGTACAATAAACGCCAAAAAATTTAACTTCAATGAATTCCCACGTTTTAAATCATAGTATTAAAAAAAAAAATCCACCTTTCAGGAAATGTCTCAATTCTCGTAAGTGGGAACTCAAAAATGAACTACATTAGAACTTGGCATGAGGGTATAATATCAAGACTAGATTTTCTGACAGATAAACTTTGAGACAAAATTTAAAATTTTGTCTCTCAATTCGCCCGTGTGCATATGAACTCAGAAAATATACCATGAGATCAAGAACGCTATGACCTATGTAAATGAAATTTGGTATGGGGACTTGTGATCAGAATTGCAGTATTGTTTGAAATTTGAATTTCAAGCATAGCTAAAGAATATACCCAAAATACACAGCCGGTGTTCTTTATATTTCTATGAAGCATTAAATATTGCATAATTTGCTAATATATGAAAAAAAAAAAAAATGGGAGGACAACATTCCGGCTGGATTTTTTTTCTGAACTCTAAATTCTTAAATTCTTTAAAAATACTTAATCTATTAAGTCTTTAATCCTTAATAAAGTCCTGGGACAGTCCCTCTTAGAATATTTTTGAACTTCAACTTTAATTAAAATCGTTCTGTATATGGGTGATGTCATTTTTTTTAAATGCCCAGAAGTCGAACAGGTTTCCACTACTACGGTGTGGAAGTCAGAAGAGAGGGCATTGCTAGATTAGGTATCATTTTTATTAATCGACTGTAGTTTCAAAATTTAGAGGTTGGTCTTATAATCGTCACCCAGCCACCTTTAAACTGAAATATGATCGTCAATGTAGTTCAAGTAATTGATAAAATACTATAAAAAATTAACTATTTTTATATGCATTTCATATCAATATTTCGCGAAGTTATATACTTTTGAGTACGGAACATTGAAAAGAAATATTCACCATTAAAATATCCTGGTATAAAATAAATAATTAAATAAAAATAACTATATTTTAGTTGAAACATTTTTTTATCTTCGTAAGATTTATTTAATTTCTTCTTAAAATAAAAATTTAAGACCTACTGTAGTTACACAATTGTTGGAGGATAAATAGGGTTTGCATATCCGCCCATTCGAATTCCTTCGGGTATGAAGATTCATTACGATTTCTTTCTAATGAGTTTATAACGTAATAAAAATGCTATTTTTCTTATTTGACTTTAAAATTTCCTTTCTTAAGCTTAACTGAAGCAGCAAGTGGACTGGAAATTGAAGTCAATAGCAACAATAATATTTCGTTTTTTTTTTTTTTTTTTTTTTTTTTTTTTACGAAAGCCAGTATTAATGATGCAATGAGAGCGAAAGCCGAAATTTCTGGTGTACTAAAGTACTCATGTGATTTATTGTAAGCTCATTCGAAAGCTAATGGAAGGGATAAGTTTTTGGTAAAGTTGATAGATGGCAAATATTCAATATTAAAATCTACAAAATATTCAATATTATGGTATCAGCAAATATTCAATATTAAAAATTTTAGCGACTGTTCAATTTTGCCTTTCACCAAGGATTCGATCCCTGTAGCTCAGCTTTAAATCCATACATTCCGATTAAAATGATACCATCTTAGAGAATATTCTCTACGATTTGAAATTATGTGCTCATTTTAATTGTAGGCAGCCACAAACTTTTCGATTACGATTTTTCTCGATTATAGTAGCATAATCATATTATCCGCCGTAACTTGCAAACGGTAAGGAATGGAATAAAGTTGCTTTGTGTTTTATGATCCACATGGGTTCTTCAATCATCCTCTTTCATTAATAGATTATGTTAAATGCATGTCAAAAACACGGAAACTGCCATTTCGTATAACGAAGTACAAATCTAGAGATATTATAACACACTGTTTATTCCAAATGGTAGAATTTTAAATATATTCGAGCTAATTTAAACTAGAATTTGAAATTCTTTTAAATATTGGTTGCTAACATTTGAAACAAACAAATTTATTCAAATTCTGGTATGAAGACATCACTCAGGAAAAAAAAATTAAATCATTGATCGTCACATTTTTAATTTCAGTGTATAATTAGTTCCTGTGTAATAAGCAGCATTATCATATTTCTTTCATAAACATGTTAACATTTATTTATTTAAACGGATTATTTTCCATCATTGACCTTATTATTGTTTTGAAAGTCTGAAGATGTGCCAAGAGAGTTCATGTTTCATTACTAAATTTAGCCATCTTAAATTTGATTTCACACCCAGTGTTTATTTTGAGATAGATTTTGCAGGCTAAAGCCAATTTCGGTAATGTATTGCGAACGAAAGGCGACATTTCTGGTGAACTAAAATACGCATATGATTTATTGTAAGCTCATTAGGAAGCTGATAGAAAGGATCAGTTTTTGGTAAAGCTGATAGATCGGAACAATAGAGGGCAGCTATCTTCGAGCTGCCAGAAGGATAGAAGATAACTGTATTGGCCACCATAGAGGACCAACTTCTTCTTCCAGGTTCTTAAATAGATTTCGAGAAATTTCTACAATTCTTCATCCAGGGTTTCTATAGACCATAATCACTCTTCATTTAGGGGCGGACAAGTAGTTTTCAGTCTACCTGCATAATAGCCTAAGGAAGTGTCATCTCAATGAAAAGTCCTTATCTTTTGCATTCTTTACTACCTCTTTGAAACGTCTCATGGGAATGGTGACGGATGGGAAATGGAGTGTCATCTCATTGAAAAGCTTTTCCTAATTACGTTCTTTCCCACCCTTTTGATACTTCAAGTGAAAATATTTCTTTGCTTTGTATCTCCGAAGAGGAGTGAGAAGAATTAACTTATTACTTTCGGCTGAGCTGTTACAATGATACTAGTTTGGAGGCGATTTCCCTGTACATGGTCTCACTAAGGTGAAAACCCATCAAACTATTCAGTGACCATAATGGTTATGGATACGGGGGCATGAGATGGCATTCTGACAATAGTAAATTGAATCTAACCCCCCCCCCCCCACCTCTCCCTTTTCTCCCACTTCTGAAGTTCTGGAAAATTCTGGGAGGGGGGATTTCAATGGCAAACTCAAATCCTTCACATTTTTCTATTCCTTTATGAAGTTGCAGATGGAATTAGATAGGCACATAAGATAAGATAAAGGAGGGAATGAAATTTTTTCCCCGCATATTTTCGAGTAAAACGTATTGACTTCGGAGTTGCCGATAGCAGTTATCTTTTGTTGTTAATTTTAAATGTTAAAAAATATCAATGAATTTAAGCTATATGTATTGAAAAAGTCCGCTTGATTTTATCAACTTTTAATTGTTATATGGAAAGATTGTCTTTTTTTTAACGCATTTCACAATATCATTGAAAATTTTCAAACTTCCTGCGAATGTAATGCTATTTTATGTTAATTTAGAAATTGATTTTAATTCCAAATGAACAAATTCAGCTCTGCTTTGTCTTTCAAAATCGCAATAACGATCTAACGAGTAAGAAGTAGAAAATTTTTGAAACGGATGAAAATTTGCATGTTTATAAGTTCAGAAGTATTCCTACTGAAATCACTGTGCAAGCCAAATTTAAAAAATGCACCATTAGTAGTTTCTACGATATTTTACTTAAATTTAGATAACTTCATTCTGAAGAATTGTTGCAGTTTCTCTTTTAAATTAATTCAATTCTTAAAAGTATAGATGTGTTTTTACAACAAACTGACGATTTCATTTATTAGGTAGCATATAACAGTATGCAAAATTCGAAAAATAACATAAATAGCATATGCAAAACTTAATAAAAGTATCATAAATTCAAAAAAAAAAAAAAAAAAAAAAAAAAAACACTGATAAAAGTAAAATTTTTTAATGGCGTTGAAAAAGACAAAGGATTTGAATGTAAAAAAAGGGAACGATGTAAAATAAATTACATCAAGTTAAAAAAACTATTAAAAACACAAATAAGGATGTGAGAAAACAATGCTAAAAGATATGTAAAACAACAATAAAAAAACACTTACTTCGAAACATTATTATTATTATTATTACGCACAGCAAATGCACGATATCTAAAATAGCATCAGCACGATAGCATATATAAAATTTTAATCATCTTAACGCTTGCTACCCGAGAATGAATAAATCGCCATCGCTTTTATCATCTTAACATGCAATTAAACGCTTCATTATTTGATGCTGAGTGCTTTAAGCGATTTTAATGTTTTATTTCATTATAATAATTTTGAATTATGTTTAAGAAATAGAGTAAGCATATATTTTAATCGCGTGATTTTCTTCCACTGATGAAAGCTTAAAGGATGAATAAAAAAGAAACAAAATGAAGTCACAATAATGTAAAAGAGTTGATCTTGAAATTTACGCTTTTAATAGCACTCTGATGCAATGGAACTAGCTCCATAAGGAATATTCATGTACAAAAATAGATCTTAAAATTACACCATTAAACTAACACGACTTTAATTTGGAAGTATCATGAAAAAGTTATGCCTAATCGATTTATCTGAAATGAAATACAATTAATATTTTTGGTAAACCAATTAATCTTCTGAAGCAGCTATTTAATAATAAGCCAATTAATTTTATAAATATTTTTAAATTACAAATTGATTCAAAAAGGTTGATTGTATTTGATTATCCAGTATACGTAGTATCCGTGCTGGTTAAAAAAATATTCTACTTAATATAAAATGGGGAATAACTTAATCACCTCAAAAGTTACAGCAAAGTATCTGACAAACTAAACATTCTTGTAATAACTGTCATTTTTTACTCATTCTTTGTAGACTTATTTTTTTTTCTCATAAGTAATAAATAGGGAAATAAATATAAATAATATTAGAGAGAATAAAGTCGTTAATGTTTTGTTTATTTTAAAAGTGTACGTATCATTCTGTACAGTGAACATGAATATATGTTTTGAATATTTAAATAAGACGTTATTAAATATTCAAAAAATGTGCGCATCATTTTTATTTATGATTTTCTTAAATAAAAAGTTAATATTACATAATAAAAATTGTCTGTGCTAAGGAAGCAAAACATTTTAAAAAGATTAGGATTTGGTATAAAATAGGTGCTTTTGATGGTATGGATGTGGTTAGCTTTATCTAAACCTGGAGTATTCGTTTTAGGGCAGACGATTTGAAATTACTGTATTTTTAATTCCTTCGTATTATCGGATATTTATTGTTTTATAGTTTTTGCAATTCATTTGTAAAAATTTTTGTTTTCTAATTAAATTTATTATTTTATGTAATAGACAGATTTTGTCTTTGTTTTGTGCTTTTTTTTTTATAAATTGTAATTCGAAATTATTTGTATTTCAGCATTCAACTTGTATTATTTTTATTTCAGTATTTTGTTTAATCCATCTGTAAAATGTACTAAATTCTGTATTTATTTTTCCTTGTAAAATTATTGTAAACTATTTTATTCCTTGTAATGTCTTGTATCCATTTTTTTATATAAATGTATATACCAAAAAAAAATTGGTAAAATGTACCAAATTCCGCGATTATTATTTTTTTCTTGTAAAATATTTACTTAAATTATTTACTCTTCTAAAATTATTATAAACTTCTCGAGTCCTTCTAATATTTTGCATCAATTTTTTTATATAAATATGTATCAAAAAATTTGTAAAATGTATGAAGTTCTATGTCTATTTTTTTTCTTGTAAAATATTTACTTAAATTATTACCCTTGTAAAATTATTGTAAACTAGTGGTTTCCTTGTAATATTTTGTATCAATTTTTTTATATAATAAACGATAATTGGGGGGGATGGGATTGCAAACTGAGTAAAAATCGACGTGTATTCATTCTTTCTCTCGCATTATATTTGATGGCTACCACTGCGCTGAGGTATTTTCTCGCCAGAAGATCGATGAATGCGTTACCTCCAAGGGTTCAACCAGGTTTGACGCCAGAAGAATTTCGTGGACAACACCTCTCGGTACAAGCCTGTCATTTAAAGATGTGTTTATAATTTGTGAAGCCCTTTTCGGTTGAAAAACAAAATGCTTTGGCGTTTAACTTTCTTCAAAACATTTTGCATTCATTTTTTGAGGAAACGACTTAGTTATGCGAAAAAGTTTGTCTAGTTTCTAGTTTACACATTTGAGTATTTAAACTACTGCGCAAAGAGGATTCGATAGGAAAGTTTTCAAGCCTGCATCGTATTGCGTACTTTGCTCTTTTTAGACTGACAGTTTTTCAAACATACTGGCTCACATATTTTTACCTTCTCCTGTATATAGTATAGGGAAAATTATAGCATCCATTAAAAAACTCAACCTCAAGATTTTTACAAATCTCCATATTTATGACCCCCTGAGCTCGAGAAACATTTTTGGAATACTATTTTTCTGTTTGACTATCTATGACAAAAACGCTTTGAGCTATACGGATGAAATTTGGTAAGCGGTTTTCACACCACATTTGTAGATTTCTAGCAAATTTTGAGCAATATCCGTTCAGAGAAAGTCTGTTTGTCCGGCTGTTCGAATATAATTTAACATGATAACTACAAAATATGGATAAAATTCGGTACTATATGGATAAAATTCGGTACACAAACTTAATTTATAATGTAGAAACCCATTAAATTTTGAGCTACATCCAATGAGGAGTTGACTGTCTGTTGGCCTGTTCTTCCAGAAACATATAAATGCTATTATCCAAAATCGCTACGAGTTAAATATAATAAATTTGGCATAGGATTTTATGACTACAAGTGTTGCTTTGAAAATTCAATTCAAAATTTTGTTGAGAAAAACGCAAATTTGATTTTCGAGGATTATTAATCGCATGTCAGGGATTAACCACCAAAATACACGCCAAGGATGACACTATAGATTCAGTAAAAATGCTAAATTCACGCCAAAGTTTAATATTCCGTAACTCTTCTACGCCAATGCCACGCAAAGTATTCTCTGGTACAATACCTTTATTAGAGAGTATGCGAGAAAGTTTTTTTTTGGGGGGGGGAACACTCCCTCTGGTTTAACTGGTAAAAAATAAACGTAAACATTAGGTGATTTAAGTAAAAATTAATCAAAAATATTATAAATTCAAAGAAAATTGGATAACAGATATAAATAAAATATAAATTAATTAAAATAACTATACATGTGATAAAAAATAATGATACTAATTTTCTTAATATAAATAAAAGAATGATATTAAAAATAACATACATTCCAAGAACTAATAAAAATAAATAATTACTTGAATTTCTAGCGCAATAGCGTTAATTATAATATAAAGCAAATAATATAAAAATAAATAATATATAAATATTAAAAGCAAAAGAGATAATATTTATACAATGGCATATCGATCGGGGTTCAAAACGGATATCCCTAACTGACCGTCGGTCAGAAGACAAAGCGTTTAAGCGTTAATGTCATTTTTTAAAATTTATGAGGAAGCTTTTGTGTGTTGGAAGGTTACTGTACCATCAATGCGAGAACACAGCCAAACATCCTTGTAGAACATCTGGTGTACATCTGTTTTGTAGTACATTGAATGAGAACTGTAGTTGTACCACACCTTCGTCCTCTTATCTCTAATGCGGAGCGTTAATGGGTACAAACATAGATCATCCTCTGACAGGAGAAGAAAAGCGGTGGTAAGAGAATCTCGGAAGGTGAAACATCTATTGTACTTCCGGGGTTAGAAGCTTAGGGCTGCATTGAGATATGGCCTGCTTTAATAGCATGATATCACCTCTCCAATACATTTCTCATTTCTAAATGGTAACATTTTCCCTGCCGCAACTAATAGTAAGCTTAAAACAAAGGGTAACATGGTTAGCCCAGACATCTCTGACTCGTTTTATACATAAATCTGCTCTTCCTTATCAAATCGTTACTGTTACACAAAGGTTTTTGAAAAGTTTGAGCAGCTCGCAAATTCCAAATATTTAATGTCAGTGGCAAAAGGATATTCCTTTGTTTATTTATTACGAATTTGAAACAGGGCATTTTTTAAAAGATGACTGAATGCGATCATTCAAAGTTAAAATAGATATAACCTGTAAATTAAATCATAAGTGGGAAAAGTCTATTTCCTTTGTTTATTTTTTACGAATTTAAAAGAGGTCATTCCTGTAAAAGACGATTGAATGCGATTGCTCAAAGTTAAGACAGCGGTAACCTGGAAATGGCTGATGCAGAAATTATTGTATGTTTGTGAAAAGTAGGGAAGTGCCATGAAATACATGATAGCTGTACACCTCCCACGAAGATCTATTTATCAAGAAAGAGGTACATAAAACTTGCCAATACCACGTGACTATCACAACAATCAATCATATTAATCGGTTTGTCAAAAGCATAAAGAAGGTGAGATGCCATGTGGGTCATTATATTTATCTTCTTATCATCTATAGCGGTCTCTTGAATCTATTTTTACTTTCTCGTATGTGTAGTATGGAGGGAGCATTGTAATCTTCAAATAATTTGAATTCAAGATTTTGATGAATCTCCATGTTTTAGACCACCCCTGAGTTCCGAAAATACATTTTTGGAAAATGTCCGTCTGTTTGTCAGTCTGTTACAAAGAAAACTTAAAAATGCATTGATCTAGCCAGTTGAAAATTGGTATGCGATCTTTATACCAAATTTGCAGATTTCTATCAAATTTTGAGTAAATTCTGCTCCAACTTTTGAGAAAGCCCGTCTGCTCCAATATACGTCAACACGGTAATTAGTAAATAAAAATAGATAAAATTCAGTACACAAATTAAACATCTGTTGAGTAGACACCTGACAAATTTTGAGCTAAATACAACAACAGATTGACTGTCTGTCGATCTGTATTTTCAGAAACATGTAATCGTGATAATTCAAAAACGTAGTGACTAAAATACATCAAATTTGGTGCGTAATTTTGTCACTACAACAGTAACTTTGTGTCAAATTTTTGTTTCGATCGGTTCGGAAAAACCTGTTTAAAACGCAAATTCGATTTTTGGTTGCTATTAACTGCATCCCAGGAGTTAATCACCAAATCACTCACCAAAGATGACATGATAGATTCGATAAAGATATTAAATTCACGTCAAAAGTTAATATTTCGTAACTATTTCACGCCAATGCCATATAAAGCGTTCTCTGGCAGGACAAGTTTCTTAATAGTATGCGAGAAAGTTTTAGAGAGACCACTTTCTCTGGTTAGCTTTACAAATTTGATTACAAAGTTATTATTCTTGCTATACCTTTACCATGACTGATATGTGGAATGTTTCCTTTCTCATCCTTTCTGAGAGAATGAATAGTAACTTAGTGACGAGAATGTTCTATTGATACATTTTTTAACATGTTTTAAATTATTGTAGCTACATTTAGTTTGATGAGCACAAAAGCCACATCTAACTTTAAAATATAACATTTCAAATAAGACTTGGTAAGTATTAAATAAAACACTCAATACCAAAACTGACAAAGAGGCATGAAATGCTTTATGCCAAGAGATTAAAACAATGTCAAAGGGTTTGTGGTGCCTCAAAAAGGCTTTGTTGGAGGCATCATGAAACATACTTAATGACTATGGCTACGGATCTCTAGAGCATAGTACGAAAAATAGGTACGTAATGTAGATCTTGTACACGAATCTAGAATTTTTATTAAATAAAAATTATGATATTATATTAATAAAAATTATTGATCCATTTATTTAAATACTCAAAAATGCAGACGATTAATTCTTATTTCCAATATGATTAAAAAAATAACACAATAAATCATTATTCCAATTTAATTAAAACAGATAACGATAATTTTATAGATTTATTTATTGTTATTATCATGTTATGAAATTAATTTAAATAATGTTAATTGAGGACAAAAAATATCTGATCCATGACCATTTTAAAACTATAAGATAAATTCTTAATTTAAATATAATTTTAAAAAATCTGAATTTTTTATTTAGGTTTTTCTTTAAGGTGTAATTAAATATCCCTTTAAGCATAATTTTAGAATTTCTTGAAATTATTTAAAATAATGTTAGTTCCACATGATAAATTTTCAATCCATATACATTAGATAAAACGATTCTTGTGTTTATATTCTTCTTATTTTTTTTATCTTATTCTTTTTAATTACTATCTTTAGATAGAATCAAGTTGTAAAAATTTCCTCAAAGCTATAAAATATTTCCTGCAATATATACATATAGAAAGATTTAAATCATCATATAATCCATTTCATTTTTAACCAACGATAATGTTTTCTCCCTGCACTTTCATTATACGGCTCGCTTTCTATTAAACTTCTTGATATAGAGATGAGAATTCGAATATTCTATTTAAACATCGTCTCTTCTACATTTTGGATCCTGAACTTGACAAAGTAACCAAGTTTTCCTGTCAAAGTTATATACCAAATTTCATATATCTTGCTTATTGCTTTTTTGAATAATATGATTTGCATACTCGGATATAAATAGATTGGCAGGCAGTCAAATTCAATTTGCCTAAAATGTGATGTGATACCAATCTCCAATTATGGCGACATAATAATTCTTATCATTGTTATAATTCCGTGCAATTTGAAGTTACGTGTTTACATTTACGCAAATGGCTTTTTTAAAAATAAAAATGCAATAAACATTTGATACAAACAGAAAATTTTGATGCAAAGTCTATGCGCCAAATTTAATTTCTCTGCACTGTTTGCGGTTTTCTTTTCACAGACAGATAATGTAATTCTAAAGAGTATTTGTTCAGAGTAAAGAGGGCTCAAACACACACACACACACGATATCCGAAAAAAGGGGAATAAGCGTTTATTTCCCTAAATATTGTACCTAGACATTTACTTCTAATTACGGTTTTCATTACGCAAGAAGGGTAATTGTATGATTACGCCTTGGCTTCTGCATATATTAATAATAAAAAAATACACTTTTTTTTAAAATCTAATTTCCAAATTATAAAAGTATCAATACATTTTTCTTCTAAATGTAGAGTAGCTTATAACAAATTTAGATGGTTTTTTTTTTAATTGAAATTTATTCGACACAGTAAAACTGTTATATGCAAATATTTGTCTGTTAGCATATCATTCAATCATCATAATATGAAAGAAATTTGCTAATCGCATATACTATTGCTCACTTTGATTAGTTAATAGTTGTAATTTTGAATTAATAAAAAAAGGAAACGCAACTTAAGAAACTAAGCATTTCAGAGCCTCAAAGAAATAGAATCATTGCAAATAAGAAGATAAAATTCTTACCTCGCAATTATATTCGAAAGGTTTTCTTTGAAAAATGACATATTTCAGTAATTAGCGTTTCAAAATGCTGATGATTTATATTGTATTTAATAGTAATACAGCTGTACGTATATATAGTATATATTATTAGAAGAATACAACTACGTAGAAGTATTGAATCCGCTGAATTTGATCGAGTTTTGTAAACATTTCATTAGCGTATTATTCTACCATTTTAAAAAAAATAATAACATTTAAAAATGTATTAATGCTTCCAGAATTCATCTATTTAATAATCTATTATGATAAGTGTATTATCCCTGAAATGAGCAATGAAAGATTCGTTCTAATTCCAGTCGCAGATACGAATGAGAGGTCAAAGTCAATAAATTTACCTTTCAATGTCTTTATAAATTCATTTAATTTCTTAAACATGGTAGTTTATTTCTTGAACCCTTCATAGCCAAATATTTACTGCACGATGGTTTATTTTTAAGCCATTAAATGAAGAAAAGCTATTTTTAAAGCACCATTATGAACTACATTATAAAAACAATTTGCATTCTTCAGATATTTACCAAAAGCGCCCTTTTTGACATATCAATGAGAAATATCCCTTAGAAGGTATCCTAATTGCAGCGCGCACACACACACACACACACACTAAAGCAGAACGCACTGAGTGGATTTTCTCAATTTGTCAAGTATCGTTATGCTTAGCCCCCCCCCCCATCACGCCAAAAAACACATTAAATTGTTTTGTAGTAAAGAGTTAATTTAGACCAATATGTTGATACATTTGAAAAAAAAATCCTTAATTAAAAGGTTTAAATTATTTTTTGGCATAATTCATTATTCTAATTGCTTTCTGCTATTTAAATGATGATTGTTAAATTGCTTTAAAAAGTTAAAAATTTGATACTAAATTGCAAAATTTTGATTAATTTGATATAATCAAAACCATTTTATATTATGTATAAGAAAATTTGAAAGCATTGGGATACTAAATATGAACCATCCTTTCAGAAAAATATCAAAAAAAGTTTTGTTCATATTTTAAATGTCATGTTAAAAAATGCTTTTGATAGTAAAAGTAATATTTTCATTGAAAATACTAAATAAGTACCACTCCTTAAAAAATAAAATTTTGTTGTCCAAATTTTATCTTAACATTGAAGAGCATTGGGGCAGCCTTCGATCACGTTCTTTAAAGCTTTTTTTTATGGACTTGTTTTTTTTCTCCACGAAAATTATCTTAATACATATTTGAAAACTTCCCATTTTTTTTTTAATTCAGTAATATTTAAATTTTTAAAAATAAAGTGTCATAAAAATAATTTTAAATTAATATCTTTTCAGATCATGAAATTCTGAAATAAAATGTAGCATGCCTTCATTTAAACGGAATTGTTAAACTATAAATATTCATATTTTTTGCAACCTCCTAACAAATGCAAAATTATGTTGTTGGTTTTTCTTTCTTCTCTTTTAAATAAAATTTCCTTCGTTTACTCAGAATATCTGAATACCCCTTTGTCACCTCTCAGAAAACTTATCCTGTCTTTCACATAGCATATTATATTGTGCTATTATTTAGCATATGTAAATTTTTGAATGCATTAAGGGCATTCTACATTGCTCCCCCTCCCTTTCAGAAAATTTACAA
This sequence comes from Argiope bruennichi, assembly GCF_947563725.1. Lineage (NCBI taxonomy): Eukaryota > Metazoa > Arthropoda > Arachnida > Araneae > Araneidae > Argiope > Argiope bruennichi. The sequence continues at coordinate 67,579,844 of NC_079154.1, forward strand.
TGGGTGGTGAAGAGGTGTGTGTGTGTGGGGGGGGGGGGTATTTCAAGTGATACCTTTTGTTAAACTTAGTATCACCTCAAGCCTTAGAGGGCCTCAATCTACTAATGGGTTTTTTGAATTTGGTTATTTGGTAGGATTTCAATAATTACAAATATACGTAACTAAAAACGAAAACTTCCTAAATTTTTATTTTATTGATGGAATGTTCCCAAGTTTTTAAAGAAATTTCTCACTTTTTCCGGATGTACCGAATATTCTCAAAACTGAGTTGCTTTATTTTCTTTTCTCTAATTATTGCATAGATTCTTAATTGTATTTCTAAAATTGTTCTTCTCTTTTAACTAAAATCAATGCAAAAAAAAAAAATTAATGCTCGGGGAAAAAACCCCATAATTTTCACTTATTGAATTTCAGATAAGCTTCAATTATGTAAAACTTTTTTTTTTTTTTTGTAAATGTCTTTACCAACACTAGAAGATACATACCCATCTAGACCGACTCTTAGACAACCAATCATATTTCAGAACTGTTTGCCAAATTTACTTATCTATAAAACATATGCACACTACCAAAGAACTTAATAATGAAAGGATTTGTTACCTTCCAGTGGATTCTCCCCTATCCATGCAGCTTACCAACACACAAATCAAAACTGAGCAATAATTTGACTAACAGAAAATTCATTTACAAATACAAAATTGAATCACTACATCAAAACGAAATTCTTTAATGACATCCAAATTTCATTGACATTTAGCCCATTAACTACAGTAAAAAATCGCTTGCATGTTGGCTGAACGCTGAACCCGTAAAATAAAGAGAAAAGTGGAAAATTGGTTTTTACAAACAATTTTTTTAGTGCATAAAAAGAAAGATGTTTTAAAAGTATGAATTTTTTAAAAAAAAGATAAAATGAATGCAATTTGCAAATTTTTGTGGTAATCACTTTCACATACCACAAAACTTATAAGAAAATTTATGTCCTTCACTTAAAAAAAATTTTTTTTGAGAAAATTATAAGTGAAATGAGTATTTATAACATGTCAAACAGATTAATTTCTTCTGTTTAATATTATTTTTAAATTATAGAGAATTCTGTTGAATGTATGGAAAATTTTAAACGAACACAAAATTTTAAAAAATGTTAAAAGAAAATATTAGCAATAATGTCCATTCCATGTCATTCATAGCATTCATATTAGGGATTGTAATACCGGGATACCGAATACCGGAATTTTGAGCCATTTGTACAATTTTGTAATACCGGTATTCACAAGTTTAAATACCGATTTTTCGGTATTTACTAGAAATTTTTTAAATTGTCTTGCAATTGTTTAAATTGTTCAGGGATAGCCAACATAGCAAAATAAATACGTTTTTTTTTTTTTGTCTCCCTAACGGATGAAATTAATTAGACTGTCAATACAGTGTTGCATCGTACAACCAAGAGAAATGATAAAATACTGTATGACAATGGATTGTAAAACCCTCCACTTTTTGCGCATGCGTTAGTATGGGTTTACTTTGACAAAATAGGAGTGAGAGGAAAGATGAAAGGAGATGTTTAGGAGGAGATTCTAAAACACGTTGGAACAGTTTACTCTTAATGATGAAACGATTTTTGAAACTGAGAAATCCAATCCAAAAAGCAATAATCGACTTAAACCAGCAAATTAATTTTCAGATAGTGAATTCGACTTAATATCCAGAATTAAAACTGGTTTTGGAGGCATTATGTCGGAGATATTCTAATTTATTAACAGCGAATGCAACGATAAATTTCATATTGCAGTCACTGAAAGAACAGCACGCATCACTATCTGGAGAATTATATATTACATTGAAAAATCGCACAGAAGAAAGGCATACCGAAATAGAAAATGTCTTAAGGTATTTACATAATTATAATGATTTTAAAAATGAAAAAGAAGAAAAGAGAATAACCAATTCAAATCTGATCAAGTTTATAATAAATTTTCTTAAATTTTTTTTACCCACAAACCTATCCACATTCAGAAGAATTCGGTACAGTTATCGGAGATTATAATGGCACTAATGTGAAAGGAATTGTTCCTCGAACAAAAATTAAAATTAGCGATAAAAAAAATTCAACGAACCAAAATACAATACAGAAATCAGCTATATCCAAAACCATCCGTCGAATAATCGATTTATTTGAAGATGAGGGATTTAGAGGTAAATATTTGGAAAAAGTATATCGCAAATTGCTAACAGTACCACCAACTAGCGTAGATGCCGAAAGAGCGTTTTCGACAGCTGATAATTTTTGCGCAAAATTACATTCCAGGCTTAATGACAGTACAATTGACAATGGATGCATTATGTTTTTAAGATCACATTTCAAAAATTTGTAATACTACCACACACTGAATAGTTATGTTAACTCTTTTTTGTTTATCCAAACATTATTATTGCCAGGCTCTCCGCTGAATACACTATACACTTTCAGTGGGTCTCTTCACACGTTGGTTTAAATGGTAATGAGATTGCGGATAATTTAGCGAAGACTGCCTCAGCTAACATCTTTCATGGTGATGCAACATTAACTTATTCTCAAATCTCCTCTATCAAAAAGATGGAGTCGAGTGCACTTTGGAGAGTCCCACCTGCTCACCCTTGGTACTTTGGTAAGAGTCCCGGTTGGTGTCACCGTCTGAATATCTCTAGAAAACAGCAAACGGCTCTCTCTCTCTCGTTTTTTAAGTGGACACACCAAATCCCTCACCTTCCAACACGGACGGAGGATCTTTGCTGAATATCTTTGGTGCAAGGCAGATCAAGCCTCCCCCAATCATATTTTTAAATGCAGAAATTTTACGATTTTTGAGATTTTAAGGCATTCGCTATTGTTTTTGGGCTTTTTAGAGATCTTTGGTTTCATGGAGGTGGTATAGCGCAGCTATACCACCTTGGATCAGAACGAACAACAACACTTTTTTGTGATTTAAATAAAGAAGATGTTCTTTTACTTTTTTGTGATTCTTTATAACTGTTATAATTTATAAGTTACAAATTATTTTTGTGATATTTACATACTCTAATAAAACTAGTAAATAAAACAAAAAATACACTCGTGTTTTTTTTCTTTTCCTAAAATGTCTAATACCGGTATTAAAACCAGTATCAAGATCTAAAAAATACCGAATTCCGGTATTAAGATCTAAAAAATACCGAATACCGGTATTGAACTTTTGGTCCGATATTGCAATCCCTAATCCATAAATATGAAGAATTTAGTAAATCAGTATTCATAATGTTTTTAAATGAAGAAAGAATGTTTTATGAAAATATTAGCAATAATGTCCGATACATCATAATTCAACAAAAAGATATCGGAGAAGCGGGAAAAAATTACAGTAAAATACTTATTTAATTAAAAACAAATGCTTCGGGATTATAATAATGGGTCAATATTTTACATCCAGCTTAAATTCGAATATTAATACTAAAAATTCATACTTTCGCTTGCATAACACGAATGGTATGATTGATTTGTTGTTCGAAGGAAGTAAAAAACTCGGATATATTTCCTTTTAAATAAAAGACCCATTAAAGTTTAAAATCATAACAGTAATGGGAGTTGAGCTTTAGTTAGACTGCCTTGTCCCATAGAACACAAAATCATTTTCGGTAATTATGTCGATAATTTGACGTACTGAAAAAAAAATGTCAGGGAAATATATTTACATACAATAAATAGATATGGCAGTTATTCTTTTTTTCCATTACAACGTCAAATGCTAAGTTAACCAATTTTACAGCATCTAAACTGTTTTGGCTAAGCTAAACCTAGCCTCAATCGCGATTCGATCTAAAAGCTATGAATTAACGAATTATAATACCATCAAATTAACATTATAATATCATAGTTAAAAAATGGAGTTAAAGGAATACATTTTTAATTAAATATATCGAATATAAAAATAAGGCAAATAATAAGCCTTTTAATAGATACATCTGGCCTATAATGAATCAGAATCCATTATAAGTTAGATGCACGATGTTATATCCATTATAAGTTAGATGTTTTTTTAATTGGAGGAATTCTAAATATAGCACTGATACTACATACTCGAAATTTCGATCCTTCAGACATTTTAAGACAAATCCTCCGCAGCCTGATGCATAGGCGGAAACGCGGACAGCCTCTGTTTTTCACTAATAATAAATATTTCATTTTTTTATTGGTTACCAACGATATTTCATTCTACTTACGAAAAAATATCAACCAATTATTATGTTCGATAAGAATTACCAATATATATATATATATATATATATATATAAATCCAGTTTTATAATAAATTTCCCTGAATTTTTCCCATCTCCCGGAATTTCCTGACGATTTCCGGTCTGCTGGCCACCCTATGAAAGTTACTTAAAACTGTATATACTATGTACAGTAAATTTGCTTCGGGTATAAATTATTACACTATCTTTGGTCCTATACTAGAGAGAGGTTGTTGGCGAACTAGATTCAATTTTGAACTTACAAACTCTAGAGGCAACCACAGATAACATTGATTATCCGGAATAATAGGTTAAGATGGCACGGCCATATCTGGAAAAGTCCTGAAAACAGCGCCCTGGAAATATCTACCTTTAAAAATCCTATGGGATCCCGGGCCAGAGGAAGACCTTTAATTAGATGACTAGATGATGTGGAAAGAGAACTGAGTGTTCTGAGGATAAAGGACTGGAAGGGAGTTGCGGAGGATAGAAAGCGTTGGAAAGTGCGCGTGGTTGATGCAGCCAAGGTCTGCAAGGGGCTGTAGTGCTCATGGAGATAAATTATTACGCTATTAAAGTACCTTCCGTTTCCTACCACACAAGAAGTAAGGCTTATAAGACGACACTCAACAATGCCATCTGTAGGAACAGGAATCTATTGCACTTCCCATCTGAACTCACATGAATTCACTTATTTTAAACTTCAATTAAAATTTATATTGTAGTAAAAGCGAAGAATATTATATCAAACAACAATTAAAATAAATCAATACAAAATCTTATATAGCAATCTGATATAATCAAATTAAAGTATCAATAATATAGAAGAAAATTAACATTCTGCAATTCACTTAGATTTATATAATTATGGATTTATTTCAAGAATATAAACAAGTTGCTCTGATCGTTTTATGTTACCTTTAGAAGATTTAATGAGAAGGGAACGAACATTTGGTCACGGATACAGTTCAAAATTCGGCCTGGGATATCATTAATTAAAACAATGTCATTCTCTTTAAAGGATGAAATCTTACTTGGTTGTGGAGATATACAAGATGAGCTAAAGTTAAATATATATTCCTTCCTCCACCGGTGATTTTAAAAGAGTTTGCTGATATCTAAAACTTTTTACCAAAAAATTACTATTTATATTTAAATTCCCAAATTTAGGTTGAATAACAGGAAAATACATTAATCTTTTCCGTTCTAGAAAATGAGAAGTGAGTAGAAAAGGTTCCGAGGGATTGTTTTATACATATGTAATAGGCCTGGAATTAATTATGGCTTTAATTTCTAAAAATATAGTTTACAATTACCTGAGAGAAAGAGATGATTTACCAACAATTTTCTTTAAACAAATTTTAATCTTACATATCTGTCTCTTCTATAGACTTCCTCACCAAGGGCTCTTTTCAACGATAAATTTTCAAGTAATATCTTTGGAAACAAATACAGTTTTAATTTCAGGATTCTTGATGCAATTCTGCCATTTTTAAATCCCCTATGGTCTTTTAAAAAATTTTGCACTGTCAGAATACAATATAGAACATAAACCTTTATGAGAAATAAATCTTCTAAAACCTAATAAAATTGAATCAGTACACCTATTTTGTACAAGATCTCAATTTTTTGAGCAGATTTTCCGAACTGATTTCTTTTACTTTAAGTCGCATTCGTAATTGCATTAATATATGAATTTTGTTCGAATTATTATGATTTGAATTTATCAAAATATAATATATTTTTTATTTTTTTTTGTTTCAATTTTAGATTTAAATTACATATTTTGATAAATTCCTGTGAACTTGCATTGTGACCCAATATTTTGAGTGATTGTATAAGAGATCCTTTAAATCCCTTGGGAAATGACTGATTAATTTCGAATCTGAAGTGCTTTAATTGAGTAACCTTGATCCAAGAACACAACGTTTCTCGAAGTTCCAAAGCACAAAGAGGTTCCCTTAATTTTAATAAAACAGATTTATCATTGATGAATAAACCTCTTAGTCCAAGCAGTAGAAGTTCATCACGACTGCGATATTTATTAATATCAATAGTCAGAAATTTAATAATTACCATTATGAGTAGTTACTACTGTTTTGGAAATGCAGTTTACTGAAGTTTTGATGAAATTGCCTTTTTATTATAAATTCCGTCCGAGGGATTTGGCAAACATTGAATACTCCACGATTTTACAGCCAAAGATAGTCATGCTAGTTCTGATCACCAGAGTTTAGTTTGTTTAGTTTAGTTACATATTAGCATCCAATTTTAAAGTAACACTAGAGCTATTTTGGCACGGACCTCGTAATTTTGAACCGCTGTCAGATGACGAAGACGACACCTGAGCTGGCACCCCTCTCTCCACACCACGCTACACCAGCGGGAGGATGTTTGGCCACGACGTTTAACGTGAACCAGACTCGCTTACACGGGTTACAGACACCCGCTCTTCGGTGGAATCGGGTCTCGAATCTGAAACCCTCCGGTTCCGTGACCGAGACCTTACTACCAAGCCACCGCGGCCTTCTGCCCATCAGAGAGAACTCGTAAGGAATTCCTCTTTGCAATTCTTCTCTCGTAAAGTTTGCAGGATTTTCAGAGCCACTACAGTGGTTCCGGCACTTTGGATAAATTAACGATTGCACCTGAATCGTCTATTGGACCAAAAGGTTTCCAAATCTTCGAAGATACTTCACCCAACGAAGGGCTATTTTTTAGAATCACTTCATAAATAATTTTCTTCAATCAAAATTGGAAAAAGCTTCTGTGAATATTTTCCTAAATGAGCAATATTGCCATAAGCTCTAATCTTGCGAGGATTGCATTTAAAGAAAGCAACCTTATTTTTAGGAATAATAAAGCTTATTTTAATTTTTCTTTCTTCTCTGTCATATCGAAATTATGCCACAGTGCTATATGTCTTATGACTGGCGTCATAGAAAATATGAAGTGAAATTTCAGACAATCCTATTTTTGAGAGCAATTATGCTCATTCTATAAATTAGCGAGATCAGCAAGCTCCCAAGTCGTCCATCTCTCATCTAAATTACTCGGTAACTGGTCATCCCATTTCAAATCATTTACCTACAAGTCTTGCTTGTCGTTTTGTAATTCCATTGATGATTCCAGTTTCCAAAGAATATGTAACATCGCTCAAATTTAATTTACGCTTATCCTTCTTTGAGTCCTAATTCAATTCCAAGAAATCTGATTCTTGTCCATGATTAATATTTTCCTTATACCAGTTCTCATACCAAATCTTATTCAATTCAACAGTTAATCTTTAACTACCTTAAATTGAATTCGGCGGAGAATAGCATTTCTATAGCCAAAGAAGTTGATAAGTACCTTGAGTAGATTTAGTCACATAATACAAATCTTTGAAGTATAAAAAATTTAACATTTCATAATATTTTGGATAATCATCCCCGAACTTTTTTTTATATGAATCTCAATTCACAAGTCATTACAAATGTCAAAACAAGCCTTTGTTATCACTGTAAAAATTCTCAAGGAAGAATTGTGGGTAAAGGATCTTAAATGGGATGGCTAGTTACCGTGTGAATCCAAGGGATGGCGATTAAGGTGCATGTTTGCATAGTATTATCCGTATCGTCAGAAAACTATTCATTTTGAATACTTTCTATATTCTTCTGCATTTTCTATCATAAGAAATGCCTTTCCTAAATCTCTACAAAATGCAACTTGACTCTCCAAAAATAAGGAATTAGACCCAATGAATTTGCATTCAAATTAACTCCATTTCAAGCGTGTCCCAAAATAGCCCTAGTGTTGCTTCAAACAGGACGTTAATATAACCAAACCAAACCATTTCAAGCGTATCAAAAAAAAAAAGTATTTACCTTATTACTACAATCATACACTATTTGACCCTAAGAAGTAAATCTATAATTGAGAATTACCGCTCTTTGAAGCATATATCGCGAATTTGTATCCTCATTAACAGTTTTCAACACAATATTACGTTATAATTAGGAATTGCAATATCGGACCAAAAGTTCAATACCGATATTCGGTATTTTTTAGATCATAATACCGGAATACCGGTTTTAATACCGGTAATAGAAATTTTAGAAAAAGTAAGAAAACACAGGTGTTTCTTTGTTTCATTTGCCAGCTTTATTAGAGAGTGTAAATATTACCAAAAATAATTTGTAACTTATAAAGGATAACAGTATATAAAGAATCACAAAACAGTAAAGGCACATCTTATTTATTTAAATCACAAAAAAGTGTAAATATCACTATTCAATCTATGGTACTATTAAAAATTTTTGAAATGTGATCTTAAAAAACATAATGCATCAATTGTACTGTCATTTAGTCTGGAACGTAATTTTGTGCAAAAATTACCAGCTGTCGAAAACACCCTTTCGGCATCTACGCTAGTTGTTGGTACTGTTAGAAATGCGCTATATACTTTTTCCAAGTATTTACCTCTAAATCCAACATCTTCAAATAAATCGATTTCCCGTCGGATAGTTTTGGATATAGATGATTTCTGTATTGTATTTTGGTTTCTTGAAATTTTTTAATTTGTCGCTAATTCTAATTTTTGCTCAAGAGACAATTCTTTTTCACTATCGACATGAGTGTCAACATAATATTCGATAACTGAATATTATGCTGACCTATCCACTTTCCGAATTCTTCTGAAAGTAGATAGATTTGTGGATAAAAAATGTTAAGAAAATTTACTATAAACTTGATCAGATTTGAATTGGTTAGTCTCTTTTTTTCGTTTTAAAATCATTATAATTATATAAATACTGTAAGACATTTTCTATTTCGGTATGTCTTTCTTCTGTGCGATTTTTCAATATAATATATAATTCTTCAGATAGTGATGTGTGCTGTTCTTTCAGTAATTGCAACATGAAACTTATTGTTGCATTATCTGTAAATAAATTAGAATCTCTCCGACATAATGCCTCAACAGCCAGTTTTATTGGAAGTAGAGCTGATGCAGTTCTGGATATTAAGTCGAATTCACTATCTGAAAAATTAATTTGCAGGCTAAAGTCGATTATTGCTTTTTGGATTGGATTTCTCAGTTTCAAAAATCGTTCCATCATTAGAGGTAAATTGTTCCAACGTGTTTTAGAATCTACTATTAACATATTTTTTGTTTTATATTCAGTTAGTATATACTTTTGTAATATGGAATTTTTTGTAGGGGAACGTTTAAATATCTTAACAATTTTTCAAACCTTATAAATTATAGGAAGCAATTCTTGATGGGTTAATATTTCATCCTTATTAGCAATATCTTCTTCAACAATTACATTGTCATTATCTTTATTGTCAATATCACTCTCACTCTCTTCAAAGGCGGAATTCGAAGTTTCTATATCCACAGTATTTGGATTCTTCTGTTCTTTATTTTTTTGATATAATACATCTATTACTCCTAATTGAATTCCATGAGCATAGCACAATTGCTGATTTACACCAATCAACTTTCCAACTTTTTTCATAACTGTTACTCCATCAGTCCTTATGGATACAATATCTTCTTTCAGGGATAATCCATGTTTCGCTAATTTAGATTTAAGCACTTCCACACATTTTTCGGCTGGCATACTTCCCGAGACATGTATAAGTCCTATATTCCCCCCAAAAAATTTCTTATTGAATATTTATATTTAAATAGCGTCTTTTTCTTACACTTGTCCATTCATCAAATGCAAGACTAAATTTTTCATTATTTACTTTTAATTGTATTAGCTCGTGTTTCAAAGAATTGCGAACACCGTTACTGTAGTTTATACCAGTTCTTCTTCTAGTGTTAATCGATGTTGGTAGATTTTTAAAACCTCTGGCGGCTAGTTATTTTCTTAATTCAATAGAAGTGCAAAACATTCGAAATGGCAAACCATGTAATGTTGTCATTTTACTTATAATTTCATCCAAATTATCTTTTTTTTTTCTTTCAAAAAAATCTAAAATTTCTGATAGCTTGGGCTTAGAAACTGTTCTTAAATTTGTATCTTCACCGCAATTAGATTCTTTTCTCTTTAACAAATTTGTATCATGTTTTGTTTTTAAATGTGTATGGAGTCCTCTTGTGCTTTCTCCGTTAACTTTAATAACTCTCTAACATTTTTTACATTGTGCCAATATATTCTTTTCATCATATAAATAATGAAACCAAATCGAAGTATTATCGACTGATTTTTTTATGTTCTTTAAAGTTATTCTTACTTATTATTATGGGTTATTATTTATGTGTATATATATATATATATATATATATATATATATATATAGTAAATCTGAAGAATATTTTGGACCCTAAAGTATGATATGCAAATACAATGTGAATATCAAACTCACCAGTTTAAAATAATATCGAAATATTGCGCACTTTTTTCATAACCACAACCTTGTTTTCACAGTTACGAATATCAGACTACGAATCCGCCTCCTTGGATGATTTATGTATCTTGATTATACGATGCAACTTTATATTCACAATCTAATTAATTTCGCTCGTTAGGGAAACAAAAACAAAAACGTATACTATTTTGCTATGTTGGCTATCCCTGAACATATAGTGGATACAATTTAAAAAAATTACTAGTAAATACCGAAAACACGGTATTTAAACTTGTGAATACCGGTATTACAAAATTGTACAAATGGCTCAAAATACCGGTATTCGGTATCCCGGTATTGCAATCTATAATTATAATTGATCCACACTTATTTTTTTATACTGGACAGAAATTTCGGGAATTTAATTTATTACTTATTGAACTAAAACGTCTTTTCCAGACCTCATAATTAGAAAATCCAGTTCAACTGGAGGTCATATATTTTCCTTATACATTAATTTACAAGCATTCCGTTCAAAGACCTTTATTTTTTTCTTCCAATTGATCGTTCTTTTCAGAAAGACCTTATGCATAAATTAGAAAACTCTTCTGTTTTGAAAACTTACATCCCCCCCCCCTCTTGCGGCATTCAAGATAGAGCCATCAGGAATATTCAAGGACAAATTGAATATAATTTATATTATGAAAGCTTCGAGTTTATAGCACCTAGAACTAGCATGTCTACTTTGCAGTTTCAAATTTACAACTGGATAATATTTCTTATGAGTTGTAGTTTGACAGAAAGATTATATTAAAAGTTCTTCGTATGGTATTTCTTTTAGATTTAATACTTTAGTTAACTCAGCCTAGACAAAACTTTTATTAGAAGCATTATCCAAGCGTTTATTTTTATTTGAACATGCATAAAAAGAAACGTTTGTAAAAAGGATTTTTATTTCGCACTAAACTTATTATACGATAGTGAAATATGCTCATTATTTTTATTTAATACTAAGGGGGAATTATTTGAATTACTTCCACTTTCAGGTCGCTTGTTAGAAACTTTAATGGGTTAATTACTATTTCTACAGACGTCTGAGATTTGATACGTCTGGCTCATGGCGAAATTTAGCACAGCATCCATCGTTTACGAACAATACCCGATTTACAGAATCTGCTCACAGGTTTTTTCTTAAAACAATTTTAGCATCTCCATTTTACCCTAAGTTTATTGATTTTCTGTTCAACATTCAAAACCTTGCAATTAACGGATTTGTGACTATTTACAGAATTGCAGAATGCAAAACTACCCTTTATCAGCATATGCAGTGACGCAGCAGTTGGTACATTTTAAGAGTTTGAATAATTTCTTTGGCATGTTTGACCGCTTTGATAATTTTGAGAAAAGACGCGATTTTCACAACCTTCGGGATTTACTCATAACAGATTCGCAAATTTCCCATGATTCAACCTCATTCATCATTATCAGGACATTATTTTAGTAACATTTAATCCTCCAGCTGCTTATCCCGTGATTTGGTAATCTGTCCGTTTTCTATAGCATCCCGCGTTTTTCGCAGTTATAGTGTGTTTATTTTTACGATTACAGATTTTTTATTATATCATATTATTATCGTGTAACATATAGTATCAATTCACTTTGAAAAATATTTGAACTTATTTGTAAACATCGCATCTAAGGAGTGATTTTTAAAATTACGCAGTCAGAGGGTTAAAGTTTTTAAATTTATTATGTTTATTTCAATCTCATGATACAATCTTAGCAAATCTCTAACATTAAATGAATTTCTCACAGGTTCCAAGTTTAGTAATTTAGACATGTAAGAACTTGTAATTAAATCCATTCGTCCGTAACACTGTTTTAAAAGTTCGAGGCACGAATCATAGTTTTTCTCTTTAAACTCAAATCGAGCAACAACATGATACGTGGGGTCAAAAGCAATGATTTTAAGTATTGAAAATTTTTCTATTTTAAAAAGTGAATCATTTGACCCGATTGCACTATCAAAACAGTTAAGGAATTTCATAAAATTAAAATCACAAAAAAAAAAAAAAAAAAGCCGCGAAATTTTGGCAATTTCAAAGCCTTTTTCAATTATATTTTAGCAGTTAAAATTTTTATCATCATATTCGTCTGATCCTTTAAATTCAGTTTTAAATTTATCAATATCAGTTTTAAGATTTTCGATCTCTAATAAATCATATTTTTTCAAAAATGTTTTCTTTTATTTCGATTAGTTGAAGTAACTCGGAAATAGAGTTGAAATCTTCTGATTCATTATCAAAAATTTGAATTTTGTTAATCAATTTCGTGACTCTATTTCCAGCACAGCTCCTTTTTTTTTAAAAATAATAATTTTCGATAGTTAATTCATCACTTTTTAACAATACCAAAAGCACCTTGTCCTTCTTAATAAATAATTCATTACTTTTTAACAATACCAAAAGCGCTCCACCTTGCAAATAAGTACTTCATTACTTTTTAAGAATGCCAAAAGCATCTTACCTTGAAAATATGCAATTCATTACTTTTTAAGAATGCCAAAAGCACCTTACTCTGCAATTAAGTTGATCGAATCTCGACTCTTTCCCGGCCATGCAGCAAATATCGCATTTGTAGTCAAACGCCTCATGAATATCAAAGTCCTTTCCAATTATTTATTCTTTAAAGTTACTTGAAACTATGTACAATAAATTTGTTTTGGAAATAAATTATTAAATCGTCGTCCTTCCATATGTTCCGTAGCCTGCCACACGAGAAGCAAAGTTTACATCAAGTACAAAACAACACTCGGCAGCGCCATCTGGAGGAACAGAAATCAATGAAAAATGCTATAAATAAATAGTTAATATAATTTAATTTATTTAAAAATAGTTTTTATAATTCAAACAACTTATTAAAACACATTACAAAGAAGGGATTGGAACTACTAGAGCTCAATGACTCCATATGGGATAATGAATTTTCTTTCTTTGTGTAACAAATGAAGTTGAAGGTTTGTTGCCACTCCTAATAAGTTTTATATTTCCTGTTTCTGTTGCATCTTATTCCAACTTGGAATCTGGGAACCCGGTTTTGATTTAAATAGAATACGCTGTGCTTGCTTTAAGTATGGAATTTATACGTTACGTTATTTCCTCTCTTTGATGTACAGATCATTTAATCAATTTAAGTCTATTTCATCTGTAAATACACTCATCAATTTCTATCATCATTGTGTAAATAGTCTCATGAAATTATCTGTTTTGTGTTGTGCAAAAATAAACTAACTCGAAAACGAAAGTAGAGTTCCGAGTCATAACAAGGCTTTTGATGTAGCACGAGAAAATTTTTGAAAACTTAAAAAACAATATTTAATAAATAAAAATTCTTGCTATTATATGAGGTGAAATTCCATTGCCATGTTTTAATTAATAATGAAAAAAAAATCATAGAACGACCATTGCCATATCCTCTTTCTCTTCGGATTATGTTTTTACTTTGAGAAGCAGCTTCTCTGCTTTTTTTTAATAGATTAATTTTCATAGGAAATTTGGAGAATCAGTTATATTTCTTAAAGAAAATTCCTAATTAAACATTCCCTTTGATTATTTGTTATTTTTACGCAAAACAAGAATAGGAATGCTTATCACATATTTAATAAATTTAAAAAGAATATATACAAATTCAAACATGAGAAGTTTGGTTAAGGTTGCACAGTACCATCCAAATATTTTCTTTTAATTTTAACATTTGGAATTATATTTTAATTGCATTTTATGTGCAATAGTGCCTCACAAAAAAATTTAAATTATTTCAAAAAATTTGTAAATTTAATTTTTTTTTAAATTTTGAGCTTTTTTTAAAAAAAATTTTAAGGTTTATTTTTTTAAAAAATTTAGATTTAACAAAAAAAACTTTTTAGGTAAGTACCAATATTTCACATAAAAATTGCTATGGATTTCCACCTGCCAATAATATTTAAGGTTTTTTTTTTTTTTTAAATATTTTAAAATACGAAAAAAAATTCTGAAAAATGCATTAATTTTGATTCGGAACCTTTTTTTTAAAAAAACTTAAACTTGTCTTAGAGCTATTTTCATTGCAAGTTGTATAAAGAATATATTTTAGAAGATCCACAAAAATGTTCACCCTACTACTTTAATTTTTAACAGAGCTTTAGGCTTTTGAATAATAATATATAAGCAAAACTACAACATGGAGAAAAAGGAAATTAAAAGTTTTCTTTCTTTAATACTATGATGTGAAATCCATCCAATTTGGATGGATTTCACTTTTTTACCTTAACTTTTACCAAATGTTAATTAATGTATTCTAAATTGTTTAAAATAGAAAGATTGCAAAAAATTTATTGAAATAAAATATTACTCTTGTTGAAAGAAAAACCTACGAATGATCTATATATCAAAAATCATAATCACAACAACCTGAAAAATATAAAAACATATCTCCGAGCTTATTAAATGCATGTTTCTGTTGTAAACATAAATTAACAAATATATAAAAATAAGAACACCTATATTTCCATTGTTTCAAAGGCCTTATCTTGACGAAAATTGTAAACGACCAATAACGAAAAAAAAAAAAAAATCTAGTTTAAAATTTTTATTCTTGTAAGGAAATTCGTATTTAGACAAAACTAAACGACTTCATTTCAATTTAATTATACAACTTTGAAAGTGGTAGAAAAATATAATAATTCCTTTTTTATCGAGTTCTGTTTTAGCAGATGATCTGAAAAGGGTTATGGCAACATTTTTTTCACTCCTATCATGCATCAAAATTTTTTCAATAACTTAATAAAAATGCAGATACATCTCTAGAATTTTACATCTGTAGAATGATTTAGTTTATCATGAACCCATAAATGTTTTTTAGATTTTTTAGGTACCGTGTCATCTTAACCAAAATACAATTGCAATGTTTTCTCATGATTTGTGTTACCAATTTATATAGAAAAAAACCTACAGTTTTTTTATATGATAGCACCTCCAAAATATTTTATTAATCAATCTATATTTTTTGATTAACTTTGAGATTTATATATATATTAGTTAATAATACAATTGTGTTAGCGTTCACAAGCTTATACTTAATTTGCATATCATCTAATCTCCACTGAATACAATACATACAAATACAGAAAAAAAATACTAAAACTATTCTAAATAGGGCTCATTCATTGGAAGTAAAATTAACACCCCAAAACAATAATTCAATATTTTTTAGCTTTGCGATAGTGGTAACTCTTATCTTAGAATATTTTCGGAAGTGATATTTAATTCATACATATGTATAGATGCCTTTATTTTATAAATAAAAAAGTTACTTTAATTTCTTCATTGAAGATTGCCTCAAAATGATGTATAATGTTTTATTTTTGGGTAAACATATCAAGTTGAACAATCTAAGTCAAGGGTCGGCAACCTATTGAAACGGAAGAACCAAAAGCAACAATACACATAATTTTCCAGTTTTTAAAGAACCACTTTTCGATTTAGTATTATAGTATTTGCTTATATATATTTGAGTTTTGATTTAAAATAAACCGCTTTAAATACGGAATAATCTGTATTGCTATAAAAACACAAATATAGATAGTTACATCAATAGGAACATTGGATTTGCATGCCTTTTGAAAGTTTGATTAAATCTGGCTTACAGCCTGTTATTAAAATCTTGCTAAGTAAAAATAATAAACTTGATCCAATAAAATTAAAAGAATGTCACGTAGAACTCAATGACACACACAAGAGGTAGAGCTAAACCAATTTATTAACTGAACTCTGAACACAGTAACTGACAAATCTTCTGCTTTTATACTAGCAGAGAAAGTTCCAGAATACTCTTCTGGAGACAGTAAGTAAAGTCCAGAACACTTTTCTGGTAAATTAAAGAAATGCCCAGTATCTTCTGGAACATGAAATAAAGGAAAACATGAAATCGAGGAATTAAGTATTTACATATACTAGTAATCGCATTGTCTCTAGCGGGATTCGAACCCAGGTCTCCTGATCATGAGACCAGTGCCATGACCTTTCCGCCATGGATATTCGACTGTCTTTCTTCAATGCGGCAATAGATTAAAGTAAAGTAGTAGCTTTATGTAAGTTCAAAGTATACCAACAAATTAAATCTGTTGAGAAATTGTTATGAAATTTTTGTCTGTGTAGGAGGAAATTCAGGAAATACCATTGGCAATGATGTTATTTACCGGTACTGTAGAATATTACAAAACCTAATTTACAGGTATTTCACACTCTGATCCATTTAACATTTCTTCATTAGGATGCAACGAAATTATTATCTCAACATTTTGCTTTAGAACACTTATTAAGTGTGTGTGATTTTAGTTTGTATAGATATTATTTTACGTTTTTCTATTAATATTCCGGGTTTGGAAAGAATAAAACCGAATAAAATGTATTTTAATGACAAAATTTTAAAAAAAATTATTCTAAACTTCAATTTATCAAGCGATTTATTCAATATTGTTGTATTACCGCCATATAGTCGATAGCGACAAATTTAACCATGTCATCGCCTAAGCCAGATAAGATTCAAATTCCGATCCGCGTGCGTTTATTATTAACAATCTATACGATCCATATTTTGTTATCTAAGATCTATAACTTTTCTAGTAATAGTTAGTTAAACTTGGAAGTAAGTCGATGAAAATAATATTTTATCAATGTTATTAGCAAATCAAAATTTTTGAATGTTGAGACTTGATCTCCAATAACTATAGAAGTTGTTTAAAATTCTTGATTTTGAATAAAGCATTTTCTAAAGTGTACATAACTAGTCAATGTTTGCAATTTGATTGGAAATTTGAAGTGCAATTTGATCACAATGTGCTTTAGTGAATAAATTTCTTCGAATATATACATAAAATTCATAGAAAAACTGCAATCAAATCACTTTACACGTCTTCCTTGAAGAACTGAAAATTGCAGTAAGTATTATGTAAAAGCTTATAATCATAAGTATTGGAGGAAAAGAATATTAATTATCAAGGAAATTATATTAATTAATATTATTTGTATTAATTTTAATAACAAATGAAACTGATTAATGGAAATACTAATATAATTTATGTTGTGAAAATTATATTCTTATTAATAATAGCTTATATATTTATTCATTTAAAAATTATTAAAATTACAATAACAAAACCGTTATTATTAAAATAACTCTGTGCAATAATTTCATTTTAATTCGAATCTGGACCTCGGAACGGGTGCATGATTCCAAAACTGTAGCTGGTCCCGAAACAAAGGGTCTCAACAGCGAAGTGAACGAGTCCAACTTACCACTAGAACCGATTCTTCTACAGTACGAGAAGAAATGGGACCAATGATCAATACATATGACGTAACAGATGCAACATCCACGATTGCGCTTATTTTCTAAGAGGCATCTGCATCGCTGATGACATTAGATATGTCATTAGCGATCTGTTTTTGTTAACTTTTTGTCCTGTATTACTGTGTTGAAAATAATAGCTTTTCTTTCTATATATCCCATGCTCATCACCTTCAAGTTCAAATTGTATTTTCTAATCGTTTATTACATAAATGTTGTTTTACTTTCATAGCTACTAATATATAAGCTCATTTTTGTTATTATATATACTTATATTGTATGTCTTTTTCTTTTTTTTTTCGGTCATGAAATAGAGCTCGCTTTTGCTCAAGTTTATTTTTAAAAACAAGTTTGTGAATTCTTTATTTCTGAAAACAGTGAATAACAGCTATCGTTGTTATTCACTCCAGCCTCATATTTTTAAGTTTCAACTTCTTTCTTTTTTTTTTTTTAATCGTTTCTTTTATTAAAAGATTTTCCTCCAAAGGAATGATTTTAGATAACAAGTTATGTACTTTTAAGTAACATTTATCAATAATATAATATAAATTATCTCTTTTAAATTGGTGTGGTTTTAAATAAGGCTGTTTATTAAAATATTCAAAATATCTTTAATGATTCAATAAAAAATATGATTTCGTATAATTGATTATATTTTTTAGACATAACATTATTGCAGAAACCATCGAATCAATCTAATATAGCTGTGCTCAAATTCAAACGCTCTCAATCAGAGGCAGCAGCCACTGAATAAGAATTTAACTTTAAAAAAATCTTAAGGCCTAGGATCTAGGGCCTTAGGATTACCTAGTAGTAAAGTCTCGGCTTCAGAACCGGAGAGTTTTAAATATGAGACCCGATTCCACCGAAGAATCGTCGTAAAAGCGGGTCTGGTGCACATTAAATCAGTAGGTGCAAAACCTCCTCCTGCTGGTGTGGTGTGGAAGTTTGGAGAGAGGGTATTAGGCCAGGTGTCGCCCTCATCATCTGACCGTGGTTCAAAATTGCGAAGTACGCCCTAAAACAGCCCTAGTGTTGCTTTAAAAGGGGAAGTTAATAAAACTAAAAAGAAAAAAAAAATAAATTAACGAAATCTTAAGCAATATTATTTTGCAGAAGGGGAAAAGATATGTTTAAAACTATGGTTAAAAAGTGAATCGTTTAAAAGTTATGGAAAACAAGATATTAAAACGGGTTTTCACTAAACGCAAGAAAAGATTCATATCAACAATTTTTGGTGTATTTGGTACGACAAAAGAAAGGTTTCTTGCTTTGCTTTCGGATCCTAATTTCTTGCTTCCATAACAATTCTCCAATTATTATAATTTATTTTTTGTGTTCTTTAAAATTTTTTAACTAAAATAAAAAAAAGAAAGTAGATAGACATTTTCTTTTCATAAATGTTATTATTTGAACAATATTTCGGCCAGATTTAAAACCATTGTATTCCTAATAAATATGAATTTTTCAAATCATAACTCACTGTTTAGTTTAGTTATATTAACGTTCCGTTGTAAAACAACACTAGGGCTATTTTGGGACGGACCTAGTAATTTTAGATGACGAGGACGACACTTGAGCTGGTACATCCCTCTCCGCGCCACACCAGACCAGCGGGAGGACGTTTGGCATGACGGATTTAACGTGTAACAGACCCCCTTACACGATGGTTCTTCGGTGGTATCGGGTCTCGAACCTGAAACCCTACGGCCCACAAGCCGAGACCTTACCACCAGGCAACGCGGCCTCATAACTCATTTAATTCGACACCAGATTTACAGTTCAGATTAAATGTTCTATGCTTCATTTCGAAATTAGATATATAAAAAGGCAATTCATTTGATAAATTACTGTTTCAATTTAATTCTTTCACTAATTGATTTAAAGTATCTGGACACTTCCGGATTTACACTTTTTTTTTTTTTTTCAGAATTTTGCATTTTTCAGTGAAATTTGGTCACTAGGGCATTTGGGAATAAACTGTTGTAGAAGGAAAGAATTTGATCCCACCCAATTTCATAGACAGCTAATTATGTTTTAGAGTTTCCATCAGCAGTTTGATTCTTGCATGGATTTTTATAACAAAACGGGTTCAGGTTATCAACATATTCAGGTTGATATAAAGTTATTTAGTTATTTTTAATTAATTTTTCCACGTGTTTTTTGCTTATTATATACGTGTGTGTGTAATGATATCTCTAAATCTAAATTAAAGCTTTATTTATTTCCTAATTTTTATCTTAATTTGACCTATATTAACTTAATTATAAAATGTTCTCTTGTTTCCTGATCCAATTCCCCCTTTTTTTATATAATTAATGCAACAGAAGCTCCGTAAAAATGTTTAAATCAGCGGTTCTCAGGCTCCGAGTGAAGGGATAAAAAAATCTGTCAGTCTAAACAAATTTTTTTTAAGATACCTATAATTCCCTTACCTAAATCAACACGTATAAAGAAATCCCTATCAGAATCTCTTGGACATAATCGTCGGGGGAAATATTTCTGTGGCGTTGTCGATTGGCGTACCTCGTATTTGTACATAAATTATGCCTCCTGGGATGGAATAAAAGCGAAGTTTAAAATTTCAAAAGTGTATATATCTCTTCAGCCACGAAATTACTCAAAAATGATGTATTTACATTATTTATAATGGAGCAAGTGACATTTAACAGATGATTCTCGGAACATTTCAAATAATACCTTTGTTTTACATAGAAGAGACCACATGCTTTGCAAATAATACTGAACTTGAAAGAAGTGAGAGATTGGGATTTATAGCAACAATGGTTGTTAGCCTCTTTTTCCAAACGTAGAGAGCAAACATTTTTATCAACAAACACAAGAGCGCGCACGCATACACAAAAACAAATTGAAATTTCACAGTTACATAGTAGTTCCGTTGATGCGATTTAGTCCATATTCGAGATTCTAAAATTCCAGTGATGAGAAATCTATACTTATAAATAAAGCTCAATGTATGTGTGTGTGTTGGCGCTCTACAGGCCAGGTCATTTGACCTACAGCTACCAAATTTGGTACATGTATACCTTAGAGGTCGAGAATGTGCACCTGGGGTCCCTTTTTTTTGAATTTTTAATTAGAATTTTAATTATTAATCAAAAACTAACTTTCCCGCCAAAAAAATCTTCCATTTTCTGCACCACCAAATGAGTAAGGCTTCATTTTTTTTTTCCCAACAGTAATGAGGCTAGGGTTAACATTTTTCGGCAGATTATTTCAAACTATTCTGTTTATTTTCTTAATGTTTGATGCATTTAAAATTAAACATTGTTAATGAATCGATCTTTCAGATTCATTCTGAAGTACTTTTGAATTAAAATAACACAGAATAAAGGAAATTAAAAATGTCTAATCTGCATAGCGTTACCGTAACTGGCGTAGAAAAATTCAGGCATTTGCGTTACCGTAACTGGCGTTGAAAATTCACGCATGCGCTTTGTGTTCTGATTGTTGACAATATTATCAACGGATGATTCTTGATTTAAATTATTTTCAGGTTAGTGGCATGCTTTTGTAATTAAATTGTATTTATGTTAGTTATATATTTTTTGTGTATGCTTATAGTTTTAAGTACATCGTTTTTTAAGTAGTTTTTTTAACCTGTTTTCAATGATTTAAATTATTTTTAGGTTAGTTGCATGCTTTTGTAATTAAATTGTATTTATGTTATATATATTTTTTGTATATGCTTATAGTTTTAAGTACATCGTTTTTTAAGTAGTTTTTTTAACCTGTTTTCAATGATTTAAATTATTTTTAGGTTAGTTGCATGCTTTTGTAATTAAATTGTATTTATGTTATATATATATTTTTTGTATATGCTTATAGTTTTAAGTACATCGTTTTTTAAGTAGTTTTTTTAAACCTGTTTTCGGCCGATTATTTTAAACGATTCATTTTATTTTCTTAGTGTTTGATGCATTTAAAATTAAACATTGTTAATATTGATCTGTTCATGATGAATCTGAGAAAATTTTGTTGACAAATTCTTGAGATATTACATAAATTAAGAAAGATATTCTTTAGTGCCCATAAAGTTTAAACGCTCACTGACTCTGTTTTCAGTAATTGTTAAAAAAAATGCTTTGTTTCAGTAAAAAATATTATTATATTAATTGCAGATTAATTCTTTCCACTTTAATTTAAAGCATAAATTCTACGAGAGGTAACAGAAAATTAGAGAGATACATATTACGTTATGACTGAAGGCCTTTATAATATTATGAGTGAATTATATGACTATCAAAATTTGAAGTTTTAAAATATTTTGATGAAGAATCTATTAAAGTTGGAATTGCGTAAGATATTTAATTATTAAAATTTAAACGAACATTAAGATTGGCGAACCGGCTAGTCGCCAAAGGCGGCTAGTGGTACAATAAGACGGAGAGTTACCGCAACACAGAATGGTGATTAGGTAAAGAGCCTCAAATGTGGTCAAGATATTGAAATGCTTCATTGCTTGCAGATTGGTTTTGTTTGCAGTTACTTTACCCAAAACATTTTTAAAGGAGATATTTTGTTTATCTACCTGTAGAAAAGACCACAACTTGTTCCTATAATATGTATACTTTTTGTACGAGAGAGTTATGTGTTCTATATCATTTATGGTATTGCATTCATGACAAAGGGGATCATTTTGAAGGTTAAAACGATTCAACAGTCCTGATGTGATGAATGTTTTGTTGATTAGTCTGGCCAAAAAAACATCTTTCCTCCGATTTTTGGACCAGTAAGAGAGTGCTTGAATGGTAGGAATGTCTCCTAAGGAATGAAATATTTGCTGTTTCGATAATTATTGATTGTGACCTGATGCGTCGCTTTTTTGAGGTTTGAAATAATATCTTCAGGAGAGATCAGTTCCATCCAAAGTGTACTTTCTGTAACTTCTTTGGTTAAGCGATCTGCAAGCTCATTCCAGATTATATTCGAGTGACCAGGAGCATATTTTTTGGTTTAGTTCGGTTAAAGTTTCAACTTTGGAGGCTATACGTTGAATAATTTTTGGCGACTGGATGGAAATATTTTTCAACGACGTAAGCGCAGAGTAACTTTCAGTAAGAATCAGACAATATTTTCCAGGAACAACGAGAACATCTAGTGCTTCAGCAATGGCTAAACTTTCTGCAGTATGAATGGAATTGACAGGATGGATTCAAACATGAATTTTCGGATAGAAGAAAAACCAGCAATTGAAGTGTACTGGAGTGTTTTTGATGCATCAGTAGCAATAATAAAATAATCAGGAAAGAAATTCCGAATGCATTCATTAAAGTAGTTAATTTCAATCAAAAGTAAATTTTTATTTTGAAATTTAAAATCCGTAAGAAAAATTTCAAAGTGATTAGAGTTAGTCGGTGGGATTTCAGGCAAGGTGATAATTTGATGGAAGAGACGTTTAAACTGAATAAAAGGAACCTGAGAATAAACGAATAGATTTTGTCTTTGTAGTTGATTGAATTTCCCGATTATTACGGCAGTGCTCTGTTAGAAGTGCGGAATGTAAACCATTATCTATTTGCTTAATAAAAAACTGGAAAGCTAGTCGCTTGATTTTTTTTTTTCAGAGATAATTTCCTGAGAAGTAATTTTCAGAAGGACAACATTCGGGGTTCATTTTAGGAGGCCTAAAGCAATTCTCAGAGCTATAGTTAGAATAGTGTTGCATGCTATAAATACAGTCTCGGGAAAACTTGTTGATTACGGTGCAACCATAGTAAAATATACTGAAAATGCTAATTTTTTGTGATATTGATAATATTTTTAGTTCTGGGTCCATGGGTTTTTTTTTATACGAATATGTTGAGACCATTTATCTTTTTAAGTGCATGATTTCTGAGGTCTCTGAAGATTACTGAGTTTTGATTCTTTTTAGAAAAGTGAATACGAAGAAATGTAACCGTTTCATTCCATTTTAAAGGGTGTCCAACGTAAGAAATACGTAGATACGTTGCATTTTTTTTCTTGAACAATTCAGCTATTGCATTTTTCTCTGGATTAATTTCTAGCCTCCAATAATTGCACCACTTATATATGTTTTCTATTGTGTTGTGAATTTTTTTGATAATGATTTCTCAGGAATGTAGCTACAGAAAGCAAAAATATCATCCGCAAACAGAGTACATTCGATCCCTTCCTCTATGGTTTCATGGAAGTCGTGCATAAAGATAAGGAATAGTGTAATGTTACAAGCAAGGGATGGTCTCCAGCGAATCTGGAAAGTTCTGGATTGAAGGAAGTTGGACAACCCCTTTACTATGTTCCTTGTTATACCAAGCTGTAAGCATTTAAAAATAAGACTGTTTATATGAACAGAATCATATGCACTTCTGATATCAAGATTCACATCAATGAAGTATTTTTGTTGTTGTTGTTGTTGTTCGTGAGCTTCTGCACGTTTTGCCTGAATATTGTAATTTGCCGTTTGGTTATTTCTGAAGGATATGAAACCATGTAAGCTATTGTGTAGCTTTTTGTTACAAGTAAGCAATACGTTGAGTGAGGATACGTTCAAAGACTGCAAAAAACTGAGGTTAGGGCAATGGACCGATAGGAAAAAACTTTCGTTTTGTCTTTATTTGGTTTCGGAATTGAAATAATTATAGCGTGTTTTCATTGTTTGGGCCGTATGTCTGCCGAATCAAATTGGTGTTGAAATAGTTTCAAAATAATTTGAAGTTGATTGTTGCCGAGACTTTTGAACCGATGGCTGGGATATTGTCAGCTCCAGGAGTAGAGTTTTTAATTTTATGGATTGGTTTCTTAAGTTCCCAAATTTCGAATTTCCCGTTGAGGAAGGAATTTATTCCAGAGAAATCCAAAGGTGAAGGTTAAATATTTGTAATTTGATTTGAAAAAATCTTTGCAAATAACTCACTTTGATGTGCTGGATCAGAAATACAGAGATTGTTTGTGTATAATAATGTTGTTGTGTTTAGAGTTCAGATTTGTGTGATTCGAAAGTTTATTTAGAATTTAAAAAAATATTTTTGGATTACGAGATATTGTGCAAATTTTTTCCCCAATATTCTCTATTCGCCTTTTTAACATGAAAACGGAACTAACTTGCAATTTTTTTTTGTGTTTCATCCAATCCATCACAGAAATGTTTCGATGTCTTTTTTTTCTCTAAAATACTTACTGAGCTTTTCATAATTATGGCAAGAAAGATTCCACCAAAGATTTAAATAAAGCACTTAGGATTATTATCTTAGTTGCATTCATTGTAATTACTTCAATGGAACATTAGTTGGCATTATTAAAAAAATCCTGTGTTTATTGTGTAATCCTCGTCCACTTAATTGTTTTTAAGTTACGACTGACCTTTTCTATAACCGAACCGGAAACAACTATCGGGTTTGATCGCTATCGAAAATTGAGTCCATTACATAACAAGAGGTTTGATTATGAATATCAGATGAAC
Organism: Argiope bruennichi; assembly: GCF_947563725.1. NCBI lineage: Eukaryota > Metazoa > Arthropoda > Arachnida > Araneae > Araneidae > Argiope > Argiope bruennichi. Next base: position 67,605,267 of record NC_079154.1, read on the forward strand.
AGAGAGTAAGATCTAAGAGGAAGAGGAACTGAGTTCTTAAGGATCTGTGCTTGGGAATAATTGTATTGAGAATTGTGAAATATGGATAAGTTAGCCAATCAACGAAATCATTACTCAGAGCCGATGAACGGGATGCTCCCCAAAAGAGTGTGGTGCAAATTAAAATCGTCGAAGATGAAGGTAGGTAAAATTAGAGAATCAAAGAAGTATTTTCTTAATCAATATCAAAATGTTGAATTTGGTATTCCGGAACTGTATTCCAGAACTGTGTTCCAGAATACCAAATTCAACATTTATAATGTTGAATTTGGTATTCTGGAACTGTACTTCGACTGCCAAATGTTCCAAGTTAAAGTCTTCTCTTATAATGTTGGGAATTATTCTTTCGGACATGTTGGAAGGAATGCCAGTGGGGACAATTCCCCGTCACGTATCAGGTACCAAACAACCTTGTCTGTTCAATTTTCAATCGTTCTGCGCATGTCGGGATGTCTGCCGATAACGCTGATGAAACCATTGTTTAATAAATATTACGCTAGCCAATTAATTATTAAAAACTTGATTTTTTTAAAGAAAATATTTTTAATTATTTACTTCAGATTTTCGTAGTAATGTAATTTTATTTCTTATATTAAAGATCTTAAGGTCACCAGAGAATACACAGAAAAAAATTTTGTTCGGAAAGGAAAAAATTTCTGTTTCTGAAAGAAATATCTCTTGAAAAACCCAAATGAGAGAAGCAACGAAAGGTGGAATTGAAAACCAGAGCTTTTTTCCTTTAACTACCCTGACAATTTCATTGCAGAAAGATCATAAAAAAACAGTTAAAAGGATTATTAGAAACTGATCCCAACTTGAGACTTTAGAAAGGGCACAAAACAAAAGGGATTTGAAAACAGTAAGAGCGTAAATTCGAACCCCAATTTTGAAAAGGAGGTAAAGCAATTCCATCGTTTAGGAAAAAGAAAAGCAAAAACAAGAACAAAAAAGGAAAACGAGCAAAACCCACCCAAAAAAAACTTTTTAAAGTCAAACTTGAAGGACCATCTGCATCTCGTTGCATCGAATCCCGCAGTTTGAATCACAACTTTTGTTGCTTATTTTCTTCTCCCAGGGGATTTGTTTGATTCATCTTCATTAAACATGCTGGCAACAGTTTGCAGTAATTTTTGTACAGTTTTTTGAAAAATTTCAATGAGCATATTTGCTTGCTTTTCGAATTTCTCTGTGATATTTTTGACTATAGTATCGATTTATTGGTTTACGGTTTTCTCCACTCACAGACATGTTTGATTTGACTGCGTTAGTATAACTTGATTTTGAAGATTGTTAGAAGAGGCGTCTGGCCTCTCCAGTGGTTAGGTGGTTGCAACATTTAAATTCTAGCATTTGTCATTCTCTGATGTAATGGGAACAAGATTTCGATGCCGCTGAGTGCGGTCATTGGCAATTTACGCACTTTCTGGGATTTCACATTGGTTTATCATGTGTTTCACCATATATATAACAGATTTGTTAGGTGCAAATTCTAATTTGTTTTGAGAAACTCTGAAATTTCATGCATTTTCTTGGTTTATCTATAAACTTCTGGATTTTTTTGGTTTGTAAACCAAATCTTAATGGATTCTGTTAGCGCGGTGCCGAGTATTGTAATAATAACAGGGGAAGAGTCTCGAGTCGAATAAGATTTAACAAATCTTCTCATTTCAATGATTTCTATATCGTTATTACTTGTTAATTTCTCAGCCAACTGTCCAAGAGAAGGTCGAGTGGGTATATCAAATATTAAGTATCTGTCAGTTACATATTCCCAAATGACACCGACCGAAACGGAAATGTTGAGAATTTTTTCTAAGCTTAAGATTTGGGCTGCACACAGGGGATCCGATGTCGTGAAGGTAATATTTCCTTGTCTTGTGAATTTCATGTCAAAATATTGCTGTGCCGATTTGTATGATGTTTAATGTAGGCTTGGATAAAGAATGGGTTTAAACAAGGGATTTTGGATGCAAGATCTCTGTTGTACATAGTTATGTTTATTTCTTCATATTATCTTAGGCCACTTTGAATAATGAATTCGTTAGGGGATTTTCCACTCTTAAAGAAGGTTTCGTTCGAAGTAGGATGTATTTTAATGCTTCTCGACGCCTGCATTATTGTAGTGACATTTTCAAAAGAAGAATCCGAAACAATAAATGTTGAGTGACTTAGTTTAACAGAGTGCAGACTTTTCAGCTCTTGAAATATATAAGAAATTAGAGCAGATATTCTTACTTTATGTCCAGAAGATAAAAACAAAAGCTGAGGGAAATAAAATTAATTGGAAAAACCAAACTTGGAGTACGAAAGCAAACGCTGGAGTCCGTAAAAGCACGAGACAAATAATACTTTATCTATCTATCTTCATGATGGAATTTTTCCAAAATAATCTATAGATTCGAAGAATAGAATCTATAGAATACCTGTTGGAAAGTTTCGGAGACATTTTTATACAATTTTTTTTTCCACAACTCATATTTAACGAAATTTCTTTATTTAATGCAAATAAGGATAAATATGATTACAAATATCATTTAACAGTTATCTTCAAGTTGTCTTACTTGGTTTTTTGATATAATATCTTTCGTTTCTGTAATATGTTCAAACTCAAGCCAAAATTTCTCATTTATCACATGACAAGCATCAGCTCTTGTGCGATTGAAGCTAACGCAAACTGTTGCGACGCTTTAATGATTTGGCAACACCAGTTTGTTTATTTACTATAATTAAATGTGGTTTGTGGTAGTCTTGTTTCAGTTTAACTAGTAATTTTTGATTGAAAACATGTTCAAGTTTTTTAATGTAAAGTCTCTCAAACCTCATCCTAACAGTGTTCAAGCGAGATTGCCTGATGCGTACAAACAATACATTGAATCATTAAAATTACCCCCTACACCTGTGCACTATATTCCAAATGATATGAAATATGAATTGCACCCTTTGACTAAAGAGCGGTAAGTTGGCATTAAAAACATAACTTTATACTTATTTTCATGAAATTTTATTTAAGGAATCAAAGTCATACTTCATCATTTACAAGAAAAGTCCCCTTTCCCCCTTCAGACTCCTTTCACAATTTCTGCGTTTGTTATTAGAGAAAATTCAATTTTCAGTGATTGCCGTTTCCTTGGGGAAAGATATTCCTCCTATAGTATATTTTTTATGTAAATTTAAATTTATCCTTCATATATGTATATATATGTTACGGTCAATGTGAATAATCGGTTATTATTGATATTAACCGGTCATTATTAATACCAACCGTTTTGGTTATTATTAATAATTTCTGTGTTTGCTTAGAGTGCGGAGAGAAGATAGGCCTATACCATTAAAGTTTCCTAAAGAAGCTGATGAAGGAATTTGGGGTGGTGAAGGTGTTATACAAGGATTTAATAAAGACAAGCCGAAACGAAGAAGGTAAATTTTCTTACTCCATTTTTAATTTTTATATATGCTTGATATATTAACTAAGTTATTTGCTTATATTCTGATCATTATCTTCGTAATTATTTGTTGGTGTAGCTGCAGTACTTTGTTATTTTTTTTATACATTTTAGTTTTTGTATAATATTCATTAAATAAATCTTTTTAATCTGCATTTTTAAAATATATTTATTATTATCTTCTATTTTTCAACTGGGTGAGTTTTGTAAGCCTTTTCAAATTAATGCAGCTATGTTTGATCTATTGTATTTCATTTTTTACATGTATTTCAATTTTTAAAATTATAAACTTCAGCTACTAATTGATGCTCTTATTCAAGAATTTGATATTGATAGTACATAGAACTTTGATCTTCAAAATGTTTTAAATTTTAGCTTTTGAATTATTTAAAAATATTAATTTACACTATAATGTCTTTAATAATGCTTTTAAATTATATGAATGTTACAATAAAAAATTGTTAATCCTTTGGATGATTGGAATCCTCATTAAATTATTTGTACCAAAATCTTTATTAATGTGTGCATTAATTTTTGATCTGTAGTTTAGTGAAAGGCTTATAAATTAATAATATGATGCAACAATGATATTCCTTTTTTCTTTCTTTGATTACATATTGTAAAAATCATGATTTTCTTCTGAAAATTTCCTATCATAGTGTAAAATGACTTTTTTTTTTTTATGAATTAATAATTTCAGTGCAGTTTGGATGTTTATTATAAAATAGTAAATATTTGTTCAGTTATATTGTGTTTAAAAATTATAAGGTCTGTTTTGAATAGCTATCATGTAGTTTAACTTCATGTATTTATTTTTGAATTATATAATAAATTAAATTGTGTGGTTTATTTTAAATATATACAAAGAATTTATGCTGTCAGTAAATTTAATATGTTTGGGAGAAAGGGAAATGAATTTATTTAACCTCTAACATTAAGTGTAATGATATTCTTTATGTTAATATTCTCTCTATATATATTTACTATCAGTATTTTAACACAATATTTTTTAAATAAATTCTCTTTTTTACTATATTTTTATTATTGCATTTCAGCCATAATTATAAATAAAGTTTTGATTAATGCAGCATATAGATTTTTAAATGTTTTTCTTATAGTGTCAATATTATTGATATTCATTGTTTTAATTTTTATTATTAAATTATTTATAATTGTTATTATTCTTTGTTAATATAATAAAAGACGGTCAGGTTTTAAGTAATTAAAAAATGCTTCTTTTTTGCACTTTTTAAAAACATTTTTATGCAAATACACATAATATTTTTCATACATAGCACACCTTTAAATTGCAATATGTTATTTATGAAATTTCCATAAATTTCTTTGAGAAATTTTTTCAAATATATTTGTTTATTCTGAATTTCATGTTATTGACTGCAATTTAACAAAATATTTAACCTCACGCTACTTTTTTCAGCATCAATTATTTTTCTGTTTTCTGATTTAAAATTATTAACTAGATCTGTATATTTAAAATTACAGACATTTTTAAAAATTTTGATGTTTTTAAACTCTTAATTTTATAGAAATTTAAAGAGAATTTTATGCTCTGTTAAGTATGAAAAGTGAAATGGAATTTGTTTTGTTACTAAGTGTGTGTGTAACAATTGTGAAGATGATGAATTTGTGTTATTTTTAACATAGAGATGTTTTAATGCATTTTTAGCCCACATTTAATCATTATTATAGATTTAGCAAAGTATATGATTATATATGAAGCAAATTTTTATTGTGTTTGTTTTCTACATTTTTAGATTATATACATCTTTTTTATTTCAAAAATTGAATGATAAGTGATGATATAATGATAATAAATGATAGTAAATGTTTCATTCAGAGATTAATTACCTACTTGCTATTTCAATATTTAAAAATATTGAAGATTCATATAATACATACTGTAGTGTAAAATATTATGTTCTTTATTTAAACAAAAATACAAATTAAGTTCCTTGGGTCAAATAATCTTTCCAACTCTGTGTGTGAAAATTTTATGGATAATTTATTTAATTGTTCAACAATTTTTAAAACATTCTTTTTCCTCTATGAAACATTATCTGCCTACTAGTATCTGTTCAGTTCTAATACCTATTAGTCATAATACTTCAGCTTCTGATCTAATACTTTAAAAGTGAAAATGCATTGCCACTGGTGATATTAATTTTTTAGTTATTGTTAACAAAAAATATAAGTAAGGAATTTCCATATATTAAATTCTTTTGAAAATATAGATAGAAGTAATAGTTATTAAAATTGTTAAGAAATGAACAATTAATTATTTTTTTTTGTCTTGGTAATAAAATTGTTTGAAAATATGAATACAACATAATTGTATCAATTACTTATAATTATATTAAATTTTTACTCTACTATAATTTTTTTGATATTTTAAAATAGAATTAAGATTATCTATTTGAATGTACTTGTTATATTTAAATAATTATGTCATGTATCACTTTTCCATTTTTAGATTTCCACAGTATTGGGTGCCAAAGTTAAAGAAAGCTGTTGTTTATAGTGAAATTTTGAATCAATATATGGAGGTTACAGTTACTGAACGAACATTGAGACTTATCGATCAGTATTATGGTTTTGATCATTATATTTTAGGTGTAAGTATTTCTTTTATCTTTAATTAAATAATTCAGTATTGCTCTTTTAAATCAATTTCTTCACAAATGATTTTTCTCATATTTAAATTTTTATTCTTTGTAAAAGCATGTCTTTAATTCTATTGCTACATTCACAAAAATGTTGTTAGAATGATAGAATTCTGAATCTGTAATAAACAACTATTATGTTTTTCCATTTAAATCCTACTTCTTAATTTAAAATAACTTGCATTTGAAAGTGTACTCTTTATACAGCTGCTCATTTTTATTTTTTCAGATTCTATTGTGAATACAAGAAAAATTACATTTTTTATTTCTGAGTTTAATATTTTCTATATCTTTATTTCTGTACCTCTAAACTGATAATAGTATTCTGTATTGAGAGATATCTAATAACATAATAAGAATAAATAATACCCCTCCTTTTTTTTTTTTTTGCCTGACTTTATGATTAGCTTTAAAGCCCTTTAACATAATTGCAAAAATATACTGGCTATGCCATCAATATTTCTGTTTCCTCTCCTCTTGTCACATCCAGATTTCATGTTTTACTTATTTTCCTTTTTATGTAATAAAATTCATACGAGATTTAGTTCAAGTAAACTTATCTATTAACCAAATAAAAATTTTCATTGTGCTCTAAATTAAATAAATTAGTTTAATATTTAAAATTAATTTTACTGTCATACTGCTTTCCATAGATTATAATCAAGTTTGTTTTACCTGTTATAAAGGATTCTATTATACACTAAATTATATATAAGTAAAAACAATGTTTGTAAATCTTTGGGGGGGGGGGAAACATGCTTCATTTTTTGTACCATTTTCTTGTTTTAGAACGATAATAAATTGAAACACTTGTAAGCTAGATATGACTTCGTGTGTTAAAATTTCTGTTTATTTTGTACTGTTTTAACTTTCTGCAGGTAACAAACTTCAAAAAAAAAAAAAAAAAAAAAAAAAAAATTTGCATACTTTATGAGCACAAGATATTATAAAGGCATTAGACCTAATTGTAGATATTTCTGTGTAATATCTCTTAAATTAATACAGAACATAAACCTAATGGTTGGTCTTTTGTAATTGTTACAAAGTAAATATACTGAACTTTCAAGAATTTACCTTCTGTACTGTCAGTTAAAAAAAAAAAAAAAAAAAAAAAAAAAAAAAAAAAATCTGTATGCTTTTAATGAAGCAAGCTTGAATCTTTAAAAAAAAGAGAAGGAAAAAAAAATATATATTTATCTAAAGAATTTAATTATTCATATGAATGCTTGTCATGATTATTTACAAGTTACTTTAATAACTCAGGAAATGCTGAAATCTCGTGAAGAGAGTGGTATAATCTCCTGAGATCAAGTTTTGAACTTTACAAGTATGCACACTAATTTTTAGAATAAATAAATTTATTTATACTATGTACATGAAGCTTTTGTATAGTTTTCAATATGGTGTTCATGACTTCTGGAGAATTATTTTAACCCTTTATTTACTGACGGTACTTAAAAGTACCATTTAAATCTGGCTTATAACTTCACAATATGACAATTTTTGCTGATGGTATTCTAAAAAACACGGAGAATGTAACCCAAATAGCAAGAGGTTAATATGAGCTAAAAGTAGGACTTAAAAATATTTAATTAATAATTAAATTAAGATATTTCTATTAATTAAAATATTTTTCTTGGGTTCCCTGGGATTATTCTGCAAGAAAACTTAACTACTAATGCAAAAATGAAGTTGAAAAATTGATAGTAATATAATTTGGTAAACAAAGGGTTAAATGATACACACAAAAACACATTAGAAGAAAAGCAAGTTTTGCTTATTCAGTTGAATTAAAGCTTCCTACAATCAAGGGACTAATCTTCTCAGCCCATTTAAAAGCTCAATGCAAACTGAATTTCTCTGTCCAAGACTCTTTTGTTCCACATTCCAAAACTGCCCAGTTCCATTAACAATAAGGAGAAGAGTCACACACCTAAGGAGTATTGCATCTACAATCTTATTGGTAAACAAAAAACATCTGTTTTTCAACAGTCACAATTTCGTCACAATGCATTTCTAAAATTTAATGATTTGATTACCATTTATTCCATACTATAATTTTAATTTGATTATATTTAGATATTGTTTGCCTAAACTATACGATTAATTGGTGAACTATATGAATTCTAGTTCAAACTTTCTTTCATTCTGAAAGAGGCAAATAATATTGATATTCTTATCTGGAATTCTAAGATGTTCCTTACTTATGGTAAATTATAGTTTAAAAATATACCTTTGTTTGGTTAGACTATATTCAGTTAATCACGAGTTAAATTTCCTTTAGATAAAATCATAAATTCAAAAATGTTTAATTTTTAATCTGTATTTAATTGCATTTAGATATTTATTTTTCACTCATTTTTTTCATTTTTTTTATCTTTTACTTTTTAACTGCTATATGACACACCAGTTGACATACATACATACATACATATATATATATATATATAATAAACATTAATCAATATTATATATATATATATAATATTGATTAATGTTTAGTATGATGTCTCTGGAATGTAATAAATATCTAAGAAATTTGTTTGAGTCACTAAAAATGCAAGAGGAAAAAATTGCAGATGATATTCAAATTGTTGAAATTTAATATAAAATATTGGTGTATTGAAATATAATATTAAAATGGTGAATAGCAATAAGACTTGAACATATACGGTAATGTTTTACTTTGTGTGTGTGTGTATATAGTCAAATTGTTTTTGTTTGGTCCTTTTTTTTCTTATGAATTCTAACATAATGTTTTCTATCAGTTTGCATATGTGCACAAATACAATGTGTATGGTATGTGTAGTGCATATCTCTTCAACTAATTCCAAAATAAAGTAAATAATATATTCCAAAAATAAATTAACTCTAATGTCTTTAAGTGATTTTGTTTATCACAAGAAGATGTGATTTTTGGATTATGAAAAACTGTATTGAATTATGCACATTTTGAAAATTTCACCATGATTAAAATTAGAAATTAGATTTAAAAAATGATTTCATGTGTAATTTATTTTATTTGAGAAGCTTGTACTCATTATTTCTTAAACCTTTGACAGATTATCGAAATGGGACTTCATTAATTTTTTTTTTCTTAATATGGTATTAAAATTTTTTTGTTATAGTAATTTATGAAGTTTCAGAATATAATGTGCATGTGTAATTTCTTCTATGCAATCTCTATCTACCACACAAAAATAGGCTTGATTGTATATATTGTAATTACACAATAATGTATTGCATATGTATGTTTGAACATAAATATATATTTTATAAAAAATTTTAAATTGCAATATTTATGCAATGTATAAGGAATTACATTATATAATTTGCATATTATTACATATACATATGTTATATGATATTTTTTACTTAATAAATAGAGTCCAGTGCAAGATCTGAAATCACAGCTGGCTCTGAATATTAGAAGAAAATTACTTTTAGCCCTCTTAAATGAAGAGAAGCATCATAAAGATGAAGCAACAAATCAAGAAGTTTTAGAAAAATACAAAAAATATATGATACCAGTAAGAAATTTTTCATTGTTTTTTAATAGGTAAAAGAAATTCAAAGTGATTTATAATATTATTGAACTGACTGCAAATGGCTTAATTACTACTAATAATTCAAGAACACAAATTGATTGGAATAGTTTTCAGGCCATTTCATTTACATTACTAAGCTTTAAATTACAGTCTAGGAAACTCATAAGTATTGTGACAAAGAAATAGGTAAGTGCATTCTTCCTTTTCAAGTTAATTTTTAATAAGTTTCTTTCAAATATTCATGGAATAATTATTTTTGTTTTTATTAAATTACCCATCACTTATGGAATAATTGTATAGAATTTTCAAGTAAAATTATTATTTGTATGAGTAGAAGAAACACAAATAGAAACTGGTTATCTTTCTTGCACAACTATTTATATCTAATAAATATTTTTCAGTCTGATATTCCTTGTATGTTCTTGATTGTTTTATTTATTTTTCAATGAAGCTACAAAAAATTATAATTTCAAATATTGTTTCATTCAGACATTCTTATTAAGTTTTTTAAAGCATTCTAAAGCTTAATAATACTTTGCAAACTTTTTCCTATTAATGCTTTTAACACTTTAGTGGACACTCACACAACATGTGTATGATAGCCAGAACAATTGCTATTATCCTCTCATCAAAATGTGTGATGCTACTCTTATGTTTTATGTATATGTTCGTGCATGTTGAATTATTTCATTAATTTACCTAAAGTTTTTAAGAATTAATTTCTCAAAAATATTTCCATCACCTGGTGTATTTGACTGCATAAATATGCAGGCATTGAGGTCTTAATATTTGTTGATCAGCAAAATAAAAATTCAGCCTTTACTTGAATATCTGTGTTTCGATCACTTTGTTTTTAGACGATTTCTTTTGTCAGATGTATCAGCATGCTATCACATTTTTATTATTTTTTTCCCCTTTTGAATATTTAGTCATCAGTATCTTAGAAAAGTAACTTGTTTCGTGAAATTGAAAGCTACTTGATTGCAGAGGATGAGAATGTCAGAATGCTACGTATTAACTGATGTTTGATTTCTTTTTTTCCTGCTTTCATCTTTGAAGCTGTTTATTTTTGGTAAATCATTTTGAATTTTTATCAGAATATATTGCAGAAATTTACTCTCGGATACCATGTTCCATTTATTTACGAGCGAATACATTAAAATTTGGAATAATCTTAATATGTCGTGATATATTTAGAGACATTTCTTTTGATGTGGTTATGTGAATAATTTCTTTCTAACTTATTAGAAACATCTATTAAGTCTTTTATTAAAGCATAATTATTCATCTTTTAAATATGAACTGTAGTTATTTGCTTTTTACTTTAAAAAAATTGCTTATCTATTGACATGTATGTAATAATAATCAAAATTTATGTGTGTTTGTGTCTCTGCTGTACAGGACAGGCTGTCTGACTTTCTTATACATATTCTGTTTCAAATATACTTTAGAGAGTGGGGATGTTTATTTCATATTTTCTAAAATTTTAATTCATTAAATTTAGCTCTTGATATTTTTATAGTGATTTCAGAAAACATTATCTGGCCAAATATGATTTTTATATTGTTTTCAGAGTAAGAATATTACCAATGCAACTTTACCAGTGTTGTTACCATGCAACCTCTCCCTCCTTCCCAGTATCGCCAATTAAAATAATATTTTACTTTGTTGCAATATTAGTTTTATTGTTTTAATGAAATGTAGGCGTTATCACTTAATAAGCATGATTCTGAAAGCCCGTGTAATTAATGAGATTGCATTATATTTAAGAAACTTATTTCTGTCTTTTATGTATTTTTTCTTGGCTTAACATTTTTTTTTTTTTTTTTTGCTTGCCTTGGAGCATTTTCTTATGCCTGTATATCAATTTGATTTTAGATGTTCCTCTTCAGATCATTCGTATATTTTAAAAACCATTCCTTTTTTATACTGTAGTTATTATTATATTTTAGAATCCTAAATGTTTTAGCTAATTTTTTTAAATTTATCCTAGTTGAGTTGACTCAATTAGGTTTAAAGTTCATTTTATATTAATTAATTAAAATAATCTGTTTAACAACTATAAATAAAATTTTTGTGTGTTTGTGAAGTGCTACATACATAGATTTAATAACTGAAAAATGATGTGCTTGAATATATTTTTTTGTCATTTATTTCCTTTTCATATATATAAATGTATATATTTCAAATTTCAGTTTTGTTTTATTTATTAAAGATGCAATCTCCAGTCTGTTCTCTGTAATGAATTACAATTACAATTAATTCATTATAGCTGCATCCAATATTTCTCACAAATTTTAATGGCATCTCTATAAAAACAATTCTTAAATGGAGAATCTCTATTATTGAGTAAAAGTTTGTCAGTAAAGGAAGTTTATTGAAATAGATTGAAACCATGGATGTCCTCTCCCTTATTTTTAACCTGAGATTTATTATGCTTTTATATTTGCTTACAAAAGTACTCTTAGTGCTTTTGTAACTCATATTTTGGGTAGAAAGAGGTTTTGAATTAATATCATGTATTCCATATTTTTTTTAAGTGAAATGTTGATAAATAGAATCTAAAATTCCAGATATATTTCTATGGTCTTACTTTATTTATAAAATTTGTTAATTAATTGTAATAGCATTTTTTTAATACTATGTATCATGGTACCAAGTGGTGTGGAGAACAAAATTAGATTTGTTAAAATTTCAATCCTCCTTTAGAGTTTTCAATATTTGTAAACTCATATGTATAGCTTATTTGTATATGATTAATTCATTAAATTAAGTCAACCATTCATGAAGTTATATATATATATATATAAATTGGTGGTTATTCTGAACTGATTTTTTTATTTGTTGTTTATGAATCGTTTATTTTCCAAATTTAAAAACTGTAACAGAAATTTCTTGAATGAAAGTTGAGAAGCGTTATTTATTTATTTGGCTAAAATGGAACAAGTAGGAAAATTTTAAATTTTCATTTTAACATTCTCTTATTGAATTTGTGTACCTAAATTCATGTAATGTACCGAATTGAATTTTTATTATTGTTTTGTAAATGGTTTTGCCTTTATTTGAATTTTACATGAATGAATCTTTTGTTCAGAGGGAAGAAGCTGAATGGTTTGGGTTAACTGAAAGAGAAGCTGTTCAAAAACAAAGGTTATTAGAAGAAGAAACACAACCAGTGCCTTTGAAGCATGCTTTCCGTCAGAAATATATAGAAGAGTTAAAAAGTACTGATTATTTTGCCTTTATTTATTCTTTAGTTATTGTTTTATAACTGTCTCTCTCTCTCTCTCTCTCTCTATATGTGTGTGTGTGTGTGTGTGTGTGTGTGTGTGTGTGTGTGTGTGTGTGTGTGTGTGTGTGTGTGTGTGTGTGTAATGATATTTTTAAATCTAATTTAAATATTCATTTCCAAATTTGTATCTGAATTTAGCCCATATTAACTTCTCTCTGAAATATTCACTTATTTCCTGATCCAATTCTACCTTTTTTTATTTATTTAATGGTACATGCACTCTATAAAATACTTACTTTTGCATTTTGACATGCTCCAAGTAAAGGGATAAAAATCTTTAATGCTTGCAACATTCTTTTAAACATACCTAAAATTCCCTTGCCTAAATCTACACTTGACAAAGAAATTCCTATCAAAATATCATTACAATCACTAAGGGGAAAATTTCTGTCTGTTTTGTTCTTTTGCACTTTTATCAAGATGTGTCAGTTTCATCATCGTTTCTTGTACATAAGAGGTTTCCTAGGATGGAATAAATCGAAGTTAAAAATTCAAAAATGTCTTCTATTTGGCCCTGCAACTGCTAAAAAAATGTGTTATCTTTTTATTTGTAGATGAAAGATTTGTCCACATAATTATATGGTTTAGTTTATTTCCTTATGAGTTTAATCATTTGAATATGCTTATAGAAGTATTATAGAAATCCCATATCTATATTCCTATTTGTTATACTCAGTATGTGTAATGTCATAAAAACTACTTAAATCTAAAAATGCTTACTTTTAAAAAAGGATCCTTACACAGATCTTAATTTGTCATCTCAATTTCTTTATATAATGTATAATTACGTTTTTCTGTAATTTAAAAAAATATTTTGTCACAATTTTGTCAAGTTTTTTTTATTGTAGTTTTATGATTGAAATACATTAGCTCTCAGCTTTAATTGGCAGCACATATAATATTCTGAATTGCTAAATATAGAAAGTGAGAACAAGAGAAAATTTAATTTATTATCCCAGCTTTGTTGAATCTTATATGTTGTTGGATATATAAAATCAAATACAAAATTTTTCATCATATATGCTTCTACGTCAATGGCGACATTTTCAGAGATGATGTATCCATGTAAATTGATTGTTAATTTTAAGAAATGTTGAAAAGGATCACAGAATTTTTATGGTTAATCTTGTAAAAATAAATTTAATTTTTTATTAGTGATAGTTTCCATTACTATATATATATATATTATCAAGCCAAAAAGACATCCTTTGTTTTAAAATGGAAAATATGATGTAAATGCAATAAAAAGTATGCATTATTATAACATCTTATATATTGGATGCATGTATTCATGCGTATAGAAAGGTACTTTTTTTGGCTAACTTGCTTAATTGTGCAGTTATTCCTTACTACACACCTTGTTACTGCATGCTAAAAAAAAAATTTCAGAAATTTAATGTATTTAATATTCATTACCTATAGTTATGCCAATAAATGAATATAATTTTCAGTGATTTATATTATAGTGCATTTTCTTTTGTCATTTTTTTTAAGGTTTGTTAGTATGAACCTATAACCCTAAAAACTCAGGATTTTATTATAAATTTTTGATGATATTGAATCTTGTCTTATTTTTTTCTTCCATTAGGAAAAGCAGCAGGAGTAGTTGAAGAAAACGAAGGAACAAGCGAAGCTGTTGAAGAGTAAGTCAAAAATAATAAAAATACAATGAAATATAAATATATTATATTTATCTCTTTTATTCCAATTGTATGATTTTCTTTTGGGCTTTTTGGTGTAAAATTTAGTTTTTAGTTAAAATTTTTATTTTGACAATATCTGATTTTTATATTAATTGACACATCTGATAGTAAAAAAAAAAAAAAAAATTCAAATATATTAATTTTTTGCAAAGATTATATGTTTTATAAATAGTTTATTATTATTGTTATTCCTTTATAAGATTGAATGTTGTTCACTATAGAAATAAAATAGTACACTAATTTTTTAAAAAAAATCTCCATTTTTATTTAAAAATGAATTTTATATGAAAATTCTTTACCTATTAAAAAAAGAGAGGGGGGGAGGGGGTATAATTTAAATTTTTTTTTATTATTTGCATTAATTTGTTTTAAGATCTGATAGAAATGCATCGCTGATATCTAAGAATGATTCCAATTAGAAAATCTTCCCCGTAGTCTTGCAGTGTATACACAATAATGATAGTTATCTAATGTGCGATATATAAGTTACTTTTATTTAGAATCCATTTAATTTTTTTAAGATAAAAAGATTGATTTTATTTAATATTTAATTTGCAAAAATGTTGTATTTCTTGAAATTAAAAATTGACTGTCTTTAAACATAACCTATTCTATTCTTTTTTTCCATCATTAAAGTTATAAAAATTTACTGTATAATATATTTTTATAAAAAAAAATGTGTCTACATAATTATTTAAAAATTTATTAATTTGAGATAAAATTTGCTTTATGTGGATTATATATATCATTAATTTCTTTATTTTTTTACTCCAAATAAATCTTTTGTATTATAAAAACATTTCATGCATTCTATTTTACTAAAAATGTATGCCACATTTAGTTTCAGTTTATCTCCAATAGAACTTGAAAAACTGTATATTATTATTTTATTTGAAAGTTTTGTAGTTAACTTTAATAACAAACATTTCTCTTTTTGTAGACAAGAGGAGAGGTCTTGGCTTTCAAGATTTAATCCATTTTCAAGTAGAAAAAATGATGAAAAATAACATATTTATCTGCTTTTAGCTGGACTGAAATGTTTGTAAATATCTAGGAAATAAAAAAAAGTAACAACAATAAACTAATTGTCTTTTAAATGAAATAATTCTTTTTAAATTCTTTGAAGTTGATTTTTTATTTAATTTCCCTGCTTAATCAATAATATATATAGCCTAAATAATTGAATTATATTGACTATAAAATAGACGGTCTAATTATTACTTTACATTTGCACTATTTCTTTTAAATATTAAATTTTTATAAAATTTCTTTTTTTTAATTTGAACTATATGTTATATAAAAATTAAATTCTTATTGTCATGTATCTAATAAATTTATTATTCTGTTGCAAAAGTAATGAAAGTGATCAAAATAATCTTCTAACTGAAGATGAAACAAAATTCATTTTTTGAATATGTTTGTATAGGTTGCCCTATTAAAATAAATTTTGATTTTGGTTCCTCAACTCTTAATTATAGTTGTATATGTATAACCATTAAATGTTATGTTTATAAAGAAAAAAGAACAAAATATTATGAAATGTTTACAAAATATATTCTTGGAAATCTAGAACTATGGAATGAGGAGTTCTATTCTAAGAAATAGGGAATCAACTGCTATATGATCTATCAACACAGGAGCTCTCTGTGATTAATATTTCATTTATTGATGATATACAAATTTTCAGCATTGCATCAAAAAAGGTTCAAGAGAGTTTAGATGTTGGCATTGTATTTGCTGCAAAATATAGCATTAGTAATATAAGATACTACATTGTTAGAATTAGAAGACTGAAAGGTTATTATGGCCCCTATATGTTATATCTGTAAGTGCAACTTGCTATAAATTGAAGACATCTATATCATGAAATATATCTACTGTAATGAGATGTAAATGTCATTAATGTATAATTATTTTAGAAATTTTATTCTGCTTAAATTAATTTTTATAATTCTTCTTAAATAATATTTAAATTCATTCATATATTCACAGTAAGTACTAGTAGAAAATTTTCAAACTATAACTACTTGCAGATAAAAGAAATGCGTTGATAAATTACATTCTATTACCTGCCATATATAACTTGTTTTACTAAATTAATTGATGAGTTTATTTTTGTGATGTTACTTTTTATTATTAACTGCACAAATGAACTAAAAGTTGTATTAAAAACTTAGTTTTCAGGTAACTTGTATTTTTTATATCTGTATGCATTTTTATTTTGAATTAAAAGAATATTAATAAATATAAAAACTGCAGAATTATGAATTCCTGGTACAAAACAAAGGAATCTAATAATTTTAAATATTGATCGATTTAAGTTATATTGTAGAGTGAATAATTTTGTATAAAATCTTTTCAATAATTAAATGTAAAATTTTGCTTACAGTTCATGTCAGAGAAATTTTTGCTTCAAAATGTAACTTTATTAACAATCAGGTGCAGTTCTGCTATTGGGCTAGCTTTAAAGTCCTAGTTAATTTCTGCTATCTTTAAAGTACTAGTGAAAAAAGTGAGCCAAAAAATGAAAATAAATTAAAGTACACTTTGACATATAATTGTTTTCTCAAAATAATGTAAAAGATGTACATTTTCAAAGACATTTTTTGTGCAATCAGTAATGTAATTTGTGGCATGTTGGAGTTAATGCATACAGATATTATTGGATATTAATGCATACAGGTCGGATACAGATATTAGCTAGATCACACATAGAATAGACACTAGAATGCAGTTTGTAACAATGAACTTAAAATAATTAATTGCAGATTGCATAATTTGGTTCAGTTTATTGTATTTGAAATATATTTTGTATATGTTTTGAAAGACATATCACTGCGTTATTTGCATTTATGACCTAAATAACATCATATTTTATTACTGCCATTAATATGCTTTTTGTGCATATTGTTTTAATATATTAATTTTCTCGCAGATGTTTTAAAAAATTTCATATGCAAGAAGAATTTTGTTCTGTTGGTGCAACTGACAATATCTAACTTACATCACTACAAACTAAAATGTAACTGTAAGAAAACTAGATGATCCAAAACTAAAATTTATTTCAAATTGTGTTTGTCAGATATTTCTTATATCTGATAATAGTTTTCTGTTTGATATTGATTCTGTTCAGATATTTCTTATTTTAAAATTTAAAAAAAAATTAATTCAATTATATATTTTCAATAAAGGAAAAAACAAAGATTTAAAAAAAAAAAAAAAAAACTTGAAAATGATAGATAGCTTATTATTTCCTAACACTTTGATTTAAAGAAAATAAAATTATAAAAGAATGTACCAAATTTTGCCTATCTAAGTAAAATCAAATTAATTTGAAAATTTTATTTTCATTAAATTTGTGTTCTTTATTTGTTTTTGTTTTAAAAAAAAATTTAATAGTTTTCTGAAGTAAGTAATGTGTAATTTTCAAGTTCAAAAAGTAAAATTTTTACTGTTACTATTCCTAAAAAACAATGCTTATATTTTGTTGTTAAAACTGTTCTCACATCCTAAGTATTATTTGTTCACATTGAGAACAAATAATACTTAGGTAGTTGAGATTTTGCTGTAATTGTGTCAATGTGCTTTGATTCTTAGATTTTTACAACATTATTAATTAATATTAGTAGCCATTTATAAGTATAAAAGGGAATTAACAGTAATTATCGTTAATTACAAATCTGAAACTACTGGAGTTAAATATACATTCCAAGACACTTTTAAAAAAGAAAATTAAGGATTTGAAATTCAAGGATTTTAAAAAAATCATTATTGTAAACCTTATATACTTTAAAATGTGCATATTTTTTGGACTGAGTTAGTGTAGGATGATATCATTAATTTGCAGATTCTTAATCACTTCTGTGAGAAAGTTTATGTGGATGCGTAATAGAACCTATTGAAACTAAAAATTTATATTAAAATAATTTAAGACAATCATAATATTTTTTTCTTTTACTTAAATGAAACGGTTTGATATTTATTAAAAGTTTTGCGGCTTGAAATAAAAATTCTATTTTGAATATTGTAATTGCATTATGTGTTGAAATGCAAAAGTATCTATTAAGGATAACCAGAAGGCCAGATCCTTTTTTATGACAGAGATTCAGTTAACCGCATATCCCAAACTTTTGACATCCATGAATGTTCTGAATCGCTGTCAGCGCGACAACAAAGGGCTAGAAATTCCTAAGCCTATCGAAAGTATCCCCCACCATTCAAGTGAAGGAATGTGATTTCACCAAATTATGCCTACCAAGGGAGGACCAGCAGTTGAAAGAAAAGACAAATTTTTATATCAACTCATTTAATATAGTTGTGATGGCTAAGAAAATTAATAATTAATATAGTTGTGATGTTATAAAAAAATTAAATAATTAAGACAGGAAAATTTTTTACCTGCATGTGTTACAGCATGACAAATAGTATCTACAGAGAATTAAGCTGTTGGCAAAGATGGTGTTAAAATGTGAACTTCAGTGAGCGAATACAGCTTTTGGGCATGCCGTTATACACGAATTGATTTTCTTGATTTAGTTCCATAAATTTATATGTTTTGAGAACAAGGACTGGCGCAGATTGTGTTTGGGGAAAATTGGTTACTTTGCCAATGAAATTCTAGATTTCTTTTTGTAGAAATGCTTTATTTGATGAAAGCATTATAATAACATAGATTTAAAATAATTCTGAATTAAAAATTTCAAAACTGGTAACATCTCTACGAAGGTTTCCTTTAACTTTTTAGTACTATTTTTTCATTCTAAATCTAACTTATGTCACTTACGCTTCTTTGAAAACCAAGATCGTCTGTAAACCACTGTTCTTGTTCTTTCCTGTAATTTTATTTTTTAAAATTAGGACAAGAAAATATATCTGAAAATAAAAAATAATGAAAGAATAAGGAATCCTCCTTTTTTAATGATTTATTTTCTGTCTTTCGTTTCTTTAGATTTTGTACTTTATAACATAAATCGCTTGACCTTTGTCCGAATATAGTTATATAATCTTGATCTGAAACATAAAAATATCACTCTAAAATCAACTTGTTTTGTTAAATTCCTGAGTCAATAATGAGATAAATAAAACAAAATGTAAAATCTGTTACAATTTTACACATTTTTTTTAGAAACTACATTGTTTTATCATATAATTAAAACTCATGTATAAATCTTAATGTTTGTTTCCATGCAGGCCTAAAACAGTATTGTCTACTTGATTTCTTTATTCCAAATGCAAAGTAGTTTCTAAATCAAAGCCCTTACTAGTCACTGAAAATTTGATTATTTTTTTTTCTCTAAAATGGGAAGAAGAATCACTGTAATACTTAATTTATTCCATTGTTTTCTTCAAATTGCTCTGATCTAATATTTGAGGTAGTCACTTTCATAAAAGAATCAGAAGAAAAGAAAAAAAGCATGGAAAAATTCAAAGAGAAAGCATGCATTAGTTGCACAATAGTTACTAAAGCATGCACAATAGTTACTAACAATATACAGTTTTTTTGTTTTTCATTTGTGACTTCACTTCTTTTCATGTTTCTCAAAAATTTGGAAGAAATCACCGACCACACAAGCGATATTAATTTTTTCTTATAAATTATAAAATATTTTTAACAATTTCTGTTAATTTTACTTCCTTAAATAAACATTAAATCTTGTTTCTTGTTTATATAAATGAAAAAAGACGCATTTAGTTCTGATCTTTTTTTTTTTTAAGATTATTCTTCGATCAAAAATGTTGTTGCTTATGGTAACTGTCATAGACAAGTCCGCTGACGAAGTCACCGATTTTAAGCCGAGTTTTTGAGCAGTAGATTCTGAGGGTAAAGGCCCCTGAGCTCCCGAGGGCAGAATTCTGACCTCTAGCTCATATGAAGATGACACACACACTCGTTATTTCGATTATGCTATTTAGCTCATATGTTGAACGGATAACGCAATTGCGCCACTTGCCTCGCCTTTGAAGGCATGTGAATATTTAACGATAGGTATAGGAAATGACATTGTCATTTCATATACCTATCGTTAAATATCACAAGACAATGTGCAGTTAGCAAGACAATTGCTAACTGCACATTGTCTTGCATAATGTCATACCACTTTTGAACTCCAAGTTGTATATAGTGAATTACAAAACTAAATCGACGTATTTGACACATTTCATGTGAATTTAAAATCGCTTAATTAAAATGAGAATCATGTGCTAGCATTGATTCCTAGTTTCCGACTGACTGTCTTGTTTTATAATGTCCACAGCAATTGATCCAAAGCATTTTTTGATTATTGGTCTTTAAAATTAACGCATGCTTATTTATTCTTCAAAAGATTGTATTTAAATGGTAATTAACTCATAGAAGAAATACTTCTGTTTACAGAAATCTGAAGTTGGTAATTGAATCATAACAGTAAAAAAAAGAATCCTTTTTTGTATGGGACATGTTTTATTTTTGTTTGCAAAAGATGCTGAACTAGAATTATAATTCTATTTTGCTAAAGAACATCAACTAGAATTATGATGCAACTTTCGTATTTTCTTGTGAGATCTTGTTCGTATAAGATTCGTGTCACTGCCATGCCACCAAAATCAATAAATACTCAAATTTCCTAAACTTATATTTGACTGCTGGTACACAACTGGAGTATCCTTGTTTTTCAACATCAACTCTTCCCTCTTTTTCGCCTGCCTCCTATCTTTCGCCCTGCGGTTTTGGAACCAGATTTTGATTTGCCTCTCTGATAAATTCAATGAGGACGCTAATTCTACTTTTCTTCTTATGGTGATGTACCTACTGTAGTGGAATTCTTTTTCTAGTTCCAATCGTTGGTGATCTGTGTAAACTATTCTGTACTTATCTTTGGTTCTTGTCCTGCCTGCAAAAGAAAAAAGAAGGAGAAAAATCTTAAGAATGTGTTCTTATAATTTATATGTTTAGTCTGCAGATTAATGGTGAGAAAACTGCATCACAAAGATCAAAATATTTCCAAATGGATATTAACAAAAATTTATTAGTAAATAAATCCATGCAAAATTTTCATTCCTTCAAATTATTCATCACAAACAAAATAAAATAATACGCCTTAGCTTAAGCCAAGTAGACTGTAAAAAAAGAAGAAAGGAACTTATGTACTGATTTTTTTTATTTATCGCTGTAGGTGTTATACTAAATGTGAAAAAATTTCGACGGCTGCAATAATATTTAGAATTCATTGAAGTCATCTGCCATATAGGGGAAAAAAAGAAATCAGTCCTCTGCCCTTCCACTTTTTTTTTTTTTTAATTTTTTTTCTACACATTTATTTTTGTTCTCAAAATTGTAACATAAGCAAATTTATTGTATCCAAAATATGCATGATAGATGGGAAGAATGGTAAAGTTTCAGGTATCGGTTAGTCTAATAAGGAGCCTCTCATACAAGAAACAGAACATCTGTTTGAAACACATTTGGTTCCTTTTAAAGACGGAGCATAATCAATCAATTTATTTCTGTTGCTAATTATTTCATTTTATGTTTTTGCAAAATATGTATAAATTTTGTTGATAAACCCATTTTATTTGATATAACATAGTCATTCGCTCAGTGGCAATGTGAAGACAAGTAGCACCACGACCATTGTATGATTATTTCGTCTCCTATTGTCAATTTGTTTTAGCACCAGCAAATGGTGCCTGGCGCATGACCTAATTATTTTGCCTATATATCATATTAATGCTGATTACTTAATCCGAGAAACGAGCTGTATATTTTATTGTATGAATCAAATAACTTGTTACAATAATTTATTTTTAAAAAATTGAAATTGCTTACTACAATGACAGTATTGCTTTCAATCAATAGTATTTCCCTGTTATCCATTATTCGTAACTTGCAGAATATGTAATTTTGTAAGACAAACATCGATGATATCTGGAAATAGTTCGTAAGTTCTGGTAGTGACTTCATGAAGATATTTTTTACACTTATTATTGGGAGAAATTTATAAAACGTCTGACAATATATATCGCATAACTATTTAACACTGCTGAGAAATTGTATACTCCTCTTTTATGAAAATTATTGGATGGTAAAAAAGAAATGTTTATTCAAACTGGATTAAGAAAAAGCACTCAAATTAAGGAAAAGGATTGTCTGTAATTATTTGTTGTATCTAGATTTTTTATAATTTTTGGCAATAGTTATTTTTATGAACTTATTATTTTACTTTTTATTATTATTTTATTTAACTTTTTATTTATTTCTCTGCATTTCTATATTTGAATGCAAAAAAATTCATTAGCACAGTTAATTCGGATGGCAAGTTTCTTTTATAATATCTACAAAAAATTGACCGAGGAACTTTATCTTCATCAGATTTCATTATTTAGATGTGAATAAAATACCTAATTTCAATCTACCTTCTAGTTTCTCTTCTACTTGAATTCGATTTGTAGGTTTCATTAAATTTAATTCATTTTAAACTACGCTTTAAATGCGAAATCATATCAGTTTTAAAATGCAGGATACTCTTCTGTAGATAAGTTGTTGAACGAGCTTTTAATTAAAAGGTCTAATTAACTAAATAAAGACTGAAAATAAAAACGCAGTAAAAGCCAAATTGCAAATTTTACAAAAGAACGAAAATTTTTTATTTAAGCCTTTTTTTGACATTTATTACCTTTTCTAATGGTACTTACTGCTATTAATTTTTTTAAAAAATTCCTTTTATTACAATCTATTTCAAGTATAGAACTAAATTTGGTGAAAAAAAAATTATGCATAAAAAATCTTAATTCTAAATAAATGAAATAACTGTAAAAGATAACAATTAAAAATAAAAGATCTTGTAATGATCGTAATAGTCTGTGTATTTTCTGTAGGGGGTTCAAGGTCACATTTTTTACCTCGTTACTGGTACCAGATAACCAATAACGAGGAAGAAAATGCACAGACTATAAATGAAGCTATCTTAGAATCTGCAGTCTATTACGCTCTCAAAGTTTTTGACACATGCATATCAAATTTCGTTAAACTTTATTAAATTGTTTTTAAGATACCAAGTTTTTCCTGAACTAATCATAGTAAAATATTCATTCTTCAAAAAATGTACTTGCGAGTTAGTCTTGTAAATGTATTTAAAACAAATACTTTCTCGAAATTTTATTAACAGAATTATTGAAATAAGTAAACTAGCTCTGTAGGTAAAGAGATGAAACAAACATTTCAAATATTATTTAAATATTCATGTCCCTGCATTCTCCAGACACTCAATACGATATTTCCACTATTGCAAAGATCTACAAAGACCTGCGCCGGATATTTAGGGTATGTAAAATAGTTATATATGGTATTTTAGGTTGAAAATCTTGGTCTTGACTATGTTTGATGCTGAAAGAAAAATTCTTTTCTACTTCTTTCTATATTTTAGATTACAAATTTTCAATTATTAATAATATATCTTCACATCCACGCCTGCGGTGATTAGAAATGAGGAAATGATGACGCCTAGACCTTAGCTACCGTGGATCGCGAGGCGGCTCTTTTGTTTGCCGTTGGTGTGAGAACAGCTTCAAAAGCAGCCGAGAACCTGATATCGTGCTCCCTATCAGTGTACCCTCTCCTGTTTGAGGAGTTGACAATTGACGCCGACAACATGGATGGCGTGTTATGTGCCGCCGCAGATAATGCGTTTTCTCTAGATCCTGCCTGCAGTTGGTAACTCGATCCGTTAAATCAGAATCTTGTACGCTTTATATTGTAAAGTGCCAATTATTTTATTTAGTGATTTTAAGTCTCCATTTATAATCATGAAATTATTTAATTATACGTTCAATGTTAAAAAAAGAGGCAAAGTATTTTTCTTCAGGCTGCGAAAAGCAGTCCGGTGATTTCAAAGAAAATACGTCTTATTAAATATTAACCAACTAACCAATGTGCCTAACTATTAACCAATGTACCTAACCATTCATATTTAGTATTCAAATCAGTAATACAAATTAATTATTCAAATTCACCCAAAAAGTTGAATAATGGGGTTTTTAATGAATTTTCACACACAATAATATCAAGTTTTTTTTAATTGCGTTTGCTGCAGTATTATAAAAAATAAACAAGCATAATGAATTAAAACTATTAATCCTTTTGCAATAAAGGTATATTCAGATATTAAGATTTTAAAATCTGTTTTAAGTTTGGTGTTGGAAAATAGCAGGATAGGAAATTTATAAAAATAGTCTACTCAACTGTTCATTTGCTTCTTTTTCAAACTTTTTATACATAATACTTTTTTACTCGTAAAGTTTCTTTCTTTTTTTTTAAATTCTTGAATTAAAAATAATGTTATCCTTTTGCATATAAGTCAGATGACATTAAAAATTACATCAAAAAATATTCATGGCAATACATTACATTAAGATTAAAGTTTAAATATAATCAAAATTTTTATTTTGTATAATAAATGCAACACAACGTTACATAGAAGAAATATGTATCTTTATCTCATCAAAAAGGTATATATTTTTTATTTTTAAAACCAAATTTTATCATCATTTTATATATGCAGAGCTGCAAAATTTGATGTCATAAGATCGACCATTCATCTAAGGCTATTGGCTAAGAGAATGCTTAATCAATTGAGAATAAATACCGCTACTATGGTGTGAAATTTGAAGAAGGAGAGAACTCCTCTGGATTTTGTCAAAATTCGAAACATTCTAGTCCTTGAGGTATTTCAAAACTTGAATTCTTCTAATTATCGGTTTAATTTATACGATAGATAAACAAAAGGCAAATCCAATTTCAACAATTCGAATTCTGCGATATGAAAATTGAGGTAATGAAGGAAATGGATTATAGATTTTTGATGGCTTTTTGTAGGCTCTGCATGCCCAAACATTTCCTTCCTTTTTGTTAAACAGATGCTTAAAAATTTTTCCATCGCTCTTACAGTATCACATTTTTTTAAAAATTTTCTTTTAATGATTTACTGATCTTATTGTATTTTTAAATAACATTTCTTTAAAATACTTATTTGATTTCAAAACATATGTGATCCAAACAAGTTCTATTGTTTTCATAAGCATATTTAAACTCAGCTACTGAATCTTAAATAGTTTTCACTTTAGCCTTGAAATTCAAAATTTTAATGTATGAGTACAAGAGACACAATGTACTAAAAGTAGTCCTAATTAAAGGCTTATCTCAGAATCTGCAACTACAAGATCTTGCTCAGGATTCTTTGTCAAAGAAGGTTCTTGAACAAGGCAAACAATCATCCACTCTCTAAGAGTGAATAAAAATTAAACTCAAGGTAACTATATTTGGAGTCCATCCGATTATGTTGAATATTTTTCCGTCTAGTTGCTGCATATATTTTTATCAAATGCATTGATTAATCATTTCTCATGAAATCTCTTAATCGTGATGAACAGATATTTGAAACTTGGCAAATGTTTACCAAGTTTGGAGGTCATTCTTTAATAATGACTCTCCACACTCCTGTAACTACGTATTCAAATGCCTATTCTTAATTTTATCACCCTAATAAATATTAGTTGTTTTCCTAATCGAATATTATTTTAATATGGCAGAAATTTCCAAACTTATATTTTTAAACATTTGAATTATAATAAAGAAAATTGTGGGCATTGACCAAAGAGACATTATTTTTATTCTGAAAAATTCATCTAATCCCAGAGTATGACTTCAATTCCAGCTGCTGCAATCGCCAATTAGTATTTGGTATAAATGTAAACATAATTAAGGGCAAATGTTTAAAAGTGGATGTTTGATGGAATATTTCTCTCCTCATCTGTATATTGCTTGTTTCATAATAATTTCCTTTAGCAACTCGATCATGCTCCAGCATAAAAAGAAAAAAATTCAAATGCAGTTGATCATCGACCTTTAATAATTTGCATTCGAGGACTTTCTTCGCACAATTTGCCTCAACAAATTAAGTGGTAATCGAATGCCGAAGGCTAGAGGGACTTGCATTGTATAAGATTTTTTGCTTTACATCTAAAGATGTAACCAAAAAAATGTATTCTTTGTGGGATATTGCTGGTGAAGCTTGGGTAGGAAACACTAGTGTTTTCATATATATATATATATATAAACAAAAACAAAAAAACCAATAACGATTTTGATAGAATAAAATGGTTTCAAGACAAACAGAAATTTTTTTTTATTTAGATATAAGTAATATAAAAGTTGATTTATTTTACAAGGTTAATACTATCAATATATTAATTCGTGAAAATTAAAATATGAGTTATAATTAAAATGGATTCGATTTCGAGTATTATTTTTCAAAATTCAAAAGTTATATAAACATGTTAAATTGCCACAATAATCGTCATTTAATAGTTAAGATAATGTTATTAATATTATACACAAAGGCATTTATAGTTTGTAAACTTTCGATTTAACTTTCTATCTTTGATTAATAATCAAACCCGCTTGGCTTTAGTAATGATATTTTAGTTACAATAATTATGTTTTAAGACTAGCAAAGATGAGTAAATGTATGAATATATAAATATTTAACAACATTATTTTCGTTTTACATTTCTGTTGACTTGTATAGACAGCGAAAAAAATGTTTTAAATGTTTTATTGCGAAATCAAAGTGAAGAAAAATGTTCTTCAAACACTTTTTTTAGCGTGTTTTTTATCTCGGTGTTCTCAGTTTAGTAAAAAAAAAAAAACACATTAAGTAAATTTGGAACTAATTAATTAAGTAAAAGTAATTTACTATATTAGTATAAATTTTTAGATTCTGTCTGCTAAGAAATAAGAGAAGCAAACGAATTATGAATTCATAAAAATATCGTTTTCTCTTGTTTTATTAATTTATTTTAATACATCAGCTGCATTTCTACTCAACTCGTCTGCAGAAATTTCGAATTCTTTTATCTCCATATAGTTAGGGGGAAAAAAATAAAAAAACGAACAGTTTTTTATAACTATTTCTTTTCAGATTTATTGCGAATAATTTGTGAGAAAGATGAATGATATGAATACGCGGTACCATGATTCTTCATTTCAAGAATATTTAATGTAATTCACAGCGATTTGGTAACTTATAAATTTGCAAGACTGCAAAAGGTAAGAATTTTATTTCTTATAAAGTTGGGTCTCATTTAGAGTTCTAAAACAACCTGTCATTTTTATATATTTAAAAAAATATGTAACTTCTTCGCTGTTTGCATATGCTTTAAACAGTAATTCTAGATATTTTAATTGCATTTGCTTCAATTATTTTTTAAGTGAATGTAATAGAAATGAATTCATCTATTTATTACACATTGTTGAATAATTGTTAATACATTGTTGAATAATTGTGAGTTTTAGAGCATGGATTTGGGTTTTATCTGCTCCAATAAAATGCAATTATTTATTTATTTATTTGTACTTGTGATCACTTCTATAATATTTTTTTTATTTTTATTATAACCGATGTGGATGGGAATCTTATTTTGATAAAATTCTTTGGTGCTCTTACATTCAACAGAAATTTAATTCTAATAAATTTAAAGCTTTGGCATCAGACAATGGATCAATGTGATTACTCTCTAGTATGAAATATTTTCATATAATAAACTCTTCTTAAATTTAATTTGAGATGAAGCTGCTCTTAAATGAAATCATTCCTTGATTTCTGCTCAAATTTCTATTTTGTATATTTTGTAAAAAGAAAAAAAAAAAAAAAATGCAACGGAGTAAAATACAAATTAATCGTTTGCTAAAACAATGTATAGGTAGTTATGCAAAAAAAAAGTCAAATTAAAAAGCGAGTTAAAATTAGTTCATTGTTTTTTATCAATCAAATATATAATTAATTTGAGGAGCGCCTTACGAATTAGAATTGTAGAGTTCTAAGACATTTCGTTTGGTTCGTTGGAGGAAATGAATATCGTTTTAGATTTTATTTGTCTAGACTACATAATTTTTCAATAAAACTCAGCTGTTCGAGATTGCTTAGTTTTCGAAAGTAGATCAAATTATTAATTTCAATGCTAGATTTTTTTTTCTTTTAATAAAATACATATTGCATTTTAACGTGCCAGGTATTTAAGATTCAAAATACAATTCCTAAGATTTAAGATGTTAGTGGAATCTGGACATTTAAATTTTTGTGAGAATTTAAGCCAGTTGTAAGAAAATAGAGCAGAAAATAATTAGAAAGCATACAGTTTACATGATGACCAGCATCACAAATAACTTTTTACTTACTTCGACTTAATTTATTTGCTAAATTACATTACTTTTTCTGGTAAAAGAAATTATTTCGGAAGATTTTTGTAAAATTTAATGTTGATAATCCAGTAGAAAATAGCGCCCAAAATATGATATCAGAAAATTAAATGTACTTTTATTAAATATACCTCTGTTCAATCCTAATTCCAAACTCATTTTTCTTTCAGCGCATTTAATCGAGAACTCCTATTTAACACACTCAAAAAATACTTTTTAAACACTGCCCGGTTCGCAATTATTTTCTGTAAACCCATTTAAACTGTCAATTCGAAATATAACGGCACTTATTTTCCCCAAACAACCACGACATGTGGGTACGATATTCAAATCTTCTCAACATAACAAGTGAATGAGGGGAAAAAAATGAATAAATAAAAGAGCTCTCATTTAAAAGACCATTCCGGACCGAATGGAAAATGTATTATTAAGAACGATTTCCCGCTGAATGGTCGATTATCGCCGGAATGGTGTAACGAGTCCCCGCGGCCCTCCCATTCGTTTCACGGCGAGTCGAACGACCGTGCGGCCGTCCCCGCGGTCGTTCATCATGGACCGGTATATTCCCTTCGGTTGGCCCAGAAATGCGTAAGCGAGGATTTCTGTTATGGTTTGTAAGTGGCACGGGAATACGTGTTGCCCCATCCGGAGAATTGAACTTTTTTTCTTTTTCTTTTTGTGGCACCTCTATTCGCCTTGTCTTCATTATTTTTCTTTCAGAGATGTTGTTATTCAAGTTCAACGATTCTGGAAAGCTTCTGCTGAAAGTGATTCTGTATATTTTAGGAATCGGATACCGAAATGAACGTGTAAATTTTATTTCGTATTAAGTGGTATAAATATTTAGTTTGAAGTTTTTAAAACACATATTTATCTTGTAACTGTTTGTACTTAATTTTATAAGCATATAGGGTTATTCAAAAGAATTTAATTCGTAAGTATGCTGAAAGTTTTAAAAATGGACAAGCTTGATGGTTTTTAATACAAGGATTTTCCGTCTGACGTTATAAATATTTATTGCTTATAAAAATATTTATTTAAGCAATGAAACAAGTTTTTTATTGGTCTGAAAACAACGTTTTGGTTCTATGTTGCTATTTCATTGAAATATTCCAAGCTTCTCTTTGTTGTATATTTAGTTTTTAGTATTGAGAAGTTTTTTTATTTCTCTTTAGGATGTGAGGTATTCATATTAATTTTATTGAAAGAAGGTTGCATTTTTGATATTTTTATACATAGAATGGTATTTAATTAAATTTTCAAGGAGTCTGCTTCCCCCCCCCCTTTATTTCTTGTTATTATTCAAGATTTAATGCAATTGTACTTATTCACTATTTATAGTTTATGCACTTGTCTGTTTTATGGTTGTGCAACAAATCTATATTTATAATCACTAATTGTTCGTTTTAAACACTAATTATTTGTTCAATATTCTACTAGGCTCCATAAAAAAGAAATGTGTCAATATTTTTAATAAGAAAGTATTTAGAATGTTAATAAAATATTCATATGGTGAAGAAATTTCAGAAAATTTTCAATTCATGAAATTGAATATTTTAGAAAATTTACAAATAAAGGACGAAATTCGATCAAATAGGTTCTGGATATAATAGATAGTTGCCATATACATTCATAAAATAATTAAAGAGACTAAGATTCCTTGAAAATCTCTTTGAAACGTATTATAAAAATTGCAAAGCAACATGTTTTATTCCGTAATTTGCAGTTCAGTACCGCTTATTTATTTTCAAGAATAATGTCTGACGATCGGAATACCAATGAAAGGAATCTCTTTCTGTTTACTCAGTCCGCTTAGTTGTTTTTATTTATTTACGAAATTCGTTGATTTGTACTGATGTATATATAACTTTTTATGTATTACAAAGTGAGATATTAATTCGATCATTTAAGAAAATCGGCAGTGAAATCGATTTGTTTATTACCGAAGGCGTATTATTACATATTTTCATGCTGCAATATCCGGGGAAAGAGACTGTACACATGTACAGCAATTAAGAACTAAAATTCTGACATCTTTAAAATGTTTTACATACTTCATTAAAATTCGATAATTCCATTATTTTTAATATTTTATTTACAATATAAATAAATAAGGCCATCATTTTATCCTATCATTTTTTTAAAACAGTCTTTGATATTTAGTTAGATGCTCAAACACTTTGAGTAAAAAAATGGAAGCGGTGAATTAATAAAAATATTTCATTCTTACACTTTCCTTTCTTTCTAAATGATTAAGCAAGAAAAAATCGAATTTACTTAATTTAAAACTTTAATAAAATTACTTATTCAGAAAAAATTAGTTAATTGTAAAGAATATATAGTTAACCGAAGAATGAGATATTTTATAAGTTTTATACGATTTGATTAATTATAAGATTATTTTATATTACCATCAGAATGCTTTTTATTAATACTTGCCGTTCCATCGGACTCTATCCATATTTAATGGACGCTCTTGCAATTTTTTACTACAGTGGTTTCAAATATTACCCTTTCACTTTTTTTTAGAAAATGCATCAAAGGATAAGGCCTTGTATTTGTACATGTATACCTATAAAATCTCAAAATATCCTGAATTATCACAAGTATCCTTCTTCTGCTATTTTATGTTGTGATTGACAATTAAAATTTATAACCCGAAAGGCAGGTTACATCAAATAGGAAATTAAGAATAGTTTTTCATTCAAGTAAATTTGGTGTTGAATAGTTTTAGTTTCTATTGAAATTCGATTCATTGAATTTCTGTAGTGAAAATCATAGCATATTTCAACTTTTGAACATATTATCTTTTATCATTAATTTTGTTCCGATAATTTCTTATAAGAGCAAAATACATTTAACAATAAAACAGCTTAAAACCAGGCATTTAAAAGCATCTTGTTATGATGAATATTTTACTTACTTGTTACTACGATTAATTATAATTATTGCTGAATACAGCGACAATTAGTATTATATGAAATATTCTTAATAATTCTGTCCTAAAGAATAATGAGCTAGACAAAGAAAAGAACAATAAGCAAGAACACCAAGAATTGAGAGAAATTTGTTAAGATAAAACTGGTTTATTTGAAACTCAGACATAAAAGGAAAATCATATTGAATACCTATAAATAAATAAGAACAACTTAATTGAGTGATTCATAATCAAGTGAGGCATTTCAAATATTTTAGGTCAATTTGATTTTGGATTGAATTGCGCAACTTCATACGAAGTAAGAACATAACTTTGAAATGTGACATAAGATAAGTTGTAGTTGTATGACATATATTATTTAATATATGACTGCGAACAGCACGCGAATTGATTCTGTTGTAATACAAAAGTAATCGAAGCATATAGTAAAAGCTGGTGATATAAGATTGCCATGGATCTCTCCGAGATTCAATGTTGTGTTTTAGAACATTTGTGAAGAAAAATAATTTTGTTTTCCTATTTAAGAAAATTTAAAGCAAAACCAAACTTTTCTGCTACAAACTACACACTCGCCCTTAGGTTTTTAAAAGCAGGAATACTTTAAGAATTCAATTAAAAACTGAACAACAACAAAATAAAAACTTAAGCAAAATAGACATTACCGATAGCAGTATCAATGTGGAAAAAATATAGTTGAAATAATAGCATTAAATGAATATTGAAGAAATTATCATACATTCATTTTTTTAAAATGCATATGTCAAAAATACACAATTCTGCTTTAAAAAAACTGCAATTCTGCTTTACAAACTGGCTCTGCTTTAACAAGCTGCAATTCGGCTTTACAAACTGGCTCTGCTTTAAAAAACTGCATTTCTGCTTTACATACTGGCTCTGTTTTAAAAAACTGCATACTTCATAAATAATATCTAAGGGTTATGAAGAAAATAAAATGTTCACTAGTTTCAAATACATTTTGTACATATTAAATTTCAACAATTACAAATTAGAGTAGTAATTTTTTATAAAATATAATATTCTTGTAATAGTTCTAATAAGATAAAGAATAATGAAATTAGTTAAAATACTTTGCAATATTTATACTATGTTTAGTATTGAGGCTTTTTAAATTATTTTAGCAGTTGATGACTTATTGGTGAAACTTTTATTCTTTAATTCATAGAAATTCATGATATCACTAAAAAAAGACTTCTGTAGTTAAAATGGCGAACATTAATATAACTAAAAGCATATGCTCATGATTATAAGTTTAGCAAAAATTTAATTGCTTTAATGATTTACATTATTACGAATATGAAGCTAAAAAAATTATTTGAACAGTGCATGATGAAATACTCTACTCTCTTATATGTGTTTCTTCTTTCTGAAATGAAAGTTTGCATACTAATGTTTTAAGAACCTTACGATTACTGATTTTATTCTAAAATAAAGAAAAAAAATTTATTTTACTTGAAAGAAAAAGAGTAGTATGATATCTATCTATTCAACGTATGAATTGTTGTACTTAAGAAATATTCATCAGAATAAGAAATATTTAGTGGAATGATTACAATAAACTCAAGAACAGTATTCGATAAAATATTTCTTATTTTAATAAAGAATAAAGAAGCATGTCTATTTTCATTTAATGCTTCCTTAATATTAAATAATTTACATTTGGTAATTTTAGATTTGTATATAATTTATATAAAATGCATTTAATAATATCTCTCTTGATTAGAATCACATATCTTATTTAACATCTAGTAACTGATATTAAAAAAGATTGTTTATATTCCAGCTTTGAAAAACACACACACAAAACACACACAAACAAACAATAATTTTCCAAAGATAAAAGAATATGCTATTAGTATTTCAAGAAAACTTATAATTAATAATCAAATCAATAAATTACTTAAACATTTTAATACATGTTTATGATTTCATATAGGAAAAATAAATTTTCATAGAAGAAAAATAAAATAATCTAATTTTATACAGTTAAAAAAATATACGGTAAACACTTACCTATGCTAAAATCATATCGTTCTCTTTTCATAAAGTGTTCATGTTTGTGATATTAATCATTTAAAGTGATTTTTCGATTATCTTGGCATTTGTTCACCTGAATGAGAAAGGATGAACCTTTTCACGTTTAAAACAAAGCCATTATGGGTCAGTTTAAAGGGATGAAAGTACACGTGCATTATAAAAAAAATCACTAAATAAGAATTAGGACTAACCTGAACGGGTATAATTGCAATCATTTACTTCATTTTGAGTTTCACCTAAAGTACAAAAATTTAATGAAAAATGCATATTAAAAAAACTTAGTATATATCAGTACTTCATTTTGAATTTCATCTAAAGCACAAAAATTTAATGAAAAATGTATATTAAAATCAATTTAGTATATACAATTACAAATTGACTGAATTTTTAAGAAACTCAGTATACTCCAATTAGTTTGCCGAGAAAGTACCTCAATGGTAATTTTTTTTAAATTTAATGTAATAAACTAGCTGCAAAACAAAAACTTTAAGGATCATTCTTTATTTATTTGCAATATACAAAAATTATTTTCCTCACGACAAATTTTTGAAGTATACTGTGGTTATTGTAAACTTTATACCAATGTAAACTAATATATTGTAAATATTCTAAACTAATATAACATAACATTTGACATAAATTATGCTGAAATGCTTCAGATTTAGTGTGCAAATCAGTTTTGACAGTATTAGAATGCAAAAATATTGGTCTCCAGTTTTGCTTTTGTATTTCACAAGGATCTTTGTATAGCCCTACCCCCAACTTTCGAGTCCAAAGAAACGTTAAGCTAATATATTGACATACAAGCTCGAATTTAATCTTAAAAAAGAGTGCAAATATTCATACATCATTTCTATCTTGAATACTTTTTATATCCACGACTCCCCTCTGACAAAGATGGCTTGCAAAGACTACCAATTATATATGCATTCTGGAGGAATAGAAATGAAGTTTGACGATTCACTACTATTGATGTTCATAAATGAATTTTACTTCGATAATGGTACAGTGATCATTTTCCTACTGCGTGAAGAAAGCTGTACAGGAATTTAGTTTCTGATGCAGGTGATAAAGAAAAATTGAATTTAAGAGTGTGTGTTTTTTTCTGTCCTTTTATTTCAAAATGAGATAGCTGGAACGAAACTTAATTTTTTCCTTCTTTGGCTTTGTCTGCCCCTTCGTCGTGCAGAAGTCCCTATGCATAAACCCTCAAATGAAAACTATTATTATTATTATTATTAAAATCGAAGTAAATCAAGGGATGTCCAAATAACAGAAAAAAATGCATTGCCAAATACTTTTTTTTTTTTAATTTGGAAATAAATTTTAGCAATAACCTATCTAACTGGTTGTGAATCAGAGTTAATATAAAATAATAAAAACTTATCGCTAGAAATAGCATAAAGAAATAAGTAGAATGGAAAGTTTATGATACCATTACTTTTTTTTATTTTTATTCTTGCTGCACTTTATTCGCACATTAATAAATCAGTCAATTTAAGTACTTAAAAAAACTGTTTTAGTTGCCAGGCTCCAGTCTGAACGTTAGGATTTCGCATCCGATAATAATGCAAACCAAAATGAAGGGGGCATTTTTAACTCTACGCAACATTATAGATAGAGATGGATAATAATAGAGACACTAATAGATAATAGAGACACTAATGATAGAAAATTGTCAATATGTAGATTTTCTCCTTTTTATTCATATATTTGTTTTATATTTCTCATTTGGCACTATTCGCATTCTTTTTCTTTATTCTGTTACTATTAAACTATCGGTATTTTACTTCGTTTTATTTTGCATTGTTATTATTATCAATTTATTTTATTTTCATATTATTGTTTCCTTTGCATATATGTACATATGTAAAACAAGAACATTTTTTGTTTTGGTTTTTCCTTAAAGAGGAAATATGTTTGGAAATCTTTAAATAGTAGTCTTTTATTTGTTCATGGATTTTACGGGAAAAGAAGATTTTAGGATGAATTTAAAAGGTTATCTCTTCCAATCATGTACAAACACCAGCGTAGCCAGCACAGTATTCAGAAATTATTAAAATAGAAGCGTGGGAAAGCATTTTGAACCTTATAGTTTCAGAAGGCAAGCAACATCTTGGGTTCGGTACAGATTAGATTCAGCGTAGGAAATATAGACAAGCTCCTCCGCACATTGCAAAATTAGTGATGCAACTGTTCAACAGGCATTTTGTAAATGACAGAATTGTCAACCGTCATTTCTTGGTCTTCTAGATCACCGGACCCCAGTCTTTGAGACTCCTGGCTGTGAGGTTATCTTAAAAAATACTGTGCTTAGTGACCTATTTGCAAATTTAGTTGAATAGAAGACATGGATTACGCAACACTTTCATAACGTGGCCCCTGAGACACTCCGGTCTGTTGTGGACCATATTATTTATCGGTTTCAACTTGATGGACAGCATATTGAATATGCCTTGTGCAAGTCTAACAATAATTGATAAACGTTTTAATTGTAACTTTTTTTAGCCTAAAGATATTTAAAAACCGATTTTTCCATCCAATATGGTACGGACCTTGCCTTGGCTTTCTAATCACAGTGCCAACTAAAAATAATAAATAATAAATTATGCTTGAAATTTATAAATTCACTCGTCCTTTGTTCATTTCTAAATTTTAATGTTCCTCGTACTTGACCAAACTTTAACATCCACCGAACAGGAAATTGTGTTAATATTCAATTTTTTACTAACTTATTTTGTTTGTAATTAGGCTAAATTTATTTTTTGTGGTAGATCAGTTCCCCATTACTTAATATTTACATTTTTATGCTAAATGGGCTCGATCGAACTTTCAATGCTGATTACATTTTCATGACCATCGAAATTTAACCCAGTAATTTTAATCCTAATTTTTGTAATTATATTTAAAGATTATTTTTATTTAGTAGGTTAGAGGGTTCTCGCATGATTTGATAACTATATAAATTTTATGCTCATTAGACTTGATTGAATAACCACTGAGAATCAATCGGGGCAATTTTTCGGGAAGGGAAATAATTGTTGATTAAATAATAATAATCTATTATTCGGGTTTATTTCAGATTGTGTTTAAGTAGAATATAGCAGATTGCGACGTGTTTCTCTTTCCTTCTCTCTTTCCAAATTCTATATATTTGTAAAGTATGTTCTCTTACATTTTCAAGTATATATAATTTTTCAAGTTACATACCTTTATAAAACTTCATTTCGATTTCAAAATAAATTGTTTATTTCAATGCAAGATGAAAATCATTTTAAATAGTAGATAGGTTCACCTGTCACTGATAACCATCTAATCGAATCGAACCGCTGATCGAATTTGATCTAACTTTTGATGCTGTTAGAACCTTCATGACAATTTACGGTAAATCTTGGTATTAGTTCCAGATTTGATTCGAAAACATGACAAGGAAATCGGTTTCGTGGTGATTAAATTGGCTATATTGATAAGAATAAATTTTGGCGGAATGAAGATGTTTATCGCTTGGATTCATTTCAAGTTATATTGCAACATGTATTGCGTTTTTACATTATTGTGGGAAAAAATGTTTAGTACATTTCCCTCCCTTTTTTATCATATGCTTTTCTTTTTATTTAAATATGCAATCTTCAAAATTATTTCTTTAAAAAAAAAGCACATTTTAAATCCCTAATATTTTTGCTAAGTTATCTTATTTTGTTTTTAAGATAAAAGATTATTTTTAGTGTTTCAATCTATAAATGTATTTTATATGATTTTTAATACATTAATTTTCAGTTTGATATTTCGAATTTCACAATATACCTAAATATTGATAGAATAACTGGGAATTGTGTTAGCATTTTGCTTCGATTCGATCTCCCATAAATGCATTTACCCTCCGCTGGAATTGTTATTCATATTTTACACATTTCGAAATTACTATTTTTTAAATTATATTCAAGTCTATTTAATAGTAATAATCTAATCTACAAATTAAATTAAATTTCTAATTGTATAATCAAATCAAATTTCCTCCTTAACACATTTGAAATCAAAAGAAAGATTTATCTTATTTATAAGCTGAATTAATTTTTCATGATAAATTTTGGATCTCAAATACGGGATTTAATAGGAAAAACTTAATTTAGTGTGATAAAAGTATTATTATATTGTTATTGTTTTCTTTTGTTAAGGATGAAAGAAATTGACATTAAAAAAATCGGCAGTAAAGTTGTTAAAGTTTTAAAAATACTTTATTGTTAAAGAAATGAAATGTTATGGTATATTGCGAAACTTATATGATATTGCTAAGCAAAACAACTCTTTCCGCACTCAGTTAAAGAGATTTTAATGTTATTTTAAATAAATGTTGATTTATCAAGACAGTAAGCTTCGTACATCACCCAGCCCTACTCTTAATAACAATTTCACTGTACTCATGTCTAGATAGTATATTCTGCAGATTTTCTCATGGTTAGTTATATTGTTTTCAAATGGCTAGGAAACAATCTATATAATGAATCATAATTTTTTTTTATTTTATTTATTTCTATTTCAGTGTGAAGTACGTATTAGGATGTCAGTTATAAAGTAGAATCGATTCACGTGACCTGAGACCACATACCGAATATGTGTGGTCTTACAGTGTAGTGTTACGTCACATTATTTTTTCCTCCCACAAATGATTCATAGCATTTCTAATTAAGCGCGGCCTGAAATTGAAGAAAAACTCTTTCAAAATAGACTTCTGATTAATAGAAAAATTCTTGTAGTTATTTTCCGACAAACCTATTTTTTAAAAAATAACAAGGTCAAAATTTTACTTTTAACTTTATTAAGCTGACACAACTTTCAACAATTCATTTTATAGGGTCTTTTTAACGCCTACAACTGTTTAGCTTAAACTTTTCGTCTTCGATTAATAAATTCTTCTAGTAGTTTAAATATAAGTAATCGGTTTCTCAGCTTTTTATTTCTTATAAAGTAAGATATCTTGGTTCAAACTTAGGAACCTGTTTTGGACAGTCACCTCAACAAAATAAATAAATAACACTTTTATGCATTATCTTCCATGTAGAAGTGCAATTCGACTGGATTATTAACATGAGGAGTACTATATACTATCTCATTTTTCCTCCAATGGATGGCAGAAAGAATTATAAATGGAAAAATCAGTGGATCGCGAAAACAACTGGTAATAAGTAATATCTGCAATTCATCGCTTTTTCATACTTAAAAATTTTTTTTATCTTGCAATTATTTCTCCATTAATATATACTAAAAGTATAAGGAAAAAACCTAAAAGTATAAGGATGATTATCATTCTGTTAAATAAATAAATAAAAACGTCTCATCGTTTCTTATCTCCACCATTAATATAAAGTGAATTTTATATGGAAAAACACTGCTTGTTTGGTGTAAAATTAGCGGTAGATTATTTTATTTCATTAATACCAGTGGGAATGATTTCTTCAACCTTTTCTCATGTTCTTTTTAACCCTATGAGAACCGACTCTCCCTAAACCATCCTCCTCGACAGAAAGGTGACAGAAGCGTTTCCGGGTAAATAGTTGAATTTTAGACAATTTGCGACCAGTCGCGTACATGTTCTCTATGGGGTCCCTGATAGTGATTGATGTGCGTTTCTACCATTCTATGAGAACGAAGAAAAGAGACGACCGAAGACGATAACTAAAGAGATGAAAACATTAGTATGATTAAAGGGAACTAAAGTCATTTTTTTTTAAGCTCGATCTTTCATCTTTATTTATTTTTACTGGCATTGATTATTCTGTTTCCCGCGCCTGAAATATCTTTGCTCATATATTTTTTTCCCCTTTTTCGTCAATTACTAATCAATTTTTTAATTTAAAATGGCCATTTCCCCCCCCCCCCGATTATTGTTTGTCTTCGCGATTTGCACATTTTATAGATATACGATGATAGTTAATTACATTTAAAATCAATTGTTAATTAAATATCGGGAGGAAGTAAAATTTTATTTTTTGGAAAACCTTTTTATGGGAATAGCTGAAAAATTAGAAGCCGGTTGTGAAATGATAGAGGACAAGTACAGATAAACATACCATAAATTATCTTATTTATCAAAAATCTCCTAATGATATCTTTGCAACTGCAGAACCATCGTACAATGCGTATCGATTTGTATAATACTTATTTAGCATCCCACATAATTTAATGAGAAAATTGTGGGGTATGCATAAGTATCGGAAATATTCTGTGGATTCTCATTGAATCAAAATGACGAAAAATTCCAAAATAAAAGATGTCGTTCTAATTAGGCAGAAGATAAAATATAAGATGTTTCATGGAAACAATTTTAAAAATTTATAATAAAAGAAATAATGCTCGGAAAAATTTTCGGTGTCCGCGAATATGATTAGAGGGACATTATATTTTCTCTCGTATGTTAAAGAAAAAGTAATTCCAAAAGTAACCGAAAAAGGGCATTCACACTTCATGTTGAGATGTTTAATACAAATTAAGCAAACGCAGACAATGAAACAGATCACAATAATATGACACTGTGCATTTATTTTAAAGTAATAGATGCTCAACATGACCACCACCTCATACCATGAGATAAGTGAAGCACTTCACCAACGCTGAGTAAAGTCTGTTGGTATGGATGTCATTGAATGGCATCCTTTAGTACTTCCGAGGTCAAATTTGGTAATCATGAGATCAATTTAAACTCATAACCTCAAATTATCACGTGCCTCCAATAAAACTTCCAACAGGAATGTCTCACTTTCCTAGTCCAGCAGGCAGCTTGTAGATAACGACAGGTAATGCATGTTTTTCCTGCAATGTAGGCAAAACGTGGTGACGCAAGAGAATTTTGCAATGACTATACAGGTTTTCCAGCTGGTTACAGGACAGCGTTTTTCAAAAAAGAAATGAAAGATGCAGTGAAACTATACTAAATAGTCACTTGAGCAATGTGATGGCTTGGTCAGATAATCACGAGGTTTGACATCTCTCAGATATAACTGTTTTGTATTGACATCATAATGTAATGAAAAGTGGGTTCAACCGTCCTCACGACATTCAGCAATCATTATAGGTCACTTTCCCTTTTGAAATTTGCATTAATTTATGGCGCATTCTATAAGGTAATTTCTGATACAACCTTTCTATTCCACCAACACACCTTGCAGTGGCCACAATTTCATTCAGTTTTAAAATGTAATTTTGATATCACGATGATGGCAAATATTGTTAATTTATTTTAGAATCCAATACGGCCTGAAGTTGGCCAGTTGGAATAACATGTCCACTTAAACTATTAACGCTCCGCGCTTTACTTAAAAATTTTTTCGAAATAAAACCAATAGTTTAGCC
The DNA here is from genome assembly GCF_947563725.1 of Argiope bruennichi. Taxonomy (NCBI): domain Eukaryota; kingdom Metazoa; phylum Arthropoda; class Arachnida; order Araneae; family Araneidae; genus Argiope; species Argiope bruennichi. Next base: position 67,646,543 of record NC_079154.1, read on the forward strand.
CGTAAACATTTTACATTAACAGTAAGTGACAATTAATAGATGATGATTATATGCTGATTTCGCAATCCATTATACTAAACATTATACCATCTCTTTGTTCTATATGTCTATAATCATGGCTTGTAATTCAGCATTTAACGATAATGTGTGATTTTGGCCAAATGACTTCCCTCATGCGTTTTATTGCTAATATTATTCTTTTAATAATGAATTACAATTTCAAATAGATCCACTAAATAAATTCTTATGAATTTTTAAAATGGAAATATTATTACATTTATACCATATAGTTAGCAGATAATTGATTTTCAAAAAGTAAAGATAATTTTTTCTTTCTAGAACTATTAAACACTAGAAAATCTATTTTACAAAAATAAAACCTAAGGATGATGAAATTAAAAAAGGTCAGTGATCAATCCCTCAGGTACGGTTTGCACATGCATGCAACTGAAGCCTTAAGTGACACAAAATGCCGGATAGGTGATAAGCAGCTTGAAGTAGTTGGATATTGTATATGTAATTCCTGGGGCACAGAAGTGTCGTATAAGGCATTAACGACACTTCTGATTAATATAGCCCTCAGAGCTCTCTGAAAAATCAGGATAAAATAGAAGCTATATGTTTATTACTCGTTTGCTACCAGTGTGTTTCAACCGCTAATAACTTCTCAAATATTTTATCACTAAAGGTTAGTCTGATACACACTGAACATGCGTTTTGGGTTTAAAGTAATTATAAAAAGAAAAGAGTGGGAAGAAAGTAAAACTATAATAGAAAATTAAGTTCGAATTTTGAGAACTAATTTTCTATTCCGTTTGGAAGAGGTGAAAGTTTGATATATTTTGCTATTGAAATATTTCTTGTTATATTCGTTTTCATATCTATTTTTTTATGTCGGCAAATTTTTAATTTATGTATAATTTTTTTAAAAATAAAAATGAAATGGAAAGCGCTTTAAAACCCACTTCTTAAAGTTTACAATATCCAAGTTTTGCATGTACTTTTACAAACATGTACTTGTGTTTCTAAGCACTTGACTTCAGAAAAGGAAGTAGTTCGTCCTCTTTTCCTTTGTAACACTAGTTCCCTGGAGCAATTTCGAAAAGTTGTGGGAGAAAATTTTTTCCCGAGAAACAGACCTCCAAGGTTGAAGGGGACTTGCTTCCTGCTACATCAAACAAAGGATACACAAGCAGCCGTTGTCGATGGTCAAAGAGATAAAAGAAATCTATCAGTTTTTAGAAAGTTTGAGTTTCCCACTTTAACTTAGTGGGAATTTAATTCAAAATGCTCTGTACAGAAAGACTGAAATAGGCAATAAAAGATTATTGTATTGTATTTCTTAGAGAAGTTTTATTTAGTTGGTCCATTTTTTTATATTGATTTCGCGCTAAAAATCTAATAATAGAAAAAAAATATTAATTTTAATTTTTACCCAAATTCCAGCAAATTCAGTTCCAAAAGTTAAAATTACTATTGAGCGTACTCTCTTAAGTATGTACAGAGTGAAGATAGGATTTTTTTTTCCCATCCTAAAAAACTAAAGTCTATTCAAACCAAAATGAAGATTCTGTTATCAATATATCGATGAAATAATAATAATTTTAGAAGGGAAGCAAAAAAAGCAAACGTACGTATTACATTATTTGTAATCTAAGAACTGTAATGTAGTCAATTCATACTCAAGTGGAATTCATTCACTGATAATTATGGAATCCACTACACATCTTGAATGGGAGGAAAAAAAAACAGCTATACTTATTCCTTCAAAACTGTTCTGCATACTCCCTAAAAAGATGTTATTCCCTACCCGCATAAATATTGAAGTTCTTGAGAAAAACCGAGAAGATCACGAGCGCGCAAATTTTTATTTTCATGAACGTTTTGTGCATTTTATTATAATGAAGAAAACCGAGTATGCAGTTAGTAAACTTTTTTTGACTGACTGAAATCAAAATTTGACAGAAAACTACAATTTCAGCAAAAAGATTACATCTCAAATTTCATTTATGTAAGGTATTGCGGTTATTGTACTGATATGTACATTAGTATACAAGCAGACAGGCGATCAACTCTTTGACGGATTTAAATTAAATATAGATCTGCTTTTTAGATAATAAAATTGTGTTTCCAATTTTACCCATTTAACTTTTTACTTTTAGAGGCTATCATATTCATTTGCATTCGGGCAGATAAACAGAAATTTTTTTGAATATATTTCTTACAAAATTTGCTAGAAATTTACAATTTTTTCCTAAAGAGCGGATACTGAATTTCATTTATCTTGCTCAATGCTTTTTTTCAGTTATCATGTTTATAAGTGGACGATCGGATTGAAAAATGTATAAAATATGGAAAAATGTCAAAGTTTCGATTCCGACTTCAGCTATTTTGACCGAATCGGAATAGGGAAATAACTTTTATTCCTTCAAATTTAATATCATTTTTTCTCATATTAAAAAAAATTCGCCAGGAAACGAAAAAAATTAAATTCAAAGCTATTTCTGTTGATAAATACACTAACCCAAAAAATCCCAAATGGATTTATGTTTCTGTTAATTGCAAACAGAATGGATCTTTTCTTATTTACAAACATATCTTACTATTTATTTTTCAATATATATCTTACTATTATCTTATATATCAATATATATCTTACTATTTCAAACATATCTTACTATTTATTTATACAAACTATTTTTATTTGACCTGATTTTAAATAAAATTCCAGAATTCATTCAAAGGATGAAAGTACAACTTAACTCTTTGGTAAGTGCTGAGGAGATAACTGGATGAGAGAGATACTGTATATCATGATTCAAAAGAAAATGCAGCAGCGCTTTCAAGAAATTACCTCTACTAACTTTCGGAGTAAAAAGAAATAATTAATTTAATTTAATTATCAATTAATCTGATTTTATACATTTATGTATTAGAAAAATAATTATTATATGTGAAAAAGGAATATGTGTATTATTTGGAATCAAAAGCCTGATTCCATACTTTTTTTATGCCTTCTTTTAAATACGAGATGAACGTATGTTTATTCTTAACTAACATTTAAATTTGGACAATTCTTCCAAAGTCAAAACTATTTTTTGAATAGAACTTTTATGTGGAAGTTTATCATACTTCTCAAAATCTAACTGTATCTTCATTTTAAAAAACGCCGAAATATTATAAAATTAAGAGCATTTAATCTTTTGATTCCAACCAAAATTTACCAAAAAAAAAAAAAAAAAAAAAACAATTTTTTCTTTAACCGTATTTTAAAAAGGGTTTTTTTCAGTGACTAAAAAAACAATGTAAAATATCGAAATTAATTTTATTTCTGGAATGTTAAAATATATTGTATATTTTAAAAGCCGAGATTAAAATGCAAAGCTCATCAAATTCTGGTCTAAGTTTCTTAAGTTTCAATATTTATAACAAACATAAGCTCAAAAATGATTTTGCTGTGATGTTCAATTAATACTTTCAATATAAATGTATGGATCAGTTAATTGTATTTTTATATGTTTAATATAATGTTGGAAAGGTCACTAATTCTAAGGGGTGCGTACTTAAGTGAAAAAAAAAAGCAACCCTTCGTCGGAAGTGAAAAACATTTCTGTCAGTTTTCGAACAGAATTATTTTAGGTAAAACCCATACCACTTTTAAGATAGGAAAGAGACATCCATATACGTGAGAGAAGAAACTAACAAAAGCAGTAGCGAAGTGAAAAAGAGGGGAGTGTCTTTTACATTGATCCTTTTGTCCAATTTCACGCCATAAGGGCACCCCTCGATCACTGTTTGTGGAAGGCTACCACCCATGGAGTATATTTTACGATACCGACAGAGACGCGCCTTGACAAAAGGGCTGTTATGTCATAGGTCGTAATGTCGTAGAGACCGAAAGTGAAACCTTTCCGAAGAATGGAATGAGATAGGGGATTGTTATCCAGAAATAGCCACACATGGCTATTAAATTCTATCTCTCTTTAATAATGTACATTTAATTAAAAATAACAGCACTAGTTTTTACCATTCAAATAAATATTACACCTTTTTTTTTACCAACTTATCATTCATTCATCAATAATAATAAGTAAAAATTTGATTGAAAAACTAATAGCAATTGAATAAGTATCCAAATATTTTAAATTAATGTTAAAGTAATGGAACTTAACTGTTTAAGCAGTCTATGTAGATATAAAATAGGAAATTTAATTGTTTTATTTAAAAGCATGATAATTTTGTGAAAGTTCAAAAATTCACTACTAGGATAACATGTTTATTCAATTTGTGTCGAAGCGCAAAACTTTTGTAGACGTCAAAGTTAAGATTCTTTTCATGCTTCGTGCCAATTATTTTTTTAAATATGGGTATAAGGCAGATAAGAATCACTTATGGATCTGTAAGCGATTTTAATAAGAAAGAAGTATTAAAAAAACTCTTCCATGGATAGATGCTGGGTCGGATTAAGTACTGAAAAAGTGTAGAATCGGTTCCCGCCAGGAGACTTGAGCTAAAGAAGTAAGCTTCGAAAGAATATTTTTAAAAATATTATAGTGATAGATTCAATTTTTCTCATAATTTCATTGCAGTTAGCTAGATATAAAAATCCGGTTCAAGTTATATGTTACTTAGTCATTTTTAGAAAACCACATTTCATTCCCTAAGCTTTTTTTTTTTAAAAAATTTTTTTTTAAGCCAGCTCATTTATGTTAAAGAAAATATTTCTATCTAAGCTCAGTGAGCTATAGAAAATAAACTTCTATAAACTTAATGAAATTTCGAAAATACTTATATTTAAATTTGAAGTTACATTTCATAGGTAAATTAAATAAAAGGCATCATTGCTACTGATTTGATTTGAAAATAATATTTTGCATTTTTAAAAAAAACTTCTTTTTTTGTCTGAATTTCAGTTTTGAGCATAAGAATGTTTAATAAATATCTTGTTTCTCTCTCTTTATCTATCTGTTTTTATAATGAGACATCTGCACTGATTTAAATCCACAGTTTTAATTCAATAAAATTCTGGACTACTAATAACAATAAAATACTGGATCTATGAAGTACATTTTCTATAACATATTAGTGTAGGTTCAATCCATTTTTAGTATCTTATATAATTTGAAATTATACAGTACTCACATAATTATAATTATCTCAAATCGTTTGAAAATAAAAATAGGACGATAAAGAAGAAAATAGTAGAAATTAATATTCAGTTTAAATCTTTCTATCTATTACGAACAATTGATTTTAGTTTCTCCAAAATGCATTTTGAAGCATACATTGTATTAAAAAATCTGCTCTTAAACTAGTTTTCTATTTTTCCGAATTTAATACTAATATTTTTTTTAAAAATATATATCATTTTTTGTCTTAAAAGTCAAACGTTATTGTAAAAGTTCATAATTGGTAAGATATGTTAAATAGAAAAGCAATATTGTACGTGAATCAAGAATAATTAAAGAAGACCTCAATAATTAGATGATAAACAATTATTATTTCTTTAGTTCTAGAAATTGTGCTTGGAGTTGCTAATTTTAAAACTTATTATTTGCATCACTTTCAACAATTTATAGTATATTTCAAAAGCTGAAAAGCAATTGTATATTGTTTAAAGTTAATATATTATCGTAATATTTCACTTTCAGTAAATTATAATATGAGTTACAAACGAAAAATATAAAAATTTTGAATTTATCTGTGTTTGCATAATTCATGCATTTTTTTTTAACAGCAGGTTCATACTCAGAAATAAGTTCATATGAAGTTCATGCTCAAGTTCATATGAATTTGTTGTTATTTATATCTTTGAAGACCACTTTCTTCTAGAACAGTTTATAAAAATATCTTTGAGTTTAGATTTAAAAAATTAAAAATATTAGATAAAATCAACTGCCGAAAAATAGGAGGGTTTAAACTTCCAAGTCAATGCTTTTATATTATAAACTAAATTGGTTAAGTTTCTCAAAAAACAAAAAGCACCACTTGTGTTTATGCCCTCATTTATATAAAATGAAATTAAAAAAAATTTAATAGAAAATCTAAGAAAAAAAAAATTGAAATCCAGTTTTTAAATAAAAGTTATTATTAGATTTTATTTTCCGAGAAAGGTTTTTCGCTAAAATTAAATGAAAGTTACAAATTCATGGAAATATATATTAAAAACGCTTCTTATTAAACATAGAAGAGGTTTATGCTATTACTTTAACGAACCTTTACAGCAATTAAAACAAAGCAAATAAAACAGCTGAAAAAAAAAAAAAAGAACGAACATTTTTTTGTTACCCTAAGAGCTGTTAAGCATGGATTTATTTAATAAAGCATAATCCTATAAAATGATTAATTTTTTTTTCTTTGCATCATTTGCTTCAATATTATCGCCATTATCTCTATTACATGTAATCTGACATTTAGAGTAACATCTTACAAAGGGTTGAAAACGGAAGCAGGTCCAACGCAAGTGTCGCATTACCGGAATTCTAGCTGCTTAGGGGGTTCCATTTCAACGACCCTTTCAGGTTCCTTTGACCTTCATCATCATTTTTGAAGATAACTTTATATGGCGCTTTTATTTATGTTTACTTTTTTGGAAAGAGGTGATTCCTAGACTGGAGAAATATCTAAAAATTGGGAAAAAAAAAAAAAAAAAAAAAAGGAAAGGAGCGCCGTTTACTTTATAATCTTTTTAATAAATTCTTATTATAATTGAAAATGTAAAATTTAAAAAATAATCAGAAATAATAATAAAAAAGTCGAAAAATTAAAAATAAATTAAATAATTTTTTTATAAAAAAATCGAATTAAAAAAAATTTTTGTAATTCAATCATTTTTTGTTCTGATAACACATTTCTATGGATTTTTTTTTTTAAACAGAATATTATATTCGTTTTTTTAAAAAAAATCTCGGCAAGTTTTAAATGGAATTGTAAAAATTTAAGGGGAAAAAAATATTTCCCTTCACCACATCTATCATTAAGTTATCAGAACACTAAAGAAAAATGGATTAAATTAGCAGAAATGTTTTTTCATATAAATGACATCAACTAGTTATTATTGCATCGAATTTTTAGAATCGATAGTTATATTAAAATCATAAATGCTCTGAATTGAATTTTATGCACAATATATAAAATTCAATAGTTAAAAGCTTTAATTAAAAAAATTAAAAAATTACTTATTACAAGTTAATTTGTTAAAAATTCTGAGAAAATATTACATGGAAAATAACAGCAATATTCTTCCGGTTCAGTCAGTCGGATGTTTGCGTAAATAAGACGGGAAGTGTGGAGACGAAGGAGGTCAGTAAATAATCCTGTGTTTGTTCTTTCCAAAAATCGTTTTGAGATGGGAGGAACAAATGTAACATGAAGATGAGATACAAGATAGAGAAAAGGAAAAGCTTCAGCGATTATTCTTGAAGATAAATAGTATTCTGAAACGGATAAATGGCATATGATTTGCTATTCTATGCCTCTTGATTTGTGGAAAATAAAATACTATATGAAATAGTGATTATCATCGGTCAAATTGAGCTAAAGAAAAAAGAAATTGTCAAGGAATTTAAAATTTCTCATGAATATCTGAAGAATATTTTTTTCATAGATAAAAAGGGGAAATGTGTTAAAATTATCTTTCAAGCTGTTTATAAAGTTCCTTGAAATAATTTAATTGATGTTCCACGCTTGGGATCGTCATAACTATCATTGATAATAATTGAAATTGATTCAGAACTTATTAAATTGAAAGGCATTCCCCCCTTTTTTTATATCTGTTTATTTTGTTGATATGCTAGTTACAAATATTACAATTCGCTATCGTATAATTATTATTCGCAACATTCAAAATGTTATTAAAAATGGTTTGAAAAGAGTTAAAATGCCCTTAGATTCTTTTCATTGAGCAATTATTCAACTAGTATGTAGTTAATCTTTCAAAATTAAAATAAAATTATTTCAATAAATGATAAAAAGAGACTGAGAAGCATTTCAATTTTAAAAACGTTCTTTTTCACTTTTCTAAATTTGGCAAAGGAAGTTTTATTTATTTGGATATATCCTAATGTTTATCTTTTATTCATTTCCTCGCAATATGAAACTATTTTAAAGCAAATGTATATTTTATACATTATATATTTATTAATGTTATGTTGTTTATTAAGAGTCATACAAGTGCGTGGAGATGAGTTTGCTAGTTAATGCATATCGGGAAAATCTTGAAAATCATATTTCTTCTTTTCTTTTGTATAATATGTGAACATTAAGTGATGTTTAATACCAATAATCAAAGTCACCACTTTTTTTTTTTTTTTTTGCTGCCTATTGAATTACTGTCATACGCCATTATATTAAGGATCCATGACTGAAAAGTAAATTTGTGTCACTTTAATATACGATTATAAAATGAAACTGATAAAATTCGAGTTTCTTAAAACCATATATTTCTTATTTATATTTTTACCATGAAGTAAAAATATAAATAAGAATAAATTTTATCTTGCTCAATCAAACAATTGTTTATTGAACTGTGAACTGAACTTCTTGCCTTAATTGTCAATGCAATGTTACTCTGAAACGATTACGTATTGAGTATTCTCGAATAATTCATAAATTTTTTTAAGCAGCCATCACTGACTTGAAACCACTGTGAAAGAAGAATTTAACTATTCTCTGGACTCATTGCATTTCAATTAATATTTTAATTTGTTTGTTGCTTTACGGTTTTAATTGGGCATAAATCACATTTTAATATTTTCCTTTATGTAAAGGAGTCTGGCTTTGTCAATGAAGCTTGTCATATTGATTTCATCTTCTATTCGTTGCTCTTAATTTATAATTGACTTTTATTTTATCTAGTTTTGGCACAGCTTATCCCTAGAATGGATCTTACCCAGGTTTATGTTCACATATATATTTTCTTTTAGATTATGATTCTAAAATGCCAATAATTAAAGCAAGATGTACAATCTTTCTATATTTTGATTTGTTCGCCTAATATTCTTGCCAATGATCATTACACTCTTCTGAACCAAAAACATAGACGCTTTGACGCACATTAATTACCTCATTATTTTTTTTTATTATAATAGATGCGTTTTAGAGGATTGATTAAATAAGACCAGATCAATACCGATTTGCCACTCTATGGAGTTTGCATATTTTTCAACTATCCTTTAACATGGAAAGTCATTGTATAATTAAGTTAAAATCAGAAAATATTTTCGCTGATATTGTAATATTTAATCATGTTTCAATATCGATTTTTGCATTTGCACTCTCTAATTTAGCAAACAATCATTAAAACGACGTTTTTACAAAATAGTTCACAATGAACAAGTTTATTTAATGAACTATTTCCAAATCAATTTTTACCATTAACTCTGAAGAAATAGAGACCAAAGTCATAGTATTTTTTCCCCCTTCTTTTAATTTTTTTTTATCTTAAAATAAATAAATGAATGAATTATTCAAAATATATTCATTTAATTGTTTGCTTAGATTGTTAAATATCATGTTTACATTCATCCCACCATTATGTTATAAAAATTATCATGCAAATGTATTTTAAAAGTAACTTAAATTTTTCTTTTCTAATTTTGTTTGGTTATGAATCGGGCAAATAAATGATTTAGAACTACATAACATTATTATCCATTTAATAGAAATATAATCTCGCTTCTTTTCACACCCCCTCCGTTAAACATAAATGCTAAAATAATAATAATAATAATAATAATTACGCTCTTGCTAAGTATTCTCTTTAATAAATAATAGGTATTATACTTGCATATTAGTATCAATATGAACATAAACTTTCAGTAGCAGTATTAATATTTTTTTTATCATTAAAGAAATCTGAAAGCTTTTATTCCAATCAAAATAAAAATTTAATCAACAATAATGTTGTGATCGTTTAGAAATTTGATTCTTCATCAAATAATACATGTATTAATAAGCTGCAAAGGATAGTTTTTAACAACTAGTATTTTCCACCATGGATTACAACTTTTATTTTTTTTTAAATAAAGAAATGAACTAGTGAGCCCTATTTTTCGAATATATTTTGCATATTTCTAATCAAAATGTTATCACCTTTCATCGCAACATAAATATTAAGAAATTTGGCAAGGTCGTGAACGCCGCGAGTTCTCAGATTTTTGAATACCGCACATGAATGTTGCGCGCACCGTGACATAGTAAAGAAAATAAAATGTACATTTTGAACATATTTTTATGACCCAGTTGAAATAAACTTTGATACATAATTATAATTTAGTATAAAGCTCGAGATTTTATTTATTTTTTCTGTTGCACTGTTTCTGTTCAACATCTGATATTTATCTAATATATATGCTAAATCTGGGTATCAAATTTACTTTATATTACTTTTTTCTTTTGGAAATATTGTTTGAAGATGCGTGAGGTTATTCAGGTAGAAGGACAAATAAATTTCCTCTCAGTGGACTTTGTTGAAATTCTGATAGAAATTTACAAATTTACTGTAAAGACCACATACCAAATTTCATTTCTAGTGTCTTTGAGTTATCGTATTCACATACAGACAAAATTCCAAAAGCTTTTTTTAAAACTCAAAACGAATTGAAATGTACAGATTCACCAAAATCTTTACTTTTGATTTTATTGAATAAGTTCGAATGCTTTCGCAATTTCAATATTTTCTCTTTCAGTTCTTTCTCTTTTGCATTACTTTCTTCATTTACGAGAAAGTAAAATCAACCGTAAGATTTTAGCCTATAGCTTTTGAGGAAATTCCCTTCTCCTTCGAAATAACCACGCCATTTTCGTTCTTATCAGTTCACAGTTACCTGCTGATGGGAAATTAAGTGATATCCCTTTGTTCTGGTGGGCTAAGTACGAGAACTTAATGTCATAAAAATGTTACGAAAAACAAGCAGAAACAAAGGTTCTGTGGATCTCAAATCTGCTGAAAGATTTACAGCCCGGCAAACACATGTATCTTGTTTAAACAGGACGGCCAAGTTGCGTATTCACCGCCAAAACGGACCGCCTGATAAGATGCGCACAATTTTGATGGAATTTTTGCGATGTACCTGACCCCCTTTATACTGACGCACTTTTGTTGCTAGGACAGTAAACCATTATTCGATTGACTAACTTTTGACTTTCAAAACAAGGTCGAAGAGTTTTAAAATTAGTGAAAGCAAAACAGTTTTCATCAAGTAATTTAATGAGAAGAAGTTCAGTTAATTCAGTGTTTAAATTATACTTGCTCAAATTTATTTAATATAAGATTTTAATCTTTCTTAAATTCATAAAAAGATGTATGAAAAATGAAAGTAGTTGCATCTGATAACTTTTTTCATTTCTAACATTGATTTTCTGGTAACAAAGAATTTAACATTTTTCAAAGTCAATCGAATAGACAAGCTTTAATAATTTCGATTTGTTTATATTTACAATAAAACAATATATATTACAATATATATAACAATTGTTTATATTTAGATATCGTTATTCATATGTTTAACAAAAAAAAGTAATCCTTAACTTGCTTGAAAGCAAGTACCAAAGCATGTTATATTCTCAGAGAGGAAATTTTCTTGGTTACAGTTTACTATAATAATTGTATACAAATACTTGAAAAATAAGGTTAGATTTTTTTGGGGGGAAGGGGAGAGATTGCTCAAAAGTGCTCAGATTGGACGTGGAATGATTGCCTAAATTTTACGGTCAAATTAAGGCAACAATTATATAGTCCAGAAAGCAGTTATAGCTATTATCGTTTCTAATAAACTAAAATTAAAACAAGCTAAAGTGAAAGGACACAATAAAGGGATGTTAAAGACATCAAAATGTCAGTTCAAACAGAATAAATACTTAGTGTTTTGAATCTTGAAGGGAAAAAAAAAAAAGAAAGAAATGATGCAGTTCATATAATTTAAGCTTGAATTCAAACTTTATGTACTAATATAAACTTGAAAATAAATGGAAAAAAAATTGTTTTATTGAGCTTAAAGAGATTGGTGAACGCAATTAGTGGAACCATTTTCTTTATTTGGACCAATGACACAATTTGAATAGGTTGTTTTATTCTATTTTAAAGCGGATTTCTCAGAAAGTTCATTCCATTTTTAAAGGCACATAATCTACAAAAAAAAATCTACAATCTCAATTTAAATGCCCTTCTTTTAAAGTACGCAGCAATAAACTATTTTCCTTCTTAAGATGGTATCCAATAAAAATGTGAAGGAAACAAAACCTTATCGTATGGTAATTTTGTGGAAGGCGCAAATCATTATATTTTCCAACCAATTAAGTCACGATTTTTTTGTTAGTTTATGTAATTAGTTCTATCACTGAAACCAGAATTTAACACCAAAACTTAGTCTTGTAATAGATTAAAAAAATCAGTGCTGCATCGAACACATGCTCTTCAAATTTCATAAGTGAAAATATCCTCTTCAGACATCTATTTTCTTTAATTCTTTACGATTTTATTTCATAAAATTTACATTTTGTACAGGATAGTAAGACATTTCTCGGAATAACAACAGTATTGATTATGTGAATGGAATTGCTAAGATTAATTTTTTTTGGAAATAATATTCATAATTAAGATATATTGAAGTAAACAATGTTTTCCCTTCATTTTTTAAAGTAATGCATTGCAGAAGAATCTTAGAAATATATTATTTAGTTGCTAGAAATATATTTAACAACAATCATACAAGATTCTTCTTCATAGAGCATTAAATTATATTTTGAAAAAAAAAAAATATTTAACTTGTTCGCTTGTTGACGTTGCTTATATGATATAAAAATGTATGACTTCCTACATAATTGAGGTTCTATTTGTCAGTGTTTTTCTTTTAATTTTGAAGTACGAAAAAAATTTAATTTTCAATAATTTAAAAATAATATATGGCAGAACTCCATGTTCGAAGTAATTGACTTACGCGCAATTTTTTTTTAATTTAATTTCTTTTGCGTTATTTGTCTGGTTTAATTAAATGTTAAGCCAATTTAACTCCCGCTATAATGATGTTTTAAAGGTTATGAGATTAACATTTCAATACCTTAATAATTACAATACTTGTGATAGATGTCTGTAATTTGAAAATATACTATATCTACAATTTGTAGTCTCCACTTTTCAAAGAATATTTCAAATTCTCTTTATATTTCAGTTAGAAAAGGAATTAAAGGAATTTTTTTCTTCAGTATTTAATATAAATTGCATTCTTGGACAGTAAAATAGCTTGACGGACCTAGAAGCATTGAAGGACAAATACTTTCGCCACCAAAGCAATAATCAAAATTTTATAGTGAACATAAATATTGACGAAAATACAATGATAAAAGAAGCTAAGAGTATTTACTCCAAAATAAGAATCTAACTTTTTTTTGTATATAATTAAGAAAAGATTAATGCATATACAAATAAGGGGGCTGAAGCATCCGAGATACAATTTCGCAATTAACATATTTTTGAAATATTAAATATTATATGTTTATAATACTTGAAAGTTAAAAGGAAAAACAAATTAATTATTTTTATTTATGAGAAATAACTTGCTTTAAAAAAATATCGTTCATTAAAATAGATACCTATTAATTGATAGAAGAGTTAAATAAATTTTTATGTTACTTCTCTGTCTCTTTCTTATCAACAACCACCTTTTCGTCTTTTTCTTTGTAAATTTTTAATTATTTATATAAATTCTCATTTTGCATGAAATATGTTATTTTGAATTATATATCTGAAAGATATATAATTCAAAATACTATAATACATTTAGCTGCTCTATAATACATTTAGTAATTATTTTGATTGTTAAAAATTCTGAATATTGATGATAATTGAACATTGCTTTCTATAATATATATAAGAAAGTTGTTATGTTTTACATTGAGAATAATAATTCCAAATTAATTTAATTTTGATTATATTTATGTACTGAATGCATTTTTTTTTGTAATTGAAATATTTATATACAATCTTGGTAAAGAAACTTTTAAAACATGAATGTTGTTTAAATTTATAATTAGTAAACATTTATATCCTTCAAAATTTATATCCACTTCGGAAAAGGGGAGAGATTTCTTCTCGATATATTTTTGGGAATGATTCTTAATTTCCAGAATTTTCCTTTTAATTTTTTTAATTATTCTTGACATTGATCTTTGCTTTGGCCAGCTTTTAAGGATGGGTAATTTCGCAGAAAAGACTGTTGTATTTTGTTTTCAAAAGCCCTTTACATTTTTCGAATTTTTAGTTAAAGCAGTGCCATGTAACTGCATTCTTAAGTTTATTATGATATTGTCGATATTGATATCTATTTTGCACATGTGATGGCTTTACTTTTAATGTCTCGGAAATTTCAGTGCTGTTATTCCAATTTAAAATCGGATCTAATGAATTGGGGAAATAAAAGTAAATACTTATTATCTTATAAAAGCAAATACAATAAGCTCCAAATCAAGAGATAGAACTTCAAACCCCTTTCTCTCTTTTTTAAAGAGTAATTTTCAATTTTACCGTGGGAAAAAAGGCAATCGCTCTGTGAGAAAGAGCTCTCTGTCATCCATCATCTCTTATCAGAGCGAGCGCTCTCTGTAGCCCCTCTAGACACACGCCAAGTTTTCCTGCCAAAGGTAATTAAGCTCGAGAAGGCTACAATGTGAGTGTAAATTGCACTGGTTAATGAGTGAACGCAACTACGACTGAGCACAAGTGCCACTATCCAGTCTCTCTCACAACGGTCATACATACTATGCTGACAGCAACGGCTTTCGTCCATCTGTCTCGCTTCTTATTATTTTATCTGTCAATTAGTTACAATTTAAACTACTCAAATGAATCTAAATTCTCATTCGATACGGAAATAATATATGAGTCAGAGCATAAAATCAATTACTGTTTCTGTATTTCGTCAAGTCTTTGCAGAAGAAATTAAAGCTATTAAAAAATAAGAAATTTGAAAGTAAGTAGTGGGCAAATATTAAAACTGAAGACATTTAAATTCAAAGAATTTCCGAAAGACATACTATTCCGATTACTTTTATCTTCAAAAAACTTCCTTGCGAAACTTTATATTAAATTTTCATTCCTGACTCAGAACGTAGTGTTAGGATGTTAAAATTTGCAGACCTAACATGAATACATGTTGGTAGAATTACAGCTCGGCAGGAGTTTAGATGAAAATAGATTTGTAAGACAAAAAAATGCTATCTGTTTAATTTAATAAATCTCTATTTCCCATGCTTCCTTAATTTTTATGTAACTAACTACCTTTACAACATGTTGTTAAAAAGGAATTCTAATTCAAGTGATTTGCATGGAGTACTTCTAGGGATTATGTTTTTTCCCCCTTAAAAGCGGCGAAATATTTGTATGCTAGACAATTCCCGGTGCATACAATTTTGTCAGTTACCAAAATTACTCAAAGAAAATAAGATCTGTCCATCTGAAAATCCATCTGTCAGGTCTCCTTACAACTAATTCTAACGTATGCATATTCTGTTTCGGGTTATGTTGACCTAAATTAAACAATAGTACATCAAAACACAACTGTCAAAATGACAGCAAAAGCTTTATGGTTCTTAAGAAGTAGTGGCTTCCAACTCCCATCTCTTAATCTATCATTGGGATGGAAACAACTGTTTGTGACGAAATAAACCCAAAACCGAGTACATCCGAGCTAGAGTAAATCTAGTAAACTAGCATTAAAATCCGAATTTACAAAAATTGCCCGTATGAAAACAAGTCCAACTTCTCAAAATATGTTTATTATTTTAACAAAAATAAAACTAACTAATAGAATATTATAAGTTATTGGTATGTTCCAAGACTAGCGCATATTTAATCAATCCGGCGTAACTATCTCAGCATCAAACAAGGACCTTTGAAAAAATATTCTCTAAAGATCCTTACTTGCTTGGAAAATCTTAAGAATTCCTTAATGCCTTGAAATAATTTCTCTCATTACACAGTATAATCGCGAATCCACCATTACATTGCAATCATCAAAGCTATCTAAATCAATTAATGCGTGAAATAATCAATTTAAAATAGTTATCTTATTTATTCCATTGATATTTGATATATGGATGAGTTAAAAGAGGGATAAAACAATAAAAGTTTAGAGTAAATTTATAATTAATTTGAATCCAGAAGATGCCTAAAATTGTAACATTACCGAATTTTTTTACCGAATTTCTGAACAATTGTACTTTAGGTGATTTATAAAAAAACAAGAAGATGCTATTTAAACCACTATAATTTTAGCCCGTAGATATATTCTATTTCTAAATATAGCTTTAATCTTTTTCATTCATTTAGTTTTCGCACTGATTAATTTTTGTGTAATAATATACTTACTTCAATTTTACTCCACTGTGTAATAATAAAGATAACTTTTTCAAAACTTTACTATCCAAGAAAGAAAAACAAATGGAGAGCACTATATGCTCTATTTACAAAAGCTTTTGGATTTGGGAAAAGATTTTGGATTTATGTACTTCTTTCTGTCCTTTTTTCTTTTATTTTATTAGCCCTAAATTCGGAATATATTTAACTAATCAAGAAAGTTAAATCTAGACTCACTGTAAGGATTGTCACATTCTGAATAATCTGAGAGAGAAAAATAAGAAATTTTGGCAATCTAAAACGTTAAGGAATTTTTTATTTTATTGTAAAATATTGGTTATTACTTCGATTATATGTATCACAAAGTTTTTAACAGGAAAAAATGCGATTCATTTTTTTTAATCTAAAAGTTAAAAGAAAATAAATGGCTCGATATATCGAAATATATTTCATTGATGTATTTGAAAACTTCAAGCTGTCATTTTTAGAATAACCAATAATTATTGAACCACTATCTTGAATCATGCAATTCATTCAATCCAATTTATCATTGAATTGAGATGCGAATATCACGATTGAACGATTCTTAACGATGTTATTTAATAGTTTTGTTTATAATAACCTAGCGAATCTCATTCTATAATTATCGAGATACTTAAAGCAATGTAATAACATTTTAAGGCACCGATACTCATATGCGCGGTGGCATTTCAAAAATACACAATGACTGCAAAAATATTTTCAGAAAAATGTTAGCAATGCTTGGAGCGAATCCACTCCTTTTAGAGAGAGGTTAAAGGGGTGGGGGCGAAATGCAGTAAAGGAAATCTTCTAAACTAAATGGAATTTTCATTATCTGTTTTACAATCTTAAGTCAAATGGAACTTCCAATATTCCTTTACCTGTGATGCCGACATTGTTCCCTTAGAATTGAAACCTCAGGTCGGCATTGGTCTACAAAGGTAAAAGACTTCTTCAAGTCACTTCGCCTTACGTCTAATTTTATGGGCCATTTTACAACAGGTGGAGTCTGATTGTTACTATTTCGTTTGCTGACAGGAGATGGATGTCTTTATAGCAGCACTTTTCGAGCTTCTTTAGGAAAACCAGTGTTAGCTGACTTTTATGTGTTTTATTAGAAAGGATCAATGATAAACATGGCCTTAGATGTTTTTGTTAACTTTCCGCAAACTGTCAGTCGGTAGGGTAGAGAATAAAATAAAAAAAATTGATGAAAGTATTGATACGTTCTTTGATGTTCGGCGGAAAGCTGATTGTTGAAAAAAAAAAAATTGTTTTATATTACTGCACCCTTTTGCAAATTGCCACTTATAGGTTTTTACAATTTTTGACCGAAAACGGCAGAATGCTTATGAGTTATAATCCAATATATTTGCTAACAGGGTTTGCATACGCAACATTTTTTAGAAGTTTTAATGCTAATATTAAACTCATTCCAGTAGAAAAAATATTAGAAATCACTGAATTTGAACTACTATTAAAAGACTGAAAAAATTTAAACAATTTCGGGAAACCTCTGTTTGTCTTGTATGTTTAAAACTTGGGTTAAAGGGGGAATGTATGATTTTGTTGCAAATGTGAAGAATTAAATCTTTTATCAACTAAAATACTAGACTATTAAATAAATTTAAAAATCCGATAAAAGCCTTTACGTGATATAAGAAAGGAATTGGGTAAAAATGCATATAATAAAATTGTAGATAATTTGCAGTATGTTTATAAAGAAAAATAGAAAAAAATAACAATTTTATCATTCATAATATTTAATGAAAATTTATAGTTCAACAGTTTACACTGATTAATTTGAAAATATTGCAGTATTAGACAGATAAAAAAATTCTTATACCCCTTCCATCTTATAACTCGCACATGTATCTTAATCTGTATAAAAAGTATTGTTACTTATTATTATATTTTATCATTAATATTACACTTTTTCTTAATTAGTTGAGATAAGTGTATACTTTTTATTAAATAAGTAAAATTTTTTAATTACGCGAATATTCAAAATCAAAATCGGTGAAAAACATAACATTATTTTATTTCGTTTTCAAAAATATAAACAATTATTTTTTTTCCAAACATATTTATTATTATGAGGAAATCATTAATAATAGAGTTTTCCAGAACACTCAATATAAAATGGAGGACAGTGAAACTGATTTGTAAATTGTTGAATTTAGTTCTAAATTTCTCATAAAAATGTTTTCTTATTATAGCTTGTTTAAAAAATGAACAATATTATTGTTACTGAACTTCTCTGTTTGTCCATTAAATTTGAGAAATAAAGTAAGTTAAATTGTTTCAGCAACATAAACAATAGCAACTTAAGCAATTTTATGGTTTGTTTTAATTCAAACAGTAGTAGTGATGGTCATTTAAGAACTATAGAATTCATCTTATACATTTAAATTTCAGCTTAATGACCGGTTTTATGGCTCTAAAAATCAGTTTCAAAACAAATGTAAGTATCTATGATTCTTAAATGATATTTAATAGAAAATAGAAATTTATCAGACACAGAGACAAAACAAATCCGATTTTTCTCCATAAAATATTATAATGTATATCTATAAAACGTTTTTTTTTTTAATGTTTTGCTTATATGAAAGATTAATGTATAAAAAATGTGCACTTATTTAATTTTTCAAAAACATGTTAATGCATTATGAGTGTCGCTATGAACATTAGAAATTCTAGATAAGATTAATATATAAGAAATAAAGTATAAAATTGATGATATTTATATCTGTTATTTGAATGATTAATTATTGGAGGTGGTTTTGTAAAATTTTATTTTCTTGCAATCGACAATTATTTCTTATTTATGTGTACTCTAGTAATAATAAAAATATTAATAACCTATTAAAATATTTTAAACATAATTGTTTATTTATATTTTCTATTAATGATTAATATTTGCCAAATAAAATGTAAAAAACAATATTATGCCAATGTTACAATTGTACTTTATAAATAGTATATTTATTTATTATAGTTTTATATTTAATTAAAGAATAAATTCAGTAAGGAATGTAAAATGTAAAGAAATAGTTGCAAATACTTTAGTACAATTAAAGAAGAATAAAGAAATAAAAAGCAGTTACTATGAATAAAGCATAATGTAATAAAAAATAATTTAAAAATTCAGCAAATTTGTAAATAAGTGGTTTTGCAGAACATTTTTTCTTTTCACAGTAAAAAAAAGTATAATTTTATCCGCATTTGCAAACGTATCAATTGAGCAATAGTAATGTCATATACATATAGAACTGGATTCAAATAGAGTCTGTAGTTTTCACTAACACAATACTAAGCTCAACAAATAAAACTACTTCCCATTAACACAGGTTTAGTGTATTGTAACATTTAAACTCAAGGGTGAAATATTTTTTCTTCAATTAAAAGCTTTCAGTGATGATTCTTATTCCTCGAACTCCGCAATATAGAGAAATCAGAGAATTCCAAATATAGAAAACTCTATTGAACTCCATAATATAGAGACATAATATATTGACACTTTAAAAGATAATATTTACTTGCCTTTTCTCTTAGAAATGCTTATGCCCGGAGTTTCTAAAATCTTCACTGAAGTCTGACAGTGTTTCCGGTATTTTAAAATTATTTTGGACAAATTATTGCTATACTCAAATAGGCTTCAATTGGTATGGATGAATCTAAAATGATATGTTTTACATTTCGTGTTATTGTAGAAGTGACTAAAATATAACCTTTTTCCCACCCTTGCTCAAGGAACAAAACATCATCGTGGGAACTAAATCGCCTAGAGATGACCACTCATTTCCTACTGAGCGTGAATGTGATAATTACTGATGACCCCCTCCTAGTGCTTTACACTTCATTCATATCTCCAGGACTTCTGGATCCTTGCCCTGAAGTAATTTGCAATCAATCATGTTTGTTGGTCAAGTGAAGCGTGGGAAATTCTTTTCGGTGAAAGTTTTGTCCCAATAGTGAAGGTGAAATCCAGATTTCAAGAATATTGTATGAAATGAACATGGCAGAAGAATCTTAATATTGAAGAAAATTCATATGGTAATTATTAGTTATCCTCATTTTCGGTTATGATATTTTAGAGCAAAAATTGATTTTATCGTATATTTTGGAAAGAAAATAATACATCTACTTCAAATCATTATATT
The DNA here is from genome assembly GCF_947563725.1 of Argiope bruennichi. Taxonomy (NCBI): domain Eukaryota; kingdom Metazoa; phylum Arthropoda; class Arachnida; order Araneae; family Araneidae; genus Argiope; species Argiope bruennichi. The sequence goes on from NC_079154.1 coordinate 67,667,078, forward strand.
AATAAAATTCATTAAACAATATTAATAAATTATATCTAAATTTCATTTGAACACACTATAGAGAACTTCAGTTCAATAATTATGGATAGAATTAATCAAAACATATGACTTTCGTAAATTGCTGCGGAATTTAAAACATTCGTTTGAGAAAAGGATGAAATATTATATTGACGTTTCTACAGTTATTAGTTTGACGTTCCTACATTATGATAATATAGCTTGACATATGTGTGATTTGAGTTTCATTATACGGACACAAAATTTTATGGGAACAAAATACTGCTCTCACCTGGATTTGGTTGAGACTGCTGGTAAGATGTTTTCCTTATCCATTCAAATGGACTTCTTGCAGGTTGTGGCCTAAATAAACCGTTCCCACTTTGATTAACATGCAGGGGCATATTAACAGGTGAATCAGTGCCACTCATACCATCGCTTGACACAGCAACCACAGATTCAGAGCTAGGATTTTCAAGCGGCTCTGTTGAAACTACACCTTGCTCAATTTTTTCTTGTACCCTCATGTGTCCTGGACTTTGAAGAGAATAGTCTGCCGGACTCATTTCAGATCCATTTCTCTGATAGTGGTATGCCGTATTGCTGTCTGCAGGAAATTGCACGATGCCTTGGCCCTGATAACTGCAAGGATTTGTTGTCAAAGGCATCCATTCATCCAGAGGAACCATGTGGGATCGCGGCTGGTTATTGGCAGATACAGCATACAGAGACCACGAATTATGAAAGTTCTGTGGGTAGCTACTGTTTTCCATGATCGACTGAGCATTGCAGGAATTAAAATTTATACTGTCCGTATATTGAGCATAGGTAGTTTGATGTCCATAGTTTTGAGACAAGCCATATGCGGCTTGGTGTCTGGTAGAAGGTGAAAACATTTCATAAGTTGAAACCATGCCTCACGGAATGGATCATTGGTGAAAGGAATACACAAGACGGGTTTAGCGTGGAAAAACAGAAATTTAGCAGTCGCAGTTTTTATGTTTGGAAGAGGGTGTGAATTCTGTTCTGCGCATGGTAAAGCCTCCCTCACCTAAAGGACTGGAAGGAAGCCAATGAGGCACAACCTCCGAGTTTTCATTATCCAATCACCCTACTGCACTTCTCCTCTGATTCGCAGAATCTCCCCCCCCCCCGGGTGTTTGGTCACACGTCTAGCTCTCGCCGATAAGGAAAAATCTTACCGTGAAATTGCGGTTAAAACTGATAAAAAAAATCATTAGAATTGAAAATAGCTCTATAGTTTATCTTTGTTTAAAATACAATGGGAAAACCTTAAGATACCGGAGTGTGGCATTTTACTTCTCAGAAAGCAAGGAGTTGTAAGACTCCATGAAAATACCTCTTCTTTTAATTAACTAATAAAATGAAATAAACTTTTACTACAACTAATTTAAAGCGGAGTCAATATAATGATATAAAGATTCAATAAAAATGTTGGGTTATTCGATGTTTATGATATAGAGATGGAATTTTGTTTGTTTAAATCGCTTTTAACTGATTGAAAGAGATCAATGTCTCAAAGTCGAAAAGAATATTGGAGAAGATGCAAAGATTAAAACTGAACTAATAAACGTAAAAAAATTATATTTTCAATTGAGTTTTTGCTTTTAAAAATTTGTGAACTGTTCGATTAAAGCCAAATAATTTTTTTAGTATATTTTTTTACATCCGATGAGTTAAATTTTCAATTCCTATTAATCAATTTTTTCGAAATTAGTCACAGATTTTATAATATTTAATTTTACAACCAATTTCTCGAGTTCCTTTAAATAAACTAAAAATTCGCTTGGCATGTGTTAAAATCGAATGAAAATAATTTATACTATAGCATATAATTAATAAAGAAGGATTTTTCTTTAAAATATGCATTTATTGAAAATATTTTATTTACTATATGAATGAAAATTATTGCCTAATTTTATAACCTTTTGCTTATCTGTTCCTTATTCCTTTTATTTCATTGTTTATATTATTGTGATCTCTCTGTATTAGTAGCTTTTAATTTTTACTTCTTTAAAAATATTGAAAGCTGAATATTCATATAAGCATAAAAATTCTCATTGGTTCTGCGCAATGATTCTTACCATCCTTAGTGGTTTAAAAATTCATTCATTTCGCATTAATATTTAATTGAATATTGTCAATTTACGCGATAATCCGTTTTACTAATACCTACAATTCGATACTTAGCCCTGTTTTATCAATAATCGAGAATTTTTATGAGTAATAATTGTGACTTATTGTGTGTAAAATATTTTTCTAAAATTAGACATTTTTTTTTTTGCAATCTTTAAAAAAGGTTTTTCCTTTCCCTGTCTTTCTAATTTTTATAGAACAACAAATTTTTTAATTTATATATGGTTATTCCTAATTTGAATAAATACACATTAATTAAAAGTGTAGGTACGTATTAATTAAAAATAAATTTTAATTCTATCTCTAATTTGAAATTTCATGTATATTCTTTTGAATATACAAGTCCCGAAACTATTCATCTTTTCGCTTATTGTTTTATCAAACTGTAATCGTTGGAAGCTTTAAGTACCTTTTCTCAAAAACTATTTTTTAGTCTAAATTTCTGAAATAATTTTAAAAATTCTTCCGGAAATTATATTTATAATCATCCTTTTGTCGTAAATTGTTTTTAGTTAGGTTATTATTATTATTATTATTCATTTATTTAAAACTGTAAGAAACAACTCATATTTATGATCTATATTTTGTTCATGTAGAAATTTCAAATTAGAGACAGAAGGAAAACTTGCTTCTTTAATAGCAGCGCAATTTTAGTTTTTATGCTGTTTGCATCATTGCTGTTTTCTTTACAGATTTTACCTAGAAAGCTTTGCTGTTTTCTTTACAGATTTTACCTAGAAAGCTTTGCTGTTTTCTTTACAGATTTTACCTAGAAAGCTTTGCTGTTTTCTTTACAGATTTTACCTAGAAAGCTTATCAATAGTTTAGAGACATCAATATCATCATATTAATTTTTTTCAATTTCCTGGAACTTGATTTCTTTAATTTTTTAGAGGTATATATTGTAACAAGCTTTAAGACAACATTTTTACCATTCCTCTAAATTCCACGTGGCAAAGCTCTCTACTTGGGAGGTCTCATAAAAGCAACCTTCACCTACATTCTAGTCCAAGCGTTTTATTTGTGCAGTGCTGGGTGAAAGGGAAACTGTTGTTAAATGGGTGATAAAATTATTCGCTTTTGAGGAGGGCTAACAGGGTTTCTAAAGGGAACTTTGACATCTCCATGGGAGGTTTCCCCTTCCTCTAACATCTTGTTGCCTGAAGCTTCTGAATTCTTCAAAGTACCGGCACGTGCCTGGTACTTTTAAGCAGCATGAATGCTGTCAATGGATGAAATTGAGAGTCATTTTGTTATGTCACGTTTTGTGAAAGAATGTAACCCATTGATTTTTCTAATTTTATACATTAGATATTCTCTAATTCTCCCCCTTTGTTTGTTTGTTAAACAAAGTTTACTAACAGTTTTTTTATTAAAATATTTCAACAATGAAGCTTTGTATAATATTTTCGAATCGGTTTGGTCACTCCATATAAGTCCTGATAATGTAGAAAGGGCCATGAGAAGTATCTTGAGAAATATCGAGGGAGTTCATCAGAAAAGCAAGAGAAGCACTTGTTTGCATATTTTTTTAAATTTTATTTTAATATATTGAGAATCAAAAATCAGTTTAAGAATAAGTTGTCTTCCTGTTGATGCATTTAGTATAATATCTAGTGGAGATATATAATTTTTGTGTAAGAAGCACTTGCCAAATTTCTTCTTGAACAATTGTGCTCACATATGCGCATATTTAATTCTTTTTAAAAAAAATTGTCCCGGGAATTATTGAAAAGTGGCGCTTTATCTTAGTCTGGATGCCAAATATTTTGACAATTAATTTTTAATTTTTTTCACCTGAATATGCTTTTTTTATGAGGAAACAAATATGAGAAGTGCTTCCTGAGAGATTTCTTACAGATAATGGATAGATACTATTTACATCGTATAGTCATAATTCATTGTACCTATGTATTCTTTCTTAAATGTATACTAGCAACTAAATGTAATTGATCGATGATATTTGGTATTTTGCACTCTAACGACAAATTTGAAGTTTCTGTTTAATTTCTCAGCAATTATAATATTTAAAAAGTTCTAAAACAGTATAGTTTTGAAAGTTCTTATAGAAAATAAAGCTGAAAAAAAAAAAGTTCTAACTTTTAATAAAAATTATTTAATAATAATTAGAGAAATTTTAAATGATTATTATTTGCGTATTATTAATTAATAGCTAGGAAAGTCGATATTCATAATATATTAGCGATGGTCTTAGGATGATTATTCCTATTAATAATAACGGAGAAGGCGTGTGTCTTGACTCTCTACAGGATAAAAATTTTTACCTAGGGCTATTAAATTTGGCATAGTTATAGTTTGTAGGAATCTGCATCTTAAAGCGGTTTATTTAAAAAATAATTTGTTCGAAAATTATGCAAGATTTTAGTGTTTTTCCAAAGTAACTCTCTGAAATATTATTGCACAAAATGGATTTTTATTAGAAAATAGTTTTTACAAAAGGCAGTGTACAATCTGCCGAAAAAATAGCATAACTTGCCGGATGACTTATGTTCTTGATGAAGCCATTGAATTTGACTTCGTTAGAAAGATTCATATAAAAAGTAAACAAAATAGGTGCTAAACTATTAAAATATCACTGCTTTAATGTCCATCATAAATTAACATTTAAAAGTATTCTATTTAGAAGATCTAATGCATAAGCAATTTCCTTGTAATTAAATATATCCGATATTTCCAGCGAGCCAACTTGTCGCCAAAAGTAGTTAACTAATTATTAGGAAAGTTTGCCACCATTGTTTCATTCTTTACATTGCAAAATATCATATTGCTTGAATAAGCTTAAATAGTTTTGAATGTTTTTTTTTTTTTATATATATATATATATAGATATAGAATTCGAAAGAAAGCCTTTTATGCTTTCATTCTTTAAAATATACTTTCACATCTCATCTCACCTTTTTCTATTTCACTCTAACAATACTTTTTCTAATTAACTTTTTGCGCAAGTATTTTTTTTTTTTTTTTTTTTTTTTTTGTATTATATTGTTTGATTATACTCAAAGAAATGCTGTTTTATAATTTAAAAAAATCCTGGCCTTATAATTGGATAAAGTTGTGATTGCATTACAAATTGTGTCGTTTTTTACAATTTAATGTAAAATTATTTTTAAATTTACATTTTGAATTATTTTATACTAGCCGCCTTTGGCGACCAGCCGGTTCGCCAGTATTACCGCTCGCTACAAATTTCAATTAAATATTTTAAGTAACTGCTCTCTTAATAGATTCTCAAACAAAACATTTTTAATCTTCAAATTTTAATAGTCATACCAAACTTATACTGTTGTTTAGATCGTTTCGTTCAATTTACTATATATATTTTCCGAATTTGTTGTCATTTCCGGTAAAACTTCAACTTTAATTTAAAGTGGAAATGATGAAATTGCAATTAATATAAAGATATTTTTTAATAAAACCAAGCGTTTTATTTTATTTATCATCTTTATTGTTATTTATTTATTATTATTATTATCGAATATGAGTATTGCAAACAGAATCGCTCGGTATTTAAGTCTTATGTGAACTACAAAATATTTTTAATAATTTATGTAATATCTCAAACAATAATTCAACAAAAATTTCTCAGATTCAGCATAAAATTCAGTTTTTAGTTTTGCTTTCAAAAGGATTGAAATGAAATCAATAAAAATATTTTGTTCCGGCCTATAAATATATTTCAAAAATTATGAAGTCTAAATTTAATGCAGTAAGGTATCAGATTCTGAGAAATATTCTGGACACACCAAATTTTAAATAAATGAATGAATGTTTCTATTTTCCACGATCAACTAAGACTTATTTATGAAGTTTTGAATGTTAAAAATTTAGAAAAACTCAACATTTTCATAATCTTAGGCCAATTAATCTTGAGAAACCTGCGCACAGATTGGCGTATTTTCTTTGAAACGATCGATGGAAAATCTAAAATGATCCTTTTTTTATTGAATAGTGATATTCAAATTTTCATAAATCAGTCAGTTTAAGTGATCGATTTAGTTAACTCTTTTTATTTAAAATATTAGTGTTTCAAGAACATTTTGTTATTCTCGATTTCTACAGCAAAAGCTTTATGTAAAATCAAAAATTCGTTATTTATTAGAGCATTTATTGAATCATGTTACATAAAATATAATCATTTTCCATTTAGACCATTTTAGCAAATCTATGTCTTACTAAAGGTTTACAAATTAGCTGTGTGGCAATGATTTGAATGGATATCCTGTTCATAATAAACAAAACTTGCCTTAAAATAAAACTGATTTATTGGATTAATAATATAGAGAGTGTAAAAGATCATAAAATAATTTTTCTTGAATTTATTTTTTAGAAAAAATAATATTTCATATTTGTTTCATTTCCTACAGATACGTGCCGAAAAATATATTTTTGCCTGATTTTATTTCCAAAAAGATTTAATTTATTTTTAATTGGAGCTTTCATCAATGTGATGGCAACACTTTGAAAAAAGCTAATTTTTTTCCCATGAATGAGAAACGTGATCTTGCGGCTTAAATTTTATTTTTATTTTGTACGAAAAAAATTGTTGAAAAATATAATTAAAATATTTATTTAAAAATTCATTAAAAATAGAAATTTAATTTTAAGGTTAAAACATTGGTATCATTCAAAAGATAAATTTTTGATCTTTAACTTCATGTAAAAATATTTTTTGTACGGTAATATTTTCGGAAGTTATAGCAGAAACACGCCACACACACACACACACACATTGAGCTTTATTATAAGTATAGATGAAAGATATTGAAACCAATTCCGCAGAAAATAGATTATAAACATTGTTTTTTTACTTTAATATGTCAATTTTTTCTACTAAAACTTATTTAAAAAACTTTATTTATACACATATAATTGAAAATCAATAAAATATTTAATCATGGAAGAGAAAAGTGGTATCCAAATATTGTATTATCATAAGTCCATTCAAAGTTTAATCCGGCTTTTGCTGTGTGATATCTGCATTGTACTTATTTTTGAAAAAATTGGCTTTCAGACAGGTAGTAATTTGGTATTTAGATTTACTTCTTGACTGTTTACGACCAAATATTGTTCCAAAGAGGAAACTTTTAATTTCTTTGAGGGAATAATTCAATTACAGTTTGAAAATTGTAAACATTATTCTGCAACTTAAAAAACAACAACAACAACAAAAAAAAGCAAAACACATTTTCTATTAAATTTTTCCATGTAGTTTGTAAAAATGTATTAAGTTACTAGAATACTTTTGGTATGCCATACCTTTCTTTTTGTTGATTGAATAATCTATTTTTTGCGTATTTGAAATTTTTTTCATTTGTATCTGATATCAGAAAAAAGAATTTATTCAACTAAAATTTCCGCTCAAATCTCTCTCTCTCTCTCTCTTTGTTGTTGCATTCTTTCAAATCGCGCACTAAAATTATGATATGTCTCGAGGAGTGAGGTTGAGCCTTTAAAATATTAAAATCCTCTCGGCAAGCTGGAAAACAAAGGTAGATACTTTATAATATTTCTTACTTTCAAATTTCTCTTAATCCTTAGGAAAAAAACAATGAAACATTACCTATTATAGAAACCAGAGATAAAGATATTATTGTTATTTCATAGTTCAATATTTATTGCAAAACAAATAATATTAAGATAACAAATATTATACAATTAATATACAAATATCAGTTACAAGGTTTTTATTGTTGAAAAGCTTTAAAGTTATTAAGCAAATGCCAAAAATTCGTATCAGTTGGTAAAAACTAAAATTTTAACTCTGCATTTTAAACATATTTGAAGAAATTTGTCGATTGCAATTATTCTTCTTTCAACTAAATTCAGAGAATAACGTTTTATAATAGATAGTATAAATTTATCGTTTGATTTTTCATTTTGGAAAGAAAAAATGTCTGCTATGTTCTAATTAATATTGTAATTAAGATCTTATCTATTATTCTTTTGAATATTTCACTTATAAATATTAATTAGGGTAGAACGAAAATGTATCATCATTTTTTTATACAATATATTTTGGTATCTGTGTATTAATCACATGTTATTGATGAACATAGTAAACTAACATGATATCTTTGACAAACCTTCTTGGTAATTAATTGCTGTTATGCAATTAACAATACTTGGGTAAAATCTGTAATAGTTGGGGTTTTTTTTAAAATACAGTATATTTTAAGTACTAAATGTCGGTATGATAACCCTCTCAGACACTGCACCAAAGGATCGCCAAATTAACAAAAGTTCCTGAATAACGGGATTAATTTAAAAATGCATTTAAACACTAATAAAATAAACCATGTTTATTGCATAAAATGTGCAGAATTTATAGATAATTATTCTTCAGATATTGAATATTGCAAAATATATTCCAAAATTTGAATAACGACCTATTTTAAATTTCGGTATGATAACTGACATCTGGTTAGTAAATTAATAATATTTAGTAATAATAGTCTATTGTTAAGTAATTTCTTCAGATAGTATAATATGAACTGAATCTTTTCGACAATATTCAAAATTTTAACAGTAACAATTTCGACAGTATTCAATTTTCTATTTCATTTGGGGGAAAAAAAAAAAAAAAAAAAACTGGTACCATAAATTGTAGATGTTAGAAGCAATCAAAATTAGGGCTTGAAAAATCACTTTTCAGCTCTAACTTCGAAGGCAATTGCAAAAGTTGCTCGTCTTAATGACATGTTAATTCCGCTAATTTGATATATTTTCCCGTCTTAAGGAAGTTATAAGAAAATGAAAATTTCCCCCACACCATTTGTATTTCCTTTGAGCTACATGACCCATTTATGAATTAATTCGAGGTTGTTACATTTCTTGTAGTTCCGTATATGTGTGTGTGTGTGTGTGTGTGTGTGTGTGTGTGTGTGTGTGTGTGTGTGTGTGTGTGTGTGTGTGTGTGTGTGTGTGTGTGTGTGTGTGTGTGTGTGTGTATGTTACCGTTAAAGTATGAAATTCGTTATTTTATAAAATACCTAGTTATTCCATGAAATAACTGATCGTGTCCGTTAAAGTGTAAAACTCTCTTGTATTTCATGGTTTAACTAGTTATTTCATAGAAATGCAGCCCGTTAAAGTGTAAAATAATCTATATCATATATCTTGCACGACAAATACATTTACCTTCCACCCCTACTGCATTTATGTTTTTGTTTGTTTGCTTCAGAAATAAATGTTTTTGTCTTAGAAATAATGTTCTTTCCAAGTTTCATTTTAGTAATCCTTGTTATAACAAATGATTTTATGGTACGTTTCCATAAATACCATTTACACGCTGCATAAATTAGATAAATTGCTTCTTTTTCATTTTAATTGTGTATCATTAGTTTAATTTCATTTTAGATAAATTGTTTATTTTACACTTTAACTGTCTCTCATTAGTTAATTTATAGAATACCTAGTTATTTCATAGAATAACTAGTTAAAGTGTCAAATTAATAACATATTACACCCTTTAACGGACACGATCAGTTATTTCATGGAATAACTAGGTATTCTATGAAATAATTGCATTATATACTTTAATGGTAACATATATATATATATATAATATTTTTTTTATTTTCTAGTTTACAAAGAGAATATATTATAATCGTCAAAAATTTGGAACTCCAGATTTTGACGAATCAGTAAATCCATTTTTGAAATTATTTCTATTTATGATCAAGAGAATTGAAAAGCATTTTGAGCTATATGAATGAAATTTAATCTAAAGTTTTTGCACCGAATTTATAGATTTCTATGAAATTTTGAAAGAAATCTATTCGAGGGAAATATATCTATCTTGCTGTTTGAAAAGATGTGAACACGATAACTAAAAAATATAAAGATATAGATGGATTTCTATTCGGAACACAAATTTACCATAAGTGTAGATCTGTTTCAAATCTTGATCCAAAAATTGACTGTGTGTTTGTCTGTACTTTTACATGCTTGTAACGCGACAACTGGAAAACAAGATGACTTAAATATATAAAATTTGGTATGTGGTCTTGTTATTGAAACAGTAATTCTGTGTCAAATTTTTGTTTCAGTGACTCGGGATGAGAAAACGTCATATAAGATTCATATTTAGTTTTCTTTCACAAAACTCTCAAGTATTTAAATATCAAATCTTTTTTCACTATCTAATCTCATTTTTCACTCGCAGGCTTTGCCGATGTTAAGTTGCTGCTTTTGGTAATTTTCGCTTTTGTTTTTGTTACATAATACGCAGCTCTTAGTATGCTTATAGCATAATTTACTTTTAAAAGTTGTCTTTTAATATTGTTTTAATTTCTTTTACAGATATAATTAATTTTCATTTTTTATTATTCTCATATTTTATCTCTTTATAATGCCCCTAGTAGGCGTGTTATTTGTCTTTTTTAATGTGTGTTTCTAATGTGAACTTACAGCTGTATGTGTAACATTTTGCTTTTTATAAATGCAGTTTTATATTCTGTTTCATTTTACTATTCATTTATCTAATTTCCTTGATGACATATTTGTAGAAAAGAAATCAATAGATTTTTTCCCCTATTGATATGTTTACTATTTGTTTTGCTTGGAGGCGGTGGCAGTTTATTGAATAAGATTTATTTCTCTTTAAAAATTTATCAGCTTTTATTGCATTGACATATGTTTAATAGTATTGTCTTCAAAAATACTTTATAGAACTTGTTAACGATCATTCGTTTTAGCTTTGCCTTTTCTGATCTAATTTTTGCTTTCTTTTTAATTTTGTCATATCTAAAATTAAAATGATTTTTTCCCTCCATACTTTTATTTATCCTATCGTAAAATTTAATTTTGATTATATCTGATTTTCGTGTGTCCGCATTCATTTTGAAAGAATTAAGGAGAAATATCTTCACGGACATTTTGGAAGAATTATTCATTTCAAATTTTATGTTGAGCATAATTTGTATAACTACTCTTTTCAGGTAATAGTAGAGGAGAGAGTGTTTACATTCCTTACAATTCCTTTATCTCAAGTGATATGATGTTCATATTTTCAGAGCCATTCTGTTCCATTCAACGCAGATCTCAATAATATTTAATGAAGGTAAAAAAAAATACTTTAAAGTTGCTAATATCAACATAGAAACCCTACTCTTTTATTATAGTCGATTTTGTTGAATGTTCTTAAATGGAAACCTCTAAGCAATATTTCTATACATGGGTCAAGTAAAAATGGCATATATACGAAAGTTTTTAAATAGTAATTAATCTTATTTTACTAGTAAGAGATGGAAGTCCCAAAACTTCTTAATGAGTTGGAATCATGAACTCGGAAACAGTATGATGCAATAGTATCTACTTTAATTTTCCTTTCAAGCATTAATAGTAGAGTAGCGTTAATAATAGGCGGAGCTGCAGGTGTTATGGCTAATATTCAATATTTCCTAGAAAGGTTCAAAGGAAGTGTAAATAAACAATATGTAAAAATGTTTAAAATGCTCTTTTGAAAGGAGCAGTAACACATTCAGAAATAAATGCGATAAATAAAAATATGTAATTTTCATTGGATGTGAATAAAGTAAAAATATTTTAATCAAGACAATATAGGGATCTAGAAAATTCCCATGCCAAATTTCACCCATCTGTGAATGCATTTTTGGATTATTATTATGTTGGGTTGCTCAAAGATGGATAAACACATTTGTAATTTCTTAGACGGTTGCTTCAATTACAGTGAGATCTGAAACCAGGACAATGTTTTGGAGAATTGCAATATTTTCTCTACATGTGTTTCGTACAAGATCAGCAAAATGAAAACCCTTCGGTTGTATTTTGCTGAAAACATTTTTTAGAAACGGATCGGGAAGAAAAGAAAATTTTGCTGGTTCACTGAGTCCCTTTAGCAAAACTTTTACATACTCCTCATATTATTTGTAAATGTGTTTTATTTTATTTCACTATATTTTTGTTGCGTTATCTTCGATTTTAACAATAATTTTTTTATTATCATGCTGGAAAGTCTTTTTTTATGTAAAACGCTATTTTAATTCAGATAATTTGCATGGTGCATCAGAAAAGTCTCGTTTTCCTCTATTAAATTCTAAATAATTAAAGAATTACCGTGAAAATAATGTAATTCAAAATTTATGTAATTATGTAACGTATGTAAAATAATGTAATTTACTTCTATGAAATTTTCTTTCAATCCATTAATTTTAATTATCATCAAGTCTATCAAATTATCAAAAAAATCTTAACATTTCGTCAAATTTATTAACTTCTGTTCATGAGAATCATTATTTCTCTCCACAAATGATTAAAAACTGATGTAAAACCTTAACCCTATATCCCATAGTGATTTTCCGTAGGACTTGTTGACAGAAGGGGTTGGGGATGGGAGCCATAAAACTGAAGTCATCTTTACACTTAACTCCCTTTTCCCCAACTGTGTTGACCACTAACGCACTATGATTTGTGTGTGGGGGGGAGGGGGGGGGGTGTAAAGAAAATGTTAGCGGGAGTTTGTCACGAAGAAAATGTGTGAAGGGTAGGAATAATATGTGCAATATCATAATTCAAATCTCTGTCAACCCTCATAAAAATGTCACAAAAGGTGGTGTCATATAAGCTGGGTGGAGTGGGTTAATTAGTTAAAGGTGTACAGCAAGCTATAAAAGCATAAATAAAGTATACAAATCAGGCTGTTTAGCTTCATATGAAAATTTTGAATAGTTCCTTATGTGCAGAATGGTATACCCACGAGCTCCAAAAAGGAAATTCGCAAAGGCGTCAGTCTTTCTTAACCTATATTTAGAATTGAGAGAGAAGTATCAGAAATTATCTTATATCTTATATCTATCTTAACTATCAGAAATAATGATACATTATTTTTGATAGTTAAACAGCAATTACTAGCGAATGACTATTCGTTTAGATGTGCAGACTTTCTTTTCCAAGACATTTTTCAGGAGGAGTTAAATTAAATTAATTTGCTTCTTGTGGGAAATTTTTCTATTTCATAATTATGATTTATTTCATGCCAAGAAATAAATCATAATGTAGAACATGTAATGTTTTATTTTTTAAAAATCACCCAGTTTCAACTTGGGGCTTAGCAAAGTTAAATTATTTTGAACGACGGAACCGTAATTTAAGCATTTTATTCCGTTGGATTCCTGAATATGCTATTTTCCTTGTAAATGAATCAAGTCTATGTTGAAGTAAAAACAGATATCTCAAATGAAGAAACTTTTGTCCCATTTCAGGACGTAGATCGAATTTCGAAGCAATACTCGCTCATTATATGGCAATCTATTAGAAGCTTATCACTTGATAACAAATTGCACTTCATCCAATCATTTATTTTTTGTTTTAAAATTGTCTTTTTCAACCGCAGACTGAATGTCAAGGTAACAAAACTTCGTTTCTACCATATTTATTCAACTCTCAAGCATCTTTTTCATTTGGATCCCAACCAAATCTGCTCACGTTAGGGATTAATTTCTCTGCCCAGTGCATGCCTTAATACTACTTTCCCAGTATAAGAAACATCGGAAGAGATTATTTTTATTTGAGAGAGATGTATAATTGGTAGACTTAATCATGCTAAAGTGTTCTATTTTATTCATTTATTCATTGATTTTATGTATAATAACTAACTTCTCACAATACGTTTTGCTCAATCGTTTCAACATTGAATGTCTCTATTGTGTTAGATGAAATTGAATTTTGTACTTTAAATTAGCCCGAGACTGGCAGAGCTTGGCCGAAATTGACCTTTCTGCCAGAAAAAAATTGATCGATCAATCAGTTATTATACTTTTAATTAATTCTAAGCTGTTATTATTGAATTTAGAATAAATATCCGAGAGAATTTTTATTTTCTTCTTTAAATTAAAAAAATTGAAAAGATCTATTATAAGTATTCTATTGAACTCTCCAATTCAAAGAAAATTACAAATTAGTAATTTTACAAATAATAGTAAATCAATTCATCCGATTTCTTCCAATATATATTGAAAGCCAATGTTTACAAAATGTAAAATGTAATTTATGTCTGCAATGGATTTTTCATCACTTTGTGCCGTTTTTTTTTTTTTTTTTTTTTTTTTAAAGATTCATAGTGTATTTGCTACTAATTATTTTGCTAAAAATAAGGAGCAGAATTTATATACGAAAAGAAATTATATCTAAAATTATTCTACAAATTACTTTCAAATTGAAAAATTATTTGAAATTCAGATGCTACAGTAAAAGTTCTAATGGCATTAAAAAGGATAATATACTAATTTTAATCAATAAAAGCAAATACTTTACGGATTTCGAAATATACCTCTTGTGTTGAAAATGGTGTAAAAAATAAAGTTTAAAATTTCTCAAAATTCTTGCTATTTACTTGAAATAATATTATTGTTTTAAACTATCTATAATCTAAAAGGGAAAATACATGTGTTCAGTGCATTTATTTATCAGAAAATCTCCTCTGAAACAGTAAATATAATAACTTGTAATTTGCTTGTTTTCTATTTGTGTGCGTTTTCTATCATTTTTAGATCAACTATGCTATATTCAACTTTTCAAAAATATTTCTTTCTTAAGATATTTAATTTTGTAGAAGAAAGGATTTTGACAAATTTATATAACTGAAACTCGAAATAACGGCATAAACATGTACATTTCCTTTTCCTTGTAGAAGCGAAACAGTTTACCTCGGAGTAATATTGGATGGGCACTTAACGTTCAAAGACATATAACTGAAATAAAAAAATTATTACAAAAAATAAATAAATAAAGTTAAATTATACTCCACACTTAATCCCAAATCCAAACTTTCGCAAAAGAATAAACTACTCATCTACAAGACTATGCTCAAGCCTCTCATTTTTTTTTTTTTTAAATGTTTCTTTCATCTGTTTGACCACCACCAAACTCAAGTATTACCATTAGAAAGACTTCAAAATGTGACGGTTGCATGAGGTGGCTTCTCAGGAATAAAATACAAAAATATATGAATGTCTCAACATTTCAAAACTTCCATAAAAAACCATCAAAGCGCTTCTTTGAAACAATCAACAATAGCGATAACATCGCATTTAAAGAAATTGAAATGTACGATCCAGCACTTCCGAAAAATACTAAGCGACCTTGCCCTCTCCTACATGTCTAGAACATCGCCTTAGCTTTGTCACTGGCTTATCTCTGGACCGATTTTGCTGAATTTTGTTTATGTAAAAACTTCTTCGCCATTTTTTCCTCACATGTGTTATTGTTAATTATTATATTTTGAGTAAATGTTCAACTTTTTTTCCACTACCAATTACTAAAGAATCTCATTGCTAGACCATCATTCTATTCACCTGTAATGCCCGGAGATTCAGAACCTTCAGTTCAAGCGTTCCAGGATACTCCCCTTAAATAGGCAATCTACATTTTCTGTCAGTTTTAATGGTGAATATATTAAAGGGAACATTGCAATTAAGAATGAATTTGTGTTTATTCCGAGTGAGCTCTTTCATATAATTGAATCTTCTATTTTTACAAAACAAAGCATTTTTGTCAGTGTTGTCAAGTACCATACTTGCAGCCATGAAATTTGACAAATAGATAGTCTTAATGGTGACTCAATGCACCTCGAGGCCCAGATATAAAGTTTAATTTAATAAAGTTAGAAAACTTTTTATTCGATACTTGTTGTTGCGTTTTATGATTTCTCGCATAGTTAGTATGTTTTTTTTTTAACAATTACAATTCCTTTTATGGCAGTAGAAAGTTAAAAAGTTAAATCTTTTGATTCAGTATCTGCTCCAAGCAGAAAAGCAGCTCCATTGTGTGTTCTGATTAGTTTTAAATGACTGATTAATAAATTTGATTTTTAAAAGTCTTAGAGTTTATATGTTTATTTTCTAACAATTACTTTTATATATTTCTCCACTCCCAAAAAAATTTAAATTAAAAAAATGAAGATTTAGTTTTAATTAATTAATGAAAAATTAATGTTAGTAATTCCTGTAAATTGAAATAATTTAAATTTACTTTTAATAATGAATGCGTGTTAAATTCTCTTGAAGATCTTTTCGTGTAAATTTCGATGAAGATTGCTGAAAGCTAAGGATGTGATGGGACATATTGCTAGTAGAAATGCATAACTGTATGGTGAACCAGAGAAACTAGCTGGCTTCACATTATGATAAACCCAAAAGAATCCCAATGTAATTCTTGGGGGTTCGTGAAAGCAGAATAGTAAGGATGGTAAATCTTTAGTTATCCTTAAAATTATAGTTTGATCAGAGCTTAATAATTCCTTAAGACGGGAATTCTGACAAAGGAAAAGAAAGTACTTTTTTGTATATGAAGAATCTGAAATATTGAGCAAATATAGTCGAAAAAAATTTTTTGCTATTAAATTCTCTTGAAGATCCTTTCGTGTAAATTTCGATGAAGATTGCTGAAAGCTAAGGATGTGATGGGACATATTCTTTAGTTAATATTCCCGATAAATTTGTCCATAATAGTATGTTTCAATTATGTTATTGAATTTTACTTTATCGTCTAAAATTTGCTTTAAATTATTATCATCAAAATATTGTTAAAAATAACTTTTTGTCATAAACGAAATAATTTTTTAAAAGAAATAAATTTATTTTCATTAAAAAAGTGTTTTTCGTATATATCTCCAATGAAGACGACTGGAAGTTAAGGATGTTATGGAGCCGTTACTTTTAAATGACACAGTACACTCCCGATTATCCGCGGAATTGGGTGACGCGGCCGCCGCGGGTAACAAAAATCGCGGATAATCCGAAAAAAGCTAAAAATGGGTATAGCAAAAAAGAAAACAGTCATTCCAACTTTGAAAAATCGTTTTATGTACAATTAAACGTAAAATAAACAGCAGGAAATGTTTAACTAACGCTTAATATTTTAGTATGTCACTCAAAACTAACCTAAAATGCATTTTGTTAATGAAAACAGAAAAGTGCTTTGTATTTACGAGGGGCGTCAAGGATACACAGAAAAATTAATACATATGTACTGTTTTAATACTGTAATGTATAATGTAATTACAAAAGCATAACTGTAAAACTGCACCTTTTTGAAAATATCAGTAAAAAAAAAAAAAACTGTGCGGCAGGCGCGGATAATCAGCACCGCGGATAATCGGGAGTCTACTGTATTCAAAATTACAGTGTATGCTTGCTTTTCCATATTAGATCCATTACTATTCCATATTTTCATTTCCATATTAAGATGTTTATTTTAAATGAATTTGTGACTTCAGAAATTGTAGGGGTTTTTTTGGTGCTTTTTCTAAATATTAATTATTATCTGTTTCATTTAAAAAGACTTCGTGTAAAAGATTTTTTGAATTAAGGAAATCGTTTTGTTTTGGATAACTTCATATTTAGTGCATCTTCGATATTATCTAGCTTTATAATCTAAGTATACACCCATATACAGTATGTCCACTAAAGTCTCTTGCCACTTTTTAACTTCGGAAAGGTTGCTGCTACATTCATAAAAGTAAAGAATGGATATAATAAAGTAGCCATGTGCTACTAAACGAAACCATCTACGGCGCCACCTGGTGGAAAACTGTGGAATTAGAAATCCTATCTCGAAAACAAAACGAGATAGAAAAAAAGCAAACAAAGATAAAGAGCATCATCGATTTAGTATGAAAAGACATCTCGTGAACATTAATGCGAAGAATAGAATGGTTAAATCGCGCGTTTGTTTTCTCGTGATTTCCTAAACCGTGAGGGGACAAAATAAGCTAAAGGAAAAACGAAAAAAAAAAAAAAAAAAAAAAAAAAAAAAAAAAAAACCTGGTTGTAACAATGTACCTTGATTTGAGATGTTCAAACTTCTCACCTTCAATTGCAATGCATATTTGGATCCTCGTTTGAATTTCACATTGCACATGTTGGAGCATAGAGGGTGACACGTGGCGATATTATCCATAATGCGTCGTTTAAGGTCCTGTGATGCTTGTGGAGAGGTGGCATATATCTGCTACTAGCCGCCTTTGGAGAGCAGCCGGTTCGCCAGTCTTAATGCTCGTTAAAATTTCAATAATTAAATATTTTATGTAACTCCTATTTTAATCGCTTCTTCATAAAAATATTTTAAAGCTTCAAATTTTGATAGTCATATAATTCATTCATAATATTTTAAAGGCTTGCAGCCATAACGTAATCTGTATCTCTAATTTTCTGCTAGCTCTCGTAGAATTTATGCTTTAAAGTAAAGTGGAATTAGTTAAATTGCAATTAATATGAGAACTTTTTTTTTTTTTTTTTTTTTTTTTTTACTAAAACGAAGCATTTTTTTTTTTTTTTTTTTAAATATGAGTACTGACGACAGAGTCGCTGAGCATTTAAACCTTATGGGCACTAAAGAATATTTTTCTTAATTTATGTAATATCTCAAGAAGTTTTCTACAAAATTTTCTCAGATTCATCATTCTCATTGAACAGATCAATTAATTAACAATGTTTAGTTTTAAATGCATGAAACTCAAAAAAAAAATATAATCAGAATAGTTTGAAATAATCGGTCGGAAACATGTTAAGCCTTCAAAACCAAGTCCGTATCCTTTGAAAATAGAGTTGTCAACAATCAGAACATAATGCGCATGCGTGAATTTTTAACGCCAATTATGGTAACGCAAATGCGTGAATTTTCTACGCTAGTTGGGGTAACGCTACGCAGATTAGAAATTTTTAATTTCCTTTATTCTGTTTTATTTTAATTCAAAAGTACTTCAGAATGAATCTGGAAGATCGATTAATTAACAATGTTTAATTTTAAATGCGTTAAACACTAAGAAAATAAACGGAATCGTTTGAAATAATCGGCCGAAAATAAGTTAAGCATATCCTCATTAGCGTGGGAAAAAAGCAAACAAACAAAAAAAAACCTGAAGCCTTACTCATTTGGCGGTGGGGAAACAAAAAGTTTTTTTTTTGTATGAAAGTTAGTTTTTAATTAATAATTAAAATTCTGATTAAAAATTCATAAAAAGGAGACCTTAGGTGCACATTCTCGACCTCCAAGATATGCATTGCCAAATTTGGTAGCTGTAGGTCGAACGATTTGGCCTGTAGAGCGCCAACACGCACACACATACACATTGAGCTTTATATGAGTATAGATTTCAGATATTTCCACAAGGAAGTCCAGTGGAGTCAGATCAGGCGAACATCAGGACAATCTTTGAAACCGCCATACCAAATTATTTAGTTCCCGTATTCCTTGACTAAGTACTGCTTCACTAGAAATGTCTTGTGAGCAAGAGCGCCGTCATGTTGAAACCATAAATTCCTAAGATTATTCAAGGTAGGTTTTCCATAAAAGTGGGTATTAATTTCTGTAGCAGTTGTAAATATCGTGCATCCGTTAACGTGCCATTGCAAAATATTGGAATGATTGTAAATTGCGTATCAAACGTTAACAGCAAACCGAATTTGATATCAAACGTCGGTAAAGCATCTTGGATTTTCCAGCGCCAAATAATGGGTGCTTTGCTTATTGCACATGTCATTGTCTATTGTACATGCCATGCCTACTGTGCTCGAAAGATAATAATTTCTCCTTCCATTCAAGTTTCGTAACTTCACAGTGTAGTAAATCAAGATAACCGTTATACTTTTTGAATTAATGTTTCCAACGTGTCTTTTTGTATCAAATCGATGTTTCTCTACAATATTGTATATAATTTCCCCCTTCCCACTATTGTTCTGCTTTATAGATAGGAATGCTAACTCTGCAGTTTTCCACCGGTTGGCACTGTAGGTGGTTTCATTCAATGGCTCATGGGTACTTAACTATACCTAGACACCACTTTTATGAATATAGCAACAGCCTTCCCGAAATTATGAGGATAGCAAGGGGCATACTGTATACAAGCCGTTTTTGAGCAAATATAAAATATTTAAGCACTGGCAAACAGCTTTTGGTGGTAAAATTTAGTATTTTATTGAGAAAATAAATAATGTATGGGAGAAAAATTATTTTTTGTATATTACTGAGTATTTATGCACATTAGCAATTTTGCTTTCGACGAAATTTAATGTCACTTTCAAAGGCTCTCAAAACCACCATTATCATTAATATGCGTATTTGTTGGAAAAGCCTGGTCACAAATTTAAAATCTCTGCTTCACGATATTGCATCAAAAATCGTGTAATGGTATAATTTTTTAACAATGAAAATTGTGTATAATGGTTTAGTATTAGTTGTAGGAAAAGAGAGCGAGTTTATTATTTTTTTATTATATGGAGAAAAGGAAGAAAACAAAATATGTAAACTTTTAATGGATGTAAATTTATTAGTAGCAATTTATATTTTCTAATAATTTCACAACCGTTATCATAACCACCGATATATGCATATGAATGAGAGCTGAAGAATGAACTTGTTATTGTCATTTCATAATATTGTTTCGAAAGCCATATAACGCTTTAATTCTTAAATAGTAAATATTACGGATAATTATTTAGTATTATTAGTAGGAAAATAAGGAAAATGATTTTATATCTTTATATGAAAAAAAAAAAAAGAAATTAAAAATAAAGGAAAAAATGCATTAATTTTTAGGGTAAGCGATATTTTTATAACAGCATTAGTTATAGCAGATTCATTTCTAACATGCTATATCAGATTTTAAAGAGGATCAGAAACTTGATATGGAATATTGCAGAAAAATAATTTTTTTCGGTAAAAACCAAGTGATGATTTCAAGGGCGCACTTTTGGATTAATTACAATTGACTATAAAAGACAAAATCTTGCTTTCAGTTTTCTCTGTCGTTTGCTTCTCGACTAGACCGAGGAGTCATAATGTAGGATTAAAAGGATTGAAATGTTGACTTTATACTGTCAATATGCTGAAGAAGAATGTAGTTATGTACGGCTCCTCTTTTCCGATATCATTATTTCTCAAAAACTATGGCATCTTTGTTTCAGTATGATATAAAGTTCTTTCAATTTTATAAGATGAAGCCGTTATCCAAAAATTGGCGTTACAAATATTATTAATAGCCTTAAGAAAGATTTGAAGGCAAGAATTTTATTATTGATGGGGATATGTGATTTTCTGCTGATGAGGGAGATTGGTCTAGAATTCTTTATGATAGGATTGAAGCGCTTACCCCTAGATTTGTCTTTGATCACCAAAGATTACAAGATATTTAGTCTAAATTTGCCACATGATAGTTTCTGCTGGAGGAAATTTTTTCTTCCTTTAATTCTAGAGGAAGATAACCTACTTCTTTTCAACAGTTTTTTAATCATCCATTTCATTTGCCATTTTTCTAATTTTTAAATTATTTTCTGGAGTTTTTGAACATGGTATTTAAGATAATTGTGAGATAATGAATACAGTTGTGTCATCGGTGAAGAGTTATAAATGCTTTCTGGGATTCTAGTAATGCATCAAAGTATACACTGAAATAGATTGACGCGAGAATAGCACTCTAAAAATTCTTCAGATTGCATTAATTCAGTATGCTTTGGATTCAGAACACGCTTTGCCTATTTTGACTTTAAAGAATTTAATAATAAGGTAAGAGGTAAATAGCTTAACTAGAGTATTCGGTACTTGCGGATGCAGGAATTTATAAATTAGTGCTTGGACTCAAACTTTATTAATTTAATTCGAAAATTTGTAATTCAAGTTCCCCATTAATTTGTATTTTTTTGTTGATTAACACCTGTGACTCGAATTTGTTTGGTTAATTCAAAACTATATTTGCAATTTAAAGAACTTTTTATTTCTATTATGTTTTTGTTGAATTCTTTCCTCCGTACTTTGCATTTTGAGAGATCGTAGGTAAAAATTATTTTTCAGCTCAATTCATATTGTATAATATATTCGATTAAGGAATAAATTTTTTAAAGAACTGAGTGAGAATAGATGGGGATTTTTTTTGTTGTTTATTTTGAATTTTTATAATTCTTTTATCATTCTGTATAATATTTATAAAAATGATGTTGCAAGTATTGTTTTTAAAACTAATGAAATTTATAAATTGTGATTATAATTATTAATTTATTTATCAAAATCATCTCTTATTTTTTAAAATAAAACAGAAAAATATTAAAAATAAATTTTTAGCGCCATTTTAATTTTAAAAATAATGTATTTGGGCTCCTATTATTCTGATTTCCTTTGTTTCATTTTATATAGGAAATAGCAAGAGTATATATAATTTAAGTTTATAACAACTATTAGTTCTGATTTCCATTGCTATACAAGTTTCTGTATATCACATATTTTCATAAATTCATCTCATATACATAGACAAAAAAAAAAAAAAATGATTAAATTGTGTTGACTCACACTTTTTTTGCCTTATACGTCTAGATACAATTGAATTAACTCATTGTGTAATTTCTTATTCTGTTTAAATTTTAGTTTTCATCATGACTTCTGAAAAATAATCCTAATCGAAGATACGAAGTGTCGCCAAGTGGGAATTCGCTTTTTCCAAACAGATCAGTCCCAATTTTCCAACAACTTCTAATTCAAAAATGATTTGAGCTGGAAGAAGGAAATTTTGCATGCGATCATTATACCAAATTTGTAGATTTGGAAACCTAAAATTTTGAACGAAGTTCATTCAAAGGATGTTTGTCAGCTCTACTATCAGAGTACCAGTGAACAGAAAAAATATAAAATGTAAAGAACTAGATGGATAAATATGATGCACAGATTTAGCGTCTACAATGGAGATCTATATCAAATCTATCAAGAGTACGTTCAATGATTCATAAACGCAATGATTTAATGAAATTTAATACTTGACTTTGAGATTACAATTGTAATTCTATGTCAAAGTTTTATTTCAGTCAATTAGAAAAAAGCGTCCAAAATACATAGGCGATTTTTTGGTACTTGATTAAGTGTACCCCCCCCCAAAAAAAAAGGAAGATGAAAAATATCGAATTCTTTATTTAAGCCAGAGATTGATATTTCTTAACTATTGTTTATCATTTCCATGTAATAATTATTCAAGTATCTGTTTTCTTTAGTATATTACGAAGAACACAACTATCGTGTATAAAAATCTGAAGGGAAAAAAAAAAAAAAAAAAATCTGAGCAATCGGGGCATTTACGGTCTGGTTTATGAAGATCTACAATTTTATGCGGGGGGGTGGGGAGGGACATCTTTATTAGAGAATATGCGAGAAAATTTTTAGAGAGAACTTCCGCTGCTTGTTTTTATTTCAACTATTTCTAAACTTAGGCTAACTACAATTCGTTGCACAACAAACGCTTATAATACAGTGTTTAATTTTCAAAAATGTATTATCTGTATTTCTTTTAATAAAATTCTGTAGAAAGGATTATGCCTAAAAATGTGATGTATAATTTGTAGTTCCCTTTTGCCAATTCTCTGCCCAGTTAACATTTGCATCTTATAAATAAAAACCTTTCTAAGAGCCGTTACCGATTTTCAAAGTCGCTACTTTTTACAATTTATTATAATATTAGAACGAAACAATTGTAAATAAATTAAAATTTACACTTTTTTGTTAAACAATATCTTCTCATCTCCCATGCTACATTTCCAGATATGTTAAACTCATATAACGAATGAGTATCGTGTTACATAGAAAAATTTTTTTGCAATGTTCTCTCAGTGGAAATCTCTGATTAAAAACCACTTCCTTAAACGGGGATCAGTTTCTCTGGACCCGTTGCACAATCTTTGACTCAAACGAAGTTCTCTGGTCAGAGCAGATGATTGAGAAAGTGACAAATGGGCGATGATACTACGTGGTTGAAATAGAAGAGATTTATTGAGCCGGGGCGCGGAAGGGCAATTGCCTCTCTCTCTCCGTCTAGGGCGCCGATTTTATGGGGCTGCCCTTGATGAAAGTTGACAGTTAGGAGGCTTTAGGTCGTTACACGGGGCCTGTGTTAATAAGCGTCCGCTGCTATAAATCTAATAGGGAAAGAGTTCAATCTCGCTTCGGACGGCCAGTGAAGGCAGATCGTCTAATTGGCAATCGTGGTTATCTCACAGTTTTGCTGGAACTGGAAGGTTGTGTAAATATGGGAACGCGGAAACCAATATTGTAGGAAAACGGGAGATACTGGCGATTAATAGGACTTGAATAATGTTAGAGTGGGTTGTAAAAGCGTTAGTAAATGGATGCAAGAACAGAAATTGTTCGTTCAGTCACTCTGTAATAAATGTTTATTAATATCCTTTTCATTATTCAAAGTTTCATTATTCAAACATATTCATCAGTTTAGGCAACCAGAGCTACAAGAATTTTGTTCATGAGTTTAATGATAAAATACATCGGATTTCTAAGCCTTTTGTGAGGTTCATGAGATTGTTTCAATAGTTCAATTCTTTTCAGTTAATTCAGTGAAGATAAAAGAGGCATTAAATAGTTATTAATGCTGAATAGTAACTATTAACTAACAGCACTACTGTACTGACAGATACCAATTGCTGAATTCTGTTGATAATAAGGTACGTTATTGGCTTTTCTAAGAGCTCTTATTCATTGCCTACATCCGAATGAAAAAAATCTGTGTCTTATCAGCTAGGCAAGGCGTGCTTCTTTATTCAGGTTATTTAGAAAGAGTTTTAAAGAAAATAAAGACAATTGAACATAATTTAATGCAATATATTTTTGGCTAAATTATAAAGCTTTAATAATTATATAAGCCGAATATATAATGCATTATATATTTGGTTAAATATATATATATATAGCTTTATAGTATTGCTGCTAATACTACTAATGTTATACAAATATCAAAAATAAACTTTTTCTAAAATATCTCCACAGTTTTGGCCACTGCGGTAGGTAACTAAAATAATTTGGAAAACCTAAGGACCATTCAACACCCCAAATCACAAACATTGCATTGAGTTCGGGAATTCTTTTTCATGCAAACGTAATCATATGAAATCAGTAATGCCCTTCTCTACCTATCGTCCATTTTGAGAGATATTTCATAGGTATTACTTCATTGTCATTTTCTGTCTGAGAAACAAACAAAATTCATCATTCATGATCATTAAATAAAACGTCTTAAAATCCGATTTCGTGAATTTTCATTTCATTTAAAATCACAACTCCTAGATATGTCATTAAGTGTCGTCTCATTCCAACTCCGAAATTATAAATAATATTATAGAATACAAATGTCATAGAATATTATTCATATGGTATGATAGAATATTCATATTACTAAATAAAACTTATAAGGGGTATTTAATCTCAACAGTTGGATTGATTTATCCAATCATCATTCCAATTAATTTCTAATATTGCAAGCATAGATGGCCAATTAGAATACTCTATAATTATTATCTAGTCATAATTTAAAATTGCATATATTTTTTGCTTAATAAGATGTAGTTTACGTGATTATTTTAGTATCTTTAATATGGACGCCGATGTCTATTAGTACTAATACGAATAATTTAGTCATGTAGTTAGTTTTAATGAACTATGTCTATCACAGCAAAAATATTTAAAAAAATATTGCTACAACAATGAAAATGTAAGATACATAATAATGATCGAGCATTCTGACTGCTAAACTATTATACTCCAAAATACCAGAATTGTCAAGTTGACCACGAAAGTTTGCGAAATCTTTCCAGTTGCTGAAGGTGAGGGCTATGTCAAAGTTTTATTATATTATATATCTCCGAGATTATAATATAATAAACGGAGAAGAAGGGGATTCACGATTGTTACACAATAATTGTCTCAAGAGTATTTGCTATATATTTGTATAAAACAAAGCTTTCGAAAATTTTGTGGCTAGAAATTGAGTTGCTTTCAATTTCTTTCAAAAATAGAAAACGGTGACGGGTATTCAAATGTTAACGGGTACTTGATGATATATTTAGGGATCATGAGCTTTCCCAAAAAACAAGTTTTGAAGTTGATCAGCTTAGCGAACTCCGTCGCAAGATTTCTTCATAGAGAATGTATTGTAATGCTATTTTTTTCCTCCCTTCAGCATAATTTCTTTATTATAGGAACACGCTACGTCCCTGGCTATACCAGACACCGTTTTGAATTAAAAGGGCTTAAAAAAAGGGCTTTACCGATCACCCTGTGTACATACAAGGTTGATAGTTAAAGTTTGCCTATTCAGAAGGCAAAGAAAGAGGTAGTTAGTTCTACGGCTCCAAACGAAATAAAATTTCACTTGTATGTAGTACAAATGATGCGCTTTGCAAAAATTGGGGGGAAAAGTTAAAATTTTAGTCAGTAGGCCAACATCTAAGATCTGTGCCAGATCTAAACAGAAAGATCTGTGCCAACATCTAAGGTAATTTTTGCAGATTTTTTTGAATAAAAATTAAGGAAAAATTTATTTTATAGCTGATAAAATCAAATTTTGCCGAATCAGAAAGCTCTAAAGTAGGATTTATGTTCCCAAACAATACAGAAAAAAAAAAAAAAATGAGAATTTCATGTGATGCAATCTGCGTAACAAAAATAAATTATGCCGTTCGGCACAGACAAAATAAAGAAAAATAGCATTACGCTTTTTCAATTAACCCTCCATTATTTATAATCGTGCATTTATTCTCTGACGTGTTTTTTTTTTAACTGTATAGTGTAAACTGTCCTGTAGATTTGAGCGGATGTGAAGCCTAAATACCATTCTTCAGATCAAAGATCGTCTGACATTTGTATTAAATAAAAAAAATCTTAAAAATACTCTCAGCTAAATATCGCATAGTGTTAAATCAGGTGATCGTAGTGACCTGATTTATACGATCATACTTATCTATACTTATCATACGATCTTGAAGGAAATTACATTAAAAAAAAATCCGAATTGTTCGAGTAATGTGAGGTGGTGGGCCATTTCTCACAAAAACGGTATTTTGAAGACAGTTCAGGCTGTTGCAACTCGAGAACCACAAAACTTGACAACTACTGAGACAGCTTCTCCCATTTACAGAACATATAATGCATTCTATAGGTGTTATTCCACAAAAAATATATATATGGTCATACATGTAGCTGTTAAGCCGCACCATGTTGTTACTTTAGCTGCATGTAATGGAACTTCTTGAGCAACATCCTCTTTCTTCCAAATCCGACAATTGTGTGTGCTCACTTGTCTGTTAAAACAAAAATGTGCTTCATCCATCCACATTCATTTGTGCAAGGAAACATAACACAAATGATGGCCAATTTTCTGTTTCACTATGTATTAATTGTTGCACCCTTTGAATTTTGTATTGATAGTAGTGCAAAAGTTGAAGTATTGGCGACTTCATTTGAAATATTTGGCACACTTAAATTATCATAAGGCGAATGGTTTGTTAAATCTTTGGCAGCAATAGCAGTATATTCAATACTTGAAATGTCCACTTCTTTTCGCCCTTCTCCATATCGAGTCTTTTTGTTGCCATAATTTTTTTTAATCATTTTGTGAAAGCCACTGGTTGACATCTACAGTGCGCGAAAAAAGTATAAGGACAACATGTAATTGCATGAAAATATGCTTTATTTCCATTTCACCTAAGTGAACTTTTTATATTTCTTACTTCTGCTGCATAATTTTGTGATAACACTTATACCACATAAAAAACATTATTTAGCTTCAAAATATTGATTTTACAAAAATTAACATTAAAGGAAATACGGAAAAAATTATAAGGACATGTTGTAAAATACTTAAAAAATGTTTCAATAATCAAGAAAACTACCTTTTTTTCAATCACTTGAATAAGCTGAGAGGTCATAGATCCTGAAAGATCTTTTAAAATGTCCACAGATATTTTTTTCCAAGCGTCTTTGATAGCGACGACAAGATCTTGTTTATATTGATATTGTGTGCCGTTTTTATAAACTTTTCGGGCTAGAAGTCCCCATAAGTTTTCGATTGGATTAAGATCGGGACTTCTTGCCGGCCAATCAAGTAAATTTACAGAATTAGCTTCAAACCAGAGTTTTGCACCCGTAGAAACGTGTATCGAACCATTATCCTGCTGAAAAATATAGTCCCCTGAAGTAGTTAGTGGCACTTCAGGTAACAAACATTCTCCTAACATATCAACATACCTGTCCGAATTCATTTTACGGTTAATAAATACAATTGGAATGGTTCCATTTGCCGCAAAAGCGCCCCATACCATAACCGAGCCACCACCATATTGACGCCTGGAAAACACTTCCTTTGTCTTTTGCAGATCATACCAAAAATAACGAAAACCATCAGGTCCATCAAGATTGAACTTTTTTTTCGTCCGAAAAAATTACATCAGCCCACTTTTGACCAAGATAAATGTATTTTTTGGCAAAGTAAACTCTTCTTTTCTTATGATGATTTGTAAGAGGGGGGGGGGGGGCGTGACACTAATTTCCCATAAGAAACTTGAGGATGTTTACTCAAAACATTTTGAACAGTCCTTGTTGAGCATGGTAAACTCAAATTTTGTCTAACTTCATTTGCGGTTTCTCTTTTCTCGCAAGCTCTCCTTACAATCATTCTTTTTTGTCGACGAGTGAGAATTTCTGGTCTCCCAGTTCGCTTTTTCATACCATACATCCCAGGATTTTTTAGTAAATTATAAACCACCGTTTTAGATCTCTCGATTCTTTTTAAAATTTCCCATCCACTTAATCCACATTCTCGAAAAGCAACAATTTGTCCTTTTTCAGAGTCAGAAAGTTGAGTTCCTTTGGGAATCGTTTAAAAATTCACACTGAAAGTCGCCGAATGGGAAATTCTTTTCGCAAATGAATCTTTTAACTCGGAATTGTCATTTTATGCTTTCAAATATGCAAATTTTTAAATAATTACTGGAGAAAAAGCTATGTCCTTATACTTTTTTCCGTTTTCTTTTAGGTTCAAAAATCAAAATTTAAATTTTAGCAGATTTAAAATTGAAAATTTTAATTACTTTACGCATAAAATATTTTAGTTTTACTTCTATTTTTGCTGCAAAAATTTGCATACGATTCTGTAAACAAGGCTTCTAGATTTGGCGATTTTTCGCGTGTCCTTATAATTTTTTCGGGCACTGTAGTATTTTTCTCCAGTCATTAATTGATCTCTTGATACTTAGTATCATTTCAGGTAGTAACTTGCACTCTTTTAAATAATCCTAATTTATACTGTTTTATAATCCTTTTAAATGAAGTCTTAAAAAAATTTCAAACGGCATTATGTTCGGAAAGTGAGAAAAACAATTTTTTTCACCTCCTCTCTTAAATTCATGTTTGTGTTCTTGATTATTTGTGCATTGTCATAATTTTGTTTCGACAAAATTTAATCTTTATGTCTAACAATTACAAAAAAGCACTATTTTATCTTTCAAAGCTGATAATTCCTATTTTTCGACAACCTAAAAAAATCGCTTAAATGCCATTATTCAGCAAAACATATTTTACAATTGTTTGTTTATCTATTAGTATATATTGAAACTTGGCTGCAAATTTCTAAAATTCGAATTCTTCATCAATTTAATTTTTTACCTTGCTTTTGGAATTTCCTATTATGTTAAAGTACCACCTGTAATTCTAATTTATTTGATTAATTCGAAATGAAAATTGCAGAATTTTGTTTAAAGGTATCAAAATGTTACTTCTTATCTGATAAATAATCGTATAATTGCAGTTGCATTTAGAGATAATGAATTTCTTATCTCCTTTCCTTGCTCATGAAATTTAATCTGAGAACAATTTGTGTCTTTTAAAATATTTGATCGGTAATCGGTTTCTTGTGACTTAGAAGGGTTTTAAATGTCATTAACAATTTACTTCAATAATAAAAAGTGAGAATTTTTTGCCTCTGTACATCCATATTGATGTAAGGAAACGATAGGAAAAGGAGAAGGAGAGGAAATAGGCATTATGTCTTGAGATATGGAAGACTAAGTAAATAGGATTCCTATTCCAATCTCTCAACAGCATCTCAATTATTATTAAACTATAAGAGGTGTTTTTTTTTTTGTTTTTTTATGTTTGTATATCTGCAGACGTAGTAATGGTGCTGACATTGGATTTTATTAAAAAACAAGAATTGAACACTTCCTTAACGCAAGATTGTTTGATAATCTCAAACAGTAAGTCTACTTAAAGCTGGATTACAGTAAAAGATGTATTCGAAACACTGTTCTTAATGTATTGTATTTTTAAATGAATTTGTCTCTAATCTACAACAGAAGTTGAGAATTATAAATTCTTAACCAATCATGCTAAATAGTCTGAGAGTAAAAGAGAAACCGAAGTATCATGAAAAGTTTTCTTTAGCTGAAATTCTTGCTTCACGATAATTTCAGTGCCATGTTTTTATTACATTTTTTTCCTAATTATACAACACCTTTGTGTTTCCCACCCATCAAGCAAAATATAGGTTTAAATATCAAAATTACGACTTCAATATCTTATTAAAAATAATTTATTAATAAGAAAATTCAATTACAGCAGACATTAACATACAAGATATTACTCAAAATTAACTTAACACTAGTTTTAATCGAGATCTTTGCAATACTAAAAGACATCGAGGTGCAGGCTCAATAAATATTCTACACTTATCAAGTAAATTAAAAGCATAAATAAAACATTAACAAGCACCAAACATTAAAAACTGCTAATAACAGCATTATACATGTAAAAACACTTTTAAAAAAACAATGTAAATTGTAAGTACTTTTCTTAAATGTATATATCTGTAGCACCTGAATATCAAACAGAATAACTTGATAATATACACTGCACTGAAATACAATTATATTCTATTTTTTTTAATGTCTTATTTCAACAAGTATCTGATCGTTATTTCGAACTGTTAGCAATAATTATTAATAGCGGGTGCAAATTTCTTTGTAAACCAGATGAATGCAGTCTGCAAATTTGAATTTGTTAAGGAATCAGAAAAAGTTTTTCATAATATTACAATCGATATAAACCAATCATATAAAAGATGTAAATTGTCTTTCTGTAATACGAATTTTTTTCTCTTGCTGGGACTTTTATATCATTTCGTATATTTTTTTAAAAAACAGAAATAAAACTAATCGAATATTTTCTAACTGTGATGAGTTTTCATTTTTCTTTGGTAAGGCAAACCACATTCCTTCTTGAAGCATATCGAGTACCTTTCAAAACAATCAATTCTTACATGGAATAACAGTTAGCTCGTCATGGAGTATTGGACGCCACAGTTTTAACAGTCTAATACAAAAAATGTTTTGGTCTTCAGTAACATGAAATGTAAGCTTCTTTGTCTCAAATTTCAGTAACTGACACCAGTGACTTTCTGAATCCAGGGCACAAAAACGGAGACTCTGGAGTATATACCAGGTAAATGCTCTCTTGCACATCCAACACCAGCAGACACAACACCAATAATGCTAAAATGGTCGCCATCTTTCATGACTAAAGGGCCTCCACTATCACCCTGTGGAAGAAGTAAAACAGATAATGAGTAAGACATATAACATCATAGAGAAACTAACACTTTAGATTAGAGAGCGAAAAGATCAACAGAAGTACAAACTTTAATAAAAATAATTATGCTCTAAAAAAGTTTGGTTTGCTTAAATACGATTACAGGTATTTTGTATTTTTTTCTATTAAAAAAAATTATTTGGAATTAATCAAAAGAGGGCACTTACACATCATATTGACATGTTTCGGGCAAACAATAAATAGACAATAAAAGAGACCACAATAGCGTGATGACTAAGCATTTTAAAAGTAAATGATGCTTTACATGATCACGCCACAAGTTTAAGGCAGGACGAAGCGTGAACCTTATGACATATGTAACATTGTCCAAAGCAAAATCTAGAGCTGGAATTATAATGCATGCTAAAGTAAGTAGCATTTAAAATATTGTTTTGAAAGATGCTCTTAGTAAAAATTAAGCAACATAAAATATTATATTAATAAGTATCTTTTAACGGTTTTAATTTCATGTTTTAATTTTTCATTACTACAGAAACTTTTAAAATTGGGATGAGATTTCTTACGCATTTTAACTAATGCTAAAATATTTCCTTTTTTATTTGGAATTCAGCTTTTTTATTTTTTACATTTTCAAAATAGTTTGTTTCTATGTACTTTTATTGTCTGGAGGGAGAGAATCAATCCCTCAAAACGTCCTTCTAACCTGATTCAAGAAAAACATTGGAGTTGGCGAGCAAAGGGCGAAACCCTTTAGTATATAATAAATAAATTTGATCAAGTCAATTGCAAAATAGTCAATGTTGACTTAAATCCTTTTCTAGTTATAAAAAACCATATTTTTAGACCAATTATATTACAGCCCTTTGTCTGTGAGAGAAAATAAGTTCACTCACCACTGCTATATAGATAAGAATTATCGTCAGTTAAAAACTGTTCTATCTGACGACCATCTTTGTGATTAGTATTGTTTTCCTACAGATGATTGTCCCGAACGAAATCAGCTAGAATATATAAAGATTCGGACAGCTGAGATAAAATGTCATTTAGATTAGATTGATCAATATGAGTATTTGGTGTAAGGTAAAGATGACTTTAGTAATCAATGAGCTTGTGTTTTTTCTGACTGCAAGTGCTTGTAATGAAGTGTGTAGATGCGGAGGTATGAAATTAGATATGGAAAGAACAAGTCTTACTAAAACTCTTTCACAAACGTTAACTGCATGCAGTTCTTAATAGTAATGTAATGATAATATTTTAGTAAATTTAAAAGTATATCCTACAGAACAATTCAAGTAGTTGTTAAAAATCTATGATGTCTTTGAGATCAGATGTTTTTTTGTCCACTCAGAAACAATTTCAAGAAAGAAATGCAGAGAAAAAAGGATAAAGAGGTAAAGGAAATATGAAAAAAATTGAAATAATAAAAACAGATGATTTTGATCGAATATAAATTTTTTAAATATGAATTTCAGACGAATTTTCATTTATAAAATGAGCCATTCAAATTAAGTATTTTCATCATAAATAAAAGAGAAAATGCGCGCATGGGCACACACTTACAATTTATTTTGAGTATACAATTATAACTGCCAAAATATAATTTTCAAAGGTAGATTTCATTTAGCATTTGAGAAACCATTTTGCAATTCTAGATTTTTTAGCTCCTTTTAGCATAGTACAGCATCTTTAGTTTCTTTTAGCATTAGCATAGCACAAAATATAACTCAAGAAGTAATCATATTTCTCTCCTTTGTTTGTATCCAAAACATAACTGATAAATTGATGAAAGGATTAAAAATTCCATGTTAGTTTGATTCGATAAGAATAATTTGAAGCTATACAAGGAACTTACCTGGCAAGCGTCTTTTCCACCCTCCTTGTATCCAGCGCATATTTGGTAATTATATATTCTAACGTAGCTGCTGTAAACTTCTGCATACCACTTCTCGCAGATGGTGTTGTTTAGGATTGGAACTTGAACCTTCTGCAAACGTTTGGCTTTCGCTGAGGGAGATAAATTTTCGTAAGTGAAATCACATCTGAGGTCAAAACAACTTCCTGCAAAATCAAAGCCTAAGACTTTCTAACGATAAATAGAATTAAACTGGCAAAATAAAAATTAAACATCCCTAAATTGTAATATTTCTTGGCGGTTCAACAATTTTTAACCTGTATGTTAATCCGCATAAAGATTCCATAACATGCTGTGCAATACATCATTTTTAAAATTTTTGAAAAGATATATTGTTATTAGAATATCAAGGAAAAGAATCTGTTTATTTTTGAACAATGAGTTTCAAAGAAATATAACTCTACTCAGATAATGTATGAACAGCATTACATTCATAATTACATTCTTATATTTCATTAACCTGATAAACATTTTTAATGTTTTTTATTTTGTTTTAGAATCGTTCGCTTAGAATACATTTCGCGCTAGGTAAATAATTATTCCTATATCATTCAAGCTAAACTGCTTCAATAATTCTATAAATATTCTTAGTAGAACGACTTTTTTTTAAAGTGCTAAATTTCATAAGTATGATGCACTATCTCAATTCTAACAGCAAAGCAAGGACTATAAATGTACATGTTCTGGCAATTTAGGTTAAAGTACGCTTTGTTAAATTTGTAATCCAGTATTCGTTTTTAATTTTTCTGTGATTCATTCAGCTCATTTTAACAAATTTGTGCAAATATGTTCTTTCAATATACCACTTAATGTAATCACAGTTAATGTTTTTATCGTCCTCTTAATATTATCCGAATCCTTTGGTCTCGAACCGACAATACTTGGGAGTTACATGGGACAGTAAATTAACATTTACGTCACATTTTAATAAGGTCAAGAAAAAAGTGGATGTATTAACATATAAACTAGTGACAGTTGTGGATAAATTTTATGGAAAAAAGAAATACCATCTAAGAAGAATCTACACTGGGGCCATTGAGCCATTTGTTCTTTTCGGGCACGGAGCATGGGGACATAGGCTAAATCTAAAGAAAATCAGAGAAGCATTAAATTCAATCCAACGGCGCCCTCTCATCATTATGTCTGGGGCTTATAGAACCATTTCTACAGAAGCCCTTCAAGTGATAACGGGAATTTTGCCAATGGACCTCAGAGCAACGGAAATTTTCACTAAATTTCAAATAAGAACTTCTAGTAATAAAGTTAAAATAGGAAACAAATGCTTCAGCAAAAAAGATTATGAGATGTATTTTGACAAATTCGAACAACATCCTGCAGAATGGTTTATTCACGGTTTTCAAATTAAAATCCCAGATATGGATGGAATAGAAATTTTTACGGATGGTTCAAAAGATGAAAATAAAGTAGGAGCTGCAATAGTAGTATACTACTATGGGAAAGAAATCGATAAAAGTCTTGTGAAATTATCGAACCATGCCACAAGTTTCCAGGCAGAAGTGCAAGCTTTAAAGATGGCCATTGAATATTGTGAAAGGGTGGAAGACGGACAGAAGTGCTCAATTTTTTCAGATTCTCTCTCAGTCCTACAAGCCATACAATCATCTCACAATTGTAATAAGGAAATATGGACGATAAAAGAAAAGATAAAAAGTGTAAAAACTAACAAGTGGATAGAGTTGAATTGGGTTAAGGCCCATATTGGGATATATGGTAATGAAAAGGCGGATCAATATGCAAAGTTGGCGGCACAGAAAGAGGGTGTTGATATGGTTGTCCCCAAATCAAATGGTGTCTTAAAATGGGAATTAAGAGAAGAAATAAAGCTGCAATGGTTTGACAGATGGTATATGTCCAAAAAAGGAAGAGTAACTTTCGATTTTATTCCTAATCCGGAAATAAAAATAAGAAGATACCATCCACTGATAATTCAAATTATATCAGGACATGGGAGATTTCCTGCATATTTCCAAAGATTTGGAAGAATGCAGGACAATAAATGCATTTGTGGAGGAATCGGTACTGTTTACCACTATTTAAAGGAATGTATTAAAATCTCGGAGTTAAGAAAAAATCTGAAAATTTTAAATAATGACCTTAGTACAGTACTGATGGTACCAGGTAATCTTAAAATTCTGAAGGACATGATGTCGAAAATTGTCAGTTTTTTACCAACTATTTGAGAGTTTGTAGATAAAAGAGAAGGACAGTAATTGACCACTTTGTGGCCAATTACCTCGAGGAGAATCTCAGTTTGACAAATCGGTCAATGCAAGGATGGACAATGCTCAAGACAGCAGTCGGCCACAACAAATCCTGTCGATACTGCTACGTTCAGTGGTGGCGGGGTGGTCGGCTGTACGCAAGAAGAAGAAGGTCTCGAACCGACACATTCAAATGTACAGAAAAATATTCGTTCAGTGTAATCAATATGTGGATTAACATGATCAGTTTTAAATAGAGCCTTAAAGGCTAAAGATTGGCTCTTGTAGAATTTCTTGCTTCCTTTGTAAAGAAACATCCGGGAATTATCTTTTCCATGGGATGGGGTTGGCTTGTTCTAAACTGATTTAAATGGTCTGCCAAGCTGCCAAATTAGGCTTAAAATATGTTGAACAGTCATAAATCACTGCCATATGTCATTGAATTATGATACCAAAGAGGGTGGGGAACCGAGAGCTGATTTGTTTTAAAGGCAGAATTGAAGTTCTTAACAGCCTATAAATATTAAGAACTTCGATAAGGAACAATTATTGAATATTTTTAACTGTTATTATTTTCTTTTCCTTTGACACGATAAAAATAATTAATTTATTATATTCAGTTAATGTTATCAATCGGTAAATTTTATCAAAATTTTTAAGTTCCGGAATGATCACGTTAAGCATAATTATTGCTTTTCAGATATATAGAAATTGATCTAACGACTTAGTAACTTTTGAAAGATGTAAAAGTTCCAAACATTTACAACAAAGTAATATATGGCCAGAATGAAAAAAGATTCACAAAGTTATACTATAGTATCAATCCATTAAAACTTAATAATAAATATCCTCACCATTTTCAATTTCGTTCATCCATCCCCATCCAACAGCAGTTGCATTTCTGCCTTCGAGGTCCTGGTCTGGGTCTGGTAAACAGATGGGCTGCGTGTAGGCGTCGAAGACCAGAGGCCTCTTCAGCTTCAGAAGAGCCAAGTCATTACTATAGCGCCGGGGACGTCCAAAATCCGGGTGGATTGAGACCTCGGCTACATGGATGTCAATGTCTGGTCGAAATCTATCCACGCTGATGTCGTCCTCGGCCATACGCACACGGAAGTAACGAGCACTGTATCTGAAGAAAGAAAGACACAATTTGAGTACTCGGTTGTTGCTTTTGAAACCTTGATGTGTTTGCTGCAAATCTTGAGTTTTTAAAAGCCCTATAATAAAAGGAAGAAAATAACAAAGGTTTTTGCAAAGATTCCCCCCTCCTCTACTTTTGTCTCGAGCAAATGCTAGCCATATTCATTTCTTTTACTGTCATATTCATTTCAGGATCTTAAGAGCCCTTCCTGACGACTGTACTTCGATTAGCGATGGTACGCAGAAAAATGAACGGTTATTGTGCTTCCTATTTGCGCTTATAATCTGAATTCACCCTATTGGTAAATGTATGCATCTTCTTTCATCTTTCCTCTCGCCTATTTTTTGATGAAATAAGGGGGTTCTGAAGCATGCGCAAAAGCTCGGAAAGTTTCCGAATCCGAAAATGAATAGTACCTCTTATTAAGATGATACATGCATTCATACATGTTTAAAGTTTTTATTTTTATGTCGTTCTATTTAAAAAATAATTGGCCTTTAATTTAGCGGTCGTTTAAAAGGAATTACTGCATTCTAGACCAAAACTCTGTAATTTGATAACTGAATGAGCTTCTCCACTGTACGTGAAGGTATTGAAAGTTGGGCCTGCAGAGAGCAATGCTGCTTTTCTGTAACGGGGCGCCTGTCTGACTTGCCATCCATTAAATAAAAACTAAGCTGTCTACAATAAAGCAAAGAATGCTTTTGGTATGCTGTTCGTAATATTGTATTCAGGACAACATTACTGTCTTTTTCCTAAAATAATTTATTACTAATATTACTGATCGAAGGATAGAGAAGTGACTTAATAAAATTTACTGTTGAAAATGTTTTCTTTTCCCCAGATTTTATTTCAAAGGATTAAGGGAAAAAAATCATGCAAAAGGCAGATGCTGAAAAAATAAAAATAATGGTAAAGCATCGTTTAAAAGAGAAAATTCGTATGCATACATAAAGTAATTCTGCAGTTATGGATAGAAATTTGTATACTTTTGAACCTATAACAAGTGGTTAACATACCAAACCAAGTACTGTTTTTCATTCGTGTAAATCAACGTTTTCATATCCCTCCCCAAAGATATGTCTTAGCCGTTTTCCGTTTGAAAAAAACTACGAACCTAAATTTCAGGAAAAGAAAGCTACGAACCTAAATTTCAGGAAAAGAAAATCCTTATGCAAATTTATTTGCCATATATATGCTTCATTATTTTTAACAGCAGTTATCCACAGCTTTAGTTTCTGAGGTGATAGAAGAAATTACAAATAAGAAAAAGTCAATGAATGTTTCATCCATATAGCTACAAAAGAATGGAAGATCAATACAAAGACTAAGAGATGCAAAGTCTGTGAGAGATACAGAGACAACCATTTTTCCCGATGGCGGTTGCACAATCGTAAAACCGTTCAACCGGAACCTTTTCTTTCTGTCAGGTCTAGTGCAGGTGTTGTAAGGAGTGGTGAAAAGGACATGTGTGAAGCAGGTCTTTCTAGTACAAGAAAAAGGGGTTAGGTGCATACATATGGCACTCCACGATCCACAAAAAGATAGAATTTCCAACGGACAACACTTGTATCCTCTTCAGAGAATCCAAGCAATGGGTGCACTGAATCGTTCATTTGCTGTTTCCCACTAAAGAGTGAAGTGCAGAGAAATTTATTGACGACTAGGTTTTTCACACACGAAGCATCTTCGCATGCGAAGAGAAAATTACATCCACTTTGAGAATGTATGGCCGAATATTTATTTTTAAACGACGCTTTTTAACCAATGTTGGGCAGGAATTATCAAGCATTTTATATCACTGACCGGCTTCCGCAGAAAATCTATCAGATTTAAGAGAAAATGTTCCAACAGAAAACAGGATTCTAGTATGATGGAGTACCAACACATATCAGAAGAGAAATAAGGAAATAACTGAGTACTAATTTTTCAGACAGTTGAATTGAAGATTTATTCTTTTAAGGTGACTTCTCTGGTTACCGAATCTGCCATGTACTCTTTATGAGGATATTGTAGAATCTTTCATATGAGACTCTGCTTGAATCTAAAAATGGATTTTGTCGCGTACGGAAGGATTTTGGTGCAGAGAAGCGAACAGTATTGGTTAAATTCGATCACGCCTTTTACGATATAATTAGAGATAGAATCCGAAAATAACAATTTAAAAACAGCAATTTTCTAGTCAAAGGAAATTTCCCAATATATAAAAATGCATAGAATTAGTAAAGAAAATGGCAAAGTGTAAAATGAAAAATAAATTCATATTATATATTATATGGGGGGAATAAGAATAGTAAAAGTTCACTTCTAATTTTCATCATTTCTTATTACTGTTCAAACTGAAACGAAATTCTTTATCCCACAATAAGGTTGAATAAAGGTTTGATTTTTCTTTTTCGAAATAATGCTCATTATAAATATTTTTAATTCAATAATCCAAGTTCATCATACTTTAATTTTGCGTACTAGTTGCACTGAAAT
The DNA here is from genome assembly GCF_947563725.1 of Argiope bruennichi. Lineage (NCBI taxonomy): Eukaryota > Metazoa > Arthropoda > Arachnida > Araneae > Araneidae > Argiope > Argiope bruennichi. The sequence continues at coordinate 67,706,394 of NC_079154.1, forward strand.
TTCACATGCAAATAAAAAAAAATTGCATAAGAGGATTTTTATTCTTTTAAATTGTTGAGTTGGCCACCCAAAATATCTTCTGTATTGCGCATTCAGATAAGAGAAGGGAAGGGAGGGAGGTTGAAGTTTCCATTTTTAGCATTTAAATAAAAGTCTATTAATTCTGAAAGAATATATATATATGCATTAAAAATTTGTAAAATAAACAATTGAGTAGTAAGTCATACTTCTGACTCTCCGACCCGCCCGAAGAGACACGGATAAAATACTGAATGACCGGGCCGCTGCAGTAGCAGCACTGGCGTGAACTGTGGTTGAGTCTTAAGGGCCATCTCCGGCCACGGTACAACCCTTCCCGAAAGAATTACGTCCCTTCATCGATGGAAGGTTCCAGATCCCTCACCTTTTTTTTTTTGTACTCTCCAGAGCGGCGAGATCCAACCACCATACCGGAAGCATCTCATCCTCATTTCGAGGTGCCCCCCCCCCCTCCGGGCGGTCACCATTGAGTAGTAAAATGACTTAAGAGCATTTTATTATAAAATTCCTTTATAAATAAAATTGAAAATAATCATTCTATACGTGTATGTTTTTGATATTGCTGATTAATTTTTAAATTGCTGTATTGCAGTTGAGCAAATTTTTCAAATGGAGAATAAAGATTGGAAAAGATATTGGAAATTAAGATTGGAAAAATTATAAGCAATTAATTTATTTTGAAATTGAATTATGAATAAAATTAATTAAAGCTTGGTCTCCTAGTCAACAATCTCTTAGCCAAAACTTACTTATATCAAATACAAAATCGAATCATAATTATTTTTTAACTTACTAATTGATATACGTGGTGCTTAGGTTTAAAACCTTTTCACTTATAATATTTTTAAAGTAGAAACTATTTCTGCATTTATTACTTTAATAAAAATAAAAAAAAAACCTTTAAAACTTTTTCAAAACAAAATTTTAAAAAATGTTGAGAATGATCAATTTATTTCGAAATTATTATGGACAAAAAGTAAAATATTGCTTAATTTTTCATTGTTTGAAGTGGCTGCTGTCGTCGAATATCGGTTAGCTGGCAATGGCTTTATTTTTCTTAACTCCGTTTAAATTATTGTTTTATACATGCTTTTAAATATTGTTAAATTACAATGAAAACAAATAAAGATTGGGCTAATAGATATTAAAATAAAATAAAAATTTAAAAATAGTGGTAGAGTAGTCTATAGTTAATATTAATTTTAACCTATTTAAGTAAAAAAATTAATAACAGTAAAAAGAAATACTACAAAAATGGAATTAATATCATTAGAACTAAAAAGTTTTAAATTTTAAGAAGACACTAAAATATTTCTTGAGAGATTATTTTCTCCCAATTTATTGCAGAAAAACATACATTTTATTAATTTATAATTAATTGAATATTTAATTCCCTTTTGCACTCTGAAAGGCCGACAGTATTCTTTTTCTTGTCTTAAAGAATAAGTGTGCAAAGTTTGGTTGAAATCGGACCAATCGTTTATGAGATGTGAAACATGTATGAATATACAACCAAAATAGCTTTTATTTATATTAAAATAATTAAACTATTCAAACTGAATTTTAAGTTATGTCGATATGCATCACTGTGCAATATAATATAGGTTAAAACTCCATCACGTCTAAAATACACGAGCTGCCATTTTTTACAAATACATAAAAGTAAAACTTTTAGATTAGTTATTCTTTAATTACCGAAAATATCCGATTAATCATGTGCATATAACGCTTTACATTTTCAAAAACACATTTACATTTTCAAGAAAAAAAATGAATCTACGATCGCAAATTTCAAGTTATCATGTGAGAACATTATTTTTTAAAGTCATTATTTGTCATAATTAATTTAAGTCATTAACCAGTTTAAACCGGCTTGAAATAATCACGAGACTTCTCTATCGGTCTCTATCCCCCCTCCTCTCTCTCTCTCTCTCTATATATATATATATATTGTTACGAATCTGTGATGCGGCTTCCCAGCATAGTTGGTTCCATCATCAGAAAGACAGTTTTACAGTCATCTGTATTAGACGGAGTCCGGGTATCACGTCGGAGGTCCATGAGCTTGGCGACCATTTGGCGACGAATTTGCTGCCAAAATAGATTAAACCCGAAACATCGAGAATTTTCACGATCCGTCCATTAGGAACCGAGATACGCCTCGAACGTTCCTGATTGATTGAAAGGCTTCTATCCCCTCCTCCTGAGACCTATAAAAGAAGGCAGTCTATGCTGCCAGAGTAGAGTCATCGGAATCGACGGTGAAGAACTGGTCTTCCAGGGATTAGCAGAGCAGCGACGGAGTCAAGCTAGTGCTGAACTAAGCTGTGCGCTACTGTCTGCAGTAGTAATGTTGTGTGCTGCTGTTTGCACGCCTCGCGGCTGAAGATAATTGTCTCTCTCTGTGCTGTATATAGTTGTCGTCTTTGTGCTGCCCTGTGTGTCTTCGTGTAAATAAACGTCGTTGTTTTATTTTCTACTGCTGATTGAGCGTTCTCCACACCATATAACTTCCACTATCCAAACGAATCCCCGGAAATTTCGTAACAATATATATGATAATTTTTTTAAACTTTCATTTTCAATTTTTCTAGCTGGTAAACAAAGTTTTGGAGCTCGACCGATTTTGAGATTAAAAACCCCATCGTTTTTCTAAATATCGACGCATGCATAATCTGATAGTCTCGTGATCGTTTCAAACCGGTTTTAACTGTTTAATGACTTAAATTAATTAAGGCAATTCGTAAAAATTTAGAGAATGAATAATTTGGAAATCAAGTTGTAACTTTAGTTGGCGATAAACCGCCAAATGTGACAACCTTTTGCATTATTTTCTAATAAGCCTAAAAGTGAAAAATTGATGCCTCAAAAGCGAGAAATCACCAATTTGTTGCCTACGTAGTTTGAGGCTTCAAAAACCTCAAAACAAATCAACATGTTCTCTCACATAATAAAAAAGGGAATGAATAGAATAATATAAACAACAGCTTTCTTACTTCGATGATAAATATATTCATCTATTCTTCATTTACTTCCTAATATATTCATAAGAGAAAACAACAAAATTAAAAAAATGGTAAAGCAAAAATAATTTTTATTGTAATTTTAAATGCTATAAAAATATTTATTAAACCAACGACTCTTAACTTTTTTAATATTTGAAACACATAAGTTTTGATTTGATGCTTTCTATTACTATTTTCAAAAAAGAAAAAAAAAAAAAAATGCATAAAAAATTGTAATTAATTGCATCTATATACATTGTTTTATTAATATTCATTTACTTATTTTGAAGGGAAGAATCTTATTGTCGAATTCCCCGATTGCACAGTTTCCTATTTTGATTTCACTATTAATTCCTTCTCGACTTCTCCACATGTTGAGAATCAATAATTTAAATAAGGAATAGTAATAAAGTACTCACTGTAATAATAAAGAATACATTACCTTTTCACACAATGAGCAGCAGTCAAAACCCAGTATTCGTTTATTACGGCACCTCCACAATAGTGAGTGGTCAACAGTCTGACAGACACCTATTTAAATAAAGTTTTATTGATAACATTATCAGTACTAAAAATCAGTATTGAATTGTTAATAATTGCATCATTTAATTTTATCAGTAGTTTTTTTCGTGAAATGGTTTATTATTTGTTTACAGATGATTATAAATGACCAATATACACTGAAGTGCCAGAAAAACTGGTACACCAATATAATATCGTGTAGAGCCCCCACGAGCACGCAGAAGTGCCGCAATAAGGGGTGGCATGGATTCAACTAATATGTGAAGATATTCTATAGACAGTTCACAGCATGATTCCTGCAGGGCAGTTCACAAAGCCATGGGAGTACTAGGTGGTGGTGATCTCCTAAGGACAGCACTTTCCAAAACATCTCAGATATGCTCGATAATGTTTATGTCAGGGGAATTAGGTGGCCAAGAGAGGAAACGAAATTCAGAAGAGTCCTCCTCAAGCCATTCGTAACTACTGTAGACGTGTAGGATGGCGCATTATCCTGTTGGGATTGTCCATGTCCGTTGGAATGCACACAGGACATGAATAGATGCAGGTGGTCAGAAAGGATGTTAAAGTACCGCTGACCTGTTATGGTCGAGTCTAGAAGTATCAACGGTCCCATTTCATACTAACTGTACATGCATCATACCATCACAGAGTCCCCACCAGCTTGAATAGTTCCTTGTAGGCATAAGGGATCCATGGGGGTTTTCTTCACACCCGTACACGGCTATCCGCCTGACAACTGGAAACGTGGCTCGTCAGACCAGACAATAATTTTCCAATAATTAAGAGTCCAATTACGGTGTTGTGGAGTCCAGACAAGGGGTAGAACTTTGTGGCGCTATGTCAACAATGGGACACAAGATAATCTGCCGCTGCGAAAGCCCGTATCAATTAGAATACGTTGCACAGTGACACTTGTTGTGCACACTGTGTTGCACAGTTTTGGAAATTTTTAAGTTTTATTCTCTTCAAATGCGTTATAATCAAATGCATGTTGTGCATAACAAGTTTGTGTTATGTTTGACACGTTAATATTTACAACACTTAAATCATAGATTGCTTCAGAAAATTTAAGAATTGAAAGTCTTATGAATTAACGCGAACATTTCATTCTTCGAAAAAAAAAAAAAAAAGGGATTGAAATTATTTTTTCTTATGTTGTTGAAAATATGCTTTTTATTATTTTTGCCGGCATTAAATATTTTGAAACCATGCCGAATGTTTTAGAAAAACTGCATCTGTAAATTGGAAGGCTAAGTATTTTTAAAAACTATATATTTAATCATTCTGCAGCAAAATTTATGGTTTATTTTAATTATTTTTTAAGTTTAATTCAATGCTATATAACGCGAGAAATAATATATAGTTCTGACTCTCTTGTGTATTCGTCCGTCTAAGTAAAATGTGCGCACTTGGAGAATAAAATCTTTTTAATAATGTTCAGAAGCACCGACAGTAAACGAAGCTGAGACAACCTGAGCATTTCTTCTTTTTACACAGGGGCACAATTACGAGCTCTAAGGGTCTTGTAATTTGATGCCTCCACATCTGTGGAAAAGGAGTTTAAAGTAGGCTGACTTGAACAAATATCTCTATCAATTGCCAACGGTTCAAGACAGGATTAAGAACAAAAATTTAAAGAATACGAGCAAAGACTAAGAATAAAAATTGAAACAATAAGTACTAAGGTTATGCGAATCGTTGAAAAATAGCTAAAACTGACACTGCTTTGAAAGAGATGAGAAGTCTTACTATTTTACACACATTTTTTGTATTAATTATTTTCTTATAAAAGCATGATTTTTTAAACTATTTCTAAGAAATATCTACAAATATAAGTTAATAATAAATGTTCATGATAAAAAAGAAAAGTGTATTCAATGTATTTGAATATTGTGAACATTTTAATTACGAATATCAATTTAATTTGAATTGGATATCGAAGTAGTTGTGGATATATATGTCGTGATTAGGGATTGCAATACCGGTATACCGGGATACCGAATACCGGTATTTTGAGCCATTTGTACAATTTCGTAATACCGGTATTCACAAGTGTAAATACCGGTTTTTCGGTATTTACTAGAAATTTTTAAAATTGTCTCCACTATATGTTCAGGTATCGCGAACATAGCAAAATAGTATACGTTTTTGTTTTTATGTCTCCATAACGGGCGAAATTAATTAGCTAATTAATGGCTTAATTAATTGCTTAAATATAAATTAGCGAAACATGGATTATCCCTGAAAGAAAATATTGTATCCATAACGACTGATGGAGCAACAATTATGAAAAAAAAAGTTGGAAAGTAGATTGGTGCAAATCAGCAGTTGTGCTATGCACATGGAATTCAATTAGGAGTAATGGATGTGTTATACCGAAAAAATAAAGAACAGAAGAATCCAAATACTGTGGATATAGAAATTTCGGATTCCAACTTTGAAAAGAGTAAGAGTGAGAGTGATATTGACAATGTAATTGTTGAAGAAGATATCGCTTATGAGGATGAAATATTAACCTATCAAGAATTGCTTCCTATAATTTATAAAGTTCGAAAAATTGTTAAGATATTTAAACGTTCCCCTATAAAAAAAGATATATTACTAAAATAGATACTAACTGAAAATAAAACAGAATATATGTTAATATTAGATTCTAAAACACGTTGGAACAGTTTACTCCTATTGATGGAACGATTTTTGAAACTGGGAAATCCAATCAAAAAAGCTATAATCGACTTAAACCTGTAAATTAATTTTTCGGAATGTGAATTCGGCTTAATATCCAGAACTATATCAGCTCTACTTCCAATAAAACTGACTATTGAGGCATTATGTCGGAGAGATTTTAATTTATTAACAGCTAATGCAACAATAAATTTCATGTTGCAGTCACTGAAAGAGCAGCACACATCACTATCTGAAGAATTATATATTACAATGAAAAATCTCACAGAAGAAAGGCATACCGAAATAGAAAATGTTTTATGGTATTTACATAATTATAATGATTTTAAAAATGAAAATGAAAAAGAAGAAAAGAAAATAACCAATTCAAATCTGATTAAGTTTAGAGTAAATTTTCTTAAAATTGTTTACCCACAAACCTATCCATATTCGGAAGAATTCGGTTCAATTATCGGAGATTATGATGTCACTACTGTCGATAGTGAAAAGGAATTGTCTCTTGAACAAAAATTAGAATTAGCGATGAATAAAATTTCAACGAACCAAAAATACAATACAGAAATCAGTTATATCCAAAACCATCCGACGGGAAATCGATTTATTTGAGGATGAGGGATTTAAAGGTAAATACTTGGAAAAAGCATATCACGCATCGCTAACAGTACCACCAACTAGCGTAAGTGCCGAAAGAGCGTTTTCAAAAGCTGGTAATTTTTACACAAAATTACTTTTCAGGCTTAATGACAGTATAATTGCAGCATTATGTTTTTTAAGATCATATTTCAGAAATTTGTAATAGTACCACAGACTGAATAGTGCTATTTACACTTTTTTTGTGATTTAAATAAATAAGATGTTTCTTTACTTTTTTGTGATTATATACTGTTATAATTTATAAGTTACAAATTATTTTTGTGATATTTACACTCTCTAACAAAACTGACAAATAAAACAAAGAAACACTTGTGTTTTCTTTCTTTTTCTAAAATTTCTAATACCGGAATTAAAACAGGTATCCCGGTATTAAGATTTAAAAAATACCGAATACCGGTATTGAAATTTTGGTCCCCTAGTCGTGATAATTTCTTGTCTAATATAATAATTTTAACTGTCGGAAGTAACATGATTTTACTCTTTCCCGTACGATTATTAAAACAATTACTGTGATTTTGGTATAAATCGGTGAAGTATTTATTCATTAAGGGCACGTTTGATATATATTAACTTTCTCTTTTTAATAAGTTTAATTGAATGAATCTTTCAAAACGGTTATTTTAATTATTAATTTAATTACCAGAGCAGAACAGATGGTTCATATGAAATAAAAAACTTGCTTGAACTTACTTAAAGAACTTGGCATGAAATGTGTTTTGCAATTATATCACTTAAAACTTTATAAGTGAAAGATTTATCAGCTTATCTTAAATTTTAAGTATTGAAATGTTTGCAATTTGTTAAATTTATAACTATGACTTACAAATTTTTTAGTATTAAAATTATCACCAAAATAACGCGTTAAGGCTTTTTATTAGTTTTTCTCTGATAATTATAGCGATAGTTCATTTTAAACATTCTATTTTATTTTTAATCTTCTTAAATTGATATCTGTATGGTTTTACATAAGTATGCAACAGATTAATCAAATTTTAAAATAATAATTTCTATATTTATCCACCCGTGGATCTTTATAAAATTGTTTAGTTTATTTATTTATTTTTTATAATTTAGTCTTTATTAGTCGTATCAGTAAATTTCTATTATTTCAACTTGTGTTAACATTTTTTTGTTTAAAAACGTTTTTACTGCAAAATATTGAAATAAATAATTAGTTTGCTAAATAATTTTTAATTACTATTTTTTGCCAAAATAAATTTACTAATATATTTAAAATAAGTATTATTTAAACTAGTACTAGTAATTTAATTTTTTTTAATACGCATTTTTACTAAAAATTAAAAAGGTCCAACCGCGATTTCCAGAAACATCAAATAGAAGGATGGGAGAAAAATATTTAAATAAGCAATTTTCCTTCAACTAGGTAATATTTTAAGAACTATTTTAAAATTTATCTAAGTATTATTTAAAAAAAATCTTAGAAGAGAACATTTTATATATATATTTTTTATTATTAATATTATCTGCATTGTTAATAGAAAATATCGCTCAATCCTTCGGTCAAAGGATGTTGACACTTTTTATACCAATTCAAAGTTTGGAAAGAATGTAAATAGAAATATTTTCTCCTAATACGTATTGAATAGAACTGTCATTTTGTCCTTTTATGGTAACATTTTTTTTAATTAAAAAAGGTGCACTTTTTTCATGTTTGACATATACATATAATGCAGAAATTGCAAAAAAGTAAACGCAAAGTTAAAATTAAAAGCTAAAATAAGTTTAATTCATATTACTTTCTTGTTATAAATATAATTTACCTAGAAGGGGGCCTCAAAATAATTTAGCGCCTGTGACCTCATGATGTCAAAATCCGCCACTGTATACCGCTGCTTTGAAAAAATATCGAAGTTTCAGATTTGAAAAAAAAAAGGGGGGGGATGTTTGTGAATGGACTGGAATTAGTAAATTTGAAACTAGAAAAGAACTCGAAATGCTTCCTAAAATTAGCGGATGAACCGCTGTGAATCAGGAAGTTGTGGAAGAAATTAGGGAAGCAATTGATTTAGAGTCAGAGGATCAGTGATATTTAAGCGTTAAAAGCGTAGCGAGGGCCATAGCAAAATCTTGCACTATATTTCACAACATTACCTACATGAAATTAAAATTTTGTTATACAACCCAGAGTGAAGAATGTAGATGCTACTGTAGATTAATAAATCCCTACCTTGCGTCTTTGTGAGTGCTGAATTTCATTGGAAGCTTGAAGGCTTAAGTCGTACTAAACAATTATTGTAATAATTCAGTTCATATCTTTTAACAAAGAAAAATAAGTTATAATTTTAGTTAACAAAAATATAAAAAAATCAATTAAAATTTTCTTACTGTGTAATTTACACTCATGTCCATAAATTAAGGTTAATTCAGAGTCACGCGGAAATCGAACTCTAAATACATATATCACCCGTAAAACGACCATAATCTTCAAAAATCATATGCAAATTGCAGGAAGCCATCGGATGAACCGATAATACGTCACAATGACGAGAGTGTAAGAGAGTGATGTATAAGGAATACAGGCAAAGAAGTAAAATTGTTCGCAAGCGCTTTATAAGCCTTTCAGTGCAATAATCGCATAGTTATGACACAAAGGACGCATTTGGATGATTTTTTACGTGGTAGAATTATCGGCAGTTTGGAATCTGGGCGTACCCAGCTGGAAGTATCCGAGGAACCTGGAATCACACAGAGTGTCATCTCCAGGCTTTGGAAACGATCCCAAGATGATGGTAATGTGAGTAGATGTTACAGCACAGGTCGCCCCCGTATTACAACGCCGATTGAGGACAGGTATTTGGGAGTTACTGCCAAAAGAAACAGACGGACTGTCGCAACTCACTGTCGCCTGTGGTTAGTCTGTAGTAGACAGCATGCATTGTGGACACCGTAACAGTGGGCTTGTGTGATGTTTTTCGACGAGTCCAGGTTTAGCTTGCAGTCTGATTTTCGCCGGACTTTCGTATGGAGAGCGCCAGGTACTCATTACCACCAAAAGAACATCATTGAACGACACCGTTAGGTGGTGCAGGATTGCTCGTTTGGGGAGGAATTATTCTGGTTTCCAGAACTGACCTGCATGTTCAAATTGGAATCATGACAGGCCAAATCTATCGGGACGTCAACCTGGAACAACATGTACGCTTGTTTCGGGGCGCCATGGGCGCAGAATACATGTTTATGGATGACAACGCCCGTCCTCACTGTGCAAACATCGTAAACGAATGCATCGGAGAATACGAAACGGTCGAAGGATATCACCCGTATGGACTGGCCAACATTCTCACCGGACTTGAATCTAGTAGAACATATGTGGGACATGCTTGGTCAACGAATTACAGCCCGTCTACCACCTGCTGCATGTCTACCGGAACTTCGAAGAGCATTGCTTGATGAGTGGTGTAATATTCCCCAAGATCAGATCGATAATTTGATACTCAGATACTAGGTATTGTACGGATTATATTGCATCGCCTGGGAAACATACTATGTATTAACCATCATACCAACCATGTAATATTGGTTTTTGTAAATAGTTTTTTTTTTTTTGTAATTTGCTCTAGGGAGCAAAAAATTGCAATTTTTATTAATGATATCAAACATATAGCATCTTTTTTGCTTTTTACCTTTTGTTTAATAAATAGGCTTTACAAATCAGTCGCATCTGTTTTGCTTCTGACTCTTTCTTTTCCCGAACTTGCATTATCCTTAATTTATGGACATGAGTGTACTTCCCCATACTGCAAATAGTATAAATATTTTCCTCAACATACTCCAGATAGTTTTTCTTCAGGATTCCTTCAAAGACATTTGATTATAACCACCTTGCATATTTCGTACGAATTGTTACAGAGAAAAGAATGCAGATTCAATAAAAAATTTTATTTTGAAATTAATGAACGAATTGTTCCTTGGGAAAAACCTTCTATGTTATTCAACAAAATTTTGTAATGAAGCAAGCTGTATTCCGATTAATGAAGCTTCTTATAGTAAAAATGGAGACACATTACTAATAGATTGCATATTATTGATCTAAATATCTTATGAAGAGGACACTGCAAATATCAATACAAAGTTGAACATTTCTCAAAGATGCTTAAAAGTAATATTATCAGGAGCATCAACTATAAATATTTTTTTTAAAAAAGGTCAGTCGAATTACAAATTGAATTCGACATACGTCCCCCCCCCCGCTTAATTATTTTATTAAAATTTCAGTGGTTACGGTCTTTGAGGACCAACAGAATTTAAAGGTGGACCAAGAGTTTCTTTAAAATTAACCTTATGATTCTTTCTTTATTTCCTATCACAATTCATCAGAAAATTGTGCTAGGAACTTGACAAAAGACTTGGTGAAAACAAAAGAACCAGAGAGGGAGAGGCAAATGATAATATTTAGTATTTCATTTTAAAATCCTGAACTCATTTAAATAATTGTTGTAATAATATCTAAAACTAATTTTCTTTGCTTACCGCCCAAGGGAATTCTCCGTCATAGGTATCTGCTCCTCCAACAATCCTGGCATTCCTTGCAAATCTTCGGCCGCACTGTCTTTTAGGTGCTAGAATCAAACACAAAATCACGCTTTTAATTTATTTATAAAGTGATTGATTTGTTAAAAGCTGATGACGTGTTTCTGCTTATGAATCATGCAACTGTGGGAATAAACAAGGGTAAGAAAACGAATCCAGCTCAGTTCGTCATGTCGAAATAATAATCAGCCTCTAATTATCTGTAATGTGAATTCTGCGCTACTTGCAGAATTCACATTACATTCTAGAATTGATTATTGTGTAGTTAATCCTCAATTATTATAAACAGGTACAAAGCATAGTTGAAACAAGGATTTTTAACCATTCTTAGAAATAAGAACGTTGGCCAATACCGTTTCGTTCACCTTCTCGTATTCGAGATAGCTTAGTAGTAGGAGTGAAAGAATAAATACGATATGATATACCCTTAAACTGTATTATATCATCGGCGTAGAGACTGAATACTATGGGCACTACTTTTAGGGGACTCCATGGAGAGAGTTCGTTAAAGAATGTTAAGCTATATATATATATATATATATATATATATATTCAGCTAAATATAATGAAGGGATAGAAAAATGAAACGGAATCATATCCCGGACGAAACTTACACTTTGTAAACTTTTGATTATGTCTGAAAACGGGAAGGGGAGAGTGAGGTGCTACTCTTGCTCGTTACGCCCCCGATTTATATGCACTCGGTAGGAAACAAAAGCAGCAATTAGAGCAATTTTCACATTTCCTCATTCTACGTGAGAATGCGGTATAAAGATTAATCTGAACTAAATGGACATTTTCAATACTATTAACACTCTAACTTTTCGTCTTTACTGATTTCAGAAAGGTTGAGCGTATTTCAATCATCTATTCTTGGTCTTACGTTATTATAAATAAGCTGATAATGTTCTTTTAAAAAAATATTAGAATGGTAGTAAATAAATAGCAGTAAAAGTTAGTATTAGAAAAATTTTTGAACATTTTATTTTCAGTAATCAGTTTTTTTTTTTTTTTTTTCACATTCTGTTTAAGAGTTCAAATTCGATTAATTTATTTTGTTCTTAAAAATATTAAAATTCATTTTGAGGCAGCGCAAAGCTATTGAGGATATCGTAATATTTGACACATGGCCAAAAGACGAGATCATTATTCTACGGCTTCAATCCTCCAAGTGAAATCACTTTGAGAATATTTAATTCACGGTAAATTTCATCTTCTCAAACTTTGCGTAAGTGCGTATCTTTAGATGAGCTGGATTTTAAAAAAAATACCACAGTTTAACAGCAAACCTACTACACTCACAGTGATAGCAAGTACAAATACCCGTACATCACAACAAATTGGTATCTTCTTCTCGAACCGCCATAATGTATCCGCTATCTAAAATTATTTCTTGTTCATCTGCTTCTCAACTTTGTTCATCCGGCGTTAATGTACATTTCATTTCTTCTTCCATCTCATATGGTCGTTTGACCAAAATTGAATAGCTAAAAACATTTATTAAAGTTTTTTCCTTTAAGGTTCCACAATCTTCAGATTAGGGAAATGCATATGCACTTCTACTCAAAGAGAACTAAGTTCAGTTAGGATCTCAGAATCCTTGAAGCAAAATCCTGTGGCCAAAATGATATTACTGGAAATAACCATTAAATTAATCCTTCAGCGAAACATCATATAAAAAGAAATGCCTTTTTTCTGCATTTCGAATTAATTGTACTTATTTTTTTGTTGAAAAACATCCCGATTTCATCAGGATATGAAAATATATCCTTTTTTAATATTCAAAACGCATATAGTGAATAAACTGCGCAAGTACTGTTCGTTTCAGTATCCTGAGACGACCACTTTTCGACGATTCTTTCACACTAAGGGATGAAACGCGGAAGGATGTGCGCCTTTCCGGAATTTATTTTATTGTTAAATGTAAAATCGTTCCTCTTACCCTTAAATTGTCGAGTTAAACCCATCTTATACGCAAAGGCTCAGAGTGTTTCAGACTCCGCTGGCAAATAATACATATTGTATTACTGAAACTAAAGCATTAATTGCCGCATTGTCTAAAAGATGTCTTAATATAGTTTCCAGCATAATCTGTTGGGCAGTAATTGAAAGTTTTGCCTTTTTTTTTCCAGAAAGAGAAAACGTGTCTTAATATTTTATTATTAACATCAATTTTATAAGCTCAAAAGATATTGTATAAAAACAGGATATTTCATTGAAAAAATGTAATCCCACCACCTCACCTGATAAGGTGATTAAAAAAAGAATATTTACCAGTAGTTTGGAGATTAAAAGAATGAAAGTATGCTTCAGCCTCAGTTTCGCTTTTTGGGCTCCGTGTGCTTTCTGGAAAGCAAAATATTATGTTAATCGTTAATTCTAAAGAGTTATTAGTAAAACAATGTTTTACGCTATCGTTCATGTACACTCAGCGCATTCAGAACTCAAGCATACATTCGTTTCCACTTTCCTTCACACACTTTCAAACTTCCTCTGAAAATGATTTTACTTTTTCTTTGCATTTGTATCAAATATTTCTTCAATAATTTATACATTTTGTATTTCCCCATAATCATCAAAATTAAAAACTCAAGAAACACTTTATTTCTATTGAGGAGCATGGGAAAATATAAAATCAGCAAGAGCGGTCTCCACGAAACTTTCTCGCATAATTTCTAATAAATGTGATATCCTCCTCCTTCCGCATAAAATTGTTAACTTTGGGAAAGGTCATGAACACCATAAATGTTCAGATTTTTATTTCCAGAGTACGGCTTATATTGGCGAACATCAGTTACAAAAGAACCTCTGTGCGTTCTGTGGCGACATTCTTTGGCGATTAAAAGTTCATAATGTTTTTGAATTATCGTGTTTACATGCATCCAAAATTATAGACCAACGGATTCAACACTTCGACAGATTTCATACTGAAGTTGGTGCGAATCTACATTTTAGATGCTAAATCTATGTATCAAATTTTATCCATCATTCTTCGTTTTATAGTCATATTAAACTTATATTCAGACAGTCAGAGATACAAACCTCCTCTGTTTAGATTTCGTTAAATAAAAAGTTGATAAAAATTTTAAAATTCTGTGCAAAAACTATTTACCAAATCTTAAATTTTTTTATTTATCATGTTCACAAACAAAGTGGCAGATAAATACAATTCCAAAATTTCGTTTTTCGGATTCACATCTGAAATCCGGAAATAAGTCAAAATCTTGAAGTCACATTTTTTGACTATTACAACACCTTCTCTTCGTACATTTCATATTCGAGAAATAAAAATTATAGTTTCATCTTGCTCTAACCTCTAAACCTGTTTCTCCTGTATCTATTTTCCCCATCTATGTAGAAAAAAAAAATCAACCACATATACTTCTAAGTCGTACAAATTATATATTCAACTCATAACAGGCATAAACCTCTATTCGCTTATTAATTATTACTCTAAAGTATCTGAATAAACGATTTTAATAACATTTAATATAACCAGTATCATAGGTGATCGTTTAAGGCTACTAATTTAAATAATTTCAAATATTCTTTTATTAACTTGTAAAAAAGAGGAAACTATTAGTTTTAAAAAATAGTATTAAAATGTTGTTATTAGTCAAAATAATCATACTTTAAAGAAATTAAATTTACATTTTAATTTCATTTGTTAAATGAGTAGTCAATTATTATTAATTTAAATTTTCAGTTCATGTAAAATTGTGTGGCAGATGTGCATCGCAACAATAAAAGAAATTAAACGAGAATTGTTAAAAAAATTATTCGATTTGATTGTTTGAATTCCATATTGGCGACAATTTCAAGGGACACTATAAAGTAGATTTCACCCATCTGTCTTCTTTCTTTTGCTGGTGAATTATATGAAATGCATGAAGAGTTTATAAATCATATTTCATTTATTTTAGCCAAAACGCTTATTATTTTACAAAGGAAAAATTTAACAAAATTAATGCAACTTGTTTGAATAATTTTAATCCATATATGAAATTACAAATAATAAAATCACTAGAATATTTTATGAAACTAACATATAAAGTAAATATTTCCAGAGTCAAAAACTTTTAAAAGGAGGGTATATTGTATTCAAGGCTCGCCAGTGCTGCTACATTTAATGCCCAAATGAAATTACAAATTAGAAATAAACATTAACCTTAAAATCAAATTGAAAAAAAAAAAAGAAAGAAAGAAAAAGAATGGAATGGAATTAAAAAAGAAGGAAATGATGAATCCGGCCTAAAGACTTTATCAAAGGTCACCTTCAAGCAGGAATTCGAACCAGGGATTTTTTTTTTTTTTTTGCTTCTGTGAGGGCTCTGACTTTTATCCAATATTTCCCTCTCTGCACAATATATAATGTATCTTTATTTTAAAAGTTTTTGATTCTGGAAATATTTACTTTATAAGTTAGTTTCATAAAATATTCTTTAATTTTATAGCTTGTAGTTTCTTACACATGCACTTTGCTAGAATTAAGATGTATTTGCGCTTCTTTGCTAATTACAAAAGTTTTAAAATAACTTAAAGTTTTCTTTTGGACTGGAACCGAGTATTCTGGGTTGTTGAGGTTAAGGTTTTTTTCTTTCAGGTACTTATGAAATAAAACTATGCAAATATCTATAAGACTAAATTACAGATTTTTAATGTTTGATTTTAATGTCAGCATTATTTCGGATTTTCGGATCAGGAGGCGACAATACTTAGATGAAAGTCAGATCTGTCAGACCATTCACAGAAAAAAAATTTCTGCTCTGAATTCTTGTTTGAAGGTGACCCTTGATAAAGTCCTTAGGCTGGATTCAACATTTCATTCGATTTTATTCTTTTTTTGCAATTTAAACTTAATGTTAATGTTTATTTCTAATTTGGTTTAATGTATACATATATAAATTTACATTATCCTAAACGTTTCTTGAAACCTTTCAATAAAACTCAATTACTGCATTTGTCGCCTTTGGATAAAGTTTAGGAACGTACTGAAAAAAAAAAATACATTTCAAGAAAAATATTGTACATATAGTATTATGAACTTCGAAAACGGCAAGTTGCATAGTATATCCTTTGACAACGCAATCACCACATTTGAAATTAAATTGAAATTCAAACGATCCTCAAGTTTGATTTTTATTTCTTAGCAAAATTTTTCTTAATTATTTATCATAATAGATTAAGTTGCCAATATATTTAAATAGTTAAAAAGCATGCATATTTTCAGCCTTCCTAGTACTGTTTACATCAATTAAAAATAATAACTTTGAAAACATTCGTGGTAAATCTACATAAAAGTTCCTAGCTTTTATAGTTTTGAGTCCAAAATTTGTGGCCTCGAGTAATGTTGACTATTCTTTTGCAAGAAATGCATTCATTTTGCTTTTCAGTAAGTGAAAATGAATCAGATTTTTTTTTTATTTGTTTGTAATTTTTAAATATTTATAACATATGATCTTTTAGATAGTGGATAAGATTTATATTAAATCAATTGCAAAGTCTGGAAAAAAATCCTGCAAAAGTAAGCAAGCAAATGTAATTTGATTCATTTAATTAATAAAAGAATACATAAAGTGACAGATAACAAGAATTAAATAAATTCATTTCCCATAAATATTTTATTAATGATTCTTCGACGAGTTTCATTTCAAGAAAGAAATGCATTAAGTTATAAATGTATAAACAATTTCAGAATGCGTTCACAGTATTCAAATTGTTGTTAAGTTTAAAAAAAAAAAACTCCATGAAAATTTTTTTAAATCATAGATTTTGTATTTGTTAAGAATTATTAAATTTAAAAAAATGAAAAAATATTTATTCCTGAATACGGAAGCTAATACTTTTATGTAGTATTTAATGAGTATTCCAAACGGCAAAATTACTTTTAGTTCTTTCAATAGATCACAGATGGCACTACCAGCGATTAGTGAATTTCTTGTCGAATGATCAAATTAGGAGAAGAAATGGGTTTATAAATCTTAAACGAAAGCGTTTAGTACAAATAATTTTGGAAGGTTTGCTGCTAATCTTTCCAAAATTAATAATTCCAATAAAAGAATCACAATATTATTTCTGAAATTATAATAATTTTATCACTGTCAAAAAGAAAATAATTCACACAATTTAAATTAAATTTATAACTTAAAATATAAGGATGCAAAAACACGTGAGAGAAAAAGAGTTTAGAAATTTTCACATAACAGTTCAAATTAATATATTGGATAAAATTGTAATTATAAATTTGATATAAGCAATGAAATCAATACAATGGAGAGGAAAAATTTTTTCAAAATATGAATTTGGCAATAGAATTTTACATTATTTAAAAAATGATGTATCATGTCCTACTGATGTAATTGATGAAAAAAATGATGTCCCACTCTTAGCATGGAATTAAGAAAATCAGCTATTAAATATTTTTAAAAAAGTACTTTTTAAAGTGTTTTATGAAAAATTAGAATATAAAATGCCCTAATAAGTATACAGAAAGCCCCCAAAAAGCGGAACAAGCGTTTATTCTGCCTTGATTATTGCAATTAGATAAATACTTGTAAATGCAATTTTTCATCAAACAAGGTGTGAAAATACTTTGGTTTCCGTAGAGATTGATAATAAATGCTACAAAATTAAGATTTTCATACAATCCCCATTACGAAAAATTGTCAAGTGAGTAAAATACTTTCTTTCTATAACGACACGAAGTTTCAGATTTATTTTATTGAATCATCAACTTAGGGTGTTTTTTTTTTTTTTTGAAAGAATAAATCTGCCAAATGATTTTCTCACTTGATGACAGTATCTTTTTTTTTTAAATTATTCTCTATCAATTTATAATAATACTATTATCAATTATAATAAACTTTTAACTATAAAATTCTTTTTACATACAATTGCAAAAAAATAAAATATCTTCATATTTTTAAATTATATAGAATAATTATATCTTTTGTAGAATCACTTGAGAAGTTAATACATGGAATATCTATTGAAATTATATTTTATTCAGGTTTATTTTGTTTCATTACGTTTTAAGTTATTTAAAAATTAAATAAACGTACGATGCGTTAAAAAAACACCCACTAAAATACAAGTAAAGTATCAAAAATTCAACCAATTTCTTTGATGGTTATTATTATTATTATTTGAAGATTTCATTTTACTTCCTTGGGCATTAACGGGCTATGTTTATCTACTTCTCAAGTTAGTTTTTTATTCTGTAAAACATTTTTATTCAATAAATGAACTATTGAGTTCAATTTGGATGATTGGATGTGACTGATGTCATATACAGGGTGTTTCAAAAAGTGGAACAAGCGTCTATTTTCTTACTATTACAATTAGATATATACTTTCATTTGACAAGTTTCATGAAATAATGTAGCCAATTATACAGAAATAGTATGGCTTGTTTTGTGGATAAAAATAAGAAAAAGTTACAAAAATTAAATTCTTATACTTCCTCCGTATCAAAAAAGCGTCAATGAGTGAAATATTTTTCGTGCTCACAATTATAAAGAGACAAAATTGCATGCTTCTGCTTCTAAAATTTTCTGAAAAATTGAAAGGCAAATTTTATTATGCCTCTGACTGGTGTTAAAGTGAGATTCTTTTTCAGAGATATATCGTTATTTTCAGGGATAATATGTATAAGGCAAAATATTCCTTGAATGGGCTGAATAAGAAAATAATAGCGCATTTTTCAATAATTTTCGCTATGAGAGTGGTATAAAAATTTATTTTTTAAAAATCATATCATAGTGTCAATCAATTTCTTTAGAAGTCAAAGTATTTTCTTACAATTTTCCATCTTATTTATTGAAACTTTATAATTGAAATATATGTTCTAGGTGCAATATTTAGGAAAATGAAAGTTCGTTGTATCTTTTTGGGACACCCTGCATACCTGCTCTACAAGTATTTTTTTTAAAATTTAAGATAAAGGTTACCAGTATGTTTTAAAGAAAAGAGTTATGTGATGTTCCTGACATTTAATTTTTGGAGGGACGGACAAAAACTAAAGCCAGTTTTTCTTTTTATGCATACATTTTTTTTAAAAAGCATACTGTGGAGCACAAACCAAACAAATACACAAATGTCACTTACCCTTGCTTTTTAATGACTAAGACGTGAAATGAATGCTAATGAATTAAAATAGTCAACTGACGTGACAACAAAAAATTATGAAATTGATTAATTTGTCTGATTTGTAATATTATTCTTTTTTTAAATAATCCTAAAATTATTTTAAAAATTTCATTATTAAAAATTTACATTATTTTTTAATTTATCAAAGAGTCTAATATAGTTTTTTGAGAACTCATGACTGATTTGCTATCATCTTTTTTATATCCTTGGTCCCTATTTAATCAGCTAAGTGACTGGTGTTTTGGGACGACTCTCATACTTTCAAGCTATCGTCAAATGACGATGTCTGTGCTATACACGCTCTTGAAAGTTCCGCATTGCAACCGGAACGAATTTAAAAAGATTGTACATGTGTGAATGACATCCTTTAAACTTCCACAGCGAGAATAATGGAATAGAGTTTAACATTTATTTTGTATATAATTATATATCCTTGATAGAACAGAAAATATTTTTTTTAATCACAAGGTATAATTTAGGATAAACCGGTAGATTTAAAAAAGAGCCAGACTTGCATACACGATGGACTTCGATGTCATTGGGTTTCCTTTTTCAAACTGATTTAGAGACTACCATTAAGTCGCTGCTGTCGCTTCTTTTATTTATAAGATGATCATTTGGATAATCAAAGATTACTTGGTTTTTGTA
Organism: Argiope bruennichi; assembly: GCF_947563725.1. Lineage (NCBI taxonomy): Eukaryota > Metazoa > Arthropoda > Arachnida > Araneae > Araneidae > Argiope > Argiope bruennichi. Next base: position 67,726,649 of record NC_079154.1, read on the forward strand.
TTTTATTGAGTAGAATTTTGTAGATGCAGCTCTGATGTGTTATAACTTTATGTAGAATAATATCCTTAAAAAGACAATTGCTTTTATGTAATTTTTTCTTCCTTTTTTGTATTTATCTCATATAAGAGTAGATAAATATTAAAATCCATAAGATAAAAAGCAAAATTTGGAAAGCTTGAAGAAAAAGGCTCAGACGCATACGAAATTTCGTTCTTGTGAGTTTCTTTAATTTCATTAGTTCTGTTCACCTAACTTGGGGTGAATTGTAAATCCAATGAAATTCTAGAAGATGAAAAAGTAAATAAAGTTTTATACGATGTTTTAATTTGTTTAAATAGAGAATTATCTGCTGTAAATTTCACAATTCTTTGCCTTTACACATGGCAGCGAAATCCGACATGTTACAGAAACGCGACAGGGTCATCGTGTCAACAGCAGGACTGAAGTTATTTGATAAGAATTTATTTGACGAAGTTCCCACGCGATTAGAGCGTTGACCTTTCTTCCAGTCTCAACCTTTCCAAATTCATGACGAGCTCGCATGTAAAGGCAAGCGACAAACTAGAATGGATAGAATTTACAAAATAGTATTATTTTAAAATCATTGCAATATTGAAAATTTCGAAATTACATAATAAAAGAAGTATACTTCGAAACTCTTGAGGAATAATAAAACCATTCATCTTTGTTTAACAAATGTATAAGCAAACATTTTTTCTCTCATTAGAATCTTGTTTAAACTTTGTTTCTTAATTGAATAAGCGGTGAGAAAAAACAGTCTCTAAAAAGGAGTTTCCGAAGGTTTATTGTTATTATTATTAAAAGCAGACTAACAATTTCCAACTGTTCTAGATTTCAAAAAATGAATTTAAATTTATTTTTTCTTTTCATATTGTAATCATAATTTAATTAATTTATTTATTTGTAATAGAAGCTTGTTAAAGGTACACTTTCTAATACAGTGTGCAGTAGATTGTTTAAATGAACATTTTCACTACGAATGGCAGAGAAAATGTTTTACCAGTACTTTTCTTTGTCTGTCATTCTCTTTTTCCACTTTTACTTCGACTGAGAGTTGATTTAGAACTAATTCGCAAGGATTTAATTCTTTGCTATTAGAATTACTCTACAGTCTTATTATATCATGATATGTATGATGGATAAATGCACTGTGAGGATGGAAGATAAAAATAGATAACCGTCTTGCCTGTATAGAGGGATCTTCCGCCTAAAGAGCTCAAAAATTTGTTAATCTGGTGGCGGATTCAAATAAATAATTTCCGCTAACAGACAGCTTAGTATGTTCCGTGTTCGTACAGTCCAATGAAGTCATTGGAAAAGGATGAAGCAACTAGTAATACAGTTTACCGGCCATTTGATGGTTCAAAGGGAATGCTTGCTTATTAAAAATATAATTTGCATCAAGAATACGTTGAAAAAAAAATCAATTTGAATATGAGCATCATGTCAAATATGAATTGAAAGTTTATTGATTGAATTCAGTTACTGAATTCATTGCACTATGTCTCCATTATGTTAATTTCTAATTGACTTATTATCGATAAAAGGCTCGTTTCCGTTTCTCAAAAATAATCAAGTCGCACTAACTTAGATTCTAATCAGACTAGAAAGCTCGAACTTGTATTGAATAGGACCATTTTTCATAATACGCATATTCTATAACCTCTTTAGAAATCCCATTACAATTTTCTTATAAATGTTTACATATTATTTAAAAACATTTGGAGGGAAAAAAATGAAATCTTGAAGTAATCCACCAGTTTTCACGAGAGAAAATTTATTCAATTAGACTATTCATAATTTATTTTTATTTCGCAAAAGTTATTAGAAATAATAGTTATTATTTCGTGCTATATTATTATTATTTGCAGATATAAAACATGTGCACTTTGTTATCAATAAGCTAGTCTCTTTTATGAAAATATTTGCATACATTTTGGGCTATAAATGTAAACAAAACGAAGGAGGATAATTTTAGACTAAAATTCACCTAGAGTGTGAATAAGTCCAATTCATTCCAATTAAAAAACTTTTGATTCAAATACTCACATACACACTCTCTTAAAAATTATTTCTCGAAAATTAAATTATTAATAAATATCACTTTCAGAACTAAATGTCTAAGAAATAAATGAATTTGGCTGATTTTCTTTTATTTTTTATTTAGTTTCAGTTTTTCAGCAAGACAAAGAATGTTTATTACTTAAAAGCAATAATTAATAATCTAAAGAAAACAGTTTTGCACTCTCATTTCAGACTATTGCAGCATCGAAACTGATACAAATTCTTTAGTTATATAAAAAATAACGAGGAAAAGGAAAACTATGCAGTCTACATAATCTTAAAGCTTACAATTAATGCAGAGGAATTACGCAATAAGAAAAAAGTCGTAATGATCGTCTACCAAAATAGTGGAGGATTGAAAGTGAACCTTTACAACATCATGTCTTTTTTCACTTAAGAGGCAGTATAAGAAATACCTTTAAATTTTGAGCAATCAAATGTGACACATATTAATTCTTTGTTAGTAGCAGTTTACTAAGAAAGGATTTTTCTACGTTTTAATGAATTGTTTTTAATTAATTTGAAACTAAATGAAATGTAAACATTTTCCTCAAGTTTATTATCTTGCAAAAATTAATAGTCACAATAAAAACCAAACCAATTAGTTCTTCAGTGAGGTCAGCTTTACTTCCGTAAAACGTGTTTATTAAATTTCAATAAATGTCTAATTATTTTAGTTCTTATACCACGATTCGTGAAACGTATTTTTCACTATTCAAATGCTCAGTAACCTATTTAATTATAGAGTCGATTTCCATAGCAGGGTTTTTAATTCAAAGAATAAATAAATTAATAATCCAAACCTATTTAATTTCTAAAACTTGCTTATTTATTTTTTTTTTTGTTAAATTTTGCTAGAAAACGTTCGTTTATGAATTAGTAAGTTTGATTTGGAAACAATGGTGAAATAAAAAGATGCTCATGATTAAAAAAAAAAAAAAGCCTTTTTGTCATAACGTAATTATATTACAATATTCTGGACTGGATATTCGAATTTAAATTATCTTTTTTATTTATTAAAATGTATGTATTATGAAATAAAAGGGTATTTTCCATGTAATGATAAGAAGATGAAGAGATTTTTAATGGTGCAATCAGTGAGATTTTAAACTGAGCAATCTCTCTCTCTCTCTGACATTAAAAAAAATTATATGCTCAGATCAATTATTTTTACAAATTTCATACATTTTGTTACGATAACTGCAAAATGAGGACGAGTAAAAAAAAATTACTACCTGTTATAAATTATATAATTAAGCTGAGATATTCAGGATTTTTGGGGTCTGGAAAAGTAATTGATGGAATGAGTTGATATTTTTATAATGATATGAAATTACTCTTTTTTTTTCTCACAGATATTGTAAAAAGACACGTCAATTTCATCTTTAATAAAAGTGATGAGAACACAAATTTTCGCAAATCTTTAGATTATATGGAAAAAAAAATTGCTAATGATCTCTTAAAATGGGAAACTTCTTTATTCCTGTCTCATCTATTTGAGGATAAGCTTTTTAATTCCTCTGATCATTTTTGATGTCATCTTTCCTCATTAAGCAATCAATTTATCAAAGTATGAGGAGATGCAATACAATTGGAGAATGAAACAATTTACTAAATAAATCATAGATCACATTTTTCAACTTAATATGTAGAGTTGCTTTAACTACAGTTACGACCGCCTCTTTACCCTCCACCCCTTTCGAGATCACTTGGTAGAGCTATATTTCGTATAACAAAAAATTTAAAGGAAAAACTTTAACTTTGTTCATGTACTTTTCTTGAGCATATCATTACGTTGAATAGGAAGATATACATAGCAAGACATTACTGGAAGCTAATTATCCCAAAAAAGCAGGGATTAATAAGCATAGGCTATGAGTGCAAACAAGGTCGTATATTTTTTATGAGGTTTTATTTTAAATATATTATAATTTACTTATTTATACAACCATATTTAATGAAATGTTTTAAGTTCATTAAATATTTATTTAATATTTTTTTTCTACATGTACATTTATTAGGTGCAGTGAATTAACTTTTGGATCATTTCAAGCCAATAAACTTTCAATCAAAAGCAAAGTAGATGGGCCTACTTTAGACGGTAAGCCAGTTTGTGATTGCTTTAGAACGATCACCAGAATGACACAAAATTTCTTAGTAAAAAAATCAGACAAATGCAGTGGGTAAAAAAAGTTTCCGTACGCAGCTATGACTGTTAATAAAAGTTAAATCTTTGGCACAAAATAATTTGTTATGAAAATGAAAATTTTGAAATTGGTTTAACACAATTTCATTTATTATTTATGAATATTATAAAGGAAAAAATATGACGAAAATTAAATACTTAAATTGAAAAAAATAAAAAAATGCCACTAATAAGGAACAAAAAAGTTTCCGTACGGTATTTACATAGTACACGAAAAACCTTTTTCATGCTGACCAACTTGCATTTAATGATCGGTAGGCCTTCCTTCGGCCTTTATCACTTCTTTCAAATGTTGTGGCATAGCCCCCATCAGTTTTTTTTTTTTGTTTTTTTTTGTTGTTGTTGTTGTTTCTGAAGAAATACTACTCCAAATGTCTTAAATGGCCCTTTTGAGTTCAACCTTGTTCTTTGTGTCATATTTTTTTTTTAGTTCACGACCGATTTCTTCCAATAAATGTCCTATAAGCATTAAATCGGGAGACTGGGGAGGGCTATGAAGCTGTTTTTTAACATTACAGAGACATAACTCTTGACAAATCTTGGAGGTGTACTTAGGACTGTTGAAAAGTAAAGTCCATTCCAAGGGACAGTTTATCTGCATTGGTTAAAACGTTTTGTTTTAGAATGTCAAGAGGTATGTACCTATCCATATTTCCATTTATAAAACATAAATACCCGAAACCAGCGGCACTTAAACACCCCCATGCCATATTCCAAACATCACCGTGCTTCACAGTTCCAGATAAATTCTTAAGTAACATATGCTGTTTTGATTCCCTCCAGATCATAACTCGACCATCTGACCCACGGATATTAAATTTTGATTCATCACTAAAAAGAACCGATTTCCAAAATGATAGAGGCTTGCTTATATGCTTCTTTGTAAACTCGAGACGCTTTTTCTGTAGCAGAGACTTATATAACAAGATTCTTATGAGCCCCACATCCATTTTAACCTTTTTTTTAAATGACATTTCTCACAATTGAAGATGCGAATTTAATGTTGTAATTAACCATTAAATCAGTTGCAAGTTGAGGTGCGCTAATCCGAGGGATTATCTTGCAACTTATACATGATATTTCTTTTATGTAAGCTATTTAACTTCGGTGTTTTTCCGGATCGATCACTATCCTCAAATGTTTACACTTCACGGTATCTTTCAATAATATACTGCACTGTAGACTTGGGTTTGTAAGTCATTTCACTATTTCTTTTTTCATAAATAATCCATTTTTTCGCAACCGAATCACTAACTTTTGAATGGATTTCTGAATTTGCATTTTAAGACGATCAGCGAAACATTGGAATTAAACAACTGTCGATATGTCGTATTCTTCACTCTGACAAACCATCAAATTTCGAATATTTACTGTTGATTAGTTGTTGAGCACGTCAGGAGGAATTCGCATATTGCGTACGGAAACTTTTTTTGCATGATAATTCGTCATTTATCTTAAAAATTTCAAACAGACTTGCTGAGTTTTGCAAAAAAGAGCAATTTATTTTGAAACTCCTTTTTAAAGACTCATATTAACAATATATAAGTAGTTTATGAAGATAAAAACCAAAGATTAGAAATTATGCTAGTTTATTTTTATTTTAGTCTTCCGTACGGAAACTTTTTTTACCCACTGTATGTCATAAAGTAGTGAAAATTTTATTGTTATATTTAACTCATTAACTGCCATTTTTTTAAAGTTTTGGCCGGATAAATTATGTATATGCGCAAAAAGTTGTGTAACAATATAATTATATTCAAAGTTCCAAATGGATATCTTTATAAAATGATCAACAAACTCATTTTAATGAAAAACAAAAGACTTAGTAAATAACAGATCGTTACCATAATATCTAAATTACATATTTTTACATTTTTAGTATAATATATATAAAAAACAAAAATTTTTCTAATGCTTCAAATATGACGATTCTGTCCCATTCAACTCACAGACTGATTTTCAAATATGTTTGCTTGTTTTAAAGAAACGAGACACAGAATACTGACTGTATCTATATAGAATGAAACTAAGCTGTCAGGCGTACAAAATATATATTTTTTTGCATCGAGTGGTGTCCTTAAAATACAAAAATCTCCGAATGGAGATCGTAGCAGCTAATGGATTAATTTCAACAACATTAAGACATCTGTTGAAGTATAAAAACAAAGTTATGAAAACCTTTAAAAAATCTTCCATTAAAAAAAAACTGGATATAAGCAAGCATTTTAAAACAAACTAACTAAAGACTTTAACCTTATGCACTCGGAAAAGTAATTCGATACACACTTATTTACATAATACAAAGAATTATTTATTGCTCCAGAAAATAAATATATATAATTGTTTCAAGTTAAATTTCCCTGGAAAATGAATCTGTATCTTTTTACCATTTTGTAGACATTTTTAACACTCAAAATTGAAAAGTAAATAAATAAAACGTCAAAAAGATGCACCGTCGTGAATGGCGAGTGAGAGGTACCATCCGAGTCAAAGGGTTAAACAATTGTTACATGTTTCAATCTCTATAGAAAATATTTCGTCAAATTTACAGAAGTAACGACGTTCATGTTTCAGATTTCATTATAAGCTAGAGATTCAATTATAAGCTAGATAATTTTACTAATTTATTTCTGAGCAAAATACACATAGAAACGTTAACCAGATAAAAAATTAAGAATCATTTGAAATCATAGTGCCACAGCAACATTAATTTCAGTTTAATTTCTGAATTCTGTATTACTTAAAAAATGTTTATGTATCAAATTTTTTCCTAAAATTTTCATTCTGTATTGCGTTACTTTTATATCTTTGTTACTTACATTATATCTATTTTATAATCTCAAAAAATGCATATATTTATAAAACCATTTTCAGTGGAAAATATTTCTTGATAGTGATTCATAAATAATACAGATATTAATGTTCCCAATCGTAGTTTGCACTGAAAATACCTCTTTTGTTGTTTCCGATATAAAAAATAATTTCTTTTTATTAAGAATTTATTTATCAAAAGCAATTTTTATTGTTCTCTTTTAATTCATTTTTTTTGGTGTGTTTGGGCACGGATGAACTATGGCTAGCCAATACGACCAATGGAGAGGGGTTAAAACTGTGGTCTGCTTCAACTGTGAAAATATCGCCACTTGGCATGTAGGTAGAATTGAAGGAATTTTTTCAATACTCCAACCCTGTCGTTTTTTTTACTACTTGCCTTGAAGCGGTTTGGGGTCTCGCGGCTTTCAATAAAGGCATGGCGGTGTCTTTTTAACTTTATGTGTTCCGAAGTTTCTATTTACATGTGTGAATGGCATCCTTTAAACTTCTCCAGCCAGAATGATAGAATAGAGTTAAATCGTTTTTCTACACAATTGTGTCTGAAAGATTAGAAAAACCCTTAAAAGTTAGGTGAGGGAAAATACAAATGAATGGGCATTGATGACTATAAAAGGAAAGTGAGAATAACTCGGCTTTCTTTTTCATCTTTCTTGTTAGCAGTCCAATGCTGAGAAATCCCAAAAGAAATTATTCAAAGCATTCATCTATTAAATCAACGCTTTATATGAAGAGACGTAAAGGCCACCCTGACCTTTTTTTCGGTAGACTTTCGAGTTCGACATATCTTGAGTAGAAAATAAAAATCTACCTATGCGATTTGGAAAAATTAGGCCTATTTTTTTAACCATTTTCTAAAAAATAGAACTGATATTAAAATTTTTTTTAAAAAAATATTGAAATCTGAAAAAAGAAGTCTTTTTCAATTGCAAAAGTTAATTTTTAGACGCTCCTCTGTTATAATATACATATATCCCATTATGAAAGAATATGAGGATTCTCTTCAAATTAACTGCTTTATTTTGAACGCTTACGAGGACAACACACGAGCCGACATTTGTAATTCCAAATTTCTGTACTGTATCAATAAGTTATTGAGCTGTACAACTCTCAGGGAACACATGGAATTTCATTGCACATAGGTGGAAGTGTTCGAGTAAGGTATTAAGATGCGATATCTGCAAAATATGTTTTGAATTATGATGTGAATACTCAAAATAATATTGCAAATGTCGCATCTAAATACCTTACTAGAACAAACATACCTTATTAGGAATATTGTAAATTAATATTCTGTAATATTAACACTCCGAGTAATATCTTATTCGGAATATCGCAAATTTCTAAGAATTCGATGCTTAAATAAAATCCAACCACAAGCATAAAGTATTTACTTCCATTATCTGACAACTTACCGCTACATTAGATAGGCACTTCGCCTATAGGAGTCTGCAAAAATGTTTCCAGCACTATACTTATAAACGTAAAAATTTTTCTTTATAAAAATAACTTATTTAATTTTTGAAAACTATTTATTAAAAACAAATCTTTAAACACGTTTTGCCATGTAGTAGTTTGGCCTCATTCTTACATATCAATATATTTAAATTTTTATTACAGTGTTATTGAAATATCTCAAGTTGCACTGCAGTCTATTTAATGAATTGCTACATTCAACTATTATGTCTTAGCGCCAAGCCTTCTTTTAAGGACACTCCTTCACAAATCATAGGCAGATTGAGAAAAACCTACAAATTCACTAAAGTATCAACCAAGTTCTTAAACTTACGCATTAAAAGAAATGTTTTCTTAGTGATGGTTTTGGTAAATTTATTTTGAAATTTACATCTTAACAGGTTACTAATAAGTAATCTCCTAAGAGAACTCTTGAAATAAAAAAAAACTATGCATTATTTACTTTTGAATTTAATATCCACGAAAATGTTAAGAACATGAATGTTTTATGTGATGTATCGAATCATACACCGAACACTTAGTCGTTTGAGAAGCTCTATGGATAATTAATCATAAAGCGATTCTTTTAGTTATAATTTAAGGAAAGTATCAATGTATGGGCAGCCGTCAACATCTTTAAGCAAAAGTTTATAGCAGATATTTTTTTGACATGATGATTTGAGATTTTTATTTGTCTCCACCAAGTTATTTCATCATAAGATATAAGTTCTTTTCTTTTCAGTAATACAATACAACTTGTTTGATTAATGTCCATTTACTTATTTTTAATGGGGATATTTTATTAGTATTGACAATTTGGTCTGAAAATTAGTTTTTCTGTCCCCTCATCCTAAAATACTTTTCATGTTTGTCCTGTACATGACTGGGATCCCTATCCATACATCTACCAGTGTCAAAGCCGCTCCCCTTTTGTGCTCTTTAAAAGTCCCAACAATCATTCTTTCATTTAAAAGACTTTCCCTTTTCTTCTGCTTTATATCATCACAAAGCAAATAGTGTTAAAGTCCGAGAATGCATGACTGCACATTCGGAAGCTTGAAGAAATTGAAGGTCAACTCTAGACACTGCTCCTTCATGTATGGGCATGAATAAACCCAAATGAAACTTTTCTTTCAGAAGTAGCGCAAAATTGTTATTCTCGAATTTAGTATTTCTGTTATTCGGGCATGAAATTTCTGTAATTTTGAAACACTAATTCTATCACTTTTAGAATTAGCTATCAGAAATGTCATTTATAGCGATTTCTCGCAAAAATATTCTAATAAGATATTTAAAGGGGAAAAATAGCTCATATGTATATCTTTAAATCAAGGCTTGTGAATTTTTGAAGCAATAGATTTGAATCTTAGTTTGCGTATTTTTGAATCTCAGTTTCATGTCGCTTTTCCATCTCTATAGCTATAGTCTGTTATAACATTCGGGGTAAAGACAGTATTATTTCACGTAATTCGTCCACACTGTTTACAGAAAATGCCATAATTCCACTTCCGCATTGATTTCATCCCTTGATGGGCATGCATTATTGTATAGTTTTGCAAATGTCACATTCTGTTTCCACTTTTTAATGTTGATTTATAATTATAATTTTTGAAGCAGAGTCGTGGCCAAAGACAGAATTTTTTAACTCTTATTTCCATCCCGAGAAGCATGATTTATGAACAAGCAGAAGCGACGAGCACAACACAGAGTGAAATGAGGAAAAGCTAAAAGAGGGAAAATCAGAATTTCTCAGTGCTTATATACTGTGATTTTTATAGGGATTTTCTTCGCGTGTCAATCACAGACAAGGGAATCATAAGGATCTTTTAGAAAAATTTGTTTAAGTCACAAATATTTTATCCCCCCTTTCGGAGTGTGGGAATCACTGACGAAAGCATTTTCACAGAGCTTTTGTTGCATTAATCTGTGGTGAAAGCTTATAAGCCAGTTAACAGCTACGCTACACGAGCAATTGCTTTTGTATTGTGGTCACGTTACTCGGCTGCGAACGACAAGGTCCCAGGTTCTATGAGAATACTTTAGATCGAAGTCAATATGAGCTGAATCGAGCTAAAAACCAGGAGATTAAATAAGTTTAAATTAGACTCCAAAATATCATTCTTTATATAAAGGATAAAGTAAAATGCAATTAATTATTAGAAAAAAGTTCAGCAAGTCATTGCATTACCATGCGTTATGAAGAAACGTATGCTTTGGCGCAGAAGTTTCGAATTACTTTGAATCTTCAGTAACTAATTCTCAAAGAAGCGGGTTTTCCCCACACCCTGTTAGTGCATACATTAAAAAAAATGGGAGAAAACGAAAACAAAACGGCCTGGAGCAAGGTCTGCCTGTTTAGAAAGAGGTGTAGTAGGTCAGCAGTCAATTATACAAATAACCACAAAACTGTTGACAAGCATCCAGGAAAAAGTGTATTGAACTTTCGTGTTCAGGGAAAGCCGGGTGACGTCACCAGGCGGATGCGCGTTTCTTCTTCCTGGCGCGATCATTCATCAATCAAACCCTATCGCCAGATTTGCTTTCGAATCTGTAATAATGCTTCTTACCTGGCACACCGATGGCAAACGCGGTTTCCTTCAGTTCTAGCAATAACAGGTGGCTTTTATTTTATCCGCCAATGAGGGGAAATAGGCTCAGTTCAGCACTACTTAACAGAATGTGTCGAATTCAAAGGCGTTAAAGGAACTGATTATGGATAGTAATTTTAACACAATATTACAGTACCCTGGAAATTTAAAAATGTTAAAAGAAATGATGGAAGACATTTTTAGCTTTTTGCCAACAATTTGAAGATTATTTGAACTTTGGTTGGTGGTTGTTTTTTTTATGCAAAAGTTGGATAGTCAATGAATTGATGAACATAACAGCCAATCACAATAATCTCTGTGTATACGGCTTAGTTCTGTGGTATCGGAGTGACTGGCTGTAATTAAAAAAAAAAAAGGTGGTGATGGTTCCTGAGGAAATAATGGAATCAAGAACTGATATTGTTCGAACTTATGAATCGCCGGCATCTTGATTTTCATAAAGCCATAAGCTTCTTTTATTGTATTTCAAAATTTGCCCTTCGCCGTGATTTGCTTAATTGAAATGTACTATTTTTATATCATTGAGGTAGTTCTTTTACATTCGCTCCATATGATTTTTTTTGTTTGAAGCAATTAATGTTTTTTTAGTCATTTAGTCTTGGGTTAGACGCCGCATGTCCCACATGGGATCTAATTCCAAAAAATACTACTACTACAAATTTATAAAAAGAAACAAATATTTCCAACTTCATAAAAAATTAGAATTTTCTGTTCTTTATTAAGTATTTATTGCTTCAATATTGATTCTCTATATTTTAATATAAAGGATTCAAATGAGAGCATCAATTTTAAATATGCTCTCCTCGATTTGAATTAAAATTTTAAATAGCTATAAAAATATCCATTGTAACTTTAATAGCTAACCATCTTTAATCTTTAGATAAATGTAAAGTGAAATCCAATATCTACTTTAAAAAAAAAATATATTAAGAGGTAAATAAAAAAGTCCTGTTCAACTGAATGGTACAAAAAATTGGTATCTCTTCTGGCCTTCACTCAATCTTATCAAGAATAAAATATTCCCTAAAATACGCTGTCGATACAAAGATATAAAAGCGATATAGAATATTTTTGTGATAAATCAACATTTTTTTTAACCATTAAGTAATCCTAGTGCATGAAATAAAAAAAAATGAAGAGAATTATATTCAGAAATACTCTCAACACATTGTCGAATGTAACAGTGAATTGATAAAATTTGTTATTTGAAGGAATTTTTTATATCGTTACTTTTAACTATGCTGAAGTACAATTAAAACGTCATTCCCTCAGTTCAGGCGTAATATGATGCTGAACAAATCAGCCACATAAATGTTTATGAACAAAGGTAGGTCTTAGCACAAAATTTACCGGTAATTTTTAATATCCGCCACATTTTTATTATTATCAGACATCGTCAATATCTAGAGACAGAAATGAAAATTTGTTTCATAGCTGTCACAAAAGACATTAAACCAATTTCAATAAGATTCACACTATTAACCCCTTTCAATGGAATATCGACATTCTGATCGCTGAAATGTATGTTAATCAAACTAATGTTGAATAAATAAATTCGAGGAGATTTTTAAAACAACAGAATTTACATTTTGTTTCATTCTTATTATTTTCTGGAATACTAGAAAGTATAATAGAATAACAATACTAAGCATCTTTAAATAAAAAGTATATAAAAAAAGTTTTATATAAAAATTAAATACATGCAAAAATTTTATTTTATTTTTAATTTTTATTTTGTTTAAACCTTTATTATTATTCAAAAATATTTTTTTCAACAAATTTGAGTTTTATTACTTTTTATTTGAAGTTTAGTTTCCAGGAAAGTTGTTGATATGTGTATACAGAATTTGCATTTTGTGATTTTCTAAACTAAAGCAAATTATTTAAATAAAATCGTAACTTAAAATAGATATCTAGATTTATTTTATATAAAAAAATTATTATTACTTTTATACAAATTATCAAAAATTAAAACATATTGATCATTTTCAAGACATTGGTACAATTTTGAGAAATTTTTTGCTTTAAAGCATTTTATATTTTGAGCATCATAATAATTCATTCATATGCGTTGTTAAATAATTCATTTTATTTAACAACACATATTTTAAGGCTACTTTATTCGCATATATTTTAAGAGAAAAAAAACCAAGTGGTCATCAATTTTTTTTTCTGATTAAAAAAAATTACTGTAATTTGATGCATCTTTTATTTCGATTTATTGTAAAGATGATTATAAAATTTTTATTTAAATCATTTATGTCAGTAACCTTCGTTATGAATAAATACCAGGGGTAATTTGAAGAATGTCAAGGCCATTTTAAAATACTCGCCAAGTATCGTCCAACAATTAGACAGTCACACTAGACACAGTATTTGTGATCCTGTTTCTTGAGTGATATCTTCACATGGTGTTGCAAACATTCTGTCTTGAGCAACTCAAAACTGACACTGAACAATAATAATAATGACCGATTTGTGCTCATGGAGCCAAAGAATACGTTGAAGTTTTTCTTTCTTTGAGGCTATTTTGTTAACATACGGATGTAAGATCATTATTTCTCTATTGGTTGCGCTATATGTTGACTAAAAAAAAAACATGACTATTCCTTATTAAGAACTGTACAGTATTACTCAATAGTTCTTTCATAATCAATTTTGTAATTATGGAAAGACTTAATGACCAACCAGCTTACTTAGTCATTCTTTTTTTTTTTTTTTTTGCTAATTTTCTTATGTTCTTCTTAAAGTAATCGTAATAATGGTAAAAGTAAATTAAATAATGCTTAAATTAAAAGGTCAACGTATTTCTATTTCCTAGTTTTTTAAAAAAAGAAATTCAAATTATTTTTATCATTATTATACTTTTCGCAACAAAAACTGGCAAGGAATATATCGCAAATTCTTATATTCTCGTGAAAACCATATTATATATATGTTTTTGCTCATTAAATTATTTTATATAACAATCAATATTAAGCTTTTTTTGCAAAATGTAAAATTAATTTTTGCGACATCATAAAAAGAACTTTTTTCGATACTTCTTGTACCGCCGAACACTTGGGAGGTCTTTTCAAGTACCCCTTTCTACGTGGCAATGAATCATTTCAAGAGAGTGTCAATGCTAGTCCCTTCCCTTTCCTTTCATGTCAGAGCCCTTTTGTACTTAAATGGGCTCTTTTGATGATTTATACCTTGAGAGTTACACGTGTTTAACACTTTCGATCTTCTTGTGGAACGAAGTTGGGACACGTACTTCTCTCCAATACTGAAGGCAGTTCGTATGCAATGGAACTTCTGCGATTCGAATGTGAAAGAACGACAGAAATGTCGCTGAGTTTTAAAATTCGAATTAAGAGAAATTGAATCTAAAAAGTAATGCTCACAAGGAAAAGGCAATTTTAAAACTAAAAATGACATTCAAGATTTATATTAAATATTTAAAATTTTTATTAAATATAGTACAAATAATTTTAATAAAGTAATAATTATAGTTAAAAATTCTAATACAGCTGTGGGAAATTTGGACTAAAAATACAAAATTTTAAATATAACAACTATAACAAAATAAACTTGTATTCAAAGACTTTTTAAAGAAATTTTGTTTTGTTTTTTCATCATTTATATACATGTGTGAATTAACTATCGTAAAATTCGCTTATTAGAGAATAAAATATATGGACGTATTTAAGTGACACCAACCATTCAAAAATGAAATTTTTTGCAATTTTGGATTTTGACTTCGAATTACTTAAGTATATTCGAATTAAAAATGTTCATAGAAATTCCATTGTTTAAATAGAGTATGTAAAAAAAAATCTAAAAAATTCATGTTAGTTGATTTATTCTAATCTATTATTAAAGGAATTTTAGGTATGTTCAATACTTTTGACTTTGCACCTATAGAATCCATTTATATGGCACTCGAAAGGCAAATCCTAACCAGCACTAACAAGTATGTTGTAAAATCGAGCCATATTTGGTTCAGTTTATAATAGAATTTATTCCTTGGGAAATTTCAAATTGGTTCAAACTTTTTTTTTTTTTTTTTGTAAAGGCTATTAATAATTAATGCGTATTTTATTTCACGAAACTCAAAAATAATTAGATGAATTACTGCAATCTAATATTTTTTCACACACTGGTTATGAAAGAACTAAAAGGATTTTGAAATAATTAAGCTGAACGATTTTTAATATAATATATATATATAACGAAACTGAATAAAGCATAATATGTTAATATATTAACTTATTTTAGCCAAGTTTATACTCTTACAAAGAACAAAAAGAACATTTTCTTTTTCTTCATAAAGAATATTTTTAAAAAAATCGATGGCAACGAATTCCATATATACAAGGTGTGGGGCCTTGGCGGGGAAGGATGGAATTGTAGATGCTAGTCTCGCCATGAAAACAAATATAAACAATATATTTATTTCATTTTATGCAATGATGTCGAACGAAAAATACTTTTCTCAAGGTCTTATTTGCCCTTGCCACTTGTTTATATTCACGATATCTTCTTACGATTTTATTTATGCTTTCAACACCTAAATTTCGTACAGTTCGTTAGTTTGTATTTTTTTTTTTTTTTTTTTTTTTTGTAATAATCCGGAACTTATCTCCAACACTATTTATCAGACTCAGAAAAGAGAAAATATGTTACCTTTTAAGTTAAACTTTAAGTTAAATTTTATATTTTAATTGAAATCAATATTTATGAAAATTTAAAAACAAATCAAATTTTAAGCTACTTTCAAAGAGATAAAAAATGAAGCAGAATTATAACTTTCTGTTAACTATGAACCGAAGCAATGTTTAATATTTTTAATTTGAATTAATTGTGGATCTAAGATATACTTGTATGAATTGCAAAAGCTTAAAAATTAACTGACTGCAATGTGTTACATAGAACGCGTGCATGCACGCACGCGCGCGCGCACACACACAAATACACAACTTTATCGAGAACGAATTATTTGCAATTTATAAAGCTTTTCCTTTTTGCCAAAATACAATAGATTCGTTCTCGTATCTTTTTTGTTTTAAAGGTAGAAGCATTCATCATATCCCTTGACAACAAAATTAAGTCTTGAGATTTGAAGCTTAATTCATTAATGTAAGGGAAATATTTTTCCAGTTTAATTATTTAAGAGAAAAATTTAATCCCAAAAGAAAACAGTTCTGAGCTAAAGCAAAATTTATTTTCATATTTAATGAATTCATTATTTAGCTTTTGGTTGCTTTTTATAACTAAAAACATTATAAATATAGTAAAGCATTAAAGTTATATAATATCCAAATCTTAATTTTTTAAAAATGTATTAATTCCTTACAAATTATCATTATCATAGTATGAAAATAATCTTGTTAAACACAGTATAAATCTGCTTGACTACAAACGTGTGTCAAATTAAAAAATAAATCGGTCGAGAACAGTAAAATAAAGGCATTAAATTACGGAA
Organism: Argiope bruennichi; assembly: GCF_947563725.1. NCBI lineage: Eukaryota > Metazoa > Arthropoda > Arachnida > Araneae > Araneidae > Argiope > Argiope bruennichi. The sequence goes on from NC_079154.1 coordinate 67,743,303, forward strand.
TTTTTCACGTATTATGCAATGAATTAGAGTTACAAAGAAGACAGTAGGACACAGGATAGAACTTGCTAGAAAGATTATCTTTCAGATAATTTTAAATATTTAAATAACGCATAATAAACTTAATTTAATCAGTAAGTCCCTTTTGAAAGAACTTCGAAAATTATATTGACCTCATGGACTCAATTTACCGCTTTTACGAGCTGCGTTCGTTCTGAAAAACCTTTATTTGATTAATGATAATTTTATCGTTATATTGCGAAACTGTTACTCACTGGCAAATATAGCTTTGGGTACAGTGAAATTTGTAAATTTTGGTTTAAATATATTTTAAAGTTACGTTTGTTTAATTTCCAAATTAGTTTTTGAAAAAGAGATGTATATTACATTAATACATCAAGAAATGTACAACAAGATAAAATCCATTTTGTTCGATCCACAACAACGTTTTTGAAAACAAATCAGTTTGATTGTTTATCACCGAAATCTATCTGCCAACAATAATGCATACAAATAAGGGTTTTAATTCTGGGCACAGAATTGTTAATCATTTCGGAGCGATAACTTCTTCATGTTCGATACTATTTTGAATTTGTATTATATGTTTTAAAACAACAAAGATGTAAAAAGTATTTCCAATATGTTTTTTAAACTACAAAAGAGAGATTAACAGATAAAAGTTCTAAAGATTTATTATAACAAATCGGGAATGTACTGTTGAATTCGGATTAGCTTAAAAAGAAAATTATCTGCAACGAAAATAAACTTTAAAGAATCGATTAAAAAAAATGAAAGAAGCAAAAATGAGATAAGTCAATTTTCGAAGGAATTGATCATGTTTATTATATCCATCATCAATCGTCATTGTTTATAAAATTTTTATTAAAGTATTAGTAAAAATCAGTAAAAGTAAATATAAAATAAATTAATTTGCGATTATTCCATAAAGATCATCATAAATATAAAGAATTTTGCCCTTATGTTCTCATAAGTGACTAATCCAGCAAACAAATGAAACTGATATTGCAATTAAAAATAATCAGAGAAAAATATCAAAATAAAAAAAAATAATAAAAACCGCAAGAAGCAAAATTTAGACTATTGTAAATTCATCCATATTAGTAATGCAGGAAAGCATTAAAATTGTATTTTAATTACAAAAATTCTTTTATTATCTTTTTTCAAGATAAAAGGGATTTAACATAGAAACAGTTTCTTAAATCACAATGTAATGGAAGAAATTTTGTATTATTAATAATACTGTAATCTTGTATTACCATTTAAAATAAAATATACTATTACAATTAGAAGATCAATTATAAAACTCATGAAATAAACATTGCTTTTTTATGACTTCTTTCCTCAAACCCTAATACCTTTCTTCCAATAAAAAAGCAATAAACATAGATGACCTCCTGATAGAAATTAAATCTAAACCAACAAAACACGAACGATTGACCCCAACTCCTCGAAGATTCTATCATGAGAAAATAATAAATATCAGATAGAAAGTCGGCCACTCACCTGTTGTTAGAGTGCTATCTGCCGTTATAAAATCCTCCGTAAAATTCTTCGCACCTTCAATCGTTGTTGTTTCCTTCCAGTTTTCCGAAGTTGTCGTGGTGGGGTGGGCCCACGTGCTGGCCAGAGAGCCGGCCAACAAGCCGAAGAGTATGCACAACATTCGCATGTTTAACCGCGATCTACAGAGAACACCTGACATGGTCATCACATAATCCAGAAATGAAAAGCTACAGAAAAACACTCTCCCGCGTCAGAGCCGAACGACGAATGGACTGCGAGATGCGAGGGGTCGAACTGGGTTATTGGTCAGGTAAAAATCGCTTGGCAGGTGCGACGCCATTGTTATGACCTAGTGACCCCGATCAGGGTAGTAGCTTCTTCAGGGAAGGAAATAAAAGGTGTGTGGGGGTGTCCGAACCGCGAGAATGTGTTGGGGTGGGAGTTTCACATTTTTGACTACAATCGGACTTCGCACCCCTCTTCGGGGGTAGATAAGGATTGAAGTTCTTCTCCCTTCAAGGGGGAAATGTGATTATAGTTGTTAGGTGTTCATTATGCTGGTATAAATGGAAATAATTTGAGGATTTGAAAATAATTCAGGGTTTCTTTGCATGAGAACATGTTTTCTACAGTTATGTGTATAATAACATGTGGCATGGGAAACAATTTGACAACTAATAGCATTCCTGAAATATATGTTTAAATCTTATTTAAGAACACAGGTAATTCTTTATAAGAATTCTAGCTGATAATTAAAAAAAAAAAAAAAAAAAAAAAGATGCAACTATTAGTTTTTATGGTTAAACTTGTAAAATGTAGTTATTAAAAAAAAGATGCATTCAATAAAAAGCGAAATGAATTTAAATACATTTGCAAATGTGTCACAAAAAATTAAAATATCGAAGTCTTTGCTAAGAATCAGAGTTAAATTAACATCCGCTAAATTGCTGTTTCATCGACCTATTTTTGGAACAAAAGTTTATAAAATAAAAAAATTAAAAAAAATAAAGAAACCGATTCCAGTTTGAACCTACTTTTCTATATCATTTACTACTAAATTGTTTTGTAATCTCTTTCCGATGCTTTTTCCGTTGGTGCGCCCTCTTCCGTGCTAGTTCTGTTCACTTCTTTTGCAACTTTAATTAAGATTTTATATATTTTTCTAGAAAATTCTACAGATTGCGTTTGAGTTATTTTGACATCGAATAAAAATGTCAGACGGTTTCAGTTGAAGATAAATAGTAAAGAAACAGGATCGGGGTTCGATTTTGTTAATATTTGCGAGTTTTCTTGCAGAGACTGAATATTTAAGAACAATTTGTACTTCTATTTTATGCTTCCTAATTCAGGAAAATAATCAAATAATTGCTGTGGATGTTATGTATTTAAGATCCCTAAGGATTGATTTACTTTTTTCATTTCTTATAAGCATAATGATATACAATGCTTGAAATATTAAATTAAATAAAATCTTTTATAATGAGACTGACTTGAATAGCGTCTCCTGGTTTATTTACTATGTTTTTACTTGTTCATATTTGTTAATGACTCAGAAAAAGTAAATATTGTACGGATCATAATATTTTCTTTGTCTTCTGTTTCTAATTTTTAATAAGCTATAAATATCAAAAATTCTGAATTTCATTTTGTCATTTGCTGATAAATAAAAGTCTTGCGGAAACATTTTTAAGTTGATGCATTTTAGTTTTTATCAGCATTTGAATGAAAGCACGAGAGTATTAATTTAGAAAGTTTTTATAATAGAAAAGGAGTCAATCTACATGTTTCGAGAAATTCTGAAATGTTGTTGCAAAAGGGTTATCTCCCAGATAATTATTTAAAGTAAAAATGCTTTTTAAAAAGCAAAATAAGCTTTTTGTGAGAGCATTTTTTCAGTCACTGAGAGAAATACTCCTCATAAATTAGAATTAAAATAATAATAATTTTTTGTTTCAATTACTATAAAAAATTTTGCCCTTTATTTATAGTGCAGATTGTGGTTTCATTTCCTTATTGTATTGTTTTTAGCGTCTCCCACTTTCATTTTCTTTCGCCCGGATTTATAACAAATAAATATTTTGAATTCTTAAGTGCACTTATAAAAATGGGTTTAAATTTTTGTTTATTATTATTTATTCTTTTTTTTAATTGTTAATATGTTTCATAATTCACTAATACAATTATTTTGAAATTTTGCAATATTTTTTTCTCTAATTAACGACAGGATAATCATATTATATTTAAATTTAATAAATCCATTATATTAATTAATCAATTATATTCAAATTTAATAAATTAATCAATTTATTGATAATTAAGTTAAGAGCACATTAAAATATAGTAATATCATCAGAAATACTTACCTATGCAAAATTAAAGAAATTTAGTTCACTAGGAAGTAAATGGAAAATCGATTGCAAAATCCCATATTTACAAACACGAAACAAGTCGAGCTAAATAAAATCGTATGACAAAAATTTGGTAAATGGTTCACACGATGAGTTGAGTGATCACTCAAAAAATTCTAGCAAGAAAGTGCAGTAATGATACTAATAAAAGAATGCTCTTTTTTCGTCAATATGAAAAAGCTGTATTCCGTTCTAGTTTTAATTCTATCACTTCATAGTTCCGGCTTCATTGGATTATTATAACTTTTTCTCAGCAGTTTTATGTTGATATTTTTTTTTTCGCTTATTAAATATTTCTTCTAATTTTATACTTTATTTACTATTGCTTCTGTGCAGACATACAAAATTCTCCTAAACATTTTTGATAAGATTCAATTTTGTTATTTCTAGAATTTTCCGTTGGACCTGACTGTGGTAGATGCACTTCCCGTTTAATTTCATCGATGTTTTTAATTCTGTTGTTTGTTTAATTAAACTAAAAATTTCATCAAAAAAGTAAACATTCAAAAAAAAAATCACTAAATTACGAAATGATCTAATATTATTAGCACTAGTTTTTTCTGAAATTTCATTTCTTGTTTAAGATATGTTTTCATATAATTAGCAAATACATAAATTAAATCTATGTTGGAAATTTGAATGTAGAGTAACGGTAGATACGTTTCAATTTGAATCTGAAATAAGGTAAAGGTGAAGTGATATTAGAAATGACTCATTAATCTGAAATCGAATTTTTCCAAGAAATAATATAAATGAATGTCATTTTTCTAAACATTGATAAATGTTTTTATTTTCCTTTTCTCAAGCAACAATAGAGACTTCATCATACAGAAAATAAAGAATATCTATTCGTAGTTAAAATTGTTACATTCATTCCAAAAACTCATTATGTAAAGACATTTTTTCACTTCAAATAGGTTTTTATTCTGTGTGCACAGTATGGAGAAATTAAAATACGAAAGCTTATTGAAAAAATAATATTTAATATCAAATATGTTGGCTATGTCCTTCAATTTTAAAAGTAACAAGCATACTGAAAAGTGTTAATTCTCTCAATGGATTTAAAATAATAACATAACGAATATATCAGACGATCTCTTAGTATACTCAGTGATATTCAAAAGAGATCCGAAAAAATCGTGATGACAAATCGGGCATAAAAATAAATTAATTTTACAACACAAGACATAATTAAACGGGAGTATCAGTTACTCACTGGAAGGCATCGTTTAATGTGAAGTGAATGAATAATATATTTCTATTAATAAAGATAGCGAAAGTAGAATAATTTTGAGGAACAATTCCGGAATGATAAGCATACATTATATTTCCGAGCAGCTCGTGGAAGTGACAGAACAAAGCCAAATTGTATCGGGAAATATTTTCAAAATATGTTCATCCTTTGTTGAAATATTCCACAACATTTATTGTAGTTGAGTACTCGTGCCATTCGCGATTATTATATTATATCTTCGAACCTTATTTTTATACACGAATTAATTTATAAACAAGTTTTATTTGAATTAATGTATTTTTTTCGTTCTTTCTTGTTTTGCTGACGTGTACGTTGTGCGTATGCGCCTCTGTGTTCCTATCTAAAAAATAAATGTAAACTCTTTTATCTATTCTTCAAATTTATCGAAAATTCTGTAGAATGACCTTACATATGTGAAGAGGGATTATTTGTTGTGTCGTATATTTATAGCTACGTAAAATTTTTCAATTTTTCTTTAACTCAGCAAGGAAAAAAGATTAGAAACTATCGTTTCTGAAGAGTCCAAAATTTAGCAACTTGATGAACACGTTTCAGTAAGCTGATGTTTCGAGTGTTGCACGGCTTTAAGGAAACGAGATAATGAGAAGCGATATTTGCACTCTATCTCAGATCTATGACTAAGATGCATTTGTCAACGCCTGTACAAACTGTATTTAACAGAAAAGAGCAGGCACGAACAAAATCCGTTTGTCTGTTTCAACACTGAATCATTCTTTTAGCCGCTCTAACCTTCTGGAGCAATCCACTTTTTATTTGTCTATTTTCAAGATCATTGCTTTCTGAAAAATGTTTAAGCTTTCTTAGAAAATAAGTTAAGAAAGAATCTTGTTTTGAAGAGAACTGAATTGATTGCTAGAATATTTCGTTATCCTTTACTTTAATTTGTATTCAGTAGAACTCAAATATATTAACTGGAATTAATCAATACCAAACTTAATTCGAATGACCGGATCATCGGATAATAAATGAAGAAATATTATTTAATAGAAAAGAAACGAAATTTACTTATAAAGTATTAATGCAATGACTGCAAAAACAATGTTGTCCTCATTTTATGTACTTACATATTTAAAAATCAGTGTTTAAACATTTCTGTTAAAGTTAGATGCTTCGCTGTTTTTGCTTTTTTTTTTTTTTTTTTTTTTTTTTTTCATTGGGAAGATTTTTTTCTATCAAAGCGATCTGAATAACTGTAACTCTATTACACTTAAAAGATGAAAAAGGGAACTTTTTCATTTTTACTTCCGCTTAAAAAGCTTATAATATTAAAATTTCAAAAATATTATTCACTATTAAGAGTGAACGAGATAACAAAAAAACTAGATAGTTAATTTAAATGCAAAAATAAGTTTATAAAAAACGTAATATGGATAAAAAATTATATCTTGCTTCCTTTACAAATTTAAAATATGAAAACTAAAATCAATAACGTATTTTCTATTTTACTGTTTAAAAATACTGAATAAAATGAATGTGATGTTGTTACAGATAGCTATTTTTTATGTATTTGATAAAAACTACTTATTCAGTCTTTTCAACAAGCATTAAGACTTTTTTTAGGCATTACATATTTTTTAAAGATAAAAGTTATTGGATTAAACGATTTTGGAGAAAATTCAGCCTAGTGTGTTTCATGGTTCTACTGGTGTTACATTTTAGAATCTAAGATGCAAATTGCGCATATTACGAGGAAATGAATATTCCAGAAAGAGAACCGTAAACTCGTAATACGACTTTTTATAATTTCGAAATGGGGAATGCCCTTATTTTGGTGAAAAGCGATGAGATGATGAGGATGATCCACTGGGTGGCCTTCTCTTTTCAAAACTTCAGCGACAATTTAGTACCAGGAGAACGATGCTTGACCCACGATGTCAAATTTTTGTACCAAGAAACATACGCTAATAATCCTTAATCAAGTTTCTATATAGAATCCTATTTCCTTTAAACCCTAGCTAGGACAGAGATGGGCAAACTTTTTCGGTCGCGAGCCAAAAATCGAAAAAAAAAAAAAAAAAAAAAAAAATGGTGGGCCAAGATAAATTTTTGAAAATGAGAAAAAAATATACAAGTACCACAATTTAAATATGTTAATGAGATGAATGAAATTGCGATTTTATTTTTAAAAGTTCCTTATATTGAGGTTCGAAGTGAGATGTACTGATTCTAAGGAACGAGACTAGATGCTCATATGTCAGTCTACTTCTGAAATTATTCTTTCTAAGGTACATAGATGAAAACACTTGTTCACATATATAAGATAAAGCAAACATAGAACTGATTTCCTTGGCGTGAGATATTAAATTTGGGAAACTTACTTTCGATAAAGATATGTAAAATTCTAACTTTTGCATATTTAGAAAAAACTGCTTGAGTTGATTGTTAGATTGCAACTCAATTAATTCAAGCTGCAAAGCTGAGCTCAGTGCTCCACAATTTACGTTAAAAAGCATGGTAAAAATATCCAATTCTGTTTGAATGGCACTGAAATCTTGAAATCTACGTTCGAATTCAAAATTCAATTTTTTAAAGCAATCTTCATAATTTTTAAGCTTCTCTTTATTTACAGAGGGTATTGAATTTCACCTCGAGAAATGAGAAAAGTCGTTCTTCGCTAGTTGCCCAGCAAACAGATTAAGTTTTAGTTTAAAAGCTTTGAGTTGGGCCCAGATATCGTCGATAAATTGATTTTTCCCTTGCATCTTGACATTCAAGTTCATATGACAAAGAAGATCTATGAAAAATGCAAAGTCCGAAAGCCATTCTGTATCTTCTAACATTTCGTACTCTGCAGAACACTGTTTCTCATGGAATAACGACACAATGTCGTCTTTCAGCTGCCAAACTCGCTCGAAAAAACGTCCTGCACTAAGCCACCTTACTTTCGCGTAATACAGTATATCAGAGTATTCAGATTGAATGGACTGAAGAAAATCTCGAAATTGCCTGTGAGAAATATATAAAAAGATTTGAAAAATTTCCTTACTTAAATGAATCAAATACTATACTAAAAATATTTATATAAGAAATATGCATTAATATAAAAATTGCAAGGAATTGATACCGACGCATATACAAAACAATCTCACTAAAAGAGGATAGACGTCTTATGCAAATTTATCCATCCATAAATTTCATTTTTAAGACAGAGAAAATACTACAAGGATCACATGGCACATATACAGATTGTAGTGTATTAGGATGAATCCTTCTGTCATAATTGAATAATGGAACATACAATATTACAAAATGAAAGTTTGGAGAACGTAGCGTCGATGAGTGTGCTTTTGTTGTAATAAAATCTATTTTTTCCCCCTTGATATTACGTTAAATAAAACGTTTTAAAAAAGACGTTTAATTTCAGAAGTGTTTATGCTTCTAATAAAAAATAATAGATACGATTTGCATTGTATCTATAAAAGTACAAATAAATTGTTAATAACGATAACAATCCTCTCCTTTATTGATGATTTCTTATATTAATGAAATAAAAAAAAATTTCAGTAATTATTATATTATTATTTCTTAGGGAAATAATGGGAATGAGGATAAATTACGGAAATAAGTGCGTAAATTTAACACTTTCGATTATTGGCATATTTACCGGATAGTTTTCGATTACTTCTAGTTCTTTAGTTATTGTTTTTATATCCGCACTCTCATCGATTTCTTTGTACGCTTGTGTCAGGGTTGTTTTGGTATACATAACAGTGCATTTTATTAGTTATTATTATATTTTGTTTAATAATAACTAATAAATTATTATAATTTTAACCCTTGTATTAAAATATTTTGATCAATCATTGTTTTTTGTAGTAAATGTGAATGAAAATATGAATCGAAGAAGGATTTTTTTCGTCTTTAATACTGTCTCAGAGTATCGATCGCAAGTATTTGATGATAGAAAAATTAATCTAATAAAATGAGTTAATAAATTAAAATTAGAGAGAGATTACTATAAAGTATTACCATTTAGAACTTAGTGATTGTGATATTACTAACATTTTTATGATATAATATTATTTTTAATTGATAATTTTCAAGTTATTGAAGGTATTTTCAAATTTTTATTAAAAACTATTAATTTTATTAAATGTTTTCTTTAAAAATATAGCAATACTGGTTTAAATAAATTTCGAATTTTATTTCTTACATCATAAAATTTCTGGGATAAAAAAAATATTTTTAGACCGTTGTTGTTAAATACTAACAAAAAATACGTAGGCCGCTTACTGTTTATTCCTCAGAAATTATTCCATTATTGCCAAAAGTAAATAAAAAAATAAAAAGCAATGGACAAAAATCATTTCTGTTTTGTAATCTATATATTTTGAAGAATAAAAACACTAATATGAATATCATCTTTCTAAAATGCTGCTTAACTAAAATTTCGGAAGTTTTGCCTCATTCGAAAGTTCTTTTTTTTTCACCGAGTTTATGCATTTTAAATGATAGGAATATTTTAAAAATATATTTAAATATTATTCCCATTTTATCTGTTGTTCTAGTTCTATTTAAAATTTATGCGGTTCAAAAGTCACAATCTTTCGAATATTCATATCACATACAGGGCCGGAGGTGATACGTTAACTTAACATTGGCCTTTCCATAAGGAAACATCTGATCTGCGTTATCTCGTAAGAAAGATGCATACTTGGCATAGTATGGCAAAAAAAAAAAAAAAAAAAGAAAGAAGAAAAGAAAGAAAGAAAATCTATGCATCGTCACCCCCCCCTCCACCCCCCACCAAAAAAAACTCACAGGATGGATTAGCTTGGCGTAAACTGCTCGTTTGAGAATACTCGCTCATTTTGAGGTGATGCCTATGCTCGTAATAGGAGGGATGGACGAATATTTTTAGACAATGGTCCATGCTAACAATTTTAGACTTGTTATCAGATTTATTAAGGCAAAGGGGCCTTTCAAAAGCTGTATAACCTGATAGGTTCAATTGAAATGTATTCAGAAATTTTTAGTTGTATACTTCCAACAAGCACAAAATAAGAAACACATTATGACTATTAAATGAGTTAACGCTAAAAGCTTAGTTATATCAGAACAAAAATAGTCTAGTGTCGTGTGTGTTTCGACATCGTTTTGGACAGCAACACTTTATTTACGATACGGGGCAATCATATACAATTGTCGCATCGTTTTTCTTTTCCGCAAAAGGGTTTGCATTTGACTGAAAATTGATTTTAGGAAGAGAAGATATAAAAAGAATCAATATTAATCATTTATTAATTCTTTGCACTCGGATTTTTCCTCTGAGGCACCATTCAAGATAATGCACCATTTTGAGGTTTTATTTATTTTTTAATTGTGTTTGTTAAAAATACCTAAATAAATAAGAAGATGTAAATTAATTTTTCGTGGAAATTCAATTTAGATTAATTATACATATTTCTTTTTCTGAGCAATTTTTATTAGGCATTAGTCCTCCAATCCAATTACTTTTCCGAGTGCAAAAGGATAACACGACACTTAATTGCTTACAGCTGTTACGGGAATTTAATAGATCAGCCGAGATCTGAAATTTTGGAGATCCAATATTTAATTTTTGATAGTATATTCAGCGGGCAGCAAAAAAACTCAGACAAAGTTATTGCATCATAGAATAGAAGTTATCTAATTTCTTTTTAATTTGTGTTCATTTCTTTTTGTCAACCACTTTAATTATAAAATATCTTATAATATATGTGTACAGAGGTCTGCTATTTTTGAGTTACTTAAGCAAGGAAAACGACAATGTGAAGTCGTTTGTTTGCTTAATGTTTCTGGCAAACAGTGTCTGATGCAATCTGTGGTTTCAAAGAGCTTGGCAATGATGATCGACATCCAGTCCAGGAGATGGGGAAAAAACGTACGGTGAACACTTCCAATAACCTTAAAGTCATCAAAAAGCTCGTGAAATGGGAATAAATGACCGATCAATGTGAGGAATGGCAAAAGCAGAACTTGGACTAAAGCCTTACAAAATCCAAAAAGTTCTGCTTCCCACTGAAGAAAACAAATTCGTGAGGTTTCAAAGATGCCGAAAACTTTTGAGACGGGCCGAAGGTCAGCGCTGTGAGAAATTCCTTTTCACTAATGAGAAATTTTTTACCGTCCAACAAGCTCATAACTTCCAGAACGATGTGGTATGGTCTATAGATGCTCCAAGCACCTTGGCAATTGTTGAACATCGCCAACATCCGAAGTCGGTCATGGTCCGGTGCGGAATTTGTGCAAATGGTAAAACACCTCAAGGTTTTGTGGATGAGGGCGTTAAAATAAATGTTGTACTTCTGTGGGCCCAAAAGCCCTTCTGCAATGTAAACTGGGCGTTTCAACAAGACTCCGCACCAGCTCACAAGGTCAAAAAGACACAAGAGTGGATTACATCGCATTGTCCGGACGAGATATCATCTGGAGAGTGGGCACAACACTCGCCGAATTTCAATCCCTTGGATCACAGCATATGTTCGATTTCAGAGTCTAGGGCTTGCACTAAACCGCACAAAAGTTTGGAACCCCTAAAGCAATTGCTTTGGAGGGAATGGGTACTTTAAAGGTAGAAGGATTGCGGCCCATTGCTGAAAATTTCATTACCAGTTTGCGTCTCTACGTTGATGCAAAAGACAGCCATTTTGAAACCAATTAATTTATTTATTAGCAAAAGTCTATTCTTATCATTATTTGTAACATTTTGTTAATTCATTTATTTTCAATAAAGTTACATTAAAAACTGTTTTTTCGAATATTTTTGCCGTACCCTGTACTTAGCGAAATATTATTTGACCTGATATTTTAATTGTTGGAGAGGCACTCTGTTTTGTTGCTTTTCTTTCATTTGCATGCTTTTACCCATCACAATATTAAAAAAAAAAAAAAATGCACACACACACACAGAGAGAGAGAGAGGGAGAAAGAGAAAGAGTTTGTTCTTTCTTTTGTAAATTTGGATATAATATATTGTATTTCTCATTATTTATCTTGTTAGAATATTTGAATACAGGATAGAATATGGATTACATTTTAACAATGAGTAATTTCAATTGATTACTCATTGTTAATTATGAGTTATTTAAATAATTGACTACATACTTTTCACATCAAAACAGATGGTTCATCGAGTTATCAGAAAAGGTGTTTAAAAATTAAATTTTAGCTTACTTTAATTTTTAACATTATTTCTAATTTATATTATTTGAACACAGTTCGTTTTAGATTGTTACTTGGAAATCTGTTTTAACTGTAATGATCCGTCTGATTTGTCGACAGCTTTAAAAAAAATTATCTAATAACATTTTTTAATGTTTTTATACTTTCCGCCTTCTTTTTTCTATCTTTTTATGCTTTAATATTTCCCACTAGACCATTGATGGGCGTAAGGGTATATCTGTACCCCAATATAAAAATTCTAAAAATCATCCTAATGTATTTAAAAGTTACTGATAAACTTGAATAAAATTTTATTAAAAATGCTAACAGTTGATATATTCTGTGTAGTAAAATTTTTTGTTTAAAACGAAAGCTGCTGAATTTCATTAAGCTCGTTTCTTAGCCGAAATTTTCGTAAGAACACATAATGCGTTATTCAGTAGTGATTTGGTCGGTCATAAATTTCTACATGCTGTCAACTTCAACTTATTTATTGTAGCAATTTTGAAATTAGCATAATAATGTAAAACACCCGCTGTAAAAATCCGGCAAATATTCCTTTTTTCCCTTTTAAAAAATGTGATTGTTTCCATTTGTATATTTACTGTCTTCAAAGCAAAATGTAAAATAGATCAGACTGATAAATCTATATTTGGTACTGAATCCAAACCTTTACCTTGAAAAACGCTTAAACTCGAGGTTTGCGGATATTTTCATCTGAAATTTCAACGCTTTAAATCTTGCCAACGACTCATTTAACCTCGCTCGTAATTCAAATGTTTACTGACGTTCTCTAGTTAGTCTGTGAGAAAAATTTCTGCTCAACATGCGCCCGGCACGCTACGTATCCGCTTTGCACTGACAGAGTACGACCAGAATCACGCAATTTGTGCGAGAAGCGAAAACAAAGCAAACAGAACGAAACAGTAGGAAATTTCAAGCGACCTAAAACAAAAGTGACGTATTTAAAAAATAAAAAAAGAGAGACACAAAACAATTGTTTTTGTTGCGATTGTCGGAGAAAGAGAAACGGAATATTTAAGGCTCATAATGAAATATTCTCTTCATATTCGAGGCGTAGTTTAATTAGGCAGCTTTTTTAAACAGAAATGTTGGTTTATATTGAAAAATATAGTATAAAATATGACATTTTTTTTTTCTTCTATCCAATCAATTAACTTTCCTGCAATCATCTCTCACGGAATAGGGGGGCACAGACTTTCGAGGTTAAATGGCCCCATTATGTAACACTTTTACCTTTTGGTATTCCCTTGCTGCATTTGTCAATTTACACATTTTTTTGGGGGGGGGGGGAATTAGCGATATGATTAGAAATTTTTTATGCATGTCTTTCATTAGTTTATACGTTTTGAGATTTGTTTTTACATTTTTATTGATATAAAAATAATTAAAGCTTTATAAATTGTACATTGTATTAAATCTACTTTCTACGTTTTTTTTTTTTTTAAATTATTTTTGAATGGTTGTTTTGAAGATCTATATACGTGCTCCAGGTAGGTTGTATTGTCATTAATAACAGTTTTAATGTTTTATAACTGAACCAAAAAGAAGTCCCAGAGTGCGATGCGTCACATAGTGTATTTAATTAGTGTATCACATAGTGCACTGCTATTTTTTTATTCTTTTGGACCTACAACTTAAATTTTTTTACTCATTTGATAATGTGGTCAAATAATACAAATACGAAATCAGCGGCAGTGGAACTTTTTCGCATATTCTTTAATAAAGGTGCTATCCCGAGACCGCGCTGTAGGGTATTGGCTTAAAATAGTTAGGAAATACTAACCTTTGTCGTGAATTTAGCATTTTTACGGAATCTATTGTGTCATCTTTGGCGAGTTTTTTGGCGAATAATCCTTGGCATGCGGTTAATTGTATTCGAAAATCAAATTTGTGAATGAGACGGATTTTTCCCAACCAAATGAAGTAAAAAAATCGACACGAAATTACACTTGTATCACAAAATCCTATACCGAATTTGATGTATTTAAATCACTGCATTTTTGAGTTATCTCGTTTATATATTTCTAAAAGATACAAACAGACCGATGATCAAACACTCTTTAAATTTGGCTCAAAATTTTACATGTGTCTACTCTGTAGATGTTAAATATGTGTGTGCCGAATTCTTTTCCATCTAACTCCTTTCATTTTGTAGTTGTGGTGTTAAGTTATATTCAAACAGCCGGACAGACAGACTTCCTCTGACCGGATTTTGCTCAAACTTTGATAGAAATCTACACAATTTGATGTAAGAATCATATACCAAATTTCCTCCGTCAAAACGTTTTTGAGTTATCTTTATCACAGATAGTCGGACAGACATTTAAAAAAAATATGTTTTCCGAATTCAGGGATGTCTAAAACGTTGAGATTCGTTAAAATATAAAATTCGAATTTTTTGACGATTTCGATACTACATACACGAGAAATTAAAAATCAGCTAATTTAGATATAAAATAGTTTATTTATGAATACAGATATAAACGAATGTAAATAATCGGTATAGAAAGACATTTATTTAATTTAAAATATTAATTTCAATTAAAATCTAACAGCAAGCAAATTTTAAATATTAATTGAAATCTGTATTTTTCATCAAAATTTTTCTCCACTTGAAGTCAAGTGATTAAGTCAGTAGAAATTAATTTTAATAATTAATGATTAAATTAGTAATCTACCTTAAAGTAAAAAAAAAAAAAAATACAAGTCATTTAAATTACAATTCTCTGCTGTTTAATGGTAGGTAAGTTAGGAACGCAGTAAATTGATTTGTGATGGAATGTTTTTTTTTTAAATAAGTATTTTTATCGACTCTTACAAGAAAAAAGAATTTATTATTACATTATAATTAATTCTTTTTAATGATTCTTTTTTTTTTGTCGTTGATAAAGAGAAGGTTGTTAAAGAATTTATTACCGCTGTTAATACTTGAAAGAAAATAGGTGTAACTTTAGATTTCCAAAAGATTGAAAAAATTTAGCATCTTGAGTCTTTTTTACATGAAAGAAGATTTTATTCAAAAACAATATTTACAAAATCATTTCAAGATTTTATTTAAAAGAATTCAATTTTATAATATTGCAACTCAGATAAATAGAAAGCAATTTCCCTCTTCTACAAGAATCACAGTTCAAAATTATACATATTTTAGCGATGAACAGGTATGCAAAAATTATAGCTAGAATATTAAATATGAAAATAATGCACAAAAATGTTTATTATTTTTAATTTAACTGCCATATTTAAGCTTGCATTGTAGTTTAAGTATCCTATTGAGTCTGCAATTGAGTTGAATTGCAATGCTTTTGTAAACATTAATTGCTAAATTTTGTAAACATTTATTGCTAACAACTGTATAACGTACCTTTAAAAACAAAGGTAATTAAGAATTCATTGGAAAATAATCTAATATCGATATATTGCGATATAATGATATGACAAATAAAAATTTAACTTGATTTTATACCAAAATACAAATATTTATTTGTTTCATTCATTTTCTATATTATTATTTTTTCCTTTAATTTTTCAATCGGTTTCATATAGTAAACTGCATATGAATTTTTGTGTAACAGTATTTTAAACTTGTGTTATATTAAAATTGAAAATGCCTGCAAAATTTACTTCGTTATCAATATTAGATGGAACTTGTTTTCGCTTTGCATTTACAGATGCAAAATGATACATACCAATTATTTTGGATGCTTATTGACAAAGGGGTGTTAATTTTTTTCGTTAGATCTTTAAAGAAACATTATATTTTAATTAAAATTTCGAATTTCAACAGTTGATTGACATTTTTAGACATATGATCCGCCCTCAAAGGATATTATTTAATTTTATTAACCTAGATTAGAGCAGTGGCGTAACTACGGAGGTATAGTGGGAATATATGTATTCACAACGAATTTCGATGAGAAGTCCAAGGAATGCAAAACTCTAATGTGTTTATTTTGTATTATAATGCAATCAAATGAGAAATATTATACTCTAGATGTTACTTGAATGATTTAATTTACACAATGAAAGATCTATAAAATCTATTTCTAAAGATTTGCTCTTAAGTAACAAAATATGCATATTTTTAAACAGAAAGTTAGACGGTTTTTATTTCTTGGTAACTATGACTTTCTTTCTGATCAAATGTAGAAAAATATATATATTCTTTCTTTTTGAAGTGCAATACAGTAAATATTCATAAATATTACAATATATCTTATTAATCTGTAAATTCAAAATAGATAGCATTATTAAAGATTTAAATTTAAGATTTAAATTTAGGTTAATAAGCTAAATATATACATATTAGGTAAAAATTTAGAAGCATTGTCATATGTTATTACAATGCTGAATTCACTTGATTCATATCCTGTGAATCCAGCAGAAAACTGCATGAAGCCAGTCAACACCACGTGACGATATGTATGGTAATATAAATTTTTTTTGTTTTTCTAAAACATAAAATTATGTGTTATATGTTTTTTTTTTTTTTATGTTTACAAATACTATGTACGAAGTTCTATAATATTTATTTTATTATGCCCGGCAAATCGAAAAACATGATCAACTGTTGAAACAAGAATATATCATAAAACATAAACTAGTAAATTCTAGAAATGTGTAATTAATTATCCTGAAAATTCCTTTAATCTAGTTAAGACGAATTCTGTATTTGAAATACGGTAGAATTCATCGTGACTGGATTTCGGTTTGTAAGCTGCAATCGATTTCCTCATATCCTTTTTTAATGTAAACTAATAAATTTTAATTTGGAAATAATTTTTCAGGACATCTAGTTTGGTTATTTTGTTCCAAATATGTTTGGTGATAGTAATCTGTGCACCACCAATAGATTTAGTTGCTTCCCTCCCTCTGATTCGGTCCCATAGCTGTTGACATGACAATTAAGGACGGTGACCAGCGAAAACAGGACAGCGACACCAATTAGCGCCGGAGCACTTTCCTTGCAATGATTGTAACTGTTGACGGAAATCGATTCTTTTTAGGAAAGCCACACTCCCTTTTTCCTGCGACTCTTGAAAAGAGATGGATTTAGCAACAACCGATGGCTTTCATAACAGAATCCGCTAACACATATAAAAAGATTTCTAAATAATTAAAATTTGCGTACAGTAGAGTTGAGCAATCCGTATCTGACTTGCCTAGATTTCCAATAAGGCCAGACTTTTCTAAATCGCACAAAAGTGTTGACATGAATCAGAAATATTTACAACAAGGGCAATAGCCTTTTCCAATTAACTAATTCGTTTGGGAAGCTGCTTTTAAATGTCAAATATTTTCAATAATTTTTTTTTCAAACAAATGGTTAAAACATGGAGCTTTATTTAAAAATATAATTATTTATCAACATTGTTAAACTTCTTTTTTTGTAAAAAGTGATTTTTTTTTTAAAATTCTTAACTTTAAAACATTATAACCTATCGTTAATAGTTTTGCAGATGTAATTTACTCTGAAGAAATTTACAAATTTCTATAAAAAAACTCAATTACGAAAAATTTCATTTCTTTTTTATTGTAATTTTATTTGAATAGCCAAATTCTAATTGTCGAAAACATTGAGACTTTTATTTGTGAAAGTTGTTTTGATATCGTAAGCAGTTTAATGGCTTAGGGAAAAATGATTAAAAAAAATCAATAAGTCTTTTCAAAATATTTATTAGATTTTGTCTACACATCTCTTGAAGTTGGCATTTTCGCAAGTATTTCTTTCCGTTAACTAGGGAAATGAGAAAAGCTAATGCATTTATAAAAAAAAATGGCAATCATAGGACTGGTTTTGTTAATGCTAAAAGAATTTTCGATACACAGTAGAGCGATTTCAGATAAATTGGCATTCGGAAAAAAGAAAAATAATAATTTTTATCCCCACATGCTCTTTTGTGAATTAGTAATTGATTTAACAAACACCAAATAAATTTTATGATTTTTTTTAAAGATTTATCCTTAAATTGCCTAAATTATACCATATCTCTTTTTACAAATTCTTCACAATAGTCACTTCAAAATTCTTCACAATTGTCAGTGTTTTTAAATTTTTCCAAACTTCGTTGATGTATCATTTAACCCATTCCCCATTAAATTTTCTCTGAGAGGTATAACTCTTTTAAAGGGGGTGAAAGTGTCCTTCACCATGAAGAAGAAAGCCCTTCCTGTCCACCCCTCTGGCAAGCAGGTGTGCACAGCGGTGTTTGAGAACTACCTTTTGTACCATCAGTCATAGAGGGCTATTATTAAGTGACAGTTGTCATTACTCTTATCCTCTTCCCTTTGTATCCAATTTGGAGGGTTTGAAGATTAAGCTTCTTTCTTTGACAATAAACTTCTTCACTGTCATTGACAGAAAGGTTTCCCCGACTCAAAGGATACAAAAGGAGCGCAGTTGGATGCGCTGTATGGTAATTTTCCGATATATCTGTTGGATTATGGATCTGGATAGAACTTTCTGGTAGTCTTATTTGCATTCACCCTTTAACTAATATCATTTGCTCTCACACTGTGTGATTATTGAGGCTTAATTATCTTTGGAAGGAAAACTTGGGGTACATCTAGAGATGTTGCAGATAATGCATACTTGACATTCTGATTAGAAAGTGATTGGTGTTCGAAAGATTTCAATTAATAGTCGTCTTTTTTCCACTGTTAAGATGTTAATTAAGCTTTAAGAACGCGAGAAACATCTTTGAAATTTTGATTCGGTATGTTTGCTTCTTTTTTTTTTTTTTTTGTTGCATTAATCTAATTTAAAAGGTGGCTAATGATATTGGAGTTTTCGAAACATCAAGTGGAAAGCCATCATCTTTGTATAATGAATATCAATATCGACAATATCGCAGTAGCCTTGAAAAAGCGACATTCTTTTTGTCAATGCATGACAATGCATTAACGAGAAGTCAGAAAAAGGGATTCTGAAAACACTAGTCAACTCTGTTTTTTTCGAAATGTCCCGTTCTTGTAAGACGGATGAAGCTAAAATCGATGTCAAGAAATATTTAACCAAAATTTTAAAAAAAGTTCGTGAAACAGATGAATCCGTCCGTGAAACAGATGAATCCAATTTTTATCATTCATCCAAAATTCCTTACATGGATCCAGAAGCATAATACTAGGGATTAGAAATGAAGCGTCTAATGCTACTGAAATAAACTTCCCTTTCTAACTGCTAAATTGGATGAACGATCGTGTGTGTGTGTGTTTTTTTTTTTTTTGCTGGTATAACTACAAGAGGATAGAGTGAAAGAATTATTATTTTTGGGACTTCAAAAGTCAAAAATATTCTTCAAGAATGTAAAAACTCCTACTCAAATGGGACATTCAAATCCTGTACTAAACATTTCCTACAGATCTGCTCTTTACACGTAGATATCGAAAACAGTTTAGAAGTTAATATTGCCCCAATTATATTCGGACATCTCCTTAATAAAAAGCAAGATATCTTTGTAAAACGTTGCAATATTTTAATTTTGACCCTGAATGTTTGATCATGGATTTTGAAGCTGCTGCTATAACATGCACGAAAATTGCATTCCTTGCTTTAAAAATAAAGGGTTTCAATTTTTATTTCATTCAGAATTTATGATAGCAAATGTAAAGTATCATCTTGGCTTATACTTCTAAATACGATTCAGAAATCAAACTCATGTTAACATCTTTCTCTTTTCTGCCATAAGAAAATGTTGATAACGATTGGATGAAAATCTAGGAAGATGGTCCTCGGCAAATTTTTTAAAATAAAATCTGATATCTATTTTTTAGAGCAATGGTTCTAAAATACCACGATTACTGTTCGCATGTGGAATTGTTTTAAGATATTTCTCAGAACCCACAACGCTATTGAAGGATGGAACAAAGAGATGAACTTATTTATTTAGGGATCCCAGCCAAATATGTCCAAAAGTATAGGATTTGATTAGTTTTCTAAAAAATGACGATGAATATGGAGACTTTTTAACAGCAAGAAAAGTTTAAATTAAGAAGGAAAGCATGGTGCGTAAAAGTATATAAATCTGTACAATCGGATAGTCCGAACAATAGAAAAATGGTTTTTTGATAATGTCTTAAAGAACTGCCTTATTATTCTCTTAAATATATATCAAATTTCTTATAAAAGTCTTATAAAATAATAAATAATTCAATTTTATTTGAAAACCTGTTTGTCGTAATAAAATGAAACTGAAAAACTAAACAACTGCAAGTTTGAATAAATGAAATGAGAAAATATTTTCGATATATTATAAATAATGTTTTATATATTTGTTGTTCTTTCTTATCTCCTTTCCTTGGAACAATTATTTTTAAATTTACCATCTTAGATTAAAATGGTATTTAAACAGCAGTGTGAGTGAAAATATTTGATAATAGACTTTCCTTAAACTATTTGCATTTACTTTATTATAGGTTATGACATAATCATTATGACATAATCACTAAAAACTATTTAAGTATTGCAAAAAAAAAAAAAAAAAATATTAAAAAGAACATACGTCCATTGTTAAATAAATTATATAAAACTAATTTAACGACTTTATGACCTTAAAATAATAATTTAATATTTTTAATACCTTTAAGCTGAAATGAAATGTATTTCTTTAATAATTATTACTAACATTCATTTTCTAAAATATTTTGCTTTTATTAGATTTAAATGATTTGGAGTTAATGAGCATAAAATTGTACTTTTTTTTATCTATTTGTGGATAATTTTTAAAAACGCATTCATGTTTAAAAAAAATCTCTATCTTAAGGTAGTCACTAAATACTTAGATTACAAAAAAAATGTATCTAATATAGAGGCCATAATGAAAATTTTGGTCATAATGATTGAAACTGATTTGATATATATATATATATATATATCACATATTTCATGCAAAATGAGAATTTATATCAATAATTAAAAAATCGCAAAGAAAGAAGCTGTATACGGAAGTAATATAGAAAGTTATTTAACTCTCCTATCGGATGCGAATATCTATTTTACATAGACGTTCTTTTTTAAAGGAAGTTATAAATAAAAAATGATTGATCTGTTTTTCCTATTAGCATGCAAATATTACAAATAAAATTGACAATATTTCGAAAATATTTGATAAAAGCGGAATTTTAACTTGAATGCAACAGTTGCCTTATTTGTTAATACATTAAATATTTTTTTAATCAATCATTATATCAAAAAATTATATTCTCATTTTGCAGTAAATATTCTACTAGCAACATTTGTTTTTCAGTGTATTTTTATCAGCATTTGGGATCACTTTTAGATTTTCATATAATTACTGCTTTGATAACGAAAATATAACCTTTCATACAGTCCTACTTGGTCTATTTAATGTTATTCCTCAAAGTTGTAATTTATGCTAAATATTGTTATTTAATTACTTTTTTGTTTGAAATATGGTCAAAAAGACTTTGAAATAGCCTTGAAAGGTAGGTGCTAAAAACTGTGGACATATGAAATTTTAAAATAACGAACATCTAAAATAATTGTTATTTTCATATAGTTGTAAAGATATCAAAAATTTTAACTTCCATTCCATCATTTTAGCAGGTGTAAAAGTTAGTATTTATTTAAATCAGACTGATAATGCAAAAGGAATTCAACTAAAAAAATGTGTATAAATGAATTTCTTCGAAAATGGAATTTTGTCGAATATTCCTTTTAAATTATTGACAATTCAATAAATTATTCAGAAAAAGAGAGAGAAGTATAATTTTAATTATGTCGAAAGTCCAAAATTTTGATATTAAGAGAGGAAATAAACTAAATTATGTATTTTTTAAAAATATGATTCTTTACATTATGAAGAATCAAGTATGATTGTTGCTATATATATTTACAGCTGTTAAATAATAGAATTCCAGGATTCTACATTTTTAAAGGAATGTATTTGGAAAATAAATAAATAAACGTTGTCTATTTTAACACAACTTTACGATAAATGCCTTTTAAGCAAATATTTTAAATCTTCTGTATTCTATTCATATTATTAATATTGCATTTATACCGAGAAATGTCATTTATTTTTGATACAGATGTCTAAAGAGGACATTTTCACGTATGAGATTTGAAGACTATATGTTAATTTAGAATACTGAATTTTTACGCTATGACAGTGCGCATATTTTGGCTCTAAATCCTGATTTCACTGACACAACTATATAAACAAGCAAAAAAATCTAAATTAATTAGTCGATAAATGATATGATTAGTGCATCTTTTGATAAGGCTTTTGATTTTTAAGTTCATGTCAGCACTTAAAGTTAGAATTCAAGTTTGACGTTTTATGAACTGAATCATTTTTTAAAATTATTATTCGTTTATTCCTCACATACGATTCAAAGACACACAGCATTAGTTTCTGTTATGTTTGAACCAATATTTTGATATCTTTTTTGCTTTGATTCAATTCCAGTTTAAAAAGACTGATAGTTTTTGTAACTGCTGTCAGTGCGAAGTAATAGTCCCCTTGATACTATTGATCATCAAATTTAAGTGATGAATTGAAGTCTAAAGTAACTTTTCAACAAAACCCAAAATATTCAACAAATTTTATTTTTTAAAATATTTGAATAAAATTATTACAGCAAATTATAATCAAGAAAATTTCTACTTTGAATAAGGCAAGTAGAGTATTTTCCTACTTGCCTTCAATAGAAATGTAGCTGCTTGGAATGATAGCTTAAGGACAACCGTTCCTTGATTAAAATATATGAGTAACGATATCTGAATATCATTGGCTCCTAAATACAATAACAGCGCTTTCTTGAAAAATTAATAATAGAAACCATTGCTCAAGAAAGGAAATATTTTGAACTGTAACGGATCCACTAGTTTAATTTTTGTTTCTTAGCAAATTCTTTGTTTATTGTTTATCCTAAGGAATTACAAGGTCAATATATCTTTTTTAAATTAAAAGAATGCATAGTTTTAAAATTTCTGGAATTCTTTGCAGTAATTTAAATGAAGAACTTGGAAAATATTTGAACCGAATCTGCATGAGACTTCTTGGTTTATATAGTTTTAGATCTCACAAAATTTAAATCAGATTTTGTGTGATGTTGACGATTGACTTATTTTATTATTTTCAATAACTGCAAATGAATAAGATGATTTGCATAATAGTTTGTAATTTTTTGAAAATATTTATAACTATGACATTGATGATCTAGAGAAGTTTTAAACAGATAATAATATATGACAAATTAGTATTTCAGTCTTTCAATTCATTTAAGTGATAGAAAAGGAAATAAGAAATCTATTGTATTTGACTTGTATTTAAATGTTAATCTTCAGAATCATGTTGAGCACTAACCATTTTAAGAATGTAATAAATATTCATATCGTTTCATTTATCCATTAATATATTAGTATCTTCTATGATGATGATTTTTGAAATAGTTTATCTTTCATATGTTTAACAAATGATATAAATTTCTTCCCAGCTTATCACTTAACGGGTGTCCAAGCATATTAGAAGGCAGTTGTACTGTTGAAGTATTTTGTGAATAATTGGTTGAACTAAATATTATTAATATCCATTTAAACTTGAGTTTAAAATACTTTCTCTGTATTTTGTTTCGTTCTGTTAAATAATTAAGCTAGTTTAAAAAATAAATTTGCAAGAATATGAAGATTAAGTTTGAAAATTCTCTTTCCTTTTTATTAGATGAAATTAGTATTAGTATCAATATTATAATTTTTATAAATGTGTTCGGTACGGCAAGTTACAGACGTGATTTTTTTTAATTAAATTTTTGGAAGCAAATTTCTTAAATTTTATTTATTTTTTTCAACATGCGCAGTATTTGTCATTATTTTTAAAAGAATAATAATTGGGGCCATCAATACTTTTCTACTCCAGAAGCTCCATTCCGTTGTCAGGGACATGGAATGTCGTACTCACACCAGCATTGATTGATTATCTAGTGTCGTTCAGTGTCCATGCGTCAAATCTTATAGACAAAAATAAACTCTGTAATATGGCAACCATTTTAATGCTTGAGGACATATAGCACTAATTAATGAATGAGCGCAAATGTGACTGAATGCAATTGATGTACGGCTGGTAGTAATAACCAGCAATGAAATTTAGTTTCGAGGTCGCACAGCCTTTGTTGAAGTACATTATTATCGCGATTTAATATAGGAAGAGTTCTAAAAATTTAATGGACGCATTAACTGATAATAATAATGCTGTTTTGAGACTGTTACAAAATGATCAGCAAGTAATTTTTTTAGGCTGTTTTGTAAAATTAATTTAGCAATAGATATGTGCTCTTTTTAACACTTTCTTTAAAATATTAAAATATTTTAAATGACGAAATGATATGTTAGTAAAAAACTTGAAGTAAAATATATGTAAATCGTTTATTAGGAAAAGGTTATTATCAGAATTTATAATGTAGATCAAACTAATTACTTCACCACAAAAAAAAAATGAAGTGCAGCAAAATATCTGTTGCTTCTCTGCTCTTTAAATATGATTTTAATCTATGATGACAAGTTAAAAAAATTATGTCAGGCAAAGGATTTAAAGATGCATAACAAATACATGAAAAATTATCCATGATGGTCAAAACAACATTTTACATATTTCATTTCTTCAAACTTGCAGTTGCTTATTTTTTCACATTTAATGCCACTTTATTACTATAAATTGTTTTTTAAATAAAATTCTTTTATTATTTTATAACACTTGTATAATAATTTTGTTATATTGGCGACAACATTAAGCCAGTTTTTAAAATAATTTTCAAAGAAATATTTTTATTTTTATCAGATTATTCGATTGTACTCTTACGTACCTTTTTGTTCTCTGTTTTCTTTCTAAATTTAAATGTTTCCTTACATCTAAAAGCACTATATTCAGATTTTTTTTTTAGAAAACAAAATCAGTTCCTCTGTTCTTGGATAAATTTCCCAAAGTCTTAGCTAAACGCATACCAACATGAAGTTTGTTTTGGACTTACTGGCATCTGTGAAGCCGTTACTTTACAGTTGTCACTATAAACACTGAGTGAAATGAAAATTGAAAGCCCTTATTTTTAATGTGAGGAATACAATTTTCGAGTCTGTTATAGCAGCTGTTTCAACATTTATGATCAAACATTCAAGGTTCCAATTAGGCTCTTTTAAAATATTGAAAAGTTTTACTTTAGTATCTTGCTTTTTATTGGAAGTATAAATAAACTGTGATGCTGTTAACTTCTAAAATGTTCCCGATATTTGAGTGTAAAGAAACAGATTTATTGAGAGTGCTTTGGGCAAGATTTGAATGCATCATCTGAGTAGAATTTTTACATTTTTGAAGAATATTTTTGGCTTTTGAAATCCTCAAAATAAAAATTCTTTCATTCGATTCACTTGCAATCGTATCAGAAAGCAAAAGAATTTATGTTTCAACATTTCAGCGGTTAGAAGTGAAGTTTATTTAACAGATACTCATTGCTAATCCCTTATACTGTGCTTCTGGATCTACGTAAGAAATTTTCGATGAATAAGAAAAACGGGAAATTCATATCTACTCTGAAAAAGGAGAGACATTTCCTATAAATATATATTTTGAGACGGAGTCATCCATCTGACGAACTTTTCTTTTAATTTTTTGCTTACTGTTTCTTAGAAACTTCTTTAACTTCATCTATCCTATATGAAAAAGGCATCTCGGAGAAAACAGAGTTTTCTTTTGTTTTCAAAGTGCCTTCATATTTTCTGGATTTTTCGTTAATGCAGCTTCATGCATCAACGAAAAGAATGTCACGTTTTCAAGGCTACTGCGATATTTTTAGTATACACAGCTGATGGCTGTCCTCTTGATCTTTCGAAACCTTCAACCCATATTTAAAATTAAGTCAATGCAACAGAAAAAAAAACACTGAATACCAGATCAAGAAATAAAATTTCAATGATGTTACTTAGTGGAAAAAAGGTGATTGCTCCATGAGAAAGATTCCTCAGACATTTCTCGTCTCTTAACAGAACGAGACTTATGCATTCTTTGTAGCCCCTGTAGACACACGCCAACTTTTCTTGCTAAAGTTAATCCAACTCCAGCAAATCTACAGTGTGAGCATAAATGGCATTAGTTAATGAGTGAGCGCAAATGCGACTGATCGTAAGTGTCATTGTCCCATCTATTTTTAGGAAGATTACAGTTGGAGAGAAATTATTAAATCGAAAACCATAAACAATTGCCCTCTTCATCATGTGGCATCCCTTTTCTGAGTTGGAATGTATTATGTTAAACATCTGAAAATATCTTCACATGTTTCATTATACTTAATGGAACGCTATTATGTTTACTACTCATATTGTATTAATATTTTTAACTTTGTTTAGTAGGAAGAGTAAAAGATTTTCTTTGTATTTTTTTTATTTTTTCATATTTGAAGTTTACAATAAGAAAGTTCATTAATAGTCAAAAAATTCGAAAATCGGTTGTTGACATATCCCCACATTTAGGAGCTACTTCCTGATTTCGGTTTAAAAAAAAGTGGAGTTTTGTTTATCTTTCTGTGAAGGTGATAATTCAAAAACACTTTCAATTAAGTAGATGAAATTTGTATAGGGTCGTTATATTAGATTTGTTGATTTCTATCGAATTTTGGCATTCATACAAAGGAAGTTTGTCTGTTTATTTATCCTATAATTACAATACTATAAAAAGTAACTACAAACAAGATACACGATTTTAGTAGCAAATTTTAGTATTCAAAGTGCCGGCCATCTGGCATAGGGGTAGCGCGTCTTCCCCGCATCCTGGTTCGAGTCCCGATTTGGGATCTTCCTCTGTTCTATCTATGAGATGTGTGAATGTGGCCTCCTGTAAAAAGGGGTTGTGCAAGCGAATGTAACGCGTGAAGTAGCTAATTCGTACTCTTGCCCTAGTTGGCGCTATTAAAACAAGAGACACTCCCTACAGGCTTAAATCGCTGTCTTCGTATTAGCGGGTTTGTTCATGGCAAGGGCCATAAGAAACAACAACAACTGTATTCAAAGTGCTATATTAAAGTCTGTTTAAGTCTTTAGTATTAAAGTCTATATTAAAAATTGAACGAAATTCGTCAAAATATTGATAGTCTGTCTGTTGATATGTACTTTCAAGCATGTGAACTTAAGGGATTAAATAAATGAGATTTGATATGTGATTTTGTAACTACGTTTGATACACAGTTTAAGAATATAAAATAAATATGTCCATCAAGGTTTGAACAAACCTGTTCACGAGTGACCGTCTGTCGTGAACAGATGTACATTTGTACGCATTTAAATGCGCTGACTCAAAACACGCAATGGCTTAAATAAATGAAATTTAGAGTTTAATCTTGTGATTACAGTTGAAATTCTATGTCATATTTTGATACAATCGATTATACTTTGAAGCACAAAACGCTCATGTGAGATGAAAAAACATTTTTTACTTTCTGTCTAGTTAGAAATTGTCACTTTTTCTTTAATTTTCCGATCATTATAATTTGTAATCTTTTTTTTTTTTTTTTTAAATTATGATATAGAAAAAACAAACAAACAAACAACAACACAAAAACAACAACTTAACTCTCCACAAATATCTGGGAAAAAAATATTTTCAGAAATAAATTATTATTTTAAATGTTCTGACAACTATTTCTTATGTGTGTTTGCCTCTGTATGTGTATTAGAGTACGCTGAAAAAAAGTCGCATTTTTTTTTATATCGCTAATTAATAACAAACAAAATTTGGATGGAAGATATCAAATATTTTTTTTTAATTGATTGATATCTTCCATCAAGCAGGAGACTTAAAAATCCATAAAAAATGAAAAAAAAAATCGTTTTTCTTTAATTAAATTTTTTTTTCCTGTTTATAATTGCAGTAGAGTTATGTATTCAACTTCTTAAAAGTAATAAAATTTATTTCATCAGCATTAATCTATAACTTCTAGTTATGCATTTCATGAAAAGTAAAGCAAAATATACCCAAAATTACTTCAATATGCTATTTTTAGTTCGGAACACTGTCATAATTTTAGCGCACCGCCTTGAAGTAATTTGATGTTCATGCATAGTTGAAAGTAATTTAGTTAAAAAAAAAATATCACCTTCATTTATTTTATTTGTTATGGTTATGCAATGAAGAACTAAATTCCAATAATATATTATTGTTTTTAACAAGGTACAAATGACTAGAATTAAAAAGTAACAAAATGTAAGAGATCTTTAAGAAAATGCTGCATTTATTAAAATATCCTTATCTGCTTTAAGTTTTAGTATAGCATTTTTCTGTTTGTATTTTTTCTCACTTGACGGTACTTGGAAATATGATTTATAAGAAAATTCGGATATTGCAAATAATTCCGCCACTTCTATATTCAGTTCGTGCTAACATTTTCGAGATGCATCTGATCAACTCTGCAATTTGGATCTGCCAATGCTTATCAAAGCAACATTTTCCCCTAATAACTGTTTATTTTTGTGGTGGCGCCATCTATTGAAGGAAAATGAACTTATGGTGAATATTGATTATTATTATTGGCAAGCAAAATCGCAATTGTTATTTTATTTATTATAGCGTAAGTATAGAAATTTTATAGCCATATAATATTAAAACGGCTAAATTAGTTAAGGGTTAGGTCTGCTCATACCGCATCAAAAACAAACTAGAAACTTTATTAAAACTGAAATTAAAAATTAAAACAGGAAAATAGATGCAAGATATTTATATGTGGCTACAGAAAAAAAAGAATGCATCTCAAACGTATTATGAAACTTGATTTTGGTTGAATAGGTGCATGAAAGTCTCATTTTAAATAAAAAAAAAAAGAAGAAGCATGTATTTAAAATCCCGCACATTCACAATAAAACAAAAGTCAGAGCTATTTTAATATTTGATGGGAGAGCAACTAAAAAGATAAAAGACAAATCGAAAACAGAAAAGGTGACAAGTGCAAACATGGATTCTTTCTACATTTACTTAAGTATTTTGAATGATAAAAGAATGGTAGTTTGATTGTCTTGGGAATTTTTTTCATGACTCTGTAAGGAATAGCATCAAGCGAATTAGTCATCATCTATTTCTTCTTTATTTAAAACTAGCTATTTATTACCCGCGACTTTGTTCGCGTGGAAATTTTGATGTGTATGTATGAGAACTGACGGTCTGTAATGTAAAATCAAAATGTAAAATGTTATCAAACCGTATCATTATAGTGCTGTTGAAAGCAGAATCTGATATGATATAATCAAGACACTTGTAATTGATTGAGAAAGATCTACGCGAAAATTTCAAAATTTATTTTTATTCTATTACCATA
This sequence comes from Argiope bruennichi, assembly GCF_947563725.1. Classification (NCBI taxonomy): domain Eukaryota; kingdom Metazoa; phylum Arthropoda; class Arachnida; order Araneae; family Araneidae; genus Argiope; species Argiope bruennichi. Next base: position 67,772,985 of record NC_079154.1, read on the forward strand.
ATGTATACAACATTAAGCCCTGGTTTGGCCCTGGGATTTGTTGATCGTCATTGTATAAGCCAATTTTAAGGGAAATTGCAACCTCTTGAAACAAAATGGCAAGATGTTTGGAATAACAGATATGCGGGGAATTAAAACGCTGTCTCCTTTAGAAGCTCCTGTAATAATGGTAGCTTTTATAATATTACTGCCAAGCTCTCTGATACGAAGCCTGGTACCGTTGTACAGTCTTTGTGCATCAAGAATTCGCATCAGCAGAACTGGAACGCCAAATTTAAGCTTCAGCTTATGCGAAGATACACCTGTAACACTCCTCAGAGTTGGGAAATTCAACAGGATAGGCAGCCATCGTCAGCCTATCGTCATTAGCCACCACAGTTTCTATGGATGTGTATAGTTTTGAATTTCCGATAATCATGTCTAAATTTTTTTTGTTTATTTTATTGATTCACTTATTCCTTGGCGACAGCACTGCCTTCTCACACAACCATTCTTCATTATTTATATTAACCTCCAAATTGGAAAAAACTTGCATGATAAGTTCATCTTCTATAGCATTTCTTCTTCTTTGTACAGTTGGACACGCATGTTGCTCGTAAGATGGAGCTTTGCAGTCCTAGACCACAGTGGCGACGCCTTGAGACATGCGTTTATTTCATGTGCCGGTATGGCCCTCTCAATAACTGTCAGTGTCTGTCTAATATCGCCTGCGCTCCAAACGACAACGCCGCCCATCACCGCCTGGTTGCCGCGGATGTCCTGCAGGTTGTGATTTAACGCCTCTAATGCATGCTTGTGCGACATTGTGCATTCGTCCCATACTATTAACTTGCACTGCTGCAAAAGAACTCACCGGCCGCCTTTTTTGGTGATGTTGCATGTTGGAGTATCTTCGCTTGCAAGATTAAGCGGCGATTTGAAAACGCAACGTGCAGTCCGGCCACCGTTAAGTAAAGTTACGGCAATACCTGAGGAAGCTATAGCCAGAGCTATATTGCGGCCCTTGTGGAATTGGGCTAGCAGAGATTCCGCACAAACGTCTTACCCGTACCCTCTGGTGCTCCAAGAAAGAATAATCTCTCCTCCTCACTATTACTTGGTGCAGAATCGTTTCATAGACTTGACGCTACTTGGGAAGTAATCATAGTGTCATTTCATTAAACTGCACTTCTAAGATCGCGGTATCTTAGTTTAACTCCTTCACAACTTTGCATGATAATTCCCCTCTTCGCTGCGGTGTGGGTAGGCCGAAATCAGCTATACATTTTCCAGATATCGAAATCATTTTATCCTCAATCAATACCAAAGCTCCGTTAATGATTAGGTCATTGTAAGTGCCCTCCTACCTATACACGATATCTTTTTATAAAGCGTCCTTGTACGTATCTCACAGCTGGAGGGGGTTTGTCAGTCCGCAAATGCTAACTAAAATTGCAAACAGGTCTTCTAGCTACGAGCTTTATTACTCCTCTTCGAAAGATTTGCGTTTTCTGGCCATTTCGAAAAAGTATCAAATAATAAGAGAAAAAAAAAATTAATACTCATCTTAAAAAACGATGTATTTAAAACTATAGATAAATTTATTAAAAGTATATAATAAAACAAAATAGAAAATCAAGTCCGTATGTCTTTAAAATCAAGCCAAGTCTATTTTATTTATCGATCGAGTTTGAGATAGCTACAACAGTATAATACACACAATTTTTAAACTTTGAATTAAAATGAAAATATAGTTGTCAACAATCAGAACACACTGCGCATGCGTGAATTTTCAAAGCCAGTTGGCATAACTCAAATGCGTGAATTTTCTACGCACTTCAGTTAGGGTAACGCAATGCAAATTAAAAGTTTTTTATTTCCTTTATTCTGTTTTATTTTAATTTAAAAGTAGTTTAGAATGAATCCGAAAGATCGATTAATTAATTTTTAATGCATCAAACATTAAGAATATGAGCAGAATCATTTGAAATAACCAATCGAAAACATGTTAAGCCTAACCTCTTTAGCTTGGATAAAAAAAAAAAACAGCTGAAGCGCTACTCATTTGGCGGTGGGGAAATGAAGACGATTGGCGGGAAAGTTAGTTTTTAATTAATACAAAAAATTAACCACTCAATTAAACGGAATAAATAGTAGCCTATGTCCTATTCCAGACTATAATCGATCTCTGTGCTAAATTTCGTCCAATTCCGTTTAGCCGTTCTGGCGCGATTGATTAACAAACATCCATCTAAACTTTCACATTTATAATAGTAGCATAGATTGTCCGTTGTTCTATAACGGCCACATTCTTTAATATCATCACAATTGAATTTTCACAATGGAATCAATGACTTTATTACACTGGAGCAGGATTGGCAAAATGCCAGAATCCTCGATTTCACCTCAGTAAAACGATTTTACTCCATTGTTGTAAGATATTTTAACAAATATCGGACAGTATTATGAATATACTAATAGAGAATGCCCTATCAACAATATTGTACAATATTTACCAACTTCTAAGAATGACGAAATTTTTCAAACTATTGTTCGACAGTTTGATTATAAATCAATTGAACAATATCCGTTTGAAGGCAAGGTTCGAGTTTAGTTTATTAAACGACAGCAACTGTTGCTTGATTTGAAGAAAAACTATTATCCATTGATAATTAATGAATTAGGTTGTATCTATGTAGTTTGAATGGATTCTTAGACCTCCATGTATTTTGTCCTATTATCATTTGTGTTCAGATATATAGAAACGGACTTCTATATGTTTATGGAGCCTTTATATCGATGCGATGGATGATAATTTCATGCAACAGAGGGTAACACTAACTCCAAAAATCTAGTACTAGTAGATTTTCTTCTAGAACAAATATTCAGCTCTTGATGTAACTATAGAATTTACGAGTTCCCAAATGTTAAATTCCATCTTTTTGTAGGAACCGCAGTGCGAGTTCTTTAGCGTTATATATTTAAAAGAAATTATTGAAAGTATATAAATCTTCAAATAAAGCGATTATGGAGATATATTTTCTGCTTTTTGGAATGATAACGTTTCAGAAACTTGTTAAGATATTGGGATTAATTTAAAGCTATGCAACTTGACTCGTAAATTAATTTAAGTGAAAAATTTCATGTGCACATTTTTTTTTTCTAGTTCTGTTTTTAGTAAACAAGGAATTTTACTTTGTTGGATCATAAAATGTTATAGAGAACTGAAGATCAAATATATAAAAAGTATGTGCTGTGTAGTAGTTTATACAGATTTTGAAGCGTTATGTATTAGAATATAACATTAGAATATTTTAAACATCAAATACTTTCATATATATCACAAATAATTTATTTGGAAACCAAAAGCAAAATGTTTGGCATTTATGTGTAAAATGTGTTTTTAGTTTCAATTTGAAACTTAGATAACCTATGCTTAATCTACATATATGTCAAATCTAAATTCGTGTTAATAGTAGGATAATACCATTAAATAATTTTCATGATAATTATTCATATTGTAATTAAATAATGAATAAGGTAAGTCAATTAATAAGATAGTCAGCAGATAATGACGTATACGTATTACAGAAAGTAGTATACAGAACATTACAGCTATAGAAAGTGTTCAATGTTATTAATCTAACTTTTCTTCTTACTATTTATTTGTATATATATAGAAAAAAAAAATAACTTTCATTAGTGGAAAAGCACGAGTTTCATAACAATGACATACCCGAGGTGTCGTGCTCGTGTTGAAATTAATTATTGTAAATCACTGACTACTTCAAAGGAACTTAACTTCTATTTTTTGAATTTATTATGGTGAAAAGCTTATAAGCCAACAGCTATAAGTTTACAGCTATGAAACACGAGCAATTGCTTTCGTCTTGTGGTCTTGTTACTCGGCTGCGAACCACAAAATCCCAGGTTCTATCCTCGCTCAGTACCATCCGCTACATTATATTTAGAATTGATTCCGTAATTAATAATCCTGTTTCGAAAAGAATCAAAATCGAAAAAAAATTAAAATCCTCACTTGCTATATGGTCTTTCGTCAAGTATGGAGGGGAATAAAACCTTTATGTGAGATTGGTTGTTTTCTAACATTATTACTTAAAAAAAAAATTGATTTTTTGGAAAAATACATGTTTTAAAATTGCTAGCTACTGACGCTCCTTTTGAACTAAATAGTAATAAAAAGAACTTATTCGACTTGAGTTCTACTTTGTAGATTATTTTATACATTGAAAACTTTGAAACAATTATTGTAATTACCCATTTTATTAGTCGAGTTAAAATTAACTATTCATTTTAGTCATGCTGCCACCTACTGGCAATAATCTGCAATAAACTGCAAATGAAACACTTCTCAAGTAGCGTAATGAATAGCAGAGTGTAATACTGCTATTCATTCCTTATTCATGTTCCTGCGTGCTTATATTGGCGTATGAGTTGGAACATTGGCGTAATGTTCACTTAAGTTTAAATACTTATTATTTAAATAATAATAAAAATACTTAATTAATAACAGCAGAATCTAATTAAATATAGGAAATGAATTTTGTGATTTTGGAAATTGAATATGATTGCAAACGCAAGAAAAAAAAAAAAAATACAAATTTTGACTTTAATAAATAAAAAAAATCATGCTTTACAGAATTTTAAATTTGCGTGGTATATGTATGCATATACCTACTAAATTTTAAGCTGTGTTTATGCATGCATATCATGTCTAGTAAATATACTACAATGCATTCACGTTTGTTTAATACTGATTCACTTTAACGGATTAAATATTGGAAATCAATGTTTTGATATGAAAATCACCATTGTTGAATTCCTGTTGACTTTATCTAAATAAAATATAAAATGAATAACATTTTGTATTAGGACAATCACAGTATGATTTTAGTAGAATTCATTGAAATTAAATATACTATTTATACATAATTTATATCCGAATTCTGCTTTGTATTTGTAGATTTTATCGAAATAAAAGATATCGTATTTTAAGAAGAAAATTTTAATATAAATTATCTGTAAAATTTGATTCTTTTCACTAATTTTGATTCAAAACGAAATTTCAAAAATAAACATTAGTTTTCTTCATGCTAATTTTTCGAATTCATTATCTATATAATCATCAGTTTTTTAACCTCTTTAGATTTTATAATGTAAATATTTGAAAGGTAAAAAAGGGCAAAATATAATGAATAAAAGTAAAATAGGACTCTTTTCCCTATAAGTAATAAATCCTAAAGATGTATTAATCTTAAGAGGTACCTGAGGAATGATTTGATTTTTTTTTATTCCCTCTACATATTTGGCTTTAAAGAATAGTATGCATACATATGTCTTGAACTAAGACTGGCAAGGGGGTAATGTGCACTCTCCCCTCATTGTTACGCTATTGCCCTCAACCTTGCTACCATTTGAACCAAAAATATCGACTTGTTAGTTTATTTGTAAACACATGAATAAATCACAGTTCAATAAGTTAAAAGATGTTTATTTAAAAACTAACATAATAAAGAATATGAAAAGTAATACGATGGCATTATATTAACAAATATTTCACATAGATTCAAATAGCAAATCACAGCCTTTATTTATTAATACAAATAGCATTAAAATCGCTGCTTTCACGCAAGGAATTTAAAGCTTTTAGAATGACTAGAATTGGACTAGATAGACAAAAAAATTAACATAAAAAAACAAGTAAATAGACGTTATATAATAGAAAACAAAGCAGATATAATAGTTTCGCAAAAACTTCAATAAACACACAAATATTCATAGTTTTTTTTTTAAATTTCTGAAATTTAATTTTTTTTAAGGAAAAAATGCTGATTTGAACATTTAAGATTACGAATGCTTGGCACTTTTTCATTGCAAAAACGTCAGGAAAGATTTATAAAATTCTTGTTTTAAATTCTGAATGAAAAAAAAAATTGTGTCATCAAAAAGACTGTAAATAGATATTCTCATTATTGTTAATATACCACCATTTAAAGATGATTTCGATTTCTAAATGAATTCAAGTTAATTTCATTTTATGAAATTAATTATGAATTAGGCCTAAAAGTTGAATAGAAAGCAATGCGAGGCCAGTCAAACACAAACTTATCAAGATATAATCTTTTGAATTCCTTTTTCCAAGCATTCAAATTTCGAACATACATAAAATAATTTTCCACTCCTATTAAGCTTTCTATATATTTAACTTGAAATGAGATGTCAATATTATATCCTCATTTAAAATATTTTTAATTTTGCAGAATATTATCAAAACAAATCTTTATACAGATACATGATGAGATATACATGATACTATATACATGATGAGAAAATTTTAATAGTTTGGGCGCTTTGCCATTAATAGAAACACTATGGCTATCTCTCTAATTATATGTTATTTAGGGGACCAACAACAAAATTCATATCTTTGCTTCCAACAAACATCGTCTGATTCGTCATTTGCTACCGAGTTTGCTTTACTCATAAAACAGCTTAGTCATCGCGTAATGTAAGTAGAAATATATCTCGTCAGCTAAATCAATCCTCTTTCTACTCCTTTGCCGGAGCGACTGTGATTGCTGCTGATGTCAAAGGTAAGCTATACGTCGTTATCTTTAATCTGTTGTTCTATCCAATCCAAGTGTGAGATGACTCTGGTATAGATGCCGGGCAACAGGGGACTTCCGCATTTGATACCTGCTGACACTAGACCAATGACAGTCATTTTGTTGTCTTGATTTACGAACAGAGGGCCACCGGAATCTCCCTGCAAATGAACAATATTCAGTGTTAATACTCCAAACTGACAGTCCTTTGATAAGCAGGAAATAATTTAGATAAAAGAAGGAAATAGAAAATGTTAACTAGCAGAAATCATTGGAGCCGCAGTGATCTGGTGGTAAGGTCTCGTCTTCAAGACCAGGGTCTTTCAGGCTCGAGACCCGATTCCACCGAAGAGCCGTCGTGTAAGAGGGTCTGGTGCGCGTTAAATCCGTCGGAACCAAGTGTCCTCTCGCTGGTATGATACAGAAATTTGGAGTGGGGTTACCAGCTCAGGTGTCGTCCTCGTCATCTGACCGCAATTCAAAATTACTGGGTCCGTCCCAAAATAGCCTTAGTGTTGCTTTAAAACGGGACGTTAATATAACTAAACTAAGCAGAAAATATTTGATATTGGAAGGAAAAAAAATTGATATTTGATTGCTGGTAGCAGAAATATCCGTGCAAAAGAAGAAGCAAAAATATTAAATAATTATGCGTTAAAGTTTTTAATCATAATTTTAAGAAAAGGCATGAGAAAATCTTAATCTACCTATAGAACAAAATTTTTCTTAGTTCTCATCATAGATACTTATAAAGCATTGTCATCTCTTACGTATCAATACGTATTAAACTGAGAACAGAAATTTTTTTCATTTGATAAACAAGAAACGCTATTATGTTGACATGAAACTATTGCTCTCGATAAATGAAATACACTTCGCCATTTCTTATAATATTCAATTCTTTTATAGTTAATAAAAAATGTCTATCTTTTATTTTGAAAATCAAACATGGATTATTTCGCAGATGAGTGGTTTTTTTAAAAGTAAAATTTAGCATGTTTCACACTTTTTGTAATAGCTAATATTTTACAATTTTTACTCTGTTTGTATGATTGATAATAACTAATATTTTTTTTTAAAAAAGAAAACTATGTCGAAGAATATACATATCAAAACCTTTTGAGCTAATATTTTACCATTTTCTACTATGTCTATATGACTGATAATAGGTAATATTCTTTTTTAAAACGAAAACTATGTTGAATGGCCTTAAATATCCATTCTAAAGAGATTAATCTCTTTGTTGCAACGATTTAGCATATTAAACAGCTAGTTTTCCTGATTATTATAGGATACAAACAGTCAATATATTTTTGGCCAATCTACAACATTTCCAAATTTAGTGCTCAAAACCATTTTTCATATTATAATACCTGCATTATCCTGCAGGAGTATTATAATACACATGCAGAATAAATTGCCTTTGCGCTGAAATTCCGATGAGCGTAATGCAAATTTGCTATTATAAAAGATTGTATTATACTATTTTGTTTGCTATTTTATTTTAATGCAATTTAACGGTGAGATCTTAATGTCATAATAAACTAACATTAACTCCCGGTATGAACATAATTTATAACATGAAAATATCATAAAAAGTTGTGTAATTTGGAAGATAATTTTATCTATTACATTTCTTTACCAGACAGAAATGTTAACATAACCGTTCGATAATAGTTTTGGAAGAAGAAGAATATAATTTTTCTGAATTCAAAAAGACTGAGCGTACCTGGCACGAATCTTTTCCTCCTTCCCTGTAACCGGCACACATTTGGTTGTCTTCGAGGGGATATGTATGTCCGGCTTCAAAATACATTTTTAGACAGGCACCATTGGTCAGTACGGGCACATTCACTTTTTGAAGGATGTTCTTTCGTCCGCCTGTTAAGTTTTAGCAAGAAAACTCATCAGTTACAATGTCAAAAGTTTAAGAATGCAACCTTCAGCAATGATTTCACTTTTTGATGCATTGGAATGTTAGCGGAAAGGGTTATTTTGTTGGTAATAATATATAGAAGTTCACTTTTTCTATTGTGTTGTGTAAAAACACCTGTTATAAGAGCTTACATACATTTAAATTTCAATAAGCAAAAGAAAAGTTTTATAATAATTTAGCTTTTTAATTGTATTAAATTTTTTCTGAGGCTTTGCTACAAATGCTAAATATGTGGGGGGAAAATAGAATTCAATCAAATATTTATATAGGGTTTTGTTTCAATAAACTTACCAATATTGATTTTATTTAATTAAAATCTATTTAAACTTAGATCAAACATAAAAGGAAATAAAATGAAAACAGAACATGGAAATTATTGAAAATACTTACGACAAAATACAAATTTTTCTTGCTTACAATGAACGATTTCTTTTATCTAGTAAACAAGGAAACTGTCTAGGGAAACTTCATGTTCTCCCAAACCTCCTCCTCTTCTGCTGTCCTTTTAGAGGCGGTACCCGGAAGTTTTTAGATAAACCCTTCATTAAAAACACTTACCATCCTTGACAGTCTCCTTGTTGAAATTCCTGAGAAAATTAATAAAATTAAAACATCCTTACAGAATGCGTACTTACACATTCTACATTGGAACACATCATCAACCAAATTCTCTTAATTTAACCACAAAAACCTGAATCGGAATAAATGTACTTACAAGACACGGAAAATCGATTTGAGATACACATACCATTGAATGAAGTTTGCCCCCATCCAGCCACTGTGGCGTTCATGCCCGTAACTTCCGTCTTTCGATCTGGCAGACAAACTGGCCACACGTTATCACTGAAGACGGCGTCCTTGTTCAAACGAAGCAAAGCAATATCATTGCTCTGTCTGTACGGGTCCTGGTACTGCGGATGTGTGATGAGAGTGTCAACTCCAATGTCCTGGCGACTGTTCGAATTAGCTGATACGTCATATTCTCCTAGGCGAGCTTTGAGAGTAGCGAGATACTTCTTTCTTCGATATCTGTGATTAGAACAATGTTCAGTTAGTTATGTAAATGTAAGTAAAATTCTGAAATAATAGAAATATGCATACATTAGTTGGCAATTGAAGTCTTGGAAATACGCAGTTCACTTCAATTACATTAACGTCCCGTTTTAAAGCCCTATTAGAGCTATTTTGGGACATATCCCGTAATTTCGACCCGCAGTCAGATGACAAGAACGTTAACTAAGCTGGCACCCTCTGTCCAATCTTCCATACTACACCATCAGAGAACGTTTGGTTCCGATAAATTTAATGTGCATCAGACCCGCCTTACATGACGATTCTTCGGTGGAATCGGGTCTCGAACCTGAAACCTTAGCACCAAGTCACTGCAGAAATACACAGGAAATTATGAATGGGCATTTCTACTCGTCTAAGAATTACAGAAAGAGTTACCTTGAACTCAAACAACCATTGCTTTAAATTTAACATTCCATTTTACAGACTATCAGACCCGCCCAAATGGCTAACTAATCTGACCCGCTGACTACTCATACCCGCCCAAACGGCATTCGGAAAAGTTTGAATGACCAGCCCACTGACGGGAACTATGGTTGATTACTAGGGCCATCACCGGCAACGGTACATCTCTTCCCTAAGGAAGTATGTCCCGTCATCGATGGGAGGAAGCCACCCCTGAGGGTACACGAACAGGCCGGGTACCTGTTGCCCGACCAAGAACCAACCACCATACCGGTAACTTCTCATCATTGCTTATGAGCCCCCACCCCACCCCCGAGGGATTTATTGAGATGGAAAGAAAGGATATCTATGACAGAAGATCTTCATTTTGTTTTTTTCCCTCACACACTTCGACAGTTTGCAATTTACACAGTCTGAAACTATAATTAAAACCCCTTTTATGCACATATTAACTAACGAATTAGGTTTATCAAAGAAGTTTCAAATAAATAAAATAAAATTCTTTTATTAGAAATAAAGAAAATACAGAAATAGGTGGACGGTTATAAAAAGATTATAAATATATATAAGAATTTGATCATAATTTTAAAATAGATTTGAAATGATTAAGTATCTTCAATTATATACTTTTTATTTTTTATTTTAGATGTATCATTAAATAAACGCCTAATTATAATAAAGAAACGCTAAAATAATTTTTATATCTGTGCGTTGATTTAAAAAGAAATTTTTAGGATTTTTTTTTAAATGAGTAAAACGTTTTTGTCCTCATTGAGTATACAAATTTAAAGACAATTAATATAAGAATTTCACTTTCTCTTAACATTTTTTCAGTAAAAGTTTTTAATTTTTTTATAAAAATTTAATAGTTTTTTAAAATAATAATTTTTAAAACATTTTTTTTTATAAATACATTTTTAATAGGCAAAGTTATTTATTATATAATGATTGCTGAATTGTAATAGAAATAAATTCTTCATCTGTATTTTTCGAACATTTATGACTGTGATGTTTATATATGTTCATTTTTTGCTGAGACACTTACACAATAGAATTTATCATTAATTATTTAGTGGTATTTAAAATTGCTCACATCCTTCACAAACTGTTGCATATTTGTTTCAAAATGAATAAATATCCGGTGATTTTTACATTTGGAGTCATAAACACCGGATGCAAAATCAATTAAAAATACTGAGATCGCTGTAAGTCATCTAAAATTGAGAGAGAGCATTAAATGTGAAATTTTTGAATTTCATTTGCTGGTTGATGTTCATTAGAGTCGTAGAGAAAGAAATTATAAAAAGTAGAATTTAAAACTTACTCATAGACGCAATGAGCAGCTGTCAATAGCCAACGTTCATTGAGCAGCACAGCACCACACTTGTGAAGCACTTGAACGGCTCGAGGTTCTTCGGGCCCTCTGAGAGAAACCTGTGAAGAAATGAGAGATTAAAAATATAATTTCAATAATTAATGAGAATAAATGAATTATGACTATTTAGAAAGCTGAACTTTTAAAATAATTTTATTTAACTTTTGTCGTATGGATGCTCATAAAAATAGAATTTCACAATCGCCTTCTTTTTTCCTTCACTATTTAACGAACTGTAATTCTGTTATTTTGTACACTTTAGCATTTTCAGAATTTAACTATCACTTTAATTAACTTTTAATTAACTTTTGCTTCTAAGCAAGTGGCGCCATCTAGTAGAATTTGAAGAAAGATTAAAAGAAAGAATTGCACTATTTAGAAAGTGGTACCACCTGGTGGAAATTTCAGGATTCCACACTACTTTTAATAAGGAGTTGTAAATTAAACCCTAAAAAAAAGAAAACAATCAAAAGAAGATTCTATATTTTAATACTCTAATAAAGGCGAGTTTTTAAAAAGTGTTATTATTTATTTTGAATTATAAAGACTGGTTACAAAGGAATCAGGTTTTTCACTTTCTCAAATTAAGACTTATGAATTTTTCAAAAGTAGATTCAATTTATTCTCACAGTATCATTGCCAAAAACATATACTTCAGCTTTGGATTATTTTAGATATATTATAATAAAATATAAAATATTCTCAACCTGTTGACATGAACTGCAGAATATTATGCATTCTCGTCAAAAAAAAAAAAAAAATGTAATTGAAACTTAATTGGAAAATATTTTAATTATATTTTTTTGTGAAAAGCTTAACCAACATTATTTATGTTCCAATTATCCCTCTTTTACTTTATATTGTTAAAAAAAGAAAGGTGTATTTATGAAAATACAATAATATGTGGAAATTTCAGGTTATGAAATTTTTATCCCTTTCTGAAATAAGAAGCCAAATTTGGGGCTTTTTTATAACATGATAAATCGAAAGATTAATAATTTTGTGAAACGATGGTATAATAAACATAAATAAATTTGTGGTATATTTTAAAACATTATACTTCTTGTTCCTTTGATAAAATTTTTATTTTTTTATACTTATTTGAATATATTTATATATATCGCATTAAAATTGCGTATGTTTCAAAATTTCATCACATTTTTTTCCCAATGTAGATTTTGGGATGACAGAAATCATGCAAAAGAAGGAGAATCATATTCAGATATTAAATGAAATGAAGTATATAAAATCTATTAATGTATCATAACATTTCCTTGAAAATTTGCGTATGAGATTAGATACTGAATTTTACGTTTTTGAATGTATTTTGCTAACTGATGTCTAAATGGAGTACAAATTGTGCATTTATCCTATCAAAATGAGAAGAAAACGCTAGCAAATCTAGCATGGACATAGCTTTATTGCTTCCCCATTTGTAAGCATTATGTAGACGCTACTGTAGATTACATTCTTAAAACAGGAAATGATTACTAGATTGATATGTTTGAGTTGATATGTTGTGGACTACATCTTGATTTAACCATGCTGTGGTAAAAGTTAAAAGAATATAGCAATATATATTACGTTAAAAGATGAAATATTTGAACTTAAACGAATAAAAAGTACAATGCTAAAAGGGGTATCAATAAACTGGAAAGTCTAAAGAATATTAAAAGTTACATATTTTGGAAAATATTCGGATTCGGATGTCAGAGATTGAGTACAAGTAAAATATTTGACGCGCAGATTCAGTTTCAAAAACGACTCATGAATCATAATATTTCTAACTTAATGGAATCAAGAGTGCTGCCAAAGGACATGGCGAGCAGATAAAAAAATTTCCTTTACATCTAAGTTACTCTCTGGCAACATAAATTGTTGAAGTTAGAAACAGTAAAAATTTGGGCATGAAAATCATTTTTCTGCCCCTAACTTCTAAGATATTGCAGTTATTGAAAAAATTTAGATCCAAAAGTTGTTCGTTGTAATGAGGCGCTAATTTGGTTAATTGGATTTATTTCTCTATCTTCAACATTAAGAGAGTTATAGCGAAATGAAAATTTCCACCTCCCCCTTTTACCAATTTTACTCCCTTTAATATAGATGAACCATTTACGAACTCGTCTGAGATTTTTACATTTCTTACAACATATTCAAAGCCAGTTAAAATCCAAACAAACAAAATTACTCTAGTTATACGATACCTATCTCTCTCTCTCTATATATATATGTGTGTGTGTGTGTGTGAGTATGTGTGTGTGTGTGTGTAAAGAACTGAAGAAATTTTACCGAAGTTTTGCCACGAGAATTATTGCAATAGTTAGTCTTCTTTTACGAATCTACCTAATAATCAAGCAAAAGGCAAGAGGCTTAATATTCCCGATTTTCCGTGATTCAACTAGTAGTCAACTTCATTTGTAGACATCAACACTCAACATTCAATATATGACTACCAAATTAAATGTGGCATCATATCAAAAGAAAATTTCATACAAGCACAGCAAATATATCATCCTAAAGGGAATATTTATATATTCTTTGTGTGCAGACAATGTGCATGCAGTTTTTTAAATTTCTGATTCGAACAGCAAAGTTCAAAAGTTAGATGAAAGTAGCTCATTATCATGTTCTAGCGAAAGAATTCACCTGAAGTTGCTTTATAGTTTCTTTTTGTGCTCGTTTCCATCCTATTGGATTACCCTCGAGTAATTCAATTTCACCCTTGTTTCTAATCTAATCTTTAAAAGTAACTTCTTTTTCGTCAGCAGTCTACCCAATCTTTTTGAAGATCTCAAACTACTTGTGAAACAAATTTATTATGAATAAAAAATGTTACAAAACGTAAAAAGAAAATAGTGTATCGAACGTTACAAGATTTCAAGTTTAATATATTTTATTGAGGGTTGTACGAAAAGAAAGAGAAAAAATATTCCTATGGAATTGGTTTTTGTTGAACCAAGTACTTTTTTTGATTCGCTGAAATAAAAATCTTCAGCTATTATTTTAAATAAAGATTTCGAACTCCGTGCTTGTTAGTGAAGCTTTAATTCTATAAAAAAAGTTTAAATGGTTAATAAAGAAGTAATTAAATTCGAAAGCCTACCGAGTTTAAAATTTAAAAAAGTAGGAAAGAAGTTTAGCTAGTTAATAGTAAAGTAATCAAATTCAAAAGTACAGCAAGGTTTAAATTCAAAAAGAAACCTGTTCAAAGCAAAAAAAAAAAAAAAGGCAAAAATATGCTAATGGCATCGATAAAATATATTTAAAAATACAGAAAAGCGAATGACGAAACCAAGTAAATAAGTAAAAAGAAAAATTAAGAAGAAATGTAACGTCCATCTATTTTATATTTTTAAAACTTTTTATTTTACTTATTATTTTACTTTTATTTTTACTTATTATTTTTACTATATTATTTTACTTTTTATTTTTTAGCTTATTTTACCATTTATGCATAAATTATCCCACATTTGCTTGCGCGTGAGAATTATTAGTATCTGTTGCACTACCATATCATTTATAATTCTTAATCTACATGTATTATGGCGAAATTATTCTACAGAGATAATTGAATAATGCTTACAAAGCTAATAAAAATTCTCTTTCTCTGTAGAGTTTCCATTTGAAACTTTTTGCTCCATCATATTTCTTCATGTTTTAATTACATACAATCAAAATTTAATGTTTTCAATTAATTTGTATAGTAAACTATGTATAGAAATTGTATTGTATGTATTGTAATTGTATGTATAGTAATTTGTATAGTATACTATGTATAGAAATAATTGATACCATAAAATTGGAAATGAAAATTGCATAGTCAGAACTTACAAAATCGTAATATTACTGCTTCAAAAAAAGAATAGCGATAATCATACGTTAATTTAGTCAATAATAGAAAAGCGATTTTTTATTAATTTTTTATTATTATTTCTTAAATTAAATATATGAAAAGTTCGTTATAGATTTAGCGTAAGATCAACGGTGGTCTTAATGCAAAAGATAAATAATTTGTTTTAATTTCTTTTTCTAATGTTCTTAATGAAAAACAAATATACTTTCAAGAAAATTTGCTGGATTTTCAAAATTTATAAATGTTAATTAATATAATTTGCAAATGTATATTATATCATGTTAAACACACCTATTAAAGGATTTCAGATTTTTAAAAACTCTTAAAGTATGGATCATATTTAAGAATTTGTATCTCCCCCCTAAAAAAAAATCCATCTTTATTCGAAAGGATGTTCGTTTCATGATATGAATATTTAAAATGTTAATCAATGAATGTTTGATGTTATAAACCTAAATGAATTTTATGAATATTTTAAATGTTAATAATCGTTAATGAATGTTTAATACATTAATAAATATTTAAAATGTCAGAACTTCCATTTCATTGCATAATTTATTGCACTTATATCTAAAACGATCAATAAGTTTTCTATATCTTAATTAAAAATAAATTTTAAAAAATAAAATGATCTGAAAATGGAAATTTTAAATGAAGCAAACTGAAAAAGCTGTGGTAGAATTTCATAAATTATATTTAGAAGACAATAAAGTAGCATGAAAATATTATTAAAAAGGAAAGTTGTTACCAAAAATGGAAACTCTCCTTTCTCAGCGTTTTCTCCTCCGATGATTCTTGATTTTCGTCCTAGTGGTTTTCCACACTGACCTCTTTCTGGAAAAAAAAGAGTGATTTAATTTTTTTTCAATAGCTGTATGTTACTTATACTTGATAATTTAAACACATTAGTAAATTTTTATCATAATTTCAATAACTTCACTAGAATCTAATGTCTGAGATCTTTTATTATAGCTGCAGCTGAGTAAAAAGATTTTCTGACCAGAGTAAAATGACCACTCTTCCTTTATTATCTTCAGTTTGAAACAATACAGCTTCAGATTCTAAAGCAAGCATACAGACACTATAATTATAGTTGTTCCAACTGTATTAGGAAAATCCTGTAATAGACATCGTGGCCAACCGACACAAGTCAAACGCGTCTCGCCAATTTAATTTTTGAAATGCTCACTTGTTAGAAATTCAGAAAATTGAGCCGTGGAAAAAGTGTAAACTTAATTAGTTTAGTTTAATTATATTAACGTCCCGTTTTAAAGCAACATTAGTGCTTTTTTGGGACGGACTTTGTAATTCTGACCTGTTGTCAAATGACGAAACGGCACCCCTATCTTCACGTTTCCACATTAGCGAGAGGAAATTTGGCCCCCACGGACGACAGTTTTCGGTGGAATCAGGTTTCGAATTGAACCCTAGGTTTTCAAAGATGAGAACTTACCACCAGGCCACCATGGCCTCAGCGAAAATTCAAAATACATTGAGTGCTGACAGTGCCGTCTTCTTAAGAGAACATCGCAGCATGGACAAATAAATGCTCATGAAAGGCAAAGGTAAGGAAATAATACATAAACCGTTAACATAATTACCAATGTGATTCGGTCATGTTATATTATTCTTAATCTTATTAATAATAATATTGATAAACTATCAAATATAATTTTCTTTTGGAAAAGGAAATACAAAAAATGAGAACGAATTAACTTGTAGTCGGCATTCGAATCAAAAATTCTTCACAAATGCCGACTGCGAAATCAGTCGTGTTATTACACGTTTGGACTTATCTCTACCTTGATGTTAATATTACCGAACAATATACAGAAATATGAAATTAGATGTAGTCAATTATTGCATTATATTTATAATGCTAAATTTGTACCAAAAATAAAAATTATGAGGAGCTTATCATTTCTTTATGAACAGCAGAAAGTTTTTTGTATTAAAGAATGGTTCAAAAAATACCAGGAAATGTTATAATCTTACATTTTTTAATATATTTCTATTATATGTTTATGTTTCCTTTCACTTTGCTAATAATTTTTCTATTCATGCAATTCAGCTTTGATTTATATTTATATTTCTAGAACTCACTTATCTTAAATACCAATTATTTTTTAACAAATCTATATGTGTCTTTAAGAAAATAGTTAATTAAGTTTCTACGAATTAATTCATAGTCTGCGACTTGAACAAGACCATCAAGCTAATCTATTTGACAATTATATTCAATTACCTATAAGCCTAAGCATATACTTAAGAGTGATCAATAGCTAACTATCTACATGCAGATTCAAGTTACAGATCCCTGATTACCTTATCATCATGTTGATAACTAATGATAAGAATAACTGTGCTGAAGCTTACTAACTACTAATACATTTAAAAAATGGCGGTGGAAATATTTAGGAACAAAACTGGCTTCAGTCCATCAAATGACAGAATAAATGTTATATTTTTCCTTTCAAATGGATACGGGAATTTTCAGGGAACATTAATTTTTAATCTAAATAATGCATGAGCCCTTTGGTAATCCTCAAGTGATTTCAAGGTATTGAAAAGAACTGCCATTTTCATGGGAATATCTTTTCACACTGATATGGTTAAAAATTCAAAAAATGGAAAAACGATTCAAAATTCACATCGCCTCCAGTATTCATTTAAAATCCCTGCCTATTTTGTTTTCTATTTCGCACTTCGGGCTCGAGAAAAATATCTCTTTTTCATATCGTTTATTATTTCTCTCATAAAAGGGATAAAAAAAAAAGAAACAAAGTAATTTTTTTTTTGGCGTTATCAAAATATCAAACGACTAGAAAAATAATAGTCAGATATCCTGGGGCAACATCTCCGAATCTCAGTGCATGCATATTATATGAAATAAAAGGCAGAGCACAGAACGATGCGGCTTTGCATTCCTTTACTATATTTGGGAACCAGTGACATTTCCCAGAAGAATACCTCTCGGCAAAAGGATAAACAAAAGAGGTTTTCATATTGCATATAAATTTTTCCATTCTTGGAAATTCCTTGATGCGTATTTCATGCAGCAAAATATTACCGCTCTTTTATTATTATGAACTGCAGTTTAAACTATTTCAACTAAGGAAATAAAAAAAAGTATTGAAAAGTTGAAATCTTTTTATTTTCATTATTTTTTTAATTTTATTCTTGAACTTATAGTTCATTATTATAAATATTAAGGAAACTCGAAATCATTTTTTCTCAAAAATTACCGAGTAACATTAAGTTCATGGAATAAAAATTTAATTAAATGAATCAATTAAGTGATAGTTAAGCTCTAAAATTAAGTATTAAAATAATGTATTGTCATCGAAAGCACGTAATTGTGCTAAATTTAAAAACTGTAACACATCAGGAACTAATTGAAAAGCTATTACAAAATTCCGTTTTTGCAAACAGGAAACAAAATTAAACAATATTATTTAAAAGTGAGATGATAATAAGTGAAATAGAATAATTCTAAACTAGATAAATAAATGGTTAGAATTAGAAATGTTTTATATTAAAAATCCTTTTATGTGCAATTTGTTATTCCATGCAATATTTCTGAATAAAAATTTGAGAATTGGATGCTAATTTGAGATAAAAATTAGTTCTTATAATAGATAAAAATAAGTTCTGAATTAGACTTTTATGCAATATATAAAGAGAAATAAGGGATTAATTCACGTAATAAAAACGATCCATTCCAAAATTTCTTATCAAATGATTTTGACAATCACTTGTGTAACAATGCAAAATAGATAAATAAAGCATTAATTAACGATGATTCATATGTAATCCGAAGATTTCAGCATTTGTATAACACAAAATAATCATTTTTGAAAGGAAAAAATGCGCCTAGTTCTAATGAATATAATTTTTTTTTCTTTTTAAATCAACTGGTTTCAAATCTACCATTGTGAAGACTTAACTATCAGTTTGTTAAGGAATGATTTCTTTCTAAATTTTAGCAAGATGTAACAAAATTTAGAAAAAGATGGATTTCCGAGCAGACAAAGTAAATATCATAAAAAATTAGAAATCGATTAAACCACAATCATTATTCCCAATTTTTTTTCTTGTTTTGACACACAAACTATTGTAATCTAATGCTCTTTGCAATTGGCTGACTGTCTCACAAATCAACAGCTTTGACAAATTTTGGATTCAATTATTTAAATTGTGTGGTAAAAGTCTCATTTTTAAAAAAATTATTTTACTTAGGATAAATTCTAAATTTAATTTTTAAAATTTTTAAAGCTAAATTTACTGAAACTTTCTTTAAGATGATCAGCAATATTTTGCTCAGAAAAATAATAGTAATTAAGTTCAAATTAACAAAACGTATTTGGTTTTGGAAGTTCAGGAAGAGAAACGGTTTTCGAAATATACATTGCCTACGAGTCTTTTTTAGGTTTTAATCTGGATTTATATTTATTATTCCATATATCGTTCAAATGATATATACATAATTTGTTTTTAAATATTTATTCTATCTAATATAATCTGTATATTTATAAAGCTTTCAAATCAAATTACTTTAGTTCTTGTTTTTAAAATTATCTGAGAATGTGGCAAGAGTTTATAATGCCAAAATCGGTAGTTTGGAAACTTGCATTAAAAAACAAATCCTTCAAATACGAGATTCTATTTGATGTAGATATTTTCTGAGAATTTCTTCTTCAAAATTCGATAAATTCGAGTCGACACTCGTTACATGAACGATGAAAGAGACAGTTCCTCGATAATTAATATATATTCAAAGAACCTTATAATAATATTTATTTTTTTATTAACTTAGGGAATTTTTCATTTCATAACTATTTTATAAAAGACAATTACTACTTAAACATAACTCTGATAAATAGGACATTGAATCAAAATTCTTGTCCATCTCGAGTCAATATTTAAAGTATTGAAAGAAGAAGATTATTTTAATTCATTCTGGTACAAAAAAAAAAAAAAAACTTTGAGAAAAAAATGAACGTCAACAGTTAAAGACTGCGGAAAAGAAACTAATTTAGCAGTTGCAAATTGATTCTTCTACAAATAAAATAACAATTACTCCGATATCTTTTATTAAATTCGTAAAATTTCCTCCTTCCTCAATTGATTTCCCAAGACATTTCAGTCAGAATATATTTTTAATATTAAGTACTTCTGCATGTTTCTGAAATACGTACTATCATTTGTCAGTTTGCTCTTTTTGTTTTGATATAAGATATTTTAATGAATAAAAATGTAGGCAAGAGATTTTAACTGAAAGGTATATTTTAATCATAACCACCCTTTAAATTAATTTTTCTCTTTCATAAACAGAGTTCATTTTAAAAAGCTTCAGATATATAATGTTTTTTTCCTTCTAAATTCATTAGAACATGCCAGATTATTTAAAATGTTATGAAGTAAATGAAAAGGAAATATCACTTTTAAACAAAAAAGATAAAATAAATAAATAGATTATTAAAATATGAAACAGGGATTTTTAATACCAACCAAGTTTTTACAAAACTATCAAAGGTCAACTGAATTGTTTTCTTAATTTCTGAAGTTATTCTTTTTATTTGAATAATGTTTTAATTTGCCTTAAAAAAATAAAAACAAGTGGTAAATTGTACGGATGAAATTTAAAATTTATTTTGTACTTTTTTTACTCACTGTCTTGCACTTTTTGTGCACTTGTCTTTGTCAAAGGTACTGAAAAACTCTGCATGTTTATTACATACAATTATTTTTCTGGAAAAAAAAAGCAAGTGGTATTTTTAAAATTGCAAGTTTCAAATTTTGTTTTGTAAAATATTTAAATACTTGAAAGAATAAAAATTATATTTGGTTACTCAAAGTTTTATACTCTTTATATATTATTCTATTAAAAAATCTAAATGTTAAACCACAAATTTCTTTATGATTCTCTGGATTTCTTTTTTAAGAAAATGAAAATAATTTTCATAAAAAATAATGCAAGAATTTTTTAAATATAGGACAAATGAAATGTTTCTCATGGGGTTTCTTTTAAATTATTACATTTCATAAATGTTAAGTTTGATAAAATGAAAAAAAATTATCAGCCGACTTTAGGATCATTTTGTTAATTTAATTCTCGATCAAATTCATAATTATTTCTTTGTAAATATTTTAGTTTTATGACTGATAATATATTGGTTTTATTTTCTTTTATCTGGTTTTAATTATGTGGGAGTTGATAAATATTATAAAGCATCGTCATATTTCATTTTTCAACAGAATTTACCTTCGTTTTAGACATCTAAAATTGTTTGAATTATCAAAGATATTACTTGAAAGTAAAAGTAATTTATTTTAAATTATGCTGTTAACAATTTTTTTTTTTAAGAAATCAAAATAATATAAATGCTATTCTGAAAGAAAATTTATATTCTAAATTGATACTACCCTGCTAGTCAAACAAGCGGATATAACTCAATCCTTTTATCTAGAAAAGTGAAAAAAAAACTGATTGGCAGATCGCCGCCTTACAATACTTTCAGTACTAGTTTTAAAATGGTCACTACTTGGTGCGTGGTTGGAAATCCCATCTTATATAAGACTAGTGATCATTTGTTCGTCTCCTTTTCGCTTCTTTATTACTTCTGCTTTTTGGCCGTGCTGCGTCTTCTTGCAAAAAAATCAAGCCTGCGACTCGGAATAGAATAAAACGAAATTATAAAATACGAAGTCTCTTCACTGCTTGTTATAACCAGCTGCATTTTGATTCAACCAAAATAATGTTATATATATATATATATATATATATATATATATATATATATATATATATATATATATATATATATATATATATATATATTCGAGAACTTCTTGATAAGCTGTCAGAAATGAGTCAAATTGTGGTCAGTAAACAATCTGTTTTACTAAGAAATGTAACTGATTTTCGATACAAGTAACATATATCTCATACTTTCATTTCTACAGATTTTAAAAGTTTCTAATGCAATTTTTGAGAAGATTTTTGAAACATAAAAAGGCCCCCTTTCTCTTCGTGAATTTAGATTAAAATTCTATCAATAACATATATTCCACTTCAGTTTCGGGTAAAATCACTAAACAGATTCACTTAGATTATTATTAAAAATGAAATAAAAATAAAAATAATAACGAATGAATGAACGAATGCGAGAACTATTTTTCTTTTTTTTAATTTTATCTCACGGTTTTTTTTTCTTTTATTGTAACAACTTTAAAAATTAAACCGCATTCTTGAATTGTACAAACAGAATAGCAAAACAACATCATTTTTGATTTGAGAATTTTATTACAAAGGATGCAGTTATGGAAACATTCTTAAAAGAAGTTCTTCCAAGTATTTGGATCCAAGCAGTTTCAGAATAATTAAAACTTTTCTGTTAACGATAAAATGTTACAAAATAACATAAAAATTAGTAAAGGATTAAAATATTTCTGCATACAATATTTCTAGTTCCAGGAATTTTAATAAGATTATTTTTCTTTTAAAAACCAAAAATAAACATGTATTCAATATCAGAACTTTAAAAGTTATAGCTTCAACAAAGCTATAAATAATTCAACCTTTTGCTAAAAGATCAAATTTCATCCTGTTTTAGTAATGAAGTCTTTTGTATCTTTAACGAGAACTTTTATTGTCTTTTGTGAAATGCAACTAATTTAATTATGAATAATTTACATTTGCATCTGTATGATTCGCGTATTCGAAATGAATAGAGTTGAAAAGAATATTGAAAAGAAAAAGGCTTTGAACCAAATTAATCCAAAATTACTATCTTCAGCATCAAATGTTGAAGATTTTGGATTCTGGTCATTTTAAATGAAGAGGGGTTTTCAGTGTTGTGAATATGTATAAAGGATCTTCGCTTAAATCCATTACTTCCTCCTTTTAACTTTTAATAATAAAACGACTACAATGGAACAGCTTGCATCGCTATCTGACGGAAACCTTTGGAATTAACGTTCCTACCTCGAAAACGGTGCAGTATAGGAGGAAAGTATCAATTACAATATTATAGAACTTTACCCATTTAATAATAAAGAAATACCTTGTGCAAATGAATAGCATAAGATGTTTCAAACGTACATTTATATAATGTACAAACGTACAGTTAGTGTTTCTAAAGCTCTATGCACGCAGTTAGTATTATTAGTGTTTCTAAAATTATGACGTTACAAGATATGGATAAAGGAAGAAAATATTATTTTTTCTCGGGCAAAAGAAAAAGTTCAGAATTTACCTTTTTTATGTGGGTATAATTCAAATAGTAAGTTTATGTGGTCGTTCTACCAACAATGTAAAACTTTTGATAATGTATTACAGCTGCTAGTGCATCGATTGATATACTAAAAAGTATATGAAAAATAGAACTCAAACATTAGTCCAAATCTACATAGTAGATGGTGGAGAGCAGTTTGAACAACGAAAATAAAGATATTTTGAGATAACTAGTTGTTATTTTTTCTCTCTCTTTTTAACAACGACGTGACATCAGAATTTCGAAAATAGCGAAGAAACAAATGCATATTTTGGTTGCTTTGTTCTCAATATTTATCTGCACCAGGTGCTTCTTTTATTAAATTGAAAATGCTTTACAGTTTTGTAATTTACATTTCCCTCCTATTTTTTTCCGCTTTCGATATAGGAGTGTTAACTTCAAAGTTCATCACTAGATGCGCTGTAGTAGGTCTCAGTTGTTATACCTAAACTTCACTTTCATGACTATAGATGTTGTCGTCGAGAATTTAAGGGAGTATGCAAAAGATTTAAAATGAGAATCCTATGATAAGAATGTGTGTACTTCATGATTTGGAAAATGATTATTTCGATTCGATTTAATATTTTTTTATGAAAAGAAAAAGAGCTTTCACAATCAGTTTACACTTTTAGATTGTAATAAATAAATGATGACCCTTTTAACTATAGAAGATAATCTAATTCCTGATAAGAAAACTAGGCTACGGATAAATTATGATTTTTTTTAATAGTGCAGGCTCTGCGATTAAGAAGTACTGATATATTGCTACATAGAATTTAATGTTTAAGACATAATTACATACATTATACTATTTTAATCAAACTATAAACGAATAATAAACATAGAGCATTCTGATTTGTTAATTTTGCCTAGAAAATGATGAAATTAATTAGTGATATCAGACCTGCTGTTTATATTAAAGGTTCTGCTAAAGTTTTATTTTATGATATCTCTAGGCCATTGAGGATATGTCTAGTGTTCATATGAAATAAAAAGTGACGAAATTTACCAATTTTCCAGCCTTAATTATTAGTTGGTGTTGAAGGATATTTTTTGATTTTCCTAATTATTTTTTACATTTGTAAAATCGATGCAATTGTTGTCATTGGAGACTCTGTCAAAGTTTTATTTTGCGATATCCCTTGCAATGAATTTCGCCGATTAGTGAGAGGGTGAGCGCATATTCTTGAACTGAAGTTTCTTAATTTCCGGACATTGCTTGGTAACGAAATTATTACCACTTACTAAATTATTACGAAATTACTTCGTAATAATTTAGTAAGTGGTGTCTCCAAAATGGATAGTGAGGGGGGAAGGTAAATCCTTGATGGCATGCTTAGGATTTATAACTTTCATACGAAATAAAAATTGACGAATTCGGAACAGGAATTGGGGAATTATATCAAGGTTTTTCTCATAGTGGAAGTACAGTGAAGTTGGATTGATTATCTCTAGAATGGGGAGTGGTGATGAACATTCTACAATTGACATCATATCTAGACGCCATAAGCTTTCATACGAAATAAAAATTGGTGAAACAGGATGAATGATTGAGGCCGAAAAACTTTTTCCTTCTTAAAATATATATAAATAACTAGCCGCCTTTGGCGACCAGCCGGTTCGTCAATCTTAATGTTCGTTTATAATTAAATATTTTACGCAATTCCTACTTTAATAGATTCTTCATCAAAATATTTTAAAACTTCAAATTTTGATAGTCATATAATTCACTTATAATATTATAAAAGCCTTCAGTCATAACGTAATATGCATCTCTCTAATTTTCTGTTAGCTCCCGTAGAATTTATGCTTTAAATTAAAGTGGAAAGAATTAATCTGCAATTAATATAATAATATTTTTTACTGAAACAAAGCATTTTTTTATAATATGATTATTGATAACAGAGTCACTGAGCGGTTAAACTTTATGAGCACTAAAGAATATATTTCTTAATTTATGTTATGTCTCAAGAATTTGTCAACAAAATTTTCTACAGATTCATCATGAACAGATCGATTAATTAAAACAATGTTTAATTTTAAATGCATCAAACACTAAGAAAATAAAATGAATCGTTTAAAATAATCGGTCGAAAACAGGTTTGAAAAAACTACTTAAAAAGCGATGTACTTAAAACTATAAGCATTCACAAAAAATATATAACTAACATAAATACAATTTAATTACAAAAGCATGCAACTAACCTGAAAATAATTTAAATCAAGAATCATCCGTTGATAATATTGTCAACAATCAGAACACAAAGCGCATGCGTGAATTTTCAACGCCAGTTATGGTAACGCAAATGCATGAATTTTTCTACGCCAGTTACGGTAATGCTATGCAGATTAGACATTTTTAATTTCCTTTATTCTGTGTTATTTTAATTCAAAAGTACTTCAGAATGAATCTGAAAGATCGATTCATTAACAATGTTTCATTTTAAATGCATCAAACATTAAGAAAATAAACAGAATCGTTTGAAATAATCGGCCGAAAAATGTTAACCCTAGCCTCATTACTGTTGGGGGAAAAACCGAAGCCTTCCTCATTTGGCATTGGGGAAAATGAAGATTTTTTGGAGGGAAAGTTAGTTTTTAATTAATAATTAAAATTTCAAAAAAAGGGACCCCAGGTGCACATTCCCGATCTCCAAGGTATACACGTACCAAATTTGGTAGCTGTAGGTCAAATGGTCTTTTCTGTAGAGCGCCGACACACACACACACACACATGGAGCTTTATATAAGTATATAGATAATAAATTTTTAAGTTTATTTTGTTTATTTCACTTGCATTTTTAATAAATATTTTGTTCCTACCAACTATTGATGTTTACGGAATGTTGAATTAGCTCATTGTGTTTGTAGTGCTCCATACAGACGCTTCTGTGCTTTTTAATTTTTAAAATATCCTTCTTAATTGTCTTTTGAGTAATGCTTTTATTCTGAATATGAATAGCAAGCGTGTTACGTGTAGTAAGAGTCAGGTCGAATCGCTGCTTACAAACTATATATTAATGGAGAAAATGAAGGAGTAATACAACTCATTCCATATTCAATTCAAACATTTTTGTTTTGAAAAGAATATGAAGAATATCATATTATGATTCCTATTCCATTTGGAATCCCTGTTTCCATTAAACGATCAGTCAAGAAATGTTTAAGAACCTGGGATCGAAACTGTATGTATTTTGAACTTTTGTATTATTATTAAATTTTGCACAATTGCACTTTTTATTGAAGCGTCTTAAGGCAAGAAATTTATTGGCTATTGTAATAGTTGAAATTTTGTATGTGAGCGTGTTACGTTTTGCCCATATAATCTTTTGAACAGGATAACTAGAGTAATTTTGCTTGGATTTTAACTGGATTTGAATATGTTGTAAGAAATGTAAAAATCTCAGACGAGTTCGTAAGTGGTTCATCTATCTTAAAGGGAGTGAAAATGGTAAAGGGAGGAGGTGGAAATTTTCATTTCGCTATAACTTTCTTAATGTTGAAGATAGAAAAATAAATCCAATTTACCAAATTAGCGCCTTATTAAGACGAACAACTTTCGTATTTGACGGTTTTCGATATCTGCAATATCTTATAAGTTAAGGGTTGACAAGCGATTTTCAAGCCCTAATTTTGAATCTTTCTAACATCGGCAATTTATGTTGCCAGTTAGTAACTTAGATGTAAAGGAATCTGCCTTTGCCTTCTAGTCTGTCTAGAGGATTTTTTTTTGATCAACTGTAATTTACTCCAGAAAAATTAGTCGCTAAATATTAAATTCTTACAAATTCTACATATAAAACTATTTTAAAGTTCAAGATACTACTCCTGAATATTTCAGAAGATATTAGTTATATCTTTTTCTCTTTTTAAAAAAGAACAAAATGCAAAAAAATCAAAAATTAAATAGTTTTTATATTGGAAAATCGTATATAAGTAACTACCTGGAGTTTCTTTGCCGTATTAAATAAAAAACGATCATGGCGATGATTATAATTAGAACTTTTTTCACCCATGAAAATGATTTCTAGATTGACTAGAGAACAAATCTTGCAGTGTCTTATAACACCAGTAAAAAAATCTACCGAAGTAATTAGAGACCATAATCCGGAAGAAATTCCCAAATCATAATTGCAGTCGTAGTTTCCACATTCGCGGAATATTTCTAACTGCTACAGGTTACAAATTTCCACTAATCTCAAGATAAAAAGAAAAAACGATTTTCGTTTTTGAATTCCCATCAATAAAAGTAATAACTTAAGGATTTTGTTTGTTCATTTTTAGAGCAAACTGAAAGATCTTGCAAAAACTAAATGAATAAATATGTTACTTGAGCATTAGGAACTAAAAACGTGCATTAATTTCCTGAAATTTGAATTCGCAAGAGGAAAAGGATTTTCCTTGTGTAGTAGCTACCTGCACATGATGATCAGAAATTAATTTTGCAATGTAGGAATTTTAATTCTATTCCTCCAGCTTATATTTTAAAGTATTACGTTCATATTCTCATATTTGGTTCAAATTAATATGACATGTATGTGGGAACTGTTATCAGATCTCATATTCTGTTTGGCGCCATGTTGGCCATCTTGCGTCATTAACCACATGATGCTTTCCCGCCATTATTGGCAAACGAGAATTGGGTAGTGAGCCTGTAAGGCGTACATCTGACGCTCATGTATCTTTTTATGCTCTATGTTAGTAATGTTTTATCCTTAGCGTAAGTTGTAGTCTTAATAAATATATTTCACATATTAATGATGGTCGTTGCCTTTCCCCACATTTTTGGGGGCTCGGCTTTTCTCGTGAATACCTCTAGCAAATCCCGCCAAAATGTTGAAAAAGCTGTGGCCGTTAGTACAATTTAAGAGCTAAATTGATACTAAAAATTTTCATAGGAGTGGATTTTTGCTGTGGATAATTTACAGAACTGATGAATGGACGTTAGTGCAAGTTTTTGATGGATATGATTCAAGTGAAAAATTTCAAGATTCAATTACTTCGTGTTCTTGTGCAACTGTGCTGTCATATACTGGCCGCTTCAGAAAAGGAACTTCATCTTGTTCGACATTTCTAAATTACAGAAGAAATTGAATTACTTGGAAATGTGTGAATCTTTTAAGAGTGAATAGTTCGACTGCTTCCAACCAGGTAGGCACAATTTTTTCCTCGTATTTTTCCCTCTAAATAAATGCGATTCTTGATAAGTTAGTAATTTATAGTGCGTTACTTTATTTCATTCTCATTTTCAATTTTAATTCTGCTTAAATGTGCATTAGTTCTATTTTAATTCATTAAAATGTCTTTTAAACTAGGCGACATTCAATTAATTGCTAACTCCCTTAAATATGCTAAAACTAATTCAATCAAATTGCTTAACTCTGTGTTGTCAGGTTACAGTAATTTTGATCATTTTTCCCGAAAAAGAATGAGAAATTTTGAAAGATTTGAAAATTTAGATATAAAGAAACATAAACAAGAATTGAAGAATAATTTTTCTTTATCTGATTTTATCTCCGTTTCTAATTTATTACACTTAGAAGTAACTGAGACCGACAAAGATGCTTTCTGTGAAAATATTTTTAAAGCCCTAACAAATTTAAATGAATTTTAGAACTCGCTAGGTACTAGTTGTTTTTAATCTGAAACAGAAGAAAAACCTTTGTTTCCTCAACAGATTTCTCAAACCGAAAGTTCATTTGATTTGGAAAGTAATCTTGATAATAAAATAATATAGGCTTCTTCTTGTGTACAGCGAACCACTGACAGAAGCAGTATTGACAGCAAAAAATAATATAGGCTAAACTACTTTTCCTACTTAGTATTCTACACAGCTATAATATTATATATTGTACTATTACATAATATTTTTAATTCTGGAAACATTGTAGAGACTCTGTAATTTTTGTGCACTAAATAAAGCGTGGAACTACTCTCACTTTGTACATTTCGTGATAAATGCAATGCTATTACCGAATCATGTACCATTATTAATGTGAAAACGATCTGAGCGGTGGAATGAACTAGTATCAAACTTTTAAATTATTAACCTCCCTTCTTAAAACAATGGGTGCCAAAATGTATGTTGTAGAAGAGGGAACATAGTTGTGTGAGAATTTTTTCTTGGTTAAAATCCTTTCTAGAAAATGCTGCACTAATGAAAGGGGAAGCAGTACTAAAATTTTAACTCGTTAGGGATATTGACAACAAAATATAAACATAAATTGCAATTGTAAAATTATTAAGTGCCTGCAGCGGCTATCATCTACAGTTTGGCACTAATGACGCAGGACTAATGTTGTAGCAATGAAATATAGTTTGGTTCAGTGATTCTAATTAATTTCAAAACCAATCATATTTTCAATTGATAACGAGTGAAGAAATCAGGAGAAAATCATTCTTTCTTATGTATTGTTATGATAAATTTTGTGAAAGATATTTAAACCTCATAAACAGTGCATCCGGTTGTTCAAATGATAGAAGTAAAATCAGTTTTTTTAAAATGTCTACTTTTTATGAAAGTATTCAGTATTTTTTAACTATATTGGTCACAATAATGTAATTAATAATGGAACAGTTTATCTCTTCTAAAGGCAATCTAACTATTTGAGGATAGATTGATTTCATTATTTCGTCTTCATGATTATTTCCTGAGAGTAAATGTATCAATTTTAATATTTTTCCAATTTGGTTTTATTTTTAGCCATGCTTTATCATATCGAAACAATGTTTATCTTGCATTCCTTATATTCTTGTTCCATCTTTTGAAACCATGCCGTTCCGTCCAAAGGCATATTCATTCATTGCGTATTCTGTTGCATCTTTTTAGGTTCTTGCTTATTTTTGCAATGCCGTCGTTAATTTCGCAGTTTGATTGGCATAATCTGAAATCCTGATTACATAATTTGGCGGGTTTGGCATAATCTGAAAATCGCGCTATAAACAGGTAGTGGATCCATCTTAGTATCTTATGTATAATGAAGCTTGGCAGTTTTGACGCAATCGGAAAGTTACCAAGAAAACTCAAAGGACTTACAAATAAGCAATTACCCGTTTTTATTTATCCACCATAAATACTGTTTCGCATTCTCGAGTGCAGCTCAGATGTCGTCATCTGGTCATTTATAAGACTTGCTCAAAAATAGTGATTCTGTATCTTCAAAACGGAACGTAAATTTATTTAAATTAAATATGCATTTCAGGTTCAACCTATTCCCATGTAATTGCCAGGTTTTATGTAAGATATTTATTAATTTTTATTCTTTGTATGATTTCTATAAGTAATCATGGTTCTTTCTGTTGGTACAATTACTTCACTTTTGTTTCAATGATCTGCTTATCTCTAGACATGCTTACGAGGATTTTGATTAAAACTATTAATTTGATTAAATTTTTTTGTGAAATATCATTATGCAATTCATTTTCAGAAAATAACACACCAAAAATAATAAATGCATCGAGGTAAAGATTTTCAGTATGCTTTAATTTTTAAAATGCATATCGAAATGTATTCAAAATAGTGAAATTTATTTTTAAATAATATCGGAATATTTTTTTGAAACATATAGGAAAACAGTATACATGTATTATAATAATAATTATTCATAACTATGATAAAACTTTAACTATTAAGATGCATTAGAAAAATTCTTTGTTAGAACCATGTCCAGTACTGACGTAGTTCAAATAGGAAAGCAGAAAGCAGGAAATAAAGACTGTAAGAAAGTATTTTGAACTTAATGTATATACTACGGTATTTTGGATTCGACGTTTGTTAAGATTCAGAAACGGAAAATAAGAGTCCGAGTAACTCAAAGTTAAAATGAAGCCCGAGTTCGAATATTTGGGAAATAATTATTTTCAGACCATGAATAAATTGAAATTATTGGTTATGTATATTTAATGTCTGTCATGAACATAAAATATTTGAAGTCAAATATACTACACATTAATATATGCTTATGGTGTACATTTTTAATAATCACGGACTTCAAAATTATCATTTTGTATTAAGACTTAAATGTTCATAATAAAGAAAAGTTTCAAATTAGGATATAGGCGTTAAAAATTGCTCTAGTTTTCTTCCAGAAATTTCACTGAATGTGAATTTCTATAAAAGAAAATTCCTTTTATGTCCAAGTTATTTAATACCATGTTAATTTAAAATATTTGACAAACGACTTTTTATATAAGTACATTTTTGGAAACCACATTTTATTTTACATTTTATTACATCAAATAGATCAGAAAATTAATGGAATATCGAATACGATAATAAAAAAAGAAAAATAAGTGTTCAAAAGCTATTCTTTTGATTGAATTTTTTTTTTCTTCGTCGAAAAGAAAAGAAAAAAATTCATTTACTTGAATGACCAAATTTCCTTTTATTTGTAATGATTTTGCTTTAATTTTTGATTTAATATTGAAAACTATTTTCTTGATGATAAACTATTTTATATAAAAAAAAATTGTAATGATTACCTATCATGTTTTTTTAAAAACAGGACTTAATCCCAAAAATAGGCAGGCATGAATTTTTTTCAGATTTTCGTAATACAAACCTCAATTTCAGAATAAGCTGTTATTAAGTTCATTAGCCATAATTACTTATTGAATAGCCAATCGAAGTGCAAATGGACGCA
Organism: Argiope bruennichi; assembly: GCF_947563725.1. Lineage (NCBI taxonomy): Eukaryota > Metazoa > Arthropoda > Arachnida > Araneae > Araneidae > Argiope > Argiope bruennichi. The sequence continues at coordinate 67,805,148 of NC_079154.1, forward strand.
TGTGCACATTTGGTGAATAATAGATACGGCTGAGACTAATTCGAATCTTTAGTGCTCAATGGATTGAACGAGAATAATATTTTTGTGCTCAAAGAAATGCAAAAAGAAAGAGCAATTCTATCGAGTACAAGAGTGGATTTGTGACAGACTTCAGAGGTGAGCATCTTATAGTTTCCTGCAATGAGAAATTATATCTTCGAATGATTTGAAAATGGCGATTATTTCTATTTACAACTGGACGAAAAAATTGCTATAAAGAGTAAATTCGGATCAATATCTGTTCCTTTTAATGGCATCAAAAGATATATAAAAACCATTCTAAATTTATAATAGTAAACAGAATGCGATAGTAAAGAGGCAAACAAGCTTATTCTATCAAATATTCCATCGACTTTTGGTCCAGTTTATATAACAGAATTAATTAGATACAATTTTCCATTTAAGAACTGCACATACTAGATTTACACATAGGCATTTGTTGTTTGGGAAGCCCGCCTCTCGATGCATAGAATGCCAATGCCTAATGATAGTTCGGCACATTCTTATAGAGTGCCTACATTTTAATTAACGAATTCAATGTTTTCATTCTCACATTATTTTAAAAGAAAACCTTTATAAAGAGCATAATACTCATTTTTTTACCTTTTTAAAAATAAGTTTCTTCTATATTATATGAGCATTGTTCATTTTTTAATGTTTCAAAACCTATACAGCAGTTTTTATGCAAATCAGCAAATAGAATACTTGTAACATCGAACATAATTTTTAATTAACCTTTTAAAATATGATCATACGCCTTTTTATGAGCCATATTTTTGCATATACCTTATGGTTAGAATTATAATCTGCATAATTGGAAATAGTTTTAGCGTCAGTAAACTCCATCAAATTCAAACGCGGATCAGGTCAAGAATCATTATTTCCATGATATATAAAGCAATATCTTGCAGAAGAGCATAATATCTGGCAGTCCTTTGGGTTGATATTAGCCTTTGAACGAATCAGAATTAAGCATATTGCCAGAAGAATTCAAAGCATCCAATCATTGAATAATATCTTCAGCGATGTGAATTTAGATTCTTTTACAAGAATAAATGTAAATTATGTATTTAAAAAGAAGTTATAATGAATCATTTAGAACAAAAATTAATATCAGATTTTCTATTTTCGGAAAAACTTTGTAATTTAACAAATATATTAACCTTTAATGAAAAAAAAATGTTTATGTATTTATTTAGTCAGCTTTTTACCTTTTTACCAATTTTTGTAGATGCTAACAATTTTTACTTTCAATAAATGAATAAGTCGACTCTTAAAGAAAAAGTGATAATTTTTTCCCCTTGAAACGCCCTTCAAAATTAAATAGACTGGTCCTTCATTCTTCGTTTCATGATTTTTTTCAGCTACATTTAATTTTTTTTATCTTTTCAATCAAATTTACTTTTACTTAGTATGTTTGCTTTTACAAGCACTCAATATTTGCATTTATTAAATTTACTGCCAGAGAATTGCTTCCCTTTTATAAATTACGGTGCACTGAATAAACGGATTTACCCTAGCGAAGTTTCCCAGCCAGTTTTCAAAGTCAAAAGAAGCCAGTTTTTGAAGTTACAAGGTTTTTATCCCTTTAGATGACATTAATTTATTCTTACTTTATATATATTCTACTATTTGTTATTTATTTTTGTTTATACGTAATTAAAATCAATGCATTCCGTATATTTTATATATTATTGATTTAATAAGCGAATTATAAATTATTATGTACAGGATGTTTTAAAAATTCGTTTGTAAGCTTGAAAAGAAATTCGGGCACATAGAAACGTGCCATTTTTTTATAGAGCATATAGTCAAAAATGGCAACAGTTAAATTAAATTAAAGAAACGGATACTCTAGATAAAAAGTACAACACAGGCATAAAGATATACAAATTCGCAATAGCGCAACAACACTTTTGCGTAGATAATAAATCACAAGTCTGAAGTAGATAGCAGATACAATAGCAAACATTTTGCAATACCAACAATAACGCTTTTGAGTCTTAAAATAAATATTCAAAAGGCTCTTTCTACATTATGTGGTGAACGCTTCGTGTATTATTATGTTGCAATTATATTGCCAAAATATTTATTTCATAAAGTTATTAGATGCCTTTTTTCTAATACTTCACATAGCGGTCATTTTAGAGATATGATTGCAAATATTTATAGGATGAATATATCATCACAATCTAATTTATTGTAAGATATTCACCGATCTATAGGTGCTTTTATAAATTTAATAGTAAATTAATTAAAAGTAAGGATATTTAAAATAAAATCATACTTTTTGTTGCATAAAATATTAAAAAAAAGATTATTTTTATAATTCATAAGATACATTTAATGTAAATTCGTCAAAAAAGGTGAAAAATCGCAAATAATAAGTGAAGAAAAATGTATCCATATTTTCTGTTCCTTTAATTTAAAAAATAGTTGTTTGATTAGATTAACAATTAGTTTTCGATACATTATTTTAAGTCAAACATGAAAGTTTTTAAACCTTGTCAAATGTCTTTCGACGTGAAATGAAAAAGCACCTAAATCTCCAAACTTCCATGACAGATTATTAAAATTACGTTTCGTTACACAAATATAACACTCTTCAGGCCAATGTAGGCGGAGGATCTTAAATGGAATCTGATTTCGAAGCTCGCATCCTCTAGTTCTTAAATTACCACCACCCATAAGAACCATAAGAATAAATTTTCCCGGATTTTTTAAATTTTGGCAATTAATTAGATGAATGAAGCCAATTTATGCACATCCATGCTGTAATAAGTTGCTGCAAATACTGCATTAAAAAAAGTGTATTGATTCAATTTCTTTGGATATCAGATTAGGGTTATAATTGAATAAAAAATTATAAAAATTCTAAAATTAATAAAATAATGACAAAAAATAAATGGGAAAATAATAATAGAGATTAATTAAAAATAGTGATAAATAAATAAAAAAAATAATAATTCTTTTATTAAAATTGAAGTTTTGAGTAACATTAACAAATTTTATTAAAAGAGTATAAAGATTGATACTAATCTCTGACTTAGATTATTTCTCATATCGTGCCAGATTTTGTAATGATTATTTTCACGGATACTTAAAGGGTTTATAAAACGTATAGGAGAAATCAAAAATGCTACTTTTTAATATAGCATATATCTTTCAAAAAGATGGAAAAGTAACATTTTTGTTATAAATTTAGCTTTAGCATGTTTCAGACCATTTGAGCTTGTGACAATTTTTATAAAATAAAATTAATCTATATTCTCTTTATTAGTTTTCTGTAAAAAATAAATTTAAAAATGGTTATTTTAGAAAGCAACAATTAGTGTATACACTCTAAAAATTATATTTCCAGGGACTTTTATAGTTATTATTATTATTATTAACGTTACACAAAAATTTTGATATACTAAACATTGTATTTCAAAACACCTAGAAATTTGGAAAACAATAAAAAGAGAAATTTAATTACATCCTTCTAAAATGAACTTTTTATTTACACAATAAAAAACATACTTTACACGATATACAAACTTTATATAACACAACATATAAAATACACAAAATTTTTATAATCACAGTAAAAAATGATGTTTAAAGTCAGTCTTCTATAACGCTAAAATGTTACGATTTTTTTTTTCTCTGTATAAACACTTCTTATATCTCGGCGCAAATCTTATTAGAGCATTAGGGAAAAATCAAAACAATAACGAAGTTAATAGGTATATAGGTTACTTACTAGAAGCACCTGATGGCGCAACGAAATCCAAAATACATAGCACGAGAATGCCAAATGTCCGTATCCACATTCTTTCTAATCAATCAATCAATCAATGGAAACGAGATCTATTTGTTTTATCTGATTGCTTTCTTTCTTTGTTTTATTTTTTTCACTTCCACACCCTGGAGCGCGAGCCGAAAAATAACAATAAGATGGATTTGTGTATAATGGAGGAGTTAAAGAGTGAAAGTGATGCTATTTAAACCGCTCATCCGATGATGTGGGTGGTGGTGACCTACTGACCCATTGAGGAAGGCGTGGTGATCCTTTCATTTTCAACAACATTGAAAAGCAATGGAGGGGATGTTTGTTTTGATAGTTAGGCGCCTTTTGTTTTTTTTTGGTGATGCGGTTCCGCCAGGGTCGCCGTTCTTTGCCAGGGCGGGGTCCTCCCGAGGTCACCACCAGGGCGCCTAGGGCTGACCTTGCCAGGTAAAGAGCTTTTGAGGGTCAATAGCTTCTTTTTCTAGATGGTGGTTGGGAAACAGGTTGTTTGCTTCCCCATATGCAGTATTTATCTAATGGTGATAGGTATTACGATCAACGAAGGCCTTCGGATGTGAATCAATTCCGCTATTTTTATGAGTCACCCGGATGGATGTGAAATCGAGTGTGTTTCTCGTGTGTGACACTGAAGGTTTGTGGACAGATTCAAGGAAGAATACGCGTGACTGTTATTGGTATCCCGCTGGATATGTCAATGTTTATTATGTGTTAGTCTTAAATTTGCATCCAAAACGAGAGAATACCTTCAAACTTGGTATCTTGGCGTATATTAAAAAACAGATGACTTTTAATGTTGAAATTAAAAGAACTTTGAAGAAGGCTATCGCCAAATCTTTCGACAGTTCTAAAAAATACAGCTTTTGGAATGTGATAGACTATCATGCAAACAGCATTTCAAACCATTTTTATTGTTCAAAGACAGAAATTAGCTCACCATCTAACAATGTTCTCAAGCTATTAATGGCTAAGAACAACTTTTGCATAACTATTTTAGTCACACTCATCTTCAAACAAATTTTCGAATTTTAAGAGTTGGATCGGAATATCTTTTTTAAAAAAACTTTTCGAGAAAAATAGAAGAAATCTTTTCTTATTCATAATTTCAATAACTGGCCTTATGAATTGTCTTGCCGGTATCCTGGCATAGGGTTAGCGCGTCTTCCCCCTGATCTGGACGTCCTGGGTTCGAGTCCCGGTTTGGGCATGGTTGTTCTTCCGTTGTTCTATCTGTGAGATGTGTGAATGTGCCCTCCTGTAAAAAGGGGTTGTGCAAGCGAATGAGTGATGCGTGAGTAGCAAAGTCGTACTCTTGGCTCCAGTTGGAGCTCCTGAAAAACAAAAGACGCTACCCCACCGGCTTAAATCGCTGTCTTCGTAACAGCGGGCTTGACCGTGGCAAGTGCCATACGAAACAACAACATGAATTGTCTTCTTTTATATTTTTAACTCTCCTTACACACACGCACACGCACACGCACACGCACACGCACACGCACACGCACACGCACACGCACACGCACACGCACACACACACACACACACACACACACACACACACACACACACACACACACACACACACACGTATCCAACAGGTTGAGGAATCATTGTAATGGGCAAAAGAACTTTAAACTTTTCTTGCCTCATTCTGATCATACATATTCCAAATTTTTAACAGTATGTCAAGCTGTTAAATATAAGATAAAGCTAGATTTTTAACTACATCTGTACGGCTTTAAACGTGACATAGTTTAAATTCCAATGATGCAGCTTTAAGGGTACGATACTTAATTTTGAGTTATAAATATATTTCATTAAAATTAATTCGGAAACATTTAGCCCACATATCGCGGTAAAAGTGTGTCAACTAAATATTCCTTTCAATAATTTCATTCTTTCATGCCTCATGAACTTTTATACGCTTCTTTATATAAAAAGGCATCAAGCATACTGCGAATATAAATATAATTTTATAACTCTTTACTAAATCCTCTGAAAATAAATAGACCTGTTGGTGAGTAGATATATCAGAAGTAATGAATAACCTATATTATATTAATATTTAATGTAATAAATGTTATATTATATTAATGTTTTGTACAAATCATTAATACAAAATATTATATCAAATATAATATTTTGTATTAATGTTTTGTGTTAATCTAAATATGTTTATTTTAATTCCGAGAATAATGTAAGGTATTATTAACATGGACGCATTGATTTTTAACAATATTTTTAGCATTCAAGATTTTGACAATGGAAGCTTCGGCGTTTCACCGGCTCGAAAATTCTTATCTTGAATTTTCTTTAACTTGTAGAAATAAGGTTAACAGAATTTAATTACATTCGAAAATTGCACTATTTTGAATGAATTCTAATTGGCGGATGATGCTTTTCTATGTAGCATTGCATATTAAGTTAAATTTATTTTATACATTGAATTTTTAATTCTAGAAATTATAATTAAGTCATTGTTTGCAGTTTCTTAAAAGACGAAAATCATGCTAGTACATTTAAACATCCATATTCTCATTAATTTTGTTATGAATATCAAAATTAAAATACATCCTGAACTAAAACTTCTTTTATGATCGCAGTTAAGAGAAATTCAATAATTTTTCTTAAATCACGGAGATCGCAGAGACGGAATTTTACCGCTCTATTTAAATCATTAAAAATAAGACTTTTTTTCACCTATGGGAGTGGCTGTTATTGTCTTCCCTCATTAATAACAAACCATTACGAATAATACGATAAATTAATACTCTCCACAGGGTAATTAGTAATCCAAAATCAGTGATGCTGCGAAATGAGTACAGTTCTAATTCCTTGATGCAAGAAATTTCCCAGTAAAATTCTTCTGGCAGATAATTTGCAACTCTTCAGGAACAAGAATAAAAATTATTTTGGTGCACAATCTGTATCTGTGCACTTTCAGAAAATAAAAAAAAAATACTAAAACTGGATTTGTACCTGTACGTTCATATAAGTCAACAATCTTTCGGAGTAGCACTTATGTGTGTTTGTACACATAAAAATGCTCCTGAAAGAATATCTGTACCTGTCCACACATAGAAGCACAAAAATCTATTAATGCAACATCTGTATAAATTCAGATTAAGCAACTTCTGTAATCAGAAAAAAAGTTTCACAAAGGAGGAAAACACATTTAAAATTTAAGAGATTTTTTCCCTTTGTTTTTATATTCATTTGAAGAATTCAGTTGTATTTTTAAATCAGCTTTTTTTCTCCAAAGCACCACAAAAAATAGGTGGTTTGTTCTTATTCTTTTGCGTGTTTACTGTTTATTACATTTATACTAACCACCTTTGGCGACCTGTTTTTTCACTCGAAATATTTACTTTCTTGGCTGTTCAGTTATTAATATAGAATACATTTATTTACAATTTCAGTTTATTTCTGATAAAACAGAAGAATTGGGAATTCTATGGAATCCATTTATTATAGATTACTGTGTATGCAAATTTTAAAGTTTATAGACTCCAAAATAAAAAAAACAAGTGGAAACCCTACATTGGAGTTGACTTTTAGACATTTTTGTGAATTCTTAGCAACATTTTATCTCAATTTTAATACTGAAAAAAATGATCACGATTGAATGTACGAAATTAGTTTGAATTTCAATATAAAAATAAACACATTGTTAAATATTGTCCTTCAAGTTAAAAAGTATAAAATTAGAGAAAAAAATATAGTTTCTATTTAGCTGAAATTTTAATTAACTTTGGACTTAGAGACATTAACAGTGACATTTCACTTATTTTGAAGAACACGTGTGCCAAATTTCATAAAAAAATAATTAAAAAAAAACTTTGCAGATTTGTGTGAAAAGACATACAAACAAGCATTCACCTTTATAGATACAGATTCTTTTAATTCTTACGTTGTTTGCCGTATTCGGAATGATGCGGGTGTAAGTATAATTCGTTGTAGAATGTGGGTTCCTAATGAACACAAAGAAAGAGAAAGTAGAAAACGTAAAATGCTTTCAGATTTTTCTTGAAATTTCTTCAGTTCTAACAATTCCACCCATTTCTTGAACAAAGATCATTCCTAAGGTGGACTGGTAATTGCATCATGGACTAAGAAATGAATCGGACCCGAGTGAAAATTGTTTCTTGCTCCAGGTGAAGTAAAACACACCCAAACGTAAGAGAATCGATCCTTCAACCTTCACCCAAATAAAGACTAGAAGAATAAAACAGCATTGTTTTCGGGTGTGAGACAGAAAATGAAAAAGATTTTTAAACAAGTGTTTTAACAAATTTATTTTGGGATTTTTTAAAAAAAATATTTGAAAGATTTAAACTATGGTTAAGATTGAAAAAATCTCTTAAGTGACTTTTGCTGTCTAATTGAAGTTACATAAAAATTGAAGGACTTGCTATTGTTTTGGTGCTTGATATAGTCAATTAGATTTAATAAATCGTACAATGGTAATGTGGCAGAAGGCTATGTATTCGATTTTCAGTGCAATCCGTGTACACGCATCCTTGGTGAATGTCTTTCAGTAGGGGTAGAACAGTCTTCCGCTGGTGTGGTGTGGTGTGGGAACTTTGAAAAGAAGAGCTGTATCAGGAGTTGCTATTTAATATGGATTTAAAGATTTGTCTAAAATACCTCTAATGTTGTGTCAGAATGTGACTCTAATATAAATACTCACTATTATGTAACTAAGATAGATCAATGAATTAAATTTATAGTGTTTTAATCATCATAAGTGAAATTTATGAATCCTTCGTGTAATAATTCATTTTGATAGCCACTAAACATACCTTGTCAAAAGGATTTCAAAGTACATTCAAAAATACATTTTTTTAATGAATTGCTACCGGCAAAAGCTATATCTCATTTTACCGGTAAAAGTTATATCTCATTTAATCACTTAAGTTCTAAGTTTTTCAGTTCTGAATCCTAATTAAAACAAAACTATCATTTCCCATATTTGATTATTCAGAATCGACAGTCAATGAAAATATTTAGAACACAAATATTTTATTCGAATTTGAATATTTGAAGAAAAGCATTAAAGTTAAATTATAAACAATTAATTTAATGCTATTTTCCGAACTAGTAGAACCCTTATTTTAATACATTTTATTTTATCTTTATATTAACACACTCCGCAACATTTAAAATTATATTTAAATATTACAGAATCTATTTTTAATGAAAAATGTTAATCAATACAAAATATATTTTTAAAAAAATTTCAATTATAGATTCCTTATTGAAAAGTTAGTTTGTAGTATAATAGATCCACTATTAAAGGTACATTCTTCATAAAAATCCGCTCTTTGTTTTATTTATTTTAACAGTAGGTTATATATATTCGAAATTTTTAATATATATGAAAGAAAATAAAATAATAAGTTTCTGTAGTTAATTTTATAAAGTTAGCATAAAATATAATGTATTCAAAGTTTTTGATGTATAGATAATTTATAAGAATAATTGTAATTCTATTAAATAAAAAATTTGGTTATGGAACACTTTTGTTGTAATAGAAGTAAAGTAGAAGCTCCTGATACAACAGAAAAAGAAATCTTTATCCAATCGAATCATGTCGGATTAACGGTGCTGAAACGGAAATAATGTAGAATGACATCATTTAAAACTCGACAGCGCACACAAAACTTAGTAAGGGTTTAGTTGAAACAAAATTGAAAATGAATGGATAAAAATTAGAATGAAACTATAAAAAATATTCAGTTAAAAAAAGAATAGATTATTTTTTATATTATAAATGAATGATACCAGAAAATATATTTATAAAAATATATCCTTATAAAAACACCTATTACATTTTCCCGTTTCTTCCAATCCATAAAGTCACTGAAAGATACAATACGAAATTCTTTTCTAACAACTATTAAATTACCTATTCTTTGTTTTCATTCATTAGTAAACAATTTTGCCGTAATACATAGAATTCTAACCATGTCCACCATGTCTTCCCAAATTCCAGAAGTTTTCATGAAAGAGGTCGAATGAAGCTCTTTGCTGATCAATGCGCCTTTGTGGAACTTTGGAAGAACAGCTTAACAGAAGTCTGAATAAGCTACAATATGTAAAGGCAGGTTGTCTTACCGAAAGACTTTTAAGGGGGGGGGGGGTTAGTTCACATTTGAAATTTTGTGTGTTTCTCCTGAAGGAAGTTTTCCAACTGCAAACCGTCAGCTGCGAATAATTCATTGTTACAAAGAAAATCTTTCCAACCGTTTTTGAATAAATATTCTACAGAGCAAAACCAAAAGACTGAATGCATAACCTTCATCCGATTCCTATATTGAATCTCTGCTTTGCTATTTGTTAACTCTCTGATTAATGGTGTGCTACACAGAGATATAAAATGGAACAAAAAGTAATACCGAGTAAAGGAAAACAGATCACACGATTTCCTTACGAAAAAAAGGTTCTGATACGTTTGTGGTATAGTACTATGTGTAAGGAAAATACTCTATTCGTACAGTACTCGTATCATTTTATATGAAATAGGAAATATTCCACTGGTACAGTACTTGCCTCACTTTGAATTGAACAGAAAATATTCTGCTAGAGTAATATTTGTACCATCCTTTGTTAAAAGTTAGCATGCAGAAAGTTGTGTGTAATGAACTGCAAAATTTAGGTCATTCTTCAATATACTCTTTAAAACCTCTACTTTAAACTAAGAATCGTTCATTATGATAGAAAATGTGAAAAGCTTGAAAGATGACTCATTCGTTAATAGACAGTCAATGTATTGAAAATCATTCACTGAATTCCAGGAATAGATACGTCTAAATAAACTCTTTAGAAATGGCTCTTTGGAAAATGATTGCAACATCTCAGTATCCATTCACCCAGTTAGAAATATCATCTAATGAGCTATTCACAAAGTAGAAGCCCTTTATTAGCTCAATCAATGCACGTAGGAGGTTGGAATTTTCAACGAAGTTATGCAGTTCATTTAATTCTGAAAGTTTAGTTTTGTAGAAATTTTTATAAATTTAACCATTACTTTGAAAACTGCTCAAAGAAAATCAATTAAGCACATAAAAACAAAGAATTGATAAACAAAATGGATGAAATAAGTGAATGCTCGGATGTATGACCGTTTTTCTTCTATTAAAAATCTGAAATTCAATGAATGAATGATAAACAAACATGTGTATTGGGATTCTGAAGCAAAGTGTTTGATGACAATAACTGTATTCATTTTTACATTTTACTTTTGTAATTGTCGACAAACTCGAGATTTTGATGAATTTCTATACATTAGACCATTCGGAAATCTAAGAGTATATTTTTTGTATTAAACCAGTCTTCTTTAAATGAAACAAAAAAAAAAAAAAACAAAAAAAAAAACTTTAAGACAGAAAATGAAATTTGGTATGTGGTTTTTGCTTAAAATGTGTAGATTTTTTATAAAATTTTAAACGAAATCCATTTAAAGAAAGTATATCTGTTTGGGCCTTTTGATGGCAAATCAACATAAACTACAGCAAACTAAGAAACTAAAATTATCTTTTAAAAAAAGGAAAAGAAAAAAAGGTTAGAGTTCTCAATCTGTACATTTATAACTCAAAAACTCATGAATTCGATAAATAAAATTCAGAATATGAACTTGCAATGAAAATTTGTATTTCTGAGTTGAATTTGGTTTCAACTAGTCTATTAAAAAAGTACAAAATGTATTAGGTAATTAGGATAATTGGGAACGAACTTTTCAGACTTTGTCATTTTCCTTGACTTCAAAGAAAACCACGTGGGAAAAAAATTATAATTTATATTAGTGCATGATCATGCTACAATGATTATACAATGATTTCCCTTAAATTTATTAGTTAACTAACCTCAATTACAACGCCATTTGCATTTACCACATTATTTTTCCAATTACCCCAGAAGCTATGGTGATTGGGAATGCTTGTTTTGGATTTCTGATCATAATAAACTGATTTGAAGAAAATATGTTTGAAATGAGAAGAAATTATTGCTTGTTATCTCAGAATTTATTTTATCTGCTTTTCCAATTACTTGAAAGTACCGTTTTTTTAATTATTTTTCTATCTAAATAAGTCCTATTTTATGGAATATCTTATATCATAACTATCATAATTGTTTAATAAATTCCATTTGGAGTAATTTATAATAGTTCTATGAACAAATTTGTCAAGAAAAATTAAAAAATTAAATATTTATAAAAACAAAAATATAGCATCAGAAGGGAATATCTAAGACTTAGTAACGCATTTTAAAGTGAACAAGATACAATAATTGAATTTAGTAGTAAAAAATACAGCTTTTATTTCAATTAGAACATTTACTTATTTAATTCACAGAAATAAACTATGATTTAGCGAAACTGAGGCTATTAAAACCCAAGATTTTCAGCCAATCACAGTCAACTACATCAATTTACCAAACTTACGAATAACTAATCTACATTACGAATAATAATCGAATTATGGTACCTTCGACATGATCGCTCAAAATATGTATATTTCTTGAAAAATCAATTATGTAAATCATCCATGGGATTAATTCCTTCATCTTCACAACCTCCACTTTTTATTGAAAGGTGTCCAGATCGGTATCTTCAGATTCTTTTCTGGGATCACTTCTTTTTCCTCTTCTTGATGTCAGTTTTCTTGCTTTCTTTCCTACTTGTAGTCAAAAATAAAATCGTTTTTAATAACTAACTTTCATTCATGGAAGGCATGGAAAATTACAAGGTATATTCTTTAAAACCAGTTGTTAATTAGACATAAAATAATGAACATTATTGGAGGGACTGGGGACTAATGCTTTATATTTAATATCACTTCCTATTACTTCATAAATTATTCCAAATACACGAAAAATACAGTTTTTCATTATAAAAGCCTTTTTAATTATACCAGTATGAAAATTGACTGCTTGAAGTCCTAAAATTACTTGAATTTTGGATGTATTTCTTGCATTATCTAGATAACACTTATAGGCTGACATAGTATTTTTAAATTGCTTTTTGTGACATAAATCATGAAAAAAATGTTATAAAACATTTTACAGAGCAAATGATTGGATCTAAAACTACCAAATTTGACTAGTAGGTATTCCTTGTGAAGCGCGTTCTTTCAAAGAAAGGTATTTTCAAACTTTTATTGATACTAACTTCCTTAGACTGTTAAATGATTAATATTGAATGCATTTAAAAAAATTATCTTGTTTTGTATGTCTGAAAAATATACAAGGGGTGCTCAAATGGAAAGGTAGGAAACGACACTGTGGATATAAATGAAAACTTTATTCAAAGTATAGATCATAGACCTAAGCACAACGATCCCATTGATTAACGAGCCGAAGGATTCCTTGTTCCCAGAATTCCTGTGGCCGTGACGAGACTCAGACCTTCACAGCGTCCTTCAGTTCGCCGTCCGAGTTGAAGCACATCGCTTTCAGATTTTTTTTTCAGGGGACCAAATACATGAAAATCGCAGGGCGATATGTCCAGGCTGTAGGGCGGATGGTCGAGCTGCTCTCACTTGAACTTGACCACTTCCACGTGTGTGATCCTGGAGACATGTGGACGCGTGTTGTTATGGAGCATAATCGCACCGTGAGAAGCTCCGGTCTTTTGTTCTTAATGGACCTGCGTAGTCTTCGGAGTGTCTCACAGTACGCATCGGACTGAATGGTTCCGAAAAAACATCTGAAAGGGAAGCGCTTCAACTCGGACTGCGAACTCAAAGACGCAGAGAAGGACTGAGTCTCGTCATGGCCACAGGAATTCTGGGAACAAGGAATCCTTCGGCTCGTTAATCAATGGGATCGTTGCGCTCAGGCCTATGGTGTATACTTTGAATAAAGTCTTCATTTATATCCACAGTGTCGTTTCGTACCTTTTCATTTGAGCACCCCTTGTAAATTGAAGTGAATCAGTCTACTACAAATTAACAAGTGTATATATAATGAAATAAAAGCGAAAGTGAAAATCTTGTTACAGAATTGATGATTGGCAAAAGCACACAGCTGAATGTTTTGATGGATGAATTTGAATTCCATCATATTATTTGAAACATCGTTACAGATAATACATTGAAAACATTATTAAAGTTTGGAGGAGGAATTGCAAGAAAATGAAACCGATATCCTTAAAAATATAATTTTTTGAATATTAGGTTAATTCGAAAACTATTTTTGTAAGATAATTGTTTTGTAAAATACGAACATAAGTTTCTGTAGACATGTCATAATGATAACTTATCTGACGACACTTAAGTCTATTTTTGCGTTTGATTAAACTAACTGCCAACAATCTATTTAATTTCTTCTTTCCTCTGAATGAATCTGCTTTTTTGTGTTCAGATGAATCATCTCCGGAACATTTCTAATAACATTTTGTAGCTTCTTTGATAAACCTAAGCGGAGCTTTCAGTTCAATGCTACTGTTTGATTCGAATGATGGTTTCTTTACGTTTGACTGCTGCTATTAGAAAATAAGCGATAAGAACGATTTCTGCGCCACGTACATTAACATTATATATATAGAGAGATATAGATGAATAGATTTTTTAATGAAAAATTAACGTCAATTTTAACGTTTCCTCGGAATAACTACAGAGTATTTCATTGCACAAAAATCATATTCACACCACATCAAAAACTAAAAAGTAAACTTTCTAATAATAACAATTTTGTTTCTAAACAGTTTTTCTTCCGAAATGTAATTTATTTTTGAAAATAATTTTAGGAATAGTTAATAAAAAAAACTTTTGAGTTAGTTTTTGGATTTGTACTCACACGCATTGCGGCGATAATACGAAATACATTAATTTACATCACATAATCGCTGTAACGTACATAAGAGTAAATTTTAAAAATAAGGTGAATCAAGCCTAAAACATCATCATACTGCCATATATCGAAAATCCTTGATTCTTTCTGAGTTTTTTTCGGGAAATGGAAACCTGGCGTATAATTTAAATGCATTTTGAATTTTTCCTGCTTTATTTTTCCCCCTGTTTATTGCGCTAACCTAGCAAATCAACACACATACAAAAGGAGTCCAAGATGGACAGGAGAAAAAAGAAACGGTAAGCATATGAGTAATAAGACTTCCTGCTGACGTAAGTTCTCCCTCAGTCTGAAAAGTAATTACTGTTACAAAGAGATGACATCCATCTTATAAACCTTAAAAGTTCTCTCTTGTTTCTTTATACGTCGCATTTCCTTGTTTAAAACAATGCATTTCCCCTGTAATTAACTTATTCGTATTAAATGACGAAAGAAAATACAAAAAAGTTTTAACTCATTATATTCCTTTTAATATAATTTGTTGTCCATTAGTCCCCTCATTAAGATTTTTCTGTAAAAGAAATTAAGGATTTAAGGCAAAAGAGTTTGTTGTGGTCTTAATTAGGTGCTGTATTCCACGTAATTGTGAGTATAATGAATATGTAAAAAAGCTTTAAATCAGATTATTTAATTTGTTCATTTTACTAAACTCTTATTACATCATCTCTAAACTCTTATTACGTAATGAAGAAATACTTTGAGAAAGATTTTTTAAGTGCATATTTACCTTTAATTTGCGTTAAAATTAATTTAATTTGTAATGAGTGGAGAAAGTTGGTAATCTAGGTTAAACTGTTTTCAGATTTAGTGAAATTGTGATTAAAAGGCAAAATGCAGGAAAACAAGGCACAGATTATCAAAATATGAGTTTTTTTTAACCACTTAACAACCGATTTTCCCGTGCGTCACATGTGCATAGAATGTGAATTATACTTTTAAACTTATAAGCTACAATGAACTTATTCATATGTGCTATAATTCCATACAAAGACTATATGGTATTCATAAATATCACTGTCGCTTTATGGACTCTTAGTTCAATAAAATAACGATATTTATTAAAATAGCCTTATTAGTTTGTTGAGATAATTTAGCAGATATGAATTTAAAATTTTTTTCGGGATAAACACACAAAAAATATTCTACTCATGTAATTTAATTGCCAATTTGCAATTTTTCTCCAATTTAAGAAAAAAAAAAGAACTAAAAAACTATATTTCATAGACATCGCTTTACCTAGTTGTATACAATTCCAGATTTCTTAGTAAAATAGGTTCTTTAATTTGCTTTCTTCTTTCGCAATCAAGTTTAGCATTTTGGCAGTTTTTTAAATGTTATTTGTGAAGCCATCAGTTAACACAATGATTTCTAGTTAATTAAAAAGCTTGCTGGTGAAATAAAAGGAGATAATATAAAATTTATGCTGGGATGAAAAAGTCAACTGTGTTTAAAAATCTGATATCAAAGGCAGAATTTATCCTCCATAGGTTTAACTGGTAGATTTAATCTGTAATGTAAGAACAATCAGTTTAATTATACATTCTAAAATGAGTGAATAGTGGATTTTTAAAAATTTATTTTTTAATTTCGGATTTTCAATTATGTAAAGAGTGTCTCTAAATTAACTCAACATTTGAATTTGCCACTATTTGTGCAGTAAAGTGTGGGCAACCCTGTTTAAAAACCATTTGAGAGTTTGAAGTTTAGGATTAGCAAGAATGTAACTTACACTATCGAACAACGTGTTAACGCAAGATTTGAATTAAATAAGAAACACAGTTTTTTTCTTTAGTTGCTATATTTTTATTGAATCGCAAAGTGCACTGGGTAGAGTTATGTATGGAATAACACATAGAGCAAATGCTGGCACGTACGCATTCTTTTGTCGAAATTTTCCATGACTATTTTGGCATAAATGTGACTTAATTTCGTTGATGAAGAATTGTGAGCTTGTTGGCATAGACGTTTGACTTCAAATAACCCCATAAAAGGAAATACAATAGTGTTAAATCACGCGATCTAGGGGGTCCATTCTTAAATTTTCGAGCTGTGACCGCCAGACTTTCAATACTTTTGAAATATTTTTCATAAATTAAAAAAAAATTCTATCGTGTAACTCTCCATTTTCACTAATTCTAAACTATCAGCTGTTAAATGGGTTTTTTAACAGGATTGCTAACACGTTATTTGCACGAATGGTGGCCAATTTAAATTTTGAGTTAAGTTTTAGCACACTCTTTATAAGTAAAAGTTGCAAAAGGTTAAAAAAGTTCGATGGAGGCAGGGATCAATAGATTCTTTTTTTTTTATTGCATAATTGCAAATATTTTTAATGCATAAAGATGAATCGAACATTCCAGGAAATTCATAAGAATGATGAAATTTGTTCAATACAAATCACAATTATTTTTTAAATAATTTTTGTTTACTAGCATTCAGAATCATTGACATTTATTGTCTCTAAAATCCAATTTCCAACTCCGAATTGCTTTTATGAATTTGTATTGAACCAATTTCTCAATGAATTTATTCAAACAAATTATTCAATTGAGAAAGTTTAATTGAATAGTACCAAAATACAACTATTTTGGATTACATGTTAAAAGCAAATTTTTAAAGAAAAATATAAAAGAAGAATCAAATGTAAACAGTATCAAGTTTTTCACTAAATGGCTGATATTTAATTTTAAATAGGAGCTACATAATATATCATATGGACTAAAATATGGACTAAAATAAAGCTTCTTAAATGACTTAAAATCATATTTAATATTAAAAAATATTAAAGGAGGCTTAAACCTCATTCGAACTGTCTTAGTATGTTAATGTGCATTAGGCTGGATTCATTTATTCCCGTTTTTCATTCTATTTTTAAGGTATTCTCTTAATTATATAGCAGCGACAACGTACACACAGAAATATATATTTAATATCATTCTGATGCATGTGAGGATAAATTCAGTAATAAAAGTGATCACAACTTATTGTTTTAAAATGCAATACAAATATTTTGTAAAAATATTAAAATTTGTAAAATATTGTACAGTATTAACATTGCTATATAGGTAGTTTTCTTTTTAATTTAAAAATAGTATTAAAAAATTTTTGTACAGTAATATGCTTTAAAGTTACTGAGTCCAAAATTTTTATTATTTTTTAAGTAAAAAGAGCAATAAAGATTTTTGGAAACCTTTAATAGGCATAACTTGCTATCAAAAGAGCTGCTTTACCAACTTTGATGCTATAGCTCCAATAACCTGCCCTATAGAACGTTTCGCCGTGAATGCCACATCGCGCATATCGGAATTAATTAGCAGTATGACGGCCTATAAAGATCCTCATATTAAAGCAAATAATTCAACAGTGCATATGACTTTTATTTTTTTTACATTCTCATGTATGAAGAGAAAAGACTAATCTTTAAAAAATCTTACTTCAAGATTTTGACGAATCTCCGCGTTTCTGACCTCCTTGGTCCGGAAAACATATTTTTTTAAGCCATGTTTGTCTTTCGCTCTGTCTGCGGCGGTTTGGTATGGGCGAGGATAGAACCGGGGACCTTGTGGTTCGCAGCCGAGTAACATGACCACAATACAAAAGCCAGTGTTCGTGTAGCGTAGCTGTTAACTGGCTTATAAGCTTTCACCACAGACTCTCCCTCCAGTGAGTCGGAGTTGAGACGATGGCTGTTGAGTGGTGATGTATTTAGCTGTTGAATCTAATGTGCCTGTACCCATTTGAGTAGCGCCAAGCGTTATGACGAGTGTGTGAGGGTGAGTGGTTGCTGTTGCGTCAAGTGAGTCTGACGACTTTGGGTTGCTATGGGCAGATGGCGCCACATGTCTATGAACAGGATGGATAATTCAGAAAACGCTTTAAATAAGACCTATGACCACTGGTATATGATTTTTTACACCAAATTTATATCTTATAAAATTTTTAACGAAATCCGTTCAGAGGAAATCTATCTGTCCGAATATAAATTAACACGATAAATACAAAACGAAAACAATATGGATAAAATCTTATGAACAGATTTAACATTTAAAGTTTAGGCATCTATCAGACTCGGAAAGATTTCCTTTGGGAGTGGTTTAGTTTAGTTTAGTTATATTAACTTCCCGTTTAAAGCAACACTAGGGCTATTTTGGTACGGACCTCTTAATTTCGAACCGCGGTCAGATGACGAAGACGACACCTGAGCTGGCACCCCTCTCTCCACACCCCACCAATGGGAGGCCTTTGGGAGTGAATTATCTGTTGGACTGCATTTTCATTAGCCTGTAAACAAGCGAATTCAAAAACGCAGTGACCTAAATATGTGAAATTTGCTATGTGATCTTGTGACAACAGTTGCAGTTCTTTGTCAAATTGTGGGTTCAATCGCTTCAAAATGAATATTCGATTATTATGTATTAACGTATGCCAGGAATCAATTGCCAAAGATCACATGAAAATGGACAATTTTGTAAATATTATCCAAGAGTGGCACTCAGTTAATAGTGCATAAGTACATTTATTAGAAAACATTAAAAAGTTTCGAGGTGACTAATCCTTCTAGTTTCGTGCATGTTTGACTTAATATGAAACAAATATTTGCATATTCAAAATCTTTCACAATTTCTACTGGCCAGACCACAGATCTGATATCAATAAATTAATTATAAATCGGAACTTAAAAACTTGGAATATTTAGACAACTACATTTCCAACATATTGAATTATCATAACTTCTGGTATTGGTATCCTTCAATGTTCTTAGGAAATTGTCTGTTTTGACTTCTCTATTTCTCAAACCAGACAAATGAGACAAATTCCTAGATGCCAGTTTTAAAATTCTGCTTCAATATTATTAAAGGTATTCTACAATTTTAACAGAAAATGATCACAGAAAATGTGCTTATCTGTTGCGATCATTTTAAGTATGATGGAGTTATTATAGGTTTGTTTGTTTTTTTATCTCCGAAATATAGAGCTAAAGAAATTTGAATGTTTCAAATAAATGGAAATTTTAAGTACTGGATGGAAATGGTGGACATTTCAAGATTTGATTACGTTGCATAAAACGTTATAAATGTCATCTCGGATGCTACTGAAGCTAATTCAAAACACATTAAATATGCAAAAAAAAAAAAAAAATCCCACGTTGAAAATTTTTTACATATGAATAGGGGACATATTATACTATATTAATATAACTTCTGTATATTAATATAACTTCTGTATATTAATATAACTTCTGTATTATAAGAAATGCAAAAGATATTTTTTGGAGTATCGAAGGAAGTATAGATTCATTTTTAATATAAGAATATAAGGCTATAAATAAATATCTCGAACATTTTATATCACGAATTTAAATATCACGAACGAATTTAAATGTTCACAAATTTTATTTCATAAACATAAGGCTATAAATAAATATCACAAAACTTTGGAGACTGTAAAAATCACTTTTAAACAATATCTTCATGGTTTGAAAGAATGATTTTATACTGTTGTAATTTTTGTGTGATTATTTGAATTACAAAAATTGATTATTGTCCTAATATTTATTTTCTGTGGAAATAAAATCCATGTCATATATATCACAATATCTTATTATCTAGACATAATTATTCATTCATGCAATTTAATGATTTAATTAGAAAAAAATTTATTACCTTCTTCCAAAAATATAGTATGCATTCTAAAACTATTAAAGAGTAGCAAATAAAATAAATAATTAACTAATCATGTAATTTTATCCTAGAGAAGGCAAAATCCCACTTCAGTTGTAATTACTTTATATTTTAAATAATGTTTATGCATATAATGCCGTTAATTTATTCCATTTAACAAATACAGCAATTCTTGTGAATAAATTTGGTGAAAATTATTCTAAAATGTAGACTATATTTTAGGACATAGAGATTATTAATTTTAAATATGCAAAAAAAAAAAAAAAAAAAAAAAAAAATCCCACGTTGAAAATTTTTTACATATGAATAGGGGACATATTATGAAAAGCATTATTTTGAATAGAATATTACCAAGTTTTCTTGAAGTTCTATATGCTAGAGTTTGCAACCTGATTTACCTTGAGGTGTCATTGTCTGAGATATGAATGAGGTTTCCCGTATGCATAGTTATTATTCGTTATTCAAAGAACTACTGCGGTTAAATATGCACTTATTAACCTGGTTTCGGTGTGGTTTTCCAGATGCCCGGAAACCTAAACTGTCCAGAGACTGGAAACAAGGAAAATGGAATGCGCAAAAGATTCGGTACAAAGAGATAATTAATTCAGAGAACGTCGTATTTCATAGAAAAAAGGAGAGATTAGAGTCACATCATTTACCATAGAAGGAATTCACGCATTAAATTAAAAAAAAATCTCCTTTTTTATGTAAAAAAACATTATATTGTTTATTCACGTCAAAGAATCGAAGCAATTATATGGTATATAGTATACCAATATTGTGTAATAATAATGAACTTATATTATGTATAATAAATCCCAAATGTGGGTCTTCTTTGGAATATCAAACATTTCAATTTAGTAATTCTATGTCTATTAAAATTCGCTGCAACTACTAATAAATTTGTGCATCATTAATGTATAAAAATAATATTTAGAAAGCAATGTTGAAAACAAGTGATAAGTTATGCTGTCATTCAAAATAATGGCTTAAAACAACAGAAAATCTGACATAGGCATTCAATTTAAAAAGTATTCGAAAAAATTATCAAAAATTCTTATTCTTATTTATAACAATGGTTAATGTCGTTGCGAAGCGTGAATGTATAAATCCAATCATTAAAACAAAGAAAAATATTGTAAAAGTAACAAAATAAAAATAGTTTTAATGTTTATTAAAATAAGAGAATTTTTTTTCTCTGAAACAAAAGTAGTATCGGAAATATATATTTTTAATTTTTTATGTTAAGTATAAGCAAGTTTTGTATAATAATATGTATGGTAATATGTATAATAATATAATCTAAAAGATCAATGCATAGAAGATTTTGTAGTTCTAAATCTGCCCTATGCAACCTTCTGATAGATTTTTAATTATATATATATAGCGCCAGACATGTAAGTTGTTAATAATATACCAGTATAATAAATAATAATTAAATAAAATAATAATAAATAAATAAAAAATAATCCATTTTATATAAACCAAATTGGTTTGGTCTCCTGGAAACTTTCTCGCATACACTTTAATAAATTCTTTTATCCTAGGTCGCCGCAAAAAATTGTGGACCTTTGGTAAGGCCACGAATACTTTGCATGACATGGATGAATGATAGGTATGATCTTTGGTATGAATCTATAATGATAATATGCTCGCCTTTTTCAGGTATCTTTTTGTTGACCGATTGAAATCAAAATTAAAAACGAAATTACAGTTGTTATCAGTTGAGAAACATGAGCCCTCACATTTATGAATTATAACATTTACATACCTGAAAGAGTGCAACTCTTTGACAAATTCGATTCAAAATTTAATATTTATATTTTAGATGCTAAACCTGTGTATCAAATGTTATCTACCCAGCTCTTCGTGCTTTGTAGTTATCGAGTTTTCTTGTTCTCGACTAGGAAGAGAGATAAACGTCCTTTGCATGGATTTCGTTCATAATGCGATGGAAATCTACTTATTTGGTCGTAAGTCCATAAATCAAATTTGAGCTGTCTAACTCAAAGCGCTTTTGAGTTACAACTGACAGACAAGAAAGAGAGAGACAATGTGTTTTTTAAACTAAGGAGATCTGAAACGCGGTGATAGGTCAAATTTTCGAGTTCAATTTTTTTTTTTTATGATTACAGTATTTCCTCTATATTTTGTAAACTAGAATGTAAAAGTACGAGTTAAAAATGCAGCATATGGGTCATTAATTAAAGCCTTTTGCCAAATTTTAAATGATCTGCGAATGGCAAAATGTGTTGTACAAAAAATTTGATCACTTTTGCTAAATAATGTAACGAAAGATAGCCCCATTTATTTATTTTTTAATTAAGTGAATAACATTAAGGAAAAAGAGTTATATCAATTACGTAAACTATGGAAAGTGATGACAAATTATTCTGATGAATGTCATCTTTCGAAACAAAAACTAAATTTAGTTTTAATCAAATAAATGCACGTTCCTTTTTTTTGTTTCAGAAGTTGGAAAAGCAGATTTAAAACCTTTGCTTATTCTAGAAAGTGGTGTTATTTCACAAGACATCGCAGCATCGCAATCACATAGTAATCTGATTGCGATGTAATTATGCATGCCATCTGAGAACTAATTCCGTGTTGTTTTGCGCATTACTGTGCGTAAAATAACATCCATCATGCATTGCGTCAAGACTATAAATAGAAAAGTTTTTTCATACTTACGCACTAATGGTTGATTGAAATGCCACTAGAAATTGCATTTGCTTTGAATTGAAATTTATCATAAGATTTATTAAATCATTTAATATTAATGCATAATTTTTTCAAAGCAACGTATTAACATGCATTTTTATTTTCAAAAGTTCTTTGCACAAAATTGTTTGGTTGAGCCCTTCGGCACTCACTTTCATTTAAGTGCATACAGTACTAGCAAAAAAAAAAAAATCTAAAAGCAATTTAAACTGAATCTAATCCTCTTTTACATTTTCAAAGTAAATAGCTTAGTAATATTTTTAAAAAAAGAAATGAAAAATGAAAGAATCAGAAGTCTTAATATGCGACGTTAAAAAAAAAGTGGACCTCTCCCAGCACACCATATTAGAAAGATAGCAATTTTCATAACATTATTTCCTTTTAATTAAAAACAACTTACTTTTTAGATCTTTCTCCCCTTATATCAATGGCAAACGATTTCTCCACGAGCAATTATCTAAAAAAATGTTTAATAAGCTTCTTTCTTTCTTTCCTTTCCAAGTCATGCTTAAAAAAAAAATTCAGAACTAAGTGATGAAGCAGGTCTTGTTTGAATAGAACGACAAAAAATAGAATAAATTAAGCAGCATTTGTTGAAATAATGATTTATTAAGTAAATAAAGCTTTGTGAAATGTTTGCTATTAAGGTGCTTACACAACTTCTTTAATTTGGAAATTTTATGGATAATAGAGCCTTGGGAGTTTCTTTTTAAATTCGTTAATGTAATAAATATTAATAAATTAAAAAAATCAGTCAAGTTTTTCACATGAAAATTGATTCCTAAGGTTTTGTAATTTTTTGTTTCAGTCATCATTTATACATGTTTCGAAATGGCTGGGGAAATATAAAGTGTAATGTGAGGATTCTTAAATCATTTGAGATACTTTCCTATAAAATTCCCGGGAAACGAGAGTATAAATAAGTAACGCTCGTAATTTTGAAAATAATAAAAAAATGAAATGAATGATAATATGAAATGGAAATAAAAGTATTTATTACTTCACTACTTACTAACTTCCATTCACATTGAAGAATTTGAACCAGCACGGGATCGGTTTGAATATCTAAATTTTCTAAAGAACCGTCGGTCTATATGAAATCTTTGTAAGAGTTTAACTTCTGATAGGTAGTAATGTTTTCATGGATGCTAAATTTGCACACATAAACATTTGAGTGTAAAAAGTTCGGATTGTATGGTGGGTGCTCCGAAATGTTTCCAATCGAATCTTTACAATTTTGCACAAATAGGGGGATAGTGGAGCTGAACGAGAGAAAATAAAAATTAACCCTTTAAAAGGCCATTTTTTTCTAGTCATCGTATAGTAAAAAACTGTTAGGAATGAGACTGGCTTAAGGAAAGTGATTCATTTAACTTATCAGATAAATTTAATTTGATTAATTAATTTATTGTGTTAATTATTAATTAACAAATCAAGACACACCATTTTGTGCGAGAAAAGGAGCTGAAGAAAGTTTTTGTCTTATTGAAAAATTTGTCAGAACTTAAGCCAATCTACATAATTTCACCCAAAGATTGATGAATTTGGTGGAAGCATACTTCCCATGGCCTTATAAAAGGTTAATAAAAAATAATTAAATTAAATTATGCTTTTTATTACATTAAGAGTGTATTGTTATAAATGCTTTTAGAAATTTATTTGTATTTCACAAGTTGCTATAGTAAACACTAGATAAATAATTCATAAAATTGTAAGAATCTTAAGTATTACCTCAATCAGAAATTCCACGAGAATTTTCTTAACAAAACTTTATTTTACATAAAATCTACATTGAATGGTATTATAGAAAACTGTTTTTGCTAAGTATCTGGAATAAATTATTTTTCATTATTTTTCCATGATTCGAAATGTAAATATTTAAATATTTTCAGAAACTTAATTAAATGTTTTTATAAACTATAAGGAGTGAAAAATTTTAAAAATCGGGTATTTTATTAATATAATCTCTTCTATTTAATTTTTGTTAAATTTGTTCTTTTATTGTATAATAATACCAAGATTAAAAAAAAATTCAATTAGTAGTTATTTTTTTAATGGTATTGGGTAAAGATTAGAAGAAAGATTTAGTCATTCTAAAAGTTTCGAAATTCTACAAATTAAACATGTAATCTTTCAATTAGCAGTATTTTCTTTTTTATACGGATAGGGAAAAAATTTTAAAAAATCTATGTTACGTCATTATTAAGAAGCAGTAATTTTAAGACTAACAAAGGGATTTGGTTGGAGAAAAATAAGTAAGAAAAATTGTGAATAATATTAAACCCTGACAAAAAAAATAATTAATGTAAAACAAGAAGTAATTTTTCATAATTTTAGTAGATAAGAGGGTTTAACCATTTTTTCTAATAACCAGTATAATTTGTTTTGCTTTGTCTTAATTTATTGCGTTAACATAATTAAATAAAGAAGAATTAAACGTTTATGATTCCCTCACTTTTTAAGTACTAAATGATTTTGATGAAGAAACTTGTGAATTGTTCATGAATGAATCCAAATGCACGAAACCATATTAAATATTTATAATTATCTCAGTAATATTAATCACTTTTTATGTTGAAAAAGTTAAATATTCTATTTCATTTATCATTTTAAAATGCTTTGTGCTTGACAAAGTTTTCTAAAAGGATCCTTTCCGTGCTCAGGCAATGTTATGAAGTAATTTACAAAGCATAGTCTCAAATATTGACAAAATATATTCATTTCTATACAAAGGGGTCACATGGTCCAAATATGGGATCTCTATTTTCAGATAAGAAATAATAAGGTAGGTAAAAATAGATTAAAATCGAAAATGTAAAATTAAATGTATAAAATAATCGAAATTTTAGGACGTAATATGGGACAAAATACTGTGAATAAATGCATAAAATCCTATTCATGATTATATGCTTTAAATAAAGAAAAAAGAATACCATGTATTGCTGTTCATGGTGCTAAAGACCGAATATCAAACATTAAATTCGATAAAATTCATTATTTGGGATCTTTAATATCACCTACTCATAAAAAAATTGTCAGCGTCATCATATTTTATATCATCAACGACTTGGAATCCGTTGACAATATGATGAGCTACCAGCAAATGAATTTCAAACAAATTTAATTTATGATATGCAACCTTTGAATTCTGTAATGAGACTATTATTTTCGATAGATTATAAGTGCATCAACTCTTTTTGAAAGAGAATTCGGTGAATTAGTATTAAATATCTGAACTCTCTAAAAGAAGGAACTTAGATAGTAAGAGATATATAGAATTCATTCAAATAGGTGTTATGCTTACCACATCCAATTAGAAATTGAGTTGCCTTACAAGTAAGAACAAAATGATTTGTTTTAAAATGATAAAGAATGAAGAAACCATTTCAGATGATGAAGCCTTTTGGGATATTTGACATAAATAATTTCAGTCAAATACAACCTTTCCCTCAAAAACATCTTTATAATAGGAGTTGTTTATAATAAATGGAGTTCCTAATGAGTGACTTATACTTCTGATTTCATTTAGAAATCTTATTTCATTCCAAAAGTAAAAAATTTTATTTCCACAAAACTCTTTCATTAATATCTTTCAAACAATTCTTCCACGAAATATCCATAAATTCACCTTTAGGCGTATGATTTCCTGTGCAAAGAATAATTTTAATATCTTCACAAATTTTCTTTTGTCATCAGTTATTTTGAAATGCATTCTTTTATCTATACTTTCTAGTTTTACTGCGGGCTTTATAAAGCCCTCGACTCCATTTCTACCAGTAGAGATCCTTCTATTCTCACAAAGAACTGCTCATTAACGAGGGGCATTCAGCATTTGAAAAGGAATGAAGATCTAATAATTGCTTTCATTTCTGCGAAAATGCATCTGGACGAGATTCCTTTTTCGTTCATTGTCCGATAGGAGTTTTGGTATGCTATTTTTTTCACGAAGGAGAAAGCTCCTGAAGGTGTAGAAATTGATTATTGCTATCAAATCATAAGTCACTGTATTCAGAGATGAAAGGGAACTTGGATTTTATATGCATTAATTTATTGATTGTCTTTATGTAGACTGAAACAGTATCCATCTTCAAAAATAGACACAGTTCTATTCTTAAAGCACAATGGCTTTAATTCAGAAATTTCTTTAATTTTATAAAATAAGTCATAACAAGAAATAGAATAGATTTACCATTTTAATATAGATAATGGCTTCTAAAACAATTCTTCTCGTATTTCCTCATCTTAGAAAATGTTTCATGATACCATTCTCGAGCAAAATTTTATCGCCGTCTAGATAATGCATGTGAATGAAAAACAAAGTAATAGCTATGAAATAATTGTTAAAAATTAACAAATTGATATTTGAATGATCTTCTTCCAATCGAATTAATGTGGCATGTCTAGATTAAGATAAATATGGCATCTTTCGTAGATATTGGAGTATATTGGTTGCACCTGAGATAAAATTCTGCCTTAATTTTAGATCTGGTGATGAATTACTTCCATGGATGGAAATTGACTTTTTTGTGTTTTGTTTGGAAGGAAAGGCTCTAAAACCAATCTCGACCATAGTGAGCAATTTGTTTCTAAATTGCTCATTGGTTTATGCCTTTTCGAATCATTCTAATTTAGAGAGCAGTCAAAGGAAGGAACAAATAACTTTCCAAGCGTTGGTGAGATAAAACATATTACATATAAAAGATTTCTAACTAAAAACTAAACAAAATTTTAATTTTTTTCCCCTTTCAAAAATTTTGAAGCATATTGTTGTTGAAAAAACATATTTTAACCACTTTAAAGCTTTAAAAAAATTAACCTTTAAATAATGCTATTTTAATTTAAGTATAATATTATTTTACCTAATTTTGTTAATTAAAAATATATTTAAATATGTTTTAAAGCAATTCTTTTCATTCCCTTTTATAGTATTTGTACTCGTGCTCGTCGCGATAATATTAAGCACATTCTTTTTATCATGTTATGGCTATTATAGATAAATTCGAATATATTTTTAAAAATACAATAGACTAATCAAACCTAAAATATAATTGTGCTGCGATATTTCGGACTAATAGTTTAAATCTTTTCAAATATATTTGTTTCAAGATGTTTAAAGAATTCAGACATTATGTGCAAAGATTTGTCGTGTAGCAAAATTGCCTACCTGAATCCTACAAGACTCGCTTTAGGAAAAAAATAAACTATTACGAAAAAAATGAAAAGCATTTTTTTTTAAATATGACACACTTATTTACATTTTCAATATCAACTATTACAAGCTGAATAAGACGGATAAAAAGTTTTTTTTTTTAAAAATCAAGCTGCACTTTCTGTTATCATAATTTTATTCCAAATAAAGTATACGGTACATATGAAATGAACCATTATAAAATATGAATAAAATCTTTTTTTTTTTAATCTATCAATTTTTTTTTACATTTTTGATTATTACAAAATGAATGAAATAGAAAAAAAATTAAATCAAGTTTCACTTTCTGATATCAAAAAATCATTCATTGCAATAGATTTCAAATGAAGTTGGCAGGTGGAAAATTTAGTGATTCCATCATTTATAACTTTTTGATAGCACAAATGCAGGAAACACTTTATTTAAAGATATTTCTTGGTTTCTATTAGCAGTAAATAATTTTGATGTATTCATTTAAAAAAGAAACTTTTGCATAGAGTGAATAGAAATGTAGTCAAAATTATTAATTCATTAAAGCAATCGATTCAATAAAACAAAGGAAAAAAAAAGACAACATGCTGCTTTTCTCCGTATTTTGCATTGTAATGAAAACTTTCTCCTACTTTGAAAGATCAGTTTAAATACCCCTAAAATGATAAATCGGCTTAACAAAAATGGAATGTCGAACTCAGAGCCGTGAGAGAGAGATCAAATCATTTTACTCTCCCCAGATTTCCTGAATAGTAGAGCTCGGGATCTATATTTAGGGCTGAAAGCGCGCTTTCATTTGAGGCAACTGAAGCGAAGATAGGTTTTCAATAGCGTCTGTGAACTTTTACATTTCGAAATGTTTACCGCTCCCCGGAATTGCTGGAGGGGGGAATTTCTACCCGTGAGAGAAATTGACATCTATTTGTTAAGAGTCTCCTGTGATCTGCTGATTTTTGTAAAAGGGGAAAAAAATATCGTTCTTTATTTTGTAAAGTAGTTGAGGCAATAGTTGAAGCGCAGCTTATTGCTGACTGTCGAAGCCATTAAGGAGAATTTTTATATTGGTAAGTATTACAAAAAAAGAAAAAAATGGGAGGAAGAGTAAGAAAATAAAATTGAAATATGCTGTCGCAAATTTCAGAAGAGAACATTATTCAACTAAAAATCAATCGAGTTCTAAAATTTTTTCTCGTGACCAAAAAATCAGTTTAAACCAGGATTGAAGCAATCACGTGATTATCAGATTATGCCTTCATAGATATTTAAAAAAAAAAAAAAAAAAAAAAAAAAAAACGATTTTTTTTAATCTCCCCCCTCCCTTCCGCCCCCAATCTCAAAATCGTTTGACCTCCAAAATTTTTTCTCAAGGCCGGATTTTTTTTTTTTTTTTTTTTTTTTTTAGTCTCAAAATTGTTTGAGCTCCTAAACTTTGTTTTGCAGCTAGAAAAATTGAAAATGAAAATTTAAAATATATATGTAACCTTTCGATACCTCCTCTCTGTTTGGCGTTGATTCCCGTTTTCTTCTTCGAACGATATCTTCTTACGATCCATGCTCTTTATTTTTGCCTACGCATTTTGAGGCTTCTAAAACCCTAAATCAAAACAACATCATGTTCTCACATGATAAAAAAAATCAAGATAAAAATAGCTTTATCATTAATATAAAAATAATTTTCACGTTCTTTTGAAAAATAGAGCAGGCAATATTCAATTTAACTCTCATTAAATCTTCACACAGCGCTTTGTGATTTGTATTATAAAAATTAATCATTTAACACATAAAGCTATTTCAATCGAATGTACACAAGACACACATTAGATAAGGCCTCAATTTTTATTATTATTATTATTATTATTGTTTCAAAATTAGCGACGTTGGTTTCTTATAAACTTTCTCGCATTTTTCCCAATAAAGGTCATATATCCTTCTTCTTGAATAAAAGCGCGAATCCCTTGCCTATCATTGACGTGCCCTAATTAAGAATGTAGATTTTTGGTGTGAATCTAGAATTTTTATTCAATCTCTAGAATTAAAACTACAAAAATACTATTTATAATAGAGTAGCACCTTTAGGCAGAGATAATTTGGGGATTAAAGATAATTTTTAAAGCTATTAATAATACTGCACAGCATAAAACAAAGGTGTCAATTTAATTATGAAACATAAACATAAGAATGCACGTTTTAACAAAGTCACGTTTGTTCCACATTTTAACCTACTGACCCACATAATGGCAAACGGATATAAGTCTGGTTGAATGATAGTTAGCATTAGTTTTCTTTGGGACTTGGGCAACATCATATTATGTTAGTCAATGTTATTTCGCAATGTGAAATTTTGTCAATTGTCGACATATATCAATGCCATTATAAGTAGCAGAAAAAAGCCGTGTGCACAGAAGTTTCTTTTACCAGCCAGTGTTATGGAAATGAATTGTTAAGTTCCGAATGAATTATTTTTTACGTTGTATACATGTATTTCAAGGAAATAATTTGCAATGTGTGCACTTGTGCAAAAAGGAAAACAGCATTACGATGGAATTTACAGATGCCCAGAAAAATTAGAATGAAATAATCAAATAAAATTTTAAATCTGCATTATAAAAGATAGTGAAAATATCTATGCTGATTTTCTGAAGACTATATAAAATTTATTGCAATTTTCATTATCTGGATATAATTATAATTTTCATGATAAAAAATGACTGAGAAGAAACTAATAAACAATTTTATAAATCAAATAAGGTATCAAAATCCTGTAATTATTACTATATTTGCGGCAAAATATATTTATACATGATATTAAAGCATGAAGTAAAACAATCTCTGACATCCTCTGCATATTACAAATGATTATAAACAGACACAGAAAAGAGTTTATTGAGCAAATGTTGTAATTCTACCTCGAATAATTTCGATAAGAGTAAGAGAAAAATCAAAAGAGGGAAGTCTCATAAACCATCCTTGAAGTTCTTTTGACAGATTTTATCCAAATTTCGATACACATTTCTAAATTCCTTTTAAAACTATATGCCAAATTTCATAACTCTAGGTCAAGACATTAAAATAAAATCAATGTGAGAATTCTTTGGTTTTCTGGTAACAGACAAACAGCATCTTTCCTGTTTTTGGTCTATCCGTTTCTGGATCTCCTGATCTTATAATGGGGTTAAGGCTGTGTAAAAAAAAAAAGCCAGAAAAACTTCGAATGCAATGGCAGTTCTTAAGGGACAATTCGAATGCAGTTGAGTCTCTACTCAAGGGGACTCTCGACTTTCGTATGTTGTGACTGTGTGTGGTATATTTTGTGTTTTGTATTATAATGAAGAAAATTAAATATGCAATTTGGACGCTTTTCACTAAACATATTGGATCCAAAATTGGTATAAAACTACAATTTTGGCCATAAGATAATTCTACGTATATAAATCGCTGCGTCTTATAAATATCGCGTTCACATACATGGGATTATATAGACCAATAAATGTCCCTCATCTTTTAACAGATTTAGCTCAAAATTCATTACGATTCTGATAGCGAAACCTTATGCCAAATATCATCCATATAGCGTTTTGTATTTTTAAGTTATCGTGATCATT
The DNA here is from genome assembly GCF_947563725.1 of Argiope bruennichi. Taxonomy (NCBI): domain Eukaryota; kingdom Metazoa; phylum Arthropoda; class Arachnida; order Araneae; family Araneidae; genus Argiope; species Argiope bruennichi. Next base: position 67,837,011 of record NC_079154.1, read on the forward strand.
TGCACTCACAGATAGATAGATCTTTCTTCAATGGATTTCGTTTAAATTTTTATTATAAAAAAATCTTTAAATTTAGGATTAAGACTGTACCCCGAATTTTATGCCATTAGTAGATTCATTTTTCATTAACCTATTTTCAAACAGGCAGATATAATTCCAAAAAATGCGATATGAAATAATATTTGTAAGCCACAAATATAGTGATTCGTAACTCTCGAGTTCCATTTTTTTTCACTGTTACAGTACTTTTTTCTTTTTACTTCGAATTCAAAAAAAATAAAAAAAGGTGGGATGATGAAGTTAAATATGCATTTTAGTGTCAGCCAGATAGACGCTTGAAATGAAATGGCAGGCCAGTCTTCGTTCGGATTAATTGATTATAACATATAATTTTACAAGAAAAAATTACTAAATTCTAATTAAAATATTCGAAAATTATTTTAAAAATTATTTATTTTTATCGATCATGCTATAATCAATGGAAATCTTAGTTGAATTAGTCATATATTACAAAGTGCTGCATTAAAATTAAAAAATAAAATATAATGATTTATTATGCACAGTTGAGATATTGTCTTGAAAATACAATCCTTCCCTCCATACATAAAGATTCTACCAGCATGAGCTTTCAACTTTCTGTAGGAATCTTTTATTTATTACTTTTAAGAAAGCGGAAATGTTATTATAAATAAATATCCTCCAAAAATTTATTAATTAAATCTCGAATTCGTAAAAATATCATAAACACATATCGAATATATTCGAATATATACATTTTTTAAAAAGTTAAGTGTCCAAATTTGAATTCAATCGATTTCATATCATGCAGGTATCAGAAAATTTCATCATATTTTATGGTTTTCCATTTATCTATAAATGATTTTATTATAAATATATTCAATTGTTCTGAGCAGAATAAATCAACTTTTGATTGTTAAAAGTCAAAGGATTTTTTCCCAGAATACGAATCCTCACCTTTCTCTTCGTTATGCAACTTATGTTGAAATAAATAAAATACAGATATTTAATTATAATACTATATTTTATAATTTATATTAAAATAATAGCCAACAATTTCTGAAATGCTTTCTCAATATATTTTTCCATATGTTTATTCATCTATAACAACCAAAAACAAACTATTCGACTTATTTGTGATGAACTAAAGTTAAATTTTGCAATATCATTTTTTAAAGGACATTAGTTTTGGTACGCGAAATTTCTATACACTGAATTATTACATGGTGGTATCCATTTCACAATATCTTTATCGGTAAAATAAAGGTTCATTGGTAATTTCAGGGCATCGTTCTTTAAGAATTTAATGGATTAAGCACTTGTTCCAAGGCTAAGGCCTTGCAGCCAATGTCCTTTAATAAATCAATTAGATCCCGCATTCCCATATGAAGTGTGGACATATTATTTAAAGGGCATTCAAGATTGATGTCTTGGAGTTCGAACTGATTACACATGAAGGTCATTCACTCTCCTACACATTGCACCGGAATTCTTCATCAATCATTGCTTTACATTAATTAGGAAATTTTCCAAGCAGATTTTATGGAACAAATTTTTCCAGAATATTTTTACTAATAAAGTTTCAAATAATTCAAGTTCGAAGAAAAAATGTTAAAGGATATTCTTTTTCCTAGCCCAAATATCGTAGTTTGATGATGTTTTAAGCTCAATTCATCAGTTTTAGCTTTATTTTTTAAGGCCATCCATTATTGTTAATTATATAGCAACAATAACGTGCGTACACTAAAAAGAGTAGTTTTAATATCATAGCAACATGTATATGCATAAATACAATAACTAAAACAATGATATATATCGTTGTAAAATATACTTATATTTTTTTAATTTATTGGAACTAGAGCAAATATTTTAAGAAAATAAAATTGGTGCCATTAAAAAGATTAGTTTTTGAATGTCATCTAGTAGGTGATGTTTCAATGTAAAAATTACTCTTTCACTTGCAATCTCTTCCTATTTTCCGCGTATTTATCAATTTTACTTTATAAAAAAATTTCTTGGACTTTCAAGAATTCAAAATTGTTAATATAAATGTTTAGGCGTTTAATAAAAATTAGGATAACCAGAAACTTCAAAGCACTTTTTTTTCAATTCAATACATGAAAATTGGATGGAGATTGCAATATTTTCAATGTGATGGATTGAAAAATTATGAAATAGATATATCATATAAGAGGAGCAATCCATTTTCAACAGATAAAGACCAAATCCTCCTCGTTGATCCGATTTAAAATCCATTGTTCATCTTATAATTTAGGAGAATTAAAATTACATGTAGTTCGTTTTACAACAACAACTGCGCATTTACAATAATACATTGCCAGATGTTAAATGGCATACGCAGTTATATTTGTTGATATATTAGTTATATTTGTTGATAATGAGGCTACAAGAACTAAATTTTAGTTTGAACTAAATACTTTCTAAAGTTTTAATCTTAGTATAAAACTGAATTGCAAAAATTATATATTATACTGATGCAGTCTGAACTATTATGTTTAGAAAAAGTTCATTTTCTGTTCCATCATATTTAATTGATTAGAATATAAAAAATATTTAACATATTTTAAGTACAATCTGAATTGAAAAATATTAATGCTACTATGCAGGCAACCTTTTCTGATAGGGAACAATAGCTATTTTCTCAAGTTTTAAGGGTAAGCATATGTTGCCAATTAAAAAAATTGCTCTAAATAAAAATAAATAAATAATTGCTGTAATAAAATAAAAAAATGGATATAATGTAGTTTGAAACTACAAATTCATTTCTGAACCAAATTAAAGCAAAATATTCTTGACGCCTTGATATTTTAAATAGCCCTATTAGTAAAACTTTCTTGACACACTAACGTTTAACAGAATAATTTATTTGCATAAAAAAAACAGTTATATGATTAAAACTGAGTGAGTTATGAAGCTTTGAATATCACTAGTTCTGAGATTTTAGATATTTCAATGGAAATATCCTGAAAAGTCCGTTAATCAATGAACAGTGCTTTCTCGAACTGGGCATTGATGATTGAAATAATTAAATTGAAGTTTTCAATATTTCAAAAAAAAAAAAAAAACTTCGTTTGAAATGTTACAGTGTCAAGAATATTTTATTAAATATAACTTACACATAAAATATTTAGCTTCGATATTTATATTAGTAATATATTAATTGGTTCAAATAATGTTAAATAAGATTTATTAATTCATTGAAGGCATTTTACCTATATTTTAATATACCTATATCTTAAAATTTAAAAATTGCGTATTAAATTACGATTAGAGGGCATGAGTGTGCCCTCTAATCGTAATTTAATACACAATTTTATATAAATATTTTATTCATAATATATTATGAATAAAAAATATACAATGTTATATTTATTATTTCATGAGTTTTCATGAAATTTTAAGTTATTTTTTTAATAACTTCTCTTTGCTTCTATTTATTGTTATACTTTTTGCAACTTCCCGTTTACTTTCCGAGATTGTTGGGGAAAAATATGATATATATATTCAAATTTCATTTAATATTTCTTAATATTTCGGTAGGATCGCAGACTCATAACTATATCAAATAGGAATAAAAAAGCATTTTTTTCTAACTCTTTTTTTTTAATAATTTTTTTACTCTTATAAGCAGTACAGAAGTTGAGATAACTTTTTATGCTTCAAGAGTGGGTTAGAAGATTTTCAAGACCTACTTTATATTTCAGTCTAGCGCCTTAACTTGAGTTTAACGTCATCAACCTTTTAATATATGTCTTATATACAGTTATTCTTCGGCGAAACCTCTTTTGCCAAGAAATAAAATTTTATTTTCCTAGACAGTATGAATGCGGTTCCAAAATAGTGTCTGTAATCTGATTTAGTGGCTTTAAACAGTTGGAGATAAACCTAATTTATTAAACATATGAAATATTTTTAAAAATCTTTTTGCATTTTTTAAGTCGTAAACTAGAAGATAATCGAATCTAATTATTTAAAATATATCAATTAGTAAACTGTATCATCAGTGTTTTTTAGCTTTTAATTTTTTAGTATCATAGAAGCTGTCGATCATTTCAAAAAGTATTATCCAATAATTCTTAGTTTATGTCTTTCTCTCCTATATGCTCATGTGTGTAGAGCAGAAGTAAAAAAAATCAATATTTGATTTCATTCTGTATCCATCTTAATAATGTTATAAATTCCTTCATAATACTATTTAAAGCTTCCGAAAAAAAAGCATAAGTCGTTTGCAAAAAACACCAATTTACTTATATGACAATAATGAATCATTTTCAAAAGTTTGTGTATTATAAAAATTTATATTCCCTCGAAATGATTTATTGGTTTCCATAAAACGAATCAATAGATTGGGAGATATATAACGAAGTGAAATGAGATCAAATAAATGGCTATGAAGAATAAAGAAATTAAAATTAAACTGGCAAGAGGACTTACTCATAAGTTAATATATTTGACAAGTTTATAATGTGTTCAAATTTTTGCCAAAAGTCAAAGAAGAATCCAATTAATTTCTTAAAAGTTCTTCTAAGTGTGCATTTTTATATGTTAAAAAATGTTTTTTGCAAATTATTCAAATCGTTACATTTTATAAAAAGGCCATTTTTAAGAACTCGGATGCAACCGAGAAATAGACTTCTAATGAAAAAATAATAACCTTACATTAATACCGACACAAAATATATTAAATGTTTTAACTTCGCTTGCAAATAATATGTTTTTGGACTTCTTTAAATCTGAACTTCAGACTCTAGTGAAATTTCAGTCACAAAATATTAGAACCTTGTGAAGCAGTATACAAATTAATAATCAATCTAGTAAAACGGCAATGGGATTTTAGAGCGAAAATTCGTGGATATTTTAAAAAATTAGAAGCCATTTATTCAATAAATTACGAATGATTCCATTGGCCCTAAAAATATAGGGGCCAAAAAATGTATTGTTTCCATTATAAATAAGTCTATTTAAAATGAACGATATAAAGTAGAATGTGAAAATTATAAAATAGAGCGCCAAAACTATGGAATATGCGTAATATAATAATTCAGTTTATTATATCAGGATAATTAATCCGCTTCTAAATCTCCACCATAAACAAATTCCAGTCAATTAAATGGAAAAATATTTAAAAATAAGAGTGAAATTAAAAAATTATAAGTTAATTTATTCACAAGTTAAAAAGGAGAAAAGACAATGCTGATATGCGTGAAGTAATTCTGCAAAAGCAAAAACTCGTAAAAATGAGAATCGATAAATATATGCATTAATGTACAGTAAAATTAAGTGTATTATCCAGTAAATGTAAGCTATTCTACGATCATAAGTCAGAATGGATAAATATATGCATTTATTATTATAAAATTAAATATTTTACCAAGTAAACAAAAAACTCTTCTGCGATCACATTTTGTCTATTAATATAATAATGACTCCATAACAAGCTACTCGGATTTTCCATTATATCTTACTATAAATAGGATCACAATAAATGTCGTTACCACTAAAGTCAAATGAGTAGAGTGGTAGTGGTGTTAAATCTGCCGTCAATTTTGTAACTTAATTTTTAAAACAATTTTGTGGCTTTGTTTTTAAACTTTATTAATTTTTTTCTCAATTTTTTTTTATTTTACATTTTACAAAATCTCAATCTTTAATGCAGATATTTATGAATATATTTTTCACTCTATGAAAAAAAACAAAAAAAACTACATTCGTTTATACTTTTAAATTGCTTCATTTTTATCTTAATCATATCCTGTTCCATTTTCGTAAGAATATTCAAAAGCAACTTTTGCAATTACAAACTTCTATCCAATGTTCTTCACTGTTGCTGACGAACTTGGCATCATTTCACTATTTTTCAAGAAATTCTTAGACAGAAATAATGGAGTAGAAAATCCTCGAAACTGATTCTATCCAACTTCTTTAAATGTTTCCTGAAAATTCTTCGCTGACTGTGCTGTTTAAAAGATAAATAGTAGAGTCTGAAAATCAGTTGCGATTTCAAGTGGTACAAAGTAACGATCAACTGTTAATATTTACATTTAAACTGAAGTTAACTTTCTGGAATAAAATTGATGAAATATTTTAATATAGTTAATTTCTAATTTTAACTCAACAAATTAATAATTTATTCATATTTCATTCATTTGCTTATGAATTCATCGCATTTAACCATATTATTAAATGTAATATTATGACGCAATATACATATGTGTGTTAATCGCATTTAATCCTATATTTAAATTTCATGCAAACGATTTGAATATATAGAGTAAGTATTAAAAAATATAATTGGTCTATAAATATGGTTCTTTTAAAACTAGAAAAGGATTTAAATCAACCGTGACTATTTTACAACTGACTTGATCAAATTTATTTATTACTAGCCGCCTTTGGCGACCAGCCGGTTCGCGAATCTTAATGTTCATTAAAATTTTAATAATTAAATATTTTATGCAATTCCTACTTTAATAGATCCTTCATCAAAATATTTTAAAACTTCAAATTTTGATTGTCATATAATTCACTCATAATATTATAAAGGCCTTCAGTCATAACGTAATATGTATCTCTCTAATTTTCTGTTAGTTCCCGTAGAATTTATGTCTTAAATTAAAGTGTAAATGATTAATCTGCAATTAATATAATAATATTTTTTACTGAAACAAAGCATTTTTTTTTATAATCTGATTACTGAAAATAGAGTCACTCAGCGTTTAAACTTTATGGGCACTAAAGAATATCTTTTTTTAATTTATGTAATATCTCTAGAATTTGTCAACAAAATTTTCTTAGATTCATCATGAGCAGATCGATTAATACACAATGTTTAATTTTAAATGCATCAAACACTAAGAAAATAAAACGAATCTTTTAAAATAATCGGTTGAAAACAGGTTTAAAAAGAACTACTTAAAAAACGATGTACTTAAAACTATAAGCATATACAAAAAATATATAACTAACATAAATGCATTTTAATTACAAAATCATACAACTAACCTAAAAATAATTTAAATCGTCCGCATCCGTTGATTTAAATTAAATTCAATCAGAACACAATGCGCATGCGTGAATTTTCAACGCCAATTATGGTAACGCAAATGCGTGAATTTTCTACTCCAGTTGGGGTAACGCTATGCAGATTAGACATTTTTAATTTCCTTTATTCTGTGTTATTTTAATTCAAAAGTACTTCAGAATGAATCTGAAAGATCGATTAATTAACAATGTTTAATTTTAAATGCATTAAACATTAAGAAAATAAATAGAATCGTTTGAAATAATCGGCCGAAAAATGTTAACCCTAGCCTCATTACTGTTGGGAAAAAAACCCAAAGCCTTACTCATTTGGCGTTGGGGAAAATGAAGATTTTTTTTGGCGGGAAGTTAATTTTTAATTAATAATTAAAACTATAATTAAAAATTCAGAAAAGGGGACCCCAGGTGCACATTCCCGATCTCTAAGGTATGCATGTGCCAAATTTGGTAGCTGTAGGTTGAACGGTCTGGCCTGTAGAGCGCCAAACACACACACACACACACACACACACACACACACACACACACACACACACACACACACACACACACACACATTGAGCTTTATATAAGTATAGATTATGGAATAAAAAGATAATTTAATTTGATATTAGGCGTGAATCACAATTTTGAGTAAAATATCATTGTGCTATTTTGTTTATATTAAATATTTAGGAATATTAAATATATAAAATTATGTAAAAATATATAGATAATTACTATTAAATATATAAAATATGTTTTATTAAACCTTTTTATTTCTTAGTATATTCATCAGCATTTTATATCTTTCTTGTTTATTTGCTTCTCCGCACACATTCACAGTTTTTGTTTCTAACTCCAGATTTTTAATCAAAAAAAAAACTTTTTTTTTCTTCTAAATACAGTAATAAAAATATATTTTTTTAATACAGTAAATACAGTAATAAAAATATATTTTTTTAATACAGTAAATACAGTAATAAAAAAATATTTTTTTAATAGATTCACTGAGAAATAATCACCAACGCTGGTAACGCCTTCCTTCATTTGGGTTTTCTATGGATATCTAACAAAATCTTGCCAATTATTTTAACAAAACTCACCGATCTCATCCGGGATTCGAACCTGTTATCTGGCATTACTATGCCGTGTGCATTTAGCAAATTGGGTGACTTTCTCCACGATTATATCCATATTCTAAACAATTATGTAAAATTTAATTTGGATGGAAATTGTAAATATATCTTGATTTCTACAAATAAATGCTCTAATTCGTACATTCGTAGAGTTTCCATTAACTTAATGAAAACACGGGTAGTAAAAATTTGAAAGAAAGTTTTAATTTTGCTTCAAACTATGTTTTCTCTAGGTTCGTTCTCCTCTAACGCAAATTGCTCAATTAATTATAAAATGTTAATTATAAAAACCCTAATACAACTTTTAAAGGCTTCTATAATAATCCAAACAAACACGAATGACTTTTATGTAAATCGAAATCAGTCGAACTTTAATACAAAATAAGCAAAAAAGTCGTACAAATATCTAGCATTAATAGCATATCCTTCAAAATAAGAAAAATCGTATTAAAACTTTAATATGAATATTACAGTATTATTACTATGAAAATTAAAAAGCACAAGTTGAACAGTTATTCCACGAAATATATACATATTCTGAACATTTATTCCATGAAGTTAAAAATATGAATACAGCAAATATTCAAATATCAAGGGAATTATTCTTAATATTGAGAGTAACAGTAGAATGATACAAAATAGATTCGAATTTCTACGAACCGAATTCTAGATTCGATTTCTAGATTCGAATTTCTAGTCTTATACCACAAGCGTCAACTGCACTTTCGAGATCATTTATTATTTGGGAAAATGACGTCATTCTCTTCGCGAACGTCACCACATGTGACATTTTCAAATGAAGAATTTTTCAAATACTATTCACAAACTCGGCATGCTATTTTTATTTGCGGTTTGATAACCAATCTACTTTTAAAGTGGCACAGAATCGTACAATAGTGTCAATTTATGATGACGTGGTATAGATAATATGCACCGCCAAATTAATTTTGCAATCCACCCAGCATCTTTAATTTGCTGTTTAGAATATTACATCATAGTGTAAGATAAAATAGTGTATATTTAGAGGATTTTTTTTTATGTAAATTTCTTTTAAAAAATACAGATCATTTGTATAGATCTGTAAAGCAGTTGCAATAATAAAAGTTGACCGAAGACGTATTTCTGTTATTAAAACTAAAATAAATTTTAAAATCATTATACATTTTAATTTATTTTAAAAGAATTATACATTATTTCTATAGCGAATTATAATTTTTTATAGCGGAGATTCTATTTTATATAATAATAATATAACTATAACCCTTTATAATACCATTAAATTCGAAATTACTGGATTTTTTACTGTCTACATTTGCACATAGATCGACTTCAGTTGATATGTCTCGGGAAGAAACTACCAAGAGCAACTATATATTTTTGCCATAATTCATGTGAATACAAATCACAAGCTTCCATTCGTTATCAACTCTAGTGTCTTTGTTGCTGCACTTCTTCGGATCTTGAGAATCGTTTTCTTTGAAAAAAGTGTCACATGGAACAAGACAAGAGAATAAGCTGATTAGAATTCCGAATGTAATGTTTCCTTAATCTTACTCTAGGATTTTTCTGTGAACCACCGTCTTTTCGTGAGGGAGCATCCACGTTGTATAGAATATAATCACGAAGTATGAAAATGCGCTTTGAATAGGTCAAATCTGTCCTGATTAATCACACGTTACCTTTCCTCTGTGCTAGGGAAAGTGATATAATTCAATTGAACTCGTAAAATACTTTATATGTTTTTAAACTTTTTGAATGTAGTTGCTTATATCAACCAAAAAGTCTTTATTTTCCAGTCTGGAGTATACAAATAATTTCATGCTTCATTTAAAATGCCTACTAAAATCATTTTTGTATTTGTAATTTAGATACATTTTTATACCATTTAAATTATTATTTAATGGTATAATTATTTTTTATACCATTTATTATTTTAATCCTTATTGTCTTTTTAACATGCATCGTTCCATCTTTGCTTCAGCGGATTTTACCAACGTTTAATATTTTTATTTAGAATCCGGTTTTTGGCATATGCTATTTTACACCTACACTAAACAATAAAAATTGCGTTCGCAAAATAATTCTACATCTGTGTTAAATTTTTTACTCATCATAAGTTTTAAGGAAAATATTCCATTGAATCTAGTGATTATGGCAAAAACTGACGCCAGTCAATGTTCCAGGAACCACAGAGACTTTAGTTAAAAGAAATGACGCCATTTTAAAGGGAAATTGAATGTAATCAGATTCCCGTAAAGAGAGGATGGTAAAAGCAAGAGTTTGATGTGTATATAATTGTGAAAAATGCAGATAATTTTGGAGAAAAGAAATAATGGACCTCACCATAGAAGCTCAGTTGTAGCGGTTTCCATGCAAAAAAACCCATGTAATTATTTTTATTAGAATAGATATTTTAGTAGTAAAGATATTTTTGTCTTTCGAATAATTCTTAATCCGGGTGAAGTCTGGGCAAGCTAAATCAATAAAAAATATCATGCAAAACAGGATGACTCTTCTTTTCTGTCAAGGTGTAAATATTGTAGAGGAGCTGGGGCCTAATTGTAACAATATTTAGAAAAATGTTTCTATTTTTAAAAATGTTAAAGACTTCTCACTTTTAACTGTTTTTTTTTTTAATAACAGAACTACTCATTCATCATATGTAAAAAAAGGAAGCATTCAACAATTTTAATGATTTTAGTATAACAAATATTTTTTTTAGAAAAACATTTGCCCTCACGTCTGTTACAACTTACCCATCCTGGGAAAAGTTGTAGCAATAAAAACAATATTTAAAATAGTTTTTTGTTAATATTTTTTTTATTAATTGAAATATACTAATTATTATTATTTGGCATATTTACATCGAATGATATTACGTGGCTTATAGTAAAAAAAAATATAAAATTAGTAAACAGTTTATTTATACAAAATACAATATTTAAACAAAATACAATTCAAACAAACAACTGAATGCCATTACTTAAAGCACTCTCTTACTTCCAGTGGAAACATTCCTAAGTAAATATCCGCTCATGTGAGCAAATAAGAAAATATTTTCTCTTCTTCCGCAGTTGTAAATACTAACCTTGGTTTCGTATATCCAACAAAAAGAGCAACATTTTTTTCCTTTTCCTTTTTTTAATATATTTATGCAGAGACAAGTGATGTATATATTTAAGATTATAGCTAGTTCATATACATGTCGACTAGGGTTTATACAAAAACCGACTTTTTGAAAAACCGATTTTCGAATTCAATATTTCCAAAAAATCGGTTTTAGCCGGTTTTCAATTTTTTTGTCAAAAAAAAAGAATGGGGAAAAATATTTAATTTATATAAAATATCGAAAAACAAAATCGTTATCAAAGTCAAAATAAAAAAAAAATTCAGGATTCATATACATATTACTTACACAAAATAACGAAAACTCAAACAAAAATTTCAAATAAATATAAAATTATTCACTCATTTTAATTTCTCCTAAGAAAATAGGATTTTAAAAAATATAAAATATCCACTGAACGGTGGATAAATCTTGTGCTTATTCTGGAGACAATATTGCCTGAAATTGAAAATACTCGTTCACTAGCTACTGAGCTTGATTTTATAGTTTTTATGGCATCAAATAACAAATCTAAGTTTTTTGTTCTTTTATTCCTTGCCTCAAATAATGAAATAAGAATCGTTTGCTTTCAGTGTCTCTGGATTTGTAAGTTTTCCTTCATGGTTTTGAAGAAACTTTTCAATTGATTTTTCCATGGCTTCCTTTAAAAACGCATTACTCTGATGATTAGTTTCTCGGTTTGCTCTTCATAAGAATAGGTTTCTACATAAGAATTTGGAAATATTCTAGACAGTATCTTTCCAGATAACTTGATAATTTTGGTTTTAGAAGCTAAAGAAAGTACACTAGATTTCTTCGCTGAACTAGAAATGTTTTGTGGATTTTCCAAATACAGCAAAATAGTTGCTAATTCTATTTGTCTTCTTTTCTGAATTCGTTCTTCTAAAGCAGAGGTTCCCAAACTTTTTTTTCTCGTGGACCACTTTCAAAGTTTTACTATTTTCGGTAGACCCCCTGCTTCTACATTTCTACTGTATTCCCAAAACTCCTAAAAAATATCCCCCTAAATTGGAGGTTTTAAGAAGAAAAAAAAAGTTTCACATTTTCTTGTGTCCTATTTATTAAAATAATACTTGTGGTTATACAAAATTATAAACATTTATTATTACAAACAATCAACAATTGACAAAAAATCAACAATGAACTCTGAATTGTAAATCAACAATAAAAAATAGTCATACTTCTAATGAGACGGATGTACTTGATGAATTGACAGCAAATTATCAATATTTGGCTTCAGTTTTGTAAGAAGTAATCTCAAATCTCCCCGTTCTGTGATGTTCAATCTGTTCTTTTTTTTTTTTTTTTTTTTTTTTTGTTAACTGGTTGGTAACGGCACTAAAACTTCTTTCGACAAGATATGACGAGGGAAACGCTATCAAAAGTTTTCTCGCAATTTCCCACAGCCCAGGATATTTTTCGGGGATTTCTGCCTACAGCCAAAATGTTTGACAGCCTTTTTTAAATTTCACCTTCAGTTCCTCGTTGGTGCTGAGCTCAAGTAGCTCCTCTTGTAATACCACATTCGCCTCTTCCGTTTCATCAAATGGGGTTATGATCCATGGAGGTATTTCCATCGTCAGAATATCTTAAAATATATTTTTGAAGTTATCATGCAGGGTATTTAAATGTTGAGCGTATGTCTGAATATCCTCATCAAGACATTCTATCTGTGGCAAGTGAGGAAACTGGGAAAATTCGTGCCGACTAATATTTTGCTTCATTAATTTCAATTTATAAAGAAAAGCCGAAATTACACACTTTGTTTTTATTAAATTAAGGCTGTCCGCTTGCAACTGCAAGTTAACGTCATTGAATTTTATAAACAAATCTGTTAACGCAATGTCCGCTCTATATTTGATCAGATTTTCTTTTAAATCTGGTGCTTTAGTTTCCAGACACTCTATCACTGATACGAAAAGTGAGTAAAATCTCGATAAGCATGCACCTTTCGACAACTAGCGTACTTCAGTATGCAAGAGCAGTCGTTGGAAATCCAAGCCAAAATTTTTGTTCTTTATTATGAAAACCAGAAAATTTTTCGTGGACCCCCACTTACAACTTGTGAACCCCTGTTCTCTTTTCACGTCTACGTGCACCTCCGTGTGGTCTTCTATGGACCACTTTGGGAACCTATGTTCTAAAGCATATAATAATTTGAATCTTATTTCAGTGTTTAAATTTTTTTGTTCATTTAACAGAAATTCAAATATACCTTCACTTGTTTATTAACAAGTGAAGCATCTCGTCACACTAAGCCTTCAACTGCTAGACGAATCGGTCCCGACCGATAAAATTCAAAACATTTGTTTGTTTTTATTGAAGAAGAGGACTATCATGGCGCTCCGTAAAACCAGTTTTCTTAATTTAAAAACCGGTTTTCAAACGTAACAAATTTACTTTAAAAAACGGGTTTGAAAAACCGTCAAACCCCAATGTCGACTTTTTGAAGCCCATTCAAATTTCCTTTTATAGTATTCTAAAGCAAGAAAATGACTATATGGTATCGTTCAGATTTTTAATACATATTGTAATCACTTTCATTTCCTCTGTTACTTTTTCAGATGTATGATACAATTACGTACTTTAGTTTGGCACATTTTAAAATGATTGGATAATATCTGCATGATATGTGATACATGACATACATATGTCTGCATGACATGATATTACATGTGATTCCTTTCACTCTCACTACACATTTCGGCAGTGCACACTGTGCTTATTTAATAGGTTCAATCGTAAAAATTATGTTTAGTAAAAGTTTTGATAAAAATTATTCAAATCATGTCAAGATTTTTTTAAAGTATATGTTACAACTTACTGTTCAGCGAGTTTTTAAGTGCATGTTGCAGCTTACTCCTGTTACAACTAGCCCCTAGCTCCAATACGTTAAATCTTAAATAAAGTACATTTTTCATAAAATCGGAGAAACATTACATTCCATTAAAAAATAAATTACTGCATTTACTACATTACAGAAACAATAGAAAATAAATCATTGTACTAATAAGCTTGTGCTATTTTTTGATAAATATTCAGTTATCATACAGTTAATTTTGTTAAAAACAGCATAAAGATTTTACTGTGCGATAGCTCAACCTAGCCAGAGGCCATGCTGGAAACTCGATGGCGTCGCCGAAGAGCAACACCACCTAGCACGAAGGAAAAAACTACACTTGATGACACTAGGCATTTGCAAACGATCAGAGAGAAATGCAAACGACCTCTAGAGAAAATGCATATTGGTACAGAAAAGAATATAAAAAAATCATTACATTTTACATTATATATTAAATTGTGAAACATTAAACATACATAAAATACATCAAACGAGTGTTAACTTTTTACATTAGGAGAGAACTAAATGCAAATGATTTGACAAAATGTCCCTAATAGAAGATTTAATGACTGGAATTTTTATGAGTTCTCCGACTTCAAAGGCCGTCCAATTTCTTGGCCATCTGAGTGATATCTAGGAAATAAAGATCTCTTTCTAGTAGACATTTTAAAAGCTAAATTAAGAGTGTATAGCTTATCGTATTCTCAATTAGTCTGTTACATTATATATTAGTTTTACTAGTAGCAAATCTAAATTTACATGTATATTAAGACTAATTTTTTTAATTTATTTCAAATAGTTCCAATAAAAAGAACTTGTATCATGTTTCAAAGCAAGCTCCCTGAAATGTTTTCATTTCGTATATTTTAATATAGGATTGTGACGAAGAATATAAAATTAAATCCTATCCATTTTTCAAAGACGCTTATGAAACAGCTCAATTTTCAAAAGAATTTGTGAAAAGTGCAATTATATATCTTTAAAGAAAATAAAATTATAAGTTAATATCGTGTCTGAATATCATAATAAAACTTTTTTATCTTTTAAAATAACTGATTACAAAATCCTAAAACAAACTTTCAATAATTTTAGACTTCTACAAACTGCCATTTAATATCATATAAGCTAGAAATATTTCCTAAATTTCGAACTCTAATATATTAGAACTTAGATTCTCAGAACTTCGGTTAATGGACGTCATTAAGTAAACGTTACGGATGATGAATTAGAGGGCTTGATGGAGATGACATGCAGCGTTGCCAACTGGATTAATTATGCTTGATTGTTGACTAAATAGGGTTGCAAGCACTTACTAATATTTCATTTAGCCAGATAACGTGGCTGGCGTTGAAATTGCGTTAAAATTGCAGCTCAGAGCACATTTTCAGCGATAAGAAGTTTCAATTAAATGTTGATGGAATTTTGGAGGATAAGGATTATCCGTTTAGTAATTAATTTTTTTAATAGTAGAATAGTAGTTTTGAAAAAGAAATTATCTTATCACACTGCTCTACACAAAAAAGTTAATAATTAGCTAAAAACATTTTTAAAAAAAACTCTGTCTGAAAATTATCTTATTCTTTCAACTAAAGAAAGTAATTTGAAAAGCGCAATTTAATGAAATTTGTTGCCTCAGCATTTAGTATCAATAAAATATTATAAATAAAACTTCTCTAATTACCAAAATGTTGGAACATCAAATCCTTTTAATCCGTAGAATTGATATGGAACTAGGCAAATACACTTACTTGTGTGACAAAATAACGCTTACAGTTGTAAGAAAAGAACTTTAATTAGTCTAATATTTACACAAAAAAAAGTGTTCTGAAAGAATTTGTTTAAATTATCGTTTGCGTTTTTTACAAGAAATTATTAAGTTGAGAGGTTTAAACTAAATTGTGTTCGTGACAAAATTTATCTACTTTCTGAAAAATATTCAATTGAATAGATTTTTCAAACAGTATGTTTCGATAGTTGAATTAATATGCATTAAAACGAAATCATTCTCAATTTAAAAAATGTTGGTGAATTCTATTGTACTTATTTTTGATGCCAATTCTTGTGAAATAACATTCTTAATTATCAAATCAGAAAATTAAAACGTGGAACTTTGTAGATAGTGCCAAAATAAAATTACATTTGTATCCTAGTAATTAACTACTGATGAAAATCACGAAATTAAATATTGCAGTCTTGAAACTGCATATTACTGTGAAATTTAAACAGAAATCCACACATTTTAATTCACTGTAGTTAAAAGGTGGAAAATCATAGCTTTAAAATAATCTATGCATTGAAAATCATTCTCAATTTAGAAATATTGATGAATTCTATTGTACTTATTTTTGATGCCAATTCTTGTGAAATAAAATTCTTAATTATCAAATCAGAAAAAAAAAATGTGAAACTTTGTAGATACTGCCAAAATAAAATCAAATTTGTATCCTAATAAGTAACTACTGATGAAAATCGTGAAATTAAACTTTGCAGCCTTGAACCCCTATTTTACAGAGAAATTTAAGTAAAAATCCCTACAATTTAATTCACTGCAGTTTAAAACTAGAAAATCATGGCTTTAAAATAATTTGTGTATAGAATAAATGTACCAAATTCATTCTTTGATTGTTAGATGGAATCAAATTGTCATTTTGTAGTATTTCTGAAATGACACTTTGTAGTGTTCTGAAATGAGCTCTATGAACTTAAAGATTCTGTTGTACTCACAGCATATGTAGTCAAAACTCAATATGAATTTAATAGATGGCATGAGCTGTTAAGTTTCAAACATCATGTGAACTTACACCATTGCCGAAATCGGTAGTTCACATCCCGTGAATAATCACCAAAGTTATATTTTAAATTCATCTTGTACACACTGAACTTTCCTACTGAAATATATTTTATTTATTATCCATTTTCACAATCAGTCATTGAACAGTCAATAATAACTCTATTTTGATTTGATGTAAATTTTTTAAACTTTATTTCCGAATTTGCTAATTTATTATGTACAGAAAAAGGCATATTAGCAGTTTGAAATGGAATTACTTATTAACATACCATTTCAAGGAATTTTTTGATTTGTGACGCATAAAATTATAATTTAAGAATTTACAATTAATGATTGAATTTCAGTATTTAAAATTCCTAATGACTTGGTGTGAAAATAGTATGCAAAATAAAATAGGAATAACTAATAAAAATGAGATCAATTGGTTTACGAATAAAACATCACCGTAGATTAAATACGCTTTTATTTAAGCATATTAACTTCCGAAGTAATCTTCAAGAATGATTTATATAAAAATCATTTATTTATAGGCTGGTGTACTATTTGGAAGTTATATAATGTAGTATGCATGATTTAATATTTTATGAAATACTCTGCATTAAGATCGTTGAACTTAAAATTACCGAATTGATCACGTAATTACTTCTTGTATGGTAGTAATTAATAAAAATTTTAATAAAATTTTGAATTAAAAATCAATCAAAATATCAAAGTTTCCTTCAACTTTTGAACATAATATTGCACAAATCTCTTTTTATTTCATTTTAAAATATTTCATTATTTAATTTTAAAATTAATTTTTAAGTGATATTAGTTTTATTTCTAAATAATTTAATTACCAATTTTTTCGAATTTTTAAAAATATTCTTCAGTATATTTTGCAATAATACCTTCCATTGTGTTAATAACTGTGTTTATATTACATGTGCAATGGTAGCAAATACATTTTCTTATATTGACGTTACTCTTTAGGCAATGAAAAGCTAATTTTTTTAAAATACATTTGAATTTTGAGAACAATTTAGATAGACGAAATCATCATCAAGCTACGACTAGAAGTTTTACTTTCCTTAAATATTTTCTTCTTCTTTTTTTTACTTTTAGAAAACAAAATAATAATTATTTTATGTCTTATCGTTAATAACAAGAAAATAGATCCAAATAAAATTTCTAATATTGATTGTTGTAATTTATTTTTCTTTCCTTTCTTGAGAAATGCAACTTTACTATGCCATTATAAAAAATTACTAGAAATATTCTAATCCTCCGAATTAATAATAATACGGACAATTCTACTTTAGTGATTTATTTTCCCATTAGGATTATCATTTATACATGCATTAGCACTAAGTGAGAAAATTCTTTCAATAACCAGTAATAGATTTGATAATATTCTAATTAAAAATGAAAAAAGAAAATTATTTGAGACATCTCCAGAATCTGCAAAGGAAGTTTTAATTAGATCTCTGTGATTTAAGCAGAATTTACTTTCTGTATAAAAAATTTACTCAATTAGTTCTAACAATTTATATATCGAAAATATCTTCACCATTTTCTTTGTTCACCAGCTTTTTTAATTTTTTTGTTTCAAAAACCGTGTTCTTAATAACTTCTCTGAAGTGTTCCAATGCTCTAATTACTTCAGACATATTTCAATATGTTTGCCCTTTTGACATTTTCCCGAGCCTTACAAAGGATGATTTTCATTAAAATGAGCCTCACAAGAAGCTGAGATATCCGAATAAATACGCTTGGAGGGTTTTTTAATAACACCTTCATTAAAATGAGCTTTTGAATAAGATCTTCTAACAACGGATTCCAAAAATGGCTGCTGAAATTAAAAACTTGCCACTTTTCATGAGAAAAGATGTTCTGTTAGTTGAGTTTTGGAAAGATATTTGCTTATTTTAAATGAAATTAAATCGATTTAGGGTTAGAAGAGGGAAATAAAATCCCGAAATGCCAAATTCCGGAGATGGCGTCGGCTTTTGAGTGCCGGAATTCCTTACCCAGCCGGAAAATTAAACCCGGTTTCCAAGGAGATTGCCTAAGTACATTCCAGACGATTTTCCGACAGATCCCCCTCCTTCCTGTTCCGCATCTTATCCCCCTCCAAAGTGTGTTAAATTGTTCGAACAAGTGGACCCCATATTATTTGGGAATCTTGAAACTTCTACTAATAATGTTTTTATGGTGTTCTTAAAAGTTCGTATAGGATAAAAGAATTTCGCAGTTTAATGTTCAGCTTTAAATTGCTTTGGTAGCAATTTTTTTGCCAAGAGATAAACTTAATGGAAGTCTTAAAGTAATAACCTTTGCATCCGTTATTATTTATTTGAAGAAAAATTCAAGAAAGAAATTGAGAAGCGCTTGAATTAATTTTTTGGGAAGAATGCTTATAAATAAATTTTAAAAGAAAATATGTCCTTGGTGAAGAAATGACGATTTGAATTTAGATCTATTGAATTTGAAATAATCTAAACTCTTATTGTTATGAAGATGAGAATTGATTCATATCTCTGCGAACCTTAATGAGAACATAATGTGGCGATGGGCTAGAGTTAAAATCTTGTTTTCATATTTGATTCGGTTATTATTCCATTAGTATAACGAAACCTTAATATATGTATAATGCAAAGTTATGCTTAGTATATACACCAGTTATTACGAATATGATGTATGGTGTGTGATCAAAATTAAAGAAGGGAAGAAGGGATTGCCAGCTAAATTGTCGTTATAAGACCACAGCTCAAAATTACCAGTTCTGTTCAAAAATAGCCATCGTGCAGATACCAAAAAAAAAAAAAAAAAATCTAACGGGTATAGGCATAACAGAACTGCAATATCCCCAACTTTTTTCTGTATATATTTTACTTATACTTTCATTTATTTGTTTAATTTTACACGTGTTCTCTAAATACATCAAAAATCTAGTATTATTTCTTTCATAATTTTTAACCAATAAATGAAATCTAAAGAGAAACAATTTGCCTGTTCTCTAAGTGTGACAAAACGTTTTAAACGGTATATTATATTTCCAAACATTACTGAGATTTTTCTTCTGTTGCGCAAGCGCAATAACAAATCATATTCTTTCATTCCTCTGCTATAAAGAAAAGAAACGACATCAAAATGCAGCGCTTTTTTTCCAGAGATGTTAGAAACGGAATTTTAAACATGTTTCTGTTCCAGAAAAGTATTTCACTAGCTTGAAATTATAAAATATAAAAATGAAGAACTATAAATGAAAAAGAAAAATAAATTAATTCTTTTAAACTTTTGAATAAATAAATATGAAAGCAACAATTATACATATTTATTTACTTTGATCTTATGTTTTCATGTTCTTTTATGGATCAACCGCAGATAAGCAATTTTATAAATTAGATTAAAGAATATAAAAAGTTACAAAAACAGTTACAGCAAATTTCTTTGAATATTATTTCTGGATAAAAATAATTAAATATTAGTAATTACTTAATTGCAATTTATTTATTAATTTAGCTACCAAAAGTTAACTATTTTCAAAATTACAATAAAAATTTAAAATATAAAAATGAATTTTTTTATTGTCTACTAAATAATCCATTCAAAATTAATTTGAGCAGATTAAATTTAAGTTATTAAGAAAGGCTTCAATGTTAAATGTAATATTGGTTGCAATTTTCCTATATCTACAATGCACTAGTCACCATTAATTAAATCTAATTGCAGCTAACTATTCTGATTTGGGAAAATGAGTAAGTTCGCTTAGATAATTAAGAAAACATTTAAATTTGAGTAAAAGGATTTCTGTAGGATATTTAAATTCAATGAACTGTGAAACTTTTATTGAACACTATAAAAAGAAGTTTGGGAAGACAATATGAATGAATGCAACGCATTTAATTCATTTATAGATCAAAGATTATGAAAGAATTATGCATCAGTTGAATAAGGAATAAATAAAATTCATTGTTTTTTTTTTCTTCTTTATTTTCAACAAAATGAATACAAGCATTTACATATTTTAATTGAAATCATATTCTTACATTCATTTTTTTTACATAAATGACTAGGGTTAAATGAAACACATGAAACAGATCTTTTCATTTATGTAACATATAACTAATTATGCATAGAATGGAAATCTGACTATACATAGAAATATTCAGCTATTCAAATTCTTTTAATGGAAAAAGATAAATATCACAAGACACAGAAATTCAAAAATCAAGAAACTATACTAAACCTACTATACTTACGGGGCTTTTATTCTCATTTTTAACGATAATTGTCTTTTATAATAATTAATCTGTTGTGTATGTTTCTTTAATTTGTTGCATTTATTTAGTTTTTCTTACTTTTGTGGCACACTTTTTTTGTGATATTTATTAAATTGCATCCTTCGAAGAATAATTGAACAATTTTAATTTCAAGTAATTTTACAAAGATAGTCTAACTGAGCAATTATAAAAATTATTTGACAAGTAAAACTTTTGTTAATATAAAGATTTCACTTGTCAAATAATTTTTGAGTAAATTTCTACAGTTATGCTACGTATTAATTCACTTTTGAGTACCATGATCATAAAAAAATTGGGAGCATGGCATTATAGAACTTTAAAACGTAGTAAATGTTTTTAGTGGGCATAAACATGTTACCATTTAAGGGATTAATGAATTTTAAATCTGTGTATGCTTTCATTTCATAGAGAAGCTATTGATAATTATTTGGAAATTATTACTTTATTTAGCAAACAATATCTTTGATTCCAATTATATATTTTTTTCATTTTCATGCAAAAGTTTAAAGAAGCTTTATTTAAAATAAAGAATAAACAGCAGTAATGAACAACGATTGAAAAATAGATGGCTGGATACTATATTTCTTTTTAAATAAAGGATAGAAAAGGATAACTAATTGATTGTAAATATTAGAACTTTCTCTAAGACACTTTAACAAACAGCTTCATCGATTTCAATTCCACATCATTACGATTCTTTTTTATAAATTGCTGATGTTATGCAGATTTGAGAAATTTATATTTTGAATAATAATATCTAAATTAAAATTTCTTGCAAAAGAAATATTTTACACAGGCCATTTTATATCCTTTTCAAAGGAATTGGATAATAATTCTAGAATAATGTTGGAAAATACTGTTGTTTTAGAAGTCTCTATTTGTTTCAGACGTATAAGAATATATGTTTTTATGTCCAAACGTCTTTTAATTCTTACGTATGAATAAAAACTAATTAATAGAAATGAGATTAAATATATTTTTGAAGCATCAGATGACAGTCACAAAAAGGAATTTGAGATAAAAATTAATTTATAGAAATGGGATTAAATATATTTGTGAAGCGTCAAATGACAGTCACAAAAAGGATTTTGTATCATATTTGTTTTAAATGCGTAGTTAAATTATAATAAAAAAATACATTCATACTGTCAAGAAAATAGAAGTTAAATAAGCTTAAGATTATGAATTGATGGGATTAGGGATTTAAAATACCGCCATCCGATATTTGAAAGGATTTCTCTGTCACACCGACTTTGCGGATAAATCACTTTTGATAAACAACTTTATTATCTTAAAAATGAGATTAAAACGTTTATTCAGTAATACATAGTTTTGTAGTAAAAAATAAACTATTAGATTTCTGCTCATGTATTAAAAAATGCGAATAAAATTCTTCTAGAAAATAATAAAAGCCCCGATATATAACTGTTAGTACTATATATTTACATTTGAATGAAATAAAAAGATTTAAATGCTAATTTTCTTCATAAAGTTGATTTTCCCTGTTCTCTTATATCTGTAATGTAAGATATAACAAAGAGGTATCACAAGCAAAAAGAAATGTGCAAGATAAATGAAATCTTTCCAGAATACAGTAACTAAATTTCGAAGTTCGATGAAAATGGCTTCTTATCAATAACAAGGAACTGATCCCGTACACTTTCTTGAAACAGATATTTTTATCTCAGTTCTTCGTCTTCAAAACTGACACATTTTTTTTCCCACAAAAGAACAAAATCGTCCATGCTGAGGACAGTTCTTTTCAGTTAATGTTAACCACTTTGCGCCGACTAGATGGGAATGCAAAGAGCGAAGTAAAATATTCTAAAATGTTGATGTTTGTGGAGTCCAGGTTATCAAGATTCTATTGTTTCAGTTATCCAGGACATATGGGATGGGACGTGGGTGTATATGCCGGGTAGCAAGGGGCGGGCGCATCCAATACCAGCTGATACAACCCCTATGACAGTGAACCGGCCGTTTTGACGTACCACCAAAGGACCACCAGAATCGCCCTAGAATAGTAACAAAAAAAGTATTCAAGTTTAGGATTTTTCAAATAAACATAATAAATTTTTTTTTATGGAGTTTGGATATCATTAATGATTTGATTCGGCAAATAAATTCCAACGTAAATTCAGAAACGTTACTAAAAAATTTTATTATTATAAAAATTTTTGAATTAATATTCGTCAGCAAAATATGCATTTGTCATTTTATTTTTAATTGTATTTTATACACATTTATGTATTATTATCATTATTGAAATTTTAGATTTCGTTCTTTTTCGAAGATATTTTGTCGCTTTGAGTATTGTTAATTAAATTAAAAATCAATTCTAAAAATAAAATATTTTAAGATAATATATATAAAAGCCAAACGATTTTTGCTTATTAAACAATAATTGATTAATCGGAGCCGATTGTAACCATTACTTGAATAATATAATTATATTTTGTTAAAGTTGCATTTTGGAATTATGGCTGCAATTAATAAAATCATAATTTCGTGCATTTTTTGAAATTTTGTAATAAAAATATTTCACGATTCCAAATAATCAACAGTTAGAGTACAGTATGATGTTAAATTAATTCTAATCCATTGTTTTGAAAATCTTAATCAACCAAACGATTTAGAAATTCTTTCAAAGATTCGATTCCATTGCTTCTGAGTTTTTAATTATTTAGCTCTTACTAAAATATAGCCATTAGGTGATATTTAAAAAAATGAAAAAAATTATTTTGAATTTAATTCGCAAAAAAATATGAGAAAAACAAGAAATTATTTCTGAAAGATCGATTTTCTCAAAATGGTGACCTGTCCCTTTTTAAACAAAATAGGTACTGGAGAAGATGAGGAGGAAGGTTAAAGATTGATCTGGGGGTCACCGCCTCGAAAAGGATCCCAGTTCGAATAATTGATCAGTGATATGGATGGGTTATGGTAAAGGCAGCAATCGGCCAAAACAAATCCTTTCGATACAGCTCCGTTCAGTAGCGGCGGGGTGGTTGGATGTACGCAAGAAGAAGTGATAACAGAAGACTATTTGACATATATTTGCTTCCAGAGGCGACCCAAAAGTACTGACCGACTTACCGACTGAAAAGTCTTCAATAATTTTTGGTAGACTGAAAGATTTTTTTATGGCACGAGGCATTTGCGCAAAGTAATTTCAAAATCCTTTATTGATAAACAAAAATTTAAAGTGTTGTTTGAATGAAGCTGTTATATTTCTAAATTCTTAAAAAATTTTCCTTAGTTTCAACAGTGCTCTGAAAAAAATTAAAATTAGAGAAACATGTCAAATTTAATTTATTTGTTTACGAAGACATTATTGTGTCGAAATTTCTATCATTGTTGGCCAGATTCTCCAAAATTTTAAATAAGATACATTTTTATTGTCTTCGTATTGTAAGAATTATAAATATTACCTGACAAGAATCTGTTTTTCCCTCTCTGTAACCGGCACATATTTGCCCTTTTTCAAATCTTATTTTCTTTTTGGCTTCATTGTAAAGTTCTTGACACTGAGTTCGGTTCATTACTGGAACTTGGGCTTTTTGCAGGATACTGGCGCGACTTTTACCTAGTTAAAAGCAAAACAATTTAAATAAATTTCATTTTAAAAATGTGTATTTTTTTATAGGGAGATATTATCAAGTTTACAATAGCGATGAAATCCGGAAAGATAAATATTTTACCACTGTATAATATAACTACTAAAATGAAGAAAAATTCTGAAAACAACCTCACATATTCCTAAGATATTAGAGTTCCAATTAGTAAAAAAAATGGAGCTGCTCCTTGTTTATTTTGGAACTAACCCACACCAATTCCTGTAGCTCACTGAGCTTCTAAGCCGGGGCGTCGCCACTTTTCCCCACTTCTGGCTTGGCACCAAGAATACAAATCTCGGCACATTTGACGAATACACACATAAGGGATAAAACAATACAGATGAATTCCAAAGTTTCCAAGGGAACTAAATTTACGAAATTCATGATCTATTTAGGTCGATCAAATGAAAACTAAGAACTTTGCAAAATTTTTATTTTGCAAAGTTGCCATTTTAAAGTCAAGGTATCATCCGGAATTTTTAATTAAAAATTCTTTAAACAAAATGGGTTGATACATTGGCGGTAGCATTTGTCATTTATACGTTGAATGACTTCAGAACCTTCATGGCAACATATGACTTTGTTACATATTGTAATATAACTATTGAATACAAATCAGTAATAAAAGTTTCCATATCCAATTATTTTTATTTGATCAAGTGAAAGTTATATATAATTTTGTATTGCTGAAAGCCCCTTTGCGTACAAATATGATTGAAGAATTGTCTATTTCCCTTAAATATGAGAATGTCGCATTTAATTTTTAAAGATTATTCGTCAAGATCTATGGAGTTTGATAGATTTTGGTATAAATAAATATTAATTATTATTAATATTTTAAAAACATTTTAAAGCATGTATCTTAAGATTTTATTTTTGTAAAAATATCGGATTTTTATCAAAATTAAGATTATGAATTTCCAAAAAAAATTTACGCTTCAAAACTTTTGATTTTTTGATAGATGGGAAAGATTTTCAGAATTGTGTACAAAATTACTATCTTCTAAGAATTTCATTAAAATGTGCTAGTAACGTATTTTTAAATCCGTATTCTAAAAAATCTTTTTAAGATTGTATTGTTGTAAAAATATCTACTGTTTATCAAAAGTATGATTATGAATTCCTGAAAAAAATTTACAATTCAAAATTTTTGATCTTTTAATAGAAGGGAAAAATGTTCAGAAAAATGTATCAGAATTCTAATTTATATTCTAAGAATTTCATTATAATGTGTTAGAATGTGTAAATATTCTAAAAGAACTTAGATGAATAACTTAGGACATAATAGCTTTTACCTTGTAAAGTAAATTAGATTTAACCTCCCTTTCGTAATTAAATTATACTATCCAAGCTAACTCAATTTTCCTTTATGCAACAAATGCGTATCAAAGCTTTCAAGATTGCCATAGCTTATTTCAAAATGAATAATATTAATGGAAACCAAATTTATGCTTGATCTTTTAGTTGCATTTTTCATTCGTTGCAAGGTGAGAAACAGAAAACAACCACTCTCACTCACCGTTCTCTTTGACGAAACCCCAACCCATAACTATCCCCTCCTGTCCAGAAAAGTCATCTTCGCTCTCAGGCAAACAGGTGGGCCAGACGTAACTGTCGTACTCGATGGGTTTGTGGAGCTTGAGCAGAGCGATGTCGTTGTTGTAACGCTTCGGACGGTACAGGTTCGGGTGCAGGGTGATCTTCTCCACTGAGTAGTCAGTCTCCGTGTGGCCCGTCTCTGGTTTGGTGAGATCGTATTCACCCACTCGTACAGTGAAATGCCTGGCCGAATAGCTAGAAAGAAGCAAAGATATTGATGCTCGGAGATGCCCTCAGTTATACGAATAGCAAGTAAAAAAAAAAAAAGGCAAAATTAGAATTGAAAGCCAAAAATGAGTAGCCATGCACATGGCTCTGTTCAAGTGAAAACTACAGGAAAATTTCTATGAATCCGGGTAACTCGGATGCCGGTTTAGATGAAATCTACATCTTTTAATCGTTGTTCAGAATAAAGAAATTTATCCCTTAAGACTAAAAAGAAGATGCATTGGAATTCAAAATTATGAAACATTTTTACTTTTAGAGATACCAAACATGTAATTAGATATCAGTCTATTTTCCATTTTGTGAACCTGTAATTGGATAGTAATTCACCCATTAGTACGCTTTTGATCTTATGTCATGTTCTACTACTCACAGTTGTCATAGATCATTAAGTTGTTAGGTTATAACAAACTATTATAACTTCAAACATTTTGCAATTTTAATTTCAAACATGAGAATGTCTTTTGACTAGCGTATTATTATCTGTAAATTATGATTGGAAAAATTGTTCAAAACACTTTGCAGAGTAAAAGCTGGACCTAGAACTACTAAATTTGGTGTGTAATTACTTCTTAAGTTATAGGTGTTTACTGAGAAATATTACTTTCAAAATATTGAATATATTTTTAATAAAAAATTGTAATGACGCTTTTCTATGGTAAATTCGAAGCATATTATTGTAAAAATTATTTTGCCCTAATTTGAAATAAAAAAAAATAAGCGTTTCATTAATACGATTTTATTACTGTACAGTTTTGTGTAAATTTAAATCTTTTTTTGAGCGCCTTATCTTTGCTGTACAATAAAGAATAATTTTATTATATTATTATTCTATGTCAATATCTTTTCATAAGACTTCGAGTAAAGTTTCGTATATATATATATATATATATATATATATATAGCCCATAGTAACTTCATTCTAAAATATTCTCTTATTTCGTGATCTAATTCCACTTTCGGCTTAATTAATCCCTTTGTAAAAATAATACGCCATCAGTACTACGTATCAAATGAAAGTGATACTTTTGCCCTTGTCTAAGGTCACTCCAGCGGCGCGTGGCCGAAAATCCTATGTTATATAAGGCAAGTCATCATCTGTTCGTCCCTTTTTTCGCTCTTTTTACTTCTGCTTTGTGCCACACTGCGTTTTCTAGTATATAATCATGCCTGCCACTCGGAATAGAATAAAACGTAATTAAAAATACCAAGACTCTTCACTGTTTCGAACCTGCATTCTACTTCAATCAAAATATGTTACATATATATATATATATCATGAGTAGGTAGAAAAGTTTTTCAAAGAATCAAAAATTTTAATTAATAATAGTCTTATAAGCACATGTAACCACGATTCGGTTTGCTAGATATTCTTTCATTATTTACCATGATGGTAAATCATCCATGCTGAAATCTCCAAATAATTTGTATCAAGTAATAGGTAACTTTTACTGTTTAAGACTGTAGAAAATTTAACATCTTCACTGAATGTTTATTTCCTTTGAAACGTAAAGAAGAAAGTCTGGAGACTCAACTACAATAAAGTTAGCTAGAATGAAAGATATTTCATTTTTCAGCTTTCTGTGCGAGAATAAATGCTATGCTTCTTGAGAAATAAATTCAAAGTTTAAATAAAATTAATCATGCTTAATCCTTAATGATATGTTTTGAGACATCAGAATAAATGGAAAAAAATTCACAGAAATCCTGTTCCCCCAAAAAGTACATTATTGGGGATCGCTTTACAATTCTACAAGGAGAAATTCCACTTCCACTTTATCTGCATCAAAAATAAACTTGGAATTGAATAGCCTCTGATGTGTAGTTGCATTATTTTACTAGAAGAATTCGTAAATAAAAGGAGTATTGCTTCGGAAACACCGTGTTCGTTTATTTTTCTGTGAATGGCCCTGATGGAATGCTTGAAGTTTAAACTAAACGAGGGAAATGGAATTTGTTAGAACTGTTGGCCTGATTATACTGTTTGGGAAAAATCTTTGAGAAACAATATTTATAGTTGCTTTAAGCTAGAAAAGATTTTTAGTCCTTTTAAGGTTTAACGTGTAAATTTAAACTACAAAATTGCTGGTGAATTTTGTATTTCAAAGACTTGTAATGCAGTAATTTTTTTACAAGATTGATAGATATATTCAGTCAAATAACAAAAATGTTCATTTTAAAGATCCTTTTTTTCATCCACACTTTTTCATTCGCTAATCTGTATTTTTAAAAACTGCATTTTTATTATTATTACGGGAAAATTGAAGTTGGAAAACAAAGGCAATAATATATAAAGTAATTATAGAACTTATATAAAGATATGATAGATAGAAATTGTGCTGTTAGAATTATATTAAAAACTAAAAACAAAAATAAAGAAATTTATAAAAATGCTCAAACTTTATAAAAATATATGCGTTTAATGTTGCATTGAATTTAATTAAAACGAATTTAACGACACATACAGAGAGAGAAATGGAGAAATGCGACTCGTTTCTAAATTGAAACGCCATAAAGTGTTTCATTTCATTTAAAAAAAGTTGCCTTTTTGTAACGAATTCTACATATTAATTTATAAAGACATGTATTTCAGTAACTAAACAGATGATTTTTATGTATCTTTTAGAATTATGATTCCTTTATTATAGAAATTAGTATATTTTTAAACAACAAAAATGTTAATCTTAAGATTAATAATTAGAATCATTAATCATTAGAATTACAAAAAAGCATTTTATACAACTTTAAAATTATAAAGCAAGAAAGAATTAAGGAGTAGAAAACTTATAATAGTAAGAATATTTCTGAATTCTTGAGTAATTATAATCAATTATTCGTAAAAGCAGGAAGGCAGAATTACTAAAACAATTACAATAAAAATAATAATAATAAAATAAAAAAATAAATAAAATAATAAATTAAAAATTAAAATAAAATAATAAAAAAACTAATAAAATAATAATTTTCAAATGTTCGATGTGTTATTCCCCATTCAGGAACCTTACAATAAGAAGGTACATTGTTAATTAATCAGTAACACAACTTTCAGGTAGCAATGTTTAACGTTCTTAATTATTAGACGAGCAATCATACATTGTCGTAGAAATTAGAAAATTTATATTGTTAGTGATCTGTCATCTATACTTATAATAAAGCTCAATGTGTGTGTGTGTGTGTGTGTGTGTGTGTGTGTGTGTGTGTGTGTGTGTGTGTGTGTGTGTGTGTATTGGCGCTGTCTACAGGCCAGACCGTTTGACCTACAGCTACCAAATTTGGTACATGTATACCTTGGAGGTTGGGAATGTGCACCTGGCGTTCCTTTTTTCGAATTTTTAATTAGAATTTTAATTATTAATTAAAAACTAACTTTCCCGCCAAAAAAATCTTCCATTTCCCCACTGCCAAATGAGTAAGGCTTCAGTTTTTTTTTCTCCCAACAGTAATGAGGCTAGGGTTAACATTTTTCGGCGGATTATTTCAAACGATTCTGTTTATTTTCTTAATGTTTGAAGCATTTAAAATTAAACATTGTTAATTAATCGATCTGCTCATAATGAATCTAAGAAAATTTTGTTGACAAATTCTTGAGATATTAAATAAATTAAAAAAGATATTCTTTAGTGCCCCTAAAGTTTAAACGCTGAGTGACTCTATTTTTAGTAATCAGATTATTAAAAAAATGCGTTGTTTCAGTAAAAAATATTATTATATTAATTGGAGATTAATTCTTTCCTCTTTAATTTAAAGTATAAATTCTACGGGTGCTAACTGAAAATTAGAGAGATACATATTACGTTATGACTGAAGGCCTTTATAATATTATGAATGAATTATATGACAATCAAAATTTGAAATTTTAAAATATTTTGATGAAGAAGCTATTAAAGTAAGAATTGCATAAAATATTTAATTATTAAAATTTTAACGAACATTAAGATGGGCGAACCGGCTGGTCGCCAAAGGCGGCTATACTATATAAAATGATGCTCAGTGCTATGATGAACGTGGTCCATCATTTGACAGCTTCTGCTATTGAATAAAGAACTATGCATTGTGTATTTGTTAATTGTTTTTAGAAACAAGATCTCATGCTATATAACATATTGCAAAACTAATAATTGAGTGCCTATGATGTAATTTAATCAACTGATAAATTCTGATTTCATTTTCTTCTTTTCTAGGCAAATGGCATTTTTCTACTTTCATTCTTTTGTAATTTTATTATTTTTAAAATTCCTTCAGTCTTATGAATCGTATAATATTTTAAATATATTTTCATTGGATGAATTAATCTATTCTCAAACAAAAAGATATTTCCGAATTGAAATAAGAAACTTTTCCTAGTTTACTGCTCATTAAAATGTGAAAAACTAGAGTTGGCAGGTGTTTTATCGAAAAATAATTAAGAAATTAGACCATCAGAATTTGTTTCATATTTTTCTTGTGAAGAGACACATTATCGTAAATAGAACAGTTAAGAATGCTCATTCAATTATTTAATTTCTTGTTTATTACTTAATAGAAATCACATAATTACTCTCTTGGGTTAATTAAAGGGAGTTAAAATAATCTTTTAGAAATAAGTGAATTTTTCTAGCGATAATGATATTATTTTTTTTCTCTCCTGAATTGGCAAATAAAAAAAAAAAACATTTTTTATTCTCCTTTGTGCTAGAAAAAATTTCGTTCAACAAGACGACTATGACAGCCTAATTAACCTTACACCACACCTCCTTTATACTAGAGAGTATTTGGATGTCAAAAACTAGGAAAGTGGGGGTGATGACGTAAATAAAATGAAAATGAGATTGTTTGTGAGGTAACTGGTGGATTTTTTTAAAAGTAATTTTTTAAAATGCTGCAATTTTTTTCTTTACAGCTACTTTAAAAGTTGGTTTCACCTTGCATAAAGTGCTTCCAAAAAGTTTTGACATCTTTTGAAAAAACTATTTTTAGACTAGCAGCTGTCTTATGGGAAAAGTTTTACTCGTGTATAAAGAATTAGTTTTATATTAGAGGATGATTAATATTTTGGAGTAAACATCATAGTATTGATATCAATAATTTAAATCGCGTGTACATTTATTTGGGAGTTAAAATTTTTTTCAAGATTTAAAGTTATATTAGGTGTATTTTAAAGTATCATTTAGCTAATTTTAATATAATAAAAATCATGATATACTTCTTTTTGGAAACTATATTTGTCTAATTTCCAGTTTTCATACAGTGAGTATAGGCATTGATAATAATTATTAACGATTTAAAACGATTGAAACGATTATTAACGATTTAAAACGATCACGAAAATTAAAATATGATAGGGGAACGGTTGATTAGGATATATTTACAAAATACTAAAAAAATCTAGTCCTCACAACAAAATAATCTTCCGAAAATATTCTGAGAGTCAAATTTAAAGTTAGATGATGGGATATATATAACTTATTGTATCAAAGATCTTGATATTGCTATGCAGTAACTACAAAGTTTACATCTTTCGTTTATTTTGGCTGAATATATGGAATCATTTAAATTTAAATTATTTTAAAAGTCAATGAAGTAAGCTTTCAATGGAAATTTTATTTTCATTTTAAAATATGTGTTTTGGCGTAAAAGATTTTGAAAGCAAAATATTTATTTTGTTATGATGAAAAAAATTTTCTTAGCTAAATATAGTATTTTAGATATCATAAGATATTTATTCTTACAATATTATCTTATATTTATTCTAATTATAAAAGATTTAGATTCAAATTATGAGCTCTCGAAAGTAAGTTGACAAGTTTAAAAATTTAAATAAATGTTATTTATATCCTTTTACTAATAGAGTTCAAATGCTTAAGTGAATTATTTTTGAAGCATTGTTACACATGAGGAACATTTAAAATATTAAATTTATAATAATTCTTTCGGAAATTAAAAAAATACTTAAATAACAGATTATTATTCGACATTCAAACTAAAAAAATCTATTTTGAAATTTTGGTTTAAAATCGCGAAAAATTCACAAAGTGTTCGAACACTTTTAAGACTAAGAAGCATTAAATAAAAAAAAAAATTCCAAATTTGTGGTTATGCATTGCAGAGAAATTTGCGAAATTTAATAGTTTGAATTAATTACACTCCTTTCATTTAATAGTTAGGAGATAATTAACAATGGAATTCCAAAGGAATTGTATGCTTTAACAAAATATTCATTTCTAAACATCCATTAAACTATCGAAATCAGATTCATTTAAACAATATCTAGCCATAAATCTGATTTATGATAACAAGCATCTGCCGAGGGAGAGTTATTCTATGAGATCTCAAATACAGTAAATATCTGTAGTAATTAATTCTCTTACTCTGTTATTATATATTTATTCAAAACTAGTTAACACAAAGTGAAACTAGAGACAATAATAGATAACTAATAGATAATGATGTCGATGATCGGCAATTTTAGGTTTAATGGATTTTTGCTCATTAAATTTAACTACTTATCTCCGTTGTTGAATCTATACAATTTTAAGTTTTTATTAAAAGTCGAATTAAATTTAAATTTTAGACGTAAATTTAAGCTTTATAATTGAAAAAAAAAACTTTTTAAGCTGATAATTTCCTTAAAAAATTCTAAAATATATGTAAGGAAAATTTCGCCTTCAGGAATTTTGATAATATCGAACTTTTTTTTATAAAAAAAGTATTGTTTTAAGTTTTAAATTTATTGATATTTTAATATTTTCCTTATAAAAAATAATTAGATAGTAATACTTCGCGTGATATCATATTCAGGTGTACAAATATTACATCGTATGCTATGCGACTGCATATTGTCTTGCACTGTACAATGCCGTCAAGCCGTTTTCATTTTGCAAAGAGTGCAGTGTATTCCAGAATTGGTGAGGCATGTTAGACATGCAATAAATTTGACCTATTTCAATATTCTATCAATATAAAATTAACGATCAAGGAATTTTAATTCACATTTATAAAGAATTGATACTTACCTGGTAACGCAGTGAGCGGCCGTCAGTACCCATAACTTTTTGAGGATGACCCCTCCACAATGATGCTGACCGAACATGCTACCTCCTAGGCGAATGGATACCTGGAATCAAAGAAATCAGAACTTTTATAGTTTAACAGAAACTTTTATAGTATAAACAGAAAATTAAGACATATCTCCAAAGAACACAAAATGTAACGAAGCGAAACACTAGTCTTAATAGGAGACACCTTTTTAAAAAATTATATTTAAACATTGTTGTCATTTGTGTGGAGAAACTTGATATTGACAGGCATCATATTTTGAGTTCTCGTAAAGAAAACGGTGCAACTTGTAGAGTACCATGGTCGCGACATTTTCATTTCATAACATTGTCATCACTTATTCACTTTCCAGAAAAGAATACTCTTTTGATTTGAAGAAATGTATGAGCTAATGTCAAATTGGTTAGAGAAATTGGATGCGACCATATTTCTTCGTTCTATGGCTAATCCATAGCATTTCTATTGCCAATATTCAAAATTCTGTTGTCAACTCTTTGGGTTTCTATGGTCAAATATTCAAAATTCTATGGCCAATTCATTGTTTTCCTACCGCCAAATATACAAAATTCTATAGCCAATTTATTGCGTCTCTACCGCGAAACATACAAAATTCTATGGCCAATTCATTGCGTTTCTATCTCCAAATATACAAAATTCTATGGCCAATTCATTGCGTTTCTATCTCCAAATATACAAAATTTTGCAGCCAATTCATTGCGTTTCTATCTCCAAATATACAAAATTTTGCAGCCAATTCATTGCGTTTCTATTGCTATATAATAACACGGTGGGCATATAAATATTCTTAAATATTCTCTTCACAGTCTAATACTAAATAACAACTCACCGTTGTCTTGCCTAGTAATGAAGTCTGAAATGTATTTGAAGTAATTGATGCACACACACTTTTTTGCGATTATTTTCTTGTATATGTTTATTTTAAATTAGTGTAATTATGATATTATACTATTATAATTAATAATGTACTTACAGTATAATATTACAAAAATAGTATTTATATATGGATATCCTATATAATAAGAAGAATTCAGACCAGTCTTCGATGGAGAACTTGCATATTCATATTCATATTCAGTTTTGAATATTTTCTTCCCCATTAATAAACATGTAATAAAGAAAGAAATTATAATAGCTGTTTCGCCATATGGAGGAGACGCCTAGACAATTATTAATTATAATTAATAATGATTTTATTTCCCATATAATTATACCACATCTTTTTAATAGAAGATCTAGGAAAATTTCCTGATGAAGAAAGAGAGAAAATTAAATTACCATTATAAGGCATTCTGAACATTCCACAGTGGAAATTATGGAAAAGCAACATTTAAGAATATCAACATACAGTAGTATCTTTCTTTTTTGATAAAAATGGGATCTCAATGATACCAGATTAGAAAATTTTTTCCGCATTTCAAGTATTTGCTTGTTCATATTTTGTGAAAACATCTGGAGTAATTGTAATATGCCAGGTTCGTTGTTCATGGTTTTTTATGTATCAGCATCAAAAATCTAACAAATTATTTAAAATTTAAATACATACACGTAAATGACATTTAAATTAAGAATAATTTAAGTTATTGAAGTATTTTAAAACTTCAGCAGAGACTGGAAAAAAATTTTTAAGTTGAAAAGCCAAACCAATTTGAATTGAATTTGTTTCCCATAATATTAAACTAATAAGCAATAAGATAAAGACAAAATAAAAAGCAAATCCCTTTTAGAATAAGTCTCTTAAATAAGAAATATTTTTAAATACAAATAAAAGTATACATTTTAAAACATTTAGAAAGATTCTCAAAACAGGAAAGATATTTGTTTTAAATTTTGGAAGCAACAATGTCGAAAATGAACGACATATTTACAACATTCCAAAGGACCCTCTTATATTCTCTTTTTAATGAGTAAAATCTCTTCAAAAATTTGAACACTCTAGAAAACTAGCTTTTAAACAAAACCCCCGAAAATTTGAAAATAATGAAATTCTTCTGCTTTTATACAGGAGAAGAATGTTATTAAGGCTTATAAAAAATTAAATTCTTCAAATGACTAAAGGTTCAGAAACTTTATGATAAAGCTAGATTTATTGGAAAAAATATCAAATTCTTAAAATGATTTTTAGAAAAATACAACGAAACAAATCAAATTTTTGATTAAAACCGCTGCCTTGTCATATAAGCGAATAAAATGTTTGCTACTGTGTTCAATAAAACGTTTCCCATTCAACAAAAATTGCAAATCACTTTTAAGTAATTTCCACCATTCCATTGTGATTTCATAAATTATTTGACAAGAAGTTGCTACAAACTAAAGAAAAGTCTCTTTAATGATCACTAATGAATTTATCTACGAGGGGAATTTATAGAAATGTATTCCAAATTCCAAGAAGATTCTTTTTGTTCATTTGAATAACAGAGATGATAGCGAAATTACATTTTTCCTGAAATGGAAAAGAAATAAAGAACAACAAATAAAAAAACTAAATAATTTGGGAAAAGTGGAATTACACGACCTGCTACTCGCTTTTAATTATTTTGCGTTTTCTCTCAGGATCTCACATCTCATTAAGACAATCTTTTTCTTTTATCTCTTGCATATAAGATAAAAATAAGTAAACATAACTTTCTTTTTAACTTAGAACTAAAGGTATTTTGTCTCGTTATTTGGTTAGATTTCTTTTTAAAACCTCTTTATGTTTTTGTAGATTCCAGATCGAAAAATATGCTTAAATAACACTGAATGGAAAATGTGAAGCTTTTTAAAACAATTTGTTGGGACCAAATCACATGACCCTGTAATCTAAAGAATAATATGTCGTTTATGTTCATATGAAGAATTTTGCATTAAAGATTTTGACAAATGTCATAATAGTACGAATCAATGCTATGTTTTATTTCGCTTATTATAATCATCAAATTAATCAACACTTTAAATCTCGCAATGTGCGTACTTAAGATTCAATTATTCCTCGCAATGTGCGTACTTAAGATTCAATTATTCGTTTATTCATTATCAACTTGTACTATATCAAGGAAGTAAGATATAAAAGTTAGTAAATTGAAACAAGCTGATTTTATATTTTTCCTTGTTTGCTGTCTCATATTAGTCATATTGTACTAGTTAAACTCAGGTTTTTTTTTCTTTTTGAGGAGTTGATAAATAAGAATTTTTTTAAACTAAAATTTAAACTTTGAATCCAATAGAAACTATAACCTACAGTTAAGTAACGATTTAAAATAAGTGAGGATTTTTGGTAGTAAGACTGAAATTGAATGTGATCTACATTTTTCTGTTATTGATTTTGAAATTAATATTTCCCTTTTTAGAATTAATAGTAACACTTACTGAAAGTTAGATTCGTTGATTAGGAATTTCATTTTTGAAAATGAAGTTTCCATAAAGAAATAGAATTTTGCGATTTTGTTTCGATGATTCAGAGTTAGAAGTTTCTCCTGGCATCGAAGTGATTTCTTATCAATGCGGCGTATGCTTCATCATCACTTGGATATCTAATTTTTTTTAAACAAATTACAGAGTTCCTCTATAAAGAAAGGTAGATCTAAAACCGATAATGTACAATCAGTTCAAGTTATAATCTGTATGTGAATAAACGTCCTGTTCTTAAACTACTCTCTCCAAATTATCTCTTTTTTTTACTCTCCTTTCTTCAGCTGGTTATATAGGATAGCGGAAAATTAATGTAATTCAATTTCGCTTTATAGAGAATGATTAAAAACATGAAGATTTTGACTATTGCCATAATATGAGTCGATATTCTGCTTCACTTATTATCACTAAATCAACGCTTTATAATCACTTCAATTATAATCCCTTATAATTAACGCTTTAACCCTCCCACTGTGCATGTCTAAAATGCAATCATTCATTTATTTCTCATTAACATATTATTTCAAAGAAAAGAGAATATAAAGACTATTTATCGATTTGAGAGGAGTCACGGAGTGCTTGAACTCAAGGTTCTTAACCACCGAACATAACAAATGAATAGAGTAATGGCACAATGAGATTCCTTAATAAGTGGTTGGGCAAGGAAATTTAAGGATTGGCTTAAGATATATCAATTGGAAATAACGCATGAGAGATATAAAGATTAGTCAATTTTAAAAAAGGAGATGCACGTATGAAAGTAAATAAAGATAGAAACTCATTTAATGAGTAATTGTACTCTAAGAATGCCTTTACAAATCCTTATACATACAAACGCCAGAAACTGGAGAGAGAAAAAAAAAACTTTGTTTCAGCAATCATCCGCAACAACAAATCAGGCTTCACAAATTTGGACATTCCTCGTAAAGCATAAATTATTCGGTCAAATTATTTTGATAGAGTTAAGCGTTTTAATTCTTCTTAGACGGTTTCAATATAGCATAGGAAGTATTAACTATACTATAAGAGTTTCTATAAACTCAGGCTGACCCAGCCAACCCTGAAGATATGTAAGGTCACCATTCTGTGAGGCATATGGAGATTTGTAAAAACCATGTGACTTAGTCACTTTTCGAATAGAATAATTTCATCTTCACTAGTGGCCTAGTGAATTAAGGCATAATTCTGCATAATAGAAGAATTTTATGGGTTTTATTTTAGACTGTGCTCTAACCATTATTATTTAGAAACTGATGGACTTATTTATGATTAGCAATGAATAGGGCTAATTGCTAAAATTACACCTGATTTTCCCCAAAGAACATAGATGTAGCCAAATTTCTACCGGAAAGCCTCAGTAAGGCAATCCGACTCAATATCTGACTCATTATCATTAAATCAGATTTTGCTTTGTTCACTTACGATGCTTTATCAAGAATTGATGATTCTGTGGTGGATGAGATGTTATATAAGGAGAATCACTTTAAATCTAAAACAAAAGTTTTTACTCATGTCGGCATGAGGAATTTTACTGAAGGTTATTTTCAATATATATATATATATATATATATCACGACTCATTCGGTAATTGTCCAGACATGTTCAATAGTCGGAAATAGAACACCACCAGTATATTATCATTCTTTGACAAAAAAAAAAAAGATCCAGAAGTTATGCCCATTTAAAAGAAGTATTTTCAACTAGCAAACCAATGGAATAAACTTTAAAAATATAATTTGTTTCAAAAAAAATGATTTGTCTAGAAAACTTCATAAGGAAATGGGAATGAGTATGCAAAGTTTAAATATCGGAATTGGAAAATAAAAATTGAATTAAAACTTAAAATAGAAAAAATTAAAAAACTCTAATAATAATTTAAAGCAATGATAACGTTGAAATTTATCTCTTCAAAATAAGGATG
Organism: Argiope bruennichi; assembly: GCF_947563725.1. Taxonomy (NCBI): domain Eukaryota; kingdom Metazoa; phylum Arthropoda; class Arachnida; order Araneae; family Araneidae; genus Argiope; species Argiope bruennichi. The sequence continues at coordinate 67,876,060 of NC_079154.1, forward strand.
ATTTATTGCTCCGACCATGATGCGGAGTGCTCTTGGCATTTCGCAAAATTCAAATAAATTTCAATTACCTTCAGATAAATTTCATTAAATGTCATCTTCCGATATTAATATTTGCTGTTAAAATGAAATGAGTAATGTTAAATATTTAATCTGTACAAGTGAACTGTTTAATCTAATAGAATTCCACATAACTTTATTCGTTAGTTGACTTCGAGCCCAACAGTCCATATATCTGTTTTAATTGAATTTTAAAGTGGAAATCTTTTTCTCACAGATGTGCATCTCAATCCATCATCCGTATCTCAGATGAAAATATATATAAGATAAAAAAAATTTCTCTGTAGGCGAGAGTTATAGATATTTATTTAGCGATAGTTACTATTCTTGAATTTCCCTTTTTTTTTAAAAATAAAAACACAATGAATAAGTTTAATACTCTGCCTAAGAAAAATGTAAAAATGGAAACAATCATTTTTCTTGCTTTTCATTCAGTATAATTTTCTGTTCATACATAAATTATTATTACAAAAATTTTAAACATAATTATTGTATAATGAACACCTATTATTAAATTATTAATTAGTGAATCTTTAGTACCTAAGGCGGTTACTGTAAAAAAGCACAAATATTTGAGGTTGAAATACATAGAAGATACTAATTAGTGACCACATTTGAATAATCAGGGATGAAGAATTTATGGTAATTGTCAAGAAATATATATTAGAGCTTAGAAAAGATATATTGAATAGCTTCTAATAATTAATAGTGATTAGTTTTCTAATATGTTTAGGATATCTATGTAATCTCAACAATAGAATAATAAGCATTATTACATGTCACTGAGAAATAATGGAAGTAATAAGAATTATAAATCTTTTTTCTAAACTATTAATTTAATCTTTAAAAATGCATTTTTCAATAAATAAATAAATAAATTATATAAATATTATAATTACTCAGTTGCCGATGGGATAACCAAATTAGAAATCTTGTACATCTGTATATATAAAACTCTAATGCATAAAAATCAATGATATTGCTTACTATCGAATGGCAACAATCAAATATAAACAAGCTTTCATATTAATTTCAGATTGCTTAATTGAACGTTTCTTTAATTACATGTAATTTAATGCTTCGCTTAGCTAACTAATGGAGCTGCAAAATATTATTAGAAATACTCGGATGAGGGTTCGTCCGTGCTCGAACATTTACAATCCATTCTTTCAGAAGAAATAAGATGGAAAAAAACCCCAAGAATGTCGAAATAAGCGTCAAACAGAAAGTCTAATCGAGCACGTAAAAAGGCTTAACAGTCGCTGGATAGATAATTGCTAAGACTTACATACAGAAACTGATGTTGATATCTTCCAAAAACATTAGCTCACTAAAAACATTTTTCATCGTCTTAAAATTCAAAAGATTACTTTTCTAATTATATCAATTTCATCTCCAGACATTTTGTTTTCTTTAATTTTAAAGTTTAATTTAATACACAAATACTTTTAATGTCATCATGAAATTCTAATTTATCCTATATTCAATCGCACTCTTTTGCTAATAATCAATTCTGAAGTAAGATTTTCACTTTCGCTTTTATTTCATAGTATATGCACTTTTTAATTTGCACGTGATGTAATTTGTAGCCGATTGATTAAATTATATTAATGTTTTTCCGTCATATAAAATAAAAATGCATTTAATTTTGATTTTTAACAGCCTAAAAAGTCAATAAAAATTCAAATCAAAATGTCAAAAGTCAAACCCCTAGTCAATAATCTAGGTGAATAAACTGGTCGCTAATGGTGGCAAATATAAAATATTTTGGAATAGAACAATATCATCTATTATAAATGTCTGGGACTTTCTTGAAAGCAAAGATAAAAAAAAAGGATTACAAAACAAAATAAAGCTTAAATTTTTGCTTGCGCTACGTAGTAATTATCCGACATGATTTCCCTTGGTGTCACTGGCAACAACCATTCTGTAACTATTTCTCTATTATGTGAAATTATTCTCTATACGCAACTTCAATTCTTACACTCTTGTTCATAAAAAAAAAATCGCATTTCCTAATGAAATGAAAACCAGTTTCAGAATATTTAGCTATATGCAATTATACATGCAATATTAGCTATATGCAACTACACATACGGCTATCGCACGCGTCTCAATGACTGACTTCACAATGTCTGACATGAAATATGAAGGTGGTTCAAAAACTATGGCAACAAGTCCTCTGAGAGAAGAAAAATTATGCACACATCCAAGGAGATCGACAAAGGTAAAAAGGTATTGGTGCATATTATTTTTCCACATAGTCATCATGGTTGTTGAAGTATTTGTGTCATCGGTAAATTAATCTATTGAAACCGAAGTACTAGAAATCATGATCCAGGTTGTGAATCCGTATAACGATGACTGTGTGAGCTTCGGTATCAATTCTGGAACAGCGACCCGTCAAGTGCTTCCTCAACAGTCCGAAAAGAGTGAAAATCACTAGGTTCGAGATCCGGGCCGTAGATAAAGAGTTCCAATAGATTCCCTCAAAAAGGTTGTCTAAATTCTGTTAATCGAGGCCATGTGTGGCCGGGTATTGTCACAATGACACTTTTCAAGAAAAATCCTCAATGCGTTTTCAAATTCCCTTTTTACACTTCGCACTTTAATCACTGACCATGTATCCGTCAACATCGTTATCTTTTAACAAAAATTTCGGAGCTCTAGGACCGAAATAAGCTCTATTTATCGATAGTGCTGATATCAACTGATTCTATTTCAGATATAGAATTTAATTTGCGCATAGAATAATTTGTGTACCCGTGTCCCAAAAATAGTGACCTTATTTTTTTGAGCTACGGACATATATTAGCTTATGAAGGTTATGTTATGATGAGAGAAAGCTAGAATATGGCTATTAGTATGTACTAAATAAATCCTTAAGCCTCCATTGCATTAATTTTTTTTACCTGTAATTGTTTACCAAAAAATTATAGCCATTTTTAATAGATGCAATTGTTCTGAATATTCCTAAAAATATATCTGGAAGAAATGTAATGAAATTGAATAAAATATTTTTCGTTCTCTGTGGATGGGTAAACAAAAAATATCTACAGTAGCAGGGGAATTTCATTTCTAAATAGAGTCGCTTCTATGACGTTAAGAGCTATTTTTGTTCATTCCAGGAATGTTCTGAATATTCCAGAAGAGATAAAAGGGTGTGCTGCGTATTGATTTATGCCTTTCGAGCTGGAAGTGGGAATTCGAAAATACGAGAAGATTTTTCGTCGGAAATTCAAAACAACCTTTTTCCAGTATTCTTCGAAATGTTGATATCAATATAAAAGAAGACGAATGAGCGCTGAAAGTCGGAATCTCAAAATATTGTTATATTATTTCAAGATTTTTTTTATGCTTTGAGAATAGCTTTTGCAGAATTCGTTTTACATTAATTGCATTTTGCATCATAAAAATAGGGATATCAAAAACTCAAAATTTCTGAAGGCATTTTTTTGTTGAAGTTGTAGTTTACCAACATAATGTTGAAGTAATAATATAATAATTCTGAATTTCAATACAGGAGTTCTTATTTAGTTCGAAAAAATTCTACTTAATTTTTAAACTGCAGAAATTATAGCAGTTTAATAATATTGGCTTTATAAGACTACTGAAAACAATCTCGGTTTTTTTAAATATGTTTTAAAAGCAAGTTTTCAGTAAAATACAAATATTGATGAAAATGACACTCAATGGATAATTTACTTTTTGATTTACCTTTAAAATATTTATAAGTAAGTATTTACTTTTTATGCTTACAGTTCATGACAGAATTATGAGAGAACTACAAACGGGTGTAATTCATCTTATCCAATTTCAACGGCTTTTAATTCTTGAATTAAATGTAACTTATTTTGATGCAAATTAATTTGAAAGATGAGGGAGTTTGTTAATTAGACTCCTGACGATATTTTCTTAGTTGCTTTATCACTTCACCCCACCCCTTCAGACAGTGGTTGCCATAGAAGTGACTTTTGTATAAGGCTCGCCCAAAAGATGTGTTGAGGCGTCTTAGTGATAAGATTTTACTTTAATATCGCAGGTCAGAGAGTCCGATACTGAATTTCTTTCATGACCTCTTATGCATGTAGACTTGGTGTACATGGTGCATGTAGATATATTTACCGTAGAGTGTACATTGTCCTGATGTTGACGTGGTGTTGATGTCTAGATTCAAAATAACAAGGTTTATCCCAAAATGATTCTTTACATTGAAGATACTTATATAATTTGAATAAATAATCAATAGAAGAGAATTATACTATTGTAGACGTGGTTATCATATAGTGTATATTGTTCTGATGTTGGCTTAATGTTTAGATTCAAAACTACAACGCTCATACCAAAATGGTCCTTCACATTGAGATAGTAATATAAGTTGAATAAATAACCAATTGGAAATGGCTATATTGCTGCCTTATCCTGAAACTGAATCTGTGCTTAACAATTCCTTTTGCCAAGCATTCAAGATGCCAAAATACTATTCAAGAGATTCTTAATATATAGGATCATCACATAATATAACTTTTTCTTTGACTGGAATGCCATCTAGAGTACGAGGATGTGAAGTTGTTGTATCAATGAGTTGATTGTAGATTCCTTGATTGCATCATACTGGTATTTATAGCTGTGAGGCCTCATCACCGATAACGAATATGTACCTCTTTATGCATAGTCTCTTGTAATAGGAATTAATTTGCATGATTCTCTGCACTCATGATTGTTTAGTTATCCAGTTGCTTGTATATCATTGGAATATTTAAATTTTTTGAAATCTAAAAAATCTATTAGTTTTTATCACGAAAGTAACTGAGAAATCGGGAATAGGAAATCCACTCTATACATTTGATACATTCATATATATCAAGGGATAATGCATTTTTCTCATATTTAAGACTATTTCATTCTGAAATGGCATCTTTCCGCATGACATCGAATGTCTTTATATATTAAATTACTAAAATATAAATTTCATATATTTGCTTTGAAGATTTAAATTTGAAAATAATACTGATTATTTATCAATATTTTTCTTGCGAATAAACGAATAAGCAGCCATCAAACCTATGTGAAAAACATGAATATAGCATTTAGATTAACTTTTTCCACAAATATATTTTCCTGTTTTACAGTTTTTCTAAGAATATAATGGTTTACAGCACAATTCATCTTCGATGTAAACATTTCAAGAAAGGGACTCAATACTGGAATGACTGATTTCTATACATTTTGGTCCAATAAACTATTCGGAAACCATTTTTTCGAACATAGAACGCCACTCTGATATCGATTCCCGCGATACAGAACTTTCCATTGACGACAACTCCACTTTTTTTATTGTATTGACTCCGCTTTGCGTTGTGCATTATCTAATGATGCATTGCGAAAGCCGCTTGATTTCGATGTCACATTGCGAAACATGATGAAAAAGATCATGGTGGTGAGCCATTTGTCTCCGTTCTTCTTACCGTGATTAATGATCAGCCGCTCATTATCGATCACGTGAATGACTTACTTTGTCTGTTGAAAGAACTGATGTGAACGTTCTGAATGGAATGCGTTATTTATGATTTGTTTTCATTCACTTCAACTAAGACTTATTATTTTCTCGCGCGCAAAGTGAACGAACAGAAAATACTGTAATCGCCAAAGTATTCGAAGCTCGAGATTTTGACGAATATACTCGTTTTAGTTCCTTTTTCAATTTAAAAAGAACAATTTTGGAATTAATGTCTGTCTGTCTGTCTGTCTGTAAACACGATAATTCAAGAAAGGAACTTTCTACAATTTTATGTCTAAAAATGACTAAAATTTTGGTTTCATTTGTTAGGTGAAAAAGTATTTAAAAAACACAGTCGCTAGTTACATAGTTTAGTAAAAACGTTAGATTCATGCCAAAGATTTATATTTCGTAAATATTGTTAGCTAATGTTATGAAAGGCATTGTGAATATGTGATCTTGCCCAAGATCCATAATTTTATACAGTGCGGGGGGGGGGGGTAAGACCTTAATTGGAGAGTATGCGAAAAAGTTTCGAAAAAACCATTCTCGCTAGTTTGGTCTATTTGGTCTATTAGTAGTTTTGGACTTCATACAAATAGCGCCCTCTGGAAGCGAATTTAAAAAAAAAATTTCAAAATAGTCATTATATTTATAATTATAATTAATAAGACCTGAAAAATATAAAAATTTTCAACTTTTTAGCGCATTAATTAGTGTGTTTTAAAAGTTTGTTTTATTGAACTTATTCACTTTTTTTATTTTCTTACACATATAGAATAGAATTTCGTAATCGTTAAAAAAATTCGGCCCGGAAATTTTGACTAATTATCGCATTATGTTTATTTGAGCAATGATTATATTATATAACTTTATATTATCTTTTATTCCAAAAGTATAATCCGGATAGACTTTTCTAAGAATATTGTACTGAAACAGCATGCCTTTCATTTTATTAAAGGAATGAAGACTCACCAAAAAGGGAAATTCACCGTCAAAGGCTTCGTCTCCTCCTACAATACGCCCGTTTCGTATCGTTTGTTTCCCGCATTCCAGGGCTGAAAGAAAGGGAGAAAAAGGGTTGATTAATTTTGGTCGAATATAGTGGAATTAAATCACATACAGATTGGTACTGAAAATCCGATAAGCAAAACATTAAATGACATCATTTATAATAGTAAAAAATAAGTCATTGCATCTTAATGTGAAATGTAAATCCTTTGGTAATTATACATACATATCCAATTTTGTATAAAAGTTGTTCAATAATTTTTTTGCATATACAAGTAATTAATACAGTGATCTAGATGAGCGTCAGTCGCCTCAATATATTCATTCAGAAAAATGCAGTTATTATTTAATATTAAATAGCTAATATAAGTTTAATGATCACAACAAAGACTTAAATATTGTTGATTAAATTTCTAACAAAAATCACACATGATTGAAATTAAAAGAATTAATTTATGTACACTTTATATTCATTAAATTCATGGGACACTTTCATTTTGGTATCCATTATTCATATTGTCGGAGGAAAAATGACGCGTTGTCACATTATAACAGGATTTGTTATGAATCATGAAATATTTATTCCCAGCACCACCACTACTTTAAATACTTGATTTGGTTGAATGATCGCCACAATAGCAGATTCAGAAAGAGATAGTGAAATCTTAAAGGCCATTACCGGCTACGGCTCATATCCTCCTGTGGGAAGTATGTTCTGCCTTCAATGGAGGTATTCAGCCCCATTCCATTACTCTACCCGTCAAGAAAGCAAGAACTTACTTATTTAACCAGTAACTTCTTATCCATGCTTTCATGTACTCCCTTGCTTTAGGGATTGAAGTTTAATCAAAGCCGGAAATAAATCGCCCACATCCTGTCTAAGAATACGGGATAACTTGAATTACGTTTGTCATGGTAATGGCAGTAGAAATTGAGGATGGTGTCTTAAAGGTCACAATTGAAAGGTCATATTCACATCCCTTTATTAGAGTGGAGGTAACTCATCTTATAACAGTACTATATTCACCAATGAAAATGCATAGATTAAGATTGTTTATACAGCTATTATGTTTCATGCTTGTTGAAGTTTATGGCCTGATTGTAGCGTGACGTCGTTTCTGTCTCTAACAGAACCACCGGCATTCTCCCTTAAAAGATACATCCCTTCATTGGAGTAAAGGTAGCTCATCTTATAACATTACTATATTTACCAGGAAAAATTCACATTTTAAGAATGTTTGTACAGCTGTTAGATTTCATGTATGGCGAATTTTATCAGCTGATTGTGGCATCACATCGCTACTGTCTCAAATAGGAGCCCCAGCACTCTTGCTTAAAAGATACTCCCTTTCATTGGAGTGAAGGTAATTCACCTTATAACATTACTACATTCACCATGGAAAATGCGCAGCCTAAGATTGTTTGTATAACTATTAGATTTCACGCATGGTGAAATTTATCGCCTGATTGTGGTGTCATGTCACTATTGTCTCAAATCGAACCATCAGCACTCTCGCTTTGGAGATACGTCCCTTCGTTGGAGTGGAAGTAACTCATAACATTACTATACTCACCAGGGAAAATGCATGGCATAAGAATGTTTAACAGCTCTTAGATTTCATGCCTGATGAAGTTTATGCCTGATTGTGGTTACTGTCTCAAACAGATGACCCACTCGGAATAAGCAATAAAAATATTCAGTATTATTCTCACCATCTAAGTGTCCTTTATACCAATACGTTAAATAAGAAAATGGTGATATGAAGCGATAGATTCCCGCCCAATCTATTACCATCCGGAAATCATAAATACATCGTAATGAATCGTTCCGGACGTCTCTCTCATCTAATCTAGCTGGAAGCCGAATGAATAATTCAGGAGCTCTGCTTCTCCATTCAGTCTACTTGTCAAACGGATTACGCTTTTCTCTGAACTCCGGTGAAAGTTGGATATGTGTGAGAGCAGGGATAACTACGATTTCGTCCTCAATTGCGTCGCGTACAATAAAAGAGTTTATTCTGAAATAAAAGAATTATTTTCACTTTGAGACGCTTTTGAAAACATAAATTAGCATTTGCATGATTAGGAAAACAACTTTCATTTTATTTCGCAAGTAGAAATTAGATTTTTCTAATTGTGAACTGTTTGAGGAATTCTGTTGTGAGGAATTTGCCACAATATAAACAATCATGTGGAAAGAAATTTTATCGATAGTAGTCTATGATTTTTTTTTCTAAATTGTAATGCATTTAACAAAATAGATTTATTAGATTAGAAATTATATGATAGTTTGTGCATACGCATACAAACACAAATTTTTTTAAATGTAGTAGTAGATATGCACTTAATCACGAATACTTTTTATAAATCAAAATAAAATAGTGCAAAAAATAACTTGGACAAGTTGGCGTAAAAAGAACTTAAATCAGGAATTCTGATATATGTTAATAAAAAGAACACTTTCAAACCATTTCTTAATACAAATAAATTATAATATACAAAAAAAATAAAGAAGAAAAAAACAGTATTTAGTAAAGGTAGATTTTGAATTTAAGAGAATAACGTTTAATCAACAATCATATTTTATAGACGTTAAAGTTGATAAGAAGTTATTTTATTTAAAAAATTATTTATGGCGAAAAATACAGAAAAGTACATTGAACTTTTCCTGTAAATGCATTTCCAAGAGTGTTTTTTTTTTTTTTTTTTTTTTTTTTTTTTTCATAACTGAATTATGCTTTTTCACAGTTCAGCTAGACATATTTTTTCAACTTGATATAAAAGTTATTTTCTGTATTTATATATTTTGACGACAATAAGTTTGTTATTTTTATTCCAGTTATAAATTGGTCAGAGCATAAAATTAATTTCAAACAACAAAGAAAGCAAAATTAATGAAATTATTTATTTTATTAAAGATGATTTGAAGAATAGTGTATATTCTGTCACACAATCATATTTCCATTTTCTACAATAATTATAATTAGTTTAACCCATCCGATTTAAGGAGTATATAATTTTATATTTGATCAGAATTTTTTTTAATCAAACGCCAGGGGATCAACAGGAAAAAAAATGACACGGTGAATTAGACATCATCTAGCACTATTTGTAAAAAATGAATAGTTTTGAAATTTGCTAAAAATAAAGCGGTGTGTAAGTGGGCGTCTGTGTTTATGTATATCTTTCATTTGGTACTACGCAGACGAAACCGTTTGACTTAGTAATGCAATTTTGCAAAAATGAAATTTTAAGGATAGGAATGTGCACCCCAAAGCAATTTCTTTGAAATTTTTAATATAGTTTTAGTTAGTAAAAATAAAACTAGATTTCGATATTGTTTTTTTTTTTGCCATAACTTCCGAAAATACTAATTAAGAAAAATAACTTTTATATTATTTTAAGATTTTTTAAAAAAAATTTAATTATGCCATTTTAGATATCTTGGAAGTTTTCCTGTGCTATTTTTCCCTGAATTTTCATAAATTTTTAAAATTTTCCTTTTATTAAAAATTTTTAATAATACTTTCATTGTTGCAACGAAATTGAAATCGATTTTTATTGTTTGATCAAATATATACTGGAGTAATTATTTTCCACTGATGAAAGCAAAAGAAGGTAGAATTTTGTTTGTTATTAGCGGTGTATGTTTGGAATGGAAAAAAGAAGTAAGGAAAATGAAGGAATAAAACAATTTTTTGGATATATAAATACGAAACCGTCCTTTTTTAAGGCAAAAAAAGACAATTGCTTATAACATTCATAAAAACTCAAGATCGATTGATTTAAAATATTTACCCTCAGAAACTACAACATTTGTTTCATCTTTTGGACAATAAGTGAATTCCTCGAAGAAAAAAAGTCTATTGTTCAGATGCAATTCAGTTCTCCAGCCAATTTTCGATATCTGCATGGGAATTAAACATCTATCTAGAAAGGGCCCCTTCTGCATGTAAAAAAAAAGTAGTAGTCTGAAAGAGCACCATCAGGTGAATATAGCGGATGGAACAACATATCCTAATGAAGTGATTCTAAAGTTTCTTTCAATGCTTCGGCAGCATAACCGCGACAGTTGTAGTGTTGAAAAGCAACCTTGTCACGTCTTTCGCCATATTCTGGACAATTCTCATAATGCTTCGTTGAAACCTATTAACTATTGCTTGTAGTACTCACCACTGATGGTTTGATTGGGTTGCAGTAATTTACTATAAACTATTGCTTCATTTTCAAATTGCCTAAATTGTTCTTTGCAGGTTGTATTCGATGAGACATGTTCACCACGAATGTCCAACGGCAACTGATGTACATGTGTTGTAGTTTTAATTGCAATTAAATAATTATGCAACATAACTTTCCACAAAGGCTGTTCGTTTGATTTAAAAATTAACATATCTTTTAAGCTAAAAAATATTTATTTAAAAAAATATTAGCCAGAGGTTACACAAAATTGTTTAAAGGCTGTTGTTAAATCTTTCAAATAAAACTTTCCCTATTTATGTGAAAGCAAGCAGATATTAATTAAAACTGGATGGAGTCCTTTTTAAACATAATCAAAATTAAATAGTCCCTCCCTGAAATAATCGTTGCAAACCAATTGCCAAATGCGGCCAATATTAGTGATATTTAATATTAGTCATATTAGTGAAAGCAAATTGTAAAGGTGGTATGAAACTTATTATTAAGGTTTTGTCTTTATTACATAGATATACAGCCATGTCATTTAAAAATGATTGTTTTTTGAATTCGTTTTCCTAGATTTTTAGAAAAACTTGAATAAAATATATTCAGATGTAGATTACGTGCTAGTTAATCAAAATGTCATTACTTTCATGTTGCTCCTTAGCAGTTTTCCATTCCCTCTTGCAAAGGTTTCTAGGGTTTGAGACGATCCATTTGGGAGAGTGGATTTCTTTACATTTGATTTTTAGGCTTTATGTTATTTAATTGATAATAAATTTACGCATTTTCCTTGTTGAATTAATAATGATTTTAAAAAATTATTTCATTCTTTTTAACACTCGAAAACAGTGAATTTCCTTGAATAGGTGATCTTCTGATTTGGGTGATAGTATTAATTCAAATTATTACTAATACTAATTCATAATTTTTTTGATGAAGAATTTATAAATAAAAATGAAATAATTTTATATACCCATTAATAATATAATAATATAATATACCCATTATTTCAAAATTATTACAAAAAATAGCTTGCAAATTATAAAAAACTCTCTTGCAGTTTTCATCCATAATATTTATATCATTAAAAATCTTTCATCTTACAAATAATGTGCATTATAAAGTGCAAAGTCAAAATTGCACTCAAGGAAAGGTGTGTATAAGAAATATATAAACATCACTCGATTTCGATTTTAATCTTATTTATATATGAAAAAAATATTTATTTTTCATTTCCTGTGGTAGGAAAACAAACTCAATACAAAGCGAAAGTATTGCAATTGCGAAATTATTAAAACATGACTAAATTGTTAACGTTTTAGGCCTTCTAGAATTTTTTTGAAAATATGTCCGTTTGTCTTGTATAAAAGAAAACTAACAAAATTAGCTAACTAAGAAAATGTAATTAACCAATTGGAAAAATTCTTCATGTGGTTCTTATACGAAAAGTCTATACCTGAATCAAATTTTGGACCAAACCATAATCGGGAAAAAGTAATTTGCAAAGTATATATTTATATTTTATAAGTACATATTTAATTATTCTCAAAAATGGTATCTTTATCTTTTTGCAGTGGTATCTTTTTAACAAGCACGTTGCCATTCACGTCCAAGAAAAATATTACGGACAATTTTTAATTATTCTTTTTATTTAGTTGAGATTTACTTTTCTTCCACGAGAAAAGTATTATACAAACTTTTAACTTACGCTTCTATCTGTAAGTGCATTACCTCTTTGTCTAGTGAAGATATCTAACTCGTTTGATTACCTAGTAAATATCAAAATGAAGTTAATAAAAGTTTTTTTCCTTCAAATAACGAATTTAAGAATGGAAAAAATGGTAAAGGCAATTAAATTAAGTTAATTGAATTTTAAAATAGAATAACAGTTATTATTAATAAGGATAAAAGACATCCAAATTAACGATGAAAAGCATCAACACTATGTTGTCAAAAGGAACCAGGAAAAATAGAATATTTTGAATAAATTTCGAGAATTTTTCTGCTGGCGGCGTATAATAGTTGTATAAATTCAACAACAACAAAACTATTGCTGTTTTTATTTTCATTATATGAGGCATCTTCATGTAAACGCAGGAAAAGGTAAATATTTCCAAATTTTTATTTAAAATTTTTCTAGTGCTCTCATCATACTAAAATTGGATAATTTACAGTAAATTATCCTCGTTTAAAAAAAAATAACATTTTTTTTTTCTCAAAATTGATTTATAATATTTTCCACTCACCTGGTGGAGCTGCCACCGCCACCATCGCCATCCATGTCGAAAGGACGATTCCCAACATTGCCTGCATCAAGCAACTCATGGTTGTCAACTGTCACCAGAGAGAGATTCCCTCACACCAGACGAGGCGAAAAAGTGAGAGTTTTATAGGTTTCGCAGGTCCAAGGATGTGCGTAACCTAGTGACCCCTGGGGGATGCGGGATTGGTTAACGCCCTTGACACGGTGCGAAGGGAGACCTTGCGCACTTTTGCCAGACTATCGAAACAACTGATTTATTTGCTGCTGCTTCGGATTGTTTGGAGACTGCGGCGGATTTCCGATTTCTGGATCTTCGATCCCATGTGTGTCAATGCCAATTATTCCGGATTCGATAACAGGAAATTTGAAATTAATCAAATGCATTACGATCTGAGGACGCTGGCCATTAAGGCTTGACAATGGCAGCGTTTTGTTTGGGTCGGATTATTTCCTGGTGACTGCTGGAGATTAAATGCTTTTGCATCATTTGAATCCCACCGGATGGAGATTTAATTGTTTTAATGTCAGATTCAGTTTCGTTTCATATTTATTTCTTGGCGTTAAGGTAGAAAAGGACTCTACACAATGTAATGGTTTTTATTGGGATATTTGGTTATTTGGGTTTTTATTGGGAATGTAGTTTTTATTGGGTTCCTGCCCTTCACTTTCTACCAAACAATTAAATTGTCATGGTCACGGAAAAATTATATATTGTATTCGAATGCTGAATAACTGATTGTGCTATTTCGTATTTTTAATTGGTTTCCTGGTCTTATTTGTTGACAAATAAAAATTATTGAAGAATCAAAAGCTTTTGAAATCATTAGTTGTATAACACAATGGTTAAATAAACCTGTTATTTTTTATACGACTTGTATAATACACAGGTTGTAATATTTGTCAATGAAAATAGCACTAAAACATCATCAATTTTTAATTTAGCGAACTAAAAATTATTTTCTATCACTTGAATTAATAAACGATAAAAATACATCTGGATTCTACTATGATATATATTTGCTGAGCTAAAAATAAATTTATGAGGTTTCTTAAAAAGTTGATAATTATTAGTAAATAAAAAATAATGAGATTTTTTTCAGCGATAAATTTTCTATTATCTATGTTTGGGATTTATAATCTGATAACTACATTTCTTAACTAATTTTTTCCTATTTGTAAAAGTTTCTCATTAAATTATTATTTTTTTTTTAATTTTAGAAAAATTTTTACCCTGACGTTCTATTTCTCACTAAGGAACTTATTTAAAGATTTTTTTTTAAATGTTATAATTTTATACTTCTAATTTTTATATTCTACTACTGTATATTCAGCTTTAATCTTAAGCCTTTAGCACATAACTGTAAAATATATAAAATGAATAAAAGTTCCAAATACATGATAAATCGTAATAAAAATTCAATAAATTACTAAAACTGGTTCTAGTTTCCCTTGTGAAAATGGATGACAGTAATAATTCGACATTAAATTTCTAGTCTTATATTTTATATTTTCAATTTAAATGACAAAAACTCATCGCAATATATAAATATATTTATTTGATCCCTTAGTTTGAAAATCTCAGAATGTCAAAATATTTTTGAAAATGCATATACACATTTCAGTAAAATGTTTGAATGCATTTCATCATTTTCGCATATTTGAATCACAGCTTCATAGGAAATTTTAACTCAGAAAGTATTTATATATTCAATGAATATATTTCTTAAATAATACCCAATGATATCAAAAACTATTCTATAGATACGGTATGAAGTTCTATATAATTATTTATATCCCACAGAAATACATAATGGTGATCTAAAATAATAGGATTTATAGGATATATATATTAAAATTTCAAATTATATAATATACCTTCTACAGTTCAAAAAAATGTTTGATATATCCTATTGATTATATTTCTTAAGAAAAATAATCATTAGTTCTTAGTTTTTATTATAGGCAAATAATAAGAAATAGTTTACTATGAAACTCGTTGCTTTATTAAAATATTCATCCACAACATAATGCTAAATACGTATTTAATTTTATTTTACATTTTATTTATATAAAAAATAATCTTGGAAACAAAATTACCTTAATAATGATCGTACAAACTTATAGCAATAAGCAGTAAAAGAATTATCTATTTCAAAAAAATTAACCAGCACGTTGAAATTGTTTAAAGATTAATTCATTGGTCAGTTGTAAATTTCGGAGAAGAATTTTAATCTTTTCAAAATGCTGAAAGTATTCAAATCACAGATGAAGCTAGAAGTATTTTTTGATAAGAAAAAGATTATAATAGATGGATAAGCTTCTGTTTGGAACTTATTCATAATTTAGAAAGAAACTATATATGTAAGAAAAAGTATTAATTTTGTAAAAGATTTTTATTGAAAACTAAAGAAATATGATAAACTATCACAATGGCATATGATGAACACCACCGTTCTATATAGTAGCATTTGAAACTATTTTATCATCACATCATCACTTATGAAATGTTTTGTTCTTTGAATTACCGAAATGAGATTTTGATCGAAAAGAATGATGTCACTAGATTAAGATTCTCTCGAGAAAGAATGTTCAGCAAATATGACTTCAAAGGCAATGTTCCGCCTGCATAAATTTATTACATTGTAAATTCCAAGCTGTAATTTACAACATCTTTGACGAAAAGCGGAATGATAAATGACTGCTGTGCGATAACCATTATGTTCTTCCTATTTCCATTATATTTTCTGTCTCTGCTATGATTTATTTAATGATAACTTAGTTCAAAGATTGATGGACGTCCGAAAATAAAAACTCCAAAAGATATTTAGTCTGATAATGATTCTTTTTAAGCCATCAACTAGAACCAATTGAAACCATTGAAATTAATATATACATACTGATTTAAAACATAATCTTTTGGGAGCAAAATCTTTAAAAGACAAGAAATTTTATCACATTAAAATCTGGAAGATTCGATTGTGATTAATTTAACCAGATGAATATCCTACTGACTTCGAATTTGCTTATGTGAATGTTCATATATTTATTAAATGATTAATTCTGACGATAATTGTAATGTTTTGTGATTCATTTTTGCTCGATTATGCCCCCATTCATTAGATATGTTGTTAAAATTATTCCACATGAGTTTTCTTAATCGATCCGATAGCTCATGATTTTTCAATAATAATATATGATTTAAAATATAATCTCTTGAAGCAAAATCTTTAAAATTATCAATAATTTCTCCATTTTATCGTATTAAAACCTGACAAATTCAATTCACTTTGTGATTAATTTAGCCAGATGAATGTCCAATTGACTTCAAAGTTGTTCATGTATTTGTTAATATATTTATTAAATGATTAATTCTGAATTAGAATATAATATTTGGTGATTCATTTTTGCTCGATTCTACCTGCATTATTTTTTAATGTTTTTGCTTCTACACATTAGATATTCAGTTAAAATTATTTCACGTGAATTCTCTTATTCCGAAAACTCATTTTTGTTCCTATAATTTTTCAATGATAAAATATACAATAAAGAGTCCTATTTTGTAAAAATAAATACGTTCATTGTTCCTAAATACCAAACTTAAATTTTATTTTTGTTTGTTATTTGATGTAAACGAAAGATTAACGCCATGTTCTGGATTTATTTATATGTCTGTGTTGAGTGCTTTTTTAAAAAATTACATTTAAATCTACATGGAAGATGTTTCGGCCGGATGAATTGTCGAACACGACTCCGAGGAGTTTCAACAAGTCCTATGAAACTTTAATCGATGAGGTGTTGTCTCTGGCTAAAATTATGTGGCAACAGGTGATAGACACGACGTGGATGGGAAGGTGGAAGAACACAGACAGAACTGGCGAAGAACTTACGGAGCTCCATTCAGCGTGACAGCAAAAGGCTACATAAGAGATATGGTCAGGTATGGAGGGAATAGTAGACTGAGCAAAGCAATATTTTTCCAGCGCTATATAGGAGATTCTAAAAGCATGAAAATTTATTACATCCTACGTTAAAATTAAGACAGTCGCTATACGCGCTACGAATTCATTTAAGGATGATGCTGAGTTTAATTTTCTGCAAATTTTGAAGTGTAGCCAAATTCAAAAATCTTCAGATAGCTTTCGCGTAAAAAAAAAAATGCATTATAAATAATAAATTACTTCGCTTACTTCTCATTAAATTTATTTCAGCTTTTTTTTAATGGAACACATTGTCTTGTCTTACATGGATTCTTCTAAAAAAATCGCTTAGATTTGGAAGTGTTTTAGCCCATATTAACTTCATACTAAAATGTTCTCTTATTTCCTTATCCAATTTCTACTTTTTATTTAATTATCTTTAACACTGTCTCTTGTAAACTGACGACTTCAACATTTTCTCAAGCTCCGAATAAAGGGATAAAAATCCCTAATGGTGACAACATTCTTTTAAAGTTAACTAAGATTCCCTTTCCTAAGTGTACACGAGTCAAAGAAATACCTATCAATATATATATATTATATAAATCCATTCTCAGCCACCATTTTCTCTACATTCAGTTTGTTATTTTGAAGATAAATTCTAAAATGTTTCAAAATATTGCCGCATAGTGTACTACTGATATCAATTCCTGTGGCTTGGTTGGCAAGACACGAGACTGTAGACCTTCACGACCCAGGTTCGAATACCAGCCAAGTCAGTTTTATCCAAAGACTGGAATTTTAATTTAAAATGTTATTTATTATTTCTCTAGTTTCTAGTTGATTCTAGATCTTTCTTTAAATGTTCTATCTGGATGTTTCTCGAACATTCTGAGAGTGTATATAAAGTCAAGTGTCACCAGTTGTGGTCGAGTTATCGGTCCTGTACGCTTGAGAGTTACTTTGCTTGAATAAATCTGATTACTTGTTCAACCTAACAGCCTTGTTATTTCCAATCTTCGTGACAAGTTTGGTGGAGGTGCCGGGTACTTATTCCTGCAACCGTGGACGATAGCGAAAACCTACGGAGGAGCCTTCGATTGAGAGGATTATCTCCCGAATTTGGATTTTACTCTCCAGAAAGCAGAAAAAGGACAAAAATGTCGGTAGAAGCCAAGCCCGTAGTAGTGACTGTTCCTACGCCCCAACAACTGAGGAGCCCATCGACATTCTCCGGAACGCCTGGAGAGGACCCTCTTAAATGGCTAAAGGAGTATGATCGAGTTGCCCATTTCAACAAGTGGGATGACATGGTGTGTCTCGCCAATGTATATTTCTTCCTAGATGGCACTGCTAAGCAGTGGTTTGAAAACAACGAAGACAACTTGAAATCCTGGGAAGCGTTTAAAAATGGATTACTAGGACTTTTTGGTGACCGTCAAAAACACACCAAGAAAGCCGAAGAACAACTTAAATACAGAGCCCAGCGCCCAGGGGAGAGTACGCAGTCCTATATTCAGAGCGTATTAGGTCTCTGCCTAGAGGTTAATCCATCGATGTCTGACTGCGAAAAAGTGTCACACCTAAAGAAAGGTATTGCCGAAGACATTTATCAGGCCCTTTTAATGAAAGAAATCACCACTATAGCTGATTTCACAAAATGGTGCAACTATATAGAGGATATGAAGCAAAAGAGAGTAAAACGACAGAGATTTGAGAGGCTACCAAACGTCGTACCTGTAGCATCCATGGAGGACGAGCCAGATTTGACGTCCCTCATTCGCAGAATAGTGCAGGAGGAAGTTCAGCGGTTGGTTATCGAACTTAAAGCACCTTCGGAACCATATTCCCAGTCGTTAGAGGACCTGGTGCAAGACGAAGTCGTAAAAGCTTTGGCACCGGTTTCAGCAAAACCAACCGAACCTCGACCAAGACCATCTTATGCAGCTGTGGCCAGACGAACCAGAGCCCCTGCTCAGAGGTTGCCCGTACAGTCAAGAAAAACTGATATTTGGAGAACTGCCGACAATAGACCAGTTTGTTTCCACTGTGGCCGTCCAGGACATGTTGTGCGCTATTGCAGAGAACGGAAAGCTGTATTTGACAATTATCGACGCCGCCAACAGAACTTCGAAACTGACGCTGAAGAAGAAGAATACCGCCGACCAAATACCATCCGCCGTTCCACACCCAGTCCATCTAGAGGCCGATCCCCTACACGCCGTTTCAGATCACCGTCACCGTATCGTCGATCCAGTCAGTCGCCAAGCCGCAGAAATGAGGAAAACTGAACGGAGCGACCTTCCTAGGAGGTGAGGCCGCATGCAACGGAAATCCTCCATCGGCCGCCAAGATGACGGGAAATCAACTGGACGTCATTATAGATAAGAAACCTATACGTGCTCTAGTCGATTCTGGAGCCTCATTTTCGATCATTTCCGATAAGTATCGACGGTCGTTAAAGAAGGTTTTGTTTTCTGACACCAAAAACCTTGTACTGAAAGTCGCTGATGGAAGTTTCATCCGACCGATCGGAAAATGTATCCTGCGTGTTCGGATAAACAGCCGAGAACTGCCGTTTGAATTTATTGTTGTGCCGCATTGTAGTCACGAAATAATCCTTGGATGGGACTTTTTAAAAGCTTCGCAAGCCGTGACCGACTGTGGTCAAAGTGAACTATACGTAGAAGACATTTGCCAAGACGTTGCCACACTAGACACATGGAAATTGTATGCCACAAAAGACTACACACTTAAACCCCATTCTGTGACAAAAGTAGCAGTATCAGGATACCATGTTCAAGGAGACCTAAACGTAGTCATTGATGGTAATAAGCAGCTGCTCTTTGAGAGAAACATCGCCGTGCCATCCATGGTATCCTTATACCATAACAGGAAAAGTGAAATTTGGGTTGCCAACTTGCAGTCCACGAACAGAGTAATCCCTAGAGGAATGTGCATAGGCCAAGCCGAACCACTGGATGGGGGACATTTATGTGTAATTTCTAGCAAGTCAGATGACATCGATGCACAGCAAGAGACACCAAACGTCGAAATGGATTGTTCACCGATGTTGTCACCAGAGTTGAACAATGAACAGAAAAACAAACTAGCTCAACTGCTACGACGTTTTACTGCAATCTTGACGAAGACTGACAAGCAGACAGCTGCACGAACGAATGTGAGACACCGGATTCACACGGGTGATCATACTCCAATCAGCCAACGAGCCTACCGAGTCTCATCGACCGAAAGACGCATCATTCGTGAAGAAGTTCAAAAGATGCTCGATAACGATATCGTCCAGCCGTCTGTAAGTCCCTGGTCTTCACCCGTTGTACTCGTGAGGAAAAAAGATGGAAGCTGGCGTTTTTGCGTTGATTATCGCAAGCTCAATGCGATCACGAAGAAAGATGTGTATCCTCTTCCTCGTATCGATGATACATTAGACTGTCTGAAGGGCGCCAAGTTCTTTTCTTCCATGGACCTTCGCTCTGGATACTGGCAGATAGAAGTAGACGAGGCTGATCGTGAAAAGACGGCATTTATAACACCCGAAGGATTATACGAGTTTAAAGTCATGCCGTTCGGACTTTGTAATGCCCCCGCGACATTCGAGAGAATGATGGACAATTTGTTGCGCCATTTCAAATGGATTATGTGTCTCTGTTATCTAGACGATATAATAGTGTTCTCGGAAACTTTTGATGACCATCTCACTCGATTAAGACTTGTTTTAAAAAGCCTTCAAGATGCTGGTCTTAAACTCAACCCGAAGAAGTGTCTTTTCGCGGCCAGAGAAGTAAAAATACTGGGCCATCTTGTATCTAGTAGTGGCGTTCGTCCTGATCCTGACAAAGTGAAAGCCGTTAGCAATTTTCCTACCCCCAAAAACGAACATGATGTACGGAGTTTTCTTGGCCTTTGCTCATACTTCCGGCGATTTATCAAGAACTTTTGTTATCTCGCTGAACCCTTGCAGATGCTGCTAAAAGGTGGTGCGGAGTTTCATTGGGGTCATGAAGAAATGAAAGCTTTTAACAGTCTGAAGAAAGCGCTTACGTCTGATCCTGTATTAGGAATGTACGACGAAAATGCCCCTACAGAAATTCATACGGATGCCAGTGGTTATGGTATTGGAGCTGTCTTGGTGCAAATCCAGAATAAAGCTGAAAAAGTAATCGCATACGCCTCCAGAACTTTGACAAAAGCCGAAAGAAATTATTCCACTACCGAACGGGAATGCCTCGCCATTGTGTGGGCAATCAACAAATTTAGGCCATATATATTCGGAAAACATTTTACAGTTAAAACCGACCATCATTCGTTGTGCTGGCTTATGAGTTTAAAGGATCCTTCAGGAAGGCTTGCAAGATGGGCCCTTCGACTTCAAGAACATGATTTTTCCATTCAATATAAAACCGGTAAGAAGCATAGGGATGCCGACACTCTCTCGAGAAATCCAGTGGAAGATGAGACTCATACAACAGACAAATCCCTAGCCGTTACCACGAGTATGAACCTTGCAATAGAACAGAAAAAAGATCCAGACCTTGTAAAAATTAACATTGACAACAACAGCCGATCCATAGAAAAGAAAGGATTTGAATTAATTGACGGGGTTCTATACAGAAAGAATTTTGATCCAGCTGGACAAAAGTGGCTGCCAGTCATTCCGAAACATCTACGAGTCGACATACTTCGACACTTCCATGACGCTCCTACGGCAGGCCACCTTGGTTTCGCAAAAACTTACGACCGAATCCGCAAAAGATTTTGGTGGCCAGGGATGTACCGAAATGTTGTCCGATATGTCATGCATTGTCGGGATTGCCAAAGACGAAAACCTATTCCTCAACGACCACCTGGACGATTAGTTTCCATCCCTCCAGCTATAGCACCTTTCCATCGCATTGGGGTTGATCTCCTCGGAAGATTTCCAAAATCTGGTCGGGGAAACAAATGGATCATAGTCTGCACAGATTATTTGACACGATATGCCATAACAAAAGCCTTGCCGACCGCCGAAGTCGAAGAAGTAGCAAAGTTCTTGCTCGAAGAAATTATTCTAAAGCATGGAGCTCCACGAGTAATTATTTCGGATCGGGGAGCCGTTTTCCGAGCAAGACTTGTTTCCACCCTTGTTGACCTGTGCAATATCGATCATCGTTTCACGACGGCGTATCACCCTCAAACAAATGGACTGACAGAACGCTTTAATAAA
Source organism: Argiope bruennichi (assembly GCF_947563725.1). Classification (NCBI taxonomy): domain Eukaryota; kingdom Metazoa; phylum Arthropoda; class Arachnida; order Araneae; family Araneidae; genus Argiope; species Argiope bruennichi. The sequence goes on from NC_079154.1 coordinate 67,898,211, forward strand.
ACTTTGACCGACATGCTGTCCATGTATGTGGATACAGAGCAGAAAAATTGGGACGAAATTTTACCGTTTGTGTCCTTTGCTTATAATACCGCTAAACAGGAGACGACAGGTTTTACGCCTTTCTTTTTACTTCATGGACGCGACGCCGAAACGACGTTAGATACAATGTTGCCATTCTCTCCCAATGATGTAGATGATGATTACGTCGCTAAGATGGTTGCCAGGGCTGAAGAATCAAGACAGTTAGCCCGAGTGCGAACCCTGAGTGCCCAAGATAAAGACCGTCGACGTTACAACGCCAAACACCGAATGGTATCTTATGCTCCTGGAGATCTCGTATGGATTTATACTCCAGTCCGAAAAGTTGGACTCTCCGAGAAGCTCTTAAGGAGGTACTTTGGGCCTTACCAGGTTTTACGCCGTTTATCAGACGTAACATACGAGGTGCAAGATTTTGACCCTGAATCCCGAAGAAGACGACCAAGAGACGTTGTCCATGTACTGCGAATGAAACCATACCATGATCCCGACAAGCAAATTGAAATTGAGGACAGTCAAAATGAAAATGTCGTACCTGCCGAAAATCAAGAAATTTACAAGGGTCCCATGACACGTTCCAGAGTAAAAACCCTTAACCTGATTGACAGCGGGGCGCTGTCTTTCTTTGGAGGGGAGTAATGCCGCATAATGTACTACTGATATCAATTCCTGTGGCTTGGTTGACAAGACACGAGACTGTAGACCTTCACGACCCAGGTTCGAATACCAGCCAAGTCAGTTTTATCTAAAGACTGGAATTTTAATTTAAAATGTTATTTATTATTTCTCTAGTTTCTAGTTGATTCTAGATCTTTCTTTAAATGTTCTATCTGGATGTTTCTCGAACATTCTGAGAGTGTATATAAAGTCAAGTGTCACCAGTTGTGGTCGAGTTATCGGTCCTGTACGCTTGAGAGTTACTTTGCTTGAATAAATCTGATTACTTGTTCAACCTAACAGCCTTGTTATTTCCAATCTTCGTGACAATATGTTTCGCTATAGTAAACGTAAATTTGAAATTTATAGTGATCCAAATGAATAACTTTTTTGAAATCTTTCGTAGAGGAGATATCGAAGCAAAATTTAAAAATCTATTTCTTTTACTTAATGTTTTTTAAAAAATGTATCCTTTAACTGTCATCATGGAATAACAAAAATAAACATTTTTTTAAAAAATTTATTGTAATAGGTAATAAATTTTAGAACAAAAAAAATATAAATATTTTAGAACAATCTATATTTCAAAGATAAAATTTAATACACTTTAATGGACTTTTAACATGATGCATATAAATACGTATCATATTAAAATGAAGCCGATTCCACAAAAATATTTATTTTTAGGAAGTGAAACAGGTTTATGGAGACATTCTGGTAAACAGCATTTATTTCTATCTCTATCTCCAGAAATAATAAAGATGAATTTTTGTCAAGGTTTGAAATATAAAATAATCTTTTTGCAATAGTAATAATGTTCTTACAGCAAAACAAGGTTTAACCTTCATTCCCTCTTAACGTTTTTTCCCAAGTTAATATAAGCCCAATTTCCATCTTAATACTTTTTTTTTCTGTTTTAATCAATCAATTTGGATATGCAGCTCAATTGTTATAAAGTGGAAATGTTTCGCAAGATTCCATTAATGGTTGAGATAGAAATAGCTTTATATCCGGACTCTAAGTGAAAAAAAATGGCATGTTTTTCACCTTCTAAAACAAGATGAAAAAATGGTCTACGATTGCAATATCTCTTAAGTAAAAAGGCATTAGTTTCATTTCTTTTTCTGTAGCAAGAGCTTAATAGATTCGAAAGTAAATCCCATTTCCATTTTAGCGGATGTAGAAAATGGTTAACTGGATCAATGTCGCAAAGCTTCATTTTTTAAGAATTTCTTATTTTCTACAGTTTATTCGCCATATCTATGCATAATTTTGTAAGAAGCTTAGTTCCATTATAATGGCACAAAATCTATTGCAAAGTAATATGATAGACTAATGCTTTGCTAAATAACAGTTTAGAAAGACTTGTGGATTAGCAAATTATGTTTTCTAGTCTAGACATAAGACATTTTCTTTTGAAAAGAATTTCTAACACGCTTATGTACTTAAAGTTCCTAAATGGGATAATCTTCTTCTTTCTGTTGACAATACTATAGATCTTTTGTATTATCTAAGAATAAAAATGACGATTTCATTCGATATCTTTTATATATATATATTTTCATAGAAATATAATTCGCATTTCAAGGGTATTAAAATTTTCTTTCTAGAAGCATTTATGCGCTAAAATACCGATTTTATTAGATCAACGTTAGTTAGAATTTAATGTACGACTGCATGAAATTTTTTTAAACTCGGTTGATGATTTTTTTTAAAATTATTGATATATTTATGAATCATTCAAGCAGTTGGATTGAAGAACATAAAGGAAAGACTTGTAATAAATATATTTAAAAGTAAATTAAATATGTAAAAATCTCTCTTCTACTTACATCATAAATATATAATGATCTAATAAGTACACTTTTGATTCTTATATATATACAAGGTGGCCATAAAATAACGATGCAGTAACAGATGTTGCTACAGCGGTGTTCTACGACACAGAGACTAACAGTAGTCCAAGTGCTTGTGCAACAAATGCTGCAAACTTTTATAATTCCGCTATTGTAGCAAAGATGCAAGATGGAGCACGGAGAACATATTCATCGTTCAGTACAGAGACTTTAACGACAACATTTCGGTACTAACAGAGTTAACAGTCTATATTTTCAAACGGAATGGCCGTCCCGTTCCAGTGTACGTGGAAGTGCAGTGGCTTAAAATAAAACTTAATGGGCTCTTATGAACATCGAAACTGACAGTTTACAGACAGCAGTAGAGAACGTGATACACCGCATCCAGTATGTTGTACACAGGGAAGGTCAAAATATTGAAAATGTTGAACGGCATCCAGGTGACTTTAATGTTGATTAATAAAAGATTATTTTCAGTGAGTTTCATGAATTCACTCATAACTGTTCTTCCACAGCGTCAGTATTTCTTCTAACGACTACCTTTGGTATAATTTTTTTTTCTGCGGAATTTATCTCCCCATGCCTTCCACAGTCTGTACATGAGATATGGATTCATTTCTTTAATTCGTTTTAGTTGCAGATACCACCAAACAGGAAAAGTCATTTTATGATCTCCCTGTATTTTGTATTCCTTTGTACAAAGTAAGGAAATTAGATGCTATATAAAGTGTAACTTGTGCGTAGCATATGTTTAATCTACTTATATTACGTAAGTTAATGATAGGGTCGAATGTTTAGAATTATGAATACCGTAAATCACGTAATATAAGCAGTTCTATCTAAAAATAACTATCTTAAAAATAACAAGCATTTTTTTTATTCATAAAAAACTCTTTCTTTATAATATTTTTACTCTGTCTCGTTATTTTAAAATTAGCTGATAAAAAAAACAGCTTTTATACTCTTTTTCCAAAAAAATTACTCATTGTAGACTTGCGGAATCATTTTCATTGTAGAGCTCAGCGAATTTTATGAATAATTGGAAAGATAACATAAATGCAATCATTATGCAATATTTTACAATATTGCATAATGATTTTACATTTACCAAGAATTATCTTATTGGATAAAATATTACAATATTATCTATGGAAAGACTTTCTAAATGAATTTTCTTTTATTTCTCATTGCTCGCTAAATGTAGGTTTTTTTATTTTGCGTGGGAAGATGAAGGACAGAATACATCTAGAACAACTCGAAGATAAGATGCGAAATTAATATAAAGCTGCGAAATTAAAGAAGCTGAAAATGAAAGCAAAATTCGCGCAAGATTGATTCCACCTTTTTTTCTTTAATTAATTCCTGCCTACTAGCTTACGTAGTCATGAAAATTATAAACATTTTTTTTATCTAATCCTATTAACCATCATGTTTATTATTACTTTTTTTTTTCGATAAACTAACACCGGACGGCGAGAGTTCCGTCGTTCCATGTTAATTGGACATTATCATTGTTTATACAGCGAACAAATAAAATTATCTTCATTCAGAACCAGTTATGCGGAAGAAAGAGCGGAAAGGGCGAACTTTAAGAGAGAATTTTAGCTATTTTTTTCGCTGCATAGTTTTAGTTAATTTTCCTCCGGTCTGTTAGCGAACTCAAAAGCTCATTATGAAATTTGTTCAAATACCGATTATTGACTCTCAGATAATTTTTTTATAAGGAAAAACGTTTTCACTGTCAAGTAATTTTTTAATTACGTAAAACGTTTTCACAACTAAAAATAGAGAAATGAAGAGTTGCTTTTTATTATTATTTATAAAGAGTGTCCCAAAATTAATGCAAGATTTGAATTTGCTCCCATTTGTGCAGTCAAGTAATGGCAACCCTATTAAAAATAACCATTTGACAGCTGATAGTTTAGGGTGAGTAAAAATGGAGTGTTACACGATAGAATAACGTGTTAACGCAAAATTTGAATTAAATAATAATAAAAAAAAAGAACACCGGTTTTTTTTTTTCTTTTAGTTGTTATATTTTTATTGAATTGTAAAGTACACAGGATAGAGTTATGTATGAAATAACACATAAGGAAAATGTCCTCCACGGCAATGCTGGCATATACGCAGTCTTTTGTGGAAATTTTCAATGACTCTTTTGCAAAAATGTGGCTAAATTTCGTTTTTGCAGTGTTGAATTTTCTCCTTCAATTCACGCGTGCTTGTGGGCTTGTTGGCATAGTTCATTGACTCCAAATAACCCCATAAAAAGAAATCCAATGGGGCTAAATCACACAATCTGGGGGGGGAGCATTTATCAAGTTTTTGAACTATGAACCAGACTTTCATTATTTTTGAAATATTTTTCAATAATGAAAACACGTTGTTCTATCGTGTAATGTTCTATTTTTACTAACCCTAAACTATCAGTTGTCAAATGGGTTTTTTAATACGGTTTCCAACATTTTAATGCACGAATGGTGAAAAATTCAAATCTTGCGTTAATTTTGGGACACCCTTTATTAATTTGAATGTTTTCATTCAATTTTACTTAAGAGTTTGTCACAACTAGGAGAAATAATAATTTTTTTTAAACTTAAAATCTTTACAAAAAGATCATAATATTTCTTTATATAAACATAACATAAAAGTTTATGAAAAATATCCTTTATGTTCAAGTTCTTCTGAATGGAAATGAAAATAAATAAACAGTTTTTGAAAAGCTGTTATTTCAAATTTCTAGAATTGAAACTACTGTTTAGGAAAATAATATAAAATAACATAGTTAATAGATTTATTCTCATATTCCTTATGAAAACTTGTACAGTGATTACAAATCACAGAAACACCTTCTGGAAGTATTTACTTTCTATAAGATTCCTTAATCATGGATTGAATTCTAAAATCGGATTTCTTTCTATATCAAATTTTCTTACTTCTTTGAAGCTTAATGTTAATTTGAATGCCTTTGTAAATAAAAGAATGGTAGTTTTTAATGAGCCATTCTATCTTAAGTTGTCTGTTTATAAGTTATTTTTCACTCTCTCGTGTAAAGATCGACAAACTATCATCAAGTGATTTGGAAGTGCGAGCATATGGAACCATCATCTTCCCAATATTTATTGATGCAAAACATTTGTTTACATGAAGCCTCACACGTGAAATACATCATTTGTATACGTAAAACATCGATAAAATAAAACATCAAATGCATCAAACTGTTGAATGCGATCAACTGATGAAACTCACGCTGCAGAGCAAAAATAATATATCATAAGTGGTTCCATCAATTACATGAAAATGGAACTAAATATATGACGTCTAGAAGGTTTAGTAATCATTACTGTAAAATAGGAGAATACAAGTTTGAAACTGTCAACAGCTTCCCACATTTACGCTTTGAAATGAACGCACTGATTGCATAATGTTAGAGGTTAGAGTCACATATGCTAACAGATGGGGTGTTTTTTGAACTACAAAAATATATAAAATCTAATTTCATCAGCAGAAAAATTTTATTACTCATTTACAAAACTTTGATTAGGCACAGGAAATTTATGGACTATTTAAAGAGCTAGATCTTATTAGATTTTTAGCAATACACAGGATTAAAGGGGCAGGATACTTAATAAAATTGGCTGACAAACATTTAGCTAAACTATTTGGCATCCGAAAGTTAGGAAGACCAAATCTTAGGCGGATTGATTGCTTGGATAAAGACTTGAAAACTATTGAAGTGATAAACTAGAAAACCTTGGCCAAGGATAGGACTGCATGATATAGAATTCTGTGGAAAGCCATGGTCCATCCGGGTTGTCGAGTTCATGAAGAAAAAGATGAATAAATGGATATTTTACAGGAGATTTTAATATATCAGTAAATGTATACTATGCTGTTAAATATGGACTTAATATCTCTGAATTCCAGTCAATTTCTTGTAACTTCACTCTGAGGAATTAAATGATGTAATTAAACTAGTACTATTTTTGGTAAAAAGACAGAATTCATCGTTGTCATTTGTTACATTTAAAATTGACTGTAGTATTTCGGAGCTTTCATGTTTAGAGCCAGTCTTTTTTGTCAGTGGTTTAACATTTTCGATATCATCTCTGTATATTTTTCTCTTAAGATTTCTGTTTTGACCTTCTTATCTCAATCTTTTGAATGTAACACTGAAGATATAATAAAAAACTTACATATGACTCATGGTTTGTGCAGAACAAATCAGTTCAGTATCAGTTGATACGCGAAAAAAATAGTAATAAATGTTGCTAATACAACTGCGTACCTAGTCTAGGACGTAAAATGAATAAGTTTGCGTTATTCAGAGCTTTCTTAAATTTTTCCTGCCTTAGCATAAATTTAACACAGCAGATTTCACTGGTTGAAAATCATTAATATAGGATAATCTAAATGCCAAAAGTTCATAGAATTGATTAGCTTTTATCAGTTACTAGCTTTTATCCGTATACTGGCTTTGAGTCAGTATACATGATTAAAAATTAATTTATTTTGAGAATTTGAAAAATTATAAATATTTCTCCCTTGAGGAAAATATATGACTGATTAAAATTCAGAAAAAGATTTCATAGTTGTCTCAGAACATTAAAATGCAAACTAGATATATTTACGAAAAGAATATTAAATGGTTGCAATTAAAATTCGGTTTATTTTTAATGTGACACTTGTTTACCTGCTTATATTTTCTGATAGAAAAAGTAAATTTTCCTGTGGGATTAACATCAATTTTTAATTTTCTGCAGGGATACAAAACTATTCCGAAAAATTAATCCTTTTTGCGTTCCGAGAAACTTTCAGTATAAAAGAATAATTTCCCAAAATTGGATTATCATAAAAAGAAATGCAATATATTTCAAACTATTTCTACTCTTTGGTCTCCAGGGCATTAAAAATTGGCGACAGTTCTCTTTCATTAAAATTAATCCTTATTGCAGAAAAACGTGTATTTGTCCGATTTGTGTATTTTTTAAATTTGTGTTAATCCAGACAAATGTATAATTTCTCTGGCAGTCTTCGATTGCTATAATTGATGAAGAAAACATAACAATAAAAGGTCGAAGTATAATTTTTTCAAAATAATATAAACTACTTTTAAAAGCATACTTTTATGGGATTAGTAAAAGCTGTTGTCTTTCCTATTTTAATTATTTTCGACTTTTTAGTTTTTAATTTGCAATTTATAATTAGAAATAATAAAAATTCTCACAATTACTTTTTCAAATCCTTATTAAGAGGGTCACTTGTATAAAATTAAAATTGAATTAAATTAATGTACTAACTAGTATTTCAGTTTTGAAAGTGTATCGTAATAAAAACATACAAGTTTAAAATATTTGAAAAAATAGCATATAGGGAAGAGAATGAAAAATCAATTGCAAAACTCTATCTTTGTAAATTTCGTGTCTTTACAAACACGTTTAAAAATAGTGTTGCACACATTATTAATTTTAAACTCAGTTTTATCCTTTATTTTACCAACTCTGTTTCACAAATTGCGTAACAATTTTTACATTCGAACCCTAAGTACTAGAATTTGGAATCCTATTCATCCTTTTCAAAAAAACCATTTTTATTTGATTTTGATGGATTAACGTTCTGTTGTAAAAGTATTCGAAGGATATTTTAAGAATGGCTTCATAATTTCTAATGTCATCCTGATGATGAAGATATCCGAATCACAAAATTTAGAAGTGCGAAAGCATTTACCCTCTTTAGATCTAATATTCATTAGGTTCCAAGAATACGGAAGGGCTTACCATTAATAAAGACTTCTCCACTTGACAATTGCAAAACTTTAAAAATATGAGAAGAGAAGAATATACACAATAAGTTATTTTTCTATCTGTAATTTCAGTTGTTGACAATATCAGTCGAGTTAAATTCTCATAATAAGTCAGAGAAGAGTTCTAGAAAACCATATTTTTTCAGTTGCATAATCTACTTCATCTTTCGACTGCCTTTCCAAATTCATTTTTGAAATACTTAGATTGGGCTTAACACTTCCATGGCTGAAGTGGCCCAACCGGCCGTACAAATTCTATACTGACAGACTGGTTTCTATCTAAAAATACAAACGAGGGGTCCAGGATGTGAAAGAGTTATCACGAAGGGTTTATTGCTTTACATCCTGCACCCTTCATTTGAAACACAAACCAGCCAGTCAGTATAGAATTTTTTACATGCTTGATCCAGCTAAGTTAGTAATGAAAGGGTTAAATGAAAAGGAAACTGAAATTTTATAGATTTTATTTGACGGGGTGAAATTTTAATAATACTCTGATAAATGTCTATGCATATCAGGAAATTTGTAATACTAAACAGTTAATGATGGTATGTCTTTGAGTGAAACTAAAGAACAAATTAAGTAATACCGTGTCATAGATACTAACAGACTTAGTTGGCAATTCTGAGATTGTTCGTTAAATTATACCTATAGTCAAATGAAACATGATTATGAGATTGAGTATATGTCACATTCAAATATTTCCAATACAGTATGGTATATGTCACATACAAATATTTCCAATGCCATATGGCATAGATATGTCGGACAACTAACAAACTAAGAACAGGTCATTCGCGTTTATTAGTGTAAAAATTCTAAATGTCAATTCCATTAACGCTTTCTGCGGACAAAATTTGGATTATTGTCTATGAGCTTATTTGGAGGAATATATGACACTGCTACTTGTTTCTTCGCTTTTGAGTCACTGAACAATTACATTGGATTTCCTCTGACTTACACAGTCATTTACCAAAGAAATATCAAATTAGAGCTGGTAGCATACAATTCGCTAGAATCATAGTCTCTTTCTTATTTGGAGGCAGCATATAGAAACTAAATTTTACTTTACAATAAGTATTATTTTAGATCATTTTTCAGTATTTGACAATCTGCCATTATGATGGATATCACTATCATATTATTGTTTTCTTACTAGCTGGTTTCGGCGATTACATGGTCCACAACCAAATTAATGCCGTCAAGTTAATAATGTCAACCAATTTTGATAAACTACGTCTTATCACACCAAATGAGAGTACTATTTTCAATTTTACGTGTACAGTATAAATAAAGCATTCAATATATCTCAAAAATGGACAAGACGACAACGACTGATGATGTAGTTAGACATTGTGAGTCTCAAAAAATAAATTGAAAATCGAACCAATGCTTAGGGCTGAGAACTTTGCCGTCTGCTTTTTTTTCTTATTGAAAATGTTCAAATAAATAGTGTTTTAAAATTATCTCTCAGAAATTGGGTATGGTGAGAGATAGATGATTATTTATGACATATTAAGGGATCATGAGTTCTTATATGAAATAAAAATTGACTGTGGGGCTATGTGAGTAGTTTTTGAGTTTGCTTATTTATTTTAAATATATAGTATTAGAAAAGAGATATTACTTTCTGTCTAAAAATAATTTTTATCTGCTCGTTATTAAGATGCACATAAGGTTAGGGCATTTATAATTTTAAAAAAATCTATTCAGCCATTATTTTTCGTATGCCTCCGAAGTATTTTTGACAATTCAAACAGAAATCCAAATGAAGGAACATATAGAATTTAGCTTATTTTATTTTTACCGATATCACTTTTTTAAAGGATATAAGTGATATTTTAGAATAGGCTTCATAATTTTGAATCATGATAAGATGATAAGGACGATACCTGAGCTAGCAATCCTCCCACGCAAAATTTGTATATTTTGTCAAAGTGAGAATGGTTGAAAACGAACAGCTCTCGATCAAGAGTGAAAATAAAATTTGTGATAAAGCCAAGCTCATCTGAATATATTAATTAATACTAATATACCAATTATATATTAATTATACTTGGCATACTAATTTTTTTTTTTTTTTTTGAAAATCAAATAAATTTTATGTCGAAAATACATTTTTTTTCTAATATAAATCTTATCCGTAAAAAATACATTCATCTTCCATTAATTGGTATTTTAAAGATTTAATTCATTGAACATAATGGTTTATTTAGTTTTTCTTAAACACCATTTCTATAAAAGCAGATCTTAGATGAAAATAAATACCCAATACACAAAGAGGTAATCTTTAAATTTGTCCTGAGGATTCTTTTGTTTTGGCAACATAAAACTCTGAATCTATTTTATTCTTTTCGTCTGAGTTTCCATGTCCAAACATTTTAAATGATTGTCTAGAGAGCTCTGAACTTTTTCAATTTGTTGAAAAATGTTGTCTTAAAGAATTTTTTCCACTTTAAACAAAAGAATTTCATCAAAGTTCTTTGTTTTAATGAATTTATTATAAAACTGATTTAAGTTTATTACGTACTTTAGAAGATTGCTGTAATAAATTGATGCTGTTTATTTACTGTTTATATTCACTGATTAGGAACACGCTAGACAAAATCGTTCTGTCGAAAAAGATAATTCCAATTCAGTTTAAAATGTAATTTATGTTATTCCAAGCTTCAATTTAAAAATAAGGGATTTCAGATGTCACTAAATTTACGCAAAATATTACAGTGGGGGAAATAAAAAGGAGCTCAGAAGTTTATTTTGGTACCTTTGATATATTTTTAGGAGTCAGTTTTCTGTGATAACAGATATTTCTTGTGTAACTTGACAACTCCCCACTGGATAGCGATGTCAATGCAAATGCAAATTTACCATCTCAATGAAACCTCGAAAGAGGAGAGAAAGCTATTTTACGAAAGAGATGTCGCGGTATCCATTTACATTGATTTTTTTAGCTTTAAAATTTTCGGGCTCAAATCCATGTACTGCCATATGGGTTATTTAATCTAAATTTCTTTGTATTTTTAAAGCTAAAATGACAAATCCAAAGAAAGTCATATCTAAAATTTTATCTAAGTCTATAAACAAAATAATGCATTCTTTTCCTGGAAATGTGTAAAGTAAAAAAATAATAATTTCCTTTGATTGTGAGGATTTATACAGTAGATTTATTAAATTATATTAGTTCTTTTTATTTTAAAATGGGGCAGCAATGACGTTGATATACTTTGATCTGATGCACATCTAATATACTGCCCCAATTTCGCTTTAGACTAACAGGAAAAAAACTTCAAATTGCATAAAGTAATACAATAAACGATGCCAGATTTTATATGCAATTTATTACACGTCGGTTGTGCATGCGAATAGAATAATTCGTATTTTTAAAGCTAAAATTACTAGCCTTGAAAAAGTCATATGTACTTTTTAAAAATATTACTTCTTAGCATTAAAAATATTATTTCTTAGTATTATTTCTTAATAATTCTTATTATCTTCAAGCTATGAATATAATGTAACTGATTTTCGTTTAGTTACATAATTACGGAATTTTGAAAGTCAATTAGAATTGGTTTTATAATGGAGATAACAAGAAGAACATCCATCAAGAAGTATCGTCTGTTAATCAATAAATTTTATTTTATTTCTCTAAGCCTACTATTTAAATATACAGTTGTTTAATAAGAAAACAGATAGCTCATTTTATGTATTTATTAGATATTTCAGCAAAAAGAGCCATCTATACCCTGCTATAACCCGGTGGCTACAAAACACATCGTCGCAGACAAACTTTCTTTTTTACGGTACTGATTGAAATGATGAATATGGAAACATCTTTGGTCAATATGAATTCTGCAGGCGAATTCATTTGGTCAATATGAACCAGAACTGCTTGTATTATGGTGTTTTTCTTTCTGTAAAATGCATTATGGATTCCAAAATTAGAATTATTTATAATGTGAATAATTATTGACCCCAATGAAGATCGAGTATTAATACCCACATTTTTTTCTCCTGTTGTGCAAATACATACACATAAAATTTGCTCTTTTTTCTGACTAAATATTCTGTAGCAAAAATACACTTGCATATATATATATATATATATATATATATATATATATATATATATATATATATATATATATATATATATGTATGCAAGTATATATATATATATATATTAGCTAACATTTTTGTCTGAAATTCTCTACCTCTTAATTAGACATATCGAATTAAGGGTAAAGAGTAAGATAGTTATTGCATTTAGAACTGTTATTCTACAATGTATAGTTGAAATAAATTGCAAGTATAAGTTATCGTTAATGTGATTAATCGGTTAATATTAATGATAACTGGTAAAAGTGATTAATTGACTTTTCACTCAGACAGATTAATATTGATAATCATCAGTTATCAGCGTATATAATCAACTATTACTGTCTTTAACAAAAGACGTAATGAAAGATATCTCAGCCTCCTTGGTCTGAGTCGCTTCGGATACGAAATTCCACTTTTAGTTTCTAGCAAATTACGACAGATTTGTTTTTTAATGTTTAAATTGACTGATTTATTGGTGTGGGAATAAATTCCAGCATAAATAAAAATTAATTATAGATCGTAATTTTGACATTCTATCTATAATTTTTTATGTTGAATAAAAGTAAAGGTTAATAAGTTGAAGTCTGCTGATTCATAATATTCTCACTTCAGTCGGAAGTTTTAGTTAAAATCTTCTTTTAGCATCATTTCTATTTTGTATTTGGCATTATATTTTTTCTGTTATCGAATCACTCTTAATCTGAAACCGATTTTAATAATTAATTCTTATTTGAATGTTGGTCAACATTATGAATAAAGATGATCCATTGCTTGAAAAGCAAAACTTTTAGGGTTATTGTGTGTGTGTGTGTGTCCAAAATGTACTGCAATTAACATTTTTAAGCATTCTATCTTCAATTCTTCTTTTAAGCAATTAACATTATTCTTAAGCATTCTGCTAATGTGCATGCAATTTTTATAGCAGTTTTCGTTAGTTAATCAATCATTTCTGATTATTATTAGCAGAATAACAGACTACCTAGATGAACACATTTTCTAGTTATTAATGATTACCAGTTAATCATACTAACTGTAATATAAAGTGCATTAATCATCGATTTAACTAAAAAGGTTTTTTACTTCCTGATTAGAAATATCAAATTAGGAACAGAAAATAGAGTTGCTATTTTATTTCGGATAGCTATTTTACTTTAGACAGCTGTTAAACTTTGAGGATATATTGCTTCTATAATTCGCATGTCATCATTCGAGAGTTGCAACATATTTTTAATAAAAACATTTTATGATTTTTTTTCTAGCTTGATGTTGGCAAAGAATGTCTTTATGGTAGTTTCGAATTGTTCTTAATCTTTGCGCGTAGTTCATACAAAGGAAGCTGGATATGAAGATAATTTAATGCTTTCTATTTTCTTGCTGAGTTCTTAATAGGAATTATTGAAAAACTGGTAGATCAATGTATATTTTAGTAAAGGATAAGATAAGTTTTGGTAGTAATGTAAATTTTTAAAGATAAGATCAGATGATGTAAATGTTTTCTGATAAGATAAGATGCTTTTTATGAAATATACAAACGGGAAACAAAGTAATTTTACAAAAGTGTTTATTGCGTCATATAATGGAGTCAAATGTTGGCAAATATAGAGAAAAAAAAAAGAAAAATAATGAATTTTTCACAGAAATTGGAAGAATTGCTGCAGCTTTACAATCTCTCTGGATCCGTTCAGCTACAATAATATTATAACTGAAGCGAGAACATTTACTATGACGAACACATGTCTAAAATATGAATTTAATCCTTCATGTTATTTTTCACCGAATGCTAGCAAAAGTTTTAAAAAGAAAGTATTTCCGGACTTTTAAAGCCTTAGTCTCGAGAATGAATTTCCGAGTGAGTCCATTTGTCTTCACTGACCCATTTTCTACAGAATTTCTTTATTTTTTCGCCATTAGATTTCCCTCCGTGTCTTCCCGATCGATTTCCGTTTCTACAGAAAATCATTACCCCGCGACATCTGTCTTGTGTATCTTTCTCTCTTTTGCAATGCTAACAATCCGGCAAATTGGTCTTGCTCGATTTCTTGCTTTTATTCAAAAGACCAAAGCCGTTTGAATTTTTCAAAAACTGCTTTTAAATTGAAATCTTGAGACTCAGAATAAAATAAAGATTTCGGAAACTTTTCGGTGGCAGAGCCTAAAGGAATCTGATTTTTGAAAAATGCTTCGTTACTTATGGGAAGGTTTAAAAAATCATGCATTGTTTTGTTTAATATTGTTCAGTGATATAAAGTCAGTCAGAAAAATTGCAAAATGATAATCAGAGCTAAAAGTCAACGAATTTTATTTTAGATTAAATTTTGGAAGTGCTTTAATAGTTCAGGAAAACTGAATTTGAAGAAAATAGATTGAGAGATCTCAACAAAAAGAAAAAAATATGCTTTTAAAATCCTCTGATCTATTAAATTAGCTCCTAGAAAAAAAAATTTAAATTATTCATTAAAACAAGAATTTCCAGGATATTGTTATGACTTTCAAAACTATATTCGACTAACCGAAATATCCATAAAAAAAAGGGATGGATCTTTTTAAGAAAATTTTAGCCATGAAAAATTGATTTAATTAATAAAAAATCGTGGTTAAGTATTTCTCAATAAAATTTAAAATGCTGAAAAAATAAAATTATATTTCATTTTAGTCTTTGACGTTATTTCAAAGCATCAATATATATATATATATATATAATTGAATATCTATTTGCTTAACACCTGAAAAATGAACTGCTTCATTGAAAAGTTTCCATTCTCTTCTAAAATAGGTTAAAATATTGCTTTTCTCTCATAATTTTGAACAAATAGTTGTACAAAAATTATTTTTATACGATCAAAACAATCAGAAATTAGTTTTACATTCGCAAGAACAAGTTGATTTTAAGATAATTCTTATCAATTCTTTAATTTTTTAGTCAAAATATTATTCATTATTTATTTTATTCGCGTGATTTTGCCAATTTCGAAGTCACTTTATTCGAACATTTTTACTATTGTTTTTATTGCCTGTTTATTTGAATAGAGTTTGGATTGAATATGCTGTGCAGTTCCTTTTGATATGTGTTTTAAAAATCCTTTAAAATTGTTGCAATTACTTTAATTGTTTAATTTTGTCTCAGATTTAGAAACTTAAATTTTAATGCTCCCAATCGGTATATGATGTGACATTTTTAATATTATTTTTTTATGTTGAGTTTATTGAACAAGTTGTTAAGTTAGTGTGTAATTTCAAAATCCAGCAACTAGATTTTGAGTATGTGATTAAATATTACAGAAAATTCGCGTATCATACAGATAGAAAAAATAGACACAAGTGTATTGTTTTATACAGAATATAATGTACAAAATCTTCAATTTTATTTTTATTTAGACAGAAATTCTTTTTCACCAAAAAATTTAATGTGTCGTAATTTCTCGAAGAAGTCCATCTACAAAGTCAAAGCTTGTTTCAAACGATTTATAAACAGAAACAGCTAATTTTTCTTATAAATTAATAATTTTAAAAGAATGACACAAAATTCAATTAAATCCGGAGAATGACATATTAAATATGTGTTTGCAGAATGAAAATTAAAGGCAGCTATTTTCAATAGTGAGTTCTTCAATAACATGTACTGATCAAAAACGTTCAAATTTCTATCAATTTTGGCAGCTCTGATATGGCAGCTCTGGGTCCAGACATTTGCACAGTAGACCATTCTTCACACTTTTTTATCATACATATTACTTAACCAAATTTACAGATAGCATGCCAGACTAATAGCAGATAGCATGCCCTGATCATACTAACTAGTTTATAGATGTCATAAATTTTAACTTTAAAAAACTGCTAATTTAAATCCGAACTTTCAGTATCAGATTTTAAGTCATTAAACACGTGTGCTTCATCCGCAAAAAAAAGAAAACATTGGCTGACGCACGTATAAATCTGTCGTCGTCACAAAGTCCTCCATGTCGAGAGTAATACCACTGGGGGTACTGGATCAGGGGTGATCGTTCTCTGATTCAGGTCTAAATCATGATCTGTGGATGAGTGAATGAAATGCATGAATGAAGTCCTCCCCGTAAAAAGGGTTTTGACGTGTGTGTAGCTAAGCCGTACTCTTGGCCCTAGATGGCGCTACTATAAAATAAGAGACGCACTCTTGGCTTTAAATCACTGACTTTTTAAGTCAGTCGGCTTGTTTATGACAAGTGCCATTAGAAACAACAACGACATAAAAAACATTGCCTTTTTGAGACATGATTCTTTAAATTATAACTTTTTTTAAATTTATAATAATTTGAATGGCAGGAGTAATACAAAAGATTTTATGCGCATTAATTTTGCATGGCTTGGTAATTCATAAATTTTATGTTTATAACAATGAAATTTACCAATAGATTTTTAATTTCATGGTTACTTTTTATCGTGCGCTAGAATTCTGAAATATCATACAACTGATTATATATTTTATTCAGTTTTCTACACAATATACTATTTTAAAGGTTCTCTATCAATCGATAGAGTTAATTGAACTTTTGTTCCTTACGAACAGAGGCATCTGATACTGAATTTGAGAAGCATGTTGTTATATGATACCAAGATATTTACTAAAATTAATTATGAAATTTATTAAAAATTAAAAAGTAACAAATAACAAAAACAAACAAATCTGAAGGAAAAACTCGCTATTTGATTAGTGTTTTAAAAAGTAAAAATATTTGTTTATCATAAACATGGCGGTATAAAGTTAAGAAAATTGAGCATAAAAGCACGAGGAGCAAAAGCAATATTACAAGATATTAAATTTCAAGAATGTAACAAAAATATTTCGTAAATAATCTTCAAATTTAAATATATATTACAAATAAGATTATGATACAAATTAATTTCCGGTATTATTTTCTATACCTTACACTTTAATTATTTTGCTTTGACATCTGTATTTTTGATAACAAGAAATATTTTTTACTTCTTAATAAACTAATATTAAAATGTTTTTTAAAAACAGTTCTACCTTTATTATTTATCTTTACTTATTATACCTAAAGATAAAGTTCACAATTGATTCTCCTCTTTTTGATACATTAGAGTTTTGGAAGTTTAAAGTAAAGTTTTCAAAGCAATTCAATATTTCAATATTAAAAGTTAATTTTAAATTTTTAGTATTTGATGTAAAATACCATCTAGTAATGAATTTGTGAAAAAAACTATGTCAGAATTTTATGATTATTCTAATTAGGAATTTTAAAATACATCACATGCTAAAAGAATACAATATATTTTTTATTAAAAAAAAGAAAGATTGAAAAAAATAATAAAAGCTTGAAATGATGAAAGCAGGACATTAAAGAAATTAAATACCAACGAGTATCATCAAAAAGAAATTATCTTAATTTAAATTTGATTAAATTTCTTATTTAGAGTATTTTTTTCATAACATCATGCATATAAAACAAGTGTTTTCTGCTATTTAGTACAATAATGAAAAAGTATTTTTATACACTTTAATTTAAACTAACTTGTTTCATGTTTATGAAGATGGAATCTTGTAGTTGATTAATTCTTCTCTTCTTTTAATGTTCTAAAGTTTTGAAATTTTATACATTTATTTATTTTCGATAAAAATGGGCTATTTTTATATTTTTAGATCTTAATTAGTGCATTTATTAAATTAAATTTCATTTTATATTGACGGTGCCATGTAGCTGTAAATTAAAAAGTAATGGTTGAATAAATAAAAAATGAAATATCTCTTAGTTTTTAAAAATTAATTTTAGGTAAAATGTAGAAAAGTATGAAAATAAAACATAAATAAGGCTTAAGATTTGAAAAGAATCAGGATGGATCAAATTAATATCTTGCTATATTTCATAAGTATTTCTTTAAAATTATAATTATTTATTCTCAATAACAACAATTATTTTTAACAACAAAGTAGCATTTAAAAAATAAATATGAAATTTCTTTCGTTATTATATCGAATAATTTCTACCAGTATACGTCCTGATAAAGCATAGCTACATTTAAACAAAGAAATCCCTTAATATTTTTTACACTTAAATAATTAGATATGTGATTTTTCTTTTTTATATATAAAAACATAGGTTTTTTTTTTTTTTTTTTTTTTTTTTTTTGCTAAAATCTTATACAATAATTTATCAAATTATACTTTTTATATTCTTATTCTCTAACGAAATTTCATGTATACGCATGATTATAAAAAATATCTAACAAATATTAAGGGCAGGCCAAGCATGTTAAAATGATTCAGTTTTATAAAGAAGCTTTGGCAGAAATTATTTGCGTGTCTCCTATAGAGTGTTGTTTGGCCCTAAAAGAAAATGGGTAATTGAAGTACACTTTTTTTTCAGTCAAAGTAATAAAGAAAATAGTATGAAGATTTCCAAACATCTGTTTACCCAATTTTAAACAAATAGCACTGAAGCATTTAACAATTAGCATCTAACTGATCCACTAATTGTGTACCCATTTACCATTTTAGTCCTGCGATGCAAACTCATTTCAATTTTCGTTATCGCTTTGACAGAAATAAGAAAATAAGATATGTGGAATAGCCTAATTAAATCCCTTCAGGTCAAACAACGCCCTCTAGTAAGCACAAATGAAACTTTCGCTAATATGTTTCTGCATAAAATTATTTGTTTTGGTATGCCTGAGCTACATTTAAAGTGTGCAAGAATTTTTTACAGATTTCCTTGTAAATAAAAGAGAGGAATAATTTAAAACGATGCAGTAATTAAGATTCAACATATGTGTTTATTTACGTTAAATCATAGCAATCTTTAAAACAGGAAGCGACAGAAATTTTCCGATAAAGAGTAACGACATTTCTAGCGGGGGGGGGGAGGGCAAAAACATTTCTCTAATTGATTCTCAAAATAAGACAATAAGTAATTTCATATTTAAATTAAAGCAACTAAGAATTTAATTATAATTAATAATTATTTGTAATAATTAACTGTTTGTATAGCATCTTGGTAATAAGAATTGTACTACCAAATAACGATCAATGATAGAAAATAAAGAATCATGTAACACGATCTATATATTTAAAATAATTAGTAAAATTAAAGAGCTAGTCCCCTAAGTATAATACCGATTTTGGCAAATTGTATTTTATCATGAAAATTAATGACATTACATACTTATCAATAGTCCTTTACATCCTATCATTATCCATTTTAGAAACTGAGAAACACAACTTTACTGTACTGTACATATAATGTGTGAAGAAAATCGTGACAAAATTTTTCATCACAACAGTTAAATAAAATATCTGATGTACCGATTTCACAGTTTTTATTTGGCATGACTGCTCAGAACTCTTAGACATGTCACAAAGGATCGTTTGCCTCCTTTATCTTCATTTGTGACATATATCGCAAAATAAGACATTGGCAGAAGCCCTAAATACAGTAATTGAACAGATTTCGCCAAATTTTCGTATCCAATTAATTTCGGCGCTTTCAAATACTAGATAAACAATCAAAATATATATTTTCTTTACACATAATTTAAAATGGCATTTTTTGTCTTGATATATATTTCATCAAAATTGATAAATACCATTAATAAAGCTTTTGAAGGTCACTAGAACTAAAATTAATAAGGTAAGATTACTTCAGACATGTCAAACAACTTCGATTAACAATATCTTATAACAACAAAGGTATAGTAATATAAAAGTTATAAATAATAATGACAGAGTATTGTGTTAGTTAACTAGACTTCAAAGCAGCGAAATCGTCAGGTTGGAGATATCGGTCAAGTGCTTGAGGCTGACGAGAGTATGAAAGGTTTCTTTTTTTCAGTATCTTTCGAAATGGGGAGGACGAGGAGGAGGATGTAGTCTATTATCAATTGGAGAATCATAAGCAATCATATGAAACAAAAACTTTTGAACAAAACTGGTTGTGGCTGGGAAATTTATCGCAGGTTTTCCCCAGAGACAATGTACCATGAAATGGGGATTTTTCTTTTTGTCTCCAAAACGGTGGTCAAACGAAAGCAAATGGTCATTGATGACATACTAAGAAAACAAAAGGTATCAAATTAAACAAAAAGTGACGAAATCGAACCAATTATTAGGTTGGGTGACTGGTTCACTGGCTGTCCTTATTATATTATATATACAGAAAACCTGTCTAAAATAATATCTAAATATCTCTTGAAATTAATGTCAAGAAAATATTTGGAGAACTACAGTTCAAGAAATCATGGCACAGAACAAAACATAAATCAAACATTTCTTGCGTAATAGCTTTGATCATATGAAAGAAATCAATCATTGGAAGCTAAATATTACAAATCATTTTATTGCATGCTATCTTCTTTTGGGTTGTGGTGGGGTGTGACATAAGAAAAATCAATTAAAATCTTGAAATTTTCTAATGAAGATTTAGAATTTTATTTTCCTTCATTTTTTTGCAACAATATTAAATTTATTTTCTTTTAAAGTCTTATTCATATTGTCTTCTAGTGGTTGTTTTCGTGTTCTTGTCCGCTTAGAAAAAACATAATATTCTCCAAAACTTAATATTTCTTACTTGGTTGCCGAGCAACAAATGAAACAAACCATTCGGATGAAAAATGAACCTTAAATATACTTCCTGCATCTAATCAGGAAGTCAAGGAAGAACTAATGGTGCATTGAAGAGAATATATATTATTGAAAAGTTCCGAGAACTTAATGCGATGGAGCAATATTTTTATATTGTAACAAACGAAATAGAATTCAGATGTATTCCGAGTCCACGTGAATAAACTCGCGTGCACGAATAAATATTTATTATTGTTCATGCACGAACTATAGAAAACGGAAGAGATACGATGTTATTGTTATTTGCAAAAAGGTTGGAGGAAATATTTTGTAAATATCTGTTTATAGTAAAGCTATTCTTTTTAAAAACAGCTATAAGACAGAAGCCCAACTTGAGTCTCTGATTTAAGATTTGAAGTTAAACTGAAAAATATGACAATCTTGACTTAAAGAGAAAGTCCTTATTTTGGAATTCTAATTGTTTGTTTTGAATGCATTTAATATTTTATTCAGTTTTAAGATGGCTTATCCTGTGTGTGTGTGTGTGTGTGTGTGTGTGTGTGTGTGTGTGTGTGTGTGTGTGTGTGTGTGTGTGTGTGTTATTTGTGTCAACAGATAATATATTTCTGAAACAAATGACGCAGTTTAAATTTAAAATCTTTTCCTTCACATACTAGCATTTTAAATAAAAATAAAGTGTCCCTCTCACACAACTAAAACAGAACATATTGTGAAATTTCGAATTTCAGGATTTTTGACTCCTTTAAAGGCCACTTCAAGGAAAATCTACCTATCACAACCCGCGCTTTTTCGAGGCTTCTGTCCAGGCAGTGGTGGCCTGTTGGTATGGTCTCGGGATTCAGATTCAAAATCCAATTACATCGTAGAATCATCGTGTAAGCGTGTCTGGTGTATGTTAAATTAGTGAGGGCCAAACGTCCTCCCGTTGTTGTTGTGTAGAAGTTTGGAGAGGAGGTGCCAGCTCAGGTGTCGTCCTCGTCATCTGAACGTAGTTAAAAATTACGAGGTCCGTCCCAAAATAGCCCTAATGTTGCTTTAAAAACGGGATGTTAACATAACTAAACTAAACTAAACTAAATATCGAGGCTGTTTTAAATGGCCTAAATTAATGAAACTGAATACATCACAACCCATTTAGTATTGTTCCAAGTCGTTGTGTTAACAGAAGAGAGGAACTTTGTTTAAAATGTTAATGTGTCAAGAATATTTTACAAAATATGTGTATTAGAACGAAGGGATTATTTTAAAATTAAGACTGTCATTTTTTTCAAAAATATATTTATACATATAATATTCAAACAACATTAAATATAATTCTTCGCATCATTTAGAACATTTTTCGAATTAAAAGTATATATATGCCTATCTTCAATAATTTAAAAATAGTTTTTGAGATACGATTAGAATAGACGACTTTTAAATGCATAGAACGCTCAGATGAAATTGTGATTCATTAAGGTGAGTTCGATTGTATTATTTCAAATGATAGAATTTTGAGATTTCTCTGACAGATAACTGCTGAAAGAAATGTGGCACACGACAATTATTCGTATTTTACAAATAGAGTATGCAAAATAAATCTACCATTGATATTTCTAAACTGAATCATTTTGAAGCAATTTTATTTTTTGCCGTCAAAATTGGAAATGAGAAATGTCTAGGGTAAAATGTATCGCACTTACTGCATTTTCTTGATGATGAAGTGAATTTTACTCCAAGTGTATTTAGTTTAGTTTAGTTATATTAACGTCCCGTTTTAAAGCAACACTAGGGTTATTGTGGGACGGACCTCGCAATTTTGAGCCGCGATCAGATGATGAGGACGACGCCTGTGATGATGATGACACCTGAGCTAGCACTTCCCATCTCCAAACTTCCAAAGCAAAACTGTGGGACTCCAAGTGTCACTTATTCTATCACAACATGTCATTTTATCTGCATGATTAATATTATTGCAATTTTCGGGAAACTGCAATACAAGACATAGACCCAATCCCACTGCATCCTTAATCTAATTGTTTTTATATGTAACACAAAACCGTATCAAATTGTGATTCCAATCCATCAAAAGAAAGAGATTCTGTTCAAAAATGCAAATGCAGTTATCTTTATTATACAGTGTAACTAAGTACAAAATATTTCGTCTAGTCGAAATGTGTCAAAAAAATCAGAAAAGGTATTATTATATAGTTCATTTATAGTTTTATTAATAATGATCCAATATAGAACTCAGCCTGTGCACAACTTCATTCAACAGTAAAATAAGTGCGAATGAATTCGCTTTAAGATGTTGTTATATGGTTTATGCCCTGATACTGTCATTAAGTAGAGTCTAATATATAACTGAACCTTCAATCATTATATGTACATTAGCATTTAATTAACGCCATTTAATCCACTGGATCTTCATACCTCCGTGAAGTACACACAGGAAGGTGCACACTCTGTAATTATCAGGTAACGAGATAATTTAATTTCCTACAGGATCTGTTGACTTAGTAAGCTCATTTATAATCTAAATCCGAGCATGGCATGCTGGCTTGACGTTTCTGATTATAAAGCAGCAGCATTTCCAAAATCATGTATGCGACCATTTAATTTAAACCTTAACATAAATATACTTTGTAACTATTAAAAACTGCAAAACCTATAGGGAGTTGGAGCTTAATGGCTTCGAATCACTTTAAAAATGGCTAAAAATCACTTATCCACAAAAATCCAGTAAAAAATCACTTGAAAAATTTTTGAATCACTTTAAATGTTGGGGTGGATCTTGTAATTCTGAGCCGCGGTCAGATGACATGGTTGATACCCGAGCTGGCAGCCACTCTCCAAACTTTTGTACCACGCCAGTAGGAGAGCGTTTGGCCCCGACGGATTTAGCGGGCACCCACCCGCTTACTCTACGGATCTTCGGTGGAATCGAGTCTCGAACCTGAAACCCTCCAGCTCCGAAGCCGTGACCCAGGCCATTGTAGCTGGCTCACTCATATCTATATCATAGCTGGCTCACTCATCTCATCTATCATAGCTGGCTCACTCATTGTCCCACACCAAGTTGCCGCTCCGAATCATCGGAAGGCCATTTAGCTCTGATAGATTTGAAATGCATCAGATTAGTTTTCGGCGAAATCGAGAAAGAATTTTCGGAGAACGTATGAGTTTTAGTCGAGATTTTAACACCAGGCCACAAATATCCTTGTAAGACAGAAGGAATTATGATAATAGCATGCATTCGATTAGGATAAGGTTTATCAAGGTAACTAGGAATGGTGGCTATAGTATGAATTAATTACACCTTAGGAAAAGGAGGAACATTTTCATTGGTTTGAAGATTCTGATTAAAGCACGGAAAGATTTTCTTTCCTTTTTTTTTTGTAGTATTATATGGCGGCATTTCTAAGCTTTAGTCACAATTGTGTTTATAAAAAAGACAGACCAAAAATTGTTCAAGTTACTTTGTTTGTTTTCTATATGGATTATATGCAAGATAAGTTGCTAAAATAGGATTTAAAGATTAAAAGGAAAATTCAATTATCGTTTTGGGATTATATCGTTATAAATAGATTAGTATTTAATTAACCCTGACAATCTGCTTTATGAAATAATTGAAAGATTAAATAGGTGTTCCTGATGACCTCTCATTCTCCAAGATAACTGAAAACATGCTGAAGTAATGAAAAGATTTCCTGCATTATAATTCTTTCCTGATTTATAAATTATTTTTTTAAAAAAATTGGCTTCTTCTCTGATAAGCCCCATCTTCAGAACTGTGGAAGCAAAAATATTGACGTTATCTACTTCTCGCATTATCATTTTAAGTTGATAAAAATGGTAACACCACTAGATATCGATTCCCGTTATCAAGATCAAATTTACTATGAAAAAGTTTACCTTCAATGAAAATAAAATAATGCACCTAAGTACAGTGATAAAATTTTATAATTTTAAGGAAATCATAAACGTTAACATAAAGAATAAATTAAGAGACAATGGAACGTGGAAAAGAATATTTGATATTTTGAGATAACGCTTGGGCCTTTTACAGAATTGTGAAAACCATATATTGTATACGGTGCGCAGAGGTGCAGGTTCTTCAAGCCAACAGATACTGGTGGGTGAAGCGAGCATTTATAATTCGAACTATAATTAAAATTGTGTCATTTTTTATCAGGTAATAGTGGTCCAAATATCATTTTAGGTTTAATTTCATAAAATTCCTTGAAACTGTTATTATTTTCATAAACCATTTTGAATGTTTGTAGTTTATTCACTTTCTCTTCTTTTCTATCAATTCTTTGCCTTTTATGCTCATTTTCCTTTCGGTAGGCTGTTAGTTGCCTACCGTAGTTATTAGTTATTTACTATCGGTTGTAAAACCAAGTACTTTCTTAGGAATTGAATGAATCAATCAGCAGAAATACTTGTCTAATTCTAGTATAATTAAATAAAGCTCTTATTTTATAAAAAAAATGTAGAAAGACTTGCTCGGAAAAAATAGCGTACTTTCATTAGCATTATTTTGAAGATAATTTTAGATTATTATCATGACAATGTGAAGTGACAATGATTTCTCAGACCATATTTGGTGCATTTTAAAATAATGTATATTTTTAAACGTTTTTATTTATGCGTTTGATTTTAAAATTTTATCTTTACAAACAACCGCTTTCCTTATAGGCTTGAGTTTTGAAATTTTGTATTGTCTGTAATATACAATATTTTAATATTTTCAGTTTTTAGTGACATCTATTGATCTCTAAATTTAATGAAATTTGATTCCAATTCACCCTTGAGAATGAAGTTGCAAAAATTTCGAGATTTCAAAGTACTTATAATATATAATCATAAATAAAAATCAAAAAACAGAAAATAAAATAATTGTGTAAAAGAGTTATTTTGGTGTGACCCGTTATGAGCCAAAGATGCCAAGTGGCCATTAAAGATGGCGGATAAAATAAACACTTCTGTAAAACAGTTACGGTTACCACTTTCCGCATTAAAATTATGATATTTACTGATAAGTATTGTTTTATCTGAGGTTTTTAATTTTTTTAACCTTTGGAATCACTATTGCTGCTTGTCTGAACAATTTTGAAATAAAGAAGTTTTTCAAACCGGTTGAGCCGGTCTCTTGTTTAGAAAGCAAAATTTGGAGCATGACTTCGGCATCTGAACAAGGCACATGGCAGAATTTTTTAACTTAAAAAAAAATTCTACGGCTTGGCTAGCAGCGGGATTGGGAACATAGTAGCTTCGCTAGCGCATTGAACAACATTTATAACAGGAACAGTACATAACCAAAAGAAAAGAGACAACGAACCACGTTAAGAGAGCGGATCTTTTTCAGAAGGAATTAATTTTAAAGAATTAATGCTTTATTTAATCGGTCGTCTCAAAAGGGTACGATCGGGTTATTTTTCTGAAGAAACGACGAACTTTTTCTATTTTCACGACGTTCTTTTCCTCTGCTATATATATTCGTTCATGTAACCATCGGTTTGCCATGACAACCATCGGCTACATGGTTTGTTCCTCGCAGAGATCTTTTAATGACGCTCCAAGTTCCCTCGATGGAATTTGTATGCAGTCCAGTTTCCGTGTCTTTAAACGTCAGATTGTGCTTCACTGCTAAATGCTTATAACTTTCATTAGAGAGACAGTTATAAGATGACTAACAGTCTGAAATTATAATAAATTTAATAAAATATAATTATAACTAAATTCTCATTCGAAATTTCTAACTAAACCTATTCCATATATTTGTTTATCATCAAATTTTTGACTGTTATTACCAAATACAAACAAGGTTATTTAATTATTAATTCATTTCCTTTATCCATTAATATTTAATGTTTTATAAAATGGATATAATATTTTTGTTAGAGGGAGTCATAAACAAATAAAAAAATTACATGCATTCGTGTTATTTCTGTAATGCAATTTCTTTTAATACAGATAAATATGTTATTCAAAAGGATATTTCTACGAATACGTACATCTCGATATACTTTTACAAAATATTTAGGATCTGAAGACTTCTAAATGCCTTCTATCAAATCTGAACACATAATTCAATGATCCTGTTTCAGAAACAGATTTTACAGCGGCTTAGTTTCGAATGAAACCGTAAAATTACACCCTACAAATATTTAGAAGGAGGATTTATTGTATAAGAACTATTTTTATTATCTGTTTCAGACAGTATATTTATGTTTGCCTTTAGACATCTAAATCCATAAAAGGAATTTTCTAGAGGAATATACTCAAGGATTATCGCCCTATAATCTGGGATGTTTGTGCGAAAATAAGCTTATCTGCAAACCAATTCTGTTCCAGATTATTGTTGACACATTTGTTTTACTACTTGTTCTTACCATTTTGTATGCTTACTGTTGGTAAGAAAGAGTGCCCTGTAGTGGCACAATCTTGAAATATTTGAAATCAATACCAAAGCATTCTTTCAAATATCACGTTTAAAAGAATGCCGCATTTCATAAAATATTATCCTTTCTTAATTTTTTAAAAATTTACTATATTGCATCGAAAGTATATAAATAGTGCATTCGAACCAGAGTAAATAAAATTAAAGATCCGATAAATCTATTCTAAAAGCAAACCAGCTTGAATGTATGCCAGTTACACGTCTTCAGTAAAGAAGCCATTTACAACTTTAACAGTGTCGCGTACGCGATTTGATTTAAACAACTCAATGATTTCTGGGGGAAAATAAGATTTTTTTCGATTTTTTGTAAATATTAGTTTTATTGAAATTCTTTTCTTACAACCGTGAGCGTTATTTTATCATACAAGCGAATTTGCCTAGTTCAATATCAATCTTGCGGATTAAAAGAATCTGATGGTCCAGCATTTTGGTAATTAGAGAAATTTTATTTATAGTATTTTGTCGATATAAAAAATTGATGCAACAAATACATTTAAACGTTAACTAAAACTTTTTCGTTATTCTTACAACTGCGATAATGCACTAGCACACATTACAATGATATTAAATGCAGTTTTTTTTGTGTGCACATTATCTCTGCTATTTAATTAAGAGTAAATTTTAAAAATAAATGAATCAAACTTAAGATATTATGTTACGATGAATGAAAACAGCTAAAGTTTCATTGATATTGAAAACAATTTCAATAATAAATCAAAATAATAATTTGAAATCGGATTAATCTCACCATTTCACAAAAGTTGGATAAATCTACTTTTGTGAAATGGTGAGTATTTTCGACTTGGTATACGATATAACAAAAGCAAAGAGCATTAAATTCGTATAAAAATTCTGCAAAGTTTTAGGAAATTTAACTTTCAGATTTCCTTTATTCTGTTGTCTCGGTAAAAAACACTTGAGAAATTGCTAAAAACGTTAATTACTAGGAAAGTCCCCCTATAAGTTCAAGTAACAGGCAAATGGTCAGAATAATGACTGTGAAAGATAAGCAAAACAAAATTAAAAGTCAATTTGAAATCAATATCAAATATTTTTAACTTTAAAATAAAAATAAAATATGTTTATAGTCATTACTAATCTGTTAATGTTTAAAGGATAGATAATGTTAATAATTTACTTCCAATAATGTACATGAAATAAAAATTATTCAAAATGTTATACAAACCTAGACATTGGTTCCCTAACATTTAGTTATCAAAATTGAAAAAGAGTTATTTCTTGTGTAGAAAGTTTTCATTAGACAAAGTTTAAAAGCCTTTTCTATCAATAATTAAGAATTAAAATATTATTGCAACTAATTCATCTTTACTAGCTTTAAAACTCAAAAAATTAATTATTTCATTATTAATAAAATTATTTTTATGCAGCTTTTTTTCTCTATTTTACACGAAATATTTGAAATAAATTTTACATTAAAACTTTTTATTCTTTAATTTACTGCGTTTATACACAACGCATTGCTACTATAATCATAGATTTTTTTTATGGGGATGCAATTTTAAAAGCTGTATAATTAAGTATAAATTTTTTAAACACATAAATGCAGAGGAATATAGAATTATCAAGTTGCAACGATTTCGACAAAAAGTTTTATCCTTTTCAATTTGAATTTTTTGTTTTAACCTTTATAACATAATTTTTATAACAAACCTTCGATTTAAAAAAAATAAATTAAAGCATAAGCAATTTGAAAAAAGCGACATTTCTTTAATATCGCCAATGAAATTAAAAAAATCGTTTGAGAAAAATTATTTCATATTTTTATTCGGTCCCAAATTATCTCCAGAAAAAAATTGCAATTCTAGATTCAACGGTAAAATACCTTTCCCACTGACAGACAAAAAAAAATAATTTAATAAAATTTTATTTGTTTAATCATATTTGATCTTATTACATTTATTTTTACATTTTTTACTCCCCCAAGAAGATTTGAACTAGATCCTTCACTGTCAAAGGAAATTAGGTTTGGATAAAGTAATCACTTCTCATTCTTCCTTTATCAGTTTTTCTTGTCACTTTCATCTAATTTTGTTTTTTCCCCAAGGTAGGACAGCATTAATATCTCTGTCCCCAAAATGAGAGCAAAAGTAGAACAAACACGAGATAAGCAGACCTGCATTTGTGGATGTCTTCAGAAGGCCGCTCGGTGTTGTTTGATTAAAAGCCGTTGGGTTATCAATTTCATCTGCCACCATCGGTGATGTTGACAAACAATACAATTCCCGACCTCTTGACATCAATATCACCATTTTAACCCTTGAAGAACTGACCTTTCTCATTTTAAGGACATATTTTTTAACCATCAGATTAATAATCACGGACACGTCTATTTTTTTATTTAACAAAAAAATGTTAGCGATAGTTAACTTTAAAGTTACAAATTAATCTGATTTGTTTCATTTCTCTGTATATTTTAACCTTCAAGAATATTTTCTCTTTTCTTTACTTTTATAGTTATAATATGATTTTGTGTTTAAATTATGAAATGAATGATTGTCTTATGAAAGGAATCAAAAATGAATTTTGAAACTCTTCCTATTGATTTCCCTCTTTTTGATGGCCAAGTTGGAGCTAAAATTTAATCCAATCTATATATTTGGTATCAAGACTGCACTCAAATTTTACTTATCTAGCTCGTTGCTTTTTTATTTTTCTCATTCAATAGGCATTCAACAAATACAATAGAAATCATTCAATAGACAATCAACAAATACAATAGAAATCATTCAACAGACAATGAACAAATACAATAGAAATCCTTCAACAGACAATGAACAAATACAATAGAAATCATTCAACAGACAATGAACAAATACAATAGAAATCATTCAACAGACAATGAACAAATACAATAGAAATCATTCAACAGACAATGAACAAATACAATAGAAATCATTCAACAGACAATGAACAAATACAATAGAAATCATTCAACAGACAATGAACAAATACAATAGAAATCATTCAACAGACAATGAACAAATACAATAGAAATCATTCAACAGACAATGAACAAATACAATAGAAATCATTCAACAGACAATGAACAAATACAATAGAAATCATTCAACAGACAATGAACAAATACAATAGAAATCATTCAACAGACAATGAACAAATACAATAGAAATCATTCAACAGACAATGAACAAATACAATAGAAATCATTCAACAGACAATGAACAAATACAATAGAAATCATTCAACAGACAATGAGCAAATACAATAGAAATCATTCAACAGACAATGAGCAAATACAATAGAAATCATTCAACAGACAATGAACAAATACAATAGAAATCCTTCAACAGACAATGAACAAATACAATAGAAATCATTCAACAGACAATGAACAAATACAATAGAAATCATTCAGTAGACGATTTTTCTTATAGGCAGACCTACAAACAATCTACAAAGAAATTGGAATTGATTTAAAATTTGATACAATTCTTCAACTTAGTTGTAAATATTTCAAATAGAAATTCATCTCTATGGATTTGTTGTCGTTTTGAATTATCGTGTGCAAATACAAATAGACAATCAAAAAATACAAAAGACATTCAACAGACACGTGTTCAAAAGCTTGACATCAGTCAATTTTGGTGTTAAATCCATATACAGACTTCCACTATTCAGCTCTATATATTTTTGAATTCTCGTGTTAATTTACACACGGGCGTACAGGCAGACAGACTTCCCTTTAACGAATTTTGCCTGGAATTGAACAAAATACGATTTTGATGTAAACTCTGCAAATTTATTTACGTTAATTTCGATCTTTGAATTTTGAAGTTATGTTTGCCCATGCATGAATTAATTTACCAATTGACAAATTTAGTCTAAAATTTTATACGAATCCTCAATTATAGCAAAACATGCATATTAAAATTCATTTATCTAGTTTGATACATGTTTTTTATATTAGACTGTATAAACATAAGTAGATAGGCAAAAAAAAAAAAAAAACTCTAGCAGCATACAGATTGGATTCAAACTTTATAAATCTGTGGCTTTGTAGAAATATACAATTTTGGTATAAAACCCAAATGCCTAATTTCAACGGTTTAGTAATTTTTGTTTTTAATTATATTCACAAATAAACATATTAATGTTGTTGATTTCAAGCTGTTGCCAAATTCATGAAGATGTGAAAAAGAGGAGTTTTAACGTTAAATTTTTTGACGATTGCGATATTTTCTCTATATTATTTTTATGGGAAATCTGATTGTCCATCTAAGAAAAAGTTCCTATCCAGCTACTATTGAAATACATATCGAAGTTAATTAAAACGATAAGACTTACAATAGGACAGGTAATTAGTGAATGGTAATATAAAATTTACAACATGATTCAAAGCTGCACATAGGTTGAATGAACCTTTTCATTTTAACTTGTAAAGAATGTCAAGAATCGGGCTTAACTCAATGATATACACTTTCTTATTACTTTCATTAAGGTAACATGTGTTTGAAAATTATTTAATAATTTCATTTTCTTGTTTAAAATTATTAAAAGTCAAAGCTAGTTTAATCAAATTTCTTTAATAAAAAATTTTAGACAATAATTTAATAAATTATTTATTATTTAAGAAATGGTTTGAAATTGATTGAAAAAAGATATTGATGGATATTTCCTATAAAAAGTATCGGTAATTTTTCAATATAATAGAATCATATTTAGGATTATTTTATTTGGAGTACTCAGTCCATAATTTTAACCATAGTTGCCAAAGTGCAAAAATCAATAGGATTAATTTTTCTCTTGTCAATATTCTTTGAAACATGGTCTCAATGTTCAAAGTATCTCAGGCTAAAAGCACCAAGAAATTTTTTCTAAATTCAAGCAGTCATTATCTTGTAACAAATAACTCTTCATTTTTTTTAAACATGCTCGTTTTTTTTTTTTATTTTTTTATTTTTTATTTTTAATATAACGAAATGCTAAAAGGCGAGAATCGTTTAAAAACGATTTTGAGTGCGGGACAATTAAAAAAATACTTCTAAGTATATTTTAATGGATCTCAAAATCGATATTCGTTGGCAAAAATTCATTTCTGAAATATTTATCTCTCAAAAAGAAGGAAATTATCCTTACAGCGTAAATAGGAGAAGCGGTACAATCACTCAGCAGTTTTTTTCACCTCCATTGAAATTATTCATTGATTCATTTATTGTCCAATGTTTAAAAAAAATGAGAAATCACAATAAATAGATTGAAATTGAGTATTTTCTATTAATTACATTATCTTATCGTTACGTTATCAATTATATGTTGCTTATAAATATACAAAATTACCCACTCTAATAGTGTTCCAATGATTTAAATTAATTACAATAAACATTATAAAATTAGTTACATCACATAATGAAGCACATTACATAGTGTTTGAATTAATAAATGTACTACTGAAAAAATTATGAAAGCTAAACTTTTATATAATTTTCCAGTCCAATGAATCATGTATAATAATACATTCTTGACTCATTTATATTTTAAGCTCAAATGTTCCACATTTCAGGGACTAAAATTGATTAAGTAATCAATTTTTAATATCACTAATTTAAAAATTATCACTATTTTAATAGCCTTCCTGAGGAAGACTCATAAATCAGTTATTTCTTAGAACTAATCGTTGATTGGCTTAAATAATAAAACTCTGAGCTTCATGCCTTGCTTAAGGAAGACGATTACATTGAAAAGATGATTTTTTTTTATTTGCGATACTATGAATTTTGTATTTAATTTTACCAATGCTTGAACAGGTTTCTTTAGAAATTTGTTTCTAAGTCTATTTTTTGGGAATTTACTCTGACTTTTATATTTGCATTTCCATATATTTCCATATATTAAATTATTTTACATCTTTATATGCTATTTTCTCAAACAGAGAATGGTAGAATTTTCTTATGAGAAACTTCATAAACTAAAATTTAATACATATTTTTTTGTTCAAACTTGGTATAATAATTTTTCAATATATTCTGCAGTTCCTGAATCAGAGAATAAATTATATATTCGTTTAGAAATATTTTATAATTGTTTTAATGTTTCATAATGTGAAAAAAAAATTGAAAATTTTTTGTTTTTTATCAGTTGAATGCCAATATTTAAAGAACAGATAGAAACACAGCTTATTTTTTTAGTTCAAGAATTAGATAATATATTCCTTATGCTATCAACAAAATTTTAATCAAATAATTTGATAAGCCTCGAAACGAAGATTTTTGCTTTATACCTTTTTTGAGACAAAAAGCACTTTTTTCCAATTTTTAAAAAACTTTTGGCATTTAATCGGTATATTTTGGTTTCATAGCTGTTTTTATAGGTGATGTTTCATAGAAGTTTCAAAAATATAACAATTTTCGATCATTTATCAAAAATTCATCCCGAAAGTAGACATATACCTTAATTTTGGTCATAGAACAGTGGGATGTTTTTGTTTAAACTTTCATAACGTCAATACTACTTTACTCAATACGTTTAACTTTAAAATTATTTTCGGCAATACATTTTTTCAAGATTATTTCTTTCTATGAAACCTTAAATGACTATTCTTCGCCATTTAAGGAATTTTCTCAAATGAAAACAATGTCTATTTCTAATAATTTGGAAATTAGTTAATGAGACACATTAAAATTAGGCACTTATATAAAATCATCCCTGTATGAAAGTTAAAACTAGCAAACATGAAATTTAGAATTCAAATGTAGCTTCTAAATTATATTCATGAAGTTGGTTTATATTTTAATACTATAAATAAACTTCTAATAAAGTTTTCTTTTGATAAAAATTGAACTCTGTAATTGAACACAATTTTCAGTAGTACTTTCATGTAAATGAAATGTATAGAGTCGTTTGAAAAAGTTCCGATTTTAAATATCTAAATATTTATGAATTTCCTAAACCTATATTCCTTAGTAAAGGTTAAGTTTTGGAAGATAAGTTTATCATCTCTCCTTTTTGCATTTGAACACTACAACTCTAAAATTCAGGGAGTGTAATGGATGAAATCAATTAAACATTTACTCCAAACTAGTAAAGAAGCAGATAATGATTTTAATTAGATTTCAGATTTTCGCTGATCTATTATAAAAAGATCCGTACTTACAGATATATTCTCTGTTTGGGAAAATTACATCCAAAAACAATTTCAGTATTTTGGAATTGGGAATCAATAATTTAAGATTTGATCGACAGAATATTCTGGCTAACACACCGATAGCCAAAAGTAGCAGATATATAATGTCTTGATAAATGAATTAAATGAAGTCTTTTAATAAAGAATAAATTAATGCTTGAAATCTAGATGGATGGAATAGTTTCACCTATAGTAATCTTCTGAATATTTAAAAATATTAAAAGAAATTATGGAAAAGATTTCTAGATTTTACCAACAGTTTGAAGATTCTTTGAATTTTTGTTGGTCATTGTTTTCTTATACAAAAGTTATCCAACTAGTTAGTGAGCATTACAGCTAGTCACAGTAACTCCTCTTTATACTGCTTGGTTCTGTGGTAACGGGGTGACTGGCTGTAATTAAAAAAGTAATCTTTTGATTTACTAAATTCATTTAGGAAGTTACACATTCAGTCCAGAAGTAATTTCATAGGGAAATAAAACTTCCGATTGAAAAAAAGAATCCTCTTTTCAAATTCATGATCAATTATTGACGAGTGTTGACAAGCAATTACACACCACAATCCCCAACTAAGAAGAAAAACAGAAAAGTCGAAAAGTAAACAATTAAAAAGGCGTTCCCTTTCATTTGTTTTAACTGTCATACCAAGCGACCCGGTAACTGCGTTTTAAGTGCACATTTGAAAAGCATTCCTCCATCAAATTATACGGTGGACGAGCATCACTTCAGAATAAATTGACCAAGGACAGGTCGTTCCAAAAGGCCCCGGAAACCACAGAGACGTTTCAGCACGCCCATTCTAGAGCCACCTTTTTGTTCGCTATTAAATTGCAACAGAAAGTAATCCGCTCTCAATTAGGTCTTTTCCTCCTGTTACGGAGATCGTTACGGAGGAGATTCGGTTGCGCCTTGGAGGTTGTTAGGCAACGGTTTCCCTTTTTTCTGTTTTTGCAGGCATAGATAAAAAAAAAGATTCTGTCATTGAAGAAGAAGATCATGTAGTAGGTCTATGTAACGGCTTTTGCATAATATATGACCATGGACTGAATTTATGAAATTGAAATTAGAATTAAGTAAGTTAATTGGTATCCTTGGATGCGTTACATTTTGCATTTTCTCTGATGCAGTCACTTTCTTTTCTGAAATTTTATTAAATGAGAGAAATAGAGGATGTGTTGAATGAACGAGCCTCGTGGTTAGAATAATATTGAAAAGTTTGCATAATATTTGGGGTATGAAATAAAGTTATGTTGTATCTTTAATTTTTTAAATTTATTGTAGAGAAGTTAATAGCAATTCTTTTTAAAATGGATAAAATAATTGCAAATAAAATATTTAGAGCATGATATCTGATATCACATGGGCCAATTAGCCGCTCGAAAAAAAATTCTAAGCTTTGTGTTGGTGATGCAGATGTTGGTATCAAAGTGATGTAGACAAACAATTCTATAGTAACTTTTCGGTGTTTTATAACTAATTATCAATTATAACCATTTATATTCTGTATTCAAGCAAAAACTTTGCTTTTTTTAATGACTGAAAAACATGAAACATCACTTTACAGAGCTTTTTCCTATTATTATTTTTGCAGAAATAATTTGGTTAAAATTCATACATAGAATAGCCTGATAGGATTCTATGATGTTCTATTTCCTCGAATTAGAAGTTATTCTTCTCATTTGTCTTTTTCATGCTGTTAATTGTCATGACCAAGTTTCAGAGCTTTTAGAAAAGTGAGGAACCATTGAACAGTCGATGAAAATTTGTAAAATTAAAGTGATAAGCATTTGATACATAGAAGTTAAATACGCATGCAAATCATCTACAATTGCGCATATTTTGGCAATTTACAATTGAAGTTTACCTCGAAGAAGAAAATGCATATGCAGCACAGGTACCATCTATTTAGATTCAAGAAAGGTGCCAGTGAAACTTCCCTCTAATTTTACAATGCAACTTTCTTATTCACTTCTAAATCTGAAAATTATAATAAATATTCTTCTAGCAGCCAAATTTGGGATTTAAAAAGTCAAAAAATTGAGTATACCTATGATCGTAATGATTTTCATTAAATTCCTATAAGATACAACTTGTCTTTCCAATTTTTCAAAGGAACTTATCGTGTCATCCTTGACAAGTTATTTGGCGATTAATCCCTGGTTTTGGGTTGATAATAACCAAAAATAAAATGTGTGTCAGAAAAGTTTTTCTCATCCGATTGAAACAAAAAGGTGATACAAAACTGACTTGACTTGTAATCAAAAATACCATTTCAAATTCGATATGTTTAATTCCATTTTTGAATAATTGCATTCATATATATCTGAAATATACACCGACAGACAGTCAACCCGTCATTGGACTTAGCTCAAAATTGGACGGCTGTCTACATTATAGATGTTAAATCTGTGTAAAGAATGTTATCTATCGAGCTCTTTTCGTTTTGTAATTATCGTGATGATTTGTATTCGAATAGCGGATAGATGGACTTCTACATAGATTTTGCACAAAATTTGAGATGAATCGACAGATTTGGTGTAAAGATGGTATACCGAATTTCAATCGTCTAGCTCAAATAGTTTGTGACTTATCTTTGTTCAAGATAGACAGACAGACATTCTTCCAAAAATGTGTTTTTCGAACTCGGTAGGTTCGCCAAAATTTCGAGTTAGAATTTTTTGGCGATTACGATACTTTTTCGATACTATGTATGCAAGAAAGTATAAATAGCTACATTAAAGACCAAAATAATTAGAAATAACAGTTAAACAAAATGAAGTAGAGTTTTACAAATTCGAAAACAACATTTCTCCACATAATTTCTTGGGTTGCCAAATCGTTTAAAAAAAATCTAAATGAAATGTAAATTCCGTCTCCATTTACATTTAGTTATATAAATCAAACTGCCATGTTTTCATATATTTCGGATAAATTGATATACGATACGATGAATTAAATATATTATTAATTCAAAAACCCCTATGAAATTGTCTTGCATTTATTCAATTTTTTTCTCCAAAACAATTACATTTTGAAAGCCTCTTTTCAAATTTATGGTTATAGTTTTTCACGAGGATTGCAAAATCTCATTTCCATAATTCAATTGTGAAATTAGCAACTATGTCGAAATAACACCATAGGCATGCATACATATATGCATATAAATGCATTTTATATGCAGACATGCATATAAAATGTGTCGCAATATGAACTAGTTTTCTGTTATACTATATTGCAATCGGCTGCGATCGTGAAATTATTTACAAATAACAAATAAATTGGTTTGAAAAACTGATGTTGTCAATTCACTTTCTTTTTTTTTTCAATAAATTTATTCAAACAGAAAGTTTATGGAAAATTTTCAAATCTTTTTTCATTTATTCCAAATTTTGGGAAAAAAACTTTATAAGAATTGCAAGAACTGTAGAAATTTTTACTTTGATAGATATGTTTAAAAAATAATACGTCGACCTCTCTGCGTCTCTTTGGCCTTAAATATAATCTGGACTTTAATTACTATGTAATATTATGTATACAAATGAGTTTTACAATATTTATGTAATAATTTCTCTTATTATCGTGTGAGAACATGATGCTGTTTTGTTTGGGGTTTTTGAAGCTTCAAAATGCGGTGGGCAGTAAATAAAGGGCATGGGTCGTAAGAAGTTATCGCCCGAAGAAGCACAAAGAATAAAATGGGAATCAAAGCGAAACAGCAAAGTTATATATATATATATAAATAAACTTTCAGTTTCAATTT
Organism: Argiope bruennichi; assembly: GCF_947563725.1. Lineage (NCBI taxonomy): Eukaryota > Metazoa > Arthropoda > Arachnida > Araneae > Araneidae > Argiope > Argiope bruennichi. Next base: position 67,936,603 of record NC_079154.1, read on the forward strand.
TTCTAGCTGGCAAAAAAAGTATTGCAGCTCGTAAAATTTTGAGATGGGGGAAAGAATCGCTTTTTTTAAAAAAATTAATGATTTTCTGCAATACAATAGTCACGTGGTCATTCCAAACTAGTTTAAACCAAATTTCCGCAAAAAAAAAAAAAAAAAATTATAGCCCCGAGAAAAAATTTTGGAGCTCGACCAATTTTGTGATGAAAAAAACCACCACCAAAATCGATGCGTGCGTTATCTGATAGTCACGTGATTATTTCAAAACGATTTAAGCTGATTAAGGACTAAAATTGATTAAGACAAGCAATGACTTAGAAGATAATATTGTTCTCACTTGATAACTTAAAATTTGAGATAGCAGATTTCAATTTTATATTTTTTCTTTTTTTAAAGTAAAGATTGTAACTCTTCAAACACATATTCACTTTTGATTAAGTATTATTTTCACCAACTTTTCTTTCAACTGAAAACTCAAATTTGGAAATGTCGAAAGATAATTTCTGTTCAAAGATCCATTAAATAATTTTAAAGAGTCAAAAGCATTCATTATTTCGGGACTACTCAAAGTCTTAAAAAAGACTGCAAACTTTCCATGTTAATAATTACGAAGGATTTCGAAAAAGAGTGTTTTTAACGAAAACAACCGGCAATGATAAAGATGTTACGCAAAAATGTCAGAAACGTCAACTTATTTAAATAATAACTCGAAAGGAATTAAACTGTCAAGATAGTTTATTTGTTTTAAAAATTTATCCTTTTGGAATTGTAATAAGTTTCATAGAAATAAAACTTTTTCTATTATTATAAGACGAAATGATTGTCAAAGTTTATATTATCTTAACATTTTTAATGGGATGCGCGTTTCTAATTCTATTTAAAAATATACAAGACGAAGAATATATTTTTCATATGAGTAAAATTAATAATGATTACTAAATATGAATACTTTTACAAATATATAAAAATTCTTCCCTGTGCTTTTGGAAAGCAGCTCAAGTTTAGTCAAATGAACAAAATGGCATCTGAATTTAAAGCTGTTTTTGAAACCTCCATTCTATTTCCTGGTATGATTAGAAACTTGCGCGTCTAATGTGCATTGCATCTTCGGTGTAATTTGAACTCCAAATCACGATTTTCTAAATCTGAAATCTTAAATTCTGCCACTATTTAATGACCACATCAGAACGTTTGATTTAGAATTTGTCTGAATTCTATAAATTATATTGGTTTAAAGCATAAAGGATTCAAAAGAACGAAAGAAATAAAATATTGGCGACTGAATTTCGACCACAGGAAGAAGAATGAGAGAGAGAAAAAAATTATGAAAAGGAGAATCGAGAAATAATACAGTTGTAATAAATAAAATTGAGTTAAACACGGTGTTTTTTCCTACTTCTTGTTATTTATATACAGGGAGGTTATAATTAAACCTCCCTTATAAACAGCTTCCTACAATGCAAACGGGTGAACGGATTGCAACGAAATTTGATATATAGACTATACATGAGATGCGCTCACAGAATTTCAAAAAAAAATTAGTTTCAATATGTCCACTAGAGGGCACCTTTTCAGAAAAAAACATTAAATTTAACACATTAAACGACCAAAACGGAATACAAAAACAATATTAACATTTATTGACTAGTTTCTGATCGCATTTTCGTAAAACAACATTTAGTAAAGGTAAGGAAAAAATAACAGTAAGCAGTTTGGAAAAAAAATGTTCAATTTGCAGAAAGAAGAACAGATTAGAACGAAATGGCACAAGAGGAGTAGTTGTTAATCGTGTCCAGACGATGTAGAGAAAGGTGCACCACCCTCATTCACCTGCAAAATTTCAAGTCGATGGACAGAATGTTCAACAGCAGATCGTAACTGATCAGTTGTGATGCTTCGCACATTCGCATTCAATTTTCAGCGTTTCCCGGTTTTTCATTTTATTACTCATAATTCTTGTTCTGGATTATTAATATTGTTTCTGTATTTTTTAGGGTTTTTTTTTTCGAAATTCCATGAGCGCATTTCTTGTATAGTCTGTCTATACACCAAATTTTGTTGCACTCCCTTCATCCGTTTGTGTTGTAGGATGCTGTTTATAGAGGAGTTTAATTATAACCATCTGTATTTTCTTATAAAATAACGAATTGCAGCCAGATCCTGTAAGTAAGCATGGATTCAAATGTGTTTAGTTAAAACATGCCTATATGATATTATGCAATTACTATTAAGATATACAAATATATATAAAGTACTTTTATGATAAAGAGAACTCAATTGAATTACAAAAATGCCTAATAAAATGAAATTTATTCAAGATATTTTGCATTTTTCTATATGTAGATGCAATTTCTTTTTATGTATTTATTCTGTTAGGAAAATTGACAATTAAAATACATCAATTGCAATAACTACTTTTTAAGTAAATAAGAATTCCCTAATTATTTGGAATAAATTTTTATATTGGATTTACAATAAATAAAGATAATGTCGTTACATGCATTATTCTTCAATATTTCCCATCTAATTTCGAAGCCAAAATTCAGAACTGAATTTATTACGTAACAATTGAGTCAAATTTTAAAATATTTTATGATATATATATATGATTGAGTAGTTTGGGAATTAAAATCAAGCCGTCGTTTGATACTGCCCTTCCATTAGAGTTTTAGTGCACAATTATATCATAATTTTATTACCATAATTAGTATAATGGTGATACACAATTTTTTGCTAATATTTGATTATATGATTCAACATTATTAATTTTTTAAAATAATTAATAGATCTGTTGCACGATAAATCCGTCAGGGCCAAACGTCCTCCCGTTGGTGTGGTGTGGTGTGAAGAGGGGTGTGCCAGCTCAGATGTCGTCCTCATCATCTGACCGCGGTTCAAAATGACGAGGTCCGTCCCAAAATATCCCTGGTGTTGCTTTAAACGGGACGTTAATATAACTAAACTAAACTAAACTAAACTCAGTTTTGATGAGAAATATGAGTTTGGGATTTTCTCTAATCATACTTCATGTGGTCACAAAAGCTATTCAACTAGTTCATAGTTCCTTCATGCTCTTATGTGAGTTTAATAACTTATGCTACATTGTATAGAAATGATATGTGTGGGACAAATATCTTTAACACAGTTATGTTCCAGATTTCCGACAGAAAAGGTGGATAGTTGATATCGGATAAATAAAAATGTCGAATCATAGGGTTTCGTAAAAGACAGGAACTCTTATTTTCTAATTAATTTCGTTATTCCCTCCGAATCCCCACACCCCTCGCATTTTTCTTTTCTCTAAGAGTTTGCCTAAATAGTTGGCTCATGATGTTGCTATATCGTAGCATATACAATGTTCGATGATATCAATCTTGCCGAAATTGTACAGCTCAGTGGTGGCAGGGTGGTCGATTGCACGTTCTGTCCCTCTTTTTTTATAATTTCATAAGATTTAATATATCTTGCCTATCATTTTAAACCAATGAATTAACTGATTTTCTCGTACGCTCTTGCCTAAATTTTTTGCTTGCACAATAGAGCCCTATATAATGGTGGAGCTTTATTAGTACAATGTAAAAAAATTACACTATATTTTTAGAAGTTACTGTAAGTTTTTATAATGATAAATGCTAATTATTTAAAATTTTTAAATATATCATGTTTTTAAAACGAAATGAAAAGTATAAATTAATTTCTCCTTCCCCATACAAACTGCTTAGAAATTTAGGTACATTAATTTTATTTTATTTAGCTTTTTTTTCTTAATTTTGTGCTTATAAAATTTTGCAATTAATTTTAAGATAGCTTCCTGATGAGCTAACTATTTGACAAAAAAGTTTTAAATTGATGCCAATAATTTTATCCATCAAGAAAAACAGACAACAAAATGTTAATTTTAGATTATGATCCATTTCTGAATACAGTTAGTTTCAAGTCGCTAGGAAGGTCAATTTAAAATATATTGCAAAATTTGCACCTAACAGAGTACAGCAGAAATCGATTTAATAAAAGCATATTAATATTAATAATAAAATTATTTTTATTATCTGAATAATGGTAAGATGAAGTAAAACAAATGTACTAGACACAAAGATATGGAATCTGTTCTTTTTCTCTTTAGGGGTATAATAAATACGCTATTTACATTTTAGCGCACAAAACCGTTTTTTGGTATATTTTTAAAACATAATTCGGTGCAATCTGGTCATACTTTTAAACCTCTTGGAACAACCTGGATTTTTATTTTTATGTTTATTATGTCTAATTTCAGATTATTTAAGTATGATAAGGATTAAAATAATTTTTCACCGCACTTGCTTGCGGTATTTGCATAATGCACAGTAAAGACGATACCCCATAGAGCCAGTCAGACTGGCCTTCCTTTCCTTACTTGAATAGCATGCAATTTATAGAGTCCAAAATTTCTAATCTCCTAAAATACCTACTCAAAATTCGCTATGAGGTCTTGGATTGTTAGAAATGTGTTAACTGAGTCAAAGTAAGAAGTTAGCTTTTGAATGGCATTTGTTGAGTTTTAGAACTACATTGCTCATATATGTATAAACACATAGAAGAAGAAAAACTCTTTCTCTTGACGAATTTGTCCCAAAATTTTGATTCCAGTATATAGTTTTGTTGCAAAGATCGCAAATCAACTTTCATCGATTAATTTTGCTGCCTTTCAGAGTTATTATTATCAAATACACATGAAAAATATGTATTCCACCAGTGGATGGATTTGATGCAAAATTGGAAAAGACTTACTGAACTATATGGGTTACAGTGGCTTGTTGGTAAGATTTCAGCTTCAAGGCCACATGATTCTAAGTTCGAAATCCGATTCATCCGAAGAACAGCCATGTAAGTGGACTTGTTTCAAATTAAATCTTCCGAGATCAAATGTTCTCTTATTGGTATCATGCATAAGATTGCTAAGAGAATGCCAGCTCAGGTGTTATCTACATTATTCTAACGTTATTTCAAAAATGCAAGATCCTAAATAGCTTTGGTTTTGCTTCAAAATAAAATATTAATGCAGCTAAATTAAATTTAACTATTGAGTGCAAAATTTGATTTGATATACAAACTTATTTAATTTTGATTTATCAATCGCATTGTATTTTTAATTGTAGTGATCATATGTGCAAGACAGAATATAAGAAAAGTAGATATAATTCCAAAATGATGCTTTTTCAAGTTCGGTATGGCTTAAAAATGGGTAAATTTAACAATATTTTTACTCGAATTTTTGACAACTACAGTATTTTGTATTTCAAATACGAGAAGGAAAAATCCTAACATATCTTTTTCCGATCTGATTAAAAACCAAGAAATCATACTATAATCTGATGAAACCTTATATTTTCACAAGAAAATTCATAAAAGGATGAAAGGGATCATTAACTATAGTGAACTATGGCTTTTCGCAGTGATTAATGGATATAGTTAAGATTCTGACTGGTGATTACATTCTGTTAATGACATCCAATTAATCAGAAGAATTTGATTTACTTGAATTCAATAAACTCATTAGCCGTGTTGGTTTCGCCTGTTTCGATCACAATTAAATTTTGTAGGAACATGCTGTCTTTGGATAATAGAAAATCAATGTAGGTGACTGGGATGTTGCCAATTCACGTATAATAAAAGTCAACCTTGCGTTGGCTTAGGAATGTAATATTCAGAAGCTGAAGAATTCCTTTGCCTAAAGAGGTCTTCCTAATTCAATTGACAAATTGATTTTCTGTTCAGTAAAATGGTCTAAGTTATCAAGAATCAATTTTTAGAGATATTCATTTGATTTATTTTCTGTGTTCTGCTGTAAATTATTCGATATTCTTTTATTTGAAGATTTCAATCTGGCTTTTTTTTTTGTCTTTTAAGTTTATAAAATAATACGGAAGTTTTTGCTTTCCGATTATAAAAAGAAAATTGTAGAAAGTCAAATGAATTTATTACTGGAAATTACATTCAGTCGTAGCTATTTTTCGACATAATCACCGAAAAGATTCAGTGGGTCATGTTTCTAATCCTTTTTTCCTTTATGAAGAATGGCGGTAGTAGACAAGTATTTTTAAATGAAGTATCGCCATTTATTATCGCCAATTATTTACCTATTTTTAAATTAAATTGGAAGATATTTAGCGTCAAACCTTGACTCATTAGTACTGATACCAGACTAAGGGGGAAATACAATGATTACAATTATTTATTCGATACTTGATAATATATAAATGGAAGAAAGGAATTTGATTCGAAAGCATCACAAGAGGTTATTTATTGAGCTAATAAAGGCACCGGTTTTAATTGGCACTACTGTATATCCTTTTAAGTGGTTTAGAGTATCTCAATTAAATCTGATACGGACGGCAAAATTTTAATCATTAGAAAATCTTGTATATCTAAAATATGTTTTAGAATTTATTTCTATGAAATCTAAATAGCGTATTGTTATTTAGTCTAATTGATTATAGAATACCAAAGTTGATTAAGATACATAATGCAGTGCATCACTCAATAATATTTAATGAATTAATTTATTATTATTATTTCAATGTCACAGCTAGAAATATTTTCGGTATAAGTTTTCTAATTGTCCTTTGCTAATTTCAATCAGAGTAGCAAAGTTTTTATATTATTTTAAATCGCTAAAATTTTCTGGTACTTTTTAGTGATATCGTCAATTTACAAACGTCCTAAATAAAAACATTTTTTTCCCAGGATTTGATTTTAAAAAAAGTGTAATCAGTGAAATGATATATTCGAACAAGTTTTCGAACAAAAAATTTTTTATTGGAACAACTTTTCGCATTCAAAAAGGTAACATAAAAAATTCTAACATAGCAAACAAATGTTTTTCAGAACATTTATTGAACATTAAAACATCCATTTATAGATCATTTAACATTACATGAACAATTAACATTATAGCCACTCTCCCCATCTCGCCTGCCTTCAATAAACATTACACCACTAAGAAAGGAATTCTACTGAAAAAAAATCATACTTATAATCAACCACGAATACATTACATCAAAAAGGAAGTGAATGAAAAATTGAAAGACAGAAATCACATTTACGGCCAACATAGGTAGTGTGGCACCGGTACAAGCTGTACCAACTTTCCATCCTTGCAAGATTTCTTCTGCCACACTAGAGACAGAAAAATCATAAGACGACAGTTGACTACGACATTCAAGCCTGCCGGATGGCGTTGAAGTTGTCCCTGAGGGCGTAGCGGCCTTCTTCCATGGCAGCCAACCCTTCCTTCAGGAAGGCCTCGACGCAAGGCTCTTCCACGCAGACGTCGGGATTGCTGCGCTTGTAGAAGACTCTTCTCTGTCTCAGGGGTACCACCAGGAGACTGGCTGTACTCTCGCATGGGGCGTCATTTCGACAAATGGTCTGGGTCTGCTCGATGAAGCTGCCATCGCAGGATTCGGAGGTTAAGCCATAGGTCTTGCCCTAAAAGAGATAGAGAATTAATTAATTAATGTAGTATTTTATATTTCACTTTAACAGCAGCCCATCTCTCTGCAGCTGGAGTCGGGCCGCTGTGATCTGGTGGTAAGATTCTGGCTTCGAAACTGGAAGGTTCCAATTTTTGAAACCCGATTTCACAAAAGAACCGTCGGTGCAAGTTAATTCCAACGGGGCCAAATGACCTCCCGTTGGTGTGGTACGGAAATTTGGAGGGAGTGTGCCAGCTCAGCTGTCGACTTTTCTATTTGATCGCAGTACACAATTCCGAGGACCGTAGCAGATTAGCTCTAGTGTTGCTTTAAATCGGGACGTTAATGTAACTGAACTACAACTAGAATCATGGAGATTTCCAATTTTTCCGGCAAGTAAGAACACGTGCAAAGACAATGTAAACTGTAGCCATTTGAGAGACTATCATAAATGAAATCTGCAAAAAGGGATAAAAAAAATTACACAGTCGCATTACGATTTTACACATGTATGTAGGCCCCTATAGCAATACTTGATTAAAGAACGGAGTCAAAAGAAAAGAAAGCCCTCCAAAAAATAATCATTAAAAAGAAAAATAGAAGACAGGAAATTAAGCTTAAATAATAATAGAAAAGAAATAAACAAAATATTCAAATGGAAAAAGATACCAAAACAAAATAGAGAAAAAATTTGTGAGGAATAGGAACAAATAGGAAAAATTCAGAAAAATTAACCCTTTACCCTCGAAAGGTGACTCTCACTCACCATATGATTTAATGCCGCAACTCGAGAGGTGACACTCGTTTACCATTTTGTTTGATGCGGACATACATTTGAAATATCGCATGTAGGTTTAAATATTAATAAAATGCGTGGATATAAATGTTTTATACGCTAAATTGTTCGTGTAATCATTTTAAGTCAGAGGTAAGAAAATGTAAGCGCTACAAAACGTCTCGAGTTGCTCATTCATCCCCACAAAAACGGCCTCCAGGGCAAAGGGTTAAAAGAAAAATCAGGTGATAGAGAAAACTTTCGAGGTAATATTTAACAACAGAAATGATAGTAAAAATATTGGTCTTAAGCAATAGAAAGAGTTCCTGAAATGCAAGACCATCTGAGTTTGTAGTGAAGATGACAGTGTTCGTATTAGGCAAAAACAGCTATTGAATGCCGATTACAGAGACACAATTTTTGAAATTTTTAACCTTAATATTCTATATTACATGTGCCGTAAATAAAAGATGAAAATGACATGTTAGTCGGCACCCCATTCTTCAGCACTTCCGCTTCAGAACAACGAGTCGACGTTTGTCTTGCATCGGCAATTTTAATATATACAATGTCTACATATACTACGGTAATGGATCTAAAACCTATGATTCGACAATTCCAAGTTTGTTGCTAGATGCCATTAAAAAGGATAGACTATGTTGCGAGATCCGTATTATGCATAAGAGATTTAACCGGAAAGAAAGCCAACCAATATTCCCAATGAACCAGCTTCTCGCAACAAGCTGATAATTAAGAAATATAAGGAAAAACTATCTGTAAAATCTATTAAAAACATAATGTAAAATCTGTAAAAAAATTTTTAAATTTCTTAAACTATTTAATTAGTTTATTAAGAAGGAAAAAAAAAATTTTGCAAAATTCTAGAGACCAAAACATAATCCATAAAAGTGATGCACCAAATATAAATATATATATATATATATATATATATATATATATATATATATATATATATATATATATATATATATATATATATATATTGGGCCACAACAAATATTAAGAGAAAATTTCAAAGTATTCGTTAAAAAGGATATAAATACAATTTGCTTTTTGGGTAAATTCGCTTTTAAAAGTAATTTAATCAAGACCTGTCGTTTTTATGATTTTATTTTGGCAGCTATATTACTGATAGCAGTATTATTTTCTACATTGCAAGCACGGTTTTAATGATGTTTTTATTTTTATTATTTTCTCATAACTATCAGTTTTGATTTCTTAATGCATCAAAACTTTTCAGTAATCGACAATTTATCGCATACTGCCTTCTACACAAGGGGGTCGGATAAATCTTTAAATTTCCCCAAAGCGATCGTTTGCCGGTATAACGAGTATCAGTAGGACATTTCTAAATGAATCGCACTTTCGAAATTCACTAGGGTCTACTTTTAAGGATCATTAAGATGTCCGGATATTACTGCGGAGAAAGATACAGAAGAATTGATAGTTTCAAATATCCACTCACTTACTTTAAATTTATTTTACCCAATACGATTAATTCTTTTTCATTTAAAAAAAGTCGCAATTTATTGATTTGAAATCCAATTTAAGAAGGCATTTAAAGTGGTTGAAAGGGATTCAACAGCAGAAAGGGTTGGAATTTGAATGATAAAAAAAAATGGGAGGGGGGGGGGGTGCAAGAGAAAGTTTATTCTGAAGCAGAGTGTGTTCAATATTTACAGAGAACTTATTTTTATCTTGATATATTTAAAATAAATATTTTAAAGCGTATCGAATATCACGTAACTTGAAAAATCTAAAAAATAAATATTATTCTTGATAAGTAGTTTCCTAAAAGTATGTTAGACTTCAAAAATAAACAAAAATAGGTTTAACATATGTACAATGCTCCTAAATAACAAAATATAAAACTTGATGTGAGTGCAATGAAAAAAAAATTATATTGAATTAAAATAATTTTACACTGAAATTTAAAAAAAAATTATGGGAAAAGGCAAATAACTGTATTTTTCTGTTATAAAAATACGGTTATACAGTCTGCTGCGTTTCTAAAAACTAATTTATCAGGCTTTTGACTTTTTAAACCTATTATAATATAAATTTTTGCTATAGTGAACATCCCCATATTCTGATCTGGCCCCCATTTGAAATGATTATGTAAAAATTGACATTTTTCAAGGCACAAACCATCCTAAATCTGAAGTCAAGACGATCACATATCGCCTTATTCTATTTAACAATAAAGTTCTGTGGTAGTTCTTAAATCCATTTCATTTGATAATTTACGGAAGAGAAAAAAGCTCAAACGTAAAGCAAAATTGGGGAAATGGATATAAAAACTAAAATGGAATTCAGTTTTTATTCAATGATGCGACTGCCACATGACAAATGTAATAATGCTTGTTATTTAATATTTAACTATTATTTTGTGTTTTTTTTTCGAAAATACGCATTAAATACGAAAATTAAGTTGCTAAAGCACAACTGGAGAGTACAATATTGATATGAAATGATTCCGTTGTCGATCTGAAATGCATGCAATAAATTCCTAAATAACAAAATCTACAGTGTTCTTTTTTTTGCTTATTTTATAGAAAAAAAATTCAGTTTTAAATTAAATACTTTGGTAATAGTCTATTTTAAATTCATTGTCCACAAATTATTTATAAATTGCTAAATTTTAATTTCTTTCTTTCTTTAAAAATATCAAAATTATAATATATTTAAGATAAGCCTTGTTGTACATAGTTACTACACAACTACACCTACTAGTTGTCGTGCGCTGCTGCAGATTAAAATAATTTTATTAAAAGCAGAAGCAAATTAAGTGAAATAAATTAATAACAAATATACACATTCATTCTACAGAACCTGTAAAAATATTTCTAGTATTTATTACCAGAAAAATTATTTGCTAGTAAAAAAAATCGTATTTTTTAAATAATGAAAATATACAATAAAATTTAATTATTCTTTTATTATTTTCCCGCGAAGACTTTGGAATTAAAAATTTATATGACAACATCATTTCAAAATGTTAAAGAACGAGCAAGTGTTAATGATTTATATGGATTTCGGTGGAAATGGATTCATATTTGCTCATAAATTACTCTCATGCTTATTAGCAAACTTGTCCTAGTTTCACGTTCTATTTGGATTCAGAAATAGACAGGCTATTTATCACCTTGTCATTGCCGAATGTTGAGGATATGAAATGTCTACCGGTGCTTTCAATTTATGAAGCGTTTCCAACTTCAGCAATGAGCCAACATAATGACTACTGTTAAGTCTAAATTTTGAGAATTTCATTTGTTAGATAAGCTTTTATATGAAAAGATTTATGCAAAATTTCCAATGTTTGAAGATTTTAAACTGGTACTTAAAAGTATTATTTTTAAAGATTATTTTGATACATTTTTTTCGAAATTTTTGTTTTAGCAATGCTATGAGATATTAATTCTTTAATTTTTACTTTAATAATGTTATTTAAAATTAATCTTCATGCAAAAGGAGCAATTTTATGAATTGAATGAAAAACTTTTAACTAGAATTTATATGGTTTCCGTATGATTTTGGGGAACAGTTTTTTTTCAGTGTTTTTTAAGTTTTTGTTACATTTTCTTGTTTGTTTGAAATTAAAGAATTAAGATTTTTTAAGCCTTCTTTATAAAAAAAAAATGTTTAATTGTGAGTTAATAGGTTATTGATACTATAGTTGAAAATAAAACATTTACAAAATCTGAACCAATGCTCTTACTTATACAAATTAAATATTTTTAAAAAATTGTTGCCGGCGTCCTGGCATAGGGGTAGCGCGACTTCTCCATGATCTGGGCATGCTGGGTTGGAGTCCCGGTTCGGGCATGGCTGTTCTTCATCTGTTCTGTGAGATACGTGAATTTTCCCCACTGTAAAAAGGCGTTGTGCTAGCGAATGTGAAGCGTGAGTAGCAAAATCGTACTCTTGGTAATGTTGGCGCTACTAAAACAAGAGACGCTCTCTCTCGGCTTAAAATCGCTGAATTCGAAATCAGCAGGCTTGTCCATGGCAAGTGCCATCAGAAACAACAACAACAAAAAATTATTAAAAATATTTTTGTGCACACCGTAAACATTAATATTATAGTATATAATATATAATATACATATAATAGTAACATAATATATAGTAAACATTAATATATTCTTCCTGATGTTGTTTCCAATTTTATAAGAATTTTTTTCTTAACAATTTATAAAAAAGGATACTCAGAAAATGATCTACATAATCTTTTTTTTTTTTTTTTTTTTTTTTTGCAAATAAATTCTCATAAGCAAGTTTTTCAAGTTATTCGCTGTTAGCTTGATAACCAACGTTAGTCAATTTTATAAATTAAAAATATACAATATATATTATATATTCAATTCAAGTGGATACTAAATTCTTTTCTAAAACATCTTCCATTACATATTCGATGAATTGTTAAAGTACAATGCCTTATGGAAATTCATTTTCTAAATCTAAATCTTTTCTAATTTCTTTTCTAAAGATCGTCTGCTTAATTGGAACACTTAAAATTGAAGCATTTATAGAGAACTACAAAATTCTTCAAGCATTTCGATGCAAGTTGCCTAGAAACATATTACGAACTTTCGCCATTTCTAGTGCCATTTTCCAGAAAAGAAGCGATAAGTAAGATTAAATGACCTTTGAAATTCTGCACCGATGATATACTTTTCGCCGAGCAACGGAATATTTATACGAAAAGTAGTAGATGGCAACCGGAGACATCTAATGTCAAGAGTTGATCAGTTTCCATGACAACGGTGACATGAGAGCGGATGCTTTTCCAACCAATTGCCAATCTCGGCATAACTATTCCTGAAAATGCGCAGAAACGTGAGACTGATACGTTCACTGTAAGATTGCTCCTGGAAGTTGTTACTTCTTGCGCTCGTACTATTTTTGGGACATAATTAAGCGGATATAATTCTACCAACTACTATATACTTGTAGTGCAATTCCCTCTCAATTATTGGTGGTAGCAGATACTTTTGGGTTTAATAATTTTTATAATTGGGCTTATTTCCTTTCTAGTTTAAGATTTTATTTTCATGAACAATAATCGGATCGTTTTTATTATATAATGTGCTATTCTAACGAACAATTTTTGGAATGTCAAATTTCTTTTACTTTTTTTTCTTTTACTTTTTTACTTCGGAATTGCAATGGTTATAGAGATTCTAAACTCTAATGATAACATGGTAATATTTCAGGACTGATTATCATTTTTTTTTTTTTGAAAATTTACTCTTAATTTTAGCAACAAAGAATGCACACAAGAAATGTATTTAATATCGTTGCAATGCGTGTGTGCATAAAATCTATAACTATGAGATTTCAATTGTCAAGAGGCCACAGTGACTTGGTGGCAAGTCTTGGCTTCGGAACCGAAGGGCTTCAGGTTCGAGACCCTATTCCACTGATGAATTGCCGTGTAAGTGGTTCTGGTGCATGTTAAATCCGTTGGGGTCTAACGTCCTCCCGCTGGTGTAGTGTGGAAATTTGGAAAGGGGGATGCCAGTTCAGATGACGTCCTCGTCATCTGACCGCGATTCAAAAGTATGAGGTAAAAGTAATCCCAAAATAGCCCTAGTTTTGCTTTAAAAAATGGGACGTTAATATAATCAAACTAAATTAATTCAATTTGTCAAGATATAAACGTAGAATATGCGTCCAAGCCTAAAAATTGCTTTTTCTGTTTTAATAAGAAATATAAGTTCAGGCTAAAATGTTTCACCATAAAACACTTATTAAAAAGGACCTATAAATTCCCTTTCCTAATAAATTTTGTAAGAGTGTTGAAAAATCAGTGGCTTTTTTTTTTCATTCTACTTAATTGATAGAATTGAAAAAGTAGTACTCAAAAAGTTGAAACTAGCATATCTGGTGCCACCAATCTTTTTTTTACTACACTTTGCATCTATTCCCATCTTCATATGAGACTTAAAAAGTTCCAGCATGGTGGTTGGTTCTCGCCACCCGCGTGGGTGCAGAAATAGTGGGAGTCGACTTCGACTACATCCTTTCGATGACTGGACGTGCTTCCCACGGGAAGGATTGTACCGTGGCCGGTGATGGCCCCTAGAATTCAACCTTAGTTCCTGTCAATGCTGTCGAGCTGTTCGGTTATTCCAATTTAATCTAATGCCTTTAATTAGGTGGGGTGGAATAACCTTGTAATAGACATCATGAGAATCTCTGATTAATATGCGTTTCAATAAACTACAAGATGGTAACAATTGTTCAATAATTCAATTTCCATTTACATTGAAATCCTTATGTTTATAGTTCTATATTTTTATTGAGCGATTAAAATCAACAGAATGACATAGTATTCGTGTCGATTATTGAAACGGATTTTAAGACTGTCATGAAATAGTTTTAGCCACTCGCTAAATATTAATTGCCATAACTATAATGTAATATAAAAGAAATTTGAGATACAAATATTTCAGTCAATTTTATAAATTAAAAATATACAATATATATTATATATTCAATTCAAGTGGATACTAAATTCTTTTCTAAAACATCTTCCATTACATATTCGATGAATTGTTAAAGTACAATGCCTTATGGAAATTCATTTTCTAAATCTAAATCTTTTCTAATTTCTTTTCTAAAGATCGTCTGCTTAATTGGAACACTTAAAATTGAAGCATTTATAGAGAACTACAAAATTCTTCAAGCATTTCGATGCAAGTTGCCTAGAAACATATTACGAACTTTCGCCATTTCTAGTGCCATTTTCCAGAAAAGAAGCGATAAGTAAGATTAAATGACCTTTGAAATTCTGCACCGATGATATACTTTTCGCCGAGCAACGGAATATTTATACGAAAAGTAGTAGATGGCAACCGGAGACATCTAATGTCAAGAGTTGATCAGTTTCCATGACAACGGTGACATGAGAGCGGATGCTTTTCCAACCAATTGCCAATCTCGGCATAACTATTCCTGAAAATGCGCAGAAACGTGAGACTGATACGTTCACTGTAAGATTGCTCCTGGAAGTTGTTACTTCTTGCGCTCGTACTATTTTTGGGACATAATTAAGCGGATATAATTCTACCAACTACTATATACTTGTAGTGCAATTCCCTCTCAATTATTGGTGGTAGCAGATACTTTTGGGTTTAATAATTTTTATAATTGGGCTTATTTCCTTTCTAGTTTAAGATTTTATTTTCATGAACAATAATCGGATCGTTTTTATTATATAATGTGCTATTCTAACGAACAATTTTTGGAATGTCAAATTTCTTTTACTTTTTTTTCTTTTACTTTTTTACTTCGGAATTGCAATGGTTATAGAGATTCTAAACTCTAATGATAACATGGTAATATTTCAGGACTGATTATCATTTTTTTTTTTTTGAAAATTTACTCTTAATTTTAGCAACAAAGAATGCACACAAGAAATGTATTTAATATCGTTGCAATGCGTGTGTGCATAAAATCTATAACTATGAGATTTCAATTGTCAAGAGGCCACAGTGACTTGGTGGCAAGTCTTGGCTTCGGAACCGAAGGGCTTCAGGTTCGAGACCCTATTCCACTGATGAATTGCCGTGTAAGTGGTTCTGGTGCATGTTAAATCCGTTGGGGTCTAACGTCCTCCCGCTGGTGTAGTGTGGAAATTTGGAAAGGGGGATGCCAGTTCAGATGACGTCCTCGTCATCTGACCGCGATTCAAAAGTATGAGGTAAAAGTAATCCCAAAATAGCCCTAGTTTTGCTTTAAAAAATGGGACGTTAATATAATCAAACTAAATTAATTCAATTTGTCAAGATATAAACGTAGAATATGCGTCCAAGCCTAAAAATTGCTTTTTCTGTTTTAATAAGAAATATAAGTTCAGGCTAAAATGTTTCACCATAAAACACTTATTAAAAAGGACCTATAAATTCCCTTTCCTAATAAATTTTGTAAGAGTGTTGAAAAATCAGTGGCTTTTTTTTTTCATTCTACTTAATTGATAGAATTGAAAAAGTAGTACTCAAAAAGTTGAAACTAGCATATCTGGTGCCACCAATCTTTTTTTTACTACACTTTGCATCTATTCCCATCTTCATATGAGACTTAAAAAGTTCCAGCATGGTGGTTGGTTCTCGCCACCCGCGTGGGTGCAGAAATAGTGGGAGTCGACTTCGACTACATCCTTTCGATGACTGGACGTGCTTCCCACGGGAAGGATTGTACCGTGGCCGGTGATGGCCCCTAGAATTCAACCTTAGTTCCTGTCAATGCTGTCGAGCTGTTCGGTTATTCCAATTTAATCTAATGCCTTTAATTAGGTGGGGTGGAATAACCTTGTAATAGACATCATGAGAATCTCTGATTAATATGCGTTTCAATAAACTACAAGATGGTAACAATTGTTCAATAATTCAATTTCCATTTACATTGAAATCCTTATGTTTATAGTTCTATATTTTTATTGAGCGATTAAAATCAACAGAATGACATAGTATTCGTGTCGATTATTGAAACGGATTTTAAGACTGTCATGAAATAGTTTTAGCCACTCGCTAAATATTAATTGCCATAACTATAATGTAATATAAAAGAAATTTGAGATACAAATATTTCAGAGTTGGGCTCGAAAAGGACAGAAAAGGAGAATTTATTATCAGCATGGAATATGCGTGTAAAGTTTTTCTGTTTTCGTAAAAAATATGAAAACAGTTTAAAAATTAGCTGTTGTGCTACGATTAGAGGATACACCCTGAATACTGATAGTTAAAAATTAAAATTTTTAAATGCTATAAAGATAGGCAAATCAATCTTTAGCAATATCACAAACAGAACTGTCTGTCGGATTACAGGTGGTTCGAATCTACTTTCATTTCCTATATAAAATGAAAGTAGAATATGTATGAGAAAAACTTACGCAAGTGTAGCACACTTCATGCCAGTTGCATGCTCTCAGGAGTAAACGTTTCAACGGGCCATCAGGCATGATGTCACTCAGAGTTGAGCAGTCACTGGTCAGTGTGTCCAGGGCTGGACATTGTCTGCCTGTAAAAAAAATGCATCGAATCA
Organism: Argiope bruennichi; assembly: GCF_947563725.1. Classification (NCBI taxonomy): domain Eukaryota; kingdom Metazoa; phylum Arthropoda; class Arachnida; order Araneae; family Araneidae; genus Argiope; species Argiope bruennichi. Next base: position 67,953,898 of record NC_079154.1, read on the forward strand.
TATATTTCGTTCTATTTTTGGATGAAAAAGGGTAAATAAATGGAATATAAGGTATTTCTCAACGAAATCAATAACAAAATGAAGAATAGTGATGTATTACTTAGCAGCTTAGTGCATCTTATTTTTTAAATTGCTTTAAAACACTTTTTACGACTAAATATTAACTCAAAAGTGGCATGCCCAGATGCCCCATAAGGACATATCTTCTATAAGGAATTGATCATTGTAATCAAGATAAATACTAAACTTATATCTATTCTAACAAAACTCAAATGTTTAACGGAAATCTTATTTTTTTAAAAAGCATTATTCGCTCTAAATCTATTGAAATTTTTTTTCAGATTCTTAACTGAAAATTTGAATAAATTATTGCGCGCAGTTTCAAATCGTAATTGTGGATAATCAAATGACTTTTCGACTAATATTCTAATATATTATTAAAATTAAATTTAACAAACAGAGTTTTAAAAAAATTAAGTTTTTTTGTAAAAGTTTTGAAATTACTTAAGATGTTTGCTTCTTTGTTATACTTTGTCAAATATTATTTTTTTTTTTTTAGATTCTTTGATTTTCAATTATGTTAGAATTTTCTTTTTTAGCACTGAATCAGCACTGTAAGACCTTTCCATTATCTAGATTATTTTAATTGAAATCTTAGAAATTCGTAACATAAGTTTTCCTAAACAGCAATTTTGAATTATCAGTTTGTAATATTTTTCCTGCATTCTTGATTTCAAACCTTCCTATGTTATCTCGTATGCACTTTATTAAAAAATTATATCAGAAAAAAATCGTAAGAGTAACTTTATATGTTAAAATTCTATTCAGTCATTGAATTTATTTATTTTCCTCCATTCCTAAGGTAATTAAAATATTTCTTTACGTGGTTATCTATTGCAATTAGAAAAATGCATAACTATTAACCGGCATTCGAATCCACAAACTTAAATAATAAAAAATGATAGAAACTCTATTCTAATATTATAAAGAAAGTGCCATATCTATATTGAGAAAAAATAAAAATAATACTAAATCAAATATAATTTAAGATTTCTTGTATAAGACTTTTCAAAAATTTAGTTGCCTTCAGTTGAAGGCATTGATGGATTTAAAAAATAGCCATTTCTCTAAAAGTGTTTTTTTTTTAATTTTCCCTTTGAAAAAACTTCTTTTTATTAGATGTTTTTGAGTGGAATTTATTTTGCCTTCAATATTTTTTACTTGACGCGAGAAAAAAAGAGAAACGGGGCTAATCATGATTCATTTTTTAAAATTATTTATGTCCGATAAATTTATAACTCGAAAATCTTCTTTTCTAAACTTCAAATCAGATTATTCTTAGATTTATATTTAAAATAGCTTAATAAAAGAACTGACTTGATGAATAAGACTTTTCAGGGTTTTTTTTTCTAAAATGAATGATTTCAAAATAGAATTGTTCAAAATATTCAATAAAATTCTTTTACAATAATGCTTAAGAAACATAACTTTTAAAGTTTTTATTCTCGCGCATTTTTTCGTATTATGTCAGTTTAGCCATTGAAATCATTCATTCATTTTCACTTTTGCATTTTCAAAATTTCAACAGTTGAAATTTCACACCCTCGCCACTCTTAAAACTAAAATTTAAAATGATTTTACGTAAAACAATGGCTTACTTCGTTTCCTGCTGCTACTGTGATACATCTCCTCATCTCCCTCATTCTCCATGTTTCCCAGAGTCTCCTTCAGTCGAAAGAAGGCATTTCGCATGGTCTCCAAATCATAGGCCAGGTTGAGGTCATTGAAAATCCGATTCTGTTTGTGGACGTCGTCCTCGTAGTCGTCCCCTCCTTCGCGCATGGTCTGCAGTGCGTCCTGAAACAGTTGGTCCTCGATGTTTCTCAGATTATCAGTGATCTCAGATAGGCTAGTGGAAGAGGTTTGAATGCTCTTCTTGGCTCTTTTCACAGTCTTCTTGGAGTAGCTGCTGGAACCATCCCTCTTGCGTCGCATGGAGGCGAAGGATTTAGCCATATTCCTGTAGTACTCTCTCCTCAGCCAGTCCTGGAAAGAAGAGCGTTTGGTAGAGGATCACTTGATGTTTAGGAACATATAATTACTTCCTGGTTTCTGGGCCCTAAATGAATCTGCCTGCTATAGAAGAGAATTACGTCGAGGCTTTTACCTGGTCTTATCGTCAATCTTTAAAATCGGATTTGTTAAATTCAGAAGGAAGAAAACACAGCTTTTAAAAGAATGTTTGAGGAATAGCTGCACACACACTTGAACCAAAGCTCAAAGATGTTAACAGAAGAAGTGCGTTTAAAATTAACCCTTATTGTGGCAAGATTGCTTTTTTGAAGAAAAGCAAAAAAAAAAAAAAAAATGTATATAGGTAGCTGATTTTATATTTTATATATATATTTTTTATATTTTAAAATTATTATTATATTATTATTATTATTATTACTATTATATATTATATTATTATTATTAAAATTATTATTATAAGCGGTAGTATATTTTTATAAAGTTGTATGTATGGTATACTATACAAAATGAACATAAGGGTTAAATGTTTTATTAATTGAAGCAATTTTTTGAATATTTCTTGTGTTAATACAGTCGATACCAAACTCGTGCACAGAACCTAGTTAAGAAATTTCCGAACACATACAGATATCCGAAGAAAGATTTTTGTTCGGATATCTTTCAGATATCCGAAAGCAGGTTAATGGTTTAGAAAGAAAGCAAGTTAATGGTTTTATCATGATCAAAAGATCACAAGATACCAGATGCAGACGCAAAGGAGGAAAAAAAATTGAAAAAATTTATTGTTGCCGAAATAGAAAGTAAAAACATTAAGACAACAATAAAGAATTACTTACCCTTCCCCACTCTTACCTTTAAAAAATATATAAATAATTCATTTAATATATATAATACTTATAATATATAATAATTATTTTAAAAATAATAAATAATATTTTAACAAAAAAAATTCATGCAGTTATGATTCAACTTATGAGAATTTCATTCCTGAAATTGAACTATTAAGAATCGGCTTTTTAATCCTTAATAAATAATCACAAATTACCAGCATCGTAGCAAGTGGGATTTATATTTCTTTAGTATTATAATTCATTAATATTCTGTTATTCCTTATTATCATTAGATTACAACTTTATTTGAATAATCTAAAATATAAAACAATTGAAACAAGTAAGTTAAGTTCTGAAAAAAAATTTCTGCACATTAAATCATGTAAGAAAAGTCTTTTAAGTGAAGTCTTGCAAGAAAATAACAGGTAACTATAAAAATAAATTTTGACTGTATGCACCAAAGAAGCTTTTTTTTCCCTCTTAGAAATGATTCGATAATCGATTTCCGTGTATTACAAATGTAAAAGTTATGCATTTAAATTATAAGCAGACGATAAATGAATTTCATAATATCAAGACTCTTTAAATTAATATAATTAAAAATTCCAGTTTTAAAATTTTCAAGGAAGTTAGTTTCAGAATGATTTTCTAAAACAACATTTTTAAATAGAAAAATGGAGACATTTTCTTTACTAACTCACAACAAATGCACTTTTTCAAAAAGAAATAAACTATCAAAAGACATCTTTGGGTTATACGAAAAGTGCTATTGAAAGAATCGGAGATATCTTGAGAAGTTTCTTATAACAATAAACGAAGGAGTAGCAAATAGAAACGGCTGTCATTTCCAACTGTTGATGATATACAGAGACAATTCAAACCACATGTTTAAAAAAATCTTTCATTGTTATGAACAGTCACCAGACATTTGTAAGGTTAAAATATGGCGAATTGTAGAGAACAATATAATGTTATATTTATTCCTATTTCTCAATAATCATCACTGCCTACTTTTAAATCAACGAAATCTTGAAATAAACTGCTCTATTCAAATACCCCAACTTGTGGTAAATTAAATAGTGAAATTCATTGAAATTAATAGTAACAAACAAGATAGAAATAATTTCTTTATCACCTTCATCACATGTATCTTACTGAGCATCCAAATGCCAAAATTATGAGGGAGAGAGAGGTGATTATATCTTTGCAATATGTTACTAACTGTCTGTCATGTTACTAACAGTATTCAAAATTAACTAGAGAAACAAACATTTTGAAATACTTCTACTTAACTATATTTTTAAAGCTTAAAATCAACGATTAATATTTTTATAAATTAATTATTAAAAATGGATGAAACATCATGCCTCTCCCAACATCCCTAACTATTTAATGACCATAATTTTTTTTAAAATTTTGCAGTCAGATCTATTTGATTAATTTTGAATCTAAGATGATATTCATAAAAAAAATTTGTCTACTTTTTGCATATCTTGTATGACTATTCTGATTATTTGAATCTAAGAAACTTGCTGACTTCATAGATCTATTTAACTAAATCTAATCATCTAAAACTGGTGACTATGGCTGGGCTTAGATGTACCCCAACGTGACTAACTCTAAATGGTTGACATTGAGGAACCTAACCTGAAAGTCCTGAGTGGGTGGTGCAGGTTCTTGATCTTCGGCATCTGCATCTTTCAAATCCTGGGGCATTGGCTCATCGCTAGACTGTCGCTTGGTTTTGGTGTGCCTGGATGCTTCCTTCTTCTCGTTCTTCTTTTTCTTCTCATTCATTTCGGCTTCATCGTCGTCCTTCAGGATGTTGGCTAGTTCTTTCTGGTCTCGCTCGCTCATTTCAGTTTCATCGCCGGTTTCTCGCTTTTTGTGACTTCGAGTGACCCGTTTATTCTGGGAAAATGGATAGATCGCTTTCCAGGTCGGCTTCATGATGAATGGAGCTAGTTGACCTGATGATTGAATATGATCAGTCAACACTATACGGAAATTACAGTGTGTCAGTGACAGATTCAATACTTCATAAATATTCAACAATTATAAACATTTTAAAACTGCAATGTATTATTGATGAATCTGTTAAATTACACAAATAAAAAAATGTCACATATCTTTCAATATAATATGCATTTAAATAGTTAAATTCATAAGGGAAATTCATTAATGCTCAAGATTTGGCTCTACCGATTTCTTCAAGAAGTAAATTTTAATCATGTATTGTCACCTTTGACGATCAGTCTGTTCGATAAGAATATTGACTATCCTAGCTGTTAAATTATTTATACAGAAAATATTTATTTGTAATTTAACCCTGCGATTTGATCTAATAGAAATCCTAATCCTAAAATCGAAAAAATAAGAACTTAATGGAAGCGGTCGGTTACAAATTATTACGAATACAAATGAAAAAGTGGATATAAATACTATGAAATAAAAGTGGAAAAGTAACTCTTACTTAAATCTTAATTTTAAAATTCGCAAAAGCATACGATTGAATGATTTAATGGAACAATAAAATTAGTTTGAATTTCATAATAACAGTCAAAACGTTATTACAGATAAAGCATCAAATTAAAATTTAAAAAATATTGAAGAAAAAAATGTCAGAAATAAAAGCAACTTCGTATGCGTAATTTTTGAGTGGTGTAATTGCATTAAATGATTCAATGACGGCCCTGTAGTCATTTTAATTCATCTATGGAGTAAAAATAATTATTTTAGTGATAAACAGTTTATGGTAGAAAAAAGGCAATTAGTTTTACCTAAAACACCTATACCTTTTAAAAATATTAGTTTGTGAAAAATATAATTATGACGAACAATCCAGTAAGCATAGAAGAAATCTGAATTTAGTAGTCGGGAGGGGAGGGAATTAATTGTTTACTATTTTTGTATAATTAAACAGATTCACACATGAATTAAAGTACACATAAAGCAAAATGAGCAAAATATCAAATTATCAAAATATAAATTACATATGAGCCAAACATTTATTTGCTGTAACCAGTTAACTCTTTCGACCTCTTCGGAAAATGCATATCTAAATTATGTCACAAAAATTTAGCGATGATGCGTATGCTAGTCAAACTCAGAGTATGTGTAGTATGAAATTGTTGTAATGAAATAACTTTTTTTTTATTTCAATAATCACATTTATTTATTTACTTAACTAGCATATATTTTTTGCCTATCAACGAACAGGAACATAAAAAAAAATCTTTTAATATTTTTATTTGCTGTTAGAGAAGGGCGTTGAGCAAAGCATGGTACAACGCATAATAATCTTTTATTTCGACTTGGCCTCAAAATATTTTAAACATTTTGGAACGTACGAATATGTTTGAGTTTTTACTAAAATTGTAATTCAAACTGCAAATTGTCACTAGTTATTACTCCTGATGAATAAACTCGTCATAACGAAAAATATTCCATGACGAGTATACTCACCAAAAATAGTTAACCGGTTAAAAGAAATAGATCATTTGAAAATTTGAATTCCATTATTCTTGAATTTTTCTCTCCTACTGCTGTTTGTTATAAAAAAGAGAGAGAAATTCCAGCAGATTTTAAAGATGTAAAGCTTGCAACGTACTCCGTGCGGCTAAATTTACCATATTGCCGCTCCTATAATCTTTGCATTTTGGCAACTACAATTTTGTGACAGAAAAATTGTCTGGCATATGTGCCTTTTGCCGATATTGAGAAATTTATCTTCGTTACATTTTCAATTTTATAGTTTCAAGAAAAACGAAAAATTCTTAAAAGTCTCAAGTTTATAATTTATATCAATACTGTTTAACAGTTCTTATTTTAAGCACAAGCGACTTATTCAAAGAAAAAGTTCCAAGTTGACATTCTATTGAGTATTTCAGCAAATTACAGTTTCTGGTGAAAAATATTTTGGAAGCATGAAAAAAGTGGATATTTAGATTATTCCTTTCATGCGCGTTCTTTCATGTGATATTTTGAGCATTATATATATTTTAATATCTGATATCTAAAGTTTTGAAGGATTTATATACTGATCGCATTAAAAGAACTAACATAATTACTGATAAAGTTATAAGCATAGCAGTAAAGCTTATCTATATTGAAACTATTATGGCCTTGCAAATTTAGCGGTTATATTTATCTATGAAAGAAAATTTAACTTTAGAGAAACACTATACACAAAGATGGCAGATGAATATTTTTCTGCAATGTAATGAAATTAGCTTAAGTGCTTTTTCAAATAAATATTATTTTATTGTTTGGGTAACATCTAATAAGATTATACCCAATGGTAAATTAAATCCCACATATGAATATATTCAATAAAATTAAATTTGAATATTATATATTAAGTCCAAAGTAGATAGAATAGCAATCACAGGATTAGTAATAGAATAGGAATTATTCTAACCTCACAAGCATATATATACACAAGAGCATATAATTTGATAGAAAAAATGTTATAATAGGTTTTAAAATTTTAATCCTTTTGTTTACCCAAATTCTGGAAGAAAATACCATTTAAAGCTTATGTTTTCAATTACCGAGTAAGCAGAATTCAAAAATAACGTTATGGGAAATTGCTCCTCTTCTCATTTTGCCTTTTCTTTTAATACCTTTGTGCAGTTGCTTTTCATACGAAATTGGAAAATTATATACTCGATGAGGATTATCTCTTTTTCAACCAGAAGCAATACGGAAATAATATACATACCAATAGGAGGGATTTAAAATTCTTCTTTTGATACAAACAAAATAAAAAAAATCATCATAACATTTTGGCGAAATGTACCTTAAACATAAAAGCATTTATCTTCGATGTTTTTCGCTGTAAGCTTAAAAACTTTTTAAGTGGCATACAGATTAAAAGGCAATGCAATTTGTTATAAATGGAATTTCTTTTAAATTTATTTCATATCATCACGCTACCGATTAAAATGTTTACCGATCAAATAGATTCCATTTTCTATAATACCGATTAAAATAATATTTTTAGATCAAATAGATTCTATCTGCTATAATTCGTTGCGTCTTTTACAGTTATATTTTGATAAATGGGTTTAGACACACAAATATTTCCAATATACCGTCTTTTATATATATTAAAACGATAAACGAAAATCCTGCAAAATTTATATCGTTACCTTTTATTCATTCTACACATAAAAAATTAGAAAATTTCAATTCTATTGTCATTAACTCCTTAATAAAATTATGTTCGCTACAAATTAGAAAAACAGCGGGAGTTGTCTCTTTAGTAATTTTTTACATACTCTCTAATTAAGTGTTATTCCAGAGAATGCCTTGTATGGCATTGGCGTACAATAGTCACAAAATATTAAACTTGGCGTGAATTAAGCATTTTTACTGAATCCATAGGGTGATCCTTGGCGAGGTTTGGGGTGATTAATCCCTGGCATACGGTTAATACTATCCGAAAATCGTATTTATGTTTTAGACAGTTTCTCTCAATCGATTGAATGAAAGTCACAAAATCTAGTAGTTAATTAAATATATATAATTCATTGTGTATGGAGGTATAGTATTCATATATTTCTGAAAGTACAGATCGGCAGATACTCAACCTATGTTGGTTGGTTCTCGAACTTTGACAGATGTCTACATTACACATGTTAAATCTATGCACTGAATCTTATCTATCTAGCTTTCTTCGTTTTGTATTTATCGTATTAACTTATAAATACATAAGAAATTCAATAGAAATCTGCAAATTCGGTGAAAAAACAGTATAACAAATTTTAACAGTGCACCTCAAAGCAATTTTGAGTTATCTTTATCATAGGCAAACAGACGGACATTTCCAAAAAATTTGTTTGGAGATACAAAATCTCGAGTTCGAATTTGTTGACAATCACTATACTTTTTCTATACTACATATAAGAGAAAGTAAAAAAGAAATCTACTGTCACAGATGTCGGAAGAATGAAATAAAATTTTCCTAGTTAAATTAATTAACTGGGAGAATTTTAAAATGAAGAATAAAATTTTCCTCATAAAATTAATTTATCGATCAGACTCAGAGTTCTTCTCTAAAGGCAGTTGTCTGATAATTCCTGATGTATGGTATACTCAACTAATCTTTGAGGTATCTAAATTCCAAAGTAAATAACTGATACTACTTGGAGTATAGGAAGAAAAGTTAATAGTGTTCTAGAAATTAAACCTTGGAACAAAAGAGATTAGATTCAATTAATTCCTTGATAAAAATGATTTCAAAATACACAATGAACAATTGCAAATTTATTGCTAGTTTGAGTAGAAAGCTGAGCTGAATGCTTGATCAAATATTTAGGCATTTCTGAATCATAAAAAGACAATAAAAATGTGGCCAATTAGAAAATTTCAGTTACTGTGTTTAAGCCATGAAAGTTACAGTAAACAAAAAGCGTGTTTATCCTGATGGATTATCGAAATAATTAACTTCGAGCCATTTTATTAAAAAAAAAAAAGGCATCGAACAACCGTGGCATCTAACATTTTGACTACTATAAGATCTTAACATTTGAGAGCGAACTCGTCAATCTTAAATGAACAAAAACATTTTTTCTCTTTTCGGTAAATTATAAATTAATATTAAAATATTCCAAACTCTAATGCGAAATTTCTGAAATTTATTCATTATGCAATATTTCGAGCAATATGCACTTTTCAATATTGATGCTTTTCATTAGAAAAAATTCTTCTCTAATTGATGAAATCAGTGTGATGAAAATTGACTTTTACGCGCTGTATCCTTAACATCTTTTTTGTTCCCACTCAATTCTTAAATTAAATATTAAAGTGGAAAGTTTGTCGTTTTCATTTTCCTGTCTATAAAATGGTAAGTTTAGTAAATGACTAAATGGAAGTGATGGAAAAATTATTCTGTATAAAAACAAAAAAAAAAAAAACACTACTTTCTGCACAGAATATTAAACTGTTTCAACAATTTGTAAGAATTCGTAAATGTATTTCTATTGATTTTTTGAGACACATTTCAAGTTTCCTAGCAATTAATTTACTTAATTTTTAAAAAACAGAAGAAACCTAAAGGTGTTTTGCATCGTAGTTCCAGAAGCGACGTGTATCATTATTTCTATCTAGTAAAAAATTGTATACTTTAATAATTTTGTTTATTTTTTTATGTTTTATTAACAAATGTTTTAGCAATTGTCAAAGATCTTAATTTTTTATGGATATATTATGTAAAGTAAGTTTTCTCTTTCAAACGCATTTCAAACTTCGACGGTCATTTACTTTCTAATGAATTTCTAGAATACTAAAATCAATTTTCATAACTACTGGAACATGCCAAATTTAAAAAATACTCGAAACAGTTAACCCTGTAACTTAAATTTTCCATTGATAATCCGACTAAGTGATTTCAATTTATCCCCACTATTGAATTTTATAGCACAACCTAAATATGCTACAATTAGTTCAACCAGCAACAGAACACAAAAAGAATACTTCTTGAACATCTAATCTATTAAGTGCTTAAATGAATCTGAAGGAAAGATATCCTATTTCTTACTATCTTAAAAGAAGAATTCCAAGCTTTTTTTCACGAAGAACAATATTAACCCTTTCTAGGGCCGTGGGAAGTATGCTTCCCACCAAATTTATCTATATGTAGGTTGGCATAAGTTCTGACAAATTTTTTTACAAAGACAGAAACTTAGATGCTTCAGTTCTTTATCTTACACAAAATGATGTGTCTTGATTTGTTACTTAATTATTAATTAACCAAATTAATTAATTAATCAAATTAAATTTATCTAATAAGCGAAATGAATCCCTTTTCTTATTCTAATTTCAAGCCTACAAATATTTAAACATAATATGACTCTTTAAAGGGTTAACACACGAACAAATAATTTTAAAAGAATATCCTGAAGATCCAAGAAGAAAATTGCTGAAATTTTAACAAAAAAAAAAAACGAAAACCTTCTCGCCAATATAAAATCAATAGCTTGATTGCAATCTGAAAAGCTTGAATAGGATTTCAATATTTTGGAATACAAAAAAAAAAAAAATTGGCATTAAACTAAATTATGTGGAACTGTCAAGAACAGAAAGTGACTATACAACTTCTACAATGGAACAGAAACTGTGGTTTTATTTGATAACTTCAGCTTTCAGCAGTTCTCACTCCTTTTATACCTCCCCTTCGAAGCATTTCTTTTTCTTTTTAATTTTATTCCTTTTTCTTCATTACATATTTTAGTACTCTTTTTCTAAACTGTTCGATGCCTATTGTCATCAAATCTTATCATTTTCATTAGGTTAAAATTAAGAAACGTGATACTGTTTTTTTTTAATCCAAACCTATTATAATTGATCAGATAATAGCTTGCCGATTGCAATTTCAATGCATCAGTGATACGTCGGTATGTTTAGTGTTAGACATTAAATGGCTTTGAAAATCATTTTTAATTTAATTTATATATTATAATTTCCTTTTGATAAATATTATTAATAAATTGAATAACAATAATAACTATATACTAAACTGCAATTTTATTTATTACACTTGAAACTGAAACGTGAAATATTGAAACATCAGTTAAATTATAATTTATTTTAACAAATATATTTATTGATATTTTTTCCCCTTTAAAGTAATATTTCTGATCCAGGTGCAGGGATACTTTAATTAATGAGTTATAAAAAATTCACAAAGTGCAGATATCCGATGCAGATGTAGTAATACATTCATTTATGAATGATAAAGAATTCACAAAGACAGATAAATATTATTCAATACATTAATTATATTTTTATGCAATAATACACGCAGATGTTATTTTACCCTAATGATTGCATTATACTTCACATGATTGTTTCAAATGATCCTAGTTTCCTTTATATTATAAATAAAATATTCTTATAATTTTGGTTTGATTAACGGAGGATGATTAAATACAGGAGACTTTAAATAATAATGGAGCATTTTGTTTCATATCGATGAAATCTTAAATACCGCCGAGTCTTGAAAAGATAATGGACAAAGGAAGTTGAGATACTTATGGGTGGACCGATATAGCAATCTTAGTAACACCACGATCAATAAATCGTTTCTTACTGCTTATTGATAACCCCATAGCACGCAATCGGAGGAAATTTAAAGAATCCATAAAACTTCTATTTCATGTTTTTTTTTTCAGAAGCTCTCAAACCTATAATTAAACTAATATATATGCTAATTAATGCAACAGCATATTGAGTTTCAACAAGTATTGCAACAAATTTAAGAAAAGACCGAAAATCTTTAAGGAAATTAAATTCCATGTATTTAGCTTAAGAGGGAAAATATGTCGTTGAATGCAATCCACCATTGAATGTTTAATGGATGTGAAATTTTGAATAGATCTTGCTTCAGACCAAAAATAATTAATTTGATATTAAAAGTTTTCCTAGAATCATATGAAATAGGGATTGTCGAATTTCGAATGCGTGAACTAGAAACTTAAAAATGAGTTAAATGAAGTTTTCCTTTCATTTCACTAGTTAAAAGCAATTTTGATTTTCCAATTTACATACATAGAAAGTAGTAATAATTTTTATATATATAAATTTTAAGCTGTACATGTAGTTATATAGTCAGGTAGACAGTTGATTTATATAAACAGATATTTTATTTCACAAAATTCTACTATTAACCATAGAACCTGTGGAATATTTTTAAAAAAATTTAAAGCTTGCCATGTTTAATGAAAGTCAATGTTAATATTTCTTTTAACAAATTATTGTTTTATTTGTTGAAGTATATTGAACACTTTTCATGCTGCCACTCATTTGTTAAAAATGTTTCTTATACTGTTAAATAAAAGCAAAAAAGAATTTTTGCACCGCATTTTTTATAGCAACATTTTATCAAACTGTAAATTTATTATATTTCTAAACTTATACTTTGGATGAAAACTATTATAAAAATGAGGAACAGACGATATTTTTGTACTTGTTTAACTCAATAGTTTAAAGATATTTTTAAAAATATGAGTTGTTGTATTATTTATATTTTAAATTCACATGGATAGCTTTCTAAAATCTAATTCAAAGAATCTAAAGGAAATTTTTTTATCAAATATCTAGAGCTGTTGCTGGTTTTTTAAGTAAAGAATAATTTAAGGAAGAATGAAAAAAAAGAATAATAAATTATATTGTCGAAATAGTAATTTACAATCAATATTTTAGAAAAATTGTATTTATTTTCATTTTTTTAATTCCACATCTAGAAAACGGTAGAGCAATATCAAGACAAAGCAGGTAACTATGCATATGCCATTAAATTCTTGGAGGCAAAAATGAAACAAATACGGACCAATGAAATGTTTTTTATTAATATTCTTACTAAATTTCCAGATGTATCATGAATAGATTTTTGTTCGTGTATGATAATTCATTGCTTTTTCAATAATCTAAATTTTAAATTATTACCGGATCATCAAAAACTGTATTAAAGAAGGGCAAATTTATTACTTAGACTAAAAACATCATTATTATAGAAATTAAGATATTGAATGTTAAAAAAAGTTTTATTATGTCGTAAAGCTTGTAACTGATGGTGTAAAACTTCAGAATTTTGCATGTAAACGCAAGTTGCATTATGTAAAAATCTTTCAAAGAATATACGAGCAACTTTTGTAATTTCATTAAATATGGATAAATATGTTTATGCTATAATCATACCCAAAAACATGACAATAATTCATAGATATAAGAATTAATATCATGTGTTTTACCATACTGTATGTATGGTAAAATTCAAATTTTTCAAAATGAAACTCTGAGCAATTATTATAAAATACATTTTACTTCGAAATTAAAATGAGAATATTTAAACAAATCAAAACTAAAAGTTAAGTTTTCCCAAAGAGTGAATCGAATCAAGATTGAAACCCTTTCATCACTGACCCCGACATTAACTTGAAGTCATCAGCTCTAACTGAAAATTAACTAAATTAAAGTAACAATAGAAAAAGAATCGTGCTTACTAGGGTCTTGAACGATTCTCTTTTTCTCTACGGACGTATCATATGAATCAGCCACATCATCATCTTCTGCGGATTCATGGGAAATGCGAATCTTCGAACGTGGAATATGCCTTGGCAGCCTCTCCAGCATCAACCCCGAGCATAAATCTGCGACTGCTGTCACTAACAGACAGAGCGCCACCTGAAATAATTAACATCAGATATATTCACTGCATAAGATAAAAAAATTGACCATGAAAATCATTTTGAACTATAGTTTACTTCGGAACAAAATGTTGACAAAAATGTTTTACTAGAACGACTGATAATGCTAATTCGAAACAGTTTAATAAGTCATAATCCAAGTTTTAAGAAACATGGAAAGGCGAGTTACTTTGGAAAATTCACCGGCAGACAGAATGATTGAAAATAATTGGATATTTAATTCGAAACGCAATGGAAATGAATTGGCTATTAAATATTTATATGAACTTAATTAAATATTTATATAAACTTAATCTATGGATCTATAATAGTGCAACAACTGTAATTATCAATGTAGTAACATTGAAGCCTTATTGTATTATTTCTTTATCAAATAATCACAAGTAATGAAAACATGACTTGAATATTTTTTAATAGATAAAAGATATCTTTCTTCCTTAATGATAGATGTTTACCAAAATTCTCTCTCTCTCTCTCTCTCTCTTTGTGCGTGCGTGCGTGAGCGTGTGTGTATCATAAATTATAATTCATGGCGTATTTTTACGTTTATAAGATCAGATCTTCTAAATGTTCAGAAGGAAAGAAAATTTTTTGAATTTATTGAGAAATGAGATTATATCTCGTTTGTGTTCAGTTTTTTGTGTCTTGTTCTGTAAGAATTGTTTATGCAATTAGCATTAACTTTATAATTACTTTCTATCTAATAATATTTCAATTCATAGCACTTTATCATCCTTATTAACATTAGTCATTTCTCGTGTATAGTTAGGTATTGCATACATTTGTGTCAAATGCATTCAGATATGCATGAAGATAATAGTTTTAAAATGCTTGTGTAAAGGAATAATTATCTTCAAGAATTTGTTTAGTTATAATTACTCAAAATGTAATTTTTAATAAATTATTCTTTTCTTTCTAGATTATATCACCAGGGACTTTCGTTCTCAGAGATTTTAAGCAGTCAGCTTATAATGATGTATGGTTCTAGGAAACTTAAAAAGATGACCTTGTTATAAAAAAATGTGTGGTACATTAGAGGTAAGTACATAAAATAATTAGAGGACAATTATCAAAAAATTATGTATATGTTGTTATAATTTTAGTAATCCTAAAGTCTCAAAATACTTAAAAATTTAAATTCTGTTTAACGTAAAAACATTTTTTTCAGCTATTGAAACCATTGTAAATTCTATAAATGAAACATTTCATTAAGGGTAATATAAGTTGAAAAAGGGCACAATTATAGAATTAGGAAACTCTAATGATATTTAGCTATAATCGCAAATAAAAATTTTTAATTTTAAATAATTTCAAAATTTATTATATTTTTTGTACAACTTATAACATGATTTTAATTTTGAATAATAAACTTGCAATATTAGAAAATCATACGGTTCAAGAAAGTTAAAGTGCATGAAAACTCTACATAAAGAAATTTATTACTGTTAGTGTTGTAAAATTCATTAGAGTTGAAACTGATTAGAAACAGAATACTACATTTCTTTTTAATGGAATGTGTGAAAAAAATGTCGATAATTTTTTTCTTATTTTTTAGAAATTGCAAAAGTACGTTTTTTTACCTATTTCAAATACAAAACTAATTATATCCAGAACGAATTTTATGGGCAAATTTAATGAATACTTTCATAAGTTTAAAAGGTTTGAATAATTCGAAACAAAAAATTAAGTAAAAGATGAAAGCCAAACAGAGCATTAAAATCTAACATTTACATTTAATATCCAATGAAATTAAATTAGCTGTTACTTTAATTTCTTTTTTTGCGCAACGCTTTTGTAGATATTCTTCGCTTGGTTTCAATCCACGATTCAAGTCTGATATGAATAACTATACTAATTTATTTTATCTAATTTAAAAGCGATGTATTTTATGCACCGCTTTATTCAGTTTAGTCTGTTGAAACATATTTTTCTTTCCAAATAAAAGATGGAGACAGGAATTTAAAAAAAAGATGCTAATTGGATCGTTAGACAGAAAACCTTGTTGATATTTTGTGCTCGTGTTATCTTTCTTAATAGCCATTAAAATATGTAATTAAATGCATCAAAGCACATTTAACAAGAAAAATTAGTTTTTCCTTCTAGAATTATACAATTAGGGATTGCAATACCGGTATACCGGGATACCGAATACCGGTATTTTGAGCCATTTTACAATTTTGTAATACCGGTATTCACAAGTTTAAATACCGGTTTTTCGGTATTTACTAGAAATTTTTAAAATTGTCTCCACTATATGTTCAGGGATCGCCAACATAGCAAAATAGTATACATTTTTGTTTTTAATGTCTCCTTAACGGGCGAAATTAATTAGCTAATTAATGGCTTAAATCTAAATTAGAGAAACATGGATTGTCCCTCAAAGAAGATATTGTATCCATAACGACTAATGGAGCAACAGTTATGAAAAAAGTTGGAAAGTTGATTGCTGCAAATCAGCAATTGTGCTATGCTCATGGAATTGAATTAGGAGTAATAGATGTATTATACCAAAAAAATAAAGAAAGAAATAACAGAAGAATTTAAATGCTGTGGATATAGAAACTTCGGATTCCGACATTGAAGACAGTAAGAGTGAGAGTGATATTGACAATGTAATTGTTGAAGAAGATATTGCTAATGAAGATGAAATACTGACCCATCAAGAATTGCTTCCTATAATTTATAAAGTTCGAAAAATTATTAAGATATTTAAACGTTCCCTTACAAAAAATGCCATATTACAAAAAGATATACTAACTGAAAATAAAACACAATATATGTAAATAATAGATTCTAAGACACGTTGGAACAGTTTACTCCTAATGATGGAACGATTTTTGAAATTTAGAAATCCAATCCAAAAAGCAATAATCGACTTAAACCTGTAAACTAATTTTTCAGATAGTGAATTCGACTTAATATCCAGAACTATATCAGCTTTACTTCCAATAAAACTGACTATAGAGGCATTATGTCGGAGACATTTTAATTTATTAACAGCTAATGCAACAATAAATTTCATATTGCAGTCATGAAAGAACAGCACACATCACTATCTGAAGAATTACATATTACATTGAAAAATCGCACAGAAGAAAGGCATACCGAAATAGAAAATGTTTTATGGTATATACATAATTATAATGATTTTAAAAATAAAAATGAAAAAGAAACGAAAATAATCAATTCAATTTTTTTATCCACAAACCTAACCTTATTCAGAAGAATTCGGTTCAGTTATCGAAGATTATGATGACACTAATGTCGATAGTGAAAAGGAATTGTCTCTTGAGCAAAAATAAGAATTAGAGATAAATAAAAAAAATTCAACGAACCAAAATACAATACAGAAATTAGCTATATCCAAAGCTATCTGACGAGAAATTGATTTATTTGAAAATGAGGGATTTAGAGATAAATACTTAGAAAAAGTATATCGCGCATTGCTAACAGTACCACCAACTAGCGTAGATGCCGAAAGAGCGTTTTCGACAGCTGGTAATTTTCACACAAAATTACTTTTCAGACTTAAAGGCAGTACAATGGATGCATTATGTTTTTTAAGATCACATTTCAAAAATTTGTAATAGTACCACAGACTAAATAGTGATATTTACACTTTTTTTGTGATTGAAATAAATAAGATTTTTCTTTACTTTTTTGTGATTTTTTATATACTGTTATAATTTATAAGTTGCATATTATTTTTGTGATATTTACACTCTCTTATAAAACTGGCAAATAAAACAAAGAAACACCTGCGTTTTCTTTCTTTTTCTAAAATTTCTAATACCGGTATTAAGATCTAAAAAATACCGAATACCGGTATTGAAATTTTGGTCCGGTATTGCAATCCCTATATACAATAAAAGAAATGCTTTAACGCATTTCTATAAAATTTGATTTCCTAATAAATTTACACATGATACATAATAAAATTCCTAAATTATATGCACGAGTAGTTCCGTTTCAATTGGTTATATTAGGAACTTTATAATTATTAAAAACATTCTTTTCCTGTTTTTATATTTATTTAAAAATATTAAAATATACTGCTAACTAGTAGTAATTTATCAATCAAATATAGTTGCATTTATCCCTCCTGATAATTTTATTTAAAAAAAATTAGAAAAGAAACATATTTAGAGCCCCACCCTATCATTATCTTTTGATGCTTGCGTTTGTTAATCTATCATTATTTAAATTCCACGTGAAAGGCTTTTTTTTTCTTTCTTTGAATGGAACGTATTTATATTAAAGTTTATTCGGGAATCTGGAACTGATTTGATTTAAGACTGCCCATTATAAAATAACTCATAATAATTTAATCAAATAACATGAAGAAAATCATTTACAGTGTTTCCTAAAAGTGATAAAGTTTAATATATGATGATTTGGTACGGTGCGAATGATGTTTTGTCTGCTAATGAGACTATATATTTCACAACTTGAATTTTTTAATAATATCTTCATTCTGTTTTTAACAAACCCACACGAAATATTTTAAGTATAAAACAAAACTTGTTTAGAAATCAACAGCCAGAATGTAACCAAACTGTAGATTGAAGCATATTTAAAAAAATTTAATTCACAAATAAATTTTTGATCCTTAGAAGAATAAAAAAAAAAGAAATTTAATCTTTACTTTTTTTTTATCCACTTTTAAAATAGATTTTAAAATTGAAATCTTTTACAATAGGAGGATGAAACTGAAATAGAGATGATGCACATAAAATACCAACTATAACACCATTTAGAAAATCATTTTAGTGATATCCTTAATTTTCTCTAAATAAGGATTGTATCTTCAACATGGTCAAAGGTACAAAATGGCTCAATTTCACATTTAAACTTCTATAATACATTTTTGGGTAGGAATAGAAATGATCAAACTAATAATCCTGCACAAAATAAGATTATTAGTATATCCATAGCATGCACCAACTAATATTATTTCTTAATAGTTATAAAAAAATATCAAGAAAAAAAAGTATTTTTGTAATAGTTGCTTTTTAATAGTTACTTTTAAGTATTCTTCTGAGAATTGCCTTTTATTCAACATAATAATCATTCCTTTAAAACAGTAGCAAGCTAAATTAAGCAAATGATGGATAATATTCCAACTAAACTCACAAACTTCCAAATTTTTTCATCAGTTTCTAGCATAGATTAAAGTGATCAAAAGTGCAATCGGTCAAACGAACAAATCTCATCTTGCCATAAAAATTTTGCAACTAAATTGGATTCTTTTCAATTCTTCATAAAACTAGTTAAAATACGTTGAGTAAATTAAACACTTTTGCATTGAAAAATAAACAGATTTCCAACTTCATTCATTATCTCCCAAAGTTTATGAGATATTTTTTAAATAAAAATAATTCTTTGAAACGCATAAATAGCCAAACAATATTTTAGGATGTTACCCCAAATGAAAAAATAAGCTAATAAACTAAGTAAAAAAAACAAATATTAATAGAATTTTGATTAATCTGACTAAAAAATTTTTGATTAGTATTGACTTATTTTTCCTTTTCTATTTCATTTGTAAAAAGAAAAAAAAAAGATTCCAGAACAATATACAATATGTATTAGATTGTATTCAACACAAAACTGATGTAATAGTAAGAATTATAAAGTATATTTTTAAAATTAAATATTCGATATATAGCTGTTTCTTCACACAAATTTCGAAAACGTCCAATCATTTTCGGGTGTCATTGTAAATATCTTATTGATGATGTATACATACATATTTTATGGGTACATTTTCATCAATACTAGCAAGACTACATAAGCAGTTAAGGCATCAATTCAAATAAAAACCTTAATCAATATTGAAATTGCTTAGTAATTATTTTTTCTAAAATAAAATTAATAATTGTTTTTTAACGGATTATTTTTTAGCAGAAATAACATGTCAGATTTTTATTCTTGTATCAAATTTTTCTTAAATCTTCCCCTTTCTTCATCTCCAGTTTAGGAGTAAACTCTCATACTCTCTGCCGCTTTTCTCTGTAAACACCCCATATAAACGAAAAAATATTGCCTCTGCGGTGTCTTTTAAGACTAGAGCCAGGGGCATTTAAACTCCCTTTGCCCACTCTTCAGCAAGCCATGGAAACAAACGGATATTTCTAAAGAATTCTCTCTTTTTCTCACTGATAGCACACACTTTTTTTAAGTTTTAACTTTTTTCAATTCAAACTACTGGGAATTCAGACGAAAAAGATATCCAGAATGAAAATATCTATCTATGGGAGCACATGATGCTATAATGCTTTATTGTGCACGCTATGAACTTTTAAAACTCCAGTAACAATACTGTAAGCAGAGTATTCAAAAACACATTCCATAATACTAAGAAATAGGTAATTTTCATACGATGGTATAAGTTTATTTTAAAATGAAAAGGTTTTTCAAAGCATAATATTGCATCTATGTGTTTTCGGTTTAAATAAACTGCACAGTTTTCGATATTATTTGTTTAATTGTGGCCACAGATCTAGGAATACAACTAATGGACTTCACATGCTTCGTTTTCTAGACATTATAAAAATATATGTAAGGAGTTGAAAAACATGTATTCAACTATCGAGAAAATTTTAAATCCGAACTCAGTTAGATGACATTGTTGCCGTTTAAATAAAATTCTACTTTATTTGGAATCCAAATTCGAAAAAAAATCTTGTTATGTCTGATATGGCGGTTTCATTCTTTCTAAAGTTTTTAATTTGAACTTGTTTCATATTTATAATGATGGAATTTTGTAACCGATTTTTTAGTTACTTTTTAATGTACTAGGGACTTATAAATTAAGTATAGTTGAGTGTTCTTGATGAAAATATATAAATACTTTAAGGCCTTATTTATCAATTCGTTGATTATTTTTCATCAAAGGCTGTTTCTATGTATTTGGTAAAATGAATTCAATAAAAAAAAAGCTTCAATAAAAATCCATAATATCAAAAAAATTAAATCATAAAAGTTTGAAATGTAAATATTTATGAAAATAAAAATGTTTTATTTATGTCCTATAGAAAATAATTTTTGACCGAAAATAGAGAGGTCAAAATAACTTCTTATAAGCCTGCTAAATAATTAATACAAAGAAATTTAGCTATATTGATTATAGTAAAGAAAAGAATCTAAAACATTCATAAAATATTAACATATATTCTGATATATAATATGATTAAAATTCCTGTCTTCTTAGAACAATTTTGTTGGCGCCAGAACGCTTTTTTGATTTTGTTACATCGTCTATAATTTTGAATAAACACTAGTTCAACGTTTTAGTACACAAATACTACTTAATTTTTTTTATTTATCATTCTCTTTATTTCTTTCACATTTAAACTACGCAAACTATGAAATGTGGATGCATAAAGTGGAAATATGAAATATTTATTATTAGAAATTTTTAATTTCCTCCATTCTGTTTTGTTTTAATTCAAAAGTACTTTAGAATGAATCTGAAAGATCAATTAATTAACAATTTTAACTTTTAAATGCAAAGAAAGAAAATAAACAGAATAGTTTGAAATAATCGGTCGCAAACATGTTAAGCCTAACCTCACTAGCGTGGGAAAAACTGAAGCCTTACTCATTTGGTGGCGGGGAAATGAAGAGTTTTTTGGCGGGAAAGTTAGTTTTTAATTAATAATTAAAATTCTAACTAAAAATTTTAAAAAAAAGGTACCCCAGTTGCACATTCCCGACCTCCAAGGTATACATGTACTAAATTTAGTAAATGTAAGTCAAACGGTCTGGCCTGTAGAGCGCCAGCACACACACACACACATTGAGCTTTATTATAAGTATAGATTATGTAGCATTAACACACATCTGCAAAAGATATTATAATAACAAAGTATTAAATGTTTTCTTTTTTAACAATATGTCTGCAGAAGAGAAGAAAAAAAAACGGCTTCTTTGCTTTCTTAGAAATTATTATTTTTAATACAGAAAATATTTCTTCTAGGAAAATAGAATTGTTTGTATAATAGTGAACATTTGCCATTAAGATTCTCTTCCTCCGTTAACTCGTTCTCTATGTTAAAAAGTTTCCTCTTTCAATAAAATGAGGTGAATAATTATCAAAATCCTTCTTTAAAAAATGTGAAAACTTAACACGAAGTTTGCGACACTATTATTTGCGTCTGCTCTGTTCTTATAAACAAGAACATATATAAACATTTATTTTCTTGTATACAATAGACCAAATGTGCATGTTGCAACAAATCTCATGTATGAAAAAACTAATTAACTTCCTTTTCCAAATTCGCTAAGACGTTAAGAGTGTTGAATAAACAATAATGTTACAACCAACACATAAAGAGTGGCGAAAAGCATTAAATAATAGGCAGCGCACTCGTCCTACAGAATCAGTAATGAGCGGTTTCGTTGGGCTTTGTACTAGCTCTAACACGCACTTTCGGAATTACTATTACCATTCTAAATGATTAATGCGAAGTTAGCGTGGCCTTAATTGCCTACCTCAAGCCTCGTTTCTTGGAGCATTCTATTCGGGTACTAATTTATTCAAGTCAGGAACTAAAAAACTGTATAGACTTTCTGCTGGAGGTTTCAGCTGAAAATTTAAGTGGTCTTCGAACAAATAAATTGACATTTTAAAAAATGGGATATTTTATTGGAACTAAAGCATGAATTTGTTAATTAAAATTCAAATGTCTTTTAGTAATTAGGCTTCTAATGGTTTAAATGCCATTATAATAGAGAATGCCTGATTAATTAAAGTATTTGCTTTCTCGATTCGAATAAGACGAATTTTTCTGTAATATTATATATTTATTTTATGTAAAATAAATAACGTATATAGGGAAAATAGATAGATAATAAATGAATAAAATGGTAAATAAAATAATAAATTGTTCAATAAATTTTCCAATACTGAAATGTTTTATTTTACAACGACAATTTCAAGAATGTGAACCACAAACTGGCAACTCCGACCCACCGGAAGGCATACGAAAAAGTCTAAACAACCGGACCACCGGGCGGAACACTTTCCGGAACTGTTATTGAGCCTTAAGGGCCATCACCGGTCAAGGTACAACCCTTCCCTTGGGAAATACGTCCCGTCATCGATGGAAGGCTCTTATGAAATTAAGATAACGTTTCATAAATCTGAGCATTTATTCCATGAATGATTTTTTTTTTTCATTTGTTTCCACTACTCCTCATCAATAAAAAATCATGAAGTTTTAAAAGCCGGTGTAGTATGTACTTAATACAATCGCAATTGATACTGAACCAATATCATAATCCAAAGACAATATTCAATTATTCACTTTTCGACGGTCCCACCGCATCAGTAAGAAATTATGAAAAATGATAGCATTTCAGATAATGAATTTAATAAAACATTTTTAAATTATAATTTAATAAATATATTTAAAAAGAATAATTTTTTATTTTAATTATTTAGTTCTTATTTTATAATTCATTATTACACATATTCATTACCAGAGGTCGCCACTTGTGTGGACTCAAAATTGAAATAAAATCATTCAATTAATTTATGATTAAGTTAAGCTTGCACATGAAGGAATAAAAGAAATTGTAATACATTAAGAAATAAAAGAAAAATGACCTACTAAATACTAAAACAAATCAAGTCAAATAAAAAGTGTTTAAAGATTGTTTTAATTGAGATCTTTCGCAAGAGGTACTACATTTTATTTTTACCATATATGTATATATTTACCATTTTTTTTATTTGCATATATATGTAAATAAAATGAATTCTTTATCGAAAATTTCGTACCAATAAACGTAAACCAAAGATATAAAAAATATCTTATGACTAAAGTCTGGAGAACATCATAAATCATTTTTTACTAAAAAGTTAAAACTAAAAATAATTAAATCTTCCTACTAAAAGTTTACCTAAGAAAAAAAAATCGATGTCATGAAAGCAAACTCATTAAAATAGTTTATTTAAAGCCTTTAAAATGTTTTTTTACATTCAGTGTGGGCGTCTATGTCATGAAATTTTAGTTAGTAAATAAGCGCCTACACTTCTCACCGAGAAACAAAAATTATTCTAAAGAATAGATGGATTATTTTTCGCATTTAATTCCTTCTTATCAAAGCTTTATTAAAAGTTATGTTTGCGAATGGATTATGTTATGAATATGAGATAATTATTCCTCCGATGTTCTTATTATTAGATAATTAGTTAATTATTGAATTAACTTTATTCGTCGACTTTATTAATTACAGCTTTGAAATAATTTTATTTTCACATTTTGAATTAGCTTATAATTAATTATTAATACTTTTGAAATTGTTAGCGTCAGAATAAAATACATTTTACAACGTTGCCATTATCTGCTTGATAAAATCACAATAAAGAAAGTGTGTATTTTTTTTTTTTTTTTTTAGTTTATAATAAAATATTATTTTTTATTGCATTCTTACTACAACAAAAAAAATCATTTTGCAATATTTAGATTATAATTACAACTAAAGAATAAAGATTAAAATCTATTAATTTAATATGAGGATTTTCTTACACTATTTTATTAGAATAATAATTTTTAACTTTTCAAATATAACGAATTAATTTTACTTGCGTAAATTTTTAAAGAGCTTAAAGCGGGTTCTTAAAAAAATTATTAAATATAAATTATACTCAGAAAAAATAATTAAATTATTTTTTAGCATATTTTTAATATAATAATATCTCCAATAACATGGACTAATTACAGAACCGTTTCTTAAATATTTAAATATAAAATGCTATGTGACTTTTGAAGTTGCTTTTCGAAATAAAAAAATTTTAAAAAAAACTTTGTTCTTAATTTTATTTATGAATTATAATTTGTGAAAATAATACAATATCACTTTTATAAATATTTTATAGGAAACTGATGTAAGATAAATTTATTCAAAGCATTTTAAAGCATAAAAACTTTAAATAGAAAACAAAAATTTAAATTTGTATTTAAAATATTTAAAACTTAACTCATAAAGAGCAAAAATTGATTTTAAAAACTGACTTTCATATTGAGTCAAAACTATGGATAAACTCAGAATTCATAAAGAAAATAAAAAGGCTTTTTTTTTAATTTTCACAATAATTGAATATCTTTTATATTAAAGAATTTTATAGCCTTCCAAAGATAATCTGTCCTTGTTTTTAGAATAAAATACTCATAATTAAAAGATGAATTGTTTAAACTAGAAAAATGTAAATCCACATTGTTAACTCTCTTTAGAATGTTTAGAATTAGTAAATTAATACCTTTTTAATACATTAATTATTTGTTTCATTAAAGTAATAAATGTTAGAATTGCATTCATGAAAGTTAAGAGAAATTCCACATTATATTTAAATCCAGTTATAATAAAATTTGTAGCCTTTATTATTTTTTAGAAAATTTATATGCTTCTATAATATCTTACGAATGTCACACACACACACATAATATGTATTTGCATACCATTATAAATAATTTAAAGCTAAATTTCCTATAAATAATATTGATATTTATAGAAAAATATCATTCATATTCATTCATTCATATCATTCATATTCATTCATATATATTCATTCATTCATTATATTCATTTCTTTTAAGATGAACAACAGTTCAATTGAGTTATGAATTAGACGAACTAGTCCCAGGCTATTAAGTGTGCGCATTTAGTGTGATGTAATATTTAAAAAATAAAGTCAAGCAGGTAAAATTGCAACTTAAAAACATTTTTAAAAACATTTATATGATATAAATAATTTTTTACAAAATATTTTGCGTTTTATTTGCTTCAATGTGATTTCTTAAAATCATAATGAACTAAATATTAACTGACACACCTTGAATTTTTTTATTCTAGTAAAAAAACGAAGGGTTATTTCACAATATTATTTATAAACAAAGATTTTAAATATTTTTATGTATAAAAGCAAATTTTTTCTCATATACAAAGCTATAATAACGTCACTCCCCAATTAATGTAAAATAATTAAGATGTAGTTTATACATTGCCCTAAGCTAAACGGCTCCTCAATACTCTATGATTTTATTTATGTTTATTTTCAAATAACACTGTCGCTCGTAAAAATTTAAAATTTTAAAAAAGAATATAATTTTGGTCATGATAGAATTAAAATTTTTAATGCTAATTTCATCAGATAGTAGGTTCAGAGTTTTTAATACTTAACGAAAGATATTTCAGAATATTCATGGAATTTTTAAAAGAAGAAATTCTAAAAGAATTATTCGTTTCCTTTGAATAATTATTATAATCTAGGTAATTCAATATCTCTCTTTTAAGAATGTTAATGCATATTAAAATTAGAAAACAAAATTTTAACATATAAATAATTAGCTTAACAATGTTACTTTTTAATTTGATTAGCAATCTCAAAATCTAGAGAAATTTCGAATGCATTTACAATCAGATTATTATCTTATTTTCGAAATATATATGTAAAAAAATTTCAAATGAATGAAATAAAGTTTTATTGGAACGAAATTGCCTGTGAAATCTTCAATGGAAAATGTTTTCTACTTTCCCAAAATAAGTAAATTTTCACTGTCATTTGAATGCTTTAAATATAGCAACAAAAAATTAAATTTTCAAATGTTTGTTTGATATTGAAAATTCTTTGATTTACTATTCAATGTCAGAGGGTTAAAATTAATAAATGCAAAGGAGAAAAAAGGCGAGAAAATAAATGATTCTTAAAATACTCGACAGAAAAATAATTTTAGTGATTGGCTTAAATAAACAACTTAGTACGGACTATTTTTCAAATTAAAAACAGATAATTCTTTAGAAAAATATCATTTTTATTAAATTATCTGAAACGCATATTTCTGAAATAATGAAAATGTTACATCCAATTTTTTTAAAAAACTTCCAACTAGAATTTCAAAATTGTTAATCTCAATTACAAGTATAATAATTTAACCCTATTATTATTTAGTATAATGCTATTATTTTATAAGGATACAAATATTCATATTTTACTTAGCTTTCTAAATTTTGAAACTGAAACATAAAACTCTACCCCTGATGTTATTTTTGAATATCGTAAGAAATGAGATTCAGATGGAAATTTCATTTTGCAGGTTTTAAAATTTTTCAGAATATGAGTTGATGTTATGTTCAAGAGTTATTTTATTATTTATTATTTTTCAGATACTTTTATACCATAAAGAATGGGAGTTTTGCAAAATAGACATAAATTTAGTTTAAATGGTTTTACGCAAATGATATCTTTTTAGATATTGACGAAATATTTTATAATTTTCTGATTACTTGCAGGAAAAAGCATAAAAATCGTACTTTTCTAATTTTTTGAGAGGTATAAAAATATAAATTCTGCTTTAATTATGTATTTTATAAGCCTAATAAAAATATTTTAATTTAAAAAATGAAAATAAGATACTTTTATGTCCTTTATAATCTTCTGATAATTTCGCCAAGTAAAATACAGAAAATCGTTGATTTCAAAGACCCTCAATCAATGTAGTTTGGATATAATGAACAAAATTTGACTTATTTAACAAATATAGATATAACTTTAAACAGTAAAATAGCTAAAAAACCTAAAGTTTTTTAATCATTTGTCCAACATGCATTTGTTAAGTTCTTTTTATTAATATGAAATGTATTGAAAATGTTTTAAATTTACAATGCACTGCAAAATTCCAATTGGTATATCCAGTTTTTAATATTTTCATAACGTGATTTAGTGTATTTTAAATTTTACACATAACCTTTCGCCTTAATTAATCCATTAAATTGAGGATGTGGTTTTTTCTAAAATCTCAGTTGTTGTATTCTTTTACATACTCAATAGCTGAGATAACATTTAAGTAATGACAGGTAAAAAAATTAATAATTATTTAAAATAAATTGGAAACAAATTTACGAATTTTTCTTCTATTTTTATAAGAAATGAAGAAAGACTTGACTATGAAGAAAACTTTTCCATTTTATAGATTACAATTAATTAAATTAAAATAAATAAAAAATAAAACAGTTGTCCTTATTTTCTTGAAATGTTACTTCTTTTTCAGTTTTTGCGACTATGTCCACCAAAGATTTAATGCAATCCATTAGTAAAATAAATCTTAATTTATTTTTAAAAAAAATAGTATATAATGAAATATTCGTTAAAATGAAATAACTTGTTAACCGGATATGATGAAATATTTCAACGAGAAAAGAGTTAAATATAACTTGATTACCTGATTAACAAGTCAAAGTGAATTAAAACTGAAATATTTTCTTTAAAATAAAAATATGAATTTCATACTATGTTTGTATTTCATTTTATCCCCAAATTTTAACGAAATGTAAGAGGAACAATTAAACTGGGATATTTCTAATTCATAATATGACACCTTTTAGCTAATATTATCATTAATAAACCTAGTTTGTTTAATAATTACAGAATTCAAAACTTTTTATCATCTCTGACTAACCAGTGTTTAAATGTTTAATGCTTTGAACTTTAATTGGTAAAAGCGTTAAACATTTGATGGATCTTAACTAGTAAATCTAATTCTCAGCTATCGTTCTTGCGTATTAGGAGATATTTGACAACTAAAGCAACTAATTTCAAATTAAATGAGATTTCCTGATATATGCAATAATAATTTATAGGTGTTTAAGGTTTTTTTAGTGTTTAGAAAATAATATTATATAATTCATATCAATTTAAAATTGATTGCATTGCTTCAAACACAGTTTTCCAAGTAATATATTAATTACCAAAAATTTCTTTAAAGAACAAAATATATAGTAAGTTAATTATGAATATATTATCAATAATATAGGACAGATTTCTGTTAGATTAGAAGGAAATTAAATTCTTTTTCTTATTTGCTAATTTAACATAATGTTTGTATGAAATTAGTAATGATTCTAAAACTTTAAATATATATAGTAATAAAAAATTCATAAATTTTACTTCTATTTGCCTTATTGTAATTACCAAATTTAGGAATTAAGGCCAGTTATACCAGTACCAAATTGCCAATTGGTTTATACCAATTACCAAAGTTTAGGAATTACGAACTCTTCCAAAAGAGTTCTTAAAAGGTTATTTTGCTCAATATTTGAAAAAAATTACAAATTGTTTGAAGAGAAAACGACATGTGATTAATTTTTTCTTTAAGCGTAGGCAAACTTTTCGATTGTGAGTATTTCTCGATTTGTTTTGAAGTTTCAAAGAAGCATTGTCATAATTAAATACTGAATAATGTAATATTCCCAGTAACTTAAACTTAAGGAGTGGATTCATAAAATGATAAATTAATTGTTAAGTTCAAATTCACAAATATTGCTAAAAAATTACATTTGTAATATAAATCAATTGCAATTACAAAATTTTATGCGTGATTATGCGTGAGTTACTGAATTTCTTCATTTTGATCATTATAAAACGCATTTTAATTTCTTCACACCCAGAAATAAGTATTTTCGTTCTACATTTCTCTTTAATAATTATAATGTAAGATTTAAGAATTGTATTTTTTCATCAATTCTCTCCAAAATAGTACAAAATATCATTCCTAATAAAGCAATAAATTTTCGTGATTCTTCATATGGATTACATAATACCATTCGATTAATGAAGAAATTGTATGATTTAATTTTAGATCAAATTTAACTATAACGGCCCAGTATAATGTGCACTATAAATATTACATTATAATTACATTTTAATAATCACAATACTTTTAAAATTATCTGTATTATGTTAAAATAAGTTGAATTACATAATTTTCAGATGTACAATATAGTTAAATGTGACTGATTTGCCTTAGATTCAGTAGCGTAACAGTGCAATGAACTCAAAAATACATGATGAAAGAATTTATTCTCCTTTGCAAAATCGTTACCTAAATGTTAAAAAATTTGCAAAGGGGATAACAAGTACGTAAATGATATTCTTTAATGCCAAGCATATTAAACTTTATAATTATATTGTAATAATCTCAATATTCTTAAAATTATTTGAATTAAGTTAAAATAAATTTAATTACATAATCTTAGGAGATAGTTATATGATTAATATGCCTGAGATTTAATAGCATACTCGTGCATGAATTCATTCAAATACATGATGAATTCATATACGATTTATTCATATATTTGAATGAATTTATTCTCATTTGTAAATTTTTTTAGATGTAAAAGAATTGCAAAGGAGCTAACGAGTATATAAATGAAATTCTTTAATACCAGTTACTTTCGTTTCTTCTAGTGATAATACTTTGCAATCACCGCTATGTCTTATTAGTTCATTATAGCACAATTTCATTATATGAAGATGCACTTTCTAACGACTCGATATTGCATATTTTATATAATTTATTTTTCATACAATTCTTCTTTCTAACACTTTGTTAAACATAGAAAACTTTAGAGAAAATTTCTTTAATAAAACTATTTTAAATTTGATATTATTATGACATATGAAACCGATTCCTCTTTCACACTATTCTTAAGAATAAACTGCAAAACTTTTCAAGGGGAAAGAAACAGTTTCATATTAAAATTCAAGAATAAACATGATTGGCTTTCTGTTTCAAAAATCAACCAAATATCTTGAGACAAAATTCCTTTCAGATCAATCGGTCTGCGAAGAAGCTTTTTGCAAACATGAGCACATGTTAGTTCTGCAGAAAGCCCACAAACGTTGCCCGAAAATTCAGCGGACAGTCTCAAAGAAGGACATTTGAATAAAACTTCTCAACGACGCGAAATCTAAAAATAGAAACTAACCGGATCATCTACACGAAAGACGTGCAAGTAAAAAAAAGAAAGAAAGAAACCACAAAAATCCTGTGAATGGTGCGGTCAAAAGAAGGGCATGTAAGGATATTTCGGACCATTCACCATGCACACTTAAAAGTCAATACCTAAAAGGTCTAATCAATGGATGAAGATCGGCTTACCGCTCTGCTCCAGAACATGTTTGTTGCAAAGTATCTTCCACTGTGTGTTCGGTGCGAAAAAGTAGTCGGAGGGAGATCCTGAAGTGAATTGATGTGAGAGTCTTTTGTCACTCGGCTCTACCTTGCGATCGATTTTGAAGGATCAGCGTGTGTGGGCGGCACATGCGCAGTTGTCCTCAGCTAAGTGACCGTATGGCGCAGGAAAAGCTGACTTTTCCCCAGTTCTCCGCGCATAACAACAAACACCAGAAAGACCCTTTTAGGCAGCGATTCAGCGCATATTAGACCTCCTTCTTTATTTGTTTTTTGATCCCTGAAAGGTTAGAACGTTTCTTGGCGACGATAAAGTGAATTGATGGTATAACTTTATTGAAGAAGAGCGCCGCTGCACTCGCCGAATGGATTCGGATGATGCATTTACAGTCTGATGACTTTGGCGAAGATAGCTTCTAAGAAAATTGTATTCCGCAACATTGTCGACTGAGAAGAATTGATAAGATTACTCGCATACATATATATATATATATATATATAAATCCACTGTCCTATTCTGAAATCTAATAAAGAGATTTATATGACAAAAGATGGTACGAGGCAAAAACAAAAAATGGCGCAAACTTTGACTCGTAAAAACCTCTGCTGATATGCTATCACGATCTCTATGTAAAAAAATAATATAGGCATATATGTTGAAAATCATAAATAATTCATGCAACAGAAAATTCTTTATAAAAAAAATGTATCAAAAATATCAAAAAATATTCAGAATTTTTTTTAAACTTATATAAAAGGATCCCGACCATTTTCAGGAAAAGGGGGGAGGTGATGAAATCAGTTTTCTCAAACTCAAGAGATTTAAATGTATGATAAATATATTAAAAAATGCTTCATTTGAAATTCGCCACGGATCTCGCAAGGTCTCTTTCCTCTAATCTATTCTACATTTTTTATGAAAATAGTTTGAGAATCATATTAGCTGTGCTTGTAATTGCAATTCCTCAAATGCTACTTTCACATAAATAATACTTTTATAAAAATTTGAGAAATTTATTTATTATTATCAAGAGTTTTTAATATTTCCAAATTTGGTTATTGGTTTTTTTGAATCCATGAATGTTACTTGCTTATGCCGCAGTGGCGCATATCCTTTGGGAGGGGCAAAAGGATTTAGATGCTATGTGAATCAATTTTAGAAGGCTTTAGTGAGAAAAAATGTTACTATATTTATCTCACTTTTTAAAGATAAATTTAACGAAGATGCAGAAAAATACTGTATTGATCTTGGCGCTGTATGCATTTGCTTGGCCACTGGTGGCGAAGAAATTTTATGATGTATGCCCAGGGGTTAAACACTCTTCCTACATCCCTGACACGCTGACACAAATAATCTAATAATATTCCTAATTACATCATGCTTAGAGGTGAATGACGAGAAATATACTCCTGTACACACGTTTATTCAACAATTCTTCAAAACATATTCATTAGATAAGATAATAAAGATACTGTAGATAAGATAACAAAGAAGAACCGACTAATTATTAACAGCATGTCGGACATGAAAGCTTACATTAACTGGAATAGTATGCTTAATCTGGAATATCTTGAACCACATAATTTATGGGGCAAACGCGCATTTAACTGGCTTATGTAAGTTAATTCTAAGCAGTTAAGGTGCTTAGCAAATTAATGACTAATAGGTTTGCTTATGATAATTAAATATCTAGCGCATACCACAAAATTAATTACTCTGAAATATTTGTCGGTGTCAGATTTATAAAACAGAGAACCATTAAGTGATAGAGAATATTTATAACTGATACATAAAAATTCGACGTTTAAAAAATTAACTTTTTTAGAATAAAGAGAAACCAGAAACTGTTTTAAGGTAGGTGATTACATTGAGAAGTCAATTTTTTAGCGAAATTGGTTTTTTAATAATTATTAATGTTTGAACAGTTTCTTTATAAAACCGTTAGAATTTTGTTTCTAAATCCATTTTTTGGAAAATCACACCTATTTTTAAATTTGCATTTGCATATTGCTATTTTAATGCTATTTTATATCTTTAGAAGTTATTCTCTCAAATTTTGGTCTTTGATAGAATTTTCTTTCGAAAAACCTCATTAATTAAAATCTAATGCATATTTTTTGTTCAAATTAGGTATAATAATTTCCCAATATGATCTGCAGTTCCCGGATCAGAAAATAAGTAATATATTCATTTAGAAATATTTTATAACTATTTTAGGGCTTCACAGTGTGAAAAAAAAAAAAACTTATTTTTTTTTTAGTTCAGTAACTTGCTAATATATTTTTTAAGTCATCTGCAAAATTTTAGACAAATCATTTGATAGTATCAAAATGTGAAAATTTTTTCTTTATGCTTCATTTTAGCCAAAGAAAAAAATGTTCCCAATTTTTAAAATTCTTTTGGCACTTAACTGATACATTTCGGTTTCATAGATATTTTTTCGTTCATTTTTATTTATATCCTTTTATACAAAACATAACAATTTATGACCGATTTCCAAAAAAATTCATCCCGAACATAGTCACATAATTTAAGTATTCACAAAAATCGAACTTTATTGTATGATTGTGTACGAACGTGAAACTAAGCCTTTGCCTGCCAAAAATGTCCTTAAATAAGTTTTGAAAAGGATTAAATCCGAGATTTTTTATATCCTAATTAAAAATTGGGGCAGAAATTCAAGAAAGCTTTTAACAATCCATTCCGTTTATTATGTGGTTAATTAACAAGAAGCAAACATCATTTATGATGGAATGTAGATAGTTATGTTGAAAGTTTTTTCACCATTTTTTGCTTATAATTACTTAAATTAAATAAATAATTGAAATTGAACGGTATTCCTTTGTAGGCCAGGCTGTTTGTAATACAATAATTACATTAGGGGGAAAATTTAGTATTTTCAATGAAAAATATCTAAGTGTTTTAAAATTTAACAGTTACTCTGAAACAATTTTCTTTCAAGCATAAAACCGATGATAAGCTTTTTTCTTTGCTATGACAAATTTCACACCAATAAAATTCTACTTTGTCCTACTTAAATATTTCTTCTAGTTGTATAATGCAAAACATCAGCGTTAATAATGTCGATATTGCATTTCCGTCTCCTTTATTCCATGACCATGTATCTAAATTTGATTCTTTATTTCAAAATACCATTAAAATATCGAGGAAAAACTGCTATTTCTCGATATTTCATTATAAAATAATTTTTCTCAGAGTTTCGAAAGATGACATTCAGGAGTGAAAAAAGAAAGAAAAATTTAAAAAAGCGTTTAAAGATGTTAGTATACCGTTTCCTTCCTCTATTAAAACCCGGAAATTAGACACGA
The DNA here is from genome assembly GCF_947563725.1 of Argiope bruennichi. Classification (NCBI taxonomy): domain Eukaryota; kingdom Metazoa; phylum Arthropoda; class Arachnida; order Araneae; family Araneidae; genus Argiope; species Argiope bruennichi. The sequence continues at coordinate 67,988,281 of NC_079154.1, forward strand.
AATTACTTTCATAAACATTATTACTTCTTTTATTGATTTTCATCATGTATGTTATATTCTAATCTTTTCTTTCTTGCAAAATATCTAACAATATTTATTTATTAATTTCTTAACTTCTTTAAAAAGCTACTTTAGTATAATTTACGCTAAAGTTTCAACATTTTTTTAGTTGTTTATTTGGAATATGTAATTGCAATTATTATTTGTTGAAGTCTTTTGAGCTTCTAGACCAAAAATCCTAATAATTTTATTACATCTTCTAACAGTTCTTTTAAGTTAATCTATAAAATTTTATACTCGTGCAAATTATATATTCTGAAATTTTATACTTATCTTTTATGTTCTTACTAGATCTATTTTTATTTAGTTTGAGAATTGAGTGAATTACTACTCTGTTTATTCCCATTTCAAACCATTTTCAATACTTAAAAATATTGAATTAACAATATTTTTAATAGAATAAAACCACTTATAACAAGTAAATATGTAGAAACCTTGCTCCTTCATGGAATTCCTAACTATTATTTACTATTCTCCTTTTCTTAATCCTCTTTATGATTTCAACACTTCCTCTGCCATCTGCTGAACTAAAAATGCTTAGCAATAAAAAAAAAAATATTGCGACTTTTTAGTGTTGTTTATGAATATAGGATTGCCATTTATGGATGAGGAACATAATTTTTTTATTATTTTGAATTTCCATTTATAATTTTAAAATACAACATAATTTTAAGTTTCTAAAAATCATATTATTTTCGATAAATTCTTAAAAGAGTGATTTCTAACACATATAAATAACGTTTAAAATATATCTTATATAGTATGCTTGAATTTAAGGTAACAGAGTTCTGGTCTTGTTTTTATATACTGAAGAACAAATTGTATACTTCAACTGGTTTCATGTGTGTGTGTGTGTGTGTGTGTGTGTGTGTGTGTGTGTGTGTGTGTGTGTGTGTGTGTGTGCGTGCGTGCGTGTGTGTGTGTGTGTGTGTGTGTAGAGAGAGAGAGATAATAGTATGATAGTTTTGTATAATTTGTTTCAGAAGTCAAAAAATTGCGTGAATTCTAGGAAGAGCAAATTGCATGATGATGCAGTAACATACATACGACGCACTCATAAAAAATATTTTTATGCATATAATTGCATATATCCATTGACAATTGACTAGAACATTATAAATTTACATTTGGAAGTGATTTTTTAAGATTAAAAAATAAGAATGAATTTCAAAAATTTACTTGTTAAAGCTCATGACTATGTCAATAAAAAAATTAATTAAAAAATTATTAGAAAAACAAAGACAAATCTCGCTCAGATAAAAAGGCCGCAGTGGTTAAAGTGATTGTCAAATGGCAAAGAAATATAAATGATGGTGCAGAAATACTATCAATTATCGCAAATACGAGTAAATATAATCAACAAGAGGTGTAGAGGGCCTCATTTCAGCAATTCAATGAACAAATAACAAACTTTCGTCTCGTGCTTATTAATAGCCCGAATTCTAAACCATTTAATAGTACTCCACCTTATCAATGTTTAAAAGCATAAGCTATTCATTCAGTCCAGTTGATTTTAGCTGCAACTTCGAATTTGATCGTGGGGCATCTTTGCTATTAATGTTTAATAAGATAGTAAAGAATGTGCGTATATATTTGTTAACTTTTAATTAACTTGTCTTGTTTCATATTTGTAAAGATAGAATTTTCTATTCTATATTTTATTCAATTCCTGATATGTTACATCAGGAATTGAATAAAAGGATATTCATATCATGAGATTCATTTCGAAATATTCTTCACTTACTCATAGGTATTGCTGATCATAGTACACAAATTAAATATTTTCTGAACTTTATCAGTTAATATTCATTCCATTTGAAGGATGCCACATACTAGTGAATTTAATTTTAAAAAATTATTTCAGTAATCCTTAATATTAATACATTAAGTTATAAATTAAAGTTAATTAATAAGTTATAAATTAAAATCAGGTTTAAAATAAGGTCACTTTTTCTAAGGTTACTTTTTAAAATAAGGTTACTTTTTCTAAGGTCTAAAAAAAAGAAGAAAGCATCATTATCAAATTATCAGAAATTTTTTGACAGGAATTTTTCAAAATTTAATAGTTTTCAAATGGTTAAAAGCTTTTTTAGAGATAAAGAAAACACCTACCTTCTGAGGAAGAATTTAGCAATTTTGAAATGGTAAAGGCTATTGCTATGTTAGTAAAAGAATCTAGACCATTCTTTTGATGTCAAATTCGCCATGAATTTCACCGAATGATTCCACGAAATGGCAAAATTCGCGTCAACTTTTCACTTGGAATTAGATTTCGGTTGGCAGTTACATCCTAGAAAGCCGATTCGAAAATTTGATTTACCGATTTAAAATTAAATTCTATAGTAAGCTGAAGTTTCTTTCCCAAAATTCGTGCAAACGATTTCTTATGTATATTTTTTTACAAATCTGTGAGAGGGAATTACATTACTAAAATGCCTAGTTTTTCTATCGTCAGCATTATATAATTTAATTTCTTAAGATGTTTAAAATTCAAATAATGCTGTAAACATTAGAGCAAGTTTTTTTTTAAGTAGAATTAATTTACTGCAAAGCAAAAAATAATTTTATATCTGTATTAGTTTCTACACTATGATTGAAAAAAACTGAAATTCAAGAAGAAAAAAAATTCAATTGCATTTATTTTAATGCAGGCGATACGCTTCAAACTTTCGTCTCCAGGTTTTTTAAAATAACGGTTAATATCAAACGATTTCTTATGTATATGATCAAAAATGAAGCGAAGCAACAAAATAGGTTTCATTTTAGAAGAAAGGTTAAAAGAGCAGATGTTCACTTTATCGATGAAAATGATAAGCTAATGGCTAAAAGCTGTAGTGAACATTTGTGAGTGATATTTCGCTCCGTTTAATGCAAGGATTCCAATTTTCAAAATGTCGTATGATTGTAAATGCTAATAACCCTGAAACAGATTTCGTAGTTAAATAGTTTATAAAAGAGTATATCTTTAAATTTGTCTAACTCGACCTCTTTGAATTAAAATTCGTTGGTGATTCGAATATTATCCCTCTCAAGCTTCTTGAATTTTCTATTAAAAGAGTATTAAAACATTGTCCGAAATTCGAATCCCTTTTCATTAATTTGAAGTCCGAGCTAATAATTAATTCAGTAGAGGACTCAACTGTTGTATAATGTATACGATAAAAAAATTTCTCATTTCAAAAAGTTATGAATTTATTACGTACCAATTATATTATTTTGTTCTGAAGTATTTTTAATGCAATTACTGTGTTGTAAGTATTAGAAACTATTCGGTTATTAAAATTACTTTCATGTTTATTGAAATTATCATTAAAATTAATTATTTTTAACTCATAATTACATTTTTAAAATTTATTTATCATTCATGTGATATTTATCAGAATAGTGAAAAATAAATCTTCACTGCAGATTTTAATTTTAAAATTGCTTTTACCTTCTCATTTTTATATCCAGGTTTGCTTGTTTTTTCACATCCCAATTTGTGATTCAACAAAATTTATGATTGTGATCCTTCAGTTTCGTTCCGAAACAAGTTCACTTTTCAAGAATAAGAAATTTGAGTTAAATCATTATTTAAATAAAAAAAATTAATATGCCACATTTTTTAAACGTATTAAAAAGTATAAAATAATTTTTTCTGTTCTTACAGATTTATAATCTGACCTTGCTTATCCTAATCCTGGCTACCTTTATAACTCTGCGTAGCATACAGACCTATAATTCCTCGTAGATTGTCCAAAAAATTTGTGAATTTTAAAAATTCACAATCATAAATTTTCAGAATGGAGTTTGAAGAAATTATTTTATACTTTTTAGTCCGTTTTAAAAATGTGGTACAATAGTTTTTTTTTTATTTAAATAATTATCTGCTGTTTTTTAACCTTGTGTGTGTGAAATTTTGCAATTGATTTTAAACTAGTTTCCCGATGAGCTAACGACCTGGTATGGCGCCATTTGTCGACAATGAAAATTTTTAATCTATTCGTAAATTTATACTCAACAGATAAACAAGAAAGCGAGTTAATATTCCATTGTCATCCATTTCTACCAACTTTGTTACAGTTTCAAATGCTTAGCTTATCGGGGAATTAGTTTAAAATCGGTTGCAAAATTTAAATCGAACTGTTAAACAGGCAGAGCAGAAAGTGAGTTAATAAAAACGTGCTGAAAAAAAATGGAAAGTTTTTCGAGAATAGGCACAATATTAATCATTTTTACAATATTAAAATTAAAAACTTATTTTTTAGATCAAAGCTTTAACCTTTTCTTATTGGTGATACAAACTTTGTACCGGGAGATTTCTTTTTCTTCTGTTTAGGGCTTGATAATGATTGACTCCCTAAAGATTCATCGTGCAAAAAGATAGCGCATATGAAAGGTATCTCCTGTAATCTGGTCTGAAAGCTAATATCCTCAGATTCAGAAATTAATACTTTGTCATTGAGTAAGACATGTAAAATTATGTTGCATATCTTATGTCTTAAAATTAAAACAATTGGTATTAGTGCAAGAGAACATGAAATACTTATTATGATAGGTAAGAAATTATTTTCCAGTTATTTAGTTTCTTGTCCTGTTCTAAAACAACTCTCGTAATTCTTAGCAACTCTGCTTAGCAATCAGCAGGATACATTTATGTTTAACTCAATTCGTTAGCTGATAGAGTAGAGTAGTCTGCGATAAATTTTAAAAGAAAATGTACAGAAATTTAACCACATAAATTTATTTTACGGGATATTTATAATAACTATTGGCAGCCATAAACGTTACCAGTATTAAATTTTTTTTTCTTTTTTTTTTCTCGAACGTCAGGCTAGCATTTCTGACATACCGAAGCATCTTTCATTTGGTAATTGCCACATTGGAGTCTCTCAGATATCTCAGAGAAGATTTAGATATGATGGTTAGTGGTGGTTTAGATATGGTTTTTGGAGTATACATTAATGCTGCTATGTCGAGATACCTCCACTTTTATGACGTGATATATCTACTGCGAGAAAGGGCATACAATTGCCCGTGACAGCCATTAGGAATCAACCTCATTTACCTCAGTCTCCAGTTGCAGCGACTGTCAATAAGTTTCTTGAATGCCTAGGCAAAAAAGACAGTTCGGTTATGGCTGCCATTTAGTAAATTCTATCTCAATTATGGGGATGAGAAGTTGCTCTAAACAGTGAACAAGTTCTTTCTAACTCGGTGCAATAACGGTAATGGCATCCTCTGGGTCTATCGCAGATGACGATATGGACCCATATATGTATGAGAACAGGTGCATAAGCCACTCATAATGGAAGATCGTTTCCATCGAACATATGAGTCTATTTTTATTTTTCACTGCGACATGGACATGCAATTCATTCTCATGTAATATGGGAAAAATTCTTTTTGATTATCATTTGGTAAGTATGGTCTTTCATAGATTCTTCCACAAGTATGCATGTAATAAAGCATTTACCTCAGCATCCATTAGGAATTGTCGAAAGCGTAATTCCTATGATATTGAAAGTGGACAAAAATCACATGGTGTAAGATCTAGGCTGAAGGGTTATTTTTATATTTCATTTCACAAGTTTCTAGAAAATATAAACCGGCACTTTTTATTGGCACAATTGCTTTGTTTACATTAATAAGTGAAATACGTTCAGCACGTTGTTATGATTAGGAGATGAGGGTTTTTTCTAGAACTATGAGAGCTGATGGCAGTTGCTTTAAATAAGGTTTATAAATTAATTTTATGTAAAAGTATTCAATTTTATGTATTAAAAAGAGCTAAAACGAACGATTAGCATGTTCAGTATTTGGAATTAATAATTCTTTCAGTCAAAATATACAATATATTCCAGAGATTGATTTGACGCAGTCATCGAATTAACAACCAAATTCAATTAACACATTTTGAGGTATAGCGGTATTCTCAAAGCATTACAAAAATATTTAAGTTTTGCATTATCCCAAGATAAATTATCGCACAATAAGTAGTTCTTTTTTGCACAACTTGTGAAATTAGTAGAATTTCTCAGATACTGTACCAACAGAAAATAGTCAAACTGAATTTTCCAAATTGTAGCTTATTCCTAATTGCTCAATTTCATTCATTTATAATGATAATATTCAATTTAAATAATGTTTATATTTGTATACGGCATCTGCATTATATCTTTCCATATGATTTAACGCACAATACAAGGTGGTCATAAATAGCTTTCCTTGCTTGAAAGTATCTACGACTGAAACTAATAATGAAACGGAATTCCACTTACAGGCTGTGGACAACTTTTAAAATAAATTCTGTTAAAAAAAAAAAAAAAAAAAAAAGAATTACTACGAGTTGCTGGCTCTATGTCTTACAAACAAGGCAATTCAGAGCCTTGAAAATTGCACGTGGAATAGAGACTCTAATATAAATTAATAAATAATTATTTAGGTGAGTTTTTTTCTGTAACCTATTTCTGTATATACATATTTTATATTTTAAACATTATTGAAATTGCATACAATCCAGTTTTCGGCTCATTCATTGTAATTATTGATTTATTTTATCACTTGAGGCATATTACGTACAAGAAACGATGATAAAACATACGTCCGTTTACACTGCGATACAAGTGCAGAAAAGACCGAAATTTTTCCTTTCAGTGATTTTTACTGTGAGATTTTAATAGGGATTTCTTTGACACGTGCAGTCGTAGGAAAAGGAAATTTAGATTAAAAGTGTGTTCATTAAAAGAATATTGTACGCATTAGAGATTTTTATCTCTGCCCTCGGAGCGTGAGAAAATGCTGACACCCTCAGTTTTCTAGAGTGCATGTAGAATTAATTAAATAAAAGAAAGTGGAAATGGATCAGAAAATAAGATAACATTTTAGAATGAAGTTAAAGCTAAATTAAGATAAAAATTAAAAAATTAATTAGAATTTAAATTAGATTAATAAATATCATTACATATATATGAGATTTTGATAGGGATTTCTCTCTCTCTATATATATATATATATATGTGTGTGTGTGTAATGATATTTTAAAATCTAATTTAAACTTAATTAATTTACTAATTTTTTAGCTTAATTTAGCCCATATTAACTCCATTCTAAAATGTTCTCTAATTTCCTGATCCACTTCCACATTTTTTAATTAATTAATGCAACAGAAGCTTTGTAAAATTGCTGGGATAGACAAGTTCCCACACTAAAAGTGAAGGGATAAAAAATTGTGGAGTTAAGACATTCTTTTAAAAGATCCCTATAATTCCCTTACCAAAATCGACACGTGTAAAGAAATCCCACAGTATATAATCATGGGGATAAAATTTTCATGAGCTTTTCCCTCATTTCGCTCTGTGTTGATGTGCTCGTCGCTTTTGCTTGTACATAAATCATGCCTAACGGGATGGAATAAAACGAAGTTAAAAATTCAAAGTGTGTTTCCTGTCTTCGGCCATGATTCTGCTTTTATATATATATATATATATATATATATATATATATATATATAACGAAAGCGGACAAAGCATGACTAACGAAGCTTTCACATTTTAAAAATTTTGTGTTTAGCATAAAGATTAACCAATAATTATTTTATTTAATTTGTTACTGTATTGTAAGAATGCTTACTTTGATGAATAAAAATATTTTTCTGATTTCACCACTAAAAAGTAAGTTTGACAAACGTAATTTTTTGCCTCAAAATATTTTCTTTCATATGATTAAGAAGTATTACAAACATGTTATTTTGTGCATCTGATTTTCTATTCCTAATCAAAATGACTTATAGAAGTCTAATTGTAAAAATTTATCAAAGTATACTTGTGCCCGCTATGATATATCGTCTCTTTGATCAAGTCAGAAATACAGTATTATAATATCAGAGGAAAATATTGTTTAGAAAAAATTTGGAAGCTTCATCCAAGATCATTTTCTCAGATTGCGTGGTAGATGGCAATTGTGTGTCATCTCTACATAACCCTTGGTCAGATGACTTATCGCAGAAGATTTCTATTAAAGTCTTAAAAACCATTATTTTTCTTGAAAAATTCGCTTTGGGAACTCGAAGTAAATTATCTTTTCTCATTTGTCTGTGGATTGAATTTTGAAAAAGAAAATGAATTAAAATATACTTTAGTCTATAGTTTAGTCTGTACTTCAGTCTATAATTTGATATATAATACTGCGCATTATCTTAATTTTAAGTGGTTTTTATTTTTAGATTACTTTTAGTCCACAATTCTTATCTTACGAGGTAACTTTTCAACTTTTAGATTACTTTTTATGTTCAGATTACATTATGAAACTACTTTTCTTCAATTACTTTTAAGCGCTTTATCGATTATATCCAACCCGATCAAGTCCTGAAACAGCTGACCTGTTTTTCCGTGGCAACTACGGAACTCAAGTAATTATCCCCGTTGTTAAGATGATGAGAAAAATGGTGTAATTATCATGATCTTTCATCCTCACAACACTAATCGAATGCAGACATTTGTCGGTGATGTAATTCGCCACCCCCTCAAATTTATAACAACCAGGTAATGAACAACTGGATGTTAATACCAAATAATAATTTAAACTTGTTACCATATATGATATGGCAAAACTGGCTTACTAAATTTATCGCCAAATAATATCATAGAAGGGTTCAATGTTATAGATTTTGTTCCCTTTAATGAAAATCATATTGCGGATGGTAAATTTCTGCTTTCATTTATAACTGACAGACTGATATTTCGCGCATATCTCATACAAGATCCAGCTGTGGCAGATTTGTCAACACAGTTTTTGATCCAAAGTCTAAATATATCGTTACCAATCTAAAAATATCGTTGAACGATTCAGTAATATGCTCTGAAAACGATTTTCCCATGAGGCCGCAGTGGTCTGGTCTCGGCCTCAGTGCCAGGGGGTTCTAGGTACCTATACTGATTTCATCGAAGAACTGTCTTGTAAGCGGGTCTATAAGTAAATTTGGAAAGGAAGAATGCCAGCTCAGGTGTCATCCTCGTCATCTGACCGTAACTCAAAATTACGAGGTCAATCCCAAAACACCTTAGGGTAGCTTTAAAAACCGGGGTGTTAATATATCGAAACTAAACTAAACTAGACCTTCTCATAAGACTAAATTAGGAGTGAAGCATAAGAAAAAGTGGAAAAAGACCGAAATTAAATCGGAGGTTATCTTAGACGGACCTGGAAAGTTAGCATTTTAAGCATTGGAGTTAAAGGATTTTTACATAAACTAAAAAAAAATCATAGAAAGAGATTCAAAAGAAGAAAAAAACTATGCTGCTTTAATAAAAAAGATTTTTAAAAAGGAATTCTAAAAGTAGTGATAATTGTTTTTTTTAAATTGTAAAATCCATTAAAAATTTTCTTCATTCATTAAAGAATAGTATAATGAATATATTGTTAAAGGAAACAAACCTTTTAGAATCTATAAACTTTTTGAAATAATTTGTTTCTATGCGTAAAAACATGGTATTTAATCAAAAATAAATATTTTACTACTTTATGTGTGTAGAATTCTTTTTTTTTTTTCATTTTAGTTGAATTTTAATATTTTAAAATTTAATTAATTTTAACTGAACTAAATTTAACTGAACTAGATCCTGTTCCCTAAAGCTATACGAAATAATATCACATACGCAAGGATTCTATTGATATGTGTGTTGCCATTCATAATAAATGAAAATAATTCATACATTTTTAATTATTTGCATTTGTGCATTGTCTTTAGATCAAAGGAAAATATAATATATATTCTTTTACGTGATAGTTAATATCCCCTCAGGTTGAAATAGTAATGGAATGTTAGTTATCATTGTTATAATTATGTTATATAAGATATTGATTATTAGTATTGGGACTGAAGGGAGCAATTAAAAATAATTTTTAATAAAGATGGAAACATTTGTACTGCAATAAAACTAATACTAATCTAATGTATAAAAATGAATTTTTGTTTGTTCATACATTACGCGCTGCCGCACCGTTCACCCAATTGCAATAAAACTTCGCCAACTAATTGCTTTCTGCATGCGAGAAGGTTATAGGTATAGTACAATTATTTTATCTAAAGATGAAAATATATAATAAATATTATTTATACTTCTCCTTTATATATCATTCAATTTCAATGAATGTATTCTTTGTCGGGAAGAAAATAAATATCAGTCTTCCTATTATTCCTAATTAAACAAGATAGTTATTTCAAATTTCAAACGATATTTCCAAAATTATTTCTTCTGTGGCAGCAACACGCCGGGTAACAGCTAGTAAGTCAGCCATCTGACTCTCCGCCCCACCACGAAGGCACACGTATTTAAGCCATAAAACTGAATGACCAGACCGCCGCAACAGCAACATTGGCGGGAACTGTGGTTGAGTCCTAAAGGCCATCACCGGCCACGGTACAACCCTCCCCGAAGGAAGTATGTCCCGTCATCGATGGGAACAATCAGATCCCCCCACCTATTAGTGTACCCTCCAGAGTGGCGAGATCAAACCACCATGCCGGAAGCATCTCATCCTCATTTCGAGGTGCCCCCCGCCGGGGGTTGGTACCAGCTAGTAAGCAAAAAATTAAATATTTTATTTATTTATTTTTTTAATTTTTAAGATGGCATAAAAGTCATTTTCTTTATTAGATACTTTTCGCTCTCATCAACCATTTTTTAACAGAAATATCAAGAATAAGAGGGCTAATTTTAAATATTTAAAAACTTTTTATGTATATCAATGGAGAAAGTTCAGTTGTACAATAACATCGCGTAATCACTTTGGACCAAACATAATAAGTAGTTTTTTTTATCTTGATGAATACGGAATGATCTAAAACAGATATTTTTATTATCTTAAATTTTACTTACTATTACCTCATTCTGATTATTAAATGAACTTTGCTTTGTGAGCCTTTTGTTTTTCAAGAAATGTAATAATTTAAACCAAACGAAGTGTTCCTCTTTCAGCTTTATCATATACTGTCACAATATAGCACGCTTTGTGCTTAGTTTCATCGTATAAAGGAAAGAAATCGAACGCACATTTTGAACCACGTCCCTTTAACCACTTGAATCCAAAAATTGGCCTAAATCTACAAATTAAATGCCGTGGCCCTAATTTCGAAACCATTGAGTTTCATTCATATAGTTTATAGGGTTTATAAGTTATCATGCTTAGGCATATAAACAGAAACAGATATCATATCCATTGAGAGAGATCTTAAATTTGGCATAAATTCGCAGTTTCCATGTAAAGATCTCATATAAAAGTTTATTCATCCAAGTAGTTTCGTTTTTAATTTGTTATGTTCAAACGCACATACATAGGCAAACGGACTGTTAACCGTTTTTAGAATTTGTTCCAATATTTAATACATATCTGCAATTTTGCCGAGAAAAACAAACTAATTTCCACCATCTGGCTCATTGCATCTTTGAGTTATAGTAGGGAAATAGCAAATATTTCATTAGCGGATTTCGATCAAAATTTAAATATATTTTAGATGTAAAGAGACCATATATCAAATTTTATTCGCCTAAGCTAGCTCCATTTTTAAGTTATAGTGTTCACAGAAGGCATAACTCCAAAAACTGCTATTTTGGATTTAGGACGTTAAAAAAAGTGGAGAGACATCAAAATCTCAATTACGTGACGGTAACAATACTTTTTTTTCAGTATGAAAGTAAAATTAAATTTGTCCTCGAACCATTTAACTAAACTCTTTATCAGATTTGCTTTTCTTCCGCACTTTAAGTTTCCTTAGATTCGTTTTACGTTCACCGTAATTGAGTTACTTCGGGTAACTGCAGTTGTTTATCCGAAATCCAATCTCAAAGTTGCAGCACCGGCTATGTCCACCCTTAAATGTCCTCTTAAGAAAGGTCCTTAGAGTCTCATGACAATTTATGTTCATTACACCGGAACACTGCTTACAGAACTACAACCAAGATTCTATGCTGATGAATAAAACATTCATTAAACGATAAAAGAAACATTCCTCTAATACTAAAGTTTGATTTTAGATTTAAAAAATAAATTCTTTGCTTACTTTTCGTTCGGTTAGGCTGTTTGAATGACTTTAAATTTTTTCTGAAGAGTTGTGTGTTTTCAAACAGGAATAATGGTATAAGAATAAGATTTTAATCCTCCAGCTACTTATCCAGCGATTTCCGCAGTTGGCAATCAGTCCATTTTCTATTGCATCTCGCGTTGTTCGCAGTTTAGTGTGCTTATTTTTACGATTATCGATTTTTATTATATCATATTATTACCGTGTAACATATAGTATCAGTTCAATTTGTTTGAAAAATATTTGAACTTATTTCCAAACGTCGCATCTAAATAATGATTTTTAAAAATTATCGAGTCAGAGGGTTAACTTTTTATTAATAGCTAGCTGTATTTGAAATATAAAGTCTTTTTAAAAGATATTAATTTCCTGAAATTCACAAAATAATTGTATTATATTATAGCAATATTTAATATCATTATCAAATTTGGATGATTAATTTCTACTTTCTCTCATTAGTAATGTGAAACTTCATTAATTTAAGTATGAGTGAAAGATTGGGCTGTAAATTTTGTGGGTTTTTTTTTTTTTTTTCCCATCACTAAAAGTTATTTTTATAATTCGCTGACATTACAGTTTATTAATAATTGTATTAATTTAATATAATTTTCTGCAGTGAAAAGTATTTGGATTATTTTTATATTCAACTGGTATATTTTTGCTTTTATTTTATTCATGATTTTTTGATTTTATAGTTTGATAATGGTCTTGTGGTGATTTAGTTACTTTCAGTTTTGATGTGGTCTTGATTAGATTTGAATTCTGAAATAATATTTTGCTTATTATTATTATTATTGCATAATTTTTTCATCGCTTTATTAATTTTTGCTTTCAAAAACATGAATTTCTTTGGATTTTCAGGTCACGAGGGGTCAATACTTGGACGGTCAGACTCCTCACAGAAAATATCCCTGTTTTGAATCCCTGCTTGAGGGTGACCCTTGGTAAAATCTTCAGGTCGGATTTTTCATTGCCTTCCCTTTATTCCATTTAATGGTAGCAGTTGCATTACTTTATCTTCTCTTTTGGATACTAGATGGCGATACCTGATTAGGCACGCATACAATAATACATTGCAATTGTAATGAGAAGGTGATTATATGCTGTTCTATTAAGCTCCGCGCGTGAATGTCTTGTCTTTGTGTTAGTGTTTGTTTAGTGTGAAATGTGATTGTTAAAATAATGTTCCCGAAAACATACGTCCTGTTGCTTCCACTGCACGGATCATAATGATCTACATTCCGCCACATAATTCATTTTTGCTTTTAAACTTAATATTTATTTCTCATTTGGACCTATTTCCGGGAATTATAGTCATTATTTTATTTTTCATGATAGTTTGGAATAATAGCGGTGAATGTAAGAAGAGGTATCAATAAAAAAATATACATAATTTTACACACAATAATAAAAAAAATGGGATGAATGATTATGTGAAATGTAAATAAAAGTATTACCAACTTATTATTTTTCTGCATAACTGCCATATTCGTATTGATGCATTTGTCCAAGGACTGGATTGGTTTGAAAATCCATGTTTCATCCAACGCCATCGGTCCGTATGAGGTCATCATCAGAATTAAATTTTTGACAGAAGAGAAACACCTTCGTGTCTGTGAGCCGATAAAAGTCTGTGGGTGGCCCATACAGAATTATATGGTAGGTACTTGAAAACTTCCCAACAGAGTTCTTGCAATTTTGCACAATCGGGCTGATTTCGTTCTATGAGATAGGGATTTTCAAACTGATCCTGCGATGAGACAAATGATTCAACATGATTGGCAGTATACCGAAAAGTAATAAATCAGTAATACTTATGTGCACAAAATTATGTTCGTTATTTATTGATACATTCTAGTATTTAAATTTCAGATAAAGAAAGCTAAATTTTTTCGATAACAAATTAATTACGTCCCAGAACAAAAATTATTAAATTTATTTTTAGATAAATATAGTCATTCTCACTCGGACATATTGTATTGATTTTAGTGAACATATGCGATTAAATGAAAGTTCCAGTCAATGACTCACTTTTACTGTTCTTGCATGCAATTCAAAAAGTAAGCTTTTCCTAACAATTATTATTTAATTATTATAAAGTTTGATTCAAAATTCAAAGTACAAATATATTATGGGAGAAAAGTAATTTTTTTTTGTTGTTGTTGTTGATGATGATGGGTTAAACTCAGGTTTTTATTAAATTTTTGGAATAATTAACGTTCAAAAATGGCCTTTACTAAATTTTAATAGTAATAAACAATAAGAGAATTTTTTTATAACTTAACTATTTCTCAATGCTGATATTCTTTTTTATCAAAAAACTCATTTAGAATATGCCATTCTTCTATCATCAATTTCGTGGCAGTTTTGTCAATCTTGTGGTGGTTGCCATTCCGGAATGTTTTAACTTTTAGCTTTATAAGACTGTAAATAAAATTACTAAATAGAATAAGTTAGTGCAAGAAGAAATTTACTCTTTCCATTCCAGCAATATGGATTCTTATTTGTTGTTACATATATAACAATCAGATACAAAATTTTTAGTCATGGTATGCTTTTATACCACTATCGTCATTTTCAGAAATGATATATCATCTAAAAAAACTGATAATTTGTTATTTTTAAGAAATGTTGCTGAAAATCGCTGATCTTTATGATTAATCTTATAAAAGTTGACTTAATTTTTTGGCATTGATTTTTTTATCATTTTTTTTATGTTTTTGTCAAAACCAGAATTACATAATTTGTTTTATAATAGAAAATGTTGTACAAAACAGAAATGAATATTAAAATTTAAAAAATACACATTTAAAATTAATTTTTTAATTCTTTTTCAATAAAAAATGTACATTATTATGAAACAAAGTATCCTATGCTTAGAAAACATGCAGGTTTACTGCATTCATGTATAAAGGTCTTTTTTTTTTTTTTTTTTTTTTTGTTAATGTGCTTAAAAAAGTGATTAAAAGGTCTGAATTTTTGCACTCGCACTCACTACGCACTAGGGTTTTACAGTTTTTCAAACCCTGTTTTAAAAAACCGGTTTTTTAAAGTAAATTTGTAACATTTGAAAACCGGTTTTTAAATTAAAAAACCAGTTAAATAATTCATATTATTTTGTAAAAATTAATTTTGAACTTATTTGATTTGCTATTCATTCTATGCAACGAGCAGCAAACACATTTTTACAACGTTCATTTCGTCTATGTTTTATATATGAAATGAAACTGAATATCCTAAATTTTTAGAATTTCATAAAGTGTTGGGACCCATTCGTCTAGCAGCTGAAGGCTTAGGGCGACGAGATGCCAATTTATTAACAAGTGAAGGTATATTTGAATTTATGTTAGATGAACTAAAAAATTCAAACACTGAAATAAGTTTGAAATTATAATATGCTTCAGAAGAACAAATTCAAGAAAGAAGACAAGTAGCATTAGCAAATCTTTTGCTGTATTTGCAAAATCCACAAAACATTTCTATATTAGAGAAGAAATCAACTCTACTTTATTTAGCTTCAAGAACCGAAATTATTAAGTTATCTGGAAAGATATTGTATAGAATATTTCCAAATTCTTAAGTGGAAACTGATTTTGATGAAGAGCAAATCGAAAAAACTACTCATCAGAGTAATGTTTTTTTTAAAAAAGTCATGGAAACACCAATTCATAAGTTTCTTGAAAACCTTAAAGAAAAACTTACAAATCCAAAGACAATGAAAGCTGAATTTTCATTATTTGATGCTATGAAAAATATAAAACCAAGCTTAGTAGCCTATTTTCTTAGGAGAAATTAAAATTAGTGAAAATAATATTAATATTATTTGAAATTTTTGTTTGAGTTTTTGTTATTTTGTGTAAATAATATGAATATATAATACTTAATTTTTTATATTTTGACTTTGATATTGATTTTGTTTTTTGTTATTTTATAGAAATTAAATAAAATATTTTCCCCTATTCTTTTTTTTTTTTTTGACAAAAATTTAAAAACCGACTAAAACCAGTTTTTTTGGAAATATTGAATTCGAAAACAGGTTGTTCAAAAAGTCGGTTTTTGTATAAACCCTACTACGCACCAGTGGAGACAGAATATGAAACTTACTAGAGATTCGTCAAAATCTCGAGTTCGAATTTTTTGCGTAGTAAACAGAATTACATGTAAAGCTGCATCATTTAACCTGCGGAAATGGCCCCCTTGAAGCTTTATAATACTTTCTCTTTGTATACATCCTATAGGGAAAAGATAAAACGTAATAGCATGTTATGGGATGAGATTCAATTTGTTAGACAAGGGGAACAGAAATGTCTCGGGTGTTAAAAGAGACCGAACTGATGAAAGCAGGCCTGAAACATATCTTATCCTGTCGCGTATTGTAGCACTTTCACTTTTTGAAAGTGGCAACATGTAAAAATAAGAGTCAAAATAAAAGAATAGAATGACGTTGCTCTCACGATCGGAGTTTAACCCTCTGCTTGGCGCAATTTTCAATAATCGCCAACTCGCCGACAACGGTCTTGCCACGATCTCCGTAATACGAAGGTCGTGGTCTTGCGCCGTGTTTTGCGAAATGTTCAAAAGCGAGGGAGCAATGTCCAATCATAGCGCATAATAAAGGCGAAAGATAACACGTTTGCCAGTCTGGAGATTGCCAGCTTTGGCGCGTTATCGTAATTTGGCGAAGAAGGGGGTTAAACACCGGTTCAACCGCTCTCAATTTAGATGTCTGATCATTTTACTTTTTAAAAGCTTTATTAGGAGAAAGGGAACAGTTTGTTTCTGCAAATCTCAACATCGGGACCGATATTTCGTTCTTATTGTTTTCTCGTACACGTAGTATAGAGAAAGTGTAGTAAAAAAATTCGAACTGGAGATTTCGTCGAATCTCCTCATTTCAGACATCCCTTTCGAAATTCATACTTTTCGAAAATGCTCGTCCGTCTGTCTGTGACAAAGATAACTCAAAAAAGCTTTCAGCTAAAAGATTGTAATTTCGCATATGGTCCTTATAACAAATTTGCATTCATAGAGGAAATTCACCTATTCGAATATAAGTTAATATGGTAATTACAAAATAATAAGAGCTGAAGAGATAAAATTCGATACACAGATGACAGATTTAAAATCTATAATGTAGGCACCTGGCAAATTTTGAGCCAAATCCAAAACGGATTGACTGGCTGTCGGTCTGTACTTTCAGAAACATGTGAACTTAATAATTCAAAAATGCATTGACTTAGATATATCATATTTGGTGTGGAAATTTGTGTCTACAAGTGCAGTTCCGTGTAAAATTTTTGTTTCAATCAGTTGAGAAAAATTAGTCTAAAACACAAATTCGATTTTTGGGTAATGTTAATGCATGTTAGGGATTAATCACCAAATTATTCGGCTAGGATGAACACGATAGATTCGGTAAAAATGCTAAATTCACGCCAAAAATGAATATTTCGTAACTATTATACGTCAGTGTCATGTAATCATTACATTGTAATGGACTGGCGTGTGTGGCAAATTTATTAGAGAATATGCGAGAAAGTTTTGAAGGGACCACTCCCTCTGACTTTTACTGAGGATTTTCTTTTCTATCAATATAACACGGAAAGGATGAAAATAAATACTAATCCACGGGTATCATTTAACCTCATTTCGCAACTGGTCAAATTTATATTTATGATGTAAAAGAATAAAATGCATTAGAGGATTTTATCATTTTTTTATCAAATAATTATTTTTTAATAAGAAAAGCAAACATGTCAAAAGAATGTTCCACCATTGAATTTATTTTACTCTCTTTAAAATTCTTCAAGTTAAGCATACCAGTGGTAAATAAACGTGAAGTCGATATTTTATGTTAATATTTTGCCCGTAATAAACTTTTAACTCTTTAAATGAACAAAATTAAAAGAACACGATAACTTAAGAAAAAGAACACGAATTGTTTTTTTTATCAAAATAATAATCTTCGATGTTGCCATCTTACAAAAATTAATATGTACAGAAATTAAAAATAAGATGAAGAAGAAAACATGGGGGAAGCTACAAATAAACAATTATGGTTTGCACAGAAAGATTTTTCTATTGGTTTTATTGTGGTATTTGTGAATTTCGATTATTGTTAACCCGGCAAAAGCTAAGAACTACGATTCTGGAGCATACGTCGGAGAACACACCTTCATTCCTTCCTTTCTATTGGTTGTAATAAAGCAACAATCAGCTTTTGAATCATAGATGGCGCTCCGTATCATACCAATGCAACATCCCGGCATCAAGCGGGTAATCAATAATCATCAACTGTTGTGTATGGCTGGTAGACATCTTGATACATTTTGAAAAGTATCATTTTTTTAATCAAATCTTTATCATTCAGTATGATTAATTAATTATTAAATAAGTAACACTTTTAATTAACTACTTGGTGAAGTAAAAAGTCAGTCGCTTGCTCTTTATCTGGTATGTATGTTGCATGCTCAAATCCTTTGTTGAACAGCTTGCAGAAGCTCAAAATTAATACTGATTTTTTTTTGCTGTTTATTATATTAAGAAATGTTATTGATATTGAGATATTATTTTATTCGGAACAAACTCATAAGTAATTCAGAATAATGGAAACTTATGGAAAACGTCAATAATCGAGGAAAATTTACGATTCATATGGAAAACAAAATGGCATTTTGATTCTTTTTTTTTTTAATAGAATCCTTTCATTCAGATATTTTCATATTTAGAAAATTGTTTCATTAACTACTGATGTAAATATTAGATTGTATAAAATATAGTATACTTGCTGAAATTCACATCGATATTTTAGTTTTTAATGTAATATTTATTCTTTAAAATGAGTTATTGGTTTATTATTAATTAGCATCATAAATCATCATTTATAATGAATAATGTATACATTAATCTCCATTTTACGTCAGAATGACTTTGAACAAAAATGTAAATGGAGATATATTCCAATGGTAATTAAATGTATATATGTTGGTAGCAAATTTTTTTGTTTGTTCGTTGCAGGTATAATTTTAATCTGATTTGAAAAATCATTTTGTGTATAACTTTAGCTTATAATTTATATATCCAAGCATTAATTTAGTGAAATTTTACTATATCGCTTGGAATAATTGTATATTAATTTACAATATGTAATATAAATTTTTTAAAATGTGCAACATAAATAGGGTAACTTCTTATGCATTCAGATCACAGAAATCCCTCTGAGGATGTCATTTCAATGTTTATGCCAAAACCTCTACTGATAAAGAACTACAATTTCATATCTAATAAATAAAGAAAGGCATGTATATAAGAATAGCAAATTCAAAATATTGTTATTTCTGTCCTGTTTTTAAATATCTGTGACAGTGATGGATAATATATTAAAAAAGAATAACTTCTTAAATGAAAGGTAAATTATAAACAAAATTAAACTAAGTTGATAAAAATATATTCTAATTAATTAAAACTTGCTGTTTCTGTTTAATGTAATCTATGTGGTTTTCTGTATTTTGTTGCAGTTCTTTGAATTTCTCGCAACTTATATAAAATATTTAAAAATATTTTTATTGATGTGGATGAATCTGGTATTGTTACAGATTTTGACAATGTTGATTTTATAGACTAATTATTTTCTGTTTATAGGTAAATGTTTCATTGTTTTATGTCATTATGTTTTAAATAAAATTGATTCAGAATAATTTTGTGCTAAATAAGTCATAATTTTTATTTCATTTATATAAGTGATTAATGAGGAAATTAAATATTTCATTTAAATTACTATATTCAAGATTTTTTTGGAGCAGCTCCCATATACGGCCTATTGGCGCCATTTTTTTTCGCCAAGAAGTCAATAATGCGTGTTTGTTTAGGATGTCGTGATTCTTACCCGGAAGTTTTGAAGCCACGTTAGGCTTATTTCTAAGACTGACAAAATACACTAGACTAAAAGTCAGGGGGTGGCGCTGCCCCCCCCCGAACCCCCCCTCCCTTTTTTTTTAAAAAAAAATAATTATGATAAATGTTGTGATTATTGACTTAATTTTTGAAGCCATGTTAGGCTTAATCCTAGGACTGACAAAATACACGAGAGTAAGTCGGGGGGGGGGTATTGAAATATTTATGATAAAGATGCAAATGAAACGATTTTTTTAATTATAAGTTAATGAAGCATGATGAAATGCTCACTTGCTTTTAAGTATAATGAAATACTCAAAATTAATATGAAATAATGATGGCAAAATTATGTTTTGCTCCGATTTTTTAAAATGATTTCTTAATTTTATGCTGAATATGTTCTCATGAATACATTCATATTTTTTTCATTTTAAAAGTATTAAAAGTTAATAGCTGTATATGCGAGCTGCTCCTTATAAAAACACATAAAAATACTGAGTATGTTCTTAGGTTTAAGGTTACCATAAAGAAGAGTACATATGCCGATGACGGCAGCCAGAAATTAACGTTTATAGCCAAATTTCTCGCCAATTTGGCGGAGGCCGTATACGGAAGTTTTATTTCCACTTGTAAAAGAACAAAATAATCTGTTGGAATTATAATAGTGGGGTCATACACTTCACTTGATGCATCTTAAATTATCTTTGAACATTTTTTATTTGATTGCCTTGTAAGACATCTTACTGATAAATAATTCTCAATAATTTTTAACTCTATATTTGAAATAAAAAGGAGTCATATAAGTTTATAAAGAATTTAAAATCAAAATGAAGTTACATTTATGTGATGTGTTGCACATGTTTTTGATACATACATCTCCGAATTAGTCATTCTTCACTAAATTCAGAACTTGACATTCACTACGGGAAAGTGACATAATGTTATTGTCAATTCTCAAATGTTGGAAAAATGTTTGACTAGACACATTTACTAACAGCATGTGAAAGAAGGCTTATTCATAGTGATTGCAATCTATGATGTACAGTCTACCTAAAGCAATTTCTTTGGATGTTCCATGTTGTCCTTTGACTCGTTTGCAATATTCAAATGATTTTCCACTTACGTGTAATGTGTAAACATTTCAGAATATTGCACATGAGTTGTAACGGCTTAAATCATTAAATTTTTATCTATATAGATTTTATTTTTCCATAATTAATGCTATTTTTTTTATTTATTTATTTATTTATTTTTTTTTTTTTTTTACTTTTTAAACTTATATAAATACTTTAGTTTCATTAATTCAAATGCAAGTGAATTGTCACAGCTCAATTTTGACGCAGTAAGAAAACCAAATAGTTAAATCCGCTTAAATAAAGCACACCAAAGAAGCCAGTCTTTGAAAATTCGATTTAATAATGTAATCGGAAACATTAAATGGAATTGTAAAATATTTGGTATGGCATGTGTTGCTTTTAAGTCCGATAGATAGTGCTGTTTTTTTTTAAAAAAGGTCTGTTCACCTGTCGCAGGTATGGCATCTATATAATTGGTATATAAAAACACCCATGTATTCGCATGCAACATTTGTCAAAATTTAGAAGCAATCGGTGAATAACTTTCAGAGATTTAAAATTTTAAACTAACATTATTTCTTCATTTTTTTTAATTACTTAATTTTGAGTCTACACTAATTTTGAACTGAGAATTTTTGGTAACGATTATTTACATTTTTATTTATATAGATTGAATAGTTTTTTTCCCCCAACTTTTATTTCTTATATTATACATTTTGCTGATAGATCTTTTATTATAAGTATATTTGAAAAAATTGTTTCTTTTTATTTTTTCAAAATTGGATGTTTAGATTTTTAATAAATATTTCCCTCTTAGAAATTATTAAAAAATGTTATAATTAGTATTATTTATTTCAAAGGGAAAAGGCACTGTGAAAGTTGAGGTTCGAACTTGCAACGTTAGGGTTCATAGCCGAGTAACAAAGCCACTAGACAAAAGTGTACACTCTCCTCCGGAAGTTGTTAACTGGCTTATAATGTTACCACCACAATAGTCCCCCCACCAGTGAGTCGGTAGAGTTTATTGCGCCAGTTATGGCGAGCGACGAACGTTATAATCGCGCCAAGTGTTATGGCGGGCTACGGCGAGCGTGTGTGAATGGTTGCTGCCGGTAGATGGAGCCACGACAGCAGAACGAAGGATGCGGTTGTTCAGAACCAGGGTCACCAATGTGCAGGTTGAGGTTCGAACTTGCAACGTTAGGGTTCATAGCCGAGTAACAAAGCCACTAGACAAAAGTGTACACTCTCCTCCGGAAGTTGTTAACTGGCTTATAATGTTACCACCACAGCACTATATTTGTTTTACATTCTGGAATCATTAAAAATATAAAAAAATTATGTGTAATAAGATTATTATTAGTAGATGCTTCTTTAAATCTTTCAAAATATTAGAAACTAGAACTTCTGCCCCATTTATTGCAGGAAAAAGTTCAAACAAATGTTTCTTTTTTACTTTCTTGTATTCATAGTAAAGTATTTTAATCGTTAAAAAATTCGCACTAGAGGTTTTAACAAATCCCCATATTTTAGGCCTTCATAAGTTCAAAAAAACAATTTTTTGAAAAATGTCAGCCTGTCTTCTGTAACAGAGATAACTTGGAAACTCTGATCTAGACAGATGAAATTTAATATATGATCTTTATACCAACATTGTAGATTTTCTATCAAATTTTGAGCAACATCTACCCAAAGGAAGTCTGTCCATTTGTGAGGATGTAATTTAACACGTTAACTACAAAAGGAAGAAAGCAGACCAGATAAAATTCAGTACACGGAATTTATATTTACAGTGTAGACACTTATCAAAGTTTGAACCAAATCCAACAAGGATTTCATCTGTTGATGTGTATTTTTAGAAACATTTAAACAAGATAACTCAAAAATGAAATGACTTAAATATATCAATTTTGTGACTACAAATGTAGTTTTGTGTCTAATTTTTGTTTCCCTTGGTTGGGAGAAACGCATCTAAGACATAAATTCGCTTTTCAGATGCTATTAACCGCATGCCAAAGAATAATCGCCCCAAAAATTCGCTATGAATGACACGATAAATTCATAAAAAGGCTAAATTACCACTTAATATATAATAGGTTAATATTTCGTAATTGTTTGCCACTATTGAGCAGAGCATTCTATTAGCACCTCCTATGGATTAGAAAGCCTCACAGGAGAAGGAATGATGTCACACAACTTAGGCCAACATAAAGCGCATTGGATTGTGATGGATGCAGTCTGCCGTACTAGCTTTGATGAATGACATTCATCGTGACAATTAATGTTTTCAACTTTAAAAAAAAATACATAGGCTACAATTGATAAACTCAATCTTCGTGTAAGCTTTGCAATCATTTTCTTGAGAAAGAAATTAGGTGCATCTTGTAAATTTCAAATTATTATTATATTTTTTGCAACATAAAAGTATTTTTGAGGCATTTAAAAGTTGTAATTGGTTATAAATTATAATTATTTTCTGAATTTCTTTTGATTACAAAAAATTACATGTTGAAGTAAGAAAAAAATTTCAAACAAAAATTTTATCTAATTTTAAGGCATCAGTAATTTAATATACATATAATCAACACTTTAGACAAAGGAAAAATAAATTCACAAATTATATTTTTTTAAACATAATCTTTATTAAGTAATTAATCAACATCTACAAGTGAAAAGGGGGGGGGGAAAGTAACAGCTCAGTTTTGCAAATATGATAGTTAATTTTTTATATTTTTTTTATTAATACAGAATGTATACACAGTAACCTGAAACAAAGACTAAAGCAGGGAGCATTGTATTTAACTTTTCAATATCATCATCAGAGACATTTATTTCATTAAGAAAGGGTGGAATATCAGTTTGTATCGAAATTATAATTATCACAAAGTGTTACAGTAATTTCACCTTATTTTCTGATTGTAAAGATAAAGGCATCATAGATTGAAGTCTAATTTTTTCTGAACTTCCTAAACTTGAGTTATTGATACATTATACCGAGATCCAGCAAGCTGTTGATGTTTGCCAAAACGCCTCTCTAATGCATCAGTTTGCAATTTTTCAGTTGGAATATATTGAAACTGTAATTCATCAATGCATTTTTATTTCATTGACTGCATTAGTTGTTTGTTTTAGTGCCAAGGGGGGGGGGGTTCCGTGAAAGCCTTCCAGGTTGTATACTTGCATTTTCCCATTTTTCTAACCAATTTTAAAAAAAAACATGTAGAAAATAAAATGCATCATCATCTTTTGATGTTAAAGGTTGCTGGCAAACGTTAAATTTACATTAACCTTTAAATATGATTTTATATTCATTATATCAAACCAGTTAATAATTCTTATGAAATCTGCAGTATCAACTGCATTTGCAATAGTGTTGAGACTAAGAAATTTTTGCTTTTAAACTGTGACATAAGGATTTAGCAGCTAGAGTGTGAGCATATTTAACCATTTCATCCTTTTCTAAATTATAAAGGTTTTTTTTAATTAATGGAATGAAGCAGTTTTATTTATAATTTTATAAATATTTTATAAAATTTAAGTTTTATTTATAAGAAATCATTAAAAGAAGGATAATACATTGCTTGTTTACAATTTTTTTGGTTTTACTAATTACATCTTATAGATTTAAGCTAGTGTACTGGATCTATAAAATAGAGGTCTGTTAGGATTTCCTGAATGTAAATAACAAATATTTAATTTGAGGTTGAGAAAACATACTTATTGCTTTTCTGTTAATGGCATTATCACTTGATATACAAATTACATTATAACCAGTAGTTTCTAATTTTTTAATCATCAATAAAATTATTTCATATAGTTATTCTGCAGTTATTGTTTTTACAGGCAAAATATAGACATCTTTGTATGTAGATTTTAAACTTTGTACCATGAATACAAATGCTGAATTTGCAGCTTTTCCTGAATTTTAAGTTGCCTCAATTATGTTCCCACCTTTAAAATCTAAAAAAAGTTTTTAATGAATTTCATCCATCATTAAATTTACAAATTTGTTACAGTTATTCAGAAAATTACATTTGCCTTCAGCATATATGAAGATGTTGTCTTGTATTATTTGTACTCTAGGATCTAAATTATAAGATGAAGTAAACCTGCTAAGGGCATTTGGATGAGGTAAAATTAATATATATCTATTTTTAAGAAATTTATAAGCTTGTGGAGAGATTGAATGCCAAAGACTACTCAAAACCAAAAGATCTGCTTTATATCTATATGTACTTTATTAAATTGATTTGTTCACATAAGAAATCTATATCTTGGCTATTTTCGAAAACAATTTGCATTAGTTCATAAAAAGCACTTATTATTAAGTGATTTTAAATTATTTAACTTATAAGATTCAGGTCCGTTATAAATAATAAATGGCTATAACAGTTCATTTACATTACTTATATGTATGGAGAATTTAAAATTATTATGCACAATGACCGGTATTTTACGATTAACTACACTCGCCAATAAATTTTTATCAATCAAAATTGAAAATGACAATTCAGGCACTGGTGAAGTCATAATTTTTAAAAACATTAATGAATTTTCATTCTTAACAATTATAAAAACATCTGGAATTACAAAATTTTAAATTTTTATTGATAATTGTTCCAAATTTTGAAATGAAATCTTTTCTTCATATACTTTGAAAGTTTGCACACTTAGTTGAAGAGCTTATTCAATATCAGAACACTTTTTTCTGATTCCCCCCCCCCTGGGTCTTCTTGGCCTGTTTTATTATTATTTTTATAAATATTTATGTCCCATTGAAAATTGGTGGAACAGGTCATCCTTTAATCTTGGTTGAATTAAAAGAGCAGTTAATATCTTTCCAGATTTTGGATCATAATATTTTGTGCATTTTTTAATATCAGCAGGTTTAAAATGTAACTCGCTGACCTGTAATGAAAAATGAACAACTCTATGAATGCAAAATGTAATAATACCTTTAAATAATTTACTGACAACATTAACAACACAGGGGAAAGATGTATTTTGTAAATGGAAAATCTTGCAAAATTTAGATTCTAGAAACATTGTTTAAATTTATTCCGTTTTTAATTTCTGAAACTTCTTTCAGTATTTCATATACTAAAATTTAAAGCATTTATATATTCTTGCTATGGAATTTGGAAGTTCAAAATTTCTCCCAAAATAAAATTTAGAAATGGTTCATATACATAAAAAAAAAAAAATAACATTCAGGTATCCTAAGTCTTTATACATTTCAATATCTTAGTTCACAAATGAATTATTTTAAAAATTGAGGCAATTGACTACAACAGGCGATTTTAAAATAATAATAATCTCAAACAAAACTATTCGTTAAGATATTAACTTTAAGGAACAGAACATTATGCGGCGCATAACATCAATTTAAAAATAGAAGGGGGGGGACTTATTTTGAAATCTTATGTGAGATGCTTATTTTCTCTTGGAAATTGCAGTTAGCTAGAATATAGAAACTTTAGGGTCTTTATTATAATTTCTTTTGCAATAGGGAACTGGACATTTAAAAACCATTTCTTTAAATTAGTTAAGTTTGAAGAAATATGCTATACAGTACGACTAGGATCACGGCCATATACAAAAGATTCTTATGATCTAATGAAAAATATCGCCAACCAGCGTAAGAAACTACTAGAAATCAATCGCCAAATTCGTAATGCCTGCATCGATAAAGACTGAAAGAATAGTAACCAAACTGAATATTAATGGCCTAAGTTGATTTTCGTCAGCAGTTTCTGTGGTTGCTGTTAGAAGGCTTTCTATCTGTCGGAGTTGCCGATTCTATGGGATAACACCTTTCTTAGAGTATACGAGAACATATCATTTTCGCTGTTTCTTGATTTCATGCTATCGTTCTACTAAAATTTACATGAGTGACAAAAATATTAGCATTTTTTTCCATTTATTATAGCTATTTCTAATTGAAATTATATATTTAAAACAAACTGTAAAGTTTTGTAACATATTTCATAGTATTCATCCTTATGTTTAGAAATTACAGTATTTTTTTGTTGTTGTTGTCTTTATGTATCAACCAGCCACCTTTGGCGATCAGCCGGTTCGCCAATCTTAATGCTCGTTAAAATTTTACTAATTAAATATTTTATGTAACTCCTATTTTAACATCTTCTTCATCAAAATATTTTAAAGCTTCAAATTTTAATAGTCATATAATATTATAAAGACATTCAACCATAATATGTATGTCTAATTTTCTGTTAGCTCTCGTAAAATATATTCTTTAAATTAAAGTGGAAATGGTTAAATTGCAATTAATATAAGAACATTTTTTTACTGAAACGAAGCTTTTTTTTTTTTTTTTTTTTCTAAATACGAGTACTGAAAACAGAGTCGCTGAGTTTTTAAACCTTATGGGCACTAAAGAATGTCTTTCTTAATTTATGTAATATCTCAAGAAGCTTTCTACAAAAAATTTTCAAATTCATCATGAACAGATCAATTAATTAACAATGTTGAGTTTTCAATGCATGAAACTCTTAAGAAAATAAACAGAATCGTTTGAAATGATCGGTCGGAAACATGTTAAGCCTTTAAAACAGGGGTGTTTGTGTTCCGGGGAAACCCCGGAATTCCGGGGATTTTGAACTTCGATCCCCGGAATTTCCGGGGATCGTCGTTCAAAAGGAAGTAGGAATAATAATGAATTATTTATTTTGATCTGGGTAATTTTGTTTGCTTTTAAAGCAGAAAACGCAAGGTCAGTGTGTGTGGTGAAAACTTTTCCTTTCTTTCTCCAAAGGCAGTGATAATGCGTGAAAAGGGGGAAAAAACTTCTTTTTTGTTCTTTCCTTATTGCGAGTTATGACTCATTCCCCCGGTTCTCGGACATTCTCTTCTGGATTCTTTTCGGCAAGTAGGCGCGGCAGAAAAAAAAAAGGGGGAGACTTCGTTCGACCAGATGTGCGATAACGTGACTCTGGGTTCAAAGGTCCTGGCGTGGCGCCAATAAGTAGAGAAGGGGGATTTTTCGCCGTATTAGCTATTTGTCATTGATCGCTTCGCAACTTTTTTTTCTCCGCTGTGTAAAATTTTCGTTTCATTTATTGATGCACGTGTAAATTTTTCGTTTCGCTTATTGAAATATTTTTTTATTTATGTACGCAAGAGAATTTCATTTAGAAATTTCAGCATATGAAACAGAAATTACCCCTTAAAAATTCATATCTAATTAGTTTTACAGCATTAGATCCAGAGCTAAGAGGTAAAAACAGTACAATATTAGCTTTTGAAAAATTATCATCTTTTATGTCCCATATTTTTAGTGATAATGAAAAGTCAAAAGTAGAAGCTGAAATAAGGTTATACCAGAGTGATATTGGTATCACCAAAGAAATGCTCTACACATCTGATGAAAGTGGAAATCAAGTCAAGTGTACAATTGATAAATATTGGTCTAAAGTTTTTAATTTAAAAGATGATTTCACAAATGATTATAAGTATCCTACATTGGCTAAATTGGTCAAAGCCTGCCGTAGCTGCTTCCATGGCCCATTAGTGGAAAGTGCATTCAACTTAATGGATACACTTGTCACTGACTATAGAACCTCTCTTAAGATTGATTCCCTAGATGCAGTGCAGACTATTAAATATGATTTAATGGCTTCTAAAGAAACCTCATGTGAAAAATATGGCTCAAAAAATCCAATGACTGATCCAATTCACAAAGATCTCTTACTGAATATGAACAGAAGTTGGAAAACATATCAAGAGGACTTAAAAACATGTATTTCAGATGAGTCACCTATAAAAGTCTCTGAAAAACCTTCTACATTAGCAGAAAAGCAAACTGCTTCTACCTCTGCATGTGCAGTTCTCGAGGAAATTTCTTCAACTGTAAATGAGGAAAATAAAAGTCAACCTTCCTGCAATTATGAAGTTCGCCACAAAAGAAAGACAAGCCCACAAACATCAGAAAATAAAAAAAAAGCAGCAGAAATTAGATAATTTTTTTAAAAGAATTAATTCAGGTAATTTAAAATATTTGCATAAAATGTAGTAGTTTATATGTTTGAAAATTTATGGTTATTAATTTAGCAAAAAAAGTAATTCATTGAACTTTTATAATTAGGTCATTCAATACTTCATAATTTTAATTTTTCATTTCTCCCCCCCCCCCTTCTCGAAACTCCAAAATGCCGGTAGTAAGTCCGTAAAAGTTTCAGGGGATTTTTTGGGGTCCCACAAACACCCCTGTTAAAACCAAGTCTATATCAGTTGGAAATAGAGTTGTCAACAATCGGAGCACAATGCGCAAGCATGAATTTTCTACGCCAGTTGGGGTAACGCTACGCAGATTAGAAATTTTTAATTTCCTTTATTCTGTTTTATTTTAATTCGTAAGACTTCGGAATGAATCTGAAAGATCGATTCATAAACAATTATGTTTATTTTCTTAGTGTTTGATGCATTTAAAATTAAACATTGTTAATGAATCTGAAAGATCGATTCATTAACAATGTTTAATTTTAAATGCATCAAACACTAAGAAAATAAACATATTTGTTTGAAATAATCGGCCGAAAATATGTTAAGCCTTCCTTGTTATCGTGGGGGGGGGGGACTGAAGCCTTACTCATTTGGCGGTGGAGAAATGAAAGGATTTTTTTTGGCGGTAAAGTTAGTTATTAATTAATAATTAAAAATTCAAAAAAGGGGCCCCAGGTGCACATTCCCGACCTCCAAGGTATTTATGTGCCAAATTTGGTAGCTATAGGTCGAACGATCTGGCCTGTAGAGCGCCAACACACACATTGAGCTTTTTATATAAGTATAGATTACTAATAATATAAGCATTTTAGAAAGAAAAACAAAGTGCCATCATAAAAGTTCTCATTTTGATGATCCCTCAATTTTTATTTCATTTTATATTTATTAATTTTAGCTATGTGTATTAATATTTTATAGACTAATTAATTACTTAAGTGATAATTGAAGTGCTTAATTAAAATAATTATATAATAACAAATTAGTTGACTAATTAGTGGAAATGCATGCTGATAGTTTAAATACTAAAAAATAAAAAAAGGTAGGCTTACTTTTAACATTATTACACTATGTAACAACTTCCACCACTAACATTTTTCAATTTTTTATTATTTAAATTGTTTAAGAAATATGTTTGAATAATCTTTTAATGGAAGAACGGATGTTTAATGTGAAAGAAATACAATTATTATTTTTAAAATAGATTTTTCTGTTGGTTTTTTGCATTCTTTATACTCTGAAATGCATATTTACGAAATTTTATTTTCACTTCTAAGAAAATAGAAAAATGCCTAGTAAGATTAAATTAAAAGTACTGCAATAAAGCAAGACAAATGACGGGACTACTATCATCATCATTTGATCTTGGGATCAAAGTTCTCTACGTTTGGGACTCGATTCCAGTCAAGATCCATCATATAAGTGGGCCTAGTGCACGTAAAATCTGACATCTTTGGGTAAACGTTCTCGCACTGGTGTTGAGAGGGGGTTCCTGCTCGAGTGTCGTCCTTGTCCATGGTTCAAAAGTGCGAGACCTGTTTCAAAATAGCCCTAGTGTTGCTTTTCAAATGGGGCGTTAATATAACTAAATCAAGACATCACTATTGCTGCCTGTAAATGGAGGGGAGGAAAAAATATGCATTAAGAAAACAGTAAACACAGTTCAACAAGGAATTATACATCGGAATATTAAGATTTAAGACTACTTATTTCAGTTGATATTAATGATGCCTGAAAAATGATGTTTGCAAATGAGTAAAATTAGATACAGCTTAAGGCCACGAAAATGCTTACTTAATGTGCTTTTTTTCTTTTTTTTTTTTTTTTCTTTCTCTTTCTTTCTTTGAAGTGAGAGCACAGCATTGAAAGGTTGCAAATAGCTTTCTGCGATACAAGTATTTTATTTACATATATCTTGCTAACTAGATTTTTAATTATAAATTAATTATATTTGTTAAAAAAATTTCAATTAAGTGCTTTGTATGTCTGCGGCAAGCGTAATATTTTTTTTCAGTTACGCCCCCCAAAAAAACATTCAGAATATTATTTAACAAGAATTTAGTGAGAAATACAGACTTCAAACAAATATATTATAAGAGTGGGATACTTAATACTTCAAAGACCTAAGCCAAATTCATTTAATATATATGATTTTGTTGCGAGACGTATAAAAACTGTTTTCCACTTGCTAAACGAGAGCACGCATGTCGTCATCCGTGGAATCGACAAATAATATAACCTGATTTTCTTCCATACTCAAAACAGTGTAGGGAATGGGAATAGGCAATATGGGACAAGGCAATATCATTTTAATAGTATCTCAGATATAATTGTGACCGATTAGGTAACAAAAGTTACGTTGGAGAATCTCATTCATATTGGCAGAATGCTTAAGAAATAAAATAAAAATATTAATATTTATATTATATTTTAGATGTAAATTTATAGTAACGTTAAAGATTTACTTTCCTTGCAGTGAAATCTTTTCTATCCCTAATGTTTACGAGCGCTTTATAATGAAATGATAAATGGAAATTTATTGAATAGGCAGTCCTCTGCTCATTAATCTTTGCTACAATCCGACATATTAAAAATAGAAACATGAATTTTGCGATCCCATAAAAAGTTTTTATTCATGCTTAGGTGTATTCCCATGTATATAAATCTGAGTTGCTAGACGCCAAAGCAGAAGTTGGAATTTCGCATCAGCATGGATAATTATCCATATTTAGAAATGGAGCTTTTATTCAATAAAAAAGAAAAAAGAAACTGTTAACAAATTGCTATAAAATCTTCTTTAATCTTAATAATTTTTATGGTCCAAACTTGAAGACCTGTTTATTTATTTGGATTTCACAATCATGCTGCTATTTTTACACTGCTAAGCCAAGAATTTAACTTCAGGCAGGATGTTATTTCAACGTATAATGGAATTTTAACTGTCTTTTTTTTTTTTTTCCCGTTGCTTCCCTTGGCATTCTTTACTCTGGAGCTCACAGATTACTCTCCTGGGATTATATTTATACACCAATGAACACAGACACATATAGGAATTTGCCTTAGTTTTTATTACACATTAAAAGGTTTGGTCACAGACAAATATTTAGATACCTGCACATCAAGATTGGATCCAATCGATATTTAGAATTTTTAATTTCATAAGTACTCATAATAAATTTACATATAGATAATGGAATTATCTAACAATGCACGTTAAATTAGCATTTCGACAAAAGTGTGATTTCACGACATAAAGTTAGTTTTTTAATTATATCTCTCATCAATAAAACATCGTTATACTTTTAATACATTATTGCAATTTCCTAATTTGGGAGCATTGTGTAGAATCTAATTCCATAGCCCTCATAACCTACATTAAGTATCATTTATAAAAGAGATAGATTCTGCTAGAAGGGATCCAAAATCACATCCTTTTGCAACCCTAATCTGAAGAAAAATTAAACCAGTATAGTCTTTAACACTATTGATTAGCATCAATAATCTCTTCAGTTCTGCTAACTTCCTTTGAATTCTGTACTCTTGCATTCCATCAACCGTTTTTGTAGAAGCGGTTGATGCCATCCATGCATGGTTACATCTCTTTGATATATTAGTCAGAGGGATGATAATTCCCTCTTTTCCTATCACCTTGTCAACCTGCTATAGCTTTGCAGACTTCGATATGACCTCCAGCACGAGTAACCATTTCAGAACTCTCGGAGTTTAGGAGCAATTTCTTTCCCTTGAAATTGTATAATTATCACTGAATAGATTTCAGTAAAATCAGTGAGCTTTCAAATTTCAATTTCTGAATATCCAGTTCTTCACAATTATTGCAGAAAACAAAAATGCAGCATTATTATCGTTATTATTGCTTACCTTTGCCAATGCGGGGCATTACCTCAATTATATATCTATACATATATTTGTTTTTAAAAGAATATCTGCATCTTGTTGAATTATAATGATTTCAGTGTTTTTATTTCATTGAATTTGATAAGAAAAGGGAATTAAAATTGTCATTGAAACCAGGGATTAAAAAAGAAATGAATGCCTTTTCGTTCGTTGGTTCGTTAAAGGCAAATATTCGTTTTTGTTAATTATGGTTAATTACCTTTTAGAAGTTTTATTCTCAAAGAGTTAGCAAAAACAATGTCTACGAATAATCTGCAATCAAGTACTTGTTTTAACCAGTGGGCGTGGTTTCCCCAAAACTTTCTCGCACTCTCTCTAATAAACTTATTTTGCTACAGGACGTCTTACTTGGCATTGTATAATAATTATGAAATATTTTTTTACGTAAATTCAGCATTTTTACTAAATGCATTAAACCACTCTTGGCGAGTTATTTGTGGATTAATCCCTAGCAAGCGTTAATAGTATCCAAAAATGAAATTTGCGTTTTAGGCACAATTTTTCAACCGATTGAAACAAAGATTTGACACAAAACTTCACTTGTAGCCACAAAATCTCACACCAAATTTAATATATTTGTCTTTGTGTTTTTGAATTATCGTATTTAAATGTTCCTGAAACCATAGACCGACAGATACCCCGTAGTTAGAGATGCATAATCCACGATTTTTTGAATAACAAATAATATTGTTATTTTTAAATGTGCGTTCCAAATATCTGTTATTTCAATCATATAATTAAAAATTATTACTTAATATTAAATATAAAATTTATTAATTGAAATTAATACTTAATTTACTAATTTAAGTAACGTGCGATTGAATTAATTTATCTGTTTCAGCTTACTTTTTAAATTTTTTTTTCTTTTTCTCAAAACTATTTATTTAATTTATTTATTAGAATGAACCATTTTCTGGAAAAGATGAGTTAAAAATATATGTCATTTCTTTAAAATGTTTACTTTAGTCCTATATTCTACCAATAGACGGCGCCAGCAGTAAACAGAGTACATGTAATGAAAGTCAATCATGTCACGAGCATTTAAAAATGATCTGTATGGAATAGTGCATCATCAAATACGAATATCGGTCACTCCCGTAAAGTGGAGCGGTGACTTCGCACTTTTCAGTGAAGCCTCGCACTTTCCGGTGAAATCACCGCTCCGATAAATTTCGGTGATATGCAATTCAATGATACGATACGATAATTCCAATAACCGGTCCGTTCACTTTTCAATCCAATCACAGATTTCTTTCGAGAGCTTCCATTGGACAGATCGTATCGATTGTAACTTTGCAGTGAAGTCACCGCTCCGGCAAATTTCTGTGATATCGTATCGATTGTTACTTTCTATCGTGATCCAAAACCTGTAATCGAAATATCATCAGTAAGATCGTATCAAGGATTTGAATCACACCCCTCTTTGAAAAGTATTGATCACTTGTATTTGTGACTTTTTGATATTGGTTACGTAATAACCGCTCTGAAAATATTCGTCATCCCTACCCGTAGTTCGATTTGGCTTTAAAAAATTTGACAAGTGTCTATAGATGTTAAATCCGTGTACCGAATTTTATTTATTTAGCCCGTTTCGTTTTATAATTATCTTGTTAACTTATATCCGAACAACCGGAATTCTGAACATCTGATTTAAAATTTGACAATGTGGATGGCCACATTGAACAAGCAGCACATCCATTTTCTGATAGTAAGTTAAATCGCACCACTGCGTTCTCGCCAGAAGCTCTTAGCTTATCAGAAGAAATATTATGCACATGTCGGTGTATCGCATCTTTCATTTCGTCAAATTGTTTATATTATCACCATAAACAGTACTTTTGAGGTATCACACTCTGAACATGCTTTGTAACATTAAGTGAAACGATTAAGCACATTTTAAATTTTCTTGAACAATATTGCATATAGCGCCATTTCACCCTGGTGGTCAGTTTTTGAACGTTTTTTTTTTTTTTTTTAAGCATAAAAGAAATACCCATTACATCCTTTAAATTATCAAGTTTGATTACATTTGGTCCGGTAATTTTCCTTTTAGGGCCATTTAAATGGAACTTTAATTATTACTACCCTGTATTTTAAATGTAATACAATGTTTCGTTGGCAGCTGGTCCCTAATTAAACTTTTTTTTTTCTTTTCCTTTCAGGTAAAGTCCTCACTTCAAATCAAAGCCGAAGAAAAAGGGTTGTGCTGATTTTCAAAGAAGTGGCGGTGTAATCAACTTTGCATTAAACCGAAATGTGCGAAATAGATTGTTATCCTACGAACGACTATATTATTAAGAGTTATACAATCAGGCTTTTAATTTAAGTTCTTATCTAAAACATTAATATTAGCTCAAAAGGAATAATTTGTTTTGAATTCAGGTCCCTCAAATAACATTTTATTGGCCTCACGAGAGTCGATAAACTTGCTATTGAAAAAAAAAAATGGCGAAGCCGCTTGATTTGAGGTTGAAGTTGACGCTGGAGGAAATGGCCCTTAGAAGAGTAGTTGTCAATTTGTGGAATGAAACTGACATTTTGTCTTCGCTTGGACAATTACAATTCCAATCTCTTCCAGAAAACCAACGTTTAAGGGAATATCGAATGGCAGTTAATGATAAGATAAAAGAGAAGATCTCGAAATTCGTGTTGCCTGAATCCTTAAAGAAGCGGATGATGGACACAGTTAAGCCAATTAGTTGGAATTTACTGAGTTGGGAAATAATCCACAAAAATATTTTAAATTGGTCAAATGGAAGTTTACGTATGCCTGTTCTAGAACAATTATCCTGGACATCTGTAGGAACAGTAGATCACAGAAAGACGGCTGAAAAACTCATACATCTCTATATAATAGACGATTTTATACGCTACAAGTTAGCATGTTTGCATTGTTTAGTTGATCACATTCCACGACTTTTTGATGAACTCGCTGAGCATTATAAAACTTATTATGTATCCAAATTTCCTTTTTCGCAGATTAAAATGGAAATGGATTTTTATTGGGCGTTTATGCTTAATGGAAAAGAAGCTGACTTGAAGCGGATCGCTGCTGCAGATTTACCTCCGGATATTTCTTTTAATCAGCATGCTTTTGCCTTATCGGCAATCTATGGCAATAAAGGAGCAGCTGAGTATTTTTTTACTCAGCAAACCGCCGACGAACGATACACTTTTTTATATAAACTAGCTGAAACTATTATATTAAACAGATCGGGAAGATCACCCAAATGGCCTTGCGATATTCCAACGGAAAAAATTTCTGAAATTTTGTGTTATTTGTTATCTCTGATGAATCCTGAACAGCAAATGCAAGCTTTAAAGAACAAACCTTGCGACATGTTCGTATGCTTTCTAGATTGGCCGTGGCAAGACGTTGCTTTGAGGATTGCAGATCTCATCTGGACTTTTCTTCCTGAAAGCGAATACTGCTACCTGCTAGAGAGGATGAATGAAAACACTGCAAGAACAGGTTATTATTTGCCAGACTTTTATCAGAAGTTTTTCCTGGACAGTCCAAGTGAATTTAAAGTTCATTTTATAAATCATGAATGTCTCCATTGTTCTTTTTTTCCTAAATTTCTCGAGGCCGAAGATATCGAAACCATCCGCATTATTCTTCGAAATATAGATGTTAAAGACAAAATGAAACTTGGCTCTTGTTATAATTTTTTTCGGCTTCTTGATTCTCTTCTTATGACTGACAAGAGCCATTTGGTAAAAATGTGTCTTGGAGGGGTCGCACCATCCAAAGAAGACAAGGACATTCTAAAAAAAACTTATATGAAATTCGTCACAAGAACTGACAGACGCCGTTTGAAACAGAGGAAATGCACATGGAACCAGCTTTTTCGAGACATTGATAAAACCAATGAGAGCACTTCGGGCAAAGGAAGCTCTAATGGTAAGACGTTGACAAAGGCTAAAAGGCACCGTAGAAGAAGAAAATAACTTCCTGGCAATGAAAGAAATTGCTTGTTATTTCATACATTGAATGATTGAAAACAAATGGAAATGGAATTTTTACTGTTTGGTATGGAATGAAACAACCGATTTGAAGCTCATGGGACTACAATAAAATCTATGTTTACCTCATCATCTCTGTGTGTGTGTGTGTGTGTTTTATTGGATGAATCCAGGAAAATATAGTTGAAGAGCAGCTAAGGGAAATGAAAAATCTTTGAAAGTAAAATTGGTGGTAAAGATTTGTTTTTAACAATTTCAATAAATAATACTTTATTATTATCTAAATAATGAATAAATTAACAAAAATTGCAATTAAAAATATTTATTAATTTTTTAAACGATTTCAAGTGATCCAAAAATAATTTTAATAAAGTAACAGAAGTCAACTTTTAAAATTTAATAATGATACAAAATAAAGTTCAGAATCAATATTTCTCATGTTTAAAAGACAACATTCCTTCCATTTTTAAAAAATAATAATAATGAGAAATTTTATTGAATCTATTACTCATGAATAAAATCTTTTAGTGAATTACATTCCTTCAAAATATATTTACTTTACATTGTTAGAGCATAAGGATAGAATTGCAAAAAGTTTTTCATTTTAATAGGATATTTAATCAACTAAAAAATTCCAAATAATAGATACCATTTATATAATTAGAGTAATAGGAAGTTCAAGAATCCAGAAAAAAATTTATTATTTAAAAATGTTCGAAATAACCGTGTTTCAGTTTGTTTAAATTAATGTGTGCTTTTTTTTTTTTTTTTTTTTAACTTTTTCTCTTTCTTTTTTCTTTCTAATATCTATATCTGTATAAATAAATCTTAAGAATGGAAGTAAATAGTTAAAAAAAATGGTTTTCGCCTTAATTATGGAGTTAAAATTTCTTATTAGAAATTTTCATGGTTAAACTTTGCTAAATAAATTATTTGGATGATAAGCATTTACATTTTTGAGAATGAATTTTGAGTATAAAAGAACAATGTTACTGGTTCGAATATGTATGAGATCAAAGTATATTTTTAAGAAAATACCGAAACCAACTCCTTTATGTTATGTTTTTGTAGCTTAAAATTTCAGTTTTTAGTTAAAGAAATTGCCTTTTTTTTTTTTCCCCTTCCTAAAGCTGGGGAAAAAAGAAAAAAAAAAAAAAAAAACATAGATATACTTTCATACGCATCGAACCACAAAAATAAGAAAACAATCATAATCTAAAAATTTTCATTCAAACTGACACTATTCATTTCCATGTGATGGACAGTTTCTAAAACCAGTTTCTTTATGCATTGAAAATTATATTAGGGGAAGTGCAAAGCTATGGTGTTCCTATAAGAATTTTTTTTAAAAAAAATTATATCTAAATATTGTAACTTTTAGCAATACAAGCTTGTGTACAGCCTCTTAGACAATTCGTTACATTTTTTTTTTTTTAATACCATGGACTTAAATTTCGGATTTTAATTTAAATCAATTGCTTTAATTGCTCTTTTTCTTTCTAGTAAATAAAGTACTCTAATCGTTAAAAAATTGATTATTCTACATCACTTATACAATTTTTGATAATGAAGCATTGTTTAATGTTTAGATAGGAGTTCATGATGATATGATTATTTTTTTTAAAACGAAGTTTTTTAAAAGTATTTAATATTCACATAATGTACCATAAAAAAAATAGTTACTCTAAAATGTAGTTCTTTTAAAATAAAACATTATTTATCGGTTTTTTTAACACTGTTTAGTATTATTAACACCGTCAATTCATATATATACTATATTAAATGTAATAAACAACTTGATATGTCTGATTTTTAAAATATTTTATGATAGTACTTATATTAAATCCATCGTGATATTTTATCTTTTAGTCACCTCTGGGACGAAAGGATCAAAGGCTTTTAAGTAAAAAAGAAAAATGAGCATCCATAAAAAAGAAAAAATTCAAATTTAGTAAATTTCCAATTTTGTTGAAAAAACTGCATTACAATTTATAAAAATGATTATAAGAATATATCATTGATTTATTTAATTAAGTTTGCTGTTCTTAGAAGATGTACAGAAATGAGTTTATTTATTCGTGAAGTATAGTAAAATCATAATTAATCATGTTAACTGTATTTCTGAGTATTATGAATTCCATTTCTTTGTGTGTAACTTTTTAGAAGTAAAATTATAAATGGATAATAAGTTATCAGTCTTTATGGTACATAATGTTCAGGTTCTGCGAAGCTCTTTAATAATCATATTAAAGGAATTAAAAGTGCGATTTATTTCCACCAACACGTTGTGCTCTTCTGAATTGATTAGATATAATGCAAAATAATTCCTGATCATCTGGCTAAAAATTGTTCAAAACATTAGTGTGCATATTTATAAATAATGAACAGATAAGGACAAATTTTTGAAAGCAATCTAGTAATAAATTTCAAAAATGTTATTGAAATACTGATTATACTAACTATGCCAGCAATACCCCGACCTAGCCAGAGGCCATGCGGGAAACTTGATGAGGCCGCCGATGAGCAACCGCACCTAGCATGAAGTAACAAATGACATTGGACATTTGCAAACAACAAAGAACCCTCTAGAGAAAACGCTTATTAATACAGAAACAATACATTTTACATTACATATTAAATTGTGAAACATTAAAAATGGATAAAATACATTAAATGTAAGTTAAATTTTTACTTCAGAGAGAACTAGTCAAGAGTGTTGACAAAATGTCTCTATTAGAAGATTTAATGGCTGAAATTTTTTTTATGAGTTCTCTTCGACATCAAGAGACATGCAATTTCTTGGCAATCTCAGTCTGTATTCTCGCCATCGTGCACAGGCTTTGATCACCTGCTCTATAGATGCTTCTTCGGTGCCACACTGACAAGTCGAACTTATGTCAGAAAAACGACTTTGATGTACAGAAAATACACCCATGTCCAGTGTATACTTGATTAAGAAAAAAATCAACCTCAATTCGGTTAACAGAGACGTTTTTAAAATATTGATAGGTTGTTCTGCCCTTGATGGAAATATTCCATTTCTCTTGCCAATCCTTAATTATTAATTTTATTATTAATTTTTTTAGTCTCGTTTCCGAGTTGGATTTTGGACTCGTGGGAAAAATATTTCTTTGATTTTTATGTTTAAAGCTTCCATGGCTAGTGTATCTGTTTTTTGATTTCCAGTATACCCCTGATGAGCTCTGATCCAGGTCATTTTAATCCCATGTTCAGCAGCTTTTTCTTTTATATTTATTTATTTGTTACACCGGAATCAAGGTCCATTAAATCCGATCTGGAATCGGAAATTATCTTTGGCCCTTTTATATTGCTTTGAGCAACGTATTTCTGGTCGCCACCGCTTCTGCCATAAAGACAGTTGCAGTTGTCATTCAATCTAAATTTTCTAGAATCTTTTTCTTGTTCATTTTCGTACCATGCAAAATACTATATGTATAACTCTTTAACTATGCAGACGATCAAAGAATTGGTTGTACTGTAAAAACAGTCTTAACTATATTTGAAATCAATGTTTAAAACTTAGCAATACTTAAATATAATAGAAATCAATTCTTTGAAATTAAAAATTCAAAATTAATTGAAAAAAGAAAATAATAATCATACAAATCAATTCATTCTAATAAGAAAAAGCGTTATAACAAATAGCACATCAATTATGTCCATCAGATCGATTTTGCAATTTTAGCGAAGTAAAGAAAATATTTTCTTATCAATGAGCGCAATACATTTTATCGCTTTGTAATGTAGAGAATTCAGTTGCCGTACATCATTTGGTGATTATCAAATAAAGGGAGAGGGGGAACTCAAGCTGATATTATAAAATATATCAAAAATAAGATTTCTTAAGAGGAAATTCACACTTCAGGTTTATACTAAGAATTTTTTTAACGAATCTACAAATGAAAAGGTCAAATATTTTAATTTAACTTCTTTCCCCTTTTACCCTTCGCAATCTGAAAAATAATGCATAATTATTCACATTATACAAGAACTTGCTTAGTACTTCAAAAAATAAATATGCATACTTGTATTAAGATGAATCCCCCCCCCGCCCCCCCAAAAAATAACTAATCGCCACACTTGTAGGTCGTTTCTAAAAACAAAAAATAATGTCAAAATGATTCACCATCTTAACCCTTTAAAGGGCCATTATTTTTCTAGTCATATTATGTTAAAATATTTTTAGACTTGAAATTAGAATAAAAAAAGGGATTCATTTAGCTTATTAGATAAATTTAATTTGATTAATTAATTTGGTTAATTAATAATTAAGTACAAATCAAGACGCATCATTTTGTGTGAGATAAAGAACTGAAGTATCTTAGTTTCTGTTTTACTAAAAAAAATTTGTCAGAACTTATGCCAAACTACATAATTTCATACAAAGATTGATAAATTTGGTGGAAAGCATACTTCCCACGGCCCTAGAAAGGATTAAATGGTGTCTGAGAGAAGAATTAAAATGAAAACGCTTTATTGGTATCATTTGCAGTTTTTAAGGAGAAAAATGTGATAAAGCTATCGAAAATTTTTACTGACTCCCGATTTAAAAGCTACAGAAAATATTGTACTCGCGGGAAAAAATTGAATTCGAGTTTTTGACGAATCTAATCTCCGTGTATACAAATATATATATATATGGATTGAAGGAGATTTGTCTGTCCGAGCAAAATAACTCAAAAATGATTGCAGCTATATTGATGAAATTTGGTATATGGTTTTTATACCAAATTTGTTGATTTCAATTAAATTTGAACGAAATCCATTTAGAGAAACTTCTAATACAAGTGAACACAATAACCGCGAAATATATATATTATAGATTTGGCATTTACATCCGTATCAAATTTTGAACCAAATCTGTCAGTAGGTCTGTACTTTCTCATGCGCACGTAAACAAGATGACTAAAAAGCGCAAAGACTTAAATAAATGAAATTTGATATGTGACCTTTTGATTACAATTGTAGCTCTGTGTCTCATTTTGGTATCATTCGATATACAAAATACATACTTTCTGATACTTGTGCATTAACACAATGTCAGCGATTAATCGCCAAAGATCGCTCTCCATATTTCTACAAACAGCGATCTTCTTCAATTATTGTTCGCCATTGGCTTGCAGTGAATGCATTGGTACTAGTTTTCTTCACTCTATAACAAAGTACATATCTCTAGCGTGTGAAAATAAAAAATTGAGTTCTAATGGCTATCATGGCCTTTCTCAAGTTCATAATCAAGATCCGAGGGGAAGGAGATGACCTCCTTAGAGAAAATTTCGAAGAAACCATTCCCACCGATTTTTCTGTATTAATCTCATATTAATGATTAAATTATTCTCGAATAACTGACATGCATTTTCCTAAAATCTTAAGCATCTCATTTGAAATATCTTAGATCTGTTTCTGAGCATTGTCGACATATTGTGTAAAATGTTTTATAGATTCTTTAAAAGAAATTTTAAGCATGAAAAAAAAATGTAATACGAAAGCAAAATTTGCAATGCCAAATGAGAAAAAAGAATCTATATGTTGAATTTTGAAACGCATAGTTTAATATCATATTTTTTGTATTTTTCTTGTTAAGAAGTTTACAGTGGCGTAATTTTATTTTTTGTACTATTTCAATAAAACTAAAAATTTCGGAAGAAGACGATTTCATTCACAGTTTTTAAGATATGAACTCATACATCCGGGGTGGCTGTGTTTGAATTCAACTCTTATGTTGAATGAGTTTTGAAGAGAAGAACATGCATAGAATAGATATGCAGTTACTATTCGTTTCAGTATACTCAAAATTGTGTATTGATATATGGCTAGTTCAAGTGGCAAAAAAACTAACACAAACAATATTTGATATAATATCATTAAACATTATCGAGATTATCTATCGTTATTAATTTCATAATGTAATCAAAAATTTCAATAACAAATAAAAAAATGTTTTTGAACATTAAAAAATTATTATTATTTTGTAAAAAAAGCGAATTACCAAATTTTAAAAACAGAAATCATCCCTTTACGCAACGTAATTTAATGTTTAGGCCCCTTATAGTAAATAAAAATTGTTCTAAATTATCTTTTTCCCACACTATTACAAATTATCCCCAGTTTTTGCGCTCTCCAAGTTCGCGTATAATCTGAATTCACCTTATTGCTAAATGTAAACACCTTTTTTTTTTTTTTTTTTATCTTTTATTTCACCCTCATTT
Source organism: Argiope bruennichi (assembly GCF_947563725.1). Taxonomy (NCBI): domain Eukaryota; kingdom Metazoa; phylum Arthropoda; class Arachnida; order Araneae; family Araneidae; genus Argiope; species Argiope bruennichi. The sequence goes on from NC_079154.1 coordinate 68,031,504, forward strand.
TATGACCTGGTAGTATGGCCTCTTCTTCGGAATCGAAGGGTTTCAGGTTCGATACTCGATTTCACCGAAGAACCATCGTATAAGTGGTTCTACTGCACGCTAACTCCATTGGAAGCAACCCAATTGGTGTGGTGTGGACGTTTGAAGAAAGTGTGCCAGATCAGGTGCCATCCTCGACATCTGACCGTGGTTCAAAATTGCGAGGTTCGTCCCAAAATAGCCCTAATGTTGCTTTAAAACGGGACGTTAATGTAGCTAAACCTCACTCCCATTTTAATTTAATTAAAGGCATTTGGCCACATTTACAAAACCGCAGAGGGTTTTTGAATCCGTGAGTGAACAGTAGTTTATTACAACATGTTGAAAGTACAACATTTATCCCATACAAGAAGCTTATTTTTCTTTAATATCAAATTTGTATTCATTGGACCGACGCACCAAACAGATCTCCATCTTTCGAATGATTCAGATTGCATCTTGTTAGGCTATTAAATACAAATAGAATTTGACTTATAAATCATAATTAAATATTTATATAAGTATGTATCGCTCTTATTACTTATTGTCGAATGGCAACAGTCAAATGTAAACAGAAACAACATACAAGCGTTTCAGATTGTTTCATTGAACAGGGTGCATACAGTTATGAAAAGTGTTTGAATTTGAAACCCTCTTTTAAGCACACTAAAAGTATTTAATTTTTTAAAAAATCCTGAAGAAAATGCTTGCTTTATTGTCTCGAGAAGTGCGAAAAAAAGCTTTTTGTTTTGTTTTCTCACAAGTTGTTTAGATAATTCGGAAGCATGGTCGTCATGGTTTGTTTACCGAATGTATCAAAAAAAGAAAGCCAACAAAAGGAAAGGATTTGGAAAAGGAATTCAGGGTGAAATAGATCCGGGGGTTCTAACTTACCTCTTTCTTCAACCATGGGCATTACCATTTATTAAAATACCGAATTGGTTATATTGAAAGGGACAGTCGAAATACGCCACATTTGTTACGTTAATGGTTTAGATGGTGAAGAATTTGAGTTCTACTTGGTAAGTTTATATTTAACCTTTTATGTTTTATTAAAGAAGAATACGCATATTGGTCCAATCACTGGAAAATAAGATTGTAATAATTAAGATAATAATTGCTAAATATAGTATTTACATTTTTAAAGAAAAATCTTTTATTCTTCAGGATTCAAATTCTAACTCTAAGGTCTTTAGCTTTTTTGTAATTTTAACTGAATTTTTTCCCAAGGAAATCTCTCTCTACGTATGCCGATTGACCGAGCAACGCACAGAAATTTCGGAAGTTGCTTGGATATTAAAAGTCCATTAAGAACGGATTTTTAAAAATTTTTATTGGAAGTTCATCAAAGCATATTATCACACAAAAATGATTTTTACCTCGTTTTAAAGGTTTAAAGAAATAGCTTTTTGATAATACCAGTTATCGATTTTTTTTTGTTGTTGTTGTTTCCAATTTTAGTGAATGAATAAATGCTTTTTTTTTTCTTTAGTTTTAAAAAATTTTGAAAAATTAGTTTTGCACAATATTTGTAATCATAATTTTTGTTATAATGAAATTCAAAACAATGTCATTGTTCGTTTGAATCTTTGAGTAATTTTATGACTGTTAAAGTCATGTTAAAGAAAAAAAAAAAAAATTCTTTCTTTGCTTTCATTCAAATTTTAAAAAAATTATTGAATAAGATTCTCTATTTGATTAGTTTTGTTATATTTTGTAGCAATGCGATGCATTGTCACACAATGACTTCAAAAAAAATACTTTTAATACTAATGCTTCAAATGGCGATTTTGCATCTCATTACAGAGCTGGATTTTCTTAACTTCATGAATTAGTTTCCGTTATTCATGAAAATTAGGACTTGTTACAGTATTTTGTCTTCGTGAAGTATGTAATCACGGTTTTCTCTAATTTTTTTTTCTTAAAATATAAGCAAGATTTTTTTGCTTATAGGTTAAAAGCAGGTTTTTATTAAATTTCAGGAACGGTAAGCGTTCAAAAAAGGCCTTTCTAAACTTCAGTAGTAAAAAGCGACAAGACAATTTTTTTTAATAGTCCGGCCATTTCTGAACTCTGCTATTAGTTACATTAATGGATTAAATTCGTTATATTAATGGATTATCTGACAATTAAGTGTTGACAGTATTTATTAAAATAGTCTACTGTCATCAAGACATCACAAACACATAAAATTTGCAAAATTTGGAAACTTTTATATATTAGGATATAAATGAAAATCTGCCTGCAAAATTTCTCCTTTACAAACATAAGGCAAGTGAGATAAAGATATTTAAAAATAATATAAATGAATTATTACTAAGAACAATGAATTACTTGATGGAAGATAATATTTTTCTAATTATTTATTAAATTTTTATTAATGCATTTGTTAATATTATATACATGATAACTAGAATTAAAGGATTTTTATTCAATGTAGCGTGGAGAAATATTAGTATTTATCAGTAAAACAAGTCTCTATTTTTTTGATTAGCTTAGCTCAAGCTCTTATTTTTTGATATGCGTATCTTAGAAAGAATGTAGCAGTTGCATTACTCTTATCTTCTCTTTTGGATACTAGATGGCGATGCCTGATTAGGCCATCCCATATGTCATCCCATAGTGCATTGCGATTGTAATTAGAATGAGATGTGATGCTGAACTGTTAAGCTGCGCGCATGAATGTCTTGTCATTGTGTTTGTGCTTGTTTAGTATGTGAATGTGATTATTAAAAGAAATGTTCCTAAAAACATTCGTCCTGTTGCTTCCTGCATGGATCATAATCTACATTCCACCACATTGGAGCCCGACGGAAAAGAATTTGTGAGGAAACGAAAGTGACGTCGTCCCGACCATCACAAGAAAAGTTTCCCGCCACTACAAGAATGCATAATGATTTCTTTATTTAAAAATATATTATTAGCGAATCATTATATTATGAAATTATATAAAGGAATGATAAATTTCAAGCAAAGCTAACATAATTATTATCAAGTAAAATATATCATAACAAATTAATGAATAGTTAATATTCCATTATAAAAAATAATTAATATTTTAATGAATAATTTAAATCCTTTTTACACACATTGTAGCCTAATATTATATTTTTCAAAATTTTTTATTTCTTAAAAATTTATCTATTATAAATTTATTTACAATATATAAATTTTATTAATTTGACTTAGACTAATAGCCTATTATCAGTTTGACTAGACTAATTATCAGTTTTAATAATATTTCGACTAGACTCAGAGCCGATTTTAATCAAGCTTCTTGCGGCTCCCCTCTTTTCAGTCCAGTAGCATTAGGCAGTAGCCTACTCGGCCAAGTCAGAAATCCGCCTTTGGAATCCTTTACTCACCTTTATCTCTTAATTTCTGTTCTATTCCTTAATTATCCTTTATACAATTAAATCCAATGAAACACAGTACAATCAAATTTCCATTTTAATAAGACAATATCGTAAAATAAATCTTTATCATTGAATTATTAATTAATTATTATTAATCTTTATCATTGAATAATTAAAAATTAAATTAATTAATTAAAATGGATTAAAGTACCACAAGAAATAAACAAAATATATATATTAATATAATTTATAGTTTTAATACAGTGGAATTTGATTAGTTATAAGTTAATTAGACTGCAAAAAAACAAAACAAAAAATATTCACTAATCCAGCAATTCAAGTTAAAGCAAACTGTGCTTAAACGTGAGTATAATAATTTTTTAAAAAATCGTACGTAATTTGTAAGTGAAGATTATTTTAAATATTGAAAGTTCACTATTATAACATTTTCACTATTATTTTCGAATTTTGAAATTAATAATTGTAATAAATTACTCTTTCTTACAATAATAGTAGTAGCGATTGACGACTTTAATTTGTTCCATAACAAAAGTAGTAAAAGAAAACACAGAATATTACTTTTATTGTCAAAAAATTAGATTAAATTAAACAGTAAATTAAAAATACTACTCTTAATTTTTATTTTGAGTGTTCAAACAGTGTCTGGATTTTTTCAACAATTTCGTCATTGCATTTTAATCTTGTAACTAGGATCAGCTGCTATGTTCTCCATTGCAGTAGAAAAATCTTTTTTTTTTTTATTATTATTTTTTTGGAAAAAGACAATATGATATAGGTTTTTAAATGTCTCATCGAATTTCCACAGTCCATGGTTTTTTAATAATCTGAAATCGTTAAGTGGAAAATCGGAAAACCATCTTTTGAATAAAAATCATTTTTTTCTTTCGCATTATAACTCCGAAAAACAAACGATATTTTAGTTTTCACTTCAAAAATATTCTGCGGAGTTTAAACACAGCATGTATCGAGAAGATAGAGGACAAAGGCATATATCGTCTGATTTTATACAATTTTCGATTGAGTAGAAGATATATATAGTAAGATTTATCACGTGGTTTTGGCAACACTCCTTAACTATAATATTACAAATCCTATTTTTAGAGAGATTTGAAAAAATAGCAACGCAAAAAAAGAGAATTCTCTTCTCTTTCCATAAATAGTATTAAGCTCCCAATCGTAAAAATTTATATTATTTGACGTACATTGAAAGAGAAATTTATATTCTTAACTGATATTTTCTTTACTTCTTTTAATACTTGTGCTTCATGAAATGGAACAAATATTTCAAAACTTTGCCAATATTTTCATTTTATGGTTTCCTTTATTTGATAAATGACACTTAGAATTTATTTATAGCAGTTTCTTATTGGCTTTTCCAGTTAAAATTGGTTAAAAGATATATAAAAAGTAGCTCCAATTTTATACAAGGACAGTATTATATTATTTTCATTTAAAAATACATTTTGTTTCCTAAAATATTAAAAATAAAAAGCATTTCTGATAAAAAAAAATGCCCTATTTCGAAACTTCAATAAAAAGGAAGAATATATTTTTACTAATAATAAAGTGTATGTATGCGTTTTGGAGCTCCACTGGCTCGACCATTTGATTTAGAGCAGAATGAAATGAAAGGAATCTGAATTGAAAAATAAGCTTAATGCATTTATACATTATGTGAATTTCTGTCTTATTCATGAAAGAGAAAGTGAACCTAAAAGAAATTCAAGCATTAATAAATTGAAAGCTCATATTACACCTTTAAACGTACTATTTTCAAAGCAATTTTAAATACAAGCTGTTTTATAAATAGAAACCGAAAGACAAACGACGTTTATCCTATATATAATGTGCTGCATCTTTCCAAGATTAAAAAAAAAAAAAAAAAAAAAAACGCGTAACGTTTTTTTTGCATAAAGAATTCATAGCTGGATAGTATAAATTGTTTTGTAAAACCTTTTACAGATTATTTTGTTCAAATCAATGAAAATTTTATTTAAAGAACTTTTTTCTTACATTGCAGATACTAAAAATTAAATAAAACATTGAAAACATTATTATTAAAAACTACAAGTATGCATTGCAGTAAAAAATAGAATTACGTGCAAGTAAATTGTTTTTCGATTTTAGGAAAAATTGTGCATTGTGTAATAAAATAGCTTTGTAGGATTTCTAGATTTTTTTTCTAAAGTTTTCAATATAGCGAAAGCTTATTTATCACACCTGATTACATTCCCACAGAGGAGCATTTCAAATAAGAGTAGGAAAAATTTACATCATGTTGTTCAATTTTTGTTTCGTTGCTAGATGCAATAAAATCATGAGGGCCGAGTTACCTTCATTTCTATAACGGGATTTACACCCAATGGGAAAGAGTGGCGCTGTGTAATGATGGCCATCAGAACTCAACAGTGGTTTCAACATTCGTGCTATCATGGTGAAAAATTAATCGGTAATTTCTAGATGCCTCTGGGCAGGGAAGACAAAGAATGTTTGGTTACCAAAAATTAAGAGTTAATTTTTTCCACAACTTTTTCAAATTTATTAAAGATTGCCACATAATTTAATTAAATACTGCGAGTGGCAACTCTATAGTAATAAATCAAAAAGATTAAAAATATAAATAATTTCCATTCAATAAAAATAGCAGCATTAGATTAAAAATTAATGAAAAATAAAAATTCAGTTTACTATCAGGGATTATTGTTATGTTTCCCATTATTTATAGGTAAAATTTGAAGAAGTCAGCATGGTTTTCAGTAATGTATAAATTATTTATAAATTTTTGCTTTTCTTTATTTAGATTAGGAAGTGGCAGACCACATGAAAACGCAGAGATATTTTTAAAATCATTCTTTATTTATTATTCGTTTACTTATTATTAGTTATTTATTTTTTAATTTCATTTATTATTTTTATGATTTCGCTTTCTAACTCGGATATCAGATAAAATATTATATAAATAAAATTGCTGTTTCGAGCATCAGTACCCATTCAATACTATGAAAAGCTTTGAATATGCGGGAAAAGGTAAATGTCTTGGTGGAATCTGAGTAAATACGGAGTTGGACAGTTTTCAATTCTAACTCTAAGCACAAACGAAATGGAAAAATAAAATAAAAATGGAAGAATAAATGCAAATGATTTTCATGTCGCACCTCTAAATGTTTTAATTTTCGAAAGGATAAAGTGTGAATATATTTTAGATTCCCAGGTTTATGACTGGCGTGTTCCAGGAGACTGGTCATACTCCAGATTTAAACATTTCAAGGAAATTTTTATTTAAACTGAAGTTGTTCACAAAGCACAGAAATTGTTCTATGTATGCATAATGGTTACTGTACAGAATACTAAAACTAAATTTACAAGATTTTCAAACCTCCAGTCAGAAATTTTGTGGCATACTAATGATTTAGGCGTGATTCGATTGTCTTTAGATTTTTATATAATTAAGAGTAAATTTTTAGAAACAAAGATTAAGCTCCCCCCCAAATATATATATATGTGTGTGTGTAATGATATTTTACTCTTAATTTAATCCAAATTAATTTCCAAGATTTTATCTTAATTTAGCCCATTGTAACTTCATTCTAAAATATTCTCTTATTTCGTGATCCAATTCCACTTTCGGTTTAATTAATCCCTTTGTAAAAATAATGCGCCATCATTACTACGTATCAAATGAAAATGATATCTTCTGTACCCTTCAAAAGGTGTCAAAGGTCACACGTGTATTGAATTGGCGCCTGGCCAGAAATCCTATTGATTGAAAATTGATGGCGCATTATTTTTACAAAGGGATTAATTAGACCGAAAGTGGAATTGGATAAAAAAATAAGAGAATATTTTAGAATGAAGTTACGATGGGCTATAAACTAAGATCAAGTTTTGGAAATTAATTTGGATTAAATTAGAAGTTTAAAATATTACATTTTCCCCCCACCGCAAGCCATTAAGTACATCGGGGCCCTCGACACACCGCCATACCCTCCAGTGGCTTTCAAGTAGGAAAAAATTAAAAGTATATTGCTGAGTAAGTTTAATTTTAAAGGTATACTGAAAGTGACACCTCAGTTTTCCTTACCTCTACATTATACAAACATTAATACAGACAAGATTATTTAGAACGTAAAAAAATATAAAGTGATATCTGTGAAAATATTAGATAAATTCAAATATTCAACAACGTCAAAATAAATATATTAAAATGTATAATATAAAAAATGGTTTTCTGCAGAAATTCAGTCAATTGTCTCTCAGTCTGCAAGATAGATTGTCACTATTTGGTGAGGAATGTTTCTAAAGAATGTTTGCACACAGTATCCTTTAAACAGTAGAAAGCTCACCAAAATCATCAAATGAGATATAAAATAATGGAATAACAAATTGAACTTATAAAATAATGATTTTTATAATATATAATAATATCAACTTATATAATAACAATATATCAACGCAGTTCTGATTTTTGTATGTAACATTTGAATCTGAAAATAATATGAGATTCAAAATACTCTTATTATAAACATTAATACTCAAAATAAATGACATAAAAATGTTGTAATTTTAAAAGAAAAAAAAATTTTAACCCACTAGTTAGCTAATTAGTGGTGCATAGTTAAACCTTGTCCACTAAGTTCTAGCAGTGGGTAAAACTTACATGACCAAAAATTAGAAGGGGGAACGTAATTCTTATTCTCCCTCTACTCTCATCCAGGAATATTTGTTTCCTACGTGGAGAACAACATATCTGGGATAAAAACAGAAAGAGATAGAAATTAATTGTGAGGTTGACCCTTGACTCGCATCTCAATAAGACTGCTGTATTTGAATTTATGTTGTGATGGCGCCTATCACATCATCATAATGAAGAAACGAAAAACTAACTCTTACAAGTGGAGACAAAGGGCCAACCTAAGTTGGGGATTAGTTGGAAGAAACGTGGGAAATAGAAGGATTTTTTTTTAAATTTTAAATTATTATTCATGACTTAATTTTAATTTTTCTGGAGGATAATATGTTCTTAATTTTGATACATGGACAATATCAGTAGCTTTATTTGTTAATGCATTTGGTTTAGTTATTTCATAATTTACATCTGAAATTTTAGTTACTTTTTCATATGGACCTGAAAATACTGGAGATAATTTTCTACGATTTGGATAATTAAATTCCTCATACATTACAATGTCACTCATTACAATTGCTCATACATTACAGATTTGAATGGAGAATCTATAAATTTAGCATTTTATTTTTATCATGATATTTTATTGTATTATCTTTAAAAAACTTTCTGGCTTCTTCTACTGGCGGATAGAATTGATTTTGAGTTAAGGGAGGAGGATAAGGTAGTGCCAAATAACAAATATGCAGGAGGAAATTTTGTAACTGAATTCGGTGTTAAATTATATTCATTGATTACTTTTTCTAAAAGTTTAGACCAAGGAATTTTGGTAGAAGAATTGACCTTACACTTTAATTTAGTTACTATTGACTGGTTAACTCTTTCACATTTCCCATTAGTTTGTGGATGATGTGAAGATGTTAACAGATGCTTGACACTGTAATTTCTGAAGAAATGTTCGAATTTAAATGAGGTAAAAGCACCGTTTCTATCAGTTAATAATTTGGAAGGGACTTGAATTTGAAAAACTTGTTTTAATATATTAATATAAGTTTCAGAATTTTCATTTTTGAAAGGAAAAGCCCAAACATATCTAGTTGCATGATCAATTACTATATGAAGAAATTTTTTTTTTTGTTGAATTGTAATAATTAAATCCATCAATAGTATCGACAGAAAGACATTCATAAGGACGATCTGTGGGGGGCACAGCCTGTAAAAGGCCAAACCTTTTCGGCCTTTTCTTTTTATTTAATTGACAGATATCACAATATTTAACAAAAAGTGCAATAGCTTGAGTAATATGGGGCTAATAATATTGAGGAGTAATTAAATGTATAATTTTTTGAGTGCCTGGATGCCCAAATTGTTCATGAGCTGTTTGCAAAACTTTTCTCCTAAGAGAAAAAGGTACAACTATTTTAAACAAATTTTTCTTTTTAACTACAAGTACATCATTAATATTTTTATATTTAGTATTATCTAAATTTTGATAGCGTTTTATCTCATCCAATTCCAATAAATGCACAGAATGTTGGACATACTGAGCAGTAGGATGCCTCGATAACATATCAGCTTCAACATTAGCTGTTCCCTTTAAATATTTAACTTCATAATCAAACATGCTTAATTTTAAAGACCAACAAAATAATCTTTCCCCTTAAATTTTTTACATTTTTAAGCCAAACAAGAGCAGCATGATCAGTATGAATTATGAATTTTTTCCCATATAAATAGTAATAAAATTTATCATCTACTATTGCTAAACATTCCAACTCAATTATACAATAATTTTTTTCATAAGGGCGCAAAGTTCTTGAATGATAAGATACAGGATGTAATTTACCAGAACAGTCGGGCTGTTTTAGAACAGCTCCAACGGCTATCTGAGATGCATCACAAAAAACATGAAGAGGTAAATTAGGGTTATAAAGTTGTAACACTGGTTTAGTTATCAATTTATTTTTTAAAATTTCAGAAGCTTTTTGACAGTTTTCTGTCCATTGCCATGATGTATCTTTTTTAAGAAGTTTATTTAAGGGTTCTCTAATTTTAGCATAAGAATCAATAAACTTATTATAAACATTTACAGAGCCAAGAAAACCTTGAAGTTGTTTAACATTTTTTGGAGGTTGTAATTTTTTAATACTTTCGATATTATGATTATCAGGAGAAATGCATCCTTCTTTGACTTCATACCCCAAGAAATTAATTTTATCTTGAGCAAACACACATTTAGAAAATTTTAATTTAATGTTTTCTTTTTCACACATTTGAAAAATCTGTTTTAAATGATCATAGAGTTCCTCTAATGAGTTAGAGAAAACTACTATGTCATCAAAGTAGTGGCATGCAAAATTTGAAAATTTGTTTATTTAAAATTCTACGAATAGTTAAACTGAATATTGCAGGTGCATTTTTAAATCTAAAAGGTAAGACTTGAAATTCATATAAACCTTCAGTAGTTACAAATGCTAATTTATGTTTATCTTGTTCATGCAAGGGTATGTGCCAATATCCAGATGCAAGATCTAAAGTTGAGAAAACTTTAGCTGTACTTAATTTATCTAATAAAGTATCTATTCTAGGTATCTCTGCTTCAGATTTGCAAAGAGAATTAATTTTACGATAATCAATACAAAGACGACTTTTTCTATTTTCATCTCTTTCATATGCTAAAGTTACAGGGGAGGAATAATTACTAGTAGATTCTTTTATTAAACCTGCATCTAACAATTTTTTAATTTGCTTATTCATTTCAATTTCATCAGTAGTAGAGGTTCTATAAGCCCTTTGTGAAACTGGTAAATCAGATGTTAAACTTATTCTAGGAGGTTCCATTCTTATTCTACCATCATCATATTTATTTTTTGCAAACACATGATAATATTCTGACACCAGAGACAACACAAGTCCAGATAGTTTGTTTACAGTCAGAGGTGGAAACATTTCCTCTGAGGTATTCACTACCTTGACCTTATTGTCACCGGTTGTATGACAGATGCGTACAACCATTTGCGTACAGCTCATAAAAAAGGCAATAAATCACGCGTAGCTCTTTGAAAAAAGGGGGTAGGGAGTAATTAGTCTAGGTTTGCTAAAACATATGTTATCTGTTGTCAAGAGTATTTGGCGAGAAAATGTATTGGTATTTTAACTAAATTTTGATGCTTAAACACAGGGGAAAAAACTTTTGTCTCTATGTGTATATGCTGGCTCTGTACACACCTTGCCGTCTGCCTATCATATTTGGCAAATATATATTTTGGAGGGTAGGAAAGTGATTTTTTTGAATTTTTAATTAGAATTTTAATTTATCAAAAAATAAGAGAATTATTTGATAACTTTCTAAAAATTTACAGTAAAAAATAGTTTTTACTTCTAAATCATATAAATTCTCTGCATTATTCATTCAAAATCAAAGTATGCTAAATATAGTTCTCATGAAATGAAAATCAATAAACTTAAAAAAAATCCGAAATAGAAATTCCATTCTAAAAAAAAATACACCTGAACTTAACTATTACCATCACAAACTATTCCCATTGTTTTAAAATAAGTGGATCATTTAAATGTGCATTTCAGCTAATTAATAGCACATAAATCAATAAGAGAATTTAACAGTGATAAATTTACTACTATTTGAAATTAAATCTGTTCAAAGCTTTTGAATTTCTGGAACTCAAATAAATAATTCAAATACACATGAAATAAATAATTTAAGAAGCCTGATATAATAAAAATACATCTTATCTTATATTTAAAAATCTAGTATTCTCTTTTATGTGAAAACTTTATCTTTTCGTACGTAAATATAAACGGAAGATCTTGACTTTAAAACATACATGCTATCTAAGATCTGTATTCTTTTTACAGAATAAAATTAAGCAAAGACTGATAAACCAATAAAATTAATGACTTTTTTTAAAAATTTTAAGATAATTTACGTAAGACATAATATTTTTTGTATTAATATTTTTAAATGCACTGAATTGCATATTTTTTTCTTCCAAATATACGTGTGTTAAATTTAGTATCTCTACGTCCAATGGTCGATATTTTAAATAGAATGAAAGACATTCACTTTCATTCTTGGAAGAAAATCTTATTTTGTTAATTAAAACTTTTAGATTAAAGTCTGAATATTCCACACTTTAATTTTTGAATAATTTTAAACGAAAAATTTGGAGATATCTGTGAAATTTAAAATATATGCTTCCGTGTTAAAAGCCAATTTTTTCCACACACACCCCCCATCCTTTGTGTGTGTGTGCGTATGTTATTAGGTAATTTTTTATTTAAGTTCCTAAAACAGTCCTTATTTTATTTTATGAATTAAAAATAAAACTCAGGATATTTTAATGGAACATTACAAATGGAAATGGAATAATAATACGTAAGAAAGCATTTTTCACAATTTTTAAACTTCCGCATTTACTATTTATTTGATTTTTATAATATTGCAGTGTATTGAATACTATGATCTAAGAAATCATTTAAATTATTTTTTTGTACATAGTAGCATTAAAGAATTAATGCTCTGTGAAATATTCCTTTAAATCCAATACAAACTCACCAAACTTTTAGCCTATATTGAGAAAAAAAATTATAACTGTTACATAAGTATTATAATGCAGTTTTTTTTATTTAGCAATATACTAATAGGAAATTATTCATTTTATTTTAATTACAAGATTGCAAATTTCTATAATGGAAATACTATAATGGAATACTGAAGATTTAATCAAAGTTTCATGTATTATGAATGAAAGTAAATTACAGAAATAGAAGTGAATGTTCACTTATATAGTTATGAAGAAATAAAACATCTCTTTAAAAACTTCTTTAATGTTACAGCAAGAGTTTCTTCTGCAATGCAGTAAAAGAAGTCTGACTTTATTTTTTTAAATAAAAAAACTAATGTTCTATATTCATTTGCTCTTAAAATCTTATATGGATCTCGACTGGACTTCTGAAAACTATGGACTGATTGTGAGATAACCAGACTTTTTCCATAGCAAAATATCTGCAAATTGTGCATTGTTTTCACGAAAAAAATCGCTTAAGAACGTCCGAACAATGGTAAAATCGAAAGATGCCCTTGAAGCCATTTCTATTAAATATAATTAAATTCCCAAGAGATTTGAATCTACTATACAGGAGCTGTTATGTCAACAGTCCAAAAAATTATTTAAATAATTCTAATCTGGGGGGGGAGGGGACAAGATTTTTAAATAGGTAAAGTTGGCAATTGTCAAAGAACCCCTCAGTTCTTGATAATTTTTAATAGTTGTAGAAAGGTAAATAGTTTTATACTTTCATTTAATGACAGTGGGCCGTGCAGTCAAATTTATTCAAGTTATAATCAAAATTATAAATTAATTTTGAGACTTTACTCTAGTAATATTTCTAATTACCATTTACTCGTTATGCTATTTAAAAATTCTAAAAAATTTGAAGCTTTACAGTTTAAAGAAATATATTCCCTCCTTTTACAATGTTGTTTAGAGTGTTATAGAAAGTTTTCTTTTGTTTTCGATATTTTGCTTAAAATTAATTTTACGTCTTGACAGTGCACTTTTTTTATTTGTACAATATTGAAATGGACTTTTTAGAAAGGGACTTGCGACTCCAGTTTTCAAAATTTACTACTTAAAATTGGTGAATAAAAATTAAATTAAAATCAATAAAAAATTTGGAGGGAAAAAGGGGCTTTGAGATTTGCATTATCTCAGGGCCCCTGGTAGGTTTAAAACGGCCATGAATTCTTTTGAAATTAGAAATAATTACATTGTTTGAAATATGGAAAAAAACGCATAGCTAATAAGTAAACATTTCAATAAAGGGGTAGATGTATATTGTTGAAGAGTATTTTACCAGAACTTCATTCAACACTATTTTTAATGACTTTTTGTACATATAAGAACGATCTTTAATGAAATTAAAGTTTCTGAAGAACATATACTACATATATTAATGTAAAACTCCTTTTTCTTAATTTTGTTTTATATTTAACAATAGATTTCGATTATAGTTTAATGAATAGTGCAACTAGAAGAAAATTAAATTTGAATTCAGCTAATATTTCCTACAAATTTTCGCAGGTACAAATGATCAGTTAGCAAAATATTAATATACTTCTGATTTAGTAAGCTGCTTATTTTACGCACATTATACTTAAAATATTTCATACATAAAGTGCAAAGTCGTATAATGAACAAATAATTTATCTTTATCAGAGTACAGATTTTTGAAAAAAAATGTAACAACATTTAAATTAAATCTACGATGATAAACAGAAAAGTTTAAATTTGAATGGCGTTCTACTCTGGAAACTGATTTTTTTAAAACAAATACAAATCCCTCCTTACAAATCCTTCCAATTCCACTAACCTCATTTAATTGTACTTTAAATCTAAGAAATAATTTTTAATTGCCTATATTTAAATAACGAACTTATTGAATTAAATAAACGAATCAAGAAGAAATAAATCAAAAATTAATGAAACGCAAACTCTTTCGTTTAATGCAAAACGTTATATTTATGTAAAGTATGCATTTATATCTGAAATCTAGCAAAAATGATTATTATTTCGAAGTGGGTACACTATTTATATGAGCAGAACTATCTTTCCCCAATGTTTTTATCTTACATTTTTAAATATATACATTGAAAAGCAATCCATCTTTCATAAAAAGCAAGTAGAAATTACTCCTATAGTATTAAAACGCATGAAATTATATTAAATGAACGTATCGTTAAGTATTCGAAATTGTGTCAAACACCAGGCTAACTCTCGCCAAATATGACACTTTTAGATAACGTTTAAGATGTTGTAACCTCTTCTAGAACTGAACCTTCTCAGTAACACAACCGCATTGTAAACGAGACAACTGATTGACAGTTTTATGATTCGTACGCAAATGGTTGTACGCATCTGTCCCACTACCATTGTCACCAGTGTTATTATTTTCAACAATATGTAAAGACATATAATTATTATTATTATGCTAGTTGGTAATAATTTTTCCATTTTGAAATATTTTGTTTTTATCACAATCTATAATTAATTTATATGAACTACAATCTGGAAGTCCTAAAATAATATATGGTAAAGGATTGTCCATAATATATATGATTTTCTTATTTATTTGGCCAATTTTTAATTATACATCACAAATTTGTGTTAATTGGAATGTTCCATAAGCTTGTTTGACTCTAATAGGGTTTACATTTTTTCTGGTCAAGTTGAGTTTTTTACAATATCTGCAGATATAATTGAAAGAGTGGATCCTGTATCAATAACAATATTTACATTACTATGATGCTTATAAACATTGTCCAAGTTAGCTAGATTTGGTAAAGTTGAGATGTGTCCGGAGACTAATAATTGTCATTGTGATGGGCCAGGGACCTCATTAGGAGAATTTTGTCTTGTTCCAGGATTTTGAGAACAGCCAAGGGGGACTTCTGTGCACGAGGAAGTCAAATTATCTGTTATTGGAACATTAGTCATAAATTGGGGTTGATGAAAAGGACATACTTGAGACCAATGATAAGCATTTGGAATACCTTTTTAAGTACAAATTATACATGGCGAAGAGGGTAATCTTTGTTGAAAATGCAAATTATGACTATAATTATTGGGACGTGGCCTTATTGAATTCTGATAATTTTGCCCAAAATTAGTGGGAGCTCGAGGAGTAAAAGAATTTTGAAATCTATAATTAAAATTATGCCTAAGTGTAAAAGGTGCTGGTTGCCTTACTCCGATTCTAGTTTCATTATACCTGCCTGGATTTGGTTCTGAAGATTCTTCCATTTTTAATAGTTTGGTTGTTATTGTAAGCCATTCTGTAGGGGTACAAGGAGCTTTTATGTTTACCAATTGTTTTAGTTGAGTTGGCAGTCCATCAGTAAGACCTTCTAAAATCAGTTGTGGAGTAAGGCCCAACTGTGTGCCACAATTTAATTTTTGATGAAAATAATTAACTAATTCAACTACTTAATTTTATAATCAAATTTCAGTTGTGAAAAGTCAGAAAAGTTAACAATATTGGGTTGAGTAAACTGTTCAGTTAATACACAACATAAATCATCAAAATTTAAACAACTATTTATATGAGTTAAAGCTGACCCTTTTAGAAATTTAGCTATATTTTTAATTTTCCACAAATCAGTTTTGTTATTTTCTAGACAAATTTTATTGAAATATCCAACCATAAATCCATTTTCAGGATCAAAAGGAATTATGGAGGGTTCTATTTGATCATTTTCTTCTTTATTAATTTTATTTTCTGAATTTTGAGGGTCAGGCACATTTGTTTGATCTTGGTCAGTCATTTTTCCAGATCTTAACAACATTAAAGTATTTTCACATAAAAAAACATTATTAATTTATGCATAAAATTTTAAAAATAGACTCGATAAAAGACTAAAAATTCAATATTTTAAATAACACTATAAAATAATTTGAAATAATAATAAAATCAAAATATGAAAATTAAAAGAAAATCAGACAATAAAAATCTTCATCTTCACCCGTTGACCCATGAAGCACGAATCGCCTTTTTAAGAAATCCCAAAAGGTAATTTTGAACACTGATTAACTGGAACTTCCCCATGATGACAAGGAGCATTGGTATTGAGCCGAAGTGTCGGATGATGTCACAGGTTAATGCGGCAGGAGTAACGTTGATGCGGTAACAAAAACGGCAGTAGAATTTCACTGCGTGGTCGGATCTGAAGACACTATGCCACGGGAGGTAACCCAGCAAGAGCCAGCACGGAACCATCTTCAGATTACCGGCGAATCAAGGAGCCGTACCGTAACATCAAATTGCCTCTCATTCCGGGGATTTAATTCTTTTCATTCATTTGAACATTTTTTTCACAGGAAACTATCCTTGTCGACTAAATAATATGTAACATATTTTTGGTTTAAGTAGAATGCAGATTCGAAGCAGTGAAGAGACTTGGTATTTTTAATTCCGTTTTATTCTCTCTCAGGAGGCAAACATGATTATTTACAAAATGGCACGGTGCAGCACAAAAAAAAGAAGGCAAAAAGGGACGAACAAATGATCACTAGTCTTATATAACATAGGATTTCTGGTCAGGCGCCAATTCAATACACGTATGACCTTTGATACCTTTTGAAGGGTACAGAAGATGTCGCTTTCATTTGATACGTAGCATTATTATTTATTACGGCGCATTATTTTTACAGAGGGATTAATTAGACCTGAAAGTGGAATTGGATCAAGAAATAAGAGAATATTTTAGAATGAAGTTACGATGGGCTATAAATTAAGATCAAGTTTTGGAAATTAATTTGGATTAAATTAAGAGTTTAAAATATTATTACATATACATATATATTTAACATCATCACAATGCACAGTGGTATAAATCTAGTAACTAAATCATTGAAAAGTATCATTGCAGAAGATATTAAAAAATATTTTTAAAAATCGCTAAAAAAAATCATGAAAATATAACTGGCTATTTATTTTATTAATTTTTTTAATGATAATATGTTATGATATGATAATATGTTCCGAAAAATTAATTGATTGAAAAATCTTAACATTTCAATTATTTATCAGAAACTCGAACTGAAAATATGAAAAATTCTTTTTTAGTGAATACCTACTACTACTACTATACAAAAAGTAATTAGGTGTTAAATCAGGTTACATAATAACTATATAACTGCTTCTACTGAGTGATTTCAACGCATAGAAGTGTACGTGTTCAAAAGCGACAGAACTTTTCCTTATACATAACATATTCTCAGTTGTACATACTGTTAACAAAAGTGTATTATGAAAATATACTTTATTTTGAAATTTATTCATCATGGTCATAAATGCTATTGTCGTAATACATACATGTTTTAATTCGAGAAGAATAAATTTGCGTTGTTTAAAATGTTTTCAACAAGTGTTTAATTTTTTGAATATATTGGTTTTTTGAAATATGAATGGTTTTTGATTAAAACATTTGAAAAGTGAAAATTTTTTCTTTAACAATTTTTTTTCCTTTTAATTGCAAAATCTTTTATCGCATATCTAACTGCACATTAACATTTATTTCCAAAAAGTAGTCGTTTTTGGCGACCATCTTATTTGCTAGATTATTGATTTTTTTAAAGTTTTAAAAGCTTAAAAAGGAACGTATTTTTAAAAATTTAAATAATTTTGTGATACGATTAAAAAGATCTGAATTTAATTGCATCAATCTGTAATAAATAACTGTGGGTGTAAATTGAAAACTGTATATACTACAAAATAAAGGAGAAAGTGAAAATCCTATTGCGGAGTTATTATTAAAAGAAATCTTTTTTTTTTTTTTTTTTTTTTTTTAAATCTTAATTTCAACATTGGCAAAAGTAGGGAGTTGAAAGTTTTGATTAGTGAGTTTGAATTTAAACATAACATTAAAAACAATGTTACAGATAATGTATTTAATTAAATTTAAAGAAAAAAAATTACAGAAATGAAACCGATATCATTAAAAAGATAATATTTTGAATTTTAGGATAATGTACAAAGCATTTATTGCAAGATAACGAGTTTTGGAAGATGTGATGATCATTTTCAACTGTTAACTCATAGCGACTATTCATCTGGCAACGATTAAGCTTATTTTCATGCTCAATTACACTTTTCATTATTATTTCTTTTACATCTTGTTTTCTCTTATTGAATAAGAGTTTTGGACGACGAACCTAATCCAGAGCATTTCTAATAATCTTTTGCATCTCTATTAATTAATGAAGTATTAAATTAAGCGCAGCTATAAAAATATCCAGTAAAGCAATTGAAGAAATTAAATTTTACTGGCCTACGTTGCTTGGAAACAATTCTTTGACAGTCATTCTTTAAATTAAGCAATCTGAAACATGCATATAACGATTTATTTACAGTTAATGATTGCCATCTAATAAAAAGTAATGACAGCAATTTCTACACTACGTACATTATCGTTATAATATATATAATAATATAGTAAACCGTTTTTCAAAGTATAGTTTAATGTAATACAATTTCCTTGAAGAATTTTTGCATATTAATAGCTGTAAAATATAATTATTTTTAACAAGTAAATGTAAATATACGTATTGTGAAACGTATATTTTCAAAAAAAATATTTCTTCGCCCCCCCTTTTTTTTTCTGTTCTGGACACTGTAAATTTCCATGAAAATTTGGACTATAAATTCCCAAATGATAGAATACGAAGAATCGAAACGTTGAATACAAATGACACATATTTTTTTTTTCCAGAATCAGTGATAATGGAAATCATTCCTTAACATTTTTTATGGAAAAACAGACAATTAAGAAACTTTTAGAATAAAAATGTATTGTATCTTCTTAATATATATCTTTTAGATATAATATATGCAATATCATTCCAATTTTTTTCTGTTTATTAGATTTCTTATTGAAATTATATATTCCCTCCCCAAATCTACACACACTGTAATAGCAATACATTAAAATTGAAAACTTAAATCAGGGGGGGGGGAGGAGTTTCAATAACATATTTTATAGCAATAAACATTTGATCAAAAAATTTTTAATTTAGTTTTTTCTGGTCCCCAAAAAATTTGTATTTTATACATTTAACTTAATATATATGCTACTTTTCTTCTTCCATCATTATTTATAGATAAGATTCGCTGCTGATCTATCTGCATATCAATTTTTGAGTGTTGCTCTTACAAATGAGATTTTTTTCAAATCCATATCTCATGGAGTGTCCCAAGGAAATATTTTTCGTCACAGTAGTTTATTATTCTTTAATATGGCTTTATAAAATTTAATTGCCCCAGAATCGGATCTTCTATCGTCTTGCAATGTTTTGAAAACAGATCCCAAATAGATGGCATAACTGTTCCTCTCAAATGTTCTCAAGATATAATTTGACAGAGTCAGTAGTGTATTGTTACAAGAATCATTGACGTAAGAAAAACATTTTTTCGCTCCTTCGTAATATTTCTTCTAAAAATAAGGCATAAGTTTTAAATATGGCATGATATTTTGTCTCCATTAGACCCCCTAAGACTGACACCTAGGGTATCTATGCATTCCTTACTCCCCAATATTGATACATCACAGTCTTTTGATGTATGCTAGGACATGCATAAGAAATATGATTTAATGTTTACGGCTTTGAACCTCTGGCTTGTAGTATTTACCATTAATATGAAGACCCCATGAACAATAGAAACGTGTAGAGAAGCAGTTTTATATATCTTCTGGATAAAGATTTATTCCTTGAGGTCCTCATCCATTTTATATGGGGACTCTTGTCATTACCGGTCAGTTCACTATCATTTCTTGAACTGTAAAGTTTGTATGTCTAATGCTAACTAAATCCTGTTGAGATTATCGAAATTCGTCAGATTCTTCCTAGCATAGCTTCATCTAAAAATTATATCCTATTTAAAGATCTTAATTCTTCAAGATGCTTAAAGTGCTGTAAAGAAATCAAGACTTCATGCTTGATTCACCATAGTTAACAATGTACTGCAAAAAAGCATTCCAGTGGTCCATAAATAGAGGATTCTTCAATAAATTGTTTTTCCTTTATTACGCATCTTTATTCATAGTCTTCTGTAATTGACCTCAAAATTAGGTAGGGTAAAACTTAGGAAGGAGACAATTGTTGCTTTCAGCTTTAGAAGAATAATTATGAGAAATTCAAAATCTAAATGCACAGAATTCGTCTATTGTGTAAAAGTTGACTCCAAGATATACCATTGTATGATTAACCTCAAGAGTTTTTATAGGTGAGTCATTTATTAATAATAAGAAAGTAGTAGATTGTAAGAAATAGTGCAGGAACAAAATATTGCTTCAGTTTTAGAAGCTTACTTTGCTAAAACTATTTTCATTTCAATCCTAAATCTTTATAATAATTTACGAATCTATACAGACTATTATTTGATTTCTAGTATAAATGTACTTGTCTAGTATAAATGTTCTAGTATAAATGTTTCTAGTATAATGTAGTAAAATACACATAAGCATTCGCAATTAATAACTATCCAAAATAAATGCATTAAAAATAATATTCATCGGATTAAATGTTTACACATAAAAGTGGGGGGAAAAAAAGGTTCATAAACAATTTTTATGTTGCATCTTATAACTATGTAATACTGTAATAATCAAAGTTTTCCAATCCATTAAAAATAATTTAAAAAATGCTACCTTAAAAATTTGATGGATTATATATATATATATATATATATAGAGAGAGAGAGAGAGACTAATATATATATTGTATAACAGATAGCATAATTTTGTAATTTTATAATGAATCAACAACTATATTTTTCTTGTTCACTAAAGTCAATATACTAATGTCACAAATTAAATATATATACCTATGTGTGCACACTTAGTTTACATAAAATTAAAATATAAGATCTATTCAATACCAAATTTTGTAAAGGAAAATGGAATGAAAACTGTAAAAGTAGGTGATAAACAAATGCATTTCAATTATTCTTAAGAAATTTGTTCGTCATTAATTAATAATGTTTTGATATATATAGACAAATCATTAAATAGCCCTAGAATCTAATGGATATTAGCTCTTTTCTTGTTTATTTTGCCAATCTTAGTAAACCAACATGAAAGATTTTTTAAAAAATTAAAATAAAAACAATTATAACTTTTTTATGGCACTAATAAGAAAATATGTAAACATTTGCAACATTTTCCCACTACTGAACAGAATACATTTAAAATAATTAATGATTTTGTATTGTTTAATTTGATTAATCTTATGAAATTTATTTCAAAGGTCATATAAAATAGTATGTTAAATGACTTAAATTTTTGCTTACTCTTATATTTTATTTAGAACCAAATGCATTAAATCCTTTGCTTGATACATAAAATGATTGAAACTGTTACAAGTAATATCAATTTCTTTTAATTAATTCTATTTCATTATAATTCAGATATTTATTCATGCAAGAGCATATATTGATTGAAAGAGTAATGAAGTATGATTATTTGTAAACTTCACCAAAATTAAAATGTCATACCTTAAAATAATTCATTATATTGAAATTAAAGTTATCTACATTTTTTAAAAAATATCTTTAAAAATTTTATTTACAATAAATATTTGTACAAAATTTTCAATGTGTTATTGGAAAGGATAGCAAGTTTTATGCAGTACATCCACCAGAATTGCAACTACCACCATTGCATTGTAAAGATAATTTCTCAATCTAAAAAAAAAGAGAAGGAATTAAAATTGCAAGAAAATGTAATGTATAAATAATAAAAATAAATACTGATTTTTTTTTCTCATATAAAATGAAATCTTATACCACAATTTTTCTACTTTCTAATTGGTGTTCAAATTATATTTCATTGTAATCATCTGTTATAGTACGGCTTATTCAAAATTTATCGATAGTTAAAAATATTAAAATGCTTATTTTACATTAGTGACCAAATAAGTCTATATATATTTTAATTTATCAATTCAGATATTTAATTTTTTTATAGACAGGAAGTTACAGCACAGTAGAAATTTTTACTTGAATAGTTTAAGTAATGCAGTTATCATCAGTATTTATTTATAAATGTTGCAAGAAATATTCTCCATATTTCAAGAGTTCTATGCGCTATTTTTAACAAAACATAAAGAAAAAAGTTTTTAAATTGCAAGACTGTTTGCATATATTTTCATGGCTCTTTAGGTTCTATTAAATTATAAGTAATTCACATCAACTGATTGATTAAATCATGATGAAACTATAAGAAAATACTATAAAAATCATACATTTTCATGTTTTATAAAATATATATTTAGTTTATATTCACTAAAAAAGAAGAATTTTTTTTAATTGCATAATCTTGATTGTATTATGCTTCTCCTCTTGTATTTTTTAAATGAAATCTGTATATATAAATAAATCAAATACCTTGTCTTTGACTTTACTGCTTTTCTTTATGCCAAGCCTAAAGAAAATCAGGATTAAAATCATTATACAAAATACATTTTACCAAACTAAAAATTAATAATAGATTTCAAAATTAAAATTCACTTAATATTTTGAAAAAACAAATATTTATAATGTTTTATTTCTAAATAAACAGTATTAGATTTATTTCTTAAGAGTTTTAATAAGTTATGGCAAAAATACTTTCAAATAATTTGATTTCCTTAGGCATTTCTATACATTATGTTCCTAAATTCATGAAATATCAAATTTCACAACACAGTTTAAATTAACTAAATCTGAACATCTATTTCATAAATACAAATTTTCACAGAATGTCTTTGGTTGTACGCTTAATAATGCAAAAAACAGATAAATCATGCATAAAACATCTTTTTTTCTATAATCTACAAACATATGAATAAAAACTAAACATACTCTGGTACTCCTGTATTTAAACCTTCCAACATAACACATGCTTTACAAATTTCTTGGCTAGATATGTATCCACACTTTTTACACAAGCCTTTAAAAAAAGAGAAATATATGACCATGCATCAGTAAGAAATACACAACTTTCTCGATATTTGACTTTTGTTTAAATGTAAAATATATATGTTATATTATTATTTTATAGAGATTAAACAGTTTATGTTTTTAGGAATCAAATACCATTTTTCAAAAGAAGTGGGAGGGGAATACCAGGCAGATAGATTACTTAAACATAGAATAACACAACTAACCAAATACCTAGAAACATTATAATGCACAGTTCAAGTAGCAACTACTTAACAAATAAGTCGGAGAAGTCACAGGGAAGAAATAGAACACAGTACTACAAGAATTTTTCATTAGAAATATTCGCTAGTAGAAAAAAAATTCATCAATGATAAACAAAAAATGGTGATTAAATTGCGTCTTTTATTTTAGATATTAGGAAAAAAATTTAAGGAATAATTGAAACCTCACATGACCTAGTAAAATGAGCGAATTAAAAAACAACTAGAAATATTTTATACTAAACAGTATTTTTTAAAAAAATTATTTATTTATTTATTTTGCAAAGATAACAGGGTTTCAAAAAAATCTAAACATCAACTATAGATACTTAAGTAAAAAATAATCTCAAAAATATATTAAAAAACTTATTACTATTTAAAAGCCACTACAATCGATAACCTATCCTACTAAAAAATGATGTGTCTGCAAAACAAAAAGATCATTATTTCTTAAGCACTGAACTTTAGTATGAAAGGAGGGAGGTATATTTAAAAATAAGAACTTTGGTTCCTCTCCATTCTATATATAATCAGCCAAATCAGAAATCAGTAACATATAATAATGCCATGTTTATTACTTTTAACAACATCAATAATTTTAAGAAAAATCTTAAAGGAATTCAACAATGTTCTCTTGTATAGTTTTTCCTCCCTTTCTTTTTTTGTGCTAGCAATGGGAGAAACCTAATTGCACATGCCAATTAACACAAACATTTTATAATAATGTTTCATCATTTAAAATTGATGAACAGTAGATATATGATTAATAGTTTTCCAAGAAATACATGGATTAGAGTTCAAAGATAAGAAATTAAATAAATGTAGTAACAAAAGAAAGAAAATATTTCTACTTAAAATTCAAATAATAATTTAGGTTTCCCATTTGAAGTAAATTTCACCTTCAATATTTTATCTTGTAATTATTATCTTCAAGATCATAATTATATAACAGTGAAAAAAAATCCAAAATAATAATTTTGTCAAATTTACCTTGTGGAGGTAGCTTGATTTCCTTCTTTAACCTCATGCATTCACCTGAATGTATAATATCTAAAAATTAAATAAGTAAGTTAGAAAATGGTAATAATTATTTTTTTAAAAAAATTCATAATAATAAAGTATTTAACAATTAAATAATTAAAACAATCCTTAGTAATCAGTCTCAAAAATAAAAATAAAGAAAATATTTCAAAAAAAAGCCAGGATTTTTATTTGATAATTTAAATGAAAATAAATGCATGATTCCATCACTAATAAAACTTCTTAATATTCATCTTATATTATATACTTCTTAATATTCATTTATTTAAGTATAATAACTCATTACACAGTATTTTATAGAAGAGAAATCTGGGTTTACAAAACTAGGGGTTTAAAAAGAAATGTTTCTCATTTCAGAAAGCTCCGATATGTGTTCTATTGGTCCAAATGATATAAAATTTGAACTACAGATAATTTAAATGATACACTTGACATTTATTAAACAGAAAATTTTAATATAAAAAGTCTGCAGATAAGTGATGTTGTAATACACATAAAAACATTTAATATACTTCATGTTCTTTTATGTTCAATAATATAGTTCAATTGCAAAACCATATTTTGCACAGCTGACCGGAATATGCCTGTAGGAAAATCAAGAATATGGTGCCTTCAAATCTGGTGTAGATGCTGGCCTTTGATAGTAAATATTGTTCATCAGGAAAATTACAGAGGGTAATATTTGGTGAATACGGAGGTTATGCTATTAGAAAATGACAGATGATCGGCAATACATTTGTGAATACTGCCTTAGCATTTGCTTGCATGACAATAAATGCGAAGAAGTGTGCCGTCCTGCAAGAAATAAATGTCCCAAAGGCATCTACAATGTTGAAGTCTATTTATATCAAGATATATTGTTCAGTAATGGAAAAGCAGTTGTTTCTTCAAAAAAAATATATATATATATAACCCAATGAATGATAAAGACGGCCAGAAAAGATACCTTAAGTAGACATAGTGATCCTACCATATTGTCACATTTTCAAAATGCAAGAGTTGTTCTTGGATAGTGTAAGGACTCCTGGCTGTCCAAATTCAACAATTATGGGTGTTCACTTGCCCAGTGAGGCAAACGTGAGCTTTGTTACTCCATATAATATCCCATGGCCAAGTCACATCAACCACTATTCGAGTAAGGAACTTAAGTGTAAAAGATTTATGAACCTCTGAGTCTCCATCCTGCAACAGATGCACAGGTTGAATTTTGTAAGTGGGGAGGGATGTAAAATCCAAAATATTTTTTTAGTATAATACAGCACATACAATACAAAGGGAAACAAATGGAATACTTGCACAATCATGTGATGATGCCTATTGGCTGCAAAGACCATAGTAGCTATATTTTCGACACTAAAAGACAGGATTTGTTTTCATCTATTTGGAAGAATGCAAAGTTGCCCTGCCAATTCAAACTGCTATGTCATTTCTCCATGTGTCTTGCGACGAACACATGGAGACATTGGTCCTCTTTTTATTGCCTACGTACTATGGAATTCTTTATTAGTTGCAATGGAATTCTGTTGATTTTAGTAGAACAATTTTACTAGTAGTGCTTTTTTTTTTTTTTTTTTTTGCAATGTAGACAGGATGTGCAGGGAAGTAGCTACTGCTTGTGCAAAGTCTCTCTTCTTTTCATCCAAATAATGTTTCTCATTTCCAATAAATGTAAATAAATATTATTTGTATATATAAAGTTTAACTACTTAAATACCATGATATCTAATGCCATGATAATTAATATTTCTATTATCTAATACCATCTAATTTTTTCTTTCTTTAATAAATATCGAGTGCATCATTAGAATTATCTATAGTTCATGTTTTACATCATTTAGATCAATTCTAGACCTCTCTGAAGTAAGAAACAAACTTATTTCTTGTTAATCCTGAATTTTCATATAAATCATATTTATAATAAATGGTATAACTGTTAAAACAACAAAATCTATTTTAGAATCACACACACACACAAAAAAAACAGTTTTATAATAAATTTTTGAATTCAAATTCTTTTTAATTAAATAGGTCTTCTGCAAATACTCTTATCACAGATTGTACAACAAATTTGTCAAAGAAATTTATAAAAATTACAATTATGACTTAAATAAAACAATTCAATTAAAATTGTAGTAATTTTCTACATTTCATATAATTCTTATGTGACAATGACTTAAGAAGCAAATATTATATAAGAATACCAAATAAAAATTATTATATTAAAACAGTACTACCTAATATGACAGGTGGAGATATTGTTTCTAAATCCTTTAAGTATGCTCGTACATGCCCACTAAAAATAAATAAATTCAATTAAAATTACATGTGCTAAAATTTTAAGATGAAAGTTTCATTTAAACTTAATTATTTTGGAAATTTTTATACCAAGTTAAACTCAATTTTAATAAAAAGATATTTTAAAAAATCTATTTTAAATGTTTATACATTTTTTGTGTGATAAAAACGTATATATTTGAATGAACAAACATTATGTTTCAAGATATTAATGTGACAAGTAGATAGTAGTGTTAATAATCATAATAGCAAAATTCCACAATTTTTATAAAAGTTAAATTCAATACATAACCAATTGTGCCTGCAATTCAATAAAAATTATGAAAACTGAAAAATACAACTTTAAAAAATAAGATTCTGCAAGATATAATGGTGTCATACAAAATATGTTATAAAAAATATATTAATTCATGAACTTTTATAAAAAGTTTTCATAAATTTCTGTTATCAAATTCATTGAATGATAATAATCCAATTAAAAATACTGTATAAAGTTTTACTTAATAAACATAAAATTAGTTTTACTTAAAACACAGAAATTTAATTTGAAAGGTTGTAAATAAAATAAACCCCTCTAAAACACTAGAAACTTAATTTTAACAATACATGCTCTAAATAAAAAAAATTCCTTACCGATAGGCATTTGGTGAATATATGCATTCAGTTGAGAAATAGTCTAATTCTTTAAAATAAGCATACATAACGATTTCTTTTTCATATGTATATTTAAAAGGCTTAGATCTAGGGATCAAACCTTCAGTATCCTAAAAAAAACATTGTATAATGTTAAGAAACCACACTAAATTAAAAGATAAGTATATTTATAACAAACAAGAATTGCAATTAAAGCAAAAGAATGATTTGCCACAAATAATAATTATAAATAACAAAAAAAGTAATTTTTTCTAAATAAAGATTATAATATCCAGTAATTCTATTACTATACTTACAGTAGTAATACCAGTACATCTTTGAAGTCTTGCTATATCACCTCTGAGAACTAGAATATAATGTCAATCTCATTACACACAATCATCAAAATTTTCAAATTTTAGTAGTTTTTAATATTTATCTAAAAGTGTTTTGACAGAAGTAATACAAATGTTGACTCCCTCCCCCCTCTTCACTCAAAATGTTAAAAATTGAACATTTTAAAGTTTATTAACTGTTCAAACTAACTAAAGAGAGTTTGTGATTCATAGTACAATTATGAAACTAAAAATATAACAAGATTCAACATTTACGAAACTTTTAGGTAATATTTTGATTTGCATTTTATTAGTATTGAATTGATCATGTGTTACACACAAAAAAACATTTTTTAGGAAATTTTAATTTAAATTTTATTTACTCAAAACTTGAACAAAATTCGGGCAATTTTTCTAAAATAACCTAATAAATTTTGTGGCATGAGAATAAATTGTTCATCATCTTAAAATTTATTCAATTAATTTATTTTTCAATGATACCAAATTTTTGCCCATAATTTTTTCAATTTTTAATTATTTTTTTAAAAAAATATTTTAAACATATTTTACAGCAATGCATTTTATTGTTGAAGTGACACTCAAAGCATTTTTACTGTTGCTATTAGTATTTTATCCTGCTTTTTTTCCATTGTAGATGATGATGTAGTATAAAAATTTATTTTTACAAAATAAATAAGTTTCGATTTAAAATATATTTCAAGTATATTTTTCAAAATTTGTTGCAATGATGAAATTTTTTTAAGTGTAATTATTTTTAATCACTGCTGTTCTTTAATGCAATATAATTAATGTTAATAAATATATTTAAATACAAAAATAATTTAATTAAAATAACTTTTAATTAAATAATCTTGGTTTCATCAAGAAATTTTTTGTATTAGCTAAACATTTTCATTTTAAAAATTCAAGCTCCCATTTTAGGTGAGATGAGAGAAAATTAGGGACGTGCAGTCTAAATATACAGAATGATGCAAGACTTTTAAACAGAGGATGAACTTTTCATTTCACAAATGCTTTCTTGTGGCAGACAAAAAGGTAAAGAAGCATAAAATATTTAATTGAAAATTTCAGCAACCATTAATCCCAACAAACCAACTAGCCAGCAAAGGCAGATAGTTATTATAGAGAAAAATTAAGTATTAATTCAAATACATAAATTTTCTAGTATATAAGAATAAAGGTTAAAACTAACACAATTTACATTTGTATTTGTGAGCAATTTATATAAATGATAATAAAGAAGGCTTAAAATTAATGAATGAAATTATTTAAAATTTTTGCTGGCAAGTTTTCCAGATATTCCAAATGTACAGGACACTAAAAATAATGAACCCCAAATTCTAAACTTTCTTCTCATAGTAATTACACAGATTATTGGATTGGCTGATTGAAACTCTGCCAATATTCATCACAAGTAATTAAAAATTATATCATTGTAAAAGTGAGGAAAGAGAAGTAAAAATTCTAAGTAAGCCTATATCTCATTTCAGACAGAACTTTTAGAGCATGTGTGTATGTGTAGCTGGCTTTCAATGGAAAACTATACTTATATTTAGATTAGTTAAAGAGCTTCATTCATAATTACATTTAAGTTCATAATAATCATATTAACAATGAGATTCAATACATTCTTATTCCACCCTATTATTCTTTGGTTTCCTCATGCAAGAGAGAAATAAATTTCTATATATTTCTCTTTGAGCATTAAAAGAATAAAGAAATTTTCAATCTGATTTTTTTTTTTTTTTTTTTTTTTTTGCTATTCATATTTTATAATGATTTTAAAAAAAAAACAACAGAAAATTAGAGTAAATTAACTGTTTGAGTGTAGGGACTTTATTTTCTTAGAATAATTTAATTTCAAGATATAGATTAATTTGATAGGAATCATAATATATATATATATATATATATATATATATATATATATATATATATATATATATATATATATATATATATATATATCCTTTTTTTTTATACAACATAAGTTAAATCAATGCTACAATTTGTTTACTTTTTACTAGTATTTTTATCATAATTGGTGGTTGCCTTAAAGTTTGAAAAGAACATCATATAGATGTCTTTTTATATTAATTGTATAGAATAAACTGCATTAAAAATAAACTAACTCCATTCTTTATTTTATTTTATGATTAATATTGGAAAGCTAGCTTTAAAAAAATACCTAATTTAATGTTTTAAATGTATTGAGACAGATTCTTTTCTCATTTGTTCTTTTCTTCAACATATGTAGTTAATTTTGCATAGTGATCTGATCTAAGTCAAATTTAGGAATTATAAGCTGCAAAAGCCAAATCTCTATTTATTAGATTTTTAAGTTTTTAAAATTGTTTCTACTTAGTTTTGATCAATAAAATACAGATCAATTTCTCATGTTTTGGGGAAATGCAATTGACATTTTTACCTATAATATTTCTGAGCTCTTCACATTCACTGGCATTTTAAAATGCATTTCTTTACGAGTGCAGAAAGGATAAAAATTACATCTAAAAATTTACTAATTAATATTACTCATAACTGTAAGAAAAAATTTAATAAATTCATCTGCCAATAAGAATTTTGATAGCCATTTAGAGTAATGAAATTTAAATTCTTGTAAATTGTCTTTCTATAAGGATAACATTTCGCTGGAAAATCCTTTATTTTGTCTTTTTGACAAGACAGACAAAAAAAAAAAAAAAAAAAACCGTTTTATTAAGTAAAGCATGTTTTCAGGAATATAAATTCTTTTGAGAATGCTTGAAATAAGAAGTCACAAAACATTGTTAAAAGCTCCTATAATATTCTAAAAGTTGATCCTTATTACAAGTACTTTCAATTTTTTTCTTTGAATCAATCTAATTTGAGTACTTTACATAGATTCCAGACCATACAGAACTAAAACCTTAACATCCTTGAGATAATCAATAAAACGATTGTTACCTATATTATCAATTTATTCTATATATAAATACCCCTTAAAGACAATTTCTCAGAGAATGTTTGAATTTATGCATCTTATACTCTTAAAGACAGGCCACATCTGGATTCATAGTTCTTTAAAATAAACAGAACTAAAGTTTCCACCATTGTTTCAGAAAAATTACCAGAGAAGGTAAGACAAAGATTGAAAAGTCTGTGTAAAAATGAGAGAATGGAATGATTATAAGGTTTTATCTGAAACTGTATCAAGATAGAAATCATTGTTTCTTTTTAATTTTGAATAAATTTCAGAAATTGAAAAGCAAAAGTCAGCAAAATAAGAAACATTAAGAGTAAAAATAAACAATTCTTTCAATAATTTATCTGTCCATTTGCAAAGTAAATAGCATTTTGTTATAAAAATATTAAATGTCCCATTCATGAAATAGATAACTATATTAACAAAAACTTTTATCCCCGAAACTTTTGCTTTTTTTTAAATAAAAATAATTCTGCTATTTCTGTTACATTTATAATTAACAGTAATGCTTTCCAGGATTTAAATCTAACTTCAACAAGCTTAATATTAAATCTGCTTTCCTGTTTTCAGATTTAAATTTTAATAATTTAATTTCACAATATAAATTTCCTCTTTGATATTATTATCTTGCTGCAATAATATGTTTTCCCATCCACAAGATTTCTGTAAACCAAAAAGAATACTCCCTTCCCCCCCCCCCCCAAAAAAAAACCTTTAATAAAATGAGAACAATCTAAGAAGTCCTTATAGTGAAGGTATTGATAATATTTTCTAAAAGGGATATATTTTAATATTTTTGAAAAATTTATTGTTAAAAAATAATGTCTGCATTACATTATTATAATTTTTAAAAAATATCCTAGAAGAAGCACTTCAAAAAAGAAAAATGTAAATAGATATTATATTTAATATATAAATATATAACAAATATATAGTATAGAATTTTTTAAAATGTATAAATATTAGATTTATGAGAAATTCATTGCATTATTTATTTATTTATTTATTTTTGAATAATTTGATCCATTTTATGAAAGAAATTGTCCTTAAATGCTTGTAAAAATTTAAAGAAATTAGAAAATTTTTAATACATGTATTGCTAAATTCTTAAGATGTAAATAAAATTAAACAATAGAAACTCATCAAATTATTTCTTACTTCAATTCAACATCCATAACCATGCATATATATTGAAAATGATCTACTCACCATTCATTATCACAGTTTCAGCAATGTCATCCGCATTATGACCTATTAATAAAATTATATATATATGTAATGGTATTTCAAAATTTAATTAATTTCCTAATTTTTAACTTAATTTAGCTCATATTAACTTCATTCAAAAATTTCTCTTATTTCCTGACCCCATTTCACTTTTTCTATTTAATTAATTCAACATGAATTTTAAAATTGCTGAATCAGCGAAAAACTGACACGTTCCCACACTCCGAGTGAAGGGATAAAATATTGCTGATATAAACAAATTCCACTAAAAGATCCCTGTGTTTCCCTTACTTGTGATTGGCATGTGTTAAAAATCCCTATTAAAATCGCACAGTATATACTCACAGGGATAAAATTTTCATGAGCTTTTCCTCATTTTGTGTTGTATTGTTCTGTGTTATGCTAGTCTTCTGCTTGTGCAAAAAAATCATGGTTCCCAGGATGGAAATAAAACAAAGTTAAAAAATTGAAAGAAAGAAATATTAACATGCTTGAGCAAAAAAAGAAAAAGAGAGAGAGAGAAGAAACAAAAGATTTTATCATTGTTATGTTTTGACTTTGAATAAATTAATAATTCTTACACTCATTAATTGCAAGCAATTCATGAATTTCCTTAAAAAGTTAATTACTTTCTTCTCAATAGTTGCTGTAATGCAATGTATTAAAACACTTTTGAACAAACTCTTCACTAAATATATATATATAAATTATATTTTCGAAAAATTATACAAAACTTCCACTTTGAATTAAAACAAAGAACCTAAGAACTAGGAAACTGCAAAACAACAAAAATATATTAACAGCCATTTTTAATAGAGAGACAAATTTGTAATTAATAGAAAATTCCTCTAATCCACAATCATCAACCAAATTGCAATTATTAAAGTTGGTACAAAATTTGTATTTAGTGCTACTAATAAAATGACTTTGAATTTCAAAAATATTAGCAATATCTTTCTTTAACAAAATGAGATCAACATACCAGTGACCAATTTATCTACACCAAGCAATGCAGCACCCCTATCGAGAGCTTGTCTTCTAAAGACACCACAAAATGTGCCTACAAAATTAGAAATATGGGAATAATGTCAAGCAGCAAAATAATGTAAAATATTAGTTACTTATAAAAGCACATAGTTTTTTTTTTTTCACTTAAAGCAACCATAGATTCATTAAAAAAAGTATTTTTAAATATATTATCCACAACAGAAAAGTTAAGATAGCAAACCAACTAAAAATGAAATTTTATTATTTTTGCAGAACTTCTAATGAAATAGGTCTTTTGTTCAACAATCATATAAGCATCTTCCATTAATAATAACCATATTCATAATAATTCATAACCAATGTGACAGAAATTGGCATCATACATTTAGTCACTGTATCAGTATGCTGCATGCAATTAGCATAGTAACAAGTATATATACTGACACAATTTAATTTCATCCCCCCCCCAAAAGCAAATTTTTTATAAGGAGCACAGTTAAGAAATAATAATAATAATAACATGCTGACAAAAATTAAACAACTATATATTAATATACAGATTCTTGATTAATATATAGATTGTATTGGTATTGAAATTTGTAAAAATATTAAACAAAAATTTCTTTACTAAAGAAATTTTAGTAAAAATAATATTTCTTTAATAAATATTTTCTTAATTATTCCACTTAAATCAAAAAGGTACTCAATAATATTTTATAATTAGAAGAATTAAAAGCATATAGAAGTTTATATTTTGAAAATAGACAAAAGCCTATTTTTAGAAATTTCAAATATTTGTGACTTGTATTACACGAGCTATAATATAATTTATAGAAATATAAATTATTCTATAAACAAAGCAAAATAATTGGATATGTGTTATCTACCATTAATTAATATTTATATTCCTAAAAGTAGAATTTCTTAAATGCACAATGAAAACTTTATACTTGTGTGTCAGAATTATGAAATTAAATAGCTAAAGCAGACTGCTTGATATGAATTAAAATATTCAGGATAAGAAAAATTCTTGTTTTATAAAAAATTTTAAAGCATTAAAAATAAAACATAGAAATCTGATTCGAATATAACAAACTAGATTCCCAAACAGCATGATAGATAACTTGAAAGTTGATAAAGTATTCAATTATTAAGTAATTGATAAAAGATCTTAATATAAACTCTCCTGAAATCATTTAAATATACAGAATATTTTATAATGAGAAAGAATGAAATTCAAAAAGGTACACAGAATTGGTTATAAGTAAGATCAGAAACTCATGCTATTACAAACAAATATTTATAAAAGATTGCAGTATTAGGTGAAATATTAAAACTGCAATTCAAACATATAGGTGGTATATACAGAAAAATTAAAAGATTTATTTTATTTTTTTTTGCAATCTTACACCTTTTATTCAAATGATTACTTCCATTTGAAAAGATAAAAACATATCACCTGCAATTAACAATTAATTCACATATCAAATGTAGCATGATATATCAAAAGGCCAGAAAATTTTTATAACAATTGTTAAAACATAAACTTTAATTCTAGACTTTGACTAATGTTTAATTTATGCAATTCAAACAAAAGGATATGAGAGAACATAATCCCAAATTTAGATTACTACGGATATCAGTAAAATATGTAAAATGTCTTGTTGCAAAAAAAAAAAAAAAAAAAAATGTGTATATCAAATTCAAAATAACTTACAATTGTTTTTTAAACCAACTTCTTTCACAATTTTATCCATAGTCCAATTATATAGATCCTAGAAAAAAAAATATTATTATTTACAACAAAAGTAATAATTTATTATTAGTTTACAATACAAATATCATAAAAGTAAATAAAGAAGAAAAAATACAGATTTTAATATACAAAATGATGGCTTTATCCAAATCCATACCTTTCAGCCTATAGATGAAATATCCATTTATAAAAATTAAATTGAATTACTTCTTCTATTTATTAATAGCTATGAGAATATTGATAATTTGTCACACATCCTTCAAGATTAAATGAGATAAATTCAAATTTTTTATCACTTTCTAAATTAATTCTCTAATGCAAATTAGAAATAAAAAAGAAAGCATATAATTTTACTGCATTTAAATTGTTCAATAGTAAGAATGAAAAGAAAAAAAATCTCACACGTTTAAATACATGATTGTTTTGGTAGTGGCTTTGATTCCAAGAAGTAAGAATATTTGATTAATTACAAATTAATAAGGAATTATTTTTAATGAAATTAATTCCACAAAATGAACAAAAAAAATCTTAGCAACTCATGAAAAACAGTATTAGAAAGTAATTTAATACTATTTAGTAAGTATAATAAAACTTTAAACTTAATATAGCATTCAAGAAAACTCATTCAAACACAATAAAGTAGACTAATTTGCTTTAAATATGCCAATAATACAGAAAATATACTGAAAATAGTTCCTTGATATTTCTTAGCAATAGGAATGAATGTGTGTTTACATGTCATTTGACCGAGAGCTATCGAACTTGGCATAATATATGTACGTTTGAGAATGAAAGAAGCATCGTGAAGAGTTTTTAAAAAATTATGCAAGAATTTGACATTTTCCATGATAACATCAGAAAATATTAAAGTACAAAAATAATTTTTACATTATTTTAAAAAATATTTCATAAATTAAACATTTTAGAATAATACATTTCATAGCTGAAATAAAATTCAAATCAATTTCATTCTACCTACTAATATTTCATCAAGTCTTTTGTTTTTCTCATGTTGATGATCAAGATATAAAAATTTGGCTTGTTTTCCATATAGAATAGGTTTTAGCATAAAACATCTTTTAAATAGTTTTTTAATATTTTGTTTGACTTACAATTAATTAATTAAATAAATAATATTAAATTAAAAATCAGGTATTGTTATGGCACACATACAATAAATATGCCATACATTTTCAATTGAAGATAAAAGCACTTTGAAAAGTATCAAATAATATATGAATTTTAATTTTTAAATGACTGTTGTACTAGTAAGCAATATTTCAAAATCTATTCATTATATATACATAAAAACATTCCAAAAGTATAGCAAAAGCGATACGTCACTTTATATATCATGCACATAAAATGAATATTAGCATGACTGATAAAATAGTTTGATTATTTCAAATAGGAAATCGGGAAAAAGCTGTCAATACCACTTGAATTTTTCAGTAATGCTGGTAAGCAACCCAGCAACAATGATGGTGTGAAGTTCAACATATTAGATAAAGATAGAGTGAACCAAGACAATGAATTGAGCTGCATACTTTATTAAAATGCCAAATACCAACATTTGAAGATATGAACCAAAAGTTTCTATGTACATGACAACCTATATGGAATCAAAGTATCTAATTTTCTGATATGTTTGTACTGCTTTCACATTGTTATTAAAAATACAGTTATTGGAATTATGAGTAAAAGTAAATTTTTAAAAATAAATTTGAAATAAAAACACACATACCTCATATGACAAAATTTTCAGAGGAATACCATAATCTTTTTCATTTCTTTTTACAGACTAAACAAAGAAAAAAAAATGAATTAAAATCAGGCATACTTGTCCAATTTGAAAAATTTTTTCTAAGGAATACTTCAGGCACTATTTTTTAAAAGTCACTATGCAAGTGTTTAGAATTTTACAAAAATTAAATATAAATTAATATATAAAAATTACATATTTAAAAAAAAAAAATGAGAATTTGAAAAATAAAAACAATTCTTAACAAGCAATAAAAACAAAACAATTATATTCTTTAAAGAAAAAAAAATATATATGAAAAATGGTTATAAATATGCATGGATGGTAATCTATAATTTGGTCAAAATATTTGATTTTTAATCATATGGCCACATAATTTTACATATAAAAATGTAGACAGAAAATTAGGCAAATAGAAAGTACAATGTACAGAATGGTGCAAGGCTTTTAAAATAATCTAAATTTTATCACCATCAAAATTTGAAATTTAAAAGTATTTAAGAAATAAGAGAAAGCGTGGTGAACCAGCTGGTCACCAAGAAAAAAAAAAGTAGCATACAAAATTATTACTCAAATTAAATTTTAAAAATGAGTTTACATGTTTTGGTTTTGAAATATATCTGTTGTAAAAGAGATACATAAAGGCATAGTATTAATTAATTAATAAAAGAAATGTTTAATAAATAAAATATTACTTCCAAAGAATCGTCTCTGTATCCAGTAATACCTTCATCAATTGATAAAAGTACAAGTTTCAAACCATAATCATAACGATCATTTAAAGTCTTCATAACATATGCTAAAACTGTTGAATCTAAATGTGGAAGAAATAATAATAACAAAACATGATCAGAAATTAAATCATGTATACTAACTATGATAAAACAAAAGAAAACTATCTAAATTTGTAAATATTTAGTTAAAACTTTCATATACGCAAGTAAATAAGAAAATAACATATTAACTCATGCAGATAAAAAATATTGAATAGCAAGATATACTTTACTATAAATTTTAAAAGTCATGTAAAGAATGTTTCTATGATAAAAGAACTCAAACAATCATCATCAAAAAACATCACTCAAAATGATTTTTAATTTGTGAGATACAAAGTTTAATGAAAAAAAAAATCACTCTGATAAAGCATTAAATAAATGATGTATTAAGGTTTTCAGTCAAAATGCCAAGTTTTGTTTAAATGCACTTTGAAACGGAGAGAAAGAAAAAAAAAAGAAAAAAACAATTCTTTACTAAAAAAAGATTTAGACTAAATCAGAGACATAATAATTGAATTTAAAAAAAATTAATCTAATTAATTAATTAAAATTAATTTTCCATTGGTTGTTGCCTTTTTCATCCATAATTACAGAAATATTAGATTAAGTCATCATATGTATTTTTTCATATTACATTATGTTTGTTTATTGGGCAATAGAATCAATGGATAAAAATCATTGAATTTATATTAAAATCTTATGTAGAAAATTGATTAAAAATTTTACACTAAGACCTAAGAGCAGATTAATCAAATTACAAAAAGTCATCGTTTGTGAGGTTTGCAAGATTTGAATCTCGATTAATTTATGAATAGCTAGCATTAATTGTTCCATGAAAATATTAATACCATCAACATTGTAAAAGACTAATGTCATTATTTTTAAATCTAAATATAAATAAGAGTTATAATAAGAGTTAAAAAAAAAGATTAATTAAGAAAAAAGATAATTTAAGAAAAAAAAATTAAAGATTCATTAAAAAATTATTATATGTTTTAATCTATAATTTTTTCTAAAATATGTAATAAAATTACTTTCTTATAAGCAAGGCAATAATTATCTTCATGTAATGATACATAGTAGAATGACACTAATATATTTGGCACCTGTTCCTCTAATAGAAAAATACAATAAAGGGCATACACACACAAAAATATAACACTTTTCAAAAACATTCTACCAGATAAAAGAATTGATATTCACTATAAAATGGTTAAGAATAAATATAGTACTATAAATTACCTTTTCCACCAGATGCTGCTATTGCTACATATTCTCCTCTTTTAAATAAATTCCCTCGCGTGATTGTTTCATGAACTTCCGTCTCAAATACATCAAAGAAACAGGTTTTACAGACAGCATGTCCCTAAAGAAATTGATTTTACAGAATATAAATCAAAATAATATATATATATATATATTACAAATTTTCAAAGCTAGCTATCAATGAAAATACTTATTTCAAAACAATAACTTGTATATTAATTAAAATGCACCTATATTAAGAATCCGATTATTTTACTAAAAATTCTTTCTTAATATTAAGTATCTACTTACCTTCTACTGACCATAAAAAATTTATCAAATATTGCTCATGCCAAGAATTTTTGTAAATCTGAAACAAAATCTAAAATTTAAATTTCAAACTTACTGTTTTCGGACGTTTCACAGTAGCGGGATTTTTTCTGCATTTAGAACACGTTATAGGCATATTTAATTACAAGAAAATAGATTGAAATAAAACAATTTTACTTTTTTTAATACAATAAAATTCTGTTAACTTAAAATTCTCATTTGTGAGCTAAAAGCACGTTACATAAATGTAAATAAATATATTTCTGTTACAGTCATAGTTAAATTCTGAAATCTGTTGCATAATCATGTCAATTAGTTAAACTAAATTAGTAGTTACTTAGTATCATATTGCAAGTATGAAAATAGCTATATTTACCAATTTTTAAATATTTCCACTAATAAATTAAGAAGATGATTTTCTCTTAGCAATTCAATATTAGAAATTATAATTTATAAAATTTTGCGAGCTGTGATAGGAAGCACAACAACACATCAATGACGTATGTTTTGTTTATTTAACACAGGGCTGCCGGCATCTGATACAATTTGTTTAATGTGCAGAAAGTATATTATTATTAAAAAAAATTTTAAGTATGATCTCATAAAATACTGATCTTCTTACGACATGGACGGATCTAGCAATCTTAATGCAGATTTGTCTGAATGTTTTGAATTACAGTTATCTGAAGTTGAGTTGTTAAATAGCATGTATCCGAATGCCAGTGAATTTAGCATCACACTTCCATCTGTTTTGGCTGATATGAAACTATATATTGGTGGAAGACACCATATATTACCTCTTGAACTCGATTTTACTTTAAACTTGGATGTACCTGAACGTAATGTGAGTATATCCTTATTATTTGTCAAACTGAATATAGATTTTTATAAAAAGTTATAAGTTATCTCTCTTCTAATATATTTTATGGATCATGATTGAGCCATTTGAAAACAATGAAACTAGAAAGTTTAACATTGAATGTGTTTTATAAATCTACATACTATATGTGTTTAGGCATATTCCATTATAATTTTTACTGATTTACGAAAAAATTGTATCATGAATTTAAAATATAGAAATTTTTTGAAAATATAATTTTGTAACATGTTTTTATCCAGTTCAGTTTCATATATAGATTTTCTTTATATCTTTTTAATGTGTTGAAAATACTCCATGGTTAAAATAAGTAATTACTCATAAAATAAGTAATTACTCATTTGCTGATTATAATTTGAATTAAGTGATATTTTATTTACTCACGAATAATTATTTTAATGTTAATTATCTATTGCATATTTTAATGATCGATTTCATGTTACTTATTAAAATAATTCAATTGCTTATAAAGTACTTTATTTTATAAACATATTTTAACGTAAAATTAAATAACTAAATGTTTTTTTGTTTTTGTTTTTTACAGGCAAAACTTGAACTTAATGTAGCCTTACCCCATGAATATCCTATGTTGAAACCACACGTAACTGCTCGATCTATTGGACTCAATCGTCATCAGCAGAAAGAACTCAATGATGCGCTTTATGAATACATCAAAACTTTAGAGGCTGGTGAATTGTGTGTTTTGTCAGTAATCACATGGCTTTCTGAAAATGCTCCAAACTATTTTTCACTACAATCTGTTAATAAAGCTACAGAAGACATACATCCTAATGATGGCTCTAAAAATGTGCTTTGTAGGTTATGGATTTACAGCCACCACATATTTAGTAAGTTTAAGAGAAGAGACATCCTAGATAGTGCTCAAGATTTGAAATTGACTGGTTTTTCACTCCCAGGAAAGCCAGGATTCATCTGTGTTGAGGGAACTAAAAAAGACTGTAGTGAATTTCATCAACAATTGAAAAAAATGAGCTGGAAAAAATTATCTCTAGTAAAAGAGGAAATTGCTGAATCAAGTGCATCTAGTCCACAAACATTTAGAAAGTTCCAAGATTTTCAAGAAATTAGTTTTCAAGTCAGAAGAGGACCTGCTAAAGAATATCATATGGATATGGGACAGTTTTTGAAATACCTTGAAGATCATAACTGTGCATATGCTTTCCATGATTTATTTGGAATAGAAGGGCACACAGCTAGTGATAAATAGTGATTATTTATTTTATATTTTGTTTTGATAAGAGCATGCACAATAGTTCTTTTTTTATTAACTAAACAGCAACCAAAATGTTTTCCGAACTTGCTAAATACAGCAACTTTATACCATGAGCTGCTTACTATGACCATCTTAAAGCTGCTGTATTTGGCACACATTTTGCTTTTGATATACTGATGGAAAAGCGCTTCACATTTTTAACTTTATGAATGTAATTGAAGATGGGAATTTTATTTTACTTGCCTTTGATAAGTATTATTTCTTTTGTAATAAATCATGTTTTTACTTTTACTCTAAACACAACTGATGAATAATTTTTTTTAAGTCAGGGGTGTGCTTTTTCCGTGGATATCTCCACCTTTTTTAGATTTCTTATCTTTTTCCATGGAAATTTTTTTGATTCAAATTTTTACTCAAAAATTTCTTCCACACAAAACAGCTTATTGGACCAAAGTGACTGATGCTCAGAAGTAACTATGAAACATCGATTAAGTCATGCCACCTGTAAAAAAACAAAACACCTGAAATATGTCGCAACAATGCATTGGCCATTAAAAAATGTTTGCTAAAATACGCTACTGAGGTACTTTTAAGATAAAATAATGGCTAACCTTTCGTATTTGATATCCTGTATATATATATGTATGTATATATATTTAAATTTGTCATAACCATGTATTTATTAAATGTCTTTGAAAAAACATGTGCTAATGATTTCTAATATTTTAATATTATATATTAAACTGACTGAAATATTTTAAAATAAATATAAAAGCCAATTGGACTGCAATTTTTATATGTGCATTGACTATTTAATTCATACTTTTTTGCATGTCTTCGTGCATTGTTTTGTATCACATTTTTGGATTACTTTTTTACCTTTTCATCAATCACGTCCTTGTTACATACATTTTTAATCGGTGTTTGTAAGCTTTTCTATTGGAAATAAATTCTCTATACTCCAAATTGGATTTATTAATTAAAAATTAATTTCCATTTATAAAGTCATAATTCTGCAGCCATGTTAATTTTTGAATATCACAGTATTGAATATTGCTGCTAGTTCCCATCCAGTTTTGTCTTTGATTGAAAAATTACGACATTGTGCATATGGGAATTAACCAATTGCACTTAGAAAAGTAATTTAATATACAATTATTTACAGAATATAAAAGTTCATTACAGCTCTTAAAACATATTTAATTTTTCCATTTTTAAAAAAAATAATTTTACAGGCTTTTTAGCTCTTTTCAAAATGTATTATTTTACTGTTGATATCCAGAAACATCAAAATGATGGATACTCAGAAGAGATTTCCTTGAGTAATAGGAACCTTTTATTTTTGATTTAAAATGTCACTCTATCATTATCTGGGGGATGAACTCTATGAAAAATTCTAATAATTATTTAACAGAATTACTATAGCAATAAGATATTTAACCAATGACGTACTTAAGTAATCTTCTCTTCACTTTACTAATCAAAAATTTTATGCAAAACTTTAAATTCTATATATGATCAGAATACTATAAAAGTTTTTAAGAATTTATTATTAAAGTATGATAATGAATTTAGAATGTTCGAATTTCTATTTTCATTAAGTCCATTACAAAAGTATAGATTGCTTACTATTAAATTTTATACATGGGCTACCAAAAACAAAAAATTAAGAACCTTGGCTTTTTTAACTTTCAAAGCCTTAATTTTTTTTAATTATTATTTTCTCCATATAAAATCAAATTATTTTAATCACTGCTTTTATGCCATTATATTATGTACAAGATATTTATTGTAATATCAATTTATATATGTTTTCAGTTTTTAGAGTTTCTATAGTAGTTTATTATAAATGATAGCTTTTTCTATATTTTAAGTATTCTAAAAATCAGATTTGTTATATGTCAATATCTATCAAATTATAGTGTTATAGATTTCACTAAATATGTCAATTAAATTGTACTATTAATTACATTTATCAATTGCATAAATAACATTTATTGTTTAATAATTGCACTGTATTGATAAATAACTACAATAGATTTACTGGTTGTTATAATATATTTATAGGAACTTGGTTTTATTTTGTCTGAAATTTTAAATGGCCTTATTCTGCATTATACTAATACTAAATATAAGTGCTTTGCTTCATTCAATTTAATTATACCGACACTTTCATCTGAAAAAGCAGTGCGAGTGATCTCCCCAAATCTTTTTCGCTTACTTTCTAATAAATTTGTCATGCCAGAGAACGCCGTTCATAACATTGACGTACGGTTGTTACTAAATATTATCTTTTGGCTTGAATTTAACATTTTTGCTGCATCTATCGTATAATCCTTGGCTAGTTTTTTTGGCGATCGATGATATAATGCCGCATTGCAAGAAGTATGATTGGACAGGCACACACATAAATTGCAGGAGAGTTTAGAACAATTATTCTAGATTTTACACTTTTATATTTCTCTTTTATGTTGCTACCGTTGTCGTATGCCTGACACTACAATCCATAATATCTAAATCAAGCTCACTTAATATTTCCCAATAGAGCTTTTTCTAGTCCTTCTCCAGTCACACTAGTTACTTCAAGAAAACCTATAAATGATTCATTTATACTTAATCTTGTCTCTTCAAAATTTACATGCCTAATAAAGACTGAAGTTTATTTTTTATTAGAAATAACAGGATTAGAATCCATTTGA
Source organism: Argiope bruennichi (assembly GCF_947563725.1). Taxonomy (NCBI): domain Eukaryota; kingdom Metazoa; phylum Arthropoda; class Arachnida; order Araneae; family Araneidae; genus Argiope; species Argiope bruennichi. The sequence goes on from NC_079154.1 coordinate 68,075,464, forward strand.
ATACTGTAATACGTAGCTGCATTTGCATTGTCTTTCATTTTGCTGAGAACTTCATTAACTAAGGTAGGAACAATTTGTCCTTATAATGTACGAGCTAAATCATTGACAATTCTGTTTTTGGAATTTATTATGTTTATATGATCCATAAGCACAGAGTCGTATTTACTTAGCAATTCGATTACACTTAAAAAATTTCCATTATTAGGCGTTCCTATTATTTTGCGAGTTCCACGATTATTACACGCTAAAAATGGAATTATATCTACAATTGTTTAAAATACTAATTTAAGTCGTGCCATTTCCTTACATTTATTAATTTGGATTTGTTTTATCTATAGCCGAACATAAATTTGGTCGTTATAGTAATTCTTTCCAAGCAACAAACGAATTAAAATGACAACTAGAACGCTCATGATCTTGGACTACATTTGACAGCTTTCTACAGTTATTATAGCCACCTATAAATCGTGTAGTTTGGTCATTTTCTCTTCTTTTGGAAAACGGTACACAACAAAAACAAAATACGGCGTCTTTGAATAAATTAACCAGCTGCGAAGTTGAGTTTCGCCATTTGGCGTTTTTTTTATAGTACGTAGTGGAAAATGATCTACCTTCAGTACTCCTTTGTGTTGCACAGGTCCGATTTTAACACAAAATATTCTAACTTTATCAGTTATACTTGGCCATAAACCAGGATCATTTATATTCTCTTGATCATATTTATTATCATTTTCGTCATTATTTTCTGATTCGATCATATTTCTATAAATACACTGTTCTTCTGCAAATTTAAGCGTTTCAACATTTTCATTGCAACACTGTACTTTGAGAGGAACTTTCTTCCCCAGTTGAAGTTTGAATTGTAACTTCTGAAGTCTAAGCAATTTCATTGCCAGAATTACTTCGTAACCAAGATCTACTTGCGACTTCTTGAAATTTAGATTTTCTGATAATTCTTTTTTTTGTCATCCAGAGGGATATTTCCTTATCATGGGCATTTTTATATCTAACTGTTTATGGTCTAAGTGGTTTATAGAATGAATTATCAAATTACAATATGCTATTATCTAGTAGGCGAGGTAAGCGACTGTAGATCTACTTGCCTTATATTAAAAATATTTTGCACACTTGCGCTAGACTATAATATATACTGTAAACTTCGTATATTTTCAAATCCGCCGATTGCTACATTTAAACTTCGTTTTACTTTTTGTTTGAAACACCTTAATATAAACAAACATACACAGATGCACGTATAAAAATATTACGTTAGATATAGAAAAAGTAGATAGCTGATGATTTACAAGTCCATTTGAACCCAGCCTCGACTTCTAGAGGCCGGGCACGCCGCTCTGTCTTCACATGCATGAAGAGGATTTCCTTATTAATAAATGAGTCCCTCCCCCTTTTTATGGATATCACTGCGATCTTTGCCTAATGAAGGTGTCAGTCGACGCTCATCCAACCATGTGGAAAGATACTTGTAGACTTGGTATGTGTAAAATTGTTCAGAACACGATTTTAATTCTTGATCACGGTGCCCCCTCCCATCCCTCCAGATGACTGGCCCTGCACCACAGACTTATTTATCACAGTACAAGGTGTAGCCTATGTTGAGAGTAGATTCCTTCTGCATCGTGTTATTTGGAAGCGATTGCAGTGTGTTACAACTCACCCCGTTCCATAGAAATAGCATTTAACAAAAGCAAACAAATTTTTTGAAAAACTAATTTATCTTAAAATTTATGAAACGTTTTTTTTTTTGCATTATCTAGCTAAAACCGAACATACGCTCACAGTGTCCTGTTATACCCTTCTGTTGAATACTAACTAATGCAATAGAGTTCGACCATAAGAATCGCATTTAACAAAAATTCCGATTTAAAACCTACACAAAGTAGATGTTACAAAATGACCCCAGATTCCCTCCTGCGCATGCAATGCCTAGCGCATCTAAGTACTGGATACAGTTTCACTGATCTGATGATAGCGGTTATGTTTTAGAGCAACTGCTCATGAAACAAGTTGTAGCTAAGGGATAATTAAAACGAGTGCCTTTCACTTAATATATATAGGGTGTGGGACGCCATTTAATTATCACCAGCTAATTGAAGAAATGCATTGCACCATTTGAGAAAAACTTTGATCTCCGTCATATTCACAACAATATCTATAAAATAAGCGATGTTTGTTAAACTTATCCTTTTTAATGAAACACTTTCGGATTATGAACGATAATGCCCAAGCAGGAAGTATTACGCAGGGCAAAACTCGCGATAGTACTGAACGAAGTTAAAAGCGATATCTTTTCTTGTGTTTTTTCCCCCTCAAGTAATCCTGAAAGCAGAATAGGTACATGAAGTATCGGATGAATGTTCGAAATTATGGATTTCCAGTGCCAGCATAGGCCAATTTAAAAGGCTTTCTGCAGGCGAAAAAAAAAAAAAAAAATCTATCGGTTTACTGAATATCTAGATATTCTTTGCAAGTATATGGAATGCAAGTTAGTCTTATTGACACAAGAATCTTATTTCCTTATTATAACCCTGTATATTATATTAGGTTCACTAAACAAATTCTATATTGACATATGGATAAATCAACCTGATTAAGCACAAATCAAATTCATTATTGCAGTAAAATAGTCGAAATAAATTCGTATTGCAGAAAAAATTTTAAAGCTACAGCTCTCAAAAATGACAGGAGGCCAAAGTATTAACTTTAAATCGTTTTATTTCTGTACAAAAAGTTAAGAACTGTGAAAAACGGTTAAGAAAATTGTGAACAAGTAAAATACTTCGCCAGCAAAGATTAAGAACTGTAGTAATAAGGAATATCCGACATCAATCGCAGGTAGCTGAAAGGAAAAAAGAAATAAGCATTTATGCAAGATCAAATTTTATAGCATGGTTTAAAATTAACAATCATTTTGAAATCGTAGCGATAATCTTTTAATTTTTTTTCGCAATGCTAAATTTTAAATATTCAGAATGCACAGAGACACATATCGGATCTAATGTTTTATCTATAAAAGCACTTATTTCACAATTAATAGTGATCTCGTTATCCCGAGTACACCCTTTCTTTTTTTAAAAAATTAAGTTTTATCAGTAAGTTCACTACTATAATAGAAACGCGCTTCTTCCAAATTTTGTATGGTACTTTAAGATCTCATCTGCATACAGAAAGAATATTCGAGTTCAAATTTGTCAGTAGGTACAGACTGAATTTATGAATTTTTAAGATCAGGTATGCATCAGTAGACCTAATCTGAATTCCTAGGCCTTCAACTAAAAATTAGACAGGAAAAAAAAAAAAAAAAAACAACGATTTAATTTTACATCTCTACCCATTTTGATAAAGCATGCCTTTTGCAAGTAAAAATTTGTCAAAGTTATATATTTTTAGTGAAGTATAAGGTCATTCTGAAAATTTAATATTCATCTTCTCGATCATTTAAAATGGCCGGTTTAAGCATGATCGAGTCAAAAAGCTTTGAGAGTTAGTTTCCAAAAGATAATTCCGAAAGACTCACCAGTGTGAATTTGACGAGAAATACGAATAGTGTACGCAAAACTTCAGTGATGAATACAGTTCTTCAGGTGACTTAACAGCAGCATTAAGCTGAATAAGAAATATGGATCGATTTAGGTAAACATAAAACATTCCCCGTGTTTGGTAAAAGCATTTAGTATACAACAGAGCACTCTTTAATATGTAGCCTTCCATTATATTTAATAAAGTTAGCATAAAAATTTTTTAATTGGTTCAGTAAGTACCATGAAGTTTATACACACATTACTACCACACATTTATGTTCCAGTTTTAACAGTTTCCTGGTCACAGAGTTTTCAGATCATTTGTCTAAAAAAGGGGTTTTTCCCACGATTAACGCCTTTTCTCCGTTTAATATGCCTCAACGATATCTGGTGTGTCGGAAAGTGTGAACGGAATTAATGTGCACTCTGTATTAATAAACAGAAATACAATACAAATGATTCAGAAAAATACCATGGGATTAGAGAATGCAATTTACCGGAGATATCCAAAGACGGATTCGTTTCTCCGTGAAAGGCCAACGAGTTAACGTTATACCTTCGAATGAACATGCGTGCTTTTAGATTGAATGAGGACGTCAGTATTCGTTACTTTTACAAATACCCAAATTTAATAGTCTTTATTTTTTTTCTATCTCCGAGGAAGAGCTGCTAATCAATTCTACTTTCAAAAGAAGGTTGAATTTTTTTACCATTATATTTGGAATTCTATAATAAATCATTTTAATGTTGAAATAACTCGATGCTAATATTTAGGATTTTCATAAGTATTGGTTTCTTTCCATTTTCTTCAAGTTTCGGAAGTTATCACCTAGTGTTTTTGCACATATTTCCCAAGTATCACATCAGTCTCTCGCCAAAAAATCTGGAAGGCTAGTATTAATAGCCATCGCCAATACTGTCAAAGACGCAAAACTCGGGTTTTTTCTTTTAAATTTTGAAACTTGAAATTTGTAGTACAACTCACTTAATCATATTACCAAGTTACAGATGTCTATAGATTAAAGTCGCATTCATGCAGTTATTAATTTATAATTTCAGATATCGGCCATAATTCAGCAATTCTTTACGCCTTAACCTTTCTAAATGAAAAGCTTTAACATATACACCGATGCCCCCCCCCCACACTCTTTAATACGCATAGAAATTAGAAGCAATGCCAACTATAAAACACAGGTTTTAAAGTCAAAGTCAATTTCATATAATAGAAAAGTAATCGTCGAATAAAACGGCTCATCCAATAAATGTAGCTTAAAGAAGTATCAAGTTAAAATTCTATATGCAACTTATATTTTACAAATTTTCTACAATTAAAGACACTTGACGTATGAAACGATTAAGACTCGTAAGCGTTTTACTTATCAACATCCTAAAGAAAAGGAAATAAGCGTGGTTAAAACTTCGGGTGCAAGTGTTGACAGATAACGCAATTTTTCGAATTTCATTGCGAAATAGTGTATTTACATAGAAATTCTAGGTATATTTCGAGTAGTTAATGAGTAAATCTATGAATGTATACGAAAAACACACTGCAAAACTTACTCTAGTTTCTTTTCCGTCAGCTTGAAAAGGCACTTATTTATACAAGTTTTCATTTCTAAAATCTCTTCGTTGCACGATTCACTCACATCTGCACCTGCTGCATCGGCCCTCATAAAGCAAGACACCAATTTCTTTTCTTCCTCTTTACACATACCTTTCACGAGACAGTAATAAATATCGTGGTTTCTTTGGTCAGCGTCGTCGGTCAAGAAAAGGTCAGCAAATCTTTCTCGCAGCTTATTCAGAACATTCTGTTGGACCTGAGCGGCGGCACTTTCGTCCAGCTTAGTAGTGGAGGGGCCAGATAATTCCTCTCGTGCAGCTGCGAACTCCTTTTTCTGAGATTCAGATGCCATTACTGAATGAGTATTTGCTAAACTGGACTGACGACCTTTTCAAGTGAATTTCAGTTACTTATATATATTTACTCAAAAATTTAAGACAGTCATTATATTAAGATTCAGAGAAAGAATTGCCATTGCATGATATCTTATTTTATTCACACTGTGCTATATGAAGTTTATATGGAGATATGACATATTCAATAAGCATTAGTATTTAAAAAAAACTGTTTTTAGTCTGGTATAAAAAAATCATATCTTAAATTCATCACCTCTAAATTTACAGGAGAATGTTATTAAGTCATATTGTTTACATCTTTTTATAGTTGCTATGAGACCACAATGACCTGGTGAAATAGTCTCAACCCTGGAATCAGAGAGTTAGGGTTCGAAAGCCGCTTCTGTTCTGCAAGTTGACTTGGGCATATTAAAACCATGGATGTCAAATGTCTTCTTGCTAAGGTGGTGAGGAAGTTTGCAGAAAGATACTGACTCGATATACCCTCACCAAGTCAATTCCAAAGCAGCCCTTATATGTCTTCAAAACAGGAAATTAATCTAACAAAATTATTTCTGCGTAGGTGAAATCACGATTATAGTCTTCTAAAGTATATAATGCGTTGGACTATACTCATGTGATAAAAATGGATCCAAAGATATATTGGTAAGAGTAAATGTTGTTCATAGATTCGAATACAAGAATTCATGGTTTAAGAACCTAACTGTATTCTTCTCAACAATTGGTTTATAATTATTTTAACGGTAAATAAACTCGATAAAAGACTTATTTAAAAAAAACCTAGGTATTTTTTATTTGTTTTGTTTTTATTCTACACTTTTCAAAATTCTCATCGGTATTAAAATGCGTATATAAATTCCGAAACTTACAAAAAAATATAATCGAAGACACAGATGACACAAAAGTATAATTTTGTAAAATGATTTCAGTACATGAAAGTTCTCCAAATCTTGAATACAGCCTTCATATCTTTGAGCTGATTAATTATCCATTCCAATATTATCATGGCGTTCCCTCGCATGGATAGATACAAAAAGGGGGATATTGTGTGCCTTCATTACAAAATTCAGTCGGTAGATCCAGTAATACCAAAAGTTATTCATGCTCGTACTGTGCTCATACATGGCGCAGTGAAGATTTTTTTGAGTTTATATTAAATATTTGAAACTACAGAAAATAATCTCTAGTTTGCTCTTGAATAACCTGAATGAATATAAAAGTTAAAATCCTTTTCTTGCAAAAAATAAAAGAATTATTTTCATTAAAATATGTTGCAATAGTTTTCCAGTATGTTTTCATGTTAATATACAAAAACAATAGATTTAAATACATTTAACAAATTATATTACAGAGATTTCTACGTTTTTCTTTATTATAGAGTTCAAAATACCAAATACATTTTTTTGCAAAAACAAAATTTCGTTTTTTTTTTCTTTTTTTTGAGGAAAAAAATATTAAACGTTTCAAATTTTTCATATTATAAATATCTATTTAAAACCAGGAGATTTTATTTCAGTACAACATTTGATTATTGAAAATTCCTTTTTTTTAACTATAGATTGCTATTTTAAGAGATAATTAATCTTTTAAGCACTAATGTTGATTTATATAGTTAATTAAATTAATTAAAAGATATATTTAATTGATCAGATCTTCATAGGAATAAGATCTAGAGCCTATGAAACTGTCAAAATGACAAGAAACAATTTCAGATGCAACGTTGGTACGTAGAAGGAAAATTTATTTTAAAATATTAAACCTGCTAAACAAAGCCGACTTTTACTCTAGATGATAAAAAAGATTTCCTTTTATTTAAATTCTAAATTCTTTCCCATAAATCTTGTATATTCATGGTCAATCCTGTATATGTACTGGTATATTCATGATACCGAATATTAAAAAAGATTTCCTTTTATTTAAATTCTTAATTCATTCCCATAAATCCTGTATATTCATGGGCAATCCTGTATATATACTGGCATATTCATGATACCGAATATTAAAAAAATATAGAGAAAGTCTATCCATCCATATTCCATCATAAATGCAAATGATATGTGTATATGTGTGCTCCTTATGAAAACAAATGCATTGAAGCTCACTTTCACATAATGAAAGCTATATTCTTACCAACCTAAATGTTTTTTTTTTATTTCAAGAAAAATTTTAATGCATTTTTGGTTTTCAAAAGAAAAAGAATGGTAAATGATTTTAATAGATTTTCTTATCAGGTTCCACGTTACATTTTGTAGAGCAATCAAAACATTAATTTCCTGCTACATATCAAAACTAACAGAGTTTATCAGAACACTTGAGCGAACTATTTTTAGCCTTCCACCTGACTCCTCCGTCTATTTCACTATGTTTTTGAATCTCACATTTCATGGGTTCTTTTTAATTCATTTTTGAAATCTACTTTTGTGATAAGTTGCATTTGTTCGGAATTTTGAAAGAGAGCCAAAATCAAATAGTGAAATCTGAATTTTTTCTTCTTTTTTTTATATCTGTATTCCGATTCAAAATTACTGATGCTCTAAAAAAATATTTGGCAAAATAGTTTTCATTTGTTAAGTCTTTTATTCTTATGCTTCAGAATTTTGTTATATTATGGGTTATCAATTCTAAATTCGAAGTTGGTGCCAAAAATATCTGGAATTCGTGAATTTGTGATATTTTCGATTCAAAATTTACATTCTGGAAAACTTTTTTTTTCTGAAAAAAAAAATGAATCCGGTTCTTCTCTAATTCTATATTCGAATTGAAGAATTTATAGTAAATTTATCATTGATTATTTTGCATTGGTTTAACTTTAATTCCTTTTCTCGCCAACTTGGACAAAATAAATCACAGAAGTGTTTGAGAACTAAAGAAAATGTGTTAAAATGTGTCATTTGAAATAAATTTTGTCTTTTTTCAATAAACAGATATAAACAAAGCACCTTATTGAATTTTCGGAGAACATCTTATCAATATCTCTTCAAACAATTCTGTATTTAAAAAAAATACAGAATTGTATTTTAAAAAAAATACAGAATTGTTTGAAATTCGAGTGAACAGAATTGTTAAAGAATAGATTTGTTACAGAATTGTTTGAAGTTTGGGACTGTTTCAAGAATATTCTGATATTGGAGACTTCTGGAATGATATATGGTAAATTAGACTGTTGTTTTGTATACAAAAATCACCATTCCTTTCTGGAAGGAAATATTTTTAAAAGTAAAAAATAAAACGTAAGCTAATCAAGGCCCAGAGATAATATTTTGGGCTTTTCTTAATTACGGCTCTTCTAAACTGATAACTCGATGCTGCCCTGAACCCAGAATTTTTGTTATACGCTTTTGTTACTTTTTTTACAAGTACTATCACTAATTTTCTTTAACTAACATAAATATCATTAGAATATCTTCTTTTCCAACTAAGCCGTTTAAATATTTCCAATAAATAAATTTTTCAAATGGTAAAGTAGAATTTGAAACTGATACATTTGCACTTTTCCATTAAGGTAGCACATGTTGACCTCTAGGGAACTTTTTCTCCTTGCAAACAGAACAAATACTCGGCATTAATAATATATCTGCAATTCTTTCAGATTCAGATTCGTAAATGAAATTACAGTGACAAGTATTCATACTTAAGTAATGCAAGTATTCATACTTAAGCAATACAAATATTCGTAATCAAATATAGTTCCAAGTATTCATATTTTAAGGTATTTTTACTTCAAAGCACAAATCTTTATCTAGTTTTTTTTTCTTTTCTTCTGGTGCTGATATTATGCTTTCGTCCATTTAGAGTCAGTTTGATGATAACCATAAAAAAGGAGATGCTTTTTAATTTCTCATATACGTAGTACAGAGAAAGTAAAGTAATTATCAAAAAATTCGAACTTGAGATTTTGACAAATCTTTACGGTTCTTTCTGAATTCGAAAAACACATTTTTGGAAAATATCCGTCTGTCTATGACGAAGATAATTTTAAACTGATTTGAGCTAGATCGTTGAAATTTGGTATATTGTCTTCATACGGAATTTGCAGATATATATCAGAGAATTCCATTCAGAGGAAGTCTGTCTGTCCGACTTTTCGAATTACAATTTAACACGATAACTACAATACGAAAGAGCTATATAGGTAAAATTCGATATACAAAATTGACATTTATTATCTAGACACTTTTTGAATTTTGAGCTAAATCCAGCAAGTAATTGACTGTCTGCCTTTCTGTACTTTCAGAAAAATGTAAACGTGATAACTTAAAAATGCAATGACTTAAATATATCAAATTTGGTATGGGATTTTTGTGACAAAAATTGTAGTTTTTCGACAAATTTTTATTCCTATCGGTTAAGAAAAGCGTTTCTTTAACACAAATTCGATTTTTCGGATATTATTAACCATATGCCAGAGATTAATCGCCAAATAATGCGCCAAAGATTATACAATAGATTAAGTAAAAATGCCGTATTCAAGCCAAAGTTTAACATTTCGTAACTATTGTACGCCAATGCCATGCAAGATGTTCTCTGGGATAACACCTTTATTAGAGAGTATGAGAGAGAGTTTTGAAGAGACAACTTCCGCCGTTTTAAAAATGGCATCTTGATACATATTACATACACCTCAACAACTGGTGTTTTTTTTGCGGGGGGGGGGGGGGGGAGAAGGAGATATAAGGTGAAAAATTCAGTTAAATTTTAAATGACGTGCGACATTGTAATGTCAAGCTAACTGGCCCAGGTGAAATAAATTCTTTTTCGTGTATAATACAGATTTCAGACAATTAAAAAATTTTCTTACATACTTTTGAGTTGCGAATCATCTTGAAATGATTTGTTGGTTTTCTCATTTAAATACTAATTTTGCTGATTTGTCCATTTAATGGAAAAGAAATTATCCAAAGCAAATTTTATGTATTAGATCTGTTAATAATCATATGTATAATCGTGCGCATTGAACATAAAAAAGTGAGTCTAAGTAATATATAAACAAGCAATTATCTAATGTTATAAACATTATTAAGCAATTTGCAATTAACAAATAGGGTGATTTGCTAGTTTCTTTATTCATTCATGATGACGAACCAGAAAAATAATCAGCGGGTTTTTCCATTTCCTCAACAAGCTACTTTAATAAAGACTGTTTTGAAATATATCGATTTATGACTACAAATTACCATTACCTTAGCTACAATATGAAAACAGAAACGCTTTGTTTAAATAACAGACTGCGTAAATTAATACTATTATATTTAACTAGTCTGATTTCTGAAAGGATATATTTTACATTTTAAATAAAAGTTATCAATACTTAAGAAGAGTTTTTATTTTAATTAATCTTTGCTTACTGACTAAAAGTAATTCAAATTAATTACAAGCATTTGAAAACTAGTTTTGATTTTAATTAATATCAATTAAATTTCACCATTACTCTCTGTTTGTTGCTACAGAAATTTGAATGAGTTTGTTACGATAAAAAAGGGGGTTTTCAGATATTCATGTGTGACAATGAGGGTAAAAAATATAAAGTACTTTGGTAAAAAAAAAAAAAAAAATTGTTTCGTTATTATTTCTAAAAGCAGAATCAAATTTCAGTCAAATGGTTTTAATAAAAATTTGATTTTAAAAATATGACTTTTCAAATTAGTCGTCATCTTATTAATCAATTATTTGCAAGAGAGAAATTTTATTTAACAGATGTCCGTACAATTTAAATCTTTAAAAAATTAAATGATTATATAAATAAATTAAACATTTTTCGAATAAACCCATGAAATATTTTTATGCATTATTAGCCGATTGGCGACCTGTTGATTCGTCTTTAATATTGGTTGTATTTGATTTCATTTAAATCTCTGATATATGATATCCATAATTGCTTCTATAAGTTTCAGATTTAAACAGGTTTAAGTAACGTTACACCTTAGAAACTTTACACATTTTCTGCTATTTGTTCCCATGTAAACTTTTGATAAAGTCAAATCACAAGCTAAAATCGCAATCGTCCGCGTAGTTTACAATCTAATGGCAAGTTATTTAAGGGGTATATTGTAACTTCACTTTCTTGTTTTTCAGGCTCTGTTGATGCTAAAATTAAATCGCTACGATGCAGCTGAAGTATATTATGTTAGAAAATACAATAGTGTGCAAGCTAGATTGAGATACGTAAAAAAAGTGATAAAGAATACTGAGTACAATCATTCAGCCTAGAGGGTTCATTTATATGTACATTTAATATTTTATTGAGCATTATTTAGATTCCTTAAAAAACAAACGAAATAGAATAAAAAATGAAGAATTATTAACGGCAGTGTTGAAAAATATGGAAATATTGACAAAATCTTGATTCTTTAGCCTTAAACAATAGAAAAAAATGCATTTCATTATTTAATGAAAAATGAAAAAAAAAGTATTATTCCATTTCAAAAAGGAAAAGCATTATAGCAAACGAGGAATTAAAAATATGTATAATAAATTACCAGAATTAGGACAAAAAAGTGTGCCACATTAAATTTATATCATTAAAAATGCTAATTTTATAATGGTTTAAAAATCATTTTTTATTCAACAATATTTTTGAAAGTAGTTCTGTAAAAAACACAAAATATTAGTTTAATTTTTTATTAATGAAAATTCTAATCAAAATTTTACAAATTGCAAGATGCACATTATTAGCCTAAAACACATTTTACACCAAATTTGGTATTTCTAGATCAAATGGTCTGTCTGTAGAGTGCCAACAGACGCACATTCTTCTTTATTATTAGTTTATTATTAAACATTGCAATTCAATTTTTCTATTGATATTATATATTAGAAAATGCGGATAAAATTTAACTTACTTACGTAAAATAAATTTCTCAAAAAATACACCAATCATTAGTCATGAATCTAAATACTTTGCAAAATCACCTAGTTCCCTTTAAAGATTGAAGTGCCAGATCTCGTGCCGTTCTTGTTGTCTGACAGTAGTTCAAAATTATATAGACCGTTTAATAATAGTGTTCGTATAACTTCAAAGCGAGGGATTGTAAAGACTCGGCTCAATCGCCCAGAAACCCTGGTGACCACTGGGACGTCTCTTTTTCCCACACTCGATAATTAGCATTTCTGGCCAGCTGTATCACCAAGGTATAAAACTCCCACGGTGTTAAATGCCTCCAGATTGCCAGATGGAGAACCACCTTTTAAGTACGGTCATCTGGCCAATTAGTGTGAGTTTCACAGGGAAATAAATCGTGTCTTCGAATGGGGAGAGTGTCAAACCCCCCAGATGTCAATCTTCATTTTTCCCATTGTGGAGGGTGGATCATCAATGGACATTCCCACGGTTGACCAGAGACCATTCAGGTTTGTTTGTTCTGAACGGTGATTGGGTATAAGGGAGCCGAAGTGTACCAATGTGGACATGAGAGGTGGAGTCTGAGAGAAAAATAAAATGCGAGATTTTTCAGAAGAAAAAGGAGAAGAGAGGAAGAAAGGTTAGAAGAGCTTTGTGTGAATCGGACTTCTGAGTAAAATTCCCCCCGAAGGAAATTCGGTGGATTCCGAGAGCTACCCCTGTAGTAGCCTGAGACGCCAACAGCCTGTTAGCTGTTCTTGTGAAGTTGTTTTCTCCGAAATTGTTCAAGGAACTATTCTTGTTTAATTTTCGTGTTGTAAATAGCATCATTCATTTAACCTAGATGAGAACAAGTAGTTTTTATGTAAATAAAGAAAACTGTCTATAAACGCTACCCTTTATTTGATGGGACAGGATCAAGTCATTACTGTATTCCAAAAAAAAATCAACCCATCCATATTGAAGAAATCCAGAAGCAACATCTATAAAGTCGCCAATTTTGTAAATGCCGAAAAAAATGCCGATCTTGCAATAAACCAAAATTAGATGCATTTCCAACAATTCTTCATAAATTAAAATATACATAAAATACAGTCTTTTCTATAAGAGTCAGAAAAAAACGCTAAAAAATAATTATTTCGTATGAAAAATGAGGTATTTCTACAAATACATGAAGTAGACTCCAAAGTTAAGGTCACTGCGAGTGATTCACTTAGATCTTGTTACATACTTTCACCCCGGTGAACATGCGGTTTTTCTAGAGTACTCCACAATTTCTCTTTTACGTCAATCGTTGTAGGTTTTGTGAAGCAAAATGCGGGATGAAATCCATTGTGAGATCGCTAGTAGCCTTGAGTCAAGGTTAGATTAGAAATGAACGGGAAACAATCGGCTCAACGACCGGAGTTCATCAAAAAGTTCATTCGAAGAATGAACGATAGCAAAGAAAACAGATAAAACTATGCCTAGTCCTCCACAAAAGCTACATATTTATATAAATATTGCGTATAGAAAAATTAATCGATTCGAATCCACATGTTAATTTAAAATAAGATGCAAGCAATTTGATAAGCAAATGAAATATTGTTTAACATTTTTATAAATCGATTCTACATGTTTGAAGTAATTATTAATTAATTCAAACAAGACTGTGAGTATAATTTAATTCCTAAAAATTGCAACAATAATTATTTTTGATCCAGTCATTCACTTGCATTTTTACGTTCTCGTATACATAGAGAAAGTAGTAGTTCTCGTAGTAGAAACTAGTAGTTCTCGTAGCATAGAGAAAGCATGATAATCCACAAAAAATTCGAACTCGAGATTTTGACGAATCTCCACGTTTCAGACTTCTCTGAGTTCGAAAAACACACTTTTGGAAAATGTGCGTCTATCTGTCTGTGACAAAGATAACTTAAAAAGGCTTTGAGCTAAACAGTTGAAATTTGATATACTATCTTCACACCGAATTTGCAGATTTCTATCAAATTTTGAGTAAACTCTGTTCAGAAGTCCTCCTGTCCAGCTGTTCAAATATAAAGTAATACGATAATTACAAAATGAAAAGAGCTATATATATAAAATTCTATATACAGATTTAGCATCTATAGTGCAGACACAATTCAAATTTTGAGCCAAATCCAATTACAGATTGGCGATCTATCGGTCTGTACTTACAGAAATATATTTCTAACAGAAATATATTAAATTCGGTATGGAATTTTATGACAACAAGCGCAGTGCCAAATTTTTCTTTCAGACTGTTAGTAAAAACGCGTTTGAATAAAAAATTCGATGTTTTAATGGCATTAACGTATTCCAGGGATTAATCACCAGATATTTCGCCAAGAATAACATGATAGATTTAGTAAAAATGCTGCTAAATCATGCCACAAGTCAATATTTTGTAACTATTGTACGCCAAAGCCATGTAAGACGTTCTCTAGCATGACCAGTTTATTAGAGATTATGCGAGAAAGTTTTGCGGTGCACTCCGCGCTGGTTATGATATAATTTTTTCTTGGCAATTTATCTGCAATAATGCTGCATCCATAAAGATATTAACTGGTATTAATTAATTCATTATCAACCATTGCTATTAGATCACTATTTACATATTAAGCGATCCATCATCAGTAGTTTCAAAAGAGAACATTAATACAACGAATTCTATCTCAAATGCTTTCCAAAGAAATAGTTTTTCAAATCAGTAAAGCACATTTTCTTACATGTCTTATATTTATGCTTGTTTGCAAACGAATACCGAATACCGAAATTGATCATGGATTAAGTGTATTTTAATACATTTTATCGCATCGGGAAATGAAACAATTTGCTAAGGACAATATCTAAGATTCTTTAAAATAATCATTTTTATATGTTTGGTTCTTAATTTCTTGTAAGTATGGCTGTGTTTTTATTATATTCTGAAGAAATTATATAAAATTAATTGGACCTATTATAACGTTTTTTATAGATACGAAAGCTTTTTTATTAAAATAGCTGTCGTATTAATTGTTTTGGACTAACGTATATCGTTTGGTACGTGTTGTTTAGAAAAATTTATCCCTAATCTTTTATTTCTCTTTTTATATGTAATTACCATATTACTATAATTTATCATTTATAATGAAACTTCTTTAGAAATTTTTAAATTTATCAGCAATTAATAAACAAAATTTATTTATATTATTTTCTTACTTTCATATACAAGTTTTAATTTGCGATAACTCGACTTTTGCATATTCACTAGACTGATGCGGAAAACTATGTTGCTTATTTAATATTAATAAATCATTGCTATATTAAAAGTGAAGATGATTTATAAAGATCGTTTTTATTTATATATTTGTTTCGATTAAATAACTACAAGAATATTCCTTAAAGCTTATATCGTTATGCCCATGAAATTTATGAACATTTTTTTAATTTCCATTTTAGCTTTGTGATAGAAATCGTTTTCAGAATTTAATACATTATTGTTCTAGAAAGAAAAATATTGGAAATAAATTGTTTTAGTCATTTGGAAATTAATTCTGGTTTTTAAATTACCTGAAATTCATAACTGAACTTCAATAAAAATACTTATTTCTTGACAGAAAATTCATTTAATATTTTTGTCAAAGATTTGAAATTTGATATTTTACATGCAAATAATTTTAAAAGAAAAACAAATTTTATATCTTGATGATAGATTAATCGTATTTTTATTATTGCTGAATGTCATTCGTGAAATATACTCGTTTGCTTTTAGCTCAAGCATAGTCCTACCGCAGCAAAACACGTTTTACAACTTTTGAAATGAGTCTGGTGCATTGTTGAATTTGGAAATCACATTAATTTTAATTTTAAAATATTATTCATCGTTCTAGATATAATACAATTACGATAAACAAAATCCAAAATTCAATTAATTCCTGACAAAAAAAAAATGAATCCCCGTTTATAAAAATGAAGTTTTTTGACTTTCATAAACTCAATATTTTTATTTCCTGCTTAAAAGAATAGTTT
Organism: Argiope bruennichi; assembly: GCF_947563725.1. NCBI lineage: Eukaryota > Metazoa > Arthropoda > Arachnida > Araneae > Araneidae > Argiope > Argiope bruennichi. The sequence goes on from NC_079154.1 coordinate 68,091,772, forward strand.
TAACAAATATTGTAATAATGAAATAAGATAAAGTATTTTTAAAAAAGGAAATTTGCCAACTGAGTACCTAAGGATTAAAACGATATTCAATGTAATGATTTTGACAAATATTACTGAAAAAGTTTTTTTTTTTTTTTTTTTTTTTTTTTTTGGAATGTGGGATTAGAACGAAAATGAAATTATCGAAGTGGAAATTTCCACAACTTGCAAGAATGAAAGAATCGGAAGCGAGGGCGGTCTACTGGAATTGTAAAATTTCTCAGTTATAATATATCAGCTATTTCTATAATTTTCTTTTTTTCGTGACATAATATGAAAAAAAAACTTGTGAAAGAAATGGTTCACATGAATTGTACTCAAATCTCCGGAAACAAACGAAAATTCATAGAAAAATGATCAGAACAGCCTTAAAGTTTATTTGAAAACACAATATGCACTCTTCTTCAAATGTGTAAATTTGAATTTATAAAGAATTTTGGAAATATATTTATTTAGGAGCTTTATTTCAACCGTTACTGAGTTCTCTAAAAATTATCTTTACATCTAATGTTACAGAACTATTCTACTTTTCTTACAAAAATTATTGCATTAACATGGTGCTCTTTGAATAATTTCTAAACAGTGGAATAGTATGTAGTGTTCTCAAAATCATTTGAGAGTAAATCTGAGATTAATTAACTCAGAGTTTTTAATTCAAATAGCATTTACTTTTCTTTGGACAATATTGGATAGCAAGTTTGTTTGATAGTTTTTGAATTACAATAAAGTTATTAAATTATTCAAAATGTTGACGGAGTAAATCATATAACGAATTCATGACAAGCAAACAAAATTAAAAGAATAATCGTTCCAAGATGATTTGATGAACAAAAGTTAAATTATAGACAAAGAAAATATAAGTTATTAGCATTATAAATGTGGTAACTCTACAAAAGTGCTGGTAAAAGAGATACACTTACAACTATCAATATTGTTTATAAAATTTTTCATCAAATTGAAATTTTCGAAATATTTTAAACAGCTTGAAAAAGTTTGAGTGTTTTGTTATGGAACTGCAATAAAACATTCCTATTGTTTGGTTTCTTAAATGTTTTCTGGTTATTTTTGTATGTAAAACATCTTAACTCAGGGTCTTAATTCAGGAAAAATCTGTCTTAAAATTTATTATTTCTTCAAAATGAGATTCATAAGATAAAATGCAAAAGGAATCGATTCATATGGATTATACATATTAGGAAAAACCCCCAACAACCTATTATTTTAATATGAATTCTGAAGTTTAAATTAAAAAAACACAGTACTTATTTTATCCATTAAGTATTAATAACTATTATTAATTATTCCTGTTTTATAAGAAAATGTATCAAAATTATATCAATAACATAAAATGGTGATAATTCCTCTCAGCTAATTTAACAATACATTTTTGAAAGAAAAAAAATCGAAAATATTTCATGATACTTCGACGTGCATATCTAAATTGGTGGAAGTAGAGTACTTTCAATATAATAAAAAATCTGAAAGGCTATCATTAAATTAAATTGATAATTTATAAAAAATTTATAAAAATTTATTTATTTTTATAATAAGTATATTGAGGTGAAAAGATATCAGTTTTAAGAGAATACAAAGATGTTTTTCCTATAAAAAAATTACATGAATAACATATATTTGCAACTTTCGAAATTTTTTTAAATGGTTATATTAATCATAATCTATACATGTAGACGAAACATATGTAATGTTAACTGACTATCATTTTTGTAAAACTATGACGGCGTTGAGCGTTTCGTTAAAAAAAACAGTCTCATTAAAATTGTATGGAATACCATAAAAAAAAAAATTTAGCCCCTAATGATGTGTTTTTTATGTTATAAAGATTTTTAAGCTAAAATTTTATATAAAAAATAAAATTGAATTAAAAATGGAAATATTTTTCATCGCATTTTATCGAACCCTGTAGCAATCATAATAAGAAAAAAATTCAATGAATCTAACATAAGGAATGTAAATATTTAATGAAATCCAATATAAAGATTCGAAGTGAATTTTCAATATATATTACATTTATTGTTTCGCAATGGTCATATCTAAAACTGTAAATAAACAGCTACAATCCACAATTGAAAATTCAAATACTACTAAATAATAGGATAAACGGGACAAGTTTAAATGTCTTTATTGCCATCCAAGTGAAAATTAATTTTATAAACTTCGATTTTTCATTAATAAATTTCGTGTTTATTGCTTCAAAGTTTCACAATTCCTATAATCACTTTTTTATAGTAATAATTTCTCTCTTACAATTTAAATAATTTTCAGCCTTACAAAAGTAGTTTATTTTTATGAGTTACTCATATGATTACACTCATACCTCTCCACATTTCCTACTAACTTACATAACTTTAAGAAACACTCACAGAAAATAAAAATAAATTTAAGAAGCAACCATCGCACAATTCCGTTTATCATCGCGTCCAAAGATGCGAAACGCCGGCTTGAAAGAGAGCAGATGCGCATGCGCGCGAAGAGATCAATGAAAAGATTCAAAGGAGAAAAGCAAATCAACATGGCTCTAGCTCATCTTGCACCTTCACAGTGAAAAGAACCTCCGTCTAGAGTAAACATGCCAGCATTCTGAGCGGCGTGGAAAGAAAAAAACGCTCAAAAACATGAAAGAAAATCCCGAAGCTTACAAGTTGGAACTAGATATGGAAGATGAAAAATCTACTACGTGCTGTGCATTCTTATGTCCGGTAAGTTTTAAAATTCCTCCTTTAATTCAGTTTTTTGAACTTCACATTGGAAGAATCGTCTGCTGTTTTGAGATGAGTTGAATTGTAACAGAGCTTCTGTTCTTTTTTAAATTATAGCAATGAAAATAACATTGTTTTGTTATAAGTTTTATATGTATTTCTTTAAATATTTATTTGTAACTTTTATCTTTGTTTTTAAAAGTGTGAATATTTTTTTTTAAATCTGTGTTTGAAAATAGATAAAGTGAAATTGCGAAAAAACAAATACTTGTGGAGATACATTTCTGTTCTATCTAATGTTTCAAAAGTATTATTTTGATTTGGAAACGGAATCACTGTTCGTTTGCTTGTTTTTTTGCATCAATTAATTCAGTTGTTTTTCTGTTTTTCTTATAAAAAATTTCTTTCCTAAAATTATTTACTAAACTGATACAAATATTGTATTAAACAACTCAAGACAAAACAACTGAAGTGAGCACATATCTCCAAATCTAGCGCCAATGAAAAGGTATGATAAAAACTATTGCAACGATTTTATATTTAAATTTGAAATTCATAAAAATGGACAAAAATATGAATTTTTTTCACTGACAAGAAAGTATACAATTTCTGAGAAATTTAAACTTTTTTTGACTAGATTATTCTTATAAGTATAAGATTGCATATTGTAATTTTTCATTATTTGATATATGAAAAAATTAATAAATACTTTTTAATGAATTTTTAAAAATTAAAGGAGAGTAATAAAACTTTAATTTTCTCTTTATCTTAAAAATACTTTATGTTGTCTATGCAGCAATTCCAGAAGTAAATTAAATATTATTATAAATTAATTGTATTAGTTTTTGTCGACTGTTCTACTTTACGATGAAAGCAATAATATACTTCTCGAAAAAAAAAACGTTTTTTTCTGAAGAAACTTTCAGGCTTAATATAAAAATTTAATAATGTATTGACTTACTGCATTTTGAAATGCTGTGAGAAGTATAAAAATAAAATTGATTATAATATTATGACACTTTAAATGACTATCAATTGAGTACCACAGATAATGACTGAGAGGAGTAGGTGCTTCTTTTTTTTTAAACAAAAAGATGAAAGCTGAGAATCATTTCAAATAAGACAGATCATTCATTCTTATTTTTTATACTTAAAATACTTTTCCATTACACATATTCACCAATTCACAGAATTTAAAAAAATATTTGACAATTTACAACATAACAGGGCAAATAGGTAAATTTGAAGAATATTAACATAGATATTTCAACAATTTCTTCCATATCTTACCAAACAGTAGAAAACTTGCCAAATATTAACTAAAGAATACAGTTAGATTATAATATTTAGTAATTTATCAAATTTAAAATATTAAAGTTTGGCTATTGTACGGTATTCTTTATTTAGCTAAAAAATAACTTAGTTAAAGTTATTTGTTAAAAAACTGAGGCATACAGTATAAGAAAAAAATTAAGTTGTTAAAAATTCGATATTTTAATTTTTTTTAATATCAATCCATTTCATTTTCTTTACAATACCAAATTTCTGAATTTTTCCATTATGGTGCTTGTTTTTTCTCTGTATTAAAATGCCTAGTTGAAATCAAATCTTTCACTTGTTAATGAATCTCTTCAAGGCTTCATCATTTTGAAATTACATGTCTAAGATCTGAATCCCATATAACGTCTTTTACATTAGCATATAATTTTTATTTTTAAGCTCAATCTGAAATGTAGATGAAACAGCAAAGTATAAAGTGCTTGCAAAGCTTCACTTGCTAGTAAGTTTTACGGATTCCGCTCTACTGCTTTAAAAATTGAACTTACAGTTTCATTTGATCGAAAATGTTGGCATAAACATATTAGAAATGTATATAAAGTTTTTGAATTTTTAATTCGACAAATTTTGTGTGAGAATAAAAGGAAAATGGAAGTTATAAAGGAAGTTTTTAAAACTGAACGGAAATAGCGTAAAATGATAAATTTTTATTTGAAAATTAGATATTTTGTGCTCATTTTTTCATAAATATGCTAATAGAGAAATGGCTGTCGCTTATTTCCTGCTGTATTTTTTTAAAATCATAATAAAAAGTTCAACAAATATATTTTTAAGAATTTTATTATTTCCTCAAATATTTGCAGAAACATAATGCATGTTTTGCAAATTTAATGCGGTATCATAAAAGGTTCAAAAAGAAAATTTTCCACGCATCATGTAATTGGCTTTCATATCATATTTTTCTAAATAACATTTGGAACAACCAGTATTTCTTAATTACTCGAAAGTTTTTACTTCATTTGTAACTCTGACTTTTGAAATCAATGAAAAATTGCTTTCGGTGCTTTTTTTAAAGAAAACATGTGATTTTATTAATTTATTATATAGAATTAAAATGCTTTATTAGCATTCATTCAGTGAGATACTAATTAAAATATTTAAATAAATAATGATTATAACAACAAAAAATTCAAGAAAATATTATATTTATATAAAGTTCAAAATGAATTATAAAAACCATAAATGTTTTTTAAAGTCTTTATTTTCTGTGTGTTGGAAATTATCAAAAGTTACAAATATATAAAAAAATGTAAAAAATTTAAGATTAATATAATAATATTTAATAAAAAGTATTAACCATGCTGATATGATTTTTCTCATAATAAAAGATTAAATTAAATTTTTAATGCCAGTTGCCTATTTTAGAATGCTTTCTTTATTCTTGTTTTAAACTAAAAATATCATAAAACACTGGCATTGAATGATTTTCATCACAATGAAAACATAGAGTCTGACCATTAATTAAAATGTATCCGTATCTTTGAATTATTTTATCAAATGTGGTATCATATTTTGTGAATCGGAAAAAAATGAAGATATACTCCTAAATGTTATTTGTAAATACTTTTACAGTTGAAACAAGCAATTTCTTCTGTTTCAAAGAAGAAATCTAAAAAATTAAGTTCCAGCCCATTAAAAGCATTCTGTTTGAATTTAAATCGAAATTCTATCATTTTACAAGCATTCATGCTCCAGAAAAGAACCAATTCGATTTCATGGAATCCATGGCAAATGTGATAAGCAAAATTATTTTTGGAAGCAACGGCACATTAATTAAAACATGAAGCGATAACATGCCAAATCCAAATGGCATGAGCTGTTGCGTTTATCATGTAAGTGCGACATCATGAATTTCAACTACAATATTCGAAATTTATTTTAGTGATGCAATGGTATAGTATCGAAGGAAAACCGTTTAACTGGCTATTCAATATAAAAAGTTATGGCTGTTATACTTGGATAATAAATGCATAATCATAAACCTTCATTTTTTATTATAGCAATCCATTTTACTTAAATATTTAGCAATAAGACTTCTGTGCATGCAAAAAATGGTAGTTTCTAATATTCTAAAGATTTTTCACATCATTTCATGAAAGCAAAACAAATTTGCCTATCACCCCCCGACACTAAATTTAGTTTTTACAGACTAAACGTCACGTTTTGAAACGGGATGATAGCAATTTTAGACTATAGTCAGACACAGGTATTGACACATATTATCATACTGACTTTAAATTTCCTCGTAATAGGAATGCAAAGATTTTTTTTTATCCAATGAGGCAAATTCAGTTCAATGTTCTGTATTTATAGTAATTTTTCAGACGATTTTGATATCCACCAACTTCCCGAAGTTGAATCCTATCCATTATGCTACTGTTGCGTTAGGGAATCTATCTTAAATCCTTGAATCTATTTATTTATTCAAGGATTTATTTATTTATCTTTGAATCCTTGAATTTCTTATTAGATTACATCCTAGATGAAACATTTATTTTTATATCCGTTATATTAAATACATATCTTTACTAACAACAAGGAAAACTATATATAAATTGGCTTCCTACTGGTCCAACCATGAGATTAAAAGCAATCAAATTTCACACATATATAATTTGGAGGGAATAATGTGTACTTTAGAGCGATTTGTTTGGAGAAATTATAATTTGTTCTTTAATTAATTAAAAATTAAGCGAAATTTCGACGCTTTTTCATCATAACCACCGAAAATGTTGAATAAAAATAAATTTTACATCATTTTAAAATTTTTCAAAAATTAAATTTTCAATCATACGAATTTAGTTTTCATAAAGTTTTTTTTCTATTTTTAACTAAACTTTAAAGTATTTGTAAGCTTGTTTTACAATATATTTTATTGTTGCCATGAAACACAAAACATTTTCACGCTTGCAATAAATATTTCATCATGAATTTTCCTTCTTGTGTTGAAGGTATGAAAATATGCTCTATTTTTCCTTGAATTTATATTTAAAACATGTTTTTTACAAAAAAATTTGAAAGTTTGTTATATTTAAAATTAAATTCAACCTCATAAGAAGGCAATGATTAAAAAGTCTTAAAACACCTTTTATTAAAACACTACTGTTTTCTTGAAATAGAATTGCATGTATAAAAATATATTATCATTCTTACAGCTTGAAAATTGTACAGACTAAATTCTTTTGTTAAACAAAGAAATGTTTATTGACTAATCTTCAGAAATATTTCACAAAGTTTGAAGTATATTATATATTACACACAAAATTTAAATAGTGAACGAGCCAACCATCTATTCTAATAACTTTATTGAACATGTTTAGTTTCGATAAATAGTCATTATATAAGTCGTATTTCGTTTCAAATTCAAATTCAAATTCAAATTTTAAATGAGACGAGAAAAAATTATCGAGATCCTAGCATAATGGAAAGAAGTATGTAAATTTTTTATAATGGTACAAGTTTTCTTTTACTAAAATTTGAAGATTGAAAATACCTTTCTGAAAATGTTATTACGAACAAATCCCATAAAATATTAATCAAAATTTGTTGCAATCATCAATCCCGACGAATCAGTTGATCGCTAAAGGCGGCTAGGAAATTTATGAAGACATGTGAGACACTTAAGTGTGTCCACGTAATTTTTATATTTGAAATTGTTTTGACTTATAGATTTAAATATGAAAACTTCGGTAATTCAAGGTACGAATCAAGTACCTTTTTGTATGTGAAAAGAATTAAAGCTATTTACAAATACAATTTTGAAGTTATGATTGAATAAATCACTATAATTTATCATTGAAATTATTCCTGAATCTTTCAATATAGTACGCGATGAGATGTATCCTGTATCAATCAAATTTATTAAATAAAGCCCACTCTTTTTCTGAAGAACAAAAAAGCGTCTAATCTTATTTTCTGTGCTAAGACATTTTGTATAATGAATTAGTAATATTTCAAATTAACAAAAGAATGCGACTAGAAGGGCAGAGGAATTCCTGCAGATGCGAAGGGGGAAAAAAACCACCTCAGCGTAAAATATTTTCTTTACTGTCATATGATCGGAATGTGAAGCAAACATCTTCAGTGTGGTGCAAGTCAAGTGTAAATCTGTCATCCCTGTTGTGACTATAAATAAATTCTCGCTCTTCTATTCCACTTGAGCTAAAAAGTGAGGCCGAAATCTGCAAAAAAGACGTTATACAGCTACTGGCCATTTTTTATGAGTTTAATAATATACAATTCAGTCCTATATAAGCGTTTTAACTTCCTAAACCCTCAGTGGAGGATTTAGGTACTTTGGGGCCCTAGACAGTGTGTATCAATATGCGCTTCCTTTAATAAGTCAATTGTGTTTCGAATTTCAGCTCATTTTTAAAGTTTTAATGATTTATTTTAGGTTAATATTTTAATTTTATTTTGTTCGCAAATATGTATTTTTTCGTATTTATATGTTATGATTACAAAGTGACCGGCATCCATGTTTGAACACAAAATTATCAAAGCAGAAGTGCAGTTTTATAAATAACTGAGTGAACATAATGAAACATACTGGAACTTGACTTATTACACTTAATAAAATGTTAACCCTATGCACACAGATGGTGTTTCTCACTCACCATTCAAGACGGTGCATCATTTTGACATTTTAATTAATTTATTTTTCAATTTTTGTTATAAGAAACGCCTAAAGGGTGAAAAGATGTAGACTAATTTTTCAAAGAAATTCGACTTAAAATAATTATGTATATTTATTTTTTCAGTGCAATAAACAAATCTTTGTATTAGGTGAATAATTATGCATCGAATTACTTTTCCGAATGTAAAGGGTTGATATTATCTTAATATTTCATTATTCATAGAATGTGCATCTTTTGTTAACTTATTTATTTGTCAACAAAGAAAATACTGTTTTTTAACCGACCTGCTTGCGGTTCTTGCTTAACCTTGCTACCCTAGGGAGCTGCCTAGTCTGAGTAGTTGGAAATCCGTCACTACATTGCCTTAAGCCCATATAAAAATTCCAATTACGAATTTTAATTTTTGAGTTCCTTACACTATGCTTAGCTAAACTCTTGCAGAATTTCATTGAGCTGTTTCAGATTTTTTAAAACGCGAACGAAAAAATAGTTTAGAAACTCATTGCGATTTAAATAGTTTCTTCAAATTTGCTTAAAAGTCTCTTTTTCATTGAATTTATTTACAGTTGATTTCATTTATTTTGATTAATTTTTTTTGGACTCTGGTGTCGCATTAAAATTTATATGAAAGAACTAGCTTCTCAAAATTTATTTCTTCCGACAAAAAGACCATTAGAAGAGCATTTAAGATATTCTGATTTAAATTGCTTTTATAGAATAAGTGACTGAATGAATGAAATATAAACTCAATCAACAATAAGCCAGTTTTTGTCAACAATAAGCCAAAAGGATTAATTATATTTTTTATTAATTAATTTTAAAAGTTTTCTCCTGGTTCTAATTGAACATTGTATTCTTATTTTTTATTGCAATAAGTTAAATTTTATGTAAAAAAATCATTATTATTTATTATTTCTTTATTAAAGAATTTTAATATGCTTATTTTAACTTAGAGCTTTATATAATAGAATTTTTAAAATCAAATTATTCTTACTTAAAAATATTTTGCATTTTTTGACACAAAGTTTTCCTTTTAAATGTAAGATATATTTATACGTATTATGTCTTTTCGTATTCGTTTATTCAAGTTATAATGGAATTCTTAAAAAACCGGGAAAACATAGAATATCTTAAAAATATGAACCAAAAAATTAAATTTCGAAAAAACTTCAGTAAAATGTTATTTCGTACTTTATCTTGTATATAAAAATTCATATAAATTGATTTAATTAATTTGTATAGCACTACAAATAAAATTTCTAAATTTGATGAATATACAAATATTTGTTTCAATTTAAAATTAAATTCACAGACTATTACAAAGTTACATTCATAGACAATTTTGTAACTATTATGAAATTAAGTTATTTGTTCCATATAAAGAAAAATCAATGAAACAAAATTCAGCTGAGTTTATAAATATTAGATTATATTTTTCGTTTCCATCAAAATACTGATTTATATATTTTTTATTTCTAAGTACAGAGTTTGGGTTATTTGTTAGTTTCTTAAAGTTTTAGACAAATGTTCCAAGTTGGACTCATTTTTCGAAATATAAAAATTCCTTGATTATTTTATGATAATTTTTCATAAACTATAATTTTAGTATATTTTTTATTTATTTTCAGTCAATTTCTAAATAATTAATATGAATTATCAGCTGAGTGCCACAATTAAAGTGGAGAGAAATTTAAATTTAAAATGTAATCTATAAATTTTGAGAGCATTATTATGAAAAAAATTTTTAAAGAGATTTTCAGAACTGTATCAAATAAAGGACAAATTCAAATAATTTAGTTAATGTTAAGTAAAATATTTGCACCATTAATTGCAAAATATTTTTTATTTTGGTTTGTCGAATGTCTGAAACAAGTTATTGTAAAGAATAAAATAGAACAATTTAGAATTTTTAAAAGGCCAATCGATTATTAACAGAGAAAATTGAAAAGTCTTTTAATTAAATTCTTTTTAAGAATAGTTTATTTTTATTAGTAGTTTGGTTTTGCACCTGAAAGTGTAGTGAAAGTCAGACGATTATTGTTAGATGCATATATTAGAGAAAATCTAATTTATTGAAAAGCAAAAAACTTAAGTGCTTTTTGCGAATTTAATATGTAATATGTATCATTTTAAAAAGTGTCATTTTCGACGACTATACAAGACGCATGGAAAGTTATTCTTTATAATATACAGAAACTGAGAATATCGTAATATTTAATTTAAAATGATTTTACATTTTATTTTGGCCCTCCAATCCAAGTTTATAAATTTCCTATTTAGGTCAGTGAGGCAGTAATGTTTTTTCAAATCCCATAATTCTCCGTATTATGATTCCGGAAGGGAAACAAAAATATAATGAATTCATTTTTCGAAACAAAAACATTATTTCTGACCTATTCTTCACATTTTTATGCAGCACAAAGTTTGAGTCGTTCACAAAAACAAATGTTCAGATTCCGTGTCGTATAAAGTATTTAACTAGCCATCTTTATGCAGGATACAGAAAGCAAGAAAAGAATATTTATGTATTTTTCAAAGATAGGAAATGTATTTAGAATACTTCCATAGTTAAATTTTGTTGAACTGGATACAAAATGTTATTTTTATGGTGTTTGTGAATTGGAAATTTCCTGGTATATTTTTAGATTCGTGAAATAATTTTTCTTTTTTAGAAATTTTTTTATTTGTGTTGGGTTAACAGTTAAAGATAATTATTTCTCTGAAAACACTCTTCTTTTTCTAGGAAAACTTTTGACATTTTTTTTACAGTTATGTAAAAAAAAAATTTCATTCGTATTTTTATCAAAAATACGAATGAAATGTACATTTTATACATGCATGATACCATAAATGTAATTAACAAGACTCCGATATTTTTTGTTTAATTTATGAGAAGAAAAAAATTAATGAATTTTTTATTCAGATTCCTTTTTTGTTTATTTGTTTTAATAACTGTATTAACAAATTTTTAATCAAAAATTTTAAAAACTTTTGGGTGAGATGATTTATTATTTTTCATATAAAATAAAAAATAGGAATGAAATATTTTAGTTATTTGTGTTCCTTAAAGAGGGAATTTTAAAATCATATTGATAAAATAAATTATTATTTGTAGTACTAAATTTATAAACAAGTAGAAAAATTAGTGTTTGAATTCTGTTGATTGGACCATTGTAACGAGTTATTCAATAGCTTTTTTTTTTTTTTTTTACATTTTCAAATAACGACCAGTTTTTGTTTTTAGTAATTCATTTGGTTAATTTTCCTTTTAATGTCCTGAATTTTAATTCCAGCTTAATTTGCTTATAATAAAGAGCAATTGTACTCAAATTATTAAAAAAACTTGTCTTTTATATATTTTTAAATGATGATTCTTTACTCTTCAATTACCTCAAGGTAAATAGTCTGGAATTAGACTCTTTCTCTCAAGTTTATTTCAATTATTTTGATTGTTGCCATTTATTCAATTTTGAATGTATAGGGAAAACAAAAAGCTTTATTTATTCTTGTCCTATTTTTTATTGTAAGCCAGAGGGACTGGTCCCCCTAAAGCTTTCTCGAATTCTCACTAATAAATATTTCATGCCAAAGAACGCCTTGCATAACATTGACGTACAACAGTTACAAAATATTATCTTTTGGTGTGACTATAGCATTTTTACTGAATCTAGCGTATCATTCTTGGCGAGACGTTTGGCGATTAATAGTATCCGAAAATTGAATTTGTATTCTTTAGATTCTTTTTTCTCAAACTGAAACAAAGATTGCACACAAAACTGCACTTGTTGTCACAAAATCCATCCTAATTTGATATATTTAAGTCATTGCGTTTTTGAATTATTATATTAACATGTTTCTGTAAGAACAGACCTACAGACAGTCAACCCGTTGTTGGTTTTGTCTTAAACTTTGATGAGCGTCTACACTTTAGATGTTAAATCTGTACACCTTATCTTAGTTAACTCTCTTCGTTCTGTAGTTGTATTAACTTATATTCGGTCAGCCGGATGAATAAATTTCTTCCGAATAGATTTTACTCAAAATTTGACAGAAATCTGCAAATTTGGTGTGAAGACAGTATACCAAATTTCAACCATCTAGCTCAAAGCGTTTTTGAGTTATTTTTGTCACAGATAGACGGATATTTCCCAAAACTTTTCCCTAAAACTTGGGGATTCGCCAAAATTTCGAGTTTCAAATTTTTGGATGAGTACATTAATTTCTTTCTCTATACTACTCATAAAAAGATTTGAATTTAGTTATTAAACTTTAAGCAATACATTAAGAATTTAGTTATTAAACTTAAGTGAAATAACAAGCAAAACATTTCTAGGCAAAAATATATGGAAAAAAAAGCTTTTCTTAAAATTTCAAATATTTGACTAGGTAAAAAGAATTTTTATTGGATAAAGAACAAAAAAAAAATTAATTGGATTATATATGTTTTGTGTTCCTTAATTATTACTCTTTCACAAAATTCTAAAAATCTAGATGGGCGAAGAGCCAAATATATTAATCTGTCTCGTTTTTGGCATCTTCTGAAGTACATTTTCAACACTTTATTTTTAACATTTTCTCTTTGACATAAAGGGCGAAAAAGAAAATCTTCATCACAGAAATAATAATAAGAGTAATAATAATTTAATATATACAACTAAGTTTCCTTCTAAATTTAAAATAAGATATACTTTTAAAACATATAAGTAAAATTTTAAACTAGTAAAAGCTATTAAATTATTAAAATTTTGGTTTCAAGTTATTGTAAAAATATTTTGTAAAATATTCTAAATGAGTGAAATTTTCATTAACAACTTTTTATCTGTAACAGCATCATTGGCTAAAATTTATTCTGAATTATTTCATTTTCGACATTTATTCGTAAGCAATTTGCAATTTATTGTTTAAGTGTAAAATTTTATAGCAAAAACTACTTGGTACAAAAATAGCTTTAAATAACTTTGGAAGAAATTTACAATTAACACATCATTAAAAACACTTTATTAAAAAATAATTTTAAAATTTTGTATATGATTTTTTATGCAAAAAAATTCCTTTTAAAAAAATATTTTTTTCATGTTATTTGATGATAAAGGAAATTTTGAATATTTCCTTTCTAAAAATTTAGATTATACACATTTTTGAGTCCAATTTCACATTTACTATATTCTATTTTAAATTCTTGGATAGAACAACTTATGCCTTTTTAGCAAGAATTCTGGGTGATAAGTAATTTTCTAATTTTCCATAACACTGAGTGCCGAGGAAGAAACCATGTCTCTCTAATAAAACAAACAAAAACTCTTATTGACAATTTTGTATGGGTTTTTTTATTAACAAGGAGTGAAAAGACTTCAGATGATGTTTTTATCAAAAATATAAGTTTAAATTTAAAGTTTTGAAATGTAATGCAATAAAATTTATCATCAAAGTTAAAAATTTCATTTCTGTTCAAACTCATTTGAAAAGGAAAATGGATACATTTTGTCCCCCTGATCTGAAAAAAAATTAAATATTCGTCTTGGTAATATTTTAAAATTCAAAACCAATATCTAAAGCCAAAAGGCTTTAAAATCATTTTTTATTGCGCATGAAGCATGTAGCCATAACGTTAGGAAAGGCATTCAGTTTTTTAAGTTGCTTTTAATCAGTCGTTTTAAAAATTTAATTTCCTTATCAATATTTTTTTCGCGCTTTTATTTAACTTAATTTGTTTCAGGCTAATAAAAATGGAAGTTTTGTAAACATATTTTCATATATTTCCTGATATGTTTTGACCTGAAATTTAGGCACGTTGATCTTCTCGAAGATTACTTGACTATTAAGATTATTACAATATTTAAACACTATTCACACATTATTTTTAGGACTTGATTGTCAGTTAATCTATTAGTTAAAGTATATTTTGTCTCTACACAAGTAGCGCCACCTGGTAACGAATTTTTTTTAAATTATAATCTATTATTTTATAATATTTATAATAATGAATTATAAATTGAAAACAAAAAAAATGAAACTAGGTTAAATGATTTCCACTTTTTAGCACAAATATAAAGCATATTTTAAAAACTGTTTTCATTACAACTTTTTAAACTTGCTTCATGAATCGCATAATTCAATACTGACCCCTAAGCAAGTAGTGAAACTTATAATTTCAAGCATGTCACGTAATGTAAAAACACATTTCCCTAACGCAATTACTTCACCAAACGACGACCAGCAAAAACATCATAAATCTAAAGCCGAAAAAAAATTAGGAGGGTTAACTAATGATTCATGTAAGATGCCTTGCATACTCTAAGAAATTCCATTTAATGAGCTACCGCTTTACACTAAGTGAGCCAATTGGCATAGCGCCTGACAGGTCACTGCTGCTTAAGGGCCCAATAAAATAACACGCTTGCTAACCGTTGCCAAGAGAAACCGTTCCAAGCCCGACTCGACCCGATCAATAAACCCTCTGTAAACAATCTTCTTCACAATGTGCTTTTCTCTATTTCATTAACCACTGCCCATATTGGCTTTGAAATGAGATGGAATACCAAATAAAAGCGTGCATACAATCTGTGAATATTTTTCAGAATTTTTTTTTATAGATTTGTGTCTTTGTGAGAGAGTTGCGTGAGTGAAAATTGATAATAATGATAGCATCACGGTTGCTAATTTTTTTCATTCAAATATCGATTGAACATTTAGACGAATAGATTTCTTTTTTATTTATTTTCTTTTAAATGTAGTTTAAGAGAAATATTGGTTTTGAAACATTTTTCAAATGCTCGGTAAACGCACTTTTTAAAATGCTAAATCTTTATTTTGTTTCTGAAAAGTTACATCTAGTTTATTTTAATGATGGTTTTTTTTTTGTAACTGTTCAGTTTTACACATTGATTCAGAAATATTATAATGATTACATTTATTACACCTGTGGCTACCAGCCGGTTCGAGGGAATATTAAATGATTTAATTTTAATTGAATCCCTTATACATAACTTGATGCTCATAATTCTCATAACCAATTATTTTTAAGGATGGAATTTGAACAGATATTAAAACCGTGCTATTTTAGTAGCTTTGACCTTTTCTATTCAGTATGTATATAATGAAGTTATATCCGGTGACATCATTATGCTGTTGAAAGCATAATTGTCCGGTTACATCCATCTTCTAACATATGTAATTCTTTAATCATTTTCTTAGTTTTCATGTAAATTGTACAGATATTGCACAAATTTCTTAGCTATAGCTTTCAATAATTAAAGAAAGAAAATCATGCAATTAAATATTTGATGACGATTTGAATTTTATTGTAGAAATGAAATTTAATGTTGAAAAATAATTTAATAATTTTAATAATTTTAAATAATTTTTAATAATAATTTTAAATAATTTTTTAAATTCTACTATAAAAAATATTTTTAGAGTAATGTAAACATTTTAGAAAAAATATTACTTTGCAATTAAATTTGTATCGCTAAAAGATTTTTAAAGACATTTTTATTTTTTAATCTAAAAACGACATTATAAATTTTTTTTTTTAATTTTTGGATGAAAAAATGAAAGCGGTTTGAATTTTATTGCAACAACGAAATTCATTGTTGAAAATTAAACAAGAAAATATATTTAAAAATTACAAAAAAAATCTGAAAATATGGAAATGACAACTAAATTGGTATTATTAAAACGGATTTTTCTTTTTAGAATTTAAAAGAATCTGAAAGTAAGAAATATATATTATTTTGCAATATTATTCTCAGAAAACTACAAAATATCCCAATATTTTTATTTAATTAAAATTTTCATTGAAATTTTTTTTAAAGCCGCGCTGAGGTAACTCATCCTTACTCCGAATCATATATATATGTCGAATTAAGCGAGTCTCGGTCAAATAGTTTCTCTCTTTTATAGGGCGTAGAGTATCATAACCAATAAAACCAGTCTCCTTTATCAGTAGTAAAAAGATCTAAAAATGATCATCAAATTAATATTTTGAATTACAGATTGTTTATTTGAAACTTTGAAGATCAAATTAAATATAAAATCATATTGGTTATAAGTATTATTTTATTTTTAAGCTGCTGCCTATGATGATCAGTTTTTTTTTCCCAGAATACTGATTTCCCTCGCTACTACTTATAAGGAATGCATGATTATATAAAATTTCTGAGTTATTTGATGACTGAAAAAAAAAGTATATTTCATGTAATTGAAGTCAATGCGATGTGTATGAAATTATGCAAGGCATTTTAATATTTAATGTGTTGATTTAATGATTTGCGTATGGATTGCTAAGTTTAACACAACATATTTGTATATAAATAAAACTGCACAGTAAACACTTCATTTTACGTACTGTATGAAGACAATGATGCATTAAAAACTAAATGAAATATTCAGAAAAAGGAACTAAGTTTGCAAACATAGTACCAAGGAAAGTATTTTTAAAAAATCTCATTGTCGGAGATTTTCAATTAACAAATTTTGAATAGAAATTTAGTTTTCCATAATCAAAATGTATAAAAAAAGTTGCCTGTATTGTAATAATTGCAAAATTAAAATGAAACAAAAGAAGTCTGATATTAGAAAGCAATGCGAATGTCCGTTATTGCTCAATAAAAAGTATCAGATTCAAACTGGAGATGGCAATAATAAGAAATGTTTTTCAGATGCTCCAAAATTTAAAATATTCCAATGTGTGAAATTCTTATTGATTCTTAGCAAGTGTATCTAATAGATCTATTAAATCTTTTAATACCAAATTTATGCTACTATTAATTATTCATCGCTTTCAGTTAGCTTTAGGCAGATAGAAAGGAATCAAACACTTTTGAATGATTAATAATATGTCTTATGACAAGCATATGCTCTCTGTATCATATTGGACTATATTTAGTGATACGTTACAGCCATGCTCATTTACATTTTTCATGTGAACAACATAAATTCATTTCATGTTCCATTAAATACATAAAATCTTCCATGGGGAAAAGGCATGGAATAAGGATGAGAATATATTCTTAAAATAACAAAATGGGCGATGGAAACGAGAAAAAAAATTCTGTCTTAAAAAAAAACTGTCACGTTTACTCTGACGTATAATGTCGACAAAATGATGCAACCAAACATAAAGTTTACATGTTTCTCAATTCACATTCCGACATAATTCATCCGGATATCCTGCGGATGCCGACTGATCCCTAATTGAGACGTCTGCAAATGAAACGGGGTTTTAAAATCTGACGTGAATCGAACGAATTTGTCTTGTGATCCACTCGTATGATCCATTGCGATACGTCCTTTATTATTCGGGAGCAAGGACAAGAGGGGACAGACTCGTGACCAGGTGATTCAGGCAGGAAGGACAAACATTATCTGTGAGATACACAACAAATCCCTTTCAGAAACTTTCACTTTAGGAAGAATTTTATAGCTGTATGAAAAAAGAAACAGTTATTGATAAGAAAGCTCATTTGAAATTTCATATTGATAATATTACTGATTGAAGCCAAATTGTATTTAGAAAAAACAATTTTCTCTATACCAACAGAATTACTCGCTACAAATTTCTTTATATTCACAGCAAATTCGTAATTGTAGCACAACAGATGAAACGAAATATCAAACATCTTCTTAAAATGGAATCTTCAGAAGTATTTTTTAATATTACTATGTGTTTGACACAGTGCAGCTATTTCTAACTTTTACCCCATTAAACTACTACTATCTTAAAAATTTCTTGCTCTTTGTATGGAAATTTATATAATAATTGAATTCCTTTTTAATTTAATAAACGAAATTAATTTGAATTTCAATGAAAATTTATTCTGGGAAGTGTGTTTCTTAATGCTAATGAAATGTCGTTGTAGGGTGGGAAATATGTTTTCTGTTGTTTCTAAAACAGTGCAAAGTACACTTTGTTTTGTTTCTAGTAGCTCTTTATACATATGTCAACATCTTTCCTTACACATCACCAGATGAAAGAAATTTTTATTGCTTATGATGCATTAGAGTTGGAAGAAAAAAGTGCGTATTCTAATTCTTATTGTAATTTCTTATACTTTCATATTACTGACTGTGACTCAGATGTAACTATTTTTTTTCAATCAGAAATTTTCCCATTGTTTTAATCCTTCTCTTAATTTCATTAATTGGAGATGCAGAAAAAAATTTATCGAACATCATTATGTTCTTCTAAGGCATGCAATTTTTTACAACTTTTCCCGCAAATTAACTAAAGGTATTTTTGAATTATATGTGATTTTAGCTATCATTTGCGAAAATAAAATATACAAAAAAATTTCAAATATAGCTCAAGGCGTATTTACTGTAACTTTGCTATGCTTTAGATTCCAAAAACCATCAAATAAAAGAGAGTAAACAAACAAAAACGAAGTTCAACTGTTTCTTTTTATTCTTTTTGGAAGAATTCAACATGATACCTTCAATGTGGGAGGCGTCATGTACATTAATAGTTATTATTTATATATGCCATGATAATTATTTTTATTGCTATAAATAACACGTGACTCAATCCAAATATAGAAAAATGGCTTACAATAAAAGTTTTTGAAGCTTATTGGAAATGTGCATTTTAAGAGCATGGAATGAAATTCTAAATTCATAAATAAAATCATTTTATTTTTATAACTAATAAAATTTAGCATGTCTCTCATAAATGGTGATAGGTTATAGCAAAAAATATAGAAGCATTGACAACTTATTAGGAGTTTTACTTGTTTTTTACATAGCCTACTGAAAAGTTAAAGCTCAATTCTGCCAAGTTGATAAATTATTCTGAAGGGAATGTAATGTCCGTTTTTCTTTCCAAACTTCAGCCTGGCTCTCTACCAAATATCAACAGGTGGCTCCATTTTTAGAGGTTCAACCTTAGATTTTATACACTTATGTATCATCAAGATCAATGCCCCTCTCACAATTTCATTCATAATTTTGCAGCATTTCCCAAGAATTTGCTTTATTTTGACTGTGCAATTTCTGTGAAAATATTCCGTAAATGATAAATGTGATTTTTTTGTCCTCACTTAGAAAATATATATACATATATACAATTATCTTTTGAAATTTTTGTAGCAGTAGAAAACATTAAATGATGTCTAATCAATTCTATAAAAAATTTCAATTTTATCCAAAATTTAATTTTTAAAAAAGAAAATCTATAAGAGTTTTAACTTTAATCAGTTCTAAAAAATAAGGAAGGTATTTGTTCAGTCCTATATTTTTCTCCATATAAAAATTAAAGTGTTAAATTGAAAAGTTTCTTGCAAATGGAATCCATGTCAGCAGGATGGCATCAAGTCCACGCATGAGTTTTTGCACATGCATAAGTTTTGCATTCCCATGAGATTTTTTTCCAAGTGTCAAAAGAACGTGACGCCACAGAATAACTAAGGCAAAATACTAATAAATAAAATGCATTTTATATTAAAAAATGCAGAACTAAACGCGAACAAATTTCATTCCTTATTTTGTACAAATGATTAAAATTACAATTCTCACAGACTTTTCCCTCCCCAAAATTGAAACACATTTATTGACATGTGTCATATGACTGGGATATTATACGAAGGGACATGTTACATTTTGGAACAACTCTATTTATTGTTTTATAGAATTTCCAAAAAAAAAAAAAAAAAAAAAAAAAAAAACAGAGTAGCATTATTGTTCATTAGTTCGTAAGTAATTAATTCTAAAACAAAAATTTTGCACTACTCCAACAGAATTTTATTTGTTTTTATCTTAACTAGTGCTTACATTTCAACGCAACATCTCACGAAATATTTAAGGCCGAATTTTTCATTATAGCCAGAAATTATTTATTTGTTTAACTGTCTTTGTGTAAGCATGCATTTAATTTTTCACTTCTCCTATTTTATTTCGAAGTGTACACAAATAGAAAATATTGCAATCGTAAAAAAAATTCGAATTCCGTAATTTTGGAAATCTTTATGTTTTATATCTTCCTGAAACCGAAAAGAAAATTTTGGGGATTATGTTTATCTATGATGGTATGCACTATAACTCAAAAATGTTTTAGCTAGAAGTATGAAATTTGGTACGTGTTCTTTATTTATCATAATTGTAGATTTTTATTACATTTTGAATAAATCCTTTCGGAGGAAGGTTATCTGACTAGTTGCCCAATTGCAAATGAACACGGTTATTACAAAGCTGTCTGTCTGTCTGTATTTTCTTATAAATGTAAAAACAAAAACTCAAAAACACAGTAAAAATAAATGATATTTGATCTGTGATTTTGTTTTTAAAACCGCAAGCTTTAAATTTTGGCTAGAATCAATTGAATATAAAAACGTCCAAAATGTATATTTGGTTTTGTTACTATACAGGTAAAACCAAAATCTTTTATGTATGGAAAACCTAAACTAAAAATCTGAGAATTCATGATACTAAAGGATTTCCCAAGAACCATAATTTTATGCGGATGGGAAAAGCTGGATAACACTTTTATTGGAGAGTAAGCGAGAAAATTTTGAGGAAACCATTCCTGCTGGTTTTATATAACATTCGGAGAAAATTTATTTGAATAGTGCCATACTGTTGATAAGTGGCTCCCAGGTATAATCCTTATTTTTCCTTTAACGTATTAATCTTTGATTTATTATTTTAAAAATACAAAATATATGCAAAAATATTGCTTCAGCAGCGTCCTCTTATATGAATATGAAGTCACGGTTTTGAAATAATTTATAAGCTGGTTCAAAACGTTATTGTATTTGAAACAGCTTATAAATTACGTTAAAATTATTAATAATGAAATTTATTAAATTTATCTAAAGTTTGAAGAATTTTTTTAAAATTCTTTTGTTCCAACAATTGAAAACTAATATTATAAATCTGTGTAATCTTATTTAATTATTTAATTGAGCCAGCTCTTCGGTGTATTTACATCAGAAATTTTGTTCGATATAAACAGTGACATAAAGAACTGAATGTTGATTTAATTTTGAAATCTTATTTTGTTTTCCTTGAATTTGTTATCGTTGGATTTTTTATTTGGATTTTAATTTTGAATTGCATAACTTGCAGTAGGGCTTGGTGTCAATATCAAACCAAGAAATAACAGGAAGTTAGATGCCTTAACCACAGTTATTTTTGTCATGTGGCTAACGTCAAATGATTTTTCTCCATTTGATAAAAAAACGAAGGGATTGAAAGTCTAATGAGAGAAAGAGCAATGGCATTACCTGTTAAAAAAAGACCCTTACTTATCTTTAATCACTAAAATTATATTAAAAAAGCTACAGGCAATGCATAATCTCTTTATTTTTGATTAATTCAATAGTATAAAAGTGTTTCATTTAATGAAAAGCGAGCTAAATTAATTTAAGGGCTAACTATAATCGAAATGTGACTCAGAGGAGAAGTATATTCTGAAATAAATGAAACTACTTCTCATTCTACTTCGTCGTGAAATAGATTAATAATTTAGCCTAAACGATTTTGATATTCCCAACACGCATAGAAGAAATGAAATGAAATGAAGGAAAAAACGAAAAATCGTTAGCGGGCACACTGCCAATAAGTTTAGAATATTATGTCTCCAACTTTCATTTAATGCCGACTTAGATGCTCGAATATGAAATAGAAACGAGGTCATGTACGAAGAGGCAGACGACTTTTTTCGGTAAAAGTTTAAATTGATTGTGACGTGACTGCTATTTCGTGAAATGTTACAGTTCAGTTCGAGTATATAAGTGATAGAATAAATGAGATATGCAAAAATATTAAAGGAACCGATGCATATATTTTTAAGCTTCAATTATAACAAAAAAAAAATAAGGACAAATTCCAAAAGAGTACATTTGAAGAAATATTTTTATTCTTATAATTTATGGAAATAAATCTGCTTTCAGATAAATGAATTTGGTTCTCGAATTAGACTTGCACTGGTCTTATATTTGAAAATCCGACACTAACCCTGAGGAAGCCAACAAAAATTATTCTGGAAATTCATTACCAAAGTCCCTAATAATTTATGAGTTTTTTTTCATGCAAATTTAAAAATATGAATAATTTCTGTGTAATTTCGAAACCAGTTCCAGATCGTTTATTTATTTCATGTCATTTTATGTTGTTTTCATTATTTTCTACGCTTTGTTTTATCTTTGCATATTTATCGTAAAATTATCTGCAGTTATCTACCATGGGCATATAAGAATTCCTGATTCCACCTATCTTATATATCTGGATATTACAATTTTTTAAAATAAAAACCATTATTCTGCCTTCTTTAAAAACAAATCAAATATGTTTAACAGTTACAGTATAAAGTATTTAGCTGCTACTGTCACTCATTTAGTTTTCTCTTCTATTCGTTTAGGAAATTTTGTTAAATCAAGAGATTTTGTTTGTACCAACTTTTGTCGCATAATTCTGAAAAATTGAATTATTCCATGTGTGTGTGTGTGTGGTACAGTAAATCGTTTTAGAATACTATTCGGACTCCTTTCATATGATTCAGAAAAAATGTCATCATATCTATGTTCAGTTTGTCTAAAGTCTTTCTAAAGAAAATCGGTCCGTTGAATGCATGATGAGAACTTCAACTTCAATTATCTCGGTAAATGTTAAGGATGCGCTATTCCCCGAGAAAACACGAAACACAGGCAAAATATAAACGCAGTATACACAAGACATAATTTACAGAAGTGGACAACACGCAGACAAATAGTAAATCGTAGCAATAGCAAAACATAAAGTAAGACAACTAAAGAAGTCAAAAAAGGAATTCACTCAATTCAATTCGCTATATTTCTTCAAGTGAATATAGATCCTCCAGCAGAACCTCCTAAATGAATCTCTTAAACCCAAGTTTAATAAGGATATTGCACTTCCTCTTGTATTTTAGCTGTGTAGAGCTTTTATTTTAGCTGTCACATGGCTGCCAAGTTTGCCGCGACTGTCAAGAAACATTGACCCGGAACCCAGGAACCTCTCCTTAAAACTATCTTCCTTACTTTGGGACTAAATGTGCAAAGAAGAAATATTATAGATTCGTAACAAATTATTATATGGTAATTCATGTTTTCCCCTTCTGCATGCAGTTTTGATTTATACGACTGTTTGTTTGATTTTATTAAAAAACCTATATGAAATATCTCTCTATTATTAATACAATAAGTTGCCTAGATTGAACCTTATGAGCTCACTTTAATAACAATTCTTGAATAATTACTTAACTTTAGCTCTCTATTCTGCCATCTCAATTGATAGTTATTTTTGCTCTTCTAAAAAAAAAGAAGGAAAAAAAATGGAACATCATTTTCTCCCAATGCAATAGTTTTATTTAAAAATTGCTCTTGAATAAGAAAAATAATGTTATTTAATGTATATTAGGAAATTATTATTTTATTCTACCGGATTTATACAAGCCCATTAATCTTTAAGAATTCCATGACCCATTAAAAGTCACGTTTAAGAAAAATTTTCAAACTTTTACCATCTAAACATTTTTAATAACAATGATAATTGGTTAATGAGGTTTTTATGGTGCAAAAACCAATCTAATCATTTTGATCAATCTGTTCTGTTAATTTGTATTTTTACACACACACACATATATATATATAGTCTAATTGATATGTCATCTGAAGCTTGTCTTTGAAACTATTGTTTAACTATATATTTGTTTATCTCAAATGATCTGTTATTTGAAATTGACAAGGCTCGTTGCTTCTTATTAATGTACCAATTATTATACTGATGTACCATTTATTATATGCACTTATCTATTTTGGAGGACTATAAACTCATATTTTTCAAACAGTTTTGCCATTCTATGTACTCTTATATTTTCTTCAAACCTAAAACAGATAATTTGTCTTGCTAAAAAGGATTTTTTATCCCAATACTAAATCAATTTTTCATTTATAAATCAAGCCATTTTGAAGTTATTTCTAAATCACTCATGAAAAATTTATAATAATTTTTCAGAATTACTTGATGTACCAGATGAATTCATCGAATTATAGTATTTTTTTCCGAATTACTTGATATACTAGACAAATTCATCGAATTATAGCAAATTTTCCGAATTACTTGATATACTAAATGAATTCATCGAATTATAGAAATCTTTCCGAATTACTTGATATACTAGATGAATTCATTGAATTATGAGTTTTGCTATTTCCTCTCACATAATTGAATAGAATAATAACGTAAATTGCGAGGTAACGTAACGAATAACGTAATTTTCCAGTATCATTAGAAGAATTAGATGATCACCATATCCGTCGATCTGAAACATTACGTGAAAACATAACTAAAAATCATCAGCATAAAAAGAAATATTAATAATTAATGCCCCTCAATGGAGTGCGGACAACCTTCTTCTTTTATTAACGGATCAGTTTCTTCACAAAATACACAAAACCAGATAAGGTGAAAATATCATTAGGCTAAAATTCCATCTCTGACAGAGCCGATAATAGAAAATGGAAAAAATATCCCAAGCATGACTTACGTTAAGTTCATAAATGAATCATCTGGTCGGGTCAGAAAATAGCCAAACTCTCTCGTTAAACCCTCATTAACTCTATCATTGGAGTGGAGGCAGTGGCGTGTCGTACATTTATTAATAGAAAAATAGTTTTTGGTTACCTCTATTATGCCGTATTAATGGATTGAAACCTGTCACTTTGAACAATTTTATCGATTATCTTAATATGGATGGGTCTATGAGGAGTATTTTTTTTAATGATTCGTTTTTTTAAGTGAATAGGAAGAATGTCTTTTTTTAAATACCCACAAATAATTTTTGCAGACATTTTTAATGGTAAATAAAAAAAACCTGAGTCATTTTAAAATTAATTACAAATTTTATGCTTTGCACTTTAAACCAAAATAGTAATAATCATTTGATTATTAGATTTTTAATTGAAAATAGGATTAGTAGATGATTTTATATTAAAGCTGAAAAGTATGTAGGCTTTTTTAATAAGCTTGTACGAGTAAAATATGTCACCATTTCTAAATTTATCCATTTTACGAATGTTTTAATAGAAAAAAATCAATTTAAAGATCTTAGCGGATGATTTCATACATATAATCTGTAATATGAGCAGCTGTGCTGGATATTTTAAGATTCGCTTTCAAAAGGTTTTTCATCTTCGTATAATAACTCAAGCATTTTAAGTAGAAACAATTTTATGTCTGATATAAAATAGCTGGCCTTTTTTATGGAACCAGAGAGAGTGCTTTCCTCAAAACTTCGTCGCATACTCTCAAATAAATATATCATGCTAGAGAACGCCTTATATGGCTTTGGTGTACAATAGTTAACTTTTGTAACTATTAACTGGTGTACAACAGTTAACTTTAATATTAACTTTTGACATGAATTTACCATTTTTACTGAATTTATAATGTCCTCCTTGGCGAATTATTTGAAGATTAATCCTTGGTATACAGTAAATAGTATCCAAAAGTCGAATTTATGTTATAGACGCGTTAATCCCAATAAATTACAAAAAATGACATAGGATTACAATTGGAGTCACAACATCCTATACCAAATTTCATATATATAAAATGCGTCTTAATGCTATCACGTTTGCATGTTCCTAAACGTATATATTGAGAGACAGTCAACCCGTAAATGGATTTGGCTCAAAATTTGACATGTGTCTACCTTATAGATGATAAATCTATGTTCCGAATTTTATCTATCTAGCTCTCTTCGTTCTGTAACTATCGTGTTAACTTATATTCGAACAGCTGGACAGACAAATTTCCTCCAAACAGATTTTACTCAAAATTTGACAGAAATCTTCATATTTTATGTAAAAACCGTATGCCAAATTTCAACGGTCTAGCTCAAAGCGTTTTTGAGTTATCTTTGTCACAGACAGATAGACGGATATTTTCTAAAAATGTGTTTTTCAAACTCAAGGAAGTCTAAAACGCGGAAATTCTTCGAAATCTCGAGTTTGAATTTTCCGACGATTGCTATACTTTCTCTATATTATGTATACGCGAAGGTAAAAGTAATTAAAACCTTTGTTCTAGTCAAGTTTTTCAAACTTTAATAATATGTTTAGATTTCTGAAAATGAATGTAATTTTAAATTTTACATTAGCTTTTATTTTGTAAAATTGCCCCAAGGTTTTTCAATGCTGATAATGTGCAAAGATCTAGATTCATTTCTCTTTCCTGATTAAAAATATTACCCAACTAAAGCAACTTCAATTTCTTTTCGTAATCATATAAATAGTTAGAAAAATTTTATTTGAATTTTACTATAAAAAATTAATGAATATCTCTTTGCTGTCAATATCGTTTGCTGTTTTTATAAAGAATGGAAATCATTTCTATGAGCTCCATTTTCTCCACAGAAAAAAAATTATTCAGTTCTTTTGATTGTTTTTATTTTTAAATAAAACTTGTTTTAAAATTTTTCAGTTTTAATTATTTAAATTTCTTACAATAAGAATATTTTAATCTTATGTCAGTTTTTTCTTTCATTATATCACTAGCATTTTATTTCATCTTTTTTTCATGCAGATTTCTAATTACGGAAAATTTGTAAACTCGCCAACTATTTTAAATTAAAATTTCTCGCCTTGTATATCAGTGAGTTATTTTACAATTTTCAGTAATACTTGGAAATAAGACAACTATCTAAACAACTTAACACTAGTAGAGCAAGAAAAGAATCTTAAAAAGCAGACGGTTTTTTATCAACCATTTTGTCTGACAAAAAAAATTCATTTATTTATTAAATGTATCAGCCATAATTAGAAAAATAAGCAATAATTTTTTGTTCTAAATCGGCTGCTATATTTCATTTAATATTTTATTCATCTCTAACGAAAACAAAACAGTTTCTCTCCTCACTTAAATGGTTGAAGGAAAAGTAACATTTACAGACTTTTATCTAGAAATTTCAAATGCTTAATTTGATACTTTAAACTGGTTTTATAATAGAAAAAGGTTCTATATCAAAAATTTAGGTAGTATACAATTCTATTTCTAAATGGATTTAAAGGATCTTTAAACTACCGAGAAATTAAATTCTGCGTTTGTTTCGTATTCAATTTAACGGTGGCTTTAATTTAGTTTCTCAAAATTACAATAGATGGCGCTTCTGAGTACAATGATCCATAGACAAAGGAACTGAAATAGTTGTTATTTTTAGAAATAAGAATTTTTTTTTTTCCTTTGATCTAAATGGTAAACCAAAGAATTTTTGGGGAAACTTAGGGAAATATAGAAATAAAGTTTTTTACGGTATAGAAAATAATTCTTGATAAAATTTGAAATGCTCCTTTTTGTTGATGTATAACAAAATACTTCAATGATCAATAATCCCACTTTCTTCGTATAACAAAGGCATTGGAATTAAATTCACGTAGAATATACGAATACACAAGTGTCTAAATAAAATTCCGCAATTTAAATTTTTCTTCTATTTATAATAATAAAGCATATCACTTGTCGAAATAAATCCAGACACATATTCAAACAAATATTTCTTACTTCTGAACTTTTAAAAAAATTGTTTTAAGCAAATTTTTAAACACTTTTGCATTTATGAATTAGAGAACAAATAAATTTGTTATGATATTCAAAAATTATTAATTTCAATTAAAGATATCAGAATCTGCTTTTCGTTTTGTATGTTGCATGATGGAATTTTCCGAAATTGAACTTATAAAAAAAAGTGGACAAATACTTCTATATCCTAGAATTTGCCACATTTAATTTTGTTTTTAAAAATATAATTCTAAAAAGTTTATAAGAAAAAAAATTGTAAGAATATGAATGGTACTATATAGATAAAACTATAATTAAAACCAATTCTGTAATTAAAAACATAATAAATCAAAAGTTTTCAAATTACATTCATCCAATTTTGTAATGACTTTAAAAAGTAAATCATTCGTTTGTTATTTTAAATATTGAAATACATAGTAATAAAGCTCAAACTTTTTAAAGAATTTCATTTTTCTAATTTTCAATCTCTTTTAAAAAAAACCTTCATTTGTCAAATTATTTTATTCTAAAAAAAGTAACAACAAAAAAAAACTAAGTTGAAAGAAAATGCTTTGAACTATTTTTATCCGACTTTAGATATCCGCAAAGTTGAAATCTTTCAAAAAAAATCAATCCTGTAGAACTTCTAGTATTCGGACCTTAATCAACCAAGTTTTGCGTTAGAAAACTGAGGAATGTTTTTTTTTTTTAATAAAATCAAGGAAATGGGAAAAAATGTTAACACTAACATTGCAGCCGAATTTTAGGATCAGTAAAAGGTTATTTTAGGGCGGAGATCTGTCATAACTCAAAAAACTTATTTAGGGAAAAAGGTACATTCGTCCATTCTTGGACATTCCTATAATACTGAGCACTCTAGGAATTTTTCATAAAAAATGCTCCTGTATATGCTCTTGTCTGTCTGACCTGGAAAGTTTCTTATTGTTGAGTTGGATGCTGATATCTTTTTCAGAAAGATAAGAATCAACGGGAAAATGCAAGGGAAAAATGAAAATTAGTAACATTCGCGAATTCTCTCATGTTTAACATTTAATAAAATTGCTTGTTAAAATGTTAATATATGATAACATTTGCGAAATAATTTTTATAATTTCAAGTAAATAATTTTGGAAACTTTGTCGAAAAAAGAATAAGTCTCGAAATTTATTAAAATAAGTTAAAAAAATAATTAATTTAATCTCCATTAACAGAGTTTTCGGTTATTAAGGGTGATTATGGTTTCTCAGTTCGAATAATCGTGGTTTTACTGTACTTTAAATTCATATTTATTTATCGCAATGGCAAAAATAAATATTTTTGGTTTTAATAATGACAAGGTTTTTATTATTATAAAAGTGTAAATAAAACGATTGAAGGGACTTTCGATACTTTATTTGTTCTTTTGATTAATTGACAAAGCTATTGATAATTCGAAGAATGCTTGAAAAATGCTTTTTACTATATTTAATTTTAAAAATAAATTAAAATTTATATGAATATTTGGAATTGTTCCTAGTATTATAAGAGAAAATATCATATGAATTATAAATGTTTTATAATCACTAATTTATAATTGGTTTTACTTGGGAATATCAAATAACATATAATAACAAACATATTTAATTAATTTTCTGTTCATAAGTTTTGCAAATTAAATTTAGGCTTAAGCTCATAATATGAAAAAATGTTTCCAGATCCCATATTCAAATATTACTTTGAAGAATAATTAAATATACATTTGATTACAGAAAAACTTTTAGCAGTAGAAGTATTTCAGAAGTAGTAGTTAGTACTTTTAGCAGTAAATTAAATTATATATTATAATATTTAATAATGTCGTGTTCAACTAATATTACAAAATAATTTCCATCTTAATCCGAAAAGACATAATTCGAAAAATATTTCTTAATATAAAATATTTAATTTAAAATTATAGAAATCGTTTGCTCGATAGTAAGTGGAATTTTTTCCTATAAATATTCATTTTTTCTGGTTTGTAAACATTTTATTATTTTAGTTTATTAAACATATACATTTTAACACATGTAAAATAAGACATTGTAGCTTTTGCTTGCACTGATGTAATCATATTCTTCAAACTATGGATTCTTGGATCTTCGGGTAAGAAAATTCTAAATTTAACAACCATGTGGACTTTTGAAATCATGACATGTTTATGCTGAAAAAAGGATCTGTTGGCGGAAAAAGTTTATGGATCGGAAAAGAACTCTCCACCTACCTACAACCATCTGCCAACAAAAACCTCGTTACTCTAAAAAGATAAGGAAGAGTAAGAGGATAGTGACGCAAGACATCATCCGTGGAAGAGTCCACAGTGGTTATTTATAAACGTTTCCCCTGGAATTTAAAAATGATGATTTTGTTGCTCAAAGTGGGAACACTATCCCATCATTCTTTTCACCAAACTGTTCCTCTTTGACTTTAACTTCCTCCAGAAATTTACAAACTACTTTGCGAACACATCCTTCGATTTAAGACTCTTGAGTGTTTTTATACGAAAAGAATTAAATCTAAATCTATGAAGTAAATCTGTGAAGAAATCTCACTTGAGCGGTTTCTGGATATACTTTTGGATCATGGATCATGAGGTAGGATTTATAAAAGATGTTTTATTTAAATGTATTCTAATTAAAATATTTTCGATGCACTTCTAAAACTAACCATAAAAAAAGAAAAAAGAAATCAAACTTATTGCTTTGAAAACTCATCTTCTTTTAGAAAAAGTTATGCATATCAACAAAATTGCAGTATATTATATACCATTCATGAATACGTGGCATTTTTATTTTAGAGGTGGCATTTTAAATAAAAAAGAACACAATAATTCGTCTTCCTTTTCTTCTTTTTGGTCACTTTTAGCAGTATGGATGTACTTTTAGCAGTAACTACGTTCAAAATGGTCATTAGATAAAATTTGATTTGTGGCATTATATGTGACGCCACAGAAAAATGACAAATCATATTTAAAACAAATGAACTTTGAATAAACACAAACATATGTAATTGTTATAATCAGTATAAAAAAATAGCATCTATATTTCTGGAAGACCCAAATCAGGTAATTAATCAAAGTTTTATTATAGTTTAAAAATTCGTCTTATTGAATCCCTTAAATATTTTATATAAATGCAGTTGTTGCCATAGCAATTTTTTTAAATAAAACACTAGTGGTCATTTTAAGTAAAAAAAGAATAGAAATATATAAATGGAATGCTTAAAATATTTAATGTTTATTTTGTTACTCTTGTTTTTGTTGTCAGCTTTACTCTCTTATAATTTAAGACAAGAAAAAGAATAATATTAATTTTTCAAAGTAAAAGAAATAATAATGTATTCTATTAATTAGAAGTTAATCGAAACGTTTACAACAAATTCGTAGCAAATTATCCCATAAGAAATATTTTTATACCGTCTTAAAATACAATGTTTTAGCTTCTTGGTGATACCAGTTTTAGTTGTGTGTAATTTTTCTCCGTTTTTATTAATTTTTCTGATTTTAATAAGTAACTAAATAGATGTAGATGATTTCTAAATTTAAAAAAATTATAGGTACTCTTTTGCTAAACAAAGATTAAATTTTAAATTACTCCTGTTTTATCTTTTGATATTAAAAATATATTCCATATTATTTCATATAAATGCTGCCAAAATATATTTCAGTTTTTAAATATAGTTTGGCAACTATGTTATTGAATTTAAAAGAATTCAAAAATTTATTGAAATAGATTATGAAATTAGTGTCTCTAAAATCACCGGCCAAATAAGACACTAATGGTTAGTTTAAGGGAATAAAAGAATTGAAATATAAATATTTAAATGTTTATTTTTTATGACTTCAACTCAACTTTATTCTCTTATAATTTAAGACAAGATAAAGAATACTATAATTTTTTTAAAGTGTAAAATAATAATAATAGAATAAGTTTAATAACTTATTCTAATAATTAGAAGTTAATAGAAACTCTGCCGTTTTTCTGCAATAAAATCGGAGCAAATTATCTCATAAGATATATTTTTATGCTATCTTATAATACAATATTTTACTTTATCAGTGATCCCAATTTTATTTTCATGCAATTTTCCTTCGTTTTTATTAATTATCAGAATATAATTTATAAGTATAGGTATGGGTATAATTTATAGATAGCCTGTTGCTAAGTTAATATGAAATTTTAAATTACTCTTCTTTCATCTTTTGTTATTAAATATATTCCATATATTTGATATAAATGCTACCAAAATATATTTTTATTTTTTAAATATATTTTGACTGGCTTTCATTGGCTTTAAAATAATTCTAAAGTCTATAAAATAGATTATGAAAATTTTGTCGTTGAAATCACCTGTCATCTTTACCTTCATCTTTTGCAATGTGATAAATAAATAAAATTGTAACTAAAAATAAAAGTAAAAATCTTACATACGAAAACATTTTAATCACTAGTAACATCGGGTACATGAGCTCTATTGTAATATACGCCTTATGTAATTTATAAAAAAAGATTCATATATATCAAACTTTTTCAATTATTTTTGTATTTTTTGTTTAAAGAATTATTTACTTAAATGGAAATATAATGTTTAATAAACCCTTATCTCTCCATATTGGTGAACGTAATTTAAAATAAAAACAAAATTGAAAATAGGAGTAATACGCCTTCTTTTTAAAATTATCTCATAGAAACTTTTTAAAACTGTTTTAATATAATTTAAAATTAATAATCTAATGGAATAAAGGTATTAATAGCCTATTAAAAGGTAGTACTGGATTACAATTATGGTATGTTTTTTTTATTTGTTTATTGTTTATTGAAAACATCAAAAACATTGACCGTGAGATTTTGGCAAATCTTTACATTTAAGACCTTTTCAAATCTGAAAAACAACAAAATTTTGGAGTTATGTCTGTCTCAGAACTTAACAACACAAAAAACATTTTGAACTAGAATAATTAAATAATTTAATGATTCTTGTTAGTAGTTGGCTTTTAAAACAATTTTAAAAATTCTTGTTGGCATATTTTATATGATATCCAATTACGCGATTTTTTTTATTGCCTGCCTTCCCTAGTACAGGGGAATGTAATAAAATAACTACAAAAATAGAGGACTAGATAAATAAAATTTAAAACTCAGTTAAATATATAAAGTGTAGATTCAGTTCAAATTTTTAACCCACTCGTTTAATGGGTTGCTCGTCTATCAGTCTGTGCAACATAAATGTAATAACTCAAAAACCGCAATGATGTAGATAAATGAAATTTAGCTTGATATCTTGTTATTAAAGTTGAAATCGTGTGTCAAATTTTGGTTTCTGGTGTTTAGAAAAAGACGTCACAAATTCAGACTTTCTGTTTTATTCATTATATTAAGAAGCACAAAACACCAACATGTGGGAGTTTGAAAATAAAAATCTGAACACTCATAGCATTCACGAACTTATTGACGGTCTGAAATATTCATGCAGAGGAATGGAATATAAGAAAATATGTGAAAAAATTTCATTGAGACAACTATGTTTCTGACAAACAGACAAAAATAATCAGCTCCCCCTGATTATTATTTTATGAAAATGAATTTTGATAAAAATGTAATATTAGAAAATCTGTTAATGCGTATGTTATCACTGACTTTTGCATGTTTAGAATTAAGAGTTTTTAAATTCAGTGTCTTCTTATCAAAGTTAATATAAGTTGTATATGTAAGGGAAAGTCAATTTTTTATAAAATCCCAGAATTTTTACATATTTTTAATAAGTGCATTTAATTTCTTAACATATAATGTTTATAGGTTGGTTTACTTATGTCATTCAATAAATTATGTCATTCAACAGGTATAACGAAAAAGATAACTGAAAACGCTCTATAAAATAGACCGTTGAACCTGTCAAATTGGACCCTTAGTTATTTTGGGGGTAGAATATATTCATTAAAAATAAACCTTTCGTAAATTTTTAACCAAATATTAATCAAAATCTTCGATATTTTTTTAACAAATTATTGCACAAAAAAACAATTATACACCTCATTACAAAAATGAGCATTTCAATTATTCCATTTTATATCTTTACAATTGTCTTTTTATTTCATTGTTTAATTGCTGCGTTTATACACAAGAGCATCCCGACGATAGTAAATATATTTTATATGTTCATTAGTGTTGTCATAAATAAGAGAACATTTTTAAAAACAATATTAAGACGGATAAATTGAACCCAAAATATTATTATGCAACCATTTGACTTCATAACATTAAGATATCTTTCGGACTACATTTTCGAATCTGCCTTGAACTTTTTGCCTACAATATTTCTTAGAAAGTTGCTCCGTTTTCTTAGTAAGATTTGGAATTTTGACCGGAAGTAACACTTCGCTTGCAGGAAGTTGGATAATTTTTTTTTTCGCTTCCAGTAATTCATGCATTCAAACGCCAACATTGCGTGGCTCATTGTCTGCTTAGTATTAAACAATTATCACTTTTTTTCTTTTAAAATTTGTCTTGTTTTTGTATAGCAATACAGATAGAACTGATATTTCAATTCAACAGGCATATAGTGTATCCGTAAACTTATTTCAATTGTCAAATATATTTTTGGTATAAGGAGGTTTTAATGGTCCTTAATCTATTTATTTATGGCTGACATATACAGCAATAGTATATAAAAAGAATTCTTTTGAAGGATAATCAACCATAATCCTGCACTGGCAAGAAGAATGTCAAAGAAAGAAAAAATTGTGCCTTTTGTGAAATTCATGATAGTATAGTGATCGCAACAGATGGCATATTGACTACAAAGAGAATGAAATGATCTTCTGCAATAATGTAAATACTGAGCAAAATTCTAAATAAGGCAATTGTGAATCGTTGCTCCGAAAGAAGCATTTATTGCACTAAAAATTTCAAACTTCCTTAATTATGATGATGCCATTCGATCAAGTGAAAAAATTTCGTAGCAAAAATTATTTTTAAATGCCACAATTTTTTTTAATTATATGTGTTTCTAATTGTTACGGCTGAGTAACAAAAAATTAAGGGATCGATATGTTAGATAAAAATTAATGATCGATTTTTCTTTTCTCAAAATAAAAGGAAAAAAGAAATTTTCTCAAAGAGGAATGCTGATATGAATAGATAGAAAAATAAATGATATATTAAGAATGAGAGTTATAGATGAAGGAACAAAAAATGGCAATTCTAAAGCCATTTTCAAATTTTTAACTATCATTATCCCAAATTCTAAAATTAACTAAATTTAATGAAAACATTTATTTGAGCAAATATATTACATATTTAAATTAAATTCGCTGAGCATGTTTTTAGAACATTTTGAAAAACCTAAGAAGGTAACAAATTCACCATAAAAATATTTTATCGATAATAAATTCACAGCTATGAAATGAAAAAAATAACAAATTTTATTTCTTTCCCCTTTATTCGTTTAGTATTTAAATCTAGAATTTCTCTAATTTTTTGACTATATAGAAATATGATTTCTTCAATACATCAATTTTTAAAGGATATTTTTCAATATTTCTGCAATTTTTTATCAATTGTGATTCTACAGCTCATTTAGATTTTAAATCAGAAGTTAATTAATGTATATTTTGTAACATACTTTTTAATTAAATGATAATAATAAAAAATAAGTATTTCAATATTTTTAAGAAAATACTCAGCGCGAAAGTAGTAAAAAAACTGTTGAAATGTAATTTTTATAGATTCTAAAGTCAATTAAATTAATTGAATTAAAAATTAATTGCAACAATATTATTCATTGTCGGATGGAAATAAATTTATGAATCTAATATACATAAGTTTTCAGCCATTAGTTTATATCCTGTAAAATAATATTCTTCTTAAAATTTTGTATTTTGATTGTTTGAATGCATGTTACTGGTGAAGTTATAATTAATTTCTCACCTTAATAACCAATCAAACTTTCTGAGGCAGGATTTCAGTGAAAAATAATTTTTTCAAATTCAAAATTTTCCGAGATATGCATTATATTTTGTTCTGACATACTACTTGTAAATTACATGAAGTGAATTGCATTATATGAAAAAAATAGTTATGTGGGGGAAATTAAAGGAATTTAAGCTATAGAATGCTATTATATAACAATTATGCGAACAAAGAGACAAACAGATAAGCGGTTGACCGATCAACAGGAATATATTCTGTCCACAAAAACACAGAGCTGAACGTGTAACGACTAATAAAAAAAATAAGCTTAGACATGGAAATCAAGCCTAAAAGCCGATCATGCTACGATATTTGAGAAATGGTTCGAAACTTTTTTAATAATAAATATTTAAACAAAAACATCTGAGGTATTTTTTTCTCTTTCTTTCCTTGAAGTAATTTTTGGAGCTTATTCGGAACGTTTAAAATTGTAAAAAATAAATAAACAATTTAATTATGCAAAAAAAAAAAAAAACGTTAACAGAAGTAAAGGCCACAAACTTAAACTTGCGACAGATGTATTAACAAATAGCAAAAATTTATTGTGTATTTATTTTTTTACTGTTAAAAACAGTTTGCATGCTGTTAAATGATCAAAATTTTATAAGCTTTTTTTCCTGGCATCTTTTTGCAAAATAGTTGGTATCGCAGTATTAAGTAGAAATTCATAGTTCAGTTTTTTATTCCAATGTTGTACCCCAGTGATTAGACAAAAATTAGAATTCTATTATGAAGTATTTTATGATTTTGAGGAAATAGGTTATATAAAATAAAGCAATTATGTCTTTATATTTTTTGTATATAGCTTAAATAGCTAATTAGTGAAATCAAATAATAACGCTTAATTTCAAAATCGCCGAAGTATTCGACCTCGAGATTTTGATGAATATGGTAAGTTTATATTTTCTTACATCAGCAAAACATCTTTTTGTAACTATGCCTGCTTGCTTGTCCATTATATTTTTATATAATGGCATTTATTTAAATGTGTGTTCACACTTGCATCCAAATAAAGCATTTTATATATTTTTTATTGTTATTTCGATTAGTATTTCTACTCAATACAATGAATGTATTTATTTAATCACACACAAAAACAACTGAAATTAAAATTATTGCATTCTTGAATTAAATTAAACATTTAGAAAGAGCTGAAAGCAGCATTTTCTTTTGTTTTCTAGACACAAATTTTCGATATTGTTCAGATATTTCCAGAAGTTAGCTACGAAAAATGCCAAAATTGTATTTGCCTCTTAATTGCGTAAAATTCTGATTTAAGATTTTTAAAAAATAGCATCGAGTTGCACTTTATTATCGCTCAAAGTGTATTAACACCAAATTTGCAAATGTTTCATAATGAATGCCGACACACAAACTTTCGCTATTTATATCAGAAGAAATTTAGCGGATGAATCTTTGTTAAACTAATGAAGAAATAAACTGTCTATTGATCAGGATTTATATTCATATTGTATTAAATTCTGCAAATAATTAAATAAATATTTCTCCATTATTTAGCTTATTTTCTCAATTTTTTCCCGAATTCTCTTTTGAATAACTTAACAGCTTGAATACAGATGGCGCTAGTGTGAGCACCATGATCTCGGATGTTTTTCTATCTTCTCATCCCACGCTTTTCCGATTTTGTGGTTTCCGTAACCAACGTCATTTCCGTAAATAAACCATTTCCCAAGCTTCATTTTAATGCGTATAATCTATTTAAAAAATGAAAAAGGATGTTTGTAGTGTCCAAATCACTAACGTGCTTATAACCTTGCCTCCACAGATATGATTCATTATATTTTGCAATTAATTGCACGGTTCAATAGATATGCGAAATACGATATTACTACATTGATTTCTTTCAACTTATTTAACAGTTAAATTTTGGAAAGTAATCTCTTTCATAACCTGAAATTTTAAAACCCCTAATTTAAAGCTTTCTTAGGAATTAATTATTCACTGCGCAAAAGAATACTAAAAAAAAAAAAAAAAAAAATCTTATTGCGAAAACTTGAAAATGTAATTCCATTCGTTAGAGTTCATTTCTATTATACAGTTGGAAAGCTGATTCAAAAAAGGGAAGAAAAAAAGAAATCGCATAAGAAAATATTTTAATTTAGTGAGGGAAAAAATGCATTTATAAGCTGTCTTTGTTCAGCCTAATTATTTATTTTCATATGCAACCAATTGAGAAATACAAGACGAAAGAAAACATTTTGAAATAAACTCAGCTTTGAAAAGCATTTAACATGATTACGTGATATTTTAATAACAATTACAACTTATGCAATATTCATTAGTCATAACACTTAAATTAAATATAATGGTCAACCTGATGTCATAAGCTGAATGTTTATTTCCTTTTCAGTAATTTTCTGACAGTGAAAATGTATTCAAAATTTCCAGTGATTGTATTGGTCAATTTAACTCAAAAGGAGGAAAAAGGATTGTGCGATGTGTCTGTACGGTTGCTATTCAATGTCACTTGTTCTAATCCGGCTATCTAATCCTTTTTTTTAATATTATCTTACATATACATATGCATCGCAAAATATCTGTGACATGCGAATTTTAATGTATGCGTTACAGCATCAAAATTTTGTCGCTAATTAGATAGGTATATATTATAATATATGTGTAATGTATCCCAAAAATGAAAAAGAAAGAAAGCTGAAAGCTTATTTCAGAATTCGGAGTTACACTCAGAATTTATCAGTGCAACTTACAAATGTCATAGAGGATACAGATATTTAAAGAAAAATTAGAATTATACGCAGTGAAAAGTTAAAAACGCCATCGTCTTGTTCCATTATATAGAGTGTATACAGAATGGAAGTACAACTAGTTATTAGTGAGAATATGCTTTATTGATGACAGTAAGTATTTTTCCCAAATGCAGGATTTCATAGGAGATATTGCATTTATGAGCTGTGACACATATCTAACTTCATCGATACATTGAATAACATTATTCTGAGAAGGCCATGGCAATTGTTGAGAAACTTACTAGGATATCCTCAGCAGTTTCCAACTGTATGGTCATCCACTAAACATTTCTCGTAATTGTAGGAAAAGAATTCTAAGTAAAGCAGGTCCAGTAATCTCAGCAGCCGATATAAAATAACGTCCAATAGTAAGCAATATTGTTCTAAGTTCACTTTCGTATTGGATGAGGATTTTCCAGCCATTTATTACCTCATCTCCTTAGTGATTAGTCAATGAACTATCTGCGAAGTGGCGATTTTTAGCATGGGTGCTAGAGGCGTTGTCTCGTGCCTCGAAGCCCTGTGAAAGGGAGGGAATGAATGATGGGGTCTCATAATCTACACCTATTGCAGCATTAGTCGACGGAGAATTTACAATCTTGGATATAAAGGAAGGAGGGAATAATTTTTCGTCTGTGGCTTTAAATTGTCGAAATCTGTCATTGTATCAGTCCCTTTCAGAAGTTTGCATATACTCTACCATTGTACCTTCTTTTTATATCTGTAGACTTAACTAATATGGGAATAAAGGTATAACCGTGTTTAAACACTTCAGATAAAATGGGGTTTAGTTTAGCCTTCGTTATGAACCAATAACAGTCTTATTACCCAAAGGAGTAAATTTAATACAAAGTATTTGAGAGGTACTTCGAATCTGAAGGATATAAACTGTTTTGCAACAAAGTCTGGTTTTTAAATATTTTTTAACTTTCTCGAAAGGCGAAAAACGGTTATTTGTTTTTTCACCTGTTCGGTAAAATATAAATATGAAATTAAAGCATTTAAATAACAATAAACTTCAAAATGAAAAATCACTCCCTCAATAATAAACACTTTTTCTTCATAAAAAAAAAGTCATCACCAAAGGAGGAATAGCTAATAGATAATTATTTTTGAAAAATGAACTGTTGCTATTTTGTGTAGTGATGAAAAGTTTTATTGAATTATCTAGATCTTATAAATATCAAGCTATTTGCAAAAAAGCTAAGATGTCACTTCATATCACAAGAAGACTCACAACCTTTTTCTATTATTTAAAATATTCTTTTAATTATATATTTCTATATGCGATAATGAGCAGTTCATTCTCAATTACCAAATAAGCAATGAATCACAATTTTTCTGTTCGTCAAAAAGATAGACATAGCCATGAAATACAATCTCATTTGGAATAGATAATAATAACTGCGCAATTTTTGTAAATAATCTTAGCAAGTTTAAATAAATTTTTCAAGCCGCCATCAATATACCTGTGAATATCATCAAAAAGTATATCATAATTTAATACCACATTTGGAACAACATTTCTTTTAGATTGCATAGATTTGTATTTTCGAATAATGTCGGGTTTTTTTTCTTTTTTAAAGACGTTCTCATTATTCTCCAGTCTGTATTTTCACCTCTTTACCGATGTCCAAAATAGCTTCGTAAACTTCAGTGTGGCACTCCTACAAATCCATTAAGACTGCCAGAAGAGAATAGTAAGTCGAATAATGCATCACACCCAATCCGGTTCATTGTAATGAAATATGTTTTATGGCGGTTTCTTTTGATAGAGAATAATGAGTAAAATATTGTATTTTTCAAATCAATTGATATTCAATGGATGTAAAGTTTTCAGGCATATAAATTCGATATTTTACTATTGATTCTGCATGTACTGATACTTCAATATGAAAAACACTAACAAGGTTCTAGGCATGCTGATATTCAATAACATTTGGCACTCATTTAAAAAGATTCGAAATCTCAAGGTTGTTTTCATTTTAAATATTTAACGGTGAAATGATGTTTTTCATTTTCAAAATATGTAAGCACAGTAAACAATAGAACAATTAATACAATACGATTCAGAAACATATCTATTATTTAATATTACGCTATGAAAGCTGTAAATGGAAGGATCATTTTTGAAGATACAAACTTACTTTTTAATCTGTCACCAACAATGTCGAGAATCTTTCTCGGCATATTTAAAAATTATGTTTATGATAGAGAAAGCAACAAAATTTATTTTTCGTATTGATTCAGAATATTATCTCCATTTATAAAGTAATATCCTGTTGATGCATTTTATTGCTAGAATAACTGTTTCTTCACAAATAATTACTGTAACATACATTGAGCAGAGGTAATTACAGATAACTTCAACTTATGCAAAACTAGATGTTCTCCTTTTGTTATTTATCAGCTTTTTTTGTTAATATTTTATCGGTTAGTTTTATTTGCTGTTGGTTAGACTATGACAAGCTGTAGTCTTATACGATTGTTTAAAGGAAGGCAGATATAGAAATATAATCTTAATTATTCTTAAAGAATGGTCTTATTAGTTATTTATCTAGTTTACAATTTAAAAGTAGATAATTTATAATATTTTGAAAAAATGAATTTTCAGAACATAATTGGAAAGAAATTAAAAGGGCATATTTTTATTTAAATGGAACTTTTGTCTTAAAATATGTAATATAAAAACTTACTGCAAAATAATTGAAAAGTTTTTCATATAAAATTACTGAGTATTTCTGTTTTCAAAGGACAATGATCAAGAAAATCTAATTCGAGGTAAGAATAGTCGTGTTGCCCGTTACATATTATATTATTAACAATAACAATAATTATTTATTACACTTAAATAATTCGTACCAGCTTAGGTTTTCAAAAATTTCTGTTCGAAAGTTAAACTCTGTTATATAATTTTAAAAGTACCAAAATAATGTGAACAGAAAAATAAGAATTACATCTATGCTTCATTTTAAAAAAAAAAAAAAACTTATCAGTAACATTAGCTACAGAAAGTCACAAATATTTATGGATAAATTTTGCTGAAGAAATAAAAGGTCAAGTAGTTATATTCCGTAAAACAATCTATGGTTATTGTTTATCGGTAAATACTCTTTCTGAATCTTGAGATTGAAATTTAAGATCATAGAATAATCGTAACTTAATTATCTCTATCCTACCATAGAGCTCGGGTGCTCTATGGTAGGCGACATTTTGGCGACAGTTCTATTAAGATTCAAGTTCCAATGTTTGTTCTAGAAAATTCGATACTTTATCCCGGGAACTATAAAAAGAGGAGTCGAGTGAGTCAGTAATTATTAGTAGCGTCGAGAAAAGGAGTAATCGATGATTTTCTTTTTGGGGTATAGTTTGTCAGCGAAATTGCTTGAAGTGCTTTGCGCTGTTGTGGTTATTTATTAAGAATTGCTGCTTGTGTGATTTTGTTTTCTGCATGCTTCGACTATGTCTTTCTACTTATGATTTCGTACATGCTTCAGCTTCTAAAGGCATTCGTGTTTTCATGTCGAATCAAGTGCTTTCATCCTTTTTCGAACCTATTGAACTTTTCACCGTATGTCCATTTACAGGACTGGATTTTTCTTCATCAATGTACATTCTGTCATCGAAAATATGGCCAATACAACAGCATAACCATATTGCATCTTCCGAGAATCAACTTATTTTCCTCGCGATTTCTCAACCTTGTACTTAAGATGTTCCTCATTTCCAATATAAAATAGATATGTTAATTCACTACATCTAAAATCAAAGTTAAGATAGAGTCACAGTCATTAATATATATTTTAATTTTTGAATTATTGCTCCATTTTCTATTAGTATTTACATTACATAAATTACTTGCAAGTCATATTCATACTATAGTTGAATATAACATAACATAGCTTCGTTCTTCTCCAGTTGTAGCTATCAAAGTTAGTAGTATCGTCAACATGAAATAGAAGGCAAATTACATCGCCTGAAATGATCTCTCTTGGTCTTTACCTGATTCCTGTGTCCGTTATCCAATTTTTTAACTCAAGAAGTTAAAAGAGTTTGGGCTGTAGTTTAATCCATTAAACTGGACCGCCGTTTAAGTTGTACATGATAAAACTAGTCTCAAATATTGAGTACAGATAATGGGCGAGTACAACAACGATCTTTATATTTAACACAAGATTATCGTGCAGTTTTTAGAGTAGAAATGCCTCATTCTCGTTTAATATTTGTTTTAATTATTACTGTACAATGGTGGATATGAACATTCAGAAGGGTGTTACCCTAAGTATTTACTGTGGGTGTATTATATTGTTTAAGTAATTATGTTATAAGTATTATACTGTAACATATAATACTGTTAAGTATTATATGTTATAAGTATTATAGTGTTTAAATTGACAGACCACTCTACCAATTTATTTCAACGATATCCTCACTTCCAAACAGATCGTCCATGGCATGACTTCCCTTATCATCCTCTAATAATATTAAATCCACCCAACTTTTCAAATCGTTGTATTTTTTTTAAAGCACAGGAAAAGTCAAATTTAAAAGTACATTTTTAATGATA
Organism: Argiope bruennichi; assembly: GCF_947563725.1. Taxonomy (NCBI): domain Eukaryota; kingdom Metazoa; phylum Arthropoda; class Arachnida; order Araneae; family Araneidae; genus Argiope; species Argiope bruennichi. The sequence goes on from NC_079154.1 coordinate 68,135,329, forward strand.
AAATAATTTATAGATACAATATTATTCTAAATTTAACCCACAGAACAGTTTTATAATCATTTATACTATTTGGATAAATTAGGGGGGAAACAAAATTTGTTGTGCTATGCTTAATTTTGCATTGTATTATTATATGTCATTGTCTCAAACAGAAATCTGCTGGGCAAATCTTGTATTTTCAAAACTTCCTTGCATTTATAATCATGAATTCTTATTTATATTTAATCTAAATTATAAATCAAATAATATGATTAATTAATTAGTTATTCTAATGAGCGATAGTTTTGAAATGTTTATCTTATGTAAAGGAATCATAATTAAGATATCTTTTCAGAGATATTATTTATTCCTTCACGCTTTAAATGTCCATACTAATAGAAAAAAATGAATTAGTTAAGGAGCTCTTTTCAAAAGGCCTCTAAGCTTGTGAGTGCTTTGTTCTGCTAAAACCGCAGACATAACACCTGCCACCCTCATGTTTTTCATGATCACCATCGTTAATCAAAATTTAAGACCGAAACATGAAGATAAAGGTAGATGTTTTTTTGGCTAGTAAAGAGAAGTTGCTATGAGTATGTATCCGTTCCTTTACACAGGGAGAGGAAGCGTGTAACTTCAAACAAATTTTAAGAAAGCTAATTTCAACGATTTTAAAAATAAATGCGTTTTTTCTCGAGATTGGAATGTTTGAATATTCTCAAAAATATGGTAATCAGCTAGAAATATCCGATTACAGCTGTATGTTTAATTACTTTGCTCATAAATTATTGATTTTATATAATTATCTGTTTATAATTAATGGTTTAAAAAAGTTCTTTTTTAAAAATGAAAGCCGATTTTTTTTAATATTTTAAAAGCAATTAAAAAAGTACTTTTATTTGAAAAGTGAGATACACTTTTTTTTATTTCTATTACCCTTATTTCTAATTTCGCTTTTGAAAGAATATATTCTAATTAGAATAGTTAGGAAAATTAATATTATTGCTTTAGAATTTTGATCATTTTTGTATTTTTAAATAATATTATAATTTGACATTAAAAATACAGAACGTTATAATTTTTGAATAAGGTTATTTAAACAGAGAAAACTTTGTTTACAGAAGGAAATGCTCGCAAAACGTTTTTTAAAATGTAATATCCATCTTGCCACGAAACATTTTAGGTTCTTTTAAGCTCAACTTTAATATCTATCACAAATTATGGTACATATCTCTTAATCATTCATAAAATTATCTCTTTAGTTTATCTTATTACTTATAATGTGCAATTTATATTACTCCCAGATATCTTTTGTTCATTCGAATTATAATATTTACCAGCCGCCTTTGGCAATTATGTCTTTCGACAAGAATATGGGTTGTGTTTACTTGAACTTAAGTTTCTTCACCAGAACTTATTGTTCATATTTTCCCCCTTCAAGGAAATATTTTTAAGAATCAAATTGTGATATATCTCAAACTCGAATTATTTTAATAAGCTTGTATCTATTCTACTCATTATATATATATAAACTATCCTAATAATAAGTCTCATTACATTATAGTGAAAGTCTCATTACATTATAGTGAAATAAGTCTCATTACATTATAGTGAAAAAAATAATTTCGGGGATAATCAACCTTCTTACAATTATGATACTTAAATCCATACGTGTATTCTTCAAGTACAGATATTAATTAGAACTCTTCTTCTATAGCTTTCCTTAATATTAAAAATATTTATTTGATTAAATATTTGATGGAACAAAGAAAGCAGTTATGAATTTCAGTTCAACACTGAAATGTATTGTTAAGAATTACGCAAAAAAAATATTTTAAAATAATTGCCAAAATTCAGAAAAATTTGCACGACAGTTAAATCGATATTATTAAAAAGGTAATTTTTTTGAATAATAGTTGATATTAAAATTGTTTTATACAAAAATATCTCGAGAGTTATCGCCGAAATATACAGATACCAAATTATAGAATATATATATATAGCTGTCGGACTGTCCTGTAGATTGCCAACATACATAGATATACACATATTCAACATTATTATACGTAGGAATTTACCAAATAGAATTTTTTTAATCTTTCAACTAAATTTCAATTTTTAAGGACCTAACTAATAAAATATGTCATATGCATAAACATTATATTCACTAAAGATAGAATGGATATATAAAAAAATTATATACAAATACAAATTCTAAATTAATCTCCAATTATAAAATACAAATTCTTATACGGATAAAAAAACGAAATGTTCGTTCTTTGTTAGTTAGTTTGGTTTCGTTTAGTTTCTTTCTCAGTTATTTTGTAAGATTAAATAATTACAAGGTAAATCTTAGTTAAAATAACTATAAACTTATCTAAGTTAGCTTTGTATATTTGAATGGCTTAAAATGCCTACTATTTTAGAATTCGAAGAAAATTTTGCGCATGTTTAAAAAAATTTTTACTTTTTTTGTATTTTGACATAAATGGAGAATAATTTTCATGAAAGAAATTTGTGAATGTAAAATTCTAAATCTTTCTGATGAAAAAAAAAATCGCATTTGAATTTTGCCATGTATTTTACTATATTTATAAAAAAAGAATTATTATTTATTGACTGAAATAGATTACGTGACTTTCCTTCATTCAAAAAAACGAATAAATTTTACTACGCTATTTCATTTAAATTCAATAAGAGCTTGTGAAGTTCAAGAAAGAGATTTCAGTCTTATGACAGAACTACTCAGAATTTTATAAACAGTTCGCAATAAGCTACATACTTAGAAAATAATTTGAATTCAGCCCAATTAGTGAATTTCCGACATCATGTCATAAAGCATTGATAATTTATCTTCATACAATTTATAATAATTTATCAGACTATATGCCTAAAAATTATTTGCAATCCCTACAATTAATAAATTGCTCCGACAGCAAATCATAATTCATGAATCTCTGATATCATAAGACAAGAATATCTTATCATAAAATCTCATGCAAAACTGAATTATCAATTATAAATCATTCCAAATTTCCATTGTATTCAGTAATTAGAAATATATTCAAATATGGAAATTCATAATATATGAATTGGAGAACAATCATTAAATGGCGCTTTTATTTTTGATCTACATAGAGACGTTTCAGTTTCGAAACCATTCATACAATATACGTCATGATCAAAATTTGTAGAATAGTTCTATATTTATATTAATATACTACGTTTCAGATCTGATCGTTTTGTTCAAGAGAGTAAAAACATTAGAAAAAAATGTATTTCTTTTTTACTTTTTTCTGAGGAAAGAATATCTATATTTAGATACCTTGAATCAAAACATATCAAGTGTCTTGCGTCGTACAAAACGAACTTGATAGTCTATGGTCACGTGAGAATTAAAATTAGATACGCTAATTTTGAACTGTGCGTTTAGAAGAAGAAGGTCTCTTAGAAATGATGAATCAGAAATTATGTTTGAGTCGCTACATCAACATAAGAATATATGTTTTTAAGATATCGCGAAGACTTGAAAATTTGTAGCTGAGAATACGAAAGTTGTATAATCACGTAATAGCAATAATTAAGATCATATTGTTAGCAAAGAGTTTGTATTAATTCATCACTACCTAATAATTAATTTCTAAACCATTAGAAACAGATGTATAATTACAGTTACAAAATACTCTAAAAAGGGGTAAAAAATTATTTTTTATGCTGTTTGATTTAATAATTTTACTTTTGAAAAATCACAAGGTCTAAACATTTACTCAATACTCTAGTACTATTAGTCATGTTTCAATATTCACGTCACTTTAACATTTTAAACAGAAACATTTTTACTGTTCTTTGATTACAGCTAAGTTTGTCAAGAAACATTGAATATCCTTATTTTAGATAATTTTGGACAATTCAAAGAATGCTTTCAGGAATATACAACGGTCAATGGTGAAAAGTCCTCGAAGCATCCGTTGATTAATTTAAAATAATAAAATTCAAAGCTTCATTGTTCGTCATTTTTTAATTGCAGAAGAATGACATTTCTTTTGGTTAAAATGTAAAGGCAAAAAACTATTTTTTTTTTCGAAATATATTAAAAAGGCGATTTTGAATATTACTAATAAGAAATTAAAATTGTTTTCATTTGTACTTTATTGATTCAAAAGTATATATTTCATTACGTTATTGAATGTATTTTTCCGACTAGAAAAAACATATCTACCTCTAACGATTAAAAAAATTAGCTGTTGCCATATACTTAAAGTGTATATTCTGCAAATTATAATATATTTACTTTGATCCTTTAAATGTTGTCCATAAATTAAAACATCTATACTGTTTATTAGCGTCTAATTTCTAAAATATACAATTAAATCCTTACTTTCATATTTTGCTGAATATAAAATAATTAGCGACTGCAAATTATTTATTTTATATTTTGAAAATAGAAAATATACTCTAATTTGATTATATATTTTAGATAGCATATATCTAATTCATTCGTTAAAATTATAAAAAAAGGAGAAAATATGAAAAAAAAATTTTTTTTCCTTTTTTGTAGGCCTTTGAGGAAAACTAAGAGCTGTATCAGTACTTCCTTTATTCCTATTTAATATTTCTCTATTTTATAATGTTAAACATAAAATGCTTGTTTCTATTTCTCTGGATGTCACAAGAAGTGGTTTGTAAGGGCGAACAGTAGCAATATCAAATTTAAGCATGCTATTCCGGGTTCCAAATCCAAGAGTAATGATGCTATTTTCAAAATTTCACCAATCAATCATTTCTTATTAATTTCATTTAAGTTTTCAAATATGATCAAATTTTGTCATTTTTGCGTAGTGTTCTCCCAATAATTTCTCAACAATTATTCACATAGTATTTTTAAGAATCTGTAATTATTTTTTCAGTGATACAATTTTCTTAACAATCAGTTTTTTTTCCAGAATTTTTTTTAAATCGAAACATTATTTGTAGAATTGCCGTCAATTGTTGAAATTAAATTCAAAAACTTTATTGTTTCATCAAGACTTTTATTAATATGTTTTTTTTCATGTTATTGGAACTAAAAATAATTAAAAATATTGCTTTCTTTAAACATTAAATCCAATGGAGAATTTATGCTTCCTCTTATAATTCACAACGTGCACGCCTTTTAATATACAAATAGCTATTTAATTTACATTACTTAAGTTAATTACTTTTCATTAATTAATTTTGCAATGATCCTGGTCAGTGTAAATAGTTACTAAGTCCTATTCCTACTGAAGAGAGAACCTAGGGAGAAAATAAAAGAACACTATGTAGGTTTTTTCAAATCAGGCTCATGAAAACAAAAAGAAGCATATGGACATTCGGATCATTGCGATAGAAAACAATTTCATTTTAACAATTATTCATTCGATCTTCATTCATTACTATGTTTTTAACGTAATCATTTTTCTCTCTATTTGCTTATTTTCTTAAAAATAGATCGAAGAATACTTATCATCTTAGCTTCATATGTGCTTCTAAAACCTCCAAAAAATACTTTTACTGCACAAAAATTTCCAAACATTTTTTATATCATTATTTGGCAGCATACTGAAATCATAGATGGAAAATATTTTTTGTTTGGTTCCGTTTTTTTTTTCCTTTCATATTTGATATTCAAAAAAAAAGGCAGAATGATTTTGTAAAAAATCATCCGTTAACTGTATATTATAAAAATATATAATCCTTTTAATGTTTGGAAGGCAATCGATAATTGATATCTTTTCTATTCTTAATTTTAATGACCCTGTCCCTAGTCTAGATTCATTTATTCCCCATGTCATCTATTTTAAGCATGCCTTATCATTTCTTTTTTTACATCTGAGGTCACATTTCCGGAAAGACAAACCTTGAATTAATCTGGGAGCTAATAGAGGATAATGTAATCAAAAATTCATATTAACGATGATGCAGCATTCAAGATGGTAGAAAGATTATGTATTGGAAATAGGATTTTGTTTACTGGTTTCTTGAGGCAAAGGAATACATTTCTTCGCCTTCAAGAGATTATAGCAATAGTACGTTTGTATATAGCCCTTATATATTGGTAAGGTCCCAATTTTTTTTATAAAGATGAAAGACAGATGACAATTATTGAGATTCCCAACGTATAAAAGCTCAAATTTCTTCATATTTCAAAGAAGTGTTAATTGTATAAATGATACTAATTCGGTGCTACATCTCTAATAATAATAAAAACGATAGGCTGTCTGTTATATTCTACAGGACAGACTACTTGACCTAGAGCTACCAAATAGTAAACATATTTCAAAGGATTTAAAATGCATGTATTGCGAACATTATTATTTTCTTTTATTTTGATGCATTAAAATTAAGAGCAAATTTTGCTTTTTATCCCGATATCGCATTATTGCATATAATTGATTCTACTAATTCTTGAATGATGTAGAATTTTTCACTAAATTCTACATCATTCGAGTCATTCTTTTATTCAGCAGTTTATATAAATTTTAATAAACTTTCAAAACACTTTAAACATGTTTTGCAACACTATTCTGGATCGTTCCTCGGAAATTAGCATCATTTTTAAAAGTTTCTTCAAAATTTTACCCATGAATCTATTTATAGCATTATCAAAAATAAAAATGAGTTTGTACGTCATCTATAATTTTTTTAAAAGGGGATGTTATTTTTATTTGTTATGTTATTTTGATTCAAAATTAATACTTATTCTTAAATTGATGAAAATATTTTAAACCACTTGATTTTACGATTAAGAATAATTCTGTGTTTCCTCTTTTAAATATCTTGTATTTCTTTGTGTTTATAACATTTTTTTTAATTTAATTTCGCATTTCAAAATCGTCTATATATCAGCTGCAAAAAGGAACATAATAAATTATATATTCTTAGTCGTTTTTAAATAGTAGAAAATAGAAGACTCGACTTTAACAAAGTAATTATTTCCTTGTTCTCGATTCTCTTTTCCGAATGCCATATTTTTCAAAAGTCTGTAATTACTTTTATGATGTTCATTTTTAAGCGCTAATCTTTCCTGTCATATACATTAGTGTGTTGAAATGCGTTGTCATTCTATCTGAAATTTTGCTTTCTAACTATAGCGCATGAAATTTTACATAGAATCGGTGAACAAATCCCCTTTTAATAAAGTATAAAAGTTCTTTGATGATATGCTGAAAAAGTGTACCTACTTTCATTATTTCCTTGTATAAGAAGTATAGAGAAAGTATTGCAATCGTCAAAAAATTAGAAACCGAGATTTTTTTTTTAATGAATGCATCACAAATCATCCTGCACACCATTGAAATATTTGAATTTTGATCACTTCTACTTTCACATTAAAACTGAAACTATCAGCCATATTGCAGAATCGTAAATGAGAAGATTCTTGTTCATGTCATACCAGTGAAAGATGCTATGACGGTTTAACTCTGGTGTCTATTGAATATATTACTAGATGAAATGACGGTGTATCAAAAAATGACATTCAGTTACATGTTAGAAGATATGAGTGAGCTTCCTACTAGGCAGCTGCCAAGATGAAGGGAAGGGAGTTTTCTCCCCAAAACTTTCTCACATATACTCTAATAAAGATGTTATTCCAGAGAATGCTTTGGAGTACAATAGTTACGAACTATTAACTTATGACGTGAATTTAACATTTTTACTGGATCTATCATGCCATACTTGGCGAGTTATTAGCATTTTTACTGGATCTATCATGCCATACTTACTTGGCGAGTTATTAGCATTTTTACTGGATCTATCATGCCATACTTGGCGAGTTATTAGCATTTTTACTGGATCTATCATGCCATACTTACTTGGCGAGTTATTAGCATTTTTACTGGATCTATCATGCCATACTTGGCGTTTAAACTTTGGCATGAGGTAAATGGTATCCGAAAATCGACGTTGTGCTTTACATGCGTTTTTCTTAACTGATTGAAACGAAAGATTTTACACAAAACTACACGTATAATCGCAAAATCATGTACCAAATTTGATATATTTAAGTCTTTGCGACTTTGAGTTATCGCGTTTATATATTTCTAAAAGTACTGACCAACAGACCGTCAATCTCTTGGCAAATTTGATAGGTGTCCAGACTTCAGATGTTAATTCTGTCTATCGAATTTTATTTATCTAGCTCTCTTCGTTTTGCAGCCATCGGGCTAAATTATATTCGAACAGTCAGACAGCCAGACTTTTCTTGAGCGGATTTTACCCAAAATTTGATAAAAATCTACAAATTTGGTGTAAAGACCGTATACCAAGTTTCATCCGTCTAGATCAAAGCGTTTTTGAGTTATCTTTGTCACAGACAGATGGAGAATTTTAAAAATGTGTTTTTGGAAGTCTGATATGTAGAGATTCCTCAAAATCTCGAGTTCGAGTTTTTTCACGATTGCTATACTTTCTCTGTACTACACATAGAAGAAAGTAAAAAATGTTATTAGCTTAAAAACTATATAAAATAATAAAAATTATAAATTCAGTGAATTATAAAATATGGACGATATTAACATCTTGGCAAATATAATTGATCATTTTCTTAAAGTTTTCATTACGTTTAATTAATTATTTCAATATTTATAAACAAAGAGTATTTAATTATGTAATACTGTTTTAAAAAATGCTGCACAGTCATAATACATAAAAACATATATATCCTGAAAAAGTTAGTAAATTAAAAACTTGACCTATATAAATGATTAACGTGACGTAAAAATGTGATGAAATGGAAAACTAATTTAGTTCAATATATGAGGGACTTCAAAATATTCTCTGCATAGGGTCACAAAGTTCCTAAACATGTCTTTGGACATATATAATTATGCTTTTTGTTCTTCAATTATGAGGATACACGGTTGAATGAACACAAGAACAAAGCTCCGAAGTTGGCTTGAATTAAATGTATGTCGCAATTATAAGTACTTTTAGGAGAAAATCCAAGAAACCAAAAAACGTGATTGAAACAATGCAAACAAAATTGATTGAAATGAAACAATCAGCTTTCCCAGTTAGCGAGTTGGTTACTGAAGTTAACTGGTACAAAAAAAAAACTTTCAAAAATGCATAGAGATATTAGAATAGTTTATTATTTGTTATTTACAAAATCTCCTTTAACCGCAGGGAAAAGACTGTCAAATTTTAAACAAAAATTATAACACATTTTTAGCTATTCTAAATATCACTTTATCCTCAGGAAAAATTTAACGCCCTCCCACTGGTGTTGTGTGGAAATTTGGAGAGGGGTTCCAGCTCAGGTGTCGTCTTGTCATCTGACCGCAGTTCAACATGACGAGGTCCGTCCCAAAATAGCCCTAGTGTTGCTTTAAAACAGGATGTTAATATAACTAAACTAAACTCAGGAAAAAGTTTTAACATTTTATCCCCAAAAGATGAATTAAGAATTCTTTGCTATATATTAAGCTTTAAAGTACGGTTCTTAACAAAGGACTCTGCATTTCAATGTGTGTATTTTTTCACAAACATATCCATTTAGCATTTCGTAACAAAGTCATATGGCCCAAACAAAATGATCCCATCACTTTAAAAATCCCTGCGTCATTTGAACTAACAAGCATTCGGAAGCAGATTGATAAAGAAATGAGTGATATTACTCATTCTTTTGTAATGTTTATTAAATAGGAAAGACAGTACCTCCCGATGTGAAGGTATGGAAGACACATAAATTCAATGTCGCATCTGTGTTCCAGGTCTTATTGACGTAAAGCACTGCACACAGCAGGATGCACCTACATGTAGTATCTGAGCATAAAATTCAGGGGCATCTAAAACAGAATGAGTAGCCTCAGAATTGATATTTTATGTTAATATTTTCTTCTAAAATATGCTTTGCCGTAACAGTTCCGTAAGTATGCTTTTTTGAAGCAATTGCTCAGATAAATTTTATTTCGATTCTTTAAATTCAAAAAAAAAAAACAGATTAGCAAAACAGTCTCCGTAAATACTAATGGAAATGCTATCGAAACTGACGAGATTTCCATTCAAATTCTATATACCACCAATAAAGAATGAATTCTAATTTTTGTGTGAAAAAATTATTTGGAAATGTGTTTCATTTGATGATGAATAAGGCAAGTTTTTAAAACTTTTTTAGGTGTTCCTAAACTTTCGGCAGTTGCAATGCCTAAGTAAATATTACAAAATATCATATAAATTTTTTAAATTAAATTTTCAATCCCCCCTTTTTTTGTCTGTGAATTTCTGTTAAAATGTTTTTTTAATAATTTAAGAATGCGGCTCAAGGAATTAAGTTCAGATTTTTATAAAATTATTTTAATAAATCATTTAAATAAATGACTGATTATTATTGTAAATAGGCGTAGATCTTTTTAATATATATCAGCTGTTCTTCGACGTCTTCGCAGTTTTTAAAACATTTTATACGTCAATTACATTTGAAAAAATATGTAAATTTGTCTCTCTACGTTCACTTTTATCAAATTTTGAAGCCATGTTTAGAGATAACTTCATATTAAGCAATTGTTTTCTATTACATTAAAAAGAATCAAGCTCATAAATTTCTCTTAAACAGCTAGTAGTTACGTAATCTATTTACCACGGTTTAATCAAAATTGTTCTTAATTATTTAATTTATGGAAATTTTGAAACATGATGTTAAATTAATGATGCAAAATCGGGGTATGATTCATGAGAACTAAATACTTTGTTTCCTAAATTTGAAATAAAGTTAAAATTATAAAATTTATTTCACTTATAAAGATTCATATTTAAGTTTTGTTGATATCTTCATTTTTCTAGAATTCTACAAAAAAAAAATTCTTTAAGCAATAAATTTAAATTGCGTGAATTTAATATTTGAATCGGTTATTTATGATTTATCTCTCACTCTAAAGTATTATGAGCTGTGAAAAGCATTATTTTTATCAACATTTTTGGTAGACTAATTGTATGTGGAATAGCTATATAGAAGTTTTCTATATAGAAATATTGCTTTAATCCATACATAGCTCATCAAGATTTCTATTTGGGATAAATTATTGACGCAAAGTATTTCTTCGTTTGAATTAATTCAGACCATCACAGAGAAAAAAAAATCATTGATTTAGAAATGGGTGATAATCGCAGTCAATAAAATTTTAAATATTATTTACCACCTTTCGTTATCTTTATAAAATTAAAAAAATGCAATAAAAATTCAAATATTTTTTAATTCTACACCATTATATTTTATCCTTAGAGAAATTCAATCTATGTTAAGAATACATATTTTGATTTTATGGGTTTAGTCAAAATTTAGATTGTATTTAATCAAGCTTTATAACACACTAAATAAATGATCACTTTAAGCCCGGAAAAGATTTTTGAACATATTTTAATGTTTCTAGCTATCATAAAACTAGTTGCGTGAAAATTTACTTCACAGCGCTTATTGTTTTATTACAGTTTTGTTTTAAAAATATTCTAAAACTTCTTATATATCTAAAACTGTACTTATTTCTTCTTTCTGGCAGTGCTTTTACATCATTTTACATTTACATTATTTCATACTGTAATAATGACTTTCAAAACTTATACAAGCCTATTATATCTAATATTCATATCAGTTCAAACTATCTTTCTGACGTACGAAGAGTGATAATATCTGATTTTGCAGCCATTTAATTTCCTGACTCTTGAGTTTTGAAAACGGTTGCTAAAGATTTTTAAAGCTATATCATTATTTCCACTGGATGTGTATTTATTTATAAGAGAATTCTATACCTAAATAAAGAGTAAAATTTCATAAAATAAAAGAAACATGATTTATTTTATTTTCTAGTTCAATTGTAAATCAGCGATGACTTTACAAAAATCTTTTTTAAAATGACTTTATGAAAGAAGCACGATGTCTTAAAATAAAAAAAAAATAAAAAATCCATATAGATACATCTATGGAAAAAAAATCTTCTTCTAAGATTTCTTTCTTCTTTTAATAAATCATTTATATTAAAAGTTAAAGGATGACACTTATATGAAATTAAAATTACTTTAAATCGCTTATGTTCTTTATGGATTCTCCTTATTTTTAGTAATCAAAAAGTATTCATCCTATAAATGAGATCTCAGGGTTAAAAACCGTTTGAAATTACAAATTAGGTATAACCCCAGCTCTCGTGCATAAACTGAATTATTAAGTACAGAAACATTAAACTATCAAGTTTCGAAAAACGAACTTAAAGCTGATACCCAAACTAAAAAAACAATGGAAACAAATTGTTCCGGCAGATTGCAAACTGACTACTGCTACACAGTTGAGAATCAACTCCAAAATGCATATTTTGCGATATGAATGTTTTCACAAAGAATTTCATAAATGTTACATTTTTCAAATCGGATTTTTTTCATTTTCTGAATGACGTGTTTTGCATTGTACTGAATTTGGTTCAACTTTGCATCGCAAATCTGTTATTCAAGTTAACTTCATAAAAGGTCATTTTTACGAACTTTTGATTTAAGTTCGTAAAAATGATAGTTGGCTCCGTATTGCGTAACTGTGTCCAATTAGCAAAGCAATCTAAACCGAAACATCTTTCCCCGGAGACACACGAAAGTGCCGCAGTCTGTTGCCATGCCTAATTAATTTTTCTCTCACTTTTGATTTCTGTGAAATCGATGGGATTCATCGTGCTGTGTTCTTTCCCGATTTCCGCCGGGAGCGGATGAAGGATTTGAAGGTTATCGATATCCGGCTTGCCTGGCTCTGCTGCAAAAAAACCATAACAAGGGATCCCGGCACAATGTAAATAGAAGTTGCCTAAAAAGTTATCTTTCGGTTCAAGAAACTTTCCGAGCCTTGACACATTTATGGGAATTTATTGGGAATCATGACATTCTTGCAAGACAGCCAAACAGAAGTAAATCTCTCCGTCTACTGCACGCTCAGATCACGAAAGGGAGCATTTAAGGTAATTAATTAATTTTTTATAGCAGAGAAATTTTAAAATTCAATTTATATATAAGCAGAATGTGGCATTTATAAAATATACAATGGTTCTTAATTTAGTTGCTGAAAAATGAATATTTATTATTGAAAACTGAAATGTGCAAGCTAATGAAATGCAGCATATAATGTAGATGCATTTATAACGTCTTTGATATTCTTTTTTTTTGCTGTTGTTTTTATTTGGAAATTTTATATCATAGCATTGATTATTTAATTGAATTCTTTTAAATTTAAGTATTCTGAAAATTTAGAGCATTTGAAAAAATTAATAAAACGTACAATGTGATAAGATAATTAAATTCTTTGTTACTGGTTTCTTAAAAGATGATTTTTTTCCTAATATGTACCTTACATTCATTTTTCATTTAGTAGAACTGAAATAAATAGAATTTGCACAAATTCAACAGATGAATATCGCTTATGAAATTATATGAAAGTGACAAAAATATTAAGGTTAAAGTTTAAAGTATGTAATATCTTTCTCAGAAAGAAAATTTTTATTAATGAGAAATATCATTAAAGACACGTTTATGTTCATTTCCTTATATCTATTAACAGTCTTCCACATTTCAAATAATTAATAGAATAAAAGTTTTCATAAATATTTCTGAATGAGTTATTCAAAAAGTCCTCGACTTAATCCAGTTGTATAATTTTAGCGTTTTATTAGAAAAATCTTCATAAATTTAACGGATTAGAAAATGATTTAATTTATTTTTATAAACTAATTGTGCGCGCTCTCATAAAAATTCAATTGTAACGAATAGATTCTAGATAATACACTATTTTGAATCTTCAGTTATATCCAATGCATCAACATTAATATTAATATAAAGTTATAAAAAATTCAAATAATATTAAATTTTAAGTATTCTTTATTTAATGCGCCATTTATGATAATTGTAAATTCCAAATTAAAAATTTGATTTCTAATTTCTTATTTGCGTTGAATTTTATTTACAAAAAAAAACTTTTCTATTGTTAAATATGGATATTTGGGCCAACTCTGAGAAGTAATTTATGAGATGTTCTATCTTTAATTGACTCACTTATTTACAACAGTTTTTTTTTCTTACAATGAAGAAAATTTTTGAACCTTTAATTGAAAAGTAATGCTTAATGCTTCTAAATAGCTAGAGTATATAAATCTTGAAATTTAAGGACGCAAAGATCACATTTTTATTTGAAAAATTATCGAACAATAAGTGAAAATTGAATTGCATCTATGTTGTGGACATTTGAGAAGAAATAAATATTGATAACGCATGCTACTATTGCAGTATATACATATAGCGCACTTCTGAGCAGTTTTGAATATTTTTGTAAAAATTAGAAATTATGAAATGACATAATTGAAATTTTTGTAAAGTTGTGTTCCAGGAGCGAAAAAATTTATAAGGGTTTCTTTTTACAAAATCTTACGATCTGGTTTCATAAAGTAATGCAAATTACAGAAATATTGCTTGAATTTTGAAAGAACTCATTTTTTATTTGCATCATGAAATAATTAAATGTTAAGTAAAAATTACTGATATTAACTAGTTACACTCTGTAATATATCGAAAACAAAGACAGAAATTTTATTTTAACATTAGATTTAATTTTCAAATTCTAAAAATATATTAACTGTTTGTTTAAAATGGCAAATTTTTATATGCATTTGAATCAACTGAATTCGGAAGGTTTGAATTCTGAATCGCAACAAACTATTGCGTCAAAAAAATTGAGCTTGCGAATGATTTGCAGAACTAATATCAATGATTCCATGTTCCAACTGCATCATATCTATTCATCATATCGTGTCAGAATGCTTATATTGTATTTGCATGATTTCTAAGCGACCTCAGTTTTATCACCATATCTTCTTAGTAAAACTTCTAATATTCAGATTTTACTTTTTTAAAAGCCATACCATTTCATTATTTCACCAAAATTGTGTTTAGATTACACTATACTCTACATTTTTATATATGTTGTTCTTTAATTTCTATTGTCCTTTTTACCTTGAAACAACCTTAAATTCTCATCGTTCTCTGTTGTTAGTTATTATAACCAACTAAATAACTCTTACGTCATAATTCCCAAAACCAAGACAAACCATGCATAACGAAAATTGCATTTACTGGCATCATTTTTCTATTTCATCATGCATCTTTGATTCAATGAGCAATAATGATTAGTTTTTCAGTAAAAAACAGTGTTCGGATACCGATTATACAAAGAAAGTTTGCCTATGTTATTATCATTTTCAAAAGTATGTTTAAAGCTTTTTTTTTTTACAGAATTTGATGCGATCCGTCATAACTCCATATAAATATTAATTAAAACTATTTTCATTCCTCTTTATGCTTTTATAATATCCTTATCCTTCAAATATTCCGAAAGCCCTAAATCTTTGTAGTCAAGCAGGTCTTAAAAATTAAATTCGTCAAACGTGACTCGATAAAACAAATTTGACGTCAAAAGCATTGTTTTTTCAACTTTATGTTATGAATAGTAGCAGGAAAATATCAATCCAGCATCTCATTTTATTGTTTCATATTCTTTTGCTTCGTTTAAAAACATTAAACAAACTTTAAATACATTTGTTCAGAAGATAAATTTCTAGTTTATTTCCTTATATAAATATAGCTTTTCTATATTTTTCAGCAAACTGAAATGGATGTTTTTAACAACAACTGATGAATACATTTCTTTCTTCTCTGAAATTCATTTGACCAATAAAAATCAGTAGTTTCATTCATATTTTAATTCTTAACTTCTGTTTTCCCAATTTTTATTTTACAAGTTTCATAATAAATGAGGAGTAGTTTAGGAGATCGTTCGATGGTGATAAAATGTGAATTTTTAGATGAAAATAAAGGAAAAGTGATTGTACCATCAAATAATTACAAGTTACTTTTTAAAAAATGGTGTCTTATTTCCTTTGTCCGCTTTATTTTAAATTATTATTTAAAGCTCCAGATCTTATATTTAAATTTGTTTTTATTTCGCTTTTGAAGAATCTAATAATGTGTTGAATAATATTTAATCATGAACTTCTTTCGCATTTATGTCTTTAAAAAAATTCTTTGTTCGTTTGGGGAAAAAATGAATTCCTATTCTTTTTACTTTCTCGTATACGTAAGCGTAGAGAAAATATAGTAATCGTCAAAAATTTCAAACTGGAGATTATCACAAATCTCCATATTTTAGACCTACCTGAGTTCGAAAAACACGATTTCGGAAAATACGACATTATCTGTGACAAAGATAATTTAAAAACTCTTTGTGCTAGACAGTCTCTACGGTTGAAATTTGATATACGGTCTTTATACCAAATTTGTAGATTTCTATTAAATTTTAAGCAAAATTTACTCAGAGCTAATCTGTCTGTCAGGCTATTCAAATATAATTTAATACAATAACTACAAAGCGAAGATAGCTAGTTAGATAAGATTGGGTACACAAATTTAACATCTATTGCGTAAACACCTGTCAAATTTTAAGCCAAATCCAATTACGGATTGATTGTCTGTCAGTCTGTACTTTCAGAAAGATGTAAACGTGATAATTCAAAAACTCAATGACTTAAATATATCAAATTTGGTATGGAAATTTGTGACTACAAATGTAGTTTTGTGTCAAATTTTTGTTTCAGTCGGTTAAGAAAAATTTGTTTAGAAAACAAATTCGATTTTTGGATACTATTAACGCATCCAGGGATTAATCGCCAAGAATGATTCAATAATACTTCAATAACGATTCAATTCTTTGTTCTATACTGTATTTCAAAATTGTATATACACTTTGCATAATGATGAAAATATTATATATTTGATAGCGCATATTGATTTCTCATTATACATATTTATATATGTAATATATTATAGGCAATCGGATATTTCGTAAGTTTAATTTATATAATGCGATTATGTCCAAAATGAAGGTCACAAACTTATTTTTCAAAATAATTCTAATTTGCTGCCAGTAAAAATGCGGCATAATGTTGGGCAGTCGTACACCACTGCAAGTCTTCTATGCGGGTACTGCCAGCGCACATTGCTGGCATAAGTCCTTGAAGCCTATGTGAGATTGTTCCTTGGTGCTGTTGGCCTGAATTTCATTTTTATACACGATAATTCGCGGCCACACAGAGTTCAGATTGTTGATGATTTTCTTGAAAAAGAGGAATTTACCGTATGGATTGGCCCTCGAAGTCACCGGATCTTAATTGAACATGTATGAGATGGTCTAGGAAGACCCATTGTACAGCGTAACCTCTTCCCAAGACTCACCAGGAGTTAAAAGCCATGCTTTTGGAAGAATGGATTTCGTTGCCAGAAACATCTCTTTGAACCTTCATAATCAATATGAGAACTCATTGGTATTATAATATAACGGTGCAATGGCTAGTATAACATTGCACGGTGGTCACACTCCATATTAGACAGACTTTCCCCTATTTAAATGCTTGATCTCTTATTCGTGATTTAACACTTTTCTAATATATCTCTTTTCCAAATTTCGTAGCAGCACAATTAATAGTTTATCAGTTTTCATAGATTTTATGTTTGTGACCTCAATTTTGGACGTGAGTATATTTTTATAGCAATTATAGCTTCTTTTTTTACATTAAAACTATATTTTCATAAAAAGTAATTTAATACACCGTTACAATTGTACTAATAGGTAATTGGTAATTTTCATTTGACTATTGAATAAGATTTTAAATTCTTTTACCCATAATGAGGCGTTTGACATGTGCATTGATTTACTGAATTTTTAGTGTTTGCGATTAAGCAAAAATATTTAAAAAATGGGAAAATCACTTTGAAACGTCAATATCTCAAGTGCCCTTTATTTATTATGGAAATGGAAATAACAATAAATGTCCAAAATAGGATAATATAACAATTAGGAAATGAAATTCGTAAGTCAATGGGTTAGCTTTTTTTTTGTATGTCATATCTTCTGAGTGATTTGTCACTGTATGGATTGTTTGGATCTTTCTGTGTTATAATATATATTTATTTGTACTGTTTATCTTACAACAGGAAAGTGTTAAGCAAAGCATTCATAAGATTTTTTTTTAAGAAAAAAATTGGAATTCTTGCAGGAATGAAAACATCTTATTATTTTGCTTGAATAAAATTGGAAGAATAAATTGTTAGGACGCATAAGAAATAAATTCTTCGACTGTTGGGGATCCGATTACTTTCTTTTTTATGGAGACACTTGAAATATAATGTTTAATTCAAAATAATAATAACTCCTCAAAACTCATTTCTATAAAAGTGTCAAAATAAAAAGACGCAAATATCAATTGAAATGTTCAATAGAATATCGGTCTGCTTTATCCGCTGCGTCTGTAGAATACAAGTCAATAATAATACTTACGTGAGATAACTAGCAAAATTTTACATTTGAGATATGAAAAACTTGATATATATAATTAATCTTT
Source organism: Argiope bruennichi (assembly GCF_947563725.1). Lineage (NCBI taxonomy): Eukaryota > Metazoa > Arthropoda > Arachnida > Araneae > Araneidae > Argiope > Argiope bruennichi. The sequence continues at coordinate 68,153,739 of NC_079154.1, forward strand.
CATGAAATAGATTTTATAAAAAAATAGAAATATTTAATATTTTATTTTTATGACATTTTTGAATTGTGAATCAGCAACCTTAGCTTGCGTTTCACCGAGGTTAGTTAAATAACAACAATGAATACAAATTATGACATAATTTTATTCAGAATATTAATGTATATATAGCTCAATTTGCTCCTGTTTACCACGGGATATAAATGCCAAAAAAATATTCAATAGAGCGTAGCATTCTTGTCTTAATTTAAACTATATATTTTCATACCAGCCAGATGATTGAGGAGTTCAAAGGAACCCTCCATCCCCACAATGGCAATTACAGCCCAACTCATCACCACTCATGAGCTACTTAGCTCCTGGAATGAAACAATGAATCTTGTTGGAGCGGCACTTAAATGTGTCATACATCGGGCGTTTGAAGACCACTGTCCTGCCACCCTCAGATTGCTTAAACACGTGTTTTATAATTAATAACTTCATATTCAAGACAGCAACCCACTTTGCGTATGGTGGGCGCATCCCAACCCAGGCACCGGGCAACTAGCCAGACCCAGAATAAAGGTTGATGACCTGGAACGAAGAATAAAAAGTGCTGAAAAAACTAAATGAAATAAATTCAACGAGGATCTGCACGCCATGTTTACACACAGGACATATGTACTAGGAAAAAACAGGCCCACTTCCGTTGATATTAGCACATCATTCTCCCAATTTGTTTGAGGTTTTTTTTTAATGTTCCCTTCTCGGTACTGTGCGGCTGCCGGAAGATAGACTCTTATTTGTTTAATCGCTTTTTTCCTTTTTAACGGTGGCAAATTTTTCACTCTATTTAAACTAAGATAAACATGCAGCAACAACGATTACATAACTGCAGTCATTTGATAACATGATCAAATAATTGTATTACAACTACAAATGAAGAACCCGAAGTATCTCTATGACCGTCTGAAACTTGTAAAATAATTTTTTAGTTAAAATATATCACATATTTTTATTAAAATTAATTGTTTATTTGACATAATACTTCCATTGCCAGACTGTATCATGAAAAAATAATTTGTAATTAATATTATGTATGTGTTCTAGCCAGAAATCAAGTTAATCCTTCGACATCGAGTTTATTTAATTGTCTATTTAGACGGGGGATTCTGTTTAAGACATAAAATGTTATAAGAATATTAAGAACATCTGATGTACTTGAACGTATTCGAGTTGAATTTATTATAATTAATTGCTCTCTTATTTAATCACAGATTTAAATTTTAAAAACCCTGTCATTCAATGTACAAAACAGTTTCATTATTGTCTACAAAGGAAATATAAATATTTCAGTAACAGCACATTCCAGATATTATGAATGCAAAAATATGACATGCATGTATTGAAAAAATTAACAGAGATCAAGAACTTCCCAATCACTGTACTGATTTAACCAATTTTTTTGTTTACGTATTTTCGAATACATCATAAAATAAAATTTTGACAGAGTCACACAACTTCTAGAAGTAGACACATTTCATCAATTTATTTGTAGGTACAGCTAACCAAGTTGAAGTTTAAAATATTTTGCTGAATGAATGATGAATAAAAATTATGCAAAGATTTGAAATTGAAACTAAATACAATCAATATTCCTGCCGAATAGGGTGGTTGCCAAAAGCAGTTGGTTAATTGTTTGAAAGGAACTTCAATTAAATAAGATATTCTAAAAGTACAAATTTCACAAACGATTAAACATTTTTATACCTCTGTGCAATACCTCTGGATTTATATTCAGTAGGATATAATGACTTTTAGTGAAATTTAAATGGGTCATAAAAAAATCAATTCTAAAATTCATCATTGCATAGAAATAAATATTAAATTTTCAGTAACACTTTGTTTGCTTTTTACTTTCTTACATGTAATATAGAGAAAATACAGTAATCATTAAAAATTCGAACCCAAAATTTTGACGAATCTCCACGTTTTAGACCCCTCCGAGTTCGAAAAAATTTGGATATGCCTGTAAGTTTATCTGATTTCTGTGACAAAGATAACTCAAAAACGTTTTGAGCTAGACGGTTGAAATTTAGTATGCGGTATTAACACCAAATTTGCAAATTTCTGTCAAATTTTGAGAAAATTCTGTTCAGAGGAAGTCCGTTTGTCCGGCTGTTCGAATATAAATTAGCACGATAATTACAAAACGAAGAGAGCTAGACAGATGAAATTCGGTACAGAAATTTATCTCCTATAGTGCAGACACCTGTCAAATTTTGAGCCAAATCCAACTATGGATTTACTGTCTTTCGGTCTGTATTTTCAGAAATAAACAAAAAACGCGATGACTTAAATATATCAAATTTGTTACGGTATTTGTGATTACAAATGCAGTTTTGTGTCAAATATTTGTTTCAATCTGTTGAGAAAAATGTGCTTAAAACAGAAATTCGATTCTTTGATACTGTTAACGCGATCAGGGATTAATCGCCAAATAACTACGCCAAATTAATTCTATAAAAATGCTAAATTGGCTAAAAGCTAATATTTCAAAGCTATTGTACATCAATGCCATGTAAGGCGTTCCCTGGTGTGACAAGTTTATTAGAGAGCATGCAAGAAAGTTCTGGGGAAACCACCCCTGCTGGCTTGCTTTAGAAAAAAAAATTAATGTGTACGGTTGTCATGTTTGCTGCAAGGTTAATTTGAAATTGTATTTTTCATGAGCATTAAACGGTTTAATATTATTGCCGAAACAATTAAATGTTAAATTTAATTAACTGTCAGGAAATTTCGATTTCAAAAATAAAAATATCTATTCATGTATTTCTCATTAAAACAATCTTTTCTTTCTTCAGATAAAATTTTCCTTTATAGTGCTGACAATCCTATTTATTCATTGTTTTCGTGCAAGTTGAAAAAATTTTCTCCAGTCACTCTTTCTCAATAGACAGCAATTTCTCTTTCCAAGTATGGTCTTACATAAGTGTGAAATGACAATTCTGTATTCTCAATTTTTCTGTTATTTATTAAAAAAATTATACGCAGCACCATATTAAAGTAACTGTGTCTAATGCAAATCTAATGTAAGAAAAACTTTTTTTTATAATTATATCATTAAAAATTTCAAAAACATCTTGAAAATTGTAAAGGAAGAGGCAATTTGTACCTCACTTGAAATTAAAAGTAATACAAAATAAGATCTAGTAAATTTCTATATAGATATTAAGAAGACCTTTTACTATATTAATTCGCATTTTCATAACATGTTTTAATAACATTGTCAATTTTATGAAACTTAATGCAAAAGGATTTAATGAGAAAGATAATACACCATTCTATTGAGAGCGGCGCCTTTGCATTATACACGTAATAAATTATATTTACTTTGCCGTGAATGCTTTGTCCTGCTTATTTTTACAAGCAAAATTTCGATTCTATCACAAAAAAGGACAGTCCATATAATCACTAGCAAACGTCAGTTGATAGGAGACAAAGGACCTATGTCTCCTATCGACTGGCATCTACAATCCTCAAAAGACCTATGTCTCCTAAAAATAATTTTCATGCTGTAAAAATACATGTGATTGAATAAATTAGCTTCTAATTTTGTTCTAAAATGCTATAAAACATAAGGAAGATTTTTATTACAGGTTTTGTTGCAATTAATTAAATAGTTATTTTTTTACTACTCACTTTACTTAGAGTATATAGTTATTCGTACTAGGAGAAAATGTATTCCTTCAATGCATTTATTTGTATGCTCGTTGGCGTTCCATCTATGATCAAATATATTTCTACTTTCTGGCATATGATTTTACACTATGTAGTCAGAAATAATTGATTTGAAATGTGATAACTGTAACCTTTGTTATGTTATGTCCTTTTTGCTTCAAAAGGCTGAAAAGTAACTGCAAATGAAGTACTCTCGCACTGCATTGGCATCCAGGTCAATCTGGATGACCATCTTCACGGCAGATGAAGTTCAGTTCTAAGGGTCATCTTAGGCCAACATACACTGTCTCCATTGTAGATATATCCCGTCATTGGAGAGAGTAACTTTTTCAGTGAGCCATTGCTAGGCTCACTGGAGAAACGAAAGCCCTCTTATCTGTTTACCAACCTCTCATCCATACAATCGTAGTGCCCTCCGATGGAGAATTTTGGAACATGAGAAAGATATCAGTGAAGGCTTCTGACTAATTAATTAAATAGTTCATTTTTATTAACAAAAGATAGGAAAATATTTACATTCCGAGTAACGCTGGGTGCACCGACTAATAATGAATTACATACGAAAGACATTTGAGAATCTAGTAAAAATTAGCTGCTCAATTAAAAGGGATTCATTAAAAGGAAATGAATTTATTCAATCTATGCAAGCTAAACTGTCTAGTATTTTGGAAAATTAAGTTTATCTCATATTAGTCTTTAATCTTAAAATACATAAATAAACTATGCATCTGGAGATTCTACATATATTTTGTGCAAAAGTATTTTTCTCTTTCCCTTTATCTTTTTTTAATGGAGCAGCATTTCACTAACTCCATTCATCAGTAGATTAGCAGACATCTTTACTATTAAGTACCAAATGCGCAAAACTGCTTGAAATTATTTCTATTTACATTTCTGCAACATTCCAACCTAACAAACAGGTTTTTCTATAAAGAAAATGCATTTCTAATCATTTTTTAATTTTAATTTCCCCCTAAACTTGAAAACGAATTTATACTGTTAACTTCAAACATAGAGAGCAAACTATTGTTTGCGTAGTGTTCAGAGTTTCTAAATCAGATAATGAAAGTGCAAGAGTTAGCTGATTTTGAAACTAAGAGTACAAATTGCGGCTTATCTGGATGTTTACAGAAGCATTAATAATAACTTAATAATAAAAGTGATACGTATCCGAAAAATTAAGATACTGAAAAATCCGATGCATTGAATTCAAACCAAGTACAACATTAAAGAAACTTGTGGGAGGGGGTGCCGAATGATCCTCATCACTTTATGCATGATTTTCCCAAGACATGTAAACATTTCTAAATGCAAATGATACATCATGGAAAAGGGTTATCAAATGTATTTTTTCCCTTTTTTTTTCTTATCACAAATAATTAAATATACATATGATCAGAGAAGTGAAAGACTTCGCTTTCTTTCTCTTATTAAATTAAAAAATCTGTAATTCAAGTGCAATGAATGCTAAGATGAATAATTATGAGAAACTAGTATTTTAAAAAAAAAATTCAAGTGCAATGAATGCTAAGATGAATAATTATGAGAAACTAGTATTTAAAAAAAAAAATTCAAGTGCAATGAATGCTAAGATGAAAATTAATGAGAAACTAGTATTTCATATAATTAAACCTTATGATTTTTTTAATTTCATGTGCTTACTTATAAGTAGAAAAAGAAAAGAAAGCGAAGCATTTATTTAAAGATCAGAATAAAGCTAAGAGAGTGATTTAAAAAGAACAAAGCTGCCCTGACTGGTTGCTTCAGATGGCGAGTAATTTTGTAAAAATGTGATGAAACTAGTTTTGATAAAAATTGTCATCTCTTCTTAATTTTTATGAAGCTATGAAGAAACGCTTTTTTTTTTGTTTCATTCTTTGTGTGGGAGAAATCCCCGCTACCCATTCATTTTAGTCAAACCAGGACATCCATTAATTGATATGGAAATACATCTGTGGAAGCTTCCTTCCGTAAAAAATTTTGAAAAATAAGCCTCGTTATTGTAATTCTTTTGGAAGTCTGATAAGAAACTTCTAGTTCACTTTTAATAAAAAAATTTAAAAAAAAAACTAATCTAAAAAGTAATTTCTTGGAAAAGTTTGAAAATAAAATTAAACCTGACGTGATTCGTTCACCGGAAGTTCTGTCAAAAATCAAAAACTTGATGAGAACAAAAAAAGAGCACTATTTTGCTGTTCATTCATTCACTGGTGAAATTAAAAAGCAAAACTCCAAAAAATATTTATTTTTAATTGGGATGATATGTTACAAGACCCAGCTGGCCCCAGTAATAACTGCTTTGTCTTCAAACGAGTTTTATTTTGGACCGGATGTTCGGCTATCAGACCTTAACCCGTTTGTACTTTTTTTGGACTTTAGTAATTATAGCCAAAAACACGTACGAGACACTTACTACAAGTATGTACGATGTGAAGTTGCGTGAAAGCAACTTTTGATGGATAGAATAAAGAAAAAGTAAAAACGTTTTGTCACCTGAAAAGAGAAGAGTTAGGATTGAAATGCCCTGCAGGTTTAACGGTCTGTCTACTGAGAGAATGGGTTACATGATTTGGCCGACTATTGCGTTTTAATTGCTCATTATCAATGCGTGAGAGGAGGTTTATATATATATATATATATATATATATATATATATATATATATATATATATATATATATATATAGGGAGAGAGATCTTATCCTCAACACATAACGTGTTTTTATCTATTCCGTGCACAGATATTATCTTTTATTCTGTAATTTTATTCTGTAAATGTACTTGCCTTGTTCCGCGTTCTTTCGGAATAATTTTACTACAATAACATTTTAAGTTCTTTGATGGGCAAAAAGAATTTATACACTTTTCACTTTGATTTTGTTGTCAAACGCATTAACGGTTTAGGATACAAAATTGGATGAGCATTTTGGTCACAAAAAAATGCAACACCACATGTTTTACTCATTTACTATAATATAATTGGAGATCAGGCTATTAGATACCATCAACCATTAAGTGCAAATCTTAAAAAAAAAATTAACTTAATATACAGTAAAATCCCAGTGGATCAAACTCGAATGAACCGAAACCCTAATTATCCGAAATCGCAAAACCAAAAAACACGTCCTCTACTGCATGGGAGTAATCGTTAATTGCCCGACAACCTAAGTTTAGTCAAGCAATACAGTAAGTAACCCTTGCTGACATCGTTTTAATAAAAATATTTTTAAAAAAGGCCGAAAAATTTCTGCTCAAGAAACGCTAGAAGAGATGCAAGAAACAAAACAAAAATTAGAAAGTTTTCTTAATAAAAATTTCATAAGCTAATATGAACTATTAATAAGAATATGTTAATGTACCTAATTTTATCATAAAAATGTAATTTTAACTTTAATAGCGGAATTAATCGTGTTTATAAAAGAAATTTTGAATTCGTTTTATAACCAAAACATTTTCGAGTTGCCTATTCTAACTAGCTACAAAATGGTAATGGAACTTAACCAAAAAATCATTATCCGAAACGCCACCTCCTTAACTTAATTAACCGGGGCTATACTATGTTATTTAAATCGTGTAAAAAAATGCACAATAACATGCTGACTTTCAGAAATCCTTCAAACAGCGTTTGTTGTAGTCCCGTTATATTTATGTACCGTTTTGTAACAACACGAAAGCTATTGTGAGGCAGACATCGTACTTTAAGCTAGCATTTTAAACCGTAGTCAGAGATGAAGACGACACTTCAGCTTTCAACATACATTATTTACCTGAATAATCTTGTTTTTTTTTTTTCCATGGGTGTGTTAAATTAATTCAGAAAAGTTTGAAACAAAGGTATTATATAATTTTAAAATAATTAGAAGTTCTTTTTAACTCTTATTTTCTTCAGCGAAAAAAACTTTTCATAAATAAATTTATAGTCTGCGCAAAATGACAGAAAACTGGGTAAAATTCATTTATCTCTCTTAAAATGGTAATTTTACTTATAGTTGTATTTGTATGAAAAATTTATCAAACTGTTTATATGAATTGAAAATGTCAATACGTTTCCGTTATAAGTTTAATTCGTAAAGAATAGAATTGCAAAAATAAAAAAAAAGATTATTCAGCATTTATGTTTTGCGCTACCACAGCCTTTTATACAAAAAAAAATGAATAATATGCTGTTCTTTACATTTACATGGGTTATTTTTTCATTGTTTTATTATTTTTCATTTGCTTACCGATGAAAAATCGCATAAGTGTTCATAGCTAAATTACTTTGCGTTTTTTAAGAAATTGGATTGATTTTTAAGATAGTTTTCTCAAATATACTAATGTACTCGTAATGTTTTAGTAAGAAGCATGCAATAATTAATTTTAGGAAATACAATGTTCCAAAACAAAAACAAAAAATGCTTTTTAATACACATATAACTTTATTAATGATATACCAAAAAAAATTTTAATTTCATTTCGCCAAGTCCCATTTTGGCGATACATGAAGATCTTTTTTGTGCAAAAACGTAGGAACTTCGAACCATGATCAGGTGGTAAAAATGGCACCTAAGCTAGCATTTCAATGAGACAATATTCTAAAATAAATAAAGTCTTAAAATATTTCTAAAATCTTACAATTTTTATATAAATAAATACATCAATTTTTGCAGAAACTATTTATCTGAATCTCTTATCAGACATTAAGCATTTAAAATGGAATTTTACACTCCCAAATATTTATTCATTTTGAATTTAATATTTCCACCATTGTTTCACTCGCTTGCCTTATTCATCTGTCAAAAATATGGAGATTTTTTCCCAACGGCTCTAGCTCAATTATTCATCTTCAGGCACTTATTCAATCAAGCATCTTAGCTAACTTCAAAGACTAACCGAGTGCATTTTTAAGTAAAAAGGTCACTTTGTCAAGAAGCATTTAAAAAAAACTGTCATTTGATCAGGGTACTCGTACAGAGAGAATTATTGTTCCCTATAAATAGACAGAGAAGAGCAATTATAAATAAATAAATAAATCCTTTTCCTTAACAGAAAAGAAGAATCGTTCCACCTGGTTGCTCGGTAGCTGCTAATTGTGTTTCAAGATTCATCGGCGAAACTGATAATAAACCGACATTCGCCATCTGTGCGGAAGCGTTTTTCTGGCGGTCGCCGCGGGCTACTTTTTCATTTTTTTTTCATCGCCCCCCCCCCACACTTGATTGCTTTTCCCCATTTATCAGCAACCTCTGGCGTGTGTTTAGGTTTCGCTCTTTTCAGCCCTTTCCCAGATTGCTCTTTCAGGGTTCCGAGACGAAATATTAATGGCAGCAGCGCCTCTTGCGGGGCATTGAAAGTCGTAAGCGATGGGAATGGAATGTTTCTGATCCATAATCCCATGATATGTCTGTAAATATTGTTGGGGAAATGACCTCCAGAAGTGAGACACGTGGAAGAGTTTCATGAGAACTGTCTCCTAGTTAGGTAAAAGGATTTTATTTTTAATTCGCCAGCATTTTACTTTAAGCAAAATTTTCAATTTTTTTCTCAAATAGGAAAAAGGTTCTATAATAAAGAGAATATTGATTGTGAACAAGCTGGAATGATCCCCCCCCCCAAAAAAAAACTTTCTCGCATGCCCTCTAATAAATGTATATTATTCATTGCATGCATTAGAAAAAAGTTAAAAAAGAATTTATTATTGTGCGATTTTAGAGGATATTTTTAACGATTAGTTTCTGGACTTCTGTTATGACACCAGCGGAAGTGGCCTTTCTGAAACTTTCTCGAATATTCTCCAATAAAGACCTTATCTCTGTCCCTCTGTATAAAATTATAAACCTTATATAAGGCTACAAAGATTTTACATAGCATTAGCAAATAATTGCGAAATATAGATCTTGGGTGTGAATCTAGCATTTTTACTGAATTTATCGTGCGAATATATATGTATTTGTACGCCTTTTGTTCCTACTGATTGAAATCAAAATTTGTATTTTAGGCAAGAATCAGCATATTTAGTCAAATTAGCATATATAAAGTTAAAACTGAATTTATGGATGTGCGATGTGTATACTTGCTTTCAAAATCAAATCTCAAGTAAATTAAAAGTATTCGCCATTGAAACTACTGTATCGGAAGCTTCTTTGGAAAATTTTTATAGCCGTGACTCAAATGACTCAAATGTTATTACTGATTGTGAATTTATAGCCCTCATATTTCAGAAGAAACTGTGTGATGAGATAATTTCCTTTGTTATGTACATTATGAGAAAGCACATCAATGAATTGTGCAAGCACCAGATATACAAACATTTGTGTTTCATCGAATCCCAACTTGATCCCAAACTTTTGCTTCAGAATGTACAAACATGTAAATTTTATTATATGAAATTACTTTCAAACACATGTTATTTGTTTGATTAGTACCAAATGCTTCCATTTTGGAAGCGCTTGTTCGTAAATTTTTTAAAGAAGTTCAGATTTAATCAGTATTAATATTCTTCTATTTCAGAATGTTAATATTTATGCCAATGTTAATATGTCAAACATGGAAGCTCATAAATGATGTATATAATGCAGTGTTGTGCTGCTTAAATACTATACTAAAATTTCATAATCAGAACGTTAAACAAAAGCCGAAAATTACAATATGCTGAAAAAAATGCATTCAATAAAAATTCAATTCAAATCAACTTACCGAAAATATTTTTAATCCCTCCAACCCGCTAACCTTCGAATGCCTGGAGGGGTCTTCAACCCTGGGGGTACCCTCGAGGTTATCAAAATAGGTCATCCAAAGTGAAAAGTACATTTTTGACTCCAGGTGTGCAGTTATGGATTTTAGGGGGAGGTTGGGGGTTGCTGCATGTGTGGGAAGACCCCGAACTACCGATAGAGTTTTTTTTTTCTCTCTCTTTCTCCTTTCTTTTTATTTTCGTGACATTCAAAGGAAGGCGAGAGGCACTGCTCGAGCTGTTCAAGGTATAATTAGCGAATCAACTGCCAGTGAAAGTGACCAGATGTGCCGAGTGGTTGGATTGTAGGGAAATGCGCTATAAAAAGTGCTGATGGAATATTTTCCGAACTCGCAAGTTGAAGAATGATTTTTTTATGCACTTTATGTTCGCGCTCTTTCTCTCTCTTTGTGTGTGTGTGTGTGTGTGTGTGTGTGTGTGTGTGTGTGTGTGTGTGTGTGTGTGTGTGTGTGTGTGTGTGTGTGTGTGTGTGTGTGTGTGTGTGTGTGTGTGTGTGTGTGTGTGTGTGTGTGTGTGTGATTTCATTGTTTAGACAAATAGACAACAAACAGTCACTTTTGTTAATAGTTAAGTGTATATTGCCTTATGCAAAAATTACTAACTGCATGGTTTAGAACTCATTATGCATTAAGTCCTCTAATGTAGAGGACTTTATGAAACTCGCAGATTTGATACCAAGAAAGAATCAAACCTTTATAGAGAAGTTTTACTCCGTTACCATTTTAAATAGAGGCACATTTAACACTGTTTTCGGAAAGACTTCACTGTTATACTTCTGTCAGAAACAAACACTGCCAAAGTAAATTGTATAGTCCTAACATTCAGCAAAATAAATCATTTATTTACTTATTTTCCTTTGCAGCAAAGTTTTGATTTTACATTTACGATTTTGCCACATTTTAATACAAATAAATTCTGAAATCATTTCTAAAAGCAATCAGAATTGCTAAAACAATATTCGTGCCACTATACCTCAACGATCCAATTTAGAGCTTAAGTATTATTATCTAAAAAATATGAATTCTTAAATTTCACTAAAATGCATTATAATTTTATTGAATTTGGTCTTGCCTCTGATTTTATCGTGATCATAGACAGTGAACTACTGAATTTTAAAATTATTTCTTTATAGCACATGAAGAAATTTGTGAGAAATCAATATAACAAAAAGCTCCCTTCCATATAAGATTGCGTCAGTAAGATTATATAGATAATCTTTCTGTTTTAAAACTGTAAGAGGATAATAAGAAACATTTCGAATTTTGTATTATACTTTCAATGGTTCATCGTCTTTTTCTCCAAACTTCCATGCTATACCAATAGAAGATTGTTTAATTGTCATGACAGATTTACTATGCGAAATCTAATTCAAGGCGCGTTTACAGTAAAATCAACTATAAACCTATGACGAATTTCTGAGCAGAGCACACTATGGAATGCCTCTATTAATAGAGTTGGATTTAGTTTCAGATTTCAGCACATTTTTAACTTAACGTCTATCAACAGTTTGTTCCAGATTGATTTTTTTTCAGTAACTTAATAAAATGCATGTTTTTTTATTTGTTTTAATTCTTATGATTCATGACTGAGCGAAATCATGTTCAGACTTCTACATTCTTAATACTCTTTTTTAAATAGATATCCGGCGTATCTAAATACCATACTAACTAAGCAAGTATAATGAAAAAAGCCTGATCAGTTTTATTTCACAGAGTGTTGATTTTACCTCAATATGGCATAATTATAAAATATGTACTTTTTACAAGTTAATTTATTTGGCAACTAGACTATCAACATTTACTTACTGCGGCCCCTTCAACCAACGCCCTAGGCAACGGTCTAATTGAAAATCTGCCATTTCTGGAATCCGAGATTCTGTCATCAGGTTATTATGAATCTACCTTCTCAAATCATTACAAATCAAAGCCACCTAAACATAGACCTTTTAAGTAAAAAAACAGAGTAATTTGTCTCCAAATTTATCATGCATACAAAAACACCATTTTATATATTCTTGGAATAATTTCGCCGAAATAAATACATTGAAAAAATCTGATCGGGGTCAGAATCCATCGTTAGTCATTTGCGATGGATTCTGCTATCCGTGACATGAATTAAGCAATGAAAAGCTACATATGTCGTATTAATTAGTTGCTAAGAAGAAGAATGCTCTAATGAACTTAATAATATAAAACAGAAGTTAAAAATATCCATAAAATGTAAAGTAAAAAATTATGTTAATTAAATATGCTATTGACAATAACAATTATTTCATGATTAATATTCTCTTTCTCAACTTCTTAGATTTCAGTTTTTATAATTTGTTAAAACTAATCCTTTAATTTGATGAAAATTACACTAAAAACACCAATTAATAAGATTCGACGTGCATGATTTATTGCTATTTAGACAGTGATTATGGTCAAATGGGAAGTCATAGCGATTAAGATGCTAATAAAAACATTACGAATCTTAAAGAGGATGATTTTCATATGGATTAAGAGGATGAAAATATGTAATGTCTTTCTTTTTATGCGTTCATTAGCAGTTGACATTGAAATTTTTTAACTTCTTTTTCAACACGTGTTTTCGAAATAGAAAAATGTCTAAATTAAGACATATTATATTTTTTGATAAAATCAAGAAAAAAAAAAACCTTTTCAGTAATTTAATAGCGTCGAAAATGTAGTTGAACTGTTCATAAAAGATAAAGACTTGTTAATAATTATATATATAATAGGATAAAAAATTGTGTAAAATTAGCTATTCCTTGAAACGAGTTTTCCAATTTTTATTTTTCTTTCTTCCGACTATTTTTCATTTCTTTTTTTTTTCTTGTATCTGAATTTCCTATATCATTTATTTTGAGGAAGACCAATTATCAAATACCTTAAACGTTTATTTATTATTATTTTTTTCACTTTTTTTTTCTATGTACTTGTTATCGCAAAAAAATTATTACATTATTTCTAAAAATTATAATGATTGTTCATTTAATATTTCTCAAACTATATTATTTATTGAAACAGATTATTTTCAAATTTGCTTAATGACTTAAAATTATCTTTTGTTTTTAACAACATAGAGCATACTTAGATAATAACAAGATACTTTTTTTGAGGTTTACTCGATTATTTCGCGAAGTTTCGGAAGATTTAATGTTTTATTTCATTAGAGATATCCCATAAATATTTCTTCAAAACTGATTATTTTGAATTTTTTAAAAGATATTAAGCTTATTAAACAGTTTCATTCTTCCATTATTCTAGAAAAATCGTAATTGTGAGATTTTTCTGGTTTTTAGAAACTATTTTGATTGAATAAGTAAATCCATTATATACATATATTACACATTTGTATTTTTCCCCCATAAGAAAAGTTGATCAAATATTTTTGATTTTTAAAATATAAATACATCTTGTCTCAAAGTGATGATTGAAAATAAGGAAATTTTTTATGATTCATTTAATATCACAAATTGTTTAAAATGTATTTCATAATGTCCATAAAGAGAATCTAACTATAAAGATGTGTTTAGCTTACTCGTTTTCGATATTAAAAAAAATAATACATTTAAACGTAATCTTAAATCAAATAATCAAGCTATTATTAGTTAAGTTAGTTATAAAGAATAAAATTATGTTGTGTTTAAACGTTTTTTTTTTCAGTTTTAAGTCATGAAAGCATATTAAAAGGAATTTATGCTATATTCTTTTCGTATTACCTCTTAAATGATGCAGAAAAACATTATGGCTCGTTTCTTCAGCTCCTAATGTTTGCGTGTTTACCAGCATTAAGACACCGAATATTGCTCCTTAGAAGGAGAAAGTTCTTTTGTTTTTCCTCACCCACCATACTTTCTCTCAAGGTATTTATGCTCATAAATGCATCAAAATCATTGAAAAATTGAGTAATAACTGATTGTTAATAAACCTGGTGCTTATTATTTCATGACCTCGTACATGGTCATTTCTATGAAAGTTCATGGATGGTCATTTAATTTATATCACTTCCTTAAAACTGCATTGAACTTGAGACGATATTTATGGCTTCTAGTAATTTATATAAAACATAAAACACCTTACATATTTTCACATCAATTATTACCCTGTCTGTGAGAGTGATCTCCAGGAATCTTTATCGCGTAGTCTCTAATTGAAGTGTTATCAATCTTTCTCTCTCCGCATAAAAATTGTGGATTTTGAGCTAATATGTAGAAGTTACGAATGCTCAGATTTTTATTTTCAGAGTCATGTACATGAGAGTTTTATGCTTCATGGTACGATAAAGAAAAATAAACATGCAATTTCGATGCTTTTTTTTTTTTTTTTTTTTTTTTTTTTACTGATTGGCACCAAAATTTGATATGGAATTACTCCTGTTTAAAAGATCATAAACCAAATTTCATTTATATAGGTTGTTAAGTTTTTACATGCACTCGAGCATGCAGACTGTCAACCGGCTGAAATTGATGCTAAAATTCAATACTAAATTTTATCTATATAACTACTAACATTTTGTAGTTATCAAGTAGTTAACATTTTTATCTATTAAAAATGGAATTTTCAAAATGGATTTCTGCATTTTTATAAAAATTGCCTTGGAAATTATCTTGGGGAATCAATCTATTCCTTGATAGGATATTTAATTACGAGTATAAACGAACAATAAAAACAGTACAGTTTAATTTGGAATAATAGAAATTTATAAACAGACTTTTGTCTATGTTGTTCAGCTTAATAAACAAATGTCTTCTCTCTTATACAATAAGTTTATGTCATGCATTTAAAATTCAAAACCAGCTAACAGATCTCATTTCTAAATATTTAAAAAATGCATACACTTTTTAAAATTTTTTTAGTTAATTTAGTTAATTTAAGTGATTAATTAATTAATCACTTAAATTGCTTAATACAAATTCTACGATCTCGGAGATATGAAAACTTAGGAAATAAAATTTTTAAATAACCATGCTCTATAAATATATCCTAAGCTTCTATTTAATTAAAAAATAAATATAATTTAATAAAATGTTACTTTCATTTTATAAAATGAAAGTATACTATATACTGCAAAAATTGTTAATAAAAATTATAAGGCATAATAGCACATATTTTGATTTATTGCTGATTAAGAATCTGTTTCCCTTTAGCCAACTTCGATATGTCGAGCTCTATATCCATTGAAGAGTAAAGGTTCAAACTTAGTCATCCTTTTAATTTTCTTGTAAACCATGGCTGAAAGTTCAATTTTGCTAAGATATAATTTGTTAAAAGTCTTTCAAAATTTCATTGTTTTGTTTGAAATGTATTTACATTTGTATCTTTTTAATCGAAAATTGCATAAAATTTTTGCACTCATTCATAGAATCTTTCACATGATATACTTAAAAATTGGTCTCATTCTAGAATTTAACTATCATTTTACAAACCGCCAAGGGAACAATTTAAAGGGGGGAGACAATAAAAGCGCGGGAAATATTTATATATGCATTATAAATATAAAAATAAAAGATTAAAAAGTAACGAAATTTTACATTAGTTTTGAAAAATGATTTAAATTTTTTATTCAGAAGTTCTTTTACCAAAACAAATGCAATGTACTATGAATGGTACATGCATTGAGAACCTCTGAAATAATGCCAGTTAAAAATTTGAAAATCCGGTCAGTAAAATCGTTATTCGTTAAAAATGCATATAGATATTTTCCCTACTAATAAAAGATTCCAGTTTTGCTTTTCTATTTTCTCAACTGCATAAAAAAAAAAAAACAGAACTACTATACATACATGTATTAACTTTTCTTTTCAATCAAAATGAAGTAATTATGAAACCACAAGCGGCATTTGAACTCGTGTCGTTATCGATGAGTCCTTCAACTTTTCTCCTGTATTAGCTACTACACTCTCCATTACCTAGGAAAGAAAACACTGTGGCACAGGAAAAGGCCTGTTGATCGCCCATGACCTCTCGCACAGTTAAAATAAGTTGCCCTTTTTTTTGTTTGTCCATGTCAATGTGACCAACTGTTTGCAGCCGAAAAAACTAGTTGAAGCAGCAAGATGCGGGATTGGTTTATTGTGATCATTCCAAAGCAAATTTTAAAACCCAACAGCACCAGCAACATCAGCTGTATAATTATGCATTTTGTAATGGATCACATGGGATGGTGCGAAATGAATAGATAGCAAAATCATGTTATCAAATTAACAGAAAAAGATTTCTAACTTTATAGCTTTCTTTTTATCCTTCATCTTCTCTGATTATTGCAATCTTCATCCATCAAAAGTTCGAATGCCAAACTCATAGAACTTTTGACATAGAAACCTTAATTTTCAACAAATATCGTTTCATTATCGAAAAAGGAATTTTTATTATTTGAAACATCAATATA
The DNA here is from genome assembly GCF_947563725.1 of Argiope bruennichi. Taxonomy (NCBI): domain Eukaryota; kingdom Metazoa; phylum Arthropoda; class Arachnida; order Araneae; family Araneidae; genus Argiope; species Argiope bruennichi. Next base: position 68,170,581 of record NC_079154.1, read on the forward strand.
TCTTACCAATTTATATGCAATTAAAAAATTGGGTTTAAATAAAAAATTTTGAATGTCGATATCAAGCGATGTTAAAAAAAATCCTCTTGTAAAGTGGCAGGATCTAATTTAACAGTGAAATTAAAACAATGAATTTGTTTTATATATGCTGAAAAAAAATCTAATAATTTAACAAAGTGAATTGATGAATATTTGGAAATTAAAATCCATGCTGACTTTAAAATTTATTATAAAAATTAATAATTAATAAAAAAAAATATTTGATTTCTAAATTCATGATCGAAATATTTTGATCAATATTGACTTAAATATAATGAGAAAAAGATTGCCAGGCGTTTATAATGCCACATGCGATTTATTCCAATAATTAAATAGATGTAGAGTAGAGCCTCCTAAACATTTAATTTTTACAATTATTTTTAACGATGTTTAAGGTTCCTGATGACGATTTTGTAGATTATGTTTCAAAATTGTTATAATTAAACTTATTTATCCATTTCTAGTATTTTTTTTTCATTTTTTTATTGCTAAGTTAACACATTAAAAATTAGTCATATGATCAAATTATTTATGTTGCGTGCTGTTTTTAGGTAAAATTTTCAGCCACTTTATATATAAAAAAATGAAATATTTTATATGCAGAATACAAGCATTATTGCTTTTATTCTGTTTTACTGAAAGTCTATTAAGCATCAAATAATATCTCCATGCTTTGTGCAACATTTAAATGATAATAGAAATTTGTAATTAACAAAATTTTGATTTTTAGATTGTGCATTTTATAAAGGTGCGCAAATAAAATGGTTCAATCTTTCCAGCTCATGGAAATCTATGAAACTTCAGCCATGCTGTCTGTTTAGATCATAAATTTAGCCACAATTTATTAGAGAAGTTAATTTTTAATTACAATTTTTGACAACGACAAAAATTTTCTTTCTCTTATTTTAAGTAATTTACGTAATTAAGCGCTTTATTTTCGTATGTTAATTATTTACATTCTGAATAATAATAGCACAAAATTAATGATAACTAAAAAGGCGATGTAATGACTATATTAAGAAAAACATTTAACTTGATTTCAAAAATAGAAAAGCTTATGTTCTACCATGTATTCAAATATCTTTAGCAACTAAATCTAAATCATATAGTTGCTAAGCAATAGCACCTTCATCTTAACTTCTCATCATAAACAAACTGATTTTCAAGAAAATATTTTTTCTCTTTGTTAATATCGAGAGAATTATATTGAAATTTTTCTTTAAGTTGTACGAAATTTCACTATTGACTTAAAGAATAACTCATTCCTTGAAATTTTACAAGCATTTTTTAACATTGGAATTCTTTATTGTTCAGTTAAATAATAAAAAGAGCTCTTGATGAACAAGCCGCTCCACTGAAGAAACTTTTACGATCGTAAAATCTCCCTCCGTACGTGATTCAGTTCGGTTTTTTCTTCATAATAGTTGCCGCAAACGATGATTTATGTTCTTGGCCAACCTTGAAGGTAAGGAAACTCGTGGACAAAGAGAATATGAAAAAATATAGAATATGTGATCTTTTAGTCAAATCCGGTGAGGTGGCAATATATTTTTTTTAACTGACAAAAATGACTTAAACGCCTCCACAATTCAGAAGAAAGTCAATCTCGAAAATAGATTTTTTTTTCGTGTTTGTGTCTGTGCTATACGAAATTTATTTTCTTCTTTTGAATGAGAGAACTTTAATTTCCAATTTAAAAAGCGAATAGAAAGAACAGAACTGAATGGATAATTTTCTGATATTAATTAATATTCCTGGGAAAGAATTATAACTTTACCTCGGTTTCAAGTTAACCCTAGAATGCATGACTTTATAGATTTTTTTTTTTTTTTTACAAAATAAAATATGTGTTTTGAATAACTGCAAAAAATTATTAAAAAATTTTTTAATTATTTTTTGTGAATCTTTAAAAAAGTTTAAAAGTGCCAGATGATAACATTATGAATCCCAATGACATAAACCACAGTGTAAAAACTCTGCAATAAAAATAAAAGTTAATTTTTACAAATATATATTTTTACAATGCACACACAAAAAAATGTTTTGATAGTATTTTTAATGGTAGAATTATTCATACAACAGCCATTTTGGTGTTTTTCCAAATTTATTGTTTAAATCTAATTCTTGTACTACTATTACCATAGATTAGGCTTTTCTACAAACATTTATCAAAGAACATTTAAGGAAGGATTTTCAAATATTCATTGATGCCCTTTAGAACAGTCATGTGAGGCTTATAAATGGAAATGAAAATGTGTAACCAAATGGCTACACGATGCATTTCAAGGTTAATGGAAAATAATACTTCCTCTGTTGTATATATTAATACATTTATATGAATCTAAACAGGCATAGTATGCCTTTGCTTTCATTAATCATGTATTTTGTTATGTTATTTAAAAAGAGGATAAAATTGTCATAAAGTTGACACTGTAATGATAATTATGATTAATAAACAACTATGTTTTAATTGGAAGAAACACCAAACACTCACCATCATCTTGCGCAATTCCTTTTTTAAGGTGTACGTACACACTTGAAGATTTTTTTTTTAATTTTAACTTAAAAAATCCAGTTTTTTCACAGTAGGTTATTAATATATGTTTAAACTCATTTCAGTGAGAAAAAACCATAGTACATTAATTATTAATTAATTAAAAAATATTTAATAAGCTAATTAGCCTATTTTTTGAAACATGATATCTTACATTCTAATTTGTACAGACACACAATTCTAGTTGGAAATTATGCCTAATATTAGTCTTCATGTTGTCTGATTATATATAACCTCAAACTAGTTATATAATTTTTTTTTAATTTTTTTATCAATGATGAATAGAAAAACCGAGATTTTTTCTGTAATTTTAACTTTTAAACAGCTATTAAAAATTTATTTCTTTAAATATAACTTTGATTGAGGCACAAAACATCCGCTATTTAATACAGATTATTTTGATATACAAATAACTGTATTTGGTTCATTTCTTGTTGAGTTATGATTGTTTGAATGAAGCAACATAGTGGAAAAATATCATTCTTCATAAAATGAGTTTTATAAACACCGTAACTAGAGTTTTTAATGAAAGCACCTCAAGCAAAATAATTATAACTCGAGAAATATTTCGAATATTGACAACCTCTTGGTATCGTTTGAAAGCTAAAGAATCAGAGAACATTATTAAGCAATAAAAAAATATTCGATATTTTGAACGATTTTCGAAGTTTCAAGTGTGTACATACACCTTAATCAACACCTCTTTCAAACATCCAATAGGGAAGCGGGTAAACAAATTATAATTCAGGAGTAGCATACTTTCATAATTGATTGGGTTATGTGTTCGATTTCTCATATAATAAAATATTTCGATTTCTGATCTTTAGTTATTAAAATTATTTTGCGAAACCTCACATTGTTTTGTTGGAAAAAAATTAATCTGATGCACAAATAAAATTCACTTATATAGAAGAGCAGAATGGTAACTGCTGGCTAAGACTTTTCACTAGTAATTCATGAACTCATATAATACTGTTCAGATTTCTCTAAATGTTTGCGAGATTTCTTAAAGGTCTTATTTTTTTGTCACAATATTCTTTTTAAGTCAAAAATTTACACTTATGGCTCAACAAATTTTTTATATTATATCTCATTATATCCGATAGCATCCAAATTAAAGATATCGAGCTTTTACAACATAAATTAACTTTACTATGTCGAATCTTATGCATTGTTGCAACTCAAAATGATTCAATTTTCGTCATTCTGTTAAAATATTGCACGTAACCTGACCTTTATTTTATTTCTGCCTTTTCTCCTCAATATAAAAATTCACAAAATAGAAAAAAAAAAGCTCTATTTAATTTAAATTCCATTTTAATGAAATTTTCTCCGCGCTGACATTTGCAGGAAGGCTAAAAAAAAAGTCATTTTTATGACAAGAAACTCGTTCATTCGAACATAACTGAACTTGGGTTTCCTGACATGCAACCTCCTCCCCTTTTTTTATGAGTAAGTCTATTCTACTTTCTCCCTCCCCCTTCGCTCTTCTTTTATTTTCATGCGCTTTTTTTTAATGCTTTTATACACCCAAGTATGTTCGGAAGCTATTTTCACTGCGCGAGTTTTTTTACAGGTCTGACAAAACGCGCGACAGTCTTGGTATTCTGTAGCAGGTGTTTGCTAGCACCCGCTTTTCAGGACTGTACTCATTTTTAGTGAGTATGTTGTACCCTTTCACGCAAAAGAAGACTAGGAATATTGGTGTGTTATATAATTAATATGAAGGTAATTTTTTTTCTTTGCAGAATTTTAAAGTTTACTTTGATAATTTGATCCAAATATTCTACTCAAATTTACCAAAGATTGTTTTAATATTAAAAATGATCTTAGCAAGTAAAAAATAATCCGAAATATCTGAATCAGAATTTTTGTAAATTTGTAACTTTTCTTCTGTAGAATGCATGTCATCATAAATTGATAAAAATAGTTTCGCTAATTATTTTTATCATTATGCCTAATATTTTCACTAAATAATTATATCAGTTTGCCTATAAACATGTATTGAAATACTCCTCGTTTTATAGAATTAAATTTAAGCATAATTTGATTTACTTAAATTAAAATTTGTCCTGCCAGGAGAATATATAATTTGGCAGTTTAAGAAAAAGCTATATGATTCGTTCACTGTATTATAAAATGGTTTTCAAAATTAATGAAAGATTACACGAACAAAACTTTTAAAAATTCTTGATATATATTTAATTTTATTGGTTAAAGTACTTCCTTTTTAAATTAAAGATAGATACTTTATCGATCAGTTAAATATCTTGTTCAAAAAATTTTTAAAAATAATCTTGAACTCCTTATTTTCTTATTTTTAATTCCTAATAACTCATCCTAATATCCCCTAAATATCCTCTTTTTCATACATATATTAATTTTTTTTTTATTTTGGTCTCATTATGTTCATTATTAAAAAATATCATTTTTCGGCTTTGCATAATGAATTGCAGAAACATATTAGAATTGTCAAATTTTTAGATTATGAGCAAAAATTTCTGAAAACATTGATTTTAAAAATTATTATGAGAAAAAAAAATATAAATTTCAAAAGTTCAAAGAAGATTTATTTCAAATATAAAAACTTTATTTATAAACTTTAATTACAATAGCCAACGTTAGTACATTTCATCGATTTAATTTGCAATTGTAATCATTCGGCTAAGTGTATTTCCCTCGGATAAATATCACGCTTAATTAAATAAGATAATAATATTATTTGAGATAGGTGGGTTATTAACGCATTGATCTTCTATAAAATTTCTGAAAGTTAGTTCCAAAATTGAAGAGATATTCTGAAAATCCATGAACCAGAATTCATCTAAGATACAAATCCGTCTTTTTATTTTATTACTAAATATGCTCGATTAAGATAATACAGTGGTTCGAAATAAATGAAATTTATTTTCGATTGATGTAATTTCGATTTACGTCTATGTATTCTGGTGAAATAACACGCTTGATTGGCAACTTTATTCGTTTCAAATTACTGTAAAATATGCTATTTTACAAGAGTTTTTTTGTCATATTCTTTACAAACAAAACTACAACTTTCAAAAAAATATGCGCCTCTATCTTCTGATCCCTTTAAAAACATTATTTTTAGCATCTAACCCTAAATCTATGCTTGACATTATTACCCGCGTAGATTTTCCTCTTTAGATGAACCATCTCCATGCGGGAGTTGAAAATCAGCTGCCTATTTGGCTCCGAAACAGAAAACAGTCCCGTTGCTAGGCAACTCAATCTCACGTGGTTGGGATGTCAACACGCCGTGTGATTGGCTTTGAAACGGGAAGGGGAGTTCCATTTTGTTATATTTATCGCCTGTTTTTCCAATTCTCATGCCTAATACTATGAGCATGAAGAGCAAAAAGATTCTTTAAAGTGTTTTTTCGCGTATTTAATTCGGAAATAGTAACTAAAATTAGAAGTTTGCCAAGTGTTTTATAAATGACATAGTAAATATCAGAAAACGATTACTCTTTTTTATAATTATTTACTTTTTTTTTTTTTAATAATTACTTACCATTAAAAATTGTGTAAAAAAGTACACTATTTGCAAATCTGAATAGTGTTGCGCATAGTTAGAAAACAAACAATTAAGATTTGAAAAAAAAAACTGTCTATTCGATTTTAGTGTTATGTATAATTAGAAAACCAACAATTAAGATTTGAAAAAAAAAAACTATTTATTCTATTTATTACTATTTCTTTGTAGTGTATGCTATTTCATTTCAAAGAATAATTTATAATTACTTTTACATTTTTTTCTTTATTATTACATTACTTTTACATTACATTATAACCGAGAATACTATATTTAATGTCTTACAAAACAAACTTATAAACAAATCTATAATAAAAAATAGAATTTTTCTAAAGAAATACGAAACTGACCAATTTATTTCGAAATATAATTAATCGTGATCTCATTTTTCTAAGAATTTCCGCTGACAAATTAGATTTTTGCAATTGTTGAGATACAAATGAAAAGCAATTACTCATGCGAAAAAAAAAAAAAAAAAAAAAAAAAAAACATTGTAAATCAAACGAAAAAAAAATTGAATTTTCTATTTATTATAAAAGAGCAAAGTAAGTAGTCATTTTGGTTCCATGTCTGGCATAAGATTTTTTTAAATCCCCCATTTATAAAACATTTTTTTACTTTTCCCCTCATAGCGAGTTGTTCAATTCTTACTCCAGCTTTTTTTTGGCGAACTTTGGCGACCAACCATTCTATTTCCCGTTTAAGCAACCCTTAAAGTAGCGGGAGGCAGCGTTCAATAGTCTCTTCTTATCCCAAGTAGGAAAAAAGAAAACATTCGAGTGGTGTGCGAATGGTCCGTCCATTCTTCAATTGATATTTCTCTAACGAACTTCATACAATGATACCGCCCGGCGAAACGGTTGCACTGTTGATTGACACTTGCACAAATTTTGCGATTAAAATATCAGTTGTAAAGTGCTAACAAAACTAGATAAAATCTTGCATGAATAAATAATTTGTTCTGAGCTGGAACAATTCGCACCTTAAAAGTGCTTGAAAGTAAAACTCTTTTCTCTTCAATGCTTCATATTTGAATGTATATGGTCAGAGCTCAGCATTTGTTAACAGTACCAGAATTACCAGATTGTACCGTAATACCAGAAAAGCTCTGGATTGTGATATTTTTATAATTGTAATTTAAACTCTTATTAAAAAAATATAATCATCTTCTTCAAAAATGGCAATCGATACGGAACCAAAAGCTGCAAAGAGATCGCCGGTTTATTACCTCATCATTGATTACAGAAATGACAAACTGTACTCTCAGTATTACAAAGGAATCGATGCTCCCAACTATAGCATCCGAAAATCCTCATCTGGATCAAAACGGGTTGTGGTCATTCGGGCGAAACTCCTGCCCAAGCGCGTAAGTTTGCATTTTTAATCAATTTTTCATTTCGTACATTTGTATTTGAATCGTATTTTTTCATGCACTCAACAACGTTATTTTATGACAACTTTCGTGTAACTCTCGATAGCAGTAAGATTAATTGTTCAGTTATTAATATGAACAGTTTCTTCCTTATATTTTATTGATGTTGGCTTATTTTACTTATCATCATAATTTAGGTATATTATGTAACTATAATTTTATCAATGTGTATGATAATTTTATTATAGTTAACTAATTGTTTATTAATGATTTGCATTGGATAATAATTATATTATTGATGTAATGTGCAATAAAGAAATATTACGGACGACAGAATTTTACCTTAATAGTTTTAAAATTGATATTTATTCCCACAAGTTAATGCTTCTCTTTTTTAGTAATTTTTTTCTTCATTTCAATTGATTGTGCCTTTCTTAGTCCATAAACTTATTAAATCGCTATTGTTATTTTAGATATTTCATAAAATTTTCCATGTTTACATGAACTTTTCAAGAAATCATGGTATATAAACAGAAAAAATCTAGCATTATTATTTATGTATATTAAAAAATTTGTTTTGTTTGAAAAACTTTTTCCCCTTTACAATTATTATTTAACAATGATTTAGCCTATTTATGATTAATACCAAATTTAAAGAACCGAATAATTTAGTTAATTTTTTTAATTGTTGAATCTTGCTGTTATCATCTTACTAGTATAAAAATTTAGAATGTTAATTACGGTTCAATTTCAAAATTTTTCACTGTTGAATTAAGTAAAAAAAAGTAAGCATAATATTTAATTCCTAAACTTGAGTTTCTTCCAAATTATTTAAATAATATTATTAATTTAAACGAGTTCATTTAAAAAATGAAGTTCTCAAAAAATGAAGAAAAATTTAGAATATATTTGAATCGTACGAGAGTTCGGAAGAATTTATACTAAGAATTTATTTTAATTAATTGTATGGGTAAAATTATGCCTAAAATGTATAATACTTTTATCGGATGAAAGTAGAAGTATTTGTTTCATGAAAAGACGACTTTTTTTTTATATTCCCCTTTATGCGATGCATAAATTCATTTCCCCCCCTACTTCTTTTCTTCCCCCCCCCCCCCTCTTTCTCTTTTACCCCTTTAACTTTTTCTTTGGAATATAGTGTTTGAAAATGGATTCCGCAGCTCTGAGGTCCACCTTTAGGGTTTTCCCCATTTTAGAGACTTTCTTCTTAGCACAGTTAGCCGAAATATTTCAGAGAATTCAGCCGTCCTTCTAATCTCTCTGGGGCCGTTTTGATCTAGAGTCTCAACTGCGAGACTAAAAGGTTATAGATAAAAGACCAGATTCTACTGAAAATTTGTCATATACCTTGGTCTGAGTGACTTTGAATCTTTCAGAATCAGACGTCTTTTCATTGTTGTGATGTGGTAAATGAGTAAGTAGGGTTAAACCTGGGAACCGTCTTTGTTAACTGATCTTAATTTAAAATTATGACGAGTGTTCAAAAAACACCGGAATAGCTTCAGAATGAAATGGTAAACAAAACTAGTCTGTTCAAAACGTAATTGCTGCTTTTGTGTAAAAAAATAAATAATTTATGGGGGGATCGAAAGATTTTTTCGCAATTTTATTCTTTTTTGTGTATTTATAAATAATAAGAAATAAAATAAACATATTTTTAATAACTAATTTTTGTCTGATTTATTATTCGAACATTGATAAAAGAGGACGTTTATCAGAAACACAAAAAATATTATATATAAAATATTATATGTAAATTTTGGTAAATTAGCTATTAATTCGTTATGAGTGATGGTTTAAGTTATAAATATATCCTATCAACATACTTCAAAAAGTAAACCATGCAATTAAATAAACTTATATTCCTTCCTCTTCGTTCTTATAAAAAAAGTACTTAGAATTTGTTGTGAGACCTTGTAAAACTAAATCGAAGTCGAACGGGAGAAATTCTCTTAACTCCTACGTTTCTTGTCCAAAATCGTTTTCAAATGGCACGGCGCCACGGGCAAACCGAAAATGCGGTCCACCCGTTTCCTTTCAAGGCCACAAGTGAACGTTATTATTCCGTTACGATATCTTGTTTGATGTTGCATAAGGGAACTCCCCTCATCAAAATAATTAGACTTTCGTGGTGCATTTCAATAAGGACAGGCTGCTTTATTACCTGAAGTATTATGGCAACCGAGTGCACTTGCTCGTTGAAACGTGAAAGAACAAAACAAAAACGCGTCAAACAGAAAGCCCATTACTTGCTTCTTATAAGGAAGATTCCTGCTGTTTAGATAAGACTTACAATGCGGAAAAAGAAATTTTATCGCTCGGATTATTATTTCAACGGCTAAATGGCTGTTAGGCTAATCAGTTATTGTTTGCAATCTATTTGTGTGTAGGTTGGTATATTGAATAAATTAACTACTTAACACTTCTTTTTTCCTCTCAACTCGTTTTAAAAAAAGAATGTACGACGATTTATCAACGCGTTTAAATCATTTTATTATAAAGTATAATTGGCAGAATCGTAAACTTTGTAAAGAACCATTAATAACTTTTACTTGCAATGAAGTTTAACATAATTAAATTAATTCCGCTATTTTGAAGCAATTAGAAGTCTAATTTGGCATGAATTTTATATTTCTGGGCTAAGATCAGATGACGAAAATGGTAGTAGAGTCGTTATAACTCACCTCTAAATTCGTTTAGATTGGTAACAAATTAATATGACGCAGACCTTCAATAGAAGCGGTGTCGAGTTCCTGATCTTAACCACTATGCCATTAATAAATTATTTCCTGAAGCTCGTAAGTTTTAACTTCACAGATCGTCCTTTCGAAATCTGTAGAATTGTATATAATATTCCTTAATGATTGTTTTCCCCTTTTTTGATGTTTTTTTTTATAAGGCACATTATTTGCTTTCGTAAACTATTCACGCTTTCTAAGGTCACTCAGTATTCTGATTTTTCACTATCTCACTACTGCAGACCGTTTTGGTAAAGAACTCTTTCATTTTACCTCTGCCTGAATGATGCAGATGAAGAGATAGCAAGATGATATGTTCTTTTTATTTGGTTTATATTATTTCCCTAGGGTTGTTCCTCTTATATACCGTTCTAATATTTAAAATTGCATTAGAAGAGTTTTTGTATCAAAAGATGTACACATTAATGTGTTTATAAATCAATTTCATGCTTTAGTGATTCTTAAACTGTTCGGAGGCACAAAAGATGCGAAAAATGTCGCAAATTCTAATGAACTAATTATCGAAATTAAAACTGAGATACATTGATAACATATTCTTGACAGTAGGTAAACACATACCGAAGTTATGTTGATATTTATATTTTTAAATACCAGATTCATTGCAATAGGGGGATGATTCAACAAAATGAAAAGATCATTAGAAGGGCGACAACATTAAAACTGGCATGGAAGGCTGCCATCCTGAAAAACTGAAAATCGCTGATGAAATTCATTTGATCTTCGAACTGACAGGTTACAAAATGTCTGATAAACCTGTGGAATCGCGGCACCCTCATGGAATACTCGCAACTTTGGAACCGCAGAATTGTGGGATCGATATTCAATTCCAACAAAGCAGGCTTAGTGGTGATATAATCCATCAAACCCAGATGTCCTTCCTCTATCTGGTTTTATGTGAAAAATTGTATTATATATCCAGATCATATACAATCCATGGCATTTGGAGGTTGCTCAAAGTCTTGAGGTTCATCCAGAAATAACTATCGAGTGGATTTGAAGTACAAGTAGCTAAGACATTTGTTTAATTAAACTTAACTGCTAACTCAAATTTAAAGACTTTCTTTTTCTCGATAATTCTTTCATTTGTTTTTATAATTTGTCATGTGTAAAGAATGAAATTGAAAACAAAATAACTGCACGCTCTCATAATAATGGGGCAGAAAGTTATGATTAAGAAACGTAGGGATTAGTTACACAAAATTGCATTTCTTTAATTACGTAGAAATGACGCGATTAAAATTAATCATCTGAAAAATATTCTACGAATTTTTTTTTCCACTATATTAAAATCTGTATGTGTAACTCGCGCATGCGTGTGTGCTACATGATTAATTTTCACAGCAGTTTATTATTATCATTTTCTTTCTTGATTGCGATCAATGATAATGCTTATAATGAAGGAAGTCTCGTTTAATAAAATTAATAAAATTCTATACTAATAAACAATTATGTCTCAAAAAGAATGAAAAATAATATAATGCTCTAATTCTGATGTTTATGAAATATTTTTTTTTTCAGTGTCATAGAACTAATTTTTAAATAAACCTTTGTGATTTTTTAAAAATGATTTAGCATTTTAAATTTTATTCGATTGATAGATTGGATTAGTGCTATTACATACGGTAATCTGCAAGAACAATTTGATTAGTTTTTCTTTTCGAACTACAATTTTTATATATATATATATATATATATATATATATATATATATATATATATATATATATATATATATATATAAATTTGTAGTATAATAACATGTACTAGAATTAACTAAGAATGTCGGCAATGGCCCCCGAAAATGAATTCTTGGATCAAAAACTCATAAATTGAGATTCAAATCAATATACCATCTTATGTTTCTATTCTTAAATTTCAAAATTTTGGATCTCATTTTTTTTAATTAAAAGAAAAAAAAAACTGCCCTACTCTTAAATTTTTTATTCTTTTATGTGAGTAATTTATCATTCTATTTATGAATATCACCAGATGTAATATTCTTTTATATGATATATAGTATTAATATTTTCATCTTTTCCCTCCTCTTTTAATCAGTAATATCTTTTATGTTTGCTAAATAGAGAATTGTATAGGCAAATAAATAAATGCAACACACTATCCACCTTCCTAACACAGACTTAAAAAAAAAATAGTTTCCTTCCCTTGAAGCGCAACGCTGGAAACAATGAAAGACTTTTTTATAATTATTTTTTACATTATTTCAGTGATTAATATTATTTTATCCCGTCACACTTGCTGAGGTCGTTGCACCCTACCACTAGTGAAATTCTGGTACCTTTTTTCATCCTCTCCTTTCCCCTCTCTCCCCCCTCTCCCTTCAGCGGGACATACGAAGGGCTTAATTGCCCCTGGGACATGAAGGGGGGAAGTTAGATATGAGTCACCGGAGGGGGTCGATAAAATTTCTGTATGCAGTCATGAAGTCTTTTCTATGGACCTTATTCAAGGGGCTATACGTCATGATCAAATTCGCAGAACGAGGTTTTTCCTTGTATGTCATTCTACCCTCTGGGAAAAAGGATTTAAGACTCTTTTTTTCTTCCCTTTTTTGAAATATTTACTTTCCATAGAAGGAATCATGTTTTGTTAGCTCACCATCGTTTAAAAATTTCTGCAGGCATATTTTGGTGCATAATGTATAAGACTAAGTATTTATTTATTTATTGTGTAATTTTAATACTTTTTACGGTAATTTCCGTGTTAGTTGGGAGATTATTCAAGAAAAACAAACAAACAAATGCTATTGCTTTCATAACTATAAAACAAACTGCTTCAAATTGAATTTCGTGTTATAAAAGCATTTGAATTATTGTGATTCTTTTTTAAACATTTTTTCGCTTCAACGGTTTGATTTACTTTGGAATAGTTTATTTTTTTAAAAAATTAAATATTTATTTTAGAATTTGACAGAATAGTATATGCCAGTTATATAAAAAGGCAATTAATGTTGTTTTAAAATCATTTTCTTAACTGCTTATTTTGCATTATTATTGCGCATATATAGTTTAAATAGTTTTATGAAATAATGTTAAGTATATACACTTAAACTAATACTTTAACTTTTTGAATTTTCTAAATTATTTTGCGGTATATTAATTATTCATAATCCTTTTAATACTCTAAAACTATATTTTAATATTTCAGAAATATTAAAATTAATTCATTCTGTTAATTAATATTTAATTACCAGGCTACAAATCAAAATATCGGACGTCTAAAAAGTGTTTTTAATTGTTTAATAGGTTAAAATTTTGATATTAAATGAAACATAAAAATTTTTAATCAAGAAATTTAGCATGCGAGCATGAAATAATATGAAAAGTATATATCATGTAAGTTTTCTTTGAACTTACATCTTGCATAAAATTATATCGAAATGAAGAATTTCGAAAAAATAAATTATAATAAACTGTAAACATAATAATAAATAAATATGTAGCTAAACGGTGAGATGTTATAGCTTGACGAACCGTAACTAAACTGAAATCACAATCAATTTACGTCAAACGTACAGATAAGAAAGTCTGTAAGCGAGCTAGAAAATATGAGCCTCACGACATAAAAAAAAAAAAAAAAAAAAAAAAACTATAATTTGTCATATTAGTGATGGAAAAGAAAAATGAAATTCGTGGTATATATATATATATAGCTCTTATAATTAGAAAAGTGCAAGAGGAAAATAAACTGAAGGCGAATTCCTTTCAGTAAGCAATAAATGCGAGTCAACACAGATTATACATACACTTGATTCGGAAATAGGTTTGTCCTGTTGAATTAAAGAATTAAAACCAATCTTACAAAATGTTAAAAGATTTATAACCGTTGAACAATTTATCTTGTTTCATACAAGGCCCTGTTTACTGTAATACTAAAAAGCAATTAAATTTATAATTTACGAGTCAAAATATTAAACGCTTTAAAAAAATTATGATCTTGCAGCTTGTCAAGAAGAAGTGCTTTAAGTACTTTAACACTTCCATCGTTATAAAAGAGATAATACTTTTGATTCGTCCATTTCATTACACATTTTCATACAAAGCATCCATAATATATATTAACATTAAGTCCACTGAGCAGCACAGGAGATCATCATCTAGTATATCATGTGAAATGGAGCGTGTTTAGCAATTTTAAATGTTGATGGTTTGTTATTTGCCAAAATCTTATTCTCTTTAAAATATTTCTTTATTATCTTCATCAAAAAGAACTCGTTACATTATTTTTACTATTAAAACTGAATGAAGGAGCAAACTCTTAGGATAATAAGTTAGTCCAGAACTGTATGGTTCAATGCCCCCTCGTCGTGAATGATCGCTCCCCTTGAACCTCCCCCCCCCTCCCCCTCCCTTAAGAAACTGTGGGAAGAAGTGCAAAAAATGTCCCTGGAGTACCTGGACAATGGCCTGAAATCGGGGTCATGATGCTTGGGGGAACTACTGGATTGCCTTTTTGATGGGAAAGATCACTCTCAATGGGGCTCCCCTGATATTCAGCAAAGATTCCGTTGAGACGGGGTGGATGGCTGAAGAAACACGACTTATTTAGCTCCAGGAGACCGTTGTTTGTTGTTTTGGTGGCTCTCCCATGCTACTGCTTGTTTGTTCTGCATTTTCCACTTTTTTTTACTAACTTTTAAGATGGTCAACTAACCTGGTTTTTATTCCCCATTTCAAACATTCCTCTTCCCGATCAGACTGGTTCTTGAATTCAGAGATCGCGGAAGAAATTTCTGCGTTATTTCACAAGATAAAAGCCTAGTTTCGTCGAAAAAGCAATTTTTTTAATTGTTTCGTTAAACTATTTACGCTATCGATTGTTCGTAAAACATTTTATTATTATTATGGGCATCTTTTTATAATGAAGTGTAATTGAGAATTCGTTGCATTATTAATTATATGAATTTTAATTAGTTTTCCACATCTATTTTATTTATTGAAATACATTTAATATTTTTGATTCGTTAAATTTGTCCCAGTAAAGATAAGATTCGATATTTTTTCTTATTTTCTAAACCACTAAGTTTATTATCTTAATTATTTCTTTGCACTGCCATCGTTCGATGTACCTCATATTTTGTTACTTATGAGGGATTTAAGTTTAATATAAAACTATATTAAAGCCAATACTTAAAAATAATATATGTAATAGTTTTTAATAACCTAAAATACTAATGTAATAAGATAATAAATAATAATAATTCAAAAGTGTTATTATCAAAGACAAAGATGACTTATTTTTAGGTTACTGAAGATGCAAAACCTCATTTTTTTAACGTAGAAATAGCAGTACTATAATAGCAGTTTGCTCTACATAAATCATCCTTTTAAAAAAGGACTACTAAAAAAAGCAACTACCAGCCAAAAAGTAGAAGGGGGAAAAAAATATGATTTAAAAGAAAAGCAATGGTGTCAAGGAAAATGAGCTCTTCATTGTCACAAATTTGAGCATTTAATAGCAGAGATTGCTAAGTTTCTGAAAATCTAAAGTGACAGAATGTAATTCACTCATTAAAAAAAAAAAAATTTAATATGTTTATTTATGTTTCCCTTGCTGTTGTTATTTTCCAGAATCTAGATCATGATGTTGGTGATCTATAATTTTGCTTTTAAATAAAAAAATTTTAAAAAAAACATGTGTTTTCAAATTTTATGACTTCTCTTGTTCTAGATTGATTCAATTAACCCAAATCATTCCTTCTGGTGCAATTATTTCATTTCATTATTTAATACTGATTTAAAGCCTGCAAAATATATGAAAAAAAAACTACTAAATAAATCTAGAAAACTTATATCTATCTATAACTCTAATTTAACATTTACTTTTAAAAATTATAAAAAAAATATATTGACATAATTTGAAGCAACCCAATTTTGTAACAAAATGACAGTGGTGTTTATAACTCTGAAAAAAATCTAAAGTAGTTTCATTAAGTTAGAAGTTTTATTATATAAAAAGTTTTTCTTGCAATAAAAAAAATTGGTTCATTATTATTCAGCAAATTCTTAATAATATCCTTTTCTCTTTTAAATTCTAAAATAATCTTATCGGAATGAACTTCACAGACCTCGCTATAGATGACGTTTGAATGACAAGCTCAAAAATCATAAGAAATGACTTGCTAAGTTTGCATTGCAATCTCAGGATAAACTCTAAACTGAACTGGTATCTCTTTGTCTAAGTTTTCGAGTCGTAGTAAGAAGCAAAAGCCTTCCGAAACTATTGTAAGTCCCTGTTACATTTACATCTTTATTTCAAAGTTTTTCCTAATATGTTTATCTGAATTTTAAAATATTTTCGTTCCTAACCACAAATAAATTTTTTTTATATGTTTAGTAAAAATTTCATTCCGATTTTATTATAATTTTAATAAATTTTGCACTTAACGTCCTCTTTACTTATATTTTCAGTTTAGGTCCTTAGATGTTAAATTTCGTGAAATACTTTATAGGCTCTTCGTATTAATGAAATGCTAACTCGAAACTGTTCGATTTTAGGAGCTGAAATAAGGCTCAAGAATATGATTATCACTTTAAACAGTTTTGAAATTATGAAATAAAAAAAAAATGGGAAACTAGAAGAGAACCGGGGAGAGGCTTTACTCCAAAAAGAGTTTTAAAGAAATTTTAAATATTTTTCAGACTTTTTATATTTTGACAATATGGGTTTTATCATAAATTTTATATAAAATTGTTTATTATAAATATTAAAATGAAATTACTGAAATAAAATTAGTTGACTTATAGTTTGTGAATAATCTATAAAACATATTTTTTGATTATCTTATCATCTTGTACGCAATTATTAAAATCATTGAACCGTCAAACGAACACGTGTCTCGTCTCCTAATTAATAAATCGCTTTCATTTCCTGCTTTGTAAAACTACAGCAAAAATTAAAGCTAAAGCATAATGAAATGTCCTGATCAGGACGAAACAAACAGTCCGGCCATTTTTGAAAAGTCGATGTAGGTTAAGACTGCTCGACCGGATGTAGTTCTTCCGTTGAGTAGTCAAAACAAGCCTTCGAGGCCACGCCTGCAGCAAAACTCTTTCCGTTCAGACCCTTTGTTTTCCTATCTCTCCCTCCACGGTTATATCTTTTCGGGAACCACAAGCACTGGGTATGAAATAATGGTAATTTAGGTTTCTGATTTCAACATTACGCTTCTTTGTTATAGTGGGCGGAATCTTCTACTAAGAAAGGAAGTTCAATTGAATTGTTAGAAATTGTTTGAAATCAGTCAATATTTGCTGGGAGATAAATAGAATTACTGTTTTATCTATGAATTGGATTTTTAAATTCTGCTTTCAGCACAAATGCTTAAAGGATTTTCATTTTATTGAATCTATAATTTATTATTTGCAAGCATATATAAAAACATATCTTACCTTAGTTATTTCTTCCCTTTTATTTAATTATTTATTTATTTGAGAGCGATTCATTTTCAATACCTAGTTAGACTGCATGAAACAAAATGCTCGTTAATAGTAGAGTATTGTTAGTGATAAGAAATGACTGCATATTCACAATTCTAATAGTTATTTTTCAAAATATATAATAAATTGTCCTTTAAAAATACTTTATACATTTTTTTTCTTCTTTTTTTTTTGCTGTAAAATAATAAAAATTGTTATATGGTCTTCAAGTATTCGGCACTTTTCCAATATTTCTTGCATAAAAAAAGAAGTATATGTAAATAATTATCAATAATTTGTTATTCACGATGTGGTGCAGGTGTATTCGTCAACCGTCAAAGTGAAAAAGAGTTGGAGCTAGTTTTGTAACGTCCGAACTGAAGCAGCTGCTGTAACATTACCTTGACCTTAATAAATCCAAACATGAACTTATCTGTGAAATATCGCCAGTATAGCTCATTTCCCTTTTAAATGCTAATGATTTATTACAGAGAAGTGATGAATATGAGTAAAAAGGATGTTTTCATCTTTTTCATAATATTGTTTACAGTCTTCTTACCTCTGTGTAAGTTGTTCACAAATCAATTAATATTTGAGGATTGATTTTGATAAGTACGATTGAATTTAATGTCTTGATCTTCATAACATTTGAAAGGCGTTTCAAAAATTAATTATCGGTTTAATTCTCCCCAACATCTAAGGAATATGTTTAACAGTTTTGATTGTGTTGGTAAACGATGCTCTGGTATCAGTGTCTCAAGCGCGGGCAGTTTTAAAGAACTTCATACCAATAAGCAAACTGTATAAGATTTGCTTCTGAAAGAAAAGTGATTGACAGCAAATATAAATCAAATGTAACAATTGAAAATAAGCAACTTAACATTGCAAATCAGTAGAATGTACAGACATTTTAAATGTATACAATCCTAATAGATGTTAGCATAGATTTATTGCAGGAAAATTTCCATTCTGCTGCAAAACAAGAGCATTTCTATCGGCACATAAAAGTCGATTTTAGTTACTGAGTTTGCTTGTTATAATGAAATCACGTTGCCTGGTTATTTATGCTACTTAAATTCTGAAATTTGATAATCTTCTAAATGGTTGCCTATACCACAAGCGGGAATTATATTGTAAATCCATATACACACCATCTTACAACAAAATATACATAATTCCTAATAAGCCTATCCATAGTGGCTGGTATAATGTCAGTTTCCGTTCGACAAGTCAATTACCTTATCAATGTGCTTAACGTGCCTTCTATTTATTTGAGAAATTATTTACTTTCATTATTTGAATGGCATAGATCGTCTCAATTACATTCCATCCTCTACAGTGGAACTCACAGTTTTTTGAATATGCTTATTGAAAAATATAGAATAATAAAAGTTAAGTAATAAAAGTTATAGTGTAATTAAAGTGTTATAAAAGTATCATTGTAATATCCGCATGACAATTTATCTTGACTATTCAATCCATGCCTACAAATTGAATGATAATTTTAACACAATTTGATTAATCAGAAATGTTATTGATTTTTAAGAATTTCGGTTGGGTGCTTTATTAACGACTTTATAATTTTGTCAGATTCTATTTACAACGTGCTTTAGAGGCTTGCATACAATTCGCATTAAAATTTTTTTGTTAGCCTTATTAAATATAAACTGACCTATGGTATTTGTTTTGAATAAAAGAAATCACTTCCTGAATCGCCGCTTTGACAAGTAATTATAAGCGTTCACTGCAGCTAAAGACGATAAAAAAGTCAAATTGCTGAAATATCAGTATTGTATTCCATACAGTAGATTGGTGACGCACACACTTGTGCTCAACCCCTTTCCGCATCACACTTTCGCAGAAGGGGAAGTGAAATTTTCACAATGCATGCGAGGGTAATAACCTTGCCGTCTTTTTTTATTGTATTTTACACTTTTTTTAATCCGTACTCCAACACACAACCACCTGCACGCATTCTTTCCTCGTTCGTGTATGCATGCGCATTTGGTGAAAACTGTGAATAGAGGGATAGGTATCATGTTCAAAAAAGGGGTTATGAAAAACGAATTTTGCATTTAAAAAGCGATCCGTAAGGCATTGAAAGGTTGTGTCAAAGAGATTATAAAAGTAGTTCAAGAATTTTTAAGGGAAAGAGGGGGGCAGTGCTGTTGGGTGGGAGGGAACTTGGGCTGAAAGTTCAATGCTGTCTCCAGTATTTCAAATATATATATATATATAAAAATCGAAAATGATTTTTTTTTGTTGTTGTTGTATTGTTCTAAATAATATTTTTTAAATCATTTTTAAAACAGAGAAAGAAAAAAACTTGTAAATGAAACTGAGATACATTAAATTTATTTTATTCTTTCCGTTTGTTGTCATTTCTAATTGCTTTATTGACACAACCTTTCAATGCCTTATTTTGGTAGAAATGACACCAGAAAGCTGGTATGCGATATAAATGTTTATTGTTGTTCTCCTGATTGATGATGCTTTTCGTTTTAATCATTTTTTTTTCTTTAGAAAAAGTACTGCTCCGTGATTTTAAGTTTTCTGTCAATAATATCAAAAGTTTTTTTTAAAAAAAATCTCAACTTCTAAAAAGGCATAAAAAATGTGGAACTGATACCTACATGGTCTTAATCATCATTTCTGAACGAGTAAAAATAACAGTTTATTTGGTATATTTAATGCTAAAAATAAAAGCAAACAAATAAGGAATCTAATTTTTAAAAATTCAGCTTCTATAGCATGATTTTGACAGATGCGCGACCGCAATGAAAAGACTTTTGGAATAAACTTCAATTTATTTTATCTTGGAAAGCATAATTTGCACACAGTGACGAAAGGCGAAACACGTCTGCTTACACCAGAACACAAGAAAAAAAAACGGGGGGGGGGGGAGGAGTTTTCTCCTTCAGCGATTTCATTAAGAGATTCAGAAAGGTATTTCTTTGACACATATCGATTCAGGAAAGTAAACCTTAGGTATCTTTGAAATCATATCGTAGGTGTTAGGAAAGTTTATCCCTGCGTGCTGAGATTCAACAATTTTTTTAAACGCGTGTTAGCAATAATTAAATAAAAAAGTGGGATTTGGATGGGGAAATTAGAGAAAAGTTATATCTATAACGAATTGATATTTTTTAAAAGTTAAACAATTATTTCCCAAAGCCTTAAATCACATTCTGATTGTATTTGAAAATGCTGCTTACATCCGCATAAATTCCACGCATGTTTTGAAGAATTGATTAAAGCGCGGCCTCTGGCAGCTGCGAAGTTGGTCTTCGGAGATAAAGAAAATAAGAATAAGTATTTTTCAAATTTATGGAGATTATTATCGGAATGGTTTACATTAATCAAATTTCGTGCTTTAACAATTAGTAGGTGTTTAAAAAAAAGAATTTATGGATTGACTTAAGCAGCTTATTTCTTTTGACAATCAAGGTCATTTCATAATGAGAAAAAATATAGTATGTATATTAGGGATCAGGTAAGCTTATTTAGAATGAATCGTAAATACTATTTTAAAATAAAAATTTGGAGGGAATGTCTAAAATTGAGCTCTTCGTAAATTGAGACTTCAGTTTCGCCTTTACGTTAAGAAAAAGGATAAACACACATCAGAGATATAAAAAGTTACACCGCACAGTATTCTTTTTATAAAGAAACATGAAGCATTGATAAAGACATTTCACACAGTTCTTTTCTTTCTTTCCTTTTTTTTTTTTTTTTTTTTTTTTTTTTTGCTGTAATTTTTTAACGCGCTTTGTATTTTGCCAAGTTATGGAAGCAAACCTTTCCGAAATTCCAATCCTGAAGGTCACTACACTCACAAAAGCAAGGGGAAATCAAAGCACAATAAAATATATCAATTCGACTCTTCCATAAAATTGACTGCATAACAAAAAAGTGCACCTATCGTAAAAAGTGCACCTATCGAGAAGGGAGGAAAACCTGCTGGAGCGTTGAAAAAAATATATTCAAACCCGGGAATGTCTTTTGTAGACGGAAGAAATGGTATTGGAAAACTATTCCTCTCTGGTTTTTTTTTTTTTTTTTTTTTTCCCGCTATAAAAGTGTTTATGGATCTGAAACTCGTGCCTTTAGATTTCTTAAAAATCAGCTTAACAATTTTTCCTCTAAGAAAGATGTAAAATAATAATATAGATGATTTTACTTCATTCATTTCTTTATTTGGATTCATAGTAAAAAAATTGATCATAGAAACTTAAAACTTTATATTGATAATGGAAAAAAAAATTCTAAAATTCAGTGAACTCGTTTCTTTAAAAAACGATACATAGATAATAATATGTCATCTTCAAATTAATTCATTTTTGAGCTGTGTATGAATTCTCTCAAATTGATATGATTTGAATTCAATTGTGTATTGCAGTTGTGTTTACAGTTTTTATTCTTATCTTAAAATGCTAGTAATTTTAAAACAAAATTTATTTTTAATTTTTTAAACATAAATAAATTAATATTTTAATTATGTTAATAAATTCATATTAATATAATTCTAATTTCTAAAATCGATTAATTATTGTCTTGTTAATTAATCATCATTAACGAAGAACAATGTTAATATAAATAATGGATAGCATAAATACTCCAAGAATGATGTCAATATTTTATAGCATTAATAAACTATTATTACTCGAAGATGTAATAAAAATAAAAGAATGGCTTACATATAAATTATTTCTGCTCCACATATATTTCTTAAACGGGGTTTACTTACATGTTTTATATAAAAATCTGTCAATATTCAATAATTAATTTTTTTAACGTTTTGTGTTACTTATCCTCAGTTTTTTGTTACTTATTCTTTCGTATTACTTATCAATCTGCATTTTAATTATCTCTCTTAAAAATTTTTAATATTTTCTCTTGCTTTATATTGAATTCTTAAATTTTACACATAAGAAATTTTGAATTGTATAATTTTTAAAAAATATGAATACTTTTGATTTTACAATATATCTTTTTTTTTGTAATGTTGTTTTTGTTATTGATTATTATTATGGAAAATCTTGAAAGAAAAAAAGATCATTATTTTTATTGAATGTTTTATTTTATCTTAAAAATGCTTTAAATAGATACACTAGTAAGACAAAAATAAACATTTCTAAATTCCTACTTTTCAAATCATTACAATCTTCTTGAGGTATGTATTTGACAGCTTATTTAAGCAGACTAAGTGAGTGGAACAATATCTGATAAAACATCGGAAATTACCTGCCACTGACTTTTACAAACAGAAATTGACGCTTTTTCATTGTAATTGTTTTTCCTTGACTTCGGAACCGAGCTTTTCTGGGTGGCATTGAACATAAGCACCAATGCGCAATTACCCGCCCCTTGCCCGACGTCACGCTTGACGTCTTACTCCAAATTCTATAAATACTGTCTTTTGCAAACCCCCCTGCTCTTCACATTGACTTCGTCGTGACTAATTACTCCAACGTCCAATGGTTTCAATGACCCACTTTTGAAAAAAATAAATACCGTGTAACAACAAAACAAATGTGTGCAACAGCCCTACCCTACGCCCTGATAGTTTTTCCACGGGTTTCCAAAACTTTCTGACTTTTGGCGAGAAAAAGAAAAGTCACAAATTGTCGTAATGAGAAAAGTGTCTTTTTGACTTTGCGCAATCCAAGCACAATGTCATGGCAAGATCGATATCTGGTAATAACGTGTTTTTCTCCCTCGCTGTCCAGTTTACGGTCCGCCGGATTTCCTGACCTCGTTTGCTTCCTGCCATCCCCAGCATCTTCATCAAAATCCACACCCAACCGGTCTTGGATTTCACATCCTTGACGGAAAAACTCCAGGTTGTTGTGATTGATAACGATTATATAAGAGAAAGAAGCTAATGCCTAAGCTTTGATTAATTCAAATGCAACTTGTTAGAAGTATAGATTTCATCTCATTTGAATACAAATCTTTTATCAATCTGAATTTTTTTCAATCATTATTGACAGGCCGGTATATATTTAGAAATACCTTGAATTATGTCATGGTGAATTGAGTGCCTCATTATCACAAAGGGCTTACCATTCATTCCATTATCATAGCTAAATTCAATTTCGCGGTCTGTAATATTTTATTGATTCTATTTTATATTGGAAAATTTAGCATTTATGCTTTGTTAGTTGTATTTATTACCAATTATTTCAAATGAAACTTTTTCCTTTCCAGAAGAGAAAAAAATTGTAAGGATTTTTTTTTTAAATCATTGAAGGAATCTGTGAAGTTAAATTAGCTTTATAATTTTACGTCTATATTGGTATGATTTATTTAGTTAAAAAATGTGTTCTGTGTTAAAAATAGGATATTAAATCTCGTATACATTGCTGAAATTTACTGAAAAAACATTTATTAGTTATTTTCATTTCGAATCTGTAATATTGAAGGAGATTCGAACTTCTAGTCCGAAACATCATAATAATATGGTGTTTTAGAATTGATTTATTCATATTTTTATTATTATGTTGCAGTGAAAACAAGAACAAATAAAATCGTTGTGATGCACGTGTATGTAACTGCACATATTAAAACAACTAAAAGCATTTTTATAAAATACATACATATAACGAGGAAAATTTATTAAAATTTGAAAAAAAATGTATGGAAATTAAATTAGTATCTCTTGAAAGCGTATTTTTTAAATTTTAAAGTGATGTAAAATGCTTTTTGTGCAATTATATGATCGAAATTATTGAAGAAAAAACTGACTTTTTAATTAATTTTTAATTAAATATTTAATTAAAATGTTGAAAAGTCTTTTTGAGTGAGCATCTGCTACCCAAGAAGTAACTAAATGCCAAATTTGGTAGCTATGTATCTAGCATTCTGCTCTATAGAAGATTTTATTTTATTTTTAACTATGCATATCTCAACTTACTATAAAATGCTAGCATGTAACCATCATTTTAAAAATGTTTATGCAAATTAATGCGTGTTGCAAATGCAAGTTGACTTTGGCAATATGATCTTCAAAAATGTCATTTGCAGTTTTAAAGAAAAATCTAAAACTGAAGTAACATTTTTTTCCAGATTGTAATTTATTAATATTGAAAAAAAAATAATATTAATCAAAATGCTCGTAAATTAAATCATTTTAAAGATGATTTATCTAATTAAGTACTTAATTATCACCAAAAAAATTTAACGAAACAAGCTAATATTACAAACTATGTAGCTTTGTTTTTTTTTTCAATGTGAATAACTATTATCAATAAAGATACATTTTGCAAAAGAAAAACAGCTACTGTTATTCAGCGTTTTATTTGAGAATGGGCCAAAATCTACTATATAAAAATGATATACAAGACAAAATGCTGAAATAACGTACGTTTTAAATCATTTTTGACGGATACAAAACAAAATAAACGAATCAAACACTCCGCTGCAGATGTTAAATTCTATTGTTTTGTTCCATGTATGGCTCACTAAGCATTCCCAACACAGCATGTTCACTTTTATTAATGTATTTTCCAGCAAAGACGTATCGTAAAAGGAGAATATCTTCCTCTGATATAAAGATGTATTATTTATTATGACCGGCTTTACCAAATGGTCTTTTCCTTTTCGCTCCTTTATCCAATTACCCCGGGTTCTGAGAAAAACCATTTAAAATCTCGTTTACTGCTAATTAAACTCCAGCTCATGCAAATGGATAGCTCGCTGATGTTAAGATTTACCACTGCCACTAACAGAACCTTTTTGTTTAGAGCTTTGCTATAAATAATAATCACAAACCTAAAGATCCAATGCTTCCGAGCTAATTATTTTCAGTTTTATTATTAGTCTGGGCATGAGAGTAACGGTTTCCTTTTGGTGGTGTGAATATTTCCTTTCAAAGAAGGTTTTTACTCTTGCAATTCATTCTATCCATCAACCCGCGATGTGTTTGTGCTTGCGTGGAATAACAAATAAATAAAAAGATCGGCGGGATTTTTACCGAATCGGTTTTGTCAATCGACAGCAGATGGAGCCGTTAAACTGAAGGTCTCCCTTTTTGTTACCAAATGCCATAAATGTCCCACGCTTTCAAGTTATCGCATTGAAGAATGATGCTTAGGAAAACTATGGCGGGGCTTTTTTTTTTTTTTTTTCTTTCTTTCTGTGAGATTTTTTTTAAAGTCTGTCTGTCTCGGTGTTTAGCTTCTCTAGCGTAAAATACAAATTATTGAGGTAACCTGTCAAAAAAAAAAAAAAAAAAAAAAAATGTCGTTTAAAAAGAAATTATCCCTCTTTAGGTGTTTCCAAAACAGCTTTTTAATTTGTTTAGAATTTTTTGCATCGGATAATTATTATATAAAGCAGGGATTCTTACATTCGTTTTTCATTTGCGACAGTCACTTCAAATATAAATAGGAAAATAATATAAGTGAAAGGAATGTTAATTAATAATAAACAATATTAGTTTAAGAGCATTTTTTTTAAAGTTTGCAAGAAACTTTAATGTTTTTTTTAACTGATAAAAATATACGTAATACGGTTATTCAGTAAAAAAACTGAAAAGCTGATGTTCAATGCATTCATGACTCCAGTGGAAATAAGATTCTCAGTTTAAGTAACCCTTAATAAAATCAGCATTTAAGTCATCTCTTGAGTCATTTTTATAAAAAAAAAAAGCCATATTTATAAAATATCCTCTAAATTGAGAAATAAAAACTAAGTAATATATAAAAAAATTTTAAGTCAATTCCTACTTAGATCAACAATTTTTTTTTTATTTTAGTTACTTTTTATTAAATAATTACAATTAATATTAATATGTATATACATATGACAGAATTACAATATTAAGTGGCAAAATAGAGCTTGGTGACAAACTTGGCGACCATTTGGTTACATGACGACAGATTTGGCGACCAAATAGAAATTACTAGATAAATTTAATTAATGTCAAATTTAATTATTTAATAGTGTTAATTAATTTAATTAATACATGAAAAAAACTGTGTTAGCATCAAGTGTCATCCACTACAAGTTTAAAAAAATGTATTTGAACTTGAGTGGATGAATAGAAAGTATTCTACATTGCCTGAACTTTTCATTTCAGCAACAAGAATACATATCATTTCTAAAATCTATTACGTTTACTTTAATTATAGATATATTTCTTAAAAAAATAAGATAAATATCTAATAAGATGTTGTAATTTATACAATGATAGTTTTTCCTGAAGTTTGAAGGTTTTAAAAACGATGCAAAAGAGCAAAATAAACGAAATCCGCGTTACACGAGAATATAATCAATAAAAAAAATATTGTGAGTTAGGTTTGAAAAATCACATCTAGGAAAAAAAAATTGTAGATGAAAAGATTGAAACTGAAAGGCACAAATGTCTCCTAGTAATTGCTCATTATAGAAAGAAAACATTAAACAGAGTTTAGAAGTAAAAAGATTTTCCCTTTAGATAAAAATGCTTTAAATCTTTGATCGAAATTGGGGAAGAAAATGCTTCCTTAAAATTATTTAACTTATGTTTCCAGATACATCAATATAAGGAAATGAAAGTTCTAGCACAATATTCTAAAAAATATTGTTTATTTATCAAAATATCGCATGAAAATTTAGGCATTAATTTTTGTAAACATATTCATTTATAGAATTTAGAAACAATTTATATTTCCACCATACGAGATAGGTACTGAAATCAGATGAAAAACGATTTTACTTAACATAGTTTTTCAAATTTTTATGATGGTATCAATAACAATTGCTTCTTAGACGATATTTCGGATCCATTCTTGGCGATTAAGGTTGTTTTGTAAGCTTATTTTTGAATATAATATTTTGAGTATGCTGTTAAATAAGCATTTATCTTAGTTTTTGAATTTCGACCTCAAACATAAAAAGCACACATTGTTAACTTTATACCTTCATTTATCTTACATTAGGGACTTATGTTTTTCTTCATACCAAGTTTTTATATCATTTAAACACAAATCATTGCCTTCACTGGCGGATTTAAACAATTTGCAGCTTTAGGCAGTGCACATTATATGGCCACTTTTTTTTTCTCAATAAAATGGTCATTATTTATTTTCTTATTTTAATGCATTTTTAATTTAATCAGCATGTTAATTGTTTATTTTAAGTTAATTTCTTTATTTTAATAACATTATGAATATGCTTTTGCTTATTTATTAATTACTCATGACTGGTTGTTAAGCAAGTTTATACATAATATTATTTAAGCAAAAACTCGAGATTTATAAATTTTGTTATAACAAAGTGGACATAATGAAACAGATATCAGCCTAATTTGTTATATTTGATAAATTATTAATATTATCCTCTTATTTTATAATTGATAAAATTTGTATTTTTATGGAATTATTTCTATTTGTAAGGCAATTAAGATCATAAAAATTGTTTATTCTTTCCTGTGTGTACCACTTTCTCTCTCAATTTATTATTTCGAGGCAGCTGCCTAGTTTGCTTTGTCGTAAATCCGTCTCAGATTGCCTTTATAAAGCATTCAAAACTCAATTATCAAAACTCAATTTAGATGAAATTCGATGCAATACTTCAATAGTTTCAGAAATATATAATTGAAAAAATATATAAAAAAGTAACTTTACAAACTTGCTTTCACTAAAGTATTAAAGAATAGAAAACGATTTTTTTAAAACCAAAAAATATGAACTTCAAAGCAAATATCATAAAAATGCGCAGAGCTGATTTAAATTCTCCAAATGAAACAGAGTTATAATCACATTTTCATAATTTATGTTAACTTTTAGTGAATGTTCTTATTATGGCTTAGTTTCCATGTGGAATTGTTTTTAATTCCTAGCGCTTTTGCGAGCTTTTACTTCAATCTTCAGTTCCCAAACAGAAATTATTATTTTATACTTTTCAGTATACTAATAGAAGTTTATTTTTAAAAGTATTTTTATTCTTATTGTTTTTTTTTACATTTATATATTTTTAGAATTAATCTTTATATGGAATCCTGTAATTATTTTTTCACAAAGATACTATCAGAAAAAACATATGAAATAAAAATTAAATTAAGACTTAAGAAATTTATGTAATAATTAAATTCTAAAAATATTAAAGCATCGTATTATCATCGGTGGCACATAATTTTACTCGATTTCAGAACGCTAAATCACATCAAAGTGAGTGAAAAATCAATAACAAAATTCCATCTTTATAAACAAGAAACCCAATTAAATAAAACAAAAATCTACACTGTAAAAAAAAATCAAAACATACTTACAGATAATATAATAAAAAAATCAATAAATAGGACAATAATGTGAAGAAAAAAAAAAAAAAATACTACATCCCACCGACTGACATATGAATATGCATCCGAGCGCGAATATCGGTGAACAATCCAAGTTTTGCAAGAGGATTAGCGCCTAAATAATCTCTACTTTTCGTTTTAGTTCAATAAACTTTTTGCTCGCTCATATGGAAGCACTTCAGTTTTCTGCAACACTTTTACTTTCTAACGGGAGATTGACAAATATGTTTCACATGGATTCTTTTCCAACAAGTCGTGACCTTGAGAGGGATAGAACTCACGAAATAGTTCTCGCACGGTTTGATGATTAGAAATGTACTGACCAAAGTTAAAGAGAAATGCCCCTGATGGTATCTTAGTAGTAGTGATCTTGGAGGCTGGATGGTGATTAGAAGGGAGATACCCGTGGTATTTCCATCGAGTGGTACTGCTTCGGAATCGTGTGGCTGCTGTATGGAAAATAAGGGAGTGTTGACAGGTGGTGATGTGAATATTTGGTATTACTCATGTTTCAACATGTTCTCACTATTTTGCATAGAAAGGTAAGAAGTATCGAGTTTTGAAACGGCATAAATATTAAACTTATTGCTATCAGTTTTTCAGAAGATTACCATGATAAAAAATATACTTTTGTAGATAATTTATGTGATTTGTATGCTAATACTTTATGTTTTACATGATTATTATCATTTTATTATAGTGATTATTCTAAAAATGAACATAAATATGTATTGAATATTTATTTCAATTTTACTAATTTCATCATTTTAAAATCAAGCGTTAGTAATACCCAATGTATTATATTAATAAAATGGCGTCATTTGAATTATAACAAAAAAATACTTCAAAGTTGTTCATTCAGTGTGAATTCGATGTTATGTTCGCTATATGTTTGTATCGATGTGTATCTTTAAAAAATAATCGATTAAATACATTGTATATTAAAATTTTATACTATAATTATAATAAACTAATAGTAAAAATATTTATCAACAATAAAAGTGTATTCCAAACTGCTCGAAATTTAATAATGCTTGCATATGATTTGTGCGATTTATACTTTATTTGATTTTATCTTTTAGTTAAAACAATTTAAAATATAAAATAATCTCTTTACTGTAAAAAATTTACTTAAAATTAATGGCAATAATTAAAAATGCTTCATATTAATTAAGTATAAATACAGTATTGTTTCGAACAAACAAAACTATTTTTAAGAAATGTATCGAAAAGGAATGATGGATCTATTCTGCCGTAATTTATTATCAGCTCTAAAACCTCTAAATTCCTGAAGGTTTAGATTTTATATTTGAGAAGGAGCGAATGATAGGATGAGGCCTAAAAATTATTCACGCATCTTACAGTTTGTCCATATTACCTCATTCATAATATCAAAAGACCCAACTTCAGAAAAGTATTTTTATGCGTATATAATTTTATCCAGCGTTTTATTTCTTATCCTCATGTATTTAGACCACGAAGTGTAATTGAAGTTAACACTGAAAAGTAAAAGAAAAAATTATAGATTTTTTTTTTAATGAGCTTTGTTCATGAATATGCATCTTCTGCTAATAGATAATGCAACAAAATTTCACTTTCAAAGTTCTGAATTTTTTGAAATTCCTATAATTTTTAATAAGAAAGCAGTTTAAAATTATTAATTAGTTCCGGTCTTTATAAAAATTTCTCTTTATTTAAAAATGTTGCATTAATTTCACTTTTCGAAACGTATTACTTTTCAAAATTCAACATGACTTGTCAGTTTTATTTCTTTTTCATCATCAAAAACTCGTAATTATTGAAAATCGTTTGCTTCAGATTATGCAAAATATTTTGATAAACTTAATGATAAATTTATGCAAAATCTTTTTTGAAATATGAAAAGTAGCATTAATATTTCCACATTATCCAAAAATAACCAATGATTTCCTATTGTTCTTCTCATTCTCAACCATTTGCATTTTTCAATTTTAAATTATTTTTTGAGCATTCGAATAAAGAGACCTGAATTTTATCATTAACACTATAATAAGCCATATTTCTAATTAATTTTTTTCTCAAACATTTTTTTTTCTAACTTTTTTTCTGAATGTAAACAAAAGACATTTTCTCTCTCTTGCAGTGCCGTCCTCGCGTGAAGGATTCGGAGAACGGCGGAGTCGCATGGAGGCGCAAGAGCAGTTCCAAGCATCCGCGCAGACGATCCTCCACCCCGCCCACGCCCAGACCCACCCTTCTGCTGCCCCCCATGCGGTGCACGGGAACTGCACTCTGCTCAGACACCGCCACCACCGCCCCTGTCGTCACCACGAGGGTGCAACACAGGGAGCCTGCCGAAGCCACCTACCTCACTCTGGTGAGTGCATTCACCCCGCACACATTTGTATACCCATTGTGCCACTTCAACCCTTTCAGAAGTTATTTCAGACTTTTACCCCCCCCCTCCATCCTGCTCCCACGTTCCACTTTATATATATATATATATATATTATTTCTTTAATAGTCGAAAATAGAGGGAAATAAAGATTCTTTGTAGTTTAATTCATGAGTACAATTTGTCATTCAAATTGTATAGTTGTAAAAAGTAAATAATTAAAGATGTGAACAAATACCGTTGAATTGTGGGAAGTAAAGCCAGTAACAAAAGCAAAATAACGGTTTCACGGAAATGGAAGCTATATGTGTTTTTTACAAATGTTTTCAACAAGTAAATTAATAATAATAATAATAAATGTTTGAGTAATGAAGCAATAATACAATTTTAATTACTTCAGTGCTCCCCATCCTCGATAAAATAGAATTTTTAAACGAGAAAGAACATTGATTATTACCATTTTTTAAAATCAACTTAAATGAAATTTGCCGAATCGTTACAAATTACTAAAATAAAAGAAAGTCTTTAAAATTTAAAAAATAGAAATACAAATTTAGATGAAGAGTGTAATGCATAATATAAAAGTAAATCAAATATAGACGTATAAAATGAAATTCAAATGTACCACTGAAAATAAAAAGAATAAAATAAACGAGAAGGAGTGATTTCCCCGAAACTTTCTCGTATTTTCTTTCTAAAAAATGTATTATCCCATTGTTCACGCAAATGTCCTACATATATCCACTTTGCATTGATTTACAAACATCCCACAAATATGTGCTTCACCTCTTGTCTTTTCAGCATTCATGAATAGAATTAAAATGAATTATCTTTCATCCTGGGAATGAAAGATAATTTAGAGACAGAATTTTTACTTTAAATATCAGTAAAATAATAATAATATTAGGAAGGACAGCAATATTTTTTTTAATAGGCAAAAGCTGCGACATTTCAAAACGATGTGAATGCACAAGATCCTGTTTCAGAAAACCTCACGCCACGGATTGATTTTGCAAAAGAAGAATGCTTTTGTTTTCGCTTTTTATTTTAAATCCGGAAACGCATATATTTGTGCATTATCCCGTGATTTTTGCATATCTAAGGTAAGGTTAGTCATTTTTATATACTAACCTTACTATACTTGCAAATAGCTGACTTCCGATTACATAACTCTAATCTTAATGGGTTATTCAGCACAATTTTAAGCAGTATTTCATGAAAATTCAGAAGGTGACAAATTTGGTTTTCATTATATAATTTCTATGCCATATTTCGATATTTTTTGATGTACTAAAAGATGTCTTCGTACAGATGGGCTGCTGACCTGTTAATAGCATTTCAGATGTAATTGTCACAGATCAACTAATGGAAGTTATAGTAGAAAATCTCGTGCACATTCAGAGTGCTTAAGAGATTTAAAAATGTATATTATTTATACACTTTGGATGTAAATGTATATTAATATTTAAAGTTTTGTTTCCTTTCAGTGGGATTTTATCTATCTATAATTTTCGCGAACACTTAAATAAAAAATAATTACTAAACGCACTTTGAAACAAATAGTGATTCATTCGATAAGAAAAAGAAATCAGACGATACATGCTTGGAACAAAAAAAAAAAAAAATAATAATAATAATAATAAAATAAAGATGAACTTTATGAAATAATTAATTCTGCCACTCAAAAGTAAAATATGCTTGATTAAATGAATAATAAAATGAATAAGTTTACACTAAAGAAAATTCATCTATCTCGAGAAAATATTAGCAGATCTCAGCGCATTAATCTTTGTTACAGTCTTCCATAAAAAATATAAAAAAGATGCAAATAAAATGTGAGGTTTGCAATCCCCTGATTACATTCAGGATGTTCAAATTAAAACTAATCATTAAAATTGGACTGAAACAAATGACGATCTACTAACAGAACAAAAAAAAAAAAAAAATGTATTGGCAAGTCAGACATCTAACTCTCCGACCCGCCACGAAAACACACAGATTTAAAACATAAAAACTGAATGACCGGACTGCCGCAACAGAAACATTGGCGGGAACTGTGGTTGAGTGTCCTAAGGGCCGTAACCGGCCACGGTACAACCCTCCCCGAAGGAAGTACGTCCCGTCATCGATGGGAGGAGTCAGATCCCCCACTTATTAGTGTACCCTCCAGGGTAGCGAGATCCAACCACCATGCCGGAAGCATCTCATCCTGATTTCGAAGTGCCCCACGGGGTTAATGTATTGGCAAATTCAAATTAAGAAAAAACTACTGAATAAAAAAATGTATATTTGCTTTCATAAGCATTTCTAGGTTTTCTCTCATTCATTATTCACACACATAAACACACACCAAAACAGGTCTTCTAAATGCCAAAAGAGCTTTACAGACATTTCTAGATTATTCCAATTAAAAGAGATGCAAAATATAACAGTTCATAATAATCAAATATGTACCATTTCGCAGCTTTGTTTGAGCATTATCATTAACAAGTGGGCATAGAAAAATTGAATTAAGTCTTTGCCTTAGAAAATAAATAGATTTCTTTTTTAATATGAGTTCTTTATAATTTTCTTAAATGCGAATTTTTTCATTATAATAGGAAAACAGTTCTCACACTCAACAACTTCCTCAACCTTCTGCCCCAAGTCCTGGTCATCTGTTCTACAACAGCGAAGATCACAGCGACATCACTTTCATCGTAGGCCAAGAGGAATGGAGATTCCCTGCCCATTCCTTCATTCTTAGCAAAACCCGACCAACACTGTCCGCTCTCTTGAAGGCAGCTCATGGGGATCAAGCTGAGGAGCTCATGGCCCGTCTCAGCAGCGTGGATGTCCAGTCAGAACCAGTTACGCCAGTCGTTCTCAAACTCCCCAATCTCCAACCTGAAGTCTTCGAGCAAATGCTCAGGTGAGTACATTTCAGAAGATGATTCATCATGTAATGTTAAGATGAGGATAATAAGGTAGTTAAACTAAGTTGAGAAACACAGATGAGGGTACTCAATTAGATGTTGATTTTATTATATCTAAATTATTACATGAAGTACCTTAAAAATCTATAACTCCGAATTCGCACTTGCTGAGCTGTTTTTTTAATCGAATATGAAGATCATATGATTTGAACCAAAGTTATAAATGATGAATCAGTGAATGAAAATATATTTCAAATTACAGTATCATAGTTACATTTAGAGTTTATATACAACGCATTTTGATATTTCAAAGTTAAACCAGGGTTTCTTAAACAGTACCAGCAGTATCAAATAGGATAGGACTGAACAAAGAAAGAGTCACGAAAACTTTGAAGATGTCTTCTTTCAGTTTCTTCAATATTTGATAACAGATGGTATTTTTATAAGTTCAAAATATTGCATGATATCCTCCTTAATGTTGTTCGATGCTCTAAACGTCGCGCAATATTGCGAATATATTATAGCAATGTTATAGAGCAACTTGTGCTAACGGAGGCGAGAAAAAAAAACAAAAAAAAACCATCTCTTGAAACTTTTCCATGAAATTTTTGTATCTATTTAAAAAGGAATTTATTCTTTTTTATCATTAATAGTGCTGCTCTAATTCATAAAATTTTAGGCCGTAAAAAATTATGTAATAAAAATTGGTCACGAATTTTTTCTCATTTGAAATTACGAGAGGAAAATATTCAAGAATATCCTGAAAATCTAGAAAGATACGAGTATAAGGAAATAAAAAAGTGAAAGACTACTCGAGGAAAAGCGGCTTCCGAAAATACAAATGAGTATACACTATTAACGTTAGTTTATCCATACACATATTCTATTTTGGGGAAGCAGGAGTGCTATTTGAGGATGGCCATCGTAATTTTGAATCATGATCAGATCAAGAGGACGGCAACTTTCTCTATCACCAAACCACCTCTCCATACACGTTAGATAACGTTTGACCCAGACGGAGTTAGTATGCATCTGGTCACTTGTATAGCAATTCATCGATGGAATCGGGTTCCGAACTTGGAACTCTCCGGCCCCAAAGCCGATAGCTTATCAACAGGCTATCACAATTCATTGATATTAGACTTGAACATTGATTTCATATTAGAAAGAACATGTTTGTTCATTTCTTTAAATGTTTATTCCTGAAATTGCATTTTGAACAAATTAAAAATTTGAAGAGCTAATTTTTTAATGTAACGATAGCAGTTATTTCTGTCTTTTTATGGGGAAAAGAAGAATTGAAAGAACATAATAACTTTTAGCGAAATCAAGACAATTCGTAATTATTTTTATCATGTTTAATTTAACATTCAAAATTTAAACTTACTTTTTAAAATTTTTAGATACATCTACACAGGGCATGTCACTTTACTCACTGTAGACTCAACTCTGCGTCTTCTGCATCCCAGCAGAGTGTACCATCTTCCTTTACTCACCACTCATTGCCTAAGCCACATTTCAAAAAACGTCAACACTTCAAATGTCCTCATCGTCCTCAGCCATCTACTCTGCCCAGAAGTTCATCATCCTTGCAACGACTCCGCGCCTCTTGAAGAGTGCCACGACAACGATAATGAAAGGAACGAACTCGTTTTCAAGTGCTTCCTAATTATCGACCACCATGCCGATGACGTCCTACAGAGCGAACTTTTCGAAACTCTGGAACTCGAACTGATGGTAGAGATTGTGAAAAGAGACACTTTACAAGTTAGTTCCGAAGCGGTTGTGTTCGATTCTGTGATGCGATGGGCTTGCAGAGCCTGCAAGAAACAGAGGAAGGAACTGACGTCCGAAAATAAGTGTTCTGTTCTGGGAAAGGCCCTCTACCTAGTCAGGTACCTCACGATGACACCAGAGGAGTTCCTTCGAGGTCCAGTCAGCCATGGTATCTTATGCAAAGAAGACAAAGACCTGTTTTTGTCCAAGCTTAACAATCCTACTTCAACAAGCGTCGGATCTCTTCCAGATCGATGGAATGGATGGAAGATTGCAGAGAAACGTCAGCCACATCAGAATCTTTTATCGTTGTCGTCCCCAGAAGTAGCATCGTCCAACAATGTGGACTTGACTGTAATGCCGTCTAATTCTGTTCAACCAGTGAATACGAATGTGAAAAGAACGGAACGGAAGAAAAAATCAATGTCCAAAAAGCTGCTTAATGGAGTGGGTGATCTGGTCATATGTGTCATTCAGTTGCTTGATTAAAATAAAATTTTTGATGCTTTATAGCTTAATTAGTATGAGACTGTATCGACATTTTTTATACATTTTTCAAATGTCTTAACAGTATTTTTATACTATTTGTCAAGTAAATAATATACTGTGATTTTTAAATTAAAATGTAATGGAAAAATTAGATCATTATTACAATTAATTTTTCGGTGCTAAAAAATATAAAATGTGCTAAATGTTTCAATTTTGTTATACAAGATATGAAATAATTTCTTAAGAAAAAATAATAAAACAACTTTTGAATGTTAATTACGTACAGTAATTCTTGAAAATGTGCATTCGAGTCATCTGAATTTAATGTTTTCTACAATCGTTATAATCTTCTGTTACTATTTTCCTTTTATAGTATTGTAAATATGATTTGAGTGTAAACGATTGTCATCTTTTTTTTTTAAGCCATATATATTCAAAGTTATTTGTTTTGAAACTTTTTGTTGTTTTATTAAAGAAAGCAATTTACTATAATCTGCATTTTGTTAAAATTGTTACAACTTTATTAAGAGTATTAACTGTTACCTAGAATTCAAAACCACATTGTTAAATAACTCACTAAATATTTTTTTGAATTTTATTTCATTTTTATATATAATTTGTTACTTTCCATATGTTAAAAAAGGAATTTAAAAATTATGTTTGATCTTTGCATGCGTTGAAAATAAGTAATAAAGACAAAAATGAAGCTAAAATAGTAGAAAATTCATTGTATAGATTTCAATTTAAAATATTACTAACATAATAGTAACATATTTGTAATCTTTCATTTTAAAGTCTAGTCCAAGTTTAAATGTATTAATGAGAAATCCATTAAAAACATGCTTTGAAGGGAATATGGGGCAAATGGATTTCCAGCTTGTTTTATGAAAAGCTTTCTTCAACTATCACTTTTAATATAGATTTTTTTTGTATCAAAGTGCTAGAAATGTAGTTTTTGTATGTGTATATAAATAATAAATGTGATGAAAGAAATAAACATTTTTTTCAAAAGTTTTGTTTTTATTTTTTAATATTATAAAATTAAATCAGAAAATACATTGAAAACAAAATACAAAATTGGAATTTACTTTAAAAAACTAAAATTTGCAGTTAAAAAAAACAGAAGTTTTAAAATACAGTTCAATATGGAATAATGTTCATTTTCCCAAATAATTACTTGAAAACTTATATTTCTGACGGCATTTTTTTGTTGTTCATAATCACATAAATAGAAAGTGGACATTTTTTAAATCAAATTTCTATCTTAAAAAGCATGTAATTTACAGAAATGTATTGGTAAATAAAAAATCCAGAAATTAGCAAAACAATGATAATTTTCTTATTCATATTTTGATAAGTATCTTTCCATCTCCTTTTTCTGTGGGGTTTTTTTCCCCCCTCTATATGTGTTTTAAAGCATCACACACTAATTCTCTATTAAGCTAAACATATTATTAAAAATAAGCCATATTAATTACCTAGGTGAAAAATTTACTGGTTATGTATTAAAAACTGGTCCCTTTAAAAAAGAATACTTTTCAAAATAATTTTAAACTAGAAATTTTTTTAAAATTTAACAATTTAAAATTTTATGCAAAAGAACATAAGTAAATTATCACAGTATATAAAATCAATAGTTTGTAAAATTCAAATGACCTAAAAAATATATATTTAGTAGAAGTTTTATAAAATAACATAATGAAAAAAATTTATAAAACTTTATTAAAAAAACAATAATTATTTAGAAACTTCCAACATTACTTCAGAATTTATAAAGCTCAAACATTCAAGATGAATATTAAGAATAAAGGAAAACATTTTTTTTTTTAAAGTATACCAGTAACATTTCCATTGTTTCTTAAATAACAAATTGGAACAGTACATTTCATTAATATACATGCAACTAAAAATATCTAAAAAATATTTTATCCAATCAATATTCAAATATAGCTTAGGTTACAAATGGAATGTACAGTATTTTTTTTTTAAATTTTAAATACGCACTTAAATTAAAGATATTTATATCTTAATATAAAATAATTTTTAAAAATTGTAAGACAAAGGTTAATCAAAACACAATTAAATTGAATACTATTATAGAAATGAGAAGATTTTCCAGCTAAAAATTACTAATTACAAAAAGAAATGAAATATTTAGATATAATTATAATATCTTTCTATTGAATTTTGAAGCAAAAATAAGGAATGTTCCTATACTATAAGAATTCGAAAAAGATTATTGCATTTCATTGTTAAGATTTTGAAATATGTGTTCATATAAATTAATTCAAGTTATTACATTTCATATACTTAAAAGGGGAATGAAAAAAACATATTTAATAAAGTTAAATAATTTCGGTTTATTGAAATTAAGAAAAATTGTAAAGAGATAAATATATAGCAGAGGAAAAGTAAATTTGTTAAATAATCAAATACGGAAATTCCGTAGATTAACAATACTTCAGTATTAACACAAAAGTTGTTTCATTAAATTCATCTATTTTATCTTTTAAACATTTAATAACTATACTACTTGCAGGCATTGTAATATGAGATATAAGATTTTTTTTTCTGTTGTATCACAGGCAATGACAATATAAATAATTTTATAAAAACCAACTTATAGGAAATGCTTAAGAGTACTTAATATATCTAGGAGATAAATATTTTAACATATTATATAGCAGAGTCAACTTAATAAGGGAAATTTTTAAAATTTCATAGAAGGTTCACATTTTTAAGGCAAAGATTTATAACAATATTATCAAGAAACATATATAGTATCAGAAGCATATGAAGTTTTAAACAATGTTAAATTTTAATATATCACAGAATATATTATTACTTTTAAATAATTCTCGAATATATGAAACAAAAAAGCTTTTTGAACTTAGCCTCATAACTTTAAATACCTACTCTAATTATTTAATGAATTACACAAATATACTCACTAAATAAAATAGATTTGATACTTTTTAAAATTTAACATCTTAAATTCAGTAAAGATTACAATAATTCCAATTCACTCAATTTAATTGAAATCAATTATAAACATATAAAAAATCTATAAAATTCTTAGCCAACATCAAACTGATAGTAATTTTTTTAATCAAATGATCTGTGCATTAAAATAGCAGAAAATAACATGATTAATTACTTATAAAACACAAATAAGAAATTGGCAATAAAAAAAATACCTTGAAATATTTGAAGAAAAAAAGCAGTGAAATTCAATACATTCAACTTACACTTTAAATAAATAACTCTTAACTCTTTAATAAACTCTTAAATGTGGAACTAATACTTAAAATTTATATGAAATACAATTATAATAAATGACCTCATTATTTATAATTAATAATTGAATCTATGCATTGAATATTAAAATCTAGTCCAGAATTTAATAAATTTTAATGTGTATTAAAATCAGCAATGAAGCATCTAAACCTCTAAAAAAAACTTGAGTTTAAACTTTAAAATATCAGCTTAGAATAAATGCAAAAAATGATATGCTGAAAAAATATCTACCAAAATATAATACAAATGTCCTCAGAAATTCTTTACCATCAGATTAAGGAATAAATAATCACAGTCACATAATGCATGGTGCTAGCAACATAATATACACCAAGTTAACTACAGATGAACACTATACAATATACACAACTTTTCAAATTTCATTCTTTTTCACAAACTGGCTTAACATTTACATTCAACAGACTGTACACTTATTGCAACTTGGAATATATACATCACACATTTATTAGAATTTTACCAATGGATTTCAATGAGCAATTCTAAAAAAGATTATAATTTTTAGTGAAAACAAAAAAGTTTACAGGAAAATTGTTAAACTTTTCAGCACAATCAAAGCAGACTTAGGATGACATTTCTGCATTCTTCCCATTTGTTGCAGAAGGCGATGATGACCGATGTTCATCTTCATTCGTTATGAAATTAATGAGATCTATTCGAGTCACCACACCAATCACAATTTGTTTTGTCTCCATACTTTCTTTATCTGTAACTAAAATAAATAGGTCATTAATAAACAGTTTGTTTTTAAAACAAATCCAAAAAAGTACACTTGCAGTCTAAATATACAAAAATTCAAAGTTTTCATCACTGAAAATACTAAAACATAAGCAAATGACTTTTCACCACTAACTTATTATTTTCATTATTTATCAATTTTGTTTTTCTTTTGGTGCTCTATATACTTTATTTCAGAGTATATTTTAATGTAGTATTTTTTTAAATGCTATAGAAATAAAAAGCTAATACCAAACCTACCAATATTTCATTGACTTATTTGTACTGTCGAATAACCGGATTTATATGAAACTTCATTTTTTCAATTTATAGTAGATAACATTTTAATATATCAAATCTAAAATCAATAACATTACAATAATAAATCAGCCAAATTATATTTTATCCATCTCAATGAAAATTCAACAGATAAATAAAAAATTCCAATGCTGATGACCTTTTTTTTCATGTAGACAATATATCTAAAATATGCATTTCATCTGAATATATTTCATATTTTGATCAGACTTTTTGTAGCCTTATCTTGTCACAATATCTCACATGTAATTTCATCATAGAGCCAAGTTGAGAACTTCATATCACACTTAAACTTTTACAATATCATATTTTTAGTATTTTATTGGAACCTTTGTAATAATATCACACTCTGCATATTCTATTGGAACCTTTGTAATAATATCACATTTTGCATATTTTATTGGACCTGGTTCTTGCCTGAAAATGTTTTGAGAGGTTACTCTCTTAAGTTGAATAGTTCCTTTCAAACAAAATCACCAATTGAACATACTTTTAATATCTCTACATTTTATTTTTATAGTAGAAAAACATCTGCCATTTTTCCCACGCTAACTGTATACTCCCAAAAGTTCCTTCTCATTAACAGTATTTTCAGATATGATTTTTTTTTTCATTTCACTGGTAGAAAATTCACTACCTCCTTCAATTTCTAAAACCTTCACATTTATGTACATTATTTCTATTGAGATTTTTTAAAAATCTGAAGATCAGATTTAATTAATAATTTTAATATTTATTTTAGAAGACAACAAATATAATGAAGTAATAGTTATATATGGATTATCTTGTCATGCACAAATCGCACTTGTAACTTGAAATTTTAATTTGTAGTTATTGTTACTAGAATCCAGTGGACAGTCTTAGACAAAACATGTGGCAAATTGATATAATCAATGAAAAGTAAGTTCTAATGTGAATATTTTTAGCTAATAAACTAAGAAATTAATTAATTAATGTACTAAGAAAATTTCAAGAACTTTTATTAAAAATAGAAAAAATTTAAAAGATCAAAATTATTACCATTCCATGTTTTAATTGAAACTGTTGTGAAGAAAGAAACCTGTGAATGCTTTTTAACTTACTATATTACTATTATACTTAATTAGTGGAAGTATCTACTCTAAAGTTATAATTTTACTTTCATACAATTTATGAAACCTACAAAAATTGACTAGTGTATTAGGCAATACATTTATGTAAAAAAATTCAGCAGTTGGGCAATTTCCTCATTCATTCCACTTTAGTCAGCTGTTAAAATTATGTTTTTTAAAAACAATTTTCAATCACAGCTTCGATAATAGCTTTGATAGCCATTCCTAAAGTATTTTATAAGATGTATATTATTTACAGTTCAAAAAGTATCGCGTTTTTGTTTATGTTTATTACACTCACTTGAAGAATCATGACTTAGTGCCTTTGGAATAATTAATTTTCCTGAAGCAGTTCTAGGAAGTCTAGCAGAAATATTCTCGGAAATCTCTTCACCTGCCAATTTTCATTCATATTCAGCAATTAGGGTTAAAAAAATTAGCTTAATGGATTAGTTCTTATCAGAAATGAAATCTAAATCTTCAGATGAAGAATACAAAACTGAAAAATAAAACGTCTTATCTTCAATTGATTTAAAAATTCTGTAGTTACTATTCTATAAATATTTATTCTATTAATATATACTGCCTCACATTTTTGATTTTCATACATACTTTTGCTATAGAAAGTTAACCATCTGTAAACATCAATGTGCTACAATGCATTAATCAAAGTTAACTTCAACAAAAACTGACATTTTATTACTTTTGCTTTCATCATCACAGATTTGTAGGAAATTAAGGTGATCAACAGTAATTAATCTGTATATATTTAAAAAATTTTTACCAAAAAAAAGAAAATAAAAAAATTAATCTTTAATTTTAGAAACTATGCTGGAATTTTTTCTTCTCTCTATTCAGAAAATAAATTAAGAGATTAGCCCCTTTCATATATTCATTTTGAATAGGTTTTTAATTTAAATTTACCTCTTGAAAAATAATTTCACTCGGTACTATTCAATAGCAAAAGCCTATACTAAAAGTTTTATTTTAAGTTAAAATTTTATAGTTAAAGTCTTAACTAAAATTCTTTCAGTTAAAATTTTAGAAATAATTCGTTAAAAAAACTTGATATAAGTTCCAGAATGGCACAAATACAAGATTCCATCCAATATTATATTGGTTCATATGAATCTAAATCGCATGAAGTGAGATTAGAAGCAACATACACTTATTAATACTATCAAAAAACATTATATCAAGTAACTCAATAAAATTGTCAGTCAATAAACCAATATTTTCCAATAGTCAAGCTGAAACATTAAAATTAAGATATTCTCGACGTAATGGCCAGTTTTTAAAAAAATTCTTAAAAGCTAACATAGGAATCCTACACAGAACAAAAAAATACATACACTGTCTCTGATTATGAACAACTAATGCAAAGTGGCCAGTATCCAAAATAGTTGATAATCGGCCTAGAGTTGTATCCAGAGTTATCTATAAAAATAAACAATCATAATTTAGAAGTTATAAAAATATGAAAGCCATATATCTTTAGTGATAGAAGAAATATATCAATACAAACAGTAACAATTAGTTCTACTTCAAAAATAAAACTAACATACAGATTTAGTACTTAAAAAAGCAACAAAATCCAATTATAACTTAAAATGTAGAAT
Organism: Argiope bruennichi; assembly: GCF_947563725.1. Taxonomy (NCBI): domain Eukaryota; kingdom Metazoa; phylum Arthropoda; class Arachnida; order Araneae; family Araneidae; genus Argiope; species Argiope bruennichi. Next base: position 68,214,213 of record NC_079154.1, read on the forward strand.
GTTTAATAAGTTGATAAATCACTTGTCAATTTTCACCTTTCAAGTTTTTATTGAAACTTCTACTAGATGTTTATGCCTTTCATTGCATTCTTTGAATATGTTAAAGCATATTTACCATTTTCCCTTATTGTATATCAAATAGACAACATACAGATACTATAATTATAAGAAAAAGTATACTTTTAAGAATTTTCACATTTTATAAAATTCCACTTTTTAGATGAAAAAAATGAACTAGGAGTGTATAAAATTTTATGTTATCTTTATGGGATAATTTTATATCTATCAATGGCAAAATCTACCAAGAAGAGATACCTTTAATGCATTCAATTTTATTTGAAAATTTTAGGCTTTGTATCTAGAAACTTTTTGTACATTTTTTTTTTATTGCCACACAGATTTAAAAAAATTGTTTAAACGTATTTATTTGTGTACAAGTCATAATGCCTAACACTACAACCGATTTTTTAAAAATATTACAAAAAATCTGAGAATACTGAGAAATTAAATGAATAGTAAATTTAATTTAAATATGATATAAAGGTAAGGTTCCTACAAATAAAATTTTGTAAAAATTTAACCATAGAAACATTATAATTCTAAATTAAACTAGAATGAGTTGTCTGCGGAAATTTTTTTGGAAAACTTTGCATGTTTTAGTACCATTGGCCAATACACATCATTTCATTAAGTGATTGTGTAACCTAATTACATTCACTTAGATAAAATTATTCTACTGACAGGCTTAAGCATAAGTTATATATATTAAAAAAAAATCTAGGTAAAGAACACTTCTGCATTTTTCACAAAATATTCTTGTATGTGGCAACAAAGCAAAGTACATTTCATTAAAAATAAAAAATGCCATATCAAATCCAAATAAAAATAGCTAAAAACAATTTTAATTATAAAAAGTAAACTTACTTTATGAAAAGTTGTGTATAATACTTCAGAAACAACAGCGGTTGAAACTACTTTGCCAGCCATTATTTTAGCCATTAAATTTCCAAGGGTAATGACACCAAGAATTTCGCTAAAGACAAATATGTAGGGAAAATTGAAGTAACTGTAGTTAAGATTTGCAATTTTCAGGTATATTATATAAACATTAACAAAAAATTCTCATTTTATATATATAATGCTTCTACTCAAAAGAAAACTGAATTTGAGAATCCATATAATTTTTAGTTTAAACTGTAACTAAATTTATATAAAAATGCATTTATACAAAAAAAACTCAAAATTTTATCCTAACAATTTTTGTTTCACTTTTGTGTGTGTGTGGGGGGGGGTTAAATTTATAATCTTTTCCAATTTAGAAGTATTAGCATTAAAAAGAAAAAAATAGTAATTGGACAGGAAATGAATTTCTATAACACAAAAAATATAAATAGAAAACTGAATAATTACGTTTTCTTCAAGATGATGTCTTCCAAGGTTTAATTTATCTTTATATATTACTTCTTGGCATAAGATAAAAGATTAAATACTTTAAATACATTAAGTGGTACATGGCATTTTTTCCCTACAACTATATTAAATATTTACATCTCATGGTTCAGAAAGTACGTAAAGAACAACATTATAAACTTGAGTATTAGAATTATTTTAGAAGTATGTATATGAAGTGGCAAATAATTAAATGGTCTTATGAATTATTGAACGTGTAAATAAACGTTTCCTCCCTCAAACAAATTTCCTTGATTTCAAACAAATGAAGAGTCAAATATTTTTGAATTCAAAAATCATATTGAAAGCCAAGTTAAACAAATAAATCAAAAGGAAAAAAAAAACATGAAAAATTCATTTTCAGACAAAATTAAGATGTGAATTTTCATTTTCTATTAATAATTTTCATGTTCCTATCATCTAAGATAGAAAGTTTGAAATTTTAATGTCTTACCATTTACCTAGTTTAAAAAAAACCTTTTTAATAGGGTGTATAGTGAGAAATTGGTGCAAAAATTAAGTAATTTTAAGCACCTTGGTGTAAAAAAAAAAAAAAAAAAAAAAAAAAAATCCCAGCGAAATTTTTATTTCACTGGGAGATGAAATTCCTCCTGCACTAACTCACTAGATTTAGCAATTTTATTTAGAGTCTTATAAAGCTAAGAACTAAAACATTTTAAAAATGCTGCCATCATTAGATAGATAAAACTGCCATGAAACTAATATTAGTATGAAACCATGTTTTAAATTAGTCTTTAGGTCATGTTTAATATAAAAAATAGCAGCATTCACAAATGGCCAGAAATTAAAAAAAAAATTGTTTTATCTATTCTTATTTCTGAAGTTTAGTAAAGGGCCTTTTTAGGTGTTTAATGTTCCAAAAATTTGAAAAAAAAAATTTAGCAAAAATTTTTACTTAAAAAAAATACAGAAAATGTCATTATATATTTTATTAGGAAATTAAAATGATTTCACAATTTATAGTTTCAAATTCATGAAAAAAAATCATTTCAATAGTTAGAAGTAAAATTAAAGTAAGAAATGTCAGTTAATGCCTTATTTTAAAAAGTACTTTTGAGACAGTATATCGTATAAAGTCTGAGATAGTATATTGCATTGCCTTAGAATTTAATGATACTCAAATAAAGAATCAAATTCAATGACCTAATTTATAGTTTTAAATTTTAAGTAAAGCAAAGGAAGCATTTTTTATTGCAACATTATAACATTTCATATGACTCAATTCAATTAAGCAATTATATTGCTTTGAATTTCTTTACAACAGAAGTCCTTATTTCAAATCGTGTTCTAAAAGTTACTAAAAATAATATATTAAAACCAATTTGATACAATTGAAGAGACCATTTTAAATGTTTGAAATATGGTAAAAATACTTTTTGTGCTATAATACATTTTGATGGTATAATAGAAACAATTATATAAAAAAAAGAATTTTAACCCTCTCGATTCCAGCGGGGCGGTTTGAGAATTTACCCTATAACATCCACGTGGGTCGGTTTGGGGCGGCTGCTAGCCATTTTAGGGGAGATGGGTATTAAAAGCGGTTACTCTATTGAACACTCCAGGAGGTCCTCGTTATCTTCGACAATCGCAGCTTTTTCACAGTAGTTTCCCCTGTGCCTTAAGGCGGCAGGGGTTGAGGAGGAATTCATTAAATAGGTTGTTGGCGTATATTTTGTATTTTGAAAGGGTTTTAGTTTCTATTTTCACGTGTTGTTAGCTCAAAATTGGAAAGATTTTATGGCCATTTATAAAAGAAATTTTCCACTGAAGTTCTCTGGTAACGATGAATGATATATAAGGATACCGAAACATTGTTTATTTTTCGGACAAGCATCAGAAGCCCTTTTCAGTAGTAAGACTATTGTAATGATATAAAGACAAACCATTGCATTGTCAATGCGGCCTATTCACATCGCAGTTTTCTCACAAAATGGGTAGCGACACTTGTTACTATGAAAGGAAGTCGTTTTACACTCCAAGCATCTTATTCTTTCATCAAAGGACTGTCGGAAATTCTGAGGCCGTGTACAAACTACCGCTTTTAAAATAGAATTAAAGACAAAAAAAAAAAAAAAAGATTGGGAGGATTCTTTATCGCCCTCTTCAAAGAGTGAGATAAGTTATATAAATACTGACTTCCTTTTTAGAATGCCATTCTGAAAATTTCTCTTCAGTTGTGAATTTCTACTCTTTATTTTATGTACTGTGAATCGGGTGTTTGGATTATCATAGTAATTTTTCTATTAAAACGCTTATTATTTCTTCATTATGAGTAAAAGAAATCGTGAACACACTGAAGAAGAAATTAAAGCAATTTTACTTGATTCTGATGAAAGTGACAGTGATCTATCAGCGAAGATGATGGTTGACCAAAAAATAATACTATAGCTGATCTCTCGTTTATTCTAAGCAAAGAAGCAGGAGATGAAACTAACGAGGTCAGATGAACGAGAGAGATAGAGATGAGGAGTCAAAAAATGTTATATAATCTACATATCAAAAATTTGCAAATGATTCCCTCATGTGTAAATTTAATATGAAACTTTCGTTCAAAAATGTATCTTGTCTTAACAATACTAAAGAAAACTTCACATAACATTTTAAAATCAGAAATTCACCTTGAAAAATTCAACATGACAGTTCATACTAAAAAAGTAATATTTATGATTAATGTAATTTTAAATGTGTTAAATCTTCATATTTAGTTTATGAAGAATGTAATGTTTTAGCAAAATGTTCAGGCTGAAAACTGAAGGAATGTATTTTTGAAATATATTTCGCTGAGTAATTTTCCCCCCGAATTTTATTTCATAAATTTTTGTATTTCAGTATTAAATGAAGTTTTAAAAATATGTTATCTCATCTATCGAAACAATTCGATAGATGAGATATATAACATTTGACGTAATATATTCCCTTGGTTAGAAAAAAATTTTAATAGTTATATTTTAAAAGATTAGTAAAAATGAGTGGCAAAATAAAGATATTTTTGGAATTTATATTTACTTTACATTCTTTTTTGATTATTTAATGTAAAAGCAAGAATGCGTAAGGTTTTGGAAAAAAAAAATGTGAAAACTTCTTTAAAAATTTAATTAAAGTTCTAAAATTTTTCTCTTAGTATCACTATTGAAAATGCAAAATAATATTTTATATTTAAAAATTCAATAAATATAATCGTTTATACTAAAAAAATGCTAGAGACAATTAAAAAAAAATCTTAGCTGAGTGTTGAAAGAACATATTTTCGAAACATCTTTCAAAAAGAGCAATAACATTTTTTTTATCCGACTGTTTTTATTTCGGTATTAAATGAAGATTTAAAACATTATCTTGTTTATCACTGAAAAGCATTGACATCTATACTATGTAAAAAAAATGTAGTAATTGCATTGATATATGTATAATGTATGTTTTACATTAATATGTAAAATTTTTTTACATGGTAATATATTATTTAATTTTGGCAACAAAAAAATGTAAAAGCCTATTGAGAATTAAATGAAACATAAAGATGTTTTTGAAATTGCTAGTAAAGCCAGTTTTTATTTAAATGGTTTGGAAGCCTAACATGAAACTTACCAAAAAAAAAAAAAAAACTATTTTCTAAATTATAGAATAAATTTTAAATTTTTTGTAAAACAAAAATACCCCACAAAGATGATGAGCAAAACACTTCACACTAAAAAATATAAATACATTAGAATAAAACTCTTAAGCCCATGGAAAATGAATCTTGTTGTCGAAAACCACAAGGCAATTATTCAAGGTAGAGCGTCGACAGTTTTATTACTTCAGAGTGCGGGGGGGGTAACTGCCCCTCAGCTAGGAAGAGTCCATGTCTTTCAGAGACACGCTGAGAAAGTCTGGATGTTAAAGGGAGTGCCACTTGAAAAGTGCTTGGATGTTAAAGAGTTAAGCTTCTAATTCAAATTTTGAAAAAATCCATTGTTTGTGGGCCTCTAATATCCACAAAGCAAATTTCTGCCAAATTTCATGTTCCTCACTTCAATGGTCTGTACTGCCCATTGCTCTGACAAGCAGGACAAACCTTTATATGTACACAGTAATTCTGATGAGAAAAACAGTTTTATAAGAGATGCAAAAAGAAAATTTTTTTTCAAAATAATAGAATCCTAATCTTGTAGAATAAAAGTTTGAACATTTTTTTCATCCTTACACTTTTTTTAAGTGACAGATCCAGAAGGATTTGTATAAACATTAAAATTTAGCAAGACTGGTCCGATGAATAATTTTTTAAATGAATGGGGATAATAAAAAAACCGAAAGAAACCGAGAGTAATGAAAATTTATGGCCTTAAGTTAAAATTTAATTGTACTGGATACTACACAATGAACTAACATAATTACACACTGCAATGAATTACAATTCAGTAGAGTACAGTGAAATTCTTTTAACAGATTTTTTAAGAGATTACTACAAAACGACATATTACTGAAACAATGATCGAATATTAACAGCCTAAAGAGGCTTCACTATGTTTTTTAGAATATGTTCTCATTCAATATATCTCTTTGGAATACCAAATTCACCCAGCTGTATTCTTATTTTTGGTTTTCCGGACTAATTTGAGTATTTTTCTTTAACATATAAAAATATTAAATGCATTTATCAATAATAGCTAAAACAAATTTTTCACTCATCTTTAAATTTCACTGGAATGCTTATCAAGTCACAACAAATGTGACATAGTATGTATTTTGTGCAGCATCTTCGGGATAACCTTTCCGATATTTCAACAAACACTAATGCACATTGAAGAAAGTGGGAGTGGTGGAAAAAGTCATTAAGAGTTATCTTAATACAACTGGATCTATTTTATCCTGAATCTTTTTTCCAAATTTTTCCCCTTTTTTTTTTATATAGATACACCTAGTAAACAAATCTCTATGAACACAATTTCGATATGTAATATATAATGTATGGGGTAACAAAAAAAGTTTTCTATGGTTTTTTCTCAAATTTAAGCACTTTTCATGATGTTATGCATCCCATTTAACCCATACTCAATTTCTACCTAACAGAACTATAAGAAGGATTAAAATACCAAGGGTTTTGTTGTTGCTGTCATTTTTTATCACAGAAATTATAATACTTAGCAATTTAAAGTATCAGAGATATTTAACTACATTCTGATAACGCATAACAACCAATTAATAAATTTGTGCTCTCTGCTGTTTTATATTTTTACTTATTGGACACAAGAACATAAAATTGATCTCTAAGCTATAATATTTTTCAGTGTATTAATTTACTTAATTACAGTAAGGACTCTTCCCATATCATTTTTTTTACTTTAAAAAAAATATAAAAAAATCTTGTGTGAAATCTGAGAAGACTTGGATCTATAAAACTTGAATACTCACCCTGTATCATCCACTACAGGAAGTTGATCAAAAGCTTCCTTGTGCATGATATCTATGGCATCCTGGCAGGACATATGAGGCAAGATAGTTATAGGAGCAGCAAGATTTAATGAATTTACTTTCAAATTCCACCACCTGAATACACAAGAGAACATTGAGAAAAGAAAAAAAGCAACTTAGTATATATTACATGTGTAATAATTTTAAACTACCATCTAATAATTATTTTAATATAGTTTAAAAATTTTCTAATCACCAACTCTGGTTTCACTGTAAATTTAACTCCTGAACTGCACTGGCTATTTATTTTCCCATGGAATCAAAACATCATATTGACATTTTTTTCTATAACTATCAGCACAGAATATTGCCTTGTATTCTTTTCCCCCTTACTTTCTACATTCTTATGCAGTTTGCTACACTGATCTTGCCATGCCAAGGGCAAAAAGATTTGGAAAAAAAATAATTAGATTTCTTTATTATCACCTGTGTGGTGTAAAAAACTTTGTATGTTTGTTCCACTGACTGATCATGTCCAGCAATTATCAGTTTGCTATTCACTTGATTATTTGATCCAACTTCATAAAGCTTAAAATTGTTTTCAAAGTTTGCAACAAACAGTTAAATCCGCTATGTTAAATGTTACTATGATCAGTCTCATCCTACTCCTGTTATTTTCCAGATGGTTCATAGAAATATATTGACATCAAGATAAGGTGTGTAAGCAATTTGTCTATGATTCAAAAGTAAAATATTTGCTACTTTTTACAAAATGTTTGTTTAAATCCACATTTTTTTTTAATAAGTAGTGCATTTTTTAAAAAAGTCTACAAACATTTAAAATCATAAAAATTTTCAGTCATGCACAAAATAAGAAATAGTTCATCAACTATCACAATAAAGTGAAAACAACAAATTATTCCAGTATCTTAACATATTGTGTCATGCATTAATTTAACTCATTTTACTTGACACATTTTTAAAAATATTCAAATTTATGCAATATACCGATTTAAAATTGACATTTCAAAATATAAATTAACTTAAAAAAAAATTGAAGACATCTTATGTTGAAAAACGATAAATTATTTAAATTCATCTTATTTTATTTACATAATATTTTTATATTTGAAATCGGATACAAGATGCATTTTAAATTTTAGAGTTACTTTTTATAGTTAAAAAGAATTTTTACAATGTTGGTAAACTAAATTCAAATTCATATGTTTTTAATAATAACTGCTTTAAAAATTTCCATAAATAAGTATCTGCCATTGTTACTGGGAAGTGTTGCCGGTTAAAATATCTTTAAAATGTTTGTTAATTTACAAAATATGTTCTAATGAAAAAATGTTATTCTGAATATCTCTAAAAATATTAACACCAAATTAAAGTTTTAAGCCAGATAAGTTATAAGCATCGTTAGAACATAGAAAACTATTCATAAAAATCATCAGCTACATCTTTTCAGGCATTTGGGGACCTAATTTATTCTAATCTGAGATTAAGTGGGAAAAAATTTTGTGCTTACATAATATTAGAATTGAATTTATTGACTCAACATTTTGATTCTAATAAAAAAAAAAAATAACCCATGAAACTCAGAAGTTGCAGTGAAGTTAGAACTCAAGGGATTGCAAACATTGCCAATTTAAAATTATTCTATATGCATATAAGTTTCAGTTTCACAGAAAACATCTTCTTACCAGTGCTTAGCAACCATTTCAGAATCAATGTCACTGAAATCTTTCTCAGTCATCCAATTATCTGTGAGAAATTTTGTCATATAATTACGAACTCCATCAGGAAGAATAACTACACATCTTTGGCCTTCTTTTAAGTCTTTAGCAGCTTTTATTGCTGCGGTGAGTGCACTCCCACTACTTCCACCTGCAAATATTGGTCAATTACAATAAAAATATTCATAAATATAATAAGCAATATGATTATGAAACTTTCTATTTTTTCACAGCAAACATTTTAAGACAAGTAAGCACTGACCTCATTCGCTTGATAATGCATTCAAATTTTAATGCTAAGAAGAGAGGCGCAGTCAATAACTAAATTCATAACTGAATAAAATTTTATTATTAAAATACTAGAAAGTAAACAAAAAATTAGAGCTTTTAAAAATGGTTTCCATGCTTATGGAATTAATTCATTAATGGAAATGAACTTACCACATAAAATGCCTTCTTTCTTTATCAACATCCTAGACATATTGAAAGAATCTTTGTCATCAACTTTATACCATCTATCAACCAACTGAAAAAAAATTAATAAAATCATATAGATGAATTTGTTCATAAAATATCGCTTCCTCTATTTTTATAAAATATTTAAAAGTCAGAACAAAAGAAAAAAATGTATGGGGAGAGGACAATTATATTCTGAAACAGGAAGACAAGCAAATCCCACTCATTTTTTTAAAAAATCTTTATAGTTTATTTTGAATACCTTAACAAATCTCTAGAATAAATGACATTGACACAATAAATAATAAAATTTCCATTAAAATATTCACTCTACACTGTTACAATCATTGTTATATTGCAATAAAGAAACATATTGTAAGTTAGCATATTTGCCTTACAAAGAAAATTTCAGCAACCATAATATTTTAAAAATTCAGTATTCCCTGAAATATCATTCAAGAAAAGTACAAAGCAACCTTTTTCAAGACAATAAAGTTTACTTTTTCTGAAGCAAGATGTTTGCTTTCTCTTGGTGTACATTTTAAGATGGATATTAAATTTTAAAAAATATATAAGATGAACCAATATTAAGGCCTATTACTAACTAATTTAAGGTTTATTACTATTACCATTATTAAGGCCTATTTGAAGTAGGGGAGGGAATTATGAAATTTCTGAACAAAATAAACCAATTATAACTTAAAGATTAATGCAAATTCTTTATTTTTTGCAAATTTGAAGTTTTTTTTCAAACATTACATATAAATACAAATGTCATTATGACTGTATGTCTAACATTTTCTAAGCAAATACACTGAATTCAACCAATTCATGTGCATTTTTTATTTAAGACAAGAAGAATGTTGTTAACTTTTCAAAATACAGAAATTAACTAACTATTCAAATAGTTAAAAATTAGATAAAATTTTGTCAATTTATTTTTAAGTAAATTAGGCCATTAGAAATACTTTCATGCTGATTTAAAATTTTATTGATGATTTATTTTCAACTTTATTAATTTTTCCAAATTCAATAAATAAAATGATGATTTTGAAACAAGGTTATTTATATGTAGGGGAGAGTGGCTCACGTTGGGACACAGTACACCTCGGGACAGCTTTATTTTTTGCCCTAGATTTTAAATTAATGCTTAGCTTTTATAGATGCAGATAGACGGCAGCACAGTCAAATCTTCAGATGTGTTTTGATTCCATTGATACAGCAGGTAAGAATTTATTAAGATTTTTATTTTGAGAACATGTCTAGTAACTTTCATGTAAAACTTTGATAAGTAGTTAGGTGGATTTTTAATGAAAATATTTTGAAATAAAAGGTACTATAATGAAATTTAAAGCTTTCTCTATAAAACTCATGTGTAATTATTGTTCCGATGCTAAACCTAACAGCATGTCATTCTAAAATTTAATTGTGTGTGAATGGTCCACCTTGGGACAGGTGGAAGTGGTCCACCTTGGGACACAAGATGTGACTACCTAACTTTTATTTCAAATATTTTTACAAAAATATATTATGTTTAAAATATTTTTTATTTAATCTACATAATCTGTGTTTATTAATAGTTATTATTTCTACTTTTAGGAACTCATTAGGCTTAACAATGGCAAGGATTAGAAATAAAGAATACCAGAAAAACGAAACAGTTCGTGGTAACAATATTCAGAAAGCTACTGCAAAAGTTTTATCAAGAGAAATGTCTTTTAGGGAAGCTGCTGCAGTCTACAATGTTAGTAAGACAACTCTGAATCGCCATGTTAGTACTTTTAAAAAAAGTGAACAGCCAAATTCTAACTTCAAGTATGTATCAAAGATTCAAAGTCGAAAAATATTCACCGACGATGAGGAAAAAAAACTAGTAGATTACATTTTACAAGCTTTGAAATATCACTATGGACTAACAATTAATGATGCATGTACCCTTGCATATGAATATGCTTCAGCAAATAAAAAGAATATTCCCCCAAGCTGGGAGCATGAAAAAAAAGCTGGAAAGGGCTGGTACATTGGATTTAAAAGAAAACATAGTGCCATGTTTTCTCTTCGAAAACCAGAAGCAACTAGTCTTTCTCGTGCCACCAGCTTTACAAAAGAGAATCTAAATAAGTTTTATGATAACTTAGAAGCAATTCTTCATCGTCAGAACTTTAGACCTAGTGAGATTTATAATCTTGATGAATCGGGAATTACAACTGTACATGTTCCACCTAAAGTTATTGCTGGAAAAGGCATAAAACAAGTTGGTCAAATGACATCCGGAGAACGTGGGAAACTTGTTACTATTATTTCTGCTGTAAATGCAATTGGCAACTCAGTTCACCCACATTTGGTTTTCCCCAGAAAGTTTTTCAGGGATCATATGTTGAAAGGAGCACCACCTGGATCTATTGGGGCTGCAAATCCAAGTGGTTGGTCTTCACCACAAATATTTATGCTTTATCTCAAACACTTTCTGAAGCATATTAAAACATCCAAAGATAACAGTATTATTTTAATCTTAGATAATCATAACACACATATAACTATTGAAGCTATCGACTTCTGCAAAGAAAATGGAATTATTATGCTCACTTTACCCCCTCAAACGAGTCATAAACTTCAACATTTGGACCGCTCAGTGTTTAGCTCTTTTAAAGTGCATTATAATAGAGCTTGTAGTCAATGGATGGTTAATCATGCTGGGAGGCCTATATCAATTTATGATGTTTCAGAATGTGTAAGCAATGCATACCCCCTTTCTTATACACCAAAAAACATTGTTTCTGGTTTTCAAGTAACTGGGATTTATCCTTTCAACCGAGAGGTTTTTGATGACAGCGAATTTTTATCAGCTTTTGTCACTGATAGGCCAATTCCATCAACAAGTTTATCCCTTCAAAGTAATGATGAGTCCCCAATTGCAGAATTGTCCGTGCCTAAAACACCTGAATGTGTGTGACCATTTCCAAAGGCAGCACCTCGAAAGGCAAGTAACCGAGGAAGAAAAAGAGGAAGATCAGCTATATATACGGACTCTCCTGAAAAAAAAGCAATTGAAGATGCTATCACTAATAATGAAAAGAACACTCAAGTAAAAGAGAAAGAATGTATGAATATGAAAGCGAAAAAAAAAAGGATTAAAAAACAGCTTCAGTTGATCATTAGTAGCAGTAGTGAAGATGAAGATTTAATGCTCTCAGAATTGGTAGGAAGTAATACAACTGGAAGAAAACCAGTGATTAGTGATTTATGTAATGATGACAGTGATGATGATATGTACAGTTTAGATGAAACTAAGGATGAAAAAAATTAAATGTTGGTGATTTTGTTGTTGCCAAATTTGCTGGTAAAAGGTCTGTTGTTGCTTTCATAGGTCACGTGGAAAGAATTGATGGCGATGAATATGAGTTATCTTTTTTGAGACGACTAAATCAATCATTGACATTTATTTATCCTGAAAAAGAGGACAAATCTTATGTAAACTCAAATGACATTTTATTAAAACTTAAAGAACCAAAGCAAAGTACCGAACGTTCTTTGGGTTTGGTATTTGATTTCCAACAATTAATTACAATTAAATATAAAATTTGTTAATTTTTTTATGTGTTCAACTAATAAAAAGCTTTCTTAACAAAATTAGGAAATATTAATTTCTAATTAGTTATATTTATCACTTTATATACTTTTCTTTTCTCGAACAAACAATTTCAAGTGTAATGTAATTCAATTATTGATCTTTTCATATCTGTTTTTCAGCTGTCCCAAGGTGAGCCACCAGGTAGTATACCTTGGGACAAAGTACAAGTTTACTAAATATTTTTTTAAAAATTTTCTATAATGGATTAAAGATTAAAAACTGTTAAATAATGTAGGCAAAGGTTAAACAAATACAAGGTAAAAATTTGAAAATAATTCATCAATATAAAAAATTTGGAGAAAAAAAAGAAAAAAAGCGTCCCAAGGTGAGCCACTCTCCCCTGTTCAATTGCTAGCAAGTGAGATTTTGAATCACTGACTCTTGAACTATCTTCATTTCATATTTATATTAAACATTTTGAATGACTTCAAAAGAAATTCAATTTTAATTAAATTAAAATTGCTTGTCATCTTTATAGGCTCCTGCAAAATAATACACAAGTATTATTGTAATTGAGAAGAGTACAGAATACAGAAATAGTCATTAAATTATATCTGAAAGAATAAAGTCCTTCTCTCAAATTCAAATAAAGATAAAGAAAGTAATGCTTTTATATGTAAACAAAAAAAGAACAAGTGAAACGGTTCTGAAGTTGGATCATGAAGGACCATGCCAACAAAATACTGCAAGCAGATGGGTTAGAAATTTTTAATTATTTGTCCAAAAAAAAATTCATTGAAACTTTCTTCACTTCTGTATTTGTGGATTAAATTTAAATGCAAATAATATCTTAAGGAGAAAATTACCTATTGACTGTTTATAAAAACTGCCTAATTTAACTGACTCATTTTAGTTAAAAATTATTTCATAATACAGAAGGATTTTATGTATTAGAATATTTCAAACAAAAATCAATTATTAAAAATTATATAACATTATTAAAAATTAGACATCGTTATTTCAGAGTAATGCTAAGTATGTCAAAACTTTATAAAAAGAATGAATGGACATTGGAATAGTAATTAGGAGAAAAAATGCTGTAAACATTAAGTGAATGAAAAACTATCAAATTTTGGGAAATTAAGATATATTTCAAATCAGTTTTAAAAAGTATATGTAAAATAAATCCTGCTTATGAATAGAAGATTCTGAATTGAAAAATTATGGAAGGCTGATTTTAAGATTAAAATTTATAAACAATTTCTTACAGACAAATCTTACAACTGCTTTCTCAAAAATATTTTCTACAGTAGACAAATTTCTATTATATGTATGTAAAAAAGCCCTTTGGTTAAATGAAAAGAATCCATTCACTGTAAAAAAATATTATGAAAGAAATGTGCATAAAATAGAAACATCTTTATTAAATAAAAAACAAATATTTTTTAATTTTCTTTCATCAGTGTAATAAATCTTTTAAAATAACAAAAATATAATCTTCATACGAATAAAATTAATGGGTACAAGACTTACACTTCTGTCCAGGACTGTTGGAATAAAATCATATCCAATACCTTCTACTTCATAAGAAACTTTATCAGTTACATTCAAACTTTCAGGTTCTGCCAATATTGAGCCAATTGGATCTACCCCAATAACCTAGAATTTGAGTAATTTCAATAGTTAGATCATTTTCATATGAAAATGTTGAGCTTCAGAATTCTAATTTATTACACAAGAAAGTTAATTTTAAATACATTCTATATATAAAAAAAAAAATAGAAGTCAAAATTTTAAAAATGCCAAATATAGTGAAGCTTGTTTATAATGTAGGAACACAGATAAAATCTATTCATAAATAGGTTATTATTACAGACAAACCAAATATATAAAATTAAATAATTTAATAAATTAAAAACAAACTTTCTTGATAAATGCTTCAAACTAAAAATTTTACAAACAAATATAAAAATACATAAAAAAATAATGAATTTATTTTTAAAGAAAATTAAATAAGAAAACTTTGGAAAAATCTTGATTCGGTTTATTTTCTGTTACAATCGCTACTTGCACACATAAATATTTCAGCCCATCTAACAAGTTCAGATGAACATCGTAAATATACGATAGTGAGCTTCTACATTATTCTGATCACCTGGGAATAATTCACTCGAAATATCTTCATGGCTTATGTTACTAAACACTTGCACATCATTATCCAAATTTTAAAAATGTTTAGGATTGAATGGAACAAGATAATTTGGGTGAGTTTTGGGCAGCTGTGAGTAAACTGTGAAAACATTCTACTCTTACAATTTCAACAAGAAAAATATTCATACTTTTGTTGCTTTTTTCTACAAAGAATAAAGCTTTCTTCGAACAAAACTGGACTTTGAAATGTAGAATTCTTTGACAGTATTCAGATACTCAATCATATGCATTCATTTTTTAAATATCTACTACATATGGATATGGGAGCCATTATCTATATGTAGTAGATATTTGATATTGCCCTTTTATTATAAATAACATTCTAAATTATCTTTCGTAAATAGTACCTCTTGAAATGACAATATCTAAATTGTGCATTGAATGCCAGATCAATGTACAGCTAGTGAGAAATATATTTCTTAAAATACACTTTTGTTATAAAGCAACACATTTTATGTTTTCAAAACTACAGGTAGAATTACAAGGTTTGCAGTTTTCGGCTACAAGATAGTTGTTATTTTCTTCATTTCCTTGTCAACATCAAGTAGTCAGTTGAAAATTTAAGTTTCCGAAGCCTTCTTATTTATTAGAAGTCAGGGATAAACTTGACATTTTTAATATTCTACATAGAGCTTAGACCTATATATTTCAATTTTAAAATACATCATTTTTTTCTCTTCAAAAAATATTTCCCCATCAACTTACATAATCAGCCTTGAATGTCTTTGGTATAAATAATTTCAGATAAATGAAATAGGCAATAACTAAAAGAAATGCTTATTCATACAACATATGCCTCAAGTTTGACGAAATACCCAATTTACAAAATTTTGAATTTATGTAGTTACATTACAGAAATGTTTAAAAAGCAGAAAAATTTTTAATTTCCTTTTTAGCACAATGTTTATAACTCACATTTCAAATTAGATAGAAAGAATCTGAAATAAAGATCATTCATGAATTGAATATATCATTATACAAGTATAAAATATTAAAAACAAATCATGGATTGTTGCAAAACCTTGACATTTGGTATTTTTTCTTTTAGCTTTCTTCCAATTCCAGTAATTGTTCCTCCAGTACCACCACCCATTACAACCATATCAATCTTGTTATCACATTGTTCCAGAAGTTCTTCAGCTGTTGAATCATAATGTGCAAGAGGATTTCCAGGATTACGATACTGAAAGTTAAATTAAAAAAATTATACAAAATGCATTAAATTATTAAAATATATAAAATATTGGATTAAAATTCAATGCCAATTCAAAAAACAATAGTATTTAAAAAATACACAATCTAACAACAATATTTTTGCACCTGCTATCTTTAAAACATGAAACATTATGAACACATAGCATGATAAAAATATTGTACTGTCATAATATTCAATACCTACATTAGAGTGAAAAGTTCATAGAAATCAACATAAGTTGGATTATTTTAAAATTTGCAAAAATATTGTCCAAGTTGAAATAAGATTTTTTAAAATTTTACCTTTGTCTAAAAATTTAACGACATTTTTATCATACAGAAAATATGTTAAAGCGTTTAATTATATGCAGCATAGTTTATTTACAATACTGTATATGAAAACTCTACAATCAGCAAGAAAGGTATTTTAGTTAAAAACAGGACTTGAAAATACAAAATTTATTTACAAGAATAAGGCATTTTTATTTTAATAATTCACTAAAATACGAAATATGTCACTGATAATATAAACAGAATCATATACAATCAAACTAAGTTATTACACAAGTTATATACAATCAAACTAGGAAGAGAAGAAATTTTTTTTTTAAGTACACATAAATAATATTTCTGAAAACATACATACACACCCCTAAAAATAAATAACGCTATATGCTTCTTTTTACCTGATCAAGAATAATACTGTTAGGTATCTGCATATTCACTTTCTGTGCTACACTAATATGAGACTCTGGTGCATCATAACGGGCAGTAGTAGGTGTTCTTATGATTTCAGCACCAAGGGCTTTCAAAGTATTTACTTTCTCGTTACTCATCTTCTCTGGCATTACTATCACACATTTATAACCTTTCACTGCAGCTGCTAAGGCTAAACCAATACCTGTAAATATTTTTAAAAACTTTAAGATATAATAAATAGAAATTTACCATACTAAATATGAATTGGCTTTTAAAGGCTATTTTTCATACTATAAAGCCAAATTATTAAATATGAATTGCAACATAAATTTCTGACTTAATAATGGATAAATGAATGATTAAAATACATTTCAAATTTTTTTAAAGAGTGCATTAAAATATTCATAAAATAAAAGCATTTTTATTTATATTCAACAAACAGTTAATCTACTTTTTTTTCTTTTTTTGTCATGTAGCTGTTAGCTATATTTAACATCTGTTTGCTATTTAAATGGTTATCTGCAAAGCAAAGATATGACTGAAGAATAAAATATGATAGGACTAAGGAATGAAATTTTGAAAGATGGGAATATGAGCATTTAATCATTACATATTCTCCGACATAACTCACCAGTGTTTCCAGAAGTAGGTTCAATTATAGTATAACCAGGTTTAATTTTGCCTTCCCTTTCCGCTTCTTCGATCATGCGGAGTGCAATTCGATCTTTCACACTACCTCCAGCATTGAAATACTCGCATTTAACCACTGTTAAAATAAAAATAAAAAGTTTCGATTTAGTTGATTTATAAAACTGGAATATTCTTCTTCAAAATATAAGATGCAATATATCATAGACTTTAACTTCATTTAAGGTTTTCTAAGACATGCTCCTAAGAACAATTAAACATTTCCATGCGATTAAAAAGAGTCCCAAACATAGAAAGTTATAAAAGTTATTTAATTACAAAATTCTGCCTCTAGGAAACTAGAAAGACTACTTCTAGTTACAAGTAAAATTATTTTACAGTGTAAAAAAATGACCTTAATTAAAAAAAATAACTTTATCAACAATAAAAGGTAACTTTCCCATTAAGGATACTATCGAAACTGAAAACAGAAATTAAACAGCATATATAACAAACTGATCTTTTTTCTGAACATAATACATCATAAAAAACCCTGTTTTAATCTTTTAAAGACAGCAAGCCTACTAATGAATACAAGATTGTTAATCAGTTCGCACAGCATATAAAGTGAACAGACTTCCTGAACAAGAATATTAGGAAAGGTGGGGAGGATTTAGTCAAAGATTTTTTTTATACAAAATCAAAAAATTCTAAAATAAAAAGAAGAAAATTTTGATTGTTAAAAAAAATTACATGACATTAAAACAAAAAAAGTGCAGAAACAATCACATATTTCATCACTATTTCCATTATAATAATGATTACTTTACAATGGTTATATCAGAGAAGAGAATATTGGGAAGTAATAATAAAGAAGAATCATCTAGAAGTGAATTTTTTAAAGTTTAAAATTAAGGTGTGTTTAATATATACTTTAAATAAAGAAACTGAGCATTTAAAAATTAGATTAAGTATTTAAAAAGGACTGCTCAGCCAATCCAAAGCATTATTCACTTTATTATCTGCATAAAGTTAAACTAGTTTGTAAATAACTAGTTGAATTTATCATCATCAATAATTTATTATAAGTAAAAATTGGAATACTCTGGTACATTCATATTATTCCAAATTTAAGACTAATTCTGAATACATTTTCTGGGATAAATCAAAATATATTATTTTCCTGATTAAACTAGAAAATCTAACCATTTAGAGTGGGAAAGACTTAAATTTGCCTTTTTAATTGGAAGTATTTTAAAGAAATACTTCCGCAATTGCATTCTTAGTATTCTTAATGTGTAAACATTTTTATAATAATTACCAATTAATCTGGTAATAATTAAAATCCCCTTTACATAAACACAACTCTACATGGCAAATTAAAATTTATCAGTTTTGAAATCCCTTCCCCACATAATTAAATCTTGCCTTTTCACTAAAATATACAAATTAACAAATTCTCAAATGCAAATCAAAATATTAATGTTTAGATTGGAATACAAATACAAATCTTTGAAGACATGGTGCTCTACAAAACAAACGAGTGGCAAATGAATATTAATGCTTGGTCGTAAATTTATGATATTATGCAAGAAAATAGGGAATTTTGATTTATTACTCATAAAAAGAATTTAATTTCTGTACAGTATAATCTTAATGCACACATTTTTGAAAACGCCTTCAATAGAAATATAATAACTAAATATTATTATTAGAATCAGTAAAAGACTAACTCATTTTTTTTTTCTCAAAATAAGCTAGTCATATAAACTAGTAATTTAAAGTTATTCTTTCAAATTTTACTTTTACTACATAGTAAAAAGTTCAATACTAACGTTAATATAATTAGAATATAAATTATATATTAAACTATTGATATTCAATTAATTTAAAGCATAAATCCCAATAAAATTAATTTAAAACCTGTTTATTATTTAGTCTTTTAGTATTTTTTAGACAAATAATACTAAAAGATTAAAATATTTACAAGTTATAAAGTTTTGATATTTTTTTTAAGGGAATATAAAAAAAATTAGTAAAAAGCCATTTTAAAAACAAGATTTTTAAAGGTAAAAATTAAGAAATGAAGATTATCAAAATCCCTATTGCTACAAAATCTCATTAATACAAACTCACAATAGGTATTTTTACATTATCTCCATAATATTACAAGGTTTTAAAAAGTATCAAACAATGGTATCTGTGTATTAGCCATTTGTCTTTGATGAACTCATGACTTATTTGCAAGCCACTGCAATTCTTTAGATTGAATTTCATATCAATGACAAATATAGTCAAGTTGTTAATCAATGACATACAGTTAATACCCAAGTATCTATAAAACATTATGGAGGTGGAATATTATCTTTATAAGGTTATCTCAAAAATAAAAGGAAAAAAAATTATTCAAAATCATAAAACTATTATTTCAAGATCTAGCTGACAGATACACTATTCCAGTTAAAAACTCTTAGAAGTTTAGAAAAACATTTGACCTTTAAAGCAAAACAAAAAACAATCATTGGAATGTGATCAATTTAGTCACAGAAGTAAAATTTTTACTATCGTAAAATGAACATGCTAAATAATAAGTTTTATAAAAATAGCTTGAGAAAACATTTATTGATATACTAAGTTCAAATTAAAAGTAGAAAATGTTTTCTTATAATTCATTTTTATAAAGAGGGTTCTTGAAAGCTATTTTGCCTTGATCAATGTAATGACATTTAATTACATTTATACATTAAATAATAAATGAGAAAAGTGAAAAATCAATTCATTTTTAAAAGACAAAACATGTTAAATAAAAATTTTTAAAAAAATTGATGAGTCAAATTAAATATTTATAGATTTTGGTATATTTTGAAACATATATAACTATTTTATTCTAGAATGGGAACATAATTTAAGCAAAATAATAAAATATAACTGACTGAAAGAAATTAGGATAAGCTTTTAAAATATCAGAGCTTTTAAACTAATAACTGAATATTTGAGAAAACAGAAATTAAATCTGTGAGAGAGATGAAAAAATAAATTAAAATTGAAGAGAGATGGAAAAAAAAAAAAAAAACAGAAATTATAAATATCTATTTTTTCTCTCATCTCTATTTTACTCCATATGGAACACACTCAAAACATTTCACAAAGGAATATGTCATGTAAGATCTTTAATAATGCTACATCTAAAATATGTTATAGCACATGCAAGAGTATTAAAAATCTTTTCATCGAAATAAAAATGCTTACACATTTCACATTTTAACCCAAATTCTTCAGGAATGTTATTTAATCGTATCAATGGAGTGTTTCCAATTGCATCCAAGACTGTATCCATAATTTTGGGTTTTGGAGATCTACAAAATATAAAATATTTACTTTCATTAATAGAGAGTTTTTGAAACATTTAAATATACAATACATACAAATATATTCAATTTGTATATACAATACATTTAAATACATACGAATAATAAAATTGAAAATAAATTATTTACTTTTTCACATGATGATGCACTGACTGCTCCTTTGTCCCGAGATGCCATGTGCATTTACTTGGCAAATTTGGAAGAACCAAATCTATACTAGAGGATGATCCTCTGGATCTAGGAGTTCGGCTAGGTGATGGGGTCATTTCCGATTCCTATTTTTTTTTAAAAATATTAAGATGAGCATGATAAAAATTTACAATTATATGGAATTTTTAAATTGATTTGGCTTATTTACAAAAATCTTATAAGAATTGGATATCTAAGATATTATTGATATAAAATGATACTTAAGTTAAAATTTAGTCCAAAATACATATTTTATGGTGAATGTTTTAATGAAACATAAAATGAACGAAAATATATTAAACATACTGCCAGTTTCAGTTGCAAATATGAAAGGGAAGAAGGAGATCATGAATGAATCAAGAGCAGGAACACACAAAGATGTCATATATAACAATTTAAATACATTAAAATCCAACAGAAAAAAATTTAGAAATGCATATTATTTCCCAAACAATATTTTTCATATTCTGCACACGAGAATCTAATTTCAAATAATTATTTTACATACTTCTTGTCTATTAAAACAAAATCATTTTTAAAGAGAATTTTTTTTAATGCAGCTGAAATTTCAAAAACCAAGAATAAAGACATAAAAATAATTTTCTATACGATTTTAGATAATTAAACAAAAATTTAATAGACATTTCTAATTTTATTTTTCAGTCTAACTTAGAATCAAACAGCCTCAATCATTTAATTACAATGAACAGAACATGCACACATACATAGAATATTAACCAAAATGTGCATTGATAATAAAAAAATTAAAACATTGAATGCCTCCCACCTTATTCATGTCATTATTTAAATGAATACAATTAGCTATAAACAGTTCTACTGAATTTCAAAATAATGCAGTATTTTTGTACAACTTGATCTACACTTAGCAACTATACAGCATACAAACTTAAAAGCAATTAATTTCTTTTTGCTGCAGAGATAGAATTCTTAATTATTTCCAACAGTTTTTTTTTTATTTCTTAAAAATAACAGTCATTAAATAAAATGTGAAAGTTAAAGAATAGAAAAAGTATTAAAATATAGAAACTGAGTGATTAAAATAACTTTTAAAAAACTATTATAAATGAACATAGACTTAAACAATGTATATAAAATATGAGCTGAATCAAAAAAATCCATTCCCAAATCAAATCACACATCAATGTGCAGAATTCTATTCATTAATCACATTCAGATAGTTAAATTACAAATTTTATTGAAATTAGAACTTCAACTTACAAATTTGTTAAGTAATAAATGAAAAAATTCTAACTCCAAATAAATTTTATTGAGTAATTATAAAAAAAAAAAATCCTATACAAGAAATATAAATTTAATGTAAAAGCATTCTTAAAAAAAAAAAAAAAAAGAATCATTTTTATGAAAAGATATTTTTGTATATTTATGTTCAAGTATATTTTTGGTACAGAAAATTAAAAATGCAAATATGCTATTTAACACATGGTGAAATATAAATCAATTTGTAGTAAAATAAAGTGGTTAATCAGTGAATGAATTTGAAATATTTCAAATCAAAAGAAATTTCAAATACATAACAGGTGATTTTAAATAAATATTTTATAATAAAACAAAAATTGATTGCTATAATAACATTTTGTAGCACGTCAAATTAGCACAGAAATGAAAAACTGAAAAGAAACTCGGAAGAAACAGATCATCTGACAGAAATTTTCAGAAGATAAATGTAGAGAGGAAAATTTAAATATGTTGATACAGATAATGCAGACATATCAAAAGATACTAAACTTCACAAATGTTTAAAATTTATCAAATTACCTGCGACATAAAGAATAAAATGTATTAAAACTAGACGATAAGATATGCTTTGAATTCAGACGATTCCTTCTTGCAAAAGAACGCTTTCTAAATGAAAAAGAATTTCACTAGCAAAACTGAATACAATTACCGGCTATCAAGGTCATCTAGTTGAAAGAAGTTCCTTGAAAATGCAAACATTAAAACAGGCGTAGATCGATCAAAATCGTCCAACTCTTTTCTCTCTTTTTATTCAGGTTTACAACAAAAATTTTAAACTGTGATTAAAAATGTATTGTTTCACTACTTACTTTTTTTCTTTCGAAAATTCTTGACTCGTGTTATTAAAAATATCAATATTTAATTAACCGTAAGAAAACTAACATTTGTTTTGAATTTCTGGAAAACCTTTGCCGATTATTTACATATCCGTACATGGATGAAATTTGATATAGTAAATGAATTGATTGCTCTTATTGATGAGACTAGAACTGAATTATTTATTGTACGGGTGCAAAATGACGCAATTCGAGCTAAAACTGAAACCAGAAAATATTCTGTTGTGAGGAAACATGCGCTCAGCCGGCTTGGCTCTCATTCGTCTTTCGTCGAAATAGAAAAACAATTTTTAATGCCAGATACATTCTATTTCAGTGCATTTCGAGCAAATTAAGTTTCGCTGAACGAATGGTTAAACAAGGTGATGAAAAAAGCGCCAATAACTCATCAACTCTAATATTGAAACATATTTTTATCCAATATACCAATAGGAAGAATATGAATCACCGTCTGAGTAAATCAGCTGTGAATATATTTCCAGATAATTAACTCTTAAAAATTCTTAGATCAGAGCACCTGCTCAATCAAACATACTTACACGAAATCTGAATTTCCACTCATTTTTATGTTGTAAGAAAGAAAGAAAAAGATTTTTTGCGAATGATTTAATCTAGTTAATATTCTTGAAATTATAGATGTAAAAAGAATAAATTTATAAGAATTTATCATTTGATAAATTTATCGTTTGTAACAAATTTTTGAACTGTGAACTTCATTATATTTTTTCTTAAATATAATAATGATAGTGGTATTTCACGCTATTAAATCCTTACGATATTTTGTTTGTACACAGAATGACTAAAATTAATTTGTAAAAAGGTTTCCATCTTAAATATATTAAAGGTAAGTAGCGATTTGTTGACTATCATTGTGTAATGAATGCAGTAATTAAGTATAATTTATAGCTTTTATATAATTGCAGGAGACCTAAATACATTTAACCTAATACATAACATTTCTAAGCTTCAAACGAACCTAACTAAAAAAATAAAAATATTGCATATGTCAGAAAACTACATGCGTACTGAAAATTACCGTTTCCATTGTAGCACAAAATACCTACAAAAATGTCCCAATATTGTCTGGCATTGCGATAATAAATAAAGTGGAAATATGCTAAGTCAGTACAATTATAAACTTATCACATTTGCATGCATCGAAAACCAATATTTTCATGTCGCAGAATCGACTAATTTTTTAAAATTATTTTTTTGCTGACAAAGTGAAATTTAATGGATAACATGGGTTCCAGACCTTCTCCCTATAAGCACAAAATATGGTACGATGTTGTTCGATATTCTGAATACAACGCAATATCGTAAAAAGGTATCATTACAACAATATAAGGTATTTTATGCTATAGGGCTAAGAGGTTTCAAAAATGTATGTATTTTAAAAAGAAATTAAGACAGTTTAAAGTGTCCCACTATGGGATTCTAAAGTTACACTTTTCGAATCTTATTTAATGAATGGCCCATTAAGAGTCATGTAAACTACATAGCATAATTTAAAGCAGCATATAAACAGACAATTTTCGTTTCTTAAGAATTTCTGATGAACTATAAAGTTATCAGTTTCTGTTTACGACCATTTATAGAGAATAAAAATAATTCAAGATAAAAAATAATAATAAATAAAATAAATGCAAGAAAATAAATTCAAAGTGAAAAGAAATAAGGAAAAGAAATTCAAGGTTTTTACATACGATATTTGTATTATTGCGGAATATAATAAATATAAATGATTTTAAAGATTTTTTTTATAATCAAATTAGATTAAAAAAAAATTATCCTTATATTTTGTCGTTTAATCTCATCGTGTTTGCAGAAGTTTCTGATAATTAAATAAATATTATTAAATCAGCATTAAAGTTTTAAAAAAAGTTTAATAAATAACAAAAATAAACTTATTTCTTGACAGTAATAACCACAGAAATTAGCATTTTTCGTCATTAAAACCCACGGGATTAAGTGTACAAAGTATAAAAATTGGAATTAAAAAAAAGAAAAGACTAAACATCATGCAGTTATAAAAAGCAAGTTTAGGGATGGTAGATTTAAAAAAGCTTTTACATATTTTGTGAAGTTTAGTTATTTGTATGAAAGTGCGGATTAATTATTATCTGGAGTACAAATTTGCTCCAAAACTTGAATTTGGTGTTTTATGTCAACGAGTTTACTATCAGTTGCATATACAAACACGTAAATGTGAAACTCAAATATACAATGGCTTAGATAATTGTAATTCGGTATGTGATCTTGTTACAAAAAATGTAGTTAAATGTCATTTTGGTTTCAATCTGTTCAACTCTGTTTTCACTATACTACGAAGAACAAAGTGGTCATATGGGGGACGAAATATCGAGATTCGTGGCATTTACAGCCTTGCTGAAGGTCCACAAATTTCATGC
This sequence comes from Argiope bruennichi, assembly GCF_947563725.1. Classification (NCBI taxonomy): domain Eukaryota; kingdom Metazoa; phylum Arthropoda; class Arachnida; order Araneae; family Araneidae; genus Argiope; species Argiope bruennichi. The sequence goes on from NC_079154.1 coordinate 68,239,653, forward strand.
TGAAAGAGGGGAATAAAAGTTAATGTGTAGGCCTACCTAATGATAATTACATGCAAATATTTCCCAGAGAATATGTCTAGAAATATGACATAGGCGTGAAAAAGAGTTTATAGGCGAGAAAAAGAGTTTATAGCCTTTTCAAAAACATTTGCTATCCTTTAATTCTACGTTTGATGACAGTAATAAAATAATTCAATATTTATTATCAAACGTCCCAAATAGAAAGCGCCTATTCATATCAACTCACGATTTGCGCATGTATCAGCAGCATCAGCAACAGGTGCACATGTATCAGCAAAAATTTTAATGCTAACGTTTTCAAAGCATTTTCCACATGGCATTTAAAAAAATCGAACAATTTTTTTTATAGATCGATTAACCTATTTATTTTATTATTTTGATTTCCATTTGAAAATGTTTAAAAATGCAAAAAGAAATAAGAATTTGCATAGTATTCTTATGACTTCTCTAAATCTAATAAATCGAAAATATTCTATTGCAGTGGAAAACGAGACGATTTCGCTCAATGACAGAAGGATAAGTTATAAGTGACAGACCTAAGTTATTAAAAATACCAAATTTATTAGCAGCGACGGATTGCTCCGAAGTGTAAGCCGTTTTAAATCGAATAAACTATTTCCACAATGATATTAGTTTCATTGGAAACTGTTGAAAAAACTGAGTAAAGTTATAGGAAAATTTTGTCTATAAAAGATAACAGTATGATTTCATACTTATGCGATGCGTATCAAGTATATCGCATCAGTTCTGAACATTTATTGCAATGGTGGTAGTTTGGTATAGGTTTAGTTATATTAACGTCCCGTTTTAAAGCAACACTAGGAATATTTTGGGAATGACCTCGTAATTCTGAACCGCGGTCAGATGACGAGGACGACAACTGAGCTAGTAAACTTCCGCGCCAACCAGTGGGAAGATGTTTAGCTCCGACGGATTTAACGTGCATTAAACCCGCTTATACGACGGTTCTTCGGTGGAATCGGGGCTCGAACCTGAAACCCTCCGTTCCGAAGCTGAGGCCTTACCGCCAGGCCACTGTTGCCCTTGCAAGGGTGGAAATATTTAAAATGTGACTGACGTCACGGAAACTGACTTCGCGCTAAATTTACAAAAGTCTGAAAAAAATTCTTCTTGGTTTGCTGATGACATACATTTTTTCAAAACAGTACGAGTTTTGAAAAGTTCGAATACAAAATGCATAATTTGAAAATATTACAAATATTTACACACTCCAGAGCAGAAGGAAATCTTATTTGGAATTTGGTGTCTAAATTGTTTGACCTCGAAAAAGTTTCGCTTTATTACGATAAAAGATTCGTTAATTTTTATTTTCAATAACCAATTTATTTAAATTCTAATTTAAACTATCATTTCTTGATTCATTATTTCAAAAGGTAAGTAGGGAAATAATATGACAAGCAATATCGTACCATCAAGCCTTCATTAGACTTATAACAAAAAAATGGCAATTTTCATTCATTTTATTTTTAAAACATATGAAATATAAATCTATTCATTTCTTCACGGACATAAAGAACACTTATGGCCTTTTCTAAAGAATAATCCATAAAAATCAAATAGATTTTGAAAAGTTTGATATTTAAACAATATTAAAAAAATTGATTTGATAAAATAAGATCTAACTTATACATTTCAAGTGTAAAAACCAAAATTATTGATCATTTTCCACAACTAGAATTTCAAATATTTCGATAACATTAAAATTGAATTACTGCATGAATAAGATTTCAAGATATCTGAGTTTATATAAATTTTATCAGAAGATTATATAAAGTTTACAGATACATTTCGGTTTCACGTTAACTATGTAGATAAAATTTGAAGACAGCCATTCAGAAAACACATCTACATGTTGTAGAGAACGTACTGATAAAATTTATCTTAAATACGCATACATTTTCATACAGAAATAACAATGTAACCTTGAAATAAAGAGATACCATTTCCGATCACTTGAAAGCGGAAATAATTTTCCTCTGCTACGATAAAAAAAGAAATGAAAATCCACCACCGAGAGAGTAGAATTAATGTTTTTACTTCTGATTAAATACTGTTTATAATGTTATATATAATACGACCTATTTATTTCACAGTACAGCATTTTATTTCCTATTGGTTTTCGAGTAGCTATTTGATTAAAAAAAAAAAGACTTTAGCACGCTTACTTGTATACGCTCATATGAGCTAAGAAATGAAAATCTCATAATTTACCTTTAAAATCAATGCAACGTTATCAAATTTGAAATTAATTGCGCATTCTTCTTTCATAGTAAGAATGTGCTTGCATCTATCACCATGTGTGTTGGAGCTTTACAAATCAAACCATTTTGATTTTGATTTTGAGTTATTTTGACAAGTAAAAAGTTTTTCAGGGTGAAAATGTACACCTCACAGCGATTTCTTTAAAACATTTTAATTAAAAATTAAACTAAAATTTGACGTTTTTCTCCGGTGATTTTTGAAAATATGCAGTAAAAAATAACTTGCAACTTAAAATTTAAAGAAATATTTTTTAAAGCAATACCAGCTTTTTTTTACTGTTTAAATCCCCCCTCCCTTTTTTCAATGAATTTGAAAAATATTTTATGCATAGTTTTCAACAATGTATTTTATAAAATAAAAATATTGGGGCTGAAAGATCACGTTACCCTTCTTGTAAAAATTGGTTTAAATTAATATGTTATCTACCACATTGTTAAAAAAATAAAATTTAAAAAAAATGAAGTTAATTTTTTATTACAAACTAAACCTAGAAAACTAATTTTCAGCATGACTGCATGAAATGATATGTTCTAGGAAAATAAGTGCTATAAAAAGTTCTCTACAAACTTTTAAAATATCTATTTTATGAATTCAAAAATTCGGTATTACTTAAGACAGTATGATTTTTGTATGCAGACTGTAACGGTTTAAAAATTAGATGTTGGACCCGATTCTAATTTGAATTAATATTCTGATGAATTACTAATTTTATTTTTTTACAAACCCTCGGTTTTTATGAGTCATTGCTATAACATGTATTGTGATAATTGAACGCTCGTTTTTTATTTAAATCTCGTACAATTCCGCACTCTTTGACAGAATCAAACAAAACTTGATACGCACGTTCTTTCGTGACAAGGAATAAATCAGCTATTAAAAAATATCTACGATCCCGAGAGAAGGTGAAATGGTAGAATGATTTTACGTTTTCCGTCGGAGTTTTAAACATCTCATTGCACAAAATTTTTCTTCATCTTAAAATTCAAAAAATTAGTTTTTAGAGGATTTTTGTTTCTGTGCACTATTCCTCTAATTTTAATAAATTTAAAAAAATTAATGTAATTTATAAATATGTCCTTATTCCCATTAAAATATCTAGTCTATCATTGTGTTCCTGCGAAATGATAAAACGAAAATGAAGTCGTCCCGACCATCACAAGAAAAGTTCCCCGCCACCACAATGACCCTTTTCTAAATATTGCATAAATTATTTTGTGGCAAGACTTCGTCTGTTAAGAAAGCAATGCAAGAGCACTTTTAAGAGCAATGCACTTTTCTCAATGAACTTCCATATCATACAGGAAGAAGCATATTTAATCCGCTAACTTTCATTGCGACTTTATATCTCTGGTGAAATAGAGTTTCGAATTTGAAATCATCCAGTTTCTAAGGCGAGATATTTTTTACCAAGCCCCCTGCAGCTAAAGAAATTATAGATTCGCACATAATTTAGAAAGGCATTCTTAATATTAAATTGCACAAATCTAAATAAAAGTATTTTTTCCCATTGAGGATCAGCATTTCAAATGGATAATCACTGGGAGACGAAGATAAACAGATAATTAAAACTATGTTGGAATGACATTTAAAAATCAAGATAGGATCTATTTTATGTTACAGTCGAATGAGGAAAAAGGGATAAATATAACATTTTGATTGCAACATTTGTGCAGGTGAACCGCTTTTATTCAACAGATATTTTTATTTCTCAATATTTGTCCTTCAGACATTTTTATTACACTCTTAAAATAACACATGCCTTTAAAAGAGATTGCTTTCATATTACGCATAGATCAACACTAGGAAATTAATTAAGAGAAACGTAAAGTATAATTTTATATAGAATGGTTAAATGGCCAAGATTTGGTTCGGTTTTAAACAATAAAGCTAGGTTATTATACAAAAAAGAATTTTTCCGCTTTTGCCGGACAAATTGCTGTTTACATTTACGAATAATTAATTATTCCTGAAAAGGAAAGACTAAAAATGGTAGAGACTAAATTTTTATATTCGTACTCAAAATGGTTTTGTTATGATAATTTCCTAATCATTATCAGAAACCTATGATTTCAAATTATTAAGTTTTAAAGTTAATTATTATAGAATCTTTCAATGAATATCAAACTATCGAACTCAATCATCTTATGAAAAAAGGAATGTACACTATATTTTTCTGCCTTTTCCACAAAGCTCCATTGGCTAATTACTTTACTTTTTATGATTGTCGATAAAAAAAAATAGTTATAGGATTGAATGATTTTATATATAGAATCATTAATGTACAGTTAGTCCTTGATAAATGCCGTTAATACATCGCGACAAGAACAGGAATACTGTGTTCAGCAAAATTACTTGTGGCAAAAACGCGTTGGATATACTTTAAATTCAGAAAGTATAATTTAAACACGCCTAAATACTGCTGTAATTAAAAGGAGGAAATAGAACAAACGCCAATTGAACAGGACTTTTATCAATAGATGCATTCAATTTTTTTCAAAAGAGGTTATGGCTTTTTCTTTGAAACAATAACTTAACCCTTAAAAATTGTGTAAGAGATAGCATAGTTTTTTTCAATCCATATAATAAAGTATCCTCTTTCTTGATTTGGGTCAATTTCTATTGCAAAATCACACGTACGTCTTTTTTAAACAATTTATCTTTATTGCACTGCTTGCATTATCGGATAGTATTACAAGATCATTCAATTCTTCGTTTGTCATTTTTCGATCATCATTTTCATTTAATATTTTTTCTTTTTTACATCCGAAAATCTTTTGCAGTTATTACTTCTTGGAATAGAATTATTTCTTTGACATCATTTTCAGTAGACGAACATTCTTTAATATCGTTGACAAGTGTTGGAATATCCATGTCATTGCTCTTCAGCGCATATAATATGAATGAAATTCTTAACTTGAGCAAATTAAATGGAACAAAGGCAACAAGCATGCGCAAAATCGCATTCTGCAATCCACGCGTGGCAAGGATTTAATTTTTAAATGACTTTTAAGTTAAATACAGTAAAATAGACAATTTATCCAGAAAGGATAAATTATTGACAAGATTTGTACAGGGTGAAAAAAAGGAGTTAAAAAAACCTGTATTCTCAAAGATCACAACATGACATACTTTAGTTTTAATTTGCCTATGCTTTCAAATTTTAATATAGCAGCGATTGCATGTGTACAAAGAAAAAGCACTCAAAATCGTCGCAGCACATGTGCATATATTTTGCAATTACAAAAAACAATGAAATCCTTTAAGAATAGTTTTAAGTTTATTGAAATTAGAAGAAAAATTGTACTGAAAAAAAAATGAGCGTTAATGAGAAGTTAATTTCTTTTATTTTAATCTGATGGAAAAAATTATTTGTGCAATGTTATGTTCTGATATTATAGAAGAAAATTTCGATTTTTTAATAATATTTTTAAAAAAATTTCGTAATGAGCACTTATTACGAAAACGAAGTCACAAGGTGTCAATTTTGGTAGTTTCAGGTTTAGTGATCTTTGCAATTTTTTTCATCATGCACGTCCCGATTTATAAATAGTATGTCGGTTTATAAACATTACATTAAAATTAATTGTCTCATTCATATTATAAAATATTCACAATTACAAATCTCAGAAACGTACAAGAATTTTTTTATTGCAATATTTTTTCGTCAAAATTGTTACCAAACAATTTGTTTGCGAATAGCGATTACCCTTATTATACAAAAAGAAAAGGCTGGAAATAATTTTTCAAAAATCTGAAATTGGTGTAATAGTTTATTTGCTTTACAAATTTAATAATAATAAATTGATACATTATGACCACAAGATTTAAGCAACAGCGCTGTGTTTCCTTCCTTCTGAAAGAAAATTTCATCATTGATTACTCATGCTCGAAGGTTGCGTTAATTTCTTGCAACTTCATATCAGCCAAAACACGATCAGTACTAGTGACAAAATAATTTCTAGAACTGAAAAACTCTAGTTTCAGAATTGAAGTTCAAATGGAGGATGACAAAGTATTAGATTGGTGTGGTTTGGTTTAATTATATTCAAGTCCCATTTTAAAACAACATATAAATTATTCAAGGATGGATTTCGTTCTCTTTAGCTGCTGTCGGAAGGAGAAGAGCACTTAGGTTGGCATTTATTTTTTCAAACTTCCTCACCATACCGGTGAGCGGGTATTTGAACAGAATGAATTTAATTTGCATCAAATCTGCTTACATGTCGGTTCTCTGATAGAAGCGGATTTAGAATCCGGAACTCTTCTATCGTGAAACCGAAACTTTTCCCACCAAGCCACCGCGGTCCACATTAAAGTAAGAAAGTTAATTTCAAAAGTTATGGACAGTATGTTTTCCATACGGCAAACCAACAGACAGTAGGAATAATTCTTATAAAAAATTTAACTCAAAAACATTTTTATATAAATTAATTTACTTGCTGTTTACTTTTAGGTAGATTCCTAAAGGAAGGCTACCTATTACAATGGTTCTAATAACAGGACTTCGGGAAAATTTCTTCATTGATCATGGTTTTTAGAATCCGAAACCCCCCTTCGTTTAAGCGTTATATATATAATATGCTATAATGCTTTGGCCATGTTATCTTGTAAACAGGATATCTAGAGTAATTTTGTTTAGATTTTAACTGGCTTGGAATATGTTGCTAGAAATGTAAAAAATATCGGACGAATATGTAAAAGGGCTATCCAGCTCGAAGGTGGCGATTGTGGGGAGTCGAAATTTCCATTTCGCTATAACTTACTTAAAATTGATAGAATATTGAAATAAATCCAGTTAACCAAATTAGCGCCTCATTAGGACAAACAGCTTAGTATTTAAAGTTTTTCGATAACTGTAATATCTTAGAAGTTATTGGGGGTGGAGGAGTGATATTTAAGTCCTAATGCTGAATGTTTCTCAATCATCAACAGTTTATGTCGTCAGCTTATAACTCGGATGAAAAGGAATCTATCTTTGCTTTTCAGCTTGCCGAGAGGAATTTTTTAAATATATACTTGTCTTAAATGTCTTAATATAATATCGCTAGGAAAATAATGCTATTTAAAAAAATTAAAAATTATCGAAAAAAAATGCAGTTTAATTTATCGCTATTCCAGATTATGTTTTTAATAAAGAACACTTTAAATATATTTGCATTGATACCAAAAATATACATTTAGCTCTTAATTTACTCACCTCCTTAAAAACTGCACAAAAAACGAATAAATTAAATTTCGCTTATAAAAAAAAATCCCGATGGCGAATTCCTTTCGAGCATTTATAGAAACAGATAAAATATGAAAGATCCAAAACAAAAAAAAATAAGAGAAAAAGTAGAAGCGCGGAGTATATAATGCACGCGGGAAAGCGATCGTAAAAGAACCAAGAAATAAATGTACTCACTTCTATGACGTTCTCGACATAAAGTGCGGGGGAATGAATGATCACGCCGATCAAATCCTACTGCGATCTTATCACCATCTGTGACGAGTTGTTGCTGCGTGTCCTTCCAACGTATGAGGAACCGATACGTAGAGATAAGATTGACGGAAAAGGATTTTTTATTATTTCCGGGAGAGTCAAGTTACTTTGAATAAACATTCCCATACTATGTATAACGTAAAGAAAAATAGATTATCGAAAGCAAGGGGGGAAAAAAAGCACATGTTATTGTCATCTATTCCTCAAGGATAAAAAGACCAAATGCCTTAGATAAGCAAGGCAATCCTGGCTTATCAGTTCGTTGTCATGAATTTGTCCTTAATGAGTTAACAAGTTGTAGATGAGTTAATCGTCCGTAATTACTTCCTCTTTTATTTATGAAAGTTGAGCCTGAAAAGGCTTTTAAACTTTTTCTACAAACTGAATACGATCACCTTTATACGATGACTAGAAACGAATAAATCTAAGAAGGGGGGGGGGGTATATGAATGTTTTTACTGATGCACTTAATTTAACGCTTCGTTAATTAATGAAACTGAAAAATATTAGGAATACTCTGGATAAGATTCACCAAAAACTTTATTCACTCAGAGGTTTAGTTATATTAATGTCTCGTTTTAAAGCAACACTAGGACTATTTTAGGACGGCTCTAGTAATTTTAAACCGTGGTTAAAAGACGAGGACGACACCTGAGCGCTGGCACTCCCCCCCCCTCTCCAAGCTTCCACACCACACCAGCGAGAGGATATTTGGCTCCGACAGATTTAATGTGCACCAGACTCGCTTACACGACAGTTCTTCGGTGGAATCGGATCACGAACCTGAAGTCCTCCGGTTCCGAAGCCGAAACCTTACCTCCAGACCACCTTTGCCCTATTCGCTCAGAGGAAAGATGTAAAAGAACTCACTAAACAGGTGTCAAAACAAAGTCTAATTGAGTGCGCAAATAGGCAAAATTTCAGTCCCTTTAGAAGATATGGTCATCACTTTCCATAGTTTTATCTCATAAAGATAATTTTTGAAATTTATTAAAATTCAAGAATTTTTTTTAATGAAATTAATTTTATTTTTGTACAATGCTTTATTTTTTAAAAATTTTAGATTTAATTCATAATTGGTAATAATTTTTAATGTTATGATGAAATTCAAACTCACCCTTCAAAACATCCAATAGAGTTAAAATTAAAAAATCGCTTATTTTAGACATTAATTCCCAATTATTCAATTCAACAGATTTTTAGTTCCGTTTTTATTTCTTAGTATATGCAGTTTCTGATAATCACATCTTATAATTTGTTATGACATATTTAATTTAATTCATGTTTTTCCGGTTTTGTCAAATAACAAGGTGAATTAAAAAAAAAAAAAACATATATTCAGCATTAATATTTAACAATCTAAAAAGTCAGTTTGAATGAACAAGATAGACCATAAAGGCGGCTAGTAATTAATAATTCTCTATAATCACCCATAACAATTGATTAGAAGTTTGAAAATGATTTTCGCCTTTTGGTAGCAACTAAATATTTGATATTATAAATATGATATATTTGATAAAATATTTATTTATTAGATCTATTTGATAAAATAAATATCTAAATATTTCAAAACTTTTGTAAAAAATTGATATTAAATATTTAGTGTACATAAGCTACTTTTTTTGCGCTTCTGTACCTTATGAAGTGTATATGGTCTGCTCGAGTCATCACATAGCGACTCGGAGACATGGAGGCCTTTTTGTTCGGCTAACAGTATGCAAACGAAATGTTCTCTACATTTCTTTTAAATAATAATTATTTGTTAATTCCTCCAAAAAAGGAAATTGGAAAAAGCAAACTGTTATAAAACAACTGATCCTCGTAAATTAATATCGCTGAAACGAACTACTGAGAGACGAAGACTCATATTCTGTAACAAAATATTACCTATGCAGAGAGTTTAAAATCGAAATTGGAAAGTAACCAAAAAATGTTAATTTTTTTTTTTTTTTTAGAACAAGTCTGCCACGAAGAGTTTCTTTAAAATACCGAATACCAACAATAAAAGTATTCACATTAGGGCTGTTAATTTAAATTACACTTAAAGAGCCTTAAAATATGTTGAAATAGAAGTTGAAAATAAAATAATACACCTTTGTGTTGAAAATCGTATTGTCATTATTACAAAGCATATATGGCATGTCTGATATCAAAAAATTATTTCAATCAAGCAAAAATGAACTCATTTTTTTCTTATATGAGCAGAAATGATTTGTTATTCTTTAGATGGACGGAATTGCAAACGCAAATTCACTTGTTTCTAAATACCTGGTGTTTACGAAAGTATTGAAATTTAACTTCAAATATCATAAAAAAAAATCGCCAAAAACTTTATTTTCTTAATCATTTTTTAAAAGTTTGAATGGAAAATAAGATCCAATACAATCAAATGAAAAATAAATTTACTGTCCTCTTTTAAATTTACGCTCATAGAAAATGAATATAAATTTTCATTTTTAATTATTTTTTGTGCTAATAACTTAAATATTTATCAGTGTTTAATACTTTAAGGTTTTGATTGTCTAATATATAATTTCGTGTAATTTTGTGATACAAATTAAGATAGAGAATGAATTAATTAAATTTCGAACAATAATATTTTATTAAAATGTCATTTTATTCAAAAATCTGTTGGTTTAAATCGTCAATAAAATGTAAGAGACACTTGAGTACACAGACATATACTTTAAATTATTTAAATAATTGTTTTATTTATTTATTTTTATTTAATCATTGCAAACGATTTATTCATTTTATGTAAATTTATACATTTATGAATGGCATCATTAGAAAAATTGAATATTTATATTCAGCGATCTTATTTCTACTGAACATTTTATATAGGCATCATTAGAATAAAATAAAGAATTTAGGTTTGAAAATTTGAGATTTACGATATAATGAGAAAATTCGGCTCTGCTTTGACTTTCATTGCATCGCCTCCAGTCATTTTTAGTATTAAATTATTTCGACATTCCTATTTTGCCAAGTCATTTCAACATTGCTTTATTTCTTTGTTGTTGAGAAAAGAATGTTGCTACAGCGATGCAACACTGTGAATGTGCGTCAATGATGAAATGTTTTTGCTATGCATATTGAGGGCATTTTGTTTATTATCATTTGTTAAACATGGGAATAAAAAAGTTTCATTTCAAAAATAAATCACTTTTAACTGAACTACGTTTTAAGAATAATTATATGCCAAATACATTAAAAGTTTTTTTTTTTTTTTTTTTTTAAGTTTAAGTATCAATATGTTTTAATTATCTAAACCTCTGTAGAAATCATGGATGTCATAAATAAAACAGGAAAGCAGTAGTTATTTTCTTTCTAGATTTCTTTTAATAATTACTTTATACACAATAAAACCAGCTTCGCTGTCTATATTGTAATAAATTCGAAAGGCATATTTTATTTTATAAACTAAAAATATTAAATGTCCATTGGCCAGAAAAAAAAACTCAATAAAATATCGAAAACAAAAATAATTTACCTCCATTATGGTCCTTATTCCTTTTTATCAGTTATCAAATACAGAATGGCTATATTTTCTGCAATAGAAAAGAAGTATTTTAGATTTAGAAACTGTCTCACGGAGAACAAACGTTAACTTTTAAAATCCAGATAAGATCAGAGGCACATACCGAAATCAATAAAACTGCAGTGAAATTTAAGCTAAGTTAGTAACTATGATGATAATATAACCATGAAATATATTAAACAAATCAACAATTCAATGCCTAGAATTAGAATTTTTTAAAAATATCTTCTTTTTTTAATATGCTTCTTCACTTCAATCAGAATCCTTCGTAGATACTTTTAGCATACGATTTTTTATCTTAAAGCAGCGTTCGCACGAGTCAAAATATTGCGCGCAATGGAAGGCCACTCCTACCTCAGGAACATCACGTGACCTTAACGGGACAATGGCAATTGATTGTTTCTTCGGGACAACTATTTGCCACTGTCCCATTGTGGTCACGTGATTTTCCTGAAGCAGAAGTGACCTATTGCGCCCGATAGTTGGTCTCGTTTGAACGCTGCTTTAGATTGCAAATTATGTTGCTATTGCTTTTATCACGTGATTTGATTCCTTTTCACATCGGCGATTTCTGATTTTAGAATCTGGTTTGAAATATACTTATTCAAGGAATAAACATATTTCAAATCGATGCATCATAGCGAAATCGGTCCAAAATGTGATTATTATTTTAAATGATGATTTCTGACATCAAATAATGACTTATTTAATCTATACTAATTGAATAAAACTATCCAGTCTCGCCATTTTCTTGATATTCATAGATTCTACAATTGCTTTCAGGTATTTCAATAATGATTACTAATATTTTGTTTATTTGGAATTCCCATTTCTAATTTATTTAATTCAGAATTTACAAGCGTTAATATTGCTGTACAAAATGCAAAGTATATACAGATCTGTTTGAAGTAATCGCTCAGTAATCCGGTACTGCACTAGTCGGGCCCTTCTTATGGTCCGTCGTTTTCAAAAAAGCTGGTGAATTTAGTTTAATTATATTAGCGCCTTTTTTGAAATATCATTATGGCTAATATGAAGCGGACCTCTTCAATATGAAACATGATCAGATGATGAAGATGACACCTGAGGCGGAACCTTTTCTCAAAATACACCAACTAGTCCACATTACACTAATGGGAGGGCATTAAGATTATACGGCACATTTTTCTTGGACCGCGGATACGACGGTTCTTCGATAAAATCGGGTTTTCGAAGCTGGAAATTTCCATCGCCGAAGCAGATATCTTACCACCAGGCCACTGGGGCCTAAGAAAGAGAGTATGAATGTTAAAAGAAAGTCAAGCCCCAGATATCAACGTCAGTAACGTTGGAATGGCATGAATGATTGGCTTTTGAATGAAGATGCTTAGTAATATTTGTTATTTTGTATTATTTGATAAATAATTGGTAATTTTTCTTGTATTATTTGATAAATAATTGGTAATTTTTTTTGTATTATTTGATAAATGATTGGTAATTTTTTTGTATCATTTGATAAATGTTGTAATATTTGTTCAACAAACTTTAGTTTTGCTGTCGAAATGCATTTTGAAAATAGACTACTAATTTAAAGCTTTCATTAATCCGGTATTCTTCTGATTTATTATTTGCCCAGTAACTGAGTGTCTACTGTATTGCAATATTAGTAATAATTCAACGAAACCGGTATGTCCGGAACAAAAAAGGACCTAGTTCACAGCTGATTTGTAGGACGTCGAGACAAATTTCGTTTGGCAAAATAATAATTTATTGCCTTTTGCTATTCATTATATTACAGAAATTGACATAAAATTGAGTTAAGGAATGTATAAAAATATTAAATTATAAATTATTTTCGTGAAGTTAACATTTCGGTAGTAAAAATAATTGTTAATCAATCAGAAAAACAGAAATGGTTGCTTCATAACTTTATAAAATATAATTTGATATACGAATTACTAAATTATGAGATTCTTGTTTCATTTTTTTACTTGTTTTGTACCAGCATTGACAATTATCATTATAATTATGGCTTTCTTATATAATTCGATAAATCGTAGATAAAATATCTATGATGGTAAATAGTTTTTGACTATTACTTAAAATCAAGTTTTAATATTTTTAATCTTGAGAAAGATTTTTCCGTCTTTCTCAGGTTCAGTGATAATTGTTAACCCCAATAAAATTAAGAGCGGTAACAATGTTAAATATATTTGAAATAAATTATTTTTAAATAAATGTTATAATATCGTGATCTTGGAAAACAAAACTTGATGATGAATTTTGATTTCATTAAATAAATTAATGAAATCAACATGATCTTGAAAATATAATCATGCCGTTGCAATATTTGAGAATATCATCTTCAATAAGTTTGAGAATATTATCCGAATTATATTAAAAAGGCCTTATGCCCGTGATAAATTCGACTCATTTCTGAAAAAAATTTTAATAATAAATTAAAATAATATTTTTTTTATTTTTTTTATTTTAAATTATTTTATTTATTATTTTAAATTATTTTTAAAAAATATTTTTTAATAAATTAAAATAAATTAAAAATTTTCTTTCCCCCCCATGATAAAATGTGTGAAACCTCGAAAAAGGCCATAAATGCTTATTTAAGATCCACACTTTAACGGTTTTCATTTTTAATTTCTGGCACATGAATTTGTATTTTCTAGTATAGTGAAAAAAAAAACAATCCATTTTTGACCGGCAGCCAGTCAACCCATTGCCGGATCTCATTCAAAATGTGATGCATGTCTGAATTTAATAAGCTAAAATTGTGTATCAAGTTTTACTTATGTATGTAACTCTTGAAGTTTTCTAACTGTCACGTTCGTTTGCACTAGCATAGGGGGAAAAAAAAAAAAATGCAATCCTTCTGTCAATGGATTTTGCTCAAAACTTGATAGAAGTCTACGAATTCGGTGTAAACACTATATACCGAATTTCATCCACCTTGTTCAAAATGTCTTTGAGTTCTCGTGTTTATACAGACAAATACAATTCAAAAATGTGTTTTTTCGGACTCGGAGTGGTCTATATGTGGATATTCATCAAAATCTTGAACTAGATTGCATTATGTTCTTCGTATATGAAAGCAAAGACATTTTTCTTTTGCAAAATGAGTGAAAGTAACTAGTCCTTGAATATTCGCATTAAAAATCTGATGTCTAACAAAATTATACAACGCCAGGAGGAGGATGATAAGTAGCTATAGATAATCCTTGAGCCAGAGGTACAATGGTATCAAAACATTAGCACTTTTATATCAAGGTGTGAGTGTGTGTGTGCGCGCGTAATACTGTGAGAGGTTGGAAAAATAAAACCATGCTCTGAGCACTTCTTACCTTCGCAACTGAGTAGCATTATTATACTCTTCAAAAATATGAATTTACTCATAAAAGCAAGATTATGTAATCAAACATGTATTCTCAAAGACACATTAATAGATTTAATTTTTAGATTAGACATTCAATTTCTGGATATATTAAAATAAACTTTCGTTTTATCCTTAAATAATTGACTCTAATTGAATCAGAGCTTAGATATATTTCCCGATACATAAAATGTTTATTAAAGCCATAAATAAACAGTAAAACATTGAAATATGAATTCAAATCCAATACTCACAGCTTATGGAAAAGCAAATAACTTTTATAATTGCTAAATCTAGCCACAGATTCAGATTCGTTATATTTTTTTTTTCTCCGCGGTCTCAGTAGACTTATAATTCAATGTCTTTTAGATCTTAACTTCTTGCTCAAGCTGCAAATTTGCTTTCATCAATTATGATCGAACTAATAAATTATAACATTTTCTATCCAGATTCTTTGAACTTTAAATGAAGTAAATAATTAAATAATATCAGTTATATCAAAACCGAAATGTTCATTAATCTATCCTTAACAACGATTTTATTTAATCTCCTATAATCGATGCAAACTCAAGGGGTTCCATTTTTCTTTCTGACGATCTGACGATTACCACTGGGCTACTGTATTCTGAAGAACATGGTTCAAGTAGCTGATGGCTTGTTCCAACCAATCAGCTACTTGAGTTTGGATAATGTTTTTCTCTGAAAACGGTAATCTACGAGACTGATGAGATATAGGTTCATTAGTTTTTACCAAAATGTTTAATTCAACACCTGTTGTTTTAGCTTTATGTGGTATGCAATTTAAATTTGATTTTCGTATTCTATCTTTTAAAAATATTTGGAACGTCAGGTTCAGTGTTTAGTTCAACTTCGTCGGGGGTTACATCAATTGATAGGACGGACAATGTGTTAATTTCCTCTATACGTTGAAGTTTTTCGTTAATTATGATTCCATTTTCATTAATTACCATTTCAACTTGTGTCAGTACATTCATACCAATAATCACATCATAAGACATAACATTATTTTCTACAACACATATATCTGTATTACACTTAAAATCATCAATTTGAATATTCCCCTTAAAATAGCCTAACGGGTTTACTTTGCATTTACCAATTCCATTTAAAGAGAGATTCAATGGGTACAATTCACACACATTTAATTTATCAAACGCTGATTTACGAAGCAATGTCACTTGGCTTCCAGTATCGATTAGAGAATTAACGCTTATATTTTCAATCATTATTTTATTATCAAGCCTTGGTTTGAAATTAACTTCCAAGGTAACTACTTTTGGTTTAGGAATTACTTTAACACATTCTGAAGCTTTATGGCCGAAGGCTCCGCATCCAAAATATTTAAATCCTTTGTCCTTGTGTACACAAAATCGTGAGATATGATTTGGGTCTCTGCAATTAAAACAAATTTTATTCTTACGATTTTCAAAATTATTATATTTCATTCTTTCAGCTCCACCACTAAATTTTATTTTATTTGCACTTTCGTTTTTAGAATTAAATCTATCACCATACTCTTGTTTTGGTTTTAATTTATCATAAGTATTAAATCTAGAATTAAAATCATATCTTGTTTTGGTTTTGTCGAAAGTCCTTTTACTTTTTTCATAATCACTCTTTATTACTTCAAAAATTTTAAGTTTTTCTTTAAATTCAGATAAATACTTATATCCGTACAAAATTGTTTTGTTCTCTCACCTCTCATTTATATCTTTAATCACATAATGCATTAAAGCGGCATCTTCTATTTTCCCAGAGCTGCATAGCTCTTTCATTTTTAAAAAGTATTCTGGAGCGGATTCAGAATCTTTTAATAATTAATTATTTTGCTCTCAGAGTTCATGCAAGTTAGCTGAATTAATCTCAAAAGAAAATTTATCAATTAATACTTGTTTCAAATTTTGCCATGAATTAATTTCTGGTTCCAGTGCGGCTGTCACACCGAGAGACCTTTTAGCGAAAATAAATTTTTGCAGGTTTGACAGACTAAGCAATTGGGAAATGTTTTCAAAGTGATTTATCCAAGTATTTATATTTTCATGCGGTTCTGCATTTTATTTAGATATGGTTACTTTCGATGAATAATTTATACCAATATTTTGAGTGACAGAGCTTCTATTGCTTCTATAATCATTATCAAATTGCATATCATAAATCTTATTTATGTCACATTGCATGGAGGAATCATTTTTATTTATACACTCACAGAGCACGGATGAATCACTTTTGCTATTTTTTTTTTCTTCGCAGTTATTAGCTGTAGACTGTTCATCGATGTCTGAGTCATCAGACATCAAATCTGCGCGAGAGTTCTCTGCTAATGCCAATGACATGGGGGGTTGTTGGGAAGCGCCTAGACTCTGTGGCCTTTAATCTTCCGCTCGACTGAAATGATGAATGAGTGACAGACAACTTATGTTGAGCATAAATATTGGGCATAATTAACAATTTAAGGAATTATAAAAAAAACTTAGATCAGTTTTAGATGTAATTGTAAATTAACTTGACTGAGTTTGGAAAAAAAAAAAAAAAAGAGTTATCTGCTAACGATTCAAGGTCGCAAAGAAAGGAAAGAATTCTTTTGGATAATTCCGGCTTCAAACCATCAAATGGAATATTTAATATATTACAAATCGTAATGATTTCCTTCAGCGAAAATGAATCAATCACGCTTTGTAACTTCTTTTCAAATTCGTTACTATTGGTTGAACAATCAAAACCAATAAATTCTCGTATCCTCTTTCGATTTGAATGTGATCTCCAACAGAGTCAAAAAAGAAATCTTTGCATTTTTTTTTTTTTTTTTTTTTTTTTTTTTTTTTGCAATTCCTCAATGCAGTGCTTATTTTTTGAATATCGTTTAAGGTAAGTGATCTTATAAGAAAATAAATGCTACATACCTTTTCTAAAAATTGGTTGATGGAAACTGGCGTATCCACAGGAATTTTGATCTAATTTCGTTTCATCCCACTTCTGAAAATTGTGGGGGTGTGATGGTCAAGCAATAACAAGTCCAGATGATATTTTTTGGAGGTGGAAATGTGCACTCCAAAGAAAAATTTAAAAAAAAATTTTAATTAAATTTTTTTTAATTAAAAATTAAATTGAATGTTGGAGTTT
Source organism: Argiope bruennichi (assembly GCF_947563725.1). NCBI lineage: Eukaryota > Metazoa > Arthropoda > Arachnida > Araneae > Araneidae > Argiope > Argiope bruennichi. The sequence goes on from NC_079154.1 coordinate 68,257,485, forward strand.
TTACGCACGGAATTCTAAAAATATTGTTGCACAAAAACAGATGTCAAATATAATAATAGTAATCATAATGCAGTACAGTAACAAATTTTGAAGCTCATTAAGTTTTCAAAAGACTTGTCCTCTAAGACGATATATGTTGTTGTTCGGCAACAAGCTGTACTGTTGTAGTGTATGGTGTGGAGTATAGTGTTGTACTATTTATCTAGTGTGTCCTTTTTTTTTACAAAATTTTCTGAAAAAAAAAAAAAGTTGTAACAATTTTTATGTTTACGATCCACTTCTAATACAAAAATGACGCATTTGTACACTTGATCCATTCTTAAAGTTTCAAGATTTTAACACATCAGAAGGAAGCTTCAAGGTATAAATAGTCAGGTCGGAGCGGTAACTGTAAATGAACGGCTCTACGGTGACACCCAGGGGGGCCTGGTGGTAAGGTCACGGCTTCGGAACCGGGTTCGTGGTTCGTGACCCGATTCCACCGAAGAACCGTCGTGTAAAGGGGTCTGTTGCACGTTAAATCCGTCATGACCAAACGTCCTCCTGCTGGTGTGGAGAGGAGGGCGCCAGCTCAGGTGTCGTCCTCGTCATCTGACTGCGATTGAAAATTGCGAGGTCCGTCCCAAAGTAGCCCTAGTGTTGCTTTAAAACGGGACGTTAATATAACCAAACCAACGGTGACACCCTTCCCCCCTTATTCTGCTACAGCAGAATCCGTTTTTGGGTCCTTCTGCTGTCATGTTCTGGAGCAAATCCTCCCCCCCCAAAAAAAATCTAGATTGTATTGCATTAATTTTTTAAAGAGTTAAAAGTATCTTTATAGACAGGTGCCTTTAAAAAGAGATTATCAATGTAAGCAAGTAATGAGCAAATATGGAATTCGATGGAACTAAAGAATGTTTTGTTACACTTATTCTATTCATATGAAGGTTTCGCTGCATATGACAAAAATGCAGCGAACTCAAACTTTGCGGTATCAAAGTTTCAAGAAATTTGATATCGCAGAAGTGATGTAGATATATAAATTAATTGAGATATTGAACACACGATATCTCAATTTCAGTTTTTGGATAACAGACTTGAATTAAATTAATGTAAAGTGCATGGGACATATAGCAACAAAGGATTGTTTGACAAAAAGTTACAGCTAATGGATGTCAAAATACTTAATGAGTTTAGTTTAGTTAGATTAACGTCCAGTTTTAAAGCAACACTAGGGCTATTTTGGGACGGGCCTCATAATTTTGAACTGCTGTCAGATGATGAGGACGACACCTGGTTTAGGTGTTAGGGACATCTGATTAGGTGTTTGAAGGTAGGGGGGGGGGATGACCTGAACCCTCTGGTTCCGAAACCGAAACCTTACCACCAGGCCACAACGATCCCAAAATACTTAATGAAGGTAGTTAGATGATTTTTGTTAGAATGAGCTTGAGACAGAAGAAAAGTAAAAGAAATATTGGATTGAATTACTATGAGCTGCTATTTTTTCTTGAGCACAAATTTACAATCTGAATATTTTGAGCATTCCAATAGGATGTGCGAAATTGAATAATGGACATAATATTTTAATGAATTATGCCCATTAGCCAATCATCCATTTTGAAGATTAAATTATGAGATGCTGCCACATTGTATAGAATAATCTTACATTTTTTTCTTTAGTTTTAACAATTAGTAAATATTATTCCTCCGTATCTGTTGTTGTTTTCTATTTTTGAACTTTTGATGTTAAAACATCCTCAAACCATATTTCATCAGTTTATCATTTTTTTAAAATCTCATCTTTATATGCATATCGATATTATCTTTAAAAAGATGTCAGTGATAATAACAAAAACTATCATAAAATCTTATCAAACAAGCTGAAACCGATTTTTGTTTACAAAGGAAAAAAACATATCAAAGGGATATTCAAAACAGATGGTAGAGATAAAGTTATTTTAATTCTCCGAAATGCTGCCATTTTTATATCTGATAAATATTATTTGTAAATCTTTCAAGAGGCAGCTCTCAGATGTCGATAACTTTTATTGACGGAAATGTAGCTTTCTTATCTTTTGTTTGTTTTCATTTTAGAACTAATTCACTTCTCAGGGCTTTTCTCATGGCACTCATTCCTGCTGATTGTGCATAAGTTGCTGACAATGGCTTTTAGAACATTCTTCACCTCATTGTCAGCCACTCATCTTTTCATCTTCCAGGTTTTTAGCAATGGAAACACTGACAAGACTCTTCGAATCTCGATCTTTCTGGATCTTATTATCAGCTTTCTGTTTCACGAGTCGTCTCGAAAGATCTTAGGAAACTCTTCACGGGTTTTTCAGTCTCCGAACCGGTTCTAAATCTCGATAAATCCAGTCTTATTATCAATCTCCTGTTTCACAAGCATCTCGATATCTCAATGTAGAAATGTCCCGGTTTTTCATGGTGTTGAGACCAGAATTGAGTCTCGATGATTCTAGATCTTATTATTATCAATTTTTATTTTCGCACACACGTTCATCTAGTCCACGTGTTTCGTGTTCCAATAAAATAACCTTCAATAAATTGACCAGTATGACCTCTAAAGTACTTGTTGGGTAAACATGTATTCAAAATATAATATGGTCAGAGGATCAAGGCTCTACACACTTAAATATTTTGAAACCATTCTATAACTTGATAACTTATAAAGGTAACTGAAATTGTTTGTTGCCGGCGTTACCCCTAGGAAAGGGGTAGCACGTCTTCCCTGTGATCTGGGCGTACCGGTTTCGAGTCCTGGTTCGGGCATGGTTGTTCTTTACCCTGTGTTCTACCTGTGAGGTGTGTGAAAGAGCTCCCCTGTAAAAAGGGGTTGTACAAGCGAAAGTGTGTATGTCATCTTCATATGAGCTAGAAGTCAGACTTCTGCCCTCGGATGCTCTGGGGTCTTTACCCTCAGAAGATACTGCACCCTGGTTTCCGTTGTAACGAGGACACGACATCATCATCATCATCAAATTGCTTTTTAAGATATATTCTGAGCTAGATGATTTAACAATAATTCGATGATCAAATGATTTAAGCTTTAAACAGGTATTACGAATTCTACACCTTAGTATCCAAGCGGCAATTACTGCATGGCATAGCTTAGACTTCGCATCTGGTACTCAAGTTCGAGATCTACTTTTTCAGAAAATTTGTAATGAACACTAGCGTTGATCAGATTGAAATCATTAAGATTCAATCAACTCCGGCCGTGTATCTTGTAAGTTTAGAGAGAATGATGCTGGATCACTTGGTGCCCTTTTCATCTGATGGTAGTTCAAAATTACGAGTTTTGCTCGAAAATGTTCCTTAAGTAGCTACCAAAGGGAATGTTAAGCAAATTAAACCAAATTACTCAAATTAGTTCTCACGTTTGGTCTATTTTGATGCTACATAAAATCGGTTAGACATGACTTCATAATTTTGCGCCATGGTTGGTTTATTGTAGATTAATTGCATTGGAAACTAGATCTGATTAAGTTGTGCTAAAATTATGAACCATGATTAGATGATAATGATAAAGAAAATTGATCGTGATTCGATTTTCCAGACTGCTTCATCATAATGATGCGAGGACATTAAATCCACAACTCAGATCTATGGAAAAAAATTTCAGAATTGTGGCAAGAAACTGTAGTTACCCGCTTATCCTCTGTATATTGAAGTCTGAGCCGTATTCATCATTAATTAACAGTCAAATTCATCATTGAGTCGCATCTTGCTAACATACATATTTATCACTAAATTTTACTCATCATTAACCAACAGAGAAAATCATCACTAACTTGTAGGCATTGCTTATTAACATCACACAACTGAATTCATCGCTGGCTAATAGATAGGTTCATCACTTAGCCAATGTGAAAGTTCTATTTTGGAAACCCTATTTTATCGAAGATCCTCTGTATAGTGAAGTTGATTTAGAATAAATTTGCTATCGGAAATGAAATAATCATCTGTCAATATGATCTAGGCAGGAAAAGGCTGACGTTATTACTTGATCTCAATCCAAAAAGACATAATTCATCTTAAAATAGCCTGTATGTTGTTTCAAACAACTTCAAAGCAAAAAACCTTGCTCTAACATAACTAAGCTCTTGCTAAACCAACACAGTCCTCACTTTTAACTGTTAGAATTAGGTTACTTATCGGTAAAAATGTGGAAAATCTAAAAAATAAATTCTTTCTAGAATTTTTTCTTTATTACTTTCTCTTATATGTTGTATAGAGAAAATATAGTAATCAACAATCGAAGTTTTGACGAATCTCCACGTTTTAGACCTTCTTGAGCTTGAAAAACATTTTAGTAAATTCTAGCAGTCTGGGACAAAGACAACTCAAAACCGCTTTGAACTAGACGTTTGAAATTCAGTATGCTGTCTTAACACAAAATTTGCAGATATATAAATATCAAATTTTGTGTAAAATCTGTTTAGAGGAAGTTCGTCTGTCCGGTTGCTTTAATGTAATTTAACACGATAACTAAATAAGATTCGGTACACAAATATAACATCTAGAATATAACCTATCAAATTTTGAGCCAATTCCAACAAAGCGTTAATTGTCTGTCGGTCTGTACTTCCACAAATATGTAAACGCTATAATTCAAACACGCAATGGCTTAAATATAACGAATTTGGCACAGGATTTTGTGACTACAATTGCAGTTTTTTTGTTAAATCTTTGTTCCAATCGGCTGAGAAAAATGTGTCGAAAGCGCAAATTCGATTTTCAGGTACTATTAACCTCATGCCAGGGATTAATCGCTAAAAATGACGATAAATTTGGCAAAAATGTTAAATTCAAGCCAAAGGTTAATATTTTGTTACTGTTGTGCGTTCTATAACTATGTGCGTTTTGTAACTATGCAAGACGTTCTCTGGCATGATAAGCTTACTAGAGAGTATGCGAGAAAGTTTTTGGGAGACTACTTCCTTAGTCTTAGATATTAAGATAATATAAAAATAATTTTTGTGTTGTGATTTTTTCCGAAGTTATGACGGAAAAAAGTGAAATATTTCAACTCCTATTTCATTCTGTTTAGAGGGTTAGAGAAAGTCATTTAATAATGCTGTAAATTCTACAAACGCTAAAGAACATGAAAACCAAATTTCGTTCGAATTCGCCAAGGAGCAGGGAAATGTTATAAAATTCAAACACACAAATAAAAAAAATAAATTTTAATTGCTATTATTAACAAAGATTAATGTTTATGTGCATGTTGACGCTCAACAGACTGTTTGATCCGCAGCTGCCAAATTTAGCACAGTCATAATTTGGATAGTAAAAATGTATATACCTAGGAGCGATTTTTAGAAAAATTTAATTAGAATTTTTTATTAATTAAAAATCAAAATGAATTTTATGATTCTTTCTCAATAATTTTCAAAAATATTATTACACAAAAATAAATTTTACACCATTTAAAAACTTAAAAAATCGCCTTTTTAATAATATCAATTAAAAAAACTTTGAACATTTTTTTTTAATGTTGGCTAATTTTTTTAAACATTTCTTTTTGCCTTATTTCCAATTATAGATTCCATAGTTGCTTGAAAATCACACTGTTTTCATTACTACATTAAATTTAATGGTATTTCATCGTTCATTTAATAATGTGATTTTTTTCTTCCATTGTTAAAAGCTAAAGATGAGTTATTTTATTTAATGTTTGTGTAGTTTACAAGAAAATAGAAGAAATTCACTTGAAACTATATTTCGCGAAGATTAGTTGATAGATGAGCCAATCATTTGTGTTTTTAATAGCACTGCGATGTCATAGGACTACTGTCCATTAGAAAACTTCAGGAATTCAATAAACAGAACATATGTGAAATAACTTAAATAATAAGGTTCTAATATCTGACAATACGAAATCATCGAAAGAGTTATGTCTAACGATTTGGAAGGAAATATCCGATATCCACAACTAACCAACTGGTCGCCAAAGGCGAATAGTCCTTATTACTGATGGAGATTTATTTCTGGTCGACTATTATCGGATTGGCAGGACGAAAACGGAAGTGTGTGTGTGTGTGTGTGTGTGTGTGTGTGTGTGTGTGTGTGTGTGTGTGTGTGTGTGTGTGTGTGTGTAGGGGACGGGACAGATAATTTTAATTGATGAATCATCATATAATTTTCTATTGACACAACTACAATGAATTTACATCATATACTCGGTATTTAATATGTTTGAAATGCATTAAACTTTATAACCGGCTTTTAAATTAAAAATTTTAGATTATTTATGAGTAACGAAACGTTGTTTTTTTTAAAATTGTTACCTCTCGACAAATATTTTTTGCAGCAATGTTAATTTCTGAATTAACGAAACGCAAATGCTTTGATTCATGTTAAATGTAAAGTTCCCATTCCTTTATCCCAATATCTTATTCAGTGCAATTTCATCTAAAGTAGTTCATAACTGTATATTACTAAAAAATTTATATACAGTGACGACCACATGTCTGGATACAAGATTAGAACATCTGATTTAATTTATTATTTTTTTATTTAAGTTCAAAAATTAATAACGGACCATAATTAGTTCATATCCATACAAAATAATAAAATATTAATAATATGAAAATACATATATGAGTTTTAACCCTCATATAGATTTAATAAATTTAAATGTTTTATAGTTCAGTTTTGAAAAACATCAGTTTACAATTTCATTTAATTTTGCCGCTTTCTATACTAACGAAATGCCTCTTTAAGATGTACAAAAAGTGGTTAGTAAAATGAAAATTTAATTTGTGAAACTTCCATTCATTTCCCACAAACTTATGTAATGTTTTCTCGCTTTTCTCTTATCTCAGAATCAAAATGAAATGATCATTATGTCGATAAAATTATCTACCAAGGTGTTTCGCTATCATTTGACTGCGTAATATAAGAAAGTATACATTTGATGGAGGGTTCAGATAAACGTAACTTTCAGATGAAGCGTTTATCAAAAGGTTCAAGTCCAAATATCGTGATAAAAGGGTTGACATTAATAAAACGCTTTTCATCACTTAAGCCTAATTTCATGGATTCATACTGTAAAACTTACTCTAGCAGAAAAATATAGAAGTTAGAAAAATATAGAAGGCTAGTTATAGTTATAACTAGCCTTCTTTGACAACCAGCTGGTTTGCTACGATTATTTTTTGTTAATATTTTCAATTAAATGTTTTATGTAGATTGCTCGTAATAGCTATCTCAACAAAGTTTATTTAAACGTAGCATTTTATTAGATATATAATATGTGCTACTACTTTAGAAGCCTTGTGGCGTTCTGCTTATTTTGATATACATTTGTCTAATTTCTTGACATCTTATTTAAAATTAGAGCTTTAATTTTAAACGAGAGTGATTAAATTTCAATTAACACAAAAATTTTCTTGCTGAAGCTAAGCATGTTTATTAAAAATATGAGGACCGAAAATAAAATCGTTTAACATTGAATAAAACAGTATTACAGAATACAAAAGTAAGAATACAGAATATATATATTTTTTTCAATATTTAAGTAATATTTCAGAGGATTACTATATAAAATTTCTCTTATTCAACAAAAATTCAATTTACTACTATAAGAGTGCACTTTACAAACTAGAAGAGCAGCAATATATTTATTAGATATAGAAAGTATAGTAATCGTCAAAAAATTTGAACTCGAAGTTTTAATAAATCTCCACGTTTCAGACCTTCATGAATTCGAAAAACACATTTTTTGGAAAATATCTGTTTGTCCGTCTGTCTATCTGTGATGAAGATAACTCAAAAACGCTTTGAGCTAGACAGTTGAAATTTGGCATACGATTTTTAGACCAAATTTGCAGATCTCTGTCAAATTTTGAATAAAATCCATTCAGAGCAAGTACGTCTGTCCGTCTCTTCAAATATAAGTTAACACGATCATTACAAAGCAAAGAGAGCTAGATAGATAAAATCCAGTACATAGATTTAACGTCTATAATGTAGACATCTGACGAATTTTGAGCTAAATCCAGCTGAGGGTCTGTCTGTCAGGCTGTACTTTCAGGAGCATGTAAACGCGATAATTCAAAAACGCAATGACTAAAATATATCAAATTAGGTGCGGGATTTTGTGACTACACGTGCAGTTTTATGTCAAATCTTTGTTTCAATCGATTGAGAAAAACGTGTCTAAAACAAAAATTGGATTTTCGAATACTATTAACCACATACTAGAGATTAATCGCCAAGTAACTCGCCAAGGATGACACCACAGATTCAGTAAAAATGCTGAATTCACGCCAAAAGTTAATATTTTATAACTATTGTACGCCAATGCCGTGTAAGGCGTTTGCTGGGATGACAAGTTTATTAGAGAATAAGCGAGAAAATTTTGAGAAGACCCACTGGTTTTATATATGCAAATTTACTACAGAAAAGAGCAGCAGTGTTTAAAAGTTGATGCACTTTAAAAATCTTTCATCTTAGCTTATTTGTGAAATTAAGTTTTAATTTCACAAGTAAATGTAAAAAAAATGTATAAAATTTCAAAATATTTATTATAAGTATACTTTAAATAGAAACCTATTCATAAAGGAAAAAAAAAAAAAAAAAAAAAAAAGCCATATCTTCGCTATTAAAAACGGAAGGAAAATCCAAGATGAAATATTTATAGCAAAAATGAAAACATTAAGTTGCTTTACAATAGTGAAATAGATTGTAAAATAAGCTTTAAGAATTTTTTAAAATACGCGAAAAACTAAATTGCAATTTAATTGGTATCATTTAAAAACATAATTTTTTTAAATTTTAAAAGAGTGTTTGTGTGTGTGTGTGTGTGTGTAACACTGTCTTCTGCAATTACCTTGGAAAAATGTCTAAAAAATGTTGATTACTTTTTAATGAATTAAAATTTTAAAAAAATCGCTCCGAAGTGCATATTTTCAAACTCCAAAGAATATTTATAAAAATACCAGTGGATCTAGGTTTAACGATATATGCTATAAAGCGCCATTACGTACACATGTACAAATTTCCATGCATTATCAAATGTAATAATATATCTTAGAATAGTTTTTGGTTCATTATTATATACTTTTCAAAACCTCCTCAACAATCAAAAATAGGATGGCGAACAAAATTAAAAGACAACAGTAGTATCCAAGTACTACTGACAGAAATTATCGGATTTTCAATTAAATGTAATAAAAACATAATAAAAGTGTAAATGCATCAAATTTGTAAAAGAAAATGAGTATGTCCACAAGTTTTAACAAAAGATATTGTTATCCACCAATGAAGACCATTGGTTCGCTCGGAATAATGGCTATGCTTAGTTTCAATTAAATACAATCAATTATTAATTTGTAATGCATAAATTATTATTCACGAATCTTTCTATAAAATATTTTTAAACGTCAAATTATGAAAAGCATTAAAGTCGTATTATTTTTAATAGCCTTGCACCTGTTTTGTTTATTATGTACGCGAACCTTCCTTGTGGAATTAGGTTATGTGATATTATAGTACTATTAAAAAACATATGATCGAAAAATCTTGAAATTTTCATTATATGGTCAAAAATATCCAGACACTTCTGAATTTACTCATTTTTTTTTTCAAATTTCTCTAGAAAACCGCCTTGACGAGCTGTTCTTGAATTTCAGTCATCTAAAGAATACGCTTGAACTCGCATTTTTTAATGATGTTGATCTCAAAAGTATTAAAAAAATCTATCAGAAGTGGATGAATAAAAATATGATTTGGGTGCACCTAATTTCACAGAAAGTTGATAATATTTTGTAAACTTCAAAGGTTCTATTGTGGCGTGCAATATTAACATGCATTTACGTAAATATAGCTCATATATTCAAAAATATATAGTTTTTTTTTCTAAAAAAAATCCCATATTTTTTTACATTCTTCTTTATTATAACATTCAAAGTTTCAATAAAATTTGCATAATATGTAAAAATATGCAAACATAGCATTACATTAAAATTTAACATAAATGTTTTGAGTATTCGAGGAAATATAAATAATTTTTACTACTCATTGCGAATTACAGTATAATTTTACTTTCATAATTTCAAAGCTAGATATATGAGGCAATTGCTATGGAAATTCCAGAAGAGTACCGTTAAAATTTGGAAAGGTATCGGCGTTGCCACGAGTTCATTTTCAGTTACTCTCTGAGAGATTTTAAATGAAAATAGATTTCCCACAGATCGATATTTTTTAATTGAATCTTTGAATAATTATATTGAATTTCATAAAGGTTTAAAAATGCTAAATGCACCTGTATATAAATTTAAAAAATAAATCGGGCATCATAACCAACGGAAAATGTATTATATTATTAGCACATATTAGAATAGTACTTTTATGTAATTTGACAATTACTGTAATTAAAAGCATTCAGACAAATTTTTATTTTGCTTCACCCGGAGATATCTCAATTACTGATATGAAGGGAATATCTTTTGCTGAAATGATAGCTGCTACTCAATGAGGAAACATATGAAGAAGTTTTTAGAATGCTTTTTAACGAATTGTATTCTGTTCTTTTAAAAGAAACTCTTAAGCTCAGTTACTGACGAGAGACACTTTGGTCTAGTGCAAATTGATTTCTTATCACGCAAGTTTTCTATAGAATTTGAATCCGGATTCTGAGACAGCCAGCCTATTTCCTCAGTATTTACGAAATAGATTGGAATGTGGAATTTAACCTATACCTCTAATTTTTTAAAAAGAATGTTGCATAATTTCTGCAAAAACTAGCGGATAACTTATTTATTAAGTAGTAGAAGTGAAAGGTGATCCCACTTTACCTTTATTGCCTACGCCTTACACCTTTACATCTTAAGCTTATTGCAAAAGATATCTGAATGCTTTTGGTTATATAAGGTATATATATTTACATAAGTGAGTTTTCCGAAACTCCATTGAAAAATGTTAATTCAAGATTTTATACACGACAGAAGTTCAAGAGTAATTTGTTCAGCCTTTGTGGTGAAATTCGAGAAAATATGTCAATCCAAAACTGTTCTGATACTATTGATTATATAGCGTATCTTATAATTGCATGTTGTTTTCCACTTTACTAATAATTCATTTTTTTAATTCCATTTGTAGACTGTGTAGTTAAATAAACGAAGTTTTCTTATTTAGCTTTCAACAAAATAAGGAAAATATACACTTAATTATTTGATGAAGCAATGAAAGCGAGGTTAATTTCATTACAATAATAGAAAATACTTTAAAAAATCATCTTCTTAAATATCGGACGGAAACTGTATAACAACTAAAGTGTTATCCTTTTTAAGATAATATTTTTAATTTTAAAATAGTGTAAAAATTATTTTTATGTAATAATGTTTATGGAAGTTACCGCGAAAAAATGCCAACTTCATTCCTAATTTTTACGTAACTAAATTTCAGGTTAAATTTTTAAAAATGTTTTCAAGAGGCATATTTTTACTTTGTAAAGTGTTTTGAGCAAAATTTCTAATTGTAGGTCAAACGGCCTTAGTCTGTAGAGCATTAAAGGAAATACACATATACATACATTGTCCTTTATTACTCAAAGAGATGAATTATAAATTCATCATGAATTTAAACAAATTGCAAGAAATTTCTATTTGTTTTTTATAAGACTATGAAAAATTCATCTTGAAGTTTTATTTCTGTATATTTCATTCCACAATATTATTCTTAAGTCTTCCGAGTATTCACTGATTTGCAGAATAAATAAATTTAATCAAAGTATGCAAAGAACTTTTAATTGAATTTCAACGTTTATTTACTAGAGAATATATTTGTAAATTTTTGCGTTGCTAGTGTGTTCGCGGCAATAAAATACAAACTTATAAATACATTTTGAAAACGCGAATATATTTCAGGTATTCCGTGCTTATTTAGGGGGGGGGGACTATATTAGCATAAAATACTCAACAGCATTGTTATGATATTGTCCGGCATTCAGAATATCAAAACATCGTGCAGATATCGTTATCAGTAACTTATGTTAGTAGGAAATAAGACAAATACATTATTTAATGTATTTTTAGATAAAAATTGTGAACTATATGGAATAAAATTTATGAAGAATAAATTAAAAATGTATAAAAATTTTTAAAGCCAAATGACACTTTCATCGATAAGAAGATTGTAACATTTTCTCTTCATTAATAAAAGTACAAAGCATTTCGTCTTCATTTTCTTTAAAACACATTTTATTTTTAGAACAGAAAGTTTTACGATAACGTTCTATGGAGCTCATTGCCAGTTGGGTAGAAATGAAAAAATGAAAAGTCTGTTATTTTTTATAACTTTTTAATTGAATGACGAATAAATTTAATTTGCTTGAAATTAATTTTCTTAAATATTTTTAAATTATATCTTTTGAAAATTCCTCCCATATATATCATACTTCCATGCCTTGGTGTCAATTCCCATTCCATAATGAATGTAACTTGTGCATTTCATTTAATAGCTAACTGTTCCCAAGGAGCTTAGTAAAGGTGAATGGCTCCAGGGTCATAAAATGAGTTTCTACGATTTGCTAGTCTTATCCCATATTTTCACCACTGTGAATATGATGATTAATTTCAAACGCGAGTTCGCAAATTGTACAGACTAAGTCTATGGCAAAGGATACCGACGTGCTCTGATTGGTTTAAGCCTTGGCATCTTTTTGGTATGTAAATATATTTTTATAAAAATAAATAAAATTTGTGTATTTACCCCCCCCCCCCTATTTTTTACGGTTTACATTTAATATTAATCTGGAACACATATACAGCAGAAAAGATCAAATCCTGAAACCGAAATTCAGGAAATATAAAAATTACAATTTATTAAAAATATTTTCTGTGTGTATTTCTTTTTAATATTATTTTGATATAAATAAAAAAATTAGCTACGAAATCACATATTCCGTTAAAGCTTATCTATTTATACGTTTTGGGCATTAAGTAATCATCTTCCCATATGTAGTTGATGGGAAAGTAAGAAACGTTCAGCAACAAGTTTCAATGACTGCATAAATTATCTAATAAAGGAACGAAAATCATATAGAAAAATAAGAATTATTTCATTGTTGCATCATATGTTGAGTAATTACTTTCATTTAATTTTTATACTTATGGGCATAAACAACATCAGTTACTTGTATTACTAGGATTATTAGTAATATTTATTATTATTATTATAAATTAGTATTAGTAGTATTACTAGTACTATTTAGAGAAAACAATTATATTAATAAGAATTAGATTGTGTTGATATTCACTCGTAACTTCCATAAAACTAATGAAAGGTACAAGGTTTGAGCCAAATAAGCGAAAATTACACTATTATGAGTGCAAAACATTGCCAAAAAGATGCCAAGGCTTAAACCAATCAGAGCACGTCGGTATCCTTTGCCATAGACTTAGTCTGTACAATTTGCGAACTCGCATTTCAAACCATCAAGTTTACAATAGTGTAGCTTTTTCCTCACGTCGTTTCACATCGTGTTTTTAATATTATTGTTACTATTAAATTAATATTGAATATGTATGGTATTGTACAAATTCTTGAGTGAATATCTACTACCACTAAGTCAAAGATACTATTTTCCCTCCCTCAATTTATGTAATGGATTCAAAATTAGACATTATCTTTTTTAAATGAAGTTTAATATGACTTTCCTTTTAGAGGAAAGAGTTATGAGGGGGAGGTGAGAGATAACATCATTGAATGAATGCTTTATGAAGAAAAGACGGTTATTTTAATGCATAATCTGAAAAGAAATAATTATTTACATTTATTTAATAGTGCATTTTTATCTTTGAATTACATGTACGATAGTACATTGCTATTTTTTTAAAATAATCTCTATTTGTTTGTACATTTTTTAGTTCCTAACAACTCAACTTTGACATTTTCTCTTCCCAACATGTAGATCTTGCAAAGTACTGACACAATCCTCTACTCCTATTGGCTGAAATAAAATATCAAAACTGGGCAGACCGGTCATCAGTGAATGTGTGAATCAATTTAATTAATAGCGTTCTGCAGCATTTGAACAGATCAGGGAGCAAACTTGTATGTGCTTATATTATAATAAATGAGTTTTAACATGATAATGCTTAAGGATTATATATTATATAAAAATTACATTATGCTTGATGAAAAAAATAATTTAAATGTTCAACGGGGTAGATTATTTGACAAAGTAGTACCAATTTCAGCACATAGTTACTTCTGAATACGGGCCCACTAAGAAAAGATCTTTCAAAAATTTAGTTATATTTTTAATAATATAAAATAAAAATTACATTGTCCCTCGGCTACCTCAGAATATATTATTTAAAACGCCCTCTTATCTTTGCAAAACATCAATAAGGCAAAGCAATTTGAATCTGTGCAAATTATCCTATTTCTGTATTTCAAATAAATCAAACAAGATTTTTTTTTTTTGAATATAATAACATTTTTAGTTTAGCTGAAGAAGAAAAACAGGAAATATATTTATATGTATCTTAATTTTAACTAATAAGTTTCTGACTTTCGTTCTGAGGAACACCTACAACAGATTGGTTCTTAGAGAACGTGAGTACCGATTTTGGAACGGCTTTCGATCGGGCATTTTGCTATATGTAACCGCCTTTTTTTTATTATTGTTGTTGTATTTTTCATATACTGTTTATGAGAGTTATTGTAGCGCGTTTTCTCAATTTATCAGTTATGTTATGAAATTGTTGTAATTTTAATTTGTTGAAAAGGTATGTATTCAAATGTAATAGAGAATACAAGGAACTCTGAGCTTTCGGTATTTGTGCTAAATATTTTAAGCCCCGAATATTATTGTATCAAATGACATCTCTGTTATCTTAAATTTATTTGTGTACAGTTATTTTATATTGTATCTAATAGCAGTATTTAAAATTTGAATATACTTTTGAATGCAAAGGATTTTTTTTTTCAAAATTTCTTAGAAAGTTTATTAGTTCGAGAAAACTTATTTAGTAGAATCGAGTTATGATGTAGAATTTTCAAACATGGTGTAATTTAATTGTACAATATGAAGCAATTTTTATCCTTCAGGATATCTTTTAAGAAAAAGAAAATATGTGAAATCAATTCTTAATTTATTACAGTTTATTCCTTGTTGCATATCAATCTGTATGAGAACATACCACATCATATTAGATTCAGTACTTACACCAATTAATAGAGAATTATATATTTAAGCAGTTAATAATAATGAAAAAATCATTATGATTTTTTTTGTTTGTCTGCAGTTTTACTATATTTGGCTCCTTACTAATTGTAATTAATGTATATTACCATCCTTAGCAGTTGTTCATACTATTTGAAGAAAAGGCATTAGTATTATTGATATCTGAATGGTATACTTTGCATGTGGAGATGAACTGTGACTTCTGTTAGCTCATTTTCCTCTTAATAAAACTGACAGAGAATTAATAGATTATTAGTTTTAAAGATGCTATTATTCTTTTGTTTTTTAATCATATCTTTTGAATGAGCATAGAAATTTTTTTCTCTATAGTTTTCCTCGGGTTTTTTTTTTTTTTATTAACAGTTTTATATTTTATTGCAGTATTACCATTTTTGACATCTCATCTTTATGCTTGTATCATGTTTCTTTTTTCATTAAACCTGAATACTCATCCTTGTTTACAAGATTTCATTTGTTTCTATGTATTTGTTAATAATTAAAATGCATGCAGAAGAAAGTTGACTAAAAGTTGTGCTAAAAGGCTGTTAGATGCTTGCTAAAAATTCTGCTGACCAATATAAATTTGGAATTCATTGCTTCTTTTGTCAATGTTTATTTGTGTCATCCTGTAGATATCCTGCCTATCGTCTAGAATTTTAGAATAGAGATCTTGAATTTATAAATTCTAATAAAATATTTGCATATAGTATTACAAAATATGCAAACATAATGATTGTTGAAGATAATTTTAAGCTCCACAGCAGCTTTAAAATTTTGATATTTAATTAACTTTTTGAATTAAAATTATCCTTACATGATTTTTAAAATCATTTTTATAAGAGAAAGTGATACAAAGAAATGCTCATCAACTCTGTAAATGGGTGAAAAAATCTTTTATAGCCCTTAAAAAAAATCTATAAGGACTTTACAGAAGGTGGATATTTGAAATTTTTAATTAGAATATATTTTTCTTAGTTTAAAAAAAATGGCTTTTTAAGAATTTTTTTTCTCTAATTGATCTACAAAGACAATTTGTTCTTGGAATTAATTTTTTAAAAGAAATTTAAATTTTGTTTCAAAGTTTATTGAATGTCTATTTATGCTTATTGTTACATTGACTAATTGAAAATTTCTTGTTTTTTTTAAATAAATGTTAAATGCTATTAGAATACCAGATTAATCTTTTTTTTTATTGGTTATTTTATTGCATTTCTTTATATTTCATTGGGCATAAATATTTTGTGGACAAAACACATTTTATATTTTTTCTGGAGGTCTTACTTTATGTAAGTATTCTTTAATAAAAAGAAATAAATTATTTTACCTTTATCAAATGAATATTCACATACACTGAGAACTATAAAATTATTCAAAAGAATGTAATGAATTGTATACTGTTTTAGAAACTGCAATTATTAACCAAATACATGTATAATGCTGTCGGTTAATGTTATTTCCATTATTTTAGTTATAACAGTTCTGCATATTTGTCTTCTGCATATATAATCTGGCAAATTTATAATTTGCAACAGTTTTAAAATTGGATTGTTAATAATATCTGATGTTTTGTTAATGTTTTGATACAAAGTCTTTAAAATGTTTTATATATTGTAATAATTATTTATTTATTTATTTTCAGTCTTATTTTCTGAATTTTCTTTATAATGTCAACTCCAAAAGGTGGCGATTCTCCTACCAGAGTATGTATATTTGCTACATTCAATTTCTAATAATTGCTTCAATCTTTTAGAAAAAGTGAATTGCTGAAAATTATAATATTATTGATGAAAATTTTTATAATATCTCCAAATTACATCGATTATTAGTTTTAAGGCAAGGGTTTAGAAAATTTTCCAAATTGAATATTTATCATAGCTCATTGATATTTATTTATAAGCTTTTGAAATAATGCCAAGAAAATAATTTTAAAAATTTAATTTATTTTCCTAATATTAAATTTTACTTTGGTATTACAATATATTTGCTATATTATGAGATATCTTAAGCAGCAAATTATCGGAAATGTATTGGCTCCACTTTTCTGACTTGAATTCATATTAATTACATGTCAAAAGGAATATTGGTCCTGTGTTTATTTTGTAAAACTCAAAAATATGCTTATTAGCTTCTAATTTTGTGAAAACAACTGCTTGAAAATTATATTTGTTGTTCTGAGAATATTTTTCTTTATTTAGTAAAAGCTAATGAATGTTAAAAATATTGAATTTAAAATTAATGAACATTAATTTTTTTGTATTTGTAATTTATAGACATTAATATAGACTACTAAAATATCGGACATAATATTTGAAAATTAAATTGGTGATGTAAAAATATAGAAAATAATAGTCAAAAATACTTGTTCTTTTTTCTTTGCTCAAACTGTTTCAACAACAACAACAAAAAAAAAAAAACATAAGCATCTTTTAAATTAAATTAGAAAAGATTTGAGACAATTCTATTGTGACAAAAATTAAAGCACCATACTTGAACAACATAGTGTGAAAAGAAGGAATGAGAATTGAATTAAGTTTTAAAAACATCAAAATAAATATAATTATAACCAAATAAAATATTAAGACATCATAAAATGTTGCTCCAAAGTGAGAAAAGAAAGTGCTTCATAATTTTCATTAAGGAGGGGGAGAGCTAGGTTCAAATGTATTGCATCTTCTGGTACTCCATATTAAATAATAGTTACAATTTTTTCTGGTCCTATTTCAGTAATGTAATAATAGAATAATATATTTTTTAAAAAAAAATTCTAGTAAAATATTGAAAGAATAAATTATGTGATATCTTAAAAAATATATAGAATATATAATAAAAATAATATATTTTCCAATGTATAAATGAAATGTATTTTCAGAAAATAAGGAGAGGAGTATCTTTACATCAAAACTTTTTTTGTTTACATAATGACATTATAAAACTAAACCATCACAAAATCATCTCAATTCTGATCAGGAGACCAAAAAGGAAAAATTTTACATTGGATTTAAAACTTATATATGCTTGTGAAAAAAATTCAGTTAAAATATGACTGAGCAAGCATTGGTTTTTAGGAGTGCGATTCTTAACTGTTACTGCAGTTTAACATTAGATGGCTATAAAAATTAAATCCTGAACAATATAGGAAAGTTAGGTGATATGCAAAAGAAAAAGGGTAAAGTCCTCTTTAAATTTTAAATTTAAATAGTTAGAAAAGGATTACTTTAAATGTGAATTATTTAAATTTATTATGTATTTATCAGTCATGAACTTGGATTAAATAATTTATACCTCAGTAAGTTGATTTTTTTGCAAACAAGATGAGAAAATTTTTAGGTAACAAAATAATTTTTATTCATTTAGATAATATTATACTTGTACTTTCCCTATAAGCCACAGATAAAAGAGAGAAGAAAAACCTTTATTCTAAAAAAAAAAAAAGGCTTTTTTTAATAATGGATGTTAAGATTATTCCATGAATGTACTACATTCATTGTTTAAAGTCACTCATACGTTACTACTGAAATTTTACAGTAGTAACGTATTTAGATATTTTTTTCACTAGTAGGTTATTTCTGGCTCCTACTAGTGAAAAAATTATCATTATTCTTTTACTGCCATGATATTTATAGTGAAGATAACCACTAGAGATTTTCTTTATATATATATATTGTCTAAATTTTATTACTTCCATAAAATAATTCGTATTGCATACATTTAGTCTTGTTAGCTTTCAGCACCTTCTAGCAACTAAATGTTTCTTAAAGCGAATCTTACTTACCATCATGAATTATTGATATAATAGTATTATTTATGCTATAATTGTTTACATATTGTATTTTGACATTTTTCAAATCTAAAAACTTTAAGTTTAAATAACGTATTTTTTTTTTCAAGGGTCAAAAAGTAAAAGCATTTAATATAAATCCTGTTGGAAAGAAGAATGCAAAACCTGAGTTAGATAAAAATAAGAAAGATCCAAAACTTAAATGTTCGGTAAGTAGTTTAATAAGCATTATATGTATACTGTTGTTATTATGAAAGATTTTTTTGGTCTGTTGCTTTTTCCAAAATTTAAATTGTATTTTTAAATCAATAAATATTATTGTCACTTTATGCTAATTATGAATTATGAAAGTATTTTGCTGTATTCAGATAATTGAAGAATCATTTTTTTATGAATATATTGCACATTTTATAAAATGTGTAAAGATTAATTCATAAATAACTACAACAATTCATTTATAATAAAAATTGATTTTATTTTTCTTACATTTTTAACTTAGTTGTTCATATTTACATTTATCATTTAATTAAAATGTAATTGTAAAATATATAAAACTGGATATTCATACACTGCTTGTCCTTTCATTAATTAAAAAAATTTCATGAGTGTTTAAAAAAATGTTTAATTGCTTTATATTTAAAGTAGTTAAATTGTTTTACAGGAAGAAGAAAAAGCAGCAGCTGAAGTTTATGAAGAATTTTTAGCCTCTTTCGATGAACCAGTTAAACATGGGAAACTTTTTGTCAGAGGAACTGTCATTAATGCAGGTTCAGGAGGTAATTGTCTAAAGTTTTTTTTAAAAAAAGTAATATATATATATAGAACATTATGTCTGAAATTATTCCAGTTGCTATTGAAAATATATAGCAATGATATTTTTAAAATATGTGTAATAAAGAACACAATAATAGAATTTTTATTCCTCTGTTATTTACAAATTTGTTTTTTAATCGTTTCTTTTAAAAATAAGCTTGCTCAGTATTTCACATTAAGATTGTTATTTGCACATTATTTCAATATAGAAACTTAAAAACTTTCACTACATTTGAATTAAATATCTTAGTTTTATTATTATTATTTCTGTT
Organism: Argiope bruennichi; assembly: GCF_947563725.1. NCBI lineage: Eukaryota > Metazoa > Arthropoda > Arachnida > Araneae > Araneidae > Argiope > Argiope bruennichi. The sequence continues at coordinate 68,277,553 of NC_079154.1, forward strand.
CTCTGTTCTTGGCTATGATTTAAGAATGGTAGAATGGCAGTGTATGGGATTAAGACTTTTATTTTAAAATTAAATATTAATTGAGAAATTTTAAAATTAAGTTTTAATATTTTTGAAAAATGGCATTACAAAGTTAACAAAATTATTGAATTCTTAATTCAAAGTTTTTCTCAAATGTTGACTCTGAAGAAACTGAAATGTATTTTATTCAACCTAAATTTGTCCATTTAATTTTTATAACGTTTCTAAATGCCTGGAACAAAGTTATCAAGTAATTATATTTCAAAAAAGTAAGTTAATTTAGATACTAAATTACTTTGAAATATTTTCATCATTGAAATATTAACAAAATGGTCACCATTAAAAACCCATTTTGTTCCATAAAACTTTTTTAAAAAATTTCAGATATATTTGAAAACATGCATGTATTCAAATATAATTTTTTTGTGATGTAATGTTGTTTTTTTATGCATCCTATTTTATTTATTTCATGTATTAGTTCTTTCCTTTTTAGTATTTTACTGTTCACTTTATAACTGAGAAATGGTCTTATTTGCATAAATTAAGACACTGAGATTTTCACATATTTCATAGCTATTAGTGTACTTTTATGTTGAGTCTTTTGCCTCTTTAATTTTTTTCAGTTGCTGCAGATTAATCTTAAATCTCTAATGTGTTTTTGAGAAGCATGTGGTATTATAAATTAAACTCATGACTTTTTTTCTATAATAACAATAAATCTATCTGCTTAATATTTTGATTTATTATGTTGCAATTTATTGCAGAAGAAAGAGAAGCCAGCTTTTCAAATTAAGAAATTATCTTTTTTATTTTTCAGTGCATACAATATGACATAATGGAACAAAAAACTCTGTATAAGTTAATTTAATCCCCTTCCCCATCCAGGTTTAAAAACAAGTACATTAATTAATGAAATAATCATATTTGAGTATCTACCTTCTTCAAAATTGACCTGAAACCTAAGGCTAACTTTCTCCATTATAAAATAAACATTTGTCATAACCAAAGTCATCATTTAATATGTGTATATGTCTTGATTTTTACAAATTATAATCTAACTCTTTCAATGATATTTGTTTGTGTATATTTTAATTTTACATTCATATTTTTGCTTTCCTTTTTATTTTAGAAGAGAAGCCTACTGTGCAAACAGGAAAATTATATAAGCCTCCAAAATTAGCTGAGGTGGTCAAAAAACCCCCTGAAGAAAGACCAGAAACTGCTAAAGAGAAAGCAGAAAGAATTGAACGTCAGGTATAAAAGCCTATCCATTTCGGTTATAAAACTTTTATTGAAAAAAATAAATTTTTGAAGTTATGTTTCCAAGTTTATCTCTGTTGTTAAACAGATTAAAGAAATAAAAATTCATATAGATATCTGAGATAATGATATCTGTATGTTTAAAATAACTTGATATGAGTAGCTTAGCAAAAGCTAGAAAATCTTTAAAAAAATGAGAGAGAGAGTTAGAAAGTTAAATCTAGTGGTTTTGAAATATCTATCTTTCAATTGGAATTCTACCAAAAGTTATATGATTTTGATTTTAGATATGTGTTGCAATAAAATTTTATATATCTTTGTTTTACAGAATAAAAAGAAGGAAAAAGAGAAGAAAAAGAGCAATCTTGAACTTTTCAAGGAAGAGTTGCGAATGTAAGTAATTTGATAAATTAGGTAATGATAATTGGAAAAAAATTTAATGTTTTACAGTTAATATATTCTTAAAGTACAGGTCTAGTTTTGCCTCCTTGTTTTTGTTGGATTAATACTGTTTCTAGTCTAAGTATCTTTGTATTATATAGTATCAAATTTTACTTTTAATAGAATACTACTTTATGGTCAAAGCATTAGTATGCTAATTTGTTTCACTTTTACTGCATATAATTAAAAATTATTTAATTAATAAAATTAATTATATACAGGATTCAAGAAGAAAGAGAAGAAAGACATCGTTTAAAAAATGTTGTTAAAGAACAAGTGAAAGTTGGTAGACCAGCTGAACCTGTAGAAACACAAATGCGTTTAGGTGAGTCAGTAATATAATACTAATTATTATAAAATTTAAAGCATGAATTAGGAATTTTAAAACCTGTTTATTATCTGTCATTAATGTTTCAGTAATAGTTATTTAGTGTATTTTAGTTATCTGTGTGTAAAAAATACAAACTTTTACTAAGGAGGTAACCTCTTAATAAATAATACTTTATAGATCATGTTATAGTAAGTTTAAAGTATGTAGGACAAAAATTAGGTAATTGAATTTTCAGATATTTTAATATTGTTGTGATTATAAAGATATGAATTATTTATTTGAGTTTGACAGTAAATTGATCAACTGTATAAAAAGGTATTAGAAAAATTGCTTGCATATCAAAAGTCAACCAACTATTTTTCAGCTCTTTTTAGTGCAGATTTTTTTAAAATGGAGTAAAAATGTATTTTTTCCTTATTTAAATGCATTTTATTCATTCACTTATTTTGCATTGCTACCCCAACAAACCAAATAAAAATTAAATGCATTTTCTTCCAACAATGTTTTTACTAAAATTTTGACTGTCAGTGTTAATGTATATTGGACTGTCAGTGTCCAATATATATTAACATCTAAGCCATTTCCTTCTTCTTCAGAAAAAGAAGAAAAAAAAAAGAGCATATTGTTGTGTGTGTGTGTGGGGGGGGCATGTTGCTTGATGAGTGATTGCTAAGCTCGAGAAAGTTTCTCTTTTTCTATGATAATGCCAAATATTTTAAAATTGTTTTCAAAAAGAAAAAAAGGGTTGCAATACAACAACTGACTTTAAAAAAATGCATCAGGATAGATAATATGTATCATAGCTAAGCTGAACTTAAAAAAAATAATTTATCATACATTAATAATAATTCTTGGCAATTTAGCCTCGTCACGCACCTAAAATACCATAATAATGAAATGCTTAACTCGTTAAAAAGCCAGCACAAAAGGAGGATAGTAATTTGGATTTTTCCCAGATTTGGTACAAAAATGCTATGGTTTATTCAAAAATGAATTAAATATTAATATATATAATTTCTGATTTCTTAGTATGAGAGATGATATTCTAAATTTCATCATTCCTTTCATTCTATATTCATTTTCCTTTCATTTGATGTAAATTATGATGATTTCATGCTCTCAATCATATAATTTTCTATGAGATGTTGTGCTGTGAAAAAAATTATTAAATTTTACAGTATGCACTGAATTTTTATAAATTAATGTATTTGTTTCCTGAGTGATAAAAGCAGCAGACATAATTTTCTGAAAAAATAATCATGAGAACAGGCTTTTTTATTTCGATCAAATAAATTAATTTTATTGTGGAGAGAGTGTAATGATGGCTTCCAAGTATTCATTTTCCTCAAGCTATGAATGTTCAAAGTTAGATTATATTAGTAGGAAAATTTAAATACTTTTTTTTTATTTTACAGCTGATGACTATAGATATCCTTCATATGGTTCCTATGATACTGGAGATCCTACTACAACTAACCTTTATTTAGGGAATCTGAATCCAAAGGTTTTATGTTTTACAATTTAATAAAGACTTTTATTTTTATAACCTTTTTTTACATAGAATGTATGCATTGTATCTTGTATTTTTTTTTCCAGATGACTGAACAACAGCTATGTGAAGTTTTTGGCAGATTTGGTCCTCTTGCTAGTGTTAAAATCATGTGGCCTCGATCTGAAGAGGAACGTGCTAGAGGACGTAATTGTGGTTTTGTTGCCTTTATGAACAGAAAAGATGGTGAAAGAGCTATGAAGAATTTAAATGGTAACATGTCTTTTCTTTGTAGAATGCTTGATTATTAATTAATATCTTTTGAATTATTACTTTTTTCCCTTTCCATATTGCATTCCTTCTGATATATAATGAATAATATGAATAAAAATTAAACTGCCCAAAATTAAATTTCTGGCTAAATATTCTGTTTGTTTAAATCAAATAGAGGCTTTCCAGCATCCATGAAAAATTTAAAGATTTAATTTGCATAGAAGAAAGGACAAAAAAAAAAAAAAAAAAAAAAAAAAAATCTTCAAAGTCTGAAAAATACTATGCACAATTTGATATACTTATTCAAAAATGTTAGAAGCTATTGATTTAATTATTTACAAATAGTCTGATTAATAGATTCAGTTGCATCCCATTGTTCTTTTTATTTTAAAAAAAATAATTAGTGTATATTCTCAAACTCCTAAACAGGTTTCATTTGGCATATGTCCATTTGTCAGATTTTAATTCTGATCCTCTAAATCATCAATCATCAATTTAAAATATACAAAATTATCCTTTATTTTTCAAGTAATGCAAGGAAATAGAATTTTTTTAAACCTTTTAAAAAAATATGTATATGTTACGGCCAAAGCCCGAAATACGGCCAGTTCGCGAATTGGCCGGCCAATTCGCGAACTGGCCTAGAGGTTTGGCCAAAGTCCGAAATACTTGCAATTAATGTTGTATTTTCTACTTTGGCTGGCCATTTCGCGAAGTGGCCGGGCATCCTTGGCCAAAGCCCGATGTGATAATCTATACTTATAAATACAGCTCAATGCATGCTTGTGCGCGTGTGTGTGTGTGTGTGTGTGTGTGTGTGTGTGTGTGTGTGTGTGTGTGTGTGTGTGTGTGTGTGTGTGTGTGTGTGTGTGTGTGTGTGTGTGTGTGTGTGTGTTGGCGCTCTACAGTCCAAACTGTTTGACAAACAGTTATCAATTTTGGTATATATATACCTTGGAGGTCGAAAATGTGCACCCTGGAGCGATTTTTAAAATTTTTTAATAAGAATTTTAATTAAAAATTAAGCGTCATTTCGGGAGACAATGTGATCTGGGATCTTTAACATTAGGTCCATGGAGCAGAAAAAGACTAAGGATCACCCTTAAATGTAATTGAAAACTGAATACTCAATTTGCCTTTGTATTCATACATGATACGCAACGCCTTTGTTCAAGATATAATTATTTCATTTTGAAGGGCGCAAATCTAATCTTCACGCTATCACGTTGTTAAAGTATACACGTTCACTGAATAATTTCTATTATGGCTTTAATATGAGAACAGAATAACACGAGATCATATTTTTATATATTACAAGCTTATTTTTAACTCAGAGGTGTCACTTATATTTGAACTCGTTTCTGAAACAGTTGCACTTAAAAAAAAAACAGTACACAGAAGTACTCGTTTTTAAATCCTTCATTTTTAACAGGGTGTAAAACAATGTGTTCTTGATTCCTTTCTTTCTACTTTGGCCGATCGTCCCCAGCCATTTCGCGAATTGGCCGGCCAAAGCCCGAAATCAAGAAAAGATCGGACATTGGCCGGTAAGTTTACAGCAACGTTGGCCAGATCGCGAATTGGCCGGCCAATTCGCGATCTGGCCGATTTCGGGCTTTGGCCGTAACATATATAAAGAATGAACATTGATTTTATAATTATCTTGCTGTTTTTAACATAATGGAATGTTGTTGAATTCTATGTCTTGTTTAACATTAATGAATTAATAAATAAATAAGCTAATTTAAAATTTATAAGCTATTTTTCTCGGTCTTTTGAAAAATTTTATACTGTACAATTAGTATTATGATTAGTAAATAATTAGATTTCTTAGCTATAAGGCTTTTTAATATGGAATCTTATCTTTAAAATGCAGGATAATACTCTTTTAAATGCTAAACATAGAATTATGCCTGAATGAAAATGAGAATATTCATTTCTTAATTCTTGCCCATTGAAGAAAAAAATATTTATTTAAAGAAAAACCATTTCTTGAGAAAGTAATTTTTCAGGAAAAATTTTTTGTCCTAAAATTTATCAGAATGCAACGTTTCAATCTCCTGGACCAAATCATCCGAATCCAGCTTTCTTATTTTTCATATTTTAAAATAGCATCTTCGAATTTCTCTTAAATTTATATTTTCTTTAAAAATTGTACAAACTGAAATGTATGATTTCTTTATATTCTAAAGTTGTCAAGAAATCTTATAATTCCCATCTCAATTTTTTTTTTTTTATCTAAGATGATTATTTATCATTTCTATATGTACATGAAAAATTTTAGTTTTTATTTCCTCTTTATTTTTTTTATATTGATTATACTTTTTCCCAAAAAACTTTTAGCTCAAATGCATTTAATAGTCAAATTATTAGCTATTCAATTTTTCGATTTAACTTGCTTGGGTTTATTATTAAAAAACAATAACTTGGAAATTAGAAAATTTCCAAGTTATGGTTTTTTTTTTTTTTTTTTCCCAAGTCCAAGTTTTTTTCCACGTCCAAATGTTTTTTTTTTTTTGTCATTGTTTTTTTTCCCCTCAATTTATCACAAATTACACATTTTATTATATTTTCATCATACTTAGAAGTATGTTTGTTAAATACCATTAAAATCAATTATGAATGTAATTTCAAAGTAAATTATAATTTTATGTATTCAATTTTAATTTTAAAAAAATTTATAAGAACATAATTTTCTATTTTATTTTGTAATATTATTATGTAGCCACTTCAACTAAAAATACTTTCTTCTTAATAAAATGTTTATATTTATATATATTAATTGTAATATCTTTTATAGTTTTCAGCCAAAATTAAGAAATTGTCTTTCAATTTAGATGCAAACTTGTAAGAAATAATGTTTATATTTTTAAATAAAATGTCCATGAATGAGATTATGAAAAATATTAAAATTATATTTCTGACTATGCAAAAAAAAAAAAAAAAAAAAAAAAAAAGTGATGAAAAAAAATATTTTCCAATCTCCAATAAGAAATACAAAAACTAACAAATGAAACATAATGCCTAATCAACTATTTTTTTAAAAAATGCAGAAAAACCTTTGCCTTAAAGTGGCATGCCACTATTTGTATTTAAAATTTGTTTTATATTCTAAAATTTCTTTATAAAAGAAAGTAAATTAACTTATACTAGAAATCTCTTAAATATACATATAAGAAAAATCTGTTTGTGTGGGAAAAATTTAAACTGGAAGCAAAAACTTATATTCTTATAAAATTATGAAGATAATGATAAATAATGGAGTTTTCTCTTCATTGGCAAGACACAAATGATATTATTGATCATATTATACATTTAAAAGTATTTCTGTTTCAATAAAATTTTAGTCATTATTTAAAGTTTCTTTAAAATATTATGAGGAAAATTTATGAGTCATAATGAATTTTAAAATTTTATTTTTATCACTGAAAGGTGTACTGAATATTGATATATAAGCAATCCATTTTTTGAGAAAGAAAATTTAAACAAGACTAAGTTAAATGTGTCAAAGAAAAGGGAAAATTGCTTCTTGAAGTATCTTTATCAAAGAAAATTCCTCCTTAATTTGTATATTGTGTTTAAACTTTTTATTTTATAGTCGTTGCATAGTAATGGAGTTTTTGTGCTTGAAATAATATCATTTCCACTGACATGTTTTCTTATTAAAAGATACGTCGACTTATTTTGTCCTATTTAAAAGTGTTTGATAGTTTTCTATAATCATTTGATAGCCTATAAAGAAAATTCCCCTCATGTCTAATTTCATATTAAAATTTTTTGCTTCTTTGTTACTTTATCTATTGTAAAATTTGAAATGTTTTTGAGAGACATTTAATAAAAGTGTCAGTTTTTTTTTTAAATAAATATTTTTTCATTTATTTTGTAAATATATATATAATATATATAATTTCTTTGCCACTGGAAGTATGTGTTAGTTCTATTTTTTAGATTTCAGTGTAGAAGCAATAGTAATCTTTTATGCCTTGCATTTCATTTCTAATAGTTTAAAGAAAATTCTGCATTTACAGTGATTATATGAATGTTTTACAACAGCTGAGCCATATTATTTTTCATTGTCATCCTATTATTTTAGTTATTTTATATAGTTTTTGTTCATTTAAAATGGAAGGATTTGATATAATCTTTCATCGAATTCTTGATGATCATGAGAAGATAGATAATTTAACTCGTAGGGCATCAATCCTTTTAAATCATTATTAATATTATTTTTATCTTGACATATACCAATGTGTGCAACAATGCATTTTTGCCCAATAATAAAATTTTGAAGCATACAAATACATAAAAAAACTTCTGTTGTGGTTATACAAAATGTACTTGATTTTACTTTATTTTCAAGTCAATGTCAAATTAACTCCTTCCAAATCATTAATGCTCATTAAACTTGTAAGCATTTGCAGTTTAGATATCCAACTTCAGTGTGTACCTTCTGCAAAGTTCTGGACACAGTTGATCACATTATAACAAAGTGTCCTGGTTTTGTCTTCTTGTGTTTATACTATTCTAATACAGCAGTTTTAGATTTCAAAATTTTGATGGGGGGAAAGACATCATCCAGGCTTCTTTGCTTGTATTGACTTTCTATCCAAATTTATTATTAGAGATGTTTTTTATTTACAAGAATGTAGAGATGTTTTTACAAATGTTTCATCCTATTTGAAATTCTGTTAACTGTGTTCTGTTGTCTAGCATGTTGTCACTAAATTTTTGCTTTAATCACATACACAATATGGCACAGCATAGCCAAATATAAGTTTTGTGTCATTAAAATAAGTTATCTAATTTAGTCTAAATTTATTGCTGCAAACAATATCTAAATGTGTTTCGTTTATGTATATATATATATATAATAAATTTCATATAATATGATATGAAATTGATATCTCTTTATAATTGTTTTTGTAACATTTTTTGGGGGAAAAAACTTCATGTGAATTAACTATGTTTTATATATGACTTTTAATTGCATAACTCTATATTGTTGTTGAAAAATGAAACAAATTAAATTTTTATACAAACATGACACATTATTTAGGAAATGCGAATTTCAGTATTTTTGGAATCAAATTTTATCGTTTTTGTGATCAATTAGTTTCCTTTTTTTGTCATAATTCTGCAATTTTTAATACTCCTAGTACTTTTTATTTAAGTTTATTCATTTAATTTGCTTATTTTATTTCTTGGAGCTTTAGCATAATTCAATAGTTTATGAAATTTAGCATTTTTGTTCTAAACCTCTTTTATGCCTATATTTTTTTTGTAAAAATTATCATTAAATCTGGAAATTATTCATGAACATATCTTGTGCACTATTAGAAACCATGGGAAACATATTCATTTTTTAAACTGTTTTTTCAGGAAAAGATGTGATGAGTTTTGAAATGAAACTTGGCTGGGGAAAAGCTGTACCTATTCCACCCCATCCCATCTACATTCCCCCTGCAATGGTTGAACTTACTCTTCCTCCACCACCCTCTGGCTTGCCATTTAATGCTCAGTTGGATAAGAAGGACAGACACAAGCTATGGCCAGGCGAGCCTGAAACTAAGGAGTCCTTCGAGCAGGTATATACTGAACATCAGGCCCTGTTTGTTTTCTCATTCTTTTTACTTTTGTTAAAGAATTTTCTATCACTTTATTAACTAAAGGTTTAAAGAATATTATCAGATTCCAAACTTTTTTGTTTTATCACTTTAAACATTAATCATCTTGCCTTTGTTTAAACTTTTTTTTAATGATCTTTTTTTATATAAATGCTTATTTGCACTTATCTAGTTTTGTTGGTAAGTATTGATTTTAGGCCAAATGGCAATGATTAATTTTGGGAATGTGATTGCAGTAATTTAGCTTTTTGTTAAACTGGTAAACATATCTGATGGATCAGCTTTCAGTATATTATAAACTCATAACTGTCTGTTCTGCTATCTTTCAATGCTTCAATAATAATGTTAATATTGTTCTCTCTATGTAATATTTATATAAATGAAATAGTTGCATGCAAATTGTAATTTTAATTATGTATATACAATATATATAAAGACCATCACTTTTTCATTTATCTGTAAATTCTATAACTAATACTGATAATATATCTTTGTAAATTAGCCTTTGAATGTTTGTAAAACTCTTAGCATTCATGTAAATCAGCTGACTTCTGTTAAAACATAATATCCCTTTTTTGCTTAATTTACTTGTTGGTTTTACGGATAAAAAATTTATAGAAAATGTTATTTATTCATATGAATGTTGAAATTCTTACAATTGTGTCATAATTATCCGATGTTCTGTAAATTCTATAATATTGAAGTGTTAATAGAATAAAGAACTGCTTGTAAAAATTATGTATGCAAAGAAATCACGAAGTCATAAGCCCACAGTTTTCATATACCATGCTGGAAAAAAGTGAATGGAAAGATCTGTATAGCGAATCTTGTGTGACAGTTTATAGAAGCAAATTTTTATTCCCAATTTGCAGATGTTTTGCTAATAAATTTCCATTGTGTGGGGTCATTTTAGGAATATTAAAAAATGGAGGAAGATGGTTTAAATAATAGAATTACTGTTTAGCTCTGTTTGTGAAAATTTTCAAAAATATTCTGTAACAAAAATGCAGAAATGCAAGTTAATTGTATTTATTGGAAATGAAAATTGATAATGCATTTTTATTTGGAAATTTTATTTGAGACTAAAAAAAAGTGAATTTTAAAAATGATTATAGTATTTAATATTTTTATTTTTTTAGCTCAAATCAATGTTTTTTTGCTTTTAGATTCCATATTTTGAATAATATTTCTCACTGCTGATGCAAAAGTTAAAATAGTTTTTAGAAAAATCATATTATAGATTAATAAAATTTTGTATTAAAGACAGTTTTGTAAATTTATATATATTTTCCTCAGAAAAAATATTTTTGCACTTTTTTGTTTTAATTCCAAAATTATTTCGCAAATAAGAAGTTTCATATATTCTTTTATAGTTTAATTCATAATATGTTGTTAAAAATGCTTTTCTCATAATAATCGATATCTATTCTTACCTTTATTTGGTGTCGACATCTTCTTCTGCAGCTTTTATCGAATGCAGTTGTCAAAGTGGTAATCCCTACCGAAAGGTATACATTTTTTCAGTGCTTTTTTTCATAAAACATTGACTTCCTAATTTGCTTTCCTTAAAAACATTCTTGAGCGATTCATATTCAACTGTTCTGCCTTCTAAGAAAGAATTGTGTAGAGAATTCTGAAGACAAGTTAAAATCATCTGTGTATCCTTTTTTATAATTTTTAAATTCTAACTAGATTTTTCTATTATTTTGTGTTACTTCTGGATTATTTATCTGGAGAAATAGTATGTTACAGAGATTATATATGTATATATTGAATGTATTATTCTAATTATTTTATTATGGATATTTCCTTATAGAAATAGTCGCTGTCTGGTCTTTTAAATAATTCTAATTACTTATTCAAGTTACGTATTTACTAAATATGACTTATAAAAATATAAAAGAAAACTATCAATCTCTTTCAATATTTTCATAGTTTTAATAAGAATTTAAAGTACAGAAGGGCTCCCAGATCTTCACTCTAATGTGACAAAAGGTAGGTCAAATAACAAAAAGAGAAAAACATTGGATAAGCTGGAATTTTAAGAAGCTTCTCTCTTTCTAATATTCTTAATATTCATATTGCATCAAATATACTCTTATTCATATTTTTAATTGTTATATAGACTAGTACTTTGTAAACACTTGATCAATATGTAATTAAATTATCATCTTGTTGATCAATATGTAATTAAATTATCATCTTGTTGATCAATATGTAATTAAATTAATGTGAAGAACTAGGCATAAGACAAAAAGTTAGTTACTGTTTTTGTAAAAAAAATCTAATGGAATGTTGTACTAATTTATATAATAAATTTTGAGAAAGTCGACTTTCATGTTTTACAATTGAGAATAATTTTGCAACTTTATCAAATAATTTAAGTTAATTTTAATTTTTCATGAAGGTAGATTTTTATTTTAAATTTTTACAGTAGAATTTTGCATTAAACTGGCAGCAATAAGACTTCTCTAAAAAATGATTAAAGAAATTCAGATAATAGACATATTTTGAAAGAAATTGTTCATATTTTACGATGCCAACTGTATAAATTGGAGAGTGCAAAGTTTATTAGATTTTCTTTCATTCAAGAAGTCAGAATTAAACAAATATTTAAAATTTAACAGAGGATTTAAAATTATCACACATGGGAATTGCATAGAAGTTACATAGTGCAGTTGCATACAACTTCTATTGTCTGTATTTATAAACTTGTTAGTAGAGTCCTTGGGTATGAGACAAAATTTTACTTGTAACAATATTTCAAAATGGTTTACTTATTCTATATATCAAGAGCCTAAATTTATACCTTCAGTAGTACCATAATTTTGATATGTATGCTTTGGATTTTACTATAATTTAGGTATTTTGTAATATCAAATATTCATAATAATTGGGATGAGGCTTATTCTATTTAAATTGAGAGGAATATACTAGTTTTCTCATGATCGATCATATCTTCATGTAAAAAATCAGTACAGAATCAGATCAGTACAATCTTCAAGTGTTTGTATGTACCAGAAGCAGCATAATATTTATATCAGAAGTGGTCTTGGAAGCAAGTAATTCAATCATTTCATATGCTTAGCATAAACCCTAATCTTCATGTAAAATAAGAGAACAGAAAGACAAGAAATAAGTTCATATTTATATTAGAATATTTCTTATACAGATATTGATATTTTTATACTTTAAATGAGCTATAACATTGTTTATATATAATAAAATCTAATAGATTGAATGTTTTTTTCTGCTTCTACTTTCCTTTCTTGTTTCTGTTGAATAAAGTATGGAAGATCTCTTGGTTATTTTGTTTGGCTAAATTATAATGTAAATGAATTTTTTTAGTCGATTCTTGGTGAATTCTGTAAAATGTGAAGAATTATTACTGTCGAATACTTTTTCAATGACATAATAAGGAAGATGAAATAAGTGAATGTGAGAAATATGGAATCAGTGATGTCATCTTAATAAGATCAGCCCTCAAAATAAAAGAATCTATGCTAATTGCAAAATTCAAGAACTTATATTATTCTTAAATAGTTTTGAAAAGAACTGAAGAGAATGAAAAATATATATATTTACGAGACAAAAAGAGAAGGATATTTTATATTCTGTTTAACTGAATAAATTTCTTTCTGAAAAATCTGATGAAACATGTGTGAATTTGAACTGCTTTCCTGCAAAGACATGCAGTGGGTGATCAGTTAACGAACTATTTGGATGGCAAGCAAATCAGACAAACACTTTTTTGACAAATTTTTGTATTCATACAATGAACACATTCCAAAACACAAGATATTGCAACATATATACGGTATATAGTACTGCATCCGCACAGGCAAAAATAACCAGAAGCAGCTATAAACTTGCTATATGATCATATGAGAATAAAAACCGATAGTGAAAAAAGTGAGTTATAAATGATTTCTGGAACAGTATGATGGCAGTGTATGCCTAAACAATTGTTCACTTTATAGAAAAATTAAAAGAACAAAAATCAACTTTTGAAATGTTTATTATAAAAAATTTTATGAGGCAGTGGACATAGTGTACACAATGGAATGTCAAGAAATGAATTTGATAGAAACCAAGTAAGTGATGTTCATTATTGCACAGACATAAGAAATTTCTATAATTTTTTTCCTTTCTTACAAATTTATCGGTTTGTAGAAATCATTGATTGATATTGAATAATTCAAGTCGTAACATAGTTTTTGAAAGCATGATGTTTATTAACTGATCATTCACTGTATTTGCTTCTGACTTGTGAAACGTGAAGATTTGCTTGGAAAATTCATTTCAGAACTGGATTGTGTATGTGTGTGCTGTGAAACTTTTTATTGGAATCATATATTCCTGCTGATAAAGAGTGAACTGTTTTAGACTACTGGACAAATGTTCTACAAATCATTAAAATTCTATAAATTGTTAGTAATTTTAAATTTTTAGATTGTTTTTGTATTTTAATTATGTTTGCTGTTACCGATTATCTTATTCTTTGTATATAATATTTGTAGTGTTTAATATTACTCTGAATTTATTTGAAAACAGACAACAAGAAAATTAATCTTACCAATATCTTCTTCCCTAAATCTTTGTTACTGTATTTTTATGTAAAATTTTCAAATGTTTTTTCTTTTGTGTGTTAACTGTATAAAACAATTTTTAATTTCTTTTTTAAAAAGGGTTAAAAGCATAACCTTAAAGAATATAAAACTTTTTGATATATTATAGATTTTCTTCTGCATTTAATTATATAATAAAATCTTTCTTCAAAATTTTCTATATTTTATTCAGGCTTGTCTAAAATGCTAAGTATGAATTATTTGAAAAATTAGAGAGGCATAAACTGCTTTTAAAAAGAAATATAGAACAATTGTTTGGGAAACAAATATCAGTTTGGTATGATGTTATTCATAAATGATTGATTTCAAGTACATTTATCATAATTGCGTTCACACAATTATGATAAATCTCAAAAGGTTACATAATTATTTTTTTATATCTGTTTCTTTCTTCTTCTTTCTATGATACAAATTTGTTTTATTATTATTATTATTTCTTCTCCATTTTTGTCATGAACTTTAGATTCACATTAAGGAAAATGTATTTTCTAGGCCTTATCTTTTATTTTTATTCTAGGCAAATGTTATATTGCAGTCAATAATAATCTTCTTTTTGTAGTTCAATTTCTAACTGAGATGCTTTGTGTTAGGAAGTACTCAAATTATTTAATCTAAAATATGCAAAATCCATCTTTCAGTTATTACTATTTTCTCAATTTAAGTTGGGTTTGTTTATTTATTTATTTTATTTAACAAATTATATTTGAAAAATATTTTACCCACTTTCTTTCCATAATAAAACGTCTGAATTATGGGAATTAAAAAAAAAAAGTGTTGGATTATATTACTTATGGGTTGCTTTGGATTTAAATTAAGCTATAATTTCTTCTCAACTACTTCAAAATTACTTTAGAATGTTGATTTTAAAATTTATTTAAGAGATCAGTAATTAATTGAATGGAATTAATTGAATTGCTCTTTTTCTCTATTTATATTTCATTAAGTAATATTTTATGCAGCTATAATGTTTGGTAGAATTTTGAATAATAACCATTACTTGTTAGTCTTGCAATTCTAAACTTAAACCATTATTTAATTTTCATCTTAAAATCTGCAAATTTATAAAAGGAATCTGAAAAAGCAATTAATTTTGTTGTTGGGATTGGTGATTTCAAACCAGCTAACTTGCTACTTCTTAACAACTTTCTGTAATTGTATTTCTTCTTGGTGCATTTTTTTTTTTTTTTTAGCCTAGATTTTCGATACAGAATATAATTTCCGTTTTTGAACATATTTGTATACTAGAAATTTTGTTTGAAATATCACCAAATTTCTAATAAGAAAAAGCTAGAAAATATGGATGACTTTTAATTGTTATTTAGAATAAAAAAAGTATAATATAATTTTGCTTTCCATTCATTTTACTCTTAACAAAAAAAAAAAAGAACTTTAAAATATAGAGCCTGATTATGCAGTGAATTTTAAAAAGTAAGACACTTCTTGCCCAAAGAGCATATCAAAAAGTTTTGAGACTAATTCTGTTGCATAGAAACTACTTTATTTAAGAGTGTGGATATACTTTCACCTTCAAAATTGTCTATATATATCATATTACAGCATTCTTCCTCTTCTAGAATGTGTCCTGAAAGTCCACTTCTAAAATTGTTTTTAAGTTTTTAGAAAAATATTAGTATAAAAGAGAATTAAAGCTGAAACGTACTGTGTTTTCTTATCAAGGAGATAGATTAATGATTTCCCTAATGATTAGTTTCCAGCTATAATACACAGTGTTTTGTAATGGCAAATATCAATGAAACATATATTGAAAATATTTTCTTTTTATTAAAGTGTATGAAGATACTCTTATTATTAAGACAAAGGTCAATCATGTGTAGCAAAAAAATTTATTAAAATTGGCCCAAATCATTGTAATTTGTTGCCTCAGAAAAAAGTGGCAATATGTGTGATCATGAACTTCAGGCTGCAATTTCGTACATACTGTTACAGAAATAATCTTAAAGCTTTTTTATCCTACCTTGTATGATTAAAAAAAAATTTATTGTAGACTTAAAAATTTGAAATGTTGCTTTTATATCAGAATATTTCAAAATGCTGGAGATTTCTGCTTCGGTTATTATTCAATTGACAACAGTTAAGTAATAGGGGAATAAAACTAATTTTTATTTGCTTTAAATTTACCATTATGAAATTTAATATACAGTGGAATCTTGTTTAATGAACATAATTCATACTCGTGCATTACAAAAGAGTTGTCTGCATTTATAATTTGCTTACACTTCAAAGTTTGACAAAAATTGAAACTCAATGTTATTGTTAAATTTGTAGCCTGCATACCTATTGCCTTATTAGGCTTTTCAACTTATAGTATAACTTTCAGTATGCCCCTTATTTCATAGAAGGTCATTGCTTTGCTGAGGCAATTTTCTGTGCTATAACTTCTTGCTGCGATACAGAATGCAGCTCTATAAATTGTTTGGTAGTCAGCTCTTGAGTATGCTTTTATTTGTGCTTGCATATTATTAAAGCAATTCTCCCTTATATTGCAATGTGAAATCATGATGCTTACCTAAGTGTCTTGTACTTTTTTTTTTTTTTAGTAATTCATTTCATTCAAATACATATAAGTGCTAAACACAGATGTATATCCAAGATATAAGCAATGTTTTGATTACATTCATCATTTGTTTTGCAAAACATTGCTTATTAAGTGAATCACTTCCTTACATTTTGATTTATTTGTTATACAAATCACTTTTTATGAGAGGTGCTCATTAAGTGAAGTTTGACTTTATTCTGCATTAAAATCTTTTCTTTATTCTATCCAAATATATATTTAAGGCAAGAAATATTTAATAAAAACATATTATAGATTTGGGTCAGTAAGTTAAAGAATTTTTTTAGACAGCTAGTATGTACTTTAATTTTAAAAGCAATAAATAGTTATGAAATTTTTCTCTGTTCTTTTTCATTTTATTATTGATAGAAATGTATCAAATTTGTAATATTGAAATTTTTTCATTTAATGTTTAAAAGTATATATATTTTTGACAAGCTTCCAAAAGGAATAAATTTTAATATTTTATTTTATTTCTATTGTTCTTTTTCTTTTTGTATGTTTCAGGAGTCTACTGTGCCTCATTCATCGTATGATAGAATTTGTTGTTCGTGAAGGACCTATGTTTGAGGCTATGATTATGAATCGTGAAATAAATAATCCTATGTTTAGGTATAATTTTTAGCATATTTTTGATTAATTGCATTTTTAGTGACTAATGGAACAGATTGAGAAATTTTTTATCCATCTAGTTTAAAAATTAATTATCCTCATAATATATTTTCAATTAAAGTATTTTTGTCAAATCCATGTAATTAAAAAAAAATTTATTTATATTGTGGTATAGAGCATCTTTTAGTCTCCATCTACCATTTATTTAAATTAAAATTGCTGAGTAGAATCAAATTTAAATACATTATTAATTAATGTGTGGGCTAGATTGTTGAAATTTTGTATTGATTTCGAAAAGTTGCAAGTCATATCCATAAAAGTACCTATTTGTGAAGAAATGATAGATTATGTCTTAAATTTTTCTCTCGTCTTCCCTATTTTTTCTGTTTAAAATATATTAGTGTATTTGGTAGTTCCAAAATTTGTTCCCATAAAAGTTGTAAGTATTAACAATTAGCAGTGAACAAAAGAAATTTATATGACTTAAAAATTTGAATGTTAAAACCTGATTTGATTGTTTATTGCCATTTAATTTGCTTCTCAACCTTCATGTTTTCTATGGGGGATTTCTAGAAACTCAAAAAGACACAATAGCTAAAGCTCATTAGTTTTGAAATAAGAAAATATCAATGCTTTAAAATCGGAATAGACATGTATATAGACGTTATACATGTTAAATTGTAACTAGATCTCTTCAATCAACCAAGAGTCAAAATTATGAGATCTCTCTTTAATGGTTCTGAATTTGATACTAGCAGAATATTAATATAGCATAAAATCATTATAACTGAAGTCATTAAAATATTTAATTAATCTTAGTTAATTAATTAATCTTTTTTCTCATGGTCTTTTGTTAAATTTGCTCATCTATTAGTATTATGTGTTTCCTTGTAGCTTTACATTTAATCTGTACATTTATTCATCTGCAGTCTTTCCGTATTACCTTTTTTTTTTTTTTTTTTTTTTTTTGCATGAATATGCAATACTATTTGAAGTATCCAACTTTCTAAATTAAAATATATCCTAAGTAAATGGCTGCAACAGAATTGTTTAATAATAATTGAAATGCAGTCAGTTCGATATATAAATTTATAAAAATAATTATATCCATCCATTCATTTGATAAAAATGTACTTTTCTTTAATAAGGCATAATATCCTTCACAAATCTAACCCATTAGATTTAAGCAAATCATTGAATATCTTGATTTTCATACTAATTTTTGAGATTTTTTTCAGGTTTTTATTTGATAACCAAAGTCCAGCTCATGTATATTATAGGTGGAGGCTCTATTCTATTCTCAAGGTATGTATGTATATTGAGGAGTTTTTATATTCATGACTTAACTTTAAAAAAAAATAACAAAATAAAAAGTTAACTAAACCTAAAAATCCAAACTTTCTGTTTAGCATCCACTAATGTTTGCTACCCTTTTCAAAATACTAAAACTCTGATTTCTTATCTGGAGCATTACTTATTCTTAAGTTTGTATTGCATCCCCCCCCCCAAAAAAAAAATTCTTTAATTATTGCAACTTTATTCCCAAAATGATAATGGAATGAATTTTTTTTTTTAACTCAGCTTTTTAACTTTTTTATCATGGGCATTTTAAGATATTCTGATTATTTTGTTCTTATGATGCATATTTAAAGTATACCATTAATAAAGAAGTTCTAGAAATCTCAAACTCATTTTTCCTTTAATATTTTGTATTTGGTTGCTTGAATTTTCCTCATATATTCATTATAAACATTTGATAGTAATGCAATTCTTGTTTCAAAGAGTAAAATTAATTTTATTTGCTTCACAAAATTTTAAAATTTTGCTCCATTTTCTGGTGAAAATGTTCGCAATTCTGATCTGCTGAACTGTGCAAGGTTATACATTAATAATAATAAGGTTGCACAATGTACCATTTTCATATATAAAAGGAGGCACATATGATAGCACAGGTTCCTTGATTAAAATTCTTTAATTTGCAGTAAAATGATACAAATTCAAGAGAGGAAATATGCTTATTTCACTCAAAACTCTATTGCAATGAAACATAAACTATATAATAGCATGAAATATGGATATCATAAAATACACTTGGCATTGCATATTGTCTGCAGAGTTCAACTAACTCTGAAATTAAGCTCCAAAATGAGTTGTCACGTTTTATTGAGTGAGCTGAAAGATTGAGTTTCTGGAAATCTTCCTGTACCTTGAGAATCAAGGTATGAGATTTTACATTTCTTAAAGAAGCATTTGATACCAAATATGTGTCAAAAATGTTACTAACCACAAAATCAGCATAACGATAATAATAAATTATGATATAATAATAGTTATGTCAATCTGCATGAATTGACAAACTGAATTATTATTATCTCTTTGGAAAAATATTAATGAATCAAATTCTGTTTATCTACTTTTAAAAACAATATAACTTTAAAAAAAATCTTAATTGATTTAATTTTGCTGATCTTAATAGAAATTGTCAATATTTTATCATTCAAGAAATCAAATAGATTTTATAAAAGAAGAATATTTAAGAAACATATTGAATTATTTGATTAAAAAAGGAAATGCCTTTATCACTTTGTGATAATTTCCCTCTTTTCTATTTATATCCTATCGTAATTCTTCTGACTTTTGTAAAAATTATTTGGAAATCTACTGTATTCTGAAGGGTTAATGTGGCATTGTACATTTTTAAATTTAAAATAGGATTATACATATCAAATAAAATGTTGGAACAGAGAATATTATTAGAGAATATTGTACCTATTATTAATTATCAGAAAATAATTGTGTCCTTAGCATTTATGAATGTGGCATAAAATTGTTAATTAATTATCAACTGGGATGTTCCAATTATCAGAAAATAATTGTGTCCTTAGCATTTATGAATGTGGCATAAAATGTTAATTAATAACCTACTGGGATGTTCCAATTATCAGAAAATAATTGTGTCCTTAGCATTTATGAATGTGGCATAAAATGTTAATTAATAACCTACTGGGATGTTCCAATTATCAGAAAATAATTGTGTCCTTAGCATTTATGAATGTGGCATAAAATGTTTATTAATTATCTATTCGAATGTTCTTTTCACTCTACTCGCAAATATGAAGTCTTGACATTATTATTTTATGATTATTTTATTCTTACAGGGTGATCATCCCAGCAAATGGCATACAGAGGAGTTTAGCATGTTTAAAAATGGATCCATTTGGCGGCCTCCACCTCTTAATCCATATCTTCAAGGCATGCCTGATGAATTAGTAGACCAGCAGCCTCCAGTGCCTAGACCCACAGAACCGAAAAAAGGATCTCTATCTGATAGGTAAGAGTGCATATGAGTATATAATATATTCAAACTTATATATATATATTTTTATTTATTTCTTATTTTTAACTAGATAGTTTTCACCATTAATTTTTTATTAAAGTTTTCATTCAATATTTGCCACTTTCTAGTTTTATAATTTTTCAAAATAGTGATTCTCATATATTTTTCATTATTATTAAGCCACTAACAATTGTCAATGCTAAAATGAAATATAAGTGATGACAAATTACAAAGTTACTAATTAATTACAAATTTTGAAAAAGGTTACTTTTTTATGTTTAAATGATGCTTATGTGAATAAAATGTAATGAAATTGTTTCAGTCTGAAAAATTTAAACTAAAATTTTGAATCAATAAGATATATAGGTATAATTCTTTAATAATTAATCTTCTGAAAAACATGTGTCAGAATCTTTTCATTTATGTAATATATTAAAAATGTTATTGTGACTATTTTCACAAACTTAATCCTTTTAAATAGTAGTAAACAAAACTGTATAGACTCATCATAAAGTTCTGGATGATTATCATTTTGCTGTACATAAGGTAGAATCTATGAAAATATAATCAGTTATATGGAAAATATCTTTATTTTCTTTTAGTAAAGGAAAATCTATAAACTATCAGTAATATTGTTGTCTAAAAATTTCTGACTTGACTATGTCAAAGTTATTTCTCATACTTTTTCCATTGTTCTGCTATTTTTCATGCATATATCAACTTTTACTTTTGCTATTAAAAACTGGAATACTTTCTTTCTCTTTAGCCAAAGAGATAAATTTGAAGATCTGCTTCGTCACATAACTCCAGAAAAGCATAAAATTGCAGAAGTGATGATATATTGCATTGATCATGCAGAAGCTGCTGAGGAAATCATTGATTGTATAGCTGAAGCTATTGCAACGCCAGATGCACCTTTATACAAAAAGGTAATTTTTTTTTAATTGATTAATTTATTTTTTTACTCTTTACATTACAGGATGGTACTATTTATGAAAAACGTAAAATATATTGCCCAATTCTTTTTCTCATCTTTCTAATAGATTAAAAATTTGTTTCATTCTTTCATATATATGTAAAATAAATATTTTAAAGTATAACTTATTTAAATATTTTATTGATTATGCATTTTATTTTTTAGATAGCAAGATTGTACCTTGTATCTGATATTTTACATAACTGCAGTGTAAAAGTGGCAAATGCATCTTTTTTTCGAAAAGGGTATGATTTATTATAATTTTCTATCTCCATTTCAAGTAAAATTTTATATTTCAGATGAGATTTTTTTTCTTTTGTAATAATGGTGATATGTCTTTTACAGGTTTCAAAATAAATTACCTGATATTTTTAAAGATCTCCATGAAATTTTTCAAGGTATTGAAGGACGACTAAGAGCTGAACAATTTAAGGTATCTTTAATCTTGTCAGTTTCCTTATTTAAATCAATGTATTGTTGTTTATGTACTTCCTAATTTTTATTTTTTAAAAACCAAATAAGGCTGTCAAAGAGAAACAATTCTGACATTTTTAGCATAGTAATGTAATTTCTGTTTCTAGCAACGTGTTGTAAGCTGTTTTAGAGCTTGGGAAGATTGGGCCATTTATCCTAGTGAATTTCTTATAAAGCTGCAGAATTTGTTCTTGGGACTAGTACCATTGGTAAGACTTTTATTAAAACTTTGATTTAATATTAAAACTGGTTTTTGTAAACTGTTTCAATCATAAGAAAAGGGAATTAAAAATTATCTCAATTACTTTTGATTTTTAAGCATGGTTAACTAACAACATTTTTTGTTACTAACTAGGTTTCATTATTCAATGTTCTGTTCTTAGAAAAAAAAATCAGATTTGGTGTTAATGATTTCTTTTCGTTGAATAGTCTCGAGAAGGCAATGAGGATAGCAATTCTTCCCAAACTACCCAAGTGCCCAATACAGATACTGAAATACCGTCCTCTGATGATATTGATGGTGTTCCATTATCTACTGATGATATTGATGGTGTACCTCTTGAAGGACCCTTAAGTGAAGACAGAGATGATATTGACGGTGTACCATGTACATATTGTTTGATTGCATTTTAAAATTATATTTCATTGGTCCTTTAATATTGATTAGATTTTTAAATATGGATAGTTTTTTTAATATATTAATTTTTTTTATTGTATAGAATTTGAACTTATTCTTGTAGCACTTAAATTAACCTTTTTACTTATTATTTGCACATCATACTTCTATTAGATTATTGAATTTTGAAAGTTATAAAATGATGTTATGTCATTTGTAGTGATATTTTAATTTAAAAAAATTAGGAAATTTATAAACATAACATTTTAATTATTTTATGAACTCCTAATTAAATCAAAATAGTAATATATTTCCAAAATAGAAGATGTCATTTAATTAAATTATAAAGAAATTTTAAAAGATTAGAGGTATTTTTATGTTCATTTGGCAATGGAATAAAAAAAAAAAAAATCAGTTGGCTAATGAATATTTTTTCAACTGCTTTTTATTAAAAAGTGTATATATAAACTTTGTGCTAGGATCTTCTTAAATAAACAAAATAGGTGTTGATGCATATTGTATGATTTTAATTCTAAAAATCTGTTTTTGTTAGATTTAAACAGGACATTCAACTTTTTTAAGAAATAATCCAATTTTTATCTCTTATAATTCTTTAAGTCATGATGAGAGCAGCACACAGAACTGACTAAGATGGAAGGCAGGGAAAAGATTGCATGAGAAAACAGTTTGAACTTATATATTTTAGAAAGGAATTTGCCAATATAGTTCTACAGTTTGGTGGGAAAATAATTGCCCATGCAACTCAAATGATATTAAGCCAGGGTTTGAGATTAGGCAATTAGTTTTGAAATGTAGATTAAATAGAAATTGTATCACATATATATAGTTGTTGCTGGATTGATGCTGTACTTTTTTTATATCATCTAGCACTTACAGTATCTTCTTGTTTAGAAAATCTATTACAAGCCAATGTCAAGTTTAGTTTGTTATAATTTTAGATCTTGTCAGTTCATCATATTTTTGTACGAATCAAAATTAGTAGCGATTGGTTACATAATTTAATCAATAAATAAAGTTACATATCATTCCTTATTTCAAATAATTGCATATAGTAATAATACAATTCCATATGTTAATTTTTTGAAGTAATTATCCTTTAAAATTCTGATTTAGTTGTTATGTTTAATTTTTTTATGCAATTGATATGTATCTAGATTTTTTTTTTTTTTTTTCCATAATCTTTAGTAAATGAAGATTTAGATGGCCAACCATTAGAGGAGGAAAGATTACCAGAACCACCGGATATGTCATCGAAATTTAAACCTTCTAAGTGGGAAACTATTGACCCTGAAACAGTTGAAGCTCAAGGTAATTAATCATTAAAAACCATTGATTTATTTTACATTGCAAAATTTTTACTGGTGATAGTTTCTTTATAGGAAGACAACCTATTGCAAAGGTTCTCATGAAAATCTTTGCAGATGTTTACTGATCATGGTGCTTAGAACCGAAACAACTTCTTATTCGAAGATTATACACATATGATACATCTCTCTCTCTCTGTGTATGTGTGTGCACATGTAAGAAAGAGTGAGTGTTTGCTTGTATAAATATATAGATATATGTAAGAAAGAGTGAGTGTTTGCTTATATAAGTATATAGATATGTGTAAGAAAGAGTATGTGCTTGCTTGTATATGTATATAGATATGTATGAGAATGAGAGTGGTGCTTGTATGTATATAGATAAGTGTGAGAAAGAGAGAGAAAGTGGATATTGACCAGTTTAGGATATGTTGTAAGAAATGTAAAACCCTCAGAGTTCATAGATGAGCCTTCTAGCTCAAAGAGAATGTAAATGGTGGGAAATTGAAATTTTCTTTTCCTCATTATTTCCTGATGATTGTTGATAAAAAAAAATTAATCAAATTAGACCCTTAAGACAAACAACTTTTGTGTTTAAAGTTTTTTGTAAATTGCTTAGTAGCAGCTAAAAATGATTTTTAATCCCTATTTTGACTGCTTTTAATATCAACAATTTGTGTCCATAGTTTTGGAAAAATAAAACTTGTGCATTTAAACAATGAAATAAAAGCCAATGATCTAAAGATTACAAGCTTAAATAAAACTAATTAAATAAAAATAAAGGAGGATGAAATTTTAATGGCAATGTTATGTAAAGATGACTAGCTTTAAAATTTCCAGAATTTTTTGCATATTTTAATTCTTTTGAATGTATTTTATTATATCTTGGAAACAAGAATATATGTTTATTTTTCCAGTATAACAGAAGAAACATGTACCTACTTTCATGCTAAGTCAGAAAAATTCTAACCAAATGTGTCTATACATGCTGAACTAACATTATTAGAAATTGAAAAAGATTATCATATTTGGCGACTTATCATTTAAAAATATTATAACTTGGCATCTTATGGCAGCATATCAGCTCTTGACTCTCTGTATGGTTATTTCTCCTCTTAAAATAAAATAATTTGGTTTCTACAATTGTAGTTTCTTCAGCATTCGTAAAATGAATATCACTACACACTTAGTGATTAGGTGATATCAAACAAAAATCCTAGCCAAATTTGTGAAAAAATTACCAAATTAACTAATATAATAAAAAAAGTTTTTGAAATGATTAACGCATTTGACAGTTTATTGTTTTTTAAAAATTACAGCTTAGCACGGTATGCTGCCATATAAACAATTCTCTTGTACAGCCAATTCTCGTTTTTAAGGGAATCAGTTTTCCAAATTGTATTTTTTTTCCATGATAATATGCACGAATGTGAAAAATCACACACACACACACTCGCTGATGATGGAATCTCATTAACCATTAGAAATTCAGTTGGAATTTTTCAATTACTTATTTCTTCTTAAAATGTTATTAAATACTATCGGAAAAATTTAATTCACATTTTGCTATTGAAATAAAATACTTTTCTTAAAATTGACTATTATAGTGATCAATCAATTTACTAACTGGATGTCAATTATCTTCCAAGAGTGTAAAATAGATTACATTCCGATTTTGAATTATATGTTGAAATATACATTATATAAATAATTTCCTATATAATTCCTGACATTTTGAGAAATTAACATAATATTTTTTTATTTAAACATTTTTTACATGAAACTCATTTTGGAGCTTTTGTTAATTTAACAATACTTTGGTTAGATATTTGCTGTGTTAATGAGAATATATTATAAGTATTTTATTAATAACCTTTAACCCTCAATACTGATTAATTGTCAAAAAAAGACAGAGAATGTTATATTGGTCTATTGACTATATCCACCAATGACATGCGAATAGGCGTAAAGTTTGGCATGCAATTAATACACAAGTGCCAAAGGATATTTTTCTAAAAAAAGCTGATGATAAATTTTCTTTTACTCCACTTAATAGTCATAATTGAAATTTTCAAAAGTGCAACAATTAAGATTTTAATTCCAGTATTACAAAAAGTGGGTGGTTTTTTTTTTTTTTTTCCCCACCGCCAATATCTAAATAAAGAATCAAATGATATATTAGTACTTAATAATAATGATAAATTAGCTTTTTTTAAAAAATGTGTTTAAACTACAAAGATAAATGTTTAGCTCTGATCAACTGATACAAACATTTGACACTTGATAAAAACTTCAAAACTTTTCAATAATATAAATTTTGTAGAAGCCTACATTTGTATGTTATTTTTATATTTGTTATTATAAAGTATGGTGGAAATATTTTAATTTTCAAAAAATTTAAACTTGAGATTCTGTTGAATCTTTTCCTTTCAGATCTAAAATATAGATTCATATCAAGTTTTGAACCATATCTGCCATGTAGTTGACCATTTGCCAGTCCATACTTTTGCGTACGTTTAGACACAATAATCCATAAACATAGTGACTTAAAGTAATGAAGTTCCTAATATTGTTTTGTGACTACAACTGTAGTGTCATATCAGATTTTGGTGTCAATCCAGTTGGCAAAAAGGCATCCAAAACATGTATTCTCAAGATAGATTCATTAAAAATTCTGAATTCATACCAAGATCTGTATTTTGTAACTATTGTTTACGATGCCACGCAGGGTATTCTCTACTCTACTTAAGAACAACAATTTTAATTGGGAGGGGATTAATTGGAGAGTATACAAGAAAGTTTTGAGTAGAATATCCCTGCTGGTTTTTGTTTAAGGATTGAAAGGAATTTAAAAATAAAAACTTAAATGGTAAGGAATTTACTTTTGCTTTAAAATTTACAAAGAGGAATCCCCTCCCTTATCCATTTATTGTTAATTATATTGCCTATTACCACAGAAAAAAAAAGGTAAAACACATTCCAAAATTCTTTTTAAAGCATATATAGAGCTTGAAATGCAATTAAAACTTATGTATTGAAATAAAAATAGTCTAATGTTGCTCTTAAAAGAGTGTTTGTTTAAAATGCTATTCTTATGTTATAGTAAACAATTTAATTATGCAGATTTTTTTTTTTTAATTATTCAATGATTTAATACAAAATTGAATTGAAATTTTATCAGCTGTTACTAATATTATAATATTGCATTCTCTTCCGGGCTAAGTTGCAATAAAGTTAATATGGAAATTTTTTTTAATATTTTAAATTCTAACTGAAATTAGTTTTAGTGAGAGAATTTTTATATATTTTCCTATATTTAAGGGATGAACTGAATGTGTTCTTTATTGCTTCCATTTTTTAATTTAGAATTTATTTTTAGCAATAACAACATCAAAGTGGGATCTTTTAGAACAAAATGAGGATCAAGAGCAAGTAGATGATATTGATGGCCAGTAAGTTATGATTAACTATTTAGAGAATGTTAGCATTTTTCCCACTTACATGTTTGAATGTATGCTAATAAACACCGTATTAGAACAGCCTAGTAAGAATATTTTAAATAGTTTGAGGCATGGGATCTAAACTAACCATCTTAAAATATTTAATTAAAAGGTTTAAATTACTTTATTTATAATTAGGCCAATGGATGATACTGCTTCAACTCAAGATGAAATGTCTGCACATGAAGATGAAAATAGCAAAGATTCTATTTCTGTGATGGAAAATTTCAAGACTGATATCAACGAGCAAAGAAGAGCAAAATTAAGAGAAATAGAAGTATGTCTTGTTTTGCTATTACATTGGTGCAAATTAATAATGCAAATAATGTTAATTTATTACATATAAATATCTAATTGTCTCATTTTCATTGTTAATTGTTTGAAATTTTTTTGGAATTTGAATGATTAAAAGCTCTAATTATTTATTAAGTAACAACTGGAAAGATGTTTTTGAAATAATGTTTTACTCAAACATCATTTATTCATGGAGTCGGAGAGGGAGTTTATTATAAATGTTCCTTCTGACATTATATTAAATAATTGTCTCTCGTATTTCAGCTAGTTGAATTCCATTTTATTAATGGAGGTTTATAAATTTGTTGCTTAATCTAATCACACTCTGGCATGTCCATGAAATTTGTGTCATTTGGAGTTCTAGCTTTTTATGTCGGTGGATCATTCTTATTAATCGCTTAAATTTGTTTATTTTGTGTTCTATACATAAACTTGTAGTCTCTCATTTTATGTTACTTTTATGTATATATTTAATTGTGGGCTTTCTTATTCCGTTTGACTGCAGACAATTTATCTTTTTGTTAATTATTAAAGTATTAATGTAAATTTTTAATGGCACTAAAACATTTAAATTTTCAAATTCTATATAATTTGATAATAGTGTAAGGATTAAAAAAAATAAAATAAAAAATAGTGTACTCATTCATTGTTTGCTTTTTTCCCACTTATTTAGATGAAAGTGATGAAATATCAAGATGAATTAGAATCGGGAAAGCGTTCTCGCAAACCTTCGATGAAATTTTCAGATCAAGTGGAATATTATAGACAAAAGCTGCTAAAGAAGGTATATATTTAAATTTATTTTATATGCTTGATTTTTAATTCCTTTAATAATTTTTTTATTATTTTGATTTGTAAGGTATCATTTATTAATTTTGATCTTCAAAATTGGCAGATGTCATTTATTCATTTGAATCTTTTCTGAAACATTCATGCTAAAATAAATCTGAAATTTGGGGGGGGGGATTTATTGTTTCAATTGCATCCCACTGAAAAAACTATGCAACAAGCTCAATAAAATGTGAAATTTAAGTTGAATCATATGGTCTGCAGTTTCATCACTTAAATTTATTTTAATATTAAAATAATTAAATGTATATATGAGCCGGAATGAAATCTGTTAATAATTTTTAAAAATTTCTCATTTATTTGAATAATTTAGAAGGATTTTATTTTATTTATTTATTTTTATGTTGTTGTTTCCATGTCCATGAATTGACAGCAAAAAAAATCAAAATGATAGAATGGCGAGAAATAATTAGAAACACTTAAATATACTTCAAAGTATATATCTAGATACACTAAATCATTAAATACCTTAAAACACTCAATATTCTAAAACTTAAAAACATATCAAAGAAAAATTTTAAGCGCAATTTCAGTGTCAGACTCCTCTAAAGATTCGAATAACTGTGACTGCAATTTCAGTGCCTGGTGGTTATACAGGATTTCCTACAATAGGCCAATGGATGGTATTATTCAAAGTTTTAAATTGCTTGTGTCAAAAATTGGATCTTCAAAGATGTATTTTGGTGAAGAAGTTTTGAATGAATATTTTGTCTGGACAATTTTTCATACCTTTATAATGATTTGTTCTTAATATGGCTATTATGAATGTTATATTTTGTGGCAGTCAAAGTCTTTGATAAGTGGCTTTTTAAAGGTCTATATCTTTCAAAAGTCTATACCTGGCTTTTGCTTTTGCATCTGCAAGCATGATGGGGGTATTGAATTGGTCAAGGTCTCTAGCTTCTTGAACTAAAAATTCAGCACACTGGTTTTCCTTAATTTTTACATTTACAGTCCTCTTTGTAATGCACAGAATTTTCTCTTGCTGTGGAGCCTTTCTAGAATGATATTTATATTGTAGTTGATGTTAATCTCTGCATTTCTGTTAGCTTCCAAGGCCAATTTAGAATCTGTTTTTGTCTGTTAACATCTGGAAGGATGAAGATAACACCAGCATCTCCTTTGTTGAGTTATTTTTTTTACGGGCTATGGATGTATTCGACTACTAAGTTTTCCTGTGAAACCTTGTTTATTGTTTTAAACCTTTTATTTTTAAGTGCCATCATATCTTCTTTTTTAAAGCTGGGTTGCAACAAATTCAAGCAAAACTTAGTTTTCTCTGGTTGTTTTCTTCAAATGAGGGGCTCTTAAAAAAAATCTAGGGAAGAATGCTCCAACTGAATATTCTTTATTTGTCTGTCAAGCTGGAGAGTCGAAAATTTTGGGATTCTAGTTGAATCTCTCTATTCATTGTAGATCCTAGTGGAAATGTGATCTGCATTTCGCAACAGAGCTTTTAGTTAACTTTTTGGCAAGAGTGTGCCCTCTCTCTTAGTGAAGCAAGACACTATCGCAGTCTGCCTTTTCATTGTTGGTTAAAAAGATTTGCCAGTTATAATTCTTGAGGCTCTGTGTTGGACGGAATCCAGTTTCAGCCTGTCGGATTCCAAATGAGGTGACATATTCAAGCGCTGGTCTAATAACAATGCAATATATTCTTTTCAGAGTTTGTGATCTTGAACCTCTTGTGGTAGTATCATACAATTTACAAAAAATAATTAAATTTTCAGTAATTTTGGTGCAATATGCATTGTAAATCAAAGTTCAGAATCTTGGATAATGTCAAAATATTTAGTGAGGTCATCCTCCTCTATGCTAGAATCCTTGCTCCTGATGTTCAAGTTGAAAGTGCTACTATGTCTTTTATCAGTAGAAAAGATGCAATAATTTGTCTTGTCTGCATTAGCAGTCAATTTGAGTTCCTCTATCCCTGCAGCAATGCTCTTAGGAATCTCAAAAAGATTTGAATGAATTATAACAAAATAAAATCTTACATTGAAACTTCTGGAGAGTGTTGAAGGCCCTGTTCATAATATATTGCAATTCTAAAATTAATCCATTTTAGTTCTCAGCTAAAGTGAAGAAGACAAAGTGAAATAGATAGTGCCATTATGCTCGGATGATAAGCATGAATTCAGTGATTTGAAAAGCTAATGGAAATAGACAAGTGATAGTGCTTTTGATTGAATGATTTTGAAACAGATTTGATATACCTATATCTGTATTAGAAAATGTCTTTGTAGCAATTTGTATAAAGAAGTACTTTTATACTAAGCACTTAATATTTGTCTATCACTTAATATTTCTGCTCTAACATACTCATATAGCATTCATGGTGAGATGAAAGTATCTGTTTCTCTGCTTAAAATTATTGTTTGTCTTTTAGGAATGATAATATTGAGATTTTTATTTTAAAAAAATCATGCAAAATATTAGATTTTTAAAGGAAAATTTTAGTTATTCTGATTTTATGTCTTAAAGAAAAAGTTATTATAACAAATACTTGTATAACTTCATAAAAATCATTATCTTTAAAACTAAGGGTACTTTAGAAATTTGTGCTATGTTTTAAATTTCTTGTTCAAGATAATGAATAGATGAATTTTTGAATAAAATTACACTTTCCTTTTTATTAAGAGTTGGCAGAAAGTTGGGAAGATCTGAAACAGGTCTTATTCTTAAGTTTTAAAAAGTTTATACAAATTTATTCTCACAAATTAATGTCAGAAAAAAAAAATCTAGAATAAGATGGATTTTTGAAAATGAGATGTTCTTTTTATCAATTCTTTAATGTCTGTAAGAATTTTGTACTGCATGTCAATTAAATTTAAAATACTACTGGAAGACTTGAAATTATTATCACATTTCAAATTTCATTAACTTTAAATTAATGATTTTAAAACACTGAATATATTTTCTTAATATATATTTTAAAATGTAATTAACTCTGCCAAAATTTGAGTTGATTGTGTAAAGAGAAAGAAAGTGTGCAAGATTATATGCAAACTTAAATATTGTATAAAAATTTTTAATATTTTTTATTTAGGTTGAGCGTGATTCAAGGTCTGATCGAGATGGAAGCGAACGCAGCCATAAGCGACACAAATCTCATTCTTCATCTCCTGTTATTCGTGCCCATTCTCCGTCATCTGATGAAGGGGATCACAGTCAAAGCCCCAGCTACTATTCAATGACTAGAAAAATTAGTCCACGTAGTGTTGCAATGTCACTATCAGAAAACATACATTCCCCTCATAAATCTTATAGGTCACATTCTCCAAAGAAAATTAGAAGGTAAGTTTTATTCTTTATTACTAGTAGAGATTCTTTAGGAGTTGAATGATGAATTATTGTTTTTTGAGGTGAATTTTTTTTTAATGTAATGTTCCACAAAGTATTAAATATTGTTTATGGTAGTAGTTCTCTTTGCACTCATCCCACTTTTAACCCTCTGAATTAATTTGCTCTTTGAAATACAGTTCTTTTAAAATACAAAAACTGCTGAAAGTAAAGACGAAGATAAGTATTTTCCTCCCCCTTCTTGCATTCATATGTTGATTTACATCATTGAGGTTCCTGCAGCGCCATATTTCTATCATCAAAACTATTATTGACTAATGGGGGGGGTCTTATACAAATTATAATACTTTATAATTTCTAGAAGTTTTATTTTATATTATATATGGTTATAATTTGTTAATTAACTAAAGATATATTTGATGTGGAAACATTAAAATAAAAATTAATGCTATGTCAAAAATTTAATCATTTAAAAAGTTTTCATTTTTATTATTTTTTCACTTTAAGAATAATTATTCTAATGAACTCTCTGTACACTTAATACATTATTAAGATTTAAGAGGATTTTTAATTTATTCAAATTTAAACAAATGCATTTCCAAAGAAGTTGCTTAGATTTAATTAGCATTTAAAGAGAATAAAGTTCTGAAGTTAATAACATAGTACAATGTTTATAGGTACATAGAAAGTGACTTCATTCTCAAAGTAAATTACCAAAATTTATTAAAATTTTTAGAATTTAGATTGATAGAACTGCACAAGATACAGCACAGGACAGAAAATATTTACATCGACTGCAAACTCAGTTAACATTTACAAATATGTTGGTATATTGCCCAATGTAACCATGTCAAAATGTCTCCTTTCCCTTCCAAATACCTTTTTCACATTCAGAATCATTACTCAACACAAGATGTGAATATCGCAAAAAATATCTGAATTTATTATATCCAGGCATTTTAGCAAAAAATTTCAGTAAGCAAGCATAAAGCTTAATGTAAATTATACCTCTGCCTTCAAACACTTCTGGGAGGCATCAATCAGTAATAATAGTGGAATAGAAAACAATTGTTGTAAAAAAAAAAAAAAAAAAAAAAATAAGATCTTTCCACACCGTTTTATGATCCTGTTTTAAAAAAGGGGAAGGAAGTAAACAAAAGGCTTTTCAGCCTTTCTGTGGATGCCTGAATAATTATGCATGTTTTATATCCAAGTTTCTTTTCTGTATTAAATCTCAAAATAAATATTTCTTTAAAATATAAATAAATAGACTAATGATAATTTTTCTCTTTTTTTCTTTTTTTTTTTTCTTTTTTTTTGCAGATCTCGAAGTCGGAGTCCTAAAAGGTCACGGAGATCTAGATCAAAGTCACCCTATAAACGACGCCTTTCCCCAGAATCACCACCTATGAGAAAACATAAATCAAAGAAGAGCCGACATTGACTGTTACAGTTACTCTTATTCCATAGTTTTATCCATCATTTTGTGCTTTTAATCATTACAGGATCTCTGTGCACAACAAATACTCAAATAAGGATCATGGTGTTTGTACAGAATATCTGTAATGCATCAATAGGGATGTGAATTTTTCTTACTACAGCAAATGTATATTATAAAAGCATTAAATTATACTGTAATATCGCTGATTTGATTTTTGTTTCCAAAATTATTATTATTATTTGTATGTGATATAATATCAGTGAATTACGCAATATCAGTGAAGGAATAGATCAATAAATTAAAACTATTTTGATGCTAAAGAACTTTTGGGATTTGCTGTGACTATCATTGGTTATAGTTGACAATCGCGCTATCCTCCATAGAAACAAGTCATCTGTACTTGGTAATGTAGCAGCACATGAATCTAAATGTCTGGTCTAAACTGTATAGTTATCTCTATGGGGTATCTTAACAATTGCTCTATACAGTAAACATATAGATCACATGGTGCTACAATCTATAATCAGGATTACCTATTAACCATTTCCTTTTATTTTTTAAACCAGAACCACCCATCTCAATTTTCTGTTTATATTTTTGTAGCAACCCATCTCAAACAGCTACAAAACAATTTCCCTTTATTTATGTATTTAGATTTTCAGGGGTGTTTGTTCTCCGGGGAAACCCCGGAATTCCGGGGATTTTGAACTTTGATCCCCGGAATTTCCGGGGATCGTCGTTCAAAAGGAAGTAGGAATAATAATGAATTATTTATTTTGATCTGGGTAATTTTGTTTGCTTTTAAAGCAGAAAACGCAAGGTCAGTGTGTGTGGTGAAAACTTTTCCTTTCTTTCTCCAAAGGCAGTGATAATGCGTGAAAAGGGGGAAAAAACTTCTTTTCTTCTTTTTTGTTCTTTCCTTATTGCGAGTTATGACTCATTCCCCCGGTTCTCGGACATTCTCTTCTGGATTCTTTTTGGCAAGTAGGCGCGGCAGAAAAAAAAGGGGGAGACTTCGTTCGACCAGATGTGCGATAACGTGACTCTGGGTTCAACTTATCTCTCCTGGCGTGGCGCCAATAAGTAGAGAAGGGAGATTTTTCGCCGTATTAGCTATTTGTCATTGATCGCTTCGCAACTTTTTTTCTCCGCTGTGTAAAATTTTCGTTTCATTTATTGATGCACGTGTAAATTTTTCGTTTCGCTTATTGAAATATTTTTTTATTTATGTACGCAAGAGAATTTCATTTAGAAATTTCAGCATATGAAACAGAAATTACCCCTTAAAAATTCATATCTAATTAGTTTTACAGCATTAGATCCAGAGCTAAGAGGTAAAACCAGTACAATATTAGCTTTTGAAAAATTATCATCTTTTATGTCCCATATTTTTAGTGATAATGAAAAGTCAAAAGTAGAAGCTGAAATAAGGTTATACCAGAGTGATATTGATATTACCAAAGAAATGCTCTACACATCTGATGAAAGTGGAAATCAAGTCAAGTGTACAATTGATAAATATTGGTCTAAAGTTTTTAATTTAAAAGATGATTTCACAAATGATTATAAGTATCCTACATTGGCTAAATTGGTCAAAGCCTGCCTTAGCTGCTTCCATGGCCCATTAGTAGAAAGTGCATTCAACTTAATGGATACACTTGTCACTGACTATAGAACCTCTCTTAAGATTGATTCCCTAGATGCAGTGCAGACTATTAAATATGATTTAATGGCTTCTAAAGAAACCTCATGTGAAAAATATGGCTCAAAAAATCCAATGACTGATCCAATTCACAAAGATCTGTTACTGAATATGAACAGAAGTTGGAAAACATATCAAGAGGACTTAAAAACATGTATTTCAGATGAGTCACCTATAAAAGTCTCTGAAAAACCTTCTACATTAGCAGAAAAGCAAACTGCTTCTACCTCTGCATGTGCAGTTCTCGAGGAAATTTCTTCAACTGTAAATGAGGAAAATAAAAGTCAACCTTCCTGCAATTATGAAGTTCACCACAAAAGAAAGACAAGCCCACAAACATCAGAAAATAAAAAAAAAGCAGCAGAAATTAGATAATTTTTTTAAAAGAATTAATTCAGGTAATTTAAAATATTTGCATAAAATGTAGTAGTTTATATGTTTGAAAATTTATGGTTATTAATTTTGCAAAAAAAGTAATTCATTGAACTTTTATAATTAGGTCATTCAATACTTCATAATTGTAATTTTTCATTTCTTCCCCCCCCCCTTCTCGAAACTCCAAAATGCCGGTAGTAAGTCCGTAAAAGTTTCAGGGGATTTTTTGGGGTCCCACAAACACTCCTGGATTTTACAACTTAAACTTTAAAAGTTACATATTTTATATATTGTATTATTCAACGATATAAGTGTTCCAGCTAAAATATAAGAAAATTTAATGTAAGCTTGTTAAACACTCCATAATAATGAAGACAAAAGTGAAATTCAAAATGAAATATTAGTTGTATTGTAAAACCAACTTTTGAGATATTTGTTCATTATAAATTTAAAAATATATCTTGTTCAGGAATGAATTTCTGGGAAAAAGACTATAATAATTTGATGCAAAATGGCACAAAAATTCCAGACATTTCAACTTTTTTTGGGGGGGGGGTAGCATCTACTATGAGAAATGGCATTTGTTTAGAACAATCAATTCTCAGAAATGTAATGTTGGCCAAAAAATATTATCTCCCAAAAATTATCTGCTTATGATAATGATTTCCTCCAAAACTGAAATAATGTTGAAGGGTATAGATTTTGATGTATGCTTTTTACTTGCCTTCTTTGTTTTAGCCGACATCATTTAGAATGGTTCCACTTTTTATCTCAGTCTAATAATAAACCAAATGCTCAATACGCAGTTTAGCCCACTGAGGTTTATAGCCTAAAGATTATATTATGAATGGCAGATAACAGAAAAATAGCTAGTGTCTACTGTAAGGAATGGTATTTGTTCGGAATAATCAATCCCCAGAAATGTAAAGTTGACCAAAAATTATGTGTTTATGAACTGATTTCCAAAATAAGAAGTAATGTTGAAGGCTACTAGATTTTGATGTATGCTTTTCTTAGTGCCTTCTTTGTTGGAACCAACATAATCTAGAATGTACTTCAGTCAGTACCTGGTTGTGTATTTTAGGCATGTCTTTGTATAATTATTGTCCAAATGCTGAATATGCAGTTTAATCCACTAGAGCCTGAAGTTTATATTATGTATGGCAGATAACAGAAATATTGCCCAGAGCACCTTTTTATATTTGGTGGCATTATCTGGCATCAGCAGGAAGTCCAAATGCATATCTTTAACTGTATTCAGCAATCGATGCAGCTCATAGATGGCAATTTAATATTTGTGGATATGTTTTAAAACCTGTCATCTGACCATTGGTGGAAGTCAACGCTCATATTTTTCATCATTTTCTGTTTATTCTAACTCTTAATTATAGAATTTATCTGAGAGATAGCTACATGAACCTGTACTTGAAGAAATTTTGAATACTTATTTATCTAGACAAAAAACTATTCATTGTGCTATGTGTATTCAGAACAAGTTTGATGTCTTACAACTCATTTTACCAGCAAATTCCTGGGACTTTAATATCAGCTAGAAAATTTTAAGATTTTCATGATACTTTCTTAAGTATTACATCCATAGTTCCGAGCAGAGAATTAGCATCCAAATTTAGAGACAAAAATCACTGTTGATGTAGTTTAATCCACTGCTGCAATTACTCTATAAGATCCAAATAATTATCCATTCCTATGACGGTGTACTATTTTTATAAAACTTGATTTCATATATTTTTTTTTTTTATTTGGATTCAAGATGTATAATCTTATAAGCATAATGTTCGATTTTTTACAAATTTAAACAAGCTAATAATATTTTAAAGTTTCATCATTTTCTAATAGAAAATTAATGGTATGTAAGTTGTTAATAAAATATTTTTTTAATTGATATGTTTCCTTCCTTATACTCGTGGTTAAAGCAGATCAAGTTTAGATAAATTCTTTTATACAGGACATTATACTTAAAAATTTCCATGACTATAAATTTTTCAAAAACTAAAATGTTAAGTGCCAATTTTTGAGAAAAGAGATTTTTTCCTTATTCTTTACAAGAATTTTATTGTTTTGTAATACTAATGGGAAAACTTTCAACTTTTGCGAAAAAATTTATTGTGGATTTTAAAAATATTTTTATGCCATATAAAGTAACTTGATCGAAATAATTGCTTGCTTTTCTTCAACTTGACAAGTTTCATGTTTATAAAGATAGGATTTTATAATCGATTTTTTACTCCTCTCTTGACATGTTAAAACTCTGGTTTCATACAATTGTCTATTTCTGATGACAATGCAGTAATTTCATTATACATTTATAAGTTTATTAAATTTTTGATGTTGTGCAAGTGGCGCCATCTGACGAAGAATTAAAAAAAATTATTATGATATAAGTAAAAAATTGCAAAATATATTAAAAATGTCGAAAATAAAAAGTATCAACAAAAACATTTTAAAAAGCGCACTTGTATAACCCCCTCCCTTGAATTGCAATTTATTTTCAGTCACCAATGTTCAGAAAATTTAATTTTTTTTAAAGTTTTATGAGGAGGGATAGATACAAAAAAGCATCAAATCTCAATAATTTGTGGCAAATGCAGTTTGTCATTTTCAATTTCCTCAAAAAAGTTCGTGACTTGCTGGCTCATCATTTCTACTCAAGAAATTATTGATGTGCTAACTAGGATTTTATTTTCAATCAAAATGTTGGACGTCGAAGCAGTAGTATGAGACACCAAGACTAGTAATAAAATTGAAAATCTGTAAGTATCCAAAAAAAACCCCTAAATGCTCATTAAAATTACTATACAAATGTGACTAAAATATCAAATTACTATTAGAGCCTCACATTTTTTATGTGTTAGATGACTTGACTGTAGTGGTGTATTTATGTATTTTGCATCCCTTGTTAGTAATGCGCATTATGAGGCCTTTTAATAATCTGGCCAATTTATTTCCCATTTCAATACATTTTTAATATGTTAATTATTTATTTTAGCTTAGTTATTTTTAGTTCATTAACTTCGTGAAAATGTATTATTTATCTTCTTTTATGACTCCAAATTGCCTAGCATCAACATTTGTACACAATATTAATGAAACGGGCATTTTTTAAAATCTATACATAATTTAATAACTACATAATTAATACATGTTAGCATACATACACAGATTTTCTGCAAAAAAAGTTCAATTTTCTGAATTTTTAGAAATATAAATAATACTTAATTTTCTTTAATTATATGTAAAATAAATTGTTGAGTTATTTTGATGCCAAATTAGAGAAATTGTGCTTGCTCCCTTGCCGGATTTGTCTTGCCTTCCCCCATGCCGACAAGTTTTTGCATACTGTAATTATATTTGATAAAGTATTTCTTATCCAGATTTTTTATAATTCATTGAATTTGTATTATTTAACAAATTGGAAAATAAAGTTTTTACTACTTATAGTTCCCTCAAGCTAGTGACTCTAGGCAGCTAGCTACCTAGTTGATGCATCACTGTTTACTTGTGACACTTCCTAATTGCCGATTGCTTTAACGTTGTTTTGCTTTTATATCAATTTCTTCTAGGTTTCTGATTTAACACAAGATAACATGATTTTTTTATTTATTAATGGTCGCTTCCAGCAACCAGCTGGTTCGTTGGAAATATTGATTATATTTGATCTCAAGTAAGTCCATGATCCAATAAGTCCGTGAAGTCCATGATTCCATCAAATTGTTAGACATTAAAGCCATGTTATTACGTACTTTTTGTTCATTATTTGCTGAACTTTTCTAATAGAGACTAGTTTCGTGACGTCATAACGTTATTATATTCTTTCATCTGTCTTCTAAATTAGCAGCATTGTAACTTCTTTTTTTATTTTTATTTTTTATTCCTCCAGTAAACTACATAGATATTAAACTGAATTTATTGCTTTCGGCTGTCAAATATTTGGTGAAACAATGAAAACGCTTTCGATTTTATTTCCTACAACTAAAATATTGGTGTGAAGTATCCTTAAAAATATGTTTAAAAATTAATTATATCTCGATTGAAGATTATTGCTACAGCTGAATTGGCATCACTAAAAAGACAACTTTAGGACTTTAAAACGTTGTAAAAATCATTTTTATGCTGTAACATATTCGGAAGCCATTGCGAAAAAAATTCAAAATCGCTTTTTTTTTATTAAATAAAATTCTGATTAAAATTTCAAGAAAACGTTCCGCGATGTACATTTCTACCCTTTAAAGTAAATCTGGACCAAACTTAGTATTTCTAGATCAAACGATTTGGGCTGTTGAGAGATTACCCACACACAATCTTGATTATAAGTAGAGTAAGAGATTCGGGTTACGTCAGTAATAGAGAGTTAATAAAAGTTGCCGATCGAAGTATTATATTTATAAGATAAACCTTTTGCTGAACTAACGCGGATAACTTTTTACTTTGAATATTTACAAAAACGTAATCAACCACCAAAGGCAATGCATGTTTCGTAGGATTGTGTTCATATTGTAAATTTCAACTAAATGGGTGATCTTAATGATATCACAAGCAACTTAATGAAAATCTTTATTTAAAACGATAGATATTATTAAATTTCTTTAAAACTATGTTAAGATTTGAAAAAACTGAAATAAAATTAAATTCCAAAATAATTTTTATTCATTGATATTAAAAAGTATTTAAAATCTCAAAAATTAGAGGTTGTAAATACTAAAGAATACTTTCGAATTTTTTATAAATACATAATTCAAGGAGGATAAAAAAAAAAATTAAGAGGATATTTTGACTAATATCTGACTTATAAGGCATGTACGACATTTAAAAGTTATTTGAGAATGCATATTAACTTGTTAATCGAAAAAAAAAAAAAAATGGAAGGCTTTGTTTTAACTGGTAAAATATTATTACAAATATGTAATGTTGCTTCCCAGCACGATAAGCTCCATCGTTGGAAAGACCGTTTCACGATCAGCTCTATTGGACGCTGACCGGATGACGGACGAGCGACCCCCCCCCCCCTCGAGCTTGGCGAATCTTCAAAAATTTTGGCGATAGAAGCCGGGATATGCTTGATTGTTCTAGAATCTTTTCTGCCCTGCTCCGGAAACTATAAAAGGCTGGCAGTCCAAGCCGAAATAGTCGTACCGCGAGTCAACAGGGAATTATTTGGATCAGTGCAGCGAAGCTCAAGTGTTGAATGGAGCTCAAGCAATTGGTAAATTCAGCAGTGTGCCGAATCCTGGAGTTAATTATAGAAGCAGCACCGAGTCGTGTGTAGTGAGTCGGCAGTTGGTTACAGCTAAAGCACTAGCGTCTCAATCGCGACGTTTATCCCTATGGGATGGGCGAATCCATCACAAACCGTACTTTTCACAGTTGAGTGAGAGGGGCACCTGGGATGAGCGTTGTCTTTTAAATGTTGAGTTGTAGCTCAACACTTTTCCCGGTTCTGTTGAATCGTTTTTCGATGAGCATGAGAGAAAACGTTGTCATTGCTTTTGTACGTGAATGTGGATATCGTTTTTTTTATCCAGTGAGTGTGAATAATTAATCATAAATTTCCCTTAATTAATGCCTATTTTTAAATCGACATTTCTTATCTTTGTAATTGATGTTTTTGCTGTTTATAAATTTGTTCTTGTGATGCATTTCATAAACAGATCATATAAATTTTTTA
Source organism: Argiope bruennichi (assembly GCF_947563725.1). Taxonomy (NCBI): domain Eukaryota; kingdom Metazoa; phylum Arthropoda; class Arachnida; order Araneae; family Araneidae; genus Argiope; species Argiope bruennichi. Next base: position 68,318,679 of record NC_079154.1, read on the forward strand.
GAAATGTATAAATTACATTGTAAATGAAAAGGTAATGTAATATTGATATCACAATATATGATCTGTTTATATCCATGTATCTAATATGAAAATAAAACAAATCATTATCCATTCCATATATGTTGCTTTTTTATTTGGTCATTATATTACTCTTGTGCTTTGTAGTTTTAAGCAAATGCATGTTAAATTCTTGTAACTTCTAAATAATTTAAGGTGATAAACTAACAGGAATTCACATCTGTAGTCATAATTAAATAGCACATTTTATGCACTTATAAAAGATGAAAAGGAATTTGTATTAAATATCCATTAAATAAGTAGACAGATTACTGAAAAATATGTTTTAAGCTAACATGTCGACACATCGTTTGGAAAAAAGTACCATTCCTTCCCAAACCACAGGGAAAAGCGTTGTCGCTTTGTGATGCTACTCAACATATAAATGACAACGTTTATCCCTGGTGCCCCTCTCACTCAAATGGTCATACCTATGAAAAGTACGGTTTGCGATGGATTCGTTCTTCCCATAGGGATAAACGTTGCGATTGAGATGCTAGTCATGTAAAAGACAACGCTTATCCCTGGTGCCCTTCTCACTCAAACGTACCTACCTGTGAAAAGTACCGTTTATGATGGATTCGCCCATCCCATAGGGATAAACGTTGCGATTGAGACGCTAGTTCCACACACCACCCTATGCATTCCAAAAATGCGCTTCATTCTTGGCATGTAAATAAATTTTCCCCTTTTGGCGCAAAAAGCTCTTCCGTAAGCAACCATACATCTATTCCCCCATTTCCCTCACTACCGGAATGAAATCCGTCCCCCAGTGCTACTCCCCCCCCCCATCGCTTCTAATGCTCCCACCTCCATCTTGTGGGGGGTTCAAGCATCCTCCGGTTAACGAATCTCAATTGCCCCATTGTTCATCTACAGTAATACTTCATTCGAACTATATAATTTTGGTAGAATTTCTATACACTTTTCCCAGATATCTCGCACTGCACCTAATTTATCCAAATTTCTTCTTTCTTGACGAGTGGATTTATTATGAAAACGAATAACTCTCGATATGGTGCAAAATGTTTTGAGGGACATTGTCGCACGAAATATATTTCTCCCAGTTTCTTTATCGCATAAGCTTTTTGTTGATTCTCCATGTGATTTATAAACACCAGTTAACAATAATAATCAAATATATGCTTGAACAGTTTTACTTTCAATATTTTTCCACTTTTTTCCATAAACCCTTTCTTTTTCAATATTAGTCATATTTATGATTTCGTTTTAAATTGTTTCATTTGAGGTAGTTTTCGATTGTAGAATTGAATACTACCTCAAATGCAGTTTTTACGTCTGATATCCTTGCCGTTACATATCTTGTGAACCCTGGAGTAGTTTTGATAATATTAGCAGCTGTTGATTGAGAAGAATGTGGCAGCAGATCTAACTTCCACTTTATTTCACGATTCTTGGACTACATACTCCCTTTTTAGTTCATTTGTTAAATATCGGTATCAAAATCGATGTTAAAATTTTCACTCTCAATTTCATCACTTGTATGATTTTCCTACTCCGATACTTCTTCGCTGTTAAAAGCTTCAATTAGTTTAGCTGCGTGACTCAAATTTCTGCGATTCGTCATTTTTTCTCTCACATTCGCGGCACAACTATTTTACAGCGTATCAGAAAGTGAAATACAGCAGAAAAAAGAAACGTTGCAATAAGAGCAAAGAGATTGGCCCTTGCCAATCATATCAACTTTTGGACCTTGCAAGCGCTCTCTTATCATGTGACCAAACACATAAGTCGGCGAAACAGGTTTCGAAAACGGATAAATTACATAAACTATTGTTATTCTTTTCTTTTGAATTATTCCAAACAAAATTGAAGATGTATGATTAAAAATAAATGGGTTTTTTTTTCTTTTCTTTTTTTTACATTGGGTCATATTGACCCGAATGATACATTAAGTATAAACTGAAAAATATTCCTTCGAAATAAGAATAAACCTAAATCCCTCTAGGAGTACATATTTATAGTATTTATCAGAGATATCAAGAAGTTTCATGAAAATATCCTTGTATTGTATATTTTTACGAAGATATAAATTTTATTTCGGTTCATAATGACCCGAACAGAACAGCAGGGTGAATGTTATTTGTTTTATAAAAATAAATATACATTTACCTAATATTTAAAGTATAATGAGAATTTAATTCTTAAACGATAAAATAGTTATAACTAATGGTGATGAATAACGTAAATTACAACTGTCATTCAAAAATCGCTAAAAATTTTTAATTTTTGGATTTTAAGAATGACAAATTTATTTATTCTAATCTATGAAACCTTTTCCCTTTCAGTAATTAAAACGAGCAGCTGATAATTTATAAAATACATAAGCAAACATTTCTGATTTTAATAATAGAAAGAAAATAATAAAAAACGAATTCTGAGTTTTTCAACGCGTATAAGCAGATGTTCCGAAATTTTAATGATATTTCAAATTCGAATGAAAGATAGGGAAGTAAACATATTTTCATAAACATTTATTTCACACGCACGCACGCACACACACACACACACACACACACACACACACACACACACATACACACACACACACAAAGAATAAGAGTAAGAATGCAAAAGAAGAACAGTCACCAGAAAGCACAAGCAAAACCCTATGGAACAAGTTTGACCGAATATGCACTTCCACTAGATTTTGAATTTCCGTGTTTCTGCCATTCCTGTTCTCATAGAAATTTTGAGCAAATGTGTCAGCTCTTGGAAATTGCTATACGATTGGAGTATCGCATATCATCCTTCATTTTAATTTAAATGTTTGGGATTAGTATTGTGTGACATGTTAATTATAACTATTTATAACTTATTATTTTAAATTAAGTAATTTAAGAAATAAAAGACGAGTCCATATTTATCATATCAGCATAAGATGTCCAACAACATTGTTACGACATCGACAGGATGTTGGCTGGCATGCAGAATGTCAGGCAACATCGTACATATCACATAGATGTTAGAGTACCAGCACAATAACGTGCTAATACTCTGAATGAGTATTCAGAAAAATTTGAGATGGAACATCAATAATTTACTTGAAAACGTTTGATGTTGAATTGAGACGGAAATCTTCGGAGACAATGAAGTTTAAATAATGGTCAGAGGTTTTTCAAAAAGAAAGAGTGGAGACTCCCCCCTCCAAAACAAACAAACAAACAAAAAAAAAAAAAACTCGGATTAAGGCGCCAATAGAGTGGAGATAATGTACAATTATTTCGTACCAATAGAGTAAGTATTTATTTTTGTACAGAAAATAAGTAACATTATTAATTTTGTACTCATAATAAATCTTAATTCTTCATTATGCATTCATTATAATTATAAATCCCATATAAAAAATGCAATCTTTTTGCGCACCTCTCGAACATTTATTTACCTAAAGCTTTTTGTTATCCATTTACTTTGAGATTCAAAGCGAGGTAGTTACAGCTTTTTATACGTTCGATGGACTATTGATAATGATGACGTGCTTAGCTCAGTTGTGCACTTCTACATCTATTTTTAGATTTCAGAAAAATAATAATATTTTTTTTTTTTTTTTTTTTTTTTTTTTACAATTTTCGAGTTAAAAATGTAATTTTTGCATATCCAATTCTTCATCCATTCTTCTTCTTCTTCTTATTATTATTTATGGACTCAGTGATCCTTTTACCTTTAATCTTGTGATGAATGGTTCTGAAATGACTGTCGTTTGCTACAGAAATAATTGATATCTATATTATCATAATAAATTGAGCATGTAATTTTCATATCAAATTTCATTACTAGAAAAATTAAAATTTTTAATATTAGGAAATATTCTTGTAGTAAAAAAACATATTTTAAAATAACAGGTATTCTTATATTCTGAGAGGGAATTTATTATCATGTATTTGAAGTGATGATGATAATTTTTTTAAAGATATTTCATTCTCAATATTTTTTAAAATTTAATTTAATTTTGTAAAATTCCTTGTTTACGCATAAATTGTGGCTTTTGAATATCAGCTTCAATTCCTGATAAAATCTTATTATCGAGTAGTTTATGTCGAAAGAATGTGAAGAAACAAAAAGATGGAATTTCAAAACTAAACACTATGTCATTGTCACGTGATGTAGATTACATGAAACATTCCATTTGTTTCCTATCTATTTAAAATCTATTTCTGACACATATTTTCAAGATTCCATTTTAAGTCGCTCTCTTATGAACCAATACGCTATTATTTTGAGTAAAACATATTTTTTATCACAGAACAGTGTTCATTAATTTTCGTAATACAAGGTCGCGGTTACAGAAATATTACTTATTTACTGCAGTTGCAAGATGTCAAATGAATGAATTAAACTTCCGGCAGTTACACAAGATGGCTTCTAGGAGGAGGGCTGCTGAAGATAAAAATACAAAACTTCTTAGGGAACTTGCTGCATTACCTGCTAATAAACAATGTTTCGATTGTCTTCAGCGTGGGCCAACTTATATAAATGTTACTATTGGTTCTTTCGTATGCACAACATGCAGTGGCATATTGTAAGTTCGAAATTTTTAAAAATATATTAACTATGTTTATCAACAATGTGCGTCGTTCTGTGTTTATATTTTTGACCTGCTATCTTCAAATTAGTCTTCCAAGAGTAGATGAAAGATTTCGATTTAATTTATGTTGTTGCATTTTTACGGATGTTCTGGGTGTTTAAAAAAATTAGCTCGTCAAGAAAACGATAGCTAGATGAAATCCAGTGTAATGTCTAGTTTATGTGCTATTTCATTAATGTAATAAAGAAATCCCTGTGCAGTTTTTGAATTTAATTTTTGCTTTTATGGTGCATGAAAGATTAAATATTGTATTTTTGTTTTAACATCTGTTAAAACTATGATAGATATAATGCGTTATACTTTAATTTTAAGATTATATCAAGTCTTTCTAGTAAACTCCTACTTCTAGCAGCAATGCCTTATGTAATAAATTTAATGATTTTTCAATATTTAATCATAGAAAAGAAATGTAGAGTAAAAAATTATACAAAATTTGTCTACTATTTTTTACTTATATCACTTAAGTCAATGTTAATAAGAAAAATAAAGTTCTTCTAGTCTTGTAAAAGACTCAAGAATTTCCTTATAAGAAACTGATTTTTAACATAAACCCTAAAGAATTTCATTTGAATTAAGTTTCATATTTGTGGAACATTTTATCAATCTTAAATTCTTATAGCTAAGATGACATATCAGATCTTATGATTAATACCAAAGTTATTTTTTGTTTATTTCATAAAATTTAGTCGATGTAAAAATCGCATCTAATTTCTGTTTTGAGTGGTAGTGTTGTGGATGAATACCTGATTTTTTTAAAAATGGTATTTTATGCCCATTGATTTTGCTTTTTATATTGATTTTATACATTTACGATAATTACTTTTTTAAGCATTTATAATTCAAAATAGCAATAATTATTCTCTAAATTACAGTGTTAGATTTATTGAATTATTTTGCCAATATTTAACAAATTTTGAGTTTTATTATTTTCATAGAAAAGTATATAACTTTTCCAGTTTTTAATTAATGGTAAGTAAATATATAAAAAAATATGCAATTAAAATGTTTTGGAGCATCTCAATTTGCATTTATTATTTTGTAAATTTTCTTTAAAAATTTATTTAGAATGCTTCTGTTTTCAATTTAATTATTCTGTTTTCTGGTTTTCTTTAAATCATATCCTGCTTTATAATAGTAGTAATTTTAATTTCTGATATGAAATTCCACAAGTTATTTTGGAACTCTTTGTTCTAAACATTGCATGTTGTTAGTATAGCTATAAATTCACGATGACTTGTAAAATAGAATAATTTTCATTAAATACACAATTCATCATGGCTTTAAAATAACTTATTAGTAACAGACAATTGTTACTTAATATATTATAGGTTAAATATGATAAATTAAAATGAGAATTTAGCATAATTTTAAATTTAACAAAATATTTAATAGGCAGACTATTGTTTATAATATATGTATAGGTCTTTGTTATATTCTATGGATGAAAAGGCCAGAGAACAAATTATAAAAAACCTGTGGAATTTAATTCTTTTATTGGATATGACTGTATAAGAAATTTTGATAAATATACTTATTATTACCTCATACTGCTTCTAAAAAATGTATTCTGACACTTTTCATCTTTGGTTTCATGTAACTTATTAATAAGTTTATTATAGTAATTGATTTATTATAAAATATCAATTGTATTGTCCAGTGATTGGACAAAATGAATTCATTTATGTTTATAAAAAACATCTAAAGTTCCACAATATTTATAAAAAAATTGTTTTAGCTGAAACAAATTATAATGAAAATATAAATTTCAACTATTAGTGATTGGATTTTAATTATAAATCCTGTATTATGTTTCATCTGTTTGTCATCTTGAATGGTTAAGAGTTTTGACACCTGCATGCCATCAAGTTGTAAGTTGAGAAACATATTTTGGAAATTAATGTTTTTCTGATGCACTGATTTCAAATAAAGCATTCGGTAATATGATTTTCTCTAAATTTTTTTTTGTAAGATGCACTAAAAATGTGATGCTTTATTAATTTTATGTAAGTAATGAAATTGAATTATTAAAGATATTTTGAATTGATACTTTTTGAATGTAATTTTTATTGCATGTGTTAATAAAAAAAATCCATTCTAATAAAGGGTTTTTATTGCATTTTTTGAAAATTACATCTCTATTTTGATTTAAATAAATGTACAGAAGTTTCTGATGCTTGCTATGCTTGCAATTTCTTGGTCTTGCATTCTAATAAAAAAAAATAATAATTAACCCTTTTTTTTAATCAAATATATGCTTTTTTTTCGGACAGAACACGATTTTTATAAATTGTTTACATAACATTGCATAAAATTAGATCTTGGATTAACATTAAACACTTTTGTCCCAAAAGTTTTGCAACATTTAAAACATTATATGCAACAACAATGCATTTCTTATGTTGCTCTAGCACACTTATATGAATTACATAAAATCCTTTACAGACCTGGTTACATTTATTTTTTCTAAGGAGAAAAATATAGTTTCTATATATAATGCTCTTTTTGTGATCTTCATATATATCGTGTTTTAAAAGATGTTTATTAAAACATTATTGGATGTAAAACTTTATTTTGTCATGCTTATGCATTTGATTTGTAATGTAGCGAAACATAAATTCATTCTCTTGTTTTCTTCCAATTAGATGTATAAGTTTCTGTTTATATAATATTAAAAATAAATCCTTTTATATATTACATTTGTTTTATCAACAACATTGTTATATTCAATTCAACTAATTTCTAAATCTTTAAAATTTTATAGACGAGGTTTGACTCCTCCTCACAGAGTCAAGTCCATATCCATGACAACATTCACACCTGAAGAAATTGAATATTTAAAAAGCAGAGGAAATGAAGTATGTTTATATCTTGTATTTTAAGCTAAAATTTAAATTATAAGATTTAATTTTTTGCTTAATACTAAATTTTTATATGTAATAAAAAGTTTGAATAAGACTTGTACAGTAGTATAGCAATTTAATTCCATCAGTGGGGCCAAAATCATTTCCAAGCTCGAAGATCAGCAATATTTCATGGTACAAGATTTAATGATGTAAATTATTGATAAGATTTATGAAGGTTTTTATCTGGAACAGTTGAATATATATATATATATATATATACAGGGTGTCCCAAAAAAATGTCCACTTTAAATAATTGTAAATTTGGGGTTTATTATAATTCAAATAATTTTCAACATGTAAAGATTCTATAAATATCATTATATTGACTTGTTATCGCATGTTCTCAAACTGATGTCCGTTCTGCTCCAGACACTGCTGACAACGAGAAGCGATGGAATAGCACACATGAGGGAACAATTCCCTTGGGATATTCGTACATTCATGTTCAATGGTTGCCCTCAATTGAACAACTGTTGCAGGTTTATGGACGTCCTGAACAGTTCCATCAGCTTCAAACTTATCTCTAATTCGAGTGATGGTAACTTGTGTAGGTGGTTCTTTGTTAAACTCCCTCTTAAATTGTCTTTGCACTTCTACTGCACTTTCATACTTCCTGTAGCATTTTAGAATAAATTTCCTTTCTTCAAATTTAAGTCTGTCTGCCATCACTCTGTTCAATGGGTTCAGTATGTAAAGAAAGAAGAAATAACTTAGTTATCAGCTGCTAAAATGTGTATACATTTTTTTGGGACACCCTGTATATGTATATATATATATATGTATATATATATATATATATATATATATAATATATATATACATTTGATAAATATAAAATTATTTTTAAAATTCTTCTGGACTGCTTTATATATGTCTCAAAGAAGATAATCCATTTTCATTATTTGATTTGATTAAGTTTTTCCGTTGAATATACTTTTATATATAGATTTGTTATAAGATCAGATAAAAAGTTTTTATTATCAAGGTGGCTGATGCCTATGTGCTATAGACATGTAGGATCCTCATCTTTTTTAATGTATGTATATATAATCACTGATTTATTTAATTTTGCATTTAATATTTGAATCCATTGACACTCTTAACAAAATTCCTTTTATAGCTTTCAGTAATAAGAGAAATGTATTGATACAAATGGTATATCTCTATTCAAAACTGGTAACTTTTGCAAAGTACTGCTTAAAAAGAATCAATACAAAAAAGTGCAATTTCTGATTGCATTTTTATGTACTGTGGTGCAGTATTTGAGTTATGAAGATAAGCTCACATTGAAAATGAATTTCCAGAGCTGTTAGATCATTTTTTCCACTACAGACTCCCCCTTCCTAATTTAAAATTTAAAAATTAGTAAAAAATAAAATGCAAAAAATATTACACTACAATACATTTTGTAAATATATGCAAAAATAATATTAGTATAGACTTTATTTTAAGTTTACACTTTCATGACTTTCGGCTATTTGATAGCAATTGTTTATATTTTTATAAACTACAAGTAATAGCTATAGGATATTATGGTAAGTGATTGTGGAGATCAATTTTTAATTCAAATATATCATAATAATTATTTTGATGCAATTTCCTTAAAATTTATCAATCAACAGTCTTATTTTTATTAACTGACAATTAAAAAATTTAGCTAATAATTATGTAAAAGAGGCTGTGGTAGAAAAATGGATGAATACCTGATTTTTTAAAATGGTATTTTATGTCCATTGATTTTGCTTTTTATATTTAGTTTATTTGAAAGGAATCCACATTTAAATAATCATTACATTATTACTGTTTTTTTTTAAAATTTTTTATGACTCATGCTCCAATTATGTATTTTTTATTAATATGAATTCTAGGATTTAAAAAATGCTGTCAGCAGTAAAATCTTGATTCTATCTAAAATTTATTTTAACTTTTGGCACTTTTTTAAAACAAAATCATTTAAAACATTAATTATTTTTAATTAATCATTTACCAATGAATATATTTAGAAAAAAAATTTCTATGTATTGATTCAGTGTATCAATGCTTGATTTTAATTTTTCAGTATTGCAAGTATGTGTGGTTGGGAACTTTTGATACTAGTACTAATAGTATTGAAAGTGAAGTATCCGATGATCAAAGAAAACGAGACTTTATGGTTCAGAAATATGAAAAGAAAAGATGGTATGTTGATCCTGACATAGCTGTCAAGAAAATGCAGAGTGATAAGCAAAGACAAGGTGTGGCACAATCTCAATCTTTTGGCACAAGATCAAATTCTGTTATAGAAACTCAGCCCTTATCTCGACTTTTAGGCAAGAGTCCTACTGCATTAATAGTGCAAAATAATCAGGTAAGTAAATGAATTTCTCTATGATTCAATATTTTTGCTGTGGAACAAAAACTAATGATATCTGGTGTTTCTAATTCTTGTATTCACAAAATATATTTAGATATTAAATAGATATTCCCATTTATTAATTATTAAATGCTTATTGGATGCGATTGCATTATTAAAATGTTTAATTTTCTTCTATTCTGTTTGTATGTCTTCAATTTTTTTTATTTTTTAATGAGTTTTTTTTTTTATAATTCAGAAATAAGAATATAAAAGAAAATTTTGATTAGAATTTTATGATTTATAATTATGAATGAATCTAAAATAACACAAAACCTGCCTACTTTTAATCTTCTCCATCCTTAAAATTAATAAATAATAGAAAGTAAAAACTCGATTTTTTTTTTTTTTTTTTAGTGTTGAAATTAAATATTGAGCAAATGTATAAAATAGTGAAGACAGTTTATTCATGTAAATGTGTTTACAATAAAAGAGTATCAAAATTTGTAGAGATGTTAGGAAATGATAAAATGTAACTAGATGCATTACACGGCTCTTTAGGTTATATAAGGTATATTGCAGCTTTTAATAGTCTCTCAGTCTATAGACTATTAAAAGTTTATTAACTAGCAACCTGTACCAAATTTTCTTGTGAATAATAACTAGAGAAATTTTGAATTAATTTGAACTTGCAACTGATATATTGTATGAAAGATAAGGTTGCAGACTATTTAGATAGACTATATAGTTCAAAGGATGGAGATGATGTTTGTAGAATTTGATATTTTAATTCCCTGCTATTTTCTTACTATTAACAATAGAAAGATAGTTCTGATTGGACAAATTAATGTCTCATTAATTTTGTTCTAAAACTTTTTCTGCAGTTGCAATTGGTTAAAAAATAACCTCTTATCAGACCTTAATTTCAACTATTTTCTAATCTAAACTTTTGTTATAGAAAGACACACTTCAAAAGCAGTTAGTTATTTGATTGATAAACTCTTTTTCATCCCATAACTTTTAAACAATTGTAACTTTTGAAAATATTTCATTCTGAAAATTGTTTATTACAATGAGATGCATATTTGTCCATCCCTCCCCTCCCTCTTCAATGGTATAGGAATTTTAGGCAAGTGAACATTTCACTTCCTACTTCCTTTGAACTGAATGGATTGTCTATGATGTCTATTGGCTATTTTCACCCTTCCTATAGCATATTTGAAGTCAAATCAAAATAAAGCTACCCTAGATATTGTCTTTACAGGATAATGCAGAATAGATTTCTGAAAAGCACCCTTGAGGTCTTCCCAGATTGATTTCTTAACATATATTGTAAGGTGTTTTTGCTGGTAGTGTTCTTTTATTTTGTAATATAACTTATATGAATTTCCTATTTGAATTTAATATTTATTAGCGGAATATAGTTGTTAATTCTTTGGTTGTCATTCTAAGCAATTGACAAAAAAAAAAAAAAAAAAAAAAATAGATTTAATGTGTCTTGCAAATGGAATATAAGTTCCATGATTTATATAGATTATCTTTATATTTAGATAACTTACAAAGATATTTGGAATTTTTTTCCAAGAATTCTCCCATAGTTCAAAATGCTCAAAAATAAAAATGTTCTTAATTTCATTAGCATTGCTTTATTAAAGGTGATTTATTTAAAAACATGATTGCTTTTTATGTGTACAGTTTAATATTTGAAAAGCATTTAACAGATCTTTACAAGCAAGGGAAAAGAATTTACATATTCAGATTTGGAATGACTGAAAAAAAAAGGATATCATTTTCCTCTACAAATATTTGTAAAATAAATTATGATATTTTTATTATAGGCAGCTGAGACATGGCCACATCCTGTTTCTTCTGCATCTGCACCTAGCATAAGCACTAAAACGGCAGCACAGAATCATGGTAGTCGATCTATTGATCTACTTTCAGAGTTTGGAGGAGATGCTTCTACACCAAGTACTCAAGGTATTAATATACTGAATACTTCTGTAATATACTAATAAAAAATATCTGATTAAAAAGCTGAAACTTACTGAAATATATTAATTTTGGTTTTAAATGACTTAATAATAGTTTGGTTATTTAGTTTGTAGTTATTGAGAGTTATTAGCTTGTATGACTTTATCGAATTTAAATGTGAATCATGAACTGTTTCTGAATTTTGTTGGCCATGAAATGTTAGGTTATAAAATTTTTGATTTGTCTTATCTCTTCAGAGTTGCATAATAAAATCAAATTTCATTATGTCTACTATAACAGAACTTTTTTTTTCTATAAACTAATTTTTTTAAAAAGAATTTATTTTACAAATCCATTTTTGAATAAAAAATTTGTTCTATTCCTCAGAAAAAATAAATATAGATATAGTATAACTAATCTTTAAAAATTGTAGCTTGATTTTGATTTCTCTATTTGGACCAGGTTTTATTTGGTATTTATATTTAATGGATTAGATTAAAACCTATTATATTTTTGTTGTTTAATTTTAAATTCTAGCCTCTTTAGAATTGCATTAATCATGAATATTTTGTTATTTTAAAATAATTTTAATAAATATTATATCTAATACCTTTCAAGTCTTACAGAGTTTCCATGGCATTGAGAAAATTGAGGGGGGGGGGAACAGGAAATTTAAAAACCTAAAAGAATTCAGTTAATTTTGAAATTTTCTTTAAAGACCTGGAAAATACAGGGAATTTAAAATTTCACAATTTTTTTCATCCAAAAACATTGCAAGAATAAAAGACAGTAGTCATAGCGATAAGTACTCTACACCACCATTCATGGAATCTTATCCATTTTCTGCTTGATTTTATTTTCTTCCACAAATTTCCAAGTCTGAGGGGGAGGGGAATACTGCTAATGGAATAACGGAATGACTCTATGAGTACTAATGGGACTTCTGAAACTGATCAAAGGCCCTTTTTAGCTGAGTATTTTATATTTGTGAAGAATACTATAAAAAAACTATAAATGCCTATCCAAACATTTTGTTTAGAAGTTTTATTTTGTTTAAATTCACATTAATTGAAAAGCAATGCAGTATTACAAGAAAAGCGAATTGTTGATTTACTTTTTTATTCTAATTTCCACTGTATGTTTACAATGTATAAATATCCAGTTTGGAATTTTCTGTAAAAACTAAAAATAGCTTAATTCATTTAATGAAGAAATTTGTTTAAATGATTTCTATTCTAATATTTTAAAGTCCAAACAATTTTCTGACTTTGGAAAGGCATAAAAATAATTCTTATATTGTCACAAGGCAATGTGACTGTTGAAAGTGAATTTAATATCAGTAAGGATATGCAGGTTGAAACTCTGAAAGGAAAATTTTTAATTGGTCTATTTAAAATTCTTTAATTAATCTAAAAGCAGTTTGTATAAACTTTTATCTGGGTGTTTTGATTGCTATAATCTTAAGATATTTGCTACATAATGCAAAATAATGTAGTAAATTTTTGCATGAGACATTGTGAAGCTTTAGAAAAATTAGAGGAGAAAAAAAAATTCATAATACGAAACACCTTTGCAATTTAAAGTATTGCAAAAAAAGAAAAAAGAAAACTAAAAAATCTGCAAAATTTACAGAAATTTTGTCTTTGTGATAGATCTGCCCGATTATAGGCTGTATTTTCTTTGTGATATCAGGTCTGTCAATATTTAATGAATTCATAGGTCAGTGAAAAAGGTTTTATCACAGTTTAGGGACATACTGATAGAATGGGGGGGGAAAATGTATCTTTTTCATTTACTTAACTTCTTTCATTTCCTTTTGTTTGTTTAGATAAGGAAAAAATCCTTTCTTTTTAGAAATCATGTAATGTTTTTAACAGCAGCTTCAGCTCATTTTTGCTCATTTTGCAAAATAAATTAATACCAATAAAATTCCTTTTTTACTTTTTTGTATACCAAATATTCAAAGAGAAATAATTGTAATCCTCAAAAAATTCAAACTCACGGTTTTGTCCTTTAGCCATGATTCAAACCTCTAAATAACACATTTTTGTTATTGTCTGTCTTTAAACTCGATTAGTACTAAATTTGCAGATTACAAATTTTATCTTTACATCAATATTTGATATTAAATAACAATATCAAAATAATCAGAACTTCAAATTCATCAAAAAATGTTAATATAAAAACTAAAAAAAGTAAAGTAAAAGTAAGAAAAGTGTCTTATTATTTACCTGTATAATTGATATTATCGTATTTATACTAGAATTATAGAATGCAATTTTGAAATATGTCAATAGAAGACTGTTGTTTCTTAAGTTAAGATTCAAGAGGGTATTGTAGTTTCCATTATATATTTTTTTATTATGATATTCTTCTATATGATCAATACAGCTGAAAAATTTTAAATTTTCTGATAGATTTTAAGTTTTTAATTAATCAGTCAACCCTTTAGTTCTTATTTGAAGTTTCATGATTGATATCTTGATAATTTTATTAAATTGCATGTTAGAAATATGAATTAAAATATTTAAATTGCTTTTTTTAAATTTCAGTTTCAGCTCATAACAATTCAACAGCTAATGGAAACTTTGCTAATTTCGAATCTGCATTCAATTCTGTAGAAAAATCAGGTTTGTTGCATGGATTATGCAAATGCTTTGATGTTTTTAATAGATTTTTGTTTAAAATTTCCTTTTCTTATAAATTTTTATTAAATTATATATCTTGTTATAATCATATTTTTTTTTTTGTATATGCAACATCAAAATTGATTTATACCACAGTTTATATTTAAATTTAGTTTAAATTTTTTTTATTTAATCTTATTAAGAATTTTTTTTTAGTTAAATGTTCACAAATTTGCTTATTTTTACTGCAAAACTATTCTTTAGCCTTTTTGTTTGGTCTGAGTACTCATCTACATTGAAATTTTACTTGTAAATGTCTTTAGTTAATGATTTTTAAAAATTTATTTTCTTGAATTTTGATTTTTCCCATATAGAAATTAAAACATAATTTTTGTTTTGTTTGACATTTTAGTATATATTCCTTTCAATATAATAAAAGTGTCTGATATTTCTATTTATGCTTAATTTTTCTTAATTATAAAATATTAAATAAGTAAAATCTCTATTGTGCTTAGGATCTAGATATAGTTTGTTGAATAAAGGTGTATATTTAGCATGATCTTTGAATATATTAAATAGGGAAGTTCTCACATCAATTAAAGATATTCATGTTTTACCTGAAATTTATAATATTAATTTTGCAAATAAAAGTAAAGCAAAAAATTGTATTTAAAAAAAATAATAGATATTATTAATAACTTAAAACAAGTTGTTAATATAGATAACTAAATCCCTCTGTATTTAATAGAAATTACTTTAAAACAGCTTATAGTTTGATATTTGACAAATAATATACTTTTAAAAGCATTTAAATTCTACAGATTTTTGAGTATTATAAATAGTATGGTCTAAAAATTGTTCTTGGTTTTTTACTTAATGATAATTTTTTTTGCACTTATTGGTGTTGTATATATGATTTTTTTTTTTTTTTTGCATCATGTTTTTAATTTTAAATATTGCAGTGCTTATGTATGTAAATGTTTGCTATTTTAATTGCATGTATCTAGTAAATGTGTTAAAAATTGACAGATTTAGAGATTTGTCTTATTTAAATATTTTGCATGACATTTTTGCATGATTGTTGTATTTATGTATGAAAAAACTTTATTGCAGTTCATGTTTAATGATTTCTTTCGTTTTTACTCTTAACATCCTATTTTTTTCCCCTTTGCATTTTGTGAAAAATGCTTTTCTCTCTTTACAAAGCTCCTTATCTCTGCTTTGCTATATATACATATATCTAAAAAAGGACAGCCTTGCAGTAGTTGATTTGTGTGCATATATATTAATGATACTAGTTAGTGTTTTCAGTTGTTAGTTAATTATGGAAAAAGAAGCTTGTAAATGCTGAGATATTAATTGCCTTTGCTTACTGGCCAATTGCATTAAATAATGTAGCTATTGTGCAATTTGCTTAAAAAAAAGACATTTTATTTATTGAAAATTTGAAAAATTGTACAAGAAAATTAGGCAGATTGCTTATGAAAGAACAAAAATCAAATTAATCAATTTTATTTTGATACATTTTTTTTGTTTGTCAAATCTTGATTTTTTGTGCCATTTTCTCCTGTGAGATTCAGTTTGAAACTAGTTTAAATATTATTTCACCAGGCATGTTATTGAAATGAAGCGGATATATGTATATCTTATCAGTTATAAAATGTAAAGAGAGATATCTCTATTAATATAGGTTTGAGTAGATTTGTATTCCCAACAGAATGAAGTTTTGTTTCCTTTCTGTTGTGTGCAATTAATATATTCATAATGTTTTATAATATTGTTCAAAGATTTTACTTTTCATTTATTATATAATAATTAATAACTGCGCATTATTTTCTATCTTCAAATATTCTTTTTCTGAAGAGAACAGTTTTCTCCTTATGATGATAATTTTTTTAAAATTTCAATTTTAAATTTTGATTGCATGAAGGGCATTTTTAGCTAGAATCAAGATTTGACTCTTTTCAAATATCAGTAGTTTAGGCCTTATTCTGTTTTCCAAAAACTGACAAACACATGTAAGCACAGAAAGCAAACCCTCCTCCTGCAGGTTGGACTTCTTTCGATGATGATCTTGATCCTCTTTCCCCTTCTGCTTCTCGCTCTTCAACTCTAAGCAAGGACTCTCTCTCACGGATAGGCTCCTACTCTTCCACGGCGATGCCTCGACCTTTAAGCCTACCGACCTTTGTTCCTACGAATCCTTTCAAATCGCCTCCCATTGCTACAACACCATCTCAGTGGCCATCTTTTGCAGCCGGAAACACTTCAGGTGTCCCAGCTCCCAATTTGCCATCATCTGCAAGTTTGGATGCTTATCCCATGCAATCAAGACCACCTCAATCAAATCCAGTCACAGCTTTTAGTCCTCCTCCACCAGTTACAACTCAGCCAGCAGTTCAGCCAACTACTTCTACTTCTTCTGCAGATCGTTATGCTGCTTTAGCAGATCTTGATAGTCTTTTCAATCAGCCATCTTCTGGAAAAGGTCCTAGCTGGACAGTTGAGACTACAAGCTCAGTATCTAAACATGATCCAATTACTAGTGATATTAATAGCAGTACATATAGTACAGGTAAAGTTTTTTTTTTATTATTATAATATAGTCCATAAAATATGCGTATGGCATTTTTTTATTGTTCTCTATCTATAATGTTGTATGTAATTGATCGGAATGTGTAATTTGACTTATTGATGTACCTTCTTTAAAAAGGTGTAAATATGTAGATCTCATTGGTTTCAGAGGCATTTTCATTCTATTACCACCCATTGCCTTTTTCTTTTAAATTTGAAATTTTAGGTAATTTAAAAACTACATACGTACAAATACATTTAAATACAAAAAGGGGGAAGGAGAGGTGAGGGAGAAGGGGCTGTCTAAGTACAGACAAATGTACAAAATGGGTCGTTTTAATAAATTTTTATTTTTTTTTACATTTTACTAATAGTTTTGATAATTTTAATTTTTGGCCTCTTGTTTGTATTTATTTATAGAAAGAAAATAAAAAATACTAACAGAATTTTTTAATATTTTTCTTTTTATCCACAGATGAATCTTGAGGCTATCAATTTTAAATTACCTTTTTATTTTAATATAACTTGATTTAAAAAATTGATATAATTTGATATAACCAGATTTGAAATTTCTCTGTCATTCTATGTAATTTTTGTTTAAATCCGAGAGAGAAATGAATATTCTGAAAAAGTTATAGCTATTATGAAATAAAATTACTTTGATGGAATTATTTTCAAGAATAGTAAAAATAATCAGATGGTGTTATGGAAAGTTTATTTGTGAAAGATAATTTCCATTATAAATTTTTTTGTATAACAAAAATTATCATTTGTAGAAATTTTTGCCATTTATATTCAATTATTTTTATTGAAATAATCACAAATAAGAAAATAGACTTATGCATCTTTAGTTTTCTGTTAAATTTTAGTTCATCAGTCCTGCATTTTGGAGTTGTATTAATTAATATTTTATTCAGATAAATTTTCAAATTCCTATTTTATATTATTTAATAAATGAAAGATTTACCAGAACTTTTGACTTATGCATCTTTAGTTTTCTGTTAAATTTTAGTTCATCAGTCCTGCATTTTGGAGTTGTATTAATTAATATTTTATTCAGATAAATTTTCAAATTCCTATTTTATATTATTTAATAAATGAAAGATTTACCAGAACTTTTTGCAATCCTTGTCATTTCAGGATGTATGAAAACATTTATTTGAATAATTATAAGGTTAAGTCTTTCTGACTCTGCTATTATTATGTAACCATATTTTGTAAAGAAAAATATTATATTAATACTTGCTTATTATTTTAAAGTATTATTCAAGATTTTGTTGTATTTTCTGTTGTATTTTAGTGATAATTTCTCTCATCTAAGCTGTTTAATAAATTGTGATTCCCCCCCCCCAAAAAAAAGCAAAAAATGGTTGTGGTATTGTTAGCATTGTAGAATTACATTGAATATCTTTGGAACTACTAAATCATACTTGTAGAAATATTTCACAGCTGTGTTTCATTTGTTACATTTCTGGTTGGTACCAAAATTTTTGTGTTCTTTTTAAAAAGTTTATTTAAGATATAAAATTAATACTTAAAATTATAAAATATTTATTTAAATTTTGAAAAAAAAATCCATATTTTTTTTTATTTATTTATATATAGTTTAATGTAAAACTTATATAGTCTCAAATAATCTATTATATTTCGAGGTGTTAAATAAATGTGGATGTTTATTTTAATATGAAGAAATTAAAAAAAAAAAAAGAATTACTTTAAACTTTCCCTAATTCTTCAAGCATTTCTTAGAAATGCTAAAGTTTTATTTGTTTTAGAGCGAATTTTATCTGGAGATTTGTATTCCAGAATGGGTATTGCCATTTCAAAAAATTGATCTAATATGAATTTTTATGTCCTTTGCAAAAAGTTCTACTTTTAAAGACCATAGAAGATTTTAATTTTAAAGTGTGATAGTTAATTTCTGCAGGAAAATGCAGTGTTTGAATATTTTTCCGACAGACTATGGCATTAACATCTTCAGTTAGGTGATATTAAAATAAGCATGGCCAAACTTGTGGATTGTTTCCAGTTTTAGCGTAATTGCAAATGAAATTTATTCTAGAATATTAAAGTCATCATTGTGCATCAATAACTAGAGTTGAATATAATAATGGAAAATTAAAAAGTATGTTGTCTGTGTATTTTCAGTAAGCGGTTCAAGGTCACATTTTCTACCTTGTTATTTGTTGTCTTGTACTAGTAATGCAGTAGAAAATGTGACTTTGAACCATCTACAGAAAATACACAGACTATAGTAAATGTTAAATGTGTTAATAAAATTTCAGGTATTCAAGATTAATCAGCTAAGTGATTTCAAAAAAATAATAATAAAACAAAATTATCGGAAATCTGTAATTTTTTTTTCTGTTTTTAAATCTCTTTATTCACTTAACTATATTATATATAAAAAAAAGATTAACAGATTACAAAACTGGATATTGAAATATTACTACAGCAATAAAATAATGTTGAGAAAACAGTATTAAAAAGCAGAAAAATGCTTAACTTTGACTAGGGGCTTGAAAGATGAAGTTATTCAACAATTATTATTATAGCTTTGGTTCAGAATTTTGAAGGGTATTGAAAATCATTGTATTAATTTTCTATATTTTATTGCAAAATTTATTAATATATATATATTGTATAAGTATTATTATTATATGTATGTATTAATCATATATGATCATCACAATTTATAAAATTACATGCAGATGAAAAATAATTTTTTTTTCTTCTTCTGATGAATGAAAATTATATCATAATTACTTCCCTAAAATGTTTGGAAATCCCAATCTAGATTTCTCATTTTTGTATGTGATTTTTTAAATTTTTTTTTGCATATGATTTGAAATTAATGAATATAAATGAGAATATATAATGTTAATCAAATCATTTAATATTATTTATTTAAAGCTATATACATATATATAAACATTTCTGATATATTGTGATAATATTTTTTTGATTCTGTAAAAACTGTATATAAAATTGTTGCTAGAAATTTCTAAATACTTAATCTTTTTCAGCTCCTTCCAATCCTTTCAAGTCAACTGACTTATGGAGCCAAAGCCAAAATGTTAAGAGCTCTTTCCAATCAGCTAATCCATTCCAGACTGGAACTGATGCACTTTCCTATTCACAGACATCCAATAGTCAAGCATATGCTCCTTTTCCTATACCAATGGTTGGAAACAGCCCCAGTGATGACAGTGTACGTAATCAGTTCAATGCCAATTTCTCACCTTTTCCGCCTCAAATGGTGAGTCCTGCAAATGGGTATGGAGCTAATCCACTGCTTCTGCAGAATGGTGGATTGGTTTCTCCAACCTCAGGATCTGCAGCCTGGAATATGCCATCAAACATGCCAATGTGGTCTTCTAGTCAAATGGGACTAGGTGGTTTATTTTCAAATGACAACAAGCCATCAGATCCAGCACAACACTCAGATTGGATCCAGAATCCAGTGAATCCATTTGCAGTAAGTTTTCGTTTTCTGAGAACTTACCATCTTTGTTTTTATGTTTGAGAATTATCATTATTTTGCTAAATGAACTATTAGAACTTCATTTTTATTTTTCAGTCTTTAAAGGAAATTTTCTCTTTTCCTACCCTAAAAAAAATAAATATCTGGTACCTAAGGTCTTTGAATTTATCTTGTGAATCCAATAAGATAATGGAAGAAAGAATATTTTTAATTCTCATGATTGAATTTTGTTTCACAGCATTTTGAACATTTATTGTATTTTTAACCTTTATTCTGTCTTTGACTTTTAAACCTCCTAAATGCTTTAAATTTTTGACATGTTAAAATAATTTTTACAACAACAACTTAACTTTTGATAAATATTAAGCTACTATAGTTATATTAAAGCACCAATTGCTTGATTGAAAGTTTAGCTTTGCCAGAAAACTGAAAAAAGTGCACTAATATCTTGTGTGTGTTTAATTGAAAGTTTTTTGTGCCTCATTTTAAATGTAACATTTTGTTTCAGGTCTCAGCCAACAATGTAGGATTTCCAGTAGCGCCAAAAAGTAATTGCAGTAATCCTTTTCTATGACATTTATAGCATAAAGAACTAATGCTTGTCATCTGGAGTGTCAATAAGTTTCCAACTTTCTTATGGCACATCCTGGAGTTTTAAAGCACAAATTACCAACTGTAAAAGCAGATCTATAAAATCCAGTTATAAATATTATATTTAATAGGATGAATGGATACAGAGTGACTGACTTAACTATCTTGCGTGAATTTATGTGCATTTGTACATAAATTACTTTTTATCTGTATATATAATCCACAAATATTCAAATATATTATACTTTGTAGTACAAGGCTTTGCATTCATCTAGTCTTTGCTAAGTTTATTTTAAGTTTGTTAGGGATATTTTAGAAACCATAGAATATAATACCTCAAAACTGTGAATCTGTTTTAAATATTTTATAAAATATATTTTTGTTTGTTTTGAATGTTGCATTTATTCAAATTTTATATTTTGAGTTATTGGATTTAACAAATGCAACTATTTATTGAAACTCTGCAGTCTAGATTTTTATATACATTTCTTCCAATTTTCATAATAGTTGTTACTTTAGCTGTGTGACTCATTTTAAAAGTATATTTACATAACATATTTAGTATTTCTTTCTCTGTGTTTATATTGCTTCAGATTGAAAAAAAAAATAGATGAAAACCATTTAAACTATAATTCATGTTGCCATTATGTGTAGCTACTTTACAAGTAAAGAGCTAAAAATCCTATGCAAAGCTGTTCGCATGCCTTTAAAATAAAGAAATTGTTTCAAATCCCAAGCAATATGTAAATGCAATCGTGTAAAAAATAAAATTACTTAATGATTTATTTTGCTAAAAATTGTTTTGTCTCTTGTATGTTAAACAATACACATTAAAAAAGTACAAGCAAGTGATGTATCTAAATTACATTTATTATTCCAGGAAACTTTAATATGAAACATATTAAAATTACATTTAACAGGTGATATTTATTTCTTTAACATGTGCAAATTCATGTAAATTGAATTTTGTTACAACAGCAATTAATAAAATTTTGTAAATTAAACAAGTGGTAAATATTATGAGTATTTACACATCTATTTTTGTATAACAGATCTTGCAACATTTAACAGATTTAGAACTGTGATTCTATAAAGATACACTTTTTTTACTGGAAACTGCTTTCATAATGAATAGTTTGAAACAATTAAATGCATAGATTGTAATGAAAAGAAATGCAATGGCAATTATGAATGATGAAATGTACAAGGGATTTCAGTCTGTATATTCTTATTATTCTAGAACAGATGCCAAAATTTAATGGACGGAATTTTATTTTTTTCAGCAAAGAATATAATTATGATATTTAAATGTAAGATCATATATATATATATATATTTAAAATTTGCAACTAGCTGCCAAATAAGTTGTTACATTACTATTAATCCCTTATACACGATAAATAGAAATGACAAAAATAGTGCTGGCTTAAATAAAGCCAGAACAGTGTCTGTTTGGCACAAATCACTGACAAATGAGAAGAAATTTACAAAAAGTATGGCATTGAAAATAGAGTATGCCTGATGTAAAAACAAAGAAAAGGTTTGGCTGAATAAATGGCTTTCATTGTATATGGCAAAAGTCTTCCTACAAGACATGAAAATTTCAACTCTTAGACATGTCCAAATTCTTGTCTTTTTATAGCAAATTGAAATCTATTTTTATCAATATTTCGGGTACAATAGTTAATTTGCTATTAAAATTAACAGGAAATGGACAGCCTAATTTTGAACAAAATTCTTTTTCAGCTGCTTGCAAACACAAGTAGGAAAAGAAACAATGCATAAAATAAAGGAAAATCTTAAATTGCATTCATGTACACAATTCAGAATGAATTTACAATTATTAATTACAACAGCTAATGACAATTTAAATCGACAGCGAGTAGAACAATTCTGCTTTCTTGTTCAAAGACAATGGGTTGCAAAGTATTAATTATTGATCTTTCAAACTTTGCCTCTATATATCAACTATGTTTAAATATAATAGGATCATCTTACAAGGAATACTAAAACACAGCATGATTTTCTGTACACTGTCAATTTGAATTGTCACTAATGCATAACATTTCAATCATGTTTTGATGTGGTTGAATAATTGAGATTTTAAATTTCAATGGAATGATAAGCAAGTTTTTTTAGTACACTGCACAATTAAAACTGCATTTTTATAATTTACAGTATTAATGCAAAATTAAAATACATTTTTGTTGCCAGACATCCATTTACATCCAGAAATTTCATGTTAAAAAATCTTTCTTGAAAAGGCACTTGGTAATAATAAAAATGTACGTACACTACAAATTCAATTAGATAATTAATTGAAAGAATTAAGTTCCATTAAACAGAACTAGTTCTTCACATGATGTATAGTTTAAGACAAGATGTTAATAGTACCAATTAACAGCCTCGCTACAGTAAAACAAGACTGCAAAACATAGAGTTTAATTAGGTCACAGAAAGGAATTCCTAAACAAAATCATTTAACTTATGTGTTAAGCTCTCTATTATTACTCAAATTTGCAAAAGAAATTTTAGTTCCACTTGGGTAAACTGAAGATCAAACTGTATAAAATAGAAATTGATCTTGGATGAAAATTTAAAGTAAAATGTAATATTTATGATTGCAATATTAATCTCTTGATTTATATTATTTTAGTTGGGTTATTTTTGCATAGATATCATATACTAAATATAAAAAAAAGATATCTTTATACATAAATGACTAGTACTTCTATACTATTCAGTTTTCCTTTCATCAATTAAAATTTTTAGGTGCAATCCCTTTGAACGATAACGATGCCGAGAGATTATTACGCAATTGAAGCAATCCATTTTAACATATTGGAAACCCGGAAATAATTGTTTCAGTTTTAAATGAATAGGAGGAAGGGATATCTCCTTTGTAGTGATTATAAATAATGTGGATATACTTAAATTTATGGAGTAATTTCGCCACCAAAGTAGTGAAATGTTTGAGGTTGTGAGAAGATAATTTTTTTTAAAGGGGGAGGGTTGAGGAAGGTTTCAATATACTATTTTTCTACAATTTAAATCGAGATGTAGATAATTGCTCTGTAGCCAAAGGAACATTGATTTTTTGTTGAGTATATGACTTGCTTAAAAATCTGCTTTTAACATACAGTGTTTTTCTAAATAAAGAATCCCTGTCTCCTTTCAATGACTGATTTTTCTGCTATTTTAGGGACCAAGTTTTAGATGTATTCTGAAGCACCCAAAGAAGAATTAATGTATTTTCTTTTGTTCAATAATTTATAGATAAATAACTTCAGTTGTCTGATGAACCATTTTGAGAAAATTACTGTTTGCTATAAAAAGATATTTTAGATTTTAAAAGTAAAAAAGCTTTGTAACTGTATAAAAACTTGGGACACACCAAAGGTGATGTATTCAGCAGTGTGAACAAGAATCTTAAGTCACCTTTTATTTTATAGAGCTATACCCATTCTACCTCAAACTGTTTACACAATTGTCAATTTATATTTATCACCTCCAGCCACAAAAATGTGATTTCAATACTTTACATTACTTAACTATTTTGTTTGAGTCCTGGTTAAATAACACTCTAAAAAATTATATGCAATAAACCAAGCTTCCCAGAGAAAACATATCCAATAACTATAATTCAATTTTAAATAGGTATCGGAATTTTTGAATACATTTTTGAGAAATATATAAATTCATTATATAAAAGCAAAAATAAAAACAAGAAAAGTAATATACAATAAACATTAAATGGCACTTTCTGAGCTACCATTTGACAAGACATCTTTCTACCAACACAAACATTTCATGAGAAGAAAAAAGAAACATTTCAAAAACATTTTTTTCAACATTAAAAAAGTCACTACTCACGTAAAACATGGAAAAAGACATGGTTAATTATAATTTTGTAACATAAAGGCACTTGATAAAAGGCACATATATAATTCAGATTAAAATGTTCAGACCTTAAAACAGTGCAAGAATTCTTAAACTGAAGTAGAATTTGAAAACTTCTACATCACTAAAATTCTTAGCTAAAATTCAATTATTTTTAAAAATAATTTGAAATTAATGAGAGTATTATATAAACAATTGGATATAACTATGCTAGAATGAGTACACTAAACCAATACTTAACACACAGCTGTTTTCTCACCACTAACAATGAATTTGGAATCTATAAAACAGTATTCAATTCCATGACTGCATAACCACATCCAATTAATATTTATTTTCAGATGTAACATTTTTGAGTTAAACATGAAACATTAAAAAAATCACTTTGTAATTCACACTGATATTTACAAAAACACTGGATATAAAAAATGCATCAATTCATCAGCACTAATTTTTTTTATCTCAAAGAAATGAATTAGCATGAAATTTATTTCATTAAACAACAAATTGAAATAATTGAGCTAATACTCATACACAAGACAAAATTCCAAAATAAAGGAATACACTAAAATCATTTATTCCTGAGAAAAAAGTGCTAAGATACCAAATTAACAAAATTTCAAATTTAACAAGTTGGCTTCAAAAAACAGTTGTCAATTAGAAATAAATTTAAATGAAAAACACTGATGGGGGAGGGGGGAGAGTATACTATCCAGCGTTTATCTAGGGGGTAGTTAATTCTAGACAGAATGCTGTTGCTTCTAAATTTAAAAAAAAAATCATGCAATTAATGAGTGATGCAATTTAAGACAAAGAGTATTCAATATTTCACACTGAAAAACAAGCACAGTGGGGGAGAGCTTCTATATACAAAAATGAAATAGCTGTTTTATTAAAAGGAGGGGAGAAAAAACGTGCATGGTTTTACAGAATTGAAATATAGCTGCACATTAAAAATTCAAAGCAAAAATACTTTATTCCTTTCCTTCAGAATTTATTGCTCAATTGAATTTAGATGATACTATGTTTAAATTTACTATCTAATTCTAGTGGAAGTTAAATGATTACAAATTATTGATAGAAAATGTTTTACAAAATTAGCTAACTCCAAGCTAAATGAAATTAAGAAAAATTGTTCACTCATATTGCAAAAGAAATATTGCAATTATATTGCAAAATAAATTCTTATTTTTTTTTTCTCTTTAAATAAGAATTTGTTCTGAAAAAATAAAATTTTGAAAAATTAAATTCTGCTGCATATTTGGATTTTTGAAATCCAATTTTCATTTTAAAAAGATAATTAAATTATCAATTTATAGTTGAAATATTATGCTGAATACTCTAACAGTCCAATAATGTCAATAATGATGCACTTATTTAAATGAAATGTTTAGAGCTATTTATAAAACATTTCAGGAAAAAGAATCAATTCCTTAGCAATTTACAACCATTTCATGACATTTTCTTTGTTTAAAAGAGCTTCAACGTCATTTAAAATTTCAGCATTCAATTCTTCCTGTAATAATAAAAGAAATGCCAATAAATTAAATGCAAACTAATCTGACAGAATATTTTATATTCATTAAATAAAAATGCTTAATTTAATAAATATGATACAACTGGATGATATTATATGAAATAAAAATCGACAGTTCAGAATCTTAGCTTTCTTTACTTTGTCAGTTTCATTATATTAGTGAAATCTTAATCATATTGATTAAATTGCTCCACAAAAACATTTTTTTTTCTTTTATCATGATCATTTTAATAATTTTTGGATATCTTCAGGCTGCTGAATTGCTCTAATCTATAATCTTAATGGTGCATGCAAAAGCCTATCAGAAAAATGTTACATATTATTAGGGATCATTTGGTTGATGGAAATATGATAATCATCTCTACTTTTAATCAAATAACTCTAATATACTTCACTTCTACTTTTCCCTATGAAGCTATTCATTATGACATATATGGTGATTGTTTTTAAAACATTTCTTGAAAGTCACAAGCAGGGATTTATGATGATTCTCCAATTTGTAAATTCATAAAATATTCAAAATTTTTAGTATATATGAACTAATATTAAATAATTTGCTCAATTTCATCTTAATTATGAATTTTTGAGGTAACCACAAAACAGAGTACCATGAAAAAGTCATGCAAAATTTGCTAACAAACTTTGCAAAAGCATATACTAATAAGTATACAAAGCTATCTTTTTTTTCGCCATAGGGCAAAAATTCACTTTCAGCAATGTTTTACAGCTTGACATTTTCAAAACACAAAAAACTGTCTTAAAAAGTGAGAGAGAAAGCACGTTCTAACCTAAGTTCATTTGCAGATGAATAAATTTCTCTTTCAGTGTTTTTTTTTTTTTTTTTTTATAAACAAAGCAATTATTAAAGTTCCATTTTTAGACAGGAAGCATTATTGCACACAGAAGTGCTAAGCTATTTTTTCTAAGTTGTTACAGATTTGATAATGCAAATGTTACCTGCAAACTTGGCTCTAAGTCTTCAGAATCCATGTTTTCTGGCACCATATCTAAAGTAGCTCCAGGTATTGTTTCCAAATTTAATTCAGCAATATCTAAAAGTACATCTGAAAAGGGTACAAAAAACATTGTTTTACAATAATTAATTTAAATTATATACTATTAATAGTACAGATTGTAAAAATAAATCAGCATTCCTATAAAGAATTCATTGATATATATTTATTTTTTTATTACACTTTAATGTGACAGTACTTGCACTGAAATCTTTTATACTGAAATTTTCTATTAAAATAATAGTGATGGTTGAGTCTCAGTACAAAAGTCAAAGGACTGGAAGCATGGAACCTCATTCTACCAGAGATAAATTATGTTTCTAGGGTAGGTGCATGTATCTAACTTATTAAAACTCCTAAAGCTAATGTAATGAATCAAACTCCTTTTGTTAAAGTAGCATGAGAATTAGGGAAAAAAGGGATTTAGTATCATTACCACCATCTGTAAATGATTAAGAATTATGTAGACTTTTCAAAAATAGTCCCTATGTTATTTGAATATTCATTATGTTCTTTTTAATATTCATTTCAAAAGAAATGAATATTAAAATTAAATTAATTAAAAATATTAAATTAATTAAAAATAAATTAAAACTAATTTAAACTTTGCTAAAACATTTCATTTCTTCAAACATTTAAGTACACACATTATTGCAATTCTTTAAATTCTCAACACTTCAAACTGGGTGTTTCGTCCTACCTTCAGTTCCTTCATCCATACCCATGAGATAATTTTCAGGAGTATTAGGCAAACTGTAGTTAGTACTTAGTCCTAAACCGCTGTCTCCACTTTCTTGCCTAGAATGGAAATCAGAATCTGCACCCAAAAATGGATCAAGATTAGGATTACTGGACTGAGTTGTATCGGATGTATTGGCAGGAGATGTTGGCAATGAGCTGTCTTCTCGAATGGTACGACGAAGCATCAAATCCTACAAAGATATTAAAACAGTATAGTCATTATATGTATATACAAATATGTATCTCAGATGGTAGAAGTTATACTACATTCTTTTTTTTTTTAAATAATATTTTTTTTTATGGGTAAAATAATTTTTTTTTTTTAAAAAAGGCACAAGTTTAACCAAAACAAAATTTTTCCATTCAAAAGACTTGTTTAAATATATTTCTAGGATCTATACTAAAATCAATATAAATCATTGTTAATTTGTAGACATGAGATATCACTTCCAATTTATTCATATTTTACAGCCACAATCATTTTAACAAGGAATTATAGCAAAAATTCTAATACAATTTCCAATATAAACTGTGCTGTTGTATAAAAGACCGAAGTTGGTTAATTTTGGATAATAAATTATATGTTTTTATATTAGGTTCACAACATTTAATAATAATAAAAAGGTAGTTGGTTATTTGTATGGTGAAACACTCAAATACAATTTCCAAAATAAACTGAGCTGTTATATAAAAAACTGAAGTTGGTTAATTTTGTATAATAAATTATATGTTTTTATATTAGGTTTACAACATTTAATACTAACAATAAAAAAAGTAGTTGTTTCTTTGTGTGGCGACCAATCAGCAGTGATGACACATACAGTTTTGTTTCTTTTAACTAAAATGGGTTGTTATAAAAAAGATTTTACACTTTAAAATTAACTATAAAATATAATAAACCCAAGCAAAGGAAACATCAACATAAAAAAGTAATAAGTTAAACATAATTATACAAAGGAGATAATTAAATTATTAGCACAAATAAAATTTTGATATTATATGGTGAAATTATATTATAAATATAAGATGAAGTTATATGACAAAATTCGGTCAAATATTTTTAATTCATCTCCTGAATTTTTTATTAGAAGAAATTTAAAGAATTGTATATAATTTGAATTTAATTTAGTTAAATATGTCTGTGCTTTTTATTGTACGTCATTCAAAATGAATAACTTATCAAGATTCTTAATTCATTGGAGGACTTTAATTGCCATAGAATGTATTTAAAATTATTATTAATAATAGTAAAAAAATTCTTAATAACAATAAAAATAATAAAAACTTTGAATATTGAAATATGAAAAAGGGGATCATTCCTTTTGTTGAATAATATTTGCTTTTAACTGCTGGAAACTGTTTTTTAAAAAAATGAATTGCTAGTAATTAACTGGAACTTTGAATTATTAGTATCTTATTTTCAATAGCTTATTAGATTGAAGGAATTTTAATCTATGAGGCATATTCACAGGAAATTAATCCAAGAAATGGCAAAAACCTACAAGTATAATTAGATAGATATTACTCGATAACATTTGGAAAACAGGAGCAATATGCAAAACATTATGAAAATTTTAATAGCTATGAAGAAAATGTATTAAAAAAAAAATCAAATTCTTTTTATAAAGATAGGAAAGATCCCTGAATAGTAAGAAAATTTGTTCCAACCATTTAATGCATATTAATATAAATATACAAATTTCTAATTTAAAAAAAATTCAACAAAGAATTTATAAATTTTTTTTATTCAAAATATTTTTTCTACCTCAATGGAATTAATGTTATACTCACATTTAACGGAGGATTTCCAAAATTCTGAAACAAAAATTTATGTAATAAATAGAAAATTTTGATAATAAGTATAACAAAATACATACAGTTCCATATAAATTCTATTTAAAAATTAACCATGCATTTGAAAAGTAACTTTGTCAAGGACAATCACTTAAAATTGCCAGGAACAATTTAAGAATTCTTCTGCTATAGATAATATATTGCATATGAACCTTGAATCAATCTTTGTAATTTAAATAGTGATCCTTAAAATGTAGTTAATTCAAACATTCTAGAACTATTAGCTAAACATTTAGCTATAATTAGAGTTAAGGTCAACCTGTACAATGTAAGTGTATGTATTATGGTTTATATATATATATATATATATATATAAGGAATAAATAAATGGACATAAGTACAATAATCACTATATATATATATATATATATATATATATATATATATATATATATATATATATAGATTAAGCATGAAGTAGAATTTATAAGTGTTTTCAAAAATTCATTATAAAATTTGACAAATATATGAATGATATACACAGCAAGACAGAAAATAGGAAAAATAGAATATAGGAATGTACCTAGAGCTTATGTAATTTTAAATTCTTCTGATTTTTAACAAATCTATTTGAGTGACTATTTATTTTAGGTACATTTGTTTTACATGATATTGCAGCTACATATGGAGAAGTAATATGCCCATGCAACGTAGAAATTAAAATGGATGAATTCTCAACTACAAAATAATTGTAAGTAAGTGGGCAAAATGAATTTATTACATATATATCATATTTGGTGTAAAAGAAGCAAACAAATTCTTTAAATCAAAGTTCTTTTTTCATGACTAAGCAAAACATTCATTTTTTAATGCAACATTTTTTTTTTTTTTAATAATGGTATAGTGACCAGTTACCTCAGCTTAAGTTTTCTAAAACTAAGCCGAGTAAACATTCATTTTAGCTGTATGATTTTTATATAATACTGCAATTTCAAATTGATCCAGTGAAATTATAGAAGTTAGACCTTGAAAAGAAAGGAGTAACTAAAATCCCACAAAATTTTCAGAATATGGATAAACTGAATTCATTACATATATAAGCTTCAGAGAAAAATATATTGTTACCTCTCTTAAAATTTCCTGCTGCCGTATGCGAAGACGCTCACGTTCCATCTGAAGTCTTTGTAATCTGATCTTTTGTTGTTGCTGCTGTGCAGTTGGGCTGCTCAAGGAAGATAATGAAGATGCTCCAGTAGCAGAAACTGCAGTGATCTACAAAGGACATATTATTAAATCAATTTTGTACTAAAAGGTGCAAAAAACATACACCATAAGTATTATAAAAATTTTTTTATCCCTCAAAAGCCTTTCAGTATAAGGTTGTTCCAATATACAGAATGAATGCCTTAACACTTTCCCACTGATATACATTCAGGAGTATAATTTTTCATCATATAACAAATTCACTTGCCAAACTTAACAAATCAACCTGACCTAATCATTATTACTGAACTTTCTACCTTTCAAGAAACTTTACAAAGAACAAAATAAATAGCAATCAGACGAACCCAAACTAAGCTCCAAATTTTTTTCCCTTATGACCAAGGATATGCAAGTCCTGTATTGTCATGGCAGAACAATTCTTATTCGTTACTGATGGACCTTTTTTCTATTTGCACCATTAAGTTTAGTTAACTATTGATGTGCATATCTGAAATAATGTGCACATGGACAGTTTGGTTGTGAAGTAAAAAATTAGACACCTTAGTAATTTCATCAAATTCATTATATATCCTTCTGTTCATGAAGATCAGCTGTACTTGAAATTCATTGTTCAAGGCATTTCATAAGCAACCACTGATGTCTATATATTTATTAAATGAACTATTTTTTTATAGTTCATATGGAATCATTAAATATAATTTTTTTTTTTTTTTTTGTCTAGCATAGCCACATTATTTTAAGCAACCTTCAATGAATTTATGATATTGTCTGTAATCAACTTCAATTGAATAATCAAAAAGCTGCTCATTTTTATTAAGAAAATCCAAATTCCCCTGTGCAAAACTCCAGAGATGAATCAGGAAGACCACCATTTTTCCAGGCTTTGGTTCTAGACAGCATATAAGTTGCATTTTCACTTCTCCTTTTACAAAAGCATATATATGTATGTACATATGCAAGCACTGCACAAAAGAACAATATGAAAAATGCTCTTTTTGTTTTTTTCCAGCGGAGGAGAGGATGTGTGTAAAGGGTGAGAAACTCCCAACATATTTTTAAAAACAAAATTTTAGCTGCAGTGCCAGTTATGCAGCAACAATAGAAATTAACTTTTTGAATCCCCAATTGTATTTTTTAAAAATAGCTAGAGTGGAGTCTGTTATTATTCAGTTGTCCTATGAATAATTAAAAAAGGAAAGAAAAGACATTTCCTTATACAGAAACAATATTTAATTTTAGGTAATTTCATAAACTACAAATAAAATTGGATTAAATTATGCTAAACAAGATGCTTTTATGCATGAAGTTAGAGAAAATATTTTTTTCACTTTTCATACAATTTACAAGCTTCTCTTGAGAAAATTCTCAATTATCTTTAAATATATATGTCAGCTCAGACTCACAATGGAGTCAGCAGAAAAAAATGTTTTAAGTGGTACACTGAAATCTAATTTGGTTATTTGCAGAAAAGTTGCAGCCATGGTATCAATAGTTCACCCCAATGTGGAAGGAGAATAATATTTTAGAAAACAGTTTCTTTCAAATACAGGGATAATATATTGAATTAAGACTTAAATGTAATGCATGTTACAAAGTACTTAAGAACATATCATTAATAAAAACTTTTCCCATCAAAATATTTTTAAAAACTAATAACATAATGGCAATTTGCTTATTACATAAAGACAGAATAACTACTTTAACTTTCAATTAAATTTTGACTTTTTTTTTTAAAGATGAGGCACTTTATTCTACAGAACAAATAAATAATAAAGAACAATATTACTTCCAAACAAATCATAGAGAAATATGATTTATGTACATAATAGCTTATACAGATTAACAAAACATGTATTAAATACTCAAAAATATATTAATTTTAAAAACTAGAATTCTAATTTATGGATTTCAAATTCTCAACATGTTTTCACAATTTTTTAAACCCCATATTCCACTTTATTCTAAAGATTTGAAAGAATTTAAATTAACATTTAAATCTTAAAAAAAAATTCAAAAAAAAAAAAAACAAAAAAAAACTAATAATCATTTATTACTTAATTTATTATAAATATTATTATAAAATTATAATATAAATATTAGCTAGATTTGCTATTTATTTATTTAAAATTAAATTTAATGATTTTTTAAAATTCAAAATTCATTTAACAGATGAAATTATTATAATAAGTTAACATACATGCATACACAATTTGCAAGTGCTTTACTAATTTCTTAAAACTATGAATAATTAAATTTACCGACATTATATTTAAAAGCAATTCAACTTTAAGGCAATGTACTTATATTTGTAATTTTTTTATTCCATTTACCTTCTCATAGTGAGTTCTGTATTATACTTGTCATAAAAAAAAGCCAATATAAATGAATAACTGCACATTTTGGAGATCAAAGCTGAAGCTAGACAGCTTTGAAAAGTCATCTAAGAGCAAATTATTGCTAACAGCCTTATTGCCAACAGGATTTAAATCCCTTAACAGCAACATACAATCTTTGATAACACAAGCATCTCATACTTAATTTGTTTCTTGGAGATTGTTATCTGTTCTAATATCTTGAAATCAAAACTATAAGTTGCTTACAGCATTGCACTCCCCAATCCAAAAAAATTCTTCATATCGAAAATAAACTTTTTTTTGCTGCAACAAATCAAATTTAATGTCGACAAAAGAATTCGACCCATTCAAGTGTATACAATTAAAAAAATAATAAACATAAATAGAGAATTGTCTACATTGACTTGAAAAGAAAATCTAAAAAGGTGCTGCATATTAGATTTCAAAAATGTATGACATAAAAATAATTAAATTAGTTTGAATTCAAAAATCAGCTTAAAAAACAACAACAAAACATATGAACTATTTTCTATTTCTGACTCACTGCTTTAATAAACAAAAGACTGCAAACAATATATATTATTTTTACCTGTGATAAAGGCCCAGAAAGGCTTAAAATGTTTTGGACTTGCCCAATAGAACTGTTTCCTAATACTGGCACTAAAGGAGGTTGTTGTAATTGTACAGCTGAAAAAAGAAATTATATTACTCTACTAAATCTTAATTTCATATCTTAAAATTAATGTTCTTATAAACTATTAGGATTTTCAAAACGATTAATTATCTTTAATATTAATATAAGCATTTTTCCTTTTCTTTCTTTATACTTCAGAAACTAATTAGACATAAGTAATGCAAATTTATATGAATGATAAATTATTTGTAGCATTAAGCTAGCAGTTCTGTAAACAGCAAATTTCATAGACAAAAAAAATCTGCCTTTATCAGTATTAACAAAATTACAATAAAATATCTACTTTTATCATTATTAAAAAAGTAAGATTAAATGTCTCCTCATTATCAAAATGAGTTCTTTAAACATGCCAGATGAAGAAATCATTAAATGACCACCATTTTGAAATGGAATTAAAAAATAAAACTTGCATATTATATATATAATTATTTTTTGCAATTTTATGGAACATTTGTTCCAAAGAAAGCTGAACAATACAATTGGTCTTGATTTTATAACAAGTAAATTTAACAAACAGGTGGAATGCCAAATAATTCAGTAGAAATAGAATTGCGTACGAATTAGTGTTACAATTAAATTATGAGAAGAATAACAGATTAGTCTACCTTATTAGTGATTATAATCCAATTAAAGAATTAAAATCTGCAAAAAGTTTTAAGAAATTGTAATTATATTTTAATCAACTTTTATTTTTTATCATTAAACAAACAGTTTTTTAAAAAATAAAATAGATGAGACAAACATCATACCAATGACTTAGCATAAATAAATTATAAATAAAAAGTATCAGTCTTTATTAGAGAGTAAAAAATAGATCATATACAGTTAGAAAACACTAAAAAAAGATCTATAAAAGTAAAAATAAATAAACAAATAAAAGCAATATTTTAGTACTTATTTCATATGGTTTGCAGCATTTGAAAATATTTTTGAATTTGATTTGATATGTAATTTATAATAAATTTAAAAAATTGATAAAGTCAAATGTAAAATTGTTTTTAATTATAAACAGAAATTACCAAAGTAAAAATTGCCAAATTTCTGACTATAAAAAAAATCTTGTTGATAGATAATTTTTAAAAAAATAGCAAAACAGTCATAATGTTAAAACAAAAAGTCAATTAACACTTTGAAAAAGTTTCAAAACATGCTTCAATAATGATTCCTTAAAAAATAAATTTGCAAACATTTTTAATATGTAACATTCTCAATAATATTAAGTTCATTCACTTTACTTACGTATTCTAGGATCATACCAACTTGTGGTACGAGTTTTATGATTAATAAAGTACACTTCTCCTTCTGCAGTTGTAGCTTGTTCCCAACCATCAGGCAGCGGAACTAAATTTTGCAAATTGATAAGTGAAGATGCAGGACTTGTGCTTGTACTTGAACATGTGATGCCAGATGAATTAGAGAGAGATCCAGTACTCAATTTTTTACGTGGGTCTTCCCATGTAGTCGTCTGAGTCAAATGACTGAAAAACATTGTTTACATTTCACCAAATAATTAGATATAGAGAAAAAAAGCACAAAAGATGACAGGAAAAGAAATTGGATATTATCAGCAAAATTTGCAACTGAAAATGTTTTTGGATTAACTGCAGGCTTAACAACATGCCAGTAAGTAGCGAACATAACAATACTGTCTATTTTTTTTTGTGGTTAATCACTGGCTAGCAGTCAATATATAAGTACCAGATATTATTATCATTATTACTTAATTGATAATATTATTACATAATGAATAATTTTAACATTACAAATAAATAATTATTAATATTGAAATAGCATACCATACATATCAATAAGGATTTTTTAAAATTTAACCTTACATATATTTATTGTACGTTCATCATTGAGTATTCCATCAACTGCATAATAATTCTGCATTAATCCATCAGTATAATTTATGGGTGAACCAGAGTTTAAATCCCTTCTTCGCCAAGTTGCGATAACACGACAAAGCTGACAATCTATTTCCTAGTTTTCTTTAGACTGGCAAACCTATTATCTTTCGCCTTAATTATGCACTATGATTGGACATCTGCTCCCTCACTTTTGAACATTTCGCAAAACACGGCGCAAGACCATTGTTGGTGAGTTGACGATTTTTGAAAATTGCACCAAGCAGGAGGTTAAACTCCGGTCGTACCTAATTTAAAATATATATGATAAAACAAAAAACTGTGTTTATGAATGTAAAATATTCTATATCTTATCTCTGGTATAGTTAAAATAACATTAAAAAATTAAGTAAGAATTCTTTTCACATTCAAACAAATTAAAAAAAAATATTTTCCCTTTGTTTGTTTTTAATTTTTATACATAAAGTTAAATGTATAGCAAAACAATAACTATATTTATTTTCAATAAATTCAGCACTGTGAAGTTTTTAAATAAATCTTTTTCAAACCATTCACATGCATGAAAAAAATAATATGTTAAAAGTTGGTTAGCCTTTTAAATTTATAGTCACTTTAAATTGGATTACATTTTATATAATGGCAGCATAAAACATGCATTAACAAATAATGATTACTACTGAATGTTTCACAATAAAAAAATAAATAAAAAAAAGACGTTATTTAAAATTTACAATAATTCAGCATGTAATGAGAATTACAAAATAAGCCATTATTGTAGTATAAGTTATAAAAATACCTTAATTTCAGAATTGAAATACATAAATTGAGTATTTAAAAAAAATAAACAAGGGATTTAGTCATAATGTTTTAAAGAAGAAATTTAAATTTTATTTTTCATTTAAAATGATTAAATGTGACAACACTTCCATGAGAATAATATAAAAAATTTAGAACTAGGCAACTGAAAAAAAAAAAAAAAAAATCTACAAGAAAACAATATATATATAAAAGATGGATTCATGCCAAAGCTGAAAAAGGTCAGAGTACACATAATGATGAAACTTCATCAACAACAAATATTGGGCCTTTCCCATCCACATTCAGAATAATTAACTATATTAATTTTTAGTTAAAATAGAACAAAACGAATTTAAACATTAAAGAAATAGCAAAAATAAGTAGCATACCCTTTAAATCTGCACTTAAAAACTAATAACAGAAAATTAAAAACTTCACAATAAATTTTTCATTAAATTGAATTTTTTATATTATATGAAATAAAGACATAATATAACTAGATGTTGTTCACAATAAAGTCAATTTATATTTCATTATTAAAATATATTAAAAAATTTGGATAAATTTTACTGATAATTATAAAAAATACATCTAAATAAAATGATATATTGCAAATAAAAATTGCTAATCTTGTTTGTAAAAATTATGCAGTCTAATCAACTTAGTTTTATCAGATTGATTTTTAATATCAGCTTATCTGATACAACTAACATCAATATTTTTTTTTCTTTTGAAGTGACAGTAAAAAAATTAACGTAATTATATTAAAAAGAATTAAAATTTAAAAAAAATTAAAATGTGGGGATGAGGAAGGAGTGAGAATAAAAGGAAAGCTTTATTTTTTCAGAATCAGAAATAAATCAAATTTTTCTCTTTCATCCAGCACAGTAGCAATGTTCACAAACTGAATTATTCTGTATTTTTTGTCTATATAATCAAAAAACAAATATTCAGAAGGAATAAAGAAGTAAAGGCCAAACCAAGACATATAACAGAAAATAATTTTGGGTGCATTTTAATTGTTTTGTGAGTAAGTAATAAAAAAAAATTATCCACATACAATTTTAAAACTTTGCTATATTTATCCTAACAAGAAATAATCAAGATATTTTAGAAAAGCCAGATTACATTAAATGCAATTATAATCATTGTATCTTTAATATTCTTATATATAAATATTTATTCTTAAAGTATATCAAATGAATGATATCACATTCCTATTAATTCTTCATATTTTCCTTTTATGTAAAAAAGAAGAAAATACATATTAAAAGAGCCTGAATAATATGAAATTTCATTTGTAATTACTCATAAAATTTCTAAAGCATTATTTTGATAGGAATGATTTTAAATTGCTATAGGAAATAATATATAGTTATAGGTAAAGTATCACATTCCTTTCTAGCATTCTAAATTTTCTTAAAAAAAAATCCCCAATTTTCAGAATACATATCTTTTTAACTGACAGGACCTGTTCGACAGGGTCAAGACTCAGGCGTTCTGGGGTGGTTAAATAAGTTTAAGGCATGAAAGGTATTTTGCGACTAGCACTCCTTTATATTAATTTAAT
Source organism: Argiope bruennichi (assembly GCF_947563725.1). Lineage (NCBI taxonomy): Eukaryota > Metazoa > Arthropoda > Arachnida > Araneae > Araneidae > Argiope > Argiope bruennichi. Next base: position 68,357,320 of record NC_079154.1, read on the forward strand.
TTAGCAGTATCAGGCGATCAGGACTCATAGGATTATGCTTCTGGAGTAATAAAATTCTTAAGTAATGAAAATGGGATATTTATAAACATTTTTTACTCATTGAATTTCTTATGGATGTAAAAATTAAAGCTTGAATAAATGTTAAAAAAAAATTTTCTGCTGCTATTTTACAAATATATGAGTTTAAATACGAGGATGTGCATATTTTAAAATGTATTAATAATAATTTTTCATATAAAATGTTTGAAATTTAGCTGACATAGTTAAAATACAAACATTTGCTATTTAAACATAACATTTTTTTTTTTAAGAATATAAATAGATGGAATTGATTATTCTCTAAAGAGCCTGAATAGTGATCATAGACATTCAGAATTCAAAATAGTATTTTTATAACGAAATAAATTTTGATTAAAAAATGGTCCTTTAAAATTATCAAAGGAAAATAAAAAAATTAAAAAAAATATGAATGAATACAAAATTAAAGTTCTCTTTAAGTCCGATCTATATTCTTATCTATTTGCAATATTTAAATGATCAAATTTTATTCTATCTTATGTAGTTTGGTTACAAACACTAATATCCTAAATGGTACTCTTGACACTTGTTTGCAACTTGAAATGCATTCAAAACTGAAGACAAGCATCAAATTGCTAATGTTCAAGGAAATATTTAATGCTAAATAGTTATTTATTCATAATGATTATTAATAATTATTCACAATATCAAAAAAAAAAAAAATTACACAGGAAGGTAATTTTTTAACACTTGATAAATATATCCCAGAGAAGATATATAAAATTCCTAATCAGAAGCTATTTTAATATACAAAAATTCAAACATATCATTAATTAGTAATGATAACAATGGAATTACAGAACAGAAATGAAACATTAAAAGGCTCTATTTGTTATTTACATAAAGATTTAAGCAGTTAAATTATAATTCTTAGTGGTTTATTATTCTGAAATGTCTATAAATATAACATTCTAAGTCTTTAAAAATTTAATATTTTTATATTTTAATATGAAGTAAAAAAAAACAAATAAAAAAAATTCAAACATAATAGCTGCATTATTGTTACTTTAACCATGTAATTTTATTTTACTATGCAATATGCTGATACCTAAAATAAAATAAAAGCAGAGAAACAAAGCCATACATTAATCCATTTCAACAATAAAAAAAAAGTTAAATATTAAAATTAATTAACTTAAAGATGATCAAGTGAAGCAAAACCTATATTATTTATTTTTCTATAACACATATCAAATGAGTTCAGCTATTTTTAAGTTTACAGTTGCATTTAGAATATTTTTACTATCTACCATTACAAGATACTTTTAATGGCAATTAACTTTTAATTAATAACTAAATAATAAAACAGAAAAATACTACTTGGAATATATTTCTCACAACTGAAGTATCATTCAGACGTAGAAAACTGAAGAGAAGTATATACTGATCAATAATTTTGATAATGACAGAAATTACTTTATTAATAAATTTTAAAATTTAAGTACTTACTTGAGGAAATATCTTTGCCCAGAAGCAGTTCTTGCCATCTCCCACCCTTGGGGAAGAGGTATATTATCGGTAATATCATAACTTTGCTGTCGTAAATGTTGATGTTGTGCAGCATTGTTGTTGTACGTTTGTTGTAATGAAGCAGGGGATGAATGGGCTCTTGGATGATTGATAGGTAAACCACTCGGATGTTGTGGAGGAGGAGGAGGCGATCCAACAGAATTATTATTGCTACTACTCTGATTGCTATTTGTACTGTTAGCAGCATTATTATTGCTCTGAGCGACAGGCGGGGGTGGGGGACTGGAATAAGTATTATCAGTGCTTGATTCCCGACTATGTGACGCCGACTTGGAACCTCGATCAGGTTGCTGAAAAAATGATGGTGGCAAATTTCGCATACGCATAGGCACACTTTGATGGGCTTGAGTCCCTTTTGGCTGCATTACAGCCTTAAAGAGATCGTCCAAGTTCGTCTCGCTGTCACTTCGTATCCTGACGATATGATTGCCTTGTTTCTGTTCGATAACATCCCGCTGTTGGGACATGGTAAATGCAATATGATAAAAATATATTACGGTATGGAGGAATAAATGAGGTAGAACTGAATGCTGAGAATGCAGATGATATTTTTGTAACTAAAAAAAAGGCAAAAAAGTAGGAAGAAAAAATAAAAAAAAAATGCTACTTATTCAATTCACATCACAATCAGAGATTGATGAACTTGCATGTTGCCACCTGACAACTTGGTAATCGAGAAGTCGTCCACAAGTGCAATACGCAGCAAGGTGTATAACTTTTCAAGTACGCGCATTGCATTATGGGAAATATATATTAAAAACAACAATGTTTTCAGTCTTTGGGTAATAGTGTGAAATGTTTAAATCCTCATATCTCGATGTTAATGAAGTTTCAATATTTTGCTGAGAAGCCTGGCCTCGCATATCTTTTAAATGAAATAGCCCACGCACCCCCCCCTCCCTCTAAAAATGAAATTGCATTCGAACTTATATTGCTAAGGATTCTGTACAATTTATCTGGATAATATTTTTTTTAATATCAATTCAATTTAAATATAATAGTGCAAATAATTTTTTCAAAACACTCGGGTTAGAAAGTGGAATCCAAACATTCTGCTTCTGTACAACCCAAAAGTTTTATGAAGCACAGGAAATACGACAGATTGATCAATATGACCAGAAAATTTAGAATAATAAACAAAGAAAAGTGTATATATTTGTTATTTAATATTTTATTCACAGTACAAGAATTGATAAAATTGTTTTTTAGCATCCTGACACATGTTGTCCATAATGAACACCTCAATGTGCAGCTCTAGTGGAAAATGCTTTCAAAATAATTATTTGAAATTAAATCTCAATTTCAAATCAGAAATATTGATGAATTTGTCGGGTTTTTTTTGCAGTCATAATTTTTTTCATTATCAAGAAAGAAAAACAATTAAGAAACTTGTTTTAATATAGAGATTAAATAATATTTATTAAAAAAATGCTATTTGCGCAAATTCCTTTTGTTTATAATTACATGAATTTTATTTTTTGCATCTAATAAGGTATTTTCTTAGTTAACTAAGGACTAGTTCATCCATTCTCGATTTTTGATTCGTTAATCAGACTCGATGTTTTGAAAATAATGTTTATTCGCTGCAGCCTTTGTTTTTGTTTACATTTGTTATAGAATTTGAGGTGAAAGCAAAATATTTATCATTATAGTTTAATACCATGTCAGGAGGTTCAAATTATTATTTTGCAATTGTTGGTTATAAAGATAATCCGGTGTTTGAAATGGAATTTGGTCCATCTACTAAAACTGATGTTAAAGTATGTAATTTGTTATTTTTGTTTGGAATATAATCAACGAGAAATTTTAGTTTTCTGTATTGGACTGTCTCTTCACATCATATGGCAGTTTTTTTAAAGTAATTTTATCTAGTCAGTGACAAAAATGAAGCTGGAAACCAGCTACTTATATATCAGCTTCTTAAGTTTTCAAATTGATAACTTATTTAACTCATATGGAATTTATTTTTTATTGTGAAGGTTTCTGAATATATGCGTTTGTTAAATTATTCTAATTCTGGATATATTTTTATAAAAATTGCTATTGTTTTAAAGTAATATTTTTATTTGATTCTGTATTCCTATTACTTATATATATAAGTTAGAGGTTTTGTGTTTTTATTCAGCATTTTATTATTCATATCTATTAAAAAAAATCTATATTTTTTATATATTTTATTTTATGTTTTATTGAAATTATATTGTTATGCAAAGAAATATAGGCACTAATAATATTGAAACCAACTTAAATGGAGTGCATAACTTCTTTATTCTTTTTTATGTAAAGACATTTTATTAAAGAGTTAAAGCAATATTTTTTTTTTTTTTTTTTTTTTTTTTTTTTTTTTTTTGCAGAAATGCAGAAAGAGGTTTTTTTTAAAACTAGATTTCTTTTAATATGAGCCTCTATTGAAGGAGCTTATAAAATTATGTTTTGTAAAAACACAAGACAAGATGTCTCTATTCTAGACGTTCACTAGGGACAGAGCATATGCAAAAAGAATCATCTCATAGGATAGGGGTTTTGCATCGCTAAGCCTTATTCTGAAAAAAAAAAAAAAATCACAAATAAAGTTTAAGTCCTAACAGCATAATTTTTGGTACTAATTTAGATTATTAGTTCAGCTGCCATATACATTAAAATTAGCATTTAATAATCTTTTTCATTTAATTTACATAAAAAATATTTTTTGAAACTTTTTTATGTTGTGAAATAATTTTCAAAAATCCTATTCAAATTTTTCTGAAATTTAAATAGACAAAATACATTTAATAAACTTTAAAATGAATATTAAAAAATTTAAAAATATAATACAAAATAAGAAGAAGACAGGCATTAAAATGAGCTCAGATTCTAATAAAATATCTGTATCAGAATCGTTCTAAATATTCTTCAGGTCATGATTCATCACTTTCATGTGTGCCACTAATTGCTGTATTCATAATATGAGACTTTCTTTCAGATAAATAACATTTTCTTACCATAATAAATTGAATTCAAGGCATTCCGAAATAAAAAAGGAAATACCTGTAATGTATCTGAATGCTATGCTAAATGCAACAGAACTGTTGGTAAAATCCAAACAGACCCTGTATAGTAGCAAAAAGGAATTTCGAGGTGAGACTAGAAATGTGAGAATGTTCCTACCACATGGAAAGTTAAAGAACCCAGCATTTTTAATTACATTACGGTTACCCCCATCCTCACAACAGCTGATGACTAAAATACAAAAGTGTAGCAGAATATGAGCTAACTGAAGGTCAGGATACTAAAACTATGTTCATTTCAAAAGTAATGGATACAGGGAGGCAACTAGTGGTCTTTACAAATCATTCCACCACAAAATGCACATATGCATAAACTGTCCCCTAAGTTCACCTTCCAGCAATGTACAGATAGTATGCCCTTTTGTGAGAGATCTTCGTAGGTGATGCATATATGACACACCCGTGCTGAAAGAGTTAAATCTTCATTAGGCAATAACACATTCTCAAATAAGTGCAGTTTGCATTCCACCTTCAAATCAGTTTGCTTGTTTTGAAGGTGGAATTTTAGCTCTCTTGAAAGACTTGATTAAGTTTGCACTTGGAAATTACTTTTTTATTTGCATATTTTAAGTTTATACTATTAAAGATGTTTAATACAAATTGCATAAAACATCTTCAACAAATTTTCTGTAGAAATTATCAATACTGTATAAAATCAGTATGATTGTTTTCTTAGTTTCATGGTGATCTTTAGAATGTACATTTCTGCACTGAGACTAATTTAAAAGAAATATGGGATAAGTAATTGCAGATTGTGGAAGTAAAATAATATTTATTTAATTAAAGATATTTTATGTATTTAATAATAATGATCGAGTTAAAGAAGTTTTAAAAATTGATAAATCTCTTCAGAAATATGAGGAATATAATTGTTGCACATAATGAATAGTTAAAATTTTTTTCTGAAAGGTTTTATTAATGAGTTTTTTTCTTTAATATCCCTTAAGATAGTCTATTGTAATATAAATCATTGTATGTGTAAAATGTATGCTTATCTTTAAAATGTATTCTTTTTCTCCAATAATTTAAAAATTAAAATTTTAAATTAGTTTTTAAGTATCTTAAAATATTAGATGTAATTTTTTTCATAATTTTAGCAATAATAATCTTTAATATTAATAATTAAATAAATATAAATGTAATTTATATTTTTTTCATAATATAATAATAAATAATAATTTAATTTTAATATTATTATTTATGAAAATAATAATAAGTTTTCTCTTATACTCAAAATTGCCTAACCATTAAAAAAAATTCAGTTTCTTCTTTTCTTAATTTTTCTATTGTAATAAATTTAAAATATGACCAAATACAGATTACATGTAATCCAGAATTAGATTGAGCATAAAGGACTTTAGAGAAAAATTGAAAATGAAGATATAAACTAAAAATTGTAAATCAAAACTTTAGAGATGCATGAACCACACTTTGTAATATTAGAAGGTGTTTCCAGTCATATGGATTTCATTATTAATATAAAAAATTCCCATTTTTACAGTATATTTTTCTTTCTTTGTTGATTATTAACACATCTTTTGCTGTTTAAAGTTAGAATTGTTATTAATAGGATTTTAATTACAATATCATAAAGTCAGTCTTCTTCCTTTTAATTTAATAACTTCCTAAATAAACTGCATCATTTGTATTTAATTTTTACGATATAATATTCTTGAGTAATAGTTAAATTATTTATTTCAGCAATAACAGTGTAGTTTCCAATAGAATTATTTTTAAATCAGTGAGGAAACAAAATAAAAGTAACTTGGGTAAATTTGAAATTACTTAACTAATTAAAATAAATTATGTTGTAATAAAATATGAATAATCTATAGTTAATTAGTTGTATAAATGTCTTATTATCAGTCATCAGGATTAAGAATTTTTATAACATTGACTGATTTGTAATAACTATGTAATGAATTTAACAAATCAGATCAATTCAAATATACCATATTTTTAATTATGTTTTGATAGTTGATGTATAATTAATAGGAATTATCAATTTCAAAAAGGAATAGTTTTTTTTTTCCATTACTTTCTTTTCTTGTAAAATTCTTACTTTATTCGTTTTCTGTTATTTTATAGTGAAATGATAAGAAATAATTTTGAAAATCATTTTAAACTCTCGAGAACAGCAGAGATGGTAATTTGAATTCTCATGAACAAGTTTAATTAGCTTTTCTTCTGTTTTTGACTATTTATTAATTAAGATCCTTTCAACATAAAACACATGTTTAGAGATATGGAATAAAAATTGTATATTTGAATTATTGTATTAGATTTATTAATTAAATTTTAGAGATTGTCTTAATACATTAAATCATATAAATAAATTGTAGAAGTGTCCATTGCATTATATTAACGATACTTAGTAATTGATTGCATTAATAATAATAAATAATTGATTATTTCTAGATTGAATAATTAAAAAAATAATATAACAATTATGAATTTTCTAATTGTAAATGATTTTTCTCATATTTTATTCAGACAAATTACCTAAATGTTATTAAAAATTTCTTTAATTTATAAATTTATTTGTACAATTTTAGAAAGAAGATCATCGCCATTTAAGTCAATTCATTGCTCATGCTGCATTAGATTTAATCGATGAACACATGTGGCTGACAAATAATATGTATTTAAAAGTTGTTGATAAGTTCAATGAATGGTATGTGTCAGCCTTTGTAACAGCAAGTAGTATCCTTTGAAAAAATATGATGTAACTTAATATGTTCTGTTGTATTCCATTATATTGATTAAAAAATAGTATTAATGTCATTTTTAAAATATTGTTTTCTTAAATTTATGTTCATGCAGTTGTAATTTTCATAGTTGCTTACTAATTTTAAATCAGAAAAAAATGTGTATTTATTTCTCTGTTTAAATCTCATCAGTCTTTTTGTGATTAGTTTTGTTTTCACTGATTTTATATAATTATGTTGATCCCTTAGGCATATTTAATGATGACATCCATCATGCATTCTTTTTTTTCTTTTCTTTTTGAAAGTGCAAGATGTCAACTTCAATGCACTTTTTAAATTGAAACTTTATTGGCTGCTTTTACAAAGGATCTAATGCACCAACAGTTTAAATCTATTTTGTATACAAAATCTTTTTGAGCAAATTAATACTCTATTGAATTAATAAATAAATTAGTTTTCTTATTATGAAGCAGAGAGCGACTAAAGATTCAGCTCTTTTAATACCCTTACGCTTTCTGTATTTTAAAGTTTTATTTATTAATCTTATTCTAATGATTAAATCATTATTTTCACTCTCAAACAAGTTTTTTTTTTTTTTTTTTTTGCTTTTAAAGTGGAAAAATTCGTTATATTGTGAAGTTAACCTCAAAAATTTAAAGCAATTAATAAAACATCTCCACTAAAATACATTTTCGATTTGAACAAAAGTATTTTAAATTATTCTATTGATAATATTTGAAAGGGGAGAAAGTTTTTAAAGAATAATGTTTAATAATGCCATTCAATGCCATATAATTTGTTGTTAAGTTTCAAAAATTAAATTTTGTATTATAATCCTTTATTTTTTGGTATGATTATGATTTCTTTGTTAGTATTTTAATAAATTGTTGTTTCTCATGCATTTAATATTACCTTAATAATTTAAAGAAATGCGTTTTGTTATGCTTCATGATCAAAAGAATGATGATGGAATAAAAAATTTTTTTCTTGAAGTCTATGAAATATACATTAAAGTAAGTCAGATTTTTTTTCCTTGTAGAATTAAAATTATATTTTCAAAGTCCTATTAATAAATTAATATGTATTAAAAAATTGCTGTTAAATTTGTAAGAAATAATGTCATAGTAAAATCATAAAAACCATGGCTAAATTATAATTTTTTAATTTTTATTTTGTAAGCAATATTGACCATTAAATACTTTTTATCTATGTAGTTTTGTTAATCTAAATACATTTTAAAACTATTATGAGTTGGATTTTTTTTTTTGAAATTTGAATAATATAATTTTAAATTACATGCAATATTAAAAAACAATGGTAATGCATTGATTAAAATATCATTTAAATAGTTTGCCTATGATATTCTGAATTATTATCCAAATAAGGAAAAAGTTAAGGAATTATATTGATTTTTTTTAATATATATTTTGAGATTAATTTAGTCATCTAATTTTGCTAAATTTTTTTTATTACTTCTTTATGGGTGTTACCCTTTATAAATACAATTTTACTTTTAAATAACTTTTATGCATTCATATAACTGCTGTGTCAATAAGCAATGAAGATTTATTTTTCCTACTGTTAATTAATTTGTCTCTACTATCACTTAGCCAAAAATTTTATTTCAATTCATGTGTGAGGGAAAACTGTTGCTAATGGTGGGTGATAAGATCAATGTCTATTTGGTAGTTAACAGTAGTCACAGAATTAATTATATGAGAAGGAAAAGGACTTCCCTATTTCTTTTTTTTTTTTTTTAATCTTTCGAATGATACAGCTTGTCTTAAATTAGGTCTTCTACCAGAAAATATACAACACCTGTTTTTTAAATCACATATTAAGAGAATGCTTAAGATTTTCACTAACTTGTAATTTAAAGTTGAATTAAAATGGATTATTTTCTATTTTATTTTCAACTAAGATAATTTTTGTTAAAATCTGCTTTGCACAATGCCACTTAAATTGTTAATTTAAATAAAAATACAATATTAAAAATATGCAAAACTGACAGTTCGATATTATATCTCATTTAAAAATTTATCTCCTTACTTTAATTACTGACATTAATTGAGGGTATTTTTTTTAAATCTATATTTCATTGTATTAATGAATTATTTTTTAAATTTTCATGAAGTTAAAAATTTATTTTCACATTTGTAAAATAAAAAATCTTTACTGATCACTTAAAATAAATAAAATTTTTTTATAGATTTCTGTTAAAAAAAACCCAGAGAGAAATACTTTACCCACAAAAATTTTGTAAATGGAGCTTATTTTGGAAGTTCATAAAATTGCTAAAGATGATGAAGATGGCGGAGAAAACATTCTTTATTACAGAAAATATTTGGTACATAACAAAAAAAAAAAAAGTGTAATGGTTTAATAATATAATAAGTGTAAATCTGACTAAATGAAAATATATTTATGCATTAGTCAATATGCATCCTATAATTGTTGACGCAAAACATATTCCTGAGCTTTATTGCCATGTATTTTCAGTATTTAACTCTTTTTTGTAAATAGATTTCCATCTGTCTTTTTTTCTTGATTGTGTGATGATCTGAAGAAGACATCAAGCAAAAAACTGCACCTTCTTTTTCAGTTTATTTGAAAAATTATCTAGTATTAATGGCATTATCCTAAATAATTTAATTTTGATCAGTGTAAATCATTAACTCTTTTAAATGTTTTCAATAAATTTATTTTAATCCTTCATTTGGTAATAATAATTTTAATGTTTCTACCGTTAAGGAGTTAACAATAACAATTCAGTCTGCAAGAAGAATTGTTCTAAAATTGCTTTTCTTTTATCTATTATTATTTTATCTTTTTTATTAATCTATTTGAATACTAAATGTAAGAGATGTATTATTTCAGCCTATGTTCATTAGTTGTAGGCAGGTTTCAAATTTGAATAACTGTAGAACAGTATTTGATCAAATTAAAATTTTTGCCTAATACTATTTTTCTATTCACGGATTCAATTAGTATTTAAATTATCAAGCTGACAAATGTACTATTCTCGAGTCACTGTATTTATAAACTATATATGCATAGAATCTTATTAAAAATACTTATTTTTCTTTTCAGCATTCCATGAATCCATTTTATGAACATAATACTCCAATTAAATCTGCTGCTTTTGAAAAAAAAGTTCATTTCTTTGGAAGAAAACATTTAATAAGTTGAATTTATAAACTAATTTAATGTCTACCATTGTTCTTATATAAATTATAATTTCTATCTTGTAATTTTTCTTTTCTATGTATATATATATATAAATAGTGTATTATAAGAATTATATATTGAACTTTATATTAAAGTAATTATTTGCTGTTTTATCTAATTAATTTTATGCATATTTTATTATATGCTTAAGATTTTTTTATTTGCATTGAATTTTGCAGATTATATTTTTTTCTTCATTGAAATCCGAGTTTTTAAAATTTCCTTTGAAAAAATATTTATGCTAAGAGCATTCCATTAAACATTTTGTATTGGAGATATCGAGTAGTACATGATTTAGCATTTTATTAGCTTTACTAGACAAAATTGCAACAATCCTTTTCAAACCTCATTGTAATTTATTCTATCATATCATAAAATAACTTTATATCTCTGAGGTGGTAATTATTAGAAAAAAAATAATTATAATCCCAGAAACACTAAGTACAGTAATAATGTAATGGATGTTGTTGATGTAAATGATATTAAAACAATTTTATAAAAAAATACCTCTTGTCATTTTCAATTCTGAAATCTTTCAATTTATTTAGTGTTTGCCACTCAAATCTGGAAATGCAAAAACAGCATTCATGAGCTAGTTATAATGAAATAATAATACTTTATAATTTTAATGAGTGGAAAAAGTAAGGAAAGGAAACAACAATTTATCATTACTTGAAATAATAGTATGTTAAAAGAAAGTTTAGCAGGACAAAATTTATATATCAACGATGGAGGTGGGGGAGGCAGATTTAATTACCTCTTATGCTTTTTGATTGCAAGTCAAAATAAAATATTTGCTGTCATAATGCAATCCATTTAATCATTATAAAATAAAAAGCATTACTTTATTATTATTATTTTTGCCAATTCATATATTCATCAAATCCTGCAGATTTTTTTTTGTCATTAGTTTTTTTTTTTTTTTCTTTTGGAACAATTTTATTTGTAATGCTGTCTTAAAAAAAAATAGAGTTCAAAAATGCAAATCTTTTTTTTCTGAATTGCTTTTTGCCTTTTTGAAACTACATAACACCTCATATGGGTTAATTTTCCATACTGAAGTAAATCTTTTGAAATCAGAACATTTAAAACACTTCCATAAAAGTTTATGACATACTTAGTTTTTAGACCAATTAAAGAATCTTCTTTCAGATTTTTAACTAGTATATACTTGTTGATTCTAAGTTCACTTTCCACAATCACATTACTATGTGACAACAAAGAATTATTTTTGAAACTTCCCAAACATCAGAAAATTCATCTGGCTTCAAAATATTAGAACAGAAGTCATCTAAACTAATTTTTTTTTCATTAAATAAATCCAGCTATGTATTCATTAAAAAAATTTTTTTTTTCAAATTCAATCTTTGCACATTGTGAACATGCCAGCGAAATTTGTGGCATGTTCATGAAAATAAAACACTGTCAAAAATACTCTTACCTCAGCTTCAGTAGCTTGTAGTTACTATTCAAATATCGGATTTTTTTCTTAAATTTTTTAGGATAATCAAGACCGAGAAAAGACTGCATTGTCAATTATTTATTTTCTATCAAAAATAAATTGTCTAACGTTTTTGTTTCTTCAATTATGGTTTTTTTTTGTGACTATTTTTCATTAAATGTTTAACAAGAATGAAAAGATTTTCCTATAAAAAGGCATTTATTCAGATATCTGAAATTTTTAAAAAAATGGCTGAAGGATGGTAGAATATAAGAAAAGAAGCTAATTTTAGTTAGTATCAATTAATCCTTACAAGCATTTAAAATATCATTTGTGACAGATCCAGGCAAATTTTTTTACTAAAATAGAAATTATGTATTTCTTTATGTTGTCAACTTGCAATATTTAGAAATCAGCAATTTTTAGATTAAAAAAAAAGAACCATGAAACTCAAATTTCTTTGGTCTTTTTTAGATGATTTTAAATTTCTCGGTGCTGCAACAACAATGTTATTTTAAATGGCTGCCCTGATCAAATCTTAGCTATATTAAAAAACAGTGAAATTTTTGAATTGAAGAAAACAATCAGACTAAACAAGTGACATATTAAGTACTCTTGCTATGAAATAAAAGCTTTTTGTTAGTGTAAATTTGTACTTATTTAATAAAAATAATACAAAAATAAATCAATTTAAATAGTTTATTTAATGTAAAAATTCTCATTTTCCACAAATGAATTTTTGAGTAAATAAAATTATAGACTAATACAAACTTGTGTTTTAAATTGGTAAGCCAATAAGAAATTATAATTTTTCAAAAGTAAACATTTCAAATACTATAGCAAGCTTCTCTAGAAGACTTAATTCTTTTTAAAAAATGAGTATTCAGTTAAACAGCAACATATTTTCATATTGCACCTGAAACTTTATGCTTTAAAAAATGGTATACAAAATTCAAGAAAAGAAATATTTTCTTTTTCTAAACTATTACATCTTTACAAAACATTTCATGCACAGCATAATGTGAACAATTAAGTAGTTCAATGGGAAATGCTCCATTTTAAGAAGTGTAATTCTTCAGTTGAATCAATAAAGCAAGCAGAGAGTGATAATAAATAGCCAAATACAATACAAATCATACACATATTTACAAAACATTTATACATCAAATATACAATTTTTAAAAATTGAACACCAACTAGAATGACCAATATGAAGTCACAACCTTAAAAACTATGATACTCCTGTGACTATTTTTCGAATGAAATGCATACAACTATACAGGGGCTACCAAATCAAATTTATTTACATTTTTGTACCTGTAGAATTTTTTTATAAACAAAAATTTGCATGCTCTGAAAATAAATTTTTTAAAAATATTTACATGATGCAAATCTTAAATAATTTTATTAATTTTTTCTAAAATGCTTTCTTTATCTTTTAAGTATATAGTAAATAGTATGAAAAGCAGCACTCCTGTGAATTACAGGAAATAATTATACATATATAAAATATAAATTTTAAAATTATTCACAAAAAAAATTACAAATTCCTCATTTATTTCAGAACACAAGAAAGGAATTTTTAGAAAAGGAAAAGGAATACTGCCTTAAAGTCATTATGCTAAAAAGCAGAATTTATCCTTTTAAACTTATTTTTCTTGTATTTCGATTTTAGGAAACCAGATTTAATAGTCTTGAAAATCATTGGTAGCATTTACTATAACCAATATTGTACTTGGATATCTAAGTTATGAATTTCACGATTTACACAGGGTACTAAGAGGTAGAGCTATTGATGTGCAAATGTAATTTAATGGAGAATTTCCATGTTATCTAACTGTCATGGATACTATTTTGAAGCCATATAAAAGAGTACAAACAGTTGTTGGATGATTGGACTGCTATTCATCATGAATTGACTGCCTCTTGACTTGTACTACTCATGTTACTAGCTACACTAGATTTACTAGCTGCACGCTGAAGGCTTCCACTACCTGAATCTAGCAAGAAAAAATTTCAGATATTAGTAACTAAAAATACTCATAATCGAATCTAATTACATATCTAAACATCAAATAGATATAAATATTTTATTTTAAAACTCTAAATTAGAAAAAAAAAAAAAGATTCAACTGATGTATTAAAAATTTTAAATTTTGAGAATGAAGCTAGTTTCTTAGTTATCAAAGTGATTTCTGTATTTTAATAATTCTTACAGAAATTAATGCCATAAAAGATAAATAATATGTTTCTACATGAATGAAAGGCGCTGCTACTGGAATTAACTGCCTTCTTTTAGAAACAGGACAATTTTAGATATACATATTCAAATAAAAAATATTTAATTTGGAACAAAAACAATGTATTTTATTTTTAATTTGAATCAAACAAAATAATGCAAGGTTCTAAGAAAGAAACTAAAATAATTTTTACATAAAGCATGTTGTGTTAAAATAATTATTATAAATATGTTGATTTTACCTTGACTACTAACAGATGGTGATGATCTGGAATTCCTTTTATTATTATGACCAACTGAAGGACCCAAATAAGATGCTGGGACCCAACCCTGACTTCCTGTATCCATACAACGAACATACCACCAGCCTGCACAGCCTATCTTTTCTGTTTCCACAATCTGGCCTTCATGCAAAGAGACTTCGCCCACATCTACAGCTTCATAGTCTCCGAGCACAACATACCTACCTTTCACCTGAAATAATATAGTCAATACGAAGAGGAAATTTAATGACAGATCTAATGAAATAAAAGGTTAAAAGCAGGCATCAAAACTTTTTTGTCTAAGTATTTTGTACCATTAATATTGCATTTGACAATTTTGCTACAATACAGCAGAAATCCTAGAACAAATCTAACATAAAATATGCTACTGCAGTTAAAGGTCATCAATATAGAGTAATAAATTGTGAAAGTAATAATATTTGTATAAAGAGGAATATGCATCAAATTATAAGCAAAACATGATCTTTTAACAGAAAATAATTTATCACGAAACATGTTATTTTTGGATATATAAAATGATTTTTTTACATACAAACTAAGAGCACCACACTCAATTCTTAGCCATGGAAGTTAATTTTTATCTTAATTATGATAAAAAGAAAATAACTTTTATATTTCAAGACATAAACATTATTCTAAAAGTTCGGATTAATATAAATTGATCTTATTTATATTGTACTATTGATTACAAAGTTTTTTTTTTTTTTTTTTTTTTTTTTAACTAAACATATAAGATAGTAAAATATTTCTAAAACTGGAAATTAGTAAAGAATAACAATGTAAATGATACTATTGATAGTCATCATGGTTGAATATAAATAATGGCAACCCATACAATTCATTTGTCATGAGTGGCATTATCTCCAACAATTTTAATGACACTTTAATGGCAATGTTCAAAAATATCAAACATTTTTTTTTTTTCAAATCAAGACTACCAACATTTTTTTTCACATCAAAAAGAAAAAAAAGCTGACAAAACTTAATGAAAATGCAAAATTTACTTCCATACACAAATGCAATATGCCCAATTTTGATTGCTAAGCCAGCTTTTTACTTAAAATATATTTGGTTTGTTGGTCTTTATTAAAGTAAAATAAAAAAAAAATATTGAAACATATAATTACATTTTTAATAAATCACAACAGAGAATTTAAATATAATCAATAAACAGACCAATAAGAAAGAATATCATATTAAAGAGAAAGAATATAACCTCTGCATTTTGAAGAAAGATATCTCCATCTTCATCTTCGTCTTCAGTTTGAGATAGCTCATCTGTAGACCAACCATCGTCTTGATTATCAAGATCTTCTTTTTGAAAACTATCTTCAGAGGTGAATGTTGCTCTTCTTGTTTTTTCACTTTTATCCAAAATATTGTTATTCATTGGGGAATTATTATCCCAACTTTGACTAGATACAACTTGTGCTCTGAAAGAAACCAGATATTTTAAGTTAATAACTCAGATCAAAAGCTTTTATTTTATATAGATGGAATATATTCAAAAGATGATTTCTTCTACACAAAAAAGCACTTTAAGAAATAGCAATTGTATCACTTTATGAAAATCTTGACATTTTATTTTACCTTTTAAATATTCAATCACACTTAAAATTTTCATTAATAAAAAAAATCACAAATTTTTTTTGAATATTTCAATAAATATAGACATTAGGGGTAAATTATTACTTTTCCTAATGCAAAAAGCACTGTGAAAAGTAGTATTATATTAATTATTAGCTTTTCAAAATTACTATTCTTCTTAAGCTAAAAAGATATCCATGCTGTTTGGCCCCTCCCAAGATCAAACAAAAGCTTTATCATATCTAAAATCATTTACCTCTAGATAATTGAAAATTGATTAAAATGGTTAAATTCCTTTTCTTTGGCAATCAATACACACTGTTTACCCCTTTTTAGATTCTTTAACTAATTCATTACACTTTTTACAATAATAATAGCAACAACAAGAAATGAGAATTTGTAGGTATTTCCATAAATTAAGGCAAGAAAGGGTTTTTTAATTGTTGACATAAATTCCCTTCTTTCAAGTTTTATAAGAAATTTTATTTTTGTTTTAATGATGAAAATAATGTAATAAATAGATTTGCTAAGGAATTATTAGGCTTGTAAATTGATTTATTTTGCAATTTCTCAATGAAAAAGCATAGTTTCCTAAATAAATACTCGAGACTTTACTTAAATAAATAAATAAAAAATTACATATAAATTCACTTAATTACATAAAAAAAATCAAAGCAGATAATTAAAATCAAAGCAGATCTCCACTCTAATATTAAAGAAGAATTTTTGTGTCTCAGTATTCTATAGTACAGATTGTTTTACCTAGATTTATCAAATTTATCACAAGTATATTTTGTAAGATTGGAATATGCATCCAAGAGCAATTTTTCTGAAATTTTAATTAATTAATAATTAAGCCAGATTTTGATATTTCTTCCCAATAACAGCCAAATATATTATTTTTCAAAAACTGATAATTATCCTTTTTTTAATAATCACATTTTAATGATACAAATTTAACTGTCAATGAATTTTTTTTCTAAATTTTGGCGAGTTTAATCCCCCTCCCCATTTTTTTCAATAATAGATTTTATAGTTGTATAATTTTTGTCATTCTGTGAAATATTTAACGAAAACAATTGTAATTTAAAAAAAAAAAAACTTTTTTTGTTTTTGTTTTTTTGTTTTCTGAAAGTTTAGAAAGATTTTTGTTAAATAAACGAATCTTGAAGAATAAGAAAATAAAATTATAATACTGTGAAAATTAGAAGATATCCAAACAATTAGTTTTTAATAGCACTATATAAAATGTAATGAATATAAACATAACAAGTGTTATTCACAATGTATGAAACATCATAAAAGGGTTTATATACAAAATGAACATGTAAAAAGTAGTAAAAAAAGCATAGCTTGATGTCTGTCACAATTTAATGCTCAAAATATTATTTGAAAGGACCATGAACATTAAATTATGCATAAGAGATGTAATTGAAAGTAAGCATAGGAAATATTCCTGGTGAGCCAGCTGATCACCAAAGATGGTTACTAAATAAATATAATGTAGATATTAAATTTTCAAAAACTGATTACCTTTTTGAAATAGGTGACTGTGAAATAAGTCCATTTAAAGTTTTTATTTTATCAGAATACATCTTTTTGTTTTCATCTAAAAAAAGAAAAAGGAAATAATTATATTTAAAAATTTAAAAAATAGCTCAGATAAAAAAATTATTAATCAATAAGAAAATTAAAAGTCATTTCGAACAAAAATAAAATTTTAAATTCAAAATACATTAATAGCATTATTTTTAATATTTAATATACAAATATTTTACCTTTGAGGTGCTCAAACTGCTGAAACAAAACTTTTTTAATTTCTGACACCCATTTCAATTTAACTTCAGGAGATGGTGCCTAAAAATATACATATTATAAATATATTTGAAAAAGCATATAAGTTTTAGTTAATTTTGAAAATAAAAATAAAGTTAAAAAAAGATATCTTACTTGTAATATATATATTTGCTTACGCCCATGAAGCCATAACTCAAATTTTCGCCCTTCTGCTTTGCTACCGTGCATGTTTTCAGTAAGTCCAATTTGAGATGTCTAATATACATAAAGAGTTAAAAAAAATATTATAGCAACGTTCGTATATTCTTTCACAATTGAAAAAACAAGTGCTTAAATTTGACAGAAAGAAAATATGAATATTTATCTGAGAAATTATGAATTAATTAAAAATAATATCAGTAATCTGCATTTGAGCATTTAATTCTTGTTTATGAATTTTAAAATTTATAGCTTCATAAAGAAATTATTTTTTTTCTTGAAAGTGAAAAGCATTTCAAAGGAATTAATATTTTTTCCAGAGAATATATTCTAACTTTGGAAATCTTTACTAAGGGATTTATAAATTCATAATTTTAATAACTTAGAATATATTTTTTAAAAATTTGACATTAAAGTAAAGTAAATTTTAATATAGTTAATAAAATAAAAAACAATTAATACTGGATAAACCAAAAGAAAGAAACTACTGATGTAGGTAAATACTTACCTTGAGAGCATTTTTAAAGGCATAACTCGGACTTTCTTCTCGGCCATATTTTTTAGTAAACAAAACTAAACCCTGGTACAAGAATATGTACCTTTGATGAGCTTTAAAACGCAGATCTCTGATGCGATCTTTTTTGTTTTCAACCCAGACATTGAATGGACCCTGAAGTAATAATGGACCATAATCTGTTAAGCACCCCTGAAAAATAACAAAGTATTAAGAAATTGTATAATCTACCTGAATTATTGCATATGAATTTTGTATATCAAAATTTTAAAATTCTTGACATTTAAAAAAATAAATGATTAATCTAATTTTAATTAAATAGACATAATTAATATTTTTAGGGATCTTTTTTGACTAAAATGATTTTTTTTCATTCAATTGCCACACTGGTATGCAGTTTTCTAAAATTAGATGATTGTCTATGTAATAAGTAAGGGTTTTTTTTTATATCAAAAAGGTTTTGCTCAATTTATCTAAAAAATATGAAAATAGAATAAAATGATTATTTTAACTGTAAAACAGTAATCTCATATTCTGTTAATATCAAATAATATCAACTAAAAATTACTTTGAAGTAATGTATAATACTATATTTGAAACAATTGATTTTGCAATATTATCAATTTTAATGCTGTTTCTGTTACTAAAATAGAATATAATTTTTTTAATAAATAAATTTACTGTTTTTAAACAGAATGAAATTTTTTTTACAATTTAGGACATAGCCATTAATTCTTTTTTTTATATATAGAGCTGTTTGACATTTAACCAACAATTCACATGAATAAATAAAAAAAAAATTATATTGAACTTGAAAAACTTACATGAAAACCAGTTATAGCTACTTGATGCATGCTATCATTCACATACTTTAGCACAGTTAACATAGTATCTAATGCTTCTTTAAGCTCAGTTATACTTTCCTCACAAAATTTAAGTAAATCCTAGGAGGGAAAAAAGAAATGTTAAAAAATGAAAGAAGATGCATTTTAATAATTAATTAGTAGCACAAATACTTTAATATACCTGAAGTAATAGTTGGTATTTGGTAATTCTTTGGACTGGCTTAAGTAAATAGGCACCAAGAGGCAATTTATGACCCAGATTTCTCTGGCATTCCTAAAAATAATTACACATTCAGAATTAAAAATTGTAATGATTTCTTCAAGCGCCGACTCTTTAGCAAGGAGTCTATTAAAAAATGGGAAGTTTTACAAAATAGATATTTGTGATTTTATGAAATTATGATAGAACTTTTCGTTAAATTATTTACTGATTTTAAAAGCACATGGAAAAAAAAACACTATCAAATAATACTTAATATTGGTCTGCACTCTGATATTTAATTCTGATGATTTAAGTTATAGATGAAATACATCAGAAAATGCAATGTGTGCGCACACCATAAACCGTTTCCCTCACCTTTATTATTAATAGAGATTATATAAAATTATACTAGTTTTCTTCACCAACATATATGCGAGAGTATTGTTGTTGTAAAACGAAACCACGCTTTTATAATTAGAGGTTATAAATAAGTTTATGTACCATACACTTTCTTATTCCTGTTAGAACAAGTTTGAGCACAGCCCGACCTGTGTGCTTTCTATGCATTGCTTTATTTATTTATTATGCTTTAATTTATTAATACAATAAATTATTAATTCACATGTTTTTTGGAAATTATGAAATTTATCATATTTATGTAAGCTTATATTCTTTAATGCATTTACATTAAGACAGACAGAAGACAGCTGTCTCCAATCTTCCATATTCTTGGAATCTTGAACTAAATAATGCTGACAAAAACTAACTAAACAAAATTGATGCTGAGTTACTCAGTTTTCACATGAAGTATATGTAACACATAGATGTAACATTTTTGGTTATTTAATCAAACATACCACTTTTTTATGATTATTTTCTTTTGAATGAAAGATTGTTGCTATATTTGGCTTTTATACCTAAACTGTATTAATAAAAACTGCAAATTTTTGTCGAAAGAAAAAAAAAATTGTTATAAATTCCGATTAATTGTGTATTTAACATGTCAAAATTTTTCTCACACTCACAACCAAAATTCCACCCTAAAAGTTCGACGCCTTAGACAAATGAACAGAATGTCTTTCTGTGGGGTGGACCTTGCTATCAAAAACACGGGGGGGGGGGGTACATAATGAAAGGGTGAAAAATAGAACATATGTATTGTTGAAATTTTTACATATATGCATGCTCTATCATGAACTTTTTAGGTGTCTGTAGCAAAAGTTTTATGAATTTGAATCTTTCTCAATTAACAAAAATGATGAGTATTTATTATAAAATACACTGCATATAGTTTATAAAATATTAAAAGATTCTTAGTGAAAATCAATAAGCAGTTAGTACAAAAACATCATTGCTGGCACTTTTCATTTGGTGCCAAAACATTAAATGCCTATCTATCATCTCAGAACAATTCCATTCTTCCTTTGTTATATGGATGAATAATTATTACAAGTAAATGGCCCAATTTACTACAAATTTAAAAAAAAATATTTTTTAGCATTCATAACAGATAGTTATAAATTTATTAAATAAATTAATGTTTATTTCAGTATGTTTATTATAACCTTGAAGGTGATCCAAATTTTTTTGAATTGCATTGCATATTAATTTAAAACCAATCTGGTAAAAATAATAACAATGAAATTGAACCTAAACTGCAATAATTAATTTTTTAACATCAGTATAATAAAAAATAAGTATAATAAAATACAAAGTAAAAAATTCCAATTATATTTTAAAGTAGTTCTAAGAAGATTTAAAAAAATTTATTATTTCCTTTTCCAAGAAAATTCTTAAAATAAAAAATGGAAATCTACAAACCTTGAAAAAGGGATTGTCGTCACCACATTGTCTGCGGAGGGATTCGGATTTAGGCTTGTTTAAGCAATAAATGCTATATAATTTATGGAAGGATTCACTCTGAAAAAAAAAGTTTCAACAATATTTTTCAAAATAATGATTTGGATCAAATTCAATTACTATATAGTTCAATGTCTATAAAAAATTAATGAAATATGGTCAACTGAATGTTATTTATATTTACAGTTTGATATTTAAAGCAGTATAACATTAAATTTGGATAAGTGAATTGTTTAAGTGCTTTTTATTCTAAATTTAATAATATATGCAAATCCAACAAATTTCCAGTTAGAATTACGAAGAATTAATAAGTAAGCTTCGTATCATAATCTGAGATTAAAAGAAAATCAGTTTAGTTTTCAAATTTTAAATCTTTACAAATTAAAACTGAAAAAGATTTAATATGTTAAATTGTGAGAAATTTTTTTAACCTAATATATATATAAATATAATTAAAAGGGAATTAATCTGAACACAACAACAATTTATAGAAAAGTAATTGTTAGATGAGACGGTGACTCATATAAAAAATGAGTAGAAACAATTTACAAAATTTAAGTACACATGAGAAATTTGCAAAAATCAAGCACAATGACCATATGCCAGGTTGAGACAAATTATAATATAGTCGGGCTCGGTATAACAAATCTTTATTTATCAAATTTCGAAATTCTTCTTTCCTGATCAGAATGGAAACAAAACCCCCTATACAACAAATACTAAATACCGAATCAACAAATTATTACAACATACAAAAAAGATTTTTTTTTTGTTAGTTTGGCTTAGAAAAATATTGGATTGCTTTTCAAATGACTACGCCGGCGTCCTGGCATAGGGGTAGCGAGTCTTCCCCGTGATCTGGGCGTCCCGAGTTCGAGTCCCGGTTTGGGCATGGTTGTTCTTCTGTTGTTCTATCTGTGAGATGTGTGAATGTGCCCTCCTGTAAAAAGGGGTTGTGCAAGCGAATGAGTGATGCGTGAGTGGCAAAGTCGTACTCTTGGCCCTAGCTGGCGCTGCTATAAAAAATAAGAGACGTTCCCCTCAGGCTTAAATCGCTGCCTTCGTAACAGCGGGCTTGTCAGTGGCAAGTGCCATAAGAAACAAACAAACAAACAAATGACTACAGCATCCATCTTGTCCAGAACAGATAAGTGATTAGTAAGTCCTTTCAGACGAATTATCATGTGAGGATAGGATAGAATTTTTTTTTCTTTTCTTCATCCATTCTACAATGCAGAGAAGTGATGTGTATTGAGTGCTCGGTTTTGCAGAACGTTTGATTTTTGAAGCATTCTGTAACATGACAGATTGTTGGAGACAAAAATGTTTCACATAGAGTGAAAAGCTTAACATTTAATTCAACTTTAACAAAAACTTGAGGCACAAAATGCTTTAGCAGATCGCCTTGAAACCTTGACGGCAGCAGCATTAGCTGAAATTGCTAAACAATTAGCAAAAATTGAAGAAGATTCTGCAGAATGTGGTGAAACATAGTGGAAAATAAAATCATTGAACACTTTTCCTCTTTTTATTCTTGAATCTAACTTAGTGGAATGGTTCAGCATATTTTGTGCCAAAAAAATAGACATTAGAAGGCCTCTGATCAATAAAAAAAGTCTTTCAACTTGCTGCAAAGAATAATGCGAAAGACTCTTCTGTACCCAATGATTGGATCTACCATTTAAAGAAAAGATGTTCCGAATTCGAAAAGAAAATGTGCGAAGAAAAGGCGGATGGAAATGTAGTAAAAGACTGAAAAGCAAAGCTGAAGAGCCTGATTGGCCATCCAATATTTAAAATGTAGAAGAAACAGGATTGATTTATGATTCAAAATTCTGCTTCACATAAAAAAAAAAAATGCTTCTTACACTCGCGCGCGCGCACGCACGCACACACACGCGCACGCGCACGCGCACACACGCGCACACCCACACACACCCACACACACACACACACACACACACACACACACACACACACACACACCAAACCTCAGCAAACAAAAAAACCCTAATTGATTTTTTCCTTGTCTACAGCATTTTTTGATGTCTTTAGATAAGTCTATGGAGATACAAAAGAGCAAAATTCTTTTGTTTATTGCTAATCTTTTGCACATCTTCCACAGAGTGATGTTTTCCCCTGCAAATTGCATAAGTGTGCTTTAACCACTAGATCTTGGTTATCATTCGTTCTGCAAAAATTAATTACAAGTTGCTTATGAGAAACATTGCAGCACATTTGGGCGAAAATGCAGAGTAAAATTAAATACAATGTAAATAAATTCTTGGGACCAAATTTCTAAAAAATGCCATTGAAAAAATGCTTTCAGAAAGCAATATTTCCAGATCCACATGTGGAAAATGATGAAAGTGATAAAGAAGGCATCTCTCCCCCCCCCCATTTGATCTTTCAGAAGTCATATGGAAAGAAGTCGGCTCCTGGGATACATTTTAACAATTATATCACATGCGATTATGGTCTGAGTAGCTGAAATCAGTGAAACTGTTGATTATTCGAAACCAATAAATAGAAATTCTGAAGAAGAAATCAATAATGAAATTCTTATTAAAATATTACTTCTTCTGATGCCTTGAATGGTTTGGAAACTGTTAAAACATATTTAATGCAGCAGAATGTAAATGACACACATTTTTTTTCTTTCCATTAAGTGAGAAAAAAATTTTCTATGCTAGGAATCAATGAAATTATCAAACAATATTTAGTACATACTTTTATATTTCAAATTAAAAAGTGCATAATTATTCGTTGCATTTTTAAATACAGAACAAAAAGTGTGTAATTTTTAATTACGGAAATTTTTGTGCTCTTACTTATTAAGAAACTTATAGCAGAAATTTTTATTGTTTGGGTATCCCGATATTACGAATAATATCCGATTATTGGGTGCCTATAAATTCTTAAAATTGGGGCCTGACATTTAATTTTCGACCTAACTAAGCAAAAAAAAAAAAAAAAAAAAAATGCATAAAAAGAAAATCACATACAACTACTCTACACCATCAAGAAAATATTAAAACACTTCATTTTATAAAAGGAGGAGATAATAGCAATTTTGTTTCAGTTATTCCACATTTTTATTAGCATTTTCGCAAAACGAAAAACTTTATTTTATAGGTATAACAAAATTTTATGGGTAAATGAAAATTAATAAATTTTTGTTCTGGGGGGGGAGTTAGACAACAGAAAACTTTTTAATAGTACCAATAAATATTAAATATAGTTATTTTCTTCCATCTGCATTGCTAAATTACATATATTTTCTCAATTCAAATTCCATACAAATTGAAATAAATAAATTTTAAAACAATTTTACACTTACTCTTCTTACAAAGCACCTCCCCACTTGTTCCGGAGTATTGATACAACCCTCAAGGTCTAATAAAAAAGTGCTAAAATACAAAATTCAATATATTAAAAACATGAATTGCCCATAAACTAAAGCCTTTTCATGCATAAATTTACTAATGATAAGAATAGAGTTACTATAAAACTATTTTCACCTAACTTAATTAAATAGGAAATAAGAATTTATAAAATGAGTAATTTGAAGATTTTAAATTCTGAAATACAAGAAAGAGGGAAAAAATTCAACTTACTTGTTATGAAACAAATATAGATCCTCCATATTACCAAAAAGAACTTCCTTTTTATCAAAAAGAACAGAGGGGACTATATCTCTCATGGCAGGATTATCAATTTGTTTTAAATAGCCCTTTAAAAAAAGAACAGAAATAATCAGAATTTCATTTTCATTCTGTTTTAACAAAATAATGAATTCCATATGAGATAAACAAATGAAAGTACTTACATTTAGAATGCTATGTAGTTCAGTAACATATGTTTTTTCAGTTTCAATGAGTTCTGTTATAACATGGCTGGAAAAACATAACGGGTTAATATAACTTTATGTGAAAACTGTTAAAAAGTATACAGACAATAATTTTGAAATAAAATTATCATTTTGTAATGAATTAGAAAGATGTCATGGAATTTTCAGCCATGAAAACAAAAGCAATAAACAGACTTACTTCCTTTTTAACCTTAAGATATCTGCACTATTTCTTGGAGATGAATTGTTGGAAACTGAATGAATAGGCTGAAAATATGAAGCCACTTCTGCTTCGTTTTCTTCAAAGCAAATTTCAATGGTAGCCTAAAATCAACACAGTATACATGAAAATTGTATATTGCATTCTATATTTTTGAAGTTTAACTTACGAAACAAATGTTTTTACAGGGAGATAAGCACATAAGGTATTACTAATACAAAGTAAATAGCAGTTGATATAAATAAAAGTATGCAAATGTGTCCTTACTTGAATAATTTTGATTCACAGTAATAGCATCATACTTTTGACACATCTAACTAAAATAATACTAAAAGCAGAAGATTAGGAACATTTGGATTTTATCCAATGGTTATATATATTTCAAAATTGCTATAAGCATATCATTTTTAGTTCATTATCTTCATCCTTTTCTAATGTAAGTTTAACAAAGAATTCGCATAGCATTCAATCATTAAAATTGCAATGATTAAAAAAAAAAAAAAAAATCAGTAATAAAGTATTTTTATACCATATATAAATTTTAAATTCTATACTTTGTAACTACATAAAATTATTCAATATATAACATAAAATATTCTTTGAATAAAATGGGCTTTTCAATGGAACGGGTAGCTTTTTAAATTCAGAAATGTTTATGTCGAATGAAAAATTAAATTAAGATTTTTTGAAGGCATTTTAAATAAATTCACTATACAATCCATACCACTCAACAGAGACAAATGAGAAAAAGAATATGGAAGACTTGCTACAGCTTTTAGTTTTGAAATGAGAGAATTATAAGAGTTTTGTTAATTTGCGAAGTGGATTTAAGTACTTTGCAACCTAGGTAGTGCACATTGTGATATCCCCCTTCCTTCCAATAAGGTGGCCAATTTAAATTCACATTACTAACACGTAAATTATTTATTTATATCAGATTAATATTTTTTATTAACTTTATGAATATTTATAAATTATGTCACCAAACTGCTTGGCATCCATATTTGTACCCAATATTACTGACAAAGGTAAAAAAAAAAAATAATAATATATTCTAATAACAAAGTGATTTAAAAAAATGTAAATGAACCTGCAAATTATACTTGATAACTTGTAAACAATGTCTCAATATTTCATCATTCACAGAATTTATATCTGTTTTTTTTTTTTTTTTACATTCTAGTTTATTTGGAACCAGGAAAATAAAGTTTTTAACCAACCTGATTGCAGTCACCTCTCAGCTTAGTAGCCATGGACAGTTCGAAATCATACTATATATGTTACGGCCAAAGCCCAAAATCGGCCAGTTCGCGAATTGGCCGGCCAACATTGCTGTAAACTTACCGGCCAATGTCTGATCTTTTTTTAATTTCGGGCTTTGGCCGGCCAATTCGCGAAGTGGCTTGGGACGATCGACCAAAGTAGGAAGAAAGAAATCAACAGCAGGTTGTTTTACACACTGTTAAAAATGAAGTATTTAAAAATGAGTACTTCTGTGTACTGTTTTTTTTAAGTACAATAGTTTCAGAAACGAGTTCAAATATAAGCGACACCTTTGAATTAAAATTAAGCTTGTAATATATAAAAATATGATCTCGTGTTTTTCTGTTCTCGTATTAAAGCCATAATAGAAATTATTCATTGAACGTATATGCTGTAACAATGTGATAGCGTGAAGAAGATTATATTTGCGCCCTTCAAAATGACGAATTATATCTTGAGCAAATGCGTTGTTACGGTTGTATGAATACAAAGGCAAATTGAGTACTCAATTTGTCAACTACCTTTAAGGGTATCCTTAGTCTTTTTCTGCTCCATAAACCTAATGTTAAAGATCCTAGATCATACTGTCTCCCGAAATATCACTTCAAAAAATATGAAATTTTTTGCGAAGGCAAATAGCAAATATAAGGGTTAATAAAAACAAATATGAAGGAAAAATAGTTTTGTTGTTAATATTATCTAAAGACATTTCTTTGTTGGTGCCATCTGTCGAATTTCCCCAACAACACGTCCTTATTTATATTTTATACATAAATGTCATTATATTTATTTTTATTTACTCTTAATATTGTTTTTTGCCCTTGTAAAAAAGTTTGTATTTTATCAATCGATATTTTGGAAGAGAAAATTTAGAATTAGGTCTATGGGGCAGAAAAAGATTTAAGATCAGTCTTAAAACATTTCTTGGAATACACCGTTCTTGTGCGAGTTAGCCTAGTTGGCACCGCATTGGGCTGCAGATCGAACGGTCTGTGTTTGAATCCATCTAGGTCCAATTATGTCAGTCAAGATTTCTTTTTACAAATTTAGGCTTGCATAATTTCTGTAGATTTGAAAAGACACATACTTATATTTGAATCCCTCTATGTATTCAAAAAGTGAGTACATGCATTTCTCAAATTTAAGTCTATTGCACTAGGAGCTATTATAACAACATGAAGTCCTCAAGAATGAGTACATTTTACTTATTTTTAAGTATTCTGTTTTAATAGTGAATTTTACTAATTTCAAATGATGAAAACAATTACGATTGTGTTAAGCATCATTTATTACAACAAGTTGAACTTCCATGGCATTTCGAATTGCATAAGCGTTGATTCTTCAACGCAAGTACTTCGGACTTTGGTCAAAACGCGAACTGGCCGAACTTCGGGCTTTGGTCGTAACATATATATACAAACAATGAAAGTCAAGACTTTAGATTTTGATAAACACGGGAATAATTAAAAGGCGCATGGAAGATTTTCAGAACTCATATTTTAGTTGAAATAAGAATTATTTTTATTTTAGTTTATTTTTATAAGAGAATAATATTAGAAAGAATTAATTTTAAATATACTGATAAATTTAATTTTGTTAAAATCATAATTGCAAAAAGTAAAATAAAATTAAAAAAAAATGTTAACCTTTGTTGCTTTCCTAAGAATTTTCTTATCACCATCTGGAGAAGGTCTTCTAAGAGGTGGATGAGAAGGCACTTTGGGTTCGGGAACTACTGCCTGGATTGGACGTACAGGCTTCACAGCAAGTTTCTCAAGACTAGATTTACGCTTCTCACAAACTGTCTGCATATCTTCAAGTCTTTTCAACACCTATACAGGAATAACAGTTAGTCTATAACGATAAAAAGGGAAAAACACATTAATTTATAGATTTTTAACTAAGAATAGTAATATCACTAAGCAGAATTCACAGATAGCTATGAATCTTTAACTGAAATGGCACTGAATTAAGGTTTTAATTTAAAATAACTAATTTTATGTGAAATAAATAATTTATAGAGAAACACCTTTTAATATTATCTCAACATATTTTCCTTTTATATTTTCTATTTCAAATATAAGCAAGTATGTCAAGTGGTTCAAGGTGAATATTAGCAATCTAGTAATTACATAGATTGTTAATTCATTACTTACATTGTTAAATGATATATTAAGTAAAAGAGCAATTTAAATAGTTTCTGAAAGTTTTCAATGTGAACACTATTCAGTGAGGGATGAAGAAACAATGAGTTCATCACATAAATTGATCATCATGTCTGGAACAATTGATGCAACCGGTAATTCAATTTTTCTCTAATTGGGCAAGTCAACTTTTGGAAATGGTATATATATATATATGCGTTTCATGATAAACACTCACATTTCTTAGGATATACATAAAATTCTCTATCCCCCATTCAATATTTTTTTCAGAAGTTCTGAAATGTTTTTTTTCTTCTTCCTCTACACTACTACAAAAACATTCAATACTTTTAAAACTATGATACCATCTACGGATGATATTAACATCTGGGAAAACGCAAATGAATTTAATATAGAATACACAATGAACTGTAAATACAGATTTGAAGTTGAAAACCTCAAAATACCAAAAGCATTTTGCTCAGCAGCATCATTTTTACTACTAGCGATTCAACATAAAAAAAAGAAGCAATAGTTAACGAACATGCACTCAATTAAAACTGACATCTTTAATCTTTCAGTCAAGCATTAAATTACTACTATATACCTCATCTCTTACTGTAAGGGATATAGTAAGTAATTAAAAACTCAGCATTAACTCATGCATTAAAGCAATCTGCATATTAGTTTTACATAATTTTTGCATCATATTATGTATTATTCAGAATGCTATATGTGTGGCAATATTGCTTTGAGTTCATCAAGCAAGACTAAATGGCATAATTGGAAACTATAGCTTTCAAAAAAATGAACTGAAGACGATACATTGATTTTTTCAAGTTGTGCCTCAGTAAATGAAAATATAATGAAACTTTTGTAAATATGTAAATAATTGTGTACCTTGAACAGTTGTAAATAGGCGTGGTGTGATGTTTTGATATTCAAACACATTTATCAATATTCTCCTTGACTGCATCTTTCTAATTTATTTTTATTGACAAAGCAATAAAGAATACCTGTTGTACAAGTGCTCTGGTTTCTGGAGATATGGAACCATCAAGAATAGAATGATGCTCAAGTTCTGCACTTATTTGCAAATCAGCACCTTTCTGTAAAAATTCTGTTATGCTTTTTAATGCTCTGGAGGCAAATTCATAGCAAGTACACTTTTCAATCTGGTGAGAAGCCAAGAGTTCAACTCCTTCTGCACACCACATATTTGCCTAAAAAGTAATTTAAATGATAAGAATACTAAATATGATCAACTGTACTTACATAATTTTGAAACTGCGCACCAAAAGTATAAATTTAATTTCACTACAGAATGAAATAAATAATTCAAAATATATACAACATTTTAATTGTGAATCAATCTAATGCAGATAAAATATTTTACTTATTAAAATTACTAATTATAAATTTTTGTAATAAAATATTTGGTAAGATAATACAAATATATTACATACATTCTTAATTAATTTCCAATGATAGCTAAAACTGAATGAAGAAAGTATTGACACATACAGAAAGTCTGAAATTTTGACTTTTAATCACTGATTTGTCAAAATTGACACTTATATGAGTAGTTATACAAAAGTTAAACAAAAATACTTAAAAGACAGAAAATAATTAAAAGGGCAATTACAAAAGCACAACACAAAGAATAAAAGAATATTATATGATGGGAATTTTAGACGGAAGTAATATTAATAAAAAATTATATTCATATTAGTAGGATTAATTAAAGTTTTATAACAGCAATTAAGCTAACAATTTCACTATCATTTTCTAGTACCAAGCAATTTCAAATTTTTCATGCAACAAAAACATGCAAAAAAATTAGTCAAGGTTAGATAATAAACATAAAATACCTTTTCAATTTTTTCATGCAGGTCACAATATTTCCTAAGCATGTCAAGCTTACGTTGAAGCTGCTGTTTGAGGTCACCTACCATCGTCTCTAGCTCCACACACTTTGGAGAAATAGAATCAATAGCATAATGGTCATTAGCAATGAGTTTTTGACCCTGTTCTTGAACTTCTACAGCTTTATTTATATCAGCCTGAAAATAAAAAATATCACATTTTTAAAAATTAAATAGATCTGCTTCAGATATGTGGAGTTAATAGTAACAGGTGTTTTAATATAAAAATCAATATAATTAAAAAAAATTTCAAATGTAAAGTACTAAATGAACAAAGCATTAGTTTATTTGATATTGCCCATTTGTGTCAATACTTCTGTACAGGTAAGGATACTTCTAGATAAATTGCTATTGCTGCCTTGGCAATTCTACAAGAGTATATCCTCATACCTCAGGATATTTTGACATATAATATTCAAGTACTTAATCCTAATGTTCATAAAGAAGTCAATATTCAACAGAAGCCCCATACAAAGTCGAATTTCAAGCACAAAAAATAACAGCGCACAATTCAGGTGTATTGTTAACAGGAGCAAGTATTGAAAATGGCCACTTTGCAGACCGAAACATAATTGTGCATACTGTATATGACATGATTGTATATTTGGATTGAATCCAATCTAATAGTGCAGGGTTTACTAATGTGAAAGAAGAGATATGCAATGCAAAGAATTGCATTTCTGCTGTAATTAAAGTCTGATATTTAAATGCTTTCAAATAGACATGTAAATTTCAATGAGAGTTTTAATTAGAAGGATAGGAATTGTAATTATCACATGTTAATTAAGGTTCCTTTTAGGTTACCTGGATCAGACAACAATTTTTTAGCTTAACCTTTGAGAAAATTAGGTGTTGTGGAGGTATATTTTTCTGGATAGTTTTTGCCCTTTAATAGTGAAGAATTATACTATATCAATAAATTCAGGCTTCCAATTACAGCACAGTTTTTCCTATTTTAATAAACATATGTAAAGTATATACAGTTACATGTGTATAAATGAAAATTAAAAATAATAAATAAAATTTAATAGCTAAAATTCATTAAAATAATTTATATAATATAAAATGAATGAAAGAATATTTTAACTGGTATATTTATATAAATAAAATTATTATACTTCAATATTTTGTTGAAAGTCTTCCACATCTTTAAGAGCTTCTTGGACTTTTGAAACAGAATCACCAGATATTGGCATATCAGAAATTTTATCCAAACATGAAGATAACACACTCTGAACCTAAAAAAAAAAATAATAATAAATTAAAAAATTTTTTTTAAAAAATCACAAAACTTCCTATTTTATAAGACAAATAAAAAGTTACTATGAAAATTTTCCTAATTAGCCTCAATGATTCAAAATTATATTACAAACTAGAAATTCCTTTAAAAATGAAATAAATTAGAAGAAACTTTTCTATAGAATAGTTTCATAACTATGGTATCATCCTAAAATTAAAAAAAAAAAAAAAAAAAAAAAAAAAAAAAACGTACTTCTTTAAAATCTTGTTCAAAATGTCTAAGTTCTAAACATTGTTGCAGTTTCTTCATGTGTTCATCCCAAAATGAATCAAAATTCTTTTCCGTTTCTTCAAGTTGCACCAACAACCTACAAAAAAAAATAAATGAATATGAATGAGTGATAGAGGAATTCTTAACTGATTGTTATAAAGTATGTAACAAAATACCGAATTGCAACATAAGCATTTGCAGCTCTTTTATGGAAAAGTAATTAAAAAAGTTTCTATTTGGAATTCTCATTTTTATACGTTTATGCAAATGAATATTATACTATAATAACTAATAATAAAGTATACTAATAATAAAGATGAATATAAGTGTATATGTAATGGTATGCTACAGGCCAGACCGTTTGGTTTACAGCTATCAAATTCGGCACGTATATACCTTAGAGGGTAGGAGGTTTGGAGCGATATTTTTCAAATTTTTATTAATTAAAAATTAATTTGAATTTTAGTGTTTATTCATGGTAAATTCCACAAATATTACTGCACAAAAATGTATTTTACATCATTTTAAATTGAAATAAAAAAATTGACTTTTTAATTATACAAATCAATAAAAATCATCAAAAAAATTGTCTTTTTAACTATACAAATTTAATAATCATGGGAATTTTTGTTGAATTTTGGTATTTTAAAAAATTATTTTATTGCCTGATTTCCAACAATAGATTAGATTGTTGCCATGAATTTCAAACTATTTTAAAGCTTTCAGCAACTATCTGATTATGTGATTTTTTTAAATCCATTGTTGAAGCTAAAGAACAAGATTTCTATTTAATATCTGTGCAGCTTATGAGACATATAAAAAAGTGAAAGTACAATATCACGAAATTTAGATGATACATGAACTCAAGAGTCAATAGAGGAAAAAAAAGTGATTAATTTGACTAATAGTGCAATTCTTAAGTACTTAATATTATTAAATTTTATTCAAATGCATTTGTATTATATGGCCACTTCCTTAAATTGCCTATATTGTATATGATTATCCCTTTCATTTGGGAGAGGGAAAGGTGTAATCATATACTTATGGAAAAAAACAATGTGTGAAATTTTCTTTCACACCTTCTCAAGGAAGAGAGAGGAAGGGGTTATGGCAATATTTTTTTGAATTGAGATTCAAATCAGTTTAAGAGGCAAAGGAAGAAACAATGAAATTCTTTTATAAATATGTATTTTATCATTTCATAAAAATGTAAATATATATTTTATTATCATATTACATTGTAACATTTTTTTCAAGTTAATTACATATAATTTATGAAGGACACATATATTTATATAATGTTGTTTATTAATTTACTTTATTGCAAAAACATCAATTTTATATGCAGAGAAAACAACATGAAAAAAAAAAAAAAACAGAAATCCTGTTTTAAAGAATAGAGTAAAATTTAATGGGTTGGCATGAGCATTAAAATCATGATTTAAAAATTCCTTCCAAAACATATAGCATTTCCCAAATATAAATATAATAAATTCTCAGTTATCCATTTCTCTTTGCATTCAATACCTAAAGGAACAACATGAAGCATCATTTTTAAACAAAATATTTTATATACATAAATTAAATTATAAAAGACATTTTTAAATTTTTTTTGGATAAAAAGTGATAGCAAACGTTTAAGAAAAAATTTATTTAAAAAAAAATCTTAATTGTATGTATATCAACTAAATCAAAACTGTTCAAAAACATTTTCATGTTTTGCTGCATTTTTCCCGACCGTTTTGCAGATTATTCAGGGTAAAGCAGAGACAATCAATTCTGTAAATAATTCGGAGTTTACTATATAAAAAATTATCACACTAATATAAAAAAAATCCCATTACCTTTCAACAGCAGCAACATTGACTAGTTTATCTGGACAAAGATCTAAAGAAGCATCTTCAACTGATGGCCGACGAATGCAGCTCAATAATGTTTCACCATGCCTGATAGCACTCCTAATGTCATCTTTCAACTCATGGTGCTCTTTAGTATGCTCTTCAATAAAAGTCATTGTAGTAGGTACATCATTTGGAAGAACACTTGCTTGCAACTGCTCAATCAAATCTTGTAAAGTGATAGAAATTTCTTTAGTGTTAGCTGAAAACCTTTCAACAGCCTAAGTTGATTAAAAAAAAAATGAAAATTACGAATTACAAATAAAATATTGGGTTAATAGCGCTGAAAGAAAATTAAGAAAAATCATTCTCATATATACTAATGCTATCAGCATTAACAAAACAGTCATTTTTATAAAAGTCTAAATTCATTAATTTAGTGAACAAAATTTAAATAATTAAAAATTTCTTGAAAACAAAGTATTATAAAAATATTATATTATTTAAATATTTGTTACCATAAAATGTTGAACACTTAAAAATAAATATAAAATGAAATGAAATCCAATTTTTATCATTTAATAATAAAACACAAGTTCAGGCTGATATATAAATTTTGTTTCAAATAAAAGTAACAGGAACAATTAAATGACATAAAAATGAAGTAAGAAGTGGAAAGGCAGAAAATTCCCTGATTCTGTTTTAATACATAGCTGAATGAAGCTTGTTTATGTTTGTTAAGTTTTGTTAAGACAATAAGAAGAATAAAGAAACACACTAATGAAAGAAATGCTACATTGCATTAAAAAATCAGAATTTTAATACAAATATATGCTTATATTGGGAAAAAATCCAAATAAAAAATTTAACACCTATTCAAAAGATTAAATATCTTATTAATGCTAGTATTACTTTATATTCATATTACTAATAAGGAATCAAAACAAAGTCCCTCATTACTATTACTAGGTTTAATCTTTGAATGCTTGATTTAAAAAAATACAATATAGAAATTTTTTTTTTGAATAAATTAGATGAAAAGTTTGAAAATAGTTTTATCCTGAAGTATGAACTGAGGATTAAAAGCAATATATTGCAAATAGGTAACAAAAGGCTTTAGTTGAATTTGTAACAAATAGTAGGAAAGTCATTCTGCCTATAGCAGCAATTAAGAGAAACAAGTAGTCAACCCAATAAGATGTCAGCTGTTGAAAATGTAGCATCGTTAGGATTTGTCTAAATGGTTTTGTATTAATTGTGTTGTAGTGAATTGTTTTGTGACTGTAGCTCATTAGATATTAAATCCAATTTTATTTGAGCATGCCAGCATCTGCCATTCTTAAATCACTCAGTCACAAATAAAAATAATGAACAGTGATATATATATAAAGTTATCTAACTGTTCCGACATTTCAAGTCAGAACTTTTAAATTCACAACTGCAAAGAAAAAATTTTATTTTCAATTATAGAAACAAATTAAAAAAAGACATGCGGTCACAAATGAAAAATTAATTTTTGCTTTTCATTAGTATTCGTGCTGCTATGCATATGTAGTAAATTGATTTAATAACATCTTCAATATGTATCCTATTCACAACAATAGGCATTAGAGATTCATTCTTATACTCATAATAATTTAAAGAAAACAGGTTATATTGCTCAAAGATAGAACCCGGTATTTAAAGGTCAATATCAATCATAAAAAAAATTTATTTTTAAAAATTATCATACAGTATAACTTACTGTTCTTTGCTGTATCCAGTCATTGAGATCATAAGCAATAGTTCCACCTAAATCATTGGTCAACTGACTAATATCTATATGAGAATGTAATTCCTCTACACTTGTGCATACTATAACCTACATGAAAAAAAAAATTAAGAAAATTAAAGACAGCTAAAATGCTAAAATATAAGATTCAAATAAGGAGAAAAAAATTACATACCTTGAATTTGAATTCTTCTTTAAAGAATTTGTTACTGACACCTGATATGGCTTTCTGTAGAAAACCAGCTGGTCTTAATACAAATACCAACTGAATGAGAGCTGGGAAAAACCCCTGAAAAGTAAAAAGGATGAGCAATTTGATTGAAAGCAACCAAAAATTAGATTCAATGTTTAGAAAAAGAAATCTATACTTATAATAAAGCTCAATGTGTGTGTGTGTGTGTGTGTGTGTGTGTGCGCGCGCGCGCGTGTGCGTGCGTGCGTGTCTGTCTGTGTTGGCGCTCTACAGGCCAGACCGTTTGACATACAGCTACCAAATTTGGCACGTATATATCTTGGGGGTTGAAAATGTGCACCTCGGAGCGATTTTTTTCGAATTTTTAACTAGAATTTTATTTAATTAAAAATTAAGGTACTTTTTGGTGTTTTTCCGCTATAACTTCTGAAAATATTACAGCAAAAAATGGATTTTTACATTATATTGAAGATTAAAAAAATATCTTTTTAGCGATATTAATGTTTTAACCAAAAAATTAAATTTCTATTTTTAATGCATTTTTTTAAAAAATAATCTAATTATATTTTCTAACAATTTATTTCACATAAAATTAAAAATTTCAAATTTAACCTGAACGTACACGGGAAAGGGAAAAAATTAGCTTTTATCAATGCATTGCCATCATACCGACTAAAGTTCAAATTAAAAAATAAATTAACTATTATTGTAAATTAAACATATAAAAATGTAATCTTTAGTACATGTCTGTATGAAATGAAATATGATTTTTTTCTAAAAAGAAAATGTAAAGGAAAGTTTTTATGACTTTTACAATGTCTAATTTATTTATTCAATAAATAAGCTTTATTTAAGACAAATATGGTTGAATATATATCTTTTCAATTCAAAACCCAATGGCTAATTTGTAAAACTTTAATAATAGAAATACATCTATAAAGAAGGTCTAAATGAAGTAAATAATTACATAATATGTAACATGAGTCTACAAATGCTTTAATAAATGAAGAATGTTTAACTTTTATCTAGATCCTCTGCGCTGTGAATCATATTTAACAAAATATTTTTCAGATATTAATGTTTTAAATAAAAAGAGCTACACTTCAATCAACTCAGTCTCTAAAACTGAGTGATTTATGAATATTTAAATATCATTATTCAATAAAAACGAAAAATTTTAGTTCAACTTCATTGACTGTTCCAAAGATTATAAAAATGTTGATTGCTATAAACTATTCTTAAATAGATCAAACTTGATAGCAGAAGACAAAAAAGTCAATTTACTTATTTAAAAGATCAAACATCAAGAATATTTCGCAGAATAGGATTTCTTGCAACCAAAGGACTGTATAAAATTTCATAATTTTTTGAAGTATATTTATATATCGAAAAAAAAAAATAAATAAATAAATAGTGTTATTCACGTCATTTAAATCTTTTTGAAAGTTAAACTAAAAATTAAATTTTATGGCGAATCTGAGAAATTTTTGTTGAATAATTCTTGAGATATTATATAAATTATTCTGTAGTACGCATAAGACTCAAATGCTGAACGACTCTTTTTTCAATAGTCATATTTAAAAAAAGATGAATAGTTTCAGTAAAAAAATGTTTTTATATTAATTGCAGTTTAATCATATCCACACTTTAATTTAATAATGAAATTTTACGAGAGCTGACAGAAAATTAGAGCGATAGTACATTACGGCTTAAGGCCTTTATAATAGTATAACTGAATAATATAACTTTCAAATTTTGAAAGTTTAAAAATACATTGAAGGAGAAACTAGTAAAAGACAAGTTACATAAAATATATAATTGAAAATTTTAACAAGCATTAAGACTGGCGAACCGGCTGGTCGCCAAAGGCGACTAGTATAAAATAAAACAAGAAACAGCTCAAAAACAATGTAACAACAACAACAAAAAAATTCTACAGAAGATATTAAACCACCTTTACATTAAAGAATAAATAGAAAATATTAAAGAGTCAATCCTGCAATTTCAATCATTAGTCCGATTTTATCAATTTTTATTTCATAGGAAAGCTCATCTTCCTACCTTCAACGACCGCTTGTCTCTCATTATTCCATTTTTCAAGAAATCTCAAAAACATCACTGCACATTTCCTACGTTAAAAATACAGTAAAGTTCCCTAGCTCCAATTATGGTGATGATTTGGACACTTTTTATTTCACGTGAAAATTCATATTTCCAGAATAAGTTATCAGTAGCTGACTGTCTCACCACCCTCCATCAAAATATTATGTCTTAAAGTCAAAATATAATGCTGAGAAATCCAAAAAAGTATAAATCAATTTACATTCTGTATCGGGAGAGAGAGAGAAAAAAAAAAGAAAAAAAAACGGATAGTCTCAATTGCTGAACCGATTTTGACAATTTTTTATTTCATATGAAAATTTATGATATTTAGAAACAATCATCAATAGTAAAATGCCTACTAACACCCTGCAATTTGCATAAATATCACAAAATAAAACTTTTGACAAGAGCCCATAATTTCAACAGCTCTAAAATGACTTCCAGTTTTATTCGCCTCTGCTAGCCAGTCTAGACATTCTATTTTTATCTCATAAGTATAATTTAGAATAAAACCTCCTTTTGTTGCGAAAAGATGCAGTTCATCATAATTTGTTGACATGATTTGATAAATACTAATTATGGCGGGTGAACGGTAGGTCGACAAAAAGCCTAGTTTTTATAATAATAATAATAATAAAAAAAAATCAATTTAAAGCTTTCATTTGATAAAAAAAATGTATAACTTACAGCAATTCGCAGAAGTATTGTCTTCACAGCACTCCATTTGTCATTTCTTCTGTCTATGATGAGTACAAATCCTCTATCCGCATCTTGCATACTAATAAAAAAAGAAAACCGAATTTATTAAATTTTTTAGAAGAAAATCATAAAGTGAAACTTATACTCATTTTTTTTTAAATAAGGCATCAAATCTCATGGTATCTAATTTGAAATTTCAGCATCAAAGAATGGTAACATATATGCATGAAATAAGGTAAACATTTTTTTACAAGTTTACATTAAAATGAGAATATATTTTTAAATTACATGAAAATTAAATATAATTTATGGTTACAATAAAAAAAAAAAAGGTTCGAGTTTCTATCATTAGCAGTGAAGGCATTTAAAAAAGAAAAGACGATTAATCGATAGTAGAGTCAAATCTACACTCTGTCAATGAGCTTCCATTTCACAAAGTTTTTTATTTAACTGAATTTTCTACAAAACTTTGAACATTTGCATATTTTCAATTTATTTTATGAGAAATTAAATCTGTACTAGACGAAACTTTTCCACTTTTATTTATTCTGGAAAACTTCGCGACTTTTCATTAACAGAAGTTCCAACCAAATCTATCAAATCAATTATTATGACAACATGTGCCCTAACATTACTACAGAAATAAGACATTCTAAGACATCATGTGCGCTAAATATGATGCGCAACATAAGCAGACATATTGGGAAGTGTTACTAAAAATAAAATAACACATAGAATGATAAAAATGATAATGATGAGGTTATTAAAAATGCTAAAAAGTGTTCCACAGTTTCCACAAAATTTATAGATAATGTACTTCAATCTTCACAAATGGATTCAAATTTTTATGAAAAATATATTATTTATATTAAGCCTGTGCAAAGAAGGAATAAACATGGATTAATATATTTTTTTAACTTAACAACAAAATAAAATTCAAAATGCTGGACTTAAACCAACAGCCTCCGGAAATACCTCTTTTGTTATGGTAATTTAACGAAGAAACGTATATTTCTTATCTCTTTTTTGCTGTTCCCTTGTACGTGATTTGAAAGTGGATTGAGATAAGCAGACATATCACTTTTTGCTAAGTTCATTATTTATAGATTATTATGAACCGTGCCTTTTGTATACAATCACATTCATAAAACTTTTTACTTGACATTAAATTTTATTATGACCTATAATAATTTTCTGAAAAAATATTTCAGATACAATTTTCTTAATTCTGATTAAAAAAAGTGTTGTTGTATAGCGAGTTCGCAGATTGTACAGACTAACTCAAAGGCAAAGGATACCGACGTGCTCTGATTGGTTTAAGCCTTGGCATCTTTTTGGCAATGTTTTGCCAAAAAGATGCTATACCGAAATATATTTTAATAAAAATAAATAAAATATGTGAATTTATCCCCCCCCCCCTCCCTATTTTTTACGGTTTACATGTAATATTAATCTGGAACACATATGTAGCAGAAAAGATCAAATCCTGAAACCTAAATTCAGGAAATATCAAAATTACAATTTATTAAAAATATTTTTTGTGTGTTTTTTCTTAATATTATTTTGGTACAACTAAAAAAAAAATTAGCTACGAAATCACATATTCCGTTAAAGCTTAAATATTTATACGTTTTGGGCATTAAGTAATAATCTCCCCATATGTAGTTGATGGGTAAGTAACAAACGTATAGCAACAAGTTTCAATGACTGCATAAAATATCTAATAAAGGCACGAAAATCATAGAAAAATAAGAATTATTTAATTGCTGCATCATATGTTGAGTAATTACTTTCATATAGTTTTTATACTTCTGTGCATAAACAACATTACTTACTTGTATTACTGGTATTATTAGTAATATTTAGAGAAAACAATTATATTAATAAAAATTAGATCGTGTTGATATTCACTCGTATCTTCCATAAAACTAATGAAAGGTACAAGGTTTGAGCCAAATAAGCGAAAACTACACTATTATGAGTGCAAAACATTGCCAAAAAGATGCCAAGGTTTAAACCAATCAGAGCACGTCGGTATCCTTTGCCATAGAGTTAGTCTGTACAATTTGCGAACTCGCTGTTGTATATAGGATATTTTATTTATGCTGCCAGAACTTTGCTTGGTTTGGAAAGTAAATTTCTTATATTGAGTATCCTTTATTCTCTATTAATTTAAACTCTTTTCAAAATGAGACAATCAAATTGTACTGAAACAAAAGAAATCAAAAATTTGAATTTTTAAATTCAGGAAACGATATGAAAAAATTTCACATTTTATATAATCGGCGAATATTAGATATTAATCCAAATTAAACAACGTATGGATTTTAAAATTTACTGAATAATTAATTTATTGGGTAAAAACCTCTATCACGTGATTAGATTCTCAAGTGATTTGATTCTTTCATACCTTTGTTAAAAAACAAAGGGATTTTCTGACATTCGATGCTAAGTGTATCTGATATACACAAAAGTCTATTTATATCGTCCAACCCAAGCATTTGGGGAGAGCGTATTTGATATTCATTAAATAGTTTGTTAGCTGAAGTGTAACAAATATTTTACTTACGATGGGACACTAGTTAAAAAAAGCATTAACTTTCTAAATTCATCTTCAGCTAAGTTGAGGAATTCAACAGACGAGTCTGGAAATGTGATAATTGGGTAACCATCTAAAGTTTTCCCACCTGTGGAAAATTATAACAGAATTAAAAATCTTTCACATATTGTATTACAATACAAGAATAAATTTTTATTTACTAGAGATAAATATTTCACCTGTTATAACAGCATATTTGTTCTGTAACAAGTGTGCAACATCTTGTACACACAAGGAACAACTATTTTCTTCCATAGTTTCATCTGAAATGAAGCGAAAAGCAAAACATATATATTTTATTCATGAAATTCTGAATTAATTTGCATTTTTTTTTTAATTCCACAAGCCATACTCTCAGATAGATATATTAAGATTAGGCAGATATTATAAGGGCTGGAAATTAAAATATCCATTTGATTATTTTTATTGAAAATATAAGCTAAATGTGTAGCTGATATTTATAATTATTTTTTCCCACTTGAATTATTATACGAACAAAAATGCTATAATGATCATTTTACAATCAGATATTAAATTCATCAGTAAAAAGAGAATTTCTGCCAAATATAAATTTTTATTCTGAGAGAAATAATGAAAATATTTATGAAATCGGATACACACAATATTATTCCAAAATCCTTTCGATTTTTTTTAAAAGCAATTACACTTACAATTAATATGATTCTCAATGAACTGATTTTAAAATTTTAATTTATCACAATGTGATAATGGAAAACTTTAAAATGAAAATGACAAATTATCTAGACTTGCCTAGAAACTAACAAATAAACATTGAAATTTTAAAAAAAGCTGGAAAAATTACAACGGGAAGAGTACTCACAGAAAACTCGGTATTTTGCTTGGAATGAATGCATTTATAAATGTGCACAATAAATGGGCATTTTAATAAACACAACACTCTGATTCATTCAATACTCTTTGATTCATCAAGAATAATTTTTCTGAAGCACTAAGAATAGGAAATAAATAAAAAATAAAATTAAAACAAAGGGAGAGAGAGAGAGAGAGAGAGGGGGGGGGGAGAGAATTGGGGAAGCATTTCCATTTGCGCACAGTCAATTCATAAGTAATTATTGAAAAAAATTTATCTATATTAACTGAGTTTTAGGTAATCCGAAATGATTATAATCTCAATTATTTTGGATAATCTACTTCTACTATATACATATATTTCAATCCTCATAAGAAAGATATATCTATTTATTCATTTATATATATTTATATTTAGTAATTGGTTTCATTCTGAAATATAAGACCAATAAATTTAGTTAGTATGATTTCATTTTTTTAAAAAAATTTCATTAAAAAATAGATTGTTCCATTTTTGAAAATGGAACGTATAATTTTGGATTGAAAGATTAGCAATTGGACAACTCAACTTGGAAGGACAAATTTTTATCGTTTTCTATAATTTTCTATTTTTTATTTTATTAATGTCATAAAAGAAATAAAAACCAGAGGCAAGTTTTATGAATAAAATGTACTGTTAACAGACGAGATCAAGTACTGTCCAAGTCAAATGTTATTTCTCATTAAAGCTGATACATGGATAATATCCTAACCTCCCCCCCCCTTTGAATACTCATTCATAATATCTTACAAAATATTTTACCGTAAAATAATCGAGGTTTGAATTATTTTTTCCAAATTTAATAGATAAATTCAGCTCTTAACAAAACACATTTCTGAAAAGTATTCTTAGGTCTGAACAAGGATGCATTTTTTTTTATTTGATTATTACTTTGCAATGGGAAGAAAGAAGAAGTAATCACCAGTAAATTGCATTTAATAAAAAGAGCTCAAAATTTGTCTAATATAAAAAAACAGCTTCAAAAATGTCTAATTTCTTTATTTCATATCATTATAATCGATTTAAGAAAGGCTTAACTGTAAATTACGGTCAAAGAAATCGATTCAAGATAAGGGGAAAAAAAAAAACACCCAAACAAACCCGACATTAAAAAGAAACTACACCCGAAATGATAAAAGCTTTCATAAAATTACTTTAAAATGCAGGGAGATCATACAAATGATTCTAAGTTTCGTTATTGCTGATAAAAAGTGATTGACAAAATGATCTTGATAAC
Organism: Argiope bruennichi; assembly: GCF_947563725.1. Lineage (NCBI taxonomy): Eukaryota > Metazoa > Arthropoda > Arachnida > Araneae > Araneidae > Argiope > Argiope bruennichi. Next base: position 68,401,101 of record NC_079154.1, read on the forward strand.
TCCGATAGACAAATGAAATAAATCCTTATCTTCCGAAGATGCAGCATAATTAACAATTTATACGCAATCTTTAAGTAAAAGAATTTTTTTTCTAGTGTGATGAAAATATTTTATGGGTTAAAAAGGTAAAAACATCACTATCGTATAAACAAGTTTCAGATAGTGTGCTCTTTTAATTTTGTTCGATTATATTGATGGCAAGTTTTCACATGCCATTACTTTCGTGATATTTATTAGCTATTCTGTGATAAGCTATGTGTAAAATAATAATAATAATTCGTATACATCAATTTAAAACATAGTAAAGAAAAAAAATGAATTTAAAAAATTTAAGAGATTCAAATCTCTAGTTTGAAATATGTCTGTCTTAAAAATTTGCTCTTAATTTATATAGCAACGATAACAAACACAAAAAAAAGCACATTTAATATTGTTACTATGCATGCGAGAATAAATTCAGTAATTAAAACAATAGAAAAATATTGTTACAAAATATACTTAAAAATTTTTAAACAATTAAAATTTATTAAAAATAAAGAAAAAAAAAATTACGAAAAAAATTAGCATATCTGGAAAGTTAATTTTTTTTTTCTTCCCAATTTCAATGGTGTAAAAATGCTTTCTGTACAGTATTATGATTTTTAAAAAAAGTCAAAATTTTGATAATTTTTAATTCAGAATACAATGAAAATTCTGAAAAAGCCATTCTTAAGAGCGTTTATTACTCAAAGAAATAACTACACTCTAAATCTGACAAATGTGTCTCCTATAATCTGCTCTAAATAGCAATTTGGATGATTCTTTAATCAAGCAAGTCGCAATTTACTAATAGTATGCCAGCACAGTTCCCGCCGACATTGCTTTGTTCGGTAGTGGCGGGATGGTCGGCTGTACACAAGAAGAAGTACGCCAGCATATAAATATTATCATGTTAATATATTTGTGTTAGAGTTTAGAGTGTTACACTTTAGATATTTCTTGTTAATACCTCCTATAAATCAGTTCCTCAAAACAGCTGTGTTAACAGTATAATTCTAGTTATCAAGATATAGTAACAAACATTGTTTCACTTTGAATAGTTTATTTCCTTTTCTTTTCGAACACTTTTGGGCGTTCAAAGATTTAAAAGAAATAGGTTGTAAACACAATAAACTTTCGACACAAAATGAAAAGAACATTTCATGCACTTAACCAATATCTACTTTTTAAAGGTTTCAGAAGTAAATAAAACATCATTACAATGGTCCTAAATAAATATTAGATTGATCCTAACTAAGTATTACAATGGTCCTAAATGAGTATAGCAATATTCTGAAACTTGACCTCTAGTAGTAACTACAATACCCACCCAGAAAAGGTCGAAAATTAAACGACGCTTTGTCGCGTGACACAAAGCCGATTAATCGAGAAGATCATTTTACTTAATGATAATAAGTGCTTAACGAACACTTCTTTCATGTACCGAACAATAAAACGCTGAACTAAGCATCAATCGGAACAAGCGATACTGAAACGATAAGAATACGGAAATGAAGAGCAGAGAAAAGAAAGAGACAACACAGCTAGTTTTTCTGAGCTCGAATCGATAGACAAAGCAATGATAATGATTTGTGCAAAGGTTTATACGTAAAGGAGATAGAAAAAATGAAAAAAAAAAAAAAAAATTACGATTTTTTTTTTTTTTGAGATGCTCTTCCGTGAAGACTACCTTGACCTTCGGTTTTTGTAGGTGGATTACGACGTGTGCGACTAACAAGACTGTTCTGCAGAGCGAAGGAAGAACCAGTCATGCGAGTACTATCAAGCAGAAAATTACCCGCACGTACTGGAAAAAGGAGATGAGAAATATTTTTAAAAAGTCGAACGTCGTGACGCGCACGCAGGTGCACATCTAAGAGGAGGGAAAGTCGGGATTCAATTCGAAATATTTTTTGAAAAACTAATCTCTTCTTGAATCACAAAAGATCTACTCATATTTACAATTATTAATAACAGCAAGTATACAAAAAGTATCTTCAAATGGACTTTTTACTTTATCGTATTCGAAGTATACAATAAGAAAGATTAGTAATCGCTAAAAATGTGAGCTCGAAAGTTAGAGGAATCTCCACGTTTTCGATGTCCCTGTGTCCTAAAAACACATTTCTGGAATTATGTCGGTCTGTTTGTCGCTCTGTTTGTGAACATGATAATTAAAATACACTTTGAGTAACAAGAATGAAATTTAGTATGTGGTTTTTAAGCCACATTTGTAATTTCTATCAAATATCAATAGCTTCTATCGTATTTCAAAATTTATCAAATTTTGAAATCCATTCAATCTGGGAGAAAGTCTAGCTGGTTGTCTGATAAGCGAACGCGATATCTACAAAAACGTAAAGAACAAATGGATAAAATTTAGTACATACATTAACTATCAAAAGTGTAATTCCATATCAAATTTCGAACCAAATTTGTCAAGTTTTCGCATGATTTCTGCACTTTTGCATAAATGGAAACTCGACAACTGAAAAATGTAATGCTTTAGATAAATGAGTAATGATAAGATAAATGAATTTTGATGCACAATTTTAATATCTAATAAGAAGATACTTATCAAATTTTGAACCAAGCTTGTTAATAGAATGACCATGTCGCATGTCAATTGTTCTAATTCGGTTCTACGCCAAATTTCATCAGCTTATTGCATTTTTGAGTTACAATATTCATATGCAATTGGCGGACAGACTTTCCTTCCAACTGGTTTGGTCCAAAATGTGATAGAAATCTACAATTTTATTGTAAAGATGACACACAAAATTTTATTCGTCAATCTCGGTTTTCCTTTTTTTTTTTTTTTTTTTTTTTTTTTTGTTCGTCCTACAAATTGACCGACTATACCCTTTTTTTTTTCACCCCGGACAACAGCATCGAAATTGAATTTTCTGAGAACGCCAATATTTTAAAAATGCCAATTTTGTACTTTAAAAAAAAAAAGTGAAAGATATATCTCAGAGATCACTTGCCTCATGCCAGCTCAAAGAAAGCAATTTTTGTAGCTTTACCAACAAATGAAAGGTTCAGAGGGTATTGACCTAGAGTCATTACGTAGAAGTATTTGAAGAAAAGTTTAATCTCTTGAACCCTTGAAAGACACAATGTCAGAAGTACTAGTTTTTTGCTTTATAGTTTCGCATTATAATTTAGTAGAACGTAAATTAATTCTGCTGCAATTCGTAATTCAAAAATTTTATACGCTAAAACATAGAAAATAACATACATATTTTTTTAAATATAAATATTTATAAAGGACTTTAAACTTTAGCAGTCATAATATACTGATAAAGAAAACCTTATTCTACAAGTTAAAACGACTACTACCTCTCGCTCAATATATTCAGATTAATAAAAATTTACATTTAGATTAATAGTAACAGCCAAGATTAATAAAAAAAATTTCGGAAAATAGCCTCTTATTTATACAGTTTATCTATGGATATTTTCAACACACACACACACACACACACACACACACACACACACACACACACACACACACACACACACACACACACACACACACACACACACACACACACACACACACACACACACACACACACACACACACACACACACCTTATGCGATGCACTTACATAAATCTATTTTTCATACACTTTATTTAACTTTTCTTAGCTTAATCTTGTAAAGATGGAATTTCGAAATCGATATTTCACTCACTTCCCGATGTAATAAAACTTGAACACTTTTTACACTCTTGTGTTTTCGATAATATGCACTATGTTAATGGTTTCTGAATGTAGTTATCATTAATTTATTAAATTTTTATTTCATATAAACGGCGCCACCTAGTAACAAATTTGAGAAAAATCAATTTGTAAATTTCACAATATTTAAAATATAACATAAAATATAAATTAACAAACCAGATTTTGGTTTGGTTTGGTTATATTAACGTCCCGTTTGAAGCAACACTAGGGCTATTTTGGGACGGACCTCGTAATTTTGAACCGCGGTCAGATGACGAGCACGACACCTGAGCTGGCACCCCCCTCTCCACACCACACCACACCACACCACACCAGCGGGAGGACATTTGGTCATGACGGATTTAACGTGCAACAGACCCCTTTACACGACGGTTCTTCGGTGGAATCGGTCACGAACCTGAAACCCTCCGGTTCCGAAGCCGAGACCTTACCACCAGGCCACCAAGGCCCTTTAAAAAACCAGATGTGTAAATTAATTGAATTAAAATATATATATTCCACTTTTTATGTATTAATAAGATTGAGTTTAAAATTTCTTTTTATCGAATATATATAGCTACTTTTCTATAGAAAGTTAAAGTATGAATGCACATATTCCGCATAACAGAGGTTTATGTGAGAATAAGTAGCATCGCAGCCAGATTCTGGTATATTGCACTATTATTTCCGCTCCAAGTATTTCTTTCAACAGTTTGAAATGCTCCTATATGCGAAAGCAATTTTGAAAACGGAAAAAGGAAGGAAGGAAGTAGAGAAGTAATGTAACATTTTTTCCCCGTAACAATGACTGAAGTAATGACTGTAGATTCACTCCCCCCCCCCCAGCCAAATTTTGTTGAAAAAAAAAAGAAATCTAAACACAAACTCTATTGTTTTGTTTTCATATACTTTTCCAAGAGAGGCGCCTGAAGCATGCACCTGTACGCTCATTGTCTTTCCTATTGCTACTTAGTTGATCAAATACAATAAAATAAAGTAATGAAAATGAAAGTACGCCGCGGTCCTTAAAAAATACAAAAACCCAACTTTATCTGACTTCGCTCTCTGTGTGTAAAAACAAGCTATAACTACTTTCATTTTTATGAAACGCTTTATGCCAAGTTTATTTCAAATCTTACTAATATCGCATACACTTTTTTAGGATTTATTTAAATTTAATGCAGTACTATTGGAAGATTAAGATTTTACTGTTTTAAAATAATGGATTAAAAATAGAATCGAAATCGTGTTTATTAATTTCATCTCTCTTTTTTTTTAAAAATATTATTCATGGTTGATGGAATTAAGATCCAGATCTCTTGGCCGTGGTTAAGGAAGTTGGTTCATCTTTGGATTGGCAATTCACATTAATATTTGCTACAATAATAATAATAATAAAAACTATTTTATCTAGCCATAAAAAGAAATATTCAGTTTTTAAGTTGAAATATGTCCGCATTAATTACATTACAAAACATAATACAGTAAAATTCTAGAAGTTCCCTTAAGCATAGTCCAATAAACTTAAAAAAAACTAGCAAATGTATCGCCCATTAGAAGTTTATTAGCACATTCATTTTTTAGAGAAAAATGATTAAAGACTGGCATATTATATGTAAACAGCGTTATATAGAAGAAAAGGGTGGGAGACCCTTTAAAACGATTTATAATGCAGATAGTTAGACCACATTTTTCACGGTAGTATAAGGAAAAAATTGTGGAATTTAGAGTCGTGAGTTAACTGATACTTTTATATGTTACCTACACATTCAAGATGGATTGTTGCATACATGATACTTTTAAGATTTATTGGCTGATGAGCTATCTATAAATTGAGTAATGAGGCGTGAGAAAATCATTCATTTAAACAAAAAGGAGGAAAAAAATAGCAGTATAAAGAACTGCTGTAAGAATGACAGAGTGATGGACATTCCTTCTGTCGTGCAAAGGCTGATACAATCAAGATGAATAAAGAAAAACAACTCGAGCCACTTAACATGCAACGATTTTTAGACTTCGAGGCTCAAACTTGTTTTGGCACAAATACAACTGCAAAGAAGAGAATAATTTATAACTCTGAGGGAATCATTTTAAGGATATTCTGAAAATATTTTCTAGCTAATCAAGAAATTGTTGAATAAGTGCTAAACATCAAGCCACTGATTATATAAATAATGTGTGTGCTAATTAATTACCTTATTTTAGCATTAATTAACTTATTGAATGGTAAGAAATAATGCTGATTTCCTTAGATTTCTATTTCATTTACTTGCAATCCATAACTGTGGAGAAAGAACAAAAATTGACTATACATTTCTAAAGTCAAATTTTATATCGTTGAGAGGAGAGAAAACATCAGTTTTTTTTTCATAAAGAAAACTAAATTTAAGTTAAATTAAAATCTCCAGATCTGAAAATTTAATATTTAATCAACTGTTAATCAATTATAATGGCCTGGAAGCACGCGTTTCACGAAGAGTAAATCTATAAACACAAATAAATTTAATATACGGGCCCTCAAAAAGTAGACGCTGCAAATCGACTGAGAGAATTTTACAATTTTTGTATGCATTTTAAAAATGATTTGAGAAATACGCACTTATTTTTTGGAATTCAGACATTTTAGCATATCAGTTTTGTTCAACAATTTTACTATACTACAATTCACTTTTTTACAAACTTTATATTTAAAAATTCATAACAATTATTAAATTTGCGTTATTCATGCATTTATTTCGTGATTTTATAAAATACGATATTTTCTTTTAGAGAGTTAATATTTTTTTTTTTTTTTTTTTTGAGAAATTCATAATAATTTTCGAAATATTGCCGAAAATTCATGACTCGTTTAACATTGGAAAAGTGATTTTTCAAAATCCATTAACACACGAAATTACCATCAGCATTCCATAAAATTCATTGAGACAAATCAACTCATCAAAAAATTTGATAGTTGTCATGGAAAAAATTCGAAATAATAATTAATTACGCTCATTAAATCCATTTATCAATTTGTTGATTGGAACAAGTCTGTTTCCTCAAGTAATTTCAATTGACGCAAATTTTGTGTAAATGCGACAATAATTGAATTATAGAGATGTTCTTTCTTTCCTTTTCCTTTTGACAATTGTATAAAAACCACAGTCACACCAATTGAAATAAAAAAAAAACCTTTTCAAAAATATTAATTTTATTTCCATACAATTCTTCTAAATTTAACAAGTTTAAAAATATCTGACCGCATACTTTATAACATTTTACATTATATTTTAATTTCTAGATTTATACTCACATGGATTATAATAAGTTTTTTGCATACAATTTCCAATGCTACATAATGAGAAGCAAAATTTAAAAATAATATAAATGCAGATGAATCAAGCTTGAAATTTCATCTTTCAATGATGTTGCGAATCAATGATCAAATTTCCTTTGCATTTTTTTTTCTTTTCTTTTCAGAAATGGTTTTATATTATTTTCAATGTTTGTATGTTATCACTGCAATCCTATTTACATAGAAATATAGAAAATGACCTAAGTGATTACCTAAATGCAGTTGAAAATATCATTTAAAGCTTGTTATCATAGCATATACGGTCTCCATTGATTGCGAGAAACAGGAAGCAAGGGCAGTGATTTAAGTTAATGCTAAATACAATGTAGGTAATCATAACAAAAACGACAAGCTTAGTCCTTCACTTAAATAAAAAATAATTCGAGCCTGTGAATCATCTATTTACAACAATGCCATATTCGGGAAGTCGCTAGTAAAGGGTGCGCAATTTCGAACAATATGTGTCACTAGTTCTTTTCGAAAAGAAGAGTAAACGACACGCATTTGCGCGGCAAAACGTGTTAGCAGCTTTATGTCATTCAGAACCACTGACTTCAGAGCTCTTTGAAATTATACAGAGCGAGCGGTGCTTAACACGGATTTCGGTCTGGATGTTATTTTGCACATTGTAAATGAAGTAGGGCACACAGATGACCACAAACAATTGAAAATAGGATAATATTTGAAAAAGCAATAATGGATGGGAATTATGGTTGCTAAAAATAAATTAGCTGAAAATTGAGAAAATTCTTGTATTATTACCTTATTTTCAAAATGAATGCAAAATTTTTGATATATTATATATATATATATATATAATTTATAAGTATATTATCTAGTACACGAATTCATAAATTAGTACTTTTCCAAAATATAAAAACTATGCGTAATTTAGCAAACCACAACCATTTCTATAATAATTCGTAAAATATTTGATTTGTATTAACTAATGATTCGAAAGTATTTTGTCATCTAAAATATGCCCAATAAATAAACGTTTTTATTAACCGTCAACTGAACGAATAAAACTCCGATCAAAATAAATCAATTCAATTAAATCAATAATGAAATTTAAAGATGCCCTGAAATATACATAACAGCAATTTCTTTTAATGCATACGTAATTCAAGGAATGTTCTGCGAATTTTTATGTTAAAAACACCAGTTTTAAATGAACTGGTATTTTTTTTTAAATCAGATTTTTCGAAAATACCGAAAATTTATCATTTGAGTCATAGTTTAACAAACTTTGCATTTCTCCCTTTTCAATCAGAAACTTTCTTTTTAACTCTCTTTAATAGATTAATAATCAAAGTCAAGATTACACAATGGATATTATGACCGAAACAGGTAATTTTAAAAATATAATCACGTGGATCACATAATGTATCTAAAACAGAAATTTATTTTACTTACAGTCATATTAAACCATTAAATTTATTTCTCACCAGCAAGCAAACAAAGTGAATCATTTGGTTATTCCTTCCTATTCCTCATTCCAATTACGAAACTGGCAGTCTACTATCAGATCGCCGTTGAACTAAGTTTCATTCGCAGACTGAATAAATACATGCATTACTAAAATTTCTTAAATTCTAACAAGGTTATAGCTTTAAAAAGACGATGATTTACTTCGCAATATAATTTCATCAGAGTTTTGAGAACATTTTTAAAAATCAATTTTAAGGTAGGTAATTATGTTAAAAAATTGATTTTTTGAAAAAAAAAAAAAAAAAACCCATCAAATTTTTTAAAATTCAATATGTTTAATTTCTGAACAATTTTCTTCATAAAACATTTGAATTTTATTCTTAAGCTTATTTTTTGGGAAATTATATTGATTTTTATAATTGCGTTAAACGTTTTTAATGTTATTTTATATTTTTACATGCGAATTTCTCTAATTCTAAATTTTAGAAGAATATTCTAACAAAAAAACCCTCATAAATTAAGATTTGATGCATATCTTTTTTTTTTTTCCCCAATATGTTTTGAAGTTCCTGAAATAGAGAAAAAACAAGCTGTTTATTTAGAAATATTCTATAATTGTTTTAATGTTTCACAATATTAAAAAAAAAAAAAAATGAAACTTTTGTGTTATCTATTAGTTGAGCTGCAATATTTAAAGTTTGGAGAAAAAGAGAGCTTCTTTTTTTAGTTCAAAATTTCGGAAATATGTTTAATAAATCGTCTGCAAAATTTTGAGCAAATCATTTGATAAATTTTTAAGCTAGAATATCCTTTCTTTATACCTCTTTTTAGCTTAAAAAAATTTTTTCCCCCAATTTTTAAAAATTTTGACATTTAAATACCATGTTTTGATTTCATTGATGTTTTTTTTTTCAATCTATTTCAAGCAAAATTTTTTAAAAAATTACAATCTTTTAGTATTTAAAAAAATAATCCTGAACGTAGCCACATACCTTCAACTATTAAATCAGCCGCAGTAAAACAGATTAAATGTTAAAAAAATAAAAAAGTGGGGGATTGTGGTAAGTTGATTAGCCTATGACCCAACCAATATTTAATGAGAAAATATTTTCATTGCTAAAAAAATGGTCATTTGACAGACTGGTCTAAGTTTAATGCTAATTTTCGATTTTCAAATAACTGGCTGTAACAGGTCTAAAACGCTTAAAATGACGTGCGTGCGTGTGCGTGGGGATCCTAATATTTTGAATGACGTATGAAAGCTTATCAAACAAACTAGAAACGCAAGTTTGAAGACAATGTTTGTTCAGACATAATACGATTAACACACGCAAAACCCGTCTAAGCAAATTTTATCTATTTTAAATTTGTTGGATGACACTGAGGAGGTTATTAGTTTTCAATGCCCAGCAGCAGAAGAAATTCATCATAAAAATATCAGAATATCCTCACAAGAGAATGACACTAAAGTTTCTGCCAACTCGTTTTCAGAGTTACTAAATACAACACTTATCATTAGATTTATTATTCATTAATTTTCAAATTAAAGAATTTCTCAACCAAGCTAAAAATGATCGGGCAAAAGCTTTTACTTTATAAATCTTGAATAAGATCAAACATACTCTATGGCTTCTCCACTTAAGGATAAACATCAGTTACAGTTACGAGGCTATGGAATTGCAAGTGCTTCATATAAAACCCCCATGAAAATTATAAATGCCACATGGCATGCCAAAATTAGGAATCTTACATTGCGACGAAAATATAAACAAATAAATACAATAAACTATTCTTGGACTATGTCGTTGCAACTCCGTCAATCTTTTTTTTCTTTTTATTTCATCAAAATAAAAAATAAATTCAAAATTTCTAGCATTCCACTTAGCAAATACAGGGGGGGGGGGGTCAGCAAACAGGATAAATTAAAAAAACAACAACCTTCAGTTAAAATAAGACATTGATTCTGATCGACAACTTCTAATTATTTACGATGAGTTGCTCGAATTCCAGCTCCAAATCAGAACTATTTAAACATTTTTCTATTTGTTTCTAGTTTCAACCAATCAAGGCATACATCACTACGCGCGACGTGATTGTGTTCGAGAACTCATAATTAGCTTCTTCATTTCCTTTTCTTCTCTAAAAATCGTTTGGAATCGCGGTTTGGTCCTTTTGTTTATTAATTATATCTAGAAATTGTTTAATTATTATAATTACTCTATATCATTCAAATCTATTTAATTCATCCACTCTTTTTACAAGGAAATGCCGGCAACAGTTACATTTTTTCTTTTCTTAACCATCGTTCAATCTTAAAAACTCTATTGTAATTAAAATTATGATAAGGAGATAATAGTCTCTCTAATCTATCGGCACTATACTGAGTATGAAATAAAAGACAAGACTGTTTAATATTATTAATTCTTATCGCACGGAGACGACGAGAGGTGAATTTGAAATTACAGATATAGCATTCCGCAGCTGAATGCAGATTCTTCGTATAAGAGCAGGAATGCGACATAATTTGTCAAGATTATCATACCTAAAGAGATAAAAAGACCTAAAAATGGCGGAAAGAGGTCAGGTGAACTTATGAACTTCTTCGGGCATACGGGAATTTTTTGCTCATCACCTCATAAAACCGATCTGATAATGCGACAGTAATCGGGCAGACAACTTTGAAATATAGCTAACATGCATTTCAACATGTGGCTAGACGCTAAATGCATTTCAACAAGTTCCTTATTTCCAATTAAACTCATTCTAAATATATACACTTTTGTTTGCGTGTCTGTTTTCAAAATAAGCGACAAGGTCATTGGAAACAAAGACTAAACATTTTAATTCATAGCTTAACTGCATTGTCTCTTTCACATTAGCAAACATTATAAAATTCCTACATTTTTCTTAAAATTTATATAAAAAAATTGGAATAATTTAATTATTGCATGTTAGTTTTTAAATTTCCTAAAAAGAAATTTTTTTGCCAATTATATAGGAAAATTAATAACTGATGATGATAATGTCGTGTCCGCGTTACCACGGAGAAGGAGTGCAGTAGCTTCTGAGGAAAAAGACCCCTGAGCACCTGAGGACAGAAGTCTGGCTTCTAGCTCATATGAAGATGATACTCTCACACCACAACCACCGATAGTGTTCATACTCGCTTATACAACCCCTTTCTATAAGGGGGCTCTTTCACACACCTCACAGATAGAGCACAGGGGAAGAACAATCATGCCCGAACCAGGACTCGAACCCAGGACGCCAGGATCACGGGGAAAACGCGCTACTCCTACGCCAGGACGCCGGCATCAATAAAACCATAGATCACAATAACAAATCAATAAATGACTCTTTGGTGATAAAACTACCGCGAAAGAGTAATTTCGCGATATTCTCCTATTGAAGTTTCAGAAAAAAAAATTATGGCTTAAAAATAAATAAAAAAAATTAGGAAGACTAAAGCAAATAAAACATCTATTACAGTGCCAATAAAGAAAGGCATTTTTAGTGATTTCAGCAATTTTAAAAATAGTTTTTTTTTTTGGAAGCAAGTATATTCTCTGAAAGCCTTTTCGAATCACTTGATCAGCTCAATAAAAAAAAACCTCGAATGTTCGGCAATTTATTTCTAGAAACCTCATTTCCATCACAGTAATAAGCATGAAATATTTTAAAGTTTTTTTTTTAAGCCAGCGTCAAAAATATTTTCACTCGTAATTTACTCAAACTATGATAAATTCCTAGTCTATCAGAACTTTTAACGACGCGTTCAACTTTCTCTAGAATATCACTGTAAAAACACAGTTCAAGCCTCGATAACTGCGGTACCTTTGATGCTTATTTATAGTTGATAGAAATTCCAAAGCTAAATAAACAAAAAACTTTTCATTTTTTTTTTTAAGCACTAAAGGTAAGGCTTGCGCTCTAAGATAATTTTCCTTATTTTCACTCATTATTTTCCCCATTTGTAGAAATGTAACAAAACATAATCGAATAAGTAACGAAATACTATACACTCAAAATATTTATAAAAAATAATGAGTGAATGTTATTTGGATCCTTTAAATGTCGGATAAAAACGCACAGAAAGGGGACATAATACTAATTTTTCTCATAGATATCACAGAATTAATCGAGCATTTCAATTTTAAAATTACAAAATTTTCTAGCTAATTCTCTAAATTAAATATGGATACATATTTATAAGCGACAAGGCAACAAGCAAGCTGTTTGGACACCACCTATTTTACATCTTCAAAAGTAAATGTTTTAATCACAACTAATCTTTTAAATTTCCGTCATTAATTCTTCAAGTGCTGCAATAATTAAAATCTTAATATTATTAAAGATAGCGTCCCTCAACGAATAATTGCTTGCTTACCATATTAGTAGCATTGAATTTGTAATGACAATCAACTTTAATTAACTATATCTTATCATATCGAAACTACCAACTACCTCAATAAACACAGATGATTAGTTAGCATTGCATACAAAGTGAAAAAATTAATTGGCGAAATCGTTCATTTTTTCATGTTAGGGGTTATGTCAAAATTTTAGTTTTCTATAACACTTGAAGAAAAAGAAGGCGGAGACAAGTGAGCCCTGATACGGTATTTAAATATCACAAACTTCCAAATGAATAAAAATTAGCGAAATCGTAGAGTAATCGGGGTTAGAGGACTCTTGATCTGGTTCCCTATCCCTCATACAGATAGCACAGTGAAGTAGTGTTTTTCAGATTTCACTCGAAAATAGACGATAGGCGGTCTTTTAATTTTTTTAAAAGTATATAGATAAAGTATAATCTGTTAATTATGATGGCAATGGATGAATAAAGATCGCATAAAAATTACACAACCAGAATATTATTAAATACCGATAATTTGCAAGTAGCTAAAAAGAATATTTTCGCAAGACCTTAAAAAATTATGCAGAGCATAAGTTATTTTTTTATGCGTATGATGATAATTGTAATAATGTTTACTGCAGTAAACAATTCAAAATTTTGCGATATAGATAGAAATTATTTTTTCAAACAAATTAATTTATACATAAAAACATTTATAAATATTTTATTTACTAATGTAACACATATGAAAATTTTAACACAGCAGTTACAAATAAGCATTCTCATTTATATGCAAATTCATATACACACATACTGCAAGTATTCAAAATGTACGATTAATGCCTGTATTGCCATTACTTTTCATGCTCAAAGATTCAGAATGTCTTGTGGTTAATTGTTTCAAAATCTCCTTTATCAAATGATACTACCTTATATTCATTCAGAGATAACTTTTTTGTTGTTGTTGTTGTTGCTGTTGTTACGAAGCAACCGATGACCAATTTTTAGAATGGCGGTTGTTTGACAAGCTAAATATTCCAATTCGAAGCTTATTCTGGAATTTTAAAGTCTTCCTGAATTTTCATACATTATAACAAAATGGTGACAAATTTTAATTATGGAATTTTAAAATGCCTGATTTTTTTACATTTTATTTATATTATGTATTATACCTTTTATAGGACACTTTTTTCCTCCCTTAGATAAAAAAAAAAAAAAAAAAAGAAGAAGAAGAAGGGATAAGGAAAACACACTAACAGGTTTCAATATATGAGATGATAAATATTATACTCGTGGATTAATCGCTAACTAAATCAAAATTAATTTTTAAATTGAGATTTTCCGTAAGATTTAAAAGTAATAATACAAAAAAACTGTAGCTTCTACACAAGTAGCCAAGAACCATAACATTTTGTGAATTGAATCTACTTTTAAGCTAAACCATGGATTTTGTCCACTTGCTATATTTGAAAATAATATTTAAAAATTATTTTCTTTCGAACAACTTTATATCCTATTACTTGATTAACTTCTAAATAAAAAAAAATTACTTTAAAATTTATCAATCCAATGAACCTTTATGTGATACTGTTATTTATAAAACAATGTTATTAAATTCAGTTTAAATACGAAAATATATAGATAAAACAAAGGTAATTTCCATATGTTGCATATAGAAATATGCTATTAATGTAATTCATTTTAGTGAACAATCAGATTGACAATCAAAAAAATTATCCAAGAAAAACTTTTTAAAAATATAAATCTATTGAGTAGGAAACACGAAACGCATTGACCTTGAGACTGCCATTACGATATGGAAAAGCAACACATCAACAGTTGAAAAAGTAAAAGATAACAACAATCAGGAAAAAGAAAGAAAATAATATCTTCGCTTTCTCTTCAGTTTTAAAATAGGAAATTGAAAGAAAACATAAGAAATATCTGTATAAATAAATAAAATAGTTTATAAACTAATTAAAATAGGTAAAAACTATTATTTCTAATAAAAATTTTCCCAAAATGAGAAACCAATTTTAATTAAATAATTTTTTCCGCACTTATACAATCGGAATTCCGAAAATCTAGTCGTAGGAGCACCGCCATGAGATTTTTATTTTGGCGACTATCCTAGATTAGATTCAAACACAGCGATAACGGCTGAGTCCTGAAAGAACCGAGCATTTTTCTAAAGAGGAAGAGGCAGACGAATGCGTTCATTCATTGTTACTCGGATAGTGATTTTTTTTCTTACATATACAGTTCTTTTCCGGCAAAAGCAAAAAAATTTCAAAATAATAAAGAGCATGCTGAAAAAGTCGGACAAAAAACGACAATAGGGCACTCAGCCAAGTCGGTAAGTTACAAGTAAAAGATCATTCGTCATGGGATGACGCAAGAAAAAGTCTCAGTATTCTTTGTTTAAAAGATTTCATCGCAAATTTCGTTCGAATCATTCCACGGAAACTACGATTCTGCTGCCAACTTAGATTTAAAAAAAAAAAAAAAATCAAGAGGTACTATCAAAAACGAACTCAAAAGAGAAAAGCTGGTTGATAGCATAAGGAATATTATGTTTGAGCACACATAATGGCAACTAGGCAGTAACTAATCCAATTTCATGCTGAATAGGTAAGATGGAACTGAAGTATTTGATGTCAATTTTTCACATTTTCAAATTGAAAATAATTTTTAGCTCATTATTATCATTTATTACTTACTTTTTTGATAAACAGAAACGTAAAAAAGAATATTTTATTTGGTGAATCAGATATTTTTAGAGAAATTCAATCAAAAAGAACAAATTTTCTGAAATGGCAAATGAAACCTTCAATAACTTAAGGCAGTAAGGTGGTGATAACCTACATACAAATTTTCATTTTTATCTGAACACAAACAGATGCATCGGAAGATGTTAAAAATTAACTCAGCGACAGTTATTTTGCAATTTTCCAAAAAACTTAAAATAAATAAATTAAAAAAAAAAAATCCGCTCGTGCGCACAGGGGCACACACATACTGGAAGTCAACTTCCATCCCGAAAATAACCGAGGTGGAATTCCTCTACATTCAATGTCGCAGAATACGAATAGCATGACGGAAGTTATTCAAACATTGTGAGTCGAAACGTAAATACGTTGGTGTCTCCTCTCTCTATTAATGATAGAAGCCCTCTCTCCGGATACAAATATAAACTCTTCCCACTGCCCCAATGGAAGAGACACCGAGCCTGAGAAAGCGTCTAGTTAAGCTATGCGAAAGAGAGGAGAAAAGTTATTTTTAGTTAAAGGAATGACAGTTCTTTGACACTTGGTACTCCTGCCTACGAAATACCGGGCGTCATGATGTATAGTTTTTTTTTTTTTTCCTTTTTTTATATGAAGCCAAATATAAACCATTCACAAACTTCTCCAATGATAAAATTATTGGTACAAAATCTCTATTCTGATTTTCTTTTCTATTAATATAAGATATTAATCAAATTATTGAATTTACGGTACGATACTTAGAGACAGATAGTTGAAATAACCATACATAATTTTAAAAAAATATAAAAAAAAAGCACGAGTTTTTTTCTTCGGAAGTAATACACGCCTGCATTTAAAGAATTAAAAAAAAATGCGCCCTGCGTTTAGTTGGAAGTAACCTTGATGTTAAAGGATTCTTGGCTAAAGACCATGTTTCCACCTCGGCTTCAAGAGAAAATGACGTAGCACTAGTAGTAAGAGAGTGTCAGAGATTCCTGCTACTTCTAAATAGTGCATGAACTGTGACAAAGACAAGGATTTATAAATACTGTACACATACAACACTCAAGAACTTATACATATATTATTTATTTCAAAAATTTGAGTGAAGTATTTTTAAAAAAAATAAAATCTGACTCTTCTAGCATTTAATGCAAAACAGATCACTGAGGGGTGTAATGTAGAAGGCTTCCACGCGGTGCACCTTGGTTAACACTAAATCTGCTACGGCTTTGCCTCCTTCCTTGTGTCTCACATTTTATTGATATATTGGAAGGCTGCAGCTCTAACGGCGTCATAGCCAATCTTCTGGGCATTTGTAATAAATAAATAGATCACTGATTTTTTATTTATAATACAACTAAAATTTGATTGGATTCCCTCTTTATTCCCTTTATTGCAAGAAATTTTGAAAAGCTTTTAATGTGTGATACTAAGCTGCATGTTAAAAGACATGTAACAGATAATTGGGTATTAATCTCTAAGCAGAGGAATTTCTATCAGCCTAATTCTTCAAATCTAATCTTATAGTAATAAAGAGTAAAGAAATGAATCAAAGAAAAAGTTTATGATCCATCGACATGCAAATTAAAATCAGAAAATGTGTATCAAGAAAATCACTTGTAGTTGTTTATGTTGTATCCCAAATTTCAGTATTTTATGTAGCTAAGAATCAATATAAAGTAGTCGTATTCAAACTTAGCAATATTTTTTTTAGCAGATTTCATCTTGAGATCGTGTAGGAAAATCTTCCAGCAGCTGAAAGCGTGACCACGTATCAAGGCTACATAATATTTGTCTGATAATGTTTGGCTATTGATTTGTATGCAGTACACGAAGACGGCTGGAGGTGGTTAATCGCCTACCTATCAAGATTCTTATTTCGTGATAAATATTTTAAATTCATGAGTACACAATTCGATTTGAAAGTTGCGTAATACCAATTTCATTGCACTTGCGTAGTTGGGTGTAAATGTATGCAAATAAAAAACAAAGAGTAGATCATATTTAGTGTTGTAGGCATAAGTTTTTAAAATGTCCCATTACGCTATTTATTCAAAATAAATGCGATTTCAATCAAGGATAATGGAAATAAAAAAACCGAAATAATTTCAAATACGCATTAAAAAGTTCATTGTTTTTTTTAAAGATAAACTGGGGAGAAGGAACACTAATTTTTCGAATAATTTATATCTTTCCAATATAATGATAAGTCTGAGACATAAAATATATATTTTTACAAAATTTAAATCTGCTATTACATGAAAACAGCAACTAAATTAAAAGACAAAATCATTTAAACATATTTAGGCATTTCAGGTTCCCTTTTATGTTCTTGTACAGATTGAGATAACTGCGAACATCCTCAACAATATATAATCTAATTAGAAGGTAAATTCGTAAATCAAAGGATTGATGTAGATGGCTGGACATAATTTTCTACTTCCACGCTACTATAATCATGATACTCTTCTCACACTATGGTACATGTATCATGACTGGTACATCAATATATTTTGTGACACAAATTTTACACAAAAGATTTAAATTAATGGTCAAAATGAAGACAAAATCACATTTTTTTAATCCGAAAATGCTTTATGATGGCACGCATATTTTTGATTCTTATTTATGTGGTGTATTTTTAAAAAAAATGTTTAGACAACTTCTGCTAATTTCTGAATGATTTACAAGGCAAATCGTTTGTAATGTGAAATTGCGGAAAACAAAGACTACCGTTACACTCCACATGTGATATTGTTATTATTAAATACTAACTGGATCTTTTAAATCAAACGGATATAGAAATCTACAAACTTATAATATGAAATATTATAAGAGAATATATTAGTCAACAGAATTCGAAAAATGAAAGAAAAAATCTTCCTGTTAGTAGTCAAAATTAATATGATAGCTATTTTTTGTTTAATTTTTTTACGGAAGCAAAATAGAAATCTTAAAATTGTACGACCCTAATAAAATATGAAAGAATGCAAGCACAAAAAGATCGCCATAAGTTTTGATTGTCTTATATAAATGTTAACTAACGCAGAAAATAAATTAATATCTACCTTAATAAAAAATTTCATTGTTTGAAATTTTTAATTTGAGTTTTAAAACTTAACTTTAAATTGGAAATGCATTCATACTTTGATATTATTTCTTCCAAACGACTGTTTTGGATGTGCAGATGACAGACACAAGACCTAACTTATTTCGTACGTTTTTTCTAAAATTCATGTTTAGTCGAAATACGTATTAATATTCTAATTCCCTCACTTTTTTTCATAAAAACCTTTATTAGGCCATTAAAATGCAACAATTGGCGAGTTATCAAGGAAAAAAAAAAGTACTAAATAGATGGCCAAAATGGACGAAGTAATGTCCCACAAACCAGAAATCTGCAGACTCTTAGAGCCATGTTCATTGGAGTCACGTGGGAATGGAACATAAAAGATTGCCATTTCCGCCAGTTAACAGCAAAAAGAATTCTGACAACAGTGAGCCACTATAGCTTCTTCCAGCAACGTACCTGTGGATAAAATTTCTTCTTTAACACAGCATATAAGCAATTCTGGAACTTCAAAGAACATGATAAAGTTGATTTTCGTGTCGTTATACTACATAAAGTTCAGCAACAAAATACTAAGAATATTTTCATTTGAACGAAAATCGAAGATTAAGCAAGAAATTATCCTTCAAACGAACTATAATTAAGACTTGAAAAATTTTAGTAAAATTTATATTGTTTTATATTCATTTTGCATTTGTTATTAAACAGATGCAAAACAAATAATTTAATCTTATATTGTGACTTATTTAAAGTTTTCAAACACAATTATGCAAACTTATAAAAATTAAGGTAAGGAATATAAAGCTTTGAATAAAAATTTATCAACTAATCGTATAATAAAATCCTTAAAAACTTACTTACTTTACTTATTCAAAAATATGATAGGTAAAGTCATAATTAAATTCTACAAAATAAATTTTTAAAAAAAGCAAAAATGCACTATTACATAGTTTGAATAAAATTATTCAGGTCTGTTTATCTATCAGATAAACAATTTCATTAAAAAAAAAAGGCACAAAAAAAAAAAAAAACAACAGAAGGCGAACAATTAAATGCCTAAAAGCGTTCACGTAATGATGAGTTTTGTTAGAAATGTTCAAGATACCATGACATTTTCTTTAAATACTAATTATAAATACTTGATGTAATGGAGGAAAAAAAGAATTACAAAACTAATGAACTCTAAAGTTAACGTTAAAATAACACAGTTTGCGCAGTGAATCAAAAGATAAATAAATTAAGCCATTTCAGCATCGGAATTTAAAATGCGTATTCTTTCAATAAAATAAATATTTGAAGTTTCGTAATCGAATATTTCATTCAAAAACTTAATGTCTCGTTCGAAAATCATATAATGTATTTCCTCCAGAAGAATATCATTCTTAAATGCTTACGTACTAAATTCGAATTTTTTATAATGAATTCAAACAAAGAGTTTTATTTAATGAATTTATTTGAACAAAGAATTTTGTTTAATGCTTTAAATTAAACAAAGAATTTTGTTTAATTTGAAACGCTAACTAAATTTTTGATTCTGCGATAATTTTAGGAGGACGGATGTTTCTACAAAGCAAGCAGGGCGTTAGCTTTTTTTAAAAATGTTTTATTTGACTTAATAACAAATATGCATATTTGAATGTAGGCAGCTGTTACACATTTCTGCTTTTCAATAAATAAGAAGCTTATTAAAAAAATTCTTTTTCAGTGATTTAATTAAAACAAATTTTATAAAAAAATCTGTTTAAAGAAAAGATATTTTGTAAATGGTTTAACCTTTGTGAAGATATTTCAAAACTTAAATGAATTATAATAAAGAAACAAAACTGATATATAAAAACCATGTTAACAAATGCACAATTTGCAATGAAAGAGAGAAAAAAATGACAATTTACAGAATTCTTTTTCTTTTTTTCATTATTTTCAGCAGAAAGATTATTTTTCGTTGTAGATTTAATTCATTATAAAAATGCATCATAGCTGCCGAGAAAGAAATAACTGTCCACTAATGCGCATATAAATCATATCGTAAAAAGAAATTACAATAGAAATCCTAACGTAACGTTACATGAAGAGTTTGCTTTAATTTATCACCACAAAGCGAAACCGCAAATCAAGATTATGTAAAAGAGGTAGTTTAAAGGAGTTAACATCCGTCCATTCATATTTTTCTGAAAATAAAAATGAATGGATTTTGCTTCGGCATTTAAATGATATTTTGAATATACCAGACAATTATTTTAGGAAATGACTTTATAAACTTGAACCGTAATTAGATAAGGGTAAAGACACTTGAACCAGCACCCCATTTTTCAATAATAGTATAATCATGTGCGCTCTTCCATGGCGAATTTAGGCCCACATACGTCGGATATCAAACGAATCTGAGATCTTATAATTCCATAAGCGAGTTTCCAATAAACATCATAGTGACTCATCAAAAATAAATATGATAAAATAAATTACTAATATTAAATGTATCACTTTAAGTGAATAAACTGTTCCTGGTTAACTGAATCACTAACAATAGCTGTGGCCGGAGGTTAAAAAAACTCATGTTCAAGCATTTTATAAATCCAAATCGGAAAGTAAAATCAGAAATGAGTTTCCAAGATATAGTACACGTTCGATAAAACGACCTCTCTTGCAGTTTTAAAAGAGGCCCGGGGTTTATAGTAGCATTACAGAGAAAACAAGAGAATGAAAGCGGACTTCAATGACTTTGGAAAGTAAGCTAAAGGATTTTGAATAATGTTTTGTTATATTAAATATAATATAGAATAATTTTTTATAAAATTATGTATTATGTGCAAAAAAGACAGAAGTTTTTGCAATTAAATTACTTCTCTTAAATGAATTTCACCCAATCCGGATTTTAGTTTTTAATCCTAATATCTATCGGATTATCAAAAGGTTACAATAATACTGAATCATAACACTCAATGGTTATTAACTTTCATCAGTCAATATCTCTAATAATATAATGTCGATAAATCGAAGAAGTTAAATTATATGAACTGCTAATTACACAAACATATTAGACATTATTAGTCCTTATAATGAATAATAGGCAGGAAATATAATTTAAAAATAAATACGAATAAAAAAAACTCATGATAATCCAAGTGAGAAATCTTTTCATGCGATTATTTTTTGTAATGGATTTAGAAGCAAATGACGCATGTTTACTCAAATGAGAAAAGAAAATGAATAAACTTCGGTCAGTTAAAAGAGTGACAACTTGGGTGTTCTTTTTGATCAAGGCTAAAAGAAAATCTCAAGGCTAAAGCATAACTTTATACACAATCGTTAACTTCAAACGATGTATCTTATCCGTTATATCACATCTTTTTTATCATTTGCATGTTAGAGTCTTGCTTTCAAAAGTTTAATTAAGCGAGACCCTTGTTGGCTTATGAAACAATTAATATAGATAGCAGGATTCGGAGATTTCTAATGTTGTCCTTTTATAGGACAACATTAGAAATCTCATTTTTTAAAAACTTAAAGTTTAATGTCCAAAAGATATGAATCTATGTTTCAGAAATCAAATGAAAATATATGAATCTACAATGCAGCAAATGCTTTAATTTTATTTCTATCAGTAAAAAAACAAGTTTCTAAGAACATAGTACAAAAAATAAATGCACTGAGAGTTAATTTACACAATTAATTGTTGAATAGTTATTTGGAAAATTTCAGTGCACATTCACTTAAACTCTATTAAAATAGCTCTTCATTAATGTAAGGTTATTTCTTCCAACACACCATTCAATCGAAGGTCATCGAAGATACTACAGACCTAATGATTGTCTCTTAGGATGAGAAAATCCTAATAAGCCAAGTATTCCAAACTTACCAACCAAAATAACTTCTTAATTTTACTTACCAAATCTACCTCTTACATTTGCTTATAAGAAATTTTAAACAAAGAATTGTAAATAATTTGTACAAGTGTAAATAAAGAAAAAAAAACGTTTTAACAACAAATCACATTTATAAAATCACTATAAAAAATAAGAATTAAAAAAAAAACAGCATACCTTCAACATTAGAAATAGAAATTCGTAATTACTAAACAAAGCCGCCATTAGACACGAGGCACGACACGATGTTTGAAAAGCGAGAGGACAACAATATAATCTAACCCTCCACAGATATTTCACAACAAATAATCCTTATTTTGTATCAAAGTTCATACGTCATTGTCTACTTAGAATGATAAATCTGGCATACTGAATTTCCCTGTTTGATAAGATCAGATCTCGTGTACCGAGTATTTATTTTTATCCCCAATACATTCTTATAGGGCTGAATTAAAGTAGCTAGATTTTTTGAACTTTTATCCGGGACATTTTATAGAATTCAGACTTAATCCGAAAAACAACAATAAAATCAAAACATGTCAATAAAACAAAATAATAAAAATTCAGAAATAAATAAATATGGTAGAGAGAGATAATGAACCATAAATAGTGCATTCTACAATAAATTGTTATTTTTCTTTTATGTGATACATCTACATTAGATTGTACAAGGGTTACTGCATTTTATGTATACAAGTTTAGAGAAATGCATCAAAAGCTAATGTTTTGAAAAATAAATCCAACTATTTTCTTTTTCGAATTATTTTTTAATAACTTAAAAAAAGAGATACTTTGAAAAAAAAAAAAAAACGAAAATCGTGATTGTACTAAGCAATCTGCGACATCTGAGCACTGATCGCTGCAGATGACTATTATATATATAGCAGGTTTTTAACAGGGTACACATACTTTAATAAAAAAATAAGATTTAAAACAAATTAAATTTAGTATTGAGTTTAATTTTTTTTATAATTATGCGCCATTTACGTTTAAGTTAAATTCAAGACAAATTTAGTATTTTTTTTATCCGGAACAGAGAGATGTTAGTCCTTATTATCTCGCCAAATCCATTATTTCCGATTACTTTAGTTTAATAAACATATAAAACAGTAGTATAAAAAAATTCAAGTCACGATTAATATGAGAATTTTTTTTTCTTTTTTAAATAATCACTTTATGTCTTACAAACTTTGTTTATCTATGCAAATAACTAGAATTCCACACAAAGAAGTAAGAATTAATCGAAGAACGATTAGCAGAGTCGCAAAACAAATCACGAGTAAAAACTATGTCATCTGACGTAGAAGACTAATGTTTTGTGTTTAAAGTAAGCTTTCGCCTATCGATCAGAGTCTGGCCCGAAGGCTCGACGGCGCGCCGCTCTTGCACTCGATTTGACTAGACCTCGAAAATCGGTCATGTCTTTTTAGCAGACAAAGAGTGTGAATGAGTGTCTGAAAACGACATACTCAAGAAGCATTTCAAATGGAAAATTATCTCCGACTCAATTTTAAAAGCATCAATTCTCATCTTGTGTTCAAAGTAGTTATAATCCCCTCCCCTCCCCAGGCACTTAAATACACACGTTTCTGGCACGGAAACAGGGTAAGCTATAAGTTCGAAAGACAAAATGGATTTTATTTGGTCAATATCCTGAACAATACGACACTAAAAATATCCAATAGAATTGATTTTAATGAGTTATTCTTTAACTCGGTCTTTTTTTTTTTTTTTTTTTTTTTTTTTTTGTACGTACTGATTTTAATGAGAACTGATATTTAAATGAGAATTGATTTAATGAGAACTGATCCTTAAATCTCATTAGAATCAGAACCGACTTTAATGAGTTATTTTTTAACTTATATATAAATTTTAAGGCATTACAAAACAAACTTAATATCTTGAAATTTTAAGTTCTTCAAAAGCTTTCAATTAACCCATCCAATAGAAACCATAAATATGATTTAAATTCGCACCATCATACTCAAGACCATATTGATTGCATTGCAATTAAGTGAAAATTCGTCTAAAATTGAGTAATTAGAGAAACTAATTGTGCTTAGTTCACATTAATTCTTAAATCAAATTGACGAAAAAAATACGAAATTTCATAAAATAATTAATTTGATTAAACATAAATACCGAGAATGAAAATAAGTATGATCAATTTAACAGTAAAAGGAATAAATTTATATAAAAGGTGTTTTAGATATTAAAGATACTACAGAATTATTACATAAAAGAAAACTGATCTCGAGAATGATGAAATTCGTTTCCGAAGATGCTGAGATCTGCATTTCCGTGGAAATGTGCAACGTCTGTTATGTACATTGCCTTATGTTAAACTAATGCATTCAATAGAACAGAAAAGATATTTTCTTCATAATGTAACAATTATAATTATGTAAACAAATAAGAGTGATGGAGGCTGCCTTGTAAAATAATATTTCGAAAAGGTACAAAACTATAAAAAAAATAAATAAAAACGAATGATTTCCGATTAATTTCATCACTATTTAATTAGTAAGAAATTTTCATTGGGCTATAGGCGTTTGAATAATTAGTAACTGTTTTTAGGGTGTACGCAATTAGTTTCATCCAGGGCGTTTAAATTTATTACAACGAATTTGGCCTTGACTTTAAACTGAGTTTTTTTTTCTCTCCTTTATCTTTTCCCGTAATTAACAAAGTCTAAATAAAATGCCAATAATTTTAAAAAAAATTTATTACTCAAGATTTTTTTTATACAAAAAAAAAAAAAAAAAATTTGATTACTAAATTCATTTCTGTATTTCATCAGAGAATTTCTGGCAACCGATTTTCAACCTTTCATCTTAAAAAAAAAAAAAAAAAAAAAGGGTAAATGTGAACGAAAAGAAAGGTTTAAATGTAATTTACTTTTAAAGCTATGTGAAAGTTAATTTAAAATGGACTTCATAACTTTAAAAAGCATGCATTTGAATGAATAGCAACGAATTATTAATGAATAGCAATGCTTCTAAATAGAGCTTTATCAAAAAGTTTCACAGATCAAAACAAATTCCGTTGTGAAGAAAGGTATATTTTTCAATGGGATAAAATCTTTTCTTTTTCTTTATATTAAAAAAATATATATAAAAAACAACAAAAATAATTTTATATTGACACTGATGCACCCCATTAAGATTATAATCATATTGTCACGTAGATACTCTGGTGCGGAACTCAATGATACACACAAGAAGTAGAGCTAAACCAATTTATTAACTCAACTCAGAACACAGTGACTGACAAATCTTCTGCTTTTATACTAGCAGAGAAAGTTCCAGAATACTTTTCTGGAGACAGTAAGAAAAGTCCAGAACACTTGTCTGGTAAACTAAAGAAATGTCCAGTATCTTCTGGAACATGAAATAAAGGAAAACATAAAATCAAGGAATTAAATATTTACATATACTATGAATCGTATTGTCTCTAGCGGAATTCGAACCTACGGTCTCTTGATTATGAGACCAGTGCCATGACCATTCGGCCGTGGAGATTCGACTCTCTTTCTTCAATGCGGCAATATTATCTTGCATTTACAACCTATATTTCTTCAATGTCTTTAAAATAAATGAGTAGCCTAGAAAGAAAAATCTTCACACTTGTCCCATGAAGTCCTAATGGAATCACCTTTTAATTAGTTATTTTTTTTCATGTCACCGATGTCTGCATTTATTGGAGTACTATTCAATTAGTGAAACAATATAATATAACATATTTATAATTAGATATTCCACGTATGAAAAAACTTCAATTAACGGTCGTTACATTAAAGAGTTAGTTCTAAAGACTTTTTTGTGTTAATGTAAACTGACCTGTAAAGGGCATTAATTGGCTTTAAACTAATTATGGGATGTATGAGGCATTACTAAAAGAGCAGGTCAGGCGTGAAAGAGGAGAGCAATATTCGTACACAGCTGATCCCAAACATAACTTGCGTCCTCGTTTGAAATTGACGTCTTAAGAAAACGCAATGAAATACCGATGCTTATCTCGTAAGAAAGCAAATTACAATCTCCTCGGGAAATCGAAGAGAAGACAGAAGGTATGATTATAAAAATGAAATGGTTGGTAAATGGTTACAAAATGTACTTAAAAGAATACTAGAAATATAAAAGCAGAACATTATTCATTTGTAGTTAGAGATATACATTAGAAAAAAAAAACTTTTTTCAAGGTAACAATTGAAGTTCAAAGCATACGTGAAATAGTAATGTATTTACACATCCACAAGATCAATATTATTACATGCAATCGTGACACTATCTTTGGTAGTAATGTTCATTAATCACAATTTTATATAAATTGCTACAATTTTTATAAGATTCAAGAATATATATACAGTACACTCCCGAATATCCGGCCTAGTTTTCTTTCATCGTAATTAAATGAGGAAGGCAATTCGTTGCATTGAAAACATTGTTTGTTTCCTGTATTTAAGTTAGGCATTACAGAATTTATGTTAAAATGTGAACCGTTTATTTTCTTTAACTCACTTTTTCTCTAATAAATTCTTGAAGCGTACAGTGCAGTATATAAACATATATAAATTACCAACACAGAGCCTTCTATTTTAACTCGGCATGTTACCGGGAACTGCTTATATGATTTAACGGCCTCCGGCCGTGTTCACATTATGCATGGATTGAGATAAATGGAGGGTTTAGTACTCAATAAGAAGTGGGAAAATATGTATTATAACGGGTAGCTTTGATATAAAAACTTTGTCTTCCGGTAGGCAAAGAAATGAGTTCATAGAAATCCGGTCTATCCGGCCTGTCCTTCCGCCACATTAGACCGGAGTCTACTGTACATAATACACTGCACCAGGAAACAAAATTTTCATAAATGCATATGAATAACGCGACTATTTTATATATTGATATTTATATACTGATGATCTATGATGGCACGATTAAGAATGAAATAACTTAAAACTGCGGCAAGTATAAATAAAAAAAGAACAAATATATATTCCCAGATAACCAAACGAAAATAAATGCTACAATTAATAATTTTGCTTTATATTAAGATTATCACATCTTAAAGTTAAACGGCTTATTACGAAGAATCTCTATATAGGGTTACAATGAAAGATCGTGTTTCACAAAGAATCAGATAATTTACAAAACAAACGAGATAAATATCGAAGTACAAATAAGTTCAATTTATCTCAATCATAAAGATTTTACAAAATTCATCAATTTTCCTAATTAATATTAAACATCAATTCAACATGCACGAACATTTTTCAAGCGGGAAAAAATAGTTTGTGTGTGAACCGTAATATCGCCTCAGAATTATTAAACATTTCCTTTTGCACAATACATGTGGTAAATTAGAAAAATATATAGTCATCGATGTAACAAGTGGCAATATTTGAAATTAAGCATTTCCCGACGCCAGCCAAGATTTCAAATACAAACTTTATAACTACAATAAATGACTTGCCAAAATAAAATTTACGTAGGTTACAAAAAGTGCCGTGAAACTGGCACTTTTTCGATTTCTAAATATAAACACCTGCGATTGTCTGTTTTATGTTCGATTTCATACGTTAAATTCCAACTTTAAGAGAATTTAAAAACAACGAATCTTTAAAAAATATGAGAAAAGAGAAATATCGTAGCTATTTTTTTTTTCGTAAGATCGTGAACAATTACGTAATACACTTACCTCTTCTATTGGCACGCTTGATGAGCGTGCGAATGTATTCCCTGGACCACAGCCCATCCCTCCAGAGCCTGTGCACCAATGGCGCGAAACAGCAGTCAGACAGAGTTCGCATGGCACAAACTATTTTAATCCCGCTATCTCACTTAGTAAGAGACAATCTAAAGCATGTCAACCACCTTACCCTCGGGCCTTAATATAAGTTGATTGTGGAAAGCATAAGCCTTCTTTCGCAACATTTACGGCCGAGAGATTTTCAAAGAGGCAACACCATTTAAAAATCCAATCTCAAACGAGCTTACGATGACTGACTCTTCTTCGCAACATGTGTAGCAGATGGAATGGATACAAAAAAATACAGATGCAGTATTACAGTCGACTGTTTTAGGAGCGCAATAATTCACAATTTGCGATTGTGCTGGAAGCGTTTCGTTACGGAAATGCACAAATTATGGATCTGTTACTTTCAAGACCAAGGAATACAATGGTTTTGTAGTGGCGCACTCTATTCCACGTTCATTTCGGACACTGTCAAGGGTACTAAGATGGGAGCTCGACATTGTTGCCCAGACCAAAAGATATTGAGCAATCATGCAAAAGAAAACAATGAGATTTTTTTTCTCCATTTAAATGTTTTGTTTTGAAGTTGATTTCGCCTATTTGCAAAAACAAAGTTGTTCTAATGGAACACGATAACCACTTTTACGAGTATTGAGTTACTGAAGAAAATAAAAATAGAAAAGTATTGAGAAATGTAAAATATGTGGCTGATTCAGACAATGGATATTGCTATGCAGTCTGCTTTCAAAGAAAAATAGCAATATTTAAATTATTCTATATTACGTTATGAACAGAGGTAAAGAAACCTATTGTAAAGTACTAAAATGAACAATTCAGTTTATTTTGCATATAAATTTTAGAATTTATATATGGAAAAAGAAAAGAACATTTTTATGATAGTTTGTATAAAAAAGGGAATAAATGAATATGAATTTAATTTACAGTATGAAATAAAAAAAAACAGTTTGTTTATATTCCTCCTAAACATAAGTAGTCAAGTTTTAAAAGTGATCAATTTAGCTATATTTTTGATAGAATAAATATTTTAACATGAATAATTTTAAAAGGAATTGGAAATAGTTTTTTTTTATCTATATCATGACTGGATTAAAAAATAATTTTTTTATTATTATTTTACCTGGACATATGTTAAAACATTTCAAAAAAAAAAAAAAAGATGTGTGTTTTCAAAAAATGATATGCCACATTAATTTAAATTTTCATTTAAGATTAAATACGGATTTTATTGAATGTTTCAGTAATCTAGGTAGTGACATTTCCGATACAAAAAATAAAAACTTAGAGAAAATAGCGAAAATTTTAGAAACTCAAGAAATGTTTTCAAAACACGTTTCCACTAATGGATAATCGTTTATAATCTCTGATAATCCCATACTCGTCTTTTCTGATTTTTTTAGTAAAATGTAAGAATTAAAATAACAACTAAAGTGCAAGGAAAGGTACAGAAACGACCATTTTAAATTTTGGTCATAATAGGGTTTACCGATACTTAATAAAATTTAATATAAGGTCATTTTTATACAATGCAGCATATATGTTCAAAAAGTTCTATAACTTTTTTAATGTTTTTTTCATTCATCCTTTTAAATATTTTATCATTTCGCGTTGAACAAGTGAAGGTATCTTATGATCGCCTAATCAGAGTCAGTTCTATCTAATTTAAATATAGCGCGATACGTGCTATATTTGATGCGCGCACACACACACACACACACACACACACACACACACACACACACACACACACACACACACACACACACACACACACACACACACACACACACACACACACACACACACACACACACACACACACACACACACACACACACACACACACACACACACACACACACACACACACACACACACACACACACACACATATACGTACGTATTCTATCATTCATTCAGACATTCAAAATTCCCCATAGCAGGATAAAGATGCCGAATTTCGAGCAATGTTTAAATATCAAATTTTGTGTTGCTACGAAAAATCTTTCGCGGAAATTTTTTAAATAATTAAAGCAGCTTATATAAATTAGAATGAACTGAACGGGAGTTAACGAATAGCGTAAGAAATATAAAAAGGGCAAAGTATCATGGATAATAAAAGATCAGTACTTATAACAAATGAATGAACAAACTGTCATTGACAAAGGAATTGTGAAGAATGACCATCGAAAATCTGTTTCCAAGAGTTGCTGTGTTGAATAACAGCACGATTCAGCAAAACGCAAGCGACCAGATCTTTAGAAGGTCAAGTTGTGGATGTTCCATCACAATAGTGATGAGGATCACAAGTCTCTCTCATGGTAACAGATTTCCTATCAAGTTTCTTGTCCATAACTATATTATTCAACTAATCCCGTTTATAATATTATTTGTTATTCATTTTCCTTTCACGAAAAAGTCACTTAAGAAACAATTATTCTCAAATTACGAAAATTACAGGAAGCAGTGACAAAACCAGTACAGAGCGTTACTTTGTATGAACAATGGTAAAAATGCATATTTACGGTAGTAATTTCGAATCGAAATATCCAATAATCAATATTTATCAGTTTTAATCCTGCCGTAATACAATAACTTCCGAAATTTTTCGAATATAATAGTAAATATTAAAAAAAGCATTCTGCAATTCTTGTCAAAAAATCAATTTTTTGCAAACCTGACATTTTATTATGTAGAGTTAAATATGGCGTCTGACCGACATATAACTCTGAATAATTTCTCTGGAAGTACAAATAATACGGATAAATGATTTATTTATTTATTACTATATGAGATATTAAAGATCAGACATATATTATGATTTTACTTATATATGCTGTGATTAACTTGGATTCTAAATCGTTTGCAAAAATTACGAAAGCAAAATTCTTAAAAACATACTAATGATATTGTTAGAAAGAAGATGCATTTCTACAAGGCGTGAAAGCTTATTTTTAAAATTAAAAAGTAACTAAAACTGTTAAAAGATTCGTTAATAATGATAAATGAGTGAAAATAAATTTATGCAAAATATTTATTTATCATTACTATTCCAAAGTGAAAGAAATCTCTCAACCAATCAGAATCGTTATATCGGGGAATCTTTGCAAGATTCCGTACATTCTATTCTACTTTACGTAAATGGCATCTTTTAAATCTGCAGATTTGTATTCGTTCTTTACTAAATAACAAAGGCTAAAATGGCATAATGATGAGGAGGAAGGAGATATAAATGTCGGTTGCCATGGAGACAAAAAAAATGAGTACGCCGTTTTTTTTTTGAAGTCAAATAGATGAAAGAGCAAAAATAAATAAAAAAACACCGGGCATCATTTACCCGTTCCAAGTCAATAATAATGACTAGGAGAGGGGGGGGGGATATAATGGGATGTAGTAATAATAGGACAAAAACTAATCATGTCCTCGAATTACAGAGACGCTCTGAAATTTCATGTTCCTGCAACTGCTCAGACTCAGTGATTAGAAAATTTAAATATATTAAAATCTGTTTTTCCCACTATTAGGTGCTGGAATCCTTTCACATGTTTTGGGTTCGCTTAAAATTCAAAAAGTAAGTCACACATAATAAATTTACAATTTAGAAAACTTATGGAACAAGATACAGAATCAAAAAATGGGATTAAATGTAAGAATATCTATTCTAAAAATCATTTCAAATTTAATTTTACAGTCTTGCTCTGCAGTTCCAGAAATGCAGCTATTTACTAAACGATTGGACCAACTTTCTAAAATACGCTACTAATAATCGTTGAAGAAGTATTTCGGTAATTATAAGATCGCTTACAGGTATTTCAACATAGAACTCTTACTAAATGTTATGGAAAAGTGCTAAAATTAAACTTTTAACAAGCAAGCTATAATTCGGGTTAAACTACCATAGAAATTATTAGCTAATCTTCTGCTCTTTTCAATTCTAGCCCACAAAAGAGCATCATAACAATATTAAAAGATCAGCCCGGAATTCCTGAGAGACAAAGAATTGAGGATATTTCGATAATTCGATTTGCTTCCACTCATTAGATAAAAGAACTGATTGAAATTGATTAAGTTTCCAGGAAATGCTTTATGGCGGGCTAATTTTGAAAACCCATATTAATGTGTTTGGTAACATTCTTTTCAGAAAAATATTTAGAGTATTTTGTTAATTCATAAATGAGGGCCTCATACTGAATCAATACAATCAATAATTAAAATTACTTCAAATTTTAGAAATAAAATCATTTAGGAAAAACATATTTTCGCTGAAAGGCCACAGAGGATTTGCTAGTCAAGAAAACCAAACGTTTTTTCAATCAATGTTGAAACTTTCCACAACCTAAGTTAAATAAATAAATAATAATAATAATAATAATAAAAAAAGTGATTAAATATTTTAGAAAATATTTTAGAAATATTATAATCTTAATCGTGGTTCTATTCTTAAAAAAATGTTATGAGTGTTGTCCAAATGAATATCGTCAAATGATATGCTTGTGAAATTTTACATTTCTTTTACGGTATAATTACTTTTAATAGAATAATTCGGTACTAGTATATTAACGGCATACCAACAATTCAAGGTCACAGATCACATACTAAGTCTCTTTCGTAATTAATATTCGCCATAGGCACATGGTTAATATGCAAGTACCGAAAATCCTTAAATATTATATGCAAAAACTAAGGGTTTTCTCATTGAATGAATTCAGATTCCTAATGAATTGTTTCAGATATACTAAGAAGTTCAACGATTCAAAATTATTTACTTCAATAATAAATTATTACATCGATTAACGACTGAAATACTTATTGAATCAATGGTGTGAAAATGGGTTTTCCTACTAAGAAATTCATCATATATGCAAATCAAATAGTACAGAGCACAGTTTATGCTTTTATCTGAAAGTAGCAAACCAACATGCTGTTGCCCGTGATATGATGGATGTTAGTAAAATTGAAATCATAGTTACTTCCGTTCTCCCAATACTTCAATAATATTCAGTACAAGTATAAATCTTGCACTCATTCCAATTTTGTCCAACAAATTTGCAGATATCGAAAATTAGTAGTAAAAAGTAAAGAATAAATTACCTTCAAATTCAAAATTAAATGATGGAGAAAAAGCAATAATTTCTGATCGAGTAAAACTCATAAATAATATTATGCTTACTCCTTCCACACATCTAAAAAATACATCTTAAAAAATCTGCCAAAACGTAAGCCTCAAAATCCAGTAGTACCGATAATGATAATAATATCTGAATACTTTTTAAACCAGCATGAGTAATCTCCCCTAAACTTTCTTCCATACACTCTAATAAAGGCGTCATCTCTCACCAGCATAAAATAGTAGATATTGGATAAAGCCTTACATTGTATTGGCAAAAAGTAATTAAAAAATACATATCTTTGGCATGATTTTAGTAATTTTACTAAATTTATTTTGTAATACTTGACGACGTTTTTGGCGATAAATTTCCGGCAATTAGCAATAGGTATCTGAAAACTGAATTTGTGGTTTAGAAGCATTGCTTCCAACTGATTAACAACCACTGTAGTTACAAACCACATACTAAATTTAATATATTTAAATCACTGGGATTTTGTCTTAAAGCATTTACATACCTGTGAAAGCACATTCCAACAGAAAGGCAACCCTTTGAAAGATTTAGTTCTAAATTTGATAGGTATCAATAATTTAGATGTTAAATCTGTATATAAAGTTTTATTTTGTAGTTATTGTATTAACTTACATTCAGAAAACCGATAGGAAGACTTCCTTTGAATGGATTTCGTTCAAAATTTAATAGAAATCTAAAAATCTGGTATAAAGACCAAATATCAAATTTCATTAGTTTAGCTCAAAACGTTTTTGAGTTATCTTTGTTATAGACAGGCTAACAGACATAAAGCCAAAAATATTTTTTTCGAGCTTGGGATTCGTCAAAATCTGAAGTTTAAATTTTTTTTACGATTACAATGCTTTTTTGTTTGTTTGTTTGTTTGTTTCCTCGGTGCTTCCGTATACGAGAAGGGGGGGGGGGGGTTAACATCTCATTCTGTATAGAAAAAAGAATACGTGCTTTTGTTTTTCAGCAGATTTTAAAAACAATATTAGAAAGCTTACTAATAATATCGCAAACAAAGAAAGAATATACATGGTATTAACTTTTAGGAATATAAATATTAGTAACATTTTCCACAATGTTACGAATGCTTTGCAAAAATACTAAAAGTTATATTTATTTTTTAGAATCTGAATTATTTATGGTAAGCCTGTGAAATGATGAATGTCAGCGAAATCAAAACCGCAATAGCAAAATAAAACTACGAAACGTATGCAAAAATACAATATCTATTTTCATATTTTTTTCCCCGTTCAAAGCAATGATATCATGAATGGATAAGAATCGAAAGAACCATTGATAAGGAAGATAGTTTAAGATCTTATAGTCACAAGGATTTTCAGTTTATGGCTTAACATCTTATGGTGAGTCCATCGTGCTGTGAGGATCCGGGCTCGAAACATTTGCTTGTTGCTCTCACTTGTGCATACTGAATCTGGCACATGGCTCAAAACTGAATACTTATCCAACAAATTAAATTGATCTCTACAGTAAAGTAGCGATAGGTTTTTACGAAATTTATCAAATTTATTTCCTTTCTAAATTAACCTTCCATTGGGCGCAACTAATCTGTGAGATGAAGTCACATTAATTGAGTACTCATATATACTCAAATACTCATACTAAATATACTCAAATGTAAGTGAAAAGTTCTGTTTAATATGTTTTTTTTAACATACATTCAAAAATTAATTGAGTACATTAATCTCTTAGATGAATTGCGCCCGATCGTGTTAGGATTTGCATTGCGCCCGACGGAAGGTTAACACAGAATGAATCAGCGAATCATTCGCGAAGAAATTCTTAGAACACATTAGGAAAACAATTAATTGAAAGATTAATAAATAACAGCATGCATTTACAAAACTGTTTTTGCGCGCATTAAGGACTTTCAAAGGAGGCATATACTTTGAAATTTAAATGGATTTTTTTATAGGATTTCAGTTTATACCTATTTACTATTAAAACTGCGAACAGCATTTAATTAAACAGCA
Source organism: Argiope bruennichi (assembly GCF_947563725.1). Taxonomy (NCBI): domain Eukaryota; kingdom Metazoa; phylum Arthropoda; class Arachnida; order Araneae; family Araneidae; genus Argiope; species Argiope bruennichi. Next base: position 68,436,551 of record NC_079154.1, read on the forward strand.
AGCTTTACACATGACAAACAAATACAGCAGTTCTTCTAAAAGCACACAGCCCTATGTGTCATTTCATTATCAACCGTGGTAGATATGCAAAATCCAACACGGATATCATTTAAAAAGAATAAAAATTAAATAAAACAAGGAGATGCATTTAAAGACAGCTATACGGCTTCTTCGATGAATGCATTTTACTCAAGACGTTAAGAACAACGCCTTTTTATCTTCGAAAGGCGAAGCGAGACGGATTTTCGAATCGATATCTTCAACAAGATTTATCTATCTTTGGATAAAGAACTACTTGTACCGACCGCACACGCTGTATGGAGTTAATTTATAGAAGGACTAGTCTGATTATTGAAAATTCGATAAATGAATGAAGGAAGCGTTATGGAACACAGCGATCTTTATAGACTTCGTATATAACCTGACTTCGACATGCTAAAGAGGTTTGCTTTATACGTAATACTTGGGAGACCAAATTTCACTCAGAGGATTTTTTTTTTTTTGTAAAATTATAAATAAAGTTAATAAAGGCTGGTTTAAAGTTATAAGCAAAACCTAATTGAATTGCAAACAAGAAACCGAACATGCGTGTATGGGAATTCAAAGTCCTAACCACTACTTCATCTCTGGCACGCTTATGCCGGTCATGTTTAGCCACATGTCAATAATAAGTTATAAAAAATGTTTTTAAATGCAAAAAAATGAGTTTTTTTTCTCTTTCTTTTAGGAAAGGCACCTATTTAGAAAGGCACCTATTAAACTTAAAAAGCAAAACCTTATCTAAATATAACATTTGATCCAAATCGTTAGAGCCGTTTCCGAGATACACGAAATAAATTAAAATATATACTAGAATTGCTCATTTAAAGTTATAAGATCGGAAACATACTATAAGAAAATATGCCAATCATACAGGGATAATGTTAAGGTAACATATAAAACAGCAGGTTGTCGAACAAAAATTTAAATGTTTACGAAACTAACATTTATATTTAAAAGATAAATAAAATACATTTAAAATATATTTATATTTAATGGATAATATTAATATTAATGAGATAATTTGAGAAATGTACATGTAGTTTTATCGATATGTAATTTACATGTCTTTAGATTATATAGATGACATAAATGATTTAATCATGTAATAAATTTATATTGAAGTATGAAAGAATTCACCAGAATAAACGACATCCTTCCTACATCGAAAAACCATTTGATTAAATATTAAAGTCAGAAATCAAGTCCCCAATTCTGAAGCAGAAAGATAAAGGTTGATTCCGCTGAAATCCATGGAGCCATTTATAATGACAAAGCAGATGACGAAGGATGTGCTATTTTTTAGAGCTTTTTGAATGACAAAGTAGAATAACTTAGCAACTATGATGTATCTAAAGTTACTCTCTAAATAGCAAAATACCTCAAACTGATAATATCTGAATTTCAGCATATTCTATATATGATTTGCAAATATGAAAGTGGGCCTTTATTAGGGATGTATTTTTATAACCCAGCAATTAATATTAAAAAAATATCATGGTTTCAAATGATATAAAAAGTTATTTTTATACCAAAAGAATTAAAATAAAAAAAGAATTTATTGCGTTAGAATTACTAATTACAATTACTCTAGCTCCATTCAAAGTAATATTTTATTTTACTTACTTTGAAATTTTATTAACAAAGTTGTGTTCTTGTTTTAAATTTTTATGATTAATAGGATAAAACTTGAAAATGTATATACACTAATTCATGAAATAATTATTTATTTAATGGATTTTTTTTATGTATTTGTTCCAACCAATATTTTATGTAACATTAATTTGGTTTATTTAGGGTTAGCGCACAAACACAAGGGAAAAAAATAAAAAAATGTATGTATTTATTTAATAAATAGGATACAATTGAAGAAAGAAATTACCATGCTTGTTCTACATATCTTTATCTTAGCCATCCTCTTCGTCTGTATATAATTAAACGACCGTTCCACAACTTTTTCTTCACGGATTGAGTGAATAAACGTGAGAACGATGCTACGACCTTGCAGATGGGGTTTTGAATACCGATTGTAGTTGCGCCTTTTGTTGCTTTGGTTTTTTATTTCTTGATGCTCGTATCTACAAGTATTTTTAAACTGAATTTCTTAGAAATTCAGTTTAATAATTAATCGCAAATATCGTACAACGTATATTCGAATATATTTTTCTGTAAGGCAATTTTTAGATTGAATCGACAATGTTTTAAAATGCTAATTAAAAGCTCACTTTATTAAATTATATTTCTATAGAATGGGATCACATCAAATTTCCAATTGCATTTGCTTATTTAATTCTAGAATCGATTCTGCATGTCGTAAGATTAAAGAGAATGTGACAGAACAACGTGCAATTAGAAACTAAATAACAAGTAAAGTTAAGTGTGCCACGTGATAGTTATGTCACGTGCATTAATTTCATTATTAGACAATGCCTTTTCTAATTTTTATTCTTCTAATTAAAACCAAGTTTTCATATTTTTTTTTAAAGAGCTTACTTTTTTTAAATGATAAAATAGCAAAATTTTCATGAACAGTGCGATAATCTGTAGCAGAGATTAAATAAGAAAACAGAAAAGAAGTATCCATTCTTTATATATATATATATATATATATATATATATATATATATATATATATATATATCTTCTGAAGATCACCATTTAATTTTCGATTTTGCTATTGAGATAATTCCAAATACAAGCATATAATTAGCAAAAATTTAGATACGATTTAGATTTTATGAACACATTCTTTTAATACGATTGGCCGCTAATGAAAGAACACCTGAAGAAGTAGGCTAACATTAGATCACAAGATAGGAAGGGATGGTTAAGGTAAGCTGGTACATATTCATAAAATACAAAAGGAAGCATTTTATAAAATCGTCATATCGTAGAAAAACAATCGGTAAATAAGAAAAGTATATAAATTAATTATATGGCACTATTTAAAACAAAACACAAAATGAAATTTTAAAATTTTTTTCTTCACACATTTTGTAAAGATAAAAAGCTAAATTTGAAAATGTGTAATAAATTACTTAATTTGTTTTTCTAGAAATAAAATATCAAAAATTCAAAGTCCGATATATAAAAAAATATTTTTTTTTTTCTAGAATACATTCCATATATTAAATTTATCCTCTAAAATTTACCATACAAGGGATAGAACCTATAATTCAGAGAAGACAGCTGACCTCCTCCCCCTGATCTGATGAAATATGCACCCAAAATCCCGTCCTATCCCCCTCCCTCCCATTCGTTTGTCGTTGTGCTTATTAGACTCATCAAAAATAACTAAGCGATTAAATTTCAAACAGGTAATTTGAGAGCACCTGGAGACAAGGATGAAACAAAAGTACCCTTCTCAAATTCAAGCAGAAGTTTTTATACTAAATTTTAAAGTAATTCTTCTGAAGGTTTAAGTTTACAGTCTTGGCTTTCAATTGAAACCGGAAACGAATAATTGATTTTCATGATGTTTTTTGTGAAGGTCCTAATGGAATATCACATTTGTTTATATGAAACTTGTTTTTGAAAAATAAAAATATATTTTACTGAACTGAAAAAAGATCACCTATAATTTATTCACGAATCAGAATATACGCAACCACAATGTAAAATAATGTTCTTTTTTTTATATATGCTAAAGGATGACATTATTTCTTTATAGTATATTTTATCTCCTCAAAGAAACAAGAGTTATCTGAAGTATGCAAATAAAAAAATTAAAATTATTTATGAAAAGCATGTTTAAGTAATATTTTAAATGGAAATGCACTACATTTATTAATATTTTCATTACGAAATATTCATCAGCAAATGATATTATGAATGGAATGTTTTAAAGTTGAACCAAAACAGGACCATTTCTTAATATCTTAACCCCCTCCCTAATTTATTACTAATTTCAATTAATATCAAATAACAAAGAAAAATAGCAAATAACAAATATGATCAAAGTTATAAATTTCAAATTCCATTCATTTCCTTTATTATTTTTTTTTAAGTCTGAAAGATGAAAGTATTCAACATAAAAGATATGCAAAATTATTTCACTCCTGAATTTAAAAATAAACAAGTCTCAACTCTTTTTTTTTATTTCATCATCAGCTAATTCAAAAACATTTTCACACAAGTTTTACAGGAAAAATTAAAATTAAACACAAGAAATTATCAGTTTCACACAACTGCAAATCAGAAGTTTGAAAGAAACAAAAATAGGTGGGATTCCAGTTAAGTATTATTCTTTAAGAGGTAAATTCAAATTCTAGTTAATATTTGAAACAAAAATATATAAATTTTTAGACTTGCAATTATTTATTTACTTTTGTTTAGACTAGTTGCTTTTTAATAATAATTGATTTCTAAATAAAAATACCATTAATATTATATCAAAAACATTCATAACAATAAAAAGAAAAGTTTATTTCACATTTTTTTTTTTTGGCAAATTATTTAAAACCCTGTAAGACAAGAAGAAACATATAATTAATTAGCATTCTTTGGTCATTAATATATTGTTTATAACTGTTTTGCTATTTATTATATCCATAATAGATAGTGAAGGAATGTTATGAATTCAAATTATGAGATTCTCTTAGTGGAATATCTATTAAATTTAATATTCAGATACAAAGCTATCAAATATCGAGACTAAGTAGAATATATAAAATCCTCATTAAATTTTATTAATTGCTAAGATAAATGGACCCTAATTAATTTACCAAAAATTTGAAATGTTAAACATTTTAGTACAGAACACTGTTATTAACTTAAAATTAAAATACATACCAAATTTTTTACTTAAAAAAAATGATGAAATTAAAGTGTATATGAATATATATATATATTGAAAAACGAAATGTGACTAAGGGACGATTAACTTTTTAAAATAGTGTATGTGCAGAGGGCAAGTTAGATACGTTCATTAAAAAAGTAAAAAAATAAACTTTAATGATAAAGGTAAAAATGAGCATCTAAAAAGTAATGCCTTAGTATAAGCTTTATATATTACAATAAATAAAAATAACAAATAAAATGAAAACATAAAAGTAAATAAATAAAATTTAATAGTAAAGGAAATGTGAATATCTAAAAGTATTTTCATAAGTTAAAATATTATTAAAAAGTTTTTAGTAGTTTTAATTCATTAGTTAAAAGGAATTCATATAAATAATTTCAAAAACTTATATAGTTTTTGCAGTGTAGCAGAAATTCAAATAATTGCTCGGGTGCTAGGCTATTTTCTTTCTAAATCAAAAACAGCTTTGATATTATTGAAGCTCACTGCTTCAACTTATATAAGTAAGATTAATCTCTCAAGTGATTGAAAATAATTCATATCATATAATACTTAAATGTCTAACATATAAAAAAATATTTCAATAAATAATCAAATTATTTTTAGAATATTTCTTAAAAAGATATTAATTCATAAGCAGTTATTTAATTTTTTTCAGAATCCAGCAATATAATAACCATTTTCAACTCTATGAAAGTATTCAACTTTTTCACAAATCAATAAAATGCAACAGTGAATTAACAGAATTGTTAATTTTAAAAATAGAACCAAGAGTCGGGTCAAAAAAATTAAGGTGTAAACAACTAAGAAGTAAAAAAGCAACTTTTTTAAAGCTATTATGTAACAAACCAGATCAAACTGATGATTTAGCAAACAGTTACAAAAATATACAAATCATTTCAGTTACATAATTACACATAAATTTGATGATTCTATCTATTACATGTACTGCAATCAGTGTAATTAAATGAATTTTCAGAAATTTTAAACATTCTTAGATGCATGTCTCTTGTATGTATAAAAATGCAAAAACCCATCAATTCACAAAAATATTTATATCATTTAAGTAATGTAAAGTTATGTACCATTATTTACAAAGTAATTACAAGAATGTTTGAATTAATAAAAACAGAAACCAAAATCAAATCAAAATATTAAGATTTTATGCAGTATTAATTAGGATTTTATGTGTCTGGTATTGAATTTCATACTATGCATGTTTATAAAAATCAATATGCTTGGTTATTAAGTTATAGTCAGAGTTCCATTCATAGACACAGCTACACCAAACTGTCATACTTCATTGTAAACAGTCGATAAAAAATAATATTAATAATATATATAATAAAAAAATTCTAAATTTAGTCATATTAATATTTAGATCTTTTCTAATTTGCTTACTTATATAAGTAGTTACAGAACTTGCTTATAGCTAGTCACAGAACAGAAAAAAGAAGGGGGAAAAAAAACTTTAATTAAAAAAATACATATAAATCTAAAAAAAATATTATACTAACAATTAATAAAAATTATATGCTCAATCAAAATAAAAGTACAGACACACTACAGTGAAAATTTATAAAAATTCTTCAAAATATCAAACAAGCAACCACATGTTGTACCTTTACAAATAAATATTTAACAGATGAAGCCCATATAATATGAACACCCCATGTTGTAGGTTAAAAATAATTTAATAAAATTAGGCGTTGAAAATTTTCTCTGAAAATTTTTTAAGGTCACATCAAATACTAAATATATAAATTTCTTGCAATGTATGTGAGTTCTCAGTAGTACCTTGTGAATCTAAAATTAAAAATGGAGTGAGCCAAGAGAATGATACTGCACATTTAAGTTGACAACCTGCCAAATTTAAATTTCTTTGAATATTCACGTTTGCTAAGTATTTTATTTATATATCAATAAAATTATACTCACAGATTTGAAGAATAACACATGGAACACATCAAAATATTTACAATACAATTAATTATTCCTTTGTATGTTTAATAAAATGGGGGGGGAGGACATATGCATGTATTTTTATACGTTGCAAAAATACCTCAGCACATTATTTATAATAAGCAGTATATCTTAGCATTTAAATTCTACTTTCAAATTTTCATTTTAGAAATTCGTTTCAAACCATATATTATTAAATTAACACCTTTTGACATAATGCAATTAGAAGCAACAGACATCTGTATACTCTCTACTAAACTTCAGACCTGTTATAAAATTAAAACTCCATAAACAACTGTACATACCTGTTAAATAGAAACGAAAAATAATCACTACTGTTTGTCATAGCGATGACACCGGGGTCACGATGTAACCATGGTGAAAATTTTTAATCCAGCATCAAAAAAGAATATTCCACTAGATTTCAAAACGATTTACATCCAGAATTAACAGGCATGGAACTCATAATATATCGAATTATTCATTAACTTGATTGCCAATAGACAAATCACAATTAAAAGTAATAAACTACAAATATACCGGATCTACGATTTTTGCAGTGCTCTGCTCTGCTCCGAACAGAACTAAAACGCGCAGGGAAGCAGCTGAGAGGAAAACGCGCCAAATGTCAGGGTTGCCACAATTTTCTCATCTGGGATTTTTATGAGCGGATGAAAAACAGCTGCTAGTTAGTCGCCAAATATGTACCAGAACTAAAAATAAAGCGCCTTTGATTTTAGACAACATGCGATGAAGCTGGTTTTATAATCGACGGATAACATTCGCACACGATTTCAAACTCAAGGCATTCCATTAACATCACAAACGATAATTTTTTTTCGAAAATACAAAAAATAATAAATTTTATCATATGAATATTAATTTTGTTTAAAGTCAGCACTGAAATTATATTACTATAAAAATAACGGATTTAAATAAACTTAACACAGTTACTTGTGAAATTGATAAGATAAGCACCAGAAATCTTGGCTTTAAATATTTATCAATGCGATATAGCAATAAACACCTCATTTCAAAGCGTGGGAAAATTCGAACAATATTGACAAAGGGGACGACTGTGAAAAGGGGGAGGAGAGAAGTACTGCTAAAATGTAAACATTTTAATCAAACTGAAATTCTTGAAAAACAGAAAAATAACAACATTTGCATAAACGTATTGTGAGTGCGAAAATACTTTCTGTAAAAGCGTTTACAGTTCGAATCATAAACTTTCTTAAATGTTAAATTAATCACAATTTGTTAATATTAGAGTCTCAGTTTTAGGACAGGAATTGTGAAGGTTCGAGACCGATTCCACTGAATATACAACTTACTTCCATTCGTTCCTATTATAATGGGTTAATAGGGCCATTTCAAGGAAATGAAACACTCTGGCATAAAGTGATTTGTCATCCCATCAGGTCTATATCTAGGAATGTGAGCGGTTAAGGGCTGTAGGAAAATTCCAACCGAATAAAATAATTGAGGAGAGAGAGGGAGAAAAAAGGTCACCACGATTTAAAATTTTACACATTGCCGCTTTTTCAAAATAAAATTTTGCGATTGTGTTTGAAAATTGATTGTGATAGCATGCATGATTAATTTAAATAGCTGCATTATAAGGAAAGCATTTTTTTTCATTTTATCCAACAAATTTATTGAATAAAAATATGATAAAATATTAGAATTAATGTTATAAATTATATACAAACACTTTGTACTTTATTTAACATCTTAGTTATTAATTTTTAATTGATAAAATTAATAGAGTCTTAATTAATAAGAAATATATTAAGAAAAAAAGTAATTTTTTTATATTTAGATACTATTATGTATAAATTATTAAAACAACATACGCATATAGGCATTCTGCCACTTATTTAATAATTTTGCAATTATCTATGTGAATGATATAAGTATGAATATTTTTCATTTGATCTATATATTGAAAATTTTTATATTTTAATCATAAAATAATTAATAACTAGTTTCTTTGCTTTCATGACGAGTTAAAGTGCTCTCTAATGGCAACTAATTGTTTGGTTCAAAATTAAATAAAATTATAATAGAAAATTTTTGAACGCCCTTGAATTAAATGTGACTAAGACGATCACGAGGTTAAGCGTTTTCCTGCTGACGTTGTGTGGAAGCTTTGAGGGGAGGTGATAGCTCATGTGTATCCTCATAATCTTTACTGCGGTTCATAATTAAAATCTATTCCAAATTTTAAATCTATTCTTTATATCTATTCTAAATTATAAATCTATTCTTTATATCTATTCTAAATTATAAATCTATTCTTTATATCTATTCCAAATTATAAATCTATTCTTTATATCTATTCTAAATTATAATTCTATTCTTTATATCTATTCCAAATTATAAATCTATTCTTTATATCTATTCTAAATTATAAATCTATTCTTTATATCTATTCCAAATCATAAATCTATTCTTTATATTTATTCGAAATTACCTCTTGTGTTACTTCAGAAGCGGGACATCAATCAAACTTAACTAAACTAAAATCCATTTAATCAACAATTTTAAAAGTCATTAAGCAGATTTTTAGATGAATTGTTCATTTTATTCTCTAGGTTAAAAGCCTTATGATTGGTATAATGACTGTTAATAAAATAAAAGTATCCAGCATTTATTTTAATAAATGTAAACTTTTATTACGTCAAAAATTGCTGCAAAATGAATTTTTTTTATGACTTAGTGATAAAAGATAAAAACATTAGTTTCAGTCACATTTATTTTCTTATTTTTTTAAATATAAAACGATAAATTATTTTTCAATAATATTTTAGTAAAACTACGCAATATATCTTTAACCTCTCTGACAGAGAAATTATTTATCACTGAAAAATTAAGGTATGAAATTTAATCAAATTAAGATTTCTTTTCTTTTCTTTAACTTCCTACCCCATAAAATAAAATGCAAAGAACTAAAATTGAAAATTATATATTTTATCTATAACTGTTGTTAGTTGACATGAACAATTTTACTGGATGTTAACTGCCATTCATTTATTATCTAAACAAATAAATAAAATAAGAGAGGATTAAAAAAAAGGAAAAAAGGAAAATGCTTTTTACAGGAACTAAATTCTTAAACAGAAGATTTAAAAAAAAAGTAGTTAAAAATCGAGTCAGAAGTTGAATTGATTTTAAAAAAGTAATTATTTAGAAAAAATGAAAGATTAAGAAGATGAAATTTCAAAATTTACGTGTGAAAAATAAAATAAAAAAAATACAAGCACTTGCTTAAATTTTCCATATAATATTTAAGCAGGTGCTTGTATTAGTTTGATTTTAAAAACAAAACTAAATTCTTTTATCTTGTACCAAAAATATATCAGCTCACAATTGTCCGAGATCGTTCCCTTATTAAATCTGTCACCAAAATAAGCTAAATATTATTTACTGCAGTTAAACATGTAAAGCGGGACTTTATTTAGATGCAAAGAAATACATTAGAATTTCAAAGTTTTTCTCACAAAAACATTCATGTCCATTTTTGCTAAAACCATTTCGAAAAAATTACTAATTTTAAAACTTACAAAACATCATAGCTTTTATTATCAACAAATTCGCAATATTTGCAATGTGCTTATTCCAAAATTAAATTTCATATTTTCTTTGCTGACGTAAAGAATCAGCAATTCTTTTGTTTTAAGAATTTATTCTTTTTTTAAAACTCGATTTTATCCTGAAACAGAAGGAAATGTTTGTATTGAATTTCAGTTTAGTTGCGACATGAAAAATGATAACTAATTTTGCGTAACAGTTTGCTATTATTTATTTTTTAAAGTTCAGAAAATGAATGCAAAAAATAAAAACTTATTAAGTTTTGGTTAAAATGTTATTGGGTGTCAAAATATAGAAATAGCGTGAAGAATTTTATGTAATGAATAAATAAAGACATTTTTAATTCCAGTTATTGCTTTTTTTTGGGGGGGGGGAGGGTCGCGTTAATATGAAAATTTTAGTAATTTAACTAACTTTTTTTTTTTTTTTGCGTATTTTTCAGGTTCTAATCCCATATTTTCGAGATCATTATCTTTGCAAAATGTATACACAACTGGTTTTCGAAATAAATTTATTTAAAATCGTTTGCAGTAAGTAATTCGCACATCAACATTTGTATTCAAAATATTAAAAAAAAATATCACTCATAGTAATATAAAATATAACAAAAAAATTGCAAGTTTTATTAGAATTGGAAAAGGCAGCAATAAATAAATAAATAATAACACGAACGTAATATAGTACAGTCAAATTCTTTATTAAATTAAAAATTGTAATAGATATTTCATTCCTTTCTTAATGTGTTACTTCATTCTTAAGAACTTAGCATATGATTAAAACTTTGAAATTTTGTATATTTCTTATGTTTTTGAGACAATATACTATTTAAATGTTTTTACGAATCTAATTATAACCAAACAGAATAATTAAACTTAGATACTTTTTAAAAAGTGTTACCTGGTAATGAACTTGAGGAAAAATGAATTCAAATTTTCTCAATTTTTATAATAATGATTTATAAATAAAAAAAAGGAAAAAAGAAAAGAAAAAATTCTATTTTTTTAATACAAAAATAAAAAAAAATATTTTTAAAAACTCTTTTTATTACATTCTTTTTAAGATAGTGGCAAAATTTGATACTTATAGCTTTTCTTCTTACTGCTATTTAGGATTTTTCTGTAGTTTGAAATTTATAATAATATCAAAATTGTATATTTTCATATAAAAGTAAATCACACTTATCATCGAAAAATCAGCAAATTCGTGCAATCTTGATTGAAAGCGAATATTATTGCAACATTTTTGGTTTCTCAATGTAGTTCTATTTTATAGTAATTAATATATATTTATAAGGAACTTTAATATAATGCATTGAATTACTTTAAAAAATGGAATCATTGACATTTGTATTAAAAAAAATAATAATTTTGATCGACATATAATGAAAAGTTAATTATTTGCTAGTGCTTTTGCAAATCTTCTAAAAAGCTGGCCATGCCAAGGAAAGGAAGGAATTAAATTCTGTGTGAAAGAAAAATACAGCATTTTATCACAATTAATTTTGGATTCTCCAACTTCCTCAGAAAAAAACGTGTACGCTATTAGGATTTTTAAATGTAACATTATTCAGTGTTTTATTTTACACAAAATTTCAGCTTACTTTCTAAGCACCTACTACATACCAAATTGGATATCGAAAGATCTTTTTTTCAGAAATCACTTCCTATTGCACTTAAACAGCCAAATGAAATTGACTGATTTCGATTTTTGCCTCTAAGATTGGAATGACTACTGTTTTGAAACAACTTAAAATGTAATGCCATACCAAATTACTGTTCAAAGATTTTACATTATCATATTGGAATATTAATTGTCTAAATCATACATACAGACATTTTTCTTTTGATTGTCATAAACGAAAAGGCTGAATTCCAGAATCTTAATGCATATCTACAGTATGAAAATTGTATTTGTATGAAAGTTGTATTTGTTTGAAAATTATATGAATTTTGTATTACAAAGTTTGAAGTAATTTAGTTGCTTACTCGTATTGCATAAATTTTTATGCAGTAAGAGTGTGCACACAATGCTTCTAATACAGCGAATTGCTGGTTTTTGTATTAATTTAAAAATTTTATCAAAAAAGGGATTTATTATCTTGGATGGACAAAATTAGCCAAGAGACTTGCCTATATTATTTAGAATCATTATGTATTTAAATTATTTATTTTTTATTTTGATTATAGTTCGGGCCATCTAAACATATTTCATCTGAGTTGGAGATATTTGCGCCCCATCACATCTGCAACTAAAAATTTCAGAGCCTACACTCTCAACAAAATACTTGCATAATAAAATGATTTAGAAGAAAGAAGTAATCTGTTCTTTGATTAAAACCTTACAATTTTATAAATAAAAAAAATAAAATTAAATCAGTAGTCTTTGGATAAATGGCACAAATGGCACTTCTGAGCTATAGCGCAATTAGCACACTGCATGAACCAATCCAATTTATAGAGTCTCAAATACATAGAAGAGTGAAAGAATTTAATTGCATGGTTCAACAGATCGTGATATATTTTAATATAGATCTGTCACACTTCTTGAATCTTTTGAGCAACATTTTAAAGCCTTTATTGAGAAATAAAACCATCCATATTCAGTGTGAGAAAAAAATGCAAATACCAAATATCAGATGAAAAAGTAGGATATGCTTGATTCTCGCTTAGGAGCGTTGTCCCTTAGTGTTCATAAAAGCCGCATTTTTGGACACGCTGTTTAAAAGCGAACACGGTCACGGTCTTTCAAGATATTAAAAAGAAAAGTAAGATTGACGACTGAAGAATCGGTCGCTGAAGGTAGGCTACGGAAACGAAACAGAAAGGAATACGATTTCACGCTCAGTGGATGATACTGAAGACATTGTGCAACACCTGGAGGTGCTTTTCCATTCTTATGGAAGTCAGGAAGAGTGCATAAAGAAGGAGCAGGCAGCATGAAAAAGTTATAGCCTTCCATTAATATCAACTTTCGGCAGCAACAGACACTGATGATGAAAAGATGTTGTAAATAAATGTACGAAGATATCTCTAAAGCAGCTTAAACAACTTTGTTGCTAAGGGTGGTCATTGCAACAAATTTGTCACTGCAAATGGTCATTTAAAAAAAATTACAATAATATCTGTAAATGATGCCACAGATATGATGGGAAAAAATTCTCTAAAAATTCTGTACAGAGAAGAGCATTGAATCTAGGGCTACAGAATTTGGCACGTAGTTACTTCTTAGGTAGCAGCTACTCACTAAGAAAGAATTTTTAAATTTTTTAATCAGATATTCCATTTAAAATTAATCGAAACTTTAAGGATTTTCCTCAATAACTTTGGAATATGTTATTAAATGAACTAAAATCATTTTCATAACATTTTAAAATTCAAAAAATAAGCTTTTTAATGGTATCAATATTATTTCAGTATAATTTTATTTGTAATTTTGATAAAGATTTAAAAATATTTTTAAATACATCTTACAACAATTTTTATTAATTCTGTGTTAGTTACTACTCGCGTTGTAATGATATTAAATACATTTTTTTGTGCATGTCATCGCTGCTTTATCATTAAAAGTAAATTTTAAAAATAAATAAAGACAGGCGAATCAAACCTAAAATATTATTATACTACAAGTTTTAGAATAAAGATTCGAATCTCTTTTATCTTTTTTTTAAATTGTAAAATGTGTATTAGTTTTTATTGCTTTACATAAAATAATAGAAACTGCACCCAGGAAATAAATGGAGTTAAAAATGCTTTCGTATAAAAATCAGAGTTGTCTTTATACGTATGTTTTTTTAAAATAACTTTAATTTACTCGTGATTTATAATTGTTTATTAAAAATTTTTAGAAAGACGAATTTTTAATCGAAAGCAATACTGAAAGAATGGTTTTTATGACATACAATAAACAATAAAAAAGTTATCCATCTTAAGATTTTTTCGTGCGTTAACTAGGCAGTCTATTCTGAAGGTTAGAGTGGGGATAACGGAAAAATTCCGAATGCTGAGATTGATTTCGGAACCAAGTAAAAAAGTCTTTGGAGATTTATTTTACTTTTGTTTTGGAGATTAATTCACTAACATGCGGTTAGTGCGCAAATACCAGGAAATCGAATATATATTTTTTTATCTTTTTTCCCGAAAGCTTGAAAGTAAAATTTGGCATTGAACTATAACTGTAATCACAAGATCGTAAACAGAAATTTTATTAATTTAAGTCAATGTGTTTTTGAGTTAATGATTTTACATCCTTACGAAAGTACAAACTGATAATCCTTTGACGGATTTAGTTTAAAATTTGATGGATATTTACACTTAGATGTCAAAGTTATATATTAAATTTTATCTGCTTAGCTCTTTACGTTTTATAGTTCTGGTGTTCATTTGTACTCGGATAGCTGGATAGATAGGTTTCCTCTGAATATATTTCGTTCAAAACTTGATAGAAATCTAAGAATTTGGTCTAAAGCCTATATATCAAATTTCATTCGCTTAACTAAAAGGGTTTTTGAATCATCATATTCACAGACAGACATAATGCCAAAAAATATATTTTTCTGTTTCAGGGAATTCTGAAAAGAGAGGCTCGAGAAAATTTCGAATTCGAGTTCTTTGACGATTACAGTACTTTCTCTTTATATGCTTGATAATGAAAAAAATAATTAATTTTGAGTCTATTTGCTTGATATTAGAACCTTCAACTTTGTTTAAATTTTTTTAAAAGTCGTAACTTCTTATTCGATGTTTTATTGATGTATAAACGCTTCTTTTTCGCCAATCCTCATAGTTCTTCAAAACAACTACTGGGATATATTTTCAATTTTTTTTTTCTCAAAACTTCTATAAATCTTGGATTGTCCTTTGTTCTGTAAAACATCACATTTTTAAAAATGTTTTGAAGGCGCAAAACTAAGTTAGAAAAAGTACTATAGATCATATTTTCAGTGTATACATCAGTTATTATTTTCTTAAAGATGTGTCACAAAAGATGTCGACAAAGCTATTTTTCATCGTTTATTATACTGCATTTGCTAGATTTTTAAGATGCCTACTTTTGTTCTTTGACAATATGATTTATAGAGAAATAGTAAAAATTTTGTGTAATAATTTCTTTTCTCTTTCATTCTTAGTATTTCACCATAACTGTAGGAATTTAATCTGTGTTAGATGTGCGCAGTTGCGTTTATAGTTTTTTTTTAAGGAAAATAAAAGAATAATTAAAAAAATAGTTTTATAAATCTAGGCTTCTAAAAGTGTAGGTTAAAAAAAACTTTTTAGAATCGGGCAAACTTTTATCAATACATGATTTCTTTAATAATAATAGGCAAAAACAGCAAAGAAGACAATTTCAAATTAAAATTTTTCTACTAAATTTCGAAATTATTGTTAAAAATTAAATTATTTATTGATCCTTCTCTATGATTATTTGTAACTGAGCTTTCTTATAAATGAACGCTATCTGTAGCGACCACCTTCAAATCCAAATTAAATCGGGCATTAAGAGAAGTTGACTTTGAGGGGTTTTCATTTTATTTATATAAAATATTTATTAAAATATGCATTAATTCTTTAATTTTAATATAGGGAAGTGAGATTCATATAAGATTCATATAAAGAAAAAAATCTACGCTTCGATAGATGATTTCTAACTTCCCTTTTTGAGATACAGATTGAGTTTGCTAGAATCTTCTCCTTTTATTGGTCATAGCATGTTTTATTTTGTATTTTATTCTAATACTAAAACATTTGGAGAACAGCCAGTTCGCCAATATTAATGATCATCCAAAGTTTCAATTAAATATTTTATTCAACTTGGTCTCTTAACAGCTTCTTCAAAATACTATTTTTAAGCTCCAAATTTTGATAATCAAGTAATTCTATTATGAAGGCCTTCAGCCCTTCTGTTCATTTTACTACGTAACTCTCTCTACTTTTTGGTCAGCGCCCGTAAAATTTTAAAGTGTAAACGTTAAACTTCTATTAATGTATTTTTTTGTTACTGAAATCAAGCATGTTTTAAAAAAAATATAAGAATTGAAAGCAGAGTCATTGGGCATTGAAGTCGTATGTTCACTACAGAATAATTTTCATATTTTATATATCACACAGAATTATTCAAAAAATTTCATCGTAAAATTCAGTTTTTAGTTTTGCTGTCAAAAGGATTAAATGACTCCAATATTAATATTTTATTCTGTTTCGATCAATAAATATACTTCAAAAATTATGAAGTTTATCTTTTGGACAGTCCTTTGATGCTAAGGAATCATATTCTGCGAAATATTTTTGATCCTCCATATTTTAAATAAATGAATAAACATTTATATTTTCTGAAATCAAATAGACCGATTTATAAAGTTTGATACTGCAATTTTAGAACAATCAACATAATCTTAGGTGAATCACTATTAAAAAACACCGAGAGACGACTGGCGTATATTCTTTGAGACATTCAATGAAATGATCTAAAATAGCCTGATTTTATAGAATAATGATATTCAAATTTTCATAAATCAGTCAGCTTTAGCGATTGATTTAGTTAATTGAAGAGCGACTGTTTTTATACAAATATTAGTGTCTCAAGAATCTTTTGTTAAATATGATTTCCCGAGCAGTCGTAATAATTTAAAATTCTTAATTCACCAGAGCATTTATTGAACTCAAACTGCATAAGATATATTCATTTAAACCATTTTTTTAGCAGATGTATGTCCCAAATAAGCTAATGGGACCTGATTAGAGTCCATATCTTGTGTATATTAAACTATGTTTGCCTTAAATAAAACAGTTTTATTGGATTAATTATATAGATATTAAAAAAGACCATAAAAACTTTTCTTGCATTTACTTTTTAGAAAATATCATATTTCATTTCATGCAGGAACGTACTGAAAATTACATTTTTATATATTTAATATGTTTAATTTGTAATAATAGTTAACTTATATTTTAATTTGAGTTTTTGTCACTGTAACGGCAACACATTGATCAAAGTTAATTTTTACCCCATTGACGCGTAACGTTCTCGCGAGGCTTAAATTCTATTTTTATTTATTACGAATTAAATTATTGAAAAATATAATTAAATTATTTTTTAAAAATTTATTAAAAATAGAAATTTAATTTATAGGTTACAAAATTAGTATCACTGAAAAATATTATTATTGAACTTTAACTTGATGTAAAAATCATTTTTATGCGATGATACTTTTGGAAGTTATCACGTAAAAACACCGAAATTTCACTTAATTTTTAATTAATTAAAATTCTAATTAAAAATTTTAAAAAAACTCTCCCCGACGTACACATTTCAGGCCTCCAAGGTATGCACGTGCGAAATTTGGTAGTTGTAGGTCGAACGATCTGGTCTGTAGAGCGCCAACACATACATACATATTGAGCTAGCTTTATTATAAGTATAGATATGGAAAACATAGTTATATACTCCAGATTCAGAATAACAGATTTGAAAGCTTTTCAGAGATGAAAAATCTGCACTTGTGTTGACAATGATTTCTTACTACGGACATAGTAAAGATGGATGCTTGACTTTCCACTCCGATAGAAGATAAAATTTACTTTATCCCAAATTGGGAAAATGAGGATTAATTTCGATTTGATTGAAATTGTTGCTTTTGCGTGTAAGAACTTTTTATATTTTGATGTAGATCTTAATTTATCTCTCTAGCGGTGTTCTTTATTGTATTCAAAAGCTTGCTGATAGACGAGAAAAACAAAGATACAATTTTTTTTCTGATGACCATAGTCCAAAATTAAACTCTTTTCTGTAGTTTTGGTTGTGAAGATCGTATATAAAAATTCATCTGTCCATATTATTGTGTTTTTGAATTACCTTTTTTACATATACACGAACAGAATGATGATAGGCAGAGGTTTTATTCAAAATTTGATTTGTACAATTTTGATAATAAACGATATACCAAGTTTCATTGGTCTAACGCGTTGTGTGATTCAGTTATCTATTTATTACATAGACTGACTTCCTCGTTGACGAATTTCATCTACTTTTGATAAAAATCTATATTTTGATACAAAAACTACGTACGAAATTTAATTGCTCTGGTTGTTCCGTTTTTAAGTTATTATCGTCACAGAAAAACGGATTAAATTCCACTTTTTTAGATTTAGGAAATTCTATAATATAGAGTTTCATTCAATATTTATGAAGATTACAATAATTTAAGTACTCTGCATACGAGAAAGTAAAAAAGTTAAGAATTTCGAATTTCCAGAAAAGACCAAGAGAATTGAGTTCATCAAGTGCAATCTCTCTCTTTCTATCTCTCTCTCTATATGTATTACTTATGAAAATTGAAATCTCGATCAGAATCAACACTGATAAATACTTTTTGAATTTTACCCCCTATATTTATATATTGACTCAATAAAACTAAAACTTCTAAGCAGCTTCTAGACTATTCTTAATCAATTAATAGAGCCAAGCCACAGAACTTAATTATTCTCAGAATAATTATATACAAATACAATTTTTAATAATAATAAAAGAAATCAGTGTATAAAGCGTGCAAATTGGTGATTTACCAGACAGACCAGACGGCATACAATTATTAAATATGGCATATATACATTCTTTGGAGAGTAGGAACGTATACTTTGGTGAAATCTTTTTTTGAAATTTTAATTTATTAAACATTAATTATGGTTTGTCATTATCTTGTGCTATCTCCCGAAAATATTATTAAAAATTAATTTTTGCATTATTTTAAAATAAAAAAAAAATGTCTTTTTAATGATAACAATTGATTACCATATAATTCTTTTTTGAATTTTATCAGTCATTTTAAATATATTACAACAAACTTCTTTGTTCCAATAAAATTCAAAACAGTGTTATCGTTAATAGTGTAATTTTTTTTTTCTGTTGGCAAAAGTTAAAGAAAAAAAAAAACTAAATCTGTTTATCATCTGTCCATTTGCATTAGAAAAAAAAATGAAGTTATGTTACCGCGAACGATAGAGTGTAGTTTGAAATAGATTACTCGATTTCTAAAGTTTCTATTAGCACTATGATGTTATGGGACTGGTCTTCATCAGGAAGGTTCATGCACACAGTAAACAGAGCAGGGACAAGGTTGTTGTTGTTACTTAGGGCACTTGACACGAACAAGCCTGCTGTTCGCAGACAGCCGATTTAAGTCTAAGGGGGGGGGGCTCCTCTTGTTTTTATCGTAGAGCCAACTAGAGCCAAGAGTATGACTTAACTACACACACGTCACAATCCTTTTTATGGGGCGGACTTTATTCTCGCATTTCATTCACTCATCCACAGTTCGCAATTTAGACCTGAATCAGAAAACGATCACCCCTGATCCTTTACTCCCAGTGGTATTACTAATGACATGGAGGACTTTGTGACGACGACAGATTTATACACGCGTCAGCCACCAAGCACGTGGGGAATCTTCGGCCGGCGGGTTTCGAACTCGCAACCTAAGGGACGCGAATCTAACCCTCTACCAACCAGGCTATTCCGGCCCAGGGACAAGGTTACTAACTTATAAAATCCGGATTATCCCAAAATCGTCCGTTGAACAAAGTTCTAATTAAGGCATTTAGCAATTAATCGCAATTTAGGGGCGTGAGGTAGTTCTCAACTAGACGCTAATATGAGAAGGGACGATACCATTCTGTTTTCGAGCAGAAAATACTGTAACTCTCTCTATACGTTACTCTAATTGTGAAGCAATGAGATTCTCACACTTGGCGGGCTCATAGAATCAATTTAGCATGATTTTATAATATCAGAATTTGATACTTGAAAATACTTTATCATGAACATCAAATTTATGCATAAATACTTAACAACAACACAAAATTAATATTCCCAGAAAATAAGATGATTGCATAAGATAGTTGACTTCAAATAACTTTGATACAAGCTTTGTTTTATTTTAAAACACTTTGAACCATAAAGAACTTGAACTTCAAACACTAAAGAACTTGAAACTCGTTCTGTTTCGCGTGTAGTGTTTGCATTGTTTCAAAATCTTTTTTCATTTCCTTTATCTTTAATAGTATAATTTTTTTCATTTTTCAAAAAATCACATTTATCAAAGGGATGTAATAAAGAAATTCAAAACTCTATTATTTTAAAATGAGAACAGGATTTAAACAATCAGACTTATGTGATGTTTGTGAATAGTTTTGAGTGGAGCCAAACAAAAAGTCTTCAAATTTGGATTATTTAACAAGAATGCACAGGCCATCAGTCTTTATTTACGAAAGTATCTTTTGTGTGTGTGTGTTTTTACTTTGCCCAGATCTCAAAAATACAATATTATTGGAAGAATTTTATAAATATTTTGACTTTAAAGAATTTTTTTATAAACCTCATTTTTCATGCAATTAAAATTGATTTTCTTTATTTTTTTAGATTCTGTATTTGTGACATTTTTCATTAGGAACAGAAATTTAAACGAACTAATAACAATAATATTGCTTTATAATAATTTATTTTGAATTTAGGAGTATAAATAGAAGAAACGAAGGAAAGAAAAAGACATAAAAAAATGCTACTTTTTGCTTCAATTGCTTTCGTTAATGATTTTGAAAGACAATTTATGCAAATCAGTCTCAGTTTAAATAGAATCGTAGCAACCTTCACCACGTATGGGAAGAACTTTATTAAAAAGATATTGATGCTCTTTGATTGATATAGATTGGCAAAATTAATTCCGCATTTTATTCAATTTAACTAATAATTCCTTAAAATAGGAAGATTTATTTATGATGTAATATCTGAATATTTTCAATATTAATTAATAATTTTTTTTGAAAAACACTATTATCTATTATTTGTGAACAAAAAAAAAAAAAACAAAACAAAAAAAAAATGTTAAATTTTGTTCACAAATAAAGTTTAGGAAGAAAATTTAATAATTTCCTTTCTTAATTCTTAAGCCTTTAATTCATTATTATAAATATAATAAAATATTTTGTTAAATTCACTACCAGATTGTTCTATTAACATGGAATCAATCAATTTAATTAAATGAATCAATCAACTGAATAACAAATTTTAAAAATATTTATATAGTATATTGTCCAAAATTTCAAAACTTTAGCACAACAGAAGGTGAATGTAAAATTAATTACAAAATTGCATCTCCACAAGCATAAAAGGAGTCAAATGAAATAAAAAAGCATAGATTATTTCAATATTTTCTTGAAATTTAATTACAGTTTAAAAATAATTAAACATAATGTTGATTCAATAAGCACATTTCCGTTACCAATGAATTTATAATTCTCTACATTTCTAAAAATCATTAAGGCGGCAAAGTCTTTTCCTATATCGACGCAATATTATTAATATTAAATTATTACTCCGATTGATAGTAACATTAATACCTTAAAAAATTTCAAATGCCATGAATTTTTTTCGCGTTATTCTCTGTGAAATGACATGGATTCTATTATTAATAACTAAATAAAAAATTACCGAGAGAATTATGAAAATTACTTCCAACTGATAATAAAGGGGGAAAACTAATACAAGAAATTTGAAAACATCGGGTTGCATCAGATGTTATATATGTAAACATATTTTAGCAGTTACTTTGCAGAAACTTTTGACTTAAAACTTCGATTTATTTCACCATGGGAGGCATAATTTACGTACAAAGAATAAGTGGTAAGAAATACGTCAGTTTACATCGCGTCACAAGAGCAGAAGAAACCGAAGTATTTCCCTTCAGTGATTTTACTATGAGATTTTGATAGAGATTTCTTTTGATACGTGTAGATTTAGGATAAGAAATCTTAGATATCGTTGAAAGAATGTTGTAAGCATAAAGGATTTTTATCCTTTCACTGGGAGCGTAAGAAAATGCTGAAAGCAGTAGTTTTATAGAGCACGTGTAGAATTAATTAAATTAAAAGTGGGAATAGGTCCAGGAACTAAGAGAATACATATTTTAGTACTTAAAACAGGCAGTCTTATAATACTTGTAGTATTAAATGATAAAAAGATATTATTTTCACTATTTAGGAAACGCAACGACCTTCCCAAGGAAGCGTGGAGTATTAATTAGCGGACCTTCCTAAAGATTGTTATTGAAATGCAATAAAATTATCTAAAATAGGGATATTCATATCTTCTTATATATATACTAGCCGCCTTTGGCGACCAGCCGGTTCGCCAATCTTAATGTTCGTTAAAATTTTAATAATTAAATATTTTATGCAATTTCTACTTTAATAGCTTCTTCATCAAAATATTTTAAAACTTCAAATTTTGATTATCATATAATTCATTCATAATATTATAAAGGCCTTCAGTCATAACGTAATATGTATCTCTCTCATTTTCTGTTAGCACCCGTAGAATTTATGCTTTAAATTAAAGTGGAAAGAATTTATTCAATTAATATAATAATATTTTTTACTGAATCAAAGCATTTTTTTTATAATCTGATTACTGAAAATAGAGTCACTCAGCGTTTAAACTTTATGGGCACTAAAGAATATCTTTTTAAATTTATGTAATATCTCAAGAGTTGGTCAACAAAATTTTCTTAGATTCATTATGAGCAGATCGATTCATTAACAATGTTTAAATTTAAATGCATCAAACACTAAGAAAATAAAACGAATCGTTTAAAATAAACGGTTGAAAACGGTAGAATTTATGCTTTAAATTAAAGTGGAAAGAATTTATCTTCAATTAATATAATAATATTTTTTACTGAAACAAAGCATTTTTTTATAATCTGATTACTGAAAATAGAGTCACTCAGCGTTTAAACTTTATGGGCACTAAAGAATATCTTTTTTAATTTATGTAATATCTCAAGAGTTGGTCAACAAAATTTTCTTAGATTCATTATGAGCAGATCGATTCATTAACAATGTTTAAATTTAAATGCATCAAACACTAAGAAAATAAAACGAATTGTTTAAAATAAACGGTTGAAAACAAGTTTTAAAAAAACTACTTAAAAAACGATGTACTTAAAACTATAAGCATATACAAAAAATATATAACTAACATAAATACAATTTACTTACAAAAGCATACAACTAACCCAAAAATAATTTAAATCATCCATTGATAACGTTGCCATGGCAACAATCAGAACAGAATGCGCATGCGTGAATTTTCTTCGCCGGTTACGTAACGCAAGTACGTGATTTTTTCTACGCCAGTTGGGGTAACGCTATGCGGATTACAAATTTTTAATTTCCTTTATTCTGTTTTATTTTAATTCAAAAGTACTTTAGAATGAATCTGAAAGATTGATTCATTAACAATGTTTAATTTTAAATGCATCAAACATTAAGAAAATAAACAGAACCGATTGAAATAATCCGCCGTAAAATTTTAACCCTAGCCTCATTACTGTTGGGAGAAAAAATAACTGAAGCCTTTCTCGTTTGGCGCTGGGGATAATGGAAGATTTTTTTGGCGGAAATGTTGGCGGTGGGGAAAATGGAAGATTTTTTTGGCGGGAAAGTTAGTTTTTAATTAATAATTAAAATTCTAATTAAAAATTCGAAAAAAGAAACCCCAGGTGCACATTCCCAACCTCCAAGGTATACATGTACCAAATTTGGTAGCTGTATGTCAAACGGTCTGGCCTGTAGAGCGCCAACACACACACACACATTGAGCTTTATTATAAGTATAGATATACATACAGAAGTATGAAACTTTATTATTTGTTAGTTTTTCGAATATTTTACTAAATGTGAGTAACAAAAATCCGGACAACCAGATAGGATAATTTCGTAATTTTTTCGTCTAAAACAATATAAAATATGATTTTGTGAACTACTTAAAGTTTTTCCTTCAACCGAAAGCATATCCCTTTAACTCTTTGCACTCAGAAAAGTAATTTGATGTATATCTAATACTTACCATATTTAGAGCTCCCAAAAATAAAAGTATATATTTGTTTTAAATTGAATTTCCCAGAAAAGGTAATCTACATATTTTAATAACTCTGTAGGCATTTTTAACAATAAAAATTAAAAAATAAACAAATAAAATGTTAAAATGATGCAACAATTTGAATGATGAGTTAGAATCTCCTTCCTAATGCAAATGGTTAAGTTTTAGAAATAAGTGTTAGCGTTATAATTTATAAAAACTAATTGGAAAAAATTAGTTGACACACCATATAATGCATAATGTTTTATTAATATCTTATAGTGTCAACGGATCATGAATTATTTTAAATTAGTTTTGTCACATCTTTTGAATTTTTGAGTAACATTTTAAAGAATAGAATTTTTTGCGAAATAAAAGAATTTATATACATGATGAGAAAATAAAAGTACCATTAGAAAATATCAAATCAGAAGTAGAGTATAGTTGGTTTTCACTGAGAAGTGATGTTCCTTAGCGGTCATCATATATGTAGTTTTGAATGCGCTGTTTAAACGTGAACACAATCACAATCTTTCAAGAAGTTGAAAATTTATTTGTATATCTTATATTAATGTTAAGCTCCTTTATATAACTTTAGCAGTCCGATTCATCATTTTAATTCAAACTAACAAAACGACAAAAAATTGTCAAAGCTTGGTTTAGGTAACTGACTATATATGTTTTCATTTATGTTTGAGCAAGAGCCATGTTTCTTTTTGGAAAATGACAAATTCGTTAATAAATTCAGCACAAATAAAAGTTTCTTATACTCGTTTTTCGGTATAAAAACAAAACAAAACAAACAATATAGGAATATATGTATCAATGAAACTTACTTGAAATCATCATCATCATTTGCAACATACGGAAGGAAAAAAAAAAAAAAAAACCCTGCCTAGAAAGAAACTATTTTTCTTTGCAGCCATATCTTGTGATTTAAACTTTATAAAAATATATATGCTTTTATTTATTTACTGAGATTCATGACTACTATGTGGCATCGGCACTCGTCCATAATATTTAATAGCAGATGTTCGGTGTTTTTTTTTTTTTTTTTTTTTTTTTTTTTTTTTGTTAAAAAGTAAGGCTAGTAAGGTTTTTCCATTAATCTACCTGTGGTTCTTTTTGAACCAGCAGTCCAAAGGCAACTGCCTTTTCTGAAATCCGTCACTATATACAATATAACATCAACTATTTGAACTATATCTGTCCAGGTTATTTTGACAAAGAAAAATGAAATCCGCAAATAAAATTTTCAGAAGTGAAAACGAGTCAAGACATCGAAACAACTAACTTTTTTGAACGACATGTTCAAGAACAAATACATTAATACAATATGTAAGTATGCGAAATGTTGATACTTTTGTTTCTGCAGTTATTAAATTAATAAATTATAAGTAAGTTTCGTTTTCTTTATTAATAATAGGAAGAAATATTCTTTTGTTTTTGTCAATTACCCAATTATCCAGTTTTGTATCACAATTAACTTAGACATTGTACATTAAGAAGCAAAAAATGAAAACTGTAATGCGTTTTATATTGCCCAAGATTTCTTGAAGTTTTACAATATTTATTTTCAATTATTATGACCTTTTGGATTAACTGTCATTGCTATAATAGAATTAAAATTATGATAAAGGTTTTAGATCAGTAGTTCATAAATTTAAAAAAAAAAGGAATTTTTGGATCGTTCATTGAATTTTTAATCTAACAAAGACTCGTAAAACAATCAAAAGGAGTATTTAGGTCAAAAATTAAGAAATACATTATGGAAAAAGATCATTTTTATCAGTTTTTATAAATTAGGCTGCGATTTAAGAATTTCGAATTAAGAAGATTAGTTGTTCAAAAGTGATATTTTTTTTTCAAGCATGATGAAAAACGCAAGAATTCGTGACTTGAAGAGATTCATCTCAGCGCTGAAGAATATCAGCGAAAACTCGTCTTTTAATCAACTAGACTAAGAACTGAATTCCTATTATCAATTGCTCTTTTTCATGATCCTATTTCTCGCTTATTAATTTTAGGTCAAGTTTATTGCCATAAAAGAAATTATTCGATGAGAATCAATGGAACCGAGCTCTTCCACGAGAATCGGAAGATAGTTCCATTTAGAAAACCAACAAAAGCAATAATGGCTACGACATTTAAAAATAGCGCGAAGTATTGAATTGGCAGAAGAGAAAAAGAAAATCTACTGTGAGCAACAAGAGCAAAATCTAGTATAAGAGATCCTTTTAATGTCTGTCCGACAAGCTTTAGGTGTTTTAGGTCAACAATCGCAAGGGGGTTAACAAGAGTTAAACGGTTAGATTAAACAGAAGGGCTCTTGTAGATGCACGCGCATCTACATGCACTTGCATTGCTAATGGCGCGACGGTTCCGCTTCCTTATTGTCTCTGGATGTTATTTCCATAATTTTCTCGTAGCGATTCGTGCGAGTCCTTTCCTCCAAAAGGAATGCAATAAAACCAACCGAAAGGAACCGACTGGCGATGCGAAGAAAAGGACTGGTTTCGGGTTGAGTTCATGGGGGGATCGAGGTGGGTCAGATTTGGAGAGAATATCTCGCGGGTGTATCAGTGCCAGAGATTCAAGAATTTTGAAAATAGGGATGGAATACTTAGGATGAAAAACCGCTTTTCTACGAGCTTTCAGATGAAGGGAATGTAGATATCGTTATTGTATTTGAATTTCATAATAGCCTAGCAGTGGCATAGAGAGAAGTGACAAGTATAGGAAAGAAGCCTTTCCTAACAATTTTAGCACCATAAATTAGAACAAACAAGCACCTCAAAAGAAATGAAACGGAATTTGAGAGTCTATGGAGGAATTGAATTATCCATCTAATAAAATAGTTAGGGTGCGGTGAAGTCACTTTTCTCTGATAAATATTTTTTAATTTTTCAAATTGGAGGCTTTCTAAAAAACTGTTTTGTTATTCAGTCGCCTCTGATTGTTTATAAAATTAAATTAAACAATTGCAGGCCATGAGGTTTTTGTGTTTTTTCCAGGTTCGAAACCCGATTCTATTGAGAAGCCACCGCGTAAGCGAGTCCGCTACAGGTTAGGTTTGTAGTGATCATATGTTCTCCTACTACTAGTTTGGTGCAGAAATTTGGACAGAGAATTGTCATCTCAGGCACCGTTCTTCTTTTCTGATTGGAGTTCAAAATTAAGAAGTCAGTTCTAAAATAGCCCAACTACTGCTTTAAAACGAAACTTTAGTATTAAATAAAACTAAGAAACATTGAAAAAGTTTTTTTTTTCCTATTTAATACAAAAAATTCACTAAGATTCATCATATTCAAATTAATTTAATACATGGGTACACAACATTTTATCTACCAGTTTTGAAGGTGTTTATTAACATATACAAAAATATGCATTTTAATTTATGTGTAAAGAAAGAATTATTCAAGTAAACAAACCGACAACTCTGCAATGAATTCTCTTTCTCCATTAATTATTGGTTGATAAAAACTATATTCATTTTAATTTATAAATCTCTTGGCAATTACTTGAATAGTAAATTTATTTTTAGGACCCATGGGATCTTACACAAGATGAGGACCATGGGATCCTAGTCTACAGCCCTATTAGTGTATTGAATAAGGCTTCCCTTAGCGTTAGCCTTTGGGAGAACCTTCAATGAAATATTTTTAAGCTGGAAGATGATTTAATAAAACTGAAGAAGAAGGGGAAAAAATTAATTGCATCCCTGAAGATATCTGTCTATAGAAATGTTCTTTATAATTGCAAAGAATGGTAACAATAAACTAGTGACCTACAGTACTAGTTGCAGGGTTTCTTAAAGTTTTCAGTCGAAAATAAATCCCATTGCCCCATATTTACTTATGAAACAGTTTCAATATTTAAAATATACTTTTCCAAATGAAAATAAGAATTAAAATAACATATTAACCTTTTATCGGTTTTATTTTCTCTCTTTTTTTTCTAATAACATGACAAGTGCTGCTTAAGGAATCCATTATTTTATTGCTATCTATGAGTCATCAGAATGCAGGAGACACTAATAATACTAAATAATTTTTTCGGCAGACTGAAATGTCTATGAATAATTTTAGAATAGTTAATAAGTTTTAAAATGTAAGAATATGCACAGGATGACAATTAATGACAAAATAAAAGAAGAAAACATTCAGTTTACTAGCATAATGAAATTTAACTCAGCGGAAAAGAAATCGTCGTCAAAATTAGTTGCTATTTTTCTTCTCAGTAATATCAGAGAATAGAGAAATATTTTCATTCTATGATATCGATAGCACATGACAACTGTTAAGTAACTATATAAATTCTGAGGTCTTTCAATAATTAACATTCAAAATCAATTTAAAATTTATCCGTGAATATTAGTGTTTGAAGCAATTTTTTAGAATTTTGATTTTGTAGGCTGATGAAAAAACAATTCACAATGCCTTTTGAATTATTTTTATTATTTGATTTATGTTATTCCAATTGTTTATTATTATTTTTAATTTATGAAATGCATTTTTTTCTGTCGCTTCATTGAGTATAATTGACATTATAATTAATAAATCATTTGCTTTTATATTGACTATTCAATATAAGTTTTCATATTATGAACTTTGTTTATTTTTTTTATCGTTTAAACAATTCCTCAGAGTTTATATATATATATTCAATGTGAACAGCAAAAGGAATTACAGCATTTTCTGCAAACAGTATCGAACTCTAGTATTTTTATCTTTTCTCCCCTCTGTTAATATATTTTAAGCACTTTTTCTCTTTTCTTCATTTTTTAAAAAAAATTAATTTGTATTTTCTCTATAAATATTTATTTCTTTTATTTTGCTAATATATTACCTTGTATTACATAAAATTACATATATATGTCATATATGTAAACAAATTAATTTAATTCTTTAATTGTAGGAGTTTTTTTACTGCTTCTGGATAAGATTGCGGCTTTTTTTAATCACTGTTTACATTCTGATCTTATGAATAAAACTAGATATGTTTGCTACAGAGTGAATCGGTATTTAGGGCATTAAATGATACTGAACTATCTATACATATATTTATTGCAATTATGTAACTGCAAAATTGCATAGAATAATTGAAAGCGATTTTCACTTTGTACCAGAAAAGGTCTAAAAAACGTACTTAAATTAGAAGCACGCAGGAATATTGTATTTTTCGTGAAACATGAAAAATTAACAATCAGCAACTGCTGTTAGTTCTTCATTTTCTTCTCAAACATCATTTGAAAGCATAAACGATCTACCAGTTCATATCTTTTCATCTTACGTTACTTATACATATATCTTTTTTTTTCATATATTATTTAATGGTACTAGGTCACACATTCTATCTCTGAAGTGAATAATAATTTGTTTTATATTTGCTCCTAACAAATATACTTAACATACTACATACATAACATACATTCGAAGAAAAACTCGTTACTTCATCAGCAACAGCATTAAAAAAGAAGATGAAATGAAGGAGGTGAATATGACCTAGCGTGATTTGTAAACAACTCAAGAACTAAAAACATCTCATCTGCCTTTCCGGTTGTTTGTGAGTTCTGGAAAAAAAAAAAAAAAAATGCATCTTTTGCATCAGTGAATGTCGTGGGAAATTTTCACATCTGATGTGTTTTCGTTTGAAAGATTCTCAAACTAAAAGAAAGAATTTTAATTGCTTTCGTCTTTGAATATTTTGAAATAAAGTATAGGTATTCATATAATTAGGAAAAATATAAAATACATAAAAAGGTATTAGTTTTAGAGTAATAAGTTTAAAGTAAAGTAATAAGTTATCTTATTTTATTTATATTATTATTTTGTGTATTCGCAGAGAATAATATGGTTTTAATGAGACAGCAGGGATAAAATTCCGCTACTAAAGATGAAGTCAACATAGTATTTTATAATAATTTTAAATTTCATTGTAAATTTTTAATTTTATGAATTATACTAAGTAAAGGGTGTCCCAAAATTAACGCGAGATATGAATTTGTCACCATTCGTGCATCAGAATGTTAGCAAAAACCATTAAAAGTCATTTGACAGCTGACAGATTAAGGTTAGTAAAAGTGGAGTGCTAAATGATAGAGCAACGTATTAACGCAAGATTTGAATTAAATAAAAAAACACACAGTTTTTTTCTCTTTAAATTGTTATATTTTTATTGAATCGTAAAGTACACAGGATAAGGTTATGTATGGAAAAACACAAAGGACAAATGTCCCCCATGGTTTTGCTGGCATGTACGCAGTCTTTTGTCGAAATTTTACATGACCATTTTGCATAAATGTGGTTGAATTTCATTGATGCAGCGCTGAATTTTCTCCTCCAATGTATGCATGCTTGTGAGCTTGTTGGCATAGACCTTTGACTTATAATAACCCCATAAAAAGAAATCCAATGGTGTTAAACCACACTATCTGGGGGACCAATTTTCAAATGTTCGAACTGTGGCCGACAGACTTTCATTATTTTTGAAATATTTTTCAACAGTTAAACACGTTGCTCTATCGTGTAATGGTTTATTTTTATTGACTCTAAGCTATCAGCTGCCAAATGGATTTTTTTTAATAGGGTTGTCAACACTTTACTGCACGAACGGTGGCAAATTCAAATCTAGCGTTAATTTCAGAGCATCCTTTATAAAAAAAACTAAAATGCGATACCTGAAATCGTATAAAGAAAATAAATTTGCATACTTTCTTTATCTTTCCAATGACCTTGAACATTTTCCATTATTATAAACATTTTAACAAATTTCATCATCAAAAATCATTTTTAAAGAACAATTGTTGAAATGAAAAAAAAACAACTGTTTGATATTGATTTGCTTTATTATCGATATCAATAACTATCTCGCTTTCTCTTCTCCCCCCCCCCCAATTTTCTAATAAAGGACGCGAAAAAATGTGTAAGATGAAATTGGGATCATGGATTTTTTTCACTATAAAAAGATTCTTAAAATGGAAAAAATAATTAAAGTAGTCTTTGTTTAAATAATTTATTATTCAAATAAATAAATTCAAAGACAAATGTATGTACCCTCTGAAGAGACTGTAAAATATTTAGAACCTATTTAATTGACCTGAAGACTCGTCTACCCTTTAAAAATAAAACAAGTCCATTTATGCGCAAAGAAAATGTTAGGAAGGATTAATATATCAGATGAATGCATTGTTTTGTTTTTCCCACTTTTAAGCTTTTTTTTTTTTTTTTTAAATATATTGTGTGTTTAAATACGACCAAAGTTTTAACGAATGGATATCATCTGTCATTCTTAGTTTGCAGAATTTAGCATTACTTGAAAATGAACGATCGTGTACGAAAAAGGAGGAATATAAGTTTATTTATTCCAGAAGATGAAATATTTAGTATTGTCAGACCAATTTGAAATTTAAATGTAATGAATAATAAATCGCACACATATTGTAAATTGGCAAGATACTTTTTTTGAGGATAAAAAAGATGAAATCAGAATATTTACAATAAAAGAGAAGATCATTTTTATAAGTTAAAAATATTTAAAAAACTGTTTTTATTTCAACGTTTATCTGAAGAAAACGAATTATAAAGTCAATGGTTTTAGAGTCGTGGTTTTAGAATCGTTACAGAAGTGCTCAATAGATGGCAGCACGAAATCAGATAATGCATTGTCTTTTAAGTTAGGCAGGAAAAACTGAGCTACTTAGCTTAAACTGTTGAATTATAAACAAAAGGATAATTTTTTTTTGATTTGAAAAAAAATCAGTTAATTTGAAACTGGCTTTTATGCATAAAACAATTTTTTTGCACTTTTGTATTTGTTTCTTAATTAAAAATATTCTTTGCCCAGCTAAAACAAAAAAAGTTGAAAGGAAAGAAAAAAAATCCAACAGAAATTTTAATTCTGAAATTTAATTTCTTTTACCTTTTCTATTAAATTAAATGCGATTCTCTAAGGTAAATAGCAAATTAAATATCAGAAGTATTAAAAATAATGACTATTAATTCTTTTTGAGATTTATTTACATTAAAAAATTCAATGACTGTTGAAGAATTTTCTAAGAGATATAATGAAGAACGCATCTAAATTTTCTTTATCAATATATACAAATAATAATAAAATATTACAAGTTAATCGATTAATAATTGATAACTGGACCGTACTCGTGTTGTTGCTGAAACATGCGTAGAAATTTAAAATTAAAAAATACTTAAGCAATAGATAATTGATAGTTGATATATCCTCTAAATTCATTGCATAAATAAATTTATAATATTTCCTAATAATAATTTGATAAGTAATTGGATTTCTAAATTGGCTTAGAACAAATTTAACAGAAATGTTTGCTTTTCCTCAAAATTTTAATTTTTGATCCTCCAATTTTAAATTTTGATTGTATTATGGATATAATTCAAGAAATTATAATTTTAAGCGCTTATACGTGTTTCTTTCTTTAATAGATTTACTAATTAAAAATTAAAATTAAATGGACGAAGACAAAATAAACTATGCGATGAAGTGCTCCAGCATGTCCGTCGACACCATTCTATTGAATCCATGGTAAGGGTAACATAATTATCAGATATTATTCAGAATTTCCTTCACTGCTTTCACCAATTCTTTTTTATAGTCAATTGTTAAATTTCATATCGTAATTTTTTTTATTCATATTTTATCTAAAGGCAATTAAATTTTATGACGCACCACCAACAGAATAAAATTCGAAAAGTTTACATCTACATAAAGAATGCTGAAATTTCCACAAATTGCCAAGAAATATTGTTAAAATTTAAAGTATGTAAAAGAATTACGCCCTACTGTATATATATATGGAATGATATCTTTTAATCTAATTTAAATCCTAATTAATTTCCGAAATTTTATTTTAATTTAGCCCATATTAACTTTATTTTAAAATGTTTTCTTATTGCCTATTCAATTCCCATTTTTTATATTTTTTTTATTTTATAAAACTGCTGCTCTCAGCATTTTCTCACTCTTGGAGTGAAATGATAAAAATCCTTAATGCTTACAACATTCTTTTAAAGATACCTAAGGTTCCCTTTCCTAAACGAATCTCAAAATCTCATAGTAACATCACTGAACGGAAAAATTTTGGTTTTTTCTGCTCTTGTTGTCGTGATATAGACTGACATATTTCTTGTAACTTATTCTTTGTGATCAAATTATGCTTCCTGTGGTAAAATAAATCGAAGTTTTGAAATTTCAAAAGTTTCTTCCATTCGATCATGCAAATGCTAAAACATTTTTTACATATAGTGTATATCTTAACAATCAAAACATGTCATTCTATCTTCTTACACTTGGATGCTATAATGAAATGGAAAGGATGACGTTAAAAGAACACAAGATAAACGGGCAATGGGTAATATCTGCATTTTACCAATTTCCTTATTTAAAACAGCATGTTACACTGAAATGATTTGTCCATATTACTGGATTCAAAAACAACTTCCTGTCTGGTCGACTGTTGAAAGGTCTCTTCTTTTATCAGTTCTACTTTTTAGACTAATCTATCAATTCTGATATCCCCTACATTATATGGCTTGAAATTGGCAGTAGTTTTTATGAATGCGAGGAGTCAGTCTAATAAAATTTGTTGAATTTCATTCAAAATGTATTTTTAAAAAAATTTCATTTGCCTTTTTCGAATGATTGTCTCTTCAAAGTCCGGAAACCCGTTAAAGCAAGAAGGTATTTTCCAAAAGAATTGATAAGGAGTGTTAATAACATATTTGTTTTTGAACATTGCAATTAAATCTTTAAACAGAGGACAGATGGTATTTTTTCTATTTCGACAACACAATCAAAAGACGGCCATCTTAGGAATAGAAGCATTATATAGCTTAAAAATGAAAGGCTCTACAATCTTGGTAAATTTTGCTCTTTAATTTCGGAGTTTAAGATTCGAGATGTTTTGATATGATTGATTAATTAAAGATGGGTATTAGCTTGCAAAATCATCTATATGTTATCAAGTGAATTTCACGGTTCACAATCCAGGTCTTAGTTTTTCTTGTTTTAGAAACATTAATCAAACTGACAAGTATTTTTATTTGAAAAAAAGTATTTTAAATTTATTTATGTAAGTTTTACATACGCATGGCGTAACAATATTGATTTCATTTAGCTGTTCTTGTGGCACTATAAGCATGCTTCTTTGCAACACGGTAACGGTAACGGCAACGGCAACGGCAACGTCGTGATGTTTCGGAGTTCCGCGGAGTGACAAAGTGGCCGCGAGCACCTCCACATCATAATTTTGAATAGCAATTACAATTTGTAAGTCTAGGTGAAGATTAAAATGAATTGAAACTAGTTAAGATGAGCGCATGGAACGTTTAACGTCATGAAATTCAGTATAACTATAAAATTAATTGTTATGATAAAATTATTAATAGAAATATCTTGATTATTAATGGGACAATAGAGAACTTTAATGGATTTACGTTGCAGGGGCCTTTTACTATGGGGACTGCTTTAATTAAGTATTTTAATTCGTTATTTTTTTTAAAAATCCAGAAATTTTCTCGTGTGTAGCTTATTATAACTATTTAAGGCCGAAACAAAAATAATTTAGAAAAAAAACTTTAGTCCACCAGATTGGCAACGGAGTTAGAAATTTTTTGTCTTGCACAAGTCTGACAGTTCATGGAATACACACAAAAATATTTTATTTTTAAAATTTTATGATGGTGATGGAGATTTAACAGATCAATCAACTTAACCAAATGTAAGCATTCGCTGTAGTCCTAACATTATATAATTCATATAATTTGTATTTTTTTACAAATTTATTAATTTAACAAGCTAATAATGTTTTTGATCGGCGCGTTTAGGGTTCCCCTTTCAGCTCAGCGGTCCTAGGCAGCTGCTAATTTTACCTAGTCGGAAATCCGTTATCGCGTTTACATGTAAACTCCCTTAGTCGGCTTTTTTTTTCTCGATAAATTTATCGCTTAACTTCTCAGAATATTTAAATAATATACGATGCGTAATAATATGCAAAATATGTTATTAAAATTTAAAATATTATTTCATTTTTTAGATTTTTTTTTCTTATTGTGATGAATTTTTACTATCCGATTCATTTGTATAAACAACAATTTATTTATTAATATTTGGCAGACAATTTTTAAAAATAAAAATAAAGTTTCTTTTACCGAATTTCATGAATCCGTGTATTTTTGGCTCTTTGTGAAAAAAGTCAATTTAAATGACATCACATTCACATTCACATTAC
The DNA here is from genome assembly GCF_947563725.1 of Argiope bruennichi. Classification (NCBI taxonomy): domain Eukaryota; kingdom Metazoa; phylum Arthropoda; class Arachnida; order Araneae; family Araneidae; genus Argiope; species Argiope bruennichi. Next base: position 68,472,115 of record NC_079154.1, read on the forward strand.
AAATATGATTGCACATGCCATCGAGCTCTAACTGTACCTTTCCTTCTTCTGCGCTTGTCGATTGTAACGGCGACCAAAAAGCTCCAAGAAAAATTTTTGTTAATTTTTCGATTTCAACCATCAAACTATATAGCATGTATAAATGCACTTGAGTATATTTTTATAATTTGGAGAAATATTTCCTTGGCGCCTTTTGGTCGCCGTTAAAACTGAATTGTACCTAAAACGCCGTTATTCCTTATGTGTAGCTAATTTCAAATTTAAACTATCAAGTGCTTCTGATATGTGTCAGGCAAGTAAGAATTGAATCTATTCAAGTCAACGGATTTTGTTTTTTTAAAAAATTAAATACTCCAAAAGTCTTTCCAATTTATAAATTAAACTATATTCTTTTCACTTGCATCGCAGAATTTCAGAAGAAAGAAAGAAAATAAACATTCATATATAAATTAAGACTTAATCGTCAAGTGATTTTTGCCAGCGAGTGTTTATGTAATTCTATAGTTCATTTTTATTAATTAATATAGTCATAAGAATTCTTTTAGTGTCATTATTTAAAAAAGAACAAGCAAAATAATGTCAAATCAGTTGATATTGTAATAAAATGAGAAAAAATATTCCCCATGTCATCAAATATTTAGATGTTCATTATTGTACACTATGCTAAGGCACAAATTTTTGTCTTGTTCTAGATTTAAAAATTAAATTGATGCATGTTAGGGAAAAGTGAACGAATTCTATTACAAGCGCAGTCAAACAATATAAAAAAAACTATGTAATAGTAAAATTATTTTAAAATTGTACTTACCGCTACTGCTCTCGCTAACATCTGCATCATCATGATAAAATGATTCGCCTTCTGAGAATGAAGAATTTGTTCCATCGACTGATGTTCTTCTAGATGAAGACGAATAAGTTGAAAGAAATGAAGATCGTTTGCTACTTCTATGATCAGTTGGGCTGAGTTGTCCAGCGCTGAATGTGTGTCTGATCGTGGCGCCATAATTTTCTAGATTGAAGTTGCTTACAAACACAGCACTGTTCCGTTTGAAATTCTGTATGAAAGTGTCAATTTGTTCCTCTATTTGACTGTGGGAAGATCGTAAAGGCATGGTTATTGATTCGAATAAAATCGCAAGTTTTATTCTAGGAAAGTAGATTCGATTGGAGCATTTTCAGAAACTCAGCATAATTTACTATCTTCTTTTTATGCTTTATTTTTTAACTCACTTGAGTTTATTTATTTTATTTGAATTCTGAGAGTAGGTAAATAAAAAGATAATCTTAAAACATTCCAAAGGCAATTATTTAAAAGTAGAATATGTTATATTTTAGAATTGATTTTCTTTTTGAATTCTATTACTATATTTTGATTCAAAGTTAAAACACGTATTTCATGCGCAAAAACTCATTTTAATTTAATTTAAAGTAAAAAGGCTTTATTTTATTTTTTAGTTGCAATTATATTGTTTTTTCTTGTAATTTTTTCATATAAAAAAGTTAATTGATTAGCAAATCCAAGCCAAATAAGAAAGATTCTTTTTTATAACATCATATTTATTCTAATGGGTTTTCAAGTAAAATTTTATCAAATTTTTATATTAAATTGATAATAATTTTTTTTGTCTTTTTGTAAAAATAATATTGCACACTTTTTATGGTTAGATTAAGTTTAATTAAATATGAAATCGTTTTGGCAATTCTTTCACCAACTTTTAATTCAAATGATCACTTATAAATGAAATAAATTTCTATTTTGCGTCGGAGTTTTGCAAACTAAAGTCTAAAATATAGTTTTGATATTAAATACTGTGATTAAAATAAATCTTCAAATTAAATATTTCCCATATTTTCAAACGAATCAATAAATTTGAATAAAATGCAAAGGCTAGATGATTCTGAACCACATTTCAGTTAAAATCATTTATGTCTAAAGCTTCACGATACACATTCCTTTATGAATTTACTACTAATTCTGCACAGCATAAAAATGCACGCGTCTTTGTGAATAAAAGAACCATGCAATATCATCATCTTTATCTTTCAGAACTTTAACATAAATTTATATTTATAAATTTAAATGTTAGTCGCTCATTCTGAGGATGATTATCTCTCCGAAATCAAACAGGAAATTCTGGTATTATATCAGCTGTGAATTTCCGTTTCCCATTTCGTCGAACAGATGTTTTTTTCCAATTCATTTCATATTCTTGTTATTTTAATTTTCGAACGCATCAATGTTTTTTCTTGCGTGAGTTCTTCTCGTCAGCCATCTTGGTCCAGACTACACATCTAAAAATAAATCAGTAAAAGGCTATTAATATTCTTAAAGTTATTGTTAGAATTGTGATTTAGCATGCTTATTAAAAATGCAAGATTGATTTCATAAAAAACTTATACTTTTTATGAATAAAAAAAGGTATAGAAAACATGTAAATCTTATATTTGATAATACATTACTCAGATCTCTTTAAATATGTCGAAGCGGGTTACAGGTTAAGAACTGCTGATCTGGAAGTAATATTGGACATGAAGATTTTGTTGCATTCTGTTATCATACTAGATCTGTTTTATGGCTTTATGAGATTCGTTTTATATATAAAAAAATTAGGTATGACATTCTGATTTCTGAAAAATAAATTCAATAAAAGTCATTTTGCGGGAAGAATGTCTTTTATTTAAAGTTTATAAAGAAAATTAAAATTTCTGAAATAAATATAACAAGACCGTATTTTAAAATATTGATGAGCTATTTTATATTTTTATACTTTAAAACAATTACTGACAAGAATATGTTCTGACTGCATTCTTAATACTCCATCATTAAATGCAACCATAATTCTCAATGAATTAATAAAGATTGTAGATAGACGGGAGGCTTTATAACTTCATTATTAGATAGATGAAAATAATAGACGAATTTCCGGAACATTTATTTAATTATTTTCTAAGTTCCACATTTCACAAGACAAAACAAACACCAGCATGAAAATACACAACACTCACTTAGAAAATCTAATAATGACGCCCAAGATGGAGCATCGGAAATATACCTTGATGTTAAAAAGGTAATTCCATATGTTGTATCAAAAGAGAAAGTAGCAGAGTTATGTAACCCTACAAGTATAAATAATTGTTGTCATATTATTGATAATTTTATTTTTATGAAATTATTAACCGTTTTTAGCGGTTAATTGATTCGCCGATATAGATGTTTGCTAAAATTTTTATTAAATATTTTGTGTAATTACATTTTAATGGGTTCCCCAGCAAAATATTTTTATATTTCAAATTTTGATAGGCATGTAACTCATATAATTTTAGAAGCTTTACATCGTTCTGTTTTTAAGATTCTAATTAAAATATTCTGTTCTTGATTTCCTGTCTATATCTTTATTCATCCAATTATATTACAGGAAAAAGCAGCAGTATTTAGGCGCAATTGAATTTTTAAAAAATTTTTTTTACTTGATTTTGAAGTTAAGTTTCATTGTTAATGCAACAAAATTTCAAAAATTTTATTAAAAAGTATACATTGTTACTTAAATTTGCTCAACATAGAAAATAAGCCAAATCTTTTCTACTTGATTATCAGACAATGGAAAAAAAGCCAGGGTGAAATATCTTTAGCAACAATGAAAACGATTGGAGTAATGACTTCTTCAGTAATAAAATATAGTTTTATAAAATATGCTTAAAATAATTTTTTTAAATCAATTAAAAACATAAAAAAATTATGGAAAAAAATGACATTGTTGAAAAGATTATATATATATATATATATATATATATATATATATATATATATATATATATATATATATATATATATATATATATATATATATATATATATATATATATATATAATTTTCGAAGTGATGCAATGAGCAATTTTGTTTTGTAATATTTTCACAGAAAAACTCCAAAATGTTGGTCTAATTTTTATTTTATTAAGATTCTGATTAAAATTTCTAAAAAAAGTATTCCGAGGTGCACATATCCACATTCCAAATAACGCATGGTCAGATTTGGAAGCTCTGAGTCTAACGATCTAGGTCTTCATCTCTAACACACCTACAAAGATAGACCTCCCTCCCCCCTACCCACCCACATATTCATCATGTTAATAGTAAAAATAGAGATTACCATGAATCGATTTATTTCTATCAAGAAACAAGTATAATCGTTTCTTTTAAACACACCTTCTTTATCACCTTTTGTATTTCCTATTAGTATTTCTTCTTTTATAAGAAATTAATAAAGAAAAAATATCATTTTCTTTTTGTCATTGATTTAAGTAAGATTTGCTAAATTTAGAAATGATCCAACAAGGAATTAAACGTGACAATCCTAGAAATGCGTTTTATTCCAATTATTTCACTTTCCCTTTTTAAGATTTGAATACATTGCTTCTGTGACAGAAGTTCTGTAGCTATTTAGAGATTCTATAAAAATGGACGATGATGGCGAGATTTGAATTACTTTAATTTTCCAAGAATTGTTAAGGGAGTATATTATTTACTAAAATGCAGCTTCACTCATATCACTGAGCATTTCTTTATTCTTTTGTTTCACCTAATTTCAAATTTTTGCGGATTCTGCTGACAATTGCGTTACGAATCGGAAAATTGCTTACATGGAACAAAACTCAAAATTTTATTTAATTTGAAAAATAAATTTTTTGATTACTAAAAATAAATAATTACTCATTTGCAAGTCGTCTCAATTATACATTATTGCATCAATCTATATGATTACAATCATCATGTTTTAAAAATGAATTGAATAATTAATTTTAGGAGAGTTAAAAATTAGACTTAGGAGATTGGAGGCATTATAAGTTTTCATCTGAGGCATAATATGAATGTGGCCCATTTCCCCTGAAAAACTGCCAAGAAAACATTTCCTTTGTCAATGTTTTTAGAAGCAATGATGGCTAGTTCACAATGAGCTTCGTCACAAATATACATTATTCCTGCTTGTCAGGTTGCCAGTTTTCTTTGAGAAACTCCAGACATTTATTATATCTTCCAGTGCTCTCAACTTTAATAATGGCATATATGTAATATACTTACATATATTACAATGGCATATATACAATGCTATACATACATGCAACAACCACAAATATCCAATCATTAATGACTGTATGGCAAAGAATCTATATAAGCTAATAGGATCGATCGTTTGATTTGAAAAAAAAATTGTTCTTCGCATTTTGCCGTTATTAGCATATCTAGCCAAATTATCATGATTAATTTTATCTTTTGTCACTGTCTAATTTTGAATATTTATTTTAACCCTTTAAGTACTGCTGGAGAAAGATGTGGCCCTTATATTCAGAACACTTAAAATATGTAAGCAAGAAAGAGTTCAAAGTTGGAAGGATTAGGCTGATAGAATTTATAGGAATGGGAAACTTCCAGTTCAGTGGCTAGTTCCAGGTTCCGGTGTGGGTATAATAATGTTGTGAACTCGAGCTAATTCACTCAGAACACGGAACATACCTCCTTCGGAAAGAATTGTACCGTGATTGTCAGTGGCAATTAGGATTTAAGATTAGTTATCACTTCGTCATTCATATTACCCGGATGCTTAAGAAGGGCAGGAGTAACTCTTTCATGAAGTTATCAATTATTCAGTGATTTAAAGATGAAGATAAAATTAAGCATGCAATCTAGAAAAATTGTGCATTTCTAATAATGTATCAGTGGAGTTAATTCATGTTATAAGCAAAACAAATCACCTCAGTTGGTATGTGTTACACATCAAGGCATGGCATTATAACATAGCTTAAAGCATGTAATTCATAGTCACTCTACACTAAAATTGATAATCACAGGTGAAAAATGATCAGAAATGACATGGCGTGGAACATAAAGTTATATATCCAACCCATCTTAATTTCCCCCAGTTCATCGCAAATAGAATCTCGATGAATGCAGATGCGAAAGGAGAAGCTTAAAACATTTTAGCTGGAAATCTTTACTCTAAAAAGGCTTTCATTTATCGGGGAAGTGAAGCTGCTATGGAATGTTCGTGAATAAGGGTCTAAATGGATGGTGTAATGTAATGGAATGGCATGTGACATATGGTGATCATTTAAGGCCCACTTAAAACAACATGTAATTAATTGACAATGCATGATGTAAATGCGACATCAGCTGAATTGACTATATTACATCACTATGATTACCAAAAATAAAGAAAAAATATATAATCATCAAGACAGTTCAGTTTTATTTATACTACACACTGTCGAGGACGATTCGATTTGTCTGTGCGAGATTTGAATCAATGATATGCAGTGTTATTTACGGCATTTCAACGTGAAGAAAGAAAGGCTCGGTATGCTAAAAACCACAAACTGACTACTTCGACCCGTCGGAAGGCACGTGGAAAAATCTGAATGGCCGGACCGCCGCAAGAGTAACCCTAGCAGGACTGTGGTTGAGTCCTAAAGGCCTTCACCGGCCGCGGTACAACCCTTCCCTTGGGAAGCACGTCCCATCATCGATGGGAGGACCCAGACCCCCACATTTTGTGTACCCACCAGGGTGGTGAGAACCAACCACCATGCCGGAAGCTTCTCATCCTCAATTACGAGGTATCCACTTCCCGTGGGATGAAAAAAGGAAATTGATATTATTTTCGAATATTCTTACTTATGGGAAATGGTTTGGACAGCAATATAAATTATAGTGGATGAAGCAAAGCAATGATTTGAATATTTAATTTTTTCAAAAAAGATTTTATGAATCAGAACTTCATCTAATTCAGATTTTACATTGTAGATATTTTTCAAATCTGTAAAAGATATATCATAAAAACATCACAAAAATTTATCTTGCTAAAACAGACTACTTTCAAAAAATATAAGAAAGTAGAGTTGCAGAAAGTTAAGGAAAACGAATAAAGCACTTTCCCGATGTTGAAAATTGAGATATTTATCGCGCTCCAGGGTATTGCTGAGAAAACAATAAAAATGAGAAAGACAAGTATACTGTTTCTATGTTTCTGTAAGCAAGAATCTTTTAAAAAATTTATTTTTATATTGGAATCGAAAGTGAATTTAAGCTTGGAAAGTGCGCTTAAAGTTTTTCTAGTGGAAGAATTCGCCCATTTAACTGACTTGTATATTGTATATTTTTATTTAAAATCTTTTTCACAGCACTCGAAATTCCATTGTCATTTCTTCGCATTAGCTATGATTTATATATTGAAACTTTAGTTTTTGGCTGAGTAAAATAATTCATTATATGGTGTTCTTGGATTATATTTATCTCAGATGCTTATACTAATCCAGATGTATTACTTTTCGTTTATAAATTAGGCGATGTGCCGCTATAGATTTTGTTATCTTGTTAATAATATCTCGAATAGGATTTGTCATTTATTATTTAACAAGAGTAGAAACTCTCATGTCCGTTGAGAGCCCAAGAAAGAAAAAAATATTGTCTCGTAGATGAAGTGAGCGCAGATAAACCGGGTGTTAACTAATGTCAAAGACAATAATCGCTAATCTCAACTCGAGACTTTATTCAAGGAACCAAACCTTACATCTGTTTTTATCTACAAGATGAAATGATTCGAATCTTCCAGATTTAGAAAGATACAGAAATTATAAGAACATTCTAGAACAAACGAGGAATAACAGAAAGTAAATCAAACACAAACACTTTTTGATCAACTTGTCTGCAATTAGATACGAACTTGCGAACGGTCGCTTTCAGTTCATAGCATTCTACCAGTGAGCCATTCAATCCGCTTCCAGTTAAAAAAAGTTTCATTATAATTTTATTTGTAATACTCTGTAGATGTAAATATATAGTAACATTAAAAGTTCTGTTTCCTTCTCGCCATAAAGAAGGATCATCTCTAGCCATAATATTCATAAACACTCAAAACAAAACTAATAACTAAAATCGGTTTTGAAGCAAATAATGATCTACTAATGATAGAAAAAAATGCAATGATAATGATAGAAATCTAATGATAATCTAATGATAGAAAAAAAATGCAATACTAAATACAAAATATAAATAATGCTGAAAGAAAATATTAGCAATAACCTAAAACTGAAGTGAATCAGCAGACTTCAGTTCATTAACATTTGCTACAGTCCAGCGTTAAAAAAATGACTTTGTTTCGTCTTCCATCTCGCAATTACTAACATTTATTTCCCAGTAGCAGGCACTTCTCAGTACTAAACACTGACATAAAAAGTAACTATTAAAATCGGATTCAAACAAATAGCGATCTTCTAACAGAAAAAAAAAATGCATGCCAAATGTAAAATGAAAAAATACTGAATGAAAAAATTAAAACAACTTCCAACTGTCTCATGTCTTGTGAATATAAGGAATAAGTATGATATCAAATAATTAAAATCGTATATTTCAGCTCATTTATCTTCGCTAAAATCCAGCATAAAAATGTAAATAAACGATAATTATGGAATCGTATGAAGTTTACGATTCCATAATTATTTTTTATCCATGCTTATTTTTTTTTTGCACTCATTAAAAAGACAAATCTGAGTCTTTTGACTAAAACACAGAAGTTGGGATTTTGCAAGGGTGGAAGTATTTTTAAACTCGTCAAGCTTTAGAGAGAGAGTTGTGAAATTATGTATATATTTATCATTAGTTTCTAGATCCGGCTTCGTTCAAAATCAATACCAAAATATTTTATCATTTTCTGATTACAAATAAAAAAGAAGTTTAATTAATTGAAAAGAAACTTCATTTTATTAAAATGACAATAGAGCTACTTTTATCGAATTATTATAGAAAGGTAAAATACTATTAAAATATCACATAATCACAGAGCAGTCGAAGATTTATAGGTTGAAGAAGAATTACAATGGATGTTTTAAATGATTTTGGAAATAAAGAGAAAAAAGGAATACAAAAAAATGAAATGCTTGTGTGCCGACTGCATTTAGTATCAAAACTCCTACAAAATGAGTTTCAATGCATTTTATGAATGAGCATAAGTAAACATTTTTTTTTCATGATCTTGTTCGTTCTTGAATTGATTTTGAAAGTCATTTAAGTCATTTTTAGCTTAATGCATATTCTGTTTATTTATATAAATAAAACTGAAAATTCATATATAGGCTGTAATTTAAATTTATCATATTATTTATAAATTATTATTTTCAAAATTTGCATTTCAAATCCACATTAGATTTTGTTCTATCTTTGCCCTCAAATATTACAGTATGAAACTTAACTGTATTCATAAATTGCATTTCTTGTCTTGCATAGAGTAAAAATGAATGGGGTGTTGCAATAGTTACACAGTTAACGTATGGACATCAGTACTAACAATTTTTCTACACACATGGATTACATGTATTTTATTAAAAGCAGAAAAATATGAATAGCAGATTGGCCCTTTTGTTTAACGTGAGAAAATGTTTAGTGGAACATTCAGGAAGCCGATGTGCATTCTTTTCGGAAAAAGAAAGCTAAGTAGTGAGTTATAAGACTAAAAAAAAAAAGAAAGAGCATCTGTTGTACTTACAGTGTTAGGAACTGTCTGTTAAATTATTTGGTAGGATAATGCCTGCTTTAAAGGATTGTTAATGATTGTAATACCCGGCTCCAGATGAAGTAACTAAGTGCAACTGATGTAGTCCAGGAATTAGTTTAAAAAATAACCGATGATGAGAGTTAACAAAGCGAGGTTATTTCTGATTATTCAAGTAGAGACGGTTTTACTTGTACTCCGAATTGAGCATAATTCCGGTGAAGTTCGCTGATACTTAATGGAGGGATTTTTTTACTTGATTTCTAAATATATTGAACCCATTAATAGGAATTGTATATACATATACCTCAATATTTTTTAATTAAATATTCATCTTAGATTCTATATCTGCACGCTTTCACAATACTATAACTATAATATGATTCGTTAGAAAATATTCATCGACAGCCCATGTACTGATCCCACCAGAAGAAAAGCATCAGAAATGTGATAATGCAACCACAACATTATTGTGCCGTCCAGGGAAGCAATTGCCTGCTTACTTAATATATGGCTTATTAAAGGTGCACATAGCCTAAGCATTCGTGGTGAACTGAATGATTGTCGTGATCCTTATATAGAGGTGGGATCACTCAACCCGGTACGATCCATTCTATAAAAGGTATGTCTCCTCAGGAAGTAGAGGTAACTTGGCCTTACAACCTTAATATTTCCAAAGAGGAAACGAGAACCAACCACTATAATAAAAGTTTCTTATCCCCAAATAGCCTTCCTTATGCTTTATAGAAATGTCCTTTATAGTGTGCAGCCTTCTTTATGCTTTATAGAAACGCCCTTTATAGTGCACAGCCTTCCTTATGCTTTGTAGGAAAGTCCTTGGTGAGGACATTACTCTAAAACAAGAGGAAGTCTATGCATTATGAAGCATTAGCATTTATTCAAAGACGGTTTTGTGATAATTAGTTGAATAGTCCATTTTTTATTCATAAAAATTCCAAAAATATTTCCATTCCGAGAAATCTCAGGCGGATAAAGTAATATATTAATAATAAGCTAAAAAATTCGAAAAGAAAAAAAAAGTGGAAACTCATTAATTTTAAAAAAATAAATAAAGTAAATATTTTGCATACATTTTAATAAATTTTATTATTAAGGCTTACACTCCAAAGTAAGAAAAATATTTAAATTGAACGCTTAAACACAGAGTATTAATTAGGTACTCGGATTTTCTTTCTAAATATAGATCTAATTTAAAATTTTATTATTCCTTAAACATTCTAGAAACGTTAAGATTTCCAAATGAAGGAAAATAAAAGTTAAAATAAAAGTCTTTCGAAAAAAAAAATGCATTTAAATACTTTTTTCAGTTTCTCAAATTATACAGAGCTGTTTCTTCTCTAATTACAGTAGACATAAAAATAAGGTTGCTTTAAGAATTAAAAAAGAAATTCTTTCAAACGAAGCACATTTTTCAGTAAACAATTTTTAACGCATTAATTAAGCAGTTAAGATCTACATCAGCGGTATTTTATAAATCTTTCAGGTTTTGTTCAGCTGGCAGATTTTTTTTTTTTTGAAACGAAATTTGCAATTCGAAATTGCAACGAAATTATCTAACACTCATTGAGGAGATTTTCAAGAAAAAAATAGAAATGTGAAAATAATGTTGAAAATGATACGTTTTTTAAAAAATTCCCACTAACAATAAAATGAATGTATGTATATATCTGTTTAAGATTTACGGTCAGTTCTATTAGATGCTGATCGGATGACAGATCAATGATTATCCAGGCTTGGCTACAAATTTGGCGATAAAATGGATGATGCTAGAATCTTGGCGATAGAACCAATAGGTGGCGAGTTATGTTTGATTCTTCCATAACCTACTCCGGAAGTTATAAAAAGGCCGGCTATCCAAGTCGAAGTGGTGGTATCGAGAGTTGTATAGTGAATCAACGACGAAATAGTTGGATTAATTCAGCGAAGCGGAAGCGTTGAGTGTAGCTCAAGCGATTAGTGGATTGTGAATTGAGCTATGCACTGAATTTCGGACACAAGTATTGAAGCAGCATCGAGTCGTATGAGGAATAGCCAATTCTGTAGTAATGAGCGGCAGTTGCGTACAGCTAAAGCGAGGAGACAGTGAAGAATAGCAAGCGTTTGGAGAGACATTAGTGAATCGCTACGTAGATTCCCTTCTCCAACTGAGTTCTGTCTGGCCGCTTTGTGTGCTGTGTTTGTTGTTAGCTACCGATTACTACTTGTGGGCTGTAGTTTGTTCTAAGTGCGCTTCTGTGTATTACTTGTGTACGTCTCGGCCGGGTGTTGTCGTATGTGAATTCGTGTTTCTGTGTTAATAAACGTTGTTATTTGTTATTGAGTCTGTTGACTGTGCCACCATACACCCACTATAAGCAAACCCGTTGAGTTTACGGACTTAGTGGAGGAATTTCCGTAACACTACAATTACTTCCCCATTTTTGAATGTCCTGTTTTAAGACTACTGGAGACGGGACATGAAAAATTCAGGTTATCCTTTTCGTCTGACTGTTCGTCGATCATTTGATGAAGGGGAAAAAATCTCACAAGCGTTCTTCAACAAATTTTCATATCGCACTTATAGGAAGATAATTATGCTACGGAAAATTAAAGACACATTACCGCCGCATGTATTGCGCATTTTTATTGAATAGCGGCTCTTATAAAGAATCTATGATTCTGCAATTTACTCTCATGACAATCGAAAGTCTACCACCTTATAAATTATGAAAATTTAGACAACTAAAAATTATAATTATGCATTTTTACTTTCTTTTATATACTAATAAAGAGCAGTATAATTAACTTAAACAAACTTCAGAGAATACAAAAAAAAAAAGAAAAAGAAAAAGGTGTAATAACATGAGGTAATAAAAAAAAACTTAATATTAAATAATATTTATCAAAATGGTATGAGCTCTGTTTCAGTGACAGGTTGGCTTAAAGAAAAATTAATTGTCACGTTTGCGTCAAAACGCGGGCCTTCATCGTTAGAAAAAGAGCTCAAACTTATCACTTTGATAGAAAGAAATCTATTTCTTCGGCCTCTAGGGGATAAAAGAAGTGTCCCGATAGCCCCGGAAAAACAACGGTAAAAAATGATCTGGCTTTATTAATGGACCTTGTAAAGCTAAGTGATGTGTTAAGTGTTATTTATAGTATATTAGATATCGCACGGAGAATTGTCAAGAATAAAAATGTCTCCATTGAATCTAATTAATGATGTGTGACTTTGACAAATAACATACAATTGTTCATTAAGTAAATGTAGTTGCTCTTAATGTGTATTTCATTATCGTTGAAAGAAAGATTCGTTTCAATTTTTTAAACAGAGACCAGGCCCTTGAGTGTTTGTTAAATAAATAAAATATTAACAAAAATCAAACACCCACTTTAAAAATTTGAATACAATTTTTACAAAATGAATAGTTGAAAAAATTATGATTTCCAATATACTGTTATAAACCTGCAATGCTGCCTCCCAGTACGGTTAGTTCTATCACCGGAAAGACTGATTTACAATCATCTGTATTGGATGCTGCTCGGGTGCCGAGCCAGGGATCCCAGAGCTTGGCGACTTGGTGACGAATTTGGCGATCTTGGCCACAAAATAGATAATGCTGGAAATTTCGGGAATTTTAACGATTCGTCCATTAAGAACCGAGATACGCCTGATCGACCTAAAAGATTCTCGGCCCGCCTCCCGGGAGCTATAAAAGGCCGGTAGTCTCAAGCTGCAGCGAATCAGATCGGAAGCGTAGTCTTTGAGAGGATAGCGAAGCAACAACGGAGGGCCAGCAACTAATCAACATATTTTCTTCAATGTTGTTCACAAATACCAGGAACTATAAAGGAGACATATTTTAAAGCTTAGTAATAAAATATTATAATACATTATTACATTAATTATACAGTTTTAAATTAATTTTATTTAATATAATTAAAAATTATTGTGAATATGCATGTACGACATATTCGCCTAAACGACTGGCCGATTTCAACCAAACTTTGCATGGAAGAACTCCATCAACTTTTCTAAATGCAAAAGTTAATTAAATATTGAATTAATTAGAAATTAATCGAAATGGTGCTGATTTTCTGCAGTAATTTTGGAATAAATAATCTTACACGAAGTATTTTAATACCACCTTTAAAGAAGTAATTTTACCATTTCAATAACATCCACTCATTTCAATTTCTATCAATTTTTAAAAAATTAAATCCATTAAAATTAATGTTATCTTTGAACTACCATTATTTTTTTAAACTTTGTTTTATTTTAATACATATAGTTTTTCCAGATTTTCCTTTGTTTCAATATATTTATTTAACACTGACTAAAAGTAAGCTTTTGTTAATCGCTGAAATGAAGGCAAGTAATGTAAGATCCTTGTGAGTAAATAAACCAGATGTATGGCGATAGCAGCCGGTTCAGATGGTGAGATATTAACCAATATTTTGTCTTTCATTCACAGAAACTTCGAAGAAAGTTAATCCAAAAAGAATGCACCAAGGTAATTAAAAATATTACCTTTTCATCGATACCAATTTCACATTTGCACAATTTTTCCTTTCAATTTTTATTAATTATTTCGAAAATTTAACGCAGCTGATTTTGAATTAAGGAAATATTTTAGTAGGTACTCCTTCAATAAGCAACACTTAAACTATTCTACCACTGCTTTAAAAAAAATTCTCTTTTGTTTCAATACGTATTACTTAAAAAAGAATTATTATTATATTATTTTATGCAAAAGTTATTTCTGCATTTAAAACATTGTACATGAAAAGAATTTAATTCCAAGTAACGTCAGCTATATCAACTAGTTATATATATATATATATACTAAAAGAAATTAATCAAAAATAAAAACATTATTTTGGTGTCAAATTATGTAATTTGGTAAAAATTATGAAATTTCAATTAAAAAATTATTTCTGAATCAAATTAAAAAAAAAACTAAAAAAATTAAAAGAGATGCAATTGTATTTAGAGAGCGCTAATGCTGCTACTACTAAAACACAGGTGAACTTAACCAAATTAGTAAAAATATTAAATTAATATAAGCAAAAAGAATAAAAAAGAAAAGAATATTATATATATATATATATATATATATATATATATATATATATATATATATATATATATATATATATATATATATATATATATATATATATATATATATATATCAAAATGTATTGCTTTTACTGCATTTCCCCCTTTAATCAAGGAAAAATCATTGCCTTTTACAATTTCGGATTATTATAACTAAAGGGTCCATTTTTGATATCCAGTCACCACATGATCATAAGCTGCTTTCGCCTAATGTCGTTTTAACAATAAACAGCAGGCGATGCAATGATTGATTACTTCTGACAGAATGCGTGAAAATCAAATAACATATAACTTAATCAATTTTCTTTAAACATTTTTGATAGATCGACCCGTATCGGCTAAGTTTATCCCATACACTTCCTTCAACTGTCAAGAGTTTGTTTACCTGAGTTTCGAGTAGTAAATCAGAGGTAATGGTCTTCCCGAAACTTTCTCGCATGCTCTCTAATTAAGGTCATATCACCCTTCTTCTGCAAGATCGCGAATACCTTGCTAAGTATTAGTGAACGCTAGTTACGAAATATAGATTTTGGAGTAAATCTAGTATTTTTACTGAATCTATCGCGAAAATATGTATTGTGGATTCCTTTTTGACACCAAAATTTGACATGAAGCTACTGTTGTAGTCAAGAAAACATACTGAAATTCAGTAAGTAATTGCGTTTTTATGCAAGCAAAAGTGAAAAACGATAGACGGTCAACCCTTTGAAAGAGTTGGTTCTGAATTTGATATGTGTCTATATTTTAGATGTTTAACCTGCGCACAAGATTTCATATGCCAAGCGCTTTGCAGTTTTTAATTATCGAGTTTCCCTGGACGGATTTGGTCCAAAATTTGATAGATTCTATGAATTTGAACTCTATGTACCAAATTTCAGTCATCTGATTCAAAACGTATTTGAATTATCGTGTTCACAGACAGAGAGGCAGACAGACGGACATGATGCCAAACATATATTTTACGGATTTAGGGTGGTCAAACGTTAAGATTCGTAAAACCTAATTTCGAATTTTTTTTAATTAAAATTACAATACTTTTATATTTTATATACGAGAAAGTAAAAAAGCGTTATCAGGAAACATTGATCTACCTGAATGAAGAGAACCAGGAAGATCAAAATTATTCGGCGCTTGAAGTTAGCAAATCATCTTTGGGAATTGAATGGAAAAATGATTTTCTAGGTAATAGGCATCTTATGGAAATCTAACACAACTTGTTAAAGATAATCAATACTTTCGTAGTTACTATTTAAGTATTATCTTCTCAAAATAGAATATCAGATAATTTTCAGTTTTGCAATTGTTCTGACTTTTAACTTGACATTTAAAATAAGGGTGTTATAAAAATGGAAGAAAAGAATCACAAATTAAAAAAAAAAGCCATTTTAACTTCCAAAATTATTTTATACAACTTTAGCACACATAATCAATTATTTAATATTAAACAAATGTTCATGTGCCAAATAAAACATTATTTTCAATCATCCAATTAAATTCCTCAGATATTATTCAGACTCAACTGAGGGATACAGAAGGGTCTGTTTTGCCCCTAAGGCTCCTTCTGACGTATTTCATTCATTTCGTTCAATTCCTCCCCCACCAAGATGAGTCATCGTAATAGGGCTTGGGAAGGAGATTTCCTTGGCCTAGCAATATATGAAAAGTAAGTCATTTGGAAACTTGTCAGTGTTTGAAATTGGGGAAAGAAGGAATTATCTAAAGCGCGTAAGTTAGGAAAATAAATATTGCCTCGAGTGGTTTTTGAAGCGGCGTTCGTCTAACCTTTGGGAATAAGCGATACAATATCAGTGGGCATGGCATGAGGATACAAACCTGCTTTATATATTTGACCGGAGAGTTGGATTATCAAATAAGCAATGTAGACAATTGCTCAGCACCTCTCAATTTAGGGAGAGGGGGAATATTTTCTCCCAAATATTTTCATCATTAATTTAAGTCAGTTTCTCTTGATTTCAAGAAATGTGCACTCAAGTTTATTCATGTTGAAATCAAGAATTGTTTACATTTTAGTAAATTATGCATAGGACTTTTCTCATGTATCCTGAAATTCCTTAGCAATTGCATGGACCAGTGTCCTTTAGAACTAGCTGATTTAATCAGTTGATAGCTCTAGCAATTTTTTTCTTCTGATTTATCACTTTTATATGTATAAAAAAAAGTAAATTCATTTTTTACCTTTTTTTAATTTTTAAATATTGTTAAATTTGAGTTTTGGATGCGATTTTTGAACGAAATTGAAATTAATTCTCTTTATGATGACTCGAAATTAAATATTTTATTATTTTTTTTTTGTCATAATATTTACAACTATAAAGTAATTTATAGAGATTAAAACAAAAAGCGATTAAAAAAAATCTAGTTTTGAAGTTTGAGTGGGAAAAAGTGAGCGAAACTTTTACAACCTAAATGATCTGCAGTATTAATTCAGTTTTATTTGCGGGTACACATTTTTATAGATTTTTGTTAAAGCTTTGTATCCATTCTTATGGTTATTTATTCAACGTGATTTATAAAAATATTTTAATGTTCACATAGTATACATGAATATATTTTTAGTTATATATAGCAGATATTAATTTTAAAACTCCCGTGGTCAATACGTAGTTTTATAAGTAATAAATATGCGGAATAAGTTGCTATGACACGTTACAATTAATCTTTGAAGGTTCAATTACACTAACATCCATTTTAATTTACAGCTCAAGAGATATTTAGGGACGAACTTCTTAATTTTGAATCGCTGTCAGATGATGAAAGCGACATCATAGCTAGCAACCGCTCTTCAAATCATCGCATCACATCAGAGTAAGACGATTTATGTCCGACGGATTAGGCGTGCACCAAGTTTGCTCACATTGCAGTTTTGCAGTGGAATCGGCTTTCGAGCCTATAACCCTCCTGATCCAAAGTAAAGATCTTATTACCAGACCATCACGGTCTTCTAACCATTTGATAGATTTTCTTATTTATAAAGCCAAGAAAGGCAGGTCAAGATGCTCCTTTTATTTTGAAGAGTTCATTTTAGGATAAATTGATGTGTATCAATTAATTTTTAAATTCATTACGCATCTTGTTGAAGATGCGTAAAACGTAAGATAACATCTAAATGATATTAAATGACATGCATGGTTATGTTTTTCTTGTAATTCTGATACCACATAATTGTTATGAATAAATTAATTTTTAAATTCATGGCTCCATTTTAGTTTCAAACAACTGGATAAAGGAGAACGGCTCTTTTCCTCCCACAGATATTTCAGAAAACACGAATCACAAGTAAAGAAATATACACAAGAATATCACTTATAAAAATTAATCAGAAAGCAGGAAATTACTAATCTAACAGTAATCACACTCGCAATAGTGTTCAACGTCTACGAGCTCGCACTAAGCACGAAACTCCAGAGAGAGAGAGAGAGAGATTAACGCAGTCGATACTTCAAATTTATATAGTTTTTCCACAGATCGTAATTTTACATGGAATTCTCTAGAAGAATCAACTGAACTCAGTTCCTAATAGTGATAGAATCATAAATTGTGCATTTTACAGAGGTTTCATTTTTTTTCCATCGTCAACAAGATTTCGCCAAGGTTGGTTTCATTGTTTGATCAACTATTACGAAATCTCTATAAATATCTCTTTCCCACTATAAGACTAGGACCTGCATTATAGGGAAATGATAGAACAGATTCTATTATTGCATGGCAGTACTTGAGATAAGTTTAAAGAAAAGATGGTTCTACTCTTTTTATAATTATTGAAATTGAAATTTCCTCAGAACACATTAGGCACTACAAATCTGACAGAAATAATATTGTTCCATATTCAGGTTAACTAGGTTAATGCCTTTTTTTGAAATAATACGAAAACTTTTATGAGCCGGAGCTCGTGAATTTGAACAAATATGAGATGAAATGGATGACAGAGTCGGTTATCTTTCTCCAATTTTACTAATTGATCATTTTCAAAATGAGAGACATTTGATCCCTTAGATTTAAAGCTCACCAAGTTCACATACAGAATGGTTCTTTTAGTAGAATCAAAATTTGAATTTAGACTCTTTCGGTTCCAAAGCAGAAAACTGAAAGATCACACGGCGCAAGACCGAGAGTGAAATGAAAATTAAATTTTTTTTTATAAATTTAAAAAATACAATTTTTATAAATTTAAAGAGAAAAATATTGCTTGAAATTTCCTCTCTTTATGTACTTTCTTTGATTATACTTAGTTACATTTCATGAAATATTGAAAAGTATAAGTGGATGATAAGCCAGCAATATTTCATGTTTACTTCTTCGAAGAGGGGATGGGTGTGGGGGCATGGTAACCCCTAGTTTTACCAGAATGTGTGTCATCTTTTGGAATTATCTAACAAGAAATTTTTATGTAATTCTGGTTGAAACTAAAATCAATATAATTCAGGATTCATATTAGTAAAATTAAATTTTATGCTTGAACAAATGAATAAAATCCGGCAATGTATCCAACACAGGAAGAAAAAATATTATTGAAATTTTAAATACAATTCTTTTTAAATCAAAATTTACAGAGCTACGAAAATTAAATCAATGGAAGTACTCTGCCCATAATACCACAATATAGTGCAATTAAAGCTTCATAATACAGGGTGTTCATTAACTATTGTCGGGGTTTCCGTACCTCATAACTTTCGAATAAAAAATATTACGCAAAAACCGATTAAGTATTCGTAAATTACAACTCAAAGAATTTTACGTGGCAACAATGTGATCTTAGCGCATTTGCAGTCTGGGTAATTATGACTTCATAAATAAAAATGGCGACCGTGCAAGAAAAAGCAATGTGTATATTGTGGCTTTTCGAAACTAAATCAGTCATAACTACTCAACGTCGCTTCAGGACCACGTACAAGAATGATCCTCCTTCGGATAATTCTATCAAACGCCAAGTAACGTTTACTCGCAGTCCACGAAAATCAACGAGACAAGTAGCTGTGCAGTTACATATGCCGCATACGACGATATGGAACGTTCTCCATAACCGCCTTCATCTGAATGCCTACAAAGTGCAAATTGTGCAAGCTTTACACTTTAATATCATTAATAAAATTCATTGAGTTGTAATTTACGAATACGTAATCGGTTTTTGCGTAATATTTTTTATTCGAAAGTTATGAGATACGGAAACCCCGACATTAATTAATGAACACCCTGTATGTTAAAGAAAACTGAGGGTGACGACCTTTCCATAGAGAGGATCTAAAACTAGATACAGATTCACAATAGGAAATGGATCTACAAATTATTATGGTGGCAGAACTATGCACCAGATTTCATTTGTCTAAGTAGCCCCGTTTTCAAATATTTGCAAATACAGAGACAGTCGTCAATCCACTGACTGGTTCAGAATTTGACTCATATCTACAATTATAACGATATATCTACGTGTTTAACAATATATATTTATCCATTTTTTCAGTTACAGAAGACATGAACGAACAAATTGACAGACTTTTCATAAATAGATTTTTGAACATTTACAAAAATCTGAATATCTTGAGGAAAAGTGACTCATAAATTTCATGCCTATAGCTTCTTACGTTTTTGAATAATGGTATTTTTACAGAGCAAAGCTTGATATTTTGTCATTCTATTGAATCCCAAAGAAGTGTTTGTCGGATGTATGGAAGTCACAAAACAGAGATGTATCAATTTAATGATGTATTGAATTTTTTTGACAATTACGTTATCTTTTTGTCGTACTCTTTGTAAGGTAAAAAAAACTTCACAGCAAATAAAATCGATAAATTCTTACCACTTATAAAAAAAATTGTATTTTTAAAATTAACTGAATAGTTCATTTAAAACATTCAGGATTTGTTTGTATTTTGTATAAAAATCTTATAATGTACAGATTCACCTGCAATTCATTAGACTTAGATAGCTATTGTAATATCTCATGTATTGTAGCAATCACTTTTTTTTATAAATATTTTCTTCAAATACTTTATTGAAAATATATGATTTAATAGAGCAAATTCAGATAAGAGGAAATTTAAATGGAAGTATAGCTAGCATCTAAAATAATTTTATTGTATTCAATAGCATAACTGAAATTTAGTTTAAAATTTTGTAGGAAATGTTTCAAATTCAATCAATAATTTTTAAAATGTTGTGAACGAAGGACACTCTTTCTGGTTTCTGCTTTAACTATTACTATCGATCAACATGGCAAAATTTAGGGCAGTGGAATTCGGTCATATTATACTAGGAGAAGTCTTTTAAAAAAATTATCTCGAAAAATCGATGCCAGTATTGCTTTTCTCCTTTAATAATATTTCACAGTAATTATATGAAACCAGCAGAATTTAGAGCAAACCAAATTTGCACAATTAATATTAAAAATCTTTTCGATTCGCAACTTTTTTGAGTCAGAAAAATTCCAATCTATAATTCTACAGAAAAAAGAAAACTCAAGTTCTTAAAAGAAAAAACAACAACTTAGGAATAAAATGTTAATTAATGACAATGAAAAGAATAATTTAATTCCTTAAAGATATTTTAAATAAAAATCATAATATTTAACATATTTTTTAACAGCGAAAATTGAATAATGCGAAGTGGATGGGATCATGGTAAAATTCCAGTTCGGATAAAATTAATTTATCCAAAAATTTATATTAAAAAATTGAGTCTATAATTGTATAACACAATGAAATAAACGATATATAGAAGATATGTAAGTAGAAACTTGACAATGAAATTGATTTAATTAAAATACATACCTTAATGTGTTTAATTCGCCATTTGTATATATATATATATATATATATATATATATATATATATATATATATATATATATATATATATATATATATATATATATATATATATATATAGCTTAGTCATTGCTATTTTTTTACATAAGTTTACGATATGCAACATTTACGCCACTGTATTCAAAAGAAAAAGATGCTGCTCAGGCTACGGAATTGATTAATTTCACTTTGATTGAACATTCTATGAGTCATTCAACAGTTAAAAAGTGTTGTGCAAGGTTTCGAAGTGGAAATTTTAATCTTGATTACGATCCACGTTCAGGTACAATAAAAAAAATGAAGATGAAATATTTTAAGTTCCGTTGGATGAAAATCCGTGTCAAACTCTTGAAGAGTTTGCAGAATAGGAGTTACTCATCAAACAATATCCCTTTGATTGGATGCAGTGGAGAAGATATAGAAGGAAAAATATGGGTCCTTCATAAATTTACGTAATAAAACAAGATTATCTGCATAAATGTGCTTTCTCAATACAAAAGAAAGATTTTTTTTTTTGCACAAAATCTTTACGAATGATAAAAAGGGGATTTCATACGATATTCCTAAATCCAGAAAAGCATGAGTTGATGCCGGCTAGCCATCAATATCAGTTGCAAAAATAATATTCATGCCAAGAAAGTGTTATTGTGTGCCTGGTGGAATAGGGAAGGAATAATTTATTACGAACTTCTGGAATCTGATCAGACTGTCATAGCTAAACATTTACAAGCCCAATTGATCAAATTAAGTATGTTCTGGAGGAAAAAAGACAACTTACGGATCAAGGAGGACAGAAACTGATATTGTTGCATGGCAACGCTCAGACACATACTGTAAAATGAATCCTTAGGTTGAGAAGTTGTCTAACATGCGGGGTATTTTCCAGATTTGGCTCCTTCCGATGACCTCTTATTCAGATTGATATCATCATATTTGAAAGAACAGAAGCTCACGAAAGTTAAAGATGTATGAAAAGGGCTTGATGATTATTTTGTTCTGAAACCACCAAGTTTCTATTGCGAAGACATTCATCATCTAAGCGATAAATGGCAAAAGGTCATAGATAATGATGACAAATATTTCGATTATTAATCTTTGTAATAAGTAAGTATCTTTTTAATAAATCTGAATTTGACAAAAAAACACCTAATATATTTTTTTAAATCTAAAACTGGATTTAAATGATTACCCTCATTATTTTACAAATTTGATAAGTTAGTAATAAGCAATAAACAATTCTATGAAATTAGTTTAAAATATAAACACAAATTTTGAAATAATTTTTAAAATAACAATTTAAATAAATGAATAAGTAGTTTTAATAAGCAATCGTTTCTCAATGATTGAATAGAATAATTATCCAATAAAACTTCAAAGTGAATAACAGAATTAAAATGTGTTGTTTTAAAAAGAAGACTGAATTTTCAACTGTATTTTAATTGAATGAAGGACAGATTAATGTTTAATAATATAATTATCCAGTGAATTAAGCGTATGATAAAATTATAGCAAAATATATTGGAACAGGCGTCATATTATCCAGCTATATCAATAAGTCACTTTTATAAGTATAAATTGGAAGACCAAATTTAGAGGCATGGGATAAAGGAAAAAGGAAACGCGGATTGTAACAGACGTAGAAATTCTTTTCCCTTTATATGTTCTTTTAATTATGAGAAAATAATAATAAAAAAACGTCTTAAAGAAGAAAGATAATGAGAAGATACAATGAAGATGAACACAAAACACGTAAAAAAGAAGAAAATTAGGTTGAAAGATACAAATGAAGGAGTGCAGGCTTTTATAAAATTTGACAAGAAATATTATCATATCATTTGATAGAAATATTAAATAACATTATGAATTAATATTAATTAATGATGTTATGAAGCTTAAATGCATACGCAATGAACTGTTAAAAGTCCGGTGACTTTTTTTTAAACAGACAAGGATTTGGAGTTATATGACATCACATTAAGAAATGTGTAATTTTCTCATGATAATATGCATGGTAATTTAAAACCAAGTTTTGTTTTCTGAAATACAAAATCATACATATATGTTTTGATTTTAAATTATCTATACGAATTTCTATATTATTTATTTGATTCGATAAATTGCAAATATAAAAATGTTAAAAGTTACAATATATAAATGTTCAATACATTGCAAAGAGATACCATGGATTGTTCGCATCATGCAATATCTACAGAAGCCAGCACAAAATATGCATATCCCAATTCTAGAAAATTATATTCGATTATCCGAAAAAAATCTCATAATCGGCTTCGATGAAGTTTTGCTCCTGTCAGTTGAAACAGATTTTATTTCCTAGTAGCATACAAATACTGTACAATATTGTGGAGTTTTGCTCTGTCAGTTGAAAAAGATTTTATTCCCTAGTAGCATAAAAATACTGTACAATATTGTATAACAATGATCAATGTTCGCAATATTGTACAATATTGTGGATATTCACAATATTGTGGAATTTTGCTCTGTCAGTTGAAAAAGATTTTATTCCCTAGTAGCATAAAAATACTGTTCAATATTGTATAACAATGATCAATATTCGCAATATTCTACAATATTGTGGATATTCACAATATTGTACAATATTGTGGAATATTAACATCATATAATATCACACAATATTGCAAAATATTAAGCAACAGACTGTGCTAACCTGGGTTATATTTATTTTGGTCACATGGACAACATATACTGAGGTGATTAGGCAATAAAAATAATCTAAAAATAATTTTTTTTAACAATTTTTATTTTTTATTTCGAATTTAACAAAATAAACCAATCTATTGAAATAGAGACCATATTTTAACTTAACAAAAATTTCAAAAGACCAAGGAAAATAATGGAGTGAAAAATATTCGAATTAGACAAATTCTACATTATTAATAATTATAAATCAGACAAAAGGCCATTCTGTCAAAGCTTCCACGATTGCATTCGTATTCGAATGCAATTTGACGATTCAGAGATAAACTGCTTAAGAAATTTTGTTTTGATGCAGCTTATAAAATTTCGAAGATTTATTTTTTAAATAATGAATTTCAGAGGCTTGCCATCCCTTATTTTATTCAGCTTTCAAAATCTGTTAAGATAAGATCAGGCTTCTTAAAAAAATCTTTTCATGTCAAACTATTAAACAAAATACAAGACCTGACATCTAGCGACTAATATTAGAATAGAAATGATTTGATTTTGAACTACAAATGGGATTAGAAAGCATAACATAAAAAAAAAATTGAAAACTAAAATAAAAATAATGCTTTTAGCTTTCGTATTCCAAAAAGGTTTTGGACGAGAAATTTATTATTTTTGGGAAAAGTTTTCCATGAAGTGACTATCTTTTCTTTTCTTCTTTTTTGCAGAGAGTTTTTTCTTTTCACTTCATTCTTTTGACAGTGACGTAAAGAAAAGAGGGATGCCACTCTTTTTTTAAAAAAGTTTCTAACGGGAATGACATTATCGTTGCCATAGCTACAGCAAATATTTTTATCCAATATTTCACTGGAGATATTCTGACAGTACTATAATCGTTTGCTGGATAACAATATAATAATCACGCGTAAATATTTCGTTGGTATTTTGTTGTTGAGTGGGACGTGATCACGTGAAACTAAGAATGCGACCGTGACTTTGTACATGGTTCAGAGAATTCTATAGTTTTTATATTACTTTTATGTCTTATTGGACGAGAATCGACTCTAGTTACATGATCGGGGCTATATCAACTACACCCTAAAAAACATATAGTAATAAAAGAAATACTGAAATTGCGATGCAGTATTTTCCTATACAATGCAAGAAATAGTTTTTATATTATTATTCTCTGATATGTTTAAGATTATATTGATATTGTACGAAACATAGCAGCATGATGTATAATAATATGTTAACCCTTTAAAGGGCCATTTTTTTCTAGTAATATTATGTTAAAATATTTTTAGGCTTGAAATTAGAATAAGGAAAGGGATTCATTTAGCTTATTAGATAAATTTAATTTGATTAATTAATTAGTTTGGTTAATTTATAAGTAAGTAACAAATCAAGAGACATCATTTTGTCTGAGATAAAGAACTGAAGCATCTAAGTTTCTGACTTACTAAAAAAATTTATCAGAACTTATGCCAATATATATAATTTCATACAAAGATTGAGGAATTTGGTGGGAAGCATACTTCCCACGACCCTAGAAAGGGTTAAACCAGGCAATTAGAATTAAGTACTCACCTACCTAGCTTATTATAATTAGAATTAAGTACTGCACTTAAAGCACAGTATAAGAATATAACTCTGAATTTCGTTTGTATTCATTTTTAACTTATCGCATAAAAAGTAGAAGAAAAACAATTACCGTAATCTTCAAAAAATTCGAACTCTGGATTTTGACGAATTTTTATATTTCAGACATCCATATTTCAAGAGTATGACTCCGGAAAACGCATGTTTGGAATTACGACTGTCTGTGAAAATGATAACTCAAAAATGATGAAATTTAGCATATTGTCTTTGTGCCACATTTGTAAATTTCAATCTGATTTTTACAGCTTCCATTCAGAAGAAGTTCTGTCTATGCGGTTACGGAAATCCGGCACTCCGGTTAAGTTAATGCGATACTGCAAAACGAAGAGATTTAGCTATATGAAATTTGGTGCAAAATTCAAAAACACTGCAACTTAAATATTTAAAATTTGGTATGTAACTGTGACTGTAATTGTAGTTTCGTGTCAACTTTTGGTTCCAATTGGTTGGAAAAAAGGGCATCTAAATTAAAC
Organism: Argiope bruennichi; assembly: GCF_947563725.1. Taxonomy (NCBI): domain Eukaryota; kingdom Metazoa; phylum Arthropoda; class Arachnida; order Araneae; family Araneidae; genus Argiope; species Argiope bruennichi. Next base: position 68,498,397 of record NC_079154.1, read on the forward strand.
ATTCTGTTTTCTAGCTCTTTTCTAGTACTGCTGTATAAAACGCAGAGATAAATCGACAGAAAAGAAAAAAAATATCAATACTAAGTGCCTAAGTGCATAAGTATACTTATTAAAGAAAATTTCGGAAAGAATGTCCAGCTAGTTATGCCGAAATAAATGCGAATTTATAGCGTATACGAGCACCAAGTACACTCTAGGACAGACTGTTAATACCAAAAATCATCAAATTTGGTATATACAGGTTGTCTATAATTAAAAGACCCAATTTCAAATTAGCCTATAGGCGAAACAAATCACAAAAAATTCTCGTAATTGTGTGGGGAACTTTATGAAGAAATGGGAACTAGTTAAAGATGAAAAAAAATTACTAACAGATATCTTATTGGAGGGTATTTTATTAAGAAATGGCACATTTAGGCAAAAGTTGACCATTTATACAAATTTTATATATTTTTACGATATATATACAAATTAGAAACACAATTTGTACCATTTCAGACGCGTTTACACTGTATAAAATTTTAATAATATTTACAACAAGACATGTTACAACAAGCAATGAAGCACAAGAAAGTTACAATACATGTTCCACATGACATCCATCATTTTCAGGCATTATTTGAAACCGCAAGATGACATATTTTACATCTGCCCGAAGAGTGTGAGTGAAAACATTTAGTGCATGGTGTGATACGCTGTTTTTAAGGTCAAGTAAAGCTCATGAATTGTTACTACATACTAGACGTTTCAAATGTCCCCATAGTCAAACATCATATGGATTGAAAGTCCGGAAATCGAGGAGGCAGTAAACACATTGAAAAAAAAAAAAGATTTCTGTGAATGTTTTTCGGTTTTACAACACATAGTTACTCATATCGCGTAAAATACATTCATTTGTTTCCTACTAATGTTCTTAATATAAAGCCATCTGGCAGAGACATTGAAATTTTTTTTTTTTCTTTTTCAGCTGGAACAAATTCCTATCTCTTCATGCACTCCTCCCGCATAATTGCGTGAATTTTGGATGACGTTTTTCATTTCTAAGCTAATTTAAAACAGGGTCTTCTAATTCGGAACACCTTATATATATATATATATATATATATATATATATATATATATATATATATATATATATATATATATATATATATATATATATATATATATATATATATATATATATAAGCATTTTGTTTGAAGCAGAAGGCAGGTTTGAAGATAGTGAAGAAACTTTAAATTTCGTGACGTCGTTTTGTATAATTTTGAAGAAGCAGATATGTACAAGCGATGAGCACACAGAACGACACAGAAAGGAAAGTAAGGAAAAAGTTCTAGAACATTTTATCCTTGATCCTATATAACCTGAGATTTTGATAGGGAAAATATTTCTTCATAGTGCTAATATATTATAAAGATTTCGATAGGGAATTTCGTTACACGCGTCGAAGAGGTAGGGGAAACACGGGGATCTTTTAAAAAAGAATGTGTCTCGTCAGTGATATTTGTCCCTTTGGAATGTGGGAAAATTAGGCTTTTAGCCGATTCAGCAATTTACAAAGCTTCTCTTGAATTCATTAAGTAAAAAAAGTGGAATTGGATCACGAAATGGAAGAATATTTTAGAATGAAGTTACTACGGGCTAAATTAAGATAGCATATGGATCATGGATGGTGAAAATGTACATCAAAAAGCAATTAAAAAAATTATTAGAATTTTAATAAAAAAAAGTAAGCAATATTTTCGCGTTTTCGTCGATAATTTCTGTAAATATTAGAGCATGAAAATAATTTTTTTTACACATAAAAAAAATACCTCAGGAAATTATAATTCTTTGAAACCCATTTAACTGCCGCACTATTTTATCTCCAATTTTTACAAATTTTTGAAAATATTTATATGTAGAAGTAGCAATAATAATTTTCATTGATGCATTGAAATTCAAAACATCTCCATTTTTAAAATTTAGACTTTTTTTGTCAACTTTTTCTAAAATATTTAATCCATAATTTCTTCCGTTATCTGAAAGCTAATCATTTAAAAAATTTGTTTGCAATTTAATGTTTTTTTTAGCAATATTATAATACCTTTTCACTTTATAATTTATTTTATAAATTTTCTTATGAAATCTCTAATTAAAGATTGCAGAGATTATTTTGCTTGCTATTTATTTTTTTATTAGTATGTTTTTATTAGCACATTTTGCATGAGGAATAAGAAAGTGAAGTTACTTCACATCCAAAGACAAATTGCAATTTAATGCTAAAGGACGAGTATAGTTACATTTTCGTAGGTATCTGAATTTGACTCTAGAACTGAGATTTCCATATATCCAGTGAATAATACACTACAGAATTAATAAAAGCTTTCTTCAAAAATCAAATAAGAACGTTGAGAGAATTTCTTTTATTTCCTTGGTCTTTTTTGCTATAACTAAAGCAAAATACAAAGTTATTACTGTATAAAATCCAACGCTTGCATGGCATGTGTTTGTTGGAATGTTATGGAATAAAAATGTAATAAAATATAATGATGTTATCCTTACAGCTAACCGTTGTTATATCCTTATTACTCATATATACATTTCGACGTGCTATAGTGCTTATAAAAATGCTAAGCAATCATCAGAATATTGATTTAACACTGTATTAAAGTTTTTTATCTCTACAAATAATAAAGATGTATGTATCGTGAGTGTGTTTGGCGGTTTGCAATCAAATTTGACCCACAAACATCAAATTTGGTGTCCACACTCTCACACACACTATTAACTTTTAATTATAATTTTAATTAATTAAAAATTAAACTGAATTTTGAAGTTTTCCGTGATTGCTTCAGAAAATATTTATGCACAATAATAAATTTTACACTGCTTCAAAAATTTTTAAAATATTTTCTTTTAAACGATATATATCAATTTAAAAATTATGCCAATTTTTCCAGAGTTTTGATAATTTAATTTTTTTATACTTAATTTCCAGTATATATTACTTTATTGCTCCGAAATTTAAACCGCTTTCATTGTTTCATGAAATATTTGATAGCGTGAGTTTCTTTCATACAAAAAAATAATTCTATTTAGCATTTTCGTAATTTACATAGCAAATAAAAAAGTGTATTAAAATTCCGTAAAATTTATAAGACAGATGAATTACTCATTTAAGTTTTTAATAACACTATGATGTCTTCGGAATGGCCTCTATTAAAAAGATTCAAGTACTCAATGAAAAGAGTGTATTTAAGACAATTAAAATAACTCGGCTTTAATGTCTGGAAATTTCATGGTATCATAGATATGAACTAACAATTAAACGATTTAATTGAAATTAAATCTAGGCAATATTCCCAGCGAATGAGTTGGTAGCCAAGGGCGACTAGCTAGAATTTATAGAAAATCATAATTATGAAAATTATTCAAAAACATATATTATTAGATTAGATTGTAGAAAATATTTTTCCTTACAGTTTCCTTATAATTCAGTTACAATATTAGTACGAAATCCAGACTAAAATACTTGCAGAGTTTTGACATTAAAATCACCTCTGTTGAAGAATTTTTCTCCTAAAATATACGTGATATCTGTTCTAAAATCTTTCCCCCTTTCGCTTGAGCAAACCTTCTCACTCAATGCAAAACCCTGCTTCCAAATCACATTACGTTTCCTCTGTCCTCTAAATGCTGCAGAGAAAAACCATTTTCATCACTTCCAGAACGGTGCCTGTCCTCCATTTACTCTCGCAATCGGTCCTCTGATCTGATAATTACAATGGCGTCTTCTCTGTTAATTGGCGTCACGCCAGAGGCAGCGCATTAGCTATGAAAATGACTTCCATGCGTTTACTCACGGGGAAATGTTCCACTGCTTTTTATTCAATTGTACGACATGATAAGAGATGGTTTGCGATGTAGTTAACAAGAAATTCTGTAACGAGAATAGTTACTTTGCTTTTGTCTTCTTTTGCGGACAAGTATTTAGTGTCCTTGAGCACATTTTGAATTTAAAAGCTTTTTATTTGTGTGTATAATGATTAATGAGTTTTTAATAGCTAGAAAGCCGTTAAATAAAAAAGCAATTAAATAGAAAGACGAAGTTTTTCTATCGATTTCATTTGAATACACCATTTGGTTTTGAGAGGAAAAACAAATTTGCATTTCCATGAGAAGAAAATTTTTTCTTTTTTTCTCAGCATGTGAATATTTTGAGTCTTAGGAGGAAAAAAAAAAAAACCCGAACGAATTCATTAAAGTTTGGGAAAGAATAAAAAATACAAAACATAAACAAATGGAAAAGAAAAATAGATAGAAAATCCCTTTTAAAAATGCTGCGTGGATTAGTTGAAAGATTATAAAAGAAGAAAAAAATAACTCTCTTTTATCGGGAGAGGAAAAGAGATGGAATTGAATTAAAGAAAGCTTAAATGATCCTTGAGTTCAATGCAATTTCAAATACTTGAAAATGAACCAATGATTTCCTGCTATACGCTTATCGCATGACCTTGACCACATATGAAGGTTGAACTTTTTTTACAATGGTAGAAGGCACTTGTACGATTGTTTAATCTGAGCTAGTTGAACATAAGAAACATCGAATCAAAGTAAGATGTAGATACTTTGCTCGTGGTTCAGTTACCAATATCTAAACCGTTAGAAATAAGCATATACAATCTTTCGAAAAAAATTACTTGGGAATTTTTTTGAATCGATCAATGTATCGCCGAAAAATCTACAGATTCTAAATTTTTATACTGTTTCCCAAACGGAAGAATCATAAATCATATCTAGTAACATTTCTTAGATACCCTAACTTTTTAAGTAAAAATTTAAAAAAAAAAAAGCTTTTCTAAGACCAAAATTAACGAAGTTACTTATTACCCTCCGTGTGACGATTTCAGACGAGGAAGATTCACCAATCAATACATGGCATTTCCTTAAAGTGGTACTTGATTGGTTTAAAATAATGAGATTCTAAGCTTCATAACTCGGTTAAGTTTAGTCGCAAAAACATGGAAATTCCTTTGTTCGAAATGATAGAAAATATTTTATTAAATATAATTAATATGAAGCGCGATAACAATTTGTGTTTATAATTTTTCAACAGTTTATTTAATGATTAAAATTACATAAAAAAATAATTCTTTGTTTCACTTAGTACATTTTTCTGAATGAAATTATATTCCGACCTCTAACAGTTTTGAAATTAGCAATTGGGCCACGAATAGAGTGAATACTTTTTATATTCAGTATTACTCAGGATGGATATTCGGTTAATTTTGAAAATCAAAAACAATTTTTTTCGTTGAAAAAAAATTGAAATGAAAACTAATATCAACGGGGTCTCTCTCTCCTTTACAACATACAATGTAGCACGTTTCGTGTTTAATTTCATTACATTAATCGAGGATAATCATATATGCCCTTTTGTCGTTCTCTAATTAATAATAAATTATTAACAAGGGAATAAAAATTATTAATAGTAGAAATTTGATAAGGTTAATTTTATATTTTATCTTATCTCTTAGATAAGATGATATTTTAAATACACTTTTGGGATAAAGGAATTTCAACGATTTAGAAATATCTTCCTTGGCTCATTTCTAAGTCGGGAAGCCAGTGCTGTGATATACAAAATCTGCCAAAAAAGGCATCAAGCTTTAAAAATAAATAAATTATTGCATTTTTTAGGTCTTTTCATCCTTCAAAATATTATTCTCTTTTGTTTATAAATCGTTTGCAGCATGTTCTCTACTATTGGAATAGTCCTTAAGAATAGATTTTTCAGATAAGTGGATAGATCTCGCCAGAAATTTTACTTCTATTATTTCAAACCGTCAATTTTTCAAGTTGTAGAGTGGATTCAAGGGGCCATAGCTTACTAGATTTGACCCTTAGGTTCAAATCTGGTAAGTATGGCATATTTAAAAATATTTTTGTTCGCATCTGAATGATCCAGATATCTCTGACTATTTATGACGCGATCTATGTTTTATTTGTCCATCAAAAATAAGGTAAAAAGTTTTTTCTTATGCCTTGGGTCTGTAGAATAATCAGTTAAAATTCTGAGAAATGAGTTTTGAAAAGGCCTAATTTTGCAACAATCTCCTAAAAATTTAAACTATCAGTTTCACGAAATATTTTCTCTTATCTGAAGATACTTTATTAATGTAGAAAAGCACTCAGTTTTCGGTGGATGTTCTACTCGGTTTGAAACATCGATATCCGTCATAGTATTGGGACTTTCTAGTTTCGTTGTTTTCACAGCTACACACATGAGTTTTATATAAATTTAAACGAGGCGCAGAAAATAACAGTTTTAATTATACATATCAAAATAGTAACAGCAGAAAAGTTTTTTTTTTAAATTTAAAAAATCATTTTTTTTTGTATTAGTGAAAACCTAGAACAAATGACGTCCAACCTAAATTTGAAAGCATTTATTGTTTCATTCATTTTCTGTTGATTTTAATCAGAAAGTGAGAAATTGTATTTTTTTTTGTGTGTGAAAATGAGAAGATGCAAATAATTAAAATTGATTGAACAAGGTAAGATCCTTAATTTCAAAGAATGTTCGGGAAAGAGCTACATTATTAAGCCAATCTAAAACTGTGGTGAAAAACATTATTTTAAAGTGATAATTATGCTAAGTCGAAGAGCGCAGGCTATCCGCCTGTATATACTCCTCGTCGAATGAAAGCCATTGTTAATCGAGCAAATTCATAAAAAGCTTTCTTTATCACGAATTGTGACTGATTTGAATCTTTCATGCACCAGCTGAACTGAGTATACTACTCTATCAAAATATCCACACGGAGAATTTGGTAAAATGAATCGCCAATTACCTTTAAGAGATATGAAATGGAGCAATTAGAGTTCCTAAAGAAACATTGGGGATAAATGGCATGCTTTTGCTGATAAATGGTACAATTTTGTTTTTCTTTCAGTTTAAAGATATTAATTTCGACGGATCAGATGAGTTAAGTTGTAATTGGTATGATATCCAACGTGAACTATTCAGTTTCTCAACGCAACAATATGATGGGGGAAATATCCATGATGATTTGGGTCGTTTTCGCTGCGAATAGAACGACACTATTTTTTTATTTGAAAGTAAAAACTAATCCAAAAGACTACAAGACATCTTTGAGGAAAGTTACTGCCTGATAATATCTCAAGAGTACATATTTTCCAGAAGCATAGTGCATCCATACACAATTCAAGCTCTGCAAAATTCTGGTTTCAAGCTGATAATGTTCAATCTCTTAAGCGGCCACTAAGTCCTGACCTGAAACCAATAAAAAATTTGTTGGTGAAGTTTTGGATTTGTGGATTTGATGCATGCGAAAACAATAAAACTTACACCACCCAAGATGAGCTTAAAGTCGACAGTGAAAATAATTGGAGAAACATCTCAAAGGTCACTCTGAAAATACTTTCCAGCACTATGACTTCAAAAATGAGTAAATTAATTAATAAGAAAAGATTTTAGATAAATAGTAGTCTTATGAATAAAATATCATGTGACCTTAATATTTTTTCCAGCTTTCTACATGCATAAATGAAAAAATTTTCGAATGAAAAATAATTTAAATTATCGTATTTTTATACATATATATAAAATTATTATTTCTTGGACTTTGTTTAAATTCACATAAACTATAAATATATTGTTCTAAAGTTATTGAAGATTTTCATTTGTCCTTATCATTTTCCCCAGCACTGTAAGAAATAAGAAATCTAATAATACATCAGAATTTTGAAATCGAAGAATATGCATGTTTTATATTACCTCCCTACTTGAGTAAATAGTTTCATATCTACTGTTTCCATTTGTTCTGAAGTGAAATGCGCTACTCGGAACTTGACAGGTTGGCGTGCAAAAGGAACGTCAATCACATTCTGGGCGGTAAAAAGTGCGCTCTTAAAAGGTTCCTCTTACCTTCATTGCATAAATTAAGAGACTTGCTCCCCAAAGTGGACCGACAACTCTGCAACCTCACTCAAATATTGACATTAAAATGAGCACAAGAATTGCACTACTGCTGTTCTGAAACATTACTTCGTTACAATTAATGGAATCCAGTTCTCTTTATTCAGATTTCTAAAAAGATAAAATAAAGACATTGACAGCGTAGAACGTTTTATCTTTAATCTTCCTGCTTCTGTAAGATTTGGACTTAAACCAACAGCTTCCGGAAATACTTCTTTTTGTTATGGTAATTTAATGAAGAAATTTATATTTCTTATCTCTTTTTTGCGGTTCTCTGGTATGTGATTTGAAAGTGGATCGAGATAAGTAGATTGTTTAATATATCATTTTTTACTAAAGAACATTATTTACAGATTATTTTGGACCATGCCGTTTGTATAAAAATACGTTCATCAAACAATTTATTTGGCATTAAATTTTATTATGATGAAATATTATTTATTGAAAAATTTCAGATATTATATTATAATTTGAATTAAAGAAAATGACATAGATATACAGAAAATAAGTTATTTATACTGCCACAACTCTACGTAATTTGAAAAGCAAATTTCATTTAATGCGTATGAAACTGTTTCACTACTAATTTTAACTTTTCAAAATGAGATAATCAAATGTTATTGAAGCTAAAGAAATCAAAAATTTCAAACCTATTCAAATTCAAACTACGATGAGAAAACATTTTATATCTGTATAATCGGCGAATATTAGATGCTTATCCAAATCAACCAAGGCCTGGATTTTTAAATTCGCTGAAAAATTGGGTAGAGAGCTCACGTGATCAGAAATTGATTTGATTCTGTCATGGGTTTTAACAAAGGGATTTATGGACATTCGATGTTAAGTGTATCTGATATACATAAAAGTCTATTTATACCGTCCAGCCGTAGAACGTGGGAAGAGCTTATTTGATATCATCATCAATATTTACTCCGCCTAGCTAAGCATACGGAGTTTAATATGAATATTGTTACGAGTCTGTAATACTGTTTACCAGCATAGTTGGTTCCATCATCGGAAAGAATGTTTTACAGTCATCTGTATTGGACGGAGTCTGGGTGTCGCGTCGGAGGTCCCGGAGCTTGGCGACCAACTTGGCGACGAATTTGGTGACTTTGGAGCCAAAATAGATTATACCCGAAACATCGAGAATTTTCCCGATCCGTCCAGTAGGAACCGATATACGCCTCGAACGTTCCTGATTGGTTGAGATGCTTCTAGCCCCGCCACCTGAGACCTATAAAAGGAGGCAGCCGCAGCTGCCAGAGTAGTCGTAGTCGGAAGCGACAGAGAAGAGTAGTCGGAATCTACGTTAAAGAACTGGCCTTCCAGAAATTAGCGGAGCAGCGACGGAGTCAAGTTAGTGTTGAAGTAAGCTGTGCGCTATTGTCTGCAGTAGAGTCTGTTGTGTGCTGTTGCCTGCACGTTTAGGCTGAAGATAATTGTGTGCTGTATATAGTTGTCGTCTTTGTGATGTCCTGTGTGTCTTCGTGTAAATAAACGTCGTTGTTTTATTTTCTACTGCCGCCTGCTGATTGAGTGTTCTCCACACCATATAACCTCCACTATACAAACGAACCCCGGGAAATTTCGTAACAATATGAATACAAAATACAAATAATAATCTATAGAAAACACAAAATACGGTGAATATAAAGTAAATACAAATACAATAAACCTCCTTCAAAAAAGACAATGATTTATTTACGTTGTTGGAGAAATCTTATCAGCAGCTTTAAGACATTCTCAAACAGACATTTAGAATCTAGAAGTTCCCGACATTATAAAAATGTTTGGACGGAAGCAACTTCACAGAATTTTCACGCATCCTTGCATGCTGTATAGAAGATATGGCTGCAATTTTCAGCAAATCGTTGTATTTAATGACACCTTGTTGAATTTGGTTATAGACTTAAGACGGTCATTCATAATCACTTCACACATTTGATATTTTCGGCCATATATTTATTAGACTACATTATATTAGACATCCAAGAGCATTTAGTGATAACTCCAACAACAGTAGGTGGATCTCTTATTTAAGTGCCACTCATATCTTCCCCTCTCTACTCAACTCACGTCTTTCATACACTTTCAGTGAGTGCCCATTCCAAATAACTGGCTGAAACGGAAACGGTATGAACAGTAGTTTAATGCCTAAGATCGATATTTGTGAGTATTGTCTGGCAGCTAGTTCCCATGTGTGGGATTCTGAAAATAAAAATCTGAGCACTAGTGGCGATCACGGCCTTTTCTAACGGCTGCAATTTTAGGTTGGGTTGAAGGGGATAGCATATTTATTAGAAAGTAATTGAGAAGATATTTGTTTGAGGGGGAGGCACACTCCCTCTGGTTTAACTCTTTCTAGGGACGTGGGAAGTATGCTTCCCACCAAATTTATCAATATTTGTATGAAATTATGTAGGTTGTCATAAGTTCTGACAAATTTTTTTAGTAAGTCAGAAACTTAGAAGTTTCAGTTCTTTATATCAGATAAAATGATGTGTCTTGATTTGTTACTTAATTATTAATTAACCAGATTAATTAATGAAATTAAATTTATCTAATAAGTTAAATGAATCCCTTTTCTTATTCTAATTTCAAGCCTAAAAATATTTTAACATAATATGATCAGAAAAATATGGCCCTTTAAAGGGTTAAGTAAAAGAAAAAATGATTATTCTGTGGGGAAAAAAACCCCCTTTTGTGTATTTCTACAATATATCAAACACATTACATCTCTGCCTACGGAAATATATTTCATTTTGGTATTTAGTTCTATGAAAGAATTATTATATTTGATTTTTAGCTTCCACAGTATCATTTAAAATTCAGTCTTACTCTTCAGTTTAATTTACATCTGAATACATTTTTGCAGAAATAAAACATTTTGCAGAACAAAATACTAGAAATCTAATATACGAAAACCTACTTCCACAATAACTTCTTTCTAACAGAATAAAAGATATTTTATTCGAGATCTGCGTTAACAATATTATGTTGAAAGAATGAGGCTGAATATGTCCGGCATTTTCGCTTATTTGATACTATCAGAGCTGTAGCTGTAGGCGCATTGGAAGGCATGGAGAATGTTCCGAGCGTATTTAATCTACTGTAGCTGATTATTGGCATTTGTGGTAATACTTTGGATAATAGAGTATCATGTTTAGTAGAATAGTTGGACGGAAAATAGTTCTTGGATCCTAGATAGGAATAGTCCATAGAAGACTTGGAAACAACTCATTATATTATGTAAAACTTTCTTCTGTAAATCATGTGGTCTGCGTGGTAGATAGGAAAATAATAATTTTTATATAATATTATAATTAAGACAAAATTATTATTAGGAAAATAATAATTTAATATTTATAATAATAATTAAGACGAACATAATTTGTTTTGAGATGCAAAGATAATATCCTTGATTTAGTGGTTTTTTTATTCTCATGTAAACTATGTCCCTTGTATAAAATCAAGTAAAATGATTTATAATTAAAATCTCGTTACAGATTTAAATGTTCTCTTACCATCATTCTTTTTTTCTTTTTCCCTTTTTTAAAAATGGGCAATGGATTTTAAAGTAAATTGACCCAGAGCATTTATCAGTTGTCACATGACAGTAAATATTAAGCTGTTTCAGCTTTAATTTTTTTTCTGATTATTTTTGACTAAAGCAAGTTTGGGGGGAATTTTTTTAAATTGTAATTTTATATAACCATAAATGCTACACAAAAAACCTCATTAAAGGAAATTATATCGGAAGTTTCATTTAGTTCATTAATAATCATTGTAGAGTTTCAAATTTTTAATTTAATAAAAAAAATTACGAGGTTTTAATAAATATATAGAATTTTTTATTTTGTCTTTTTATATGGTATCAACTATTCTATTTATGTAGTGTGTAACCATTAATGTAAATAAAAATCCAGACATCAAAATCAATTTTAAAAGCCCTATATTTTTTGTTTATATATTCTAAATGTTTGCTCGTAAACAAAAAAACGATAATGAATAAATAGTCCCTCTTTTTCGTTTACTGGATTTTTTTTATGTGAAAACATTCCCTAAATCAACAGCAGCTATATAAAAATAGAACAAAACAAAATAAGCGTTGGTAAAGCAAACAGCAGAATAATATCAAAGCTTATTTAATTCATCAATTCTAATTTTGGAATTATTCCGTTAAAAATTTAATAATTAATAAAAATTTAATATAATTTGAAATAGTCAATAAAATATGATAATAACAATTTTAAATAATTTCTTAGTTTTTTCATTTTTTTTACTCTGAAGGATTATTAATCCTAATCAGGGAAAGGAAGGAAATGGTCGTCAAAGTTGGCTAATTGTGAATACAGAGATCAAAAAGAAACTTGAAATAAACGAGATAAATGAAAAATTATTCGTTATAATATTATGCGAATGTATAAAGTTTTTTTTTTCTGTTTTTATTGTATCTACTATTAAAACCAATGTTTTACAGTTTATTGATTATGACTATACGTTGTACGAACAAGCGTCCTGGCATAGGGGTAGCGCATATTCCCCTATGTTTATATATTCTAAACGTTTGTCCGTGATCTGGACGTCCCGGGTTCGAGTCCCGGTTTGGGCATGGTTGTTCTTCTGTTGTTCTATCTGTGAGATGTGTGAATGTGCCCTCCTGTAAAAAGGGGTTGTGCAAGCGAATGAGTGATGCGTGAGTGGCAAAGTCGTACTCTTGGCCCTAGTTGGCGCTGCTATAAAAAACAAGAGGCGCTCCCCCACCGGCTTAAAATCGCTGTATTCGTAACAGCGGGCTTGTCCATGGCAAGTGCCATAAGAAAACAAAACAAACAAAACGTTGTACGAACAGAGTACTTTAAACAATAGTGAAATGACTTTTTTATATCTTTTTGTTCTATGTGACTTCACAGGTAGGAATTTCTCATCTTTATGAGTCGGAAATTTGGAGACTGGTGTGCATACTCGTCGTCTGAGTACGGCATAAAATGTCAGTTTCTTTCCTTAATAGAATTCGTTTACTTTAAAAGGAAAATAGTTAAAAAAAGTCAAAATTACCCAAAATAATTTGAAACTCAAATTAAAAGAATTTGCGCAAAACATTTACACAAAAATGATGCGTGCAAACTAATTTTCAGATATTACTTTCTACCAAAAAATGAACAAATAAATATAATTAAAAAATTGATTTAGAATCTTTTTAAAAGTCTTTTGATATTCAAAAAGCTTACTTTTTAATAATAATAATAGTTTGCAAATTGATAAAAATATATAAATTTCCATATCAATATAATTTAATATCAATTTGATACGAAACCTAACTTAATAAGATATTGAACATTTAATTTAAAAGTCGAACACAAATCCACTTGTGATGTATAAGTTATTAATTCAGGAGTCATTAATTCAGGACGAAGAACTTCAACTTACAGCAACATTTTATAGATATTTCAATTATATTACATATTAAATAATCATAATATATAACACATTATTTTAAGGATCATATTCAAAAAATTGGGATTTACGACAAAATTTGATATGCATCTGAAGATATTCTTATTTTAAATAAAAACTATTTTAAAACAGAAATTTATAGAAATCTCAAGAGAAGCAGAGTGTTAAAGTATTTTTATTTATATTTTAATTACTTTTAGTTTTATTTACTCTCGGAATCATTGCTATTATAATCAAATAAAAAGTTCATATTATTATTAGTTATTTGAATTTATATTTTATGCCGTTTAGTTGAATAAGAAATGTGTTTTGATAATATAGGTAATTTATAGAAGTTCAATTTTGCCTTTTTATATTCCTTCTAAATATAAAAATAGATATTATCTATAAAAAAAATCAGAATTTTATTTAAAAAAAGCCTTTTTTTGCAATAGAAATTTTTTAAACTATTAGATTTACTGAAAACTCATTTGCTAAAACTGTATTCTGAAAACATTTTAAGAAAAACAAAATTGAAATATCTTACTTACTCAGTGACTATTGGGTTATCAAACAAAATTTATTTTTAATATTTAACTCAGTTCAAAAACAAATGAAGGCTAATTAAATAACTGTTAGAATGAATAAATAAACACCTTTTCATTTTTAGCAATTTAGCAGAGCAGTCATCTTCTCTATACTGAAAGAACGATTTTGCTATATTTCATACAAATCCCATTTTTATCTTCACGCATGCGTCTAAAGCGAATAAATTGGAATTAACAATAAATTCTTCATCAATATTTAGTTCGATCTTCTCTTTTTAAGCCAATATAAAACCTCTCTTTTATAAAAGCATTTTTTCTAATTAACTCTGTGAATACAGGTAATCAAATACTGAATGAATCAGAGAAACGATGTTTACTATGGATTTTCACGTCAAATATCTTAAACAAAATTTACTAGAAAGAAAGACTATCTTTCTGTCCATTCGAACGCAAGTGAACCCCCATAAATCAAAACCACAAAGAGCTAAATAGATGAAATTCGGTACTTTGTTTTATCATTAGAAATGTAAATGTGGATTTAATTTTTTTATCAAGAGAGTGTTTGTTGGAATCTACATACATCATATACAGTTTACATAAAGCATACTCCGTTTACAGTCAGCATACAAATATTGACATATTTATTGAACTTACAGATAGTGCTTGTGGGGCACTATATGTAAATTGTCTCAGCCCACGTGACACGACCTGTATGAATAAAAATCGTGCACACACTTCGGGGCAAATAATTTTCACCTGGAGCTACCACATTATTTCCTTTCCTAATTGTCATGCTATTTGAAGTATTATTAGTTGTTTTCTAGTCGATAAATTGATCACAAAGGAAACATTTTTAAAATTAAATAATTTTTTAATGAAAAAATTATTGAAATGTAAGGACTTTTCCTTAATAGCTTTGGAGACCACCAAAAAAGTTTTAAATCGTTTTGAAATCCAAAAATAAACTTTTCAATGATATCAGTTTTATTTAAGTACAATTTTTCTTTAATTTCAATATTTTTTCAAAATATGTTTAAGCATATTTTGCAATTAGTTTATATTTCAAAATATGTTTATGTTAGCCAATATTTAAATAAATATTTCTGGGAATTTTTATAATACAATTAAGTTTTAATTTCGAAAATGATAAAAAAAATTAACGAATCAATCCTAAAATACTATCATGCTATTTATTTTGTACTACAGCTTCGCTTTACACCATTTGTTTATATTTATTTTAAATTATGAACTTCGAAATCTTTTTCTTACTAGATCATTTTTATTTATGACCAAAAATTAGCTATTTTCAACAAAATATAGATGAAAACTAAATTTTTTCAATAAAATATAGATGAAAACTAGCTATGTTTCAATAAAATATAGATGAATACTAACTTTTTCCAATAAAATATAGATGAATACTAACTATTTTCAATAAACTATAGACGAAAACTAGCTATTTTCAATAAATCATAGATGAAAACTAAATTTTTTCAATAAAATTGGATGAAAACTAGCTATGTTTCAATAAAATATAGATGAAAACTAACTTTTTCCAATAAAATATAGTTGAAAACTGGCTTTTCTCTATAAAAGTATAAATGAGAACCAGCTATTTTCAATAAAATATAGATACAAATTAGCTATTTTTAATAAAATGTAGATGAAAACTAACTTTTTGCAATAAAATATAGAAGAAAATTAGCTATTTTTCTATAAAATAGTGATGAAAACTAACTTTTTCCAATAAAATATCGATGAAAACTAGCCATTTTTTCAATAAAATACAGATGAAAACTTGCTATTTTCAATAAAATATAGATGAAAAATGACACTACACTTTGTCGTTTTTTTTAAAAAAAATAGAGTTGATCGTTTTTCACCAAAGTGGGATTTTTTTTTCTTAAGCTGGTACAAGCTTCCATTTTCATTTAATCCTTTGCATCTTTCAGGCTGTCAAAATTTTCATCTCTTAAATTTACTTCTTCATTTCTTATTCCGACATGCATTAATCCAGTGGAATATTTTTTTCCCAACAAAACGTACCGAAGAACAAAAGTAAGTAAGTCAGAAAAGGTGGAAGAAAGAAATCCTAGACGAATTTCCAAGAAATGCATAGTTCAAAGAGCATGAAAATTGAAAAAAAGGAATAGGAGTTCTTTTCTTTTCCTTAAAATATATATATATACATAAAACCGTGGTATTTTTTGGTAAAAAAATCTCAAGCAGAAAAGAATGTGGGCTGTTTGCGTTTGTGAGAAAATTATAAAGGAGAGTCTATCAAAAATACTTCTTTTTTTGATGCTTGAAGTGATGTTTCGATCACGCCAACCGATTGGGGCAGTTGTTAATTCTGCATGCGAGAAATTCCTTCTTGGAAAAGCTTATTTTCTTCCAGACTGCTGCTATTATTCGGCAGGATAAATCTCAGCAAGTAAAGATAGGGAAATAAGTTTTATCTATGGAAGTGCTGTAGAAAAATAGAAGGTTATGTTTCTTATGTGCGTGTTTGAAATGAAATTATTCAGAAATCTTTTATGTTTAGCTACTTAAATTTTGTTGTTGCGGAAAGCATTGGTTATATAATGCAGATTTTCATAAGTTTTTTTTCCCACATATGAATATATATATGAGATAAATTCTTGGACACTTGATATTATCTATATATATTAAACATGCGACAAGCATGGTATAAAAACAATTTAACCGTTTGCTTTTCGAAAAATCATAAGATCTACCAGCGGAGGACGTGACGGTCCGCGGTGGCCTAATTGTAAGGTCTCGGCTTCGGAACCAGAGGGTTTCAGGTTAAAGACCCGATTCTATCGAAGAACCGCTATGTAAGCGGGTCAGTTGCACGTTAATTCATCTGGGCCAAGCGTTCTCCCACTGGTGTGGTGTGGAAATTGGGAGATGAGATGCTAGCTCAGGTGTCACCCTCGTAATCTGACAGCGGTTCAAAATTACGAGGTCCGTCCCAAAATAGCCCTAGAGTTGCTTTAAAACAGGACGCTAATAACTAATGTAAGGATTCCTTTTAGCGCTCAGGAAGTTCAAAAATATTTAAAGATTTGTTACAATTGCTAAAATTTAACATGAGAGCTTATGCTATTATTCAGATTTTATAATAATCATTGTGTAATAAGAATACGAAACCGATATATCTTTCAGAATGACTTGTTATTCTGAAAGAGTAATGACATATGAGTGCAAAAGGCTGATATAAGTTTTTATAAGATACAACTTTATTTTTGTGTAAATTTAATGAATTTTTAAAAATATTTTTAGACCGATTTAGATTTTAGAAATATTTATCATATTAGAAGAATTTTTCCCAACAATGATCCTCCTTTTTTTTTCTTTTTTTTTTTTTAGTTGCTGCATTACGTTGCTGCGATATTAAAAGCGTTTTTTATGTTCAAATTATCGTTTAAATACAATTTGAAATTAATTTTAATATGAATATGAAGATTGAAAAATAAGATCTAAGGCTTTATTACTTTTTACCGTTATTATTTCAAACTATAAGTTCGAGGCTGAATTTGATATTTATTAGTGTAAGATTCATGTTTGGTTATACTGTGCCAAGCATAAGGTTCAATTTAAGAGAAGATTTTAAAAAAAATCCATTTATTAATATATAAAAGTAAACCAACCGAGAACAAAAACATCCGAAATATGATAAAGCAACAATAAACAAATAAAACTGTAATAATTCAAAATTTAAAACAAAACGAAAAAATAATGATTCTAAAACAGAAGAAAAGTGCGAAAACATTGCTACAATACTGTTTCAAAATAATTAACACAAACAGAAAACAAAGTTAAAAAGTGTTAAATTTAAGAACAAAAACGAATAGCTTATATAATTGTAAACATGATTTTGCAAATGTATTACCGTAAAGAACAAACTTTTGGAAGGAACTTCAATTTATTTTACCACAGAAGATATAATTTGTAAAGAAACGAAGGGCGGAACTCTTCAGCTCGCACCAAAACCTAAAAACAAAATGACAAAAATTTTTCCTTTAGTGAATTTAGTACGAGATTCTGATAGCGATTTCTTTGACACTTGTCAATTTAGGAAAGGGAATTTTAAGTACCTTTGAAATGAATGCGTAGGTGTGAGAGATTTTTACAATTTTGCTTGTGATATACGATTTTCCGATTCAGTAATATTTTAGAGCGCATGTTAGAAATAATTAAATAAAAAAAAATCAGAAAAAAGAGGACATTTTAGGATGAAGCAACATGGGTTAATCTAAGATAAAAGGAGATTAATTAGGATCTAAATTAAATTAAGAGATATCATTACTTATATATCTCTGTGGTGTTCTTAACCCATTCAGGTGGATTCATTTAAGAAAGATGACTGAAAAAAATTAAGATTTATACTAAAAATCAACGCGACATATAAGGCAGACATATTGGATTCGAGTACCCTTAAAAATATTTTTTTTCACCCCAGATGTAGGTACAATTAGAGTGGAAGAAAAACAAACATCCGAGTGGAAAGATTCATGATGTATAACAAAGAGGATTATTACTATATAGACAAAAATATTTAGTTAAATATATATTTTTGTAAAATTTTTATGAAGTTTTTTGCATTATGTCAGCTTTTTCAATTTTTGTTGTGTTCATTTTAATTGGAAAAGCCAACATATGCACTCGATACTCGAATGATTTCATGACAGCTACTTGAAACTGAGATTCATAAGTTAACCCTTTGCTCTC
The DNA here is from genome assembly GCF_947563725.1 of Argiope bruennichi. Classification (NCBI taxonomy): domain Eukaryota; kingdom Metazoa; phylum Arthropoda; class Arachnida; order Araneae; family Araneidae; genus Argiope; species Argiope bruennichi. The sequence goes on from NC_079154.1 coordinate 68,517,106, forward strand.
GTAAAAGTAATTCGATGCATATTTATTCACTTAAGACAAGGAATTGTTTATTGTTCCGAAAACAATTATATATATATAATTGCTTTCATTTACATTTTCCATAATTATTTTCAACATTTCTTAACATTTTACAGGTATTTTTAACAATTAAAATAAACAAATAAAACATCAAAAAGATGCGCCGTCTTGATTGGTGAGTGAGAGTCATCACCCTAGTGCAAAGGGTTAATTCTCTATATACCGAATTTTTTTAAATCGCTATTTACTCGCAACGATTGCAAACAAATGCTTTAATACTTTTGAAATACAATGAACTGTTATTCATATGCTACTTTGAAAATAACATTGTATAATAAAATGCTGTAATAACAAAACATGAAAACACTAATCCACTATCGGAATATAACCGAAAAAAGAATTTTAATCCCTGGAAATGACAGGATAGATCCTTGAAGGCTTAAAAAACTCTTACTTAAAAAAAAGACATCATGATCAAGTTACAAACGTCATTGTGCTTGTCATCGTAGTGCATGCACTCTTTCATGCTGAAGTATAATATCGCATCTCTTTTCCTTCTGTAAGATGTGCATTAAGATTTAAATTACTGTTACGGAATGACCGTGTATCAAGCGACAATACAAGATGATTTCATCGTTTATATAATTTTTAAAATTTTCTCTTTGCTCTTTATTATCTACGATGATTTATGTTTGCATAAAGCTGCTGTGACCTATTGATAAGGTCTGGTTTCGAAACAGGGGAGTTTCAGCTTCGAAATACGAATCTACCGAGGAACGGCCGTATATAAAAGAGTCAGATGCACGCCAAACTCATCGGGCTGAACTGGAAAGGAGATACGGTTTAGAGCTACTGTTACACATGCCATCAGAAAGGAGGTACGGTTACCCCTGCCATCAGACCAAGGCTCAAAATTATGAGACCGTTTTCCACCTAGTCTTAGTAATATTACGAAATAGAAAGTAAATATAATTTAACTTTTTTTTTTATGCTTTTGTTTTTTTCCTAGAATTTTTTTTCTTAAAATTCAGAGAATTTATAATTTTTTTATATAATCGGGCAGCTCCAATTTTTTATATTTGTACAAAATATTTTTTCTTTTCTTTATTTTTATATCATATGATACATTTGTTTCCATTTCAATAAGGTCTACAAACATCACCAAATCGGATAGAATTTGCAGTTCTGCAGACTGAGATAATGATTTTATGAAGCACTTTTTATATACCAAATATATATATTATTATTTATTGCATACACATTACTATATATTTATTGCAATCCATTTAGGTGTTTTTCTTATTCGTAATACTACCAACGTTTTGCAATCCTTTTAACTCTCAACCAAACGTGAAATTTATTTTAAATTCAACAATTACATAAACTGAGGAATGAGAAAGAAGCAAGACATTTTTAAAGAAAAGAAAGAAACGTTTTAGGACAATCCATAAGAATGCAACAAAAATTTAATGCATGTTGATATCATACGTCTAATTTTAAGTAACAATAATATTTAATACTAAGGAGGTAAAAGAATGTATATATAATAAAGAACACATATAAAACCATTTTCAACCAAGCAATAAGAAGATACAGTGATTTTAACCTTTTCATTTAACTGAGAATCAAATTTCCTAAATGTAATACTGAACAGTTTAGAAACTCTTAAATGATATCTAACTCAAAAAAAAAATGTTGCAGAGTACCATAAAGTCTTTCCCTTCATAAATCCACCTTTTAAATCCATCATTAGTTATAATTTGCAGCATTTTGAGCATTAAAATGAGCCTTTACTCACGTACGTGAATAACGATGCATTTAATTACTTTCCGCTCAGGGCTAATTTTCTGGAACGAAGCATTTCACCTCCCTTATGCTCATCTTTTAATTCACCTTTTAAATCTTTTTAATTATGTACTTAATGTTGCGCGGATGTAAACTTATCAATGGTAGTAATGCTGTTCTCCAGATCTTTTATTTTCCATTTAAGTTAGATATTGCTCCCTCTCGATGGATTCAATTTAAAGGGTGTCCGCTCATATCGTGGACGTAATTTCCAATTTGATAAAAATAGACATGTACTTCTAATTGGGAAAAAAGCTTTAAACAATAAAAGAATTATGTTTTATATTATTTGAGTCAATAACCTGTAATTATAAAAAATAGTTACAAATTTTAAATTTTTATACGGTCTCTCAGTTCTATTTGCCATATTTAGCGAAAAGTTGTACATATGATTAAGAAAAACTTCATCCTTTTATGATTAACACTGACTGTGTTCAGGAGTTTTTTTTTCCTAAATAGAGATCGTATACAAATTAAGGGAATAATTAAAAAAAAAAGTAACATAATTTTGCATAATTTAAATGTGCAAGCATTCCCTTAAGATCAATTTTAAGGCCCCGAATTTAGCTGTAAAATTCGACTAAAATAGTAATTTTTAACATTTCCTAATTCGATCCGTTTTAATCGAAGAGGAATGGCTTTTTTTAATGTGACAGTGTCAAAAATATTTCACTAAATAGGAATTATAGGATATTGGGACTATATAAAAAGTTAAATTTCGTAATTTTTTGAGAAATATGTTTATTAACTCAAAAAATATATAATATAATTCTTCCTATCATTTAAAGGGTAGTATATATATATATATATATATATATATATATATATATATATATATATATATATATATATATATATATATATATATATATATATATATATATATATATATATATATATATATATATATATATTTCCCTAGCGTTTTAGAAATTAGCTGTTGAACCCCATTAAGATTAGATATACTGAATGATAGCGTTTCATAAAAAGTATTTGGAATTAAAAAAATCGCTTTTCGCTATAGGAAACGATTAAATTTAAAATTTTAGTATTTAGGTAATAAATTACAATGAAAAATAAACGAAGATGAATAAATATCGAATTTATTTCTTTAAACTGATATATAATTCAATTTCAAAATATTTTTAAATATCATAAATACTAAAGGATGGTATTAAAAATATCGCATTGATGCAGAAAATAGTTTCTTATTTTATACAGAAAAGAAGAAATTAATCATAAAAAGAAATTTGATAATTTTGAATACATTTATTATCAGAAAAGCGATATCTCTCACAAGCATGATAAAAATGCGGCATAGAATCAATGAATCATTTGTGACATTCATCTAATATAAATCAGACTCTTTAAGATGCATTTGTTCTCAAATCTTACGTTATACTTTAGCTGAAAAGATATCCTACGATAAAATTAAGTATGCTTAATTTTATGTATAAGAAACTCTGTGAATAAAATTAGCCGTGTTTAATATTATGTATTAAATTTTGTTAGAATAAACATTGATATTACTTATAAAGCACAATTTTACATTAAATAAATCATACGTACTTGGAAACTGTACCTGATTAAAGTTAAATAAATATTAAAAAAATTGAGATATGTTAGCAAAATTTTTATATCCTTAAAGAAAATAGTTTAACCGTAAGAAAACTTTCAAGCATTTGCATATTAGGAAAAAATTAAGGTGTATGTACACACTTCAAACTTCAAAAATCGTACAAAATATCGAATATTTTTTTATTGCTTAATAATGTTCTCTGATCCTTTAGCTTTCAAACGATACCAAGATGTTGTCAATATTCATAATATTTCTCGAATTATAATTATTTTTCTTGAGTTGCTTTCATTAAAAACTCTAGTTACGGTGTTTTTAAAACTAATTTTATGAAGAATGATATTTTCCCACTCTGTTGCTTCATTCAAACAATCATAACTCAACAAGAAATTAACCAAATACAGTTATTTATATATCAAAATAATATGTATGAAATAGCGGGTGTTTTGTGCCTCAATCAAAGTTATATTTATAGAAATAAATTTTTAATAGCTGTTTAAAAGTTAAAATGACAAAAAAAAATCTCGCTTTTTCTATTCATCGTTGATGAAAAAATTATTTAAAAAAAACTATACATTTTTATAACTTGTTTGAGGCAGACAACATGAAGACTAATATTAGGCATAATTCCCATCTAGAATTGTGTGCCTGTACAAATTAGAATTTGAGATATCATGTTTCAAAAAATAGGCTAATTAGCTCATTAAATATTATTTAATTAATTAATAATTAGTGTAATATGGTTTTTTCTCACTGAAATGAGTTTAAACATATATTAATAACCTACTGTGAAAAAACTGGATTTTTAAAGTTAAAATTTTAAAAAAAACTTCAAGTGTGTACGTACACCTTAACACATTCCGGAATCGGGAAATCTTTTTTAATTACTGAATTGATTACAGAGTAATCATATGAAATAAAAATGCATATTTTCTTTATTTGATGTGTGTTAAAATATTTATAACGCACAATTTGTGGGTGGAAAATGTTTCAATATTTTATTATGATCCTATTTCTTCCATGAAATTATATATTTGCAGTATATGAAAGCTTTATTTATATTTAAAAATAAAAAGGGAAATATAAATATCGCTTTCATTGGCATTTTACATAGAATTAAACTATTGTATGCTAGCTAGTGTTGTAACGATAATAGAAAAAAAAAACATTTTCAAATACTGTTCATGTCAAACTAGAAAAGCAATATTTGTTTTATCCTAGATCGTACGTCAACCTAATTCTTTGAATGGATGAAGATTTTGCTGTTTATTGACTATCGCTTAAAAGTTTATTTATTACATCCAAAAATAATTTTAATGTATTTAAAAATTTCTTTAGAAGTCATTGGTTTTAGAAATTTTAAATTAACTTTTGCATTATACTAATCAAAATTTTTGAATGAATGGAAAAAATACACTGTTAAGCAATTTATTTAAGAACTTTCACAATTTGCTTATTACACTGGAACTAATTTTAATACATTTCAAGTGTAGCTTTAACGTTAAAAAAAGTTCTATAACATGAAACAACATTTGGCGTGTACTAACCTACATTTCGATTGAATGGGGACTTCACACTCTCTTGCATTTTTATTGACAAATTTTTATAATTTGTTTATTGTTTCAAAAAGTATTTTAATATATTAAAACTTGTTTCAACTTTTTTTCATAATCTCAATAAATGTTTGAGATTATGAACAAACATTTATTGCATATTTACGAACTTTAGTATTTTTTTTATTTTTATTTATTTATTTTTTGTATCAAAACATAATTTCAGACATTTAAAAATTACTTCAACAGTAAAATGTTTTTGAGATTATGAATCATTTCAACTCTTTTCCTTAAAGTCATAAGAAAAATTGTAACGCTTACAAAATTATAAATTGTAAGATATAAATTTCTTTTGTTGTATAATTTAGGCAATCCAGTTTATGTTTCAAATCGCAATACATAAAAAATAAAATTGCACGAACTTTAATTTACAATCGAATGAATGAAAGAAATCACATAACCAAGCATCTTGCCCATTCTCAAAACAATTTAAATAATTCAATAACGGAAAAACTTGAAGAACAACAATAATAGAAGAAATGCTATATTAATTAATCTATAACCGAAGTAAATAAACATATATCCACGGAAATCGGCAATATCACAAATCAATATACTTATCTATAACCAAAAAAGGCATGTATTCATCCATTCAAATCAATAACTTCCAAATATAAAAAACTTCTATAAGATTTCATTTACTGCTAAAACAACTTTACAGCCGTCCACTCAAATCCGTATCTTTACAACTTTAAAACTTTTATATGAACTTATTAAAATAAACAAATATCCAATCATTAAAACCATTATCATAAAAAAAAATAGAAATTTCAATCTCATGAGTCACTGACAAAAAAATTCAACCCACAGACTCCCTGCTGTTGGGTAATCCCACAACTGAATCATCGCAATGATTCAATTCATATGAATAGCTACCAATTTTAACCTCGTGCACCGGCCTCACAGTCCAGTTCAACAAAACGAAACAACTAAAAGCTTCTTTACTCACCACTGGTAGTTTGCAAGACAAGCCAGCCAGTCGGCTCCAAGTGGGACATGGAGACAAACAAAGTTGATAGCACGCTTGCGATTCTCCACACGAGTTCAGTGTTTCAAATGGGAATCCAAATGCGCCCGCATGTGCCAGAGCTCTCTACTTTTCTAAACATGCGAGCGAGAAGTGGAGAGCGGATCGATACTTGGATTTTCGAGGCGTCTAGCGCCACCCCTGCTGGTCACGGGAAGAGGGTTTTCGAGAGGGTGTCTGGCGTTGCCTACCAAATGGTAAATGATTGTCGAAGCTCCCTCTGTGGTCTCCTCCCCTCGTAAAGGGGCTCATGGGAGAGGGAGGACTTCATCCTTCACTATTTTCTTTTATGTGCTGATACGAATGTAAGAGGCATGTTTTTGGAGAATTGCTGCGAAACTCTAGATGCTGCTGAAGCAGAAGCCAAAAAGTTTCTTTTTTTGTTTTTTTTTTGTTTTAGTTTTTGATTTCTTTTCTTTCGAGCATGGTGCGATATGGAGCGAGATGATGATGCCCCTTTGGTGCTTGAGGCACTAAAAATAGCTCGGAGGGAAAAGTTATGTCGAAAAAAAAAAGCAATTTTTCTTGGAAAATTAGAAAGCATAACCTTTGATTTCCGTTGAGTTTCTGCTATTTGAATGGAGCAAATGGCATTGAAAAAAATCACAAAAAAATCTACTTTGGAGGAAAAATGGTTTCTAGATGTTTAAAGAGAAGATCAACTATCATTTAAATATATTTATTCTAAAAACCGATTTCCTGATCTGTTCTCGAATGATTAGTTGGGAGATCATTAAAAATATATATCCATTGAATGCAGTTATAGAAAAGTTAACTGATTTGTATTACATTTATAAGCATATTTTAAAAGATTTTTTTAATTTACGTTAAAATTTTTTAATAAATATTTATAAACCTGTAACATATAGAAAAGTCACTTTTTTTCTTTTTGGTATCATATCCAATGAAAAAGTATTATAATAGTAAAAAATTTATCTTTAGATCCGAAGAATTTTCTCGTTTCAGAACTTTCTGAATTCAATCCAATAATTCTTTAAATATATGTCTGTCTGTCTGGGAAATTACTATTCAAATTTAATTATTATTCAAATTTAATTATTATTCAAATTTAATTATTATTCAAATTTAATTATTATTCAAATTTAATTATTCAATATTATTCAAAGTTTGACGAATGAAATTTTGCATGCTCTGTCTATCTGTGAAATTATAATTCAAATTTGATATAAATTAGATTAATGAAAATTTTTTTCTTGATTGCTTTTTATCCAAATTGTACTATTCTCGCCAACTTTGTATAAAATATGCTGATAAAAAGCTTGTCTGTCCATTTCCTTATACATAAAACCATGGTCATTCGATTAAATTAAATATTTGATTTTGTAATTAAAATTGTAAATCTGTATGTAATTTTAGATTTATTCTCTTAATATAATGGCTTCGTGGAATTATTCATATGTATATGATTCCGATAAATCATAAATGAAACAAAACAGACAATATATGATTGAATATGGTCATTAAAATTGTTAAGATGTTTCTAATTTTGAAAAATTTGTCTGTGGAGGAACTGTCTGTTGTCTATCTGGCAGTAGGCACATAAACACAAAAATTGAAAAGAACAATAAGCAAAATATATGAAATTTGATATGTGATAATACTTGTAACTATAAAATACTTGAGAAAGAGATACTGTAGCTGTTGTCTTAAAGTTCGAGAAATTAAATATTATTTTCTATTTATTAGTTAAGACTAATTTTTATTCACTAGTAAAATTAGAGTAAGTCTAATGTAAGCTGTATCGATATATTTTTATTCATGAAATAATTTGCCCATTTCCATTAATAATTGTCTTTTCTTAATTTTTTTCATTCTAATAACTTCATAAAAAAATTTTCCTTTTTTCTTTTCATGAGTTAGATCATAAGTAATTGCACCAATATGTTGAAAGATTTTCTTTCTTGGAGAAAATTAAGACAATATATAAAACTACAAAAATTCATTTAGAATATCCAAAATTTTGCCTTATTAATTGGTATTTGTACGAAGAAATTACGAAAGTGTTTTTATTCCACATTCTATCAGAAAACTTCTTTTTATACTATATTTATTATATTTTATAGAATTAAAACTTTCACCCAAAGAATAAATTTTTAAAGTCTTCAAGGTTTCTTATTCTTGCCAAAAAAGATTCGAAATTTTGCCGTAAATCATTCGATAAACGCTACATACATCAAATGAAATTCAGTAAAAATGCTATCAAAAAGAAAAGAAAAAATGCACGAGAAAAAGAAAAAAATAACGGATGTGTCGTCACTTAAAAAGAAAAACTTTATACTTAAAATAACAACAAATACATCTATGTAAATTCCAGAATAATATTCGTGGCAAATTCCGAACAATGACGAATAAAACAAAAAAGTTTAAAGAACACAAAACGAGTTGAATTACATAAACGAAAATAAGTCATATATTTTCATGATGGGAAGTAAATGTCTGTTTTGACTTTGCTTGTCTGCAAAGTTTTTTTTTAAAAAAAGGAAGTCGTATGTAAAGAAATAGATTTTTCTCAATCTGCACTGTCCTAAACAATGTCTGTGCCAAAATTCTTGATGATACCATTGAAAGAAAGAATTATATGAATGGTGCTTTCAACAGAAAAAGAGAGCAAATAATAAGAAAAGATATTCAAAATTTGTTTTTACATCTGAATGAATGATATGAAACTATGACAGGGCGTAATTTTTTATATACTGAATAGATTGAAAATAGTCTATGTTAGTCTGATCTTAAAGTGTCAGAGACCAATACTCAATTTTTATTCTATGGTGTAACTTCGCTAATTCAAATGTTTTTTAAATTCGAATTTTTCTATGGTTTCTTCCATTTCCCATTAATATAATTTTAAAATACTTTTCATTAATTATATTTATTTTGATTAATTTTAATTTAAATCTAAATATTATAACCTTTTGCATAAATAGTTTTGTTCTTAGTTTAACACATTTGTATTCAATAAAACACTTTTTTTTAAATCTTTTACAAGTTTCGATCTCGTCGATTTAAACTATATTGTTTAGTTTGAAGTTTTATTATAAAAATGTTGAATTAAAAAATTGTTTATAGTATTTTTTTTATAAAAATACTTTTTTATTACCTGAAAATTCTTTGAAATAGAGCATTTTGACTGATTAGCTATGAACAAAGTAGCGAAGTCAAATGACGAAATCGGTCTAGCTGTGGAGGCTAGAGACTGAATCAAAAGTTTTGCGATATTTCTCAAAACTAGAAAATGGAAAGGGTAGGCATTTTGATGATGTACCTAAACATCAAGCTCTTTCAAATGAAATAGGAACTGAAAAATCGGTAGAGCGTTTGTGACTAGGGAACTCTGCTATGGCTTTTGCACATATGTAATGTGCAGCGCAGTTGTGGTTTTGAGATTTATCTTGAAAACAAAGTAGGAATGGGACAGGCGAATACTGATGATTTATCTAGAACTCATAGACTTTTATATTAAACAAGTATTTATGAAAAATTTGTTTTTACATCTGAATGAATGATATGAAACTATGACAGGGCGTAATTTTTTATATACTGAATAGATTGAAAATAGTCTATGTTAGTCTGATCTTAAAGTGTCAGAGACCAATACTCAATTTTTATTCTATGGTGTAACTTCGCTAATTCAAATGTTTTTTAAATTCGAATTTTTCTATGGTTTCTTCCATTTCCCATTAATATAATTTTAAAGTACTTTTCATTAATTATATTTATTTTGATTAATTTTAATTTAAATCTAAATATTATAACCTTTTGCATAAATAGTTTTGTTCTTAGTTTAACACATTTGTATTCAATAAAACACTTTTTTTTTAATCTTTTACAAGTTTCGATCTCGTCGATTTAAACTATATTGTTTAGTTTGAAGTTTTATTATAAAAATGTTGAATTAAAAAATTGTTTATAGTATTTTTTTTATAAAAATACTTTTTTATTACCTGAAAATTCTTTGAAATAGAGCATTTTGACTGATTAGCTATGAACAAAGTAGCGAAGTCAAATGACGAAATCGGTCTAGCTGTGGAGGCTAGAGACTGAATCAAAAGTTTTGCGATATTTCTCAAAACTAGAAAATGGAAAGGGTAGGCATTTTGATGATGTACCTAAACATCAAGCTCTTTCAAATGAAATAGGAACTGAAAAATCGGTAGAGCGTTTGTGACTAGGGAACTCTGCTATGGCTTTTGCTCATATGTAATGTGCAGCGCAGTTGTGGTTTTGAGATTTATCTTGAAAACAAAGTAGGAATGGGACAGGCGAATACTGATGATTTATCTTGAAAACAAAGTAGGAATGGGACAGGCGAATACTGATGATTTATCTAGAACTCATAGACTTTTATATTAAACAAGTATTTATGAAAAATTTGTTTTTACATCTGAATGAATGATATGAAACTATGACAGGGCGTAATTTTTTATATACTGAATAGATTGAAAATAGTCTATGTTAGTCTGATCTTAAAGTGTCAGAGACCAATACTCAATTTTTATTCTATGGTGTAACTTCGCTAATTCAAATGTTTTTTAAATTCGAATTTTTCTATGGTTTCTTCCATTTCCCATTAATATAATTTTAAAATACTTTTCATTAATTATATTTATTTTGATTAATTTTAATTTAAATCTAAATATTATAACCTTTTGCATAAATAGTTTTGTTCTTAGTTTAACACATTTGTATTCAATAAAACACTTTTTTTTTAATCTTTTACAAGTTTCGATCTCGTCGATTTAAACTATATTGTTTAGTTTGAAGTTTTATTATAAAAATGTTGAATTAAAAAATTGTTTATAGTATTTTTTTTATAAAAATACTTTTTTATTACCTGAAAATTCTTTGAAATAGAGCATTTTGACTGATTAGCTATGAACAAAGTAGCGAAGTCAAATGACGAAATCGGTCTAGCTGTGGAGGCTAGAGACTGAATCAAAAGTTTTGCGATATTTCTCAAAACTAGAAAATGGAAAGGGTAGGCATTTTGATGATGTACCTAAACATCAAGCTCTTTCAAATGAAATAGGAACTGAAAAATCGGTAGAGCGTTTGTGACTAGGGAACTCTGCTATGGCTTTTGCTCATATGTAATGTGCAGCGCAGTTGTGGTTTTGAGATTTATCTTGAAAACAAAGTAGGAATGGGACAGGCGAATAATATTCGTGGCAAATTCCGAACAATGACGAATAAAACAAAAAAGTTTAAAGAACACAAAACGAGTTGAATTACATAAACGAAAATAAGTCATATATTTTCATGATGGGAAGTAAATGTCTGTTTTGACTTTGCTTGTCTGCAAAGTTTTTTTTTTTTAAAAGGAAGTCGTATGTAAAGGAATAGATTTTTCTCAATCTGCATTGTCCTAAACAATGTCTGTGCCAAAATTCTTGATGATACCATTGGAAGAAAGAATTATATGAATGGTGCTTTCAACAGAAAAAGAGAGCAAATAATAAGAAAAGATATTCAAAATTTGTTTTTACATCTGAATGAATGATATGAAACTATGACAGGGCGTAATTTTTTATATACTGAATAGATTGAAAATAGTCTATGTTAGTCTGATCTTAAAGTGTCAGAGACCAATACTCAATTTTTATTCTATGGTGTAACTTCGCTAATTCAAATGTTTTTTAAATTCGAATTTTTCTATGGTTTCTTCCATTTCCCATTAATATAATTTTAAAATACTTTTCATTAATTATATTTATTTTGATTAATTTTAATTTAAATCTAAATATTATAACCTTTTGCATAAATAGTTTTGTTCTTAGTTTAACACATTTGTATTCAATAAAACACTTTTTTTTTAATCTTTTACAAGTTTCGATCTCGTCGATTTAAACTATATTGTTTAGTTTGAAGTTTTATTATAAAAATGTTGAATTAAAAAATTGTTTATAGTATTTTTTTTATAAAAATACTTTTTTATTACCTGAAAATTCTTTGAAATAGAGCATTTTGACTGATTAGCTATGAACAAAGTAGCGAAGTCAAATGACGAAATCGGTCTAGCTGTGGAGGCTAGAGACTGAATCAAAAGTTTTGCGATATTTCTCAAAACTAGAAAATGGAAAGGGTAGGCATTTTGATGATGTACCTAAACATCAAGCTCTTTCAAATGAAATAGGAACTGAAAAATCGGTAGAGCGTTTGTGACTAGGGAACTCTGCTATGGCTTTTGCTCATATGTAATGTGCAGCGCAGTTGTGGTTTTGAGATTTATCTTGAAAACAAAGTAGGAATGGGACAGGCGAATACTGATGATTTATCTAGAACTCATAGACTTTTATATTAAACAAGTATTTATGAAAAATTTGTTTTTACATCTGAATGAATGATATGAAACTATGACAGGGCGTAATTTTTTATATACTGAATAGATTGAAAATAGTCTATGTTAGTCTGATCTTAAAGTGTCAGAGACCAATACTCAATTTTTATTCTATGGTGTAACTTCGCTAATTCAAATGTTTTTTAAATTCGAATTTTTCTATGGTTTCTTCCATTTCCCATTAATATAATTTTAAAATACTTTTCATTAATTATATTTATTTTGATTAATTTTAATTTAAATCTAAATATTATAACCTTTTGCATAAATAGTTTTGTTCTTAGTTTAACACATTTGTATTCAATAAAACACTTTTTTTTTAATCTTTTACAAGTTTCGATCTCGTCGATTTAAACTATATTGTTTAGTTTGAAGTTTTATTATAAAAATGTTGAATTAAAAAATTGTTTATAGTATTTTTTTTATAAAAATACTTTTTTATTACCTGAAAATTCTTTGAAATAGAGCATTTTGACTGATTAGCTATGAACAAAGTAGCGAAGTCAAATGACGAAATCGGTCTAGCTGTGGAGGCTAGAGACTGAATCAAAAGTTTTGCGATATTTCTCAAAACTAGAAAATGGAAAGGGTAGGCATTTTGATGATGTACCTAAACATCAAGCTCTTTCAAATGAAATAGGAACTGAAAAATCGGTAGAGCGTTTGTGACTAGGGAACTCTGCTATGGCTTTTGCTCATATGTAATGTGCAGCGCAGTTGTGGTTTTGAGATTTATCTTGAAAACAAAGTAGGAATGGGACAGGCGAATACTGATGATTTATCTTGAAAACAAAGTAGGAATGGGACAGGCGAATACTGATGATTTATCTAGAACTCATAGACTTTTATATTAAACAAGTATTTATGAAAAATTTGTTTTTACATCTGAATGAATGATATGAAACTATGACAGGGCGTAATTTTTTATATACTGAATAGATTGAAAATAGTCTATGTTAGTCTGATCTTAAAGTGTCAGAGACCAATACTCAATTTTTATTCTATGGTGTAACTTCGCTAATTCAAATGTTTTTTAAATTCGAATTTTTCTATGGTTTCTTCCATTTCCCATTAATATAATTTTAAAATACTTTTCATTAATTATATTTATTTTGATTAATTTTAATTTAAATCTAAATATTATAACCTTTTGCATAAATAGTTTTGTTCTTAGTTTAACACATTTGTATTCAATAAAACACTTTTTTTTTAATCTTTTACAAGTTTCGATCTCGTCGATTTAAACTATATTGTTTAGTTTGAAGTTTTATTATAAAAATGTTGAATTAAAAAATTGTTTATAGTATTTTTTTTATAAAAATACTTTTTTATTACCTGAAAATTCTTTGAAATAGAGCATTTTGACTGATTAGCTATGAACAAAGTAGCGAAGTCAAATGACGAAATCGGTCTAGCTGTGGAGGCTAGAGACTGAATCAAAAGTTTTGCGATATTTCTCAAAACTAGAAAATGGAAAGGGTAGGCATTTTGATGATGTACCTAAACATCAAGCTCTTTCAAATGAAATAGGAACTGAAAAATCGGTAGAGCGTTTGTGACTAGGGAACTCTGCTATGGCTTTTGCTCATATGTAATGTGCAGCGCAGTTGTGGTTTTGAGATTTATCTTGAAAACAAAGTAGGAATGGGACAGGCGAATAATATTCGTGGCAAATTCCGAACAATGACGAATAAAACAAAAAAGTTTAAAGAACACAAAACGAGTTGAATTACATAAACGAAAATAAGTCATATATTTTCATGATGGGAAGTAAATGTCTGTTTTGACTTTGCTTGTCTGCAAAGTTTTTTTTTTTAAAAAAGGAAGTCGTATGTAAAGGAATAGATTTTTCTCAATCTGCATTGTCCTAAACAATGTCTGTGCCAAAATTCTTGATGATACCATTGGAAGAAAGAATTATATGAATGGTGCTTTCAACAGAAAAAGAGAGCAAATAATAAGAAAAGATATTCAAAATTTGTTTTTACATCTGAATGAATGATATGAAACTATGACAGGGCGTAATTTTTTATATACTGAATAGATTGAAAATAGTCTATGTTAGTCTGATCTTAAAGTGTCAGAGACCAATACTCAATTTTTATTCTATGGTGTAACTTCGCTAATTCAAATGTTTTTTAAATTCGAATTTTTCTATGGTTTCTTCCATTTCCCATTAATATAATTTTAAAATACTTTTCATTAATTATATTTATTTTGATTAATTTTAATTTAAATCTAAATATTATAACCTTTTGCATAAATAGTTTTGTTCTTAGTTTAACACATTTGTATTCAATAAAACACTTTTTTTTTAATCTTTTACAAGTTTCGATCTCGTCGATTTAAACTATATTGTTTAGTTTGAAGTTTTATTATAAAAATGTTGAATTAAAAAATTGTTTATAGTATTTTTTTTATAAAAATACTTTTTTATTACCTGAAAATTCTTTGAAATAGAGCATTTTGACTGATTAGCTATGAACAAAGTAGCGAAGTCAAATGACGAAATCGGTCTAGCTGTGGAGGCTAGAGACTGAATCAAAAGTTTTGCGATATTTCTCAAAACTAGAAAATGGAAAGGGTAGGCATTTTGATGATGTACCTAAACATCAAGCTCTTTCAAATGAAATAGGAACTGAAAAATCGGTAGAGCGTTTGTGACTAGGGAACTCTGCTATGGCTTTTGCTCATATGTAATGTGCAGCGCAGTTGTGGTTTTGAGATTTATCTTGAAAACAAAGTAGGAATGGGACAGGCGAATACTGATGATTTATCTAGAACTCATAGACTTTTATATTAAACAAGTATTTATGAAAAATTTGTTTTTACATCTGAATGAATGATATGAAACTATGACAGGGCGTAATTTTTTATATACTGAATAGATTGAAAATAGTCTATGTTAGTCTGATCTTAAAGTGTCAGAGACCAATACTCAATTTTTATTCTATGGTGTAACTTCGCTAATTCAAATGTTTTTTAAATTCGAATTTTTCTATGGTTTCTTCCATTTCCCATTAATATAATTTTAAAGTACTTTTCATTAATTATATTTATTTTGATTAATTTTAATTTAAATCTAAATATTATAACCTTTTGCATAAATAGTTTTGTTCTTAGTTTAACACATTTGTATTCAATAAAACACTTTTTTTTTAATCTTTTACAAGTTTCGATCTCGTCGATTTAAACTATATTGTTTAGTTTGAAGTTTTATTATAAAAATGTTGAATTAAAAAATTGTTTATAGTATTTTTTTTATAAAAATACTTTTTTATTACCTGAAAATTCTTTGAAATAGAGCATTTTGACTGATTAGCTATGAACAAAGTAGCGAAGTCAAATGACGAAATCGGTCTAGCTGTGGAGGCTAGAGACTGAATCAAAAGTTTTGCGATATTTCTCAAAACTAGAAAATGGAAAGGGTAGGCATTTTGATGATGTACCTAAACATCAAGCTCTTTCAAATGAAATAGGAACTGAAAAATCGGTAGAGCGTTTGTGACTAGGGAACTCTGCTATGGCTTTTGCTCATATGTAATGTGCAGCGCAGTTGTGGTTTTGAGATTTATCTTGAAAACAAAGTAGGAATGGGACAGGCGAATACTGATGATTTATCTAGAACTCATAGACTTTTATATTAAACAAGTATTTATGAAAAATTTGTTTTTACATCTGAATGAATGATATGAAACTATGACAGGGCGTAATTTTTTATATACTGAATAGATTGAAAATAGTCTATGTTAGTCTGATCTTAAAGTGTCAGAGACCAATACTCAATTTTTATTCTATGGTGTAACTTCGCTAATTCAAATGTTTTTTAAATTCGAATTTTTCTATGGTTTCTTCCATTTCCCATTAATATAATTTTAAAATACTTTTCATTAATTATATTTATTTTGATTAATTTTAATTTAAATCTAAATATTATAACCTTTTGCATAAATAGTTTTGTTCTTAGTTTAACACATTTGTATTCAATAAAACACTTTTTTTTTAATCTTTTACAAGTTTCGATCTCGTCGATTTAAACTATATTGTTTAGTTTGAAGTTTTATTATAAAAATGTTGAATTAAAAAATTGTTTATAGTATTTTTTTTATAAAAATACTTTTTTATTACCTGAAAATTCTTTGAAATAGAGCATTTTGACTGATTAGCTATGAACAAAGTAGCGAAGTCAAATGACGAAATCGGTCTAGCTGTGGAGGCTAGAGACTGAATCAAAAGTTTTGCGATATTTCTCAAAACTAGAAAATGGAAAGGGTAGGCATTTTGATGATGTACCTAAACATCAAGCTCTTTCAAATGAAATAGGAACTGAAAAATCGGTAGAGCGTTTGTGACTAGGGAACTCTGCTATGGCTTTTGCTCATATGTAATGTGCAGCGCAGTTGTGGTTTTGAGATTTATCTTGAAAACAAAGTAGGAATGGGACAGGCGAATAATATTCGTGGCAAATTCCGAACAATGACGAATAAAACAAAAAAGTTTAAAGAACACAAAACGAGTTGAATTACATAAACGAAAATAAGTCATATATTTTCATGATGGGAAGTAAATGTCTGTTTTGACTTTGCTTGTCTGCAAAGTTTTTTTTTTTTAAAAGGAAGTCGTATGTAAAGGAATAGATTTTTCTCAATCTGCATTGTCCTAAGTAATGTCTGTGCCAAAATTCTTGATGATACCATTGGAAGAAAGAATTATATGAATGGTGCTTTCAACAGAAAAAGAGAGAAAATAATAAGAAAAGATATTCAAAATTTGTTTTTACATCTGAATGAATGATATGAAACTATGACAGGGCGTAATTTTTTATATACTGAATAGATTGAAAATAGTCTATGTTAGTCTGATCTTAAAGTGTCAGAGACCAATACTCAATTTTTATTCTATGGTGTAACTTCGCTAATTCAAATGTTTTTTAAATTCGAATTTTTCTATGGTTTCTTCCATTTCCCATTAATATAATTTTAAAATACTTTTCATTAATTATATTTATTTTGATTAATTTTAATTTAAATCTAAATATTATAACCTTTTGCATAAATAGTTTTGTTCTTAGTTTAACACATTTGTATTCAATAAAACACTTTTTTTTTAATCTTTTAAAAGTTTCGATCTCGTCGATTTAAACTATATTGTTTAGTTTGAAGTTTTATTATAAAAATGTTGAATTAAAAAATTGTTTATAGTATTTTTTTTATAAAAATACTTTTTTATTACCTGAAAATTCTTTGAAATAGAGCATTTTGACTGATTAGCTATGAACAAAGTAGCGAAGTCAAATGACGAAATCGGTCTAGCTGTGGAGGCTAGAGACTGAATCAAAAGTTTTGCGATATTTCTCAAAACTAGAAAATGGAAAGGGTAGGCATTTTGATGATGTACCTAAACATCAAGCTCTTTCAAATGAAATAGGAACTGAAAAATCGGTAGAGCGTTTGTGACTAGGGAACTCTGCTATGGCTTTTGCTCATATGTAATGTGCAGCGCAGTTGTGGTTTTGAGATTTATCTTGAAAACAAAGTAGGAATGGGACAGGCGAATACTGATGATTTATCTAGAACTCATAGACTTTTATATTAAACAAGTATTTATGAAAAATTTGTTTTTACATCTGAATGAATGATATGAAACTATGACAGGGCGTAATTTTTTATATACTGAATAGATTGAAAATAGTCTATGTTAGTCTGATCTTAAAGTGTCAGAGACCAATACTCAATTTTTATTCTATGGTGTAACTTCGCTAATTCAAATGTTTTTTAAATTCGAATTTTTCTATGGTTTCTTCCATTTCCCATTAATATAATTTTAAAGTACTTTTCATTAATTATATTTATTTTGATTAATTTTAATTTAAATCTAAATATTATAACCTTTTGCATAAATAGTTTTGTTCTTAGTTTAACACATTTGTATTCAATAAAACACTTTTTTTTTAATCTTTTACAAGTTTCGATCTCGTCGATTTAAACTATATTGTTTAGTTTGAAGTTTTATTATAAAAATGATGAATTAAAAAATTGTTTATAGTATTTTTTTTATAAAAATACTTTTTTATTACCTGAAAATTCTTTGAAATAGAGCATTTTGACTGATTAGCTATGAACAAAGTAGCGAAGTCAAATGACGAAATCGGTCTAGCTGTGGAGGCTAGAGACTGAATCAAAAGTTTTGCGATATTTCTCAAAACTAGAAAATGGAAAGGGTAGGCATTTTGATGATGTACCTAAACATCAAGCTCTTTCAAATGAAATAGGAACTGAAAAATCGGTAGAGCGTTTGTGACTAGGGAACTCTGCTATGGCTTTTGCTCATATGTAATGTGCAGCGCAGTTGTGGTTTTGAGATTTATCTTGAAAACAAAGTAGGAATGGGACAGGCGAATAATATTCGTGGCAAATTCCGAACAATGACGAATAAAACAAAAAAGTTTAAAGAACACAAAACGAGTTGAATTACATAAACGAAAATAAGTCATATATTTTCATGATGGGAAGTAAATGTCTGTTTTGACTTTGCTTGTCTGCAAAGTTTTTTTTTTTAAAAAAGGAAGTCGTATGTAAAGGAATAGATTTTTCTCAATCTGCATTGTCCTAAACAATGTCTGTGCCAAAATTCTTGATGATACCATTGGAAGAAAGAATTATATGAATGGTGCTTTCAACAGAAAAAGAGAGCAAATAATAAGAAAAGATATTCAAAATTTGTTTTTACATCTGAATGAATGATATGAAACTATGACAGGGCGTAATTTTTTATATACTGAATAGATTGAAAATAGTCTATGTTAGTCTGATCTTAAAGTGTCAGAGACCAATACTCAATTTTTATTCTATGGTGTAACTTCGCTAATTCAAATGTTTTTTAAATTCGAATTTTTCTATGGTTTCTTCCATTTCCCATTAATATAATTTTAAAATACTTTTCATTAATTATATTTATTTTGATTAATTTTAATTTAAATCTAAATATTATAACCTTTTGCATAAATAGTTTTGTTCTTAGTTTAACACATTTGTATTCAATAAAACACTTTTTTTTTAATCTTTTACAAGTTTCGATCTCGTCGATTTAAACTATATTGTTTAGTTTGAAGTTTTATTATAAAAATGTTGAATTAAAAAATTGTTTATAGTATTTTTTTTATAAAAATACTTTTTTATTACCTGAAAATTCTTTGAAATAGAGCATTTTGACTGATTAGCTATGAACAAAGTAGCGAAGTCAAATGACGAAATCGGTCTAGCTGTGGAGGCTAGAGACTGAATCAAAAGTTTTGCGATATTTCTCAAAACTAGAAAATGGAAAGGGTAGGCATTTTGATGATGTACCTAAACATCAAGCTCTTTCAAATGAAATAGGAACTGAAAAATCGGTAGAGCGTTTGTGACTAGGGAACTCTGCTATGGCTTTTGCTCATATGTAATGTGCAGCGCAGTTGTGGTTTTGAGATTTATCTTGAAAACAAAGTAGGAATGGGACAGGCGAATACTGATGATTTATCTAGAACTCATAGACTTTTATATTAAACAAGAATTTATGAAATCAAACCAGTTACTAGGGCTGACAGACTAGTTCTCTGGTTTTTCAAATTATTTTAGCATTAAACTAGACGCAAGTGGTTAAATGATCGCTTTCTAACTTCCAAAAATATTATAATACAAAAAGGAGTTTTACATCAACTTAAAATTACCTTTTTAATTATTTCCATGAATTCAACTTTTTAACATATAAGTTTCTATCTTAAATAAATTTTTTTTAAAATTAATTAAGCATATTTTACAACAATTCATTTAGTAATTCGACGTTATGAGAGCATGGCAAAAATGAGCTTTTATCAGTGTGTTATCATCATGTTGACAAAAGTTCAAATTAGTTTCAAAGGGCTCTATAACATTTAGACATCATAATTTTTTCAGAAGTACATTTAATGACTGAAACAAAATATAATATTTATGTCATTTAAGTTCTTTTGAATTTAAAAGTAAAAACTAATTTTATAATGAATCAGAGAAATTTTTAATGATTTATTCTTTGAGATATTGAATAAATTATAAAAAAAATATTCTGCATTGCACATGAGATTTAAATTCTGAACGACACTTTTACGGTATTCAGAATTTTTTCGAAAACGCATGTTCGATTTCAGCAAAAAAAAATCTATATTAAATGAAGTTTAATCCCTTTAGCTCCAATTCAAAGCTAAAATTTTATGGGAGCTGACAGAAAATTAGAGAGAGGCTTAGTACAATAAATAGAACGATGTAAGGCTTCTATAACAGTATCAATCATACGACTATCAAAATTTTACGCTTAAAAATATTTTGCTGAAGAAGCTATTTGGAGATACAATTAAATGAAATATTTAATTGAAAATTTTAGCTACCAGTAATCTTGGCATACTAGCTGGTCGCCAAGGGCGGATAGTGGTTAATAAATTAACCAGTTAATTGATTCGATCTCTAAGGACAATGCGTATCTAAATTGTGTTGCAAAAAAATTAGCGATGACACGTATACTCAACAAACACAGAGTATTGCAATATGAAATTATGTTGTAATGAAATGACTTTTTTTTTATTTCAATAATTACATTTATTTATTTACTTAAACTAACATACATTTTTTGCATATGAACGAAAAGCAATATAAAAAATTAATTTATTATTTTAATTTGCTGTTAGATAAGGATATTGAGCAAAGCAATGTAAAACGCATAATAATATTTTATTTGTTCCTTTGATTTCGACTTGGAGTCAAAATTTATTAAACATCTTGAAATTTACAAATTTGTTTGAGCTTTTACTAGAATTGTAATTCAAACTGCAAATTGCCACTACTTATTACTCCTGATGTATAAGCTCGTCTTAATGCGAAATATTGTACTTTATCCATGGCGAGTATACTCGTCAAAAACAGTTAAGTGGTTAAAGAGTAAAAAAGAGCTATGAAGAATTCTACTTTCTAGAACAATATTAAAAGTGTTCATATTAAATTTTTGATATATGTACAGTTATTATTGCTTAAAATAAAGGAAATTAGTTTGATATATCTCGGACAGGGAATTATAAAGCTGTCTATAGAGAAACGAAGACTTATGTTTCCGAGCGCGAAATAGAATAAATGCATTGCCATAATTCCTTGAACCGAATAAAATGAAACGTTCGCTTAAAGCATTAGTTGCTTGTGATTGAAACCCGTATCTGCCCATTGTCTTTTGACATAGGACATTAATGCAAACGTCAAAGAAACATTAAATGCTGCGCAAAGGTGAAAAAAAATTCCGGGATAACTAACTCTGACAGACATAAAAGGCGCAGTCACGCATCATGATCCCGAAATTGAACCGTCTGACTCGTCCGGGTCAGGAAAGGGTGCTACCTAATCGATTTTCGATGCTCAGCCCAAACCCTCAAATCAAACATCATTCACCCATGCCCGATGACGCTAATCATCCTATTATCTATTCTTGGCTAACTTCCGATGTGCACTTTCACATGGTTTTTGGGACACTTAATGGGAGAGACACAGCATGTAATACTGCTTTTTCCTTCAAACTGGAGTTATGACTGAGAAGCGAATCGGTTTTTAAAGGCTTATTACAATGAATTCCTTGATGGTCGAAGTAGTTATTTGAGTCACTTTTAATGAGCTAATCATATCAAAAATATGAAGTAGTAATTTTGATCGAGTGGACAGGAATTTAATTATGTATTAGATTTGAAAATAAACCAGTAGTTAACTTTTCACCTCAATTTTCTAATATATCTATGCCAATGGCGGATTTCGACATTTTGCGGCTCTAAGCTGAGCATATAATGAAGCTTCCTTTTTAAAAAAATGGTCAGTTAATGGTGAGTCTGTTTTTATTCATTATTAAGAAGTTATTCATTTATTTATGAATGTGAATGCATAACTTCCATGAATGAATGTCGTTATTCCTCTATTACGAATCATGAATAAGTGACATTTATGTTTGTGCCCAATGTTATGCGCGCAGACGCTTGATGTTTAAAAATACTTCAATAACTAAACTGAAATAATGAAACTGATTGGATTTAATTCCATAGAATGCTTCTCTTTAACTTTAATAATATTTTGAATTCAATTTTATGAATTATTTGAAATAACTTATTATACTCTATGCTGGAATTCAAACTGATCCACCAAAACATTTAATAGTGTGTTTTTACCTATCATTTATTCTGTAGCTAGGTTTTCATTTCCACTTTTATTTCGTAACATATACATGTTTACATGTATATATTACGAATAAATATATATTACGAATACATACATATTTGAAATAAACTGTTATAATTAAATTCATGTTTTTTAGTCGCATCAAATAACGAGGTGAAATGTTATTTAAAATAAATACATCCCATGTTAATTCTTTAATAGCCTACAAAGCCAAGAATCTGGGTGAACAAATTGGTGGCCAAAGGCAGCTAGTATTTATAATTTATAAGGAATTCAACATTTTTATGAATTTATCTATTTAGCAAACTAACATACCACTTTTTTATCGAAGTGTTTGTAGCCAACCTCACATCTGTGGCCCTAAGCAGCTGCCTAATTTGTCTAGTCAGGAATCCGCCATTGATAGCTTTATAGTATGCTGCGGCAAATTTGCGATTGCATAGTGAAGAGATTCGGATAAGGATTTCTGATATTTTTTTCTTTAGCCGATTAGATAAATTTTTACTGATTGGATCATGTATTAGATTCCGTTTATTTTGCTTGTATTGTTTCGTTATTTTATGATGATGTAGAGCCTTACTGAATAGTGGCACTCACATTGTTTAGCTGAAAGTAATACGCTATTTATTCTCACTAAACAAAATAAAAAAAGCATTTGAAATTTCAATCTCTCTCATTAATTTGTTGGGAAAGAGTATAAAAATAATTAGCTGAACAGGTAAAGATGAACATATTTTTTTTTTCCATTTCATGAATCATTCACTTCTTGCTAGTAATTTTTCATTTCCTTGCATGCAAATTAAAATTCTTCAAATTCTAATTTAATTTTCGCAAAACTCTCTGGAAATTGCCTATACCGAAAGATTTCATAAATATTGAATTACGATTTCTTAACATTGTATATTATAAGCGCCACGACTTGCACAAATGAATGCAAAATATTTTCCTCCTCTATCACCAACACTTTTTAAACAATAAAGCAATCTAAACTTATAATTATTTTTTAATATGCAATCCAATAAAGCAAGTGCTGCGAAATGCTGATGTAAAACATGAATAGATTTGAATACAAATTTTAAGAAATGATATATTTTGCTTCCCTTAATAAAAATGAAAAATTGCATTTAGAAATGTTACCATAATGGAATTTAAATACAAAGCAAAAATGGAGATCAGATTAAATGAATAACCGAACTCATAGATAGAAAAAGTTAAATGAAAATGCAAATTTCAAGTTATTGAAATTTGCATTTTTGCGATTGCAAATTTCAAGTTATCATGTGAGAATATTATTATTTTTTAAAATTATTATTTGTCTTAATTAATTTAAATCATTAAACAGTTTAAACCGATTTGAAACTATCACGAAACTTCTTTATGGGTCTCGCTCTCCCTGTGTGTGTGTGTGTGTGTGTGTGTGTGTGCGTGTGCGTGTTTTAAACTTTCGTTTTCAATTTTTCTAGATGGCAAACGAAGTTTTGGAGCTCGACTGATTTTGTTATATATATATATATATATATATATATATATATATATATATATATATATATATATATATATATATATATATATATATATATATATATATATATATATATAACATCGTTTTTCTAGATATTGACGCATGCGTAATCTGATAGTCTCGTAATTGTTTCAAACCAGTTTAAACTGGTTAATGTCTTAAGTTAAGTAAAATAATTCGAAAGAGTACAGAAAATGAATAATTTGGAAATCCACTTGTAACTTTAATAAATCGCCAAATGTGACAACCTTCTGCATTATTTTCTAATAACCCTAAACGCGAAAAATTGATGCATCAAAAGCGATAAATCGCCAATTTGTTGCCTACGCCTTTTGAGTCATCAAAAACTTCAAACCAAAACAACATGATGTTATCACATGATAATAACAGTATGAGCGCTAAGAACCACAAAATACACTCCGTTGTGCGCGTTTCAAGTCTGGATCCCTCAGAATGTTGTACTACATCCATCATTGGTGTGGGTCTGTTAATCAGCTAATACAACATTATTTTGACACCAAAAGAATGGAGAATTTGCTTCATTATATAGTAGCTTTTCATCTTTATACTTTAAGTATGTGACAGGCTGAGTAGGTGAATATATATTTATCTAATTAATATTCTGTATAATAAACCATACCGAAATGAAAAGGTAACTTTTCCCATATTCGTTTTATTCTGAGATAATTTATTTTATACTACATATAAAAATACTGTACAAAGCGGTTAGAGATGCATGAAACAGAAGCTACGAAAAAGGAAACGCCACGTCATGGATTTCCCTAAACAAAGTCAGACTACAGTATTCCCATCTTTCTCGGTATAAAATGCTAATAACTCTGAGTCAACAGTGCAAGATAATTCATACTGAATGGGATAAAAAGAATAGAAAAGTACAAATTCTTTAAGTGACTTATTTAGTCGAAATCATTTTATTTTGAAATTGCAATTATATGAGTTTTATTTAGCCAATAGCAAAACGAAGTTCGAATAATAAATTAGCCGCTAGAGGCCGATAAAAATCGGTCGTCGTCGTCATTATCAAAATGGCGATATCCATGCAGGAAAAAGATTCGGTGTTTTTGAATATGCCAATCATCAATCGTAGACATTTGGTAAAGGACCACCAGATCTTCATAGCACTGTACAGTGGCTGACTATTTATTTGACAACTAAACCAGGATAAACTTTCATCCAAACTGAAGTGGTTGATAAAAATCGTGAAATGTTTTTAGAACGACCCAAACTCGTTCACTGACATAAAAACGAATGAAAATACTTGAACGATCATCTATCTAATTACAGGATTGTCGTGTTGGGTCAAAAGATATAATGTTGCCTTCTGGGAGCCGAGATCTAGCCCTTTGTGTTTTTACCCCATGGAATTTTTTAAAGGCAAAGTCTGTCCCTGCACTTCTCCAATTTACATCAATTGAAACGGAAACTGAAATTTAAGACTTACATCAATTGAAATAGTTGACGTGTTGGGCTCATTAACAAGTATATTCTACAATGAGTGTGGCATAAACATTTGCTATGTCACTGAAGGGACACAGATAGCACAGCTATAGAAATTTGTATAGCTCTAGTTTTTCGGTAAATTTTATTTATCAAAATAAATTAACTATAGCGTTCACAGGTATGAATTCAATATGAATCACTTTGTATATAGAGCTGCTTTTAGACTTGACTCAATTTTAATCATGGATATTTTAGCACAAACTGTGATAGATCAAAGTCAATCACAGTTAGTATTGTAATAAATGCAAATCGTTGGAAAATTACACTTCGAGCCATACTGTCAGAGCTATAGATATTGGAGTGAAATTTTAACTCCACTAACATCGGATTACAACAAGTTTGTTTTTAATTTTGCCGTCTCTGTTTTCTTCAAAGCTAATCTAAGATTAATACTAGATTTCCCTTGACATTTGCAGCCAAGGAAATCAAAGGATGTAAAATAAAGCTGTACAAATGTCTCCATTTTTATCTGTGCACATCTATATTTAAAATTATGTGCTAATCTGTCACTACATAATAGGTTTAAAAGCTTTTTTAAATGGGATTCGTAATCATTCTAGGAGAATTAATACAGACTTTGAAACAAGATGATTTCTAAAAGATATTTCAAAGAAATCTTTGTGAAAACTATTAAAATGGTATACTTCATTAAAGTTTCATCCAGAACATCAAAAATCGTCGTTTGAAAAATCTGTTCGGTCTCACGTAACACATGTTGCATGTACTCAAGTACCCACATCTCCTAACGAGGTACCAGTCACGTAACCCATTTGCGACTCGCATTTATTCTCTAATTACTTCACCTCACCACTAGCGTAGCAACAACTCAGCTCATCTTGAAAATCCAGCAAACTAGGCACCAATTAGGAGTGAAAGTCAATGCCAAACGTTCCTCTGAATTACGCTCGCGGAATATTTAGCGGTTGCGAAACGGAAGTTGAACTGCAAGCAAATATCAAACGTCAGCATTTGAATTCTTCATTAACGAATTTGGAAAGCTCTTTGAGCGGCATCTATATGTAAGCAAAAGTTATTTGCTATTTGATCTGAAAATAATCCGATTGTGATTTTAAGTCGAAAATTAAAATATGCTATATATTTTTCTAAAAATTAATTTGTTAAAAGTGAGAAACTCGTCACCCGTTTATTTTCCCTCATGCTAATTCAACTCTTTTACTCTTTGAAGTCAACAACTTTAATTAAACATAAGTCATAACTTATCTCTGACTTTAATCATTTGAAAGAGTTTTCGAGAGTTTCAAAACAGCTTGCTTATTTCCAAATAATATTTGAAGAATTTTCTAATTTATTGTCTCCAACTTTCTAATACATAGGAAAGCTTGAAATTGTACTTAAAGACATAGGAGAAGATCTTCTGTTTTCTTCATTAGAAAGATATGTAACGGACAATCCTTATTTACAATTGTATTTTCTACTATATGAAAAAACACATTTCTCTTAGAACAACAAATGAATGTAAGTGCTTTCCGAAACTTTCTCTAATATAAGTTTCAAAGTCCTCCACCATATAAAATCGTGAGCCTTGGGCGTAGGCATGAACACTACGAAAGCTCATTTTCAGAGCTTCGCACATGACAATTACATGCTTCGTAGTATAGTAAAGAAAACCAGTACTTGTGTATTAAGCGTATGCCATTTGTGAACTAATTCCGAAAGAGGTTATTGGTAATCAGTCTTTGGAGATTCATAACTGGTATACATAATTTATTTTCTGGTACTTGTGTGTTAAAGTACCAGAATACCGAATAATTTTACTCCCTTTTTCCGACTGAAATTTTGTCGAGAATTATAATTGCGGTCGCAAGATCACATACCAGTTTTCATTTAATTAAATCATTACGTTTTTGAGTTATTGCATTTGCATGTATGTGAAAGTATAGATTGATAATCAATTAACCCATGGACAGATTCGGTCCCAAATTTGATATAGATCTACATTTTAGATAATAAACTGGTGTATAAAATTTTACTTGTAACTCTTTACTTTGTGTAGTTAACCTATGGATCAGAAGTTTAACTATCGAATAAAAATTTTAAATGGAATAAATAAAAATTAATGATAATATATATTTTGAACTTTTTTAATGATAATGCATTTTAAATTTATGTAAATAATTTGAATAAAATTGCTTCCATCATTTAAGTAAAAGGGGAAATAATAAGTGATTTGAGATAATTTCATATTATAAGAAAATATGAAGATTTTTATAAGATTAAAAATGACTATAAAGTGCAATGTGAAATGAACACTTTCTATCACATGTTGGTTATCCAGCTATATACTGTTATGAATTTGTAACACTGCTTTCCTGCCCAGTTAGTCTAATAGTAAGGAATAGAGTTTTACAGATATTTTAATGGATGCCTGGATACTCGACCTTGGCGATAAAGTTGATGAACTTTTGGCGACGAATTACCAACTTTGGCTACAAAATAAAGGTTCTAGAAAATGCAAGAGTTATGACAATATCTCTATTAGAAGATATGTCACGGAAATCTTTCTAGGTTTTTCGTGGCCTTATCAGAAAAATCTATATAAAATCAGAGACAAAAATGAGTGAAATGAACTCCTTTCTTTCGAGTGCTGATGTCAGAGAATTCTCAACTGTTTATACTAAGCTGTTTTCTATTTAATAGTGTACTGCTTGCACGTGTTTTGTTGATTTCTACAAGTAATATTTTTATGTACGTTCTTCTATGTTTCCTAAAGAAATAAAGTGCCATTATTCGTCATGAATTTTGATGGATTTCTCATTGTACATTCTTCGCAGCAAAACTTAAAATGCTTCCATAATAAAACGAAGAAGACTAGATTGTGATATCAGTGTTTGCTTATAGTGAAATAAATGATTGTGCATTGCTATGGAAGCTTACTGCCAACCTTTTTACAACATTTGCTTAGTTTATTATTTTATCTAAAAAAATATGATACAACATTCAGTGTCTTTCTCTAGATTTATTGCAACCAATCTAGCAAATTGAAAAATAAACATGATATATCTTCACCCTATTTAATGCATTATCTTTCTTAAACTTCATCGCTCCGATTGAAATGAGAACAAGGAAACTAAAGCTTTTATGAGAAAGCCAAATAAACACTCGACTATATCAACGCTTCAGGCTGTGAAATGTCGTTCCAAAACGACGCCAGTGGGTGAGACAGAAATTTTTAATTAATCAAATATTTAATTAATTTTCTCGAAACTTTAAATTGGTATTTGTGAACAAAAGTTGAGGCGCTTATATAATAAATATTAATAACTTTCGATAAAATTATTTGTTGCTTGTTTTTAAAAATCCTCTCATTCAAATGATATTATCATTTAAATTTTTTAAAAAAAAACGTTTTAGAAGATAAAAATATTTGGGGGTGTAATAGCATTTTATACAATAGTAGATTTCGCATTAAAAATTTTAAATTATTTAAAAGCAACATCTTGTATATCAGCTAATATTCCAATAAAAATCTTTCGTCTTTTTTTTATCAGCAGGAATCCTAATTTTTTATATTTTAATGACTTTTTTATTTCATTTTCTATGTCAGAATTTTCCAATTTTATAATTTTTTGTGTTAAATAAGCGTTAATATTTATTCTCTTTATATATAATTTTACAGACGATTATTCCTAAAAGTCATCCTAATTATTTTTTCTATGATGCTATATTATGACAAAATACATTTTCACCTCCAATAATTTTTCAATTAGTATAATTAGGATAAATTTCCCTAATAATTATTAAACCTATTAGGAAATTTTCCGCTATATTTCACTTAATGACTTTGCATTAAATAAAACCTTAATAAAAAGGTTAAATTTTCGGCTGCTTGCCAACACTGAAAACCTTGCAAATTAATAACGTTTCTTTTTTTTACAACATAATCGCACATTAGTGCTATAAATAATGATTTCAGTTTTAAAAAAATAATCCAGAAACCTTTTTCAAATCTGAAATAATAATATATCGTTTGGTGATGAATGTATGAATAAATAAATAAGGCGAGCTGTATTGAATAAATTATTTCCTATGCAGAAAACCATTATCAGCTTCATTGTATAGAATTTCAAATACAATGTTTTTTTAGTTGAAAACTTGAAAGACTTGGTATTAGATTTTATTCGTTTTCTTTGTTTAGTGAAAAAATTAATCATTGTTATTTCCTGTGTTTTTTTGTTTGTTTGTTTGTTTTGTTTTTGTTGAAATCCACTTTACTTGAATTATGCTTGTGGGAATCGGTTCGGTCATTTCAGTCGGGTATTTTCAGATTTGTTCACATTAAATTAAATGGATTGTGTGTTCTTTTAGGAAAAGAAAGGAAAAAAAGAAGCGAATGTGTTCAGAAGGAAACACAGATTAAAAGTTTTGTTCCGAGATTTAAATGTTATCGAAAGCTCTGATATACATTCCTTTCGTTTTTTTAAAAATTTAACCTCGAATCCAATTAAGCTTGGTATCAGAATGGAACACTTTATGCAAATTCTCTAATTTCTTTTATTTAAAAGCTGATCAGCTCGAGCTTATGGGCTCTTACTGATTGAAACTTTCACGAATTCTCTAAGCAATTTCAATTAAACGGATACGTATGACCAAAAATTATTATTATTATTTTTGTAATTGTACTCCCTAGATTAAGACAAGGGTCTATATGGTGTTGGATACTTGGAAAATTTATGTAGATTATTGAAAACTCCAGGGCTGTTTTTTATACAACAGTGCCCTGTTTGGAAGTCTCTCAAGGAAATTGCGAATTGTGGCTTAGAAAAAAAAGATAAAAAACTCATCTGTGAAATCAATCTATAAAGTTTTCTCAAAAAATTGTGACACTAAGTAAAAAAAGGAAGTAAAAATTAGGAGTTAATTTTTTTTTTTAGAAAACTTTAATTTTTACTAAAATTATTTTTATGAGTAACATTTTATGGATCGTTTAAAAAGAAAATATCAGTATGATTACCACATTTATTCAAAAATAAAATATTAATGAGAGCTGAAATTATATCCACCATTTTAAACATTGCAAAAATAATAGGACAATAATAAAAGCTATAAAATACTAGCGGCATTCATAAGGAATACTCTACCCATAAACTTTTATGCCTTAGAATATTCAATTTGGCAATGAATTATAAAGAAATTAGATTACTGATTGGTAAACGTTGCTGCATGAACTAATGCTTTTAGAAACTCATTGATGGGTGCAAATTGTTTTCCAAAAGCATATATTCAAAGTACATGCATTGCCAGAAGTTTCTTCTATGGAAAAGATGAGTACTTTTATCAGATCATGGTGACACCTGCACATTATTTACAATGAATCAATTTTTAATT
The DNA here is from genome assembly GCF_947563725.1 of Argiope bruennichi. NCBI lineage: Eukaryota > Metazoa > Arthropoda > Arachnida > Araneae > Araneidae > Argiope > Argiope bruennichi. The sequence goes on from NC_079154.1 coordinate 68,548,146, forward strand.
CCAATAGCGATGTGAATGGAGGCTCCGTCTTGTTGAAACAGCCACAAAGATATTTGTGAGGAAATTCAGAAGAGGCTAAGGTGACGTATCTGCGTCTTGAGTTGTTTGTAGTTTTGTTTTAATTGATTCTTTATGCAATTATTCTGGCACAGCTTCTTGTTTTTTTATGTAGAATTATAGCTATTAAAAACTTTGTACGTTTCTGCTCATATTCTTGATTTACCGTCTAGTGGTGCTTTTTTTATGTGTTTGTCATTCTAGATCTGCTTTGAATTTTCACCTTGTATTTTTGTCATTCACCTATTTTTCACTTTACGTAATGGGATAGAAATATGATTTTAGATATTGGTACATTGCCTGATATTGCTGTACCGTACACTATGTTTTGCATACTTTGGACATTGTGATATTTTTTTATGCTTATGTGTGTTACTGCCTTCTATCTGTACTTTTCAACTTAATCTCCTGAACCCAGAATTGGGTTGGTAACTATTTCATTTAAATATTTTATTTAAGTCGAATGAACTATAATGTATACCTTTATTTTACCTACCCATTTTCTGGCGACGATTGTAAGCCTTTTAATAAATAAATAATGGTTCTCTCCCCGGCGACCTTCAAAGTCTTACACCTTTTTCGGGTAGGCAGGGCGTCGTGGGGTAGACCAAGATCAAGCCACAATTCTCCTTCTGATTCGGAGTCATGAGGAAGAAGATCAGCACTTGAAAGCAGTCTGTATGCTTATGTTTCCCATTGAGAATGACCAGAATTACCCCCATATGAAACTGTTAACGATAATCCTTTAACTTTATAAGAAAAATGCTATCCTTTTTTATTATAAAATGCTTCTAAATAAATGATACAAAAGCTTTTTTGTGAACACTAGAAAAAGTTCACGTGTGGTAAAATTTTGTCTATATCACAGGGAAAAGTTCAAAATAACATACACTTTGCCTAATCGTCCTCAATATATTTCAAAATGTGAGATTAAAACTTTAAAGGAAACAAACTGTGACAAAACGTATGGAATAATTTTGCTTGGGGCCTATTACATTGCGTTATTCAGTTAGTTTCGTGAAGAAATTATTTATGTAACTGCATCTTAATTTTTCCCTGTCCTTTTTATCAGAACATAATTTAGAACATAATTTTATGAGAATTTTTCATGGAAATAGAAAACACAAAATAATTTATCAAATACACCTGTGATAGATATTTGATTTCGATTAGATGTAAATTGATGTATTAGGACTAAAAAGTGTAGAAATGGAATGCATTTTTTATTTAAAACAGTGCTGAGCTTTCTTTATTCCGTTTAGAAGAAGAAATGATTGTTTATCAAAGTTTATATGCGCTTCAGTAAATTTCGAAAATTTTTAATGTGTGCATGGTCTAATTAATCTGCCGATCACCTTATTTGTTATGGTAATCATTTAACTTATTCATTTTTTTTCAGGGGCTCACCTATAGCAGGTGAGCCCCTGAAAGAAAAACCCTTCTAAAGGTGAGAAAGAAAAAACCTCCTATAGGTGAGCACGGATGTCCAAATCCCGAAGGTCCCAGGAATCTTCTTTCCCTTCCGGTTTATCCTCTCCTCGAATTTCTGCTATTCGCAATTTTTTCTTCTCTCAAACGCAAGGAAGGGACCTAGCTCTCCATGAGAAGTTGCAACTTCCCTATTTGTTTCTTGCTTATCTTGGTCAGCCAAAAGCTCTAGGCGTTGGGCATGCGTGGGGGCACCTTAAACGGGTGGTGCACTATGATCCCCAGTGTATCAATCGACCGATAGCTATCCACCTGACAGTTGGTTTACTGGGGATCAAGCGAAGCGGTTACTCTCTTAGGTTTGGTGTTCAGGATAGTCACTGTCCCTGGAGATATCTTCGAGCGTCTTATAGGTTCCGGTCAGTACTATGGTAAGTCCCGAGACTGGGAATTCATAGAGCCCATAGCTATGATCTCTTGCAAGACTCTATGGTACGGAGAGAATCACATCTAACATACTTCGCCATTTGTCTATCATTTCTCTGTACGATCTGTTACATTTATTTAACCGCACTTGGAATGAACAGAAGGTCCCTTCACAAAGGTATGAAGCTATTGTGATTCCAATCCTCAAACCTGGTAAGGATTCTTTTAATACTTGAAGTACGGACATAGTGCACCCTCAAGTTGTCTGTGCAAGACACTAGAGTGTATGGTTAATGCTAGACTTATTTATGAATTGGAGAAGAAGGCATGCATTCCGTAGTTGCAGAGTGAGTTTCGCAGACGTTCAATTATTGAAAACATCGTCCTTTTAGAGACCCAAATAAGCAACGAATTTGTCCGATGGAATCATTTAGTCACTAAATTCTTTGACGTAGAAAAATTCTTACTTTGAGCTTTGGCATTATTTATATTCTTTTAAATATTATTTCCATTCTTTTTAATGATGATGATGTCGTGTCCGCGTTACCGCGGAAAGGGGGTGCAGTAGCTTCTGAGAGTAGAGACCCCTGAGTACCCGAGGGCAGAAGTCTGACTTCTAGCTCATGAAACTCACACACATTCGCTTGCACAACCCCTTTTTACAGGGGGGCACATTCACACACCTCACAGATAGAACACGGATGAAGAACAACCATACCCGAACCGGGATTCGTACCTGGGACGCCCAGATCACGGAGAAGATGCGCTACCCCTATGCAAGGACACCGGCTTCCATTCTTTTTAAATATTCTTTAAGAATTTAACTTTTATATTCTCTTAAAGTAAATATGACCATGTATTTAAAGAACCTTTTATTGTTGCGAACATTCTGTGTATGTATTGATACTTTTTATTCCGATCGTTTTGTTCAAGTTGAGGAGGTTCCACAAGAAATTATCCACACATAACGCCTTTTATAACTCATTTTAGCCAATTTTGATCACCATATGTCAAACGCACCTTATATGTGCATGATCTTTAAATTTCCTATCAAGAGAGCAATGCGCTTAATCGAGCGCCAGCTGCAAGTTGCTGTCAATAAGTTGGTAGATTGGTGTAATAAAAATGGACATGCAATTGGTATTCAAAAATACCGATGTGTACACTTTTATAGAAAGAGGTGCATTCATTTGGTTCTACAATCCATATTCAGAATGCTACCATTCCTGTAGTTGATGATATTAAGTTTTTAAGAGCTCACTTTCCTTCCAAATGTTTTACATCTAAGGAAGAAGTATGACAGATCACTGAAAATTCTCATGGTACTTTCCAGATTCTCTTAGTGAAACATACTTGTTGAGAATAAAGCAGTTATTTTATAACGCATTAATTTCAGATGCATAGTGTACGGTTCTGCACAGATTGCCGTTTAACGCAGACTAAACACTATATACCAAACTGTTCTAAGAATTTTCACAGTATATTTCGAATCTCATCAGTAGAAATCTTTACGTTATCCATCACGAACTCTCACTAAATTTACAGCAAAACAAATTGTCTATCTTATACTATCTTCGTGTTTTGTCTCTCTTGAATCACTCCGTAAGTTTTCAAATGCTTTCTGTTCGTCATAAGAGACTTTATATGGCTTGATTCTCTCACAATCTTCCTTTCTGTGTGAGAGAAATTTTTCCTTTACGATTCTGAGCTCCATGATGTGGCTATTCAGACCTTTGATTTCTCTTCACTTCCTCTCTGGGATATTTTTTATTTCCTGGGTTTTCCTTTTTAAACTCCAGTTGTGGGTTGGAAAAGTCTAAAATGGCCTGTATTATTTTTCAAAAATGTTTTAGTTCTCACAGCAGTCACTATTCATTTCACGCCTATTTTTATAGATGGATTGAAAACACTCAATCGTGTTGGTTATGGTAATATTTTTAATAAACACATACTCAGTTATCGTTTATATTAATTTTTTTTCTATTTTAAGTGTTGAATTAGTAACAAACTTTTATGCTCCATAGACATTTTCTGTCTCCTCTGAACGCAAATTTTGCAATTATACCGATATAACATGAGTGGTTAAGAAACAATTTTTCATTTTCATATTCAGATTCATCCAGTTGCATTGGTGAAACCTACATCTTTAAGGAGTCTACAAAATAGGATCTTCGACATCCTTTTTTGTTGGATTCTGTGTCATGTTGAATTCATAGCAAATGAGGTGACGAATAACGCTACAAAAACCACATCTTTACATTCTCAGAGAAGAAACCCCATTCTGCGACGTAAAGAATTCGCTATGGTAAGATTCTTGGGATCATCAGAGAAGTAACAAACTGCATCATATTCGAGCTGCAATTTCATTCTGCCTGCCAATGCGCGAGTTCGATGTCGAAAAAAAAAGTTCAATGTAAATAAATTAGAAACTAAGCAAATGTAACAGTTATTCAGTTTTTTAACTGAGTGCCCCAATTTTAATCGTCATTGTTTACGTTTGTTTCATTCTTCCTCATTGGAAATAAGGATGCTGGTTGAGGGAATCTCCCGACAGAAACTTTATATTTTTGAAAGCAATTGGTTTTTACTACTTTATTTAAAATTGCTTTATAATTTTAAGTGATTTTTTTTGTTTAATGTATCATTATATCGTTTTAAAACTTTGTCATTAAGTTTTAAGAGAATTTTGTTTCGCTGAAACATTTTTGAATTCTTTCATAAACTTTTTCCGGTTGATAAACAATATGTTTGGTGAAGTATAACCTTTTCTGGATTTATGACATTCAAAACGATAAACCAACTTCGTTTCTTTATTTCGTTATAAAATGACATAGATTTTGAGAATACATTATCATTTTAATTAAACTATGATTGTATAGTTCCTTTCATATATATATATATATATATATATATATATATATATATATATATATATTGAATTTGTGCAATTTCTTAATCAAATTATAGGACTGACGCGTCAGTTAAACCTAATTTCACTCTATAATAATAATTCAATGGGTTGCATAGCGGTAAATTATTTAAGTGTTTTATGTGCCAAATTGCACACAAAAATAAAGTCTTTTTCCCCTTTGCTTGATAAATGCATTTTAATATACTTTGAAACCTTAAAGTGCAGAAGTTTCTTTCTTCTCATGCTTTTTCGTTGCGTTTTCTAAACTTTTTCAGCTGTTTAATTGATTTTCGTTGTTCTCGATTTTGTTTATTAACCCTTTAATAATTATTCATTTTTATTACATAATTATACGGCTCCTTTTTCGGTAAAATGCTATTCTACTATGAAAGAAAAATGAATATACTACTTGAAATGTTTGTGAATTATAAGTAATTTTTTGTACCGAAATATAGCAACTTTGAATGATTTGATTTTAGCTTATAACTTTGATAAACAGTAATTTGATGCACGGAAATGGCAATTAAGGAGTTAATTAATTTGCTGATTCTAGATTTGTTGATGAAAAATAAAAGAATTATATTCTGTTTCTGTCTTTGCCATTATTTTGCTTTTTTTATTTAACTTAGATAATTAAAGTTTTGTAAAATTGAAATTTTGCAATCCATTTTTTCGGACTTCCTAATATACAATTAAAGTGAAAATTTGTATATTTATAAACAAGTGAATTTTTGATGACAACATAAAACTTGAATATTTTCGAAATATATTTATTAATTTATCAATTTATTTAACGATTTTTTTTTCCATAAAAGAAAACCTCTTCGTTGAGAATTTAAGAAAAATTAGTTCAAAGTTTCCACAATATTTATAAAAATAAATTATTAATTAACGATTAAAACTATAAAAAGAAAAAATTTACTTTTTAGTACACAATGAAAGTGTATTTTTAAAAACTGTTTTTATTAAATGTTCTATTACGTGTTAATATTTCTATTAAATGCTCTAAATTTTTTTATTGTATTATTCTCATTTTTAGTTGAGTATTTCATTAAATTAATCAGTGAATAAAAATAATAATGTTTTAACAAATGTCAATGTTAACATTATGTCATGTGTCATTTACAACTGTTTTGCGATAAAATTATAATGTATTTTAGATTAATTATTCACAATATTATTGACTTATTTATTTTAGTATTCGTTGAAGTGTACAAAAACAAAAACTTTCTGTGGTTTGATGGATGATTTTGTTAATATACAGAAATTCTGCATTTTATTCGATTTCTACACTTCATCAAAATGTAAGAAAATATATACTATTCTTATTTACATGATCAGATCTGATTTTTCTATGACCGTAGGAAAAAACAAAATATTTCAAACAATTATAAGAATATTGAATTACATCTAGTATCTAAATAGCATTGAATTTAAAAAGATATAGTTATTTTTTGCATAATGTATTAATTGGAGATTACACAAACCTCTTCATTGAAACTAGTCTAATATGCAAGTTAATTTTAAATTAAAGGCGAAACTTTAGACTTACATTGATTTAACTAATCTTGTATCTTGTCACGACCGTGTTGCCATGTGCACGTATTGCCTAGACATTTACCAATTTCATGCAACACTGTTTCTGATTAAGTTATTTATCACGTGACATTTTCTCCCTCTATCTCTCTTTATCCCTTTCGTGTGTGTGTGTGTGTACACTTTTAGTTATTAAAATAATTTCTGAAGAAAGCCAAACTGAAAAAGACATAAATAAAAATAATTGAATAAAATGATATTAAAGCTCATACGAAAAGTTAAGTCTCAATTACCAACAGATTAAAATTAAAGTCAGGAAGATTAAAGCGGAGAAGAGGTCGATATAATTTCTAGAATGAAATTGTCTGTTCTTTTACAGATTCGATTATTGTTTAGCATTAAAAACCATTAATCAAGAGACTATAGTTAATTATTTTATTTAAACACAAAAGGAATTTGTGTTTAAAATTTTATTTTATTTTAAATAATTATTTGAGCCTGAATGAATAAATATGATTGGTTATGTATGTCAAATGGAATTTTTTTAATTCTATATATCATTAAGTTCCATAAAGTTTTATTCTATTCAATGGATTTTTGGTGCTTAATCTGACTTGCTTCCTTTTCAAGTTCCATCATCATCATTCTTACAATCCTCAATTTTTTTTCTTTTCCCAACCTAATAACGTTTTATTGAATCTGTCAGGAGGTTTCTTTCCTTCATCCTTTTAATAAGTTTCCTTTTCTTCTTCCCAGTGGCCCCTTGGTTTCCAAGATGACAAATTTTCATTTCCTTTTTTTCACTTCTTCATTGCGATCTTTCATTTTTATGTTTGCTTTTTTTTTCGAGTATGGGTAATCTTCTGAAGCCAATAACTCAGCTTCTTGTATCTCCAGAAGCTATATTGGAAAAAGTGTTTTTGTAAGCTCCTCACACTGCTGTTTTTTTATCTTCTTTCAGATAGAGACTAAGTACTGTGATATAACAAAAATTCCAACTCTGAATTTCGAGAAAACATTTAGTACATCTTAAAAATGATAGGTAATATGTCTTGTAACTGAAATAAAAATAATTATAAACACAACTTTTAAACACTGCGGATTTATGTTAGTTTGGAAATACAAAGGAGAGCCAAAAAGCAAAGGGACATTTGAAAAAAAGGCGCATTTTTTCTAATGATAAAAAACTGAAGTATACTTATTCTTCTACATCACCCCTGGACTTCAACGCACTTTTCCCAACGTTTCACAAATTTTTCGATAGTCGAAAAAAAGTTTTTAGGTTGTATCTGTAACCAATTTTGCACCGCATCGATGGCTTTTTCATAGGTTGCAAATCTTCTTCGCTTTAGCGCTTTCTTCAATGGTCCAAACATAAGAAAATCGCTTGGAACCAGGTTCGGACTGTATGACATGTGTTCCAGTACCTCGAATCCCAACTTTCCCAACCCGTCCATTGGGCAGAAGGTGGCTGAGCGTTATCTTGTTGATGACAGTTTTTTGCAGTTTTCCTGATGTTTGCAGATTTCAATGAAGTTCGCAACATATCACAATAGTTCTCACTGTTCACAATTTCACCTTTTGGGGTGAAATGAACGGCTACTACATTTTTCATGTCCCAGAATAATGTTAGGGTAAAGAAGTTCTTCCCTGTTTGAAGCGATCTATCTATCCATATTATCTTGTTTCACAATAAACAGCTATCACCATACTGCGCTTGCATTTTCGACGAATAATTTCCGAAGGTTTAAAATTTTTCCCAAACAAACAGCGAATCACTGGAATCATTTTATTCTTGCTGCAGATCAACACTGGAGTCAGTCTATTTAACAGTATGCTACATTCAAACGCGAAAATAAGAGTAACACGCTCCATAGAAGTGTTACCGTCTAAACTAAATCAACCCTGGATACTAACAGTGTTAATAAACCCTGGAAAGAGAAATTGCAAAAGTCGCTTTACTTTTTGATTTTCCCTTGTAGATATAATAAGTCGCCTAGATAAGATTCAAAAGCTAATCATTTTGTTTCTAATATAATATAAAAATTTTAAAATCTACTGAAATGTTTCAATTTGTTATTTAGTTGCCATCTGTATTTCTGCTCTTGTGGAAAGATACATAATATAAAGCATTTGATACTGTCATCTACGGAATTTGCTTCCGAAATAATAGCATCTTTAATAATTAGTAGAAGATTCATATGACATAGTCTCTTCCTATTTTGATTCTTCTATCATTAAAAATAAGCATTTGTAAGGTTTTGTACATTTATTTACCTTTTGTACTGTAAATTGAAAATTCCATGGACACTGACTGTTATACTTTTAAAAACCTTTCTTTACGTCCTTATTAAGCATTAATATTTGTTTATATTTGGGTTTACCGTTTTTTATTTGTTTCTTTTAAAGTATATTCTGTAATATATGTTCTGTTGTAGGGACGCTTTATTATTTAAAAGAATATCTTCTCCTTCCTAATGAATACTCTACACTTTCTATGTCCGCATGCAAAAATGTCATAATTATTGCATGATTGTCGTGTAATTCATTGATTTTCTATTAAATTTGATCTGTTTATGTGACTTAAAAGTCTTACCTTGAAAATTGCTTTCACAAATCAATCAATAGGGTCTTTCTTGTATCAGTTACGTTACTTTCTCAAATACAAAGAGAAAATATTGCATTGATAAAAAAAAAATTCGAATTCGAGATTTTGACGAATATTTACCTTTCAAACCTTTTGAAATACAGAGACACATTGGAATTACGTCTGCTTATCTGTAAGCACGATTACTCAAACTCGCTTTGAGCTTTACGGATGAAATTTGATATGTAGTCTTTAAAACAAATTTGTAGATTTCTAACAAATTTTGAAAAAAATCTATTCCGAAGAAGTACGGTTGGATAGGATTGTCCGAATGTCTATTAATGCGAAACGAAGAGAGCTAGCAGGATAAAATTTCGTATTCAAATTTAGCATCTTAAAGTGCCAATTCCTATCAGATTTAGATCCAAAGGTGTCAACTATCTGTCGGTCTGTTCTTTTGCATGCACATAAACGCGATAATTCAAAAACGTAATGACTAAATTAATAAATATTGGCTTAGAGTTTTAGCGTCTAAAGTGAGAACTACATATGTGAAAAGGGTGACTGTTCTGTCAATCTTTACTTTTTACAAGTTCGTAAATGCAATAACGTAATAGCTTAAATAAATATATGAAATTTGATGTTATATTGTTATTAACTATATATATTGTAGTACTGGGTCGAATTTTGGTTTCAGTCGGTCAGAAAAAAAGCTTCCAAAATATATATTCAGTTTCCTGGTACTTTACGATTAACCGCATATTCCAAAGATTAATAGCAAAAATAAAATTAAACGATCGCACGCTTTTAACTGCCTTCATAACTATTTTCGTCAATAGCATGCGGTTAATAGCATACATTTATTGAAAGGAATGAAGGAAAGTTTTAGGAAAACTACTCTCATATTATACTTGCTGTTACATAAGAAGTTTTTTTTCCGGGAGTCTCAATAAAAAAATGCATAAATAAAAAAGTAATAAAACTTCCAAACAGTCCATAAAGAATATAATGAGGAAATGAGGAACATTAGAAATCCATTTTTACACATTTATTTACAATATAATTCATCATGCCTGGAAAGGATTTTTTTTCCCTCAAAATCAGTATTTACATTTGATGCTCAATTGATATCAATTTGAAAGAAGTTGCTCAAAGTTATTACATTTAGAATAATTAAAATTATAAATGCATTTAGAATAATTAATGTAATTATACGTTTTGAAAATGATATTATAACTCAAAAATTTTCAATTCGATAGCTTAGTTAGCTTTGAAGAACGTTTTATAAACCCCAATATACTTGCTTATGGAAGGATTCATGTATATGATGCATGAAAATTCAATAATTATTTGTTTTCAATATTGCCAGATTATATGTACTTGACAACTCAAAAAAAAGAAGGTCGATTTGTTTTCCTCAATTTTGGGAAATTGAAAATTTATTGAATTTGCCTAAACTTTAGTTTCCATTTACTGGATTCAAATTTCCTAACTATATTATTTTGATACATTCATACAATATTAAGTGAATAAACGAAAAACTCGAAATTGAAAACTATTCTTTCATTTGAATGACAAACATTATGCATTTCAAAACTACTGAATCTTTTTAATATAAATAATTCAAATCTCAAAATGAATTCCATCAAATAAATATGAAATCAATTTTAAGAATATATATTAAATTCGAAATATTTTATGTGGAAAATGGAATTATATTCCAAACTTCCGCATGAATGGTAAAGAGATGTAAATTCCTACTTTTTCTCAGAAACGAAAGTTCCCCTCTTTCTTGGAAAAAATATTTTTGTTCTGAAAAGCACATTCCATGAAAAAAAAATTATTTCCAGAATAAATGAATATTTATTACACTTCTGAATGCTTAAAGTTAATTTAAATTTATCTGTGTTGAAAAACTCCTGATTTATCAAATCAGATTTTTTTTATGTCTTAAAATAAATTAGTTCTTTCTTTTTTTAAAAAAAATTGCTCATTTGATTTCAGACTGATAATATACGGAAAATTGCAGTTTGGAAACAGTCTACAGAATTTAAGATGTTTATACTAAATAGAATTATTAAAAAGAGTAATATTCAATTCAACATGCCTCGACTAAAAATAATTTTTCGGTTATTTAGATGTAGAATTGCTTTTCCGACCCACCATGCAGAGAGAATATATCGTGATGTGTTCATACATTAAAAAAAATCGAGTATCTAAAATGAATATAAATTTCTGCAAAACATAGATAAAATAGAGAGAATTCATTGTTACGTCATGAGGGGTTGTGAAATACAAAAATAAATTTTGAAATTACATGTTGTTAAAGGAAAATGGACTTGATGTAAAAGCATTTCAGAAGGTTTTTTCAAACATTTTTAACTCTCTAAGCATCCATTGAATATGATCACATTGGATTAAAATCTAAAACATTAGCTTTTACTTTGTATAAACCATTTTTATGCAATTTTATGCATTTCATCAAAAAATGTATATGCATTTAAAATATTTTTATGAAGTTTTTAGGAAATTATATTATATATAATTTATTTAATATATAACAAAAAAAAACTCGGCTGTAGCATTCTTTTCACAAATTTACCATGTTTGTCTGATGTTGAAGGAAATCTAAACACATTTTTTTCAAAATTTCATTTTTTTCATAACAAGAAGTAACCATCAACTTTCAAAGATTAAAATTCATTAAAACATAGTTTAATCCCTAATTTAAGAAGTTTTTGATGTTTTTAAGCTATATCTTCCGAAAATCTTATCTCACAGAAAAGGGTATCAGTCCATTTAAAAAACTGTTCTTTTAATTCTACCCATTTCATTTCAAGATAAAAGTTTTCCTCCGAGTTTAAAATTTGTTTAAATTTAATTTGAAACACAATCTGATTATATTATTTTTATTGTTATGATAAAACTCAAAACAATTGCGTTGTTCCATCAAATAATTCATTCAAATGTTTTTGCCAACGGTAGCATTAAGATGAAAAAATTGCTTTCCTTGCCCATTAACTTCGTAGTAGGGTTTTCATTTTTTTTCATTTTTTATTTTTATTTTGTAGTACATATATTTTTTTTTTATTTGCTCACATTGTAATTTTTATTCCATTAAGTTCATATTTTTCAGTCTGGTCAAATGTCAAAGTAAAATTCTAAATAAGCTATTCTATATTAATATTTTAACAGCCAAAAAAGCGAACATCGTAGGTGAAGATGCTGCTCACTAAAGACAGAAGTATATATACATATAAACACGAGTAATCTGGCTTTGAACTGAGCATGAAAAACACAAAAAGCCGTTTCTCCTCCCGGAATGGCAACCACAAAAGGGTATTTCGCTCCCCCCCCCAAACATTCGAATAAATCTAAATAACCGAATCATTGCAATAGCTTTGGCGGGAACAATGGTTAAGTCCCAAGAACTATCACTGGCCACGATACAACCCTCCCGTAGGAGACACGTCTTATCCTCTTTAGTGGGTAGCCACCTCACATCCTTTTTGTACCCTGCAGGATGACAAGAACTTACCACTATGTCAGAAGTTTTTCCTGCTAAGGAGGTAACCTCATAAGACTACTCCGTCCCGCCTAATTAAAGGCATTCGGATTAAATTTGAATGACCGGACCGCCACGACAACATTGGCGAGAACTAAGGTTAAGTCAAGGGCAATCACCGACTACGATGCAAGTCTTCCCGTGGGAAGTACATCCCATTCTCGGTAGTGGGCAGTCATTCCCCACCATTTCCGTATCCACCAGAGCTGCGAGAACCAACCACCATACCGGAAACTTCTTATCCCTATTTCTGAGGTGCTCCCCAGTGGGAGATGCTGAAGGGGTAAATTGAATGTTATCGAAAGTTGTCGGTGCTTCTTTGTAACACGTGTTAAAGAGATTGGATTAGCATAAGTTAATATGATAAATATCAAAAGAGTTATTTCATGTTATCTCCATAATACACCTTGCTGAAAGGGAAGATACAATCAAGACTCTAATTCGCTTCTAAGAAGCAGCTAATTTGTCTTTTTTTTATGCAAGTAACTTATTTTAAACGCAGAAGAAATCTGTGAGTTTCGTTTAATTTTTTGTTTTATATGAAGATAACATATTCACAGGATTAAATGTGCGTGGGAGACGAGAGAAGAGCTTAACCAATTTCAAAAGGAGTAAATAGGTAGCAATGTTTTAAAACAGACCTCTTTGTTTATTAACTATCAGAAATATATCAAACCAAAAATTGATTACATTTTCATTTTCTGTTAGTTTCGAGATATCTGAATTTTAAAAAAAGATAGTTTTCTGTCTAAGCCAGCAAGTTTATCGTATAAATAACAAGTTTAAAAATAATAAAAATGATCTGCCTTAATACTTTGGCTTATCTGTATTACATATACTGTTTTATCCTTATTTACATATGATGTTAAACCTAGATAGTTAATTTAATAAAACTGATATAAATTAGTTTGACTTCTACGCGACAAATCTGTATCAATTTTGACTGTGTTTCCCCAACTGATATAGTGAGTTTCGCTAATTTAATTCTGGAATTTACTGTGCATCTTGGATAAGCAACGAAAGACCTGATCAAAACTTCAGCATAGAAAACACAACAATCAAAATTTGGCGAATATATGACTTTTTTATTTCATTTCAACAAATTACATTTTATAATTCTCTTAATGAAGAGACGTGTCAGATTTATTATAGACAGTACACACCTATAGACATGTATAGGTGTGTACTGTCTAAAAAATGTGAACATGATATTTCAAAAACGCATTGATTTTCATATATCAAATTTGGTATGGGATTTTGTAACTACAAGTGCAGCTTTATGACAAATTTTTGTTTCAATTGGTTGAAAAAACATGTCTAAAACAAAAATTCGATTTTTGGATACTATTTACGCATGCGAGGAGTTAATCGCCAAATAACTCGCCAAGAATGACACGATAGATTCAGTAAAAATGCTAAATTTATGCCAATATTTCGTAACTATTCTACGACAATGTCGTGCAGGGCGATATCTGGCCTGATAAGTTTATTGGAGAAAATTTTGCGAAAACCAGTCCCACTGAATATAATAAAATTTATAAAATTTCATTCTTTAAGATATATTTACCATTCTGACATATATACAATAAGACATATTTACCATTAAGATATATTACCTGAAGAAGCTGAAATAGAGAATCTCTTAATTCAGAAAATAAAAGCTTTTCATTTTAATTTAGTGACACTTTTCTTTCATAAATTAAAACAATTTTAAAGCGTATATTATAACCGATCATAAATGACGTTGAATTGCTTTATATCATCCAAGAATTAAATTTTCGTTTAGATATCATTCGCATTTTAGGTTCAGTAAAATAATATACATGTAACAGTGAAAAGAAAAAACCATATGCTCAATATTCCAAAGTAACTACTCAAATAAGTTTTCCTTTCAAAGAGAAAAAAACAATAGAAAAGAAAGAAATATAAAAATGCGATCTATTTATTTTGACATCAATCAAAAAGACAAAAATGTATTCAAAGAAACTAAATCTGATGAAAAATCTTCAAATAGTCAGCTTTGGTCACGTAAAATCAAGGGATCACTTTCAAGAGATCATTGAACAAACAAAGAAATTGATGATATCTATTTTTCGATTTAAGAACAAGATACTTTATTTTATAAGAGCTCCGGGAGAAAGATTTAGAAAGGAACGATCTGGAGCTTTCGTCTATTTCAAAATATTCATAGGTTTTGCAAACTTTGGAATTTATTCCGTTAGATTTCTCGTGCAATTTCCTAACTTCGAATAAAAAATTCACCAAACGATTTCTTTCTCCTTTCATATCTCAAGAGGAAGCGTCTCTATTTGATGGAGAACTTTCAAATCAGTTTTAAATCTTTCAATATTTATCATTTTAAGACATGGGACACGGAAAGGTATATAAAAACATATCATTCATAAAAAGATACTGAAGGTTAACTTAACTTTCATATGACAGGAGCAAACTAGTAACAAAAATCATTATTATTTATGAGTTATACAGTATCAAAAAATGTAGTTGTTTTATTAGAAAAGTAATCTTATAAGAATGCTTCTTAATGTTATTTACAAAAAAGTTTCAACATTCTTTTGATAAATTTCCCTATTATGATGTCACTTAAATATTTTTTTAAATTTTTTTTTGGGGGGGAGGAGTGTCATACAACCAAATACTTTATTATTTTGCAATTGTCATATTTTTAGCCATAATTTCAATTAATATATCTCAAAAAAAAATTGAAACAGTCATATAATTTTTAAGCTATTACCTTATTACATTGTCACTTATATTGTCATAACTTTTTTCTCCGGTTTATTATTTTTAAATTTATTGCCATGAGAATCAAATTTTCAAACCTCCATTGAATGAAGTAATAATAATATCAATAATTAAAAGGGATTAAATGGTTTCATTGAAAAATTGATTTTTTTTTCAGTGGTTATAATGCTTTGTAAATAGGACATGAAAGTAAAATTCACTTGTTTTCTTCAGAAACGAAGCAAAAACGATACAGGGCATTTACAGTATAACACTACTTCAAGCGCTAATATTTGATTTCAATTTTAAAGAATACTTTTTTCTTTCAAAATTGGATTAATAGGCTTTAATTATCTTTAAATGGTAAATCATCGAATTTTGAATCAAATCAGTTAAGAATGCAGCTAGCGAAAACAGTATAATTTCTTTAAAAATTCAATTTAAAGCATCTTTTGCATAGCTATCACGAGTTGGTGTGTCTGACTTAAGAACTGCATGATATCAAACAAATTTATTTAGATAAGTCAGGAAATAGACTTCAAAGTTTTTCAAATCAGGAATTTCGTTTCTTCATAGTGCGCGATTCTAAATATATAAACCAGAGAGAATGGTTACCCTAAAACATTCTCGCATACTCTCTAATAAAGGTATTATAACAGAGAACGCCTTGCGAGGCATTGGCGTAGAAGAGTTACAGAATATTAACCTTTGGCGTGAAGTTAGAAATTTTACTGTATCTATCGTGTCATCCTTGGCGAGTTATTTGGCGATTAAGCCCTAGCATACGGTTAATAATATCCGAAAATCGAATTTAGATTTCGATTTATTTTTAGATGCGTTTTTCCCAATCGATTGAAACAAAAATTTAATAAAAAACCAAGTTTATAGTCACAAATTCCCATACCAAATTTAATCTATTTAACTCATTGCATTTTTTAATTATCACGTTTATATACTTCAGGAAGTACGGACCGACAAACAATCAACTCCTTATTGTATTTGGCTCAAAATTTAATACGTGCCTAAACTAGAGATGTCATTTCTGTGCGGATTTTCTCAAAATTTTATATAAATCTGCAAACTTAATGTGAAGACCGTATACCAAATTTCAATCGTCTGTCTCAAAGCCTTTTTTAGTTATCTTTGTCACAGACAGACAGACAGACTTTTCCAAATCTCGAGTTCGAATTTTTTCCCGATTACTTTACTTTCTCTATACTACGTATATGAGAAAGTACTAATGATGAGTAGAAAATAACGCACTGATTTCAACACAATCGCATTTTTTAAATCTTTATTATTTCTATCCGATTCGCCGTCCATTTCATAATTTTCTTGATCTCAGCAAATATTCTCGACAATCTGATGTCGAAGGTCCACCAACTCATAAGAGCTAGCCTGTAACACTTTGTATGTGAAAATTTGTTCGCTAACTTTTATTATAATGCTACCCGCCTTTGGCGACCAGCCGGTTCGCCATTCTTGATGCTCGTTAAAATTGTAATTATTAAATATTTTATGTAACACCTATTTCAATAGCTTCTTCATCAAAATATTTTAAAGCTTCAAATTTTGATAGTCATATAATTTACTCATAATATTATAAAGGCCCTCAGCCGTAACGTTATATGTATCTCTAATTTTCTGTTAGTTCCCGTAGAATTTATAATTTAAGTTAAAGTGGAAATGATTAAAGTCCAATTGATATAAGAATATTTTTTTTACTGAAACGAAACATTTTTTTTAAATATGAGTACTGAAAACAGAGTCGCTGAGTATTTAAACCTTATGGGCACTAAAGAATATCTTTCTTAATTTATATAATATCTCAAGAAGTTTTCAACAAAATGTTCTCAAATTCATCATGAACAGATCTATTAATTAACAATGTTTAGTTTTAAATGCATCAAACACTAAGAAACTAAACAGAATCGTTTGAAATAATTTGTCGAAAACATGTTAAGCCTTCAAAACAAAGTCCGTATCCGTTGAAAATAGTTGTCAACAATCAGAACACAATGCGCATGCGTTAATTTTCAACGCCAGTTATGGTAACGCAAATGCGTGAATTTTCTACGCCAGTTGGGGTAACGCTATGCAGATTATAAATTTTTAATTTCCTTTATTCTGTTTTATTTTAATTCAAAATTACTAAAGAATGAACTGAAAGATCGATTAATTAACAATGTTTAATTTTAAATGCATAAAACATTAAGAAAATAAACAGAATCGTTTGAAATAATCGTCCGAAAATTTACTAAGCCTAACCTCTTTAGCGTGGGAAAAAACTGAAGCCTTACTCATTTGGCGATGGAAAAATAAAAAGATTTTTTTGGCGGGAAAGTTAGTTTTTAATTAATAATTAACATTCTAATTAAAATTCAAAAAAGGGACCCCAGGTGCATATTTCCAACCTCTCAGGTATGCATGTGCCAAATTTGGTAGCTGTAGGTCGAACGGTCTGGCCTGTAGAGAGCCAAAACACACACACAGCTTTATTATAAGTATAGATATAGATTATTGTCCTTAATTAGGCAATGATGAAACAAATGGATTGAAGAAAGCTTTTTGCCTTTTATTGAAGAATGTATATAAATTTTTACTCAATTTTTATTTATAGATATTTAGATATTTAAAAAAAAATTTAACTTACTTTTCTATATATCTTAATGGTTCAAGTTATCGATAAAATGCTAAGTGAAACGTATTGGCACTTACCCTTTTTTTTGTTTATATTTGTTTCTAGATCGGGTCATATCTTTCGTACGTGTGAGTGCAAAATTTCAATGCATAAAGACGAAACTCCTTTATTGATAGTCGAGGGAAGAATTTGTCAGCAATTCGTGACTTGCAGGAAATTTTTTCAATTCCATATTTCATGCGATTCCATTCCGAACTGCGATAGTAAAACGTATGAGAATGGATTTTGTGGAGGTTTGTAACTGATTGAAATAGAAAGTTTGGGAAGACAAAAATGGAATTTTTTCCGCAAAGAAAGTGAAAACATAGAAAGTACAGAATGTATGTGCTTGGAAAGAATCTGCATTGAACTGTATGCTGCAGAATTTCCAAATTGAAAATTTTACGAATCCAAATATATATATATATATTTTGGCTGCACTTTTTAGACAAAAATATTTTTTCAAAATAAAGATCCAGTTAAGTTGAAAAATTAATTATCTTTAAGAGCTGAATAAGAAGTTAAAAAATATAGCTGAGAAATTTGAGAGGATTATAATATTAATAAAAAAATTTGAATCATTTAAATTTATTAATTATACTAAATTTATGCATACTGAAAATATTAAAAAAAACCTTTATACTGAAACTTAATAGTAAATCGGAATATAAGGAGACACAATATATATAAGAAAATTTAATTTAAGCAAAGTAAATAATTAGCTTAATGAAAAATACACTTAGTAAATTTATCGATGGCAAAATGGCATCAAAAGTTGGATTAAAATATTAATAGGCATAACTAGTATCTGATATCAAACAGTATATTTCAGTTTGATACATTTGAAGTCGCTTGGCAAATTGTGAGCTATGGAGAGCTGATTTTAAAAAACGTTAATTTAAAACGGTATGAAATTTTCTCTTATTCTATAATTAAAAAATTATTACGAAATTATTTTCTAATAATGACCTCAAAAAAAGTGTAATAAGTAAACCTTAAAAAGTTAAGTTAAACTAAAAAAACATAAATTCGTGCATCTTTCTCTTGTGATAATCCAGTAAAAATTTTTGAACTTTGTTAGAATTTTCGTCATAACCATCATTGTAAACTATTAGAAAAGATTATTTGGAATGTCTAAAACTGATAATTTTTTATATATATTTAAACATTGTGAAAAATTAATTTTCGATAAAATAAAATATTGTAAATACTATTGTCACACGGCGTTTTACACTATTATAAACTTATTGAGAAGCGTAAAAGAAAATTTTGTATTAAATTTCAGCAAAGTAGTGATGTGATTATTTTGATGTTATTGTCACAACGAGAAAAACGCTATGCATAAGGTGATATCATTTTCGAAAGCAATGAAATGATACATTTCATTAATGTATTTTAGTTTTCAATAAACTAGAGAAATTACTGATAGAAATTGATCCCAATGTAACAGTATGATTGTAATTGTAAAATATATCGATCAATTATCAAAACACATTTAATTACTAAATTTCTTTACGGCATTTCTTTTAGTAAAATTCGAATGAAAATTCTTGTAATAAATTTACTACAATTAATTAGTAATATATTAAATACTGAATCAGTACAGTTAAAGAATAAAACAGATGAAAACAGTATAATTAAAAAAAATAGACCCTACTAAAATGCTACATATAATGTTTACAAAAAATAAAAGATCGCTCACTTTTCTGAAGATATTAATAAGTCCCACTAATCGCTTTTTAAAAAACTTTTAATGAATTTTTTAAGGCAGTCCTACAATTATATGGCACTAAAAAAAGCAGGCTTTTAAGATTTCCTTATTCCGTTTAGCACATAAAAAGCTAATTGCAGAGATTTCAATAGTTTCATTAAATCAATCAATTGTTTCAAAAGCCCCGTTAATTCCTATTTTTTTAGAAATAGAAATTTTACAAGAATCGTAGAGTATAGAAACCCCTTAAGCCAGGTTCTTGTATATTGTCTCAGTCGAAAGCTGAAAATCAGCCATTCATTAGAAACTCTTCAAATCAGAGACTTATTTGATTATTCCTGAAAATATTTTTTTAAAAAAAGGATTGAATTTATGCCTTTAAAAAGACACTGAATTAATAAAATGTCGTTTCAATTCTTCTGAAGATCTAAAAATTGAGTATTTATAATTTCAATAATGGTTTTTCAACGAGCGCGTTCCAACTTAATAAGGGGGGGGGGGTATCTATAGAATTTCCAATGTATCAGCGAACAAAGAATATATTTTATGAATCAGCTAATAAAAACATTTTATGGTATAAAAAAGACAAAATAGATCACTTTTCAATTACATCTCAGCAAAAATTTAAATTTTTTTATAACAGTATCATTAGCTATTCATATACAATATTCTAGATCACTTAAACCAATGCCTAAAATCGTCGTTTTATTAAAAAAAATAAAGAAGCTTTTTTAAGTTATTTTACTATAATTTCACGTTTATAGAAACATTTCAGTTTGAAAGATGCAAAAACTCCATAAGACACATTAACAATTAATCAATGAATAATGAGCATTTACAGATGTTAATTAGGCATCAAAAACTGATTTAATTTGAAAGTTTATTTTTCAATGTAAAAAAGTTAATAGGAAAATCATTTTTTTTTTAAATTTTCACAGCAGTTAACTTTCAGTGACTTATAAGGTTTTTGAAATAACCGATTCACTTAAAACTAAATTATATATATTTGTTTGGAATTTTGGAATTTAATGTTCATAAACAACTAACTATTTAGTCAAAATGGTTCTGTAAATTCAGAATCATTTTTTTTTCTCATTACTTCACAAAAGCAGCTTCTATCTTTTGAATAGTCAAAGGATGCACTGACCCTGTCTCTATAAAATGTTCAATTTCGCCATTTTAATTTGATTCATACTCTCTGATGGGAAAAGTTGATCTCTCCAAATGCTTGATAGGCCGGTCTAAAAACTTGAGCAAGATAGACAAAATAAGGCACCATTAAAATGAACACATTATAGGTGGCTCCAGCAAAAGTTAAACAAAAGATCTAAGAATATCTTCTCTGAATCATCTGCTCATCGAATAGCAATTCTGGATGATATATGGTTTTGTACACTTTCCTGGTTTTATTCCTCTCCAAATACTAAAATGTATACAAAATTGGATTGCTTCTCATTCTATATTCTCTTCACTTAAAAATATGGTGATTAACTGACTCTTAGAAGAATCCTGCAAATGAAGATAAATTGATATCACTCTCTACTACTTTAACTGCTAAATTCACCCCTCGAGTTTCTAAAACGCAGGGGAAGATGTATGTGAATGTAAACCATCATTGATTAAGGCAACTGCGCACAATTTCTGTCAAGATGGCAAGATGTGGCATGTAAAAGGCCCCATTTCAGATAAGTAACTTTTACGATTATGTTTCAACAACATGTTATGGACAAATAATAATTTTTTAATTTATGTTTTGTCTACGATTATGATCTGACCATCTACCAACACCCCCAGTTGTTCGAAATAGATTTCAAAATCAACAAATTAGTCTTTAAAGCATATCAAAGAGGTCAAAGGGTCTTTATGTAAACCATCCCTTTTTAAAATTCATATCTTGGTATTATACAAATTGTTGATTCTGATGAACAATACCACTGAGAATTTAATTATTTTTCAGAAAAGTATTGCAACAAATCTAAAGTTTCTTAAAACAAACAACATAATCTGTTTAATCGATTAATCTGTTTAACAGCATAATCGATTTATCGACAGTTTTCTTGAATCTGAAAAAATTACTCATTCTGACATCATTGCTGTTTATAGCATAAAAAAAAATTCTTCTTTCAGTATATTTGGAACATTGTATATTGATATATATTCCGAACACTATATATTCCCGAATTTTCATGTTGGATGAAAATAATATGAAAATATAATGATCTCTTAATTCTTTAGTAGCATTTGAATAAAATTAGATCAAAATCACACAAAAAAAAATAATTTAATGACTTTTAGTTGTTCTCGTTACAACATATGGTAAATTTTCTTTTCTAGTAAGTAGCACAAAAAATCTTCTTTTCCATCCCTTTAAGAATAGAATTAAATTAGCATAAACTTTCCAGATAAGTAGGGAACATTTCTTTCAATGAAATAGCTTACGGTGCTACTTTGTCGGTATATCTGTCATGAAATTAAATAAACAGGTTACGAAATCGATTCCTTTTGCAAATGTTATCTACTGTACCTAAACTGGAACTACATCTAAGATACAGTGCCATTTCCTTTGGAGGAAAAAAAAAGAAATTAGTTTATCTTACTTTTGAAAATGATGCACACTCAGCTTAACAAATTCATTTTAAGTAATGAAAGAAATTTCCATATGAAATGCATTTTAAAAAATAGCAGGCTATTTCATTTAACCTCTGCGTGCCCTAAAGTCGGAAATGATCCCACATTTCATTGTCAAAAGAAAATTCCAAAGGAGACACATTTTTTGACAACCGCGATAAATTGGCTGACTTCATTTTCTTGCATTTCTACTCGAATTACTTTTTCTTTCACTGCGACTCGGAATTTAACGGTAACCATCTTCCTGTTGTCCCATTGTTCAAGGATAAAGAAGCGAGATAAAATGAGATGTCGCGTACTTTTGTTTATTGCACTTTTTTAGAACTCTCCTTTTGGTGCAGGAAGTCTGGAGCCACTGGACAAGTCTGGTTTTGGCTGTCAAGGATCTAAAACATTTTGTGTTCGTATTTATTTTATTGATTCAAGTGTACTATTTTTATGAAGGAGAGTGTTTCTTTTATAAAAATGTTGTGCTGCTATTAATACTAGAACTATTAATTCCATGAACTTTACAGACTATTTATTTTAAAAATACATCAAAAGCAGTATCTCCCATCGACTTTCCATTATATTTGATAATATATCTTTTGATTTTACCTTTGTAAAATTGAAAAGGCATTGAATATAAAGAGACATCTTTCCATGGAACGAGTGAGTTAAAAATTTGATACATATCAACAATTCTTACTTTTTCCTATATGATTTATACAGAAAAAAAAATATTGTAATTGTAAAAAAAAAATTGTAGTCGAGATTTTGGCCCATTTGTTCGCTTCACGTCTCTTTGAGTTCATAAGACACATTTTTAGATTTAAGTTCGTATGTCTGTGAACACGGTGATTCAAAAACATTTCGTGTTAAATGGATGAAATTTGGTATGTAATCTTTGCTTCAAATTTATACATTTCCATCAAATTTCGAACCAAATCCATCTAGAAGATACCTATCTGTCCAGCTGTCCGAGTACAAACGAATACAATAATCATAAAATACATAGAGCTAGATAAGTAAAATTTAGTACATACATTTAGCATCTATAATATAGATCGTACAAAAGTTGGAACAAAAATCTATCCAGGACTTGACCTTTAGTCGATCTATACTTTTGCATGCAAATAAATACGATATCGCAATGACTTAAATAAATGAAATTTGATTCCCTGTCAAATTTTCGTTTTAGTCATTCTGAAAAGGAAGTGTCCAAAATGCATATCTGATATTTTGGTACTTGTATGCAAGCTGCATATCAGGGGTTAATAGTCAAAAAAATGAAAACTGAATTCATAGCAAGCTTGATTAATCAGATTCACACTAAAGATAAATGCATCTTAACTATGTTCGCCAATGCTATATGATTAATAATGCACAAGTACTTTTTTTTTCTTCTATACTAAGAATGCACAGTCGTCATGTGTGGGTTTCCGGAAAAAACTCTGAACACTCGTGATGTTCTCAAGTCCAATGTCCATAATTTAATGCTGGGGGAGGAGGTTAACATGCTTAATAAAGATTATGCTAGAAAATTTCAGGAAGATCACTCCCTCTGGTTTCTGTCAAGATCGTATACTAAATTGAATTTATCTTGCTTGCTGTGCTGAGTCTATAGTGTACCAACTTTACCAACACTTATTATATTATTACACTTATTATATTATTAGGCAGAATCAATCTAAAATTGAATATTAAATTACATTTTTTATGTAAATATCATGCAGATAACTTTCCCACATATTTCGTGTTTGGAGTTATTTCTTTCACATGCATGCGAATAGATATATCGAAAGGCCTTCAACATTTGACAGATTTGCTTCAAAAATTTCATGGAAACCACAATTTCATATAGTTATCAAAAACCAAAATAGTTATCATGTTCGCATGCACATGTACGATGGGACAACCAGACTTCCCATATACAGATTTTGCACAAATTTGGACAGAATTTTGTATCTAAACAGTATATATAAAATTTCATACTCCTACTTTGTGGTGTTTTATAATCATCGTGTTCGCAAACAAACAGATATAATTTCAAAATTTATTTGTTTGGACTCTAGAAGGTTTAAATGTGTTAGATTTTTTAAAGTATAAATGTCGAATATTTTTAGGATTACAATATTTTTCCTTTGTATACTCCTTATTCGAGAAAATAAAAATAGTAAGCAAGAAAACATAATTTGTTACGGTTTAACAAATATTATTCATTCCAATATGGCTTTCATTACCCGAATTGTAAGTTAACAGATTATTGACGTGACAAACATTCTTGAAGTTGGTTTAATTCGGTCTAGAAAACCATATATTAAATAAAAAAATAATTTCTTATAACTTTTATTTTTTTTGAATCTTTATACAATATGTTTACAATAACATTCCTTATATAAAGAACATATGTTTGGATATAACGTGATATAGTTTCAGCGATTTGAAAATCTATGTTTTTTTATGATGTGTTATAATGTTCACAGGACCGATAAACAAGTATGTTTCAAAAAATGTCATTTTTATCGCACACAAGAAGGTTTGAAATGTGAAGACTCGTCATTTTGACGCAATATTTCTTTTATATATCGTATACAAGAAAGAAAAAATGAAATTCAATAATATAGCGAATCAGCAAGTCGCCACTGCCGGTTGCTAATTAGTTTCATATCATAAAGGCATAACTTTTGCATCAAACCTCAACATTTATACGAAAACGCAGATCTTTAATAAAGATAGTGTATGGATACAATGAACAAATCAACGCCAAGACTTCCTAAATTGGCTGGTTTAAATATCTAACATTAATTCGACATTTCAGAATGTTTTACTGAAAGAACCATAAAGATCAAGTTATTCATAATCCAATTACTTTAAATAAATAAAAACAAATATTATCGGCAACCAAAATAAAGGCGGGTAGTTAAAAATATTGAAACAAAATGCAACAGTAAATCATAATTTTAACAAATATTATTTATATTCAAATAAGTAAAGATTTGTTAAAATTGTAGTTTAGTGTGTGCCCCTTGCTGCACCAAGGATGTCAAGTTCTCCAATAAAGATGAAGGACAAAATAAACAAACACTTCTGTAAAACAGTTATGGTTATCGCTTCCTGCATTAAAATTATGATCTTTACTGATAAGTATTGTTTTATCTGAAATTTTTTTTAATCTTTGGTATTACTATCGCTGCTTGCCTTAACAATTTTTAATAAAAAAAGTTTTTCAAACTGAAATTTCCTTCCTGTGCTGGTCTGTTGTATAGAGAGTAAAATTTAGAGCATGCCTATGTCTTCGGCATCTAAAGAAGGAATCGGGTAGAATTTTTAACTTAAAAAAAATATCCTACGGTTTTGCTAGCAGTGGGAGAAGGATCCTCGTAGCTTCACTAGTTCATTGAACATAAGGACTGTGTGGATGACAGGAACAGCACATAATCAAAAGAAAAGAAAGAAGCAATCAATCCATTCTCCATACAAAATTTCAAACAAGCATCCTTTTCCCAACTTCATCAACTCGTAATATATATATATATAGTCCACTCACCCTTCATCTATTCTGCAGGTTCAAAATATATCCTGCCATTCCATTCACCACACATCCGTTCATATCAGAAAAAGGATTACGAAAAGTGCAAGAAATTCCACTGCAGACGATTTTTGAAATTAATAATTCAGACAACTTCTAAAACGCATATCGACAGTTGCAAAAGAATAAATACTTTCTGTTCGTATTCACATTAAAAATAACATTACAGTGAGTTTAGCAATAAAATTTTTTTTAAATTATAATCAAAATTAAAATCTTTAATTGATATCTTTTTCATTATTTTTAATTTAACATTTTTCATAAAATAGTTCTAGTTCATGTACAACTCAACCACAGTGAAAAGTAGTAAACAAAACAGTATTAAGGATGCTATAAGATCATTTCGTTGAGTTACCATATTGGCGACAAACTCGGGAGCACTTTAAACTACACTTCAACCAAAGATTTTATTTCAAAAAGAAACTAGAAAAAAGGGAAACAATTCAGCTAGATTTTGTGAAAAAGTAAGGAATATGAGGATTTAATAAGGAGAAATGGGAATTATGTGTTTGCAGGAAGTAACAAAAAAGATAGAAGTAAACAACACTCATCATGTTTCTTGCTGTTTTTATTCTTTAGTATCAGATTAAATATAAAATAATGAAGTGTTCAGGCGTTACTTATATTTAGAATTAAAAGCAACGTGAATTTGTTTCTCCAAAATATTTCACAGAAACGTAGAATAATTATATTATCTCTCAAAAGAAATAATACATTTCCCTTTTAATTTGGAGCGGAGGAATAAATTAAATTTAAAAAATGACATTTAAATGAATATTAGATATACGAAAAAATGGCTGCGTATTTTCTTTTTGTTGTGTAGAAACTGAGAAGAGTTTGTTGAGCATAAATATTATAAATTTTAAAGTAATTATTTTTGAATTAAAAGTAAAAAATGTATATTAGATGAATAAGTTCAAATAAAAACCTTTCTCCTTCAGAGTAAAAAATGTAATTGATTTTTCAGTATGAAAGCACGAGATAATATAGATCAGATAGAAGATAGATTTTTTTATGAGATCCTTTCTGAAATATTACTTACCAAAATGATATTTTTCTAAACATCCTTCTTTAACATCTAAAAACTTTTCCCAATGCATTGAGAATTGGATTCATTCGAATTCATCTGTCTGTACAACGATTGTTCGAAGGATCCAACAAATCCTGTACCAAGTGATAGTATTACCAAGGTGCTAAGTTTGGATTAGTATGAAAATATTCCAATGTTATCTACTGAAATTTTTCTACTTTTCTTGTATTGCACCAATTTTGTGAGCTTTCGTATCGCCCTGAACGATGCGAATCGGAAACAGAGAGTCTTTTTGGACCAATATATTACTTTAATCTTCGCCAGAAGCACCGTTCTACAATAATGGTCCATCGACAATGAAGAAACTCGATGTACATAAAATACTGTAAATCCCAAAAAATAATAATGAGAACATTTCCAACAAAAATAATTCAAATTTTTGCCTTTAGCGAATCATTTTTACTTTATGTACGTTCCATACCAGAGTGCTTTGCCTCAAGTGTAAAAAGATGCAACCAATTTTTATCACAAGTTAAAACTTTTTTTGACAAAAAATGCATTTACTTTTGCTTAAGATTATTTCAAATGTCTGATAAATTTCTGTTATTTCAAACTTTTGATTTGATTTCAAAATTGAAAGCACCAATCTTGCTGAAATTGTAATTTATTCCTTCTGATGCATAGAATACTTTCATAAAGCAAGGTTCACATGAAGCCAACTACTGCGTTAAATCGGAGGTCACACCCACTTCAGGAATGTCACGTGATCGCAATGGGAAAATGCCAAACAGCTGTCCCGATGAGACACCCATTTGTCATTGTTCCATTGGGGGTCACGTGATTTTCTAGAGATAAGCATGGCCTTCTATTGCGCGGAATAGTTGATCTCGTGTGAACGCTGCTTAACTTATGTCCATTTCGTCACTAGTTTCCTCATCTGTCATTCGTCAACTCTCAAATATAAGCTTACGAGTTTTTCGAATTTTCACTCCAGGTACAGGTACATATGTCCTCAGAGGACGATTATAAGTCACATTTTCAACATCTTTTAGCCATTTTAAACACATTATGCCATTTGTATATTTGAGATCTCGATAATATGTCATTATTGAAATAGGCATTGAATCTTGATCAAATTACAATAAGTTTAATACTTTTCATTCATCAAAAATTTAATAATTATTAATATTAGGGAACGCTGTATTTACACATCTGCTAGCAATTAAATAAATAAGAAATGGAGAATAAAATCGATGTCAAACCAAATGATTATTTACACTTTAACCACTTGACATAAGAATTTACTTAATTTCCTAATTAGATAATCCAACCTATTTAGGAGTCCTATTATTATTTTAATTCCTTTTACAATATAAGTATCATTTGAGACATTGAAGCATTTCTAAATTACTTTTGCCTTTTAAATTACTATATACTTTCACTTAATTACAGATAAAAAATTAAAAATTAAATAATTTGATGAGCGAGTCAGACTCGTTATGGTATGCGAAGGAATAAAACAATTTATCACGGTTAATACAGTAACATAATATTTCGTCTCACTTTAAAATGTCGTTGTTTTAATTACTTTACACTTAAAAAATCTCAAACTTAACTTTATTTTTAAATATTAATAAAATGTAAAATTCGCCTTTTAATAATTTTTTGGCCTTGCAAATGGAAATAAATCTATCGATTGTTTTAATAATTGTGTTAAAAAAGTTATACATAAAAATGAACATGAAATGGCGCAAAATAGTACCATTCAAACTGCTCCCAAGTTTTCAATCGAATTCTTTCCGTAAAATTTGCTATTATTAATTTATCAGATTCCCTAAAAAATATTGAAACCCTTGAAATGGTTTCCTTGAACTCGATGATGAAAATCATGAAGAAAAAAACAGCAGACGATTTTCCTAGAATACTATTCTGGATCGTTTACTGTCCTTTTTTGTTGCCAAGAGAAACGATAAAATTGCAGAAATAGTTTATCAAAGAATTCATATATTATTCTATTTTGCTGCAATTACATCTGAATTTCTAGAGATTTCATAAGCTTCGAAATCTTTTGTTTAGCCCTGAGAAATAATGCAATAGTTTTATAAATGTTATAAAAGAAGACAAAGAATTTAAGATGACAAAAGGATATGTATCTAAATAAAATAAAATAAACGACATGGCATTATGAAAAGCAATAAAATAACTCAGGAGTTAAAAGCCTTCTTAAATAAAGAGTAACATAAAAAAAAAATCTTAGTCATCTGATATGCTTTCATCTTTGTAAGAGCGGAAATACAGTCACGTACTTTTATTATTGTAAATCATAATTATGCATACAAAACTGATATAATTTAGCGTTTTTTAAAACGATATTCAGAATCTTTTCTTACAAACCTTTTTTTCCCTTTTATTGATCATGGATTTTCATCTTCGTTTTCATTACAGTAAAAACAAAGTAGAACCAATTTTTTTTTCTAATAATAGCTATGATAATGAAAAATGCATATTTATGAAGCATTACCTTATGAATGCCATTAACTTAGAAAAATTAACGCAGTTTACATTTCCAGGCAACATATGTACAACAGCAGGGAGAAAAAAGGAGCCATCTGACTTTATTCTGCTGTCGATCTTCTTATATGAAAACTAAAAACACTATTTTAAAGCTAATAATGTACACTAAAAGATGATGCATATAAATTGTTTGTAAGAGATTTTCTACATAGTTAAAATTGTACGAACTTTGAAATTTCTTTTGGAAATTTCGTTCTTTGATGTCATGAATATGATTCCGGATGAAAAAAATTGCCCAGAGTGCACATGTGGTTAATATACCATAATTACATCGGAATACATTCGACATTTTCTATTAAGGGGTTGTTTACAAATTTAAATGTGTAAAGTTTATATGACCTCTTGATGTCGGTTATCGTATTGTGGTGTGTGGATGTGTGTGTGTGTGTGTGTGTGTGTGTGTGTGTGTGTGTGTGTGTGTGTGTGTGTGTGTGTGTGTGTGTGTGTGTGTGTGTGTGTGTGTGTGTGTGTGTGTGTGTGTGTGTAACACTTTAAAAGCATCTGTAGTATATAATATTTGTACATGTTATCATCGATTGCTACTTGTTTCATAACAAAATATTGATATGAAAATTTCTGGTGGAAGCTTCATTCTTCTCCGCAAAAAATGTTCAAAAGCTTTGAAAGTTTAGACTAAGTTGCATCTGAAGTAAGTAAGTTTTCATTAAGTACGAAGCACCAAAATGGAAAGTTTTACTGTAGAGTGAAAGAAATGTTAGATAGAGCTTTTTATTGTTTGAAGAAAGATAAAAAGACAATATCATCCAATCAAATCAAAATTCATAATGGATAATTATATATAGATATAGATATACTGGGGGCGGCAGAAAACTCCGGACAAACAATTTTTAATATAACTCTATTAAAAATAAATTAATTAACAAAACATAACAAATAATAATAGGAGTAGACTTTTGCTACAAAATAAATTTAATTGGTTTCAAAGTGGCCGGCTTTTGTAGCTATGCAAAGGCGAAAACGCTTATTGAAATTTTCAGCAATGGGCCGCAAGTCTTCTACCTTTAATCTGTCCCATTCCCACCGAACCGATTGCTTTAGAGAGTCCACACTTTTGTGTAATTTAGTGCAAGCCCTAGCCTCCAAAATGGACGATACATTGTAATCCACGGGATTGAGATTCGGCGATTATTGCGCCCACTGTCCAGATGATATCATGTCCGGAAAATGCGTCTTGCATCACTCTTGTGTTTTTTTTTACACTTTTACACTTTTTGATATATTTTAACGCCCTCATCCACAAAAACCAGAGGTGTTTCGCCGTTTGTACAAATTCCTCCCCAGACCACGACCTATTCGGATGCTGGCGATACTCAACAATTGCTGACGGGCTTGGAGCATCTACAGACCAGATCCTATCGTTCTGGGAATTATAAGCTTGTTGTATGGTAAAGAGTTTCTCATTAGTGAAAAGGAATCTCTCCCAGCGCCGACTTGCGACCAGTTTCAAAAGTTTTCGGCGTCTTTGGAGCCGCACGACTTCGTTTTCTTCAGTGAGAAGCTGTACTTTTTGGAACTTGTAAAGCTTCTGTCTGTTTTTGCCATTCGTATCCCTGATACGTCACTTATTATCATTTTACGAATGATCTTTCTCATGGAAACCCTCTGATTTCATAGAACTCGCTTTTTGATGGCCTTATGGTTATTGAAAGTGCTCACCGTACGTTTTTGTTCACTTCCTGGACGTAAACCATAATTACCAATTTTTTGAAAAGATAGACATTTTTTGTCAGGACAGATTAAGCAAACGAATGATTTTAATTCCGTGCTTAGTTGCAGTTCTTTTGCTTGACATTGTAAAAGAACCAAAAAACAATATGTAAACTAAGAGATTGTAAAATATTTTATAATTGGTATAATAGACAAAAAGAAATGAAAAGAAATTAAAAAGAAGTTAACTTCTATTCTATGATGCATTTACTTTGTCCGCATTTTTGCCGCACCCTGTATATAATTGGCATTTATCAACCATATTATAAAGGAGTAATATTATAAAGGAGTAATAAACTTAATAAAAAGAGTTACAAATTGTAATAATATATCTAGATGTAATTTATTGTTTAAAATTTCATTTGATTTGTTTTTGTCTTTCATTTTAATATTAAATATAAACTACGTAATTTTATATCAAAAATGAGAGTAAACTAAAATATCAATCAATATATTGTGAATTATAAAAAAAAAATATTTGAAATTCTTTATTTCCGTATGCGTAAAGAAAAAATGTAACATATATTTTATGCCAAAAATTTAATACTAAATTCCGTTAATTAATAGTGTTTTGATGCTTGAATTTTTTCATTATATTTGTGATTATATATATTATGGTAAATATAATAAACCGATGGTTAAGTATAATTAACGGCGAATATTCACAATCTCCAATAAGTTTAGTTTAAAATATTATGCGAATGGAAAGCATTTATTTTTACTTTAATTTCATATTTTTTGCCACTGATACAAATTTTTATATATATTCTTACGTTACAACAACGTTTAAAATGGTATTTGATACACGAAATGCATATTCATTTGTGTTCGAATGTGAAATGAAATCAACATTTTAAAATTTGTGAATGCGCCCTTAAATGCATCGATTTAGAACCAAAACAGAAAACTTAATGTAATCGGAAAACAACTTGTAGGAATGAGCTGAAATTTTTGCATGCTTTCATAAAATGACTTTATCCTTTGATTTATGCTAAAATGTAAACATGCTGACTTTTAAAAAATTTTAAAGTCTAAGTTTGAAATTTTTTGCATATTAAAAATTGCTGATTAATGATAAATACTTGAGCAAAATATATTTCATAGCAAAAAGAGTTGAAGCCAATAACTATATTATTTTTGAGATATGACCAAAATTTCAGCATTTTATTTAACGTTAGAAGATTGAGATTTTGTTATCTCATAATTTTGTAACGAATAGACCTAAAATATTGAAATTTGTGTTTCCGAGAAGAATTTTTGATGCAATTTTGAAATTGAATGAGAAAATGGGTGTTGGTAAGTATGTTTTTATTTCAATATGTTAATGGACGTTTATGAAATTTTTTATTCAAAAACCTTTAAGAATGCATTAAATCCCTTCTAATGATATATTTTTTATGATTGTACGGGCCGCGGTGGCCTGGTGGTAAGGTCTCGACTTGTGAGCCGTAGGGTTTCAGGTACGAGACCCGATTCCACCGAAGAACCGTCGTGTAAGGGGGTCTGTTGCACGTTGAATCCGTCATGCCAAACGTCCTCCTGCTGGTGTGGTGTGGAGAGGGGGGTGCCAGCTTAGGTGTCGTTCTCTTCATCTGACGCGGTTCAAAATTACGAGGTCCGTCCCAAAACAGCCCCAGTGTTGCTTTACAAAGGGACGTTAATATAACTAAACTAAACCTTATGATTGTACGACGAAGGATGGCAGAATAAAACTCCTTTTTCTTTTTTCTGCGTCTATACATATATTACTAATGAAACACTATAGACTTGAAATAATTTGGAAAGACTGCTAAAATTTTTTATGATAATTTAAAATCAATTTTTTTTGTACGAGAATAAATCAGGATCTTAAAAATGTACTCTATATTACTAATACAATAAAATTGTTATAAAAATAGTCATCTTTTAGTTTCATCTTATATAAGATGCTATTTTATTTAATGGAATAAAATTCTTTCTTCAGAAAAATTCCCAGCTTTTCCAGAACATTTTCTTCAAACCATATTATTTTTATATTGTTTAATTTTATAGATGTTATTAACTGCTAAACAATTGTGCCAATACATCATAAAAGCATCAAATTATTGTTTCTCAAATATGTAAAGCTAATATTAAATGGTATTGTAATTCGAGATAAAAATTACATATAATCTACAAGTACTTCGATTATTCTTTAGAATACATTGATGTATATGGATATTTTGTGGGTAATCCACATTCTTAATTGAAGCCATATGACAATACATTTCCAAAACGGGAAGTTTTTTCTAATTAGAGGATAGAGAAAACTAAAGAGTTAAGGGTTTAAATCTATACAATGGAATTGTGTAGATATAACTCATTCCACAGACTAAACACATTCTTTATTATTGATTACTTCAAAAACTGATTCTTATGAATCAAAAAACTCTTTACAGAATTGTTTTGTCATTATAACCATAAACTGATTCTGCCAAAAAATTCTGTGGGAGCTATTGGCATAATAACACAAGTCAATGTAACCTGAAAACTTTTAAAGCACTCAATTTTTTATTGTGTCATTTTAAAGAAGCAATCTGTGAACATTGCCATTTTATGAAAATGCAGGATATTAAGTTTCGTAGAAACTTTTATCGCATTTGGACTACTTATATTCAAATGCATATATAGAACTAGTTTCGTATATTTAATCATATCTAAAATGGGAAGCCATTCATAGAATGATTTGTCTTGAGCATATTCCAAATCTATTCATTCAAATCCTTTATAAATGATAGAATAGATGCATTAGCTTTAGAGATGACAGGCTGACAAAATATAGTGACTAGGCGGTAATACGGTTTATAGTATATTTTCCATTTACAAATGATGTATTGTGAGGAAAATTGCTTTCATCCATTCTCCTGTTAAACACATAGATCGAAACCATGATTCTATTCGAGATTCAGGAAGTATGAATTGGACCTTGAAACTGCTTCGTTTAATAAATAGAACTTAATCAGAAATTTCAGAAATGTGAAATAAAGCTTGGTGTTATTATAAAATTGGTAAATTTAATCTTTCTAGTTCAGGAGCAGTAGAAAAAATTGTAAGTCATAAGAAGAAGAAGAAGAATTTAGTGGTATACATTTCAGAACATGGAAAATAAATAAACAAAAACCTCCCTCCCAAAAAATTGAAGATGAAAAATAATCTTCCTTTTTGCGAAACACTCTTAAAAGTCCCTCAGTTTAACATTATATTAATTAAAATAATATTTGACTGTTTATTACAGACTAAAGTGACAAAAGTCATGCGATAGCAGTATAAAAATATATAGATAGCTGTAGTATCCCGTACAAAAGTATAAATGGGAAATGCATTGGCAGGATTTCATTTGTATTCGAAGTTTCTGACGTGATTGTAGTCGCACGAAGAGAATGAACAGATTTTGAGCACGGAATGATTGTTAAAGCTAGACGCATGGGATATTCAATTTGGAAATCATTAGGAATTCAACATTCAGAAATCCACAGTGTCAAGAGTGCATCGAGAACATCTAATTTCTGGCATAACCACCCACCATGGACAACGCTCAGTGGCCGACCTCCTACACTTAATGACCGAGACCAGCGATGTGTGCATAGAATTTTCAGTATTAATATACAAGCAATATTGTGTGAAATAACCACAGGAATCAATATGGGACATACGAAGGAGTGTCCGTTAAGACAGTACGGTTAAATTTGGCTTTAATGGGTTATGGAAGAAGAAGATCGATTCGAGTGCCTTTACTAATAACAGGCCATCGGCTACAGCGCCTCTCTTCGTCTCATGACCATAACGGTAGGACCTCAGATAACTGGAAAACCGTGGTTTGCTCAGGTGAGTTTGGATTTCAGTTTAAGAGCTGATGATAAGGTTCAAGACTGACGTGACCTCATGAAGCGATGGACCCAAGTTGTCAACAAGACACTGTGCAGGATAGTGGCGGCTCCTTAATGGTACATGGAATATACTGGTTCTCTGTTCCAACTGAATCGATTATTGACTGAGAATGGTTATGATCAGCTATTTGAAGATCGGTAATTCATGGACTTCAATAACGATGGAATTTTTATGAATGACGATGCGCCATGTCACCGGCCACAACTGTTTACGATTGGTTTGAAGGACATTTTGGCCAAATGATCAAGATCACCCGACATGATTTCCATCGAATATTTATGGGACTTAATTGAGAGGTCAGTTCGAGAACAAAATCCTGCACAGTAACACTTTCGCAATTATGGACATCTATCTATAAAGGCAGCATGGCTCAATATTTTTGCAGGGGACTTCCAACGACTTGTTGAGTTCATTCGAGTTTTTGCAAATTTTCATGTTTCAGACCCACTGAATCCGAAAAAATACATTTTTGCCGTTATATCTGACTATCTGTAAACATAATAATTTAAATTAGACACTTTTTGTTACAAATTTCAATGACTGAAATTTGATCCATAAATTAGGACCAAATTTGTAAATTTCCATAAAATTTTGAACGAAATCCATTTAAAAGAAGCCTGCCTGTCTGGTTGTTCGAGTACAAGTGAATTTGATAACTACAAAACGCAAAAAGCTAAGTAGATGAAATTTGGTTTTTGAACCAAATTCGTCACAAGTTTGACCATCTATTGGTCTGTACTTTCGCATGCATGAAAACGTAATAATTCATAAACGTAAAACCTTAAATGAATGAAATTTGGAATGTTATCTTATCACCACAATTGCTATTTTGTGTCAATTTTTTGTGTCAATGGCCAACAAAGAGGCATATAAAATACATAATATTTTGATAGAGTCAGAAAAATGCTAGATCCATGCCAAATATCCATAATACGTAATTATCTGCTGCAATGTAAAAAATTCGTGGTTATAATGAAAGTCAAAAATTTTCTGAAAAGGAAGGGAAAGGTAAGAACTTTATTGAAGAATATACGAGAAACTTTCGGGAGGCCGCGGTGGCCTGGTGGTAAGGTCTCGGTTTCGGAACCGGAGGGTTTCAAATTCCAGACCTGATTCCACCGAAAAACCGTCGTGTAAGGGGGTCTGTTGCACGTTAAATCCGTCCTGACCAAACGTCCTCCCGCTGGTGTGGCGTGGGGGTGCCAGCTCAGGTGTCGTCCTTGTCATCTGATCGCGGTTCAAAATTACGAAGTCCGTCCCAAAATAGCCCAAGTGTTGCTTTCAACGGGACGTTAATATAACTAAATCAAACCAAACGAGAAACTTTCGGTAAGACTACTCCAGCTGGTTATTTAATTATTTTTAACTTTACGAAATTTATCTTATCTAAGATTTAGATGAAATATTTTGCTGCCATTTCCGCTCAATTCGATATAGTTGATCAAAAAAATTTCACTACCTCCTGTCAAGCTCTACATTCTTTGGATAAGTTGGGCTGACTGGAAAATAATTTAACTTTGTTTTTCCACGCTATTTGAAGACTAAAACTTATGGAACAGGTTCCCAACATTCTTCGTATATTATACAAATATT
This sequence comes from Argiope bruennichi, assembly GCF_947563725.1. Lineage (NCBI taxonomy): Eukaryota > Metazoa > Arthropoda > Arachnida > Araneae > Araneidae > Argiope > Argiope bruennichi. The sequence continues at coordinate 68,584,819 of NC_079154.1, forward strand.
CCTTCGTTTATGAAAATGGATTCTAATTTAACACACACAATCACACAAATGATCTATTAATTCAAAGAACCTCAATATCCAAAATGATTTTTATTGGAAAGATTTGGATATTAAAAATATATGTCTTATATTTGTTGATGAAATTATGCTGAACTGCCTCTAATTGAATATCACAGGACACTTCATGTTTTCCCTACTTCAATTTTTACAAAATGGAATTATAAAAGTCTGTTAGCTGACTCTACACTCTATTGCTAAAATAAGATCCGCTTAATAGGCGATTCTTTTTTTCTTTTTTTTTTTTTGTCTAGTATATTATTTAAGTTTTTTTTTTTTTTTTGTTCATGAATAAATGAGTTGAACCTTTCTTTTGTATAAGATCTGATTAATAGGCGTCTTCTTATTTTTTTTTTGTCTAGTATACAACTTAATTTATTTTTTATTATTATTATTTTTATAGATAAATGAGCTGCACCTTTCTTCTGTATAATGATTTATCTTTAATTTCGATCAGATAACTGTCAGCGGGCTTGTAAAGTGCCATAAATCTCAACAATAACATTTCTCTCTCTTCGTTTTGTAATTATCGTGTTAACTTATATTCGGATAGCTGGACCTCATCTGAATAAATTTTTACTGAAAATTGGATAGAAATCTACAGATTGATTGTAAAGCCCGTATACCAAATTTTATAAGTCTACCTCAAAGAGTTTCTGACTTATCTTTGTCACAGACAGACAGACATTTTCCAAAAAGACATTTTTCGAACTCGGAAAGGTCTAACATGTGGAGATTCGTCAAAATATTTAGTTCGAATTTTTCGACGATTACTAGACTTTCTCTATTCTATGTATACCAGAAAGTTAAAAAAAATGAATGAAAAGACTTTTTTTTAATTTTCTATCGAATTTAGTCAATTTAAGCAAAAACAAAAGAAAGAAAACGAATTAAAATCGACGAGATTTCTTAGCGTTGTCTTACACTATTTATATTTTAAATCTTCTTTTATTTTTTCTGGTTGATATTTTCAATGAATAATTCCATGAAACAAAAATAAATCAAATCCTGAACTGAAACGCACTTTTTCCGTTCTAAAACAACCACGCGTTTAAAGGATTTGTCTCCAAAATCTTAAGTCTATTAATAAAGCGTTTCGAAGTAATTGAATCTGACACTTCGAAATGACTGCACTTTAGTAAAGCCGTTATAAAAGACCGGAACACTATTAGAAAATTGCATGAAGTTTGCGCAAGAAAAGTACAAAATAATTTTGGTAACAAAAGCAGACTCTGTCTTTTTGGGACATATCATTTGTCGTCATGGTTACGGTGATTGATAATGCTTTAAGCTTATTATCTTTTCGCTTCTCTCACTTCGTAGCGTTAAGTGAAAACTAATTAGGAAACACATTTTAATTTGCATTTTTGCCACCGAGATCTCCAGCAAAGAATTTGTCATTTTTCTTCAGAAATGGAAACAAAAATACAATTACTTTTGCTTTGAAATAACTTCCAGGAGTTAGTTTTTTCCCTTTGGTAAAGGAAATTTTGATAATGCAGATAAGACTGTTTTCTCATTAAAAGTCATTTAATTTCGCTTGATTTTTTAAAAAAGAATTTTGCATTAAAAAAGAAGTGAAAAGACAGTGAGGTGAAAAAAGAAAACGAGAAGTATGGTGTTTTTAAGATAAATAGTTAGAAATTTCAATGTTTGAAAATTAAAGAAGGAATGGGACTATACCTCCAAGGATTAAAAATGACGTCAATATTTCATCACGTGATATATAATGGTTGTTCGTCCACTACAATTGCAGCATTATTTGATATTATTTTTTAAAATTATAATTTCCTTTTTTTTTCTTCGAATTTCTGACATTTTCACTCTGATTATCATCAATAATGAAAAAAGCAATAAAAAAAGAAGACAGGAAATGAACCAACAGGTAAGCGAAATGGAGTGCAGAACTGGAAGCAAGTAAACAATGAAGGCCTTAAAATACAACACAAAATTAATGAATAATCTAAGGACCAAAAGCAACCCTTCAATTCCTTTGAATCTAGAGGCGCTGGAACTGCAACCACAGCATACCCGTTTTGAAACATTCATTGCTTTTTTTCACAATCATAAAATTTTCGCCTTCATTTCCTCGTTTTTGTCTATCTTTCTTATAGGATATTTATACATTTTGATTTCAATTCTCATTATTTTGACTAGAAGACAATCGGTTTATTGAAATCTTACTTTCTGTGGCAAGAAATCACTTTTCGAAAAAATATATATGAAATTTTCTAAACTGTTATTCAGATAAAAAAAATATTTATAAAGAGAGAATTGTTATGAATTATTGTATATGAAACACGATGAAACAGACCATTTATATACATCTTATTTGATATTCATTTTTGCACCAGCAATTTTAAAATGATTGTGAAAAAATGGAAACGTATGCCGGGATAGAAACTCTGATAATTTTATCTGCTGAATTATCACTACAAAAAGTCCCATATTTTTTTGTTGACACTACAAGAAATTCATGCATACATTGTATTTCAAAGCATACAAACTTTTAAAACTAACTAGCTGTATCGACATCGTAAAAATACGAAAAAGGCGTATTGGTGAAATTCCAGGCTTGAAATAATGAGAATTTAAGTATTTGCCTTTAGAAGACGATTTCAAAATGCTAAAAAAAGAGATTGAAAATAACACAATAGAAACTCATAACTAAGAAAAAGTAAGATAATTATAGAAAATGATTTCCCAAGGAAAATAAACCTGTTTCCAAAGTTTTCTTTTAAAAAAATCATTAAAAAAATGAATCAAATTTCAGTGTAAAAAAATTGTTTTTAAAGACAGAAATACGAATATTAGTATCAACAAAATTATCAAATACAATTGTAGATTTTTAGAGAATTATGGAGTTGGCATATTAAAAAAGTAATAATTGTATAAGAACTAGAAGAAACAAAAAGACATAAATTTACGAAGGAAGAATGTGCATCAAGAGAAATGCATCAAGACATGAAAAAAATGGAGCACCAGACTACAAAGGGTGGACTACCACCGTTCATCTAGTAAATATTTTTTGCAGGGAAATGTTGATTTACTTTCACTATGAACCGACGTCTGGGACGGGAATATTTCTCATCCATTTTTAAAATTGCAGAATTAATATTAATTTTAAGAGAAAGGAAGGACAATACGAAATGTAAATCATATTGACTTACTACCAATATACTTATTGTTATATCAATCGGATCCACCAATATGTTATTCTGGAGGTAAAGATCTCGATAAATTTACTACTTAGAGGCTCTAAAGAAAAACCTATCTAGAGGTGAGAAAATTTTGATCCAAAATCAATATGAATTTCGAAAAATATCGTAATACAATTAGTGCCCTTGAAAAAGTAATGAATTTCACAAATTGAACAAAAATGGAAAAAAAGCAATAACATTATATATATATGATATCCACGGATACTGAAAATCTTTTTAATTCGATAAAGTGGAAAAGTATTAAACGCGTTCTAAAGAAAGAGAAAGTGACAAAGAAATAGGATAGAAAAGTTATATTAACAAGAGAAAAAAAGATAGTAATAAATCTAAATGTTCCACAAGGGTCAAGCGCTGATCAGACATGTTGGCTACTCATTGCCAATTAATTATTAAATTAAATACATTATATGAGGACGGAACTATAGAGTTCAAATATTTGCAGATAATGTTGTCATTTTAATGATGGCAATTGTATCCTATTATTTCACGCAGAAATGTCAAAGAAATTAGAAGGAACAAATAATAAAAAAATTAGAAGGTTGGTTGAATCTTGGCAACTTTAAATTCAGCAGTACAAAAATACCAATACCTTTTATGAAAAAAAAAGAAAAGAAAAGATATAATCTATTTTTTCAGATATTAAGTTATATAACAACAAAATTATTTATTCAAAAAAGCTTAATTATCTTGAAATTATCCTGACCCAGTTTATCTTTAGTTCCTCATGGGAATCATAATCCAGAAAAAAAATTGATAAAATTAACTGAAAAACTAAGAAGGGTTACTAAAACCACTCGAGAACTTAATCCGATTACTATAAAAAAAATTAAAAGATTGTTTGGAAAAGAATAATAATGTATGGTTCAAAAATATGGCACAACGGCCTAATAAATAAAACAAAGGAATAAGATCTTATAAATACGACGTCTGAAAATTAATTCAGTAAATTCAAACGCTATAAGCGTATTTCAAAACTCACGCTAGTTTAAAAATTTCTCCATTTTTGTGAGAGATCGTCAATTCTGACTGCGAAAATAGGTTGATGAAGATGAGTCAATAGCAATAGTTAATTTAAACACATATATCATCGCTTTACAAAAGTAGTTAAAACGTTATTTTTGCAAACAACAGCAATGAAACTTTTGAAAGGAACGTTGAATTACTGTCTTCCCCATATTAAGACCCTTAAAAACTCTACTGAAATCTGTCAATATCTAGAATCACTTGCATTTAATTCATGCCATTTAAAACTTAGTTTAAGAAACAATAACCGCCGCTATCCAAATTAGGCAGTTCATAAGACTGCTGGGTTTTGGCTAGTTGCAAAACAAAAAAAAATTCTGATGTACACATCTTATATATTATGAAATATTAGGAAAATATTAATAATTGTCAGACAAAATCGTCAAGTGTCTCTCTGTTTCATTATATTCGTTAGTTATCACAGTTTATATAAACACCGAGTGCTGCTTAAGTATATTTAATACTGGGGTAAGCATAGATGCCACATAATCATAATTCAAGTTAGATAAATAAATAAAAACAAACATTTTAACGAAGTTACTAAAATAAAAAGAAATCAATTTAATAAAGATCACTAATAGGTTGATGTCAAATAAAATCGTGTTGAAATATGAAACGTAATTGATTAATTTATTAAAAGAGAGAAGCCTCATAATTTTCACTGCCTAGCGGGAAAAAGTGTCCCTGGAGGAAAGGACCGCCACTGATGACAAATGATAAAAGAAAATGCAATTGTGGAATGCGAAAGATAAGCTTATTTTCAAAGCAAATCTAAGATTCCAAAAAAAGTGTATCTAATGGATTTTAAAATTCATCATTTATTAGAGTCAAACCATTATCATAAATATCTTTTGATGTCAAAGAATCTGAAAATTCTGAAAGTGGTTTTTATCACTAAATTATCTGTATTAATCAATATGCAAGATGCAATTTTTTTAGTAATTTTTTTTTATAATCATGTACAGAAAATTGATTCAACAGAGGCACAATGTTCTTGAATGGAAAATTCTTACTCTATTCTTATAGGCAGATTATATAAAACTCTCAGTTTATTAATATTTAATTCCAACTTATAAAGAACATTTTGAAAGACAAAATATTTCATAATTAATGTTACATTAAATGGATATTTTGAATGAAATTTAAAAGATTTCTATAAAGTTGAAATATTTCCTGAGATGGGAAAATGCAATAAGTGACTACATAGAACATATTAATAATTAAATTTATCGGTCAGTTTTAAAATTTTTATTTAAAAAATTGTCTGTCTTAATCATGCAAAATTTCCCGAACATACAATTATTTTATTCAGTGTGAAGAGTTGTTAAATTTTTCTTCCTGGAAATTATTTTTTGGAGCATTTTCAAGTGAAGGAAGTTGAATTAGTACTTAAGTAAAAAGCAGCGTTCCGTCGTTTGATAAAAAAAAAAAACAGATTCTGATCTACATTTCAAATCTGTGGGAAATATGAGGAAATTCAACTAACAAGTTCATATAACATTTTTGAGTTATTTCTCCCACATGCAGAACGATTTACGAATTTTCTTCATGGTAATCGATGTGGTGCTTCTCTTAAAGTGTTGACCTTCACATATGGCATCAGTAACCAAGTTTTGAATCTAAAAAGATAAATGAATAATATTCTAATCTAAAATGACAATTTCATCAAAATCATTAGGATGGAACTTTTCATGACGGCAATGCTTCTCTGCATAGATGCATATGAGAAAGTAAACCATCTTTATCTACACAAAAAATAATATAAAAAACTGCATATTTCTACAAAGAGATAAATTTACTTAGTTCCACAAAAAAGTCTTAGACTTAATATTAAGATATTCTTTTGTATAGAAAAACCAAATTGCTTTTGAACAAGGCTACTCAGTTCATTCTGATAAACTGTGATGAAATGCCCAGACAAAAGACCAGATGTTACAAGTTGCTCATTTCCGTTCCGCTTGAGAACGAGGTAGACTTTTATTTGTTGCTGTAGTTGTGTTTTGAATGCAAATGTGTGAATTTGTTACAAAGTTAGTCTTTTCTTAATCGTGATATCACAATGGCGATTAATCTTTTAAGGATGTCGTATCATTACAAGGACGTCTGAAGGGCGGATTACCTGAAGAACAATCGGCCTTAGATGGTAACGGTTAAGTTAAAAGCCTGATGATTAATCGAACCACGCCTCGGGAACGCATTTGCTCTTTTTATTTGTAAAGAACTTATTTCTAAACTGGAATTTAATTGTTTTTCTTATTTATTGCAAAAAAAAATAGTGTTAACGGGCAAATGAAACAATGAAAGGTGTCTTTGAAAGAAAAAAAGAAAAGAAATAGTTAAGACGTTAATATAATTTAAAGTAGAAGAAATACTTTAAAATATGATAAGTTCTTTCTGTTCTTATGAGAAAAAAAGTCTTGAAAGCCTTCTATAAAAACTGTAAAAGTAATTTAAAAACTCACGAAAATTGAGGGCGTTGTCTTTTCAATAATATCTTGGTACGACTATACAGTATTCTGGCCTATATTGCGTGGGTCGGAATCTAGAAGAAGAGGAAAGGTTTTTTTTTATATGTTTTCAAAAGGCTTGTTTTTTGTTATTTTGTTTATCATTGTTTTGTTTCATAGTTTTTATAATTTCTAATCTTCATTTAACGTTAATTTCCATTTGAAAATGTTTTTTATAAGATACTCATAAATAAAAAAAAATTCCACATTATTTCCAAGTTAAAATATTTTCCACACTCATAGTTTCTACGATTTCTAATCTTCACTTATCGTTGATTTCAATTGGAAAATGTTTTTTGTAAGATATTCCTAAATAAAAATTTCTATGACGCATATGGAAACAATCGAAAAATTAGGAAAAATTTGATTTTGGGGTTATAAAATACTTCACTGAAAAGTGATGATTCTTTTAAATTTATTTAATTAAAAAATTAGAACAGATTGAATGGAGTTATATTCATGTGATATACGTCAAATATTCCAAAAGAGTTCACTGTTAAAACATAATGCGCATTTTAGCAGCAGAAAGAAAATGCGATTTCACAGCAAATAATAAGACAATGTGCAGGAAGAGGCAGGTAATATGCGCATTTAAACTTGTCACATGATTGAGACGTCCAGGAAATTTATTCTTTCTAACTTTCACGAAATAGTGAAAAAGAAAAATCGACGCCAGAAATCTAGTACAAAATGAAGAACTATATCACCGAAACCTGTTGCGTTTCTGGTGATAAGAAAAAAAGCAGTAATTTTTTTTATCAAATCAAAAAATTATATTACACTTCGAATATACCAGAAGGAAAAAAAGTTGATTTCAATTACAGTTGATTTCAAAACTCTTCACTGATTTTCGATATTTGCTCTGAGAGATAGGAATTTTCATGCAGTGGATCGCTCCAATCTGGAGAAGCACAATAATATTGACAGCTTAAAAATGAAATAAGAATGGAACAATCGTTAAAAATGCTCCGTCATTTGTTTTTATTTTCTCATAGATGAAGTAAACAAAGAAAAACTAGAAAGAAAGTATTATAAAAGCAAAAAAAATTGAACGCAAAATTTCGACAAATCTCTAAGGCATTTTTTTTTTTTAATTATGTCTGTTTGCAGCGATTACGAAAACGCAAAAATATTTTGAGCTGGACAGATGAAATTCGACAATCGAATCTTACAGCGAAGTTTTAGATTTCTATCAAGTTTTGAGCGAAATCAATTCAAATGAAGCCTGTTTGTCTAGCTGTCCGAATACAGGTGAGCGCGATAACCATAAAATTCAAAGAACTAGATTGGTAAACTTTGGTATACAAATTAAGCCTCTTTTATATAAGCCCGTAACAAATTTGGAACCAAATCCATCAAGGGGTTGATGGTCTATTGCCCATTGGTCTATACTTTTTCATGCATGCACATGCGAAAAATTAAAAATACAACGAAATAATTAAATGAAATGATCTTGCGACAACAACTGCAGTTCTATGTCATGTTTTGGTTTCAAATGGTGGGAAAAAAAGCGTCCAAATTATGTATTCGATTTTCTGGTACTCACGAATTCACCGCAGCATTTAATCGCTCACTAGTTTCAGTAAATACAATAGATTAGTGTGATGATAGTATGGTATACTTTCAATCAAAGACATATTTAACTTACAACACCAAGTGTAATAATTCAGAGATTTCTCAAGGGAAAAAAAAAAACTCTTCATATCTTAATCAATTCTCAACCGTAATTTAAACTTATGAAGAATTTTTCGTGTCAATTTATTTTAGTGCTTATAAACAGCCTTTTTTTTAATAAATTGGATCACATCGCTCTGAACAGCTTGTTACCTAGTGATTAGGTTTGACTATGTGATCTGAATTGCATGGTTTCGAGATCTTATTTTCCTGTAAATTATTTTCTCTAATAAATTGAATAACATCACTCTTAACAGCTTGGTTGCCAAGTGATTAGGTTTGGCTATCGGATCCGCCACAATCTGACCATTTTTAGTCACTACGACTCTCTCCCCAGGTGATTGTTTCGCTAAATTACACTCAATTCCCCTCCTCCTCTCCCTTTATATGTCAATTTCCAACCAGAATTGAAAGACAGCAATCATTTTTTATTTTACTTCCTACTATTAAATAACGCGAATTTTTCCACAAAATATTTGACTAGTGGCGGTTAAGCCATTTAATTTAAACAACTCAAAAATTTCTTGAAAAAAAAATGCAAACGATAATTTAAGGAAATTCTTCCAGAATTTTATTTTTGTAAATATTAGTTTCATTAAAATTCTTTTCTTACAATTGTGAGCGTTATTTTATCACGTATGTAAATTTGAAAAGTTCCATATCAATTTTACGGATTAAAATAATCTGATGTTCCAACGTTTTGGTAATTACAGAAGTTTTATTTACAGTATTTTGTTGATACCAATTGCTGATGCAACAACTACTAAAATTAAAACGGGACATTAAACTGGCTAAACTAACCTGAAGAATTACAGAACTATTGTAATATGTCAGCTTGTTATTTAGTTCATAATAATAATAACTAATAAAAACGAAAAAAAAAATGGAAATAATTTCAAACAAGAAATTTTTACATGAGACATAGGTTTAAAAGAAAACAATCGAATTAGACTGACTTACTCAATATTCGGCAGTATTCATTCGCCTAAACTTAGAGCGTACAGAATATTAAAAGCAAATACATTTTCTTTTTTAAAATTTAACCCTAGCATTTTCATGAAAGACTATCTATAAATTAGAACATTTCCACATGAAGAACAACGTGATCATTTGCAATTCAAACGCGGAAACAAGTTTCCAAAACTATTGGAAAACGATGGTCACAGAACAATAACCGACAGAGTACAATTATTCTGTTGGGATACTTAGCAACCGTAAAACCTATTCAGAATTCTAGCACACTTCTAAAAGTAACAACTGAAATTACTTCGTTTATTTTCTCCCAATATTTATAAAGATATAATAAGAATAAAACGATATGTTCAGGTTTTTACTTCGAGATTATAATCAGTTGTGAACTTTCATGTAAAATAAATATTCAATTTATCAATAAATTTCCTTTAAACGATTTGCTTTTAGAAAGTTGGTGAGTTTAGGTTTAATGACCCAATAGCTAAATATGGCTATTCTGAGCCAACACTCTTTGAAAGTTCTTTAATGCTTCCTACCATACTCAAAAGAAAATGAAAGATAATTTTTTTTATAAATCAATTCCGGTTTACCATGTCAATATAACTTTAAGTGTTCTTTTACTAGCATAATAGGTTGATTAATATATTGTTCACACCCATCTCATCACTTTAAGAATCCATTACGAACTCCATGATTGAGTAGTGACCACCGAAGTGAAATTTTAACATGATAGTCCACTTCTATAGATAGTGGCCTATAGATGGGGGGATAGGGGCCCTAAGGAGACAAAGAGTTAGATATTCATCAAGTTTAATGTCAATTATAAAAAAATAGGGTGGAAAAGCGAAAAAAAAAAGTATCAGTCACCGTTTACACTTGGATAGATATTATGACAGCTAAGGGCTGAAAAAATCATATTGTGTCCCGGGTGCCAATTACTCTCTTTACGCCACTGTGTATAGATTAGCATACTATATGAAAATTGAGAAAAATGAATAACACGATATACAAGATGAAAAAAAATCATTCGAGTGGCATACGAATAATATTAATACATAGTAGATTATTAAACACAAAGCTACCAAATTTGACGTATAGTTAATATCTTGAATAGTGGTTGTTCTACAAGAAAGAGCTTTTCAAAATTTAATTTGATTTATAATTAAAAATTAATCAAAATGTAAAGGTTTTTTCAATTAGTTCAGTGAATTCTATTGCACAAAATTCGCTTTTAATCACTTTAAAAGTCCAAAAATTAAGTTTTTCCATTTGACATTTTTTTTCACTCACACATTTTTCATTAATTTGAATAAATTTATAAAAAATATATTCATTATTGATAAGAATGTTTTTCAATATTTTAGTGGCTAGATAATTTCTCTGGCATTTTTAGTAGATATTAAATGCATTTTTTTATGTGCTCGTTTATAGTGACAATAAATTCAAGAACAAATTTTAAAAATAAAATAAAGACGGACGAATGGAGACAAAGATATCACCAAGTTACAAGATTTCGGATAAGGGGTTTTTATTTTTTCTTCTTCAAGCTTCCGTCCATTAAAAAGCAAGAGTAATCCTTCTTTCATTTCCATTCTTCTGATTTAAGAATTATGTAATATAAGATACAAGTTTGTCACGGTAAACATTGTTGCTATATAAATCTTCCTCGTACTTATCTGGAAACTATTAATAAACAATGCTATTTTCAACTTTTAAATGCAGATATTTGCATGGATATTTAATTAATTGGAAGCATTATGACGAATGCTTAAATATGATGATTTTTTTCAAGCTCAAATCGGCCATAAAAAAAAAAGAAAAGTGTAGAGAACAAAATGAATTTATTACCCAAATATATGCACAATCATGGTCATTTTTCGACATAACAGCCATGAAAATTCACGTATTTATCATATCAGTGATCCAATTTGCTCTTACCCTCCCTACAGTTGCTGCCAGTAATGTGAGATCGGCTTTTCATTCAAATTTTAATAAGAATCTAATACTTCAAATGTTATAACTGTGTACAAAATTTTTTTTATTTAAGTCGCTGCATTTTTTGAGCGATTGCTTTTAAACACATGCGAAAGTAGAAACTACATTCAATCAATCCGTTGGATTTGGTTCAAAATTTGAAATGGATCTACACTTTAGATCCAAAGCGATTTACCACATTTTATTTATTTAGATTTTTTCCTTTTTTAGTTATCTTGTTCACTTGGACAACCGGATAGACCTACTTTCTCAAAATGGATTTCGTTCAAAATTTGATGTAAGTCTACAGATTTGGCGCAAATTTGGCTTCCGTCTATCTAATATATCGCCTAATTTTTATATTCTAAGACAGACAATAATTCCAAAAATATGTGTTTTAAATTCAGGGAAATTCGAAACGTTGTAATTTGTCAAAACTCTAAGGTCGAATTTTTTTACAATTGTATACTTTGTAAGCGTGATTTCTATATACTTCATACAATATAATTTTAAAAAAGATGGTCTTGAATCTAACGCTAGTCAAACCATATATAAAGAAATGCTGAGTGAATTTACGATCATTGATACAAAAACAATCGCTGTTGAAGTGTGGAATTTAATTTGATAATAAAGTACTTGCATAAATAGCTGCTGTGTGTGGAAATGCTTAGGACAAATGATCAATAAACATTGTTGATTATTGATGATGTTAAACTTTAAACTAAAAAAAAGCTGTGTGCAATCGATTCTTGAAAGAAAACTTTGGTAATATGGTTAATAAAATAAATTTTAACGAATTAATGGAATGAATCTATCTCAGGTAATAACAAGTAACATATCTAATATATGAATAATAACGAAAGCAAAATGAACAGCTTTTAGTTTTCCTTTTTAAAATGATAATGTTCATAGTCTGTCATGTTTCTCAGGAAATGGTGTCATACAACATTTAAGAGGCGACATGCATGATGATAAAAAGTACAGAACGCTCTAGAAGCAGAATGTGTGAGATATCAAACTTTGTTTGTTGTTATATCTTGGGTAATAAATACTCATTTAGAACTTATCACACAAAAATTATTTTTGCAATAATTTAAAATTCAAAATATTTGATTTTCAATGACTTCAATTTTATTTCCATGTAATTTTTGTATAATTTTAATAAACTTTATAAAATATTCTCAAATATATTTTACAGCAATACTCTTCTACTTTTTAACTACTGAATATATTGCTACATTGAAATAAATAAAATAATAATATAGCTTTTGCCAAATAATTAATATAATTTTCCACTTCAAAAATGATTAAAGCATACGGATTAAAATTTAATAGCGTGAAAAGTAATAATCAAATAAGTAAAAATAAAGGAACAGAAACATTTATTGGCAACAGCATGTAAAAAATTAATCGGGAAATTCCAGAAATGCATGTGTATTATTTCTTTTGGTTTGTATATTTAATCTGTATCTTGAAAGTACACTGCGAGCGTTTCTATTTCTTCTTTCTTTTACCTTTAAAAATAAAAAGAATTATTTTCTTAAATTGCACTTCCTTAAATTATATTTTATTCGCAACAGTATGATATTAACCCTTATGTTCATTTTGTATAGTATACCATACATACAACTTTATAAAAATATACTACCACTATAAAATAATTTTTATAAAGTTGTATGTATGGTATACTATACAAAATGAGTTATACTATACAGAATATATAGCTACCTATATACATTTTTTTTGCTTTTTTTCAAAAAAGCAATCTTGCCGCAATAAGGGTTAACATATGTTGCGGTGATATAATAAACATTTTTATTGTGTGTATACTGCTATATAATTAAATTTTTGGAAATAAAATAGAAACAAACGAAACAAATTTAAATCATTATCATGCTGCAATACTTTGGTCTAGAGATTTGAATCCTTTTTAAATCTTAGCTACTTTTTTTTCTAATAACTTTGCTACTTTTACAATTATTTCATTTTTTGATATAAAGTACTTAAAAATTTCAAATTAAACCAATTATTATTGGTACTTTCCCTTAACCTTTCTTGAGATATACCTTAAACCTGCACTTTTTTAAAAACTTTCCATTCTTCATTTCAAGAATTCTTTATTCTGTCCACAATTTTCTTTGACTTGGCTGGATTTTTTTCATCATCAATGCCTAAAATATAAAAAAAAAAATCATTTTTTTAAAATTTTAATACATTAAAAATTAGATTACCATTGAGTAAGATTAAAGTTCATTATACTTTTCTAAGAAAAAAATCTTCAGATGGAACAGATACTCTTTTTATTATCTTAACGGCACTTCAGCCTTGTGTTCAAGGTGTTTACTTATTTTTCTGCAACATTCACTTTCTACCCATCTATTCTTGTTGAGAAATAGGCTAATTTATTCTTGTCTGGCAACACTGTTTCTTCTTCACTTCCAATTGTTTTCGATCTGTCAATCAGGATTAGGAAATTTCACAATCACTTCCTCATTCTCTTCTTTTCTGAGGAACACCCCCGCCCTTTTTTATCCCAATGATTTTCACAAAAAGAGATCAAATCAACATTGCTTCATTGAATCCCAATTCATTTTTCTATAGCCTACCCATCCCCAGCACTCTTCAGGGTTTGAAAAAAAAAAAAGAGCCAGAAGAGGTCCTCTACCCTTTACGGGGCCTCTCGAAGCAAACACTCTAATCAAGACCTGTAACAGTTGGGCGAAAATGAACTTGCGTCATCAAATTCTTCGACCACCCCTCCTTATCCCAAAACAAGATGGGTTAAAGAGGTGAAACATAAAGAATTTTTACCCCTCGGTCATTATATGAAAAATTACAGTCAATTGGATGGCAGGCGCTAGATGGGGAATGTTGTTTACAAGTGGGGGAAAGAAGAGTTGAACCCTGTGACGCATGTTAAGTAATAGAAAAGCACGGGCGTTATCTAGTCTGATGTCCTTGGGGTGGTCATGATTGCTTTTAACTTTCCATTTCATCCGACGTTCTCTTATGTGCATTCGCGTTCTCAATAACCTTGATTGTTGCCCTTTTGCGTCAGAAGCAAAAGAACAGGTTAGCCGCGCTTTGTAAATGTCTTTTAGGTCAGTAAACTTTTCAGCATCCTGAATGCGTGTGTACCAAACAACACTGTAAATGATGAGATAAACAAAATAATGGGTTTTCCCACCTCTGCCGAGATTTGTTAGTGCCGAAAAAAAGAGGACCTAAACAATTTTCTGACATCTATGATTAATTCTCCAGTTATTGTAGCATTTTTTTTTTTTTTTTTTTTTATCATCGTGAAGAAAAGTTCATCTTAAATGTCACATTGATGATACAAACTTAACAAAATCTGAACAAGATTTTATGGCAGTAACAAGTTTCCAACTTGGCAACTAACTGCCCAGGAATGCTGAGCTGAATGGGGACTGCAGGCAGGTTGAATACAAAGATATCATTAGTCAAAATGAAGAAATTTGCACAAAAAACATATAAACTCTGAAAATTATAAAATATGCGGATAATTTGAAATTATTGCGAAGAAGGAATGGTTAGTTTCTCATTTGTTTTATTCCATTGATTTAATTAGCACCATATTTATAAATATTGATCTTTCGCTTAGCTACAAACTTTGATATAGCACAGTCATGCATCATAATAAATAAAATCATAAGCATTCCTATGAAACAGCTGACATATATGAATAAACTTAAAACACCCAACATTTTGAATTAGTTTAAAATGTACTGAAATGTGAAGTTAAATTGACATTAATTATTGAAAAAAAAAGTGCCTTATGATGTGCACTGACAAGAACTACAAATTCCTAAATGTGGCACTATTTTATTGGAATTACAAATCTGAAATTTCAGCATCTTTAATACCTGAATTTGAATAAATCTCATCAATCTCATCGTATGACTAATCTTAAACATTTACAAAATAATCTATTTTTAATATATGAATTTGAATAAATCTCATCAATCTCATCGTATGACTAATCTTAAACATTTATAAAATAATCTATTTTTATTTTACTGTCACATTAGGCAAACCATCATAGAAAAGATGTCATATTATAGAAAAAAAATTTGTAACAGAAAGTTTCAAATGAAAAAGAAGAAAAGAAATGAAAATGAATGGTAAATAAGAATGATGAAATGCTTCAAGAAAAATGAAATGAAAATGAACGATGAAAATGCTTTAAGGTTGATTAAATCTGCATAGAATCTTGGAAATATTATAAAATATGAATGTAGGATTGATAAATAATATGGATAATAAAATAAACTTATTCTCCAGTTTTAATATCTTACTTTTTGTTTTTGAATTCCACTTTAAAATATTTGTAGAAAATCCCCATTAGCAGAAGTTAGATGGTAGCTCAAATTCGGATGACTGAAAAAATAAAAAAATACATATTTGAAGAGATACGATAAATTAATATAAAAAAAGAAAATTAATAGAATTGTTGTGTTGTCACTGAGATTATTCATCTTATACATGACAGCTCTTGAGAAAAATTGTAAAGTCATTGTTTTTAATATCAGTATTCTTTTAGGAAATCGAACTGGCAATAGGTTTTACTATGAAATATAATTGTAATGGCACATCTTTTCTTGTAATCAATACAAAATATAAGTATAATAAATATGAAATAATTATATAATTACAATTTATATTAAAAAATATGTTATCATTACTCGTACTTAAATGTTCTTATTATGAATTATTCTTAATAAGAAAGTTATGAATTTTGGCATGTTTATATCCTAGCTATATCGTATCAATTTTTCTGGAAGATTTCCTCTAGATCAATATTCTTGAAGATTTCCTGTAGATTTTGGGCAGACACAGCAATTATGGAGAAGCACCGGATATTGTATTCTCACTGTCCGTATATATGCCACATATTAAAGTTTTCAAGTTTTTTAAAAACATTGATTGAACTAAAATAATTTTAGTAAGCCAATCTATAAGATCATGCCCTCTCCATTGTTGTCCACATTTCACGTTAATGTAATTACAAATATCACGGTTAAAAAAACAGAGGAACCATCGTGCAGGACCTACCTTATTTTACAGAGATCAAATTTCTGAATGGTTTTTTTAATGCAAAATTCCCTCGAGAAATATTTCATGGGAAGGGAGTGGGAGATACCTCAAGAGCCGTATAACATCATCTACAGAGTGAAAATAATGTCCCTGTCTCTGTACATCATGGGCCTGTTTAACGTCATCTAGAGAGTGAAGATAATGTTCTTGTCTTTGCTCATCATGGCGTTTTAACATCATCTAAAGCGTGAAAATAATGTTCCTGTCTCTGCACATCATGAGCCTGTTTAACATCATCTAGAGCGTGAAGATAATGTTCGTGCCTTTGTACATCATGGCGTTTAACATCATCTAAAGCGTGAAGATGGTTTTCCTGTCTCTTTAAACTGTTAGATTTCATTATATTTTTGACAAACCAACTTTGTTTAAGCTGTCTAGAAATTACATATATACTAACCAAATAAATAAATATATGAGACGCGACGCTTTATATATGTATACAGCCTCATATATATTATTTTTCTTTGATACGTGATTTCAAACTTGATTCAGCCTTTTATATTACTCCGTTACTTTCAATCTGAAAAAAAAATGTTTTTCTCTTTATCGAAAGCAAATATTGTCGAGGATTAAAAAGAAATACAGAACGAAAACCAGACGGAACCGAAAGAAAATCCAAAACTATTCAATTGTTTTTAATCAAAGCGCAGTACAATCGAATATTCATTACATGATTTTTTAACGTCGAAAAACCGGCAGCAAAATAATGGAACGGGACAAGTGAAAGCTAAGCAACAGAAAGGAAGAAAATTTTTCGGCTGGAAATCGAGTTCTGGCTGCTGTTCAAAACGGGCGCAAATGATGCGACTATTTCAAGTTTGCTCTTTAATCATAATTTGTTATGCATTATCTTGGCATCCATTTTAAAGAGAGAAAAAAAAGCTATATCGAACAATTCTTTTCTAAGAATAAATGTAAAACATTTACATAAGGCTCAGACAAAGAGAATTTGAAAAGCATTTTGACATTCTATTTCTCTTAAATAATTTACATTATTTATAAAAATCTATCATTTTTAACATAATACTTGAAATAATAATATAATATAAAATTTATAACTTAGCCTTATTTCTATTTTATTGATTTTATTATTCTTTAATTGCTACTGCATTGCTGTTGTGCTTGTGTGTTTTTAACTTTTTGACCCTTGCTAGTTGTTTGAATTTAAATTTATATAGGGCTTAGAACTTTGTAATTCGTTATTCTTTGCTTTCCTTTTTTATATGTATTTTGTTTTGCTTTGTGGATAATGTTCCTTGTCTGTTCCTGATTGATACACTCTTTAAATGGAGTCAGTCAGTATAGTGTGCCAAAAAATATGTAGTGTGCTATCCTAAAAATAAATAAATAAATAAAAATAATCTTTATCATTGCGCAACAAAAATCTAGGCAAAAGTTTTGCAATGATCATAAAAAACGTATTATACATAAATTATTCTTTTATTCATTTCATACAGATTATTTTTATAGTCTCATTCTTACTGATTGCTTACAGTTTTTCTTATCCTGCATTGCTAAATATGAATTACCGATTTCTCACCAGAATGTTATGCTAAATATTGAGAGAATTTTAAAAATTTTGTTTCCGTTTAAGTTAAAGCAAAGAAAGTATTTCATGCCTTTTAAATAAATTGGACTTAATAACATTATTCAAAAATCGAAGCATAATTTATGCTACAAATTAAAAGAGGATTTTATGAAAAAAAAATATTTAAATTATTTTTAATGTAATGATTTATTTAATTTTATTAATATTTAATTTCATATTATTTATTAAAGGAACGTATTATGAAGATTTAATCCCATCATTATTAACTCGGATGTAACTACTAGGTTTTGATTATCTTCAGGAGTTAGTTTGTGGGTTTGATGAACGTTATAAAACAGTGGGAATAGCACCCTAATTATAATTATAATAGAATCTTGAAATTAGTTTTTCCTAATATTATTATAAAGTTATACAAATTATTACGAAATTGAAGTTTATAGTGAGTGGGTGGGTGGTGATTTTCTAATGAACTGCCCGGTATTAAATACACTATTTTTAATTTCCACAAACACAGCTACACTACAAAATTTACAAATACACATAGAAAATTAGGTTAAAGAAAACAGTATGGTGGAGGGATTCCACAATTTCCAGCCTAAAGCATTCGGCATGAGTGCAAGGGTTGCGCATAGGGAAAAAATCGACCTCAGGATGTAGGTCTGCCGTTCAACTGCTTGTCTTCTGTATAACACCACAAGGGGGCGCTCTCTGCTCAAAAGGAAACAGCGGCGCTACAAGTTTAAATTATTCCATTTATTAATAATTAAGTTCAGAAATATGGAAAAACAATAGCATAATCGGAAATATAAAACTATACAAAATTTCAAATCTCAATCATATGGAATTTCGATTATAAAATTTTACTATAAGAAGTACAAAACAAATAAAAGTTAAAAAAAAAAAGTGTATAAAGTAGATGAGGGTGACATGTTCTCGACTTTCATCCGTCTCATTGATTGAATCAAATATTTGATACAGATGTACAATTTTGTCTGCATGCACCAAATTTCATTTGTCGAACTTGCTATGTTATCTAATTATGAATTTCACATATACTTACTAATAAACTGTCAACCTTTTACCGAATTTGGTCCAAAATGTGATACAAATCTACGGTTCTAATGATTAAACTAAATATCTTTCCTCTTACTATTTCCATTTTAAATTATCGTGTTCTCTGGACATGAACAGACGAACAGACATACTTTTCCAAACACATTTTGTCCATAATTTGATAGAAATCTGCAGTTTCTGTGTAATGTTTCGAGCCAAATTTCATGCCTCTAGTCTGCTGGGTTATAATTTATTGTCTTCATGAGAATTAATACCAAAAGAGATTTGTTTATTTTAATTAGAGAGGTCCGAAACTTGCCGTGTTTTAGAAATTAATCAAAATCTCGAAGGTGAATACTTTTTTGTTTTTATATTTCGAGAAAGTAAAATGGAGAAAAGAAAAACATTTAAAGAAGAGAAAAAGAACAGAAAGAATGATACTGAAATATAGCAAATACCTAAAATTACTTAAAGTGTTCACTTTCTAGCTTTGTCTGTGCCGTTTATCTCTATTCATATATCTCTAAGAACGTCCATTCAATAATTTCCAAGCATGGCTTAAATTTTAATAAAAATCGATAAATCGATATAAGCCCTCCTTCGGCTCAAAACTGAGATTTTGTGAAACTATAAATGTATTTACAATTAAGCTGCAATTATAGGCTGTGATTATGATATTTTTTAAATTTTAATCCATAAGATAATCCAAATATGTATAAGGAAATGCTAATAAGTATTATGAAAAATAGGATAAATAGCCTTTTAAAATATTCGGGATGGATAATTTACAATTACTTTTTACTTACTTCTTTTTGTTTTTAGAAAAAACATGTGATTAATTTATTTTTCTAGGTTTGTTTCTTCAATGCTAGGTTTACCAAGAGGTCATTTTGACCCCTCTGAGGAAACTTTTCGTTCATTTTTTTCAAAAAAATTATTGTCATATTTTATGAGAATATTTTAACTAATTTTTACTTACATTTATAAGACATATAATCACAAATATTATCTTTTTCTTTTTTGAGTTTCGGAGTAATGTATATAGTATATTGACTTTTATCGAAGGGGTCATTTTGACCATTCGAATAAATATTGTTGATTATACATTTATATTTAAATATGTAACGGCTTTATAGAGTCACACATAGATATAGGTATAAATATAGAAATAAGTATGTGTAAGTAAAATGTGTGTATATAAGAAGCAAGAAGACGAAACCAAAAGTCAATCAGATAGGAGCTATTATAGGCTGTTAGTACGAAGATGTGTGAATCAATGTTTTGGTAAAAGATGATGGTAGAAAAATAGATGGTGTTGAAGATCTAGATTAGAATATAAACACCTTTTTTAGTAAATAAACACAGAGGAACTGCCTTTTCAACACAACACACCTCAACAAATATATTGAAAATATAAAAGTTTTTTCCTACATTAACTTCATAATAGATAGATAAATTTATATTTTTTTCTAATTAATTACAGAAAGGGGTCAATTTACATCTTTGGTAGAAACAGGCAGATACCAACTCATGGTAAACCTAGTGTTAAATTTTATAAAAATTAGATACGTAAATGATTACTTGTAATTGGAACAGTTTTTGAAGTTGGGAGCTGAATTCTAAGCATATATTTTAAGATATAACAGTTTTCGGAAATTAATTAAGAAAATTTCGAATCTAATTCGGAGACAATTTAAGCTTGATAACATTTTAAGCTATATTTTTTTTATCTGGCTTGGTTACATTTACTATCATATTCTTTGAATATAATAGTAAAAGTATATCATAAAATTATCATATAAAAATATATCATAAAATTTATAGAATTCCAATCATAAAACATTGTTATGCTAATAAAAGCTAAAAGGGAAAATGAATATTCTACTTTGGACCTAATATCCAAAAAAATACCATTTTTCATCATAACTTTAATGTTGGAAAAGGCATGCCATCGAATGAAATGATAACATTTGGTTGAATCTTATTACATCAATAATAATTAATTTTTTAAAGTTTAATAAAAAGCATTCACGAGAATAAAATTAGTATCACAGAAAAAGTAATTTTCAAATGAGATAAGAATGATTTTTCTTGTTACACTATTGTAGAAAAACGTTAAAATTTCTGTTAACCTTTAATTAATAAAAAATTAAGTTAAAATACTGAAAATCGTTCTTTTGTACGAGTTTTATTACCTGAAAATAACTATGTTCAAATTTCGGAAATCTTTATTAATTATTATAGTCTAATTTAATTATTATAATCCATTTTAAATAATTCATAAACAATATGTGGAACCATTAATTATGAAGCATGTTTAAGTTCACCACTTGTTTAATTTTAAATTAATATCTACATTACAAATTGATTTATATCTAAAACTTTGTCAATTTTTCGAATTAATTTTTTTAAAATTATAAATTTCTTTTGATTTAAAGAATGGAAGTTTTCAAAAACATCTTGTTAAATATTAAAAGTTTCTGTTAAACTAAATAGTTCTCTTTCTTAAATAACAGTTTTCTTTTTTTTTACATACGCATGGCAAGTTTATCCAGACAGTGATTCAGCCTTCCATGCGAACTGATTTCAATTAAAATTCTTTTTAAAAGTTAGTCGCAGCACATGCAAATCACTTTTTGAATCAATGCCAAGCGAATTCTTTACGCTGTAAAACAATCGCCTATATTCGCTATTACGAATTGCGTTCTATATTTTACTTTCCAAGGTCAATAATGACAAACGACTCTTCCGTTTCACCGTATTTTTCTCCGATATCATTCTGAGGAACTCTTTTTATTTATTTTATCTGTAATTACAGATCTCTTCTGTTAAAGGTTTAAATTAAATTCGCGAAAACCATTATTTCGTTCATTAACTCCTCAAATCAATTAATTTAGCTAGGTGTTTGTTCTGACCATTTGACACGTAGTACTGACAGGTATGTTTTAATTAATGGCGTTGCTTTATCATTGAAAATATTGGATTTCTGCAATCTATTGAACTTCAGCTTTCACTTAACTCTTTTATTGATTGAATCAATAGGTATGAGATTCTCTTGGACGCTCTTTCTTTCTCTCTTTTGTGTCACTAAATTCTATACCTTTGTTTAATTCTATTCAAGCGAAATGTAAAGTTATTGTTGATTTGGTTCAAAAATGAAAAGTTTCGTGCTTTATAGAAACTTTTATTTTTATGTATAGCGTTCAAAATTTTAAACAAAAGAAATCCTATGAATGCTTAGAAACAGCAATTTAATGGATAAATTTTATCTTCATTAATATTTGAAAACCTGCAAAATTTAACATCGTATTGAAAATGGAATGACTTTGGTTTGTTTTGTTTTGTAGAATTTTATTCAAATAAAAGCCTAAATATTTTTAAATCCGATATTACATTAAAAATTATTTTTCATATTATTAATTTCATTATTCATTATTCACTTTGTTAAAAATATCGTGCAGTATATTTAGAAACAAAAAGGGTCAATTTTTCAAATGTTAAGATATTTGATAATCTTAATTGAATTTTTTGAAAAAAAAGCAGAATTATTTGTAGATGTAGTATTCATTATAATAATTCATATTAAGGAACATTCCAAGGTTAACATTCTATTTTTTTTAAGAAAGACAAAGAAAAATATTTAAATTAATAATTTAAATTTTTTTATTACAAGGTTTATAAAATTGCCCAAACCAAATAAAAAGACAGAATAATATCTAAATAAAAGAAAAATAAGACGACTGCAAAAAAGTGCTCGAAATATATTAACATCATTTAAATAATAAATAAACCATTAAAATTTAAAACAGAACCTATCATTGTTACTATAATATTGCAAAATTGTTATACAATTTTAAATAAACTGTAAATTTATATGAATATTTGAGTACGAGAAAAATATTTCTTGTCAAAGTAGAATGATTTATTAACAGAAATGCCTAAAACATATATATGATTGTTTTTTTCATTAGAGAAACATATTTACTAGAATTCTTAGTCGAAAAAAGGTAAGGATGGATCTGAAATATTTCTTAAAATATTATAAAAGTTTAGAAGAAATGTGACAAATACTATTTAAGTTTGTTAAAAAGATTTTGACTAGAATATAGATATTAGAAAAAAACATTCAATACTAAATTTTTCAATAAACTGTTTACTAACTACGGACAAACTGCTTTCTTTGTAACTTTGAAAAAATCAATAATATTTTAAAACAAATTTGTAATGCAAAATTCTGAAATATCTAAATGAGTGACAAAAAAACTTCAAAATCGTTAAGAAAAATGAACAAAAAGTAGAAAATTATAAAATAATTTTCATTTATAAAACTAAATTACATTATAATGTAACATGCTTATTTGAAAAGATTTTTATGATAAAAAAAATATTAGACCTGAATAGCAATCTATAGAAAATAGCAAAAGTTACAGAATATTGTCTAAAAAGGTCTAACTTTTACAAAAAAATGCATATGTGGCTTTTTATTAGAACTGCTAGGGTATACATAGCTAGAACATCCAATATTAGACAATTCTTCACATAATAAACATTGGATAAAATATTCTTTTTTGATATTTTCGAGAAAGTTTCCGTAACAACGTACTACATCGGAATTTGAAATTTTTCCCTTCAGTTTTTTTGCAGGAAATTTTGGGAAAAGAAAGATAAATGAAACTACATTATAAATCAAGACAGAAATTTAAAAACATTTTTTAAAAACCAGCGAAGCTTTTATGTGAAAGAATTATTAAAATTTTGAAATATTTTTAAGGAATGTAAAAAGTCATTATAGAAAGATGTCGAAAGTTTCGTTAATATATGTGTAATTCCCAACGAATATAATTATTTAGAATTCTTTCTCAAAAAAGTAACAATAATTTCGAAGAATTTCCTTACTTGCTTTCAATTAGGAACTATTTTATATTATTTATGAAAAAAATATTTTAGAAATGACGAATATCATTAGAAAAAAGATTTTTAGAGTAAAAACGTGCAGAAATATTCCTTTGAAATCGTGTGTGTTAAAGAGAAATTCACGAGGAAAATTAATTGATACAATTAAAGGAATTTAATCCTATGAAATCGAACATTTAAAAACATCTTCAGAAGCTTTTGCGATTCGTCTAGTTCATCGGTTCCCAAAGTGGTCCAGGTGGACCCCCAGGGGTCCATAGGAGACCACACGGGGGTCCACATAGACGTGAAAAGAAAACAGGGTTCACAAGTTGTAAGTGGGGGTCCACGAAAACTTTTCTGGTTTTCATAATAACGAACACAAATTTTGGCTTGGATTTACCTATCAACGTAGGCAGGTAGAATCATTCACTAGGTAGGTACTCAAAAATATTCGAGACTCAGTTCAAACACAGAATTGAATAGAACAATAGATAATAGTACAAGTGTACACCACATGTCGAGACTTGCAATGAAATTGCGAGAAAATTTTTGATAGCGTTTCCCTCGCTATATCTTGTCGAAAAAAGTTTTAATGCCGTTACCGGCCTGTTAACAAAAAAAAGGAGCAGATTGAACATCACAGAACATGGAGATTTGAGATTACTTCTTACAGAACTGAAGCCAAATATTGATAATTTGCTGTCAATTCATCAAGTACATCCGTCTCATTAAAAGTATGACTATTTTTTATTCTTGATTTACACTTCAGAGTTCATTGTTGATTTTTTGTCAATTGTTGATTGTTTGTAATAATAAATGTTTATAATTTTGTATAACCACAAGTATTATTTTAATAAATAAGACACAAGAAAATGCGCTACTTTTTTTTTCTTCTTAACACCCCCAATTTATGGTTATATTTTTTAGGAGTTTTGGGAATACAGTAGAAATGTAGCAGCAGGGGTTCTACCGAAAATAGTAAAACTTTGAAAGTGGACCACGAGAAAAAAAAGTTTGGGAACCTCTGGTCTAGTTAAACAAATAATAGTAATCTTTATATAATTTTTTTCTCATTTTAATTCAGAATTTTAGAATTGTATAGTCACCTTTTTAACCACCATCTTTTACACTATAGGATTAAATAGATGTCCCACTAAATTTTATAAAATGATAAAATTGCCCTTTACTATTTCGAATTTCAGTAGTATTATTGCAATTATAGAATCATAAATAAACTTGCAAATGACTTACAGATTTTACTAACATTATGGAAGTTCAAGTCTCAATTTTTAAAAATGAAGATATTATGAAGTATTCGAAAAAAACTAAATTTTCGCACATATTTAAAAATTGCTAACTCTTGAGAGATGTTTGATTTAAAGTATCACAGAATTATTTTCTAAAGACACAGAATTGAAAAAAATAATTAAGAAAAGGGCATCCATTATTAACTCATTTTCTATAGACGAAAATCGCATAAAAGAAGAATTAAAAGAAAAATGATTGAAAGAAAAAGTTATTTCTCATTTTTCTTCTCCATAAATATAAAAGCATTCATTTTCAAAAAAAATCTATTTTGAGGAAGTTTTTTAAACCAAATAATTATGAATTGTAAATTAAGAAGAAAAGAAACTAAGAAAAAAGCAACGATTTTTATGCGCCGAATAATTTTGTTTTCAAAATATTTTAATGGAAGCAGAGCTATTCCATTGAAATGAAGATTCATTCACTTCTCTTTTTTTTCCCTCGAATAATACGTTTTTTTTTTTTTCTCTCTTGCTGAAGATTTTATTTTAAATACCTCTGAATGGAAGATTTACGGAGAATAAGATTCAAAACTATTTATTATTAATAACCACATAATATAAATTAACTTTTTTATTTAAATTCCTTCCTTACATGAAAAAAAAACTTATTTTGAAACAAGATATTGTTTAATGTAGATAAAATAAAAACATAAATTTCAACTTTTGAAAAAAAAAATTCTTTTGCACTAAAATTATGTTTTAATTTCTTTTAAGGAAAATGTTCATTGCACTGCTCCATATTTTAAGGCTGCCATAAGACCATTATAAAGTGCTGATAAAATAAACTGTTTTGAATCACATACAATCTATCTTTCTTACTATTTAAATACAGAACAAGCCTTCTTCAACAGCAAAAATTTTACGAACAAAATAAAAATCCATTTAGAACTTTTGACATAGAAATAATTTACAAAATATACTAGTATTATCAATGGCATATAATAAAAATACCATAACTGTCGAAACAGTGGTTTCTCAGAAAAACTAACCAATTGCTTGATTGCAAGGGAAAACTAATCACCAGAGAATTATTGAAACGATTAAAATATGATGTTTTTTTTTCTTTGCAAATGTATATAAAAGAGTAGTGACAAATAAATTTCATGAACTATTTATTACTTACTGGCATCTGAAGTATAGAGAAACTATTGAAATTGCCAAGTGATTCGAATTTGGAATTTTGGCGAATCTACAAAGATATTTACCGATAACAATATCTACAGAAAGTTCAAACATATATAATAAGAATTTTTTTAAAAAAACTATATCTGATTTTAGTAGTTTTCTACTGTCTAATTATGAAAGAAGAAATAACAAGATTGAAAAAAACTGTATCTGATTTTGGTAGTTTTCTACTGTCTAATTATGAAAGAAGAAATAACAAGACTAAAAAAAATTATGCAATGATTATAAAAAATTTCAAATCTAGTACTTAAAATACTTTTCAACATAATATGACAAATTAAAAAGTAGTACAAAAATTCTGATATTAATTAGATCAATAAGTTGATTAATCAGTTTTGAAAATATGAACTCTTTTCAGAAGGTAAATATATGAAATGAATATGGTAAATTTGTGATGAAATTCTGGTGCCACTATATGTTGGAGGCGGAAAATCCTCACACATTGAAGACACAGGAAAGCTGGAAGCTAAAGAGGGTTCACATCAAAATTGAATCATCGTTAAAATCTGGTTTCGAATCCAAAAGATTCAGGTACTGAATATTCCTAATGTATTTAATTAAACTACCATTAAAAAAAGGGAAGAACAATTTTAAGCCCGTTAATGCCACCATTTATCGTGATCTTTTCAAATGTTTCTTGTTTAAAGCGAATATATGCCCAAGTTTTAAAAAGACGAACAAAATTTAAATTATTAAAAAGACAAAAATTCATACAAATCTTAATTATAGACAGGAATGTCAAATAATAAAGCAGATAGTATTTTACAACCATCAAAGGACGGAAAAACTGTTACATCAGAAATAATACTATGAGAATGGAATAAAATAAAAAGAAAATATGCCTCGCATAAAAAAAATATTTATTATTTAGAAACAAAAAAAAAATTTAATTCTGAGTCGCATGTGATAAAATAAATAATAGAACTATTACGGTAATTCTGCCTTCCAAATTATTCTTGCACCTTCAAATGTTATTTTAATAATTCCTTTTATTATATTAGTGATTATTAATTACAATTAAATACTTACTTTGAAATCAAAAAGCCTAAAAATAAGCTAGAGGATATTAGATTAATCAATTCATAAGTTGGTCATTTGATTTAGAACAGCTAAAATATCCAAAAATCATAAATGGAAAAATTTCGTTAAAAAAACATTAAGAATTTTTGCAGTACCAAAATTCACATATTTTCATTAAGAATAATCCAGGGAAGGTAGAGATTTTCTGAAGATATAGTCGGGCTTTCTTCATAAAATAAATCTATCACGTTTTATAAAACTCTTTAACACGTTAACTCAATTAGTCCATTCTTCAGTGATTAAAATTATAGTGATTTATGAATAAACAAAGTTTCATCACTTTATACCTTTGAAACAATGTTGGCATTGAAAGGAAATGATTAGTAAAATAAGCAATGGCAGTGAGATAATAATGCATAATTTCCGCAAGTATTAAGAAGACTATCCATCTTTTTAATATGCACCTTTCAAAAAAACTCGATCGTCCGTCTCTCTGGTATGCCCGTTCCTTCAAGTCCGAGGCGGTGGCCGTTTCCTAACGAGTGGAAAATGTGTCCACATATTTCAAGCTTTTGTCGATTGTTTTGTTGCTACGATCAATCGATAGATGGACTGACATCGTATCGCCTGATAGATTACGACACTTACTTTAAAGGTCGCTCGTTTATTCTTCTTCGGCGCAATGCGAGGTGGGAAGGCGTTGCTGATATGGTTCGTTTAACATTTACTTGCTGTCCTGAGTGATGACTTTCCATTTACGGAAATTATGTTAAAAAAGCGCCGGTAATCCGAGCAACGACAAATCTGAAAAACACGCGACTGTTATTCAGATAATGAGACGACAAATTTATCGGAGGAAAGGACGTTTGGATTGCTTTCGTTTTTGGAGATTCTGTTTGAAATGAATGTTTTACGAGGAGACAATTCGAGGAAATGATCCCGTTTGAAATGGATACAGTCATTTTTAAGCTCAAAATGTTTCGCATATATCAAGACTACATTTTTATTTTCTTTTAATAAATACATAAGAAAAATAAAACTTAAACGAGCATTTCAATTTAATTCTTTAAAATGCCATTTTTTTTAATCAAGGTATATTAAAATATTTTTAGGATTGAGATTTGCTTAAGATTCATTTACCTTATTAGATAAATGTAATATAATTAATTAATTTGGTTAAATAATAATTAAACAACAAATCAGGACACATCATTTTGTGTGAGATAAGAAACTGAAGTATTTAAGTTTCTATCTTATTAAAAAATTTGTCTGAACTTATGCCAATCTTCATAACTTCATACAAAGATTGATGAAATTGTTGGGAAGCATCCCATGGCCCTAGAAAAGGTTAAATTAAGATTTTTAAAATGGAATCTCTATATTTAAATTAAGTATTTTTTACTTATTTCAACACATAATGAAATTGGCCTTATCAGTAACTGTAGAAAAAAGTAATACTAACAGGAAGAATCTAAAAGAAATTTTTTCTAAAATAAAGGGAGGTGGAATGTGAAGAAAATTAGAGTTACAAATTATTGAAGCTTAATTCATGAGGATTTGTTTAGATTTAATTTATATTGAACATTTCGAACGTGTGTGCTATGTCAGAAAAGTTTTAATTACTATAGTAATTAATTATATCTTGTAGCATGTTTAATCAAATTGACGACTGAAGGATTTGTAATAACAGAAAATATGGCATCTTCGGCTATTCAAAGCATTTTTAAAGTACCTGGTTTGTACTTGAAGGAAAAAAATCCTGTCTGAGTTCCGATAAGTAGAATAGATTGCTTTTCTGGGGAATTTTCAGTTTAAACTGTTTTTATTTGTGCATCACTTGAATTAAAAAACAGAACATCTTACAGTACCTGCCCCACCGTGAGTACTGTTAGGATCCCGAGCAGTTCGATGGTATGGTTTCAGCAGCCAGACAGATTTGTACAATGGTAATGAAGAAAGTAGACAGAGGTTAGATTTAATGACCTTTATTCCTCTGATTCATATTCTTTAGTCATGCCGAACATTAAATCTCCAACTACTTGCGAACATTATAAAGTAGCTATTTCCGTAACAGCTCTATTTTTTTTATTCATAGTTTTTTTTTATTAAAATTCAAAAACTATCATTTGATACGTTTGGGAAATTTCATATTCTTTATAAAAAAAAACAGTTTACTTCATTTGGCATGGTTATATCCCGTAACTAATATAAGCATATGTATCAAAATTTCATTTTTCAAAATAATTTTTATTATAACTAACCTGATAAATCATTGCTCTATAGTCAGAATTTGAAGACTGGAATAAATTCTCCAAAGTTGCATGAAACTCTGATATATTTTAAGCAATCTTGATGCACCTAGCATTTTCTAGATTAAGAAAGAACAGAAGAGAAAAGTGTCGTCTAGATCTTGTCATCATTTTATTTCATGATCATGCTAAACATTTTTTCGACATTATTATATACAAAGTGTCCTCAAAAAATGGAACAAGCTTTTATTTCCATAAATATTGCATTTAGACACATAGCTTCCAGTGACAAAGTTTCATTATATAAGGGAAGCAAATGCATGAAAACACTTTGCCTTTTGTGGAAAATGCTTAGAAATAAAAAGTTTAAAAAATGAATTTCTTTACATCTCCATAGTGCCAAAATGTCAATCGACAAACTGTTTCTTTTGCATTCATTTATGCATGCACAAAATTCTACGTTTCTCTTTAAAAAAATTTCAGAGAAATTCTCATTTTTAAATTTAGAGGGACAAACAACAGATGCTAGATGTGGCTTGCTTTGATCAGTCAGCACTGAAATTTCATAGTGAAGAGAAGAAAAATTGAAAAAAAACCAAACAATTAATACATTAAAAATCACCAACTACTGAGAAAAAAGAAAGCTATTGAAAAATATTTTTGTTGTTGTTTAACTAATTTCCCACCCTTTAAAAATTAAAAATACTAAGTTTCTTCAACATGCTCCAAATGCTTTTTCTTTGAGAATTCTTCAAACACTACTACTTTAATTATAAACCCCCATACAAAACAATAAATAGTTATTCCATTTTTTGAAACACCTTTTTTTATGAATGACTCGAGTGCTGGAAGCATACTTTTTCAATATTTGCTTTTTGTGTCTTTTTTTCTAAACTGTTTAGTAAGAAATAAAATTAATTATTTGAAACTTAACGTTCGGTGAACTGAATATCTTGATATGAAGATATTTTAAATGGACGTATATGTCTTTTAATTATTTTAATATTATTAATAAAATTCAAACCAGTGAAAAAAAATCTGGAGTAATCAAAACATATATTGAAGTAACTTATAGATGCATTGCAATCATATAAGTATAAAAAATTGGTTTCTTTTGTCTTATCTTTAAATTTTATGGAATAATTGGAATGAACCTCAAGTCACTTTTAAGAAAGGTTAGTTGGACAAATTTTACTGTAAAACTCATTATCGCATACTTCAAATTATAAAAAAATATTAAAAATAGCATATTGCCAAGACTACTATAATGGAATTTCTAAATATTAAAGAAATCTTATTAACAAACAAGACTTCTAATAGAAGATTTCAATAACATCGATCTGATTTTTCAACAAATAATATTTCAACTTATTTTCAGAAAAGAAAGTGTAATTGAAAACGGTGTGAAATGCACAAAATAAGCTCGAATTTAAAGCAGGAGGCATGTTTTTAAAAATGAAAGAGAATAATTTAATTAACTGAAACTGTCATCTTAAAAAAACTGCCCGCAAGTTTAAACACAGCACAAGAACTGAATGGATTTAATTAATAACAGGAAACAAGGGAAATTTCAGGAAAGAATAATTAAGAACTTTGAACTAAAGCTTTACTTCAGAAATTTTATAAGCTTCACTTACTTTACAAAGAAGAAAAATCGGGTTATTTGCAATGGAAATTTTTCCAGAAGATATATTCATATTCTTTATTTTTAATGCAGTTAAGATATGGATAAACTTTAATTTGAGACAGCATTAAATAGGTGTGAAAAAGTATGTTGACGATCTTAAGATACTGTATAGAATATTATTTTAGAATTAAATATGAGTGTTTATTTCGAGCTGTATTATTTTGAAGTTATTATCCTACCCTGAAGTTTTTATTTCGAGCCGAGGTCAGTCATCTGTGAATTCTACATTCATATTTTTAAGAAATTTAAATTTATAGTGCTGGCATAGAACTTTTAGATAGCAGTTCATTCATTTTGGTGAGTAATTAGACTTTTAGAATCATAGCAGTCGCAACCGCAGATTTAGATAAAATCATACCAGCTTATTATATTTTGAAAAATTCTAGGCAGATATCTTAAAGTTGAGATAGGAGGCTTGTTTAATACATAAAACATTTTTTATATCAATAAGGATATGAAAAGTATGTATGCTAGAGATTTAATAATATTATGATTTTTTTAAAAGGATGTATTCTATTTTATTAAATAAAATAGTTCGTAAAAAAATCAACATCAATTCTTGATTTTTTTTTTTTTACTTTTTCGTATATGTAATATAGAGAAAGTATAGTAATCTTCCGAAAATTCGAACGAATCTCCACGTTTTAGACCTCCAGCTATTCGAATATAAGTTAATACAATATTTACAAAACGAAGACAGCTAGATAAATAAAATTCAGTACATAGATTTAACATCTATAGACTAGACTACTGTCAAATTTTGATCCCTATCCACCTATAAGTTGACGGTCGGTCGGTCTGTACTTTCAGAAACATATAAACGCGATATTCAAAAAAGAAATGACGTAATTATATTAAATTTAGTGTGGGATTTTGTGACAATAAATTGCAGTTTTGTATCAAATATTTTTTTTTTTACAATAGGTAGAGAAAAACGTGTCTAAAACACAAATTCGATTTTTTGGACACTATTAACGCATGCCAGGGATTAATCGCCAAATAATTCGCCCAGGATAACACACTATATTCACTAAAAATGCTATATTCACGCCAAAAATATTTTATACCTATTGTACGCCAGTGTCATGTAAGATGTTTTCTGGCAAGAAAAGCAATTTCTGCAATTAGAGTGTATGCGAGAAAGTTTTTAGGAGACAACCTCCACTGGCTTTAATCAGTTGCCGCAGGGAAGAGTTAGTAAATATTAATTATGGTTTATTGATAAAGAGATAAAGCAAGAAAAATAAAGCTTTTATAAGTTTTCTCTTTAAGATTATCATGTAAAGAATTCTCAAAAATCACTAAGCTGCTTTAATGAAATGGATCGTCTGGTAATCATTACTTCAATACAAAGAAATAAATAAAGCCCTTTGATCTTTAAAACAAATTTATTCTCTTTTTAATTATTGCTAATGAGCAATTGCTCCATTTAAAGATAAATGCGCAGATAAGAACAAAAGCGAACATATTTTAGTCTTTTGTCTGTGAAAAAGATTAATAAAACTCCAACTAAGGAATTTTAATTAATCTCAATAGCTAAAAATCATTAAAAACTGCAGTGCTTTTCATTAAAACTTACATTTTTTTTTTGTCCCTAAATAATAATCAATTGAGACAAATATTTCAAAGAAATGTTATATTGTTAGTGAGCTTTCATTATTCAGAATAACACTCATTTCATTAATCATTCATTCGCCAGTTTCTATCGACCTTAGGGATAAATACTGTCGCCAAACTTAATAACACCTTGGCGACGATTAAATGAAAAATTGTCAAAATGAAGATCGACTTGAAAAAAAAATTGATCGACAATTAATAAACTGCATGACAAATATTTCAAAGAAATGTTATATTGTTAGTGAGCTTTCATTATTCAGAATAACACTCATTTCATTAATCATTCATTCGCCAGTTTCTATCGACCTTAGGGATAAATACTGTCGCCAAACTTAATAACACCTTGGCGACGATTAAATGAAAAATTGTCAAAATGAAGATCGACTTGAAAAAAAAATTGATCGACAATTAATAAACTGCATGACAAATATTTCAAAGAAATGTTATATTGTTAGTGAGCTTTCATTATTCAGAATAACACTCATTTCATTAATCATTCATTCGCCAGTTTCTATCGACCTTAGGGATAAATACTGTCGCCAAACTTAATAACACCTTGGCGACGATTAAATGAAAAATTGTCAAAATGAAGATCGACTTGAAAAAAAAATTGATCGACAATTAATAAACTGCATGACAAATATTTCAAAGAAATGTTATATTGTTAGTGAGCTTTCATTATTCAGAATAACACTCATTTCATTAATCATTCATTCGCCAGTTTCTATCGACCTTAGGGATAAATACTGTCGCCAAACTTAATAACACCTTGGCGACGATTAAATGAAAAATTGTCAAAATGAAGATCGACTTGAAAAAAAAATTGATCGACAATTAATAAACTGCATGACAAATATTTCAAAGAAATGTTATATTGTTAGTGAGCTTTCATTATTCAGAATAACACTCATTTCATTAATCATTCATTCGCCAGTTTCTATCGACCTTAGGGATAAATACTGTCGCCAAACTTAATAACACCTTGGCGACGATTAAATGAAAAATTGTCAAAATGAAGATCGACTTGAAAAAAAAATTGATCGACAATTAATAAACTGCATGACAAATATTTCAAAGAAATGTTATATTGTTAGTGAGCTTTCATTATTCAGAATAACACTCATTTCATTAATCATTCATTCGCCAGTTTCTATCGACCTTAGGGATAAATACTGTCGCCAAACTTAATAACACCGTGGCGACGATTAAATGAAAAATTGTCAAAATGAAGATCGACTTGAAAAAAAAATTGATCGACAATTAATAAACTGCATGACAAATATTTCAAAGAAATGTTATATTGTTAGTGAGCTTTCATTATTCAGAATAACACTCATTTCATTAATCATTCATTCGCCAGTTTCTATCGACCTTAGGGATAAATACTGTCGCCAAACTTAATAACACCGTGGCGACGATTAAATGAAAAATTGTCAAAATGAAGATCGACTTGAAAAAAAAATTGATCGACAATTAATAAACTGCATGACAAATATTTCAAAGAAATGTTATATTGTTAGTGAGCTTTCATTATTCAGAATAACACTCATTTCATTAATCATTCATTCGCCAGTTTCTATCGACCTTAGGGATAAATACTGTCGCCAAACTTAATAACACCTTGGCGACGATTAAATGAAAAATTGTCAAAATGAAGATCGACTTGAAAAAAAAATTGATCGACAATTAATAAACTGCATGACAAATATTTCAAAGAAATGTTATATTGTTAGTGAGCTTTCATTATTCAGAATAACACTCATTTCATTAATCATTCATTCGCCAGTTTCTATCGACCTTAGGGATAAATACTGTCGCCAAACTTAATAACACCGTGGCGACGATTAAATGAAAAATTGTCAAAATGAAGATCGACTTGAAAAAAAAATTGATCGACAATTAATAAACTGCATGACAAATATTTCAAAGAAATGTTATATTGTTAGTGAGCTTTCATTATTCAGAATAACACTCATTTCATTAATCATTCATTCGCCAGTTTCTATCGACCTTAGGGATAAATACTGTCGCCAAACTTAATAACACCTTGGCGACGATTAAATGAAAAATTGTCAAAATGAAGATCGACTTGAAAAAAAAATTGATCGACAATTAATAAACTGCATGACAAATATTTCAAAGAAATGTTATATTGTTAGTGAGCTTTCATTATTCAGAATAACACTCATTTCATTAATCATTCATTCGCCAGTTTCTATCGACCTTAGGGATAAATACTGTCGCCAAACTTAATAACACCTTGGCGACGATTAAATGAAAAATTGTCAAAATGAAGATCGACTTGAAAAAAAAATTGATCGACAATTAATAAACTGCATGACAAATATTTCAAAGAAATGTTATATTGTTAGTGAGCTTTCATTATTCAGAATAACACTCATTTCATTAATCATTCATTCGCCAGTTTCTATCGACCTTAGGGATAAATACTGTCGCCAAACTTAATAACACCTTGGCGACGATTAAATGAAAAATTGTCAAAATGAAGATCGACTTGAAAAAAAAATTGATCGACAATTAATAAACTGCATGACAAATATTTCAAAGAAATGTTATATTGTTAGTGAGCTTTCATTATTCAGAATAACACTCATTTCATTAATCATTCATTCGCCAGTTTCTATCGACCTTAGGGATAAATACTGTCGCCAAACTTAATAACACCGTGGCGACGATTAAATGAAAAATTGTCAAAATGAAGATCGACTTGAAAAAAAAATTGATCGACAATTAATAAACTGCATGACAAATATTTCAAAGAAATGTTATATTGTTAGTGAGCTTTCATTATTCAGAATAACACTCATTTCATTAATCATTCATTCGCCAGTTTCTATCGACCTTAGGGATAAATACTGTCGCCAAACTTAATAACACCTTGGCGACGATTAAATGAAAAATTGTCAAAATGAAGATCGACTTGAAAAAAAAATTGATCGACAATTAATAAACTGCATGACAAATATTTCAAAGAAATGTTATATTGTTAGTGAGCTTTCATTATTCAGAATAACACTCATTTCATTAATCATTCATTCGCCAGTTTCTATCGACCTTAGGGATAAATACTGTCGCCAAACTTAATAACACCGTGGCGACGATTAAATGAAAAATTGTCAAAATGAAGATCGACTTGAAAAAAAAATTGATCGACAATTAATAAACTGCATGACAAATATTTCAAAGAAATGTTATATTGTTAGTGAGCTTTCATTATTCAGAATAACACTCATTTCATTAATCATTCATTCGCCAGTTTCTATCGACCTTAGGGATAAATACTGTCGCCAAACTTAATAACACCGTGGCGACGATTAAATGAAAAATTGTCAAAATGAAGATCGACTTGAAAAAAAATTGATCGACAATTAATAAACTGCATAATTACTATGGTTGTTGTCCATTCTAACGCAACATCACATGATGATTTTTGTGGCGTGAACATACTTATTTCTTGCCAGACTATATCCCAAAACATAATAAAAATGAATTTTATAAATATACTCTTTTAACAGTGTATTAAAAAGTAAAACATTTTTTCATTATTTCTATTTCTTTTCAATTTATAATAAATTCTTATAGCTATTATCGAATAATAAAATGAATTATATTCTAAAACTCAACACCCATTGGCATCTTTGGTATCAAATAAAAACATAATAAATTTCATTGATTAACTTATAATTAAATTTTTTAAATAATACAATAATGTTTTATTTTCAGAATGCATAAGTTTGTCAAATTTCAAAACTCTGGCCGTAAGGAAGAAAAAAGAAGTCGATTACAAGTTAAATAACAACGTACAATAAGAATGGATAAAATAATTTTTGATTACCATATACCAATATGAATTTTGGTGCTCATTTATTTTCTTTGCGAAGTTAACTATCCTATTTTGTATAAATATTCCATAAATTCAGAAATACTTTATAATATGAAATTTTCAACCATCCGATGTTGTCAATAATCAGTATTTAAAACACACAACAATTTAGACGGCATAAAATCAGTAATTGCTTTTGCATTTGAATTACAAATCTAAGACTAATTTTGTATTAAATGCTTCATATGTATGTATTAAAAGCTGCAAATGTATGACATCTTTTTGTTTTGTATTTTTCATGAATGTGAATATGAGAACTCAACAAGTTAATGAAATGAAATTTTGTACATGATTTTCGTATTAAAATTTTAAATATGTATCAAATTTTAGATAAAGTCAAATAAAGAGAATTCGAAAGTGCATAGTAGGTTCTCTACACTACAGGATTGAATGTAACATAAAACACACACCATATTGTTCAAGTATATGAGAAGATCGAAAGGAG
This sequence comes from Argiope bruennichi, assembly GCF_947563725.1. Lineage (NCBI taxonomy): Eukaryota > Metazoa > Arthropoda > Arachnida > Araneae > Araneidae > Argiope > Argiope bruennichi. Next base: position 68,622,274 of record NC_079154.1, read on the forward strand.
CACCTTCCTATTGCTATTTACGAAGTTTACAGGAATTTTAAAACTCTTTTCGTACGTTTGCATTTAAAATTAAAAGGTTTTTATCATTTTTAATTCAAATGGAGTCAATTCATGCTCACATGATGCATTTTAAAATCCTTAGCGAATCTTCCAAGGGTGAAAAGAAGTTGACGTCTGAATACATCGAAGCTCATAAAACAATGTGAAATTGAATTTCAGATATTGTTGTTCTTTTTCCTGTGACTCTGATGCAACGTGAAATGATTTCAATACATTGCACTATATTTCTAGACCACAACATGAAGCAGAAAATGTTTTTCAATGAAATACTAATCGACCAAAGACTTTTCTTTAATACCCCTATTTTGATGTGAAAAAAAGCATTATTTATAGGTTGACATACAATCTGCAGATTACATCATGCGATACGCATGATTCAAAAATCATTCAAAACGCCTTTCAAGGCAGGCCGTATCACCTAGAGCAACCAAATTTGGCTAATAATAGACGCTCATTAAGAACGAGTTTTTCAAAATTTGAATTAGATATTTAATTAAAAATTAATCGGATTTTTTTTCATTCAATAATTTTGAGGCATATCATTGCACAAACACCATCTTTACATCACTTTAAAATTTAAAAAAAAGAGTCTTAACATTCTTATTTTCGTGCATTTATTTAAATAAATTTTTAAAAATGTTTTTATATATATTTAAAATAATACTTTTCATAATTTTATTTACTACTAACCGCCTTTGGCGACCTGCCGGTTCGCTAATCTTAATGCTCGTTAAAATTTTAATAATTAAATATTTTATGCAATTCCTACTTTAATAACTTCTTCATCAAAATATTTTAAAACTTCAAATTTTGATGGTCATATAATTCACTCATAATATTATTAAGGCCTTCAGTCATAATGTAATATGTATCGCTCTAAGTTTCTCTTAGCTCCCATAGAATTTATGCTTTAAATTAAAGTGGAAAGGATGAATCTGCAATTAATATAATACTATTTTTTTTACTGAAACAAAGCATTTTTTTTATAATATGATTACTGAAAACAATCACTGAGCGTTTAAACTTTATGGGCACTAAAGAATATATACCTTAATTTATGTAATATTTCAATAATTTGTCAACAAAATTTTCTTAGATTCATCATGAGCAGATCGATTAATTAAAATTGTTTAATTTTAAATGCATCAAACACTAAGAAAATAAACAGAATCATTTAAAATAATCAGCCGAAAACAGGTTAAAATAAACTACTTAAAAAACGATATACTTAAAACTATAAGCATATACAAAAAATATATAACTAACATAAATAAAATTTAATTACAAAAGCACACAACTAACCTAAAAATAATTTAAATCGTCCAAATGCGCTGAAAATCCGTTGAATCCGTTGTCAACAATCAGAACACAATGCGCATGCGTGAATTTTCAACGCCAGTTACGGTAACGCAAATGCGTGAATTTTTCTACGCCAGGTAACGCTATGCAGATAAGAAATTTTTCATTTCCTTTATTCTGTTTTATTTTAATTCAAAAGTAGTTCAGAATGAATCTGAAATTCAGAATGAATCGATTAATTAATAATGTTTAATTTTAAATGCATTAAACATTAAGAAAATAAACAGAATCGTTTGAAATAATCGGCCGAAAAATGTTAACTCTAGCCCCATAAGTGTGGGGGAAAAAAACTGAAGCCTTACTCATTTAGCGGTGGGGAAAATGAAAAGATTTTTTTGGCGGGAAAGTTAGTTTTTGATTAATAATTAAAATTCTAATTAAAAATTCAAAAAAGGGACCCCAGGTGCACATTCCCGACTTCCAAGGTATGCATGTGCCAAATTTGGTAGCTGTAGGTCAAACGGTCTGGCCTGTAGAGCGCCAACACACACACACATTGAGCTTTATATAAGTATAGATGTCGATATTCGCGCATGTCAGAGTTATTTTCGTGAGGATTTTATTGCTATTATTATAAGAAAAGTAAATTTTGAAAATAAAATAAAGTTATACGAATGAGCCCTAAAAGCACTGTCATGCTGTGATGTTTGAACTAGAATTTTGAACACTTTTTAAAATTTTTTGCTTCTTATTCTTGCAAACAATGATCTTTTATAATTTTTGTTTAATATTTTTAATTTTAAAATGGCTTCATAAATGGATAGATAAATGCAACATCATAAATATATTAAAGTAAATCGTTAATATTCTGAATATATTCACATTGATTAAATAATTGTTTTTATTTGAAATTCATAACAGATAACAGCAACTACGGATTAAATTTATCAGCATAAATTTTTGATTCATGAAAAATAGAGAAATACGCTGTAAAACATATTATAAATGTGTTATTTTAACTTGATTACACTCATCATTCTTAATTTAAACCTGTCAGAATGTCATCTCCTCTAAAATACAAATAGAAGAGAAATTCTGCAAATTTTCTCTCCAAAAAAATGTTGCTTGAACTAAAAAGGACAATTTAGTTGTACTTTTGATTTAAAACAAAAAGCTTGAATAATTTAGGTAATTGATGCAAGCGAACTTTGAATTCATTAATTCTAAAAGACATATTATTTTTAATAAAACGGAAATTTGCGAATTTAATACATATATGTTTGACATCGCAATCTGTTTTTTATCTGTTTGACATCGCAAGAATTTAAATTAGATTTTAAATAGATTAAAGCTTCATAACACATGAATTTTACATTTCATTTTGCACTGAAAAAAAATTTTCATTTCCTATCATCAAATTAACCATGTATTATTTCGGAAAAGATTTTAGAAATGTAATCATTTCTATTTTGTCAATGTGAAAATATCTCAGCTAGAAGTTAGATTCTGTAATTTAATATTTATTGAATTTAAATTTGAAATATTAATATTTTAAATCTTGTTCAATCATCTATTCTAAATACGCGAGAAATTAAAATAAAACATCATGATTTGGCTTTCAAATGAAAGATTTCAACCTTACTACAATAAAAAAAATATATCAAAAAAATATTTCCTGGCGTTACGCCGAACGCTATTAAGTGTTTTTAGTTGAATAATAGAATGAATAATTTGGTTGAAGTGTACCTGGTTGAATAATATAGGCTGTTTATTTAGTCCCGGACCCATTTTGATGTTTAATAACTCATAAAATAATAAAGATAGATTAAAATTAATAACATAAATGGTTAAATAGACTCGAAAAGTTTCATGACCCTTGTCAATGAACTTCCACGTGTGCCCCCTTCGTCGCACGGAGAATATCAAGTCAATTTCACGCCAGGTAGCGGCAAGTATGCCGGCATCCACAGAGCCAATTGAGGTTGTAATTCTGGCTTTTAGGTCATCAATGTTCGACACTCTCCTCCTGAAAACGTTGTCTTTTACAAACCCCCAAAGAAAAAAGTCCAGCGGCGTTATGTCAGGTGATCTGGGTGGCCAAGGAATTGGACCTCCTCGCCCAATCCATCTTCCTGGAAAATGGTCATTCAAAGAAGTACGAACGATGGTACCCCAATGAGGTGGCGCACCATCTTGTTGCAAAAAGACATGTGGCTGAAGCTCTTCTAGTTGTGGAAATACGAAGTTTTCCAACATGTCTAAGTATACGACTGATGAGACCGTCTATTCTGTAAAAAAGAAAGGCCCAATGACTCGGTCGTGCATTAGTCCGCACCACATATTAACCTTTGGGGAATCCCTTTGTGCCTCACGGTATTCATTGGAGTTTTCAGATCCCCATATGCGCTTATTATGGCGATTAACAATGCCAGAAACATGAAAGGATGCTTCACCGGAGAACATTATGCGCTTCAGAAAATTAGCATCATCTTCTATCCTCCTTAGCATATCTGTTGCAAAGGCCATCCTCCTAGGCCTATCGTTCGGTTCCAAAACTTGAACAATTTGAACTTTGTATGCATGCAGTCTTAATTTTTTCTTAATAACCTTGTACACCGTCGAAATTGGCATATCCAATTCTGTTGCCGCTGATCTCACAGATATTCTAGGATTGTGTAAAAATGTCTCTCTGACACGCTCAACATCAAAATCACTTGTGCAAGGACGTCTGGAACGTTTCTTATCTTCGATACTTCCAATTTCTAGAAAATTCATTTTCCACCGCAAGATGCTGTTTTTGGATGGGGGATCTTTTTGGTAAATTCTTCTGAAATTTCTCTGTGCTTGCACTATCGATTTCGTTTCTATGAACCACCATAAAATCTGTGCTTTCTCTTGTGGTGTATGCATTATACTTAATATCCGCTCGAGTAAAACATTACATACAAAAGTACTACATAGAACAAACACATCAAAAGTAAACATAACATTGCAATAGTTGCCAAAAACAAAAGAGAGAAAAATGCAATTAATAAGCAGACGATATTTGAAAAGTACAGATATTTAGACTGGAAAATGAAATTATCTGAAATTAACCACACGCGCAGAGGATATTTACAAAAGTAAAAATATTCAAACCTGAAAAGGAAAATATAGGAGTTATTCCATCAATTAATGCCGTAAGTTTGTTTATATCTTCATTATTTTATGAGTTATTAAACATCAAAATGGGGCCGGGACTTTATAAACACCCTGTATAACGTTGATACTGTAATGTATTTAAAACAATGATGCGTTTGAACAAAATATAATTTTATACATTATCTATTATCAATTATTCACACGTTTCAATGAAAAGGAAACTTATTTTTTAAATTTCTAAAATTTATTTCTAAAAAGATACTCTTATCCCTTCACTGCATACTGTATGAAATTTGACACATAACTTATTTTCCATGTTAATAACGAATAGAATTTTTTAAATAGATATTTAAAATAGAATTTAGAATTGAAAGAATTTTTAGTATATAATTTTTAATAGAAATCTTTTTCAAAATTCTATTTCAATTTTTATGCGCATTTTTTTTTTTTTTTTTTTTTTTTTTTTTTTAGATTTGAAAAAAATCTTGCATTGAAATATAATAAAAATATGATTATGCTCATGATGTTTCTCATGGATATATGGAGTTTGATATTTATGATCTCTATATTAAATATTAAATGCATATCTCCATATTAAAGCTTTTAAAATGTAGTTCTCAATGAAGAATTAACTTGGAGGAAAATGCGTTTCCATCGTTTTAATTACATAAGTATTTATTTTAATCAATTTCAAAGAACATTGAGCATATAAGAATGCGATAGAGAATCGGAATAAAATGCGAACGAAGCGGCTGAAAGTGAAAACATTCTGCGTCACAGTTACAGTTAATCTGAGGCTTAATAGAAATAATAATAATATGATTAACAATAAAAAATTGAAAAATAAAAATTATACAGTTAAACAGTTAACGAATTAAAAAGAGTTTTTCAATTCTGTGGTAGCCAATTCGCTACAGATCCAAAGAACTTAGTTACAAAAAAATGAAAGTTTAGAAATAAGAATAAATAAGTGACATCAATGTCTCACCGCCATAATTATACGTAAAATTTCGTATTTTTGGCAAAACTGTTCCTTACAAAAAAAAAAATGTCCGTGATTTAACAAATCGAAGGAAGTTGATTTTTTATGTAAATTATAGAACAATTCTCAGTTCGCAAAATTAATTCCAAAAATTATGGACACCAATATATTTTCCCAATTAAATGGAGATCACAAATTTTCACATTTTTCAGTTACATAAATACTATTAACTAGTTACCTGTTTCGATCTCTTCCGAAAATGCGTATCTAAATTGTGTCGCAGAAAGTTAGCGATGACTACAGAAAGCAGATGTTATACTCGGCAAACACGTCAGATGACATAGAAAGTTATACTCGTCAAACACAGAGTATGTGTAATATAAAATTATGTTGTAATGAAATGACTTTTATTTTTTTATTTCAATAATCACATTTATTTATTTATTTACTTAAACTAACATACATTTTTTTGCATATAAACGAAAAGAAACATAAAAAATTAATTTATTATTTTAATTTGTTGTTAGAAAATGGTATTAAACAAAGCATGGTACAACGCATAATAATATTTTATTTGTTCCTTTGATTTCGACTTGGTATATTCATTGGTATACTCAAACATATTCGAAAATTGCGAATACGTTTGAGTTTTTACTGAAATTGTGATTCAAATTGCAAATTGTCACCACTTATTACTCCTGACGAATGAACTCGTCATAACCTCACTGTTGCACTTTTTCCATGACGAGTATACTCGTCAAAAACAGTTAACTAATTAATAGATCTTTGGTGAAAACTCGGGTCAAAAAATAGCATGAAATTATGGTGTTACTAAAAATAATTAAAATTCGTGATCCTACTTGATTTTTGATTTCTTTAAAACATATTTCAAACTGTTTATCAAAAATATTACAATATGAATTCCAAAAGTTACAAAGTGTTTCATATATGCTTTGACATAATACTGACATAATACGATTGCAGAAATGGCAAATAAATTCGAATTTCTCGCACGAATCCTGAAAAATAGATGGATGTAATATTCATTTTTTCACGTCAGAAGCTTCCCCCCAGTGTACATTTTCTTCATCTGCGTGACCTCTAACTGTCACAAGGCCTTTATTCAAATGGCATGCATGGTTAATTAATGAATAGAAATTCCATAAAAATTAGTAACGGAATGAATGTAATTCCATCTTTCTTTCTGGATAGAAATAGCGTGACTATGGCGGAAAGGGAAAAAAGCACTCACTCATATTTTGAAAAATGAGACAGTTGCAGCAAAACGAAGTTTTATTTGCAAGAGACATGATTGAATGGAAACAATGTGTACTGAAAATAATTAATAGTGACACATGTACCATTTTGTGCCCTACAGTTTTCATTAATTTTGGGTTAATTGCAACGCATATATGCAATATGGAAGCTAAAACGAAATTAAATTAATTTGATTTGATATTTTCCTATTTTTTAATGTAAATATAATAAAAAGTTTCATATTTTTCCGGATTTATCTTCTTATTTATTTTCAATTCTCAATCTATAGATTTAAGTTTTGTTCCTACGTAATCACTGATATTAACGCAGCCTTTCATTTCTATTTTCTAAGTACTGTAACAAGAATTCTTTAAAGCATTTTTTGCGATCTTTAATAAGGGGGGCCATTCAATCATTCAATAGCTGTGATAAAACAGACGCATGGATATAAAACGGAACACAATGATATGAATGAATCTGTTAAAATTTTAAAAAATTGTTTTATATTGAGATGGTCTAGGCACACAACTGAAACTGAAAGTAGTCTGAAGTTGAATATACAGTACATTCCCGGTTCCGGTTCGCGACATCCGGTTCTCGACTATCCGGCACCCACACTATCCGGTCTTGTTTTCTTTTACGTAATTAAATGAGCGAGGCAAGGCATTGCATTGGCAACATTACCAAAGCATTGGAAGCGGGCGTTTGCTTTGATCCTGCTTCGTGTCGTGTGCAAAATACAAGTTGTGACAGGAAAAGAGTAGCGTTCTGCTCGTTGTTCATTTTTCGTCAGTGTGTAACGGACCTCATTGTTGCCGCTGTTCCTGATTATAACTGCACAGCACGTATAGGATTCGTAAATTGTTCTTGAGGTGTGCTTAATGTGTTTTTTTTTTAAGTATACCACAGTGAAGTGTACAGAATTCATGTTAAAATGTGAACAATTTATATCCTTTAATTTAGTTTCTCTCTAATAAATTATTGCAATGGAGCAACTGCTTCTATGTTTCACCGGGCCTCGGCCGCTTTCACATTCTACGTGGCTTGAGAAGAATGAAGGGATTAGTACACAATAATAAGTGAGAAAATACGTATTGTAACAGATAGCTTTGATATAAAGACTTAATCTTCTGGTAATGATGAAATGAGTTCATTAGAACTCCGGCCTTTCCTCCCGCCACATTAGGGCATATGCACGGGAGTGTGCTGCATTTTTAGAAAGAAAAACTAAAGAATTGCTAATTTCCTGAAGCATATTCTTGAGATATTCGATTCTTTCAATAGTTTTGATACATAAATTCCATTATAATATACGAATTCTACAACTTAATTATCATTCAAACAAATCTTCGGCATCATTGTCACTGCGGCGAACATATTTGCTCGAGCTAACAATCTTTAAAATAATAAAATATTATTTTTCATGAATTTCATTCGGTTTATAATTTTTTAATTAAAAGTACAGAATATATTTCTATACTTTATTACTATTAAATGCCGTATAATATTAAAAACTCTAATTAAAAATTTTTAAATTTTAAAGATTAAATTTCCTTTCAACTTCCATAAAAAATTCCTAGAGTATTTAAATCACAATTAGTTCTCACATTTTTATTTCGATAATTTTTACAAGATTGCATGCTATATGTATATTATACCATGTAACATGTGTATTCCGACATGTACGATGTCAACATTGTTCAAGACATTGTACAGGGAAAACTTTAGAGTTGGAGTTACCAAATTTGGACAGTAATGACTCTTTGGTTGGCAGTGTACACTAAGAAAGGGTTTTCAAAATTTCATTTGGACTTTTAATTAAATGCTAAACGGAATGTTTAGATTTCTCCTCAATAACTTCTTAGCATATTATTACACGAAAGAAACATCTTTACGTCATTTCAAAAAATTAGCTTTTCAAGAATACTAGTTTTATTCCCTTATAATATTTTTCAAATTTCAATAAATTTTTCACATATTTAAGCATATTTTACGACAATGTTTTTAGATATTTATTTTATCGATATGTGCGTTGTAAAGATATTAAATACATTTTCTGCCTGTATGTTATCGTTATTATATTTAAGAATTTGAAAGAAGACGAATAAAGCCTAAAGCATACAAGCCACAACCTTTACAACCATAAGACGGATAGTGGTTCAGCTCTTCTTAAATTTTTTTAAGCCAATGACCATCAAATATGCTACATTTAAATCTTCGTAAAACGGAAAATTATTATAAAAGAGTAAATCATTGATAATTTTTTACATAGGAGCATAGGAGACGATCTTAGAGCAATTTTCAGAAAACAATTTCTTACGTTTCAACTTGTTTCCGGATAATAATCGAACTATGGCTCTCTACGATCGAGCCGTTATGGAGGTGACTCATCGGGACGAATTTTTACGTTCAAACCGCTTGAAGGGTTAATCTGTCAAATTAACAAAATAAGATAAGAGGAGATAAGCATTAATTTAAAAGTTTTCATATCAAAAGCCCTTCAAAAGGTTGAGGAAAAAAACTCTTATCAAAGTTCAGATGAAAAATATTTCTAAATTTAACATCTATTTTTTTCAATAAAATTACTGTTTTGTCAAATAAAAATGTATCTTTAAAGCAGTTTCTATTCAAAACCTCTAAAATATATTTTTTGAAACATCTACCCATAAAGGATGTATTTTAATTTTAAAAAATGTATCACAATGCCTTACAGAAGATATATCAAGTTATCATTCTTTTAAACCATTCGAATCTCTTTTAAATGAGCCCTTTAAATCTCTTGAACCATTGAAACCTCACGAACCTCTTTTTGAATCATTTAAATCTCTTTTAATATTGATTAATTTTTAATCAATATTAAACAATTTTCAAACATTAATAATAACCACATCACTCAAATATTAAAATGACTTCAAGTATTCAATCCTACATGCCCAAGACTTAAAAACTCAATAAGCTGTAAGCTATAAGCCATTCCTCAAGAATCCGAAAACCTTAAAATATCTCTTCAGTACAAAAAAAAAAAAAAAAATCGAAATTGCGTGCAACGAAGATCCTGATCTCGTCGTTGGAAAACCCATCCTCTGCAGCTGAGGATGCAGGGAGGGAATGTGGAGAGAAGCTGCTCTCTGAGAAAAGAGAAAGCGGTTTGGGGGAAAAACCCGTTCCTCTGGCGATAAGTGAGAGTAATGGACTACCCAAGAGGGTCTAAAAAGGGGTTGGGATGTCCACTTCTACCCACCTCCGAATGCTCCACGTACTTGACCTCATTCTTCGGAGCGGCCTTGCAGTCAATTCAGTTTCTTCCAATCTACACGCCCTGTAATTCGACCTTCATAGAGGATGGGACGAATCTCTTGTTATACAATGTTGCCTAGGGCTATCGAGGGCCTATCTTGGATAGTATATAAGTCGATGGTCAGCCCAGTCCCAGCACACAGCTCTCCAGTTCCTCAGCTTTGCTCAAGTCTCCAGAAGAGAACCCGAGAAAATCCTTCATCATGTACAAATTGGTAAGATGATTTCATTATCTTTCCCTTTTTCTAAGTTTTTATATAATACTAGACATGTCTGCAACATTGGTAAATGTCAGCATTGGTTTGGCAGAGGTAAAAGTTAGAGAAATCTTTAACAGCAATAATATATCTTGTCCAATCTTTAAGTTTGATTTTAATTTTCCATTTCATATTGAAGATGTACAGATGGCTGCAAAAAAAACCCTATTGAAGGCTATAAAAGGTATAAAATATTTTACATTGAAAGTTTTGTTGGAGAATTTATTTTAATTTAATCTAAGATACTCTAATTCGATCTTTGTAAAATTTTCGAAAAAGTAGAAGTATAAAGAGCATGTTCCATAAGAAAGTGCTGTTAGAGATATACAAGAAAGGAAGAAAACCTCCATCGTTAAAATTAATTTAACTTTTTAGTTTGATGTTATATAAAAGAGTAAACTTCTTATTTTATTATCAATATTTTGAGAAAAAATTACAGCATCCTATTGCTTTTGGGTATTATCTTTTTCGTCCAAAGATTCTTAAATTAAAAAATTTCATAGAGATTCTTGAAAATGAATCTTTGTTATTCACTCATTTTGTAATATTTTTCTGAAATTTAACACCTTGAATTGAAAACGAGTACAGCTCGTCATCATCTTTCTTGAGCCAACTGACAATGTCATCTTAAAATCGTCTGAAATTATTAAGAGTTTGATGCTTTTTATGAAAAGCCTTATTTATGAATTTTTTTCTTTTTTTTTTGCAAAAAAAAAAAAAAACTGTAAATATTTATATCAAGTCCTGCTCTTCAAACTAAGAAAATTAAATTGTCTGTCTGAGCAGCGTTGGTTGAATAAATTGCAATTTGGGGTTAAAGATGAGTTTTCTGATTTTCTTTATATTTCTTCTTATTTTGAAAAACTAACATTCCTGTCAGACGTATTAAAACTTTGGCGATATTTCAATGGTCCTATATATTAAAGTTAAATCATAAAATACTTATAATCATTGCAAAACGCACAATAAAATCGAAGTTCACAATAAATTTATTTATTCTACTTTAAAATTATTCTAAAATTACTTCAGGATCTAAATTAAAATTTAGGATTTATATGAAGAATATTTCTGTAAATTTCAATTTGGTTAACTATACATCCAATTTATTTTTTAAAGTCTTTACTAGCGATTAAAAAATTCGAAATAAACGCATTTGTTGTTTATGGGCATAGAAATTATTGCGAATTTATTGGTTGCAGTTTACAAATATGTCTTACTCGTAAAATTTCTATCATTTTGTTATTCCCTGTCTATTAACATCTAAAAATATAATAACATATTCTAGATATGATTCTTTTCTATTCTCAAAGTTTTAATTTTCGTTAAAATCTAAATAGCTTGTTGTTAATTCTCTAACATTCCGCAAGAGTAAAGGTATTCAATAGAATCACTACTTTATAACAACACATTCATTATCAGTACGCTGTGTTCTATGTGCTTAAGTTATTATATTCAAAACAAAACAGTAGTATTTCTGTTTTTGTTTCTTAAATTCGATTTGTTTTAAAATATGATCCCATTTTATTTTTTCCTACACCACCACCGTTATTTAAAAACTGCATAGAAGTAGCGGTAAATTGCTTGTAGAAAAACAAAGAAGAAAAATGAGTTTGGTAGCATTTTATTTCTTTCTCTATTCTTTGTTTCTTCCGATAAGATTTTCTTATTCTCAGTTTTCCTCCAACTATTGAAAAAAGCGTTCTCCAAACCCTTATCTGTATGGAGAATACGTGTGAGGCTCTGATGCAACATCTACTATCACGCTACCGAAACTTCGTTCTTTGCCAAAAAAATTGCTACTAAATAGAATAAATGTGGCCCACGAAAGATGAAGGTGCTCTAATGCATTACTCTCGAAACTTAAGCGAGTTTTATTTTTCATTCTTTGTCACTTCTGCTTTTACGCCAGAATATCTTTTCTTTTCATCACGCGAACTTTTAAGTCCACCGGTCGATAAATGCTGCTGATAGGTACTAAATTGTGCCTTAAACTTTTATTGATTGGAGTGTCAGAAACATCCTGACTTATAGCGGTTCTCGAAGTTATGCTGAAAGAAAAATCAATAATCGTAAAAATGTTACTTCACGAACTTGTAATGAATAGAGAGAATAATATATTATCAAGATCTGCAACATTATGATCAAAGATTTAAGTGAAGCATCTTTATTTTAAATTCAAACAGCACTTTCAAAATGTGCTTTTGTTAACTGGCAAACAAAATAAAGATCATTACATTTAGAAAAGCGATTGAAGTGATAGCCCAAATGCATAAATTTTATAATTTCTTGCTTGTTTTTCCTTTTTATGAACATTCCTTGCTTTTAAATTTGAAAATTTCTGAATGTATTTCTTAAAATCGAAATGATATTTCAAATAAATAAAACTTATAATGATAATAAAAGAAATATTGTGGAATTTCTTATAAATAATATTTATACTCTTATCTAACATAATAATAATCTATACGGCTATAAGGATACTAGCATTATAATAATATTGCTATTATTCGATATCTAGATTACTAAGCTAAATAGCTCTAATATCTATATACTATTGAAGTCTTAAGAATATGGGCATTTCATATTTCTCATCAAATTCCACAATACCTAAAATTTTATATCAATATGCTTCATTTGGAATTTCATAATGACATCCATTGGAAGAATTAAATTCACAATGCTTGTTGTTGTCTACCAGAACAGAGAGTTTATCATCAAAAATGTTTTCTGTCTTTTTTAATCATTGTATACTAAAACAAACTGAAGCATACATCAGCATTCATGCATAATTTTCCACAATGAATTACAATTGAAAAAAAGTTCAATGCCAAATTGAAACTGTACGCAACAATCATTTGAAATGCGTCTCTGGATTAGTATGTTCACATATTTTATTTATTAGCCATTGCTTATCTAAAAGAACTAAGTTTAAAATTGTTATTCATTAGATAAAGTACTATAGTTGCCCTTTATTGAAAGAAGTGTTTTCCAAACAACAAATGCTTCGATTTCTAATGCGTGGGAAAAAAATTTTTTACTATATTTCAATCACAAAATCTTATCTTTTTTCAGATCGTCCTCGCTACCGTCTTGGCTGTCTGCTCCGCTACTGTGGTGCTTCCAACAGCCCTGCACTACGTCGCCCCCTATTCCTCCTCCAGGGTCTCCAAGTATGAATGGGAGCACCACCCCGTCAACTACGTGGTCCCTGCAGTGGCCCCCGTAGCCCCCGTCGTCACCTACAGCCATAAGACCTACGTCCACTCCGCCCCTCTTCTCCACGCCGCCCCACTCGTTCATACTGTCCACACTGCTCCCGTAGTCCACACCGCTCCTCTGTTCGCCGCAGCCCCAGTGGTTAGCCACAGCTCTACTACCATCCTAGCTAACAAGAAAGCATAAAAAGGAGAATCCTTTGGACTTCAAATAGCTGAAGTCTACAAGAGGCGGTCTCTTAAGGAATGCGACATTTGATATACACGGAAAATGTTTTTGGATTCTTCTTCTCCATTTGGCTCGGAGACAACTTTTTGTGTACTTTATTTTATGATTTTCTTTGAATAAATGTTTCGTTTTTTCCATAAACTTCGTTGTTCTTGGGTGTTTACATAATCTATCAAAAAGTTACAAATTTTTAAAAAATTACTTAAAAGAATGAACCATAAAGTTAATAAATTAAGACAATTAATGATTACTAAAAAATTAGTGTTAATTTCCAACAATAAAATAAACTATTCAACTATAATTCGAAGAATATTTTAATATAAAAATTATATTTTGTTTTTGGCGATAAAATAAAATTGCTTTGAAGCTGCTAAATATTTGATACCAAATGGTTAAATAAAACTATGCATTTATTTGAAAACGTTTCGATGAACAAAATGAAACTTATTGTTCAATCTAATTACCTTGTTTAATACTCTACTGTGATAAAACAAATAAAAAATCCATTAGCAATAACATGCTAAAAAATAAAGGAATTAATTTTATTAAATAACTTCTTTCTTTGCAGCTTTGATAATAAGTGTATTAAAACTTTGCTCTTAAAAGATTTCTTATCCTTAAAGTTGAATTAAGTATAAACAGCCTATGTTAGAATGAAATTTCACTTTATTTTTTATTTTACTTTTAGAAAAATTGATTTTCAATACCAAAGAATTTATGAATAAAAATGTATATACTTTATTCTTTGATACTTATCCCATTTAAACAAAATATTGCCATTTTATTAATAATTGTACCAAATAAAAGACCTCTTTAAATTTTAATTAATTGAATTGAGTTTTTATTTCACAAAGTTTAAAAAGAGTTGAGACTAAATTCATATGAAAATTACTGTAAATCTTACAAATAACTAAATCATGTGATTCTCCTATAACATTAGGATTCATATTGAAATCTTAGATAATTCATACTTCATTTAGTTATTTGAATAAAATACCTCTGTTTTCAAACTATTCTTTTTCAAGAAAAATTGAAAACAGCAAAAAATAATAATAATATAATAATAATTTTATTTATTATTAAAATTAATTAAATGTAAAATAATTAGATAAATTATTTTAAAGATTAAATACTAAGATTTTTCTTAAAATTAATTGTTATCAATACAAATCAATTATACTTTATAATCTATATTCGACATATCAAATACCCGCTTCTAATAGAAGCAGTTTTCAAAAAGTTCAATTAAAAATTAATACCGGGAGACATTGTTATTATCTAATACATATCTTCTAATTTGATAGATGAAACTCTCTCCTATCTTTCATGACAAGCATGTCCCCACTTTTAATCATTTCAGTTCATGCCTATTAGAAAGATATTTATCATGTGTAATTGAAACAATGCACATTTTCTTAGCCTTAACAAAATCAATGAAGTTAATCTAAGGCTCACGTAAGTTCAGAATGTCACTGAGTGTGAAGGACCAGTTTTATTTGATTAATGATGGAAGCGCTAGTTTTGAACACATTGCACAAACTAAAAGGAGAACTGACTATAGAACTAACGACTTAAAATCTTTAAAATGAATAAATGATTAGTAGAATGATATCTCAAACAAATTAAAACTCTAAGCTGAACAAACATATATCTTTTTGTGTAAATAAATATAAAGAAAATGAACGGTTATGAATCATTATTATTTACTAATTATTCAATTATTGAAAAAAACACGATAAAATTTTAAAAAGCATTTTAATGATCACTCCAATGACATGGAAAAAATAAATCTTTATCATACAGACATAGACAATTACATAGAAAAATATTCGTAAGTATTTCTTGACATAATTTTATAAATTATCGTATTCTTTATTAACAACAATATAAAACTACAAAATGTTCTCTAAAAAAATTCAGCTTTAACACAAACATTCTTGAATAGATTGTACCGCAGAATAATGTCAATTAACTCAAGTGCATACCAAACTGCTTATTAAATTCAAAAATGCTTTCCTGTAAATAGTCTAACATTTGGAAATTGACCAGCAGCTTGATCATGTGATTTGGAAATAAAAACATATAAAATGAATGATTACAGCTATATATCTCTTATAACACTTAATGAAAGGTAATTATTATATTTAGTAATTGATTTTGTTCTATTCTATTTTGAAGAAATAAATCTCAATTTGTAATTAACAGTCCTGCAACATCCATAAGAATAGACTAAAAAGTTTTCTTAATAGATTTTTTGCACTTATTTCGAACTACTTCAGATTTAGTATTTATTAAGCATGAGATATATAAAAAAAAATTTCATACTTCAAAAATTTCATAAAAAACTTCTTCATAGCATTTTTCTTTCATATTAGACATCTGAATCAGTCCGTATACTTTCTTAATAAGACTCAGAAATTTAAAAAAAAACTTTTCATTGTAAAATTTAAAATGAATCCGGAAAGATAAAGCTAGCGATTCATATAAATACAAAATGAAACAATGAAATGTTTAGAAAACAATTTAAATGTCAGTTCTTTATTATCAGTTGATTAATGAATATAGATTATTAATAATTTCATTTAAAATGTAAAAAGTCGAAAATATGTTTATTTATAATTTTAATAAATTTTATTGCGTTTTTAAATAAGAGATCTTAAATTTTTTAATTTTTTTGTGATAAATGGAAATTAAATCGTGGCATCATGTTTTTAACATATCATCACAAAAAATAATTAAATTTCATTTCGCAATTTTAGATATTAGATAAAAAAAAATACCCTATAAATATTGTGAAATATATTTTAATGGACAATTTTTTCCTTGGCACTGCAATTATTAAAATTTAAAATTTTCATCGGCAGTTAAGTATTTTTAAAATTCTTTTAATTTTAAAAACAAATACACATTTATTGCACATTTAATGCTTCTGTCTCAATAAGCCATAAATATATTTTCACATTTCCATTTTTCAACAATAAATCTTGTATATTCTGAATTCGTCATCTAAATTTGACCTTCAGATTATTTAAATCATGAAAGTATTTATGAATACATTCACACTGCAAGGTCAGGATGATTCATTCAAACTCATTTGCAGGCTATTTCTATCCATCAATAAATATTCATTTTTATTCTTAGGATATTAGAAACAGAATTTTCTTTCCAGAAAGGAATTGTTCGATTGATTTCAAAATGAAATCGAAAAGGAACTTAGCATTTGTTTATTTCTTATCATCACAATGAGTGTTAAGAACATATTTTACGAGAAAAAAAAAGCATTAAGATTTTTTAAAGTATAAACTTGGGAGAAAAAAAAGAGCATAATTTTTTTAAGAACTGGTTGAAAAAAACACCTACGTTTGTATATAAAATTATAGTGAAAATTTTTATTAAAAATGGGAATGTATATAAGTTATTGGGAAAACTTTTATAGATTTTCTTTTTCGTGAATGAAACTTCAAACATTTTTTTTATTCATCACTTTTTACGTAGTCTTAGTGCAAAAATGGGATTCAATATTTTTAAAAAAGCTTAATTAATTTTACAGAAATTTATTAAAAAAAGAAACATTTCTTTCATTTAAAATTCATTTCTTCAATTTATAGAAAGTTTATATTAATATTACGTGATGGATTTTGATTTTTCAAATTTTCTCTCTGTATTTTTTTCATAATTATCCTAAATATTTATTACTCATTTTTTACAGGAAAAGAAGGAACCTAATTAAGAGGTAAAAACACAGAAACATCTTTTGTAACCACGTGATATATTTATAAAATAAGTTGAACATCTAATTTTCACCTGTTATTTTTAAGTTGAAGAAAAGGTGAAAAATTTATTCGTGAGAGTACTTGAATGTAAAACTGATTTTTCAGCACAATGAATAAGATTGCCAAAAAACAAACTATACGCTTAAATAAACAAATAGTTTCCCAAATTCTTAACATCCTCCTGTTTAATCTAGCATTCTTTATTCAATTATTACGTAATAGATAATTTATTCTAAAGACTTTCATTATCGCTTGAATAAATTAAGACTTTTTTAAGGAGCGTTTTATTTTTTTACAGTTCAATAAAAATGCCCAATTAATATATTTTGAAATTTGATATCAATTTTATAGTTAAACATTTGTATAATAGATGGCGCTATGATATTAAAAAACTAACTTGATCAATTTGATCCAGAATTCTCAAGAATAAGAACGCATCAGGATTCTTTGTGCCCCAAACTCACTTACAATAATTAATTTAATTAATTAGTTGTTGAAGGCAATTACAAATTAAACTACTAATATTCTTTAAAAAGTAGACATTACCTAACAAGTTTCCATATCAAAGGCTCAATTAGGATTGAATTCTTTATGATTTTTCCTGCTACAATTTATGAATTGTACAAATATTATTTAAAAAAATTATTACCTGTTAATTTAAAAATATGTAAAAGAATGTTAAGAAATATCATTAGTAGATTAATAGTAACAATAGTTTTATCAAAATGTGTTTTAAATTTCAAATATTTTGGATAATCATTAAATATTTCAGAAATAAAGTATCAAATTTATTATTTTTAAAGCATTTTAAGCTTTGTCAATAAGAAGAAATATTATAAAAGCTGATTAATCTGTTTGAAAGTAGTTCCTTCAAAATATGAATCTATTAAGAATGAATTTCGAATACGTAACATCAGTTTGGATAGCTTTTTTGAAACAAAATTAAAATTCCATTATATAAAACGGTTTCAGTTTTTTAAACTCTTTAATTCATGATTACCTTTGGGTTTCTAAACTAATTATGTGTCCCAATATGTTGTATGCTGCAAGTGTCCATCTTAAGCAGATTTTTTTTAAAAAGCAGAAAAATTCAATGATTTTTAAAGCGACTCAAAGCATGAACTTTAGAATGATTAATGGAAATTAAATATAAGCTTTTTTACCGTTGAGTATTCACCTTCTTTTTTCTTATAGGCTTAAGATGAAGCATGAAAGTGCTACATCTATCAAGTAATGAAATTGGGGAACATAAGATTTACTAAATAAAACACATATCAAATTTCATTTATTTAAATCATTGAGTTTTTTTAGTTATTGTATTCGCATAAATGTGAGTACTCAAAAAAAAAAGTCAATTCTTTAACATATTGAAGCAGCTCTACAATTCTGGTAAAAAAACTGCGTAAAAATTTTATCAATAACGTTTCCTCTGTTTTTACATGCACATAAGCAGACAGATAGACTGCCTAAAGATAAATTTCATTCAAATTTTTGATAGAAATCTATGAATTTTTTGTAAAGTTTACGCATTATATCTCATCCATCAACAGCATTTTTGAGGTATCGTTTTCATATTCAGAAGGTAAAAGCGATAGACAAAAATAAGTCCAAACATTTGCTTTTCCGCGGAATTGCCGTTTCGCTTAACATATTGACCAAATTATTCATACTATTAATACAATTTTTTTTTTACTTAATTAACTTAATCATCATATTAATAATTTATTTTAGAATGATTTTTTTAATTTACTACTTTGTGAAAATGTAAATTTATTGATTTATTGTTACTCATGATTGTGAAGAATCCAAATTTGTGCACAACATTATTTAAGCCGAAATATGTTGTTCATAAATACAATAATAATTAATAGCTAACTGAAATTAGGAACCTGACCGATATACCTGACCGATATATTGATATTATCCTAATATTCTTTTAATTTCAAGGATTTGACTTTTTTATATAATTATTATTTGTAAAATGAGCTAATAAAGAATTTTTAATCGACTAAATTTCAGCCTCTATTCAATACAGTGGCCCCACTAAGCAGCCTAATCTGCTCAGTTATAAGTTCGTCATTGTTTCAGGAACATCAAATGCAAGGAAATTCATCAAAATTTCAAGATCTCATTTGTTGACGATTAAAAAGAAAATTAAACATATTCATCATCACGGTTCATCAATTCTCAGGCCCAATTTTACTAAAACAGAACAAAAAAAAATATTCATTAAATTCTGCAAAATTATGCATTTTTGTTTGCAGTTGCAGGTAATTAATGATATGAACTTCTTATTTGTACATAATTTTTAATGAATGATGACAAAATAAATTCTTCAAAATAAAAGGAAATTAAATCATTAGAAAATGAAAGAGTTTAAATCCGTTTTAAAAAAAATCAACTTAATTATGAGAAGAAATAGATTTTTGAATATATACAGGCAGAGAAAATAGAGAGAATATTAAGAGAAATTACAAAGACACGATTTCTTTCTGCACCTGTAATTAGTTCCAATTTAAAACAATAGATGTCAGCACAATAACGGAACTGTTTCTTAAACTGTTTTATAAATAATGGAGGGAGGGAAAGAATTGCCAATTTTCGTTATGAAAATCTCAGATTTTCAGAAAAAAATGAAATAAACACCTTATTACCATTGTCACTTTAAATTCAATAAGAAACTAGAAAGCATAAAAGAACACTAATTTAAACACAATATTGCCCTCGGGCAAAAGAAAAAAATCTTTACTTTTAAAAATTAAGTTTTTGACTGAAAAAATCTTAAAATATTATTCTGGTGCAAGATAATTTTTTTTACTATTGAAAAATCCAATTCAGTTCATTATTTTTCGGGTCTGCAATATATAATCGGCACGGATTAGCAAAATTTGCTACCTTATCAAAAAATTTATGACAATCTTTCGCAGCCAGGAGGCCAATGTTATAAATCATACTATATATTACATTTAGGATTATAGATATAACAGATGTTAAATAGAAGCACAATCGATTTTCAAAAAGAAAAAAAATTAACATTGTAACGTAATAATAAGAAATATAGTAAAATAAATAAAAAAGAATAATAAAAAAAGGATGAAATAAATAATAACATAAGATTTTTAAGGCGTGTTCTAATCAGCACGTAACTATTTCGAAATACCAAAGATTTCATGAAGTCGGTTAAAGAAAATTTATGACTGAAAAAATTGTGTAATTAAATATTTTTTATTAACTGAAATGGGAATGAAGCAAGCAGCATTATCAAACCGCCACAAATACCTTAGATTCCATTCCGTGCCACGACTCAAACCAACCTACTCACCAAGTGAGATTGGGACAATAAAGCAATATAGAAAAATTTATTAACCTGTCTAAACCACATTCAACGACAGCCAATCAATAATATAACTTCTTTGTAATTACCGATTCATCATTTTCATCAAATCGATGCTGAAACAGATCGATATTACGAAGTGAAACAATTAAAAGAAATGAAGATAAATGAGTTAAGTGAGTCGAAACCAACAAAAAGTAGCGTTTTGATTTGAAATATATCTATATTTATGTAATGAAAGAATTATCTATTGGCATCTGAAATAATTATTTAGAAAGTTTAAGAAAAATTCATTAACTGACATTAATAGAAAAAAAAACCGTACTTAATTCAAAGTTAATCTATTAAAAAAAAAAGTAAATACTTTTTTTTAAAAATATAACATAAAAAAGATCTTCAAGTATTATAAAACTCTTTCATTTCAAAAAGAAATATTTTTCTTTTCAAACATTTTGTTAAGTTATTTCCAGTGTGATGAACAATGTTATTTCCTTTGTATTATTTCCCAAATATACATTCTTAACATTTTGATAATCTTAATTTAAAATTCAAATATGATATTATATAGCAACAATGCAATTAACAACATTGTCAAAAACAATTCGACTTTTTTTTTTCATTTTGAAGGTGTTTTTTTTATTATTATTTATTTAGAAAATTTGCTTTGATATCTACCAAAAAAATTTATCCTATTTTTAAATTCTTTTAATTTAAAAAAATTCAATATTTTGAATTAAGACATGGCTTACAAATAAAAGAATTCTTATGGTAAATATTTTAAATAACTTTACATCGAACAGAAAGCTTACATATTTTCAGCATTTGTCCCAAAAATTGGAAACTGAAGTGTGAAACTACGATGAAATAATTAATTTGAATCTATAAAAAGGAAAATTTAAGATGAAATGAGAAATTATTTATGATTACTTATATAATCTTAAAATTGGATATGGAAAACACTAAGAATTGAAATAATTGAATTCTTAGTATTTTTTTAAGCTTCCGAGATTTCCTCGGTACACTCCGAATTCTGAAGACTTTATTAATTCGAAAATTTTTAATTTGAATTCATTGGTAATATGAATCTTTTCTTTGTGCTCTTGAATTTCTAAGTAAAATTATGCTATCTTCTATAAGCCGAGTTTAGTTTGTTAGAGTAGAAATCAAAACAAAATAATATGAAAATGCTTTATTTCTTAATTATTTTTACTAGTGAAATATTACCGTATCGTATGTCCTGAATCCTCTGTGTATTAACGGTCATACTTTCGAAAAAATCGATCACTCCAAATACCTTGGCACAATGATTAATGACAATAATAAACTCGGAGCAGAAATTGACAACAGAATAAAAATAGCTAATAAATGTTTGTTTGGACTGAAAAAATAACCAAGATCCAACCTAATCAGAATTATAAGAACTAAACTAAGAATTTATAAGACTCTTAATATGCCTGTTCTGCTCTATGCAAATGAAGGACACTTAACTTGGACACTCAGCGTTCTCTGAACATGTTCGAGAGAAAGATCCTTAGAACTATCTTTGGCTCAGTACTAGAGAGATGATGATGGCGAACTAAATTCAATTTTGAATTATACAAACTCTATAGGCAACCACAGCTAATCCCGGTTATCCAGAGCAATAGGTTAAGATGGCTCGGCTATATCTGGAGAAGCCCTGAAAACAGCCACTTTTAAAAATCCAGCGGGATCTCGGGTCAGAGGAAGACCTCCAACTAGATGGCTGGAGGATATGGAAAGAGATCTGAGTGTTCTGAGGATAAAGAACTGGAAGGGGGTTGCGGGGAATGGGCTTTCCATCCCCTGCAAAGTGCGCGTGGTTGTAGCAGCCAATGTCTGCAAGGGGCTGTTGTGCTTATGAAGAAGAAAATGTCCTGAATGATCGTTAGTGAATATTTAAAGACTTTCCGTTCATCAGAAATTATATTTGCAGTATAATGTATTCAATCAAAAAGAAACATCAAAATTTCTTAATTCTTAAAAAATTTCAAGTTTTACTTTTTTTAAAAGTTTTAAATAAGGAATCAATGATTACAGAGAAAACCATGATTCACACACAAGAATTCTTTAAAGAAATTACAGCATGGTGTCAATCACAAAAACAGACAAACAGT
Organism: Argiope bruennichi; assembly: GCF_947563725.1. Taxonomy (NCBI): domain Eukaryota; kingdom Metazoa; phylum Arthropoda; class Arachnida; order Araneae; family Araneidae; genus Argiope; species Argiope bruennichi. The sequence continues at coordinate 68,645,253 of NC_079154.1, forward strand.
GATTCTTTCTTAAAATTATGCACAGAAAAATGAATACAGAATAAAACGAAAGTATCTTTTTAAAATGTATGCAAAAAGTAATTCAAACTATTACAAACACATAGAAAGCGAATCGAAATAAAGAAAATTAGCCAAGTTCTGACACATTTTTAATATTTTGTGATAGATACGAATAAAAAATATCCTATTCTCCCGTTTCTCACACAAAATATATAATTCCCATTAAAAATTACATGTACTTATTAACAATTTTAAAGAACTAAACTCTGACACAAAAGTTTATACACTGCTTTTTTATTGCTGCTTTAAAGAAATGCTGAACTAATTTCAACAAGCTCGTATACATTAATTTTGTTACACCTTATTCTTAATGCAACTAACAGTAAGTTTGAATTAGACAATTTATAATTTATAGTAAATAAAAAAAAAATTGTACTGGTTCCAAAGTATAGATACTATGGCGAATTTTTGAAAACACCAGGCAAAGTCATGCGAATTTTAAACTTTTAACGTCACACGTTTGAGGTAATAAAATTTAAAATTTGATAACAATAGTTAGTACAGATATTGGAACCAAATTCAATCGGAGGTTAGTAAAGTGTGGATGCTGAAATCAAAAAGTACGCGATTGAAGAAATCGCGAGTATTTTTAATAGATTTAAGAAGTCTGTTTATCTAATTTCATTTTCAATGTAAGGATATAAAGCGAAAATAAGATCTAGAAGATCACGCGAATTCAAAAATTAGTATCCTCAAAGGTAATAAAGTTTACTTCAAAGCCAAAGTGCTTCCGTATTAAAATATCAAAAGAAACGATTCGCCGACATATTTGAGGGACGAATGCGATTTTTTATTGTAAAATGAAACGAAAACCAACGATGGAAGCATAACATAAAATTCAACGAATAAATGGGTTCGAAAATATTTCTAGTATGGGTCAAAGTATCATATAGTAATATTCAACATGAAAAAAAGTGCAATTTTGATGGACCAAATGATTGGACGTCCTGTTGGCATGTCTTGCGCCAAGAACCAACGACTTTCTATAGTCGGCAGTAAGATGAGAACTTATTGATGATTTGGGCTGCATTTTGTTTTAATAGCCAAGTAGGTTTAGATTTTCTTGAAAGTCACTAAACTGAAAAACAAAACGCTACGTAGAGACATTGAAGATTTACTACTATTTGAGGAGCTTTTAAGAGACCAGCAATGATAATTTCAACAAGATAATGCGAGTATACATACTACTGAAACCAAAAAAAAATTGGTCAGAATTGAAAAATGTTACAGATTTCGAGTGATTATTGCTAATCCCGGACTTAAATCCGATCGAAAATGTTTGAGACATTATGTGTCGTAAAGTTTATGAAAGCAGTAGGTAATACTTCTCTACTGAAGAGCTGGAGCTTCGATTATGCAGAACTTGGTTTCTTCAATGAACAATCGTATTTAAAAATTAGTTAAGAATAATGGAAACAAGAAACTAAACTAACAAGATATTAAAGTTACATATTTTGTTCTGATTTAGTTAGTTTTTGTTAATTTATATAAACTTTTGACACTTCTAACTTTAGTTTTGCTTATTACTGCAAAATAAAAAATAAGTAATTAAAATTTTCTTTTTGATACATTAGGTATTAAGTACAAGAAAGTACAAGGTGTTTATAATTAAAGTGCAAGTGTTTGAAGGGCTGTAAAAGAAAAACTACTTGCATTATGTTGAAGAAATTTGGTATATGTTATGGGGAAATGAATTACACAATAAAAAAAAATTAGTTCAACTTTTTGTCATAGGTGGCGCTTTTTAATGACAATATTTTATACATTGTAATTATAACGTTTTTCTTTGTTCAAATATGAAATGCGTAATGTATTACAATATTTGTTCAATATGGGATCCTTCAAGTCCTATCAAATGCTGTAGACGCAAGACAGCATAATTCACTGTAGCTCCTCGTGTTTCCTGCTGAATTATTAAGACATGTCTAATAATGCTGCTTTTTAAAGCAACAACAGAGTTAGGTTTGTTCTTGTAGATGCGATCTTTTAAATATCCCCACAGCCAGAAATCATAAGTATTCAAATCAGGTGAACGAGGTGGCCACGTATTTTGGAAACATCTGCTAACTATACGATCCTCACTATAAGTTTGGCGAAGTACTTGTATAACACAATGTATGGTGGTGCACCATCTTGCATGAATATTGTTGAATCGAGGCAGTTTCTGTCTTTCAAAGCTGGGATCCCATTACTTTCTAAAATTTGAGTGTAACTAGTGCCTTTCACGATGCAAGGAATTAACCCTGTTGATGTAAGATTTTCGAAAAAAAATGGACCAATAATAAAGTTAGCAGTTATACCACACCAAGCTGTAACAAACGTTGAATGCAAGGGTTTTCCAAAAAAAGTATGCGGGTTGAATGAGCCCCATATCCTACAGTTATGGATATTGATTTGATCGGATAAAATAAAATGCGCTTCAGCAGTCTACAAAATCTTTCGAATCCATGATTCGTCTTCATCAATTTTGGCAAGATTGAAGTTGGTAAAATCATTTCTTTGTTGTGTATCGCCTGGTTGCAAGTGCTGAAAATTTTAATTTTGTACGGATAGCATCTTAAAATGTAGCGCAAGACTTTGCGTAGTCGCCAATGGTTTGGATAAAATCTTTGCTACACATGTAGTGCTTACAGATCGCTGATCCACTACCCTGAATCAATTGTTTCCCTAATCTCTGCCACAATTTCCCGATTCACAGATCTTCTTCCTCTAGTTCCAAGGAGCACTCCGAGTTCTCCTGTTGCTTCAAATTTATTAATCATTTTCTTTAGGCCATTCACAGACATCGGTCCTTTTCTCAAATCTTTAAGACGGCGATATTCTTTCAAAGCAGCACTATAATTGCTATTCTTTTGGTAATAACATTTTACTAACAGAGCATGTTCTACCTTTGACAAAGTCATGGCAATAGCTTAAGGTTACATGACTTTTAACATCATGATGATTTTAAATTGAAGTGATATTTTGACATAGTATAGAGCAAAACCAACGTTTAAATAATCTACAGCGCCATCTATTGCAAAAAAAGGAACTTTTTTAAATTGTGTAATTTATTTCCCCATGTTGTGTATATAACATATACAAAATTTCTTTAACATACTCCAAGTAGTTTTTCTTTTACAGTCTTTTAAACACTTGCACTTTAATTATAATCACTCTGTATATGTGCATAAACTTGTAGTAATTGATCCAACATTTCTTTAAAAAAGTTACGAAAAATAACAATGTTTAAACTTTTGTGTTAGCTGTAGCATATTAAGAATTATCGTTTCTGAATCAACTAAACCATAGAACATAGCCACCATTTTTTAATGTTCAATTTTATGTCTTTCAGCATTGTAATTTCCCCTGAATAATATTGACTCTAATTAAATAAGTCCATTCTAATTTAAGATCAATGTACACTTTTGCATATCTTTCCATCCCTTTACCAATGAACAAATCAGTATCAACAGAATTTGTTGTCACGGAAAAGTCAAAGCATAGCTACAATTTCTAATCTGACCGGACTTTAGATACTTTGACACAGTTTTCCTTGTCTTGTTCCATAATGCATCGAGTATACCGAATTGGAGTTAAATCTGACTATTTAAATAACTAGTAACAAATTCATGGAAATCCTTCCAATGAACTGTCAGTTGTAAATGCAAAACTTAAAATAAAATCCAGATTGAGTAAATACTTTTAAATTACAGAACTTTTGGCGTAAAAGTATTAAGTTCGATTTTAAATTGTTAGTTTCAGAGACAGAAAAGATTAAGACCATAATTTTTAAGTTAGTTTTAGTCTGATATTTTAAAAGAATAGTACCTTTTTAGTAAAACTAGATAAAAAAAAAGTATTAAGATAATTGATAAACAGAGGTGTCTTTATTTTTAGCTATCACAGATCCATTAAATTGTTTTTACGTAGAAAATTTCATATTTAAATTGATTATAGAATTTGATTAACATCAATCTTGTTATTTGAAAAATTATTCGAATGGATATTTATTAAGACCATCAAATTAGTATGATTACTTTTACTTTTTTAAAAAATCTAAATAACAAATGGCATTATCTGATTTTATATAAATCTTTTTTTTTTTTTTTTTTTTTTTTTGTTCCACTTAAGATCACTTAAGAACGCTATTCATCGAATTCTTTCATTTTGAATTATTTAGACTATTTGTAATTCCTAACTACTTACTTGAATCATAGTTTATTATTTCACCGTATTTTGTAATCATGACATTTAATAAGGATAGATTCCAATTATATCGTCAATGATTTTCTGCATGTTTAATCTTATTCATGACTTTTTTTTACCCGTATGCGAAATACTGAAATACAATCAGAGTTTTGTATTACAATAGTTAATATATAGGTACAATATTTTGCGTTTTTTTGCTCTGTGATGTATAAAATCAAAAAGAAAGGATCGGAAACGTCGAAAAATTCAGCTTTAATCGCTTTATACACAAATTTTATAGATATGTATGAAATTTTGTATCCAAAGAAAGCGGTTCACTGGATATTAAATAAAATAAAATAAAAATCATTTGTAAAGACAATTTTATAAACCTATTACTATTTGCATAGATAATAATATTATTTTTAATTATTGCATTTACTTCATAGGAGTTGTTATTCTACTTTTTCCTACGAAAATAATGCATACCTTTATTTATGTATAAATTATAGAAGTTATAGTTATAAATATAGTTTTACAGAATTGTAGGAATCAAAGAAAAACATTGAAAGGAATCTTACATTTATGGATCGATAATTTGTTGAATTTTAGAACATATTATATAAAAATATTGGTTCCAAAAGTTAAAGTGAATTCATTTGTCTGAAAATTAAAATTCTATAATTTATAAAAATTTCTTAGAAATTGTTGAATTTAAAGAAAAATCGGGAATCATACTAGCATCATGTCATAAATAATCTTTTTCGAAGAATAATAATTTTGGCAGTTTTCCCTGAAAAACTTCAAAATTACAAGATTAAAGAAAAAATAATTGCTAACCATGAATGAAAAATGCTATTTTGGATACTTTCAAAGTATTTCATTGATACCAACAAAAAACTTTTAATTACATAAAACGATTTTGATCAGATATTATGAAAATCTTATGTGAGAAAATATGTTGAAATTATCCCAATTTTTATGTATTAATTAAAATATATTAAATTTATGGATTAGATCATCAATAAATATAAATAAATCATATTTTAGGAATTTATTTATTATTCGCCTGTATTATATAAAAAAACATTCCAATAACTTCATCCCTTGTTTTAAAAAATTATACTAACCAAAAACCACCATTCTTAAAATCGCAATACTTTATTAAAAACCTACTCACTACTTAGAAATCGTAATGGAATAAAAAGAATTTCAATGAGTAGAAATTGCTTAAAAAGAAACCACAAAAAGACAACTTTAAAAAATCAATTGCGCTTTCTTTTCCACGTGTTTCTTTTTTCATTGTATGTAAAATTGAAAGATCAGTTCGGGGTGGGCGTGTCCACTCAGCAGACGATTTCTGGGTGCTCTTGACCTACTTTATCGATGAAACTGTCGGACGCTCCTTTAGCAGCCTCATCCATACAAAGGTGTGGTTGCCACTTTTTTCAAATAAAAGTGGTGTAAGAAGATCAAATAGACTTCGTTTTTCATCTTAAAAGTGCTTTGGGTGAAGAAATGTTTAAAAGCTATGGCCACACACTTTTTTTAAAAGAAAAATAAAGTATAAAAAATGACTTTATGCTTCCATTATGAAACACAATGATAAAGTAAATGTTCTATATAAAAAATTTATTTTTATTATGAAAGTGATTGTTGGAGCTGATCTATCAAAAGTAGATCATCACGTAATTTTAGAAATATCTTTCAGAACAAAGTAAGGGGCTTTTGCAAATTCCTTAAAATGCGTGTTAGTGCCTTTACTTCCTTTTAAAGTTTTATTTCTACTTTCACTATCGTTTTTGCCCTCCCTTATTTTGAACCTTTCCTTTGTATTTTGTTTTTCATTCTCTTTAATGGAGCATTAAGTGCTTTTAAGAACATTAGTAGAATGTAGTTCGTCTTTTCTTAAATAAATGGTGTTTGCAAGATGTGTGAAAGAATAAGATAAAAAAAAAATCCCTAAAATATTAAATGTTGTAGAATGTTTACGAGTTTTATTTTTTAGTGAAAAAGTATTTAGCTGACAAATTTAGTTAGAAAATATCTTTGAATTCATAGGAGCTCAATGAACGTTTTAAAGAATTTTGTTTTATTCCTTTTACTTCATAACTGAAAAGATGGAATTTTGTAATCGGTTTCATACTCATTTCCTAGAGCTTCGAAATTCATAGAAGATATATTAGAGCGTTGAAATTCTGTACATTTGTTTATTTTTTATGATAGTACAGTATTTTTATAATTTCACTTCCTAGTTAGCAGTTAATCTATAAATTTTATTAATTTTTTTTAAAAAGATATTTGTAGTAAATTTGCGAAACATTCATTTTTAGACACAGCAATATTTATAATAATAAATTATAAATTAATGTCTTAAAATAGATATAAATTAATTTAAGCAAAAGTTTGCTTTAGAGTATACTAATAAAAGAGAATTAGTAAGACCTTTTTAAAAAATTTATTTTAAACCTATGCTTCGAATTCATCCAAGTATCGATTAAATGGTAATGGATTTTGAAATCACCAATTGCATTTATATTTAATGAACAATACAACACAGAAATCATCAAGATTAAATTCTGATGTGATCTGAATGATTTTCTAATCCAGTCTATCTCTCATGTCTATCTTTAAAAAAAGTATACATTTTATTTATATAGTCTACCTCCTTAGCATAAAAACCATGGGCAATCATACCCTCTTCCCCGGAGTATAAATGATCCCTCTTTACTCAATACTTCAACTGACTTATGCAGCCGTGCAATATTAATATCAGCCTAAACATTCCAACATAGAATAAAAAAATTATATTCAAAATATCTCTAGAAAGCATATATACGACAAACATGTTGAGGATTATTGGCATCTCAAGTATATACTGGCTTCACATGGAAATCGTAACTCCAAGCAAAAGCATTGAAACATAAATATCAAGTAGGTAGTTCGGCCGACACTAAGCTTAGAAAAAGTATTATACCACAAAGGCAAGAACCAGGGAAATTACAGTAGTAACAACTTGTGCACTTATGAAGTTACAGTAGAAATGTTATCCAAACGTCAATTAATTCGGATTGTCAATTATTCTGATCGCAATAACTAAATCTTTCTGAGTACAAAGGGGAAAAAGAAAGCGAAACAACAAACATTGTTTTAGCTATCATTAAATTAATATGTTTTAAGCTAATTACGGTGAATTTTTTCTCCCCTAAGAAATAATTTTATTCGATAATTATCAATTCATTTGATTATCCAAATCAGATCCAATTCGAATTAATTTAAATAAAAGAAATTCTACTGTATTTCGAAGGAAGAATTTTGTATTCATAGCTTAACATCAATTGTAACTCAATTCAGCATTTGGCACTTTTTGTATCATATATCTGACATTTCATAGAGTTTCATAGAGTGACATTTCATAGAGTTTCATAGAGTGACATTTCATAGAGTTTCATAGAGTGACATTTCATAGAGTTCCATGTGATCTACGATCTTTAAAAAAAGGACCAAAAAATATATTAAAAGAACTGATTCCTATGATTATATTGTTTCTCAGCATGCTCGGCCTCTTACGATGCTATCCGCTAAAATGGTACATGGAGCATTTTTAATGATGCGATTAAAATGAAAGAACTGCCCAAACCATATATTGTTTCCCTATATCACTATATTTCCACATTGTATCAAATTGACTTCTCATTGTAAAATCAGATAGTTTAAACTGCTACCAAATGTGGTTACATTTAAAGCGACTACATTTTCTAACTTCAGCCTTGGCATGCTATTAATGGATGAGACGATGAAGACGATGAAGCCAAGACTTAGAGTCAAAAACTGGAATTTCCTTCAAGAATGAACCTACGAATAATCCTTGCTAATTCGTGATATTTGTTCATCTCAATAAATAAATTTTCATTATCTTATAAAGATTCAATATTTTTTTTCTCTGCACTACTTAAAGAAACTTATTTTACAATATAAGGTAACAGAACTAAAGCATGATATGTCATCAGCAGAAAATAAGAAATTAAGAGTTTTAGATCTTTTTTATTTGAACTAGCCGCCTTTTGTGACCACTGGCCCGCCGACGATATTGATTGTGTTTAATTTTAATTGAATTTCTTGTGCATAACTGATAATCATGTTTTAAATATCAAAGTAATTAGTTAAGAATCAGAGATTTAAAAAATATAAGCTGTACTGTATACCTGTTCTATTAGCGGAATGAAGTCACAAGACATCGCATTTACATGCAAACTTAACAATGCATATCATCTAATAACCATAACCAGCTACTTCGACGCGCCCAAACGCGCATGGAAAATTCTGAATGATCGAACCGCCGCGACAGGGACTCTGCCGGGAACTGTTGAGTCCTAAGGACCATCACCGATCATGGTACAGCCCTTCCCGTGGGAAGTACGTTCCGTCATCGATAAGAAGTAGCCAAACCCCAGATTTCCATACTCACCAAGGTGGTGAAAACTAACCACCATACTGGAAACATCGCATCCTGATTTCTGAGGTGTCCCTAAGTGAGAGAAACATCTAATAATCCAAATCCTCTCTAATGCGGTAATTTCACAATCTGATTTCTCAAGCAAAATGAACAATTGATTCTAGCATGAAAATGATACGGGACATTTTATTTGTATAATATGGGAACGTCAAACAGCATATTCGATAGAAAGTTAAAAAATATTTAATATCAGTACATCGAAAATATTATTTTACATCATAGGAACCTTTATTAATTGATTCTACAAAAAATGTGAAGAAATTAAATAACAAAATAAAAATTATGAATGGCCAAAGAATATTTAAAAAAAAAATAAGAATAGTCATCCCTTAACATTTAACAATGAAAGAAGAATACAACATTAAAAATTTGACAAAACAATGAAAACAGCTTAAATTTCCCTGAAATACTGAAAAATAATGCTGCAAATGTTACATAAAAAAAACTTTTATAAATTGTTAGAATTCAGAAGAAAATATACGCCAAATAAATTGATATTATTAAAAAATTACTTTTTTTTAGATGATTAAAAATCCTTTTTTTTATGTAATTTTCCATAATTTTGTTTTTAGAAAAAATAATTTAAAATCATATTTTTTTCGAGAAACAATCTCGATTAATTTTAATCGAATTAAAATTCTAATTAAGATTTAATAATATTTGCCTGTAAATGTACATTTCCACATTAGATGCGCTGTGTTTTACCTGCAGTACAAACCTTCCTTATAGAGCATACATTCACATATAATATATTATCATACATTCTTTACACCTTAATATTCATAGATATTTGCATAAATAAATTAATGCAAAAATTAGTGGCCTTAGTGACACTAATTCCTTTTTGTCCCTAGAAGCATTACAAATCTAAAAAAGAAACATTTTAATTTACTAATTAATAAATATGGTTACTGTATTTTTTTCCCCACAGAGACCAAAATTTTAAATGAAAAAATAATATCTTCCATCGAATCAAGAAAGTAAATAGCTAATACTTTGTAAAGTTTTTAGGATTTTTTTAAAAAATTTATTTTATGATGTCCATATTCTGTAAAATAAATCCACCAAAGTACAGTCTGGTTACTCAGCTGATCTTTAAAATTGAATTTGAAGAGCATTGTCTTAGTGTCAGAATTTTCATATTCAAATTCAAATAAATTTTCATACGAAATTCAAATGAAATATTCATAGAATATTTCATATTCAAGATATGACTAATGGAGCTAAAAATAATTTTGATCTTAAAAATATTTTATTTCTTAGACTTTTGATCTCATTCTTATGGGAATTGAAATTCAAGAACGTTTTGCAAAAGAGATTATAACTGCATCATAAATGTCTTAAATGAAAATATAAAAGATGGAAATTCTTTTATATATCTTCATTTTTTTTCTTTCCGTACATTTTACCAGCTGGAACAAGTTTATTGAAAAAGTTAAATTTTTTAAAACATATTGCAAATATAAGTTCATTAGATCTCAATTTTCATTTTTCGGAAGATAACATTCTCTCAAATGGAGTATTTTTCAAGAAATAGAACTTTATATATTTCTTTTTAAATCATTACAATTACCGTTAAAATCTGCACCCTTTTTTTTCACATTCGACCTCGCAATCTAAGTGACAAATACCACTTTTCCTTTTAAAAGTAATAAACAGATGTTTCCTAACAGAACAAAAATAAAGGTAATATAAAACAATAATAAAAGAATGTTAAAAAACGGAAAAAAACTGGACTTGTTACGTTGTTTATCGCCGATATTAATCTCCATTTCAGTCATCTCGACTGGCAACTTCTGTTGTTTCGAATAGAATGTCCGTCCTTGGAAAAAAAAACTGGCAGACGTTATTATCACCTTCATATTTCAAAATGGAATTCTTCGTACCCTTTCCATCTTCACAAATCAACTGTTAGGTGGAGCGTATGATTTACAGCCGTTAAAATAAAGATTTAAACATTACCTATTTGTTTTGTTGCAGTTCTTTGCTCTCGATTGTTTGCAAATGTTTAATCATTGAAAAATTGAGAAACTTCCCTTTCTCCTTAATCAATAATAATGGGTTTATCCAAACCTGGATTGCTGTGATGCATAATACATTTGCTTTGTGTTCGAGATAAAAATAATTTCTTGCAATCCATCAGTTGTAAACAAAGAAAACTATTTTGTAGAAATGTAAGTGACATTGATGGATATATATATGTGTGCAAGGAAAGTAGAAAACAATTAAGCAACACATAGCAGCGAAAATATTTTTTTTAATCTTTCAGAAATTTTCAAACAGCAGAAGAGACTTTTTCATTAATAGTCAATGAAAATTCAAAGTTGGCGATTTTTTTTGGAGGAAATGGGAAAAGGTCGGTGTCACAACATAATTCAAAAAGGATTTACTTTTTATATTTGAAACATATTTATAGTTTACCTGTTGGATTAATAATGATAAAGATGCAAAGAAGGTTTTAAATCGCCAAATCATTTTTTAAAAATAATTCTTAAATATTTTCAGAAAAATGTAATAAAAGCAATCAAATAGTATAAGAAATTTACCTACTAAAAGAATTTTAAGTTTATATTTGTAACCATATGTAGTCTCTTGTTCATATTCTATAAATGGTCTTGGTCTATCCCACGACGACCTGCCTACCCGAAAGGGTGTAAGATCTTGAAAGTCGCGGGGGAGAAAATCATTATTTGTTTATTGAAAGTCTTACAGTCATCGCCAGAATATGGACAGTAAATAAGGCTATACATTATAGTTCATTTGACTAAAGTAGAATATTTAAATGAAATAGTTAGCAAACCAATTCTGGGTTCAGGAGGCTAAGTTGAAAAGTACAGATAGAAAGCAGTAACACACATAAGCACAAAAAATATTACAATGTCCAAAGTAAGCAAAACATAGTGTACGGTACAGAAATATCAAGCAATGTACCAATATCTAACATCATATATCTATCCCATTACGTAAAGTGAAAAATAGGTGAATGACACAAATACAAGGTGAAAATACAAAGAAGATCTAGAATGACAAACACATATAAAGAAAACACCACTATAAAATAAATCAAGAATATAAGGAGAAACATACAAAGCTTTTAATAGCTATAATCTACATAAAAAAGCAAGTAATTGTGCATAATAATTACATAAATAAAGAATCAATTAAAAACTGAAAACAATCCAAGATACAGATCCATCATCCTAGAATCTTCCGAATTTCTTCACAAATATCTCTCGAGACCTCACAAATCTTCCCCATCATCCTTAGCAAAGACTCGTTACCGGGTACACTAAGAAACCAATGAAGTTTAGATTCGCCAGAGTTGCGGGTGAGGTGATAAGAACTAGTGAGCTTAGATTCAAAAGTGAAGTGGTCGGAGTCCCCCAGGCCTACATTCTATCCTCCATATTCGATACATGGAGTTCGTCAATTTTTATGCGATGTAACTTCGCCTCCCGTCTAATATTCAGCTATTGGACCTAACGTCACAGCTGTACTGTTATGCCATGTCTTATTTTCTACAACAGTCGCAATAAGTTTTTTTGAAGCTAAATTGCGCCGGCGTCCTGGCATAGGGGTAGCGCGTCTTCCCCGTGATCTGGGCGTCCTGGGTTCGAGTCCCGGTTTGGGCATGATTGTTCTTCCGTTGTTCTATCTGTGAGATGTGTGAATGTGCTCTCCTGTAAAAAGGGGTTGTGCAAGCGAATGATTTATACGTGAGTAGCAAAGTCGTACTCTTGGCCCTAATTGCCGCTGCTAAAAACACAAGAGACGCTCCCCCTCCGGCTTAAATCGCTGTCTTCGTAACCGCGGGCTTGTCCATGGCAAGTGCCATAAGAAACAACAACAAGCTAAATTGCCACACTTGATATGAATCACGCAAGTTTGAATTTATTCTTTTTCTATATACATTTCATTTTGACTCATATTATGTTGCAACCACAAACAGTGGTCTCTCTAAACGTTCTCACATACTCTCATTAAGGTATTACGCCCCCTCCCCCTTGAATGAATTGTGAACCTTGAGTACAGTCACAAATGCCTTGCATGGCATTGGCGAAGAATGGTGATGAAATGTTGTGAATTTAGCACTTTTACTGAATCTATCGTGTGATCCTTGGCGATTTTTTGGTTATTAATTCCAGATATTAAGTAATTGGTACAAAATTTGTGTTTTAGTTTAGCCTGTTTCCAGCCAACTGAGACCAAAATCTGATACAGAACTACAATCGTAGTCACAAATTCACATGCCCAATATCATATGCTTGAGTCAGTGATGTTTGATTCCAAATTTGATAGGTATTTACACTTTACATGTTAGATCCCTGTACCATATTTTATCAGTCCAGCCTTCTTCGTTTTGAAGTAATCATGTTAACTTATATTCGGACAGCCGAACAAATAGGTTTCTTCTGAATCGATTTCGCTCAAAATTTGATATAAATCTACTAATTCGATGTTAAGATTATGCACTACATTTCATCCATCTAGTTGAGAGCGTTTTTGAATTATCTTTGTCACAAACAGACAGACATAATACTAAACATATATTTTTCGAAGATTGCCTAAAACGTGGAAAATATTGAAAATCTCGAATTTGAATCTTTTGCAGATTACAATACTTTTTATATAATTCATATACGAGAAAAAAAAAGAAATATAATTGTTTGAGAGAAAAAGAAATAGTTCTTTTTTCGCAAAGTATCAGAAGTATTCGTTTTAGATTTATTTATGCATGTATTGTATTGTATAATTAGATCTAAGATCTTTAGATAGATCTAATCATCGTTAATAAATTTTTCAATAGTGTAGATAATATATAAAATTTAAAATCAGTCTGCATTTCAGATTTAAGACTTTAGTAATATTCGAAATAATGGCAGAGGAAGTTGTCTCTCCAAAACTTTCTCGCATACTCTCTAATAAAGGTAAGTTTGTATTTTAAACGCGCTTTTCCCCAACCCATTGACAACATAATTTGACCCGAAAAGATAAATCGCATACCAAATTTCATAAATTTAAATCATTACATTTTTGAGTTATCGCGTTTACACGCTTCTGAAAATACAGACCGACAGATAATCAACCTCTGGTTGGATTTGGCTTAAAATTTGATAGATATTTTCAATATAGATGTTAACTCTATGTACCGAATGTTATCCATCTAACTCTCTTCGTTTTGTAATTATCATGTTAACTCATACTCAGAATAGATTTTGATCAAAATTTGATAAAATCTATGTTGTTTCTTATGGCACTTACTATGGACAAGCCCGCTGTTACGAAGACAGAGATTTTAAGCCGGTGGGGGAGCGCCTCTTGTTTTTATAGTAGCGCCATCTAGGGCCAAGGGAACGACTTAGCTACACACGCCACAACCCTTTTTACGGGGCGGACTTCATTCACGCATTTCATTCACTCATCCACAGATCGTAATTTAGACCTGAATCAGAGAACGATCACCCCTGAACCAGTACCCCCAATCTTATTACTCTCGATATGGAGGACTTTGTGACCACGATAGATTTATACGCGCTTCAGCCACCAAGCAAGCGGGGAATTTTCTGCCGGCGGGATTCGAACTCACAACCAAGGGACGCGAATCCAACGCTCTACCAACCAGGCTATCCCGGGCCCCTAGAAATCTATAGATTTGTTGTAAAGATCATATACCAAATTCAAGTCATCTAGATGAAAGCGCTTCTTAGTTATTTTTGGCACAGACAAGCGGATATTTTCCTAAAATGTGCTTTTCGTACCCGAGTCAAAAACATGAAGATTCTTCATAATCTCGAGTTCGAATGTTTTGACGATTACGGCATTTTCTTTATATTTCGTATGCAAGAAAGTAAAAAGAAAATTTTTTGATATACCATAATGAATTCGACGCTTCAAAATTTTTGAAATCCAATGTATATTATTTTTTTAATGTAATCGTCACTTTCTAAATGTACGAAAATGTAAAATTTAATGCACTAAACTCAGCTCTTTCGTTGTTAAAGTAAATAAAAGGATTTTAAGAAAACTATTATAAAAAGTATTTGTTTTTTTAAGAAAAGCTTTATTGGCAGGATTTTCCATCTCACTCTTACTTCATACCCTCATAGGCAAATTAAAATCCATAATAAAAAAATATTAAAAATAAATTGTGTAAAAATGTCATGTACTGAAAATAAATTTTATAGCAAATAAAATTCATATAGTATATGTTTTGGAAGCGCCTTTTTACTGAATAAAATAAAAATACAATCTCAAAAGACAGGCGATGAAAAAGATGCTAAAAAGGCTTTTAAAAAAGCGAGATAAATAAAAAATGAGAATGATAATACTAAAATTAAAAAGTCCACAGAAAAATATTAACAAAGAATTCAACACATAGGGAAATTTGCTTGCTTTGTGTGAAAACGGGGAAAAAAGGTCAACAAATGTAAGATATCTGAAAGACAAGGGGTAAAAATTGTAACATAAAAATAAATAAGAATGACAATGGAGAAATTCAAAGCAAACAGAAAACACTTTGTGAAATCTGCTCAATTTCTAAGTAAAGGAGAAAATTCAATTAGTCAGACAGAGATCTATCTCCGCTGACATCAGCCTTGTATTGCAATATGCTAAATAGCCTAAGACCGGCTCCTATGACCTACGCAAGCTAATACAACTAAATCACAAAATATGTAGTGAGTAAATTACTGCTCCGATATGGAAAAAGAACTTTCAAGAAAGGATCACTTATTTGGAAACTCTGGAAAAGTAATCAGTATGTGAAAGCGTGATTGGCATTCATTTTCACGAAAAGCCTATTAACGTATCTTACTGTGGTTTTCTGATTCAAAATCCCAATTTTAAAAAAAATTACAAGCTGTATATGATGAAACTCTGTGATACCGCAATGACTGAATCAACCACAAACCACATCAACCGGAAATTAAATGCAATTCGTGACTAAATACAAATTTATGTTCCTGTTGTTGTTGTTACTTATGACACTTGCCATAGACAAGCCCGCTGGCGATTTTAAGCCGAGTTTGTGCTGTAGCTTCAGAGAGTAAAGGTCCCTGAGCACCCGAGGGCAGAAGTCTGACTTCTAGCTTATATGAAGATGACATTCACACACACGCTTGCGCAATTTTATTTTTGCAAGGGGGCTCTTTCACACACCTCACAGATAAAACACAGGGTAAAGAACAACCATGCTCGAACCAGGACTCGAACCCGGGACACCCATATCACGAGGAAAACTCTCTACCCCTAGGTTAGGACGTCGGCGTACAAATTTATACTTCCAAAAACAGAGGAAGGCCATTTTTTTTATAAGTTTCAAATAATGGAGTTTTCTAATATTCCATTAATATTTTTAACTACTAAAAATAAACTTTCTTTAATTAAGTGGAATTCAAAATATTCAACTTTTTTTTACTGAGGTAGAATATTGAAATTAATAATGAACTCCACGTTCTTGTCATAGTTTGATATTTTAGTATATATATTCTTTGCTGTGAAACAGATTGAAATATTTCGAGTGTAAGTATAATAAATTTTTAAATCCTCTCACATTGAATAATTTTTTATCCAAATTCATTTCAATAAACAACTAAAATTATGCCCAAAAAGTTATGCATTTTGAGATAAACAACAAACTTCTATAATAAATTATTTATATTATGTTTTAAGTAAATTTTTATTAAGAATTAAGTTCTCAGAATAAGCCGATAAAAATTATGATTAATGAAAACAGCAATATATATTCATTATTAAAAAAAATTGGATCTTCCATTTTTTCCAAAGCAAAAAAAAGCAGATTCCTATGTATTTTTTCAAGATTGAGATTCATTTTATTGTTTGTTTGTTTTTTATTTATCGCAGTAAAACGTTTGAAAATATCAACAACTTCAGATGCAAAACATTATCATTTTGATATCTAATTATAATAGTAAAACTAAAGCAAAAACACCTTATTTGCAAATTTAAAATCTTAAGAAAAAGTATTGATATTAATAAACGAGAAAGGAACGAATATTATATAATTTTTTTAAAATATTTATATGCTTTTTGTCATAAAATAAAATATTAAAACTTTTGCTTGTCCTATAGGAAGTTAATGATACCCTTTTGACTGTTAGCCTTGAAGTAAATCACAGGAAATGTATTTCTAAACAATACTTCAATTTTATAACCTTTTTTTTTCCTCTTATTTTTAACTTGGCTCCCACTATTTGAAGATTTATCATTGAAAAATAACTTCAAGATTATTTTAAAAAGCATAAAAATTTCAAACATTAGAAGACAAAGAGTAAAATGTAACAAGATAAGCATATAATTCATTATTCTTTAGCAATATTTTACCATTCATAACTCGGATGTCATGCAAAGTCTTATTTGATTTGAACCGTATATTTGTAGTAAGTAAAAAAATCAGAGCAAAAAATATATTTAGTGTTTCTAAATATGTAAAGAAGTGAGTTTTCCTTTAATTTCGTATGGCAATCTTAAAAATAGCAGAATGCCTTCATAAAAATCACAGCAGGTCAGATAAAAATTTTTGAATTTTTTTAACCATTATATTAGTAAATTAAATATATGCATACTAAAAGTAAGCAATATTTTCTTTCAGGCAAAACTGAGAATTATGCTGTTTTCTTTAATCGAAAAAATATCTCTTAAAACATATCTACATTTCAAAGGAGAACTCTACGTAGATTAATAAATCTGAAGAGTAATTTATTTCATAAAAAAACAGAATATATAGCTTTATTTTCTACTTATCTTTCATTTAATCCAATCACACTCTTTATACCTGCATTTTTAATATGCAGAGTCGCACTTAGAAGCTCAGAAAAATGTAACCACTTTAATTACGCTGATTTCACAAACGTGGCACATACGTGACATCAAATAGAATAAATTAAATTGACAAACTTTGCCCTTGATTCATCCAATCCTTGGAGATGAGCCAGATATTTGAAGCAAAAGATCATCACTTGAATTTCCATTCCCAGACCTCACCTATCAGCTTTCTCGATCGTATGAAGTATCGAAAAAGGTGAATCGAAAAGTCTTACGTTTCCAGAATTCGTTGAAATGGATATAACTAATCGCAATTCAGGCAGAAGTGAAATTAAAGTCGCTTTATGTGCAAAAATGGTGTGTAAATTACTTGTGAGCGACAGGCCCTCAGCATGTATATGAAAATGTGTAAGTTTTAACTTACTTTCTTGCATTCAGATTTGAATCTTATCATTCGTTTCATTCCATTCGATTTTTTATACCAATTCAAAACAATTATTGACTAAATCAAATAAAATCTACAATTTGTAATTAAGCTCGATATTTTTAAATGCAAAATTTTAAATTCATCGCATCGAAATATGACTCATACGATGAGATAAGATTTTAACCATCAATAATTAATCAATTTTATTACCATTTTAAACATTTTGTTATTGATATAACAAGTTTTATTGAAAACTCATATTTTTCTAGTTGAAACATAGTTTTGTTTTAAGTACTTATATTTATTGCAATAAATATAGAATTCAAACAAAAATGTTTCTAATATAATGCAAACACTTGCGGATTAACATCATTTCTAAAATTCGAAAATATGTATTAATCAACGACAATCAGTAAAAGTTTCAATTTTCAGAATTTCAACTATTTCCATCAATAAATTGCGAAATAAATAAACTATGCACTCTTTCTATCCTTTCTACTAAAAATGGTATAAAAAGTTAAATATAATATTCAAAAACTTTTAATAATGAATAAAAAAATATTTTTCTCTTAACATATTCAGTTCTAATTTTATTCTTAAAAAACACAAGAAAAGAAATTAACTATTCTTATTTATTCTAATAATATCTAATATATTTTCCATTGAAATTGAAAAAAGTTTTAGTTTTCAATTAAATTCTTTAAAAGTGCTTAATTTTTTAAAGTAATAATAATATAACCCCAAAAATATTTTTTACAAAAATTTTTACAAAAATAAAACTATCAAACTGAGTTAACCTAAAACAAATATTTAAATTTATTTGTAATTCTGATGTACTTAAAAAATTAGCGCAGACTTATTTTTTTTTCACCTGTGCAATTATGCCGCTTACATAAAAAAATATTTTCAGGAAGGAAATCAAAAGAAAAATTCGATGCTTTTTAATATCTTTTTGCTCAGAGTCAATTTTTCATTCATCTTATCCCTTCACAATACAATTTCTTGAATGTTTAATTTTCTATGAGCAAACATTAGTTAAAATATTTAAAACTTTACATAAATCAGTTTTAAGTTCATATGTGCATTTCAAAAGTTTATATTCCAAAATTCATGGCATTATTTGAAATGATTGCTTTCGATGTATTTAAAATTTTCTGCCGCACAAACGTTTTTTGGTAAGTGATCAACTTTGGAAGGAAAATGTACAAATGCATATATTACCGAGACATATTCGATTAGTTCATAATAAACTTCAACTTGTGTGGATGTATGAAAAAAGTTTATTTTAATAGGAAAGATATGAAATGGGGAGGTCAAAATTTTGGATCAGTTGAATTCTAATAAATACAATTTCCAGTTTGCAAATATTTGTTTATAGTTCGAACCTTTTTGGACCAAATATTTTCTTTGGATATTTGGAATAAATGTAAGGAATGTTTATAACGACTAATTTTAAATTATTTTTTTACTATTACGAGAAGCCTTTATCGAACTGCTGATTCACTGACATTAAAGTTCAAATTTCAATTAAATCTTTTATGCAGTTAAATTGTTCTTCATGTTTTTCCAGCAAACAATTTTTAAACTTCAAATAATGATAAACATTTGATTCATACTATTTCAGAAAAAAAATGTTACTATTATTTACCTATGTCGCATCACAAAATAAACTTAACTGAATCACAAAATTTAAAAATAATTTTAAAATTTTTAATAAAATTATCTTTGTAAAGACGTCTGCTCAATAATTAACTAAAGAATTATCCAAATCTGCAAAACTTGATTTTAAAAATGATTCTGAGCTCTCAATAAAAGATTGTTATATCTGTAGCAACATTGAAATAGATTTAATTTAATAACAAATTTAAAAGTATTTTAAAATGTGCCATAAAATATTTTTTAGTTTTTCTAAAATTAGAGAAAACTTTTACGATAACTATACCGGTATCATTAAAAAAAATTTGGAAATTGAGGAGAAATTGGTGGCAAAACTCTTGTTGTGCTGCAACATTCTTGAAATCATCATAGAAATACTAAAAAATGTTGCTTAGTTTTTATTTACTTAAGATTTTTAAAACCTCTCAGTGATGCACATTTCCGCCCTCTAAAGTATATCTTCCAACGATTTATTGATAACGGTAGAATGCCAACAGAGACAGATACATGCATAAACATATATGCAAACTATGAACTAAATATAAGGGTTTGATTGCCTTGAAAGCTTGCAGTTAAAGTAAAAACACGTTTTTTAATTTCTTTTTTAACAAGATTTATATTTAATGAATATTTTATCAACTACAAGTTGATTTCAAGGTGTTCTTTCTGTGCCTGTCATTAAAAATTAATTTTGCGCCCTTGAGTAAATAAAATTTAAATTATTACAAAAAAATTGTGAAAACAAAATAATGTTTATAATGAGGCTTTACTAATTTTTTTCTTAAGTTATTTAAATCGAAAATTATTAGACACATGTCATTTGCATATTGTTTGGTGTATAGTCTACATATCAGATAAAATAATGAACAGATTTATTAATATAATTTTATTTCTCATATTATATGCTACATAGAATTTCTTTTAATCTTCAAGATTAAGAGCATTTACAAATTAGTAAAAAAATTATCTTATTTAGTCGTTGGTTTTTCTCAAGAATCGTTTCCTTATAATTTTTCTAGATAAATATATTTTAAAAAAATAATTAATACTATATATGATGGATATGTAAAAAACATTGAAAAGTTTCGACCGTTTCGAAAAATATAATTGCTAAGATAAAAGTATTCATTATTTTCCATCATTTTTCATTTTTCATTTATCTTTTTTTTTTTTTTTCAACTACCACAGATGTTTAACATTAATTTGAGTTCAGCTTATTTTTATACACAGAAAATTATATACTAATAAAAAATCTATCATCTTTTGCATAATATTTTAAAATTTGTTCCATATTTCTCATCTGTTAAAAGTTAATATCCTCGTTTTTTTAATGATTTGAAAAGCAATGAGATGTAGTCCATTGAATAATTTTGATTCAAAAAAATGATTTTTTCTCAAAAAAAAAAAAAAAAACTTTCGTTGTTCTAAAACGGGAAAATTTAATATTCACAAATCGGGAACTTGAAATTCAAGAGCATTTCATATGTAAGTTGACCCTACAAAGTGATCATCTCACAATTTTAAAAAAAAATTAAAGTATTCAAATATGAAAAAGATTTTATCAAATCAATGAAGTAGTATAAATCGATCAACAAACTAATAAAACTCACTTGAAAACTATGGTCGAAAATATCACGTATAAATTAATTCTGCTGTTTGTATTCTTTCCTCACAAAATTTTTCAATTTTAATTTACAAATTTCTATTTTATTAGCTAATCGCTATATTCTTTTTAAATAACATAGATAAATTAATTCTTATTATGCTTAGTAACATTTATAAAATTATTCACACATTCTACAAATTCATCAATCTCTAATGTAAACAAGGTAAAGCAAGGATAAAAATCCACTTAAAAAGCAAGTTCAATGACCGGTTATGAAATATTGCAACCATATTTCTCAAAAATTAATTTTATTTTATTTAGATATTCTAGAGCTTTCTTTTCACTGGATCCTCCAATAAAATAAAATCCTTTTTTCTCTCATTTAAACCAAGTGAATTTGTTGTTTTATTCTTTTTGTTTTGCAAAGAATTTTAGAACATCTAAAATTGTCAATGCTTTCTAGACATACAGCGGTATAATAATGCAGTGTTGGGTAGAATCTTTACTCTTCAGTACTACATGGAAATGGAAATAAGATAAACATCAGTGCTTTCTTTCATTTTCTGTGATCATTGTAACAAAAATAATATGGAACTCCGTGGAAGGGAAAATAAGCTTTGTTCCAGGTCATCCGTAACTGACCAACAATAATTAGCAAAACAAATTGACTGTAATCAAGTAAAATTTAAAAACGCACTGAAATGCAATTCATTGGAATCCAAAAAAATTTAAGATTGTATTACAATTATTGTATTAAGATTGTATTTAACTATTTACATGAATAACAAGAATCGCAACCTCTCTATAGTACAATTTATATTACAGATTTCAGTTGCACAATTTAAAGAATAATCAAAGAATATCATTTCATCCATTTCTTTCCCCGGCTTTGCTTTAATCACAACGAATGGATTTTACATTAAAATTATTAAAGACGATAGCAATTGTATAATACCTGCGAACTAAAACCAACCATGCCCGATTAAAAACCATCCTTTCATTTCGCCCAAACGAGGCAAATCTCCAAAAGCAATCTGGCGAGTCCTTCAAGCCCAAATCTGGATCATCAACTCATCTCGAGGAAGAAAGAGAATCCAGAACACTTTCCTTGCAATCGTCGAAATCATCCATCCCACTCGCAAGGCAGTTTGCAAGGTCGACTTGCTGGAAACACGTGTTCAAAAAAGGCTCCAGTTTTTTCACCGCCTCATGTTTTCTTCTTTGTTTCGAAGATACCTGTTGCTGTGAAGGGAGAGGCTGCGGAAACACCCTTTTCCTTTTTCTTTTTGCTGTCTTCTTTCCGAACTGTTGTTTTTCAAGATTCTTTCTACTTTGAAAAAGTGTAAAATCATTAAGTATTCAAAAGCTGTGGTTGCAACAAAAGACAATTTCGTTGATTGTGTGTCTCTGCTGCTAAAATGACTAATAACCGATCTTTATTGCGCCATTGATTTAACTTAACGTAACCAAATCTTTATGCACTGAATCAGGTGCATATCAATGATTCTGATACAATCAAAAATGCTTTGAATAGTATGTTGCAATAACTTTTAATAAAATACAATCATTTCCTGTCATTAATAAGAAGAAAAAAAATAGAAAGTAACTTTTATAAGGCCATTCATAACGATCTCCTGTATCCAGCAAAAACATGCCTGATACCATAAAAGATCTTAAGCTATAAATGAGGAGTGATATACAAAATTAGATTAAACTAAAATATAAAAGAAGAAATGAAAAACACAATGAATGTTTTTGATAAAATATATAATTTTGTATCATGTTTCTCATATTCTTATTTTTAATTATTTTATAAATATAAATAAAGTAGTCACCTCTATATCCACCTTTGGAGATCAGTTGGTTCGCCGAGTGTATTGGTCGTGTTTAATTAAGTCAAATCTTTCATACATTATTTAATACTCGTATTTCTTAATAAAACTATTTTAAATCATCCAAATGTGACCGATATCAAGGTGATCTTATTTTAACAGCTTTACATTCGCTCAATTATTGAATGCATGAACACTTTCTAATGGAATAAAGATCAGTGACTTCGTGTGGCTATTAATTTCACAACCATTTCGGTCACCTATTTTTTTTTTTACTGCACGGCATCTTTTTCAGTACAGAAAATTCGCCCCCCCCACACACACACCTTCTCCTTCTTCATACAAGCTGCGTAAATAAAAAGTAATTTTCTGTTGTAACTGTCAACAACGGAAAAATATTACTAAATTAAATATTTGTAAAAACTATGAAAACAGTTTATTTTAATTGCAAAGACAAAAAATATTATTGGGAAACTGCAAAAATTTGGAAAAATAGTACACCAACTAAATTTATATTATTAAAAAGAAGGAATTTTAAAGTGATATCAAAATTATTTTTGTAGTATAATATTTTCAAAAATTAGAGCAGGAAAACATTAAAATCTTACTTAATTTCTAAGTAGAAATTCCAATTTATATCTAAAATTTAATAGAGCCAAAATGTATTTGTGTCAAATTTAGCATCTCTAGATCAAACAGCTTGCTCAATAAAGCGAGTGTTAGTATATGCACGAGCAGACAGATACATCATTGGGTCGGGAAAAGGGAGGAGATATTTTATATCGATTTAGTCACATTTCTTTATTATATATATAGTTTTCAATACAATAAAATATATAAAACTTCTTTATGGCCAAATCAGCAATGCCTTTTATTTAGTCATAAAGAAGTAGAAAATGTTTTTTTTTTTCTCTCATTTGACAAAATTTTAGCAAAATACATAATTGAGATTTTAGGAAAATTCTTGTGAAATGTAAGGAAGCAAGAGAAAAATCTAAGAAAAATACCGACCGATTCTTGAATTAATACATAAAACTTTAGAAAAAAAACAGTGACGAATTTTTAAAAAACAAAATTGACTTTTGATAGTGTACAAAAGAAAAGAAATTTTTTTTACTAAGAATGAAAAAGTGGAAATCAAAACAAAATTTTAATCAATTTATGGATGAAACAATTGTGAGGCTTTAATAGAAAAATTCTAGAATAAATTGGAATTTTAATCCCATTAATATTAGTTAGTTAGTTAGTTAGTTAGTTTGTGATTTTTTGGCGCAAGGGCCATATTTGGCCATGCTGCGCCAATAGTATGGTAGAAGTTACTGGTCTAATGGTATGGTGAATTATTTCAGTAAAAATCAAATGCAAATTTTAAAATATGAAGTGTTCACTATAGTAAGCAAGGTTAAAAGTGTAAAAAGATTTGCTATTTAAATATGATGATAAAATCCAATTGCTTTCAGAAATGTAAAAATGTTACAATGGGGATTTTCTCCCACTAAGTCACTGATACTCGGACATGATGTATTAAAATAGCGTATTCGTTGATGATTGAAGACAGGGCATTCTAATAGTATGTGAATAACCGTAAAATCGACATGGCACGTTGTACATTTGGGACACCCTTCACCAAACAAAAGGTGTTTGTGTGTGAAACGGGTGTGACCGACGCGCAGTCGCGTTCTTTTGATATCATGCTCTCGCACCGGGAGATTCGGCCACAATTTGATAGAAGGATGAATAACCCGTAATTTGTTAGAGACCTGCAAATCCCAAGATTCTTGCCATAATCTGTGGATTAATTTGCCAAGGTGTCTTTTTACGTCTGAGTAGGGAATTGAACATTGTAATGAAATGGTAGCTGTCTTTGCGGCAGCATCGGCTAATTCGTTGCCGTAAATACCAACGTGGCTAGGTAGCCAACAAAATAAAATTTCGAGTTCCCTAGCTTGTAGGGTCCACAAGTGAGATAGAATTCTTAAGGCTATGGGGTGTGTTCCATTCCGAGGATGGCTGAGAGCCTCAAGAGAACTCTTACTATCTGTATAGATACAGAATTTACGCGCAGGGAGATTAGAGATTTTCTCTACAGCAATCAAAATAGCCATCAGTTCAGCTGTCAAAACAGAGCACAAATTATTCAGTTTATAGCTGAATGTATCTTCTGCAGTAACGACACTACAACCGACATAGTTACTTGTTCTGGACCCATCAGTAAAGATGGGAGTGTAACTGGCATATTCAGTTCGGTGATACTGATAAAGTTTTTGAAAGATAATTGATGCATTAGTAGATTTATCATATGTGGAAAAAGGATTTAAATATGAAATTTGGGGAACATCCCATGGAGGAACATCAAAATTGGTAGTGTGCTGTATTTCAACGTGTAAAAGATCTGAATCTACGAGAAATTGTTTTACCCTTTCGAAGAAAGGAAGGATATTAAAAGGACGCGCATTATACAGTCTCGAGAGGCCAATAGGAATTTTCATGCGACCAACTGGATGATTATGACAAGACTGCAAACGGAAAAAATATCGGGTACTTAACTTTCTACGACGCAGATATAGGGGCAATTGTTGACAGATTACATATAAACTCTGCACTGGCGATGTGCGGAAAGCCCCCGAACATATTCTTAAGGCAGAGTGGTGAACAGTGTCCAAACTACGCAAAACACTAGTTCGAGCGGAACCGTACACCTCGCATCCGTAATCAATAAGTGAAAGAATCACAGCCTGATAAACACGAAGTAGAGATGCACGATCTGCTCCCCAGGATGTAGTTGAGAGGACTTTCAAAATATTGAGGGACCTCTCACACTTCTTCCGCAATTGACGGACATGTGGAAGGAAAGTAAGCTTCCGATCAAACACTACTCCTAAAAAGCGAATCTCATCAACAACTGTTATGTTAATACCACGAATATAAATTACAGGATCTGCATGGAGGCTTCGTTTCCTACAGAAATGGACACAACGGCTCTTTTCAGGAGAGAGAGTGTGCCCATTTTCATCACACCAGTTTATAAGCTTGTCAACAGCTTTCTGAAGCTGTCGCTCAATCAAGGCCATGTTAGATCCCTGGCAAGAGATCTGAAGATCATCAACGTACAGAGTGCCAGTTACAGATGTTGGTAAAACTTGAAGCATTTGATTTAAATGAAGTATAAAAAGAGTGACACTTAAAACACTTCCTTGAGGGACACCCTCGCTTTGAACAAAAGTCTGAGAAAGCGTTTGTCCTATCCGAACCTTAAAAATACGAGTTTTTAAAAAATTTTGAATAAAAACTGGCAGATTGCCTTTAAAACCCAAGTCAAACAAAGAGCGGAGAATACCAAAACGCCACGTGCGATCATACGCCTTTTCGACATCAAAGAATATAGAAACAAGATGGTTTCTCTGGACAAAGGCGTTGCGAATTTCCGATTCCAGAATGACAAGGTTATCAATCGTAGACCTTCCTCGACGGAAACCGCTTTGAGAGGGTAAAAGGTACTCATTCCTCTCTAATTCGTATACAAGGTGTGCATTAATCATACGCTCTAATGTTTTGCATATGCAATTAGACAGAGCTATCGGTCTATAATTCAAAGGATCGTTAGAAACTTTTCCGGGTTTAAGAATGGGAACAACAATTGCTTCATACCATTGCGAGGGAAAACTTTGTTCGCACCAAATTCTGTTAAACAATCGCAAGATTTGCAAAAGAGAAGTTTCGTTTAAGTGGCGAAGCATGCTGTATGTGATCCCGTCAGGACCTGGACTAGTGTCGCGAGCCTGAGAAAGAGATCTCTTTAATTCAAATAACTGAAATTCACAATTATACGAGAGATGTCTGCGGGTTTTGAAATTCAACCGCATATGCTCAGCTCGTCTCTTAGTCGCAAGGAAGGTAGGATTGTATGAATTGGGGCTTGAAATTTCAGCAAAAGTTTCACCAATAATATTCGCAATATCAAAAGGTGAAGAATATGAATTATCTCCCATTTTCAATACAGGGAAAGCAAACTCTTTATAAATACCATTTGCCGCTTTTACTTTCCTCCATAATTGTGCGCTACTTGTTGCTGATGTGATTGAACTGATAAATTTCCGCCACGACTCTTTTTGACTAAGACGTCGGATTCGGCGAGCATTTGCTCTTGCCCGCTTGAATGCAATAAGATTTTCCGAGGTCGGATACCTGCGGAAAGTGCCCCATAATTTTCTTTGTTCCTTATAGGCAGTCTGACAAGCGTCGTTCCACCATGGTTTACGAAATTTTCGTGGATATGTTGAACGTTTTGGAATTGTCACATTAGCCGCATTGAGTATACAATCGATGACATTTTGCATAGCATCCGTTATATTAAAAGAAGAAACCATTGTATTGGTAATCGAGGCATGTCTAGAGAATGCTTCCCAGTCTGCCTTTTGGAATATGTATGTCGATGGACTTTTAATCACTTTGCCACCATCAGCGAAAGAGATTATCAGGGGAAAATGATCGCTATTATGAAGATCATCTTCAACTGCGAGATTCAATGAAGGAAATAGTGCTGGAGAACACATAGCCAGATCAATAGAATGAAACGTACCAGTAGATTCGTGAAAGTATGTTTTTTCCTCATTATTGAGCAGACAGAGACAGTTATCAGAAAGGAATTGTTCAATCTGTCGCCTGATCTGTTCAATCTGAGGTTAATACTGTTGGAACCCCATAGGGTACTGTGTCCATTGAAGTCACCCAGTAATATGAAAGGTGTTGGAAGCTGGTCGACTAAAATATTTAGTTCATCTTGGGAGATGACGTCATTTGGCGATAGATATATGCAGCAGACCGTGACTAAAGTTCTAATATGAACCTGGATAACCACAGCTTGCAAAGAAGTATGTAAGTTTAGAATAGTGCTGGGATAATTGTTTGAGGTGAAAATACATACGCCTCCAGAGTTTGAGATATCAGTATCAACATCCCTACGCACGCAACTGTAACCCCGTAACTTCAGAGAAGTATCTGGTTTCAAGAGCGTTTCTTGCAATGCAACGCAAACGGGATGTGAAGCATTAATAAGAGCTTTGACGTCCTCTAATTTCGACCGAAGACCACGACAATTCCATGAGACGAAACTAACCATTAAGGAATAAGAGGGGAGCTGTTATCAGCACCAGTAGGCAGAGTTGTTGGTGGTTCGCAATTCATTTGTAAATCGTCATCATCCTCTTCAGAAGGATGGATTTTTAAAAGCTCGGTTCCTGTTGTTGGATTATTAAATAAGGTGGACAAATCTTTACCAGCGAGACCGGTTTTACCCAATTCCAGGGCAACCGATTTAATGGATTTAAGATCTTTAACAGAAGATCCTCGTCTTGCAAATTTCAAAGCAAGAGATTTCTGTGATGTAGACGCAAGTTTTTTCTTTTTACTTTTTGACGATGTTTGTTCTTTTATTGGACTAGAAGAAATGTGATCCGATTCAGTATCGGTAGTCAAGATAACGACTGGTTTCGTTTGTGTCCCTGATGCAGTAAGAGAGAGTTTTGCTGCAGTAGCATAGCTTTTGCCTTCTTTAGGAGTCTGTGCTTTCACAAGACGCCGAGCTTCAGGAAAGGAAATATTTTGTGCAAATTTCACAGAAATAATATCCTTCTCAAGCTTCCATTTTGGGCAGACACGTGAAAAAGAGGTGTGATCACCTTTACAGTTAACACATTTTTCCTTTTGTAAACATTCATTGCTTTCATGACCAGCGGCTGCACAACGGGCTCATGTAAGGGTCCCGCGGCAGTTTGTCTTTGAATGACCAAAACGCTGGCATTTAAAGCATCGCAATGGATTTGGCACATATGGTCTCACAACCAATTTCAAATATCCAGATTTAATTGAGTCTGGAAGCTTGGGAGAATTAAACGTCAGAACATGGTGTTTGGTTTCCAGGAGTTTACCATCACGCCTAATCGTGATACGGCGCACGTGTGTGACTCCTTGACTTTTCAGTTCCTTTTCAATGACATCCAGAGGTTCATTTAACAGCTCTCCACATGTAATTACTCCTTTAGAAGAGTTTAATGATTTATGGGGAGAGACAGAAACAGGTATAGTACCAAAGGTTTTTAATTTCAAAATCTTTTGTGACTGTTGACGAGATGCCACTTCAACGAGCAACTCTCCAGTCCTTAGCTTACGGACATTAGCAACTTCGCCGACACTAGAGGTGAGGGCTTTCTCCACGAGAAATGGGGAAACACTTTCAAAGGTTGCGTTATCAGAAGAAACACGTTTTACGATAAAATAAATTGCAAATGGTTTTTCAGTTTGTTTTGGATGAATATGGTGCCCACTGAAGGGACCCTTCTTGCGAGGAGCCATACGATATTGCGAATGATTCAGGCCCGACGGCACCGCCCACCACGGAGCCCAACAAGGGAAGGCAGCCACCGGCTCTGGCCATTCCCAGCCTCGGCGCTTACCTTGGTGCTAGCCGGAACCTATACGCTCGGAGTTACCCCCGGGGACAGTGACCACCCTTAACGCCAAGCCCAAGGAGTAACCCCTTTGCTTGATCCCTAGCAGACTAGCCACTCAGGTGACTAGCTACCAGCCGATTGATGCACAGGGGACCACAGTACACCACCCGTCTTTCAAATGGGTTGCCACGCACGGCCAACACGTGGGACTTTGGCTGTCCATGAGAAGCAAGAAGCAAACAGAACGGCGACAGCTTCTCATGGAGAGCCCCCTCGCTTGCCGTCGAGGGAAGAAAAAACACAGCAGAAAGCAGAAGGCGTAGGGGAGTGGAAACGTAAAGGGAGTATAGATCCCTGGGTACCTCGGGATTGGGACACCCGTACTCACCTATAGTAGGTGAGCCCCTGAGGGGAATCCCATTAATATAGATGCCTCATTTTTGATGGATGGTAAATAATGTGCTTCATTGTAGTAGTCATTGTGACTTAATAATATTTATAGCATAATATTTAATGTCTCGTACCTTTACGATTCTGTTTTGATCTCCAGATTTTCAATAAAATAAATTCTTTTAAATATTTTTTTAACTAAAGAATAATAATGTCAGGAAGAATAAACATGCTAGCAAAATTTCAAAACTGCATAGTATCAGAAAATGAATGGAAATCAAAAAATTTCTTCTTTACAAATATGAAAAACTATGAAACTAAGTATATGAAAAGAATTGTGACGAGAGCAACGAGTAGTGAAAAATAGAATCCAATGAATCTTCAGTAAATTTCATTATTTTCATTTTATTCTTCTCTAACATTTTTAAAAATTCATTTTAAATGTCATTATTTAAATCGTCCTTAAATGCATGTGTTAAATAATATTTCCATTAAAACTGAAAGACAGTTAGGAAAGTGAAAAATATAGCACTTCATCCAACAATCAATCAAATCTAATGTTCAATTTTATTTTTAACTTCCTTTGAAGCACAACACTTTCTTTGAAAAAGGAGAATGAATTTAGCAAATTTTTCCAATTCTTCTATATTATTATTTTATAGTAAGCAGCAAATACTTGACAAATTTCGTAATTTGCTGTGGCCATTTCAGCATAAACGGTATGAATTTTCAGGATCATATACTGACTTTCGATATGTTTCCTTCGTTGATTGATATGTCAACTTATGTTTAGAGATGTTTCACTACATACAGTTTTTACGCTAAAAAAGCCAGACTGTTAATACAGGAGCTCTTAACCTTTTTTTTCTGCAGTAAATCTTGATTAGTGTTTTTATTTTTGAATACCTTTTACTGTCATATCCCTTAAGCATTCCTCTTCGAAAAGAAATTTTTATAAATAATGTAATCGCTGGATTAGCTTAAGGATAAAGCAACTCGAATTTTATTAATATCATTTTAAGAATTTGTTATTTTTATTTAACATCTTATTTTATTTTTATAGTTGCATTAATCGCTTCTAGAGGACAGCGAGTTTGATATACAAAACAAGAAAGTTCTTCCAACAAATTGAGAGTATTCTTTTAGACTACTAAAGATTTCACTTTCATTTGCCATGCCAATTTAGAGAAACTTTTTTTTTCATTTTACTTCTTTATTTTTTCTAATTTCCACACTTACCCATATTACTTTCACAGCTCCCACTAACTCACCTCTCACTGCCAGGGTTATACATATCACAGGTCTGAACGAACCAGAACCTCCTCAAATATTATTTAATAATGATATGGACCTTTTTTTGTTCATGTGTTCAGAACGTAAGTATAAACAAACTGTCTAATACATTGACATGTCCTTCGTACTTATGGCTGATGAATCATCTTAAGTTCAAGATCATCAACATTGTGGGATTGTGTTAGTAATCTTTATGCAATAATACGCCCTTACAAGAGAGAGAAAAACTGACTCACTGACTCAAAAAAAAAAAAAACATACGTTTGATAGCTTCCTTTAAATGTTACGTACCGTTGTAAAAACATACAGTCTGGAAACATTTAAGTTACTATTTTTGATTGTTATTGTTTCTGCTAGACGTTCAAAAAGAGAAAGTATTGTGATCGTCATCAAATTTGACCACGATATTTTTATGATCACTGTCTGTGAATTCTAAAAAACAAGTTTTTGGAATTAAGCCTGTCTATCTTTATGCATGATAATTTAAAAACGGTGCAAGGCAGACAAATGAAATTATTAAGCGGTCTTTACATAAAAATAGTCGATTTAAAAAAAAACTCGACCAGAAGAAATCTGTCCATGTATTGGTGAACACGATAACTCAAAAGCTAAATAAAGTGATCAGATGATATTTGGTATATGGTTTTGCCACTAAAATAGTAGATAAGGTGTCGAATTATTGGTCAAATTATCAAAGTGTAGACTACCTGTTTCTTTATCTTTAGTTTATACTTCCATCTGCATATAAACAGGATAACTCAAATAAAGCAAACTTGATGTATGGCTTTCATAACAAAATATATCTTTAACGATTTTAGATATAATAGAACTACGGAAAGAGGATTAAATTACATACTCATTCTTACATATTCAATATACGAA
Organism: Argiope bruennichi; assembly: GCF_947563725.1. NCBI lineage: Eukaryota > Metazoa > Arthropoda > Arachnida > Araneae > Araneidae > Argiope > Argiope bruennichi. The sequence goes on from NC_079154.1 coordinate 68,677,318, forward strand.
TAAATTAAATACAAAAAAATAGGCTGTATTGTGAAAATACAAAATTTTGTTATTGACATTTGATGTTAGACTTTTAGGTCGTAATCAATGAAAACTCAGATTCACAGTTAGCAGATTATAAGAGTATACAATCGATGAGTAATATGTTTTTATGCATTCCATTCCAAGTCTATAGAAAGAACTTCATGATAAACGAGCCGTATTAAATATAGAATCTATAACACACAATAGTGATTGCTGATACTTAAAATTTAATTCTGTTAAATTAAGATTTAACTCAAATTTAAAATTCCATTCAGAATTATTAACTGAAAGAATTCATAATACCCGTTAGGGTCACACACACACACACACATATATTATATATATATATATATATATATATATATATATATATACTCTACCAGGCCTGTATTAACGTTGGTGGTGCCACATTTGAGCACTCGCATTAAAATTGTGCAAATAAAGAATTTTGTTTTCATTTTCTCAGCATTTTTAGTTTTTTCCGCACACACTTCTCCTTTCCGTCCCCATATTGCAATACAAAAAAATGCTTCTTTACATATAATTTACGAGTGCTTAAATTTTATCCTATAAATTCAGAGCAATCGATTTTAAACTAAATTTCCGATGATCTAGAAATTTGAGACTTTAAGTATAGTTCAGAGTTGGATGACAATGTAATTTTAACTCGCTTTATTGTGGCTCGTATGTTTGCTTCGGTATATATTTTGCAATCGATTAAAAAATTTCATTACGGACAGATTGTGACCTGCCAAATCATTGCACCATCGAGAAATTAGAAGTCCATTACAAAGTTCCACACGTACAAGACTAAAAAGCATATAATGATTATTTATGTAAACAAAATTAACTAAACATGTTTTTAATATTTTATTTTTATTTAAAAGGAAATTTTTTTGAGGAAATTTTTATGAAGTTAAGAATCTATATGAGGAGAAATTATTTTATGCATTTTTATTCGTTTTAAAAATGAGGTATATTAAATTTTATTTTTATTTAAATAATTATTTTTTTGTTAGGATGGGTTTAAAGGTTGAAAATCTGCGCTAAAAATGCTTTTACTGTTTGAACATATCAAAAAGAAAATTTAGAAATGTCGATAACTTTAATTTTACCAAAATTTTCAGAGCAATCTTTACGTTTGATCTCGTATTTATTTTATTTTATCTATCTTTTTTAAGAAATACCTGGAGATATTTTCCTTTCACTCTGTTGTCTTTTAGTCCCTTTCCAAATCCCAGAAACAGTTAAATGATTTATTTCAAATTCAGCTGAAACTTTATAAATAGTGCCATGTTTCCAGTTTTTTTTTTGTTGTTTGTTTTTGTTTTGTTTTTCTCCTGTTGTAATAATTTTTGTAAATACACCATTGCTCTTACCATCTGTAAAATGTTTAGATTTGATATTTCTTCTTTGCAACCCATTAAAATCCTCCATTTCCTTATAATAGAGATATTATATTCATTGCAATAAAAACTTTTCACTTAATCAAACACGAAATATCTGCCAATAAAAATCTATTATTTTTCAAATGCAATCTTAATTGCGTTGCTAGGCTACCAAGCCGTTTCTTGCTTTAATAATTTTCAGTGTTTTAAAATATACACCATACTTTAATAATATTTTTTAAAGTAGGTATAATAATTTTAATAATAATTATTAAAGTAATAATAGATTTTTAATCGATATTCTTGCTTTCCTCTTCAACCTTACAGCTCTTGGAAGCTTCCAAAAGGGGAATACGATTGCCGGTAGCCCTAATCTATATTTCGCTAAGATTTCATTTTAGGATAAATATTCCATTTCAGAGCTCAAGAGTACAGAGGAGTCATTTTGAAACGTAAACCCATATGTTGGACTCGTCATTTGTTAGCGAGAATGCAGTTTTTAAGACAACTCTCTCCAAACTAAAGTATGTAATTTTTTACTACACCAACATGAGGGCTTTTAATCGGAATGAATGTGTACCATGCAAGCACAAGGCACTCTTCAATGGTATCTGAAAGTAAAATATGCTATCTAGTGCACATAATGTAGGAACTTTGTCATTTGCACACTCAAAAAAATTATGGAATGATTCTGAATCCACATTCTAAAATTGTCAACATTCATTCCGATATTTTTTCTTTCTTTAGATGTCTATTTTTTTGTTTTTCAAACGTAGTGAAACTTCTATAAAGCCATTAGAATAACAAAATTAAATGAATACGAAGGAAATTAAACAATCTTTTCTCATATTTGAACCTTAAAAGGAGAAATAAATGCAATACAGTTTTCATGGAAACGGACTTAAACTCCCATTCATCGTTTAGTCATTATATTATTTTATTTTAGATGATAACGATGATCTACTTGTTTGCAAGAAATGTTAATTTTCTTTATATTCAGTTGAAACTCTAATATACAATTTAATAGTTACCTTAACAAAGTAATTTTATACTTCAAATTGTGCTAGACATTTAGCGTATGCGATAATAGCAACTTTTCGGTAGATCTATTCGTTATCTATATGAATACATGATGGATCCAAATAATTGCTTGACCCATCTAATATTTAATTGCAAGTTGTCAACGCCAACTTCACTTTCTTTTTCCTATTTGATTTCAAATTTAAAATATCGTGGTGCATTTTACATCAAATAATATAATAGTTGAATTAAAACATACTGACAAAAAAAATTAAAGAATAACAACTTTAATCTTTGAGTATATTGAATATTCTTCCTAATGCACTCAATATGTTAAAAGACTGTATAAAGATTTTACAAAAAAAAATCAATGAAAAAAAATTAAAGTATATTATAATGATAATCAAAAAAAAAGTTTTTTTAAAAAAGTAAAATCTTCATTCCACAGGTTTGGAAAACAGAAAAAAAAACACATTCAATTAAATATTTGTATAAACAATAAAAAGGACCAAAATTTCATTGTTATAGTAAAAATGAAATTTCCTCAATTTTGCGTCAAATAATTTTCAAAAACGTATTAAAATTATGGGAAATTAGAAGACAATTAAATCGGTATCTTTAACAAAATGCTTTTCTGAATTTTATGGTGATACAAAAATCATTTTTGTCTCCTATTTTCTGAAGTCATCGCCAAAAATATGCAAACGTTTTGGCATTCTTAATTAAATAAAATTTCAGATAACTTGCACCAAAATATGCATTTATGCTTTTTAAAGTCGTCGAATTTGATAATTCTAAAAGCAATAGTTCTGTAATTCGATAGTATAAAATGCCAACACAAAAGCATTCACTGATATGTAGACACACACATTCGCTTTTGCTATTAGCAGATAGAAATAAAGATACCGCATTCTTTAAAGAATAACTATCTCTACTTTTATTTCTAGAGTTTTCTCAAAACCCTTTGCTCCAATAAAAAAAACACGATTTCATGACGGGCTACATGCTTTTTCACTTGCCAAATACCTCCCGGCTAATTTCTCTGTCCTTTGTTTGGAAATCGCCACACTATCTGATCTGTTCGGATCAGAATTAAGACAGTGTAACAATAAGAAAAATATTGGCGGAAAGAAAATGCCAATAGTTAGTGGAAAGAAAAAAGAAAAGAAAACATATCCAAGGTAGCGATGGCCAGAAGAAGAAACTGGGCGCGGTTGCTTGGCTGCAGGGCAAGGCAGCCGGCATGGAGACTCATCAGATGGACTTGGGACGCCTCGAAGATGGGGATTTTCACGGCATAAAAAAAATATGTTTGTACTTGACCTAATTTATAGATACCAATGGAACAAATCAAACCCCGGTGTCGTCCGTACCAGGTTTCGATCACCGTATTTAAAGAGTGGGGAACACACTGTTAGCATTCCATTCATTCATTGGATTCGATTCCTAACACACCATGATCCGTCTCGTAAGTATTAATTTCTAATTCCAATCAAAGAACTGTTTTCTTCAAGTTACGTTTAGAAGGAAATGTAGTCTTCGCTTAATGATTGGACAGCGTTTCAGAAAATATGCATTTATTTATTTATTTATTTTAGCATGTATGCTAGTATTCTTTGAAATTTTGCAGATACTTTATAAATTCGATTTTCATTCATTTCCAGAACATAAAAACTTTATAGCAGTTTATGAATGAAACAAAGCGCCTCTTCGTACTTAAGGAATTAATAAACAAAAATTATTTTCTTATATGTTTTTGTTTAAGTGTTTTGTTTTGTTTTCCTCCTATTTGCAATTATATCTCTTTAAATTTTTATACCATTTCAGAACGATAACAGAGAACATTTATTTTAAAATTTTGGTTTTCTAAACTTTTTAGAAATAGCTATAAATTATATTTTTGAGTATAAGCAAAAGCTTTCTTCTTGACTTTGTTTTACATTCATTTATTTCATTTACGTTGCTCATTTATTTCCACGATTTTAAAATATCTCCATTAAATATTTACAACTTTTATTTAAATTTTATTTTATGCTTGCAAAGATGGAATTTGTCATTCATATTATGATATGCTAAAAAATTTTAAATTTTTTACTCTTTAATAATAAAAATACTTGATAACATTACCCTGTTTTAAAATTTTCAGAATTTAACTATCAGTTAAATGATTATATTAATTTAATTGTAATCATTTATGAAAAAATGAATAGAGAAAATAGTATAAAGAATTATTAAAATTGATTTTAATATTCTATAATATATATCAAATAATAATAAATTAAAGATTAAAAATAGAAAATAAGAAAGAATTTCTACCTTTTGATATATTAATAAAAATATGTTTTTAAAAACTGTTTTTACTTTATATTTAAACTTGATATTATTTTGTATTAATTACTTAAATGAAACTTTTGAATTAATTTTAAATGGTATTAACTAATTCATTTTATTCATTCTAGTTAAATTACCTATTTCTGTTCTTTTTATTATAATATTTGCTTGCTTTTCATGTTTCACTCTAAAATATTTCCAACTTACATTATCTCGTCCCAATCGACTCTTTCATTCAAGTTGACAAATCTTAATATTAGCGCTATTTTCTCTGATTAAAAATATATATGTACATTTTTCGACCCCATTCTTGCCAGAAAAATTCTCTAGTGACCCAATAAAATTAAATTCATTTATTTGGAAAATTTTAATAAAATCATTTATGCTTAAATATATTTAATAAATATTTTTCTTGAAAACGTTTAATCAATCTCAAAGGAGAAAACCTTGTGAAAAGTTTAACGAACCCATTTGAGTTTGCCTTTTGAAGTCCAAAAAAAGTTCGGCTGAGAAGCTGAGGCACTTAAATCGCTTTGAGTTATGCCTGGAAAAAGTTATTTTTATTCGTTATTTAAACTCTCCATTCCAATTACTCCTTCACAATCATTTAAGAAAAAATTATAGCCCATTTAAATAATTTTGAACACTTTGATGTATCTGCATTAAACAATGAGCGTTAAATTTTGAAAGAAAATAATATATATCAGAAGATGACTGTCATTAGTTTTTAAATATAAACACTGATTTTAAAAAAAATCGTACATTTCAAAAGGTGATATTTAGTGATAGCAAAAAAATCATTGTTGCCATCATACAAGATCCCTAATTCCTTTCTATTCATTTTTCATCAAAAAATATTATAATATTATTTTACTTAAAAAGATTAAACATTTAAAAACTGTTTTTGAAAGAATAGTGTCCGTTAAATTTAAAATGTGCATTTTAAATAATTCGGCATATTTAAATGCTAATTTGAAGAAATAGGTATTAATTTTAAAACTGCCAAGTTATGCTTGTTATCATCGGTAGTAAATATAAATTATTAAAATGTTATCTAATATAAAACATTTTTTCTTGCAATTATCAGCTATAAATTGATATTACTGATTCACAATTCACTTATTACATTACAGTGTCAGCAAGACTGAGTTTAGATGGTTCAATTCGGCATGAGTTTATAAACTTACTTTTTATATTACTAAAAATATTATAAAATGAACAAGATATTTATGAAATTCTATGTATGATAGAAACCACAATCTTATATTAAAAATATAACCATCGAATTTCTTTATTCTGTTCCCATAGGGATGCTCTTTTTAATGTGGTAGCCAAATCTTCCTATCGTGTGAAAAATAGCACACGCTTGGTAATCTGAGACTAACAAAGTCTTAGTCACTCTTATCCATATTTTTCAAATTACCAATTTAAAAATATCTAGGCTTTAAATCTTTTGATTTTCAAATATTGATTTTACAATCAAAATAACATATAAATTTAATAAATAAATGAAATTTATCAAGTTATCATTATAACTAAGTAGCAACACTTTTTTCTTTTAGGGAACTTTAATTTTGTTTGTTGTGGCTTCTGCCTCCGCTGAAGGCGTATTCAGGAGTCTTCGCCTTTCTGCTCCCATAAAAGGTCATGCTTACGCTGCCCCTGCTGCAGTTGTAGCTGCCCCTGCAGTCAGCAAAGGATACGCTTATTCCTCCGAAGTCCACCACTCAGCTGCCTTAGCACCAGCTGTTGCTGTTAAAGGACATGCCTATTCATCTGAGGTGCACCATGCAGCTCCAGCAGCAGCTGTATCTTATTCATCTAAGGTTCACCATGCTGCCCCAGTTGCTGTTGCAGCAGTTCCTGCTGCTAAAGGATATGCTTACTCATCCGAGGTTCATCATGCAGCTGCCGCTCCAGCAGCTATCGTTACGGGTCCTGCTGTCAAAGGGTATGCTTACTCTTCAGAAGTTCATGGCGCTAACGCAGCTGTTGCTGTTGCAGCTCCAGCCGTAGCAGTACCTTCTGTAAGTTCTTATTCTTCTGAAATCCATCACGGCCCAGCAGCTGTAGTTGCAGGTCCTGCTGCTGTCAAAGGGTATGCTTACTCTTCCGAAGTTCATCATGCAGCTCCAGCAGCTGCCGTAGCTGTAGCAGCTCCTTCTGTAAGCTCTTATTCTTCTGAAATCCATCATGGCCCAGCAGCTGTAGTTGCAGGTCCTGCTGCTGTCAAAGGGTATGCTTACTCTTCCGAAGTTCACCATGCAGCTCCAGCAGCTGTAGTTGCCGCTCCTGCTGCTGTTAAGGGATATGCTTATTCTTCCAAAGTTCATCATGGTGCTCCAGCAGCTGCTGTGGCTGTAGCAGCGCCTTCTGTAAGCTCTTATTCCTCTGAAATTCATCACGGACCCGCAGCTGTTGTTACTGGCCCTGCTGTGAAAGGATATGCTTACTCTTCTGAAGTACATCACGCAGCACCAGCAGCTGCCGTAGCTGTAGCAGCTCCTTCTATAAGCTCTTACTCCTCTCAAATTCGTCATGGCCCAGCAGCTGTAGTTGCAGGTCCTGCTGCTGTTAAAGGATATGCCTATTCTTCCGAAGTTCATCACGCTGCTCCAGCAGCTGCCGTAGCTGTAGCAGCTCCTTCTGTAAGCTCTTATTCCTCTGAAATCCATCATGGCCCAGCAGCTGTAGTCGCAGGTCCTGCTGCTGTTAAGGGATATGCTTACTCCTCTGAAGTTCATCATGCAGCTCCAGCAGCTGCCGTAGCTGTTGCGGCACCTTCTGTAAGCTCTTATTCCTCAGAAATTCATCATGGGCCAGCAGCTGTAGTTGCAGGTCCTGCTGCTGTCAAAGGGTATGCTTACTCTTCCGAAGTTCAACATGCTGCTCCTGCAATAGCAGCTATCGGCGCTCCAGCTGTAACATCTTATTCTTCTGAAGTTCGTCATGATGCTGCAGCAAAAGCTGCTGCTGATGCTTCTGCAGCCAGAGGTTATTCCTATTCATCTGAAATTCAACACTCAGCTGCAGCAGGAGCTCCAGCTGCTCAAGGATATTCTTACTCATCTGAAGATCAACAGCGTGCAGATTCTGCAGCCAAAGATTATTCTTATTCATCAGAAGTTCAACACTCAGGTTCTGCAAGAGCTCCTGCAGGTCAAGGATATGCTTACTCCTCTGAAGGAGCTGGTCAACAGCGTGCAGATTCTGCAGCCAAAGGTTATTCTTATTCATCAGAAGTTCAACACTCAGGTTCTGCAAGATCTCCAGCAGGTCAAGGATATGCTTACTCCTCTGAAGTTCAACAGCGTACTGATTCTGCCCCTGCCCAAGCAGTTTCATATTCTTCTGAAATTCAACACTCAGGCCCAGCCGCAGGTGGATATTCATACTCTGCCCAAGGCGGATCCAGTGATGCCGCATCAACAGACTTCTCTTCTGAAAGAAAACAAGCTGCAGCAGTTGAAGAACAAAGACGAATCGATGAAGCCTCGTCATCAGCTGGTTCATCATTCTCATCTGGAGCTCAAGGTGCAGCAGGTGCTTCCGCTGTTTCGTATGCTGCTGAAGCTGGTCAAGGAGCTGGAAGAGATACCTCAAGTGGAGCATCCAGTCAAGCAAGCGGTGACGCGACCGTCCGAGGTTATTCATACGCATCTGAAGTTGCACACACCGCACCGGTCAGAGCCTTTGGTATCGCCGCACATGCACATCTTGCTGCCCCAGCAGCTGTAAAAGGTTATGCTTATTCTGCCAATGTACATCATGGAGGAGTAGCTGCGGTTGCAGTTCCAGCTGGAAAATCATTTTCTTATTCCTCTGAAACCCACCATGCAGGTCCAGCAGTCGCAATTCCAGCTGCTCCTTTAGCTACCTCTGTTAAAGGATATTCTTCTGCAGCCATCGGAATCGCTCCAGCACGCGCCGTTTCATATTCATCTGAAGTTCACCATGGACCTCATGCAGTAATCAATAACTACAAAGGCTCTCCTTATGTAAGTCATTAATTCTGTGAATGGACTGTCAATAAATAATTTCTGATTTAAAGTAGTTGATGTAAAAAGCCAAAGAAATACAAGCTATGACTAATATGGTGTTGTGTCTTCTCATTTCAAAAAAATAACCATAAATGCAAAGCATGTTACCTAGCTGTTTCACAATTATAATTTTTTTTATTCTTACGTAGTTTAATCTGACTGCATTAAAAAAAGAAATTCAAATCTGTTTTGCTCTTTTTTTGAAAAAATTAATTTACAACACATTTTTTTAAAATATAAATAACCTGATTCAACACAAACAGGCCTGTTCAATTAAAGAACTTTTTAAATTATAGATAACGATAAACTTAAAAAGCGTAGGGAATAATTAATTTTTTTTTATTAACACACAATGATTAATTTTACAAAAACATCACTCATAGGCTATATAAATTTTTTCCACATGCAATAAAATAAAAAGTTTGCTAATGCAAGTAGCAAACATTTGCTCTTTTCCTTTAAACGCAACAAATTAAATAAAAATATACATATACATTAACTAGGCATTTCTTAATATATTATAAGTATTATTTAAGTATTTATCAATATTCATCAGCATAATTGTAGTATTTTCGAAACAGAAAGTTGATAATGAATATGATTTTAATATACAAATACAAAATCTATTAAAAAATAAAATAAGTCTTCATATTGAGTAATTTTTAAAAAGTTTTTTAAAAACTACTACTTTTTCTATTCTGTGTTTATTTAAAAATAAAAATAATCCCATAGATTTAATCAATTGATAAATTATGATAGCACAAGAAGAACTAATTTTTTTTAATTTAACAATCAAACTTCGTACATATTCCTAACAAAATGCCAACCTTAACAAGCTGATTCGCCGGCAATAGTTGCTGCATTTCATTTCAATTGAATTGAATTGTTTATGCATAATCTCATATTCACAAATTATTTTTACATCTCAACAAAGATGATTACTTAAGACGTGCTATTGCAATAATTCATTTTACACATGAATTTCCCTTATAGCATCATGACATAATTATCCACGTCACTTCACATCTAATAACAGAAATGTATTTCTCATCCATTTGATTTCAGTAAATTTGTGAGACAATTTTTACATTCAATATCATCTTCGTTAGATTAAAATATGCAGATAAACAGAATGAAAGATTAGAAGCTTTGAACTTTGAGCTTACTTGGATATATTTCCTAATAATATTTTAGAGGGCTTAATTTATAGATTCCACACAAAAAAAAAAGGATTAAAAAATAATGCACAACGATTTCATCAAAAAATATCAAGAATAAGCTGAATTTTCTTTCTTTCATTTTAAACAAAGGAAGAAGAAAATTACAGAATTTTCGAAATAACAAATACTATTGTTGAAAGGATAAGTTTAAGAACTAAATTGGAAAAACTTATATTTTTTCATACAATATTTTATTTCTCTTAATTTCTGAATATGTAGCCCGACAAGCATGTTTCCAGTATATTCAGTAGTTTTTAATATACCAAGTTAATAATTTAATATGAAGTTAATAATGTATAATGACAAAGCACATTGCAGTAAAAATGTTATTTATTAATATAAAGTATGCTATTAAATCAATTATTAGAGCCATTAAACGCTTTTTTTTCAAAAGGAAATATCTTTATTTCCTCTAAGCAATAATAAATTTATCCAAATTATAATTTTGATTGTAAAATAAGAAATTCAAAACTAAGAGATAAATATAAAACATATTAATTTTCTAAATGGTACATTTTACAATAAATTTCATTTATAGCGATTTCTCAACACATTAGTTTTATGTCTGATATCATAAAGTTTTTGTATTAATCTTAGAAATATATTTTGTACTTCCCAGCCCTGAAAGTTATTACTTCTATAATTATTAATTCATGATAAAGCAACTGAACACTTAATGCATGTTAAGAATTTTAATCTTGCATGTCATTCAAAATATTACCTCAAAGGGTATCAAAGTATGTAGAGAAATCAATAAAGCATGTTTCATTTGTGATATTATTTTTTAAATGTTTTCATTTTTAAATTCATTGATGATAGCTAAATCTTCATTGAAAAAATAGTACAAAAAAATTATTTTTCATTGACGATCATTGTCATTTATAAATATTACTTTAGAAAAATAATATTTTATTTTTGATTGGCCTTTTGCAATAATTATTCCACTATTTTTGCAGTAATTTGCAACATTGCAATTTTTTAATATTGACACGAATTCAAATTTTATACACTAGTGGCTAATGAAAAAGAGTATAATTGAATTTGTATTGCTTTATATCATATTTTATACTTGAAATTGGCACTGTTATTTAATAGATGCAATAAAAAATTACGATGCTTCGATATCAAACCGATCAAAATTATCTTCTAGTCAACATTATTATTTGCTCTCTTTCATAAAAATAAAAATGTAAGCCAAATTCGTAAAAAAAACGCAAGTAGAACTTTATCATTGACAACTAGGGATTGCAATACCGGACCAAAATTTCAATACCGGTATTCGGTATTTTTTAAATCTTAATACCGGTATTAGAAATTTTAGAAAAAAAAAAAAGAAAACACCGGTGTTTTTTTTTTTTTTTTTTATTTGCCAGTTTTGTTAGAGAGTGTAAATATCACAAAAAATAATTTGTAACTTATAAATTATAACAGTATATAATCACAAAAAAGTAAAGAAATATCTTATTTATTTAAATCACAAAAAAGTGTAAATATCACTATTAGTCTGTGATACTATTACAAATTTTTGAAATGTGATCTTAAAAAACATAATACATCAATTGTTCTGTCATTAAGCCTGAAACGTAATTTTGTGTAAAAATTACAAGTTGTCGAAAACGCTCTTTCGGCATCTACGCTAGTTGGTGGTGTTGTTAGCAATGCGCGATATACTTTTTTCAAGTATTTACCTCTAAATCCCTCATCTTCAAGCAAATCGATTTCTCGTCGTATGGTTTTGGATATAGTTGATTTCTGTATTGTATTTTGGTTCGTTGAATTTTTTTTATTTATCGCTAATTCTAATTTTTGTTCAAGAGACAATTCCTTTTCACTATCGACAGTAGTGACATCATAATCTTCGATAATTGAACTGAATTTTTCTGAATATGGATAGGTTTGTGGGTAAAAAATTTTAAGAAAATTTACTCTAAACTTAATCAGATTTGAATTGGTTATTTTCTTTTCTTCTTTTTCATTTTCAAAATCATTATATTTATGTAAATACCATAAGACATTTTTTTAAAATTTCGGTATGCCTTTCTTCTGTGCGATTTTTCAATGTGATATATAATTCTTCAGATAGTGATATGTACTGTTCTTTCAGTGACTGCAACATGAAATTTATTGTTGCATTAGCTGTTAATAAATTAGAATCTCTCCGACATAATGCCTCAATAGTCTGTTTTATTGGAAGTAGATCTGATATAGTTCTGGATATTAAGTCGAATTCGCTATCTGAAAAATTAATTTACAGGTTTAAGTCGATTATTGCGTTTTGGATTGGATTTCTCAGTTTCAAAAATCGTTCCATCATTAAGAGTAAACTGTTCCAACATGTTTTAGAATTTAATATTAACATATATTCTGTTTTATTCAGTTAGTATATATTTTAGTAATATATCCTTTTTATAGGGGAACGTTTAAATATCTTAACAATTTTTCGAACTTTATAAATTATAGGAAGCAATTCTTAATAGGTTAATATTTCATCCTCATTAGCAATATCTTCTTCAAGAATTACATTGTCATTATCTTCATTGTCAATATCATTCTCACTCTTACTCTCTTCAAAGTTGGAATCCGAAATTTCTATATTCACAGTATTTGGATTCTTCTGTCCTTTATTTTTTTTGGTATAATACATCTATTACTCCTAATTGAATTCCATGTGCATAGCACAACTGCTGATTTGCACCAATCAACTTTCCAACTTTTTTCATAATTGTTGCCCCATCAGTCGTTATGGATACAATATTTTCATTCAGGGATAATCCATGTTTTGCTAATTTAGATTTAAGCCATTAATTGGCTCATTAATTTCGCCCGTTAGGGAGACATAAAAACAAAAATGTATACTATTTTGCTATGTTCGCGATGCCTGAACATACAGTGGAGACAATTTTAAAAATTTCTAGTAAATACCGAAAAACCGGTATTTAAACTTGTGAATACCGGTATTACGATATTGTACAAATGGCTCAAAATACCAGTATTCGGTATCCCGGTATTGCAATCCCTATTGACAACTATTTTGTTCTTCTGAAAATAAATTAATCATATCATATTAAAATAGTTGCATCATATTAATATTAAAATTAAAATTAAATGCTCTGCTTTTTTAATTTGGAAAAAGTTAAAAAAAAAAAAAAGATTCTTACACATTCTTGCACATTTATTAGAAATTCCACCCACCAAGATTAAGTAAAAATTGCAAAGAAATTAATAAATAATGCATCTCTTTTCACTGAATTTATTTTTCTTTTAAAATCAGTCATTTCATTCAATTGTTTATCAAAGAATTTCTAAAATTTGTGCAAAATATAACAATAAATCCTCATTTGATTTTGAATATATCGCTATCGCTCCAACCTGTTAAATACTAAAGAAACAAAGAAAATCACAAAGAAGAAAATAAATAATTCTAAATTCTTGATGAAAAAGTTGAGCGCTCATGTGCTGTCTGAGAGTAAATGTGCCAAGCGATAATTTTAAACGGAAAAAACCAAATAAAATAAAATCCTTTTTCGTCCGAATGACAGACAGAAACAGATTTAAGTTTTGAAATCGTTACTCTTTGACTTTTTTTCTACTTTTTTTTAAATAATTATATATTTAAAACAAATCATAAAAGAAAAAAAATGTGACATTTTTTTTTTTCATATTTTTTGAAAATGATATCTTAATAATTCGAATAAAAGAAGAAAAATACTAAAAAACATTAAAACGGATGCTGGAATTAACCCAAGGAACGTCACATTGGGGTGAAACAAGTTATTTTATATCATATACTCTCTATCATGCATGTTGTCATGAAATAATTTATGGCATAACATCCATTATACTAGTGTAGTATACTCAATGAATATATTTTTAAAAAATACCATTGTGCAGTTATGCGTATTACGTGATTATGAAATAACTTATCGAACCAACAACTGAAAACATTTATTTTTAATCTTGCATTTCTGAATCTTCTGAAAACTAATGGAAGTTAAAAGAAATTAAGCAAAATTTTCTGCATATTATATTTTTGTAAGCTCGATTAGGTATTATTATAAATTAAATTGAATGAATGTTTTAAACAAACCCAAAACCTTTAATAAAATTCTGCTTTTTTAGTTAATATTTAAGCTCACACAAAATTATTTGCAGCCTAATGAATCAACTTATTCTATTCAAATTATTATGAATTCACGTAGAGTCAAATTATTAGATGAAGATTTTATTTTTTCCTCCATTCCATATTAGGACCCTAATATTCCCCTTTTGATATCCTTCTTATAATAAAGCATTTTAACTATAAACAGTCAATAACAATTACAATGATTAAATATCCGTTGACTGAAAAATAAACATCAATCTAAATAAATGTTAGTGCTTCATTTTTATTAAATAATTGCGTATTCTACAGATAAATACTTCCAACTATTAAGCCAAGCCATCCATTGAAGCTTCGTGTATAACTATTGATGGTTATTTGTACATTTTTAAATATTCTTTTACAATTTCATCAAAATGGTCCTTAACAAAATTAGGGCGATTAATATTTATCTTAGTCTAATTATTTCTCGGTAAGCATTCGAAAGCAGACATTAGAATTTGCTTTGCAAATTAATTATAAAATTAACCCTCACCTATAATTCTCCGGTAAAGATGTCAGTAGGCATAAAGACGTTGAGGAAGTTACAAGTATTCCACAATCAATAATTAATAAGAATTGATAATCTTCCGTAGTATGTCAGAAAAAAGTTCTTCCACAAATATTTGAAAATTTTAAAAATTTTGCATCACATGAAAAATGTTTCCATCCAATTTGTCTGTAAATCATCAGATTCACATCGAACTTTTTCAAGATGTTCTTCGTATGACCTAGCCCAAGGAAAGATCTCGTGTCATTTTGGATCGAATCTTTAAGAATTTTCCCTCTATCATGAAAGGAGAAATTGAAACACAAGAAATTTCCTAATAAATTAAAAAATTTCAAAATTTTCATTTAATTTAAAATGTACTATTTTGCACACGATACCAGCAATATCGAGAATTCGTAGATCAACATATGAGTTGGTTAAAATGAAAATAATATAAGTCATCCTGACTTTGTACTGAGTAATTAAAAATTTTCTAAAATTATTTGTAAAAAAAAAAATTATGATTGCATAAACTTAATATAATGTGAGGAATTTTGTTTGAATATAAGACATTTTTATAATGCATTAACTTTTATCAAAAATCACATGTACGTTGTCCTTAAACAATTTTTACCGACTTGCACCTCTGCCATCCTACATAGAAAACATAGAATTATATTGCAAACATATTTTTATTTTTCAGAAGTTCCTATTATAATGAGATTTTAGATAAATAACACATTAAATTTGGAACTTGATATTTTCACTAGAGCTCTTCAGATAGATACCTCATTGTGTGCATCATCATAAGAAAGAAGGCCTTCTAAATTAGACATTGACAGTTTACAAATTACTTTTAAAAAATCATTATATATTGGCAATATGAGTAGCAAGAAATCCATTATATCTGATAGACGGTTGTTTTTTTTATTTCCCCATTTGGTCTTAAGGGTGGATTCAGATTTCATTTCATAAATTTTTAAAAAGCATCAGTCTCCCTTTTCTACCTATAGGAATAAGATATATTGTTTCAAAATTGATAAAATCTTTAAGAGTTTAAGGATTTTTTCAAGGTTTATTCACTATATTTAATTAAAGTCATTCACTTCCAAATTTCTAAGTTCTATCTTTGCTTATTAACACATTCGAGACGGGGCATCTTTTTAGAAACAATTCCCAGAAGTCGAAATTCCATTCTGAATGATTATTGTAACTCCATGTCATTGATTGCATGGTATGTTACCTGTCTTTAAGGCTCGAAAATTCTTTTCACACAACGTGTACAATTCGTCTACGAATGGGTTAATATTCCTCTCCAAATTACTTGTAGAGTAAAATTCTTCGCAATTCATTGGGAAGACAGTAAACTTTTTTGTATGACGGCACATCTTCATAATATTATCCAATGTTCAGGTAAAACAAATTTTTGCCTTTAGCAGTTACTTCCAACAGACCAAAGTTTAAGCCATTGGGAAGAAAAGAATGATCCGGTCCAAGAAACTTCTATTTAGTGACTTCATAGTCAGTTATTTCACTTAGAAGGAATCGCATCAAAGCAAGGATTGCGTTTATATTACGATTCTGTCTAGTATATGCGTTACTATATATAGTCATTTTTTTTTCTTTCAACAAGGATTTAATTTTATATTTGATTAAACATGAAGCTAAACCTTGAGGTCCTTAAGATGTCACCGTTTCATTCCACATGTAAAAGTATTCGAAGGTTGTTGTTGTTTTTTTTAAATTATGCACACCGAAATTATAGCAATAACAATTCCTTTTGCAATATGTAGCATTTACAGTAGATATTGGAAACGGGAAATTTTTCTGTACGTCCATTGAACCAATTTAAGTTTCTGGATTACTTTTTGTATTAACTGTATTGTTTTTTTTGTTTTTTTTTTTCAGTCTTAAACTAATTCTACTTTCCTTAAATGCAAATCATTAGTTTTCAAATTAGTCTCTTCAGTATAACTTAATTCAGGATTTCAATATTTGAGTTTTAAAATATCGAATTTATTACATGTGCTTTTTTTAAATACAGTACACTCCCGATTATCCGCGGAATTGGGTTGCACGGCCGCCGCGGATAACAAAAATCACGGATAATCAGAAAAAAGCTAAAAACGGGTATAGCAAAAGAGAAAACAGTCATTCCAACTTTGAAAAATCGTTTTATGTACAATAAAACGTAAAATAAACAGCAGGAAATGTTTAACTAATGCTTAATATTTTAGTATATCACTTAAAACTAACCTAAAATGCATTTTGTTAATGAAAACAGAAAAGTGCTTTGTACTTAAGAGAGGCGTCAAGGATACACAGAAAAAATAATACATATGTACTGTTTTAATACTATAATGTATTATGTAATTACAAAAGCATAACTGTAAAACTACACCTTTTTGAAGAAATCAGTCATTTCTGTTTGCTTCTTGCTTTGGAAGCATTTTCTACTTTGTTTGGAAGCAAAAAAAAACTTAGTGCTGCAGGCACGGATAACCCGCTCGCGGATAATCGGGAGTCTACTGTACATAAAAATGTAAATTGAATTTAGTTTTAAACACATGTCTATAATACTATTCTTAAACATGGATTTTAACAGAATAATTACACTTCATAAAGTTCATACATTTTAGTAATATTTAGAGAATCACAAAAATATTTTCTGTTTGAATTATTTTCCCGCGTTTAATGATTTTCATAACATGACAATGAATTAATATGATCCATTATAAATTGGGTATCTTCGGAAAGTATCTTTCTTGGTGGACAGATCTTGCTATCTCTCTGGTTTTCTCCGACGCCTTAATAGGCTTTTCGAGTCCTGAAAACGCTTCCATTCAGCACACAGAAAACATTTAGGAAATATTTTTTACATACCTGCTCAGAAATTTTTATTTTATCCTCTTTTTAATAATCCACTTCGCTGCCTTGGTCTTTTTTTTTTTATTTCATACTATTGGATTAGACTACAAATAAATACATTTTGCCATCGAAAGTCTATTTTCCAGAAATTTTCAAACATTAATTTTCTTTCTCCTTTTGAAAAATTTTCGTTTCACTTCAGTTTGCAGTTGCATGTTACATCAGAATATTTTTGCCCGTGAATTTTTCCCGTCTTGTAAACATATTATTGGCCAAAACATTTTTTACGCAAGGCTTTTTTTTATTATGATTTTTTACTGTTCAGCTCAGTTCAGTTATATTAAAGTCCCTTTTTTAAAACAACACTAGGACTATTTTGGGACGAACCTCGTAATTTTGAACCACACCACACCAGCGGGAGGACGTTTGGTCCCGACGGATTTAATGTACAAGAAACTCGCTTACACAACAGTTCTTCGGTGGAATTGGGTTTCGAGCACAAAACCCTCCGGTTCCGAAACCAAGACTTTACGGCCAGACCACCGCGGCCTTGATGACTTTCACGGTTTATGGTCTTTTTCCTGGATTTAATATTACTAGGAAGTTCAATAGCTACATGATTAACTGAGGTATTATCAGATTCCTCGGAATCTGATGTAGAAGAGAATAGTAGACAATACTTCTGCTACGTGGTTCAAGGTTTAACCGAGGTTCACTTGATTTAACTAGAGTATAAAAAGAATCTTTATCAGGATAGTCTTCAAACTCATAACCAGTCACTAGTCCTAGATGTGAATTCCATTTTTATACTAATTAGAATCCTTTAAAAATTCTAAAATATAATCTAAAAAATTTAAATGTTCGTAAACTTTTAAAAACACAAATTTCTTGTTTTTAATAACAATGTTGCAACTCAACTTTTCTTTACAAATTAAACGAGTGAAATTACTATTTGCACATATAATAATTAGGGGGGGGAAACACTCTAGTAAATAAAAACCGATTAAAAATAAAGCTTTAAAACAATGATGAAAATAATGTTGCTGACGATTAGTAAACAAACCATCAGTGACATACTTGACTTACACCAGTGTCCTTCTCAGTTCAATCGTAGTTCATGCAGTAAAAAATAAAGGTGCTGCTTTTAATATTGCACTACTGATTTCTACCACTATCATACTAAATAAAGGAATTATGAAGGAATCCAAACCCATGCTTAATTCAGATTGTACAATTTTTTTTATTAATACCATTTTCGTTTTAATCGGTCCATGCTTCCTCTAAATTTAACCTTTAATTAAGTTCTAAACATGGTCTGGCATTGTTGTACATATGCCTTCCATATGTACAACAGAACATGGCTGAATGTTATGTTAGAACATATGTGATGTTATATGTAATATGTATGTATATGTTATATGTAATGAACATATGTTAGAACATGGCTGAATGCTTATTTCTCTTTTATATTTATTGTATGGACATTTTCTTCTCAATTCGAGACAAAGTGGCTGAAAAACAAACACGTCTCAAACACCGACATGAGCACAAACTCTTAAAGAGAAAATTGAGCAAGGTTTCATTACTGAGTTAAACTAATTAAATTCAAATAGTTAGGCTAAATTACTTGAGATAAATTTGTTACCAAAATGGGATGAAATTCACAAATGTGACTCATTATTATTATCCGTTCTTAATAAATTCGCAATCATTCTTTCGAGCTTTCACCTTATTCTGAAAGCATTTAATTAGAAAATAGTTAATCTTTTTGGGTTTTGTTTCCTGAAATTCGTAATTTTGTCCCTCGTAGTTTATCTTTTCGAATTCGTAATTTGAATCTTCCAACAAAAGCTGCATATACATTTTCATGATCCATGATGAGGGAAATAAACCTGAACTGGATTCGGAAATTAATATTTGCTGATTTGGCAGAACCTTATGTGGGCGAAGTGCCTGAACATAAGGTTCTTAACCTCCAGGCACGACAGTTGAATAGAAGAAAATGCCTTAAGAGTAACATGGAATATTTTTAGCAAAATTCAAAAAAAGTCTTGGCATATATTTAAGCTTATTTAATATGTATAAAAAAAAGTGAATTTTACATAATGAAATAATCACCAAGGTTGTGGCGTAGATTCATTTTGGGTGGTAAAATTGCAAATGGTGAATCAATATTTGTAGCACATCCAAACACAAGTTATGTTTTCTTTACCTAGCGTAAAATTATATAAATCTTCAAACAATTTATCTTTTCTTAAAAGGAAACTGACTCCATAGCATTCAATTCTATTCTTTGGTATAAACTAGCTTTTCAGAAACATCATAACGATTCTTTTAATTTTACATTGATATATTTTATACAGTTTAAGCTCTTAAGTGTCCGTCTGTCAAACAGTTTATTCCAACTAATTAATGATTCTACGATTTTCTGACAACGTTACCATGGAAATTTCTATTTTATTTTAACCATATCATTTTTTTTTCTTTTAGTGGAAGGAGTTAGGAAAAATGGCAACCCAAATATCAATTTTATTATTTTAGTCAATAATGAAAATGTGTTTATTTTTAGCGCGTGCTGTGAATGGATTTCAGTGTTAATGCTTTCCGTGTTTTCATTTCTAATTTTTGTTAGATAAATATTAAAAGTTAAGAAGAGCATATATATAAGCCTTGAAGGATGGGAAAGTTATTACTAAGGTTTTTTTTTTCCCAGATATTTTAGATTCTGAGGTTTTAGAATTTAAAGAGAGAGATGGTCCATACAGCTCTTACTCAAACAGAGGAACAAAATTATATGAATGTAATAGATATCCATCCTCCATATTTTCAATACTAATTAATATTTCAGGTAAAGTGGCCTGTGCTACGCATATAGTTTTTTAAAAAATTATAAAATGAAGGAAAATTTAAATATTTAAAAAAATTTTATTTCAAAATTATACTGAATAATAGTAACATCCTATAAGTCATTCATAATTTACATATATTTTTATTTTAAAAAATTTAATATATTTTTTAAGTGTCTGCATTGAAATTTTTCAATCTAATTTGGATGTAAAATAATGGCCAAATTTTTACTTTTAAGGAAAAAAAGTGTTAAGTAAACGATTTCATTTCTCTACAAAAAAAACTTTAAAAAGAAATATGGTGGTTTTTTTTATATTAATAGGTTGAAAATTTTATACATTTTTAAAAATACCAAATCAGACATTTCAATATTTGAATATATTTTGGCATAATTGTACAAATAAGACAACAACATAATTTTTTAAAAATCTAGAATCTGCCAACCCTCCTGAAGATAAAATTAATATAAATAAAATCCATTCTAATATCATTAAATTCTAAATTGTTATACTGGCACATACATCTGTTTGGGGAAATGATTTAAATTAATTATATATTGTTTGAATCAATAAAAGTACTGTTCAAAATTCAACCACACCTAAATTTTCATATAGCCCTGTGGTCCTATTAATCACATTTAGTAAAATAAACTTGATATACTAACATTTTAAACAGAAATAGTTCCAAGCAACTAAAGTTGACAAAGCTTGGAATTTCATAAAGTCAAACAATGGCTATCTTAAAGAAATGAAAACTCATTAGCAGATCTTCCATTAAGCAGCTATTGAAATGGCCTAAAATCTAAAATAATGGCAATTAAAATGTTTAAGTTGCAAAAAAAAAAAGTTTGTTAAAATGTTAGTATGGTATCAATGTTCCTGTTAAATGTCATCTATTTCAATAATTTTTTTTAAAAAAATTAAAACCATGTAAAGTCAGAAAGAGATGCACTCCACTCACTCACCACCATTTATTCAACAACCTGATTTTTTTCTTTTTACTTTTATTTGGGTCTGCTAGATACAATAAGACTTGTCCACTGAGACCACAGCATTCTCGCATCAATATTATTTCAAATATTATACTGAACTTGTATTGTGAGAGCATAAATTAGCAGCACAAACCAAAACTCAAGCATTAATTTATTTAAAATAATTAACTTGATCTTTGAAAGACTGTTTTGATGACTTTTCCCCAAGTAATGACAAAACAGCTGAGAGAATGAATAAGTTTCAAAAACTAAAATTCAACTGTCAACTATTAGAAAGTTTTCTAAGTTGTAGAAAAAAATTTTTTTCCTTGTGTTATGGTTCAATCATAATTTTTCTTAGCTCTATATATTTATTATAGTAATGGCAATTTTATATACTTTATATTTTTTTAGGCCAGGATCATTAATTTTTTTTTTACAGTTCATAAGCTACTGGATTCTTATGATTTGTCAATTGCTTTAATATGTCATAATTAAATATGCTAAAAAAACGCTTATAAGTATTCTTCAAAGCCAAAACGTGTCGTAAAAGTAAATAATTAAAAGAATTCTTAGTGGCATATTTGCAAACAACTCAAATGCAAGATTGTGATATATTACATTGCACTCAATAAAAACTAGATTGTGCCATTCTAAAATAGTTTTAATATCTAAATAAGTTAGGAAGAAAAAGTCAAAAGATTAATAATATGTTTGTCTTATAAAAACATTATTCAACATACTTGAAATTTATTCTGAAATAGTTCAAGCGCCCGTGAAAAAAATTGATATCTTTGATAAAAACTGAAATTGATATATCCAATAACTAAGCAAATTAGCAATCCTACTATATTAAAATGATTTTTAAAATATCTATATAAATAAACCAATTTCATTGCACTCTACAGAACTTCAACTATACAGAGTTTTCCTCACTTTTTCTTGATACAGTGAAATATAAAGATTTTAGTAAAGATTTTTATGACAGTTACTATTTCAGAAATTAAAAATAAGGTTTCCATTGTAAATGCATTGACCAAGTGAGCGACATAGCAGTATTCAAGATCTGCTAAATAAATTGAATATAAAAGCCAAAACATAGAACATCTTTTACATTTCTAACAATGGGAGAAAAAAATGACTTGATTGTTTGCTTTTAATAGCCAATTAAAATTTAAATTCAATTTCAAATAGATGACTTATTATTCTTTTCAAGAAATGTATATTTCAATTAATACTTACACTGTTTAACTAAATGTATCATTCTTCAAAAATTACTATTTTACTTTCTGCAGTTCTTAAAAAAATATCTGCAACAATACACAATTTGTCAAGAAGCTTTGAAATCTTATAATTTTTCGATGCAACACTTTCACAATTTGATTGAAAGTTACAGATAATAGAAAGATTTTGTGTTCAGATTCCACTGCATAATAATATTAAATATATTTTTATTTTTCTCATATGACATTCAGATCATGTAGCTTTCAATGGCCAATCAGAAATGCAGTAACTTTAACCTCTGCTATTAATATTTGTTATAAGAACTTCAAATTTTGCACAGAACAATATTTCACTTTAAAATTACATACGGAAATTTAAGAATGGCTTTAATAAAAGTTTTATGAAAAATAAGTAATTTTCCATTATTTAAAAATAAAATTTCATCTTGAGAAATGCTAGGTATATTAATTAATAAAAAAATAACAATGGTGAATAGTGCTAAGTTATTTCATCTATTAAAATTATATAATGCAATGCAGTTTAGTTCATTGATACAGAACAAAATTTAAATGCATGAAATGTTTGCATGATGAAATCATTTGAATTTAACTCCTTGCAAATTCCTGGTCAATAAATTACTGGACAAAATTAATTGTGTCAATTACTTATACTAAATGTTGGTTAGGTGCATGCAGAAATCCATCCTGGTGTTCAATCTATACCCGATACTAAAACATCACAAAAATATAGCAATATTTTTGAGGAAAATGTTCAGTTAAATGATGCAAAATGAAAGTGCTCCATGTTATGTATGTTCAAATTAAGATGGTGTTCTCACTCTTTTATTTTATACTTTAAAAAATATGTAACATTGCAATATTAGGACAAAACTTGAAATGTTAATAATCCAAATTAAAAATGACTCAGTAAATACTAAACAATCAGTTAATCACAAATATTATTTACATCCATCTGTAAATAAGTAATATTTATTTAAGTCTATACGAATTTTTAAATATCATATGAATTTTTGTTTAGACTAAATTGAGAACTAACAGCATTCACCTCCGCTTGTAATGAAACCCACTTCCTTTACACATTTACAAACATATTCAGATTATAATTCGAAGCATGGCAAAACATAACACGATAAGCAAATATATACATAATCTGTACACAAATACAGTTTTACTATGGGAACATCCATGTCCATTTAAATACAAAAAAAAAAACAAAGGAAATAAGGACATACACATATATCACATTGTGTATATTATTTTCTTTTTCTTTTTATACTACAGTACAAATGGATTTCATTAAAAATAAGGAGGTAAAACTGGAAGAGCTGCAAGTATGACGATAAAAAAGACAATTTTCTGAAAAGCAATTTTGTTTGTGGTAAACCTTCCCTATTTTAAATTTCTAATAAAATTTCAGTTCTATATTACAATGCCAAATGACTAATTGCTTTGTTAAAAGAGCTTGTCAGAGACAGTCTGTTAAAACCAAATTATTACAAAAACAGGCAATTGGGCATTGAATGAAAGACTGGACACAAAATGTATTTAATTACATTAACAAAATATATATCCCTTACATTAATCTCTTTATAACTTAAAAAGATATGGTTGCACGAGACAAATCATGCATTTGACATCACATTTTATAAATTTATGTGCAATTAATTAAACATATATTAAATTCACATTTAAACATTTTTCTTTATATTCTAACACATAAAACAATATATTCACATAAATAAAAATTAAATAAGAACTGCATTTGGATGGAAGGTAAAGTAACTGATAAATAACTAAATTCATCTATCTTGTAAATATAGAATGGAATGGACCTACAACATTAACCAATGTAAACATTATCATACATTTTAAAATGCATTTATTACTGTAAAAGATTTTTTTAAATTTAAATTAAACAAAGACTTTAGAAACATTAAAACACATGCAAAGCCTAAATTGAAAAAAGTATTTACTAACAATATGTATGCAGAGCCAGCCTGTACAACAAATACAAACCAACAAATGAACTTTTCTTTGACACCCTAAAATGAAATTTGAGCTCATTTAAAATGCTGCATAAGTTTCACTTACATATATAAAAAAACAAAAACAAAAAATGATACCATGGAACATTTTGAGTAAAAAACAACTTTGATTCGGAACAAGGATAAATAAAATCTCATATTTTTAATGAATCTTTACATTGATTAATACATGGAATATTAAAAATATTTGAAAAGCCAACAAAAAATAAACTTAGTACTGAACTACCATTACAATATATGTTGCAACAAATATAACATAACATTCAAAGATTTCAAACAATATTCTGGTCCCAGTTAAACAGCTGCACATATATAATAAAACCAGATCTGACTCTGCACATTTTTTAAAATAATTTTATTTTAATCACAAGTAAATTATTAATTTATATAGAATCTATAATTTTAGAACAATCTGATTACATATGCACATAATTAGGCATCAGCAAATCTGTAGTAATTTTGAGAAGGCACCGATTTAATGGAAAGAAAATATTAAGCAATCAAAGTGTAAAATTAAGAGATCATTTTTAAAAGCTTTGGTTAAAAAGAAACAAATAAATACTGATTAATATTCCAATACTTAAATAGGCACAACACAAAAATTTCAACACAAACACAAAATGTTGAATTGGTTTTATGCTAATAGAATAAAGGGGGAGAGGAGGAGATAAAATTTTTTTTTCTAATTAATGGAGGACGAGTGCAGGTTTCTAATTGATTACAATATACAGCTTGGCAGAAGAAAGTTCCTCTGAATCAAATCACAAAACTAACATGACAAAAAAAAAATGAGATGTTCAAAATTCCCCTTTCAACGTGAAAAAACTAGAGCTGCAAATGATGGTATCAAGAAGTGGTAATATTAAACCATCAGTGCTACAAAAGTGTAGCTGCAGCAAAGACAATTATCAAATCAACAGTCTCAATGGATGCTTGATACCTGGAAATGAACACAGAATTTATAAACATTTTCATAGTTACGAATTCATTATAAAGTTACCAATTCCAGTTATTTAAATAAGGTTCTAAATTAGAGCTTTCTAAAGAAAGAATATATTCACAAAATGGTTAAAAATACTGAGAATTTTTTTTTTAATTTATTGTTATGAATTTAGCAAATTGTTTTGTTTTATCAGTTAATACATGGAAGTAATCAAAACCAAATTTAACAAATTCTTTGCTACTTTTACGGCTTGGCATTGTGAAATTTCAATTCTTATCTAAAAAATTCTTGAGTCTCCAGAGATTATATAAAAGCTAGCTATAATCACTGAAAAAGGTGCAGCAGTTTCATTTAATAAGGTTGGCACACAAATGTTGTTACTGAATACAATTAAACTATAAACTTGTCTGAAAATCTAAGCTGATTTATAACTTCATCAAATAATATAATTTTTATTAATTATAAATATTTGCAAATAACCATTGCAAATAAATTTGTTAGCAATTGCATTGCAAATAAATTTGTTAGTACCACCTCAGATTGATCCTTTCATTATGGACCCAACCCAAATGGTTATGCTAATTTTATATTGGCAGGTTGGTTTCTGTTTCAAACAAGAGCTGGAGGATGTAAAATAAGTTATCACCAAGTATGTCATCTCTTTACATTCTGCATTCTTTGTTTGAAACACAAACTGTCAGATTTGTATAAAATTTACACAGCCAATTGGAACAGGTTAATAATGAAAGGGTCAAGTCCATTAAATCCACAAACACATCCAAAAGAAAATATTATTACTAAACTTCCTCATTACTTATTTACACACTATTAGAAACAAAAACAAAATATTTGTTTGATAAATATTTTGAATGCAAGTCATTTTTTTTATGAAATTCAAAATTTGGCCTCAGTTTTATGAGAAAATTGTTTAGAAATTTTCACACAACTTAAGCTTAATTATCTAATGAAATTTTAGATAAGATTTGCATTTCAATATTTTGAACCATTTTTAAAACAATTAAATATCATACAAAAATAATACATTTAAATTAATATAAACTTTCCAACATAAGAAATTATTTCCTTTTAAAAAAACAGATTACCAGATTGAAAATATGTTCTATTTGTAAGAGGCTGTTCCTCCTCTACTCTAATTTATGTACTTTTTGGTCAAACTCAATTTTTTTTAAAGGTTTTTATGGAATAAAATGATATTCACCTCTTGCAACACACTAGAAAACAATTAACATGCACATCCATCTTTGTTAGGCGTTTGGTCATTACTCAGAGCATTTCTTGGAGCAGTGGGTTTATGCTGAACACCAGATTCAGCAGCATTTAAGTCCAAACTGGGAGAAGAATAAATAAATAATAACAAATATAAATTTTACTAGACACATACATACATTGATTACATTCTTGACTTTTTAAAAATTTTGAATATCCTGCTAATCTAGAAAAGTTACCTGAAACAGGGCAATTTTGTAATAAAATTAAAATTTTCAAAAAATTTTCATTACATTTTTTTAATTTAAAATTTTTTGTTCTTTTCCTTTAATTTCTAAAATAAATTTTTAAATGTAAGTTGAAAAATGAAATTGACAGCATAACGAATACATAAGGTAGATAAAGAAAAGTATATAATAACATAATTGATTATTTTCAAGTAACTAAAGAGGAAAATTTAAAATTGACTTGTCATTTGTTTTCTGAAGTATTAGATATATGATATTTTCTATATTTATAAATACAATATTAAAATATTTTCTGAGCATATTCATCATTTAGATCAGATTGGATTTTGATACTATATATTAAATACAAATAAATAATAATAAAGACAGATAAAAGGTAAATAAAAAAGAGATCCATTTTGTTCGTTCATTAGTAAAAGTATCAATAAATACATTACATCATTTTTATCTAAATATATGGTGGATCTATGAAAATTAGGCTAAAATCCCAACATATAAATAAATTCAAAATTTTAATGCATTTTCTTCAACTTTTAAACATTTAAATAAGTATCCAAGAATTCAAATTTAAGTTATGTTTAAAAAATTGTCATTAGAGTAAAATTTTAGTAAAAAGTGAATATTAATACATCAAACAATATTTATCAAAGATGGCACTCAAATCTGGAGGGGAAAAAATCCCTGGATTTATACAATCCCTGTAGTGTAAAAAAATATCTGCAGTGTAATAGAAAATGAAGTGAACAGCACTTAGACACTCATTAATAGAATAACAATATGCCCCCCCCCCCAGTTCTTCTCAGTGGAAGAAACAAAAGAAAATAAGGAACAACTCAATATGAAAATTTCACTTTATTATTGCCAAGAATTTTGGAAGAAAAATTCACATATTAAGGGTAGAAGATATTGATCACTTAACTTCATGTTTTCTAATTTAAAGTCAAGCAAAATTAAGGACTCAAGTGAAATAAAATACTAAATAACTCTTACTATTATGATACAACCAACCACTTAATGATTATTTAACAAAAAAACTCCTCCCCCCCCCTTTTTTTGCAACAATTAAATTTGCAAAGTTGCTTTATGTTTGTTAGAGTCAGTCTCCTTTCTTTTCCATGAACTTTTTTTTGCTTTTCTTAAGTTTTATAGTACCTCTTAGTAATTTTGCATACTGGAACAAATCTCTTTAGCAAATCAACAATTTGCTTTTCATATGATACTGCACTGTGTGTGTATTTTTTATTATTATTTATATATATATAAATGTAAATAAAGTTTTTGTACAATGCAATTTAAAATACCCCGCTAAAAATTTCTTTTCTAATTTCGGTAGCTCCTCTAGAATACAAGTAGTTTGCAGTAGATATTCCAATATCGGTACTTTTTCTTAGTTTCAAATCAGACTGGTAAATAAAAAAGAAAAAAGGAATACGTAGTAAAGACACAAACATCTGCAGTTTAATAGTCAGGAATGCTGTTAAGTTTTTAGAGCTATTTTTTAAATGTAAAAAAAAATAAAACTAAGAAATTTGAATTTCTTTAATAATTTTCCAATTTTTAAAGAAAATTTCATAATCCCTTGCCTTTTTTTATAGAGGATATTTAAAACCCCTTTAAGAGTCTTATGTTATTCCCAGTTCTCTCAGTGTCATGCTATCCCTGATTTTAAACAGTAACAACACTATTTTACTTTGCCAAAGTATCTACAAAATAAAAACATCAGGCTACAAATTGTGAATTTCAAATTCCAATCCAAAGAATGAATACAAATATTTTCCAGCATGTCCAAATACCAATGTAAAATTCAGCTATATTAAATTTTATAAATAAAATGAATAAATTTCATTAAAATAAAACATTACTATTGGATACATTCTTGTATTAATTTCTTCAAAACAACTTACATTTCTTAAATCAAAATTTTATGGAATAAAAAATCTTCCATCAACCTTACCAAAATTGGGGGTGGGGGGATTCCAGAAAATGTGAATTAAACATTTACCATGTAATTCATCTTATAAAGTACTCTGATTTAATATATTAGGATTTTTAAAAAAACTTGCACAGACAGCATTACAATGATCAGACTTTTCACATAATGTTCATTATTTTAGGCATTCAAAATTCTTATTGAATCCAAAGTCCAATTCTTTAAAAACACTAACCATAATGCCTAAAAATGGATAATTTATATATGGACCTCCATGATCTTTAAAATGGTGAATTAGTGGCATACTTTTAATTGAATGTAATACTTTTATTTAATCATTGTTTAAACTTGATTTTAAAATTGTAAAAACAGTTAAGTGGAAGAACCATATTTTGAAAAGCTAAAAAGGTTTATTTTAATGGTCTGCCTAAGCAATCTTTTTAAGAAATATAAAAAGAGAAAAAAACTGATCTGATTGGAGAAAGATTTAGCCAGAATCTTACCTTCCATCCTGAATATTTTGGTATATTTTCTTTGCTGTTTCTAGAAAAGCTTCTTCTACATTTTCTCCTCTGTAAAACAAAATGCAAATATATATATTAGATGAAGAAAGCAAAAAAAAAAAAAAAAAAAAAAAAAAAAATATTAAAAGCACTTTAGATCATGCAATATCACAAAGACATTTTTCTAATAAATTATTTCAGTTGAACTTATTAATTATAATGCAGCCTAATACACTATAACAATTGAGTTTCAGCTAACTAATTCTAATCTAAAAATTTATGTCTAACAAATTTTAAAAATTCAATGCAATGATATTTCGAATCATCTAGGAGTCTATATTCTATGATTCAGATCAGATCCGATTTAAGAAGGCTTATATCATGCCATTTAATTTTTAACATCCAATTATAATAAATACTTCCACTTTTTTAAACAGTGTATTTATGCATTTAAAAATATATTATACAATGTATTAATGCATTTAAGGAATCAGTGACAAATTTCATTCATTCATCAGTAAATTTTGAATATAAAGGAAGTATTGATTATTTTTGGAAAAAAGGTGTTGTCTAATGCTTTTGTAAACATAAAATTTAGCAAGTGTTTATTTTCTTCTATCGCACATATGAAGGATATTAAGAAAAAAATATGAAGTATGGACACAAAAATATATAAAAAATCAATATGAAAACTAAGCATTTATTATTGAATTACATATACTATAACATTTTATTACAAAAAAAAATAAAACTATACCTTGTTTTCTTATTTGTAAATTTATCAAAAATGCTATCTAATTTAATTCCTTTGGATTAATCTTGTTCTATTAAAATTAAGCTGACACAGTCATTGAAAACTACAAAAAGTTTTGACTGCTAAACTGGATACTTGGTTGACACAATTCAAATGCTGCGACATTTCCCATTTTTCTTTGAAATAAGATACTGATATTCAACAAGAAAATACGAGCCCCATGACAATTTTGCATTATGTTAAGGATAATCACATATTATGTTAGCCAGCATTTGTGTGTTTGTGCTTTATACTACCGGCAGAATTCTGACAAAATCAAATTATATATATATACACACGCACACACACACACACACACACTATCTTTAGCAACTCTTGGTTCGCCAAGAGTAATGCTCTCTAAAATTTTTAATTAAATACTTACATACCTTGTTCTCACAATAGCTTCTTCAGTAAAATATTTTTCATCTTCAAATTTCAATAGTCACATAACTCATATTATTATAGAAGCCTTGTTATTTTGCTATACATAATTATCTCTAATTTGCTAAATATTTCTCCAAATGAATTTTTTGCTATATATATGTCAAATCTGCTGTCAGCTGATAAAATTCAAACTCGAAATGAAAAAGAAAACTTAAATAAATACAAACACTTTTTTGCTGAAACCACACAACTAAACATTTTTTTTAAAATATGAGTATTTAAAATAATTTTTGTTAAATATTAAAAAAAATAATAATAATTTATGCAATATTTCAATGAATGATTCAATAAAAATTTCTCTGGTTCATCATAAAATTCAGTTTTACTTTTAAAAATATTTAAAATCAGTAAACAATATTTTATTTTATTTCATTTCAATCAGTAAATGAACTTCTGAAAACAATTATGAAATCTAAGCTTTATACAGTTCTTTGATCCTATGAATAAAATTTAGTAAAATTATCTCGACAGTCTTAAGGTTTCATCTTCCCCAATCAAGCCTGAACAAGCTATAAAACTTTGAATATCATTACTTTAGGACAATTAGCAATTTCATTATTTTGGACAATCAGTCTTGGGATAAGTCGAAACACTTTGCCGTATATTTTCTTCAAGATGTTCGATGATGAGGTCTAAAATCCTACTTTTATATAGAATACAGGCAGTGAATTTTTCATAATTCAATTTTAATTGCAAAGAAGTGAAACTTTCTTTTCTTTAAATCATTCATCCTCAAGAATACTTTATTAAATTACTCACAGAAAAGAAGATCTGTATAAAAATTTAAAATTCGTAATTCATCAGAATATTTATTCATACAAACTAAATAAAATATAATTATTTAGACCTTTTTTTAATAGTTATATATTCAAATTAACAAAGTTTTAAAAATTAGCTGTTAATCTCTGAATAGAGTGGATATTTTGTATATATTAAACTATGTATGCCTTTTAAAGCATTGAATTATAGAATTAGTAACAGCTATTTTAAAATGTCACAGAAAAATTATTCTTGCTTATATTATATAAGAAAATATCACATTTCATATTTATTCTATTTCATACAAATACATACTGAACTTTACACTTTTCTAGATTTAATTTACAGTCATAATTAAGTTATTTTTTAATTTGAGTTTGTCAATGTGATGGCAACACTTTAATAAAAAATAATTTTTTTCCCACGCACATGTAACATGTCTTTGCAGGTTAAATTTATACAGTAATTTATTTCAACAATTTAGTTTGTGTGAAATAATTTGTTGAAAAATATAGTTAAAATACTTTAATTAAAAATAGTAAAATATATATAAAAACATTGGTCTCAATTAATAAAATGTTTTAATCTTTAAATTGACAAAAAAAATATCATTTTTGTGCTGTAATATTTTCATGATAACTTCCAAAGGAAACTATCAAGAAAAGATGCCAAAATGTCACTTAATTTTTAATTAATGAATATTTTTATTACAATTTTAAAAAATTCACCACAATGTGCACTCTCCAAAATATGTATGTACCAAGTTTGGAGGCTCTCAATCAAATAGTCTGCCTGTAAAGTGCCAACACCCATATCAATTCATATATATTTTGCAATCGGCTTTTTGCTTAACAGACATGGAAATAAATGCCTACAGAATATATTAGTAATTAATATTTATTATGACAACTGAATTACCTAATACAAGAAATGAATGGTTCTTAATCACAAACTTTTTAGGGGATAGTCCTGATGAACAGTTTTGAAGTCATTAAAACTCTAGTCTAGTCTTCTTGTTTCAAATTTTTCAACATTTGCAAATAAAAATTCTTAAGAAATTATTTTGATTAAAAGATATATGTAAAATTCTTTACAAAGCAATTTATACCCGAATATCCTTAGAAAAATATTAAACATTCCTGCATTTTCCTTTTTCCTACATATTCTTGAGTTTTAATGAAAAATTTTTCTTCTTTAAATTGTGTCTATATCAAAATATATTATATTAAAATTAAAAATTAAAAGAAAACTTACGTTTTTGCACTAGCTTCTACAAACATCAAACCATTTTCGTCAGCAAACTGTTTGGCTTCTTCATATGTAACATCACGCTGAGCATCTAGATCACACTTGTTTCCAATTAAAAATATAACCTATTTCAAAAAAAAATATATTTATTTAAAAATTATTTTTTCAAAATGATTTTTATGAAAAAAAATCTTTTATCTAAATTTAACAAAGGAATTATACATAAAAAACATTTAGCATTCAATTAACTTGAACCAAAATTATACAGCAAATTTATTGAGTGCATTTAAAAATAACTCAGTATATTGCATTGACTCCGTAAACAGATAACATAGGAAAATACTAATAATAATTCAAAAAGTCAGGAAAATTTATACTTCAAGATTAAACAATATAAAATGCTGACAACATGATACCGATTTTCAATAATTCAAAAATGCTTTTATTAAACCCTTAAATAACAGAAAATTGACAATAAATTTAAGATTTTCCTTATTTTGCTAAAACAAATGTTAATTTCTTTTATTTCTTAACATATTTTAAAATATTAAAAAATAAAAATGAATTTTTTTCTTGTTATTTATTAAAAAATTTCCTAATATTATTTATTTAAAAATATTTGAATGTTCTCTGAAATTATAAAACAATGAATAATGAAAAAACTTCTGTAAATTTGATGGAACATTTCACAAAATATTTCATGCTCATGTATAAATAATATCGAAAATCATTCAATAGCTAAAAAAAAAAAGAACTGCAATATTTTCATAGACAAATACAACACTAAAACACATTCAAAGTTAGAAAAAAACTTAAAGTGAGTGGAATTCAAATTTCCAATAATTTCAATATTATACTCAATTTGCACAAAAAGTAATTGATTTCAAAGCAAATGTCTTGCTGTCGGAAACAAATTAAATGTATAAACCAAAATTGATAATATGCATAGTGAAATTTGAAACATTTCTTATTTTAATAATTTTCAGCTTAAAAACATATAAAATTTCAAAATAAAGCATACTGTATTGGGATTTGTCAGGTTTCGAGCATCAGTCAACCAGCTACTGAGATGGTTGTAAGTACTCCTCCTAAATTATGGGAAAAAATATAAGTAAATACTTATTCTTATGGAAATACTCATAATTATTATGGAGATACTCAATAATTTAACTCTCTTTTTTTAATTGGTTAAAATTGTTAAAAAATTTAAATTTAAACTCAAAACTAGCTATTAATTATTTACATTAATAAAAGGAAACCAATTAACTAATTCTAACATTTAAATAAATTCAGATATAAAATTACACAAATATTGAATTATATATTACTTTTTAGTAAAAGATATTGATAAAAATGAAAATTATTGAATGAGAAAAAACATTTTTCTATCCAGTATTATTTCAGAAATGATCCATATGGTAAGATTCTAAATACTGAATTCTTTTAAAAATTAAAGAAGTTATAACGGTAATGTATTGGAAATGTTTCATTTATTAAAAATTTATATGCTTAAGCACAGAATAAATTTTATGAATTGGAAAATTTACATTTGTTTCCATGTTATTAACACTCGGTTATTTTTGAAAGAAATGAAGCAATATGAGAATTACAGACATGAAACCATTTAACTGCTTTAAAAAAATTACTCAGAATATGGGGGTTTTTTTTACACACTCTTACACCTATGATGTATAAACAAATAAAATGTGCAAATGAAAAAATAAAAATAAGCTGTATATAAAGAATTATTTAAATCTTAAAATGTTCTTATCGAATAAATATATAGAATGAAAGCATTTATGTAAAATTAAAATGCACATCTATCTCTGAAAACTATAATATACAAATTATAAGCAAATTAAACTTTCAAATTGACACCTTCAACGTCACTAAATTATGAATATGAGAAATAATTTTAAAAATTCTTATGCATTATTAACCAACTTTCCACAACTAATGCAATTATTACTAGAAATAGCTTTGTCACTCAATCAATTATACATCAATTGTAAATTAAAAGCAAAAGCACAATAAAGAATATAGATATTATTGCAAACAAAATGGAAAGTTTTTTTTTAAAAATTTCTATTAAATATACATAGTTTTAACTTTTTATTTTAAAGATGATGAAAAAACAGCCTACCTAGTGATATCATAAACCATTAGAGCACCTGCTGCTCCCCGATAGTAACTACGAGTTACAGCACGGAATCTTTCTTGACCAGCTGTGTCCCAAATCTGAAGCTTTATTTTCTGACCACAAACTTCAATTATTCGAGTTCCAAATTCTACTCCAATAGTATGTGGGCAATCAGCCATAACTACAGGAAGATAGTTATAAATGACGAAACAAATTAAGAAGAAATTTACTCTTAAAATAATGTTACTAAAATCCATTCAATGATTTCAAAGCATATTTTTAAATTATAAATACAAATATTATTAACTTATATAGCTAGTGATTTTCTAACAAATGTTGTTTATTAAAAACTCAAAAACTAGCAGTACTTGAATTAAACACTTGAAAAACACTTGAGCAGCACTTGAAAAAACAATAGAGAGTACTATGAATGGCAACAATAGTAAATAACTAATAGAAGTTTTTATGCCATACAGCCCCATAATTTTTTTTTAAAAAATTTGAAACTATAAAACTTTGATAGACAAACTATTAATCAGTAATATAAGACTTAAAGTTTATGCAATATATCGATTACTAAGCACTGAGCCTGTGCTTCTACCAACATTTATTATTTCTAAATGTACGCAAAAAGTTTTTTTTTTTTTTTAATTCCTATATTAAATATTTAAAGATGTTTTAGAATCCTCAACCCTAATTTGAATAATAATTGAAATTAGAGATTTCAGAGAAAACAATTACTCTTTATCTCACTGGTCACATTATATAAAAATTACTTGGAATTCTCATTCTAGATCTTAGGAAACATGTATTTGATTGTGAGAGATGAATGAAGTTTTTAAGTTGCAAAAACAAACAGATCTAGAATTGCAGAGAATTTAATCAAATCTAATTTTTTTTAAAGTGAAAATATCATGCTGACAATCTGAACATGTTGTTATAGCTATCATATCCATATTTCAGGAGCTGAAAATGTAGATTACATCAAATGTGAAATGTGTTTTACATCAAATAAAAACTTTATATTCCAAGGCATATTCAATGAGAAATAGTGCTATAATTTGTTATATTTGCAGTTTTATATCAATAACTTTTTAAAAATCAAATAAAAATGATTTTACATCCTTTTTAATAATCAGAATAATATCTTGCATAGTGTCCAGTATAATATCTTGCATAGTATTCGGAATAATATCTTACAAATGAAATTAATCTAAATATTATGCGATGTTTGGTCTAATTTTTATAAGTTTTTTAAGGCATCAAGATGTACAGAGCAATATGATGTTCATAGAAAATTGCAAAATATACTACATCCATTATCACCAGAACAGAAAAAGGTAGAATAATATAATAAATATAAGAAAATGGAAGGAAGTATATAATTTAAATTTAAAATTTCTTGTAAGCAGCATGTTTAAAGAAAATTTAGAAGCTGATTATCTAAAAATTTAAACAAAATCTTACAAATTTTTAAAAACTGTGATAAGCTACTTAATATTTTTGTGCATTTTAATATAAGAAAAAGTTAATTCAACAATATTAGTCTTGAGCATCATAAAACTTTTTGAGAATATTTTAAACTTAATTCAACTTGGATGAATTAAACTTTCAACAAATCAACAAGAACCTACAAATTGAGCAGAATATGCATTAAAAATTTTTTATTAAAACATATAATATGTTTGTCTAAACAAATGCTTTCTTTTGTAAATTATCTGTAGTGAATAATTTTCTGATTACACACGATTATCAGTTATACGTCTTACTACTATATAAAATTAAAATATAAACAGCATTTTTTAAAATTTTCAATTACACTCTTTCAAAAAATTTTATGTAAAACAAAAAAACTTATAAAAAAATATTCCATCTCATTACAAAATTTCCCAATATATTTGAAAAAGTAACTTAAAGATTTAATTTAGTAACTGGCATGTTTTTGAAGTTTGAACTGATCAAACAAAGATAAAGATTTCATCTATATTTGTTGATTATTTTAGATAAATCTGTAGTTTATTATGACATGACATTTTTTAATCAAGATGTGAAAGGATATTACAAATCATTCGAAAATTTCAGATTTACTCATTTACAGCTCATAAATATGAATTATTAATACAAAACAATTTTAAAGAATTAAGATTTACAATTACAGCAATAAAAAAAAAGATGTAAACAATACTTACACTTCTTTTCTGTAAACTGATGTAAAAGGCAAGATTTGCCCACACCCATATCACCAATTATGATATACTTAAAAATGTATGAATAATTATACGGACCACCAGACATGTTTTTTTTTTTATTATTTTAAAACCTATAAAGAAAAAAAATATATTAAAATATACTGATTATTTCATTCAGCAATTATAGTAATTATAATTAACAAAAATTTACTTAATCAAATTATTTAAATAATTTCTAATGCTTCGAGAATAATACAACTATTTGAATTATAACAAGTATTGAAACATCAACATAACCTATTTATAAATATGTTAATGAATTTATATAATACATATCTGGAAGTACTGCTGATTTTTATTTTAGATATCTTGACTTCCATTCTAAAAAATTATCATACAGCAAACCTTAAAGAATAAATATATCAAATAAAGGATAATAATTATTATTCTACAGTAGTAATTAAAAACTATTTTATTTTTATTTTATAAGATATTTCACTGGGATTTTAACTTTCAAACTATTGAAAATTAATTTTATATTAATGGCTCGTATAATTAATTTTTTTAATTATACAGCCATCATCAATAAAAGACAAAATCGCACTATTATTGCAATTTAAGTCTTTCTTTAGAGTTAAAGATAGAACAATAAAGAAAGATTTTTAAAAATAAATGTGTTTTTTTTAATTAAAAAGGAATGTTTAAAATAATACAAGTATAATAAATCTCTCGAGAACAAAAGATCAGAAATTTTAAGGTAGCAAAATCTAAAATGCATCCAATCATAGCTGAAAATAAATTGTTAAAGATACTAATAATTAAATAGGTATAAGAGTTTGTTCAAGTAATTCAGCATTCTTTCAAGATGCTACAAATTATCATACAATAGTTTCTTAAATGTGTACATTTATCCTTTATATAGTTGTAAAAATAAAAAATATGTAGTATACTCTAAAATAAGAACAAAATCTATTATGTTAAAATTACAAATGGAAGATTTTATGCTCTGAAAACTCAGTTTAAATCAATATACAAATTGAATCTATTACTTTTTAAAATCAGTTTCATTAAATACACAAAAAATCTGTTCAGATATCTCTTAAATTCCCTATGTTAATGATGATTTTCAAAAAAACATGTTGATAGATGACAATGAAAAAAAAATTCTATGACACAATTTAAGTAAGCTGAAATGGATACAGTTATTTACTATGCATGCATGAAATCTCGCACACCTTGAAGACTCAACAGACCTATATGTGACATTTATTTAGCAAATGTATTTATTTAATGTTTTAATAATTTTATATTAAAGTATTTTATTCACTACTATTATGCTTACACTGTTATATTTATTAAATTTATAAGAGAACAAATTCTTATAGAAAATAAAAATAAAAAACCAAGAAAACTTTAAAAATTTTTAATTTAACTGAAAATTTTCTTATTTTATACAAGAATTTTTGTTAAATAGTTTAAAAAAATTTATAAAATAACCTAAATATATTTAAAAATTCATCACAAAATAACACTATCAAGTATAAAAATTCATCCATATGGAATATGAAAGAATAAAATGCTTGAAAATAACGAAGAATAAAGAGAAGAATAATTAATAATAAAATCACGTTTTACTTAAGATTAATTATTTAATAAAATCACCATGAAAATTTCCATAAAAGCAACATTAAAGATTTTTAAAAAAATAAAATTTATATAAATGTTTCCGAAAATTTATATTATAAGCTATCCATTCAAGTAAAAAAATTTACATGGGATAAAAAGAAGGTAAAGGGAGGAAACCGTTTCCTCTAAGCTTCCGATTACCTACTTTATTTGCTTGACATTTTTCCTCAAATTACGAAATGCTATGCATACCTAATTACAAAACAATGGACATCAACAAAAATTCAACTAAAACATCACAAATCTGAAGTTTTCGAATTTAACAAATATAAACCTTCTTTATAAAACTGTCATTACAAACTAACGTTTCTGTGTTAATATGCTACAATTATGAAAATGTTTTAAACTTTAACATCAAATAATATGCAATTAGCTTTGAAAACTATTATACTGGAACCAAACAAACAATTTTCCTTTTTAATTCGAAGAAGTGACTTCTGTAGTGATTGTCAGAATCATATGACTTCAATAAATTTATTCACTAAAACACCATCCTGGTGACATATCGTAAAGAATATTACACCACAAATGACTAAGGTACTAACAAAAAACTAAGCAATGACACTGTAGATGAAATTACTAGCACAAAACTTCTTGTCGAAGGAAGTTTTTTCCTCATAAGTCAATAACGTCAGAAATAGAAACTAATTAAAGATTGACGTATGGAAATATATAACAAAATTGTGAATAAAAACCAATCATTCCACTGAAAGTAATTACTAACCTTTTTTTCCAAACGATCACAATAACAAGTCTAAATGTCACTAAGATGATAAACTTTCAATCACAAAGGCGGCTTCTGTTTATGTTTAAATAAACTAACTTACAAATCTTTAATCAACTCCAATACCAATATGGCCACCCCTCCTGTAATACTGATGCCAAAATAATAGATCGTTGAATAATACAAAACCTGAATCATACCTCAACGCAAAAAAAAAACATATTACGTCATATAAAATTTAGATTTTGAATTATTTCTTGAATAAAACCCTAACTTATGAAGGAAAGAACATTTTTTCAAAAAAGAAAAATTTTAAATCAATCCACATGTTTTTTTATAAAAACTATCAAGAAAATGAATAAAACAAGAAATAATTGTAAGCATTATTTGCTTCATTTTACTTTTTAAACAAATATGGTTAATTTCATTTAAGCTTATACTTGAAATTGAATTACAGAACTCCTTATGCATTTTGTTTTCTCTTCAAGAGAACATCAGAAATGAAACAAGCTGATTTCGCTAAAGTGCGACATGTACCTTATCGTGAACATGTATATATTATTAAAACATTAGGTACTTTCTTCTTATCATTGCATAATTTCTTCCTATTTTAAAGATTTTAAAAATAAAATTTCCCTTTTAAATAAAATGTAGTTTAACATGACGTAAATTGCTGTCAATGTAAAATCCTTGAAATTTTCTGTTGGGATCAATATTGGAACACTTCCGTTTATTTGTTACTTAGAAACAAGCAGAGAATAATCAAATTACAGATTAACAAAAGCATAGTTAGAATGTATGAATGATTGAATTAGGTAGTATGATCAATTATTATAAAATAATTTCTATTTTTATTTTAAAAGCTGCGAAAAGTAGCTCTTTCCAGAGACCTGGCATAAATCAGAAATTATTATACTACACTTTTGACAACAAGAGTTATGTACTCCATCATGCAAAATTCATTTCAAGTACAAAAAATTGCTCATTCAATCAAACTGAAATAGAAAAAAATAAAGCATCTATATCATAGACAATAAATACAGTTTATGTAAGCTGATTCCAGATTACCTCTCAAAATAAACTGTATTTGCGCATTGATATTTTCATAAGTATATGACAAATATTCTATTCCTGAAATTATATAGCTTTCAAACAATGCAGTAGTGTATAAGAGGTACATATAAAGAATCTGAATATATTTATAGAAAATGGGATGAAATGGAAAATAGTTTCAATGCATATAACGGCTATGACTAGATTTCTTAAATCCACCCTCCTAGTCACGCTATACTAATAGGTACAATTCAGCAATTTTGCTGATATCTTTTGATTCAATATCGGTTCAAATCTCCCTTAACCGTATATAAAGACATTTCTGATGCGTCAATGATTGATATTTAAATTTTGACGTTTAGGCAGAAATTGCCTAAATAATATTAATTTTTAAAAAAATCAATTAGAAAATCCGTCAGATGTCTTCGCCAAATTTTTATGGAATGGAATAACAAATTCCCCAAATAGAATGCCTATTTAACGAGGAAATTAAATAAATTGATAGATTTATATTATTTACTGTTCATTTGAGTGGAACAAATTTCCAATATTTCTGAAAGAAGCTTTGTCTGAAAGCAATAGATGAGCAATAGAACCAGCGAACTTCGTCTTTTTCAGCTATGAATTTTTTCAAAAGTAAAAGTGACATTTCTAAATGGCAAAACATAAAAGTGGCGGAGGTTAGACTATGGTAGTTCCATAAATTGGAAGTAAAAATCATCAAACCTATCCCTTATATATTATAATTTGGACCTTATTAGACCTATCCCTTATATATTGATTTTTCTATAGATTTTGTTGCCAGGCGCTCCATAGACAGTATTGAAGATTTTTTTTTGCACGCCTTTTTGTGCTCATTGAGATCAATCAAGATACACTAACGATAGCAAGTATAGCAGTGCTCTTGAACAGACGTTCTCCTCTTCACCTTAGTCCATGAACATTTCACAAACATATCTATTGCTATTAATGAAGCATATTTTGTTCATTTATGTACTACTGCTGGATGTATTATATTCTTCAGCATTTACCATTTTTTTTTCTCACATACCTTTTGATTAATATTTTTTGAATACTATTCATTATTACATCATTTCCAATCGAATCTCGGCTAAAAGAAGCTTTCACTTGTAATTTTAAAGTTTTAGATTAATTTAAGAACCAAATGATTCGAGATTGATACCATTTGTATAATTTAGCTTTGATTACATAATTATTCCATTTTTATAATATTACTAGTTGACATACTTGACGCTGCTTGGGATTAAAATCTTTTTAGTCGGCGTCCTAGCATAGAGGTAGCGCGTCTTACCCGTGATCTGAGCGTCCTGAATTCGAGTCCCGGTTCGGGCATGGTTGTTCTTCACCCGTTCTATCTGTGAGATGTTTGAATGTGCCCCCCTGTAAAAAGGGGCTGTGCAAGCGAATGAAATGTGTGAGTAGGTGAGACATACTCTTGGCCCTCAGCTTAAAATCGCAGACTTCGTCAACGAGCTTGTCCATGCCATTAGAAACAACAGCAAAATCTTTTTATGTATAATATTTTTAGTTTATAAACTCTTTTTGCATAAAGTATTATAATATATAAATCCCTTTTCAAGACACATGTATTGAAATAAAAAAGAAACTTTTAAAAATAGTGGTAAAAATAATAGTCATGCTTTAGTTCAAAGTCTGAACGATGTCCAGCAAAGAAGTACCTACCTGCAATTTTTTTTATTTCAAAATAAGTAAATTTAAATAAGTATTTCCTAATTTTACTCCATATAAAATTTTCTAAAAAATTCATAAAAATTGAATAATTGCACAAAAATGACATTGATATATTCGAAAAGGTAGATTTTTAATTTTATGTATTTAAATTTTTTCAGATTAATTTCGTTCGAAGTTCCTGTGAGAGAAAGGGAAAATCTTGGCTAATTTTTTACAGTCTGAAGTGGTTGCCATCAATGTACGTCTGTTTAATTTGTTCGTCAAGTTTTAAATTTCTTGCTTCCGTTTCAAAGGTAGACTTACGCTTAATTTTAGGCATTGTTAAACCAATATTTTGAAACAAATGAAAACCTGACAAAAAGATGCTTATTAAAATACACCTAAAAATAGTAGTAGAATAATTCTTGGTTAACAATTTTAAAACTTTTGAATTTTTTTAATTAATAGTTAAAAGAAATAGTGTTCAAAAATGATATTGTTATCATTGAGTGATAAAATGTTGTCTTTTAAGAGGATATTAAAATATTTCTTCTAAGATTAGCTGTAACGAAGTACAGATGAAACAGGAAAACTTCGACTAACTTCTAATTAGTTAAATATTTAGTTAACTTTTGCATTTCAAAAAGGTGAGAGTATTCTTTCACTTGTCTTAATGAATAAATGTGCAAAGTTTGGTTGAAATCGGTGCAATCGTTTAGGAAGAAATGTGGGGCATGCATATAAACATAATGTCTTTTATTTATTGTAAGATTTGTTCTATGTAAAAAGAAAAGAAAACGACTGTGAAATAATTTAAGATTAAATCATAATAAATGCCAAAAATCTCATGTGATAATTAACATAAAATACAATTTCGATGCAGTTTTTAAGTTTATTTCACGTTTCTGAGATTTACAAAATTAAGTTCTAATGAAAGCAAATATAATCAAATGAAAGTATGTCTGACAATGTATCAAAGTTAATGCAAATACTTTTTCT
Source organism: Argiope bruennichi (assembly GCF_947563725.1). Taxonomy (NCBI): domain Eukaryota; kingdom Metazoa; phylum Arthropoda; class Arachnida; order Araneae; family Araneidae; genus Argiope; species Argiope bruennichi. The sequence goes on from NC_079154.1 coordinate 68,720,524, forward strand.
TCATAAAACGGGGATGCTGTTCCTCCAAGTTCAATTTTAAAAAGTATACGAATATTTCAAATAAGTATTAGTTAGAATTTGTACAATTTCACAGGAACTTAAGGAAATAAGGTTTTATAACTTTTTTTCATTTTAATCTCTCATGTTTTGTATTTTTCGTCATTACTAAGATCACATTCTCATATCTCCATGGATATGCCTCTGGAGATGTGAGCCTGGAGTTGGGAACCTACATTAGACCATAAATCTGAAATTTCCAACTCTGTGTTGCAGTAGGATGCCGATTTGTCTCGAATGGAAACGCATTGTCCTGACATTCGAATAAAAAATAGTTGGCATTCATATTAAACTGCAGGTGCAATATGTGATTATCTAATTATTCGAATTTCATTTATATCATATGTCCACATTTATATAAAATTGTAGGTAAATCTTATTCAAATAAAAAAAATGAACATGAACTTTGAAAACATGTCATTTCAGTAGACGTGCCGTTAAAAGGTTTGTATAAGAATGATCTAAAATAAATTCATTAAAACATTTAAAAATCATAATATGTTGTTGTTGCTAATCTCCATGGTCTGACTACGTCAGACCAAATCCAAAAATCCGTTGACAAGAAGAAAGTCAAAAACGAGGAAGGGAGAAGAATAAATTTCTCCCCAATTAAATCCTAAACAGTCCAGAATATGTTCAGCAGAGGCCTGATGCTGGCAGCATTTCGGGCAAAGAGGGTAAAATTTTTCACCCTGAGAAAAGAAAAGACATTTAAGGTGGCCACTGACAAGGCGCGACAGGCAAGTGCTGGTTTTTCTATCACAAGGAAGATTTAAGGACTGCCCCGGATTATTGGCTCTATACCAATCATGAGTAGGGGGAACCATCCAATTCTTCTTATTTAGGAATTTCGCCTGAGAGAACAGTTCTAAGTGTGTGAGCTCAGCAGAAGATGAAGTCGCTAGGCTGCTTCCTTTCTTTGCAAGCCTGTCTGCTATTTCGTTACCAAGTAGATCCACGTGAGATGGGATCCACTGGAAATGAATGTCATGTTGAAGTGAAATCAGCTTCAACTACTGAAGAATAGACAAACTTGCTTTATCTCCAACATAGGTCCAATTGTTAAGGTGTTCCATTGAGCTGCGGCTATCAGTAAGAATCCAAAGGTTCTTATAATTATTTTCGTGTAAAAGTTTCTTCATCCCTCATCGATTGCTAAAAGTGCGCTTCTAAAAACGGAACAGAAGTCTGGATTTCTTTGACATAGAGAAAAACTAGACTGAGGAGTTACAATATAGATGCCACTACCTGCAGAATTGTCGATTTTGCTGCCGTCAGTATACAATTTAATGTCACATTTAGGGATTTCATTAATGACTTCCAAGGTCATATGCTGTCCTCCCAAGTCCTGCAGATTGCCTCATCGTGGCGGGAGGGTGTCCCTGGGCGGAATGGGTGAAGTACGTCGGGAGCTTGCTCCTGGTAGGGTCACCCAAGGCGTGAAGGTCATTCCACTATGCCCAGCTAAAATCTGCAGGCGAAGGAGCTAAGACCTCCTGGTGCTCCAGTCTTTTGACTCACAGAAGCTGCACTTCCCTCCCCATGAATCGGTTGACAAATGATCATAATATGTAAAGTATCTATCTATCTTTCTTTCTTCTTTAAAGATAACAGCTTGCTTAAATTCATGCAGGAATTATGTGACGGCAAATATTCATATGTTGTAATTTCTTGAACTTAGAAGACTAAAGCCGCACCTTACTAAACTTTTTAAAATCTAAAATTTGAATGTAAATGAGAGAAGTCACACGGTTTAACATAAGAAAAATTTAATGGACGATCCTGAATGAAGTTGAGAGAAGCTATGTTCCAATAGCATAGTCTCGACTATAAAGTGGGTTAAAAATTCAATTTCCGTTTTGTCAATGAAACACCGTATGTATAGTTTTTGTATTGAAAATTTAGTTTAGTAATATTAATATCCTGTTTTCAAGCAGCATCAATACCATTTTGGAACAGAATTCATAATTTTGTGTCATGGTCAAGAGACCCTTAGGCGGCAATCTTCTACTGGCTTCTTAGCCATACTAGTTGAAGAACTCAACTTCAGAATTAGCTGTGCAAGATCCAACATGCAACGAATCGTCCGAAACCTTCATGCCGCATTATCGTGAGGAAGAAAATTTAAAAATTGGGCATTTTAAATCTCATTAAAATTTATTCACATTGGTATAGATGGAAGTTTAAAAAGTAAATTGCCAATTCAAGTATTGCCCTTGTTGTCTAGAATCAATATTATGAAGCTTAGCATATTAACAGAATTTTTTTAAAGAAGGGAACTCATATTTAATCAGCAAAGTTATATCGGAAGAAATGAAGAAAGCAATGAATACATTTTATATCAAATCTACTTAACTGCCATAAAGAAAATCTCGTAGATGAAATCTTTAAAACGGATCTCTCTCTTCCAGAAGTTCTCTTGTAAATCCAAAATTTTGTCTATGATAAATTCTCGACATCCATTCGTTTACTATTCTTTTAATTCTTTGAAACAACATTTATAAATCCAGAAATCTGACAAGCCTTACAAAACGATGAGCTTGTGAAATATATTACCCATCAAAACTTTTAATATCATAAATTTGAAAAGCTAGTTGAAATGCAACAAAATTATGTATGCTATATTCAATGCTTCGAAAAAATTATATTAGGATATAAAATAACCAGAATAAATTTAGCCTGGCTTTCTCACTAGAATAAAGTTAATATCCTTAACATTAATTTCTAATTGAAAATGAAATGTAAAAAATTTCCATACCTACTTTTAATAAAGAAACTCAAAATGTTGTCCTGTTGTTTTGAATTTCCAAATATTTTTCTTATATAGTTGATTTTCTTTATTTAGTTGATTTTCAATATGAGCCTTCTGATCTGCTCTAAAAGTAACTCTTCAGATTCAGATATAGAAGCACACTTCTAGTTTAAAGAAGAAAAAATAAGTAAAAAAAAAAATTATCTCGATAACTTGTTCTTTTTCTGGTTTCAACAATCTAATCGCCCAGAAGATGCAACGGTTTCTTGACAAATAATGCGTTCTAATATCGTTTAAATTTAATCAAAGTACCGATGAGGGATTCTCTTATCTGCAATCGGTTATTTCTGTTTATTCATAAGCCAAGATATGAGTTTCCCCAGACGGAAATAGAAAAACACATCTCTAGCAAAGAGTTATTCAATAAATCTGTATGCTCTCGAATTTTCTTGCACTTTAAATAATTTGGATATAAGAATTATTTATTTTGAAACTTACTGCTTTTGGCCTTGGCTCTTCTACCAAAAGCACTGATTATGATTAATTTATGCATAATTTAATGTTCCTTATTCTCTCAAATAATTATTTTTAAGCACCAAGTTTGATAGCATTATAGGTTTTATTTGATCAGTTAAACTGTGTACGAATTTTTTTTTTATGGAGTCCAGTTTGCTTATATCGTAATGCCATTAAAAACGTAATCATCCGGGTATTCCATTTTTTTTAAAATTCCATATAGCTTTCGATACATTGCAACTTCATATTCCGATTTGTGATGATAATCAAATCTGTTTATTTCAGCTTCCAACATTGAAAGAAAGTCACACGATAAAATATTGGGTGAAACAATTAAAATGATTTAAATTTCTTTCAACAAAGAAATACAATGCTAAAAATTATTAAAAATAAAATATTTTTGAAAATTTCTGCAGAAACGTACTTGGCAACTAAATTGATATCATTAAAAAGACACTGATCAAATTTTAAAATAGTATAACATTTAGTTCTGCAATAATTTATTTTTTGAAGTTATAACGGGAAAATGCCAACATCTCGCTTAGTTAATAAAATTAAAATTTCAAAAAAAAATCACTACGAAGTGCATATTCTCACCTTTTAAAGTATATTTGTGTGACATTTGGTTATTCCATGTCAATACCTGTAAAGTCAGACTTGTAAAGTGAGAAAAAAGATACATTCAAAGTCATATAATATTTTCCTTTATTATTATTAGTAGTATCACATAATATTCTCCTTTATTATTAAAGTCACATAATAAAAGTCACATTTATAAAAGTCACATAATATTCTCCTTTATTATTAGTAGTAGTAAAAGAGATATTGAGGACCAGTTATAGGGTCAATTCATGCTCATATAACGTAAATCACGTGATAATGAAAATTACATCAAGCAATTTTCACTTTAAAAATCCATTTTGTATCTTTCAAGAGGAAAAAAGATGTGACACCATAGTACAGTGTAAGACAATGTACAGTTAGATACAGATGATATGCGTATGTAGCTAGGACGTCATTTGAATTGGCTTCATTAATCTAATTGTTTTCTTTCTAAAATATCGGTTTAATCTGTAAACTTAATATTTAATTTAGAAGATATAAAAAGTATTTGCAACCTACTTGCTGATTTTGAGTGTTTCTCAGATGACTTCAGTGAAAATTCCAGTTAGAATTCCATCTTCCAGATATTTCCGTCATATATACAGCACGATTACAGATTTAAGTTGCAACTGAATAGTAGAATAGGGGTTTGAACGCTGGACTTCTTTATCTAGAAAATGGACATATTGCCTGCCCAGAGCTGCCTCGTTTCTATTGTTTGGTAATTTGTCCAGTGGCCTAGTGAAGATATGCGACTAATAATATGATTTTTTCGTCCTCTAGTCCTGATCAATCACTTTGCAAGTGTAAATCTGTTTTTTCGTCTTTTGAACTGACTTTTAAAAAAAATGTGACATAAATGCACTAAAGTTTTGCTTGTATAGTGTTCCCTACGACTAGCGCCAGGAGGGTTGTATCACTCATCCCCGATTCTTCATCGCTGCGCTGCTGAGTTTATTAAATTTTTTGTTTGAGTTTATTAAATTCCTGGAAAGTAATTTTCTCGGGATTTAGCAGGTTTCGATAAAACTTTGAATGAAATATATGTTATCATGTTTTCTTAGTTCAACGAAAATAAAATATGGACAAATTTTATCTATACCTTGGAATTTAGAGAACGACAGAATTTATGAGATATCTCTCGTTTGTCTGAATATACAGTACACTCCCAATTATCCGGCCTAATGTGGCGGAAGGGCAGGGCGGATAATAAAAAACCGGATAGGATGGAGTTCTATGAATTCATTTCTTTGCCCACCAATACCAGGAGACAGAGTTTTTATACCAAAACTTATTATAATCTGTGAGCATGGCAGTGCCCCTGCCAAGGCGAGCAAAAAACAAGCGGCACGGTCGTACCATCCTTTTCTCGAAGCAGCTTGACCCCCTATAACTTCGTTGTGGATAAAACTAGAAGCCTGAATTTTCAATATACAAGCAAGCATTATATAAACACGGTATATTTCAAATTTCATTACATTTGAACCAGTAGTTTAAGAATTATAACTAGTCAAAGTTTGTGAATTTTGTCACTGACTGACTGGCCGATCATCAAGACTCTAAGGCACTTCTAGCAGACATGGAAGCTCCAAATTTAGAATACAATTAGTGTTTAATGTATAAATCATGGAAAAACTAAAATATGCGTGTAATGATGGACGGATCGATAAATTTCTCGAAGTTTCGAGCATTATCCATTTTGTCGGCAAATTCGTCGCCAAGTTTGTCACCAAGCTCTGGGATCACTGGCTCGGCATCCGACTGCATCCAATACAGATTACTGTAAAACGGTCTTCCTTATGATGACACTATTCGTGCCGGGAAGCAAAATTACAGGTTTGTAACAATATCTAATTTCAAATAATTCAATTTGAAGCTGTGGAAGCTGCAAACGCAATGGGTGACTTTCAGAGAATCAATCTGGTAGAAGAAGAGCAAACTGATCTTCAAAGAATGATCGAAAAAATTAATTCCGATCAAAAAAGAGTCTTCGATATGATCACAAATAAAATGGACACAACTGATAACGCTGACGTTTTACGCTGTTTTGTGAGTGGAACTGGTGGCACTAGAAAGAACTTTTTAATAAAAACTCTGAAAGTTTGGGTTAAGACGTATTTAAACAAAAAAGTGGCAGTTAGTGCACTAACAGGAATAGCTGCATTCAATGTGAATGGATTGACTATACATAGACTATTGCATTTGCCTGTAGAACACAAGCAAACACCGAAGTACAAGCCAATTTCTGATGAAGTGCTCCAAGTTCTGTGATCAGATTTGAAAGAAGTAGTGTTGTTTATCATAGACGAAGTGTCGATGATATCCAATGTTACTCTAACATATATTCATTTACTCTTATCTGAAATATTCGACACAAGCGACGATCAGAATGGGTAGTTTGGAAAAAAACATCTTGTAGTTTTCGGTGATCTCTTACAGCTTCCGCCGGTAAGAGAAAAGTCACCTTTTGAAAAACTATCAACTGCTGAAACTAACACGTTGTTAGGTTCCCTCAGTATACCGAATCTGTGGATTTAACTGTTCATATACGATGAACTTACAATTAATATGCGACAGCTCAATGATTCTGACTTTGTTGAAATGCTAAATAGTATAAGATTAGGTGTGACTACACAAAAAAAACCGTGACTTATTCTCGACTAGATTATAACTCTCGAATCCAATTCAAATGAAAACAGATTAATTGAAATAATTGAACACCTCTCGAAACTTCCTGATGATATCGTTTGCTTATTACCTACAAAAAACATGTCAACAAATACTGCAATGCTTAAATCTCTTCCACATCCCGAAATAAAACTGTAAAATACAGATGTAGATAGCATAGATTGCCCCAGATGCCTAACAAAAAGAGCTCGTGAATGCATAAAAAAATATGAAGACGATGCTTCTATGACTGCAGGCCCGGAAGAGAACATAATTATAAAAATAGGAGTAAAAGTCATGTTAAGGCGAAATATTGACGTGAGTCTTGGTTTAGTTAATGTGTCTATCGGTATAGTGCAAAGAGTAAAGGTTGATCCGAAAAATACAAAAATAATTAAGAAAATATACATTACATTTAATAAAGAACATGTTTACGAGCTTAGTCCGGTCAAAACTAAATTTGAAATTATTAATAAAGCTTAAGTTCATCGCGAACAGTTTCCCATATGTATAGCCTATGCTATAATTATACACAAAAGTCAGGGCCTAAGTCTAAATAATGCACTGATGGATATCGGTTCTGCAATATTCACATCCGGTCAACCTTACGTGGCACTTTCGAGAGTTACAAGTGTGGACGGCGTACATCTAATAAATATCGACTTTGGAAGTATTAAAGCACAGGAATCCTCAATTTATGAATACAACCGACTAAGAAGCATTTACCGTCCAGACGTTAAAAATTTTAACATCAAAGCTTACGAGAAAAACCCATAGAGACAGGCAGTGGGCTTTGAGAAAAACTGTAGCTGAAGCTCAAGAAGTAGTACCGGAAAAGAAAAAGAAGAAGACTACATACAAAAATAAGAAAAGAACTATCTACAAAAAGAAATGAGATGCCATCAAAAACATAATTTGTAAAAAAAACCAAGTCTCGCAACTCAGTTCTTCTATCGTAAAAAGTTGTGAGACCCATGTAATACCAAGTCGGTCAATTTATTCAGTCCCTACTTAAGGGTCCTTCTGCCTTAAGTTATTACGTAATTAGCTAACCTAACAACATCTTATAGTGACCATATCAATCTTAAAAATCTTTTATGGTTTAAATAAATAGATTGACTTGGCAATCGCACTAAACAATCAAATTTAATATAATATGTTAATGTAATCTAATTTAATGTAAAGATACATTGTGTTTTCATGCGATGGCCAAGTCAATCTATTTATTTAAACCATAAAAGATTTTTAAGATTGATATGGTCACTATAAGATGTTGTTAGGTTAGCTAATTACGTAATAAGACAGAAGGACCCTTAAGTAGGGACTGAATAAATTGACCGACTTGGTATTACATGAGTCTCACAACTTTTTACGATAGAAGAACTGAGTTGCGAGACTTGGTTTTTTTTTACAAGTTATGTTTTTGATGGCATAATACGTATTTTCTCACTTCTTCTTTCCATTTTTCCCAAACTACATAGAATGTGTACGCGGTGAATCATAGAAGCAGTTGCAGGTAACGTGTCCAGTTAAAATAAAAAGCCCTGTACTGGTAGTTTATTTATGTTTATATACTGCACTGCATGTTTTAAGAATTTATTAGATAAAGAATAAGTAGAAAGATTCAAACTGTACACATTTTAACATAAATTCTATAATCTTCATTGTGGTACACTTAAAAAAACATTAAGCATACCCCCAGAACAATGTACGAATCTGTATGTACTGTGCAGTTATAATCAGGAACAGTGGCAACGAATGAGGTTCGTTACATACTGATGAAACTGAACAACGAGCAAAATGCTGTTCTTTTCCAGCCATAATTCGTATTTCGCACACGACACGTAGGAGGATTGTAGTATACGTCCACTTTCAATGCCTTGTCAATGTTGCCAATGCAACGCCTTGCCTTCATCATTTAATTATAATAAAAGAAAACCAGACCGGATAGTGTGGAAGCCGGATAGTCGCGAACCTGATACTCGGTAGTGTATTGTATTCATTTCCTTTGAAGGTGAATAGAAGGTTTTTAAGTGAGTAACAGTAAAGCAAATATTTTACATTATAGTCTTTGACGAATTCGAAAATTATTTATTAAGTATGAGAAATTTACAATAGGCTCGAATCGTCGCTATATTTAATGCATAGTTAAGGTAGTATATGATGATTACCCTTTTTTTAAATCTTCCCATTATATCCTCTTTTGTTTACTAATAATTAGTTAAAGGTATTGCTGAAATTGTTGCAAAACATGCATGAAAATCAATGTCAGCACTATTATTTAGGTTGTAAAAAAGTTATGTTAAGTAATTTCGTTAAAACATTCCGTTTCATTTATTTCAAGACCATATAACTTGTAAAACAAGCAAACTTGAAAATGTTTTTGATCAATATTTTGCATCGAATACATTACCATATAACTACGTATAACAGCTTTTAAATAAATGTAAGTCATACCATTGAATCTCCGATCCGCCCGAAGGCACATGGATAATAAATACTGAATGACCGGACCGCCACAACAACAATATAAACATTTACATTTACATTAAAGTAATTCATTCATTTACATTTAAATAAATGTAAATGAAATCGTTTTTTTTTTGTTTCACCAATTAAAATTAAAGTTACATTTTACATTTCATTTTACATTTAAAGTTAGTTACATTTCCTCAATTAACAATAATTTACTATCACAAAAGAAATCTTTTGCGATGATATTTTTTCGTGACATTTTCTTCGAGTTTTACTAAGTAATTTCATCAATGAGGATATATATATATATATATATATACAATGCCTTCCAGCTTTTACAGTTTTCAAGATATTGACAGAATAGAGATATAAACAGCGGAAGAAGGAAAATCGCGGGAAGCCACTTACATAGATAAAAATTATTAGAAAAGGATAAGTAGGCATTTAAGTTTTTATAAGTTATATAATAATAAAATATAAGTTATTATATTATAAGTTTTAAATTAATTAAATAAATGTATTGAAACAAAAAAGAATCTAAACCATTTACATAAGATAAAGCATTATACTATCGTAATATTTTATAATTGATAGAGTCCGTATTTTTTATGATTTTCTTTATTTGGCAGTTAGACAAGAAACAACTCTTTATCTATCTGCCTGCAACCCTCCCCCTCGCAACCAAATGTCGGAATTGTTACAATTAATTAGAAATCCGCCATCGCCTCAAACTACTTGGTGTGATATAAACTGCGAGAACCATATAATTTCCTAAATGTAAGTGTCAGATCTTTAATGCGTTGTAAATAAAGAAAATCTGAAAGCATCGAGAAAAAATATTGTAAACGCCGAAAAACACTTATAGAGGAATTTAAAAGTATGATAATGCTGATATTTCTACAATTGGTTAATTTATATGCTAATGAAATTATAGCAGAATTTTTATTGATCCTACAATCCATAGTATGTAACAAAGAAAAAAAATATTAGTTGTTTTTCATTATCAGTTTGTAAATCTATAAATTATAGAGCATGTCATAATCCTGTACTACTATTTTAGCATACGAAATGTTCTAAAGTAGATATAATTTCTAATTTCGTTGTCTAAGGCAGATGGAATGGAAGACTGAGATAGTCTGGTTGGTAGGGCGTTGGATTCGCATCCCTTGGGTTGTGAGTTAGAGACGGCCGGCCGAAGACTCCCCATGTATGTAGTGGCTGGTGCACGTATAAATCTGTCGTGGTCACAAAGTCCTCTGAGGGTACTGGTTCAGAGGTGATCGTTCTCTGATTCAGGTCTAAATTACGATCGGTGGATGAGTGAATGAAATGCATGAAGGCCACGTGAGTAGCTAAGACGTACTCTTGGCCCTAGATGGCGCTACTGAAACAAGAAACGCTCTCTCTGCTTAAAAACGCTGATTTCGTAAGCGGGCTTGTCTATGACAAGTGCCATTAGAAACTAACACAGATGGAATGGAAGTATATAAGCAGATCTTTTAAATCAGGAATTTTAATAGAAAAATTCAAATACACATAAACATACGCTGTTTATTATAAAATTTTAAACAATCTTCAGCAGTAAATTTTAAAAATTGTCATTTATTATGACTTTTGAATTTATTATGACTTTGTAAGTCTTTGTATTTTTATAAAAAGTAAAATTTCAAAATTAAATAGGTGTATTCATCACGATTACATTTAATAACCAGAATCAATATATCCCGAAAATATTTACACTGGAAAAGAACATTCCCAAAAATCAGAATGTCCGTGATTCGACAAGAATGTAGTATTTGAATAAATTACTTCACACCCTTATTTACTCTTCTTTGAGATAAAATTGAAAAGAGTTTAAAAGACGGGAATTAGACGGAATGTTTGGTTGAAAATTATATCAAGGTTCAATTTACGTCAACCATGACAGAAAATGATGAAAGACAGAACGTACTTTTCTGGTTTCCATCATTCTGCCTGCAACAGGCAGATAAACATTACATGCATAAAATTCAATGATCAACGTTCAAAGGAATAAGCATAATTAAAGATAAAATATTAAAAACAGTATTATATATCGTATCATATAGTTTACTGAAAGATGAGTAATAATTGGAATATTAGATACATTAATCATGACACTTTAATTGCATTCAAGCAAGCAACAAAAAATTAATATTGATTCGTCCAAATTTGTTGAATATTAAATTAACAGCGAAAACATCTGAAACATCTGTAGCAAAATACTCAGATTGAAGAAGTGATCGTAGCTAAATTAATCAGATTTATCGTTGCTAAATGAATCCCCAGGCCTCATTACAGCCTGTTAGGAAATCAAATATATTAAATCTCCTGAACAGCACTAGAAACTTGATTGTATGCTTTTAGTTGATATAGAAGTAGTTTTATGAATAGTAAGTACCCTTCCCCAACTAAAATAATGTATTGAATTTCAAAGAATAGCAATTAAATAATAAACAAAATTGCTTTACAACTAATGATTCCATCTTTTTTTCATATGGTTCGAAAGTTTTTCCTTCAAATCGGAGTGTTTGAAGCCAGGGGTCATATTCTATGGTCATCGAATATCGTCTGTGTTAAAAAAAATATTTCTACATTCCATTTGATATTTTTCTTTTCGAATAAAATAATTTTTATTTAGTTATAATAAAAATTCGATTTTTCTTCTGTTGCCATTAGCATGTTTAATTTTTTGGAACAATGTACATAATTTTGCGATCGGAATTTAGACCAATATTTGGTTTATTTAATATTATATTTGTTTTATTATTTTTATTAAATATCCATTCCTTGTTTATTCAAAATATAATATTTAGGTTCATTAGCGTAGATTAGAAAATGCAGAAAAAAATCTAATTTTTCTTCTTTGCATTGGCCATACTCTGAATTTTCGACTGATTTCAGTGAAGGAATTCTTGATTTACATTTTATACGTCGTACATTTGAATTTTTTTTTTTCATTCTCAAAATTATCAATGAAATTATCTTGTATAATCTCAAAATTAAATAAATTTTGCAATGCATTATAGACATTAAGAGTAAATACTAACTTGGTTATGTTTTCTGATTTTTTTTAAAAAGTTTAAAATATATTTTAGAATGCAATTTTGTTTACCACTTTTTAAAAAATGGATCTAGATTCCACTTGCGATGTAAGCATGAATGTAAAAGAAGTGAAAACATCGCCAGATGTTATTTCAGTCAGAGATCTCAGTATCAGTGAGTAATTGTAACGTAAATATCCATTTTAATAATAGATTTAAAAGGTATATTTCCAATCTAATCACGTCTTTATAAAATTTTCTGAAAGACATATATTTCTAGCTGGAAAAATGATCAAAACGATATAAAAATACATTTTATGCTGTTTGAGTCAATAAATGTAATTTTGAAAAATTTCGAAATCTAAGTTTCTATATGGTGGCCCTATTATTTATATTTAGTAAAATATTCTTGACACCCAAAACATTTTAAACAAAAAAGTTAACTCTTCTGCGATTAAAACTGATTAATTATCAAACTGTCAATATCATTGTTCTAGACATTTGTAGATTGGTTTCAATATCAGCTTGATAAGATTCCAAACAACGGGCGACATTTATTCTGCCAGTCTGTTGATTAACTTCCAATAATATATGTCAAAGCTTTATACATAGGTCAATTTTAATCACAGAAGAATATTTTATTAAGAATATTTTACTTGACTAAATATTATGAGACTAATCTAATTATTTTATTTGCTACTTTGTAACTAATAGGTTGCAGGTCTGTATAAAAATGTAAGCTTCGTAATGTTTTCAATAGTCCTTAAACAATAAGAAATATAATTCTTCACGTCATTTAAAATATTTTCCTAAGAGGAAGTATGTCTCAACTTCTAACGGTTTAGAAATTTCTGTTGGACTACAATAAGAGTATAATTAATCCTGTATAATTAAATAATCCTGTATATTTAAAATTTCATAAATATGTATATTTAATTAAAAAAATTTTTTATAAAATACAAAGTGTCCATAAAAGAATGTCCGAATTATAAATTTTAGTAATATCAAATGTAATTTTTGTAGAGTATTTGTGCAAAGGCATAATTAAGAAGTAACTCGTGGAGTTTCATATATGTGCATGCGCGATTACTATTACTTCATTCTGCATGCGTAACAAAATAGCAACATCAATTTTCTCGCTTGCTGTGTCGCATGCATAAAATAAAAACTCGTGAGCGAAAAACATTTTGTGTTCTGAAATTTGCTATGAGTGAATATGCAATTTCAGTTTAGCATGCGCTTCGTTTAAACTTTAATTATGATCCTATAGGTAACAGAAAATGCTTCAAGTCCTATTGTTTCTAGAGTGTGGGAAGAATTCGACTTTAGGTTGGATCTGTTCTGTATAACTAAAGATGCACACATTGAACATTTGTGAAAAAAATTAAGTCTTAGTTTAATGCATGATTTTTTTGTAAATAATCTAATTAACCACTTAATAATATACCATAGAAACTGGGACATTCTTTTAAGGACACCCTGTATTAATATCTCACATTTTTTTTTCTTATTTATATGTTTATATGAGATCGTGAAATAATTTTGAAATTAATATGGGATCTCGAATGAAAAGATTAAATGGACTTTAATAAAGATGACAAAATTCAGAAAAATAAAAATAAAAAATTATTATAATTACATTTGATGAAGAACGAGCTCGTAAACAAGTTACTATTTAAACTATCTTCTATTTGATCGTGATTTCAGCTGATATAAGAAACCTTCAAAAGAATTTAAGAATTTATCACAACTTTAATAAATATAGTTTTAATAAACACATTTTTATAAATGTACTAAAATGTAGATCTTTTTAGAATTTCGTAATTTTCTACTTTTTAGTCTTTAGTTTCTACATAATTATATGAGAGTTCGAATTAAATTTTTCGAAAATTTATTGCCAGATAGTGGCACTTGTATTGAATCAAAACCTTATTAAATTAAAAATTAAAAGGGAATGAATTCTGAATATATCAAAACATTACATTTTTATCGCGAACTCATAAGTAAATAAAATTTGAAGACTCTAACGTATTGGAAAGTGAGGGAAAAATCGATGAGAAAATTTCATCTTTGCAGAAAGACCGTGATATTTTACTGGATTATCTGAATCTGGTAATTTATTTGGTGAAATATATAAAATTTGGTGCATGTAGACAGAGAAATATGCAGAAATAAGGCACTATTTTTAAGGGAAAATGAATTAATTTTTGCATGTGATTATCGATATGCAACTTAATCAAGAAGAAAGGGTAATTTTTCAACTCATCAACCAAGCAAACTAAACTTACCTCGGATTTTTTTTTTTTTTTTTTTTTGTAAAATTGTGGGGGGGGGGTCGGAGAAATTATTTATATACTATTCATATACCAATTACATTTGGATATTTTTCAATCTTACTTAGATATGAACTGGTCATTTAAATAAAAAAAAAATCATGAATGCACTTAGCTTAACATGTTATTCGAAACAATCTGCTATATTACAGTATTCATTTCACAGTTTATCTATCATTACATATATTTTTGAACTTACACTCAATTTTACCATGTGAAATGGCGTAATATGACATTGTAATCTTGAGAGCTGATAGAAAAAGGCTCTAATAGTAGGTTATAAAAAATGTGTTTTTTTTTCTATGTGTGTGTAAAATTGCATTTTTTTTTTCAGGAAAGGCATCTATATTGATAAATTTAAAAAACAAAACCTTATCTAAATATAAAATTTGATCCAAATCGTATATATATATATATATATATATATATATATATATATATATACAAGAATTGCTCGTTTAGTGATATAAGCTTACTTCTCATAACTGTATTTTACATTAGAAGATGTTTTATCACTTGAACAAAGATGCCGATATCTCCCGCCAAGAGTTCAATGATTGAAAAGGCTTCAAAGAGAACTATTGAACATTAAAAACTTTCAGGAAAAAAAGAGAAAGAGAGAGAGAGAAGTACGAATGGGTGATTTTAAACAACGACAAGTGCAGCGATACAACTAAAATGGGGACACAAAATGACTAATGAGTAAAATACTAGCAACACCAAGGGCATGATCTAGATATCGTACCTAAAGAAGATCAAAATTACCTTATATGTGAAGCAAATCAATAATGATTTGCAGCGAACCATCGTGGGAAATGTCAAGTGCTGCATGCTGTTATTCAAACATGCAGTCGTATTGAATCGCATTCGTAACGAAAAATAAAATGTTTTCATGTATCATTAAGACTTTGTTATTATTTTTTGTTGAAATCTGAGCTGCATGCACATCGAATTTTGTTACCACCCTCCGTCAGATTATTCTCAGGAAACTTCAATGTAAATCTTTTTTAATTAAATTATATCCTTTTATAATTACTAAATAGATGGAATTATTTTATCATACTAATGATTTTTAAGTAAATGGAAGTATCGTCAAAGGAAAGCATGCATAAATTATGAATTTTGTAAATATTATTTGCGAAAACGAAAAGTATATATATAAATGAGTATATACATTGCAGTTTATGAAAAAAAAATGATATATAAAGTATTTTACCTTAAAAATCTTTCTAATTTCCTAAATGCAAACATCTTTCAATATATATTTTTTAAATATTTAAACGAAACACATCAATCCACCAAAGAATTACATATCATGCTAGAAATTCCTCACTTTAAAAATGTTTTAATTACATACAACTTGAAATATATTTATTTCACCGAATTTGTAAACAGTTTCTTTTTCTCTTTGAAAATAAAAGAAAAAAATTAAAAAAAGATTGCATCAGAGCTTTTTAAACTTAATAATTGGATCAATGATATCACTATTAATCAACGAACAAAATTAAAATAATACAGAAAAATTTCTTATGGGTTATTTTTGTTTTAGACCTAACAACATTTGTTAAAAATAATTAAGAAAGGGCTATTTAAATGTCAGTGAATATCTTATAATCTTTTTAAATAATAGTTATTGACTCGCTTTTCAATGATATCTCATTCTCTGATTTACTTTAAAATTCCAGGAGGCAGTAAAATTTTTCTGACGGAAAAGAAATGAAAAATGATTCTCTTTCTCTCTCTGTATATATATCACGTTTTCTATTTTACTTGTCAGATTTCAAACTGCATTTCATACACATGCACCTGACTATTTTCTTAAACAAAATTCTATCTAAAATCGTTTTCAGAATTATTTGACTAAGTACATCCCACCTCACTCTTAGCATGATACATGGAAAAAGAAAATTTTCTTCTCTTTTCGGGGAAAAAAAAAAATTACTTTTATTCTTCGTGCTTAATCCAAAGGCGAAATTTTCAGATTTTTTTTTTTTTTCTAAAATGTCGAATATATATAATCAAGCTAAGAAAAAGGAACAAAAATGTTAATAGATATTATGTTAATTAAAATTAAAAATTAATTTAAGCAATTGACTATCTCTACTAGTAATGAAGGTGTGTGTGTGTGTGTGTGTTGGTGCTCTACGGGAGCTACCACATGTTTCGTAAAAAGAGAATATGCACCTCGGAACAATTTTTGAAAATTTATTTAGAAATTTAATTAATTAAAAATTTTAACTTTTTTTCTATAATTCCAAAAAGTATTATTAATAAAATTAATTTTTATATTATTTAAAATTTAAAGAATTGCTTTTTAACGATATCAATTTATTTGTTTTGCAAAACATTCTTAAATTTTATAAATTTTTGAAAAACTATTTTTAAAATAATTTTTAATAATATGATTTCATTTTTGAACTGGCTTTCAAAACGGTTTTCATAGTTCCGTCAAGTATTTAATCACGCGATTTTCTTCCATTGTTTTCAGCTAACGAAGAAGTATTCTGTTTTTTATACTCTTACGTGTATATTACAAGAGAAATAAGAAAGCAGATGAATCGAATAGTTTCCCTTTTAATAGCATACTTGTGTCATATCATGACTTTATTATGATGGTCCATATACACAATGAACAGAACAGTTACGAGGCTATTGAAATAACATGGTTTTAATGTCTACTGCAATTTAATGCTTAAAAATTTTTTCCTCTAGTAGTCATGGACATTAAATTATGCCTAAGAGATTTAATTGGAAATAAACCAGAGGTAGGCAGACTTTTCCAGTGTACGGATTACTTCTAATTTTTCCAAGGTGTTGCGGCGAGGTGAGGTTTCCAGTGGCGTTGTTGTGGTGAGTTGGTAAAAAGGGTCTACAATATTTATTACAACTTAATAACAAATATGGAATATGTATTTACCTACATAACTACAAGCATAATAATAATAGCAAGATACAAACATAATAATAGTAGCCACAGATATAATAATATCACATGTCGCATTTAATATCAAACAATTCAACATATTAAAAGTAAAGCATTTTAATCTAAAGTTAGTTCTCGTAGTTATAGTTAATAGAACACATAATCTGCATACTGACCGCCAATCTTATATCTCGTTATATAATTACTAACTGCTAATATTGCACTGGATTCTAATTGGTTGTCTGTGAGACGGGAACGATACGTTGTTTTAATTATATTCATCGTTGAAAACGTAGATTCACACAGATAGAGCCAAAGAAAGATGTTAAATGATATAGAAATCTTTTTAAATTAAGATACTTTACTTTGTCCAATAGATTCCAAAAGTTATTCTTAGGTTCTGAACTAGGTACTTTAAAAATTATATCATTTTGAAGGAGGAAAACTTCGATTTCTTCAAGAGCTAAAGAGAATATATAATTTATATTTTCAGTTATTTCTTTCACATCAACAATGCCAAATGGGTAACACATGAATGTAACAACTGGTTTCTTTTGGTACGCGCGTCTTAGGTCTTAGACAGCGAGGTATTAGGCGGTCATCCTAAAATGTCGTGGTAGTCCACCGGTCGGTCTCGATCGACTAATTTAAACCTCTGAAATAAACAGTACTCCTGACAAGCCAGCAGATTGCCAAAAGCGGATTGTATTTTATTAGGGTTTGTCGGTTTTCAAACCCGATTTTTTAAAGTAAATTTGTCACATTTGAAAACCAGTTTTTAAATTAAGAAAACCGGTTTTCCGGAACGCCTGGATATTCCTCGTCTTTAAAAAATTGAATTTTATTGGTTGAGACCGATTCGTCTAGCAGCTGAAGGCGTATGGCGATGAGATGCCAATTTATTAACAAATGAAGGCAAATTTGAATTTCTGTTATTTGAACTAAAAAATTTAAACACTGAAATAATTTTGAAATTATTATATGCTTTAGAAGAACGAATTCAAGAAAGAAGACAAGTAGAATTACCAACTCTTTTACTGTATTTGCAAAATCCACAAAACATTTCTAGTTCAGCGAAGAAATCTAGTGTACTTTCTTTAGCTCCAAAAACCGAAATTATTAAGTTATCTGAAAAGATATTGTCTTGAATATTTCCAATTTCTTATGTGGAAATCGATTATGATGAAGAGCAAACCGAAGAAACTACATCAGAGTAATGCTTTTTTAAAAGAAGTCATAGAAAAATCAATTCATAAGTTTCTTGAAGACCCCGAAGAAAAACTTACAAATCCTAAAACACTGTAAGCTGAATTTTCATTATTTGTGGCAACGGATAAAAGAAAAAAAACTTAGATTTGTTATTTGATGCCCTGAAAACTATAAAACCAAGTTCAATAGCTAGTGAACGAGTATTTTCAATTGCAAGAAATATTATGTCCAAAATAAGAACAAGACTGAGACACCGTTCAGTGAATATTTTATGTTTTTTTAAAATCCTATTTTCTTAGGAGAAATTAAAATGAGTGAAAATAATATAAATATTATTTGAAATTTTTGTTTGAGTTTTCGTTATTTTGTGCAAGTAATATGTATATGTAATCCTTAATTTTTTTTATATATTTTGATTTTGATATTGATTTCGTTTGTTATTTTATATAAATTAAATAAAATATTTTTCCCTTTCATTTTTTTTTTTTGACAAAAATTCGAAAACCGGCTAAAACCGGTTTTTTGAAAATATTGAATTCGAAAATCGGTTTTTCAAAAAGTCGGTTTTTGCATAATCCCTATATTCTATAAAGTTAATTCAATAAACTAAATTAAATTTAAGTAGTTAACTAAATCTAAAATTAATTAAATATAAGATAATTAAATTAAACACTATTTTAATGGTTAAATGTTTCATGACTTTTTTAACGAATTAAATATTTATCATCCTATTGTTAATGAAAATAAAAATTCCTTTGCAAATATTTCGACAGATATTTTTACAGAAACCGTAACAAACAGTATCTTTCATCGAACTTTGGACACTCAGTATCGAATCCACGAGATGAAAAAAGCGTGTTTTATGAAACTGAAATTTTTTGATACAAACAAGATGGAACGATGAAATGCCTGATAAAAACTTGTTACATCATGTTATCTTTCTTTGATATGGTTGAAATCACAGATGAAAGCAAAAGCTGATCCATATTTGTGAAGGATTTCATTTAAAAAACAAGAACTAAATTTATCAGTTCAATCATACACCAAATCTGTTTGGTATTTTTTTAATCATTTCTAAAATTATCAACTTTACGAATGAAATACTCAACAATAAAAATAATTTTCAACTTTTTTATTATATTTCACATTTATTTGTTTCTTCATGGCAGTTTAAATTTACAAAATTACTCCTAATTATATTTCTTTCATAATGTTTTAATTTCTTTCTGTTTTATGGTATCCGATTAGGTTGTGAAGATGCTTTTTCCAAAAAAATTTGAAATTTATTTTATAATCTGAAAATAAAGTCTAAACTTCGTAGATTCTAAAACAGACTGTGTTTTTAATATACATAAAATAGAACTATAAATACAGTGGTTTCAATAATACACAAAAAAATAAAGATGAAATCAGACACTGTGACATTTTAAACCGGAAATGTGTGATTTATTTTATTTTTACCATTATATTCTCCAAAATAATATTTGATACGCTTATATTAACCCTCTGTTTACTCAGCGGTAGTTTGCTTATTTCTGGCATTTCTGTTAAAAAAAAAGCGTGAAAATGCATTTTCCGAAGAATGAATGCTTCATTGTGATTGGACATGATATCTAAAAAAAAACATCCAATAAAATTTCATGAAATTTAGTATGCATGCATTTAAAACCTTTGAGGGTGTGATAGACCGCAGATTTTAATATAACTTCATAGACATGTTACAGATACTTCCAATTCAAAACATAGACGAATTTTGACAAAAAATCATTAACGAACAACTTCAAATGCTGATAAAATTTTTATTTATTAAAATAATTTTTATCTTGTGGTTTGTTATATTTTAGGTAGTTTGAGCTGTATGTAGGTGAAATAAAAATTAAATATTTCCATTATTTTTTTAACTTACTTTATTTTCCTATCATTGAAAATTTTGCTAAAATGTCAGTAAATAGCTTTTTTTTTTTTTTTTTTTTTTTGAAAAACTAAAGGCAATAAGTGCATTTTTCCTCTAATAGTGATCTTTCAAGTCTGTTTTAGCTATTTGGTTCTATTAAAAAATATTTATGTATCATTTTTTAAAATAGGTCTCTGAACTTAGTCTGATACCTTAAATTAACTTAGAAAGAAATAATGAGTATTGACGGTTAAACGTATGATTTCACGACTGAACGGCCGCAGATCTGTGACACGATTCCAACAAAAATCCACGTAGTATGTGATCTTGGTGTGTACCCTTACAGGGCGAGCAAATAGACTTAGATGTGAAGTGAAAGTTTGAGGGGTGGAGTGAATACTAAAGTGGTGCATTCCTCATATAACAGTGATTCAAAATAAAGAAATGCATCCCCAAACTTGTCCTTGTTTATTTTCAAAACGTAACAATAATAATAAATTTTATAAAATCATGTATAGAAATTTGATAACTTAAATGCAATAATTTATGCAAAAAAATTTCTATAATATAAATGAAATATAATCAATTTTTAGAGCTAATATAAATCTTTTTACTGATAGAATTAAATATATTTGGTGAAAGTAATTAATAGAAATGGCCCTATGATTTTTAACAGAAAATGTAGCAATGAAGAAACATACGTCAAAAACAAACAGTTTTAAGGTTTTAACTTTTGAACTCTTTTTTTTTTTTGTCTTAAATAGCATAATATCATCTTTTGAATGTATTAATATTTAAAATAAAAATTTCAAAAATTTAAATAAACAATATTTTTAATTTTAATATTTGAAACATCATTTTAAAGAAAAACTGCATGAAAAATATAATAAAATCTTATATTAATTACAATGACCATCTGGTAAAACCATTATTTTGTATCCAAAATTAAAATAAGCATCTGTTGTTGATGTGTTTTTTTTCAGTATCGATTTTTCTCTAGAATTTCCTTTTCATCAAGAGCTTAATACTTATTAAAAAATGAAATAGGGCAAGTCAACCAGATAAAACTTACTTTTTAATTTGAAACTTATTAATTCTGTGTAAATTAAATAAAAAAACTTATACATCATTCCTTTTCTTTAGCTTCAAAAATGCAAATAATAGAATTATTAATATTATCTGGGAGTATTAAACTGTCATTACCAAAAAAATATATATATAAAAAAAAATTGATAGTGCCACTGACAGCCATAAAAAAATAAATTGTTTTCTCCAGACTTTAGCATGATTTGAATTTATTTGTTGAATGAATGAAATCATGTCTCCTTTCAATTTCAAAATTAATAACAAGGCCAAAATAACGGTAGATACTAAAAAAATAATATATTGTTGCTAAAAAATTTAACAAAGGCTGTCTACTTTAACTGAAATAAAAATTCACAAAAATTTTCGCTTTTTTTTTATTGCAGAAAAAAAATCAGTCAAAAAAAAGTTAGTAAAAAATAACAACAGCAGGGGAAAAAACACTGCTGTTATTGCAAATCAAATCCACATTTAATTACAGAAACAATAATAATGCCGAAAAATAAGAGTTATCTAAAAATCACACCCTTAATACAATACATGTTTGTGTATTTTAATTGGGGTGAAACCAAACTACTTTTATATTATCAAATAACATAATAATAACAATATCAAGAAAGACGACAAATGACCAAAAATAACAACTGTTGATTCAAAATTTTCATTAAATGTGTTTTATTAATTTGTTTTTATTAATGTTTTCAATGAAATGTTTTTATTAATGTTTTCAATGAAATGTTTTTATAAATGTTTTCAAATAAAATGGTATTATTTTTTTTTTCCAATTATTTCAAAATTTTAAAAACTGGTGAAAAATATCAAACTATAACCCGGATTTGTATTTATTTAATCAAGTGAAATCAAATTCCTTTTATTATAGCAAAAAATACAAATAAATTAAAGAAACTTTTAAGTAGCTATAGGAACTACACTATTTTCTTAGACCTTCACAGATTCACTAACCTAAAGAAACGTCGTTAAATTACGCAACTAATTGGCTGAATTACGAACTTATTCGCCTTGTTTCATAAGAACTCTGTGATAAACATTGAGCCACGTGATTTAAATATACGAACCTATCTGGAAAGGTCGAAAAACTGAAGCATTTTTCGCGCATGCGCAGCCACTCGCTTGGTTTCGGTTTTTCCCCCCATCTGAACCAGAACTGACATTCAAACTTCAGTTCGGAAAGATTGAGTGGTATAAAGAGACGCTTCAAGCTGGTAACTTTTATGTGTGATGTGAATACAGTGAAAGTGCACCAGGGAATTTTAACTGTGTTTTGAGACACCCTGACTTAAATAGGGTAAGTTCATTTTTAATGCAGTGTTATAGATTTTCTAATGTATTCATTCCTTTATAAAACAAGAATGATTTATCATTTATGATGATTTAAAAGGCACCATTGAAATTGAAATAACTATTTCCTAATTTAGATTATTTCCTAGGCTAATAAATGTTTGTTTAAAATTCATTCATAATTTTTTTTTATTTTTATAAGATGAATTATAACTATTATAAATGTTTTTCTTCTATTATAAAAATAAATATAAACACTTTAACTTTTACTTTTTTTGTGTGAAATAATTTGTGCTTGCAGAAAAATTGAATTTTTAAGTAATATTAGTATTATGATATTTAATTTGCTTAAATTTTTAAAATTTAATGCAGATATTTCCTTCGTAACACTGTAAATTCGTCTTTACTTTAAAATAATACTATATAAGAAAATATGGCATTGACTTAATTTTGTTTCATTCATCATAAAATCTCATACAAGATATTTGATTTAATGTTTACTGTTTTAGGAAAATATAAACATCTTAAAAATTTTAATCGCTTTAAGGTATATATAACAAAAAATATTCAATAAATCTGAACTGTAACGAATATAAACAATTTTCCTCGGGATCCCATTCTTATTGAATACAAATTTATTGATTAAATTATTTATTTTTGTCATAAAAAATTTCATTTAGTAAGGTTTATTGTCCTCTTATTTTTGCATTGAAATTTTATCACTAAATTTTATTAGTAATAAAAAACATTATATGATTACATAAAATTGTTTGACATTAAAAATGCTGCGAGATTCTAATTATAAGCAAGTGAAGTATTAATAAAATTTGTTTTTTTATTTGAGTTGTTAATAACTTTTTATTTTATTCAAACTCAAAAATATTCTATAAAGGATTAAAAAAGTTTTTAATTATATGCGATATTCGCCTTTAAATTTTTTTTACGTATAGATATATTTACTATTCGTCTCAAAGATATATCTTAAATATTGTTAGTTCTCTAAATTAAATTGTTAAATTTCAATCTAATTAAAAAATTAAATCCAGAAAAGTTTTTTTAACTTGAGAAATTTACCTGTTTTTTCAATGTTTTCAAGAAATTTCTTCTCCAATACTGTAGTTTCCTCTCGTTGCTAGCTGAGTCTTATCTTATTTCAAATAACCTTGACCGCAGCCTTACAGCGACAAATCCATTTTAATAAAAACACCACTTCATTTCGTTATCATTTCCATTTCCCCCGGAAATAGTAGTTCGAACAGAAACTGTTCTATATTTTTGTAACAAGATTCTGTACTATTATATAGTTCTTAAATAAGTTTTAATAAGTTTAAATTTCATTTAATGTGACAAAATGCATCGATCATTGTGTTATTCATATCTATAAATTATCGTTTTAAATTTATTTTGTATAGTTTTCCCTTATTTTGTCATTTTACATTCTGATAACTTTCTTCTAAATAGGAAATAAAAATTTATTTCTATTTTATGAAATACTTTTAGATTAAAGATTTTCTTAAAAGATAGCAATGCAAAAGAAAGTTTTTTTTTCATAATTTTACATATCAACAAATATAGAATCCCGTTCTTCCATTTGAAAGATAGAGATAAGAATAGTTAAAAAGACCGGAGAAAAAAATTAAAATGCTTCTTATTCTAAATTAGTCTCAAAAGAGAGTTTAAAAAATAGTGCTAATTTGATCTTGTTGATTTTATTTTTCGATAACATTAAAATATTTAAAGATAATATTTAAATATATTTCAATATTTAGTATGAAGTAATAAATATTTAGAATTCTATTTATAATAATTGTAAAAAAATGTATTTGGTGCCCCTAAGTAATGAAAAACTTATTCTTTCCTTCACATTACGCATCTATATATTTAAATGTATAGGCATGTATATCATATACGATTACAAAGAAATTTTATTTAAAGAACTTATTTTCTTTTTTAACTAAAAGGACATCTTAACTACAAGTAAAAGAGGGAGGGGGGGGGGAGAGATTTAGCAGTATTCGTTGCCTTACATTTTAAGTATTCATAATTTATTAACTGAATAAATTTATAATCATAGTTATATAATACTGAAAACTAATATTGATTATGAAGAGGGGATTTCGACAATCAATGAAAGTTTCGTCCGGTAGTTAAGTTGTGTTCTGCATGATATTATTGTAGCGCACTTAAACGATTGCTTAGTGCATGACATTATTGTGGTGTAATAGTAATGTATATTCTTAATATGTATGCTATGTAATATATATATGTTTGTCTATGTGTATTATGTGTGGATATTGTTCAGTAATTTTTAAGAAACACGGCCATTTGATTTCGAAATTGATTTATAAAATAATCGGGGGAGAAAGCGTCTTACAAAAATAATTTAGAATTAAAAAATATTGCGCTTGAATTTTATTTGACGTCACAAATCTTCATATGCATTAACGTCATGAAAAATATTTGCAGAAAAATATTTAATTAAGTTAGAAATAAATATATCATTTTTATCGAAAATTAGGTATTACTCTTGATTGATTTAAATTGCATATAAAAATGACTGGAACCAGAGATAAAAAAATACAGATTATTCAATATTATAGTATGTGAATTTTATCGCATCTTTTTAAAAATTCTTTTAAATTGAAAGTAGAAATAAAATTTGATCCTTCTGAATAAAATCATTAAGTTTTAATAGAAATAAATCAATGACATTTATCTTAGTCTAGTAGCTTTAAAAATTAATATAGTTTTTTTTTCTGTACTGGGATAATAGGAGTTAAATATGTAATAATAATTAAGGGGGAAAATTGAAATAAGAGATTTTATTGTAATTTAATGTGTTTAAATTCTAAATATTCCTCTGTTATAATTCATTTTACTAATTTTTTTATCCCTTTTTTTCATTTCAGATCCATAATGAGTACTAAGGACTCTGCCATGGAAACAGACAGTTTGTTAAACAAAGCTGACACTCCAGCTGCTCGTAAATACCAAGAGCTATTCAACGACTCAGACGATGACGATTCCTTTCCTGAAATCGAGTGTGACCTGTGCTCAAAATCCTTCTCCAACATCAAGGCGTATGAGCAGCACGTGAATAGCAAGAAACACCATCAAATGCTTTCAAAAAAGAAATTGATGAAAAAAATTGAACCTACTGAAGACGAGGAGGATGAGAACGTCGATCCGGAATCTACGGATGAACTGCAATGTGATGTCTGCGAGAAAACTTTCAGTGGTTACAAGCCGTTTGTTGCTCATATGAGAGGTGGTATCCATGCTAAGAATATGAAAAAGCAAAAATTAAAAGAATTTTTGAAAGATAAGCCAGAAGTTCTTGCAAAAAATGATGGAGAAGCAGAATCTGATGATGATGATTTGCTTCAAAAGCCATTTGCTCGCTGCTCAGTTTGCGAAAAAGTTTTCTACGATCCAGCTTCTTACCAGAAACACATGGTTGGATCGACACACAAAAAGAAAATGACACAGCAAAAAACTCTTGACAAACTAAAAAATGAATTACGAGACGATCCTCAAATTGAAGATGAAGAATTCTTCACCAAATGCGACATTTGCAACAAACAATTTAGTGGGCCAGTGCCTTACAAAATCCACTTGATGAGTGCTGTGCATGAAAACCAAATGAAACGAGTCCGAGCAATGGAGAAGTTGAAAGATTTCTTTCTGGAAGATTCTACAACCGGGAAGATGATCTGCAAAGAATGCAAAAAAATGTTCACGGATCCTTTTGCTTTCAAGCAACATTTGGATAACAACAGTCACGAAAAGCAGAAAGTCAAGGACAAAGTTTTAGAATTTGTGGCGGCTAATCCTGAAATCGTAGCAGTGAAATCGGTTGAGAATATTACATCTGAAGAAGATAGCGAAGAAAAAGCTGGTTACGAAAAAGGATACTACTTTCTGGTTTGTAAATTGTGCCATATGAGCTTTACAGGTCTCCAAAGTGCCACGGATCATGTGCAGAGTAAGAAGCATGTTAATGCTAGGGATGAGAAGAAGAAGATAAAACTGCTAAAAAAAAGAATGACGGAGAAAAAGAATGCCCAACAATCCGTGAACGACTCCGCTAAAAGTGCTATTGAGGCACCAAAAAGTGTGACAGCAATATCTGAAATGGATACTCTTGATACAGATGGTAATGAGGAATTTGAACTTGTGTAAATTTAGAGACATGCTTCTTTTGCTCATATTTTAATACATGTACCTTTTTAGACTTTTATTAATATATGAATTATTAGAGATTATTTAGATGTGCTTTTAAAATGTTTCTGTCATATATGCATTTGTTTCCGTTATTTTTTTTTTTTTTTTTCAATTTTGTCTAGTCTATATTTAGAGTACTTACTGAAAATCGACCAAAATGTCTTCAAATATTTTAATATTAAGTTAAATGAAATGTGTTCTTATGTCTTACTTATATACTTATGATATACTTTTTCAAATCATGTATTATGTAGCATATGGATATGATGGCTATAAATAAATTGAATTATATAAAACGATTATCCTGTTTAATTTTATATCATTATAATCTATTTTTAATTACATTTTCTTGATATAAGAAAAACTTTGGAATTGCTCTGAGTCATATTTCTTAAAAGTTTAATTGCAACTATTTTATATTAAAACTAAGAAAAAAGATCAAACTCATTTTTTATAAAATCATTTAGTGTATAGTAATTGAAACTTTTGGTTTTCTTCAATTGACACAGTAAGTGTTTGTTAATTGTGACAGTATTCATTCACTTTTTTACATTAATATAAAATAACTTAAATAAGTTAGCATGTTGGTCACCTGAAATATATTAAATTAAAGGAAGATCAAATATCTTTAATAGAAATACTTTATAACAGGAACTGAAAGTTATTATATGTTCACAGTATTTATTAATATTGCTTTAAATTAATGATAATTATTCATAAAAAGATGAAATATTTATTTTTTAAATTAATACCTTTGGTGATCATATTATGCGTAATATAAGTAATTGTAGATTCGTGAAGTATAAATTCAATCAAGTGAAAAGCAGTTCAACAAGCAACTTCGGTTGTAGGAAAAAGTAATTAACATTTCATGATGGAAAACTTCAAGAAATATTTAATACTAATCATAGACTATTAATAATACTCGTATAAGAAAGTTTTAACTAAAAATGAGATAAAAATCCACATATATATATATATTTATAATATCATTTGCTAATATAGTAATTTTTATTGTCAAATTAAAAAAAAAAAACAGCCATGTAAAAGTTAAGGCAGATAGAGACTAATCTTGACTAACATTGTAGGAAAACAATTTTATTCAGAATCAATCGTTTCAGATGACCAGCTAGTTCATCGGGAATATTACTTATAGCCGATTGTAACTAAATCGTTTATATATAACTTCATGTCTATTATTCCTTCAAATTGTTTAACATTAAAGCAGTGTTATTTAAATTGTCTTAAGTTATATGTATTGTATGCATAAACCTTCTGTTTATTGTATATATAATCCTTTTTAAAAGAGACCAGATTAATGAAATCATAATGATATTAAAAATATAAATATAAATATTCAATTCATCTATCTTTTATAAATTTTCCGATATTGCAACTTCACAGTTTTATTTGTCTAGTAAATAACACTTGATGTAAGAAAATCATGCGATTAAATATTTGATGAAACAAATAAAGCAGTTTGAATTTTAGGACAGCAATGAAATTTATTGTTGTAAATTCGGCAAAATAAATAAATAAATAGCTAAAATTTAGAAAAAATTTGCACGACTACCGAGGTATATATTTCTATTGTCTAGGTATATATGTGCCGAATTAGGAAACTTAAGTCAAATGATCTAGTCTATAGAGTGCCAACGCACGCACGCTCATCTTTATTTTTAATAGAAATGTTAAAAATTACAGAGCGTTGTTTCCATGCGCGAATACGATTCCAAAAAGTTTTTTAGATATGCAATTCAAGGTTTGTCTCCATATTTCCCTTATTTTATACTAGTTGCCTCAGCAAAATATTCTTAAACTTCAAATTTCGATATAAATAAAACTTATATCAGTTCAGAAACTTTATACCGTTCTGTTCATTGTACTAAGCATTGTCCTAATTTTCTGTCTATATTATTTAGCATATAATTATATTACAGGAAAGAGCAGCAATGTTAAAAAAGGAATACTTTAACACATTTTCAGTTTTCAAAATTAAACATTTTTCATGAATATAAGCAAAAAAGAAGAAAAAAAATAAGATTCCAAAATTTTTGAAAAAGTATGAATTAAAGTGAAACTTACTCAACATGAAAAGTCGAATCTTCATATGTTGATCATCAACAATGGAAAAAGGCCAGGTTAAAATATTAGTAGTAACACGGAAATGAATCGAGTTTCATTTCAATAATAAAATATGTTGTTGCGAAATACGTGTAAAGTATTTTAAGTAATGTTAATATTGAATGGATAATTTTTTGAATTTTAAGATTATGCAAAAATCAAATTTATGCTTTTTTATTTTCCTAAGCTATCGGCGAGATGCACCAAAATTTTGCTTAAATTTTTTTAAAAATCGCTCTGAAATTCAAAACGTTTTCATTGTTTCATCAAATACTTAATTTCCTTCCATTTTTGAGGAATAATAAAGAAGGATTTTGTTCAATATCTGTTTGGTTTACAAAAATAAATAAATAAAATAAAATAAAAATAAATAAGAGAAATTACAATATTGCGAAATTTAGAAGATAGATGAACTGCACATTTACATTTTTAATATCGTCTGTCATGTCCTGATACTGGTCTCCCTTAGAAAGATTCAAAGAACAGAACATATACAAGAGTATTAAACCAACACGGCTTTAATATCAGACCATTTAACGGAAAATATATTTAAACGATTTCACTGGAATTATATATAACTAACATCTCCGGTGAACTAAGCGGGTTTTCAGACCCATGATTCCAATAAATTGTATAACAATAAATCCGTGTTATTTTAGTTGTTTAACTTAAGTTCTGTTTACTGTGAACATGAAACTTTCAAGTAAAAACAGTCTCACAGAAATGATTTCAGTTGCTATATGTATATTCAATATCACTAATGTTTGAAATGGCGCATAGATTAATTTCAAGCATTTATAATATTAAGTCAAAAATTCTATATTATGCAAACATGGTTTTTATATATGTTTTATATGTATTAAGGAAAAGGAGAGTTTGGGGCCATTCCACTAAGCGTCTGGAAGAAGATATACCAATCAGAGCCTGGTGTTTTCCCAAGGGAGATTGCCCAGAAATAATGATGTTCAAAATTTCATTATACGTCATATTTTGTCACAGAATATTAATGTATTATTTGATTTAAAACAAGAGTGACAAGAATATTTTATTGAATATGATTCGTTGGTATAAAAGATTGCATAAATTTAAATTTCCTATTTTTTTTTTTTTTCTTCAGAAATGCAGATATAGAATGAAACAAAACAAAACATAATTATTTGTTATTTGAATTCTTCCAGAAATTTTTTAAAAAAATTATTTTTTGATAAATCAAGAGAAATTTTTATCGCACATTCCGTTGTGATATTGCATAAATTATAAAAGATAGTATGTAGTATAAATAAGACTTCAACGTTGAACGATTCTATTTTTTGTATTCATATTTTTAAAAAAACGTTAACTGAATTTTAATTATTTACGTCTCAAAATGATTTTCAAATTTTAGAGGAGACGACTGAAAATCAGGGAAAAGCATAGTAGAATGAACAGGTTAGTGCAAAGTTCTTAAGCAATGTGAAATAAGTAATTAGCAAAGCCGGCCTTCTGGGGGGTGCGGCGTATCCTATGCACCGGGGCACCGGGATTGAGAGGCCCCCAAATGATCAAGAACTAAAATAATATTTTGAACTATAATTGTGAAATGGTAAGAAGAGAAAAAGAAATTTAACTTTGAAAATAGTTGAGTTTGGAAATATACGGATATATTATTATCTAATGCAAGTATACAATATATTACCAACCTAAGGTAATAATTCACAGTCATTTACCTCACCTACTAAGTGATACTGCATATAGTATTTGAAAATTCATACTGTAAAATATTTAATATTCTTAATCAACCTTGTCCATGGCAAGAACATACCCTTCTGGCTGTCAAAAAAAATTAGTAAAAAAGAAAAAAGAAGAAGAAGAAGCAACGCTAAACTTCACAAGTAGATCTGATTTCTTGCCTACGGAGTTTTTCTGACATTGAAATTGCTTCGACTTCAAAAATTACAATTAAACTGGAGAAAAAAGGTCCGCACAAACTACATAATCTTTCTTGTAAAGAAAATGCAAAAATTGAAATTCGTCGAAGAACTGTATATTTATACAAATATGGTCGAATCAGAAAATAACGATAACATATTTCATAAAGTGAATGTAAGTGATCCGTATTTATGGCTAAGTACTATTAAAACGAATAAGTTTAGAATTTTATGTTAAAACCGGACCTGTATAACATAAAGGTTGTTTTGCGTAGAATCCTGAAAACAGACTATTTTCCACTACGTATTATTTTATAAAAGCCAAATGGTGAAACTTAGCTCCGCAGCTGGTTAATGTATTCAAAAATGCAAGACTCTATATTTTGTTTTTATTGTATACTATTTTGAAAAAGATGTGGAAATGAACAATTTACACGATTTATTAGGGATTATAATAACTGGAGATAGATGTCGATTGTAATTCAAGATCATGAGCGTTCTATTGGCCACCTTTACTCGTTTTTTTTTTTTTTTTTTTGGAAAGAATTATTAAAACGACTAATTTTATGTTCGACTATTGAAAAAAAAACAAATCAAGTTACTATAAATAAAGAAGCGGGAAGACTTAACTATTCCAAAGAATGTGATTGATTTTAATTTTAGCTTGCAATAATTTTCCACTTAGAGGAACCCGAAAAATAACAAGAACTCCTAATACTGGAAATTTTTATTTAATCGAATTATTAAGTAAATACGATTCTGTGCCAATAGATCATATAAAAAGAATTTTTAAAAAATCAAAAAATAAATTTGTGCATTATTTAACATATAGATCACGGGAACAAATTATTTCTGCGTTAGAAAAGGAATTAATAAAATTAAAGAAGGTATAAAAACACTCACGTACTACAATATTTGAATGTAGTCATGATATTTCCCATAAGGAACAAATTTCAACCATTATTAGGTATAGAAATTTTGAAGAAAAAGATTAACTATAAATGAATCATTTACAGGGTTTATTTTAGGGTTGGGGTTATTTACAGGTTTAGATTTTATGAATTGTAGAGACCAGGCATACGATAACGGTAACAAAATGAAAGGAAAATATAAGGTTTACAATCTAGAATAATTGCTTTGAACCCTAATGCAATTTATATGCCTTCCCAATTACATTCTTTTAATTTATTAATTTGTGATTCCAGTTCCAGTAACGCATATTGTACTTTATATATATATATATATATATATATATATATATCGCAACGCTTATATAGCTTATTTTCCGCAATTACAAAAAGCGGGGAAATTCTACAGAAACATTACTTTTAAACCATTAAGTGACACTCGTTGGGAAGCCAAAACATATTCGGTATAAAAGGTGTATACACAGTTTGAACAAATTTGTAATAACCTAAAAGAATTTTTTGATGCAAATACCGCTCCCGAAACTAAAATTCTGTGGGATTCAATACTATTTCAAATGAATTCATATTTTTCTAAATTAATTATTTCAGTCATAAGACAGAGTGTTGAGCATCCTTTCAGCAAATTAAAAATTAATAATCGGTCAAGCATTGCGTACAAAAGGCTTACATGTACTTGCTATATTAAGCATCGGAAAGAAAATTTTAAAAAAATTGTAATCTAAAAAAAATTAATTTTCCCGAAATAATTGATGGCAAAGATAAAACCACGCATTAAATAAACTTGCAATAGTAATAATATAAGTTTGTGTTTGTTCGTGCACCCAAATAGTTCCTTGCACCCAGGCCCTTTATAGAGAAAGCCAGCTCTGTTAGTTAGATTATCAAAATTTGTAGCTTAATAATATTTTACTGATGATTCTTTTAAGATCAAGTCACATAAAGGATTTGATTGAAAATTTTAGCAAACATTACCAGCTGTTCGCAAAAGGCGATTTCTATAGAATAAGTATTTAAATTTCTTAAATAATTTTTTATGCGAATAATTATAGATGTTATTGATCACAATTAAAGTAATATTTATAAGCATTTCTTCTGTTCGAAAATAAATGTAAATATATTTTTAAATAAAAAAAATACTTTTGAATGATAAATCATTTTAAAAATTACTGTAACTTTAAAAATAACTCATGAATTTTAGTTATAGTTCAAGCAAGGAGAATGAACGTTTATTTTTTACATAAAAATAAATACCATATTAGTTGAAATTATATGTAAATTGTTAATTTACTTTGAGATAATTCTTATTAGTTGCGTAAATTATTAATTTACTTTGAGATAATTCTTATTAGTTGTGTAAAATGTTAATTTACTTTGAGATAATTCTGAAAGAAAAATTCTTTTAAAAAAAGTTGCCCAAGATTGAACAAAGGATTCTACGTCAATGCTATCCCAAGTGCGATGTTTGAATGCTCAGCGCATAACTAGAATCGATAAATCTCCTTCAGAGAGTCCCAAAGTTCAGTTTTTTTTCAGAAAAGTTCTTTAAAAAAAGTCCCAAAGTTCAGTTTTCTCACAATGCTTTCTGCACATGAGTATATCATTAATTATATTTATATTTATTCCTTACTTATTTTGATTCCAATAATTTCCGCTTATGAAGGTTTCAATATGCCGTAGTCATGCGAAAACTGTAACAGAAAGTTGAATTCGCCTGCTACTTATTATAAGCATTCCAAAAGCATTAAAAAACAAGTGGAATTTGAAAAAGAAATTTCTCACGATTATCATATAATCAAACATAATGATCATTCTTATTCATGAAAATAAAAAAAAATATTTTGCTTATATTATAATTCATATTTAATTGTTAATACCAAAAGTAACAATTAAGGTTTAAATATTTAATTTAAATATATAAAAGATAAGTAATTATTAAAAAATAGTAATAATAAAAGAATTTAAAAAATTATTTTTTACTTTCCATTTTAAATTTTAATTTAAAGTCTTAGCAAGTATAACATTTGATATAATTTGATTTGTCAGTTATTATATTTATAATCTTTATTCTTACACCTTCTTTTATTTGAATGGTGCTTTTAATTATCTATTCTATTACAAAGCAAATAAAGATAATATAAAAATATGTGATAGTTTATTAATTATTTATTATGGTTTATTAATTATTTATAAAACTTTGATTAAACATAAACAAACGTGTGCATCAGAAATATGTTATAAACATAATGTACAATTTGTGTGTGTATATGTATTGGAGATAAGATAAGGTCACAGGTATGTTATTTATTTTCATGTTTATCTTTCTGTTATAAATTAAGATTGAAGATATGTTTAAAACTATTTTATTCAGCTTCCTGACATACCTTGTTTGCCTGTTTAATATTAGAATAGCCATTCCTTAAAAAAAAAAAAAAAATTACAATTATATATTTAATTTTGACTAACATTGGAAGAAAAAAAAGCCTTAGGCACTATCACTATAAACTAAAAGGCATTATCAATGTAAAAAACTCTCTAGCTAATATTTGAAATAATGAAATACTTACTTTTTTTAATTGGTAATTAAAATCTTAATAGTTAATTTTTATTTAGTAGCAACATGCATTTTCACAATATTTTTTTAAAATCTGATTTGTATTTCAATATATATATATATATATATTGAACACACACATATATATGTGTGTGTGTGTGTGTGTATGTGTGTGTGTGTGTGTGTGTGTGTGTGTGTGTGTGTGTGTGAGTGTGTGTGAGTGTGTGTGAGTGTGTGTGAGTGTGTGTGTGTGTGTGTGTGTGTAATGATATTTTAACTCTAATTTCAACTTAATTAATTTCCAAAGTTTTATCTTAATCTTGCCCATAATAAGTTCATTCTCTTATTTCTAGATGCAATTCCATTTTCTCTACTTAATTAATTCAAGAGAAGCTTTATAAAATTGCTGAATCGACTAAACACCGATACTTTCACACGCTCGGTATGAAGGGGTAAAAAATGTCCAGTAAGCACATTCTTTTTAAAAGATCCCTGTGTTTCCCTTACATGTAATTGACATGCGTCAGAAATCCCTATCAGAATCTTATTAATATATTAGCACAATGAAGAAATATTTTTCCTATCACAATTTAAGGTTATATAAGGCGAGGGATAATTTATTTCGGCCCTTCTTCCCCACTTCGGCTTTTGTACTGCGCTGTGGCGGACGTCTTGTCCGCGTTTCTGCTTGTAAATAATTATGCTTTCCCGATGGATATTAAAAAGAATTTTAAAATGTAAAAAGTCTCTTCACTGTCTTCAAACTGTATTCTGCATCACAACAAATAATGTTACACACACACACACACACACACACACACACACATATATATATATAAGAACCCCAACAATTATTTATCATGTAGAGATTTTAAGAGTGTTGAAATTAATGGTTATTTGAAGTTGTGGTTGGTGTTTCTGCTTCGTTGGCGCTCTTTGTTAAAGAATGTTACAATTATGCGCTGACTTGGCTTCAGCGATTAAATTTGTAACCCTGCTGACATGAGATCAGCTCTTGAAAGAATAGAACAGTTTTGTATTGAATCGTTGCGGAGGCGGTTGAACCTAGATCAAATAAAAAGTTGGCATTTGAATTGTCGTTTGATTTAAAATGACATTACAGTCCACTAATCAAAAAATTGAAATAAACCAGCTTAAACTTATGGTAATTTCGTACCAGTTGGTATTAATAGGAATAAAAAAAAATCAAGCTTGGCTTACTTACTTAAAGAGAAAATTCAATAGCAAATCAAAATTAAATATAAATATAAAACTTAGCCATTATGCTTGTTAAAGAAAACCTACTTTTTTTTATATATTATCTATATTACATTTCAGGTTTAAAATAAAGTGACTGAATTAAACTGGCTTTGGAACTGGAAACCTGAAATTTACATAGGTAACAAACATGTGAAAGTTCTATATCTGAAGTATAAAGATTTAATAAGGTTTTTCATTTAATAAAAATAAATAAATATCAATTGAAAATGAAAAGAAGATAGATAAAAATATAATAAAAATAAAACGAAGTTAAATATATGTTTTGACTTTATTCAGAAACTAGCAGCCTTTGGCGACCAGCCGGTTCGCTAATCTTAATGCTCGTTAAAATTTTAATAAGTAAATGTTTTATGTAAATCTTAATTTAATAGCTTCTTCATCAAAATATTTTAAAACTTCACATTTTGATAGTCATATAATTCACTCATAATATTATAAAGGCCTTCAGTCATAACATAATATGTATCTCTCTAATTTTCTGTTAGCTCCCATAGAATTTGTGCTTTAAATTAAAGTAGAAATGATTAATCCGCAATTAATATAATAATATTTTTTACTGGAACAAAACATTTTTTTTATAATATGATTACTGAAAACAGAGTCACTGAGCATTTAAGCTTTATGGGCACTAAAGAATATCTTTGTTTATTTATGTAATATCTCAAGAATTTGTCAACAAAATTTTCTGAGATTCATCATGAGCAGATCGATTAATTAACAATGTTTAATTTTAAATGCATCAAACGCTAAGAAAATAAACAGAATCGTTTAAAATAATCGGTCGAAAACAAGTTAAAATAAATTACTTAAAAACGATATACTTAAAACTATAAGCATATACAAAAAATATATAATTAACAAAAATACAATTTAATTACAAAAGCATGAAACTAACCTAAAAATAATTTAAATCAAGTCTGCATCCGTTGAAAATAGTTGTCAGCAATCGGAACTCAATGCACATGCGTGAATTTTCAACGCCAGTTATGGTAACGCAAATGCGTGAATTCTTCTACGCCAGTTGGGGAACGCTATGCATATAAGAAATTTTCAATTTCCTTTATTTTGTTTTATTTTAATTCAAAAGTACTTCAGAATGAATCTGAAAGATCGATTAATTAACAATGTTTAATTTTAAATGCATCAAACATTAAGAAAATAAACAGAATCGTTTGAAATAATTCGTCGAAAAATGGTAAGTCTAACCTCATTAACGTGGGAAAAAAAATTGAAACCTTACTCATTTGACGGTGGGGAAATGAAGATGTTTTTTTGGCGGGAAAGTTAGTTTCTAATTAATAATTAAAATTCCAATTAAAAATTCAAAAAAACGGATTCCAGGTGCACATTCTCGACCTCCAAGATATACATGTACCAAATTTGATAGCTGTGGGTCAAATGCTCTGGTCTGTAGAGCGCCAATACACACACACGCATTGACCTTTATATAAGTATAGAAGATGTAATAAAAATTAAGTGTATGTTTTGGCTATCAAATGATGAATTTCTTAATTAAATATCTTAAACTGAAATTCAAATAAAATCGTAATAAATTGTATGCTATAACTGTTTTCAAAATATTTAGAAACATTACTCTTGATAGTGAAAATCGTAAATGTGTTTCAATCTCTACTAATAATTTTTCCTCATCAGGAGAAAAAGAGTTAATCTTATTGACTTAATATAGGACTTAATTCCTTTTGCCCTGAAAGAATATCTATCTCATATACATCTGCATGCAATTCTAAAAAATTATAACAATTATAGAAAAATGTCTTTCTTGCGTTTTCCTTACCATCATTTTTTTTATTTCAAAATTATTTTGAAGTTTTTCACTTTCTTAATGTATCAACACTAGATGGCACTACCAAATTTATTGTTTGCTTGTCCCTAATCCGATACTCTGTAGCGCATGCGTAAAAGGCAATTTGAGCAAACAGAACTGTGGAACTCTGGAAGGGTTGAAATTTATCGATTCGTCTCAGAAACAGTAAAAAATTATTAGTAAATAAGCTATGTGCTAAATAACATTTTTTTAAGTAGTCTGGCTATTATGCCTTCATATTGTAATGAATAAATATCCTAAAGGTGCACTGCCATTATATTAAATATCTATTCAAATTCAATTCTCCAATTTGCTTTCTGTTCTTAATAAATCAATAGAAATTTCCCTGTTATACGTAATTTTTTACACTATAACCAAATTTTCTAATGTTCAGTTTTGAATGCTTTTCAAGAAATATACTTATGAATTTATATTTTAAGAAAGAAAGCTTATGAAAGTGTTTTGAAACATTTTAATTCTACAACGCTGTTTCTTAAACATGAAGATATTCTATTATGTTCATTTAAATCTTTAATTTTCAACATATATGAAGATAGTATATGTTCGGAAAATTATCGCAAAGGCTGATGTAACAAAACTTGTCCACGAATGAATCCGTCGAAAATTCCGATCAGCTATTGGGAAAACTCTCGTCACGTGACTAAGATCCATTTAAAAAAATATCCGATATATATATATATATTTGTTCAACATGATGTCATCAATGGTCAATGATTTCATTATATATACTATTTTAATGCCAACATATTTTTGTTTCTTTATTCATTACAATTTTTTAAATAATCACGTTGCATAATTTCTCAAATGCAGCTGTTTTTAGAGATGCATTCGATTTTTTGAATAACAAATAATATTGCTATTGTTATTTTTAAATATTTGTTCCAAATATCTGTTATTTCAATCATATTATTAATTAAAAAATTTAACTTAATATTAAATATAAAATTTATTAATTGTAATTAATACTTAATTTACTAATTTAAGTAACGTGTGATTGAATTAATTTATATACCTATATTATACCAATAGATGGCGCCAGCAGTAAACAGAGTACATGTAATCAAAGTCAATCATGTCACGAGCAATAAAAAATGATCTGTATGGAATAGTGCATCATCAAATACGAATATCGGTGACTTCACACTTTCCAGTGAAGCCTCGCACTTTCAGGTGAAATCACCGCTGCGATAAATTTCAGTGATATGCAATTCAATGATACGATACGATAATTCCAATAACCGGTCCGTTCACTTTTCAATCCAATCACAGATTTCTTTCGAGAGCTTCCATTGGTAGAGATGCATAATCCACGATTTTTTGAATAACAAATAATTTTGCTAATGCTATTTTTAAATATTTGTTCCAAATATCTGTTATTTCAATCATATTATTAATTAAAAATTATTACTTAATATTAAATATAAAATTTATTAATTGTAGTTAATACTTAATTTACTAATTTAAGTAACGTGTGATTGAATTAATTTATCTATTTCAGCTTACTTCTTAAATTTGATTTTTTTTCAAAACTATTTATTTAATTTCTTTATTGGAGTAAACCATTTTCTGCAAAATTTGAATTAAATATATATATCATTCCTTTAAATGTTTACTTTAGTTCTATATTTTACCAATAGATGGCGCCATCAGTAAACGGAATATATCCACAGTTAAGTCACAAGCAATTAACCCTCTAAGGGTTCCACACGTATTTCGACGTAGCCCCATAGATGTCTTTAAAGGGCACTGCACGGATTTTAACGTAGGGTAACGAACGATGCAAATTCGTTTTGCACTGAAAATCACGTAGGGGTGTTACTGCACCGCAGATGGTGTCGACGTATTTTAACGTATTTCTTTCCCCCTACCAGTTTCGACATCTTGATGAATTGGAGGGGAGACAACACAATGAAGTTTTACGGCCATTTAAGGAAGTCACAGGATCTGAGAGCCCAAAGATTCCTTTAGGCATAGGGCATTGTGATGGTGCCGGCGTTATGGAGAAATGAGGGGTGAAAAAGAAAAGGGCTCGCCCAAGAAAAGAGGAACAGGAATTTTTCCCCAATTGTGTCTCCCATAATGGCTCTATGTGGACTTAAATTTAAATTGCATTTTGTTTCAATAGTTTTTGTTTGATATCGATAGGGATAGGATTTCTTTGATCTAAGCGTTGCCTCAAAGTTCCATTGAGTTATTTTTTTCTTAATGCAGTTTTATGCTTACTTGTGATTAAACATCACATTGAAGTACTAGCAACTCGAAAGGGATATATTTGAAAAATTTCCATCAATATATAGTTAAAATATTAAATATATTTTTCATTCTTAGTTCAACCGTTATTATGATTCAAATTTATATTTTTATGCTAATCTATGCCTCCAATTATTTTTCACGAAGTAAACAGATGCAAATGAATTTTGCGTTTTTAAGCAGTCTAAATTTCACAGAATATAATAAAATATATTATTATATTGCTTCTCTTATCTTGTAAAAATTTGGAATAATGTGTCGTTTTTTATAATGCGACTCCTTTTCAAAGTTTTTTTTTAAAGAACTGAATAGAATAATTTCATTCAAATTCATAAAAGAAACAAAAACATTTTTTTAAGAATTATGTCTATTCAGAAAATTATTAATATTTAGTCTTAATATACCTTGATGTAGATGAAAGCAAATAGTAAAATAAATTTAATTCAGGGTTTGATTTATATTGTTAGGAATATTAAGAAACGAATCGCATTGTAAAAGTCTTAACATTGTAAACTATCTGAAGATATTTTTTCAACAGTTTATCAGAGAAGATATATTTCTTAGATAAAATTATAGATCTCTAAAACACTTCTAAAAAAATAAGTAGGTAGTTCAAAAATTCTGTTCTTATTTTACAGGTCTTTGAAGCAGTATTTTTTTTTTTTTTTTTTTTTTTTGTAGATAAGTTAATGAGCATTCTTCAATATAGAATAAAATCTGAGTGGATAAATGAGATAACTTTTGGTGAATCTTGTGCTAAGTACAGAATGAGTTTTAACTATACGTTTTTAAGGATGTTCTAATACAAAATGGTGCAGATAAATTCCTGAATGGTGCATGGATAATAAATTACTTTTGAATATTCAAAAGCTTAGCATTCATAGTTATGCCTTGAAATCACAACCTGCTATTTTCTCCTATCAAATAAATGACTTTGCATTACTTTATTCAGATTTTGTTACTGATGCTGGTGTTACTCATGGAAGAAAACTTCATAAACTGCACACTAATGCAGATCGACCTTAAAGGTTGTTGGGCCTAAACAGGAAAACAATTATTATTATTATTATTATTAAAAGCAATCCAAGGTTTACAATCAAGGTAAAGATCAATGGTAGCATCAGCATTCTTACTTTTTCCTATTCATATGCTTATGCAGTGTAGCGCTATCCATATTTCTTAGCACATTTTGAATAGAATCAAGAATGAATTTGGTGCGTCTTCCTATCCTTTCAGACTGGAGCAAAAATTCGACACATTCCCAATAACGATATCAAACCAACTTACCAAACTTCATTTATCTATTTTGTATGTGTGCGTGTGATTTCAAATAATTATTTAAACACTCATGTGTGATAAATCCTTTGTTAGAATACATTAAAAAAAATTAATACAAATCTACATTTTGATAAAATTGCATGATACATTTAATTTATCTCGATGCTTCCGTTTTGGGATATCATGTACATGCATACATGACTTTTACATATAGATTTATCATCAGTCAGTTTATCTAATATTTGAAGATAAGATTACATATAAATTAATTACAATTAGTTATAGAAAGGTTGCTTTATGTTGATTTACGATAAAGAAAGAAATCGTTTCTCAAATTCTTTGACTGGAATGATTCCTAGTGAATGCTCAGCCTTTTTAACCCAAGCTATTGAATGGGGAGGTTAAAAAAAAGTTAATAAAGGGTTTTAAAGGGTTGAAAAAAGGGATTAAGCCATATCCAGTATGCTATATTAAACTGAAATTTGAGAAACAATTGTTTATTTTTTAAACCAATTATATAAATAATATTGTCAATCATATATTAATTTTCTTTTTATATGAGGGCTAATGACTATTGATATATCATCAATGATCACCTATCATATATATATATATATATATATATATAATATCTTCTCAGTATATTCAGTTGATACGTCTATGACGGAATTACTTCCAAAACCTTTTGGTATTCTACTTGCCCCAGTCATTCGACCAAATCTGTCAATTTATAT
Organism: Argiope bruennichi; assembly: GCF_947563725.1. NCBI lineage: Eukaryota > Metazoa > Arthropoda > Arachnida > Araneae > Araneidae > Argiope > Argiope bruennichi. The sequence goes on from NC_079154.1 coordinate 68,762,521, forward strand.
TTCATAATAAAACCATTGGCCATTAGATATATCATCAATGATCGTCTGATCTATATAATTTTTCAATTTCGAAAGAAGAAAAAAACGCCTTTTTTTAATGTATTTTCATTTTGAAATAAATAAATTCTTTCTTTCCACTATTTGGCTGCATGATTCATCAACAATTTAATCAAGTTTATTAATTTTGTCTACCGCTTGGATATATATTTGATAAATTATAAAAATAAAGTATCAAGCGTTGTGGATGGGTACAATTTGTTTCAAACATTTTTTTTTTGTAACCATGTTTCTCTGCGCGCTGGGGAACGTGAATACAGAATTTCTGCGAAACATGCGCATAACTTTGTATAATAAATTTTACGAAAACCAGTTCTGTGATACTTGAAGTTTATAAATATTTTACTGGAGCAGATATGTATTGTAATGCTTAAAACTAGTTAAATGAATATTATAATTCGGTATAACTATACTGCATAATATTTTAATTATTCTAATAATTTATATATTAAAAATTTTCTGTTCTTTATATAATATATATTATAAAGTGACAAAAGAAAGCGACAGGAATTTGAGGTTGAGTTTTGAGGTTGAAATGGATTTCTCTTCATGATTCTTCTATGAGCTTATACTGCGGCCATGAATTTATACTTTTGTTCCTTTTGCTTGGCTCCTTTTTAGTATTGGTTTCTATATATGTATTTCCTCTTAAAAAAATTAAAATTACTGAATTTGTGTATTTTAGTAATGCGTTTATTATTCTTGTTGTCACGTGAAGTATTTCCTTTTAAAATATTTTCATTCTATTACTTTTTTTAATGGATTTTGCTGTTGAATTCTGTTCATAATTGTCCTTATTGTGAGGATATAGAAACAACGCAAGAATAAGCAACACATTGAAAATATTTAAAAAGTATATCAACTTTTTTTTATTGAAATGGCTGTTATTTAATTTTATAAAGTTTTTATAAAGTAAAATGCGTTTTCCTGTATTAAATCCAACATCCTACACAACTGTGAAAAAGATTTCAATTTTTGGTTAGTTCTTTTGGAAGTTATCAAGAAGTACAGTAAGTAAAATGTTCGGTCTGTAGAAAAACGGTGGCCCAAAGTCATAGCGACACGGGTGGCATTTGAGTCCGTATAGTGTGAGACGAGCCTTAGGGCCACGCGGATGGTTAATCGCGAGATGGTCTTTCTGATTTAAAGGGGGGAGGAATCCATAAATCAATGGAATAGCTTACAAATTAGAAAGTAACTGCTTTATAAAGGCTTTTTTTTTATCAATTTGATAAGTTTGTGAAATTAAGTCAGTAGATGTAATCGTTTAAACACTATTATTAATTTTCGACAAAAAATATGATTAAAAACTAAAATCAACTTTTGATAATAATATGACGTGATGTTCTAAGACTGGGCATATTTTGTAAGTATCAAATTTCGAGAATCTGTGAATTATTCTTTTCAATAACGAAATACAAAGAGTGATTATTTAGTTATGGTAAAAGATAGCTTCATACTTAATGAACTAAGGTATGCGATTAATATATTCCTTCTAATATTGAATGTGTTTATTTACTAAATGCGATCTTCAGATTTATTTTGAATTGCTCTGAATAATCATATCATAAATCACCATATCACTCATGACATAAATCATCATAAAACAGATTTCAAAACAAACATCATAATATTGATTTATTTAGAGGAAAGAACAGGAGATGTAAATGTTATTTATGATTTTCAGGTATGTTAATTGTTGTAATATAATTTAGAATACGGTTTATTAAGTTATAATCAAAATAAGAAGTGTTTACGTCCTACACGCAACTACTAAACCTTTTTTTACTAATTAAAAAAAAAGAAAGAAAAGAAAAAAACTTTATTTTTGTGTATTTCAAAACCGATTTAAGGCTAATGTCAATGATTCTGGATACAACAAGGCTACTTTCATAAATGAAAGTAATTGCTTACACCGGTAATTACTTCTAAATAAGGAACCAGTTACCTCTTACGCTGGTTTTCGAGAGTTTTCAAACTATGCTGTCAAATATTTGTAAAATTTATATATCCCAATTTCACTGAAATACGAATATCACTATTTCTTCACTAAATCCATTTACTTATATAGTTTGATATTTTTACAATGTCTATGGAGGTAATCAACAAAAGTAAAAACTTTTCTAGTAAGCAATTAAAACTTCCAAACTTTGTTTCAAATACAGTTCTAAGACATAAAATTTCTTAATTCAATTGTGGAATTGATGCGGTTCCTACCAAAGCAAGACGCTTATTCTTTTATTGAATCCATCGTCATGAATTATTGTTAAAAAAAATGTTTTCGGTGATTGTTATCTTCACTCCTAGCGATCATTAGAAAGAGAAAGAAAATGGAATGTTGCAAAGATACTTTAATGCAACATATGCTTTACAAGTTTAATTTTACATATTTAAATCATCAATTACTTTTCCACAGTAAATTTTATAAAAATATGTAAGCACAATTGAAACTTTTGTCATTAAAATTTTTTTTTTGATAAAACTAGCAGAAATAGCAATGAATAAATAGTGTTTTCTTTTTTAGAATGTACGAAAATTAGAAAATTATTACGTCCATTGAATTTTTTTAAAGAACATCATAAATGTATCGAAATTTATGAGGAATGAAATACTCCTGTATAATATTTTAAAAGAATCATTTATTTGTTCCTTTGAATATTTTTGAAGATAGCAATTTCTTTGAATATGCACACAAAATAGTGAAAAAAGGTGGGAAAAAAATAGCAAAAAAATGTCGATAATTTTAATAAATTTCTAAAACATTTTAAAATCAATAGAACAGTCTATAATTTCAAAAATAAATTTTAAATAAGGTCATTTAATCTGCATTTACCCTGATATATTTGATGAGGTTTTAATTGAAATTTTCATTATTTTGAAACATTTAAAAGCGAATATGCCATTATTTTTCAATAAAAAAATGATTAAAAAAAGTATTGAACTTTAAAAAAATTGATGTGATATATTTTAGAGCCTGGGTCATTAATACATAAGTAGCAAATCATATGGCTCTAGATTTGTATATTTTTTAAGCTACTCAATCAATTTGCTGATTTGCATATTTTATTATAATAGAAGATAATGCTATTTTAATGATAAATCGGTTATATATTGTTATTTATACACATCTGATTGACATAACTATTTGTGATTAGTCCTAATTTTAGACAAATGCTATTCAAATATTGATTACTCAGTAAAAAATATTACAATGATTTATTTGAAAGAATAATAAAGGAATATGAATGAAATTTGAATCCTCATTAATTACTTATTTTATTTATATATATATATATATATATATATATATATATAGTGAGACCGATGAGAGTTTCTGTGGTTAAAATACCTAGCAAAAATTAAGAGAAAACCCTTCTGTTTATATTTGCTCTGTACAACTTTTTACAGAGCGATATTATCTACTATCGGGGTTAAAAAGCAACAAAACTGGATCCCCATACACTATTCCTAGAAACCATCTGACTTTTCTAGCCATAAACGAAAGCTATAAGATCTGACATGAATGAGCGGTAATTTGCGCATACCCCAGGGTGTGTAGACCACTCTTGAAGAAGAAGAGGGGAAAGAAAAAAGTGCTCGCGCTTGCTGTACATTTCTTTAGGAAAACCGAAACGATTGTGAGAGAGAATACTAGTCAAGTTTAGTTCCCTTTTTAGAGGTTTCAGACGTAGAATGAAAACGCTCAGAGGGTTAAAAAGGATTTGTATGGAATAGTGCATCATCAAATGCGAATATCGGAAAGTCAAGGTTACTCGCATGAAGTGGACACTTTCCAGTGAAGTCACCGCTCCGATAAATTTCAGTGATATGCAATTTAATGATACGATAATTCCAATAACCGGTCCGTTAACTTTTCAATCCCTTCACAGATTTCTCCTTTTCTGTTTTGTTCGAGAGCTTCCATTGGACAGATCGTATCGATTGTTACTTTCCAGTGAAGTCACCACTCCGGTAAATTTCAGTGATATCGTATCGATTGTTACTTTCTATCGTTATCCAAAACCTGTAATCGAAATATCACCAGTAAGATCGTATCAAGGATTTGAATCACACCCCTCTTTGAAAAGTATTGATCACTGGTATTTGTGACTTTATGATATTGGTTACGTAAAAACCGCTCGTAAAATATTCGTCATCCCTATCCATTGGACAGATCGTATCGTCACCGCTCCGGCAAATTTCAGTGATATCGTATCGATTGTTAGTTTCTATCGTGGTCCAAAACTTGTAGTCGAAATATCATCAGTAAGATCGTATCAAGGTTTTGAATCACACCCCTCTTTGAAAAGTATTGATCACTTGTATTTGTGACTTTTTGATATTGGTTACGTAATAACCGCTCTGATAATATTCGTCATCCCTAGCTGTTTTGACTTATTCTGCTTATTGCTCTAGTACATTCTCATCTAAATAATCTATAAAAATTATTTAGATGTAATAGCGCATTTTAAAATATCTTTCATTGCATTTTTAACTATCTTTCACTTTTTTAAAGTTTAAAAATGTATTACTCTTATAAAATTTCAGAAAGGTTATGCAATCAATAACCCCCCCCCCCCCACTTTCCTGTTTTTCATGAACCTAAAATATTTTATCGGACTGCGTGTCCAATCACAAACCGGGGATTTCCCGACCAAAGTTTCGGTTCTCATTTTCGAACGTCTTTCATCATGCTTAACTGAAACACAAGGACGGGAAGCGGATTGTTTATATTATACTAATATTTTCTTGGATGCTGGAGGAGTCTCTCAGTCTAATAAATTGCTTAAAATTCTGAATTCAAATCATAAATTACGAGGTAAGTTTTTAAATTATTTGCCGTTTTGTTTGCTTATTGAATTAAAATGTGCAAGTTTCTTATCCTGATATTCCTGCTAATTCTGTACAATTTTGCTTCCGTTTTCAAATTTGACTTTCAGAGGTTGAAGATCTAGGTCTTTACAACTGGATTTTCATTTATATTTGATTCCTAAAAGTTATAGTTTGTTTATCTTGGCATAAGAGTAACCTCTTTAAAGTAAAATTCATATAGGACCATATAGTGATATTTACTATCTTATTTTGGGAAATTTTTATTTGCAAAAGCTAAATGTAAACATAAAGAAAAATGTTTCGCCTTTTTTTCGTGTGCATAATTTAGATTACTGTGTTGTGTTGTAGTTAAATTCTGATTGTAATAGAATTGATCTATAAACAAAAAATTGTGTCAGTTTTTTTGTTTTTGTTTGTTTTGTTTTAACACTTTGATCGTTAGGTAATCCCCTCTTGATATCCCACTGTGAATGTGTATTTCTACAGAGATCAAAGTAGAACTCGTAATGATACATATAATAAGTTTCTAAAAACTGTTAAGATTTAACCATTTATTTTTTAATGATTATAGTATTTTCTACTATAAAAACCTTCAAAATATTGAAGAAGAAATCATTGGGAATGATTCTTTATTCAACCTAAGCATATTCTGTTTATGTTTCAGGCAATCATAGATATTAACAAATTTCCTGGGGTAATATAATAAGACTAGATATAAATTAATATCATCACGTAATGAATAATAAATATTTCGAAACCGTTGAAAATATTCATAGGACTTGATGAACTCGTCACTTCTAAGATAGAATAAAGCTCCATTTGTACATTTCTCAATAATGCATCATTTCATCACACTCCAAATTCATTCTTTTCCATTGTAATTATAAAGTTCTTAGTATATATGATATAAACTTAGTATATATGATATAAAACACTTATACACACTATCTTAAATTCATAAATTTTCCACTTTGACCTACATTTCTATTATGGAGAATATTTTTTTTATGAAATAGATAAGGAGGGAGGAGGACTTCCTTTTCCTCTGTGCTATTTCTAAATAAATATTGCAGAAAGGAAGGAGCATTCCTTTACTACAAGTGACTGACAAATCAGGGGCTCTTCTCAATGCTGCTGAATATGCTGTTCTCAAATTCCTATATATTTTTTTTATTGTCCTTATATATTTTTTTCTGTATTGCTGCTGTGTTTAATCTCTAAAGTATAAAGTATTTTCATTGAAAAATAAGGATTATTAAATACCTCCGACAATCACATAAATTGTATAAAAGTGTTTAAGTGGTTATCAAAGTATGGAGTAAAGAGAAGACATTCCTCACTTTTATCATAAATTAAATTAAATTGTTTTCTAAGAATACATATGTATCACTGAATTATTAATGAGTTATTTATTAACATTTTGATTAATCAAATTATTTCCATGCATTTTTTTGTCCATTCCTGGAAATAAATATAAAAGATGCTTTACTGAGCTTAAGCATGTTACTTTGAAAGTCGTATCACAAATGACCTGATAAACAAAGTTTTTTTTATATTTTAATTGATTAAATATAGAACTATTTAAATGGAAAAATCCGTAATAATGATATAATTCTATTTTAAATGCAAAGTACTGCTAGAAAAAAAATATATGTCAAAGGTGAAATAATTTTAAAGTTGATAGTTCTTTTTTTTTAAAAAATAGTTGGTATTATATTATGCATAATTTATTTCATTCTTTTTAAAAGTGAAGTGTACATATAGAAAAAAATATTGGAAGGAGTGTTATGTAGTCTTATGGGAAAAGAATTTCCTGAAAAAAAAGTCCATAACCTTTATCATGTTCTTTTTTACTGCATCTAACTTATTAGTAAACTGCATTTTCATATGATATACCTCTGTTTGTGTGTGTTTTTTTTTATTATCATTATGATTTAAACTCATTTTTTTTCTGAAATATTGTTTTAAATCTGAAGCAATAAAAGAAATTATGTGCTTTTGAAGTGTCCATGATGAAAGCTGCTTTAACCAATCAAATAAGGATTGAAGTTTACATTAAAATCAATGTTTTGTAGTTTGATTGTTATTAGTTGTAAAGACTGATAGGTAAGCAATAAATCAATAACTAACATTGTGTGACATAAATACTGATACTTTGGAATCAGTTTCATTTTCATGTTAGTTGTATTTTGGGTATGATGTAGTATTAGTGATATATATGAATCTGGTATTAAGTATTTATTTGATAGCAGGGAAGTTCACAAAGATTATTGTTAACTACAAATAAAGCTATAGTAAAATAACAAAAGTAAAAAAAAAAAAGAAGAAGAAAAAATGTCAAATTAATTTCAAAGATGGTAATACAAATTCAGTTTTGTAATAATTTCAGCTCTTTAGTAAAATGATTCAATGTGTATATATATGAATTTTTTTTTTTAATATTAAATTAGTGCTATGTAACAACACATGATTGTCATCTACTATATCTTTCTTTTGTAGACAGTTGCACTGTAATAATAAAATAAATAAATGTTACAGTTATCAAGATTTTAGATTTATGAAATGTTATTTTATTACATTTTATCAGGCCATATGAATCACATTGTTATTTATAAAACTATTTTTCTCATTGTCTGCTGCTTTGGAGCTTGACAAAGTTTTTATTTAATCTTGTTATAGCAACTTCTTATGTGAAAAATGCATGAAATAACATTTTCAAATTAAATTAATTGGAATTTTACTTCCCTACTCTGATAAAAAAAAAATTCAGTGATTAAAAATTAGTTGTTGCTTATAAATAATCCATTTTAAGCAATTTCTAAATAACATTTATTTCATATTTTCTAAATTTATAACTAAAGGCATTAATTTTCTTATGTAATTAGTCATACTTGCTTTATTTCTTGTTCGTGTTTAGCACAATTTATTATTTTAGGAAGTTGGTGTTTTTACTTTTCCAAACCTACATTTTAAACTTGCAGTAGTAGTAATTTAATAGTCTTCTCTTATTATTCTCAAAGCAGTTAACTTTCCAATATCTAAGAGATGTCCTTGTCTATTTAGAAAGTGGATAAAAAAAGTAAAGGAGTTTCAAATCTCCAATCCACAAAATATTATGGATGGTCATCTAGGATTGATTTGCCTGTTTTTATATTTTAAAATTTTACTCTTAAGTACTCTTTTCTAAAAATAATTACTCTTTAATAATTACTGTTTACACCAAAATAATCTGCACATAGAAAAAAAAACTCATTTAATATTATTGCAATGTACCTATATATAAATGCAGTTATTAAAGAAGTGACATTGTTCCATATTTGCATTTAAAAAAAGTTTAAAATTTACTAAAATTAAATCAGAACAGATTGAAAAGGTTGGAGAGTAAAATTGGATTAATGCAAAGAATCGCTGACCTATTTAATAAGTTTCTTTTGACAATTTTTATAACATCAGTTTTGTGATATTCAAGCTGATTTTGGAACTCTAAAAGAGAGCATATCAGGTTAGTGTTTTAAAGGTAGTAGGCAATTCATTTACCCCTTAAAACTGTATGAAAATAAAACTGATATAATTCAAAAACTGATTTCTTTAAAAAATTTTAGAGTGATATAAAAATGAATCTCATGCAATAGTATATTTCAAAATTGTTGATGGAAAGTATTGAAATATCACTTTATTTAAAGTATATGATTAAAGTTTTGTAAAGCCCATTCTTAGTGAGTACATTTACTATTCAAGAAGAAATTGTTTGTTAAATTTGTTTGCAACAAATTTACTTTATATCTGGCATGATTATTTTTTATCGTGTATATTGCAGTTTACAGTACACCTATCTACCTATAAATATTATCTTAATAATTTCTTTAGAAAAAAGTTTTTTGTTGTTGTTGATTTTTGTTGTTGACATTTTTAATTGCTTTGAATTTAAGAATCGGAAAAGAGTACAATATAGTGACATATGTCAATGTATTTGATAATGATTTTTTTTAAAGTTAATTTTCAAGATTTGTTAATCTTGACATCCATAACAGTTTTGCTGGGAAGATTATGAAGGAAAATGTATTTATTTTTTTAATACAAAATTAAAAAGTTGCTTATTTGAAACTGATAATTTTATATTAGGTGATATCTACAATAAAAATAGATTTCTATTGAATTAATGATTTATTATGTTGGTAGAAAGATTAAAAAAATTTTAATATAAATATAAATATCTGAAATATATAATAATTTTTGTTACTTGACATTTAGTTAAGTATATACTTTTTAGTTTTACTAATTTATATGCTTTAATTTTTTACTGTATTTGATTGATATTTCTTTCAATCAACTTTATTATTTTTAGATTTCTAAAATTGCCTGCGGTTGGAATAGTATAGAAGACAAGGCATTTAGGTAATTTTTGGCCTAGTTATTATTTTTATTTATTGCATTTATGAAAAATATAATTCTAATCTTGTTTTTTTTTTTTTTTTTTTTTTTTTTTTTTTTTTCCTACCTTTTGTTTGTTTCAGTTTTAGATATGGAAACTTGGAAGTGTGATGTTTGTGTTAAATCTTTCACTGGATTAGTTTGTTTCAAGCAACATGAAGCAAGCGAGAAACACAAGAAGAAAATGCAAATGATAAGTGGTGTTACTTTTGAAACACCTAATCCAGTTAATCCAGATTCAACAAATCTTCATTGTTCTGTATGCATGATTTCTATTTCAGGATGGGAAAATTTTCAGAAACATGTTAATAGCTTAGAGCATGCTATTATGATTCAGAAGAAAAGTGGAGATTTGCTGGACCAATCTATTTCTAACACATTTAAATTAAAGACAGAAAATAATAAATTGATGGAATCTACAATTCCTTCAATAAATCCTGTAATAACATTGAAACCTTATGCCGAATGTAAACCATGTCAAAAGCAATTTTCTGGTCCCGAACCTTACCAACAACATTTGGCAAGTGCTGGTCACTTTAAAAAGTGTGGCCATTCTAAAATCATGCTGAATGATGAAGCAGATTCCAAAGTAGAAGATGCGAAGATTAATAATAATTTGTATAATGATCCCCAGTCATCGATATCTGCTTTTGCAAGATGTGACATTTGTCAGCTGTCATTCACTGGACTTTTGCCTTATCAGATGCATCTTGAAAGTGATAGTCATAGAAAAAAAGTTGGTAATCAATTGCCTGGAAGTTCATTTGATGAAAATCTGTCTGCATTGAAATGCGATATTTGTAGCATGACATTTTCAGGTCCTATCCCATATCAACAACATTTAATAAGTAATGGTCATAAGAAGAAAATTAATGCTTCTGGATTATCCACACAATTGACAACAACTGGATCATTATTTCCACTGGAATCTACTGCGAAAGCAATTGAGCAATGCAATATCAATGATCCAAGGTGGTATTGTGATGTATGTAAAAAACAGTGTTCTGGGCCAATTCCATATAATTCCCACTTGATAAGTCGAGATCACTCAAAAAAATTAAGAATTTTGGCTGTAGAAGAAAATCTGAAGAAGATCAGAGAATCAAGCACTTTCCCACATGTTGAAAATAATGAAACCGATTCTGATTTGTCTAATGAAGTGTCATCCACTGTTCATTTGAATTCAATAATTAAGAAGGAAATTCAAGAGTCATCTATTGAGTATAAGATTAATGATTTAAATGTCAATATTAAAGGAAAGGATTCAAAGATTTTATCAGATAAATTTCAAATGAATGTCAATGATTTACTTGCTTTACCTAATCTAAATATTATTCCACCTGAAAAAATTGATGTCACTGTTTTTGGACCAGAAGATGAAATTGTTTTTAGTAGCCCTAGGAAATGTAAGCAAGAAGTTTATTCAGAAATGGATGAAGTGAAAAATGCGTATGATACTGAAAAAATCTTTGATAATAACTATTTGAATGCTGAGAAATGCTAAAAAAAGAACTGATTGGTTGCTCAGAATACTTATTAAATTGTGAGCATATCTTATTATTTTGATACTTTTTTTTTCTTTTGAAATTTAGTTTCTTTTTTATCTAAAACATTAAGGATTTTTCAGAAAATATTTATTTTTTATTTAACATAAATTAATAGTTGAGAGATACTTTTTAATAAGCATACTAATCATTATTTGATTTACTGATTGTTTAATGTAACTATATTTGTTTTATAATTTTGTTACATAATAATTGATTTATTTGCTATTTCAAAATAATAAAATGGTGGGAAATTAATGTAAGCTTAATTTTAAAAAATAGATAACTGACTCGGAGTAATTTTTTGGACCTTGTAATAATTGCTAAATTTGAAGTTTGAATGACTTTTTTTTAGAAATATTCCTGACTATATTTCACTGCCAAATGTCAAATCTGTATGGGTTTAAACAAAATAAATAGGTGTTAATTGAAATAATTGTTACCATATAAAGTATGTAAATAATAAGTCTTTATAATTGTAATAACCTAATACATTTTGCTTCTTTATACCATTTATTTTTATTATTATTTTTATTGCTGTTATTGTTATTTTATATGACCAAGAATCTAAATTTGTTAGCTTTTAATGCTTGGTTTTTCTTTCATTTAGCAAGATTTTCAATAAAACATCTTAAAATTTTAATGCATTGTTTATGATGCATAAGATTATAATATGTTTTTGATTCATCTTCTACAAACATGTAAGTGTTTAGTTAAACTGATATGTAGATAAAATAAATTAAATTCATGATTATTATGCTTTGAGTTTGGAATTCAGATTCCTCCCTTCCCCCCCCCCCATTTTAAACTAGTCAGTGTCTGAAAAATATTTATTTATCCAAAATTGTCTTGCTCAGTGCACTTTTTTTTATTTATTTATATTTGAAAATGGGTGCTAGAGGGGGAAACAAAAAAGCAATAATGTATTTATTTTTTGTTCACTAATGTGAAAAGATAATAATTTTACAGTTGAAAATATTTGTATAAAGCTTTTTTAGTGTAGTGGTTTAGTATCTTTATTTTAATTTTTTTAAGAATAAAAATTATTGTGTGTGATTTTTGTCTGAATATGGATTGCTTTATATTTTGCAGCGTATTTGAAATAATAGTACTTTCATGTTATGTATTATTATAGTTATTCCTACTTTATAATTTGTCCATTCATTATGGAAAAATGATAAATAAAAGCTATTTAAATAATAGTTTTTAAATTTATATGTGATTTAAATAAAGCTTTATTCTAAGAGTAAATACTAGCCTTACTACTTTAGCTTATCATATATTCTATATTTCTTTACCAAAATATGTATTGTTTTTTAGAAATAACCTCTTTGAAATATTTTATTTTTATATCTATAAAATGATTTAATGGTGTTACTTTTGTTAAAATAATTTTTCTAAATTCTATAAAATACTATTAGAATAGATTGCTGCTTTTTCTTGTTAGTATTCTGTTTATTATACATTAAATAATAAGAATATGTAGTTGCTATAAATGACAAAAGATTCTTATGTAGCAATTATCTAACATAATTAAAAGATATGTTGGATATTTTCTGTAATGTAATAAACATTAGTTCAAGCATTGTTCTTGTTCATTCAAAAATTTCTTTGGCAATAAGTGTTGTTTTTTTTTAATGTAGGTTTTTAAAATAATACTCGAAATATTTATTTGAGTCCTAATCAGCTAGAGTTGAGTTGAATACAGTATTAGATACTGTATAAATCTGATTTAATCACATTTTATGTTTAACAACATCCCCCCCCCTCCCCACATATGTGTGTGTGTGAGAGAGAGAGATTTAAATGTTTGGATTATAATTTTCTCTTTCCATCTGTATCATTCTAAATTAAAATTTTAATTTAGGAATTTAAATTATGCTAATATATAAAGTACCATTGTGAACTTGATTAATTTCGAATTCTCTTGTATGACAAAAACATAGAACTTAGTTTTCAAATTGAGAAATATTCAAAAGTAAAAATGAATACCTACCTACTGTGAAATTGCTTTATCTTTTTGTGTGTGGAATAACAACTGCAGTTATAATGTTACTTATATAATTTGTCATTCATAATTTAATTTTCCATGTTACTTTAGCAAAAAATTCCCATAAATAAAATTTGTGCTTAAGTATAAAACAGTACCAATTGTTCCTCAAAAACAATTTTTGATTTTGCATTTTATGATAAGGATACTTTCTACTATAAATGTATTTTATTTAAAAAAAATATGAGTTGCAGAAATAAAAAGTTCTGCAATATGCATTATCTGGAATGCTATGCCTTTATCGTTTTACAAAGTAATTTTCTGAAATTTTTTGGCAAAATTAATGCACTCATTAAAAGTAGGATTTTTTTTTCTTCTAATTTTAATTATGTCTTATTTGGAATATATATATATATATATATATAACTTGAAATTTTATCTGAAAAAATTTAATTTATTCTTTAATATTTCAATTAATATTGATATGACTTTATTTTTTAATAATTCTTTACTCCTCATTATTATTTTAATTATCTCGCGAGACATTAATTTTTAGGTAAAAAATTAATGTAAATTTTTTATATGATTGTATGCAAAAGCAATCTAATAATGTTCCAATTTTATATTTTCTTTTAATCAGTTATTCAATAGTTTAAACTTTTGGTATATCTTTATTTGTATAGATGCATTTGATTAACAGTTATTGCTATTCTAAAAAGTTGCATCTGTAAATAATTTGTCTTATTAAAAGATTTAATAAGAATAAATAATTTATATAGTTGTATTAAAGATAAATAGATTTAAAAATAAACAAAGCCTTCTTTGTCCAGTGAACTGTGATTATCTTTTCATGACATAATTGTTAGACTACTATTGTAGTTCATTAAATATACACCTTAGTTTCCTGAAAAATTTGAACTACTTAACAAGCATGTCTTGAGATATTATGTAAGTTATTGACATAAAAATATTTTAGTATAATAAATTTTTATATAATTTAAAATATTTCATTTATTTTTAGCTTTACTATTTTGGCAAATCTGGATTCAACTTGAGTATCAAGAATTAAAAATAAAAATTCAGAAATCATTGCATTAGATTATTGATTTGTCTAAATGAAAACTAGAGGGAAAGTAAAGGAAAATTTACTAACAATTTAATTTTAACATTTTCTTAGAGTTTGTTTCAATTTATGTGTTATATAAATAGTCGGGGTACATAGCATCATGAAAAGTCCTTAAATTTGAAAACCATTTTTAAGCACCTTAAAAGTGTATAATTTTCTCCTGAAATGGAAGAAACCTTTCTGTTTTGTTTTTCTGCAAGTTGAGTATGATAATTCGAAATCATGGTCATAAAGGCTTGTTTACCGGATGTATCAAAAAAGGAAACTAACAAAAGAGAAGTATTCGAAATATTCCAGGAGTTCTAGCACATTTTAAGATAACGCTTGATGATTATCCCCTCTTTTTTCCCCCCTTTCTTTCTGATTTTCCCCCCTCTCCCTTTTTTTCTTTTAACAACATGCATTGTGGTTTTTTAAAATACTGGAATATTTATATGGAAGTGGCAGTACAAAAGGAGTACTACGCTATACCTATTGTGACTCGAAAAACTTTCCAATTTAATTTAATGTTTTAGATGTTGAAGAATTTATTAAAGTTATGCTTGATTAGTATATATTTGAACTTTTATGTGTTATTAAAGAAGAATATGCGATATGGTCCGATCAACGGAAAATATAAAATAACAGGATGAATTTGAGGCTGCAAAGCAATATATCGAACATGGGAAAAGCTGCTTTAAAATCACTCAACATATTTGACCATCATTTTCATTAATATGTCGTTTTTGAGCAATCACTTGAACGACCTACTACAGTTATTCAACTGTACTAATTATAATTAATTGCGGTATGTAATTACGTTAGCCAATAGCACAAAATATAGTATGAAATTTTAACTTGAAGTCTTAAATTTTCAATGATCATGATATCTTTCGAGGTATTATTTGAATGACCTCATTCATTTGAACATTTTTATTTGTTGGACCAGACTTGCCAAATTTGTTTTGATTGAGGGGGGGGGATTGTGGAATCTTGTACTTAAATATTTTCTTAAAAAATAAAATTTTTTCTTTTCTTTTTCAGGATTTAGGTTCCATCATTTTATCATGAATTTTTTATAACTCTTATAGAAATTTTTTCCTCGATGAAATCTCTTTCTATAGCGAAGTCTTGTCCTAAATAGCATTTAGCATTAAGTCATTCAAGTTAGGAGCATGAAATTTGGGAAGTTATTTTTTTTTTTTTTGGGCATTCGTGCACACTAAAAATGGATTTCTCTAACTTTAATTTTGAAAAAAAAAATTTAATTTGTTTTCATTATAACATCAAAGCATATTATCGCTTAAAAATTATTTTAACACTGTTTTAAAGGTTAAAAAAAAGAGAAGCTTTGGAATAATAATAAATAAAAAAAAGATTGTTGGATGTAATTTTTGAAAAATAATTCCTGAGAAATTAGTTTTGGACACAGTTTATAACAAAGATTTTTATCATAATGTAATTCAAAATGATATTGCTTTTTCGAATCGTTGGATCACATTACTTTTCAGCTATTAAAAATGTAGTAAAAAAATGCTTTATAAACTTAATAATTTTAAAGCATGTTCATTGAATAAAATTCTTCATTTGATAAGTTTTGTTAAATTTTGAAGCAGTGCGATATATTGTCTTATGCTGACTTTAAGAACGACTTTCTTAAAAAATGTTTCAATTGGCATTTTTATTTTCTCTTATACATAATTTAGAGAAAATATAGCCTTTTTCAAAAAATTCCATCTCGTGATTTTAATGAATCCTAACGTTTCATACCTCCTTGAATTCGAAAACACATTTTCAGAAAATATCTGTCTGTGACAAAAATAACACAGAAAGACTTAAAGCTAGATGGTTGAAATTTGATATGCGGTCTTCTCACAAAACTTGTCGATTTCGATCAAATTTTCAATATCTGTTAGAGCAAATCTGTTCATCTGTACGGCTATTGGAATATAAGTTAGCATGATAACTACTAAACGAAGTAGCTAGATAGTTAAAATTTGGTACACAGATTTAATATTTATTGCATAAGCATCTGTCAAATCCAACAAGGGATACACCTCATGTCAGTCTGTACTTTCAGAAGTATGTAAATGCGATAACTCAAAAATGTAGAAACTTAAATATATCAAATTTGATGTGTAGTTTTGAGTCAAATTTTTGTTTTAATCAATTGGGAAGAATTCGTCTAAAACCCAAATTTGGTTTTCGGATATTTTTAACAGCATGCCAGAGATTAATATCAAAATACTTGCCAATGATCATACGATAGAATCAGTAAAAATATTTAATTTATTTCTAGTGTCAATATTCCGTAAGTATACGTACGCCAGTGCCACACAAGGCATTTCTTGGCAATTGCGAGAAAGTTTTGGGGAGACATTCTGGCTGATTTATTTCATTTTGCTTCTAATTATAAAGCTGATTTTTTTTTTTTTTTTTTTTTTTTTTTTTTGACTTTATGAATTTGTTTCCGTTATTTATGAAAACTAGGACGAGTTAAAGCATTTTCATTTCTTTGTACAATATATATATAACTTTCTTCTGTAATTTTTTTTAAGTAAGAATTAGTTAAAAAGCAGGTGTTCATCAAATTTTTAGAACGTTAAAAAAACTACACCAGAAATAAGAGGCGATAAGGCAATTTCTTTTTAATCCAATCATTTGTGAATGCTGCTATTATTTTCTATTAAAAAATTTATTTAGAACATGGTATTGATTTATCATCAATTTCATGGCAGTTTTGCCAATAGTATGGTGATAGCAATAGGAATGTTTTAGTTCTTAGTTTTATAAGACTGCAGATTAAAATTACTTAAAAGAATGAGTCGGTGCAGGGAAAAGTGTACTCTTTCCATCCCTGCCATGTTGGAACTTAATTGTTGCTTGTATAGAAATCAAATATAAAATTTGTGATCATTCTGAGCTTCTACATCACACTATCGACATTTTCAAAAATGTCGATAGTGTGATGATATTTTAACCTGATATTTTAATAAATGTTAAAAAAATTGATCTGTTTTATTGTTAACTTAATTTTTTGGTATTAATAGTTTTTTGGGTTTTTTTTAATGATCATTTCTATGTTATTGTGAAATCCAAAAAGGCATAATTTTACAATAGAAGATGTGCAAATACAGAAATAAATATTAAAATTTAAAAAATAAGCATTTAAAATTAATTTTAAGAATTTTTTCAATAAAAACTATGAATTATTATAAAACAAAAAAATACTGTGATTAAAGAGCAGCAGTTTACGCATGCATACTTATACAAAGGTGCTTAAAAGTACTTAATTTTTGGAGCAGTTTTTCACTACACACCCTGGTAGTGTGAGTGTCTCTTTTCTAACATAAATAGATAATGTTTATATGCGATGTCTGAAAATATACTAAGGAAGCAAAAAGAAGGAACACTTTTTATGTGAAACATGACTCTGTATGCCATATCAAGGTACAAAATGCAATACTAAAGCCTATCTTTTAAAGAAAAGTAAGAGCTAACAACCTTTTTATTAAACTAGCATATTTTAAAAAATTCACTTTAAAATGATCTATAAAGCCAGAATAGTTTCTTAATCATTAAGTTATATAGCCTTTCTACAGATAGATGTTTTCAATCAACTATTTCATATAAGGCATTGCAGTATTTGAGACTTGGTATTCAGAGTTCTTTCAGTTGTGTTCTGTTTAGTTAAGTTCACTCAGTTGGCATATTAGAAATATAATTGAATTGCTACATTTAGATTAAAGAGTAATTTGTAGATACACTATTAATTCTCATTTAAATGTTTCATAATTATTTCAAAGTATGACTTCCAAATCAAGTTGCATTGTATCATCAAAAAAAGATACACAAGTTCAAATGAGAGAACCTATCCACATCCTATTTTATGATGATAAAAGAAAAAAATGTTTCTAAAATTTTGGGATTTGATTTAATTATCGGGTGATTGTTATTTTCAGGAGGAATTTACAATCTGTACCAGTGAAAAATTTAGCAATAATTATATATATATAAACTTGCAGAAGTATTATTTAAAGAATAAAAGAAAATATCATTAGGACATATCACAGTAAAAACCAATTGTGCTCTTTATCTAGAAAAAATGTGATAATCTTCAAAAAAAAAAAAAAAAAAAGGTTAAAATTTATTAATATGCTATTTTCTGAAGCTATTCAAATATATTTTTGTATCATTTACAGTGTGATCGGTAAAATCCTTAAATCCACGATTATTTATTTTGATTAAAAAATCCAGGTAATAATATGATATATTTATTTTGAAAAAAGTTGTATGTAGACATTTGGCAATATTTCCCAAAAATCTAGTTTGTATCCAATATAATTTTCAAATACATTATCAAACATTGATAGCTTACCCGACAACAAATAAAGAGTAATTTTTTAATAATTAAATTAGATAAATCACTCCTTTATAGGAAAACAATAGAAACTACTATTCAAGTAACAGACTGAACTTCATCACCCACCACAATTCAAATAAAACTGGGGAACTGGATGTGGATAATTCGCAACAAAATGCATAGCGAGCGCGTTTTAGAAGAAAAAAAATTAGCACTTTAGTACATATATGCATTGTAAATTACATGCCACAATTAATTACAATTCAAGATAATACAATAAAATCCTTTTAATAGGCCGTTCAAGGAATTGCTCCAAAACGATATGTTAATGAGAATGATGATCGAATGCGTAACGAGATTTTATTATGAGTGTTTTAGAACAGCTTCTATAGGGTTTGGTATATCTCTTTGGCACACCACATTATGTATTTTTATTTTCCATTGATCAGACCAATCTGTGTGTTCTTATTCGGTATTATCATACATTTTTGTCCCGAGCTATGTAACGGCGAAGTAAAATTTAAACAACGAAAATAACAAACAAACAAAAAAAAATCTGAAAAACACACTTGGAAGAAGGTGAATCTAAAGATACCAATAATCAATAGTTTTTCAAGTTGCAGATAGTTCTTAATTTTAATCTCAAATACCTCCAGCAGTTTTATAGATAGCTTCATAAAATAAAAAAAATTCCCAATTTTTAATACAATAATGAATACATTTTCTAAATGATTTTTTTTCTTTTCTTTTGTAAATTTCTTATTTTGCCACTAGAAATGCTGTAACCTGTTTCAATCTAGTCACTTTACTAGAGATACACTTTACTTCCTTGACAAGCTTTGAATTTAAAGGGCTTAAAAGGCCTTTATATTTATATCAATAATCTCGAATATTATTTATAAGATGAATAGACTTACTTGAAATAATTTTTAAGATTCATTGTTATCCAAATAACTTGAAGAATAAAGATTATTTTGCATATTTCAAAATTTAATTAGAATTTATACTTTTTAAAGCAGCCTCACTTGATGCTGTCTGATATGAGAGGTCATTCATTATCATAT
The DNA here is from genome assembly GCF_947563725.1 of Argiope bruennichi. Taxonomy (NCBI): domain Eukaryota; kingdom Metazoa; phylum Arthropoda; class Arachnida; order Araneae; family Araneidae; genus Argiope; species Argiope bruennichi. The sequence goes on from NC_079154.1 coordinate 68,781,908, forward strand.
CAAGGTTTCATAGCAGAAAATAAAATAAGATCTCTATGATCATTTTATTTCTCTTTCTACATACTAAAATTTGATATTTTCTCCTTGTACCGTGTATATTCAAATAAGTAATGTGTTACTATTCATATGTTTTTTCTTTACAACATAAAACTAATTCAGATATTATTTCTCAAACAAAATATTGTTATATTTTATATCTATACAAAAGCAAGCATCAGTTAATGGCACATTTAAAAATAATCCATATAACTGAGTAATTATATCAAAATATATTTGAAATGGAAATTCATGGGTATATTGAGACACATAAAAGTCAAAAGTTTTTCATCTGATCTCCATTATAATTTCTTTTATACTAATATTTTAAGTTTTTTTTTAAGTGTAACTTACTGAAAATTACATAAGAACAAATGCATCCATTCATCGTTTATCAATAAGCAAACACAAAACAATTGCAGTAAAACATTTTTTTTTTTTTTTTTTTTTGCAGCAAAATTTGCATGTAACCATAGATGGATTTACAAAAGATAACGATTAAATGGTTGTACATAATACGGATTTATGACTGATTTTAAAATCAATTTGTGAATGCAAAATTTTATACAGCAAATATATATTAATTTACACAAACTGAATCATTTCATGATCTATTAAAGAATATATACAATTATACATAAATGAGTATTTTTTACAAAGATTTTCAGTAATATCACAAAATACTGAAGTCATTTAGGTGAACTGTTAACTTACAAAGGCCGTCGCCTATAAGATTTCAGTGTTACTTTTTGAGTTTCATTAAGATATCCTGCAATTAGAAATTAATGTATAAGCATAATTATTTATGTCAAAATGAAAAATAAGAAGTACTAAGAATCACTGTTAGACATTATCTCATAAGACCAATGCAACATATATGATCATTTTCAGTTTTACACTACCAAGTTCTGCATTCTTTTAAAAAACGGTGGAAAGATGTAATTATCTTATGTTAATGAGAAACACATATTCCAAAGCATTCACTTTAGATAGTAATAATAGTAAGTCCTTAAAATATTAATTCAGAATAATCAAATCAAGTTTAGGTTAGTTACATTGTCTATATTTTTAAAGCAACACAAGAGCTGTTTTATGCAAACTGCGGTCAGATGACAAGGACTACACATAGAGCTGTCGCCACTCCATCTTCAAACTTCCACACCACACTAGCGGGAAGATTTCACGTGCACCAGACCAGTTTACACGATGATTCTCGAACCTGAAAACCCTACAGTTCCGAGGCCGAGATTTTATCACCAGGCCACAAAGAAACCTTAACAACTACTAAAATTCATATCTCTCTCTGCACTACATTATTATGTTATACTATGTGTGCTATACCATCTTTCACTAATTTTTTTTAGAGAATGTAGATTACAGGCTGAATGTCCAAGCTCTCTTTCTAAATGCACATTTTCTGGTTGAGGCCACAAAGTTTATATCATAAAATAATCTTAGATAATTTGTATAAGGTAAAATTTTGAAATAAGGCTTTGAATGCTTCAATTCATTATCGAAGTTTGAAATTTGACTACTTGTAGTGTGGCTAGCCATCCAGGAATGGTCAGGGAATTCCGGGATATCGGGAAAAATAAAGGTAATTTATTTTAAAATTGGTATTTCTTTTTATTTTATTAATTCTTATCGGATTCAACAATTCGATGGTCTTTTTTTCATAAGTATAATGAAATACAGTTGGCAATTAATTAAAATAGGATATTTACGGTATTTAAATTGATATTGTTTAAAAAAATTCACACATTCATTGCGATATTTTGCATAATTTGTGGTATAACAATGATATTCCGATGATATTATAATTTGTTAATTCATCATTATTAGATCGATTAGTGGAATAGTAAAGTTGGTGGTATAAACATTTGAAACTGCAGTGCCGAAGACAGATTAGTCATTGTATCAATTTTACTGTATATAAATATATAATCCCTATTTTTTTTATATTATCCCTAATTTTTTTTAAATATATAATACCTAATATTTTCTTTTCTTTTAAAATGTTAAGATGATCAATATAATTAGCGAAAATAGTTCTGTTTTTGCCTTCTTCCGTGGCTGGGCATGACTTTCATTACTATTTTCAGCTTTAAAGACAGCCCTTTATTCAAAAGAAGAAGAAAATCGACCGTTTTATTTTCACACTTTTGAACGTGCTATGAAATTGTTTGTTCAGTATGAATTTTGTCGCATTAACATTAAAATTTTTTTTACAACTAAATATAAAATATTGTCTCTATAATATAAGTCAGGAATAAGTGCATAATTAATTTTTTTATTTTTTATAATTTTTATAGATTTTTTTGTAGAATTAGAAAATACCGGATTATTACTTTTATTTTTTTAAGCTTTTTTTTCTACGTTTATTTTGTGCATGCCTTTTTTCTCCCTAATGCTGGGAAGCAAAAACACATTTTGTTTTTTGTTGTTGTAAGATCTTGTAACAGACGGATTAATTTCCCAACAGCCTGGCCAATACAATTAATTATCTAACCTGAAACCTTTGATTTCTGGCTATGGGGTTATCTAATAGATGTTGTGTTCCGGGATCTGATTGCGAACTTTGGCTAATTGGAAACACGCATTACGCAATATAATCACAATATCACCACAGAAATACTCCGAACTGTTGTGGAATATAATATTCTGCGCATTCAACTCGTAGGAGAAAATGGCGGCACTTTATTAAACCATTTCTTAAACAAATCGTCCCTGAGTTCCTTTTCTTGATGGTTTCATCAGTTTTTGCTTTTTCTAAGGTTTTTGGCCAAACGACAGTTAAAAACTGACTCACCCCTCCCCCTCCCGTTCGCTTTGGCACTATCTTGTCGCGGCAGATGGGTATTAAATAAAAAGTGCTACAATATGTCAAGTTACGATATGTCCATGATCGGACAGTTCCCTCAATTGGTTCAAAACTTTTGAATTTTTTTTTTTCCCCTTCTAGAAACAAATTCCATTGCTTCAATGGGATTGTCCCTCAGGCAATGGGATTGTCCCTCAGATAAAATAACGAGTCAATGTTTTTTTAATTTAATTTTTAACAAGCTTTTGAAAGTGTAACATTAATTTATAATCACTGTGTATTATATTTTGTCCAATTAATTGGAACTTTTAAATGTTGTTGATAAAAATTCTGACTATTCTGCCATTATAACAATTCTAATTTCTTTTACAATCAATAGAAAATATTTTTTAATACATTCATCTTTTATTATATACCTGTTTAAAGAAGTAAAGAAATGCAAAACTAAATCGATATTCCATCTTCTAATAATAAAAATGAATATGTGTGTGTTGGCTTTTACCAGTCAGACCGGTTTACTTATATTTATTAAACTGACACATATATTTCTTGGAGGGTAAGAATACTTGCCTCGGAATATTTTTTTTCTTTTTGAAATTTTAAATAGTTAAAAATTAAAATGAATTTTAATGTTTTTCCACGATAACTTTCTAAAATATTATTGCCAAAAATAAACTTAACACTGTATCAAATTTCAAAAATTTGTATTTTTAATGAAGCCAATTTAACAGTTATGTAAATTTCTTAAAATTAATTAAAATTCTTAAAATTAATAATTAATTAATTCTTAAAATTTATTAATTAATTAAGTGCAATTCTTTTAAAATATTTTTTTTTTTGCCTAATTTTCAATAACAGATTACATTGCTGCCTTGAAATTCAAACCGTTTCTATTGATCAAATATTTAATTGCATGAATTTTTTTCTATTGTTGAAAACAGAAGAAGCATGTTCTGTTTAATATCTGTGTAGTTTACACAACGAATAAAAAAAGTAAAGTTACAATACAGTGAAACTTCGAAGATAAATGAACCAGATATTTTTGTTTTTAATAACATTATGATGTCATAAGTTTGGACTCTATAAGAAATGTTCATGTAGTTAGTAAATAGAGCATATGTAGAACATAACATAATTTTAAAATCTGACAGTTTGAAGGAAATAATGGGCATGGAATGTTTAAAAGATTTAACAGAAATTAAATATAACCAATATCCCCAACAGACTGTCTGGCCACCAACGGCAAATACAATAAACAATAAAAGGAATAGTAATAGACATAGAAACATTCACTAAAAAATATTTAACATTTGTGAGCAGATAATAAAATTTTAATTAAATGAAGGAATAAATTAAATTAAATACTTTAAAAATGTAATAATACATTCAGTTAAATATTTTTATTTTGTCAAATAAAATGAAACCATTCTGCACTCTAATCAGCTAAGAGTAGTTAAAAAAAAATCTATTTAAGAAAATAATAACCAATGTTCTTTGCAGCAGATTATTTATATACTACATTAAAATAATTTCAAGATAATATTTTTTACCTCGTGCTTTGCATTCTTGTGTGTCAGGAAAGTCCAATTCCCAAAAGTGCTCTGGTGTAGCTGGTGGAGGAAACTTTGCACGATGCCGAGAACATTTATTCAAGCGCTCTCGTTTTTCTTCCTCTGATAGTCCAAGATCAGAAAAATACTAGAAAGAAATAATTTTTTTAACATAGGAAGGAAAAAATTTACTATTTAAAGTTTTTTTTTTATTTAAATATTTTATTAGAGCAGCATACCTTCTCACATTCTTTGCACTCAAATCCAGTTAGTTGTTTTCTCTCTGATTTTTTCCGAACAGTTTCCTCTTTATATTTGTAATTTGGTTCCTCTCTTTTTGGTAATCTATACAATTAAAGACAAAACATTGATCAGAGAAGTCACAAATGCAGGTAATTTCAAATTATTTTTATCTTATAGGCATTATTTCATACATTTATAGGTATTTTTCTGTTTGTGGCTTCCAATCACCACTAAGTCCAAATGCTGGCACTGTTTCTTTAAAATATCATTACATGTATGAAATTGTTGCATGAATAAAAACACAATGTTTATGGAAATAAAGTATTGTTAATAAATTTTATATACTCAATAAAATAATTAAAAAAATATTTATAAAACCAATCTCAGTTGTTTCTTTAAATCTAAATCATACCACCAAAGCATTCTTTTAAATATTTATATATATATATATATATATATATATATATACAGAGAGAGAGGCAGACAGATTTTCAAAAAAAAATAAATAAAAAATAGTTAATAGTTTTGATGCAATCGTTTATATAAAACTATGTTGCAAGAAGGGTTACAGTATACTTCCATGTATCTCTTGTTGAATAATTTTCATATTAGGTTCCACAAATAGCTCTGCATTGAGCCATATGCTATGGTAAAAGCTGGTGCGCATTATGTTTCTCTTTCTTTCTTTTTTCTATTTTTAAAGTGGTTTAAATTTAGTCTTCGTTAAGTTAATTATTTTATTCATTGTCGCAATAGTTGTATTTAAAAACATTGTGATTTCAGCATCATAGAACTTACTCTTGGTACTAGCTATTTCAATTTAGAAATATTTAAAACAGAACATATTTTTTTTAAGTATTTGTTATGAGTCCTTCTTTCCATACAGAAGTAGTGATCAACTTACCCCTCCCCTCCCATTACATTTAATAATACTGCATAGTTTATATTCAGAAATTTTAATATCATGTGTTTCACAGTATTTCTGAATTAAGGAACAGGAACTTATCTTTCAATCTATAGCTGTTTACATGCAAGATTTTGAAGAGAAAGTAAATAAATAAATAAAATAAAAGTAGCAGATGATATTTCAAATGTTAAGTTATTAACAATTTTTTTTAAATTCCAATACATTTTTTTAAATTCTTTATGCAAATCAATCTAATTATATGTGAATACCTTCTGTATTTTATCATTGACAATGTAGGTAGTTTCTACTGCATTCATAATTTAAAATTTTCTCATTGATTAATTCTTGTATGATTTTTAAGCTGAAATAGGGGTTTATGTACGATTACACGACTTATAACTGTCTATTATAACCCTAATCATATTTTTACTTTTAGTATATTTAAATATATAATGAAATAATGCCTTAATTGAAAATTTAAATAAAACCAGCATAATAAATTTTTAGTTGTCTTTGGATCAGTAGCATCCCTGGACTACAGCTAAATAGTCCAATGAATAATATGGCATTGAATATAATTAACATAGTTATTTTATGGATAAAAATGCATCAACACTTTTTGCTCAAGGTTTTGTTTCTTGGACTGTTTGCAAAGATTAACCTTAAAAGTATAACGGAAAAAGCATTAATATATGGAGTTAGAGAATAATAATAACAATAATAAATACTAACAAAATAATTAATAATTTTTTACTATTTAAAAATTAAGAAAAAAAATAGAATGAGGATAAATCCAAACTTACATAAAATTTCATGAAAAGATAACATTTTTAAATGGATTATTATTAAAATAAATAACAAATTTTAAATAAATAATGTAATTTATTGTTTTTGTAGATTTATAGATGATTTTAAGTAGAAAATTGTAGTATTTTTTTACAATTATTTAAATAAATCAAAGGCATTTTATTAATTTTCAATAGTATAGTGTTAATGAATCATTCTTGTCAAAAATCACAAATAGAAAAAAGTAATAAATAAAAAGGATTTCCTTTCCTTTCAGAGAAACTAATTACCAAAAGTCCACAACATGTCTAAAATATTTTTGGAAATTTTTCTTATAACAATACACAATTAGTTTCTTTTCAATAAATACAATGATATCAAAATTATCAGAGATGTGATTGATCAAAAGGCAAAAAAGAGGAAATTCAAAAAGCAACATGGAACAATGCACAAAGAAATTAAATAATCAATGTATGGAAAAAAATAATTGAAACTACAGTCTAATTGCCTTTTTTTTTCAGAATATTCATAAAACTAAGAAATTAATAGCCTATGATTTTCCCAAAGACACTTTAAGAAATATACTGTCAGAACAAATTTATATATATATAGACTATAAATATTAAGAAAAGCAAGTACTTTATCATAAGCATACCTTAAGAGTATATTTTAACAAGCATTTCTTTAGTGGTCAATGGACCTTTTCAGCATATCTCAGACACATTACTTTTTTTTTACAGGTCTTTCATGACATTTTAATATTTGTTTTTGAACATTAATCACATTGGTACAACAAGTAGCTTCATTTTGTTTACAAGATTAAGATGCGGGGAATATTTTGGGGATTCAGAACCTCATTTTTTTTTTAAAGATAAATATTACTCTGCAATTTTATCAGATATTTTCCTTTGGAGCTCCCTTTTGCACTACTTTTTCCTTAAACTTGACTGTTTGTCATAAGCATTTTTTTTAACCAAAAAATTCTGTTTTGTAATTCCTTACTGCTGAATTTGTTTTACAGAGATTTCCGACCATTTTATCAATAAAATAATCCTTTTTAAATAATTGAACTGCAGATTTCTTAAAAAGTGGAAAAAGTTGAAAAATCTAAAAGAATTAGTAAACCATGGATCTGCAGAAGAATCATATCCCTGAAATATTGATATAAAAAAATAAAACAAAACATTTTTTTTTTTAAATTCTTAAAGCACTGTGATATGAAATATTGATAACAAAACATGTTATAAAAATCATGTAATGTATATTGAAAATAATTATCTTTTAAGGTAGTTATATTAACAAAACGAATGATCAAAGGTCTTCCATTTTAATTATAAATCAATTAAAATATCAATTAACTAAATTCGAACTTCTAAAATTTTATTGTTAAACTTTTTAATGATGTTTATATACCGCTTAAAATACATTAACTAATAGATAACTATATAACATACCTGAGAGATTTATTTCAAATTTTATCAAAATTTTGCAGGTATGAGCAGTTTTAACTTATACAACAAATATAATTTAAAATAATGAATTAGATTTGTTGCGCAAAATAAATTCATGAATGAAATTGGTGCAATCAACTCAATATATGCTTTAAGCAGTAATTAACTAAACATGATTAATTAAAAATCTAATTAATATGACTGCTAAATTTCCTGAATAATAATTTTAAATTGAACTTTTGAATGTAATTTACCAATAAGAAATCAAACAGTATTTTATTGTTTCGTTAAGAGAATCCTATCAAAAACACCAGAAATTTATTGCATGGAATAACATTATAAATACACAGCTGCATAAAGCCAGAGCTTTTTGGAATCAATAGAAAAAAAAATCTATGAAAAAAAAATGTTTCAATAAATAGGCATTGAGTAGTTTTAAATATCTACCCAAAATAAATAATAAATTTTCAACAATAAGAAAGTTTTCATTTTTAATATTTAAAATACCTATAGCTTTATCAAAATTTTTAATAAAATTATTTATCGATTTATTATTTACAATTATTGTAACAAATAGCTTGAAAAGATGTTAACAAAATCTTTTGATATCATTTACCTGTCAAAACTGCTCAGATGTTCATTATCAGCTTGGTTTTTACTAAGTAGAAAATTATCTGTAACAGAACAAAAATTGGCAGAATTATTATTTTAAGCAACTCTGCTATATTTCTTTACTTCAAATGCAAAATAACAGCTGACTATATGAGAAAGTTGTACTTTATTTCATTCGACCTCTTCTAAAAAAAATCTGTAACTTTTATAACTTCAGCAAAAAGAAAACAGCATTAAAAAGCAAATTCTAGGATAGAATAATAAAATGTTATGTATTAATTAAAAAAAAGTCTTAAATCTCTGAATAATTTATAAAAAAATTAACATTTATACAGTTAAAATGTCATGATAGTTATGTAAAAAACAAATGGTTTCCATAAATTAAAAATTATTAAAAATGAAATTGTGGTTAACAACCTATATATAAATCATGATTATAAATTAAAATAAATACCTTTCTTCTTATTTTCCTTGGAAGCATCCTCTTTTGATATACTTTTAGCTTTAGTTTTGGGAGAAACAACTGGTGAATGGAAACTTTCATCTGAAGATTCATCTTGTATTAATAGAATACTTTCGTCATCATCATCATCATCCTCACAACTTTCTGCATTATATTTATAATTCTCTGGAATACAAGTTGCATCAAAATCTATTGTATTTGTCTTTTTACTTTTATTTACAGGAGAATTTTTTTTAGATGAATCAGCAGAACTATTACTAGAATCACTAAGAATCTTTTTTCTTGCATTTGATAAATCATTGTCAGGAGTAGAATTTTTAGGCTTGAAAATGCTTTTTGATAGCTTAGTTTGGCGAAGATTAGGTTTCTTATAATTTGGAGGTAAAGCATCAAGACTCATTTTAAATTTTGATGTCACCTTGATATTTTTAATGCATGGTCCCTTTTTTATTTTCTTCTTATCACAAATTTTCCAAGCATCTTCCATTTCTGGAGGATTCTTATTTATAGCTGAAACCTGAAAGTCATTTATATCTTCAGCTAACAGCTGTGGGTTTTGTAAAATAGCCTTTTCATTTTTCTTATTAAGAGGTAATAAAGATGGAGACACTTGGTACATGCTATCCTTGCTGTTCATATGTTCCAACTTGGTCCGACAACTTTTATCTTTCTCAGTATTTGAAATTTTAACTGAATCTTCAATGTTAATGTCTTTGCTGATTTCTGAATGAAATATTGAAACAACTTGCTCTTTGTTGTTGTCAGCACAAACAGGAGCATTATTTTTGCTTGCTTTAAGATCAAAAATGTCAATAGTCTTATCATTTAGTAACTTTACATTTGAATTTTTTGCAAGATCTGATTTAATATTCTCTTCTACAATTGATTCCTTTTTCTTTACTATTTCCTTTGCCAAAGTCTTCATCTCATTAGGAAAATCACTTCCTATACCTTTACTAAGTTTTTTATTAGGACTTGTTTCCGATTCTGAAGAATTACTGCATGTTCTTTTTTTACTCGATTTTTGTCTTTGTACATTTGATTTATCTGTAGCATCACTTAATTGCTCAGAGCTTTTCAATATTTTTCGCTTATCGACAGATTGTTTAAAAACATTATTTTGAGCATCGAGTGTGATATCTGCTGTATCTGGTGCTAGTATCACAGAATCAAAATTTAATGAAGAGCAACTGGGACCTAAATTACCAGGAAATTGCACTGTGCATAAATCTAATGAATCTTTATCAGGGGTTAAGTTCAGAAGATTTTTCAAAAAATTCTTTTTTGTAATTGATGATTTTTCATTAGTCTCATTCGATTGTGGTATATCAGAACCAAAAGAACTTTCATTATGTATTTGCATAATATCATCCTGTAATTTGGAGGTCTTTGAACTGAAATAATTGAAACAATATTATATCAATAACAAGAGTATAAAATAGTATAAACATATCCTTAATTAATCCTTAATGCTTATTAATATCAATGTAGAAATATTTAAGTTTTGATATTAAACAAATGATTACTCATGAGAAGAATTGCCTGCAATAGTTGAATTCCATAAAATAGTCATTGAGTGTCTATATAATTCAAATTCTCACTTTTACAATTAGAATTATAGTATAATAAAGTAATTCATACAGATGCTTCTTTTAAGAGGTAGATTTAAAATAACATATCTTGTAAATAAACTCATTTTAATTTAAACGGTGTCTTACTATTATTTTAAGGCTATCAAATTCATTATTACTAGTTAAATAGGAAACCATTAAGATGAATAATCAACACATACTAGAACAGAACAGCTTAGTGTCAGACAAACATTTATTGACATACAAGTAAGGTACCAAAAAAAAAAAAAGTCACAGTTACACTTATTCATTACAAACATTAAATATGCAGTTTCAATAGGAATTTTGTTTGCACAATTTAATACTAATAAAATTAATTATAATTATGCTTCATCATCATCATAATTACATAGATAATTCAGTACTGCATTGACAGTTTTAAGCATTGTTAGTTTTAACCTAAAAATTTAAAATGGCTTTTTATAATGGTAAATGTATTATCCTCACACTTACTATACCAACAGCAACTCTGAGTCTTCTTCTTGATATATTAAAAATGATGTTTTTGTAAGTGCTAACAAATATTTTTTGAAAGGAGACATATTTTCTTGCAATACTGCTAATTTTATTCGGTGCTATGAACACATTTTATTATATGCATCCGACAATTTTTTTTCTTCTTCTTTCAAATTTACATTAATTTAAGTCATTACTCTATGTTAAGGTGGATTAGCCACATATTACAATGATATCAACGTTAGAAAGTTACAATTTGTTCTTTCCTCAAAGATATAACAAAATTATCATCAAATATTTCCCAGTGGTCTGTGAGCCAAATAAAAAAAGAAATTACATACAATGTTAATCTAACTTTTAAAAAAACATAAAAGACAATTTCCTGATTCTTAAAAGATCACAAATATATTAAAGTTTAAATTCATTACTCATTTTACATCAAAATAAGAAATATTTAATTAAAAAGTTTCGAATGTGTATAGAAACATTCTATAATGAGAATGTTCAATAGTAATTATTTAATAATAAATAATCTTTGACGATTTGACCAGGAAATTTAACTGTGCACGATGTCAAATACTACAAAATATTTTAATGTTAAATGCATTTTACTTTACTTATTTTATGCTTACTTTTATATTAAAATGCATGACAAAAAAAAGATGCAATTTATTCATTACAATCCAACTATGGTGCTTTAACGATATCCATTTATAGCTTCAGATAAAATAATTGATATTGAATCTTATTTATTTTAAATTCAGAAAAGGTACTCAAAATCTTTTACAGGAATTATTAGAAACACATAACACTTTGGCCTATAGGCAATAATACATTTTAGACAATCTATGTTTATTTAAACATACTGAAAATAGACATATTTTCTATTCTCAAAATATGATTTTTGATATAAATACTATACACCAGCATTTTTTTCTTCAAGAAAGTAATAAAGTATAATTTTTAAGATGTGCCAGTTGCAAACATGCATTATTTATTGTAAAAAATAAGATAAATAATAAGGGAAAAGATAATTATCATACCTTATTTTATTTTCTGAGCTGTTGAATATTGAAAATTTCTGACCTTAAAAAAAAATTCCACTAATCAGATAAACAAATATTAAACAACTGTTGTTTTTTAAAAGAATAAATAACATTCATGCTTCGAAATATTATAAGCCAATATTTGCCAATTCACATATACAAATACAAAAAACAAACTATAGAAATTAGTTTGCATATCTAATTTTGTATAAATTAGATATAGAAAAAAAATTAAGCATACCAAAATTTTCAAACCATTTAGTTTGTTCTTCAAGAGCTGCTTTGCAACTTGTAAAAGCTTCTTCTAACTCTGCACATCTTTTACAATCAGAATTACGTTCGATCAGTTTTCTAAAAATTAAAATATTTGAGCGTTAATTAAATTTAAATTTATGAATAAGTTCCCATTTTCAATAAAATGATAAAAGTAAAGAAAATTTTGAAACTTAAAATCAAGTTAAAAAATATTGTATCTGAATGATGATCAAAAGCCATTCTTTAAAATTCAAAAACTGTAAGAATAACAAATAATGCAAAAACAACTAATGGTTTATTATTTTTTTAAGTGATATTAAGTATCATGATAAAATCAATATTTCAAATATAAGCCAAATACCAAAAATTTATATTAAAAATATGCAAAATATTTAAGATAAAAACCAATCAATATTTAAACAAGTTGAAAATAATTTAATCATAAGATCAATAAATAAAAATATTAATTATAAATTTTTATCTTTACAACATTTATTTATTATCTTATTACCTTTAAATCTGTTTATATATATATATATATATATATATATATATATATATATATATATATATATATATATATATATATGTAATTTAATTTAATATATATATATAAGTATTTTTAATCTAATTTCAATCTTAAATTAGTCCACATTAACTTCATTCAAGAATGTTTTCTTGTTTCCTGAACAAATTCTCTCCTTTTTATTTAATTATTTTTAACACATGCTCTAAAAAAATTGCTGTCTTGTTGGTTCTCAGATCCAGAGCAAAGGAATAAAAATCATTTTCAGGGTACCTCAAATTCCCTTTCTTCGGTCTACACATGTCAAAGAGGTCCCTATCGAGGTCTCATGGTAAAATCACTGATGAGAGGGATTTCTGTCACTTTTCCCTTATATGTGATGTAAACAGATATTATCCTTTTATCATCCATGGTACCTTAAATTGGTGTTAATTTCAAAAGTTTTTTTCTTTTCAGTCAAATTATGTTTACATATATATGTAAGAGATGAATAAAGAGAATATATATATATATATATATATATGAAAAGACAATTGAATTTAAAAAAAGCAATTTTAAATTAATCAGAATATTGCATAACTTGTATGAAAAATTCATATTAAAATAATTTATAAACAATTTACTGGCTAGCCAAATCCTTCTAATTATATTTTATTTTAATTAAGAACTTCTTTTATTGCCAAATTTATATTAATTCTTATAGTATTTTATAATTTCAAAACTGCAATCGAATCCTTTATTATAGTTTTGTTTATTAGAATAGTCATATTTCATACATGATCTATAATTAAAATTTCATTAATGAAATTATTGTTTCTTAAGCTAAAAATGTTATTTCATTAACCTTTAAGGGCAGTTCAACAAAACATGTTTTCCTCTAAGTATTCCAACAATAAAAAGAAATAATGCTTTTGCCACTTTAGATAGTGAAAAAAATAGATAGACGTAGATAAATTCATTTTTGAAAAAGAAGAAAATTACCAGTAAAAAAGTGATGAAGAGTTATGTAAATGCTATGTTTATTCTTTAAATTATGAGTAAGATTAAATCTGAAACATTCTATTAAAATGAATGTTTTGCCACAGAAATTTGTTAATGGTGGCATCTCTTAGAAGCAATTAGATTTCTTTTTTAATCCTTTTCAATGGCCTATAAAGTTGGCTTCTCTTTTTTGTCTTCTCTCATTGTTAATAATCCATAACTCATAAAAAAAGAGGATAAAACTATCTACCATGATATTAGAAGAGAGGCTACATTGGGTTCAGGGGCAAGTCCTAATCATTGACTATTGTACCATTATTTTTAAAGTTTATAAGAAAAATTGGAACACTGTTGTACTGCATCTAATGAAATTAAGCAAACTTAATGGAGTAACATACTTTAAAAATTAAAATCAAATGCATTCTATTAAAAAAATTATATATTGCAAAAAAAAAAAAAAAAAAAGGAAAGGAAAGGAAAAAATATTTATCAAAATATATTTTGGAGATTTTTTTATATTTCACACATTATGGTTATAATTACTTTTCAGCTTCAAACAATTTATTTTTCAGTTCTTCAATTTCATCTTCCAAACCTAAAAGAAAATTTTGAAAAACAAAAAATTCAGTACTCTATGGCAAGTATAATAAGCACATTATACATATGAGAGGAAAAATACTTAATGTTATATTTTTATAAAATGCCACAATTTAAAAAAAAAAAGAACAAAAGCTATATATTGTAGAATTAAAATATAATTTATTTGCAAATAATTCAGAATCTTCATATGACAATATAGATATAAGATTAATTTTATTAGCAATGCAAATATTAAAAAGAAATTGATGTTTCACTTGTTTAAAAAATAATTGCTTTTTTGATTACACGTTTAAGAAATAATTATTTTAATTATTATAATAATAATAATTAAAATTAATTATATATAATAATAATTATTATTATAATAATAATTAAAGTTTAGCATTATTTTGAGGGAAGATCATTTTTGAGTATTGTTATAGTTTAATTTCCTTTGCAAACACATGGAAGTTCAGTATGATCAACATGTTTTGATGATGATATGTAATCCTTCAAGAATTAGAACCTGAAATATACATTTTAACAAATGTTGAAGATGAAGAACTAATAACAGAAAAATTAGCTCAAGGAATATATAAAATTTTGGTAAGCTGCTGATATAGTTATTTGTAGAATATTAATCATAAGATTTTGATAAGAATTTAATAGTCTCAGATCTCCAACTCTCAAAACAAGAAGAAAATCTAAAGTTCTATCTATATACTGAACATAATAATCCTTATTTTATTCAAATGATTTTTAAAAGAAAGGTCTTAGTGACACAATTTAATTATTGAAAATGTAATAAGCATGTTTAGATCTTTACATAACATGGAAGTTTGCATGTCCTCAGAAATAAAAGCTTCACTACAAAATCCAAAGAATTACAATAAAATGCAAATCCTCCTACAAGTGTGTTTAATTATGATCCATCCCCATTAAGAAATTCTTTTAAAACCTTGGCTATATGTGTACTAATTAAGCTATAACTATATTTATGAAGTTTACAAATTTTCTGTGGAATGTGTAAAACATCAAAATCAAATTCGATTATTTATTCCTTGTTTTGCACATGGTTTCAATAATACACAATTTCCTAACCTTGTTCCAAATTTAAGCCATATCGCAAATAAACATTCTGACGAAAAAGATAATTAGTTTCAGGATAGTTTAAGTTTTGAAAAAATCATCCATGTTTATAACAATATTATTTGAGTCAGCACTCAATGTTAATAACAAATGAAAATATTAAAGTCAAATTATATTTGACAAAGGATTAATATTATTCTAATATTTTGAGATTCATAAAATTTGGTTTTTAATAGATTTATTTATTTATTAGTTTATTAGACTATCAATATGTTTTAATTGCCTTATCTGTGGTCTCACAGCACATATAGGCAGCTGCCTAATCTTAATATGTCTCTGCCTTTAAAGAATACCTACAATTCGTACATAATTCGAGATTTTAAGAATTAATTATATGTAAATAAATTTTAAGAAATAATTCATGAGTGGATATATTACTGAAAAAAAAACCCTTTAATTTTAAATTTTGATGCTGGATCATTACTGCTAAATAAAGCAAGAATATCAATTACACTTAAAAGAATAGTTTAAAGAAATAAAAATAATACTCTACGTAATATAATAAAACAAATAATGGTCACTCATGCAATAGATGTTTTAACAAAAAAAATTGCAATAAAATCAAAAAATATAATTTAATATTTTTTTAAAAAAACTCACATTTTACTTTAGCTGTATGAGCGGCATATACTTGTTTCAACAAATTTTTTATGGGCACATCTGTTTGCTCAGAACGCATCTGAAAGTAAAGAACGCAGAATTAAGGAAGAAGTTAAGGATGTGGAATATGCTAATATAAAAATAAATCAAACTTTATTGATACCTTTGAAAACTTCAAGAAAAACACAAAGTTTTTCAAGAAGCACTTAAAAAAAATTTAAACATGCATAATAAACTTAGAAGCTGATAAGATTTTCAAAACAAACAAACAAATTTTCTTATCATTAAACTGAACAGCGCGCGGATTCAAAATAGTGGTTAACAGTTTATATTTGAATCAGTGAATAAACAAAACGTAAAAAACAAAAATGTGATCAGCATGTGATTTTGGCAAAGCGATAACATGTCAAAATATCCCATGACAACTGAGTGTCCCGAGCATATTAATGTTTTACAACAACATTTATTTGTTTCATACAGAATTAACGCCATTTAGAGGAAGGTATGTTCCCGGGACAAGTTAAATTCGAATCCGATAAAAGAACTTAGAACTCTTCATTGTTGCGTGTCAATCGGGACTGCATCAAGCATTATATGATTTTAAAAATCCTTAAATGATAGAAAGATAGTAAATTTACGTGATGACTCACCTAATCTATCCACAATGTCTTTTTTTACTGCTAAAAAATGACCTTTCAACAAATCGACAAGTAAAAAAAAGATCTCGCTTTTCCAAATTTACGAACAAAAAAAATTTAGTTAAATTATGAAATACTTATGGAAGTAATAGAGAAAAAAAGAAATTTATTTAAATAGAAATCGAAATTTAATTATAATAAAACTTTTCATATAAAAATGGGTTAAATATAATTCTGCCGTTTAATATCAATGTCAGGATGCCTATGCTATGCCTATTCTCTATTCCCTGTTGGGAGTAGTCGCCCATTTTTGCACTTTTTAATAAATATTGTATAATTCAGTAAGTACTAAGTTAATAAATAATCTAGAAAAGTCTCCCTCAATTTCCTTGTACACTTCCGTAATAGGTGCATTTTTTGGCTTACTACACCGTGTAAAAAAGCAAAAAAAAAAAAAAAAAATATCTTCACGTTAAAATTTAAAAAAAAAAAAAAAAAAAAAAGATAATGTAAAAATAATATATTAAAATTCATCCTTCCAGTTTGCCACTTTTTTTAGTTATTGCGGAGGCCATTTTCATTCTATACGATAAACAGAAAAAAAATATTAAAAAAGGCATATTACATAAGAGATCTCATTACAATTTTCAAAATAATTATTATTTATTTGTCATTAAATAATAATTTTTTAACAACTATGTATTTTGAGTAATTCTTTCTGTTGAGTGTTTGATTCAGCCTACTGGACGGTTGTACAAGAAAAAAAACATAACTGAAAAAAAAAAGGAAATATTTATTGTTATTGTTTTTTTAACTAAAATAAGTTTAAAATGAAAAGTTTTATTAAAATCTTTTCACAAGGCCAAGTTTTCAACAGTATTTTTTTTTTTTCATTTTTTTAGAGAAACTAATAGTGTACTGTATTCTTGATATAAAATAGGTAAATTTTTAATTAATTAATTTCAATTAAAATGTATGATAAAAAATTAAAAATATTTTCAGCATATTTCTTACTCTCATTTTTAATGATTAGCATAATTGATGTTGAACGCTAAAACGACTGTACAAAAAGATAAAAAAAAGGGGGGGAAGCAAACAAATTAATTTATATTTTGAAGTGATTGCAAATCCATATAATTTATCCTGATTCGTAGTACACTTCAGTTAAATATATTTTATGTTTTCTAAATACTGAAATACGGAATTCAGGCCATGATGAAACCAGCAGTAGTGTCCTTCCTGAAATTTCTCGCTAGACTAGTATTTTTCACGGAGTAAAGGCTAGTAATTTTCCGCCGAATAAGATTTTTGAACCTTGGGCAAAGTCGTGAATAACGCCAGTGCTCAGAATTTTTATATTTCAATTTCAGCACATAAACGTTCTGTGCTTTGTAACAAAATGAAGAAAACCGGGAATGCATTTTAATTATCTTTACGACGGAATGAAACCAAAATTTTACACACAATTAATAATTTAGTAACAAGAACACATATTAAATTTCATGCATCTAAATATATGCATATTTGAGTTAACGAGTTTATTTGTATGAGAAAGTACTTGTATGAGACATTTAAATCAAAATTTGAAATGGAACTACACTTTATATTCTAAAACTATATACGAAATTTCGTTTATCTAAATCATTAGGTATTTGAATTATCTTGTTTGCATATTAGCGAAAATATAGCCCGACAAATGGTCAATTCCTTTTCAGATCTGGTTCTAATTCGATACTGATATACACTTTAGATATTGAATCTTTGTTTCAAATTTTATTTATATAACTCTTTACTTTTTGTAGGTATCAAGTACTCGGACAGTCAATCTTCCCGTGAATGGATTTCTTTCAAAATTTATAAATATCTATAAATTTGGTGCAAAGACTATATACCAAATTTCATCCTTCTTGCTCAAAACGTCTTTTTTTTCAGTTAACATATTCACGGACAGATACTCATATTCCAAAAATATGTTTTTCGGACTCAGGGTTATAAGATAAATAAAAATTCATGAAAATCTCGAGTTCGAATTTTTTGACGATTTCAGTATTTTTTCTTTCTGTACGAGAAAACAAAAATAAGTAACTTATAATATATTTACAAATCATAAACAAAACAATGAAAACACCAGGAACGAATCCAAAAATAACTTTATTGTTTAGATCAATTTTGCCCGAAATAATAAAGCTTAATGCTTTCAAAAATTGAATTATGTAAATCCTCAATAGCAGTTAAAAGAATATTAAATCATTCCCAGTGAAAACATCGCGAAATATCAGCTACAGATTCACTTCTTCAAAAGTTTCAAGGTAGTTCATCATAAGTAAGAGAAATGGAATTTCCAAGGATGGATTTCATTTTAATGCTTTTTAAACTAATTCAAGACAAACCAAGATGGGGCTGGTCAGGTTATTATTATTCTGAAAGTTGCAACTGGATGGAAACAACTTGTTCTCCATAGATACAACTTGTTGCAAAAATTCTAGTCTCTTGGTGCTCTAGTTAATACTGGAGTTTGATGAAATCGCCATCAAGTATCTCAAATGGACGAAAACAATCCAGATCCTATGCTCGTGAAAATGTTATGTATAGATGCATACACGTCTTATTTACGGGACTATATCAGTTTTTTCACGCGCTATTCATTTAATTTTATCGTGGCACTATATGAGCCAATAGCAGTACAACTTGTGGCAGATTTCACATCAGTCTTAAGTGCCTTTGGAATTGCTACTTCTCTGTATATATATTTTTATTTTAAAATTCCCCTCTAACTATTTTTGTTGAGATTTGAATAAATAGATGTTCGTAGAGGTCTGTGGTCTCCAACGTTGCATTTTTTTTTTTTTTTTTTTTTTTTTGTTAGGGGTGGTAATAGAGGGAGATCCTTTCTAGCATTTGACGATCTCAGTACAAAAGATTTGAGTTTTATTCACAATTATTTTTGTCTAAAATTGTTTATCCTATATCACAAATGCTCTCATGATCTTTTGTAATGTCTTAACTCGAGAAATACCTGCGTAATTTGAGAATAGCTGCTTCAGTTCCTGGTGCTTCAACTAGGCAAGCGCTAGCAATTTGGTTTTTTAACACCTGTGAGGGATATTTTACATTGTAATAGAAAAACTCTGTAGTGTACCGAGCTTTATAACAAGATGTTGAAGACAGAAAATATATATTCCTCATTTGTATATAAAAAAATGTATCAGTGTAATTAACACGGCATTTTTTATAAATAACAAAAATGTTTACAGATATATCGATTATTTAACCACGCCAATATGTAGTAAATTCAATTTATCCCCGCCTTTAAAATATATTTTTAGCGTCGCTTAATTTTTTTAATTGCTTTAAATTAAAGATAAAAGCATTTTTTTCTAACTTAATTCTAGAACCTAAAATGTTGCTGAATTAATTTTATAAAGTCCACGGAACTCTGTTTTCAAAGTAAAGCTATAACAGCGCTATCTATCTCCTTTTCTTTTTGGATATTTTTTCTTGACTTATGTTATTTGACCTATAATTCTGAACAATGGCTCTTATATATGAATATCTATCTATAAGGTACCGAGAAGTTTATTAATGCTAGTACAATTATAAAGGAATTATTTTAGAATTTTCACCAAGTTCTTTTCATCTAAATGAAGATTTCTGAAATAATAGGCAACAGAACAGATCATCTCCACTAATAATAAAAATGAATATGTGAGCGTGTTTGCGCTTTACAGGCAAGATCGTTTGACTTATAACTACTAAATTTGGCAAGTACCTTGGAAGATAAAAAAGAGCTCACTGTAAGTTTTTTCAAAATTTTAATTAGAATTTTGATTAATTAAAAATTAAACTGAATGTTGCTGTTTTCCGGGGTAACTCTCGACAATATTGTTGCACAAAAATAAATTTCACACAGTTTTAAAATTTTAAAAATTCTTTTTAATGATAGCAGTTTAATAGTTTGTGAATTTTTGAAACTTTTAGAAAATATGTTTTGCTGTCTTTCTTCTAACAGTAGATTACATTATTATCCTGAAATTCAAATCGTTTTCTCTATTTCATCAAATATCCGTTTGGTTTCAGGGCCAATGTACTTTTCCTTAACCTTAAAACGATTCCTCTGATAGGAAATTTAGCTTAAGCTTAGCTTAAGCGGTTTTAAGCAAAGATACAAAAGCTTTCTGGAAGTAATTTTCCTTTTTATCAATGTTCAGAATTTTATTCTGGAAAATTCGAATTCTTTTTATTCATTACGATTTTGCAATAAACTTCCAGATATGGATTGAGCAGGCCAAAATTGGACAAGTGTTGCTTGTATAGTAGGACATTCTGAAGAGAAGGGGGAAGTATCAGTTAATGAAAGAAATAAATCAATAGACCTAATTGTAGAATTTATCAGTACTGTAAAAAAAAAAAGAGAAATATCGCAAAAAATATTTTTCAACGACATTTTTTTTTTTTAATTATCACTTTTATTTATCTAAAATCTTTAATTTTGGTACTTGAGTTTAGTTGGTTCGTCTATCATCAAAATAGTATCAAATCAGGTATTTCAAGCACTTTCAAAATTTGAAACTTATTTAATTTTTGGTGCATTAATGCATTAATTGCTGCAAATGGCCCAGAAATAAACGTGTTTCTGTCACAAAAAAAGAAGAAAAATTGCGAGGTTTCAAGGTTTGAAAATTTTTTAATAAATACATAATTACTTATATTTATTTTTGAAAAAAGACCCGAATATTTTAATAAATAATCTATAATTGATGCAAATTTTTTATTGGAATAGAATTGATACTACACCATTTTGTATAGTTTTAAAACAGAAAAATGACCCAAAATTTGAAGAAGAAAAAATAATAAGGCATCGAAAAAAACAAAACTCTATCGAAGCTTAAATAAATAACACTTTATTTAACAACTCATGAAATTCCAAATGAAGTAAATATAAAACTTATTATGAATAATTTAATAAAGAAAGAAAGAAAATAAGGATTCGATACAGTTTTTTTTTCTTTCAAAATTAGGAACTTCTGACAACAGTGTATGCATAATTCAATAAAAGATTAAAATAACAAAACAGCCATCCATAATCTTACATATTCAGTTTATAAATAAACATTGGAATCCATTGGATGACATTTGTATAGGTACTGTTATATTTCGAATAAATGAATAAAGATTTATTGCACTAAGCATCGAAACAGCTCATAAGCTTTTTTTTTTTTTTTTTCTATTTCTTTTTGCAATGAAAAAGAAATGCTTCCAGATCGTCATGACAGGATCTTAACAACTGTGATTAAATTTTATATTCATATGTTTATATTTGTACTTTATAAAGAAGGTTTACAGGAAAAACAACTCAAAGAATGAAATTTTAATTTAACAATAAACATCTTTAAAAATAAATATATTTCTACATACATCTAATTAAAAATTGCTAACATTTCTAACTGATAAACAATTTAAGTAGCTCTCTGTTCTCAGCCTAACAATTATATAAAAAATACGAACTACATGGGTTACGGCAAATACAGGTTTAATTATACGAAAAATGTTTAAAATTAAAATGTTTCAAATAAGAATTTTTAAAGCTTCATTAATTACTGTAATCATACTCTATTAAAATTACTTAACGGTTTATTAAATTCTATAGCAATTTTCATACATTCCAGTACTAAAAAAATTTATTAATAAATAATTATAGATAACTGTGGCAGCAGAGTACATTTGACAATACTTTTCATGGCAGTTTGCTGGTCAGAATAAAAATAGTCTTTCTTAAATTTGTTTAATAAGACTGAATGTCATATTTTTAATGCTATTTTTATATGAAACCTTGAATTAATCTCAGATTAGAGCTATCTGCTTCAACATTATAAATATTGTTATATCCCCAGACGAAAAAAAATTTTTTTACACCTATTAGTTGTAGAATTCGGAATTTAAAATATCACATTTCTACTCTAAGTGTTATCACGCCTTTAAATTTGAACAGAATCAAATTCAAGTAATTAATCAAAATAAAAAATAGAATAATTAACAAGAAAATTTCAAAACGTAGAATTAACTTTTAGTAACCTTTAATAATTTGATATACCCCAATGGTATTCGTTTTTTTACATTCATAACTGAATTATTATTTATACAGTATATTTTGCATTCTGGAAAGTTATTTTTCCCTTCATTTGAATTGAATGTCTCATTTAATATTAAACAAGTCTTCATTTCGCTTTATTGTCACACGAGTTATATTACCAACATTTATCGTCTGATGTTATTTAAAAATTTACAATCAATGTTAATCTACATCTTCATCAAAATTTCAGTAATTTATTTCATTTCTACAGTTCATTAAATTGGCCGATTTAAATGGTCTGCGAATTTGATAGAATACATAATTAAGTAAAAGGAAAATAAATAACTAATTTTATAACTCATATTTTAACATTTCAGCCTGCTTTCACTTTAGAATAAAGGAAAAAGGCCGAATTTGATTAACTTTAGCACTTCTGAGTGCACGATGGAAATATTTAAGAGTCAGAATTAAACTAGTTAGCATTATAAAAAAAAGCGCCAGAATGAGTTTTTAGTTGAATGAAACAAGATGAATGAAATAAATAATCAAGTTCATAAATTATCCATATTTTCAGTATCGTTTCTCAATAACGATTCCAAAACAGAGAGAAAAAATAAAACATTAAAAAAAAATAAGTGATCTTAAACATAATTCTTATCAAGATAAGATACATTTTACTCATATAACAGCTATTAAATTGCGATGATAGTACATCAAATAATAGAAATCAAGTAATAAGCAATAAATTATACAATAATTGTTTTTGAAAATTTCTTTTAATTAGTTTTTTTTTTCCATTAACACCGTTACATCATTATCCTATCACTAATAACTCGTGAATGTAAAACAGATAAAACTAACAAACCTTTTTTTAATTATTATTTTATGATTTTCTCAAACCGATGCTTCTAAAACTTTGGCTTTCTCATGCAAAGCAATATAGGGATACAGATATTGTTGCAATTCTTTGCTGCACCAGATTCATCAATGTTTTTAAGCAAAAATCATTAATAAATCTCTTGCTTTTAAAATTTTATTTAAAATTTGCTAAACAGTTATTTTAAATTTAAAAAATGACTTAATTTATTTAACATTAGTTAATGCTTCAATTTCTTCCTCCCCCCCCCCTCTAAATTTCAAAACCGTACAGAAGTTATATGGGCGGAAATAGTTGACGGTTTCTTTCGATGAATAAACAAAGTATAAGATGATTCGGCGAATAAAACGAGTAAAATATAATTTACATAAATAGAACTTTTTAATTTATATTCCACTCGCAATCCATGACCCTGTTGGTGATGGGAACCATTGCCTATCATCGTTCATATTATTAAAAGAAACCATTCTAAATCTATCGATTGATCTGTCTCATATATATTGTTAATAATCTGTCATCAAAAGCAAAAACCATTGTCCAAGATACTTTTCAGACTCTATATCGGATCAAGTCCGTTATAATGAATTAACAATAATTAGCAAGTTTCCTCTTCTGAATTAAAAGCTAGCTAACCGCGTATAATTCTTCTATCTTTTAACTGCAATTGAAACTACTGCCTTCTATTTATCCGAATAACTTAATTCCGGAAAACTATAAAAGAAGAAAAATAAAAACATAGAATTCACGATTATTTTTAAAAAAATTAATAAGTAGATCATTTTGCATGAATTTGATCAGATATTTATATTACAAATTTGTTTAATTAATAAAAAAGATGTTACAAATAATTCTTTAAAATAAGATTTATAGAAGTTGAGAAATTCTTTAAAAAAATGTTGGATTATTTTTGTCTTTTAATAACAATTTTATAAAAAAGAATTTCCGATTTTGATATAAAAATATTATTGAGATGATAGTTTATATTTAGCTTTGGCTGCTTCATTCACAATAGAAATTGTATTATTTGCATGTCCAGTAAGAAGAAACGTGTATTTTCATAAACAGGATATCTATACGAATTAAATGAAGTTTTAAGAATGAATTAAATCGATTTTTCTGGACACCTCGTCTTATAACGGCGTAAGAGGATTTATCAAACTTTTGGTATTCTTGTATTAATTAATAAGTATTTTACCAAGGAAAAAAAAATGACATTTTAATTCACAACAGATAGTTATTTGGAATCTGACTCAGGAAATGAACACCATTTTCTTTTTTCTCTGTGTACAAAATATCAGTGAGATTTTGGGTCCAAAGAAATGTTTGTAGAATTATAAAGGACGGAAGATTGTATCAAGTTGTTCTCATTTAGACTTCTAAGTTTCAAGGCAGCACATTTCTCTGATCACTTGTTTCGAATCTAATGTCTGGAACTTAATTCATCCAACAATATTTTTCCATTCCGAGAACTTCTTGTATATTCTTCTTAGTCCATGAACTCATACACCACTCTTATTCAACGATCTATTACAAAACTTAATTTGAATTTTCGAAACCCTACTACTGATGACTAGAAATATCATCCGGAAAATGCCCCAATGCTAGACTTGCACAAACGAATGCTTTTAAGAACACAAATTCATTTAATCTCGGTTATAGAACAATTCATGATTTATAGCTTTTATAATAATATGATTCAGTTCGTCCTCAGATCCTCAGTTTTCTTGCTTTTGCTACCCCTTTTCGAACGTCCTGCAGTCTTTTTAGAGGCTTTCGGGCTGTCGTCTTCCAGAGTTTTAGCGAGGTCGTCTGTAAACAAACGACCTTCGAGAATCCGGACGATGTTTTTTGTTGATGCATGCAAAGCTAATTCGAATGCTGTCCTTCCAGAGTAGTCGGCAATGTCTGCGTTCGCGTTGCATTCCAGAAGGAGCCGGACCATATCCTCGTTCTGGTTCAGGATAGCATGAATGAGAGGGGATCTACCACTTTTCCCATCCTAAATTCAAAAAGAATAGAAGGAACAATATAATTATCAGTAAATGTATAAAAATGTTATAAATATATAAAATTAAAATGTCCTTGTCCAGAAGACAAGGTCGGTGGAAGAGCAACCAGGCTCACACGGACAAAATATAATAATTCATTCGCACTTTATTACAAGACACACAAAAAAAGAGAGAGAGAGAAAATTCTTTTAAGATACCTGACTAGATTCCGAGACGAAATTAAAAAAAATGATACATAAACATCTTTTATTGTACCAAATAGCTAAAACAGACGTGAAACGTCACTATTAGAAGAAAAAAAATACACTCATTACCTTTAGTTTAAAAAAAAACAGCTTATTTAATGAAAATTCAGCAAAGTGTTCAATGTTAGAAAAGTCAACCATCTAACTCTCCGACCCGCCACGAAGGCACACGGATTTAAACCATAAAACTGAATGACCGGACCGCCGCAACAGCAACATTGGCGGGAACTGTGGTTGAGTCCTAAGGGCCGTCACCGGCCACGGTACAACCCTCCCCGAAGGAAGTACGTCCCGTCATCGATGGGAGGAGTCAGATCCCCCACCTATTAGGGTACCCTCCAGGGTGGCGAGATCCAACCACCATGCCGGAAGCATCTCATGCTCATTTCGAGGTGCCCCCCCCGGGGTTTTTTCAATATTAGAAAAAACTGACAAAATTATAAAAAAAAATGAGAATATTTAATTTTTATTTCACCTATATATTGCTCAAGCTACATAAAATGTAACAGACCACAAGATAAAAAATTTTTTTAAATAAAAAATTTATGAACATTTGTAGTTGCCGTTAATGTTTTTTTTTTTTTTTTTTTTTTTTTTTTGCCAAAATTTGTTTATTTTTGAATTTAGAGTATATCTGAAACATGTCTAAATGAAGTTAAAATCCGCGGTCTATCATACCCTTAAAGGTTTTGGATACATGCATACCAAATTTCATGAAATTTTATTGAGCTGATTTTGAGATTTCATGTTTTCCGTGAATCAATCACATTGGAATATTCATTCTTCAGAAAATGCGTTTATATACTCTACTTATAAATTAGTTCATCATATGCGCTGGTAACAAATGGAGTTTTCACGCCTTTTTAACAGAAATGTCCAAAAATAATCAACCCACGGTTGAATAGGTAGAGAGTTAATATAAACATTTGAAATACTATTTTGGAGAATTTCACGACAAAAATAAAATAAATCACTCATTTTCGGTTTAAAATGCCATTGTTTCCGATTTCACATTTATTTATTGTGTATTATTGAAACTACTTTATCTATTCTTCTATCTTAGATGTATTAAAAACAAAGTCTGTTTTAGAACCTACGAAGTTTGGACTTTGTTTTCAGATCATAAAAAGAATTTTCTGGAAAAAGCATCTTTACAACCTAGTCGGATAGCTTAAATTATCACCAATATTTCAAGATTATGTTCACTATTACACTTCCAGTAAAAGTTAATTACATATAACATATATATTTTTGTTGTGAGAAATAGATTTTGCATGTTTATACTCTTCCAAATCTTTGATCTAATGTGTCGAAGACAAGATTAGCTGGAATTATGTGTTCAGCTCATATTATGGCCATACTAGTCCGCTTTTCTTGAGTTCTGACTGATCAAATACATACCTTTTACTTTTTCAAATAAGAAGTACTGAAACTGTTTAAAAAAATTCGAACTCGACATTTTGATGAATATCTACGTTTCAGCTTTCCCGTGTCCGAAAAAAACTTTTATTTGAAATAATATCTACCTATCCTCTTTTGAAAGCGATTTTAAAATGCTCTGAGGAAGACGGATGAAATTCTATAAAATTTATATCGAATTTCATTCACATGAGGTTTATTTTTCAGTTGTCCGAATACAAGTGAGTATAATAATTATAAAATGAAAACTATAAAATTTGATACAAATTTTCGATATTTAAAGCATAGGCCCTTATCAAATTTTGAACCAAATCACGCGTTAGTGAGATGGCCATCTGTAGGTCTTGTAATGTTTCCCTGTTTCCCTCACATGATAATTGGAAATCCAGCCAGATGTGACGCCATGCGTTTTCTCATGTATCGTTGTCTACGGACCGCCATATGTGGATCCTCTTCGACAGTGGAGTCATTGCGTCTGGTCATTTGTTGTATCCAGACAAAGAACAACATATATGTGTTTCGTCATTTCAAAGAGATCCGTCATATCTTCAAGGGAGAAGAATGTCAAAAAATCCATATGATAAACCTTCACATCTCTGTGGAACAATTTATCACCAGAACTGTTGTCATAAAGTGGTGGACTTTAACCGGTATTAGCGGGGAATTGAATATAATTAATATGTGATCAGGAAGAGTCAGCTGCTAAGATTGATGATGAACAGACATCCCAAGATCGACTGGAGACCATTGAGGAAGCATTGCTGAGCAGCTATTGGGTAAGGAACTCAAGTGCATCACGGAGAAAATCAGAAGCGGAGATTTGATGGAAATAAAATGCGGGATTTTTGTTTTGAGAAAAGAGAAGAGCAGTGAGAGCCGTTTAAGGTGGAGTGGAAAAGGCGTGAGTGTTCAAAGGTGTTCCTGATTTTCTGAGAAGCTGCGTGTGATGCGGTTTTCTGTGTTCAGATACACCCTATAAAGATCATTGGATCTCTGGAGCTACCCCTGGAGTAGCCGTATAAGTTAACAGTCTGTTAGCGTTTTTTTTTCTTTTTTTATGTGTGTGTGTGTTTATTCTCCGAATTGATGATTACTAAGAAACTATTTAATGATTAACTTCCAACTGTTGTGCGTATTTTGTAAATGATATTAGCCTAGATGAGAACGTTATTTTTTGTGTGCATATATAAGGCTGTAAATAAAAGAATTGTTTGTTACGCTATCCTCTGATTTGATCGGTCAAGATCAAGACATTACAAGCTGTATATTTGCATGCTTGTAAACTCTATAATTCAAAAACGCAATGACTAGATTAATGCAATTTGGTATGTGATATGTTAAAAAATTGTAACTATCTCTAAATTTTGATAATTCTGTAAATTTGTAAAAAAAAAAAAAAAAAAAAAAAAAAAAAAGTGTCCAAAATGCGTATTCAGTTTTCTTAATTATATTACAAAGCGCATAATTTTGATCATGTGCAGGGCTTTAAAAATAAAATCTCAACATACATGACGTTTATGGATTTGTCCAAGGTTATAGATTTTTAGATAAGAAAAAGGATGAAATATTTTATTAAGGAGTTTGTAAGAACTTAAGGGAAAAATCACTTCATATAGCTTCAAATTCTAGAACAGATATTAATGGTTATGAGAATCGGCACAAAGTGATGAATACATTTGGGACACCCTTTTTTAATATACATTATTCTGAGCATCAGAGAATAACAATCACCAACGTTGTTTTCGAAATTTCGTCATTCAAATTCTTGCTGTTCAGTTATATTAACATCCCGTTGTTTTTTTTAAAGTAAAACTAGGGCTATTTTGAGATTGATCTCGTAATTTTGAACCGTGGTCACATAACGAGGACGACACCTGTGGTGGAACACCTTCCCCAAGTTTCTTCACCATACCACCAAGAGGATATCTGGCCCCAACGGATTTAACGTGCACCAGACCCGCTTACACGACGGTTCTTCGATGGAATCGGATCTCTAGCCTGAAACCCTCCAATTACGAAGCTAAGACCTTACCACCAGGTCACAGCAACCTCAAATTCCTGCAATTCTATACTTAATATATACACCGTCATCATCTTCAGAATAATTGCATTTAAAGCATTACTCTCTAAGCTGATGAAAGACAAACAATTCTGATGCACAAGGGATCCTTTATTGCGGCGTCCTAAGATAATTATTAGTAAACCCACCCATGACGCAAGTAGGAAACAAAAACTAACCTCGGCAGAATGCATTTCACAACATAAGGAAATGAGTGAAGCTAGGAGAAACCCTCACAAACATGACTAATTGTTACCTCAGAACTTTTTATTCTACACGCATTAATTCAGCTGACATCGCATTTAGGTTATTTATGGCAACTATTCTAATATTTATTGCACTCTTATTGAAATCAAAATACTTACAATGACGTTCATTTCCGCTCCAACCGTATGAAGACATCGAACAGCTGTTCTGTTATTTTTAAAGACTGCATAATGAAGAGCGCTGTAACCTGAATAAAAAAGGCAAAAGATTATGACGAGACTAATATAATATTTGGGAATATCGCTCATAATATAAGTGAAATTATTAATATGATTCAAATTTCGAATTAAATCCATCATTGTTTGCTTGTTTGTTGGTCAGTCTATTTATTGTATTTGAATACTGCAAAAACTCAAATTAAGAAGTGTTTTTTTTTTTTTTTGCAATAAACTGCATGTTTTTATTAAATTAATCAAGGAGAAGATGTCTCAAATACATACTCAATTTTCTTCATTATATGACGAAGCTAAACATAGAACGCTTTAGTTATATTAACCCTTTAAAGGGCCATTTTTTTCTAGTCATATTATGTTAAAATATTTTTAGGCTTGAAATTAGAATAAGAAAAGGGATTCATTTAGCTTATTAGATAAATTTAATTTGATTAAATAATTAATTTGGTTAATTAATAATTAAGTGACAAACCAAGACACATCATTTTGTGTGAGATAAAGAACTGAAGCATCTAAGTTTTTGTCTTTCTAAAAAAATTTGTCAGAACTTATGCCATACCTCATACAAATATTGATAAATTTGGTGGGAAGCATACTTCCCACGGCCTTAGAAAGGGTTAATATTCCATTTTGAAATGATACCAGGTTTATATCAAAATTTAACATAACAAAGATATCACTCGAAATGGCATTCCTTCAATAAACTTTCACACTGAATATTAACCCTTTATTCATTTTGTACAGTATTTATTTCTGTATGTGCCTATTTTATCATTCGAATATTAATAAAAAATTTCACGTTTTCATAAAAATTATTCACCCTTTTCTACATGAAGCGACTTTTGTTTCAAATTTTTTTATTGAATTCTTCTCTCCACGCCTTCCACACTTCTATACTACTCGCATATGAAATTTGGTTTCATTTCTTTCATTAGTTTTAGGAGCAATTAATTCGAAATATGGAAAAGTTATTTTAAGGCCACTCGGTATCTTTTAGTGAAATGAAAATTTAAAATATTTAAAATGTATTTGTAATGTGTTCATAATATTAAGTTAAATATGCATTTCTGTATACATGAATTAAATTAAAAATATACGAAAATTACCAAATCAGTGATAACGAGCGTTCAGGCGAATTGTAACGATGCACCTTGCAATAAGGAATTGCGTTTAAGTAAACAAAATAACCGCATTTATCATGTTATCACGGTTCTTTGCGAGATCATCTTCGGCGAAAGCGGCAGCTGAAATGTTTCTTCAATTACATTTAATATGGTGCAATTCTGCCTCGTAACTGATAATGCTACCGCAATCGATGACATTAGTAAATTGTTGTTGAAATATGAAATAGAATTGCGCATATTTCTATATAATACTATCATAAACTTCTTTTAGGAATCTAAGTAAAAAGTTATGCAATGTTTTTACCATAACATTCAGTTATGTTTAAAAAAAAAGTGGGGGATAACTTCATGTATTTAATAATACAGGGTGTTCATTAATTATTGTCGGGGTTTCTGCACCTCCTAACTTTCGAATAAAAAATATTACGCAAAAACCGATTACGTATTCGTAAATGACAACTCAAAGAATTTTATTAATGATATTAAAGTGTAAAGCTTGCACAATATTTCACTTTGTAGGTATTCAGCTGAAGACGATTACGTATTCGTAAATTACAAATCAAAGAATTTTATTAATGATATTAAAAAGACTAATGAATTTACACATGGCTGCCCTTCGTGGCTAATTACCCAGACTGCAAATGCTCTAAGATCGCATTGTTGCCACGTAAAATTCTTTGAGTTGTAATTTACGAATACATAATCGCCTTCAGCTGAATGCCTACAAAGTGCAAATTGAGCAAGCTTTACACTTTAATATCATTAATAAAATTCTTTGAGTTGTAATTTACGAATACGTAATCGGTTTTTGCGTAATATTTTTTATTCGAAAGTTACGAGGTACGGAAACCCCGACAATAATTAATGAGCACCCTGTATTATTTCATTACTCATATTTTTCATGCTATTATTATTTATACTCGCTTTAACTTTCTCATACTCGAAGCATACAAATAAAAGGTACTATAATCATCAATTATTTATTTATTTTTTTGAACTCAGAGATTTTGACGAACTTTACAATCCACACCTCTCCGAGTCCGACAGAAGCATGTTTGGAATTATTTCTGTATGTGAGCAAGAAAACTCAAAAACTCTTTGCATGTAAACAGTATAGCTTAAAACAATAATGACTAAAATATAAGAAATTTGGTACATGATTCAGTGACTGTGATTGTAACTTTGAGTAAACTTTGGGTTTTAATTAGTTAATAAATAAGTATACATACATTAGTATGTAATACAGTATATACTCCAAAAAGTATGTGTCTTCATTCCGCTCATCCGTGTACTTAGCTTAAGTAAGGAAAACTTAATTCAAAGAACTTTTAATATTTAATATTACATTCTAATAAGATTCTATTTGTTTTTTATAAGGATCTACCGATAAGGAAAATAAATTTTAAAATATAATAATTACAAAACGGCATGATTCAATGCAATTCGGATGAAACCAAACACAAAAGTAAAATTTTCAGTACGAGATGCAAATGGTTACAGGCTTCCAGTAACGAATCAAAATCCTTGATCGGTTTCAATTCAATACCATAAACTGCGCTTAAATGTTTAGTTTATTAGAAAAGGCTATTTCTATTCATCATTTCATTTTATTTTCTATTACAGTACAAAAGATTACTTACATAAATAACGAATAACCTTAAAAAAAGGTTAGAATTATAATTTTTTCTGTAATCCTTTTTTAAAAACAGTTAATTTTTTGAATGCTTATTTCGGAAATGGTTTGTCACTTTATAATTGTATTTAACTTAGTTTTTAATTTAAAATAACGCAATGCTTACTGAACCTTTTCATTTTACGCTCGGGCAGACTTATGTGGCTTGGTAGCTACATAAGTCCTTGGTTTCAGAACCGGTTCTATGCTCAATACCCCATCCCAGGCGCAGTGTGAAGCCAGCCATTAATTCATATTGTATATCTTCAAAAAAATTTATTTTGTTTTTCTAGATAATGTACCAAATCGAGATGCAAAAATAAACTTGTTTTTTATTTATTAATACTAAAGAATACCACAAATAAGTGCTTTCTAATTATTCCCATACACGAGCCACCAATTGGTGTCGGTGTCCATAGTTTTGTAACCCTAAGTGCTGTACTACAAATACCAATGAACGGAGACTAACCTTCGTGATCCAGTGAATCTTGGATAGCTTTGGTGTCTGGATGCGAGAGAATAAGGTCCAGTACATTTTTGTTAGCAGATGATTTTACTGCCAAGTGGACCGCTGAGTTGCCATTTCTGTCCCTCAGAGTGATCGAAGAACCACACTTCAAGAGCAGCTCAACTATCTCAGAGTTACCTAACATCACTGCCAAGTGAAGAGGAGTCTACGAAAAGAATACAACACTTTAATGTACAATTAAAATATTCGTCAATTTTTATTTATTTAAAATTAATATAATAGGTCGTTTATGTTTTAATATACAATGACAATATAAGAAAATTCTGTATAAAACCTAAAATCTAATTTTTTGATTTTTAAAAGGCAATATCTTCTTGTTAAAAATTTGGGTATTTAGAAAGTACCATAATAATATGCAAATTTAGTCAAACAGTTAAATTTTCTACTAGAAATTTGATTGGAAAATATGAGGATACTATCAACGATGCGATAAAAAAATCAAATAGAAAATTTATTTTAGTTTTCTGAAACATGTTATTTATTTCAAAAAAAGAAAATCAATGTTGTCGTCTCTTTTTGGAAGAAAATCTTCGAAATAAACACTAAAAAAAATTCAATCTATATCTTTTATCTTTTTTTCGACGAAGCAATATACAAGGGCTGTCTAAAAAGTATCCGACCTTTGGCCGAGCAAAATATATTACTCACGTAGCGAAACTGGGACCTTCAAAGTATACCCCTTGCGCCTTTACACACTTAACCCACCGATCCTTCCACAGCCGAAAAGACTTATGGAAGGCTTTCTTTCGGTATGGTGTTCATCTCCACACCAAATCCCATCCATCAAATCTCCTCCTATCTTGCTGCGTTCTGCTTTTCTGTTCTCTACTCTCAAAACAGGATCCTATCACAGGCATCTTCAATTTTCGAAACAACCAGAAATCACAAGGGGCTATATCTGGAGAGCAGGGTGATTGGGAGACTACTGGAATTTCGTGCTTTG
Source organism: Argiope bruennichi (assembly GCF_947563725.1). Taxonomy (NCBI): domain Eukaryota; kingdom Metazoa; phylum Arthropoda; class Arachnida; order Araneae; family Araneidae; genus Argiope; species Argiope bruennichi. The sequence continues at coordinate 68,816,025 of NC_079154.1, forward strand.
CCAAGAAAGTCAGAATAAGGTGTAACGAATAAGTCAAAGCATTGTCATGATGCAAATACTAATTTTCCATCGTTCAGAAATCTGGTCCTTTGCGTCGAAATGCATCTCTGAGTCGGCATAGAATTTGTTGATAGTACTCTTTTATCCTTCTGATGTGTATTCGTGATGCATTCGTAATCGTCTCCACCGATGGGCGGCCATTTTTCAATCAGTTAAACCATTCCTTCACTTGTTTTAGCCTCATAGCAACATCTCTAAACATTCGGTGAATCTTACGAATTGTTTCGCTTTGAGAATCACCAAGCTTATGACAAAATTTGATGCAATATCTTTGCTCAACTCGTTCAGTCATTTTGAGATAAATAAAAAATCTGACGAACACTTATGATAGCACCTTACTCAGCGGCTAGCAGACAGTGACTGATATACTCGAATACGGAGAAAAAAATTCAAGCAATCGCATGAAATCGTCTTCTTCCACTGCTTTAGAGCATCATTACCATGAGCAGAAAAATTCAAGATTGGATACTTTTTAACAGTCCTCGCATATTAACAAATATCAAGCCTCTCCCCTGCCTAAGCATCCGGAGTTAACTGAATTACCTTCGTCATGACAGTAATTAAACATTAAGGGTGGAGTCCTCACTGCTACGAATCAACACCATCCAAAGGAAATATATTATCGGTGTTGAAGTAATCTAATCTCATATAATTACTGTACCTATCTGGGTAGAATAGCCGAAATATAGAGATATATCCTGTTTACTTCTACAACGACTTCTCATTCACGTACTCGTGGTGACTCCCCCCCCCCTCAATGGAATTACATGTAAACCTACATGTGACTTACAGCTATCAAATGTAGTATACATATATTTTATATTTTGGAGGGTGGAAATATACAACTCTGAGAGATTTTTGGAATTTTAATTCATTAAAAAGTAAGCAAAATTTCGGCACCTTTTTGCAATAATTTTCAAAAATATTACAGTAGAAAAATAATTTTTATAACAATTTAAAATTAAAAAAAAATTTCAATGATGTCAGTTTTTTTTATTTTTAATTAATTTTTTTAACTATTTTATGGGGATTTTTTAAAAGCATACAAGGTGTGTCATAAATTTGTGCAAACTTCATAAAACCTTAATAAAAAAAGTAATGCTGGGAAAAAAATGCAGTTTGTGGGAATATGTTCAAAAAGTCTTTGGATTTCCCCCATTAAAATGATTCAAAAAATGACCAATAGATGGCACTCATACGTCAAACCGAGACGGTTTATGCAAATCAGATTGACTATAAGTCACAAGACTGGGAATGGATCCGTCATTCAGTGCCAGCAACATGTTACAGTTACAGGAACTAGAATTAGTGATTAGTAGTTTAATTAGTGATTAGTTTCGGTAAGAATTGTTGAATCCACGACTAAAGCATTGCGAAAGTTCCTTTCGGTAAAAGGAAGCAAGGTGGATAGAGGCCCTATTTCAAGGGATACTGAATTTAGTACGCCGTTTTGAGCAAATTGTGAGTTTGGAGAAAAATCCCGAAATGGCAGAACATCCGCGACTTTGTTGTACAAAATGTCATGGGAAATTTCGCAACCGACACATCAACGAGGAATATCAGTGTGCATGAAGCTGAGAGTAACGTGGATTCCGGAAACGTTGATCTGATGCATGCAGCACGGAATCTTGAAACTGCATCTGTATAAGACACAGGCACTTCACCAATTACTGCAGATCTCGATGTAAAACATGCCTTTGCAACATGGGCGTTTGTAGAAATGAAACATGACCCAGAAAGGTTGCTGAACATCATGTAGACAGATGAAACCCACTTTTCATTACATGGTAACGTGAATTTGCAAAAAGAAAAAAAGTATCTGGGTGACATTAAACCCTTGCTAAAATCTCCGCGTGACTGTTTGTTGTGGTTTCAAAGTGTCTTTCAGTCTGGGTCCTTTCTATTTTGACGAGCGGTGTCTTGTACCCTGTCAGAAAATCTGTATCGTCACTGCATAACAGTATCTAACGCTTTTGCGACACCACGTTGTGCTTGCTTTGTAGCAAGTTGTGCTACGTGCGTTAATTGCCGTCACTTTCATGCAAAATGAGCCCAATCTCACGTTGCTCGCTCCATCAAGACTTTCTTTCATTGAGGACCAAGTGATATGCCGAAGATGCAAGATTAAGTGACTCTCATGTTCGTCAGACCTTACTCCAACGAACTTTAGATTGTGGGGATACTATAGTCTTGTGTCTATAGGGGCTCTCCAGCCGCTTGGCAGAAGCTGATAGATGCCATTCAACGGGTCGTCGATGGCATCGATGCCGACATGGTACACTCAGCTGTAATAGTAATAGGCAATAGATATACGCCGTACTTGCTTAATGCCTTGTGGTAGCGGTCCTGTTGATTTAAAATAAACTGCGCTTGTTAATTATTGTGCTCTTTTTTTTTCTGATTTACATCTCAAAAAATCTGAGTTTGACGTTAAGGTGCGTTGACGTTACTATCGGTCATTATGTGAATTATTTGTTAATGGGGGGGGGATCCTCTCTGAACATATTTCCCACACACCACAGTTTTCTTCCAGCATTACTATTATTTTTAAGATTTTTTTGAAGTCTGCATGAATTTATGGCACACCCTGTATTTCATCGATGATGTGAAACTCAAACTGTAAGCATTGTTGCTACTAATACAATTTCATCTTGACCTTTTTTCCATTGTTGTGATTAAGATATAAGACTATTTTTTTTTCGATGTTGAGTAGGTTTTAGCATAAGACATGCTTTTAATAATTTTTTCATAATTTGTTGTAAATAAAATTAAAGTTTAGAATCAAGTAATAATAGAAAAAAATTTGAAGTGTCTTCATTAAAAAATATTATTGCTTTTTCCTGTGATATAATTGGATACGTAAAGATGAAGACAGAAAATTAAGGAAATGTGAAGCATAATTAATAGAACGATGTAAAGCTTTTGATACATTGAAGTTTAAAAATAATTTGCTGAGGAAACAATTGAAATTTTTAGCAACCATTAATTCTGAAGAAACAAATAATCGCCAAAGGCAGCTAGTAAAAAATAACAAGAATTAAGTTCATCGAATTCCCAATTTAATTATGACACTTAGATAGTAAACAGAGAAACTGAATTTGAAAAAGTATAATTTGAATAAAATTTCTCTTGAAAAGTTTTTCTTGGCTACTGAATTTATTTTATCAAAGATGAAGATGAAATATATATAGAAAAAGTATTTTAATATCCAAAAACGATTCAAGCTTTAGATTTGAATGATTTGATGAAAACGATTTGATGAAATTCCAAATAGCCGAATTTGTAAAAACAAGCTTTGAAATATGCTGATATATGAGTGCGATAACTCAAAAATCCCAAAGGCTTTTGAGTTATAACATTAAAATTATTGACATAAAATTTGGTATATATTCTGAATACTAAAATTATTGATTTCTATCAAATTCTGTTTGAAATCCGTCAAAAAGAAGTTCGTCTCCAACATTAAGCGCTGTGGATGAAATTTGGCATGCAGTTTTGTGAACGGAAAGGAATGATTGTTTCAAATTTGAACCATATTCGTTGACATAAATTCAATTTATATAACAACATTCACATGAACTAGTCTATTTAATAATGTGTATGTCAACATAATACCTTAAAAAGGCATTAAACTATAAAGAAGAATTTAAGTCTGTGATCTTTATAGCACAATTCTAAATAAGCATCAAATTTTTAATCAAATCGATCACAGAAAAGAAGTCCAAAATGTAAACATGATGCTTCTTTTCGCTATATTATGCATTAGAATATACCCTCGATGTTTTGCAAGTATTATCAGAGAGTAAGGGCATAGGATTTCTGCTGATTGAGATGGTAAATGGCAAAATTAACATTTTAATTTTACACATAATAAGGTTTGCTACTTTATAACAATTCTTTGAGACACCACCCTAATGATATGGAATATAAATAATGCAAATTAAAAATGTTCATTTTTGTTTTATTTGAGTATCAGGAATAGCAAATGTTTCTTTGTCACACAAGTCGTCTTTGGCGACCATCTGGTTCACAGGGGATATTAGTTATATTTAATTTCAATTAAATCTTTAGATGTTAACTTCATATCCTTGATTCCATTAAACTATTAGTATTGGGTACATGAACCTTTCTAATGGAAACCAGTGTCATGATATCATAATACTATTAAAATGAATGTTTAACTCATCTATTTTCTAAATTATGCAGTATTGCAACTTCACTTTTTTTTATTCGTCTTGTAAACTATATAGGTATTAAACAAATTTTATCTTCTTTAGCTTTCAACAGTGGAAAAAAATTGCGCAATTATACATATTAAACGAATATGGAAACGATGAATTTTAATTTCAATGTAATTTATTGTTAGGTAACAACATAATCTATTGCTGTAAACAAAGCAAAAAAATAATAATAATAATTAATTAATTAACAAAATTTTGGAGAAATTGGAATACATATGAATTGGAATGCTTCATTAAAAAGACGATATTTTGAATTTTGAAACGGTTTTAAATTTATTATAATTATATTTTCTAAGTTATCACAAAAAAGTACCAAAATTCAGATTAAATTTTAATTATTTAAAAAAAATCGCTCGGAGGTGCATATTCCTATCCTCCAAGATAGGTATGTTCCCATTTGCTAGCTGTAGGTCTAAAAATCTGACCAACAGAGCAGTAAACATATACATTCATCTTCATTATTAATACAGATAATCATACATTCAAATCAGACTCCAATTTAAAATGTCCCATCTTGTATGTAAAGGTGATATGCTTAAATATCACAATGTTGATGAAGAAATCTGCAAAATAAAATGGCAGTTCAGAAGATTTTAAACTGCCATTTAAAAAATTTCATACTGCATTAAAAGCTATAGCGCGAAATTTCCTCTAATAATCAAGAAGACATTTTCAAGTAATGATTGAAAAAATACAGCAACTCTCACTCCAGTGTATATTTATTAATTAAGGTTTCAGCTTTTAAATCTGAAGAAACAGCCGAAATTGCTTTCAGAATGTTCTACTGTTAGTATAAAATACATTTTATTAGCATCCATTTATACATGCCATCTAAAAATACACGCTTTAAACATTTTCCTGCGAAATAAAATAGAATCCAACGAAAGACAATTAATATTAATGACGAACAAATAGTCATTATATAGCCTTATATATTTGCTCTTTAATTTTCCCTCACATTGAATATTATTTTTATTTTATGTTCAAACCAAAGTCTTAGATTCACAGATTGTCATGCCACAGAAGCGATTTGGATGCCGGATATCTAGTTCGAGACATGATTCTCCAAAAGATCAGTGTATTACATGAGCATCGTGGGTATTAACCGTTTCCTAGCTGGTGTGGAATGGAAATCTGGGGGAGAGGAGAGAGAGTTGTATATCGAAGAGAAAACGGTATATACTCAAGCAAACCATTTACAGAAATGGATTTCAGTGAAGTTTATAAATGAACAGTTTAACCCTCTGACTCTCGAATATAATCATAGTTTAATATGCGGTTGCAACGGATGATTTTTTTTTTCTGTATGGAGTGGCTGACTTCTGTTCTCACTATCACTATGAATGGTAATCACCAATTGAATGATACAGTTTCAAGTTGAGTTATAAAATCAACTTCAGTAAATAAGTTCCACAAAAATGCTTAGCTTTTATTTTCTGTATTCTTACAATTTAATATTTCTCTTATTCAAATCAATGCAAAGTTTAATAAATAAAAAACATAAGACTTCTAAAATAATCACAGAACCTTATTTTGAAAATGCAAGAACAAATTCATTGCCTAACTCTTTCTTTAAACTTCTGAAACTGTCCAGAGATGTAAAGCGATTCATCAATGTCAAGCATGAATAACTGACATTTGTCCTCCGAGGACATCTTTGGCGATGAATCGTTTTACATCCTTATTTCTTATGTGAAACAGAAAGTCGCCAAATGCGAGTATAGAATTTGCACAACAGGGTAAGTAGTGAGAGAATTTAGACAAAGAATTTGCAATTCAATGGTGAGCATATTCATTAATCAAATCATTAAAGTAAGAAGCAATGCAATAAATATATAAGTACAATTTAGTAAAACATGTTTTTTTAATTTATAAAGAGTAAATACAATGTAGATAATTGTAATTTTATTAATGCTTATGAACAAGAATTATATTAATATAAAGAGAAAAAAGATGACGAAAGTGCGTACCAGTTATCGCTTACTTACTTGTCGAAGGTAATTCGTGATATCTAAAGGTATAGATGCTTTTAACATAAGAGCACACAGCTTTTGGACTAATTTAAGATTTTCTTGAGCAACAGCGACGTGAATTGGTCTGTAAATAATGAGTGAATAACATATGTGAGATAAGAAGTTTCAAAAAATAATCTTAAAAAAAATATTTGCATTGAGACTACGAAATATGTATCTAGCATTATACTAATTATAAATTTTTACAAATTGTTTATAGTTAAAGTTCATATTATTAGATACTAAATGCAAAATAATGTCTAACATGGTTTATCTTTTTTTCAATATATATATATATGTAATTTATAAGACAGATTTTTAAAAGACGATTTCTTTTTATGAAATGTATGAAATTCTCGATTAGGATTAGTTTTGTTAAGGAAATTAGGAAATATGGCACAGGCTGAGAACAGGGGGTGGGGATCCGAAAGCATTGAAATCCTCACTTTAGCGGAAATATTTCATGTCTGAATTAGAAAAGCTGAATGCTTCTTGAAAATTTCGCCAACAAATATTTTTTTAATGAAGCGGCAGAGGTTTAGTAATAAATATCTTAATTATAGTTCCTCATACCAACTGAAAAAACACCTGTTTTTTTAGATGCGATTCAAATTATATTCTTAAAGAATCAGTTTCATAACTCATATGACTTTATAAACTGACAATCAAAATGAATGAAAAATATATTATCACCTTTTCTCCTTATATTCCATATGATTGTGGAGCCTCAAGTTCGTTATTATATGTAAATGCGTTTTTAAAAGCGTTTGTATAATGTATACGGAATTTTTTTCTGAGTAGTATACTTTAAATAATTTTTTTTTGCCCAGCATTTTGCGAAAAATTAATTGAAAAAACTTGCAAAAAAATAATTAAAAAATAAAATATTTTCATTTTTTCAATCTTTTATGAAGAAAAATAAATTTCATAACATATCACACACACACACACACACACACGCACACACAAACACGAATTGAAATTGGCAATATTTCTTTATGATTCAGAAAATTCATGAAACAAATATATTATAATATTTAATTAAAATACGCATGCTATAAAAATAAATAGTGAATGAACAGAAATATTTTTTAAATGATCAATAACATTTTATTAATATTTTGTAATGCACCTTGGTCAATAATTTAAATATTCCACTTCGAATGAAATCAGAATAATTTGTTGAATAGTAAACATTTGTCAAAACATTCATCTGCGATAAAGTCAATAATTTTTTTCAAACGCATTCACGAAATGCGGCTCTGAAGTAATTAAATAGGACGAGCTTTTCTGGATACGTCACTGTCGAGGGCGGGCTTAAAGAAAGACAATTTCGGCGCATGCGCCTAATAAGAAGGGGAATCCCCAAGATATGAATCTGCTGTAAGATGGCGGGTTTCCTTGATTGTAGTGAAGTGCTTCTAGTTCTGGTTATTATTTCACTTTAATACTTTAGTAATAGCTCTCATTAGTTCAGAATTTAACATTTTAATAAATAATTTAAATATAAAAGGTGTCTTTTAAAATAGTGCAAGCTTTGGGTTAAAGAAATGCATGCTAAATTTAAATTATGGAGCTCGAATGCGTTAAGATAGTTATAAAAACATGTATTAATTTTTAAGCAAATAAAGAGATATCAAGCATTTGAAGCATGATCCTTTTATGTGTTTGATGGGTCCAGAATATCAGGGATGAAACTTTAGGAACAAAAATACAAATGTTTCAACAGAAATCACTTGAATAACGATTTCGGCTATTGGCTATAAGAAAAGAAAAAAAAAAAAAAAAAAACAGATGGGGGGGGGACTAAAATGCAATAATTTACGAAAATCTCTATACAGCAGCAGAAAAACAATGATAATTATAATTAAGGATCAATTAATTAAAATCGGAACAAATCCATTACATTTTTTTCCTCATATATGTTGTAAAATTCGTGAGGACCAATCACTTTCATCTACGTTAAATTTCAATTGAATATATATTTAAAAAAAACAGACAAAAATATATGTTAAAATTGAAGTTACATTATTTAAAGCCATATTTCGAAAATCACGTCTATTAATTCGGGGATATGCAGTGGATTATTAGTGTCAGAGTTCTTAAATTTAGGCCACTGATACTGCAATGCAAATTATACATTTATTTAACAATTGAAGAACATGCGACAATACAGTTCTTCTAATATGCGAGTCTATATCGCGGCCCCTTCCACCGTTAAATTCCAACCAAGAAAATGCTTTCACAATTTCCTTCTGCTACAGTTTGTAGAAGTAGAATAACCTAATCCAAAAATCGCTATTCCAAATGAATCAGAATGATAAATAACAGAAGGTCTTTTGTGATAAAAATAACAAAAAAAATTATCTATATAAACAACAGATATACAAGCAAAAGAACAAAAACAATGCACTAATAGTCAATTCTGTTTTATGAATAGAATTCAGAATTGAAGGCGTGAAATTAAAATTAAAGTCTCTAATAATTCTAATTTTCGTAAAGAAATTGTTTTTAATGAAAAAAAAAATAACTCAAGAAAATCACGACATTCTATGAGACAAAAGGTTCTTTGTCAACTGTTATAAAAAAAAAGTTTGAAAATCCACGGATTTCGATACAGTATGAAAACAAGTAATATAAAGGAATTTAAAATGAAAAAAAGAAGCATTTATAGATGGAAATGAAAAATACAAATGCAAAGAAAATATGAGAATAAGCATTAATCAAAATTGATGAGAATTAGCATGGCGTCAAAATTGCAAATTTTTATCCAAAATTCATCACTATTATTTTCCTTAATACAAGTTAGAACTTCATCATTTTACACAATACAAATCCAACAAAAAAAGTCCATAATTAAAAATGAAAATTGTCATTTACAGTATATAAAGATGTTATTTTCCTTTATTGCATTTATTTATATGCGAATATCCCTTTATACAATGAAAACTTTGAGAACATTTATATCTGCACAAATTATTATATCATGACTATAATTAGAGAAAATTTTAAACAGTGGAAATCAAAGAAAAACAGTCAAGCAATGAAATTAGCATAACTGAATTGATAATATCTTAATATTCAATAAGAAAAACTGCTTTATCTTTAATGAATAAACTCAGAAATTAATGCAAGAAAACATCAAAATAACGAACACACACACAAAAAAAGAAACAGCGAGAAAGGTTATGTTGAATACTCTTGGAGAATTTTTACGAACGTTAATAAAGAACATTTGAAATCTCATAAGAAAATAGAAGGAAGAATCTTATTTTTTTTTAATGATGTGAAACAAAATCTTATTTTTGACCCTTGTATGTTCTTTTTTAAAAAAATTAATCATGTTTCTTTGCCTTATTGCCCGACATTTAACAAGAGAATTTGTTCAAGGACAATAATAAAAAAATCTCTGTAACTTTTTTTTTCTTTCCTCCAAAGAACTTTTTTCAGAACAAATTGAGATTGAAATAATTTTTTTAAAGGTTCCAGAAAACTGAATATAAACTTAGTTCAATTAGCCATCACCAGGTCCTATGCATTTTATTGAAACTCATATATAAACTGAAATGATTCTTTTTATAACTTTAAAGAACTGCAGAAACTCTGTGGAGATATTTGATATAAAGTAAATGAAAAAATATCCACTATGTTTACAGTTCATCCACGAAATCCTACTATTGGCTTCATTGGAAATCGTCATTGTTCATATTCAGTAATGAATAGTCATGCCTATACAGTTGTTGTTGTTGTTTTGCCTAGTTAGTGTGTGTATCCCCAATATCAGCATGAGAAAGCTGAAAGGCTTCATCTAAATAAAAAACGGGTTTTATCTTAAAAATCTTACTTCTTGTGTACATCGTTTCTTTTGATCGGGAAGATGTAACAAATACCGTATCAATGTAACAAACGCAATATATCTAAGAAATACAGTATATCAATTTAAAACTAAAAAGGATTTTAAAAATTATATCTTTTATTAATTAATTTCAAAAACATATACAAAGTAATGAAATTTTTAAAAATTAATTTATATATTTTTTATCTTACAAAAAAAATTTAATAATGCTGCACTCATTAGCCTCATCTTTTTTTTTTCCAAACATTCATACATAAAATCTTAGCTTATTAAATTGGTTTTAGATTTTTTGATAAAAAAAATACAATATGAATTTATATTATATGAAATGATTATTTTAGCTACAAGCCGAATCACAAGAACAAAGAAAATCAATGCATGATACTGCAACTCAGAGCTCCTTGACTTTGTCGTTTTATTTTTATTTATTAATTTTGTTCAAATAAGAGACAGTTTGAAGTAAGGTCTTTATGAAATATGAATACTGCCACATCAATCGTATTATATCAATCAATCAATATCATATAAAACCATAAATAATATTCTTTACGGGACGATATTATGATTTTTAATAATGAATTAAAAAACACTTTGTTAACTGAATTATAAATGCACCAAAATTGAAATAAACGATAAAAAAACTTGTACCCAGACAGAAACTTTCATTTTGTCATTTAAAGAAGCATGCGCATGAATCAAGATCTTAAATCAATTTAATGTAATTGCCTCTCAACAATTACACTATTAGTATTTTATCTGAGCAGAGTGACAAAGAATAAGCAAAAAAGAAGCATTAACTTTGAATGTAGACATCATTTTCCCCTTTGTCAGATAAAGGAACATCTGCTTTGAAACTGAATAAACATAATGTTAAATTTTGAGTTTTATTAACATATCCTTAATATTGTTCTCTGTATATCCGTTTTGGATTGATTGAGTTTCTCTTCCTCGGATACCTCTAAAACGTGACTTTGAATGCATGAAGATCTAAAAAGTCAATATTTATCAAGTCGTAAAATAGGATTTTATCATGAAAGTGGTAGTTTCACTATGCATACTTCAAATAAGTATTAAAAAATCTGCTTTGAAGATAAAACTCACAAAACATGATTACATTCATTTTCCTAAGTTTATTTAATAAAAGAAGAATATATTTACAATAGTATTTATTTTCTTTATATGAATGGATTTATTTTATGGAATAGTTTCTTGTTTCAATTTAAACACTTTCACACCCATAGAACCGCAGGCAACTATTTCCTTTTAGGACTTAGGAGCATTTTCTTGACGAAACAGATGTTCACTCTCCGTTTCATTTTAAATAAACATTCAAACTTACATTCAACATTCAAATTTTCAAGACACTCACTTCTTTACATCTACGCAATGTAAAAAAGCTTGCATTCTTTGAAAAATGTATTTGTTTGATTTGACAAGTAAATCAAAAATATAATTAAAATGTGCTTGTCAGGCTCTTTAGAAATAATGCCATCTCAAATAACCAACTGTTTCAAGCTTCTTTATATAATTTTCTTTTATATTAGTTTCAAAAAATTTATGTAAAATTCAATAAAATTTAAAAATTAACTATTCTAGGTGACTAACTAGAATAGTTAATTAATCGCACATTTGGAGATCCGGTTTGTGTTTCAATCCTTTTCAAGAACTCGAAATTTAGAGCCTTTTCTCCTAGATGCCATCTTTAATTACATCACATCCAAAACGCATTTTTATCATCACCACGAAACTTCTTTATTTTCATAAAACGTAATATTTCAAAGTTTTTTCTAAAACACTATACTTCTTTTCTTTTATGTTTTCTTTCTCATCTACGTATACTTTCAGCATTTTCAAATAAAATATCACCAAAAACTCAAAACTACAGTAAATGTGTTCATTCAAAACTAAATTTAAACATTTCTTCCTTTTTAAACCAAGTAACATTAAAAAAAATTCAGAATCGAATTTAATTAAACTGAGAAGATGCAAGATTTCGGTAATCAAACATGCGTCCATAATCTTTAATCTGTTGTCGAGCACCCAAATCTAGCATTACAATGAAAATCATATGCAAACTTCAGTTTTACGACATAAACTTTGGGTGCTATTATATGTTTAAAAAATGTAAACACATAAAAAATGTATTATATGTAAAAAAAAAATCAGCCATTCAATCATAATTACTTATCCTATTTCGCCAATTTTTATATCACAAGAAAACTCATGAACGTTAGGTACAGACGCGAATTTCCAACTAGAGAACAGCCTAGATCCACTGGACAGAGAGAGGGGGGGGGGGGTCGCAGACAGGACATTAACAATGTTATTATAATTGCAGTCAAATAAATTTATAAATATTCAAATTTGATGATTTTAAAAATATCAGGATAAAATATGTATTTTGTCACGTATAAATGGCCATGTTCTTCTCTGTTTCATTACATTCTTGTAGCTATTACAGTGTTTATAAGCACCAAATATTTGCCTGAATATAAATGAATATAAACGTAGTTTCATGATAAATAAATAAAAACATACATTTTCACAATGCGATTAAAAAAATTAACCTAAAATAAATCATCGGAGTATCGATTAAGTTAAAAATATATTAAAATGTGAAACTAAATCAGTTAACTGAATAAGGAGATAAATGCCTTAATCCGCCATTCTCTAGATACGAAATTATTGACTCCCTAATTTCACCCACTCACCATTTTCGTGGGTAATCGAAAAAAACACTACTTCAATGCATTCCCAATGAGGGAAAACCGTGCCCGAGTTTCCCAGCCACAACCACTAAGCCTATTTCAAAATCCTTTATGATATATGAAAGCGCATGAAACCCTAGATACGTCATCTATGGTCATCCACCCCCCCCCCCTTTTCTAGAGAAGTTTCAAAAACACTGTTTCATTGGATATTCTTTATGAGGTAAAATCTTGAGAGAATTCTCCAGCTACAACTATTCTACCAAATTTTTAAAAATTTATTTTATATGAAAGATGAGGAATTTTAAATTTATCGTCAATGACCATTCGCCCCCTCCCCCCACAAAATTTTATTTTGCAGAAAAATCGATAGATATTACTTCACAGCGTTTCATATAATTAATCACAGTTCCTAGATACGTCTTTAATGACGACCTTTCTTTCTATTTCGAGAGATATTTCAAAATAGAATTTATACAGAACTCTTTTAACTTCAAGAGCCGTATCGATTTAGCCAATTTTCGTCGCCAATTAATTTCGCCACTTTGAAGCACAGCAACCTAATCATAATATTCTGTTCAATGTGAAACTATGATTTAAAATAGTACTTTTTTGTTGTTGTTGTTGTGATAAAATGTAGTTCATCAAAATGGAGGGACATATCTAAATTAATGTTATTAATATACCGGGGGAACAACTGGACACCCGCAAATTAATTATAAAAATATAAAACCTTAAACGTTGAGCCTTATTAAGTGTGTAATAGATATTCAATCTCTATTTAAGATTAAATACGTGATCGTAGTTCCACGAAATTGGTATACAATTTCACAAATCGATATATACATAGTTTTATAATTGCATAGTAAAATATTAATTAAAAAATCTAACCAAAATGTTATTATATTGGTTAAGTGTCATTCACAAACAATAAATTCCAAAGAACTGAAGGCTTTAATTCAGTCTAGTTTAATTGTATTAGCATTTCGTTACGAAACAACAGGAAGATTATTTTGAGAGGAATTCGTAATTTCGAACCGTGGTCAGACGACAAGAATGATCCTGAGCTAACACCCCTTTTCTTAAGCCTTCCCATTACAGCGCGCTTGGAGGGCAACAGACTCACACACAAGATAACTCTTTAGAAGAATTGGGTTTTGAACTCCCCTCCCCCCCTCCTCCAGTCCCAAATATAAGACTTTACCATCACTGCGGTCGAATGTTTCAACCAGATAAAATTCATAAATCTACCAATAAAATAATATTAATTTTTTTCATTAAAATCAATCCACTGAAGTGTAGTCTGCTTCAAAATATATTAATAGAATAATTTCGTGTTCTAAAACTTCATAGAAATTCAAATTTTTCAGGACATAATTTCCCAATCCACGTGAGTTCTGAAGCGAACTAAAAACATATACATAAAATGAGGATTTATAGCTTATTATTACATTTATAATTGTCTAACATTTCTTTACAAATTTTCTCCCCGTTACATTTAATATAAAATAAAAAAAATATTGTAGCATAAATTTAATAAACCTATTTTTAAAACTACATGTGATGAGGAATTTCTTCTAAATATGCTTCCTGATAATAACGTTAACGCAATACTGATCCGAATCAGGGACTTTCCCGAAGGTTGAAAAAACAGGTTGCCTCTTTCTAATCGAGGAACGATAACAAGCACATACATCTTTAATTAAAATAATATGTAATAACATTTGCAACTGCTTGCTCTAATATAAATTTAAAAATATGTGTACAATGTAAGTGTTAGAAATTTCTTAATCTAAACAAGTATTAATATGACTAATTTAAAAACGGTTTTAAGTAAGGAATACATTCTTTGATTAAATAACATTTCAAAAAACTCATTCGTATGTCTGCTTCATGTCAAGCTTACAAACAATCAAATTCTAATCCACTTTTTATGAATGGCAAGGGATTCCATATTCAGTTTTTTTTTTTTTTTTTTTTAATAAAATCTGCAGAAGTATTGGCTTCGGAGAAAGACGCAGTAATTGATGAAGCTTCAATCAGATACCTATTGAAATAGCAAATTAAATTCCCAATAAGAATTATTGTATCATATGTAGAATATTGATCCATTTTTGGAATTGTTACAATTTCTCATCGCTGATTACACACTTAAAACTCAGTTTACAATAGTAAACCTAAATATTCATTAAATGGTGTCTGGTTCCCTATTGTAAAACGGCAATTGACTCCGTTGAAATTGGTACCATTTAAAGAGAATTTCGACTTTTTCTTTAAAACAATAAATAATATATTTCCGAAGCGAGTTTTAAAAGGATTATTATAAAAATTACTGTAGGTTTGGAATTCACTTCATCAGATGGAAAAATTCAATCAGATCAGATGCGACTATTCAGTGAAATGCAATAAAATAGAAATTATAATGAAAGCTTGGTGACCATGAGGTTAACTGGCAATCATTTGGAAACGATTTAAAACCTACAGCAATCAGAGTGATTTGAATTTAGAATTTTTGTAATCTGGAACTGCTCAGTTTTGATATCTATTAACTTTTAATGCCCCTTTGTTGTTAAAGTTTAATAAATATCAAAACTGTGTAATTTAATTAGTAGCTTATAATACTTTAATAATCGCATTCGGTGGTTAAATTTTTTGACAATGCAGTTACTTTGATAAGCAACCAAAATTCATATGATGGTCTCATTAAAGGTCTCTTTATCTATTTATTAACCGTTAGATGCTCAAAATTAATATAATGTTTAGAGGCTGGCGTGCTTCCTATAATTTATGACATGCGAGATTTAAAAAAGAAAAATGGGCGGCATGATTCGCACATAATTATTTCTTGAAAAGAGTTATTCTCACTAAAACGTTTTTCAAACTTGCAATTGATTTTAATTAAAATCTAACAGTTATTCTACTTTTCTTCTTCAATAAGTTCTGTGCATAATTTTACAAAATACAATAAATCTAAAATTTAAGAGAAAAAATATATAAGCTTTTCAGGAATTCTATTTTCCCAGATTTTTTTCCCTCTAATTTTAACAAACTTTTAAAAATATTTCTCACTAAAATTAACAGTAATATTTTTCATCGTTTGAATATTGGATTTATATTTGAGCGCGTTACAAAGGGTGTTAAATGATTTAACACCGTTGTAACGCGCAGCTGTATAATTAATCGTGTTAACGCAGCTGCATAATTTAGAGAACATTTTTTAAAAATAAAATGAAGACAGATGGATCAACCTTAGAATATTAACACAATACAACGTTTCGGACTAGGTGATCGAAACTTTTTAAAAGTTTATGATTAAATAATTACAAAATATCAAATCTATCTATTAGTTCTTATTTGAGGTTCACAGATGTGTATAATTTGTGAATATACTTCGGCAACAAATAACAATGGATGCGTATTCTGATTCCTCTAATGTATTGAGAAAAAAAATAGCAACTACATCCATATGATTTCTTACCTATCTCCGTCATTGTCAGAAATCATTGCAATTTGAACACGCAGCATACTCAGATCTTTCCTATTCAAATGAGTCCGTTTAACCGCATTTTGAGGAGTGCGCTGAACTGCGGTGTGGACTTTCCGCACATTGCACATTTGGTCAGAAATGTTGGTATATGAAGATGGAAAGTCTGTTAATGATGATCCACTGAGCTTGCGTTTTTTACTGAGCGGATTTTCTTGGATCACTGAATTTTGAAGCACTGTATATGTAACATGAGAGTTTGCGTCTGTGTCATCGGAAACCGAGTTAGAGGGTTTCCGACTCATCGTCCATTTCATGGTAAGCAGAATGAGTGGTTCTGGAAACTGTAGGCTGAAGATTTAATGTTGATCTGAAGTCTGTGAGTTACACTCAGGTTATTTAATTTTTATTTGGTAAGATTTAAGTTGTTAGATGACAACTCAAAAATTGTCTCTAATTCCTGGAAAATACATAAAAAATACATTAAATTATTACAAAAAAAATGATGTTTTCCGTTTATTTAAATTTGCAGATAATGATTCATTTTCATAATAAGTTTGATAATAATTTTTTAAATCATCTTTCTAATAAATATAAATTATTTAATCTATATCTTAAAATGAATTGGTGGATTGCAATATAATTGTTGCATATTTCTGTTAAAATAATCAGAACATAATATGAGCTTTCACTTCTTGTCTGTTTATATTCGGAAAATCATCGAATTGAAAGTAATAATGCAACGAATTAAAATATTGATAAATCACTATCATATATAATTTGCGATAAAATGTTATGTTGAATAAAAACATCAAATTACTATTTCATTCGCGGCAAAAAAAAAAATGAGTTAGAATTTTCTTCATTAATTAAAGTAATCGGCAGTATTTCTCGCCATTTTTTCTGAAATTTTTTCTTCTTTCAGAAATTATTAAACCTCAGTTTATTGCATTCAATAGAAGTGCAATTAAGAAGGGCCAATGCCCAGGCATTACAGATTGTACGGATATAAAAAAATATATATAATGAATTCTTACGCACAAAGTAATAAGAGTGCCTCGTCAACTTCTTTCAGACGCAATTATTCCTTACTGCAGAAATGTTCGCACTAGAATAAATTTACACAGATGTGCGCACGCGCAAAAAAATTATCTAAATAACAAGATGGAAAGGAAAATAAAACAATAATATTTCCACAATATTTTTTTTTAAACTCTATTGAGCATCAACTTCAGAAAGTGTTTGAAAAGATTTCTAAAAAACGAAATTTAATGAAATGCTTATAATTTTTTAAGCAATTCTTTTAAAAACCAATTATTTATAACTGCGCAATAAAAGCGAGTTGCAATATTTCTTTTTATAATTTAACTATTAATCATAACAACTACCAATTGAGTAACATTTTAACATTTACCATTTGTTAAAGAATATCAGGTAAAAATAAAATCTAAATATAAAAGTAAAATCGGAAAATCGGTTTATAAAAATTATGGTTACGGCAAAAATAAAATTTAAAACAGCGAATATAGTCATTTATAGAAAAAAATAATTCAGATTAGAACCACATATTACATGTTTAAATATTATGAAGATATAAAAATATTATTCCTAATATTTAAGTAACTTATAAATTAAAATATACAATAAAAATAAGAAGAATCATCTAATTTATCAATAAAATTCTTATTTTTATATAAAAACATCCAAAGCTCTAAATAAAATCAATGCTACTTAAAAAAAAATCCAAAACATCATAGAAATATATGTTAATAAAATATTTTCATTACAATATTTGATATTTTAAATATTAAATTTATAAAATATTAGCTATCTGATAATTAACTAATTAAAAACATATTAGTCTCAGCCATTAGCTAAGCAGCAATATGCTAAAGCCGTATTAACTGCGGATATTTATTAGTTATCAGAATAACATTCAAGGATTCTAAGTTAAAATTGATTATATTTAAATATGTTTATGCAATAGTTATTATGCAATGAGTAAATTAATTTTACAGTAATTAAATAATTTAATCTTAAAGTGCAATAAAAATATTGGAAGAGAAATTTTATTTTAAAAAAACTATATTACAGTATTATTCATATTTTATTCTAACAATGAAAAAAAAATAATAAATATAAAAATAATTTTTATTGGTATTTATAAGTATGTGGAAAATAAAAGAGAAAGAGAATAATTATTAAAGCATCACTCACCGCTTAAACTAAAAAGTATTCACTATTTAGTAGTCTCCTGATATATATATAATTCCGATGAAAAAAAAAATAATAACGAACCCTCTTTTCTGAGATAATTTTTCTCTCTTTCCTGTACCGTTTCTGTTTGAAAGTGAGATAAAATAATCAAATGCTCCGGGCTTTCAGCCTCGGTTTCGTTAGAAGGTAGAAGGGAATTCCCCTCAAACGTTGCCCCGTCATTATTGCTGGCAGCATTGCCAGATTCAGACCCTGAGCTTTCGTTTGGCGACTTTTTACTCTATTTGGCGCTCTTTTAGGTGGAGGAAAAAAGGTGGTTCCCCTTTTCCCGTATTCAAAGCAGACATCTTAAGAGTTTTGACCCTTGATCATTCTTGGCCTTCAAAGAGGCCATTCTAATCATTGCAAACTTATCTAAATACACTTTTTTTTATATTGATACCAATGTCATAAGAATTATGTTGATTACTAAATTCTACCATATGTTTGCTGAATTACGTCGAGAAAGTTCGAATTAACAAATAAGGTAACGAACGGATCGCATGTTTTCAAATGTGACTTACCGCGTTTGGGTGTCATGAAAAACAGCAGGAATTTCTGAATTTTAATGGTTCAACGTAGGGCAGGAGGGATCAACAAAATTCCAAGAAGTAAATAAATTCATAAAATAAAAATTAGAAATAATGGTGATTTATTTAAATATTTAAAAATAAATAAATAAATAAAATGGCATAAATAATATGTTATAACTAATTTTATTATTGTTTTTCAAACTGATTCATTTATATTAATTATTTTATTATATTGTTTAAGTCTTTTTAATATGATTTCGTAAAATTAATTATTAATTCATATTAAAATGACTATATTCTTTGATTAGTAAAGTTGAAAAATTCTCCTGTCACCAATATTTTTAAAAATTAAATCTAAATTGTACTTTTTAATGTAAACTATTTATTGATAAATAAAAAAAAGGTCTATTTGTGATATTAAATCCGAATCCACAATACTTTTCCATATGACTTCTGATTTTTATATATCTGTATCAAAAATTGAAAATTTATATTGTAATTTTGGAATTGATATTTTTATATCGTCTGATTATTTCTAAAGAAAATCCAAGATAATCTGGAATTTTTAATTAAATTAAAAAATCTGGGAAATTTAGTTAATAAATAAACAGTGAGAATTTGAAATTACTCTGGTTAATCCAGGACATTTAGCCACTTTAATTTCTTATATCTTGAAAATTTTCCACAACTAAATTTGAAAATAAATAACAGTTTTAAACAATTAATTAAATATGAATTCTTGCGTTTTACAAACCAAATACATTTCATCATTTACCAAGTTTTTTAACAATTTTTATATAAGATAGACGTTATTATTTTCCTTGTGTAATTTCCTTGCATTCATCAATAATATAGTAAAACAGAATAAAATATGAATTGCATTAAGATGACAAAAGTCAAGGATAATAATATACAAATATACAGATAGCATTAGTATCACAAACAAAATATATAAATGGACAGGGCATTGGTAAGGCTTTCATTTGTATTTAAATTATTTATGTGAAAAGGTTTCTATGGTTACGACTTCAGACGAGAATTAACAGACTTTGAAGGCGGATTAGTAGTTGGAGTTAGACGCATGAGATATTTCTTTCATTAAGGAATTCAACATTCGAAGATCCACAGTGTCAGGAGTGTGCTGAGAATACCTAATTGCAGACATTACCTCTTACCACGGACAACGCAGTGGACGACCACCTGCTCTTAATGACTGATACCAGCGACGTGATTATAGCATTGTTAGTGTTACAAGACAAGCAACTGCGTGAAATAACCGCTGGGATCAATGTGGGATGTACGATGGATGTGTCCGTTATGACAGCTCGGCGAAATTTAGCTTTAATAATCTGAGAGCAAATGACCAATTCGACTGCCTATAACAGCACGACAACGCCTGCAACTTCTGTTCTGTGCTCTTGATCATATCGGCTGGGCACTAGAAGACTGGAAAACCGTGGTTCGCTTAGATAAGTCACGATTTTAGAGCTGATGGTAAGTTCAATTATGGCACAGACCCCACGAAGTTATGAACCCGTCAACAAGGCACTGTGCAAGATGGTGGCGGCTCCATAATGATACGGACTATTTTTGCATGGAAGGGATTGGATGCTCTGATCCAACTTAACCGATGACTGACCTTCGGCTAAATGAAAAACTCTGATTTAAATAAAAATTATTTATTTGGCTAATTTCTGGTTAAGGAAAATTTTATTTTATTCTTCATTTTTAAATAACACTAATTTGTTAGTTAATTAAACTGCAAGCTCTGCATAACATTTCATAAAAACATTTTTCTTATTGGTTATCAAAGATATCGTTTATTTTCTTAGAACAAAGAGTGAAAGTTATTCTGTTTCTTGAGACTGCATCTTAAATAAAAATATGCAATCTCACTCTCTCTCTCTCTCTCTCTTTCTACGCAGCTAAGCAGGAAATGTCTTCTTCACTGAGAAACTTAAATTGTCCAAAACAATTTCGAAATTCGCTTCGACACTTTTCCATTTCCTCAAAAATACCTGCTTGCTGCTAATAGAGAACATTAAATAAAAAGCAACAATTTGTTCCGTTTTTTTAAAAAATTTAATTATAAAATTAAATTTAAAAACTTCGTAAATGAATTTTGAATTATATGCTGGGTTTGTTTGGAGTAGAACTTTGGAATTTTGAGCTGTGATCAAATGTTAGCGATAATACTTCTTCTCTTCTTACTCGTGATTGAATATTATTTGGAGCATTATTTTCAATGTTTTATAGCTAAAATATAGGCTCCTATGAATTTTTCCCTTCAAGCACATAAAAGAACGTTAAAATACATAAAAGAATTTATTTTTCCAATTCATCAAATTAATTTTTATATTCGAGGCTATTTAAATTCCATGATCGTTTAATATTTGGGACCCAACTTTTCACATCAATTCATATTCATTCATCTACAATGGTTTTGAAGGTTCTATCCCCATATCGTTTTCCGAATAAAATGCTACATTTTAAAATAGATTTTCTATTTATTTAAATATTTTTATACAGGATTCCCATGTGAGTTTTCTCCAGCTTTTCTTAATTCAAATGTTTCTGATGATTCAGAATTTCTTATTTAAATGAAATGTTGATTCCCGTTCTGATAAAAGAATATATAAAGAATATATTTTATTTTTCAGATGATGAATATTAGAATAATAATAACAAAAATCACAATACAAAATTTAATTATATACGAAAACAAAATAAATATATATATATATATATATATATATATATATATATATATATATATATATATATATATATATATATATATATATATATATATATATATATATATTGCTTTAGCGCATTCATTGTTTTTTTTTCTCACTAAAATAGTATGTGTACTGAACTATTTTTGGGGAGAGAAGAATGCAAACGATAAAAATCATGATAAAAACTGAAAATGAAGAAATATTACGAAAAAAATAGACAAAGGAATTAGAAAGTTTGCTGCAAATGATACTATAATTTAAATAAAATTAAAATATTTTTCAAAATTTTTGAAACCTTGATTCTTGTTCGGATCCTTGACAAATCTCTGAAGAATTATATTCCAGCCGTAGGATTCTAGAAAAAAATATTTCAGCATGTCCGAAGAATAATAGCTTTCAATAAATTAATGAAAAATGTATTTTAAGCCTTAGTTTTTTAATATTGTGCAAAATCATTCCCATAATGTTTTTTTAAAGAAAACTTTATTGAAATATCAAAATGTTAATATTTAAAATTTTTTAGGCAAACTTTATCCATTTTTAACTATTTTTTTAAAAAAATTTCCTGGAAAGCAGCAAATTTTGATTAGATTTTCAAACTAGATTCCAATCAAAGGGCAATTGCTTATTTTAAGATTTATATCCTATCTGATCCTTTATCCTATTTGATGCATCGATTTTGTGTCATCATAAACAATAACACGGGAAATTTTCAAAAATAACAGAAAAAATTCTACGTTGAATTATAAAACAGTGAGTTTCAACATACATCATTCGAAATAACTGAGAACCGAATCCATGGCTGTAAATACCACAGATTCGCTTGATAACCATAGAAACACTAACACTTCTTTTCATAATTATGGACGATAATTTCGTTTTTTTTTTTTTTTTTTTTCTAAGTATAAAGGGTGGACTTTTCCAGAAACGCATCTTAAACACTGCAACATAATATCCCGGTTTCTCCGCAACTAATCTAGAAATATATTCTGCAATAAGAAGCTTAAAACTACTATAAGCATGTTCGAAATAATCGAAATGGAGCTAAGATACAACATGTTTTGATTTCCTTGAAAATATCGGTAATTTCAAAAAAAATTTTGTTAACATTTATAATAGTCACTGAATGAGTTATCTAGCCTTCTTCAGGCTTACTCATTATAATGGTGTATCAGTGATGAAATAATGGAATCAATTCATGTTCTCACATGAACTGCGCCTCTCCATTTTAATTTTAACATGAGAATATTCATAGGATGTATATCATCTGTAAATTGAGTAATTTCATATAAATGGCGAAAAAAGAAATTCAAAATGCTATACCTAGTAGACTGTGCAGTCTAAAGTTTCTAAATTTGAACATAGTTATTTTTTTAGTATTAGAGGCTAAATAAAGGAAGCTTATGAAAAGTTTTAAATACATTTTGAACTAAATATTCATAGTATCTTATTTTTTCCTAAATAATTTCGGAACATATTATCGCATAATATAATTTTCACACCACTTTAAAATTCAAAAAGTAACCTTTTCTATGATACCATTTTTACGTTTGTCCAATATTTTTAAATTTTATTTAATATTTAAATTATTTTTAAGTTTACTTTATAATACTTTGTTTCTAGTAATTGGATCTATACTGGCATTGCAATGACATTAATTGCATTTTTTTATACATGAGTTATCACTACTTTGTAATTCTATAGATAAATATAAAAATTTAAAATTTTATGAATGAATTAAAGATAGACGAACTAAATATAAATATTATTATACTAAGTGTTTCTGACTAGAGGTTCGAAGCTCCTTAAAATTATTTTTATTAATTATTAGTAATTTCGTTTCTTGTCTTAAAGAGTGAAAGTAGTTTTGCTTCTTGAGAATACATCTTAAACTGATATAGTATAACCTCCGATTTTCTCCGAAATAACCAGGAAATGCGTTCTTTAATACCCAACTTAAAATGTGGTAAACATTTTCGAAATTCTCCGAAAAGAACTATGATACAACCGTTTGATTTCCGTTAAAATACACGCAAGAATACCCATTTCCTAATTAAAATTCGAGATGAATTTTTGCTGAACTCCTTGCCTTTTCTTTTTTATAATACTGTACGTATTCATGACGCGTGTGTGGAATAACAAAAACAATAGGGCGAATTCATGCTTACATTACACATTGCTCTATTTTGATTTCTGAATGCAATAAGTGTCTTGTAAGTAATAAAGAAAATACATAGCTTCAAATTTCAGCGTTAAACAAAGGGAAGTTCTAATTGAAATGACATGAGCACTAACATTTATCTATCCGTCACTGTGACTGTAACTTCATTATGACTCATCGATTAATCGTTGAATATTTATGCAATGTTATTTCCAATAGAGAATTTGGGCATTTTGCAGTCTAATGCATTTTATAAAGCTCCTCTTTAAATGGCCTATATAATTTTAAATTTCAGCACATTTCACACATTTTAAACTAAATAATGACTTATTTTTTTTATCTTGTAAAATTTTGAAAGTGTGTTTATTTTTATTTATGTGCCAGCTTAGGCGTTGAACTCATCATCTGTCCGCGGTTCAAAATTACAAAAATTAATTAGGTACTCATGTCACGAGGACCCAATATAGTCCTAGTGTTGCTTTAAAGACGGGACGTTAATATAACCAAACTAAACTAAACTTATTATTATTTATGAATAGCGGGTTTTCCTGTTTCTGTACAATATAATTTATGAGACGTTCTCTGTTATAAATTCTCGAATAACGAATTGAACGCAATGATGCCAATACTCTTGATAAAGTTTTGATATTATATTAGCATTTTATATTTCATAGAATTGGTATTTTTTCATTCAAATTGCAAAGTGGTATTCAAAGTGCAAATCGTGCAAGCTTTACACTTTAATATCATTAATAAAATTCTTTGAGTTGTAATTTACGAATACGTAATCGGTTTTTGCGTAATATTTTTTATTCGAAAGTTATGAGGTACTGAAACCCCGACAATAATTAATGAACACCCTAAATAAATAAGTTCATAACTTTGTGAAGGTTTTTCTTATAAATTTTTGCTTTACAGGTCTGAACAAATTTCTTATAATTTTTTTCTTCAGATTCCATTAATGCAAACGAATTAGGTTGGAACAATCTTTTGGTACCTTATAACATGATTGTTGTGTTACTCATTTATAATTTGACTTTTTTTCTCTGCTATAAAATCATAAGATTCAATGTTAATTCTATTAAGGAGATATTTAACTATTTTGATTAAACGGAGTGCACATTATAATTCAGGTAATTATATACTGTCGAGACATTTTTATATTGAAATATTATGTATTTCTATTGAAACTTCAAAGAAATTACTGAAATGCGTTAATCGTTCGATTGACTGATTTCCAAGTGAATTTTTTTAGAGATATTAGGGGAAAAAAAGCATAAACAATATTTACAAGTTTGAAAACAGTAACTGAATTCGTTATTGAGAATAAAATAAGATCATTTTTTAAAAATATTAATGTACTCTTAAAAACTCCACTTCTTTTTTTATTGAATTTTAATCTCTATAATGAATTAAATTTTAATTTATTATTTCTGAATATACAGTAATGCTATGTATTTATGACGTAGAATAGAAGCAATTAAGTGATTAAAACACATTCAAAATATTTAGAATATTTTTTTAAATTTTTATCTTTAACGCAGTGAATTTGATATTCCAAAAATAAATTACCTTTTTATTTACTTTTGTGCTAATTATTTAGAATTCCTTAGGCATAAATCGTTTGCAAAAGTAATTTCTTCCTTTTCTAAAAAGGAGGAATTTTACTGGCCATCTGACTTCATCCATTTCCTTTAGTAATTATAAAAAATTTTCTTTTTTTTTTTAAAGCTCTCCAAACCTTTGATATTTTTTATGTTTATTCTGAGAAAAAGAAAGTTCTTACGTCAAGAAATTCGAGCATTTCCGAAAATTGTATCTAGTTCTACAAGTCAATGTATCTTGTTGCGGTTTGGGATTCGCCAGACACAAGGGTCGAAAATCAAGCTCCTGCGCACATAATTTTACCTCAGAAATGGTTTCGAAAATTCCAGATACAATCTATACTAAAACAATTCAAGATATTCTCATCTTTTTTATTTTTTCTATTGTTTTTTAAACGTGTTTTGGATTTCTAATAAATGAAGATATGTTTGAGTTAGTTTTGTTTTGTGGTGATCCTTGATAGGATATTTCGGTTTATGTCTCTTACTATCTCTTCAGCGAAAACACAGGGACATATTTTTATAGGAAATTGTATGTTTGCTTAAAAGCAGGCCATGCAAAAAAGTAAGTTAATTTAAGTTATGGGTATTTATTTGTTAATGAATACTTCGACTTATGAATAAATCGAAAAACGAACACTTTATTTACTTTTTATGCTCGGATAACGAATGTCTCACAGAACGCACAAGAACCGACACTAAATGCAAAATTTATAGATCTGCATCTTATCGCCGGCAGATGGTGGTGTCACAGAAATAATGAAGAAATCAAAATGTGATGCCAAAAGTTTGACAGAATCAGTAGTGAAAATATTAAACGATTTTATGAAAAGTGAAAAAGAAAAAAAAAAGAACTTTTTTTCTATAAAGAGATTGAAGCAAATGCATACATAAACGTTTTGTTCGCCACGGAGACAAATAATGTGAGAGAAACACATGGATGAAAAAAAATCCATGCTAATGCTAAATACATTTCTATATTTAGTTTTCCTACTGACATATTTAGATTTTAAGGAATTTTTGAAAATAATTTAGTTGTATTAACATTCTTCTTCGAAGTACTAAAGCTTCTTCTTGAAACCACTAGCTTCTTCTTGCCACACCACTAAAGGGAAAATTTCAAAACGAAGGTTCAGTAGTAAGTTGATACAAAATTTCTAAGATTTAAATGTTAGCAATATGCGCGTGGATAAATCAATACATAAATAATTTAACTGGCTATGAGTATAAATGTGCAAATAAATCATTAACACCTGGATATTTAAAAATTTTGCTCATATTAAAAATATAATTTCTCTAAACTAATAATATTTGTGAAATGCCTCTTTTTTTTTCTCGCACACAAAAAATGCATACAAAACAATACTGTAATCATTAAGAAATCTTTCAAAAATCACCAAGAAGAAATACTGTAATTGTCTAGAAATGAGATGTTCAGACAATCAATAATTCTTCAAGATTTAACATTTCCAGTCCAATAAAAAATTTTTTAATCATGCCAGCATATACATCTGTGCAATAACTCAAAACTGCAGCAAACTAACTGAATGAAAGTTAGCATGTGAATCAAAATTGCTAATCTATATCACATTTTGCATGAAAATTTTCAAAGCAAAGAAGTATTTTTTTCCGAAATATGGTCTCACTATTCTTTTCTTTATAGAAAAAGAACCATATTTGTGAAAAAAATTTTAACATGCACATTTGAAGAAATATTGAAAAAAATATTGCATAATTTTTGATTACGGGTTTTTCTTTTTTTGTCTACGAAGTCCCACGAACGTTTAAGTCAAAGGATGCAATGTATACATTTTTATTCAATTTTTTTCATACACTTCTTGCTAATGTATCTTCGTAAAATAATAAACACATTTATTCGCATAAAAATTATCAGAGCTGTAATTTAAAAAAAATCAATAAATTTTGGAGATTAGAGAAAAATTGTCGAGTAGTCAAATCGGATCATTCAATAGAAAATAGCTTTTAGTGAAAAATGGATTAATTTTTAAGATAATAATTTTCGAAATTTTTGAAAGAGGACATCAATATCTGACAAAATCTTACTAGCCTTTTAATGCATTTAGATTTTAATTAAAATTTCAATGAAATCGCTCCGAGGTACACATTCTCACTTGCCAAAACAAATTTTTGCCATATTTATTGATTCAAAATCTGAGGTTCCCAACTTTTTCTAGACCATTTATGTCTTTATAAATAAATAAATAAAAAGAAATCAATGCTCTCTCTTTCATAATAGTTATCTATGTTGTATCTATACATAGATAACTATTATGAAAGAGAGCTAATAGTTTCATAATATGTATCTATGTGATTATTGTAACTTTTTATCCATACCTATGTCGTCTGTATGTATATCTTTTAAGAATCACAATCTGAAAATAAAAATATCTGTGAAAAGTAATAAGACATCGTTTATTAAAAAATTAAAAATAAATACTCCATCAATAAAAAATAAAAGCAATTAATTAGATGGTTCAGGCTGTTTTAACAATTTGTTATGAAATATTACTTTCCTTTCCAGGTTCGTGAAGAATCTTGCGCTCCATTCTATTATGAAGCAAAGCTTCTATATGGCGCCATTACTTTGAGCTAAATAATACACTTGACATCTTAATACAGAGAAATTTAATGGGAATCGTATTTGACTTTTTGTCTATCCGATAACTGCAGCTTATATGTAAATCTACTGTTTCAGGCATTTTCTTTTATTCATTTCGTTAATATTAGGAACTTCAGGCTTAGAGGGAAATTCCTTCACCTTTCTCCATTTCCGAGAGCAGTCGGACAAACTCTTCTTCAACGTACATTCTTTAGGAAGAAGAAGGGAAAAAGAAGAAGAAAAGAAGAAAGAGTTCTCCAACCACAACCCTCGTTCTGATTTCAAGAATTTTTGTTTAATATGAATCCACGTGATCTGAAAATACGTCTTCATTGTTCATCTACCACCTACCTCTTCATTTCAAGACATGTCGCAAAATAAAACTTTGATAGAGCTCTCGACCTCAAAAGCTGATCAATTAGAATAATCTGCCAATTTTATGAAGTATAATTTAAAATAACATTTTATTTTTTTGTATTTAATTATAATTAAACTATTAATCTTATTATGCACTCATATATATTTTAAGACACTATTGTTCCGACATATAGTTGTATTAGTGAGCCACTTTTTTCCAAATCAATAGAAATTTACAGGAGTTAAGAATCTTAAGTTCAAGCACTTCTTGAACCTTTTCGCGCACAGACATTATTTTGTTGTGATGAAATGCGATTCATCAGAGGCGATTGACATGGCTAAATTAATCTTAACAATTCAAGCTGTCTTTGGCACCCCTATTTATGGTATTAATATAGTCAGTCGCGTAGATACATTTTTTATGAAATGAAATATATCTTACCAAACTAAAAGAAAGCGCTATTTTAAATTATAACTGCATAATAAAGAAAAACATTATGATTGATAAGCTTTGTTTACAAAATGACGATGAAAATTAACAAAATCGAGTATTTGTTGAGGTTAGCCTCTCTATTTAGATAGTATTGATGGAGATGACGGCGGAGGGGGCAGACCGTCAGCGATGGCGTATCTACAGGTTATAAGCTTTCTTGTGAAATAAAAATTGATAAAATCTGTACATTAGATAATTTATTTAGAGGTTGTGACTGGAACTGTTTTAATTGTTTTCAAGATTTCTCTCAAAATTAAACGGATGGTTCAGTACAAGGATTGATAGTGCCGATGAAGCATAAAAAGCGGCAAAATCGTTCCGGTGATTATGTCTGGGAGACTGTTTCTTTGTTTTTGCAATTATTTCAAATAAATAAATGGGAAGTAAATAGTTGGTCGTTGACATAGGCCAATATTTTATAATGACGCATTCAAATTCCACACACAAATGTAACTATATAATATAAAATTGAAATATATTAATCTTTAAAACTGCCTTTAAAATACATTTTTTTTTGAATTTGAAATACTTTTACAATAGCACGTCTATTTTCAATTCTTATTTATGCGTTGCAAAATTCGAAAAGCTTGAGAATCCATGCCTTACCGGATTATCAAAGTAGAAACAGATATTCATCAACAGAGTATTGCAAATTTTAATTACAAGATTCGAAATTACTGGAATTTTTTTTCGAAAAGGAAAGAGTATTATATCCTAGTTCCTTTATTACTTCTTTCCTCGAAAATGTTTACCGCAGTTTAAATTTCTCAGGGAAGGACACATTTCCTAGATAATTGCGGAGAAAACGGAAGCTTATATTGCATTATTTGAGGCACATTCTTAAGAGATGGAATAATATTTACTCTTTGTATTCAGAAAAAAAGAAAATATTGGTAATTCATGAAGAGCCTTAAGAAAGGAAATTATCGTAAAAGAGAAAAAACTGAATATTCTTTCGTTACGGATTCAAACCTTTATCGTTTCAATGATATGAATCTAATTGTACGCAGTTTATTATTTTTTTTATCCGATGTTAACATTAAAAAATATTTCGAAACAATATTTTTATTGTTGTTTAGAAAATCAAAGTGATTTCTTTTGTCCATCGAAGTGAAACCTAAAATTATTCACTTTTTGTGTGTTGGAAAAAAAGGGATAAAAAGCTCATACCCAGTCTTGCATATTGATTAAAGTTGCTGATATTTTATTTTTTTATTTAACAATTTAAAAAAATGGGAATTTTTGCTTACTACGTTGCCAAAGGAAAGTTAAAGTTTCATTAAATCTTGTTTAAAATTACTTTAGTTATAAACTTTATTTACCTGAAACTACGCATATTTTTCCGGCAAGGAAAAATTGTTGGAGCTTTTTCCTTTTGTAGAAGTTTGGTAATGCTTACCACATTTGAGTTCTAGAGAACACTTATTGAAGAGAAACGAGAACTTTTGCCTGCGTAGTACAAGAGAATAAATTTTTCTGACATGGTAAGTGTTATTCTTGTATGAAAATTTAAAGATGTAACAATTCTAATTTTTTTTACCTTGATGAAATTGTATTTTATATTTTATTTGACAAAGATTAGTAAAAAAAAAAAATCCCAAAAAATCCTCTGTTAGAAATTAGCTCATGAGACAGTCTAAACTCGTATATTTTACGCAGTCTTTTGTTTTCAATATCTAGATAGTTGTTGCAATGCATAAATTAAAAGTGAAACGATGCATCTACCAGTAAATTAATATATTTTCATTAAAAATACCACAATGTAGAGACCTCTGATGCATTTAATGCCATTAAAATACTTTTTGAATCATGTTCTTCCTCAATTGTAAAAAAAATTGCATTCTTTAATAAAATTCGATATATATAGTACTTTTTACATACATCGAGCATACTTTTTTTACATGCATTTTTATTGCAATATTCACTATAAGCAAACAATACACATTTTAAATAGCACACTTTTAATTGTTTTTAATTTCTATTGTAAAAAGAATTTTAATTTCTATTCTAAAAAGCAGGAAGGGAATTCACTTTTAACTTTCCTTTCTAACTACATATTTTTATTCCAGTTTAATTTCACAATATGTAAAAATCCATCCACTTTTTTTCGACATTCTAATCAAGAATTGAAATGAAATTCTTTCTGTTTAAGCCTTTTCTATTTTAAGGAATTAAATATGCGTCTCAGACTACTAATTCTTACTTTTCGAAAATCTCTTGTTATTTCATTTAATATAAGTTGAAGCAAGTCAATATTTTCATCTTTTCTATTCTACTTATTTTAATTTTGGTAGTTCATAAAGAAGCTTTTAGTATTCAACTTTATGCGGTTACTAACTAATAATTTTTTTTTATTTTAACTTCATATGGTGAGTATTTTTTTTAAATTAAAAAATATTTTTTAAAGCTTTTATAGAAATTAGTCAATTATTTTCGCACATATTTCATATTTGCTATTATTTTCATATCAATAACAACATGAAAAAGAAATTTGAAATATTTTTGCAGTCCTTTTTAATCATTTCGTTCAAAATTCCAAATATTACCTTTTCATTAGTACCAATAGACTTCTATTATTTCTTCGAACATTTTTGATATATCAAAAGCAAAATATCTGTGACTTTCATTGATATATTTTTCATAATTTTATACAATGACAGAAAATATTTATATATTTTTTCATAGCTGTCAGTCCTAACATTAAAAAAAAAAAGCGCTTTTTCAAAATAGAGAAATTCCGGAAAGCGTGGTGGATTCATTTTGTGCTCAAAAGCAGGAAGCAACAGATTTTGTTTGTTGAGAATTGTTTCTGCCGGATGTGTAGGTGCTTCTCGTGTTTATTTACAGAAACATTCCTTTTATTTTTAAATGCAATTATATTCGTATTGCATTTCACATATTTAAATAAATTTCAAGTATTTTGTTTTCAATTTTGTGAGCATTTATTAATTGCGTCTTTTTGACTTCAACTTTGATTTATAATAATTACCATGGAATATACAGGATATTTACAAATTTAAATCAGGATTAAAAAAGCCAAGAAAATGCAGCTTTAAAATGTATGTGGAAACTATTTAAATCGGTAGATACTTTAGTTCGAAATTTCTTACTTTCGCGCAGGGAAACAGAGGAATTTCTTCTTTTAAAAATTACTGAAAATTATAGCTGAAAAAATGATAGCCAAAACTGAAAAGTTTAATGGATGAAAATGATAGATTCTTCTTGGTGTAATTACATTGAAGTTAATTACATCCATTCTGCTAAAACACCAGAATAGTTGAATGCCAATCATTACCACAGTATGGAAGTGAGAACCAATGGCCATCTTATTACAAAGTTATGTCCCGTTAAAGAAAAGTCACACCCTGCTTACTTATCCTCTTACACTGCGTAAAGAAAGTAGAAGGACAGCTGTTTTCTGACATTTTTTTTTAAATATTTTTATCCTGGTTAATAGATTTTTATGTAAGTTTTATTTAACAGTGTTTCTTTATTTTCGTATAAAAACGAAATAGCTACCCCTATTTATAATTAGAAAGACAAGAATATATGATTTACAGTGTATAAAAAAATTAGGACACTTTCTACATTTTATTGGTGTCATTGGTGGAATATGTAAGATATGTTTTTAATCTACTTTTTCTCAGGAAAATGCATTTTGTTAAAAATTTCACTGGTTCTTTACTTTCAGAATGCCTAGAGGTATACCTTTAAATGATATCAAAAGGGTAAAATTGTTGCATATAGAAATGAAGATAACGGCATTAAAGAGATCACTCGTATACTGCACGTCAGCTCCAATACAGTTTCAAGCTTTATTAAAAATCCAAATAGAAACGGAATAAGAACGAATAGTGGTAGAACTAAGAAGTTAACACCTCGTGATGAGAGGAAACTTGCTCATGAGCTTAAAAAAAGAGTAGTGAAAGTGTTCCAAAAGCTCGAAATCAAGCAGGACTTATTCGTGTGTCCAATCAAACAGTATATAACTACATCCAAAGCTCCAAAAGATTCATTTTCAAAAAACGGTGGCATCATCCAAAGTGGAAACAAACACATTAATAATCGTTTATCTTGGGGTAAGAAACACATGTCATGGACCACAGAATGGACTTCTGTGATATTTTCAGATGAAAAAAAGTTTAACTTAGATGGTCCAGACAGTTATCACTGCTACTGAAATTGTCTGAAGAATGCAGAACAACATTATTCAACTAGAAAAATGGGAGGAGGAAGTTTGATGGTCTGGTTAGGGCTTGAGCACAAGTTTGATCTTTCTCAATGGTAGGCAGAAGCAGACAAATTACATTAATGTTCTGAATTCTTAGCCTCTTCCTTGTGGCTCCGAATTAGGAGAAGAGTAGTGGATGTTTCAACAAGATAGAGCCTCAATCCACACCGCAAGTGGAGTTAAAAAATGGTTTGCTGTAAATAATGTAAAGATTTCACCATGGCCAGCTAAAAGCCCCTATCTTAATATAGCAAAAAATATCTAGGTAATACTTGTTAGTCGAATATATGCTGGTGGGAAGCAGTTTGAATCGCTCTCTGAGCTTCGAGTGGCATTAAATACCTCCTGAGATAATTTTTGTCAAACAGAAATCCAATCTTTGTATGATTCACTTCCAAATAGAATATTCGAAGTCATATAGGCTAATGGAAAGAGTATTCCTTACTAAAACCGCTTATAATTTGTTCTTTTTATAACTGTCCTTCTACTTTTTTTACACGGTTTCAAATTGAAGGAATCATTTTTGTCATCTATACTTTATTTTTGAATCTCATGAAAATGATACCAATATTTTTTTTGGTGAATGATCTAAAAAATAATTCTTATAAAAATAATTGCAGTAAAATAAAAAAAATCTTTATTTAAAAAAAAAAATCTAGTGTTTTACTTTTTTACACAGTGTATCCACATATTCATGGCATTCCTCATCCAATAAAGATTCTTGATATTTTAGAAGTTAATGACTTCAAAAGTTTAGAATATATCTAATAATTTCGATTAAATTCTTCGATAAAAGGCTCATAATCATAACGAAATGTTGCATAAAATATCCTGGTAAAGGAAAAGTCTAAGGGCGCGTATCAAATATTTGAGAATTTTCGTCCTTGAAAAGATGTAAAATTACTATCGGTGCAAATTTATTCGAATAAATTCTTAACAGTTATTGATGTTTAGGCTGCATAATGATGAACAAAATATACCTTTTATATTTAAATACACTACTGAAATAAAATAAAGAATTTAGAATAAATTATACATATCCCAAAAAAATCCTGAAGTTGATTCAAAAATATTGATCAGATCGTTAATCTGATGAATGATATCTCCAAAGCTACTCCCTATCATTGATGTTGCAATGATAACAATGCACAAATATTCGTAAAACATTGTTTTAATGCTACAAAGGTTCCTTTCTCATCTACAGTTCTGATATACTGATTGGAAAAGTAAGATTAATCCCCAAAAGTATGCAAGATTCAATTTATCAAAAAATGTAGCAAATATTCTGCCAACTCGTCTGCAGGGTAAATGGATATAAATGCTCACGACTCAAAATTATCTGTTGATAAACATTTCAGACAAATCTTCTATACAAACATGTTTACTTGCATTATGATAAAATGTTTAAATTCTTTCAAGAATAAGCAAAAAGTATTCTTTTCTGTTGAGTTCCGAGTCATTTAATTTGGGTATTTTGGGCAACGAAAGGTCTGATTTTGCTGCTAAATCTGCATCATCATTTCAGCCACAAACACTCTCATATTGTGACGCTAAGAGGTCATTTATTTGTCGACTCTTTACTACTTGGCAGGAATGATGGGATCTGCAGATCAACAATAAATTATACTCCATAAAACTTACAATTGGTTTGTGGCTTGTTCACCCTATAAGAGAGGGTGAAGTCAAATTGACTCGCGTCCATATAGGTTACACTCGTTTCACTCACTGGTATCTATTTTTTGGTGATAGAACACCAATTTGTCCCACATGAATTTTAGTGTGAAGCACACTTTTGTTGAATGTCCTTTTATTCCTCATTATTATTATCAATTTAATTCAGTGTCTCTTAACTTGAAAGACTTGATTGGTGAGAAGCACCATCCAAATGTTTTTAACTTTTTAAAGTTAATTGGGTTTTTTAAAAGCATCTAACACCTTTTATCATTGGTTTACATATGTTTCTTTTTAAAAGTAACAGTTCGGCGTGTATTTCAATGTTGTTGTTGTTTCTCATGGCACTTGCCACGGACAAGCCCGCTGTTCGAAAGCCGATTGTTTTTGTCGTAGATCTTGGGCCAAGAGTACGACTTAACTACTCACGCATCACTCATTCGCTTGCAGAACCCCTTTTTACAGGAGTTGCCCATTCCCACGTCTCACAGATAGAACAGGAGGAGCAACCATGCCCAACCCGGGACGCCCAGATCATGGGGAAGACGCGCTACCCCTATGCCAGGACGCCGGCGTTTTTCAATGTGTTAAAATATATTTGTCGTTTTTAATTTACATTTTTTTTCCTACCACTTTTTTGAATTCAATGAAAGTGGTGCAATTTAACCAAGAATGGTTCTTGCGATTTACGAGATTTTAATAGATCAAAACTGGATGTATCGGCCTTCAATTTTATCAAACATCGTTACAAAGTAAACCTAATATTAACCTATTTAAAAAGGAATGTCAAAATGGTTTCAGTTTTAAAACTTGCATTTCCCTTCTTCGTTGTAAATGACATTCGTACCAACCAATAAAGAGCCTTGATTCCAGTCACGTGTTTCCAGTATGACTATATTATTAGAATTGAGATAAGTGGTTCATTATACCTATATTTACGTTGAACATTAGAGTAGTTTTGATTTTTTTTATCGGGATTTAACTAATAAAGGAGATTTAAATGTGAGACCCTAGATATCATAACTAAAGACTAAGGGAAAATTGTCAACGACAACATTAAGAAACTTGCTTCCTGGTACTTCGGAATACAATCAAGCAAATGAATTTACTTCATTAAAATGCAGATTCAAAATAAAATATCTGTTTTAGCTCAAGGTGAAACTACATGCAATTTAAAAGGTAAATTAGTAAATTTACCAAATAAGGAAGGAATATGGATGATTTAAGAACGGAGGTTATTCCAGAAAACAAACATACGAAAAAGACAAAAAAAAAAAAAAAAATGTAGATTTCCATTATAAAAATCATTATGGAGAAAATTAAAGGAAGAGTGAGAATTTCTTTTTTTTAATAAGTTTTTCCAATGTTGCATTTTTAAATATACCACTTCCACACAGCGAGATGGAAATGATATGTTTCAGAAGAGGTTTCTGCTTTTCAAATATAAACCAGTTTTTCTGGGGATCATTATGTCTAAAATTAAGTAACTTTTATGACATATTACAACGGTCTTTTTTTTTATTTCATTATGCTTCCATAGATAATTGGGGAATTACACTTTTATTTTTTTGTGTCAGGTATTTTAAATCCGGGCATTCCACAACTAATATTCGCCCATTTATTGTATTTCAGACCTCATATTTCCCTAATATTAAAGTCAAATTTCATTATACAAAATTTATTTATGTTCATTGTCAAAATAAATATTCTGTTTAGCTGGAAACTGTAAAAATGTTAAAAGAAGTCCTCCAGTTGCTTTTAATGATTAATTTCTTTTTTCGTTCCTTAAATTTTGGAATTTTGGAAAAGTGATATTTTGCACTTACGATTTCTAAAATAGTAAAGATTTCTATCATTGCTTGCTCTTGAAGTTAAGATTCAACTACTTAAAAAATTATTGAATTAAAATATTAGATATTAATTATTGAAATAGGTTTTAATTATCTTATTCGGTTTTACGAATTATCTTACATCTATTCTATTTATTCTGTAAAGGAATAGTCTAATGGAAGTAAGTCCCATGACATCATAGCACCACAAAAACGTAACTCTCTTAATAATGAATGTTTTAATTTTTTTCCACGTTTTTGTAACTTCTCTTCATTATTACGCATGTAAACCACGCAAATAATAAACAGAACCTTTTTTCTTTAGCTTTTAATAATGGAACAACATCATGCGATTAAATATTTCGTTTCAATAATACAATGCATATATTGTAATAAAAAATTAAGGAAACGATTATAAAGAAATAAATTTAGCATCATTAAGACTAGGTTCAGAGAATTTTCCAAAAAAAAATATTTAAATGTTTTTATGATGTTTTTTTATTAATATAAATATAAAATGATGAATAAAAGTGAAATTATTTAAATATATGTGTAGCTTTTGACGAAAAGGCATATTTTGATGTACATTTTAGCATTTATTTACAAAAACCAGAATTGTTCTAGAAAAAAAATTTACGGTATTTCATTTTTTTTCTTTGTGAGATTACATGTGTAACATACATTAAAATGTAACTAACCATTTCTAAGAATTATATTCAAAAATAAAATATTTGTGTGTAATATATAAAATTATGAAATTTTGGAATTTTTTCAACAATATTTGCTTTAAACAATCATATATCCACTTCAAGAGCATTCAACATCACATCCACAGTTCATAACATTCGGCATAACATAATGAGCGCTAATAAATTTCATTAAGATATCTTGATTATTTTTTTTTTTTTTTGAAATTTTACGATACTTGTACAACAGAATTATGAAAAAAAAACTCGTTCAAAAAATGCATTTAAAGTTTTTAAATGCTTCTAAATAAGCATCTGTTATATGTCAATAGTTTGCTGTAGCTTGACTTCTAATGGACATAGAGGTATAATAAAGATATCATTGGAAACAAAGCCCCCACGTATTTTTTGAAGCTGCAAAAAATAAAAATGCGAGTTTTCATCCAAATTTTTTAATCTAGCCAGATACTTTAAAAGATCCTTCTTTTTTAATTTTAAAATGAGATAAAATCATTTTTACAATAGTATAATTGGCAGTTATTGTGGAAAATTTCTAAAATCTCATTTAATTTTTTAAACTAAAATTCTAATTTATATTAAATGACAAATTTCTCTTATCCATCTACGAATATGTGTACAAAATTGGAAGCTGTTGGTTAAACGGTTAAACGGTAACACCAATACACATACACACATACAAAGAAAGAAATATCATATCGACAGAGTAAATAAATAAATAATAATAAAATTGAACCGAAAGTAACAATCGAAAAAAGAAGAAAAAATTTAAGAAGTGTCCTAGGAGTAAATAATCTAGCTAAAAAAAATTTAACGAAAAATAAAACGTTCATGCAAAAAAAAATGAAAAATATTTAACAGAATCATAACGAATTCACATTATGATTAATTTTTGAAGGGCCTTCAGAAATGTTTGAAATAAAATTATATAAATCGCATCAAACAATTTTTAAATCTCTTAGCACCCTTAAAAAATTCAAACTACGTAGAACGACTTTTAAAAACTACCGAAAATCCATTTTACTGTAGTTTATTAATAATTTTTAAAGAATGAAACATAATTTAAGTTAACATTGGCTATGACAATTTAGAGACAAATTTAAATACAAGAATATAAATTATCTGCAATATTTTCATTCAATAGGGAAAGCAAAACTTAAATAAAGTAATCTTTATCGTACTCGAAAATGCGTTTTTAATTAAGAAAAATACTTAATTAATCAATTTACACGATTAAATTTTATAAAAACTTCCCTATGTTTTACAATATTTATATACAAAATGTTAATAAAATTTAATCAGCAGATAGAATTTCTATGGCGTATTATCTATTTATGAGCATGCAAAATACTTATTTCACTTTTAATTTACATGAATTGCATGAATTTACATTTACATTATATCTCAATACCAATTTTTGTATTTCTCTGTCAATCATTGAAAAAATTTTGGAATACACTTGCTATACATCAGAAATTTTATTATGATTGTTTAAAGTTTCTGATAAAATTAAAAAAATAAGCAAAATGCGCAGAATAATGGAAATTTAACATTTATATAAAATTTGCATTACGAAAAAAATGCATAGGGCTTCAGTCAAATTTCACGTGTCAAGGCAAAAAAGTTTTGAAATTATCTTTATAAACAAATCCTAAACTGACGCGTAGATAAGATTTGTAAATTCTCAAGTTAAGCTATTCAAATGTCCAGCTTTTTATCATTATGTAAGTTTAGCATAAATAAAAGAATTCGCTGACGATGGAGATGGCATTTCGACGCCAAACTGAAGAAGAAAAGCGCCAAACTGAATTCCGGAAAACGGGGAAACGGGGAAATTTTCTGATTCACATACAAAATCAATAGCCATAATTGCTCGCCCGATGTTTCCGCTGGAAATGAATATTAATGCAAACAAAAAAAATAAATTTGTGTAAAGACAGAAATTTGTGTATCCGTCTATTACATAACTTATTTTCATTATTAAAAACTAACAGAATGTCTGACATTCTTCGTCTCTTTGATATCAAAACAATAATGTGATTGAACACAGAACTATGTAATAGAATAGAACTATGTAACATAGTGAAAAATAATATTATTTCTTTGGTTAAAAAAGACTGGTGACTTGTTTATTTGTCCAGAATATTGTTTTTCCTGGTTTTTAAAATATTGGAATGCATAATTATTTAAGATTTCTAGTTTTGTATTTGATAAAATTAAAAAAATATTAATGAAATTTGGACTGTGCTTGCTTCCGAAATATATAATTTTAGATGAAATGTTTTGGACTAAGTGATTGTGTATAACTATATTTAGCAACAGAAATGTTACAGAAAGAAAATTACAGATATACGGTTGAAAAAGTTTGCAAAATCATTACAGCATTGATCATACTGGATGAAAGAATGAAACGACAATTTGAGAAAATCAATTAAATTAATTAGAAAGGAGAGTACATTTTCAAAAACGTTGTTTAGGAGAATATTAAAAATCATTCAAAAAGATCTAACAATTAGAATTTTCCAAATAATAACTTTTCTTGAAGAATACGAGTTGTTGAATACGTTTTTAAAAATCAAAATGCCTGAAAAGAAAGAAGCCTCAATAACAATAGTGCCAAATTAAAATTAAATTTAAAATCTGTAATCAAAAAGCAAAGTAAATGTCCACTGTCACTTTATAAAAGGGGTGGATATGAAGCCGATGTAAGAAAACGTTTCACTGTTCAACGCTTATCAAATATTTTAAAAAAATCGGTTTATTCATTATAAGTTAAAACATATATTTTAAAAAGTGTAAATAGCATTAAGAGAAAATTTACTTTGGAGTTAATTCACTTAATTTGCTTGAAAAAGTAAACTTTTTCAATTATGGCTTTATTATTGTAAATTAATGGCAAATCGATGGTAGTTTTTTCCTTTATTGCAACTATAAAAAATTGTGTTGCAATCTTTTTTTTTTTAACAAAATTTGGTTTAATCAAAAAAAAAAAAAAAAACGTACGACAATTAAATTAATGTTATTTTAAAGTTTTTTTTTTTTTTTAGGTTTTTAAGAAATGCAAAAATTATTTTTGTGAAATAATGTTTTCAGAAGATACAGATTGAAAAATGCTGAAATCTTCAATCTTATTAATTGAAAATTTAATTAAATTTTGTACTCTAAAATGTTGATAGCGATTTTTTTTTGTCTTTTTGAAGGGCACATGTGCGAAATTTCATCAAACGGATAAAAATCGGAAATGTGTACAAGAAATACTAATATTCAGTTTTCCTCCATAAATACTTTATATATACATATGAAAGAGACATTAGTTAAAATCTGGAGCAGCTTAACAATTCTTTGTTTTTAGTTCATTTGAAAATCATTTGATGTCATTGTTTGCAAAGTGATTAAATTTTATTAAATTAAGTTCATTTTATTGATTATTAATTTAGTTTCGTTTCTAGGCAGATTATAATAATAAAATTTATGTAATTCTTGTAATAATCAAAATGATGTAAAAAATATCGAAAAACTTTGTGCATAGTGTATAAAATATATAATATATAAAAGTTCCAGATGTTTTGTAATATCTGAAAAATAACAAATCATTCTTTGAATGTTAAACTACTTCTGATAAAGAAAATTCTTTGCATTTGCTCAACTCAGATCATGTCGAATTCAAATGTTTCATGGATTTTGAACTTTTAATATGTTGTAAAATCTCAGCCATTTGGGATTCAGTCACGTTTCTCTGAAGCGTGCAAACACAAAGTATTAGATTTCTTAAAATTATCATAATTGCATTTAGAAATTTTCCATAATAATTAAATTTGCCGCCTAGTAAAACCTGAATGTAGCATTTTTTTTTACTTTAAAACATTTTTATCAAATTAAAAATCGCCATTATTGATCTTTGACGACATTCATTAATAATTTTATAAAATAATTTATAAAATAATTTTATAAAAATAATTTATTAAATTATTATCTAGCAAAGGGGAAAAAATCCACATGCAATGGTAGCAATACTGTAAAAAAAAATGCTTCATAAATTAGCAAACAATAATTAATTCATATATTTAAAGACACGGAAAAATCCAATTTTGTAGAGAACACGTGGATCGTATTATGCGATCAAAGCTCTTTATGTTTCAAGTGTGAAAAGAAAAGAAATGCAGACGTTTTAAAAGCTGAAGATAGCATCTTATAAATTAGGCCGATAATTCAAAAAACAACTGTGCAGCTAAAGATTCCACCTCTAAAAACGGGTATTTTCCCTGCCATGTTTGTACTTGGATAGAGGTCGAAATCAAGCTTTATCTTAAGAGCGTCTGTAGTTTAGGTTCGTAAAAATGGTCATAGAACATTTCCTGCCTTACAGATTGAATGAAATAAAACGATTAATTGATGAATAGCTATTAAATCTAGTACTTTGGTAATTGAAAAGTAAAACCGAAGGGGAATAAGTTTATGGGTTTTTCATACAAGCTACAATTTGCTATTTTATATATATATATGCACAAATTTTACGCTCTTCGGATTCGGGGATAACAAATAAAAATTTTCTTTAAAATTAAGATTTTTTTTTATATTGAACAGAAATTATACCCTTTCAATTTTACTGTCTGCGGACGGATATAAGAACGATAAAAAATGAAATATTTCTCTTATATTTAAAAATATATTTTCTAAACAATTTCCACCATTTTTAGAGATTAATACTACTGTTTAATCCTAAAATAATTGATTATTTTTCAAAATTTTTATTAAAAAATATATGCGTTTTGAATAGCTTTATATAATTTAAGAAAATCATATGCAGGAATTTTAAGGAATATTTAGAAAAATTTTGTACAGTAATTAATTATTTTCTTTTGTGAAATTTAAAAAAAAAAATTAAAATGTGCAAAATGGCTACATTATGAATTAAACAATATCTCAGTGATAGAAAACAATTCTGTAATAAAAATAAAAGTCTCTTTTTACCAATGTATTTTTACAGTGCAAAAAATATTTTTCGATAGTATTTTTAATGATAGAATTATTTATACATCTTGGTATTTTCCCAAGTCTCCGGTCCATCATTGCCATATAGCACTCTTTTCTACAAACATTTATACAAAAGCATTTAAGAAAGGATTTCGAAACACTCATTGTTGCCTTTTGGAACAGTCATGTGAAACTTATAAATGGAAATAAAAATATAGTCAAATAGCTACACGAAGTACTGTAAGATTAAATAAATATTTGATATTCATGACATAAATTGTAACGTATGGAGAAAAAAAATTCTAGTAATCTAAAATCCAAATTTTAATTTATATATATATTTCTAGTAATATAAAATCCAAACTGCATATTATATATATATATATTTCTGTAATGTAAAATCCAAATTGTATATGTTTAGTTAGTTCTACCCAAAAATTCAGTTTTTGCTTCAATGCGATCCCGGTACTTTTTAATTTGTTTCGGCAACATAGTTTTTTATATTAAAAATTAACTGTATAAATTGTCAAAAAAAAAACCCTTAAATTCTTAGCTTGATTTCTACTTGAAATTGCCATCCGCCCAACATAAATACCCAACATTTATATAGGTTTCTAATGCAAATTCATTTAGTTTTTTTTTTCTTGGACCTAGAAAATAGTAAGCAAACATAATAAATATTAAAGTGTAACAAATTAAGTTTATTCCAACTTTTCAATAATTATTTAACATTAGTTGAAGATTAATTTATTTACATTAACATTCCGTTTAGAAGATATTCTAGAATTATTATAAGTCTGACATGATACTAATATCCTCAGATCAGATGTAACAGTTACGGAATGTTACCTTTGGTAAAAACAGATTTTGAACTTGGACCCTACGATTCCCAATTTTGAAACTCTGCCACCAAGACTAAACCTAAATAGCAATTTAATTTAAATTTCAGTCTTAAATTATATCACAGTCTGTCTTGAAAGGACGCAACAAAAACGTTCTATATAATTTTTTTTACGATATCTAATTGGTACATCTTCTTATTTTTACATCTACAATTGCAGTTCCATTGTATTTCGATAAAAAAAACTTACAATTCATGGTTTTCTATCAAATTTGACCAGTTTATTTTTATTTAATATTGTTAATCACATATTTATTTTGAAAGGAACTGATGTGTTTTATAAAAGTTCCTTTTCCGGTATTTATTAACTGTTTTCTGTTTTGAAACCACAGCGACATCACGCAGTTAGAACAAATGGGAAACAGAAAAAAAAAAAAAAAAAAATGTCTGAATCAACCGCTAACAGTTTCAGTTTCAGTTCGTAATGTTTGAAATTGCAGTGAAAGTGACGACATTGTGGAATCATTTATTTTATTTGTTGATAGAAAAAGGATATGACAACTTAGGAAGTATTTATGTTCCATTAAGACGCAATTTTAAAATGAAAGAGAAACATATCCTATTGGAAGGGATTTTAACATTTTATTTTCGAAATCACGAATTTCTTTCTATATTTTTGTAGTTCTGTTATTCTACTTTATAAATGCATTTCTAAAGTTTCTGGGCTGGATATTTTCAATTTTTAAGCATTAAATCTTAAATGATTGAACTGTTTATTGATTTATTTTTTCTTTTTTCGTGCTCAGCCAAAGCGAACAATTCTTATAAGATTCAATTCTTATAACAATTCTTTCTTAAAACTCACTTGTTTATGCGTTTTCAAGAATTGAGATC
Source organism: Argiope bruennichi (assembly GCF_947563725.1). Lineage (NCBI taxonomy): Eukaryota > Metazoa > Arthropoda > Arachnida > Araneae > Araneidae > Argiope > Argiope bruennichi. The sequence continues at coordinate 68,860,295 of NC_079154.1, forward strand.
TTTCATTAGTATTAAAGACTAAGGAAGAAATTTGATTACGTATTAAGAATCATCTTGTGTTTCATCCAAAATTAATGAATAAAATAGGTATTATAAACTTCTGAGTGGTACAATTATTTTCATATACAAAGTACTTGATAAGCTCATTTTGAATTTTTTGAACCTAATTATTTTATCTCACTACGTAAGGGCTATAGAAACAAATGCAACAATAGATCATGTTTTGACAAAAGCTCACAGCCTAATAAGAAATTTTCATTAATGCTGTTTTTAAGTAACTAACTATAGTCCTATGGAAAGTGAGATCGCATGTTCTAAAGTAAAGATCGTATTCAGGAGGTTCCCAATAACTGTGCGTCAAGAAGTTTTTTTAATCCTACATTCTTATTTCAATTGCTTATTATTCCATGCCTATACCACTGTTCTTAAACAATACCAAATAGAAAGATTTGGGGTCATTCATAATTTGTTATTGATACTGAAATATACTTCCAGTACCTTGCCAGTGAACTTCTTGTTCTGGGAAAGTAACCAACATTCTAAAGGACAAACTTAGTCAAGTGTTACTAGATAACATAATTAATTTTTTTTTAAATTTAAATCTTGTCTTGATTACAAAATGTGATAGGCACTGGAAAAAAGCCAACTTTGTTGTTTGTCATCTCTTGGAAAATTGCTATCAGATTGTTCGAATTGGCCGCTATAATTCCACGTTTCATCTTTAGGTATTCGTTAATATTAAGGAAGTCATCAAGCTCCATAACTTCCTTCCTATGCTCTGTATCCTCGTAATGCGATGCCCTCTATGAAGAGAATAATATAAATAATAGTTTCTCGTCTTGAAAAGTAAAATTGTAAACATCCCGGGCAAAATTTATCTTTTCAATTTTTAAAAACAAAATCTCCAATATAAAAAGAGATATATTTTCCCCTTTCATTCGGGGAACCTTAATATCGAAAATTAACCGGCGATAGTTATGGTCATGCAAGTGATCTCTCCAAAATGATACTCTATCAAAAAAAAAAAAAATAAGAATTCAAAATACAGTAAATTACTCACTTTAGCTGTATACTAAAATTATACAATAGCTTCATTTTTGTCATGCAATTGGGTTTTTTTTCATAATATTTCAAAGACATTTCAGCATGATACAATTCATTATCGACATTCATTGTTAATAAATTTTAGAATATTTTGAATATCATGCAGATAAAAAAAACAATTATTTATTTCATTAATTATCTGTAAGAGACTAAGATTAATATGATATTGATAATTGCAAAAATTTTCGTCGTAAGAGTTTTTTTATTTCCTGAATTTTTTACAGATAATAATAATAATAATAAAAACTAATATTAAATGTAAATAAGTCTATGTGTTTGCCATCGGCGTTCAACAAAAAAAATCATTAGACTTATAACAACCAAATTTGACGCAAACATGCTTTGGAGGGTAAAAGGGAGCATCTTGGAGCAAGTTTTTTGAATTTTTAATTCATTAAAAATTAGTAAGAATTCCAGTTTTTTTTTTCCAGATTAACTTCTAAAAACTTAAATTCGTAAAAATAATTTGTGTTTCATTTAAGATTTAAAACAATTATTTGTTCAATGATACCAATTTAATTTTCAAATAAAATTTTCCCTAATTACAACAAATTTTTAGAATTAATTTTATATGATGCATTATAATATTTTTCATCTTAAATTAAGCTGATTTCAGTATTTCGTAAAATATTTAAATATCATGTTTTTTTTCTCATTTAAATGATATAAGAATTTTCCTCTGTATTCTAACATTTTAATATAATTATATTTTGCCTCTAATTTTATTAGATTCGAAAAAAATTAATTCTTAAATATAATTTATACTTGTTCCCATCGTAATTTTATTGTTCTTTATCATAGGATTTAATTTTGAAGTATTAAATTTTGCGGCAGTATTTTTTTATTAAAAATGTTTCTATATTTTCTCATAAATATTTTTGCATATGCCCATTTTAATAAAATAATTTATGTTAATTTATTAATAAACGTTTTCAATAAATGATAGTTTTATTGTATATCATTTAACTTTCTTTATTTCATTTTATTAATTTCCTTTTTTAATTAATTAATTAATTAATTTTTTGTAGAGAAGGAGGATTATTTATACATTTTGACCATGTGACAAGGAGATCGGGGGAAAAAAATAGCTCCAGATTCGAAAATTTCAGACTTAATTTTGCTATGAGCATTAATAAATCCAAGAGTTAGCCTTAAAAACGTGCTGGACTAGATTTATACAGTCTTTTTATGCTGCAGAATCGATGAACATAAATTTGCACCGCAGTAAAATCTAACAAATGCATGTACACCTTACTTTTACTTGATAAATCCGACATCCAATATAAATAACACATTAATGGGAAATGCAAGCATGTTTTTATTTTTACACATAGCAAATGGTTTAATTTAGAGTAAAAATAAAGAAAAATGAACGAAAAACTTGTAAATTGAAAAGTTTCAGAAGCATTTTAAATAAACATATGTAGAATTTTGCCTCAAAAAATTGAGAATACACCAATAAAATTCTTGTAATATCTCGCATAGAAAGAACGTATTAGTATTTAGTTGCATGTCTCTTGGCTTTTATAATGGCCTCTAAACGCTGTGGTACCGATTCGACGAATTTTTGGTAGTATCTGTAGATATTTTACCCCATTCTTTTCGCACCACTTGTTTTAAATGGGTTTTATTTCTAATTTTGTATTTTGGGACCACTGGTTCGAGTGTGACCCACAGATATTCAATGGTATTGATGTCGAGGTAATGTGGTGGTGTGTGTAACTGCTGTTTACAATGAAAAAGACACCATATTTTGACGTCAAGTGCATTCTGTTTTAGGGTGTGGTCCAACTAAAAAATGAAATTTCCATCTAAAACTCAAATTTTTAGCACATCAATGCCACTGAATATTCATGGGCCATAATTAAAAAGTGGTTCAAAAACACAAAATTAGTAACAAAACCCATTTAAAACAAATGTTGCAAGAAGAATGGGGTAATTAGATACCACCAAAAGTTGGTCGAATCGGTACCATGACATTTAGAGGCCATTATTAGAGCCAAAAGACATGCAACTAAATACTGACACGTTTTTTCTATGCGTGATATTACAAAAATTTCATTAGTGTATTCTCAATTTTTTGAGGAAAATTCTGCATATGTTTATTTAAAATGCTTCTGAAACTTTTCAATTTACAAGTTTTTCGTTCATTTTTCTTTATTTTTACTCTAAATTAAACCATTTGTTATGTGTAAAAATAAAAACATGTTTGCACTTCCCGGTAATGTGTTATTTATATTAAAAGTTGAATTTATCACGTAAAAGTAAGGTGTACTCTCAATTTTTTGAGCCACTGTATATGTATCCCGGATGTCATTATGAGTTTACAGGCATTTATATTTCTGTATTTTATTTATCATTTAATATGGTCTTGTGTGCTTGAGTTATTCAGAAGTTTCCATAACTTTTATAGCTGTAGATAGATGTTGTTGTGCATTTTAATCTGTGAAAAATAAAATCGAAGTTTGTTTATTGAAAATTATGTATAATGTGTTTTAAAATATACTTGACTAATTTTTTTTTCCAAATGATATACGTTTTTTTTATTTAAAATTAGGAATTTTAATGCAAATGACTTTCATTTAATTTTTTGTCTTTACATCATTATCGTCTGGCCGATTAATTATAGTAATTATGTAATTTGATATATGGCGGCTGTAAATCAATATTTAAAACAGTAAATATGAACTATCTGTTCATCATCCCCCCCCCCTCCTTTCCTTTTATTACTGTTAACTTGATTATTATAGACACTAATCATTATATTGAAATAAACAAAATTTCTATTAAAAAATAAAATGCCTTAAATAATTATACTTTAAAAATTAAAATCAATCGGTTTGAGAAAATCCCAACCAGATCGGGGATTTCTTTCAAATTTTCCTCCTAAAATGGAAGAAAAGCGAAGGTATTCTCATAACAAAAAAAAAAAAAAAAAAAAAAAAAAAAGTAACAAAAATATTTTCGAACGTTATCTCCCACTTATTCTCTAGATAAATTAATCAGGTGTGCTGCTTTCGTTCTTTTTTTAAAGATATGATTTTTGCTTTTACTGGAGTTGTCACAACAATAAAAATCGATTCTTTGGGATTTTCTGTTCTGGGGAATTTTATCCATTGACGTTTCAAACCGTTCGCAATCTAAGGAAAATCCGAACTAGTTGTATGATAGGGTATTTCTTGTTTATTCTACACCTCCTTGTAAGCAAACTGTGAGAAATATTTTAGGGGTGCCACATATTCTTTCATTTATATCGCATTAACTAACAAATGGAAATTCCATTTGTCAAACAATACTGAATTTATGAAAGAAATAAAGAGGAGGGGAAAAAAAAGTTTATGCATTGTTTTAATAGCTCAGTAGTTATGTTATTCAATATCACTTCCTGTTTCTGTTGAAATGCATAGTATTAGAATTGAATCAAAAGAGAATAAAAAGTGAATTAACTGGGAGGGAAAGGCGTATTTTTGACGAAGGATCAATGAAAACTATGTCACGATTCATAACAATTTTTATTTGATTGTTATTACAGTCGATTTTTTTTTTTTTTTGTTGTTGTTGAAGAATATTAACTTTTTACTTTTTCGCATATGTAGTATAGAGGAAGTATAATAATCATCAAAAAATTCGAACTCAAGAATTTGAAAAATCTATATGTTTTAGACCCCCCTGCTTTTGAAAAACACATTTTTGGAAAATGTCCATCTGTCTGACTGTCCGTTTGTCTGTGATAAAGATAATTCAAAAACGATTTGAGCTAGACGGTTGAAATTTAGTATGTTGTCATTATACCAAATTTGAAGATTTCTATCAAATTTTCACTAAAATCTTTTCAGAGGAAATCCATCTGTCCGATTGTTCGAACATTAGCTAAAACGATAATTACATAATTCAAAAATGCAGTGATTTTAAGATACCAAATTTGGTGTGGGATTTGTGACTACAAGTGCAGTTTTGCGTCAAATTTTTGTTTTAATCGATTATGAAAAATGTGTCTAAAACACAAATTTGCTTTTTGGATATTATTAGCCTATGCTAGGAATTAATTGCCAGATAAATCGCTAAAGATGACACAATAGATTCACTAATAAGAGAAAGGAGAAGGAGTAATAAGGAGTATAAAAGAAAGTTTTGTGAAGACCACACACACTGGTTAATTTCAGAAAATGCTATTTAAACTTATTTTATTTATAATTCGATATTCAGCTTTTTAAAAGTTTATTTTCAATTAGAAGCTTACCGCAAAATGTATATAATGTTTAAATTATTTTAATAAAATACTTATCAATGATTGAAGAAGGAAAATAAAATCTTGCCAAGGAAAAAAAATCTTCTGCGAAATGTCTACATGTTTTTTAAAAATTTAATTAGAATATAAACTGAATATTTATTCAAAAGGAATATTTAAAAAATAATCATAATTTTTTAAAAAAATTTTTTAATTTAAATCTTTTTGAAATACGGATATGTTTTAAAATAATTTTAAATTCAACGCAGTGTTTCAGAATTAGGAAAAGATTATATGAGAAACACTAAAAATAATTTCATATTAATATTTAATTTATAATTTATTTATAATTGAATGAGCCGATATACTTAACATTGTTCCGGGTGAAACTTTCATTTTATTTACTAACAGAAAAAAACTTACAGATTTTTTTAATTGTTACAGATTGTCACTCATTGAAATCTTGCTCTATTTTAGAATTCATGAGTAAAGTTCTCGAAATGCATCTTATGCAAAAAGAATGCACATTAACTTATACTGGCAATCTACAGGGAAAACTGCTTGATCTAGAAAAACCAGTTTTAGAACACGCGTGCTTTGCATTGTGGAAATGTACACTACGGAGTAATTTTTTTTAATTTTAATTAATTAAAAATTAGGTGAAATTTTGGTGTTTTTCTGCCATGATTTCCAGCAATGTTACTGAGAAAAAAAATGATTTTTACGACATTTTAAAGCTTAGAAAAAAAGAATCAATTTTTTTAATTATAGAAATTTTATTTCCATAATTCCCTTCTAATTAAAATAATTTTTAAAAAATATTTACATGTATAATTTGCTACATCACTACGTTGTTGTGATGAAATTCAATTGATTTTAATCTTTCATCAAATATTTTCTCGGGCATTTTTCATTAATTGATAAAAACCAAGGAATGAAGGTTTGGTTATATTTTTATATTCTTTGGCAACGTCATATAATAAAGAATTTTTGCTTTCTGATTTTATTTCATTTAGTTTTTGATGAAATCTATAAACATAGCTTACAAAGATATAGAGCATGTTAGAAAATAAACCCGATATACTGAATGATTGTACTTGTTATTTTTTAATTTTTATTAGTACGTTTCAATTCAGTAAACATGCTACATGATGTGCTCACATAACACACGTCAATTGCGTCACACGAACTTAATATTGAAATAAATAGTGAAGAGGTATAAGAAAGGGAAGTTACCGAACGTAAGACAATGTGCAACTAAATACTAGATTATGGAGACAGTTAAGATTTTCCTACACTTTTGACATTCGATTCGATTCCACAAAGAAAGTTCATGAATACAAAAAGCTGACCGAACTGGAGTCAGATAGCTGAAATAATGTTACTTAAATATTTATCTCAATTTGAACGAGAAAATATTTCTCTGAAAAGGCCATGAGTATCAAAATATGGATAAAAGAATTAATTAAATTGAAACATATACTAACATATTCTAAGCATAACAAACATATTCTGAGTGAATCAATGCGATCAGTTAGTAAATAAGAGATTTGCAATACTCTTACAGTTTCAGCAAATAAAGTTTTAATAAGAATACTCGAGCTGTGCTGCATTTAAAATTAACCAAAAGTGAAACTAAAATAATGTAGGAAATATTATCGTTTTTTATTATATATAGCTATCTGAATAAATATTTCAATAGAATATTCATTAGAAACATAAAGAAGATCAGTAAAACCGATGAGGATCTACTTAACTTTGAGAACAAAATATGTTAACATCTATTAATAGTGCGAGTAAAAGAAGAGGATAGAATAAAAATGTTCTTTTTTTATGCATAAAAATGATTTCTGCTGATAACAAACTAAGATGACATTGCGATTACTTCATTTTATAGGTTTTTACCTAGGTTTGTTTGATTTGACTGTCAGTCTTTTTACTTAATTGACTCACTTTGTGACTTTCTCATCATCAGTATCAGATTTTAGTACTCGTACTTTGTACTTGCATTTCATTTACCTTTTTAAAAAACTAATCTTAATCTTTTGTGTTGGATTTTATAACGTTTTTATTCTATGTGTAAACAATGTAATAAATTTCAGTAATTGCTTCTAAAACCAAATAGAGTAATTTCATCCTTAAATTCGATGTTCTAGGTGTTTAGCGCAGAATGGCTTTTAAGAAATTGAGAGTTCTCATTATGTTATCAAAAATTATATTCATATCTAAAATCAGATTTTTTGTACAACAAACAAACCGAGTCAAAAAATAACATGAATCGAATGAATATGGTTTAAATTTATATAAACTACTAAAAAGTTTAATTTTCATATAACACGGAAGCAAATTCTTCATCATAGAATAGAATTATTATTTTTTTTTTATAAATATATATTCATCCAAAGAAGGACATCATTTTACGCACTTATTTTGGATTCGCAATCATAAAAAAAAATTCGATCTTGCAATTCTGATGTATTTTAATATTTAAGACCTCCCTACAATATAAGAAAGAATTTTTGGAATTTTTATTGCATCTATCTATCCGTATGAATGTACCAAGGAAATAAGCCTTATGGGCAGAATTTGACAAATGTCCTTCGTAATGAAATCTTAAGGATGCATAAAATATGTAAATATGTATGGAATTATATATAAATATATATATAGAGATAAAATTATAATAGAATTTGCATAAATTATGTACAAGATTTCAAGATATATCACAAGGATTGTATTAATTCCTACAGGGACTATAAGCAATACAGATTTGTCTTTTTTATATATTAGATTTGATTCTTTTTTATATTGTAAGGAAAATTCGACATCTTTAAAACCAAGGAATACTCCAAATTATTCTGCCGGACATTTACGATCATTCCACGCCACACCAATAGAGTGGTGTCGCACCAGAAGTGATCGTAAATAAGATAAATCATTCGGCATGATGTGGATCAGAAGGTTGGATATCTAAAACGTCCTAATATCCTGTCAGTCTACTTCTATAGGAATTAACATTGATTATCTGTAAAATTGTTAGAGACATTTGAAATTTATGAACTTTCAGTGCCTTGAAACAGGGTGCCTAATAATTGAAAAATGCATTCTTGAGTATTATCATAAAAATTTTCCGAATTAAGAAACGGGGAAGTGAAATTTAAACAACGAAAAAAGTAAATAAAAATAATGAAAAAAGAAAATTTGAAAGACGTACTCAAGGTGGGGAAGAACTGAGGATGCATTTTTAAATTCCAAGACTAACCTTTTTCCAAGTCAGGATATTAAAATTGATACTGATATATTGATTAAAATTCGGGAGGATATATAGGTGAATTTTAATCGTACATATCTCCGTCAATTTTATAGATAATTCCATGAAACTTTCATGTGTTGACAAATATTTTCCTGGGTGTTTTCATCTCTTTCCCATTCAGTAAACTCAGCAATAGGAAATATATACTAATTTATATAAAAATAATAGATAGAAATATAGTAATTTAACTTTAAACCTTCATTCGAATTTCATTCACAATGTAAATATAGTTTACAAAAATTTTTTAACAAATTTTCAAAATATGTTTATTAAAACATTTCATTATAGGTACTTATCAAATTTGTTGCTCAGTTGTAAAATTAATGAAAACTTTTTTCTTTTAAATGCAGAATACAATATTTGACATTAAAAATAGATTGTAGCATTCTGTATAAGTTTTGAATGTTTATTCTTATTTATTTGTTTTGATTTGAAATAGATATTGATAGCTTTGACTAGTGGCGTGAGACTGGAGAAGAAAGAGGGAAAGTATAGTTGTTCTGAGTGCTAATCTTATGAAAACAAAAGTGCTTTAGTAACTTTTTAAAGTTAATATGATCAATTAACAAAAATGTAATATCATGTACTAAGCACCTTAAACCTTTATTAAGTATGACAATTTGGAAAACGTAACATTTTTACTCTGCCTCGAATGTCATGTTACTCGCTGCCTGATGGAAGATTCTAGCTTCGCTGTCAGAGGATAGCAATATTGATCCAATTTCACCGAATATTTGCAATGTATAAAAGCCTGATACAAATGAAATTTTCTGATTTGGTTCACAAGTTCCTCACGTTAGTGTAACGTAGAAGTTTAGAGTGTATGGCCATTGGCTCAGATGTCATCTAAGATTTTGAATGTTAATAATAACAATCATGTTTTGTCAAAATTAAGAGAACTATCCCAAAATAGTTCATACATAGTTCCAAAATTGGATTAAATTGACTAAATTGGGACGGTTTATGTATTTTAGTTATCAAAAATTATTGGTAAGCAGACTCATATATTTAAAAAGCATTTTTTAAATTAATATTTATTTTAGAAGTATTTAACTTAGGCACAGTTTTAAAAAAGTCCAGTTTCTTTTTATTCTGTTTTTAAAGCTTTTATGGAAAATAATAAGTGCGTTTTTTTAAAAATCAGGTATACAGAATAATTTTCTTAAATATTTATCTTTGTTTTTTTTTTCTTTTTTTGTCTGTACAAACATTTTAATGATAATGTGACTGTGGCAAAATTACTTTCCTTTGGTTAAAATAATCTCACAACCACAACAATCAATCAAACGAGCTTTATTTTTTTTTCTGGATTAAATTATTCTTCTATTGATCAGGAGAATTTTCTTTTTTGCTTTAGTGTAAATAAAGATTACAAAATATTGATGCAATATGATGTAGGCAGACATGCAAATTAACGTTTAGATCATTTTTTTAAGGGCCGGGATAGCTTGGTTCATTGGACGTTGGATTCGCGTCCTTTGGGTTGCGAGTTCGAACCCCGCCGGGCGAAGACTCTTCGTGTGTGTGGTGGCTGGTGCACACATAAATCTGTCGTGGTCACAAAGTCCTCCATGGCGAGAGTAATGCCACTGGGGGTACTGGATCAGGGGTGATCATTCTCTGATTCAGATCTAAATTACGATCTGTGTATAAATGAATGAAATGCATGAATGAGGTCTGCCCCGTAAAAAGCTTTGATACGTGTCTGTAGCTAAGTCACACTCTTGGCCCCAGATGACGCTACTTAAAAAACAAAATACGCACCCTTGGCTTAAAATCACTGACTTCTAAAGTCAGTGGGCTTGTCTATGACAAGTGCCATTAGAAACAACAATTTTGCACTTAATATTAACTTTTCCATTTTCTGACAGATAAGATTAATCATAAAAATAAGCATTCAGATAGCCATTTGGATGGTGATAAAAAGAAAATTAAACAGAGATTCCAATAATTTAATAGCATCAACCAAAATAATTTTCATTTTGCATAACTATTGCTTGTTTCAAATAATTTTGATAAAAATTTAAAAAACAACAACAACCATGGAATTTGAAGAAATCTGTTTAATTTGTTGATGACTAGTAGCAATATTATATAAATGATATGAAGATGATATTTATTAGTAGCCATATCAAACCAATTAATCAGTCCACAGAAAAAAATAAAGAATTTATGAAGGAAGACAACCAGATGTAAAACACTATTTTGACAAATATTCAGATAAAAAAAAAATCATAAAATATTTATAATATTTATTGTAGCTTAGTGTATTAATTTAAGGCAAGAAATGAAAGGCTAAATTCATTGTCTAAAAACATTTCACTATAAATCTAAGACTCTTATGGCCATTGTTAAAAAAACTTTTATTCCCAAATTACAATGAAAATGGGTTTACTCATTTTTATCCACAAAATTAAAAATTATAGGTAAAAAAGTTAACTCTCCTAAAAGTAAGATACTAACTAATACAGTATTCCACTTATGAATTAACAGCTTATAGCTCAATAAAGTTAAAATATTTTTAAAAGATTTTAACTTGTTTATTTTAAATAAATTTTAGAATAAAGATTTAAAAAATGTGAAACACATAATCTTTCACTCTGGAGAAAAGTAAACATAACACAAAATTTTCAAAGGCACATATAATTTAATCATGAAATTTTATTGAAGGCATAGCACATTCATTTAAATGGACGGAACAAGAAAAAAAAAAGTTGCTCTCAGTTTAAATCATGCAAACAGAAGACTATGTAAAAAAGTATACTTGTAGCTATTATTACAAATAACTCTTAATTTGTTTGTAAAAAATTGCTAAATCACACACACACACACACAAAAAAAAGGTTTTAAGAACTTCTCAGAAAACCTTTTGTTTCTTTTTTAAATAATATACCATTAATTATTTAAGAAATGAATAATTAATAAAATATTACTTAATGGATTTCAGAACTAAATAATATGAAGTAAAACTGGCTGTTAGATATATTCCAAAAATGAAAACAAAATTGAAATTTTTTTTATATAAAAGCAAATGATATAATTTTACAAAATGAAGCAAATTAGAATCATATAATAAGCAAGTATGTTAATTTTTGTTCATAGATCAGGAAAGTTTCAAGCATTAAAAAAGGACAAATTGAATAAAATCCATATTAAATGTGATTTTTAAAATGATAAACCTTTCTGTGGATAATTTATTATAATATCATATAATAGAAATATTTGTTAACATATCTTAACTAAAAACATTCATTATACAATGTTCAACAACTTTGTCTTTATTTATAGACAAAAACAAGTGATTTCAGTTAAAAATATTTTTGCTAAATTTAACAAAGGTAAAAATGTTCCTAAATATAGTTCTGAATTCAAAACACTCTGATATAAATATTTACAAATAATACAGAAACAGACTAATATTATTTTGATTAGATTATAACAATCCTTAAATAATCCTCAAAGGATTAAATATTAAATCTTCCATGTGTTTATTTCATACTCTAAATAACAAAAGTTTATAAAGATACAGAAGTCAATGTACATTGTTATAGATCCAGTGAGTTCATTGCAAATATATTTAGTGTTTTTTTCTTCAGAATATTGTTGTAAAATTGTTCAAGATGGGTGGATTATTGATAGCTCTTTGTAAATTTCCTTTCTCCTTCAGTTTAGCTTGTAACAACGTATGAGAAGCAACTCCTATTCGTACATCCATCTGGCTTAGTTCAACCTTTAGTTTTGATAAAGCTTTCCTGATATTCACTAGTGGCTCTAAAAAATTTTAAAAATATATACCATGAAATACAGATAAATATTAAATTTATATCCATTCAATAAACAAGATAATTCAGTGAATTGCAAGAGAATTTTTATATTTTTATGAAAGTGATATGAAAAGCTAATGAATAATATTCCAAACATCATTATTTAAAATCCATTCAATATTAAACAATTATATAAAAATATAAACAAAAGAAATTTATTAGGTACTTCCTCCAATATTAAAAGTAAAAATAAACCATCTTAAGTAATATGTGTTAGATATTTACTGATAATCATCAACCAGATCATTTAAACAGATATTTTACAAGTTTTCTAATAAATTACTTGGCTGATATGCTAAAATTTCTACTGTAAGGATGGTCTATAGGGAAAAACTGTTCAGCCTATAAGTATCAAATTAAACACAATTTACTTTAGAGGATGGGAATGGACAGCTTGGAAGGATTTTTTCAATTTCGATTAGAATCATAGTTGATTAAAAATTATACAAAGTTTTACAAATAAATTTTGAGAATATCATTATACAAAAAAAAAAAAAAAAAAAAAAAAAACTCCTGTAGTAGTCCAATTTTTTCTAACGTAATAACATTTTAAAAATATTTTGTGCATAATTTGTAACAATTAATGCATTGTAAATACAAATATTAACTATGTCCTTCTCTAATATTGTTTAAAAATAAGGAATAAAAATCTTATTTATTTTTTTATGTTTTTCAGGCAAATATATTTTTCATTCTTTTTTTCCATCAAATTTTTTACGGAATCTGTAAAAAAATGAGCTCTCTAAGAGATTAAGTATAATAAGAAATATAGCTAGCAAATAAATGATTAAGTTGCTGCTTTGTAATGGTTTTTATCAGCATGCTCTAACTTGGTTAACATGCTGTTACATTTAAAATATGTTGCAACAATGTAACATATTTGGAATCAAAAGCATATTTTTATGCAAAATAGGAAAATAAAATCAGCACTGACAGCATGTAATTAGATAATTGACAACAAGGACAGTTGCATTATATGCCTCCATTAAGGATAGATGTATACAATAAGCATAATAAACAAAAGACTACAATAAAAACATTTTAAAAATCTATCACAATTCGCAGTTAAAATACTTTATTAAGGGAGCCATGAATATTAACATTAAACCTACCAACATTTTACATATACTAATTTCTACTATAAAGGACCTTTGTTTAAAAATTTATGTATTTCAAGAAGTATAGCAAAAATATACTTTTTAGTTCGATACAGTGCATGAATAAAATATTTTTCAAAATAAACAATAACAGCTTCTTTATTACCTAAATTGAAAGAGAACACATGATTTCAGATTTGAAGTAGCAGAAATGTCCTGGATATCATTTTGTTGAAAATGTTGATATTCTTTAACAAGTTCTTGAATCAATTTGAAGAAAAATTGGTACATTGTAATATTTTCTCCAACTCTTTCTTTGTACAACACCATTCATTTATTCCAGCCAAAAAAAGTATACTGGGAAAAAAAAATGCAAAGGCCATCGTCGCAATTTCGATTTCATTAAGTACTTTCTTGCCATCTGATCTGTCATATCTACACCGAATTTCGTGCTGTTGTAGAAACTGATAGTTTCAAGTATACATTGATCACTTTTTCTTTTTTTTTATGTTCGCAGTTTTATGCTTTGAGCTTAGTAAAGCACTTTTTTTCTTGGTTTACTTTAGTAAATAGTACGCAAAGTACTACAATTTAATTTTGATGAAAAATATACAATAATATCTTTCATCTGCTTGTCAAATTTTGGTATTTCTTTTTTATTTACGTGGATAGTTCTAACAATAGTGATTTTCTTTTGCAGTAATTTTGCAACTAATAATCTGCCCATAAAATAATTATCTGTGGTGATGCATTTTCCACAACAACACTTTCTCCACATTTTTTTTTTTTTTTTGAAACTTACAAATATTTTTCTTCAAACTTATAAAAAATGTGCAATCTAGTACTTTGGCACACAATCGTTCATACAAATATGTATGTAACATGAATATTTATACAGGTCAAATGACTCATTGCAGCAGATAAGATAGATAACATTAATTTCTTGATAAAAATAATAACAAGAGAGGGCATAATAGTAAATTCAAATAGCAGAATGATAATATTATTTCCAATAACTTTTAACAAAAAGTTCAACAAAAGTCATATGCCCTGTTCGTGGCAGGTTTAGTGTTAAATTATGCTTGATTCAGCCATTTATCGGCTGATATTTAATAAAAGGTGGCTTCACGAAATTTTAAAATACATATAGAATTTAATAAAGTACAGTCATCATTTCAAGCTGATTTCTATTTCGTTAAGAAACATAAACATATAAAAATCGAAGTACTTGGAAGTATATTATTAAGTATATAAATATAATAGAAAATACTTATGTTAGCAAAATTAATATGTAAACAAAATTATGTAAATACCAAATTTTTGGACTCATTGGAGACTTTGAGTAACCAAATCCTTCGATGTTTGGCTTACTTTGTATTCTAGTATTACATATACAATAGCTAGACAACACAATGCGAACTTTAGTAGAATATTATATATTTAATTTTATCATATACTTACTTCCGTCAGTCATATTTGATCCTCTTTCATCCATTTCTTGTTTCACTTGATCAAGCTCTTCAGTTATCTACAAATTATATGATATTAGTCCTTCTTTTATAGTAAATAATTTCACTCTAAAATTTATTAAAATTGCTATAAAAGAAAATATGCCACATGATGAGAAGCATAAGCAAGGAACTAGATGGAAATTTCCAACAGTAAATTGTCATTGATAAATCATCACAGTCATACAAACTCCAAAGAGAAGGGAGAGGAGAAGAGGTCTGATTTCATATCATGACATGCAGGGAGGCCTTCTTACTTGTTAATTTCTCAGTCTAAAAATCAAGTGTGATTGCCATATTATCTCATGCTACTCATCTTCTTATTTATTTATCATTTGTAGGTATGTATTTTTATGTATGTAGCTTGAAATTAAGTGCTTTGATGTATGTAAGTATTTGGGAAGAATTTCTCTCTTTGGTATTTTCTCTCCCACCTCTCCCCTCCAGCTCTAGTGTTCCACTAAAGATGGCCATAAGTTTATTATATGTTCTATGTACAGCATCATATTAGAAAATTAATTTACTTCAAATTGGCACATAAATACTGTTCAAAAGTTCAGTTCAGTTATATTAACGTCCCGTTTTAAAGCAACGCTAGGGTTATTTGGGGATGGACTTCGTAATTCTGAACAGAGGTCAAAAGAAGAGGACGACAATTGAGTTGCCCCCCACCCCTCCTAGCTTCCACTCCACACCAGCGGGGTGATGTTTGGCCCCGACGGATTTAACGTGCACCAGACCTGCTTATACGACGGTTCTTTGGTGGAATCGGGTCTCGAACCTGAAATCCTCCGCTGCCGAAGCCAAGACCTTACCACTAGACCACCGCGGCCTATACTGTTCCAAAAAATAACTTTTTAAAAAAAATTACAATTTTTTTAAAAATCAAACATAAATGGTGCATATATAACATAAAGAAAAATAGCAAACCTGTGATAAGATGCGAGATCGCTCAGTGACTCCTCCACTGATTGACTTGTATTGTTCCCTGACTTGAGAAAGTTGATCTTGAGCCGTACGATATTCCAAAACTAGTTGTTCTAACTGATTATTAAGGTATTTTTCCCGGCTTCCAATTTTTTCCAGCGAACGGCTAATGTCAGTATATAGTTTGTCCAGCTGTGTTTTTGTCATTGACATTGTTTCATCAATATTCTTCCGATGTTGACGAATTTGATCTAAATGACTACGCCAATCCTGTTAAGAAATAAATAAAATCATATACAAAAGTTGTGACTATTGTGTATATAAGTAAGTTAATAAGGATTAAGTAGTAATAAACAACTAAGAAGTAACAAACTGATTAATCTAAAATATACTGAAAAATCTGATCACAATAAGTTCTCAATCACCAGTGAAATTTGGTTGTATGGCAGCTGTAGATAAACAAATTTTGCAAGTGACCATAAAATGGTAGGAAAAAAATCAATGCAGAACTGCTTTTGAATAAGTTTTATTCATAGAATTCTACATATACAATCATGACTTAATAAACAATAATTTATAAGTTTGTTGATTATCTTTCTTCTAAAAAATTAGTCCATTTATTATTATTTTTTGTGCTTGTATTTGCATTTTAAAACTTCTTTTACTTTTTTAAATAACAATTTGACCATGGAAAGCAATGAATAATCTAGTGGTTATTACTAAAAATGAACTATTAAAAGTGACTAAGTAATATAAAAAAAAAGGAATCAATGTGCTCTGTTTGAAATCTATGCAATTTATGTAACAGAAAAATTTATGTGCATCAATATTTTTTCAGTATATATTACATGCTGATAATGTAATGATATAGGTGCTTATTTTTTCTTCTTACAAAAGTGACATTTTAAAACAACAAAAGTTTATTAATTCATTTTTCATCTTCTTTTGATGTTGCCATTTTTAGCAATATACCAATGATAAACATAGCAATGCAAAACAAAAATAAAGAAATATCTTTCACTCTAAAAAAAAAAGAAAAAGAAAAAAAAATATTACATGTCCATATTCATACCATTTATCTTTGAAAATATAAAGACTTCAGAAATACAATAAGCGTAATTGATTTTTTAAATGAAAAGACTAAATAAGTACTAACTAATAAAGACTAAATTAACTACTAACATTTTATATATTCATTCACATAATTTTAAAGAAAATTAAAATAAAAAATGTTTTTAAAAAATATCAATATTGCATAATTATAAATACCAGAAAAAACTGTGCATTGAACAACAAATAAACAAATTATATATGAACCAATATTAACATTAAAATATGATTTTCAGAAAGATGGAAACAAACATATAAATATTAGTTTAGCTTTAACTTCAATTAGTTTAATATCTTTCAGGCTAGTTGAAATAATAATAAGAAAAACAAACAATGAAATCAAAACAAAAAGATACTGAATCAGGAAAATAAATTTAAGGATATACAATAAATTTCTGTTTCTTACCCTAGAATCATTTCTCACAGTAACTTTCAAATGGTGCATGACTCGTTCCACTTCTAATTTCCATTCCATTGCATCAATATTAGACTCCATAACTTCATCAGGTTTATTTTTTTCTCCTTTGTCCTGCATAAAATTGAATGTTTCTTGTTAACATATTGCAAATGTCAAAAAGATAAATAATTACAAATTCAAATGAAAAGTTATTTATTTGGATTTTCTATGGTAGGAGAGAAAATGAATTGCACAACAATCAATAAGGTAGAATTTGCTTTTCATCATTCTGCTTCACTTCCAAACATTTCTTAAATTATTTGAAATTTCCAATATAGTAAATAATAATAATAATTTACTTAAATATTGTTTTGAGGAGAGAATTTACAGAAGAACAATCAGTCCATGTAAAATTTACTTTTGATTATTCTATTTGATTCCAAAGTTTTCTTATTTGTGTTTTCAGAATTCTTAATTTAATAGCAGAATGTAATAATATTTCTTCTAAATGTAGAGGACATTATACAAATTGCATGATATATCTTTGTTGTTTCCTAATGATTAAAACGTGAATTTTACATTTGATAGAGGATTTACAAGAGCAATGAGAGTTTTCTATTTGGTACATTTAGCAAATGGAAAAAAAAAAAAAAAATATTATACATTTTTGTATGTAGAATAGAATTTATCCAGTTGATATTTATTATATATAATAAGCATTTTTCAACATTCTTCAAACTCTTATAATTAAAAGAAATTTTTATTTTAATTAATGCACTTATCAGACTTCGTTTCTTTGAATTGCTGCATAAAATCAAAAATGAACTGCGTATTTTGTAAGAATGTTTTCCAATAAAAAAAAAACATATACACAAGCTTTTTGAAAGATTATCATATTATCTTATCGATATATATATTTTTTTTCTTTCACCATTTTTCATCTTTAAAATTTATGTAGAGTGAACAGAAAAGTTTTCATTTCATTAAAGGAAAACTGAAGGATGTGGAACTAATAAAACTGCCTAAAAAAGGTTTCTGGGTTTCTTTTAAGTTAATTTCATTTTGTTTCACTTCAAGAACTTGACTAAAATAACTAAGATATATTTTAGAAAATTTAAACTTTTCTGCATTTTGCACCTGCAAAATAGTCAACAAGTTTCATAGCCATACCTAGCAGCATTAGCAATTAAGCATAAAGTAGTCAGAAACCAAGGTGAAGGGAGATCATAACTCAAATAAAACATGATAGCTCAAAAATTGCCATCAACAATGATGAAAATTCCAGAAATGATGTAACAGACTTTTTTGCAGGCTTCTATAAACTGAAGGAAATAAATAACTCCAAAGTGGATAATGAAGATCTGAACTTTAACAATATTTCCTGAAATCTGAAATTTTTATGGATCCATTATACAAGGTTATAATAGATATAAAAGATTTTTTTTTTTTTTTTTGTATTTGCAAATGAATATTGATTCTAGTTTATTCATGCATTACTTATAATAACAAGAAATGAAATACTTCTTTGAAAAAGAAAACTTGAAAAACCCATTATTAATAATAATTAATAAAACTATGTTTAAAATAAAACTATAGAACTAAAGTACTGTTTGGTATTATTATAATAAAATGAAAACTATTTTGTATACAATTAGTCTTGCCAAATTAAAACAGCATTATGTTATCAAAATAGGAGATACACATTTCACATGTCATTTAACACATTTAACTTAACACAATGTATAGCACTTTTTTATTATGTTCTCTTTTATTAAGGTGATGAATCTACAGGAATATTAATAAATTTCCCTACAATAAATCAATGTCCATTTCAAACATAATTATTATAATAAATTTTACAGAACTGATAACAAAAAGCATAATTTATTTCAGTCCTTTAAAAAAAAACTTTTTAATATCAAAGGGCGTTTGGAGAAATAACACAAATTTCTACCTGTTTTGCAATGGATAAATTTCTCAAAGCTTCTAAATCCAAAATTTCACCCTCATCTTCAGAGTCCTCATCTTCAAATGCTTCCTATTTGGGGGGAAAAAAAAAACATTAACATGTGATAGAGCAGACTTTACAATTAAATAATAATCACAAGACAAAATAAATTTTGCACTAGCAGTTGCTAATCATATAAGTTCATTTTAAAAATTATTATGCTGGAAATGACTTTTATGAAACATTTATATGGAAAGTTGAAGGATTACTCACTTATACTAACTTATTTCTCTGTTAGTTGTTAGCTGAAGTAAAAATAAATTTGCTTCAAAGTTAATATCTACAATTTAAATAACAGCATAGTAAATTGAGAATAAATATTAATTCTATGCCCTGTATTAATTCTGAGTACAAAAGTATGTTATTACAAGAATAATGTTTCTTTAGGATTACTTTTAAATTTCATGGTCAGCAAGCATATTATTGTCATTTGGAAGCAATTTCCTAAAATATATTACTTCAATGTTTCAGAAACATAAACAATTTTTTTAAACAAAAATTATAAAATGTGACATCTTACTTTTGAAAACTTATTTTTTAATTTGAAATATAAATGTTAGTGAGCATTTGAATAATCATATCTTTCATATTATAAGAATCATAAAATACATCTCAGAAGTAATTGCATATAACAAATTTTGTATTTTTTAGCACAAAAATATAAATGAAATATGATATCATGAAGATACTTAGCAAATAATAACACACTTAATTTTTATTTTTATTACACTTTCATCAAAATAATTTGATTTTTAACATGACAACAATGATTTTATAATAATGGAAGTTACACGTAAATGGTATAATGAAAAAAAAAAAAAAAAAAAAACTATGAGTAAAAACTTGAATACAAG
This sequence comes from Argiope bruennichi, assembly GCF_947563725.1. Lineage (NCBI taxonomy): Eukaryota > Metazoa > Arthropoda > Arachnida > Araneae > Araneidae > Argiope > Argiope bruennichi. The sequence continues at coordinate 68,880,665 of NC_079154.1, forward strand.
CATCAAAAAATTGCATCAATAAATCATGTGTGATAATAAATTGAAAACAAATTTATTACATATTATTTCCTGAAAAGCAAATTTAAGTTGATTTAATCATATTTATATTACATTCCTTATTTAAGAATTTAAGTAGTGAAATAAAGAATTAGCATGGGAGCCAATGATAAAATAGAATACAAACTATGAAGAAATATGAATTTTTGTTTATCCTTCATGCAAAAACTTTATTGAAAAAATACACATAATTAACTTTTATTCAAGTTTTTATTCAAAGGTGCAATAAGCTTACGAGTTATATCATGCACATCTCTATGTTTTATATAACATATGAGAATGATGATAATCATAATTTCATAAAACTTATTAAAAAAACTCTCTTCAACTATAAAGAACTTTAAAATTCATTTCAAATTTTTTCTTTACAGTTATTTTTTTTTTTTCTTTACAGATTATAACCAAGAGTTTATTGGTGTTTTAAAGTTAGTAGCTTTAATTTCTAACTACTACTTTAAATGGTTTTTTAAAAAATTACTTCATAAAAGTCATATATCCTCTCAAATCAAAGATCTATTTTTAGCTATGAAATTAAATTTTCTTAAATGCCTAAGTCAATTAATATAATTTAAAGATCATAAGTTATCCTTCATTATTTAGATATTCTATGGCAATGCATATGTGATATTTAATGGAGATGTATGTATGGTAATATTTAAAGTTTTTTTAATATTAATATTAACAAATATCCTTTAAATTTAGTGCACACATACAGCAATCATTTCTTCTTCAATTTTTTCTAAGGTAACTTCCGAATCATCAGCATCTAAAACTGCATCATTCCCATCATCATCTTCTGGCAAAATTATAGGCCTGAAAAGAATATAAAACAAATACATATAAGACAAAAATACATATTTTATTATAGTTCTCATAAAAAAAGTAGGTTTATGTTAGTACATTTAATAAATTATAGAAATCTGAAAGCAATTTCCGGTCTATTTAATGAAAAAACAAACAAAAAAAAAAAAAAAACCAATAATTCTAGAGAATATGGGATAGAAAATCTTGCAAGCAATTTTAATAAATATTTGAATATTAATTTTAATAAATATAAAGAGAAAATAAACATGTCATAGAAAATATATTATTATTTTAGAAAATGAATCAATGAAATCGAGATTAGAAAAAATAAATATTTAAAAAAAACCCATTAAAATTTGTTTAGTTAACATTTTTTTAAGCATTAATGTAACAAGTTTTTGAATAAATTTTCATGATACAAATTGCAAATTATTTACCTCTTCCAACTGAAACTTTGCCTTTTTAGAGCTTGGTCAGCTAATCGTGATAATACGAAAATCACTTGCTCACCCCAACCCTGCTTCAGTTTACTGGGTGGAAAGTCAACAGCAACACCCTGTAAATAAAATTACATACACAGATTAAACAAAATATTAATGTTTGAACAAAATACTTAAAAAAAGTTTATAAAAAAACTTTCCATTTGTTTCACTTGCTCCAAAATACTTGCTATAGTTCCATTAGGGTCATCAGACTGTAAAAGTAAAATATCAGTATAATTAGACTTTTTTTAAAAATTATAATTTCTTTTTTTTTCTATTTGCTATAAAATCTTAATTTAGACAACATACACTTTACAATTACTGAACGAAATATAAAATTGACTTAGATCAGAAAGTGATTATATCAACATATAAATTTTAAAAGACATTAAAATCAGCTGAGTGGAATTTAAAAAATTTATAAAAACAGATAAAATAGAACAGTAATAAAAGAGAACTGCAAATATGATCCTTAAATCCAAGAATAAAATTAAAATTTCACACTAATTCTATAAAATTATGCTTTGAATACAATCAATTAATCATTACTCATAATTTTCTTTTGGCTTTAGTACATAATTAAAACAAAGTAATTTCAAATGTGCCAATTTTAACCTACCCAATAACTTAGTTATATATAAACTTATTTGATGTTAATAATTATTCAAAATCTTATATTGTGTATGCATATGTGTTTCATAATTTTAATTTATCAGTGTTCTAAGAATAATTATTTTCTAATCACTTGAAATCAGGCTTCATTTAAACTTTAACTCTTTTTGTGTGTGGGTTCTAATTTTTCCACATGCTGAAGCCAAAAAGCAGTGCAGCAAATTCTTACTCTATGTTTCACTTACTCTATGTTTAAATAACTATAATTCACATACTCTATGTTTAAATTTTTTTCTAATTACTACAATTTAAACTTTAAAAGTTTGAGCTGATCAAGTTTTTGGTTTGTTTCATACCTTTAAGTATACCTTTCATACGTACGTACATATGTGTGTGTGTGTGTTTACATTTAAATATTGTACATTTTACATGTATTTCATGGCATACTCAATACTCAGATTCAATGCATCAATTGGATATTTTACTCAAATATTATCAATACTCATATTAAATGCATGGCATGCATCAATTGGATATTTTAATACCATATAAGGTCATATAAAAGACTGAAAGTACTATGAAAATCAAGAACAAAGATCATTGCATTAAAAATATACTATTCAATTTTATAAATGAGATTCACTTGAAAAACGTATTGAGTATTATAATAGAAATTTTAATTAAATTGGTATAGTAAATTTTCTAACATGAATGTATATAAAAATAAAAATAGTAAACAAAACTAGCTAAAAATTTAAAAAAAAAAACATAAATATTATTTAATAATATTCCAACATAATAAATTGCTTTCTTTACCTCTTGAGGAGTATCAAATTTCACACCACACTTTCGAATCAACCAAGCTGCCAAAGAAGAAAACATAAAAAACTGCTCACCAGGGTTTGTTTGTAAAGCAAAATAATGCCTGAAAAATCAAAATGAAACTCAATAATTCAACCATGCACATTGTTTGCAGTTAGTTGCTTTTGATGACTAGATAGTTCACTAGGGATATTAATTGCATTTATTTTCAATTATATCTTTTATATATAATTTAATGTTTATGATTTCTTCAAGGAAACATTTTTACACATTAGATTGTGATACATCAAAACCATGTTATTTTAATAGCTTTCACCTCTTTTGTTGATAACATATATGAAATATTCTAATAAAGTTAAGTCCCATAATATCATAATATTAATTCTCTAAAGCATAAGAATTTATGCAAAAAATTATTCCCTTGCTAGGCACAAATTAAAAATTTGTTATATTTAAAAGAAACATTATTTTATATTCTAAAACAGTCTTTAATATAATATTTAAAACCTGTGCAAAAACTAATTTTTTTTTTTTTTTTTTTAAGGAATGGTACAAATTTAGTATCACCATGCTTTAACATTTTAATAAATAATAATAAATGTTTTTAACTGTATCAAATTATCACTTTCATATTTAATAATAATTATGAATTAAAATACTGAGCTGTAACAATAATAAATAATTTAAAATGGTGTCATTTTAATAAAGGATTATTTAAAAAATATATTAAAATATTATTCTCAAGTAGCATTTGGTATGGAATAATTGAAAGTATATTTTTTGTTTGTTTGTTAATTTGTTTGGACATTTGCCCCAAGCATACATGCACTTAGACAATTGAATCGATCCACTCAGTAAGCGTCACATATTTTTTCATGTTACAATCTTCATCTAGTGAATTTAGCACACTTTCTAGTGGATCTTCCTAGCTGATGTGCCAAAAATGACTTTTTTGGAAAATATCTGACATATACAGCAAGTTTTTATTATTTGGTTTACAAAATAAACCATCGTACATTAAAAATATAGTTTTATTTTTATAAATATAAAAAAAATGAACTATCATGCATTAAATACTTTGATATAAGTGGTTTAGAAAATAAATCACCCTGCCTGTAAAAGTAAAAATACAATGTCTGGATATTTATTTATTATTATTATTTGCAACCATTAGAATCATGGGTGTTCTTATAAATATAATTAAAATCTGCAGCATTTTAATACCTCAAAAATCTCCTTGTTTTTAGAGAAAATTAAGATATAACATAAATTAAAATCTATAAAAAAAATGCAAATTAATTTTTTTTTCCTTATTTCATTTATTTATTTATTGAGTTTTATTTAAACTAAAATATTGTAAATAATATATATATTCAATAATAAGGTCCAGAGGTACCGAAATGATTATTATCTTGATAAACTGATAATTCTTAAGAAAATATAGCTTAAATAATACAATTTCTACTTTTACTATGTAGAAATATTACATTGCATCACAATTCATTACTCCATTACTTTTAATTTAATTTTACAACATGTTATTTCTGAAAAATTATTTACTTTAAATAATTTTTATATAGACTTTCTCCTTAGTAGAATAGATACAAATCCTTTAAATGTACAAAATATACCTTTCTTATATTGATAATTAACATTTGCATTGTTAAAATAAATAAAACCAAAATTGTATCATGTGCAAGGAAAAGCTAAAAAAAAAGTTGAAAAATATATGCAAACAAAGAAATTAAAAAAATAGATAATATTCCAGAGATGCTTTTACAAGAGCAGAAAACAAGCGACAAAGAAGACTTCTATTTTTTTTTTTTTTTTACACATATTTGCCAATTAAGCAAATAACTCATGGAATACTAATCAGAAAAATTCATAAAAAGATTTCATTTCAGATATATAATACCTGTTAATATTTTTCATTTTGAATTCTTGGGAAAATTCTGTATCATAATTCAAAAGTTTAAGCTTATCTAATAAGCTTTCCATCAAAACATATATCATATATGCATATCCTGGACCAGCATCCACAACTTCGCCTCTACTTTGTCTTCTTTCTTCCATAGCTATGCACAAAAGAAAAATTTAAAGAACCCTTTTATAATAAAATTGTAATCCTAAAATTTATATTTATGATCTTTACTAAATGTAAATTAAAAGAGTACATACTATATCAAGAGGGAATTATCCAGATCTAACATGTAATTAATATTTCTTCCAATTGCATTTTGATCCCAACTAATTTTATTATTTCCATGCTAAAAAAATTACTTAATTAAAATAATAATAGTTCAACTTAATCATTAATAGTTCTACTTTATACATAAGCCTCACTTTAGTAATAGATATTAGTTGTTCTTTTTCCATAAAAAGAAAAATATTCATACAGGCAAAACAATCATTTTCGGTATAACCTATTTTTGAAACTTCATTTTCGGGGGGGAAAAAATGTTCACTTCACTGTCTTCTTACGAATGATACAAACTAACTCTAATATATTTTTGAAATACTTTGAAAGCTACATTTCATATATTCTAATTTAGCGTTTATTAAAAAATCACCAGCGTTATACAATTCAAAACACATTTCGCAAGACTTTTGCGTGTTTCTGTTGTCATAGCAACTAAGTTATCTTTGAAGAGTATTTCAATCGACAAGATATTTAAATAATGAGGATATATGCATTTAAAAAACATGTTTATTTTTATTATTTTTTGAGCTGATAAACTAGAAATTCTATTGTTTATTTAATTTTAAATACAATCTCATATTTCTGAAATTAAATATTTGCATTATTTGTCTTAACATAGTTGGCAACTATAAACTGTAAATATTGTCTGCTACGGCACTTGGTTTAAGTTTTGTTATGTAATAGAATTTGGATCTGTATTCCGATACTCTACTGCAGTCAAGGGATAATATTTTGTGTTACTTTTAATCCAGTTTTTCAATCATTCAAGGCTCCCTTTCTTTTAGAAATATTTAATCTTCGAAATTTTCCTTCGGAATTAAATTAAACTTTAGAAATGGCGAATATTGTAGTCACTGGAGCAAGCAGAGGTTTAGGATTAGAATTCGTAAAACAATTAGCCAAATTTAATAAAAATCCAAAAATTTTTGCATTATGTCGCAATCCTCAAGGAGCGGAGGTTAGTTAATTAGCTTATAATATGAAAGTTTACTTCCGAAATCTAGAAGATACTTTTAAATATATTATATTTATTGGAAATGAATTTCTTTTATTATTATTATTGTTGTTACGAATCAAAAACCCGTTTTCTTTTTTGCAGAAACTTCAAAATTTAGCTAGTGCTTGTACCAATATTACCATTTTAAAAGCTGGTATGATTTTTTTTTGTCTTATTTAATCAAAGTGGATTTTAAAAAAAAATTAAAACTGTAAGTATAGAATTGAAACAAAATTTTGACTATTCTTTCAGACATGACAAACTTTGATGGATATAAAGAAGTTGTTTCAAATATTCAGAGGGAAACAGAAACTGGAGGTGTTAATCTTCTTATTAATAATGCAGGAATGATGCTAAAGGATACCTTAACTTCTGTAAAGTATAAAAGTATTATTGGTACTTTCGAATTAAACACAGTTGCACCTTTGTTATTTACTCAAGTAAGTACAATTCAGTAACTACAAAATAATAATTATTGGTAGAACCTTAAGATTCTTATATGTATTTTCTGCTGAAGTTATTGCTCTAAGGTCTTAATAAAACAAAACAGTAAATAATTTTTTTCATAAAATATGAATATTTATTTTTACTATAAATAAAATATTTAGACATCTTATGAATAAATTAATTCAGTTGATTATATTTTTCCTTTGAAAAATTTATTTCTGATATATGAAGTATAAATAGAAAAGTTATATAAGTCATAACCTCAAAATTTTTTAAATCTTCCCATTTTAGGGCTTCTGAATAAAACAAGTTAACACAACGCAAGGCAATATGATAGAAAAAAAGTCATTTAGTCTCCAAAAATAATTTTAGATATTTGTTTCCTTATGGCATTTGTTTTATCTGATTAAAAGATTAAAATGCTTTCATTAATTTTCGTTTCAACCTTACTGGTACCAAATTTATTGATTGAAATATACATTATTGCAAGAGTCATTTACTCTACCTTATTAATATCAAGAAAGCAATCTAAAATTATGGGAAATATTGGATTTTATTATGCTATTTTGGTAATGGGAGCTGTGATGTTGAAAAACTTTTTCCACATACAGATATTCTTTTCAGAAATATTCCAAATACAAAACATTTGAATTAGGATTCTGAATTACAACCTTCTACTTTCAAGCCTAATTATATTATTCAAAATATTTTAACAGAAAGATTACGGTTAAAGATCTTTTCTCTATTTTCCAAATACTCTATCTGATTCATATATCATTTCATGTGGCCAAATGGAGTTTAAAAGCCTCAACTCTCCAAAACCAAAATTTATATTGCAAACTGAAAATGTTCTCACATGATAATTTGAAATTTATGATAGCAGATTAAAATTTTTATTTTGATTCATTTTGTATAAATTACTGCATGGGAAAAAAATCAAGGATAATTTGAGGTAAAGCTGCCAAAGAGTACTTCTAAAACAAAATTCTCATCGTTATCTATATGGAAAAATAAATCTATGAACATGCATGATAAAGTTTAGAGATGAAATAAAGGTGAATTCACAATATACTTATTATTTCACCACCAATCATTTAACCATATTAACTATTATAATATGAAATTTCTCACTTTCATACAGCAGGTCTATTATATCATTTTGTACATTTTTCCAGTGATGGGGGGGGGGAATGGGAAAAGAAAGTATTTATCAATATTGATAGATAAGAGGCATATTTTGTAACAAATGGAAATTAATTGAGGGAAATTTTTTAAAAGACATTAACAAAATATATTTAGAAAAAAAATAGTAATTTTCTTTCATTATTATATTAAATTTATTTTTACAGTGAGTAAAATTTATGCTTTATTTTATGGGGAAAAAAAATCCAACTGATAATAAAAGTATTCAATTTTTTTCTCTATTTTTTTATTTAATTAATATTGAAGAGTCAAAAAAATATTAATTATAAAAAAATGTGAAAGATTCATATTTTTTCTAAATAAGCTAAAATCATAATTAACATAGCTTAAAAATTATATTTTATTGACTGACAGAAAAATATTTATGTTCTGCTCAAAATATTTTCCTGTACCCTATAAACCTAAAGAAAGCCTAATAAATAATATAAGTATTACATAGGAACTAAATATTATTTTCCTGAAACAAAAAAATATATAATTGTATTTATTGAATTAATTCAAATTTGTTACAACAATTTATTGATTCAATAAATATTATTTTTAGATTAAAAAAATAATATTTTTAAATATTATTTTTAGATTAATAAAATAATTTTTTTAAATTTTAAAATGCTTTTATGATTTGATAATTATTTTATTGTAAAATAGTATCTATCTAACTAAAGAGTTTGATTGTAGATGACATTTAAAAATTAATAAACCACGCTGAACTAGAATTGCTAAATATTACACATGATTTTAACTTACACTTGCAATCTCCACTGATGTATTAACAATAATAATGCCATTATGTAACAAAACCCATTATAATTAGAGGTAATAAGTCTATACAATCTATAAAGGTATTATAAAGATCTTTTTAAATGTAAAGAGTCAGGTTCCTATCTGTTGCTATCTAGAGTCAAGTTGCTATTTCAGATTTTATAAACACTCTCTGCTTAAATAATATTCTGCACAAATGCTAATAATACCTTTCATTTATAAATTGTAATAAATAAATAAATAAGATTGTACATTTTCATTAATTTATTAAAATAAAAAAATTAACCTTCATTAATATGATTTTAAATTAAAAATGCATTGAAATGTGAAACTAAATTGGCTAATTTATTAAAGGAGAGGTCTTGTATCATATTATGATCGTATAATTCCTAAATCAGCCATTGATCAGTATGGGAAATTTTTTTTCTTGCATGTTAAAACAATTAATTATACCTTCTAAATATTAATATTAGAAAGCTCTTTCAAAATTATTGTACAATAGTGTTTCAAGTTGTTTAGTTGTGGAAATATAATTGATAATCCTTTTTCAGATTATTTATTTCACATAGTAACTTTTAACTTGGGATTTTAAAGCATTTCATGAAATTTATCATTCAAAGAAATAAGATTTTAATTTTCTATGATGTTTTTCATTTTTATTATGCTTCTATTTCTTTAAACAATATTGGGAAAATTTTTATTATAGAATGATCAGGATTCATACTGATAGTGATATCAAAAATGAATATAGCAAAATGTAATTTTGTTGTGCTTTTTTAATTTCATTGTAAAGATAACTGCATACTTAGTAGACAAAATTATAGAAGTTGATGAATCACATTGTAAGAAATAGAAAATTATAAGAAATATCGATGTACCAATACAGTGAAGTTGGAAATCAATTTAGGAAATCATTCTCATTTTTTTCCGTATTGATTATAGTTTCTCTGTTTATTTGATGAAGTACACAAGAAATGAAAATTTATGAAAAAAATTCTATAATATTTGATGTTTTCATAGTAAATATATTATTAATTTATTATTAACGTTATTTTTATTATATTAATTTCTACTTTGTACAACTATTTTTTAATAAAATGTAATTTTCTTTTGAAGGAAAATATAGTTTTAAAATTTTACTTTTTTATAATCTTTGTACTCATGCTAATTTCATTTTTTAAATTCATACTTATCTTCACTGTACATAAAAAAACTTTCCTTTAAATGAAATTCACAATTTAGCAACAGTTGCATATAACAAGAATTATATAAAGTAAATGCATATTATTTTTATGAGAAAAATTTAGGCAAGAGTTATGAGAAAGAATAAATATTTTCCCACTTGCTGAATATTTTATTTGATACTTTTTTAAAAGATTTATTTGTATGCATAAATTTTGATATGCATACAGTAAATCTTGATATATTTATAGTCATTTTTCAACACAAATTTTAATGAAAATGTATAATTTTTTAAAACTGTTTTTGTGAATTACTTAATTTTTCATTCTAGGCTCTTTTACTTTTATTAAAAAAGGCTGATGAAAATGCTCTGCCTATGAAAGTTGGGAAATCTGTTGTATTGAATATATCTGCCCATTTAGGTTCCATAGAAGAAAATACCACTGGTGGTTACATGTCTTACAGATTAAGTAAAGTATGGGCAATTTTTTTTCCCTCTAAGTAAATATTTCTATATAGAAAACTTTTAAGTAATAATTAAAGTAAGTAAAAAGTAAGTAAAAAAAAAGTATTACTAAGTAAAGTAAAGTTAACTAAAGTAAAGTAAGTAAAAGTAAAAAGTATTACTAAGTAAATATTTCTATATATAGAAAACTTTTAAAATTACTGTGTAACAGTATTTTTTCTATTTATAAATTCCTATCTGTTTATGTTAGTTTTAAGTATGCATTATCATTTTAAAGCTTTTTAAGTTTTTAAAAGTAATAAGATGTGTGTCAAATTTTAATAAAGACAAATAAACTTCAGGATTTCAGCATTATTAATTGTGCAGATTTCTTTGAAAGTTTTAATTAAAAATCTATTTCAGGCAGCCTTAAATATGGTAACAAAATCAGCTGCAATGGAATTGAAAGCTTCAAACATATTTGTAATGGCACTACATCCTGGATGGGTGAAAACTGATATGGGTGGTGAGCAAGCTCCTCTTACTGCAGAAGCTAGTGTTAATGGAATGCTAACAGTTCTTTCCAAAGCGGATGAAAGCTACAGGGGGTGTTTGTTTACAAACAAAGGAAGAAAAATTCCCTGGTAGGAAGCCAATATTTAAAAAAATATGTATATGCTTTTTAACTTAATCATTTAATTTGTATATTCATTTTTTTTTAATAATAATGTTTTGTAAATGAATTACTTGCTGCTTTAATAAAATTCAAGTTGTCAGTGTTCTTTCTGCAAGTAAATTATTTGTGTGAATATTTTAGGAAGATTTGCCAACAGCAGTTTATTCTTTTTATGTCTTCGAATGTTTGTAAATTGTGTGAATTTTTATTCAACATATTAGATATATAAAAATTAGATTTCTTTGTAGAATTTAACGTCCTTGTTTATCTTTTGATCAAAAAAGGCTTTTTTAAGGTTTCAAAAAGAATTTTTTATTTTAGATTTGATATTTTTATATTCAGTATATTATATATAAAAAAGATAAATTTTTAACTAATTTTTTGCATTTTTAAAAAAATTATTCTTCCACAATTAATTTGGTTTATTCATGAAAGGATCAAAAATAAACATTACAGCATTAATTCAAAACTTCTAACCATAAAACTATTATTGTGGTTAAGTGTTTTTAACTAATATTTATTATTAAAATTATTTATCATTAAGTATATAATTATTTTTATATCATTAACCTATTTGTTCATTACTCATGAATATTACACAAGTCAGAGTTGAATTCTGATGCAATGGAAATAAAAGTTTTATTTACATTTGGGAAAACAAAATGGAGCATCTACCAAAGATAACATGTAATGTGTATACACTAAGGTATACAGTGAAAATTCTTTCTTAATTCAAATTTTGAATTCAATAAAAAATTTTCAGTATGGTCACATATCTATATAAATTTTTTTTAGTAAAATTGGAAAAATGTATAAATTTTCCAGAATGGATCTGAAGTTTGAATCTTTTTGTTAAAAATGTAGATTTTCAATTTAAAAAAAAATATTAATGGAAAGCAAAATTTTGTTTCCCAAGTACAGAAATGTAAAGTTAAGAATGTTAATTTACAGTAAAAAAAAAAATTTATATCTGTGCAATGAAAAATTTAGATAACCACGTTACCAGGAAAAGTATTGATTTTTTTTTAAAGATCTATTGTAGACAGTTTCATTTGCTCCTAGTCTACTTTCTTGCTACTATGCAAATAAAAATTATTTCAATATCAAAATATTCAGTAGACTCTTTTTTTTTTTTTTTTATGGAAGTAAACTTTTTTTTGGAATAAGAAAACTAAAACAAAATAAAATTTTTAATTAAAAATTATTTTGCTATAAAAATAGATTACAAATATTATTCAATGTTCAAGAATATTATAAATTTATCTTTATAGACTGCAAAATGTTTTCCTGCTTTAATTCCCAGACTATTCTAATTACAGATGTGAAATTATATTCTGTATTAAATATTAGGTTGATTTTCTATCCAGAAATCTTGATAGGGGAAAAAAAACCCATCTCATTATTTGAAATCTGAAATGTGTTAAGAAATAATTGTAAAATAAATCTTAAAAGTTTCTGTAATTTATTTTACAATTATTTTTACAACTTGTTGATGTGAATGATTTTTTTTTTCTTTTATATTGCTAAGATCTATTTCATCGAATAGTTCTTTTTGTTACTTTTACTCTTTTTTCATCACTATTGTAGATTGCCAATTAACAAGTTTTATATAGTTCCTGACCTAAAAATTAACTTATGGTAGTTTGAAGACACTTTCTTGCTTTTAAACTTTTTTGTTAAATTAAAAAATATGCACAAAAAGAAAATTTTGGAGTATATTATAAAAGCTTTTCTCTGTTGAGCTGATTGACAATATCTTAAGTTCATCTTCTAAGTACTTGAAACATTGTATTGTTTTATGAAACTGCTGTGAAACCTAAATATTCTTTGATAACATCTTATGGTAAGTTATTAGAGAGCATAAACTTTCATAAAAAAATTCACTTAGTTTTTCAATTGTGGGTTTGAATCCAATAGCAGAATGTATAAACATAAAATTTGATTTACCATTGTGAACCATTTCACATGAAAGATGTTTCCAAGATTTCTGCTTCCAAGCTCTTGGGGATATTCACCTATTAGTACAACATGGCATATAATTTATAGATATATTTGGTCAGCGCTCAACTAATCTATTTATTGCTGAACTACAATCTATTTGATTGTATTCAACAACTAAGAAACCTTCTAAAACATTTTTCTATTGTACCACTAAAGAAAGTAAGTCCGAAATCAGACAATCAAGGATAACCGTAACTTTCCTAAAAGAAAATTTGATTAATAAATCTCTGCTTGTTTTAGGATTTAAAGCATTTTCAAACAATGAAATTAGAGGCTTCAGTATTTGTTGTGGTACCAAACTAAAGGCTTTCCTCAGTACCTTTACTGTTCATAAATTTTAGTATTGATGATATTGTCTTTTTGGAGTTACATGTTCAAAATATATTGAACACTCAGAATAATGTGTGCTTTATCCAAAGATATGTGTTCTTCTAAATTAGGAATCGTGACCATTCATAATTTCTTTATTTTTTTGTTTCATATTTTTAACTAACAAAATTGAATGCAATTATTCTTGAGGTAGGATTGATTTAATATTTCATACTTTCATGATAAAATTTATCTATTCCCACTAACTGATTCTGGCATTATAAAATTTAAATCCTGTAAAAGAGCATACTGGTTATGGCTGTGTGGTAATATGCTCAATTAAAAGAAGAGATTTTTTGGCACCTGTCTCCAAGGTCACAGAGAAGTGACATGGCATACTTGAGTGTAATTATTAGTCATCTCACAAAATAAATTTTAAAGTTTAATTAAGGTTTTTATGCAGATTCTGAGATATCTAAATTTTACAAGTCAAATATACTATATATTTTTTTGTCAGTTAACATCCCAAAATTTATATTTTTGAACATTATGTATTTTTTTAATTTCATCTTGTAATCTTCAATATGCATTATATTTTGTTATGAATGATCCATTTATGTAATTTTTTTTCATAAGATTCTTTTTATTTTTTCCAATTTATTTAATTTTATTTCTCTTATTTTTATAAAAATAAGAAATTATGGGTCTAGTGAACACATTTTAATTTTCTTAGTTACAAGAAATTTTTAAATGCACTAAACTAGAAGAAAATGAAATAATCAACAACAAACCTTTATTTTGTGAAAATTTTAAATTTTCCATGACGCAGGTATAATTTTTTTTAACGCAGGTATAATATTAACATTCTAAATTTTATACTTCTGTATTTAAAAACAAAAATATGCTTTCAATTAATATTTTAAATCTACATTTTTGATAATAAATTAAAACTTAATGCTAGTTCTGGCAGGACTCATTTTTTTTTAACACTTTTCAATTGTTTATGACTGCCATATGAAACTAAGTGTCAGATGTATGTTTAGAAGTGAAATTATCACAGTTTTTTCATGAAAACACTCTGTGGCTGTAACCATCATTTGCTATTCACATTATTTTTTTTCTCTTCCCAGAGCAAATGACAGCTATAGCCATCATTTGCTTACACATCACCAAAAATCGGTTAGCTATAGCCGTCATTTGCGGCAACAATTTGCAACTCTGACTACAACATTTGTTGGTAAATATTTTACAGCAAAGATTAACATTCTACAGAATTTAAATACAATCAAATATAAATTATTTCAGCTAATCTATACGCCATATCTTGTTATTGTGATGAAAAATAACAGAGTGTATCAAAAATATTGAATTTCAAATGTTATAAGCTCACAACCTGCTAAATTACCTTATATAATTGGAAAGAAGGTAACGATAAATTTTATTAACTTGAAGAAGTCAGTTATTAATTTAAACATATTGGCAGCAAATGATTTATCATTTCATTTCTCTTAATTTGTTTAAGATCATGGTTGTACAATAGTTTTACCACCAAACGATCTGCCGAAGATCAAAACACATCCACATAAATGAAATAACACTAGATAAGTTCCAGTACACAAGGAAGGGGTTATTATTCTGTATAGCAATGCAAAATAATTCCTTGTGTGTCCTTTATTTCCTCCATAATTTAATGAAATAATGCTTTCAACATCCTGCTATATTTTGTTATCAGGGATGGGGGTGATAGATAAATGGATTTTCAATATAGGGGATGTTTAAATTGCATATAAATAGGCTGAACAGGGTTCATTTAATAGGAGGATTTAAGTATAGTTACTTGCATTTTTTTATATAAAAAAAACCTTCCCATTCTTAGAATTGCAAAAGTCCCATGAATCATTGTACTTTGTTTTTGGCTTCCTAATTTTTATGCAGAATTCATATGTTAATTTTAAAATCGGTTTATGATAAAAAGAATACAAAGAATGTATATGACAAGAAAATGTAGAGAAGACTAAAAGTGTGATTAACATTCTTGTATTTTAACCTTGAATTATTTTACATAAAATCCAACAAAAAGAATTCAGAATTTCAAATACAAAAATTTATTTACAAAAATAAGATGCAACATTTATATACAACAAAACAGAGATTTCTAATTGTTTTTAAAAGAAAAACAAATGCCACCAATAATAAAAAATCAACAAAGGATAAAGAAAATGAGTTTTAAGTGTTTATAAATATAGATAAACACATTTGCATTTTTCTCCTATTACTACTGCCACAGCACAATGACATTTTTATAATGACCTTGGCAACTTTGAACACATTAAATGAGATAGTTATTTTAAAATAGGAAGTGTAAAAATATTTTTGTAAACAGTGCTAAGTATAAAATATGAAGCATGGACGTATTTTTAATTGGAAAAGTTTCTTGCAGTATAAAGCCAAATGTAAAATCAAATTTCATAATAATCCAAACAATGATAATTTTACAGAAAACATAATATTTTTTAAAAAGTGATTTTAAATTATTCAGAAGAATTAAACTTTTTAAATGGTAAATTTTAATAATACTATTTGTAATATATATATATATATATATATATATATATATATATCATACTAACTTAAAATAACAACAACAATAATTTGCTTTCTCTTGCTTTTTTCAATTAAGATATTTTGAAATAGTGAAAAAATTAATGTTGATTAGATGCCAGTTGTATTTTTTAATGAAGTTGAATATGGCTGCTAAGCTGATGAGTAATATTTGGCACAATGCTAGAATAAATGAAATCAAAAGAGTAAAAGCTAAACATCTGAAAAATAGTTAAGAAAACAGAAAATGGAATATAATAAAATTCTTGATAGGATTAGAGTTCTCAGAGTTCCAGTTCAGATTGCTAGTAATAAAATAGAAAACAAATTTACTAGCAAAAGCACATAATTATATTATATCTCACTTTGTTTTCAAATGGACGGGTTTCACTTTACCTGCCATGTCTTATAATGATGACCATAAAAAATATTATATAGTAGCTAATATGTTTTATAAAAGGCTACATTAAAAAAATATCAAAATTAATATATGTTCATTACACTTACATTCATTTAGATTTTCTTGAAAAAAAAATTAATAATAACGAAATTTAAAAATTAAACTGATTCAAATACATATTAAAATTCTAAACATTATGCTTAGAAATTTTTTTTGGGAAGTCTATGTCGATTTCATAGAGAAATTGCAACATCAGAAAATAACATTCCGAAAAATGTTTAAGAGAATGATTTATCTCAAAACAAACTTGAGTCTAGAAAAATCAATTTTATGATTATTTTCCTCACAACTTTAAATTTCACTTGAAGTCAAAACCATAACCTTTAAAATGTACAACAAAATATTTTAATTTGGTATAATACCAAAAAATAGATATAATTGACGAAAAAAATTTTTGCTAATCTAAAACAACAGTGAATGAAAAAAAAAATACATGTAAGTTCTATTTACATATAGATGAATGAGTATAAAATATTCATACAAAAACATATATACAATGACATACATACAAACATTTGAGCTGCCAACTTTTATATGGTAATTGACACAAAGCTCCTAACAAACACATATCACTTTTTTTATGTACATATGAATTGTTCATCAAGGCAAGTCACTATCTATAAACAAATGCAACATTTCAATTCTTGTTCACTACTAGTAGATCAGTTTTGTATTTAAAGTGGCTAGATTCAAAATAATCATAGTTCTGTTGGCATATTAGCAGAGGATTCAGGATTGCCTACAAAGAAAGATATAAAATGTAAAAGGATTAAAATAATTTTTTAGCAATAAAAAAATAGTGTTTGTGTATATTATATATAAATTTTAAAGCCATAAAAGATTCTTACAGACATTTTAATCAAAATTACAGAGATAAATGCTTTAATATTAAAAGACAAACAACAACACTTTAGAAATTCTAAAAAATTCAAGTTTCCCAATGAAAAGAAATTGAAATTGAATGTCATCTATGTACAATAAATTTGTAAAATAGCTAAACTATCCATAAAGTCCAATTATTTATCAACAGAAATTAGTTACTTTGAGTTTTACTATAATTGTAATATTTCCACTTAATTATTATGTTATGTATTGGGATGTGACGAGCATCTATGAGATACATCTGCTAAAAATGCTGACTCTAATTA
This sequence comes from Argiope bruennichi, assembly GCF_947563725.1. Classification (NCBI taxonomy): domain Eukaryota; kingdom Metazoa; phylum Arthropoda; class Arachnida; order Araneae; family Araneidae; genus Argiope; species Argiope bruennichi. The sequence goes on from NC_079154.1 coordinate 68,897,873, forward strand.
TGAATTTTGTCAATTAAAAAATAAAATCTTTTTAAAGTGTCTGATGTGTATAAGCTTTCTACTATGGTGTTTCACATTCAAACAGAAACCATATTCTTATTTTTCATTTAAAAATTCCTTATTTTCTTATTATATTACAAGATTTACTGATAATTTATGTTAGCATTATATATATAGTAAAGTAACTTAATAAAGTTACTTAATACTTAAATTTCAAAAAGTGAAATAGTTAATTGTTGTTTTGATTGAATATATCATGCAACTGTTAAGTTCTTAAGCAAATTTATATTGGGTAAATTGATAATTATTTTATTATATACATATCTCTTTTGATATTTCTTATATATGTAGTTTGACAAATTCCATTCTAAGAAAGTTTTTAAAAATTATGCATTCCAATTTTTTTACAGTTGAAAAACATTAGAATAATTCATAAATATGCGCTTGCTTATAAAAATATATAAGGAATAAGAAAAAATGCCTAACGATAAATTGTTAATTAAAACTATCCTTTCAGTTGTTTGTTATTACTACATAATTTTTATACTAAATTATTGCAATTTTTTTAAATCCAAAGATATAAAGAAAACAAAGAATTGAAGATTTCTATTTAAATCATTTGAAAAAGAAATAGGAAAGGCATTAGCTTAATATAACAACATTCTTCAATGAAAATAAAATCACATTTCTATCATTTTACAATCTCTGTGATTGAATTTCAGAAACTGGGGGTCTTTAAGTCAAAAATTGTCAATAACTTGTGAGAGTCAAAAGCTGTTGAAGTTATGTTGCTTTATACTTTCTTGTGTACAAAATATACAAAGAGAAAAATATAATATTTTTTTAAAAAATTAGACCTTGGAAGTTTTGATTAATTTTCCTCTTAAATGCATTTTTGGAATTGTGTTTATTTGTTAATCAGTCTGTGAAATGGTAATTCAAAAGCGCTTTGAGTTAGATTACTAATATTGGACGAGTAACCAAAATTGCACATTGCAATTAAATTTTTGATGAATTAAAGGAAATCTGCATGTTTGGAAGAACAAATTATTAAATAAACATAAAAAGGAAGCTAGGTAAATAAAATTTGGTACACAATTTTATTATATGTAGATATATATCAAATTTTAAACTAAATCTATGAATGGTTGAGTGTCTGTTGATCTTTATATTCAAATGTATTTTTGAATTATAGTTCTTACATACTACTACTTAGATAAAAAGAAATTTAGTGTGTAAACATGTTACTAAAATTGCAGAGCTGCATCAAATTTTGTTTTCAATCAGGCAAGAAGAATATGTCAAAAATGTATGTCTATTTTCTTTAATTATACTGTATCATTGTCTAGGAAGATCAGAAAGGATAAGATGCTTGTGTTGTTATTCTTCTAATTTGTCAGATTTTATATTCAAAAGGAAATAAAAATTCAAACACCATGGGACTTACGGTGTGGCTCATGGTCTACAATTTTTATGTGGGAGGACGAGGGAGAGGGTAGTTTTTTTAGATAGTTTTATAGAAAAAAGTTTGCAGATTTTTTTTTTTTTTTTGAAACAAAAACACCTAGGTTAAAATGCAAATCCCTGAGGGAAGGGGGAAACTCAAAAATTCCTGAAAAACCTTTTAACCCCCTCCCTTAAGCCCCTGGTTATGTATGCTCAGCATATTCAAAACTAAGTAGCATTGTAGTATTTTATTCTCCATATAAAAATACTTTTTGGAGAAAATCATGAACCTCAAGTTACATAAGAGATTTAATTCAAATTAAATCCAGTCAATATTTACAATGAACAAGCAGGCTGCGAAAAGTGCCTAGTATTAAATAAAATTACTAAAATTAAGCCATAATTTTACGACATATTTAGAAATGATATTTTTTTATTGTGCAATATAAAATGCTGCTTTCTTTTATTTCGTGGTATTTTAAAAAATGAATCCAAGTCACAAAATAATATTTTATAGTAGATATAGGCAACACATACGCTTATGTTTAATATGGAAACCTATAAAAAAATCATTAATCATGATTCTTACTTTTGTAAACAAATAAATTATGTTTGCTTCATTCATTTTGCAAATAATACTCAAATAATTCATTTTGAAAATAATAATTAATGAAATGGATAAATTTTTCTAATTGAATTTCATCACTTACAAGGAGATATCACAGCAATAGCTTTGTTATTTTCATTCAAAGTAGATTCCCTTTCGGTATCTGAAAAATAAAATAAAGCAATGTATTTTGATAAATACAAATTCTGAAATGTGACTATCTTTTATTTCAGTAAATTAATACCATATAGTGCAGTTCAGTTCAAAAAATCTTTTTAATTGTCATTCTATTACTATTTTTACAGAAATGTAAGAAGCATAAAAAGTAACAAAATGAAGTAATGCACTAGTACATAATAAATACTATACTATTTTTAAGACCTTTTATGTTTAAAAGTATTTCGGATGTGCAGAGAAATTAAAAAGATTTATTAGAATACATTCATTACAAAAATAACAGAATGAGTGAATTGAATTATACGAGTTAAAGAGAAATAATTCATTATTGTAATGATATACAGACTGTCATTTTACTCCTGTCATCTTATTTATTTTGAAAATCTGCTTTTTTTTTAATCTAATTTAATTATTTGAGTTCTGTTCTATTAGAATCCTTTCTCTCTGCTTCTGGTGCATCTTTTCCATTTGGACTAGATTTTTCTATTTATATTGAATTTTGACAATTTTAAAGATGTTATTATACAAAGTTCTTTATTTAAGATCATACACTTATATGATGCCACTTCTAAGTTAATGCTGATTCTATAGTTTGAGGGGGGGGGGGGGGATCAGCCCGAAAGCACATATAGAATCTCAGTATAATCTTAAATGTCAAAAAAGGTTCAACATTAAATAACAATTTAAAAATAGTACTCTTAATTAATGATCATAAAAGTTTTAATCAATTATATAACAGCTTGTGGGTTTAGCAACATCTTTACAAATATATAGCAATAATAATTAAAATGTTCTTGCTATAATATGAAATGGAGTTAGAACACATATTTACAACTACTGAGTAAGCATATTTTGGCAAAATTTATGCTGTACTCTACAAAAAGTAACTAAAAACAATTTAAAGAATAATGAATACAATACACATATGAATATAAACAATGAAAACAATTAAAAACTGACAACTATTTACAGAAAGAATTTCTGATAACACATTTTAGCAGATTAAAAATTTTCTACTTACCAGTTAGTAATGGCTCCTCCTGAGGAGACTGATTGGCACTAAAAGTTTGAAGACGAATTATTTCATTATTGTTGGAAACAATATCTTGCAACTACAGAAGGAGCAAATCAAATTAGACTATTAAAATTTAAATGCATAATGTTAGTAAATATTCAAAATAAAAATTTAATGCCTTTAATTTTAATAAATAAAGAACAATAATATTAATCAACATAATAGTTTTTACTTATTTTGATCAAACAGACATTAAAAATATTTTATGTAATTTTGTTTTAGTTCAACACATTTACGTCAGTTTAAAAGAAGCTAACATCCTGCCATCATCTTCCTTTTTTTCTTGGCATCACTAATTTTTTAAAAATTTAAATATTGTCACACATTTTTCTTTCTTGCACAGTTAGCTTCACTGCAAAAAAAAAAAAAAAAGTTTTATTCAAAGGATAATGGCTGCCGAGTGAATAGCACCCCTATCCCATCTTGGAAGGTGATAAAAATGAAGATTCTCAAAAATATGAGAGCTATTAAGATTCAAGATTCGGCATTTATTTTAACAATATTTGATGCTTTATCACGAGAGCTGTAAAAAAGGGACAACAGGGGTGTTTGTGGGACCCCAAAAAATCCCCTGAAACTTTTACGGTCTTACTACCTACATTTTGGAGTTTCGAGAAGGGGGGGGGGGGAGAAATAAAAAATTACAATTATGAAGTATTGAATGACCTAATTATAAAAGTTCAATGAATTACTTTTTTTGCAAAATTAATAACCATAAATTTTCAAACATATAAACTACTACATTTTATGCAAATATTTTAAATTACCTAAATTAATTCTTTAAAAAAAAAATTATCTAATTTCTGCTGCTTTTTTTAATTTTCTGATGTTTGTGGGCTTGTCTTTTTTTTGTGGTGAACTTCATAATTGCAGGAAGGTTGACTTTTATTTTCCTCATTTACAGTTGAAGAAATTTCCTCGAGAACAGCACATGCAGAGGTAGAAGCAGTTTGCTTTTCTGCTAATGTAGAAGGTTTTTTCAGAGACTTTTATAGGTGACTCATCTGAAATACATGTTTTTAAGTCCTCTTGATATGTTTTCCAACTTCTGTTCATATTGAGTAAGAGATCTTTGTGAATTGGATCAGTCATTGGATTTTTTGAGCCATATTTTTCACATGAGGTTTCTTTAGAAGCCATTAAATCATATTTAATAGTCTGCACTGCATCTAGGGAATCAATCTTAAGAGAGGTTCTATAGTCAGTGACAAGTGTATCCATTAAGTTGAATGCACTTTCCACTAATGGGCCATGGAAGCAGCTAAGGCAGGCTTTGACCAATTTAGCCAATGTAGGATACTTATAATCATTTGTGAAATCATCTTTTAAATTAAAAACTTTAGACCAATATTTATCAATTGTACACTTGACTTGATTTCCACTTTCATCAGATGTGTAGAGCATTTCTTTGGTGATATCAATATCATTCTGGTATAACTTTATTTCAGCCTCTACTTTTGACTTTTCATAATCACTAAAAATATGGGACATAAAAGGAGATAATTTTTTAAAAGCTAATATTGTACTGGTTTTACCTCTTATCTCTGGATCTAATGCTGTAAAACTAATTAGATATGAATTTTTAAGGGGTAATTTCTGTTTCATATGCTGTGCTGTATTAGTATAAGCTTTCATCAGAGGAATTTGGAATTCTTTTGCTATTGGATGATTTTTTGATAATTTCTTCAGGAGAGTGGAAGCTTCTGCACCAGTAAATATTACTTTGCTAGGTAGATGGAATTCTGGATTTGTGACATCAACCTTTAATAAATCATCATAAGATGTGAACTCTATATTTTCTGGCTTCATAAAAAAAAGAGAAAAATTTTGCCATCAATTTATAAATACTGGAATGTATTAAATGAAGCATTGTTTTTTTTTTGTTTCAAATAATTTAATATATGTGTTGAACTCTGGTAATACTGCTGAATATAATGCCATATGCAATAAAGTTTTGTTTTGCATAACAAATAACCCATTTAGTATTCTTTTTATCCGAGCTAAAGCATCCTTTGTGAGTTGTTGGGAATGCAAGCAAGAATACACCCCTTCAACAATTTTTTTCTGAGCTGCAGAAATATTTCTTTTATTGTATACAGTTTCAACATAAGAAAAATAATCCCCTTTATCAGTTTTATCCAAGTAGTGAAAATAAAATGCAATAAGAGCATCCCACAGATCTTTGATTCTTTCTAAAACACATAAAATGTACACCCACCTATGGTCTGGTCTCTTCAAGGGCTTAAGTTTTTTAATGGCAAGGGATTCACAGATTTTGAAAAAATTCTCTTTTACTGCAGCTTTTCATATCAAAATAGATGTCATCAAACAAATCTTCTAAGTATCTATCAAAACATGAAGCAAATTTTTTTGCACAGTTATTAGCTGTGTGACATGTGTCACCATCAATATCTAATAAGTGGGGTGCTTTGTTTGATCGTAGTCTGGTTTCAACACCCTTTTTCTTTCCACGCATGGTGTTACATGAGTCCATTAATACACTAATTAAGTTTGCCCATGGAATATTAGTATCTTCAACAGTATTAACAACTGCTTTAAAAACAGCTTCTGAATTGCAAGATTCCATTTTTAGAGATGCAAAATGATGAACTACAACTTCATTTTGATTGATGTCATAAAACTGCACCAATATTGCCAGTATACTTTCTTGAGCATTGCTAGTACTTTCATCCAAATTTAGAGAAAATGGAGTCTCCTTTAAAGTTTTAATGATATTTTCCTTAATAGTTTTTGCGAGCCCATATTTCATCTTATAACATGCAGTAGTCCTGGACATTTAAAACGAGTTTAGTGCCGTCTGATTGCGCCTCAACTGTTTGCAGGGTTCAATTAAATTGGGAGCTACATTGACAGAAAGAGAATTCTCGGCGATAAAAGAAGTTATTAATACCTCTTGGCATGTTTTTCTTGTCACTATATCCAATGGCCGAGCATCAGTCTCCAGTAAGTCATCAGTATTTTTTGAATTAGCGTAATTACTTAAAGTCATTGAATGTCTAATGCGCTTTGAATATTTTATGTGCGTCACAGTTTTAGAATGATTTGTGAAAGCCTTGAATCCTTACCTACCATACTTCAGCAGTGAGTTACAAAAAACACAATATGCTTGTCCAGCAACATTTATTTTCTTGCACCATGTGCCAATGGTATCCCCATTACCATCTCTCCGTTCAATCCAATTCCACCTAAATGCATTCCGGACACCTTCTTCTAATTGTATAATATCACTTTTTATATCGAGAAATTTCACAGTGAAATTCTCTTGCGTACATAAATAAAAAAATATTTCAATAAACGAAACGAAAAATTTACACGTGCATCAATAAATGAAACGAAAATAATACACAGCGGAGAAAAAAAAGTTGCGAAGCGATCAATGACAAATAGCTAATACGGCGAAAAATCCCCCTTCTCTACTTATTGGCGCCACGCCAGGAGAGATAAGACCTTTGAACCCCCTTGCCGAAAAGAATCCAGAAGAGAATGTCCGAGAACCGGGGGAATGAGTCATAACTCGCAATAAGGAAAGAACAAAAAAGAAGTTTTTTCCCCCTTTTCACTGCCTTTGGAAAAAGAAAGGAAAAGTTTTCACCACACACACTGACCTTGCGTTTTCTGCTTTCAAAGCAAACAAAATTACCCAGATCAAAATAAATAATTCATTATTATTCCTACTTCCTTTTGAACGACGATCCCCGGAATTTCCGGGTATCGAAGTTCAAAATCCCCGGAATTCCGGGGTTTCCCCGGAGCACAAACACCCCTGGGACAAAGAGATGAATGCAGTCAGTCAAGTCAAGAAAATAGTTGAATGAAGCTTCTTTTTGGACTAATGATTTCTAATGAGTTCTCTCTAAACATTTTGTGTTGTTGCAGTTGTTTAATGGCAATTTGCTGCTTGTATGCTGCTGTTCTGTGAGCACTTTTGTTGTGTTTGCTACTGTTTATTTACACAAAATAAAGCATCATTATCTTTTATTTAGCTTGTTAGCCTTTTTCTTGGGACAGATTTTTCTATAACAATAAGTTTTATAATTTTATCTGTTTCATTCTCTCTTTTCAGCACACTGCAATGTGTTAAGATCTTGTACAAAATAGATTCCAAAAGTACAATAAACAGTTCCAGATGCAACATTTCTGTCCCATCCAAATTCAAATAAATTCAATTTAGAGTAATATAAGTTCCAATAATAAATCAACACTTATAAAAAAAATTGGATCATTTTATTGATTTTACATAAATTAGATTTTATGGATTAAGATTAACAGATTCATTTTGTACAATAAAAAAAAAGGGAAAAAAAAAACACATTATGTTGTTGTTTTTCAGATTTAATTGGGTAAGTAAAAGTAAAATTTGGATTTAAAAAGTTTTAGAACAATTTTTTCCCCCTTCCATATTTCAGATTTTTTTTTTAAAGGAAAGTTTTTAAAAGTGTGGAATATTAATTTTCAAACACTGGAAACATTTCTTTGGGACTATGACTTCGATTAATTTTTTTTAATTAATTGTAAAAAGATAAAAATCAATAAAAAGTTCATTTGATTAGTTACCAATTTTAAAAACAGGTAAATAAGTATGTGAAAAAAGATTCCTAATTTCCCTTGTATTTCACTCATTTTGATATTTTACACGTAAATTAACACATTTTAAACCTGATAGCTTTATTGAAGCAAGAAAATAAATAATTACATAAAATATCTTTGTATAAAAATAGAATTAAGGGGGAATTGTTACAATGTCACTAAATAATAATATCAATGTTGTCGGTTTTGTATTTTAAAAAAATAATTTAAATATTTTATTTGTTTATCAGTTTGAAAAATTGTATATTAATGAGCCAATGTTCTAACATTCTTTATTAAAACAATTTTAAAGAGATCTGGTTATTTTCAAAATAATAAAATGTCTTACTTCCTCCAACTTTTCAGCACTGTCTAAGTTCAAGTGAGAAAGAGGATTCACATTAATAGTGATTTTATTGTTAACAGGTATGTAACCATTTGCAGAAACATGTCCATTTCCCATTTTTAATTGATTTTCACATTCAGGGCTTTCATCTGTGAAAATAGAGAAAAAAATTAATGCATTTTAGATCAAAATTTTATATTGATTTATGTTAAATACAGATTAAAAACCAACTTAAGGATAAAAATTTTTAAATGAAATAAATGTGACAAAAAATTAATAAAAGGAGCATTTTACATAATTTTGATATTATTTTTACATTTCAATACATGGAAACAATAATGTCTTAAAATGATGCATTTAGCACAATATATGGAGTGCCCACTTCAATTGCTGGCCAATAGCCAACTTCCAAACCATTAGTGATCAAGTTTCATTTGGTAAAATGTATTAAATTAGAAAGAATTATATTTTATACTGTATTAGTCAATAAATAAACAACTGAAAATAATTCAACTTTAAAATTTTTAAATCTTTCTCCAGATCCTATTGGTCATATTAAGTAAGATGTCCATGGCATGCAAACATTTGAAGCAAAATAGTTCTGACTCTTCTGCAACCAAAGCTGACCAAGTTATGAAGCTTTAAATTTCATTTTTTTCATCAATTAATGATTGCCATCAGAAAATGGAATCTGTTGATTTGGACAATTTTCCTCAAAGAAGTTGATTAAAAAAAGTTTTAAACCAACTAAATTACTGGCATTCAAATCTGATTCAATTGTCAGTTTTGATTGCAGCAGAGTGGAATTCTTTAATGCACCAAAAGTATTTTTACTAAATTTGACAAATGGTATTAGAAATAGTTAAGATTTCATAATTTTACCAGCAGTACTTTATTAACAGAAAAACATAAAATACAATTTTTTATTTCATTTAAAGCCTAATTACATTTGGAATTGCATGTCTATTTTTAACAATTATCTATTGGATCACAATTAGTGGGCACTATAAATGATTTCATCAAAACAAAATTAGCACTCTATTAAGTAAATTATTGCTACATTCTTTTACAGTGTTTACATGAAAGTAAATGTTAAAAAGATATAAAAGAATAAACTGCATAAATATATATGTGATTCAAAAGCTAACAAAAAAAATATTAAATTCTCACCATGTTCTTCATTTCTACTATGTCTCTGACGAATGAATACAAATGCAATGCCTATAACTATCAATAATAAAATTCCAAGAACACATCCTAGAATTATAAACAATGTAGTATCTTCAATAGAATTTTTAGATGACACTGGTTCTGTTATTGACATATTAATGTCATCATCATGATGTGATTTGCTGTTGCGATTCCGAGTTCCGATTAAGCTTTCAGAAGCTGAAACAAAACAAAAGAAAGTATATATTACAAATTATAAAGGAATTAAACATGTATTGCATAATTTTTCTCGAATATCTACAAAAAGGATTTTATCTTTAAAGTATAATTTGTTTTAAAAATTAATTTTTGAATTGTTTTTCTTCTAAAATTTTCAAATATAATCAACAAAAACATCCTTTGTATTTTTAAAAGCATGGAGTTACAAGGACGTAAGAAACTGTAAAGCTGCACAAATTTTAAAAATTAAACATAATTAGCACTTTCTTATAGATAAAATTAAAATATATATAAACATAATAATGAAGTTGTTTGAAATAAATTATTTGAAATGATGAATGAAAATATGAATGTTACCAAATTTGAATACTAAAACAATATAATTTATATCTTCACTATGTAGAATAACATGCATTATTTGAACATTTGAAACATTATAGAAAACATATCATGTATGAACTAAACCAAAGCATCAAAAGCAATTTTATTAAAATAAATTCTTCTACAATAGATTCACCACTACAATCTAGATAGGTGATAGTATAAATGTATAAGATAAAGCAATTCCATAAAGAAAGTTGTTAAATAAATAATGGATTTCAAAGAAAAAAAAGTTTTTAACACCCAAGAGCTCTTAAAGTTTTCAATAAGAAGTCTCATAACTGAATATTTGAATTTTTCAAAGTTACCAAAAGTAAATTGGAAATAGCTATTCAAGTACATTAATAATCCTTACTGTCTTCTTTTCCTCTTTTATCTTCACTAATTACTACTTTTAAGTCTTGGTTTTAGACTTTTTATTGAGAAAGAAGAAAATAATTATTGTAGCTGAGTTTTATACTAGGATTTTACAGACTAAGACTTTTTTTTTCAGAACTAGATAAATAAAAATTGAAAACTAAAAAAGGAGAAGCTAAATCAGCTCATATTTAAAAAACAGAAAAAATATACGAAATTCTTCAATAATTCTTACATTATAAGCAAAGTAAAGGCTGTGACATAAAAAAAAAATCTAAAATTCTATTGCAGCTATTTTTTAATAAAAGTCACTTTTTCATTTTCTGCCTTTTCAGTTCTAGTATTTTAATAATAAAACGTTAATGCAAGCATATGCTATAAATAATAAACAAATGATGAAGATATATAGGTTCAAAAAATAAGAATTTGAAGCAATAAAAGTATCTCAATTTTTGTGTGATCATGATTTAAAGTTTTGTATGAAAAAAATACTTAAGGACTATTCCAAAATGTTTGATTTTTTAAAACCAATATTTAATACAAAAGTTCATTAACTAGGTCATCAGAAGAAGCAAAGGAAACTACCCTAGGATGAGAAAAGAATTGCCAGAAAAGAAAAATAGAAGTTCCATTAATTAGCATAGCAGAAAATACTTTTAAAGCTTCAAATAAAACAGTAGGGAAAGAAATCACCAAAACTATTTTTAAAAGCCACCAATAGTACATTCTCAAGAATTTTTAAATAAATTCAAATAAATATTATCTGAGTAACAACAAGTAATCTCACCTAAAAAAGTTTCGAATTACTGCAAAGTAGATTAAAAAATTTCAATCTTACCTTTCGTTTTGGTGGTATAAATGTTAGAGAATTCAGAAGTTCCCGCAATATTGAAACACTGCATTTTGATGTCGTATCCAGTATCAGGTAAAAGATGGGAAATTATATGAGATCTTGTATTAGCTCCCAGTACAGTAACCTTCAAATATTTGCCAGCAGTATGAGTTGCTCGATAATGAATGAAAAATCCCTCTACAGTGATTGAATCTATCTCCTTGTACTAAAGAAAGATATAAAATGCATAAGGAAAATGCACAACTTATAAGAAAAATATTTAAAAGTAGAATACAATAAAATTCCACAAAATATAATTTAAAAAATTATTTCAATAAAACTATACGATAGTTTTTTAATAAATCTATTTATCTATTATGAAGATCATGCCTTTAAAAGATAACAGCAAACAATAAAAACTTTTAGATATTAGTCTCAATAATTCAAAAATTAGATCAAAAGATGAAAAGAAAATAAGTTGATATTCTATTCTTCAAACTTTTATATTAAAACAATGAACATATATATGATCAGATTTAATATCATCCATTCTATTATTAGAGTTGTGACTGAAACTAGTGATGTTCCAACTGCTTCAGTATAGACTAACATCATCCTTCAGAGAATGCAAAATTGAATTTCACTTTTGACTTCAAAATAGTAATGGCATTTAAAAGGAAAACAGAACCGAATAATTACTGTGATACAAAATGAAATTTTTCAATATATTTTATCGTATCTAAAAGAGCTATTTATTATATGAAACAAAGTTATTTTTTATATGATAATGTTGAACATAACACAGGCGCTTTCAAAAATTAATAATGCCATTTAATCTTGTGAGAGAAAACATTATTAATATGAATTCAAAAGAGCAAACATATGAATTATTTAAAATAAACCTTTTAAAAACCATTTCATTAATTAAAAATTTAACTTAAAGTTGTAGAACATCTGAATTTCACAACGCAAAATAGTCAAATTACTATTTTATTTCAAATTTAAAATATATTCATGCTTTTCTTTTTTATTTTAACTAATTATATACAAGGAAAAATTTAGCATACAGTTTTTAAATATTGTTTTAAAATCCAGAAAAAATTTTAAGAAATGACATTTTTTTTACAATCAAATGTTTTTCAAGAAAGAACAAAGAAATGAAAAATTCAAAAATATATATTGGATTTGTAAAAAAAATTATAAAACTAGGAGTAATAATATATCGCAAAAATATTCTCTAATCTGCTAATTTAAAATATAATCTACAAATAACTCAAAAAAATTGTCAAGAATACTAATTGGGAAAAAAAAAAAAAAAAAAAAAAAAGACAGATCAAACATTTAAAACATATAAAGTATACTATAAATTTTGTAAAATTACAGAATTTTACAATTCTAACTATTTGAATTACTATTCAGCTTGTAATGGATTTTTATATCAAATTTACCATTGGACTGTGATCCGCTTATAAAGTTTTTAATTACATAATATTAAGTAGTTTATACAAATAATAAATATTTATTTGCTTTCAGAAATAATCTCAATCATAATTTTCACATTACAACTTGATTGGCAATATCATAGAAAAAAGGCCATTCTTTCAATTATTTTCTTTCGTCCAATCATTGCCATATTTATAAGTAATTTGAAAAAGATACAATTTTATTGCTGGAGTTTTCAGATGAATTATTGACAGTAAGAAAAGTTCCATACAACTGCAAAAACCATCTTAAGATAAACATTTAGAGATAATTTTATAAAATTTGTACAATCTACTTCAATTAAAGAATTTGCAGGTATCTGAAATGAATTAATTACTTACACCCCAATGAAGAACTATTTCAGATGTGTTACTTACATCCCAATGTAGGGCAATGGCAGAAGGGCTAACTGCTTCTGCAAATGTAATGATTGGTCCAATGGATGGCTTTTCAATAGGTGGATCTTTATGAAGGACAAACTTGACTGAAATAGGACCAGCTTTATTGTCATGATTAGAATACACAGCTGCTATTCGAAAGCGATATGCTCCACCTGTATATAGACATGGAAAAAAAATTTTCTAAATATCACATTCATACATTTAAAGAATACATATTAAATAAAATTAAAACACAGTTTTGTTGTGCTATTGTTATATGATCCAATGAAGAAATTTACAAAAATAAATATCTTAAGCAAAATGAATGTCATTATAGCATAGTTAACATATCTGTCAAATTTCTACAAGGCAAGAATAGTACAAATATTTTTTTTTTTTTTAATTATATATTCTGACAAAATTTTTACAATTTTTATTTACTACATTAAGAAAATGAAAGTAAGGATATTAATTTTAAAAGTATAAAAATTATGGTAAATACATGGTTAAGGAGCATATTTGTTGAACAGCCAAATACGGAAGAAGAAAAAAATGATAAACTATAGTATTATCAAGAGAATCCGAGTTCTCTGAGCCTGATACAGAAAAAATTTCTTATTAAAATTCATACTTTCGATTTTTTTAAACTAAGATAATAACAGATTATTGAAAAAAATGAAATGATTTTTTTAGAAAATCAATAGTAAAAAGAGTATTACTGCTCATACAGTACAAAAGTATTGAATTTCCACATTTATAGCAGTGTTTTTAATTACCTGTTCTTAAGTTAATAACAGCATAAGAATGAATATGTGCAGCTATATCTTCATCAATTGTCATCCAATCAGTCTTACGCTTACCAACTTCTTTGTATTGAACTTTAAAAAAATTGATAGGAAGACCTCCATGTCCAACACTCCATCTCACCATCACCGATGTATTTGACAAACGACTGATTTCAGGTTTAGATGGAGGAATCAATTTTACTGAAAAGAGAAAAACTAATTCATTCTTGCAGTTAATAAATGTAACAAACAAGTTAATGTTAAAATGATAAGGTTTGTTGACTGATTTGTTACATATTTGAGAAAATAATATGTTGCAATTTCAACAAAAATTTCCGAGTCAATATATTATTAAAGCATAGAGACATTATTATTTGACAAGTTTGTGAATCAAAATGGTACATTCTTTCATCAAAATAGTAAGATTTTTTCTATATTCTTTTATTAGAAATCATAACTATTTTTGTTTATCTAAATTAAAAATAAATTCATCTATATAATTTTATATTTATGCCATTGTTATTTTATAAAAAATATTGTTCAGAGGCCCAAAATAAATTCAATTCAATTGAAATGAAAGTAACAAAATGATTTTTTAATCTTTAACTCTATATATTTTCAACAGAGCAATATAAAAAGTTTATTTCATGGAACATTTCTGATATTGCTTAGTTGCCACATGCTAAATATTATCTCAAAATATATTTAAATTTAACTGATCATTCATTTAGTTTTATACAAGTCATGGCAATATTAATTAACAAGGAGGAAGAAAGGTTCCCACTTTTCCAAGGATTAATGGCACAAAATCAGGTTTTTAAATATGGTTACATGAAATCAGGAAAAGCTATTATGTTTTTAAAACATCTAAGATTGGAAAATAGAATAACAAGTGACAAGTAATAGAGCATATTACAAGTTTTCAAACAAATTTTCTACATTTTTAAATATTACTAATAAGGATTCTATGTTTTAACATTATAACACATATAAATAATCAATAAACAAATTGAAAATCAGTACTGCACACTACAGATATTGTAAATGAATGCACGACTGATTTTTATGAAGTATGCAGATTTAAATTTTAAAAATAAAAAAATAAATAAATAAAATGTCATAAAAAATTATTTTAAAAAATGCATTTAACACAGATATATTTTTAGTTATCAATAACAATTTTTAATAAGTTCAACATATTCAGCAATAAAAATAATTAAAAATTATCAATTGTTATAAATAACTGCACAAAAATGCATTACCAATATTCATTTAACTATTTAAAATAATAAATTTACATACCTCCTTTTGAATGTTTCTTCTTCTTAGAGCGTTTTTTGCCATGAAGCTTGGGAATAGATGTAGATTTCTCCTTACCATTTTCGAGCATATCACTCTCTTCTACATCTTGATCATGTGATGTAAATACTTCATCATGATTTGGAGCAAGAGTCGAGTCATAATCTAAAAGTAAAAGACATCAACATTAGTTTATAAATAAATAAAGCTCAAAGAATTAAATTTGAATAAATATAGACGAAAACATATTAATGCACAGTTTTAAAAAAAAAAGAGATAAAGGAAAATGAATACAAAATTTTTCACTAGTGTGAGATATAGAGTTGACTTTAGTGGATAATACTGGTAAAAGATCAGGGTTCAGACTCAGAAATGATTCCAAATTTCTAAACAGATAAACTTTTTAAATGCTTACAATAATTGCTTTTTAATCTTTAGATCTTCAATAACTATTGAAATGAAATAGATTTTTAATGCTATTTATTACCTTACATTTCATGAATTTTCCAGAAATTCTGTATAAGATATGCAAAAATAATAATAATAATAATAATAATCTAAAGATAATATTTGAAGAAAACATTGGAAAAAATTAAGAGTTTTGCTACATTTATTCTCAAACCTGAAACTATTATATTTTAATAGGCACAACAAAATACTTATAATATTCTGCCATTTTTAAAGTCATATTTAACTAAAAAAAATTTGTTTATAAAAATTATTAATTATTTATAATTGCATATATTTGAATTGGTGAAATCAAGCTTAAAAATCTAACATATATGCACTTAATTGTTAATTCAACAAAATTACATGATTTGTATTTCTGTTTGGATCAATTATTCAGGAAAGCATTGAAATGGTAAGTATAATTTTCAATTGAGAAAGTAGAAAGAATATGAATATACATAGTTTCATATTAATAAAATTATAAAAATTGTTTTATATATAATGGAAGCAATATGCCTTATGCCCAAATAAAATTTATTATGATCAATAATGAAGAATCACCAAGCTTGCAAAGAAAAATAAGCCCATTAAAATTGTCTTTTGGCATACACTTCAAGTTCAAAACATGCCTTAAAAAGTGTTAATTTTGTGAAAGATATGTTAAGTATATTGGATAATTAAACAAGGTGTATAGTGAGAAATTGCAGCAAAATTAATTTTTTAAGCACCTTAGTCAAAAGAAATTAAGAATATTTGTATATGCATGCAATCTTAAATATGCATATTATTAATTACACAAATAAATATTGTGTAAATATATTAATTATAAATAATGTGTAATATGTAATATTACTAATCTTACCTTCATAATCATTTTCATCATCAGAACTATTTCCAGAGGTCACTGTCACAACTGCTGAATCATAAGCTGTTCCCAGTGCATTAGTTGCAAAACACTGATACACGCCAGCATGCTTGACTCCAATATTGGGTACAATCAAATGGGATTCTAAAATTATGTAAATTAATTTTATGAAAAAAGTAACATTCTACAGACACATATAATACTAATGGATTCTCAATTTAAGATTTCTACCAGTGGTTAAGCTGAGAACATGGTTAAAGTTGTCATATTTTTAGAAAACAAATTTAAAATCAACAAAAATAACAACTGGTTCCATGAATATATACTTAAAGTTATAAAAATAAAGAAAATGTTTTGCCAACAATTTCAAATATACTGAAAAATGATTATTTAAATAGATTTTGCTTAGTTCTTAAAATACCACTGGTATAAAATATATTTTCTATTAAATATTAATAAATATAAAATTTAATTTGAGCCCTTTAAGACAGACCTGAAATAAATATATAAAAGTATATCTATGTCTTAATAGGCACAAAAAGAATTATTCTCCAATTATGTAGCACTTATTAGATAGTATGTATATAGCACTTTGTAATTAATAAATTCCCTAGATTAAAAATAACATCTAGCTGAAAATTCTTTACTTTCCAGTCATATTATATTCAGATTTTACTTCTAAAATAGAAAAAAAAACCTCTTTATACTTAACTGCACACTTAAAAGTCAAAAGGCAGGACAGAATAAATATCTGAATTTATTTGACAAAACATATTTTGTATTAATTTCCGATTAATTAATTAATTTTATTTTTTATATTAAAAATGCAATATTTATCCATATTATTTGCTTATTATAATATAATATATAATTTATTTTCCCATTCATCACAGTTCAAAATTAATCCCATTTTAGAAATTTTACTCATATCTTTATCAACAAAACTATCTATCCTACTTACTTTTTGCATCACTAATAATTTCTTTTCCATTATGCAGCCATTTCAAAATTGGCTTCGGATTTCCACGGACAGGGCAATTCAATGTTAAGTTATTTCCAGCTTCAAGATTAACATGCTTTAATGGTTTCAATATCTTAGGGGTTTCTGAAATTAAATGACATAATAAAATTAATAATTCAAATCAATTACTTAAACAGATAATTAAAAAGTATTCATTATGGCATTATGTACCTTGTATTTCTAAATCCAAACTCCTCACTTCTTTCCCACCGGAATTTTCTGCTTCACAATGGTAAGTGCCCTCATCCCCTTGCATCACACCAATTAAATGAAGATTTCCTACAGAAGAGAAGATTTAATAGTTTTCAAGATCTGTTATGTATTCAACCAAGACATGGATAGAGTACCTCAAAAACAGAACCAATCATATAAGTAGTAAAGTTATCATTATGAAAGTAAAGTATTTCATATTTCTCAATAATTAAATAAATGTCCTTACCACCAAACTGCTGAAAACGATCTTGGGGAAGATTTCCATGAAGTTTCTTCCAAGTAATAGTAGGAGTAGGATGGCCAACAGCAGCACATTCTAAAGTAATGTTTCTGCCCAAAGAAACTGAGACTTTATTACGAGGAGATTTGATGATTACAACAGGCTTAGGTTCACGAGGGTCTGTAAAAATAAACTATGTCACAACACTGGAAATCATTTAATTTCAGTATTATTACATTGATTACAATGATAATTCTTTTAATAGACGTGTCTCTGCTATTTTTGTTATTCTTGTAAAACATATAATTTTGTTTGTACAAGTTTAACCATGCATATTTACCATTAAAACCATGCATGTTAATTTTACATAGACTAAAGTTAGAATCAATAAATTAAGAGAAAGTAATTCTAATAATGGAGATTTTCTTTTCATCTAAAATCTATTTTTAAAATTACCAAAGTTTAGAACATGCATTAGAAAAGCCTTATTATTAGAAAAATTTAGAACAAGGCATTGAATAAAAACAATGCTGAATATAAGATGAAAAAGAATAAAACCCAAGCCAGTATAAAAATCTGACTTAGACAGAAGCAAACACTTATTATGTTTATTTAGCCATGTGATAATAATATATGACTTTAGATAAATTAAATCCATAGATATGATTATATAAACAATTACCTTTAACATGCAAAAATATTTTCTTTTCTGAGGTAACTTTTTCAGCTAAGAAAGGATTATAAGCTACACAAACATATTCACCAGCATCTTCATGAGTCACATTAAAAATCTGTAAATCTCCAGATAACATTATATGTTTTCGATCTGAAAAATAAAGCAAATAATTAGAATTAATCCTATTGAAAAAAAAAAAAAAAATGCACATTGTACTAAAATAAATACTTAGAAAATTTATACGATAAATTCAGTGCATCTTTTTAATATTAAAAGAAACATCAATGTTTACATATTGTATTACATGGTGGCTATAGTCATTTAATATACCAAAGAAAAATATATGTAAGAAATAAAATCGAGCAACAATAGATTAACTTTGTTAGTTTGATTAATTTCAATAATCATTCACACATTCACTCTTAAAAATTTCTAGTATGCCTAGTCAAATATTAAATAACTTCTCTTATAAAAAATTCAGGCATTACGAAACTAATATTTTTATATATCACAAATTTATTTAAAATATTAAAAAAATTAATAATATAACAAATCTGGATAACAAGTTTTCTCTCATATTCATAATAAATCATTATTTGCACAAAAAAAAAAAAAAACCTGTTTAAATTTGCCACATATTTTGAAACTGAACTTTGAAAAGTTACAAACTTTTGTTCATGAGTTTAGAATATATAGGATTTAAAATTACTTTGTAAAAATTATTATTTATATTAAAGAAACATATTATGAAATACCTAAAAATTATTTATACTAAAGAAACATATTATGAAATACCTAAAAATTATTTTTTATACTAAAGAAACATATTATGAAATACCTGTTGATCTGGCAATCACTGATGAATTGAATAGAAATTCAGTGATAACAGTAGGGATGCTATCAGGTGGATCACATGGAATCACAGCTGTATTGCCAGTGATGGCAGAAATATGGATATCAAGAGGAGATAGTGGAAATGGTCTTAAGGCTAAAAAGGATAAAATAACATAAATAGCTGTTACGTTTGAAGAAAAATCTAAAAAATGTACTAAACCATCAATACTTTTCATAAATTACATTTCTTATTATTCAATACTTATGACTTAAATTGTTGTCGAACATAAGTTTTAGGGTGAAATGATACTAGTTTACTAAAATGGCAGCTACTATATAGTGTAATAGTAACATAGGCAATCATATAGAAATTTTAGAAAAGATGATGAAGATGGAAGAAGAAGGTATGTTTAACTTAGTTACTAAAGAATTAGAAGGTTAGTTACTAAAGAATTCTATATGCATGTTAAGTGAAATGGCAATAAGGGAAAAGAATTAAATTATTTTGATTTTTAACAATTGAATTAGATCTCTACATTCAAAGCTACATAAATCCTGCAAGAAATAAAAAATATGTAAAATGACAACAATATTATATATAAAGGTAAAATCATGAAAATGACTACAGCATTTAAATATTTGTTAAAAATATGTTAAAATCAAAATTTAAAAAAATATATGGTATCTAAAAATGCTTTAAAATATGATGCAAGCATAAAATTAATATTTTATATAAAGCTTTATAAAATTAGTATGCAACATGGAACTAACAAAGGCAATTTATGCATATGGAGTAGAAAAGAATTTAATTAGTATTAACATACTGAATACAATTGAAGAGTTTTCCCATCAATAAATCTCTTCTAATATAATGTCAATGCCTCACTAATTTCAATGTTATCAGCTGATATCAATGCTATACAATGATGTATTTAAAGTTTTACTTGAACGAAAAATTGTAGTATATAGCCAATTTTATGCATTTATTTTGTACCCTTTTATTTTTATTGATATAACATTACTTGAAAAAGAGAATTTTAAGGTGAAATTTTCAAAAAAGTCTTTGCAATTATGTAAAGGTTATGGTTATAAGTTCTGTGTCCAGACTTATAAATCTAATTTTTCCTATTTCGAAACTGAAAGAACTAAGATCTGATAGTAAAAAGTACTGTGAAAGTGTAAAACATTGAACTTTCAAAATCGCCAACATGGCGCGCTCTTGCATCTGGAGTTGCTATCTCTTCTGAAAATGTTAGACAAACAGCTTATGACTATCGAAAAAATAAGTAGGTGATTCTGCACTTTATCCAAATTTTTATTTAAATCAAAGATAATCAGAAAAAAGAAAACTCTGTTATCGTTATTAGCTCAATAATAAAAATTAATTAATTAGTGAAATTTAAAATAGAACAACAGAAATCCATTTACTTACTTGCTAAAATCAATTTAGCAGGGGCACTGACTAGAACCTTTCCTTTATATCGAATTTCACATTGAAAGTACAGATCATTATGCAAATCAAAATGACTTGTTTCTCTGGAAATATTCTCCATCTTCCCCAAGAGAATTGTAAGCTTTTTACCAGAGACTTTTATCCATTTGTTTTGACTGACCGGATGTCCATTTTGCAGCCATCGGATTTCTGTTCCTGGAGGAGATGCTTCGCACCTGAACACAGCTCTTCCTTCACTCACTTTCACAAGTCGAGAAGTAGGTTCATTTATAAACTGTGGGTGGATATCTGCAAAAGAAATTTATAATCACTTGTTGTATTTGGAATTTCATGAAGTTCACATTTTTCAAGTCAGAAAAATTCTTCTGAGATAAAAATTACCTATTCTTTCACAACACGAATCGAAAATAAGCTTATAGAGATTAAAAAGTTGAAAATTTTATTAAGGTTTAATAAAGTGTATTAAAAACATGAAAAAAGAAAATAAATGGGCAAGACTTAAGAATAATAGTCGAATTTTCGCCAAACATGGCAAAAGCACGCCAACTTATAAAAATCTCACCAAAAGTCCACTATTTTGGACGGTTACAAGAAATGCAACAGCTTCTAGGATTTCAATAAAAATTTTTTAAAGGGACAGTAGCAAATGGTTGTCTCATCTGGATAACTATTTGCCTTTGCCCCATTGTGGTCACGTGATTTTCCTGAAGTAGGCGTTTCCTCCTATTGCGCGCAATAGTCGGCCTCGTGTGAACCCTACTATAGAATTGCATTTGGTAAAAAAGTCTCTCCAAAAAAAATTCAATTTTGGCGAACAAAAATTCAACTTTGTAATCTTAGGTCGGGCCAAGAAAACGCGCAACAAATGTTCATTTAATGTAGGCTTTTTTTTTTTTTTAAATCTCTGCAGAATTTTAAAAGTTAATAAAACTTCAGATTAAAAGAGAAGCTTTAATCAACACAAATTCAAAATGAAATCCACAGATCCGTGAATAGTCAATTATTCTAATGTACAATATAAGAAAATATACACTAATTTGTATAATGCAGCCACATCAAACTAATTTATAACGCAGAAAGCATTTTTTTAATAGCTAATTCATAACGCAGAATAATGCATCCTGTAGTGAAATCAACTAACAGAAATCAAGTTTCAGTTTATGCTATATGTTGAGAAAGTTCTCAGCAAAATGTAAGACATCGGGTCAATCAACAATGATAGTGTTAAGCCTAATCTATTTTTATCATAATAACAAAATACAATTAAACAACAAACTAAATTAAGAAATCGAAAACACAAGCGACAAAATAAACAAATAAAGTGTATTCATTACATCAACATGATGTTAATCCAACAAATGAATTGTAAAATTGTTACAACACATAATTTTTAAACAGTCCCCAAAAAGAAAGGAAGGGGGGAAAAAACCCCAGGGCTGGCCGAAATCCGAAACAAGACTCCATTAAATCAGTGAAATCTTGCACATATACTTACACGCGCAGACGAAACACAACAAGAACGTAACACTTTGGAGAAAGAAAAGAGGGAGGGCCGAGAGAGAGGGGGCTAATAGGAAACTTCGTTCAAACAAGCATTCTAATTTCCAATCGTAATCACAGCCCTGGTGGGGAGGCAGAAGTCGTTAGGGGCTCTACTGTAACCAGACAAACTAGACAATTCTGTCCGCATCATTTTCGATGGGTGCCATTTACAGGCCATTACAGAACCGAGATAATTTTAGACGACAATACACCAATATATTAATGGATGTTTCACGGAACAAGGGGACACTGCACTGATGTACATTAGTGAACAAATGAGAATAACGTCGATTTTTACTGATGGTTAATTTACAGAAGTGTCGTTACCATTTCAAACAGTGCAATACTATAAAATCCCTTTTATTTGATATGAGATGATGATCCAGGATCCAATAAAAATTAAAGCAGCATTAACAGCATCATTTGGAGTTTTAATGGACCTCTATTTTGACTAGGGTTAAGCTTATGGTTAATAATGCTTACGAACTAAATAAAATTGTGAATAATAGAAGCTCAACACACACGCATTGTACAAGCATTTGTAATTTAAATAAGTCCATGGCATGGAAATATTATATTGGAGGAATTCATGCTAATGTGATATGCTGTTTTACCAGGAACAGTTCAAACAGAGAAAATAGAAAAATAATGTTTTTATAATTTATCATGTCTTTAGCTTCTTATCATAATATGCCTACTACAGTTCGTTTCAGCAGACGACCACTTTTCGATGATTCTATCCCGCTAAGGAGTGAGACTTGGAATGATGAGCGCATATCCGGAATTCTACGTCACTCTTTGCCCTTGATTTCATTAAATACTTCTGGTTGTTATCCCCTCCCCTCATGTGTATGCGACAGCTGTGTCGTTTCAGACTGTACTATTTTAACTCAACATTGCGTATTGAATAATTATATGGCAAGTTTAAGTGGCAAGAAAGTTTTCAGAGTGTAACGCTAGAATATTTTTCATATGATATCAATAAATGTGACCGAAATTATCTACCATTTTTAATCTCAAACTGACATTAAAAAATTCAATAACAAATAAAAAAAATTGTTTTAAGAGACAAAATCATTATTATTTTAAAAGAAAAACTAATGAAAAAATTTTAAGTACAGAAATCTTCTAATTTTTTTTATCCCCATTTAATCTTTAGACTCATTAAAGTAAATAAAAATTGCTCTAAAGTATTTTATTGTGAAATATCTCTTTTTTTCGACAATATTTAGAGTCATCCGAAATATTATCCGCATAATACGAGTTCATCTTATTGTTAAATATAAACATCCTTCATTTTTTCTCTCGCCTAACATTTTAACTAAATAAACGCATCTTTAAGCATGCGCAAATGACGCGGCGGGTTTTAGAATCCCAAAATTAACAGTATGTCTTTCTTTTCCATAAATATATAAAAATCTCTTAAATATTTTCTACATTTCAGAGAAATTTTATTTTACTTTCATTACCATTATGTCCCATACAAAATGGTTTACCTTTCATTACAACATCATATAATTCATCATTTTCCTAAACTACAGATTCTTCAAAACTAAATTTGAATTGTGTGAAACTCATTCTTTCAATGATAAATTTGAAGAAACTCGGATAATTATTTTATGTTAATAAATTAAAGGATACAAGATTAAAAGAAAGATAGAGTAGAATTATCATGTAATACACAGTCACATAATAAAAATAGCTATCCATACCATCTGTACATATAACTTAAATGATGCACTGTACAACAATGCATATGCATCTAATATCACATATCATATGTTAGAATTTTGTTGTTTATATTTCTATCTTCTGCTTGAAAATGCTGCATTATATTTGCAAGATGAAAAGATCTATTAAAAGAAAATATTCATAGATCCTGGGTTATTAATTAAATGTATGGATTGTGAAAATTCGAAGGCAATGGTATTCTTTTTAAGCATAAAGTTTTAAGCACACTAATACACATATTTATTAAGAAGCAAATTATTTATTAGATGACTTTTTATTATAAACAAATTAACTACATATATTACCTATTCAAAATAGGACAATATAATTTAACATTATCCGTTCTCATATAGTGTTCAAACATAAATGATTCTATAGAAAATAACAAAAACATTAAACAAATTCGAATACGAACTAAGTTTATAACTAAATTTATAAGAACTAGAATTTTATTACCAAGGAGATAAATTATTCCCAATAACAAAGAATTTTTTTTACGGTTACAGATAATAATAGTAGGATGTGGAGCAGATTTAAAATTTGAATATGTACCGGTCATTAAATATTCATAACGTGATTTTTATGATTGTCCCTAGTTTTTAATGCTAAATTATCTCTCTTATTTCTTACCCTTCTCACACACATACGCATATTCCTTTTTCAAAAGTCTCGAAAGAAAATTAATATAAATTCCAGAAGAAACCAGAAATAGGGTTACTTGTGGTGCTATTTATTAATCACATGTTTATGTTAAAGAATTTCATGATAAAATTTTGAAATGCTACATGAATCTCATAATATTCAATTAAGTCAAAAGAGACTGGAAAAATTAATAAAAAAATAAAAAGAAAACTACAAAAGAAAATTATGGCATAGTTCGTAAGCTACGAATTAAGCAAAGAATGATAAAAATATTGAAAAACTATAAAACTTTCACAATTTCCTTTCCACTTAGCATAATACAACCTAATTAAAAGTCGGAATACGGACACGTTTGTGATAGTGTATGACAAGAGAAGAGAAACGAGATCATAATTAAAATCAAGCTTGCAAATTCAGAATAAATGTAAGTAAAATAGACACTTGTGAGGGATTATGAACATATTGCGATTGAGGTACAACTAATTAATTCATATATAAATAAAGGAGAGAATTAGACTAGATGCAAACCTCCACGTTGAAAAGAGGTTCCGAAAGGCAGTTTAAAGAACTTCGCGACAGCTTCAACTATCAAATTCATTTTCAGTTAACTAAATAAAAAAATATCCTTTCGGCAAGCTGGAAAGAAAATGCAAATTCCTTTACATCTAAATTATCTGGCAACATAAATTGTTGATGTTAGAAACAATCAAAATGAGGGCTTGAAAACCACATTTTACCCCTAACTTCCAAGATAATAGTTATCGAAAAATTTTATAAACAAAAAGTATTCGCTTTAATGAGGGGCTGATTTAGTTATTCGGATTTGTTTTTCTGTCTTCAATATTAAGAAAGTTACAGCGAAATGAAAATTAACACCTCCCCCACCATTTCCATCCCCTTGAGCAAGATGAGCCATTTACAAACTCGTCCGAGATTTGTACATTTCTAATAACAAATTCCAAGCCAGTTAAAATCTAAACAAAACTACTCTAGTTATCTTCTTTACAAGATAATATGGGCAAAACGCTAAACGCATATTATATTATACATAAACTTTTGAACGAAAGGTGGTTTGGGTTTCTAGGGATCATGATCGTAAAAGAATTGAAGAAATTTTCCCAACGTCTTTTAAAGAGAGCCATTGCAATAGGTAGTCTTCCTATAGGAATCTACCCAAAAGTTTAGGTCAGAAGGACTGGTATCGAGGCATTTATTTAGTCAGAGTCATTGAATCAATACCAGTGCATCTGAAATTCTTCAAGGCTAGAAGCAGAAATTTAACTATTATGAAGAACTATTTTATATTTAACTATTATTAATTATTATGAAAGAAATATCTTTGGAACCTGATCTTTCAATAAAGAGCATGGTAAGTTTAATTGTCAATGATTATTCACGTATTTCAGTAACTATTAATGTTATGTTAATGGACTTATTCAGGAGATAATACTATTTTCTATTCTGGGACAACTTCAAATGATTGCTATGCCAGTGATGGGAAATCACTCCTGAATTCCAACTACTTTCTTCTTACCCACTTTAGAAAACATATTAAGTATAAACTAAGAAGCTACTTTTATGTGTTTTCTTTTAATTCTTGACGATTTCTAAGCATAAGAAAAACGCCAAGACGCCAACTGTAAAAACTCTTTACTCAAATTGTACAAACCAATTTACTAAAAAAACTCTTTAAAAAGCAATTGCTTTCTAAATTAAACTTGGGATGACACTTCCCAAATTCTTTGGGTTAGTAAATTTTGTGCTTTATACAATAGTTGGAAAATGAATTCTTTATTGAGGATGATAGATCTCACAAACTGGCTCATTCAGAGTTTTTATAACATGGAAGGAGAATTTTCTTTCCATTTATAAATGTGTGAAACTAATCCCCCCCCCCAAAAAAAAATCACCAAATAACTTCAACATTATATAAAGTGAGCTCTGGAAAAAGAAACGAAATTTTATAAATTTCATAAAAATTCGAACTAGCTTTAAAACACCTTACAAATTATAGGAATTTTCATATACTAAAATTTTAACGCTATTTTCAACAGATTTATTAAATAGAATGCAGCACTCCAATCATGATTTCTTCTTTTAATTCAAACATAATAATTTTGAGTTGTTAAAAACTGAATTTCTTTGAACTCATGTTCAACTTTAAAAAAATGGGGGAAGGCATATTTCTCATTTATCATTTTTGAAAAGATTTTGACCCTTGATAGTTAAATTATATCTTTTGATTTAATTCTATAAAAATAAAGAGATATCGAATTATTAAGAGTCTTCTCTTTTATACGAACGTATCTGAAGCATTGCTGTGAAATATGCCCCAGTTAATGTCGTCAATACAATGTAAAAAAAAAAAAAAAAAAAGAATTAAAAATAAATCATAACATTAAATATTACTATCCACAAACGACTACAATTTGATGAAATTATAATGTGAAATATAGCGCCGTTAATTCAACTCAGCTTATATTTAGTTCAAATAATTAAGCACTTGAATTACCAATACAATAATACTGAACATTTCTGCCATTTTATTTATTTTTTGTTTGTTTGTGCATTTTTTAATTATTGTTGTAAACTTATTCATTTGTGTAAAGCAACAATAATAAATCAATGTTGTACTAGAATCGACACGTTAATGTCCCCCTACAAAAATATTTATCGCTTAACAGATAAACCTCGTATTCGATTTCTATATTATTCAGTTCCTGATATTTTTATTCTTAAAACTAAACTGGAAAAACAGCAATTTTGTATCTTTAAAAAAAAGTCTGTTACAGAAGTTCGTTATCAAAACATAGATTAAATAACTTGGCAAAATTATAAATGAAGCAAGAAAAATTAGACAATCATACAATTTAAATGCCTTCTTCCAAAACAACGTGAAAGAATTTTGTATAATTTTATCAATCTACATCACTAGGAGAATTAATACATTAATTTATTACCATGTTAGTAAATATCGAACATTTGAAAGTTAATTTATTTGCCCAAGTTTCCATTTTATGATTTTCTTAAAGTTTGATGATATTTAAGAGCATATAAAAATAGTAATTTCCACTTATGAATGACGGATGAAAGTTAATTTATATATATTTTTATGATTCTGCTGGTCATTTTCAAATGACCTGTAGAATTGCACCAATGACACAATTAATTAATGTACCAATATTCAGTTTAAAAATAAATTGTGAAATAATTTTCCAGAATATTATATAAATATATATATATATATATATATATATATAATATCAGCGGAATATTATATATTTCCGCTTCAAATGCTTTTTTTAAAAAATAATTTAGAAAATGGAGTGAAAATACGGTTAATAACAAACAATGGTTCTTTAAGTGAAAACGGAATTTTTTTTTTTAATGAAAATCTTCATCGATTATATCAACATTTAAAGTATTCATTTTTTTTTTTTTTTGGCCAATCCTTGTTTTATAAAGTTTTAGTAATAATATTTAATTAATTTTCTTTTTGAGTTTTGTTTCATTGAATGCAACGAAGAAAATAACATATATTCAATAAATAGGATGTTTTTTTTTTGTTTTTTTTTTTTTGCGAAAATCATTAGTTACATTTTTTTATACAACGAATCTTTAAAATCTAAAGACAATTAAAACATACATAGGCGCATTTTAGAAATAAAATTAAAATTATTGAATGCAAAAAATATTAATTATTACAATAGATTCATAACAGAAATTATGCAATATATAATAACAAAAAGCCATCAACAATTATATATAGCTATAGCGATAAAAAAAATGCCAAATTGCACTAATTTAATAAAGATATATCACATATCCAACAGCACAACTGTATATATATCAAACAGCACAAATATATAGTTTCCAGATCAGCAGAATGTGAGAGGGGGCAAAACCTCAGGGGCCAGAGATAAGGTGAGGGAGGCATTATTAGGGAAGTGTTGGTGTTTAGCGACTCACATGCCACAGGGTGCGGCTAGGTTCTAGGTAGCCCTGAATGTTCCATCCTTCTAGAGTGCCCCTAAGAAATACCACTCTAACAAGATTAAACTAGGTAGATAAAACAATCAATTCCACCCAAGGTTTTCTACAATTTTTTGAAATGAACGCATCTTTCAGATCTAGAAGACTAAATAAACAGAATGTATTGGCGCGTATGGCAAATGCAATTAATAAATAATTTTAAACACAACATAATTACTTCTTAGCGATGTTCCTTTTATTCAATTCACGAATATCAATGGAATTATTTATGAGCAATGAATCATTCTAATGCATTTAAAAGCAATTGCAATGAAGATTAATTAATTAAAATGTAACTTTATATTACAATAATAATGATCCATGCATGCGCATTATAATTAACATGGCCATATTTTCCCCCTTAAAACAGGACATGCATTAACTTTTAGATAATAACCTATCATTAAAAAAAAGCATATATCTTTTAGTAGTATTAGTACTATATATAGTATTCATTAAATAAAGAAGGGAGGGGGGAAACCCCCAGAAAGAACATATAAAATATTTGGTCTGAAATTTTTTTGAAGAACAAATTTGCTGAAATATATTTGGTGCTGGTTTCAAATAGCACTGAAATCCTCGCCAAGATTTATTTTGGTAAGATCAAGATTTATTATATTAAGATCTAAATTTTGACTGTGACTTTTCGTTTCGTATTCATAAAAGGAATGACCTTTCTTAAGTACATTAACGCTGGACAGATCGAATGTATTCAATAACGAGACGAAATCTCTTACGATTCAAATTATATGAATAATTCTATTCACAAATTTCGATTGAAACATTCCTGCGTAACCATTCTGTTCATGCGCTGTGATGTATTTAGAAATAAGTGAATAAGCAAATATTTCTGTATCTTGGTAACGAATTTTTTTTTTTTTAAATCCTGTAGTTTTTATATATTTTTCGAAATTACCTAAAGTTGTTTTCTTTCTGAAAAGAACACATTTTAGTGTCCCTCAACTGCACTTGGGTACAACAGAATGGACAAGAAAGAACGAGACGTTAGGAATAATCAAGAGAAGACTGTAGATCTATAAAGACTTATCAATCAGCAAGCTGATAATGATTTCCAAAAATTAATTCATCCTCACATACTACTTTAATCGATAAAACTTTCAAGTCATGTTCTTCTCCCTTCAGAATTAATTTTGGGCTCTTCTAGAATTGTTTTAAAAAGACTCATTTTAAAAGATCTGCATCTGAAATAAAGTTAACATGATATAATATGTTTCAAATATAAATAATCAGACAAAAAATGAAAATCTAGGCCATTTTAAGATTTAAGAATAAATTTGTTCTAAAAACAACAAAATAAATATTATCATTAAGGACATCCGACATTTTCTAGCTATTCTCATTTAAGAAATGCCTCTCATTTGCATCTTAAGTAAAGATAATGTCTGAATAAAAGCAAGAAAAAGGCCACTTTCATGGAAATTGTTCAGAAAATTATAATAAGATCTACTTTTTTTACCAATGTCAATAAAAATTCTACCTTTTTTTGAAGAGAAATTTAAATACGAAAGAAACTGCCGCCTGTTGCCTTAAACAGAAAAATTTTGAAAACAATCTTAATCATCCTTTTCACTTAAAAACCATCTCCCGCCCAACAGTTACTGATAATCTTAATGCACTATTGCGCTTAAGTTCTTTTTCACTCTCTTGTCAACTGGCAGTTAAAATAAAAAAAATAAAATAAAACTGTGATACCAGTCGTTATCTGCTGTTCCATAACTGACAGTCCCATAAATTCAATTATATGCTATGGAGGTTTTGTTTTGTTTTTCTTTTCTTTTTATAAGGCGCGCGAGAGAGATAGGGACGTAGGGGGGAAAAAAACACATATCGGGGGATATCGAATTCCATTTATATTTTTTTCCCTCCTGTTTGGGTGGATTGCAATATGACCTTGGTTTTTGAACTCAATCAGCGCCATATTTGAGACGGCGTTGAGAGCGAGATTATTAAGACGCTTTTTTTCCCTCTTGACAGTTGAACAAAAACAGAAAAAACAAACTCCGGTTGCTCGGCCTCTCATTTTTGAGTACATTCACGAACGCAAGGAGGAGGATTCTTTTTTTGTTTATTTTAACGCTAAGACGGAAAAAGCAGGAACTTTTACCTGGGAAATAAGTTATGAAGTGTTGAGATTACTTTTTCATCTCGGAACAAAGAAGTTGCTTGTTCCAGGATGTAACCTAAAACAACGTTCCTTTTAAAACTAATTTTACCGCAGGATATTCAATATATTTCACCGAAATGTAACTTCGAATAGTGCAAATACAATCCAACCACACTGATTTTTTTTTAATCACCAGAAATACTTTAAATAATCTTAAAAATCTTTTTTAAAGTATATTTAAGCAATTTTGAAAAGTTGTCTAAAAATAATTACATAAATAAATATGTAAAATAAATAAATATGTAACGTTCCACCATATCAATGCCATAATATTAGCTTATCAATCAAATAATATAATTTTTATAACAGATTTTTTTAAACCGGTCTTTATTTCAAAAAAAGAAAAAGAAAAAAAGAATTGGCTTAGAATAAGCAAATATCGAGTTTTTGCTTATTCTCAATACAAAATAAAATAGGAGCACAAATCTAAAGATAAGCAAAAATATTTATTATTTAAAAATAAACTGCATTTCATGCTACATAATCTTTTTCAAACAAAAATGTCTAAAACACCTTTAAAAAAAAAAAAGTTTGCCATTAACTATGTGCCATAAAAATCTATAAATTTTATAAATTAATAAATTACGTCCATTTTTTAAAATTATGTATGCGTTAGTTTATATTGTGATTGAGCATACTTTAATGATCTCTGCACATTAAACACAGTTTCTTTTGCAATCATGTATAAATCCTTTGATAAATAATATCAAACTTCCTTTATCAAAAACATCCCACTGCTTATTGACAACGCGCCACTCGATGATATGCAGAATAAATTTAAAAGCATTTACACTCTGTGTATGATAAAAATCCGTTTTATTGATATTTAAAATCTTACTCTTATCTTACCGTCGAGTCGTTTCGCAATTTCGGTATTCATTCATTACTGACAGTTAATTAAAAGCGTTGCAATTTCGATTATCGCTTGCAGAGACACATGGACGGATTTCCGATCATAGAGACTATGTAACGTATTTGTTTAGAGTCGCTGCGCTGGGACGCAGGCGGGTTAATTAAAAAATAGGCTAGTTGAGAAATAAATAAATTTATAAAAATTGCAAATTCTAAGATTTATAAAATATTAGGATGATACCAACACTTTTTCAAGTATAATTGGTCAGATCCCTATCTGTTACATTATGCTATTAAAAGTATTTAATGACATTGTGTATCTACTTCAGAAATCTATACTTATATATAAAGCTCAATGTGTGTGTATGTGTGTTGGCGCTCTACAGAAAAGACCATTTGACCTACAGCTACCAAATTTGGTACAAGTATACCTTGGAGGCCCAGAATGTGTACCTGGGGTCCCTTTTTTTGAATATTTAATTAGAATTTTAATTATTAATTAAAAACTAACTTTCCCACCAAAAATATCTTTTCATTTTCCCCACCGCCAAATGAGTAAGAGTTGAGTTTTTTTCCCCAACAGTAATGAAGCTAGGCTAAAGATTTTTCGGCTGATTATTTCAAACGATTCTGTTTATTTTCTTAATGTTTGGTGCATTTAAAATTAAACATTGTTAATTAATCGATCTTTCAGATTCATTCTGAAGTACTTTTGAATTAAAATAAAACAGAATAAAGGATATTAAAAATTTCTAATCTGCATAGCGTTACCCCAACTGGCGTAGAAAAACTCACGCATTTGCGTTAAAGAAACTGGCGTTGAAAATTCACGCATGCGCATTGTGTTCTGATTGTTGACATGTCAACCATTATCAACGGATGATTTAAATTATTTTTAGATTAGTTGCTTGCTTTTGTAATTAAAGTGTATTTATGTTAGTTATATATTTTTTGTATATGCTTATAGTTTTAAGTCCATCGTTTTTAAAGTAGTTTTTTTAACCTGTTTTCAACCGATTATTTTAAACGATTCGTTTTATTTTCTTAGTATTTGATGCATTTAAAATTAAACATTGTTAATTAATCGATCTGGTCATGATGAATCTGAGAAAATTTTGTTGACAAATTCTTGAAATATTATATAAATTAAGAAAGATTAGTGCCCATAAAGTTTAAACGCTCAGTGACTGTTTTCAGTAATCATATTGCAAAAAAATACTATGTTTCAGTAAAAAATATTATTATATTAATTGCAGATTAATCCTTTCCACTTTAAATTAAAGTATAAATTCTACGGGAGCTAACAGAAAATTAGAGAGATACAAATTACGTTATGACTGAAGGCGTTTATAATATTATGAGTGAATTATATGACTATCAAAATTTGAAGTTTTAAAATATTTTGATGAAGAAGCTATTAAAGTATGAAATGCATAAAATATTTAATTATTAAAATTTTAACGAACATTAAGATTGGCGAACCGGCTGGTCACAAAAGGCGGCTAGTATTGAATAAAACGTTGGTTCCGTACAGTCATTAGTCATAAAAAAAATATGAATAATAAATTAAAAAAAACACATGCATTTCCATAAAGTTACTAAAATAAGAATTTTAAAATGTTCAATCCATAAATATATGTTTAAAATGTTCTGAAATGAGAAATCAAATGAGATAAAAACTTTTTTTTAATGATAAAGCTCATAATGTGCACTGCCAAGAGCCACAGACAATCTAGTAAATTCTATGCATTCGTACTGTAATGCATAGAAATCTTGCAATTAATATAGCAATTTGGTTTATAAATACTTACACGCTAAACGACTCTTCATACTCTTATACTTCCATTTTTTTAAAGATTTTTAAAAATATTTAGTTATTCAATCGGCATATGAACATTATATTTTTAAAATCAATTTTATTTCCCCCAAAAGTGAAATAAAAACGAACTGCCGGCACAATAATATCTTAATTTGCAAACTTGGAATGTGACCAGAATTTTTATAAAAATGAACTTACTTGCATATGCTACATAAAAAATTGACAGCAGCACTGTCGTAGCAAACGATAAGCGCTTTATCCTCATTGCAAATTCTTATAAATTATCCATTAACAGCACAAAATCTGAAAAAGAAGGGAGGAAAATTAGAAAACAAATACTTAAAGACAAAAATACCTTCAAAAATTCAATTATTTGATTTTAAATGGATAATTCAAATTCACACACAAAAAAAAATTGAAAAATATGGTTTAGATCTAGTTTTTCTCTCTAGTGAATTAAAAAAAAAATTAAGGTAAAAATTTGCAATAAAATAGGAAAATCATTTTTGAGCTTTCTCTGTCCATGAAAGTTTTTTGAGCAATAATAACAATAATTTGTTAATTTTATTTTATTAATGTTAACCATACATACGAAAAACATGAATTTTAAAAAGAAAATAATCAAGGCAGCTCAGTTTAAAAAATACTGAAGAAACAAGAATCGCTTACCTCCCAAAACATGCAAAAAATAACTTCTTCTATAACTGTTTATTATACAAACACTGCTTTTACACCAAAAGAACACAAGACAGCTGTGCTACACTTTTGCAAAGAAAAAAGATCCAAAGTATTCTTTACGTTGAAAGGTAAAGGGTGAAAAAAGGGTTGTTAAAAAGAAAAGAAAAAAAAAAAATCACCCCCTTCCTTTCCTTTGGTTAAGACGGAAAGATGAAAGCATACTTTTCAACCCAAGTACAGTCACTTTCGCGCTATTCGCGGTAACAATCAAGAAAGGGGAGGATAAAGCGAACATTCTCAGAACAATAGATCTGACAGAGCACGACTGTCGCAATGATATACTTAAGCTGTGCAAAATCTTTTTTTTATTTTGAAGTGGGGTGGGGGGTTACTAAGTAGCTTATAAATCCCTCAAATCTTTCTTTCTTTCTTTATCCTATCTTGTTTTTCTAAATTGTACCATAGAAAATCTAGAAAAAATGGGATTGGGGACGTTTTATTAGTGATGATCTAGACTGAATGATACAAAAATTCCGAAGGCCGTAACTAATTTGATATGTAACGCTTTACAAATTAATTTGTCTATAACCAATCATATAGCAAATAATTTTGCGCCTCAAAATATTTTACCCGTTCAAGTTAATTTTTTAGGTATAAAATTTTCAATATTAATGAGATTAATGGATCAATGATACTTGGCAAAATGGAATACAACTCAATCCCGGATCTTGATTCTAACCAGAGCAAAGAAGCAAATCACAAAAAATGATAAGCAAATTAAACTAAGCAGTTGTAATAAAAATATTTGATATCTTGATAATAAATTTATAACTATCCCTAACTTCATGAAATTTTCATTGTTTGCGTTTATGCTTTATTACTAATGCAATCAATCTTTGATTTGTCTTTCTGCATTGATTTTAAAATTCCATATGTAGATTCCTATTATAAATGGGCATGAACTTGAGTTTTCTGAGATGCATTAGTATTAAACAATGAATGGCGGATTCAGGCATTTCGTGGCTTTTAGGCAGTGAGCATCAAGGCCCAATTTTTAATAAGCTGATCAATTTGGTTTCACATTAACTTTATTAAAATGTTAATGATTATTTTAGGCTAAACTTTTTGTAATTTCATGAAAATGTATGTATTTTTACTTATTAATTTACAATGGCTCATGAATGCGATGTTTCTAGCTTTGAACACATTTATATTTAAGCAGATATTTCGTGTTTATAAATGCTAAAATAAGTAAGTGAGTATAAATGGAACAGAACCTTGATCAATTATACTTAACAGAATTAATATCATTCTAAAGTTCAAAGAATTTGTATATTTTATAAATGCATGTAGAGGGACGAGACAATTTATAACTTCATTATGAGGTAAATGAAAATAATAAAAGAGTTTTAGGAACAGTTATTTAATTATTTTCTAAGTTCCACATCTCTACAAGACAAAACAAACACGAACACGAAAAATACACTCTCAAAATACAATCGAATAATGATCCCCAAGGAGGATCATGGGGAATAAACCTTGATGTCAATAAGGTAACGCCATCTGTTGCATCAAAAGAGAAGGTAGTAGAGTTATGTATAGTTATTTATTTGGCAATTGATATATTTTTTAAATAATTTACCTACGGGTCCCCTTAGCTCAGCAGCATTAAGCAGCTGCCTAGTCAGAAATCCGAAACTGTTGTTGTGATCTCTAGAAATATTTTTAAAAGTTTTCTAGTGTCTCCATAATTAAACCTTGATCAAAACTCTTTTTATTCAAATCAACCTTCTCAACATTAACCAATTCTTTGTTAATTAAATAAAAAAACAAAATTGCAATTTAAATTCCACATAGGTCTGATAAAAAGCTGTAAGACCATGAGATCAAATGCGATGCCAAAGGAGATATAAAGAGTCAAAATTCAAATTAAATTGAAATAAACGAATATATTTCGGATATTAAAATAATTAAGACAGTTCACATGGTATTAAAAATATATTACAAAAGATTTACGATATTACAACTAAACACTGTAATAAAAAATATCCCTAAATTTACAGATTAATAAATACTGATTAAAATTTTTAGGACTTTTGATACACGAATAGCAAGTGATCAAATTTTTTAACACCAAAACTTCTGCAATGCTATCTAATATTGAGCCTTTTATAAGTTACTAAATCAAGAGTCGGCAGCAATTAATAATAACCAACAAAGCTAAAAACATTCAAATAATGTTTAATCCTCCAAGTATTAATGTGGCAATTTCTGCGGGTTGAAAATCAATCTATTATCTGCAGCATTCCACGCTTTTCACCATCTAATACATTAATCTTTCAGTATTTAGAGCGTTTAATTGTATTATTCTGTTAATCTTTCAATTTAAAAGTATTTGAATTCTTTGCTAAATTTTGCATCTAAATAGTAATTTTTAAAAATCCATACTTACAAGGTTAAAAAAGAAATAAAAAAAAATATATTGAAATAATAATAGACCGATATTGAAACAAATGCAAAACTGGATTCGAAGGACATTTTTTTTTAATTAAATACAATTTCACATGCATGAAGCAAAAGAAAATCTTACAGTTGAAACTGTTTGAAAGACTATATAAAATATTTCAAATAGATAACATTATACTTTTAAAAGAAACACTTCAGTCTGACGCCAAGATGTCTGGTGCGCATAACTTGCAACCTGTACCCTGCAGAACTTTTCACAAATGCCATGACAGCGCCAAAAAGGTGCCACGTCGACTGACCATTATGTGTGTTCGCGAAATCCATGTGGTTTCAAACAAGTCATTTTGTAAGTAACACTATCATAGCAATTAGGAATGGTAAAATGTTACTTAGTACCTACAAAATATCCCACTAATTCGATTAAGGCGAGGAACATAAATATATATTGAATAAACTGTTGTTAGTTTTCACAAATATTAAAATATTTTTTCAAGGAATTAAAATGTATCTGAATGTAATCCATGGGAATGTTTAATCTCTAATTGATTTAATACAATAAATTTTCAGCGCTCTTCAACATGTTCAAAAAACTCATTTCCAAAGACTCAAAAACTATTTTTAAAAAAACTTTTTTTTTTACATAGCATTATTACGATGTTAGCTACTCCATGAAAAATTAAAAAGTTAAAACTAAAATTAGTTTAATAGAGAGAGAGAGAGAGTACAAGTTATTTTATAAAAATTAAAATTTCAATACTTAGCAAGCAATTTTCCATGTACATTGTCAAATAGGCCGTATTTTATTAAATTCGATAAAATGTAGCAACTCTTAAAAATAAAAAAGCGAACAAACTGTGGTTTGCCACTGTTAGTACCATAAAACTTGAATAATCTAAAAACTAACAAATAAATAACAGATTGAACACTTAACGAGAAGGCTACAGTATTTCAAATCTCCAGTATTATTAAATTTAAAAATGGCTTAAATTTGTTAAACACTAAAATAAAATGAAATATACAGCACTGAGTTTTATATTTCAATTAAAAAAATGGCTTTATATGTTGAGGAATAAAATTGCCAATCTTTAAATTGAGACACATCATGCGCACGTGATACGCATAAATTACGTCAATTTGATTTTAGAATTTATTGAATATTTCATAATGTGAATGCAACAAGGCGCCACAGCTCAAGTGTAAGGCAACATATGCAGTTAGATGTCAGACTGTAAGCGAAGTTATTTTTTATCATGAGAATAAATCGAATTCATTCAGCAAAAAATATCGATTCCAATCTAAAATTTCCATCTTAACATTCAGATTCGTTTGAAATCACTGGGAAAATGCCAACAATCAGAAAGATACAACAATGTCATATTATATTAAACTGTCGCCGGTCAAAGACCGCACAGCAAAATTACGCGAAACTTTGATGCAACGATTAGAACCACCAAATTCATACATCTTCCTGTGACGCATACAATTTTGAGCATATATTTAACCATTTATAGGACATAATTCCGGGGCATTGACAAACACAATTTTTTAGAGTTATATCATAATAAACTGATGATGCAAATACTAAAACATCAAAAGTTCATTGATTTGACTTCTTTAATTTATGAAATAAGGGGTGGTAAATATACTTACCAGAGATCGTTCAAAATGGTAAGCATATTTACCACAGAGCATTAAGGACAAAAAATATCATCGAATGTTCATTGGTAAGCATATTTACCAATGAATTGTAGGTAATTTAAAACAACTTTCTACAGTTTTTTTAGTTAGAAATCATAGAATTTAAATTCAGTAATGTCTTACAATAACGTTTGAAGCTCATTTTGCATTCATTAGGCAGGCTCATTTTGTATTTATTATGCAGCGGAATACTACATTGCATAAAAATAAAATTGTTGCAATCTGATGCAGTTTTATTAATAATATCTTAGCCACATTTTTCCTTAAAAAATAAATTAAAATTTGGTAAATAATAGTATTTAAATAACCAATACATCAAAATTGAAGCCAAAATATGCATAAAATCATTAGAAGGAAGATTCTGAATTTTAAGAAATTCCAACTGCATCAACAGTTTTTGTTCCTTTTTAAAACTGAATGTTGAATTTAAATTAAATAAACTCAATAACAAATAATGATAATTAAATATAAGAATATTTTAGACATAAGGAGCACAACACAGTAGTGTTTCATGTCTGAAAACTTTTTCAGGAGTAAAAATTTGATGACAAGGGCTGGAACTTACTGTCGCTACGAAAATCCTTACATCGTGATCGGGCAGTGGTAAGCATATTTACCATTTTTGAATTTAAATGATATTTAACTATAGACATAATGTATTGCAGAGCTATTAAGGTAGCTCAATTGAATTTTAAGCATCTGATTACCCCGTTCATCATTTTAGAATACTTATTTGAGCCTTCATAAAAAAAAATCTTTTACAGGTGGTAAGAATATATACCTAACTATAATGGGTTAAGTAACATATACAAGTGCTTTGTATCAACAAAATGTTTTTAAAACATGAACCTATGGAATAGCGAAGATGTGATGTAGCAACACAAAATTCCAAATATAAATCCCCCCCCCCCCTTCCCTCAAAAAAAAAAAAATAAATACAAAAAAATGCAAATCCGTGAACGCCAAGATTCGCCAAAGCCTCAGCACGGGCGCAGCAACTTCTCGTCTTTTAACTTGTTGAATTCCAAAGACGTCGAACGCGAACCCCATGATTTAAAAAGTGCAACGGCGTGGAATAAAAGACTCGACCCCTATACTTTTGGAAAGTTGACAGTTTCTCCTGCTCCCCCCTCCCTCCCCCCTTACATTTTTCTTTTTGAATTCGAAGCTTCCTTTATGCGTCGGGAAGCCTTTTTCACCAAACACTGCAGCAAACTTTCAACCCCCCTCCATCCCTCGACCAACAAATACCATCTGCAAGACGTTCAAAACATGCCATTAGATAAATGAAATATAGTTCCAAGGCTAAAGCTGGTTTTAAGGATCCATTGTGGAGAGATATAGAGAAGCATAATTTGCGCAAAGGAGTTCTCCAGCAGTAGCTATATTTGGAACGAACGCGCAATAATATTCGAGGATGCTTCAATAGAAAGATTATGAGGTGCATAACATTCCTATGGTTTGTGAACGAAATGAAGAATAGGAAAGGGGAGGGAAGGAGAAAATAGAATGAGGTTCCAAAATAATTCGTAAAAAAAAGAAAGAAAGAAAGAATTCGTGACTAAATTTATCTCTCGTCTGATCAAAGACGATAAAAGCTAGTGTAATTCCATTTGAAATGGAAAAGGAAAATTGGCCAGAAGGGGTACAAAAATAATTTCGCTGAAAAGAAATACAGGTAAAAGAAAATAAATAAATAATAATACCAAAAAAAAAAAACACCACCTGTAGGAAAAAGAAAGAAAGAAAAAAAAACATCGGATTCGTTTCTAAGCAATTCAACTATTGTTTGTCAATGGATTCTAAAACTCTCCGCGATTTGGGTTTAATTCGGCAATAAGGGTGAGAGGAAAGGAGGAGATGTTTACATTTAACAATAAAGTCATTTCCGGATATGGTGCACATTCTTCAGTGTGTCACCCCTTAGTGAGATAGAACCGTTGAAAAGTGGTCGCCGCAGAATATTGAATAACAATTACTGATATCAAGAAGAATGCCCAGAAAAATAAGTCATTACTAATCCCACTTCACTAACGTTTTTGTGTGACCTTTGTTCTTAATTATCTATTATTCCAGTTTTGATACTTTTAAAAAGAGGTACAAAGATTTATTGCTTCCAATTAAAAATTAAAAATGACAGTTCATTAAAATGAGCTGCTAAATAAACCTGGAATATTTATCCATAAACTGAAAATGAAATCTTCAAAGCTCATTCTAATATTTTACACCTCTATATTAATTCACGGCGCCTCATTCGGAAAAGACAATCATAAGTAGAACCTTATAAGTTAATATCTTCTTTTAAGGGATCAAAGAAAATATGAATGAATGCCGGATATTATTCTTCGAAATTAAGAAATAAATTATTAATATAGGATAAGATTATTCATTTTGTGTTATGAAAACAAATTTATATATAAATATAATTCTACCTTGCATATATTATGCAACAAATAT
Organism: Argiope bruennichi; assembly: GCF_947563725.1. Classification (NCBI taxonomy): domain Eukaryota; kingdom Metazoa; phylum Arthropoda; class Arachnida; order Araneae; family Araneidae; genus Argiope; species Argiope bruennichi. The sequence goes on from NC_079154.1 coordinate 68,938,850, forward strand.
TTTTAAAAGGAGAAAAAAAAAAAAACCGTATATAAATGAACACAGCTTCAATCTTTTTATAAATACAAATGTACTTAAAAAATGTGTATAATAATAATAAAAAAAAATCAATCACACAATTGTGTTTTACCCCAACATTCGCAACTAAATATTTGATAGTAAAATAAGTTACAATAATAATCAGAGTCGAATTTTCTACTAAGCAGCTATTTAGGACGTCGATTCGAGATAAGCCACAGACAGTTCGATTAAAAAATATTAGCTTAGAAGCCAAATAAATAGATTTGTAATAAAGAATACAAATTCCATGATTCTACTAATTATAAAATGGGAGGGAAGTAGGTTACATTAGATTTCGGATAAATCGCAGATTTATTCTGCAAATTGTCAGGCTAAGTTATTTTAAATGTCATAAATTCTGTTGATTGCATGTAGAAACTTTTCTTATGGAGGCAATTCCATAAATCATCGTACAATTAAAAATGTAGACATCAGGGGTCATCTAATTTCCAAATTTCGCGATATTGTAACTTTACTTTTTTATTCATCTAGTAAACTACACAATTTTCTTCTTTAGCTTTCAACAATCGAAGAAAATCACGTGATTACATATTTGATGAAAACTATAGGATAACAATGTCATGCTATTGTTGAAAATGAGCAAAATAGTCACAAAATCAGGAAAATTTTGCAAGATATTTAAATTTCTATTATTAAAAAAGATAATTTTTTAAATTTTGAAACGATGAAAAATATATTTTTATGCAACTATGTTTTCATAAATTATCGCAGAAAAACGCCAAAATGCTGCTTAATTTTTAATTAATTAAAAAATTTTAAAAACCACTCCGAGTTGCATATTGCCACCCTCCAAAATATATATGTGCGAAAATATATAGCTGTAGGTAAAGCGGTTTGATGTGTACAGCACTAACACACATACAGAAAGAGAGAGATAGTGAGAAATTCGTGTTTATTATTAGTACAGATCATAAAAAGAAACAAACGCATACATGGTTCCCCCCCCCCTTCAGTAAAAAAAATTTTTAAAAAAATCAGGCGATGAATTCTTTCAATAAGATCGTATATTTTTCCTCACAATTATTATAGATAAGATTTCGATTTTCAGCAAATATTAATATTTATTTGTTTAGATCCATGGTCAGGCAAAAATAAAAAATAAAAAAGTAATCAGAAGGCAGGAAAAAGTAACCGTGGGAAAACATTCAGAACTTATGTAGCAGCAGATGTGAAATTAGCAGAGACAGTTCTTATTTAAGGCGAATGTAGACACAAGCATGGGAAAAGAAAAACCCAGGGAAATCAGAAGTTTAAATACAAGTGAGCAGAAAATTAATTTAAGAACATAAATAAATTGAAATACTACATATATTTTCATAAAATTACAAAAAAAGGTGAAATAAATCATTAACATGTTGATAAAATAAAAAAAATTTTGATAAAAGATAATGCCTCATAATGTGTGCTGCTTAGAATTAAGAAAATATTTAAATTCAAAAATTGATAAAAATTTAAATTAGAATGATAACTGTGGAAAAATGAACATTTTAAAGTTAATATATTTATTTAAAAAACATGCCAACACAAATAACAATAAATAAATGAATTTTGTTCCATTATAACAAAACTTGTAAAATATAAAAGAATAGAATTAATTTTTTATCACTTATCTAAATATAACACAAGTTCGGAACAAAACAGAATGCATTTCATAAAATATTGAATTGTGTCTAACACAAAATACCAAGAAGTAAAATACAAATGATAAATTTAACAATAAAATAAATATTTTTTTAAAAAATGTTTTTGAAATATTAACAATATTGTCGAATTATAACATGGAAAAAATTATTCAATCTCAATTATGATAAAATTCGATTCCGAAAAAAAAAAAAAAAACCGCTAAAAGAAGCATTTCTGCGGAAATGTATCATGCCTGCATAACAATTTACATAGAAAAAGAACTCTAATTACACACTATCAATACAATAACAAAGCAGCAAAACTAATTGATCATTACTTTAGAAAACAGTCTATTTACAATCAAATTCATAATAATACATAAAGCATATTAAATTTAAAATCATGCTAAATAAACTTTTCTTAAAATATTACTGCATAAAAAACAATCTTTAACTTTATCCGTATCAATAACATCCCAGCAGATTAGAAATCAAATTTTGCTTCCTAGTAACGGACTTTTTATAACTGTATAAACGATTTCTGAACAATTTCAAATTGAGTCTAATGCTAATATGTATAATAATTACTTACAATTTGATTATTAGTAATAAACAACCTAATTTAAGCGAGAAATCCTCTCGGCGAAGTCACAAGTCGTATAGTCACCTGCGTCTACAATTACACAAAATCATCTGTTTCTTGCCATGATGTCTTTTTTTTTTTTTTTTTTCCCACTTGAAGAAATTCCAGGTGTGTGTGTGTGTATGTCTTTTTCATTGTCCCATCCTCTTGTATTCTTTCGCGGAAAGCGGGGTGGAAGGTGGTTCCCTTATCAGGGCATTTGCTTCAACACTTGCTATGGGGAGTCCCATGAAAATCACAAAAGGACATAACTCGCCCTCAAAAGTAAAAGCTGTCACTATTTTCTCTTCAAAGGAAAAACTAAGGACCCTTTTAGCAAAAGGGGACAATTCTTCCCATGACCAAGGAAACCATTGTTTGGTCCTGACGTATTCCCAGGGCTGTCGAAACTTTAAGGGCGAACAGGACTGTGTCACAATGAGAGCGGAAAAGAATTTTCAGAAGTTGGGTGGCGATTTTTCCTACGTCTTCAGCAAGACATCGAATTTACACCCATTAGTAGTAAAACGTCTCTTTGTCAATGAAAGCTCAAGAATATTTTTACAAAGCAGATTACGAGGTAAAAAAGTAATTACCTTTAGAATTTCTTCAAACTGCATTGACCACATAAATAGTGATTGGATATAGTTAAATGTCTCTGAAGTCAACAAGTTATAATGAATTTTTGGAAAGAAAATTTCAGACAAAGACCGAATTTTCTGACCGGCAATAAAACAAGAAAATAAGCAAAAGCAAGTATTGCTTCTATTACCACAATTTATCAACTGAATATATTTGATAGAAAAAAAATGCATATCTCATTTCTTTCAATACAAATAATGAAACAGAGCATTTTTTTAATGATCAATTTTGTTTCAAGGGAAAGATAAGACTTTAACATTTTATTTTATATTTCACCATATTCTTAACATTCTTTTTTTGATGTGGAAAAAAATGAGCAACTAATTGAGCCTGTTTAGATCCGAAATGTTCTTGGCATTTTGCCATGAGAAGAAGCATAACGAAACGCTATAATTACCTTGATTTGTTGATAAAAATCAAGAGTACCATTGACCGCTGGCGCATGTTTTACTATACGTAACAACCTCATTAATTTCTTTATCGTAGTGTTTACGTGCATTTATTTGCGTAGTGTGTTTCCTCTTGAAAACAGCGAAAAATAGGAGCAAAATTTCTTTACTGCTTCTAATAATCTAGAGCTTTTGGAGAATTAAAAAAAAATTATAAGAAACCGACCTGTAATGCTAAATAATTGGAAATTAGGTTCTAACAAGAGGAGATTAAAAATATTTCTACGGTTAATTTTTGCAAGAAAAAATAATTTTTTAATCTTAATTAAAATTAATTAAAAATAAGTAGTATTTTAACTTAAAAACCATTAAAAATAGCTTTCAAGTCCAAAATTTAATAATTTTTATTAACTAATTACTAAATTACTGGAAATTAATTTAAAAGGACTCAATATAAGTTATACTGAAATTATCATTACACAGTGGGACAACAGATAATGCAAGAGTAACTAAGGAATTTCGTATTCTTCATCATAAATTGTGGAGAGAAAAAAAAATCCAGTCCGCTCCATAACAAAATATTTTAGTGGGAATCGAAAGAGCTCTTCAACCCTAGTAATAGCTCTTAAGCAATGCCATTTCTCTCTCAACTTCCAAAACTAGACTTTTTTAAATCGATTTTACGAGTAATTCAAACTCTACATCAACAGCTTTAGAGTTACAAATATTACGCCAAATGAATATAACAAAACATTTAACAGAGGACCAGCTGATCTTCAAGAAAGGTGTTTTCGGTAAAGGCATATAAAACAATTCAAAATTTAAATTTAAAAGTAACTTAAGATGAAGTAAAAATAATTTTGAAAACTAATGCTATCCAAATACTCTAATGTGAAGTTTTCCAGTACTAATTGGATAACAAAGTTATCTAGTAACACTCTAATGCAAAGTTACTTAGTTCAAGTACACGGCCCTAATAAATCTGACGAAGAAAAACATAAAATTGTCCGTGAAATTCTTTGGGGGGGGGGGGACAGACTTCCAAGTCTCCGAAGCAGTCAAGCCCAAAAACAACTGCCAACCTGGCCTATTTTATATTCTGACTTCACTTCCAATGCTGTCATTAAATTTAGATCAATATAGTACTAGAATTTTTTTTAGTAGCATTTTCAAAAAATATTGAGAGTATGCATTTGGAGTTGATTTCCTATTGCATACATGCATCGAATTATTTGTATCAAAACTAAATTTGAAAAACTAATGCTGTCCAAATACTCTAATATAAAGTTACCCGATACTAACTGAATAACAAAGTTATCCGGTAATACTCTAATGCAATGTTACTTAGTTCAAATACTCGGCTCTTTACATCTTATGAAGAAAAACATAAAATTGTCCGTGAAATTCTGGTAAAAAAAAAAAAAAAAAAGAGAGAGAGAGAGAGAGAGAGAGAGACTTCCGAGTCTCCGAAGTAGTCAAATCCGAAAACAACTGCCTACCTCGCCTATTTGAAATTCTGACTTTGCTTTTAATGCTGTGGCAAACATTCCATCACCTTTCTTACTTGGTAAGACATCACATGCTCAAATTTTTGTATTTTTAAAAGTCTATCAAATTTCATACACTCATTTAAAATTGTTTGTTTTTAAGTACTCTTGTACACTATCCTTTTTATTATTATTATTATTGTATATTGATATGATTTAAACCCTAGTTTGGCGCAGCATAGTCAAAACCATGGCTCTTGCGCCAGAAAAATCCAAATCTAATGCTGTCATTAAATTTAGATCAATGCAGCACTAGAATTTTTTCTGTAGCATTTTCAAAAAGTATTGGACGTATGTATTTGGAGTCGATTTTCTATCGCATACCAGTGTCGAATTATTGCCTTTAATAATCACTGGTTGTCAATAAAGCTGATAAAATAATTATAATGACTATACATTCATGGTAAACTTGAAAAATTTTAGCCAATATCTGGCTGCATTGCACCGCACCAGACAAAACTAACGCGTCCTCTAAAAAAAGGAAGGGAAAGGGGGTGGGGGATCTCCTTCCAAGCACTGTAATTTTAAGAATTTCCTCTTCCAATGAGGTAAAGAAACCGCAAAATTTATCGACTGAAAAGAAGAAAAAAATATATCCTCAAATTATTCATTTCCCCCACTCCCAAAAAAAAACTTTTTTCAAAGAAGTAAATTTTTTTGTAAGTAGGGGGAGGACGAAAGATGAAGACGAATCCAATAAATAACACAAGGGGGAAAAAAAAACTCGACTGTTGTGGAAAGAAGGAATGTTCAACAGAGGGAACAGGTCTATTGAGTCACGGCTAGCTGTGTCTGTGTATTGCGTGCGAGCTCCCTCACTGAAACCGGATCTCTACAATACCGCCAGCACCCATCTGTCTCATTTTTTTCTCATTTAGCAAGAAGCTGGCCACTCCTATGATATAATCCACGGCCCTATTCCTCTTATTATTATTTTATTTTATTTTTAATCTTTCGTACTTATCTCTTTTTCTTCTAAAAACACCTGGTATTTGGTTGATGGCTATATTCGCCAGTGTTGAGAGGGGAAATGCGACGGAATAATATTTCACGTTCGAAAAAATTGGAAGCGCTTTTTCTCTTTCGGGTTGTCTAAATAAGAGATGAAGGACCACGTTCTTGAAAAATGACTCGGAATATTTGCGCTGACTGAAATCAAACACGTGCAAGGATCGGAAACTTTCATCGGGTTTCGGTGGGTCAGATAATTATACCGATGCTTATACTATGATAGTTTTTTTTAATTTTAGATTCAGCCTTCGATTATTTTTTTAAACAAGACAAAATAATGAAAGTATAGGTATTTAAAAGTGTTCAAGATTATCATATAATGTGAGTGCTTAAAGTATCATGTGCGTGCTAAATGCTATTGATTTAAAGCAATGACTTTTAGCATCACAATATTTATATCATAAGGTACCAATTTATGTAGAAAAATATAGAACAAATTTATTATTTTTGCCACCAGGTGTGAAAATGATGCTGCAAACTGAATTTGGGCAATAAAAACACGCACAGAAACGGTTTTATTTTAAAGACTAATGTTTGGTGCACAATTTCGCACAAAATATTTTTTAACAGTTACGTTTATTTATTTATTTATTTTTTTGCAAAACAAAAATTGTTGAATAAGAATTATATTATTTCCCACCCAACCCATCTATCTTAATCCTTGTTGTTTTTGGTTGCGAAATTATTTAATTCCTTAATCTTATCTAGATACCTTGTGTCAACTTATTGCTTCTCAAATTTATAATCTAACATTAAATCATTCGAAGATGCCATAATTCGGGACACTCAAAATCTACACTTATTTCAAACGTTTCAAGTATTCTATGGATTCTTAATCGAATCAATAAGACAGCACATGAGCCAATGTGGACAGCACATATGGTGTTATCTAATTAGACAATAAAGAAAATAAAATCGTTAAAGGAGTAAAATCGACTTGCAACAGGGTTAGTTTAACGGTGTTAAGTAGTCGTACAATACTACAAATAAAACAGATCGATAGAGGTGTTTCATGTGAGTCCAATTTCAGAACAACCATCGTAGAATAAGTTTAAATAAAACACATTTTATAAAGTAAATCGAGAAATAAATAAAATTATTAAGAAAAAGGTCTATATTACCACCAACAAGTGAACGGCAAATTCAGCACAATATTAAAAAAATGAATTAAAACAGCTTATAATTTGTTTATGGATTAAAATGCGCATTAAATTTTAGGAAATTGCGATTTTATCTTAGTTTTTACACCAATTTTAATGCCCAAAATTAGTATTTCAGTCTTAGGTGACGAAAACGAGCACTATCCATCTCTTTTATAAATCGATTCCCCCATTATTTAAATAGAATGTATATGAAATGATACGATGGAACCTCATTGAATGAGAATAATTCATTCACGAATTTTAATCGTTAAGTGAAACAATTTTTCTTATAAAATTAAACAATGCGTTAAATTCGGGGCAAAAATACTCAAACAAATTTGTAATAATAAATTATTATTTATAATGTATGCTTTTTTATACAAGAAAATTACCTGAAGCCGTTTGTCTTCGGCTACGTTTGATATTTGATGAAAATGAGACACCATTATCGTTATATGAATTTGTAGCGCTCATAGTTACTCCTTAATCAGGATGATGCTTCTCAATATAAGATACAATAACTTCCCATGCTCTTTCCATCTCCCTTATTTCAATGAAAGCCTGTTACTCTGTTGCGCTTTTTATTTGTTCCACTTCTAAGCAAATCTCCACAGTAACTTATTGCTACGGCACAGAATGCAGCTCCATAATCTCTTCGGTAATTCTGCCTATGTTCTTCCATTAATTTATGAATATAGTAGCTATCCACCTCTAGCTCCATAATCTTACTTAAGAGACAAATTCTCGTCGATTAAGGCTCCACGGGCACATACTAAAATTCTTTGGAGTCGCATTCTACAACGCTGTCAGCCCAAAATTTCTACCATACAGAAATAAGGGTTTTCTTCAAACAAGCATTAAACACAAATTGATACAAACAAATCCTGCAAGTAGCATCCGGCGAAACATTACTTTATCTCACTTACATTAATACTACACACTTTTTTATTGTTTGACAACGGATTATAAAACCCTCCGCGCTTTTGCGCATGCGTTAGGATGGGTTTAATTTGTCAAAATAGGGATGAGAGGGAAGAAGGGGGAGATGTTGGCATTTAACAATAAAATAAAATCGGATTATTCGCGGACTGAATTAAAATAATACTGTCAAAAACGACACGATACTCACATATACGTGAACAAAAAAGTATCTAATAGAGCGAAAATCAAGGTCAAAGAATGAAGCAGAATTCCGGAAATGCACTCATCCTTTCGCGTCTCTCCCCTTGGTGAGATAGAATCGTCGAAAAGTGATCGTCTCAGAATATTGAAACGAACAGTACATCTTATTTTGCTTGCTATGCGAGAATCGTTCGTTAAGCGAGGTCTGGCTGTACTTGCTTTTTAATTCAGCTCTAAATGCATGTATTTTTATCATAATCATCTTAGAATTTATTTCACTCGCTTCTATTTTTTATTATGTTATGCCTAGTAATAACCAATCTTTTCAAGTTAATAATAATATGATTAAGATTTGTCTGATATAATTAAGAAACTATCAGACAGAATTTCTTTCTGAAATAAATAAAAATAAAAAAAAAGAGTGCCCCCCCCCCTCTAATTTCTCGCATATTTAGACAATCTGGTACCTTCTTTTCTGATTTCTTATCCTCTTCTGCATCTTTTGAACATGACAAAAGATGCAGAAGTCCTCTAAAGTCACGGCAGTTCGCAAAAATGAGTACCCCCATCCCGTAGTAATATGTGTATGGAGCGATCTGTACTTCGCCTGAATAGGCATTTTAAAGAGTATGCCTGCATGTACATTTTAAACACCTTCCTAACCACAGAAAGGATCCAAATCTTGATACGGATCTTCAGTTCTGGATACAAGACCGACCCCTGACTGTCCTAAACCCAGTGGCATTTTAACTTTAACCCTTCCTCACTTACCGCCAGATAAACCAGGTGAATTCACTAGAATTGGCCAATGGAACTACTAGGTAAAAATGTAAATCAAAAGTCCGGTAAGAGTATTTTTTCCCCTTGCTGTTTTACTATAGAAAAATCATTATATCTTAAAAATTTTATGCTTATCTTGTATGCTATATCTTAATAGTTATGTTCAACATATTGTTTTGCTATTAACCATATATTTCAATTGAACGGAAAATGAAAGACTTTAGAGTCTAAGAGCTACTAAAGACTCCACCCTCACCAAACCAATTCACTCGCCCACACGATTGGTATTGCGTACAAGACTGCATTTTAAATTTGATTTCATTAAATCGGTTCGTTTTTGAGTTACATACAAGAGAATACAGATCAACAAATGGTCTCCTTATCCTTGACAGATATAAATCAAAATTTAGTTATGATACAGCCATATATAGAATTTCAATATTCTTCCCTTTTTTTTTTTTTTTTTGAATTACGGCATTTGCATGCATACGTACAAATAGGCAGACTTCAATTTGACGGATTTCTGAATTTCAATAAAAATTTACAAACTTGGTGTTAAAAAAACATTTTATCGTTCAACTCATTTTCGAGTTTTCATATTCACGAACGAACCTGACTAAATCCCAAAATGGCGTCTTTCAGACTCCGGAAGATCTGCAACGTGGAAAGCCGTTGAAATCTTTGTAGTCATTTTTTTTTTTTTTATTTCACGATTGTAACATTTCCTTTTAGCATATTTCACGTATGTAAAAGTAGAAATGTTTCAATTGAAAAATACCTGCATTTAAAATAGATATTAAAATTCAAAGCAAGTATGTTCAGTTCTCCTTCACATTCAAATTAGTAGTCATAAAACGAAATTAACTGAGATAATTCCTTGACAACGGAGAGAAAGTTATGTGGCAATAAATTGTAAAGAACAAAAAATGTTGATAAAACTATCAAAGAGGGGCTTATTAAGCTGTATTTACTACTCTACATATAAAGGTTAAGATAATAAACAAAGTTGTGACAGGTGGTATAAATTGTATCTATCACAAATGATATAAAAACAGAAACTTTTACTAACTACTAGCGCCACCTAGGTCAGGTTAAGAGTTCAACTATAACGTGTTCCCAAGAAATTTTTTGTACTGAATGCAAATTGTTTTGTCTGCGTCTGTGTCTGCATTACCTCACTATGGTCATACAAAAAGTGTAGCTAGCAGAAAGAAGTGGATGTCTGTAACGACTCTTAATATCATGACTGGTTCTACAAAGTATGAATGGAATAAAAAAATACAACTATATCTTTGAAGAGAGAGAAGATCCTGATTTTCACTTTTTTCACAAAATGTAAATAATATAATCGTTATTTTTTTTTTTTTTTTTTTTTTTTTTTTGCGTTTTTCACATTTTAGGCTTTTCCGAATCCGAAAAAGACAGATCTACTGGTGGGTGGGTGGAGTTCTTGGAACTTCGAACATGGAGGGAAAAAGAATGGTTTAACATGGACATTACTTAGCAATATGGTTGTGATTTATTAAATTTAGGAATTCATAGAAAGCATTGAAACTCAGTTAAAAAATGAAAAACAAAAGAAAAAGAAATGAATTTTACTTGATGGAATTAATTGACAAGGAGCAGGTCACAAAGTCATGTTGGTATGGAAAAAAGTGCAAGTTGGCGGTGGTCTATTCGCACAAGAATTGTCGGTATGTCCTAATATTCTTGAGATGCTTGCGATCGTATTTTGAAAAACAGATTTTTGGAATTATGTCTGTCTTCTGGGAACATGCTTGCACAAAGATGGATAGAGCTAGAGTAATGAAATTTGGTTCATAGTCTTAACGCCAAACTCATAAATTTTTATCAAAAATGTCGAAATTTTGGGAAGAGAAGTCTGTCTAGCTGACCGTATGCATGTGATAATTCGGAAATGCAAAGAGCCTATAGGGATGAAATTTGCAACAGACTTTTGAAAACTGTTGACGCCTATTAAATTTTGACTTTAATTTATCAAAAGAGTGCCTATTGGTTTATATAGTTATGTGCAGGGGAAACTCAATGTATGAAGTTTGATTTTCGAAACTACAAATCTGTGTCAAATTTTAAATTATCCAATCGGTTATAAGGAACGCGGTTAAAATGCATACTCAGTTTTCTTCATTATATTATGAAGCATAAAACGCGCTATATTGCGTCACTATTCAAGAAAGTCGGGAGAGGGAGACGTTTACATTTGTGGACTACCATGACCTTCGAGGATTTGCCGCTTCTCTCTTTACACCGCCTACACTATGATATACCTTCAAAGGATGCAGATGAGGATAGAAGGAAAATCGTAAAGAACGCACAAAATTGTCTAATATACAAGAAAATCGAAAGGAGCACATTTGCGCACTTTATTTTAACAGGTGTATTAACAGAATGAATCTTTTCTTATAAAAATTATATAGTGTTATAATGTATAAGCTATAAAAGATATACTTTAGAATCCTCTTTTCCAACCCCCAACCCCGAACTTAATTCTACAAAGGACCACTTTTTTCTAGTAATGGATCATTAAAATATTTTCGGAATTGAGATTAATTTAAAAAATGACTCAAACTCATTGATATAATTAATTTGATTTGCTAATGACCTGATTAATTAATAAATTAAGACATTTCATTATGCTATTACACATGAAAATCAATCATTCAGAGTTTTGTTCAATTTAAAACTTTGATGAGAAGACAACCTACATAATTACAAACAAAAACTGATAAATTTAATGGTGTCTTACTTTAACGGTCTCAAAAAAAGCTGAACAGACTTATAAAGGGCCCTAAATAACATCTCAAATAGTATAGGAATTGATTAAGTCTAAATCTGGCACTGCTGATTTGACGATTGTTACTCTAATTTCTCTTTGGAATGAACGTTCTACAGAAATAATGGCAAAATTTTTCACTTTAATAACTTATACATGATACCTTACAATAATTTAAATATGCTCCATGATATTTTTACAAGTACCATTTAAAATCAGAATACATATACTTATATATATATATATATATATATATATATATATATATATATATATATATATATATATATATATATATATATATATATATATATATATATATATATATATATATATATATATATATATATATATATATATATATATAGTTAATAATTATTAATAAAAAATCATGTCAATAATAAAGCAACAATATTTTAGACAAGCTCATAATGTATCTACACAGTTTGAAAATTCAAATCACAGAAAGAGGAAAATCAAAAAGGAGGATTTAATATCTACTTATATTATATTTCATTATACATTTTAGAGAATAAATTTAAGAAAACTGGAACTGAACGTAACTCTAGTTTTTATAGAAGATAAATGAAAGCAAAGTTTAAAAAGAAAAACTGAAGAAAAGGGCAGAATAATCGATGTAACTTTTCAAAACATTCTATAAATATAGAAGTACCAAGTTTCCGTTAAATATAAACTACATTACATGGATCAAAAGAAGCAGATATAAAAAAAAAAAAAAGGAAAGGGGAGAAAAAACCGAGTAAGGAACAAAAGGCTTTTCTTTAAAAAATCAATTAAACAATATATAAATATAATAATCAAGCATTTTGTTTTGTTCCCCTTTGGCTTTACACAACTTTGCTACATTAATGTAACAAACAAAATTGGTGTATAAATCCAATTATTTGGATTTAAAAAATTAAACACCCATAACAAACTGGCAAAATAATATAAACTCGTTTCACATTCAACTGTGAGAACTTGATAAAAAAAAAGGGGGTAAACCACACCAGCCAGTTTTTTTTTTTTTTTTTCATTTTTTAACAAAAAGTAAACAATATATCAAAATACCAAAAAGAAAATAATACTTCGAAATTCTTTCGTAATACAAAAAAAATATTACAAAAAGAGCATTTATCAACGTTATTAAATTAAAAAGGCCATAGAATAAAATTCTACTGAGACTAAATAAATAAAACCTACTAAAATTTCCTTTAGACTGAAGTAGCTTTTCAATTATTTTATTTTCAGACAACTTGTTTTGTCTTTCGGCCATAAATTCACTGAAAACCTCTTAAGACTGAAAAAAAAAAATCTGAACGTAATTTTTCAATATACAGAAACAAAATTTAAATCGGACAACTTTCAAAACTGCTCTTAATCAACATATCATGATGGATTTTTACACCTACCCTTAAAAAAATTCGGATCTTTAGAAACAGTTTCAGAAACTATAAAAATTCGAAATAAAATTCAACAAAATCAAGACGTTCACACACGCAGAAACAACACACAACAAAATCAAAACGGTTAAATTTGAAGTTTGCCAGCTAGAAACCTGTGCAACTAATACTGTGCTGTATAAACCAAACTGCGCAAAACAGCAAAGGTGGTGACCCGCACATTAAAGCTACAGAAAAAGTTGAAATGATTTTTAAAATTTGTCATACTGAGAACTCAATGATCAACGAATCATTGGAGGATTATCTACATAAATCAGCAAATAGGAGATACTGATCATTTCAGTATCCTGAGATGTCCATTTTCCGACGATTCTCTCGCTAATGGGTGAGACGCGGAAAAATGTGCTTTTACTTTGTAGTTAAATACAAACATTTTCACCTTTCATCTTTCCTCACACTCCTATTTTATCGAATTAACAATAAAGCGAGGAGGGTTTTAGAATCAGTTGTTAAACAATACACAGGTTGGGGCTACAAACTGAGCTGTTCTAAAAAGCATCAAAATTTGTTCTGCGCATAGCTTAATACATACGCTTTTCCTTTTTGAAAAAAGAGCATGACTGCATTTTGAATAGTCCTGGTTTCGAGTTGGTAAAAGTCATGCTCCTCGCGCACTTTCACTAAAGCCTTCGGATTCCCCCCGCCCCTCTGCGTTTTTTTCGGTCGCTATTTTCCATAATACATAGGCAGACATACTTCTGATTTCATAAACGTTTTTTTTTTAATAATAAGAAGCCACTTACCTAAAAAAAAAAAAAAAAAAAAGCCGATAATTTTCTAAAATGCGAAGCAAGTAAGTGTAATTAAAAATTTTGGATTATTTAGAAATAGAACTGTTTTTTAATAATATTTCAGTCATATTTTTTGCTTTGATTTTTTTTTTTTAGAAACTTTTTTCTGAACTAACAAACCATTCTTTCTTAAAACTTTAGTTTAGTCAGATAAGCTTCGCGTTTTGAAGGCAAACCGAAGGCTATTTCGGGAGGAATCTCGGTATGTTGATCCGCGGCCAGATGACGATATAGCTTGCCTCAAACACAAAATGAAATGTAACTAAAGACATGTCAAAGTAAATAAGCATGGATAATTACTAACCATATTAATTACTAGCCACCTTTGAAAGCAGATGATCCGCCAGAATAAAATTATATGTAATTTCAAATTAATATCTTGTGCATAAATTGATGTTCGATTCTTTTAACAAATTGTTTTTAACATTCAAACTGAAATAGAACATAAATCCTTCTTTGCAGTATTTGGAGGAGGATGGAAATTTCCAACATTACATTTAGTGAACCAAAAATTGTACTCAAAACAGGTGTACTGTAAATCGGTTGTTGCTGGCAACTATTTTCACGATTACTGCGTAATATAAAACGCAGCTATAAAAAAAAAAAAAAAAAAAAAAAAAATTAAATTAAATTAAATTAAATTTTATAATTATTACAGCAGGTTTGAACTTGTCATTCCGCTGTTTGTTGTGGTAGGAAGAAACGTGCGATTTCTTGAATATTTTATTATAACTAATCTGAGATTTTTTTAGCTAACAAAAGCGATAATGAGCGGTGAAATTGAGAAGAGAGGGACATTGAAAATTATGTACTGAGCTTAACATGTAAATTTGCATGATGATGAATACTTATTTCCATCACACTGTTTTTTAATTATTTTATATTATATATTTATACTAGGATTTTTTGAAACATTTTCCCTTTAATCTAGAGCATGAATTATATCACCCTGATTTATTTAACACACATACACACAAAATCACGCAAGGAAGGGTGTTAAAACTAAGTTATTTTAAAAGCCTGACATTTGTTCTGCTTATTGTTCACATAAATCATCTTTATAGAATCACATCCCATGATATCCTAGGGTCATTAAAAACGTAATTACCCGGGTAAGTAATGTACCTTCTAACAACGCACTATCGACTGCGATATGGTAACTTCACTTTCTTATTCATCATATAAGCTAGCCAGATAATAACCAGGATAAATTGGTATAATGTAAGTGAAAATTTATTGAATTTTGTAACTGCGTAAAAGTCATCTTTGAGTAATTATATTTTCAGAAGTCATTGCAGAAAACATCACCCCCCCCCCACAATTGTTTTATATACATAGAATTTGGTGCTCCAGGAGGGTCTACGAAGTAAAGCATCAACACAAATAAACACAATCCTTTCTAAATAATACAAATTAATAATGAAACTTTTGGCTTAAATAAGATAAAATGTCAGAAGGGATAAAAATAATAAATATTGTAAATAAATTCAGCAATATAAAAAATAAATATAGAGAGTTGAATAAACAGTCTAAAAAATGATAGCCAAGAAAACAAAAACCGAATTAGTGATCATGAAGTATTGGCTTTCCATTTTTGAAATACTTTAATAACAGAGAAGCACTTTAAATAAATGCTGTGCTCATTTTTAAACAGAATAAATGAATAGTAAAATGCTAATTCAATAGCACAAACTCCAATAATTGTAAGGGAAAAAACAAACAAACATTGTTACGTTGTAACAATGTTTAAGTAATCATTACAAATTCCAATTCTTCCACAAAAAAAATGTTTTGTTAGATAAGCCTTTAAAAAAGCTGGTCATATTCAACTCACAAATCGAGTGTTAAAAAAAAATAAAAATGTCAGGTTACATTTCAGTCACCTTAAAAATACGAATCGGTAATTTCATATACCTGATACTTAGCAGAATTATAAAAAACAAATCTTTGAAGCAGAAACAACAAATAAATCTAAGAAAGAAAAAAAAAATCACAAAACAACTTGATATTTTGATCCAACTAGTATTTCGTTCACAGAAATTTTATTTTCCCATGAGACCAGTTATTCGAAAATACGCGCATAAATAATGGAACAAAGAAAACTTGATCAAAGGTATAAAAAAAAAAAAAAAAACGTGATTGCTACACAATCTCCTTTTGTGCGAGAAGGAAAATTCCCAATATCCGAAAACTTGATTACAAACACCAATCTCCGCCTAATAACAGGCCGCAGAAATTCTTCCGCCACACACCAGAGACCAGCTTTGGTTCCGATCATTACCGATTCTTCTTTTCATTTGGCCTGGAATTTAAATATATCTCTCTCGCGACAAAAATTAGTTATTCTGTTGGATTCGAAGAATAGGGGCGGCCTGTGTCAAACGGCAAGGCCAAAATGGTTTTTTTCCTCGGTCACCTTTTGTCATTCCCTAGAGAATTGATAACGCGTGAACTCAACAAACAATACATCTTTTTAAAAAGTGTTGGTAATTCGTATGTAATGAAGGTGGATGTGGTTACACATTAAAATGTAATAAACAAGGAAATTAATATCCTGCCTCATACACTGAAGGATATCAAGATATATTCCTTGGCTGTATTTTTTTATCATATTCAAAAAACACTCTATCTCTGTTTTCAGGAGAATCCAATCTTCTTCAAAACAGAAACCGACGTAAAACTGGAGATTTGACTCTTAAGTCGTGTAAAGGACATTACTAGAATGGGTATGAATGGACAGTAAATAAGACTTGCAAACTCCCGGCCCAATATAAATTTTATAGAAAATTCTGTTTGATTTAAAAATGAAATATATACAGGTAATTTTATATAGAGAAATATATAAGAAAATTTCTAAATTACTATATATATAATATGAAAATCGGATACTTCTGAGAGGGACAGCTTTGCATGTTCTCATCAGCAAGATTATCGACAGAGCATTAAAAACTCATTGATACACAATGAAGTTTCATAGCAGCATATGCAAACACAAATTAAAATCGCCCAGTTCGATTTTAAATTTGTCAAAAGTCTATAAGTCTTTCTGCGCTTTCTTCTACATAACCTTGATCTGTGTATGAACTTAAATCGTCATCTTTTCTCTGTAGAAGTTGCATTATTCATCGACTGAAAGCGAGTTACATGGCGGGGAACAGAAAATATATTAATCAAATCTGCTCCATTACATATTATATAGTATATAATGTAATACAGCTAAATTTCGAATTGTCAACATTCCGTTATTTTGATATTGCCGGTTTAGAGAGACTTTTCGGTACCAATCATCGACTAGGACATACACCGTATGAGGAAGTTATTTTTCTTTATTTATCATAAGAATTTCTGTCTGTGACCTTAAATTTAACCATTATTATGAGATCTTTAAAAGAATTATTATTTTTTTTAAAAATCTATACAAGTAATTGCTCTGTTTTAACAGTGCCTGCATGAATTGAGAACACAAAAATGAAACACAAAATAATAATCCAATCTTATTTTAATGACCCAACAGGCCGTCTCCAACGTGTGAAACTAAGTTCTTAAAACAAATAAATCATATAAATATAAAAGTCTCGTAACGTAAATACAATAAAACTGATTTCTAGGGGGAGGACTAATGACAGCTGCTATTAATGCTGTTATTTACATAAACAACACAACATGTACATAAGCAATAATAACGCCAATCTTTTACATAATTGGGGTGAAACAAATACAAGCTAATTTTGAAATCAGTTTTAACTAATGAAGTCAATTACTAAAGTATATGATTAATTCTACTACAAACAAATTAGGAACGATACACAAAAATTAAAGACCTCATTAACTTTTAACCTACGTAGATTTTCCAGAATTTTGTCTTTTCGTTACTAGTATTCTCATATTTCAGTGCAGATGTTCTCAAAACAAAACAAAGTCTCAGAACGCTGTAAAAACCAAAATTTCAACAGATTTGCTTCTTCCTCAGCCGTTACAAAAAACATCGCCCCAACATCAAAAGAACTCAAGTCATTAATAAAATAAACACAAAGTATATATCCTGCATTTTCTGTACCAGCAAGACATGGGCGGGATCATTGAGAAGGTGTCAATCAAGTGCATCCTACGTACGGTTCACCCCTTTCTATAAGGTCTGGAGCAAAAAGAAAGCAATAAAAAGGTCTAATTACACTCATGTCTGTTCAGCCCCGTCCGACACCCGTGGGCGTGCGAAACGCGTACCTGCAAATTTCACGACATTCATTCTTCAAGGCCTTCTCGAAAAACTAGTCACGCGTATTGGGGACAAGATGGCAAGTCGCTTGCTTGGACAAGATTTGGACTAAGTCTCAAATCGAGACGAAAGATATAAAGTAGTGTATGAAAAAGTGATACAAACCCAAATGAATTATAAATCATCTTAGCTTTTAAAGCCGGGATGAGCAAATTCAGGTCCATTTAGTTACATTTTAACCGACCTGCTAAAGATTTTCAATTCACAGCATAATAATTTAAATTAATAAATGCATATAATAAAGGATTTATACAAATTCATCGAATAAGTGCTATTCAATTTTTAAAAATTATATTTCTGAGTCCTTACTGATTTTAATAATAAATTAATATATTGAGCGTTGATTGGGATGAACAAACTATTGAAACTTTAACTAATAAATTAACTATCGAAAACCTTCCAGAAAACTTTTCTTCAGTATCCAAGAGAATGAAGCAATAGGCAACGTAACGAATAGTTATAGCAAAAATTAATTTTAGTACATATCGAATCAGTTGGTTAAAAGTTATGTGGTATAAACATCTTAACGCAGAATAGTAAAAATATATTAAATATTACAGCTCGACAAAATCATCCTCCCCCCCCCCCTCTCCTTAAAAAATATCTATCGCTTGCTAACTTTTTTAATTTACCTGTTAACAGTTTCGACCTCTTTGGAAAATGTGTATCTAAATTATATTTACTCCTACTAATTACTCTAAAACTCTAATTTATTCTAAATTATTTAGTACTCCTGACGAATAAACTCGTCATAACGCAAAATGTTGTATGAAGAGTATACTCGTCAAAAACAGTTAAATGGTTAAAAACTTCTCCGTGCCAAAAAAAAACAGACTGCCCCAAAATATTTGTAATAAGCACAGAAAGTTAATTATTTCATATTACAAATAATTTTTGAAACACGACAAAAAATATAAACATTAAGAAAGGCAATTAAAATGAGCGTTTACAGAACAGTACAGGAATTTAATTTCCCATTTAAAACGAGAGCATTTCACAAAGCATTAAAAAGAAGCAGTCAAATTCTAAATAACAGAAAAATCTCACAGTTTTTCAAGTTAAGGAAACATTTTTCAAGACCAAAAAGATAGATTACATTTTATAAATGTCTTTTCCATTCTTTGACTATTTGAAATAAATTTACAAAACAAATCTTGGCCGCTTTCATGTTGTTTGTTACCGGAATATTGTGCATGCGCATTGTAAACAGATTTCAGTTAATAAAAAAAATCATTAATGTCATGAAATCTTCATAAAACGATTTATTTTGCTTCATAGCATTTGTAAGCAAAATTAGAAGAAAATCTATTCAATAGTTTGGGTTCCTATAAAGAGTACCAAAAAAATTAGTGTTTCAATTTTATTAATATAAATAATATTGGTTCAACATCCGCTCCTCATCGCTTCTAAAAATGTATAATTCTGTTTTACAGCATGCGAAAATAAGAAACTCTCAAGCTCAGGAAATTCAAAAATAACTCACGTCCTTCCTGTGTAAGTTCGAAACTAACGATTAAACAAAAGTACCATTTACAATTTAACTTAATTCTAAATAAATGAAAAACATCATCTTAAAAAATTAATCTAAATGAAAAATAAAAATTTAGCTTCACATAAAACATGAAATGGCTACTAATTACATAATTTATCCTTAAAAGTACCAAAGCATTAGCTCATATATTCTCAATGGAAGAATTGAAGAACCAGATCCACGAAAGTCAAAAATCCTTCAATTGTTTGAGGCAATTATTTGATGCAATTAATTGATATGAGTAATGGCAGGGAATTGCTCGCTGTGATAGGCTGATTGTTTAGGGTTTTCTTTCAAGCCCGGAAAATCTACCAGGAAGTTAATCTGTTCACATATGCAATAGCTAAATCAGACTTTTACTTCAGGTGACTTAGACACTTCTTTATCATGAGTTTTTAACTCTTAGACTCGGCTATTAACGCTATATCAAATAGAATTAAACAGAGTCGGATTAAACTCTATAGGGGCCCACAGACAAACCGGGGTTAGGTTCTCCTGCTCCTACCCTTATTCCAACTACCAAAACCAGATGCTCTTTATCACTTTCATTTTATCTCTATAATATCAGCTTTTAAATAAATACTAAGACAAACAGAAATAACGATGACAAAATGGTAAAAATATTATAGCTCCTCCCCCCAAAAATGCAATCCAAGCACTTTAATACAAAATTATTCTAGAGCTTGACTTTAATTTAATTGACTAATTAGCAAAAAAAGGGGGGAAAGGGCATGCTAATTTACAAGCTTTAAAAATTAAAACAAAAATTCTAAGAATAATATTCTGAAGTTTAAATGATACTTGATTTTAATTTGAATAAGTTTGACTTGACGGACAAATTTAATGAAAGCATAAAATGGAATTACCTTAAAAATACAGCAAACCATTTCAAAGTCTCAGGTTACGTTGCTTGGTAACTTTATGTTAGTTGATAACCAAGCTTTGGGATTTGTCAAAAATAACTTAAAAGTAAAAAATGAGCAAATATGAGATTTTATTCAAGCTGATATTAAGAGTTAAAAAAAAAAAAAAAAAAAAAAAAAAACGGTCTTAGGATTAAACCAGGACGTTTGATCACTTTAAATATATCTTCTTAAATATTAAGAGAAAAAAAAATACAAAATCGCCAACTTTTTTTTTTTAACAATTCCACTCAGTTTAAAAATTTACACAAATTGCGATAAGATTCCTAAACATTAAAAAAAATCACAAAATTAATTAAATACGAACTTATGCTCACCACAAAAAATTAATAACCCAACAGAAACCTACTTCTTTATTAACAAACATAACGAAAAATGTCTCTTTCCTTTTAACCAAACTGACAAGGTTTCACGCACACAGAAACTCCACTACATCAATTTCAGACGTCTTTCTTCCGCCAAAACAATGCCAACAAGAAAAAGACACCAAAGCAAAATCTCCGAGTGGACAAGAGATATAATAGACTCTTAATACAACGGCCTAAACTTCATTAACTGCCGATCATTACTCAAGATAAAAGAAAGAGAAGAGCAAAGAGACATCTTTGCAAGTTAATTACATCAGTTGTGACGGGCACTCTCTCCAATTAAATGCCCTTATCACATTCGTCACGTGGATGCACGGCCAATTACAGCAGCAACTGCCACTGTCGGACGCAGAAGGGGTCAGAAGAGGCGACTCTGCAACTAATTGCACACGTTACCAAACATCGTGCTTGAAAACGATCAAGAACAATTTAACATCGATCTGTGATTTATTAACAATGGTTAAAACTGGTCTGGCCAGTTTCAACAAACGTTTTCTCACGAAGATGTGGATGAAGAGATTTGAGCCCTTTGGGATCGTGCCAGAAGAAATATTACAATCTTTTATTTCGGCAGTGAGATGCAAGAATCACAAATTTTATTCATTTATAATCAGACATAATTAGCAGTTACATTAAAGAGCGTTTTAAATCAAATTTTATAGCAATTTCTGATCCTTTTCTTTAGATATTCTAGTTGCCAAATATTGGAGAGTCATCACCAAGAACTATTTTTCTTGCTAAATGGACTAAAATTCGATTGCTTTAAAGAAGAAATTTTACTCTGTCTTCTCAGAAAACACCGATCAAAGGATAGGCTGGATATGAAGTGATGACAGTTAACTGCATATCATCGATTAATACGAAAATATTCAATATAAATATCTCCTTGCCAATGGAATTTGGACAATTCATCAACATATTTTGCATCCATTTTTGTTTAAATTATAAATACCGCCACTTTTGCTCGTAAAAAACAAAATATTTATAGGAAATTTGATAGAAACGAAAATATTCACCGGGAAATTCAAATTCTGTTTTTTTAACCCTTTCTTGATTTATTTTTTTTCAGAGATAAGCTTATAAAGAATAAAAAGTCCTACGCCAAAAAGTTCCTTTCTTTTAACAGGAAAATAAATTTTTCAATAAACATTTGTTTTACTAATACTAATCACACCTGTAATATAATTAAATAAATTAAGCATTAAGTGAAATTAAACTACAGTACACTCCCGATTATCCGCGGAATTGGGTGGCGCGGCCGCCGCGGATAACAAAAATCGCGGATAATCCGAAAAAAGCTAAAAACGGGTATAGCAAAAAAGAAAGCAGCCATTCCAACTTTGAAAAATCGTTTTATGTACAATAAAACGTAAAATAAACAGCAGGAAATGTTTAACTAACGCTTAATATTTTAGTATATCACTCAAAACTAACCTAAATTGCATTTTGTTAATGAAAACAGAAAAGTGCTTTGTATTTACGAGAGCCGTCAAGGATACACAGAAAAATTAATACATATGTACTGTTTTAATACTGTAATGTATTATGTAATTACAAAAGCATAACTGTAAAACTGCACCTTTTTGAAAAAATCAGTCAAAAAAAAAAAAAAAACCTTTGTGTGGCAGGCGCGGATAACCCGCCCGCGGATAATCGGGAGTCTACTGTATGTTATATAAACTAATAAATATTTTCTCGTATTAAGGCATAAAAGAAAGGTGTTTCAAATACAAATAAAAAAATTAATATATATCCAAATGTTATAAAAAATAAGACTGCTCTACAACAAAAACAAATTTCTGAAACCAATCTTACAACTTTGTGAAACTTGCGACAATTTACTGCATTTGGAAGAACAATTCAAAGATTTTGCTCGCACCAAAGCTATGGTATGACATGGGACTCTGAAACGAAGGTTTTTTTCATAGAGAAAAATTCAATTATTCTTGAGCTCATTAATTCTCCACCTTCATTTTCCAGATATAAAAACTTAGTTCAGATAATCCAAACAAATTAAGAATTCATTTTCCTAGTTTGGGAGAGAAAAAAAAATTCTCACGGAACCATCGAGTTTTAATTTTTAATGAATATCACATATTCAGGAATTACTAATCAGTTAAGTAGGTAAAACAAACCGTTTTGTTTATTTCCAGGGAATTATTTACATTTAATAAGCAAAGAGATATCAAATACTCCTGCAAAGCCAATCAAATGCCATCTAAGATCATTCTGTTCCCGAATTTTTCTTCATTTAAATTATAATCAAGTTAGCAAGGTACATTCTTGAATATATGAGATTCCATTAAAGGAAAAACGATCTTAATGTTTCAGAATTATATTATAAAAATTTACTGAAAACTACATTGTTGTTCGAATTCCGTAACGTGGTACGTCAAAGAAGTAAACTTTGCGTAATTCTTGATTTATGTTCATAAAAATCTTCTGAACTTTAAATTGTGTAAGGAAAATCAATTCTTTATTAGGGAACAGATTCAGCTCCGTCTAAATAAATATATCAGTTTTAAAATGTTAGTCATCAATAATATTTTTATTGTTTAGAGTTAATATTGCATTCTTACTTTTCTAATTTCGTGAAAGAATCAGATTAATTACAAATAAAAATAGTTAACCTTTTCTAAAAAAAAACTATCCTCTTATATTTTGGCGATATTTAAAAGGCGTAAAAAAAATCCAATTTATCATGAATGGCTTTAAAGTAACAATTACTGTATTTATGAAATAATCTGAAAAATTTCAGTACGACTCAGATTTGGGGCAATCACCAGCTTAGAAGCTATTAACAAAA
The DNA here is from genome assembly GCF_947563725.1 of Argiope bruennichi. Classification (NCBI taxonomy): domain Eukaryota; kingdom Metazoa; phylum Arthropoda; class Arachnida; order Araneae; family Araneidae; genus Argiope; species Argiope bruennichi. The sequence continues at coordinate 68,962,760 of NC_079154.1, forward strand.
TAATTCTTTCCTTTATATCAAATTCACTTCTCTAAAAAAATTAAATAATTAAAATAAAGATTAGATAAGAGAATTTATAATAGACTAAAATTCCTATAGAAGGTTAAAAAAATGACAAAATGCACCAATTATTGTTATTAAACATTATCATGTTTCTTACTTTTATTTCTTTATAATATTAAATATTTTAATTAATTAATATTAATTAAATATATATTATTTTAATATTAAATATATTAAATATTTTAATATTTAATATTAAAATAATTCTATTTTAATTTTATGCATCAATAAACATCGTATAGAAAATAAATTAATATCAAAATTACATTTAAAAAAAACAATTAAAAACAGCTACAATTTCTTTTACCCAAAGAATCCTCAACCTTCTTTGATATTAAGCATATATTTATATAAGAAAACATCGGGTATAAATTAAAATTTATTGAATTAAAATTAGCTTATTTATAAACAATGATTAGTTTGTTTAATTACAAACAAGTAATAATAAAATGGAAAATATTAGCATATAAAATATATTTATAATGATTACAAGTACATGATCTTACATTATTTTAAGACATATAAAATTATTTACATTATTTAAGACATATAAAATATATTTAACCGGCCGAAATATACAAGTACACATATCTGTGATATTTTTTTGAGGGTTCCAAAAACATTTCAACACCATGTGATCTCAAAAGAATCAATTCGTCTGTATGTCTAAAAGAACTAAAGATCAATTATTTTTGTTATCTTTCTGAATGGTATCACCGAAATTAAATTGGAATTTATTGTTCAATTATCTTCTTCTAATCAACAGGAAAAATTATCCAGCAAATAGGCTTAATTAAAAGATTTCATATATTATCAACAAATATCTAAAGCAATGCAATTAAATTTAAATTTTAAATCACTGAAAAGCAAATTTAGTTTAGTATCTTATAATAAATCTCGGTAATTATAAAAAAATAATAATAACTGGTCATTTAATATCAGATAACATCTGAAGCAATCTAAAAATGAAAAAATTAATTTTCTCTTAACTAATTCATTTTTCTTTTGAAATTTCAATTATTGCACCCTTTTAAAAATATTATATTTATTAGCAGAGATGCCTTTTCTTTTACGGCATAAAACAATTAAGATTTTCTTAGTCACAGAACTGATAACAGCTAAAATCACGGACTACATAAATTTCCATGATTAGAGCAAAAACATTATCATTGAAATTTTCAAAGTTTGTTTTTTATTGGCAGAAAACTTTAGTAAAGGCAGGAAAATACCTTCTTCAAATGAATTTATATAAAACAAAAAGTATTTTTAAAAAATGATCTAGGGGGCATGAAAAATATCTCCTTGTCTCTTCCTCTCATATAAATAATACGTGGATTACGCAAATCTGACAAATGAATAAAATCAATTTATGGTCATAAACAATAAAAAACTTCACATTCCTTATTCGATATCTATATTAAATAGAGAAATGCACATTTTTCCATGTTCTAATTAACTACAATTGAATTTAATATTTCAATATTCCGTAATAAAATAAGATTAGCATTAAGTATTGCATTCATAAATTTTCATTGAGATTATATTTCCATTAAAAGAACTGTTCCATAATACAAAAGCAATTACAAAAATTTCGTAAGAACAAAGCCGAAATCGTTTTTATAGATTACTTTCATATCGTTTCAGTTAATTAAAACAATATTAAAATAGTTGCAAAATTTTTTTTCTTTCAAGACATAATTAGCATAAGAAAACCACAATAAAATTTTTAGCTCGATAGAAAAAAAAAATAATAATAATCGCAAGTTTTAGTAAAAGGAAAAGCGGGTTCCAGCAAGGGGAAAAAATTGCATAACTTGGAAGGGATCCCAAAGAATAAAATCTTGACATCATCATCTTCAGACTGGCAGCTGCAAAATCTTTTATACCTCCAGACAAGGTTGTCTACTAATAATTAAATATAAAGCAAAAAAAAAAAATTCGAGGAAATGATTCGACCTTTTAAACCTGCCACGATGCTCAGAAAGAAAAAGTTTCAAAATATTTGAACGACTTATTCAGTACAGAGACAAATAACTTAGGACTTCAATCCTCTAGAATCAATATTAATTTGGAATATTTTTTGTTTGTTATTTATGGACATTAGCGTCCTGAATCCAATAGCATGGAATGACTTCATAAGAATTTAGGTCATCGGCCAGTCTTTTTCGATCACTAAAAACAAAATGGGTTTAGTTGTCATAAAAATATTATTTCGTAAAGCAAACACTTCGAAGTTAAATGAATCTGTACATCTCAATAGCATCAATTCATCCTTTTTTTAAAAAAAAATATTTTATTTTAAATAAAAACATTTCTCAACAATCTTCTAACAGAACAGTTTCTAGGTAAAGTTTGAAAAGCAATTAAGCCAACTCTTCCATGCTTTTTTATATTTGATACTGCATCTTATTCGCTTCTTAAGAATAAATTGTTTTTTCGGACATGAAATTTCACTCTATGAGATATTTTTAGGATGTGGCATTTCATTCAATGAGAGATTTTTAGGATGCATCAATTCACTCAGTGATACAATATTTTCGAACATAGACAGTTTTAATATTTCCTGATTTCGAACATTTAATCAGCACAACAAACTTATTCATACAACTCTATTACATAAAAATATAGAAAAAAAAATGGGCAGTTTCATTATGTATTTGGAATCTCTGAACAAACAAATTATTATCTTCTATATGTTACATATTTTCATTTAAAGACTGCTAAAATGAATCTGCATAGCCTTGCCAACTGACAGGTATGGCAGAACGGTTGCATATTTGTATCAGATGTGCACAAACATGGGGATTTTTATTTGTATTAGTACGTTTATTAAAAAAATAAAAGCGCATGAATACATGGTATCAACATCTTCATCTACAGAATACAATGTAATAATCCAACTATTCTACAAGTCTTGTTCAACAAGACTTGTAAAAACCAGAGAATCTGTCCTACGAGCAAGTCATCTTGCGGTTTCACCTTCCACTGACTCATCTACACAGGAAAGCTCTTCCGCGGTGAATGTTGGTTACACTTCAATAGACAGAAGCTCAACCAAAATTCAACAACCCTTGCTTCTTCAAAATTATATAAATGGTTTAATGCTTAGGGAACATTGCGGCAAAATCTCATAGAGGGTTGTTTCACCACTGCATAAAAAAAGATCGCTTCATCGAATGATAATTATTATTTTTTTAAAAACTGCTTTTGCCATTTTCTACAACGATAATTACAAACCAAATGTCAAAATATTACTGAATTTTCAATTAAAGATCTGACCGCCAGAATTCCTTTCTGAAAAATTTGAAGTATTTTCAAGACTTTGTTTATAGACTAAGAATCATACACAAAATCTGTCCCCTACACTCCGTACAACTTTATAATACAAGTTGATAACAAAAAATAGAAATAACCAGATTGATGAATTTATTATATTTGATTAAAATTTATTTTTAAATAATTAATATAAAAGAGTTTGTTCTGGTTTTATTAATTCATGACACATGGTCTTTCAAGTAATTAAAAACAGAAACCAAAATTTATACAATCCGTGCATGCATTTCACCTTCTCCAGCGAGGTATAATTTCAACTCCTTCAGTTGGTCAAATCATCCGCATGGCCAGTGAAAATTTTTGCTGACAGGCAGTGGTCCGTCACTTCTAAAGTTTAAAATATGTAACACAAAAGAAATATGAATTTTGTTATTGTTTTTGTATGAATTTTGTATTGTTTTGAATTTTGTTATTCAATATTTCAATTACTGCCAATACGTAATACTTCCTCTATCCCATAATAATAATAGCAGCTGATGAATTCAATTTGTCTCCTAATAATAGCAGCAAAGGAAAGTAAATATAGAATGCAACATTTAATATAAAAAAATTAAATTAAAAAATAAATATTACATTTATTATATTAAAAATATTATAATTTTTTATTATGAGTGTTCAGATAGTTTCCGGATTTTTCAATAACTTCGTTACTGTATAAACTTGTAAGTAGGATCTCTTGGTTACGAAGCTTTGCTTTTTAATTTTTACTTTCACGTATAAGTAGTACAAAAATTCGAACTCGAGATTTTGTTGAATCTCCACGTTTCACACCTTCCCGATCTAAAAACATTTTTGAAAAATATCTGTCTATCTGTCAATGAGAAAGATAACTCAAAAATGATTTGAACTAGATGGCTGAAATGTGTTATACGGTTTGTACACCAAATTTGCATAATATTTTGAGTAAATCTATTCAGAGAAAGTTTACCTGTCCAGCTGTTCGAATATAAGTTAGCACAATAAATACAAAATGGAAAGAGCTGGACAGCTAAGAATCGACACACAGATTCAACGTTTATAGTGTAAACATAGGTCAAATTTTGCGCCAAATCCAACAACAGGTTGACCGTCTGTCGGTCTTAGAAATAAATAAATGCGATAATTCAAAAACACGGTGACTTAAATATATCAAATTTGATATCAGAATTTGTTACTACAAGTTCAGTTTTGTATCAAATTTTTGTTTTAATCGATTGAGAAAAACATATCTAAAATACAAATTCGATTTTCGGATATAATCAGCGCATGTCAGGGAGTAATTGCCAAATAAGAAGAATCACACAATAGATTCAGCCAAAATTCTAATTTCATGTAAAAGTCAATGTTTCGTAACTACTGTACGCCAGTGCCACGTAAGGCGTTCTCTGGTATGACAAATTTATTAGAGAGTATAAACAATTGATTATACTCTCTAATAGATTTGTCTCTAATAGATACAAATCTATTAGAGAAAGTTTTGGGGAGACATTCCCGCTGTTTTTTTCTGTAAGAAATTATTGGACGGATTTTCCTTTAAAAAAAAAGAAAGATAAGAAATTTGATTGATGTAAATTTGGAAAATATGGCGTGAGTTGGTGATTTTATAATGTCTTTTCTCCTAAAAAGAATATATCCCAAGCATTTGTATTTACATCCACTGTCTTATTTTTTCAAGGAATTGACATTAGCATAAAATTCACCTTGATCATTATTTTTGGAAGCACGTTTCCAAATGCTTGATATGATCATTCTGTAGAACTTAATTTTTTTTCCCCCTCATCTTACTTTCACAATGGGTTGATACTCATCTTACATAAAATTACTAATTTCGATCAGTGGAAAAAATCAGAAAGAATTGTTATAATTCGTAATAAATAAATTCTTAAAAATTGAAAGTTGTGTTAAAACAAATGACAGAGAACATTGATTTGATTGAAGGTTTCGCAATTTTGTGCAACAACAAAACTTAGAGCGGCATTCGGCAATAATTTATGCTTAAATATTCACTTGTTACTATGGTAAGCAAGTAGATAGTTTAAAGCATATTTTTAAACTTAAATGTGTAATCTGTTACTGAATTTTGGGACATTTTTAAACATTATGTATTTAGAAGGAAAAAAAATCCGCTGATTTATTTAACAATTTCTTAGAACTATTTCGCCAAGCCGGGAATAATCGCCACTTCATTACGCATCATTCGACGTCTTACAGCCGAAGGAATCTAGTTTCATCCCAATAAAAAATTTCAGAACAAAATTAAGGAACAAGAAATCGATGACGCCATTACTCATTTTTCGCGTCACGCCTCCCTTATTAATCACATCTTTAAAAGCCAAGCGGTTCCTTTCAGAGCAAGATGAAGGGAGAAAAATAAGAACGTAATATTGCCGACCCACCCGACCTTACGAGTATTGCCAGTTTCCTTTTCCATCTAATTTAGCCGCTGTTCGTTTTCGATGCCAATTAAAATCAAGCTTTCTATCCATCTCTGGCGACCGGGGAAAAAAATGCGGGGGTATTTTTTTCTTATGAGCAGGGGCTGAAAATGTGGAACACGGTCTACACATCATCTGCAGGGATTGCATCCTGTCAAAAGAATTTCCTGTCTCCACCCAGAATACAGTTCTTGACTAAAAAAAATTAAAGCAAGGAGAGGGGGGGGGGAGCCGTCATATTTTCCCCTCCATCAGCAATGATAAAGAATTTTCTTTAAAAGAAATTGTTTGATAAGAATGCAGGTATGCAATCGCGTCAGCCTGTCAAAAACGTGGGGAACAGTGACGTGTGGCTTTGTGGGCCAGATGCTACCGCAAGGCTCCAGATGCCTATTAAGATTTTCATTTGATGCTTACATGAACTTCCTATTTCTCGGCTGGACCGCAGAAAAAATAACCAAACATTACTCAGCAACAAAAGGAAGTGGATACAAAACCAGAAAACTTCCTTTGTATCTCATCACTTACTCATTTCCAATATAAACTTTACTATACTCGATTACTACAAGACTAATAGCAAAAATGTTAATATTTCAGTAAATTTTATTTAGGAAAATGTCACAAGGCTGAAGCAGATAGTTTTTAAATACACATCATAAATAATTAAAATCTCGAATCCTCCCCTCAATAAATTATCAACCTAAATATATAATTAATAGTTAAGAAGAAATAATGCTAACAGAACTAAATAGAAAATCCTCTTATGATTCCTGAAATGTGGAATTTACAATTTACTCTATTTGAAAAATTACTGAAATATCTCACTTAAATTACAAAATTACTTAATACCACAGAAACGCTGTAGAATCACTAATTATTTGTTCGGTATGATATTTCTTTCAAAATTTCAAACAAGCGTTCTCCTAGCATGAATTGATAAAAACATAAATATTTAAAAATACCATTTCTTCCGTTATTTGGAAAATTTGCATATGGTAAGAATTCTCTTGCAAAGAAAATTCAACAATGGTTGAACAAAACCATTCCTATATATGACCGTATCTTTATAACTAACCATTAGAAATCTGAAATAAAACTAACACTAAAAGAAGAAAAAGAAATTAAAACTAATTGCAGGAACAGCGATGGACTGGATTTGAAAATATTGGTTGCCAGTGATAATAGGGCTCCACTCACACCTACAATGCAATCTTTAGTTTTTAAAGTAAAAAGTTTAAAAAATGCATGAACTGAAACAGAAAGATGTGAGTATACTTTCTGTAGTATTAAATTTTTATTATTCAATTCTCAGTATTTTTTACATAAAAAAATATTATAAATTTCTTTTTAGTATATTTCTTTTTGCATTGCGTTGGCGTTCTATTTCATAAAGTTTTCCCATCTATCAAATAACGTTTACCCCAAATGATACCCAAACAACTAATCTAATATAACAGTAACTTCTGTCACGTTGTAAGATTCTTAAAATTCTGCTTACTAATATATAAAAAGATATTACAAGATTACTGATTACAGTATACACGCACTATATATACGTATATTATCGGAATTTAAACCAGTGGCAGTGGCCACTCCGAAACTTTTTCGCATATTCTCCAATTTAGATCTTATTCCACTCCTTTCCAGCATAAAACTGAGAATCTTGGATGGCCACGAATGTCTTGCAGGTATGGTGAACAATAGTTGCGAAATATAGATCCTTGGTATGAGTCTAGAATTTTTACTGAATCGATTGTGCGAATATGTATTTTGGACATCTTTTTACCGATCGATTAAAGCCAAACTTTAACACAGAACCCTAGTTATAATACTGAATTTTCATTGATTTAAATCAATGAAATACTGAATTTTCACTGATTTAAATAAATACGTTTTTAAGTTATTGAGTTTACTTGCATGTGTAATATAGACAGGCAGATGGTTAACCATTTGAACGATTTTGTTCAAAATTTGATAAGAATCCACATTTTAAATCATACATTAGCGTCCAAATGTTATCCATCTAACTCTTTAAGGTTTTGTAGTTATTATGAGGCCATTATTTATTAATTATGTATTTATTATCTGGCCATTTGTGCTCAAATGGCCAGATTTCCTCTAAATGGATTTCGTTCAAAACTTGATAAAAAATCTACAAATTTGATCTAAAATCCATATCTCAAATTTCAAACGTTCAGTCCAGATATTTTTGTTTTTTTTTTAGTTATTGTGTTTACATCAAACATAATGTCAAAAATGTGTTTTACGAAAAATGTGAAACGAGAATTGAATTCGAATTTCTTGACGAATTACAATGCTTTCTCTCTATATATTTCGTATACGAGAAAAGAAAAAAAAAATCTAATTTTTATGATTGAAACTATTGGAAATTTTTTGGTGTTGTATAACATAAAATTATTTTGCGAATTTTTAGTCAATTTCTCCACAAAGTTTAAGAAAAATATTTCTTAACCAAATATTAATAATCCATAACGTCAGAAGCGAATTGCACATTCCACTTCATATCGGATTTCAAACTAATTCAAACTTAAAATGTTGTATTGTAATATAATATATAAACCATAAGTAAACAAGTATTAAATTGCAAAATAAACATAAAATATCTTAATTCATTAATATTTAAAGTTACGTTTAAATATTAATTTTTAAAAGTTAGAAGCTAAAGTTAATTATCATTATTAATTGTTTATTAATAAACAATTAATAATCATAACTAATTGGTTATCATTATTAATTATTTATTGGTTATTATTCACTAGTTTCCATAATCATTTGGCATGTAGCCCCTCAAACATATGACAAAGAATACATTCTAAAGTTTACTAAATTTCTGACGCAGACGATGTTTAGAAATCTTTTAGATATAAGAATAAGGTGTTGGAATTGTTAATACATGATCATATTGGGGAGTAATTTCGTCAAAACGATTTGTCAACTTTTCCCATAAGTTTTCAAAATGTATTCTGAAGCAACTGAGATTTAAAAGACTTCATTCAAAACTTCATATATGATATAATCTAATATAAACTTAGATTTGATTGCAGTGCTTTTTAATATTCGTATAGAAGACAAGCTATCTGCGGAGATTTTGTTTTGTCGCCGTTCATCGAAGATACCCTGTCTGCAGAAATTAATATTGCTACACACTATCGCATTGCTAATTTCTATCCAGGGAACTTTTGAGTCAGGATGTAAATCCTAAGGGCACGCATTGTCTTAACTATAATGCGCCAATTTACAATCGGGCAAGCTGGCTAGTCCGGTCTTTCTCAATAATAAAGTGCAAACTTGATTTTTATCTCAATTCTATGACACATACTCATTCTCAGAAAAAGTCGGCAGATGCCCAAGATTATCCAGCTCGGTCCCCCCTTCACCCTTTCTAACCTTTTTATACGTCTGGGAAACGCGCTAATCACTATTTTCCAATCTGTCAGCAACATTTTTTTTTTTTTTTGCAACTTTTCAGAGGGGGGAGGACTTGTACCTGCAAGTAGCATAGCTAACTCAAGTGGCTTAAAAAAATACAAGCCCAAACACAAAGAAAAGCAGAAAATAAAATGACAGTCAAATCACACAATAGCCATTGTCCAAATAATAGTGATAAAGCTACCTATCACTACGGTATTAGCTTTACTGTAATTGTAGGTAGTGAAGAGTAAAAAAAAAAAAACAGTTAGATTCTAAGATTTAAAATAATGGTAGTGTGATGTTTTTACATTCCGGTTTCACCTGCTTTTGGTTTAAGTCTTTAATAGTTATTCAAATCACCATGAGTGTAAGAAAAATTCATTAAAACTTCATTCCACTGTAAGACTCACTATTAAAAATTTTACCACATCAAAGCTAAAGGAAAGTTAAAGGAAAAACAAAACCGTAAAGTCAATGGCAGTAGCGAAAGAAAAATTCAAAAGTTCATTGAATACTGCGATGCAAAAAAGGGAGGAAGGTATCAAATGTGAAGACAAAAACTGACAGTTGATGAAGAAGCGTCGAAAAATAACAACTAAAAAAATCAGCGTAAAGAAGATGAAGACAGAATTCAAATGACAGTTGCGATTGCTAAGAACACCGACGAACTAAAGAGAATATTACCCTCTATTTCTTGGACTCGATCCTAAAATGACGATGCCAAGAATAACAAGAATGAAAACTCGTTATTTTTTTATTTAAATTTTAAATTCCAAAATAAAAACATTAACAATACAACGAACAGCTCGAGTGAAACTAAACACGTAATTCTTTTAACTAAACATTAGTTCCGATGTTATATGTTTTAATTCTCTGAGGTTTTTTTTTTTTTTTTCATTAAACTTATCACAATCTAATTATAAAAAATATATTTACAATTCGTAATATTAAAAAGATGAAAACACTATAATATGTTAAAATTTAAATTCTGCAAGAATAAAATAGATGCTTGAAAAATCAATATATTCATAATATATATATATATATTACCCATTTATTTATTATTAAAAAATTTATCCTAACATATCACTTTCTGCTCATAATTTGTGGCAATGTGAGATTAAATTATTAAATAAATGCATTAGTTTACTGAAAATCAATTTTCGGATCTTCGAAAGTTTTTTTAACTAAATGTGCAAAACAATAAGGATAAGGCGAATTCATATCTTAGACATAAAAAATATATGACTGATAAATGATAATGATTTTGATTGATAATCAAAAATAATATATGATTTCGATTAAAAAATAAACAAATAAAGATTAAAAAAATATGAGAACAAATGAAAATTTCACAACGCATGAATTTCTTAATGTTGACCAAGACATTTTTCACAATTAAAATGAACAAGTAACAGCTAGTTAATTCTAGCTGTTCTAGCTCTAAAATTCAAACAAGAGATTATAGTTTTAAACAACTAAAAAATGATTTTCACAGTGACATTACATTTGAATAAAGATGTGACAGATAGCAGAAGATAACCAATTCTATTCAGGACGTAAATTTTCATTTCCACAAAAAATAGCAGCAATATCCACCACCAATTAAAGTAACAAAAAGACATAAAAGGTTCTTTAGCTGTAGAAAAATTAACATAATAGTTATAGAGAATTACATTATTTAAATATTAAGGTGCCAAGAAAAAACACATTTAGTGAATGCATTTCCTAAATTTCTCTTTATGTCATATTTTGATCACTGTTGGCCTTTTCTTTAAAAATAGTACAGTTACTACAAAAGAAATTTTTCAAAGCTTTTTCTTCTCTATTGATTGTAATAGATGTTCAGTAAAATTCTTAACATCAAATGAACAATAACTAAATTTCTTAAAAACTTAAAAACAGAGGAAAAAATAAACAATTCCCTCAGAAGTTAAAAAATATTACCTCTCTTCCGTTGCTTTAAAAATGTTACAATAGCATTTTTCTCTGTCTATTACAAATTCCACAAGGGATATGTAACAATTTTGGTCAGTTACCTAAAAACTAATACATATAACTATTTAAAAAGCACGTTACAAATACATTAACAAATTAGTGATATTTATTTTAATTCTTTTATAAATAATTCTAATATAAATAAACAATTAATATCCCATATAAATGTATAACTGTCTGGAGTCATATTATGATCCCTGTAATTATTCATTGCTTTTATCTTTCACAATCTATTTTATTAACTAGGTCCAACTTTTTTTACGCTGTAGCAGGGGTATAGCAAGGGTAACAGGTGCTCAGGACATAATATAGGTCGAACTTTGTTTATGCTGCAGCAATGGTGCAGCATAAAGTATTAACCCTCAAGTAACAGGCACTTGAGGAATAATATAATTTTTTATCCTCAATTTTTCATCAAGAGTGTAAAATAGATCATGCCTGAGGCATGCATTATTTCTTGCCCATTCACGATATTTCATTTAAAAAAAAGATATAAATGTAGTAAAATTTTTTGAACCTTATAAGATTGGTACCTGGGTATTCATCCCCTTATCCCCAGATAGCCATGCCACTGTGCTCGAGACATTATTACGACAGTATTTATGGTTTATTCATTATAAAGATCACACTCGAAAAAAAAAAATTTTTAATGCATATTTATATTCGAAAAATTTACAAATTCTGTCATTACAATTATAATCACAAGAGCTGATATTTCTTTTTTTTTACATTGACTTTGAGAATATATTTTAAAATATCTCAATCAATAATTTCATTCTACATCCTTGAACAGTATGATCAAAAGAATTCACTGTCAGCAAGTTATATTTTCACTGTATATTTACAATTTATTTTTTCAAAAAATCTTAAATATGATCCAACAAATAATCAAATTTTTAAAAAAATTGGTTAAAATTTCATCATTATTTACTACTAAAAATAAAAATTTCTTCAGACCATTTTTTTTTTTTTTTTGAAGGATATCAAATCATAAGAGTATAAATATTTACAAAGAAAAGTTTTTAATCATGATATTTTAAAAATTGTTAATAAAGTTTATGTTAAAAAATTATCTATTTTCTTCATTAAAACCCAATTACCTTTTTCCATTAAAAATTTATATTACAAGCGAGACAAAAAATGATGTCATCATTCAAATTAACTGAAAATAACAACAATATCTGTATTTTGCAAAAGGGGAAACATTTGTGGAACATGACATCCGTAGTAGAAACATACAATTCAAGACAATAAAGAAAAATTGTTTATTGCTTTACAGATAAACAAAAAATGAAAATATATATATATAAGAAAGAAGATTAAAAAATACTACTTATTATTAAATCAGAATCAATTTATAACTGTGAGTAACATAAGAATGAAATCAAAAGTACTATGCTCTATATTGTATCAACATATATTAGATTATACAGATTAAGTGATCAGACATTCCAATAGCTGGAACAAGCTCAGCCATTCACTTGCAGTCTTGAATTAAATCTCGAAATGGTCCCCCCAAAACTTTTTCAATTACTCTCAAAGAAAGATGTTCTCTCCTTTTCAGAAAATGAAGGGGAGAATACCTTGAAAATTATGCATGGAGAGTGGGGAAATCAGAACTTCAGCAGAACAGAAAGACCATGAGTGCTCATACATTTATTTTCTGAGCACCAAATATGAGAGTTATGTATTATATAGTATAGTAAGAAAAATCAACGATTGTGTAATAATTGCATGGCATTTGTGAAATTATGAAATACCAATCTTTGGCATGAATCTAGAAACTGACCTTTGGCAATTAATTATTAACATACATTTGAGTATTAGTTTTCATACCAAATATAAAAAAAAATAAATAAAATGTTAATTTTTCTATTTTCTGTTTTATTCAAATAAAATTTGGCAATTATAATTGCCAAGTCTTCTTTCTAGTATTCATACTGAATCTCAGGTGTGATCTTTGGCAATTAATCACTGGCATGTGGATAATATGCAAGTTACAGAAAATCAAGTATGAACTTTGAACACCTTCCTCCCAACCCATTCAAAATAAAATTTGACACCAAGCTACAGTTGTAGTCATAAGATCATATACTTATTGCATTTGTTTTTGTTTATGTGAAGTCATGTTTTTAAATGTTTACAGGCATGCGAAAATACAGACAAACTGATGGCCAATCCCTTGACAGGTTTCCAAATTTAATAAGATCCTACATTTTAAATGTGTAATCTGCATAACAAATTTTATTTATCTAGCTTTTTACATCTTCCAATTATCGTGTTCTCTTTTACTCTGACAGACACTCTAAATGGATTTTATTCAAAATAATAGAAATCTACAAATTTGGCCTAAGGTTCATATATCAAATTTCATCCATCTAAGTCTAAATATTTTTGAACTAATGAATTAACAAATAGACAGGCATAAATCCAAAAATGTTCATTTTAGATTTAGGGCGATTTGAAAGGTTGAGATTCTGCAAAATCCAGAGGTCAATTTTTTTCAAGAGAAAATAAAGAATGTCCAGGATTTAAACACATTTCTTTTCACTTGTAAACAAATGATTCTAATTAAATGCTTATCACTATAATGAATAATTGTTTAATATCCAACCATTATTTATTATGCAAGTTTTTATCAATGATTTTTTTTTTTCAAATAAAATTAACAAAAATTATTTAGACCAATATTTCCATAATAGGATTTCAAAGAGAAGCAAATTGTCGTTTAAGTTTGACAATCAGAGATATCACCTATTCATCCCAGAATGCGAATACTTCTATAGCTAATAAAAAAATATTTAATAGAATTTAACTTTTAAAACAATGAAGAAAAATAAAATCTGAAGTAACAATTTATGCAGCATAAAACTAATAATTAAGGTAAGAAAATAGAGAAAACCTATTACTATATAAGAAATAAAATATAAATTAATCTGCTATATCTCCCACCCACCCCTTCTTTCCAAAAGTGACCAAACCAACTGGATTAGACAAGACAGTCTTAGTGTCTATGTACCAATTTGGAAATATGTTCATGTTTTGTTCAAGTTTTCAATAAAAGATTTGAGAGTCCATTATTTTTACTAATAAATAATCAAGAATAAAAAAAATTAATCACTATAGATTTTGGAATTTCTGAAGAATGCCCTTCCCAACATTTAGAATGCATAGAACATGATTATTATATTTTAACAAATAATATTTCAGTTATCTTCTGCATGCATAAATTTATAATCATTGGTTAAGTGGTCAGACATCTCAAAATACATGAATGTGTAAATGGCGAAAAAATTATGAAAATGAGCAGAATATTCCAAGATTATTAACTTTTCAACGATAAATCTCGGGGAACTTTAATATCACAGTGTTGTCTAAAAATTCACGAAAGAGATAAGAAGGATAATATTAAAAAAATTAATTAGAAGTATCATACAAAAGTTTTATGGATGAATATTTATAATGGATAGTACATTAATACAAAGAAATAATAAATAGATAATATATATTGAAAAGACACTGAAATGTTTTGTTTACATTTTTTAAAAAAATGTTTGGCAAGTTTTATTAGCATTCTTAAAAGCACTAACACTCCACCTTGGAGATAATTTGTGTATAAATTGGATAAAATGTCTCATGATCAGCAGATTAATCCAGTTGCACCTTTCAAGCATGGATATTGCCATGGAAACTAGCTATACTGAATGTTCCTCTGTAGTAAACAACTCTGATGAATATTGATAAAAAAGTAAGACTTTCAAAATTGCATTAGAATGATATTATACATAATTATTTTATATAACTAACATAGAAAGGATATTTTAAAAAATTAAAATGTACTCATTAATGTACAGTAATGGGTTAATATTAAGGGATTTTAAAAACTTATTAAAATATAATGTATACTGAACAAATAAGGATTCGTTTAACTGTTTTAGGAAATGTATCTTTATTATTTGTAACAAAATCTGAAAATGGAGAAAAATATCCTTTTTTTACTGTAGTATCAAAAAAAACAATAAAGTGAGAACAAATATAAAAGTTATATCTTCTTTCTATTAATGAAGAAACATATTTATAAAAAAATGAGTTAATATCTACATACCTTAAAGACAAGTATCAATTATCTCTAACTACTATTTAGTTAACAAAAAAAAGTGAAAATCAATAGTAGAAAATGAAAGTAGAAATGAATTTATAAAGAATAATTATATATTATAAATTAATGTATAAAAGTTATTTTAAATGAACACAGAAATAAGCATTTTCAATTACTTTATTTTTAAGCAATCAAAATTATTATTAATGAAATACAATAGCCTAAAAATAGAATAATCATTTAAAAATCATCAAAAACAGAAGAAAAATCTAGTAGAATAATCATTTTTAAGAATATAATTAATTTTGGGGAACACTGGCATTCAAATTATTTAATTTGATATTCCATTACAATCATAATCAAACAAACGGCACCTAAATAAAACAGATAAAAATAAATGATATTCAAAAAATCTAATCTCCGCAATTTATACTCGCTTTGCTAATCTTTCGAAATTTAACATTTCTCAACTACTAGAAGAATACTAGTTAAATGAAATGTAAGTAAACAATGAAAATAATTGGTAATTATTACAATTTGTTACAGTCTTAAAATTTTAACTGCCTTTTGTACAATTGTCAAAAAATAATTATTATAATTAATCTTTATTTATGGTAAAATTCCGTTCAGAATCCGTCACTTGTTTACCAAATATTGACAGGCAAATATTTCTGTTACCAATTAATAAACAAAAATAAATACTTCTACACAAATTAATTTCTTCATATCATGAAAGTTCATTCATAAAAAGAATATCACTTACCAAAAAAGAAAATATAATGAACCGCAACAAAAAGTTGAGAGTTAATGTATCCCTTTAAAAACACAACAAAGATGTAGCTGCCGTCTCAAACTTCTACACACAGAAAATGTCTAATAACTTAACAAAAATTATCCCTGTGAAGTTTTTAAAGAAGTAAGTCCAGGACTAAGCGATGACATTTCATAAAACCAACAACAGTTAACAAGAAATTCCAAGCGCTCCACTATTTTCGTTTGTTGCAGACTTCTAAAAGGACGCTGGCTCTCCAACAAGTCTCCCTAACAAACTGCTACAATCCAGTCACCCGACTTCAGACCTTTTCTTCTCACGTGCACTAAATGTAGCCCTCAGGGTTTCTTTTTCCCCCTCACGTCCATCAACATTGGAGAATTTCAGGGTTGCCGGTAGAAAAGGCGGGTTCTGGAAGAAATTAGAATCCGCTCTTCGCCAACTTTACACGACATTGTCGCCTTCACGCTACATTTCAATTTTCTTCATGCACGGTTGGTTCTTAATTTTTCTTGAGAGCGCCGATGTTTTCTTAAATTTTTTTACCGTGATAAGCTACTTCTCTTCTAATCAAATGTTTCGCCTATCATAATTTTATTAAGAAAGAAATACAATGTAAATGTTGGGAGTTGTATTTTGTTCAAGGTTTCACTTAAATAAATATTTGAACTGGAATTTATACAAGTTACATGTATATGTTAAAAGTTCATATTAAATGCGATATATTCCATCACAGAACAATTTAAATTAAGTGTATTTTCATCTGAATAAGATATTGAGGCTTTTTTCACCTTTTATCCTGAGAATGTTGCCTTTTGATTGTGTTATATGAAGAGATTTTTAAATATCAAATAACTTCAATAAAGAATTGGAAAATATCTAGGGTAAGAAATGAATGCAAATTCTTCACATTGTTACTGTTGTAAACATCTCTTTTCTGAACTAATACAAAGTCAAAAGCTATGAATAAATCGTCACAGCCAGGGACATCGCTATAAGGCAAATGGCGTCTGAGATAAAATATTTTGTCCCCTGTCATCGTTAGTGTTTTATGAAAGTATGATATTATTATTCTTTCCTTTCGCCGTATTTCACTATAAAAAGTATCATAAACACATTAATATTTTCTCTACAAGGCATTCTTTAAAAAAAAGCTGGTCCCCGAGGCAATGTTTGCACCTTCGCCTGCCAGGAGACGGGTCAGTTGAGATTTTCTTAATGACTTATGGCATAACATATTCAATTTACGTAAAAATACATTGCTTAAAATTTAAGTGAAAAGAATTAAAACATTATAAGCATTGTGACGGCATGGAAGTCACTAAAAAATTATGAAATCTAACCCGATTTTCTCTCTCTCTCTCTCTCTCTCTCTCTCTCTCTCTCTCTCTCTCTCTTTTTGTTCAAATCCATAAAAAAAATTCTGCACTCCGACAGAGTAGAAATAATTAATTTGCAGTTTCCTAGATTTAAAATAAATATTAAACTATCAGAACTACAAATTTCAACTATTTGCTATTTCAATTTTTGCTATGCATTATATAGTCACTGATTTGATGTCCTTCGATTCCGAATAACACTGAATCCATTCATTTTCGTATTTTGATAAGAATTTTTGTGAAAGTATAATTAATTATTTTCTTTGATAGGAAAAATGACTCATACTTTGATATTTTGATTTTGATTTTTTACTCAGAAATAATCCTCAACAAGCGATTAAAAAAACTTTATGTTTATTGGGTATCCCGTTTTATATTTGTCCCCGAGACTTCAATTCAAAAAACGCTGTTACATGCTAAAAGATAGAGATCTAATCCACCTAACCACCTAACAGTATCCAACTCTTCTTCAAAAGGCTCAAGGGATAATCACCTATTGATAATACATTTCACGGTTTGAAGGGAAAATTCATCCCAATTTCTTAAAAGGAGGGGTGATTTGTAATGCCTGCCAGTTACGTAGGAGAGGTATAACCCAAGGATTAAAGTAGGATTAAGATATTCAGTACCATTTTAGAAGCATACATTTCTATTGAAATTGTATTGCAAACGCTTGTGTTATATTGCTCTTCATTACTCTAAAAGGTCAAAAGCTTTGCTTTCTTTATTTTGCTTTTTTTAACTTTTCATCTCGAAGTATTGGAATTGTGCATCATTCCCTTTTTTTCCTTCTTAAAATTAAAACTCGCACCGTGAAATTCGCATGTACTTCTCACACTTTGTTTGTAAACCTGTATTACATTTTGATCACGATCTATTATGAGATTTACGCAATTTATCGAAATGTATACTCGATTTCTTCTTTGGGCTAAAAACAGTGGCGGATTCAGATTTTTTGCGACCCTAAGTAAAGCACATGCCTCTTTTTTTTAATGAATAGGTCTATTTTGTTTTACATTTTTAACTGTCATCATATTAAGGATTCATTTTAAGTTAATTTTTATTTGAGACACTTTATGATGATGTTTATGTTATTACTTATTTATTAAGACTGATGAATGCATAGCATCACCTTTTCACACAATGTTATTTAAGCAGACATTCGGTGCTTATAAGTATCGTAATAATATAAATACTCATAAGTAGTAAGTAATAGTAATAATATAAGTATCATAATAAAATAAAGAGTTCAATAAAATAAATAAGGACTTGATCAATTATATTTGTATTTTATAACTAAAAAAATCTTTATTTAGGAAGTAGGCTAATAGCATTTTTTAATCAATCGACCTGCAGCTTCTTTCAGCCAAGCGGCACTAGCTACAGCCTAAATGGCCTAGTTGGAATTCTGTCATTGGATATTGAACTCTCAAACCAAATTATCAAAATTTGAAAAAAAGTGAATACTTATAAAGATTGTTTCAACAAGTTTTTTGTTATTTGATTGAATGAAAATAATACTTGTATAAATTTCGATTTATCACCGTTTCATCCAAAGAAATATTTCAAGCATTGATAGAATTTTTCATTTGCATACGAAAAGATACTCATCTGCAAAAATATTGCATCTGCAACACTTGATGCATTTTTTTTTATTATTATCTTCGTATGCCATTTACAGTCCACATATAGAAATTGGTTTCATTCAGTTTTTTATTAGTTTCAATTACAGTTACCTTCAAAGAAGGGAAATTATGTTATGATTAATTTGTATAATAATCATTTATTTGTGAGTATTTACGTTCGTATTTTGCTTACTTCTCGGGAAGTTTGAGAAGGCTCTAAATTTCATCCCTAGGGTTCTCCAATTAACTGAATTTATATCTTAAATGGTAAGATATATCTAGAAACAAGTTTATTAAAATGTAATGAAAATCTTAATCTCTAGTCTGAAATATTTTAGGCTTGATTCATCCATTTTTATTTTATTTTTAAAATTTAACCTTAATTATTCAGTAGCGATAACATGCATGCGAAAGAATGCGTTAAATATCTTAACAAAACGTGTACGTGTAAATCCATTCACTAAAGTTATGAACAGCATTTTTTTAAAACATACTTAAAAACTTATTTAATAAAAATTAAAAGAAAAATTGTACAGAAATGGAATTTTTAGCATTGAAAAGCTACATTTTTTAATTCTAATGTGATATAAAAATGCTTTTTTGTGCGATAATACCCTCAAAATAAATGAGCAAAAAGATTAACGTTTGAATTGATTTTTTTTTTTTATTTATTTAAAGTTAGAATAAAAGTTTTGACAAACTCTTTCATAATGAATATATATTACCCCAAAAGTGATTATTGTCTAATTTGATGGTTTCTACCATGCATGTCTTATGATGAAATTCTCAAACAGTATGCATATTAGTAAATTTAACCGACAATATAGATTTCGGTTTTTTTCTACAGACTGATTCAGAAAGCAATGTTGTTATTCGGTTCACCCATCTAGGGGGGAGGGGGAAACCATTATTAAGGAGTTTCAAATTGTAAGTATGTGAAAAAAGGGTATTAATGAAAATAGTAAGTGTTCATTGGTGTGTGGAAAGAAAAGTAGAACACTTTGATCTATAAACAAACTTTTTGTGGACTATATGAAAAACAATTCACTAATTACTTCCAAAAAATATCTCAGAATCATAATGAACAATTGCTAATATTATTCTATAATCCAGCAACCGCATGCAAAAAAAAAAAAAAAAAAAATGCACAAGGATATGGCAAATGATTTTTAATGAATTTTCTAGCTCTCGATAAATGTCGTCAGTCGATGCTAGTTTGGATCTCAACTTCTCAAAATTACTTCTACATAGTCAAATTATCAAAAGTTATTATTAAGCACCTGCTAATTACCATTCTTTATCGATATCTCTATTTCATTATTAGGTACAGTTTAATATAATGTTCATTAATTAAATGGTATGGTCACAGAGAAGGAGATCTCTGTGGGTATGGTATATTAAAAATTAAACGTTTTATTAAATTTTCACAAAATACTTTTTGTCGCCACATATTTTTTTTAAGTATTTAGATAG
The DNA here is from genome assembly GCF_947563725.1 of Argiope bruennichi. Classification (NCBI taxonomy): domain Eukaryota; kingdom Metazoa; phylum Arthropoda; class Arachnida; order Araneae; family Araneidae; genus Argiope; species Argiope bruennichi. The sequence continues at coordinate 68,983,348 of NC_079154.1, forward strand.
CTTATCTTAATTACAAGTGGAAATCACTACCCATTTTTTTATTTCACGTGAAATATTAAATAATAACCAATACAATTAAAAGAACAATTCAAAATGAGCTGAAGAGATGCGATGATACTTTTTATCCAGCTGAAATTCATAATAGACATTTAATTACCATTATTATTAAAAATTATTTCTTGGAATTGTATAAAGAGAAAAATATCCTTGGTAATTAAAGTGAAGTCATTGAAAAAATTCCATTTATCCTAACACTGAAAGTCTCCCAATAATATTCCAAATAATAGTGACTATCAATTTAACAACTTTGAAGAGATGATGTCTATCAATACTTTTGTAGAAATCAAATCTTGCCTGTTCAAATAATGTCTTTAGCTCAATAATTGAAGCTGATTGTTTTCTTTAAACAGTTTAATGCAAAACTCAAGAAATATATACCAAAATATGATTTGATTAATGAACAATAGATTTTTAAAAGCATTGTGAAGTAGCTAATTAAAATTGTACAGTTAAATCACACTCTCGCTTAATAGAAATTGAATATGACTTTTAATATCTAGCTCTAAAGGAGAATTTCTTCTCCTACTTAGTAGAGGAATATCTATTCTGTGATCCAGTACTAAGAATTTTTTTCGTTTTATTGTTTGAATTGTTTTCGTTCCACTTTAGTGTTACTGGCGCTGTAAGTGAACTTAAAAACCATTGGATACAATGAAATCGTAGAATTGATCCTTTGTTTGAATTTTAAAATAGCACGAAAATTCTTTTCTTCGAATCGACTGAAATAAATATGTTTTTTTTTCTTTTTATATATATATATATAAATTTATTTCTTTGGTTACTAGGCTATTAACATTTTTTTTATTCCGCTGTCTGCGACAGCTCTGCTACCTAGTCTGTCTAATTGGATATCTGCCAAGGTGCGATAACAGTTGCCTCTATAATCAAATGTTTAGAAAGATTTCATCAAAATGCCATTTCTTTCATAACTACAAATCATTTTCCTCTTAGTTTCATTAAAATGAAATTTTGCTATACGTTAATCGAATTCCGAATATTTGTATTCAAATAATCAAAACTTAAGTGGTGTTTATAGTGAAAGAAATGCAATTATTTGCATTTATTGTTGATCCGGTGAATCATACAGTAAATTTTCGATTATTCGGCCTAATTTGAAACCACCGACATTGCTCTGTTTAAAACTTTCTCATAAAACTTATGAAGATGTTATTCCCCTTCCTCCGTAAAAAAAAAAAAAAAAAAAATGTAGATTTTGTATAAAGTTACGAATATCCTGCATGACGTTGACGAACACTATTTATGAAATATAAAACTTTAGCATGAATCAATAGTGCAAATATATATTTTCGGTACTTTTTTTCTTTCCATTTGGAACCAAAATTTGATAAGGAACTACATTTGTAATCATACAATCGCATACTAATCATATACAATTTCACTGATTTAAATCATTGCGTTTATGCGTTGCTGTCTTAACACGCATGCGAAAATATATATTAATATATATGGATAACCCTTTCAAAAATTTGCATCAAAATTTGATAAGAACCCACATTTAAGATGCTAAATGTGCGTCCCAGATGTTATCCATCCATTTTACAGCTCATTTCAAATTCATTAGTATTTTAAAAGCCAGACAGTTAGATCCCTCAGAATGGATTTCATTCAAAATTTGATAGAAATTTGGCAATTTTACTTAAGGTCCGTATACCAAATTTCATCCGTTTAACGCTTAAAGTTTCTGAGTTATCGTGTTCACAATCAGACAGGCATAATACCAGTAATATGTTTTTGGAACTCAGGAAGTCTAAAATGTAGAGCCTCGTCAAAATTTGAGTAAGAATTTTTTGACGATTACAGTTTCTATACAACTTCATATACTAGAAAATAAAAAGAAAAACTCTTCATAGTAAAATAAGAAATAATTCATTTTGCCAAGAATTTGGCCTTTTTCAAAAACTAGTTCTCGATTTTGATTCTCTCAGCCTAGTTCTAGGCACTAGTGCAATTATTTTTAAATAAACAGTAATAAATTTAACTAATTTTTTAAAAACTAAACTTACGTTTTATGTTAATATTTTGCTTATTTTAAATTTGTATGTATTCATTCTGTTCAGTGCATCTGATCTTATATTTCGTGCAAAAATTTCCTTTACCAAATTGTTGTTCTTTTAGACACTAAGACTTTTATTTGTTTCCAGCTTAGCACATCATAAAAATTAGAGGCTGTCAGTATTTCTATTATTGAGTTTCCCTTCCTTATAGTACATTTTTAAAACATTCAATAACTAACAAGTATTTAAGTTGCGCTTTGGACTAAGAGATCAGAAAGTATTACTTAAAACGGATTTGGAACAAACAGAATGTTTTGGTCTCTAGTCTATCCAACATTTTTTTTTTTTTTCTTTTTTCGCCTTTCTTTCTTCCTTTTTTTAAAAATTTGAATTTCCCTTTTGTGACATTAAGCCGGATATGTGAGTCTACTGTACTTATTCTACACATTAGTATGTATTGTATTCCGCAATACACCCTGAAATTGAAGTTCTTCTTTCGTCGTACAAGTAATTGAGCGAATTCATTTCGATATGACAAATGCCAACTGCACCTCACCATTTTAATTGAGAAATCTATCTCGTATCTTGTAAGAGGGAAAATATTGTGACTTGACTTAACGTAACACCATAACACAATATGCTGTTGCATTAAGTCAAGTCACAATGACATGCGCAGTTGCATTTGTCTTATGACTATGACAATGAAATCACACGAAACGAGTGCATAATTGCATTAAGAAGCTGGAGGAGGTAAAGTTTTCGTACTGAATATTTGATTTTAATTTCCGATAAATTTATAAAAGTGAGTGAGGACTACTTTAATATTTAAATTATAAAAGTGAAAATAGTCTGATTAATAAAAAAAAGCATTTTTTTCCCATTCAGATAATTTTTTTCTCAGTTGTGTTAATAATCTATACTTATATAAAGCTCAATGTGTGTGTGTGTGTTGGCGCTCTACAGGCCAGACCGTTTGACCTACAGCTACCAAATTTGGTACATGTATACCTTAGAGGTCGGGAATGTGCACTTGGTGTCCCTTTTTTTGAATTTTTAATTATAATTTTAATTATTAATTAAAAACTAACTTTCCCGCCAAAAAAATCATTTCATTTCCCCACTGCCAAATGAGTAAGGCTTCATTTTTCCCACGCTAAAAAGGATAGGCTTAAGAAATTTTCGGCAGATTATTTCAAAGGATTCTGTTTATTTTCTTAAGGTTTGATGCATTTAAAGTTAAACATTGTTAATTAATCGATCTTTCAGATTCCTTCTGAAGTACTTTTGAATTAAAATAAAACAGAATAAAGGAAATTAACAATTTCTAATCTGCATAGCGTTACCCCAACTAGCGTAGAAAATTCACGCATTTGCGTTACCATAATTGGCGTTGAAAATTCACGCATGCGCATTGTGTTCTGATTGTTGACAACGGATACGGTTTTGAAGGCTTAATATGTTTTCGACAGATTATTTTAAACGATTCTATTTATTTTTTAGTGTTTGATGCATTTAAAACTAAACATTATTAATTAATCGATCTGTTCATGATGAATCTGAGAAAATTTTGTTGACAAATTCTTGAGATATTACATAAATTAAGAAAGATATTTTTAGTGTCCATAAAGTTTAAACGCTCAGTGACTCTGTTATCAGTAATCATATTATAAAAAATGCTTTGTTTCAGTAAAAAATATTATTATATTAATTGCAGATTAATTCTTTCCACTTTAATTTAAAGCATAAATTCTAAGGGAGCTAACAGAAAATTAGAGAGATACATATTACGTTATGACTGAAGGCCTTTATAATATTATGAGTGAAGTATATGACTATCAAAATTTGAAGTTTTAAAATATTTTGATGAAGAATCTATTAAAGTAGGAATTGCGTAAAATATTTAATTATTAAAATTTAAACGAACATTAAGATTGGCGAACCGGCTGGTCTCCAAAGGCGGCTAGTATTCACATAATTCAGCTGTCTATTTTTCTGGCCAATCTTGTTTAAGGTATCCACCTACGTAAAAATCCCATTTTTGACAGAAAAAAGATCACAATTTTTTCAATGCTGTATCTGAAATCCCGTTCTTTCACCTTCTCAAAGTCAGTTTCATTTTATGTCTACGATAATTATAAATGAAATTCGAGACGTTTTAATAAAACTTAACAGCAGAAAATGGAACTGTAAACAGTATTATAAATATATTTTTTTAATTTTTTTATTTAGGTTATTTAAAATTTATTCTTTTTCCTATTTCATATTTTTTACCGTAAACTAAATATTATTTTGGAGTATTTTTAGTAAAGATTTCTATGTTTTTGATGGCATTGTTGTAAATTTAATTAATCCTGATTCTTTTAAGTATCTTGATTTTTCGATTGATATTATGATTTCAATTCTTAGGGTCATAAATCGTACTTACTATGATTTCAGTCATAACGGAAAGCACTTAAATCGTACTTACGTCAAACATTATTTGATAGGGATATTTCCAGATAAATTAACTTGTATTTTCTAGTTAAATGACAGAGGAAATATTAAAAAGCATCTGGTGCCCTATGCATAACTGATCACAATAAATACTCACCAGAAACAAGAAAGCAATAAAGAAAAGAAATTCCAAAATTGAAAATTAAAAAAACATTAAAAATTGCTATCAATGCTCGCTTTTTTGATAAAATGAACCAACAAATTTAGAAAGTTTTGAGGAAAAATCCCTTTTTTTTTATCTCATTGAAAATTAAAAACAAACTTTAAACTCTTTTTTCACGAAATGTGGTTTTTAAAAACATTTCACATTTCGAGTACTTATATTGAAATACTTTTAAAAATATCAGTTTGAAGTTCGGTATACGTACCAAACTTTGTTTATAATACTATCTAGAAAATGAACCAAAATTTAAATGCAATGATTAACCATTGTTATTCACCTTTTAAACCTTGAGAAAAGATCAATTTTTTACAAAAATTTACGATCTTACACTAAAATTTTTGAATTTTGAGTTACACTTGATCTTTTGCTTCAGTCCCAGTCAATACATCAATGATTACATATATCGAAGAACAATTCTGGTAATTTGTTTTTGATTAAGAATTTCTGTAAAAATGTCAAATTTGAGAAAAAAAAAATTCTAGATTTTATTTCAAATGTTTAAAATAATAATGAAATTATAAAATATTTTTGTAATCTAAATTAATTTTTTGTATAACTATCATTCGAAAAAATATTGCTTCAAACATCATTATTGTTTAAAGACTTACGAACTTGGTCGGATATTTTTAAAAGTTTAACTGACTGAAACTCCAATTTGTTTTTGTGCGCGCTGTTCTGTTTGTAGATTAAATTTCTTGCTTTCTACATCTAGGATAACAGGGGACAACAGCCTTTGTTTCTATAAATGCCTACCTCCTACTTCTTTTTCTTCTTTCAAGTATTTTAAAAATTTGACATATTTATCATCTCAAAAAAACAAACATGATGAGGTAAGCAATTTTAAGGTAAGCAATCGACACAATTTGTTTATTATCTATTCGTAAACATGGTGAACAATTTAATTAAATTTTGCTAATTTAATTAAATGCTAGAAAACAATTGCAGTCGGCAAAGAAAATGCTCCAATATTTTTAAATCGAAGCTTAATACCTTTAAAAATATTCTTCACCTTAAAAACAGCTCAAAAATTCTTATATTAAAAAAAAAATTCTTATTTTATGTTCGTAAATAACGTCTCAAGTGAGGGTGTTCCTCAGCTTTCATTTTTGAAGAAAGGGAAAGAACACTGCCATTGTATGCCTCAGAAAAATATTCTCTCTCCCCCAGCGGAGAAAGGTAAAGCTTTGAAAAATTAAGGTGAGCGTAAAAATACCGCCTATATTTCATAGCTTTTTCACCGGTCTTTCAAGTTCGGAAGTCGTCCTATCTTGGCGAATTTATCTCATCATTCCATGCGTCATGATAAATCGCCAAATGTGGTAGAAGCTTTATTTTTCTTATCTGTTAATAAGTGATGCTTGAGATGGGGAGGGGGCATCTATGTGGAAAAGATACAAATTATGCTAGCGATAAGGTGAAAAATCCAATATTATCTTAGGAATTACTTAAAGCATAAAACCTTCAGTTTCGGTTTGTATTTTTATTGTCAGTGAACTGAAAAACATGCGCTTTCAACTTCTAATATATTAATGAAAAAATTTCAATTTTAGATTAGGTTTTACCGCACATTTAACAATGATTTTTTAAAAAATAATAATAATAATAATAATATACAAATTTAAAAAAATACTGTAAATAAAAACATAAAAATCCCCACAATCAATTAAAGTTAGTGGTGGGTGTTTTTTTTTTTTTAAATTTTTGTCATGTAATGTTCCAAATTTTTAGTTTATAATTAGCTTTTAAGAATATTGCTTTCTTTAATGAGACGGAAAATACATGTTCACTCTATACAAACAACAGGAAATGCACTTGTCGATCCAGTCTGCATTTGCAGCCGATGTGCTAAGCGAGGGCAAGCTACGCTTATGGCTGTAAGGTGCACATTCACGTTCTCAAAAATATATCTGTGCCAAATTTGGTACCTCTAGGTCAAGCGCTGTATCCTGAAAAGTGGTGATACACAAACACACACATTTTCTGCTATATTATTAGTAGATATTGAAAGCATATTAGTAGATACATCAGTCCAATTGTTATACAACAACGATTAAAATATGAGGATATGAAAAAAAAAAAAAAAAAAAATGCTTGGTTTAATCACCAACTGAACAGGCTAGAGGGTCTAAAGTCTTATTAAATTTTCATTGCAAAAAGTCATTTTTAGAATTATATTTACCAAATAATCTAAACAAAACTGAAAAGCAGCAACTTCAATTTTACGATTGTATCTTAATTCAGTTTTAGATAAGTGTGCAGAATATTTTTTTTTATTTTAAAAATTCTTAACCAAGTTAAAAATAAAGTTAAAATTGTATGTTAAATTTCTTAAATATTTTCAAAGAATAATTCCTATTTTGCAGATATGAATATTAACGATTCAAAAATACATATAGTCTGTTACATAAAGGAAACCAGAACAAAAATAAACTGAACATTTTCGCATCATAAAATGATTTATAAATCACAAGCAAACCACTACTAAATTATAAGAATAACTAACTGCTTGGCAGATTTACCTAATATAGAAGAGAATGAATGAGCTATTTGGGTGGAAAATGTTACCCTTATATCATGTTTTTTTTTTAAAAAAAATTATTAATTAATAATATCGGCACAAATGCATTGCTATATCAGAGAAATGGGTTTAAGATTCTTCGAAGAAAAAACTTTTTTCTTTTTTTCTTTTTAATTTAGATATTCTGAATCCATACAGATCTTATTGAGATTCGCCGAAACAAAATAATAACAATAATAAACAAATAAATAAAAATTCTAAATTAAATGAACAAAGACAGTCATAGAGTCAGCAATATACAAAAATCACTACAGTCATAATTAGGACTATTAATTAAATTAAATCAATAAATAAGAAGGGATAGTTAAACGTTTACTGGATATTATTTGGATATTAAATCCTTATCTGGATAATTAAATTTTTATTAACCAGTTTTATTAATATACGCTTGTCGGAAGAAGAATTATTCTAACATTCATCAGATTTCTGATGAATACGATGTTTATAAATAGTATTTTTGATAAATAAATAAGGAACTGGAACATTTTTAATACTTGGCCATATTCGAAGGCTAAGTCGATATTCGATGGCTAAGTCGATATTCGATGGCTATCATCAAAATGGCAATCGTCAGCAACTCTACAGATTTTCAGATGCACTTTGATACAGATGAGATTGACAAGATTTTGGATTCAAAATTTTATTTTTGACATATATACTTAATACATATTTGGATTCGCTTGCTGTAATTTTGAATATCCATACAGAAAATAAACTCTGTAAGAATAATCTTTTTTTTTAACCACGTTTTCTCAAGATCTATCCTGTCGCAAATTGGTTGTTAAGGTAAATAAAAGTCGTGATAACTATGTATGTATATTCCAATCTCTTATTAAACAGGCGGGCCCATTTCATCGATACTTTGCACACTTATTCTTAGGGTAAGAGAAAGAATACCAAAAATAATTAAACATTCAATTAATCAGAAATGTAATCGAAATCTTGGAGATTTTTGGAGCAAATTATCTTTTAAGAAATATTTAATGTCATCTTAAAATTTAACATTTTATATTTTCAGTGTTACTAAATTCATTTCTATGCATTTTTTTTTTCTATATTTTTATAAAAATTGTATTAAAATTTAATGCAGTTGATTTTGAAATATAGTAAAAGTAAGATTCTCATCTACTTTACCATTGTTTTTTTAATTCTTTTTAGAAATTTTTTGAATAGTTTAAAGTAGAGAACAAGGCCAAGGGTTGTCTATCAAATGCTGCGATGTAATAAAAGGATTATATATATTAGAATAATTTATATATATAAGTTTTTATATTAAAATATTATAAATAAAAATACTTTAATTAAAAGCAACCTCCGTATAATAGTTAATTAGTAATAAATTGACATGGAAAACTTTAGTCCAAAATCAGCCCGCTGTTTTAATTCTTTCTACAACAACATATTTTAATCAGCGAGCGCCAGTAAACGTATGAAGCAAAGAAAAGAAATGAAAGAGTTTCTTCTTTCACAAATGAACTTATAGTCGTTAAATTATATAATTGTTTTTTTTTCTACTTTGTTTTCCCGTACATGAAGTAAAAAAAAAAAAAAAGTATTCCTCAAGAATTTGACGAATTCCTATGTTTCAAACCACTTTGAGTACGAAAAAACATGAGTTTGAAATTATATTTTCTTGTCTGTGAACACGATAGCTTTAAAAATGCTTTGAGCTAGACGAATGAAATCTACATCTTTAAATATCAAAACTAAACGAAATTATAACTCATAACAATAAAGGCCAATTTCAAGATATGCAAAGTGCCATTACTGCAGTGTTTCTCCAGTGTTATATTAAGGGATTGACGGTTGGTATAAGTATCAAAAAGCGAAGATTTTCAAGGATAAGGTGGCCAGACTCCCACAACATATAATAGACATAATAAAACCTTCTTTTAAGTCAGTCAAATAATTATTGTGCAAGTTCTTGCATAAAAAAATATGTTACGGAATTCCAAAATAGCACTTTGTAGAATTAAAATCAACTGGGATAAGATTAGATACAAAATTCAGTTGTAAATTAGCAGGGAAAATGCACATTTATAAACATTTTCGCCCCTAATTTACTCGTATTTCAAACATTTGGATAATTTCATAGATCATTATTCCCTGCAACTTGTGCGCAATTTCCTGCTCACTTATACAGATTCGGAAGGATGCAAGACCACACATGCATATGTGGGGAAATAGGCTCAGTTTAACACTATATGACAGAAGGAGTCGAACTCACAGAAATTAGAGGAAGACTCATTATGGATAGTAATTTTAACACAATATTACAATATCCTGGAAATTTAAAAATGTTAAAAGAAATGACGGAAAAGATTTCTAGCCTTTTATAAAAAACCAACAGTTTGAAGATTCTTTGACCTTTTGTTGGCCGTTGTTCTCTTATCCAAATGTTGGTTAGTTAAATAATATATCAACCAGTCACAATAATACTTCTTTATACGGCTTAGTTCTGTGGTAATGGGGTGACTAGCTATAATAATAATAATAATAACAATAATAAACTTGAGTGCAAAGAAAATTACGATTGCGGCATTACAATTTGCTGAACATTATTAGCCGCTTTGGTCAAATAACGTTAAAATTTACTTCAAATTCCCTTATTTCTCAAAAAATATTATATTTATAAAAAAATTACATCATTTTCGAGGTTATGATTATTAATGTATCTAATTTTTTTATTCATCTTGATTTGTAAATTCATCTCAATGATCTAAAATACATCTAAAAGAAGTAAAAAGTCATTAAAAATCCAATTTTACAAAAATTTTTGCATCGAACGTAATCGATTTTAAGAGGTATTTTATTTTTAAAAAACCTATAATTGAAACATTTGTTTGATCAATTGAAAGTATTTCGAGTTTTTGCAAAGCACACAAGAACTCATTTCCATATTTTACTTACTTCTTTACTTTTCTTTTTTTTTCGGCAAGATTTATTTGATTTTAAACCATTCAAAGATACTGCACAGTTATTTATTTATAAAATGTTACTTTATTGATACTGTTATGTTATTGAAATGTCACATTATTGATATGGGTATATTTTTGAATTTATTTCTGACATTGATTTAGAAAAATTAAAGACTAATTTGATTTACAAATAATTCTGTAAATTAAAGCAATTTTTATAGTCAAAATAGATCGCTCAGAAATAAAACTGATGTGAATAAAAAGCTTTTATTTTTGATTTAAATTACTGTAATTTTTTTTAATGATATGGATAAGAATAAGATATATATCCAGCTAGTCGCCAAGCACGACAAAATAACATCAATTTTCCAAAATCTTATCAAAAGTCTGCCATTATGGATGGTACAAGAAATAATACCAAACCATTGCCATTTCAGAATTATAATAAAAAATTGTTAGGAACACATTTGGCAAAAAATCGCCCCCCCCCCCCACTTAAAAAATATTCAACTTTCGCGAACGGCCATTAATCTTAAGCCAGAGCATAATATGATTCAAAATCATTGATCGCTATTAAATTAAAAATCTGATTAAAATTTAGCAAAACCTTGCTTTAAAATGCCTCTATGTACCAGGTTTGGTTGCTCTAAGCTCAGCGCCTGCCTTATTGAACGTTTTAAACAATTTTGTCATGCGTATCACTTTATGCCTGCCCAATATATAAATAGCAAGCTCATAAGCACTATAGTTGAAGAATACTCAAACTACATCACAAACTTTCAACAAAAATGAAAGAAAAAATACGAAGGAAAATTGCAGCCTGAATTATTTTAACCGAATACAAATAAACTTATGACAATAGTTAAATTTATTTATTTTGTTATCATCCAAAACCGGAAAAGCAGCTGAGTGAGAAAATAAGTTTTTGAAAATGCTTTCTCATTTATTATCAAGGTTGCGGAACAGAACACTGGAAACGGATAAAAGTCCCATCCATTTAGGTTTTCTTTGTCGGCATTCCCTTTGGCGTTTATGATGGCAACGGAACAAATTAAGTACTCGCCATTTGGCATCGAATCAGCGAACAACGGTGAAAAGGACTTTTAATGAATGTTTTGTAAAAGCGTTGCCGGGGCAATTTGCAAAGACAGTATAAAAACACTATAACTTTCCACTTGGTACTTCTTTTTTTTTATAGTTTCAGTTCTTTTTCTGTATATAAATCTTACAAAGCTTCTCACCTATTTTTTTGCACTTAGGTGCTCATCACTGGTCAAATATATTAAAGTATAGCATGACTTTAGAAGAATGAAATTTATAGATTATATGAACTGGCTGTTCTACCTTTGTTATGAATTTGATATGACTAAGTACTTTAATAACAAATAGTTCATAGTATCTGACCAACTAATGGAAGTTTATTTTGTCAAGCGAAATACAAATATGAATCATATGCCATCCAGGAATTGAGGAAGTCACACTAGAAAATAATCGGTCTTCTTATATAGGTGGTGAGCTAAGCTTCCGCCTCAAATGTTGTATAGATGTATTAGGTCGCTTTGACTAACAAAAGACATCAAATGTCCATGGAATTTTATCAATATGTTGCAACAAGTTAGAAATGCCACCTTTACTTTTGTGCACTGTAGTCTGCACTTTAACAGATGGCAACAAATTACAATGTATTTTTATTGACATCTGATTATCTTAAAGTTATTATGTGAGTAGTTTAAAAAATGCATTGAGCTGAAGTATTTGTAGAGGCAATGCAATGCACTCTAATAAATATTTGCATTTTATAGCGCATATTTATTAAAAGAATTTAAAAAGTAACAAATTTAACAAAAAATTTCTACGAAACTATCTAAATAAAAAAAATCGTCATCATAAAATAATCAAATTAAAAAAAAATTGTAGAAAAAACGTAACTTTGCTTTAATTTTTTTTTTCTTCTGACAAAAAAAAAAAAAAAAAAAAAAAAAAATTCAAATATCAGAATGATAAGATGAGAAACATTAAGGACTATTCTTCAATGGAAAAGGTAATTTTGGATAAATAAGATTTTTATCGATGCAATTAAGAACATTTTTATTCTTTATTACCAAGATAAATTTATTTTTATCTACAAATTATGTTATTTTTGTATAACAGTTTAAAAGAAAGTGAAGGGTGGGACATCGTCTAATTATTTTATAAACAAGATTTTGAATGGAAGGTTCTATCTACAGGCCTATATATAAATATATATATATTTATTACTATAGTCATTATATCTGGAAAACATGAATTTAATCTTTTGCTAAATATCCTGGATTATCCATGATAGCCCGATTTTCGATTCTTCGCCTCTTTTAAGAAAATTGTACTGTCTAAAATAGAATTCTATATTTGAATTAAATGTCCTACTTAGATCATATTTTTGCTTAATATTAGAAAATTGGAATATTTTTTAAAAAGTTATCAGCTATTTTAATTTTTTCAAAATTAATTTTGGAAGAATTTTTTTTAAAAACTTTATTATACACTAGCTGCCATTAGAAATTACTTGATTCCCCTGGAACCCTGATCGGTTAAATTTCAGTTAAATATCTTTTGATGCATAATTCAATGTTCATGATTTTTCCAACAAAGCATTTTTAAGTATCAAAATTTGGCAAAAATTAATACAGTGTTAATTAAATAGCTTTACACCCACTCTGTTAATTGCATTTATAAATCTTCCTAATGGAATCATGTCCTTTACATCACAGTTACATTAAAAATATGATTGTCTGGGTAATCTACGAATTTCACGTTGCCTTTTGCTATAAAGTAATTTCATTTTATAATTCTTTATCTGAGTTGCGTATTTCTAATCAAGAAAGATTCTGCTTATTACACATAGGCAGAATCTTTCTTGATTAGTTTTAAAGAAGAAAGAAGATGAGAGGAATAAATAGTTGATAAAATAATGAAAACGATTTGAATTTGCTTAAAGCAATGTAATTTATTATGGAAAATTTTTTTGAAAATATATTTACAAATTGTAAACATTAAAAAAAATTGCTTGTTAACTAAATCAGTATCATAAAAAAGACATTTTTAAAATGCCTTAAAAATCAGTTTTGTGTAATAATATTTTTGGATAGCGGAAAAACATTAAAATCTCGCTAACTTAATTAATTAAGTAAGCAAATTAAGTTTCTAATTAATACATAAAAAACAACTCTGAAAAGTGCATTTTTATTCTTCAATGTACATTTCTACCAAATTTAATAGCTCCAGCTCAAATGGTCTGTGCTTATAGCGTCCTTCCCTCGACATATACATTCTTTTCTTTTATTAATAGAAATAAAGAATGAATAGAATCTTCTTTAAATGCCAAATGTAGAAAGAATCCACCTGGAAAAAAACTAATCGAAGCAATAGTAGAATATTTCGTTTATATTTCTTTAAATAGATATTTTTTCGATCTTTTCTTATTTTCTTTTCTTTATTTATTTTAGATTTTTTTTACCAAGACATTTTTTCTATCTGGTATTCCAGATTATATACTCGCCGCCCTAAAGAATCTCTTATTGAAGTTTAGAAAACTCTGCCGCTTTATTTAAATTAGACGGGAAATGTAGCAAAAATTTGTTGCTCCTTATTTTTTTCATAAAAGAAAATGAATGTTCTTTTTAATGTATGACCTGAGAAATCCAGGGTCGAAACATAAAGTTATATATAAAAGAACATTTTTCTTCGCACTTTTATTATTTTCATTTTCCTGGTCACGCATAAATTTTATTATAATATGCGCTATTATTTACAGTCTTCAAAAGAGCGAACCGAAGTTCGTCATCTCAGAACACAAAATTCCTCTGTTTTTCACTCAGTGCCATACCTCAAAAGAAGAAATATATTTGAATCTGATTCTCGAAAAAGAGAGAGAGAGGAAAAAAAAGAAAAAAAAAAAAAAAAAAAGAAAAAGAGCGAGAAAGAAAAAGCGACAGAGAAAAGACCGACATCTCGGATCCGCGTCAGTCTTCTTATAAAAAGCATCTCACCTATGCCGAATAGGACGACAGCACTTTTAGCATCAAGATTTACGATAACGAGACAAAAAGGAAAAGGAACACAACAACAGAAAAAAAAAAAAAAAAAAAAGGCAAAGTGGTGCACACAACCTCCCATGGTGACGGAGACGACGCGGAAACGAGGCCTTAAAAAGCTTCCTAAAAAGACCATTATCTGGCAAAAACCGTAATGGCCTCCTAACTCACAACTTCCCCTCTTGTGGCAAACCTCACCTGTTCTTGCCGCTGACCAATTATTCACGGTTCAGGTAGACACCCCCAGGTTCATAATGAGTGATGCGTCTCTTCGACTCCCCCCACACTTTTGGCAAGGTGAGTTCTGCTCGCTTAACGATAGCTTGTACCCATCGCTGGCTCGGTTTAAGAATTAGGAGGCTACAAATCGTTGACAAGTGTGGCGTAATTAAATATAGGTATCGTTTGTTTTCCCTCGAGTCAAAACTTTTTTTTCGCCCTCTAAGAAACGATTTTTTTCCCCAGTTGCTTTTCTTTTGTCACCTCTTGCTGAGAATTTTTTTTTTCTTCTAAAACTTCAGTAACTTTTTAAATAACAAGCCCTCTTTCGGATCATTTTTCTCTAGAAGGTAAAATGTACATGGAATTTTACAAATTGTTCAGTAATGAATTCATTATGCATTCTTATCTATACTAGTAATAAAGGAGAGTGTATGTCTGTACAGACAGAATAGAGCTATAGATATAGAGCTAAGAAATTTTGTTCAAAGATATTTTGGAAAATGTTATAGTACCCAGGAGACATTTTTCTGATGTTTTATTCAGAAAAATAATTAACTAAAGAAAATTTGAAATTCTTACATGATAATTTACGAAATGCTATATCACAAAAAAGAGTTTTGCACCCTAAATTTAATTTTTATTCCATGTCCTTACAATGATACAAATTTAGTTGCTGTATAATTCTACCCTCTTGTTTTAATATATTTTTAAGATTATGTTTTTAGATATAATAAAATTAGACAGATGCGTCTTTAGTAAATGGTCCCTGAATCACAGTAACAGATATAAATATTTTGCAGCTCTAGCCATGCATATTATTATATTAACGAAGCAGATGTTCGGTTTTATACATATTTTAATAACTAAATAAAAAATATATATATATAGGAGCCCAATAGTTATATTTGCTAAAGAATTCATACTATCTTAATATTTTATTATTCATACAGTAAATAGTTTTTTAATCGAACTGCTTGTGGCCTCCATTCAAGGGAGAAATCTACCATTAATAAAACATCCAATTCAAATCGAGTAGTCTCGACATCAAATGAAATTCATATCGTTTTCATTATTATTATAAACATTTTATCCTGGTTGCTTCCTCCTCTCACACTATTGGTGATAACTAAAGTATGAAGATTTGGCACATTTTTTTATAGAGTAAGATGTAGTAATTACATTTAAAGTTAAATTTCGAAGGTAAGAACAGAAATTTTTTTTTAATACTTTGTATGTATCTAAATACCACAATTCTTTCCAGTAATATAATTGAATCTATGATATAATATATTATCTCTCTTTTAACTTGAAATTTTCCTTTCTTATTACAATGTACTAAATATTTTATAGAACCAAAAAATAAATAAATAAAAATCATAGAAAATATTCAAAAATTTTTTTACAATTTCTTATTACAGATCAAATTTCAATGTTGAGTGATTTCAGTTATTATCCTTATATATTTTGTGAACAATTCAGCAAGCAAATTATTGAATTAATTGAAATTTAATCATTTCATGTTTCAGATTAAAGTTTAAATTTTAGGTGAGATGACAGAGGGAAGGGAAAAAAAAAAAAAAAAAAAGACAGATGAATAACACAATGAAAGAAAAAAAAAAGAAAACAGCCTTTCAAATAGCATAAATTACATGGCTATCAAAATTTGGGATTGAATTGTTTTCAACCTTTTCATCATATTAGATTTTTAGAAGTATTATAAATGTGCTATTGTTTAATAACCATGGCACCCTCTGAAAATGGCAGAACATCTATATGCTCCTTGCTCACAAATCACTATGCCTTTGAAAATCTCATAAAAAGTTTCAAGGTATTAAGTTTCATATAAAAAGGAATGATTATTTTACAACTTTTAAAATGCAACAATGTAAAAATTAAATCATAATTTTCAGGCTTGAAATAATTCAAAATTTCTCTCTTTCCTTACTCTCTTTAAAGATATACTTATAATTTAAATATTTCATTAAATCAATATAAATTTTACTATATTCACTTATGATAATAATAATTTAATGGAATATTATTCATGAAATTACAAACAATCCTATGTATATTTAAACAGATATTAGTGTTTTCACACCTTCTCTCATTAATTAAAATGATTGACAATCAATTAATTTTATAAGACAATTCAAACTATCATCATCTTTGATTGTGCACTTTTCAAGTGAAATTTCAGCTTTATGTTGGTTAAAATACATAAGACTCATAATAATAAATACAAAATTTTGTTATATTTGAAATCAAATTTTATTAAAATAAAATTTTTATTTTTTTTTTACATTATGTACAGTTATATTTCTGAGCAGATAATTACATATCTTGTACACTCCATAAATATGCCTCTTCTTGTACAGCTTTAGAATTAGTCATTTTTTCAAAATATTTCCGTTCAAAACCATTTGAACGATCAACTCCATCCCATCTGTAGCCAGGCTTTATACCAAAGCGATTTGGAGGTGGAGGGGGGCCTTTGTATTCAGGAAATGCTAAAAAGTAAATAAAATGGACATATTGTATTTGAAAATAGATTACACAAATTACTTCATATTCAGTGCATCATATTTTATAAATACAAAATTCCAGTTAATTATGTAATTATTCTCAAATAATCTGTCTCAATTTATATCAAACAAATATAATCATTTTATACAATTTTTCATGCCTTTATTTAATTCTAAATCGTTTTAGGGTTATTTTTTGCATTTATTTATGAATTCAGGAGAACATAGATAATTTCAACATTTTCGATTCAATTTCATTGATAATTCAAACACATCTCTGATACCTAGAATTTCCTTTAAAAATAGTTATTGTCTGTTATTCAGATTATTTAGGTTAATTTTTAGCCCAAACTAAAAACTGTAAAAAACTATTTCTATTTCTGAATAGTTAATAAAATAAATCCATGTTTGTATCCTCTGTGACTGTAAATAAATAACATTTTAAGATAATTAATTAAAAAAAACTTTACTCCAGTGCAATGTATTCAATAAAAAGAAAATAAAAATGTGAATTTTCAAAAAACTTTGAACGTTTTAGATATAGGTGAATTGTACTGAATATTTAAAGTGTATTTTTTAATAATTATTTCAATTTTTTACTAAAATTGAAATAATTATTACTATTTAATTATTACTCTTAAAAAGGATTATCACTTTATGTTTTAAAATTAATTTCTGTTTATTCATAAATTAAATATTATTCTCTATAAAACTAATAAGTAAGAAAAAAAATAGATCTTTATTGGTTCTTTACATTTAAAAATTAACCCCAGCTTTGTCGTATTTATTTTAAAATCAACTTAAAAAACTTTTTGGATAAATTAAATTTTTATTATTATGTAATTTATTTTTATGTAACTTTTTAAAACTTTTTTCTTAACGACTGGAAATAAGTAACATTTCTATTTAGAAAACTTCTTTAAATGATGTAAAAAAATTTTTATGGTATTTAAGTCAGTATATATACATCTGAAAAGCTAATGATGTCTCAATATTTTTACAATCTCCATATACTATCAACCATATTTAATAAAATATTCTTATATATGCTAACACTCAAAACAAAACAAAAAAAAAACCCCTTCTATTATCAAAACTGGCCAAGTTATAAAGCCTTGAATTTCATTAATTCAGAACAATTAACAATCTCCTTAAAAAAATGGGGGGGGGGGTCAAGTGATTCGATAACGTTCCTTGATGCTACTATTGAAATCCTCTAAAACAGTAACACTAAAACTTTATAACTTGGCCAATTTTGATTGCAGAAAAGTGGACCAAATTTTCTTAAAATGTTGTTGTGTCAAAAACTAAATATGATAGATAAGATTAGGAGACTGTATGAAAATTTAGATATCATCATTTTCCCAAAAATATATTTATTGACTAAAACAACACAATATATAATCATTTAGAAAAACTCTCTAAGAAATATATATCTGTACCTAATGGATAAGAATTTAGCTGGCAAGGAATTTCATTTGCATTCCAAATTCACTGTTGGCTTTATTTTTCTGTCCATGATATGATAGTAGGTAGTGCCATATGAGAACAAAAATATAGGTATAACAATTTTTTAATGATTCGATAATGGTACCATAAGAAAGGCACACTGTCTTGGAAAGTTTGAGGGTTATTATTATTGTAAATAAAGTACAATCTTGTATTGCCATTTGTTATTACTCTATAGAGTTGAAACTAAAACATTTGGTAGGCTTATTTTATTACTTTTAGTTTCAGTATATTCAAGGCACCTCATATCCATATCATGTAAAAGGGTGTACTAGATAGGTAACAAGTTGGTTAATAATATTGATTATATTCCATACCAGAACTGATTTCTTTTTTCTTTTTCTTCTTAATATATTCAGCCATAGGATCATCATCATGGATCTGAGCCTTAAGTTGCTCTTCTAAATCTTCATCACCATGGTACCTGGCAAGAGGCTTCATACTCTCATAAAGATCGTCAGATAATTTCTGTTGCTGGCTTTCACTCTGTTCGATTCTGTTAATAAAATTTACTTTAAAAAACAGATGAATGAAATCATTTCATTTTAAATGTTAATATTAAACAGCATAAAAGTATATTTGAAATGCTGAAAGTCTCTTTTAAAAATATATATATCAGTTTTTCATAAAGTTTTAGTATTAGAAGAATTTTATCCATAGATTGCTAATGAAAAATGAAATGTAATAATATAGAAAAGTAAAATACACTTGTGAAAATATAAATAGTGTGGTATTTTTAGCAAAGAATCAGATCTAATAGCACTTACAACCAATAATTTTATCTCTTTACTATAGATAAATAATATGAACAAATTGGTTGTTCCCATCCCACCTTAGGCATATAGAATAATAATTAAATGATCTGGATGCTGTGACAGCAATGGTAGGAAGTATGGTTGGATCTTAAGGACCAACATCAGAAACAGTACAATTCAATAGGTGGTATGTCTGATCATTAGTAGGAAATGGCCAACCCTGCACAGATGCTATACCCACACTGTTATTAAAAGAACCAACCACCACACTAGAAGCTTCTTATCCTCATATCTGAGGTATTCCCAGGCTACTTTTTAGTAATTTTTTTATAGCTTTCATACAATTATTTTTCACAGAAAATATTTTAATTTAAAGGCAAAACTAATACAAGAAATTTTTTTTAAAAAAATTGGTTAATACATGTAACAAAATTTTTAAATGATAAAATAAAATTCTAAATTAAATATATACAACAAAATCGATAGCAAAAAAAGTAAGCAGAATATCATAAAATCAGTTTTTAATAAACTTTTACTTATGAGAGAAGAGAAAGTTATCTAATTTTGATGAAAAATATTAAAGGATATAATCATTATAGATAATATTTTAATTTTTATAGTAGTATTATAGTATTTTATGTTAATGAGAGCTACTTAACTTTTCAGTTCTTTAAGTGAAGCAGAATAAAGGGGTAAAAAATGAGAGATAATCTAGTGAGATTATTTTGTTCATAATCATGAGGGGAAAATATGAAGTATTTAGTTATTAAATGAAATGCTTGACATTGTAAGGGATGGAAATATTTTCATCTTTAATATTTTAAATGTAAAAATTTACACAAAATAATATAATGCACAAAATCACTCATCATCAGCAAAACTTAAAAAGTTATTGAAAAAAGTTATTTTTCTACTTTTTGTTCAACAAATGTAAGATTTTACCCTTGAATGTAGATTTCTATAATCTACAAATGAATTCATTTTAATTTCATTTATATAGATAATTCATGATATTCAAGAGGAAGGTTTGTAAAAAAAAAAAAAAAAAAAGATTTTTACATACAGAGTATGAGAAGAAAAAAAAAAGGAATATTAGTTTTATTTATATAGAATGTTTAGTTTCCTACATGTATCTCATACAAAAAAGCTTAGCTGCACACACATATAATGAAAAAAAGTAAAAATCACATATTTTATTAATTGCCATAAACTTTTGTATTGCTTCAAAATATGTGAGAGTAAAGTTTGAAAAAATAAAACCTATACAATAGTTTGTATTTCGATTATATCAAGATGACATTCCATCAGATTAATCTTTTTTTTTCTGAAAAAAATTAACAAACATTAATTTATATAAAATACATTTTTATCTCTTTTTCCCACAATCCAATTTATTAACAATTAAATTTTTTTGATAACTAAAATTGTGGATATAAAGATCATTTGAAAGAAAATGCTTGATAGGTCACTATCAATAGTCCTAACAATTGGACGAGGAGAGGAAAAAGAAGGGAGAAAAAATGACTATTAGGAATGACTTTTTGGAAAATAGAATATAGTGAGAGAAATAAATTATGAGTGACCAAAGACAATTATAAATTATTCTGCTTACATGAGAAACATTAGCAGATATAATTGAATACACTGAACAACTTTCTTTAACAATTTATTTCCCTGAGAAATATAGGGATAAAATGTCTCCTCTAACCTTAAATATGTCTAACCAGCCAGATCAAACAAGTCTAACAAATCATTCATTCAACCACACAAATATTTTAAAAGAAAATTACAGCTTTATTATAGAGGACATTAATTATTAAGGATTGATACTTTTTAATCCTATAATGCTGATTTAGACAATCAGATATTTTCATGTAAAGATGGAACCAATTTCATTGTTAAAAGCTCAATACCAAACCCTAAATATATTATAGCAATTGTTTTCTTTAACAAGTTTCTATAATTTACTTTATCATTAATTCATCAGTCCATCAGTTATTCTACCAGTAAAAATATTAGAGCCTCCAAAGTATTATCCAGGAGATACACAATGGATAAATGATTATACACTGTGGGATTATATTGGGATTTATGAATTTTTTTTATGAATATTTCCAGAAGTCAGAGGGTATTTAAGGGACAGACCAGAATCAATAAAGAGGAAAATAATAATAATAACAATAATAATAATTATATATATATATATATTGCAAAGAAAGTAGATATTAATTTGAAACTTGCCATGATGCCTTTCCTTGATTTGGGTAAAGCTTTAATGGATTTACATAAATAAAGCACATATGTTTGAAAAAATATAAAATTTTAAAAAATTGCAATTTTTCTCAATTTCTTGTTTATAAAACACAAAGTTTTCAATTAAGTAATACAAAATTTATGATATATATTACAAAATATTATTAAAGCATTATATTGAAATCTGAGAAAAATTCTATAAAAATTCAAGGAAATTGGGGCATATCAGTAAATAAATTTTAAATATGCATGTTTGAACTATATTATATCTTTCTTCTCCTGATTTCAAAGCCAGATATATAAGACAAATTATGTTTCATTCAAATACAATTAAGATTCAGAAACTGATGTTGCAGCGGGCTAAATTTTACTATCCCTTAAAAAAAAAAAAAAAAAAAAACTAAATTATGAGAAGTATTTTTCAGAAATTGATATTCTTTAAACTTGAATTTTTGAATAGTTATCAGGAGATTAGAAAAAAGTTAGAAATATACTAATAAATAAAGTATATAACATAAATCACGTTAAAAATAAATGAAGTAATTTAGGCATCACAGTAAATTCAGCATAAAAAAAAATAATAAAATTATTATGCTGTCCATTATTATTTGTTCAAATATTAAATTCTTAATATTATATAATATCATTCACAATATAATTGAAGGCATTTAGATGTATTGATTGCAAATATAAGCTTGAACCACGTCTTGCTGGAATGAGAGTTGCAAGGAAAGCTATAAGCTAGTTTTTGGAAGGTTTCTGGAAGTAGTATACATTATTCTTTAAAAAGAAAGGTGGCTAATTTTTTTACTGATGTGAGCCTTTGTAATTGGAACTGGAACACAAATTTGATGTTCCAATTCATCATATAGATATTTTATAGGATTGAGATCCAGACTTTGAGCAAATCAGCCTACTTCATCACCATCAATATCAGCAAACCAGCTCATGCTTTGTGAACAGGAGCAAGATCATATTGAAATGAAAACTGACCCCTTCCTAGTAATTGGCATGAATTAGAATGTTGAATATGAGTAAGACCATAAAACTCCACATCAATAAGAGAGTTTATTTTAAAAGTATAATGTTCTAGATATTACTCTTATTATTTTTTTCTTTTTCTTCTTTTCTTTTGCACAGAGTCTGCCAAATAAGTTACGGATATTAAAGAATTAAAGGTTACTATGAAAGATAATGTTTGGAACAGTGCAAATGTCATGTCTAAGAACACTTGGGGAGAATAAGAATAATTCTTTGATAATCTCTCAAGTACAGGAAGCAGGAAACATATTGAAATCTAATGAAATATGTGATCTTATTAAAAACATTATAAAGTATATACAATAGATGCAGAAAAACAAAATGTTTTTGTGTAAAAAATTTTATAATCAGGACAAGACTTTGAGTTCATGCAGTGTATGGTATTGAGCGAATACCAGTCTTATATGCCACTAAGATTTTAAAATCTCTAATTTAAAATTTCTAAATGTATATACAGCATAAATGAAATTATGCAAAATAAAAATGTCTAAAAGCCATGTTCATTACTCACCCCTTGCCCCAATGAGCATATTTCTGTAATAATTCTGTTTGCTTTTTCTCTTTCTCTAATTTTTCAAGAATTTCCCCTTCAAAATTCCGCTTTTTGCCAGACTTCTTGTCTCTGACAATGGTCTCAGCATTTCGTCCAGACAATTCTTCATTCAACTGAAATTTATTAAAATTTATAAAACTACAGAATAAAAAAGAGAATATTAAATTAAAAGATTAGCACAGGAACAGCATTTTAATACTAAAAAAAAACAATTATGAAAACATTTAAATGGCAAATTCAAGTAATTATTCACAATCTTTACCAAAAATTAAAATCAAAGAGGTAAAAATCAATTGACACAAAGAAATCAATCAGAATTCACACTAATAGCAATAAATATAGAATTTACAAAATTTATGTAAAATTATGAAATTTCAAGATTTTAGAATTCTTCCTACTTGACTGATGTGTTTCTTCTCTCTTTCTCGTAACTCTTGTGTTTCTTTTCTAAGAGTGGTAGCATTTTGTAACCCAGCTTTCAATCCAGACAATGTTTCTGTAGGACGGCTTCTTGCACCTGAAGGATATACAAATACCTTCAAATTTTTTATTACAACAATGTACTGTTTACACCTTGTTTCAACATAGCCTTAATTCATTTGCAGCATTTTAGTGATAAGATACTTCATTTATAAGATGAAAGAAATAAAGTCTTGGTTGTTTGTTATTTCTAATGGTGAAATGAGATCGTCCAGTGATTTTCTGAGAGTAAGGATAACTCTGTTGGAGTATGTAAACTATGTAAACAATATCATCAGTAAGGAATTATTTATAATTGATTATTTAATAAAAGATCACTTATCTGATGTTCATTTAAATGAAGCTGAAAAGAAAAATGAAGAAGTTGCTCTATTTTTCTTTAAAAATATCTCACATGTTTGCCTTCGCTTTTTGGTATGTTGTGCAGTTGGAATGCATGAATTTAGCCATTACATAATTCAATTTGTAAGGCAGATATTTCTTGCAATGTTCTATATAAGTACTGTATTATATATACATGGTACTATTTTTTTTTTTCAATGACGTGCTTCCCCCCCTCAAAAATTGAGAATTAAAACAAAAATAAATTTTTGCATATATTAACTAAGCATTCTTATTTTGAATAATTTATGAAGACTAGATGGAACATCCAATGTAATAATCTGATAATATTATGAGAGTGTCAACATTATACTTGCAAAATAGAATAGCAAATAAGTCATTACTAGATATTTATTTTATTTAATACTGTTAATTATTAAAAATAATTTTATAATAAATCTCATTTTCCTTTATGTCTTCAAAATAATAAACAATGCAGTTAAATATTGTAAAAGTCAATAATTTTTGAAACAACATTTTTCCAATAAACATTTTTGATAATTTTAAATACTTTTCTGCTGCATTAATTAAAATTATATGTAAGTATGCATGTATATATATAAACATATGAGCATACACACAAATATACATAATTCTAATATGAAATTATTTCTGATTTCCATTCAAATAAATTTTACAGATTTTTGAAAACAATAATCACTGCTGTTAACATTATATAATTCAGAATGAAATTTGAACTCAGAATATTAAGATATATCAATTCAATTTTGTACAATGTAACTAATATACCTTTGTCACTTCTTGAAATATCTCTTTCCCTTGGAGGTGACAGATCACTATCTGAATCTTTTTCTTGTTTTATATTTCTTTGAAATGGTCTAATCCTTTCAGGAGAAAGATCACTATCTGAATCACACTTTTTATGCTTATCATTAGTAGGTTCTTTAGTTCTTTTGTACCGATGTTCTTTAATGTTCTGTACTTTCCTAGGAGGACTAAGATCACTGTCAGAATCATGTCTTCTTTTTTCTTGTGAATTTGATCTATTTCTACGTGGAGGAGAGATATCACTATCGGAATCATGCCTTCCTTTTACTAGTGAATTTGCCTTATTTCTATGTGGAGGAGAGATATCACTATCAGAATCATGCCGCCCTTTTCTTTCTTTAGATGCTATGGAAGTTTTATGTGAAGGAGAGAGGTCACTATCTGAATCATGCCGCATTCGAGAAGATTGGTTTTGACTTTTTCGAGGTGGTGAATAGTCATTATCAGAATCATGCCTCCTACATTTTTTTGATTCTGATGAGGTATATTTATTGTCTTCAGAGTGAAATTCTCCATTTTTATCTGAAATTAAATATAATTTAATGAATCATAAAGAAACTAAATAAAAAAGAAACAGAACAGCAAGAATGATTTCTTAGAAAACAAACATCAAAGATAATTTAACTGGAATGCTGAAAAATACATGAAAACATAGTACCCTTTTCAAAATAAATTAAATCATCAGAGAAAAAGAATCAAGGATTATTTTAAGGAACTTATTATACTGAAATACTTTCCCACAAAGTAATAAGAAATTAAATTTATTTTAAAGAAATTCAAGAGTATAAGATTAAGAGTATATCATTTACAAATATTATTACATTTTTCAAATTTTTAATTTTTTAGTAAATTGAGCAATTGCAGCCATTAACACAAATTAAAAAGTGCTTAAGTGCCAGTTACAAAAAAAGTTTTTTTTTTCCCCTTTACAAAATTCAACTGGTACAATGCTTGTTTATTTTGCATTTAAGTACTAACTTTGAATGCTTACTTAGTATACATTTAGAAATAACATTTTGAAAAATTAGAACATTAAACTAAATGAGAAGGATAATGCATTTTTAGAAATAAAATTATCGGATAGTAACAATATGGGAGCAATAAGTAAAACAGAGAGAGTTAATATGTTCATTTCCTATTTATTTATTGTATAAGTAGGATTTTCTTCATTTCTTTTTTACAGAATTAGCAGAAATAGTCTCAGTAACTTCAATAACTGCAACAATAAAAGATATAAAATTCAAGATGAAATATATAAAGGATTTATAAAACAAGCAATTGGAAGAAACATACTAGGTGAAGAATCCAATCTTTTCCACTTTGAAGGCTCATATATTTCTTTTATTTTAACTTCTTCTGGCCTTTCATCTATTACTTCTGCAACTACAGGAGCTTCTTCTTCTTCTTCCACAATTTCTTCTCCACCAAATTTAATGGCTTTAATATCGATATTTTCATCTAGGATTTTTACTCTACAAAAATTAACTTTTTTTACTTGTCTATAAAATTATACTGAAAAAAATTATAAAATTTTCATAAATATCAGTCAGATATATACAATTAAAAAAAAAGCTTAATTAGCTATTTTTTACTTTCTCAAATATGCAGTATAGAGATATTATAGTCAAAACATTTAATATGAAATTATAATTAAAACATTTGAATTCGAGATTTTGGGGAATCTCCACATTATTAAAGAACATGTAAGAAAGTTTTAGGGAGACCACTTCTGCTCATTCCATATATTGCTGACTAAATGAAAAAATAAACCATTCATTAAATAATTTTTAAAAAAATTTCACCATAATCAGAATAGAAATAATATAATTTTTTTTTCCTTTATTGCAAAACAAACAAAAAAAATTCAGATAATAGATTATTACTAATTTCTACACTGATTTTTTAAAAAAAGAATATGGATTGCAGAAAAATGTATCATTTCACTGCTACAGAAAAATAGTTGACATTATGCTCTCGATGTCTTTGAATTTAATAAATGAGAAATATCATTTTCATGCATTCAAATTTTCACATATATTGCAAAAATTCAGCAATAAACCACTATTTTATATTTCTTATATTCTTTATTTAAGGGTTCAGCACTTTTTGAAAGTCATTTTTCACAAATAAAATAGAGAATTGGGAATATTAAATGCGTTTTCTAATATTAATGAAACTCTTCTTCATTTTCACTGAATATAATGCAAAATATTGCCCTCACAAGGAGAGGGCATGGGGTTGAAATCTGAGATCGGGATCAGATTTAGTATAATGATGGTATACATTTAGAATGTTCTTTCATGAAAATATTAAAACACAATGGCCAATCAATTTCGAGAAAATGGTCCTCAAACTTTTGGTAAAGCTTATATACTGATAACTTGACTCCTGTTTCGATGACATGGTTGTCTAGGTAACCTAAGTAGGTTGTCTAGGTCTTGTATGTGTAAGGTCAGAGTTCGAATCTGGCTAGGAATTTTTTTTCTTTTTTAATAACTTTTATTCAATTAAAAATTTATTATCAAAATACATAATAATAAAATTAAAATTTAATTAACTATTTACATATAGCTTTAATTAATATGCTACTTATTTTTATGCAAGGATAAATATTTATTATTTTAATACTTAAATTGTAATTTAATATTTAAAAAATAGTAATAAATATGACAAAAATAGTGATAATTATTAATTATAAATACTCACTTCGTAAAAAAAAAATTATTCAATATTTCTAAAAAAATATCTTATATACATTTACTTTCTATTATATACAAGAACCAGAATGATAACTATAGTAAAAACATTTTAAACAAATATATTTCAACATCTTGCACAACTGATAAATGATGATTGTCCACAAGAGCAAGGTTTCTTTAAAAGATCTATGGGGAAACAAACTTTATTTACATTTAAAAATATCTCTCTTTCATCAGAAAGTTGGGCAGTGTATGATATATACCTTATCATCTTATTAAAATTTGATGATGACAATTGATTGAATTTTTACACTATCTTCACAAGAATTTATTTCTTGCTCATATTCAATTAAATAAAAATTTTGTATACGCTTAATATGCTTTGAACCACCTGCCTACACATTCAATAAATTAATACCTGTTCTCTACTATTTTTTTTTATTACTGCAGTTGGAGATGTTTGATTTCATATTTAACAAATATCAGCTGCTCTCTTCAATTTTTGATATAAATACAGCTTTGTTGAGTTAGAATTGATAATTTATTATTATTAAAATCCAAAAATTTGAGAATTAATTGTTTGAAAATGATGCAAGCAAGTTAAATTATCTGTAGCCATTAATGTTACGTTTTTAATTATTTTTCCTTTAAACATTAAGTTTTAAAAGAATAAATATTTATATTTATAAGTATTCATATATAAATACTTGCATAAAAATAAGTAGCACATTAATTAAAACTATCTGTAAATAGTTAATTTTATTTTGTTTAAAAAATGCATCTGTATTTATAATTTTTTTCATTTAAAATTTTAATTTTATTATTATGTATTTCAATAATAAATATTTATTTTGGATGAAAAAAATTAAAAACATATTAATTAATAGCATTTGTAAATTTTTAATTGAATAAAAGTTATTAAAAAAGAAAAAAAAATTCCAAGACAGATTCGAACTCTGACCTTACGCATAGAAGACGGTTATCTAGACAACCATGCCATCGGGATTATCGGAACAGGTGTCAAGTTATCAATATATAAGCTTTACCAAAAGTTTGAGGTCCATTTTCTTGAAATTGACTAGCCATATTGTTTTAATATTTTCATGAATGAACATTCTAAATGTATACTATCATTATACTAAATCTCATCCTGATCTCAGATTTCAACCCCGTCCTTCCCCTTGTCAGCATTATATGATGGTTTTCAAAATATTAACACTCAGAAATGATTATAGTTAACTTTAAAAATTTTACATCATGATCAAAATGAAAGACAGCATGTTCCTTTTAGATAGGTAAAACACTTTAGTCATCTTCAATTGCATATTTCTAAGTGCACAAAGGAAAACTCAATAACAAAAACTATTTTCTAATTGTCTTTCTAATCTCCTTCCAGCAGGATAAATGTAATAAAATATATATCAGGATTTAATTTTTTAAAATATTGATGATATCTACTCTTTAAAAAAAGTAATAAAAATATTATTATGAATGAAACTACTCAATTTTTTCAATACCAGTAAGATTAAATTAATCTGTATTATCAACTTATACAATCTCTAATTAACATGATTTAAATTTTTTTCTTTGATTTAATGTTTTAAACTGCTCAATATCAAATTACTTGAAATGCCCATAGTGAATATAAAGAAAAATTTTGTTCTCACAAACAAAATGTATGATAAACTTAGTATGAAATTTATGAATGTACATTAAGGTAAGTATCCCCGGTAAAAGGTTTATTTACTTATTTTTGTCCAAAGAGATGAAGGGTGAAAAATACTTGGAACTTCCAGAAACTGATGGTTTGCATAAGATTTGGCAACATCATTAGATTTATAACCTCATCTTATTTTTGCATTCATTAATTAATGTAAGCTGCATTTTAAAAATAACTTCTAATGAATGAACACCCCAAAGAAGATAAGCTATTAATTTTTAAATCATTCAAAGCCTTTTCTTTGAATTATTTTTCAAAGAATTATTTTTTTGAGTTGTCATCGGATTTCAGTAAATGGTTATATATCACTTACCATAATGATATCGCTGAATAATATTCAGAACAGTTTATATAAATACTGGTCAGGAATTAAATAAAAAAAATTTGGGGGAAGTAAGACTATCTCTCTAAAATAATTTTTGAATCAGAAATATAATCCCTTTTCATAAATTTACAATATGTAATTATTTATAAATATATGCAAATAATAAATTGCTTAAATACATTTTCTCATAAGAATTAAAAACACAAAATATAAACTTTACAACATATTTCTTTTTCATATTTTTGTTTACAATATATGATATAGCATACATATGGAAGCATAAAATTGGATTTTTCTGTTTTATATAAAATTTTTATCATTCGTGTGAAAGAAACAGTGCTGAAATATAAATCTGATGTATAATCAACTAAAATCGACATTTATCAAACAGAGTGTAACTCAGTCATTAGTTGAAGAGATCTAATTGCTTTAGTAGTAAATATTTGCTTTAGCATATTATGTAAAACAAATAGCTTGTAATCTAATTTCATTCAATGATTTTGAATTTTAAAAATTTTGAAGCAGAACAGCAAAAAATAATTTATTTAAATCAGCAATGAAAGTAATTACTTTTATATCACTTTTTTTTCTACTTACGATAAATATAAATAAATCCTGGAAAAATATCATGGAATAGATATATTTTAAACTGAGAGATTTATCTAAATGGTGAGAAAAGATATTGTAAAATTCAATAAGGAGATGAGAAAATAGCAAGACAAAACTAAAAAGTCCTCTCCTCAAAAAATAAAAAGTCAATATTAGAAAAATTATAATTTATTACTATTGAACTACATAGCCCAAAAGGGTTTTTGTGATATATGCTCTTTAAAACTGAAGAAAATGCTTTCATGCATTCTATAGAACAATTTTCCAAGTTTTTGTTCAAAGAAAAAGAGGGAGGATGCTATAGGGTATTTGAGAATTTGACGAAAACAGAACATGATTTAGGTCACATCAGGGATGAAATTTTCTTTCAAGCAATAAACATTTAAGATAAATTTAGAGAGGGACATCATATCTGCGGTTCTGTTACAGCTAAATATGATTAAAAAAAAATGCAAGAACTCACAGCTGTTTTGCTTATAACGATATAAATGTAATGATTTCTTTAAAAGAATGTTTGAATAGTAACTTTCAATGAGTGAACCTAATTTTTCATTTCTTCATATTAGATATATATTATGCACTTTCAATACGGCACGATTTCGGACTCTAATAGAATACTATTACAACCTTACCCCGTTAAATTGAAAAAGAAACAATGAAAAAATAGGCAGGAGAAAGATTCCTTTTAGATTCACAGAATTATGTAGAATGTTAATAAATATACTTACTTTGGTACGAGTGGGTTTGAGAGAATTTTCTTAGGCTTCTTCTTTTTCTTTTTCCCATCTTCTAAATATCTCTTTAAATATTCAGTTTTTGATTTTTCAGTTGTCATTATTGTTAGTATAAAAGAATTATTTTTACTAGAAATTGCGATATACACAAATTTGAAAAGTAAAAACAAAAATTTGTTTATTTAGTTTTGGTTAACAGTCATGGTTCACGTTAAATAAATTTTGGCGTGAAATTTTTCGCTTAAACTACTATTATCTGAGGAATCGCACTGAAGAAATCGTAATGAGGACGTGAATATTTATTTTTTATTTACTTTAAAGTATTTCTTCGTTTATTTTATATGTTATCAATGAATACGAAAGAAAAAGAAAAGCATTTCTCTGAGTTTACCCATTATCAGCTTGAAATCAACTCAACAA
The DNA here is from genome assembly GCF_947563725.1 of Argiope bruennichi. Taxonomy (NCBI): domain Eukaryota; kingdom Metazoa; phylum Arthropoda; class Arachnida; order Araneae; family Araneidae; genus Argiope; species Argiope bruennichi. The sequence continues at coordinate 69,014,660 of NC_079154.1, forward strand.
TCACGATAAAATTATTTGGCGGGATTCTTCTGCTTCAGCTTTTGCTTGGTATTGTTTTGCCGGGAACTTAAGAACTGCGATCTTTAAAGAAATTCGCATAAAAAGTTTAATATTGAAATAATGGCTGAAATTGATGTCGATCAGAGATTAAGAGATGTTCAAAAGGAGTACTTGGATTTTCTGGATGATGATGTAATTATTTTCTTCCTTTTTCTTATTTAATTTTATCTTAAAATTTTCTAATATTCACGCTGATTTGTGTCTCATTATTTCTTATTACTAACTTGTCTTTGAAATGAAAATTTAGTATAAACAACCTATAAATACTGCATATTATCAAAGATAATTCAACAATAGTTGATGACTTTTTAATATTTTTAGGATGATCAAGGAATATACAGCGATGCTGTAAAAGATATGATTAACCGTAAAGGAAGAAGACTGGTTATTAATATTAATGATTTGAGACGAAAAAATCCTATCCGCTGTCAATAGTGAGCATGTTTGATTTTTATATACTATTATTAAAAGTTATAGTTTGATATGAGTTTCTGTTAAATAATAATAATAATAAAAAAAAGATATTGCATTTCATTATTACATACATATTTATAATCATGGACTTGCAGTTTTTAGAAGAACTATAATTATTTTTCACTAATATTATATGCTTATGTTCAGTCTCTAAATTAATTAAGTTTGTAAAATTTGCTGACTGTTCTCTTCAACTTAATGTTTCTTTTTTTCTTTCCAAGATCATACATTTTAAATAAATTATGAATAAGTTTTTGTTTAATATTTTTTTATTACTTATGAAGGTATTCAAAAAGTAGATACATATAAATATGCATATATAATAGATCTGAATATATATATATATATATAAATAGATATTTTTATTATTAAAAGTTATATGAATTGTTGCAACTGTGCCTTATTTATTGTATCAGCTATATAATTCATAATGAATGTATTCTGTAAATTTCATAATGAATATTTTATTTTATGTAACAGTCATTAGAAATGTATATTATTATATGCTAATAATTAATTTAAATATTTTATTTATTAAATTTTAAGTTGAGAGATTGCATATAAATATGTTTTGTTAAATATTTTAATTTTTTTTTCTTCCCCGGTTGCATGAAAGTTTTCAGAATTAATTTTTATGTCAAAATAAATTTTGTGAATTAATTTATTTCAACTCCCATGTTTTTCTTCATCATGATGATGAAAAATTCAATGTAGAATTACATTTCATGGCAATTAGAATGAGAACCTTAAAGAGAAAGAAAAAAGAATTAGAACAAGGGAAAAGTTTGTGCCTTATAAATGTATTAAATAAAACTGTTTCAAATTTACTTATACTTCATGATATATCTAAAACTTTAATGGAAAATAATCAAGTTTCTGGCTTTCATAGAAATATTTTATATGTTTATAATGTATATTTTGACAAAGAGTTGGATCTAGTTTAGGTTTGTTGTCAGATTAGATTGGTTATTTGTTATTGGATTTGTTTAGGATATTAAAATCTGGTAGTTAACTTCAACTGATAAAATACAAAATTAGAAATAATATAATTGAATTACTTTAAAATCATTTTAAAACATTTCTAAATATTTTATGTTTTTTCAGCCTGCTGACAGCATCCTTTGAAGAATTGGTAGCTTTTCAGAGAGCATTAAAAGAATTTGTCAGTGCAGCAGATCCACAGTACTCCAAAGAAATAGAAGAATTTTTCATTGCTTTAGAAGGAAGGTATGATTTTTATTTTAAGATTCAGTAAATTTTTTATTCATAAAAAAATCTGATGTGTTTTATTAAGTCTAATGAATAATAATTATTGATTTTAAATTTCTAGATCTGCATTATTTATGTTTCATTTTTTCTTATTGAAATACAACATTAAAAATTTATATATATATTTTTTGTTATATAAAAATTTATAACACTATTAACTGACTTTTCAAAACTCAAAATGCTAAATATGGTCTATAGAAACTGATTAGAGTTTTAAACATTTTCAGTTTCGGCTCAAGGCATGTCACTCCTAGAACTTTGGTATCAAGTTATTTGGGTAACGTTGTATGTGTTGAAGGAATTGTAACAAAATGTAAGTTTTTTTTTTAAATTAAGAAATATTGGAAATATATTCATCTGTATTTATTAAAATAAATTCAGTTGCTATCAAATTATAAAAACCCTCAAAAAGGTTATTAAATTTATATTATTTATTCATTTGATTCTTATGTTGCAAATTATCTTCTATTTTTTAAACACTTTTCTTATATTTGCATCCAATAATTTTTATGAGTTATATATTTGTGGGAGTAAATTGAGATTTTTATAAGATAATCTATACATATTGTCTCATCAATTTTAAGCTTAAAAAATTAGCACCTAAATAACATATTGTACATTCATTTTTTAAAAACTTGATATGGAGCTCAATTTAATTTCTCTTAATTTTCTGTAAGCTTTTCATTGCTGCTTTAAATTTGCGTAGCAACTCTTTAAAAGAACTGCATAATAACTGGTATAAGAAATGTAAATTGATGTTTAATTTCTAATTTAGATATTTGCAGTCATATATAGATGATCTTTTTTTGTGTTTAAGAATAAATATTAAATGTTGCACAATTAAATATAATTTAGAATTTTGTTTTTATCTGCATATAAACTACTACTAATATTTAATTTATTTTATACTCTCATTAATGATTAGCTCATTATTATACTCGCAGATGTTTATTTTATTTAACAATTATGTGTTTTGACTTTTTTTTTTTGTAGAACCTTTAGCTTGAAAATTAATTTTTTCCCTCATGCATTATCCTAAATTATTTGTTCTTTAATAATATTTATGTAAAAATTGTTTTTATAGGTTCAATTGTACGTCCAAAAGTTGTGAGAAGTGTCCATTATTGCCCAGCAACATCAAAAACTATGGAAAGAAGATATGCTGATCTTACTACTTATGACGCTTATCCAAGTAGCTCAGTATATCCTACAAAGGTACTTTTCTCTCATTCATTATCTTTTAATAAGTTAATTTTGTAATTAATTATTAAATACTTTTTATAGAGGACTTAAATTTTTTTTAATTTGAATTGAAATTCTTTTTTGAGAAATCTAGAATATCAGGAATTAAAACTGAAAATTATAATATTATGCTGCTAATTTTAAACCGTCAAAAAGGATCCTCATTTATCATGTTTATATATTTTACAAAATCTCTTTTAAGAAAAATAGTGAAAATGTCTTGAAAAATTTGTTTTACTTTGCAATGTGATATTTACAAGTTTTCTTTGTTGTCCCTTAATAATTTTGCATTATATTTAAAACTTAGTAGCTATCAGTTTTTGGTATTCATTTTAGCTCTGACTTTATATGACATGGAGGTTTTAAAATAATTCTTAATACTTTTTATTATATAAATATTTTACACACATATATTTGAATTATGATTTTTTTACAGGATGAAGACGGTAATTTACTGGAAACTGAATATGGATTATCTGTGTACAAAAATCATCAAACATTTTCTATACAAGAAATGCCGGAAAAAGCTCCTGCTGGTCAACTTCCTCGCAATGTAGATATCATTGCGGACAATGATTTAGTCGACACTTGTAAACCTGGTGACAGAGTACAAGTTGTTGGAATGTATCGTTGCTTACCTGGAAAAAAGCAAGGTTATACTACTGGAACATTTAGGTATTTTACAAAATGCATTATGATGTAGAAGTTTCATAGATATGCAAATTCAAATCTATATTAATTATTTTTTTAATTAATTTTTGTATTCATTGAAAATGTTAAATTATGTTGTATTTAGAAAATCTTAAAATTTTTTATTTCAACATTTTATTTTAAATTGATTTTTAAAAAAATGAAATATCTAGAAATAAGCCATTAGTAGATCTACCATTTCTAATGTTTTTTAATAATATGTAAAGGTTTATTTCATAAATTTTTTTAGGACAGTTCTTATTGCAAATAATGTTCAGTTACTTAGTAAGGAAGTGTCACCTCAAATTTCTATGGATGATGTTAAAAAATGCAAGAAATTTTCTAAGCAGAAGGTGAATTTTTGTCTTTGTATTTACTTAATATTACTGCATTTATCTATTTTTATTTTAATTTTTCTCTACTTGGTGCTAAAAGTATGATCTAGAATTAGGAATAACTCAATTTTTCTCTCTCTAGGATGTGTTTGAAATTTTGGCTCATTCATTAGCACCTTCTATTCATGGGAACGAATATATCAAAAAGGCAATCCTTTGTCTTTTACTTGGTGGAGTTGAAAAAGTTCTTCCCAATGGAACACGATTAAGAGGGTAAGAAAAGAAACTAATTTGGATTTCTTGATATTTACCGACATTGTATAAAAGGAATTTTGTTTACTAAGTTTAATCTGATTATGATATTTTGAACTTTTCACCAGTAATCAAGTTCCAAATGTAAAAAGTAAAATTTGATAAAATTAGAATTAATTATAATTTTTTTAAGTTCTAGTTTATTAATAATTTTATTATGATTTTATATTTCTTTTCATAAAATGATTTTGTAGGACTAATAAAGGATCTCATTGCAGAAGTAACTTTGAATATTAAACTTAGCTACTGTATGTTATTCATAACCAATGAATTTTTAAATAAATATTACAATGAATTTATGAAGTCTTAATTTTTTTAAATACATTTTTCAAGTTTGCCTTACTTTAAATTGTTGGTATAATTTCTATGTGTGAATTTTAACTATTGAAATTATATCAATTTGTAAGCTAACTATGACATATATATGCCTATTAATTTATTATATATTTGTTGAGTTGTTTTTAATTGTTTCAGTGATATCAACATTTTATTACTTGGAGATCCTTCTGTAGCCAAATCTCAACTATTGAGATATGTTCTTCACACAGCACCAAGAGCTATACCTACCACTGGTAGAGGCTCATCTGGTGTTGGTTTGACAGCTGCAGTGACCACAGATCAGGAAACTGGTAATATTACAAAAAATTATTAGAAAAATACGTGTTAGTTTTAGACTTGGGACAAAACTCTATTTTGCCTACTTTAAGGAAATTTATATTTATAAATAAATTATTAACACAGGTGACAGAAGATTGGAAGCTGGTGCCATGGTTTTGGCTGATCGAGGCGTTGTGTGTATTGATGAATTCGATAAAATGTCAGATATTGATCGAACAGCTATCCATGAAGTTATGGAGCAAGGAAGAGTTACTATTGCTAAAGCTGGTATCCAAGCTAAATTAAATGCTCGTTGTAGTGTTCTAGCAGCTGCTAATCCTGTATATGGAAAGGTAATTAATTTAGGCTTACTTTGTAACCTATTATTTAAATATTTAAAGAATTGATTGATATATTATTTTCTGATATATGAAATCAGGGAAAAAATATTGATATCTGTTTCAGCATGTTATTTATGAAATAGAATAAAATTATTTTTTAAAAGTTGTTTACATAAAAAATATTTTTATAATTATTTTCCATTATAAAAATATTTTGAAATTTAATTTGAAGTAAAATCAAAATAAAATTTTCCTTTAATTCTGTTTTAATTGTTTCCTAGTTTTATTTTCTTTCAGTGCATAGTAACATTCATACATTTGGTAGCTTGATATAAAATGTGCATCTGTTTGAAAATTTGAATATGTTTTACACATTCTGATTGATTCTTATATAATATTATTTTGATACTATCAAGGAAAGCAATCATAAAAACAGTTAAATAAAAATGAAATTTCTAAAATTATAATCAGTTTACCTTATGCTTGTTTTTTATTACCATTTGGTTACAAATCTTGAACTGTTATATCCTTTTCACACCTATATGCCTGAACTGTTATCATGCACATATAATTGCCTTGTTTTCAAACAAAATCATTTATGTATTACATCTAAACTGTTATTATTTATATGCAATTTTTCATTTTGAATGATATACTAAATATTTTCTTTTTGTTATTTTTAAGTAACATTTGTGCTGCCATAGAACGTGATTGACTAATTTAAGTATCTTGTTTGTTTGTTTTTAGTATGACCAGTACAAAACTCCAATGGAAAATATCGGCCTGCAAGATTCACTTCTATCTCGTTTCGATTTATTGTTCATTATGTTAGATAAAGTAGGTTATATTATTTATCTTTATTTTTCTATATGAAGAAATTTTATTGTATGTAGCTAAAAGTTTTTCTATTATAATTATAGATGGATCCTGAAAGTGATCGAGAAATTGCCGATCATGTAGTGAGGATGCATAGGTATCGAAAACCAGGAGAGATGGATGGTGAACGTATGTGAAATTAATAAACTGTTTTTTAATATTAACTTAATTTTGATTTTTAGGAATTATGTGAATAATATATATAAATATACTTGGAATAAATCTTTTTTGTGGGTACATTTGTTAAATGTTTAAATTTAGTTCATTTTGGTTTCAGTTTTTTCTTTCCTATTGCATCTTGTTTATCTGGGAATTTTCTGGTGTCATTTCTAAAATAGATTGGTTCTACAAATTAGGCTTAATCCTCCACTTCTTCAAAGATTTTTCCCCACGAACTATTAATCCTTTACTTTGGTCTTTAAAAGACCAATTTTATTGGTGTGAAATGGGAAATTCATTAGTAATAAGATTGGCTAAGTGAAAATCAAAGCATGAGCTTTGCTTGAAAATTATTAGATTGCTTGCGTAAATTTTTTATTCAAAAGTTATTAAATTAAATTAATATACTATATATTTCCAAGGAAGGAGGTACAGAATTTTGACACATATTGTCCTAAATGTATTTATTAAATTTTTTAAGCATTGTTTAATTTTTAGCAATATAGGAGTTTTTTAATTGCTTGTTAAGTCATTCTTAAGATTCTGCTTAAAAATGAACACTTAATTAACCTTCTTTAACTTTAAAAAAAAAAATGCAGAATGTGTGTTGTTAAAATTGCTTTTGATTAAATGATTTATGATGAAATTTGTTACAAATAAAAAAAATTGCCATATACAATTTAAGTTTTTTTTTCCCCCCTGATTTTTGTAAAAGTTGTAGAGGAATACCAAAGACAAAAAAGAACTTTTCTCATGCTTTAATTTTAGTTACTATGAGTATCTTTTGCTAAATGGTTTGTTATTTGAAAGGAACAGACATATATATTTCTCATTAAAAGTATTTATTTTAAATTTTAAAAAAGCATTTAGCTGACATGCATCTTGAACAGTTAAAAATTGGAATAAATGTTGTTAGAAACTCATTCTAATTGACTTCTAAAGTGTTATCTAATGAAGGAATTGTTCACTTGGAATTGAGATATTGTAATTATCTTGTTTCAGAATATTTCTGATAAAATGTTTTTTTATAGCTTTACCCATTCATACATCTGCTGACTTTCTTGCAACCAAGGATCCTGATGCTGAAGAGGAACAAGAAGAAAATACACCAATTTATGAAAAATTTGATGCTCTTCTACATGGATCTCGATCAAAAATGTATGATTCATATGTTTAATATAATTTATAGTTAAAGGTCATTTTACCTTACATCTTAAGTCTGTTAAATGCAGTGTGGCTATACAATTTTTTTTACAAATCTTTGTGAATTAAATATGTATTAATTAGCATTAAAATATTCTCTATTATAAATTTTATTTTGTTTATTTAATTTGTAAGAAATTTTGCTATTTTTGTAAATATAGATAATTTTATCTTGTTTTCAGCTTTTTATCTTATATTTTAATTTGTATGACAAAAAATTGAAAGCACTTAGAGCAAAAGAAATATAACAAGTTGCTATGCACTTTTCTGCTTTTTTTTTTTGTATAAAAAATAAGTTGAAGTCTTTTGAAGTATGCTTTTGTTTTATATTATTTTGTTTATTTTTTCCTTTGTAGGGAAAAAATTGTCAGTATGGAATTTATGAAGAAATATATACACTTAGCTAAGACAGTGAAGCCTACATTAACACCTGAAGCTTGTGAGCTTTTATCAGAAGAATATGCTAAGCTTCGTGCATTTGATACACAAAATTCTGACATTGCCAGAGTAAGTTTTTTTATTTGATTAGAGATAATGTTTAGTAAAATGATCCAAGTTTTACAATTTCTGATTTTGAACTGCTGAAGAATATTGTCAACGCTTAAACTAATTTTGCGCAATTATTTTTCTTGTTTGACTAATTTTTTAAAAACTTTAAAACTGCCAAATTTTTATCTTAAAATACAAGTTTTTAAATTGAGTATGGAAGATTCAAAATATATTTTGTACCGAAGAACTTTTTCAGAATTTAATTTTCACTGATTTTCAAATAATTATTACAACATGAATTTATGAATTTATTGTTATTATTTCAAAATTGAAAATGTGCTTTTATACCATAAATAATTAATAATAGCTTTAATTATGATTTCCTCTTTTTTTAAAGTTAGTTTTGCCATTGTCAAATTACTGTTTTTCATGCTAGTGGATCTATTTCTGTAATATAAATCAGTAATATTCAGCTTTGTGCCTTCATACTTTCAAGATGTATGCAATTATTTTAAAAGAAAAACACTGAATTAGAGTTGCCATGGCACTGGAAAAATTGCAAAAATATGAATTTAAAAATCATTAATACTATCGGGAATATTCAGGGAATTTTGAAATTTTATTTTAAAAACTGAGAGAGTTCAGAAAAGTTTTAATTTCTTAGGTTATTTTTTTTTTCCATCTAAAAAATGCTGATCTCTTTAAAGATTGCAAGAATAAAAGATCATCATCAAAGCTTTAAAAAAATAAACACCATTCTTGATTAGTGAACTGCAGAAGCTTGCCTCTTCTTTTGCATGGGTCAGTCCAATTTTTAAGACAAAAAAAAAAAAGTGACTGCAATTGCTTGTATGCTAATGGAGCCACTGAAACTGAAAAAAGACACTTTTTTTTTTTTGTAAAGCATGAAGAGGCATCTTGTTAAAATCCATGATTATTATAAAACAGTGTAGTATTAAGTGAATGGTTGATTTGCTTCATCTTTATTTCAGTTTAATTTTCATTGCATATTCAGAACATACACAGATCTAATTTGAAATTTTCGTAAAGGATCTAAAAAGTGAATACAAAGAACATTTTAATTCATTTAATGAAGAAATTTGTTAAATGATTTCTATTCTAATATTTTGAAGTTCTAAGAATTTTCTGATTTAGGCAGCGGTAAAAATAATTCTTTCATATAGCAATGTGACAGGTGGATTTAATATCAACAAGGATATGCTTGTTAAAACTGAGAGAAAGTTCTTAAATTGGTATTTCTAGTAATAACCATAATACCATAAATAGCAATATGAAGCTATAGACTTTTATAGAGATGTCTTAAATATTTCAATTTGAAGAGTTCTACTAGAGTAAGAAAAATTAATCCACGTGAAATATAAAAATTGGAAAAAACAAAAAAGTTCAATGAAAAAAAAAAAAAAAAAAAAAATTCCAACTAACACAAAAACGTTTTGCAAAATAAATTGTTGCAAAAGAGGGGGAGGGGAACCCAATAAAATCGATGACTGAAAAATCTGCAGAAATTGATCAAATACATTAATTTTGTTATAATAACATTAAATGGTTTGTATAATGATAGCAAATATGTTATTTAGTGTTTTATTTCACCAGAGTCCTTAATTTCATGTGATTTTAAATCTGAGAAAATGAGCAAGTGATCAGTATTGTTAATACATTTCCTCTTACGCTGCTGATACATACCGGGAAAATTCAGGAAATTGTTTTTCTAGATTTCAGTAGCAACCCTGTGAATTTAAATCATATATTTTCTACTATTAATTTCTTTTGATTCTTCATTTATAAATTGGACGTTTCCTTATGATTCTGTTATTATTATTATTTTCAATAATCTCCTGGAAGTACTGCTTGTATGCTTTGAATTAGTAAGCATTTAATTTTCAAGATTTGTCAATAACCCTTAATAATTAATATTTGACCTTAAAGCTTAGGTACAGATAATGTTTTTAGTTCATTGAGAATATCCAGTTTTATGCCTTTTTAACAGCTTTTGCAGGAAATACATTTCATTTCTTAAGTGAAAAGAAATAATAATTAACAGGATTTGATATCTAAATTGTGTCAAAGCAGTTTATACCATTGTAGAATTCATTTATTGCCTGGCTGATTATAGTATGGTTGATGGAAAATGATTGGAAAAGTTTTTTCCTATATTTTGACTGACTGCAAGAAATGAACTTTTTTCTTTGCATGAAAAGGACCGGGTAATTTGGTAAAGAGCAAAGATAATCTGGGATAGGGCATCTTGATATATTATTTATAAAAATGAAATGAATTAAAATATAAATATTTGTTAAATTTGCATTATTTTATAATAATTACACAAATGTGCATTTTAAGATTGAAATTGAAAAATCTTCCAAATTGAAATACTAATGCAAAAATTTAGAATTTTTTTTTTATATATCTGTATTTTTATTTTTTAGAAAGAAATACTAATGCAAATCCAGTTTGAAATTTATTGTATTGATATTTTGTTGATTTAACTAAATTTCAGACTCAACCTGTCACTGCTCGATCTTTGGAAACATTAATTCGTCTATCAACAGCTCATGCCAAGGCTCGTATGTCTAATACTGTTAATCTTCGAGATGCCCAGGCTGCTATTGATTTGGTACAGTTTGCTTACTTTAAGAAAGTTATGGAAAAGGAGAAGAAAAGAAGGCGTCCAGAAGAGGAGTCTAGTGATGAAGAAGCTGAGGAAGCACCTAAGAAAAAGTAAAACACATTTATTTCGGTTAAAAGTTATTGAGTTTAGGTTGATTATATTAACATCTACTTTTATATCTACTTGGAGATGGGCCTTGTAATTTGAAACATGGTGAGATGATAGTGAGGTAGCTCCTTTCCAAATTTCTACAACAGTAGGTGCAATTTTAAGGCCCATAATTGTAATTAATAAGAATTAATTAATTATTGCCGAAAGTTTTAAATATACTACAAATTCATTTTTAATGCAATAAAAGCCTACAATTCTTCTAGTAAAATGAAATTTTATACAGTTACTCAAGCTAATAAACAGAGAAATAAAAGATGGATGATATATCATTGAGTGTATTAAAAGTTTATAAGTGCTGAATGAATGAAACAATATTAATTAATATTACAAACAATAATAATATGAAACAAAATTAGGCCAAACAGTTTAAGAAATTGCAACAAATTTTAAAAGATAGTATTTGATAATTGCATGTGCATATTAAAATTTTTCTTTTAATCAAAAAAGTGAAAATAAATGAATAGAAAACAATTTGACATTAATATTAATATATGTGCAAAAATAATGTAAGTGATTAAATTGTGAAACAAATGTAATATTTTGGTAATTAAAAAAAAGAAAAGAAAATGGTAAAAATTGCTTAAATTAACTCTGAAAAAAATGGTCAAAACCAGAGAAATAGTGTAAAAATAAAATTGATGTCACTATAAAACTAATTTTTTTAAATTTTGGGATTGTATAAAAATATTCTTTGAAGTTCTGACAAAGAGATATATAATTTTTCAACACCTTTAGAGAGTTGTAGAAACATTTTAATGGCACAGTTAATCCTTTTGGATGTTATGAAACATGTGTGCTAAATTTTGTTTTAAATCAATCTTATATAATTGTCATTGACAATGAATGATATTTATACAAATGTATTGCTATTATAATTTTTTAATGATTTTTTTTTCATCTTGCCGTAATTTGTTGTTAAGAAGTTTACCTCTAATCTTTACAATTACTAATTAAATTATTATATTATAAAAACATTTTTTTTTAATATTTTTTCTAAGTTTCTAAAAGTTTAATTTGATTTACAGGAAAGCTTCTCAGCCAAGATCGCAACCTGGAGAAGAAGGTTATGATCCTTATGATTTTGAAGAAGACTCCTCTACCGGTATGAGGACTTTCTTGACTGTTTTTAACTATTTATATATTATTTTATGGCATTTTTTTAAAAATTGATATGGCTCAAATTATAATGTGGCAGCAGAACCAGAAAGTCAGGGAAATTCTCAAAAATATTTAAAATGGATGGAAAATTGCCGACAAGAGCATTTCATGCTAAGTAATTGGTGATTACATATTATCATTTCTCCAAATCTGAAGCCTGCTGTCTCTCAAACGATAATAGCAGTAGTAACTTAGGGTGAGTTTCAAGAGTACACTGACTTAAATTTCATTATGATAGGACGAACAATAAGCTGATGAAAGTGGGTAACAAAATCCCAGGAAACTTGTAAAGATCGTTTTTTTTATCTCTTTTTATTCATTACTTTTCTCTTTTTGCTTATTACTGTAATGGCTCTTCCTTAAGGAATTTAAAAAGTATATCTTTTAAAAGAAGATATTTGTAAGTTGAAAAGTTTATGTTGCCTGCTGGCAATTGATTCTCACTACTCATTACGGTCACTTCAGAAAGACTCAAAATTATTTTCTAAGTGTTTAATGATAGAGAAATCACAAAATGTATTCAAATAAAATAGGATAAAATGGCACATTTCTTATCTTTGAAAAAACTCCTTTCTTTAAAGAAAAATGTCAAGTAGGAATGGCTTTTATATGATTGAATTTGAGGAATCTGAATTAAATTTTTCAAAAGCAATGAATGGACTTGAATGTCAAATTTTGGTGTTTGAGTACAAAGTTAAATCAAGATATCTGAATTCAGTTTTTCTAGATTGTAGTTGCTCTTAAAATTTATTTTACAGTATTTGAAGAAGCAATTAAACTTTTGAGCTTGAAATTAATACATGGCCTAAATGGTAGTTTCAAATTCTTTAAAGAGCCAACATCATGTATTAAAGAATATCCTAAAGATCCAGAAATCTTTAACTTGGCCTCTTGTAGAAATGCATTTTGTGAAAAATGGGACAAAATAATTTCATAAAAGCTGTATATTACACATTAAAGATTTTCCAGATTAAAGAACTCCTTATATGCTATACACTAACTCAAAATTCCACAAAAGTTCTATGTTATTCAGATAGTTGGAAAATCCTTTTGTGGCTGCATAGTGTTTAAACATCCTCTCACATTTAAAAGTTTTATTGAGTACAAGTGGTGGAAAGGGACCTTCTACAGATAGAGTCATGCCACTATTAATGCACATATTTCTTGATTCCCCCCTGCAAAATTGTCGGGTTTTTTTTTCACTCTTAAAAATAAATTTGAAAATTTCGTAACTGAACTCTAAATTGATATGCCATATTATGAAAAGTATAAAGAAAAGAAATGTAAGTAAGTAAAAATATGAAAAGCAAAAGCAGCTCTTTTTAATTTTTTTTTTTTTAAATTTTGAACTAGTTTAAAAAGAAATTTAAAAAAATTGAGAAAGAAACATCAAGCCTTAAATTTGCAATAATAATAATAATAATTTAAAGTAGTCTGGATGTTTTAAACCAAATGGTTTTAATAATTAGTCTTTTAATTTTGAAATTAATAATTAGTCTTTTAATTTTGAAATTAATAATTAGTATTTGTAATTGCATTTTAATTGTAATAAGCAAGCATTAGTTACTTGTTACATGATTTATCATTTATAATTTATTATCTTATGCCTAGCATTATTTGTAATAATAAATGAAATTAAAAAAAATATTCATTTATAAAATCCTAGTTTTTGATTAGAACAATTAATTTCTTTTGAAAAGAAAAAAAGAAAATTATTGAAGTATTATTTTGTCAATTGCTCTAATTTAAATCTTTGTTAAAATATGTATTTTTAGGTGCATATATTTTACGTTATTTTTAGATTTATGCTGTAATACATTTTGGTACTCATGCAAAGAGCATTAATTAGTTATTGAACTACTTTAAAGTTTTTTCGAATACCACTATAACTTTTACAGTTACCATACTTGAATTGCAAGAGCAGTTTTAATGTTTCTTTGAATTATTTTGCAATTTTAGGAATAAAGTATTTTGTTAAAATTTCTGTTTTTTTTTTACTTATAAGAAATATAAAATATCATTTAAAAGATTTTTTTTTAATATTCATTCCATTTTTAAAAAAAATTTATTTTGTAATTTTTTTCATATTAAATAACTGATATAAGTGCTTATATTGCAAATATACAATGACTCAGAGTTGGGAGAAAGCATATATATATATATATAATTAATAACTATAAATAAAGGACATGTAAATTTGATCTGGGAAAATATTTTCACAATCTCTGTAGTCATCCTGAATTAACTAAACAAATCATTTGAATTTTTAGATTAGAAGTTTTTTTAAATTGAAAAATTATTGTGTAAAGTTTTATGTATAAAGATCTTTATATGAAATTAAATAATTATGGCTTATTTAGTTTTGATAAGTTTTAAGTTTAGTTTGAGTATGATATTTCCTTAGAACCATTCAATAAAAGAATGCCTTATAAACTTAGAAACATGCGCATATATCCATTCAAAATTTTACTTCTGTGTGCGACAACAAGTAATTTTTCAGCAAATAAAGATAATTTGACAGTTTTTTTTAATCATTCTGCTTTGATTAAGCTTTGAATCAAATAATTTAATTAAAAAATTGCTTTTGATGGAAAATAAAAATTTTCATTTCATTCCAATGACATGATTAGGATTTCTATATTTCAGAACTAAGTTTGCTTTTTTTAAGGGAGGGGGAAATTGATATTTTGAAATGACACTGTCTAACCAATGTTTTAAAGGATATCATATTTTGGTTTTCAAATTATTTATTTATTTATTATTATTATTATTTTGTAGGTCCACGTTCTGGATCTTCTCGAGGAGATACCTCTTCTCAATCAATGTCTGCATCTACTTCAAAAATAGGTGATGTTACAATGATGGAAATATCCAGGTAAGTTAAAGAATTCTTTGTGCTGTAAATTTGAATTGTGTCAGAAGAATTTTTATAGCATGATCTAAATTTTTTGAATAATTTTGATCAAAAAATATTATATCTTAAAAATTTATTATTATTATTATTAATTAAAATTATTTAGTAGACTAATTATTATTAAGAATTAAAGTAAATTTTCATTGAATTTTGATAAATTTTGTTATTTAAATAAGAAATTATTTCAAAATAGGATATTATTGTATATTTTTTTTATCCATATGAAATCTCAACAGTATTCCAAACTTTTAATGGATAAAAATAAATCTGGTCATGGTTAAAATGGTACGGTAACATTTAAAATTGAAATTATTTAAAAGATAAATATACAGCATTAATCAATTTTTTTTATGAATATTGGTAATCAGGAAATATTTATCTATGAGGGTTTTTGATTCTATAGAATCAACAAATTTATTGGATAGCGATGTGTTCAGTTGAGGATACCATTTATATTAAATGTTTCGAGGGTATAGAAAATCAGTTAAAAGCTTATTTATTTTTTGTGTGAATGTCATGAAGATTCTTATATTTATTTTATTTTATTTATACAATTAAAAATTAAGAGTTTTTATATTGAAGTGTTTTACCCATTCATTCATGCTGTTTTTCTGATTGTAAAATAATCTTGAAATCAAATAAGTTTTACTTAGTGTTAAATTAATATAAATTGAAATGAGATTAATAAAAATTAAAAGAGTACTTCAAATATTTTCAGGCTAAAAGAGTTCCGAGGAATCATATCTAAACTTTTCAAAGAGCGCCATGCTCAGTCAGTACCTCTGCCAGAACTGAACACTTATGTTTCTGAACATCAACCAGAAACACCATTTACTCCTGAAGAAATTAATTCTGCCCTTGATGCAATGACTGAGGCAAATCAATTGATGGTGGCCAATGATATTGTCTTCCTTATTTAAGTTGACAAAATTAAAAAGATTTTACATTTCACTTCTAATTTTTTTAATATACTCTGTTTCATTTAAAAACAAATGTAAATATATTCCTCTCAATGTTTTTGTATATTTATAAATGAATATGTTTGAAATAAAATGTCTTGTAAAGACTGCATTGTATGTTTATTTTTGTTCTCATTAATTATGCTATCTTAAAGCAGTTTCAAAGAAATGAATTCTCTAGGATTTTTTTTTTTTTTCTCTTTCTCTTGGCTGGTAAAGAATTTTATTTGGCACAAACACACTAAGTTTGAAGTGTGGTGGTGGTGGTCACCATACCATGATATTTAACCCGTATCGTGGCAAGATTGCTTTTTTGAAGAAAAGCAAAAAAATGTATATAGGTAGCTTCTTTACGCTATAAAAAATATCAAAAAATAAATTAAAAAAATTGTGTAATAAAACTAAGTTAAATTTTTTTTTTATAATGGTAGTACATTTTTATAAAGTTGTATGTATGGTATACTATACAAAATGAACATAAGGGTTAAAGTGGGGGGGGGTAAGTTGTATTGTTTTCATTCTTTTCTTATTATGTAAATGTTTATGGAATTTTGATTATATCTGAACAAGTAGTATGTGGTTATTTTGCTAATTTTCATAAGAATGAAGTATTATTAATTAGTACTAATAATTAAGTACTGATTTTCTCTGAATATAGGAGATAATGAAATGTATTCCCACTTCCATATATTGATAGTGTTATTTTTAATTTGCATGATGAGTAACATTTAACCCTATACTAGAGAATCATGGTTAAGAATATGAAACTTTTATGCCCAAATATAACATTTTTTGCCAAAACTGAAGTTTATTCTTACTAAATCTTTAATTCGCTGAATTTCCATAAAAAAATCGATTATTCTAATTCCAATCAATCCATTATTTTAGCTGTAGTTAATGAATTGCAATTAAAATATTTTAAAAGTATATAGACTAAGTTTTTCATCTTCCTAATGAGAAGTGCCTGGTAATATTCTTAATTTCGCCTGCAAAAAAGAAACCAATATGCTAATTACCTTAAAATTGGAAAATAATCACAAATTACTCATTACAATTATAAATCAAACCCAAAACTAACTGGAATTATTAGATCTCTGGCATCACAATTAAGTATTGAAAAAAATTAATTTTGAATCTTATTTATATTTTTAATTTTAAAATTTTATTTAATTTATTAACTTTATATTTTTAAATGCATGTTCTGACTTTCATGGATAAATCTTTATTTCAGCTCATCATAAATCGAATTTGAAATTGGTCATTTAAGAAAGAATGCAGATATTCTCTTGTAGCTGATTTAATTATTCATATATGATTTAATTGAAATAAAACTCCAGTAACTCGTTGGTTTTTAAATATTTTTTAATATCTATATTAAATCAAATTTGTTGTAGCTTTTAATCTTTGTCACTATTTTTTCGCTTCTTTTCTTCAGTTTTAAAGTCTTCAACCCTGATGGATGATTCTTAAAAATTGAAGATTAATTGAATGATTGAAATGATTTTGTAAATCAACCTTTTTGTTAAGTTTATGAAGATTATAGCAATATCGTCATATATCAGTTGAATTCTTTTAACCTTATCCTCCTCTGCCATTGAAAGCCACTTTTTTATCAAAGACATTCTGTTTGCAATAGACCAACTTGAGTTTCAACAGTGAGAAATCATATCAATAACTGATGAATTTTAGAACTCTTCATTATAATTTTGTGGAATTTCTTCGAAAATGATATGGTCTCATATTTCCTTTTCAACTCTTTGAAACTCTCAAGATACCAAGTTGTGGATATTTCTGTATCTTGAAACATATGATCATTCATCTTGAAACATCCGTCAAAATTTAGAAATTGTTTGAAGAGTAAGGACAATGGTGGCCTGGTTTTAAGGTCTCGACTTTGGAACCGGAGGGCTTCAGGTTCGAGACCCGATCCCACCGAAAAACCGTCGCATAAGCAGACCTGGTGCACATTAAATTCGTTGGGGTCAAACGTCTGGTGTGGTGTGGAAGATTGAGGAGGGGGTGCCAGCTCAGGTGTCATTTGACCACGGTTCAAAATTACGAGGTCCTTCCCAAAATAACCCTAGTGTTGCATTAAAACGGGAAGTTAATATAACTAAACTAAACTAATGGTAGAAGAGTAATACCACAGAATTCTTATATTCTGTCCGAATTAAAATTGACTAAATAATCAAATAATTTTTATTCCTTTATCCGAATTCCTGAAGAGCTAACAGCTTTTCGCGATATGCAGCATCTTTGATGCAAAGAAATGAGTTAAACTGTCTGTGATTATGTAACGATGTGCGAACTAAAACTATAAAACCACATTTGTTTGATATACCAGCTGGTGTAGTTTCCTCAGAACTTTCTTAAATACTCTGTAATAAGAGTATCATCCTCCGCATTAAATTGTACACTTTCAATAAGCAAATCTACAAAATTTGTTGTAATTCCATGTACCAAATTTTAATTGTCTAGTTCAAAACGTTTTTCAGTTATCTTATTCATAGAGAGACTAACAGACACAAAATGCCAACAATGTGTTTTTTGAATTCGGAGATATCTGAAATGTGGCGATTCATCAAAATATTCATTTCAAATTTATTGACAAAAACAATATTTTCTTTTTATGCACTTCATTACAAGAAAGAAAGGAGGCCTGTCTCACATTAAATTTCGGAAGGGGTATGGCTTGTTAAATGTTAAACGTCAGGTTAATGACTTCCCTTTTCTGTTTCTCTGTTAGAATTTTTGCATTTTAAAATCTACTACTACTAAAATACGTTACGATGGTTACCAAAACGTATAAACGTCCCTACTCAAATGTATCATCATCAGTAGTTCGTCAACGGATTCTGAGACGACCACATTTCGACGACTCCATCTCATTAAGGGGTGAGATGCGGAACGATGAGTGTATTTCCGGTATTCCCTTTGATCTTGGATTTCCCCTATTAGATACTAGTAAATGTAAACATCTGCTTTCATCTTTCTTTTCATCCCTATTTTGACGGATTTACCCTATCCTAACGCATGCACAAAAGCGCGGAGTGTTTTACAATCCGTTGCTGAACAGTACCACGAAGGTCGTGACAGTACACGGTTGTTCAAATCCTAAACAGTATTTCGAAGATATTAGTTAAATTCAGCCACTGCGAACTATTCAAATTGATAATTTGCTCTTACTTCATCAAAAAAAGCTCATAAATATGTTATGGTATTATGACTCATAAACGTACTCTTGATTCCCTTTTAAAATGATGTTAATGCTTAAAGTAAATAAGCAATAAAATTATATAACAAAAAGAAACAATGATTATGAAATTATTGTAAAGTAACACATTAAAGCTACGTTCATTTAGTTTAGATATATTGACGATTGTTAGGAGGCAACATGAGGGCGGTTTTGGAATAACCATAATTTCGAATCGTGGTCAAAATACGAATATATCTGATTTTTTCTTCTTCCAGATTTCCACGTTCGAGCTAACATTAATAAGACGCAATATTACAGTTTCAGAAAATGTACCTTGAATTGAATAAATCTCTCCTGAAGATGTTGTTTCAAACCTCAAAAAAGTCACGTATCATATCACAATAAATAATTATCGAAACAGCAAATATTTATTTTCCTTAGGAGATATTCTTAGCATCGAAGCACTCTCTCTCTCTCTGGTCCAAAAATCGGAAGGAAGATGTTGTTTTGGCCAGTCTAATTAGCAAATCAATTATAACAACAGGACTTTTGAATCGTTTTAACCTCGAAAATAATTCCCTTTGTCATGAGTATAGTAGCATTAATGATATTGAGCACATAATTCTTTCATGCAAAAAGTATACTTATTATAAAAACAAGCTGTGGACTTTTCTATAATTAGATAAACAAGATAACATTTCCTCCAAAAATTGGAAAAAAATAACTGCAAACAAAATCAGTCTTCAAGTTTCTCTTCAAATAATGAAGCACTTCAGTATGTACTAACTTGATTGATCACTTTCTGTTGTGGCCTCTACAGAGCTCTTTTACCTAATCAGCACTCTCTGCCGTGCGAACTCTGCGCTTTATTGCATTTCTTCATTTGGGCTTAAGAAACCTGAATATAGACCGAATCGCATCAACTAACTGAGTTAAATTTCAATTTGCTGGGGTTTGAATGTGTGCGCTCTTGTGTTTGTTGATGAAATCTCTTACTCTCTACATATGAAATCAAGAGAGCCATTGTTGCTATAAATCTCTATTTCTTACTTCTTTCAAGTTCAAGCGGCATCATTATTTCTAGTACTAAAAAACAACATGTATCAGCAAAGAAAAAGTTATAACATAACCTTTTGTTTGCTGACATGTGTTGTTAATACGTTTGTCATGAAAAAAGATGTTATGTGCCCTGGATATGTTCTTCTACTAAATCAAGGTTCTGATCATTTTTTCCGCTTGAAACTGTCTTATTTAAAGGTTTAATAGAAACAATGGCTATTCTATAGTTAAGAGTATACTATAAAAATGTTCTTTTGCTGAGCCATGTCTATTTTTTAAATATTATTTAATACCATTCAGCTATTTTATTGAATTTAATAAAAAAAAAGGCACTTATTAATAAAAGGTGAAGGATTGGTGATTTGTTGGGGAAAATTTCATTGACGAAAATACGATTTTCTTCTGTAAACTTTGTATAAGCAACGGCAACGTCGTCATGTTTCGGAGTTCCACGGTGTGACAAAGTGGTCACGAGCACCTCCACATCATAATTTGGAATAGCAATTATAATTTGTACGTTTAGGGAAAGTTAAATTTAATTGAAATAGTTAGGACGAGCGCAATAAGCTCTAACGTCATGAAATTTGGTAGAATTATTAGATTTCAACTTTTAAGATATAATTATTAATTTAAAATAATATTTAGATTATTTATGGGGTAAATAGAACTTTAATGGAATTACGTTGCACGTGCTTTTTTTATGGGGACTGAATTAACTATTTTTTAGACTGTTTATTTTCGAAAAATTCCAGACAAAATTTTCGCGCTTATCGTAGCTATCCAAGGCCAAAACAGAAATAATTTTGAGAATTTTAATCCACCAGATTGATAACAGAATTAGTGAATTCTCAGCCTTTTTACTGCTGTAAAATTAATGTAAATATTATCTGTTGCAGCCCTAGGTCTTTTCCTAGAGCTGGGCAGAGCAGGATCGTAAACTGGTAGCTGTAGTAACTCGTTACGAATCTGGGGTAATTTTTCGAACTTAATTGATGTTCTTTCGATAAATTCCGAAACAGGTTCAATTTGGAGGTCGTATAAGCAGCGTAATCAGATGTTTGTTTTCTTCTCGAAAGTTAGAAGCGTGCTCACAGGTTGGCGCGTTTTGGTGCTACAATACAAAAAAAAAAAAAAAAAAAAAAACGAGTTATTGATGTTCGAATTGCATTCATTTTAGACGAGAGCTTCTTTCCTTGGCTACCTTTTTCCTTAAGCTAAGCCTTCCCCCCCCCCCCCAAAAAAAAAACTTTTTTTTAAGCATGCGTTTAGATCATATAAAATAGTGTGCGCTAGATAAATGCCCTAAGAATTATTTTGATTACTGAAAATGTTGAAAAGCTAAGCTAAGTTTTAATGGTTCGATGCATTAACATAGAAGATTTTCATCACTCTAGGCAAACCTGATCCTATCTAATTTCTTTAATATCTTGAAATTCATTAACTTTCAGACACAGCCTTATTTCAAATCACACTTTTAAAAGCTTCCCCTTAAAATTAATTTTGTGTCCTATTTTCCTTTTTAATTGTTTAATTGAAAATAATTATTTTTTTCAAGTACTGGAGAAATGGCCTTGGCTACTTTTATTTTAAAACCAAATTCTTCATTTAATATTCCACTACAAAAAAGAACGTATATATTTATATAAAAACTAATAGCATATATATATTAAATAATAATTACATTTTCAATATATAATATAAATGATAATAGAAATAGTTAATAATCTAGCGGAGGCCATTCGAAGGGGAGGGGGAGAATAAGATCGAAAATTATCTCTAATATATTTCTTGAAACAAAATTTAACAAGAGCTGGTCTTTGGGGAAAATGTGTGCTCTTCAAAATAGTTTGCTCTTTATTTGTTTTTATACCCGTAATTATAATAAAATTATTTAAAAAAATATTGAAACGATTAAAATAAAAGCTGACAAAAATGCTCAGTTGGAAAAAAAGGAAAGAATAAGAAGACAATAATAGATGAGTCGTTATATTGCAGATCTATTTAGGGTTCAGAAACATCATTTTACTCTTGCCCATACCTCGTTTTTTCATACCTACTAAGTAAATTTAATCAAAAATTGGAGCTATGACAAACTGCAGTTCGAGGTATGATTCTGAATTTTCGCCAGATGAGAATGTGTTTCTATATTGAAATTTATATCAAAAGTGATTCGATCCAAAATCTATGAAGTAATCGTTAGAGTAAATATCATGAAAAAAAAAAAAGATAAGTTTTTATAATAATTTACTGAATGATACAATGAATGATTTTCAAATGCCTTATTTTGTATCTTATTAAGACCGAAATATCCCACAAGCATCATATAAAATAAAATGATACGATAAAGTTTTACTGCCCTTTTGTTTCGATCAGGATACAATTTTGAGTTTATAGTTCGAACAAATGGTTATTTACAACGTCTTTAGTCTCAAAAGAAAGAGAACAGGGAGAATAGATTGCATATCAAATGGGAGAAAACTAGCATGTTTGTTTTATTCGACAGGAATTTGTTTTTAATAAAATGATGCATATATTTCTGCAAAATACTTTCGTAAGATGTCCTAGACCTAAATTTTTCATTGCGAGAAACAAAACATCACTGGCAGACCTTCAAAACTAATATGCGGCTGTATTGATAAGAATAATTCCTTACTAAGAAATTTTCAACATTTTCATTCTTCAACAATTTCAAAAATATAAAGAAGTTTTAAAGCATTTAATGATGCTATGTTTTGCATGCTTTCTAGAAAACTACCTTTTTTCTTAAGCTTCAAAATATAGCTTGTAGAGCATCTTAAATTCTTAAATACTCCAAGCAATTTAGAATTCCATCGGCTTGTTTATTCTTTCAACATAACAGCGTATCTTACAAACATTGCCAGATTCCAGAAGGTTTACAATTGATCATCAGCTATGTGGTGACGCTTTATAAGCCAGATAACAGCTACGAGACACGAGAAATTTCTTTTGTCTAGTGGTCTTGTTACTCGGCTACGAACCCAAAGGTTGCGAGTTCGATCCTCGCCTATCGCCAATAGCAACAGCTATTATACAAAAAATAAACGAAATAATATTAACAAAATATGCTTATCAAAGAAAAAATCGTTTGCTTTTACTTTTTAATAATATTTTAACAAAATAAAAATGGTAGCAGTTATACAATATCTGAAAAGGAATCGTCTGCTAAATGTCTATTAACAGATTTAGATTATAATATTTACCGAACACTATGTGTGTACAATTTATAGAAAATTGTGGTATTCATGGAAAACTATATTCAAGTAAAAAAAAATTGATCTCGTGACTTTGATTAATATCAGCATTTCAGGTAATAATAATAATATATATATACTTGAGAGTTTCTCAGGTAATTCTTTATTCTTTTGAATGTACTATGAGATCTTTTTCCAGATACTTTCATGATAATCATACATAGCAATATTATTAAACCAACTTCCAAGTTTGGGAGAAAGACAGCATAATTATTTTCCCCAAGAATAAGTTTTAAGAATTTCCCTGGAACTTAACGCTTTTTCTTCTATGTTGCAACTACATGTGTAAATTGTTTTCAATTAATGCATTCTTCACTAAACTCTTCTAATAAGTAATTTTGATAAGTTTCGCACAAGTAAGTAGCTCTTTTTTCGAATTTTCTCATCTTTCATGTTTAGAAACTTTACAAAAATCGAAAATTCTCTTCAAATTTGGACTACAATACTTCTTTTTATGTATTTAATACAAAAAGTATACTCACTTACGGAATAATTTTTTCTTAAAATTTACCTCTTAGTTTTTACGTTGTCTCTTTGTTCAATTTTTTTTAACCTGTTCTACAACCCTCCCCCCCCCCCAGTCTTTAAATACATCAGCAAAAGATTTTTTTTTTTTTCATAAAAAATTTACATGGTGGACAATAAGTACACCATTTTGAGTTCGAATCTTCTTCTTTTTCAACTCTCCATCTTTTTTTTGTGTAGAAAAAATTATGTTTATTTGCAAACCTTGGGTAATTAAAATCAACAAGTGTGGTCTGTGAAAAATCGTCACTTCTTTTTTTTATTTCTATTTTTTTTTTTTTTTTTTTTTTTGTTATTTCTATTTCTTGTGGTATATTTCTTATAATCTACAATTTCTAAGCTCCAGAATCTCATATGTTAATTTCAATTGACTTAATATTAGATTCTTCAGAAAGTTATCATCATTTAATTAACTTATGCTTTGAACGAACCCTAAAAAAGCTTCAGATTCAATGTCGTAGTTAATTTCAGATATTACTTTATTGTGACCATTAATTTATTTATTTCAAATTTAACTGTACCTGATGCAAAAATTAATGATTCATTATCCTTAATATAACTTGCAGAAGTTTCTAAACAATAAGAAATTGATTATGACAATAAGTTGTTTCCTTCAAGATTTTGAAATAGGTCTTTTCCTTTTATTTATTTATTATATTATTTTTGTATTGAGTGCCTCCAGAACTGTGTAAGTTGATTTCTATTTTATTATTATTATTATTTGTATTTTCAGTTAATAAAGTTTATAACGTATCACTGCTCAAAAAGTGAAAATTATTTACAAAACTGACATTGATCTGCGACATAACCAAAGTCATTAAACCATCCATTAACCATGGCAATACCTATAAATCAAAGGTCATAGTTGGTTGTTCGGATTAGCAGGTGCTGTTTTAGTATTGAGCAGAGTCTGGCGCCATTGACCTTGACTTTCATTAATTCATGTTGATTCAAGCATTCGTGCCATTCACGTTTATCTTAATATATATAAATTACGTGTCACGTTGTTTGTCCGCGATGGACTCCTAAACTACTTAACCGATTTTAATCAAATTTGCACACAGTGTGCAGTTTGATCTAACTTAAAAGATAGGATAGTCCTTTTTTGAATTTTTAATTAGGATTTTAATTATTAATTAAAAACTAACTTTCCCGCCAAAACTTTTTTTCATTTTCCCCATCGCCAAATGAGTACGGCTTCAGTTTTTTTCCCCAAGAGTCATGAGGCTAGGCTTAAGAATTTTAGGCTGATTATTTGAAACGATTCTATTTATTTTCTTAATCTTTGATGCATTTAAAATTAAACATTATTAATGAATCGATCTTTCAGATTCATTCTTAAGTACTTTTGAATTAAAATAAAACACAATAAAGGAAATTAAAAATGTCTAATCTGCATAGCGTTACCCCAACTGGCGTAGAAAAACTTACGCATTTGCGTTACCGTGACTGGCGTTGAAAATTCACGCATGCGCATTGTGTTCTGATTGTTGACATGACAACCCTTATCAACGGATGATTTAAATTATTTTTAGGTTCGTTGCATGTTTTTGTAATTAAATTGTATTTATGTTAGTTATATTTTTTTGTATATGCTTATAATTTTAAGTACATCGTTTTTTTTAGTTCTTTTTAACCTGTTTTCAACCGATTATTTTAAACGATTCGTTTTATTTTCTTAGTGTTTGATGCATTTAAAATTAAACATTGTTAATTAATCGTTCTGGTCATAATGAATCTGAGAATATTTTGTTGACAAATTCTTGAAATATTACATAAATTAGGAAAGATATTCTTTAGTGCCCATAAAGTTTAAACGCTCAGTGACTGTTTTCAGTAATCATATTACAAAAAAATACTTTGTTTCAGTAAAAAATATTATTATATTAATTGCAGATTAATCTTTTCCACTTTAATTTATAGTATAAATTCTACGGGAACTAACAGAAAATTAGAGTGATACGTATTACGTTATGATTGAAGGCGTTTATAATATTATGAGAGAATTATATGACTATCAAAATTTGAAGTTTTAAAATATTTTGATGAAGAATCTATTAAAGTTGGAATTGCATAAAATATTTAATTATTAAAATTTTAACGGACATTAAGATTGGCGAACCGGCTGGTCGCCAAAGGCGGCTAGTATACAATATATTTCATACTTTTGATTTTTATAAGTATTTTTAGTAAGTATTTAATATAATGAAATCGATATGATCAGTTATATTACAAAGTATTAATATGATCCTTTATTTCTAATTCATAGAATTCGTATTTTATTTACAAATTTATTTATTTAACAAGGCTAATAATTTTTTTTAAATTGACCTGCCTGCCGGACTCCTTTACCTATACGGCCGCAGTGGCTTGGTGATAAGGTCTCGGCCTCGAAACCGGATTGTTTCAGTTTCGTTACCCGATTCCACCAAAGAGCCGCCGTGTAAGAGGGTCTGGTACACGTTAAAACTGTCCTCCTGTGGGTGTAGCGTGGTGTGGAGAGGGGTGTGCCAGCTCAGGTGTCGTCCTCGTCATCTGACCGGGGTCATTATGAGGTCCCAAAATAGCCCTAGTGTTGCTTTAAAACGAGAAGTTAATAGAACTAAACTAAACCTTCTGCTTTACGGCTGCCTAATTTGAAATCCGCTATTGACGTAATCACGTTGAATGAAATATCATACTTCTTTGGCAAGCTTTAGCTGTCAAATATGTCTCTTTTTTTTTTCTTGTAAAAAATAAGTAAATCGATCAAGAAATCCATTATTCATTCATTTCGAAACATACAAAATTAAACTCATTTGTTTCAAATTGCACATTTGTTCCTCTCATTTGCTCAAATTGCATAGTAAGTAAATATGATGTAATATATTGTATCTTTGATAGCTAGTTAAAATAAAAAATATTGCTAAAAGGAGTTGGCCTTTTTATTCTAACCGTCTTTTGCAATATGGGAAAAATTATAGTGTTTATTTCCATCAGTTTTCATTGCCTCACACACTTTTCATTGTTAACGCGCAAATAACATTACAAAAATTTCTGTTCTTAAAAACAGACTTCGTCGAGAAAAGAGAGAAAATAAAAATAATCGAACATGGCGTTCTAATTCGCAATTTTCAAGTAGAAAACGTGATAGTTGCACATACATAAGTTAAATGATTCGCAAATAAATATCTAAGCTAACTTTTCCCTAATGTCTAACTTAGGTTTTTTTTTTCCCCCTTTCATTTAATGGAGAAAAAATCGCTCTGTGAAGTTCAATGAAAGAACTATAATTTTTCTAAATTACATATAGTTATCTATGCATTAGTTCTAAACCCCAAGGACAAATTGGCGTAATTTCAGCTATTAAGCTCGCTCATAATCGCGTCTTCATTTAGTAGAAATATTAAATATATTTATTCTTTTATTCAATGGTTATAATTATAAACGAAATTTGCAAGATTTTGTGGAAAACAGAGAAAAAGATCGTTTGTGAATGAATACATAATCTT
The DNA here is from genome assembly GCF_947563725.1 of Argiope bruennichi. Classification (NCBI taxonomy): domain Eukaryota; kingdom Metazoa; phylum Arthropoda; class Arachnida; order Araneae; family Araneidae; genus Argiope; species Argiope bruennichi. The sequence continues at coordinate 69,042,081 of NC_079154.1, forward strand.
TTGAATTTCAAGATGTAATAAAAATTGGTTTCTTCAAAAATAATTTTTCGTTAAAAATGTTAAAAAGCATTTTCAAAATTATAGCTTTAAAAATATAAAAATTACAAAATAATAATAAAAAAAATCTCAGAAAAGATAATTTTGGTTTTAATAATATTTTTACTGATGCCGGTAGAAAATATTTGGTTGTACTTAATGTAGGCCAAAAATTCGAAACAAAAGTTTCACTTTTTTTTTTGTTGTTAATTTATTAGTATTACATTAAAGCATTCCTTTTATGATGAAATATTTCGCATTTTCCAGAAACATTTGGTTACAAAAAGAAAGTGCATAGTATTTTTTTTATTCTATCTCCATTTCGAAGTGAAAGTTATTTAGGTGGCCTATTTGGCAACACGAATTCGCCATTTGTATTGTTCTTCGGAAGTTATAAAATCTATAAGCTATGATTGCAGTATAAATTTTTCTTCCTGATATGCATGCATTTCCTAAAATGTGCTATAAATCTTTCAAAATCCAGCTTTTTGTCATTTTGATAAAGAACTATCTTGTAGCGTTTTAGGTTTAGTGCATTTCTCAGAACTTAGTAATACTGTGTGATCTCGACATTTTATTTGTATTCTTTTTCGGACAATTTCATTTTTCTTGGTTTTATTTACATTTGTAAATTTTGTGATTGTATGAATGAAAATTTGGAATCAATTTTTCACTCATTTCATCATGTGCTAGAATTCTGAAATACTGCACAGAATATTTAAATACTTTTAGAACTTATTTGCCATTTGAACTCTTTAATTCTAATTTCAAAGGAAGTGCCATCGAATCTTAATGATTTTGAGAAAATTGACCACAAGATTCCATAAAAAAATACAATAATGTTTTAAGAAAAATACAAAAGGCTATTAATGAAAAATCATATAAATGGAGATTATGAGTAGCATGCTTTATCCATGTCCAAAAAAAGTGAAAAAAAATCTTTTATTGAAAAACAGGAAACCAAAGAATAAATAAGGAAAATAAATACCGTACAAATTCATAAATTATTTCATTCATTAAAAATCAAAATGTTTTAGGAATATGATTAAATTTCATTTTACTAATAGCATTTACTACAAATTCTCACTCTGTCTTGATTTTTCCCTTGATTTCTAAACTTTTGATTAAAAAAAAATAGTTTTTGCCTTTAAGTATTAGATTAAAAGATTTTATTTTATTTTATTTACATATTTTGTTATATAAAAGAGATTTATTTGTAGTTATAGGTTGGTTACAATTATTATTATCGATTCATAATTGATTTCGATTTTATTCAGGCACTTGAAACCAAACGATAAATTATTTTGTTTTATTGAATACTAGCTGCCTTTAGCGACCAGCCGGTTCGCCAGTTTTAATAATTAAATATTTTATGTAACTCCTATTTTAATAGCTTCTTTATTAAAATATTTTAAAGCTTCAAATTTTCATAGTCATATAATTCATTCATAATATTATAAAGGTCTTCAGCCATATTGTAATATGTATATCTCTAATTTTCTGTTATCTCCCGTAGAATTTATGCTTTAAATTATAGTGGAAATGGTTAAATTGCAATTAATATAAGAACATTTTTTTACTGAGACGAAGCATTTTTTTAATATGAGTACTGAAAACAGAGTTGCTGAGTATTTAAACCTTATGGGCACTAAAGAATATTTTTCTTAATTTATGTAATATCTCAAGAAGTTTTCTACAAAATTTTCTCAGATTCATCATGAGCAGATTAATAAATTAACAATGTTTAGTTTTAAATGCATCAAACTCTAAGAAAATAACCAGAATCGTTTGAAATAATCGGTTGGAATCATGTTAAACCTTCAAAACCAAGTCCATATCCGTTGAAAATAGAGTTGTCAACAATCAGAACACAATGCGCATGCCTGAATTTTCAACGCCAATTATGGTAACGCAAATGCGTGAATTTTCTACGCCAGTTGGGGCAACGCTACGCGGATTAGAAATTTTTTAATTTCTCTTAATCAGTTTTATTTTAATTCAAAAGTACTTCAGAATGAATCTGAAAGATTGATTAATTAACAATGTTTAATTTTAAATGCATCAAACATTAAGAAAATCAACAGAATCGTTTGAAATAATCGGCCGAAAATATATTAAGCCTATCCTTGTTAGTGTGGGGAAAAAAAAAACTGAAGCCTTACTCATTTGGCGGTGGGGGAAATGAAAAGATTTTTTTGGTGGGAAAGTTAATTTTTAATTAATAATTAAAATTCCAATTAAAAATTTAAAAAAAGTACCCCAGGTGCACATTCCCTACCTCCAAGGTATGCGTGTGCCAAATTTGGTAGCTGTAGATCGAACGATCTGGCCTGTAGAGCGCCAACACACACACACACACACATTGAGCTTTATATAAGTACAGATGTACATTTACGTATACAGTTCATTTAAAGGAAGAATTAAAATAATAAGATTAATATAAATCATCGTTTATGTAGAATCGTTTTTTAGAATTATTTCGCTTGAAATGAAAGATATATTATCTGCTGACTTAATACGGACAAAGTAGATTAGAAAACTAAATTTTATTGAATGAGATCTTGAAATTTTCTTGCTCGAAATCTACGTATAAAAATGGAGTAAAATATATACTATTTACAGTTTTAACATTTGCTCAAATTTGGTAATGCTTACTGATAATAATTATTGACATGTAAGCAACTCAGAAAAATTAATTATTTTAATAAGCGGAAATATATTTTGCTATTAGATAGGCATTAAATGATTTTAGAATATATTTTGTAGTTACTTTCCGACTCATGTGGATTTGTCCAAGCGTCGTCCTCATCATCTGATAATGATTCAAAATTATTAGTGTAACATTAAGCAACGTTTAGAAATTAATTTATGCTGCATTAATGTAACTAGACTTTGGGGAGAGAGATTCTGGAATGTTGTAGATATCGTAACAGAAAATCATCCTATTAGTATGCGTATACAAGAAGTCCAATAAACTCAATAACAGATAAGACGCTTTATTCTACAAGAAACTCGAAACACTGGTATAAAAACACAGTCTCTTGACATTTAAGAAGAGAGTACTTGCAGAGATCAACAATAAGCTAGCAGGAAGCAAAACACTAATTAAAAAGCAGCACAACTCATTTGAGCTTAACATTCTATACAGAAAATTCGTTAAATTTTATATAAATTTTCTGATTTTGCTTAGAGTTTTCTAGAAGAATCTCTGGATTTTAAGTTCTAAACAGAATAATTAATAGAATTCCTGCATTTTCTAGAACCTTTGCTCCAAGTATCAAATGGTCGCCAAGTTTTTCGATAAATTCGGAGGTCGTTAATCTGGCATACATTAAAAATATGCAAATATTTCTTTTCAGCGATGAGATTCAAATTGCAGGAAAATAAATTTTTGATTCGGAACAATATCGATAATGACGGAGAATTGAAACCATGACTGGTATTGGAAAGCTTGGACTTTCCAGACTTTTCCACAAAAGTCTGGTCTTTTTATCATTGATGACATCAAAAGTATGTAAATGGAATTTGATAATATTAATAGAAATTTTATTTATTTAAGTGGTATGAAATGAAAATAAGTTAATAATATTAACTGACTTTGTTCTATATACATAATCTGTCCAAAAAGAAAACGCGTGTTCAATAAACAAGAACGTTTATTCTATCAACCCCTGTTTTGTTAACTTGCAACATTTTTTGATAAGTACTACATCATTCTTCCATTGCTTTAAGAGTGACAAAGAAAACCATTATATTGTATATTGGTAAGCATAATATGATGTTGATTGCATTATTGTCTGTTTGGTAATGTTTACATTTAGAAAATAGAAGCAAGCAATAAATTTATGAGAAATTTTGCATGAAATTTGTAAATTATTTTATTGAAACATAGTAAAAAAGAGCACAATTTATAGAAAAAGAAGCCATAGAAAAAAAATGGCCACTTTTTAAATTGGAATGAACACTTCGAATTGGATAGAATATGAATCAAGGACTGTTCAAAAACTGAACATACTTGCATATCGTCATGCCGAGAAAATTTTTATTTCGTGCAAATAATTTTTGAAAAGTCCGCGAGATAGTTGAAGTTTCAGGCATAAGAAAATTTCACTTCTCACAATTTTGACTGCTTATCTATAGACTTCAGTAAAATTTGTGGTTTGGCTTTTAACTGATGGACAAAACACGAATCATTTTTCAGCTAATCTGGAATGGATGGATCATTCGAAGTTTGATTAAAAATATACCATCACTAGTCTTAGGTCTCCAGATTTAACCTTGTGGACCTTCTTTTATTTCGAAAGTTGAAAACTTAGTAGAAGAGAGAAAGAAAAAAATGTATTACAAGTCTTGTTAGCAGTTCCAACAAAGAATTCCTTGGAGACAAACCAGATATGGAAGATACATTGGAAGCGACGTGTGAATGAAAAGGGGACAAGTCGAAGTGGAAAGTACTCTTAAAAATTATTAATTTGTTTAGAAAGTTCGTTTTTTTTTTTGGGAGGGGGCAGATTATGTATATTTTATTTATCTTCTCTTATTTTTGAAAAAAATTTAATAATAAATTTTTTTCTAGCCCTTTTTTTGTTTTATATACTTGCTAACTTTGAATTCTGCGCACTAATTCATAGTTGTAAATGTTTCGCACATTTTATTTATCAAATAACAACTTTATAATATGTTTTTAAATTTCGTTTTCGACAACTGAAAGCATTGACAACTGAAGGTGGAAAGTTAGTAACATTACTATGAATTTTCTTATAATCAACATTTATCACAGTTTATTAAAAGTTAAAAAATATTTATTGGGTTCATTTGTATTATTCCCAGCAAAATTTTCAGTTAGTTGTACTTTTTTCCTTCCATACATATATTTTTTAAAAAATTTTTTCTCGTTAACACATTTTTCGAAATTTCCGTTCATTTGAGATTCCCTGTATTTAGACACCTGTTTATGCCATTTAAGTTCTTTTTTTTATTTGTCCTTCATTCTTTAACTTTCTGACATTCATACAAATCTTAAACAAGCCATCCTTTATATCACCAAAAATGTGTCGCTGTTGAAATTAGTCTTTCCTGCTGATGTCTACAGGTGTAATTTTACATTGCATTTTTTTCTTTAAAGATATCATCTACTTTCCTCATTGAATTTTTTTGAAGGTTACTGGCAACAAAACGTTTCCTGTTGAGATCTGGTGCAATTTGACCTTGGTGGGCACATTCGAAAGCAGTGCAATGAAGCAATATGTAAGTGGTAACAATGAAGCGAACTGTAACTCCAAAGGTGAATGGTTTGAAAAATAGATAACGAAGTTCATGCGTCGCCACTGTGAACTCTCTGTTTCAAGGACAACAGGATTTAACGTGAGCCCTTTATTTCTACAAGTATTCGCTGTTGATCTCCTTTAAAAAAAATGTTACAGAAAATTCTTTGTAAATCTGCAGATATCACACCAGAAGATTAACAAAATTAACGAAAAGCATGATTTTTAGAAGTTTATTATTAAAAAAATTATTAGTATATTAATAGCAGTATATACTTTGATTACATAAGATGCTATAAAATGTTCCAAGTTATAAAGAAAATCAAACCGTCTATCTCTACTACTAATAGAGGAGATTATGGGTGTGCTATCCCTTTAGCCCAGCCGTTTGACTTAGAACTTTTAAATTTTGTGCAAATATACCTTGAAGAGATTGTACCTTGAAGCGCCTTTTTTTGTAATTTGGTTCGGATTAATTAAAATCTCAAAATTAACTGAGATTTTGAAGTTTCCCTTCTATAACTTTCCAAAGTATTAAAACAAAATTGATTTGCACAAAATTTTAAAATTTAAACATTGTTATTTGTTGATGCCAATTTAGTTTATGCTGATTAATTTTTCATCATAAATAACTTTAAGAAAATATTGAGTATTGAATACGGTAGACCTATATATATTTTATATTACATCCATATTTATTTTTTTCACCTGTGTCTATATATATTACTTTATTAATTTTTGAAAACTGTATTTATTTAATTTTCTATTAGTTGTCCTGATAAGTTTCCTTGCATTTTGATGGTAAGAAAAATTCTAGTATTTTTTTTCAACGGAAGAATTTATTTTTACCCTGAAATTCAAGCCGTTTCATTATTATTAAATATCGTGTAATCTTCTTTAAGTGTAGAAACCTAGGGATGACAGATTCTATCTATTATTTGTGCTGACTTTCTTATTCTTAGTTTATACACGAAGATTAAAGAAAGGTAACAAGAAGCATCTCTTTCTTATTTCTCGCGTATAGACGAGGAATAGGAAAGTAAGAGTATCGCGAGAAAAGCGAATACCCACATAGATAAGCATTAAATGGCTTTATAATGTCATAAGACTTCAATCCATTTGGAAAGCTCATACCAAAGAATGAGAAATATGTTTACTCTGGATAACTGATAATATCAGTATTGATAAAAAGTAAATTAGAGATCGCCACGATAAAAATAAAATTGAAAATGGCAGATACCAACAATATTTTTAACTATGTCTTTCCTTCTTCGTCATTTATGGAAGCTTGAGCATATAATTGTGAATAATTTTACTTTACATCATTTTCTCAGGATTATAATATTCAGTATTTATCATCTTTGTCTTTCCCCTCAAAGTTTGATTGTGATATTACATTATAGCTTTTTTCCTATTTTCTGATTACAATAATTAGTTTTGCTCTTTTTGCTTTACAGCTTTACTATTTTAACAATTTTCAAAATCTTTCTGACTTTTATGTTAATATTCCTTTACTTTGCCACAACAGAGCAAGTAAATTTCGCTTTCAAAATGTGTTATTTTTTAATATCTTTTTAATAATTCACACACATCCAGTTTTTCATTAAATCAAAGAGAAAATATATTTATCTTCAGTTAGAATGAAAAAAAAATTGTTTTTCCTCCGAAATAATAAATGCAACTACAAAAGTATTATTGTGTGCTTATTTAAGAGATTATTTGCTTTTTAGAAGCATTTGTGTGAATGGTAACAAACTTTTAACACAAGCTTCACAAAATTTGGTTACATTTTTTTATTCTCTGGAATTTTCGATACCATTTTCGGTTTAGTTACGTTCTTGCAATTTTCTTTTCCAAGATGACTAAATATTTTGCGCCTACTACTTATTACTTATGCTGCATGTGTCTTCATTTTTCTTCAGCAAATGATACTTCAAACACATTTCTTGTTTTATTAGTAGCACTAATGTTACTTTCTTTCACGATTTTGATTTTTCTCTAACATTAGTGCAAAGCGCACAAATTCCCATGTATTAAAAAATATATACCTAATAACTTTTGATATGAAGTACACTTACGATTGCTATTCGAAAAGTAAGGTCCTACTTCTTATAAAACACAAATCAACAATTTTGTTTTTCAAAAAACTTTATTTAATTCCTTATATTTCTTTATTTTTTTTACATACTTTTCATATTTATTTAAAACATTTGTCTTAACGTTCTACAAACTTTTGCATACCTAAATAATGGAAGTCTATTGCCTGTGAGGATTACAGTTTTTAATTGCTTCTTTTACTTCTCTATCTGTGGCGAAGCGTTTGATTCCGAGAAACTTTTTTAGGTAGTGTAGCAAATGAAAATCGCAAGGTGCCAAGTCTGAAATATACGAGGGTGGTCAATCAGTTCCTATTCCAAAAATCGAATCGGATTTTGGATGTGAATGGCAGAAAGGGATCTGGGATTGTCAAGGCCACGTCTCTTATCCTGAATTGTATGTGGAAGTCTGGTGAGCCCTGTAAGTGGCAGATTTTATTGTTCATTTGCTGTATAAACTCGACTAACAAGTCTCCATGTCTATCCCAAAGCACGATTTCCATAAGTTTGTATGTTGAGATTGTCTGGTGGCCTTGACTTTGATTGGTGACGTCGTATAACGTCATTCCATTAACTGACATTTAGACTCTAGTGACATGCGAAAAACTATGAGTGACAATATATATGTGTAAGATTTAGAGTGAATTCTGTTTAATACGTTTTATAAACGCTTAGTGGATTTCAACTTATGTATTCATAATATATTTGCAAGCCTTTTCTTGTTGCTGTGATGCAGAGTTTATTGAAAAAGGTATCATTCTCATCTTTGACAAAGTTCAAAATTACTCAGACTGGTACAAATTGCCTCTTTGAAATTCACAAATGGGATGACTTGGTACAAATACAATTTGGAGAGTGGAAATATGCACCTTTGAGCGATTATTTTTAGAAATATCAGTTAGCATTTTAATAAATTAAAAGTAAGCGAGATTTCAGCGTCTCCTCAAGATACATTCCGAAAATATTTTGTACAATGATTTTTGCTCTGTTTTCAATTCAAAAAATAGTTTTTGAAAATACTTATTTATTTGTCATGTAATTTTACCTGAATTTTGATGATTTCTTAGAAAAATCTTTTTATATAATTTTTTAAAGATATTCTTATAAACGTCCAATGTCATTTCATTCTGCCAACTTAATGCCATGTTTGGACAGAAAGATTTCCAACGATTTTTAATGGATGCCAAACCGATACCATCTAACCGACGATAAAATGATTTTGGCAATGTGGTGACAAAAATAAAATAGTTCCGGAAAATGCATCTCTCTTAGGAACCGAGACCAGTAGATAGAAAATTTCATGCCCTTTAGGAAAATCTATAAATACGCGAGAAATCGAAGAGATTCCGTCAGTTCTCTCTTTTGAGTGTTGATCGTATTAGGAGTTGGAGTTGTGTATGTGGCACTGATTTCTTTAAGAGTTGTTCTTTTTTTATATCTAGGATTCGTTTCTGTTACCTGGGATTTGTGTTTCCTGATGGAATGAATTGTCTTTGTTGGGTTTCTTGCACCATACACTCACTGGACGATTTTTCTAATAATATATTTCTTGGTTTTAATGGATTTTGACCATTTTCATTCCTTAAACAAATATTTAATCGTGTGACTTCTTTCTATTGTTGAAAGCCGCAAATTGAAACTGTTATCTTATACGAGGAACAAGAAAGTGAAACTTAAGTACCAATACTGATGACATGAAATTAGAAGACAGATTATAGGGACAACGGCTCTTAAAATATCAAAGCTGTAATGGCTATCACAATTTCATCTTTGAAATTGCATTGTTGAGTAAATCTTGAACATCAAATTATGCTAAGGAGATTGAATTGAAATTAAAAACGCAATTAACATTTCTAGCGAATCAGCTGTTAGCAAAAGAAGTTAGTATGTGTATGAAATTAACATATTAGTTTTAGAAAAGACCTAAAGTCTGAAAATATTCTAAAAGTAGTGAGAATCGAGTGATTGGCGCAACTAATTTTCTACTCTATCTTCAGTTAGATAAAAATACCTATTCGGATGAAAGTATTATAATTTAATCCAAGATTCTCCACCAATTATAAAATGTGGATATATATCTCAAAAATGTCACACACTAAACTCATTTGTTAATAAAAATAAGGTGCTGATATAGGTAATGATAAGGTTTTATCAAAATTTGATAAATGCATTATTAGTAATTTTATCCGTCATTAAAATACTCGTGTAGTGTTCGACATTATTGCCTTTTTCCTATGCATTATTTGTTTACATGTTTTGCATGGATTTGTATTCTACTGAATGTTCTTATGCAATGAATTTCAGTATAAAACTTAATCATATCTTCCCATTTTATGAAATAGTTTTTTTTTTGTTGTTATTTTGAAAAATGAGTTTATAATCTTATGAATCGAAGATATTTCATGTTTTGAGTTGAATATGATTCAAAATGAGATATATGTGAATAAGTCAAATTGTATGATGAGTATTTAATTGTATTCAAATGTGTATGATTCAAAATTAGTGTCAGAAAAGAATAACACATAACAGAGAATACTGATGTATATTTTTACTTTTAAAAATAAAACAAAACAATTTTATGTACAACTAAGAGCTCACGGATTTTTTGCAGATGCGTATAAATGGAAGACTGCTTTGAACATAAATAGAAAAAGATGAGTAAATAAATGGTCTGTTCAGATGCCTATTTTGCTGAAACAACTTTCACGGGAGCTTTGAAGCAACAGATAACCTTATCCTGATCATCGTTGGTTTTCAGCTCAAATCTAGCCTTAGTTTGAACCTAGAAAGAAAAAGAAATATAAAATTGTCTGTTGGTTAAATTGAATATACTTATAAGGAGATTTAAGATTGTTTTAAACGAACGCGCACGCGCACACACACACACACACACACACACACACACATACACGCACGCGCACACACACATACACGCACGCACACACACATACACGCACGCACGCACGCACACACGAGAAACAGAGAGAGAGAGAGTAGAATGTATGCTTTGAATCTGGTTGTAGAATTTGTGCTTTGAAGAATTATCCTTTAATTTCAAGTTATATTGTCAAATAGTTAAACTGGACATAGGCTAAAATGCTTCCTATTTAGGAATGTTCATGTTTAAAATGTATTATAGCGTGGATCTCACGAGTTGGTGACTAACTTCGAACTCAGGCAGGTATGACTTAGTTTGTTTAGAGTGAAAGAAACCATGAAACGGAGAGCAGGACGAAGAAAAATAGAAAAATATAATAGATACGATTATGATGATGATTATATTTAATTATTATTGACATACAATTAATCGCGTATTATGAAGAAAACAAAAAAAAATATTTACGTCCGTCTCCTCCCTTATCAAAATAAACACTAAGCGTTATGTCACATCTATGTTCATTTGTCAGAGCTAGTCTGTAACAAATTACACATATTAATTAAAAGCAAAATTTATGTCTGTTTGTAAGAATACAGATTATAACAGATGGCTGATATTCGACTCAAAGCATCAAAGAACCGAAATATTTATCCAGTTTTGCATTGACACAGTTACCGGAGACCTCGTGACTTTTCTGAAATCATTTAACTGCTAGTTCTACCAATAAGCTATTACGGCATGTTAACTTAATATTTTATTTGTTAGATAATAATTTAATAAATTGAAGGAAAAAAATTGAAATCTGCTGTTTCAAATTTCAAATTATCATGCGAGAACAATTTTATTTGACAGTACGAAATTTGAGAGCAATAATAAAAAGTTTAAATCATCGCTTCTTCCAGGAAATGCATTAATAAATTGACACATCAAAATAATTTTGAAAAAAGGGATTCACTTTGCACCATGATCATTCTACAAAAATATTTTTTAATAAAACTGTCAGATGGTTTTAATTCAGAAATTAATCTGAAATGTTCGATATCTGGAATATTTTCTCATATTTGTGATCCTGATTAGAAAAAAATTCCTATAATTTATGAATTCCAACAAATCATGCCCTTTATTTTCTGTCTACGCATTTTGAAACTTCAAAAAACTCCAAACCAAAACAACATAATGTTTTCGCATGATAAAATGCATATTGAAATTTAGTTCTACTTTATTTAATTAAAAAAAAATAAAAATAATAACTCCTCAAAGAATGGTCCGTGTTTCGTCATGTTGAATAAATGACATGTAAGCATCCTGGGGAAACTTTGCCAGACATAATTTTAATAATAAAGAGTGTCCCCAAATTAACTCAAGATTTGGATTTTCCACCATTTGTACTATAAAGTGTTGGGAACTCAATTAAAAAAACCATCTGACAGCTGATAGTTTAGAAAATGTTACACGATAGAGCAACATGTTAACGCAAGATTTGAATTAAATAAGAAACGTATTTTTTTTCTCTTAAAATTGTTATATTTTTTATTGGATCGGAAAGTACACCGGATAGAGTTATGTATGGAATAACAAATTGGGCAAATAGCCTCCGCGGCTTTGCTTGCACATACGCACTCTTTTATCGAAATTTTCCATGACCATTTTGCATAAATGCGTCTAAATTTCGTTGGTGCATCGTCGAATTTCCTCCTTCAATGCGCACGTGCTTATGGGCTTGTTGGCAAAGACCTAATGGTGTTAAATTGCACGATCTAGGAGGTCAATTCTCAAATTTTCAAGCTGTTGCCACCAGACTTTCATAATTTTTGAAATATTATTCAACAATAAAAAAACGTTGTTTTATCGTCTAATGCTCCTTTTTTACTAACCCTACGCTATCAGCTGTAAAATGTTTTTTTTTTTAATAGGATTACCAACACTTTACTGCACGAATGATGGCAAATTCAAATCTTGCGTTAATTATGGGACACCTTTTATAATTAATCTAGGACTTCATTTTTTTGCAGGCAATTCGACTTCATATTAGACAAAACGAAGCGTTCGCTTACCGTGGGGAAGAATTTCTTGACTTCGAATACTTGTGTGTATTTGAGATCCTGGTTTACAGAGACAGGACAGGTCAAGTTCTTTCCTTTGCATGCATCTCTTTTCATTCCAGGATATGGCAACTCGATTCCGGCCACATCAGCCCATACGGACAAACGGAGTTTTTCTGCATTAGCATCTGCAATAAAAATAATATAATCCAATGTGCAATATAAATTACAATTAAAACACTTTGTTGCAATACAATTGTTCTTTTCCTTTGAGATACCTTTTCTTCTCTCTGCCTTGGATGACCAACTTATTTATTTATATTTCAGTTCATATAAATCTCAATTATGATCGTGAAATATAGCAATTATTTTAGATTGGATTTTGAATTTCGAACCGTAATCTTTTATAAATTCTTGACAACATAGGCAACGATTTAACGTGGAATGGATTTAACGTTCCCAATGGATTTAACATTCACCAGAAAACGTAAACGGTGGGGTTTTAGGGGTCCAAATTCTCGAACCCATGATCTATTTGTTCTAAATTCTATATTGTGTATTAGGCCATCGTGACGCCTTGATTTTGATCCTTTTTGCAAACGCCGTTCTATTATACAAATGAATGTGATGCTACATTTAGCAACCTGATTCTTTCATTCGCGGTAAGTACATTTTCTGAATATTACATAAATTTTTTTTTTTAATTTCAAATTCATTCACTTTTCTAACTTTACAATATTCGTACGTACCTGCGTAACCTTGTAATAATCAACAATAAATGATTAATTTTTTAAGTACCTGTTAAAAATTTTTTGTTTTTGTAAAATACATCAAGTCTTCGTTGACTAAAGAAATCAGGAACAAAAAATTATTCTATTAAAAATATATTCAGGCAGAGATAATTTTATTTTGAAATGTGTCTACTGTATTTTAGAGACTACGCAATATAAATATATAATGTAGTGATAATTATTTTAAAGTTTCAGAATTTAATTTTATTAATTTTAACCAGTGGTTATAATAAGTAGATTCATTTATTTAAATTTTACTTGTAAAATTGAAAATTACGATAAAAGTATAAGAGAAGAAATCCAAAGTCAATCTTGTAACTATATCATAGAATTCCGCCAAAATTGCAAAACAGTATTGTTTGAAAATTATGCAAAGCCACTAATACAAGAATGCACACAGATCTCCCAACTCATAGTTGCACATTTATAGCAACGAAATATTTATTTTACTTCACACCATTTCACGAGTAAAACATAGCAAGTTTCTAAATTTAAATTAAAATATCAGAAACAACTACAAGGAGAGAGTTTTTAACTTACTTGAAACACAATGAACATTGATTATAGCGGATGATCCTTTGGGAATCTCACAAGGCTCCTTGGCGCATGGCTCCACGGAAACAGACTTTACTGTTCCTCCTAGAAAATATGACTTCATTAGATTTCAGGAATATGGGTAAATATCTTTATATTTGGATCGATGTTTTTAAAAGTTCTATAAAGAAAAATGTGTTTTCTCTTTGATATTCTTAGTTGTTTCCATATAAAAAATCGCTGACAACATTTTAGGAAATATACTACTCGTTCAATATACCGAGACTATTATTTTTCGACGATACTACCTCGCTAAGGGGTGAGATACAGAAGAATGACATATTTCCGGAACTCTTCATTTTTTCAAATTGATTTCTGCCCTATTAGATACTTTTTCATTTTGTTTTGTTCCACGTATATGTGATTGTCGTATCGTTTCTGATCGTATTATTTTATTGTAACTCAAAATTGCGTATCGATTACTTATATAGCTAGTCCAAGTGGCAAAAAATGTCATATTGGCACGAAAGATATTTTATATGATATCATTAAATATGATCGAAATTATCTACCGTTGTTAATCTTAAGATATTATCAAAATATTCAATAACAAATTTAAAAAAATCATTTTAACCTAAAAAAGTATTATTTTGTAAAAAAGTGAATTACCAAATTTTAAGAACATAACCTTTCCATTTATTCATCACAATTTAACGCTTAGACCCTTCACAATCAATAAAAATTGCTCTAAAGTATTTTATGGTGAATTAGTATAACGACAATACACTAATAATAGGACAGTATTACGAGTTACTTTCAATTTTTACACCTTCCACGTATAATCAGAGTTCACCTTACTAAATGTAAGCATTTACTCCTTTCATCTTTCCTCTCACTCTTATTTTGATTAAATAAACACATTCTGAAGCATGCGCAAAAACGAGGAGTATTTTAGAATCTGAGAATGAACAGTAGTTTTGCTTACTTATTATGCGATCTAAAGTGTCGATCGGCATTGATGAAAATCATCTATAAATATCAGATATCTCCTTTTTCAACGATATTTTCATGAAGTCAATTCTTCCTCAATACAAGAGCTCGGTGCCGATTTCATACATAGGAAGGAAAGCGTGGAAAAAGAATGCATCATAATCGTTAAATTTCGATTTGGCGACATTGATCTATTTCCATGTTTCAGACCTATTTGAATGTGAAAACATCACTTTCGGAGTTTTGTTCTTGCTTGTCTGCTTATGAATAAGATAATTCAGAAATGAAACTAGTTGGACAAATGATATTCGGTAAGTAATCTTGCATCCGAAATTATAGATTGCTTTCAAATTTTGTATAAAATCTGTTAATCGGATGTTTGTTTGTTTACTCATCAACGTGCATATGAAGTCAACAATTTAACCAGATGAAGTAATTGTTCCTAAATTTTCTGGCATACTCTTTAATAAAGGTGTTATGCTCCTACCACCGAAAAAAAATGTGTAACCTCAGTAAGGTTCGAATGCTTTGTCAGGCATTGGCAAACAATAATTACAAAATATACATCTTTGGCGCAAATCCAACATTTTTACTTAATCTAGCTTGAAGTATGCTCATTTTTTTTATCATTAATCGTTGGAATGCGGCTAATACACAAGTACTTGAAAACCGAATATGGATTTTTGAAGTCTTTTCTCAAAAAACTAAAATCCTCTGAAATCAGAATATAACATATCTACAGATACGGTTATAAGATCTTTAAATGACTTTCTTTGCGTTTTTAAGTCATTGCATTTAGATGCATAGACCGATAGACGGTCCATTTTTCAACAAATTTGGTTCTAAAATTTGATATGATCTGCAGTTTGGATGCTAAATCTTTGAATCAAATTTCACTGCCTAAGTTTTTACTTTGTTGAACTACTGCATTTGCATATATGAGGAAGTACAGAAGTAACCATTTGACAGAGTTTATTCAAACTTTGATACATATCTACATTTTAGATGATAAACTTGTATATCAAATTCTGTCTATTTAATTCGGTAGGTAGTAGAATTTGTAGCTATCATGTTCATAACCGGATAGAGAAACTTCTTAATCGATTTCATTCAAAATTTGACAGTTATTTATAAAATTAGTGTTAAGTTTATATAATAAATTTCAACCGTCCATCTCAAAGCGCTTTTGAGTTATCGCTATTACAGACAGACCTATAGACATAAATCCAAAAATGAGTTTTCCAGACTGAGGGAGATCTAAAATATGGAGATTCGCCAGAATCTTGATCCGAATTTTTTGACGATTACAATACTTCTCTTTGCCTACTTTGTACATGAGAAAATAATCAGTGAAAGTGTTTTCCTTAAAATTTATCACATAATCTACAATACCCCCCCCCCCACCATTACCGCATAAAATCGTAGACCCTGGGTAAGACAGTGAATGCTCTGCATGTTATTAAAGAAAAATGGTGATGGAATATAGAAATTTGGTGTGAATCTAGCAATTTTACTAGATCTACCATGTGAATACGGACGCTTTTTTTCTTCGACAGTTTGAAATCAAATTTGACACGGAGCAACAATTGTAATCACAAAAATACATACCGAATTTCATTGCGCTAATGAATTATTGCGCATACATGTTTTCGAAAGTATAGACTGACAAACGGTCAACATTTTGACAGATTGGGTTCAAAATGTGATAGTATCTACTTTTTAGATGCCAAATTCGTGTGCCAAAATGTATTTATTTAGTTCTTGATGTTTCGAAGTCAATATGTTCTCCTGCACTCGGAAAGCCAGACAGACTTCCTCTGATAAGATTTCGTTCAAAATTTGGTTCAAATTTGCAAATTTAGTTTAAAGACGACGCACTAACTTCATTCGTCTCAAAGCGCTTTTGAGTTATTATATTCACAGGCAGAGAGACAGAGTTCCAAAAATATGATTTTCAAACTCTGGAAAGTCTAAAATGGACATTCATCGAAATCTCGAGTTCGAATTTTTTACAATTTCTCTAAGCACAATACTTTATATACACTTCGTATACAAAAAAGTAAAAATGCAACACACTTGTAAGGGAATAGTTTGTGGTGTTACATCAGACGTGAAATTTCGTGAGCCGTTGTTCCTAATTTACGACCTAATCCACCAATGAGTAGTCAATCTTATCATGTTTAAGCGAACATAATTTAGAATCGCAACAAGGAATTGCGTGTGTGGTCTGAAAATCAAAATTGTAGATTTATGACAAATTTTAAACAATACGATAGAAAGGAAAACTTACAAAATGTTTTATTTTATTTTAATATGCACCAAATGTTAACACAAAACGTGCCTTATAGTGGAAATACAACAGTATGAAATACATACAACATACATACAATACAAACAGTATGAAATAAAATTATTCAAATTTTATTTATTCGAATCGCCTTGAGAGAAAATCCGCAAACATTACACGAAATCAGCCGCTCTAAGTAAAAATGAGGGCAGCGTAATAATTGATATTTTAAAACAATATAGAAGTATTGTTGTAACCGGCGTCCTGGACTAGGGGTAGTGCGTCTTTCCCGTAATCTGGGCGTTCCGGATTCGAGTTTTGGTTCGGGCATGGTTGTTCTTCACACTGTGTTCTATCTCCGAGGTGTGTGAATGAGCCCGCCCCCCCCTGCAAAAAGGGGTTGTGCAAGTGAATGTGTGAGAATCATCTTCATATGAATTAGAAGTCAGACTTCTGCAATCGAGTGCTCAGGGGTCTTTACCCTCAGAAGTTACTGCACCCCCTTTCCGTGGTAACGTGGACTCGACATCATCCTCATCCTCAGCATTATTTAAGTATACTAAAAATATTTTTAAGAACTTATAAAAATTAGATGGAAAAATAGTCTAAAAATAAAACTATCAACTTATTTTTAAAATGCTGTAAAAAATATTTGTGTGTAATACTATATTAAGAATTATAAATAGTAAGAGTACAAATATTAATATTTCGATTAATTTAAATCTTGGTACCGTGAGTAAAAATATTAATATTTCGATTAATTTTAAATTAATTAAAATATTAGAAATGTTTTGAAAAATCTTATCAATCAATTACGATTGAAGAAGTAAATGCATGACAAATTTGACAATTTTAGGCCCAACAATTTAGCGATTAGAGCGCTTTTTTTTTTTTTTTTATCACGCATGAAATAATGTGCAAATAGTATGACAGCCTATTAATTTAATATATAAAAATCTCGTGTCACGGTGTTTGTGTTCGTACTCCTCCGAAACGGCTGGACCGATTTTTATGAAATTTTTTATGTGTATTTGTTAGGTATGAGAATAGGTCGTAAAGTATATTTCATAACGCTAGGTAATTAGGGTGTCCCTATCCCGTCATTCCACGTTCAACGTACTCCAATGAGATCAACGCTTTCTTGAAATCATCGCCACTGTGGTATAAAGTTGAACAAGTTCAGCTAAAAATAAACATGCGGACCAATTGACATTTTCGGACCAATTGTTAGATATCGGCGATGGAAAAGTCGCTGTCTATGAAAATACTGGATGCATAAAATTGCCCACTAATTTCTGCACTATCGTTGATTCGCAAAATGCTCTCATTGACCGCATACTTCCCAATGTACGCACACAATAAGTAAATCATGCGTGGTTGGCAGAAAGAGCCATTTTGGTAGCAAAAAATGTGGACGTCGACGATTTGAACTTCAAGATACAGCAATCTTTTCCAGGCGACTTGGTATCATACAAATCGATCGATACAGTTTGTGATGTTTACGGAGCTGTAAATTATCCAACAGAGTTTTTGAATTCACTGGATTTGCCAGGCATGTCACCACACCTTCTACGACTGAAAGTTGGATCTCCGGTTATTTTACTTCGGAATTTGAACCCATCACGTCTGTGCAATGGCACGCGATTGGTCATTAAAAAATTGATGAAAAACGTTATCGAAGCCACCATTTTGAATGGCAAATTCCGAGCCGAAAATGTTTTGCTTCCACGAATTCCAATGATTCTCACAGACGTGCCAATTGAATTCAAACGCGTTCAATTTCCTATTAGATTGGCATTTGCAATGACAATCAATAAGTCGCAAGGCCATACCATGTCTGTTTGCGGCTTAGATTTGGGCACGTTATGTTTTTCACACGGACAATTGTATGTGGCATGTTCTCGCGTGGGCAAACCATCGAGCTTATTTGTGTTTGCTAAATACAGACTGATAAAAAATATCATAAACTCAATTGCTCTTCGAAATAAATACTGATTTTCTTTATTTCATTTTCATACGTTAGGATAAAAAATATATTACTTTTTTCACTTTACGTTTAACTTTTAAGAGATCAAACAATGTATATGTTCGTTACATTAATGAAATACATTGCATTGAGAAAATGTGTGGTTGACGGTTTTTTTTTTTTTTTTTTTTTTTTTTTGTTGTTTTTATCGGCGATCATCGTCAACAGCACTCCATTCCTCTTTCTGTCATAGATCCCATCCCCACACACTTACAATATATTCATTATTTTTTAATTAACAACCAAAATATTCACTAGAAATAATTTATATGGCAGAACAACGTTTGCAGGGTCAACTAGAATAATATAAAATTACAATATACGTAAATACATGTATATTTAGGATGCTTAGTTAATCTTAAGGTTTATTTTGTGTTTTCTTTCACAAAATCAGATTAATTACAGTTTTATAACGTTGAATTTTATAAATTGTGGAAAGACAGTCTTCAAACGTAGTTTCAAATACAGTAAAATGACAAGAAAACGTTGCTTGTAAAACAGTTAAAGCAAGAAAAAGAAATGGTTTCATCTGAAAGAACAACAATCAGAGCAAGATTTTTACCCCACATCTGTCAGTTATGTAGTAGTCAAGGCTAACCCGTTTAGAATGTTTTTCAATTTCATTGGATCAAGCAGGTAAGCAGATGGCAATGAGCTGTTTTGTTTCGTTACTTGTTTCGTTACAACAGAATAAAGTATGAGTCATCACGTTTTTTAAATCAAACAAAGAGAGTGTATAATATAATATTTAGTCTGCATTGTGACAACATAATATATATTTTTAATAGGATATTTTATGTCTTTTTTTGTTTATTGTATGAACCGACTTGGAAAAAAAAAACATCACGGTTTCTTCTTTTAAACTTTTCAAGGTAGCAAGGTTAAATAAATGTCGAATCGAAATAAATGAAACACATGCACACGGAATTATTGTCGAAATAAGGAAATCATAAAGAATTTACGACTCTATATCATAAAAAAATGTTTTTGCGCTCTGAAAGTTTTCCTTAAGGTCTGCAATAAATTTATGGCTAGAAAATGTCATTGCGTTAAAAAAAAATTTAAAACATTAGATCATGAATTAAAGGTTTTATTTTTTTTAACGAATGAAAACAAGAAAGTTAAGTGCTTTAAGTGTTTGATGAAGTCATCATTTAATGACTTCATCAATCACTTCTTATATTATGATATTTTTAAATCTAATTTAAACTTAATTAATTTCCTACTTTTTATCTTAATTTAACCCATATTAATTCTAAAATGTACTGTTATTTCCTGATCCATTTCCACCTTTTTTTATTTAATTAATACTGCACGAGCTGTGTAAAAATGCTTAAATCAGCTGTTCTCCAGCTCCAAGTGAAAGGATAAAAATCTATCATTCTAAGCAAATTCTTTTAGAAGATACATATGCTTCCCTTACCTAAATCGACCCGTGTAAAGAAATTCCTGCCATAATCTCATAGTATATAACACTATTTCGGCTTTTCTCGCTCTTTTTGCTCTTGTGTCGTGCTGTATACTGACATATCGCTTCTTGCTTGTACATAAATTAAGCCTCCCGGGATAGAATAAATCGGAAGTTTTAAAAATGGTTTGAAGATTTGAATTTAGAATTTCTTTTAAAAGTTACATTTTCTGATATATCTCCACTTTCTTACTATCTA
The DNA here is from genome assembly GCF_947563725.1 of Argiope bruennichi. Lineage (NCBI taxonomy): Eukaryota > Metazoa > Arthropoda > Arachnida > Araneae > Araneidae > Argiope > Argiope bruennichi. Next base: position 69,062,692 of record NC_079154.1, read on the forward strand.
AAAATGCAACGTTTATCGTTTATGTTTTCTTTAAAGGATTTTATATAACAAAGGTGACAACAATTTAATTTTCTATAGTTTCAAAGATGTTAATCAATTAATTTCTCCTACAAAACTGCAATATTCGTCATTATGAAATTAAGCCCTTAAATCTTTAAATAATGAAACTTTTCTGTAGGTATTTAAGATAGAAACAGATAGAAATATTACAGTGGAGATTTTATTTTCTCCAAACATTAATAGAAGTACAACGATAGTGAAATGTTTCATTTGATTGTCTTTTTTCTTTTATTAAACTAGTTATTTATAGTCGAAAGATTCCTTTGAAATGATTGTTTAAAAAATTAAAAAAGCAATTAATGAAATCTTATTCACGTTTTCCTTATTTCCTCTAGTAGGTAAATGAGAAAAAATAATACATTGCACAAATTGTACAAATAGTTAGCTAATCATTCATTCGCTCTTTGAAAGTAAATGTATTGATACAATAATCTGTCACAGAAAACGTTACAAACCAGTTCGTTGCACTTAAAGAATCGACATTATTTTTCACATCAGAATCTTTTAAAGAATAACTTTTATGTTTCTATTTAATTTTGATATCACGCAATGATCCTTCAAGAAACTTGCACGTATTTTGATTGAACGGAAACTGCTATAAACATGATTTGTAAATATAATTTTTAATTAAATGCAATGATACTATGAAAGAAAAAAAAACAATGTTTCTCCTCAAGAAATCATTTACAAAGTATAGGTGATGCTTTTGTGTACATGAATTCTTTTCGTTTATAACAATGGATGATAAAAAATATCAAATATGTTTTAGAAAACATTTTGAAAAGTAGAAAAATCTACTTTAAGTATTGCTCATTATGAAAGTTTTTAGTTTATTTCGCAACGAACCATTTCATTTAATTCAACCATCAAAATGTTCACTCAACCATATTCATGTCTTATACAGAGAAAAAAAAGTAAGAAATACAGTCGTCCTCTTGTTCGAAATATCGTAGCATGAAAAAATTTTAGGTTTCAACTATATTTTATTCTTAAAATATAATTTTAATTCTATACCAGTAATAATGTACAAACAAAAAAGGCATTTAAAATAGTCACAGCATATATGAGTAATGAAGAGTGTCGTAAAATTTACCTGAAAATATTTTTTTTTTAATCTGTTAAAAGAAAAATAAAATTATGAAAATAAAATTTCATCACCGAAACACTTATTTTTGATTTTTAAAATGACATATAACTGATTTTTACTTTCTCTTATAAGTAGCATAGAAATAGTAAAGAAATCGTCAAAAAATTCGAAATCGTGATTTTGACGAATCTCCTCGTTTTAGACCTCCCTAAGTTCGAAAAACACATTTTTGGAAAATGTTCGTCTGTCTGTCTCTGACAAAGGTTTAACCATTTAGCTCAAAAACAATTTGAGCTAAATCGTTGAAACTTAACGGTCTGACAATTTGGCGGTCTTTACTCCAAATTTGCAGATTTCTTTCAAATTTTGAGTAAAATATGTGCAGAGGAAGTCCGTCTGTTCGAATATAAGTTAACAGGATATATAAAATACAGCTAGCTAGATATATAAATATAGCTAGACAGATAAGATTCGATGCACAAATTAGCATCTATATAACACCTGTCAAGATTTGCGCCAAATCCAATAAAGTGTTGATTGTCTGTCGGTCTGTACCTTCAGAAACATGTAAAGGCGATCATTCAAAAACGCAATGACTTAAATATATCATATTTGGTATGGGTTTTGTGACTACAAGTGCAGTTTTGTGTCAATTGTCGGTTGAGAAAAACATGCCTAATTCGCAAATTCAGGTTCGGATAATATTAACGGCACGTCACGGATTCAACGCCAAATAACGTGCCAAAGATGACGCAATACATTCAATAAAAATGCTATATTCACGCCAAAAGTTAATATTTCGTTAACTATTGTAAGCCAATGCCATGCTTGGTGTTCTTTGGCATGACAAGTCTATTAGAGAGACCACTCCAATAATATGCTCTGAAGTTATTGAGAAAACACTTCAATGATCTAAGAAGTAGCTACATGCTAAGTTTGCCAACTGCAAATCTAAAGATCTGTCCTGTAAAATGTTTAGAACGATTTTTTTAAATTCATGTTTGTGGCATGATGTTATACATAACAACCTATAAACACCATCATGTTAAAAATGTCGTTTTATTATTAATGTTTAGTAAATGTTAGTATTTCTAAAAGTTAGAAACTCCTTTGCAGTTATTTATGCGACTTATTCTCCTTTTTATGAAATGGAAATTCATGCTCATGTTATACATGTAAAATTCTCCTCGGAAATTTAAAAATAGAATCTATTGTTCAATCTGCAAAAGTCATATGGTAAGACAAAGTGCAGCTACAGTAGGTGGCATGCGTGTAATTACATTTGTCATATGATTGTGACGTTATATAATTTGAGGCAATTATATTCAGTCACGTTTTCAGTACCTTAGCTTCGCAAAGATTTTCCTTCATTTCTTTACAAAACGTTATTATAAATACAGAACTTCCTTAAAATCACTTATAGTGTAAATGTTGAAGAATTTTAAGAAAGACAATGAGTACATATTTTCCTTAAAATGTCGACTAATGATCAGATCAGAAGAAAATATTCTTCAAAAAAGTTGGCGGATTCTTTAACATATTGGCAGCTTATCTTAATTATCTATTTTCCAAAATTCTGCCGAATGTCAAACAGTCCAAAAATACAAACGACGACATTTTCATACAAAATAAAAGATCTGATTGACACAAATGAATTGTTTGTGCAAAAGGGAAAAAAATACAGTTTTTCCGAAATTTTTAAAATTTAGTTCTATTTACAAATTTTTGAAGTGGTTTGCATTTAAAAATACTTATTAGAATGTTAACAGAAATAAAATTTAGTTATATTAACGTCCTTCTTTTTAAAAGCCATACAAGGGCTATTTTATGAAGAATTTCGTAATTTTGAACCATCAGTGGTCAGATGACGGAGGACGATATCTGATTCAATTGGTCTCTCTCCAAAATTCTTCGCCAAAGCAACTGGAAGACATTTGGCCCCACTATATTTAAAAAGTACAAGATCTGTTTATACGACGTTTCTTCAAAGGAATGGCATTTTTAATCTGGAGCGCTATGGGCAACAAAACCAACACCTTTCTACCAGCACAACGCTACCCAAACATCAGTAGAAGTGTTTTTTCTGTGACTTTATCCATATTTTTACAATATGCCGTTATTTTGAGCTAAGCTACATTGTACAGAGTAAGCGTTATGGATTATCTTTCATCCAATGGATCAAAAATTCTTTCATAATATTTTTCGAATTCACACAATTTAAAGAAGATTTGAATCTCTATTAAACTCCTAACGCTTAGTGTCGTAATGTTTTAAGATAGATTTGTCTATTTTTTATTTTATTTATGTAATAAGTGATAGTATTCATACAAAAATATATTTTAATATCGCCACAACGCACGTGAGTAAAACTCCAATAAATAAACAATGAAAAATAATGCTGTAAAATATCCTTAAAGTATTTTTCAATATTTATTAAAATTAGAGAAAGAAATATTTCAGAAATAAATTTGATAACGGTGAAAAGTTTTTTTTTTTAATTTTTAAAATGGCTTAATGGTTTTTGCGTAATAATATGCTTCGAAATTAGTAATGAAAAATGTCACAAATATTATTAATTTTCAATTAAAAATTATAATGCGTGTCTGCCATAAGGCTATTTACAGATAGAATGACAGCTATAAGCATTATCATGCTAATAAGCTAGAAATGCAATCATATTTAAAAGTTGGCAAAACAAGAAAAATGAACTTATCATTTTAAATAGAATTAAATGTAATTTTTGGGAATTTAAAAGAAAATTATGTTGTGAAGATTTATTTTTAAACATCGATATTCAGAAAGAGGAAAGACTTGGAGTTGGAAGAAAGAAATTTGGTACGTGATCTTAATACATAAATTGTAGGTTTCTATTATTTTGTTGATGAAATTTGTGAAAGAGAAACTTGTTTCTTTAGTCCGTCTTCGTGCACATTAATGCAACAATTCAAAACACGTAGCTTCTGGATGAAATTCAGCCCATAGTTTTAGCCCTTGAACTGTCGATTATCACATTTTCAGTTAAATTAATCAAAGCATTGACTATTGTGTCTGTTTGTGGATATGTAAAATCAATAATTCAAAAACTTTATAGATTGGATATATGATATTTAATATATGCTCTTGATATAGATATAAATTTGTTCCTCATTTTGGTTCCATTTGGCCAAAGGAAAGAAATACAATATCAAATTCATTTCTCTATACTGTACTACAATGCGCTACAGAAAACGCACTATATTGTATTTTATGTGAGAAAATTGAGGAGAAACATTGCCATTGGTTTACTTATCATTTACTAATTTATTAGATAAATTTTTAATCTTAAAAGTAAACTTTGGAAGAATCCTGTTTCACAGCTTTTACTGTATTAGGATATGGTTCAAGGATTTATCATCAACAGCTATGTTGTGGAGTAAACAGAAGTAGATTTAGGTAATCTGCAACTGTAGGCAGACATCATGAGGTTCCTTTTTTAATAGTTTTTTTAGATAGTTAATTTATTTTCATATTTTAAAATATTTCTTACTCGTTAATAATTTGTTTTAGGTGAATATCTTTATTTTATTGACTTTGTGAATATATATTTGCTTTAATTATCTATTCTGCTTCCAAATTGTCCAGTATCTACGTTTATCCACAACATTATTGACGCACATGTTTGGTTTTATAATTATTATTATAATTAAGCGAAAGTATGAAACATATAGAAACCTAATTATATTTGATAAAGTGTAAAGATTTTTTTCATCATAGAATTTTTAATTCATTAATCATCATTCATTTATTATTTTATCATACATGGAATTTGTATTCCTTTCAAATTTATTTAAGAAGCAACTAGGCAAATAAAATTTTATGTCCGACCTGCTTGCGGCCCCTTTTTAGTCTATTTCCCTAAGCAGTTGCTTAGATTGGAAAACCGCCACTGGAATTAACGAAGAAAATGTCTTGTCAGAAGAAAACGTTTCACAGTAAAAGAAATTCATTAGATTTAATTATTACAATTAATTTCAAGCGATTAAAAAGGAATAAAAATGTAAGGACTGTCTAAATTTTCTGCATCTCTGATTTTGTCAGATTTTATAAAATAAGGAGAATAAGAAATCAAGGTCAGAAAATATGTTAAACTGTTATTTTCTATATTTTTGAATAACATTAAACGAGGAAATAGTTACTCACTTTTAAATACCTCTTAACATTTAAAAGACAAACGACCTTTTTATAATTGTAATTGGAAATCGCTTCATTATAATATTTTTGAGCGATATCATTTCATTTCTTCACATCTTAAAATTAGTGCCTAATCTCGCGTCTTCCTATCTCAGTAACTAATAAATTATTCGGCATGGAATTATTATTATTTAGCCGATAAATTTTTTGTCAAAACATTAATTTGTATGATTCATCAGCATCAGAAAAACAAAGAAATAGAAAATCAATTCAAATGATAAGGTAATACAATTACCAATAGAACATCAGTTAAAATTGAAGACGTTGAAAAAAAAATACGACATCTTTCTTTGTTCAAATCAACAATAATTAAGAACTATAATAGCAAGAAGAATAAATCAGCAGTTGAAAGAAATAAATGACGTAAAAGTAAACCATTATTGTGTTGCAAATTTTCCAATGGCTAAAAAATTAAACCTCGGTAATATTATGTGCTTCAAGACATTTTGCCAATAATTTTAATCCATCTGATATATTGCTTTAATCCTGTTTCCCTCTTTTTTCTTTAGCTAATAAGGAATCAAGGTAATAAGGCCAGTGCCCCTTCCATTTTTGAAAGACAGAATTGAAGGTTCTAAAGTCACTGCACCATCTCACCTTGAGTCCAGAGTTAAACGTGAGTAACCGATTGAATTTTAAAGGATAACCACATTATAATGAAAACTTTCCAAAAGGTTACGCTTGAAGGCTTTATAAACACGGTCAAATTCGAAGTACAGAACAATGCTATATTTATCATCGTTTTATTCAATTCTCTGAATAATATATGTATTTAAATATCATATTATTAGAAATATGAAAGATAGCAGTATGAAAAATCGATAAGAATCAAAATAATTTTTGAAGATAATTTCTTTAGAGAATAATAGAAATTTTGCAATAAAATTTAAAAGCCAACGAGTGATTTTCTGATATTTTTCAGTGCTTTTAATATAAATATATGACTACAGTAAAACATGCATAATTATTACAAAAAATTTAAATAAGATACAAGCCTGAAATATGTAATATCATATATTTCAGGTATGACTCGCCTATCTTCATATCATTGAAAAAAAATTGTTTTTAATTTTATAGCAGCGGTAACGTAACACAAAAGAATTTATTTAACATCATAGCAACGAACGTGAATATAAATCCAGAAGTTAATAAAACAATGAAAAGTATTGTTGCAAAATAGACTTAAAATATTTTTAAAAATCTTACTTAAATTAAAGAAAAATGGTACAGAAAAAAATTAATACTATTGAGAAGTTTATTTGATTTTTAAAGTAGTATAAAAATTAATTTTTGTACAATAATATATTTCATTGCTATTGAGGGAAAACATCAACATTGATTAATATTTAATTAAGAATTATTTTAAAATCCCCTTTTTTTTCACAAAACCTACTACTCAAAAATTAACTACATTCCTATTCCCTAACTTTAGGCTCAATAATCTGCCTTGCAGAATGTTTTGAACGATATTTTTCAACATGCATGTTGCACCATGTCTTTACAGATGGCTGCCATGTTATAAACATTGTAAATTCAAAATAAGCCTTCAATATTTTATTGTCCATGTTATTTTACACAATGTATAAATATCTTATTAAATATGTCCCAGCGAAATATCTCCACAGAAGATCTTCATAATATCACGAATATACAGATCTGTAGTCTTTTAATATTAAATCAATTCATAAACTCCGAACTCAGTCAGTATACCCATAATATTTTTTCGATTTGGAATTTTACTCAGTTGAGTATCATAAAATAGTTAAAGCAATTAAAACAATAAATTATATTGCTACAAATTTGACAATATTTTATCGGAAGGACATTTTTAAAAAAATCAAAAATTCGAAAACTAGTATTTCTTTCTGTTACGTATATCTTGTTTTCCCCATATTTAAATATTCAACACTAAATATAAAAATTTGATATTTAAAAAAAATGCATACAAATTTGAAATTTTTATTATTTTTTTGGTTGGGAAAAAAACTTTACTGTCATTTTCTAGTCAGAGAATATCATTTTCTATTCTTGAGGTTTTGTAAAGTGAGATAAAAAAAAATACTTAAAACTTGTCACCACTGGAGATCTACTAGTTCGCGGTTATATTTGATTTCAGATAAATAGATATATTTTCTTGTCTATGTTCTACCAAATTGTCAGGTATTAAAGTCGTGTTATTTTACCTGTCCTGTATGTCCTTTGCTATTTCAGAATATGAAACTGTCTAATGGGGATCAGTTCTATGGCAAGTGCTATTAAAAATGTAAATACCCAGTTCGTCCAACTTTTATTTTCGCGATTTTTAACTTCACTTTTTTTTTATTTGTCTTGTAAACTACACAGATGATTAACATAATCTTTCTTGTTTCTTAACTTTCAACAATGGGAAAAAAATAATGCGATTCAATATTTGATAAAACAAGGAAGACGGTTTGAATTTCAGAGTAATAGTGTAATCTGTTGTTGAAAATTAAGGGGGAAAATACCGAAAATCATGAAAATTTTTCACATCAGTCAAACTGGTATTGTTAAAAAGACAATTTTTTAAATTTTGAAAAGGCTTAGAACTCATTTTGTAATATAAGCAATAATATTTTTGAAAGTTTTGTTGGAAAAATGCTAAAATTTCGCTTAATTTTCTAATTAATTAAAATTTCAAAGAAAATCTCTAAGATGGACAATTTGTAATTATAGGCCAAACGATTTAGCCTGTAGAGTGCTGACATACGCACAAATATTCATCTATATGAAAAATAGAGATTTAAAATCGAGTTCATGTAAGCCACAAGCGGAGGAGAAAGCAAAAACTCTTATAAAAATATAACCCGAATATGACATTTTATCAGATTATATGTAAATATGAAAGCACCTTTATCTAATTGTTGCTCATATATGTCTTCAAATTTTCTGTTTCAAAAGTTAAACTCCTATGGACAAAGGAATAACTCGAACCAGCATTTCTAATCGACAATTTTAAGCAAGTTGAATTTCAACTAATGAAAAATATCGCCTGCTTCTATTAAATCGTCTGAAATCTAAAAGCATCCAAATGAGCATATCATAGAAACTGAACAATGGAAATTTATCCTTTGATGAATATGCAGGTTCTCTGTCTACAGCTGAATAAAAGCTATTTATGTTGTGGCGGTGTACAAGGATTAAATGACACAACTAAGCATTACGAAAGAAAACAATCGTGGAAGCGTTTTCAGCAAGTTCTGAATTTTGTGTTAGTATTTAGATGTATATGATACTCAGCTCATTCGAGACAGCTTTGTTTGCTATTTTTTTGGTCATCCATTTTTTTTTTTTTTTTTTTGCATATTGATTTCTTTTTCTTCTTTTTTTTTTTAAATTTGTAAACGCTATCACGTTCTTGAAAACCCTAGGTTATCAAATTTCAGACAACAACATATTTTAAAAATAGAATTAAATTATTGTATAGTATCAATTAAAGGCAATAGTGTTTTTATAACTAAAGTCTAATTCGCTCAAAATCGAAATTAAATAAAAGAGGGAGCTATAACAGGGTACAACGATATTAACGAATCAAACTCTCAATCTGATTTTTATAAAAGCCATTTTATAAAACATTTAACACCAATAAAAATATCAAAATAAACCTTTAAATAACAAACAAAAAAAATCAGAAATTATAACATTTTATTCATTTAATTTTTTTTCTTATAATGTTGAAAGTAATATTTTAAAGATCTTGGAATAAAGCCGAAAATAGAATATAATTTATACATTCTTTCGTTGTTAAAGTCCACTCTTGACTATTTCAAAAGGGAAAAAATAAAATTAAAGCAAAAAGCAAAATATTTTTAATAGATGTTGAATAAAACTGCAGTTCGGCTTAAACATTCAGCTTAGTAAAATGAATCTTTGACCAGTTTTTATAATAAAGCTCGTTGCCGTTTATGGGTTGTTGGAGAAGGACAGTACTCTAACTATTAATCTGATAACGCAACAAGTATTAAAAATATGTAGAACTTTAACTAGACAGTATGTTCTTCCAACAAATGTTTAAGGGAGATTTCGAACTATTATAAAGTTATTTAATCACTCTTTATGGCACCTCTTTATTAATTAACTTCCGAGGACCTTATTATTATATCGTGAAGGCATATTTTTTTGTTTATTTACATCTTTTTTGGTTTTGACTTTTGACTTTTCGTATACGTAGTATAGAGAAAATAATGTAATCGTCAAAAAATTCGAACTCGAGATTTTGACGAATCTCCACGTTTCAGATCTCCCCGAGCTCCAAAAACATATTTTTAGAGAATGTCCATCTGTCTATCTGTCTGTGACAAATATAACTCAAAAATGTTTTGAGCTAGACGCTTGAAATTTGGTATACGGTCTTTACACCAAATTTTACAGTTTTCTATCAAATTCTGTGTAAAATCTGTTCAGAGCAAGTTCGTCTGTCCGATTGTTCGAATTTAAGCTAATACGATAACTACAAAATGAAGAGAGCTAGATAGATAAGATTCGGTACATAGATTTAACATCTATAATGTAGACGACACCTATCAAATTTTGAGCCGAATTCAACGAAAGGTCGACTGTATGTCGATCTGTACTTTCAGAAATATGTAAATTCGATGATTCAAAAACCCAATGCCTGAAATACATCAAATTTGGTATAGGATTTTGTGCCTTCAAGTGCAGTTTTGTGTTAAATGTTTGCAGTAATCGTTTGAGAAAAACGCGTCAAAAACACAAATTCGATTTTCGGTTACTATTAACTCTATATAAGTGAATAATCGCTGAATAAATAGCCAAGGATGGCACATTCGATTTAGTTAAAATGCTAAATTCATGCCAAAGGTTAATATTTCGTAACTTTTGTAAGTCAATGCCATGTAAGGCGATCTCTGGCATGGCAAGTTTATTAGAGAGTATGCGAGAAAGATTTGGAAAGACCACTCTCACTGGTTTAATAATAAGAACAATAATACAATAATTTAAGAGTGTTTCAAGATTTCTAAAATAGTTTCTAAAAGAGAAAATTTCTATTACATTTTCTTAGGAATGTCGGTAGAGGCCATTGGTTTAATTTTATACAATTCCATACGGTAAGTCAGATATATATTTATTTTTCAGCCCTGATGGATAGAAGAATAGCTTGTGTTAACTATCTATATGCCTAAGTAGTAATAATATCTTGGGTTGAGGCTCTTTAAAGAGATCCTGGAATTTTACCATTCCTTCGATCCTATAGTTTTGTATTGAACACATTCAAACTTGACAAAGAAAACGAAATATTAGCCATTCATGATACACTGGGAATAGATATGACTAATATCTATAATAGGTGAATTATTTTGTTAGTTATAGATAACAATCTCATTAAATATAAAATAATTTACTTATTCAATATCAATACCCTGATTAGATAACTATGTTAAAGAAGTTATTCTTATGAAATCGTGATATAGCCAGGAATTTTTCTGTCAATCATTATTATCTTGGAAAGGTAAATTTGTGTAAGAACTTACCGCATGGTTCGAATTCGATATCTTTGGATTGAACAAGGCAGATGAAAGCCGGAATCAGGAAGAGGAAGCTGACACGATTCATTCTTGTTGAAAATTCGGAAGAAAAGGGAACACGTCTGTTTTTGGTGGAGTCTGGAGGAAGTATGCGTTTCGTGTGTTATTTGTTTCAGTTCTGCCTACCAGAGCTGGCACTGTTGCGTATAAAACAGCCGGGTGTGAAATGAACCTTGGCGTTCTGCACGCGATTGGGTCATGGTTTCTTCCCCTTCGGGAAAAAACTCGCTTGTCCACTTTTCCGACTCAGAACGAAACCAATTTCGAGAAAGATTTTGTGGCGTTTAATGTCGGTTTCGCTCATTTTTCTTTCGCGTTAGCCTTCGACATTTTATTCATTGCCCAGAATGATTCGTCGGAATATATTGTTCTTTTTTCTTTAACAAGCTCTTTTTTTCTTTGTTTTGTTTTCAATCCTGTTTCGAATTTCCTTCAATGTCGAGCTTTATTTTCTACTTTTTTTCTTCTTCTTCATTTTATGATGCGTCATTATGTTTTTAGTTGCAATGTCGAGGGGTAAAAAATAGAAAACAATATGTAGTTCGGAATGAATTATTCATTAGCTGAAAGGGAGAATGAAAGATTTGTGAGTTGCTCATTCAAAGCGTAATGCCGCAATTTGACATTGGGGTAGCTTTTATTCTGTGGTGAAGAATCTTGTTCATATGATGTAAATTTCAAATAGTAATACTTTCATGCTGATTTTTGCAACACATTCTCTCTCTTTTGATATTTCCTTATTAAAGCAGTAATAGCTGCCAGCAAAAGCTTTGAATTCCTAAAAGCGAAATTCTAAATTCGGAGAGATGAAAAGTGCTTTGTTTGAAAGTTGGAATGGTGACTTTTTACTTTCTCGTATATGAAGTACAAAGAAAATATTCGTCAAAAAAATTCGAACAGAGATTTTGGCGAATTTCTCTGCTTTATACCTCTCCCTGAATCGAAAAACATTTTGGTATTATGTTTGTCTGTCTGTTCAAGGATAACTCAAAAACTCTTTGATCCTGCTTGATGAAATTTAGTTGCCGTCTTTGCATTGAATTTGTAGATGTTTATCAAATTTTAAGCGAAATCCATTTAGAGAAAGTCTGTCTTTCCGGCTGTTCGGATATGAGTTAACACAATAACTACACAATGAAAAGAGAGATGAATAAAATTTGACATACAGATTTAACATCTAAATTATAGATACATATCAAATTTGAAACTAAATCCGTCAAGGGATTAACTTTTTGTCCATCTGTACTTTCACAAGCATGTAAACGTAGTAACTCAAAAATGCACTGATTTAAATTTATGAAATTTCATATGTGATTTTCTGACTACGCTAGTAATTCTGTGTCAAAATTTGGCTTTAATCGGTTGGAAAAAAAGCATCTAAAAAACAAATTCGATTTTCGTGTACCTATTGCTAAATGCCAGGTATAAATCACCAAAAAAAAAAATTGCAAAAGATCACGCGATAGATTTAGTAAAAACACTAAACTTACTCCAATCGTATTTCGTAACTTTTATTCGTCAATGCTATGCAATGCTCTTGGCTTCGCCCTAGGTTCACAATTTTATACAGGAGCCATTGAAAACACTTTTATTAGAATGTATGCCAGAAAGTTTTTGTGAGATCCCTCCCGCTGGTTTCTTCCTACAGCTGTTGCATGGTAATGAAATGATTTACTGACCCACTAATACAAATAAGATCCACACTTCCTGCCGCTTGAAGCTCTCTTTTCAGCTAACTTGTGAAGAAATCCGGTTCTGATTGTTTACATTCCCGATTAACAAAAGATAATTAAATTGTTTTTAAGATCATGTAAGAATAATAACATCCAAATATCCGATATATATATGGGACGCCACTTGAGTTTTGGTTCAAGCCAAAGTGATCCCTACATCCAAAACGCTTTAAAAACAATGCAATTCTATAAGTGTACTATTGCTAGACTATTTGATCCATACTTCTCATTCGATTTAATTCGAAATATAAAAATCGATCCAATGCACAGAACTGTAAAATATTCATACATATTTCATTTTTTAAAATTTTATGAAAATGTTATCGACATTATTAAGTCATCAAATATTCGTTGGATAAATCCTTTATATAAATAGTATTCATCAAAAATCGAAGGGTTAGCATAGTTTCATAAGTTGATGGTGGGTTTTTCTTCTTCTTCTTTTTTTCTGGCTCTCATGTTGTAGGTTGTCCTCTCTTCGATTCATTCGTGGATTATAAATTAATTTTATTAAACTTCATAATCTTCATCGGAAAGATCTGCTGAACTTTTAATAGATCAGGGTCATCTTCTTGATTGGATCTAATAAAATTTCCATGCCGAATCGCTTGGACTTCGAAATTGATCGGTAAAAGTGAATTGATGATTGCTAGACCGACAGTCATCATCGGAGTGACGGAATTTTTCCCTACAGTGGTTTTATTATGAGATTCCAATAGGGATTTTTTAGACACGTGTCGACCTAGAGAAGGATATCTTTAATATCTTTTAAAATCAGATGCCAGGGATTTTTATTGCTTGTGGCATGAGAGACAGAGAAAATGAAATTTTTTAGAGCGCGTGTTTTTATTAATTAAATCAAAAAGTGGGATTTGGATCCGGAAATAAGCGAAAATTTTAATATAAGATACAAAAATAGGAAATTAATTAATAACTAAATTAAAAAGATATCATTATTTGGTGGTGTATATATATATATACACCACCAAATTTATAATTTATTCCAAATTCATCAAATTTTAAATGTAATCTCTTAACTTCACAAATCAATAAAAAAATTAATCAACAATTTGATTACATAATGTGATATTAACAATAAAATTAACTGTCCAATAATTATAACTACTTCTTTGAGACAGAGATGTAAAAAATTATGAAAAGAAGACTCGTAATTTCTCGGCAAAGTTTTAATGAAATAAAAATAAAAAGTTAAGTATTTCACTTCTTATTACAAATTATAGCAAAATGTATCGCAGTATTAATTAAATTAAATAACAAATCAAAATAATTTTATATAATAAGGCATAAGAATTCTATTTTTTAAATTAGTCTCAATCTTAAGAATATTTTATTATATCGTAAACTTAAATGATGACCTTTTAAAGGTCTAATATATCAAATATAAAGAGAAGCAAGGCAAATTTAATTATCTGATACTCCATTAAAAATTTCGCTCAAAATATACATTAAATGCAGTCACAATAACCCGTGATTCTATCAAAAACTGAAACACAAAGCCAATTTATGATGTTACATAGTGAAAGGGAAGATTTATTTAATCAATAGCTGACATATTAAGAATTAATTCAATAGAGAATAAATGCTCTACACAAGATTTAATGAAAAATAAGTGAAAATGTTCTCTCAGACAGATGGAATACTCGTCGTAAATCAGTTAAAAACGATAACTATAAAAGAATATATTTATTTTATTCCCTTTATTATAACTATAAAAGAATTTAGAGAGATATTATTTATTAGCTGTTATTGTGATACATATACCTACAAACTCTCACACCCACCGGCATCCTGGCATAGGGGTAGCGCGTCTTCCCCGTGATCTGGGCTTCGCGGTTCGTGCATGGTTGTTCTTCTGTGTTCTATCTGTGAGATGTATGAATGTGCCCCCCCCCCCATAAAAAGAGGTTGTGCAAGCGAATGTGACGCATGAAGTAGCTAAGTCGTACTCTTGACATTAGTTGGCGCTACTGAAAAAACAAGAAACGCTCACTCGGCTTAAATAGCTGACAGACGACTGCCGGCGGGCTTGTGAAGTGCCATAAGTCACAACATAACCCTGGCATCCACCCAAAAAGAAGATTGTATGAAGTTAGTTGTGATTTGTTTGAATACTGCCCTTTTTATTTTCGGATATACAAAACAAAGTACTGTAATAAACAACAACAACAAAGCAAAAAAGTCGATGTTGAGATTTTGACGAGGTTTCAGATTTCTCTCAGACTGAAAAACACATATTGACCACTTTGTGGTTTGGGGCCAACTGCCTCGAAGAGGATGCCAGTTTGGTGACTTGGCCAATGATATAAATGGATTATAATAAAGACAGCAGTCGACTACAAATAAATTTTATGGATACTGCTTCGTTTAGTGGTGAAAGTCCAAAAAGCACATTTTTGGCGTTATGTCTAAATTCTGAGTAAAATCGGCTGCTCTGAAAATTTTTCAGTTTTAGAGGATAAAGTAATTCTTTATTTTCAACGCAGAGAACTATAAGGTTTATTTGAAGAAAAATGTTCTATATTCAAAGATTTCTAAAGAAGCATCTCGTGTTTTCTTTGATTTTTCAAATTTTGTTATAGTAACTTTTCTCTTTCTACTTTGTTTTTACATTGAAGAAGTAAATCTGCAATAGATTTGCCAGTTGTTATTTATACATGGGTAATAATATATATTTCCCCCGAAGTTTGTTTCATTTGATGATGGTAAAATCCGCATCATTAACAGCTTGGCATCATCTGTTCAAATAAGCATCTGAAAGGCACAAAGATCAGATTTTAAAAAAGAAATTGTAATGAATAGAATAACTTATACAATTTTAGATTTATGTAAAAATTTTGAAGAGACGGATTAAAAAGGATTTACTTTCAGCAGAATTTTTGACAAGCTTTCCCAAACGCCGATGAAAATATTGCACGAGGTTGAGCATTTTCATCTAAATGACTAAAGGAATTTCTTTCCATTAGTTGCATCGAAACAATAAGCTATTGAACGCCGCTGTTTCTCAAAACTGCCACCTCTTTTTTCTTTGCACTTTTCAATTGATTTTCTAGCTGATAAAGATCGAAAAAGAGCCAAATTTCGCCCATTTTATGTTTTTTGACTTCCTGTCCGATTAAAATTATTGGAAATCCTCCAATCGATCTACATGATAATTATCTCATTTGCGTTTCGTTTAATATTGTTTCGAAGCCAAATCATATACAGCCACCCAGCGCTTGTAGGGAAATTTTCGATGCATTAATAATTATGTTATTCTCTCTAGCACATCTAAGAAATTCTAAAATAGCTTCGTTTATGTCAGTAAACATTTTCTAACGCTTCCGTTTCACAACAAAAAAATAAATAAAAAATTCTGATTTTTAAAAATATTATCTTTTTTTTTTGTTGAAGATTATGTTGATATACTGCACTTTTATCTCTGTATTCTTCTAGAGTATCGAAGACACTTCTGCTGTGGCGTATATCCAACAAAATTATCTTATTCTTTTGCTTTCCAAAATTATCATTTCGTATTCAAATATAAAACCCTTTCTTTAAGTAAATAAAAATATTATGAAAAACTAGTTAATGCATTTTAAAATTCTCAGTTATTATCAGATTAATTACTAGATAAGATTAAACTCCAGCTCCACGTTTAGTTAGATACTGAAAACAATTTTAATTAATTTATTTAAAATGTAATTTATAATGCTCCTTCGTATTCTCCTTGCATTATTTTAAAGCTATTCAAAAAAATTTGCTTTCATGTTATTAGAGTTATTAAAATCACCATTATTCAATGTTTTATTCAATTCTTTATTAAGTTTTTAAAACATGTTAAAAAAAGATAGCTACGATTGATGCAAGAAAAGATTTTTAAATCATCTCTTCTCCATAAATCCGACATTCATTTTCACCTCTTTCGAAATAAACAGATGATTTTTTCTTTTTGTAGAGAATCTGTGGCAAATCTATTTTGATATTTTCAAATGGTTGTAAAAGTTTGAACGAAAATTTTCCTTAATTCTGAGTTTATTTATTTGTTCATCTTTCAGCACGTGAATTTATATCAATTAATATATAAAAAAAAATAAGAACTAAATAGACAAATTTTAGTAGAGTTTTTTTTATCATTTTTTTTTTTTTTTTTTTTTTTTTTTTTGCCAAAATCGTAGATTTGATACAAATTTTGGACAAACTTTGTCTGTCAGTCTGCCTATTTGTGTATATATGAACAAGATAATGTAAAAATATAAAAAACTAGACAAAAGAAATTTGTTACTTTGTCTTTATATGAATCTTTATTATCTGATGAAATGAAATACTAAACATGACATAATATAGGAATGTACTGGAAAATCGTGGGGGAAAACTTCCTTTGTTTCTTCCCGTGCATAACTAAATAAAAACTCAATTTTTATAAAGATAATTATCAAAATTCCTTAACAGCTTTTACTCAGAGCTTCGAATTTTTATATCTTACAATTACAGCTTTGTATATGCAGTAAATCACTTTTATATGACCTTCAAGGGAGTGACATAAAACAACATATTCATAAAAAGACATGCAATGGAGATTCTGATAAACAACATTGATTATTGCAAACTTAATCTCACTAATGCAAACTTATTAAAAAATAAAAATTTGTAAAGGTAGCGAAAGTATGCCATTACGTAGTTTGAAAATAATAATTAAATTTTAAAATTAAAAAAAGCAAGAAAAAAGAAAAATCATACCTTTATTGCATATCTTGAATGCAAATTACATATTTCATATTTTATACGATATATTTCCGTCTAAGAATGCATTAAATTAAATAGAAATCTTCATTCATCAAAGGATGTAATGATTATCTGTAAGTACATTAAGCATATCGTTATGAATATAATTAATTTCATTGAACTTTCTTTTCTCGTGCGTTGAACAAAATAAGTTTGAAGTTTCTCGGTGGAATGTATTTGAAAGAAGGTGGAATATTTTCTAACATTTTCTTTCGTCATCGAATAAATTAGCACGAAGTCTTTAATCAATTTAACGTCTGGAAGTAATTCCCAAACCATGTTGTCAGGATCATAGTTCACTATGATCTTGAAAGTTATTTCTATTTTCAGAAGATTCCATTCTTCTTCAAAACCGAGAAAGCGATGTTTAATCGAAGCTTTGCGTAGTATAAATTGCTATATCTTTACAATGATGGCGAATGAATTAGAATTGTCATGAAATAATGTATAAATGTTATTTCATTGTAGTCTTAGATATTTTTTTTTCTTTATATTCTAGGGATGGTGCTGGATCAATATCTTTTTTGCCATTTCGGGACAAATCCATTCTTATTAAATAATTAAGGAATTAATACAGCAAATTTTGGTGAAAAGTCGAAGAAATAAATAATAACGATTATATCTTTTAAGTATACAATTTGTTGATTAAGTTTTTACAATTCTGTATATTTTATTTCATTTTTTCTTCAATCAATCCTTATATCGATCTTAACACAGTAAAATATAGTTTTTGATTTAAAAAAGTTCTTTATTTATTTTTTTATTAATAATTTAATATTCGTTTCATTCTTTTTATAGATTTTGATTAGTAGAGTTACATTTTTTTTTGGTTTATATAGATGATTTCAAAAATAATAAATTCAGAAGAATTTCTTTCTTTTATCTTTTTAAAATAATAATATATTAATCCAAGTTGTTTAACATCTACATGAAGCAATTTAAAAAACTCCACATTAGATTATCGGTAATGAGATATCTTCTGTTTTTTACAAAGCGAATATCAACTCTCATAATTATAGAACGAAACTTCAGTTCGTGTCTACTAACCCAAGCAGCAAAAGATCGTTGGCCAACCATTGGCCAAGCATCGCCCCACGGAACGAGCGAGATTGGGGCGAGATCGGAGGCGATCTCGCCCCGACATTGGTCATGTCCCCCGGCGGTTCGCCGCGCGATGGTCGCCTCGACTTGTTTTCGACGAATTTGCCGATCCTTTGGCGACTTGTTATTATCACGGGCGACGTTATACCAAGCATTTCGCGACCTGTTTTATCAATGGACGACCCAATACCAATCATTTCCCGATGTGTTTTAACAATCGGCGACCCAATACCAATCATTTCCCCTTGTGTTTTAGCAATGGTCGACCCAATACCAATCATTTCGCGACCTGTTTTATCAATGGGCGACCCAATACCAATCATTTCTCTATGTGTTTTAGCAATGGGCGACCCAATACCAATCATTTCCCCATGTATTTTAGCAATGGGCAACCAAATGCCAATCAATAGGCAATTTATTTCTGAACACTTGCTGGTGTCAAATTGAAATATTAGTTTAATGGTTATTCAATTTTCTCAAACTCTAGAAACTAGTGTCATAATATTTAAAACTATCATACTTTCAAAATTTTGTCAAAAGACTGAAAATACGAGATATTTTGAATAGTTTACTTTTCTTCTTTACCTATTAATAATAGTGTTTGTTATTTATTTTGATAAATTTAAAATTCCATAAAATACTTGCTTTCGATAAAAATTCATGGAAAATGTCATTCTAACAATTCTTCCAACTTTTTTTAACTATTATTATAGCATAGATTTTACCACAATCTTACCCTATAAAATGTTTACATGACATTTTTTTACTGCTCTTTAAAAAAAATAAACAAATGTTAAAATTATCTGAAATAATTTTAAATTTGATCCCCTGAACATCTATCTACATATAAGATTTATTTCCTTCATTGATATTTTCTATTTATTTTCATTGTTTAATGCATGGGAAGAAATGTTAACATAATCATAGTTTCAATTATATAATTAATCAGTATGATTTTAGCTGATATTAGAAATTTAAAAGTAGATGTATTATATATATTGCCTATATCATTTGTTTTTAAAAGCTATTTTATAAAAATTCGAAACAGAAAAATATATAATTCTTATTAATTTTTTTTTTTTTTTTTTACTATACACACTTTTATATTGCTTAATGTGAGCAATAAACAAATAATTCCTAAAGAAAAATGAATAAAACACAAATTCCTATTTTAACACCCTAAAATTTAATGCATTGGTTAAAAATAGTTTCAAACACTAAATTATATAATTCCTATTATATGTTTCTTCAATAGAAAATATTTTACAAGCACAAATTAATAAGTTACTTCAAATTTCTAATATTTTCATAATTTATGTTTAGTGAGGTTTAGATTCGTAGCAAAATAACAAAATTTGATCAATGTTAAACCCCGAATATTTCACAAATATGTTTCATAAAAATTCCATATACAAAAATGTAATGCTTCTTTCAATTTTACTGATTCTATTTACTATTGATTTTACAAAATTACTTCATGAAGAAATTTTATACCTCATTATAAATTTTAGTGTTAGCTAATGTCCAATAGATAACATTTTACAAGTACAAAATAATAATTTACTTCAAATTTCTAATATTTTTTTTATTATCTATGATTAGTTTGGTTTTATGGCACAAGAATTAAATTTGATCTTTGATTAACACTGAATATTTCTCAAAAATTCCATACACAAAAATGCAGCACTTCTTTCAATTCTACAAAATTCCTTATATTTACTATTAACATGTAAAGTTTCTTCAAGTTGTAGAAATTTTACACATTATAAATGTTAGTGTCGGTTGATGTCCAACATACAACATTTTACAAGCACAAATTAATAATTTACTTCAAATTTCTAATATTTTCTTGATCTATATTTAGTTGTTTGGTTTTGTAGCACAAGAAGCAAATTTAATTAATGATTAACACTGAATATTTCACAAAAATTCCATACCCAAACATGGAACACTTCCCATTATAGGAAATTTTATTTACTATTAATTTACAGAGTTACTTCATATTGCATTAATTTTAAACCTCATTATAAATGTTAGTGTTAGCTAATATTCAATAAACAACAATTTACAAGCACAAACTTACTTCTTATTTAATAACTTACTTCAAATTTCTAATATTTTCATAATTTATGTTTAGTGAGGTTTAGATTTGTGGCAAAATAACCAAATTTGATCTATGATTAACTCTGAATATTGGAAAAATATGTTTCACAAAAATTCCATGCACAAAAATACAACACTTCTTTCACTTATACGAAATCTTATTTATTATTAACTTACAAAGTTACTTTATGGTGTAGAAATTTTATACCTCATTACAAATGTTAGTGTTAGCTAATGTCCAATTGATAACATTTTACAAGCACAAATTAACAATTTACTTCAAATTTCTAATTTTTTTTTTAAAATCTATGATTAGTTTGGTTTTGTTTCATGGCACAAGAACCAAATTTGATCTATGATTAACTCTGAATATTTCACAAAAACTCCATACCTAAAAATGTAAACACTACTTTCAATTATACAAAATTTCTTTAGACAAATATTTTTTTAATTATTATTTTCCCCTCTTTATTTTTAGGAGAAAAGAAAAACAATTATGCAAAACAATTTATTTACAAAGACCTTCATTAAATAATATTTTAGAAATACAAAGTAAAACAATAATTTACTTTAAATTTTTTACTGAATTTTCTGTAATGACTTATACACCCAAGCAAAATCCTGAAACTATGACTTATAATTTAGAAGAATAAATAATATTGACACAAAGTAATTTATAAAAAATTTATTTAAACTTTATTTATTATGTAATACTTGAAGAGTTTGAAATTTCTAAAAATCCACACACATTTATATAAATATTATATATATGTATAACTGAATCTTCAGCTACATATAAAAAATTATACATTTATTTATACATTTCATTTTTCCTTTTTGCTGAACCTAGAAAACAATTATAATAGTAATTGAGATTTCGCTTCATTTAAAAGTACAAATAAAACATTTGTTGACAATTGGAGATGAGTAATTAACAAGCAAAAGTCTTATAGAACTTCATAAGCATAATATTTTTGTTCTGATACTGGACTGTGTAAGCAAACTTTATAATAATGTTTAGGATAATAAAGAAAAAAAAAAAAAAAAAACTCAAACTAATGGGAGTAAAATTTATGTTACTGTTTTATGAAATGCGAAATACTTTGAAACTATTCATATAAGAGAACTCAAAAGTGCCTGCATAATCTCAAGTTTTAAAGAATTTTTTTTTTTTTGAAGTTTAAAATAAATACATTCTGCTAAACTTTTTTTAGCCTCATGTCAAAATAAAAATAATTACGCAAATGTTATTTCAATACCAAAATATAAAAATGTTATTTAATACTTAAACTTCTTTCTTAGAAAAATTGTAAATGAAAAGGAAAATTAACTAAGCTAAATAGAATTAAAATCACTTGAATTGTCAGTCTGAAAAAATAATGAGGTTGCCATTAAAAAAATTTATTAAAATTATATAGAAAAATAAAATTTGTACAAAACAAAATTTATGCCTTTCTAATTAAGGCAAATAAGTTTTCAGATAAAAAAATCAGAAATTAAAATTTACCTACTTGCCATTCATTGCAACATTTTGAAGTTTTACTACATTTTTCACGAAAAGACATTACATATTTTGGCACTTAAACACATACATCTGATAAATACTTGATTGCTTCCATTCTCTGAGTAATTGCAATTGACCAGAGAGAAATTTTGCGATTTGGAATATCTTCAATTCTATAAAGTTCTTAGAATATTAAGTGAATTGGGACATATAATTGTTTTAAATTTCCTTCTGATGTTCCAAGTCGGTAGAAACCATACTCCGTCACATTAATTGTAACTTCCAATATTTTGCTCTTTTTTGAAGTCAGGAATAGAAACTTGCACAGTAGTTTCCAAACAAATAGTGAGAAATTTTTTTTTGTTTATATTTATAGATCAATTTTAAAATTTATTTTATCTTTAATTGCATTTTCAGTTTTGAAACAAAGGTTGCACAAAATTTTTATTTCATTGAATGAGAGATGTATTTCATACTTTGCCAGGTTGTCATTTGGCATTCTATGGAATGCTTAGAAAATGTATGAAATACAAATTGTTTCATACATTACTGGCTTGTTTTAGGCATTATATACAATGCTTGGCCATTCTATACAATACTGGATTTCATATTTTGCTGGTAATACATATAAAGAATTATACATATACTTTTCTTCAAGTTCACTTTTCTTTTTGCAGATTTGATGAACCTAAAAAACATATTCCTTAATTACAATAATGATTCAGCTTTCACTTCTTTTAAAAGTACAAATAAAATATTTGTTGACAATTGGAGATATGTAATTAAGGAGTAAAATAGATAAATAGAACTTCATAAGCTTGATAATGTTTTCAATCTGATAATGAACTATATAGGCAAATATTATAATAATGTTTAGGACAATAGAGAAAAATAATATAAACTAATGGGTGTAAAATTTATGTTACTATTTTATGAAAGGTGAAATAATTATAAACTATTCACATAAGAGTATTCAAATATAATTACATAATTGCAAGTTTTAAAGATTTTTTTTTTTGAAATTTACAATAAATATATTCTGCTAATCTATTTTTTTAGCCTTATGTCGAAATAAAAATAATAACACAAATGTTATTGCAAAACCAAAACATAAGAACGCAATTTAATATTTTTTTAAAAACTTTTTTCATTAGAAATTGTTGTTAACAAAAGGAAAGGCATTGTAAATGAAATGGAAAAATATCGGCAATAATTTAAGAACAGACACACACACACAAAAAAAAAGATAGGAAATAAAATCACTTGAAAAGAATACAAACAAAAAAAGAAATGATAATCGTCGCTTACGCCTAACGCTAATAATATCACGTGCAACTCCATGTTAAGCAACGAGTTCGAACGGCTTCAACAAAAATAATCTTTTTTATTCACTATTTAGAATAAATAATATATTATTTACAAATATATAATAATAAAAACTTTACACTTACCAAGTTTCTTGAAATGACAGTATGCGTTGCGTTGCTGGTTGAATTTCAAAATCCAATACACGCCAGGTGATTCATGGGAAATTTCTAAAATATGTTCGCATAGCGCCACCTAGGAAAAGCAACTTTCCCGACATCGAGGCGACTATGGGCCGATTGCTTTGAGTCGGTCTTTTTCACTAAGTCGCCGCAGGAGTTCGCCCCGATGAAAAAGCGATCTTCAGAGGCGACAGAAAAAAATATGGTCAAAATCCGATGTCGCGCCAATGCAAAGGTGACATTGGCAAAATACGGGCGGCGTATATCAGATGGCTGCGATGCTTGGCCAATCGTTTAGCGACTTCTCTTGCTGCTTGGGAACTCATCGCATTGGACATTGATAAATAAGCACATCAAATTACCGATTCTTTCAGCTTCTCTGGTTACAATTGCATTAATTCTTTTGAATAAAATATCATCTGTCTGATAATTTTACAATTTCATATGCATTTTCTCTCATATTTTAGTTTACGTTGCAAATTTTATCTCTTACCCAGTCAGCAAGATTCTGGAATTACATTAACAAAGGATGTTTTGGTGGCTCAGAATTCTACAGAATTTTTTTTCTTTCATTTATTGAACTGCTATGTGCATACAGACTGTTTACTAATAATCATGCTAGATTGGAAAATGCGTTAAATGTGTTCATGTTGCTTTAGTAATTAAATAGAGTTTGAAAAAATTATGGAATTTAAATTTCTACACAGTATCCCCCTTCCCAGTCATGTATATGAAAATAATCATACCCTAACATTTTAAATAAATAAAATAATTATATTTTTCTGACATCAAAATGACCGATTTATAAAACTTTATTATTTTATGGAAAAAATAATAACTTCAAGGAAGTGCCATCCGATGATTTGTAAATTTTTCATGAGAAGACAATTGAAATTGTCTAAACTTGCAAAACAATACAAGTTTCATAACTGAACTAGTTTTGCCAAAGAAGAATGGAATTTTATTTTGCTTAAAAATGTTACCATTTTGATATCATTTTATTAAATATAATCAATATGACCGGGGAACTGTACGAAAATTTATATATCTAATTTTTTCAAAAGTTTTTTTATTAACTCGAACAACATAAAAATAATTTGCTATTTCATTTAAAGAATTTTATAATTGAATGCATATGCCTGTCTTGATTGAGCACGATTAGAGGGGATACCCTATGTATAAAGGTAAAAAAAATCATAAAAAAACTTGCATGTTACAGAGATGAAAATTAAATAATTTATTTTCATCAAATTTATTCTAAAATACTATGAAACATAAAAATGGTTTAAGTAAAAGTTTTTTTGATAATTAAATACTTAATTTCTTTTATTAATAAAAATATGAGAGTGTTCTTATTGTGTCTAGTAGTCTAGTTAATAAATTAACGCACTTTTCAGTTCTATAGCTGCAATAATTTTAAATACTTTTTCACTGTATATTTGAACAAACATTTTGTTTCAGATGTGGAAAATTGGCATTCTTTGCCAAAATCAACTTTATAATTAATTACAATAGATGATTAATAATTTATTCTAAAGCATAATTTTTTCTCGTACTGTCATTAATGTATAGGCTTCTAAAGTTCTGAAAACAAATGGAATTTTTCAGCAATTAAAAACCATCATTCGATATAGTATAATAATCTTTTTTTGATGTTATATCATGAAGTCATTCAAGTTCTTGCACAATAACTTCAACTGAGTAAGTATATGGGTCACAATAGAGTGCGTCATTCTATCAATGCGTCAAAACAAATGCATCAGTGAAACAGGAGATTTTCTATAACAAGATAAATCATGATCGTCCTTATTGCCATCGTCCACGAGCTATTGCAACCGATCTGATTTCTGCATCTGTCATCAGAATGGTTCTCAGAAAAATGATTCTTATATCAGTGGACAAGTGCAGCAAATCAATCAAAGAGCAGTAATTGGGATATTAAAAATGATGATTTCTGGAATTCAATTTTAAGTAAGAGTCTGCGCAAAATGTCAGACATTATAACAATTATACATCTGTGTCACATTATTAGCAAGCAAATTTGCTATTGTGTTTCAGAAATGCTACATTGGGTAAAGGAACATGCAGGAGTTATTTCCAATATAATGAATAATCAAAGTTTCATATTAAGTTTGAACTCCACCTGAAAAAGAGATTTTTTTTGACGAAGAAAGGCGAATAAATTTTTAAACTAATATTGATGTATAGTTACTTATAGACTAATTGTTGTATTTGAAATTTATATTTCAAGATGCAAACGAAATGTCTTATGAACTTTAGAATATTTCTCTATTTCTCAGTTCAGTTAACAGAATTTGTATTTTTAATAAATTCATAAATGAATTTTGTTTATCCTTTATTGAGATTTAAGTTACTTTCTTATAAGTATATTATTTGTAAGTACAATATTTATCGTCAAAAGCTAAATTGTTGTATTGAATTGACTAATTGTTGTATTTGAAATTTATATTTCAAGATGCAAACGAAATGTCTTATGAACTTTAGAATATTTCTCTATTTCTCAGTTCAGTTAACAAAATTTGTATTTTTAATAAATTCATAAATGAATTTTGTTTATCCTTTATTGAGATTTAAGTTACTTTCTTATAAGTATATTATTTGTAAGTACAATATTTATCGTCAAAAGCAATAAGGATATATTATTAGATCTTGAAATTCAAAATTAGTGATGAAAAAAATCTTTGTTTTATTTTTATCATGTTCTTCTTCAATAGTATTTCTTATTAAAGTATTGTGGAATCACTTTTAGAACATCTTTACATTGTTAAATTTTACTCAATAAATGATTTCGTATTATTTTGCTAAACAAGATTTCATTCAAGATTTCAAACCTCATCCATTTTAGATACTAATGGTTTGAAGAGAAAACAAGCGTTTCCCCTTCAAGTCGTTAGGGAAAGCAGTTTTAAGTTATCATTCTTCTAAGGAAAGCAAGAATTTTACCTTATTCTCTTGAAAATTCATTCCAAGAAAATTCAAAACCTTAATGTAATAAATAAATTACAGAGCTAATAGACTAATCACTTTTTTTTTCAATAGCTCTACACTATATATCCAACTAAACTGATTACTCCTCAAGAAATCATAGGAATAAAAAAAATCAACTGACAGAAAGTTATCAATGCCGTTGATGTTCCTAAAAGGTTTTCAGAATGTCAATGCCCAATGGAATAATCTACTGGATGAAAATTGTAAATAAATGTCTCTTGTTACAAGATATTTCTGAAATTTGGAAATTAATTAAGATTTATATTAGATTAAGAGATCTCATTACATACATATATATATATCCGGATTTAATAATATGTAAATGTGAGATTCATAAAATTCTCCGGGTTAAATTTTTTGACTATTACAATAATCATTCCATGTATATTTTGTATACGAAAGTGAAAAACAGTGATTAAGAAAATAGAGTTGTATAATCTAATTAGCCGCAGTTCTAAAAATACAGCAACTAACAGAAAGCAAATAAAGAATAAAAATAAAAAAATCTTAAGAATTTTAAAAAATAAGTTTCTGACGAAATATCCTGCGCAATTTCCTCCTGCAGATAATTTTTTTTTTTCTTAAGTAGCCACACTAAGATAAATCTACTAGCTTTTATCTAAATGTTTCCATCCGCTACGTGATCTTCGATCACGAGTCAGTGCTTGTAACTTTGTCTAACAAGGCTAAATGACAACCGAAGCATGATATTATTTTATCTTCCCTCTCATAAGTAAGCGAAGTAAATACAGTTGTATTTTAACTTCGTGGATCATCTTAAAGCTGGCGTCAGTAAATCTAGACTTGTCTTGTTCCGTTCTTCAACTGAAATGCTATTGTTTGCAACCCAAATAGAACATTTTTTCAGTGAAATTTCGCATTTAGTTATAAATCTGAATTACAAAGTTACAGATGTGGTTTAAAGTATGAAACAATTTCTTTAGCAGTAGCGGTTTGTCAGTTCAAGAGCCAGAAGCAGTGAAAAAATATTGCTTAAACAAGTACAACTGAAGCATATTTAAAAAAAAAAAAAAATAATACCTTAGTATAGCCCAAAATTTTAAATTGTAATTATTTGAATTATATTTTAGAATATAATTGGAGCATTTTTTACAAGGAGAAATTTCTAACAATGAAAAAAATGAAAACAAATGTATATTAAATCAGATGGATAAATAAAATTGAAATCAAAACAAAACCATAACGAACCAAAAAAAAGGGGGAAAAATAGATCACGAATTAAAAGACGAGTTTTGGATAAGAGAAAGGAGAAAAACAGCATCATCTGGCAGAACGCCAAACTTGTTCTGCAAAAATCTCAGCTAAATTCAAGGAAGGAAAAAACGTCGCTTTTTGAGCTATTCATTGTCAATTAATTTTGATACTTAACAGTGCTTTTCAGCATGCAGTTTCATCCTATGTCTCATCTATTTGTTCATTCATCTTTTGTCTTACTCTGTATTTATTTTGAAAAAATAAATAAAAGAAAAAAGAAAATAAAAAAAAATTAAAGAATTTATATTAAAAAGTTCTACAGTTTTGCAACTGTATTGGACGGCTGTCACCAACTGTGCCAACTTAAGATATACAATTAAATGAGCTTAGATTTATAAAGGATAAAGAAAAATATTTCGTGGAAAATTTTTTGTAAAAACAAAGCTAATTTCATCCTTTTTTTAATTGTTTATACTAGAACATTAAAATATCTTTCATCGTTAACGGACCATCGAACTTTTTCTTTCTCTGAGAAAATTATTTTACTCCTGTAACAATAAACAACCACCGGATGAGATTTTCTCGATTAAAATCGTTTTGCAGAGTCAAACAAAACGAATAAACTTTTTTTATGTTTTGAAAAGCTTTTAAATTTGAAATTGACGAATTTTTTTTGTTTGTTACAAGCATTCAGTATATGAATGTTAAATTTCAAAATCCTGACAGACAGAAAAATCGACTATTGAATTATATCTTCATAAATAGGAATTAAATGGAAGTGTATTATATTACTGAATTTTAAAGGAGTCCGTTCTTTTATTTAAAGTTCAATTGACGAAATGTAGTCACGTAGTAACAAATAAATAAGAAGAATATCCCTAGTGCCCATCTTCAAGCTTTAGAACTATTTATTTCCATATTTAAAATAAAATACAATGAGAGGGGAGTTCAAATAATATTCCCCTTTTAACCCAAGTAACATAATAGCCACTGTCAAGACATTTTATAATATCTTGAATTAATATGTGTTAATAAAAGGTATGATAAAAACAATAAAAAAAAATTAAATGAAACATTATTCCAAATTCTATAGCTGTGGAACGAAATGTTTTTTTTCTCAGAGGGACAACAGATGGCTCTAGTTCTTCTTTAAGCAAAGTTCATTAAACTTTAAACGAATTATAACAATTGGAATGATAGGAGCAGTTAAAACTGATGTCTCTTGAAATGCGAAGCATAAAGCGCTTCTTTATGTCAAGAATGTTTAATGCCTTGGTGAAAGTTTGTTAAATTTATAATGAACATACACTCTTGTCACTACCTGCCAATCGCAATATTTGATGCAAAGTTTCAAGTGATAGATATTCTCCTTATATATAGCCTTAATTTGGTTCATAGTCATTAATTCATTTTCTTACCAATGACCAAGCAAATGTTAAAAACAAGATTTGCTTGAAACGATGAAATCAAGACAGCTTCCGAGGGATGGTTAAATAATCAGGGATATTATTTTACATTGTAAAACATTGGTCCTGCCATTAAATTTAGATAATATGTTGAAGAGTGATGTGAAGACATCACTTCATCTTTTTTCTAGTTTATGCGAATTTTTATTTTATATTTGTGAAGGAGGCATTTGTAACTCAGGGGAATCTAAAACGTAGAAATTCGTCAAAATTTCGAATTCGAATTTTTTGACGATTACTATGCTTTCTCTATACCTTGTAAATAAATAGAAAGTAAAAATGATGAGTTCTGAACAATGCTGAACCTTTGTTTTTTAAAATCTGCTATATTGCAAATTTATATTTGTAATTTGACGTGCTTTCCGTATCGATTGCGATTTTCAGAATGATAATAATTTAATGGTATGGTTAATTTGAAAGTATCAGACTTTTTTGCAGAGAGAACAATACGAAACCACCATTTATTAAAAGTGAAAGAGAATCTTTTATGAGTAGTCCTAAGAATTTTGTAGGCTTCATTTTGGGGATTAACACGTGTATTGTTCCTTTCAGAAACCCGAGACTCTTATTTCAGAGCGAGTTTCAACTGCGAAGGATGATATGAAGAGAATAAAATGAATTCATTTCTTTGTTAAGTTTTGATTTTTGTCCTTTTTTCCTGGTTGTCTTTTTAATCATACTAATTCTTTTTAATCTGAAATTGTGTATTTATTGCTTACTATGCTAGTTCTATTTTGTTGATTATCCTTGATTGCTTAATTCAGTTGCTAATTAATGCTAATTGTATTTCAAAATAAGAATTAAACACTCCTTCTCTAGATTTCATCTCATTCTATAATGGGTGAAATTAATATCTTTTAACGCATGCGCAAAAGCGCTGAGATTTCCATATCTGAGAATATATATTTTCTTTCACTATCACCTGACCTACTCGGCTTAACCTGGATTCAAGCAGCTGTTCTATACATGCTGATCAACGTATAGAAATAACTGGTCTATTGTCCTGATGTGACTCATATTTAATACTTGTAGAAAATATTTTTCGAACTTCTCTTCCAATTTCACGCATTATTTATTAACGAAAGTCAAACTTACTAAATATTACCCAGCTGCAAAATCCCGATAATTGTTTAAAGAAAATTGAAGAATCCCAGAAATACTAAAGTGTGCGATGTTTACAAATCATAGCATGATTAGTAAGCCTTTAGTGTAACTACCTTGGATATAGCTACCTACAGAACGGCCTTCATTTTTTTCTCGATTAAGCGAATAACTTGTCATGCTTAATTTGGTACAAAAAACGAGAGCGAGTAAGCACTGCTTGATTTTATTCGAAGTAGAAACGCTTTGTCAGAAACTGAATCGACATCAGATAAATGAAACGAAAAAGCTTCGAAGTCCTTTCTAAATTATTTTTTATACTTCGTAATGATAAGTAAATAAAAAACGAAAAGCTAAAGTAATGACTTTCGAAATCCTTAACACTTAAAATGATACTGAGAATTTTTTATATAAATTTTTTTCCAAATGTTACTAATGCTTTTAAGAATTTGAAATTTTTCTTTCTCTTAATTATATTAATTTCATTGAAATGGTTACTTATGTATGTTATTCTTTCTAAGCACGCACCACTCTTTAAAATCTTTCGTAATCCATCATTTCCTTAATGTAATCCCAGCGATTATTAAATAATTGAAATACTTAGTTAAAAGATATACCGGCATTACTATTTCTGCAAAATTGTCACAGATCACATATTCGAAAGAAGCAAGAGTAAAATTGCAAGGCTAATTACGCAATTCTACTATCCAGGTATTATATCGGAATTTTTTACCAGTCACAAACCAGATGACAAAATGTATGGCTTTTGCTGTTTTTACTTTCTCGTATAGAGAAATTGTAGTAATCGTCAAAAAATTCGAATTCGAGATCTCCATGTTTTAGACCTCCCTGAGTTTGAAAAATATCTGTCTGTCTGTCTGTCTGTGACAAAGATAACTCAAAAACTCTTTGAGCTAGACGGTTGAAATTCGGTATACGATCTTTATAAGAAATTTTTCAGAAAATTCTGATCAGAGAAAGTTTGGATGCTTGAATATAAGTTAACACGATAATACAAAACGAAGAGAGCTAGATGGATAAAATTCCATACAGAACAGAACGCCGTCTCATGCCCTCGTATCCGTGACCATTCTGGTCACTAACGGTTTGGTGGGCATGTTACGGGAATTTTATTTAATTAACAAAATATTTACAGTAGGAAAACGAAACAAAAATGACTATATACAGAATTTACAATTATATAAGAAATTATATCATAATGAGACCGTTTACATAATTTTTCTACTTAGACATATAATTTGTAGTAATAAACTTAGAAATATAGTGCTGAGAGATAAAATGTGTAAAAATATACATATAATCTGTGTTCACTTATTTTTTATGATATAGTAGATCAGGATGCAGTTAAAAAAAATCAAATGGAAATGAAGACAATCTCTGATTGAATGAAATGTGTGACAGGAGACTGCGGTGCTTGTTTTTTCCCTTAATCTTTTTTGGTATGAGACTTGATGTTGAGAGCTATGAAGGCAGGAATAGGTCTCTATTTTCACTTATAAATTTGATTATACTGTGAATTTTTTGCCTGGAAAAGAAGTTGTTGGCGACTCTTTTGAGCCATTCCTGTTCATGGCTTGGTGATGGTTTTTTCATATGCCAGGAGATTGTAAGGATGCATTCCGTAGCATAATGAAGTGCGGTGCCTATCCCACCACAACTGCACTGGTCACTCTCAGACAGATTGAACCTTTTGAGGTAGGCGGGAAAGTGCCGTGTTCTGAGAAGAAAATAATATCCTCTCTGATCCAGTTAGTGGGATTAAGGTTGACTGAAGGAAGGATATTAAAAAATTTTCTGCCTGTGACACCATTGCTCCAATATCCTTGCCATTCCTCAACCATGTCTTTCCGGAGGAGGGCTTTTATATGTGATTTAGGAAGCCTTGTTTGATTATAAAATGGCCCATTTTGCGTTGCGTCCTTTGCCTGTTGATCTGCTTTTTCATTGCCTATATTGCCCGCATGTGCTTTAACCCATGAAATTTTTATTGTTGGTTTTGAAAGCAGGACACCAAAAATTTCTCTTGCTGTTTGGTTTGTGCTCTTTGGATTTGAAGATGCCATGATACTAGCTCTATTGTCAACATGTATTTTAAAAGTGCTGATGTTTGGAAACTGAGATGCATATTTAGCTGCTTCATGAAGTGCGGTGAGTTCAGCTTGGAAAAGCGTATTGTTGTCATTCAATTTGGCAGACCAGTGGTAGGACCAGGAATCATTAAACAGAACACAAAAAGCAGCTCCAACTCCATGTTCTGTTTTTGAGTCATCTGTGAAGATATTGTTTATTTGAGGTAAATTTATTCCTTCATCTTCCAATGAGATATGGTTGGGATTGAGATG
The DNA here is from genome assembly GCF_947563725.1 of Argiope bruennichi. Classification (NCBI taxonomy): domain Eukaryota; kingdom Metazoa; phylum Arthropoda; class Arachnida; order Araneae; family Araneidae; genus Argiope; species Argiope bruennichi. The sequence continues at coordinate 69,095,497 of NC_079154.1, forward strand.
CTGTGAAGGGTGAGTAGACCAACCAGTTGCTTTCTTCTCAAGCTCTTCTGGTTGTATCTCTGTTATATTATGCGGAAGAGGGATTCTTAGGCGATATATTGTCGTTAGTCTGGCTTCAAATTGTAATTGCATGTGTAGGGGTGAATGCCGAGAATGGTTTGTAGCGCTGCTGTTGGAGTTGTGCGGTAAGCACCTGAAATATAGAGAAGAAATGGTCTCTGAATGGTAGAGAGTTTCCTCTTCATTCTATATGTTGGGTTTAGACACCACGCTGATGAACCATGGGCGAGTATTCTCTTAACTACTGTCTTGTAAAGAACTCTTTTGTTTTTCTGAGAGATTCCCCATGTGCTGCCAGCGATTCTTTTGAGGTTTTGGTGCATTTTAATGGCCTTTTCTCCTTATTTTTCTATGTGTTCTAGCCAGTTTAATTGGTCATCAATGTGGACTCCTAGATATTTAATAGATTTGTTTCTCTTAATGATGTCTCCATTCCATGTGATTCTGGGGCCTCTCACCATTTTACTGAATAAAATATAGGTTGGTTTTTCCGTGGAGAAGGAAAGTTGATTATTTGAGCACCAGGAGTTAAATTTGGCTATCGCAAGTTCAGTTTCTCTTTCTAGGCTATTTTTTGTGTCCGCTTCGATAACCAGTACAAAATCATCAGCAAAGGCTTGTATATGTACATTTTCTGGCTAGACCTGCTTGAGAATTTCGTGGGCTACGAGATTCCACAGAGCGGGACCACTGCATGATCCTTGAGGGCAGCCTTGTTTCTGATCTTTCATGGCCCTACCTTCTGGAGTCATTAGGGTCACTTTCCTGTTTTGGAGGAGACTGTGAAAGAGACGATTGATGTTTAAAGGACAGGGACTTTCATCCAGACTCTTGAGAATTTCGTTGTGTTGCAAGTTGTCAAAGGCTCCTTTTATATCAATAGAGAGCACTAAGACATGCTTGTTCTCTCTTCTTGCAACTTGAATTTTGTTTATCAGCTCATGGATGGTTGTGTCTACTGATTTACCTTCCCTAAACCCATGAAGATGCTCGCTGAGGCTATTAGTGGTCTCAAGATGGTAAGTTAACCTTTGAGTCATCAATTTCTCTAGCACCTTCCCGATTGTTGGCAGGAGAGAAATGGGTCGATATGAAGATACCAGTCTCTGATCTTTTCCTTGTTTCTGGAATAAAATAATATTTCCTATTTTCAAGGAATCTGGGAAGCAACTTAATTCTAGGCACTTATTAAAGAGAGTTGGGAAGATATTATGAAAGCGCTTGTGTATAATTTTAAGAAGGAGGTTGTAAATTCTATCAATACCGGGAGCTTTACCTGACGGAAGGTTGTCTATAATCATTGAAATTTCTTCGAGGGAAAATGGAGGGTCTAGTGGCTGCGTTGAAGTGTTTAAATTATAATTAGTTGAAATAGCAGGTAAAATTCCGTACACAGATTTAACATCCATATTGAAAGTATCTGTCAAATTTAGAGCCAAATCCAATTAGGGGTTGAGCGTTTGTCGGTCTATGCTTTCTGAAACATGTAAACACGATAATTCACAAACGCAATGATTTAAATATATCAAATTTAGTTTGGAATTTTATAACTACATGTGCATTTTTGGGTCAAATTTTGGTTTCAATCGGTAAGGGAAAACGTGTCTAAAATACAAATTCGGTTTTTGGATACTATAAGTCGCATGCCAGGAATTAATCGCCAAATAACTAGCCAAGGATGACATGAGAGTAAAAATGCTAAATTCACGCCAAAAGTTAATATTTCGTAACTATTGTACGCTAATGCTATGTAAGGCGTTCTCAGGGGTGGCACCTTTATGAGAGTGTATGCAGAAAGTATTGAGGAGATCACTTCCGCTGGTTCATAAAGTACGATTATTAAGCTATTGGCTTAATTTAGTTAAATTAATGTACCCTTTTTAATCTTTACAAAGAGTTTCTGTCACTTTAGTTTTATAAACATTCCATTTTGCAGTGAATAAGATTTTTCTTGTTTAAGGAGCGAAAAGAATGTAAGAGTTATAATTTTAATAAGTTGAACTGTGGTAAGGTGATAAATAAAGTATTAATAGGAATAGGGGAACGAAAAAGATATAAATGCCCAGATCGTCAGTCTTAAAAGATGCTTTGAAGGCAAAGCATTAGCGCTTTTATGCCACTTTATATATATATATATATATATATATATATATATATATATATATATATATATATATATATATATATATATATCACAAAGGAACGAAAAATATTGCATATTTTGGACTCCCAAATCCAGGTTACGACACTAGATGGCGGCAATAGGGCCTGCTATCCCCTCTCCGAGAATCTGCTATCTCCTCCCCGTCAATCACAAGTAAGGGAATCAGTTCAGGGCATTATATGACGCCAGGCTTTTTATTAACCAGGATCTTGGAGATAGCCTTGCTAGGCAAGGTGGGTGCTCCAGAAACTCTACCATCTACAAGTAAGGGAATCATAGGGATATTTTTAAAAAACGTGCTTATCAGGACAACATTTTATCCCTTCATTCGGAGTGAGGGAACTTGGCTTTTAGCCGATTCAACGATTTTACAAATCTTCTGTTGAATTAATTAAATAGAAAATATGGAATGGGATCAGGAAATAAGAGAATATGTTAGAATGAAGTTAATATGGGCTAATTTAAGGCAAAACTTTGGAAATTATTTAAGTTTAAATTAAATTTTAAAATATCATTACACACACACATATCTTCACTTATACCTATTATTTTACCAAATAAATTTTTTTCCATTTATAACGATAAATTTCATTATATTCCATTTTTGCTACTAATATTTCATCCAACTATTTTTCCGTTAATACATATTGTATCTTGATTCCATAATCAAGATATAAAGACTCGATTTATTTTTCAGTGTTCAGCAGGTTTCAATATAAGGTATGCTTCATTGAGATCTAAATCTAAAAAAAACTATTAATGCATTCTTTTTCTGCTAACAATTAAGGTTTGACTTGGGAATCAAACAATGGAATTTTTTTTTAAATGCGCCCATTTTTCAATACTGTTGTTTTTTTCTATGATATAATTGCATAATATCTATAGACATAAAAATATTAGAGTGAAATGCAGTACTAAAATATTATGAAATATATATCTATTAAATCGAAAATGAATTTGAAATGTTTTTTGATGCCACCATTAAGACATATATACAAAAATACATAGAACCAATTGGTCATCGGTGGCGGTTAATGCTAAATAAATGTTGAATACAATGAAATATTCTTTTTTGTGTGTAAAGTTAAGCTAGTTAAACTAAATACTAGCTGAATTGTTAAGAGATTGTAGGAACTCGCAATCAATGGGAGAATGCTTTCGTTTTGAACTTTATGATAACCTTTTGTGTTTATTCGTTCCGAATGTAAATGCCATAAAAAAAGACTTAAAAATTCATAATACAAATATAAATTACATTTGAAATAGCCAGATAGTTCTGAAAATTTACTAAGAAATGGGCCTTCTTGAATCAAAGTCTTGACTCAATGCTCTACAGACCGTAAAGATATTTAAAGCAGTAAAACGATAAGCCAGTACTTTTCTTATATGAGAACAAAGCCACTTTGATTTATATTCACGTTCAGAATTACTGCAATGTCCGATTTTGTTAAATTTTATGCTACTTACATTTGTATTATTTTATATATTTTCTATTGTTAACATGTAATTTTGTTAATTTTCAAACACTCACTTTTGAAATATTACTTTATTCTTTTATTATAAAACTGTAATAAATGTTAAATATTTGTTGCGCTCTTCTGAAATTTCTATGTGAAAGAATTGGATTTATTTGCAATTAAATAAAACAATTGAAATTAAGTTTTATATACTTTAAACTTCATCTGACAAACTATATTCATAAACTTAACTTTTGCACTTTTTTTTTTTCCAAAAACCATCTTTCCATATATTTCAGATGAAATTCAGTTTCATTCCATTGATTAGCATGAGCTGCAAATGTCTAAAGACATTGAAAGTTTTTTCGGCCTCCATACATTTTTGGTTTTTTTATACATATGGGCAAGTAACTTTATTAGCACTAATGAAAAAAAAAGGAATGTTTTTGTGGCAATTTATCATGCTTATAATAAAAATAACGTTTCAAAATAATATTTTGAGAATTTCGGATGGTCTAAAAATAGTCTCTCTCCCTCTAAAAGTACCAATAAAAACATGAAAATTACAAAATTAAAAAATAGGAATAAATCATCAGGAGAAAAGAAAAGTTTGTACAGTCAAACTTATTTTTGTGGCTCCTTTTTTATGCGATTTCTTTCTATGCTGTATATGAATTTCTATGTCCAATTATTATTTCCTTTATCTTTATCAGATTTTCAAAGTGTGACCTTTTTTATGAGGCCATCATCCATCGCATAACATTTTTTTTCTTTCATTTGTAGTAAAAATTATTTACTACTGCTATTTATAAAATTTCAGAATATTTTTTGTGTGCGATTTCTTTTATGTGGTCCCTATCAACCGCACAAAAACAAATTTGGCTGTATATCTTCAGAATATGGATTTTCTAATGGCAGTTGAGAACTTTTTTCTATATTGCACAAACTAGATATAATTATTTTGATCAAATGTAATATGTGACACAATTTAGTTTCCGAGGGAAAAAATACTCGTTTTTTTTTGTTTCGAGATTCCATTAAGATAATAATATCAGTAGACTAGTTATTATAGGAAATCGGATGCCAACGTAATAGTTTCTAGTCGAAAAAAATCGTCTGACCTTTACCTTTTTTAAAGTAAACAATAACACAAAGTTGCTATTGTTTACTTAAAACGAGAGCTGAAGTGAATTAGCTTTCTGGTTTATTTACATACCAAAAATTCCTACGCCCATTCCTGAATTGTTTTTGAATGCAAATTTCATTTTAAATAACAATATGTAATTATTTTTTAAAAAAAGTTCAGTTTTTGTCTGCATTTTAATTTCAATAAAAATATTCCAAAATTATTTTTTGTAAATGAATAATTTCTATTTTTGCTTATCTTTATAAGAATTTATTAAAATATCAGAGGCTATTTATTACATTGGAAATTAATAAATAAATTTGAAAAGAACTTTTAATTTTTTTAAATATTACTCAAATGTATATTGTAAAAAAATGTAACAAACAACAAAGCAAACTACGAATTCTTCTTAATTAATTGTACTGAAATAAAATTAAGTTGTCAATACTTTAAAATCTTGATAAACTTCGACTTCTCAGTAAAGATTTAGTAGTTCCATTTGTATTGGAAAAGTTCTTTTTATGTGAGAATATTGTTTTTCTCTGGAGAAATATTCTGCAAGTAATTCTTTCCAAATTATTTGTCCAATTTTTGACAAAGAAGAATGTGTTGTGCTTTATATTGAAATGAAATTTCATAATTCAATAGAATGTATAACAGCAACTTTCTTTTAGTTATAATTATAGAAACACAGACATAATATTGTAGATATCATTTTCCATTATTTGTTAGTATTGGAAGCAATTTTTAAAAGCAGTCATTTTGCTATAAAAGATAGAATTATAGAAGAACAGAATAAATAGCTTTTTATGATTTAAATTTTATTTCAACTCTTTAAAAATATATAAAATTTCTGTAAGGGATTATTCATATATTGAAAAGTTTTTAAAAGAAATATTTCGAATTCTTTTTTTATCATCTATTGATTTAATTTCTTAATTTTTGATTACTCTGTTGGTTTCTTTAATTTTAATAAATCTTAGTCATACAGTCAGAATAGAAAGCTGACGGAAAATTTTTTAATTAAAAAAATTCGAGCGAAAATTTAGGTAGTTCGAAGGGTATAAAACTCAAATATTTGCACAGGCTAAATAAACAAAATTTAATATTATGCGGCAAATAAGCCCAACTTATTTTTAAACAAAATAAGGATTATTTCGAAATACAATATAAAAAAAGGACAAAAACAGGCTTATTGTTTTCTTGCTGACATTCAGCATTTTTTCTCTTCATTTTCATTTCTTCTATTTGGGGATATCTTGTTTACAGTGATGATTTTCAAAATTACTGAAGATGGATTCCAGCTATCGTGAATCTAGAAATAAACTGCTTTCTTTCCATAAATAAAAAAAAGTTAGAATCTAAAATTATTTCCAAATATGGGAATAATTTCACGCTCAAATTTCAAGTATTTCATTCTGCAAAATAGTAGTATATTTATGGTGGGATAAATATTATTTTACTATCAGTTCCTAAAATATTCATAGCTATTTGTGTAAAAAACAATCTGCCATTGTAATACGACTTATAATTAAACACTGAAGAATGTTGTTGGTCATTAATAATATTTATGTGGTAAGGAATTTTAAAAATTTAACTATTAAATTTTTATTAAAAATATACTGTTTGCAGAGTTGTAAAAATATTTATTGTGGTAAGCCAATTTGACACCTTCGAATTAGACTTATGAATGTGTAATAAATGTTTTATGAATACAAGCAATACATAAATAAATTTTTAACATTAATTAAATATTTAGCTAGATTTTTGTAAATATTTCTTATACAAAATATTTGAAGTAAGAACAAACAAATAATTGCTATATCATGATTTAAATTACTGATTCTTTTTATTTCTTCAATGCTAATTTAAGTCATAACATGAGACATTCCAGAAGAATGCATCTATAAGAGCATCATATTAGGGAAGTGCTTTCAAATTTTGGTGTGACGTTGGATTAATTTTCGCTGTCCAATTCATTGATTCAGGAATTAGACATTATCTGTAAAAAAATGGAATAGAGTTATTATAAATTTTCTTTAAAGCATTCTTTTCTAAACATGTAAAAAAAATTAAATAAATAAACTGCTAGTTTTAATGGACAAGGTTTCTTTCAATGATTGTGCACTCAAATCGAGAAGACTGCATTAATATTATTGTCAGTAGCAGTTTGTTCAAAAAATGTATTTATTATATTTCCATAAATTTTTCGCAATATTTACGCTCTCAATATAAGGAATTAAAAATAAAAATTATTTTTTTAAGGAAATCCAGTAATCTCATCTTCGTTGTGAAAGCCTGTTGTCATGTAATGAAATTTCTTATTCATTCTAAAGATTAATTAAAGTTATTACTTTCTGCAGTTCAAGTTAGCTTCAAAAGGTCTTCAAAACAACTTATTGTCCTTGAAGAAATAACGTAATAAGTAGGAAAGTATCTGTTGAGGCAGTAGAATTTAACAATTCATCATTAAAGAAAGATCAATTTCTCCAATTCATCCTTTTTCTTATCTATTTCATACTTTCGCTTTTGTCATTATTTTTTTATTATCATTTCAATTTAATGTGTTTGGAGAAGGAAAAAAAACTAAAATAGTAACAAAAAAAGACCCATTTATTACTGCCATTTTTATTCCATTTATAATAATTGAATATAAATCTAATTCAAATAAAATAATTGTTTTTGATACTGAAAGGGAAAAGAGATATTTCACAAACTATAGATACTAAAAACTGTAAAACATACGAACTAACGTTCCCATAGGGACATTCATAATTCATAACTGTAGATATTCAATTCTGCTCATTTGCAATTTTAAAATGCAGAAAATATTGCATCTGGAATTGAATGCACATCTAAATTGTTTTTCCTGATTTTTTTAGCCATTTCGTTAGTATGTGACCAAAACTAAATATTTAAAATATTCATTTTGTTCTGATTCAATTATTAACAAAATTCTTATCCTTATAGAAGAATACAAATATTTTAGTGTGTATTATTAGATTTGCGTTCTTATGGTTCTTGAACATGCAAGAAAAATTGGAAAAAAAAATTCTGCAGAATAATTCTGTGAGCATTTGTCTAAATATAAATTTTTATTTATTATTATCTCTCACGTAACTTATTCGCATATTATAAGCTTTTGAAAAAACAGCTAATCTTTTGTCATTTCCCCCTCCCCACCTTTTTTTTTTTTCTCTAAACGAGGCTTCCCAGCTTAGGAATTAGGAATTATTATGATATAAGGCAAAATATTTTTTGATGTAAATCTGAACAAATAAAAATCTTTTTAAATCATATATGAGGAAATTAATTGTAGTTTATCACAGCTGAAAATATTTAAAATTTTAAAGCAATTTTCCTGTAACAATATCAATTGCAGCAGCTTTTTATTACATGAGTTTGTATGCGTGAGACAAACATTGTTTTCTCAAACAAAGCAATTATCAGATAACTGAAAACAAATGTCGATGAAATTTCATTTATAGAGCTGCCATCTATTGTCTCTGAATTACAATTTCAGAAGTGAAAATCTCATTAATAATATAGTTTTATTGAATCTTTGTGATTTGTAAAAACAATCTAATGCTTATAGATGTGTTTTAATTTATGTTTATAACTAATGCTTTCATCAAGAATGAAATTTAATTTTACTAAAATATGTAGTTTTAAATTTAAAAAAATATTTATATTGTTATATAAATTCAAAAAATTTTAGAGCTGAAGTTAAATAATAAAATTTAATCAAAAAAAAAAGAGAAGACGATTTCCCTATTTAAAAATTATATCTAGCTAAGTTTCTAACATGTATAGTAGTTAGAAACTGGGCAGAGCTAAGATTTTATAATAATGCGTTTCGACTTCCAGATGGCGCCAAAGAAAATTCCAGTTCCGGCCAACTTCGTCTCTACTTGTATTAATTACGAGCTGATATTCAGCTTTCATCAGAATGGAACTATTTCCACGCCTGATTTTTAAATATATATTAAAAAATTAATATAAAAATATACATAAAATATTATAATATATAAAATCTCAAAAAAAAAAATCTCATAATACTTCACGATATTCTCTTATCCTTTACAACTTTACTTTTAATTAAAATGCGATAATAAGTTTCCCCAAACGATTTTTAAACTCGAAGCTTTTCAAAAAATTAAACTATTAGTGATTAAATAATGCAGAAAGAGCATAACTTCTTTGGAGTCTATTAGCAGAAAGAGCATGAATTGAATCGAATCTATTGCATTTAAAAGTATGTTTTTCTTCCTTCTAATTTTTGTTCTTTAGATTCTTAAAAATGAAATGATTTCAATCAAACTTGAAAGAACTTAAATATTATAGTTTTTTTAACAACATAAAAAATAATCAAACATGTTTCCCAAAATTATTTATCAAATAGTTTTAATGTTACAAAGAAACGATGATTAAAAGCCTCACTCGTGGAAGAGAAAATGTGTGTATAAATAGAAAAGTTAATACATTAAATACATTCTATTATATTTTTACAAAACGGGAAGATAATATATCGATTAATTTCACAGGATGACTCAGCTTCTCTAAATATTTATTGAAAAAAAATGCTTTAGCTTCCATACTTATTCTGATAACTTATAGACTTCTTATAAGATTCTTAATAAATAATTCCGAAAAGAGTGTTAATTCCTAGTTTAAAGAAAAATGGCGAAAGAAGTACTTTTACATATTCGACTAGTAAAGTTTGGTAAAGTTTATGCTAATTTTTTAGGTTAAGAGTTTCTATCGATAAAAGAGTATGTAAGATTTTTTTCGTTGTTATTCGTATTTCTGGATTTTTTTTTATAGATTAAGAGCTATTTTTTCATGCTTTTTAGGTACGATACCAATGGGATGCATATGTACTCCATAATTTCTAGTGTATCTAAATTTCTGACCAACAAACTTTTCGAATTCTTTACCTAAGATTTTTTTTAAGTGTTGTTAAAGTTATAATGTATCAAATTTTTAAAATTTAATTTTAACAAAATTTAGCTTAAAAATTTCGAAGCATTTTTATCAAATTTGTTTTTTAAACGTTTTTGAGATATATTTTTATGATATTTCTAGATGAAAGAATCGTCTTTTCTTTCATTTAGATAATAATTTAATGCCTTTATTCAGTTATCTTAATACATTCCATGGCATACCATTCAGAGCTGTTTATTTTGACACAAATATGCATTGGAGGTTGCAAATACCCACCTTGAAGTAATTTTTTAAAAATTAGAATTAATTAAAAATTAAAGGTTTTGGTAAAAATGTCTGAAAAAAAATTTAGCACAAAAATAATTTTTACATTTTAAATATCAAAAATTACCTTTTCAATGATATAAATTTAGTTGCACAACTTTTTCTTAATCTGGTCAAATTTTTAAAATTATTTTTAGATATAAATATTAAATTAAATATTGCGATAGCAATTTTATTTTCCTGTATACGAAATATACAAAAGATTTTCTTTTTCTGTTTTTGTATGATTTTAAATATAAAATAATTTATATTTAAAAATTAAATTTCTCATATAATATTTTTGAGTGTATATTAATTATTTAGGAAGTTTTCATAATATTTCAATCCATAGACATTTCTCATTATGCATCTCATATGAAAATGCAAATTTACTTTATTTATCTGCAAAGTACTATATTAAATAATTTTCAAAATATAAAAAATGAAGTATTAATCAAATTAAGATTTTCATTTATGCTACGAATTTTTTTATTTTCTATTTATATTTTTAATTTTTTCAGAAGAGTAATTCTGCTTGATTTACGGATAAAAGCATCTTCAAAAATTAGTCTGTTATTCAATTGCGTGTAATTATGTGCTTAAATATGTACTTTATAATAATAAAGTAATGTTTAAGTAATATAATTTCAATTGAATTCTAAAGTGACTAAAATCATAAATAATTTTGATACAATTTCATACTTTTTTAAAAAGTCATTTTGCCTAAGGCATAGGATTTTATAGCATTTCAAAACTGATATTAATCTCATTATATGTATTTTAGTATGAAATTTTTCGGTAATGATAAGTTTACTCGAAGTTTTACGCTATGTTTCCATTCTTTCTAGAAACCTTAAATTGTTTTTCAATTCTATGATAACATTCCTAATGATACATATTTAAATAAAAGAAAAGATTAAAAAAAAGATGAAAACATATTTATATAAATTTCATGTAATTGTATCTGAAAAACTAGTCATCATAACAAGCATAGAAAAAAGGGAAAAAAAAAAAAGACTAGAATTTCGAATGAATGATTTTCCTGTCACGAGATACACCCCTGGGTTTTTTTTTAATCCAATGCCAGGTTTCCAAATAAAAGCATATTTTGCCATCCAATGCTCTACATAATTTTTCTTGACAAATATTGAACACACGTGAGTTTTTTTTTTAGTCCAATGGCAGATTTCCAAATAAAACCATGTTTTGCCATCCAATACTCTACATTATTTTTCTTGACAAGTATCGAAATAAAATGTAGATAAGTTAATAAGATAATATTCCTTTTAAGTGATATATTTAGTTAATGTTTGAAATCAGAGAAATAAAATTTTATGATCACACCTAAAGAATGTTGAAGATAGCCGTCAGGATTTATCGTTATTCTATTCTTGCTCTAATTTTTTTTTTTTTTTTTTTTTTTTTTGTCAAATTGAAATTTTTTCGCTGTATATGTTTTCTCAAAAATATAGCTCTTTATATCGAACTTATTACTTTAAAAAAATTAATTATTGACAAAGAAATTATTATAATTTCGTGCGACTTCTGAAACATCCTAGAATTTAATTTTAAGAAAGAAAAATGTAAATTCAAATATTAATAGAGTAATTAATGATGTGAAAAAAAAAAAATCTTTTTTTTAAAGATGCTATTTTTCCATCTTTCAACATAATATATATTATGAAAGAAAAAATTTAGAGAAAGTTTCAAGCGTTCCTCATTCTTTATAAATAGTAGCAAGCATTATTTGATTATATTTAAAAATGTTAAAACTGAAAAATCCTGATGGTATTATTCGGAACTGTTATCATTATATTGCCTTGCAAATGGTAATTTAGATTTTCTTTAAACGTGTTTCGAACATGGTAATTTAGATTTTCTTTAAACGTGTTTCGAACATGGTAATTTAGATTTTCTTTAAACGTGTTTCGAACATGGTAATTTAGATTTGCTCTTCTATAAGGGCATTTTTTAAATAATGTTACTTGTTTTCTTCAAGCACAGAAGAAAATCTAATTATATCACACATTTTACATCGAATATTGAATTTGCACTTACTGTATCTGTATTGCATGTTTCCTGGTTGTCCTGCCCCAACCATCATTCTACCACCGCCATTGCTATTGCTGTAGGAAGAGGCTCCCGCAAAGTTGCCATCAGGACTCTGCTTTTCGATGCACCTCATCTGCCCATCGGGTCCCGTGGAGCATGCTTTGGAGTAAGACACGGCGTGGCAGGCGGCCATCAACGCCAAGACAAACGTGCATACGAAGACGGATTTCATGGTGAAGAAGCTGAAACATTTATTAGTAAAAAATATTTGAGGTCACAATCACTTTATAACTAATAATATAAACTTAAATTTTTCCATAATTTAAACTGAACTAAAATCTATTATGGGGTTATCAGAACTTTTTTTAAAATTAATATTTCTTGTGTCCAAAACTATGCTTTTCTCCTTCAAAAGTCAAGAACGCATTATGGAGCATATTTGAATGCCTTTCATAAGTTTCTGCAGTCAATTGCCCATGCCCCGTTAATTTCCCTGCACATTGCCTCAATTGCCCATACCATGCTGAATGCTTATTACGTGGTGCGCGCCATAGAATAAGACTAGTCGTGATCAGCGTCGATCGGAACTTTGGCAAGCATACACATGTAAACGAATTTCATGATGGAGTAACTGGAACGTCTATGATAATGGTTAATAAAAAATATGTGAAACTGCACTCACCTTACGAATACTATTTATATTTAACTGAAGCTAATTGCAAGGTATTGAAAATTGTGGTTTTTATTAATTTCCACTTTTTTATTAATATCATTTTTATAAATTTCCACTCTTAGATAGAGACTACATTACAACCACTTGGTGTGAAGTCAAATATCAACTAATCAATTTGTATACAATTTATTTACTTATACGATATCTATCATGCATGACATATTGGTGCTAACTAATTCTTTAGAAATATAATACTGGAATTTAGAAAAAAATCAATAACTATTTTTCTGAAAAAAAAATGCGATAATATGTAAAGGATGCTCAATCATTCAAGCAAATACCTGACATTTCGAATACTTGAAGATGTACCCATCTGGATAGGTTGTTACACTGTTAACAATATCTTTGATACGACTGTCGCAGATTAACTAATAAAATGCTGAAAGAAAGTAATAAAAATGGCTTCCAGTTGCCCGTGAAATGAGGAGAATGTGTTGAATTATGACATAGAACCACAATCTAATAATGTTCTTAACAATTAGAAAATGCCCCATGTATCTTTTATCAATCCTTTTACCATACTTTACAGAACTGTCATAAACACATGGGGCTGTGTAAGAACAAAATGCAAATTACATAATAATATTTTCAGAGTTCAGCTTATTGATCTTTGCTACAATTCGCAAAAACGTGAATTTTACGATTTCATAATTAGTTATTATTCATTATTCGCACATATTTAAAAAAAAAACCCTACTTATGACTCGCTAGATGCCAAAACAGAAAACAGACATCGGGGAATGATTATATATATATATATATATATATATATATATATATATATATATATATATATATATATATATATACTGACGGATCTAAACAGTTAGGTTTAATATAGGAGATTAACAATCGCCGCATCCTGTACATTGATATGAAAAAAAACGATAAAAACTTTTTAAAAAAGAAGTAACTTTAATAAACTAAGAAGTTTTAAGAAAGAAGTAACTTTTGCAAATCTATATATCAATGTATCAATTTGTATTTAATCTCGGACAAATAATTTATCAGTATTAATAGTTCTGACACATTTATGATGTTTTGATATAGATTTTTAATAAAATTGAGTTTTGAAATTGCACAAGAGATATTTTGGGAAAGAAAATCGTAATTTTGAGATATGTTTAGAGACGACAGTAACTGATACTGAATCCTCATATGCTCCAACTTCAATTCTTCAACAATTGTCTTCAACAATTCTGTCTGAATTAGTATTAGATTGATACACAGCAGAAAGCAGAAGATTAAGATCTGTTCTATCTCTTGACATTGTTTTTTTTAATCATTTATAAAAACAATGGAAATTAAAATCTCCGTACTTTTTGGCAATTAAGTCCAGAATTAAAACATTAGTAACAGAGCAAGCGTATGCGCTGATGACGAGTTGAGTTTTGAAAGTAAACTAGAAAACAAGGCGAAATTGAAAATAAATAGAAAAAAGTGTTTTAAAACACACTTATAATAGTGTACTAAAAAGTGGAAATTACTTTCTATTTTTTAGTCTATTTATAACTCATTTTCAAAAATGCATTATACTCTCAGTAATCCGGCAATCCATCAATCTAGCCAAATTTCTTATAGTCCAGAGTTTTCAGAAAAGACAGTGTGGAGGTTTAAAAGCAAAGCAAGTCACTGAATGAAGATTTCAACGATGTCGTTCAATGCAAACAACAGGATTTTGTAATATTTATTGTATATAATATAATATTCTTTGTAATTTGGTGCGATCTGTAATATTGTAACATAAATTTAGGTAATAAATATAGGTTCTATTAATAACATCTTTTCTTTTTTTGTAAACTAACAATTACTTCTTAATTTGAAAGTCCACTGATCTTCCAAATTATTTCCTTACTCTTGAAATCAGTGTTTTCCCAAATTTACTACCAGGTATCGTCATTAGTCTTGAGAAATCAAAACTTAATTAAATTATTCGATTAACCGACAATAATTTAGAAAATATCAAAATAATATATTAGCTTTTAGAAGACACAAGTTTACAAAATTTCAAAAATGCTAGAATATTTTAATTTTTGAAAATTCCATTTCGAAAGAAAATTGCGATCCAATTTTTGATGAAAAAAATGACAAAAACCTACCTTCGAAAAAATTTGAAGTAAGTAACAAGTTTTAGCAACAAAATCCACTAAGAACTGCGAGGAACCAGTTGTGCGATTTGAGTATTTATACATTCTTTCTGACCAGAATTATGCATTTAAGTAGTAGAAACGTAACTTTTTATTATCCCAGTTATCCATACAATAAGCAGATTGTCCACTTTTAATTCGGAATTCTCTGTAATTCCACGCAACACCTATTGCACGCTATGGAGATGGCATTATTCTAGAAGCCATATAAACGGTCTTCTCGTATTGTTCGCTTATCTTTCAAAACCGAAATGGGGAATCCTGAATTTTATTGCGTGCATAATAATTGAATTAGAATTGCCGGAGTAGGAAAAAATAAAAGGGGGATGTTAGTTTTATACACTTCATAATAGCATCCATCCTGTTGCGTCAACAGTTACAGTCTAAGGAGAACTGTTGAAAATGCAAAAGATGTAAGCAACGGCATTTTTTAAGAACAAAGACAGGAACTGCTTTCGAATTATAATTGCATTCAAGTATTAAATTTATAAAGAGTTGTCATTGTAACACACGAAACTATAAGGTGTTATTTTATTGTTAGATGATAAAAAAAATATTATAAATGTCATATATTTCCATTTTACTATATGTATAATGGAAAGATATTAATGTATGTGATGCAATGTATAATGGAAAGATATTAATGTTTGTATGTATGTCACCATATGTAAAGTGTGATTCCAGATGTCTTTTCTAGGAAACGCATTTAATACTTATCAAAACCTCAAGGTTTAATTGAAAACTAAAATTGGTAAACGATGTCAATCCCTCCCCCCCCCAAAAAAACCCCCCCACTATTTCTCATATTAAAGTGTAACCACACCGGTTACTACGACCCGATTGAGCCATACAGATAAATCTGATTGATCGGACCGCCACGACAGCAACATTGGGGGAAACTATAATTGAATCTTAAGGGCCATCATCGGCCATGGTATAACCATTCCCGTGGAAAGTATCACAGCACAAAACACAAACTGGCTTCTCTGACCCGTCGGAGACCCGTCGGCACACGGAAAAAACTTGAATGACAGAAACACCGTAACAACAATACTAGCGGGAACTGTGGTTGAGTCCTAAAGGCCATCACTGGCCACAGTACCACCTTTCCCTAAGGAAGTACGTCCCTCATCGATGGCAGGAGCCAGACCCTCATCTTTTCGTGTACCCACAAGGATGGCGAGAACAAACCACCATACCCGAAGCTTCTCATCCTCAATAAAGAGCCCCCCCCCCTGCGGGACTCCCGTGGGAAGTACGTCGCGTCATCGATAGAAGGTAGCCGACCCCACCGTTTCTGTACACATCAGAGTGAGGAGAGACAAATACCATACCAGAAACTTCTCATCCTCATTTCTGAGGTGACCCCCGGTGGGAGATGTTAAAGTATAAAAGACGCTTTTATTTATAAAGTAATAAACATGAGATTCCCAAAACTTTAAACATTTGTCCCCAAATTTAAGAAATCTAATCCATTGTAACTCACGCGATCCTCAGAGAACTGAATTTTTCCGGAGGCAAAGAGCACTCGTTTTTTTCTTATAGAAATTTTCTAGACCAAAAAAGTAATTTTTGTGAATAAAAAAAAACAGTTATTATTTAATATATTTTTATAAAAAAAATAAATTATAATCTGGAAAATGGGAAAGGTGTACTTGTTTTCGAATGCTGCTGATGAAATCTGGCAATAAAATCCAAGTCAGTTCAAGTTATTTTCAGAAGCAAGGAATTCGAAAATTGCAGCTTATTTCGATAATTTTAAGTCCTACCGTTACTAAAATCTAGCTTCACATTTCATAAATTTGTAAAAAGATATAATATAAGTAAAACTTACAACTGTATTAACAGTAAAAAAGAATTAGGAAAGATAATCTGATTTGATTAGAATTATATCTATTCACAACGATTATAATTCAGTTTTCGTAATGTACTTGTAAATGAATCGATAGATGAAATTGATCGATAAATGAAAATGATACATATACATTCAAAATTTTGCCAGCACGCTCAAGAAATAAAATCGCGACTCACAGTTTGAGAACTTCTCTAAATAATTTAAAAGAGCATATACAGAGATCTCAGTATCCCTATAACATCTATATATAGGTTTACTGAATAGGTTTTTTTAATCGATTTCCTTGTATTTCCGTTGATATTTTTTTTAGTCATCAATTAATTTTTGATAAATTTTTGAATGAATGGATATTAATATTATTCTATATCTAATTCAGGATCAAAATTTATTTCAATTTAGGAAGAAGAAACAAAAAAAAAAAAAAAAAAAAGAAAGAAAGAAAGGATACATCGAAAGAAAGGAGATGATAAATTTCAAAGAATGCTTCAAACAAGAAACAAGTTTAAAGCAAAATTTTTGGAAGAATTTACAGCGGAATTTTTTAACCCAATTCTGAAAACAATTTACATTCAGATATTCTGCGCCTTACATTGAACTGAAAATTATGATATTAAAATGACCATCGATTTAACGACCTGCCTAGGTAACTTCTCAATCTTTTCTAATACTCAAAACATATTTAAATACAACTTTTATGGAAATCAAATATATTTGTGTTGCGATCATCTTTTAAAAGTAAAAATCAATTTCAAAAGAATTTTTTTTTTAGAATGCCGATATTGTTGAGAAATATTTAAAATAGTATACTTAAGTCATATTAAATTAAATAAGTTAATTTGCTGAGAAACGATGTGTTTTCATTTACAGAATGGAAATATTATCTCAGTAATAACCTATTTAAGCGAGACGTGTCGATATTAAACAATACAATAGTCATTATGTAATAACTGAATTTCTAAAGTCGAGAACTTTTTCACAAAGCTACTTTTTTTCTTTTTAGTATAAAAGGTCACAAAGAAAAAGTATCGGAATTTTTTAAAATTCTATCTCGGCATTTTGATGAATCTCCACTTTTTATCTACTAGCGAAGAAATTATACTCGATATCAGACATAAAAAAATGCCGTTTGTAACGAAAAAGATAAATCAGAAATCATCAGCTAAATTCTTCATTACAAGGTCCTCCCGAGCATTACATTGTATTATAATCCACTCATGAAGAGTTACTTTTACCTAATAACTTACCAACAGCTCATCAACACCTTCAGCAATACTTTATTGGAAAGGCCAATTTTTAAATATATCATCAAATAAAAACAAATAAACATTAATGTGATAAATAAATAACTCTACGATCAGTTTTATCATAACATAAATTTAAAGTAGTTTTAAAGTAACATAAGATGTGACTTTAACAAAATGACCAAAATGTAAAAGAAATGACCGAATATTTCACATAAAAAGTTAAATAATAATAATAAAATACTAAAGGTTCCTTATAGATGAATAATTTTGACAAAATAACTTTAAGGTTTTTATAAAGCTATCATAAAATAAAGCTTTAAAGATGTCGTAACCTGAAATAGAAATAGCATAATTTGAAATATAATTTTTAAGAATTAAAAAAATAGAATAAATAATAAATAAAACTAATGAAACTGTCAAAATTGCAAGTGATTCAAAAGACTATAAATTCAGCTAGGCGATTAATGAAATACATAGAGAGAGGTATAAAGCAGTTTACCCATAAACGTGGAAAGTTCATCATATATAGATAAATAAAGGTTTTTTTTTTTTTTTTTTTTAGATTAGAGTGATGAAAAGTTTCCCATTCAAGTTCCAATGAAATAACTGCAGAAGTCATTTCGCTAAACGAATAGATGACAACTGCATTCTAAAGTAGTACTTGTATCAGTTTCAATTAAATTTATTATTTTGCCAATATCCATATTTTTCCTTTCTTGTATGCGTAGTATCGAGAAAGTATAGTAATGGTAAAAAAATTTAACTCCAGAGTTTGATGAATTTTCACGTTAGATTAGCACTTTTAGAACCCCTGGAGGAACAGAGGCAGTCCGTCTGTTTGAATATAATTCAGCACTATAACTACAAAACAAAGAGAGCTAAATAGATTAAATTCGATGCACAGAATTAACGTCTATAGTCTAGATACCTATCAAATTTCGAGTCAAATCCAACTACGGATTGACTTCTGTCTGTCAGTCTGTACTTTCAGAAACATGTAAACGCGATAATTTAAAGAAACATTGACAAATATATCAAATTTGTTATGGGGTTTTGTGATTATAATTGTAGTTTTCTGTCAAATCTTTGTTTCAATCGGTTGGGAAAATGAGTCAAAACCACAAATTCGGTTTTCGGATACTATTAACCGCAAGCTAGAGATGAATCGCCAAATAACTCGCTAAGGATGACACGATAGATTCAGTAAAAATGCTAAATACATGCCCGCCATAAATTAATATTTCGTGACTATAGTATGCAAATGCCTTGTAAGGCTTTCTCTGGCATGACAAGTTTATTAGAGAGTATGCGAGAGAGTTTTAAGGAGACCACTCTCACTAGTTTAATAAAGTGATCAACCATTCCCATTATCTTTCCTTATTAGCTTGGTCATATTTATGAAAAAGTCTTGCTTAGTGAGTTCTAAAAAATCCAGCGTCCTGTAAAGATTCGGTTGAGAAAAAGGAAGTTATCGTTTTATTCAATCGAAGTCATTTTTTTCAACACAATTAGAAAGGTCATGTATCAAAACCATACATAACCTGAAGGGAATTATTAGTTTAATAAAAATAATTACAAATTTAATAAAAAGATGTATTGTTTTTTGAATTAACAGTATGTTTAAATTAGTTTTAAAAAGGGAAAAAGCCTGTAATACTTTAACTGAATTCTTAATCATCAACATTTAAAATACATTTATAGTTAGAATTATGCCTACATTGCGACTCTAAATTTATCATGATAAGAGGAAGTCCGAAGAACAAATGACAAGATGATGGATAAGTGCCCCATTGTTAAGGTTGCTTTAGGCCAGAGGTTCCCAAACTTTTTTTTCTCGCGGACCACTTTCAAAGTTTTACTATTTTCGGTAGACTCCCTGCTACTACATTTCTACTGTATTCCCAAAACTCCTAAAAAATATCACCCTAAATTGGGGGTGTTAAGAAGAAAAAAAAGTAGCGCATTTTCTTGTGTCCTATTTATTAAAATAATACTTGTGGTTATACAAAATTATAAACATGTATTATTACAAACAATCAACAATTGCCAAAAAATCAACAATGAACTCTGAAATGTAAATCAACAATAAAAAAATAGTCATACTTTTAATGAGACGGATGTACCTGATGAATTGACAGCAAATTATCAATATTTGGCTTCAGTTTTGTAAGAAGTAATCTTAAATCTCCCCGTTCAGTGATGTTCAATCAGCTCCTTTTTTTTCTTAACAGGTTGGTAATGGCACTAAAACTTCTTTCGACAAGATATGATGAGGGAAACGCTATCAAAACTTTTCTCGCAATTTCCCACAGCCCAAGATATTTTTCGGGGATTTCTGCCTGCAGCTAAAATGTTTGATAGCCTTTTTTAAATTTCGCCTCCAGTTCCTCGTTGGTGCCGAGTTCAAGTAGTTCCTCTTGTAATACTAAATTCGCCTCTTCCATTTCATCAAATGGGGTTATGATCCATGGTGGTATTTCCATCGTCAGAATATCTTCAAATCTATTTTTGAAGTCATCATGCAAGGTATTTAAATGTTGAGCGTATGTCTGAATATCCTCATCAAGACATTCTATCTGTGACAAATGCGGAAACTGGGAGAATTCGCGCCGACTAATATTTTGCTTCATTAATTTCAATTTACCAAGAAAAGTCGAAATTACATTCTTTATTTTTATTAAATTAAGGCTGCCCCTTGTAACTGCAAGTTAACGTCATTGAATTTTATGAACAAATCTGTTAAGTATGCTATGTCCGCTTTATATTTGATCAGATTTTCTTTTAAATCTGATGCTTTAGTTACACTTGTACTATCATCTATTGTTCTATTCAATTCTGTGTTTGAACTGAGTCTCGAATATTTTTGAGTACCTACCTAGTGAATAATGCTACCTGTCTACGTTGATAGGTAAATCCAAGCCAAAATTTTTGTTCTTTATTATGAAAACCAGAAAATTTTTCGTGGACCCCCACTTACAACTTGTGAACCCCTGTTTTCTTT
This sequence comes from Argiope bruennichi, assembly GCF_947563725.1. Classification (NCBI taxonomy): domain Eukaryota; kingdom Metazoa; phylum Arthropoda; class Arachnida; order Araneae; family Araneidae; genus Argiope; species Argiope bruennichi. The sequence goes on from NC_079154.1 coordinate 69,116,583, forward strand.
TCACGTCTACGTGGACCCCCGTGTGTTCTCCTATGGACCCCTGGGGTCCACCTGGACCACTTTGGGAACCTATGCTTTAGGCGATCGCCCAAGGTCACTTTATGGTAAAAACTGGCCTTCTGTTAGTGCAGAAAAGTCAACTTCAATGTATGAGCAATGGATTGACAGGCAAAAAGTCATCAATTTATTACGAAGAAGCTATGTGAATCCATCTTCTGAAGAAGAAAGCTTTACATAAAGTAAAAAACGATTAATTAAATTGTAAAAACAATAAATGTAAATAAAATGAAAACATAAGATAAAGCTGTATAACAACAATAACAAAATGACCGAAAACAACGTTTTAATGATAGGTGGTTGGTGAGTTACTCGCAACACAACACCAACAATAAAAAATGCCATTTTTAATTATATTTGTGAAATAAATATTAAGTATTCTGATTGTTAATTATATTTGCAAAATGTTGATAAATAAAGGTTAATAAATAAAGGTGACGAAATCGATCCAGTTGTTGAGGCAGAGGAACTATGTTAAGGTTTTTATCCTCATAGAGAATGTCTATTGAAGTGATGGTTTTGAGAGCTTCCTGGAAAATAGGGTGGTGGTGGTTGACATGCAACTATTAAAGACTTTATTTAGGAACCATGAGTTTTCATATGAAATGAAAATTGTTAAAATCAAACAAATATCTGTGCATGGAGACTTTGTCGAGGTCTTTTCACCGATAAAGAATGTACAATGAAATAAAGTTTTTTTGAATTCCTTTAAAAATGAGAAAAGACTATTGGTTTATCCTCCCTTATTATCCATTAGTATCTATAGAGCTAAAGTTTTTACATAAAATAAAAATTGGTGAAATAGGATCAGTCATTTAGGATGGTTCTTTATTTTGGTCTAATTTTTATATATTTAATTATTTTTGAAAGTTAAAAATATAAAAATAATAAAATATCAACAGAACGAAAATACTTTCAGAAGTATTATAATTTTATATTCTTTTAAAAACACTTTGCTTAAGTGAATATCATCGATTTTGGTGTTAAATGAATTTTGTAATTAGTAAAGTGATCTATGAATGTACTATTTTAGCACCCAAGTATGAAAATATTAATAAAATAAATGAAAATATTTAATGAGTGAGTTAATAGGAAATTCTATAGTATATTAATTTGTTGACACTATATTGAATATTGAGCAAGTTGTTTTCTGTTTTATTGAATCTGATTTTTTAAATCCACATGTAATGCTACCACATATAATGAATCTGAAAATTATTACATCCATCATGCTACCGAAAATTTCGATCTACCCAAATAAGGCAATGATGAAGGATTTTGTGACAGCGGATTTATTGTCCACTAATTCAATTAACTATTCTTTCAGACAATTGTAAAGAAAGGCGCAATTTCATTTCCCATTATTCTCTTATCCATAGTGAAATGCCGTTTGATTTCGAACATCTTCAACTTCCAATTTGGCTTCTGGTGTTGAATATTAAACTCAAGGACAATAGCCTCAAGTTGTCGATATCAATTAAAAAACTCCATATCACTCTTACGGCCTGTTATATATTGCATATTCCATAGAGGTAATTACAGATTTCTTTACATATTTGCTCTAAAAACATGGCAGCAAAAATGTCTTTTGTACAGTAACTTTAGATTATAAAAGCTCATTTTACAACTCTGTTCTGACGCCTGATTAGGTTTTCTTTCGACGCAACGCTACTTTCTGTAAGGAAAAAAGAAGAAAATGTTATAAAAAATATAAAATAATGTTTACATCAGGCCAATTATTGTCTGGAATCGCTGTCTCTCTACCTTTCTCTTACAATTGTCTTAGAGTAAGCATTTCGGAAAAAATTATCTCCCAATATTTGTAAAATATTCGGCCTGAAAATGTAATTTTTTTCTCCTAAATGTATTTGTATCGCTAAATGATGTAATATTTCACTCTGTTTTATTGATTTCCTTTCATTTATATACTACATCTTTAGAAACAATTTTTTTTTAATTTTAAGAATAGCTGGAGATATTTTTTGCAGTTCATCTTCTCAAAATTTAAATATAATATATTGTATTCTATTTGATAATTTATTTAAGTATATTTCAATGCTATGCAAATTTTTTTTACCTAAATGGCAAATGTTTTTTTTTCTTCCTATGGGTTGTATTTCGTTGTTGACATAATTAGTTTCGAACTTTTTCTAACAGAAATATTTGATGAATCCAATTATTAGAATCAACAATTAAAAATTAACAATCTTAATTTCTACTTTATTTCTAGTTTGTTTTGACTGTAAATTACTCGTTTTCTACATTATATCTGGTTAGTTTATTTATTATTTTGAACCTTTAATCGCTAGTTTTAGTTATTATTTTGATAATGTGTTCTTATTTTCTGCGGTTATCTACGCTTAGTCGATTTATTTCAAATAATAATTTAATTAACTTTTACTATTTGAATAAGTTTACACATTCCAACTTTTTTTAAACGTGTTTACATCAAATACCTTATTAATTAAGGGGAGCATAATATACAAATGTTTAACATTTCATTTTGCTCTGAGGTTAATGCTTTTTATGAACAATGGGAGACATCAAACAATGTTTAAATATAAGAGAGTTCTTAAATTCATAAAATAAATTCAATCGAAAGGAAGTACAGTTGATAAATAAGCTGAAATGATTATTTACAGCGAAAAACTTGCATTGTTCACCAAATGTGGCAAACATAAACTAGTCGCTTGGTAACTGGCCACGTGACATTGAAGAGGTGGGCGTATCCTTCTAATGCGGATAGTAATTGGCCTCATGCAAACTTATTTTAAGTTTCCCTCTTAAGTTGTGATGTAGATTTCCACTATAAACATTCCTGCATATCTTGCCCTTTTGAATTATATGATTTCCACGATCACTACTTAAATCGCCAAACCATGGAATTTAGTATTGAATACAAATTCAGTAAAGAAGAACTTCTGCACGATGAAAGAAGACGTCCTTTTTGGAATATTAATTTAAATGCTGAATGGAATTTGAGATGTTTTTGTGTTTGCGTAAGACCTCGAATCCCTTACTCCTTGGAAATTCACAGGAAGTCCAAGTGTGGAGAAGTATTTGTCTCGGGAATGCTTCAAATTAGTGAATCTGGAAGAAGCAAGAAAGGTCAAAGAAGAAAATTCAGCAAATTGCTTCGTAGCGGACATTCTTGCACTCGTTTGAACTTCCTATCTTTAAGCAATTGTAAGAAATCTTCAGAACTGTGTTTAATAACTGGACAAATAAGTATTAAAGAATGTCCTGGAAGACTGATATTTGATTTCCATGGAAATACTGAGCGATTGAAAAATATTCTCTTGCCAAGTTAGCCGCACATTTTCCGTAGTTGCTGGCTTTGTGCAACTTAATAGCCGCCTGTGCTAAGCTGATATGTGGATTAGTTTCTGTCCATTGCATGCTTTGAGCCTAGTCATCAGCTCAGTAATTATCATGTTAAGCATGTTGTAAAAGCAGTGGTTAGCTCAATACTTGAGAGGTGGTTTTCTACGGGTTTTAAAGACTACATAAAAACGTATAATTAGCTGAAAGAGTAAATTCATGACTTAAAAAAGAGTTGTAGTAAAGTGATCGGAAAATATCTTTTATTCTTAGGGAAAAGTTTTGTAAAATTGTAAAAAAAATATATTACATTAAATTTTAGATGAAAACTTTATTGTTGCTTTGACTTGTATTATATTACTCTAAATTATTCTTGTATTATATTTATTTGATTAGATTTGGATGTCATAAATTATTTTAATAAGCATTTGTTCATTTTCTTCTGGTTGGAAAAATTGTTTCATCGGGTTCTTAAAAAGCAAATTTTATTGCACAATAGGACTCTACATATTTAAAATATTGTGAAACAATCGAGCCATTTTTGTTCATAAAGTGTTATGAAATTTATGTAGCTAACGAATTATATATAAGAAATTTTGTAATTTTTATTTTCAAAAGCTATGCATAAGTATCATTACGTCTTAGTTATATGCTAATATTAAAGAATCAAATGACTTTTTTTTATATATATTTTGTAATTTGACAAAATCAAAAAGAAAAATCATTGCAGAAATCTCCACTCGATTCATTCGACATCGCTTTTTCAGTATATAGTTCCGAAGTTATTTTCAATCGCTATTTGTATGCAATGATGTAAAAACGTCTTTTGCCTTATTAACCTTTGCCTTATTGCCTTATCGCAATAATTGTAAAGCATAGAAAAATTCAGTTTAACCAATCGAAGGCATTTAATTACTGAGCTTATATATTCTTTGTTTAAACTCAAAAAAAGAAAAATATTAGTAAGATATTAATTGTCAATCCATCTTCTAGACAAATAATGTTCACATTTATTCAATCGCACAGCTCGCCAAGAAATCGTATTAAAATTTTCTTGGTAAAATGTTTTGGAATATAGTTGCAGCTAAATAAAGAATTATGCGAATTCTGAATATGTAATTTTATAATGTAGCTGAATGCTTTATGTTATAAAAGAGAACGGATTGACCGCTAGGGCTCTAGATAACTCAAATTCATTGCGTACCGAAAGCAGATGATTGAAAATATTTTTGATGCAATGATTTTTCGTATTCATTTCGATAGTATAGATTAAACCTGAACGAAGACCAGAAGGTATTACGCCAGTTTGGAGTCAAAAGATGCAAATCGTGGTAATCAGAAAGTTTTAATTGTGAGATTCTGCTCAAGTTGCCAAATTTTTTTCAGTTTCAATGCCGGACTCTTTGAAACAGATGCGAGAAAATGCAAGGCAATAAGTATGGATATGGAAATTATTTGGATTCCTTATTTTTATTATTTGTGTAAATTGCATTATTTCTGATTTAAACAAATCTTTATAATATTATAAAAAGTTCAGTGCTACAACTCGCATTTGGATCAGTGACGCAAACAGGCACAGTATGATTTTTTTCGTCCCTAATTATCACCAGTGGCTTTGCAAGCAGAAATGCGGCCTGGCACACATTTTTTCCTTTTATTTCACTTTTTAAAATATTATACTAACACTTTGGCTCCTTGGCACCCTCTAAACCCGGCTTCTTGGGCATTTACCCTCCCTCCCCCTTGTCCACTGGTTTCTAAGCCATTGAATTGAATCATTTATCTAATTAGACTATCCTTTCTTTGCTATCTCAGATAGGTGACAGCGAAGAAAAGTCGATTTTTTAGCGGGATTATGATGTTTTTTATTTAGTATTCTTGTATTCGAACAGGTTTCTTTATAAAACCGTTATAATTTTGTATCAAAGTCTGTTTTGGGGAAGTTACTCATTTTTATATTAGCATTTGCATACATTTTAATACTACGTTATATCTTTAGATGTTATTTTCTCAAATTCTAATGCACGATAGATTTTCCTACAAAAAAAACTTCACGAATTAAAATCTAATGCATATTTTTTTGTTCAAATTTAGTATGATAATTTATCAATGTATTGTACAATTGCTGAATTAAAGAGTAAGTAATCTATTCATTTATATTTTATAGTCCTTTTAATGCTTTACAATTGTGAAAAAATGGAGAATTTCGTGTTATCAGTCGAACCCCAATATTTAAAGAATGGATAGAAACACAGCTTATTTTTTCAGTTCAGGAATTAGATAATATATTTCTTTAACTATCAGCAAACTTTTAAGCAAATCATTTAATAAATGTCTAAACTAGGAGATTTTTGCTTTATACTTCTTTTTAGCCAATATATATATATATTTCAATTTTTACAACACTTTTGTTACTCAACTTGTATACAGGGTGTTCATTAATTATTGTCGGGGTTTCCGTACCTCATAACTTTCGAATAAAAAATATTACGCAAAAACCGATTAAGTATTCGTAAATTACAACTCAAAGAATTTTATTAATGATATTAAAGTGTAAAGCTTGCACAATTTGCACTTTGTAGGCATTCAGCTGAAGGCGATTATGTATTCGTAAATTCGCTGAACAAATTTTGACTCGAATTGAGGATGATGAAAATTACCTTCGGAAATGGTTCTTCAGTGACAAATCCACTTTTCATGTGTCAGAAAAAGTGAATAAACATAACTGTAGAATATGGGGCTCGGAGAAACCGCACGATTATCAAAAGTCAAAATTTGTTCAGCGAATTTACGAATACATAATCGCCTTCAGCTGAATGCCTACAAAGTGCAAATTGAGCAAGCTTTACACTTTAATATCATTAATAAAATTCTTTGAGTTGTAATTTACGAATACTTAATCGGTTTTTGCGTAATATTTTTTATTCGAAAGTTATGAGGTACGGAAACCCCGACAATAATTAATGAACACCCTATATTTTGGTTTCAAAGATATTTTTTTCAATATTTTTAATACAAATATTAAAAAATGCAGCTATTTTCAAAAGTTTTTCAAACAAATTCATCCCGAACGAGGTCACATACCTTAAGTAAAATAGAGAAGTCTAATTCGATAGATGATTTGATTAAAGAGAGTAAGCACGAGTCACAGTTAGTTAATTACACGATTTAAACTCGAACAAATCTGTCCTATACTATACCTTATTGTCCGTACTCTTAAAATTATCTGTCAGAAATAAAGGCCAATCACGATCCACAATCATAAAAGGCTTGAAAATAAAATAAAAATATAATCGCATCTCTTTAACGAAAAATGTTCGAAATTATTTTCTAGCGAGAGTCAAGTTTGGATTAAGTGTTTAGCAGTTTAACTTTGACCGCTGCACTTAGTGATTACATTAGCAGCCATCTTGTTTTGGCAATTGTGTGTCCTTTTACGATGGAAGTATCCAGCTTGTTAATTTCAACCAGGAACGTTAGTCTACTTAAAATTAATTGAAGATTCGAATCTTGCATTGATATGATATCTGTATGAGCTACGCGATCGAATGTTTGCTAGCTGAACGCAGATGAGGCCCATGGTAATTCTGTGAAATTATCAATACTCTTTTGAGTTGAAGAAGTATGAGAGTTTGAAAGTAGAATACCCACATATGTAAGTTTATATTATCATATATTTAGGATTAAAAGTTCATTTCCTTCTTTAAGCAATGCTCTTATACGCTATATGACTCAATAACAAGTTACTGTATGGAGACGTCATATAACGCTTTTTTATAATCTAGTGTTGTTGATCGGAAACGCCGTATGACATCTTTTGATAACCGAACATTATTGACAGGAAATTGTAAGTTAAATTGTTACTTAATATTATAAATATATTATTGTGATTAAATGTAATTTGAATTGTGAAATTTTCTGTTTGTAAATGTAAATTATTTAAGTGAATTGAAATTGACTTAATTTTTATTAACCTGCATTATTCGTTGCGCAAATTTTATTGATCGGCATTGTAATTAAAAGAAAAGATTCGTTGAGAATTTTTAGTGGATGAAAACTGACCATTAAATTTTCTGTCGTTAATTTGTCCATATAAGCAATATCTATTCTAATGACCCAGAAAATAATTTTTAGAACATAATACTGATTCAGACTATATGAATATCAAACGAATTAAGCAACAGAAAACTTTCCAATTAAGTGGCTCTGAAAGTAAAGAAAGAAGAAGATTAGGATACTGGAGAAAATTAGTTTCTCGCAGAAGTCTGAATTGAGATGAGAGCAACAATTTACGAAATTCAGAAAACTTTACAAAATTGTTTTACTAAAATTTATTTTACAATATATATATATATATATATATATATATATATATATATATATATAAATAAATGAATGAATGCAATGACTCGTAAAGTGTTAGTGAAACAGCATAATTAATTTTTTAAACGACTTTTTCAACTTTCTTTTCAAATGAACATGTTTATCAACAAAATCGGAAGTCATATAAAAATTAAAAATGGACTAACATTTTTTTAATGAGTCAGTTTCTGTGATTAAAAATAGATTGATGGCTTGTGCATAAGTTTGAAATGATCACATAACGTAATAAGAAAATTGTTTGCATTTAATGAACTCAAATTTGGGTCATATGAAGAATGGTCCACTTATTTCGCTTTGTATTCGGTGCTTTTAACGGAATTTATAAGCACGCAACTGTGATATCCAAGCCGATTTCGAACCACTTGAGGAGAGTTTAGTTTATACTAGCCACCTTTGGCGACCAGACGGTTCTCCAGTATTACCGCTCGCTACAATTTTCAATTCAATATTTTAAGTAACTGGTCTCCTAATAGATTCTCAAACAAAACATTTTTAATCTTCAAATTTTGATAGTCATACCAAACTTATACTGTTGTTTAGATCGTTTCGTTCAATTTACTGTATATATTTTCCTAATGTGTTGTCATTTCCAATAAAACTTCAACTTTAATTTTAATTGGAAATGCTAAAATTGCAATTAGTATAAAGATATTTTTTAATGAAACCAAGCTTTTTATTTTATTTATGTTTTATTGTTATTTATTTATTAATATTATTATTATTGAATATGAGTATTGCAAACAGAATCGCTCGGTATTTAAGTCTTATGTGAACTACAAAATATTTTTCATAATTTATGTAATATCTCAAACAATAATTCAACAAAAATTTCTCAGATTCAGCATAAATTTCAGTTTTTAGTTTTGCTTTCAAAAGGATTGAAATGAAATCAATAAAAATATTTTGTTTCGGCCTATAAATATATTTCAAAAATTATGAAGTTTAAATTTAATGCAGTAAGGTATCAGATTCTGAAAAATATTCTGGACACACAAAATTTTAAATAAATGAATGAATGTTTCTATTTTCCACGATCAACTAAGACTTATTTATGAAGTTTTGAATGTTAAAAATTTAGAAAAATTCAACATTTTCATAATCTTAGACCAATTAATCTTGAGAAACCTGCGCGCCGATTGGCGTATTTTCTTTGAAACGATCGATGGAAAATCTAAAATTATCCTTTTTTTATTGAATAGTGATATTCAAATTTTTATAAATCAGTCAGTTTAAGTGATTCATTTAGTTGATTGGAAATGAACTCTTTTTATTTAAAATATTAGTGTTTCAATAACATTTTGTTATTCGTGATTTCCACAGCAGAAGCTTTATGTAAAATCAAAAATTCGTTATTTATTAGAGCATTTATTGAATCAAGTTACATAAAATATAACCATTTTTCATTTAGACCATTTTAGCAGATCTGTGTCTTACTAAAGGTTTACAAATTAGCTGTGTGGTTCTAATTTGAATGGATATCCTGTTCATATTAAACAAAAGCCTTAAAATAAAACTGATTTGTTGGATTAATAATATAGAAAGTGTAAGAGATCATAAAATAATTTTTCTTGAATGTATTTTTTAAAAAAAAAATATTTCATATTTGTTTCATTTCCTACAGATACGTGCCAAAAATTATATTTTTGCAGATTTCATTTCCAAAAAGATTTAATTTATTTTTAGTTGGAGCTTTAATCAATGTGATGGTACCACTTTGAAAAAAGCTAATTTTTTACCATGAATGCGAAACGTGCTCGTGCAGCTTAAATTTTATTTTTATTTTGTACGAAAAAAATCGTTGAAAAATATAGTTAAAACATTTATTTAAAAATTCATTAAAAATACAAATTTAATTTTAAGGTTAAAGCATTGGTGTCATTTAAAAGATAAATTTTTGATCTTTAACTTCATGTAAAAATCTTTTTTGTATGGTAATATTTTCGGAAGTTATAGCAGAAATACGCCAAAATTTCGCTTAATTTTTAAATAAATAAAATTTTAATTAAAAATTCGAAAAAATATCCCCCAGGTGCACATTCCCGGCCTCCAAGGTATACACGTGCCAAATTTGGTAGCTGTAGGTTGAATGGTCTGGCCTGTAGAGCGCCAACACACACATACACATTGAGCTTTATTATAAGTATATAGATTTTAGATCTCAGTACGTGCTCAGTTTTTATTATTCTAAATGAGAGTGAAAGTTACTACAACTTCATTTGACCATTACACTTCTTTCTTCGGTTTGGTCGAGAAAGGTTCAGCTCCATAAAAAAAGATGCGAATGCGCGCCAAATTTTGGCGTGTTCTCGCATCTTGCCTTCTCGAATTGATTGCTTCTTGCCTTGCAAGACGATTTTGAGATTCGCGCCAAGCAGTGGGAGTCATTGTATAATTGTCCGGGCATGTATTGTTATTGTTACTGCAACCCGAATAAGAATAAATCGGTACTTAACTGTTATATTTAAATTTTAATTATTTTAATGTATTTACATATCTTAATATCAAACATTCTGCAATTCGATATACAAATCAAACATGCATATCAGATATTTAAAGTTATGTTAACATCCTATTCAGAAGTCCTATCAGGGTTATTTAGTGATGAACATCGCAATTTTGAATCATGTTCAGATGAAGAGGATGGCATGTGATCCAGCATTTTTGCTCCTCTTGAAAATTGTATGCAGAAAGTTTAACATTAAGTATTATATTAAAGTGCTGCAATAATCTGTCAAACCAAATTAAAATCTAATTTTTGCATTGTATTTTTGTATTTATTGCCCATAATATTATTTAGAAGTAAAAAGAATGATTGTAAAATTTCGCTTGCTATATTATTTATATTTTGATGATGACAATGACTATCTATTGAGTCTTATAAATATATTATATTTCTGAAAGGAGAAAATAAAATATATGCCAGTTAATATATTTTTGATTTTACAAAGATTTAATATCTTTAATTAAAACAGACAAGTTATTATGGACATGCATTTATTTTGAAGAACTTTTATACAAACATTTCTATATACCATAGACAATTTAAAAAATTGGAAATGATTTTTAAAATGAATAAATATTTCCATGTTTTTGTTGTCCTTTCAGTGCTTCAGTTTATAATGGAGGAGGAACTCGAGGTGAATAATAGTCATTACCTAAAACAGGAAAGAAAAAATGGATTAGGCGATTAATTCATAAAAATCACTACGAAATAAAAATCAATTTTTTGTTTTACATAGCAAATATGCTAAACGTCTAACGAATGCATAGTCTGTCCAAAAAGAAGCTATACTTTTATAAATTGATAAGAATATCTTTTAATGAGACTTATTTTCTTAAAAATATTCTCACCATCCATTTATTTACCTCTTCAAACGTTTATCCACTATCGGGGACAATGCATAAGCACTCTTTCTAAAATTTCTTAGCACTTTTTCATTGTTTCAAATAGTTGCAGATTTGTTTCAAATTTTGAACTGTATCTGCTAAAAGATTGGTTTTTGCTCTGTTTATTTGTATACATGATAACTCAAAAAACAGACTGAGCTAAAACCTGTTTGTCATCCATTTGCATAAGAATATGTGAAAAATCATCGGCTGGATGGATGAAATACGGTATACTGCTCTATCAAAAGCTCTGCAGATTTGTTCCAAATTTTAAATTGAATCCACTAAAAGATTAGTTTTAGATCTGTCTATTTGTGCATATGTGATAACGTAAAAAACATGCCGAGTTAAATGAATGTCATTTGGAATTAAAATTATAAATCTACATGTAATTTCGGACCTAATCTGTCAAGGCAGTATGTATTGTTCTAAAATATATTCTCGAGTTTCTTCCTTATAATGAAGAGCATAAAACACTCTTTATTATTCTTGGACACGAAAAAATCGAGGGAATAAAAATTTTGCTGACAAAACTTTAACCTTTTTTGACAAAATAAGGCTTTATGATACATTTCTTCTTTTTATGCCAAGTGGTACTCATTGAATCCAACATATAGGCACTTTCAATCAAAATTTGAAATCGCCATTAATATAAGAAATTCAAGCCATAATTTTATTAAAATTAGAACATCTTACCACCATTATTTGCCACTGCGTAGGATCTGACCTGTTGGCCAGCCTGTACAGGGAGGGCTACCACTGCGTCGTTTTTGGTGGGATCGTAAGTATGATTGCAGGTCACTTTCCCATCTTGCTCCCTCCAGCACAAGACCGAAATCGAAAAACCGCAGCAATAGGTCATCAAGGCCAAAGCGAGCACACATAGCAAGATAGTCTTCATATCTGAAATGAAAATTAAGAAATAAAGAACTTAAAAAATACATCATTAATATTTTGATGAAGAATTGAAAGGTTTTGATGAAAGGTGCTCCAAATATAAGGGAATATATTTATGTGATATCACAATAGACATAACTACACCTTTCATCCAATTTCATAGTGCACATAATCATCTCGTAAGTACTGTGAAGTCATAATCATATTAGAGACATAATTGCTCATATCATCTAAATATAAGTTATCTTAAGCTACTCTGTAACAAGATTTTTTTTTTTTTTTTTACTTTCTACAAGAAGTGCTATAGATTTTAAAATTAATTGAATAGGCTCCAGTATTTGTAAATTCTGCCATGACAGCTATTGCATTTTGAAGGTATTCGCTTGCATATAAAGCATTTGCTGGATGAATATATGATAAATTATATTGAAATGAATGTCAAAAGTTGTTTTTTATAATTCCGGTATTTTAGCCCTTCGTTGCCACTTCTGGTTTTTGCATTTTTAACTCTAAACCCCCCCCTCTCTCCCATCGATATTTCCACTATGAATAACAATAAATATAATTATCGAGCAATAAATATTATGGTAATTTCATTTCCGATTTCAACTTTGAAAATTTTTGGCATGGTTTGTTCCCTCGCTTAGACGCTTTTGTTTTAAATACTTTAGTTTTAAATACTTTAAATACTATCAGTGCTAACGGAGAAACGATGATATAAAAAAGATTGCCCTGAGAGATTATCCCTTATGAATGTATCGTGAATACAAGTCATGAAATGATATAAAAGGAGGCCAGGAATACAAAACCATGCAATAGGAATGTAAGAACACGAGGTTTCAAATGCAAGGTTTGACTACTATAGGTCGGTGTAATGGTGAAGAAGCAAAAAGAACAAGACATCATTTGTCAAAGGGTACCATACTATGGCGAATATCCACCAGTAATTGAAACTATCTAGTGGAAGGATTGAGTCCATTCTTTGGGGATGAATCCCCGAGGTCTTACAATTAATTTCATAGGCACATAGATTTTTCCCACTCCTCCTGGATTGAAAAATTAATAAACGCAGTTATTATTAAACATTTAAATTGTATCAAAAGAAATGTTGTAAATACTGAGTTATTCACTTACTCCTTCTAAATTACAAGATTCTCTAATATTAATTAACAGAATCATAAGGGACAATTAAATATTTAAAAATAGAAGTGCTTTAATAATTAATCAGTGATGAGTTCTATGTTCTAAGAGTCTTTTTAACATTCGCGCGGCTCTCAGTACTATTTTATGTGCAAGCAGAGATAATCCAAAATATCTAACTCAAAGAGTAGATAATTAGTATATTTTCTAAACAAATTTGGATGACTCATTACACCCTTCCCCTTCTCGTGGTGTTCGAACTAAAGACAGTGTCGGTTTTAGAAAGACAGAGAGTAAGGAAATTTTTATTTTGGGTTGTTTGAGGGGTCGGTTGTCTTTCCGAAGGGCACTATCCCTCACAGCAATATCTTCGAAGGACTAGGAATTATTTTCTACTTGGATGTTATTCAGCTTGTCAATCAAACCTTTTAAGCCACTTCCTTCGATGATTTGGTCAACGTCTTAGACCCCCCCCCCCCATCACTAGAGAAGCGCTTTTTTCGACATCTGTACATCCTCTGTACATGGGACTCTTAACAGTGTCCTGTAAGTTTTCCCGTCGAACAATGTGTACCGAACTTATCATCAAGTATGGGTCGAGCAAGCATTCTCCCACAATACGCAGTTCAGACTTTGATATTGAGGTTTTATTACGTATCATGTTGTCTTACTTCTTGGTTTTTTAAAGCTCTGCAAGTGTTATTTAGGAAATATGAATGTATCGTCTTTTGATACGTGATTTCACAGATGGGAGGACTACATCATCCTTTGAAATGTAGTTCAGATATAAAAAAAAAGTCAAAATGGCAATTTAGCCTGCTTTTCAGTTTATTGCTACACGATTACAGGGATCGTTCGTACCCTTTGCCCCTACTTCCGGTTCTAATATTATTTGTAGCATATTCCAAAATATCGATCTTAATTTTTTTCACTTTGTAAAAGTCAGAATAAAACGATCTTCATTCTAATGGAAGCTTGACGACTACAATTCGTTTATTTTTGGGAGACCTCAAATTTATTGCGCCTTGATTCATCTGTTCTAAATATAGAACAGATATATAAATATTTACCATATAAAAAAATTTAAAATCATTTGTTTTGACTGATTAACATGGTTTATCTCTTCGGTTATCGCTGTGCATTTGAATGTATGTATCGTAATGTATGTAACAACGTATCATAAGAATTAATAATCTGTACCATAAATACCTTGTAATAGCTGCCAATTCGTATTTATTTGATGCATATCACATAGTCCATTGAAATTTAATTTTTTGGATCCTCCAATGGATCATGCAAGATGAAAAAGAATTGAATAACGTATGGCAAAATGCAGTTTGTTGTTGTTGTTGAGCAATTACCCTTTCATGTAATTTTGATTTTATATGAAATAAAATCCGTGTAAGAAACTCAAGATTTAGTCCTAATTCTCTTACACAGCTAGTTATTATTAGAAATTGTCTTCTTCAAAAGTATTGATTCATTATTTTTTTTTGACTATTTACCAAACTCGACTATTTTGCTTCCCAGCGCGAATAGTGTCATCATAAGAAAGACCGTTTTACAATAATCTGTATTGGATGCTGTCGGATGCCGACCCAGTAATCTCAGAGCTTGGTGACAAATTTGGCGACAAAATGGAAAATGCTCGAAATTTTGAGAAATTGTCGATCCGTCCATTATTACACGCATATTTTAGTTTTTCCTTGATTTATACACTAAACACTAATTGTATTCCAAATTTGAAGCTTCTATGTCTGCTAGAAGTGCCTTAGAGTTTTGATGATCGGTCAGTCAGTCAGTGACAAAATTCACAAACTTTGACTAGTTATAATTCTTAAACTACTGGTTCAAATTTAATGAAATTTGAAATATACCGTGTTTATATAATGCCTGCTTGGTTACTGAAAATTCAGTCTTCTAGTTTTATCCAGAACGAAGTTATAGAACAGATGTGACCTTTTTCGATAATGTAATACTATACTGACTATGCAAAGCTTATTTATTACATTCACAAGGCTTATTTATTACATTTTGAATATATAAAGAAGCTTCTTGATTCACTGTATGAATACAAAGGGACAAAAAAATTTCCATTACAGTCAATGGCAGAAAACAAAAAGGAAAATGCTATTTTATATTTTTAAAAAATAAGCTACTTAACTGACGAAACACTGAATGCGTAAATAATAGTTTATTCTTCAAAACTACAATCGAAACAAAAACTAGCCAACAGTATTTATTTATTACTTGAATAATTCTAGCTCTTTCTGAGGATACATTCCTCTAAAAGCGTGGATCAAACATTCAAGGAAAATGTTTTTTAGGTGATTTTACAATTGCATTATAGTTGCAAAAGTGCTGGTGGAGGAACTAAAGAGTAATGAAAAAGGTGAAAAAAGAAGTAAGATATTTTAATTCATTCAACATTCCTGACACATCAACTTCTCTAAATGCTACTTCCTAATATTAAAATTCAATTCTTCAGTGTATCAAAAGAGTTCGGAATAATGACTGTTATGCTAGTTATTTGAAAGATAAAGTCTAGTACCTGGTAGACCAAGCTTTTCTCGGTAATTTTTGTTGTTTTGTTTTGTAAAATAGTAAATAAAATTCTATCATACGGCTCGTTTAAAGTCATAAGCGAAATCTAATTGAATTGCAAACTCGGGATCGAACATGAGAAAATGAATCAGATTCCAAAGCCCTAACCACTACTCTATTTCTGATAGGCTGTTGTAGGTCATGTATAGTCACATGTCAATATTTAGTTATAAAAATAATATTTGTGTAAAATCGCATTCTTTCAGGAAAGGCGCCTATATAGATAAAAGTTTATATATATATATATATATATCAGAATTGCTCGTTTAAAGTTATAAGATAATTGAGGCAAACAATTTATAATAAAGGCAAGATAATTTAAAATCTCAGTGAAACAAAAAAAAAAGAAAAGAAAAGCATTGCAATGTATCTGCAATCCTAAAGTCGACTGAGTTTAGAAGCTACATTCTTTAGCTAAATATGAAAGACTCTGAACTAAAACGGAAAATTAAAATTAAAAGTTACTTGAAAGTTATCTGAAAACTTGCTTGACTTCAGTACTTTTTAAAAAAATTTATATAGTTAAACTTTTTTTTTTGGCTAATTCGGGACTTTTTTCCAATTCTACGGAAATTCCGATTTTTTGTTTTCTTCTTCTGATTCTTTGAACTTCCTACAAATATATAGTTAAAATAGCATTTATAACTAGATGACATTTTATTATTATTATTATATTGATAAATTCGTTTATATTATTGGAAAACTTCATTTCGAATATATTTCTTCAGTAGTCAGTAAAAAAAGATCAAGTCAATCGATTCGCTTGAGGATACTATAAGCTATTCAATCAAAAACACTTCATTCACCAAATGTTTTAAAAAATGTCAAAATGTGAATTATATATTTGAAATACCCATCATAGAATTGTTGTATTCAAAATTATCCAAATCACTTGTTGAGTAACATAATTATTTATTGAAATTATTTAAAATTATAAAAGAATTCGATTTTAATTATTAGTACTTTATTAAAGCTACATAACATTGAATATTAATTATGCATTATATATTAAAATTTTTCCTAATTATATCCAATATATTTTCTATAGTCTTGAATCTAAAAACCGCCATTTTTTGTATCGTATTCATATTTAAATCCGTTTTTTTTAATTCGAATCTTTGAACAATCAAATTTTTATTGTGATTCCTCCAGCTTCGAATAAACCAAATTGCATTATAATTTATTTAACTCATTTTTGTTAAAACTTTTATTAGAATATTTTTTTTACTAATTGCCTATTAGTAACCAGCTAATTCGGCAATTTTAGTGACTCTGAAACTTTTCATTTACGTATTTTGTCGTAACTTATTCGTTCCTTCAGCAAAGAGCATTTAAACAAATTTTGATTGACGTGCTGTTTTAGAAGGCTTACACCTATTCTTTTTATTAAAGCATACCCTTCCCTAATTCGCTGTCATCTCATCCGACATTCAGCTTCGATTTGAAGCTTACTAAATCAAATTTTAAATTATCTAATAAATTTCTTATTAAGTAAAGTAACGAAATCATCAAGTACCGAAGTTTTTTTTATATTCTATCGAAAATGTTTAATAACTTACAGAGTAAATTAATTTTTGTCAACTGATTCGATAAAATAATTAAATAGAAAAATAAAACTTCAGGCAAAAAAGAGCGATGGTATGTTTTTATATATTCAGTCATATTATTAGAAAAAGTAATTATTGTTGAAAGTAGATAAATTAAACAAGTTTCAGTTTTTTGTAAAATACGCAAGTACTTGCAATTCAACTCATATTTAGAGAACCCAAACCTCCTAATCTCACAATGCAGTTAACATTGCCAATGCCAACTATTGCCCTTTCATTAATTGCTTTTTTTACTTCTCTTATATCTAGTATAGAGAAAGCATTGTAATCGTGAAAAAATTCAAACTCGAGATTTTGATGAATCTTCCCCGTTTTAGACCCCCCCCCCTGAGTTCGGAAACACATTTCTGGAAAATGTCCGTTTGTGACAACGATTTGAGCTAGATGGTTGAAATTTAGTATACGGTCTATACACCGAATTTCCAGATTTATATCAAATTTTGAATAAAATATGCTCTGAGGAAGTCTGTCTGTACGGCTATTTGAATGTAATTTAACACGATAGTTACAAGACAAGGAGAGCTAGATAGATAAGATTCGGTGCATACATGTAGCATCTATAGTTTAGACATCTTTCAAAGTTTGAGCTAAAACAAACAAAGGGTTAATTGTCTGCCGGTTTGTACTTTCAGAAATATGTGAACGAATTAATTAAAAAAAAACACAATGGCTTAAATATATCAGGTTAGGTAGGAATTTCTTTACTTTCAATTGTAGTTTTGTGTCAAATCTTTGTTTCAGTCGATTAAGGAAAAATCTACCTAAAGCAAAATTCGATTTTCGGATACTATTAACACATGCTAGGGATTTAACGCCAAATAACTCCCCAAGACACGATAGATTCAGTAAAAACTCTAAATTCACGCCAAAAGTTAATATTTTGTAACTATTATACGCCAGGAATTCCCTGGTATGACAAGTTTATTGGAAAGTAACGAGAAAACTTTGGGAAGACTACTCTCTCTGGTTTTTTTGCGAAATAATGTCAATATTATTTATTTAAAATGGGAAGTATAAATATATCTGAAATAAATTATGTAATATCGTATGCTTGAAATGCAAAATCAGGCTTCAATCAAGAAAAGTTATGTATTTTTAAGATTTTTCTAAATAATAATTATGTTATAATATATAATTAAAATATAAATGTCTCTAAAATTAAAAAGCACTAAATTTATACAAAATTTCAACTTACTTTCGATCAGAAGGAAATATAGCACGTCGCAAATATGAAAATCGTACAGTGAGGTGGATTTTATTCTCTAGCTTTTATATACTAGCTTATATAATATACATCAGACCACGGTCCCTAATTGTTTTATAAAAAAATTCGCAAAACTTTTTTTTGCAACGAAGTAACAGAACAAGTCATTGTCACGTTCTTTTGAGTGTCAAATATGTTAATAGGAAGAAGATGTACCTTTTGTCCAGAAACCTTGCAAAGTTTCTTAACATTATTTATAGACCTATGGAAAAATATTTTGGCAACCTTCATTGGCTAATACATCTTCAAATCTAATGGATTCCTCGATTTTCTGTCAGAATAATCACGTTTTGGAGAATCTGAATGTCTTTCTGTATTTCTTTTTGTTCCCTTTCTTGGAATGTTGTGTTGACAGGATCATAAGAGGACAAGCTGATTCGGTAACCTTTGAATATGCCAAATCAGAATTATGGTAATACACGATATATTCTTTTTGTATTACGTAGTAATAAAAAAATAGCTTTTGTTTCAAACTGTTCATCATAAAAAAATGGTAATTATTATTGAGAAAAGTGCACATCTAGGAAAGAAACGCGCATTTCGCCGCATACGAATAGAATTAAATTTTTTTTTTGTAATATTTTCATGCTTTTGTAGACATGAAAAAATTCTGGTACTTACTATTTTTAAATTTTTAAACAAAAAAATTAAAAAATTCTGATCTATCTAGAGTATTCACTATTCCTCAACAATTAGACACAGACGCAAATTGGTAATTTATTTATTACGTACATAAGTGCTAATTCCAGTTCCACGACACCATAGTATTATTAAAAGCTTAATGTTACTATTCTGTTTCAAATTGCATGTTGTTTTTTTGTAGTAGTATAATTTTACTTTCTAATTCCTCGTGTAACCTGTGTAGAGAATTTGCAGAATCCTTCTTCCTTATCTTTGAAAAATGAGAGAAAATCGCAAAAATTAAATATTTAAGATTAATGAAAATTAAAGATTAATGAAAGCAGTTTGAATTTCATTGAATAACAATATTTATAATTGAAAATCATGCAAACATTGTCAAAAATTTAGAAAAATAGTGTACAGCCATTAAATTAAATATCATTAAAAAAAAGAATTTTTAGGTGATTTAGAAAACAAAATTTGTACAACAAAATTTTCAGGAGCTATCTTGAGAAAGTTATCAAAACCTCCTTTAATTAAAATTTTTAAAAAATCGCTTTAAAATGCACATTTTTACCCTCCAAAATACGGATCAAATTTGGTATCTTACCTATAGAACGCCAACACACACATCCACAATCCATTTTATTATTATTAAAATTAGAGATTGGTAAAAAGTGACATTCGTACATCTCATCGAGAGTCACTGGATTCTAAGAATCTGCACCTCAGATCAAATTTCAATTAATTATGACATGGGATATCTAAAGGGTACTTGTTTCAGAAAAGATGTTATTGCTATGAGGAACTGTGCCCCGTATTTTTGATTTTTGATGATGATATGGGAATACAATTGAGGAAATGCAGAGACAGTTAGAGAGATGCTGAATGAAATTTTAGTGATTCTTTTTTGATATGGTACAACTAAACTAAACTAAAAAAAAAGTTTATCTCCCTTATGTCAAAACAGAAAAAAAAGTGCATATTTCTGCGTTTTTGCTAACAGAAAACATTAAAATATAATTCATTGCTCCAGGAAAAAGTTGACACGTATTTTCTCTAACTGTTGAAACGTTTTCAGCGATACGATCCACAAAACACCTTAAAATATGCAAACAACTTAAAGCTGTCAAATACAGTTCGCTTGTTCAAATCAAAGAAAAGATGTTATCAATTTCCACGATTTACGGAATAATTTTAAAGAAAGTTTTTCGTATTTTAACAAGCTGCAATCTGCGATATTTCAATTTCTTAGAATCTTTTAGAATAAAAGGTTTTTTTTAAAGAGATAAATAATCAAAGAAATGGAATTACAAATTGTAAAATCATCAATACTAAGGCAAAATTTGCAATCAGTCTGACAAACAATGATCATTTTTTTTTAATTCTTGGAAAATATACAATAAATTAAATAGATGTACCGTATTTTTTTGGGGGGGGGGGGATTCGAAGGATGTCTGAACAAAAAAAAAGTCAAATTTAAATTATACAGTGATTATCGCATGGCGTATTCAACCAAATATTCTCGGCATCAATAAAAAGTATTACTAAAGGGTATTTTTATTGATGCATTGATTGATTGATAATTAACTACCTAATGTTACCGGATTTATATGAATTTACTATTTTTTATGAGCTTTTAGATACCAATTTTTAAAATCATACACCAAATTTCATTCACTTAGATGGTAGAGATCATCGAGTTATATATACACAGACCAACACATTGACATTATTCCGTAAATTGCTATTTTGGACTCGGGCATTTTTAAAGCTGCACTAAGGCTTCACTAAAAATTTCGAGGTCGAGTCTTTTTATGGTTGCTAAGCCTTTATTATTTTTAATTCGTGTATTAGAAAACAACAAATCAAAAGAATCGATAACGTTTATTGATTTTATTGAGTTCCGCTTGGGTCTTGGAATTTTTAGTCTTTTTATTGAGAAATAAATAAAATAAAATGAAGTTTAATTTTTTTTTTAATTTAGCTTTTTATCTTTCTTGGATGTAATTTCTGTATCACTAATATTCAATGATTTATTCTATCAAATTTTCAAATTACGAAGCAACAATTTCTTGTATAAAAGTGATTTTTTTTAATATTTAAGGTGTTATTTTCGCTATGGAATCATATATTAATATTCTGTTTGATAAAATAACATTTTATTTATTTTTGGTAACTTGCAAATAGTTGCTTGAATTAGTATGACTCTCCATTAGATTGTTTAAATCACTGTTCGTGTTTACGGTAAATTAAATCCCTATCACGGTAAGTCGCTGATGACATGTGCTAATAATTTTGCTCATTGTTTTCAATTTTTGACACTGACGTATGAGTATATAACGAAATCTGGCCATATTTAGTGGAAAAAGGAATATTTCAATAAAATGGCATCATTACGGTGAATAAAAAACAAAACCAGTTCTTGGGTTGTATTATGAAAAGGTCCCACAGGCTCAGTAACAAATAACGAAGGTTTATTCCAGGCAGAAACTCGAATACATATTAACAAAGCACAACCAAAGCGTATGAAATCCAAAGAATAGCATTTACAGCAAACAGCTGCACACGTGAAGATAATCGGTGTTAAACAACAGCAACAGCGCAAAGAAAGTTAGAGAATTCATTGGAGATTTTGCTCAATTCGATTGATTGTTGACTCCCTCAGCTTTGTCTTTTGGTATTTTATAGTTTCCGTGACAGGACAAAGAAGCTTTTGGAAAGATATTGTATCTTCCTTACTAATCAAGATATCGCCAAAATTCCTATAATATCTGGAACTTTCGCCTTTATCGCCAAAGCCAGGGATCATTGAAAGCCATTCATTTAGCATCCGTTAGAGCTATTTGTAAAATTATCTTCATTTCCAGAGAACTAACCGCACAAGGAAACAATATTAAAAATTAGTAACAGTATTTTCATAACTAACCTTAGAATTACTCGATTTTTTTTTCGACTATGACACTTGTCTCAATGTGATATTAGAGAGTTGCATCCTTATGTTCAGTTTACAATCCGAAATATATCTTAGTTTATTTTAAAAGACACATTGCACTAGAATGAATTTTACCATGATAATATTTATATGCTGGCATATTAATAGTAAATTGCTTTATATATAATTAAAAGTCGTTCAAAACGCTCAATAGGGCAGAATACCTATACTATTATACCTAGAGATACTGAAAGGAAGTACGATCCTTCATTTATAAATGGATGCTTTCTTTTGCAAAGAAGATGAACCTAGTTTTGTGATATCAGATCTAGAATACAGCTATTTTTCATGTCCAAAAATTTAGTTATATTTAAATCTATTAATGCTTATTAGTTAATTTTAACTGCATTTCATTTACAGAATTAATTAAAAACTAATATTAGATTGCGCTCCTATAACTTATTGCAATTTCTTATCATTTTAATGACATCTCGTGAAATCTTTCTACTTTTCAAGTCAGGAAATGCTTGTCTTCATTGATGCAGACCCATCCAAATTTTAACTGATTTATTGACAGATATTTCCCTTTAAAACTGCTACAATAGAAATTAAGTATTAGTTAACTGAGGCTCATCTAAAGCATAGATAGGTTGAAACCATATTTTTACTTAGCTGTTGCCGCGGGTGAGTATCACTGTAATGAAGTGGGTAATGTAGCTTATTATGAGTCAGTATATGATCTAAGTATCTCACCTAAAGCTTCTATTAATCTTCAGATCGCATATAATTACATCAAATATTTAACCATTTGAATTAAATATATCATTTATAAATTCGCGATATTGCTGGTTGCTAAAATAATTCCGAAATTTTATTGATGACATTAGTCTTTGTTAATCTTTATTGAAAATAGTTTGTTTATTTGAAGCAAGCACTTGGGCAGATGTTGTGGAATAAGCATCTCCATACTATTGCGAATTGGAAATTGGAATGTAAGGTGTTGTTCAGATATTTGATCATGGATGGTTCAAACTTAACTAATTCTTCCTTCATTATCATTTATGTCCCTTCAAAATTATGTTTTGAAGCAATTATGTGTGCTTCAAACTACTGTATAAATCTGAAAGAAAAAGAAAGGCAAAACGAATAGAACAGTTGAAAAAACGGTACAAATTAAAATTTTGATATATATCTTCTCCCCGATTAGTTAAAATGGTCTAGCGTATAAATTGAAGGAAGGAAATGCTTACAAGCATATAATCATTGAAAATCATGAAAGCGATTTATAAGCAAACAGAAAAATAAAACTTTTTAGTTTCATAGAAAGTCTAGGAAAATTTCAGTAACAACACTTACACATTTGTAAATTTCGGGAACAAGAATCCAAATTTCATTTAAATGTTTCATCTAATCAAGTCTTTAGGAAGCTGCGTTTAATGATATGCAAAATTAGCTTAACCCTTTTCTGAAGGTCCAATTAGATGCGACATAGAACAAAGATATCATGATACATGGTTACAAAGGATGGATACAAAGATACAGGGTTTTTATGGATTATTTTCATAAATAATTATTCATAGAATTTTTGTAAAAATTCCTATAATAGCAAAAACTCTCACAATAACTTGGGGAATTATAACAAAACTGTGGTAATTTTTGAGCTTTTTAAGCATTTAAAAAAATCCCTACACTCGTACAAGTATAATTCTGCATCTTATTACTTTTTGGAGTGCGAAGAGCTAAATATGATGAGTACAGTCAAAGAGTTTGGTGTCTCTCATGATTTCAAAGATATCGATATCCTTTACAAATAATGCTTGTTTTCGAAAGCATTGTTAAAGTAAAATAAGCCATAAACAATATTAACTGTTAAATATTTTAGCAAAAAAAAAGGCAGCTATAGGATTTTGCTGGCTGTTCGACAACTGCATGGGTGAAGAGGATTTACCTCGAAAAATGCACACTGTTGATCCCTGCCCACCCGTACGTTTACAATACAATGCAAGTGGTGTAATCAGAATTTAGAATATAGAGATTTTACGTTCTATAATGGACCTTCGTCTCTTCATAAATGTCAGTAATAAATTTTGGCATAAAAAATAGGTAAGAGGTGAAATCCAGGCTTAAGAAAGGGAGGTTTTTCATTTTCCTTTCAATAAAGAGCCTTTTTGTTGGAGTCTTTACAATATTTTTCGAAAATTTCATTTCTGCAACTATTCATTTTTATAATTGATATTAGGATGCTCAGTTAAGTAGTTGTAGACTGAAATTCTCGCCCAATAATTGATCGCGTTCTGAGTTACTGAGTAAAATCCACCAACGAAAAAAATAGGCACATTGTAGTATCTCGGCTTGCTTAAATATCTGTTCGAGCACATTTATTTTAATCTGGAAAGTGCGTTCCTATCCAGTCCGGCAATTATACTTCATAGTCAGAAGCTATCCTCTCTCTTCAATTATGAAGATATCACAACTGAAGCAGTGTCCAAATTCTACAAAACGCAATGGTTCTCTCTGTTTGTTGATTCCTCAATATCTCAGCCATTAGAAGTTATAATATCGATTATATGTATTCAAATTATTCACGATCTTATATTTGATGTAGAAAACAGAAAGATCCGTACAACGCCTTATCATGGACGGTCATAGGCGCACATTCATAAAATGGCGCCCAGGGCAATATCAAAAGCAGCGTACTTTCCCCTTTTAAAAACTTACAATTCACATAGTCTTCCCCTTTGAAAATTTATGTCAGGGGGATTAAAACTGAAATGAAATATAATATAGAAACCATTTTTGAAATATGATTTGCAAGCATTAATCTCTTAATGCTATCCAACGAACCGAATTTAGTTGATTCTTGGCCAGCTCATACTCAATAATTCCATTTCCAATTGACTGTTTCGGAGAAGCTTCTGCATTTGAGATTACAAGAATCGATTTTGCTGATCATTTGTTTCTAAAAAGAAAAGAGGCTGGCTGGATTGTTATTTAGACTTTTTATGTATTTTAGACAATCTGCTTGGATGTGTCCACTGCATTATCAACAGAGAATTTTTTATTCTTTCAGAAAATTTTAGCATGTCATGAATGACTAGCTGTAATTTCTTATGACAACAGAACAAATTTCATTAAGTGAATAATGAACTTTTCAAATACAACACAGTAAATAAAATAATCATATTAAAATTTCATCCTTCCATCTGCAGCCTTAAGGAGAGTTTGATTAGGATAGTTAAACGGGTACTTCACAAAATTTATGAACAAATATCTCTCAATTTCGAAGAATTGTACATTTCTTTTAAAGTATTGTCATTGAAAGATCTCTTAATTATATGAGTAATGATAAGTCTGATTTATATTCCTTTGAAAGTATGTTTTTATAATAGTTTAGAGAAGTTTAAATTCCAAATTCTTATATTTTAAATAGTAAATTGCTGAATAAAATATTCGCGTTTCGACAAAGACTAAGGGCACGAAATTCTGCGTCTATAAGGTTGAGAGACGTTGTCTACTGACATCTTAAAGATTAAATTGGCCCTTTGGAAAGGGGATTGAATTGTTTGTCGTCTGATAAACACATTGCACCTATGTTGCACCAAAAATGGAAACTTTGAGAGAGTCAGTTTACTGAAGAGTTGAATCCTCTCCTGAAAGTAATGAATCTGCTGTTTCAGAAAAATACTATAGAAAGTTTAAAACAGATGAATCATCTAATAGTTTTATAGAAGATTGATAAAGGTGAAAAGACGTGTTTTGTGAAATTAAAGATTTTGAACTCTTCTTCATAAGAATTCTTAAAAACAATAAAAAAGAAATAATAACTATAGAAATTTTAAATATGGGATTAATTTAAGCAAAATTTTATATGTTTATCTGACATTTGTTTATGTTTGGATTTTCTCTTTCATATTAATTTGAGTGTCTATGTTTGAATTTCAAGTTTCAGAAACTCAAGTCGGGAAGATGTTGGGAATAATGACAACCTGATGCAAATTTTCTGCACATTTCCGTCAGTCATGAGGGCAGGTGAGATCAAATTCTCCCTCGCGGCACTTGTTATATAGTGCACCAATTATTATGAAACCGAAATGAACATCAATGTTTGAATTTTCTTTTTCATGTTAATTTACGTGTCTATATTTGAACTTAGTTTCAGAAACTCAAGTCGGGAAGATGTTGGGAATAATGACAACCTGATGCAAATTTTCTGCACATTTCCGTCAGTCATGAGGGCAGGTGAGATCAAATCCTCCCTCGTGGCACTTGTTACATAGTGCGCCGATTATTTGAAACCGAAATGAACATCAATGGAGGTGAACTGTTAATAGATCATACAGTATGTATTATAATAATAAAATAGTATGAAAGATTGCTGGATTCATCTGTTTTACTTAATACGAAGAGTTTCACGATAGAGATCCTATCGAAAGTTAAAATCGGTTTTAGCTTTGTATATACATATGAGCTGGAGGTAGAGAATAAAGAAATGGCTGTTTGAAGAGAGATAGTTAATAATATAGTTTTCATCTGAATCGAAATAAAGCAGAAAGTATTAAAATAAAAGTGTTGCTTAAAACTGAGTTACTACGCTGCCAAAGATTTCATAAAATCTAACATATTTTTCCAGCTAATCATTTTTTGACTCAACTACGTCATTTCCATCGTGAAAATTTTCTTCGTTACAAGATGCTTCTTATTTCTTAATTTGTATCGAGATTAAATTCTTGATTAGTATATTGTCTGAAAATTTTGTGGTTTCTTTTTCACTGAGGCAAGAACTACCATCCGGCTTGAAAATGCTGTTTGTTCATCTGCTGGATGAGGTATCGTTTTATGTGGTAGTGATTTCATCATGCATTTCTGTTACTTCATCAACTATCTGCTGCTTGCTGTTCGATTCCAATAACTCACTGACAATACCATAATCAACTTTCAAATGTAATTATTGCGTAAAATTGATAAATTCTATTACAGGACCGACTTAATTGATTTCTGATATTGTTTCCGAAACATTTTTACTTTCTCGTATGCAAAATATTGTAATCTTTAAAAAATTAAAACTCGAGATTTCCACGAATCTCCACGATTTAGACCTCCATAAGCTCCTCTGTCCGACTATGAATTCAAAACACATTGAACTTAATATATGAAATTTGGTATGTGGACTTATGATCAAGTTTGTAGATTTTTTTTGTCACATTTTGAACGAAATTCATTCCCAGTAAGTCTGTCTGTCTGATTGTTTGAGTACAGGTGAACGCGATAGTTACAAAATGCAAAAAATTAGGTAGATAAAATTTGGTACGTATGTTTAACCATTTGAAATACAGACACTAATCAAATTTTATACTAAATCCATCAAATAGGTGTCTTTCTCTGCATATAGATGCAATAACTCTAAAACGCAATGGCTTAAATAAATAAAATTTTGTGACTAGACTTGTAGATTCGTGCCAAATTTTGGTTTCAGTCGGGCGGCGTAAAAAGGCGTCAGAACTGCATATTCGAGCGATACTTACAGTAAAAATGTCAGATTCATGCCAAAGATTTATATTTCGTAATTATTGTTCGCCAATGCCATGCAGAGCATTCGTGGCCTTATCCAAGGTCCAGAATTTTATTTAGCTTGAGGGAGAGAGGATAAAACCATTATTGGCGAGTATACGATAAAATTTTGAGGAGACTGGATTTAATTAAAATTCTTTTCAATACTGTTTAATTTTGATTATGATTATGATTCTGTAAAAGTAAAGTGTGTACTCCATTGCTGTGTAGTATGCCGCAGAAGCGCACAGAGAGGGATAGCAGTTCCGATGTGGTCCTCATCATTTGCAGTTCAAAAATTCAAGAGCTATCACATAATAGTCTCCTTGCGCTGTTTCAAAATGTGATTAAATAAACTCAATGGTGGATATTTAATTAGGCTAATTGGATAGCTCCATTGGCGATTACAACTAGGGTTTAATGTCAAATTTTTATTCTAATAAATTGGAAAAAGGTACATCCTATCATAATAGATCCAGTAAAACTGCTAGATTAACACCATAGAATCTATATTTCGCAACTATTATTCGCAAATATTTTATCCAAGGTACACAGGGGAGGGAGATAAAATTGGAGAGCATGCGAGAAAGTTTTGAGGTGATCACTCCCATTGGATGAAACAGCATGATAAAATATTACCTTTATTTTTTTTCTGAATATTTATATCTTATTCTATTATCGGAAATATTCGAGGGAAGAAGGGTTAATTACAAATGATATATCTTTGAGTCGCGAAAGCTGGCGGCTAACAACTGCATATCGAGATATTACTGTGTCAGATCTGTAGCATTTCAAACAACAAAGAAACAAGACTTATAAATGCCTTTTAAAAATCAGAAATTTATTATTGAAAGAAATACATATAAATTTCAAATGTAGCTACATGCATTAATTTCGTTCAGAGATAAGAGACTGGAAGTTGCGATATGAAATTCAGACCAGAAAGCCATCAATCAATCAATCAATCTTTTCATGAACAGTTTTCTATTTATAAACATCTGGAAAGAAACAATAAAAGTATAAAGTTGCATATTTTATATATCTTAAGCATCATAATACAGTCAGAAGTACAGTAAAGGATATGCTAATTGATTTTGTCCCTAAAGCTAATTAACATGTGCTGATACTAATTTTTTCATTAAAACTAATAAAAATAGATTAATATGTTCATAACACCAGTTCATATTTATAGAAACTTTAAAAACAATGTTTTAAACATAAGTTATTAACGAAAATCAATAAAAACTACAGGAAATAGCAACATAGCACTAAATAGATTGGACATTCACAGCAATTTTAGTTTTACTTGAACGCCAATTCCAATCTTAGTTCAAATTCCAAAAATGTTTTTCTCTTATGTCATTCTTTTGGGTGTAAAGAAAGATAGCAGTGGTAAGGTCTCGGCTTCGAAACCGGAGGATTTCAGGTTCGAGACCTGAATCCACCGAAGAACTGTCGTGTGAGTCTGGCACGTTAAATCTGTCGGGGCCAAACGTCCTCCTGTTGGTGCGACGTAGAAATTTGGAGAGGGGGTGCCAGCTAAGGTGTCGTCCTCGTCATCTGACCACTGTGCAAAATTACGAGGGTCGTCCCAAAATAGTCCTAGTGTTGTTTTAAAACAGGACGTTAATATAACTAAACTTGGTCGTAAAGAAGATTTGCTCAACTTACCATAATCATTGTAGGCACGTCTTCCTCCTGCTTCAGCGAATGTTCTTCCGCTCCCAGCGAAGGAATGCGATTCAGAGCCAGTGGCGCTATACACTTTCTTGCAACTCATTTCTCCGTTTGGCAGAGTGGTACAAGACATTGAGAAGGACTCTGAGTAGCAGGTAGTCATTAGAGCAAGGATGACTGCGCAAATCAACAAGGACCTCATGGCGTGTGGAAACTGGAAAGAGAGGATATATCTCCAGACAATAGCAGTGATTACGTCGAAGGGTTTCCTTTTTTTAACTCTTTCGCTATTGATCCGGCCCATCCGCCTTTTGAATTCTTTACTGGTGGGCCGGTTTCAGTTTCAAACCAAGGGTACAAGATCTAAAATGAGTTATCACTAAGAATATCCTCGCTGTACATTCTGCTCTCCTAGTTTGAAATAGAAATTCGGCCTGATAGTAAAGAATTTGCTCTGCTGGCAGGGACGGGTTAGTAATGAAAGTGTCAAGATGTTGCCAGAGTAGATTGATAATGTCAAGATTTAATTCATCGTTATTTATTTACTTTAAAATTTAATTTTATAGCTGTGATAATGTGCAAACAATAAAAATGTATTTAATATCGTCTCAACGCATATGAATATAAATCTAGTAAATAAAACAATGAAAAATATTGTTGTGAAATATATTTATAATATTTATAATTATTTAATAAAATTAGGGAAAAATATCCTTTAGAAAAGAATTTAGTGCCATTGAAAAATTCTGATTTATTTATTTTGCATTTTAGAGAAAAGTAAAAATAGTTGTTGTGCAATTATATATTTCAAAGAAATAATAGAATTTTAATTAATTTTTAATCAAAAATCAGTTTAAAATTTTGAAAAACCCTTTCTTAATTTAGCATCAATACTTATAATACAAATACATATGACATCTGATAGCTCCTGTATCAGAGTATTTTGAACTATTTTTAGAACATATATGAAAGATACATACGTAGAACGTATATGAATTAACGCTAATGAAACTTTGATACTCTGAGGGTATTGTGCGATTTGTATTATCATCTTTCTTCCATTTCATTATCATTATCTTTTTTTGTGATGTTATCAAGGTTCCATGTTGTATTATCTTTTTTTATTATACCTTATTATTACAAATTATATTTTTAGTTAATGGAAAACTTCGGAATTGAACTGCGAATACGAATTGAGATTCAACAATAATTTGAATGAGTGAAGAAGCTCTTCAGTTTCAAATAATAAGATTACAGTTATGAGTTACTCGAAAAACGAATCAAAAAATAAAATTTATATTTATAGAACTCTTTCTGTTAAGGCAAAAAATGTTTGATATTACAATGAAACAACGACATTTTTAAAAAATCGGTATTTCAGAGCTTAATATCTTCTGTTCATATTATTCTAATTTGAAACTTAAACCCCGTATATGCTAAGCCTGGAATTGCTGTTGTTTCGTACTATGTCAGAACTGACAAAATATTTTTGTTCCACGACTGCATCTTGGACTCAGAAACAGTCATCGTCTTTGTATAGGCACAGAAATTTTGGCGACAAATGTGCGTATGCTTTGGAAAACATATCTAATTTGGGTTTTATCTAGATTTACCTTCTTTGAAAAAACTATAAAAGGGTTATTTTAAAGTGAATTTCATTATTTTCAATCGTGATTACATGCTGAAAACAAAATCAGTATGCCCTTTTCTGAAGGTCAGAAACACCCCTGCATGAAGATATTTTGACACTGTCGGGTTTAACGATCACTTGGTCAAATTTTAAGAAAAAAAATCATCAATATAGTTAGATTTCGAGGTCTCGGTCCTGTGATCCTGAAGTTATGACTCTATTAACAAGTTACCACGTTGTTGAGAACAAACCTATAATGCCCCCCAAAAATAGAAATTTAATTATTTGTTTACGAAATTTTACTGAAATCTTTCCATTCAGTTATCAATTACTTATTCTGAAAGATCCGACAGTGATCCACCATTCTGCTAAGAATAAACAGTGTTTTATTCAGTGCAAATTTCAGGGACCCAGTCTCTTCCTCAATTTCCAAAATCATATAGGCGGCATGTCATTATAAGTGGCACTGAACATTTCAAATCGTCATTTGAAATTTTCAACAATTTGTAAATAAAATAATAATAATAATATTTTTCGAAGACACTGGAAAGAATTGAAATAAAAATTTCTGATTTCCCTGACATAATTTATTTTTTGCAAGAAATCTGTTAGTAACTATTCCATCTTAAAAACCTTTTCGAGCACACGGTTTTTTAAATATTTATCAGAAGCGATGATCAGTTGTCTAATACTTTAAAATATGACAAATTAATTAAACTTAATTGAGTGACATGAAAATTCTGGACTAAATAAATAAATATAATAAGGAAAAGAATATTCATATTTTTATAAAAAAATCCTAGGTCCTTAAATGATGTAAAAAATACGCAAATCATGTTTGAATTCATATTTCAATAAATAAAATGCATTCATTCTTTTAAATAAGAATCGCATAGTGTTTATAAGCATTTAAAGCTGATTTTTCTGTAAATATACGGATTATGTTATATTAGTTAAAGAAAAAGTTTTCAAAACATTCATTTTGAGATATACGGATGTTTCCAAAATTTTTTTTGCGATAAACAGATTTAACTTTTATTTATTACGGTATATTATCTATAAAAATCAAATTAAGAAAACAAGAAAGTGAAAACTGCATCTTTTTTCTGATTTTAAAATAATATAAATCTGTTGTTGTTGTTGTTGTTTCTTATGGCACTTGCCACGGAAAAGCCCGCTGTTCAAAGACAGCCGATTTAAGCCTAAGGGGGAGCGCCTCTTGTTTTTATCGTAGAGCCAACTTGGGCCAAGAGTCATTCGCTTGCACAACCCCTTTTTACAGGAGGGCACATTCACACAACTCACAGATAGGACAGGAAGAACAACCATGCCCAAACCGGGACTCGAACCCGGGACGCTCAGATCAAGGGGAAGATACGAAGTGATGAAAATTTTAGCTTTAACTTGAACAGCTTGCTAGGGAAAAATCTATTTCCAAGAAAATTTCCATTCATCAAGAGATAAACAGGCTTATTAAAAAAAAATATATATATATATTGATTTTGGAAGACAAAGGGGATATTTATTTTTAAAAATTCAATTTTAAATTTGTAAATGTCTTTAAAGATAGTCTAAAAATTATAGTGACTGTCTGTTTTAAAAATAGCAGTTTAATGGGCAAGCTTTCTAAAAACCGCACGAAAAAATATATGAAAATAGAATAATAAATTCTTAGCAATACTATGTTAATAAATGACCAAAAGTCTTTAAAAATTCAAACTTGATATAATTGCTTTTAAAAGGTAAAAATAGTGGTAAATATTATATAAGAACTAGAGAAAAATCAAATGGAATACATTTTCTAAATGCTATATTTTTTACAAAGAAATCGATATCGATATTATGGCGAAAAGCAGATAAATGATTATATTAACGATATAATTTACAAATAAGATTACAAACTTACTTGGTGGCAATTTAGAGTAAGAAGTTTCAACAACAACACTAGTTAAATTTCACTCTGTGAAACAAGACTGAAACTTCAGTCTATTTATACTTAAAGCAATCTAAATCGAATAACTGTATTCGAAAATAAATCCGTAATTCTTTATTGCTTTATTATACACGAAATAGCTGGTACGACTTATTTTATGTAAAGAGTATGTTTTGGTGCTTACGTCAGAGAGACCCGCGTTCCTTTGTTCAAGAGTGTTATCAGAAACACTTGGTATTGTTAAAAAATTTCAAAATACACAATTTCTGTCTCAAGTTCAGCATGAAGATTTGCTATTATATTTGTTTTGCAATTTTGTAGGTGGCAACTGTAGTCTAAGAATTATGAAAATATTTTCGATAAATCATCAGAAATCGCACAACAGTAATTGTATTGATGAAGACTGAGTTTATAGCTCAGCAGAATCCTATCGTATGAATTTTAAATTCTTCCAATATTAATTTCTTATAATTTTATTAAAAAAATTTTGCATTCATGTGCTTAGTATACATTAAGTGACGTTGATCATGAACCTTAACATAAATTGTTTAGAATCTTTCTCAAGATGCTTGGTAAGAACAGAGGTAGCTTGATGTGATTTTTAAAACACTTTTTTAAAATAATCAAAATAATTAATTTCATAGAATTTTTAATATATTTTAAATTAAATACTTAAAATAAAATAGATTACCCCTTTATTTTGATTTTTAATTTAAAAAAATCAAAATGGAGGGATATAGTAATAAAAAAAGTCATTTGCTGTTTATCTGTTTCTTTCATTCTCAAATATGTAAAGTTATAATTTTCAATTTAAATAATTTTACTTTAGTTGGTAGAATTAAAATTTTGAGCATGCTACAATTTTTAGAGTTTTGTTACAATTATTAGAAGAAACAGTAATACGTTAAAAATAACTGTATCGTGTATTTAAAGAAATGAGACATACGATAATTTATCTAGAAAATAATAAAAAGAAACAGGCAAAATTCTTTTATTTTATAAATTTATTAACAAAATCAAAAAAATAAAAATATTGAATGATACACTTTACTTCTTAATATTCATAAAATTTGAGCAAAAGATTATTAAGACATTTAACTAATAAAAATAGCATTGATACAGAACTTTTTGTTGCAATGAAAGAAAAAAGAATCTTAATCACTGTTGTCAGTTAGAATCAAAGAATTAAATTTGAATGTTTATTTGACAAGTTAGATTTCAAAGATTTAGGTGGATTTGAAATCTGATCACGTGCTTCCGGGCATAAATGTAGAAAATGAATGTTTAAGAAAATTCAGATCAATAAGGAATAAACCCTTTCGAACTGTAATCGATTAAGGGCATAAAGAATTTGGCAAAATGCCAAAGATCCATAGAAAGCGAACCCTATTCGGGACGATACATTCCTATTTCACGGGAGTTCCCTACTATCTGTATACGACTCCAGCGAATGGCCAAAATTTCTTTACTTTCTTTTAAGTAAACAATTTTTTTTACCTCACCTCTATTAAGAAAATTAAATAGATAACAATAACTCTATTTGCAATTCCGGTAATAATTTCGGAAAGCATAAATTCAAAAACAAACAAACAAAAAAAAAAAAAAACTTTTGCATTTAAAAAAAAAAAAGGATCTGTTCACTAATGTTAGTTTTTAGTCGAACTATTTTCTGATTTGCTAAATTTTTTTAAATACTGCCTCCAGCCGAAAATATAGTACACTTTTTAAAAATGCTTTAAAGATTAACAAGAAAAATAAATAATTTAGTGATTACATTGGCTAGTTTCTGTCAGACAATAATTGTTAAGCAAGACGAACATTGAACATTTCACGAACATTGAAATTAAGAAATTATTAATCAATTTTTTTGTGATTAGGTTAAGATAAAATAAGAAATTACTATATTTACGAAATAAATTATTTTTTATGAAATCAGAATATATTGCAAAAAGGGAGAAGGAATTCATTGAAATTTCAAAACGATTCCTCATATCGATAAAGTAAAACTTTAGTCTTGAGAAAGGATTATGAGAGAATTGAAAATGTCCTTTAAAAATAAAACCAGATCTTACTTTAGCGTAAAAACTTCTTTTTATTAGATTATATTACTAACTTGATAATGTCTATATGTTGGCATACTATTTGTAAACTGTGTCATATAGATACAAAAATCTTACAAGCATTCTAAAAGATAGATGGTTAACTACCATGACATCAAAGAAGGGTGTTGCCATAGAAAATATCAAATTTTGTGTCATTTTAAATATGTAGATAGTTTTAAGAATATCATCTTTTAGAATACATTATTTTCTTTAAAATGTATTTTTAGTTTTTATGTATGATGATCGACAATAGAAAGAGCTGAATGGTTCCTTATTTTATCCATCACGTATTAAATTCTTGGATAGTAAATCTGCACTAAGGAAAGATTTTTAGAAATTTAATATAAAATAAGTATATATATATATATATATTTCATTAGAGGTATATAACCAAACGAAAACATATTTACACCAACTCAAAATTCAAAAAATAATCTTTTTTGGTTAAAATAATTAATTTTAATGATCTAAAAATAATTTTAAGTATATTTTATAACAATATTTTTCACTTTTTTTAGGACCTGTGTTTATTTACGCTCGCGATTTAATCATATTAAATTAATTTCTTACTTTTCATCATTGCTGTAATTTAGAATAAATTTTTAAATACAAAAATTACTTGATTTAATGACTGGTTTGTACTCAGCCAGTTATAAGACGACCAGTAGGCAGCGCATGCGTAGAAAGGCAGAAAAATGTTGTTTCGTCAATGGCAAGTAATTGTCCTGACGGGACAACAGCATGCTGCTTTATTGTATTCCCTCCCTTTTACTGCACATGCGTTTGTAGAATTGTGGTGGGTTTTTTTGAAGTGAAAAAAATTGATCACTTATAGATTAATTCCGACATGTTTTGCTCTTTGTTCTATCTGATGCGAGATTGAGTTTTTTCATTTTATTTGTCATTTCTTTTTTATAGTTTTCTAAATTTAGGTATGTTGACTTTTTATTTTATTTTTTTATTTTACCATGTTTCTCTGTGTAAATATCAATCATTTTAATACGATACGCAATGAAGAAGAAAAATTCAGGGACACCAAAGCGGGAATTATCTTATGAAATCAATCTGAATCTATCTTATGAAATTGTGGAAAACATAATCAGTTTCTTTCTGCGATTGCGCTGCTTACTGGCAATCTTATAACTGGCCGAGTGTAAACCCGGCATATGTCTAAAATATTATTATGATACAATGTCTCAAACTAGAAGGCTTGAATCTTCTTTAAATTTTAAATGTATTTATAAAATTAGTATTTATTTTGTATATGTTGCAAGTTATCATTGCTATAACTAACAGTAAATTTGAAAAATAAAGATTGGTTAACTAAACCTAAAATATGATATTTGATATTTTGGACTGAAGGCTTGAATTGTCTTTAAATTTTCATGTATTAGTGTAATTAATGTTTATCCCGTACATTTGCTTATAAATAAACTCCTTACTTAAAAAATAGATATAATTTTTTTCTTTGAAAACATTTCAGTATTCGAGAATAATACATTTTTTTAAAAACAATTTCAGTATTCGAAAATAATACATTTAAAAAAAAATCAGTATTCGAAAATAATACATTTAAAAATATTCAGTATTCGAGAATAATACAATAAAAAATATTCAGTATTCGAGAATAATACATTTTTTTTTTAAATTTCTTGAAACGAAAAAAATAAGGTATGCTTGGTATCACATAGTCTCGCTACGCCCCTCTATTGCTGCTGTATAGTTAAGATTAATTTTAATAATAAAGATTGGTGAAGAAAACCTAAAACATCAGCCAACTTCATTTCGGATCAGAGGCTCAAATCGCCTTTAATTTTTATTTTTCATGATTCATAAAGCTAGTATAATATGGGGCTTTACATCAAACATACTGTATTGCAAAGACTGTTTTTATGAAAGCCCTCGAGAAATGAAAGGATTATATTTTCCATTTGATTTCTCAAAAAATTATAAAACAAAATTTATTTCCCATTTTTTTCTTTTCTTTTATCCAAAATCCCGCCAGAAGACAAAAATCCCGTCTATCTGAACTCTGAGAACAAGCACAATAGGAAGATAGCTGAAATACGTATTTCATTTCACCCGCTTGGTTATTATAAAATCAATGGGAAAAAATATCGCCTCTTTTCCTATTCTGCAATTTATTACGTGTTAGACGAATGCAATAAACTCTTGCCCAAACAAAAGCACCATTGAGTAAGAATTGCATCATCTGACTTCTGAAAATAAAAATTAAAAGCAAATGCGTAGTAAAATAAGCTCGTCTTATATCATAATATAATAGATGATTTTTCGTATGATAATAAGTTTTGAGTCTGAATTTCTCAATGTTGGAGTCTCTCTATTTTAAAGCATGATATATTCATAAACAATATATCATTGCATAGTCAATCGAAAATCGTGTTTTTCTGTTGATTTGCATTTTTTTTTTGTTTAATTTCATGGCTTAGTGATAAGAATAAAACAATTGAGACGATATTCCATTGCCTGATTGGATCGAAAATCTCATATACATATATAATTTGGGTATCATGAATACATATAAAATTTCATTCATTTTTACTTTCTCGTATAGGGAAAGTCTAGTTATTGTCAAAAAAAATTCGAACTCGAGATTTTGACAAATCCCCACGTTTTAGACCTCACTGAGTTGGAAAAACACATTTTTAAGAAAATGTCCGTCTGTCTGTCTTTGATAAAGATAACTCGAAAACGCTTTAAACTAGATGGTTGAAATTTGGAAGAGAGGAAGTCCGTCCGTCTGGTTGTTTCAATATAAAACGATAATAACTAAATGAACAGAGCTATAAAATTCGATGCACATATTTAATATTTATAATGTCAATATGTGCATCTATTGCCAAATTTTGAGTCAAATCCAACAACGGGGCGACTGTCTGTCTGTCTGTGCTTTCAAAAACAAGTCAACGCGATCATTCAAAAACGCAATGATTTAAATTCATCAAACTAAGTATGGGATTTTGTGACTACAAGTGCAATTTGGTGTCAAATTTTTGTTTCAATCGGTTGAGAAAAATGTGTCTAAAACACAAATTCACTACTATTAACACATGCCAAAGATTAATCGCCAAAAACCTCGCCAAGGATGGCACGATAGATTCAGTAAAAATGCTAAAATTCACACCAAATATAAATTTTTTTAACTATTGTACGTCATTGTCATATAAGGCGTTCTCTGGCAAGACAAGTTTATTAGAGAGTATGCGAGAAAGTTTTTGGAAGACCACTCCCCCTGGTTTGTTTAAGTTTGGATGCTCAAGAGCAAATAGACAATTTATACCGAGATAGACTTGATGAAAAGTTTGACACGTCTATAATTTTGATAGAAAGTTCATGTATTAATTTTATTCTGCTCGCTTGTAGCGTGAATTTTATCAAAAACTTAATGAGGTTTCTAATCAAATAATCAATTTTAACTTATCCTCTCAATAATTTCGACACATATTATTGAACCAAAGCTGTTTTTACATCATTTTAAAATTTAAAAACTTAGCTTTTCCATGCAGAAATATTTGTAAGTAAATTTTTCAAAATTACTTTTTATTCTTTTATCAGCCGGGCTTATACACGCGTACGTTGAGAGATATTCCGTACATTTTTGTGTGAATGATATGTTATTTTAATCAATCGAAAATTATTAAAAATAATTTATGAATCAATACTAAAGCCTTGTTATGTTTCGAAACTAAAACTGGAATTCCAAAAAACTTTTTTTTTTTTTTTTTACGTTAGAAATCTACAGTTATTAAGAAAATTGTCACTCCGGGTAAATATCGTATAAATATTGAGCTTCAGCTATAAAGATCATAAATCTTTCTCTCGACAGTTTTTACACTAAAATTAAGGGACTCGAATATTTCCTTTACATGGTTAAATTAAAAACAAAGTTATATCAGTGGTTTTTCTCGGAACTGTTTAATAAATGTTCTCTTTAATAAATATATGTGTATATTAATGTGTGAATTTCGAAATCGGGATTTTGATGCCACATTTCACACATCCCTGAGTTTGAAACACATATCTGTTGTGTGTTGTGACTTATGGCACTTTACAAGCCCGTTGACAGTTATCTGTGAGAAATTTAAGCCGAGTGAGCATCTCTTGTTTTTACAGTAGCACCAACTAAGGCCAAGAGCTAGACTTAGACGACTTAGCTACTCACGCGTCACAACCCTTTTTACGGGGCAGACTTCATTCACAAGTCATAATTTAGACCTGAAACAGAGACGATCACCTCTGAACTAGTTGTTTATTCTTGACATGGAGGACTTTGTGACCACGAAATATGTATACATGAGAGTCTTCGGCCGGCGGGGTTCGAACTCACAACCTAAGGGATGCGAGTCCAATGCTCTACCAACCGGCCCGTAAAACATATCTTTTGGCATTATGTCTGTCTGTGAACACGATAACTCAAAAATGCTTTGAGCTATTTGATGTATGGACTTTGCACACATTTCTACTAAATGTTTGAACAAAATTTGCTCAGAGGAAGTTTGTCTGTGAAGAGCAGGAGTTCAGAATAGTTAAGGATATAGTTGCGGAAGTTAGATATTAAACGCTATAAATTCACAGATTTTTATTTCCACAATCCTCATATAAGTGTTTCGTGCTTAGTACGGATATAAATAAAGCCGCAATATAGTTTGGACAACTTTTTAACGATTGAGCGAAACTAAAATTTGAATACAATTGACATACAAGCTACAATTTTTTAATCTGCATTTTGAAATTACAACTTTAGTCAAATTTCATTTATGCAATTAGTTATGCTTTTAAATTAATACAATTAATATTCTTACATAATACAAACGTACCGACAGACAGACAATAAACTTCTGGATGGATTTGGTTCAGAATTTGATACAGATCTGAACTTAAGATGATAAAATCGTATAAAAAATTTTATGTATCCAACTTTTTGACTTTTGTATTTATCCAGTTCGCTTACACTCGGCCAGACAGACAAACTGCCTGAGAATGAATTTTGTTCAGAATTTTATATGAATCTACGAATTTCGTATAAAGAACACATATTAAATTTCATGCGTCTAGTTCGATCGGTTTTGAGTAATCCATTCACAGACAGGCAAATATAATTCGAAATTCAAGGATTTTCCGAACTTAAGGAGAGGTGAAATGAAGAAATACGCCACTATCTCGAGATCGATTTCTTCAATCGATTAATCGATCGAGGCTTACAATATTTCCTCTTTGTATGCTTCGTATAAAAGGTGGCCGAAAGAATGGAAAAAACAGTTATTTTCCTAAATATTGCACCTAATACTATATACTTCTAATTACTAAGTTTCATTAAATAAGATGAGAAGTTGTATGAAAATGCTTTGGCTTCTATGGAGGTTGATAATACAAAACTGTTTTTTTTTATTTAATGAAATATTTAAACGTACCCCTATAAAGTACAAACGACAATTACTAAAATATTTGTCGATACTCACAAAATTTCAGGTTTCTATCTCAAAATATACAGAGATATGCTTATTTCTAAATTGAGAAGGCTTTAAACCACAAATGCAGAAGGAAACACTTATTTTTGAAATGCATATTTATTTAAAGCATAAAAACTGTCATAACAAATATTTGTAAAGTAGTTGAACATTCAATCGTCACGATTGGAAAGATATTTGTTACTCACACATATTGTTGTTTTCTTTGAATGGTTGACAGTTGCAACTTCGATTTTTTAAAGAAGAGTAAATTGAAAATTTGAACATTTAAGGAATCTCAAAGTAGAACGATTCCGAATGTGCTGAGGGAAAGTTCAGTTAAATGAACGTGCGGTTTTAAAGCAACACTAGGGCTATTTTGGAACGGTCCTAGCCATTTTGAACTGCGATCAGATGAAGAGGGCGACACTTGAGCAGGCACCTCCCTAAACTAACTTCCGCACCACACCAGCAAGAGGACGTTTGTCCCCGACGGATTTAACATCCACCAAACCCGTTTACACAACTGTTCTTCTGTTACCGGGTCTCGAACCTGAAACACTCCGCTTCATGGTGTAAGGGGAAGTAGATCCCTCGCAATTATTTACGTGATATCAAGCTTTCGAAACAAGGGGGAAAAAACGAATGCATCTAGCTGAGAAAAGTTTTGAAATTAAGATAATTTATGCAATACCTAATCGTAACTCAACTACATGTGTATATATTATTAAAAGATGGAACTTTCAAAAGGTGTCGAAAATGTTCATTTTAATCAAGCGTTATAAGTACTTAAACTAATGCATCATCTATTTATTTTTTTTAATTTAAAAAATAAATAAAGGCGTTATTTCTTAACTGTCCTTTCAATAACTTATTGTGATAATACATATATCCCTAAAGTGTACAAGATTCATTTAAACACAAATTTGTCTTTGAGTACATTTGCAAATTTTGTAGATAGAAACGCGAAACTTTATTTGATAGTTACTTTTACAACATGGAACTTTATTTGAATTCGTGACTATAGAGAGAATTAAAAGAAAGAAAATTGCAAATTGACACTTTTATATTTTGGGAGTTGTATAAAATTAAAAAAAAAATCTTTTAAATTAATTTCCACGGAAATCAAATAATACCATTACCTACCTTACGCAATGAAATTATTTCCTTAAATATTGCAGAGTAAAGAATACATTCTGAACTTCTTACCTGGAAATCTTTGGATTCCAAATTTGAAAAAGGTCTTAAATTATTATACGAAGATTACAAACCAAATTTCGTTTAATTAATTCGCTGCATCTTTGGATCCTTAAATTCACATACATACAAATATAGAGATCGACAAACAGTTGTGGAATTTGGTTCGAAATTTGACAAGTAGCTACAAATTTGTTATGTAGATCATGTTATCGCAGATTCTTTCAGATTCAAAATTGTAGAATCTGAAAGAAATCTACAATTTTGGTGATAAAGCCAAAAATCTAACTTCAGCCCTTCTATCTTATTTTGTTTTCTTGCCCGTAGATAGATCAATCAACACAATTCCAAAAGTTATTTCATTTTTCTTCTCAAGGTCTAAAATCGTAAAAATTCAACAAAATCTCAAGGTTAAATATTTTGCAATAATCGCTCTTTATCGGTTTCGTCTACGATTGAATAGTTATTACTGTTAAAGAATTTCAAAATGTTCGAAAATAAAAGTTCAAAGTAACTTATGCTTACCGAGCTATTTAGTGTATAAACCTAATGCCTCACTGAATTATATCTGATAATTCTAATTCGTATTCAATATTTAATTCTATAGCACATTGCAAAATTTGTATTTGTATTGACAGTATCCATTTTACATTGCTAAAATTTATTCCAGTTCATATAAGTCGCTCTATTTGCTCTTATATTCGAAGTAAATATGACATATTGATGGTATTTGAATGATCTGCAATATTTACACAAGAGCAAATCGACAAGCAATTCTACGAATTTAGCGCAAAATTCTTCATAATTAGATGCACTTTTAGTAACTTGAGTTCTTGATGTTCTCAACCGAACATCTTGAAAGATGCTTTGTTCCACTTATCTCAGGTAATAAAAGTGAAATTGTTTGATATTGTAAAGGGAAGACTCTAATAAAACTTATGTGCCTCTTAGAGTGTGTATGTTTTAATTTTAAACCAAAATTCTGATTATACACAGCAATTAGTGAGGAAAATACAACGTCATAAAACGCTCCAAGTTTCAAAGAAATTATATTTTTAAAAATGCCAAATTAGATGTGCAATTTCTCTTATCTTTAACAAATTTTTAAATATGTTTTGCAATAATTTTTATTGTAGATTAAAAGATTTTTATAATTATTACTGTAGATTTAAAGATTTGATGGAGTCAAAACACTCCATCAAATCTTTAAAAACTATTTTTCATCTGTGAAGTAAAATTATATCAAATTAGCCTCAGTTTTTGCCTACTGACTTAAAAACAGATCATTTTTTCAGTGATAATGATGCCATTAATCTGGCTTTTATAAACTCTTAAAAATTTCACTCGAGATGTAATTTGCAATATTATTTTCTTTTGTTATAGTAAAATGAAAGCAAATTTCAATTCTTGTAGTCCAATGCCCCTCTTCTTAAAAAAAAAAAAAAAAAAAAAAAAAAAAAAAAATCATTTTTTTAAAAAATGCATTAATTATTTGAAATCTGGAATGAAACACAGATTTTAAAAACTTGTTTCCTCGATTAAAGTTTATACAATCTTTTCACATATTACAAGAAAATTTTCTCTTCAAATTCTGTTGTACTATTTACGCTGTTATTAGCTTAAATATATATTGCATTAAATACATATGAAATTATTCGCAATTATTATAATTTAATTATGATAATCTAGTTAAAATAGAACTATCCTGTAAATGCAAAATGATACTTTTTAAATCTCAAATTTTTTTAGTGTGTAATTTTGCCTAAACTTATTTAATTTATACACATGGAAAAATTC
Organism: Argiope bruennichi; assembly: GCF_947563725.1. NCBI lineage: Eukaryota > Metazoa > Arthropoda > Arachnida > Araneae > Araneidae > Argiope > Argiope bruennichi. Next base: position 69,160,150 of record NC_079154.1, read on the forward strand.
GACTGAATCATTTTATTATGTAGTAAACATTCAATATATTTTCATTTTGTTTATGGATCGAAATTTAGCTCATATACTGACATATTTTCTGTATATTATATTTTCCAATTTGTTTATTTGTTGCAATTAATATTTTCATCTATTGAAAGTTAATGTCTGTCCATTCGTGGAGGTTGCTACAGAAACCGGTTGCTTTAAGAGGAGTCCATTTCATATAGGTAACGGTTCATTCTTACAATGATACGCTTTGCGCCAAATTAGCTACATCTAGTATTGTTAAATTTTTGAAAACGAAATAACTGAAATCTTCAAAATATAATGTATCCCTGTTCTAAGTATATGAAGAGTAATACAAATCAAATGGGATGTATGCCTAATGGTTACATAATAAAGAGAGGGAAAAAAAAATCAGTCAAGAAATATAAAGGAGTATATGAATCAGTTCATGACAAATAAAATTTTTCATTCCATTTGTATTAAATTTAGACAAGAAATTAACATCAAATAGTTGAATATAAAAACGGTAGTATAATTAATCGCAATTATTTCATAATTTCTATGAAAGCTTCTTTATATTCTAATATCAATTAAGATGCTCCCTTATTAAATATGCATGAAACCTTTCCAAAATTTATATTTCAGTGAAAGTAAATAAGAATAATTTTTTTCCAAACACAAAATTAGTAATTATCATAAACATTTAAAAATGGTTTAAAATTTGATTTGTGACTTAATTTCAATAAGCAACACTTCCTAAGTCATATATAACTTCATGAAGTAAAAGTATTCATATTTTTAAAATAATTCAATTGCACATTCAAACGCGCGCTAAAGATCCCGAACTTAAAAAGAGAACCCAAATGAAACCGTTTTTCTTAAATTTTATTTTAAATATCACTTTCCATTATTTATATTGAAAAAAGTTGTAAAAGAATCCTTTTTCCAAGCTTCAGGGAAAAAAAAAAAAAAAAAAAAAAAACCTAATTATTACAAATAAAATATTTTCTCAAGAGTTGTCATTTCAAATAGTAGAGTGAAAAAAATGAGCTCTCCTTTTCAATGAATATCAATATGCATTAGCTGTATAACAATAAAGGAGCAACCCTCGGAGTAAAGTACTGCAACGTTTCGCATAATTTTAAGTGCATGCAATTTTAAAGTTCCTCCATTCTTAAATTTAAAAAAAAAAATCCTTTCAGTTTAAGATTTAAGAAACAAGTAAAAAAAACTATAGTGAAATGTAATTTATTTAGCCCACAAAAAGTTTAATAAATTTAAAAGGAGCAAGTTAAATTAATATAAAAGCATGTACAACTGCAAGGAGATGAATGACTAACAGCTCTAACAAGGGCTTGACGTCCGTTTCCTTTCCGCATTCGTGCAATGTTTGCAGCTTTCCCTACAGGGTCTTCGAGAGAGAGCATCTGCATTTCCGTGAGAGATCCCTTTGCGATGCTGCATCTCGAATTCATACACCTGAAGTCTTTGAATCCAGTGAGCTATCTGACCTTCAGGTTCTTTAAAATTTAAAAGCCATCTCAAGGAAGCATAATCAGTCCGAAGAAGAAATTTCCGTCCATAGAGATAATGATGGAAATGCTTTATAGACTTTACAATGGCTAGAGTGGATTTTTTTTTTTTTTTTTTTTTTTTTTGCTGGGAATTTTAATTATTCTTTGCAGTGTAGTAGTATTTTTGAAAACTATGCTCAATTTTGCAGACAATAAATACCTTAATTGTAACAAAAAATTATTTTTCTGCAGAAAAATTTACTAATACGTAGGTAATCACCAGATTTAAGACAATTAATTTTTAAAAAGTAAGATTAGATATGGTTTACTTAGAATTCGATACATACGATTACATTGCGATAATACTACGCTGAAAAGTAGTTAGAAAAAAACTTTTAAAAAAAAACTTAAAACAATATATCTGGCATTCTAAATGATCAGCACTCGTTAGTAAATACAAGTATTTTTACTAGTAGCTGATTTAGATTATCCTTCAGAAATGCTTCAAATTAAATCTAGAATTCCTGACTTTTTTATGCAGTTACTTTATTTTATTTCAATACAAATATTTCTGGAATAATTTAAGTGTCTAGTAACTTCTCAGTGGATTGAAATGAAGGTATAAAGATTTTAATATTTCACTTCTGATATAGAAGAACTTCTAATTATTAATTTTGATAGATTTTAGCAACCTCCTTCAGTATTTTAAAATTAGAATCATACCTTTTAATGAATGATTAATTATAAATTATTAAATCAATCAATTTCATAAATTACGAAAAATAATGGTAAAACCGACACCTTACTTAAAAATCAAAACCAAAATGTATTTTTAGCAGGAATATATCCAGTACAAGTATTAAAATTTAAAGCTGAAAAGTAATGTAGGTCATTTTAATACTGTGTTAGACTAATACATTAGTGATTGGGAAGTATATATGCCCAAGGCCCCCTTCAAGTAGGGGGAAGGGGGGGGGGGGGGGTAAGCATGAAGATAAAACATTCATTTCTTCTTGTTCAAATGATTAGACAAATAGATGGGCCCAACTATAATCGTATATTACTTATAAAGTTACAAAATCATATTAAGTTAAAATATTAAAGAATTTATAACATTAAAAAATTAAGAAACAGGGGAAAAGACGAAAGTCTACAACGAGTATTTCTCAGAAATGAAATTATGCAAACTCATTCCATACCTCTTAGGAATGTACTTAAAAAAAAAAAAATGCTGTCAAAACAGGGTTTAGGAGGCAATTAGGGTTCAGCTGGAAAGTTCAAGTGGGGGAACTAAATTCAAACTTGTTGCTGGTACAGGTACATAAGGAAAGGTAAAAAAAAAAAAAAAATCTGGTACAACAGTTGTACCGTCCATAAGCTAGAGGTTAAGATGTACAAGGGTAATTCTTAAATAAAATTTTAGTGTCTTTAGTCTTAATGAAATATTTCTATTCTGATTGAATATTTATCTTTAATAAAGTGCAACCTAAATCCATATTTTTCAGTATGAGTATCTGTTATCAAATGAAGAGCTAATAAATACTTCCTTACAAAATAACTGGTGTGATAAAATTCTAAACTTATTTTGGATTTAAAAGTAATATTTCTGAAATCAGTACATGAGAATGAAATATTTTACTTTCAAAATAAAAGAATGGAAATTGACACAGTTGACAAAAAAAAGATTTATAAGAGTCTTGGTATGCAATATGAATCTTTATTTAGCAAATCCTTTCTTTTATTCACACGAATAAATATATGCATTTCTTTCCATAGCAATTGAATGAAATAACTGCAGAAAAGTACTCACTGCATATTTTTGAACATCTGACCCAAAGTTTCCAATTCAAAAGAAAATTGGACACATACTTTGAGGAGAAAAAAAAGGAAGAAATATTAAAAAAAATTCAACTTGCCAAGTGCACCATTTCTACACAAATTAACACAAGACAGTTTCCTTACACTTATTTTATGACAGTCATAAATGGACTATTATTTTACAAAAAGTTGCTTCCTTATGCAACAGTTCTTAAAAATTGTATAATAAAAAAACATAATAAAATACAAAACACTAACTTTAAAGATGTATGAAACATTTAATTAAAATGCAATGGAAATATATTTTTATTTCCTTATGATTTTATAATTTTATGTCTGTGAAGCTGATCTTCGTTCATCAAACCATTTTTGCATCCTGCCTTTCAGTTCATCATCTGGTACAACCATATCCATTGTTAAAGGACTGCGGTTAAAAGGATCTGTCTGGTCACTAGAAAATTAGAAGTTCAAATTTATGTGATTTTGAAGACAAAGAATTTATAACATTCATAAATTTCTAACACAAATTTGTACTCTCTCCATAACATAACTAATCTGATGATGAATCTGACTAAACTTATAATAACACACACACAGTTATTATTCTTTGAAAAATTTAATGATTTTTAATGGCTTTTCTCTATAGAAAGCAGACTTCAGAACCAAGTTAAAAGTCTTAAATTATTTTATGAATTAAAAAAAAATTAAGTGATCAAAATTCATTAATCAAAAATTATATTGTGTTCCATTTGAAACAATATGGTTATTAATGAACAGATTTCTTTAAAATGTGAACAATTCATCTACAAGTTTCACATTTTCGGGATCAAACAAACACCACAACAACTGACTTACATTTCTATAGTATATTCACCCACAAATCTTAACTTTTATGAAAGAAGAAAATGCAACATTTTTCATACAGTTATTTGAAAAATATACATAAAATTATTAAGCTAATTGAAAATAAGTAAAATTAAGAGAGTATAAGGGGCAAGCATTTAAAAAAAACAAAATGGCATTCTTTCATAAAAATTCATACAAATAAACTGAAAACCTTTTTAAAAGTAATATTAAAACAAATCCTTACCTAAGAAGATGGCGAGCAATTGTAGCTCTGTCTACAGTAACACCAGAAGATGGAAGTTTGACAGGGTCTTTCATTAGTGTGTTCATAATTGGATCAAGGAATTCATCTGGTGCTCCAAAAAGTAGTTCATCATCTTGTTGTTGTTTCACAGCCAATTGCTAAAAGGGGAAAAAAATCTTGAATAAAATGTGCAAGAATGTAATTACAAAGTTATCCAGGCAGTATATAAAGCAACAAAGACTACTGACGCAATGTACCCTTCTAGCTATACTAATGTCTATTTTTTATTCTAATAATCAAATCGAATTGAAACATATATTTTTAACATAAAAATATATTAATTTGTGGCAGTTTATTTTAAGAATTCGACTCAATTTCTCACTTATTACATTATAAAACATTTTATTAGTTACATAAAAAAATAATAATAATCACAAAATTTGTTTTTCAAAATCAGACATAAAATAAAAATCATTCAGCCTATTATGATTAAAAATGCCACATAATAAAGTACTTTAACAAATCTCAGCAGAACAACAATCTCTGTTCAAGTAGAAAACATGGCAGTAGCAAAATTTAGTATATATCCGGTTTCTGACATAAGCCAATGACAGTCATGTTCAAAATACTTGAATGTTTCTTTCCCAAATTTAAATACAGAAATTTTTTACAACGAAGACTACACAAGAAGGTCACAGAAAAAATTAAATTGATATTTATGGAGATCATTTACTAATACAAGCTATCTTCATTTTTCTTAAGATTTGGAAATTCTATTGCTTGAAATGAATGAGAGTATCATTATTTAAAATAAATGAAAAAAAATGCATACTGGAAAGTATATTAATAAGAAATCAGAGACAATCATAAAAGAAATTTTAAACAGCCAGACTAAATATTTTTTAGCGATTAAAAAACAAAACCCAGGGAAGCAACAGCCCAATATGGGCCAAAGCCTACAGTGCCCATATCTGCTTTCTTGCCCGAGGGCCCTAAGGTGTGAGGCATATGTGTTGGTTAGGTGGTCCTTAGTTAATCGACCCACTGAAGGGATGAAAAACTGATTCGACCTTGCCCAGCCTGAAGATCGGACCTCGGACCTGTGTGTTGGGAGCCCAAAGCACTACAATCAAACTACCGGGCTTCTATTTATTAGTGCTTATCAGTGCAAAAAAACATTATCTAGGAGGATGTTTGTTTCAAAATCTATACAAAGGCATATATATTTACATCAACCACATACATAAAATGGGAGAAGGATAATCAGTATTTATTTTTAAATTACAGCACTATACAACTTCTGTTTAAAAAAGTAAGCATACATACTAGTCAATTAAAAATAATTCTTATAAGATCATTTAAAAGATGGGTTTTTAGTCACATTGTTCATATAATTTGTGCTTTTCTCACGAGATAAATATGAATATACAATATTTTACGAAGTGAGATTGACAACATAGAATTATATTCTATAATTATAAACTGTTTATACCTCTTACAAATGCTAATTGCTAATTTTACAAGTTAATGTATGATAAAATTAAATTTGTAAATAACACGGTTCATTTTAACTCATGTCTTTGAAATGATAGTTGTAGTTCACTGTATAGTTAAAAAAATAATAATAAAAGAAAGAAAAAAATACAATTGTTTAAAATTATCATAAAGACAAAATCAAGCTGTTTGATATAGACATGTTTTTTATCTTTAATTTTGGCATTGTTAAACTGCTACTTCCCCAAATTAAAAACAATGTTTGGAAGTTAATAACTTCTGAGTCCAAGTATTCTGTGAACCCTCATACATATTTGCATATTTTTTCTTCAAGCAATTTATGGCGGGGAAATTCATAAGAATTTTCAATTTAATCTATTAGAAGCCATGATCCTCATTTGGAGATTTTGGAATTTTATGTATACTACTGGCACCAAAAATAGTTTTAGTTTAGTTTTATTATATATATATATATCAGTCAATAGTATGTGTAACAGAGAGTGTGTGTTCTGACCTTCAGTTCTTTATGACAAGCGAACAAATTTGAAATTTGTTTGTAAGTTGAACAGAACAAAGATGTCATATTCGAAGCATTATATTTTTGGTATAGTTTTTATAGTGTAATGAAGTATGATATATAAGTATATATAATGTAGAGGTTATAGCAATGGTCTGTTACGTACTCATTTTGTTTTTTATTGAAATTATTTTATTGATCATTTTATAATGATATCCTTTCCCAAAAATATGAAATATTTACAAAACAAAACACAATTTGAATATAATTATAATACTATACTATAATTATAATACTTTTTATACAAACGACTTACTTGACCAAAAATTAAAAAAAAAACTGACAGTTATTAGGTTAATGTAAAAATTACTTACATGGACTTTAGAAGCTATGATTTCCAACTGAGATGCAAGAACTCCTTGACCAATCTTATGCAAAACAACTTGAGCAAGGGGAAACAATTCACTAGTATAAGATCTGCCATCTCGAGATACAGCAGAACAAAAACGTTCAGCTTGTATGTCATCATTTAAACCAAGATTTTCATAAATTTTACAAATGTCTCGAACTAGTTCATGAGGCTTAAATTCATACTCTTTGAGATCTTTCACTTTAAAATTCTTTTTCTGAGGTCCAACCTGTAAAATAATTTTTCATTAAAGATTTTATAGTCCAATAATTTAGCTTTAATAATAAAAAATGATGATTTCAAATTTTAACAATTATTTTCAATATTAAATATTAGTCTAAAAATAATAACTTATACAAGCTCAAAATTTTATCATTTGAATGTAAGCGAATCTTATGATTTATAAGTAATGTCTTTCACACATTAGTTTTAAGCATATAATAATATAAGTAAAAAAGAGAAAAAAAGAAAATTTAATTTTTTTAAACTTTAAATCTTTTAAATAACCTCTGAAATCAGTTTAGAAAAATATACAAAAAAGAAATCAAATTAACTTAATTGAAACCAGACTGAGTAAGATTTCTTACCAGATTGAGTAAGAAATAATTGAGCATAGCAGTGATTCGCTCCACAATAGTTGGATGACAAAATATAGACTTGATTTCAGTTGTAAGCCACTGTATTGTGTTTATGGTTTCATTGCTCATTACATTATGGAATTTAGCAAGTAAACCCATATGATGGAAATTCCCTTCTTGTTGTTGCTGTTGGTCAGGAGACATGGTATTCCAAGTACCACTATCTCGTTGCTGTTGAATTTCTCGTAACTTGCTCATGTACTGTTTTTAAAAAAGTTCAAGATATAAATGGCAATCTTGCAAAATATTGCTGTTACATACATTACAGATTACAAATTTTCAATGTTAAGAATTTAATTATAAAAGGACTTTCAAGTTTCCAGGAATAAAAAAAGATTTCACAATTAATATATTTAAGAGTCTGAGATAATATATAAAACAGTAAAATTCTATGCTTAAGATTTATGATCAAGATATTATGCGAAATAAAGTTTTAATAATAATTGACAACAATGGAAAAACATAATATATTGATTATACTATACTGACTGGATAATTGTGCCAAACACACACACACATACAGTTCTGGAAAGATTTTTAGATAATCCCTAAATATTTTTGTTTGTTTCAATTTTTCAGAACAAATTTCTTTGCTGTAAAATGCTTTCTAATATATAATGCATTTGTTGATTTTTTAAAAAATATATAAAATGCAATGACCCAACAATACACAATTTAAAATGTTTACATTTAAGGGTATATGAGAAGAGCATTATTTTTAACTACAAATATATATATATACTCACAGTGAGAGCTTCATCCAGTAGAAAAATAGCATCATTGATCAAAAGATTGATAAAATGAAGAAACAATGGTGGGTGGGGAGATTCCATATTTTGTTCAGCAACTTCAGCCAATTCCTGTAATACAATAAATTTACTTTCTTCTTCAAATATCTAATTTATTTCAATATATTTTTTATATATTAATTCATACATACATTTTGAGTCTTTATTTCATTAAAGAATGCTTTAAATTCATTAAATATGCTTCCTTATTTTCTTTAAATAATGAAGAATACATACTATGCAATTGTAAATTGTAATGGTTGCCATACAAATATATTGCCATACAAACAAATTTTTAAAAAAGTAAAAATTTGTTTTAAAAAATTGAAAGTAGTAAAACTGATTTTAAAAATACTCAATGACTTAATTCAATAGCATTACATTCCAAAAAAATTTCTGGGAAAAGAAACCATGTTAAAAACTCTTTTGCTGAAATTTAATTGCTTTGAAAGTTAATTAGTATAATTCTTTTCCTTGAAAATAGTAGCTATAAATTCAGTGCAATAAAGTAAATTCAGCTCCTTGATTTTGAGATTATATATCAATCTTATAAATGTTCAAAAAAGGATTAGCAAAAAATCCATTGTTGATTAGTAGAGAAATACTACTATTTCATTTTCTAAAACTCTTTATCAAGATATTTTCAAATCCCTATACATATTCAAACAGTTAAAAAGAATACAGATAAAATTTTGGCTACTATTATATAAAAAATTATCTAAAAATAATTATAAAATTAAGATAATACATGAGAGAATGTTAAAACCAATAAGAAAAACAAACACATCTAAAACATTTATTACCTTCATTTTCTTCTTATGAATATCAAAATTCCACAAATAGTCAAGAACAATATACATTGGTCGTCTATACTGGAATTTCTGTTCGAAAGCAACACTTTGACCAGTCATTTCTATGCTCACAAAAACATTTAACAAGGTAGGAATCATTTCATCAACAAATATATGTGAAGTAAAGAGTTTCTCTCGGTAGACACTAAAATGAATTGGGGAAAATATAAAGTTATCACATTTTGTCAAAAGAGCTATTTAAAAAGTTGAAAATATATATAGCATAACTGACAGCAAGAAAACAAAATAGAAATACATTTAGGAGGATTTTTTTTTTTTTTGAAAATTACTTTTAAAATTGTTGTTTACAACACTTCATAAACATTATTATAAAAGAAAATATTAAAACAAACAACAATCTTGAACAAAGAATGAACTAATTAGATGAAAACACATTAATATATAAATGTCAATGGATTGCTTATTAAAAATAAATAAATAAAGCTTTGTGATAGCATTTGAGGATACTACTATGAAAGAAAAGAAAAAAGAAACGAGACTTTTTACAAAATTTCAAATTACCTTTCTAGAGATAAAAATGACTACTAAAACATATGACTTTAGACAGAAATTATTTCTAGAATAGTAAGCAATTTTTTACTTTGAAACATAAAATTACTATTATATGAAACAGATCTATTATTATCTCGAAAAAGCATTAAACAATAAATAACAAATACATAAATCAAGTGCAGTGCTAAAAATGATTAATTATTTAAGTTATTAAAAGAAATACTACCTCCCCCCCCCAAAAAAAACAGAATCAGCTCAATTTAGATTATTTTGATAAATGGATTCAATAATTTTATATTTGATAAAAATTGACTTCATTCTATTTTGCAAACATACAATATATAACATAGTAAGAAAGAGCTGCAAAAATTAAGAATAAAAAAACAAATCCCTTTGCTTAAAAAAAAATGTATAGGCATGCATAATAGACACATGCATTTTCTAAACATGGGATGTTTCTTTTTTATATTATAGTATAGTTTTTTTATCAAAATATTGAATAGTATTTGTTTTTATATATGCAGCAATAAATAAGATTCTAAATGCTGGAATGAAAAGTGCAAATTTTCTCCTGTATTAACTTAACATGCTAAGCTATCAGGACAATTTTATTTTCAACTTAAAAAGATAAGAGTTAAAGCATTTTAGATGTGGAAATCATACGATTCACAAAGTTTCCATGAAACTGACAAAAGAAAAAGGCCATGCTCTAATAGTATGCTAATTGTCTAGTTAAATTTTTAACAGAAAAAAATAGCAGCATTTAGATTGTAAGAACTTATTTTATTAGCTTCTTACTTTTGAAGTTAGAAAGAGCTTTTTACAATGTTTAACATCTCCATATATTAAAATAAAAGTCCATGTGCAATATACAAAAATAAATAAAATGTAAAGAATTTTAAGAAAAAGTAATACTACTTTAAAATAATACTTTTTAAAAATTATAAAATAATGTGTGATAAAATATTTTTAAAAGAAATCAAAATGATTTTATAATTACTGGTTTTAATAAATAACAGAAAACTATCAACAAAATTTAAAAAGATGTCAAGTGTTTTTTTTTTTGTTTTTTTAAGTATTTTCTCAAAAACACAAGATAATATATCACATTGCCTTCTCAACAATCATTAAGTGAAAGATCTCTTCCAATGATCAACTGTTTTAAAGTTGATAAGTAGAAAGTTTTTTTTTTTATATATATATATATAATCATGACAGTATTATGGTAAAGTGATGCGACTGAAGCAATTGATAAAGCAATGATATTATAATAATTTTCATTACACTAAAAATTATTGTAACAAACTGTGTCCAAAATTAATTTTAAAAATTATTAAAGAAAAAAAGTGCAATCAATTAAAACTGACATCACTGGAAATACTATAATTACTTTTAAATCTTTAAGAAAGTGTGAAAATAATTTTACTAATTACTGAATATATTATGGAAATATGTTTACATTTTATTCTACTGGGGAACCTAAGAAAAAAAAATATGTAAATCCCACACACACACACGAAAAAAAAACTATAGAATCTGGAATAAAAATGCCATATTTTTTTTTTATTTCTTTTAAATCTTAAGCATTATATCAAGCAGAATTATTTAATAAAACATGACAGTATTCCTTTGTAGGTTATTCAAGAGAACTCTCCAAAATGACATATTAACCAGAACAATAAAAGATAATTAAATTAATGAGAATAAAAGTTAAGTATCATTTTTTAGAAATTAAAACTAATTTGTGTATTCTTCTTTAACAACCTATAAAGGATTAAACATACATTTACCAAGTTAACTAGAATAAAATTTTTGCCATCTTGAACACTAAAACTTATAAGAGTTTGAATATTTTCAAATTGCAACAAATTTGGCGCAACCTGTATTTCAGATTACCTTTCAAGATAGCCATTTCAGTATTTAAATATATGGTGGTTACCAATGGTGAAGGAAGAAGGAATGCAAGAAAGGTCATTAAATGTTATTTTAAAGTATGCTAATACCCCTGATATATTGCATCCCAGATTTCTTCCCTTTCATCTATTTTCTTTCTTAATACGTCTGATAAATAAACCTCTGAGTTTTTATTTGATTTATCATATTTCACATATGGAAAGAAAAAAAAATGTTTTCTTTGCATTTATCAAGAAAATTGAACACTGTCTAATGCCCCCCCCCCTCCTTTAGAAACTAAGCCTTTTCAGAGTGCTAGAAAATGGTTTTTAAATGTTAGCATTTTTATGATGCTATGAACCCTGCAGTATAGGAAACAAATATTATTTCTTTTACAAATGTACACAAATAAAATTTTACAATTAATTTCATTATATTCGGCAAAATATTGCAGAATTTTCGTTTTTTAATTCAAAAATTATATCAGCTTTTCAGATAAGAACTTTTCTTTGAATACCTTAGATACAAAGAAAGGAAGACATATTAATAAGTAAAAGTTTGTAGATGACACTTTAGCACGCTTAAAATTGAACAAAAAATAATCCTTTGTAACATAAATAATAGTGGGGTTTTTTTAAACATTTTATATGACAAATTACAAACAATTATCATAAATTACAATTTTAAAAGTTTTTTTTTTTTTTTTTTACCTTGACAAAAGAGTGTTAGATTCATCTTCAGGCATCAATGATTCTAACATTTCTGCTAAATGAGCTCGCAGATGTGGATTCTTCACTCTTTCTGGACTACCCATGAACATCAGAATCATTGTCATAAAATGATCCAAATTATCACCTACAAGCTTTTAGAGAAGAGGTAAAAAAATAATGTCAAAAAATACATTTGAGAGCACAATTTCGTAATAAAATGTAAAGAATGCATGTAGTTGATGTGCCATAAAAAATATGTAACAGAAATTTTTAAAAAATAATTCCCTTATCTTATTCCAATTATTTGGTAGTGTTTTTAGATTCATTTGCCAATCATGAATTGAGACATAAAAATCCAAATGTATTCTCACTTCACAAATACTTCATTTAACAATTATTTCATAAATTTGTTTAATAAAATATCTGCCACAATCCAATTATTACACTTGATTCTTTTTATCTGACTCATGAAATAATTACATTTCTGTAGCTCTGGCATAAAAAATTTCTTAATTCAGTACAAGTCTATTTAGAAATATTGCGAAGAATTGAACATTCAAGAAATATCCATTTTCTTGATTGACCACAAGATAAGATGGGTATAGGTTATATAAATAAATTTCTTATTGAATGGTATAAATGAAGTAATGGCTCTTATGGAGTTATCAGTATTATAGATAAGATAATGCTACCTTTTCAATAAAATACATTTTTTTAACCCATCAATCTGTTATCTACAAATAAAAACTACATTATTAGGATCCAAAACTAAGTTCACTAAATGGATTATAATTAAGAAAAAGCTGCAACAGGGAATTTTGTTTTTCAAGAACAGGAATCAATAGTTTTAGAAACAAACAATTATTTTTCTTTAATTATTTTAAGGATTCTAATTAAATCAACTTGAATGGCAAGTATTATTATGAAGATAATATTATAAATAACATTGACGTATTTAAAATACTAGTAAAATGAATATTGTTGCCAGAGAATAAAAAAGAAAATTCACCAATTCCACCTTTTGTCATATATTAATTTCAAAATGATTTAAATTTAAAACTAGGAGATATGCAGCAAAAATTAATCTTAAGAACTGTTCAAGAAGATGCATTTAAAAATTATAATTTTTAGTGAATTTTAAAAACATATCCTAGTATAACATGCATTTAATAATTATAATTTATTTTGATCAAACTTAGGAATTTCAGTAATTTTTTTTTTTTTCCAAAATATCCGAGTGAAAAAAGGACATGTTAAGAGGTGCTTCTTTTTTTAAAATCTTCCAATATAAAATTTTTATGTTTTCTTACATACAAGATTAGTGATCAAGAAATTCAAAAATAATTTTTAATCCATTTCAAAAATAAATATTTTAACATGGCATTTTTGAATATGAAACAAAGGGCAAAAATCATGGATAAACAATTTATTTGTGTTTTTATGTATATAAACTTTGCTTTTGTAAACTACAATTTTACCCAAGTCTAAAAAAATTTGGAAAGGATTTTCTGGTAAAGCAAAAACATTTTTAAATTTAAATATTGCGATGTATAACTACAATATAACAGATACAATAAGGTACATTACTAAAAACAACTTACCTCAAAGGATTTTGTACTGAAACGCTTTAAAAATATAGTACAATCTATAATATTTTCTACAATAAATTCAGGAACATACGATAAGTTACAAGATGTTTCATTCTGGGGAGGAAATTGTGATGTTTTGTATACATTTAATTTGTCATTGGTAGATAAGTTGACCAGCCAAGTAGCAGATGCAATATGGAATTTCAGCATTAAGTGAAGAGTTTCTGGTACTAACAAGGCTGTGCGGTAACTTAAAAACCGTGTCATTCCTACATAAAGAAACACAGTTTATCAGTATAAAATTCAGAAATCTCGGATTGTAAGTTTTTTCAAAATTATGCTTAAATAATCTAAGTATTATTTCACTTAAAGCATATAAAGAAAATAAAAGTATGAACTATAACAAATGGTTACATTCAAAGAAAATAATAAGATTTAACATAGACAAAAATCAAGCACCCAACAGTCTTTGGTATTTTATGTGCAAATGTCTATAAAGCATTCAATAGATTCCAGACGAATTTTTCTGTTGATGTTGCTAATGATTGGAAATAACATTAGAAGATTAAAAAAAAACAAGATTAAAAAAAAAAAAAAGGAAACTCTCAAATTAAGCTAAAAAACAAGCCAAGAAGATGAATCAGCATGCCAGTAAAACTGATTATTTAACATCTTTACAAAACAGATTTTATTATATTAATGTAAAGGCAAATGTACAAACACATAAGTTTAAAAAAAAATTATTAAAAGCAAACATGCTATATTTGATTATCTAAACACACAGAAGATTATGAACTCATTTCCTAAATAAAATATCAAAAATTTAATTTAAGAAAATAATTAAGAAAAACTTGCCTCTTTCCATTTTTTCTTTCAATTGCTGTCCAATTTCTGATGATTCTCCACCTTGCATGCGAGCTTCTTCATACAGCCTTTGGGTGCGAATTAAATCTTGATTTTGTTTTACCATTTTTTCATTAACAACATGAAAACCAATTCTAAATGCATAATGTGTAAAAAAGAATATCTCAGTCATGAAATTGTACACTGTTTCATCTGTTTCCATTGGCTCATCTCTAGGCAAAAGGCAAGTTTCAGATGATATACCTAAAAAATATATGTAAAAAAAAATGCATAAATAAATTTGATCAAGATAAATTACAATGCTCTAATCATCTCTAAAAGAAGAAAATATTAATAATGAATACTACTGCTTCTTTATTTAAAACTTCACTAAACTATAATACCCTGGACAAAAAAGTCTACATATCATTACATCACTTTTCTTTAGTATTTTGGGGTATATAAAAGTCATTCAATTTCTTTTCCAACACAATTTTCTAAGAGAATCTTAGAAATAATTAGACAATTATCTATATCACTGGCCTGAAATTCAAACCTTTTCATTATTTCATCAGGTATTTAAACATGATCAAAATCAAAATTAAATGGTATCGAAATCTAAAGAAGGATTCTATTTAATATCTGTATAGTTTACAAGATGACAAAAGAAGCGGTTAGAATATTGTAAAATTTAGAAGAAACATGAATTGTATATTTACATTTTTATGACAGTTATAATATCATGGGACTAGTCTTTATTAGAAAGGTTCATATATGCAATGAAGAGAACATAAGTAAGACAAATAAAATAACATGGTTTTAATGTCAGACAGTTTAGCAGAATCATAGACATGAAGTTATATCAAAGCAGCTTAAATAATAACAAATATAATCAACATCCCAGGTAAACAAGCTGATCACCAAAGGGAAATATAAAACATAATGCATTCATTAGGAACATAACAATTAAAAGCAATGAGATTACAACTGTACAATACGTATTCTTACTATGTAAAGGAAACAGGCAAGTATATTTAATGACATTATATTTTGTATGAAATATCGATTCAAAATGTAAATTAATATAGTTTAACTAATGTATAAAAAATTTATAAAAAAGGAGTTGAACAATTAAAATTACTAATTTTAGGAATGCGATGATGTAATTGAGAAAATATGGAATCTCCCCATGCACTATTATTTCTTCATTTTATCCATTTTTTGAACAATGATGCCATTTTTCTATAAGATAAAGCTCGCACTATGAATATATATATATATATCTTTGTAGTTAAAAATACTTCTGAAGTCCTGTAATGATGTTTCATGCATTGAAGACTTGTAATTTCAGTTTTTTAACCCATTATCAATATGAAATTTCAGCATTTCAATACAAGTAAACATTATTTCTCAATTAGCATAAACAATTTATGATCTAATGATAAAAAAAATTAACATTCTATTTTTTTTATTATTAGTTTTTTTTTAATTGCATGTTTGGAATAAACTGACATTGCAGTTCTTAAATTCATGTATAATTCCAATCAAGAAATGTAAAGATTTTTTTTTTTTCTCTCTCTATGCATGATTCAATAAATTATAACTTACTTTTTATATGAACTCCATTTTTCTTTGTTTCAGTTGAAAGAGGTGCAGCACAATACAATGGGTTTACTTTTGCTAATTTTGGAGAGCATGGCTCTGCAAATGGTTTGCATAACAGCAAAAGAACAGCTAATAAATTAATGAAAAAACCATCTGATCCGTGAAGAGAAGCATACACTTCAGGCAACTGGCTATTCCAAATTTTGGCACGTCCTATAAAATAAAATGGATCTTAGTAATCTTTTCACATAAATATCTAAGAAAATTTATTTACTACCTTAAAAAATATAATTGCAAATAAATATTATATCTATTAAAATAAAACTATGAATCTAACAGTACTTAGAAGTTTTAAATAGCATTATTTCATTTTTTGTTGTTGATTAGACTAATTTTTATACCTAGTAAAAATTGATAATGATAGGAAATTTTTAGCTGAAATTTTTGGTCTGATTTTCATTTTTTACTCAGTATTTTCATCAAATTGCAAAATAGTTAACAGGGTTTTCACTGAAATCGGAGGGGGAAAAAATCCCTCTACGCATATTTAAGATATAAAGAAATGCACAAATAGTACACCTGTGCTAGTTATAATGCAATATAATTTTAAGAAGCGGAAAAAGCAAAGAAAGGAATCAATAATTTAATATTATTCAAAATAATATATAAAAGAAGGTTTATATTTACACATAAAAAATTCTCTTTATTTATTATTTAGAATTTATTAATACCAAATTTATATATTGGGGGGAGGGAGATATATTACCTCTCATGTCTTTAATTGTACAAAATTACGGACTCGGGTGGAATATAACAAAAAACATTTTTGTTATCATGATACAAATAATTTAATGATTAGTTAACAAAAAACATTACAAATCAAGATTACTTTTTTTATTTATAAATTTTTATCAATTCATGTATTTGGACATCAATTTCTACACCCTCTGCAGATTTTTCAACTAATCAATTTTATGGATAACAAATAAGGTATGACATTTTTGTACAGCCTAATGTACACTTTTTTAACTACTTCACTTTTAGTGAACATACAAGAAAATATTTTGTATATATCATTGAATGCATTAAAGACACAACAAACTGTAATGCTCATAAAAATCCAGTTTTAAATTATAGTTCATAGAACCAAAAAAAAGTTTGAAACTGGTTTATTTTCATTATATATATCTTAGTATACAAATTAAAGAAGATATATTTCACATTCCAGTAAGCTCGTACTTGATAAACTTATTAATTCATAATACAAAATAAAGAAATTTCAATTGGGATTTTGCATAGATCTGAAAGAATATATATTCTTGTCTTGGTAAAAAGCCTTCTGTATTTAGTGAAAATATAAAATAACTTTAAGTTTCCTTAACTGAAGTGAAAAATTCCTCAGTCAAATTCTGAATTTATCTATATAAGTATATAGTAAAATTTACGGAGCTCATACAAGTAATGTTAAAAACAGAAAGACATCAACTAATAGTGTTTTATTAGACATTTTAAGAAAAGTATAAATGTACTTTGCCGATTATATTTTTAAGAATATAGTACATCAAAAACTTGAAAAAGGAAAAGGCAAAGGGAACAAATAAGTAAAAAAAAAAAAAAAAAAAAACCTATGGAATATTATTTTTAGCATCAGACTGATTGCACAGAAGAAGTATAATTCAGAAAGAAGTATATTAGAGAGAAACTATCATACAAAAAGAAAGCATACCAGAATTTGCATCTAGGCAACAACCAAGCCACTGAAGAAGTAGCTCCCTACTTTCTGCTGATTTTCTTAGTATTTTTTCTAATAAACGATGCATGTCTTTTGCAATGGTTATTAAAGGCTATATAAAAAAAAAGATATCAATAAAAATTTTTTTAGTTAAAAATAAAACAAAAAATAGAAGTTCATAAAGAAAGTAGGCACAAAATTTTACTTTACTAATTAGCATATACAGGTTTATTAAAAAAAATGGAGCCAATTTAATTAATTTGCATTTAATGTATAAATTGTTCATGAATAATCTTTATGCTAATGAAAAGAGGAAGTTTCAAAGTTGTTTTAACATAGGCTATAAATTTTCACCCCCCCCCCCAACAGCTAACCACTAAGTGATAGCCAAGTTTGTCCCACACACGAAAAAGGATGTTGCGTATTACACTAATCTTGCAGCAGTGACAGAATTCTGCAGGTCAGCCAGAGATTTTGAGGAAGTGGGATGTAAACAGCCAGCTTAACATAAAAAGTCACATGACAAGATATTAAGAGAAGTTAGTGAATAAAAGTGTAGAACAAGTCTTGATTCACCATGTGATCTATCCATTGCTGAGGAAGAGATTGAGTTAAAAATCTTCAGACATCATGGTATTAATAGGGTAGAGCTCTATCCTCTTGGAAAATGAAGAGAGAATCATCAGTAAGTAGAGGAAAAAGTCATTGTTCCAACAAATCCAATTGTTATTCTCCTTACAATGTTTTCCATAAAAAAGAATGATCCACAAATTTTTGTCCATGATAGAATACATTTACCTTTGACAAATTTCTCTCAAACTGCAATGTTATAAAAGGATTTTACAGACTTCATATGTGAATGCTGTGTCTATTCACTTTCCCACTAAAGTGAAATTAAGCTTCATTGCAAAAAATTAAGTGTGATAGAAGTGCATCATCTCCTATCATTTCTTGTATATGATTATAAAATTCAATACACTTTTTTTTATCATTCTGAAGAAGAGTCTGCATAAATTGTAAAGTGGTGGGGCTTGTACAGCTAACACCATCTCAACAATCATTATATAGTTGGTTGGGGTATTCCTAGTTTTCTATTAACTCTATTGGTTAACTTTCTTGGATTATAAACAAAACTGTCTTCCATTCTTCTGATATTCTAATACATGTGGTAAACCAAGGCCTTTTATTTTGCAGACATCTAGTTTCTTGAAATTGTATAAACCAATCACTAACACCAATTTAGTTGCTTTTCCCAGTTGGTGGTTCAATCTGAATCAGCAAAAAAATGTCCGTTGCACTGTAACTGCTGGCTCATTTCATGTAAACTCAAGAATGTAGAAAATCTCATGCTGTCTAGTAACTATCTTACTCAAAAATAATTGTGATGAGATGTGATTGGTGTGAGTACCCTACAGTTATTTACACAACCACTGCTCTTGTGGCCATTTATGTAACTATCGTTGCCCAAGCAGTGGTATACAAAATTTTGGACCTCCCTTTTTCCCTTCGGATATATAGGCTGTTTACATCCAATTCATATTTTGTGAAATACAAATTAAAATTGGATCCTTCTTTTTGAATAACCCATACAATAAATACAATCAGTGACAAACCTACAGTAAGAAACTGCTTTTTGTTAGTTATGTGTCAGAGAAAGATATGATTTTCTGAAAAATTTAGTAAAACTGATTAGCTATATTTTCAAGATGAATATATGCTATTGTTTTCTGATGAAGATTTGTTATTCATTATAAATATTTTTTTCCCATTAAAGTTTCTGTATGTATTATTATTTCTTTAAAAACAAACATTGGTATCGTACTTGAGATTGAATTGTATACAACTCCATTGTTATCAAAAAATGTAAAACTAGACTATTTTAAAAATTAATATTTACAAATAAGAAAAATGAAATAAAAATCCCTACAAAGAGTTTTAAATTCTTTAAACATATACATAAAATAAATCGTTGTTCCTCATATTTCTGCAATGTTTATTGGCTAACTCTAGGAACAGTAATATTTTTTTTATTTACATACTAAGTACATATAATAAATAATTCAAAAATACAATATAGGAATAAATTTAGAATAAAAGGGAAAATCCAAAATTGCTAAAAAAAATTTTAAAGTGTTTACCATTGATAATCGTTCCTCCGTAATTGAATGCTCTTGATTTGAATACCTAGCTGGTTCCTGGAAAAATTCATATCTATCAAACTCTGATTTTGGCAAGCAGGACACTGCCAGAGGAAGTCCCAATAAGCTATTCTGATAAGACTTTCCATTTTTTATTTCATTTGGCATACTAAATTTCAATAATGCCTGCAAAAAAAAAAATAATAATAATAATAATAATAAATAAATAAACATTTTTAGGTAAAATAGGGAAGAAAAAAAATGGAATCAAGTAATATAGATTATAAATTTTAAAAAATATATAGGGTATCCGTAAATTATACACATAATTTTTTAAAAATTTCTTAAAATATAGTTTTAAATAGTATATGAATATTATTTATACTGATTATTATTTTTCCTCAAAGTTTTATTAATTAATGCATGGTAGCAGATTAAATATTTTATAAATTTATTTGAGAGTAAATTACAAGGCTTAGATTAAAATTCATATTACAATAGTAGATATAAAGAATATGGAATTATATTGCTCATTTATGAATACATATTGGAACATTCACAGAGATTCATGAACACCATAAATTGAATCATTGTTGAAGGAACTGTAAAAATCTTATTTTGCTTCATTCAGCAATTTACAGCTTTTTATGGATGAAATGACTTACAACATGAACACCATTAGTTTTCTGAACAATTAATGCAATAGTTTTTTTATTAAGTAATGCAAAAAGAAAATTTCTGTTGTTACTACAAAATGAAGATTTTTCATTCTGAAATCAATTAATCAATTAACCTGTTGGTTCGTTAAGAATAATAATTGCTGAAAAATTTCAGTTAAATATATTGTGTGACTTCATCCTAATGGCCTATTCATTAAAATACTTTAGGACAAATTTTGAGATACATAATTCATATTATTTTAGAAGCCTTATACTGTTCTTTACAGTATTAAGTATTTTTAAAATTTCCTATCAACATCTTTATGCATTCAGTTATGGTATAGGAAAAAGCAGCAGTGTTTAAAAATGAAAGCCTTTTTAAAATTTCACCTTTCATTCCTTCTGAAGTGAAATCTTAAAAGCTGAATCTTTGTAACTTGACCATCAATAACAGGAAGGGAAAAAAATAAATAAAATAACATAATAGGTAAGAAAATTTGAATTTTCAGATGATGTAAAAATTATTTTTATGCTGTAATATTTTTAGTAGTAAAATACTTCCACATTTTGCTTAATTTTTTATTAATTACAATTTTAAAATAGTAGTTTTGAGGAGTGCATTCCTACAATCTGAAGTATACATGTTCCATATATGAAGTATATATATCATAAGTATATATACCAAGTTTAGTGTGTCTAGGTCAAATTATATGGCTTATAGAGCACCAACACACGTTCATCTTTCTTATTAGTAAAGACTTTATTTTATAATATTCTTTACTTCATTAAATAATGCGTAGACAACTAGTGTTATCAGTTTGTTTCTTGAATAAAATTCACTGACATAAAATAAAATTATTGATTAATAAACACAATATAATTAAATAAAATTCCAATAAATATATTTTATTTCTTTGTTTTTCTGAGTAATCATGACATTAATCATATATAGAAACTTCATTAAATATCAAACAAGTGATAAAATAAAAAAAATATTTGTCAATTTTTAAGACTGCATTACAAATCTCTACAAATAATAAAAGCAAATGTTTGTGCTTTGGCTTTTTACAAAGCAGATCTTTAAACACCAAAACTCCCAAATTTGATATATATACATTTCAAATGCTGGAAATGTTCATCTTTGTGTAATTTTTTCCCCCAAATTTTAACTATAATTTCAATTAATTAAAAATAAAGTAAGATTTTGGCATTTTTCCAAAATAATTTCTAAAAATATTATTGCCTAAAAATTATTATTACTCTGATTTAATATTGAAAAAATCTATTTGTCATAATTTTTTTTTCTTTCTCTAATTAAAAAAAAATCCAAAAGTATATTTTTATAAGTATATTTTTTATTATTTATTTCCACTTTTGCTACAAATTTATTTATGGAAGTGTAAAGATTCTATTTATATTTTTAATATGAGTTAGATTGTATTATTATATTTTTGGCATTGAGTTTTTAATATTATTCTGACTTATTTTTAATATGCTTCTTTTTATAGCATTTTTTTTACTGAATATTTTTATTGATTTTTTTTAGATT
Source organism: Argiope bruennichi (assembly GCF_947563725.1). NCBI lineage: Eukaryota > Metazoa > Arthropoda > Arachnida > Araneae > Araneidae > Argiope > Argiope bruennichi. Next base: position 69,182,497 of record NC_079154.1, read on the forward strand.
TTAAATAATTATAATTAATTTGTAACATCAGAAGTAAGCATTAATGCAAAAATTTTAATATTCATCAGATTGTTGCTTTTTGTATCTGTCATCATTTTTATTGTAGTACATACAGAAAGTTCAAGTACTAATCAAATGACAGAAAATTAGGGAGGATGCAATGAAGAATGAACAGGAAAAGTATTAGACTATTAAAATTGTTTGAATTAAAAGTCAGTAAAAACTTATTTAAAAAGTAATTTGCTGAGGTAACCACTAAGACAAATCTATAATGTAAATAAAAAAATTTGCAAACAATAATCCTGCTAAAGCAGCTGGTAATAAGAAGTAAATAATTACACCTATCAGTTGTTATTTTAAGAATAAGTAAGATTTCCAAAAATGAAGGGAAAAAAAAAAATTGGATATGAAAATAACTGATAACTTAAATATTCATTTTGAAATCTATTGGCAAATGCAGATTCTAGAAATTTTAAGACATAAAAGAGAGAAAACAGAAAAACTAATTATTTTAATAGCCATTAATGCTGCATAGCCATTCAATCGCTATTAATTCACATAAACAATTTTCTCAATAACTAAAGAAAACTTACTTTGATTAAGTGGTCTGATTCAGTAAAATAGGTCAAAACATCTATATACATAAACAAATTTCTATCAGATAAAGTTGTTACTGCTAACTTTTCTTGTAAATGACTAAAACACGGCTTAAGAATTTCAGCTAGATTTCCACTATCGAGATCCATGATTGAAGTAGTAACATCAACCAGGAACTGAGACAATACTTCACAATGGCCTAAATTAACAAATGATGTTTGAATTAGGATTGGAATTAACTGATTATAATGAAAGAATGTTTTTCAAAATCATAATGCTCTATATACAACAGTTATAGATTAAACTTTTAATTTTCATCTTTTCACCCTTAAAAATCAAATAATTGCTTTATTACTTAATTTTAAAATATTATTTTTGAAAAAAGTGAAAAAAAATATACAGATAATCTACTCATAATTCATAAAAAAACATTCAAATCTTTAAAAGCTATTTATAAAGATTAAGTAATAGATTGTGCTATTTAAATAATTGTTAAATTAAAATTCACCATCGTAATTCCTTATGATTGTAGGAATAAGATCTTCAAACAACATGATGAATGGAAACAAGATAAAATTAACTTATTTTATAACTTTAACTTTTTTATAGCTTAAATCTTAATTTTTAATCTTTCAAATTAATTAATAATTAAAAGCTACAAAAAACGATAAATACAAATTGCTAGTTGTCTTTAACAGTTTTTTGCAGTATTTCCAAAATTAGTAAAAATGCAATGTTCTACTACAAAGTATAAGCTATTTATTAATTAAGCCTAATTAGCAGTATCTAAATAAAATGCAAAAATATGAACAAGTGATATTTGTTATTTCACATATTATATAATAGCCTACTATGTTTTAATTAAATGCAGTTTTTTTCATATTTAATATTGCTGGTGAACTATTAATTAAAAAAATAGAAAAATTTACTTATTAAAGCCAATAACATAAAAAATCAGATGCAATATAGATAATAGAAAATATTTCAAGAGAAAAAGAATAAAACTTTTGAATTACCTGATTCTTGGTGATAATGTAATAATAATTTCATTAAGTCTTCTGCTAATTTTGCATCAGGGAACATTTCAGGGTTACATAAAGCAGATGCTGTTTGAGTTACAATTACATGGTGTGCAGTTTCATATGGTCCAATCTGAAAGAACAATACACACTTACAATAGAGTTCCAACTTCTTTAATTTTCATAACTTCTATTAAAATTAATATAATTAACTGCATTGATAGAAATAAAATATTCAAATTCCAGAGATAAAACAAGAAATTTTTAAAAAAACATTTAGTGGATTTTACATTAATTTTTGGAACAAATTATCAATAATAAATATCATCAGGGTTGCCACACTAATCTGAAAAAGAAATCCCCCCTGTATCTATACAGAGTATAAGAGGAAATGCATGAACATCATTCTTGTTAGTTATAACAGAATAACAATACTCCTTAGTTTTAATTAAAGAAAAAAATAAAGAAAAGTAAGTTACCTGAAATAAAAGTATAGTAAATTAATGTTTATATTTATATACAGAAAAAAAAATATATCTTTTTATTTTTGCTTATAATTTAAAAAGACAAATTCCCATGTTAAAAGGGGAACATTAATCCCTTCCTGATTTCTCTGATTTTTAAAGTCACTAAAAATTAAGGAGTTGAGTGGAATAAAAGACAAAATAATATTCTTGTTAACATGAACAAACCATTTATAATTCCTTCACAAAAAAAGAAAAAAAAAATGTTATAAAGCTTTTTTTCTTAATACCAATTCATATATCTATGCATAAATTTCTGTAATTTTTGTAGATTTATTCAAGGACTAGCTTTTAATAAATGTGAAATATAAAAATGTAAACATAAATTGATAAATAATGTTTTATGAATATTTTCATATTTTAAAATCAAACATAAAAGAAGGAAATTCTTTGAAAATCTAAACAAATTTGTATATTCAGTAAACATACACATATTTTATTTGATGAATGCATTAAAATAATTGTAAATAATTTTTGAAATTGTTAAAACATGATGATGATGCACTAATACATTTAAATTATCAAGTCAATAATTTGTTTAAATCATCATATTAGCAATCTCAACTAAATAAAATATACAGAAGAAATTATCTTCAAGAAACCAGAGAAAAGATCCTATACTAACCTTAAAATCCCTAGAAGTTTTTAAACGATAATAGGACTGATATAGGTAGAAAATTATTCTCTTCTCACTTGTAATAACATCTTCATCATCAAATTTTTTCCTGCGAATTATATGTTGGGAAGGTTCTTCAAGTAACAGACGTTCAAACACTGCCTGTAAAAACAATATATCACGATAATCATATGAAATATATTGTTTTTATCTTATAAAATTATATCAGAATATAAAACTTTCAATTATGCCAAAGAATATGAAACAGTACATATTTTATTTTTGAAGCAAATGTATTTAAAATGCTTATTTCTAGATAACTCTCAATAGAAATTCAAAGTCAAGCATATAACAATTTGATAAAACATTTTTAAATCAGAAAAACATTTATATTTACAAATATTCGTAAGTTATCAAATTGCAATAGAAATAAAATTTCCAAAAAAGAAGACTTGAATATAATTTCTGAATAGAAATGGCCTTTTTATTACTTATGGCATATACCAAAATAGTAATAAAATACTTTATAAAGAGCACTAAACCTTCTTCTTCTTTTTTTTTTTTTTTAGAAAACACAATGAATAAGAGGCTTTAAAATTTATCACCCAAAATTAGAAGATGGAATGAATAAAATATTCATAGATAAAAATATTAATACAAAATCACAGATACGTATATGTTAAAACTTCTTTTAAGCCCTTTTGCCTTAAGTAATAGTTAATTTTTTTATAACAATAATATAACAGCTTCTAAAAAATTTTTTTTTAAATAATTCTGTTGTAAACCATATTTTTAAGTTCTATTACCTTCAATAAATTGTATATTTAAAACTATAACAAATAATGTTCTAAATATATAAATGTAAAATATTTCTTAATTTAAAACATTATGAAATGAATATCAAAATTAAGTTATCATATCTGTATTACTTGCATTTAAGAAAAATGCATATTAGCTTTTTAAAAAAGAGTATTTTTACATTACATGAATATTTTTTTTAAAAATGAAACATTATTCAGTCTGGAAGATCAATAACTCCTTCCAATCGCTATTTAAGGTAATAAAGAAAATAATTTTTAATAAGTAATACAAGAAGTTGGTTTCTACAACCAAGCTCATGTGGACCAAAATTGAACATATTTAAATACTTTGGTATAATTGATGGTAGAGTTTTATCAAATATCTGTTTGCCTAAGTATCAGATGATAAACAAATGTTCATTCTTGTTGATGCAATTATTTAACTAGTGCATTCTTGTCAGTAATACTGAATTGTTGAATCAAAAGTAACAGTTTGCTGAATTTGTTTGATTCGTTGCTTCAAATATCAAAAGAATATATTTATGAAAGTGACTTGAGTTATTTAATTGTTTGTTTTTCGGAGTCCTGCAACTAATGATTAAACTAAAAATGAAGGCACTAGGATACTAGAAAAAGATGGTAATGAAACAATACCAACATTTAAAAAATTCATTAGCCTTTGTCAGAATACTGAATAAAGGGAAGAATTCAAAATAATAATAAATAAATAAACATTCCTGCTAAAATAATTCAAATCAATCTTTTACAGCTGAGTAAGTTAGATGGTATTCCTAAAATCTTTAAAAGTAATCATGAATAAAGTCAAAACATATCACAAAAAAAAAAAAAAAATGATTATGTAAGAAAGAGGGGATTATAAGAAAGTCTCTGAAGTCATAAAGTTCTGATGAAATAAATGACACACATATTGTTCTACATATCCTGATGTCTCAAATGACAAAATTAAAAATTATATTGGTCAAAGAGATAAATAACACAGTTACAGTATATTTGGTTTCATTTTACAAAATAATGAATTTAAATTTTTGGATAATTCTAGTTTTAACTAGTTTAAAGATTATGAAAAAAAAATCACAATAATTAGAATTATTATGAATTATCTAAATAAAAATAGCATAGTAATTTACCATTCCAAAGAGTGAAATTTCACTTGATAAATCTTTATAAAATTTAATGATTGAAATTCATTATGAAATTTTTTTTATGAATTTGAATTCTCACCAGATAATTATATTCTTTTTAAAATTTATGTTGAAATATATTGTGATAATTACATTATTACATAAAAAGAACCACTTATATTCACTACTCCATATATGGAGTCCTTAATTCTTCCTTGTGATAGAAAAACCAACACTTGCCTGTCGCGCCTTGCCAATGGCCACTTTAAATGTCTTTTCTTTTCTCAGGGTCAAAAATCTTATCCTCTTTGCCTGAAATGCTGCCAAAATCAGGCCTCTGCTGAACATATTCTAGACTGTTTAGGACTACTTTGGGGAGAAATTTATTCTTCTCCCTTCCTCGGTTTTGACTTTCTTCTCGTTAACAGATTTTTGGATTTGTTTTGACTAAGTCAGGCCATGGAGATTAGTAACAACTCCATATATCAGTGAATTAAATCTGTGGTATATGCAAAATAATTTTTGCAAAAATTCAGTAATATAAGCCACCAAAATAGGCAAACTTTTTTTTTCCCACATGAAGCAATTTTATCAGATAATGGACAAACCTAGTTTTCCCCTAACTTACAGAAAAATATTATCCAGTTATCTAGAGTCTATTATATAATTCAAAATTACTTTACAACATTATAAATACCGCACAAACAATAACACAAGCAACAGCACTAAGCATTTTAAACATTCCTGTAGTAAGATAGACAAGATATGCAACAACAAGAAACTGCATTAAAAAATATTACAAGGTATCTGCTTTACAGAATACCAGAGCCTTACAATAAGGTGTGACGCAGTATATACATATAAAGATTGTGTATTCCTCTTGTACTAATTCAATTAATAGCATGCAATGATGCATAAATAATGAATATAATGTGCCACCCCCTTTGAAGCAAAGAACTTACCTTCACATATTATTTTCTATTTCAAATTATCTCTAGAGTATTCACATATTATAATCTAGTATCAAACTATAATGCAACTGATGGTTTAAGTTAGGAGATTCATTAATATCACCAAGCTTGAAGCTAAAGATTTTTGCCTTGCCAATAATAAGAGATACTGGCAAAACATTAACATTAATATTTATAAAAATCTGAAGTTATCAACTCAAAGTTCATCGATTAATCATGTTGGTCCCATCTTCAATTATCTCACCTGTTTTATAGGTATTTCCAATGTGATTTTCACACAAAACATTAACACTAAAAAAAATTCCATTTTCACCTTTGAAAAATCCTGCTATTTAATGCTAGCATGTACATTTATTTTCTGATTCAAAATGCAGGTCCAGTCCGGAATGGCCAGTTAGATGGTGATTCACTAAAGGCCTCCAAGAAGGTGGCTGTTGGAGGATGTCACACTTAGATTTATATCATAATGAAAGATGTTTCTTTTATAAGTGTACATATACAGGGAAACCCAAAATAATGTTGATAAAATTAAAGGACAAATCAGAAACACAGAAATAGAAAAAAAAGTCACACTGAATCTCGGGCACAAATGCTACTGTCTGTCCACGACAAGAACACTGCTAGACAGTCGTCTATGTTTACAGCGGGCGTTATAGAAACAGGTAACTGTAGGAAGAGTTCATTTCGTAGAGGTAGATATTAATTCAAGTTTCTTATGTTGGCACGTTTAGCGCCAAATTGGCGATATTTGGTATTATTACATTTAATTCTTGAAAACAAATTAAAAAAATAATTCACTAAGCTGAAAATCATTTGCATACTCGGAATATTGAAAATATCTGCTATTCCTGTTATATGTATGCAAAGAACAAAACAAATCAAATAGAAAAAACTGCATAATTATTTGTATGTCTAACGACTGCACAAGAAGAAAAAAAATAATTAAGAAGTAAAATCATGCATGACAAAACATTAATCATCTTCATTTCATTTGTTTAAAATTTATATAAGTTATTAATATCAAATTCTCCGCAGCAAACGCAAGGTAATCTGTCTAATTTAAGATAAAAACTATAACAAAATTAATTGCAATTATTTCATAATTTTTACAAAAGGTTGCTTTTATTCTGTTATAAAGTAAAATGTTCATTGTTAAATATGCTTAAAACCTTTCCAAATTTATATTTATTTATTTTTCTGATGTATATACTATTTCCCGAAACACAAAATCAACGATTGCCATACTATCAATTTTCAGATTTTTAAAAATCAAACTTTGATTTGTAACTTATTTTCAATATGCAGAAGCTTTTTACAGCATAATTAATTTCGCAAAGTTTATATGTAAAAGTATTCTGAATTTGAAGATAATTCAAGAGTTCATTTATGCACGTACCAGATGTCCCGGACTTAAAGGAACCCAACTAAATAAGCCCAAAATCGCTTTCCATTATTCTACGAAAAACGCGGTAAAAGTTTGTTTTTGTATTCCAGATTACCATTTATTTATTTCCCTCGGCTTGAAAAAGAAATACAGTTATTTCAAAGAAAAAATTTTCTCGCAAACTGTCAATTCAAATAATAGAGCGATAAATGAGCTTTTCCTTTCAATGTATATCAGTAGCATGAGCTCGAGCAATAAAGGATCCAAATTCCTGCATGCATTTTATCACTTCGGGGTTTAAAATTCTTCACTCCCAATGTTCATCACATTTCTATTCAAAGCCCATCAATGCCGTTTGAGAATACTTATCTGCTACCGTTTTATTATCACAATCAGTGCACCTGAATAGTAAGGAATCTCGTTCCATACTTTAATCCTTCTAACTCACATTAACGTGCATAAATTTTTAGATTCTTGGAATCATAGTTAAGAAGGAAAGCTATTGAAACAACAGGGAGGCGAGAAAACAAGCCTGAATAAATGACTATATTTTATTGAAAAAAAAGTAATGTGCTATCTATAATATAATATTTTCTTCATACCATTATATAGTTGAATAATATTTCGCAATAAAAATGTAATAGAATTACTTCTTAACAATTGCATATACTCATTGAATTCCAGAAAAGAAATTAAATTGTTTTAATCTCTAAATATTTTCATATAGCATAATAGAATCACTATTTTTAATTTCAAAGTAGTTCTTTTTTTTTTCTTTTAAAACTATAAATACAATTTCTCAGAATTATTATTTAACACTAAGAGCAAAAGGTTAAAACAATGTTTTTTATTTTTTTATTTTCCACTTTTCATCTTTTTATCTTGACAATGATTGTGATAGGAGATAACTGAATTAATTATACCTGTAGATTTAAGGAAATTATTCAATAATTTCGATGAAAATAAAATACTGAATTGTGAAATATACTTCTTTAAAAAATAATGAAATTCAAAGTTCCCTGCAAGAACTTTTTTAATAAATTTTCAATACACTTTTCAAATAAAAAATTCAAAATCAATTAATTTTACTTATACAAACAGCTGAGTATAATTTGCTTTAAAAGTTTCAACTGTTCATTTTTTTTATAAATATGATCTGAAATGGATTTCTATATTTTCCAGTTCCGTATATCGATCAATTCAAAAGGTGATCTTATTTATGTTAAAAAGTTACATTCAAATTTACGATAATTATTTTATTAAATTTCAGTTTATAACATTAAATAAAAGTTTATGATCCAGAAAAAGCTATAAAAGTATATATATATATATATATATATATATATATATATATATATATATATATATATATAATAATGATATTTTAAACTTTAATTTTAATTTAATTAATTTTCAATGTTTTCTTAATTTACCGATAGTAACGTGCTTGTGATTTTAAAGTCTCTCTTTTCTTAAATCGAAAAGGCATTTTAAAGGATGTCGAAATATGAGACAAAAAAAATATTAAATAATGAAATGCCGTTAATATTAACCAAAGAAAAGATTAATAAAATATAAAAGAAGTAAGCTAAGCGAATATAAAGATACATGCAACTGCGACTAAAGCGAGAAGACGAATGAGCAACAGGTTTTCTTTTATCGCTTCACATTGACGCCAAGAAAAGGAATACCCTCTAGACTTCTATCCGATTCCACCCATTCAAAATGGATAGTTCCTATATGAACCTGTTTCTATAACGCCTGCCGTAAACATAGACGATTGTCTAGCAGTGTTCTTGTCGTGGACAGACAGTACCTAACCAGTGGACACTATTACGAGAACTAAACAAACATGCATCATTCCAGGTAATGGTTCTTTTTGAATAATAAATAATGTCTCTTGTTTGCTGATATATATATGTAGTTGTATACAATGGTTTGATAAAAAATATCTTAACAACAAAATACATATCCAAGATCCAACTAAAAATCCTGCGAAGATGATGCATTTCTGCAAATGGTTTGAGATGAATGCATCTATAAGCTTTCTGGTCAAAACATTTTTCACCTCTAAAAGTATTATTGTTTTATTACATATGCAATTTTTCTTTCAACTGTTTAAAAAATTATAAATTAACCTCTCTATCATCCTTGAATTATATTTTGCTGTAAAAGTTTTTCATTTCCCAACAGAATTTCTGACTTTACCTTCTATGTGGCTTTTTATTTATTTCTGTATGCCTCCTCTGCTCTTTCATTCTGTCAAATTACCCAATATATATATATAACCTCCACCATTATTATTGGCATTGCAAATGAAACAAAGATCATTTTATAATCAAGTATAATTTTTTAATAAATTGAATTTTCAAATTGTTGAATAATGTGGTTTAAATTATAGAAATTATTCATTTTTGAGAGGAATTTCTACTGTACAACAGCAATTATTTAGAATTAAAATTCTTATTTGCATAATATGAAATAAACAAAAGAATGAATTTATTAATTTAGGTTGCATGATGAACAAATTTTAGTCTTATACAGTCAACGAATATTCATTTACTTTGCATCCTTTTTGCAATGATTGTTTTTGAATATTAAATGACATCACAACTAATAGAAATTAATATGGACTCTTCTTTTTAATCAATTTAATTAAATAATTTTCAAATTACAATTAAATGTGAGATTTAAATTCATCAGACAGTTTAGAATCTTATATATTTTCAATAAAACTTACTAGTACAGAAAATAATTCACTAATAAATTTTCAAACTCTGAAATAAACACAATGAAACTTAAAGCTCCTTAATTTCCAGTGTTTTATTTTGATTTTATTGACTGATTTTGATTATTTTCAAAGGGAAGGTAATTATTATCCTAAAATATAATGATTATTATAATCATACACATGATCTTAATTCAGCATTTTATCTTTATTATTCAAGCACAGCCTTGGAACTTACAATAAAAACTATATCTACAGAAGTTTCAACATGGATTCTAAACAAAAGAGGTATAAAATAATCCTAACACATGCAACATATATATATACACACACACATGCATATATATACACCACATTTCAAATTCACAGAGCACACTACTATCTGGAACATAAAGCAGTTTCCAGTGAAGTTGAAAAAAAAGAAGGAAGATATCAGATTCTTAATGGCCGTTATTACTGCATGTCATCACTGTGCACTTGCCAAATTAAATGCATGTTTACAAAATCATCATAAAAAGGCACATTATCATTCATTTTGAATATTTTTATAAAACCTGGCAAAGTAGTAGCAAAATACAAAAGTAGACAAAAAAGAAATGATGACAAGAGACAAATGTTGAAATGCACAGTAACTTATAAAACAATAAGCATTTGTTATCGATAATTGAAATTGCCATTCATCTCCAAAATGCATCTGAGCTAAACATATCAAATGGATATACCTTGCAGCAAACATTTATGACAGAATGATAATCTGCAAACTAAGGGGATTTCATGCTATGGTGCCAAAAAATACAACTGATTTTGACTTCACCAGAAATCAATATTCAAAACAATAATATAAAATCTAAATTAGCTCACTTTCTATTACCAAATTTTTTTTTCAAATTACAAATGAAGTTAAAGTAAAATTTCTATTATATCTACAATTCTCAAACTAGTATAAAAGTAAAGTGAAATTATAATTTGTTAATAGAAGTCACTATACAATAAACACAATAAATACAAATAGCACAAAAAAAAACTTACCCTATCAATAGAGTTTTCATCTATTTCAGTTTGATAACATAAAGCAACATGTACTTCATTTAAGAATATTAGAGAAGATGGTCCATTCTTATTACAGCATGGATCTATAAAAAAATAATATATTATTTAAAATAGTACTAAATGATTTTTAGAATTTATAAAAATAATACTAATTAAACAGTTTTTTAACAATAGTATTCAAAATAATTTAAGATTAATGTTTTGAAAAAAAAAAAATGTGATTCATAAAATTATTTAAAATGTCCAACTAATAGAATCAAATGTTCTAATTATTTCCATATCACAAATTATTAAACCAAATCAGCCTTTTAAACAGAAATTAATTCATTGTCAGAACTGCAACATATTACACAAAAACAAAATACAATAACTTTATTTTTATATCTGAAATACATTTAAACACGTTTCAGTTATTAATATAACATTTATCTTTAAAAAAAATCCCACTCTAATGATATATCAACATTATTAAAAACACACATAATAATAATAGTGCAAGTTAATGTGACAACTCAATATTGACATGTCATAATGAAATTATATGCTCAGAATTTAAATCTTTTGTACGCCTTACATATACATTTTTTTTCACTAAATCAGAAGATTGATTTATTATGACATTAATAAAATCAATCTGAAATTTGTTTTCACAAAAAAGGAATGGTTCAATAGTATATGGCTGCTGAAATTCTTCTCAATTTCTTCAAAATAAAACTTATGAAAAGCATATTTCAACAGTCAAATGACAAAGCCAAAGATTTCTTATTTTTAAATAAATCTAAATTAATTCACATGAGAATTATATACACTAAATACAAAATTGATTACCAAATATTTTAATAAATAACTACATTTTTAACTTTTTAAATAAATCTATGTAATTTTTTTAAATATAAAATTTATCATGAATTTAAAAGATGAAATTATTTCAAAAATTCCATCTATATATAAATAATAGAGATTAATAATTAAAACTGTTTGATCATTTTTTAAAAAATATGTTCAGTAATATGATTTATATTTCATAATTATTTCAAATTACTATAAATTTCAGCTAGTCATAGAAAATTGTACTATTCATGTACTTTCCATAGTTAAATTCCATTGCAAAATATTAATTAAAACATTATTTAATACCTTTGGATAATGTTATTCGAAATACATGTTCATAAAAATGACTGGAAATGTGCTTTTCTCTTTCGTCCAATTTGGGAACTGTCACTTCCGAAGACTGCATTTCAGCACCAGATGATTCTTGAGAACCACATTCACCACTCTTACTAGGTCTGTCAATTATTTCAGATGGAATCACGCCAGCTTTAAATGCATCATTTTCATCAGGACACGGAAACAGAGCAGCAAATGGATTTTTATACTCTGGATCTGACATGCTACCTTGAAATAAAAAAAGAACAAAATATAAATAACTGACTTCATATATATATATAATATTGACTTTTTTTAAATAACTTTTGTAAGTTTCATATCATGATTTCCTTCTTAAAAGATATATCTTGGACCAACAAATTATATATTTAAAAACTGTTTAAATTTTTTTTTAACTAGGAAAGATTTATTTTAACATAAGTTTGTACTAAAAAACATAAATTAAAAAAAATAAAAAAAAACTTACTAATATCTTAAAAAGAATCTTTCACTTATTAACAACACACAGGAATTACTTTAAAAAAACAATACACAAGAGTTAAGCATGCCAATACTTAATAGTATTAATATTCCATCATTTCAGAGCAATAAAATAAATTCAGAGTTATGATAAATTGTCTTGTGGACATTCAATATAGGATTACTTCTTTTTACAAATGCAATATAATCACTATCAGCATTTTTTAGAGAATTTAACAATTCAACTGATATTTGACCTTTCAAATCACATTTATCTCTCTGCTTAAAGCCCTTTGACAGTTTTAACTAGGCTTGACAATGGAGAATTACAGAATGAGATACTAAACTAAACTGTCATCTGTTCATTAGATCTCCAAGAAAGTCCACCCATTATAATAAATAGATGTTTTACCAAAAGTAAATACACTATCAAATAGTTTAATGAATTATCAATGCTTAAAATATAAATAAATGAATTTTTTCCCCCTTTAAAGCATATGTTTGTTATTTCAAAAAGTACATTTTTAAACAAAACTTGTTTATGCTGCTTGGCCACATACATTTGGCTATAAAATGTAGATACTTAAATATCTACATGTGAGGAGCATATGAATTGTTCTTTATCTAGAGATAGATCTTGTTGAAAACCACAAATTCTAAAAACTACCTTCCTTTCTCTTCAAATAAAAATCCCCACACTAGCCATGCTGTTGTTATTAGTTTATGCAAACAAATATCAATATATATGCAAATCTACTTTCTAGGACTTTCTCAAATTTAGAAAATAGTTTAATAAATAATGAAAATAATAAATGATGAAATAAAAAATTAATAGTTTAAAGATAAGAATTGAATTTATTAAAGAAAGGTTTTCAATTATTTAGAACTTTCAGTCCATTACAAATAAATATAAAATATCAATATAACTAACCAAAATAATTAGAAAAAATTGTAATACACTCCCAACTGTACATAAAAGCATAAGCTAAAAGTAAGTTGTATTTTCATACAATATATTACACCAGACAGCTTATATATGCTTATTTATTGTCAGTTTTTAATGCTGTCATAATTCTTACCAGTATTTACACAACTTATTGCTAAAATTTCAAAATTTTCTTGCATTTTAATATTATAAACCAAAATTAACAAGAAATTATTAGTTATAAATTTAATTTATTTTTGATTATTATGCAGAAAGATTACAGCTTCTAATTACATTGCCATTCTGACAGATTCAGTATTAATCATACATTTCAGCAATTAATTAAAAAAAATTGGGGCATTTTTTAACATTCAGCTACTCACTAACTTATTTCTAAAAAGTTGATCAAAATTGCAATCGACAATGTTCCTTGTTCAGCGTTGTTAATTGATTGGATGAAAAGAGGTAGAACACTGTAGAAGGAGATTATTAATTAAATGATAGGAATGATCTAAAGAAAGCTTTTTTTTTAAAGTCTTTGATCTTAAAATTGGCATTGGACTGTCACTATCGAAATTGGTTGCTACAAGCAAATGACTGATAATTAAGAGTCAGTGGACTTTCTATACATTTAGATACAGGGAAGCCATTCCATGCTATTTTGATAAATGCAATTGATTAATTGTAATGCCCATAATCATCACAAAGGGCTATAACTGTATTTCATAGCTTAAAAAATAAAATTTATTTAAAATTACTTAATTCAAACAATTTATAAACTGCTTGCTTCAAAATAAAATACTCAGTTACATATTATAACAATATTTTTCTGCCACTACTTGTACAAAATAATACTTTGTAATGACTTTCATAACACACAGTTACCACCTGATGCATTTAATTTCTCAAAAATAATAGAATATCAATTAGAAAAATATTACATTTGAAGTTCAATTCAGAACTTTAGCTAATATCTTATAAATATTATATACTACAAAAATTTGTCGTCTTTTTTTTTTTAATTTTCCTTTAAAATATATTGATTCTGAAATTTTAAGCCTAAAAAATATAAACACACTCTTTTTTTAAAAACAGCATATGCTTCTTATTGATTGCTGCTAACTTCATTGAACTATTCAAAACCTCATAACATTAAGGAACATGACTTAATAAAAAGCTTATAGTTTCAGAAGACTCAGATTCTAAAACATTATTTCACTTGAAAATTAACATTATCGCACTTTTATAAAATTATATTGATCTAAGAATTAAAATATAATATTTGATTCAAAGCAGGAAATTCAAGTGAATTTAAAACTATAAGCTCTACTTATAAAAAAAATATTTAAAATAATAATTCAAATTTAATAAATTAATTTTACAATACTAATGTCTAAATAGAAAAGTTTTACATATTCTGATATTTACGCATGCACTTAATATTTGTTAGTCTTACTGAATCAGAAGATTACTTAAATCCAATTATTTTGACTGTTGTGATGCAGTTATATTGATCATAATATTCACACATTTAAACAAATATAAACCTCAGATTGCATTTATACCAACTTCCCTTTGTCCTTAAAAATAGAGATTAAATAATTCATTCAATATGAATAATATTCAGAAGTTTTCATTACTTTTTATTATTAAATATGTTATTATTTCTAAAATTAATTTCTTCCCAATTATTACTCTTTCCAATAAAGAACATAGTACCTACAACTGTACAAAAATGCAGAAAATCGACTGTTCTTACTATTTATGACACAATTATAAAATGTAAAAAGTAACTCAGTTTTTGAAAGAGTCTAAAACATTAAAAAGCCACAGAATTATGAAAAAAAAAAAAAAAAAATGGCGATCAAATTTTAAGTGTTTAGATTTTTTTTTTTTTTTCATTTATGCAGAATGCAATCTAAGTACACGTAGGGACTACTTTTGTACGAACTGACAGATAGGTATTATGAATATCTTTGTAATCTACATGAGTAAAAAAATATCTAATGCACGAATTAAAAAATTAATAAATAATTTAATTCATATCAAGAATACAATTCTTGTGGCATTTACTATTCACGAAGTTAAAAAAATTGTTCGATAAAATTCCTTTCTCGAATTCATACAAAGGATTTCAAAGAAAATTGTCGTTCCCAGAAAATAAAAATTATTTTCTATTAAATGCACTCATTAGAAATTTATTTCTCACAATTTTCATTCTTTTATAAATACATCTGATCAAATATTAGCATTTAATAATAGAAGCAAATATTATTATTCTAATAATCACTACTCTTAATACACATGATAAGGAAAAAGAAAAGTTTCAACTTACCAATTTGTATATTTCAATCTTCTTAAAAATCTATATGATCTGACTTAATTGCATGCTTGTTTAGAGCTATTGCACGTACTTTAATAATGTAGCAGCTACACTATATTTCCAGAACGAACAAATACACAGAATCACGTAAACAAAAATTTTACTTAATATTTTTGGCAATAAGTTGAGATGTATATTGGCTGAAAATAAAAAAAGCGAGTCATCATATATTACAGTTGTAGTAAATAATGACTGCTAATGATGCAGTTTTGGAAACATAAAGGTGGTGGAGAGGATTATATTGATAAAAATCAAAGCAATATCGTTAAATTTTGATGATTTTGATAATAATAATTATAATACTTCTATTCATCTAGATATTTAAAGCAAATAAAGTTCCACACAAGGAAACCACATCGATTCCGATTGAAGAAATGTTACCAAGATAAAATTCATCAAATTAAATAATGAAGCATAAAGTTTTATAGATAGAAATGTATGAATGGACATAGTAAATCAATATCAATAAAAGGAAACAGTGGATAAAATTTTGGAAAAGTGAAAAGTTAACCGAAATTTTAAAAAAATGTATTTGAAAATTTATTTATTTTGGTGATTATGATGCAGCATATGTCAAATCTACTGATTTCCAAGCATCTAATGCCCGTACAAAAAAAAAAAAAAAAAAAAAAAAGAGGGGGAGGGGCAAAATTAAGGCTTACAAAAAATACTTAAATTATGGTAGCAACTAAACAGCAAACTATTCAGAATAGCGAAGCGATCAAGCCTTAAGAATAAATCAAAATGAAAATATTCTTCTGAAAACATATAAAACAACAGATGCTGACCCTCGCTCTTTAGTCCAAATGCCTCCAAAATCCACGGCTATTTGCTACCCTGTCCATAACTAAGCTTTTCTCTGCACAATTTCTAAGCTTTTTTCCTGGTTGAATAGATGGATAATATAACTTATTGCGGGAAAAACAAGCACACTCTATTAGCATAAAATGCCCGCAAACATTGATACGATATTGTCTTGTATTCAGAATATCTAATAACATTATAGAAATTCGGACAATATCTTGAGAATCCGATCCTTGAAATTGTCTTGGGAGCCCACAATTTTAGAGGACCCCACAACTTATGATATTTATGAAGTAATTTGATTTTGTTCCTTCCTGAGAGTAATTTCTTATAAATGCTTGCTATCATTGTTTTAATATAACAATTAAAAATTATGTATTTATAAAAGTCGCGCGATCGAACTTACTGAAAATTAAAATGTTATTCTACAAGTATTCTCAATTATCGTTTGGCAATTATATATTATGTTATTTTAAAATTCTAAAAGAATACGGTGTTTTATAAGTAAAAACATTTCGCTATAATTAAATATTTTTAAAATGTTTTGCCTTTTTATTGCTAATTTATTAATTAATTTTAAGTTTTATTTTATCGCTTTTTCTTAGCTATTTGCAGAAATCAACTTTTTTGAAACTGATCAGCTATGAAATGTTTTACTATTTCAATTTGCCATATATAACTAGCTACTAATGTAAAGATTTAAAAAAAATATTTATTTTTAATAATTGAAGAAAAATAAAGGGTGCCCGAAATTTGAATTGCACCAGGGCCGCTCAGAGGCATACCCACATAAAATGGTGCGTAGGGAAGTATCAAAATAGCTCTTTATC
Source organism: Argiope bruennichi (assembly GCF_947563725.1). NCBI lineage: Eukaryota > Metazoa > Arthropoda > Arachnida > Araneae > Araneidae > Argiope > Argiope bruennichi. The sequence continues at coordinate 69,199,896 of NC_079154.1, forward strand.
ACTATTTTTTAAATTACAATTCTCATTTCTCCAACATCCTCCCCCACCCCCTCTACCAAATATTATGCCGGAATAGAAGCCGAAGACAAACTTAAATAATTTTTGAATTAATATGGCCTACATCTTAATTAGTCAAACAGATTAACTAATTTATTTTTAAAAATTAAATAATCTACATAGTAGTTTTAAAGGCAATTATAAAAAAATCTTGATAAATTGTATAAAAACATTTAAAATTATATTTTAAAACATAATGACTAACATATCAAAATGTGCAATATATGTGATTATTTTAGAGAGAAAATCGTATACAAATATCAGTACTAGGGATCCCAGCAACGAGATTAATGGAATATTTAGTGATTTCATATTTTTCTAATACATATATTATTTCACACTAATAATTATTTGAATTTCTCGTTTAAAACTTTTTTTTGTAATTTAAATTATTAATATGTCAAACATTTACCGACTATGTCTAAAAAAATCTAATTAAAAACTTAAAAAAAAACACCTTTTTTTTTGTATAAATATTTATGATGCCTTTCAGATGAATGTGCCGTATGCATTTAATATTCATTATGCAATTATATCTATAAATATTAAAAGAGGAAATATATGCTTCCTGTCTATAACCACATTGGCGTTTTAGTGGCCAAACTGTTAGAATTAACTTTAAGCAAATATGACTTGGAGAAAGTGAACAATCACCTCAAAACAAATTTTCGATAAAAAATTTTAATTAATCCAAAAGAAAAAAAAAACGACTTCTTCCGATAACTTTTGAAACTATTATCTCACATAAACATAAGTACTATCCAACTCCAATTACTTCACCAACTTTTCCAACTACATCACCTTAAAATTCAAATATATTTGTAGCAACTTAAAATTTAAACACAATTTTCAACAATATAATTAGTTGTGCAATTTCTCTCCAATTTCAACAAAGTTTAAAGATTATCTCCAAGTACGATTTGTGGCAATAGTTTCTATTGAAAATTATGCCATACCCATATCTTTGCTTCATCAAACCATTAAATCGATTTTTTTTTCATTTGAAAAAGATTATAGTCTCGATAACTTTTTATTTTCACGAATACGAAATACAGAGAAAGTACCGTAGTCGTTAAAAATTACGAACTCGAAATTTTTAGGAGCCTCAGCGTTTTTTATCTCCTTGAGTTCGAAAAACCCATTTTTGGAAAATGTCTGTCCATCTGTGACAAAGATAACTCAAAAATGTTTTAAGCTGGACACGTGAAATTTAGTATACAGTCTTTACACCAGATTTATAGATTTCTATAACATTCGAGTAAAATCCACTCAGAGGTTGTTCGAATATAAGTGAACACGATAATCACTAAATAAAGAGAGCTAGATGGATAAAATTCGGTAAAAAAAATTACTTCTATAATGTAGATACTTATCAAATTTTGAGTCGAATCCAAAAAAGATTTGACCATCAGTCGGTCTGTATTTTCAGAAGCATGTATACAAGCGATAACACAAATGCACAATGATTTAAATACATCAAATTTGGTATGTAATTTTGTGACTGCCAGTCTAGTTTTGTATAAATGTTTGTTTAAATCGAATAGGAAAAACATGTTTACAACACAAATTCGCCTTTTAGATACTATTAATCGCATGCCAGGGATTATTCACCCGAAATCTCGCCAAGGATCACATGATAGATTCAGTAAAATGCAAAATTCGCGACAAAGGTTAATAACTATTGTACATCAATACCATGCAAGGCATTCTCTGGGACATCACTTTTATTAGAGAGTAAGCGAAAAAATTTTGGGGAGACTAAGCTGATTAAATCAAGAATTTTACGTAATGAAAAAGTAGTCAATGATTTGATAGGCTTCTCTCACTTTCTGTTCTTCAGGATAAGGTAATTTTTATTTCAGGATTAGATTTTTCATATCATATTAAAAGTAAATAAATTATTTAGGCAATTTTCATAACTTTTAAAGTTATAGACATTCTTAACTATGCATTTTATATGCAAATAGCAATCTTTCTTATTTTGAAACTTAAAAAATTTGTAGCTATTAATTTATGTTATTCATTTAATTGATTTATATAGATAAATTATAAAATTCATAAATTAATCATGAATTCAGGGATCTATTCTTAAAAATTCTAGTGTCACAATATGTCTTTTTAGTAGCTTTACAAATGGAAATGTTTGAATTTAGTACCAGATATTAATTAGATGCGATGCAAAATAGGATGTTATTTTTCGTAAACTGAAATAGAAGAATCTTTTTTAATACAAAATAAAAAAGATAGCTATACTTTAATTTTAAAAATTACTATATACATAATTGAAGAATGTAGCAATCCAATTCAAAAGAGTATTTTTACAAGTAATTAACATGAACTTGTTAGTAAATTTGAATTATTTAATAAAATAAAATTTCTTTCTTTAAAATAAATTAGAATTTCTTTGTATTTTAATGTTAAGCTGAAGATTTAACCATTAAGCTTTCAAAACAGCCTTAGAAATACCTTGTTTTCAACGAAATATACTTCAAACATGCCGAAAATAATTTTTATTTAATTAAATTTAAGAAAATAACTCCATAGCCAATGCTACAATCACTGAAAGTATAAAAAATAAATAAAAATAAAAATAGAATATCGATTAAAATGCTTATAAAAAAACTGAATTTTTTAAAATTTAAAAATATTGCTTTGAAAAATTAAGACTGCGAGTTAGTATAAATTGCATTTAAAAAAATAGAACAAAATTCAACTCTAAGCTCCAATAAATGAAAATATTTAAAAATTTTCTGGAATTTTATCTCAGTTTAATGCGATTATATAGTCTTAGAATGAAGATTAGTCAGTATTTTCTTGATGCAGCTGATCTTCCTTGAACTCCTTCAAACTCTTCTATCATATCCTGCATATTTTCTTTCATATCGAACATCTTCCTTTATGCGTCTGCCAATATGATCTTTCTATAGTATTTTAATTGTATTAGGAAGGTTTTTTTTATTTCTTTAAAATTGCATCTAAATTTAAATTTTAATTTAATTTTTAAATACGAAATACTGTAATCAAATCTCTAGATAGGAGCATGTAATTAAATGTTTTGTTAATTTATCAGAGTTTGCTACGTAAAACTAATTACATAGGGAATAAAAATCAACAAAAAATGATGCATGAAGGTAGAAAGAGAGAATGAGGTCTCCGAATTTTCATTGCTTAAGTGCACTTTAGAGGATTTGATTGACATCTCCTAAAGCTTTCACTAGGAGGTGAGGACTTAATATCATCATGATGCTAAATTAGATGCCTCTGGAACTATTATATGTCTCTTTTATAGAGACTTAACACATATTCACTTGTATTGTAATCATAGATTATTCCAATTTTTTTTTTCTTTTTGTTTAATATTCTGTGAAAGTAAATTTCCTACGCATTTTACAGAAATTTAGCTTCATGTAAGAACCAAATCATACCTAGATAGGAGCATGTAATAGTAATGGTATTTTAAGTTCAGGATTAGACTTCTGCCAAAATTAATATCAACTAGCAATCCCACAAATATTAAAATTATATTATGAGCACATTTTTTTAAAGAAAACATCAATTTTTTTCTCATTTATTTCCCATGTTCGTGATTATAACTTAGCAGCAAAATTAAAAAAAAAATAAATAAATGTGTGTTTGAAAAAGATTTAGAAAAGAGTATTTTTCCCCCTTAATAATTTTATGTAAGTATTTCTGCATTTCGAGGTAATCAAGAATTATGTACTGAAAAAACGTACATACATATATTTAATTTTTTGAATTGTTGTAAGTGAATTATATATATATATATGTATTCAAAATTCTGAATAACAGGGTGAAAACCAACAAAATGTTCTGCATTTTTTTGCAAGCTAAATGATAGCAGGCATTTTCACCAAATATAGTATAGTGCTGTTTTAAAATTCATGATTTTTTTTTCTCGCTAACTTCATAATACAAGATTACCATATTTATGCACGTTTGAAAGATTGTGAAATAAAATTTCCCACAATAATGGATACTATATTCTTCCGCTAAGTTACGAAATCGAATTGATTCGTGGGAAATGTCGATTTCATGTAGCAATTCGATTTCGTAATTTGTTAATTCTTCTTTTGTCTTTTAAATGATGATGGAGAATAAAACATTCGTCCTTAGAAAACTTAATTTTTTTTAGTAGATCAAAGCTACTATTTTACAATATTAGATTTACGATATTTGATATCGTATAATATTGTGCAATAGTGTATGATTTTGCAGCATATTTCGCAATCTAGATATTCGATATATGGAGGAAGACGAACAAATTATGAATTTTGATAGCAAGCAACTAAAATAAATTAAAACAAAAAAAAAGGTTTATTTTTTGAAAAGCAGATCATATTAACTATTTCATAAGATAACAGATATTTTTAGTTTTATTCTGGAAAATTAAATAGCTAATGTAAAAAATTGTTATTACCTCCTGTTGCGTGATGAATCCGTGTGATCCATAGTTATCTAATTACGTGGATAAGAGGAAGAACTTTTATAGCATTTAGAGTTATTTAATTTTAGTCCGAATTTAAAATCATTTTAGAAAAAAAAATACTTTTAAGATTCGGACCTAGAATGCTTTATTCAACAGTTTTCTTGAAGAAGAATTCTGTCTTGCAAATATTTTTTTTATAAGAATATATTTTGTAAGAATATTTTTGGTGTAAAATTAAGTTTACATTAAATTTTCTTAATCGAAACATATTTTTTTATAAATATAATATTAGCTAGTGGCATAAAGTACTATTGAGCCATGAAATGATTATTGATAAACAATTTAATTTCTTGTAAATATTAAACGATTTGTAATTACATGAAAAATAATTCATTTAATCAAAAAATACACCCATTTTTACTTGTCGGAATAAAGCAAATGCTAATCTCCCCTTCAAACTTTTTTTTTTTCAGTTTCATAAGTACCATTACATTTTTACTTCTCCATATAAGAAATATACAAAAATAAAATATTGTAATTATCAAAAAATATGAAATCTATATTTTGACGAGTCTCCACGTTTCAAATCTTCCGTCGACAGAGCATTTTTGGAAGTCTGAAAGGCACATTTTGAGGGTTATGTTTTTCTATGAACACGATAGCTCAAAAACATTTTATGGTGATTTTATTAAATTTTAAATGAAATCCATTCAGAAGAAGTCAATCTGCCAGTCGTCCTATTATAAGAGAACACGATAACTACTAAACATAAAAATCTAGATAAATAAAATTCGATATATTGATCCATATTAATCTAAAATATAGATTCTTACCAAATTTCGAATCAAATCTGTCAAAAGATTGACTATCTGTACATTCGTATGAATGAAAATGCATTAACTGAAAAACAAAACTACTTAAATCAATGAAATGTGATCTTGAGACTATAACTATGGTTGTATGTCAAATTTTAGTTTTAATCTGCGGGAAAAAAGATGTCCAAAATAGAAATTCGATTTTCTGTTATTTGTGCCTTAACCACATGCTAGAAGTTATTCGAAGAAAAAAACCCGTCAAAGATAGCTTGACAAATTTAGTAAAGAATGATATATTCACGCCGGAAATCAATATTTTGTAATTGTTCCCACTAATGCCATGCAAAACATTTGCGTCCTTACCCAGAGTCCACAATTTTATAAAGAGGAGGGTGATAATTCTTGCATTATGAGAAAATTTTTGGAAAGACTATACTCGTTAATTTCTTATAGAATCTTAAAATAAGCTGAATTCTAAACATGCATTCCATTCTTGTAATAACTTCTGAAATATTTTTTTGGAGAAAAAAGAAAGAATTTATCTTGAGGAAACAAAACTCGTGAGAGGAAACAGACGAGAATAAAAATATTAAATTTGATGAAAAAGAGGAAGAATTGTATGAAGTCAGAAATATTGCTCAAAGAAGTTATTATACTTTCATGAAAATATTTGATAAATACATCAAGCACAAAAAGATAAAAAATTTTCAGAGACCAAGTCAAAGACGCCTTACTGATATAGAAATAAAAGCTGTAGTAAGAGAAACCAAAGCAAGTATAATTGTGCTTATAAAATAATGTCTAGACAACTACTTTCCCAACATTTAAATTTAAAAAAAAATTATTTTACCAAATAATAATAACCTGCCAAATTTAATATGAACTTGTAAATTAATACTTTAATATAAAAGGAATTCAAAATGTAAATGTATTTGTAATAAAATGGTATTAAGCAATAAAGTACTTTGGTCATAGACTATTAATCTGCTGTCAAAAAAAACTTTAATGTGCTCTTTGGTGGTTTAAATTTTAATGTGTGTTTAATAAATAGATTGGAATTTTAAGATCTGATTTAAAATAATTAACTAAATAAGAGACCTTTTTTTGGTCAATTGTTTCGCATTCAATAGGATTAAATATATTATCACAAGTCGGTTGTTAAAAAAAGAATATGCAGTGCTTCTATAGTTATTATATTATGTTCTGTAATTCTTATTTTCTTATTTCGTAATTGGAGATGCTGTCTTCTGAGTTAACATATTTTCCCTATATGAGTAGTTTATGCCAATAACTGTGCTGTACCCAATTTTTAACGGATGTAGTTATTGGAAATAGGCTTCTGAGTACGCACGTTGGGAAATCATACGCAATGATCTCAAAATTAAACCTCTAAAACATTCGCAACGAATTGTTGCAGTTAATCATTTCACTAATGATTCATCCATATCAAATTCCCTTAAGAGACCCAGAACTATATTTAACCAACTTTCAGAAAACAAACCAGCTGTTCAGGCAACGGGGACTCAATAATACGTAATCAAGAGCAATTCTAAATACCAGTTCATTTATTTATTTAATTTCCCCCACTTTTAACAAGTTATTGGTATGGAATCTCCAAGATATAAATTCTTATATTACATTCTAAATTCCTGAAAAATTTTCATATTTTATCCCCTTAAAATAAATTAAAATTTTCTCTAATTAGTAATTTTTATTTCAATTAAAAGGACTATTCGAAATTAGATATGGAGGTGTATTTTGGTGTTTCTCATTTAACGAAATTCCAAAAAGAACATTTAGTTTACCATATCTACAAAATATTAATCAAATTATACTGTACTTAAGAAAAATATAGAGCATCGTGGAAGATTTGGATTTCTGATTTAATGATGCTAAGAAGAAAACATAAAAAATGAAAAATATTAAAAACAATTCATTTTATATAATACATAAACATGCTAAGAATTTTACCATGTTAAACATTTTAGGCCTAGAACTTAGTTAAAATTTCAATTAATTCAAAATTAAGTAAGATTTTGGCATTTTTTCAAGATACCATCTGAAAATATTATTTCCGAAAAATTATTTTCACACCATATTAAATTTTAAAAATTAGCATTTTCAAGGACACAAATTAAATTCTGTATGATTAATTTCTCTCTAATAAATTTATACAATTTGTAAATAATATATACAGTGGCTCCCAAAAGTGTTCGTACACTAAAGAAATTTGCAGAAATTGTGTTCTATACTTCTTAATAAAGCATTTCATTAGTTTTTTTTTTAATTAGCATCTTTAAATAGTTCTTAATAAAACTGAACAAATATTTTTATAAAAAAATCAAGTAGTATTGTTCTAAAAAATAAATAAATAAAAAATGTCACAAAATTAGAACACAAAAGTCTTCGTACATCCAAACATTATTTATTTAAATTCATCATAAAAATATCTTTTGCTGCTTATTTTTCTTCTAATTGAAAAATACACTAAAATCGCTTGATTTCAGTATTTAATATCACAATTATTTATTCTATTTACTTTATTCTTAGATATGACGCGCATTCGTAAAGAAACGAGTTTAGACGTACGTAAATTAATTATATTTCATTTTAAAGCTGGAAAATCAATTAGAGGCATTGCAACTATAACTAATCTACCTCATTCAACGGTGCAAAGCATAATAAAACGTTACAGAGAGGGAAAAAAAATTGCAAACAAGCCTCGTAATGATCGCTCTCAAATTCTGTCAGCTAGAAGTCAAAGAAATATTGTGAGTAAATTTCTAAAAAATCCACGTCTGAGTGCAATAAAGTTTACTTCACAATATAATGAATCAAATGGAACTTCTATTTCCTGTGAAACTATTCGTAGAATTCTTCGGAATGCTGGTATACATGGCCGCTCTGCACGAAGAAAATTCTTTGTAAGTCAGAAGAACAGAATTGCTAGGCTTAAATTTGCCAAATCTATGATAAAGCAGCCAAAGAGCTATTGGAATCGTGTCTTATTTGCAGATGAAAGTAAGTTTAACATCTTTGGGTCGGATGGGAAAATCATTGTATGGAGAAAAAAAAAAAAAAAAAAAAAAAAAAAAAACAACGAAGAACTTAATCCCAAGAATTTAGTTGGAACTGTAAAACATGGCGGTGGAGGTGTCATGTTTTGGGGGTGTATGTCAGCGGCTGGAGTAGGCAATTTAGTATTCATTGATGGTATAATGGATCATAGAGTTTATATAAATATTCTCAATAAAAATTTTAAAGTGTCAGCACAAAAATTGGGCATTTTAAACAACTTTGTGTATTACCAAGACAACGATCCTAAGCACATGGCCATGAATGTTCGTCTTTTTTGCCTCTATCATTGCCCTCAAACCCTTAAAACAACAGATCAGTCACCGGATTTAAACCCTATAGAACATATTTGGAAAGAATTAGAGGTGCGAATAAGAAGTCACGACATTAAATCGAAAATTCAACTTAAAGAAGTAATGATCGAAGGATAGAACAAGATCGGTGCAGAAGTAACCGACCGTTTAGTTAAATCTATGCCCAAACGTTTAAAAACTGTTATAAAGAATATCCTACTAAATACTAAACATTTATAAAAATTTAGAAAATTTCATATTTAGTGATGTTTTTTTAAAGTGTATGATCACTTTTGTGTCCTATTTTTGTGCAATTTTATTTATTGTCATTTTTAAAAAAATAATTTGCATCGTAATTAAAATTTATTCTTCACTGCTTTATTAAGAACTGTAAAAATATGCTATGAAAAAATTTTCATGTAAAAATAAGAATATATAATGGTAAATAATGAGGTTTTTAATTGATTCTTGTTGGTGTACGAACACTTTTGGGAGCCACTGTATATATATATATGTATATATATTTCGGAAGAAAATGAATACAAATAAAGAAGTAGTGCCGGACACATTAGCAGAATTCTGGAAGAACATTAAAAGAACAGTTTAAAAGCAGAGGATTAGCATTTTATATCAGAAACAATATCAATTTTGTTTATTTTCGTATTTTTGATTAAATAGCTAATAGAAATTAACTGTTAAATTAATTGAGAATCGTCTGAAAATACTCATAAAAATCTTTCTTATAATGTTGAATTCACAGAGAAAAATCTCTTTCTCTGTGGTTGAATTTTTGAAAAAAATTTAAAGCATTTGTACAAAAAATATTAATAACTTATGGAGAAAATTATATTTAATTGCTGTATAGCTCAATTCCCATTAGCATTTTATTTTTATTTTTCATTTTATTTTAAAAAGAAACAATTTCAGATGATAAAAGGACTTTGTATATTATCATATTTTATACAAAAATAGATTTTACATTAAAAATATTAAACATTGAAGTATTTAAATCCCATGCAACGCCAGATATATCAGCTAGCACATAATAAAGAGTAAATACAAATTTTAATAATCATTTATAGATATTTTCCTTGGCAATACAGAGGGTAATTGCAAACGGTTCCGACAAATTTTTATGTATATGACTTCTTGATGATTTCTGTGACAAATTTTTATGCATATTAGTTTCTTGTCAAATGTATATACACATTTTCACTAACATATTCATTTACAAATGTCAATTTATAAATGAATATGTTAAAAGAAAGAATATATAGCAATTCCCAAAAGCATTCGTACACTTTTAAAATGTAAAGATAAAGTGCTATAACCAGAAATTGAATTCGAATATGAAGTCCAATATTTTTCATATCATTTCATTGTGACGCTGAAAAAAAGTTGATTTGATTTTCTCCTTTATATTTTTTTAATAAAAATGAAAATGCAAGACGATAAGCAAGAATCGTTTCATCGAAACATTTTCGGATAAATTTATAACTAAAATTTATGTAGATCACATTTTTTTTCATTTTTTCATTTTAAGTTCATTAAAAAATGTTTGCTATAATTTTTGTTTGCTCACTTCTCTATTTATAAATTTACAATAGCTCATATTGTTCGTTTCAGTATTCTGAGACGACTTTTCGACGATTCTATCTCACTAAGGGGTGAGACACGGAAATATGTGCGCATTTCCAGAACTTACTTGATTGTTGAATATAAACATTTCCTCCTTTCATCTTTCCTCTCACCCCTATTTTGTAAAATTAAACTCATCCTAACGCATGCACAAAACCTCGGTGGGTTTTAGAATCCATTGGCAAACGATAGAAGAAAGGAAGCAACAGATAACTTATGAAAAGTGATTATTTTTCATCATAGTAACGGTAAGTCAATTCGGCTTATCGCTCAGTCGGTAAATATATTCTATTCTAGCACTAAGTTTGATAAAACTCTTGTGATTATGTGATAATCGAAAACAAGGTGAGAAAAGTTCCTCCAGGAAAAAAAAGTTATCATAACATTATATAGATTAATAATTTAAAAATATGTTCGGCTGTTGTAAAGATTGCGACAGAGTTTACAAAAATGTTTTCTACTTCAATTTTACTTGCACCAATACGACGAGGCTCAGATCAGATGGATTACATGGACGTTATTTTGTTAGTGCAAAAGAATAGAAAGCTTAGGCTTTCATTCTCGATATCAACGATAAGTAAGCCTCATATGTATTGGCACATTAGCATCATTTGCAGATGAAAGCAAAACCAATACTTTTGTTTCTGATGGCCATATTGATGCACGGTGAAGAGAAAACTAGGAACAGAGAATTAAGAACTCCTCCAACTAAGTTCTTTGAGATTTAGTTCGAATAGCATACCCTCCAACATTGGTTGCCCAGTCATCAGTAGCACTTCTTACCGCTATATTATAATTAACATAGCATCAACAAATTATTGAAAAATAGAAAATTCCAAAGAATTTTAATTAAAAAATATTTTAAATTTAAAATTATTTAACAGACTTATTATTGACTAAATGTACAAATGAAATATATATAAAAAAAAGTGCCTAACAGGAATTTGTTGATCAAACAAATTAATAGTTAAAACATTTACATTTTTTCTTCCTTCATTGAATAGCAAGCACTTTTTAAAAGTTACCATTGCTCAGTTTAATATCATAATAAACACCCATATACATTTTTGTAATACGAAGTTATTCCGGTATTTTTGTATTCATGCTCAATTAGATTCCTTTTTTTTCCTGACCATGTTAAAACATTTTTTCACTGCCAGCATTGTCGAGGGTTGTTTCGAAAAGAAGGTATTTTCGACACTTTGTGTAGTTCTCCGTAGTTTTTCATTATATATCCGTAATTCCGTAATTTTCACCTAATTTCCGTAGTTGTTGGTAATGGAATAGAAAAGCATCCATCATCACTGGTTGGTGGTGAATGTCAGTATTCGAGCTAGGTAATTTGATGTTTATTGAAGGAATAATAGATCATATTCCTTAATTAAACATTTAAAAAATTAAATTAAGGAAATAAAATTTGAATGTTCTTTTTAAAAAGGATAATGATTTGAAATACATTGTTTTCAAAGTTCATTTCTGGTGTCTCTATAATTGTCCATTAAATCTGAAAACATCTCCTACATTGCTGAATTTAATTCTAATAGAATATATTTTAAGGAAACTAGAAAAAGAGCACGAGGTTATAGCATTAATACGTAAACGGAGCAAAAAACAGTAATGATGAAAGAATTGGAGGATATTGGTGCAGAAATATCAAAACTGCAGTACACTGCTATGGCCAGACATTTAAAAGTTGTTGTGGATGCTATAGAATATTGTAGTTGACCGAAATATCATAATATCTATTAATCTGTATAGACTTCTTTAAAGCGTACGAATACTTTTGAGATAACTGGTTTTTTTTTTTTTTTTTGTAATTACTGATTTTTCGAAAAAATTTTTTGAACATTCTTAAAATATTTAATAGAGCTTTGTTAAAAAGAATTAAAGATATTATTATAAAATGTTTATTCTGAATTATTAATTTTTAATAATGAGCAGAGCGCTATTTCCTTAAATTAATAAGTGTAGGAACACGTTGGGGATCTTTAGATATGTGAAACCGTATAAATTTTAGGTAACATTATATAGAGTGAAAACTAAGTTTTAATGCAAAATGAAATTTCAGTTTTGTGAAATTGGATAATAAAATACAAATAATTCAAAGAAAATGCATTTCAGAACCAGCGGAAATGGTCTTCCCGAAACTTTAAATCCAATTAAAGTCCTTTCTCCCTCTGCATAAAATAACAGATTTTGGATAAGGCGGCAAATGCCTTACATGGCATAAGCGAACAGTAGTTACAAAATATAACGAGCATTTTTGCATTATACCACTTTATAATCTATCTATTGTAAATCACATTTTTACTGAATCTTTCATGTGAATATGTATGTAATAATAAGGTAACATACTGAATTTCATTGATATAAATTATCCCACTTATGAGTTATTGCTTTTACATGCATGAGAAAGTGCATTTAGTGATTTGTGATGCGCGAGGATAGAACCTGGGACCGTGTGGTTCGCAGTCCAGTAACATAACCAGGATACAAAAGCATATACTCGTGTAGCGTAGTTGTTAACTGACTTATATGCTAGTCATCGCAGACTCTCCCTCCAGTGAGTCGGAGGTGAGACGAATGACACGGCTGTTGAGTGGTGACGTATTTAGCTGTTGTCTAATGGGCTTGTACCCAGTTGAGTAGCGACAAGCGTTATGACGAGTGTATGTGTGGGTGAGTGGTTGCTGATGCTGCATCACGTGAGTGTGACGACTTTGGGTTGCTGCGTCAAGTGAATCTGACGACTTTGGTTTGCTGTGGCGCCACAACAGCTGTATGAAGTTTGAAGATTCATCGTCCGAGTTCACCAATTTAGTGGAATTGAAATGCGCGAGGACAGAACCTGGAACCTTTTGGTTCTCAGTCCAGTAACATAACCAGGATACAAAAGCCTATGCTCTTGTAGGGTCGTTGTTAACTGGCTTATATGCTATTCACTACATGCAGATCGTCAGACAGTTCAACCTTTTGACAGATTTGATGCAAAATTTATTTTAAAGGCTAAACTTTTGTATCAGATTTTATCTACCAAGCTCTGGTATTGCGTTTTGTAATTATCGACGTCACTTGTAATCAAATACCCAGTTAAAAAAAAATATGGGAATGGATTGCTTCAAATTCGACAGAAATCTACAAATTTGTTCTTAAGTCCATATACCAAATTTCATCCATCTATCTCAAAGCGTTTTTAACTTATTGAGTTCGCAGGCAGACAGAATTTTGATATAATACCAAAAAAGTACTTTTCGAACTCAGTGAGGTCTGAAACGAGGCAAAATCTCGATCCCAAGAAACCGACAAAAAATGATTGTCGTACTTTCTCTATTCTTTGCATTCGAGAAAATAAGAAAGTATTCATTCATTTATTATAGTACTTTTAATAGAAATATATCTCAAGCCTAAATGAAATCACCATTCCTAAATAAAATATTTTTTAAATCCCAAAATGAATGAATCAAAACGATTACTCAACTAGGTTAATACTATATAAAAAATGGCATTGTTCTTTCCATTTATTTCTATATTTTCATATTTACTTCAAAGAATTTTGTGTATACTTTTATTTCACTCGTTTTGTTTTCGTAAAGATAGAATTTTATAGTATATTTTTCATTGTCTTCAATGCACTACAACTACAAAATTTTGTACAACTGTGAATGCTTTAAACTTCCATAGATTTTTACTTTCTCGTATACGAAGTGTGGTGAAAGCTTATAATCCAGTTAACAGCTACGCTACCCGAGAAATTGCTTTTGTATCGTGGTCATGTTGCTGGACTGCGAACCAGAAGGTCCAAGGTTCTATCCTTGCTCATCACAATTCGCCACAGAAGTATATATAAAGTATCGTAAATGCAATAACTCAAAAGCGCAACGACTTAAATATATATGAAATTTGGTATGGTATTTCGTAGCTACAAGTGTAGTTTTGTGTCAAATTTTTGTTTCAATTAGCGGGGAAGAACGCGTCCAATCCCCAAAATCGATTTTTCTGATATTGTTAACCGCATACCAGTGATTAGTCACCAAAAAACACACCAAGGATCACACGATAGATGCAGTAAAAAGTTGTTACTTCTGATTGCACTTGCCATGGACAAGCGCGGTGATTTTGAATTCAGCGATTTTAAACCGGGAGAGCGTCTCCTGTTTTTAGCAGCGCCAACCAGGACCAAGTGTGCGATTATGCTACTCATGCATCATATACGATTGCACAGTCCCTTTTTACAAGGGGGGGGGGATACATTCACTCATCTCACAGATAGAACAGTTGAAGAACAACCATGCCTGAATTTGGATTCGAAAACAGGACGCCCAGATCACGTGGAAGACGCGCTACTCCTATATCCAGACGCTGGCTCAAGTCATAGTAAATTATTGCATGACAATGCTATACATAGCATTCTTCAATGATTATCATTTATTTAAAGTGCATATTAGAAATAATTAAATAAAAAAAATGAGATTTGTATCAGGAAGTAATTTTTTTTGAAATAAAGTATTATAGACTAATTTAAGTTTGAAAAAATAGAAAATGATAGGAAATTAATTAAGATTTAAATTTTATATACATATATGTAATGATATTTTAAAATCTAATTTAAATCCTAATTATTTTCCTAATTTTTATCTTAATTTAACCCATATTAACTACATCTTAAAATGTTCTCTTATTTCCTGATCCAATTCCTCTTTTTATTCGATTACTTTTAATACACACTCTAAGAAACTGTAAATTCAACAGGTTCTCACTCTCCGACTGAAGGGATAAAAATCTATAATGTTCGCAACTTTCTTTTAACGATACCTAAATTTCTCTTTTCTAAATCGACACGCGTTAAAGAAATTCCTATCAAAATTTCAGTGTAAAATCCCTCGAAGGGAAAAATTCATTCTCTTCTGTTCTGTGTCGCGATGTAGATTGAGGTATCTTGTTGCTTCTTTCTTGTACGTAATATGCCTCCCAGATGAAAGAAATCGAAGTTAAAAATTATTCAAAATTGTTTTCACACACACACACACACACACACACACACACACACACACACACACACACACACACACACACACACACACACACACACACACACACACACACACACACACACACACACACACACACACACACACAGCATTTATTTCGAACAGATGCGGCCTTCTTGAGCAATATATTTTATTCTTCTTAATGTTATGAAAAGAGCTCAATTTTTTATTCATTTTTGACATTTTTTTCTAAGAGTCGTGGGCTGTGAGGAAACTGGGGGGAAGGAACTACGTGACAGAGTTTTGAACTTATAACTAGTTTCAGTAGGAATTCACTAAATCAGTGTTTTGAGTTCGACATTCGTTAGAGTCAGAGTAATAAAATAAGAGTCCACCCAACTCTGAAATTAAAGTGAAATTCCAAGTATGAGTAATTAGAAAACTATTATTTTTATAATGCAGATAAATTAAAATTATTATATGTATGTATGTATGAAATGCAAAATTCAGTTATGTAGTCATAAATAGCATAATACACATATGCACTTTATCAATGATAAAATATATTCTCTGAACAAATGAGAGAAAATGTGGTAATTAACATCATGATAAATCAAAGGATCACTGGCAAAGCCGGAATATTCATGCAGTGTAAGCCAATAAAAACGTTTCTCATTCTCTCCTTCAACAATTTAGGAATTGAATTCAAATTAAATAATGAATATTAAAAAATTAGTATAAAAGCGATGTCAAAAATACAAATAAGTTTAAATTTTTTACTGTCTTGTCAGTTTACATAAAAAGGCATATCAAAATAATTTAACGACTATTGCCTCATATTATTGAAATCTGTCCCTAAGGCACAATCAGCAACGAACATGTTAAATATAAGACACCTAGGTGCAGGGCCGGCCTTCTGGGAATCCTAAAGATAGATCATTTTCCACTGCGTTTTATTTTTAAAAAAATACCAAATGATGATACCCAGCTTCGCAGCTGGTTAATGTATAGGAAATCGCAAGACTCGGTTTTGGTTTTTATTGTATATTATTTACGAAAAGGAGGACAAATGAACAACTACACGATTTATGAGGGATTACAATAACTGCAGATAGCTGTCAAATGTAATTCAAGATCATGAGCGTTCTATTGGCTACTTTAATTCGTTTATTGTTTGGAAAGAATTATTAAAACGACTAAATTTATGTTTGACTATTGATAAAACAAATCAAGTTACTATGTAAAAAGAAACGGGACGACTTAACTATTTCAAAGAATGATATTGATTCTAATTTGAGCATGTAATAACCTTCCACTTCGAGAAATCCAAGAAATAATCGGGAGCCTTAATAATGGAAATTTTTTAAGTTCAATTGTATTATTACGTAAATACGATTCTGTGCCAATGGATCAAATAAACGGAATAAAAAAATTCAAAAATTAGAATTGTGCATCATTTAATATCTAGATGACAAGAACAAACTATTTTTGCGTTAGGGAATGAAATCTTTAACAAAATTAAAGACGGTATGAAAGTATCCATGTACTATAGTATCTAAATGTACTTCTTATACTTGCCGTAAGGAACAAATTTCAGTCATTAGATATACAAATCTTGAAGAAAAAGATTAAATATCAATGAGTCATTTACAGGGTTTATATAAATAGCTGATGTAACTGGAGGACTAGAAAAATTCTATTGAAAAGATTAAGTAAGCTTGATTTAGATATTATGAATTGTAGAGACCAGCATATGACAACGGTAACAACATGAAAGGAAAATATAAGGTGTACAATCTAGAATAATTGAATAGAATCTGAACCCTAATGCAATTTATATGTCTCCCCAATTACATTCTTTTAACTTATTAATTTGTGATGCCACTTCCAGAAATGCATTTTACAATTTTTTGGATATTGTAACGTTTATATTGTTTATTTTCTACAACTACAAAAAGTGGGGAAATTCTGAAAAAAATATTACCCTTAAATAGTTATACGACACACGTTAGGAAGTCAAAACAGATTCGGTAGAAACAGTGTATACACAGTTTGAACAAATTTGTAATATCTTAAAAGACTTTATTGATGTAAATACCACTCACGAAGCTAAAAGTTTGTGGGATTCAATACCATAAATGCCATTGATTTTCAGTTTAATAGTATGGGTTCCAATATAGTCCAAATTTATCAATATCGATAAATTATTTCGATCAAAAGCAGTTGTTCTTGGTTGATTTAATTTTAGTCAATAAAATTAAAACTGAAATCCAAAATTTAATACATTTTTAGAAGAAGCGAAAGTTATAGTGTGTAATTTGAATATTTCAAAACATTTTTCTGAAAAAGATTATATCCCGAAATAGCAAATAAGAGGAATTTAGATGGTATTTTTAACAGTATAATTGATACCGTTATTGCACAAATAAAAGATAGATTTAAGAGTATTTCAAATTAATTCATATATTACTAAATTAATTATTTCAGTCATTAGAGTGAGTCACTCTTTCAGACAATTAAAAATTAATAAAGAATTGTCTTCCATCAAGCATTGTGTACAGAAGGCTTAAATGCACTTGCTATATTAAGTATCGAAAAGGAAACTGATAAAAAGAATTGTAATCTGAAAAAATTAAATTTTCCGAAATAATGAATAGCAAAATTAAACTTGGAATAGTAATATATGTTCGTGCTTGTTTTTTTTTTTTTTACTTTACAAAAAATTTAGGGCTCCAAATTGTTTCTTGCGCCCAGGCACCTTTATAGAGAAGGCCGGCTCTGCCTAGGTGAAAGGATTTCATCAGTTGGGTTATCTTCCATCAGCTTTCATCCTCTAACTGTAACCTTTATGAAATTAAGAATAGGAAATGGAGGAGGAAAACATCGTGTTTGAAAACAGATTTAATTATTTAAGAATATTTCGGAATATAATTTCCCCGAATTTCTTGCCACCATATTTTCACCACTTCCTGTTGATCTGGTACTTCCTATTCTATGAAACATTTTGTGGGGGAAGAACATGCGATTTTTATTTTAATAGATAGCATTAGAAAAATTTGTTATTCCATATGTTGAAAACACATCATAAGTGTGGCGAAAGAGAAGGATTTGTCTTGCGTAAATGTCCTATATATTTCTATGATGTAAGTATTGAAGAAAATTTCATAAAAATTGATAATTAAATATCATATGTTTTGGAAAATCGCAGTAATATGAGAATGCTTCACATTATTAACTATTTTATTAAACCATGAACTTCATCTCTAATAATAATAAAGGTGAATGTGTGTGTTGCCGTTCTATAGTCAAATTATTTGATTTACAGCTACTAAATTGGGCACATAAACACATTAGAGGGCCCGAATGTATACCTCAGAGCGATTTCTTTGAATCTTAAATAGAATTTTAATTAGTTAAAAATTAATTTGAATTTTGGTGTTTTCCCGTGATATCTTCCAAAAATATTATTATTTAAAAATAAATTTTACGCTTTTTTAAAATTAAAAAAAATTCTTTTTTTTGGTATCAAATTAATAGCTTTGCTGAATTTTGGCAACTTTTGAAAAAGCCTTTTTTTGCTTGCTTTCGATTTGCTTGATTACGCTGTTGCCCTGAAGTTGAAAACATTTTCATTGTTTCAATATTTAATCACTTGATTTTCTTCTATTGTTGAAAGTTTAAGAATAATTCTAATATCAGCATAGTTTATTCGTGTACACAATAAACAAAACTTAAGGTATTTGACTAGATTGGAAACAGGAATTTGAATGAAAATTCGCCTCAATTTTTTCTTTGAAAAAAAAATAGATATGTCTTTGTTTCCAGCGGTATCTTTATTTTGTCTCTGTGCAATTAGAACCCAAGTTATAGCAAGCTATTGATATGTAAGTGATGCTTATTTATAAGCATTTAAAAAATTTCAATGCATTTTCTAAAGAACGAGGTTTTTTTTTTTTTTTTTTTTTTTCATAAATCTACTGTACGAGTATCGTCATACCACGCAAAAAAAATCAATGTATCTTAATGAAATTTATAATTAGTGCTCATTATGTTATGCAGAATAATGAACTATGAATTTGATGTTGGATACTCTAGAAGTGGATCTATAATTGTTTAATGTAAATATTTTTGAAAAAATTCAAAAATTTCATAGATAATTTCATATATTACACATAAAAATTTTATTTTTGAATATAATTCTTAGATAATAGTTAACTACACTCAAAGAATATGTTACACATATAATGTTACAAACAAAACTGAAATGAGCAAACAAACAATTTTTTTCTCTCTAGAGCAGAGGTTCCCCAATTTTTTTTTTCTCGTGAACCACTTTCAAAGTTTTACTATTTTCAGTAGTCCCCCTGCTGCTACATTTCTACTATATTCCCAAAACTCTTAAAAAATATCACCCTAAATTGGAGGTGTTAAGAAGAAAAAAAGTAGCACATTTTCTTGTGTCCTATTTATTAAAATAATACTTGTGGTTATACAAAATTATAAACATTTATTATTACAAACAATCAACAATTGACAAAAAATCAACAATGAACTCTGAAATGTAAATCGACAATAAAAAATAGTCATACTTTTAATGAGACGGATGTACTTGATGAATTGACAGCAAATTATCAATATTTGGCTTCAGTTTTGTAAGAAGTAATCTCAAATCTCCCCGTTCTGTGATGTTCAATCTGCTCCTTTCAATATGCTTCTCGCACGGGCGGCACTTTGCAAGTCTCGACATGTGGTGTACACTTGTACTATTATCTATTGTTCTATTCAATTCTGTGTTTGAACTGAGTCTCGAATATTTTTGAGTACCTACCTAGTGAATGATGCTACCTGTCTACGTTGATAGGTAATTCCAAGCCAAAATTGTTTGTTCTTTATTATGAAAACCAGAAAATTTTTCGTGGACCCCCACTTACAACTGGTGAACCCCTGTTTTCTTTTCACGTCTACGTAGACCCCCGTGTGGTCTCCTATGGACCCCTAGGGGTCCACCTGGACTACTTTGGGAACCTATGCTCTAGAGCAATCCTAGTTTTTGTAAATAAATGCTAAAATTTACATCAAAATGTTCTTTTTCTTCAAAAGCTGTTTGTATATTTAAATAATTTCTCTTTTATTCATCATCTATCTCTATAGTAATAAAAAAATCATATAAACTAAATTTTTTTTCTTCTTAAATCCCCACAGAACATAGCCGGATACCTTGAGCAAGGCAATTAAAATAATCGACTTCAATTTCAGAAAATTTGGCGGAATGATGGACATAAAATTACTTAAATGATTTATCTGATCTAAATGATACCTAAATTATTTATCTTTAAATCAAATATAACAAATATTCCCGGTGAACTAGCTAGCCGCCTAAGGGGACTAGTTAATAATAAGAGTGAATTGAACATGATAGAATCAGAGAAATAAATTGTTAGATATTCCCTCTTCTCTTCTATCTCTCGCTAAATGGAAGATTGCATGACCAATTTGTTATTTCGTAGAAAATGATTTACTTCGTTAAGCTAACATTTTATTTCGAGGTTATATAAGTGTTGTTGAAGCGGGATTTCCTAACATAAACCATTATCCATATTTCACAACTCAGCAATGAGAGGTAGTATGACAAATGGCATCAGTTTTCATGGTATTAATTAAATTTACAAAAGGGCAACTTGCACAGCTCATATTCTGTGAAATCGGATGTCGAATCCATGTTTTTGAAACTTTACTCTTAAGAGACTGCAGTTTAGTCAGTGGTTTGTTTAAGCATTCTGTATCCTTAGATAATATATATAATGAGGCTATTCTTTTAATGGCTGGTTAACTTAAGTTTCATATTTCAACCTATGCTTAACTTTATCAACAATTTTTTTCAAATTGATTTTTTAATTTAATAACTATTTGAAAGTGTGTTTCTATTCATTTTTTTCATATCTTTGAAATAACGACTAAGGTAATAAATTTCTTAAAAATTAACCGTAATTATTATATGTTGTTTTCCTTGCTCTCAAATAAATTTCATCATTATGTTAAATTATAAGAAACAATAAACGTAAAAAAATACATAATGTAGAAAATTATTTTGCAGAATTTGCCAATGGAATCGTAATATAAACGAAGACAAATATTCCAATAAATTAGAAATAATTAATCAGATATATTTTAATTAATGATTTTAAAATTTACTGCTAGCACAAGTTTGTAGTCCTAATATTTTATATTTCAAAAAATTTGTATTTTTTTTTAAAAAATTATTTATTTGACAACCACGCTAATAATTTTTTAGACCTTTTGCGGCACTCTTCAGCTAAGCAACTTCCCGATTGGATATCCCAAAAGTTTTTTTAATTACATTCACATTACATTTTGAAACAAAACAAGGTTTATTCTGGGATAGTCCTTGAAATTTCGAACCGCAAATAGATGATGAGGACCACAACTGAGCTGCCACTCCCCTCTATAAGCTCCCGCAGCGTACCAGCGGCTGAGGTGGATCTAAGCAATTTGCATCACTAGGTTGTAGAGTTCATTATGTTGTCCATCCATTTATTAATTACCTGGTAAATTAACAATGGATGGACAACATTATTAATTTGCCAGGTATGTATTTTTGTATTTTTTAAAATTTAATCTGTACGTTAATGGCTTATTTTAATTATTATTTTTCTTTTAGCAACTTTGCGAAAATATATATGCAATTATTTATTTTTCATAACTACGTGGCCTCCAATATTATTTAGGCAAATGTTTGTAGTTTGCAAATGCTATATTAGTACAGTGAGCGTAATGAAATAAGCAAGAAGCAAATTCTACAATAATATCTGACAAAGCGTTGATATTATTGTTGATTTATAATTCAAAGAATTTCTATGTTTTATAAATTTATTAATTTGCCAACTTAACAAACAACATTATTTAAATCGACCTGCTACGTTCCAAAGCAGTTGCTTAGTCTACCTAATGGGGAACATGCCACTGATCATGAGAAGGATGTTTACTCCGTGGTTTCAGCTTTAATATCTGTTGCAGTTTCACGCCGATAGATAGCGTATCTGTCGAGTACAAAGTTTCTGTTTATTCTTTTTTGTATCTGAACATAGAGTGTGTAAGAACGATTCTGTGACCGAAACGTGGCATCCAATTGTAAGCAGTGTCCTAATTTGTAATAGTCTACCTGAAGAGGCACACACACAAAAAAAAATATGCCCGAAAATAAAATGGTGTTCACCATAAAGAAATGAGTATTATTTGAAGAGAATTACAATATCTATTATATCCACATATCGACGGGTGAAATCGGATTTCGAATCTGAAGCCTTCTTATCGGAAGCCGTGGCATTACCATTGGGTCACCTAATGAGTATGTAAACCCATAAAGTTTATTGAGTTCCATTTCTACGGAATAAAAAAAATCTTACGAAAAAAACCCCAAAAAACATCATGTTATGCTTATCAACCAGGTACACAAGTACCAAAAAGAAGAGAATGGTACTTCGGGCAAAAACAACAATGTAAACGAACTCTTTTGAACTCCTTATCAATGATGGAGAAGGAAAAGAAACTCCTAATCATTACTAGATTCTTATCATGTAATTCAAAGTATGGAAATAAAAAGAAAATGTTTTAGATGCAGCTGGGAGAAAGGGTAAAGGATCAAAAGACATGAAAGAAGCAATGAAAATTTGAGAAAGACGCTACAAGAAAATTTTGTTTTATTAAATTTAAAATGTGATAAATGTTAGACATGAACACATATTTATCCCGAGCAACGTCGGCTATGTCAAATAGCCTAAATATAAATTGCATAATATTTTAATAGTTAAGCATATTTAATAATTAAACTAATAATTTATCTGAATGCCTTTAAAACAAGAAAAAAAAAATATCTTTAGCTATACTTTGTTTTCCAACGAAGAGATGTTTAATCTCTTTAAAATTTATAGGAGAAAAATTTTGGAATTGCTGTAGTATGATCATTTTTATTTGTACCAACTTGACACAGGAGTTAATTAAATTTGCAAATAAGTCATACTGTCAGCAAGCATTGTGAAAATTATTAAAGTAGAATCGTTTAAATAATTGCACACTTTAAAAAAATAGGAATAGTCTATAAATACACCTAACAACTTTGTTTATCTAATGTTATGTTACAAATTTTTAAGCTCAACATTAGGACGAGTTAATTTTATTAATATAAAAACATTTATCTATTACTAAATAAACCACCGATTTATAAAAAAAATAATGAACTAACCACTGATTGAAACTAACTACTGAGTGTGATTAACCACTGATTATTGGTGTATTATAATACACCAATAATTTCTACCTATAATTAATGTGGTAAGAAATATATTACAAGCGAGATATTAAAAACGTGAAGAAACATTTCAGCATAATAAAACGCTTCATTATTAAATTGTCGAAATATCAAGTATTTCAAATGCTCACTGCTGCCCTTAGCATCCTCAGTTTTATTGCCGAATACAATTTAGGCTACGTAACTAATATTTGCAAGAAAAAAGTTATAAAGTGATAACCAATTTTTTTTATTGTACATTTTTGTTCTTGTTTATTGTAGGCAAATAATTTAATCTATTAATTAGAATTTAATTTTCTTTTCAATCCAAGTTTGCTGAAAATAAATAATATTCTCAAAAATATTTACCCTCAATAAATTGTAACTTAATTATATTATACATCAAATTCAGAAAGCTGCGGAATTTGAAAATCTTCTATACTGAAATTATTAAAGATATTTAGCGATTATTCTATTTCTATAAACGTGAAAGTAAAAAAGTAGAGGTTTCAAGGCAAAATCATAAACAATACAAAAAAAAAATCTATGAAATAAATATTTTATTAATAGCTGGACTGATGAAGAATTATTAGCTAAAGCTATCAACTATCTGCAAATTAAAAAAATGTCGTTTATCCTAATCAAAAATTAAATAGGCTTTATTAAAACATATTGATAAATCATCCAAATGAATTTTACAACGCATTCAGTCACGTAAATCGGAAATATAAATATCCGATTCATATCAAATGAGTTATCTTTTTTTTATTTTCTAGAAAACAAGGTCATACTTGATAATTCGTAGAAAACATGACACAGGTACATTGTTTTCATTTTTGTCGTGTAAGTTTTTATTTTTATTTTTACCGATTCATACAGACGATTTTTTTTCTTCTTTAACACGAACATCGCGGAAGATTAGGTTACCTCTAGTTTGCACAAATGCTAAAAAAATGAAATGTCATTAATTTTTGTAATAATGTTTATTAACCATTCATTTAATTAGAATGAATTTTGCGCTATAAAATAAATATGTTGATCTCAATTGCAGAATTAAATATTTTATTTTAATACTAGAACAAGAAAATTGCTCGAAGTTTGGAGTTTTTTAAAAAGTAATAAGAAATTTATGTCTTTCATGCTAATATTTAATACAAAGCAAGGGTAATTTGTATTTTTACTTCATCATAAACGAAATATATCTAAAGCATTGTGATCATAAAAAAAAAAAAAAAAAAAAAAAACTTCGACATTGTGATGAATCGGGACTTTCATGAGACCGAAAAGAAAATGTAGGAAAAGATATTCAGTTTTAAAAGGATAACTAAAAACACGAGGAAGAAGAACGAAACTTGTTATTTAATATTTTTATCAAAATTTGGATACTTATCAAATTTGGAAATCAGTGCATGTCTGTTTACGTGCGCATTCAAAACTGCAATCAGAATTAATGGAATCTGACATATAGTTTTATCGTCAAAAGGATTATTAAATTTATGTCCACATTCCTCAAATGATTGATTATGGATTTTCATCAATATACGAATATAAAAATTAAAAGCTGGATGAAGGAAATTTGGTATGTAGACTTGGCCTTAAAATATTAAATTTGTATCAAATTTTGGACCCAATAAGAAATCTGAAAGAAGTCCAAATGTACATTCAATTCTTTTTACTGTATTAAAGCTTAAAATAAAACAAGCTAATATGTATGTATACCAGTTAGTTGAAGAGAGAACATTCCAGCTGATTTAACCTGTAAATAAAGTTAATGCGCGCAACTGTATATACCAGTCACGCAATTGAGATTACAGACTTCTCAGTTTTTTTTTTCTGGTTCTATGATCTTTATCTTCTATCCATAATACGTTAATATGGAGATAAGAGAAGATTTCATAATGAAGAATATTCTTACATTTCTACGGATCTCATCTTATCACTCGATTTACAAACTTCTAAATATTTTCCACTCATAAAATAAAGCGTAAAATAGGAGGTAAAATACAGTATTGACCAAAATTATGCAAATCATTTGCATTTATGAAATTTGATGATTCATGACAGCAATTTTTTAAATTTAAAAACAATAAAGATATATATCATTTTCAAGATAATGTAACCTAGAATCTAATAAAATAATTTTTATGATGAATATTTGCAATGGAACAGGAGTAATTAAGCAATAAAGGAAACAGAGAAACAATGGAAAAAATAAAAAAAATCTCACTTAGGGTGATAATAATTTATTTGGGTAACTTTTAACATCAATTATAGCTTTCCAACGTCATCCTATGAATCAATGAATATTTTTTATTTCCTCTGCTGTTACAATAATATCATGATTGAATCATTACTTCATTTAATTGAGTTTTTTTGTTATGTTTCTTTATATTACTCTATAGATTTTTAATTAAATTAAGGTCTGATCTACTCCCAGATAATTCCGATAGTGAAATGCAATTGTCTTGAAGGAGAAATCTGAAAAAAGATCCCATGATGAGGACAGCAGTTTAAGAATGAGTGTTCCATTTATGTATTTTTGTGCATTTATATATTTCCATTAATTATATAAATTTTACACATCTTTCGCTGTTATACAACATCAAATCATAACACAAAATGGGTATTTAACAATAGTTGAAATGCATAAAGATGAAAATCTTCTTTTCAGTCTACCATACTGTCCCATTGTTCTGTCATCCAGTTAATATGGGGTTTTGATCAGTTTAATCCTTTCCATCTTGGTTTCGGATTAAGAATGGGAAAATTAATACATTTCGAAAGTTCGTAAGAAAATAAGCTCTTTCACAGCTATTATTCACCAATGGCATACAGTTAAAAATATACAAGTACATTTATTAGAGATATGCGAGAAACTGCCACTGAATTGTTTTACTATTAAGACTACTCCCACTGGATACATTTTGTAAAATTGAATATTTATGAGCTTCAAAAAATTAGAGTTGTCGAAGTGGAGAGCTATAAATCTGTTGTTAAAAGATTTTATAATATATAACTTACACAAAAGGTTGAGCAACATTGGTTAATTAAGCACTTAAACAGAAAATATTTCAATGAGCATTTTTTTTCGAAAATTATTTATTGCAAAAAATATGAGCATCATACATTTTAAGCCCACATGTTATTGTTTGTACTTATTTTAGGGAATACCAAATAGACTCTCTCACTCAAGTCTTCATATCAATCTTTATTTTCATGAATAATCATTTATTATCTCCAAAAGTTAGTCATTGTTAACAAAAAAAAAAAAAAAAAATCCTTTTACTTGAAATGCATCTGTAGAAAGGTACCACAAATCCCAGGCATTTTTAAAAACTTCTCTAAAGCGATCTATATCTAAATTTTTATCCGATCTATATATAAAGAATCCGCCAAAGGAAGAATTTCAATCATACAAGCAAATAGTTGACAACATCAGAAGACAAAATAAAGCGAACGCACAGATTCGAAAATATACGAATATTTTGCAAGAAGTAGTTGCAAGTACTTAGTTCAGCAGAAAAGAAAAATGACGAAGAAAACTTTGAAAAATGGACAGAAGCACTTAAGTATCAGATTAGAATTTTAACAGCATTAGATAAAAGCAGGGTATACAACTGTCCAATACACGAACCACAGAAAAAGAAAACTAGATGTCGATGAGAAAGAATAAGCATTTGAAAAAATGGAAGAAGTAAACGAAAGCAAACGCTCGGACCTTAAAATCCTCAGGACAGAAAACAGCGAATCTATGGACATCCATATGCAAGATTATTTCCAGAATGTAAAGAAAGAATCCGCCAAGAAAGGGTGCCAAAGTCTCCATTGAGGAAATCACATCTACAGAAATCTCAACTCACAATAAATTTGAAACATTCAAAGTTGCAGAGCCAGAACCAACTAAAACCACAACAGCAGATATCAATCTGGAGATCAAAGTGGAAAGAATGGTATTGAAAGAAATAATGAAAAAATTCCTTAAAACGGAAAACACACGGAGAAACGGGTTTATTAGTATCAAAGACAAACACGGATGAAAATAAAGAAGAAATAATTAAGCTACTCCAAGAAAAATCCCAAGAATTTGTCCTAAGCGAAGTAGCTGAAAATAAACCCCTCAAAGTTGTCATTAAAGTCTTATCGATCGGTATGAACAACGAGCAAATCATTGAAGCACTCAAAATTAAAAAAATACAAGTAGAAAAAACAACCCGAATAAAGAATTCAAAGAAAAAAAAAATATATTCCCATTTTCTGATTGAAATTAAAAAGAATAATAATTATAAAGCATTTTCTACTTGATCAATATTTGTTATCTAAAAATCAAGATAGAACCATACAGAAAAAGGCAACCATTTGCTATAATTGTTCAGGATTTCATCACTCTGCATGCAAAAGCTTTATGAAACCCTGATGCATTCAAGTACAATGAGGATTATCCCACAAGAAATTGCCCAAATGAAGAAGTCACTCAAAATCCCATCTGCAAAAACAGTGGAGAAAAAGATCATTTAGCTGCGTAACACGAATGTAAAGCATTCACAATTATCACCAAAACCAATACCTCCAGGAAATCCTATTCAGATGCAACAGCATCCAAACAAAGGGAAAAAGAAGAAGAATCAAAGAAAGAAAACCGAACTACCGCAATAGATATCCAAGATTTAAGAAATATGAAATAAATAAAAAAAAAAAAAAAAATCAATTGATATCCTTAAAGTAGTAAAAGCCCTTGTCCGAGAATTCAAAGTTATCCTTGAAGTAGAAAGACTGTCGGAAATCGTGAAGAAAAAGATCATATCTTTTTCTAAACACACTTTTTGAAGTGAATTAGGCTCGACGAGACAATACAGTCTGTTGGTAGATGGTAAGGCCAGCTCATGGACGCTACTTCAGGACGTTTATTGTTTGCCAAAAGATTCTAAAATCCTCCACGCTTTTGCGCATGCGTTAAGATGGATTAAATTCGACAACATACGAGACGAGATATTTACATTTAGCAATAAAGTTAATTCCGGAAATGCACACATTCTTTAGCGAGACAGAATCATCGACAAGTGATCATATCAGGATACTGAAATGAACAGTACATCTAGATTTAAACAAGAAATTAGATCTAATATCATCACTTATCGGGCATCGGTGATTGAAGATCGCTGAATCCGTGTGCTCCATCTAACAATTACTATTTATATTGAAAACAATAACATTTAAAAATTAAACATCTATATTTATAATAAAAATGAACGTGTGTGTGTTGTCGCCCTACAGGCCAGATCATTTGACTTAGTTACCAAATTTGGCCCTTTGGAGATCAGAAATGTGCACATCGGAACAATTTTTTTTGAATTTTTAATTAGAATTTAAATTAAAAACTAAGCAAAATTTCGGCGTTCTTTACGATAACTTCGACGAATATTATCGTACAAAAATGATTTTTGCAAGTTAAAGTTCAAAAAATTATCTTTTCAACGATATCAATGTTTTAATTTATAAATTAAAGTTTCTATAATAATGTAGTTGTTGATTGTCGTAAAATAATGATATTCAAAACTTTATAATTCGGTCAGGCTTGATAGCAGAAGAACACACACACGTTCAAGATTGAAACGTTTGATTGACAAGATAATTTTACTGAAAATGATTTGTAGGATCGAAGGACTGTATAAAATTTTGATTTCATAATTATTTTCAGAGGTACATTTATTAATGGAAATAAAATATTTACTGCATTTAAATCTCTTTGAAGATAAAGCTGAATTTTACGATGAATAAGAGTAATTTTTATTGAATAATTCTTTGTAATATTGCATAAATTATAAAAAATATTCTGTCTACACATATGATTACAATGCTGTAGCCATATTAAAAAAAAAAGTTTGGTTGCAGCAAAAAATATTTCATATTTATTGAAGTTTTGTCTCTTCCATTTCAAATTCAAATGCAGCTGATAGCAAATAATATATATATATATATATATATATAATAAATACATTGAACAAAATATCGTAAGGCTACTATAATAATGGCCCAATGGAAATTTATGATATAAAACACATGACCTTATTTACAAATGATTATCAAAACTTGTTTTTCATAAAAAACGTTTCCTTTTTTCCGAGTTTATTAATAAAATGATTTTTAAAAAATGCCGTTTGACATGACCGTACAATTTGAACTATTTGGCGTAATGATTAGTTTTTGAACCATATAAGATCAGTTTCAGAAGCTAAAAAATCCAAGCGTCTTCTTTGCAATTCATTGTTTTGTGTTCTTTTCTGCAGGTTAATATTTATGAATTTGCTGCTCGTCTCTTTCAAGGTCATGAAATCCGCGAGATTATTTTTGTAAAAATATTCGTGATCAAGGATTGGAAACTCGTGAGCTTATTATTATCGGCAGACAAACCGATATCATTAAGTATGACTATCAATAATATAAAACTGCAATTCATTCCATTCGATTTAAAATGAAAAACAGAATCTGTTCACTGTGCGATATATCTACTTCATATATTACTTGATTTTACAGTCATGATAAGTTTGGCAGGTGATATTAATAACTAATCTGACACACAGCTACAGCATATGAAACAAGTTTTTATTTTACGATTGCAAAAGGTTTGAAAACAAGATTTAAAAAGAAAAGCAACGGAATGAAAACAAGATGAAGGCTAAACAAACTGCACTCGCCACATACAAAGTATGATAAAAACAAATTTTACTTTGCATAATACTCAATTTTTATTAGGTTTAAATAAGTGAAAAAGTCACTAATTCATTCAATTTATTAAGTTCCATGACATACCATTAAGTATGATTATCACAGGCAAACAAAAATAATACAAATATAGAACACAGACAATAATACAGATGTGGGGAAAATTAGGGAAAGTTAATAATTGTAGGTCAATGATTCTGATATGTTTACTTACACATTTGTGTTTGATTGAGAAACAAAATTAGATAAACATTTTTTTATATGATCGGATAAATAACTTTTATAATTCTATAACTTAGCATAGCATTTTATAACATGGTTAACACTGGACATTTGTCATTAACTTTAAAATACTGTATGTGGACTATATCAATTTAAAAAATAAATTCCTCCCCTGGGAACTCGAGGGAAAAAAAAAAAGTTTTGAAACCTCTATGTTATACAGAATTATTAAGACACTAATTAAAAGTAATTAATAATAAAAAGAAAGACTGAAAATGTTTCAGTCCATTACTTGCATCAATTTCAATTCTTTGAGTATCTCTCTGAAGCAAGATATAAATATTAAAAATGCAAACTATTTAACACTTTAATTATATTTGCATTAACATTTTTCAATCTAATGGCCTTTTCCTTCCATGTCACATACCTTCCCAGTATTTAACTTAAGAGTCCCATATTTCCATTTCAGGTCTTGTTTAGAGAGGATATACTTACTTTCTTCTTTAAAGTCATAGATGTTTGTCTAAATTTGTAAGAAACAATTATATTTAATTGTTGATATTTTTTTTGGAAAAATTATCAAGAAAAATTACTGGAAATATTAGACAATGAACTTCAGATTGATTTGAACTAATATTCGTAATTTTAAATCCATTTTAAGTGTTTAAAATTTAATTAATAAACCGTTCTATCATCAGATACAATGAAAAATTTGCCAAGGGCATAATTTTGATAAACTACGATTAATGCATCAATGATAAGCTTTTAGACAGAAAAAATAAATAAAAGTCAGGCACCAATGTGCACCCTCATAAAAAGATTTTATTTTGCAAGTATTGAGTAAGTTTTTCACATGATTTCATAATTTAAGAGTGATGTGTACATGATAGGTGGAACATATGATATTCTAAGAATCAATAAATTAAGTATTATACAGTTAGAGTAGATTTAACATCTTTGTTCACAACATAAAAACGATGTTTCTTTCCAAAACATCCCCAAATCACAGCAATATTTTCAATCACTATGTTTATTGGAACAGTGCAAAGAGCTCCTATTAAACACAAACAGAATTTAAAGAATCCAAGACGATATAAACTAAAGGATTTGATTACACCAAATATGTACATATAAATATTCATGGCTCCAACAAAAGCACAAAGAAAATCAATAATTTGCCAACAAGGTATGGGACAGAGGCCAGCAAGTATTATATTAGAAGTGCTGAGAGGTATAGTAGCCCAGGAATACAGTGCACAAGCAAGAAAGCTTTTATTTCGGAAAGGTATCGCTGGACTGTGGACAACTAAGAAAATTCCCTGAAGCCATCTTTTTCGCTGTTGTAGGAAATCCCATAAGGTAAATGGACTTTTCTCCCACATTTCACCTTCAATGAAGTTGAAAGTATAGCCTTCCTTGTATGCCACCATACTGAAGAAACAATCTTCGGCAACAGATCCATCCAAGCCATGATCAAAAGATACTTTACGTTCTGCTCCAGCTTGAGTAACAACATATGATCCTTTCCAACTAAATAAAGGCCTGTGGAAAATCTGAAACTGGAATCTTAGCTTTCCCATGTCATCAGCTACTCTGAAACTGTCTGCCAGGGTTGTCATCCAATTTACAACATTTTCATTTGCGTAAGTAATCATACCTTGACCAAATTGGTATTTTCCATCCAGGACAAAATTTATTATTCCCTTTAAAGAATTTTCGGTTAAAATTGTTTCTTCGTCCAAATGAACAATCCAATCTGAATCACTTAAGACATTAACATCATCTTCTAAGCAATACTGTAGAGCTCTGGCTTTAAACAATGCACCTGATTTAGTTCTATAAGTAGATGGAACAACAATTTCACGAATTCTGGGATGCCTAGGTAAATTAAGTGGCTTGTCTGTAACGATTTCAAACAGAAAATTTTCTAGACCCACATCAAGGCATGTATTCATATTACGATTTACATTGTTTTTCACTAGTTCTGGAAAGTCACCTCGTGTGACAACACGGATTGAAATAAATGGTGCCAAGAGAGGTGATCCTTTAAGTTGTACTTTATCTGGAAAAGCGTTAAAAAATAAAAGTCCAAAACAGTTACAGAGGCATTGTGGTAATGCAAGAAGAGTTAAGAAACGTAATAAGTATAAAAAGATGGCAGGAATATAACCATATTTTTCAAATGGATCTGGATAATTAGTATCACAGGACCCAAAGCATAATCCACCAGCAAAAATCTCAAAAACGAAAAGCAGGGTTATAAATAATGCACAGTGTAGAGCATGTTTTACATTGCTGCTTAGATTTATATGTTTATTCAGAAAATCACCTAGAATGAAATGAAAAACAAATTAGTAGAATGCTAAAATTAATAACATAAAAAAAGCACTGAAATCAATACAATATATACATTTGATTGCAGATAATAAAAACAAGGTTTTTAACACAAATTGGCAGTACAGAAAAACACAGAAAGGCTACAATATACTCCTTAAAGGAAAAAAGGCTTCTAGAATTGGATAAACTAATTTATTATGTCTCAAGATTTAAAAAATACTTTAGAATCAAATTTCATTATATTAAAAAGTTGAGCTTTGGATTTTTTTTATTTGAGAATCTTTCTCACTATAAAACCAATAAAAGTTATTAAGGTAAACAAAAAAAAAAAAAAAAAAAAGAGGGAAGGAAAAGGGTTATTTTACTAACATGGAATTGAAATATGGAATAAATTATAGACCGAAGACTTTCTTTAAAGATTTAAAATATATGAAATAAATTCCAAATAATTATTGACCCTATGAAGATATTGAAAATGGAGTCTATTAAGATGTCAGAAATTCTTTCAATTTCTAAATTTTAATAGCACAAATCAAAATCAAGGACAAAATATAGCAAAAAAAAAAAAAAAAAATTGAAATGTGGAGATAATTTCTGAAAAGCAAAGCCCATAATATATTTTTAAGCCATGCCTAATGACTATTGCTTGCAGCAAGTGATTAAGAAAAGCAGCGAAACAATTACGAATTAGCATCAAAGAACACACTGATTTATAAGTTTTTGCAAAACATTACAAATGCCCAAAATTTTAATACTATATTAATTTCAAATTTGCAGAGCAATCCTTCTAACTACATTTAACTAACAGTAATAAATTTGAAATTTATACATTGGAAATTAGTTCCTAATTGCATACAATGTTCAAATAAAGAATAAAATGAAGGGAATTGCAGCTTTTGCAAAATAGTGTATTTTAAGAATGATGTAGAATTTCTTGACAACTTTAATATGTAAATTAAATGCAGTGTAACAAAGAATAACAATATGAAACATTAGTTCCCTTTATGCTTCATTTTACAAAACAGATTAATTATTGATCTTGCGTACATTCACATACTTAATGACCATATAACTTACTCACTATTAATGAGCTATTAATCATTATATATCATAAGTTTTTATTATATTTATTCCATCTTGTTGGCATTTATGGCAGATCTTAGCTTTATTTTAAATATTTTATTTATAAAACATATATTAAAAAAATCTCAATATGATTTGATAAATAACATATCACTATATTAAAGGAGTATTTTAAAAATAAATTATAAAATTTCAATTAAATAAAATAATGATTTTAACTTTATAGAATTCGTATAGTTAATCTATCCTTTTTTCTAAGAATTTCAGAAAAAAGGAAGGGGAGAAATTACTGCAAATAATATTTAAAAACAGTTTAATTCTATTTTTTTTTCTACATACAGGCATAGAAATTCTAAATCTAGTTATTGAAAGTTGATTAATTCAGTGATAGAATTATCAAATATTGTAACTTACAATGTCTGCCATGTTGCACAGTCTCAGAAAAACAACATAGTTTAGTATAAACTGATGACCATCTTGATAGGATAAAATGCCAAGGAAGATATGATCCTATTTTGAATTTGAAAACTACATTTTAGTTTAAAGAACTTTTTTTTCCCTCTAAATCTTAAAACTTATCAAACAAATTATTTTAAATAAATTAAAACTTGATACTTATAACACAAAACTGGTTATAGAATATAAACAGAAAAGTACTGGGTATGGGATTGATCAGATGGACAGATTCAAATTTTAATTCAAAAGTATTTTAGAAATATTTTATAGAATAGAAACATATCAGAACAATTCTCCAGAATTAGAAAATATTACTTAGTTGTCAAAACTATACAAGATCATTACATAATAGGAAGTAAAAATTAAGATTTTTTTTTTTTTTTTTTTTCAGATACAATCTATTAGTTTACAGATTCCTTTTATCAGATCTTTGAGGATGTAATTTTTATTGACAATACATTACTTTCCTTATTAACTATAGAATTTAATTCAAAATATATATACATTTTCATGCTTTCAAATAAAATCTTTACAAAACATTTTTTTTTTCTATTCTTCAATAAACATATACAAGCTATTTTTTACTACCACTGTACAGATAAAACTTGCATGCGATTAGAATCATTCTGTTTGTTAAGGATAGTCATTTCCACCAGTTATTATATTAATTTCTAAATTTTAATTTTAATTTCTGAATGGGAAATTCTGGGCTTTTTTTTTTTTTTTTTAAATATGAAATGCATTGAAAAAAAAATTGTTTTATTGAACAAGGAAAGTAAAATGCTCAAAACAAAAAAGGTGCAAAAGAATATAAAGGAATAGGGAAAAGCTTATAAGTTAGAAAAAATAATTATGAATAAGAAATCTAATAAACTTAGAACATGCACAATCATTAATATTAGAATATTTAAAATTTAAATTCCACAGTCAAAACCATTTATCTAGAATAACATGATAGCATAAAGTTTGTATATTTAGGACAAATTGTCCAACTTAGAGTTACTGTATTTAGCATAGGCAAACTCTGGAAAGTGGAAATGTATACAATGAAATAACTAAAAAAGCAAAAAGATTAAAATTAAGATTTTGGCATTTTTCTCTGAAAACATTCAAAATATAATTGCACAACTAAATTTTACAGCATTTCAAAATTTAAATAATTATCTTTTTAATGATAATGTATTTTTTTCCAGAATTTCCATTATTTCCAACACACACACATATATTTAAAAGTGATATAAGCTTTGGGGGAAAAAAAGCTTAATTTTATAAAATAATAAATAGCACTAAACATAAACAAGTAAATAATTGAGCAATAAAAGGAATAAATTTATAAGAAAAAGTGCTTGAAATATTAAAACTAGTGCAAAATTATTACATAAAAGAAAAGTAATCTCAAAAATAATACAAATCAATTAGAAAAAAAAAAAAAAAAAAAAAAAAAAAGCTGAAATCTGCACATTTGAGAAATATGGCAAATCTGATATAAATAGATGCATTATTTCCAACAGATTTCATTACTACAAAGAAGTTCAAAATTTTCTAGTATTTCCACAAATATTAAAATGCAGAAAATTTCTTCTATCAATAAAAGCTAAAGAAGAAATATTCTGCTGATTACCTATGCAGTTTATAAGAAGAATTAGAAAAAAGCACTTATATTGTTACAAAAGTCAATAAGTAATTTCAAACAAATTAATGTACTTCATTTTTTTTTCTTTTCTTAATGACACTATGATGAAACTGGATAATAACAAAGTTCACACTAAACAGAACAAGTAAAAGCAATTAAATTATCCCAGCTTTTAATATCTCTGATAATCTGAAGCTCAAAAATACTTTAAGAGAATTATAAACATCGTTCATAAGAGATTTAATTGAAAAAATTAAATAACCAATATTCATTGAAAAGCATTTGCTCATAGAAGGCAATTATTTGTTTAAAAATATTGCTGTTTTGAAATACTTAAAGAAAATAATATGCATTTTCTTTGTGACCATGCTATTAATTCATTCAACAGAAAAAAGTTTGTGCATTCAAAATAATATAATTTTATTATTTAAAATCCTAGCTTTTAAATATTGTATACTGCTTGTAATTTAATGAACTTTGAAAACAATTATTTTCCTATACACATAAGAGTAGTTGATCCATATAATGTCCTACCTCTAAATATCATGTGACAAAACCTACAATACAATATTAAACATAATAAATTTATCAAGCCTCCTAAAATTAAGTTGAATTTATAATTTGTTTATAAAATAAATAATATACTGTTTTTGAAAATTAATCCATTATGTCTAACATATGACCCACGTAAATGGAAACAGCATTAGTGTTACAAAATTGTGAAAAAATTGAAATTTTTTAAAAGAATGACAGGTAAACACAGTACATTACATTAACAAAAATTTTATAATTATTATAAAATGAAAGAATTTTCAATTTTTTTTCAAATCTCAAAACATAAGTTACTACAGCATGTCTGGAAAATAAATTTAAAGAGAATAATTATCACATGCTTAAATAAAATAAGTTACTTAATAAGATTAGTTAGATTTATTACGACCAATACAATGAATATACTATCTAATTTTCACTTTATCACTGTAAATGTAAAAAATATCTTGGAAAATTACAGAATAGAATTAAATTGTGTAAGATTCACTGGCAAATTAAGAATATACATCAAACTTACCAGTAAGAACTTTTAAAAAAATATTATGCATAAGGAATTCATTTTCTAAAAATTTACTAGCCATTACTAAAATAAAGAAGTCTATTTTACTCCTGCAAAAAATGGTCTAAATGATGACGTTTCAGCCATATACAAAAAATTTTCATTACTTTTCAGTATTTATCTGTAACATCAGCGATATGTAAATGATATGGTGACCTAAACATTTTTCAGGCATTTGAAGTTATAAAGAGCGAAACGTATTGCGTTAAGAATAAATTATTATAGAAAGCATTTAATTACATGGAAATGATTCATCATTAAGTATATTACTCTAAATGAAATAAAGGAAGCGCATGATTTGTAAGATTGTTTTCATTTGTGTAAGCTTGCCGCAAATAATAAAAATAATATTAAAATAAAATAAATATTGAAATATTAACTAAAGAGAATTTTAAAAACATATAGTGGAACGTGATATGAATCACAATTTAATTTTCTAACATATATAAACAAAATATGACTAGATCAAGTTACTTACTTTTACAAAATCTTATATTCATGATTAAGTAGATTTAATTAATGAATTCAGATTTTAGCCAAAGAATAAACTAATCGGAAGAGTGCTTGAGTTATTTTTAAATCATTACTTTTTTTCATTTTTTTTTCTGAAAAATTTTTAAGTCATTAAAGGGATGCGACCAGCGCACACCCACAATTTCGCGATTCGGAAAATAAGGAAAGAAGGAGGGGCGTAAAGTAGTTGAGTAGTTTCATACTTGGAAGCAATAAAATGTTGATAATGAAATTTTGATTCATTTATTAATTTACTATAATTTGCGCACATAAATATTATATGGATTTGAATTTCGATCAATGTTGTACATACAGGATTATGCTTTCTTTTAAATATAAAGCAGTGAAATCATTTGTTGAAAAGTTAAACAATAAATAATAAAACCGAAACTATTTGTAAAATGGCAACACTTTTGATGATGTAAGTTGCAAGGAATGATTTAAACTATGATGCATTGTTGACAAATAAGATATATATGTTAGCAACTTCACAAATTATTTAAATAAAAATCGCATACTAATTTCGAGGGTGTGATTTTTTTTTAGAAAATTCAGTGTCTTGATCAGAGTAATTGGAGTTACAAGAAAGAATTTTTTTCTTAACAGAATATGTAGTTTTCCAATTGCCTTTCTACACGTTTGATATTTTCTCATTAGGTAAACAAAATAAAATTTGACAGTAATTTCATGATGTAGTTTTAATTATTAAAAGCAGTTTTATATACACTTTATATAATTTCTTATAAATATTGAATGTTCTGTCTGGAAAATAATTGCGGCATTGCTTTGGAAAAAAATAAATAATGGAATATTTATAGTTCTTTGTATTCTGTTAAATACCAATTTTAATTTTACATTAAATATTTGGAATGTTATTGTATCTAATTATTTATAATGCATTATAAATATGTATGTGTAGTTTCTTTTTATATGAATTATCATATAATGTGTCTTGTTCTTTCTTTTTAGGTTACTTTGTACTGTGGTTCTAAGTAAGTAATGCTCTACTATATAAATATGTTATGAGCTGTTTTCTAAGAAATATTTTTTTTTTGTGTGTGTGAATGAATATAAAGTCTTTTGTATAGTTTGAATGTTCTTTTGGTACTTGATAGCTGCTCCAATTGTGATGAGTTTTTTATATTCATATTTTGTATTCAAAAAGGAAATGCATTGAAATTTCATGCTAATTTACTTAAATTGTTTGTATAAATAATCAAATTTTTTATTTATTAAAATTTTTACTGATTTCAAATGATGGTACTTATGTGTATGTATCTAAATGTAGAATATTGTATTAAAAGCAAAGAAAAACTGTGCTGTTCTCTTGTCCTGTCTGGTTTAACAAATTGTTTAATTTAAGTATATGGCTTAGTGGCCAAATTGAAATTTTCTAATTAAATTATTTTTGTTGATATTTGGTGTATTTTCTATTGTTTGACTCGCAAGTAGTGAAAAATTATGACATATTCTTAAGTTTTACCAAAAATGAATGAGTTTTGTAAATTAATTCCTGTGTACTTCTGATTTCATTGTATAAAAGTATTTTGCATTTCTTTGTGAATAAGTTTGCTTTACAAACAGTGGGAAGAGAGAGAGTATCATATTTAGCAGATAAATATTTAATAATTTAATTTTTTTAAAGTTTTATGCATTATATTTTATATTATCTATTCGTGAGAGTGAATGAGGTTTTTAAGGCAAAGATATATTTAAAATTTCTTAATTTAAAAATTTATAAATATTTCTTTTTAAAAAAAATTATTGATGCACAACACATTACTAATTAGGCATTAACTTATTATTCTCATTTTACAAAAGTGTTTTAAAAATTCAAAATCTGACAATCCATGATTCTTATTGATTGCCTGCTTCTTCTTCTGCTATGTTTATTTTAATAGGAATTTGAGAAATAGATGAGGATTAAACTATTAGCAAATAATTTAAATGCATTCCCAATATTGGATAGTTTTAGATCTATCTATTAAATGAAACATTTCATTTTTAGATTAGCATCAAATTTGTATTCTTTAATTTTCCGACACAACCTATCAATCTCCTTTATAAATAGCATGCTTATTAATTCTAATAAATTTTCATTAAATTTAGTATTATTCAGTTATACATTTATTATTGTACTTTTATACATTTGTTATTGTACTTTCTTATGTGTTTGATTAACTTGTGTTTAAAATATTCTTTCTTTTATTATTTAGAATGGCTAACTTTTCTGAAAGATCATATTCCTTCAATACTAGTGGTAGCAGCTCTCCTCTACCATCACCTGTTCCAACATATCGTGGAACAAACACTGCTGTAGCAAAACGATCAAAATTTTTACGTAGATTGTTTTATTTCAAACACATGGACTTTGAGTTTGCCTTATGGCAGATGTTTAATTTATTTGTTGCACCCCAAAAAGTGTAAGTTACTGTTTCATATTTTTTGTCATGCCAAACTATTTAAATATTAAAACTTGGAAAATATTTGTATTAAATGAGGTTTATCTACTTATGGATTATCAATATTACTTATGATACATTAAGATAAAAGTGTGAATTCTTTATATTCATTAAAAGTGTGAATTCTTTATATTCATTCATTCAGCTTTTGTGAATATAATAAACAAGAAGTAATATATAATAATTATTCAATTTTTCATTTATTATATCACTGGCATTATTATGTTACTGTTAAATATTATTTTAAAAAAGTATTTAAGTTCATGGTTTTGAGATTTTTTAAAAAATTCTTTTTTGTTAAAACTTTGCTTTAAATTTATAGAAAAATTGTACATCTGCTATATAAATGAATTGTTAATGAAATAGGTTAAAGGAGTTTATATATAAATATAAGTTGCTGATTTTTTGTCAAATTTCTAAGACAAATGAATTTTGTTAGCTGTCTGGTTGAATATTTTTTAAAATTTAAAATTCTGGTTTTAATGCTAATTTTCAAAATTATTGATATTTCAATTTCTTTAAATATTTTCCAGTGAATCAAAATGTCAATGATTTTTATGCATTGTTTTTTTTAAATAAATGTATTGCTCTAAACAATAAATTTAACAATATGTTTTCATTTTATTTTCAGGTATAGAAACTTCCAGTACAGAAAACGTAAGTTACATATTCCATAATTCTATACCAAATTTTTTAAAAAAAAGGGGAAAAAAAGAAAAAAAATTGCTTACCATTTGTTACTTGTTTTGCTTTTTATTAAGTATCACTGTACTTAAATGTTTTGCGAAAAAAATGAATAAAGCATTAGAACAAGTAGATGAAGATTATTTTGCCTTTTATTTGTCAAGTAATTTTAGATTTATATAATGAAATTCCCTTCCCCTTTCTAAATTAAATATAATTTTCAAATTTTTTTTTCTCTTTCTAGAGACAAAAAATCAGTTTGCTAGAGATGATCCAGCATTTTTAGTTTTACTTGGTTTTTGGTTAATTGGTAAGTTCATTTTATTTGTTTGTATGATTTAATAAATTTTTGTGAAATTTCTAATAATGTTAAACAATTACAAATTGACTAGTATGAATTGTTTATGTACATTTCTCAATGATTTTAAATCAGAGAAAAAAGCTGAGATTAGCTAACTATTTGCTTTAGAAAATTTGCACTCTGTTTGACTAACACATTAAATTTGATGTAGATATACTTTGGAAAGTAGGAATATATATTTCTTAGAATTTTTTTTTAAAGTTTTGATGTTTATATACAATAACTTGCCAAAATATCATTGCACATTGCACTGATTTTTACATTACTTTAAAATATCAGAAATTGTCTTTTAAATTATACCAATTTTAAGCATTTTTTTCTCTCTCCTGAATTTTGATAAGTATTTTCTTATGCAATGTTCAAATATAGTCTCATTGTTGCAGCGAAATTTAAAATGTTTTTTTGTTTCATCAAATATTTTATCATGTAATTTTTTTCCTAGTTGAAAATTATAGAAGAAAGATTCTGTTAATTATTTATACAATTTATATCAAATCAAAAAGTAAAATTATAGTCTTTATTAATTAAAGACTTATATTGTATAATTCTAAATAGAATATCCAGGTACTTATATTTTTAATTACACAGTGTTTTCATGAGACTCGGCTCCATTGAGAAGGTTCATGTACTCAATAAATGGAGCAAGTGCAAAAATATTAAAATCACATAGCTATAATGTTTGTCATAATTTGATTCTTAGAAATAATATGAGGAAATTGTGAATTGTTATATATTCTAGATTTGATTAAAAATTAAACTTCTATCTGTCTCTCTCTCTATATATAAAGTTTATGTGATCATGCAATCAAGTTGGATTTGTTTATCATTATTTATCAACAGCTCAAACATTTGGATTGTTTACATGTTTGTCTCACCTGGAAATTTAAGATGCTGTATTTTAAAATTAACTGATATTAAAAAAAATAAAATATCCAAGCTGAATAGTTTCTTTAAAAACCAGAAGTTAGACAAATGAAAGGGTTAAAGAATGATTCATGTGAAGATCCAGACAAAATGAATGAAATAGAGTTCTAAAGTTTGTTTGTGTACTGAGTGAAGTTAACATACTAAGGAGCTTAGTTATGGAACTATGACAGAACTCTGTTCATTTTGCTTGGCATGTTTCTGGGAAAGAATTGGCAAAAAAATTCAAGTGGAAAATACATTAGATGTTGCTATCATAAAAAAGCATTTTGGAAGAACTGTTGAATCTATCAAAAGTGTAAGATTTACTAACTATCAAATGGACGAGATAAATATCTTTGGCAATGAGAATTGGTAAAATTTGAGAGATAAGCCTTTGGAAATCTACTGTACCTCTTGACAAAGTTTTAAATGATTTATTTCTAGTCAATATAAAGGTTTTTGATTTTTAAACTGCTTAGGATTATATATTTTTGCTTTCAATATGTAGAGATTTCTTTTTGCGACCAGAAAATTTTAATTTCAAACATTGAAAACTTAGTTCTTATTAATTAAAAAAAAAAAACTGTTTACAGTTCAAGTTTAAATTAAGTTAGATTTA
The DNA here is from genome assembly GCF_947563725.1 of Argiope bruennichi. Lineage (NCBI taxonomy): Eukaryota > Metazoa > Arthropoda > Arachnida > Araneae > Araneidae > Argiope > Argiope bruennichi. The sequence goes on from NC_079154.1 coordinate 69,242,621, forward strand.
TATTTAGTAATGAATGCATTTACAATTTAAGTATATGAAGAACAAACTGGGATTGTACAGTGATCCCAAAAGAGTTGCAATATGATTTTTGGGGGTTGGTAAATAGAACAAGTAAAGAGTGCGACTCCTTAGTCACAATATTTTTACTGAACCGGATGAAGATCTAAGGCAGATAATAAATATGATCCAGAAAAGTTTATAAAGCTTTTATTTATTATGAACCAATTGAAAGCGTAGATAATTGCTATTGCATGTTCATGATTGCTATTTTCTAATCTATCTACTTTACTACAAAGTCTAAAACTCCTTTACAACTCTATAGTGAATCTTATGTCTTCTTGAAAGAAATAAGAATACTGTATATGTTAAGATAAATAAAACATAATTTTTAACTTTTCAACCCTATATTACATATTTTTTCAATTCCTACTATTAGTTCACACTCTTCCTATATATATATATATAATCTTGTTCAAATTTTTAATCGTTAATAAAATACTTTTTATTCATCAACTGAAGTTCAAATACATTTTTTTAAAATTTGTAGTGAATGACACTTGATGTTAGTACAGTTTTTTCAAATATTAATTAAATTTGTCCAGTATTTTCTCTTTAGTCGCCAAGCTCTGAGATTACTGACATGACACCCGATCGTAAATAATATAAGATATATATAAATAATATAAGAAAATAAGTAGGAATTGACTTAAATTTTTTTTATATATATTATTTGTTATAATATAAGACATCTTTATTATTATTATTATTTATTGTCTAATCTGTTTATATTTCAGTGTTATTGACATTTTATATAATCAGATCTTATCATTTTTTAATATTTAGAAATGAATTTCTTACAAATCGAGAATTAATCAAATCTTTGTTTTATTTTTTTGCAGTGTCGTCTATAGGTTTTGCTGTTGTTTTGAAATTGCAATTTCTAAGCTTTTTAAAATTTTTGCTATGGGTTATTTTCATTGATTGCATTGCAGTTGGTGTTTTGATTTGCACTTGCTTATGGTAAGTATATTATTCTTCATACATTCTTAAAATTAAAGAAAACTTATATGCTTTTTTTTTTATTGTTCTATTGGAAATGTTAAAATATGCTGCATGCTAAAGCTTTAATGCTAATTAAAAAAAACAACTTATTTGACAATATAATATCTGAATAAATGAACGTGCTGGAATTTTATTTAATTACTATTATCTATGCTGTGTTATTGCTTAATTGAAAAATAATTTAGGAAGAGAAAATAGCCATTTGAATTTCTTAAAATATTTTTAATATTCCTATATGTTTTACCTCATAAATACATTGAAGGCTACTTAACTTTCAATAATTTAGTTTTTATTTACAGAAGTTTTATATACAATTTATTTGTAACGTTTCTATCTATTTCCACATATTATAAAAGTGATTTGGTGATAACTATCAATAATTTTAATTACAGTTTCATATTATTTAATTAATTTTGTTGCAATTACTTGATTTGACCAGTGGATTTTTCTGGAAACAGTAACATGTCATTTATAATAATTAATTTTCTTGGCTGGTTTCATTAACTATTCCTTTTTATAGGTTTATTACTAATAGATATTTAAGAAGACCTTCATGTAAAGATCAAGATGTTGAATGGGCATATGCTTTTGATGTTCACCTTAATGCATTTTTTCCTCTGTTGATTATATTACACATATTCCAGTTATTTTTTTATCACAGTAAGTATTAAAAAATGTATTAATTTTTGTTTTTTCTAATCAATGAAATCGATTTAAAACTTCTAAAAAAGTTCATATTAAAATGTGCCAAGGTTCTTCCAATTGCAATGTTGCTGTTATTGATGAAATAATAAACACCAAAGAAATATTACTTTGAACTATATTGCTTGCTTGTTGATTTCTACTACTACTTGGTACTTACGTATTAACGCAACCAGGCCAAAATTCGCACGAATCGCCAAATTTGGCGACCCTAATTCTTACTCGTACAAATTTGGCGACTAATTCTTACTCAAACTTACAAATCACGCCAACCTGGTTGCGATAATATGTAAGTACCAAAAAATATTTTGATACATAATACATTAAACTGAACATTTAATATTTATGACTTGAAAGTAACCGTAGTATAATGAAGTATATATCCTATTATATTTTTGTAGAACATTACATATATATATTATTGATTGTATTTTACTTGCTACAAAAGTAATAGTTTCTGTGTTTAAATCTCAATGCTTGGTTTTGATTTAGTATAGTTATTGAATTTTTATATAAATTCACATTATTAATTTAAAAATGCTGTGAATTTGACTACATTCATTTGAATTTTTAGTATTAATAAGTCAAGATTGGTTCATTTCAAGATTTGTTGGCAATACGTTTTGGCTTATAGCTTTGGGCTATTACTTGTACATTACTTTTCTTGGGTATAGTGGTAAGTTGCATATATCTTATTATTTGTTAGCTGGTTTTGAATTAAACTCATGAGTGTAAACTAATAATTTCTTTTTATTTGCAGCATTACCCATTTTAGAAAATACTCAAGTGCTACTTTATCCTCTCCTTGTGCTCTTTCTGATGTACATAATATTTTTAGCTATTGGCTACAATATTTGCCTTCATGTTATGAATTTCTATGAATATCGTGTTGTGTGATTATAATTTATAGTTCCAAAAAATGTGTATAATTCATAAATCATAACATTAATCTGTAAAATATGGTTTTTAATCATATTCTCATTATATTTATAGGTAATAGATCGTATTCAGTATAAAAAATAAATAATAATAAGATGATATATTGATTCCAAAATGAATTCTCAGGCTTTTTGTGAATTCTTTTGTACTAATATGTATATGTATGGAAAATCTTTTAGGAAATGTTTAATAAAAAGGTGATTTAGCTGCTAATTGAAGTTTCTACCGAACAAATAGTGCAATCTGTTTTGTTGTATTTGTGATAATTTGTAACTGCATTCTTTAATCCTGAAGCACAAATTTTAAAATTGTGTTGAGAATTCTTGCAGATAAGTTCTAATACAATGAATACACACCAAGTCTCCTACACTATTGTATTTCAAGATGCTTTTGTATGTATGTAATATATAATAAAATATTTTTATTTGTAATAAAAATTATTTTCTTGAAATTTTTTATTTTCTTTTTGTGTAACCATGTGTTATTACTTCAGTAAGGTGTGAGAGTCTTTTTTTTTTTTTTTTTTTTTTTAATTTGTATTAGAATTTTAATTTTTTGGAATTCAGTGATTGATTGATATTTATTTTCTTTTGTATTTCTGTATTATGATCAAATTTACAGATGTTAAAACCACATTTGTTTAAGAGCTGTTTGTAAAACATTTCTGAAAAGTATAGATTACATATAGAAGTTGCACTTTGGTTGGACATTTTAGTTGATGTTCTATTGTTAGTTTTTTTTGGACATTTTAGTTGATGAAGTATTTATTGTCAACTAAAATGTCTAATATGTATATATATTATATTAGACATGATACTATTGCTAATAACTAATTGAATATTTTTTGCTAATGATTAATATATATTACTTTCAAAAATTAAGCCTTGAGTTTTGTTTTAATTGAATATTGTGAATTGCAGCTCAGCAAATAAATATAAAGCATGATTTGAAAAAAAAAAAAAAAAAAAAAGTCTAAATATAAAGCATGATTTGAAAAAAAAAAATGTCTAATTATAAAAACATTTTACAAAAATAAAACGTTTAATCTAAAAATATACAAAAAATTAGGGATAATCAATTTCCATTAAAATAAAATAATGGCATCCGAAATCTATTAAAATTAATTAATCCTAATGGAACCCAATCCTAACTTTTCTATCATTTCAAAAGAAAAATTAAATTTAAAGCATAGCAAAATCTTTCCTTTTTAAATATTTTTGTACATTTTACTATACACATTTTTTCTAATTTTAAAGCAAGCAAGAAAACTAAAAATCAAAATTAGTAATTTTTGATTTGGTTAATTGTCATTTCTATGTAATAACTGATGTTCTCTGACTTATTTGGAGTTAATATAAAATAGGTGAGATATAAATATTTCAGCCTAAGTTCTGAGTGCAGTGTCTGAGACTGAGTGAATCTGGTAGTAACACTAGTAATTGAGTGTTACCACCAGACTTTAATAGAATTTTCCACACCTCAATCTTACTAGTGATATTAAAATAGATGTATATGATTAAAACTAATGTATATGATTACAATATCAATGTTTTAATACTAGAGTATACAGATATATACTTTATTAAAACTTATTCATGAGAGAGTATTATGTTGAAAAGCAACATTTTTATTAATTAAGATTTGAAGAATATTAATCAAGTTTACAAACTTGTGATCTACTTATTATTTTCTGAATATTAATAAAAAAATTGTGATGGTATGATAATCTTTTAAATTCTTCTTTTTGTATGTATAAGGATTCACCAAAAAAATATGTTGTAATTCTGAATAGAAAAAATTAACTTGTTAACTTAAATCAATTTATAATTTATCATTTACTGTCTAGTTTGAAATGTATAAATCAAGCAATTTCAAAAACACTAAACTTTTCGAATTTTGATTGGTACTAGAATTATAAGAGTAGTTTCCATTCGGTGCACATTTGAGTGATTATTTAAAAAAATGCACTATAATGTTATATTTGATAAAAAAAAAGTGATTATCTAAAAATTATTTTAAATGAATAGCAATTTAATTTTGTAAAGGATTAATAAAAAATATTTTATATTTTTGTTTATTAATAAATTAAAGCAAAACGTCTTCAGAAATGAAAATGGGTTTTCTCTTTTTGTTAATTTAGTAAATAGATTATCAGTAATATCTTGAAGATGCACAATAGGAGGGACAGTAAGAAAAATAACGTGATGCAAAATAATATTATATATATATAAATTGGATTTACATTTAAGCTTATTAACTGTTACAAAGTAGATTATTTAAAAAGATACAATCCAAACATAAAATATATAAAAAAATTTTTAATTGGCAAGAAATTCAGGATTTATTTAATCTTGAATTATATATACCAGAATTTATTTTATTTTGGTATAACAATTCCTACACATGTATATTCCTTGAGAGATCCATGAGTTTTGTTATTGTTAATAAACACAAGGCATATTATCTGAATTCTTTTTTAACTGTTGAAAGCTGGTCCCTGTAAATAATTGTTAGTAATTTTACAGGTCAATGACCAAAATGATGAACCGAAGATCATGCAAAAGTATCAAAACGCAAGACAAAAAAAACTAGGCATGCACTTTTTAATAAAATGTTACATTAGAGTAAAGACATAGAAAAAAGGCTGTTTAAAAGAAATATGCATGTAACAAAGAATCTAATTTTTATGGATACCAATACAATATCAAATTTATTAAAATAAAATTGTTAAAAAAAATAGTTTTGAAGTTGATGATTTCACAAAATTTAATAAAGTTGTATAATTTCTCAATATTTTTTATTAATAAAATTTTTCAATAATATGTTAACAGTTTTTTATTCTTTACCTAGTAGCTTAAATGCATTCTTCATTAAATCTACCATAACTAGTAAAAATTTTCCAATGGACCATGACTTTCTGTCAAGTTAACAATTATTACCATTTGCTTTTCTAGTTGAACTGACTCTGAGATGTCAGTTTCTAGCGAAATTATCTACAAACTCATTGTCAGCTTTATGCAATGAAAGCTTAACAGCTAATGGCTGTTATTATTTTGATTATTTCAAATCTAATTGACAGACAGAACTGACTATTTTTAAACAAATGGCATCACCAGTTTCATTAACTTATTTAAAAAAAAAAGAATGGATAGTTTTTTTTTTATTTTGCATTCGAATATACTCTGAAATAGTAAATATTTGAAATAGGAGAAGGGTAAACAATGTAATTTACAATTCATAGAAATCAAAATATTATTGCATTGAAATATTGCAGACTTAAAATATAGCTTGAAAATATTGCAGATCTTCACTAATACCCGATGCATTTTTGTAGATTACATATAAGCAGCTTCAAGAATTTGCTACCACGTAATTTAAAAAAAAAAAATAATAATCTATTAATGAATTTTATGTATATTTGCATATAACAAAAAATTAATTGAATTGAACTTTGAAATAAACTTGAACTTTTGGAATTAATTTTTTCATGTCAGTTACTGAACTTTTTGGGGAAGTGGCGAAAACTTACTTATGAATCATATATTTTATTTCTAAGATATTCTTCTTAATAAAGTAATAAGAAGAATAAAATGTATTTTATGAAATAAAAATTTAAACTTTAAATTACATTGAAAATTTTTATTTCAAGTAGACAATTAGAATCAATGATAGTTTAACAAATCTGAATATTGTTAAAATCCATAAGAGAATATAATATAATTAGAATTTCTTAAAAACATTTTTATATTTTTCAGATATTTTAATAATATTTTTTCTTGTGTATTAAATTTGAATAAAAATTAATCAGCGAATAAGCATGATAAAAAATACTGAAAGATCCCTTAACAACAGAGAGGGAAAGCATTTATGGGGGAATAAACTATTAAGACTTATTCAAAATAATCAATTTCTCTTAATAATGGGGAAATATGTAATCCCACTTTTGATATAGTATTTGAGTTTCTTTTACATATATATACTATTTGTGCTAAAGGTATCCAAAATTAATATAAATTTTAACCAGGTTAAAGAGAGCTTTTTTTCATGTTTATTTCTGAGTTTCTGAGCTATTTAAGTTTTATGTAAACAACAATAAAAGGCCAAATGATAATAGATCTGTAGACATTTCAAATAATCTAAATTTGCTTTTTTTTTTTTTACTGACACAGAATTATTTTAATAAAAATTCAAGAGGAAAAACATATAATATTATGCCTTATGATCTAGTAAGAATAAGAGCTGACTGCAGAGTTTCCAATCCAATATTTTATTAAAATAGCCAAGTGGGAACAACTTAGCATTAAGAGTTTCTGCTGAACCATGAATAAAAATTGACTTAATTTCATTAATTTGCAGAGAAATTTCTCTCGTATAGCATGATTTGGTTCTTACTTTAGTTATTTTTATCCAAATACCAGTATATTGATGTAAAGTGTGGAAAATAATTGAAAAAAATTATTTGGCAAAGACTTGTAAAATGTCATTGTCCCTCATTCAAACAAACAACAGGTTGAATCTTTTTCTTTTTTTTTTTAAATTCAGGAGTTGGGGTCAGATTTACCCACGAGCCTGTAAGCATTTATGAGTCCTTTAACATTATTTTTTTATGACTGCAATAGTCTGAGATATCTACTAAAGAGTGTTCATATGGATAGGGTTCACGATGGTAATTCATCTTCACACTTTCATCTAAAATTCACCTTATTTGCATGAAAAAATAATCATAAGTTAAAATAAAATTATGTATTAACTGAATGCAAAAATATTATGCTAATCTATTGAACATGTTTGCTGATGACATGTGATGAAGACTAAAAGTTTGTGAATGGCTTTCAGTTAAAACACAAATACCCTCTTTTTTTTTTTTTTTTTTTTTATATAATTTAGGAGTTGGATTTTGTTTTACAAGAAAGGTGTATTAGCATCTCAGATTCTTTTAACATTATGGAACAGAATATGAATATGAGCAATAGGGGCTCAGACATCATCAAATGAGTATTTCCATGGATAAAAGTAATGATAGCAATTTGGCTTTGAATCTATATCTATAATACAACTTATTTGTATGGAAAATAATCATAAATTAATGGAAATAAGACAAAGAAAAAATGTTTAACAATTCCGGAAGCAACAGGACCTCACACACACTGATATTTTAAAAAATGGTTGCATGTGTTAAATGATTGATTTTTAAATTAAAGTTAAGCAAAATCTAAATTCCTTCCTGCTTAATTCAAATCATTAGAAGAAGATAATAATTGTAAACTAATTTACAGCCTACATTAGGTAACTCATTTTTGTTTTCTCATCTTAGCAATTAAGTTATCCACAATGTAAGTAAGTAAGTGTTTAGAGACCCATATGGGAATGATACATATTTGGGTGATATTTATAAAAACTAACAATATTCAGAGCCAACTTAGCTTGATCTAACTACCTACCTAAAGGGGCACCAAATGGTATAACGAATAATGATGACAACTCATAGGGATACTATAGTGTTGTAAATATAAAAAGTGCTGCAAAAAAATAAATAAATAAATAAAATTAACACATATAAAATTTCAGTGCTATGTAAGCTTTATTCACCACATTTACTTTCTGAATTTGACCACTTTTAATATGCATTGTTCACAGCAATCTCTACAGCAGTATGCAACTTGTTCACAAGGAATATTGCACACTGTTTGTGATATGTTGTTTTTTAAGGAATTCAAGTTGGTGACTTCACTAACATAAACTTTCGATTTCAAAGAATCCCAGAGCCAAAAGTCATGTGGAGTTAGGTCAAGAGACATGCATCTGTAAAAGTGTGATAGACGACTTTTTCATCAACAAAGTACTGATGCAACAGTTCCTCTGCTTTAACACTAATATGTGATGGTGCACTATCCTGCATATAGTTTGATTGATACAATTTCTTTTCTGCAGTTGAAGAATGACAAAATTAATCAATATGTCATGATATTTTAGTGATTAATGGTACACATTACTTGTTCTTTTAAAATGATATTTTCTAAAAAGAATGGCCCAACGATGAATTCAGCTTTGAAGCAAAACTAAAAGTCAGTTTTGGTGAATCCAAAGGAATTTCTTACATTGCATAGGGCTGCGATAGACCCAAATTTAAACATATTGTTTGTTAAGAGATTCATTCAGTTTTACCAAGGGAAACGACCATCTATCTTCATCTTGGCAAGAAACGACAGAGCAAATATCTGTCATTTAGCATAATCAATGTGAGTTCCTGCAAGTATCTGATTTTGTATGGTTAGTAGAGGAGAACTTGTTGCAAAACTTTCTATATTGTGGAAAAATTCATATTTAGCTGTCGCTTTACAATGCTATTATAATTTCTTGTATACATCAGCAATTGCAACATTTGTTATTGTGTCTTCGGACATGTTTATGTCATCTGCTAAGACAAATTGTTATTGGCCCTGTTTTTTCCTTTGAACTTCTTAATATTTCCCTTCAAAGTTTAAGTGATAAAGAATCTTACATAGTTTCTGTCAAGTTCGAAAGTCACAAAAATCTGTGAATGCATTGCCCTGATTAAGATAAACAACTTTACCAGCAATGCATGTTCTAGTAATGTAAGTCTATATTCATTTGAGCTGATTCACTTCAGATGAGAATATTATTTTAGAGGCATCTATAAATTTTTATAACCCAAATTACTGTTACTGTTGTTGCATATGAAAGAATAAATTTTACATTTTGCTTTGATACACATGTTTTATGCTAATTATCAATTCGGTAAGCTACAACGACATAGACACTACTATCAGCATTTTTTTTCACAGAATCCTACTTCCAAAGTTATAATCAATCTCCATACTGAGTTTGGTACCATTTCGGTTGGTAGATTAAGTTATAGGTGATTCTGAATAGTGTAAGTTAAAAAAAAATCATCAGGATAAAGGATTAATTACAATAAAATAGTACCATCCATTAAAAAAAGGCCAATCATTAAGAAAATTTTTAAATAATAAATCAACTCAATATGTGATAGAATATTATACTATAACAAAATACATATAAGCAAAATATTTCAAGAAAACTGACTACAGAAAAGATCAAAAATTAAATTCAATATTACTTCCAGAAGGCAAAAAAATCAAACTGGATAAATTTAGCGAACTGCTCAATTTTGATTCAATATTAAATTAGACATTATTTAAGTTTATATTTCACTTTAAATAGACAATTCAATTAAAAAGTAATCAGCTTCACTATTATTTTTAAAATGGAGTACTAAATTTAAAAGAAGGAGAATTTAATATTCAGAACATAAAAGAATTTTCATTAATCTTTGTTACATTTTTTTTAATGCATTCCATTCAAATTTTATCTCCTTTTTTTATTGTAATGTAATAAAAAGATATATCAAACATTACAAAAAAGTAACACGGAAAAGCTGAAAATATTTTAATTTATAATATAACATTCAATTATCAGCATAATTTCTATATATATATATAAATAATTTTAATCGAATTTCCAATTTTTTTAAAAAAAAGGCTCCACAGTATTTTATTCCATCATCAAATATTTCTGATTTATTCCTTATAAACTTCTACAAATTGATGATGAAAGGGTTCACTTCTTTACATAAAGCATATAATAAATTTATTAATGGAATTGAGCAATGTTTGAAAAAAATATATTTTCTATGTTTTTTTATCAGAAATAATTTAATACAATTCCCCCTTCTTTCAGATATCATCCTCCTCTTCTTCATCTAGTTGAAGTCTGATTTTATTTTGTAAATCTTTTTCTTCATGCTCATACACATCACAGAATGCTACAAATTCTTCTTCTGTTAACTTAGAAAGTTTTAAAAATGTTTCAACATTTCTGCTGAAAACTTTGTCCAAAGGTGGATTCTTTGATTTCTCTTTTTTCTTAACACGCTTGAAATGACCAGACCTACAAAGGAAAATGTGCCTACATTTTATGTGATACAAATCAAATTGTAATGCATATGTTTTGACAATGCTTTTTTGTTCAACTTGCATGTTACTCACAATATACTGAACTTTTTCTTGGACAGTGACAAAATCATCCAAGAAAACTTTAGGGCATGTAACAAGTAATTTATTGATATCCTTTTTAGTGAAAAGAGTCATCAATTCTTTAAATCGATTGTTTACATAAGTGGGAGCTAATGTTAAAAGTTCTGCATTAGCTGTCAAAGAAGTAAAAAATTTTTCATTGATTTCAAAAGTGTACCAATTCATCAAATTAGTAGATAAATTTTTCTCACTTAAGCCCAAAATTCCAGCTGGGGAATTTAATATATGGTCAACTTGTCCTTTACTAAATCCATAATTAAGCAATATATTAGAAAATGAAGTCCTCTTTTTTTCAGTTGTTAAGATCATTGGCTGGACATACTTGGATGAGCCTGATGACAGAGAATGTGAATGCAAAAAACAGACTGGAGTTTTGAAGAAAATTCTATAATGGTAAATTCTAGCAAGTGCTAAAGTTTTAAGATATTCCATATTAATAATGATTCAATGGTGGTTTGTTTTCCGGCGTATGCCCCTGAACGAGTTCTTAGCTTGTGCCGGGTTAACAAAATCAAAACACGAATCACAAAAAATGATTCAAATCGCAACAAAATTTTTCAAACACAAACAAACACATTTTTTTTTATTTCATTTCATTGCGAAAGTTCATTTTACCTTGCAGATTTAAAATTGTTTCCTAGTACTATTAGTTAAGCCGTGAATGAGATAACGAAATTGTAATACAATACTATACTGTAATAATAATTAAGGATATAAATTTTATAAAGCTAACTTTAAAATATCTATCCGTTAAAGAAAATAATCTACAATAACGAGCCCAGCACATTAATGAATCATTTTGAGAGAAATATGAAATAATCGAGAAAGTATCGATTGCCATCGTAAATTTAGTTGTGACCGCGAAAAAGTGTTTGTTTTTAATTCAAAATACAGAAACTGTTTCATTAGACAAATTTCTGGAACTGTGTTTTTAAAGTTTTGTCAGATATTTTCAGAAATACATCAGAATGACCAAAGAGTTTTCTATGGTATTTTAAATACAGTGTGTTGCATTATCAGAGCTATTTTTCCATCTTGGAAAATATATATTGCAATCTATTTCAAAATCTGATTGGTCTGCTATTTAACATGAATTTGGAACTTTTAGGTATAAAGCTAAGAAATTTAAATTTTATTTTGACATTGATTAAGCAATAAATTTATGAGTTTATGTGTAAAATTGAAGTATGAGAATATTATTTTGGGTATATTTTGAAGTCTTGATTTAAATAGTTGTCATAAAATCCTCATTAGTTTAAAATTAGAATCATTCTCATGAATTTATTTTTTGGGAGGATATTCTTGCTATTTTATTTCAAATTCTGATGCTGGTAGAAGATGTAATTCAGACAGTTTATTGTTTGCTAACTGAATTATATTTGCAGAATATTCTGCAACATTTTGCAGCATTTTATTAATGGATTTTAATATGCTGCATAATTTAGCAGCATATTAAAGGAAGTATATTTTTGTTTATATATTCTAAATTTGTTAATTAGAAATTGTTTTTAAGAAATAATAGTAGTACAATTTACCGAATTTCGCAATTTATAAGTACAAATTGCTTAAAAGCTATGTATTTTATGTCTTATAATTTTAAGTATTAAAATGTTTTATGATAATATAAATAAATGATTGGAATACATTTTTTTTGTTGCAAAATAATAATTAAAACTTTAAATTTGCAATAAGTGTACTTTTTATTGTTTCATTTGTCATTTTGTAAAATTTAGCTTTTAAAACCCTCTATTTTCCTTTTCAACTTTCAAAACTAACTAATTAAAAACAATCAATATTTCTTTAAGTGGCAAATGATATGATAAAATAAAATAGTAAATTATTTAATTTGGGATATTCAAGGTCTAAATTGTATGCAGGTTGAGGGAATAACAGCTTCATTGAAGAGTTTGTGAGAAAGTTTTGGGGAGATCTCTCTCTCTCTCTCTCTTTTTAAAGCATTTATATAACAGATATAGGTTTATTGTTTTTTTCTATTTATTGTGATGGAGTTTAACTAATTTAAAATACAGATGACTATTGGAAATTATCAATTCAATTAAGGCAAGTGTTCAAGTAAATTATAAAAATTCAATAAAATTGACATATTAATACTAAAATATTTCATATTTTTCCTCATGATACAAATAATTTGTTATGTAAACTAGTTACTTATTTATTCATTGTTGAATTTGAAAAACTTAAAACAAATAAAGACAAAGATTTTTCAGAACAATTTATATAAAATGTAATTTTTTAGACTAATTTTTATGCTAATCATATAGTTTAACCTTTTAGATTTAAAAAATTAAATTGTATTAATATGCTACAATGGGAAGTTTCTTTTATTCTCATTTTAGATTTATTTTCTCACATGCAATATGCATATATTAAAAATATTTTTATTCCTACCAAAAAATGGAAACTTAAAATTTTGATGAATTTCAGTATTTTAAACATTTATGGATTTGATAGAAAACATTATTTTCCAGTGTTTGTGTACCATATATTTCAGAACATGGTAAATTATGAAAGCAACCAACCAGATAAATGAAATTTTATATGCAGATCTTATGCTCTAATTATAGATCTATTTTCTCCATTTATACCTTTTTTTTTTAAAAGTGTTTTCTTGATATTTTATATTCAATGAAACTATAAAAAAAAGTGTCATATTTTCAAAGATTACTCAGCATTTACATAACTTTTCTTTTGAGAAAAAATTATAAATGTGTTATTGCATTTATTGTAATTGTTAAATACTGTTATTTTTTTTTATAAAAATTATTTTAATTTGAAAATTAAAAACAAATTTTAAGAAATTGATGATATCAGTGAATAATACCACAAAAATCAGATTTAATATCTTGGAATAAAATTTTTGAATCTGAAACTATCATGAAAATAATTTCTTAAATTATCATTGAAAATATTGAAGTTATAAAATTAAAAAATAGTCATGTAAAATCTTGGCAAAGTCAAAAAAAAAAAAAAAAAAAAAAAAGCCATGGCAAAGATAATTTAGAATATTTTTAAAGTATTCTTAATGATGAGAAGAGCACTCATAATTGTTTTCTTGAATGAAAAACAGCAAATACAAATTTCACTGACAAAACAAATCTTTTATGAGCTTTAGAATTATTAATCATTATCAAGATCTTATGTTGAAACAGTTTTTGGTTATCTTCTATCATACTTTTTTTTGTAGATTATAATTCTAATTTTTTTTTGACTATCAAAATTTTTAAATATTAATTTTTAGTTATAAAATAAATTTTTATATTTAACTAATATTTATTTTAAAAATTATTTTTGTATAATATTTTATTTTTAAAATCTTTGTTTATATGCTGTTTGTTAATATATTTATTTTGATATTTTTCAGAATCTTTTGGACAAAATTATCCAGAGGTATGCTTTTAACTTTTATATTTGATTTTTAAAAAATGTATTGAAATTACAATGGATTATTTAAATTTTTTCAGTTTGCATTGTTCCAAAATGTTTATTTATTAAGGAAGAAGATTATTTTTAATCCACACATTCATATGAAACTCTTACTAATTTTATATACATTATTTTTCATTGAGATTCAAAATATTTACATCTCTTTTGTTTGAACTTATTATTACAGATGAATTTTTTTCATCATGTTACTTTTATTTGTTAAGATGTATAAATCACATGTACAAGTAATATTATTTTATTATTTGTACATCCAACATATACATTGTGCCTTTATCCTATATCTTTACCTTATATATGCTTTTAACCAAATATGCTGTACTTAAAAGAGTAATTTGAAGACATGTGTGTTATTTGAAAGAATATGTGTTTATTACAAAATATAAGAATATTATCCAAAGGTGTTTTATCAAAGTAATCCCCAATATTTTCATAATGTATCTTATAATAATTATATTATTGTAGCTCTTTGTTGATTAATTATTGTTATATATATCATTTACTAAATTCTTGTTACTTAGTGGCTTGTTTTTTCTTTCTTGTTATTTACTGGCTTCAGATGTTATATTTTGTGCCATCTCAAAAATAAAAATATTGTTTTAAGAAAATATTTGTTATTCTGGTGCCTTTCTTAAGTGGGGCAACAGTTATTACAAAACGTAAATATTCTCTGAAATGTAACTTTAATAAATATGATGTATCATAAAAGAACTGTGAAAATATGAGAGAAATCACTAGATTACTTAGAAATGCAAGATTGCTGTACTTGGTACTTGCTATATTGATAAGATTTTTTTTTTAACACAAGCCATTCTTTTATTTTTATAAAGATATGTTGATGAAAAAATGTGTATTTCTTAATTAAAAAAATTACATTAAAATAATTTTAAATACTTACCTTTTTCTATACAATATTCTGATTTAATTACACCAAACAATGTTAATACAAATGAGTTAAGAATACATTCAATACTAGGGTTTGACTTAATCTAAGTTTTAAAATCTGTTGAATCCATAAAGCAATTTGGAATTTTTTTATCCTTCTTTTAAAACCAATTTTAAGACAACAATTTTTAAAAGAATGTTTGTTAGAATGCAATATATACATTAGTTATATAAAATTAATTCTTATTTAACAATTTTAATTTTACTTATTAAAATACAACTGTAACCGAAGTACTTTCAATAATTTTAAAGGTTTTGAAATGATTTATATTAGAATAATTGAATCAAAAATGAGAACCAGTAAAACTGAATATATTGATATAAAAAATAAATGGAGAGCTTCAATTTTGCTTCTTCCATGTTTCTGTTTTTGTCATATTTATGTTATATTGTAAAAAAAAAAAAAAAAAAAATGTTCTTGCTGTTTTAAAATGTTTTATCAGTTTCAAAACAATTTCCATAGTTCAATATATTGTAATAAAAAATATTTATTGCAAATATATTAATATGAAAAGTGTTTCTGTTATAGTCTTAACATATGAAAACTACATTAACTCATCCCCCCTTTTGACTTTGTCACTTATAGCAGTATACTAATGTATATGTTTACATATTATACATACATATTTACATATTCTTTGCATATATATAATGCATATATTTGTCTTAGGAATTTGATGGGGCTTTAGATTGCATAAGCCTTGCCGTAACATGTGCTTTCAATAAACATGGGACGCTTTTAGCTGTAGGTTGCAATGATGGTCGAATAGTTCTCTGGGACTTTCTGACGCGAGGAATTGCTAAGATTATATGTGCTCATATTCATCCTGTGTGTTCACTTAGGTAACTTATTTTATAATTATTCTGTATTTTTTCTGGTTATATTATGATGCACTATTATGTAATATTTTTTGTTCGATTATATATGTATTTCATTGAATGGTTGAATCATTTTGCAATGTAATAGTTTTTGTTTAAAATTGCCTTTAGATCAAATGCTTCTAAATTACTCTGAATACTTTCAAACTTCTTTTAATATTTTTTGAGAGTAATTACAAAGACTTGTATTTTCTAAATTTTTTTCCCCTGAAAAATGTGCTAGAATATTTACAAATGAACTTTTATTATATTTTGTTGTTTACTGCAACAAAACATGATAATTTAAATATATGTTTGATTTCACTTGACCTACTCTCCAGCCTAATTGGCATTTTCTGTGTTTAGTATTTAATCCCCCCCAAAAAACACATTTTAATTTTAAATAAAATAGTAGTCAAGAAAATAAAATATTTAATATTCGAATAAATAACCAGAAATATAATTATCCATTTTAAAAACAATAATTTTTCTGCAAATCTTTCTGTCAAATATTATTGAATCAAAACAACTGGTCATTTATAGAACTTAGCTGGACTACCATTATCCTGATTGCTACAATACCTACTTGAGGTGTGAGGAAGCAGGCATTTAACATTTACCTTACAATAGTCTGATACTTTACATTTCTAAAGCTAATCAAATAATACTTTTTAATGCTAAAGAACTGTCTCATTTATTCCTGTTACTAAAATAGTGATAATTTTTTGTGGAATTTCTCAGTTATGTATTGTTATACTTTTTCATGAGAGGCTCAAAACAAAGTTATTTTATATTTTTTCAAAAGAAAGCAGAAATAAATGAATAAAAAAGGTGGGGAGTACTTAAACTTTTATGAGGGAAAGTTCTATCTATATATGTATTTGATTAAATTTTGTGTTGTCAAATATAAAGGCAAATTAATATTATTTTTAATGTTTAATTATTTCATAATTGTTGACTTTCTGAATAATCCCCCCCCCCTCATTTCAGTTGGAGTAGAACTGGGCATAAATTATTAAGTGCATCAACTGATAATAGTGTAACTATGTGGGATGTTCTGAGTGGAGAATGTGAATATAGATATCGCTTCCAATCTCCTATTTTAAAGGTGCAGTTTCATCCTCGAAATGAGTAAGTGTGGTTTACATTCTTTGTCTAATATTTGTTTATCTCATTTGTTTCACAATTCCATGCTAATTGAAACAAATGTTCTACTTTTTTTTATAGTAAAATGTTATTAGTTTGCCCTATGAAACATGCTGCTATATTGGTGAATGTTGATGATAATCATTCAATAGTTCCATTAGATGATGAGGTAATTTTTAAAATTTATTATATTGAGTAGAGTTAATGCATTTGATAATTTAAATGCATTATCATTGGTATAAAGCTCATTTTAGTATAATGAATTTTCATTGGAAAATTATGAATAATATAAATTGAATGAATACATTATTTTATTAATACTGTTAATTTCATTTTAAAATTAAAGAATAAATTTCCGAAATTTTATGTTCATCTGATAGATATTCAGTTGATGTTGTTCTGCTATTGTTGAAATATTTGAATTATTTAAAAAATATTAATGTTTTAATATATTATTATATTAGTTAAAACCTTTTAATATGTCTATGAAAAATATCACAAGCTTAGAATTTTTTTTCATTTTAATTATAGTCTGATCTGAATATTGTTGCATCATTTGATCGAAAAGGCCGCCATGTTTACACAGGCAATGCAAAAGGAAAAGTAAGTTTCTTGTTTAAGTTATCCATAAAAAATTATTCTGTCCTAATTTTGTTTATTTAGGATGAATATTAGAATAATCTCTTAATAATCAATCTTTTTCTGTAGTAATTAATCACTTGATTACCAAAAACATTTGTTTAATTAAAAACTAACACTTTAAAACTTATAAACAAGAGTTAAAATGAACAAAAAGGTTATTGTTAAACTTTTTCTCTGTGTAATGTAATGAAATCATTGACATCTTTATTTCTTGGTTCAGAAACTTAATAGGGGACCAAACATTTATTTCTCAGAGGCATATATAGCTGTTCTACAAAGTAAAATTATCCATTTTACAATATGTTCAGAAAAAAAAAATTAAATAAAATGAATGGTAACAAAGTAATAAATAACTATTATAAGCATTAAAAAAGGACTTATCACATTTAATATATTAGATATACAATACTTTCTAAGAATATATATTGTTTAATTTCAGATTTTAGCACTCTCTGTACCTGATTTAAAGTTAGTGGCATCATTTCGAGTTATGACTGGTACTTCAAATACAACATCTATAAAATCAATTGAATTTGCCAGAAGAGGAGAGTAAGTTTTATAAATTTTGTTTATGTGTTTGGTTAAAAAATCTTAAAGTATCTACAATTTCCATTGAATTCTTGAAGCCTCAGATTGGTCACTTGTTTATATTTAAAGATTTTTATATTTTATATTCATTTTGAGAAATTGAAAGACATTTCAATGCATTTAATTTTAGTAATATTTGAATAAACATTTTCAAATCAAAGGCAGACAATTATAAAAAGAATTTATTAATTTGATTCTTTCAGACATAGAAAATTTAGGTATAGTAATAAATCAAATGAAAAAATAAAATTATATTCAAAATATATAAGTGTTTGTTAAATTTACAATCATTATAATGAATTTTTTTATTATTTATTTTCTTAAATAAATTTTTATGTTTTAATTTTTTTAAAATTATAATATAAATTTATTAGGTTGTTTTTGCTGTTTCGTAAGTATTTTATTAATAAAATAAAAATCTTATTATTGTTAATTATGATGAAGTTTCTTTTATGAAGATCAATGAAATGTTAATGAAAAAATTTGGTGCTTAAATTATTTCTATTTATTTTTTGTAGCTACTTTTTAGTAAATGCCGCTGACAGAATTATTAGAGTTTATGCGAGCCATGAAGTCCTTACTTGTGGCAAAGATGGAGAACCAGAACCTATTCAGAAACTTCAAGATTTAGTAAATAAGTAAGTGCTAAGATCAACATTGTTTCAGATTTTAGTTATTTTGCTTTTATGTAGATTTAAAATGTTATTTTATCTATTGTACTTTCTTAGAACTATGTGGAAAAAATGTTGCTTTTCGGGCGATGGTGAATACATCTGTGCAGGATCTGCAAGACAACATTCCCTTTATATATGGGAAAAAAGTATTGGGAATTTGGTCAAAATTTTGCATGGTACAAAAGGAGAATTGCTTTTAGATGTTGTGGTAAGATAGTGAACTGTGAACAGATTTGTTTTCATTATTAGAGAAATTTTTATATTGTAGAACTCATTTCAATTATTAATGAATTTTTTTACTTGACTTTGGCTTTTCTTTTATTTTTTTATGATATTTGATTGTAAAATTAAAATTTATAATGCTGACATAAAATTTTTTAAAAATCAGGAATTCATGATTTATTTTTAAATGCATGTTTTCTCAATTAAATTTTTTTTTCGAAAAAGATATTAATTTTGAAAATTGCTTCAAGGTTTTGAATTTTTATAGCTTCATTATGTAGTATTAATTTATTTTAATTAAAAAATATATGATTGTGTAGTGTTTATTTATTTCAATTTAAAAAAACACCCTGTGATTATGTGTTGTTTATTTATTTTAGTGAAAAAACAATCTTTTTCTTCTTCTAATTTCTACTGAAATTAAAATTTTCTTTGGATCTCACTTAGTATATGAAATATCAGATTTTTGAAAGATCATAGATGTCATTATGCCCTTTTTATATATTGCATTCAAATAATAGATATATCCTTATGTATTATTTGAATTCAATATATGAAGTAAATTATCACTATTATACTCAAATAATTTATGTATCCTATCAGTTATTTGAGTACAATAAAATACATTAATTATAATTTCTAATATTTAAGCCTTAATATTTTAAGAAAATGTTGGTACTATAACTTATAATAATTTTTTTATAAATTTACAATGATTTCAGTGGCATCCTGTAAGACCTATTATTGCATCCATTTCAAGTGGTGTTGTTTCTATATGGGCTCAACCTCAAGTGGTGAGGAAATTCTTCTATTTTATTAAGAACCCCTCCCCCCATGTTTCATTATATTGCAGGTTGTTGCTATTTCTGCCTTTATTATCACTTTTGCTTATAGCTTTTTTTAAATACACATTTTGTTATTAATATTATTGGGGCATTAATAATAATTTAATAGTTATGCATTTAACTAACTAAATTAACTAATTTAATTTTTGATACTGATTTCATAATAAATATTCGTTGTTAAACTTTTTTTTTTATATACAAATGCCAGTTTGCAATCGCATGAGCTCAAGTTTAATTCCACCAGTCTGAGGATTCATTGCTGTAGAGTATTTTAATGTTCATTTAAATATAATAATATCTAAATGAAAGTTCAACTTTTTTTCTTTCATATATTTACCAGATGTAGTAGATTGTTGTCAAATGACTCTATAATCTTTTTGCTGATCAGTATGCTTTAAATAATAAATAAATCCAACTAAGAAATTGTGATTTATTTTATTATAATTTATTTATTGTATTATTTAATATATAGTTTTATGGAAATATATATTGGACAAATTTTGTATTCATAAACAAGACTAATTTCTAAACATTTGGGAAATTTTTTCTTCAGAGAGCTAAAAATATAATTTACCTTTTTTCCTTTGTCATATTCATTGAGTAAAAATATAAAATTTTAGCACAGTTTTACTTATATGACTATCTACTGAGTCATTTCTTTCTATCATTGTTTTTAAATCTTATTATCTTTCAAAAAGCTAAAAATTATGAGTTTTATTAGATTGCATTGAAATAATATTTAATGGCATTCTGAATTTAATAATCTCACTTATTTCATACAAATATTTTCTTTTAGCTTTTAAAAACATAGGGTAACTTTAAAAACATAGGGTAACTTTAAAAACATAAGGTATACTTTAAATAAAACTTTAAGGTTACAATTTACAATTTTTATTTGTGCATTATGTTTACTTAAAATTCATTTTTTAAAAAGTTGTTAAAATGTAAGAATTTTTAAAAAAAAAATCTATTTATGCTTTTTTTCCCTAGATAATTTGTATTTGCAAATCATATGTAATTAAGGTATATTATAAAAAGTAATAGTTATAATAATCTTACAAACTAAATTGTACTTAAACTTCATAGATTTTATTTCATTTTTAGTTACTGGATATTTTTCAGTTTATTTAACTCATAATGTCACTGCTTGTCATTTTAATTAATATCAGATACAGTTTATTTGTAAGAGAAGAGATTTGGATTACTGTTTTTGTATATAACTGGTTTTTTTTTTTTTTTTTTTTACAAATTGTTGATTTGAATTGCACAGGAAAACTGGAGTGCATTTGCTCCAGATTTTAAGGAATTAGATGAAAATGTTGAATATGAAGAAAGAGAAAGTGAGTTTGATATTGAAGATGAAGATAAAAGTCCTCAACTTCATGCTGAGAAACAAGATGAAGATGAAATTGTGGATGTGGTGACAGTCGAACCTATAGCTGCTTTTTGTAGCAGGTAATATACTAATATTTTTTATTTATAAATTATTTTTCATATTTGAATAATATTAAATTCAATAAAAAAACTTCTTTGTTGAATATCTAATGAATGCAATATTTTTTTTTTGTCAGAAAAAATTTGTTTGTGTGTTCAATATGATAAAGCAAATGCAATGTAGTTACAATGCTGCAGTTATTTTTTGGAAGTTTTCTTATCTATATGTTATAAATTAAATCTTATTAAATATATTAAGGTGAAAACTAAGACTTTAAGTATTAGTATTCTTCCTTTAAAAATTAGCTATTGCCATTCATGCTGATGATTTCAAAATTGATTCTGTTTGAATGATTTTATAGGAATTATTATCTTTTAGTTGGGAAATTTTGCTTTGTTCATTCGACATTTTCCTTGGTATTTACATTTTTTTTATCAATATTTAATAAAAGTTTCAAAACTAATAGCATGATTAATTGACAGCACTGTGCTGTATTACTTTATCTGCATTGCAATTCCTAATTCTTGTTTGAACACCATATCTACCAAAAATTCAGTGTTTACCTTAGAGCAAATATGGGAAAATTGTTAAATAATTTTCTAAAAGTCTTTGAAAATTCTTATTGAATTATTCCAAGTTATCTTTGTCATGATGATTTGTATTTATATTCATATGAAATTGTGATACACAATAAAAAAAAAGTGATAGTTAAAATAATCTTGTAAGGAAGTATTTACTAATGCATTTCACTATTCCATGTCTGTTAAATGATTATATTTTTATTTTCATGAAATCTTGATCCTTATATTTACTTATTACTTTTTTGAGAAATATATTAATAAGAGAAATAATTTAATTAATATATTTTTAACCATTTCTGTTGGTATTTTGAATGTTGATAGCTGTTAACTACATAGGTATTAAAAATTCTATGGCATATTATGAGAAATTACTTTTGATATTTAAGAAATTATCAATTATAAAAACAATCATTATGAAATTCAATTAAAAATAAATTTTTTCCTGAACCAAATTAATAAAAGATTAATTGTATTTAGAGAGTGCTAATGCTGCTATAACTAAAATGCAGATGATCTTAACCAAATTAGAAATAAATATTAAGCTTAATGTAAAAAGAATTAAAAAGAAAGAAAAGATGAATCTGGCCTAAAGACTTTCTCAAGAGTCACCCACAGGAATTCAAACCAGGGATTTTTTTTGTGAAGGATCTGACTTTCGTCGAAAAATATTGACTCCTTTGACCCAAAAATCCCAAGAAATTGATATTTAATGATAAGAATTTGATATTTAACATGTTCTAAAAGTTTATAAACAATATTTTAGTTGCTTTGAATATAGTAGAATATTTTAATAGTGTTACAATTTTTTTGGGTAAATCTGTCAAAAAAGCAAAAGACAGATAATGTGTTTTACTTTTCAATATTTTATTTGCAATATTTATTCCCAGTTTATCTCACTGATCTCTAATTTTTCTGAGTTAATGTGCATTAATGTCTGATATTTTTTATTTCTTCTCCATTCATTGTCCTATGTTTTGGTCTCTCTCTTTCTTCAATGTAAATAGTTTTAGAGAATTTTTCTCTTTTTTTTGGTTTATCAGCCTGCTTTTTTTTTAAATAGACTATTTTATATTTCCCCCATTTTAGTGACGAAGAAACATCTGATACAAATGCACTCTTGTATCTTCCTATTTCACCTGAAATAGATGATCCAGAAGAAGGATGGGGTCCTGGCGAAATGGTAATAAAATTGAAAAATATTCTATATAATGTAAAATGAACGGAAAGTAAAACAGGTCAAATTTAAATTCTATTAAATATGTTTTAAAATAAATGATATTTAGTTGTTTGATGGTAAGAAATATTATTATTTTTTAAATGTTGGAATTTATCTAATTTTTAATTTTTACTTTTGATTAAAATAATTTTTGGTGAAAAATTTTCTCTGTAGTTTAGATTGTGATAAGGTCTATGTCCGTTTCCCCTAAAATATAATTATATGCTATTTTGCTATATTTTTAAGTTATACTTTAGTTTCCCTTATTTTTTTTAATATCTAACAGTAAATTCTAAATGAAAAAATATAAATGGGCTGAATTATTTTTTAAATGCATTTTAATTCTTGCATTTTATGATTTTTTTTATTGTATTGTTATAATTTAGTTATTTTATTGGTTGCTTTAAAGTAAGATGTACATACCATGCATAATTACTTATTGAGATGTTTTGATGTTCTATGGACGAAAAAAGTGTCGTTATATCGAAGGATAATTTATTGATTCAGAGAAAAAGAAATGATTTTAATGAATTATATATATATATATATATATACTTTGTGAAAAAATGAATATAAAATTTTGCAAAATCTTCATTTTAGGGCGATGATGTTCAATCAAAGAGACCATCAAATGACCAGAATTCATCAAAAAAGAAACGCACAAAAGTTATTGATATGATTCTTGAGAATGCACCAAAGGATGGTAAATGTTTTTGCTTAAAATCTCTGTATCTTTTTAAATTTTCAAACAGTCAAACTCTAATCAATAAAATTAAATAATAATAATAAAAAAATCCCTTGTAATTTTTCCTTTCTTTTTTTCTTTTCTATCTCTAAAGTATTAATATTTTTTAAAAAATCTGAAAAACTAAATATTTCATTTTATTTTAGGAAGGAATAATCTAGGAATCAGAGAATCTGGTTATATATCTTATAATATACATACTAATTTAGATTTATATATGCAAAATAATATGAGCAGTTTATTATTGTATTGATTTTTCTTTCTGTATTAACAGAAAATGTATTATTTCCATAATATGTAGTAATAGAATTATGTAGAAATTAAATACCAATCCTTATTGCATTATTAAATTAAAAAAAAGAAAAGAAGATTCACCTTATATGAAACTGTATGTGTTGGTAAATTTATTATTTGTGAATGGCCATGAAATGTATAATTAAGTTATGGTATATTTTAACATAGTTTGAATATTTATTAGAGTAATATTGTATTTAAATATTGTGGTGATTATTAAAAATTTATTTAAATAATTATAATTTGCATATAAATATAATTGATTATTCCTCTGGCTAATTATAAGTGAAAAGAATTTAGAAGATTGAAATAAAGAAATTGTATGTAAATATAAAACTATTTTAGCTGTATATCATGGTAAAACTTTTGTTTCTGTAGGAATGAATATAATATTAAGTTTGTAGAATAAGTCTGTATGTTTAAAATTCTAGCACTAAATAAAATTAAATACTCTTGAACACACTTCTAATGATTCCTTTTTTTTTTTTTTTTTTCCTTTCCTGTGTGTATTTAGAAACTCATCCATTACTAAGTTCTAAATCTAAAGATAAAGTGAACCAGCAAGCTCGGAAAACTGGCAAATCAAGACAACATCGTGGAAACACACATTCAGAAGGCAAAACTACTCACAGATCAAAGCATGGAAATAGAAAGGAGAAAGTATCTAGTAAGTTGCTCATTGAAAATTAATATAAATCTTGTTTTCAATTTGTATTTTATTTTTTCCATTTTTCATGTATTCACGCTAAATAAGAAGTTTTTTTTAAATAAATTTTTTTGTTAATTGCATCTATTTCTGGAATAGATGTACATAATAAATAATACCAATAATTGTCATTTTGAAAAAAAAAAAAGTAAAAATATTTTTATTTTGCCATTTATGATTTAGGTATATCCTTGTCCCCTCTTTGTTCAAATTGACATTATATTTATGTATTAAGTTTTATGTTATTCTTTTGTAAATGCACATGAATAATAAGTTATACATTTTTTTTTTCAAATTGTTGAAAATGTTTGTTCTTTTATAACATGTGAATGCATTGGCCTGCTGTTTAGTGTAAACTTGTGTCATACCAAATGATTGTCACTAGCTCTCATACAGCATCATAAACAATATTATATTATGCATAAGAAAAATTTTGCTTCCATATGCATATTTTTTTTATTTATATAGTTATTTATTTTTTGTACAAAAAAGCAAATGTTTAAGCAAAATAACATCTTATTAACAATATGTGCAATTACAGCTTAGTAATATGTTTGAACTTATAAAAATTCGTGCAGGAATGCATCTCCTGTATAACTTGATTTCCTATTTAATGGAAAGTATCCCCTATGTTTGATGAGATATACTTTGGGATAGGATACTTTTTGTGCAATATATTTTAAAGCTTGAAACGTTTTATTATGTATTTTTGAACTGCATATTAATTTTTTTTCATAATTTTTACAGTTGATTACTATGGATGGAAAGATGGTGTGGATTAGATTTATTTTATGTATGATGGATTGTTCATATCAACTGTATATTGCATCATCATTTAAACAAATGCGTACCATTTTTTTATCCTCAATTTTCATCAAATGGTACCTAATTACCTCACAATTTATATCTTATCATAATATTTCTCAGAAATGTTTTTTTTTTTTTTTAAATGAGTAATGTTCACAGAAAGAATGTCTGTATGTTTCCTTTCATTTTTTTTTTCATACTTTCTTAGTTTAAATCTATTTTTTCATTTTTATTGATTATGTAATTTTTGTATGGACAAAACTGTACAAATAAATAAATAATTCATTCAGCAATGATAAATTGTTTCGAAATCATTTTTGATTTTTTTGTCAGTAAACATTGTTTAATCAAATAAAAAGGATTTCCGCAGAAGTTTATTTGCTACTAATTATTTCAAAATGTAATCGTTTCATCTCTCAATATCAGATTTCTTAGGAAAAAAATATTAGATCTAATTTTAACCAGGTATCTGGACAAAATAATATTTTTTAAGAAGTACAGAATTGAAGATATATAACAATTGTTAGAGATAATTAATTTGTAATTGTATCTTATGCAACAACATTATAATAATAAGCTTGTATCTTCAACAAAATTTGCAATTAGAAAATATCTTGATTCTTTCATTAGGCTTCTTCATTTAAAGTAGTGAGCAGAGAATTGATATACTTTAAACTGAATTTCCATAATTTTTATCAGGTGCAAGGGAGTATCAATAAACAATGCAAATAATTTTGTATGCAAAAATAAAAAAATGCGATGTATGACAGTAAGAAAAAGAAATGAGTTATCAATTTATTAATTTTTGATGAAACTGCCACTCATGTTCATGTTTTTATTCCAATGCTAGGTCGGTTTGAAAATCCTAGTCTCATAAAATACCATTAGCCCATATGAAGTTTGAGGTTGCCAAGTCCAGACTGTATGGTGGGGGCTCCAAAATTTCTCTACCAAATCCTTGCAGCTTGGGCCGAATTAGCCGATAGCATTCTATGAGACCATGATTTTCAAGCTGGTCCAGCATCGAGACAAAGGCTTCACCGTTTATGTTAAAAAGTAATAAATTTGTAATAGTTTATTTTTTGTTTTATATTGTATTATTGTGTGCAAAATTATGTACATTACTTCATGACACACTTTAGTAATATTTAGAAGCATGTATTTTTATAGTAGAATTTGAACTTTTTGAAGTTTGAAAGTACATGACAAAATGATTTAAGGTTCATAGTTGTATTTTGGAAAAAAAAAAAAAAAAGCAAGGGGTGGAGGGGGGCATTTTTTATTTATTTTGAATGAACATTAGAGAATTAAATTTAAGATTTTTTAAAAAAAGCAGCTGTTATTATAAGAGTTTCTACTTAATTTCTAGATCCCACAAAAGAAAACCACAGAAAATTTTTTAATAGTGCTAAATATATATATATATATATATATATATATATATATATATATATATATATATATATATATATATATATATATATATATATATATATATATATATATATATATATATATATAAAATATATATGAAAATATAAAATATAAATATATATATATATATATAAAATATAAATATATATATATATATATATATATATATATATATATATATATATATATATATATATATATATATATATATATATATATATAAATATAATATATAAATATATAAAAAAAATATATACTCTTGATCTTTCTGTTCTCATTACACAACAAATTTTCAGGAAAAATACAATTCGTTTTTGTAAGTGATACTCATTTTACTTGATGTTTCTTTCTAGAATTAATAGTGCACATCTGTCTTTTGAGAATGATGTGCTTAATTGTACATGAATTTTGAAATAAACAACAAATCTGAATCAATTTTCGTTAATTTTGAATAACTTATCTTGAAAATGTGATTGAGAGCTATAATGTATACTTTTATTAGAAATTCACAATTGCTAAAAGCTAATATTTATTTTTTCTGCGGTATTAGTGTAAGTCACCTAGAAAAATACATGGATATATTTTGCAAGATTCTTTCATTCTTTCTTTAGCAGTTTGAACTTTAAAAATCTATCTTAGATCTTTGTTCTGCTTCCAGTACTGATAAAATTTTGGTAAAATAATAAAATTAGTTTGAATTCCATTGCGTAATTGAAAATAATTTAAATCTTACTATAATAATAAAAATTTAAATTTAAAAAATATATATATAATTGTACGAACAAATGAATTGGCATCATTATTATAATTGTAGAATGGTATAGAATAGATAGCAGGAAAAACATATCAAAGCTCACTTAATTTTAATTAATTGAATTTTTATTGAAATTTTAAAAAATTGCTCTTAGATGCTCATTGGAAAATCTAGATCAAAAAGCCTTTCCTGTAGTGTGTCAGGAAATACATACATTGGTATTTCTAAATCAAAAAGCCTATTTCTAATCAAAAGCCAACGCACGCACATACACACACACACATACACATTTTGTTATTATTAAAGATATGTTTTCAATAAGGAATAATCCAAAGATGTGACATTAAGAGCTGAACTCCAACTTTTTATCATTTCTGAGAAACTATTAAAGAAATGTCTGGCATTTACAAAAATGCACATAGAATGTCTTTTGATATTTTCAAAAGTGTTATTACTATTGCTCTTGTCTTCAGTTTGGGAGGCTTATTGATATATTTTTTTAATATCATGAGTTAAAAATTTTGATTAATCGGTCCCATTCTTGCTCACTTAGCAGATTATCTAATTCATCCTCCACCTGAGGGCTATTTTTAATTGTGGTTTAGATGCAATGCTTTCGTATACTTACTGACAGAAATACATTAACAGTGAAACGAATTGCTATTTATGTGCAGTTGTATTATAAATACTAATAATCGATTTGAAATAACATATGATGATGTAGATAGCAAATGGAATAACGTAAGCTTAATAATATGTCTATATCGCCCATCGATAAAATACAAACTGATTGTATTACAGTGAGGATACTTTTTTAATATATTTTTCGTAGCTCCTCCGAGTCGGCACCTCAAGTTCGATACTAAGTTGTTATATAAGTAAATCGATTCTGAATTCCTCTGAAAGCATTAGTAATCAGGTGTGCAACAATTACTTTGCTGATAACAGAAAAGCACTATTTTTATGAGGGTACGGCAGATGAAATCATCGAAATCAGTCGATTTTGTTAGTTTCAAACTTGCCATTCTCGTAATTTATTGAATGCTTATATCATAAATCTTTCGGGAGAAATAATATATTAATTAGTGATAATTTTAGCTAATATTGAGACAAATTTTTTGATATTTTATTATAATTCATTTCAACACACATTTAATGATATTTTAAGTTTAAATAAATATTGCTTAGTATCTTTTGCGGTAGCAATTATGCCAAACTAAGTTCTTTGATTCAAACTATAGATAGATTATAGTTAATTGTAAGGTCCCAGCATATTTCTTTATTTAGTTATGAGTTCTATATTTGCTGTGAATCGGGCTAAATAAATAAAAAGACGTGATGTAATTCAATATTTTCAGGATGACTTTCGTGACATTTGTTTATATGAATTTTTATGTCATTAAAAATTATAATCCATAATTAATAATAATAATAATAATAAAAAAGATTGAACCAGTCGCTGAGCTCTAACTGCCACCCTATTTGGTCACATTTAGCTTTATGATAGCTAGATTTTTCATCAAGGTAATTGTCTTCCATTTTTGAGACAAATTGAAAAAATAAAACTTCACTTAATATTTATTCTTTATGTAGAAATCCCATGGCAGAATTCGCCAACCTTTCAAAAGGTTTAATTTCATATGAATGCTCATGACTTCTCGATACGTCATTAATGATCGCTTAACCCTTTCTTCTTCATTTCAAAAGGTTTTGTTAAATAAAACTTCGACACAGCCCCCAACTTCAACAGTTGGAAAGATTTCATCACTAGATTAACAATTTTGTTACTTTGAAATAGTGTTAACCAGAATACTTTTGTCTTATTGTGTAACTTATTGTAGCTATATTTTTTTTTGTGATAAAATGTAGCTTATTAGAGTTAAAAAATAACAAATAAATTATTCTTTTTATTACTATCTGTTTTCGGGGGCAATGTTAATAACATTAATACAGTCATGTCAACGAATTTTGATTGAACATATCTTAAAAAAACACACCCAAATAGTATTTTATAATTGAATATTAATGATAGAGCATTTCGATTTGTTTACCATGCTTGCTAAGCGGCAAAATTAATTGGGACGAAATCAGTCCAATTGTTGACTTTGGGAACTTTATCTTTTTTTTTTGTAATACCTTTCGACAATGGAGGTAGAGAAGGTAGACGGCCTTTGAGGGAAGTATCTAGGAGTTGTGAGCTTCCATAAGAAATAAAAACTGGCAAAATCAGTGTATTAAATATTTTATTTAGTGATTGTGACAGACGAACTCTGTCAAGTTTTTTTTTTCCTCGCAGAAAATGTATTATGAAGTAATTTTTTGAAACAACTTTCAATCGGATGTTGGAAGAAGGGCACTAGTAATTTGATATAAAATTCATATGATTATATTATTATATATTAATACCATATATAATAAAAATTGGCGAAATTGGTGTTTTACTTATGGCTGAGAAAGGTGGTTTCTTTGGTTTTGCTAACTATTTTAAATATCATGTGTTTATTAAAAAAAAAAAAAAGCATGCAAGTCGAAAAGCGGAAATTCTTCAAGAGTCGCTTATAACTGTTTAAAAAGTCCACCAAGAGTACAACTTCGATGAATTCATAAGTCGATTATCTAGCTTTATAAAAAAATATTTTTCGATCTTTTTAAAATGAAATCTTTTTAAAACTAGAATTTTTAAAATTTGGAATCAAGTAAATGATATATACAGGATGGGCTAACAGCTGGCCGCCGAAAAAGGCTGGTAAAAAAAATCAAATTTAATATTAAATTTTTTTTGATTAATTATTTTAACAATATAGAATGAAATACATGTATTTATATTAATTACTCTTAGTATGAAAGAATATAGGAAACAAATTGAAAATTCTATGAGGGAGTGTTTAATTGAAAGAAAAAATTGATTATATTAGAAGAAAATAGGTTTTTGATGATGATAAATTTATTGCTACTATTTGTAATTTTAATTTTTCTGCTTTCGGATAAACTAATCCAATTTTAATGCCTAACTTGTTTTTTTTAGTGTATAAGGTATCCTGTTTTAAGTCAAATTTAAAAAATTTATTCGTTAAATTATTTTTAATTTTTCGGTTTATTTGTTGAAACTTGAAGGTTATTTCAATGCTTCTATCATTATAATTTTAGTTAGGCTTAGTTACTTTGAAGACGAAATGGAAAAGCTATTAAAATATTAACTTTATCAGTTCTGTTCCTTCCATATATGTGTAATTGCCATTGGAAATTGATTACTGCGCAATACTTAGTATGCCGTTAAATAATAAATTCGCTCCTGATAATAGTATTGAATGTTCATTAAAAAAAAAACTTGTCTGCAATTCTGATGTAGCTGTTTTGTCTTTAATGCAGCAAATTTTCTTTCGTAAAGTTTTATATCCCTAAGCTTACATTAAAACCGTTGTCTTATTAGAAGATGGTGTTTTTTGGTAATTTTTTAGTGTTTCATAAAAGCTGTTTTCGTGGTAAAAGGAAAAGAAATTGTTTCCATTTAAAAACGTGTAGCTGTGAAAACACACAAAAAGTTATCTTAAAATATGTACAGGGGCGCAAATATTATTTTAAATGTCAGAGTAAACTAAATAATACTAATACTAATAAGTACAATCCCTAATTTTTAACTTCGCTTTATAAAGCTTGAAATCATTCTATTTGATCTTCCAAAAGTATCCCTTATAGAAACCCCTAACAAGCAGTTGTTAATGGAATCGCAGGTTGAACACTGCATTTCTCATTATTAATCTGAGAAACTTTTATCAATCCATTGATACTTATCCGTCAACCAATCCATTTAGAGATTTTAATTTTTAATTGAATTTTTTGTTTCAATTACAGTGGCTAATTTTTTGAATCCATACACTCCTTACGGTGCACATTTATTATGTTTAATTTTACACACATTTTGCTATACCAGACTAAATATAAAAAGCAAAGTGCCATCCTACCAGGACATATGATAAAATTCCAGTTTTAACATCGGTGATCGCAGGTTTAAAAACAGTTACTAGAAAAGATTTGCTGCAATGAAATTTGGTATAAATGGAGTATAATATATTGTTATGAAATTTCCGGGTTCGTTTGGATAGTGGAAGTGATATGGTGTGGAGAACGCTCAATCAGCAGTAGAAAAAAAAAACGACATTTATTTACACGAAGACAGGACAGCACAAAGACGACAACTATGTACAGCAGAGACGAACACAGTAGACGACAGTAGCACACGAAAAGGATAGACAAAATCCAGCAGGAGAGGGATTCCTTGGAGCTTCGCTCTACCGTCTCTCCAACGGCTGACCTTCTCGCTTTAGCTGCCGACTCGCTACTTTTCACACGACTTCACTTACACCACTTCTTCTGCAGCTTGACAGTGCCTGTCTTTTATATTTCCGGGGGAGGGTCTAGAATCTTCCAGACCAATCAGGACGTCTCTGGGTGTATCTCGGTTCCTACTGGATGGATCGTGACACTTCTCAGACTTTCCAGTATGATCCATTTTGTCGCCAAATTCATCACCAAATGGTCGCCAAGCTCTGAGTTAATTGACGCTTAGCGCGCACAGGACAGATCGTACATCCTGTCTTTCTTACGATGACACTAGTCGTACTGCGAAGCAAAATTACAGGTTTGTAACATTGCTCCCCTCTTCAAAGACTGACCTCCCGGCAGTCCTACTTCAATCCAACAGGTGGCGTAGGCTTCCGAATGATGTGATGATGATGCTTTAGGCGACTTCCGATCTTTCGCAGATGACATCGTTTACTAATTTGGCGGCGACTAAAGATCCATTCGAACCTTCTCAATGATTTTGACTCGGACCTCTTCGTTGTTTTGGATTGTACATCCAGACTTGATTCCTCTTCTTAAAATGCAAGGTGTCCCAAGAAGCCAAACATTGTATGGTCACGAAATCACTTCGTATGGTCTCCTGAACGAATTCCTGCCAGGTTGGTCGCTTGGTTATTTTGAACTTCCTCCTTCGAACCAACCGAATATCAGGATGGTCCAACAATGCCTTCTGGAGTCCACTCGAAAGCCAGGTATTCGCCTTCATCGCCAAAGCTTCCGAGGGAATATATCCGCCTATTCCCGGCTCATTCTCGACACTTGAGAATTGTCCGCAGCTCTCCAGACTGGATCTTCTGAAGAGGACATCTGCTTTTCCGGGAAGGACTTCTCTGCAACGACACAACTTGACCGGATACATAGGAGACTCATCGGCTCCTATTTGCATGACACTCCTCGAAAAATCCACAGCAAATCCGAATTCTTGGAGGAAATTGAGTCCGTAAACTACAGGGATCAGCGATTCCAGCCACGTAGTCTTCTTCAGTGTCACTATGCAAGGAGATACCAAGAGGCTTGTAGAGAGGTAGTCCGTTTAATCTTTGGGACGAATCCAATCCAAACAGGGTCGCATCAACTCTTGTATCCATAGGCATCGAGCACGGGTTGCCACCAACAGACCCGTCCGAAGAAAGTCCATCTTCACCATCCCCAAGCGCCTGCACTGATTTTATTAACTTGATCTTCTAAAGCTTCTTTCATCGACGAAAGGTCTTTCTGTAATTCACTCCTCCTGGCTTTCATTTCTTCCAAAAGTTTTTTTTGTTCGACTTTCAGTTCTTCTTGTCCGGCTTTCATTTCTTTCAGAAGTTTCTCTAGTCCGGCTTTCATTTCTTCTTCCATTGCTCTGGTATCTTGTCAGCACCATACACTGTTGACCACTACTCCACTCCTGACACCAAATGTTACGGATTTCCGTCTATCACTATCAATCCGTCGGGTTCGTTACTTGTGTGTATTTAGTGGTTGTGTATGGTATGAAGATAACACAACACAATGATCAGTCCTTTCAGTAGACGAACACACAACACGTCAGTAGCACACTTCAGTAAACAGCAGCACACGAAGCGGATAGACAGAATCCAGCAGGGGTTCCTGGTAGCTTCGCTCTACCGTCTCTCCAACGGCTGAAATTTTCTCTTTAGCTGCCGACTCGCTACTTCTCACACGACTTCACTTACACCACTTTTTCTGCAGCTTGACAGTGTCTGTCTTTTATAGTTCCGGGGGCGGGTTTAGAATCTTCCAGACCAATCAGGACGTCTCTGGGTGTATCTCGGTTCCTACTGGATGGGTCGTGAAACTTCTCGAACTTTCCAGTATGATCCATTTTGTCGCCAAATTCATCGCCAAATGGTCGCTAAGCTCTGAGTTCATTGACGCTTAGCACGCACAGGACAGATCGTACATCCTGTCTTTCTTACGATGACACTAGTCGTACTGGGAAGCAAAATTACAGGTTTGTAATAATGTTATATTCCGTTATACTTTTAATTAAATACTTTTATTATATTTTTATAATAATACTTTTATATAAATGGAGTATTACCGTAAAATTCTCTCTGAAATTTTAATAATAATAATAATAAATTCTAAGTGTACATTTCAACCCTCCAGAACGTATTTTGGAACATTTTGTAATTCTGCTACGTTAAATGCTAATACGCAGACAGACATATACGTATGCACTCTCAAGGCAAGTTCGCATGCATAAAAGCTCTCACGTTATCAAAAGAGCGTTATTGAAATATTCATAGTGATCATTTTTATTTCTGTTATTTATCTGTGCATGGTTTTCGCATGAAATTGTATTGTTAACTTATTTTTAAAATGTAAGAAAAAATTGTATGAAAATGAAAACGGTGCCACTAAGAGAATAATATTTTGAAATTTAAAATAATGCCATAAGGGCTTTTCTAGAATAATGCACTCCGAAAATATTTAGGATAAACGTGAACATTTTGATTTTTCCCTACTAAAATATTCCTGTCTTGGTGGGCTGTTATCCTGTTAACAATATGTTAAATATAATTGACATACATAAACTAATAAAAGTTGTATTACAGAGTCTCATGCAGTCTCTCTTAGTAGAGGGCTTATGAAATAAAAAGTAGTATAATTTGCAGCGTGTTTTAGATGTAAATATAAAGTAATATTAGAAATAAACTATAAAGCTCTAGAATGCTATGTACTAAAAATCTTCACGAGCACTCAAATCAGAACTAATTACAAAACAGAACGAAACAAATAATAATCTACTAAAAAAATGAAAAGAATTCTAAAAAAAATATAATAAATCAGCTTAATAAAAACTACAGACTTCAACTCATTGATCTTTGCAACAATCCAGCATAAAAAATATAAATAAAACACGAAGTTTACAATTTCACAATTAATTTTTATTCATGCTTAGCTTTATTTGCACGAATTAAAAATATCTGGGCTGCTAGATGCTAAAACATAAATTTGGATTTCTCATCAGTAGGTATATTTTTATCGGAGAGCTCCGATAAAAGACGGTGATGGGCAGTTATATACACTGATAATGAAAGAGAATGTCTGTAGGCTCATAACAGGCGTATGGCACTTTACAAGTCCGCTGACAGATTATGTCGAGTGAGCCCTGTCAGCGGACTTTTTTTTCAGGAGCACCAACTAGGGCTAAGAGTATGACTTAGCTACTTAATGCGTCATATTCGCTTCCACAGCCCCCTCTTACAGGGGGGCACATTCACACACCTCACAGATAGAATGCAGAAGAAGAACAATCATGTCCGAACCGGGACTCAAACTCTAGACGCCAGATCACGGGGAAGACGTGCTACTCCTATGCCAGGACGCCGGCCCTACCTTCTTATCTAGAGCTACCAAATTTGGTACAAATAAATTTTAGAGAGTGTGAGTGTGCATCTTAGGGTTATTTCTTCAAAATTTTGTGTGGAATTTCAATTTGTGAAAAAAATTAAGCGATATTTTAGCATAATTTTTTTCGTAATAACTTTATAATTTAAATGCACAAATACAATTTTCATGCCATTTTGAAATTCAAATAATTGTCTTTTCATATTTAATAAGTGTGCAATTTTTTTTCCTGATTCTTTTTTTTTTTAATTTAGAAAAGTGCGATTCTTTGTTGCAATGTGATTTCAAAAAATTTCATTTTTGTGTCAAATACTTATGAATAATAAATACTATTTTTTATCGTTTATAAAAGTCGAAGAAAATATGAAATGCTAATTATCTGAATATTTTGATGCTGAATAAGAAAATAAAGTACTAATATCACGAAAAGCAGCATGCAATAAAATGATACATTTCTCGGAAAGTTGCGTTCTTAATGGTACTATCATGTATCAACTCTATTAAGAATATTTATTTGCGCAATAAATAAACAAGTATTAATTAAAATAGTACGACTTAAATATGTATCAAAATTTGATGCCTACAAAGTATTTTGATGAGGATATCATAAGCAATCAGTTATGAATAGGAGATTTAAGTAAAATTAACACAACCAATACTTTCAACGATCTAGCTTGATGACATAGGTGAGTATTTTTCAATAAATCCAATTTATTTCTTAGGGAATGCCTGCAACATACGATGCAGTCTTGTTTCAACGTTTTGTGTACTCTGTAGAGAGATTTTTTTTTTTTTTGATGCTATCACGTAATTTGTAAATAGCATTTAGCCAAATTAACATTATTATGTTTAAATATAATTACATCTTTGTTGCTCTTAGAAAGAATTAATTTTTGGATTTCTTTTTAGCTTGCCAATGACATTTAAACTAAGTAAAATCCTTTATACTTGCTATGAATAATTTTTTAAAGTGTTTCTTCCATAAATTCAATACTTAACAATTCTTCGAAAATAATTGGAATCAGATATTTCTTTATCATCTGTACATTTCTCAGAAAACGCCTACTACTGAAAAATTTTATAGGGGGCGTTTGCTATTACATTTTCAAATATTCTTGAAGAAGAAAACATTTTTAACCCACTTATATTATTTATTTCATTTTATGTAAGAAATGTAACATTTAAACTGATTTATAAAAGAAAAGCTAAAAGATTTATTTCTTACACTTATATAATGCACAAATTGTTTATGAGACAAAAGGTATAAGAAAGAAAATGTTGGTGATTTAATTATGTAATTCTTTAATTTACAGAATTGTTTAGTAACAGCTTAAGATTTTTTTTTTGTTTGTTTTTGAAAATAGCTTTTTGAATAGAGTTTTGTCCTTTAAATTCTTTAAATTTTCAGGTAAAAAAAAAGTTTAATTTACACATTTGAGATTGAAACTTCATAATTTTAATATAAAGATATGCACCGTTACAGGGAAATAACATTACATAATGAATACTGTTTAAATTCATTTTTTTGCGAAATTTTTCAACGAATAAATTATTTGAGCAACTCAAAACATTTTCGCATACTTTCTGTTAAAGGTGTTATCTCCCTCCCCTCCCACCGCTTAAAACTGTGGAAATTGGGTAAGGCCTTGTATGGCATTGACGAACAGTAGTTACAAATATTAATTACGTGATGTAAAGCTATGTCGTATCAAATACAGTGGTTCCAAAGATGATAGCAATAGATGAATTATGTCTAAAGCACTATCATATTTGGACTAAATTTATAAATCATCATGTATTTTTTTCTCCAGTTTTGCACTAAATCATCGATATTTGTTTGGTCTCAAGATTTTAGAAGGCACATGAGCCGTTATAATTTCAATAGATTAATAGGTCATAAGAATATTTTTTATAAAAATGTTTATCTTATTTGTTTTTTACATGAATTTAAGAATTAAACTTTATTTAAAGTGATGCGTAAACATCTTTATTTACTGTAAAATCATTTTTACAGAGAAAAATAGAAAAGTACAAAAGAGATTCCGGATTATGCTTACGGTATTTGGCACCACAACGCATTTGGTGTTACTTTTTTTATAGCGTATTTTTATTTATTTTTTTCCCCATTTTTCAAACGAACTTTATCTAAAACATTTTAAAGCTCATACTTTGTTTCATCAATCTTTTTATAGCAGAGGGAAAAAAGTGTAACATTTGAAATACATTTCAAATATTTCATCGGTGATAAAAATAGAAAATTCTTTCCAGTCAATGAATATTCACGAAAAAAGAAAAATCATGAAAAAAAAAAAAAAAAAAGCAAGCGGGAGGGAGTGAGAGAAATCAACAGATGGAGAATTGATATTGGAAGAAAATACCTTTCCAATATAATTCAAAGAATGGAGTTTAGTGGGGAAAAAAAAATAAAGTTCTTTTCTTCTTCTTTTTTTTAAAGAAATTCTGAGGCATTAATAAATTAGGCTCGGGCTTTCAATTTTAAAAGCAAAAATAGCAAAAGATCTTAGGTGACGGAAATAGATTCAGCATTTGAGCACGAAAATAAATATTGCTGCTCGAAGAAAATATTTTAGATGTGAGGAATAAGCAATTCAATAGCATACTGGAAATTCAAAAATGCGAAGACAATTGCCATTTTGAATTACAGCACTATGCTCTATCTTGAGATTTAATAACGTAATCTTTTCATTCGAAATACTTGTATAGCAGCCTTTACATGTAAGATTAAGTGTTTCGCTATGGTTCTTTTTTGCATCGAAATCTCCACACTTCAATATACTTTTTTCAAATCTAGCATACACGATCCAACTTAGCAACAGAGTAACGATCCAACTTAATAAACAAATATAAACGTGATACGGACTTCTCCAAGTCATTAAATTTACTTTTGATTTTAAAATTGCGATTATGTGAAAAAGAAACGATCAAATGTCGCTGCAAAGCTTATGCGTAAAATGCTAGTAGCTAAAACAATAAAGAGTACTGATGTAACGTAAAGCAAAGTGTTTATAAAAAAAATTTTAAATCAGAAAAAAGTGTACGACCATAAAATTGCTGACATGTTACTTATGTATTTTTTAAATTATGGCGATCAAGAAATAGATTTTGTTTAATAATATGCTTGTAACCAATTGAGGAAAAGAGCAAAAATTTTGATGAATTTTTGATCAATTAAAAGTTTAATCAAAGTTTAAAGAAACTTATTCGGTGAATATCTACTACCTAAGAAGATTCTGTCTGCCAAATTTAGTAGTTCTTTGTCTTATAGTCTGTTCTATAGAACATTTTGAATGATTTTATCATCAAACATGTCACTTGAAGTAATTTATAAATAAAATTTCTGCTTATAAACACTATTACGTTAAAAAAAGCACATCTTGAGATTTTTCATTTTGAGTGAGATATTATCCTTTTAAGAAAGACTTTTACAAATTGCGTTGAATTGTTGATGGTAGATTTAAATATGATGCACAAAACTCAATAAATTGATTATTCAATTTATATGAAAAAAATTCCAGAGAACGAATAATTTTTTGTACTATTTTTAACATAATGTCTAGAATGATCTTGATTTGTTGTATGCAACGAGCTTTTCTAGAATTTTTTGAAGAAAATCTTTTTTAAAAAATTACACTAAACCTTTTTACTGCTTTTATTGATTTCAGAACTCGATGTTGTAAGATGATAAAATTCGTCAACATTTTTATCCGTAGAAAACAATTTTGATAATCTGCTGAAACAGAAAAAAATTGTATAATGAATAAAGCTATTTTGATGGGTGCGTTATTATTATTTTCTTTTACTCTCACAATTTTCGCAACAACTTAGTCAAGATAATTTGTTTATCGACAGAAGAATTTAATGTTTCTATTCAATTTAAGTGATTAAGCATGTATTAAAACATTTTCGGTGTTCACTTTTTTGTGATATTTCACCTTTTTAGAAAAGTAAAATCGATTAAATGTTTAGAATAATTCCCGTTAACAGTTTCAGTCTAAAAGTAGTTATAAATCTACAATTTCGATACAAGATCATTATAACAAACATCATGTTTCTATATAATACACTACATTTTTGAAATATTGTATTGGAAAACAAGTAGGAAAAAAATCAAAAATAGTTTTTGAGTACTTAGAGGGATATAAAGCGATCTAATCTCGATCTAGAAATTTTTGCTGATTGCGATATTATCATGTGTCATTGTTTCAGGTAGAAAAAATGTAAAAATGAGCTACAAGAATTTGTTGATTTACTGTACAGAGTTTAACTTTTGCTATTAGTACAAACTTGACATTGCTAGAGCTACTTCAACGAATGAAAAACAATAACAATAATAAAAAAGTAATGACATTTAACAATTAAACAAAAATTTATTTTTAAAAAGCTAATAAATTTTTACATTTCTTAGAAAAATTATAGGATATTCGAACCTTTAATCCTAGTATGATAATGTTTTAGGATTGATTTGTCTATCAGATTTACGATATGTCTAGTTGATTTATTATATTGATTTGTGTATTTTTGAGAATTTACTCTGAATTATTGCAACGATGACATGAACACAAGAAACACATTTATTATCTCTTTAACGAGCATAAGTATAAATGAAACAACCAAAACAATAAAAAAATAATGTTGTAAAATGCACTAAAAAGAGTTCGAAAAATTTATAATAACCGCAGAAAAGAATTGTATTGAAATAAAACTAGCAAAATTAAAACCTTTATTTCTTATATTTTAAACAAATGTAAAAATGGTTTTGTGCAACTAAGTTCAAGAATTTCTTGTAGCAAAGCGACCCATTTTTTAAAATTAATTTTTAATTTAAAAATGTAATAAAAACTGATGAAAAATATTTTCTAATCTACTTACTACTACTAAGAACAAATTAGACGGTTTTATTTAATCAGTTATTTTAAGAGTGTTTAAAATGATTTTTAGATAGATTCCAATATGAAGACTATTTATTGCAATGGTTCTCATGATAAGACTTCGGCTAAATTTCTGAAGTTATTCACCAACACACACACACACGCACGCACGTGCACACACACACACACACACGCGCGCGCGCGCGAGCTGAGCCGTTAGGGAAAATCCTGGTGCTGCGACCGAAATCTTTATTATGTAATTTGCTTATACGGGTAGTTTGTGACATGACATTGAAGCTAAAAGGAAGGGTTGAGGGAATTTATGTCATTCCGTAAGAATTCGCCTGTCGATTGCATTGTTACTACGTGAAAGCACCTTATTAGTCAAGCTGTTTTATCAGCTGGATGAAAATGCCAGTGCTGCTCTTCTTGAATACCGGTGGTTAAAACAGTTACATAGAGAACCGATGACCATAACTAACTTACGAAGACTCGTTGAAAGATTTGAAACAACAGGAATTATTGGTGTACAACCAGACCAAGGACGTAAAGTTATCAAGCAGGAACAAGTTGAAGAAGTTGCAATTGCCGTTAGGGATCAGGCGATAGCTAATAAGTAGGTTATCAGCACTGCAAGTTCAATATCACGACAAGCAGATACCCCGTTCTCCACGATGCAGAAGATATTGCGTAAGATCCTGAAATTTTATCCGTATAAGGTAACACCCATTAACTGATGACTGATCTGAATCTTGGCAATTTCTGGTTGCGAGGCGGTGCTGGTCCACTTGAAAAGTATTATGTATCAAGGACATGCTTCTGACATTCCTATTTTAAAAGATCAAATAACGTTACATGTCAGACGAATAAATGCCGATATGCTGCGAGCCACCGTCGAAAACCTCGTGTACCGCATGCAGTTATTGGCACATCAAGTTAGTGGTCACCTTGAGAAAAATTTGTAAGTCGTTATAATAAACTTTTTCATTGGTATTTGGTGTGTTGCTATTTACTGTTTCTATTGGCAGTTATGTATTCTTTTTCCACAAATCATGCGCTTGCAGAGCCAGAATTTCCCCTATCGGTGTTTTTTGATACTAATTTTTTTTTTACTTGATGAATCAAAAACGCATACTTTAATCTGTATGGTGGTCAAATTTGTTATATTTCTTCCAGGACATAATACGCTACAGGGCTCCGAACACCCCCGGTTAATTCTTGATCACCTTATATATATATATATATATATATATATATATATATATATATATATATATATATAGTAACCAATCTTAAGTAAGAAAAAGTTTTTACTCAATAGATGGCGCTGGGAGCCTACATCTGTTTACATAATTTACCGCTAGTTTTTTAAAAACAGGGAATCACAATCAATAGTTTAAAGTTTTCTTGACTATTAATGGTATGTACTGGCCTTTTCGTTTTTAATTTTTAATTTTAGTGCTATTGTTTGTTTTTATTGTTATTTTTGTTATTGTATTTTTACTTTGTTGTGGTTAATTTCTTCTTATTTGTTGTTTTATATTTCCTTTCTGTTAAAATGGTATATCTCTTGAGCATAATTTCAGGGGATTTTCGGGTCACGAGGAATCATTTTTAGACAATGTCTGTTTTTCCTCACAGAAAAAATCCCTTTCTTTGAATCCGTGCCTGAGGGTGACCCTTGAAAAAGTCTTCAGGCTGGATTCTTTTTTTATATTTTTTATAATTTTTTTGGTTTAATTTTTTTTGAATTTTTGTTTTTCCTATTAACTTGATTCTAATACTTTTGTATATATATATATATATATATACATACAGGATAACTAGAGTAATTTTGTTGGGATTTTAACTGGTGCCTAAAATATATTGTTAGAAAAGTTAAATTCTCGGACAATTTCGTAAATCTAGCTGAAAGGGGATGGAAATGGTGGAAGGTGGTTAATAATGGAATGGTGGTTAATATTGAAGACAGAAAATTAAATCGAATTAGCAAAATTAACATCTCATTAAGACGGACTACTTTTGAGTTTAAAGTTTTTCTATAACTGCAATACTTTAGAAGTGAGTCTAAAAAGTGGGTCTAAAAAGTGATTTTCAAGCCTTGATCTTGAATCTAACTGTTTCTAACATCAACCATTTATGTTTCCAGATGGTAACTTAGATGTAAAGGAATCTACCTTTGTTTTCCAACTTTCCGAAAGGAATTAGTTTTTCATTATACAAGATGCTCATGCAAGACCCAGTCTATAAATATTGTCATGTTTGCAGATACAAAATCTGACAGATAATTATGATATTGAAATATATTTATATTAGAATCGGTTGAAAAATTTGAAAATGATAATGTTTATATGCTGGTTTGGTATATGAATCTCATGTGCCATATGTGATGCGATATACTTGATGAAGAATTCGTTCATAATTCTTTGCAAAGCATATTTTTGGACCTAGAGATACTAAATCTGCGACACAATAACTTCTTTTTTCGTATGTGCTCGCAACTAAATGGAGTTCTGAAATATTAATCAAATTTTTATAAATTAAATATTGATCGAAATGTTAATATTTTTCCTAAATAATTTCTGAGAATATTATTGACAACTATTTATTCAACACTTTAAAATTCAGAAATAAGTCTTTTAAAGATATTTATTTTATTTCCAATCATATCTTCTTCCAATTTTTATAAATTTTTAATTATATTTTAAACATATGTAATGATAATTCTCATTATTTTATGTACCATGTTTTACTCAGATTGCAGTTATTTTATTTAGAGCTTTTTGTATGGACATTATTGAAGTTATAATTAGAAACAAGCTTTGAAAATAAAATAAAAATAAACGAAGCAAACTTAAAACATTATCGTTCCCTGACGTTTCGAATTAAAGGCTGAAATCTTCATTGATTTTTTTCCCACTTACCGAAACTGCTTTAAGAATTTATCGTATGGTTGCCAAAAATATTCTTAAAAATACTTTAAAGAATGGAAATAAAAAAATTGAATCATTTTAAGTTTAAAACAATCAAAGATTTTTTTTTGTAAATGAAAGAATTTTGGTAAAGATATTAAATAAATGTTTTTGTTCTAAATTATTTATATTATAACATTCCACTGCTATTTGGCTTCGTGTAATAATATCTAAATAATATTTTATAAAATCTAAAAGCAATTTTTCAATAAAATGAGTAGAAAAGATAAAAACAACAAAAACAATTAATCGGAAAAAATGTGCAAACGATATTACATGTTTTCCCCTGAATGTGAATTCTGAATTGCGTTAAGAAATGCTGCAATGTTTTTGGAATTCTGCAGCAATTTATGCATTGCAAAGTCTCATTCAATTTAATTAAAATATTTTAGGGAAATTATTTTATTGCGAAAAAATGTAGAAGAATTTTTTTTTTAATTCACTGAAAACTAAAGAGAAAAATGTAAGTAAAATATCCAATTCATTTTATAATTTTACAATTATGTAGTATATTATGCTATTTTTTTAAAAATCTGAAATAAAAATTTCGAGAGCACGAAAAAAGTGTTTAGAAATTATTTTGATAATTGGTTAAATGACTGAAAATAATAATA
Organism: Argiope bruennichi; assembly: GCF_947563725.1. NCBI lineage: Eukaryota > Metazoa > Arthropoda > Arachnida > Araneae > Araneidae > Argiope > Argiope bruennichi. The sequence goes on from NC_079154.1 coordinate 69,286,953, forward strand.
TTTTAGTTAATAATAGAAAGTTCATATAATTAGAAAAAATAGAAAAAAGAATTATATAGTTACGGATTTTACTTTTGTCTATTACTAAACACTAAATGAAAGAAGTCTCAACAGATATCCCAAGAAGTGTTAACAAATAAATTTATTTTTTGAACTATTAAAATATTATTAAAAAAAAATTATAATTTTTTAGAAACTTTCAAGTTGTATTTCTTTAAACATTCCTTTTGTTTTGAATAATAAGAATACATATATGAATTACATTATATAGAATTTTTCAAGTATTGATTTCTATGTGTATTTTAAATTAAATTATTAATTTAAAATTATTAAAAAAAATGTGAGAATTTTACTTTATCTGAAATGTTGTAAAATTATTATTGTAGTCTTAATTCCTGCTACTGGTAACGCAAGTATGTAAGTATGCACATATGATTGATATATAAATCAATTTTTGTTACATTTACTATTATTGCATTTATTTAAAAATTTCCGAAATATATTTTATTTTTTACATTTATATTGTAAACATAAATAATATTCTCCGAAATATTTTTTTCACCAAGGCAAATGAGACTCTATTTTGTTTTCAGTTTTAATGTTCAGACAGCAGTTCAGAAACAGTAACGTTTTCCAATCATATTGTGCACAATGCCTAATAAATTATTTGATAAGAAACAGCACTGCTTTCATAATCAATTTAATCATTTTTATTTTATTTTTCAAAGAATAGGGTATCATTATTATTATTTTTTTTTTTTTATAATCGTGACGATTCTTAAATGCCAACAATAAGAGTAAGAAATAATAAAAGGAATACCTGTAGTTTTAAAATTATTCTAGATTCTTTACAACGAGCCAAGCTTTTATAAAGATTTCTTTTCTTATATATTAAAATAAAACTAATTATTTTATTTTATTTCGTATGTACTAGAAGAGAGAATATTTTTTACCTAACACAAATAGGATTGCGGAATTTTATTTTGACGTAAGAGGCATCAAGTTGGAAAATTATAAATAATTCATAAACGTGTGGAAATTTTTACTTTATTGTATCTGCTGTCCGCTATATGCAACATTATGTGTATTATTATCAATGTAATTAAATGCTTATTTCCTTGAATTACTTATTTCAATTTTAAGTCTATTGTATGATTAAACGTTATGTAAGCAAGTGAATTAAATATAATGCCTATTTTTTGGTTAGACTGCTATTACTATTACCGTATTACAGTATTTCAATTAATTTGAATCTAGAAAATGAATAAGCCTACTTTTAATGAAAGTTGATTTTTTAATGAAAATATTTTCACATGCATCCATTAATCAAACATTTTTCTAAGACTTAATGCGTTATTTTATGATAAAATATGGTACTTAATTAAATGAAATCTTCTTTTATTCAGATTGATTATTTACTAAAACAGTTTCGCAACTGTTTCTCTGAATTAAATTCAATTAGATTGCAGAGAATTTGCGAATGATTTCATATTAGAAAAGACAATGCATGTGACAAATGGTTTCGTTGTTCCGCAATTTGCGCGCTGTCCGCCGGAAGAGCGCGCGCAATTTGAGCCTACCCCCCGCGTAATTACCTCGATCCGAGCATGAACACCCACGCACACTTCTCTTATATAGTCTATTCCGCTGCAAAGTGATCCGCACAATCCGCTTCTCATCTTTTGGCTGCAGAACACCTTCACTCAATAGGTGAGTTGATATTCTTCTTTGGAAACTTTTTTATGTGACGTATTTTTTAAAAAAAATATTTTTTTAATAATGCAGATATGTATCATATTTTTTTAAAAACTGTTAAAAGATACCAAACGGTTCTGAACTTTGTTTATGACACATTAGAAATATTTTTCAATTTCTATTAGTTTTCCTTGAAAATAAAAAATTGCAAAAGTGAAATTTTATGGAAAAAGGATATAGTGTACTTTATTCTTCTACAAGAAAGTTAAATTATATGCATATTTCTAAAGAAGAAAAAAAATTAAATTATTAGTTTCCTGTAATGAATTAAGGTAATTAAATTATTTATAGCTAAAGTCAGCAAAAATCAGATATTTTATTGGTGTGAATATTTTGAACTGGTGTGAATATTTTACTTGTAATAGATTTTAATACAATTTTAAAATTATTCATGTATTAAGTGCCAATTTAAGTATATTTATGTGCATTGTTTATGAACAGATTTCGTTTTAATGTGCAATGCTTCACATGCAGTCCTTTATTAAAGAGTATGTAATCACAAGAAATTTAAAGACTTCATTTAATCAATTTCAATATAAATGAATTTTTAGGATTCTGCGAACATTATTAATTTTTTAAAAAAAAGGTTGAATTGTTATTTATTTTTTCGATTACTATTTATGGTAAAATATGTTTCATCAGAAGTATATATATTAGTAAATACCTCTTAATTTTCTTTTAGAATATTTTATTTTTTTATCAGATGTCTGTTGCTTAAAATTCAAAAATTAAAATTAGCAAAACTGCTTAGTTTTTAATTCGAACTACAATTGTTTTATTGAGCTTATTTATATATTTTAATTCGTAAATAAATGGCATAATACGTAAATTAATTTTATTATATACAAGTTACTAGGCATTTAGTTAAATGTTTATGATAAAATTTGAATTGTAAAAACAGTTGAATAATAAGAGGAGGAAGTGGAGTTGGGACAAATACAGTATAACAAAGAAACAATAATGAAATCAATTAAATAGGTCTCTTTTTATGAAATGTCTTTATATTATAAAAAAAGCACATTTGAAAATGGCATGATCTTCAAGAAATTATTCTACAGTTTATATTGTGTGTGTGTTTTAAATTTATTAATCAATGTTTTTTTATTGCGAATGTAAATACAATTGCAATTCAAGTATTTTTGTGAATGTGTATATATATTTTTAATGTATGCGCTTAAAACTTCCTTTCTTGCCATAAATTTTTTATGCATATATTTAATGATTAATTAAAGCTTAAAAGGATCGTTTTGATAAAATATTTTTTTCTGTGAATATTAAAATGAAAAAGTACCAAGCACTGCATTAATAGAAATTTATTTTAAGATGAATCAAATTTATTTTTAAATGAAAAAAAAAATCCTATTAAAATTTGGTGTCCAAGAATATTTGAAATATAAGAAAAAAATATTAAAGCATAAATATTTAAGTTTTGAATCATTTTTACATTTTGGGCCAAGAAACAAATTTTTACTTCATGGAACGCTTAATAATATCGCATTAATTTTTTCAGCATTTCTAGCAAAAATACGCAAGGGAATTGTGATGATTTAAAGTAGCTCAATGAGACCTATTAAAGGATTCGATTGGAAAATTTTCCTTATTTATGTTTAATAATATTTCATTTTTGTATTTTTTTTATTCTAGTACATATACTTAGAATTAACGAATATCTTTCAAACAAAATGGACACAAAATTCTATTTTTGATATGAAAGAATCTCTTTGTAAAAAAGTTAAATATCTAAATAAAGCAATTAAGATTAAGTTACGAACAAAGAATTCAACTGAAATTTTACGAACCAAATATCTCGGTGAACTAGCTGGTCACCAATAGCTTCTAGAAATAATAACAAAGAGGAATATGTGCTTGTCTGTCTATTTGTACATGTTTATAGGCACTCGACATGATGGTCCGTTTGACCTACAAATGCAAAATTTGGCGCAGATATATTTTGGAGAGTAAAAATGGATACCTAGAAGCAATTAATTTTTTTTCAAATTATAATTTTAATAATTAAAAAGTATGCGAAATTTTGAGTTTCCTACAATAGCACCAAAATATACTGATGTGCACAATTAATTTTTAGACCTTCTTAAAATTTTAAGAAAATACCTTTTTATTGGTATCAATTTAATTAACATGCAAATTTTTGCTGAATTTTAACATATTATTATAAATATTTCCTCCATTAGTTTCAACAACAGATTTCAATTATGTTTTAAAATTCAGAGACCACTATCACTGCTTCACCAAATATCAAAATTTGAAATTTTTTCCGCTGTTTAAAGCTAAGAAAGAATGATTTTTATTGAAATTTCCTCAAACCTGCGCAATTAAATCCAGGAATGAAAAAGAAAAATTACACTTCCGCAAAAGACAGCGCACAATTTGGAATAGATTATGTTCTAAAGATATTATGATATCACGCGCTTCTTTTCAATTAGGAAAGTTCATAAATACAATACCAATTTTTAAGTAAAGCTATTTAAACAATATTGTTTTAATGTCTGTTACAGTTTGATGTATAAAAATATTTTATCGAAGGAATCATGAATCACAAATAATGTAAAAGAAACAATTGAAATTAACACAGCCAATATTTCTGGCGAACCAGATGGTCGTCATAGGTGGCTAGTATAAAATAAACAAATGAAAAGAAATTCATATAATGATTTTTATCCTCCGATATTAAAATTAATTAGATGAAATTTAATATATGTGCATATTTAGAAAATCTCAAGCGAAGTGTGTGTAAGGAGGGAGAGAGAATATAATGCCACACAATAATTTCTTTTTTCTTTTTAAATAAATGTATCCATATAAAATTTCTGCAGAATTAAAATTATTTTTTGAGTGCCTTTGAAATTTTAAAAAAATAAATTACATAGATTTAATAATACCATTTTATAATTATTTTTAATTCCACAATTTACAAGTTTTGAAAAGAATTACTATCATCTACATGAAAATGATCTGCATATTATATGTTCACGATTTATAAATAAAAAAAAACATTTGATTACTAAGTTGATTGCTTAAAAGATATTTATAATTTTGAAAAATATCTTTTTTTATTTGGAATTTTATTATATACCAGAATTTTTTACCTTTTTTTCGGTTTGGGATGTAATAGTTATATTTTTTCTTTGAATAGATTAACATCTAATTTTTAAAAGAAATTGTGTAAATTCCAGTATCAAATTAATATTTCTTTTATTTCATTTTTAAATTATAATAAAATAATTAAGATATACTATTTTTATTTCTCTTATTAATTTTTATGAAATTCATGCGAGTTTATAAAATAAAATTTGCGAAGTTAAGGATATCAACTGAAAGTGGTAATGGAAAGACTCTACCTTTCGAATCTATTTTTTTTAGTCTTTTGACAAATATAAATTTATTTCAGTTAGATATTAGTAACCTGTCTGTATAAATGAAATGTAAATTTTACTTATGGAGTCAAAGTACTTTGTTCAATTCATTCATTACTTGCTGTGTAGCCAAACGTTTTCACCAATTGCATGCCAAAGCTCTGATGAACAAAGGCAATGAATGGTGTAATTTCTCGTAATTTGACTACAAAATGACATATAATTAGTAAACAATGAATCAAATTAGTTCATACAATTTGCTCAGATATTATAACCACTGACCTAAAAATTATCTTATTTTTGTCGACTGAGAATTGTCAACTTTCAACATGAAAAGATTTGGCTTTACGATATCTCTAGAAATATCTACATCTTTGTGATGTAAATGGTGTATAGTTCAGAGACTACTTTGACATGAGAATGGTAAAATCGATGGATCAAAGCAATCCGCAATGGTGATGGTTAGCAATTGGTTTTGGACTGCTTAAGAATTACTGATATTTGCATTCTGTATATAATTCAATATGTTTGATTTATAATCAGTTTTAAGTTTTACTGAAAAGATCGGGTCTGAAAAAGATCTAAAATGCCTTTTAGATTAAAAAAAATACCTCACAAATTTTTGTGAGGAAATAATAATTATATTCCCTCAATTTTATTCGAAATTTGATTGACGTAATTGAAGCCAGAAATCGAAAATCATTCTAAAAATGTCGATGATATTCATAAATCCAATAAAAAACTTTAAAATATTGGTCTTAATAATCTCTGTTCATATTTTTAAAACTTTTTTCACTTTTATTTATTGATTATTGTGCTGATTGTTAATGTGCTGGATTTTTAAATCCAGCACATTTACTAATCTGGAGTTACCCTTTTGAAGCTGTAGAAAAAATATTTATAATCAAATGCTGATTATTATATTGTTGCATCAATTGATTTGCTTTTTCCAAAAAGTTCCTCTTGATATATTGGGCAAATGGGCAAACAAGATTCACTACCTACTAATAAAAGCATGCTTGTAGGTTTTAACTAGATTTTAATTCTTAAAAAGTTTTTGTTAACATTGTGTACAAGATCCTTGCGCATTTGCATCGTTTTAAAACAGTTATAAATATTATTCCTTAAAACGAAAAATACATTGTTGATTTTGTTATCTTGCTAAATATTATAAGCATTTGAAAAATGAAAAGCAGCAAAATAATATGATAAAAATTAAAATCCAGAGAAATTTTTAAACATAAAAAATGGCCATGAAGGCTATGCGAATAACCAATTTATCGGAAAATATCGATGTTTCCAAAAAGAAATCGATTTTTCGATATTGGAACTTGAAAAAAATAAATTGATTCAGAGATAGCATGGGGATATATCAATGAATATATAAGATGCTTTTGAATTTCGCTTTTTTGTTATCGTTCGGTCTTTGCATGTAAAAAGTGATTAATAGTGCTTGACAAAAACTTTATCGCTTACATTTTTCATCTTTAACTTCGTTTCGGGATTGCATAGTGATTTGAAAAATATGCTCTTGTAAAAGATAATAGAAATGGGAAAGATAGTAGATGACGAATTTACTTACTTTATCATGGATATCTCTTAACATCTTCTCTCTTCAACATGAGTTAATTTGTAATATTTCCTTAAAATACATTTTCATACTTCCTTTAAACATACTATTTTTTTAATCAATTGATTTCGTCTCATAAAGGAAACTTTCAATTTCTTCAGAAGATTATTAATTAAACACAATTATGGATAATAAAACTGAAACATTTTTACGCTTCTTCACAGTGTACAAAATTTAAAGATTGTGAAATACTGAGTTGAGATTTAAAATACAGAAAACTAAAGTAAAAATAAAGTTTCCGTAATATTAAAACAATGTATTAATAACACGTCGAAAGTAGTATAAATAAATTAACCCAAAATATCTTTGGCAGCAAATCAATGTAAACTTTATTTTATTCCGATTCTGTTTATACATTCCATAGAAGATTCTTCCATTATCTAAAATTTTCAAATGCGTATTTGAGATTTAACTCTTATAGCCAATGAAGTATTTGAACGTCATTTACTTTAATTTATAGTATAAAATGCTTGTTCCAAAATTTATTTGCTAAATAGTTTGCCCAAGTCTTCTACATTACATCTAATAAATACATATCAAATATGTTTCTTTCAAAATAATTTCATTCTGACAATGATGAAATAGTTCTCGCACTTGAGACATTTTATTCTCTGTATCAAATTTTTTTAAGTATATGAAGAGCACAATAAGCGTTAAAATTTATAAAACTATAATGCAAAATTATATAAGCTATTAAGAATGTAAATTGACAATGGATTATCATAAATTCTGCATTTGCAGATCTTGGGGAGAAAATGCCAATTTATATTATATCAAAATTTTATAGAAATCATAAACTAAAATTCAGCCATAATAAAAAATAAAATAAATCAGAAGTTGCCAAATTAATTTTTTTCTCTTTAAAACTTTGAACTGCTTGGAAATTTTTTTTTCACATGTTATGGGACGCCCACCCTTCCCTCTCCAAAAAAGTGCATTGTCACTTACATTCAAAACTCATCTAACAGAAACTCATTGCATGGTATGCCAAGAATCGTAATCAGTTTCTTCAACAATTCCAGAATTCAATATAAATTCGTCTGAATTCGTTTGCTGAGGGACTAGGATATCGTGATAATGGATTACTTTTTTTCAATTCATATTTTTATATCAGCCTTTGTATTCGAAAAAAAAATCCAATTTTTTTTTTCCGAATTGAAAGAAAATATCGGCATTCGTGTGGGCTTTTTATTGACATAGCACAGGGAACAACAAACTTCTTTCATAAACAACCATTTTTAGAATCATATTTTCCAAAAATAATATTTACGGAACCCTAAGTCAGAAGTTTGAATTATGAAATATACCATTTTGAAGTTTGTGTCTAAAGACGATTTTTTTTAATTGTTGCTAATGTTAATTTATTTTTGTTCCGCTTAAAGATTCTGTAATAAATTTATCTGCAATTTTATTTTCTATTCTCAGTATCATAAAAGTCAAAATTATGATTAGAAAATATAATTATTAAAGCAAAAAAAAAATTCTTTCATATTCTTTCCTATATTATTATTTTTATTCCACCCAACATCTTGAGTAGATATCAAATATTTGAAATCCTTGTAACTTTTCTGAATAATGAAATATAATATAAATTTCCTAAAATATAAGAATATGTATAGTTTCTAAAGAGATTTCTATTTTTAAGAGAAAATTTAAAACTTAATGAAAGTAATATATTACTACCGTTAAAAAAAACACAAAAAATTTACGCTTTTCATCCAATTTCTTGTACGATTGATGTTCCTAAACAACATCTGTTCCCAAAAATATGTAGATAGAATATAGAGAGAAGTCAAGGTTTTTAATTTAAAAAAAATTAAGCAGCAAACAGGTTCTAAAAGAATAGCAATTTGCTGAACCCCGGCATAGTACTACAAAAATCTTTTTAGTGATATCTGTATCAGAAAGTCGAATATGTTCTGATAGCATATGTAAATACAAAATTTAATAATTGCAAACTTGAAAAGATACCACTAGTGCCAGTTATGATAATTGGCTAAGATAGGACTTATTAATGGACGTGTGTATCAATTTTTCGTTGTTTCCTTGCAAGCATTCTTAACAGAAACGGCTATCGGTTTATTGTCATTCGGAGATCATTGAATTTTTGATGATTATTTGCCTTGTCTTGACCTAAAAGGAAATCAAGTTTTCGCATGCCATCCTGTTTTCAATGTGTCGGATCAGTTTATGCGAAACTCCATGCTTTGTTCGGGAGGATCGACAAAACCTTTCTATAAAAGGAAAGATGCAAACAGAAATAGTAGAGCTTTTAAACATTCGGAACCATTCCATTATTTCAGATGGTTATTTTGGTACTTTCTTTTCTCTTACTGTTTTCAAGAATAATTTTACTTTAATTTTTTTTTTTCATGTTCCATTTTTTGCAATGTTATTTTGCTCTTTTCTTTAATCATAGCATTTTCTGATGTCTATAGCCTTCAGAAAAAAAATGCGCTTAATTTGAATTTTATTTTATTATTAATTTCAGGAAAGGATTATTGTTGACAGTAAATAATTTCTTGTCTAACACTTGAAAATGCTTTTCCTTTATTTTTTTATTTCTTTTATTTTCTCTCTCTCTCTATATATGTATATATACAATGGATAAAATGCTTATTTCTTATTATGTTAATGCATGAATAAAATGCTTGTTATTATTATTATAATAATGCTTATAGCATGCTTAAAATACCTAAAAATGAATATAGATGATTAAAAATGCTTATGAGGAAAAAAAGAAAGTGAGAGGGAGCGAGACAGGAATATTCCTATAAATAAATAATAAAATTACACTAAATTGAGGAGTATTGATTTGTTCTCGAAGATAAAACGTTCATACTAATGCTTCTAAGATACCAGAAGATTGTAAGGTAATTTATTGAAAGGCATTGATTTTTATCCTAGGCCTTGAGGAGAATAATGACCTCGGCATACACAGATGCTCAGTGGGTTCATGATGTTATTATTCAGTCAGTTAAAATAGGAACGGTTCTGCAAAAGAATAGCTCAAGTATTGAAATGTTAGCAACTAAAAATTAACTATTATTAATTTTCTGTTTTTTGTTCAATGCCAAATAATTTAAGATTTTACCTGTAATTGGTTAATTATACAAATAGAAATGTAAATAACATATTGATGAAAATTTACTTTTAAAGTTTTGTTTGACTAAAAATACTTAGAGGAAAAAAGGGAAGAGAGAGAAGATCTGATGGGACAGCCGTTAAAATGATATTCATATTTCGTAATGTGAATGAGTAGGCAGAAATAAATTTCACTTACCATTTTAGTTTCTCTGAGTTTTTATGATGCATAAGGGATTCGGGAAAAAATATCCAAGATTTTACAGTTTGAAAGTTACTTTTTCCCCACTTTTCTCTTTTACTTTGGTTGCATAGAAAGGCGATAAATTTTCAGATTCAAAATTAAGAAGTTGAATATCATTGCCCAATAATGTGATGTGATATAATATATATATATATATATATATATATATATATATATATATATATATATATATATATATATATAAAGGAAACCTGTATCATATCGCTCATTAATCAATATGGCAACATTATAACAAAAAAACATGATTTTGAAATGCTTTAAAAGTCTGATTATTTTCAGTTTCATTCAAGTCGAGATCTGTTCACATCATAAAATAAAATTAAGGAATTATTAGTTAATATCGATATATTATAAAATATATTTCCGATACGGGAAAACATCAATTTTTTTCTTTTCTTTTCTTCTTTTTTCTTTTCCTTTTTTTTCTGCTACCGATACTTGCAGCGAAATCCTTCTTAATTTTTACGCAGTCTGTCATGATTTCGGTAAACTAAAGATGAAACGAAGGAAGAGGAAAAGAAAATTTATTTTATATTAAGCAATATATAGAAACATTACATCAATTTCAAATTATAATAAAATGCAAGGACAATAAAATCTCTATAAATAATATCATTATTATGAAAGAATATTAAAAATCGCACATCAATGAAAACTGGAAAACCTCTCTTCTTACGCAGTACGCATCATTCTTTTGTGGCCTAAATCATCCATAAATGCGAAACCCTGTTTTTTGAAACGAACTGTATTTACTGATGAGTTCGTGAAAAATATTACATATATAGCAAAAATATTTAACAAACAATCTTTTTTCATAAAATATTTCAAAGAATATTTTTGTTACATTAATTACACAGTATTTGATAGCATTTCTATATATTGAGAAATTTATTATTCCTTAATCATATTTTAAAGAAATTTGGCTAAAAATACATATTTTATCTTTAAATTCAATTTTTTTCCATGAAATCGATGATTAAAAGTTACCCGTCATGAATAATTGTAGCCTCAATAAATATTATCGTATGGCATTGAAAAACTCGATGCTTTCCTCATTAATCAAACCTGATCATAAATTATCCGTCCGCCACATTTTGTTAGTTCATTGTTGTAGTCGTCAACAAGTATTAACATGGAAGGAGAAAATAGCAAATACATTTGGAGAGATTACATTGACGTATGAGCTAAACGAGTAATAATGAACAAATGCCTGAGATAAAGCAATAAGAGAATTATGGAAATCATATACTGACTTTTTAATATCGCATAGTTTTTAAATAAATAAACGTGCTGCTTAGAAAGAATTTTCATTCTCTGTAGATTAATTGATTAATATGGGGGAGGGGCAGAATTAAAAAGAACTAATAGAGATGAAGAAAGTGATAAATATTTCAAAATATTTTTTGAAGAAAAAGCTTCATAAAATAATTAAAATTCGAAATTATTGCTTTTTTGCTTTGTTTGTTATTTTAATTCAACGTATTATATTTATACCAAGTGATTTTTTTAATGAAATTTTCTTTGTTTTAAACAAAATGTGCTGAAATACCCAACATTTTATTTTTCACGGATCATTATTACTTTAATTTTTAACTAGTTATTTATACTGTATGTAAACAATGTGTCTGAATAACAGCATCTCTGTTTTATAGCTAGCTTTCCGTAATTAAACATTTGATTACCAAAAGAACATTGGAAATCTAATAAACTTTTTAAGATATATTTTTTCCCCTCAAAAATTTTTGCATGCCAGAAGAAAATGAATAGTAATAGAAAATCATTCACCTGTTCTAATCATCTTAAGTTAAAAAAAATCTTCAATAAAAAAAAACAACATATCAAATCTTTAAAAATACGAGGTTGAAGAATGGAACTTAAGATAGGGGCATAAAATTCATTAAGTTCCAAACCAAACTTCATTCTGAAAATCAAACATAATGTCAAAGAAACAATCGATTAAGGAAAAAATCTTCTTCTTCGTAATCAAAAATCATTATTTGTTTTACAAAATGAGAAATATCAGGTTCCTTTAATCAAAAATCGAAAAAAAATGGTATAAGAATTGAATAATTTCGTTACTTAAAGTATCTGAATCCAGGTTGAAGAAAATTGGAATGAAGGGATCCGTTGTATCTATCCGTCAATTACTGTAATTTCTATCAGTTATGTGGCTGGATAACATGGTTCAGAACGGAAATCCAACCGTGCGATTTGAGAAAAGTTAACATATTGTAACCGTAAATGTAACTTTCTGAAAATTATTAACAGGGGTCCTTATTAAAATTAACTAATAAACTATTTTCATTACATTAGCAATCTACAATGCTTACTTATCTCCAAAGGATAAAGAATTAAAGGGCGCTTCGGCCTTTATTAGAACACTTTGTATATTACAAATCTACAGTGTCATACTTTTCAATTTCTTCATTTACCAGTGACATTTTCATTTTCTCTGAATTGTTCGATAACTGCATGTACACATATTATCTTCTAGTGGCATTTAGTCTTTCGGAAACTCTTGAAATTCTTAAATCTTCTTTGTAGTCTGGTCGAATTGTAATTTGACGTGGAAGAGATACATGAAAGTAATTCTTGTCTGTTTATGTGTTAAGTTGCTCATTCAAAATGGGCCATTATGTTTATCTCCAAGTATCAAACCAGATAAGAGGTAAAAATCTAGTGACATTTTTTTTTCGTATTTATATAAAACTCTATTAATCTGAGAGAAAAAAGTTAATAAGAAAATTACAGGTATTAAAAACTTTATATAATGAATCATCTAAAGTTAAGATTGTTAAACTAAACCAGGAGTAAATTTTAAAAGGTGAGTGTATTCGGAAAACTATCTGTAATTTTTTTAAATTCAGGTGAAAGTTTTGTAATTCCATTTAAGTATATGCTACACAAAAGAAATTAAATGGTAAATAAATATCTGCATTATTTCTTGAAAAATTTAAATTTGTTGACAAAATCAGAGTTGCCAAAAATGCCTATAAGTATTTATCTATCTAAACGAATTCACAGATGGAAAAGAATCATATTCTAAAAGCAATTTCAAGTAGCACTATAAAAGTAAATTTTGAAAAAAAGATATTTCGTATTTCTGAAATTTGAGAAACATTAAACAATAGCATTTGTGAAAGTAGCGGTAATCGGAAAAGGTGTTCAAACTTAATAATTGAAACCAAATGTGAACTTAAAATTAGTTTTCCTTTTTTTTTTTTTTCAAATTTGACCATATTGGTTTGGATGACTGACATAACAATTAATGAAATATATAAAGTTGCTTTTATATATATTTTCCACATTTTAATGCCAAGAAATACGCATATCCATCCATACATTCATAATAATTCGAATAGATTATTGTTCGCTTCAAGTATAATATTCCCATTATATATTTTCGCAAATTTGTTTTCAATTTCCAGAAATTCAAAAGAAATATTGTTTTTGTCCAAATTTAGAGAACAAATTGTGAAGGGTTTTAACATATAATTTGTTGATATAAGAAACTAGCAGAATACCAGCATTGACCTTCCTTTTTATTGTTTTATTTGAAAACAGGAAACATAACTGAATTATAAAAATATCACTGTTTTTCAATATTAGAAGAATATTTCTAAAATTCTAACAAAATTATTCCTAAATAAGTAGTGTAAAAATTTTCTTCAATTGAGTATATAAAATGCTGTATTTTATATCTTTTTTCCTTCATTAGCTGAAATTCGGGCATCCTTTTTTAATTTAATAACTCTGGATATACAAATTTTCCGCTCCTCCCTAAATTTGGTTGAATAGAGCTCATTTCACATTGCAGTATTTTTAATTGAACTGCATGGAAATCATTGTTCATAGGTATCGACAATATTTATTTTTCTAAGAGTTTGATGACAGGAGAAATAACCTCCCCACAATTTTATTTGCAAGTTATAAATTTATTAATAGTTTTAGTTTTTAAATTGAAACATGTGATTTAAGTTTCATTTTGATTTCATCTATTTGTTAAATGTTTTTAATGATTTCGCCGTATTAACCTGATCCTAAAAGTAATTTTATTTGGCCAATTATAAGCAATTGTACCAAGTTTCTTCATAGTACCCATAATCATATTAAATTTCATATCAATATGTCCATATATTACATGTAGGTAAACTACTTCCCATCCTTAATTATACATTAGCTACATCTCTTAAGTATTGTTGGATGTTAAGTAATCAAGATGGAATATGTTTCAATGTTTATCTTGACAGAATTCTGATGAACAAATTTTGAAGAAGATGAAATGTCATCGAATATTCCTACACACTGATAAAATCTATTCCTGATTAATTATTTTTTTGTGGAGAGAAAAGAAACGCATCTCTAATAGTTGAAGCTTCAACAATTCAAAAATTGAGTACATAAAAGAGAATGATCGCACACACTAATTGACCTGTTTTAAGACGGTGTGCAATTCCGTCGGTGAGCACTAACATGATGATGTTTACAGGTTGGCATACTATCTGCAAATTTCGTGATGCAATATTTATGAGGGAAGTATCAGTTCCAAATATCAGACCAGGATTACTACATTATGCCAATAATTAGTTCTTAGGTAATAGATGCCCGACAAGAAGGAAATTTTTCAAAACATTAAGCATATTTTGAATTAAAAACTAATAAAAATTTTAGCAGTTTTCTTCGATAACTTCAAGGCATCATATCTGCACAAATATCATTTTTACATTATTTTAAAATTCAAAATTTAAGGTTTTCAGTGATATCAACTTTATTTTTATACAGATTTCTATTTCTAATTTTAAAAAGTTCTAAAAAATATTTTTAAATACATTTTACAACAATATTTTTCATTGTACAAATTAATGTATTTAAATTAACATAGAAATACATTATTAATTATATTTATTAATTAAAGTTTGTGATGATATTAGTACTTTTTTGTGAATAATTAAGAAAAAAAATTTAAATCAAATCAAAATAAAATAAAGAGAAGCTAATCAAGCGTGAAAACTATCGTGTTGCGATAGTTCAGAATAGAAGAGTAGGGACAGTAGAGACATATTTAAAATTTCTTATTGTTAGGCCTGAACATTAAAGAGTAACACTGCGAACGCTTAAATAAATTCTACAATAGGATTCTAAAATTTTATAAATCAGTTAAAGATATGAAATTTTAAAATATATCATTAATTGAGTATGATAGTTTTTTGAAAATGTGTCTGTATTTTGGGTACCCATGTAATATGCTATTGTCAGGTAATTTGAATTATGTATTTTCGATACCTTTAAAGAATAATCTAATATTAGAATTTTCCCCATTAACGGATTAAATAGAATATTTCAATTCAATGATGCAGCAAGTTAAATGGTACTTCGAAATTTTATGAAAGCAGCTCTTAATGCAAAACTAATACCCTTTTGAGATAACTTTAAAATGCTGTTGGATTAATGTTGGCAATATTGTTAAGACGTTTTAAAGAATGAAAGAGTTAATATTCAATTGAAAAAGTGTACATGATAATTTTTTTACGATTTTGAATACATAGTGAATTTAATTTGTGAAATAATGCTTACGCTTTATTATTAGAATAAACTAGGAATAATTTAATTAGTTATAATACAATAGAATTCACTGAAGATCATTCAATTTTCGAAACGAATACCTGAATTGTTATCGAAACAAGAAATGCCTTAGTCTATTCTTTTGCATATTAATTTATATATTTTTTCCTGAATATTTCATATCTAATGCAGGATTTCTTATTGACAGACGATATTTCTTGAGACAAACAAACAAATATTTATTGCATTATAAAATATCACATCGACACAGACTACGAACACAAAAAGAAAAATCTGAATCTTCGTCTAAGCATGATCCATGCATCTAAGTATCCTAGTATCTAAGTATGAGTGCTTCCGCTCTTATATATATAGTGAAAAACATTTGCATAAATAATTGGAAGCATCATTTCACTTCATTTGATAAAAATGATTCGAACGAGGTTCGAATCATCAACACGCATTCGGATGGAAAGAAACGAGCATCCTATTTTTGCTAACACTTATTATTTGACTTTTAAATTAAACTCACAACAAAACTGAATTTATTTTCATCTAACGATCATCCCTCTTTTATAGCCTAGTGTTAATTTTTAAAATTTATTTTATTTTTAAGTAAGTTCAGTAAAATGATCAATTATGAGATAAGTGATCATGAAAGTTATAACCTCTTCGTTATTTAGGATGTTTTATTTCTACACAGCATATAACATTGGAATAGTTTTTTTAGATATTAATAAAAAGCTTGAAACGAAAATTGCATGTAATTTTTAATTTTAATAATTTCATGCCTTTAGTTGGGATGAATATTTTCTCAGTTTTTTTTTAAATGGAGAATAAGCGATGTGGGGCTTTTAATCTTCATTCAGTGAATTAAATTATTTGCAGGTTAGAACTTTAAATCAGTCTAAATATTTTTTAAATAATTGAGAAATTTTAATTTAGGTGCTAATAAAATGAATATGTCTTAATATTTATCACTTAGAAATTAAAGATAAGTACTGAAATAAGAAGGAAAAAAATGCAAATGGAAATATTTTATTTAAAAAAAATGAAATAATTATTAGAAATAGCTTTTTTATTTCATGTAAAAATTTGACCATCTTCATATATTGCATTATAGTTAATATTGTTATTGATTACCATCCTTGAAGTTTTTGAAAGGCAGCAGTTTTTTTGTCGGCCTTTGTTCAGATATTTGTTACTTCTATAATAATGCCAAATGGAAACAAACTAATTTAACTTGAAAAAAGTTAGAATCAAGCCTTGTCTGAAGAGAGAAGCGATTACTTGTTTTATTGTAAAAGAAAAGGGAAGATCTAAAGCAATTAAGGAATTTTTTAGTGTTAAAGGAGGACATTGAAGAAAAAACGTCGACGACTTAAAGATTTGTCACTCAGATATTAAAGAAGAGTATTGAAATTAAAAAAATATTAGTCAAAAGCAATTAACTGAATGGCTGGTTTAAATGTGTATAAGAAAAATATTACTAACTGTTACTTGATATAGAAATTTTCCAGTGTAGATTAGATTTATGTAAAATTTCTTTATTTATTCTTGATTTACACAAATTCTTTACTTAATAAAAATTACTCCTTTTTTATTTATCTGTTACAAGATGAAGAATAAGAATTTCCATGGAAAGAAGTGGTTTGAGACGGGAAACGACGTCATATTATTTTCTTTGTTGAAAGGAAACGGAAATTAAATGCCTGCAAATATTATCTTGATTTTGGAAAAGCAAAACGTTATCCTCAAAACGTCGTTTAAATTATGCATTTGTTATGATATATGGGTACTTTAAGTTTGATGTAGTGGGGGCTTTTGTCAGTTTTATCTGAATAGATGAATTCAGAAGAATACAAAAGCTATCTGGCGAATATGTTTGGCTCATTGAAACATTTTCTGGAAGTATAAATATGATTCTACAAACAAGATAAAAGATTCGTTTTGTTAAAAGTCAAATAAAACTCTTGTTTTTAAGCTCATAACGTAGGAATTCCATTTAAAATTTGCGGAGTCACCTAGTAAAATAACAACAACGAAATGGGAGGTATTTATCCTCAAACAAAAATTGTGATCTACTGAAAAAGATTGTAACAGTTTAAAAAGGATTCCTGAATTGAGGCAAAAGTTAATTCTCTTTATGAAAATTCAGATATTTGAAGTCATTATAGACAATTATTAGAGGGCAAGATTATTAAATATTTGTTTCGGTATTATTATGCTGTTATTTTGATGGTCTTTTTGCTCAGGTCGAAATAGTGTTTTTGGTGCAATCATATTACTTTTGTTATTAAGGGGCATATAAATAATTTATTAATATTTCAACTTCATAATTTTGTTAAAAATAATTTCAGCCTTTTGATTTTAATTTTTTCAATAATTTGAATTTTTTTATGCAGTTCATATTCGTGTTTTTTTTTCAAATTTTCATTCGTGTCATAGTTTATTTAAATGATCTTCGCAGGCCAATCATATACACACAGGAACGGAAAAATCTCGAAGAACGTCTGTGAGGCAAATGTGCAAGCTTAACGGCATCAAAGACAATTAAGACAATGCAACATTGTTAAGTAGAATTTGGTAGATAAATACTCGATGGTCGAATATTAGCTAGCTTTTCATCAACGAGAAGGCCGAAAACGATACCATTATTCAGTTAGCGGGGCTTTTTTTGGGAGCCAGAAGCAACATTTCTGATATTGTATAAACATTAGATCATTACTTTCAGTTTAGAATGGCTATTAATGGTAACCATAATATATAATAACGAACCTCATGTTTACCAGGATAGCGGTATCTATTATGATGTCAAAACTGTCGCAGAGAGATATTAGAAACATGCACAGGAATTGCAGCAATTAGTATAATTTATGAATAACCATTAAATCAACCTAATTGGAAATATGATATTCTATTTGAAAGAGCATCAATACCATATTACTACCATACGATTTAAGGGGAAAAATTAGATAAAATGTGATAATAATTGTTTTTTATGTGAAACACAAGATCTTGTAAAATTTATTATATGATATATAATAATATTTCATAGACTAAAGAAAGTTCAACTATTTTTTTTCGGTTTTTTTTGGATATAGCATCTATGTTTTTTATTTAAAAAATACTATTAAATTTATTTAATAGTCACTTATCTATGAATTGTAATATATTTATTGTGCTAACCTACTATCTCTATTTCTCCTGATAATAAAGTGTAAGAATATGTGTGTTGGCGCTCAACAAGCCAGACCGTTTGACCTACAGCTTCCAAATTTGGCACATATATACCTTGAAGGATGAGAATGTGTTCTGGGTTGATTTTTTGGAAATCTTTTTAAAATTTTAATTAATCAAAAGTTAAGCTGAATTTTCAGTTTTTTCGCAACAGCTTCCAAAAATATTCTTGCACAAAAATGAATTTTTACACTCTTCCAAAAGCTAAGAAAATTGTCTTTTTAATAATACTAAAATAGTTTGCAAAATTCTGGCAAATTTTTAAAAATGTTTTTTTTTGCCATATTACCAACAATGTTGCCTTAAAATTTAAGCCATTTTCATTGTTTCATGAAATATTTAATTACCGTGATTTTCTTCCAATGTTGAAAACTGAAGAAGGATCCTCTTTAATATCGGTGTAGTTTACAAGGCAAACAATCAGCAGTGGCGGTCTCCCCAAATCTTTTTCGCCTAATCACTAATAAAGGTGTTATACCAGAGATACATTGTATGGCATTGACGCACTATATTTATGAAATATTAACCTTCGGCATGAATTTATCATTTTTACTTAATCCATCATGTGATACTTGACAAGTGTTTTGGCGATTAATATTTCGCATGCGGTTAATAATATACGGAAATCGATTTTTAAATGTGTTTTTCCCAATTGATTGAAACCAAAAATTGACAGAGAACTACGACTGTAGTCACACAATCATGCACCAAAATTGATATATTTAAGTCTTTGTGTTTTTCACTTATCGTGTTTACACTTTTTTGAAAGTGTAGATCGACAGAGGATCAAACCTTTGTTCGATTTGGTTCAAAAGTGTCTACATTATAGATGTTAAATTTGCGTTCTGAATTTTATCCATCTAGCTCTCTTCGTTTTGTAGTTATCGTGTTAACGTATATTCGAACTGCAGGATAGACAAACTTCCTTGAAATAGACTTTCTTCAAAATTTGATAAAAATCTACAGATTTGGTGTAAAGATCGTATATTAAATTTCACACATCTAGCTTAAAGATATGTCATATTATTTTTATCACAAACAGACAGATATTTTCCAAAAATGTGTTTTTTCAACTCAGGGGAATCTAAAATTTGGAGATTCGTCAAAATCTCTAGTTTTAATTTTTTGATGATTACGATATTTTCTCTGTACTTCGTATGCAAGAAAGTAGAAAAGTGAAATTACAATATCGATAACTTTAGAAAGATAGAGGAACTGGAATTTTACGCTTTTAATAGCTATATGATGTTACTGGAATGTCTCTTAGAAAGTTCGTGTACTCAATAAGCAGAACAATTAAAATAACATGACTTTAATTTCAAATAATTTGGAGGAATTATAGATATGAAGTTATATATAAATGATTTATTTGAATGAATGAATGCTCCCTACGAAACAGTTAGTCACCGAAGACGACTAGCAATGAAAAAAAATAAAAGTTTCGATCTTTTTATTAAATAGACAAAATTAGCACACCTTCAAGAATTTAGGTCAGTTTTAACTTCATATTGCAATTTTGTTTCTAAATCTTATTACTTTATATTATAGAAAGAAATTATGTAACCAGGAATTTTGTTATTAAATTTCAATCTTTTTAACATCAAATCAGATTTCTTTTTAGAATAATCATTTTGACTTCAATGAAAGAATATGTTCTTCATGTTATTTTCTATGATGAAAAATATAATAATTTCTAAATTTCTACAAGATTTTTCCAATCCTCAATAAATTATGAAAAATGGACAAACTTTCTGTTTATTTGACATTTTTAATTGGAAGTACTCAATGTAAATTAATAACATGAAAGATGATTTTGAAAAGTAGAGATTGAAAAAAAAATACTAACCGTCGTAGCCATCACCTGTTGCTGAAATATAAAGATAGCAGCTTGACTGCTTTGGCAATTGAAGATTTTAACAAAGAATAGGCGTTTGCAAAATGCAAATGCAACTCAGGAAAAATTAATTTATCCATTGATTGTCTTCTGCACCCACGGTATAATATATATTTATGAAATACTTTCATCATATAAAATTAGAAAGGCTGGGCATTTCTCTAAACTAATACCAGAGTAGTTTTACTTCGATTTTCTCGTATACGTTTACAATATGGCGTTATTCGTGCGAAGTATCGAATCACAGTGAAGAGAAGCGAAAATCGAATTCGAATTTCATATAAGTAGTCTGAAAAAAATTGATGAAATCTTAAAATTGTGATATCAAGATCACATATCAACTTTAATTTATCTAGCTCGCTAACAGATAAATAACATGAAAGTCAATCTTTCGTTTGATACACATCTATAATTTTGCTCAAATATTGCATAAAAATTTGCAATCGTTTAACAGGTTGAAGTTTTCAATTATTGGATTCAGATTTACAGATTTTTTTTTTGACAGAATTTGTTTTAATTTCATTAGAAATTCGCAATTTTGATGGAAATGCTAAACATCAGATTCCCTCTTTTCTGCTCATTGTATTTTGTATAGTTGCTTCCTCAAACTCAGGAAAATTGGAAATATCTATGGGGGTACAGTAATTATATCAAAAGGATGACTCAAAAATACAAGGAACTAGATGAAGGCATCTTGAATTGTGATTCTTTCATCAAAAGTTCAGAATTGTTTCAAATTTTTTGACAAAATTCACCAGAATGCATTTTTTTAGATTGAAGTAATTTTTTTGAAAATAACTAAGCAGAATTTTATAGCTAAAGACTTATCTACCACGAGTCTTAATATTTAGTTTCAATGAAAATATTATAAAATTTTAAATAGGAATTATTAACACGCCTATTGCCAATTCGCTCATTAAAAATACATTTATTTGTAAGTACGTTATCATAGTTAAAATAAAAAACTGATTTTTAAAAAAATATTACAATAATTAGAAAAAATAGCTTGGATATTAATATATCTGGATATTAATGAATTTGAATAGTAAAATGAAGTTGAACGAATTTCTCCATGTAGTAATTGCCAGTATTGTTAAAAAATATCAAAATTATAAGATGAAAAAATAATTATTTTTTAGAATTTAATAAATACCATTTTTGCAGTCACTCTTAATTACTACTACTACTTATGCTACTTAGTAAAAATTTCAGATCAATGTCAAATTAATTTTTGTCAGAAAAAACCTTGCCATCTTAAATTTCTTATAAATCTTCATTATTCAGTAATTTTCATTCAACTCATTTTCATATAAATACTTTATTGGAAAAGTTAAAAAAAGATTCGATGTAAATATTCTTCTACAGTTCGAAAAGTTTTTCTACACTCACCATTTAGAAAAAAGTAATGAAAATTAAAACTGAAAAAAACTTGCCACAACTTGCCTTTACTTTGCCTCAACGTATCTTCTCGAAGAAATTCATCAAGGAAAATATCATTTTTAGAAAAAAGAAAATTAGAGAGGAATCTTCTCTTTAATAATGAATACTAATCAAGATTCATAGACTTAGGAAATTGCAAATAAAACATTCTCCCTTCCAATATTTCCATTTTTTTTATATTATTTAGATATTTACAAACTTTAGAATTTGAAATAAAAAAAAAGCATTTGAAGCTTCATGTCAGCGCTATTTTTATTTAACATGACTTATTGTCCAAGGAATTTATTTTGCATTGTCATAAAATTGGAAATTGTTTGAGATACGAAAAAATGTATTTATATTATATAAATCAATTTTATCTTTGAAGTAACTATTTTCATTTCAGAATATTTTTTTTTTATTAAAATAAATAATAGCTTAATAAAATAGTTTTCCAAAACCACTTTTATTAGCATTAAATGACATTTTATTTTTTTGTTTACTCGTATGATTCACTAGAGATTGCAAACCCAAGTTTACCCGTGTTTAACGTTCTTTATGTTTTAAAAACAAGAAAACCATGTATACTTTTACGTCGTAAAGTTTTAGTGTCCTCTTAGTTTTTATTTAATTAACTAATTTCAGTTCATTTATATTTAAACTAATTAAAAGCAAATAATAATCATATAAATAAAAAGACAGAATTCCATCTTTTTTTCATAAAAATATTGTCTACGAAATTAAATAAGTTAATAAATAATAAATTAATTTTCAAAAAAGATATTTATCATAAACTAAATATTACACGAGCCAATCCCAACGAAAACTAAAAAGTAGTAATCAAAAAGACGTACGATATTCAAAATGAGGACGTTAAAAGTTTGAAAATGCTAAACAATGAAAAAAAATTAAATCAATAAGTAAAAGTAGTCACAAAAATTTTAAAATATAGTGTTTAACTGTAAGTTAAGTTCACAAAAGAAAAGACGAAAATATTCTATGAAAACAATTTATCAGAAAAAGAGCATGAGTGATAGATATGATTAAACAATGATATAGTTTAAAATTTCGACAAAAAAATTACAAATTATGTTTGAAAAAATTAAAAATTTGGGAACTAATTATTTGGAAATAAAATTAGAATATTTGGAAAGCTAATCTTTTGAATTTAAATGTGGTGTAAAGATAGTTTTTACGCGATCATATGTTCCAATGTTTGAAAAAAAATATTAATCTTTTTCTACCTTTATTTCATTGCCTTTAGAAAGGATGTAGCAATTTTGTAATAACTTAATTAATTCTTCAAAGCGCTAAGAAGCATACGCGCCAAAAATTATCGCTAATTCCAAAAAATTCATAAAAAAGATTCATGAAAAAAGTATGCAAGAAATGCGAAATCTGTACAACTTCTAGAAACGTTTCAATGTTCTAAGCACTTAACATTGGACCTTCTGAAAAGATATTAAATCTGAAATCACAGAGTAAATGTTATTAGTTTGAATGTCTTTTTTGTTGTTCAATCTTTGGTGTTGAATAGAAACTAAAAAAAAAATGTATTGAAAAATATTAATGATGATATTTAGAATTGGAAAAAAGGAGGTATTAGTCCTTCATTCC
Source organism: Argiope bruennichi (assembly GCF_947563725.1). Classification (NCBI taxonomy): domain Eukaryota; kingdom Metazoa; phylum Arthropoda; class Arachnida; order Araneae; family Araneidae; genus Argiope; species Argiope bruennichi. The sequence continues at coordinate 69,310,793 of NC_079154.1, forward strand.
TAAGAACTGGTTCGATTTCGACGATTTTTGTTTCATATAAAAGCTTATGACAACTAGATACGCCATCAATGATGAGTTTTCTCCTCCGTTTTCAAGAGAAATCTCAAAAATACTTCTTTATTGTACATTTATTATGAGGAAGAATAGACTTGATAGATTTCTCAGCTCCAACCACTGTAACAATTTCGCCAAATTTTATTTTCTTTTAAAGTTTATGGTGACTCTTTATTATTAGTTGCTTATCTCACACTGCTTTAACTTTTAAGAAGCATCTATAAATAAAATCTTATCACAGCCATCAGTCTTAACAATCGGGCAGATTTCATCAATCTATTTTATCACTTAGAATGCCTAGCTAACCAGTCAGAATGTTCTATTTTTATTGTGCAAGTATAATTTAAAATAGAATTTTCATTTGTTAAGATAAGGTATAGTTCATCAAAGTTTGTTGATATTACTAAATATATATTATTAATTATATGCTGGAAGAATAGTTGACCGTCGGAGTATAAAAAATTTAACAAAAAACTAGATTTTGTGTAAAAAGATTACTTTTTTGTAAATTACTTGGAATAATTCGAATAGTCAGATTTACCAAAGAAAATAGTCAGTCAGTAACTTCTACAAAATCTTAATGACAACTCATTAAAAAAAATGAAAAAAAAAATTGTGCATTTTTCTTTCTTTACTTGACAGCTGTTTGGTGTTTATCTAAGAAAACGTACTGAAGCATTACTCATCGTATTTTTATAAAAAAACGTATGCAGATAAACTTTTAAAAATAGCAACTTATTTTGTTTATATTTGCTAAAGATTGCTTTCATCCTGAAAATTTTCGGACATATTTTTTCTATGTGTCAGAGAAAGGCAAGTTTCGGAGTATGCTGGCGATTTCATTGGAAATAAAGAAAATAATGAATTTTTCTATGATTCCTCAAGGCTTTGTAATATGCTTGATTCATTTCATTTGTGGATTATTTTATTTGTAACTATATTTATCCATTTTTGTACTTTGTCCTTTCTCAAGGCTGTTATCCATTGCAGCTAAAATACATACTTTTTTTTATTAAAATGCTCCAAATTAATTAATAATTCGCAATTATTTTAAAGCTGATATAAATTTGCGAATTATTTTGATTTTAGAATTTTAAAATAATATTAATTTTCAGAAATACCAAATACTTTAGAAGTGAATAAGAAATTTCAGGCTCTATTTCGTAACATTTTAAAATTACTTTTGTTTAAGGCAAATGAAACATCAAAACTAGTATTTTAAATATCAAATATAACTAAAGCTTAAACGGATCAGAATATTTCGAAATATGGAGCGAAGCATTGTTTACGTGTAGGGAAAATGATATGCCCAATTATGTTGTTGATATATAGAACACTTCACAGAGAGAGGGAGCTCTTCAAATTCCTTCAGAGCTGAAAAACAAATTATTCTTCCAACTAATAAGGTACTTTAAAACTCGATGCGTAAAGTAAGGACCTTGAAGATAGGTGTATTCAATTCTTGAACTACAGTAGTTGATTTTATTAAGCGGATTAAACTTAAATTGAATTTAGGGATTAATCATGTATAGTTTATAGTTTAGCCGCGTGCATCTTCTTTTTTTATTTCTTAGATAAAGGTGTTAAAAATACTTAATTTTATTGTTGAAGTTTCTATTTTTTGCATTATGAAACCGATCTAAATTATATCGATGAAAAGTATTACTCAAATGTTGGTTTCAATGCCACTTAATAGTTGGTATACGAATTATTTAAGTATAATTATTTCTATTTATAATATAGAAAAGAATGTGTGTATTGGCATCAATGTTTGAACAAGAGATAAGAAATTTGGCACACACTTACTTTTGAAGATTAAAGTACTCACATCACAATTGCGATTAAATTTTTTTATGGAAATATAAATTAATTAAAAATTAAGTAAATTATAACGTTTTCCCCTGAAAATTTTATAGTATCAAATTGATTTTTCTTCTATCATAATACAAAAACTCATCTTTTCTGTGGAACCAATTTAATTATTTTTAAAAAATCTTAAAAATATTTTTGACATATTTTATAACGATGCTTTTTTGCAGTAATGAAATTCAAATAATTTTTTTACAATAAACATTTTATCTTGGATTTTTTTATTTTCTTGAAAGGCCATGTATTTGTGTGATATATTGAGTTGTCTCTTTTTAAATGCTTGATATTTTAATAAAATTTTTGAATATCTGTTTAATTTTGTGGGAATTATTTCATGATTTACTTCGAAAATTAACAAAAGGGATTTTTAAAAAAATTCATTCTATTCATTTTTATTTAATAAATTTAAATGTATAAAACAGTCACTATTTAAGCTTTCTTACTGCATTGAACTAAATTTTTCATGGAATAATCAAGCATAGATTAGTTTTCTAAGACATTACAAAAATTATGAAAATTATTCTATGTAAAAAAAAAAGAATCTGATATTAATGGTTCCATTTATTATACCTTATATATTTAGGTGAAAATATGTTGAGGTAGTTGGAGTTTAGTTAGTTCTCGTTTCAGATTATAGCTCAAATTTTAAGTGAAATATCAAATAGGAAGAAATACTGCGCAATGAACAACAGAACAGACATCTGTATAAGGTTTTTAAAATAGTACAAATTGCATCCTATCAAAATTTGAAATTTTAAGATTGCTAAGGGAGCCTTTAAAACCAAATTATGCATACAAAATTTGAATAACTTGGTCTCTTGCAATAAACTTATCGATCGAGTTGACTACCAAATATGGCTATATAAATAAAAAGGTATCAAAAGATATAACTTATTCCTTTGATAATAAAAGTTGAATTTTTTGATCTCAATAATTGAATTTAAAACAATAAAAAATTGCCGGCTTTGGGAAACTAGTAGCTCGCTTATCATTTATATATTTAAAATAATTTGTGAAATTTGAATAAGAACTTCACAAGCAAAAATTTGTAAAACTTACCATTCCCACAGTCACAAACAATGTAACGATTTCATTAGCGTTTTAGCTGAATTTAATACCACAGATTTGAAATGAAGTTCATGTGAATTTTATATCAAATCAAGGTGTCCTTTTCTCACCACTTTCCATTTCCGAAAAATCTTCCAAAAGTCTTACTTTATTGTATATTTTCAGAAGAGAATAACTTCACTGAGTCCAGCAATAAAAGTCTGTACATTAAATAGAATATTTAATGTACAGATTTTACCAAATTTTATTTTCTATGAAAGTTTACAATCCTTAGATACATCATCAAGGGCTGTTTGCCTTTTTTATCTACATTTTCGAGAAATGCTGTTAAATAAAAAGACAGAGCTACCAAGCTCACAACTAGACCAATTTCAGCTATTTTTGTCCCAATTAACTTCATCACTTTGAAAGTATAGTTACAAAATTAGGATGCTTTATCATTATTTTGCAGTCAGAATTTAAAACAATTTCTCTTGTTTTGATAAGATGTCTTTCATCGAATTTCGTTGGCATATCTATAGTAATGTCATTAATATGTCTGTAGAAGACGGCTTTTATTAATAAAAATAATTATTCCTGCGAATCAACTTTGATTAACTATATTTTATCACAATAAAAATACAATAAAAGCATTAATACAGTAATAAAATAAGAATGATACGTTAATGATAGAATATTTTGAGTGATTAAATAAGTTTCAAAGCTGCGAAATTGTCAAGTTGGAGACAAAAATTGGCAAAATAATCCCAGTTATTGAAGTTTAGGGCTACCAAAGTTTAATTTTACATTTCTCAAAATAGAGTGTAAGGGAGTAGATTACCGTTCATGATGTATTGAGTGTACAAGAGCTTTTATACGAAATAAAACTTTTCAGAATCGCTCCAGCTGTTGGAGCTAGCAGACTTTGTCGTGTAATTTCCCTCTAAAGAATGTTTAATGAAATTTTTATTTCTCAACTTCTGTCGAAGATGGAGAGCAATGGAAAACATATCCCTTGATGACATATCTCAGAAGAACTAAACCATTTTGAAATGGGTCTTCTGGTTGGGCTTGGGAACATGGTCAGTGGTTGTTTTGTGTCAGTTTATTTAAATATCAATACAGAAGATTTTCAATCACCGAGTATATTTTAAGAGATAAAAATTACTGAGAAGAATGAGGTTTAGTTATGACAGCTGTATGAAAAACAATAAGATTACCCGTGTTGTACATTTGGTGCACGAGATATAACCATTATTCAATTATAAAAATAAATAAATAAGATAGTGAATATCCTTTAGCATTGTGCTTAGATTTAAACTGCTTGATAATCTTTCTATGTTTAAACATTATATGTGTATATCATTATTCTCCCCGAAATACAAAAAATTATATTTTAGAACATATTTATTTATTTAATTTTGATTTGGATCATAATTTAAATTATCTAGTTTTAATTTTTTTTAATTAATACTTTTATTATTTCGATTGATTTCATGTTCGTGAGGATGAAACAGTATAATTGAATTCTCATTTATTTTATGTTGAGATAGAAATTTGAAATTTTCTATAATTATGTGTTTTTACTATGCACTATTTTAATAAATTCAGAAATTAATTGTTATAAATTACTGATGTAACTAAATTTCGATTTCATCCGAGTAACTCCTCCTGGTGAAGAATATTACAAAAAAATGATTTAAAGACTAATAAAGTGAAGTGGAGACTGCCTTAAAATATCTGCTTTTAAGTACATTAATGAAAAGGTATTTTTTAAAAATATTTTCGTTATATTAATTATCCAAACTTTTGATATTTTATAATGTTTAAATAGAACTTATAAGTTTTAAATGCATAAAGTTATGTGTCTGGTAAAATGTAGATTCACGACATGTCAAAAACCGCTAAATGAAGGGCAATTACCTCAAAACTGAGGCAAAATAATGTAAAAAAAAAAGTTGAAATAGCCTCCATTTTTTCCCCTAATTGGAATTCTGGAGAAATTTAATTCTATCTTGCCATACTCTGCAAAGCGGTCACTGATTGATGACGTCCGTTCACAAGAGGATATTTAGCTCAAAACAACCACCTTCTTTCATCGGAAGTATTCTATAACAACAGTTATTAGCCTCGCGTGTTTAATGAAATTATTATGGGGCTTGCTTTTTAAAGTAGAAGGGATGTTTCAGTGATTAAAATATCATTTGCTTCGCTCTCTAGAGAGTTTGACGTCTTCTTTATTAATGGATTACTCCGATGTGTATCTATTATAATTTAAATAGGATATTTTTAACCGACGTCCAACACTCATATCTATGATAATATACTTCCTTGATAGATGTGCGAGTTTTAATGTTTCTAATAATATTGAAAATGAGTAAAAGTATTTGGTTTACAGCATTTTTTGAAATATTCTTTATTGATGGAAACTTGTTACAGTTAGTGAATTGTTTTTATTCTGAAAAACGCTGTATACATTCTAAGCCAATTTAACTTTCAGTAAATTCTTAATTTAGATTCAACTGCGAATTGCATTTAATAGAAATAAACTAATAAACTGATTTTCCAGATTAATTCTAATATAGATATAAAATTTCCAAAACATTTATAGAGTAATCTTAAACATGTGAAATTAAATTTTTTTATTACCTCTTACCTTTAAAATCTAAACTAAGGTAAGATAACAATACAAATGATATAGTTCATGAAAGAAAACTCTATATTAAACAAATTCAGTTTTTTTTTAGCTAAGAAAATACGTTTAATTTTTTTAAATGAAATTCCAAAAAATGGGCGATTTTCTCATTTATCCTTATTTTCATACTGAATCAGATATTAATTTTAACCATGAAGTTTAGAAATGTCTTATTTCTTAAATGGCTTTGACTTATTTTAGTTGACAAAAACTAGAAGGAAATAAAAGGCTTGAAAGTTTTATGCATAGTTCTTGAGAAGGAATCAACAGGCATTTAAATCATATGAATTTAAATTTAAATTAATAGAAATTATCCAATGAAATGTTCCTTTAAAAATGTTGCTGTTTTAAGTTATTCTTAAGCCAAATGTATTACTTTAAGCATTAAAATTGATTTATATTAAAAAATATAATGAAATTAATTGCACAAAACTAGTACAATTAAATTTAAATTCTTTTAAACTTTTAATTAGAATTTCAATTAATTAAATATAAATACGATCTTGGCATTTGTGTCAATAATTATCAATAAATGTAATCATATAAAATAGTTCTTAATATGCTTAGTCTTAAATTGAACAAGAAATTATCTTCTAAATGATGCCAATTTAGCTGCTATATTTTCTGTCTGAATTGTAATAAAGATATTTTTAAAATGATTTTTATAAATAATTTGCACGAAAACTTTTTTTCTGGATATATAATTTAACTTGTTTTTATTGTTTCTATAAATAAATAATGATCTATTTTTCTTCCATTACTGAAATCTAAAATGTTCATTCTGTTTAATTTTTACATATTTTTTTGGCAAGTTACGTAGCAATTTTTGTATATTTTTATCCCGTTACACCAAGTATTTTATATCATTACAAAAGCCCTATAAGATTTTAAAAATTGTATCTAATAATAAGTATAGATTATACTTACTAAACTTTAATTATTTTTGTTAAGACATTTCAGCCAAACTAATATGTTGTTAGTCGTGATTATATAAGTTAAATTCACCGTATCATTTCAATAAAGGAATAAACTGGGCACTTACCTAGGAATCAAGGAAATGAAATTACTGCATTGTTTTAGCAAACATGAATTAAATATTAATCCCACGTTATTTTTACATGTGATTTTAACATCACGTGGCGGACTTCATTACGGAGACTCATACACATTATCAAGAAAATCTGAAAAAAAGTTTACGAAATTAAGCAAAAACGTCTATAATATTTTGATGCTTAAAATGCTTTATCGAGGGAACTATGAATATCAAATTATGGAAAGCAGTATAAATTAAAATGAAACACAACCAATGCTCTGGAAGAACCAGCTGGTCGCTAGATGCGACTAGTAATAGATAAATATAGAATACAGGAGTTCTGCTTTTGAAGAAATTTGGTAGGAATTTATAAAAATAAATTTCATGATATTTATATTATCGAGCTATTCTTTTCGAAGAATGTATGCAAGTGCTTTCTGTTCTGAGAACTAAAAAGCGTAACAGTCGTTTTTTCCCCTTATATAATTCTTTTTCTTCATTTTTCTCATTTCAATTAAAATTTGTCGTGATGCAGCACACATTTTAATTTATTAAACTTTAGTAGAATTACTCCAGATATGGAGAGCTAAAAGTATAAACAGTTACTCAATATTTAATGTTTGATTCATTTAACATCATTATTTTGAGCTGCTTTACAATTTAAAATTTCACTTCGATATATAGAGTGCTCGATTAAATATAGATAAAAACCAAGATGTAAGAAAAACTTCTGTAATAAAAAATTAGAAACTTAAATATAATAATTTGCATAAAAGGAAAGTTTCTGCCCCGTACTGAGAACAAAATTTATTACCAAAAGAGTATTATGCAGATAATTAAGCTTTCAAAAAAACATAAGTTTGGAAATAACAATGACAACTATTCTTAATGTCTGGATTATCAAAATATCCTTTTACTATCCACCTCAAACCTAAGACCAAGGTATTTACTTACCATTCTTAGAATGACCTTTGAAAAAAATTTATTTTCTTTCGGTTAAAAATGCTCTGCAATTATGTTACTAAAATTACTCTGAAGTCTCTTCCTATGCGTGATCTAAAAAATAATGCACATATAAAACTTAACAAGTCCTTTGAATTTTAGCCACACATATTTACTTACACATATTCCGTGACTTCCAAAGCGTGAAATCCTTAGAGAAACAATTTTTCTTCATTATATTCAACATCGTGACAATTTTAGAGTGTCTAATTTACAATTCATTTCCATTAATTTCAGCTGTAAATCCTCTTGTAGCTGTCACTGATAGGACAGAAGCACATCAATAATACCAGAAAGTACGGAGCTTTTGTATTCTATCGCACACTTCATATCAGAATGCTTACGAAGGGCTGACTTTATATCAGAATGCTTACCTTCTGGCTATTATAGCGTTTGAGGTTGCTTTGGAATCTTTAAGCAGCTTAGGAAATCTATTAATAGAATGTAGAAAAGTTTGAGGGCAGTCCTAGCGTATTATTAAACATACCGTCAATTACGTAGCATTCAACTGAACAGAGGGCGTGACCGTCATTTGGAACGTTTATGCACCTTTAATCGAAGAAAGATGAAGAATCCCTTAAAATAAGGCGAAGGTACATTAGAATTTTAAATCAGTTTCGAAATTAAATAAAATCGGACACAGCTTAAAAAATTATCTTGTCATAAAAATAGACCAAGGGAAATGAATTTCGGGAACGTATACGAGAGCTGGGAAGCAATAAATATTGCTACAAACTTTTTATACGAATTCGTAAAAAAATTGTATTAAGATTTTGTTCTTATTTTTAAAGCATAAAAGCAATAACTGTTATATACACCCTTGTCCCTTCTTTAAATCTTTTGTTATTTTTAGAGCATTTCGGTAAATTTTCGTTTTGTCATATTAGGTCTGAAGGCATCAGTCCTAATAACAAGCAGCAACCAAAGACCTTAAATAAGCAGCTACCAAAGACTTGCATTTTTGGAAAGTTAATACAAAATCTGTAGAATTTAGAATCTTTAAATTAAGATGCAATTCTAATAATTTAATCGTATGGTCGAAAAGCGGAAAGCTTCTAATGCTCAATAGAACTAATTCAAGTGTGAGAAAATGAATTTAACTAATAAGTTTTTTTCTCTATTTTAATTGTCAAAAATATAGTTTTAAATCTAACTAGATGAAGTTAAATCAAACTTTATTCCTCTTTCCATGCAATGTTAACGATTTTCCGATACGCGCTTCGTGGGTTCCTTGTTATCATATCCGAAAAAAAAAGGTTTTTTTAAAAGATTTTAATTTGTTAAAGTATCAGCAATTTTTTATTTGGTGTTTTTCGGTATTGCGCACTTGGATGAACGCTTTGTACCAGAAACCTAATCACAACAGTCTCAAATCGACTTCCAGATTCTATCGTTCCTGAGAATTCACAATTTTTTGCCATTTATTAAAAATGTTATTTTATTTTCTTGACACATTTTAGTAAAATTGTTTGTTGTAGTGCTTTCAAATTTTATTGCTTTGTTTTAAAGTGATGGGTGTCTTCAAGAAATGAGTATATGATGAAATGTATAAAATTTTATTGTAATAGTGTAATGCGACAAATGAAGCAAAGTTGTAAATAATTAATATATAGCATCAATGATGTTAGTTGCCACTGAAATACACTGCTTTCACTTCTCTGCTATTTCTACTGCTTAGCAGGTAATTATTTCATATCAAAGGATGATATCATATCTTATTGATTTTACGAATTAAATATAAAAGAATGAATAATTTTAAAATTTAAATGATTTGAATAAAATCATTTTCTTTTTATCAATTTAATACTGTTATGCTTGAAGTTTCATTTCCCCAAGAATCTGCAAATTATTTATTTACTGCTTACACACTAAATAATTTCCAAAATATATTTTAAATTCTACTTAACTTAAAAAAAGGAAAATTGCGCATCAAATGTATAAAAATTGTGAAAAATTTAGTAAAGTGGTTTGATCAATAATTAAAAAGAATTTATTTACATTGCCTTCTTTAGTAACGTTCATACAGATAAATTATAAATGCTCCCTCAGAAATGTACTGGGGAAAAATCACATTTTATACGTTGTTTGTCTTTGGAGTATTACTAATAATAAAGATGTAAGTCTGCTTGGATATATTTTGGCGTTCTATAGGCCAGATTATTGAATTTGGAGATGCTAAACATGGTTTATATGTACTTTGGAGAGTGTGAATTCGCAACTAAAAGCGATTTTTTTGAAATTTTAATTAATTATTAACTAAGCAAATTTTTGACATGTTTTACCAGCATTCTTTCCAAAAATATTATATTAATCACTTAACTGTTTTATTTTCTTTACCATCTAATAAGATGACACCTTCTATTTTGGGAATATTTTCTTACTTTGATTCAAATGGAAA